>NC_064920.1:1042493927-1047493927 GCF_023897955.1 Schistocerca gregaria | reverse complement strand
AGCAGGCCTATTCGAAGCCAACCATGACATCTTACAGACTGAAATCGATAATCATCTGACCAGGCCACTGTTTCCCAGTGGGTGTAACCGATATGGCCTCGAGACGGGGAGAAACGCTGCAAGCCATGTCGTGCTGTTAGAAGGGACAGTCGCGACGGATACCACAGTCCTTTGACGCCAGAAGTCGCCGTAATGTCGTTACTGATACGTTCGTCGTACATCCGACATTGATTTCTGCGCTTATTTCACGCAGCGTTTTTGTCTGTTAGCACTGACAACTCTACCCAAACGCCGCTGCTCTCGGTCGTTAAGCGAAGGCCATCGGCCACTGCGCTATCCGTGCTGAGAGGTAATGCCTGAAATTTGGTATTTTCAGCACACTCTTGACACTGTGGATCTCGTAATATTGAATTCCCTAATGATTTTCGAAATGGATGTCCCCTACGGCTAGCTCCAGTTGCCGTTCCGCGTTCCAAGCTGATTAATTCCCTTCGCGCGGCCCTAATCGCGTCGGAAACCATGTATCATGAGTACTAAAGAGAAATTTGTTAATTCACTATCGTTTTAAACCATGCGTACGTAGTAATACCGCTTCTATGTATGTGCATATTGCTGTTCCACGAGTTTTCTCATCTCATTTCAAACACGTATGGCACTAATTTACTTGAATAATACGGTCTCGGTTTTCAAGCCGCGTCAGCTCGAATAAACTCCTCGAGCTTTCGACGACCATCTCCGCCATTGTGGTCAGGAGCTCCCTGGCTGTCGGGGTTGCTACGGTTTCTCGCTTATATAGGCATGATGTCGTCATCAGTAGCCAATAAGATAGATCCAATGCGTCGGGCGCTTAAGTCCACCCGGGCAGATAGCGGAGGCTACGTGGAGTCAGGTGGCGCCAGGGACAGGCACCACGTTTGAAACTGCCGCTCCCACATCGCGCATCTGTCTTTGCTTTCTTTCCATGTCCAACGCCCGCTCCCGCGCCCTGCTGAGTGCCCCTGGTCTCTGGTGAAATTGTTGTTGTTTAAACGAATCTCGGCCGCTTCCTTTGTAACGGAATCCCACTTTTTTATTTTTGAGCTACATTTTATGTTCGTTTTCTAGGCAATGGTCCGCTATGGCTGACTTGTCAAGCTCCTTTTGTTTTACATGGCGCTCGTGCTCAGTACAAAGTTCCGCAACCGTGTGAATTGTTTGTCCGATATACATGTTGCCACATTGACCGGGTACAACATACACACCGGACACTCGAAGAGCAATGTCGTCTTTAACAGGCCGCATCCCATCTCGTATCTTTGGGGCTGGCCGGAACACTGGTCTTAGTCAATGTTTCTGCAGCAGACGTCCTAACTTGCTGCTAGTTGCTCCACAGTATGGTAGGAATGCAGTCCGTTTGGCCTCTTCTGCTGATTCACCAGGTGTGTTTCGTCGGTGGCCCTTGAAAGCGTTTGTGATGTCTCTTTTGCGGTATCCATTTTCCCCGAAAACACGTTTTAAGTTCTGCAATTAAGACTGTAGGTGGTCGTTGACAGAGATAATTTTGGCTGTATGAACCAACGTGTTCAGGACCGCTTTCTTGTGTTCGGGGTGGGTGGAAACTATTGGCGTTCAAGTATCGATCAGTGTGTGTTGATTTCCGGTACACTGAATGACCAAGCTGGCCTCCTGCCTTCTGCGCAAACAAAACATCCAAGAATGGTTGCTTGCCGTGTTTCTCCATCTCGACAGTAAATTTAATGTTGGGATGGACACCATTCGTGTGATCGAAGAACTGCTGTAGTGTATCTTCACCATGAAGCTATATCAGGAAAGTGTCGTCAACGTATCGTAGGAAGCAAGACAGCCGTAATGTCGCAGTTTGCAGAGCCTGCTCCTCCAGGTCCCCCATGAAGATATTTGCAACTGCTGGAGACAGTGGTCATCCCATGGCTGTGCCGTTCGTCATCTCATAATATTCACCGCCTGCCCCTGGCGCCACCTGACGTCACCGGTGCTGGCACGGCTAATAACTCCGCTAGCTGCCCGGGTTGACTTACGCGCGCGCGTCTCATTGGGTCAATCTGATTTGCTGTTGATGATATCATCATGCCTATATAAGAGACAAACCGTAGTACCCCGGCAGTCAGTGAACTCCTGACGACGACTTAGGAGATGGTCATCGAAAGCTGGAGGATTTTACTCGAATTGACGAGGCTTGAAAACCGAGGACGTATTATTCATGTATGTCGTCGCGAAAGACTCCGAGGACGCTAATTTGCTTAGTTGAGTTTCATACGTTCATTTACTGTTAGTTGAATGAGTATTTATTACGGTACGACGCCTACGCTATGGATGACTACACCTCCTTTCAGCATTTCTCATTTATATGTGTTTTAAAACAGTATTTTTGAAGAATATAACTGAAAGTAAACAGAATAAAGGCTATATATGGCAATGCACACAAAATAACGGGATTTACAGGAACAATAGGTTTCACTGTTATGGTACCATTAAGTATAAATAATTAATTCATGCACTAATATCGCCGACGTGCGAACTAAAAACATGCACATAAAACCTTCTGGATGTACAAAAAGTGAATTAAGCCCTCGCACAGAAACACGGAGTGACAATGATCCGGCTTACCACGACGGGGTGCCCGGAGCAGTGCTGAGCGTTGAAAGATGTAAATACAGGCCGCAGAACGGCGCATTCCGGCCTCTGCGCCGGTATTATCGCGTGCGTTACGGCGTGGCTAATGTGAGCGAGCGCCGGCCTGCTCCCGTTATGCCACTGTGCGGTGACATCGTTACCAGCCGACATTGTTATTGAGTGCATCACGACACGGCCAGCGTCCGGCCACAAAATGAAGCCCCAGCCCCGGTTTTCGTAGCCAAATTAAATACCCGCTTTCGGTCCAAACGGAATACGTGTTTACATCACACCAAGCATTCGTACCAAGTGATGTCTCAGAATAAACAAATTTGAATAACATATTTGTGAAATAAAGGATTTGTGCCATATCTAACATTTCTATCGCGTAAAAGATCTCTTAGGATATATTAAATTGTTATTAATGGGTTATGGTTACCTA
The DNA here is from genome assembly GCF_023897955.1 of Schistocerca gregaria. Classification (NCBI taxonomy): domain Eukaryota; kingdom Metazoa; phylum Arthropoda; class Insecta; order Orthoptera; family Acrididae; genus Schistocerca; species Schistocerca gregaria. The sequence continues at coordinate 1,047,490,854 of NC_064920.1, read as the reverse complement.
CAAAATGATTTTCTAACAGAAACGCCACTGTGGAACTCTGGTGTCTATTGTAAGTTCCATTTACCACACAATTTGCTAGGTTGTCATCCAGTTTAATTGAAATAGAGAAAATGTAATACAAGACAATGTAACTGAATTTATCACTGATATCGTAAGCAGTACTAATGTGTTAGTATTGATAAAGTGAATTAAGTGAATAGATGTAATGAGCATGTGGGAAAAATTTAAACACATGCGATATATAAAATCATTCAGAGTATGCTGGAGGTTAAGTCTCAACAAAATGTAAGTTACTCAGAAAAAGTCTGGAAATAAAACGGCAACATTTTTCCATCCAGGAACACCAATTTGGATGTAAGAAAAAATCTTACAACAGGTGAGGCTTTTTTTTTCTTTTGGAAACAGTCAACACAGTTTATTCAAATAAACCATCACATTAAAAACTCACAAAGTAATTTTAAACTACGATTCATCGTTGCCTGACTTTATACTATTATTATATTGACAGTCCCCCCGCCATGAACCATGGACCTTGCCGTTGGTGGGGAGGTTTACGTGCCTCAACGATACAGATGGCCGTACCGTAGGTGCAACCACAACGGAGGGGTATCTGTTGAGAGGCCAGACAAGCATGTGGTTCCTGAAGAGGGGCAGCTGCCTTTTCAATAGTTGCAGGGGCAACACTCTGGATGATTGACTAATCTGGCCTTGCAACATTAACCAAAACGGCCTTGCTGTGCTGGTACTGCAAACGGCTGAAAGCAAGGGGAAACTACAGCCGTAATTTTTCCCGAGGACATGCAGCTTTACTGTATGATTAAATGATTATGGCGTCCTCTTGGGTAAAATATTCCGGAGGTAAAATAGTCCCCCATTCGGATCTCCGGGCGGGGACTACTCAGGAGGACGTCGTTGAGAAAGAAAACTGGCGTTCTACGGATCGGAGCGTGGAATCTCAGATCCCTTAATCGGGCAGGTAGGTTAGATAATTTAAAAAGGCAAATGGATGGGTTAAAGTTAGATATAGTGGGAATTAGTGACGTTCGGTGGCAGGAGGAACAAGACTTTTGGTCAGGTGAATACAGGGTTATAAATAAAAAATCAAATAGGGGTAATGCAGGAGTAGGTTTAATAATGAATAAAAATAGGAGTGCGGGTAAGCTACTACAAACAGCATAGTGAACGCATTATTGTGGCCAAGATAGACACAAAGCCCATGCCTACTACAGTAGTACAAGTTTATATGCCAACTAGCTCTGCAGATGATGAAGAAACTGATGAAATGTTTGATGAGATAAAAGAAATTATTCAGGTAGTGAAGGGAGACGAAAATTTAATATTCATGGGTGACTGGAATTCGTCAGTAGGAAAAGGGAGAGAAGGAAACATAGTAGGTGATTATGGATTGGGGCTCAGAAATGAAAGAGGAAGCCGTCTGGTAGAATTTTGCACAGAGCATAACTTAATCTTAGCTAACACTTGGTTCAAGAAACATAAAAGAAGGTTGTATACATGGAAGAATCCTGGAGATACTAAAATGTATCAAATAGATTATATAATGGTAAGACAGAGATTTAGGAATCAGGTTTTAAATTGTAGGACATTACCAGGGGCAGATGTGGACTCAGACCACAATCTATTGGGTATGACCTCTAGGTTAAAACTGAAGAAACTGCAAAAAGATGGGAATGTAAGGACATGGGATCTGGATAAGCTGGAAGAACCACAGGTTTTACAGAGATTCAAGGAGAGCATAAGGGAACAATTGACAGAAATGGGGGAAATAAACACAGTAGAAGAAGAATGGGTAGCTCCGAGGGATGAAGTAGTGAAGGCAGCACAGGATAAAGTAGGTAAAAAGACGAAGGCTGCTAGAAATCCTTGGGTAACAGAAGAAATATTGAATTTAATTGATGAAAGGAGAAAATATAAAAATGCAGTAAATGAAGCAGGCAAAAAGGAATACAAACGTCTCAAAAATGAGATCGACAAGGAGTGCAAAATGGCTAAGGAGGGATGGCTAGAGGACAAATGTAAGGATGTAGAAGCTTATCTCACTAGGGGTAAGATAGATACTGCCTACAGGAAAATTAAAGAGACCTTTGGAGAAAAGATATCCACTTGTATGAATATCAAGAGCTCAGATGGCAACCCAGTTCTAAGCAAAGAAGGGAAGGCAGAAAGGTGGAAGGAATACATAGAAGGTTTATACAAGGCCGATGTACTTGAGGACAATATTATGGAAATGGAAGAGGATGTAGATGAAGACGAAAGGGGAGGTAAGATACTGCGTGAAGAGTTTCACGGAGCACTGAAAGACCTGAGTCGAATCAAGGCCCCCGGAGTAGACAACATTCCATTGGAACTACTGACTGCCTTGGGAGAGCCAGACCTGGCAAAACTCTACCATCTGGTGAGCAAGATGTATGAGACTGGCGAAATACCATCAGACTTCAAGAAGAATATAATAATTCCAATCCCAAGGAAAACAGATGTTGACAGATATGAAAATTACCGAACTATCAGTTTAATAATTCACAGCTGCAAAATACTAACACGAATTCTTTACAGACGAATGGAAAAACTGGTAGACGCGGACCTCGGGGACTATCAGTTTGGATTCCGTAGAAATGATAGAACACGTGAGGCAATACTGACCTTACGACTTATCTTAGAAGAAAGATTAAGAAAAGGCAAACCTACATTACTAGCATTTGTAAACTTAGAGAAAGCTTGACTGGAATACTCTCTTTCAAATTCTGATGGTGGCAGGGGTAAAATACAGGGAGCGAAAGGCTATTTACAATTCGTACAGAAACCAGATGGCAGTTATTAGAGTCGAGGGGCACGAAAGGGAAGCAGTGGTTGGGAAAGGAGTGAGACAGGGTTGTAGCCTCTCCCCGATGTTATTCAATCTGTATATTGAGCAAGCAGTAAAGCAAACAAAAGAAAAATTCGGAGTAGGTATTAAAATTCATGGAGAAGAAATAAAAACTTTGAGGTTCGCCGATGACATTGTAATTCTGTCAGAGACGGCAAAGGACTTGGAAGAGCAGTTGAACGGAATGGACAGTGTCTTGAAAAGAGGATATAATATGAACATCAACAAAAGCAAAACGAGGACAATGGAATGTAGTCAAATTAAATCGGGTGGTGCTGAGGGAATTAGATTAGGAAATGAGACACTTAAAGTAGTAAAGGAGTTTTGCTATTTAGGAAGTAAAATAACTGATGATGGTCGATGTAGAGAGGATATAAAATGTAGACTGGCAATTTCAAGGAAAGGGTTTCTGAAGAAGAGAAATTTGTTAACATCGAATGTAGATTTTGTATCAGGAAATCGTTTCTGAAAGTATTTGTTTGAAGTGTAGCCATGTATGGAAGTGAAACATGGACGATAACTAGTTTGGACAAGAAGAGAATAGAAGCTTTCGAAATGTGGTGCTACAGAAGAATGCTGAAGATTAGATGGGTAGATCACGTAACTAATGAGGAGGTATTGAATAGGATTGGGGAGAAGAGAAGTTTGTGGCACAACTTGACTAGAAGAAGGGATCACAAATTTATCATTGGAGGGCAGCGTGGAGGATAATAATCGTAGAGCGAGAGCAAGAGATGAATACACTAAGCAGATTCAGAAGGATGTAGGTTGCAGTAGGTACTGGGAGATGAAGCAGCTTGCACAGGATAGAGTAGCATGGAAAGTTGCATCAAACCAGACTCAGGACTGAAGACAACAACAACAACATATTGACTGTTCAAATATAGTGCGGATCCACAAACAGAAGAATACAGATAAGAAGAATTTTGTGTGTGACACTAAGTCAAAGGCTCAGAGGTTCATATCCATAGCTATAATGAAATTATTGTTTATATGAATACTACGGAAAATTTTCCGACAAAGAAATTTATGTAGAACGTCTTCCAAAGAAACAAAGGTGCGCTGGGGTGAAACACCGGCTTATGCTTTAATATTCAACATCAAGGCGAAATTACTAAGACTCCTGAAAACATTAAGAACACCAAATATGTAAACCATGTAAACACAAGATAATTAAATAGTAGAAGGAATTAAGAATAAAATTTCAACCAGATGGTACTGAAGTTACATGCAATGAAATTACCACCACATGGACGAGCAAAAGTACGCAATCTTAAGGTCGGAACAAAATAAAAATCAATAGAAATGAAAGACATACTCACAAGAAAAGTTAAAACAAAAGTCAGAAATTTGAATTGTAAACCTGCGCTACAGTAACAAGCTTCCTGCACCACATCTTCTAGTTGCACAAAGCGAGAACCGGAAAATACAATAAATACAGAAAAATATACTCGTGACTACACTCTAGAAATATAAGGACTCGACTACCAAATTTGAAACTGAAATAGCATATCAAACGCGTTGCAAAGTGTCATACAAATAACACACCTCACATTGAATTCCTGAAACAATTCCAGTTAACTGATGTGTCACATGACATGGTTACATGAAAATGTATGAATTTCATTGATAGACAAAGTGAAGAGAATAAACAAAACAACGAATAAACAAACCGCTAGTCATTGTACGCAAGTAATTTCCCCGACCTGAGCTATGAGACGCAGTTCTGAGGGAACGGAGAATTTTATGACGGCACATCATCTCATGCTGCTGAGAGTCTTGCCTCGGGACACCTAGCAGACACAGTGAGATGCTGCAGCCACAGTGTAGGCCGCCGGCAAAAGCAGATCTTGTCCTGGCTTTTAACAACGACCCTTCGGAAAGCCTTTCTACAGGAACATAGCTGCGGATTGCAAATAAACGTCCGGAGAAACCTAACTCGAAACATTGTTGAATTACTGTACATACCTGCGTTGCAACTCACATAAAGGTTTTCTCAGTATTACTGTTTATCTCAGTATTACGTAGCGGAAGTTAAACACTGCCCTACGAAAGAAACAATGCATGTGATAGGCTACAGAAAACTGTAGTGGGTGGAGATATAACAAGTACGAATTCCCCGACTGGCCAGAAAGAAAACGCATGGCCACCAGCTTTTATACAGGCAAATTGCAGATAGAAGTAATGTTCTTCTTCTCTTGCAGAAAATCGTCAAATGTTTCAGCAAGGCGACTCACGCTGCACTGAGACAATTGTGAGAGTCATTATGTGAACACTTGTTCACAGGCTCGTCTTAACTCGTAAGGAGTTAAAGTGCAACGTCTTCTAGTACAGGGAATCGCACCGACCACTAACAGTTGATGCTTGCAAGCGATTTGAGGGCAATGACGTAAGCGCTATTCCAGCCAAATGGCATGTACCATGGCAACTAACATAGCTAGGGAAAAAATAGGAGTCTCGGCTTCATCAAAGACGTAGGAAATGTATCTGACTGGCGTTTAACAGTCGAGAAAGGTTTAGAATATATTCTCAAGGTCACAGCTCAAATTTATTTAATTTGTTTGTAATTTTATCGACCCCCAGACATGGTAATCAACCAGCTTACCATTAAAGAAACTTATAATAGTTAGGAATTTCGCTTCACTGTTGTGAACACCCCCTATCAACATTTTACCATCCTGTACATAATTTGGCTAGCATTGCTATGTCGTGAAATCATATTCAGAGTGAAAATAAACCTTAATAACTACAATCTAAGATTTTCATTTTTGCTAACATATAGTTACGCCTGAACCCGTACACTATTTTTTGTCAACTATAACGTCTTCTTTACAGGGAGTGTAGTGGAACCGACATTTACATCATTGTCCGATTATATCACTGTCCATACTTCTGAACTCTGCATATGTGAAATGGTACCTTCCTAACTTGCCGGCTGCACGTTCAACACCAAATTCCTAAAACACTCAAAGAGCGTCCTTGCTCAACTGTGGCAGGAAGATAGATCAAAACCAGATTTATACGTTTTAGATAATGGCGACTGTACCAATACTGTAAAATACCATGGTATGGTGGTCAACCATATGTAACTACTAGAAAAAAAATATCATCTTAAAAATTTTCGTTTTGTATCAACCAATGGTAAACATTAGTGGCTACTGACAAGTCAATTGGGAGATAGAGACGTGCAGTTCACTGAGAGGCATACGCAGTATTCCCACAGTATACTTGCAACACCATTGTTGGCTTTAGGTTTTGTGGCCAGTGCACAGGTGGCTGACACAGCGTTGATAAGTTGGTTCTTTCACAACTGGTACCTGACGGTCGTACAGTCTTGTCATTGTGTCAAGGGAACTAAGGACACTAGAGGGAAGGTAGTAAGTTTGTGAAGCGAGGAAGCTCGTATGATCGTATGATTACAGAAGTAGGGTGCGTCAGTTAAAATTTCAAAGATCGGAAACAGAGAGATTAGCAATGGGAGATCAAGACCTAGACCGAATTGAGATTGATACACAGGGAGAGAACATACAAGAACCTCAGGACAGAATAACACACGACACACACAGTGCCGCAAGAAACAGATCAGGAGGAGCAGCAGGACGTAAATACAGAGCAACAAGGCGCCGTAAGCAGCAACCAACATAACACAGAGGTGCAGAGAGATGAGGAACATGTTGAATGTGTAGAACCAATAGTACATATAATAAGACCTTCCTGACAACAAAGTGCAGGCAGTACAAGTCGAAATGTGTCCCCGCAAGGTTCACTGCAGTTCGTTGCAGACAGACACGAGAATGTAAACGCAGAACAAAGAGCGTTGGAAGAAAAGGTAGTGGGACCCATTAATTTGTCGGAAATTCTCCACCAATTAAAGCGCACCTTAATGATACAAAACAGAGATGAGGGGGAACAGACGAAACAACTGTACCAACACATAGGGAGCAGAGCGCAGAAACGAGCCGAGCGGTTCTAGGCTCCTCAGTCCGGAACCGCGCGACCGCTACGGTCACAGGTTCGAATCCAGCCTCGGGCATGGATGTGTGTGATGTCCTTCGGTTAGTTATGTTTAAGTAGTTTTAAGTTATAGGGGACTGATGACCTCAGATGTTAAGTCCCATAGTGTTCAGGGCCATTTGAACATTTTTTTTTTTTTTTGTGAAACCACGAAATAACTGCGTGAGATGAAAAGACAATTACGTCGGATAGAGGACGAGGCAAAAGGACCAGACATTGACAAGGTCCAAGTAGATGTGAAAACATTGCATGACGACGTACATACCGAAATCTAATCATTATATGATGAAAACAAAACATTAAGTGATGATACAGTGAAATTGCAAAGATGGTTATCTTTGCAATTTCACTGTATCATGCAGGTTAATGCAATTACACGCCAAGCAGCGGGCATAGCACGACAAATAGCTGAAGATAGTGTGTTACAAAAACGCATCACGAAAGCCGTTCTCAAGAGGTACGATACCTGCATCGTGAGAATAGAAGAGTAAAGAATCCGTAACGACTTCCGAGTCAATAACACTACCAGAAAGGCAAAAAGTTTCACAAGGAATGAAATACGATTTCACGCAAATACAACTCCAATCACAGGTGGAGAAGAAATTACGTGATAGCCGACCACCTGTTATGCCACAGGGACGTTTCGAAACTCACGAAAAGCAGACGGCACCACGAGGACATTGGATACTACAAGCATACTTTGCGGAACAATTCGGGACACATGGTGAAACGGCAAGATTAGCCAGGCAAGACACCGAGACAATACGTGGCAGGGAAATGAAAGGGCGGGAAGGTTACAGCGCAAAGCATACCGACACCCGCGCAGAGCCGATGGAAGAAAGTCATGGCGTTCCATTACAACGACATCATACAGGACTAGGCGAAAGCTATAGTGGAAAATACCCTATGGACTTACCTCAATGTGAAAGACTGACACATGAAATGACGAATGCTCTCGAATTGCGTACGGTACTATGACGAGGTACGACAAGGATTATTTCCTCACTGTGAGGAAGTTTCAGCATTTCCGTGAAGGAAACTTAGTGAATCCACGAACCTTCAGTTCAGAGTAGGACTAGCAGAACATTAGGCATCAGCACACAAAATAGACTTTATATGTTCCCATATGTCTGGAACAGTTGCAGAAACGATGCAAAATGTAGCAGCTATATGATGATCATATGAAGATTTCATAGATAAGTTGCCCTCGTGCTACTGGTCGAGTGAAGCGCAAAATAGGGTGAAGTATGAACTACTACAAAATCCATACTTCGAAAATTCCGGATAGACGAGCCCTGTAAAATTTTTCGAAGCAATGGCAAAGAAAAACGAATGTTTGGATGTGCCACACAGAGATGGAGAATTGCTTAAATTGTGTACCATGGAGCTGTCTACAAAATACCAACAGTCATTGGTAGGGCGTAGAAGCAATGACGTGGAAGCTTTGAAAGGAATTTCGCGAGAATTAGAATTCACATCCTCGGAAGACGAGGCAAGAAAAAGAGCGAAACCCTCGTGCAAACGTGAATGAAAGATCGGAGAATGCGCCAGAGACCGCACGAAGGAATGTCAGCTATTACGAACCGCTTGATAACTTCGCGCAGTGAAGTGAGAATAGAATCCAACAAAGAAACGATTATGGGTACGGAACAAGAAATGTCAAAGGCTATCCGTCCAGGAATGGTAATAGCTATTACCGGGGGGAATACCGATAATCACAATGGCAGTTCGAGGACAAACAGGCCGACAAATTACCAGCGACGAAACTTGTGTCACCAAGTCGAATAAAGACAGGAACAACCAAAAGAAGATGTGAAGATAAGGCCACCAAACCCCTGTAAACGTTCGAATTGACGAGAGAGAGCGATAGTAAGAGAAATATGCACCTTATCACGAGCGCTGAAAGATGAAGGAACTGAACCGCAGGGACCGAAGAAGTCGAGATACCGCAAAGAGCAGGTTGGACAGGAATTAGTTGGGAGGATTTCGCAGAAAACGAACTACCGGAGCAAAATGCAGCAAGTATAACGGAAGTCAAGATAAGAGGTAAAGTAATTAGCATTGCATTGTTATTTAATACTGAAACTAGGGAGAGCCGATTCCAAGAGGATAACGTACCATCGAGAGAAATAAACGTTTTGTCACGACAGGTAATAAATGAGGAAGTAGGACTACAGGGTGAAACGAAGGCATTAAAACAAGAACATCATGCAGGGGAGAAACTAATTTTGAGGATACCGACGAAGAAAACGAAGCACCAGAAGCAGGCAAAGTGGAGAACAGAATAGAAACGAAGTAATCAGAATTGCAGGGTTATTTGAGATTGAGAACAGAGAAACCGAACTCAAGGAAGATAATGCGCAGTCGACGGAAGTTGAAAATAAATTACAATTGGGCACAGAACCCAATGTTTGCAATGTTGGAAGTTACAAATATATTACAAGGGCATTTAGGTGCGATTATTTTGGTGCTTCCACGAAGAAAGGTGAGGCAGATGTAGTTGAGTTGAGGGAGGACAATGTTAATTGTCAAGATGAAGTTGTACAACAGAGAGAAATTGTGGCCGAAGCATATCCGACAGAAGGTTCAAATTCACAAGTAAAAATTTTGAAACGACACACATATGATTTAATAGAGGATACTTTAATGCAAGAAGATAATGAAGAACAGAGCAAATCGGTCGACATTCAATCAGTTGTGAAGGTCGCGGTAGTGAAAATCCCCACTAATTGGATGAAAGCGGAATCGAGCCAACCGCACTTTCGGCGAACTTCTTTAACCAACGCAATGCTAACGAAAAATTACCGATCTTCAAAATGAAGAAGATTGGAGTGAAGAGTCCCATCAAAAATCATACTGCGGATGTCAATAAACAAAAAACTTGAGTCTCATTTCAAATAAATACCCCGCTCATACAGTTCTAGTTGGTGGTGACTTCAATCTACCCTCTATATGCTGGAAAAATTATACGTTTAAAGCCGGCGGCAGGCATTAAACGTCATCCGAAATTGTACTGATTGCTTTCTCAGAAAATTATTTTGAACAATTAGTTCATGAGTCCACTCAAAGCCTAAATGATTGCGAAAGCATACTTGACCTTTTAGCAACAAATTATCCTGGAGAAATAGTGAGTATTGTGACGAATATAGGAATTAACGACCACAAGGCAGTTGCTGCTAGGCTGAATACCGTAACACCTACAACCATCAAACAGAAACCCAAAGTATATCTATTTAAGAAAGCTGATAAAAATGCTCTTAACGCCTTTTTAAGAGACAGTCTTCACTCTTTCCGATCTGATCATGTAAGTGTAGAAGGGTTGCGGAATGCTTTCAAAGAGATAATGTCGACAGTAATTGAGAGGTATATACCACATACATTAATAAGTGATGGTACTGATCCCCTATAGTACACAAAACGGGTCAGATCGCTGTAGCAGAAGCAGCGAAAAAAGCTTGCCAAAATTAAAAAAAACACACGCAATATCCCCAAGACTGGCAAAGTTTTACAGAATTTCGAAATATGACGCGTACTTCAATGCGAGACGCTTTTAGTAATTTTCACAACGGGTTCTGTCTCGAAATCTGCCAGAAACCCCAAAGAGATTCTGGTCATACATAAAGCACACCAGTGGCTAGACTCAATCAATACCTTCACTGCGCGATAAAAACTGTGAAGTCACTGATGGCAGTTCCACAAAAGCAGACCTACTAAACACGGTTTTCCGAAAATCCTTCACCAAAGAAGACGAAGTAAATATTCCTGAATTCCAATCAAGAAGTACTGCCATGATGAGAAACACAGAAGTAGATATCCTCGAAGTAACGAAGCAGCTTCAATCACTTAATAAAGGCAAGGCTTCCGGACCATACTCTATACCAGTCAGGTTCCTCTCTGAGTATGCTGATAAAATAGCTCCATATTTAGCAATTACATCCAACCACTCGCACACAGAAAGATCCGTACCTAAAGGCTGGAAAATTACTGAAGTCACACCAATACCCAAAAATGGAAGTAGAAGTAATCCGGTGAATTACAGGCCTATATCACTAACGTCGATTTACAGTAGGGTTTTGGAACATATACTGTATTCGAACATTATGAAGTACTTCGAAGAAAACTATTTATTAACACATAGTCAGCACGGATTCAGAAAATATCGTTCACGTGAAACACAACTAGCTCTTTATACTCATTAAGAAATAAGTGCTAGCGACAGGGGATGTCAAATTGATTCCATATTTTTAGATTTCTAGAAGCCTGTCGACACCGTTCCTCACAAGCGTCTTCTAACCAAACAACGTACCTATGGAGTATCACCTCAGTTGGGCGACTGGATTCGTGATTTCCTGTCAGAAAGGTCACAGTTCGTAGCAGAAGACGGAAAGACATGATTTAGGTAACGAATCTGTATGGTGCGAAAAGTGGCAGTTTATCCTGAATAATGAAAAGTGTGAAGTTATTCACTTAAGTACTAAAAGAAATCAGCTAAATTTCGATTACGTGATAAGTCCCACAAATCTGAATGCTGTAAATTCAACTACATACTTAGGGATTACAATTACAAATAACCTAAATTGAAATGATCACATAGATAATATTGTGAGTAGAGCAAACCTAAGACTGCGATTCATTGGCAGAAGACTAAGAAGGTACAACAGATCTACTAAAGAGACTACTTACACCACTCTTGACCGCCCTATTCTGGAGTACTGCTGTGCGATGTGGGATACGCATCAGGTGGGACTGACGGATGACATCGAAAAAGTACAAAGAAGGGCAGCTCGTTTTGTATTATTGTGAAACAGGGGAGATAGTCTCACAGACATCATACGTGTTTGGAGAGGCAATCATTAAAACAAAGGCCTTTCTCGTTGCGACGGGATTTTCTCATGAAATTTCAATCACCAGTTTTCTCCTCCGATTGCGAAAACATTCTGTTGGCACTCGCCTACATAGGGAGAAATGATCATGACGATAAAATGAGAGAAATCAGGGCTCGCACAGAAAAATTTAAGTGCTCGTTTTTCCCGCGTGCCGTTCGAGACTGGAACAGAAGAGAGACAGCTTGATGGTGGTTCATTGAAACCTTTGCTAGGCACTTTACTGTGAATAGCAGAGAAATCACGTAGATGTAGATGCAAATGTAGATGTTACTTATAATCCGTCTTGATTGGAAAAATGTTTGTTCACCTGATCGGTTATTCCTGTAATCGAAATTGCAGATCTGAAGATGGTTCTATGTTGTTGTTGTTGTGGTCTTCAGTCCTGAGACTGGTTTGATGCAGCTCTCCATGCCACTCTATCCTGTGCAAGCATCTTCATCTCCCAGTACCTACTGCTACCTACATCCTTCTGAATCTGCTTAGTGTATTCATCTCTTGGTCTCCCTCTACGATTTTTACCCTCAACGCTCTGCCCTCAAATACCAAATTGGTGATCCCTTATAGCGATAAGAAGTGCAATAGTATCGAAGGAAATTGACGGAGATTCGAATTGTGGAATGATTTGGGTGAAGGTCACGGTTAAAGCAGGCTCAGACATGGTAATTGGATGTCTCTATAGGCCCCCGGGCTCAGAAGCTGTTGTGGCTCAGCACCTGAAGAATAATTTGGAAAATATTTCGAGTAGATTTACCCACCATGTTATAGTTCTGGGTGGAGATTTTAATTTGCCGGATATAGACGGGGAGACTCAAACGTTCATAACAGGTGGCAGGGACAAAGAACCCAGTGAAATATTTTTAAGTGCTTTATCTAAAAACTACCTTGAGCAGTTAAACAGAAAACCGACTCGTGGCGATAACATATTAGACCTTCTGGTGACAAACAGACCCGAACTATTTGAATCAGTTAATGCAGAACAGGGAATCAGCGATCATAAAGCGGTTACTGCATCGATGATTTCAGCCGTAAATAGAAATATTAAAAAAGGTAGGAAGATTTTTCTGTTTAGCAAAAGTGACAAAAAGCAGATTACAGAGTACCTGATGGCTCAACACAAAAGTTTTGTCTCAAGTGCAGATAGTGTTGAGGATCAGTGGACAAAGTTCAAAACCATGGTACAATACGCGTTAGATGAGTATGTGCCAAGCAAGATCGTAAGAGATGAGAAAGAGCCACCGTGGTACAACAACCGAGTTAGAAAACTGCTGCGGAAGCAAAGGGAACTTCACAGCAAACATAAACATAGCCAAAGCCTTGCAGACAAAACAAAAATTACGCGAAGCGAAATGTAGTGTGAGGAGGGTTATGAGAGAGGCTTTCAATGAATTCGAAAGTAAAGTTCTATGTACTGACTTGGCAGAAAATCCTAAGAAATTTTGGTCCTATGTCAAAGCGGTAGGTGGATCAAAACAAAATTTCCAGACACTCTGTGACAAAAATGGTACTGAAACAGAGGATGACAGACTAAAGGCCGAAATACTAAATGTCTTCTTCCAAAGCTGTTTCACAGAGGAAGACTGCACTGTGCTTCCTTCTCTAGATTGTCGCACAGTTGACAAAATGGTAGATATCGAAGTAGACGACAGAGGGATAGAGAAACAATAAAAATCGCTCAAAAGAGGAAAGGCTGCTGGTCCTGATGGGATACCAGTTCGATTTTACACAGAGTACGCGAAGGAACTTGCCCCCCTTCTTGCAGCGGTGTACCGTAGGTCTCTAGAAGAGCGAAGCGTTCCAAAGGATTGGAAAAGGGCACAGGTCATCACCGTTTTCAAGAAGGGACGTCGAACAGATGTGCAGAACTATAGACCTATATCTCTAACGTCGATCAGTTGTAGAATTTTGGAACACGTATTATGTTCGAGTATAATGTTTTTTCTGGAGACTAGAAATCTACTCTGTAGGAATCAGCATGGGTTTCGAAAAAGACGGTAGTGTGAAACCCAGCTCGTGCTATTCGTCCACGAGACTCAGAGGGCCTTAGACACGGGTTCACAGGTAGGTGCCGTGTTTCTTGATTTCCGAAAGGCGTTTGACACAGTTCCCCACAGTCGTTTAATGAACAAAGTAAGAGCATACGGACTATCAGATCAATTGTGTGATTGGATTGAGGAGTTCCTAGATAACAGAACGCAGCATGTCATTCTCAATGGAGAGAAGTCTTCCGAAGTAAGAGTGATTTCAGATGTGCCGCAGGGGAGTGTCATAGGACCGTTGCTATTCGCAATATACGTAAATGACCTGGTGGATGACATCGGAAGTTCACTGAGGCTTTTTGCAGATGATGCTGTGGTGTATCGAGAGGTTGCAACAATGGAAAATTGTACTGAAATGCAGGAGGATCTGCAGCGAATTGACGCATGGTGCACGGAATGGCAGTTGAATCTCAATGTAGACAAGTGTAATGTGATGCGAATACATAGAAAGATAGGTCCCTTATCATTTAGCTACAAAATAGCAGGTCAGCAACTGGAAGCAGTTAATTCCATAAATTATCTGGGAGTACGCATTAGGAGTGATTTAAAATGGAATGATCATATAAAGTTGATCGTCGGTAAAGCAGATGCCAGACTGAGATTCATTGGAAGAATCCTAAGGAAATGCAATCCTACAACAAAGGAAGTAGGTTACAGTACGCTTGTTCGCCCAATCCTTGAATACTGCTCAGCAGTGTGGGATCCGCACCAGGTAGGGTTGATAGAAGAGATAGAGAAGATCCAACGGAGAGCAGCGCGCTTCGTTACAGGATCATTTAGTAATTGCGAAAGCGTTACGGATATGATAGATAAACTCCAGTGGAAGACTCTGCAGGAGAGACGCTCAGTAGCTCGGTACGGGCTTTTGTTAAAGTTTCGAGAACATACCTTCACCGAAGAGTCAAGCAGTATATTGCTCCCTCCTACGTATGTCTCGCGAAGAGACCATGAGGATAAAATCAGAGAGATTAGAGCCCACACAGAAGCATACCGACAATCCTTCTTTCCACGTACAATACGAGACTGGAATAGAAGGGAGAACCGATAGAGGTACTCAGGGTACCCTCCGCCACACACCGTCAGGTGGCTTGCGGAGTATGGATGTAGATGTAGATGTAGATGCCTCAGAACATGTCCTAGCAACCGATCCCTTCTTCTCGTCAAGTTGTGCCACAAACGTCGCTTCTCCCCAATAATATTCAGTATCTCCTCATTAGTTATGTGACCTACCCATCTAATCTTCAGCATTCTTCTGTAGCAACACATTTCGAAAGCTTCTATTCTCTTCTTGTCCAAACTATTAATTGTCCATGTTTAACTTCCATACATGGGTACACTCCATACAAATACTTTCAGAAATGACTTCCTTACACTTAAAACTATACTCGATGTTAACAAATTTCTCTTCTTCAGAAACGCTTTCCTTGCCATTGGCAGTCTACAATTTATATCCTAGCTACTTCGACCATCATCAGTTATTTTGCTCTCCAAATAGCTAAACTCCTTTACGACTTTAAGTGTCTCATTTCCTAATCTAATTCCCTTAGCATCACCCGACTTAATTTGACTACATTCCATTATCCACTTTTTGCTTTTGTTGATGTTCATCTTACATCCTCCTTTCAAAACAGAGGAACCGAAACCGGTAATGTGAATAAACCTTTTTGCAATCAAGATGGATTATAAGTAAAAATTTGTCATCTGTAGTCGAACACTATTGAATTATGATGCTTACATCGCCATCTATTGCTACATTTCGTAACTATTTATTTTCCTTCTGCCATACGTTTTCCCCTTCTCCGATTATAATCCGTTGCAATTTGACGTCATTCTGACCAGTGGTGTTATTTCTTCAGCGTTTTGAAGGCTTAACTTTAATTATAATCACCAAAGAAGACGTGTTTATGTTCCAAAATACAGGGCTAGAGCAGCTGCTAATATGAGTAATTTAGAAGTAGGTATCCTCAGTATAGCGAAACAGCTTATATCACTTAATAAAGACAAGTCTCCCGGTCCTGACTGTATACCAAACCGGGTATTTCCGAATATGCTTATATATTAGGGCCATACTTATCACTCACATACATCTGCTCGCTCGATAAAAGATCCGTACCTAAGGACTGGGAAGTTGACATCAATACTAAAAAATGAAACAACAAATATCCAGTGAATTACAGACCCGTACACTGTCGTAAATTAGCAGTAAGAGTCTGAAAAATATACTATGTTCGAACATTATGATCTAAATTGAAGCAAACTGTCTAGTGATACATTGCATGGATTCATAAAATACAGATCTTTATTCGCTCGAAGTAATGAGTACTTTCGCAGGATATATCGAACTCATCCAATATTTCAAAATATCCAGATGGCTTTTGATACTGCTCCTCACAAGTATCTACTAGTCAGACTACTTGCCTAGGGATATCATCCCTGTTCCGTAGGCCTGTCGGTGTGGCCGGGAGGTTCTAGGCGCTTCAGTTTGGAACCGCGTGACCGCTACGGTCGCAGGTTCGAATCCTGCCTCGGGTATGGATGAGTGTTATGACCTTAAGTTAGTTAAGTTTAAGTAGTTCTAGGCTCTAGGGGACTGATGACCTCAGATGTTAAGTCCCATAGTGTTCAGAGCTATTTAAACCATTCGAACCTGTTCCGAAACTTCCTTTGCCATTTCATGTCACAGATGACACATTTTGTATCAATTGACGGAAAATCATCGAGTTAAATGGAAGTAATATCTTGAATAGTCCGAGGAAATGTTATTGTCTCTCTGGTGTTACTAATTTATGTAAATGATTTAGGAGACAATCTTAGCAGAACTCTTAATTTATTTGTAAGATCATCGTAAGACCAAAACCAATTATAAAATTATTAGAAAAGACATTTGTATGGTGGCAATAGAGGCGAATGACTCTAAATATTGAAAAATGTGAAGCCATCCACATGAGTACTGAAAAGAATCTGCTAAATTTCTGTTACGCGATAAATTGCACAAATCTAAATCTATCAGTTGAAAAAATGCCTAGTTCGTCGTAACTGTATTCCCTAAGTATACAGTTGCGAAAAACTTAAATTGGAACGACCACATTGTGGTACCAATGATGCCACGGCATGGTTTCAAAGGTTGGCACTACCACGAGGCACCGACGACCGCGCCCTCTAGCTGGTGCTGTGCAGCTCCACGAGCATCATTACTCCCTCGCCCATTTCATCAGATGCAGCCAGCCGGTAAATTTCGCTTCAGCTTTGCTCTACAAACGACGTGTCTAAGGCTTCCCATCTGTACAAAGTTATATTTTCTTCTTGCTCCAGTAAACCGATTTTACTCACTGCAGTATCGATGTAATTTTCCTGCTCCTGCTCCTTACCCACGCGCCGGCTCTCAGTCGGGATACAAAACACATAGGTCATGTTGTGGGGAAAGCGAACCAGAGATGCAACAAACTCTCTAAAGAAATTTCCTACACTAAGATAGTCCGTTCTATACCAGAATAATGCTGTTCGTTATCGGGTCGATACCAGAGAGAACTAACTGAGAACATAGAGAAAGGTGAAAGGTGGACAGTAATAGCGGAATAGGGGAGAGAGTGTCACAGATATGTCACATGAATTGGGGTGGCAGTCATTAAAGGTCTTTTTTAGTTGCGGTAAGATATTTTCACGAAGTTTTTATCTCCAACTTATTTCTCTAAATGCTAAGACATTCCCTTGACTCACATGTACATAGGGATCATCGTAACAAAATAAGAGAACTCAGAGGTCGCATGGAAATATTTAAGTATACGTTTTTCCCACAAATGCTATACGACAGTTGAAACGTAGACGAAGAGTGTGAAAGTTGTTCGATGAACCCTCTGTCAGACATTTAAGACATGTAATATCTTCTGGGAGACTGGTTTGTCGCAAATGAATTTGTACATTGTGATGCGATTCGATATATTATTTACAATTTGGCAAATAAAGGACAATACAACAGTCATAAATAGAAGAAGCTAGGATTACTTGTAAGGCAAAGAAAAATCAAGTAGCAGCAGTAACGAAATTCGTGCTGACATGTAAGTATTTGTCGCGTGGAGTGGCCGTGCGGTTTGAGGCGCCTTGTCACGGACTGCGCGGCCTCTCCCGATGGAGGTTTGAGTCCTCTACTGGGCATGGGTGCGAGTGTGTGTCATTCTTAGCATAAGTTAGTTTGAGTAGTATGTAAGTCTAGGGACCGATGACCTCAGCAGTTTGGTCACTTAGAAATTCACGCACATCTGAACATATTTGTAAGTATTTATAAATTCTTCAAAAACGTTCCAAACAGTGCAAGGAAATAAAAACTCTCTCATGTGAAATGCACACGTTAAAAAAAACTTTCAAGAATATTTAACCACAAGACGTCGCATGCCAAACGATATCTAAGTACTCCAATTAAACATGTAACATGTATTGAAGACCAACAAACTAGGGCGATGGTAGCCATACGTTTTTGCACAAGAGTCAATAATGAGACTGTAGGCTGCACTTAGAGCCACATCTGTACCGATCTTGTTATTAATTGATAACCTATATAAATTAGTATATTATAAGTCTGAATACAGTATGTACAGTAAGGGCACGGTACGGCGGCCGCCAGCCCTTTAGACTTATCGTTAAAAGCCGGTACCATTCGCAACACTTCTTGTTGACTGTTCTCTGCTTCATGTTGCTGTGACCCTCAGCAACCCCAAAGTTGTGACACTGTCGTGATCTCTGTGTGACCATATTGTTAAGCGATTCAGAGCAGTAACTTTATTATAGTTAAATGACCTATCCAATATGAGAAACAATCGCAAATATTTACTAAATGCTTTGAATCTCGTTTTCCTTCCGCTAGTGTCAACGTCTTTCAACAGCCTTAATTTAATTTCATATCCCTCACTAAGAACATGAGCCCCATCTGACGATAACCGTCTCAATAATGACATTCACGAATCAATGTTACTTCCATGTCAAGATTTATACTTAGCGCACGCACGTGAGCTGTCAGTACAAGAAGGGAAATAAACAAAACACTCCCTTTCACACGCCATTTACACCACAGGAACTGTGCTATTTGTTTTTCTACCCTATGGTAAGCTCACGGCCGAACGAACTAACAACAGTTATAATTAAGAATATCTTCAAATATTACTTGTCTCTCTAAGTATTACAGAGAGTGGAATCTACTCTGTTAAGCCGTTGCTGAGGTTAGTTGACGTTTCTGGGGTTTCTAAATTCATATTATTGTAAAACACGGCCGAGAAAAGCGGGCCAAACGAATACTTGATTCGGGAAGCAGTTTGACGCCCAGTGCTACATAGCAACGCCGATTGGGGTGCTCATAGTAACATTGAGCTTACTAACATGGTACAAGGCTGGGCGAAGCAGTGGTGCACAGTATTGGCCCAAAAAGCGTGAATATGACAAAGTAAAGGAGATATTGGGCACGCCGAGGACAGAGATAATGCAAGATTCTGATACGGGTCAGAAACGGGGAGGAGACCATATTCCTTCCCTCTTAACATAAAAGAAAGATTAAGAGTATCGTACTTGTCTCCGATCAAGGGACCTATAAACAAAAAACGAATTTTCACTCAGTAGCTAAGTGAGCGCTGATTTCAAACTTGGACTCAAATCTGGGCTCTTTGCCTTTCGTGCGCAAATGCTCTGCCTACTGAGACGGTTAACGACCCGCCCGCATAGCTCAGCTTTTGCCAGTAGACCATCTACTACATGTCAAACTTCACGTGAGTTCTCCTGAATATCTTGCAGAAGTAAGCCTCTTAGAGGAAAACATATTACGGATATGTGCCTGAGCCGTTGCTCGGAGTATTGTTTCCAGAATTAATTTTCGCTCCACAGTGGAATATGTACTGATATGAAACTTAGTGGCAGAAACTGAAGTGATATCAGGTGTTCCCCAGGGAAACGTCCTGGGACCTCTACTGTTCCTGATCAATATAAATGACCTGGGTGACAATCTGAGCAGTTCTCTTAGACTGTTCGCAGATGATGCTGTAATTTACCGTCTAGTAAGGTCATCCGAAGACCAGTATCAGCAGCAAAGCGATTTAGAAAAGATTGCTGTATGGTGTGTCAGGTGGCAGTTGACGCTAAATAACGAAAAGTGTGAGATGATCCACATGAGTTCCAAAAGAAATCCGTTGGAATTCGATTACTGGACAAGTAGTACAATTCTCAAGGCTGTCAATTCAACTAAGTACCTGGGTGTTAAAATTACGAACAACTTCAGTTGGAAGGACCACATAGATAATATTGTCGGGAAGGCGAGCCAAAGGTTGCGTTTCATTGGCAGGACATTTAGAAGATGCAACAAGTCCACTAAAGAGACAGCTTACACTACACTCGTTCGTCCTCTGTTAGAATATTGCTGCGCGGTGTGGGATCCTTACCAGGTGGGATTGACGGAGGACATCGAGAGGGTGCAAAGAAGGGCAGCTCGTTTTGTATAATCGCGTTATAGGGGAGAGAGTGTGGCAGATATGATACACGAGTTGGGATGGAAGTCATTATAGCGTAGACGTTTTTCGTCGCGGCGAGACCTTTTTACGAAATTTCAGTCACCAACTTTCTCTTCCGAATGCGAAAATATTTTGTTGAGCCCAACCTACATAGGTAGGAATGATCATCAAAATAAAATAAGAGAAATCAGAGCTCGAACGGAAAGGTTTAGGTGTTCGTTTTTCCCGCTCGCTGTTCGGGAGTGGAATAGTAGAGAGATAGTATGATTGTGGTTCGATGAACCCTCTGCCAAGCACTTAAATGTGAATTTCAGAGTAGTCATGTAGATGTAGATGTAGATGAAGTGGCCTGGACAAAGAAACTGACTGTGGCTTAGCCATGTCTGCGCTATATCCTTTATTGCAAGAGGGCTAGTCCCACAAGGTATACTGGAGAAATTCTGTGAACTTTGAAAGGTAGAAGATGATGTACTGGCGGAAGTAAGCCTGCGAGGGCGAGTCGTGAGTCAAGCCTGGATGTCTCAGTGGGTAGAACACTTGCCTGAAAAAGGCAAATGCTCCAGGTTCGAGTTCCCGTTCGACAAACAGTTTCAATGAGTAAGAAACTTTTGCGCTAGATACTGCCTACCGGGACATGGGCAATATCCCAACTACTGTTTTAAAATTGGCCAATGCAGCACAAATACTTGTGAATGTGGAGCAATCGACACCTTGATCCACATAGTCTGGAAGTCATTTATTAGAGAAGAAGCCGTAAGCTATGATAGGATAGTCATTGGTAATACTCCTGTCTAAAACGCAATAAGGAATCATGAGCTGTGGCAAAAGTTAACACTTGCTAACACCCAAAATAAATGCTTACGTTTAATTCTTCTTTTTTATAGTCATATTGCTTGCAGTTTCTCCGTAACTGATGAGGGTATTTTGTTCTATGGTTGAAAGCACAAAAATGCGTTATTTTCTTCAACAGATGCGTTCCCAGTATTGAAGTAAAGCATCATCAGTGGTCTGTTATTAAGTTATTTACACTTTGAATTGCTTTTAGAGCGGAAAACCGTTCGGTAAGAATTAGATGATTTGTAATTACGGTGTTTTTGGATTGATTTCTCGCTTACATCTGGCGATGCCGTCTGCTGGCACATGGCTGTTTTTCTGCGTTAGACACTGATAATTTTAGTCTATTTTTAGTTGTTCGGCAGCACTACGCATTTCTTATATTTTTCATAGCACTTTTTTATGCGCACCACTGGATTCAAAAATGGTTCAAATGGATCTAAGCACTATGGGACTTAACATCTGAGGTTATCAGTCCCCTAGACTTAGAACTACTTAAGCCTAACTAACCTAACGACATCACACACATCCATGCCCGATGCAGGATTCGAACCTGCGAGCGTAGCAACAGCGTGGTTCAAGACTTGGCGCCTAGAACCGCTCGGCCACAGCGGACGGCACCATTGTATTCTGTTTGTTTTTGTACTTCTAAGTATATGTTGTAGTTTGTGTTTTGCAGTGTTGCAAACACAGCCTTTCCACAACTTTGTCTTTGACCTGCAACATTCTTTTATTATTAGATTATTATATATGTGTAACTCAATGTAATTACGTTTCTGTGCATTTATGTACTGTGTAAGAGTAGGGAAAGAATATCGATGGAGTTGCTTTTTGTGTAGGAGAGGGAGAAACCAAGATGTGTGGTCATAAGTGAATAGAAGTGTGATTGAGTGTGAGTTAGAGTAGAAGGTCAGGAGTGAGAAGTTAAATGAAATTGTGAGTGGGGATGTGTATGGGAGAGTTGGAGGGACTGAAGGATGGGAAAAGGCTACTTTCATTTTAACGTAATTTCATCAACTTTGTAACGTTTCCACGACTTTATCTTTGACCTACATTTTTTTTTAATTTCTAGATTAGATTATTGTATGTGTGTAATTTTATGTAATTATATTTCTGTGTATTTATGTACTGTGTAAGAGTAGGTAAGGAATATCGATCGAGGAATTTCATGTGAAATGAAGATGTGAGGGGGGGCGATGGGGAGGGAGGGTTGGTAGTGAGAGGGGGTGAAGGATTGAAAAGGCTATTTTCTTTTAATGTAGTTTCATCAATTATTTTATGTAGAATCTGATTTTCGTTTTTTTTGTAATTGAGCAACTGTTTCTTTTGTTTTAATTTTTTATGTGGGAACTTTCTGTGAAGTGGAGGAAGTGTCTCTCTTTATTGATTTTTAAGATATTAATATTTTTTTCAATATCGGTTGGTCTATAATGTTCTTGTTTTGGATTATGTACAAATGTAGAATGACATGAACCGCATTTAAATGCTCTGATGTGTTCTTTATACCTTGTATTGAATGTCCTGTCAGTCATTCCATTGTATATCTTCTCTCAATCTCTGCAACTGAGTTGATAGAGACCAGATTGTTGGTAGCTGTCTGGTTTTGATTTCAATTCTGGGATGTGCTTTTGCATGGAATTGTTCGTATTGTAAGCAATGTTTATGCCTTGTTTTTTGATTATGTTACCTATTTTATGTGTGAATTTGTTGTGGAAAGTCATTGCATCCTTTTTTTTCTTCTGGAACACGTTTTATGAGTTGGTGTGGTTTCGTTAGTTTTTTCATTGTTCATCTCTTTATTTTTTAGTGTATCTACCATTGTTGCTTTGTGTCCATTTACAATGGTATATGTTTTATGATGACTAGCTCTTTGTGGGAATCAGAAGTGTTTAGGTGGATCTTGATCAGCCTGTTTAACATATCTGATTGCAGCTTGTGGTGGTTCTGTGGGTGGTTTGAAGTTGCATTTAAGATAATGTCAGTCGTTGTGCGATTTCTGTATATGTCAAATTTGTGTTTATTGTTGTCTTTTCCTATGGTTTTATCTAGAAAGTTAATTGATTTTTCCTGTACTTCTTCTATGTAGACTTTGTGTTTCTGTATACAGTACTCATATCTTTCAGTAGTTGTTGTATTCTATTTTTAGATTCGTCTGTCATGCATATTATGTCATCCATATAACTGTACCAGTAGATGACGTTGTGGCTTTTTTTATTATTAAGTTTTCAAATATTGATTTTTCTATACGATTCATGCAAATGTTGACTAATGTTCCTGAAATAGGTGAACCCATGGGTAAACCCTCTTCATGTGTGCAATATTGTTAAATGAATTCAAAATAATTTTGTTGTGTTATAACTGTAATAACATTATTGTTTCATCTGTGAGTTAAAGAGGTAACAGGTAGCTGGCTGTGTGTTTTCAGGTTTTCTTGGATTATTTTTATGGTTTCATTAATAGGGATGCAACTGTACATACTTTCCACATCAGAGGAGAGAAATGTTGTTGTCTCTGGGATTTTACTGTCTATAATATGTTCTGACAGTTGAGTGTTTTTTCTGATTGTTCTATCACTTTCTAGTCTATAATACTGGGCGAGCAGTGACTGCATTTTTTTGCTAGTAGATATGCAGGAGCTGCTCAAAAATTTAGTATTAGATGGACTGGATAATTTTCTTTATGGGCATTTTTTGACCTCTCATGTTGGGGGCTTGAGGGTTCCTTTGTATAAAAGTCTGTTTTTCTCTGTATGTAAATGTATACTCTATGTTTTTGAATGTGTTTTTACATTGTGTTTGAAATCTGTTATTTGAATTTGACTGTAACTTTTTCATGGATGTTTTTGCTGATGACTACTTCTGTTTTTTCTGTATATTCTCTTATTTTCATGAGGATAACTCTATTACCTTTGTCAGATTTTGTTGTAATGACGTTATCTGCTTGCAGCTTTTCCTTCAGGTTTATAAGCTACATTTGATCACAATTATTTTTCAGTTTGATGGTTTCATCTTTAATCTGTGTTGCTATGTTTTTAATTTCTTCTTTAATTAACTCCCTAGTTAGCCCTGTCTTAACAATACTGTTTTTGTTTCTTTTTTCTAAATTGAGAATATATTCATATTCTCTCGGGAGAACTTGTATCACTTTTTCATCTGTTGGTGAGTAAACATAGTGTTTTATACCTGTTTCGTTTTTATGTAGTCTCATATCTGTAAGGTTGACCACAGTGGGATGGAAATGGTGTGTGTGTGAATGTGTTTGCTGTTATGGGGTTTTGTGTGGTGCAGTTCGAGATTTTAAGTTTGCTGATTATGCTTTAGTCGCAGTATGTTCATAGCTCTGCATGTGCATCGATCGACGTTTTCTACAGTGGAAGCAGACATAGCCGGACTGTTTAATTTTTGTGCTAGTTGAAGGTGAATTTTGTATAATTCTTAGTTTAATGTCCGTGATTTAATTTCGTGTTTCAGTCAGGTATTTTTACCGGCATGTATGGCAACGTTCGTTGCTTTTGAACTATTTTTGCTCATTAGATTTATGTAATTTGGCATAACATCTTTATGTTTACAATGCTTATTGAATCTGTTGGCTTTGAGCACTATGGGACTTAACGTCTGAGGTCATCAGTGCCCTAGGCCTTAGAGCTACTTAAACCTAACTAACCCAAGAACATCACACACATCCAGGCCCGAGGCAGGATTCGAACTTGCGATCGTAACAGGGTGTTACAAAAAGGTACGGCCAAACTTTCAGCAAACATTCCTCACACATAAGGAAAGAAAATATGTTATGTGTACATGTGTCCGTAAACGCTTACGTTCCATGTTAGAGCTCATTTTATTACTTCTCTTCAAATCACATCACTCGTGGAATGGAAACACACAGCAACAGAACGTACCAGCGTCACTCCAAACGCTTTGTTACAGGAAATGTTCAAAATGTCCTCCGTTAGCGAGGATACATGCATCCACCCTCCGGCGCTTGGAATCCCTGATGCGCTGATGCAGACCTGGAGAATGGCGTATTGTATCACAGCCGTCCACAATACGAGCACGAAGAGTCTCTACATTTGGTACCGGTGTTGCGTAGACAAGAGCTTTCAAATGCCCCCATAAATGAAAGTCAAGTGGGTTGAGGTCAGGAGAGCGAGGAGGCAATGGAATTGGTCCGCCTCTACCAATCCATCGGTCACCGAATCTGTTGTTGAGAAGCGTACGAACACTTCGACTGAAATGTGCAGGAACTCCATCGTTCTTGAACCACATGTTGTGTCGTAATCGCAAAGGCACATGTTCTAGCAGCACAGGTTGAGTATGAAATGATGACAACGTGCTCCACTGAGCGTAGGTGGAAGAACATACTGACGAAACTAAAATGAGCTCTAACATGGAAATTAAGCATTTCCGGACACATGTGCACATAACATCTTTTCTTTATTTGTATGTGAGGAATGTTTCCTGAAAGTTTGGCCGTACCTTTTTGTAACACCCTGTATATGTTATGTAGACCTTTCTACTAAAACAACATAATGCTTACATTGATATATCTCACAGAACAGACACAACTGATGATTCAGCTGCAGTGTGGAGGACAGTATTTAGAGAAATCAAGAAACCAGCCACCTACAGGAAACGAAATAGCTCATTGGTAAACGTTGAAAATTTATGTCGGGCCGTGAGTCACTTCTCTTCACTATAACTATAGATTTCACCGACTCGGTCATCCGGACACGCTTCTCGTCCCCTGATATTCTCAACGTGTCACGCGCAAGTGGTTCCCTATCCGTTACCCTGCTGTTCATAGCTTTCGCTAAGTGCTGCATGAGTTCGGATAATATGGTGCATACGCACAGAAAGATCCTAGGGCCGTCTTCCCGTATGTATTGATTCTGTCAGACATGTTACACTGACGTGAATACTCATACAGAACATGGCAACAGATATCTTAGATATTGTTTTGTTTGCATATACTCTGCACCTGGTGAAAAAACAAAGAAGCCACAAAACACTTGCCAGTGATACAGCCAACAGGGCAGCGCAACAAATATGGAAAATACATATTTAAGAGGTAGCGTCCTGTGACGTAGTGTTAAAATTTGTTTGGTCCACTTTTGGTTGTATCATTGACGGGCATATGTGTCTTCTATGTTGTTCATGAGTTTAATTTTTTTTTTCATTACTGCTATTTCATCCCTCGCGTCCTACGTGGGCAGGGAGATGAGCTATCAGTGGGTGCAATTTTTCGCTATTTAGCCACATAAGACTAAACATTTTTAAACATGAGTAGATGAGTGATTGTAGACTACCATGGATTAGGGTCTCCTGGAACTGTGGCATTCAACGGTAATGATAATGTAAAGGCAAATAAAGTATTATGCAAAATTCCTGTTTCCATGATTCTATATGAGTGTGAGACCTTTTGAAGAGATAAAGTAAATATTTTTACGCTACTCTGCACCTATATCGACACCTGCAATGCTGTGTGTTGTCAATAGGTGTAAAAAAAAGCTACGATACGAAGCTCATAATACCTGTTGTCGCACAAATATACTCTCTGTGACAGATGCACAGATATTCACACGTCAACAGCATATTAGAACATTATTTTGTGACAATGTGAATAATGTTAACATTAGTAACAATTCACGTAATTTACACTATTTCACAATGCACAGTGCTTCACACTCGTATGGCGTTACTGTATTTATACAGGGAAAAGACTTATTTTTGACGATGACATGTATTCGTGCCTGAGGATTTAATGTCTGACATATGTGCTGAAACAGAATGTCAAATATGTATTTTTTGCTATCGTGTACAAGTTGGAACCAATAAGAACTGTTCAAAATCATTTGACGGAGTTAAAACCTGATCCGAAGCAGCAAAGTGTGATAATGCTTTTTCAGCATTCCTGTTTCATCCTCTCCTATGGATTGATCACAGTGGAGCCTGAGATTGACACATGCATGAATACAATGGTAAAGGGTCCCTCTAATACCATACAGTTTATGAGTCTTTTCAGTGGCGTCCTCACATTCATTGCTGTCACGTTGCACTCCAATGGGGTGGAACCACATTCAATGGGGATGCATGCCGACAATGTCCTTAGAGAGGGGCTGGAACGTCTGGGAGTATCAGCAGCGTCGAATATAGTCAAGGACGTCGTCCTGTTGCTCATCACATTAGGGAGTGTCGTTTTCGACGGTGAAACATGCAGAATCAACGCCCAGAGGAGGGAAGTGATTTCATTGACGATCTATATGCCGCTTCCAGAGAGCCTTTCAGTTTTTTATTATTTATTTTTGATCGGTGACGTATCTGAAATGTTTTCCTCCACAACTTATAAGAAAACTGCGTGCTTTCAACGCTGAGTGTCCTCAAGCTGTGGCGTCAACATAAGGGGTGCATTGAGGTTAACGGAAGGTTGTGACGACCATCCCACAGTGCGACACGTCTACGGTAGCATTGAGCCGAATCGCAGTCATATTTAGTGCCAGTGTGACATCATTAACCCAACTTACATGTAACGTGAACTTCTGACCTGTTGCCTCTTTTCGTGTCTGGTGACACCTTGCTCTTTGAAGTGCCTTCGATGGTAATGTCACAGGGCGAGATGCTCTTCACTCCTACACAGAAACGGTGTAGGCACCTTCGAGCCTAATTTTAAGCTTATGCATTACAATGAGACTTAGTTACGGAGTTTCGAAGAAGTCCTTTCACCTGAGTAGTTTATTTTAATGAACTCGAGGGGAGAATTTTCAGTACATATCGATAGATGATGTAGTAGATCAAAAGTAACTATTTGGACAATGAACTGTTGTGTGTAGATATTATCTGCCCATTAGTGTCTCTGAGCACTATGGGACTCAACTGCTGTGGTCATTAGTCCCCTAGAACTTCGAACTACTTAAAGCTAACTGAACCTAAAGACATCACACACATCCATGCCCGAGGCAGGATTCGAACGTGCGACCGTAGCAGTCGCACGGTTCCGGACTGCGCCCCTAGAACCGCGAGACCACCGCGGCCGGCTAAGCCCATTACTATGGTACACTTTGTTTAGGAAGTAACTTTTGGTTATTTCGACGGAAGAGTGGATTATTGCTCTCAGGGTAATACGTCAGCCAGATGTTACAAAAAATCTTGAGTATATACATATATATTGAGAGAAACCCACAACTCTCTCCTAAACCTTCTGTCTGGCGCGGCTGTTCAGATTGATACACCTCGGAGTTTACTGTGAATTATTTGTCAACGAGTGGCAGCACTGACGCCTACTCGCTAGTAGCTAGCCTTTTCCCAACGCTTGTCATTGTTGTGTGCTTCAGTGTCGATACGACTGCTCTGTTGTCGATATATGTGCTGATTGATCAGTTTGATACACAGCGCCCGTTCGTGTTAAATTTCAACAATTCATTTCTTTGGTTATCAACATAACTTAGTAAGTAGTACAATGTTAATATACAATGTGTAATGCACTTATTTTCGTTTTGGACCGTTTAATCGACAGTTAAGAATGTTTGAGTATCAGGTATCAAATTGGTACACTGCGCCTGACTGCGTTATTTTATAGGAATTTTATCATTTTAGGTGTGAGGCACTTGATCATGACAGGCTACAGTAAGACGTACAACCTCCTTGACGCAAAACATGTCGCAGAAATACAAAAAATGTTATTCAAAGAGGATAATGATCAAGTTCAAGAGGACTGTCAAGATTAAATAGACACAGATTGTGATGACGCAGTTGAAATTCGGCAGGAAGATTCAGAAACAGAGGAAAACGACAGTGAAAAACGACGAGGAAGTACTTGAAGAAAGCCAGCATTATTATACTGGAAGGGACAAAAAGACAAAATGGAATAAAGTTCCACCATCGCAGTGAGTACGTTTCAGGGCCCACAATATTATTCGAAAGTTACCTGGTCCTATAGTTGCGGCAAAAGCATTGAGAACGCCTTTGTTGGAATTGTCTCATAGATGACGATATTTTGTCGATTATAGTTCTGTATATCAATCAGTATATTGAGAGCATCAAAGCCTCTTTTCAGCAAGAGAGAGACGTAAAACCTACATATATTATTGAATTAAAAGCTTTCATTGGTCTTCTGTTTTTGACTGGTGTTAGCAAAAGTAACAGACAAAGCTTAGAAGACCTGTGGGGAAGTGATGGGGATGGAATTGAAAAATATCGTCTCGTAATGAACATAAAACGTTTCAAATTCATCATGCGGTTCCCTAGATTTGACAATCGTGTGGGTCGAAATGAAAGGAGAAAATTAGACAAGATAACAGCGATTCGGGAAATATTTTCTCTCTTTGTACAGAATTGCCAGAAATCCTACAACCTCGGAGAAAACGTTACAGTAGATGAGAAACGTGAAGGTTTCCGTGGAAGGTGCAGTTTTCGCCAATACATACCTAGCAAAGCAAACAAATATGGAATTAACATATATGCTCTTGTGGATTCCAAAGTATTTTATCTCTATAATCTGGAAATATACGCTGGGTTGCAGCCAGAAGGATTGTCCCACGTTAGCAATAAACCTTCAGATGTTGTTCTGCGACTATGTGAACCAATTTATCAGTCAGGTCGGAATGTGACAGCAGACAATTGGTTTACTAGTGTTGGTTTGATAGAAGAGCTAAGAAGGAAAAACCTTTCTTTTGTTGGGACGATGAAAAAAAAACAAGCGTGAGATTCCTCTGGAGTTTGCTACCAATAAAGGCAGGGCTGTCCATAGTTCACTTTTTGGCTTCAAGAAAGGCTGCACTCTAGTTTCCTACGTTCCTAAAATGGGAAGTGTGTTATCTTGGCATCAAGTTTGCATGACGATAATTCAGTAGACGCTGACACTGGAAATAAACAGAAGCCATCCATTGTAACATTTTACATTAGCAGCAAAGGTGGAGTCGACACTACCGATAAGTTGACCGCTTCATAAAATGTAGCAAGAAATATGTGCCGTTGACCGATGGTCACATTTTTTGCAATGATCAATATGAGTGGAATCAATTCAGAAGTAATTTACTATGGCAACAACGAGAATGCGTTAGTTCTACATCACTTGGTTCGTAGATGCTTGGACACCTCAGGAATTCACAAAGGTCTTCAACTGCAGCTACAACAATATAGGGCAACGTGTGAAGAAGAAGAAGAGGAAGAAGACACAAGCAGAAATGAAGAGCAAGGGACTGGGATCAAGAGGAGGAGGTGTAATACCTGCACAGAAAAAAAAGACTGACGAAATATTGTTGCAAAATGTGTCAGAAGCCTATCTGTTTGATACACATTGAACCATTTTGCTCTGAATGCGGAAAAATTCCGCATTTGTTACCACAGTCAAGACGTGACGATGAAACAAATAAATGAGTTGTAATATCATTTTTGTTCTGCCCCAGTGTCATAATAGCCTTTCTGTAAACATTATTGTCATTTGTAACGTGCTTTATTAGTGAAATATAATAAAGAAGCAAATGAAAAAGCGACGTTTTTATCATTTGTTACTAAAGCCCAACGTTGACGATAAGAAATCTGAATGATGAATATTTATACTGCAGTTGTGCTCGTATGTCATCTTTGTCTTTCTTTAAATTTATTTGGGAATTATAATATGTTTTGTGAACAGAATTTAATAAATGATCACTTGAGTAAACGGTGTGATCAATTTGATATACCGCACCCGATCTCGCTGCGACAAACACAGCGCCAGACGGAAGGTTAAAAACTAAACCCAGCTAAATAGAGTGCGTTGCCTAAGTATAGGCACATGATTTTCAGTTGCATCTGGCTGACGTGAGTAAACTGATTGCCGCATGGCACTGCAGTGGCAGCTGAAAATGGTATGTTCGGTGTTCTCTTCCGCAGCGCAGTCGTACAGTTGTTTGTCAATCGCAGATGACAAAGGTGCTAGATGAATCTACCGTGATCCAAGCGGAGCCGAAAAGTTGTAACGAGGATTTTTCCGTGATGCTGTATCTTTGATGTGCAGGGATGTGCTGCACTGTATCTGCACGTCTTCTCCTAAGCTGGTATGTATAGTAGGTGCTGTTGTTCCATGCGCCTGATCTACCATAACCCTCTTTAGGAAGATCTGTTTCCGGAACATCATCACACGTTTTTGTCCCTTGGTAGTTAGTCTTGTGATACCATTGTGCGTCATCACGAATATCCTTACAACTCTCTTGTCGTGACGGTGTTCTGGTAGTTAGTGCTACTGACTGCACGATTGTGTGTGAGCAGCATCAGCACTGACTGGGAGGCAGTTACTTCCTGATCTATGAGTAGGAGAGGCGGCACGCCTGTTCTCATCCACATGAAACGCTCGACAGTTCAGTGTTCACATATTCCAAGTAAATTGTGTCGCCGGCCGTAGTGTCCGAGCGGTTCTAGGCAATACAGTTTGGAACCGCGCGACCACTACGGTCGCCGGTTCGAATCCTGCCTCGGGCATGGATGTGTGTGATGTCCTTGGGTTTAAGTAGTTCTAAGTCTAGGATTGCTCAGAGCCATTTGAACCATATTGTGTGTCAGGGATCATTCGTTGTTAAGAAGCGCAACTTCGCATTAGTTCTGTGTCACGTTGGATAATAGGTTAGTGTGGCGTATCGTATACATGAGCTGCAGCGGAATTCACAGGATCAATACGAACCAGCAGAAATTAGACTTGGAAGGGTATACTTCCCATTCGTCCAGACTTGGACAGACTTGGACAGGTATACTTCCCATTCGTCTACCGCTACTGCAGACAGGACAGACTTGGACAGGTATACTTCCCATTCGTCTAGACTTGGACAGGTATACTTCCCATTCGTCTACCGCTACTGCAGACAGAACAAATACAATTTTCTAACTTATATGTATTTATGAGCGTGTGAAGAAATACTTTTGCATCCCTGGGGAGACAAACTATGTCTTTTCACTATAACAGTTAGAACAAAATTATTTTGCTTATATCAGTTTTATTTTATTTATTTATGACTGCATTAATATTGAATCCTTGAATCCTCAGATTCAGATCGCAACCGCCATCTTCAAAGCTCGTTAGGTACAGTGTGCTCCTCCACCACCCCCACGTGTCTCGAGTCTTCTGAAGCTCAAAGCTGTCAGACGCCGCGACGTACTTTCGTGTCGTTTGCAAACAGCTTGGGCGCCGCCGCCTCTTGAGGTGGTTTTGTATATCCAGCGACGTGTACACGGTATCGTCGTCGTCGAACTCAGATAAATCCAAGACTCTGAAAAAGAAAGTGAATATATGAGCAAAAGTTTCTTGGGAATCGTGAAGCTCTTGAGTGGTAAGACTCCACGGTATCGTTCGCAGTTTCGACACCGCCGCCGCCTCCTCAGCTTTTGCGCTTATAGTGACTGGTACAAAAACCGCGTTGTCATCGTCCTCAGATAACTGCAGTGCTCTGGAAAAAAAAAAAACAGTGGTGAAGAAGAGTTAACTGAGGCGGGAGATCTTTTGTGTACAGACACCATGACATACCTGCGAACCATTCGAAAATAACTTCGACGTCGCCGCCTCTACAGCTTTTGCACTTCCAGTGACTTGCACAGCGACGATTCCTTCGTACTACTCAGATAAATCCAAGGCTCTGAACACAGAAGATTTCATGAGCAAAAGCGTACCGAATCGTACGAGGTCGTACGCGCTCATACACCACGCATACCTTCGTATCGTTCGCAACAGCTTCGACGCCGCCATTTCCTTTGCCTTTGCGTTTCCGGTGACTTGTTCAAGGCGTCCTTGTCGTCTTCATACTCAGATACATGCTAGTCCCTGAAACAAAGAGAGAGAGAGAGAGAGAGAGAGAGAGAGAGAGAGAGAGAGAGAGAGAGAGAGAGAGTACATGAGTAAGAGATCACTGCGAGTCGTAGGAGCTCGTACGTGCTCACACACCACGCCATTTCTTTGTA
Source organism: Schistocerca gregaria (assembly GCF_023897955.1). NCBI lineage: Eukaryota > Metazoa > Arthropoda > Insecta > Orthoptera > Acrididae > Schistocerca > Schistocerca gregaria. Next base: position 1,047,457,800 of record NC_064920.1, on the reverse strand, counting down.
ATGTTCGCAAACAGCATCGACGCCGCCACATCCTCGGCCTTTGCTCCTCCAGCGACTTGTACACGGCGGCGTCGTCGTCCAAATTCGTTCGCCTTCTGCAGCATGCTGTCTGCTCTCTGAGACCTGTCTCTGACACTCTGCCTAAGCTTCCCAGCGTCTTTCCTTATATAGATGTACGACAATGCTAAGCGTGGTTTCCGTGGAAATGTGCTGTGACGTCATTCCTCTACTCATTGTTCATTACAGTTTATCATGCATGTATCGATACTGCACAACAATTCGTGAAATGCGAAGCGAGGAAATATAGTCTGGCTTACCCACTGATTCTATGCTGGATATATAGATTGAAAATTTAGTGGTTTTAGTCCCCAAATATTTTTTGTGTAGTTCGCAGATACTATCCCGTACATTGTGCATTTGATTTCGTTATACTATCTGGGCTTGTAACAATTTGTTCCTCAGTTATAATAAGGAGTATCATGCACAATATTATGAACTTTTCAATATTATTGAGGCAGATGAATTTTATTTTTATTTTATCAGAGTGGTGCTAATTTCTAGTCAGCGGACTGTCTCTTGTATATTATTATTTCGTGGTTTCTTTTCACAGCTCAACAAGCCCGAATAGCCCTCAAGACTTTTCAGGCTTAGGATCTTGTGACTTTTTCTGGCAAAGAGACACGGAATTCTAATCTTCCTGTTTCTTAATTTTGACTATATGTTACAAAGCTAGTCTTTCAGTACAAGAAATCATTCTTATTCTGCCAGTATCCCTGTCAAAGGTGGTGGAGAGCGTAAAAGAGTTTCGGTGGACTTTCTTGTCCTTTTGATGGGGAACGATCAGTAAAACGGGGGTTAACCAACAACAGTCATCCTTATGACGATGCAGGCGGGAATGGAGACCAGAGCATTAAACATACATAATGCCAATCTAACAGAAAAGTGCCTTATTATATATGGCGGGCCACATAAAGTCAGTAGGAAAACTGACATCCCCTCCCCCCATATAAGGTAGTTGGAATCATTTACGTAGTAGAAAACGAATGAAATTTCTAAGCGGAGGACTCTGGTTCTATACAAGTTACTGGAAAACTATTAACGCACGTTGGAAATAGCTGGAGAGGTACGAGTCGTCCTTGCTGTACTTATATCCAGAGGCTGCTTACGAAGAGAATAAAGCTAGAGTCGGTCGCTATTCCAATGTGCTGTGACGTCATTCCTCTACCCATTGTTCATTACAGTTCCTCTTGCATGTATCGATACTACACAGCAATTCGTGAAATATGAAGCGAGAAAATATAGTGTAGCTTAACCACTGCTTCTGTGCTGGATATACAGAACGAAAATTTATTGATTTTAGTCCCCAAATATTTTTTGCGGCCGGCCGGAGTGGCCGTGCGGTTCTAGGCGCTACAGTCTGGAACCGAGCGATTGCTACGGTAGCAGGTTAGAATCCTGACTCGGGCATGGATGTGTGTGGTGTCCTTAGGTTAGTTAGGTTTAATTAGTTCAAAGTTCTAGGTGACTGATGACCTCAGAAGTTAAGTCGCAAAGCGCTCAGAGCCATTTGAACCATTTTTTATTTTTTTTTGCGTCATTCGCAGACACTATCCCGCACATTGTGCTCTTAATCTGTTTATGCTATCTAGACGTGTAACAATTTGTTCCTCACTTTTAATAAGGATGCGTACGACTACAATGCACAATATTATGAACTTTTCAATATTATTGAGAGGGATGAATTTTTTGTCATTTCATGTGAGTGATAAACGAGTGGTACTAATTTTAAGTCTCCGGACAGGCTCCTGTTTATTATTGTTTCGTGGTTCCTTTGCACAGATCAACAAATTGCTAAGCAGAGGACTCCGTTTCGATACAATTTACTGGAAAACTATTAACGCAGGTAGGAAACAGCTGCAGAGCTGCGTGACGCCCTAGCCGTACTCATATCCAGAGGCTGCTTCCGCAGATAATGAAGCTACTGTCGGTCCAATGTGCTATCGGACGATGAAGCTATAGACTTCAGCTAATGAAGACAGTTCTTCCTTCGGTTGGTAAGCTTGCGTCCATACGCTCGCGTGTCACTGTGACGAGGCGTGTGGCCTTGCTAATAACTTTAACAAGTGGCTAAACAAAGTAAACTGACTGAAAGAAAGTAAAGTACCGGGAAGACATGGTCAGATTTGAGTCTAATTTCGTCCGTGTGTACTCCTTCGCCGGGGATGTACATGTGTAAATGATTAGAGTTGCAACTCTCTTAGACTTATAAAAACCACCGTAGTGCATTAGTAATATTAGTGTTTAGGGTTTTTACGAGGTCTGGTGGGCTATATAAGTAGTGTGAAGAGTATCATATGTTGAGTAATTACTGTGAAGAACACGGAGATACCGTGTACGAGTGTGAAACCATGTTATTAGCAATAGTCTCAAGTGGCTTCGTAGTGGGTCTCCATTCCGCTGGCTGATCGAATTGTACATTATCTCGATTTGTGAAGTTTCCGGATTTGACAGTGGCCCGGTGTTGGACTACATGGGAAAGTGAGAGCGGTCATACTCTTCGTCAAGGTTTCAGTCGATCACGTGCGACCACCACAATGGAGGATTGTCGTATTTTGCTCCAACCGTATCGTAACAGCTTCGGAGATACGCCACCTCCCCGAGAAAAAGTAATGGGCTTCCACAAAAATTCTTTGCCATCCGAAACCATTGGGTGTAAAACAGGCAGGAGTCAGCAAGAGCATTATCGTACAACGCGTAACCTGCGGTTAACACCACAACACACACACATGCATGTGGACTGGTGCTGTGACCGGGAAGAATGAACTGCTGACGAACGGTGTCGTATTGTGTTCAGTGATGAACCAATGTTCTGCACTGCGCACAGTGACCGTCACCGACAAGCAGGGCGGCGATCATTCCATTCTTCCAATGGGATAGGCACAATGGTTTTACTGTTCAACTCCATCTAGATACATACTCCGCTAGCCAAGGTATGGTGCGTGTTGGAGTGTATCTCGTACCAGCAACAGTCATTTCCTTTCCTGTCCAACTCACAAATCGAACAAAAGACTATAACATTCCTCCGTACGAGCCGTTACTTCTCTTATCTACTCTCCACGGGACTTATGCGAAATCTACTTTGGCTGCAGTTGAATCGTTCTACAGTCAGCTGCAAATGACTGTTCTCTAATGTTCCTCAGCAGTGTTTCGCCGAAGGGACGTTGTCTACCGGCAAGGTACTCATTCCCATTTCAGTTCACGAAGCATCCCTGTAACACTCGTGTGTTAAACAACCTAACAGTAACAAATTCAGCAGCACGCTTCTGAATTGCTTCTGTGTCTTCCTTTAATCCGACCTTGTGGTGAGTCTAAAGACTTCAGTAGTACTGAAGAATGAGTACCATAGGTACTCTATATGCGGTCTTCTTCGTACATGGGCTACACTTCCCTAAATCTCTTTCGGTGAACCGAAATCGGTCATATCGTTTTACATCGTTGCGCTTGGACAGTTAGTCGACGTAACTTTGTCCAACTGCACGCCATTAATACTGTATTCGAATCTTACATTGTTGTTCTTCCTACTCACCTGTATTAATTTTCATTTTTATACGTTTTGGGAAACTTTCATCACGCCAAACTGAAAGTTATCTAAGTCATCCTCTGGCCTCATGCAGCCAGTCAACAACGAAGCTTTTCTATAAAGCATAGGGTCATCGGCGAACAGCAGGCGTTGGTTGTTCGTCCTATGCTACAGTTTATTTATATTAAGAACAAGAGCAGTCCTGTCACATATCCACGGGACAGTACTGAGGCTACGTTGACCGTTGTTCTCTGATGCCGTCCATGGCAACTCAGGAGACTTTCGTTAACAATCTAGAGTGGGCACCGTGTCAGACGCATCTCTGAAATATAGGAATATGGAATATGGCTGCACCCTTCATCCACGGTTCACACGACAAACTGAGTTTCGCACGAGCAATCTTTTTTAAAACCGTGCTGATCTGTGGACAAAAACTCTTCTATCTCATGGAAAATTTATCCATTCGAGCTTAGAATATGCTCAAGAATTCTGCAGCAAACCCACGTTAAAGACACTAGCCTGCTATCTTTCGAGCCACGTACTGGAGAGCAAGAAAGAGAGATGCAAATGAGTAAGAGAGAGAGAGAGAGAGAGACAGAGAGAGAGAGAGAGAGAGAGAGAGAGAGAGAGAAAAGAAACGAACAAGTGGATCAGCTAGTGGGGTCGAGTCAAAGGCGTAATTATTACCGTAAAGAAAGTGAAATGCGGGTGGAGAGAACATGTAGCCAGACGAATGGATGGCAGTTTTTTATTAGGTAGAAGGGTGCGTAGAGCCAGCGCGCTTTAAAATAACAACTACGCACCCTCAGATAGTAAGTTGCGATATTAAAAGTTTCGGCTGGTTTCGTTGTCTAGGGGTTGGAGTACGAAGTTACCGCATTACAGGCCAAATGCTGCTGAGTCTACACTATTCGATAAGAATACACACATATATCGAACGGCCAGAGGTTTCTGTAACTCGGCAATTGCGAATTATGAATGTAACATATAAATTTATAAGTGAAAGTCTGCACTTAAATAAAATCAGCAAGTACTATGTTAACGACTTTACATGATGAGTACCATAGTAGAAGTCCTTTTGAGAATGCGGTATACTTCTGCAGAACACTTATTGGTGTCGATGTTCCAGCAATTAAGTAAAATATAAGCTAAATAACAGGGAAACAATAGATTCCTACTGCACGTAATTAGCTTGCGAGATATTCACTTCTAAAGTTACACTAAATCTTCACTGTAGAAACCTCGGAAATCTCACAAGTTCACAAGTCCGCACTCCGAAGTACTTCTATCTCTCGCGACCGCACGCAAACGGCTCCACACTCCAAGTCTCTGCGGCGACTTTGCGTCCCCTCCGCGTCTCCGCGTCCAGCACTCCCGGACCTCCGCCCAGCACCTCCTCCTGTCCTGTGCGTACTACCTCGTGTCCTCTGCGGAAACGATGCTCCCCATTCACGAGCGCTGTGATTGGCTAGAGCGCTCGCGCCATGTCTTCAAACCAACGCGCCCACACATATATCCAAGAACATACGAAATACTGGATTTACATTTAAATACTTGAAGTTAAATAAATATTCCTACGACTGGACCACAAACCAGCTCTAACACACGTTATTAAACACATAACCAATTACATAAACATATATCAAAAGAAAAGAAGCAAAAGGTAGGCCAAGAGCCTAATGTCTCTGTGTTTTCTAAAACACAGTAAATAATTGACCAGTTTCTTCATGAATAGCATATGTCGGCTATTAACAAAGATGAGTCAATATATTTATCAGCATGCTGCTATAGCTTTTATGTGTAACTGTGGAATACTTATGGCCTGACGCGATCTATAGTAATCGGCCACCTTGACATCCAATAACTCTTGTACTATTTACGTTCCATGGCTGTAATCCATATCAATTCAGGTTTACACTAATAGCTTTCTAAAGACATGTAGATCAACGAAATCGGATGAACCGTTTAGATTTTGGAAATTCGTTGCTGGGTGTTACTTGTATAATTTATCGTCGGACACTGAACTTTAAACCAAAAATATACTGAAAATCTGATTACACCATCAGAAGCAGCGCGTAAATAATGGTAATGTACATGTTTCTTTTTGAGGTATCATGATTCATCTGGCTACTATTAATATCTATACGAACTGTGATGTGTCTGCCATGATGGTTGCACAAAGTCTGCCATCTTTGGCACTCTCCCGGCGTGTCCGTTTCATTGACACAGCCTCACAATGCAATTCCCAGCCACGCGGCCGATGGACCACGTGCTCTTGCCACCCCTCTTGCTCAGCTAACGTTAGGCACCATTTGTCCATGACGGTTGGACAAGTATAGTTGGAGAGAGAGGCCTTTACCCTTACGATGACTTTATTGCGATAACTCTATTGAGATCAATCAGTTCGAGCAAATTATATAGTGCTTGACCAAAAAAAAAAAATGAAAAAAAGGGAGGAAGCACCCAGGAGGCGAAGTGGAAATTTCATGGGATAAGAGAGTTGAAGAAAGACAAAGTTAAGTGTGAAGATGAGAGATAGTGGTCCTAGCATATCCGACAGATGGTTCGAATTCACAAGTAAAAATCCTGACACGACTCACAAATGATTCAGTAGAAGATGCTTCACTTCAGGAATAGGATGGAGAACAGAGCAAACTTTTCAAGCTTTAACCTGTTGTGAAGGTCGTGGTAGCGAAAATCCCAATCAATGTAGCCACAGCGGAAGCGAGCTAACCGCAATTCCGGGGAGCTTATTTAACCAACGCAATACTGACGAAAAATTACTGATCTTCAAAATGAAGAAGATGTAAGTAAAGGGTCCCATCAAAAATTATACTGCCCATGCCAAAAGCCAACCATGGTTAACTCTCCCGTGCAAAAGTCAAAAGATCTAACCCAGTTTCGCTATCATACCGGCGGTGGACATGATAATAGGTGTGGATTTTCTAAATCAAAGACGAGCTGTGATAAACATGGGAAAGGCAGATTCACATCTGAGAGCACTACACTTCTTTGTGAGCCAGGGCTGTACACTGTCAAACATAAGTGGAAGAGAAAGAGCCTTCTACACCTAGCGAACGATGGTCCACCATTCAAACAAAATGGTATAGACGAAAAAACCGAGCATAGAATGATATAGGTTAAAGTTTAGGACCTCAATATGTAAGCCATGTTAAAGGGTAGGTTGAATAATCACTTATAGGCATCAGTATATAATATCAAAGAAACCATCAAGTAGGTTCCAGACAGGACGTGAGCAGGAGTCTGAGGAAAAGAAGAAACAGAGAACTGAGAAGTATCTTAAATTTTTATTTGTAGCGACTAACATGATACGTAGAGTTTGCAAAGATGATGCTCTAATAGCATGACATACTAACATGCCACATCACGACACCACACATAATGAACATAGGGAGTCTGATTAGCTTAAGATACCAGGAACAAATTGGAATCTGACAGAGAATCTATAACTGTAAGGCAGAATTAGGACGTGGAGCCATGTGAAGAATTTCTTAAGAGGCGTAAGTTAGGCATTATGCGTAAGGTAGATTATAAGAAAAGATCTTTGTCCTCAAATTTCCTGCAAGATACAGTCGGCAACTGCCCACGACGATGCGGTGGACGACAACTGAAAAAATATTGCATGATACTTGCTCTCCGCAAAGCCTTGGCAGGCATCCTCAATTTGAAATTGGCACCTGTCTTTTGTGGAAGACGCCTACGACCGTTCGTGTGAGCAAACATCACCACAAAATTTCTGCTTATTGATTAACTTTAAGTTGATAGTTTGAATCACTTAATTGGAATGGTAACGGAAACACGGTGTTGCTGTGAGAAACAAAGTTACAAATTTTCTATAAGAACAACATTTATTTCCTAAAATTCATGAAAATACTTCTTAGTCACTCATTTAGTTCAGTTATGGAATGCTGGCTCTTCATCCGTAATACAAAACCGAAATAGCAATTTTATCCAACCTGAGTATCTCTCCTAATTAAGATGACTGTAGGAGCTATCGCGCAGAGCGTCCGTACTTACCAGAGTCTCACCAGGGAATGCCCAACCGTCCCCTCGTCCGGTGTCCACACACGGTGGCCGGAAGGGCTCAGAGAGTCTGCACAGCGGCTATTTGCCAACCTAACGGGGCCTGCTAACGCGCGGGGAACTCATGTCTCTCTGGTCCAGTGCAGTCGCACTCTACTTGATATAATGGTTGGCTAAACTGCATCCCCAGATTCACACAACCCCCAGCAGATAGCCCACGCATACGTCAGCAGACAACCCGCATTCACATTTACAGACTCTGATGTAACATAATTTCGAATAATAAATCTTATATTGCACGTCCCTGAGTGTTGGAAGGGCATCCAGGTGTGTTCTGAGTATAAAACTACTGGGTGAAGCCATGTAGCGGCTCACATGGAGCCGTTACAATATATGGGAAGTGCATGGACAAGATCAAAGACTTTCTACGATACGGAGGCGCCGCCAAGGGCACGAAGAGGATGGCGATTTGCAACCAAGGCAATCCTTGTACCTAACTGCTTTAGCAACCTTGCCGTGATAAGGGAAGCACATGGAGGGTGGATGAGCAGCAGAAGATCGACATTGGGTCCAGGGCCAGCGAAAATTCACTTTCGACCGACGCTTGAGTCGGAAGGACTGCACGGAACGACGGGCCACAAGGCAAACGAAAGAGCAACCAGTGTGCGGACTAAGAGCAATACACCTCGCCGAAACCCCGGCTTGGGTGAGGCACAATTTTGCAAACAATTACCTGTAGAATAGCACTGTAGCTAGCAGACTGGGATATTATATTGGACTACAGAGCTGGAGGATAATCAGTCAATCAATGCTGAGCTACACGCCCTAATCAACGATTCAAACACTAACGAATTAGCCGGCCGGTGTGGCCGAGCGGTTGTAGGGGCTTCAGTCTGGAGCCGTGCGACCGCTACGGTCGCAGGTTCGAATGCTACCTCGGGCATGGTTGTGTGTGATGTCCTTAGGTTGGTTAGGTTTAAGTAGTTCTAAGTTCTAGGGGACTGATGACCTCAGATGTTAAGTCCCATAGTGCTCAGAGCCATTTGAACCATTTGAAATAACCAATGTAAAACTTTAAAGGATCTAGTAGTCAATAATTTTTCTATATCTGTCACAGACAAGAGACAAGGTTCAAGTCTGAAGAAAGGAAGATGCTTGGAAGAATAGAAGATGAAGAGTCCTAAGACTGCTGTTGAAAAGAGAAGGTGGGCCAAAATATTTCAAGATACACTTTTCCAAACACCCATCCTATTGTAAACTAGTTGTCTACGAAGTGCCACAAAAATATAAATACCTTCCGCATTGTCTTGAGAACAAAAATACTCGTTCCTGAAGCCGATACACCATGGCATTCCGCACCAAAGGGTCTACATTATTATGACGGCCACACCAAACTACGTCAACATCCTGTTACAAAAAGAAGCCGTCCACCCAAAGATTGGCCGACAAACATCTCGCACAAGTCCTTCAGCTTCGTGTAAAGACATCAGTTGCGAATATCACGCAAGACATTCGTAGCCATCGTGTGAAAATAGTGGACAAAATTAGGGGAAGATCAGTGTCAGAGAGTGAAAAATCTACAAAATGCACAACAATTAACATAGGAGTAACATGTATTCATATTGGTTTGATAAAATTTACATCTCTCTACACAGAGTGTGCAAATAGCTGAGTAAGAACTGTGTAACGGTCTGTTCATAATTTATATTTCATGAGCAATGAATGAGAAACTTTTTTGTAAAGAAATGTTTTATGTAGTTATAATGCTGATTAGAATAATGAACTACTGGCTATTAAACTGCTATACCACGATGAAGTGCTACAGACGAGAAATTTAAGCGACAGTAAGAAGATGCTGTGATATGTAAATGATAAGCTTTTCAGAACATCTCGCACAAGTCCTTCAGCTTCGTGTAAAGACATCAGTTGCGAATATCACGCAAGACATTCGTAGCCATCGTGTGAAAATAGTGGACAAAATTAGGGGAAGATCAGTGTCAGAGAGTGAAAAATCTACAAAATGCACAACAATTAACATAGGAGTAACATGTATTCATATTGGTTTGATAAAATTTACATCTCTCTACACAGAGTGTGCAAATAGCTGAGTAAGAACTGTGTAACGGTCTGTTCATAATTTATATTTCATGAGCAATGAATGAGAAACTTTTTTGTAAAGAAATGTTTTATGTAGTTATAATGCTGATTAGAATAATGAACTACTGGCTATTAAACTGCTATACCACGATGAAGTGCTACAGACGAGAAATTTAAGCGACAGTAAGAAGATGCTGTGATATGTAAATGATAAGCTTTTCAGAACATCTCGCACAAGTCCTTCAGCTTCGTGTAAAGACATCAGTTGCGAATCTCACGCAAGACATTCGTAGCCATCGTGTGAAAATAGTGGACAAAATTAGGGGAAGATCAGTGTCAGAGAGTGAAAAATCTACAAAATGCACAACAATTAACATAGGAGTAACATGTATTCATATTGGTTTGATAAAATTTACATCTCTCTACACAGAGTGTGCAAATAGCTGAGTAAGAACTGTGTAACGGTCTGTTCATAATTTATATTTCATGAGCAATGAATGAGAAACTTTTTTGTAAAGAAATGTTTTATGTAGTTATAATGCTGATTAGAATAATGAACTACTGGCTATTAAACTGCTATACCACGATGAAGTGCTACAGACGAGAAATTTAAGCGACAGTAAGAAGATGCTGTGATATGTAAATGATAAGCTTTTCAGAACATCTCGCACAAGTCCTTCAGCTTCGTGTAAAGACATCAGTTGCGAATCTCACGCAAGACATTCGTAGCCATCGTGTGAAAATAGTGGACAAAATTAGGGGAAGATCAGTGTCAGAGAGTGAAAAATCTACAAAATGCACAACAATTAACAGAGGAGTAACATGTATTCATATTGGTTTGATAAAATTTACATCTCCCTACACAGTGTGTGCAAATAGCTGAGTGAGAAATGTGTAACGGTCTGTTCATAATTTATATTTCATGAGCAATGAATGAGAAACTTTTTTGTAAAGAAATGTTTTATGTAGTTATAATGCTGATTAGAATAATGAACTACTGGCTATTAAACTGCTATACCACGATGAAGTGCTACAGACGCGAAATTTAAGCGACAGTAAGAAGATGCTGTGATAGGTAAATGATAAGCTTTTCAGAACATTCACACAAGATTGGCACCCGTGGCGACACCTACAACGTGCTGACACGAGGAAAGTTTCCAGCCGATTTCTCATACACAAACAGCAGTTGACCAGTGTTGCCTGGTGAAACGTTGTTGTGATGCCTCGTGTAAGGAGGACAAATGCGTACCATCACGTTTTCGACTTTGATAAAGGTCGGATTGTAGCCTATCGCCATTGCGGTGTATAGTATCGCGACATTGCTGCTTGCGTTGGTCGAGATCCAATGACTGTTAGCAGAATATGGAATCGGAGGGGTTTAGGAGGGTAATACTGATCGCCGTGCTAGATCCCAACGGCCTCGTATCACTAGCAGTCGAAATGACAGGCATCCTATCTGCATAGCTGTAACGGATCGTGCAGCCACTTCTTAATCCCTGAGTCAACAGATGGGGATGTTTCCAAGACAACAACCATCTGCACGAACAGTTCAACGATGTTTGCAGCAGCATGGACTATCAGCTCGGAGACCATGGCTGCGGTTACCCTTGACGGTGCATCACAGACAGGAGCGTCTGCTATGGTGTACTCAACGACAAAAATGCGTGCACGAATGGCAAAACGTCACTTTTTTCCAAAGAATCCAGGTTCTGTTTACTGTATCATGATGGTCGCATCTGTGTTTGGCGACATCGCGGTGAACGCACATTGGAAGCGTGTATTCGTCATCGCCATACTGGCGTATCACCCGGCGTGATGGTATGGGGTGCCATCGGTTACACGTCTCGGTCAGCTCATGTTCGCACTGGTTATTTCGTTGGTTTGTGGGATTGAAGGAACCAGACTGCTACGGTCATTGGTCCCTTTTTGCACAACTTAAAAACACGTACACTGAATAAAAACGAACAATGGAAAAGACGACACAGGATAAGAAAGACTTAGACAGAGATCAGACAAAAGAAAATAAAATCACACAGAGTGTGACAGTGGTTGGCCGAACATAGACACAAAACAGGAAAACCCAACCACCGAGAAACACATTAAAAACTCAGTCTAAAATCGTAGGCCAAAGGCCAGACTCAACACAAAAAAAGACAATAACTTAAATTAAGTGATAAAATCCCCCTGCCCGAATAAAAGGCAAAACTAAACCTGCCATGGTAGTGTCAATTGTTAAAAGAGTAGGGAGCGTATCAGGCAGCACAAATGTCTGCCTGAGCACAGGTAAAAGGGGACAGTCCAACAAAATGTGGACCACCGTCAAAACCGCCCAGCAGCGACTTAGAGGCGGGTCCTCACGGCTCCGTAAATATCTGTGCGTCAGCCGGGTGTAGCCAATACGGAGCCGACAAAGAACAACAGAGTCCGTGCGACTGGCTCGCATGGATGACCGCCGCTCAGTCGTTGTCTCCTTGATAGCTTGGAGTTTATTGGGTGCGGCCACATCGCTCCATTCAGCGTCCCAAAGGGGGAAAACTTTGCGGCATAAGACTGCTCGCAAATCAGTCTCCAGGAGGCCAATGTCCAGAGTTGGTTCACTGTTGGTCTGCTTGGCCATGTGATCAACATGGTCATTGCCCAGGAAGCCGACATAATTAGGGGCCCACACAAAGACCACAGAGCGGCCATAACGGGCAAGAGTATGGAGGGACTCCTGGACAGCCATCATCAGACGAGAGCGAAGAAAGCACTGGTCGATAGCTCGTACACTTTAGGGAGTCTCTACAGATAACGAAAGACTCACCTGAGCAGGAGCGGATATACTCTAAGGCACGAAAGATGGCGACCAGCTCAGCAGTCAAAATGCTGCAGACAGCCGGCAATGAATGTTGTTCGTAGTGGTCCCCTAGAGCGAGAGCATAACTGACACGACCAGTAACCATCGAACCGTCGGTGTAAACAACGCCAGAACCCTGATACGTGGCAAGGATGGAAAGAAAGCGGCAGCGGAAGGCCTCCAGAGGGACAGAGTCCCTTGAGCCCTGTGGAAATTTGAACTGAAGGCAAGGGCGGGGCACACACCACGGGGGTGTACGCAGTGGGGCTCGAAAAGGAGGTCGAAGAGGGAAAACCCAAGACTGGTGAGAAGCTCTTTGATGTGGACCGCGATTGTACAACCCGACTGGAGCCGACGTTCTGGGAGATGGACGACTGACTGAGGGAACAGGAGACGATAATTCGGATGTTCGGGCAAGCTAAAAACATACGCAGCATAAGCAGCCACTAAACGTTGGCGCTGTGACTGCAATCGAGGCACACCTGCCTCCACAAGTATGCTGTTCACAGGGCTGGTCCGGAAAGCACCAGTGGCAAGTCGTATTCCGCTGTGAAGGTTTTGGTCCAGCACCTGCAACGCAGAAGGGGATGGTGAACCATAAGCCAGGCTCCCATAATCCAGATGGGACTAGATTAACGCCTGACAGAGCCGGAAGAGGGTAGATCGGTCGGCGCCCCAGCTGGTGTGGCTCAAGCATTACAGAGCATCAAGATGCCGCTAACACATCTGTTTAAGCTGCCGAATATGTTGGAGCCAAGTCAACGGGGCATCAGAAACCACACCCAGAAACCGATAAGTCTCCACCAGAGCAAGAAATTCGCCGGCAAGATAAAGCTGCGGCTCAGGGTGAACAGTGCATCGCCAGCAGAAATGCATAACTCTGGTCTTGGCCATCGAAAGCTGGAAGACATTCGCATCAGCCCAAGACAGCGCCATGCGGATAGCGCCCTGCAGCTGAAGTTCAGCAGCTGCAATGCCAATGGAGCTATTGTAGAGTTGGAAGTCGTCAGCATTCAAGGAAGCAGAGACAGACGTTCCCACCGCCGCAGCGAGCCCGGTTAATTGCAATTAAAAACAGGCAGACACGTAAGACAGATCCCTGTGGTACTCTGTTCTCCTGAACTAGGGGGAACTAAGAGAGGCAGCCACTTGCACATGGAAGGTAGGATGCGACAGAAAATTTCGTAGGAAAATTGGCAGCGGAACCCGAAGGCCCCAACCATGAAGCGCAGAGAGGATGTGATGGCGCCATGTCGTATCATATGCCTTCCGCATGTCAAAAAAGACAGCGACGAGGTGCTGACGGCGGGCAAAGGCCGTACGGATGGCTGCCTCCAGGCTCACCAGATTGTCGGCGGCAGAGCGGCCCCTATGGAACCCACCTTGAGACAGAGCCAGAAGGCCTCGAGACTCGAGTACTCATCTCAAACGCCGGTTCAACATGCGCTCGAGCAACTTGCAAAGAACGTTGGTGAGGCTAATGGGGCGGTAGCTATCCACCTCCAATGGGTTCTTGCGAGGTTTCAAAATGGGGATAACAATGCTTTCCCGCCAATGCGACGGCAACTCACCCTTGACCTAGATAGAGTTGTAAAGGTTGAGGAGGCATCTCTGGCAGTCCACTGAGAGAAGTTTCAGCATCTGACAGTGGATGCGATCTGGCCCGGGAGCTGTATCAGGTCAAGGGTCTAGGGTACTGTGGAATTACCACTCACTGAATGGAATATAGTAGGATTCAAGATGGTGCGTGTGAAATTATAGGCTCTGACGTTCCAACCGCTCTTTAATGGGGCATAAGGCCATTGGGTAATTCACAGAAGCAGAATTGAGAGCAAAGTTGTCTGTTAACCGGTTTTCAATTATGTCAGAGTCAGTACAAACTGCTCCATTCAGCGACAGCGCAGGGACGCAGACAGGGGTCCGATAGCCATAGAGGCGCCTAAACGTGGCCCAAACCTGCGATGGAGAGATATGGAGGCCAATGGTGAAGACATACCGTTCCCTGCACTCCTGCTTGTGTTGGTGAATGATGCGGCAGGCCGGCGCATGGAGCCGTTTAAAGACGATGTTTTCTAATGAGGGATGCCGCTTGCAACGCTGGAGCACCCGCCTGTAATCTTTAATCGCCTTGGCGATCGCAGGCGACCACCAAGGCACAGTCCTTCGCCGAGGGGAACCAGAAGAATGGGGAATAGCACATTCTGCTGCAGTAACAATGTGGGTGGTGACCAAGTGAAGCACCGCATCACTGGCGTCATTAGAAAGAGGCTCAATAGCGGAAATGGAGGAGAACAATTCCCAGTCAGCCTTATTCATAGCCCATCTGCAAGGGTGCCCAGAAGAGTGACGCTGTGGCAGTGATAGAAAGATCGGAAACTGGTCACTACCACAAAGGTCGTCATGCACACTCCATTGGACAGACGGTAAGAGGCTATGGCTGCAGATCGAAAGGTCGATTTGCAGAGTACAAGCCATGTGGCACACTGAAATGTGTGAAGGCACCATCGTTTAAAAGGGAGTGGTCGACATGTGCCAATACATTCTCAATGGTGGCGCCTCGACCTGTAGCCACTGACGCATTCCACAAAGTGTTATGCGCTTTGAAGTCGCCCAGGAACAGGAAAAGTGGCGGTAATTGGGCTATCAGCTCAGCCAGGACATGCTGCGGGACATTACCAGCCAGTGGAAGATAGAGTCTGCAGACAGTAACAGCCTGTGGCGTCCACATCCATACAGCGACAGCCTCTAAAGGTGTTTGTAGAGGGACAGACTCGCTGTGAAGAGAGTGAAAGACATAGGTGCAGACGCCACCAGACACACTTTCATAAGCTGGACGGTTCTCATAATAACCCCAATAGCCACGGAAGGCAGGGGTTCACATCGCTGGAAACAAAGTTTATTGAAGAGCAATGGAGAAGAAACGGTGAATGCTGAGAAGTTATCGGAGTTCTGCAAGATGGCGGAAGAAACTGCCACAGTTCCACTGGAGGATGACATTGTCCATGGCTGAGAAATGCATGAAGGGACTGGAGACGCAGATTACGCCGCTGCGACCGATTCAGTACTCACGCTAGTGACATCCATTGCCTTTGAGGATCTGGAGAGATCTAGGTCTTCAGGAGATGCCAGAATCTCGAACTCATCCTCAGACGCTGAGCTTGTAGGAAGTGGTGGGGCAGGTGCCACCACAATGTCGGGATTCTTGGGAACCTTTTTTCTTTTCTGTTTCTCGTGCTATGCCTTTGGTGGTTCTGGCTGGGAGGGCTTCCTTGAGTCAGTCTCAGAGACGGACGACGACCGTGAGGCCCTACGACCAGCGACTGGTGGTTGTTTCAGCCACTTGCGGGTGTCCACTTTTCCGCTGGTCTGCAGTTGCGACGGGAGGTCCCCAAGGGACCCCTTCCTGGCGAGAGGAGTTGAGGAACTCGTACACTTTTCCGGCTGAAAAGTGGGAACAGATGTCCCCGATGGATGGGGGGTTGTTGCTCCTGAAGTGGATGGAGCGGGAGCATCAGGGAGTGAAGTGCACCCCACAATCAAACGGGCAGGTGGATCCTGACGGATCAGATAGCCAACCGTACGTGAAGACAAGGGAGATCGGAGAACCTTTGTTGCAGCAGCGGCGTAGGTTGACGTCATTGGCACAGGATGTAGCCTCTCTTATTTCTGCTTAACCTCAGTGTAGGTCAGGCAGTCCAGGGTTTTATGTTCCATGATCTTCCTTTCTTTCTGGAATTTCCTACAGTCCGGTGAGCAGGGGGAATGGTGTTCTCTGCAGTTAACACAGATGGAAAGTGAGACACACGGAGTATTGGGATGAGAAGGATATCCACAATCTCTACAAGTGATGCTGGAAGTACATCGGGATGACATATACCCAAACTTCCAGCATTTAAAACACTGCATCAGAGGAGAGACATATGGCTTCATATCACAGCGGTAAACCATCACCTTGACCTTTTCGGGTAAGACATCACCCTCAGAGGCCAAAATGTAGGCACCGGTGGCTACCTGATTATTCCTCGGACCCCGATGGACGCGCCGGACGAAGTGAACCCCTCGTCGTTCTAGGTTGGCGTGTAGTTCATCGTCTAACCGCAGAAGAAAATTCCTGTGGATTATAATACCCTGGACCATGTTTAAACGCTTATGGGGCGTGATGGTAATTGAAACACCCCCGAACTTGTCACAAGCAACTTCCGTGACTGGGCGGAGGATGCTGTTTTGATTAGAACTGACCCAGTGCACACATTTTGGACAAGCCCTCCACCTCCCCGAACTTCTCCTCGAAATGCTCCACAAAAAACTGAGGCTTCGTCGACAAAAATGATTCACCATCAACTCGCCCACAAACGAGGTATCGGGGTGAATAATCTGCACTGCCGTCTTTAGCCATTTGTTCCTCTCATGGAGTGGCCAGAGAGGGAAATGATCTCGGATCATATTTCTTCCCGTTGAGGCCCACCATCGAGAGATGATGTACCACGCTTGATTGCTGGTCATCCGCCCTGATGCCACCCACTCCGACCAGGGCTTTCCCCACGGGCGCCACCCAGCCACAGCAAAGACCACCTGGCAGCATGGCCCTTGCCGGGAGTCCTGATGCCCCAGAGGGATAGGCATCTACTCCTCGGCAACGTGGAAGAGGTAGCAGCTCAGGCATCAGCAGTGCGATCCCTGTGTAGTCAGGGGGCTACCACCAAGAGGGTACATGACGACCCCACCACAACGGACTGGCTACCGTTCTGAATGTCGGGTGCCGAATATCCATGTAAATAGGGAGCAAAGATGGAAGTGCACAATGGAGGGAATGTATGCAACCTGGAACACACTGCAGCCGATGTGGCCGGAAGATCGGTGTAAGTCCAACTCCATGACAATAACTAATGTGTTACATCTTAAAGCAAGATGCATATATAATGCACCACGTAATGCGTCCTTCCCCAAATGGTATGCACTAACAGAATATTTTGAAATGTAGTGGTCAAATCGCTTAGGGGACCATCACATATAGGCCAAAAAGTTTGAGACTTCTTTTAGTCGCCTCTTACGACAGGCATGAATACCGTGGGCCTATTCTTACCCCCGAACCTGCAGGGGGTGTTCGCACTGACGGCACTTTGAACAGTGGACGTTACATTTCAGATGTGCTACGACCCGTGGCTCTACCCTTCATTCGATCCCTGCGAAATCCTACGTTTCCGCAGGATAATGCACGTCTGCATGTTGCAGGTCCTGTGCGGGCCTTTCTGGATACAGAAAATGTTCGACTGCTGCCCTGGCCAGCACATTCTCCAGATCTCTCACCAACTGAAAAGTCCGGTCAGTGGTGGCCGAGCAACTGGCTCTTCACAATACGCCAGTCACTACTCTTGATGAACTGTGGTATCGCGTTGAAGCTGCATGGGCAGCTGTACCTGTATACGCCATCCAAGCTCTATTCGACTCAGGGCCCAGGTGTATCAAGACAGTTATTACGGCCAGAGGCTTTTGTTCTGGGCACTGATATCTCAGGATCTATGCACAGAAGTTACGTGAAAATTTAATCACATGTCAGTTCTAGTATAATATATTTATCCAATGAATACCCGTTTATCATCTGCATTTCTTATTGGTGTAGCGATTCTAATGACCAGTAGTGTATATTAAAAGGGAAACCTGTTCATGTATATTGTATCTTAAAAATTAATGTACTGTATATTAGTATAGTTTTTAAAAATTTTATTTATGCATAATTGTCAATGCAACATTTCTTAAAAACCACATTTTCTGTTAGAGCAATATTTGTGTTAGAACACAGGTGCTAAATGCCGCAAACTATTTGTAAACTCGGGCTCGAGTTAACTGCTGTATAAATATTCTTGTAGTAGACCGAACTGTTGATACTGAATATAAACGCAAATACATTTTAACTGCATAATGCAAGATCCCGTGTTTGGAAGTTTTGTGGGCAGGTATGTCGTAGATATGCGTGAAACAACTGAACACATGCTTTAACCATTCAGCCATATCACATCTATAATCTAGGTTTAAATTTAGTTACACAAAAGAGAAAACTATCAAAATGGTCTACAGTGACCCTCAATTATCTTTAATTACTAATTTAATATGTCGTAAATTACAGTGGCTAATGTGGCTTCTCAATAACTATATAACAGAAAAATAATCGCGTTTCAGATTTTTGCTTCAAGTGGCAAATGTGAACACCATGAGCTTTAATTGGCGATCGACACTAGTATTACTCAAAAAGGGGTGTAACAGATGAGACTTCTGCAGTTCTGAGCGAAGCTTTATGCGCTGTTATGCGGCATCGCGTGCGTTCATTACCTTGTCGGTGTTCGTCATGGGGCGACGGGCAGCACAGCTCCGCTCACCTCGCGTCTCGGAAGCAACTCTCTCCTAACTTTTCCTTACTACGATTTACCGAATTCGGTTTAAAAAACTAACTGGCTGTGGTTTCATCTGACCAATAAGGGTCTCAATGTTAACCTTAAGCTCCACCTACAAAAATTCTGTCTATCCAATGAGAGACGTTATACTTTTTGTGGTAGCGCAATGTTTTTAAAGTTTGCAACGTAACAGAGACGCGAAAAAGTCTAACGCTAAAACTTGCAGCTAGTGTGGTCATTTTAGTGTTATCGTAACATCTATACTGTTTCTCTGGAGGGCTCTATGTTTTAACATGGTCTGGGGGTGGTCCTGACGTAACAGAGACGCGATAAAGTCTCACACTAAAACGTGCGGCTGGGGTAGCCCATTTTGTCTTATCGTAAGATCTATACTGTACTTCTGGAGAGCTCTAGCTTTTAACATGGGCTGGGGGGTAGTCCTAGCGGTTAGCGGACGACGTGGGTGTACGACCCTTATCGTGGGGCCTTCCAGCTTAACACGGTTCTGCTCTCGGATTCTGTTCTCGTTTCTCCCCTCGGAACTGCGTCTGTCTCACGGTGGGAAGGATGACATGCTTTTAGGCATTCTTGTGTTAGTCTGTGGTATTCCACTTGCTCACTCGTTACTCGTATTACTTTGGTTAATTTAATGTCACGATTTATTCTGAGCTATGTGACATACTACTGGATTTGCTTATTATGTCAGGGTTTTCATGGAAGGTGTTGGATTTGCCTGACGCCTTACATTATACGTGTGTAACTTTATGTAATTACGTTTCTGTGTATTTATGTACTATGTAAGAGTAGGGAAGGAATATCGATGGAGGATTTGTTTGTGTAGAGGAGTGAGAAACCAAGATGTGTGGACATAAGTGTATAGCAGTGTGATGGAGTGTGAGTTAGAGTAGAAGGTGAGGAGTGAGAAGTTAAATGAAATTGTGAGTGGGGGTGGAGGTGTGTATGGGAGAGTTGGAGGGGGTGAAGTATGGAAAGGGCTACTTTCTTTTTAATGTAATATAATCAACTCTGTAACCTTTCCAAGACTTTGTCATTGACCTACCATTTTTTAATTATTAGATTATTGTATCTGTGTTATTTTATGTAATTATATCTCTGCGTATTTATGTACTGTGTAAGAGTAGGTAAGGATTATCGATGGGGATATTTCTTTTGAAATGAAGTTGTTAATTGGGGCGATGGGAGGGTGGAGAAGTGTGGGAAGGGGTGAAGGATAGAAAAGGCTGTTTTCTTTTTAATGTAGTTTCATCAATTATTTTATATAGAATCTGATTTTCTATATTTATTTGGTCATTGAGCAACTGTGTATTTTGTGGTAATGCTTATTGTGTGTGGAAAGTTTCTTGGAGGTGGAGGAAATGCCTGTCTTTATTGATTTTTATGATACTCGCATCTTTTTCAACATGGCTGTGTGTGTGTGAATGTGTTTCTTGCTGTGGGATTTTGTGTGGTGCAGTTTGACATTTTCAGTTTGCTGATTATGCTTTAGTCGCATTTTGTTCATAGTTCTGCATGTGCATCATTCGAATACAGTGGAAGCAGTCATAGCCGAACTATTTAAATTTTGTGGTAGCTGAAGAGGAATTTTGTATAATTCTTGGTTTAAAGTTCGTGATTTTTTTTTCATGTTCCAGTCAGACATTTTTATCGGCATGTGTGGCAACTTTCGCTGCTTTTGAAATGTTTTTGATCTTTCGATTTATGTATTTTGGCATAAAATCATTATGTTTACAATGGTTATTGAATCTGATGGCTCTGAGCACTATGGGACTTAGATTCTGAGGTCATCAGTGCCCTAGAATTTAGAACTACTTCAACTCAACTAACCTAATGACATCACACACAACCATGCCCGAGGCAGATTCGAATTTGCGATGTAGCGGTCTCGCGGTTTCATACTCGGCCACTCCGGGCAGCGAATCTCATGATTTCAACTGTTTCATACAAATTAAAATGGAGCATTTTAAAGGAGACATTAAATTTTGCGTTTGTTGGGCCATAGTGCCTGTAGTTGCTTTATAATTCTTGCAGGTATTTTTGTTTTGTGGATGCAACTATGGAAATGTGTGATTTTTTTCACCAGACGTGTTTCATGTTGTTGAAGTAAAGCATCAACAGTGATCTGTAATTAAGTTATATACATTTCGAGTTGCTTTTAGATCGAAAAGCAGTTCGTTAAGAAAGAGTTGATTTATACTTATTGTGATTTGAACAAGAGCCATCTAAATACTTCTGATTACTTGAAAGAGCTTGTAAGATGTCAGGCAAATCCAACACCTTACATGAAAACCCTGACATGATAAGCAAATCCAGTAGTATGTAACATAGCTCCGAATAAGTCGTGACATTAAATTAACCAAAGTAATACGAGTAACGAGTGAGCAAATGGAATACCACAGACTAACACAAGAATGCCTAAATGCATGTCTTACCTTCCCACCATGAGGCAGACGCAGTTCCGAGGGGAGAAACGAGGACAGAAGCCGAGAGCAGAACCGTGTTAAGCTAGATAAGGGAGGTGCTGGGCACCCACGCCGCGAGCCTACCTGTACGACTATACAACCCACACGTTTTAGCGTGAGGCTTTTTCGCGTCTCAGGTACGTCAAGGATCTCCCCCAGCCCATGTTAAAAGCTAGAGCCCTCCAGAAAAGCAGTATACAGGTAGATCTTACGATAACACAAAAAGGGCCACTACCACCCCCAAGTTTTAGCGTGAGACTTTTTCGCGTGTCTGTTACATTAGGATCACTCCCCAGCCCATGTTAAAAGATAGAGCCCTCCAGAAGAGCAGTATAGATCTTACCATAACGCTAAAAGGACCACACTAGCTGCAGGTTTTAGCGTGAGACTTTTTAGCGTCTCTGTTACGTTGCAAACTTTAAAAACATTGCCCCACCACGAAAAGTATAACGTTTCTCATTGGATAGACAGAATTTTTGTAGGCGGAGCTTAAGGTTAACATTGAGACCCTGATTGGTCAGATGAAAACATAGCCAGATAGTTTTTTTTTAAACTCACTTCGGTAAATTGCAGTAAGGAGAAGTTAGAGGAGAGTGGGTTCCGAGACGGCGAGCTGGATGGCTGCTGCGCCGGCCGCTGCCGCCCTGACGCTGCTTAAACACCGACAAGGTAATGAACGCACGCGATGCCGCATTTTTGAGCGCATAAGGGTTCACTCAGAACTGCAGAAGTCTCATCTGTTACACCCCCTATTTGCTTAATACTAGTGCCGATCGTTAATTAGAACTCATGGTGTTCACATTTGCCACTTGAAGTAAAGATCTGAAACGCGATAATTTTTCTGTTTTATAGTTATTGAGAAGCCACATCAGCCACTGTCATTTACTACAGGTTAGATAAGTAATTAAAGATATTTGAGGGTCACTGTAGACCATTTTCATAGATTTCTCTTTTGTGAAACTTAATTTAAACCTAGATTATAGATGTGATATGGCATAGGTCATCCTTCGATCGATTGTAGAACTTGGAAACCAATTTAGGGAATATTCGTTCAGATTTTTGTTGAACGCACTTGGTTTTTACCATCCTGTATTAAAACATTTCCTTTTATCTATATTGCAATTTATAAACGATGTTTTGTGAGAAGAATAAAATTTCCAATAGTAAACTTAACTGCTTTTTCGACGTTATTTTACCAGCAAACTAAAATCAGGGAAGCCTTGAACCCTTTCCACTAAATTTAGTTAGTATTAAGATTCTTTTGCAGGGAGTGCAGTGGAGCTGACGCTGAGATCATTTAGTATTTGGTTGTATCATCGCTAGTCTCACTGAACTCTTCTGAATTCTACATATCATGTGTGGTCTGGCGTCTCCTTACCAGCAACAGGTCCCAGGTTCAAACTAGTTAATTCACTAAAAAACACGCTCAGAGTGTCGTTGCACGAAAGTGGTAGGGAGACATGATATAGTACAATCAGACACCACCTTGAATGTTTAGAAGCTAGCTAGCGATTATGAAAGAAATAGCATTAAAACATAGACACAAAGAAACAATGGTAGACAAACTGAACAAAAAAATGAGACAAGCAATAAAGAAACTATACAAACCACACCAACTCATATAAATGGCACTAAAACAAGAAGAAAGGCATGCAATGAATTACTACAACAAATTCACACATGAAATAAGTAACATACTGAAAAAAATCCACATATATTGCTTACAAAATAATTCCATACCAATGTGCATCCCATAACTGATATCAAAACCAGACAGATACTAACAATCTGGTATCTGTCAGCTCAGATGCACAGATTGTAAAAATATATACATTGGAATGACTGACAGGACATTCAAATCAAGGTATAAATGACACATCAGCTCATTTAAATTCGGTATGTATCATTAAACATTTGTATATACTCTAAACAAGCATACCACAGACCAAGCGATATTGAGAAAGATATGAAAATCATAAAAATCTGTAAAGACAGATCCCTTCTCCTTTTGAAAGAAACTTTCCATACACAATAAGCATTAACACAAAATACACAGTTGCTCAATGACCAAATAAATATTGGTAATCTGACTCCACATATAATAATTGTTGAAATTACATTAAAAAGAAAACAGACTTTTCCATTATTCAACACCTCTCACTCTCCCACCCCCTCCCCCGCCCCCGCACTCACAAGTTCATTTCACTTTTCGATCCTCACCTTCTCCTCAAACTCACACACCATTACACTGCTATACACTTATGTCCATTCATAATGGTTTCTCCCTCCTCTACACAAAAAACGCCTCCACCGATATTCCTTCCTATTCTTACACATTACATAAATACACAGAAATATAATTACATAAAATTAAACACATACAATAATCTAGTAATTAAAAAAAGAATATAGGTCAAAGACAAAGTCGTGGAAAAGTTACGGTGCCAACACTACAAAACACAAACCACAACACATACTGAGAACTTCAAAAACAAACAGAATACAGTGTGTTGTTAAAAACATAAGAAATGCATAGTGCTGCAGAATAACTAACTATTAGACCAAAATTGTCAATGTCTAACACATTTCCCGCTGTAAGCAAGAAATCAACCAAAAACACCGAAAGTACAAATCATCTTATTCTTCACGTACTGCTTTTCCATGTAATAGAGAATCAAAATGTAAATTACTTTATTACAGACCACTGATGATACTTTACTTCAATAAAGCGAACGCGTCTGGTGAAAAAAAATTCATGCATCTCGGTAGTTGCAACGACAGAACTAAAATACGCTCAAGAATTGTATGGTTACGACCTGCAACCCTCCATGGTCGGGAGACAACTAAGGGGAGGCCATTGAACATGACAACGACATGCTCTACAACAGAACATCTACTTACAACAACTTTCTGGAATCAGCGACGAGACGAGCAACGCCGATTATCAAGAACAATTTCCTGAGAGCCTGACATCCATCTCACCCATCTCTCTAACTTCACAACTTGGGTGGCACTGCAGTACATCCCTGGCTCGGTGTGACCTTTCTACTTAAACAACATAATGCCTACATTGACGTATCCGACTGAACAGAAACAACTGGTAATACGGCTGCAGTGTGGAGTATAACATTACGAGAAATCAAAAATTCAGCCACCTATAGGAAACGAATTAACTCACTGGTAAACGTTGAAAATTTATGTCGGACGGTGACTCGAACTATAGATTTCACCGACTCGGCCATCCGGTCACGCTTCCGTCCCCTGAAATTCTCAACCTGTCACGCGCAAGTGGTTCCCTATTCATTACCCTACTGCTCATAGCTGTCGCTAAGTAATGTATGAGTTCGGATAATATGGTGCATACTCACAGGAAGTACCTAGAGCCGTCTTCACGTATGTATTGATAAGTGTTTTCTGTTCTGTCAGACATGTCGAACTGACGTGGATACTCATACAGAACATGGCAACAGATATCTTAGATATTGCTTTGTTTGCATATACTCTGCACCTAGTGAAAAAACAAAGAAGCCACAAAACACTTACCAGTGATACAGCCAACAGGGCAGTGCAACAAATATGGAAAATACATATTTAAGAGATAGCGTCTTGTGACGTAATGTTAAAATTTGTTGTGGTCCACTTCTGGTTGTATCATTGATGTGCATGTGTGTCGTCTAAGTTGTTCAAGAGTTTATATTTTTCTTTTTTTTTTCTTTACACTATTTCACTATGCACAGAGCTTCACACTCGTATGGTGTTACTGTATTTATGCAGAGGAAAGACTTATTCTTGACCATGACGTATATACGTGCCAGAGGGTTTAATGTCTGACATATGTGCTGAACCAAAGTGTCAGTGATTTTTTTTTCACCATTACTGTAATGTAGTACTGTGTTCATGACATGTTTGTGGAGATCTGTATATAGAGTATGTACTTCATTTTCGCATTCCTTTATCTTTTTCAGTACCAGTTGAATATAGCCACAGAATGCGATCACACCCTCTTGGAGCGCAGTGCAGCGCTATTTTGGCTTTCATGTACAACGTGGAACCAATAAGAACCGTTCCAAATCATTTGACAGAATTTGAAGCTGATCCGAAGCAGGAAAGTGGAGTAATGCTTTTTCAGTCTTCCTGTTTCGCCCCCTCCCATGGCGTGATAGATGCATGAATATAATGTTAAAGGGTTCCTCTAAGACCATATAGTTTACCAGTCTTTTCAGGACACCCTCACACTTTCATTGATAACTTTTTAAATATGCCTTAACTGAGAAAGTCGCCAAGGCGCCTGCAGGAAGCCAACCACTTTACATCCTTGCAATGCCAGTTACCTCCCTGCAGGGATCTAGGGCTAATTCGAAAGCATGTTGGATGTATGCCACGAGTGGCATTGCCAAACATGGGGCGGCGGTGGTGATGGGAATTGTGTAGACTTAGGCTATCCTTTGCCATTGTATTCATACACCTGTCAATGATGCATCCGTCCGTGATCAAGCCACAGCCATGAGTGAAATAAGCACCGTTTGCATGCTCCGGATAACGAACAAACGTCTCGAATGATTTTGAACGGTTCCTACTGGTTCCAACCTTTATACGACATCAAAAATTGTAGTCATGCTGCACTCCAAAGGGGTGCGATCCTGTTCAGTAGGAATGCATCCCCACAATGACCTTAGAGACATGTCCTTAGAGAGGGGTTGAAACATCCAGGAGAATCACCACCGTCGAATATTGTAACGGACGTCGCCCTGTTGCTCATCACACAACTAACTGTCGTTTTCGACCGTGAAATACGCAGGAATCAACGTCCAGAGGAAAGAAGTGATTTGATTTCATTGACCATCTTTATGCCACTTCCTCAGGGATTCTGCGTTTATTATTTTAATTTTTTAGTTTTGATCGGTTATGTATCTTAAATGTTTTCCTCCACAACTTGGAAGAAAACTGTGTGCTTTCAACGTTGAATGTCGCCATTCTGTCCTCAAGCTGTGGCGTCAACACAAGGGGTGCATTGTGGTTAACTGGAGGTTGTGACGACCATCCCAGAGTGCGACACATCTACGGTAGCATTGAGCCGAACCGCAGTCATATTTAGTGTCCGTGTGACATTATTAAGCCACCTTACATGAACGTGAACGTCTGAGCTGTTGCCTTTTCTCGCATCTGGTGATACCTTGCTGTTTGAAATGTCATCGAGACCGACGGTGGCGTCACAGGGCGACATGCTCTTTCACCCCTACACAGAAACGATGTAGGCACCTTAGAGCCCAATTTTAATTTTGTGTGTTGCAATGAGACTTAGTTAGGAAGTTTAGAGGAAGTGGTCCTTTCTGTTGCGAGGGGTAGATTACACAACCTGGGGGAAGGGAGGGAGGGAGGCATGAAAGGAGTAAGTTTGTGTCTGTCGTCAATGTTCTTCGCATGATGGATCGGGAAGGAAACGTCATAAGCGTCTGTGGTTAGGCAACCCACTCACCTGTGTAGTTTATTTGAATGAACTCGAGGGCAGAGTTTCGAGTAAATATCGGTAGATGGTGTAGTAGATCAAAAGTAACTGTATTTGGGCAATAAATTGTTCTGTGCAGATATTATCTGTGGATTTGTATTTGATTGATTGGGTAGGATTCGATTTAATAGGAATGACAGACGTCATCACATGGTACAAACTCTTATAATCTACAAACACACTTTGTTTAGTAAGTAACTTTTGGTCATTTCGAAGGCAGAGTGGATTATTGCTCTCAGGGTAATACGTCAGCCAGATGTTATTAAAAATCGTGAGTATATGTATATCGAGAGGAACTCTCCCCTTCAAAACTAAACTTAGCTAAGAAGAATGCGTTGCCTATATATAGGCACACGATTTTTAATTGCATGTGGCTGACGTATATACATATATACAGTAAACTGATTGCCGCATGGCACTGCAGTGGCAGCTGAAAATATGTTCGGTGATCTCTTCCGCAGCGCGGTTATACAGGTACAGGTGTTTGTCCGTCGCAGGCAACAAAGGTGCTGCATGAATCTACCTTGATTAAAGCGGAGCGGCAAAACTGTAACGCGGATATTCTGTGATGCATCAGAAAGCTGTATCTTTGCTGTGCAGGGATGTGCTGCACTGTATCTGCATAATGTCTTCTCCTAAGCTGGTACGTATATTAGGTGCGCCTGATTCACCATAATTCTCTTTAGGAAGATCTGTCTGCGAATCATCACACGTTTTTGTACCGTGGTGGTTAGTCTTGTGGTACCATAGTGTCTCATCACCGATATCATTACAACTCTCTTGTCGTGACGGTGTTCTACTTGTTAGATCTACTGACTGCACGATTCTGTATGAGCAGCATCAGCACTGACTGCGAGAGGCAGTGAAATCCGCTCTGTGTGCCTTTCGTAACTTTTATTTGCCAACTATTGTCTTTTCTTCGACGCATGCGTTGTCAAAGGCAATTTCTGCTTGATCCATGAGTAGGAAAGGCCTGTTCCCATCCACATGAAACGCTCAACAGTTCAGTGTTCTCATATTCCAATTATTGTGTGTTAGGGATCATTAGTTGAGGCAGAAATTTGCATTAGCTCTGTGTCACGTTGGATAATAGGTTAGTGTGGCGTAGTGTAAACAAAATTATTAGCCTTGGACCAGTATACTTCCCATCCGTCTACCGCTACTGCACACAGAGCAAATGTAATTTTCTGATATAAACTTATTTTTTGTACCAGTTCTATGTAATTATGAGCGTGTAAGGAAATACTTCTAGGTCCCTGGTGAGACAAACCAGTATGTCCTTCACATGTCTATCACTATAGGAGTTAGAAGAAAATCATTTGCTTATATCAGTTTTATTTTATTTGTGACTGCATTAATATTGAATCCACAGATTCAGATCACAACCGCCATCTTCAAAGCTCGTCAGGTACAGTGAGCTCCTCCACCGCCCCCACGTGTCTTGAGTCTTTTAAAGGTCAAAGCTGTCAGACGCCACGATGTACTTTCGTGTCGTTTGCAGACAGCTTCGGCGCCGACACTTCTTGAGCTTTAGTGCTTCCAGCGACCTGTACACGGCAGCGCTGTCGTCGTCGAATTCAGATAAATCCAAGACTCTGAAAAAGAAAGGTGAATATATGAGCAAAATTTTCTTGGGAATGGTGGAGCTCCTGCGTGCTAAGACTCCATGGTATCGTTCGCAGTTTCGACACCGCCGCCTCAGCTTTTGCGCTTATAGTGACTGCTACACGCCTAGTTGTCATTGTCCTCATATAACTGCAGTGTTCTGGAAAAGAAGAAACCACTACGTGAGGAAGAGTTAACCGAGCCGGGGGAGCTTTTGTGTATTCAGACATCATGGCATACCTTCGAATCGTTCGCAAATAACTTCGACGTCGGCACCTCTTCAGCTTTTGCGCTTCCAGCGACTTGCACAGCGACGATTCCTTCGTACTACTCAGATAAATCCAAGGCTCTGAAAACAGAAGATTTCATGAACAAAAGCGTACCGAATCGTAGGAGGTCGTACGCGCTCATACACCACGCATACCTTCGTATCGTTCGCAACAGCTTCGACGCCGCCATTTCCTTTGCCTTTGCGTTTCCGGTGACTTGTTCAAGGCGTCGTTGTCGTCTTCATACTCAGATACATGCAAGTCCCTGAAACAAAGAGAGAGAGAGAGAGAGAGAGAGAGAGAGAGAGAGAGAGTGTGTACATGAGTAAGAGATCACTACGAGTTGTAGGAGCTCGTACGTGATCACACACCACGGCATACCTTTGTAACGTTCGCAAACAGCATCGACGCCGCCACATCCTCGGCCTTTGCTCCTCCAGCGACTTGTACACGGCGGCGTCGTCGTCCAAATTCGTTCGCCCTCTGCAACATACTGTCTGCTCTCTGAGACCTGTCTCTGACACTCTGCCTAAGCTTCCCAGCGTCTTTCCTTATATAGATGTACGACAATGCTAAGCGTGGTTTCCGTGGCAATGTGCTGTGACGTCATTCCTCTACCTATTGTTCATTACAGTTCATCATGCATGTATCGATACCGCACAACAATTCGTGAAATACGAAGGGAGGAAATATAGTCTGGCTTACCCACTGCCCCTATGCTGGATATATAGGTTGAAAATTTAGTGATTTTAGTCCCCAAATATTTTTTGTGTAGTTCACAGACACTGTCCCGTACATTGTGCATTTAATTTCGTTATACTATCTGGGCTTGTAACAATTTGTTCCTCAGTTATAATAAGGGGTATCATGCACAATATTATCAACTTTTCAATATTATTGAGGCAGATGAATTTTTTTCTTATTTTATCAGAGTGGTATCCGAGTGGTACTAATTTCAAGTCAGCGGACCGTCTCTTGTATATTATTATTTCATGGTTTCTTTTCACAGCTAAACAAGCCCGAATAGCCGTCAACACTTTTCAGGCTTAGGATCTTGTGACTTTGCTGGCAAAGAGACACGGAATTCTAAGCTTCCGGTTTCTTAATATTGACTATATGTTACAAAGCTAGACTTTTAGTACAAGAAATCATTGTTATTCTGCCAGCATCCCTGTCAAAGGTGGCGGAGGACGTAAAAAAGTTTCAGTGGACTTTCTTATTCTTTGGATGGGGAACTATCCCTAAAATGGGGATTAACTAACAACAGTCATCGTTATGATGATGCAGGAGGTAATGGATACCGTAGCATTAATCATACATAATGTCAATCTAAAAGAAAAGTGCCTTATTATATATGGCGGACGACATAAAGTCAGTAGGAAAACTGACATCCCCTCCCCCCATATAAGGTAGTTTGAATCATTTATGTAGTATTAAACGTATGAAATTTCTAAGCGGAGGACTCTGGTTCTATACAAGTTACTGGAAAACTATTAACGCACGTTGGAAATAGCTGGAGAGGTACGTGTCGTCCTTGCTGTAATGATGTCCAGAGGCTGCTTACGAAGAGAATAAAGCTACAGTCGGTGGCTATTCCAATGTGCTAGTGGACGATAGAGCTATAGACTTCACTTTACGAAGAAACTTCCTGCGTCGGTTTTAGGCCCGCATCCTTACACTCGCGTGTCACTGTGACGGGGAAGGAATTGGTGTGTGGCCTTACTAATAATTTTAACAAGTGGCTAAACAAAGTAAACTGATTGAAAAAAGTGAAGCACCTGGAAGACATGGTCGGATTTGAGTTTAACTTCGTACCTGTGTACTCCTTCGCCGCAGATGTAAATGATTAGATTTGCAATTGTCTTCGACTTATAACAGCCACCAGAGTGCATTACTATTATTAGTGTTTAGTGCTTTTACGAGGTCTGGTAGGCTATGTAAGTAGTGTGAAGAGTATCAAATGTTGAGTAATTACTATAAAGAGCAACGAGATGCCGTGTACTCGTGTGAAACTGTGTTATTAGCAATAGTCTCAAGTAGCTTCGTAGTGGGTCTCCATTCCGCTGGCTGATAGAATTGTGCTTTACCACGATTTGTGGAGCATTTGGATTTGACTGTGGCCCGATGTTGGACTACATGGGAAAGTGAGAGCGGCCACACTCTTCGTCAAGGTTTCAGTCGATCACGTGCGACCACTACAATGGAGGATTATCGTATTTTGCTCCAACCGTATCGTAACAGCATCGGACATACGCCACCTCCCCGAGAAAAAGTAATGGGCTTCCACAAACATTCTTTGCCATCCCAAACCATTGGGTGTAAAATAGGCAGGAGACAGCAAGAGCATTATCGTACAACGCGTAACCTGCCGTTAACACCACAACACAAACACATGCGTGTGGACTGGCGCTGTGACCGGGAAGAATGAACTGCCGACGAACGGTGTCGTATTGTGTCCAGTGATGAACCAACGTTCTGCACTGCGCACAGTGACCGTCACCGACAAGCAGGGCGGCGATCATCCCATTTTCCAATGGGATAGGCACAGTGGATGTACTGTTCAACTCCATCTAGATACATACTCCGCTAGCCACGGAATGGTGCGTATTGGAGTGCACATCGTACCAATAACAGTCATTTCCTTTCCCGTCCATCTCACAAATAGAACGATGGAAAAAGACTGTTAAAATGCCCTCGTACGAGCCATTACTTCTCTTAACTACTTTTTGCGGAACCTATGTGAAATCTACTTTGGCTTCAGTTGCATCGTTCTACAGTCAGCTGCAAATGATTGTTCTCTAATGTTTGACAGCAGTGTTTCGCGAAATTGACGTTGTCTTCTCTCAAGGTTCCCCCCCCCCCATGAACCATGGACCTTGCCGTTGGTGGGGAGGCTTGCGTGCCTCAGCGACACAGATAGCCGTACCGTAGGTGCAGCAACCACAACGGAGGGGTATCTGTTGAGAGGCCAGACAAACGTGTGGTTCCTGAAGAGAGGCAGCAGCCTTTTCAGTAGTTGCAAGGGCAACAGTCTGGATGATTGACTGATCTGGCCTTGTAACAATAACCAAAACAGCCTTGCTGAGCTGGTACTGCGAACGGCTGAAAGCAAGGGGAAACTACGGCCGCAATTTTTCCCGAGGACATGCAGCTTTACTGTATGATTAAAAGATGATGGCGTCCTCTTGGGTAAAATATTCCGGAGGTAAAATAGTCCCCCATTCGGATCTCCGGGCGGGGACTACTCAAGAGGATTTCGTTATCATCAGAGAGAAAACTGGTGTTCTACGGATCGGAGCGTGGAATGTCAGATCCCATTATCGGGCAGGTAGGTTAGAAAATTTAAAAAGGGAAATGGATAGGTTGAAGTTAGATATAGTGGGAATTAGTGAAGTTCGGTGGCAGGAGGAACAAGACTTCTGGTCAGGTGACTACAGGGTTATAAACACAAAATCAATTAGGGGTAATGCAGGAGTAGGTTTAATAAGGAATAGGAAAATAGGAATGCGGGTAAGCTACTACAAACAGCATAGTGAACGCATTATTGTGGCCAAGATAGACACAAAGCCCACACCTACTACAGTGGTACAAGTTTATATTCCAACTAGCTCTGCAGATGACGAAGAAATTGAAGAAATGTATGATGAAATAAAAGAAATTATTCAGGTAGTGAAGGGAGACGAAAATTTAATAGTCATGGGTGACTGGAATTCGTCAGTAGGAAAAGGGAGAGAAGGAAACATAGTAGGTGATTATGGATTGGGGCTCAGAAATGAAAGAGGAAGCCGTCTGGTAGAATTTTGCACAGAGCATAACTTAATCATAGCTAACACTTGGTTCAAGAAACATAAAAGAAGGTTGTATACATGGAAGAATCCTGGAGATACTAAAAGGTATCAGATAGATTATATAATGGTAAGACAGAGATTTAGGAACCAGGCTTTAAATTGTAAGACATTTCCAGGGGCAGATGTGGACTCTGACCACAATCTATTGGTTATGACCTGTAGAGTAAAACTGAAGAAACTGCAAAAAGGAGGGAACTTAAGGAGATATGACCTGAATAAACTGAAAGAACCAGAGGTTGTACAGAGTTTCAGGGAGAGCGTAAGGGAACAATTGACAGGAATGGGGCAAACAAATACTGTAGAAGAAGAATGGGTAGCTTTGTGGGATGAAGTAGTGAAGGCAGCAGATAATCAAGTAGGTAAAAAGACGAGGGCTAGCAGAAATCCTTGGGCAACAGAAGAAATATTGAATTTAATTGATGAAAGGAGAAAATATAAAAATGCAGTAAATGAAGCAGGCAAAAAGGAATACAAACGTCTCAAAAATGACATCGACAGGAAGTGCAAAATGGCTAAGCAGGGGCGGCTAGAGGACAAATGTAAGGATGTAGAGGCTTATCGCAGTAGGGGTAAGATAGATACTGCCTACAGGAAAATTAAAGAGACCTTTGGAGATAAGAGAACCACTAGTATAAATATCAAGAGCTCAGATGGAAATCCAGTTCTAAGCAAAGAAGGGAAAGCAGAAAGGTGGAACGAGTATGTAGAGGGTCTATACAAGGGCAATGTACTTGAGGACAATATTATGGAAATGGAAGAGGATGTGGATGAAGATGAAATGGGAGATACGATACTGCGTGAAGAGTTTGACAGAGCACTGAAAGAACTGAGTCGAAACAAGGCCCCCGGAGTAGACAACATTCCATTGGAACTACTGACGGCCTTGGGAGAGCCAGTCCCGACAAAACCCTACCATTTGGTGAACAAGATGTATGAAACAGGCGAAATACCCGCAGACTTCAAGAAGAATATAATAATTCCAATCCCAAAGAAAGCAGGTGTTGACAGATGTTAATATTACCGAACAATCAGTTTAATAAGCAATGTTGACTGGAATACTCTCTTCCAAATTCTAAAGGTGGCAGGGGTAAAATACAGGGAGCGAAAGGCTATTTACGATTTGTACAGAAACCAGATGGCAGTTATAAGAGTCGAGGGACATGAAAGGGAAGCAATTGTTGGGAAGGGAGTAAGACAAGGTTGTAGCCTCTCCCCGTTGTTA
Source organism: Schistocerca gregaria (assembly GCF_023897955.1). Classification (NCBI taxonomy): domain Eukaryota; kingdom Metazoa; phylum Arthropoda; class Insecta; order Orthoptera; family Acrididae; genus Schistocerca; species Schistocerca gregaria. The sequence continues at coordinate 1,047,423,924 of NC_064920.1, read as the reverse complement.
TTCAACCTCTATATAGAGCAAGCAGTAAAGGAAACAAAAGAAAAATTCGGGGTAGGTATTAAAATCCATGGAGAAGAAATAAAAACTTTGAGGTTCGCCGATTATATCGTAATTCTGTCAGAGACAGCAAAGGACTTTGAAGAGCAGTTGAATGGAATGGATAGTGTCTTGAAAGGAGGATATAAGATGAACATCAACAAAAGCAAAACGAGGATAATGGAATGTAGTCGAATTAAGTCGGGTGATGCTGAGGAAATTAGATTAGGAAGTGAGACACTTAAAGTAATAAAGGAGTTTTGCTACTTGGGGAGCAAAATAAGTGATGATGGTCGAAGTAGAGAGGATATAAAATGTAGACTGTCAATGGCAAGGAAAGCGTTTCGGAAGAACAGAAATTTGTTAACATCGAGTATAGATTTAAGTGTCAGTAAGTCATTTCTGATAGTATTTGTATGGAATGTAGCCATGTATGGAAGTGAAACATGGACGATAAATTGTTTGGACAAGAAGAGAATAGAAGCTTTCGAAATGTGGTGCTACAGAAGAATGCTGAAGATTATATGGGTAGATCAAATAACTAATGAGGAAGTATTGAATAGGATTGGGGAGAAGAGAAGTTTGTGGCACAACTTGAGCAGAAGAAGGGATCGGTTGGTAGGACATGTTCTGAGGCATCAAGGGATCACCAATTTAGTGTTGGAGGGCAGTGTGGAGGGTAAAAATCGTAGAGGGAGACCAAGAGATAAATACACTAAGCAGATTCAGAAGGATGTAGGTTGCAGTAGGTACTGGGAGATGAAGAAGCTTGCACAGGATAGAGTAGCATGGAGAGCTGCATCAAACCAGTCTCAGGACTGAAGATCACAACAACAACAACCCTCAAGTTATTAATTCCCATTTGAGTTCAGGAAGCATCTCTGTAACACTCGTGTGTTAAACAACCTACCAGTAACAAATTTAGCAGCACACTTCTGAATTGCTTCTGTTTTGTTGTTGTTGTTGTGGTCTTTAGTCCAGAGACTGGTTTGATGCAGCTCTCCATGCTACTGTATCCTGTGCAAGGTTCTTCATCTCCCAGTACGTACTGCAACCTACATCCTTCTGAATCTGTTAGGTGTATTCATCTCTTGGTCTCCCTCTGCGATTTTTACCCTCCACGCTGCCCTCCAATACTAAATTGGTGATCTCTTGATGCCTTAAAGTATGCCCTACCAACCGGTCCCTCCTTCTACTAAAGTTGTGCCACAATTTTCTCTTCTCTCCAATTCTATTTAATACCTCCTCATTAGTTATGTGAACTACCCATCTGATCTTCAGCATTCTTCTGTAGCAGCACATTGCGAAAGCTTCTACTCTCTTCTTGTCTAACTACTTATAGTCCATGTTTCACTTCCATACATCGCTACACTCCATACAAATATTATCAGAAACGACATCCTGATACACAAATCTATAGTCGACGTTAACAAATTTCTGTTCTTCAGAAGAGCTTTCCTTGCCATAGCCAGTCTACATTTTATATCCTCTCTACTTCGACCATCATCAGTTATTTTGCTCCCCAAATAGCAAAACTCCTTTACTACTTCAAGCGTCTCATTTCCTAATCTAATCCCCTCAGCATCACCAGATTTATTTCGACTACATTTCATTATCCTCGTTTTGTTTTTGTTGGTGTTCATCTTATATCTTCCTTTCAAGAACATGTCCATTCCGTTCAGCTGCTCTTCCAGGTCGTTTGCTGTCTCTGACAGAATTACAATGCCATCGGCGAACCTCAACGTTTTTATTTCTGCTCCGTGGGTTTTAATTCCTACGCAAAAATTTTCTTTTGTTTCCTTTACTGGTTGCTCAATATACAGATTGAATAACATCGGGGAGAGGCTGCGACCCTGTCTCACTACCTTCCCAACCACTGCTTCCCTTTCATGTCCCTCGACTCTTATAACTGTCACCTGGTTTCTGTACAAATTTTAAATAGCCTTTCGCTCCCTGTATTTTATCCCTGCCACCTTCAGAATTTGAAAGAGAGTATGTCAGTCAAGAATTGCTTCTATGTCTTCCTTTAATCCGTTACGGTGGGGAACCTAAACACTTCAGCAGCACTAAAGAATGGGTACCACAAGTCTTCTATATGCGGTCTCCTCCGTACATGGGCTGCACCTTCGTAAATCTCTTTCAGTCAACCGAAATCGACCATTCCACTGCCCTTTTACCGTCCCTACATCCTCGTTAGATTTCATATCGTTTTATATCGTTACACTGAGATAGGTAATTGATGTAACTTCGTCCAATTGCACATCAATAATACTGTATTCAAATTTTACATTGTTGTTCTTCCTGCTCATCTACATTAATTTACATTTAGGGCAAGTTTCATTTCGCCAAAAAGAAAATTATCTAAATCATCCTCTGGCCCCATACAGCCAGACAACGACGAAGCTTTCCCATAAAAAGTGTAGGGTCATGGGCGAACAGCCGCCGTTGGCTGTTCGTCCTATACGACAGTTTATTTATATTGAGAACAAGAGCGGTCCTATCACGTATCCACGGGACAGTACTGAGGATACGTTGGTCCGTTGGTCTCTGATGAACACTCGCCGTCCATGGCAACTCACGAGACTTTCGTTAACAATCTGGAGTTGTGCACCGTGTCAAACGCATCTCTGAAATATACGATATATGTAATCTGGATGTACTCTTCAATTACGGTTCACAGGACAAACTGAGTTTTACACGAGCTTTCCTTTTTAAATCCGAGATCATCTGTGGACAGAAATTATTCTATCTCAAGCAATATTTATCCATTCGAGCTTAGCATGTGCTTAAGAATTCTGCAGCAAAATCGACGTTAAGGACATAAGTCTGCTATTTTTCGGCTCACGTATTGGAGAGCAAGAAAGAGAGATACAGATGAGCGGGAGAGAGAGAGAGAGATACAGTAGAAATTGAACAAATGGATCAGCTAGTGAGCTCGAGAGGCGTAATTATTACCATAATGAAAGTGAAATGTGGGTGGAGAGAACATCTAGTCCGACGAACGGATGGCAGTTGGAGGAAGGAAGTTCTTTTTAGGAAGTAAGAAAAGACCGAAGCTATGACATTAGGACAGAACTGTGCGTACCGCCTGCGGGCTTTCAAATAACAACTAAGCACCCTGAGACTCTGAATTGCTATTTTAAAAGTTTTGGCTGGTTTTGTTGTCTAGGGGCTGGGGTACGTAGTTGCCGCATTACAGGCGAAATGCTGCTGAGTCTACACTATACGATAAGAATACATACATGAATCGAACGGTCACAGGGTTTCTATCACTCGGCAATTGCGAAGAACGAATGTAACATATAACTTTATAAATGAAAGGTTGCAATTAAATAAAATCTGCAAGTACTATCTTAACGACTTTAAATGATGAGTACGATAGTAGGAGTCCTTTTGAGAATGTGGTATATTTCTGCAAAATACTTATTGGTTACGATGGTCCAGCAATCACACAGAAGCTGAATAACAGGGAAGCAATAGTTTCCTACTGCACGTAATTAGTTACGAACAGCAAAATAGCTCGCGAGATATTCACTTGTAAACGCACACTATGTCTTCACTGTAGAAACCTAGGAAATCCCACAAGTTCGGCCGGCCGCGATGGTCTCGTGGTTCTAGGCGCTCAGTCCGGAACTGCGCGACTGCTACGGTCGCAGGTTCGAATCCTGCCTCGGGCATGGATGTGTGTGATGTCCTTAGGTTAGTTAGGTTTAAGTAGTTCTAAGTTCTAGGCGACTGATGACCACAGATGTTAAGTCGCATAGTGCTCAGAGCCATTTGAACCATTTGAACCACAAGTTCACAAGTCCTCACTCCAAAGTATTTCTATCTCTCGCTCAAACGGCTGTACAAGTCTCTGCGGCGACTGTGCGTCCCCGTCGCGTATCCGCGTCCAGCACTCCCGGACCTCCGCCCAGCACCTCCTCCTGTCCTGTCGCGTACCACCTCGCGTCCTCTCCGGAAACGATGCTCCCCATTCACGAGCGCTGTGGTTGGCTAGAGCGCTCGCGCCATGTCTTAAAACCAACGCGCCCACACACATATTTAATCACATATGAAATACTGTATTTACATTTAAATACTTGAAATTAAATAAATATTTCTACGGCTTGAACATAAACACGCTCTAACTCACATTATTAAAAACATAAACATATATCGAAAGAAAAGAAGCAAAAGGTAGGCCAGGAGCCTAATGTCTCTGTGCTTTCTAAAAGAGAGTAAATAATTGACCAGTTTCTCCATGAATAGCATATATAGGCTAATAACAAAGACATAGACGAGTCATATTTATAAGCATGCTGCTACGGTGTTTTTTTGTGTAACTGTGGAGTACTTGTGGCCTGACGCGATCGATAGTAATCAGCCACTTTGGCCTAGACTAACTCATGTACTATTTACGCTACATGCATGTAATTCATACCAATTGAGGTTTACGCTAATAGCTTTCTAAAGACATAGATCGACGACATCGGATGAACCATTTAGATTTTGGAAATTCATTGCTGAGTGTTACTTGTGTAATTTATTGCCGGATACTAAACTTTAATAAATATATTGAAAATCTGATTACACCATCAGAATCGTCTGTAAATAATGGTAATGTGCATGTTTTTTTTACGTATCATGATTCATCTGGCAACTATCAATTTCCATACGAACCGTGAAATGTGTGCCATGATGGTTTCACGAAGTCCGCCATCTTTGGCACCCTCGCGGTGTGTCTCCTTCATTGGCACAGCGTCACAACGGATTTCCCAGCCACGCGGCCTGTGGACCACGTGCTCCGGCGACCCCTCTGCTCACCTAACGTTCGGTACCATGTGTCCATGATGCTTGGACAAGTATAGTTCGAGAGAGAGGCCTTTACCCATTACGATGACCTCTACCGAGACAATCAGTTCGAGCAAATTATATAGTGCCTGACAAAAAATATGAAAAAAAAGGGGGGGGGGGAGCACCCAGGAGGCGAAGCGGAAATTTCATGGGAAGAGCATGAGATGAGAGAGTTGAAGGAAGACAAAGTTAAATGTGAAGATGAAGTTGTAGAAGGGAAGAAGTGAGAGAGAGAGAGAGAGAGAGAGAGAGAGAGAGATAGTGGTCCTGGCATATGCGACAGAAGGTTCGTATTCACAAGTAAAAATCTACAGGATGCTTTAATGTAGGAATATGAGGCGGAAGCTTTAACCAGTTGTGGAGGTCGTGGTAGCGAAAATACCACTTAATGTAGCCACGATGGAAGCGAGCTAACCGCAGTTTCGGAGAACTTACTTAACCAATGCAATGCTAACGGTAAATTACCAATCTTCAAAATGAAGAAGATTTAAGTGAATGGTACCATCAAAAATCATACTGCAGATGTCAGTTACCAAACAAATTTAACTCTCTCGTGCAAAGATCAAAAGATTGAAGCCATATTCGATATCATACCGAAATTAACGGTGGACATGGTAATAGGTGCGGATTATCTGAATCAAAGACGAGCTGAGCGAAACATGGGAAAAGGCAGCGCTACATTTGAGAGCACTACACTTCTCTTTGAGCCAGGTCTTTACAGTGTCATGCATAGGTAGAAAAGCAAGAGCCTTCCAGACCTAACGAACGATGTTCCACCATTCCAACAAAATGGTATAGAAGAACGAACAGAGTATAGACTGAGATAGGTAAAAGTTTATAACATCATTATGTAAGACATATTAAAAGGTATGATGAATAATCACTTGTAGGCATCATATCAAAGAAGCAATCAGGTATGTTTCAGACAGGACGTGGCCAGGAGTCTGAGGAAAAGAAGAGACAGAGTACTGAGAAGTATCTCAAATTTTTATATGTAGCAACTAATATGATATGTAGAGTTGGCAAAGCTGACGCTATAACAGTACGACAAAAATAACGTGCCACACCACGACATCACACATAGCGAACTTAGGGAATCTGATTAGTTTAAGATAACAGGAACAAGTTGCAACCTGATAGAGAAACTATAACTGTAACAGAGAGAAACATCGCCGAACCACGTAAAGAATTTCTTAAGAGGCGTAAATTAGGCATAACGTACATTACGAAAAAAGAATTTTGTACTCAAACCTCCTCTAAGAAACTGTCGTCAGCGGCCCACGACGATGCGGCGGACGTCAACTGAAGATATATATGGAACGTGCATGTGCAAGGTCAGCCATTTTCTGCGATGCGAAGGCGCCGGCAGGAGTACGAAGAGGATGGCGATTAGCAACCAAGTCAGTCCTTGTACCGAACTGCGGCAGCAATCTTGACGTGATAACGGAAGTACATGGAGGGTGGATGAGCAGCAGAAGATCGACATTGGGTCCAGTCCTTGCGACAATTCTCTATCGACCGATACTTTAGTCGGAAGGACTGTACGACGGGCCACAAAACAAACGAAAGAGCAACCAGTGCGCGGACTAAGAGCAAAACACCTCCCTGAAACCCCGGCTTGACTGCCGCACAATTTGGCAAAAAATTACTGGTAGAATAACACTGTTGCCACCAGACTGCGATGTTATAGTGGAATACAGAGCTGAAGGAAAATCAGTCAATAAATGATGCACTACAAGTCCTAATCAATGATTGAAACTCTAACGAATGTAAAACTTCAAATAATCTAGTATTCAATAATTTTCTGTATCATGCCCAGAGAAGATAGAAGCTTCAAGTCTGAAGAAAGGAAGATGCTTAGAAGAACAGGAGATGAAGGGTGCTAACACTGATGTTGAAGAGACAATATGGTGGAAATTATTTTAAGATACACTTTACCAAACACCCATCTTATTGCAAACTAGTTATCTGCGAAGCGCTACAAATGGTTCAAATGGCTCTGAGCACTATGGGACTTAACGTCTGAGGTCATCAGTCCCCTAGAACTTAGAAATACTTAAACCTAACTGACCTAAAGACATCACACACATCCATGCCCGAGGCACGATTCGAACCTGCGGCCGCACTGGTCCCGCGGTTCCAGACTGTAGCGCCTAGAACCGCTAGGCCAGAATCGCTACAAAAATATAAATACCTTCAGCAATGTCTTGAGAAGAAAAATGCATATTCTGAAACGCAATACGCTGCGATACTGCGCCCTGCAAGGTCTGTGTTATAATGAGGGTCACACCAAACTACGGCAACATCCTATTGCAAATTTCGACAAAGAACGGCGCTGCCCAACCAAGGTTTGCCGGTAAACATCTCGCACAAGTCCTTCAGCTTCGTGGAAGAGGCATTCGTCGCCAACCTTACGCAAGACATACGTAGACACCGTGTGAAAATATTGGTCGAAATTAGGTAAAGGTCAGTGACAGAGAGCGAAAAAGCTGCTAAAAGCACAACAGTTAACATATGACTTCAATGTATTCATATCTATTTGACACAATTCACATCTCTCTATACAATATGTGTAACTATCTGTATGAGAACAGTATAATAATCTTTTCATAACCTTTATTTAATGAGCAATGAAGTGGAAACCTTTTTGTAAAGAAATGTTTTATGCACTTATAATGCCAATTAGAATAACATGTTAAAAGGAAAGCCTGATCATATATATTGTGTCTTAAAGATACCATTATTGTAAAGTTAATTTAGTGTCTATGAGTGTAATGTTTGAAAATTTTATCAATGCAAGATTTCTTAAAAACCACATTGTCTTTTAGAGTAATATATTTTAGAACACAGGTGCTCAATGCAGCAAACCATTTGTGAATTCGGGCTCGAGTTAACTGTTGCGAAATCATTCTTGTATTGGACCCAGCTGCTGATACTGTACATAAATGCAAATACATTTTTAATGCATACCGCGCGGTCTCGTGTTCCGAAGTTTTGTTACACTCCTTTATTGCTGGTATTTGTGCACAGGTATGGATGTAGATATGCGTGAAACAACTGAATACCTCAGTTCTTCGTTCTGAAAAATACCTTCAGAATGAAGACCTTCTTCCATATCGAGCGCAGTTAGTTCCGTAGTATTTCTGAGCTTTAATAATTCTTTTGTTTCATAGTCCCTTTTTCCTCGTTTATTCTCTGAGAAACACAAACAATAGTCGCCCGGAGGCTAATAATGGTGAGACGCCCAGCTTAACCTGCAGGACAGTACATGCAGTATAAATTGTGGATAGGGACCAAAATATGCGGCTGCCAGTTACACTCGAACATACAACTTTATTTACTTGATCAAACGTTACAAGAACCAAGAATTTTTTTTTTCTTTTTCAAACTAAAACAGCTTTCATCTTTGGTACTTGGTCACCGGCTGAATGTGCCGTACAATCTGATGCCTTAAGGGCAAGACCACTTTATTTCGGGAGGACGACGGTTCAATCCCGCGTCCGGCTATCGTGATTTAGGTTTTCCCTAAATCGCTCCAGGCAAATGCCGGGATGGTTCCTTGGAAAGGGCTCGGCCGACTTCCTCCCCCGTCCTTCTCTAATCCGATGAGACCGATGACCCCGCCGTCTGGTCTCCTCCTCCAAACAACCCAACCCAACCGACTTTAATTTAAAAACAGCTGAAGGCCAATAACTTAAAACGCAAGCATCATCAGGAATTTAGAAGGCAAGCCTTATCTTACAACAGCTCTTTATTTAGCCTGAAAGCCCAAAGGATCTGAGATTTTCAGAGCAAAACAACTTGAATCCTAAATCGGCTGAAAGCGCATCACTTAAGGCTAAACAGCGTAATTTTTGTACAATGGCCTTACGTAAAACAGTTCGGAATTACACAAACCAAAACAGAAATTGAAAACGCAAAGCCTTACCTAAGAACAGTTCTTTAGTTAGACTGAAGGCCCAAAGAATCAGACACTTCAAGCGCAAACAGGTTAAACTCAAAATCGGCTGAAGGCCCAACACTTAAAATTCAACAACATTAAAACCTTTAAAACAACGTAGGTCTTACGTGAAAAAGTTCTTTAAATTAGGCTGAAGGCCTAAACAATGTTACGCCTTGAGGGCAAAACAACTTTAATCAACAACAACAACAAAAAATTCGGCTAGAATCCATACAAGTACAAACAAGAACAAAAAAAAAAGCAGTGCAACCAAGGGCACTCAGATGTTCGAGGGTCGACCTGGAACGCTCGCTTAGGTGAGGCAGGCAGTCGGGCCAACCATTCTCAATCCGACCGCAACCCAACCGACAGATAGTCAACAGACAGTTCCGCTCCACACTTGCACCAAACCTCAACAGCAGAGACTGTGGAACAGCAACAATAACGGGTCACAGACAACCCATAAGCGGTGGACGACCCAAATACAGGCTGTCTAATCAGACGACCGGCCAAACGGCCGAGGAAGGTCATTGCCACTCAAACGTGTGTGTCGGCAATCGTCGGGCGAGTGATGGCTATCCTGTTCTTCCCCACCAAGGCACGTCAACCGACCAACTCAGAGCCAGTACACGGACAACATTTAAATTAACTTGTTAGACAAAAGCACATAACCCACACACAGATTCACGAACACTTGCACCGCTAACAGCAGCGACTATGGAATAACAAGGACGAACCACGAGTTAAGACACACCACCAACGCGTAAGCGATTGGCGAGCTATTACACGTCATCAGGTAAGACGACCAACCGACGATCAACCAAGACCGTCCCCACTCAAGCCATATGTGCAGGCAACGGTCGGGCGAGTCATAGCTGTCCGAACCTCACTGCCGCTCCAACTCGACCGAACTTCTGCAGCGTCCCAACTGTCCGACTGCCAGGTCCGAACTCCACTGTTGGCGCGTTCGAACACCGTCGATGTCGCACGACGACCGGGGAGTAATTGCAGTTCCCCAAAGATAATAAGGCAGGGCTAATATCGACAAGCGTTGCTGCTGCCGCTCACGGGCAGGTGAAGCAGCAACTCAGTGACACCAGTAATAGAAACTAAGATAACGAGGTGGCGGTACGATAAAAAAATCAGGATGTTAAATAAGAGATGGCACGAACACGGGCCACGCACGGCTCAAATGGCATACTTAAAAAATAATGTATTTTCTTCAAGAAATTGAATTTCAGGTCCATCACGCATACTTCACTTTCAATGCGTTTAACATAAAATTTTCGATCAAAATTTATGCTTCATTACCATTCTGCTAAAACCTTCGTAATACAATATTCTGCCACCCACGTTATCTGGGTCTGACCGTCACCTGTCACTTTGTTTCTCAAAATTCAGTTATTATCACATCCACACATCACTTACTTCCTTTTTTGGGGCAGATACAACTGATTCATATGAGTGCAGCTCATATCATTACATCTATTTATTAAAACGTTCTGCTTTTTTTTCTTATGAACACACTTACCATCTGTAAAATCATACTGAGGCGGAACTTATTTTCCAGTTAAGAAGATGTTTGGAATGTTTGGAACTTTAAGAGAGGACCCAACGACTGTCAGATTTGTTCAAAGTTGCCTCCTTTTTTGTGTTTTTCTGTAATGGCGAATATATTCTGAATGAAATAAATTCTCTCGAATAGCCTCGTCGACGGAGAACTAACAGGCACCTGCAGACTGCTCAGAACAGCCTTCACAACCTATTCATTGTTAAGGAAAACGTTGCAGATTACTTGAGCACCAAATATGGAACATTGTACAAGATGTCGATTGCATCGTAACCGTAGAGCACTCGATGTAACATTTTTATGTTTGTGCAACATAACCACATTACAGATCTTACTCAAAGAAAAATTAGCTAAATGAAACTGTAGATCTAGATTAGCAGGTGCCTCTCCTATAAGAAGATGGCACCGATACCATCGGTGAAAAATCATCTCTGTGTTCTCACTGGAGTGAAAAGCGAGTTCCACTTCTATTGAAATGTAATTTCCCTCTGGATCGCAAAATAAACTTAGAGCTGTGTTTGTTATGAACACTTTTGGAGTTCAGTGACCAGGAACGGTGTAAATGACATTCGAGTTTATTAGGCTATAAAGATCAGTGTCTTCGTACTTTATTGAAATTGATATCCAATTTCGGCTTTGCAGCCTTCTTTGCACCGCAAATATCGCCGAAACTGCTATTGACTTGCGGTTTTTACCGAATACATTGGTGGTCAGAGGGTCATATTGTCAGCCAATCAGCTATTATTACTCAGAAAGTGTGCTTTTAGTGCGAACGTACACCAATGCCTACTGACATTAACAAACTAAAATTAGCGTAAATTACAATGTTGGGATGTTTGTTGCGGGATTCTAGTGCGAGTCATTTATGAGATACCGTATTTTGAAAAGTTCCCACACCGACACTTCTACAATACATGTGGTATCACGCACTCAAAAAACAGCAGAAGTGCATAGGCTAGTTATGAGGACTTTGACAAGTAACGAGACAACTGACCATCGCGGGATGTGTTCAAAATGACCACCGGCAGCGACAATACATATTGGCCGTCTGGAGTGGAACGAGTGCTGCATACGTGCTCGGACTTCAGCAGAGATGTCCGAACAGGCTGCAATAATGCGTCGTTGCATATCATCGAGTGTAGCTGGCATGTACTTGTAGACAGCTTCATTCTGCTTTCGCTAAAGAAGAAAAGTCCACAGGCGTCACATCTGGGGAACGGGCGGGGTAAGATACGGAGCCTCGGCAGTCTAATTCAACGATTTGGAAACAATTCATATACAGGGTGTTACAAAAAGGTACGGCCAAACTTATTCCTGTAACACAAAGAAAGAAAATATGTTATGTGGACATGTGCCCGGAAACGCTTACTTTCCATGTTAGAGCTCATTTTAGTACTTTTCTTCAAATCTCATTAATCGTGGGATGGAAACACACAGCAACAGAACGTACCAGCGTGACTTCAAACACTTTGTTACAGAAAATGTTCAAAATGTCCTCCGTTAGCGAGGATACATGCGTCCACACTCCTCCGCATGGAATCCCTGATGCGTTGATGAAGCCCTGGAGAATGGCGTATTGTATCACAGCCATCCACAATACGAGCACTAATTGTCTCTACTTTTGGTACCGGGGTTGCGTAGACAAGATCTTTCAAATGACCCCATAAATGAAAGTTAAAATGGTTGAGGTCAGGAGAGCGTGGAGGCCATGGAATTGGCCCGCCTCTACCAATCCATCGGTCACCGAATCTGCTGTTGAGAAGCGTACGAACACTTCGACTGAAATGTGCAGAAGCTCTATGGTGCATGAACCACATGTTGTGTCGTACTTGTAAAGGCACATGTTCTAGTAGCACAGGTAGAGTATCCCGTACGAAATCATGATAACGTGCTCCATTGAGCGTAGGTAGAAGAACATAGGGCCCAATCAAGACATCACCAACAACGCCTGCCCAAACGTTCACAGAAAATCTGTGGTGATGACTTGATTGCACAATTGCGTGCGGATTCTCGTCAGCCCACACATGTTGACTGTGAAAATTAACAATTTGATCACGTTAGAATGAAGCCTCATCCGTAAAGAGAACAATAGCACTGAAATGAGGATTGACACATTGTTGGATGAACCATTCGCAGAAGTGTACCCGTGGAGGCCAATCAGCTGCTGATAGTGCCTGCACACGCTGTACATAGTACGGAAAGAACTGGTTCTCCCGTAGCACTCTCCATACAGTGACGTGGTCAACGTTACCTTGTAGGGCAGCCACTTCTCTGACGCTGACATTAGGGTTATCGTCAACTGCACGAAGAATTTCCTCGTCCATTGCAGGTGTCCTCGTCGTTCTAGGTCTTGCCCAGTCGCGAGTCATAAGCTGGAATGTTCCGTGCTCCGTAAGACACCGATCAATTGCTTCGAACGTCTTCCTGTCGGGACACCTTCGTTCTGGAAATCTGTCTCGATACAAACGTACTCCGCATTTGTAAACATTGCACTGACTGCAAAACCACGTTCGTGATGAACACTAACCTGTTGATGCTATGTAATGATGTGCTTGATGCTAGTACTGTAGAGCAATGAGTCGCATGTCAACACAAGCACCGAAGTCAACAATACCTTCCTTCAATTGGGTCAACTGGAAGTGGATCGAGGAAGTACAGTACATACTGACGAAACTAAAATGAGGTCTAACATGGAAATTAAGCGTTTCCAGACACATGTCCACATAACATCTTTTCTTTATTTGTGTGTGAGGAATGTTTCCTGAAAGTTTGGCCGTACCTTTTTGTAACACCATGTAGACATGCTGTAGTACTTCGTGCAATATGGACTGGACGGCCATCATGTTGGTACCACACGTTCCTCCTCCTCTACAGAGGAATGTCTTCTGGTATCCGTGGAAGACAGTCTGTCAGGATGCTGCGATACTTGTGGACGTTCAGCGTTTCCTCTCTGAAAAATGGGCTTATGAGCTGATGGTTCATTATCTCTCACAACACGATTAGAGTACACTGACAATTAGGTTATACGTGACGAAGGTAACAGGGATTCTCAACAGACCAACAGCGAATGTTTCGGCTGTTTACCTGGCCGTGATTGGTAAATGTGGCTTCTTCACTAAACAAGATACACGATACATCTGTAGTATGCAGTCTTCATGTCCATGTACAGAAATTAACACGTTTCTCATAATTCTCTTGATGGAGAGAGATGTGATAGGGGTGAAACGTATGGTGATGGAAAATGTGTAAGACACATGTCACTTCTTCATGTGATTGCGCGGGAGCTAACGTGCGGACCAATTTCAACAGCAGCAGGAATATGAATTTTGTCCACTTCTGTCGTCATTTGTTTCCATACGTTACGTTGTCTAGGTGTTACACCACCACTTTCGCTCAAATGGTTGACGAGCTTGGTAAATAATTACCTAGATTATTGACATCTATTGGAATATCTCGCCGCATATACTGGACAAGAACAATCTGCATTCTTCGTATACCTGCCATGCACCATGAGAAAGTCGGATTTTGGCACATCCCATCGTCCACTCTCGAACTACTGCTTTGATTGTCACACACTGACTAGCAAGTGGCAATGCATTCAAGAAACATAAAAACACACTCTAAGCCAATATAACATTGTATCTAGCAACTACGCAGGCCGAATGGCGCAGATAAACGTCGGAGTGGAAGCTTTCAGAATACGATATCTCGTAAACGACTACACTGGAATCCTACAACAAATTCCATTTACTTTCTAATTTTTCGTACTTTTAGTTTGTTAATGTCAATAGGCATAATTCCATTTAAAAAGTATATGATTACACAAAAAGTAGGCTTCCTAAGTGTTACTACAATATGTTTTTTGGCTAATAATACGACCTCCTGACTACCAATGCATTCTGTGAAAACCGGACATCAATAGCACTTTTCAATTCCACAATGTTTGCGGTGTAAGTTTTAAGTGATTCACCCTGTTTATACTTCTGCCCTTCATTAATATATGACGTCCGTTGTACGATTCATGGAATAATTTACTTCTTCTTCTCGTCTTTCCTAGCATTTTCTATGTTACTGTTACGTGGTTGAGGCAATGTAATGCCGGATTCCCTTCCATTTACCGCGGAATATTCTAAATTCCAGGGTACTTAGTTGTTATGGAAGCAGACTTACATATAGATATGTCTTTCAACCAGCCAAACACAATTAAATTTTAATGTCTCCTTTTAAAGCATTGTTTATGTGTCATGGAACTGAAAGTTCATGGCACAAATCTAATGCGTCCTACCCTGTTGGTCGTGCCACCAAGGATGGCACGTGTGATGGGGCGTTCACAGAAACAGCACCATACTGAAGTTGGCTTTGCCAGCGTAACACGGCAGTGTACAGTAGACAGTAGGCAGAGGATTCAGGACATTGACTTGAGCCAGCACTGGACGGTGTCGTGGCTTTGTATGCCATGTTGGCCACACTTGTTTTACGTTGGCATGTTAGGCCAAGGATCGCCACGGGAAACAGTCGCGAGATGTCAGTAGTAACGAATGAGAGTGGCCACATAGCCTTATGATTGTGCAGTAGGCCACTGTGGGCAGCGGCAGTCTAGTTGTGAGGTCGAGTTGGTGTCTTGTTGCTCCAATGGTCACACTTGTCTTTGCATCACTGTGGCCAGGTGAAAGTGCACAGAGCAGGCTGGTGATTGTGGACAGCAACCAAGGAACACAGACTCTGGAGAGGAGAATGTTGTGGAGCTTCGGGCAGCGTGAAAACAGCAGCAGTGTACTGCAGGAGCCAGTGAGGAGCATGACCAGCTGTAACTAGGACATTATCGACTATGAGTAACAGAGCGCATCTTCTTGTCGGTGTTGAATATAGCAGCTCATAATCAGTGAGGAAAAATGGTGAGTAGGCTGGTTACGGTAAGACAGTGCAGAGCACAAGGTGACAAATGCTTTTGTGGGCCAGATTTTTCATTGGCTAGTACAGTTTGGACAACTAAATTACAGTGCTTCAATGTGCACTGTGATCGTAGACATTGGCTTGATTCAGTTTGTCATTGCATAAGTGTACTGTCAGACTGTGATGAATTTCACTGTACCAAAAGTGCTGACAAGGACTTTGTAAAGTGGGACCGTAGTGGTGTAGTGTGTAACAATTTTGATTACGGGACTGTAAGTACGGTGAGGCCGTTGTTCGATGCTACTGTACCAGCTAAAACGTATTGTGTCTTTTGCTTACTTGTTTTTTCTGTTAATGTTTCATTTGCTTATCTGAATTTTCTTGTTCAGCATATTTCTGTGTGTTAATAGTAGTAGTAGTACAAGTAGTGGCAGTATGTTTTAGATAATTATGGCGAGTCAGCGGCTTGTCTTGGTTTACTTTAGTATGTCCGGTTGTAGAGTTAATCATGGCTAGAAGTAAGTTGTCACTTTATTTTAGAGCCCTGTTATACAGTCATTCTCGGGCGAAACAAGGGACAGATCCGGAGATCTTGCTGGCCAGGGTAGTTGACTTACACCTTCTAGAGCACGGGATACATGCGGACGTGCATTGTCCTGTTGGAACAGCAAGTTCCCTTGCCGGTCTAGGAATGGTAGGACGATGGGTTCGATGACGGTTTGGATGTACCGTGCACTATTCAGTGTCCCCTCGACGATCACCAGAGGTGTACGGCCAGTGTAGGTGATCGCTCCCCAAACCATGATGCCGGGTGTCGGCCCTGTGTGCCTCGGTCGTATGCAGTCCTGATTGTGGCGCTCACCTGCACGGCGCCAAACACGCATACGACCATCATTGGCACCAAGGCAGAAGCGACTCTCATCGCTGAAGACGACACGTCTCCATTCGTCCCTTCATTCACGCCTGTCGCGACACCACTGGAGGCGGGCTGCACGATGTTGGGGTGTGAGCGGAAGACGGCCTAACGGTGTGCGGGACCATAGCCCAGCTTCATGGAGACGGTTGCGAATGGTCCTCGCCGATACCCCAGGAGCAACAGTGTCCCTAATTTGCTGGGAAGTGGCGGTGCGGTCCCCTACGGCACTGCGTAGGATCCTACGGTGTTGGCGTGCATCCGTGCGTCGCTGCGGTCCGGCCCCAGGTCGACGGGCACGTGCACCTTCCGCCGACCACTGGTGACAACATCGATGTACTGTGGAGACCTCACGCCCCACGTGTTGAGCAATTCAGCGGTACGTCCACCCGGCCTCCCGCATGCCCACTATACACCCTCGCTCAAAGTCCGTCAACTGCACACACGGTTCACGTCCACGCTGTCGCGGCGTGCTACCACTGTTAAAGACTGTGATGGAACTCCGTATGCCACGGCAAACTGGCTGACACTGACGGCGGCGGTGCACAAATGCTGCGCAGCTAGCGCCATTCGACGGCCAACACCGCGGTTCCTGGGGTGTCCGCTGTGCCGTGGGTGTGATCATTGCTTGTACAGCCCTCTCGCAGTGTCCGGAGCAAGTATGGTGGGTCTGACACACCGGTGTCAATGTGTTCTTTTTTCCATTTCCAGGAGTGTATTTCTCAATAGCATCAGTTAGTACAGACTTGCGTACAAGTCTCCAAGAAACACATTCTTCAGGTGACATATCACTATGCACAAACCTTTGAAGTGTCGTCTGAGGTACACTGAAAGCTTTTACTGCTCTTCTTAACCCCTCCTGCTTTTCCTTTGAGGCTATTATAGCCTTAATCATGTTTTCAGCATACCACTTCTTCACAATAGCTCTTAGTTTCCGATCAGTTAGCTTACATGGCATCTAGAAAGAGACGCAAAACGTATTAGAAGTAATGTATCTGATGTTGGTACTGTGGAAACGTTTCCACAATTCCATCGTATGCATGCTTCCACATTACCTACACAACCGCCATTTTAAATTTCGGTAGATTACATTAAGCAACTATCCATTTAAGGTTCACAAAGGACATCTAAAACCTTCCATGCACCTCGCTTTATATGCTATCAGACGTAAAGAAAGATAACTGCAAAGTATGTAGATAAATACAATACCACAACTTACCTAGAAAAAGGTTTGGAAAATGCGCGAACTTAAACTGCATCACTGTCACGGCGTCTGTTGCTCAACTGACTGCTCACCCCCTACCGTGACAAATAGGAACTATTGCAACAATTTCTGTCTGCCCCACTACAGTGCAGCACTCTGAAGGCCAGATACTAGACGTTTTCACATTAACCACACGCTTCCTCATTTACACCCCAACCTCTACTACCAACTGCGATATTTCTGACTATTCGCACAACTGCTACTATACTCCATACGCATTCAATTTGGTTAGACATCACATTTGAGGAACGGTGTAAAAAGCCTTCTGGGAATCTAAGAATATGGAATCAATTTGACATTCCGTGTCGATAGCACGCATTACTTCGTGAGGATAAAGAACTAGTTACGTTTCAAAAAAACGATATTTTCTGAATCTCTGCTGGCTATTTGTCAATAAATTGTTTTCTTCGAGGTAATTCGGTTCAAATGGCTCTGAGCACTATGTGACTTAACATCTTAGGTCATCAGTCCCCTAGAACTTAGAACTAGTTAAACCTAACTAATCTAAGGACATCACACACATCCATGCCCGTGGCAGGGTTCGAACCTGCGACCGTAGCAGGCGCGTGGTTCCGGACTGCGGGCCTAGAACCGCGAGACCACCGCGACCGGCCGAGGTAATTCGGATCACTCCTATTTCTTTAGTTGGTACTGGTGTGACTTGCGCTACTTTTCAGTCTTCGGGTACGTATCTTTCAACGAGTGAGCGACTGTGTATGGTTGCTAAGTATGGGGCTATTGTTCTGAGAGGAACCCGACTATTATACAGTCTGGGCCGGAGGCCTTGCCATTGTTAAAGTGTTTCAGGACATCCAGGGTATTCGCTCTAAGTTACACATGTTGACAGTAGTTCTTGATTCGAGTTCTGGTATATTTACTTTGTCTTCTTTGGTGAAGGAACAGTGTTTAGTAACTCTGAAAATAGGAAATTCGGAATTGTCGGTTAGGTCTTATGGGACCAAACTGCTGAGGTCATTGGTCCCTAAGCTTACACAGTATTTAATTTGACTTCAACTAACTTACCCTAAGGACGACACACACACGCATGCCCGAAGGAGGACTCGAACCTCCGACGGAGGGAGTCTCGCGGACCGTGACAAGACACCTATTAGACCGTGCGGCTAGCCCGTGCGTCTAGTAACTCTGACTAGTTCCACTGTCATCGGTAATATCACCATTGTTATCGCGGAGTGACGGTATTGATAGCGTCTCACCCCTAGTGTACTTTACATACGGCGGCTAGAATCTTCACATTTCGAGACAGTGTTTCGTTATGGAAACTATTGAAAGCTTCTCCCATTGAGGTTCGAGCTAAATCTCGAGCTTCTGTAATATTTCACCGGTCGTGGGTATTTTTCGTTCTTCTAAATTAGGCATAGTCTTTTTCGTTGTTTCTGCAATAATGTTCTGACCTCTTTTGTGTACCATAGGCGATCAATATCATCTCTTATTTCGATAAATATTATTGTTGATCATTGTACCTGTGTTGGGGTGGCGTACTGTTTTGATCTCGTGTACCACTAGACTGCTAAAATTATTATTCTTGAACTGAAACTGAATGCAAAGGTTAAATATTGGTGTGTGTTCTACTGCTGTAATATGGTGTTCAATTATAAACCCATGCTTGCACAACCCTAGCTCAAGTCCCAACGCACCAGAATCCTGCTTCACTATAAGTTCCGTATAATGAATACAATAACAGAGGCTTGTACAGTTCAGTATTTTCAGATTTTTTAAAATCTCTAGTAAACATTGTTCTTGATAACATGCAACGCAGCTACGAGTGTCGGGTACTGTGAGAATTCAGGACTTTCTTGGGCTTACGTCAGCGACTGGCCAATAAATGTCCCCCATCAAAACAGATGTCTCGTCGACAACATGCTCATTAGGAGCAGAGCTCAAGCTGTTATTGACAAGGGTGGGGAAGGACATCGAGCGTGGGTTTGTTTACAGGGACGTCCCGTCGACAGCACGCTCATTATACTTAATAGACATGTTCAAATTGGACAAGCCTAGCGAAGCATACGGACTTTAGCTTCGTTTAAGGAGCCATGTTCGGCCTCGGCTAATTTAGAAAAGCCACGGAGTCAGTAAATAAGGACGATCTGACAGGGATTTGAAGGCGGTTCCTGCAGTATAGGTATCAGCACTTCTAAATACGGCGCTACTGTGTTACACTATGCAGTTCCATTAGCTACTGTACGTAACATAATTTAAGCCAACTTAACTTCAAAAGTATTTAGAAGAAAGCTAGCGTGTTTAAATATAATGATCGCCTACTGTTAAATGGTTTCGAACCCCGACAAACATAAGTAAAACACATTATCTCCGTTAGACATCCCGAGCTGCAATTCACGATTAATGTGTGATTCACGATTCATGTGTGACGTAAGTACCTGTCATAAATGCAGTCTGCTGGCTTAGGCAGAGAAGGTGGAAGAATGATTCCACTGTGTCTTCTTTGAAGCGACGTTGCGGAACCAAGAGAATGTATCTCTCGTTAGTCGGATTGTGATTAATGCTCCTTGTTCTAAAAATGAGATCGATATCAAAGCTAACAAGCCTTCCTGCTTTATGAGCAGGGTAATGTCTTCTAGTCAATAGGCCAATTGCAGTGTATAACGAGTTGTACGAAGTAGCAGTGCGCACATTATTATACACATATACCGGTATTTTGTATTATTTCGCCAATGCCAGTCCCTCGACACTAAATAAATATGTCCTTCCTGGGCGAGAATATACGTAACGCACTAGTGCAGACTGAAACATGGACGACGACATATGGAAGCTTTGTCTGGCCTTCATTCGTGCACGGGTAGCGGAAGCGGTTAAGGCGACAGTTCGAGGAAAATGGGAAATCCAGTTTCGAGTCTCGGTCCAACTCCAATTGTCAGTGCCATCATTCCAAATACACCGATGTTGGTTCATATTCACAGTTGCGAATACATTACCTGAATACCGAGATGGGTATAGATGCAAATATTTGGAACCTGAAATTAATTCGATTTCCGTCCATTATCTTTCCTCTCAAATCTATGTCTGGTTCTTAGTTTGCGATGTATTTATGGTGGTAAGCTTTTAAATAGATTCCATTAATTCGCTGCTTTTGTAGGTCATCTAAGCCACCGTTACATTTACTAAATGCACCGTTTTGTGAACAGATGTCAATACAGGCCGTATACGACTGTAGAGAATACGAATGCATAGGCTTATACCAGAAAAAATAAATGTGTAAGGATTCCTAAGGGACTAAACTGCTGAGTTCATCGGTCCCTAGACTTGCACACTACTTACACTAACTTATGCTATGAACAACACACATGCCCGAGAGAGGACTCGAGCCTCCGACGGGAGAGATCGCGCAATCCGTGACAAGGCGCCTCGAACCACTCGTCCAAACAGCGTGGCGCTCAAACCAGACCAAGGAAATTTAAGATGTTTCAAAACCGACGATATCCCACTACGAAGCTTATAAACAGAATGCAATGATTGTGTAGTAGGATAGAGATCTCAAACAAGCTTAAATTTAGTTCCTTCCTAATTGATCCAACTTGTTCATAAGATGAAACTGTGTGGATGATATGATCACATTCTTCTCACACAGATATCGGTTAAAGAAACGTAGTCGAATAGTGCTAACGGTTTTTTCTCATTTTCTATTGTGTTGACAAATGTAATTAGGGAAATATATTATTTGTGAAAGGAAAATTTAAATCAACGGAAAAGCGCACATTGTTCACCGACGAACTCTCTAAAAACCTTATACCCATACGAAGGAACCAGAGAAACCTCCAGCGGCCTTCATAAGTAGTAACAGAAAAACGAGAAGTCCTCGGAGTATGTCTGAAAGCAAATGCCAACTTTCAATTAGCGAACAATATTATATACTACCACAGCAAATACTAAAGTGTACGCGCCAAGAAACCTGTCATTGACAGTCAATATGATGGTGATAAGGGCAAATTTGGTATTAAAACCGTGGTTTACGGCTCAGCAACTGAACCTGCCCAAAGAACTACACTACTGGCCCTTAAAATTGCTACAACACGAAGATGACGTGCTACAGACGTGAAATTTAGCCGACAGGAAGTAGATGCAGTGATATGCAAATGATTAGCTTTTCAGAGCATTCACACAAGGTTGGTGCCATTGGTACGTTTACAACGTGCTCACATGAGGAAAGTTTCGAACCAATTTCTTATACACAAACAGCAGTTGACCGGCTTTGCCTGGTGAATCGTTGTTGTGATACCTCGTGTAAGGAGGACAAATGCGCACCATCACGTTTTCGACTTTGATAAAGGTCGTATTGTAGCCCATCGCGATTGCGGTTTATCGTATCGCGACATTGCTGCTTGCGTTGGTCGAGATCCAATGACAGTTAGCAGAATATGGAATCGGTAGGTTCAGGAGGGTAATACGGAACGCCGTGCTGGATCCCAACAGCCTCGTATCACTAGCAGTCGAGATGACAGGCATCTTGTCTGCATGGCTGTAACGGATAGTGCAGCCACGTCTCGATCACTGAGTCAACAGATGGTGACATTTGCAAGACAACAACCATCTGCACGAACAGTTCGATGACGTTTGCAGCAGCATCAACTATCAGCTCGGAGACCATGGCTGCGGTTACCCTTGACGCTGCATCACAGACAGGGGCGCCTGCGATGGTGTAATCAACGACGAACCTGGCTGCACGAGTGGCAGAACGTCATATTTTCGGGTGAATCCAGGTTCTGTTTACAGCATGATAATGGTCGCATCCGTGTTTGGCGACATCGCGGTGAACGCACGTTGGAAGCGTCTATTCGTCATCGCCATACTGGCGTATTACCCGGCGCGATGTCTCGGCGGATGTTCGAGTCCTCCCTCGGGCATGGGTATGTGTGTTTTTCATTAGGATGATTTAAGTTAAGTAGTGTGTAAGCTTAGGGGCTGATGACCTTAGCAGTTAAGTCCCATAAGATTTCACACACATTTGAACATTTTTTTGAACCCGGCGCGATGGTATGGTGTACCATTGCTTACACGTCTCTGTCACGTCTTGTTCGCAATGACGGCACTTTGAACAGTGGACGTTACATTTCAGATGTGTTACGACCCGTGGCTCAACCCTTCATTTGATCCCTGCGAAACCCTACATTTCAGCAGGATAATGCACTTCCGCATGTTGCAGGTCCTGTACGGGCCTTTCTGGATACAGAAAATGTTTGACTGCTGCCCTGGTCAGCACATTCTCCAGATCTGTGACCAATTGAAAACGTCTGGTCAATGGTGGCCGAGCAACTGGCTCGTCACAATACGCCAGTCACTACTCTTGATGAACTGTGGTATCGTGTTGAAGCTGCATCGGTAGCCTGTACACGCCATCCAAACGCTATTTGACTGAATTCCCAGGCATATCAAGGCCGTTATTACGGCCGGAGGTGGTTGTTCTGGGGACTGTGCACCCAAATTGCGTGAAACTGTGATCAAAATGGGTCAAATGCCTCTGTGCACTATGGGGCTAAACTTCTGTGGTCATTAGTGCCCTATAACTTACAACTACTTAAACCTCACTAACCTACGGACATCACACACATCCATGCCCGAGGGAGGATTCGAACCTGCGACTGTAGCGGTCGCGCGGTTTTAGACTGTAGCGCCTAGAACCGCTCGGCCACTCCGGCCGGCGAAACTGTAGTATGATATAATTGCCCAATGAATAACCGTTTATCATCTGCATTTCTTCTTGTTGTAGCGATTTTAATGGCCAGTAGGGTATATTACATGCGGTCTCCTTGCTCCCGTGGTCTGGAGACATTTTTAAATTTACAAAATCCACATGTAATAATGTAAAACTAAAAGAAGGTCGAATCGACCTGATCGATTTTATGTCGACATGTGCTGCTCTGCCGACACTCCGGTCATCGAGAGTCAAAGAAAACAACACCCCGGTTCCGACAGCAGTTTTTATCGACAAATACAGACCAGAGTCCGGAACAATGCCAGTGGACCACACAAATATTTCATTTACTCACGGCAACACTCGAAAATACTATATATCGAAGAGCCACACACTAGGAAACGTATTCAATCCCACCAGATTAAACGGCAAAGAAAATATATCATGCTGTCAGAGGCAATCCACTGAGAGCACCACTGAGTCAAAATCTCCGCAATACCGGTCAAACATAATATGGAAAAACGCCTCAGCAAGTTTCTTATCCCCACAAACTGTTAGCAGGACGACACCGACCAATGATAAACAAGGTGGCATACAGCTGATCAGGACAGGCATCTGTCACACGTGCAGTGAACCAAACACCCTGGGGCACATTACAAACGTTTGGAAAACAGATTTCTTCTCCTGTTCAGCATACGTCCTCAACTATTTGTTGTATGTTTCCAATCTCTGCCTTCGTCAACAGTTTTTATGATCTACAGTAAAATGTATTACCATGCACATATTCCCTGATCTCTTAACACTTCTTCTTGTCAGGGTTTTCAGTATGTTCCTTTCCTCACAGATTCTGCTGTTAAACTCATTTCCGATCTTATCATTCCACCTAATATTCAACATTCCTAAGCGATACTGCACCTCCAACAATTAGAGTCTCTTCTGCTCCGGTTTTCCCGGCTGTCCATGATCCACTACTATATAATGCTGTGTTCCAAACGTACACCTTCATAAATTTCTTCCCCAGATTAAGGCCTGTGTTCGATACCAGTTAACTCCTCTTGGTCAGGAACGTCCAATTTTGACGTAAGGTTTCTCACTATTCTCATTTCTGCTTAATTTTATCTTTCTTCGATTTACTCTCAAGCCCTATTCAGTACCCATTAGACTACTGATTCCATTAGACAGATACTGTAACTCGATTTCACTTTTAACTTAGGACAGTAATATCATCAGGACTCTTTCATTCTCATTCTTTCAGCAAGAATTTTTATCCCGCTCTTTAACGTTTCTTTTATTTCCGACGTTGCTTCTTCGATGTATACAGGGTGTTACAAAAAGGTTCGGCCAAACTTTCAGGAAACATTCCTCCCACACAAATAAAGAAAAGATGTTATGTGGACATGTGTCCGGAAACGCTTAATTTCCATGTTAGAGCTCATTTTAGTTTCTTCCACCTACGCTCAATGGAGCACGTTGTCATGATTTCATACGGGATACTCTACCTGTACTGCTAGAACATCTGCCTTTACAAGTACGACACAACATGTGGTTCATGCACGATGCAGCTACTGCACATTTCAGTCGAAGTGTTCGTACGCTTCTCAACAAGAGATTCGGTGACCGGTGGATTGGTAGAAGCGGAGCAATTCCACGGCCTCCACGCTCTCCTGACCTCAACTCTCTTGACTGTCATTTAGGGGGACATTTGAAAGGTCTTGTCTACGCAACCCCGGTACTAAATGTAGAGACTCTTCGTGCTCCTATTGTAGACGGCTGTGATACAATGCGCCATTCTCCAGGGCTGCATCAGCGCATCAGGGATTCCATGCGACGGAGGGTGGATGCATGCATCCTCCCTAACGGAGGACATTTTGAACATATCCTGTAACAAAGTGTTTAAAGTCACGCTGGTACGTTATGTTGATGTGTGTTTCCATTCCATGATTAATATGATTTGAAGAGAAGTAATGAAATGAGCTCTAACATGGAAAGTAAGCGTTTCCGGGCACATGTCCACATAACATCTTTTCTTTATTTGTATGTGAAAAATGTTTCCTGAAAGTTTGGCCGTACCTTTTTGTAACACCCTGTAGATACAACAGAACGAACGAAAGGCTGTACAGCTTTTTCAACCCGAGCGCTTCAGTGTGATCGTCCAGTCTTAGTGGTCCTTCTAAGTTATTGTACATATAGCGTATCATAGGTCATTCTCTACCGCATACACTTATTTTTCTCAGAATTTCGAATATCTTTTCCCGTTTTACATTGTCGAATTTTAGTTCCCTGTCGAAAATGCCTATGGCTGCATTCTTATTTCTCTTCAGCCTTGCCTCCATTATGAAGCCACAGTCAGAACTGTTCATTAGTGTTTTTAACTTTCCTTAAGCCAAACTATCGTCATCTAACATATCCATACATTCCTTTCCCATTGTTATGTATATTATCATTTTCAGCAGATTGGATGCATGAGATTTTCAGCCGAGTGTGCAATAGTTTTAGTACTTACCTAGCATTCCTGTCTTCGACGTGGTGTTGATCATATTTTTTCTACGGTCCGATGGTACATCGCCAGTCACATAGGTTCTACGCACATAATCGTTTCGTTGCCAATTTTCACAAAGATTTTAGAAATTCTAATGGAATGTTATGTATCCATTCTGCCATATTTCATCTCTATATATGGTTACTCCAAGTTAAATTGCATATTGCTTTCATACAAATAGTAAAGTTTCTTTTCCTGTTGGTCAACACATTAACAAAAATTTTCGACTATGCATTCTCCTGGAGCGTTTGATCTGCGGACATTCTCGTTGGATGCTCCAACAGTAGTCAGCCACTATATTTACATCACCTCTAACCTGAGACCGTGCGTCCATGACCTCCAGATCTTGGTGGAATCACTCACAGTGCTCATCACTGATAACAGCAAGATTTTCCGGGAAGTGAACATTGCGGCTATTTAAAAACGTAATTTGACGCTCATTTTACAGCCAAGCCTTTTGAATGTATACAAGAGCAGACAGACAATTTCGGTGTCATGTTCTACTCTTGTGTTTCCAAGGAAGTCTTGACAATGTTTGTGAATGCCAATAATGCATTCTTCGAAAATTCTACCATTATTTCGACGAAGTGTTCAGCTTTCGGCTACTACCTCTGTAGCCCAACAAATACAATGACCGCTACATTCAATTTATGATAGGCCGGGAAATTCTTCAATGACATACCTGAAAAGGTTTCTCTGAGTTAGCAGATTGCTTGATGTGACCCAGTTCTATATGCTGAGGTTGAAATGAAGTTTCCTCTGACGACAAGTGGGTGATGTACAATGTGTGTATCATCAGGTTTCAGATTATATATTGGCAGCCAATTCGATGCACTCAACGGTTCTAACGAGCTCTACTGCTCCACATAAAAAATATACTTGTATATCCGAGTTGTTGGGCAAACAGGAATCTGACCATTTTACGGTTCAAAACAGATCATCTATTGGTTCCTGTGATACTGCAACAAATCAAGGACTTTTCACGAAAAAAGCTAAGTGGCAAGTTGTGACAACAAATAAATTTCCATTTTGTAGAAGGACACACTTCCAGCTCGGCTTTAAGCTATCGATGAACAAACGTCATTCAGTTGGGGTATAGGCTGAAACGCCCAATTCTTCCATTAAACCACGTTCGTTATAGCAGTATACAAATGTAATGTCACTTAGAAAGTATTGCAGAGACGTAATTTCACTTAATCGAAAGTAGTGTGCTTTAGTTCCTTTTTGAAGCAATTCTTGATGCTAAAAATTCTTAAACTTTTTTGGATGGAACTAAATCTCATACCATATCAGTGAATGCGTGCTGCTCCAGTTCTTTAAAAATTTAGTCATCTAGAGTTGTAAATATTCGTCATTGTGGCCACTTCGAACTTCACTAAACTCTTATTGCTGTATTTCAAAACTCATCGAAAACTGGCACTGAGTTTTCAACTGATTGAGTCGCTGGCTGTATAGCTGATGATGAGGCTACTGTACTTTGTATACGTTTTCCTTTATGTATCCTGACGTTTTCTGTATAAGAAAGTAAGATTCCCTTGAGTGACCTGTGGGCTCTCACCAAATCGTAGGTATGACAAATGAAAGTTTTTCACGTGTTTCCTTCGTTCACATTCTTAAACTCTCAACATACTGCTTGCACACGTTGTGAGAGGCCCATGACTTATCACGGTCACCAATTTAAAAATAGGTGGAACTGGCTTCCCTACAAAATGTACTGACGTCTATCCTTTGAGTAGAAATGATTAGAGTGCCACGATAGTAAAACAAGAGGTACTGTTTACGCACTTACGACACGAACTACCAGAGGCAGGCATAAGGAAAGGTTTCAGTACATTCAAGTGATTCTTTCGTTTGTTCACTGAATAGTCAGGATACATAAAAAAAGCACGTATGAAAGAGAGTATCTTTATCATCAGCTATATGCCCCCCAAATCAGCTGAAGTCCCAATGCCGTTTCCTTTGAAATACAGAAATATGGGGCTAGTAAAGATCGATGTGACCACAACGAGGAATATTTGCTACTGAAGATGACTCAGTTTTTAATAGAACTGAGTAGCACAAATTCAGTGATCTGGTACGAGATTTGGGACTGTACAAAAAAGTTTCGGAATTTTTATCATCAAGAATCGCTTGAAAAAGGATCTTAAGAGCCTACTTTCGATCAAGTGAATTCCTTTCTGCAGTACTTTCGGACCGATGGTGGATTTGTATATTGCCATGAAGTGCATGATTTAAAGAAACATTTGGGAATTTCAGCCTATAAAGCAACTGAATGGCGATTGTTCACCGATACCTCAAAGCAGAGCTGGAAGTGTGTCCACCACCGAAAGGGAAATTTATTGGGTGCTGTCCCGACGAGCCATTCAGCTTTTCTCCTTGAAGAAAGTGATAGTCAGTAATTTATTGTAGAATCATAGAAACCAATGGATCATCTGTGTAGGCCTTAACATAGTCAGCTTCCTTCTTGCCTAGCAATACGAGTATAAACATATTATTTTATCTACGTGGAGCATTAGAGCTCGTAAGAAACACTGAGTGCAGTCGATTCGGCTGCCAAAATTTGAGCTGAAACCTGATGATCCAACCACCATTCCACAGCAGCCACTTGTCGACAGAAGGAACAGTATATTTCAACCTTTGCATATACAACTTGGTGACATGAGCAATTTGTCGATTCAAACATTTTCAAGTAGCTCTTTTAAACATTTCCTAGCCTGTCGTATGAGAAGATAAGGGCCAATGTATTTGATGAGCCAAAAATTCGATAGTTAGTTAAAGATGAACATTTCGTCGGAACAACTGTTTGGTTGGCATTAAAGAACAGTGTAGAAGACATTCTTGGGAATATACGAGTACAGAATTACGCCAAAAATGTCCAGCAACCCTTGTAGTGCTTCAAAATGCTTGGCTGCAAAATGAGAATCAACTAGCGTTTTTAATAAGCTTTCCTGCTGACTTCCTGGTAAATCTTTCCGCAAATAGTGACGAGCAGGGTGAGCGACTCCACTAAGGTTTGGAGGTGATGGTAGATGTACATAATCCTTCCGTCAGAAAACGCCTCTGAAAGGCCGAACGGTACTGGCCGACCGCGGTGTCATCTTCTACCGAAGACATTAATGGATGTGGATATGGAGGGGCATGTGGTCAGCTCATAACTTTTACGATCGTTGTCAGCTTTCGTGACCAGAATAGTTATTTCTTAATCAATAAGCTCCTAAGCTGGCCTCACAAAGGCTGAGTGCATCCCACTTCCCAAAAGCCCGTAGCAGACCTGAACGTTACCCCACCCAGGTCCTAGCGAAGGCCGACAGCGTTCAACTTCTGTGATCTGGCGGAAACCGGTGTAACCACTGCTGCAAGGCCGTCGGTCGGATGTAAATACAAGGGTCGCCCAGAAAGTAGCGCACCGCAATTCTTCATCTCAGAAGAAAACAACGATACGAATGCGAAACATTACTTACGTATTATTTGAAGTCTCCTGAGTGGGCGCGGCAAGTTTCCGTCACTTCCGACAGATAGCCTACCTGCAGGACAGTTTCAAAATGGGGTCTATAAGTGGTGAACGTTACAAGGAATGTGCCGTCATTGAATTTTTCACTGCATAAAAAGAAAGTGATTTGAATATTCACAAACGCTTGTATAAGGTCTATGGGGCATCTGCTGTCGACAGAAGCACAGTTAGTCGCTGAGCACGGAGGGTGAGGGCGTCATAAAGCCGTTCGGTAGAGCTCCACGATTAGCAGTGGCTGCGGAGACCATCCGCGGCTGTCACACGTTGTCATTCGCGAGGACAGAGGGCGATAAGGAGGTGATTCACACAAGCACTGCCTCCGCCACCAGGACAAAGATTGGTATCGACAGGGCATACACACCGTTGTTTAACCCTGTAGGAAACCCAGTGAACGGGATGGAGGTATGTGGACAAATAGGATGTGTAGATAAAACACCATTGTTCCCATTGTGTAATTCTCATTATGTTCAATAAAGAGTTGTTGAAAGAAAAAAATGCGTTGCATTACTTTCTGGAAAACCCTCGTACGATGGCTCCCTACTGTTGGAGCCTCTAGCGAGAATATCGATACAGTAAAACCTCTAGAAGGAGTCATAAGCGATTATTTCTACCTTTATATGTTTACTGATTGGCCAAGGAACTTGACTACTTGTACAAAAGGCATTTAACTTGGAGTAACTATATATATAGAAGAAATAAGGCACAGGGGATGTACAACATTCCACCGGAGTTTCTAAAATCATTAGGCGAACTGGCAACCGAACGCCTATGTGTGTAGAACCTATGAGACTGGCGACGTACCATTGGACTTCCGAAGAAATATAATCAGCACCAATCCGAAGATAGTCAGCTTAACAGCTCATACATCCAGGCTGTAACGATTGTAATATACACAAGAACGGAAAACAAAGGTGCGGGTCTTTTCGATGACGATCGGTTTGGATTTAGGAAAGATAAAGGCATTAGAGGGTAATTCTAACATTGCTCTTGATATTGGAAGTCTGAAGAAAATCAGGTTGCGAAAATGGCTCTAAGCACTATGGGACATAACATCTGAGATCACCAGTCCCCTAGAATTAGAACTACATAAACGTAACTAACCTAAGGACATCACAGACATCCATGCCCGAGGCCAGATTCGAACCTGTGACCGCAGCCGCGTGGTTCCGGACTGAAGCCCGCTCGACCACAGCAACCTGCAATCATGTTACGCTCATAGGTTTCATCGATAAAGAAAAACGTTCTACAATGTAAAATTTTATAAGACTTCCGGAATTCAGGGGAAAAATTTGCGTATGCCGGGCGATATAGTATATGTACAAGAAACAAGATGGAAGAACAAAACTACTGTGTAGAGCGAACTGATCGAATTGAAGAAGGTTTAATACGAGGTTATTGTCTTTCGCTCGTACTGTTCAGTCTATACATCGAAGAAGCAATGATGGAAACAAAAGAAAGGTTCAAGAATTGGAATTAAAATTGACGGTGAATGAATTTGAATCATAACTTTCGCCTTTGATTTATTTCAATTACTGTAAGCACACGAAGTTTTGACTTCTCGTAAGATATTTTCTTCACGGTAGCTGTACCACCAGTGTTGTCTCTTCTGTCGAACATGAGCGACAAAACAGACCACACATCTACACGTAACTGATCTGATGCAGACCATATGAGCCTGTCACTGGTCCGCTACAGTGCCATTCATCCTTCCCCTCGCCGATCGGAAAAGGTTTATCCAGCCAGTAGGAGGGAAATAGTAACTGCTGTGGCCCACGCTCGAGTGATCACATTCACATAAGGTGCGTCCCCTTAAAAAATTATACATTACTGTGCTTAAACTGACACACAATATTTTTTAGCGCAACGCAATCTGACATTCAATAATCCCTAGAAGAGAATGGCCCTGACAAAATTAACCTATGTTGTTGTTGTTGCCGTCTTCAGTCCTGAGACTGGTTTGATGCAGCTCTCCATGCTACTCTATCCTTTGCTAGCTTCTTCATCTCCCAGTACCTACTGCAACTTACATCCTTCTGAATCTGCTTAGTGTGTTCATCTCTCGGTCTCCCTCTACGATTTTTACCCTCCACGCAGCCCTCCAATACCAAATTGGTGATCCCTTGATGCCTCAGAACATGTCCTACCTACCGATCCCTTCTTCTGGTCAAGTTGTGCCAAAAACTTCTCTTCTCCACAATCCTATTCAATACGTCCTCATTAGTTATGTGATCTACCCATCTAATCTTCAGCATTCTTCTGTAGCACCACATTTTGAAAGCTTCTATTCTCTTCTTGTCCAAACTATTTATCGTCCATGTTTCACTTCCATACACGGCTACACTCCATACAAATACTTTCAGAAATGACTTCCTTACACTTAATCTATACTCGATGTTCACAAATTTCTCTTCTTCAGAAACGCTTTCCTTGCCATCGCCAGTCTACATTTTATATCCTCTCTACTTCGACCATCATCAGTTCTTTTGCTCCCCAAATAGCAAACCTCCTTTACTACTTTAAGTGTCTCATTTCCTAATCTAATTCCCTCAGCATCACCCGACTTAATTCGACTACATTCCATTATCCTCGTTTTGCTTTTGTTGATGTTCATGTTATATCCTGCTTTCAAGACACTGAACATTCCATTCAACTGCTCTTCCAAGTCCTTTGCTGTCTCTGACAGAATTACAGTGTCATCGGCGAATCTAAAAGTTTTTATTTCTTCTCCGTGGATTTTAATACCTACTCCAAATTTTTCTTTTGTTTCCTTTACTGCTTGCTCAAATTACAGATTGAATAACATCGGGGAGAGGCTACAACCCTGTCTTACTCCCTTCCCGACCACTGCTTCCCTTTCATACCCCTCGACTCTTATAACTGCCATCTGGTTTCTGTATAAATTGTAAATAGCCTTTCGCTCCCTGTATTTTACTTCTGCCACCTTCATAATTTGAAGGAGAGTATTCCAGTCAACATTGTCAAAAGCTTTCTCTGAGGGTATTTCGCCTATTTCATACATCTTGCTCACCAGATGGTAGAGTTTTGTCAGGACTGGCTCTCCCGAGGCCGTCAGTTTCGACTCAGGTCTTTCAGTGCTCTGCCAAACTCTTCACGCAGTATCGTATCTCCCATTTCATCTTCATCTACATCCTCTTCCGTTTCCATAATATTGTCCTGAAGTACATCGACCTTGTATAGACCCTCTATATACTCCTTCCACCTCTCTGCTTTCCCTTCTTTGCTTAGAACTGGGATTCCATCTGAGCTGTTGATATTCATACAGGTGGTTCTCCTTTCTCCAAAGGTCTCTTTATTTTTCCTGTAGGCAGTATCTATCTTACCCCTACTGAGATAAGCCTCTACATCCTTACATTTGTCCTCTAGCCATCCCTGCTTAGCCATTTTGCACTTCCTGTCGATTTCATTTTTGAGACGTTTGTATTCCTTTTTGCCTGCTTCATTTACTGCATTTTTATATTTTCTCCTTTCATCAATTAAATTCAATATTTCTTCTGTTACCCAAGGATTTCTACTAGCCCTCGTCTTTTTACCTACTTGATCCTCTGCTGCCTTGACTACCTTAATCCCTCAAAGCTACCCATTCTTCTTCTACTGTATTTCTTTCCCCCAATCCTTTCAATTGTTCCCTTATGCTCTCCCTGAAACTCGGTACAACCTCTGGTTCTTTCAGTTTATCCAGGTCCCATCTCCTTAATTTCCCACATTTTTTTCAATTTCTTTAGTTTTAATCTACAGGTCATAACCAATAGATTGTGGTCAGAATCTACATCTGCCCCTGTAAATGTCTTACAATTTAAAACCTGCTTCCTAAATCTCTGTCTTACCATTATGTAATCTATCTGATACCTTTTAGTATCTCCAGGCTTCTTCCATTTATACAGCCTTCTTTTATGATTCTTGAACCAAGTGTTACCTATGGTTAAGGTATGCTCTGTGCAAAATTCTACCAGGTGGCATCCTCTTTCATTTCTTAGCCCCAATCCATATTCACCTACTATGTTTCCTTCTCTCCCTTTTCCTACACTAGAATTCCAGTCACCCATGACTATTAAATTTTCGTCTCCCTTCACTATCTGAATAATTTCTTTTATTTCATCATACATTTCTTCAATTTCTTCGTCATCTGCAGAGCTAGTTGGCATCTAAACTTGTACTACTGAAGTAGGTGTGGGCTTCGTATCTATCTTGGCCACAATAATGCGTTCATTATGCTGTTTGTGGTAGCTTCCCCGCACTCCTATTTTATTATTCATTATTAAACCTACTCCTGCATTACCCCTATTTGATTTTGTGTTTAATTAACCTGTACGTTGTGAAATTAACCTATACGTTTCACAAATGACTTACCTCACAAAAATCTTCGTTACTCGAACTACTGCAATACAGCGAGCGCCAATACTGCCAGCTAAATAAAAGATTCAAACTACGGGAGGCACTAACTACTGATAGGCATAGTTACGAAATGAAAGGTTTTAATAGAGAACAAAAATTGTATTTACCTTAATAGTCATAATATATATAGCAGTTCATGACATCCATTCTTACGGATGTACTGTTTCAGATGGACTCACGTCCAGATTATCCGCTCTCAAAAATCCGCAATCTCACTTCCCCACATCCACCACTGCTGGCGGCTCATCTCTAACTGCATAACGCTACG
Organism: Schistocerca gregaria; assembly: GCF_023897955.1. NCBI lineage: Eukaryota > Metazoa > Arthropoda > Insecta > Orthoptera > Acrididae > Schistocerca > Schistocerca gregaria. The sequence goes on along the minus strand of NC_064920.1, from coordinate 1,047,390,076 downwards.
CGCTGTTAACATCCAGCTGCCCAATACTGCAATGGCAGACAACAATGTAATACTCAAATACATTCACTATGGTCAGGAATACTGTTATCCTCAAATATAATTGCAATTAGAATATGTTATATACCTTGTAATGATGCTTAGACATTATTTATTCTGTTTTGTTTTAATGCTCATGTGTGAAGTTGATGTTTCAAAAGTTATTCTGATCTTTTATGTATGTACTTACGTCATAATTTTTGTAACACTGATGTGAATGTTTATTTCTATTCTTTTGTAAAGCCTGTTTTACTACAAATGTTGCCTCTATTGTTATGTTCTTTAATGATGTATTTTGTGCCTTTGTTATTGTATTCGTATGTAATAAAATTGTAATTGACTCCAGTTCACCAAATTAAGTAACTTGTAAGTTAGATTTCACTGCACACGTTTCTGTTGGTCATAGTATATGGACAATATGAGAGACGTTGGGACTGTTAGTGTTTGCACGTGTGTTAACAATCCAGCAAGGGACTGGTTAAGAGAATTACTGGTTCCAAGGACATTTCAATTTTTTTTTTTTTTGTGAGTGCACAACTGGTGGTTCATGGACTTGCTATATTGTCTGCAAGACTCTTTGATGATGATTGGGCTCCTGCACAGTCGCAGCAGGTGGCTACTGGCCATCTCTACAAAGACTGCAGTGGGTGTGCACCTCTGGTGGCCCACCAATACCATAATCTCTACCAGTACTGCAGTGGGTCTGCTCTGTGATGACCTACCTATTCTTCAAAACTTCAACTGCCTCTGCTGTCGGTTTGCTCTGTTGCGGCATATTACCTGTCTGCATGTCAAGAGTCAGCACTGTCTTTCCGTTGGAAGGACAACAATACTTCTTCAAGACTGCATGGAAATCCACTACTTCCGTGTGCATTGTCGTTTACTGCTCAGACTTTGAGAAAAACACTGCAATTTTACTATGATGAACGATCAGGACTGTCTTTATGGACTGTGAGAAAATTTTAGTTTTTGACCAACATTGTATCAATAAGCGTCTGCATTTGATTTCTTTGTTGTTGTAATTGTGAAAAAAATTAACAAATTTGTATTGGCCAGCGCCCATAACAATTTCAAAATTTTTTTGTGGGGAGCATGGGGCTATGTAAGTAGGCTGTTTAGGTCAAAGGTGCAGAGAAAATGTTGACGTGGTATAAGCAAAATCAGCTACAGTTTTTATGTCAGCATGCCTATTTTTCCTAAAACAGTTCAAAAATTTAACTCCACTAATTTTTCCTCATTGTTACAGTCACCACCAAGTGCTAAACAAAGACAAAGTTCACAGGTGATTTTTCATTCATTCACTTCCGTTTCCAGTAAACTTTCGAATTTTCTTAACCACATTTGGATGATCTGTCTACTGATGAATGGACTGCTTCGTCATACAGGCAGAACATACCAATCTCTTCCAACAATGCTGGAAGTTCGTAGTAAAATAATGTTTTCACTAAATTGCCTCGAAAGACGATGTAGAAGCAGGACAGGTACAGTAAACTATTTGTCTATCATATTACGCAACTTATTTATAGAGAGGCGTTCTTGAAAATGTGTCTCCACAAACGCAGGCGTTTATATCGAATCATCCTTGTGAGCTCCTAGTGTTATTGACTTCACAGCAATACTCGACGATATGCAATAATTCGGTGATAAGAAAAGGGGGCGTGCGTACATAATGACCATCGTGTTCTTCCATTTGGCACACCGGGTAGATAATCGGCTTTTTTGTTGAAGGACTACCTCCCTCCAACTGAATAATATCATCTACAATTTGCTCCATTGAGCCTTCGATTGCACTAAGAATTTAATTCTCACACATATATATCGAAAACGATGGCGCAAACTTACACGGCTGAAATTATACGATAATAGAAGCACAAATGTCAAGTAAACATGGGCTCTAAAACGCATACCTTAAGAGCTATGAGATATTCTTGATTTTCAACATTGTGAAACAAATCTTTTCTACTGCAAGCTGTTAGCTTTCCATATTTTGGGAGATGGTACGATAGACTAAAACAAGAAAAATGGTCCAGTAAACACGTGCTCTAAAATGCATACCTTAACAGCTTTGAGCACCTATTCATCTTCGGTACTTTTGAACACAACTCTTATAATGAACAAGTGCTCATCACGTTTAAGGTCCATACTAAGACTTCCCGAAATATGGGACGCATAGAGCTTGCAGTAGGAAAGATTTGTTTCACAGTATTCAAAATCAGGAATATCTCATAGCTCTAAGGGTATGTGTCTTAGGGTCCATGTCAACATGACATTTGTGCTTCCATGGTTCAAATGGATCTACGCACTATAGGACTTAACATCTGAGGTTATCAGTCCCCTAGACTTCGAACTACTGAAACCCAACTAACCAGGACAGCACACATATCCATGCCCGATGCAGAATTCAAACCTGCGACCCTGCCAGCAGCGCGGTTCCGGACTGAAGCGCCTAGAACCGCTCGACCACAGCGGCCGGATGTGCTTCTATTATAGTGTACTTTCAGCTGTGTAAGTTTGCGCCATCCTTTTTGATACACCCTGCATGTAGTTCCATGTAAAAGAGGCAAATGTGGAAGAAGGATATTTGAACATTAACACTTTTCATACTGTAGAAATATCGTAATCGTTATTATCGATTTAGATAAAGAGTGTTGTGATGAGGGAAACGTAAGTATGACAAAAATCTATCACTGGGAGAAACAAAGCACTCATAAGAAAAGAACAGATGTTAAAAAAGGAAGATGAAGGTATTTCAGTCCAGCATGTAGTCAGATGCAGGATGTCAGTGAAACACAGTGCTACTAGTGGACAGGGAAGAGATGGGAAATGCGGAGAGAAATACAGAGAGAGAAAGCAAGAGCGAAAGTAGATCACGAACTGGGATTACGAGGCTCTCTCTGATTGGTTCGACCAGGCACAAAGTTCTGCGCAGACGGGATCTGAATACAAACAGCGAGCTTAGAGGATAATGTGTGCCATACTTTAAACAGGGCCATGGTCCTAGGGTCGGTGGAAGGGATGGGCGGAGGGGAAGGGGGGGGGGGCGATGCGGGAATAGCAGCAGAGTGCGGAGCCAGGAACGGGACGATAATTAAATCCGTTCGTCAGCTAGCAGGCCCTGCCACCTGCAATTAGCGGACTACCTTTGTAATTTGCACAGCCAGGGGCTAATTTTGCTGCGAGTAAGACGACTGATTCGAAGTGCTGCAGAATGGACGAACGTGTGTCAGACTGCGTAACAGTGTCTATGGCGTGCGTATGCGCGAGCCTGTGTGCGCCCAGGCGGGTCTTTAGCCGGCGAAAGGCCGTAGTGATTGCGTTAAAGGGTATTCAGCACGGTTGCTGGCCTATTAGCTGATCCATTCACAGTGCCTGTGTTGCGCTGCGCGTAAAACATAATGGAATAATTCAGCGTTTCCTACATCTCTCAGTTCTAATCCTACATTTCTTTCAAGTCATCTAGAAATAAATTGTTATAAGCAAACGTGTACACAAGTCTGTTTTCATTACAAAATAAGACAGTCTCTATTATTTTCATGAGTCAATAATAGATACAGAGCAAGAGAAAGTAAGACGGATATTTTTAGTAGGTACAGGGTGAAAAGTATTTAAACCAACAAACTCTGGGAGGTTGTAGGGGACATCAAAACAAAATTTTTTCCCTAATGTCATTTCTTGCTATGAGGAGTATTTAAACCGGTAGAGGAAGATTTCTATGGCGGCAAATTAATTAAAGCAAAAACATTTTTCCATTTTTGTAACCAAGAGACAACACATTAACGCAACCAAATTTCAATTACAGTAGATTTTCTAAAATGCCTCCATTGACACGTAAACAAAGATTGCACCGGCGGTTCATGTTCTGTCTGACACGGGCAAAAACCCCAGAAGTATCCTGAATTGTTGCTGTTGCTGCTGCTGCTGCTGCTACTATCCAAGCAACCAGATCCTCTTCTGATGCAACAGGACTAGCGTAAACAATGTTGCGCATCTCTCCCCACACAAAAAAGTCCAGAGGGGACATATCTGGGGATCGAGCAGGCCATGGTACAGAACCACCTCTGCCAATCCACGTTTCTAGGAAACGTTGGTCCACGAATCGATGCACACGACGACTGAAATATGCCGGCGCCCCGTCATGTTGGAACCACATGCGTTGTCTTGTAGGGAAGCGGGACGTTTTCCAGCAATTCTGGTAATGCTCTGGCGAGAAAATTGTAATAGTACGTGCCATTTAATGGCCTAGGAAGCAGATACTACCAAATTAAACAGTCCCCAACAACACCGACTCACACATTAACGAAGAACCGCACTTGATGAGCGCTAGTAAGTTTGGCATGTGGGTTATCTTCACTTCAAACATGTGAATTGTGTATGTTAAAGACTCCATCACGCCCGATAAACAACACAGAGGATGGAAATGTAGGATGCATTTCACACAGTTCCAGGTACCACTGCGAAATCTGAGCTCTGAGTGGATAATCAACTGGTTCCAGTTTATCGACACGCTGTAAGTGAAATTGATGTACAATTGCTCTCGAAGGCCTGTTCTTACATTCGTCTGATTCGTCCCTATGTTAAGTGCAACTACACGAGTGCGATTGAAGGATCTCGCTCCACATGCTGCAAGACAGCTTCCTCAAATTGCAGCGTTCTTACCATGCGACGGCACCCCTGTCCAGGTAATCTGCTAAATGACCCGGTCTCACGCAGACGTTGGTACACGGCAGTAAAGGTCGTATGATGCGGGATACGGCGATTAGGATATTGTTGTTGATAAACCCGCTGTGCAGCTCGTCCTTTGTGGTGCGCTACGTAGTACGCACCAACCATATCAGTGTAATCGCTCCAGGTGTATCGCTCCATTAGTGAACACAGACAATGGCCTACTACATTGGTGGACAGCAGTTGCCTACACCTGAAGAGCGTAATACGCCCTCTAACAACTGAAGATCATAATACGGCCTCTAACAACTGAAGAGCGTAATACGGCCTCCACCGGTTTAAATAATCCTCATAGGAAAAAAATCACATTAGGGAAAAATAATTGTTTTGATGTCCCCTACAACCTCCCAGAGTTTTTCGGTTTAAATACTTTTCAACCTGTATATTGGTGAAGGCAGGCGCAATGAAAAAGGTTGTGAAGAAAAATCAGTTTCACTGTAGCTCCACAACATAGTTATCTTAGGAACTGTCATGACGAGCGAACCACTTCCCGTTTACAAAACATGATATTGCATTCTAAACAAGGTGACCAAACATTTTTAAGAATGTAGGACAAATGTTTAATAAGCTAAAAGATGTTACAAAAGTAATTTATGTGTACAAAAAAAAGACAGATAACAAGCTTGGTTTCGATTACATCCTCTTAAATTTGTTTTGTTGGTGTTGTATTTCCTGCAGTTACGAACTACAAATTTTTACATCTTATCAATTTCGGGCAATGATGAACATCTTCAGACTTACAGAACAATAAAATAGACATCGTGCCATATGAAGTGTGAAAAAAATTAAAAGTAAAGCAATAAGAGGACAGTTTATGCTTAAATGCCACATTCACATATCTGAGCACCGACAATTTTTCGATTGCTTGGCATTTTTATGTAAAACTGTAAGTACTACGTATACCGTACTAACAGACGTGTTGACTTTGTACAATGAACGTCTATAGTACGTCGCACTAAATGAAGCTACTTCACAACTGATTTTCATGAGTTCTACACTATCTATTAATGGAACGAAAAAGCTCAAAAACATTGCTGTAACCGTCAGTTACTCTTTGTACAAGTGTCCAGAATGAGATTTTCACTCTGCAGCGGAGTGTACGCTGACGTGAAACTTCCTGACAGATTAAAACTGTGTGCCGGACAGAGACTCGAGATAGGGTCCTTTGCCTTTAGCGGACAAGTGCTCTACCAACTATTTTTTTTTCATTCTGTTCGGTATTGTTCGTTGCCTTTGGTCTGGGCGGACAAGACATCCGTTCAAGTTGATCGTTGATTCCTTTACTCAGTTTTTTTTTTTTTATTATAGAGGGCGAGCGGCCCTCTGACCGAACACGCTGAGCTACCGTGCCGGCAAACCAACTGAGATACCCACGCACGACTCACGACCCGTCTTCACAGCTTCAATTCCGCCAATACCTCAGCTCCAACCTTCCATACTTCACAGAAGCTCTTCGCAGATGAGCTTCTGTGAAGTTTGGAAGGTAGGAGACGAGGTACTGGCTGAATTGAAGCTGTGAGGACGGGTCGTGAGTCATGCTTGGGTTGCTCAGTTGATAGAGTACTTCCTCGCGAAAGGCAAACGTCCCGAGTTCGGGTCTCTGTCCGGCACACAGTTTTAATCTGTCAGGAAGTTTGGTACAAGTGGGTTCATCAATACCCTAGCATAACACGTTTTTTGATCAAAGGTATTCAGACAGCTATTAGTACCCAGGCTTCGCCTTTATGGCAGCTTCATCTGTGCTCGGACTTCTTCAGTGAGGAGTTTGAAGTCTGTAGTAAAGACAGCTCGTTCTTCGTTAAGAGCCGATGCCAGAGAAAATATGGGTGTTGGACGCTTGGGTCTGGTGCAAAGTCGTAGTTGTAGCTCCTTCCAAAGGTGTTCCATTGAGTTCAATTGGGGCTCTGGGCAGGTCACTCCATTTTAAGAATGTTACTGTGTAGTAACCATTGCCTCATTTATGCTGCTTCGACAGGGTGCGCTGTCATGCTGACATAAATAATCGTCCGTCTTCGAACTGCTCCTGTACTGTATGCAGTACAGAATGCTATAAAATATGTTCATTTCCTTCGTCATTTAGCGCTGTCTTAACCGCAGTAAGGGAACCACACACTCAACACGAAAAACATCCACACAACGAAACACTACCTTCTCCATTATTCATTAACTACATGTTATTACAGGTAATGTTCTACAAGCATACGCCAGACCCAAACCATTCCACCGGATGGCGTGGTTCATCTCTCCAGATCACTCATTTCCAAAAAATGGCTCTGAGCACTATGGGACTTAACACCTGTGGTCATCAGTCCCCTAGATCTTGAACTACTTAAGCCTAACTAACCTAAGGACATCACACACATCCATGCCCGAGGCAGGATTCGAACCTGCGACCGTAGCAGTCCCGCGGTTCCGGACTGACACTCATTTCCAGTCATCCTCTGTCCAGTGGTGTCGTTTAACATCGACTACAGAAATGTGCGGCCTATCAGAAGCTGCTCGACTACTGTAATACATTCCTTTTAATTCGCTACAAACAGTAACTGTGCTACTTTAATTGCTGGTAGCACTTTGTAACTCCTTATGCTGATTCTGTGTGACTTTTTACAAGCACCCTCCCCATTACTCGATAGGTTCTTATCTTTGGTTCTTCCATCACGTTGCTACTTCACAATCTTACTAACAACAGTCGACATTTGCAGTTTAGAAGAGTTTAAAGGCTCCTGGAGGGTTTGTTACTTAGGTGACATCCAGTAATAGTGTACGTTCTAAGTCACGGAGCTCTTCTGATCCACCCGTTCTCATGTAACTACTTCTATCCTAACAACACAGTACTCACCGCCTCCTTTTATACAGGCGGGGCAGCGTCTAGTGACTTCTGTTGATGAACAACGCTTTCATTGGTATGTTAGGAAACTTTTGATCCGACAGTGTACAACACAAAAATGCACAAAACGAGTGGTACTTTTTTAAAAGAAGTAACAAATATTGTAAAAAAATTCCGTAAACGTAACATGACATAGTACAAGGCATTAATTTTAATGCAACATGAAAAGAATTTCCAATATGAATTTCTTTAGTAAATGTAATAGCTAACCATTGTTCAAAATTTTATGTAGGACGAAGGCAGTCTGCAGGTCTGTCGTTTGACAACGAGTAGTAGGCAAACAGCATTCCTTAATGGCATGGAGACGTTACAGCTAAGCACAAATTACTTTTAGTACTGAAAAAGAAAAAAGAGCTCACATGTTGACATGGACAGAGTTGTGAGTTCTTGATCATATTATTCCTAATAGTTTCATTCGTTCTGACTAGGATTGTGGTACTACCTTTATCAGTCAGCGCTGACTACACCCTTCCTCGACATGACCTGAGGTGTCAAGGGTTTTATGTCTGCTGTGTCTCATGGGGGCAATGGCATGTGACACTACGTCAGTTACCCATCAGCACAATCGAGATATAAAGCTTGGTCGTTAACTTTGTGCTCACCACTCAAACCTTGATCATGTAGTGAATAAGCAGTTTATTTTTTTGATGATTTATCTGCCGTGTACGGCCGTTTTGCTCTACAAGATCAACAGCGTGTCCTGAAACTTTTTCTACTCTTCCTAGACTGTTGACAGAATGAGGATTACTCTCTACACAGAAGGCCTTAACTACCACATCCCCATAACAAACAGTCAGGCACGTAAGCCAGACTCACATGTTCTTTCAAAATGGTTCATATGGTTCTGAGCACTATTGGAATTAACATCTGAGGCCATCAGTCCCCTAGACTTAGAACTACTTAAAACTAACTGACCTAAGGACATCACACACATCCATGCCCGAGGAAGGATTCGAACCTGCGACTGTAGCGGTTGCACGGTTCTAGACTGAAGTGCCTACGGTCGTAGGTGCGAATCCTGCTCGGGCATGAATATGTGTGATATTCTTAGGTTAGTTAGGTTTAAATAGTTCTAAGTCTACGGGACTGATGACTTCGGATGTTAAGTCCCATAGTGCTTAGAGCCATTTGAACCATTCTTACGGACGGTTTCAGGAACAAAAGGGAACACTTCGAGAAGGAAAGTTTTGCTGTAAGCACAGATACAGCAACAAAAAGATCAAATCAACGTCCCGTTAAATTGAAAGTTAAGGCATCAATATTAGGTGTAGAAGAGGAAATCCACCGTTAGATGCGGAAGAGAGAATGAATTGTTGGAAAGAGAAGTTTGGCGGCCTCTGTTATTGGGAGGAACTGTCTCTTGATGTAAGAGAAGAAGAAATGTAATGACTAATAAGACGTGGAACAGCCAGTATTAATCAGGTTTTGCAGAGTTTAGGAAGACTTACGATTAAATGAGGCATAAGGAATAAACAACAATCCAATGGAACTTCTTAAATGGTTGCAACAATCAGTCAATAACATAGGCCAACGAAATACACTCCTGAAAATTGAAGTAAGAACACCGTGAATTCATTGTCCCAGGAAGGGGAAACTTTATTGATACATTCCTAGGGTCAGATACATCACATGATCACACTGACAGAACCACAGGCACATAGACACAGGCTACAGAGCATGCACAATGTCGGCACTAGTATAGTGTATATCCACCTTTCGCAGCAATGCATGGAGACGATCGTAGTGATGCTGGATGTAGTCCTGTGGAACGGCTTGCCATGCCATTTCCACCTGGCGCCTCAGCTGGACCAGCGTTCGTGCTGGTCGTGCAGACCGCATGAGACGACGCTTCATCCAGTCCCAAACATGCTCAATGGGGGACAGATCCGGAGATCTTGCTGGCCAGGGTAGTTGACTTACACCTTCTAGAGCACGATGGGTGGCACGGGATACATGCGGACGTGCATTGTCCTGTGGGAACAGCAAGTTCCCTTGCCGGTCTAGGAATGGTAGAACGATGGGTTCGTAGACGGTTTGGATGTGCCGTGCACTATTCAGTGTCCCCTCGACGATCACCAGAGGTGTACGGCCAGTGTAGGAGATCGCTCCCCACACCATGATGCCGGGTGTTGGCCCTGTGTGCCTCGGTCGTATACAGTCCTGATTGTGGCGCTCACCTGCACGACGCCAAACACGCATACGACCATCATTGGCACCAAGGCAGAAGCGACTCTCATCGCTGAAGACGACACGTCTCCATTCGTCCCTCCATTGACGCCTGTCGCGACACCACTGGAGGCGGGCTGCACGATGTTGGGGCGTGAGCGGAAGACGGCCTAATGGTGTGCGGGATCGTAGCCCAGCTTCATGGAGTCGGTTGCGAATGGTCCTCGCCGATACCCCAGGAGCAACAGTGTCCCTAATTTGCTGGGAAGTGGCGGTGCGGTCCCCTACGGCACTGCGTAGGATCCTACGGTCTTGGCGTGCATCCGTGCGTCGCTGCGGTCCGGTCCCAGGTCGACGGGCACGTGCACCTTCCGCCGACCACTGGCGACAACATCGATGTACTATGGAGACCTCACGCCCCACGTGTTGAGCAATTCGGCGGTACGTCCACCCGGCCTCCCGCATGCCCACTATACGCCCTCGCTCAAAGTCCGTCAACTGCACATACGGTTCACGTGCACGCTGTCGCGGCATACTACCAGTGTTAAAGACTGCGATGGAGCTCCGAATGCCACGGCAAACTGGCTGACACTGACGGCGGCGGTGCACAAATGCTGCGCAGCTAGCGCCATTCGACGCCCAACACCGCGGTTCCTGGTGTGTCCGCTGTGCCGTGCGTGTGATCATTGCTTGTACAGTGTCCAGAGCAAGTATGGTGGGTCTCACACACCGGTGTCAATGTGTTCTTTTTCCTTTTTCCAGGAGTGTATTTATTTTTAAATTTCTTTTACTTTGGTAACTGATCTTTATAGATTTTTATGATCTGAACCCCAATCTAGTGTTACTTTTTTGTATCACCTATAGTTTCGAGCAATATGCTTTTTGGTATATAGTATAAAAATCCTATACCATACGGTAGACGGGGGAATTAATGAAACGCTTTGCTACAACATAAGCGTGGTTTGTATTTACAGTAAGCTACTTATGTGCCAATGAAGGTTTCACTTGTCAGCTGGAAATGGTTTATATTTTCTTTATCTTTTATCTTTGAAGCTTCTTGTGTAGCTTTCTCTACGATGAGTCGCTTGCTAAAATCTCGGTGAAATGGCCAACAGCAGTCCCCCATCATGTTGGTGTTCCATCGGCCTTGATATCGTTTTTCTATCACTGTAAAGTCCTGGTGAAAACACTCTCCTTGCTCCTCACTAACAACTCCTTTATTGTCCGGGATGCAATCAAGGTCCAAAAAGTGAACATCCAGACTCATTAAACATCCTAAAGTTTTAGACTTTTTTAACGTTGTAGCTATAATAGAAACATATTGTGGGTCTTTTTCATGTACTAAGAAGTTTATAACGACTTGCTTGAATGATACCCATGTTTGTTTCTCATTTAAGGTCACAGTGAATTCAAAGTTAACATCAAACATCAATTTTCTAATCTCAGGTCCGGCAAAGACGCCTTCTTTTAGTTTAGCTTCTGAAAGATGTGAAAGCGTTTGGCAAAGCCTTTACAAGCTGTTCCGTTAGGCCTAACTTTATAGGAAGATGTGGTAGGATTACGTTTTTTGTATCTACAATGTTTTTGCGTAGAATGCTCTTCTCGCCAGGTTGTAAAGACTCCCTCACAGGTCAGTTTTTTCTGCACCAGCATTGATCCATAGCCCTATTGTCCACACAAGAAGCATGGAAATTTGGTAAAGCCACCTTGCTGACCAAGGAGCATATCATCAAACCATGAGCAGAATAGCCTATTTTATTTAGCATTATTTCTAGTTTTTTATAGCTTTCTTTCATGTGTACAGAATGTCCAACAGGTATAAATGAATACATGGCGCCATTGTGATATAAAACAGCCTACTTTTTGATGAATCGCTAAAAGCCGAGCGGTTCTAGGCGCTTCAGACCGGAACCGTGCTGCTGCTATGGTCGTAGGTTCAAATCCTGCCTCGAGTATGGATGTGTGTGATATCCTCAGGTTAGTTAGGTTTAAGTAGTTCTAAGTGTAGGTGACTGATGACCTCAAATGTTAAGTCCCATGGTGCTCAGAGCCATTTGAATCAATAAACAGCCTCCAGTCTTCATTTTTGTATTCACTACCAAACTCATTCACTAGACTGGGAATGTCTGTCCAGTACACTAAATCACGTTCTTTTTAAACACTTGGAAAATTTCTGCTCTCTCTTTCTATACATTTATATGCTGGTTCCAAGTGCCAGTAAGTTCTTTTCTTTTAATCTAGAGCCAAGGAATTCAGCTTTTTCTTTCGTTAAGCCCAGATCCCTAACCAAATCGTTAAGCTCCGTCTGAGTAAACAATTTGGGCTCTACACTTTCTGTATTACAATGGAATTCATCATCATCTGGTTCATCTAAATCTCATTGTACATCAGAAAATATGTCTGTTGGAATAGAATTTAAGTCATCTGGTGGTTCAGGAACCGGCAAACCTACACCATGCCCTACTGGTCGGATGACGGACGGAAGGTTAGGGTAGCTTATTACCTTGTTGTTTTTCGAATTATGACCAGTAATATCAGCACTGAAAAAATAGCAATCATTGGAATGATTTCTTGGCTCCCTCTATATCATAGGAACAGCAAATCTAAAGGTTTTTTCTCCTCCTTTGACCATTTTCTCAGATCTTCAACACACACGTAACATACTTTTTGCGTCGCCCAAGATTTATCTTGATCACCAAGTTTAGATCCAGAGTATGATAGATAAACCTTTTTCACAAAGTCTGTAATGTTTTTCGTGTTTTTAATCACAAAGTCACCACAAACATAACAAAAACTGTCAGCAGAGTTTTTACGACCACGATTAGACATTGTACTGAGCACATGTACAGGAAACGGAAAAGTGAGGTTAGTTTGACAGTAAACAAAATACCATGTGTTAACACAAAAATAGAATCGACCTTTTTTGCCTGCAAATGTTTTTCAGCAGCGCTACCAGCGTCGTCTACATTCATTATACCCCATTTTGAAATTATTTTAACTATAAAAATTCTTTAAAAATCGCTTAATTTAATAAATGTAAATGTAAAATGTGAATAAATGGTAGATCATAATTTTTTAAGTATCGTAATTGGGTTTACCACCCCTTAAAGCATAAGAATAAGGTACTTTCAGCAAAATAGTTTTTCCATCGTACATCTGAGTGATTCAGGCTGGTGAGTGGAGTTTTGGGGCTGGACGCCTACTGTCAGACGTTTTCAAAAATATCATCCATCTAATTCCAAACATAGTACTAATAGATAGGTTCGAGAACTGTAACACGTTAAGTTTAACATCTCATGTATCAAAGTTGTTGCCAAGAATCATATGCAGAACAATGGTAAAGAAAATCGGGGAGCAGTTAGATGAGTTAGTTTGGCTTTAGAAAAAGTAAATGTACCAGATACACGGTTTTGACTTAGCGCTTTATAACGGAAGCAAGACTATAAGAGAGTAATCGAGACACCTTCATAAAATTTGTCGACCTTAGTAAAGCGTTCGAAAATGTAAAATTATGCAAAATTTTCGAAAATCTGAGAAAATTGTGAGTAACCTATAGGGAAAGACGGGTATTATACAGTATGTATAAGAACAGAGTAGGAACAAGAAGCATGGAAATCCACGAACGACATTTTCAAATTACACTGAGTGTAAGATAAAAATACAATCTTTTTTCCTTACAGATCTGCCCGTATCTCGAAGAGTCAATGATGCAAATAAAAGGAAGGTTCAGAAATTGGATTAAGATAAATGGTGCAAGGATATCAGTTGTGAGATTCGCTGACAACGTTCTTATTCTCACTAACAGCGAGGAAAACCTAAAGGACGTGCTGAATGAAATTAAATCTAATAAGTACAAAATGACGACTGAGTGAAACGAAGAGAGACGAAGGTAATGAGCAATAGCAAAAATGAGATTAGCGATCAAGTTGACATCAAAACTGGCACCGGCCGCGGTGGTCTCGCGGTTCTAGGCGCGCAGTTCGGAACCGTGTGACTGCTACGGTCGCAGGTTCGAATCCTGCCTCGGGCATGGATGTGTGTGATGTCCTTAGGTTAGTTAGGTTTAAGTAGTTCTAAGTTCTAGGGCACTAATGACCACAGCAGTTGAGTCCCATAGTGCTCAGAGCCATTTGAACATCAAACCTGGCGACCACGAAGTAGACGTAGTGAAGTGATTCTGCTACCTTTGAAGGACAAAAAAAAAAAATACATAACGGAGGAAGCAACAAGGACATAAAAATCAGATTAGCAGAGGCAAAGCGGGAATTCCTGGCTAAGAAAAGTCTGCTAGTATCAAAAATCACCATAAGCCTGAGTAAGACATTTCTGAAAACCTACGCTTGCAGTGGAGCATTATGTGACGGTGTGTCAAAAAAATGGTTCAAATGGCTCTGAGCACTAAGGGACTTAACATCTATGGTCATCAGTCCCCTAGAACCTACAACTACTTAAGCCTAACTAACCTAAGGACATCACACAACACCCAGCCATCACGAGCCAGAGAAAATCCCTGACCCCGTCGGGAATCGAACCCGGGCGTGGGAAACGAGAACTCTACCGCACGACCACGAGATGCGGGCGGTGTGTCACGGACTGTGGGGAAACGCGGAAATGAAGAGTATCAAAGCGTTTGTGACTCAAGTAAATAACATGAGGTGTCTTGCATCGAACCAATCAGAAGACTGATGCCAAAGATGAAAATAAATAAATAAATAAAAATGAAAATAACACACTGCTCAAAAGAATTAGAGAAACATGACTTTGGGCGTCTGCATACTCCATTGAGCTAGAACTAAGGATTGGATACGTTGCCAAGTTGTACATTTATCTTTAAAAATTAAGTACACATTAAAAATCTTCAAATCCTCGATCACTTACACAACAAACAGGAAACAATCACGCATTCCGTCATCTTGGATGGTTTTTATCTGACTCTGAAAGCCTCAATTACGTGTATGTTCTCTGTGAGCGATTATCAATGTCTGACACCTAAGTGGCATGTTGTGTTTATATCTACAGTCACCCAATGGTATCCATTCTTCAATGAGAGACTGTGATGAAATATGACGACGACGAACCATCTAACAAGTATCTTTCACACATGTACGGTGGGGCGTAAATCGGGACCCACCATTGCTAACTGCATTACTTCAACGTCCACGCTTCGTCAGACATTCCAGCTGACGCCTCCCACATAGGCCTCACCATTAGAGGAGGTTCAGAACGACCACCGTAAGCAACAGCCACCACATGATACATCACCTTTCTGATGTACTGTCTGGTGGTAAGGGGACGGTAGACAAAAAAAATCCATATGGCTGTCAATACTGAAGCCTCCTCACAACATAGGACCTTAGAAATCTGTCGATTTCCTGTACAATATTTGGCAGGTACCGATTACTATAGGGCTCCATATAGGAAAGGGTCAACGCTTTGCGTCAGAGGATGTCGGTATTTGTCTGTGAATAACACGTATTTGCCAGTGATGTAGTGGACAGTAGACATGGAACAAAACAGAAGGCTGGCTGCAAGATGTTGTGTCAAGTGGGGTACTCGAACAGGACATCTAGGCAGCAATACCCTTTCTTGTAGCCTGTTAATTGCTTATGATCGGACACAGCGGCTACTGTGATCCTTCTGAGATAGCCTTGCAGTGCTCTAGCGGTACCGTAACATAGAGATGGCCAGACATTTGTCTTCACACGAAATTGTTATTCGTCGGCGACTTTGTCCAGTTCGTCTTGTGTACTGACATGTATTCCTATAACTTTTCCACAACCTATCGGTGTCACATGGAGAAACGCTGGCATCTTCCGCAACACGACCTTAAGTCCATGGTTCAAAATGGCTCTGAGCACTATGGGACTTAACATCTGAAGTCATCAGTTCCCTAGAACTTAGAACTACTTAAGCCTAACTAACCTAAGGACATCACACACATCCATGCCCGAGGCAGGATTCGAACCTGCGACCGTAGCGGTCCCGCGGTCTAGACTGTAGCGCCAAGCACCACACGGCCACCCGGCCGGCGCAGGATTCGAACCTGCGACCGTAGCAGCAGCGCGGTTCCGGACTGAACCGCTCGGCCTCAGCGGTCGGCCCTTAAGTCCATCCTTTCTGGTTAAAACACACCGCTCTTGCAACTTGCACTGCAATAAAATGACGTATGTGCGAAATGCTGTATGTCTGGAACACTGGTCCGATGTAAGAGAGGGCCTGATGGCAATAATCTGATCAGGTTAAATAAATAATAAAATAAATAAATATTGTATATGCTTGGATGAATATAACGCCAACAAATGACAAATGCCATCTGTGTACCTCACTAGAAAACACTGGAACATCAGTACTCACCTCCTTCTGAGGGGTCAGCTGAATCTGTATTGCGTAACACAGCCAATACATGGTGAATGATCTCAAGTTATGCAATAAGACCTGCATCAAATTGCATTGACACACGTGTTCCCCTACTTCTTTTGAACGACGTAAAGTAAAGAAATACATAAATTTAAAATATAAGAAACTCTAAATTGCCTGAAGGCCCTAATCTTGCCAGGTAAAATAAATGCATAAATAAAGTAAATAAATAAATTTGTTACATGTTTTGGTGATACTTCCTATATTAAATTAACAGAAAATAAATGCTGTGTGTGGTAGCAGCACGAAACGAATAGTTTATGATCTATATTGAACCACTTAATTAATAGTAGCAACAAAAATCTGTAGCTCCGTTTCACATTCGACCATAATTAAAAATAACCTGAAGGTAGTTTACGGAAAACAATAGGCCCTATGGAAACTAGTTTTAAAGAGAAACTTTTGTGTGTCACGCTATCATACCAAGACCCGGGCGCCTCTAGATGATCTAAGGGGAGAAAAATTATCGTGCTTCGATAAGACGGAACTGGGTCAGTTCAAATTCTCAGTTCTCCATAGACCGCGAATAGAGATGTCTTTTTGTTTACATTTCCCTCCTGATGCTTTGTTCCACGCACAACAGGATGTTTGGTCACAAAATGTAAAGCACTTTTTCAGAATGCTGGAGATACCGTGTGATAAAGCTGGCAGAAGCAGAATATTTCACCGTGGCTTATTGTACAATTCGCTGATTGATGAAAGGGATTTAAATGCTGGCGATGCTGCTACTGACGCAACGATGGGCGACGCGTCCAGCTGTGTGGGTACTCACTGTTATCAAAGCTGGAAGTGCGGCGGACAGCAGGCAGAGGGAGATTTACGCCGGGGCGTGCAGGCCGTGATGGATGCCCACGGCGCGGCGCGACAAAAAGTCCGGCACCGGGGGCGATGGCGGCGACCTCGATCAGGGGTGAGCGATGCTGGGCCTCCAGGTAGGGGTGACCCCTGTGGATGGGGGTGAGGTCCTCTAGCTAGGCAACTAGAGTCACGTGGGGGAATTCCATCGCGATTCCTCACGATCTACTACACTGACGTGACAAAACTCATGGAACAGCAATACGCACGGGTAAATATTGCATACACAAGGTATAAAAGGGCAGTTCATTGGCAGAGTTGACCCTGTGTGAGTCATGTGACAAGTTTTCCGAAGTGATTATGGCCACCCGACGGGAATTAACAGACTTTGCACGCAGAGTGGTTATTCGAACTAGTCGCATGGGACATTCTGTTTCGGATATCGTTAGGGAATTCGGTATTCCGATACCCACAGTGTCACGAGTGTGATGTTGTTGTTGTGGTCTGAGACTGGTTTGATGCTGCTCTCCATGCTACTCTATCCCGTGCGAGCTTCTTCATCTCCCAGTACCTACTGCAGCCTACATCCTTCTGAATCTGCTGAGTGTATTCATCTCTTGGTCTCCCCTTATGATTTGTGCCCTACACGCTGCCCTCCACTACTAAATTGGTGATCCCTCGATGTCTCACAACATGTCCTACCAACCGATCCCTTCTCCTAGTCAAGTTGTGCTACAATCTCCTCTTCTATTCAATACCTCCTCATTAGTTATGTGATCTACCTATCTAATCTTCAGCATTCTTCTGTAGCACCACATTTCAAAAGCTTCTATTCTCTTCTTGTCTAAACTATTTATCGTCCACGTATCACTTCCATACATGGCTACAATCCATACAAATACTTTCAGAAACGACTTCCTGACACTTAAATCTATACTCGATGTTAACAAATATTTCTTCTTCAGAAACGCTTTCCTTGCCATAGCCAGTCTACATTTTATATCCTCTCTACTTCGACCATCATCCATTATTTTGCTCTCCAAATAGCTACATTCCTTTACTACTTTAAGTGTCTCATTTCGTAATCTAATTTCCTGAGCATCACCTGACGTAATTCGACTCCTTTCCATTATCCTCGTTTTGCTTTCGTTGACGTTTATCTTATATCCACCTTTCAAGACTCTGTCCATTCCGTTCAACTGCACTTCCAAGCCGTTTGCTGTCCTGACAGAATTACAATGTCATCGGCGAAAGTCAAAGTTTTTATTTCTTCTCCATGGATTTTAATACCTACTCCGAACTTTTATTCTGTTTCCTTTATTGCTTGCTCAATATACAGATTGAATAACATCGGGGATAGGCTAAAACCCTGTCTCACTCCCTTCCCAACCACTACTTCCCTTTCATGTCCCTCGACCCTTATTACTGCCATCTGCGTGTGTGACGAGTCTGACGAGAATACCAAATTACAAGACTTTACCTCTCCCCACAGTCAACGCCTTGACCGAAACTTCCTGGCAGATTAAAACTGCGTGCCGGACCGAGACTCCAACTCGGGAAGTTTGCCTTTCGCGGGCAAGTGCTGTACCAACTGAGCTACCCAAGCACGACTCACGCCCCGTCCTCACAGCTTTACTTCAGCCAGTACCTCGTCTCCTACCTTCCAAACTTTCCCGCGAAAGGCAAAGGTCCCGAGTTCGAGTCTCGGTCCGGCACATAGTTTTAATCTGCCAGGAAGTTTCATATCAGCGCACACTCCGCTGCAGAGTGAAAATCTCATTCTAAACGCCTTGACCGATGGCCTTAGTTCACCACGGCCTTCACTTAACCACCGAGAACAGCGGCGTCTGCACGTAGTTGCCAGGGCTAGCAGACAAGCAATAACTGAAGAATAAAGTGTGGGACGTACGACGAAAGTATCCGTTAGTACAACGCGGCGGACTGTGGCGTTATGGGCTGTGGTAGCAGAAGAAGACGCGAGTCCCTTTGTTAGCGGCGCCTCGTCTCGGCTTGTGAACACGTCGATTAGAACGGATACGAAGCAGTGGCCTGGTCAGATGCGTCCGGATATTAGTTGATGAGAGCGGACGATAGGGTTCGAGAGTGTCGGAGACCATGGAGGTCGTGGACCCAGGTAGTCAACAAGGCACTGTGCAAACTGGTGATGTTTCCATAATAGTGTGAGATGTGATTACATGAAATGAACTAGATAGTCTGGTCCTACTCATCCGATCGTTGACTGAAATGGTCATGTTCGGCTACTGGGACACCATTTTAAGCCATTCAGGAACTTCATGTTTGCAAAACAACAATGGAATTTTTATGGATGGCTCTGAGCACTATGGGACTCAACATCTTAATTCATAAGACCCCTAGAACTTAGAACTACTTAAACCTAACTAACCTAAGGACATCACACACACCCATGCCCGAGGCAGGATTCGAACCTGCGACCATAGCAGCCCCGCGGATCCGGACTGCAGCGCCAGAACCGCACGGCCACCGCGGCCTGCTTTTATGGATGACAGTGTACCATATCACTGAGTCATAAATGCTTGCAAATGGTTTGAAACCTATTCTAGATTATTATAGCAAGTTATTTGCGCCCGACACGAACCCCATTGAACACTAACAGGACGTAATCGAAGATCAGTTCTGGTGTCACAACAACATGGAATTCATGTTCCACTATACTGCGGAGCATGAGATAAAGAATCTGGCATCTCAGATTTTGGCCTCGTGGAGAGAACTGTGATCTATGAAATGGGTCATCGTTTTATTTCATGAACAGAATACAGGAGCCATCATACTGTATGGTGATAAGCTTCGTACTTAATGGGTTTTCTTTCTCATAGCGTATGTGGTACGAATATAAACTGGTTCAAAGCTTGATTACATTGAGGACCTCTTGATAACGTATCAACTGAACTACAATTTGATATATTAAAATGACAGGAACCTACACCATGTGATCCGGACACCTGGCTGAATCTGACTTACAAGTTCGTGGCGCCCTCCATCGGTAATGCTGGAATTCAGTACGGTGTTGACCCAGCCTTAGCCTTGATGACAGCTTCAACTCTCGCAGGCATACGTTCAATCAAGTGCTGGAAGATTTCTTGGGGAATGGCAGCCCCTTCTTCACGAAGTGCTGCACTGAGGAGAGGCCTGCCACGAGCGTTCCAAAACATCCCAAAGGTGTTCTATAGGATTCGGATCAGGGCTCTATGCCGCCCAGTCCATTACACGGATGTTATTGTCGTGTAATCTCTCCACCACAGGCCGTGCATTATGAATAGGTGCTCGATCGTGTTGAAAGATGTAACCGCCATCCCCGAATTGCTCTTGAACAGTGGGAAGCAAGAAGGTGCTTAAAACTTCAGTTGATGCCTGTGCTGTGATAGTACCACGAAAAACAACAAGGTATGAAAGCCCCCTCCATGAAAAACACTGCCACACCATAAAAGCACCGTTTCCAAAATTTACTTTTGGCACTGCACACCCTGGCAGATGACGTCCATTGGGCACTCGCCATACCCACACCCTGCCATCGGATCGCCATGTTGTGTACCGTGATCGTCAATCCACACAATGTTTTTCACTGTTCGTCCGATGTTTACTCTCCTTGCACCAAGCGAGGAGTCGTTTGGCATTTACCTGCGTGATGTGTGTCCTATGAGCAGCCGCTCGACCATGAAATCTAAGTTTTCTCGCCTTCCACCTAACTGTCATAGTACTTACAGTGGATCCTGAAGCCGTTTGGAATTCCTGTGTGATGGTCTGGATAGAAGACTGCCTATTACACGTCACGACCCTCTTCAACCGTCGGCGGTCTCTGTCAGTCAACAAACGAGGTCGGCCTGTACGCTTTTGTGTTGTACGCGTCCCTTCAATTTTTTCACTTCACTATCACATCGAAAACAGTGGACGTTTAGAAGTGTGGAAATCTCGCTTACAGCCATATGCCACCATTGACACCCAGTCACCTGACCACGTTCGAAGTCCGCGAGTTCCACTGAGTGGAACATTCTGTTCTCTCACGATGTCTAATTTGTACTGAGGTCGCTGATATGGAGTGCCTGGTATTAGGTGGTAGCACAGTGCACCTAATACGAAAGACGTATATTTTTGGGGGTGTCCGGATACTTTTGATCACATAGTATATATATCGGTAGGTAACGTCTTCCTATGACTTAAGTTTTTAGAGTGATAATTTGTGTGCTACGGAAGTATACCATATCAATGCTACGGCACAACTACGGAATATCGGAAACGCTTGTTCTTGACACAGTTTTCATATCAAGTTTGGACATCTATGGATACTGTCTTTAGCGAGCGTATATCATTTCCAGAGACTGTTCGTCGATGTCAATACTGTAGAGCAGTTGACAGCTTTTTTTGACTCTGAGCTTTATGAAATAGTTGCAGGTTCATGGCCATCTCCTCTAGATTTTTTTCCATCTTTTCTTTTCCATACGATTCTGGGCCTTCCTTATCTTAACAGAAGTATTGTCTCGAAAGTCGATGTCATTTATTATGAATCACCGCAATTCCTATTGAGGAGGACAACAACTGGGATGTTTCCCTAGTGGCCACATACCTTAACGCGGCTGTCAAGTCTATGTCAGAAAGTAAACACAAGCTACGCATTGAAGTTTTTAATATTTAGGTTTGTGTTGTAGCCGGTGTTTGCGTGTTGAAGGTATACAACTCTTTCAATGATGGTGTTCACTTTCGAAAAAAAAAATCTCCTTCTCCATTCGATGACATTACACAACAGATCTCGATTTGAAATCTATACGATGAAGTACATGATTTCAGTGTGCTGGTAATCAGTGAAACATCGAGAACACCCAAAGTACATATGTGGAAACAGACGGTAGGTTGAAGTGGCAAGGAAACTAGTATAGGCATGCGTATTCAAATACAGAGATATGTAAACAGGCAGAATATGGCGCTGCGGTGAGCAACGCCTATATAAGACAACAAGGGTATGTCGCAGTTGTTAGATCAGTTACTGCTGTTACAATGGCACGTTATCACGTTTTAAGTGAGTTAGGACGTGGTATTGCAGTCGGCGAACGAGCGATGGGCCACAGCGTCTCCGAGGTAATGATGGAGTGGGGATTTTCCCGTACGACCATTTCACGAGTCTACCAAGAATATCAGGAATCCTGTAAAACAACAAATCTCCGACATCACGGTGGCTGGAAAAAGATCCTGCAACGACTGGCGAGAATCGTTCAACGTGACAGATGTTCAACCTTCTGCAAACTGCTTCAGATTTCAATGCTGGGCCATTAATAAATGTCAGCGTACGAACCATTCCACGGAACATAACCGATGTGGACTTTCGGAACCGAAGCCCGACTCGTAAATCCTTGATGACTGCACGACACAAGGCTTTACGCCTCTCCTGGGCCCGTGAACACCGACATTGTGCTGTTGCTGACTGGAAAAACGTAGCCTGGTCTGACGAGTCTCAAATTGCGTTGAGCGGATGGACGTGTATGGATGTGGAGTGAGCAGGCCATTGTTAAAACTGGTGGAGGCTCTGTAATGGTGTGGGACGTGTGCAGTTGGAGTTATATGGAACCCCTGATATGTCTATGTAAGACTGTGACAGGTGAGACTTACGTAAGCATCCTGTCTGTTCACCTGCATCCATTCACTTAGGCAATTCCAGCAGAACAATGCGGCACCCCACACGTTCAGAATTGCTACAATGTGGCTCCAGGAATACCCCTCTGATTTTAAGCAATTTCGCTGGCAGCCAAACTTCATGGACATGAACATTATTGAGCTTATCTGTGTTGCCTTGAGACGTGCTGTTCAGAAGAGATGTCCTCTCCCTCAATACTCTTACGGATCTATGGATAGCCCTGCAGGATGCATGGTGTTAATTCCCTCCAGAACTACTTCAGACATTGGTCGAGTTCATGCCATGTCGTCTTGAGGCATCTCTGCGTGCTCGTAGGCGCCCAACACGATATTAGTCAGGTGTACCAATTTCTTTGGCTCTTAAGTGTATATTCAACTTAACTTATGGAGTCAAAATACAATTTGAATTGACGACTAATTTCTACTAGTATGTATGTAAGATCACTGAACAGCATTAAGTATTGTTCCTCCTCCAGAAAATCGTTGTTCACGTCACTGACGAGTTGAGAATCATCTTCGTGATTTCCTACAAAAAAAAAAAAAAAATGGTTCAAATGGCTTTGAGCACTATGGGACTTAACAGCTGTGGTCATCAGTCCCCTAGAACTTTGAACTACTTAAACCTAACTAACCTAAGGACATCACACACATCCATGCCCAAGGCAGGATTCGAACCTGCAACCGTAGCAGCCACACGGTTCCGGACTGCGCGCCTAGAACCGCGAGACCACCGCGGCCGGCGATTTCCTCCACTCTTCTTCGACAACTGCTGAAGAGTTAACAGTTATTTTTCGCGCGTCAGTTTTCGTAAAGAAACTCTTTGGTTTACGAGCAGATAAAGCCGACGACTGTCAATGGAGAGCTCTGAGAATGCAGTTCACGATAAGGAGCTCGTCTTGTGTGACCACAGCGCTGTCTCTCGTAAGATCGGATGTTCCGCCAGCATTCACGTCAACACTTGCTCCCTCGTGCCGTGGGAGGACGGTTTAATGCAGTCACCAGACGGGACGAGAAGGCGTTCGTGGACGAGAAGCGGGTCAAAATTTATGACGTCACAGCGTGGAATTACACATTACATACCATTCTGTAGCCTGAAAGACAGGATGAGGCAATTCAGAATTGCACTTCCGTTGACAGGTATGTTGCCAGTGAGATGCAAGATCACATTCAACGTCAAGTGCAGAACTTGGAGTACCTCGTATGGGATTTCATGGTTTTCAGTTGAATACCCCCCCAGAGAGGTTTTGTATTGTAACAGAAGTCCTATGATCATACACCATTTCTCAAAGCACAAGCAAAACGAAGATTTCCAGAAAATGCATCTTTATTATAACAATATAACATTACGTGAAACGTCATATTGGTTGTTAAATAACTTTGAAGTTATTTGCGTATTATAATTTCCATATTATGAATGTACCCGTTTCAAGGCAACGGCATATTGATGATTCACCATAAACCACTAATTCTTGGTACAATTAGTTATAATTAAATGTTAGCACATCAGCGTTAAAACCTTCCAACCGTAACATATATGAAATTGTCACGTATGACACGAAAAGACCATAGTGTAGCGGATAGAACTGTGGCGTCAGGAAGTATTTTGTCTTGTTCACCCGCTATACCCAAAACTTTTCATCACCATCGCGTTTTTGAAAAGTTCTGGGACTTTCTTGTAAACAACGTAACAGAAGTTCGTTGGGTAGTATTCGGTGTAATGTAAATATAAGTGAGATATTGTATAAATGTTGTTTGTTGGCGTGACACACACACACACACACACACGCACACACACACACACGCACGCACACACACACACACACACACACACACACACACACACACACACACACACACACTTACATAAAGTACAGAAAATGGAACAGTAACATTAAAGTAAAAAATGTTTCGTCTTTAACTATTGGAGTAAATGTACTATTTTTTCGCTTTATCTACTTGCAGTAGGATCTTTAGCACTTTTTTGAGTCTAGTATTTCACAAGTTCTAAAAATACTGATCCTCAATACAAACCTTAATGTTGCAGGGGAGAGCGATGAAATAATTTTTATATTACATGGAAGACTGCTGCAAATTTGTGTCGCCCCTTTTGTGAAGGAATTTTTATAAACTGATGTCCATACTGATTCGACAAGGAACTTTTGTCTTTCCATTATAATGCGTTAATGGATATGGAAGTTCTTATTTATATACATATTACTGACAGAACATCACCATCAGTTGGACAAGGGGAAAATGCGCGTTTTAATAGAACTATAGTAGGAATTATATGGCTGTCAATTTTCGCGAAAATCCGGTGTGATTCGCGAGCCAGAGGCAGCCGACAAGTGCCACTGGAGAGCGCCTTGTAATATATTACACTAACTAGCACGCCCCGTGTTATGCGGGCTCTGTGTCTCGTACGATTGTTTTAAGCGCCCACGTCCATGTCGACGTAAGGTGCCACGACCGACGTCACGACTTCTTAAGTACAAAGCTGATTGGGGGGTGCCTTCTGCCATACAGAGGCATGAAGAATATTTCGTGGCGTCGCCATAGTGTTCTCTGTCTTTGTCGCACTCCTCACTCACCAACCGGTGTCTACACAGGCGACTGCCATTATTGGGGTCTGTATCACAGCCGTTCACTGTTGCTGCTTCTGACATTTCCTGAAGAAGGTAATACATGTCGTGTTTGCTTTATACCATTTATAATGAACACTGAAGTGCTTAGGTGGCCCCTGTATACCTGGACAAATACGAAAACAGACGCTGAATGTTCTACGAACACTCTGAAGAGCACGCTACAGACAGACGCGACAAGAAGACGCCGTTGGCTGCTGAGGACGTGGTACACTGTTCATTGCCATTGCGCACTGCACCACCTCCCCCTTCTTATACACAAATCACTATAATAAGGGAATACAACACCCAATGAGTCACTGCTTTTGCTCAATTTCTGCATGGTTAAGTACTTGCTTAGATGAAACAAATTCATGGGTTGAATGAAAATATGTAAGTAGCAAAAACACATTACTATCCCTAATACGGCCTAGGAAATCCGTTGGCATTCAGAGCGGTTCCATAATGAATAAATACAGGCCTCGTATGCAAAATAATGTCTATGTCAGGTAGTGATGTATGATGACCAGGCACCTTTCTCTCCAAAGTAGAGCACAAATGGGCAATAGTACAGAGATCTGGTGGCTGTGATTGGTCAGAATAGATGCGACACTTCATTATCGTGTTCACAAAACCAGACGATGCGAACTGTGTAAACATAGCTGCTGTCATCTTGTTGCACGGCATCACCAAACACTAAACCGTGGGCTGGACATGATCAACCTAAACGGTCATATGATCGTTGGCAGTTATGTGTCCTTGTAGAATTACCATGGAAATCGTGAAATACCACGATATGGCTGCCCAAATCATCACCGAATCGCCGCCATGTTTCACTCTCGGGACGTGAACTCGGCCGTAAGTTGGATACAGTGAGTAATAAGGATCATCCAACCAAATGATTATCTTCCACTGCTCCACTGACTAGGATTTACGGCTTCGGCACCGCGTTTCCTTGTTAAGGTCATTTCTATCACTGATGAGGGGTTTTGTAATTTCAGTACGCCCTACAATTCCCAGCTTATGGCAATTCCTTCCTATTGTTCTGGCGCTGGGAGGGTTCGCTCTGCGAATTCAGTCCGGCAACTATCGTCCTCTTATATTTAGTCATAATCCTCTTCAATGACCGTTTGCCACTATCACTCACAACACAATTCCATCTGCCCTGCGACTTAGTTGATGATGTTTATTATTCCCCTGTGCGCAGTATAAATCTTCGACAAAGTGCCCTACAAAACACAAAAGACTTCGGCTGTCTAAGTTACGGTAGCACCCATAATATAAAAAGCAGTAATTTCCCTACTTCCGAATTCACTTACGTCTGACATAATTCTCTCACAAACACACAGAGTACTGTTCTGACTACGACAGATACCTGCAGTGTGTTATGGACATTGCACAGGTTCCGTTCGCGGTCAAATACGACAGCGCAAATTGCAGGCTTGGCTCTTATCTACAGTAATGTTCGTGCATGTATTTCCAGAGGCGTTTGCATGTTTTTGTCCAACTCCTACACTTCCATACTAAGATACGCTTCTCGTGCATATTCGAGAAATCGAGGATCAATGTTTTACAAGGCTGTGGAAAACCATACGAGAACTCTAGCCGTGGTGCACAGGCGTAAGCGCAGTTGACCAAAGTGGAAGGTCGGAAGTTCGCCCATACGAGTTATCTCATTTTTTTAACTTCTGCTACAGACGTGTACCTAACGAATCACGTTTTTTCGGAAGGAAACATTAGAAGTGACAATTAAAATTTAGGTACATTCATAGTGAGATATTATAACAAATCGTTATGAAATGAACATAAATCATGCACGTATCACACTAAAATCGTACTAGGGTGTACGTCCTTTGAATAAGTATGATTGTAGTATATTTGCGGTAGATATTTGTGAATAACTGTTCACTGCATACACTGTTCCACATAACTCGATTAAACCTCGCTATGACTTACAACAGTTACCGTTATTACTGTCCCTTTCCTAACGAAGGAAAATAGCGATCCAGTTGTTAGATGGGTGACTAGCGGGGGGGGGGGGGAGGGTTGGGGGGGGGGGGGAGAGGTTTCCTGCTGTCGTTGTCTGTTGCGCTAACGCCACTGTTCGACGGCTGGTGCTGTTGTCTGCTATACGACAAGCTCGTCAAACCTCTGCATCTACATCTTATTCTACAAGTCACCTAACGGCGTGTAGTGGAGGGTACCTCTGGTACCACTCACTGATCCTCCACTCCCTGTTCCACTAACGAATGGTGTCGGGGAAGAATGATTCTTAGTAAGCTTCTCATTAGGTCTACTGTCTCGAATTTTCTCAACGTGGTATTTGCGTTAGGTGTGTGTGGTAGGAAGTAATACGTTGTCCGACTTTTCCCAGAAAGGTTGTTGTTGTTGTGGTCCGCAGTCCTGAGACTGGTTTGATGCAGCTCTCCATGCTACTCTATCCTGTGCAAGCTTCTTCATCTTCCAGTACCTACTGCAGCCTACATCCTTCTGAACCTGCTTGGTGTATTCATCTCTTGATCTGCCTCTACGATTTTTACCCTCCACGCTGCCCTCCAATACTAAATTGGTAATCCCTTGATGCCTCAGAACATGTCCTACCAACCGATCCCTTCTTCTGGTCAAGTTGTGCCACAAACGTCTCTTCTCCCCAATCCTATTCAATACTTCCTAATTAGTTATGTGATCTACCCATCTAATCTTCAGCATTCTTCTGTAGCACCACATTTCGAAAGCTTCTATTCTATTCTTATCCAAACTATTTGTCGTCCATGTTTCACTTCCATACATGGCTACACTCCATACAAATACTTTCAGAAATGACTTCCTGACACTTAAATCTATACTCGATGTTAACAATTTCTTCTTCTTCAGAAACGCCTTCCTTGCCATTGCCAGTCTACTTTTTATATCCTCTCTACTTCGACCATCATCAGTTATTTTACTCCCCAAATAGCAATACTCCTTTACTACGTTAAGTGTCTTGTTTCCTAATCTAATTCCCTCAGCATCACCCGACTTAATTCGACTACATTCCATTATCCTCGTTTTGCTTTCCCAGTAAGGGCTCTCTCGAAACTTCAGTAGTAAATCTCTCCCTGTTGCACAATGCTTCTCTTGCAACGTAAACTTCGAGTTCATACTTGTAGAAGCCTGAGAAACGCGCCGTACTAAAGTGTTATTTGTTAGTGTAAGTATGCACTGAAATTACGCTAAATGCTCTTAATCGATGACCCGTTGGGCGTCCTATATCCTTGTAAGATGAAACGGACTAAAATTTGGACATAAGAGAGAAAAGAAATGGATTTTACCGATACTGAATTACTTGTAAATATAGTAGTACTTGTCTGTTTGATGAACTGCGTACACCACTTTCCAGTTGTGCCAAATGTGCATCTGATACTGGCGGGAACAGAACTTCGTATTGTCATCGATTAATAATTATTCGTCTAGGTAGTAAAGTTATGCGTCAAGAAACTGCAGTAGTGAATACCTCGGCTTCTAGTATATTTCCTCACATACAGAAACATCAAACAGAAATGAGAACAAGTGATTCACTTATCAAAAGTAATGTACAACTAAAACAAAGCATCAAAGCTTTAAAAAGGAATAATTTGCTGAGAATGAGAGTACGTAACAGATGCACAATGTTCATCAGTGATAAGGCAAAATGTGTAAATCACAAATAAACCAAGAAATATTGCAAGGGAAATGATAGACAATAGAATAACATATGAAATATTTAAAGGAGGATATAACTGACAACTATAGAAAGATATAGGAAACATAAGCCCTATAACTTGAAAACAAAATTAATATTTTTTAGTCACGTGAAAGAAATGGGCCCTAGATAGTAACACGAATAAACTGTACGACCTTCAGCACTGTTCAAAACTGAAAATGATTTATCTACAATATTAGAACATGAGGAGGAAACTGTCAGAAATAATACACTTAAAAATAAAAAGTGGAATGCTTTCTAAGTTAGATATATCGAGGAGTAGGAAAAGCCTAGGAAACAGCCATCAGACAATGGAGTAATGGAGACAGAATCGAGATGACATGGCTGTTTTAAGGCCATATTCATTTTACCCGTAACGGAAAAGAAAGAAAGAAAGAAGAAAAAGACTGTAGAAAACAGTTCTGCACGAATACTTACACTTAAATAGAAGCCAGTATTATTTAAAAATGCATCTTACGGTATGACACAGCTGAGAACATAGTCAGTTCTACGGAGTTCCTGTGAACATCGATACCTGTGGTATATAATCGAGACCTGGTAGCCGAGGAGGAAAAGTTACCTCATGAATTTTGTATTATGTAACTTGAACGTGGAGGTTTCTTCAGATACTGCTGTTCGCGGGTTACACCTGAAACTACGTGTTGCAAAATATAGCAGCGATCATAAAAGTAAATGAACCTCTTTTATTTTACTATGCTTTTAAGACAAAAAGTCTCTGAGCCTAATATATGCGACTCATTTTATATGCATAGCGGCCTGTGACAACATCACACCTTAAGTATTTGTTCCATAAAGCGGCGAAGAAGCAATGCTGTGCTAATCTACTTGACTTCATTTATCCAATAAATGAAGTAGTCTGGAAATACGTGTTTAATATTTTAACAATTAATTAAACATGATTCAGATGTGGTACGTTATGATGATAAGACATCAATGATAATCGAGAATATTTTCAAATTTCTAGACTGATAGAACATACAACAAAGAATAACTTGAACGATGGACAACGTGTCCCCCAAACACTGCCACAGCTAACAATGATGCCAGTTTGAGCACTTTGCGAACTTTGAAATTTCGTGGGCTATTTTCTGTTGTATCAGCAGTCAAAACGCTGATAAAACTCCCAGACACCAACATTTTTTTTATCGATTTATCTGTCTAAAAATTAGCAGCACCATCCACTTGGTCCCGGTATTAAACTTTGTAAATACACACTGAGAAAAGAAAAAAAAGATAAGCCGTGAAAAAATTACCGAATGGGACGGAAATCGGTAGGCGTGATTTATATGTACAGGCTAATAAACAATTCCAGTTTCATAAAAATGGACAATTTGTTCAAGACAAAGAGATTCACAAACTGACGAAGGTAATTACGCATTGGTCCACCTCTGTCCCGCACGCAAACAGCTATTCAGCTTGACATTGATTAAGACAGTTGTTGTATGTCCTCCTGACGGATATAGTTCCAAATGCAGTCCAAGTAACGTGTTTTATGGTAAAAATCTCGAACTCGTTGGAGAGCCGTGCCATAATTTTCCAAACGTTCTCAATTGAGAGAGATCCGGCAACCTTGTCGGTCAGGGTATGGTTTGGAAACCATGAACACAAACAGCAAAAACTCTCGCCATGTGTGGGCGGAGATTATCTTCCTGAAGTGTAAGCCCAGCATGACTTGCATGAAAGACAACAAAACGGGACTTACAATGTCGTCGATGTACTGCTGTGATATAAGGTCGCCGTGGATGTCAACCAAAAGAGTCCTGCTACGAAAAGAAATGGCACCCCATATCGTCACTCTTGATAGTAGGACCATATGGCGGGCGAACGTCAGGTTGGTATCCCACCGCTGGCTGAGGCCTCTCAAGGCACCTCTTTAGTGCGGAATCTCTCGGACCCGGATAGAAGTGTTTTCAGCGATGAGTCGAGTTTCGAACTGAGCCCTGACGACTATTGTCAGCCGCGGCGTCCACACTGCACAGCGGTTCGTCGACTACTTTCTAAGCCTCGTTTAGTTTTGACATTCATGGAAAGCCATCCTTGGCTGACATTTCAGCAAGATAAAGCTTACTCACACTAAGCGATAGTTTCTACTGCTTCTGCTCGTCCTTGTCAAACCCTACCTTGGCCAGCAATGTCACCGGACCTCTACCCAACTGAAAACTTTTGGGACATTGGCATTCCAGCCATCTTCGGAGTTTGACGATCTAACTCGTCAGTTGACAGAATTTGGAACGATATCTCGCAGGTGCCAAGGTGAATAACTGCTTGCTTAAGGGGCAGATGTGGACGTGCTCATTTTGTGAAGCTCTTTCTACTGAACAAATCATCAAATTTTTCTGAAATTGCTATCATTTGCTTTTCAGTGGATGTACATCGCGTCGATCGATTCAGATTCTCTTCCGTTAATTCCTTCGTGTTGCTTCATATTTCTTCTAATTTTTTTTGTCTTATGGTGCAATTTTGATTAGAGTTTTACAACTGTCCAGATCATTGAAATTAAACAATTACGTGTTATGAAGGAGCGCTTTCTGAAAACCGCACAGATTTTTCCTGGAAGTTTCCTATACACACAACACAAACAGCGATCATCGCTAGTGATCACACAAAACCATCAAAATCTGTCTGGAGCGATTTGAGGTAGAACTGTATTAGAAATCTGGTCGGGAGAAAGGCAGACACAAGAACCAGATTTATAGAAAGCAAGGTAACGAAGAACATTTCACACACGAAAACTATTGCAAAGAAAGCCATAGATTCAGAGGTTACTTTGTTCGTTGGTCTGGAACTGTTATGGTCTTACAGAAAATTGTCAGACGAGATGCATGACTCGTCAAAGGTTTGCCTAGCCAGCGTGAGAGCGCCAGAGACATGCTCAACCAACGAAAGGGACGCGTTGTCCACCGTGAAGGGCCTTAATCACAATTCGGCGGTTTTATTCAGACTATTGCTGCTGTGTGTAAACGTGTCGAAATTATTCCACGTTTCTGTAATCTTCAATAGAAAGTATGGTCTAGCTAGATCTCATCAACCCATGAAAAATTAGTAGTTGTATACAATTCTTACCAAAGGACTGATGTGCTGCACTTTTTAAAAAAATAGCTGAAAACAAAGAGAATAAAAGTAATTTTCTCCTGTAACAGTAGTTGAAAATCTTCCACTGGTATTCTAATTTCTTTGCTAAGTCCACATATATCATGTTGTATCTGTCGCCTGTGATATATATATATATATATATATATATATATATATATATATATATATATATATATACATATATATATATATATATATATATATACTCCTGGAAATGGAAAAAAGAAAACATTGACACCGGTGTGTCAGACCCACCATACTTGCTCCGGACACTGCGAGAGGGCTGTACAAGCAATGATCACACCCACGGCACAGCGGACACACCAGGAACCGCGGTGTTGGCCGTCGAATGGCGCTACCTGCGCAGCATTTGTGCACCGCCGCCGTCG
This sequence comes from Schistocerca gregaria, assembly GCF_023897955.1. NCBI lineage: Eukaryota > Metazoa > Arthropoda > Insecta > Orthoptera > Acrididae > Schistocerca > Schistocerca gregaria. The sequence continues at coordinate 1,047,357,550 of NC_064920.1, read as the reverse complement.
GTGTCAGCCAGTTTGCCGTGGCATACGGAGCTCCATCGCAGTCTTTAACACTGGTAGCATGCCGCGACAGCGTGCACGTGAACCGTATGTGCAGTTGACGGACTTTGAGCGAGGGCGTATAGTGGGCATGCGGGAGGCCGTTTGGACGTACCGCCGAGTTGCTCAACACGTGGGGCGTGAGGTCTCCACAGTACATCGATGTTGTCGCCAGTGGTCGGCGGAAGGTGCACGTGCCCGTCGACCTGGGACCGGACCGCAGCAACGCACGGATGCACGCCAAGACCGTAGGATCCTACGCAGTGCCGTAGGGGACCACACCGCCACTTCCCAGCAAATTAGGGACACTGTTGCTCCTGGGGTATCGGCGAGGACCATTCGCAACCGTCTCCATGAAGCTGGGCTACGGTCCCGCACACCGTTAGGCCGTCTTCCGCTCACGCCCCAACATCGTGCAGCCCGCCTCCAGTGGTGTCGCGACAGGAGTGAATGGAGGGACGAATGGAGACGTGTCGTCTTCAGCGATGAGAGTCGCTTCTGCCTTGGTGCCAATGATGGTCGTATGCGTGTTTGGCGCCATGCAGGTGAGCGCCACAATCAGGACTGCATACGACCGAGGCACACAGGGCCAACACCCGGCATCATGGTGTGGGGAGCGATCTCATACACTGGCCGTACACCTCTGGTGATCGTCGAGGGGACACTGAATAGTGCACGGTACATCCAAACCGTCATCGAACCCATCGTTCTACCATTCCTAGACCGGCAAGGGAACTTGCTGTTCCAACAGGACAGTGCACGTCGGCATGTATCCCTTTCCACCCAACGTGCTGTAGAAGGTGTAAGTCAACTACCCTGGCCAGCAAGATCTCCGGATCTGAGCATGTTTGGGACTGGATGAAGCGTCGTCTCACGCGGTCTACACGTCCAGCACGAACGCTGGTCCAACTGAGGCGCCAGGTGGAAATGGCATGGCAAGCCGTTCCACAGGACTACATCCAGCATCTCTACGATAGTCTCCATGGGAGAATAGCAGCCTGCATTGCTGCGAAAGGTGGATATACACTGTACTAGTGGCGACATTGTGCATGCTCTGTAGCCTTTGTCTATGTGCCTGTGGTTCTGTCAGTGTGATCATGTGATGTATCTGACCCCAGGAATGTGTCAATAAAGTTTCCCCTTCCTGGGACAATGAATTCACGGTGTTCTTATTTCAATTTCCAGGAGTATATATATATATACACTCCTGGAAATGGAAAAAAGAACACATTGACACCGGTGTGTCAGACCCACCATACTCGCTCCGGACACTGCGAGAGGGCTGTACAAGCAATGATCACACGCACGGCACAGCAGACACACCAGGAACCGCGGTGTTGGCGGTCGAATGGCGCTAGCTGCGCAGCATTTGTGCACCGCCGCCGTCAGTGTCAGCCAGTATGCCGTGGCATACGGAGCTCCATCGCAGTCTTTAAAACTGGTAGCATGCCGTGACAGTGTGGACGTGAACCGTATGTGCAGTTGACGGACTTTGAGCGAGGGCGTATAGTGGGCACGCGGGAGGCCGGGTGGACGTACCGCCGAATTGCTCAACACGTGGGGCGTGAGGTCTCCAAAGTACATCGATGTTGTCGCCAGTGGTCGGTGGAAGGTGCACGTGCCCATCGACCTGGGACCGGACCGCAGCGACGCACGGATGCACGCCAAGACCGTAGGATCCTACGCAGTGCCGTAGGGGACCGCACCGCCACTTCCCAGCAAATTAGGGACACTGTGGCTCCTGGGGTATCGGCGAGGACCATTCGCAACCGTCTCCATGAAGCTGGGCTACGGTCCCGCACACCGTTAGGCCGTCTTCCGCTCACGCCCCAACATCGTGCAGCCCGCCTCCAATGGTGTCGCGACAGGCGTGAATGGAGGGACGAATGGAGACGTGTCGTCTTCAGCGATGAGAGTCGCTTCTGCCTTGGTGCCAATGATGGTCGTATGCGTGTTTGGCGCCGTGCAGGTGAGCGCCACAATCAGGACTGCATACGACCGAGGCACACAGGGCCAACACCCGGCATCATGGTGTGGGGAGCCATCTCCTACACTGGCCGTACACCTCTGGTGATCGTCGAGGGGCACTGAATAGAGCACGGTACATCCAAACCGTCATCGAACCCATCGTTCTACCATTCCTAGACCGGCAAGGGAACTTGCTGTTCCAACAGGACAATGCACGTCCGCATGTATCCCGTGCCACCCAACGTGCTCTAGAAGGTGTAAGTCAACTACCCTGGCCAGCAAGATCTCCGGATCTGTCCCCCATTGAGCATGTTTGGGACTGGATGAAGTGTCGTCTCACGCGGTGTGCACGTCCAGCACGAACGCTGGTCCAACTGAGGCGCCAGGTGGAAATGGCATGGCAAGCCGTTCCACAGGACTACATCCAGCATCTCTACGATCGTCTCCATGGGAGAATAGCAGCCTGCATTGCTGCGAAAGGTGGATATACACTGTACTAGTGCCGACATTGTGCATGCTCTGTTGCCTGTGTCTATGTGCCTGTGGTTCTGTCAGTGTGATCATGTGATGCATCTGACCCCAGGAATGTGTCAATAAAGTTTCCCCTTCCTGGGACAATGAATTCACGGTGTTCTTATTTCAATTTCCAGGAGTGTATATATATATATATATATATATATATATATATATATATATATATATATATATATATATATATATATATATATGGGTGCCCCAGGAGGATTATTCAGTATTCACGGATGCGATGGGGACACTAATTTGATTCAAAAGCTTCATATAGATGTTTCCCATATTCTGAAGGTTTCCAGCAGGAAACGCGAGGTCACTATGCAGAACTCTTCCATTGTATATGATGACTAACATTCTCATAGGTCCAGTTCTTTGCGTATTTGAAGGGCAGGTACGTTAGTTTTAATAGAATCACATCAAACAGATAACAAGACGAAATGCTGGTGACTGCCAGTCCCGCTGCCCGGACAATAACTTTCTCCCATTACATTCAGAAAATAACTTATCTGAAATATCTTCCTGTCTCATTGATCGTGGCCACATCGATGAACGAGGCCCACAGAAGTGTGTTCAGCTAGAAAATGTTGAAGAGTAAGGAACAGGAGAAAGGCCACAGTGACACGACAGACATGGAGAAAGTTAATATTTGTATATATTGAACCGTATTCGCAAATGAAATGCGAGGAACCCATTGCAGAGAGCGACAGCACCAATCTGCAAGGCAGTATTGTCGGTAATAACCGCCCATCCTCCTGGGGGTTTTTCGTTTTTTTGAGTCATCAATCTTGTAACTTGTTCTATGCGGCTCACCACGAATTCCTCTCTTGAGCTCACCTCTCCGTCCCAAGAGGAGTACTTGCAACCTACGTCCTCATTTATTTGTTGGATTTATTCCAATCTCTGTCTGCCTCTACAGTTTTTGCCCTCTACATTTCCCTCTAGTACCATAGAAGTCATTGCCTCACGTCTTAACAGATGTCCTATCACCCTGTCCCTTTCCTTTCAAGTGTTCCCCACATATTTTTCGCTCCTATTCTACGCAGAACCTCCTCATTCCTTAATAGTCCACCTAATTTTCATCATTCATCTACAGCAACACATCTCAAATACTTCCTTTTCATTCTGTTCTGATTTTCCCACAGTCCATGTTTCACATTCATAGAATGCTGTACCCCAGACATACATTCTCAGAAATTCTCCTTCAAAGTGAGGCCTATGTTTGATACTAGCAGATTTTCTCTGGCCAGGAACACCCTTTTTGCCATTGATAGTCTGCTTTTGATGTCCTCCTTCCTCCGTCCGTCTTTGGTTATTTTACTGCCTAAGTGGTAGAATGCCTTCTTTTACCTACTTCCTAGCCATCAATCCTGATGTTAGGTTTCTCACTATTCTATTTCTGCTACTTTTAATTTGTTTCATATTACTTCGATTTATTCTCAATCCATATTCTGTACTCATTAGATTATCCATTCCATTCAACATATGATTTAATTCTTCTTCACTTTCCTTCAGGATAGCAATATCATCAGTGGATTACATCATTGATATCCTTTCAACTTGAATATTAATTCCACTGCTGAACCTTCATCTATTTCCACCAATGCTTCTTCCTTGTACAGATTGAGCTGTAGGGGTGAAAGGGTACACCCCTGTCTTACACCCTTTATAATCTGAGCACATCTATCTTGGTCGTCCAGTCTTATTGTTTCCCCTTACCTCTTGTATATATTGTATATTACCTGTCTGTCCCCATTGCTTAGCATTGTTATCCGCCTCTCCCTATTGCTGCTCCAATTTTTTTCAGAATTTCGAACATTTTCCTCCTTTTTAAATTGTCGAACGCTTGTTCCAGGTCGACAAATCCTACTAACTTGTCTTGATTTTTCTTTAGTCATGCTTCCATGATCACCTGAAACGTCAGAATTGACTCTCAGGTGCCTTTACCTTTTATAAAGCCAAATGTTCGTTATATAACAGCTCTTCAATGTTGATTCCCATTCGATACATTGTTCTTATCAGCAACTTGGATTAATGAGCTGTAAAGCTGATCGTACGACACTTCTCGCACTTGTCAGCTCTTGCAGTCTTCGGAATTGTGTGTGGTGATATTTTTCCGAAAGTCAGGTGGTATGTCGCCACACTCTTCCATTCTACACACCATCGCCGTTTTTGTTGCTACTTCCCGCAGTGATTTTAGAAATTGTGTTGGAATGTTATCTATCCCTTCTAACTTATTAGATCTTAAGTTCTCCCAAGCTCTTTTAAATTCTGATTCTAATTCTGGATCCCCTATCTCTTCTAAATCGATTCCTGTTTCTTCTTCTGTCACGTCAGAAAAATCTCCCTCACCCCCCACCCCTCACCCCCACTAGAGGCTTTAATGTACTCAATGTACTCTTTCCACCTATCTGCTCTCTCCTCTGCATTTTACAGTGGGATTATCGCTGCACTCTTATCGTTACCACCCTTGCTTTTAATGCCACAGAAGGTTTTTTTGATTTTCCTGTAAGCTGAGTCTGTCCTCCCGACGGTCATTCACTTTTCGATTTCTTCACATTTTTCATGCTGCCATATCGACTTCGCTTCCCTGAATTACTTATTTGATTCATCAGCAACTTGTATTTCTGTTTCCTGCGTTTCCTGGAACATTTTTGTACTTCCTCCTTTCATCGATCGACTGAAGCTGCCTTCTTTGTTTCTATGTTTTTCTTTCCGACATTTGTGAGTGGAATAGTACGGGTGATACGGGAAGATTTTAATTACATTACATTACGGTCAGACCGAGACTCTGAGACCAGATACTGGATTGTAAGGCGTACCCAGAAGAGGACATAGACTCAGATCACAATGTAGTAGTGATGAAGAGTAGGCTGAAGTACGAGGCGTGCTTTTTAAGTAACTACCGTTTTGAAATTAAAAAGAGACGTGCTAAGATATCGCAATAATTTTATTTTTACATGAAAGCCTATACCTTAATCTACTTTACATAATTTCCTTCAATATTGAGGCACTTGTCGTAACGTTGTACCAGTTTTTGAATACCATCCTCATAGAAGTCTACCGCATGACTTATTAACCACTATATCACCACTGTTTAGTCTTCGTCATCATCTTGAAGACGCTGACCGCCCAGGTGTTTCTTCACTACAAGAAACATTAGGAAGGAGGCAATCGTAAAACGTCTGTTTTCTCTCAACTTATTGTCCACTTCGTGCACCAAACTGTCTTTAACGAAGGACGCCCACTCCTTTGTTCATCATGCACATTTGTGTGACCATCTATAAATGCTCTCATCCACTTTCTTACCATTCCATCACTCATAATGTTTTCTCCGTAAACTGCACAGATCTCACGATGAATATCGATTATTTTTAGTCCTTTAGCACTAAGAAATCTTATAACAGCCTGTACTTCACAGTCGGCGGGATTCACGATTTTCGGAGGCATCTTAAACACTCAGTACACAACGTAAACAAGGAAGGGCTTTCATGTAAAAATAAAGTTATTGACATATCTTAGCACGCCTTTTTTTTAAATTTCAAAACGGTACTTACTGAAAAAACACGCCTCGTATACGAGATTCGTCTGGAAGAATCAATACGCAGTGAATTGGGATGCGGAAATACTAAGGAATGACGACATACACTTATAAACTACAGACACTGAGACTATAGATACAGAAATAATGGATAACTCAGAAGGAGTACATTCGAAAAGAAATGGACACCTCTAAAAAGGCAATCACTGAAGTTGGAAAGAAAAACATAGATAGGTAGAAGATAACTGCAAAGTAACTGTGAGTAACACTAATAATATTTCAGTTGGTCGATGAAAGAAGAAAGTATAAAAATGTTCAGGGTAATTCAGGTATACAGAAATGCAAGTCGTTGAGGAATGAAATAAATAGGAAGAGCAGGAACGTAAGACGAAATGGCAGCATGTACAACGTGAAGAAATCGAAAATAAAAACGATTTTAGGAAGGACAGACACAGCACACAGGAAAGTCAAAACAACCCTCGGTGACATTAAAAACAATGGTGGTAACATTAAAAGTACAATGTAAATTTCACTGTTAAATGAAGAGAACAGAGTGGACAAGTGGAAAGAGTACATTGAAAGCCTCTGTGAGGGAGATCATTTAACGGATGTGATGGAAAAAGAAACAACAGCCGATTTAGAGGAGATAGGGAATCTAATATTAGAGTCAGCATGTAAGGGGGCTTTGGAAGACTTAAGATCAAACAAGACAGAAGCGATAGATAAGATTCCAACAGAATTTCTAAAATCATTGGGATCTATTGGCAACAAAACGACTATTTACGTTATTGTGAAGAATGTACGAGACAAGTGACATACCATCTGACTTTCGGAAAAATACCATTCACACAATTCTGAAGACGGCAAGAGCTAACAAGTGCGAGAATTACCGCATAATCATCTTAACAGCTGATGAATCCTAGTTGCTGACAAGTATCATATACAGAAGAATGGAAAAGAAAATTGAAGAGGTGTTAGATGATGCTCATTTGGCTCTAGGAACCGCTAAGACACCAGAGAGGCAATTCTGACGTTGCGGGTGATAGTGGAAAGAAGACTAAAAAAATAATCAAGATCCGTTCATAGGATATATCGACCTGGAAAAGCGTTCGGAGTGTTAAGATGCTAGGAAAAATAGTTTTAAGCTATGGGGAGAGACGGGTAATATACAATATGTACAAGAGCCAATAGAAAATAATATGGCTTGACAACCAACAACGAAGTACTCGGATTAAAAAGTGTGTAAGACTGGTATGTAGCCTTTTGCCCCTACTGCTGAATCTCTATATCGATGAAGCAATGAAGGAAATAAAAGAAAAGATCGATAGTGGAATGAAAATTCAAGGTGAAAGGAAATCAATGATACGATTCGCTGATGACATTACTATCCCGAGTGAAACTGAAGAAGGATTACGTGATGTGCTGAGTGGAATGAACAATCTAATGAAGACACAATATGGAGTGAGAGTAAATCGTAGAATGACGAAAGTAAAGGTAAGTAGCAGAAATGGGAGCAGATAAATCCTAACATCAGGATCGTTGGGCACGACGTAGATGAAGTTAAGCAATTCTGCTATCTGGACAGTAAAATAACCAACGATGGACGAAGAAAGGAGGACTTCAAAAGCACACTAGAACTGGGAAAAATGGCATTCCCGGCCAAGAGAAATCTACAAATATCATAGATTTTCATAAAGAAATTTCAGAGAATGGAGGTTTGGAGCACAGCATTGTATGGTAGTGACACATGGACTGTTGGAAAACCGGAACAGAAGAGAATTGGACCATTCGAGACGGGTTGCTACTGACGAACGTTGAAAGTTAGGTGGACTGATAAGCTAAGGAGTGGGGAGGCTGAGCAAAATCGGAGAGGAAAGTAATATGTGGAAAACAACGACAAGGTGAAGGGACGAAATGATAGGACATCTGTTAAGACATGAAAGAATGACTTCCGTGGTACAAGAGGGAGATGTAGAGGTAAAAACTGTAGAGGAAGACAAGGATTGGAATCCATTCGGTAAATAATTGAGCACGTAGGTAGCAAGTGTTATTCTGAGATGAAGAGGTTGGCACAGGAGAGGAACGCGTCGCGGGCCGCAACAAACCAGTCTGAAGACTGATGATCCAAAAAAACAAAGAGACGGAGATGAAAATCAATAGGGAGAGGATATTGTAATGCTGTTGTAGGGGAGGGAGCAGAAGAACGGGATGCGGGAGAAAACATGCTTGCTACTAGGAATGAGAGAAGACACATATAATTCTGCAATTTGTGGTTTTGATAGAGACCATTTCGAAACCTTCGCTGTTGTAGAGCCTTCTCCACTAGCTTTAAGGTTTCTAAAGATTTTAATTATTTCTTCTATTTCATTGACAGAGGTAAATCTTCCGTATTTTCACGAGTGTTTGAGAATTCTACGTTATAGTTTAGTTCGGGACAATTACTAACGTGTTTAAACAATCTGTAAGCATTTTTCAGTACTGCTGAAGTCAAGGCTGTCAGTTTGGTTTACGAAAAAGATACTTGGCCTACGGTATCCTTACAGTCTGCCCTTAAAGGTCTGATGAAAATTACCGGTATTATTATTTGAACAGTATCCTCCAATTTCCGTAAGTTTCAAAATCCCTTTGAATTCTTCTAATCATCCTTGGTGTTTGTTTCCTTTGCTGTTTCAACTGATGGTAATTTCAGTTTTTGTGAGGATTTCCACTTTCTTCATTTTCTGGCCCTCTCTCTTACAGATCCTTGACATACTTCATTCCATTGTGAGATGTTTTTTTCTTGACTGATCCAAATATTTTCCATGGAGTTTTTTTTATTGCTTTAATTAACTCTTGCCTGTTGCCAGCAGTTATGTTTAGACACATTAATTTCATTGTCATGTTCTGAATTTTTTCTTTTGTCCTAATAAGCCTGTCTGTATTATATTTTGCAAGTATTTTGATTTTTTAAATTTTTTTCCCTAATGCAGAGCGCAAGCAAACGGTGTAATTTTTTTTTTCAAATTAGCACCTGTGGTAGTGTATTGGTTTATCGGATTTTCTGTACTTCGATTGAAAGTTATGAAACAGTAGCTAGTAAGCCCATCATCTTGAACAGTACTTTGAAGGACGTTCTCGAGTCCATTCCACAAATTATTATTATTGCACTCTTTTGCACTTGAAAAACTTTACATTGACTAGATGAGTTCCCTATATAGCCTATCATTAAATAATTAAAGCAAGTGTACTAGCTTTTTTACTTGTAAACTATCTTTGGATAACAAAATTCATATTGCAAATAAATGATTGATTAATGTCTTCAGCAGTATATGCTGTGATCCTGTATGGAAAATTATCATCAGGTTATAACCCGAAGAGTTTAAAACTGTCTACCACATCTGACTGCACGTTGCCTTATTTGAGTCTTGTAAGGAGACCTCTTACAAGTTCTGAACAGCATGTAGTGTGTTCTTTCACGGTTTAGTGACAGATTTTTTTCGGAATTATTTATGAACGGCCATAAAAATTTCATTAAGCAATATTTTTAAAAGCTGGCGGATATATGAACGTAGCTGTAAACTATTCTGCGTTATTTAAGCAACGTAATCTGGCTGTTGCGAATGGTTCGCCTGGTTTTGTTCGAATTATAAATTAATGACAGTTTTCGGCTTATTTACGAGCATAATATACACATTTCTTTGTGCTAGTACAGAGAAACCGCGCGAATTGAAAAGTTATTAGTTCAATATTGAGATCAATTAGCAGCATTAAGCGCTCGCATTACATTACAGTTACAATATTAACACTGAACCCGTTAAATCAGAAATATATCAACATAAAGGTTTTCGATGCATTGTTTTGTAGTACCAACAGAATCACTATTGGTATGGAGAACACATTCCGGGAAATACGACGGCAACAAAATCATTTACTGCGTGATTCGTCAATTGAATGCTAATCTAGAATTGTCTCTGACTGTCAAGAAATTTAAGGGAAAGCCACCTGTTAAAAGGTCGTACGTTCTTCAGATCAACAGACGATTATGTATTAATAAACTGAGTCATACTTGTAATTAAATAAATATATTTTGTAGCTTTATGTAGTTCCCATTTCGCATTCCTTATAGAATGAATCGTGACATTAAATTCCGTATCGTCAAATTTAAAAAGCCAAATCAGCACTAACGACCGCACTCCAACCACAGAATCTGGAAAAAAAATTGTGGAAGTTTAATTCTCTGACACTTTAATAGGACTGAAATTAAAATGTGTTCCGCGTGATATCTGTGATTTTTTCGAGTTAGGCAGTAATTTGAGTAATTGTAATTATATAATTGCTTCACTCCCTGCAGAATAAGCGCAATATAACGCAGATTCCATTTAAAACCTCAACGGTAGCTGATGCCGCGTAATTAATTTTTAATTTCGGCCGCCGCGGATTTCATACAGGCAAGATTCAGCTATACTGCAGTTTCGTGAAATGTGTGTTTCCGAAATTAATACTGAAAACTGCGTTCCACGCGCGAAGTGTGGAGTTATTTGACCTGGAATTATTGCGAAATGTGTAAAAACGAAAGTGTGTGCATTCGTTTCTGTAGTGTTACTACCATAGGCAGAACACAGTTTCGTAGAAGATCTTATACTAGTAAAGTTTGAACTTTGTGCAGTGCTATGAAATACGTAAGGGCGAAAAAAACTTTCGCATATAGTGTCACTGCCATGCAACTGCTCAGTGAAACTTAGGCCATTTTCTTTTCTCCTTTGAGTCATCAGCCTTGCGAGTGGTTTGAGGCGGCCCGCCACGAATTTCTCTCCTTTGCCAACCACTTCATCTCAGAGTAGCACATGTAACCTACGTCCTCAATTATCTGCTGGATGTATATCAGTCTCTGTCTTCCGCTGCAGTTTTTGCCCTCTGCAATTCCGTCTATTACCGTGGAAGTCATTTTCTTAACAGATGTCCCATCATACCGTCTCTTCTCCTTATCAGTGTTTTCCATACGTTTCTTTCCTCTCCGATTCTGCTCACAACCTCCTCATTTCTTACCTTATCAGACCACCAAATTTTGAACATTCGCCTGTAGCAACATATCTAAAATTCTTCGAATTCCTTCTGTTCTGCTTTTCCCACAGTCCATGTTTCACTGCCATACAATGCTGGGCTCCAAACGTATATTCTCAGAAATTTCCTCCTCAAATTAACGCCTGAATTATATACTAGTAGACTTCTCTTCCCCAGTAATGTCCCGTTCGCCAGTGATAGTCTACTATTTTAAGTCCTCATTGTTCCGTCCGTCATGGGTTACTTTGGTGCCTAGGTGGCAGAATTCCTTAACCACATCTACTTCGTGACCATCAATCCTGATGCTAAGTTTCTCGCTGTTCTCATTTCTGCTCCCTCTCATTACTTTCATCTTTCTTCGATTTACTCTCAGTCCATATTCTGTACTCACTACACGGTTCATTCAATTCAGCAGATCATCTTATTCCTCTTCACTTTCACATAGGATAGCAATGTCATCAGTGAATTGTAACACTGATTTCCTTTCACTTTGAATTTTATCTCCACCTTTGCTTCTTCGATGTAGAGATTTAAAAGTGGGGGCGAAAGACTACATCCCCGTCTTACACCCTTTTTAAGCCGCAATTTCGTTGTTGGTCGTCCACTATCATTACTCCCTCTTGGTTCTTGTACATATTGTATATTACCCGTGTCCCCCTATAGCTTACCCCTATTTTTCTCAGAATTTCGATCATCTTGCATCATTTTACATTGTCAAACGCTTTTTCTAGGTCGACAAATCCTATGAACGTGTCTTGATTTTTCGTTAGTTTTGCTTCCATTATCAACCGGAACGTCAGAACTGCCGCTCTGATGCCTTTGCCTTTCCTAAAGCCAAACTTATCGTCATCTAAAATATTATTAATTTTCTTTTCCATTCATCTGTGTATTATTCCTGTCAGCAACTTGAACGCATGGGCGGTTAAGCTGATCGTGCGATAATTCTCGCACTTGTCAGCTCTTCGGAATTATGTGGATGATATTTTTCCGGAAGTCAAACTTTTTGTAGATTCTACACACCAAAGTGAATACCCGTTTTGTTGCCACTTTCCCTAATGATTTTAGAAATTCTGATGGAATTTTATCGATCCCTGTTTCTTCTTCTCATCACATCAAACAAATCCCCCCCCACAGGGGCTTTCAATGTATTCGTTCCACCTATCCGCTCTCTTGTCTGCATTTTTTCATGCAGCCATTTCGTCTTAGCTTCAGTGCACTTCCTATTTATTTCATTCCCCTCCAACTTGTATTTCTGTGTTCCTGAGTCTCTCGGAACATTTTCGTACTTCCTCCTTTCATCGATCAATTGAAGTATTTCTTCTGTTACTCATGGTTTTTTCGCAGTTATCTTCTTTGTACCCATGTTTTCCTTCCCACCCTCCGTTACGCGCCATTTTTACTGATGTTCATTTCTCTTCAACTGTACTGCCTACTGAACTATTCCTTACTGCCGTATCTGTGGCCATGTCTGGAGGAACAGATACCATCTTCATATAGTTAAGGCTAACCGGCCATTGACCTCCTTCTTCTGTTCTGGATGCACACGCATTGCCTGAACTCTTACGGGGCTCGGTAAGATTGTCTGTCGCGAGTAATGAGTGTAGTGGTTAGGGGCACTACGAATGTAGTGTGTGGACATTAAGTTCGGAATGTGGGTCTCACGAGGAGCGTGATAAAGCCCTGTAGTCGCAGTATCTTCTGTGCCCTCGCTGGCTCAGATGGGCAGAGCGTCTGTCATGTAAGCAGCAGACACCGGGTTCGAGTCCCGGTCGGGGCACACATTTTCAACGGTCCCCGTTGATGTATATCAACGCCTCTCGACAGCTTAGGGTCTTGATTGAATTATCATTTCATTTACAGGATGTTCCGAACCTAATTTGTATAGCTCCTCAATAAGGCATTTATGGTCAGAAATTATTATCAGGTTTTGTTGACGTGACGAACTAACAATTTAAGATCAAAGGAAATAAACTGTGGCTTCAAAATGATTTGACGCTATTTTTTATACATTTTATTCGTGACAGAGGTGCTTATTAATGAATCTGTTTCCAAAAAACTCCAAATAATCTGCTCATCTTGTGCGCTATGATCTATTATTTGCCTGTAATCTTGGACGATAGTTCTCTGTAGCTTCAATGACAAAGCTATTCTATTTACGATGATAAACTTGTGTTTCCCATTTAAATGATGCCGGTTTCTTTATATCCATTTAACATTCCAGTTTACTGTTCAGATACCTATATCAGACGCAACTATGCAGGTTTCCACAGCTAGTACATGTATTGTTATGGGGTACAACACCCAGAACCATTTTCGTCGCACATTTCAATCTTATAACTAAGAGTAGTTTTCCATATTCATGAATCAATCACAAACTTCAAGCTGTGGAAAACACATACCACCAAAGATTGTTTATGGTGTGGTCCCATTAGTGTGCCTAAGAATATACTAAATGGAACAAGTTTTACGGCAATATGTACTGCGTACAGGAGGAACGTCTGAAGACGGTGATTGTATCAGTACTACAGCGCATCTTGTCATAAAGTAGCCTCTGTGAGACAGTGGTTTGTGCACTGTAACACTGCTGAAATGGACTGGCTTCCGGCGATTCCGGTCTCGAACCCAACGGTACGCCTCTGGGATGAGTTACAACCTCGACTTTTCTCCACACCCAAAAATCGAATAACATCAGATTTCGGCACTTGAATAGGAGTGGGCTGCTCCTCCATTGCAAATATTCGGAGTACCCAATTGAAGTGTCCCCAACAGTGTGGAAGCTGTTATGAAGGTGGTGGACACATCCCATGGCAATTACCACCAGATGGTGTGAGGAGAGTGCATACAGCCCAAGCAACGGACGTGTGTAGCAGGAGGTGGACGGAGAATAATGGACTGCACTGCATCCTTGCCCTATCGTCATTTCTACTTATTAGTGATTAATTCACATTTGTAATCATAGCCTCTAATTCAAGGACAGGCCATAGAGATCAACAGGATTTGTTGTTTTTCAACATGGGTGACTTTGCTCTGGGCTTATGAAACTCACCGTCGCTGCGGTACCGTAGCGTGGGTGAGTTTCATAACTCCGGGGCGAGGTAAAACCAGGATGAAACACGAGAAATGTTATTGGTCTCTATGGCCTCGCCTTGAGTTAAAGGCTACGATTACAAATGTAAATTAATCACTAATAAATGAAATGATGATGGAAGACTGATGCAGTGTAGTTCTCACATGTTGAAAGCACTCCGTCGTCAGGTCAGAAGTGGCCCATCGGGATCACCCGACCGCCGTCTCAGCCTCTGCTGAGGATGTGGATAGGAGGGGCGTGTGGTCAGCACACCGCTATCCCGGTCGTTATGATGGTTGTCTGTGACCCGCGGCGCTACTGTTCGGCCGAGTAGCTCCTCAATTGGCATCACGAGGCTGAGTGCAACCCGAAAAATGGCGACAGGGCATGGCGGCCCGGACGGTCACCCATACAAGTGCTGGCCGCACCCAACAGCGCCCAACTTCGGTGATCTGACGGGAACCGGTGTATCCACTGCGGCAAGGCCGTTGCCAGATCTCACATGTTGAACTCAGAAGTTATTGCAAGTGCCTCAGTTGAATAACGAAAGTGGCAATGATCAAGAAAGAGTCACTAGATAAGATGTCTTGTGGTGTGGTACTCCACAGATCCAATACGTTCCTTAAAAGATATATTTATACTGCTACATCATTAGCTGCTGTCGAAAAATTTATGGCGTTGCTACTTGTTTCGGTCTATGTACGGCATGGCAGCTGGTAATTATAAACAGAACACACAATGATACCAACAGTAAATTACGAAGATGTTAAAATTATGAAATTTAGGTACTGTATTGCAAAAGTCAATATTTACTTAATGTTCCAAATGAGCAAGGTGAGTTAGTGTGAGTTTCATGCGAAATATTCTGTGAAATGTTGTAGTTCACTCTGGAGAGAATCCAGAAACTAACTGAAAAGGAGAAGAAAGACCTTAAAATGTAGAGTCAGACAGAGTGTAATAAAGCAATGCATAAAGTTCAGCGTCAAAATAGAAAATCACGTGGTACAGAATATACAGGCTTTTGCTTGAGCGCACTCACGGTAGCAGGCTCAAAAATAAAAAGGAATGTTACAACCCCCGAGCTCAAGGTGTAATCCCTGACACAGAACTCGTTAAAGCCTGTGCTATGGTAAGTGAGCGGGATTCATCTTATGAGAAAGGATTTTCGCATAGATATCGACGGCGGGTACCTGAATGGTGGCAAATCAGACTTACATCCACTCTGTAATAACAATGATATGTCAAGCAAGTTCGAAGTGCAATCACACGTCAAGATTGATCAAAAGTAACACAGAAGATGCTACCAATGTGACAATAATACGGTCGCCAGCCTAATTAGGCATTAACTGAGTTTCTTCCCTGTTCAAGTTGGTACGTATTCATGCAAAACAAAAAGTTGTAACACTGCATAATATATTAGAATTGTAGAACCAGAAAATCTATTGAACTAATAGTTTCACGTTGTGTACTGATATGGAAAAACCTGAACACATAACACTACACTATAATGTTTACTACAAAACTTTATACTGTCTATTAATCTGATTAAAATCGGGCATAGGTTACCCTAGAAATTGGACTTTTATGCCACACACAAAATGTCAATTGTGATAAAGATAATATACTGATAAATTTTGACTTTTATATTGACTTTAACTTTAGCTGGTCAAACCAATTTAGAACACTTCTGAATTCAAATAAATGAGGAGGAATCCTGAAAGTGTTATGATCTCTGTATTTAAAACTTGATTACTGAATTTATTATTCAAGATTTCCAGCATATAAGTTACTACTCTTATCATCTTACTTACTGATCATTTAAATACCTTTAAATCTGTCTCGAAATAATAAACTTCATTACTATATCAATACTGAAGTTATCTTTCAATTTCGTTAGACTTTCGTTCTTCATTTACTGGTTCATTAACAAAACATTTCTTTCAACACCGTTCTAATATAGCTAGTTCTGCAAATAATTATTATTAACACAATTTTTGATTTTCATTTCGGGACCCTCGGATTGCACAACGTTTGGAAAGGACCCTGTCGAGATTAGTTGTGAGGATAATTAAATGATGGAAAGTTCTGGTAAAATTTCGGTTATTATTGCACCAAACAAACACAGTTCACTCTCTGATCCATATGAATACAGTACTAAAGTTGGAACGTGTTAGTATAGATGCGGCGGTTGGCGGGCGGCAAGATGGCGGGGCACAGAGCACACATACAACCACAGCTATGGCTCTTGACGTATCGGCACTTTAATTCTTCTTATCGTCGCAATGCTTTTCCATTTAGTACCTATGGAATTTTGCCATGCTGTGTGGGCTTTGGAACGGCATACCCGAGGCTCAGTGAAGCTATGTCTTCCAGGAGAGCCTCCTCGCTCCAGAAGGTGTTGTTCAAACCAGTGCCGAACTCCAATTCCTACTGTGCGCGTTGCGCCGTGCAGTGCCCGCGTGCGTTTTCCCGCGCTCGCCTGCCATCCACCTTTTAGCACTCCCTTACAGACCGGGTATTCACCCGAGGTTTTGCATTCTACATATCCTAATACATTGCCTACGTATGGACGAGACGCAGAGTTACAATTTTAAACATTGTAAGTAGGCTGTTTAGGTTTTCTTATTGGTAACGCCACATAGCGCTCTGTATGAAAAATCACTGGCTGTGCTGTGCGCAGTCTGTGGCTAGTTTGCATTGTTGTCTGCCATTGTAGTGTCGGGCAGTGGCAGCTGGATGCTAACAGCGGCTAGCGTTGCGCAGTTGGAGGTGAGCCGCCAGCAGTGGTGGACGTGGGGAGAGAGATGGCGGAGTTTTGAAATTTGTAAGAATTGGTGTCATGAACTGCTATATATATTACGACTAGTGAGGTAAATACATTGTTTGTTCTCTATTTAAATCTTTCATTTGCTAACTATGCCTATCAATAGTTAGTGCCTTCAGTAGTTTGAATCTTTTATTTAGCTGGCATTAGTGGCGCTCGCTGTATTGCAGTAGCTTGAGTAACGAAGATTTTTGTGAGGTAAGTGATTTGTGAAACGTATAGGTTATTGTTAGACAGGGCCATTCTTTCGTAGGAATTTTTGAAAGTCAGATTGCGTTGCGCTAAAAATATTGTGTGTCAGTTTAAGCACAGTCTTGTATAAATTGTTCAAAGGGGACGTTTCATATGTCGACCCTTAGCCACGGATACCTCACTGGAATCTTCTGATTTTTGTTCTTGTAGTTTGTGTAGTTAGTGTAGCCTTTGTTTATTGCTAAGGCGTAATCATAGAGAGAATTTCCTTTGTAGTTGCAGTCTTTCATTGTTGTACAGTAAAACAGTTGTGGCATGCATGTAGATTTGCACCACGTATTTCGCAGCTGCGCTTGCAATTAACTAGATATTATTTTCAGTGCTATGTTAATGTGTTCTCTTATTTATGTTCTTCAAATTGTGTTTTTCTGTGTTGTCGTGTGAAAAACTGTGACAATAATGGCGTGTGAAAAACGTAATACTAGGCTCCAAAGTAAACTGAGAAATGACAGTGAAGACGAAAGCAGTGTGTTAGCGCCACCATGTAATGAATTAACTAATGTTCAAAGTAGTAATTTGATAATTGTGCATAGGGAAATGGAGCGGGTTGCAAATAATGGTGTAGGCAGTGAAACAATTAGTGAACAGGAAAGCGTTATCGATCGATCGGTCGGCAACAGTTCGCCTCAGGATTCCGAAATGACAGGACACAATATTGCAAATACTGTACATTCAGGTTTTGCGTCCTCACCGTTTTCTCAAATAAGTCAAGACACATTTTCTGTTTTTCAAACTGCGAATATTGCCGGTGCAAATGCATTGCCGAATAGGACTAAGGAACATGTTTCAGACACCAGTGCATTGTTATTACAATTAATGCAACAAATGGGACAAAAGCTTCAAAAGTTAAACACAATGGAACAAAATCTTCAAAAGTTAGACACAACGCTTGAACAAAATCAGAAACAAATGGGACAGAATCTTCAAAAGTTAGACACAATGGAAAATAATCTTCAAAAGTTAGACGCAATGGAACAAAATCAGAGACAAACACAGCAAAAGCTTCAAAAGTTAGACACCACACTTGAACAAACACGTGAAGATTTAACTAATGAGTTACATAACACCGAACCGAAATGTCAAAAAGTCTGTAATGACGTAAAAACACAAATTTGTGAGCATTTCCAACCTATTTTTTCGCGGCATGAAAATGCATTACAGAATCACGAAGCAGCCATAAAAGAACTGCAAACTATTGTTCGTGAAAATCATGAGACCTTGCAAGCTAAAATTGACTCAGTTGCATCTACCGATTCGGTTACGCAACTTGCAAAAACTCAAGCGAACTTAAAGGACACAGTAGATACTCTGAAAATTGGTTCAGAAAGACACACAGAGCAAAGAATTTCACTGTCGGATAAAGTAGCCGAACTTTCAGATCAGTTCACTAACTTATCTACGAAGGTAGATGATGATCTGAATGACACAAAACCTATAGCCTTCACTGACACTGAAGAGTATGAACAAATTAGGAAATTCAAACAGAATCAAAATCAAATCAACACACAGTACAAAAGAGAAATGCGGGAAGTACAAGATCAGTTGGCTCAAGTAATACAAGAATTACATATTTCACAGGACACTCGCGCCCCAGTATGGGAAGAGGGACATAGCAATACAGAACAACCACAAAATAATAACACAGGGCATTTCGGAAATCATGAAAGTAATTGGCAAGGTGCACCGAATTTTGAGATGGAACCGCCGATACGACGTAACAATGACCGATATGCTACCCGCCGAACGATGATTTTGACTATAAGCTGTTCATTACTGCACGTAAATTCAAAACATTTAAGAATTCTGGCAACGACATTCATCCACAAGCGTGGCTCCATCAATTCTCTCATTGTTTTCCTCCCAACTGGTCATTAGAACACAGATTAGAATTTACGTGTGGCTACTTAGAGAATGAACCAGCTGTAAGAATGCGATCGGTCATTCACGATTGCCACAGTGAAGGAGAATTTTACCATGCCTTCCTCTCAGCATATTGGTCCCAAGCCACACAAGACCGAGTAAAACATAGCATCATAATGATGAAACATTTCGAACACTCTGAATTTTCCAGTCTTGTCAAATATTTTGAAGACATGTTACATAAGAATCAGTATCTTTCAAACCCATACAGCCCCTCAGAACTCATCCGCATTTGCTTAATCAAATTACCTGAACATTTACGACAGATTATTTTAGCAGGACGATGCAAAGACGACATTGATGCTTTTCAGGGACTGTTACAAGAACTTGAAATTAACACTGACAATCGTGTAACGCAAAAACACGAGCACAACAATTACAGGTCACATCTGCCACAATTCCGCGATGACAGAAATAATACACGACAAGGCTATTCTTACAACGTAAATCGTGACCAAAACAGACACCACCCGTATAACAACCGTTGGGAGAGTAGTAATAGTTACAGAAAAAGATCGCACTTCCGTAGTAATGAACATGACAGATACAACCATAGAAACAGACAATATGGGAACCAAAACAATTATTATCAGGGTAAACGAAATAACTTCAGACGCAACACTTCAGCGCGCAGTTACGATTCAGGGAGAAATTCTCTACCACGTGACACTCAAGAAAGAAATTATGGAATCCACCGACAGAGCGACAGACCTGAATTCCATCAGAACTGGCGAGCTTCAAACAGGGCAGAGCCTTCTTGTCAAAGTGAATTTGTAGAAGTTAGGTCTCCTAATCCCAATAACGACGCGCGCCAACATAGAGACAGACAATGACTCGCACCGCAGGCAGCCGCGTACGCCGGCTGGCTCAGAGAAAAATAACGTAGACGCTAACCTTGAGAAAATTTCCAGTATTCTTTACCGACGTAAACCGCATGATAATTGCGTTCAAGCTAGCTCTGAGCACGAGAAGAGTAAAGGATTGTACTACATTTCACATGTAAAACCGTTTCTTGAGAGATAATCTGCTTTTTAACTTAGTCTTTGCCGTAAAACTTTTCACATGATGCTACTAGTACAATTTGTCACACTGAGAGACTGTTTACATGCCACAATGTTTTTAAGTTAACTATCCAGTCTAGAAGCTAGGGAATATATTTAAACAGAAATTACGAATGCATTGTTATAGTGAACAGACGACATAGTGTTATTGTGTGTGTACATTCCTGCTTGTTAGTTGCACAATTACATAACGACCATAAGGCTGACATACACAGAACATGTACCGGTACTGCTAATGAAATTTTAATGCAATATTTTGGTTTACTTGAAAATACATTCTGGATTTAAAGTACTTTCTGTGAGATACCAGATGACACAGTGGCTAGTTTATGTGACAGCTACACGATTTTATCACGACGCTACTAATGAGTGACAATTTACAATGTTGCTTTTGCAGTTTATCTGTTTTATATCTGCACAGTTTTTCTGAATTTTTCTTGAAAGTAAAACATGTTTTAGTAGTAACTTTTGTGGTATAGCTACAATGAGACAGCCTTTTCTGTAGCACAACAATACGTACAGTACATTACTTACTTCATCACGGCAATAAGCGTAATAACTAAGATATCTATACGCAAAGCATTTCAATTTCGTTTATCATGAGGTAAGTACATTGGCTTCTGCAGAACTTAGCTTTCGGAGGACAATAACTACGACACTTCCACAGAGATTGTCTTACAGCAAGACGCACATTTAGCGCTACAGGACACGCATTTGAGTGATTAAGTTTGTACTTAAACCATTTATTTTTCAACATATTTGAATTACAAAGAAAGTTTTCCGTGATACATTTCATTCCATTGCTGTAATCTGTAACACCTGAGGATATAATTACATTAATCCTCAGGGGGGTACACGCCTACTTTGTGTACCATGTGTGTGGCAAGCACAAGGAGCCCTAGCTAATATGGTATTTGCTTATACAACTTTACACAAAGGTACCGTATTTCTCTAACACATTAATTACACAGCTACCTGGTCATTTAACTGAGAGATAAACATTTTTTTTTACTGCATCATCAGTGACACATGTTTACGCAGTTACACAGTTGGATGATTTAACACCTATGAAATTGTATTTTGTCTGTACTTTGTGAACTGTTCATATTTTTTCGGAACCATTGTGATACTATGAGAGCTTTGAATGACATATTTGGTATGGGATCACGATTTTTAAAGTACGTTTGAGGCAGATGACACTTTTGACATGAGCACAGAATTGTTTTTTTAGGTTTTGAAATTATTGGAGGAAGCTACGGAGATTTTGAGAATTTGACTGTCGTGTTATGATGTTATTATTACGATGACGATGTGAATTATGCTGCTGAGGTATGTTTAAGCTGATGTTATATGAGTTATTTGGTTATGCTACGTATCTGTTATGATGAAGTGTCGACGAATATATATGTGTGTTATAAGGTAAGAAATAATGAGTAGTGGTTAGGGACTCTGATTTGTGAAAAAGGATGTTGGAAACCGAGAATCGTACTTTAAGAATTATGAAATGAGTGTATATGCGTGAATGTATCACTATGCTGGCGAAAATTATTTGGACACTATTCTATTTAAAGGATTTTGTTTCTACATATTTGTAACGCAAATTCTTGACCTGTGAATTTTTTTATATGAGACTGCCACTGTAGCGGAAACTGGTGTCGTAAATATTTCGATAAGACAGTTAAGTGACCACCTGCATGTGATGCGTCGTGGGCACCCAGCTGCGCGACAACCACCTGACAAAAGAAAGCCATTAGTGTGTGCCTGTCAGAGGCACAGGTGGAGAAAAAAAAAGAGGTCATTATCCTCGCTACTGAGATTCTTTGTAGAAAGCATCGCAAATACTACACGCCCAAACTTGAAAACATATGATTACACTGTGGAGCTCTTAATTTATGATATTTACTAAAATGCCTAATGAAACGACGAGAAACATTTCATGGCTATTGTCCTGCTAGTTGAGAGAAATGCCATGTGGCTTGCTTTATGCATTTATTTACTCATTTTGTTTAATATCTAAACTGCACTGAAGCATTGGTTAAAATAAATTTTATGGATGTACTAATATAAATATTTTATGCCTACAGATCCAGTAAATAATAACTTTATGATGTACTTAAAAAAAAACGAAGTAGCACAAAAGACATTTCCCTTCACAGAAATTGCATACAGAATTGTCTTTTCAAGTACATGGTAATATTTTTTTACAATAAATTTTTGTGGTGCACCACTTTAATTGCATAGACATTAAGATGTGAATAGACATTGTCCTTATCTGCATTGTTGTCTTTAGTGTAACATTTTTTCTGCCTGAGCTATGTCATGTTTAGATATAAGTTATTGCATTTTCAGCTGCTGTTTGCTAGGCATAGTCCTACTAAATTTCACTTTGCATTACTCTGTTAAGCCAGATTTACTACTGATTTATTTTTCTTGTTTGCTGCGCATTGCCTTATATTAGTTGTAATATTGCTGCCTTTTTTGCCAATTTCCATTTTTTAACATTGCTGTTTCTGTAAATTGTTTTGTGCTGCTGCATTGCCTCATCCCTTAGTTAAGCATCTGAGCTCAGTAGATTTAAGTTAGCTTAAGAGGGGGTAGCCTATATAAGAGAATGATTTGCGATATATTGGAAGAAATGCATTGAGAAGTTATACGAAAAAAGTACAGAAATCAGGTATAGATAGGACTCTTTGGGAATAATGATGAACTAAGGGAGATCTCTATGCAAAATACTGCAGTAAAACAAACCCTGTCCTTTTCTTTCGTATTATCCCTCTATGTGTTTATGTACCCTTGTGTATTTCACTTTTTCCTGTCTTAGTGAACGCATTATTGTGGCCAAGATAGATACGAAGCCCTCACCTACTACACTAGTACAAGTTTATATGCCAACAAGCTCTGCAGATGACGAGGAAATTGAAGAAATGTATGATGAAATAAAAGAAATTATTCAGATAGTGAAGGGAGATGAAAATTTAATAGTCATGGGTGACTGGAATTCAGTAGTATGAAAAGGGAGAGAAGGAAACGTAATAGGTAATTATGGACTGGGGCAAAGAAATGAAAGAGGCAGCCGCCTGGTAGAATTTTGCACAGAGCACAACTTAATCATAGGTAACACTTGGTTCAAGAATCATAAAAGAAGGTTGTATACATGGAAGAATCCCGGAGATACTAAAAGGTATCAGATAGCTTATATAATGGTAAGGCAGAGATTTAGGAACCAGGTTTTAAATTGTAAGACATTTCCAGGGGCAGATGTGGACTCTGACCACAATCTGTTGGTTATGACCTGTAGATTAAAACTGAAGAAACTGCAAAAAGGTGGGAATTTAAAGAGATGGGACCTGGATAAACTAAAAGAACCAGAGGTTGTACAGAGTTTGAGGGAGAGCATAAGGGAGCAATTGACAGGAATGGGGAAAAGAAATACAGTAGAAGAAGAATGGGTAGCTTTGAGGGATGAAGTAGTGAAGGCAGCAGAGGATCAAGTAGGTAAAAAGACGAGGGCTACTAGAAATCCTTGGGTAACGGAACAAATATTGAATTTAATTGATGAAAGAAGAAAATATAACAATGCATTAAATGAAGCAGGCAAAAAGGAATACAGACGTCTCAAAAATGAGATCGACAGGAAGTGCAAGATGGCTAAGCAGGGATGGCTAGAGGACAAATGTAAGGACGTAGAGGCTTATCTCACTAGGGGTAAGATAGATACTGCCTACAGGAAAATTAAAGAGACCTTTGGAGATAAGAGAACCACTTGTACGAACATCAAGAGCTCAGATGGAATCCCAGTTCTAAGCAAAGAAGGGAAAGCAGAAAGGTGGAAGGTGTATATAGAGGGTCTATACAAAGGCGATGTACTTGAGGACAATATTATGGAAATGGAAGAGGACGTAGATGAAGACGAAATGGGAGATATGATACTACGTGAAGAGTTTGACAGAGCACTGAAAGACCTGAGTCGAAACAAGGCCCCCGGAGTAGACAACATTCCATTGAAACTACTGACGGCCTTGGGAGAGCCATTCCTGACAAAACTCTACCATCTGGTGAGCAAGATGTATAAGACAGGCGAAATACCCTCAGACTTCAGGAAAAATATAATAATTCCAATCCCAAAGAAAGCACGTGTTGACAGATGTGAAAATTACCGAACTATCAGTTTAATATTTCACAGCTGCAAAATACTAACGCGAATTCTTTACAGATGAATGGAAAAACTAGTAGAAGCCGACCTCGGGGAAGATCAGTTTGGATTTCGTAGAAATGTTGGAACACGTGAGGCAATACTGACCCTACGACTTATCTTAGAAGCTAGATTAAGGAAGGACAAACCTACGTTTCTAGCATTTGTAGACTTAGAGAAAGCTTTTGACAATGTTGACTGTAATACTCTCTTTCAAATTCTGAAGGTGGCAAGGGTAAAATATAGAGAGCGACAGGCTATTTGCAATTTGTACAGAAACCAAATGGCAGTTATAAGAGTCGAGGGACATGAAAGGGAAGCAGTGGTTGGGAAGGGAGTGAGACAGGGTTGTAGTCTCTCCCCGATGTTATTCAATCTGTATATTGAGCAAGCAGTAAAAAAAACAAAAGAAAAGTTTGGAGTGGGTATTAAAATCCATGGACAAGAAATAAAAACTTTGAGGTTCGCCGATGACATTGTAATTCTGTCACAGACAGCAAAGGACTTGGAAGAGCAGTTGAACGGAATGGATAGTGTCTTGAAAGTAGGATATAGGATGAACATCAACAAGAGCAAAACGAGGATAATGGAATGTAGTCAAATGAAGTCGGGTGATGCTGAGGGAATTAGATTAGGAAATGAGACACTTAAAGTAGTAAAGGAGTTTTGCTATTTGGGGAGCAAAATAACTGATGATGGTAGAAGTAGAGAGGATATAAAATGTAGACTGGCAATGGCAAGGAAAGCGTTTCTGAAGAAGGGAAATTTGTTAACATCGAATCTAGATTTAAGGGTCAGGAAGTCATTTATGAAAATAATTGTATGGAGTGTAGCCATGTATGGAAGTGAAACATGGACGATAAATAGTTTGGACAAGAAGAGAATAGAAGCTTTCGAAATGTGGTGCTACAGAAGAATGCTGAAGATTAGATGGGTTGATCACATAACTAATGAGGAGGTATTGAATAGGATTGGGGAGAAGAGAAGTTTTTGGCACAACGTGACCAGAAGAAGGAATCGGTTGGTAGGACATGTTCTAAGGCATCAAGGGATCACCAATTTAGTATTGGAGGGCAGCGTAGAGGGTAAAAATCGTAGAGGGAGACCAAGAGATGACTACACTAAGCAGATTCAGAAGGATGTAGGTTGCAGTGGGTTCTGGGAGATGAAGCAGCTTGCACAGGATAGAGTAGCATGGAGAGCTGCGTCAAACCAGTCTCAGGACTGAAGACCACAACAACAACATGTGTTTAGCTAATAAGATTTATGTTGTAGAATTTTCTTTGTAATATGTTCAGACATTATTTATTGTGTTTTGTTTTAATGCTCATGTGTGAAGTTGATGTTTCAAAAGTTATTCTGATGTTTTATGTATGTACTTACGTCGTAATTTTTGTAACACTGATGTATTTGTTATTTCGATTCTTTTGTAAAGCCTGTATTACAGCAAATGTTATCTGTACTATTATGTTCTTTAATGATATATTTTGTCCTTTGTTATTGTATTCTTATGTTGTAAAATTGTAATTGACACCAGTTCATCAAATTAAGTAACTTGTAAATTACATTTCACTGCACACATTTCTGTTGGTCATAGTATATGGACAATATGTGAGAAGTAGGGACTGATAGTGTTTGCACATGTGTTAATAATTCAGCAAGGGACTGGACAACAGCGTTGCTGGTTCTAAGGACATTTCAAACAAATTCTTTGCGATTGGACAAGTGGTGGTTTATGGACTTGCTATATTCTCCGCAAGACTCTTCGAGGGTGATTGTGCACCTGCACATTCGCAACAGATGGCTGTTTGCCATCTCTACAAGGACTGAAGTGGGTCTGCACCTTCGATGGCCCACCAATACCATTATTTCTACATGGACTGCAGTGGGTCTGTACCTCTGGTGGTCCACCAATACTCTACTCTCTACCAGGACTACAGTGGGTCTGGTCTGTGATGACCTACCTACCAATAGTCTTCAACTTCGACTGACTCTGCTGTTTGTTAGCTCTGTTGTGGCCCATTACCTGTCTGCATGTCAGGAGTCAGCACAGTCTTTCCGTTGGAAGGACAACACTACTTCTTCAAGACTGCTTAGAAATCCACTACTTCCAAGTGCAATTTCTTTTATTGCTCAGACTCTGAGAAAAACACTGCAATTTTACTGTGATGAACGATCAGGACTGTCTTCATGGACTGTGAGAAAATTTTAGCTTTTGACCAACATTGTATCAATAAGTGTGTGCATTTGATATCTTTGTTATTGTAATTATGAAAAAATTTTTCAAATCATTATTGGCCACTGCCCAAAACAATTTGTAAAT
Organism: Schistocerca gregaria; assembly: GCF_023897955.1. Lineage (NCBI taxonomy): Eukaryota > Metazoa > Arthropoda > Insecta > Orthoptera > Acrididae > Schistocerca > Schistocerca gregaria. The sequence goes on along the minus strand of NC_064920.1, from coordinate 1,047,330,798 downwards.
TTTTTTGTGGGGAGCATGGGGGCTATGTAAGTAGGCTGTTTAGGTTTTCTTATTGGTAACGCCACATAGCGCTCTGTATGAAAAATCACTGGCTGTGCTGTGCGCAGTCTGTGGCTAGTTTGCATTGTTGTCTGCCATTGTAGTGTCGGGCAGCGGCAGCTGGATGCTAACAGCGGCTAGCGTTGCGCAGTTGGAGGTGAGCCGCCAGCAGTGGTGGACGTGGGGAGAGAGATGGCGGAGTTTTGAAATTTGTAGGAATTGGTGTCATGAACTGCTATATATATTATGACTAGTGAGGTAAATACATTGTTTGTTCTCTATTAAAATCTTTCATTTGCTAACTATGCCTATCAATAGTTAGTGCCTTCAGTAGTTCGAATCTTTTATTTAGCTGGCAGTAGTGGCGCTCGCTGTATTGCAGTAGCTTGAGTAACGAAGATTTTTGTGAGGTAAGTGATTTGTGAAACGTATAGGTTATTGTTAGTCAGGGCCATTCTTTCGTAGGAATTTTTGAAAGTCAGATTGCGTTGCGCTAAAAATATTGTGTGTCAGTTTAAGCACAGTCTTGTATAAACTGTTCAAAAGGGACGTTTCAACATCTTACAACAGTTTCAACATTTATTACATCTCAAATCTATTACAATATTACTTGGGATTGGACATAAACATTAATATTCACATCGAAACTCATTTACAGTTTTCTTAACATAATTGCATGAAACAAAAATAAATGAAATCAGAACATCAGTTACACAAGTTTATCGTAAAATCAGATGAATGGAACTACTTATATGTAGAATAGTACAGACTCGTTGTTGTTACAAAGGGTTGTCATATGTCAGAACGACCCATCTACATCTACATGATTACTCTGCAATTCACATTTAAGTGCGTGGCAGAGGGTTCATCGAACCACAATCATACTATCTTCCTACCATGCCACTCCCGAACAGCGCGCGGGTAAAAACGAACACCTAAACCTTTCTGTTCGCGCTCTGATTTCTCTTATTTTATTTTGATGATGATTCCTACCTATGTAGGTTGGGTTCAACAAAATATTTTCGCATTCAGAAGAGAAAGTTGGTGACTGAAATTTCGTAAATAGATCTCGCCGCGACGAAAAACGTCTTTTCTTTAATGACTTCCATCCCAACTCGGGTATCATATCTGCCACACTCTCTCCCCTATTACGTGATAATACAAAACGAGCTGCCCTTTTTTGCACCCTTTCGGTGTCTTCCGTCAATCACACCTGGAGAGGATCCCACACTGCGCAGCAATATTCTAACAGAGGACGAACGAGGGTTGTGTAAGCTGGTATAATGTGCTAGAGAGGAATGACTCTCGCCGAAGCGTGCAGAGAAACTCGGGCAAGTGTGTCATTGATTTTATTACATCGAAGATATGCAACGAGCCTTCCGCTGAACTCGGCGATGGCGCGGCGCCAAGACCAATGTTGGAATCTACAACATCAGCACCCGATCGCCGAGCTGTCCGGTAGCGCTCCTGCTCAAGCGACGGGTAAGTGGCTGCCACGTGTGTGCTGCACCCGATAGCTTGGAACATACTGACTGCTCCCTCAAGTGCAACTCGTGAATCCTACGTAGAGCGCCGAGGAGGAACAGACGACCACCGTCGTTGCAGTGAACCTTAGCAGATCTCAACATCCGCCCAAGGCAGCTCTTTCAGTGTCTGTCGACAGCTCTGCAGTTGGGAAGCCATGGCTCCGCCCCTGTAGATAGCAGCTTCCAGTCCACCGGACTATGTCACCCAGAGAGTGGAGGCCAGCAGTCATTTCGCCCCTTGCCCGTGTCGCCCCCCACCCTGGCGCAGATCCATGGTGCAGACCGCCCCACCACAGCTATGACTCGTCCATGCAGCGGAGATTGGAGGTAGCTCCAGCAGGCCGGTTGATCGCCGATATCCATAACCAGAATGTCGTCGTGATTGGCCTGTAACTTAAACAATCGTCATTGTCTCCGGTTCTGGACGTAGAAAGGATGGCTTCACGACTGTCTCCTTTGAGCCTCAAGACTCGGTTATTTACACGTCTTTTCCCTACACCTCTGACTTAGTTCCTCTGGAGACGGGTGTTCTTCAGTGGCTACTGTGTCAGCTTTCCTCAGTCTGTTCTGTCCCTACCCTCATGTCACTAGACGCGGCGGTAACTGCAACGTACGGCTTTCTCACAGCACGCCAGTACAGTGCACTGGCCTGATTGCTTCACATTTGTATATAGTGCCCGCGTGGCCGTGCCTTCACACCTGTGAGCGGTATCGTGAACCTGCCTCGCAGAATCTCTTGCTAAATATCAACATTTCCCAGGCTTGGCATACGATATGTGCCTTGTCTACTCCTTTCTAGCCACAGCTGCACGAAATTTATAAGAGTTATATTAGAACAAGTAAGCCATCGGTCACAAATATTAAGTCAAAATTGACCAGGTTTCGACGCTAGTATGAGCGTCGTCTTCAGAATTAGACTAACTGTTCTAAAACATTCTAAGTATATAATACATTAATAAAATTAAAGTTTGTACTGACTGGAAAAAGATGCAGTACTTATAAGTCACATATTAAAAAAGATCTAAGCCGGAAAGGCGGCGTCATGAATAGTTGTAAGTAAGATGGCGAGCCTCTAAGAGCTGCTCGTACTTCAGTGAACAAGGGTTGCAACAAGACTGAGGTGCCCACGTTAGAAAGTGTGGGCAAGTAGACATGGTGTTGCTACGAGCGCCATCTAGTAGCCGTAGAAACAACTGGGCTACTGTACATTCAAAATTAGACACATGAAATTGTGATGCAGCTAATTCAGGCGGTCGTAGCAACGCCATGTCTACTTGCCCACACTTTCTAACGTGGGCACCTCATTCTTGTTACAACCCACGTTCACTAAAGTACGAGCAGCCCTTAGCGGCTCGCCATCTTACTTACAACTATTCATGACGCCGCCTTCTCGGCTTAAATCTTTTTTAATATGTGACTTATAAGTACTGCATCTTTTTCCAGTCAGTGATTCTCCGGCGGTATTCCATAAGGTTACCGCCCTTCGATTGTGCAGTCCCCGCACTAACCGCAACGCTACGGTTTCAGATGCGAGCCAGCCAGCCAGCCAGCCAGCCAGCCAGCCAGCAGTAGCAGTAGCAGCAGCAGCAGCAGCAGCGGTCCCGACCGGCATCGCGGTTCAGCCTGTAGCAGCCAGCCACCCCTCCGGCAGCAGCGGTCCGGCCAGCCAACCAGCCAGCCAGCCAGCCCCGACCTCCAGCAGCAGCAGCAGCAGCAGCAGCCCCGGCCCTGTCCGTGGCAGCGGCGCCAGCTGCGGCATTCCTGCCAGTCGGCGTCAGCTTCAGCTTCCGCGCCAGCAGCGTGGGACTCTGGTCGTCGTCCGTCTTCGTCTTCGTCCGTCTTCGTCTTCGTCCGTCCCCAGTTTTCATCTTCTTCTTCCCCTTTCCATTTTGTCCTGTGTACTTTTCTATATCCTTGTCATCATGTCAGCTCCCACCACCACTACGACCACTACTACCACAACCATAGTCTACACGTCCCCCTCTGCCGCCACCACCACCATTACATGGTGTGCCCAGTCACACCCCCCTCTTTCCATCCCTCCTCTTCTCACTCTCCCTTCGCCTTCGCTCTTTGTCGCCGGTTCTCCGGCTTCTTCCTCCCACTCCTCTCCCTCTGATCCTTTCCCCCCACTCCCCCAGCCTGTTACTGCAGCTCCAGCTAGGGAGGTGGCCCGTCGGGCCACTGCCCATGCCCAACTCTCGCCATCGCCTTCGCCGTCACCGCCACCACCGTCGCCTTCACCATCACCATCTCCGGCGCCGTCTGCTGCTGGGACCTGCCCGTTCCCGCCACCTCCCTATAGCTCCCATCCCTCATGTCACCACCCACCCTTCTGCCGCTGTTAAACGCCCTAGTGGCACCGCCACCTCCTCTGCTCCCAAAAAGGCCCCGCCCCGTCCTCCTTCCCCCTCCCAGGATGCCATGGATGTCGCCCCACCTGCCCCTGCTCCCTCCGCTTCCTCCTCCTCCTCCCCCCCTTCTTTACACAAATACCTCCTCTCCCGTCCGGATCCTTCCCTTCTCGAGGCCCGGAATCTCTCCCTCCTCCTCCGTCAACACGTCCCTGGTGCCCCTGTCTCTCCCCTCACTCCCCGTTCTCATCTCCTGCCCCAGCCCTACCCTCCATACTGACATCCTCTCCCGCTTCCCCATCACCCGTTTTGGCCCCAACGATTCCCTCACCCCTGCTCCTTCTCCATCCCCCAACCAGCAACCCCAACCCCCATGTCGCCTGCCGACCCTCACCGCTGTGATCACTCGGCTCAGACTGACGATCACGGAGGAGGAGGTGTTGGCGGAGCTCAAGGCGCATCCCACACTGGAGGTGCGGGCAGTTCGCCGCATTTTCAAATCGTCTGGCCCCACTCGCCTTATGCAGGTTTTCTTCGAGGACGCCCCCTCCATTGACCGTCTATTGAAGGAGGGTGCCCTCCTCTTCCACCAGCACTATAAGGTCGACCCCTCCCATTCTCCTCCTCAATGCCTGCGCTGCCAGAGGTGTCTGCCCTACAACGCACACCCAACAGCTGAGTGCCGCGAGGCCCCCACCTGCCTGCATTGTAAACAAATGCACTTCCTCTGGCAGTGCCCTAACCTACAATCCCCTCACTACTGCAATACCTGCAATCTCCCCCATCCCACCTACTCCCAAAAGTGTAAAGCCCGACCCCCTCCGACCACTCCTGAACTCACTGTACCAGTCCGTCCTCTGGACGCTACCACCCCTCCTGGCAATTCCCTTCTTTCCCCCCCCCCCCCCCCCCCCCGCCGCTGAGGACGTCATCAGGTTCCTCACCATTGTCTTACAAAATGTCCACCCTTTCCAGTGCCCTCACACCCTTCAACAGGTCTCCCTCGCCGCCCATTCCATTTTCCACTTGAAAATGTATGCCACCTACTCCAACAACCAGGCCCATTTCACCTTCTCCCGTCTTGACACCCTTGTCTAAATCCCTGTTATGGCGCGACAGCACAACATCCGCTACCTTCCCTCCAACAAGAACCTCTTCCTGCACACCCTTGCCACCCACAGCGTGGATGCCTTCCTCCTCAATGAAACTTTCCTCCAACCGCACCACACCATCCACACTTCGCCCTACCTCCTTCATCGCTCCGATAATCCCCTCCCGATTGCGCGTGGCGGAGTTGCCATTGGTCACCACCGCCAGATCCCAGTACGGCTCCAACCTCTCCTTCCCGACCCCACTGAACACCTGATCCTTAGTCTCTTCTTCGCTGGCCTTACCGTCACCTGCGCCACCACCTATGTCCGCCCTAACGTCCCTATTCCCTTCGACTTCCTCTCCCACATTGACCATACCTTCTCCTCCTATGTGATCGCCGCCGACCTCAACATCCATAGCCGTTCCGCCGCCCAGTTACGGCGGTGGCATCGGTTCCTCTCCTCCCTTCAAGGGGACCTCATCCCCATCCCCCAGCATACCCGTCCTGAATCCAACTCCACTCCCGATGTTATCCTTCCCTCCCTTAACCTCCTTGGCTGCATAACGGTGGATGTCCTGGAACCTATTGGTAGCAACCATCTCCCTGTCCTCCTCATCGTTTCCGACGGTCGTCGCCCCCGCCCCAACCCTCGTCATGACCCTCCCCTAAAGCATATCCATGACTATTCCCATGTCAACTGGAATGCCTACCGGGATACCATCTCCACCCAGGTCGATAGCCACCCCTTCACCTACCGCCACCCTGACGATGTAACCCATGCCGCCTCCTTTCTCCAGCAGACCTTGTCTGAGGCCGTGGAGGCCCACGTCCCTACTGTCGCCATCCACTCCCACCGTCCTACCTTACCCCTACAGGCCGTCCTCCTCCTCCGTGAATCCCGTCGCCTCTACCGTGCCTTCCTCCACATGCGTGACCTGGACACACTCCGACGCCACTGGCAACTCCAGCGACACATTCGTAATTTGCTTGCGGCCAACAAACGCCGGGACTGGCGACAGACATGCACCCATTTGAATGCCACCCTATCACTCGTCCAAGTTCTGGTCAGCCTTCCGTCGCCTTACTGGAACTAAGCCCTCCCCCTACTATCCTCTCCTCCATGATGATCACCCATTCTCTGACATCCTTAGTAAGGCCAATCACTTTGCCTCCTACCTCTCTGATGTCTTTTCCATCCCTGACGATCCCCAGTTCGATTACTCCCTCTTCCCGGATGTCCGCGATCGAACTGACATCTCTGTCCCTCCCCTAGCGCCTGGTTTCCAGTACTTGGGCAACATTGCACACACAGAACTCAATGCCCCTATCACTACATAGGATCTCATTGCTACACTCCGCACCAAACGCAACACCACTCCTGGTCACAATCGTGTCACCTACCGTCACCTTTGTGAAGCTCCTGTCTCTTTCCTCTCCACCCTGGCCAGGGTCTACAATGTAGTCTTGTCCACCAGTTACTACCCCGACCTGTGGAAAACCTCACGTATCCTGATGTTCCTTAAACCTGGTAAACCGCCATCTGCCGTCTCCGCCTACGGTCCCATCAGCCTTACCTTCGTCTTCAGCAAGGTCCTGGAATCTATCCTCACCCGCCGCATCCACCAGCATCTCCACCAGCACCGCCTCCTTCCTATCACCCAGTGTGGCTTTCGGCCATCCTTCTCTTCCGATCTTCTCCTTCACCTCACCCATCTCCTTTCTGAACAGCTTAGTTCCCGTCACTCTGCAATCTTCCTCTCCCTGGACCTCGAACGTGCTTATGACCACGTATGGCATTCCAATCTCCTCTTCAAGCTCCAAACCTTCGCCCTTCCCATTAATTACGTCCGTCTGATCGCCTCCTTTCTCTCCCGCCGTCCTTCCTACGTCACCATCCATAACACAGATTCCTACACCTTTTTTCCCTCCGCCGGTGTGCCCTAAGGCTGCGTCCTCTTTCCCCTTCTGTACCTTTTGTATACGGCGGACATGCCGCCGCCATCACCCCCCGTCCACCTTCTCCAGTTTGCCGATACCACCGCCTTCCTTGCCCTTGCCCCCACCCTGCAGCTCTCCAAACACCTTCTCCAATCCCATCTTGACCCGTTCACCGCTTGGTGCCACCAGTGGTTGCTCAAGGTCAATCCCTCCAAAACCCAGGCGATCATTGTAGGCAAAACCACCCCTTTCTTCCGCCTCCTTGATTTCTATCTCGCCGTCTATGGCCGTCCTATCGCCCTCACCCCCACCCTCAAGTACCTTGGCGTCACCCTCAACCGTTGACTCTCCTGGACCCCACATCACCAGACAATCCAAGCCAAGGCACGCTCCCGTCTCCATCTCCTCAAGCTCCTTTCCGGTCGTACGTGGGGTCTAGACCCCTCCACCATACTCCACACCTATAAATCCCTATCCTTTGTTACGCCCATCTGGCCTGGATCTCTGACCCCACTACCTTTTACAAATCCCTCCCAATCCTTGAATGCCATGCTCTCCGCCTCGCATCCGTCTCCCCTCCCCCATGCGGATCCTGTATGATCACATTCTGTTCCCCCACCTCCTCCTTTTCCTTGAGAGGCTACGGATCCAGTACACCTCACGCAAACTCGATCCTACTCACCCGTTTGTCTGGCCCATCCCCTCCCACACCCGCCCGCTGCCGCGCCTGTATTCCCACGTCCCACCCGGTCTCCATCTCTCTACCCTCCTTACCCTCTCCCAAGGAGGCTTCCGCCAGCTCCTCCTCCCTGATGATGTCCTCCTTCCCTCCATATACCCCTCCTACCAGCTTTGATCCTCCTTCCCTCTTCCTGTCTCTGTTCCTTTGGGCATCCTCGCTCCCTCATTCCTTTCTCCCCACTCCTCCCCCGGGCTTCCCCTCCCCTGTCCCTCTACTCCTCCTCCCATGTCCTCAGCCATTGGCGTCTTTGGTCTCCCCTCTCCAACCCTTCCCCCCCCCCGCCCTTCTTCCCCTCTTGGCAGGTCCCCGGACTCGCACACGCTACGTGGACTTTCGCGCGCCGGAGATCATCGCCAACAGTGTCTCGTGTGTGCCGTCGTCTTCAGTGTTCACCGTCGCACTCCATCGTCCATCTGTGCCATCACCGTCTTCCGTGTTTGTGCGTCGTGTCACCAGTTTTAAGTGCGGTCTATCGTCAAGTGTGAACGGCTCCGTGTTTGCCTTTCTGTGTCAACTGTTTTCTTGCCCACCGTTCTGTAACCTATGTGTAATCTTTCTGTTTTTTTCTCATCTTGTATCCTCTGGCTGAAGAGCAGCATAGAACGCTACTGACAGCCTGCCTGTTGTACAGGCTTTAAAATTAAAATAAAGGAAAAAGAATTCCAGTCAGTACAAACTTTAATTTTATTAATGTATTATATACTTATTATGTTTTAGAGCAATTAGTCTAATTCTGAAGACAACGCTCACAGTAGCGAAACCTGGTCAATTCTGACTTAATATTTGTGACCGAGGGCTTATTTGTTCTAATATATTTCTGACACGGTCACTGAACCTTAGCTGCTTTGTTCAAAGTTTTATATTTATAAGAGGTCCCAAAATCCCGGCCTGTACTTATTCGTGGCGCAGTAGGAATCTCTCTGCCCCAATCTGGATGTGCATCCAATGTTTAGTTCAGTTTCGAATGTTCGAAAACGTTGAGGGTGATTCGCAAGTGCAATGCTGTTTTTATTACGACACTTTTAACAAGCATTTGCCTAACCTCTATTTTCACTATTCTTTCTCAGAAATGTGTGGCACGTGTGTTCAGTTATGCACATATTCTCTGTAACCCATATACGAAAGAAGAATTGACAACTCGTCTGGAGTTTCATCGACCTAAGAGCAAACTGTCTGTGACTACTGTGAAGCAGGAGGAGAACAAATCCCAGAAACCAAGTAGTGTGGGTAATAGAGCATTCATTGATTTGCAACAAGAGCTTACAGAAAGGTAACACACATGTTCATCAGTAATTACAGTATATAGTTGAGAGAACGATGAGCCTCTGTAGTATCTTTCGTGGTAACTTGTGAAATACACAACTGTTCTCAAGTTGTTGGTACAGCGGATTTGCAAATAACGGGTTCCTGACAAGATGAATATCGGTTCATCTATGCGGGAACGAAATTTTTAACACGGTTTCCGGTTAAACATATTCGGAAAGGAAGGTATTACAACAAGCGTATTTGTCACTATCTCTGATGAAATTACACTTATGTCCAGATATCATAAGAGTATTAATGTAGGTGTGTCCAAATCCTGTAAGAGCATTACCGACATGTAATAACTACATCTATGCCAGGCTGCTCAACAATAAGGCAGTTATAAAGTAAAGTATTAGAAAGAAAAAAGCACAACGAAGTTTTTGATGAAAAGTATATACGACTATACATGTGAAACACAATATTTGCATACGTGTATGTTCGTTTGTGTGTGTGTGTGTGTGTGTGTGTGTGTGTGTGTGTGTGTATGTGTGTGTGTGTGTGTATGTGTGTGTGTGTGTGTGTGGGTGTGTGTGTCCAACATCTCAGTTCGAATATAATGAATTTCCTTCAGGCAGAGAAGTTGCTGTCCATGCATCAGCACGGCTTTAGAAAGCATCGCTCCTGCGAAACGCAACTCACCCTTTTTTCACATGATATCTTACGAACCATAGATGAAGGGTATCAGGTCGATGCCATATTCCTTGACTTCCGGAAAGTGTTTGACTCGGTGCCCCACTGCAGACTCCTAACCAACGTACGAGCATATGGGATTGGTTCCCAAGTATGTGAGTGGATCGAAGACTTTTTAAGTAATAGAATCCAGTACGTTGTCCTCGATGGTGAATGTTCATCGGGGGTGAGGATATCATCTGGAGTGCCCAAGGGAAGTGATTTGTGATTGATGGAAAGAATGGCAGCTAACTCTAAATATAGATAAATGTAAATTAATGCAGATGAACAGGAAAAAGAATGCCGTAATATTTGAATACTCAGTTAGTAGTGTAGCGCTTGACACTGTCACGTCGATTAAATATTTCGACGTAACATGCAGAGTGATATGAAGTGGGACAAGCATGTAATGGCAGTTGTGGGGAAGGCGGATAGTCGCCTTTGATTCATTGGTAGAATTTTGGGAAGATGTGGTTCATCCGTAAAGGAGAACGCTTATAAAACACTAATACGACCTATTCTTGAGTACTGCTAGATCAATTGAGATACCTATCAGGTCGGATTGAGGGAAGACATAGAAACAATTCAGAGGCAGGCTGCTAGATTTGTTACTGGTAGGTTTGATCATCACTCGAGTGGTACGGAAATGCTTCAGGAACTCGGATGGGAGTCTCCAGAGGAAAGGAGGCGTTCTTTTCGTGAATCGCTACAGAGTAAATTTAGATAACCAGCATTTGAGGCTGACTGCAGTACAATTTTACTGCCGCCAACTTACATTTCGCGGAAAGACCACAAAGCTAAGCGAGATTAGGGCTCGTACAGATTCATATAGGCAGTCATTTATCCCTCGTTCTGTTTGGGAGTGGAACAGGGAGAGAAAATGCTAATTGCGGTACGAGGTACCCTCCGCCACGCACCGTATGGTGGATTACGGAGTATGTATGTAGATGTAGATGTACTCCTTACCAATGGGCTGGTACACATTCGAGTACTCCTTGCCACACGAAAATTAGAAATACCTCCTTGCTGCCAGCGGGGCAGAGATATGGACAAAAAAGATTTTTCAACCCCTTAAAAGTAGGCTGTCCCCTACATGTCATGTATTTTGTGTAGATAGTATCAGCATACCTTGCAGAGGCTACACGTGCAGATGGGTATGGCTGAGGAGAGAGAGAGAGCAGGAGGAGATGGAAGATACTGAGACTGGGATGAAGATTAGGTGGAACGAGAAAGGGGGAGAAAAAGATGGTCAGAGAGGGAAAGTCAGCTTATGGATGGAGAGAGATGGTGGCGGAAGGGGTGGACAGCAAGACATCTACATCTACATCTACATGACTACTCTGCAATTCACATTTAAGTGCTTGGCAGAGGGTTCATCGAACCACAATCATACTATCTCTCTACTATTCCACTCCCGAACAGCGAGCGGGAAAAACGAACACCTAAACCTTTCTGTTCGAGCTCTGATTTCTCTTATTTTATTTTGACGATCATTCCTACCTATGTAGGTTGGGCTCAACAAAATATTTTCGCATTCGGAAGAGAAAGTTGGTGACTGAAACTTCGTAAAAAGGTCTCGCCGCGACGAAAAACGTCTTTACTGTAATGACTTCCATCCCAACTCGTGTATCATATCTGCCACACTCTCTCCCCTATTACGTGATAATACAAAACGAGCTGCCCTTTTTTGCACCCTTTCGATGTCCTCCGTCAATCCCACCTGGTAAGGATCCCACACCGCGCAGCAATATTGTAACAGAGGACGAACGAGTGTAGTGTAAGCTGTCTCTTTAGTGGACTTGTTGCATCTTCTAAGTGTCCTGCCAATGAAACGCAACCTTTGGCTCGCCTTCCCCACAATATTACCTATGTGGTCCTTCCAACTGAAGTTGTTCGTAATTTTAACACCCAGGTACTTAGTTGAATTAACAGCCTTGAGAATTGTACTATTCATCGAGTAATCGAATTCCAACGGATTTCTTTTTGAACTCATGTGGATCATCTCATACTTTTCGTTATTTAGCGTCAACTGCCACCTGACACACCATACAGCAATCTTTTCTAAATCGCTTTGCAACTGATACTGGTCTTCGGATGACCTTACTAGACGGTAAATTACAGCATCATCTGCGAACAATCTAAGAGAACTGCTCAGATTGTCACCCAGGTCATTTATATAGATCAGGAACAGCAGATGTCCCAGGACGCTTCCCTGGGGAACACCTGATATCACTTCAGTTTTACTCGATGATTTGCCGTCTATTACTGCGAACTGCGACCTTCCTGACAGGAAATCACGAATCCAGTCGCACAACTGAGACGATACCCCATAGGTCCGCAGCTAGATTAGAAGTCGCGTGTGAGGAACGGTGTCAAAAGCTTTCCGGAAATCTAGAAATACGGAATGAACTTGGGATCCCCTGTCGATAGCGGCTATTACTTCGTGCGAATAAAGAGCTAGCTGCGTTGCCAAGAGCGATGTTTTCTGAAGCCATGCTGATTACGTGTCAATAGATCGTTCCCTTCGAGGTGTTTCATAATGTTTGATTACAGTATATGCTCCAAAACCCTACTGCAAACCGACGTCAGTGATATAGGTCTGTAGTTAAATGGATTACTTCTACTACCCTTCTTAAACACTGGTGCGACCTGCGCAATTTTCCAATCTGTAGGTACAGATCTATCGGTGAGCGAGCGATTGTATATGAGTGCTAAGTAGGGAGCTATAGTATCAGCGTAATCTGAAAGGAACCTAATCGGTATACAATCTGGACCTGAAGACTTGCCCTTATCAAGCGATTTGAGTTACTTCGCAAACCCTAAGGTATCTACTTCTAAGAAACTCATGCTAGCAGATGTTCGTGTTTCAAATTCTGGAATATCCAAGACAGGAGAGGATGAGATGGACAGAGAGAGGTGGAGGACGAGATGTGGAAACATACTCCTTTGTATTGAATGCACACACAAGTAAAGTTGTGGGGAATAGGCTGGATGACATTTTAAAATAAACAGTGTAAATTTATGTAAGTTTAAATTTTTACAAATTACTATTAGCATCATGGTCTGTTATGGTTATAGTTACCAGGTGTCAAAACATAGTCGAAATATAGATAGAAACTAGCAATAACATAATGAAGTTTTCGACAGCAGATACTGGTGTGCCTGTATCAAACACATTTGGCTGGAGAAGACGATATTTCATACTGACGACAAGGCGTAGAGTGCAGACTCTTATGTAACCGTTTTTGGCGGTTAAAGCTGAGGGTCTGTCATGTTAGTCTGTTGTTTTATGAACAGTTAGTGTATTAGTAGACATCACCTCTAAAAGTTCAGTACATTGTGTTTAAGAAAGTCTTTCCTACACAGGTCTTATTATTTGTATAATGTGAAATAAATGTATGCTTTGCACACGATGTTGTCATTGTGAGACATGTCCTCGTAGTGACTCTTGCTTCGGAGCTAATGTATTTGGGTCAACTATTTGAGAAACATTTCTCAAACAAATCTGCCTTTTTTCTCAGTACACAGCAAAACCTCCCCACACTAAGACGTTATAATAGGGATTACAATTAAAAACAACTTAATATGATAGCGGCACATAGAAAATGTGGATAAAGCGAATCAAAGACTGCATTTAATTGGAAGAGATAATGCAACAAATTTACTAAATATATTGCCTACGCTACACTCATCTGTTCTCTTGTGGAATACGGCTGAATTATATGGGATCCTTATCAGATAGGATTTACGCATGATATCGAAAAAGGTTCAAGAAAGCGCAGCTCATTCTGTAACGTACGATACCGCAAAGGTTCCTAAAAGGACAACAGATTTTTTATTATCAGGAAACAGAGGAGAAAGTTTTACCGTTGTGGAGAGATCTTTTCACGGAGTTTGGATCACCAGCTTTGTCCTCTGAATGCAAAGATAATTTGTTGACTCCTACTGTATCAAAATAGGAAGAGTCAGAACTTTCGCAGAAGGACCTAGGTGTTCATTTTTGCCGCGTGCTGTTCGAGAGATCAACGGTAGAGACATAGCCACATGCATTCCTTGCATAAGGCCCAAGTGTGACCAGCAGATTAATGAGATGTATGTTAACGGAAATATAGGCGAACTATAGAAGTCCCGAAAAATGAACATTCCCTCTAGCACTTCAGTTATCTCTACGTCATGGGCACATATGGTATACAAAACTTCTTCCTCAGTCTACGCAAAACCGAGCGAAGTGGCGCAATGGTTAGCACAGCGGAGTAGCACATGTGTGGGCGACGATTCAGACCCGCGTCCGGCCATTCTAATTTCGCTAAATCGATTCAGGCAAATTCCGGGATGGTTCCTTTGAAAGGGCACGGCCGATTTCCTTCCCCATCCTTCCCTAATAGGATGCGACCGATGACCTCGCTGTTTGGTCTCCTCCCCCAGACCAAACAACCAACCAATCATTCTACGCAAGCGAACAACTTAAGGTGGTTCATGGTGTGACTGAACAGGAATGTCAAAAAGACGAACAGTGTGTGGGAGCTGTAGAGAACGAGACGCGTTTGGCTTCAGAGCGGAGAGGCAAAGAGCGCAGGATGGGCATCTAACCTCAGCATTGCCTCAACCTGTTGGCTGCCACAGGGCAGTTGCCCGGCGGAAACTGCACGGGGGCATCCCGTCTCATTTCGCCGGCCGTATCAAATTTATGATGAAATTTCGCGTGTTATTGCGCCTCACTGCTGCCACAGCGGTGTGCTCGCGCTGTGGGGAACGGCAGATGTATGGCGTGGAACTGCTGGAAAAGGAACACCAAAACAGACGGAGGGGCGCTTGGCTCACAGGAGTGAGATCGCTCGACTCCCAACAGTCAGAGGAATTTACAAACCAACGCGTTTCGTACATACAACTGACAAGATTCAGAGACACTCGCAAGACATTTTGGTTTCATCAGAGCCTTTTTTTAAATTTCTGTTTCAGTTATAACCCCATGACATGTGTTGTCTGAAGCCATTAGCACTATTACTGTTACACTGAAATGTCCGTGGATAGGATGGACAAAGAATATGAGACGCAGAAGGGCGAACCCAGGCTGACCACATCATTTTTCCCCAAGCAATTACAGATTTATTTAAACGTATGTCCGCAATCAGAATATAGTTAAAACCACAATACTCTCTTGCACCTGATATACAACAATGAACAGTTAGTTTTCGTTACATAAATAGTCTAAGATAAGAGAAATATTAGTTTAAACAATAAGCTTCATTTACACCAGTAAGTTAAAACGGAGAAACAACAATTGAAATAATTATTGTTTATAACAATAAGTAGGCCGAAGCTAGCCTTACCCTGCAGGGCTACTGTTAAAATTCAGTAGACAACAAGTTAAAGTCACCCAAAATTTTAAACGGCCCTAAGGCCCTTAAATAAAATCAACAGCTATAACAGTAGAATTAAGTAAAAAGGGCAAAT
Organism: Schistocerca gregaria; assembly: GCF_023897955.1. Lineage (NCBI taxonomy): Eukaryota > Metazoa > Arthropoda > Insecta > Orthoptera > Acrididae > Schistocerca > Schistocerca gregaria. The sequence continues at coordinate 1,047,315,678 of NC_064920.1, read as the reverse complement.
TTACAACGTTATCTGTGGCAATCGTGCAGTCACTTACAAGAGGTGTACAACGAAGTTAGACCAGGCTATCAAGATTAGTGAATTACGGATGGAATATGAAAGTACAGTAAAAGTTTGTGAACTCAGATACAGAAATTAGATTCTTAGCTACGATAAGGGGGGAGCAGGAGAGGCATCAGAGAACATTTTAATTTCCACTGTCTATACCCTTACAAATAAATTCATAAAGTTTTGTGAGCATGACCAGGAAGATTCAGAATTTACACTCACAGCAGTGAAAGTTCGAAAACATAACAAAATGATTTTTTTACATGAGAAATTTCATCATTTTTTTCAGTTACTAATGGCAGCATTTGTGGCTATAGGTACACTTTCCTTCATAAGTAAGAGAGATTCTTCGATGAATTTTCCACACCATACAAAACCATACTCAAAGGTGTATGAAACTTTAGAATTTTACAAATCTATTAAAAACTGTGGTAAAAATTGAGGTAATTAACGAGAAAATTTGTCTTCAGTTAAAACTTCCAGGCTGAGAGGCCGTGGTCGATGTATAAAATTTCCACCTGACGTTTCGTCTCCAGCTGCGGGAGACATCTTCCGAGGTCGTCCGGCTACTGCCACTGAGGCTCCAGGTACTCTCGCATTTATAGAGCGCATAGAGGGCACCACCATTCGTCACGTGATGCCGACAGTATGCCTATATTTGGAGGCGTCATTATTCTCGATTAAGAGTAATCGATTGTCATTCTTCTTGCGCAACGTCGACATCCATATTTGGTCCAATTTTAAAACTTCCTCTTTTCTATTAAAATTGTTGTGGTGTTTGTGGATCTCTATTGCTTCCCTATACATGCGTGCATGATAATGGGATGTTCGTGCTAGAACGCTAGTCTCATTAAATTTGATTTCGTGGTTCCCATCTCGAAAAACATGCTCAGCTACGGCCGATTTTTCGATGTGTCCTAAGCGACAGTTTCTCTTATGTTCGGCTAAGCGGGTGTTTACACTTCTTTTTTTTTTGTTGTTCCAATGTATACTTGTCCACAACTGCATGGAATTTTGTATACCCCAGGTGTTGTTAGGGGGTGTCGAGCGTCTTTTGCAGTTCTTAAATATTCCTTAATCTTCTTGGTGGGTCTGAAGATAGTTTCGATCCCATGTTTAGCCAAAACTTTGCCGATGCGGTCCGTGACTTTATTAATGAACGGTAAGAAAACTTTTCCAATAGGTGACCGTTGTTGCTCTGGAATTCTGGCTTCTTTTCTTCTTTGATGGAGGGCTCGATCAATTTCCTTGCTGGAATATCCGTTTTTCATGAAGGCCGAACGTAAGTGATATAATTCGTCTTGCAAGTAAGCCGGCTCGCAGATTTTGTTGGCTCTGTCCACCAAGGTTTTCATGATACCTCTCTTTTGCCTAGGATGATGGTTTGATTCCTTGTGGAGGTATCGATCCGTGTGAGTGTTCTTTCTATATACCTTGTGGCCCAGCGTCCCATTCACCGGTTAAAAAAAAAAAAAAAAAAAAAAAAAATGTGTATACACCCGCTTAGCCGAACATAAGAGAAACTGTCGCTTAGGACACATCGAAAAATCGGCCGTAGCTGAGCATGTTTTTCGAGATGGGAACCACGAAATCAAATTTAATGAGACTAGCGTTCTAGCACGAACATCCCATTATCATGCACGCATGTATAGGGAAGCAATAGAGATCCACAAACACCACAACAATTTTAATAGAAAAGAGGAAGTTTTAAAATTGGACAAAATATGGATGTCGACCTTGCGCAAGAAGAATGACAATCGATTACTCTTAATCGAGAATAATGACGCCTCCAAAGATAGGCATACTGTCGGCATCACGTGACGAATGGTGGTGCCCTCTATGCGCTCTATAAATGCGAGAGTACCTGGAGCCTCAGTGGCAGTAGCCGGACGACCTCGGAAGATGTCTCCCGCAGCTGGAGACGAAACGTCAGGTGGAAATTTTATACATCGACCACGGCCTCTCAGCCCGGAAGTTTTAACTGAAGACTATTCCGGCCGTGAAAGCCTGCACTGTATGAGAAAATTTGTGTTTAAAATATAACAGCTCATTCGTTTTTTCATAAATTAAAGAAATTCTAGAATTTCATACACCTGTAGGGATGGTTTGTATGCTGTGCAAAATTCGTAGAAGAATCTCTCTAACTTATGAAGATAAGTGTACCTATAGCAGCAAATCCAGCCATCAGTAAGTGAAAAAATGATGAAACTTCGCACGCAAAATAAATTATTTTGCTATGTTTTCGAACTTCCACTGCAATGGGTGTGGATCCTGAATCCTTCCTGGTGATGCTGACAAAGTTTTATGAATTTATTTGTAAAAGTTTTGTGTTAGCAGAAGAGCCAACATAGTGCTACGAGTGGAGGCCGAAATGCACACGTTTTAGCTCACGCAGGCTGGCGTGAGGACGAAAGAACTATACTGACGTGAGGCCTGGAACATGACAAGGAATGAGAATTCAGAAAGTGGACGTAATTAGTTTGGTACTTAACTTTAATCTATTAATGATTTACGTAGCTCTTGACGGTACATGATTCACAGTATTATCTGTTCAGAATACATTCTTGAATATAGTAATTATAGTAACTGAATATGGCACCTTGCTAGGTCGTAGCAAATGACGTAACTAAAGGCTATGCTACACTGTCGTCTCTGCAAATGAGAACGTATGTAGACAGTGAACCATCGCTAGCAAAGTCGGCTGTACAACTAGGGCGAGTGCTAGGGAGTCTCTCTCGACTAGATCTGCCGTGTGGCGGCGCTCGGTCTGCAATCACTGACAGTGGCGACACGCGGGTCCGACGTATACTAACGGACCGCGGCCGATTTAAAGGCTACCACCTAGCAAGTGTGGTGTCTAGCAGTGACACCACAAAAGTATACACACTGGAAATTAAAATGTCCTGAGATGCCTCTCCTGCTCCAATTCGGCTCGTTTGACGTCCTACCCCCCTTGAGTTAGATCACAAAATCAGACAGGCTCGAAAAAGGCAGTTACTTGAAACCACTCATCAAACAGGATACTTGTTCATCAGCTCCAGCTGGAATCAAAACCCCGGCTAGAGCTAACGGCCACCGTAGACGCCATCCGGGCACGCACAGGCCGAAATACATGACCGCGTACATGCGGGCAAGTGCCGCATCAACTACAATATCACGGTTCAGACCGAGCGAGGTGGCGCAGTGGTTAGTACGCTTGACTCGCATTCGGGAGGACCACGGTTCAATTCCGCGTCCGGCCATCCTCATTTAGGTTTACCGTAATTTCCCTAAATCGCTCCAGGCAAATGTCGGGATGGTTCCTTTCAAAGAGCACGGCCGACTTCCTTCCCTAATCCGATGAGACCGATGACTTCGCTGTCTGGTCTCCTCCCTCAAAACAACCAACCAATGGCTCAGAAGCCAAGGCTGTCAACAAATAGCACAAGGAAGGGCTTCCCAACCTTTTCAGCTGGCGGACCCCTTCTTCAGTCGAAAATCCATGGCGGACCCCTGATCAGTCAAGAGCACAGTAACTTTAACTTTCAGAGCGAAACCCATGGGAAGTGAAAGCTTCTTAACGCAAGTGCCATGTTCCAAGTGACTCCCTCCCCCAAAAGTATGAATAGTTTTTGGTTTAGAGATGAATGAAAACAACTTGAAATTATGGATCCAATTTGAATTCCCACTGTATCCAGACACTTGCTTGTGGATTTACTCCCTTTTTTCAACACACTATAAAATGATTAAAATTACTTTGTAGTCGACATTTCACACGTTGGAGCTGCCTTCCTCCAAGAGCAATCAACGTCACTTCCAAACTGTTCGCTGATTGGTCGACAAAGTTCGCCCCGCGCATGCCTAAAAGGTTGCAGGGCATCTAGCGCCGTGAGCCAGCGCACGAACGACCCCCGTATTGTAGCGAAACAGTCGATCAGACAAGCCGCATTCTCCGGCACTAAACTGTGTATGCGTCTCGCTTAAGAACCGCAAAGCCTGCTTGGGAATACCACCTGAAGTAAAAGTAAACATGTTTTTCACACGAAAAGAAAATAGTGATGAATTTGATTTTCACATCTTTATTCAATAATTTTACTAATTATTTTACACGATTTCGTGAAAGGTGGCCGCGGACCCCCTAGAAAGAAACGGCGGACCGCTAAAGGGTCCGCGGACCACACGTTGGGAAGCCCTGGCATAAGGTGTTCAAGTCTTTCAAGACCTAATAAAGCCCTTCAAGTAATGTAACGTCCACCACGCTGTTAATTTAAATGTGTAGGGGTTAACCTTTCAATTATTAGTAAAAATTTCTATTACTGTATTAAAACTGCTAATGCAAAGATAAGACACTTGTGATAACCAATAGCATATTTACCAACAGACACTGAATGCTCTTTTGAAACTATACAGTAATAGATACAGGCTTACCCGCCTGGAACGGACTTTGGTCTTAACATTTACAGATACGTTAGAAGTTGCAGACCCTTAAGATTTACACCCCTCTGAAACAAACTTAATAGAATATTTGTTTAAAACATCAAAAGCTAATTCAACGTTGCTCAAAACTTACAATAGCTAAGGGCTGACTTAAAGCTAAGGAACACCAAATTGAAGCAGTTTAATAGGACAGCACAGTTCAAAGACAGATTCACCACTTTGGTCAGTGGCCCACCTAAGTAAATTTCCATGTAACACGAGACTAGCTTGGAGATTCTAACAGGTCAGCTACCCGTACATTCTCCCCATAGACATATAAATATAAATAACTAAGCAAATCAGCAGAGTTACAGTCATGGATTTAACTACGTTAGAGTAACTGGCAGAAAACCTCGTCTTCTGAACCCACAGGTGAGGCTCACTGAGGGAGTAAGCACAATACGCACCATAGCTTCTTTAGCACTCCACAGGCCATCGTTCAGACCACTAGTCCGGCAGCCAAATGCAAACTGCACACGGCGAGAACATCTCAGAAGGCAAATTGCTCGTGCACACTCTCTCGAAAACACAGATGTCAGTCTCAGTGGATGCTATCGTGCATACGGCTCCGAATACAGCAATAGGCCCCAACGGCCACCATGTAAACAATCATACCGCTGGCACCCCAAAACAATACCAACTGTCAACAGCGTCACGGGTCCCGCCTTTTCCACGCTCGCTAACGGCGATAAACCGAGCGAATCACTGCGGCACTCGCGCCTCGTACCGTAACGCCAGTCACTCAGAAGATCCAAAGTTAGCGTAACGCCATAACAGCTCACATATTTTCTTTTACTTTTTTAATTTTATTTTCCTGTTTTTTTTTTTTTTTTATTATTCTGAGGTATTCCGATAAATCAGTGATTCTTAGGAAAACAAGGTGACCGAAACCGCTAAGCACTTTTGATCTTAAGTTAAATAATGTGACCAGACGTCCCGATTTGGCAGGTGCAGTTCCGATTTTTGGAGTCCTGTCCCGCTGTCCCGGCCAGCTTCAGCCGTGACGCCTAAATGTTCCGGTTTTTACAAATCAAATCCAAGTCTCGGTCATGGGATGTTTAAACGTTTAACTTCTCACATTTTTAACATTGTAAAAAGTGTTTTACAGTTCATTACCATGTCATATCCCTCACTTACACTACTGGCCATTACAATTGCTACACCAAGAAGAAATGCAGATGATAAACGGTTATTCATTGCACTAATATATTATACTAGAACTGACATTGATTACATTTTCACGCAATTTGGGTGCATAGATCCTGAGAAATCAGTACTCAGAACAACCACCTCTGGCCGTAATAATGGCCTTCACACGCCTGGGCATTGAGTCAAAACAGAGCTTAGATGGCGTGTACAGGAACAGCTGCCCATGCAGCTTCAACACGATACCACAGTTCATCAAGAGTAGTGACTGGCGTATTGTGACGAGTCAGTTGCTCGGCCACTATTGACCAGACGTTTTCAGTTGGTGAGAGGTCTGGAAAATGTGCTGGCCAGGGCAGAATTCGAACATTTTCTGTATCCAGAAAGGCCCGTACAGGACCTGCAACATGCGGTCATGCATTACCCTGCTGAAATGTAGGGTTTCGAAGGGATCGAATGAAGGGTAGAGGCACGGGTCGTAACACACCTGAAATGTAACGTCCACTGTTCAAAGTGCCGTCAGTGCGAATAAGAGGTGACGGAGACGTGTAACCAATGGCACCCCATACCATCATGCCGGGTGATACGCCAGTATGGCGATGACGAATACACGTTTCACAATGTGCGTTCACCGCGATGTCGCCAAACACGGATGCGACCATTATTATGCTGTAAACAGAACCTGAATTAATTCGAAAAAAATGACATTTTGCCATTCGTTCACCCAGGTTCGTCGTTGAGTACACCATCGCAGGCGCTCCTGTCTGTGGTGCAGCGTCAAGGTTAATCGCAGCCATGGTTTCCGAGCTGATAGTCCATGCTGCTGCATACGTCGTCGAACTGTTCGTGCAGATGGTTCTTGTCTTCCAAACGCCCCCATCTGTTGACTCAGGGATCGAGACGTGGCGGCACGATCCGTTACAGCCATGCGAATAAGATGCCTGTCATCTCGATTGCTAGTGATACGAGGCCGTTGGATCCAGTACGGCGTTCCGTATTACCCTCCTGAACTCACCGTTACCATATTCTCCTAACAATCATTGGATCTCGACCAACGCGAGTAGCAATGTCGCGATACGATAAACCGCAATCGCGATAGGCTACAATCCGACCTTTATCACAGTCGGAAACGTGATGGTACGCATTTCTTCTCCTTACACGAGGCATTACAACAACGTTTCACCAGACAACGCCGGTCAACTGCTGTTTGTGTATGAGAAATCGTTTGGAAACTTTCCTCATGTCAGCACGTTGTAGATGTCGCCTCCGGCGCCAACCTTGTGTGAATGCTCTGAAAAGCTAATCATTTGCATATCACATCATTTTCTTCCTCTATGTTAAATTTCGCGTCTGTAGCACGTCATCTTCATGGTGTAGCAATTTTAATGGTCAGTAGTGTTGTAAGTGGGCTGTTTAGGTTTTTTTATTGGTAACGCCACGTAGCGCTCTGTATGAAAACCACTGGCTGTGCTGTGTGCAGTCTGTGGCTGGTATGCATTGTTGTTTGTGTAGGTAGGCTGTTTAGGTTTTCTTATTGGTAACGCCGCTTAGCGCTCGGTATGAAAAATCACTGGCTGTGCTGTGCGCAATCTGTGTTTAGTTTGCATTGTTGTTTGCCATTGTAGTGTCGGGCAGCGGCAGCTGGATGCTAACAGCGCATAGCGTTGCGCAGTTGGAGGTGAGCCGCCAGCAGTGGTGGACGTGGGGAGAGAGATGGCGGAGTTTTAAAATTTGTAAGAATTGGTGTCACGAACTGATTTATATATTGTGAATATTAAGGTAAATACATTGTCTGTTCTGTATTAAAATCTTTCATTCACTAACTACAGTACTTACTTCATCACGGCAATAAGCGTAGTAACTACGATATCTATACGCAAAGCATTTCACTTTTGTTTATCATGAGGTAAGTACATTGACTTCTGCAGAACTTAGTTTTCGGAGGACGATAACTACGACACTTCCACAGAGATTACCTTACAACAAGACGCACAGTTTAGCGCTACCCTTACACGTATTTGAGTGATTAATTTTGTACTTAAACATTTATTCTTAAAGATATTTGAAGTACAATTATACAAAGGTTTTCCATGATACATTTCATTCCATTGCTGTAATCTGCAACACCTGAGGATATAATTACATTAATCCTCAGGGGGGTACACGTCTACTTTGTGTACCATGTGTATGGCAAGCACAAGGAGCCCTAGCTAATATGGTATTTGCTTATACAACTTTACACATCGGTAAAATATTTCTCTAACACATTATTTACACAGTTATCTGATCATTTAACTGAGAGAAACAAACATTTATTTTACTTCATCAGTGACAGATGTTTACGTAATTACACCGTTGGATAACTTCACACTTACGAAATTGTATTTTGTCTGTACTTTGTGAACTGTTCACATTTTTTCGGAACCATTGTGAACTATGAGAGCTTTGAATGACATATTTGGTATGGGATCATGATTTTTAAAGTACGTTTGAGGTAGATGACACTTTTGACATGAGCAGAGAATTTTTTTAGTTTTTGAAATTATTGGAGGAAGCTACGACGATTTTGAGAATTTGACTGAGGTGTTATGATGTTATTATTACGATGACGATGTGTATTATGCTGTTGTGGCATGTTTATGATCAATAAGCTGATGCTATATGAGGAATTTGATTATGCTACTTATTTGTTATAATGAAATATTGAAGAAGTGTGGACGAATATGTATATGTGTAATAAGGTAAGGAATAATGAGTAGTGGTTAGGGACTCTGGTTTGTGAAAAAGGTGGTTGGAAACCAAGAATCTTACTTTAAGAGATGAAATGTATGTAAATGCGTGAATGTACCACAATGCCGCCGAAAATTTTTTGAACACTGTTAGATTTACAGGATTTTGTTTCTACAGATTTGTAACGCAAGTTCTTGACCTGTGAAATTTTTTATATGAGACTGCCACTGTAGCGGAAACTGGTGTCGTAAATATTTCGGTAAGACAGTTAAGAGACCACCTGCGCGTAATGCGTCCTGGGCACCCAGCTGGGCGACAGCCACCAGGAAACAAGCCATTAGTGTGTGCCTTTCAGAGGCACAGGTAAAAAAAAAAGGGAAGCCATTATCCTCGCTATTGACATTTCTTTGTTGAAAGCGTCGCAAATACGACATGCTCATTACTTGGAAACATTCTTACATCTGCACACCTGATTAACAAGTGTCTTTCTACGAGAGTTGAGAGAACTTCTACTGACTTATGAAATGCCACATAGCTATTGAATGATGTTTTTATTCTTTGGTTTGCCTAATTGCTTATTTCATTTGATATCTGTTTTCAAGCTGTGTTACAGCATTGGTTTTATAAAATAAAATTAAATTTATTTGCTAATGTGAAAACTTTCTGTCAACAGATCTGTTAAATAATATTTTATGATCCACATTCTTCAAAAAAAAAAAAAAAAAAAAGGAGCACATGGCTGTTTAGGTTTTCTTATTGGTAACGCCGCTTAGCGCTCGGTATGAAAAATCACTGGCTGTGCTGTGCGCAATCTGTGTTTAGTTTGCATTGTTGTTTGCCATTGTAGTGTCGAGCAGCGGCAGCTGGATGCTAACAGCGCATAGCGTTGCGCAGTTGGAGGTGAGCCGCCAGCAGTGGTGGACGTGGGGAGAGAGATGGCGGAGTTTTAAAATTTGTAGGAATTGGTGTCACGAACTGATTTATATATTGTGAATATTAAGGTAAATACATTGTCTGTTCTGTATTAAAATCTTTCATTTGCTAACTATGCCTGTCAGTAGTTAGTGCCTTCAGTAGTTTGAATATTTTATTTAGCTGGCAGTAGTGGTGCTCGCTGTATTGCAGTAGCTTGTGTAACGAAGATTTTTGTGAGGTAAGTGATTTGTGAAACGTATAGGTTAATGTTAGTCAGGGCCATTCTTTCGTAGGGATTTTTGAAAGTCAGATTGCGTTGCGCTAAAAACTATTGTGTGTCAGTTTAAGCACAGTCGTGTACAATTGTTCAAAGGGGACGTTTCATTTGCTATTGTAGTGTTGGGCAGCTAGATGTTGACAGCACGTAGCGTTGCTCAGTTGGAGGAGAGCCGCCAGCGGCGATGGATATGGGGAGAGAAATGTCGGAGTTTTGAGATCGGATGATCTGGACGTGTGTCCATCAGAGACAGTACATTTGTAAGACTTGATGCCATGAACTGCTATATATATTATGATTTTTGAACAGTATCAAGGTAAATACATTGTTTGTTCTCTATCAAAATCTTTCGTTTTCTAAGTATGTCGATCAGTAGCTAGTGCCTTCAGTAGTTAGAATCTTTTATTTAGCTGGCACTTTTGGCGCTCGCTGTATTGCAGTAGTTCGAGTAACGAAGATTTTTGTGAGGTAAGTGATTCATGAAAGGTATAGGTTATTGTTACTCAGGGCCATTCTTTTGCAGGGAGTTTTGAAAGTCAGATTGCTTTGCGCTAAAAATATTGTGTGTCAGTTTAGGCAGTCATTTATAATTTTTCTAAGGGGACGTTTCAGTGTAACATACCACACTATAGAATGCGTTTACACGACCAGTCTGCTGACGAGTGAAAGTTAGAGGCCTTCAACAATGCTTGCGTTGAAGTTGGTATTACTGAGCTGGATTTCCCTAGCGGAAGTACTTTCGTGATTACTTTCTTGGCGGGAGTATTGTAGGGCGTATAAACTGTAAGCAGCTTCGCAGTGCCCACACGTCACTGCGTTTTCAATTCCGAACTTCAAGAGAGGTAATTCACTGTCACAAATAGTGATGTAACTCTGCTTTTAATTAACCCTCAACTACTATGGATCGTCTCTCAGCGTGCAACAATTTTTTCTATTGTGATATATGACACTCCCACGCAAATCGCAGTGGGTTCTTCAAGTTGGATGTGATTCATGGATACCAGAACTCTAGACTTATACTGCACTTTTTCCCGTATTACCCAGCGAAGTAAACAGAGGGATGTTACAAGTTTAAATTGTGTTTGTGTGTGTGTGTGTGTGTGTGTGTGTGTGTGTGTGGTGCATGTCAGTGGCATCATAAATTTTCAACGAAAGGTCCAAATTTAAGGCAATATTTTTTATTTGACAGCTAGTTTAATGAGAATGGTTACCAGGTATGTTCCATGAAAGATTGTACAGCAGTTCAGATTTCACCAGCTAAATTTTAAGTAAAAATGTTTTACGCAAGATCCTTGATAATGCATTATATAATACGAATTATAAGAACAACACCAAGTAACGTAGTGCCACGTCGTACAGCTTAACTCTTTGCCTGCTAAATACGTGTTATATCATAAGAACGAAATGGCCACTTGCGCCAACTTACGATTTAATTTTTAGGACGCGAGTTCCTGCGTAAAGCCAGATACGAAAAAATTCATAGCAAATACGTGTGATTTCCATGTTTTGGGGGTTAGGAATAGGTATAGTAAGTCATCTGGACATGATGAAACAGAATTTTCATTTTTCCAATTGGAATAAAGTAGGAGAAAAATACACCCAGAATTTCATTCAAATGAAAAACTTTTTTGATGTGTGTATTTTGTTTATCCTTGGTTCCGAGACTTCCTGAACCTATTCAGAAAATTAGAATAGAGTTCAACATAAAAATTATTTCCACCATTTTACGGATCACGAAAACCACACATTGCATGTTGTACCACCATATTGCTACACCTTCAGAAGTGTTGGTCCAGATTGCTGTACACACTGGTACCTCGAATACCCAGTAGCACATCCTCTTGCACTGCTGCATGCCTGTGTTCGTCGTGGCGCACTACCCATAAGTTCATCAAGATACTGTTGCTGCCGATCGTTCCACTCCTCAACACATTTTCGATAGGGTTCATGTCTGGGGAACATGCTGGCCACTCTAGTCGAACGATGTTATTATCCTGAAGGAAGTCATTCACAAGATGTGCTCGAATTGTTGTCCATGAAGACTAATGCCTCACTAATATGCTGCTGGTATGGTTCCACTTTCGGTCGGAGGATGGCATTCAAATATCGTACGGTCATTACGGTGCCTTCCATGACCACCAGCGGCGTACGTCGGCCCCACATAATGCCACCCCAGAATAGCAGGGAACCTTCACCTTGCTGCACTTGCTGGACAGTGTGTCTAAGGCGTTCAGCCTGTCCCATTTTACTCCAAACATGTCTCCGATGAGTGTCTGGTTGAAGCCATATGTGACAGTCATCGGTGAAGAGAACGTGATGCCAATCCTGAACATGTTGTTGGGACCATCTGTACCGCGCTGCATGGTGTCGTGTTTGCAAAGATGAACCTCGCCATGGACATCGGGAGTGAAGTTGAGCATCGTGCAACTTATTGTGCACATTTTGAGTCGTAACAGGACGTCCTGCGGCTGCACGTAAAGCATTATTCAACATGGTTGCGTTGCTGTCAGGGTTCCTCTGAGCCAGTTATCCACTGCAGTAGTAGCCCTTGGGTGGCCTGAGCGTAGCATGACATTGACAGTTCCGGTCTTTCTGTATCTCTTCCATATCCTAACAACATCGCTTCGGTTCACTCCGAGACGCCTGGAAACTTCCACTGTTGAGAGCCCCTCCTGGCACAATGTGGACGCGATCTAACCGCGGTACAGACCGTCTAGGTATGGTTGAACTACAGACAGCACGAGCGGTGTACCTCCTTCCTGGTGGAATGACTCGAACTGATCGGCTCTCGGACCTCCTCCGCCTAATAGGCACTGCTCATGCTTCGTTGTTTACATCTTTGAGGGGGGGGGGGGGGGGTTAGTAACTTCTCTGAACACCCAAAGAGACTGTGTCTGTGATACAATAATCACAGTCAACGTCTATCTTCAGGACTTTTGGGAAATGGGGTGACGCAAAAGATATTTTGATGTGTGTATTTTAGTTTTAGGTGGAAAATGTATACCGTTTGTCGCTAATGGTAATGCAAACAAATGTTTTTCTTTAAAAATATGTTAATAAGTCTAAAAGCAGAATCCCAAATTTTTGTCCTGACCAGTTTTTTTTTCTTTTCTTCTTGTTACCTTTCCGTCCTCAATCAATGATTTAAAAAAAAAAATATTTTTACTATACAGTTGATCATTTGAAAGACCTGCCGCTCCCACCGCTAGTTCTTCTCCTGCATTTCCACATTGATGCCAACACTTGCGAGAATACATTTGTGGTGTCACCGCCAGACACTACACTTGCTAGGTAGTAGCCTTTAAATCGGCCGCGGCCCAACTAGTGTACGTCGGACCCGCGTGTCGCGTGATTGCAGACCGAGCGCCGCCACACGGCAGGTCTAGTCTAGAGAGACTCCGTAGCACTCGCCCTAGTTGTACAGCCGACTTTGCTAGCGATGGTTCACTGTCTACATACGCTCTCAATTGCAGAGACAACAGTGTAGCATAGCCTTCAGCTACGTCATTTGCTACGACCTAGCAAGGTGCCATATTCAGTTACTATAATTAATATATTCAAGTATGTATTCTGAACAGATAATACTGTGAATCATGTACGGTCAAGAGCGACGTTCATCATTAATGGATTAACGTTAAGTATCAAACTAATTACGTCCACCTTCTGAATTCTCAGTCCTTGTCATATTCCAGACCTCACGTCAGTATAGTTCTTCCCTTTTCACGCCAGCCTGCGTAAGCTAAAACGCGAGCATTTTGGCCTCCACTCGTAACATGGTGTTGGCTCTTCTGCTAACACAAAATTGGCGATGAGGCGTAAAAACGGTGCTCTTACCCATACTGCCCTGAGACTGCCCTGATTTGTGTCATGGCTTCGTCACAGTCTCCAGATGTACTGTCCGAATTTTATCGCTTACATTATCAGAATACGAAGGCATTGCTGGATGCCCTTGGACAGCTCGTCCAGGGTCAACGTGCAATGCAAAACGATGTGGCAGCCGCCACTCCACCGCTAACGCAGCCACAACACGCAGTTGCACCAACCTTCAGATCTTTTGATGCTGCACTGCAAAGCTGGATTGAGTGTTCACGCCAATTTGGATTCCATCTCACTGCCTATAGAATTCAAGGTAACGAGCGGCAGCCTTTTCTTTTGTCGTCCGTCGGTGTGCAAACCTACCATGTGATGTTCAAATTATTTCCCCGATGTCACGTAGCAACTCTGTCCTCCGACGAAATTTTTTCTGCATTAGATGCATATTTCAAACAATCAATCAAGGTAGTTGCGAAACGGTATACCTTCTTTCGTACAAAACGTACAGTAGGTCAGACTAATCGGGAATGGGTTGCAACCTTGCAAGGCGTTATTAGGGATTGTGCTTTTGAGTGTCACTGTGGACTCCCATATTCAGATACAATGGTACGTGATGGAAGCAGATGCAGTGCTCAAATCATGCCCGTGGTGCGCTAGTAAACATTCGCCTCAGAATTGCCCGTCACGCCAAGCAATTTGCTTTCACTGTAATAAGAAAGGACATGTTCAGAGAGTTTGCCAGAAAAAGCTCAGGTCAGAAACTCAAAACCATTTCAGGCACTTAGCTTCGCGCGGGATTCGGAATCGAACCAAAGGTACTCAGGCTTGCGGAACTTCGCCGATGGAAATTCATGTCGTTCATTCTACTCCGCCATGTGCCACTCGCTCTAACAGTGTCTGTGTTCGTCCCACAAATTGTGTGCGTAAACATCGCCGGAACTCCCGTCAAGTTGCAAGTGATTTTGTACTAGTGTCAGTTCACGATGCCCAAGACAGTCGCTCTTGTCGTCAGCAGGACAATAAACTTTTTGTAGACTTGAACATTAACGGCAAAGTGATACCATTCCAGCTCGATACCGGAGCTGCAGTTTCACTGATCAATCAAGACACTTACAAACAGCTGGGCATACCTCCGTTGCGTGCCGCAAATGTTACTTTAACTAGCTGTACAGGTCAAGAGATCCCTGTGTTAGGACAGTGCAGCCTTCTTCAACATATAAAAGACAAACAAAACTTGTGTCATTTTACCTCCTTCGATCTTCTTCAGCAGTGAACTTGTTTGGTTACGATTTATTTCAGTTGTTTAACTTGTCCATAGTAAACCAGGGCCTATCAGTGAACGAGACTGTGCCTTCAGACAGTGTTTCTCGTCTATGTGAAGAATTTGCAGACATTTTTGCATCGGGCCTCGGTTGCGCTAAGAACTACAAAGCACATTTGGAACCGAAAGTAAACGTGCAAGCTAAATTTTTCAGAGCGCACAATGTTTCCCACGCATTGCGTGATGAGGTTGCAAAAACATTATACGTTTAGGAATCACAGAGTGTAATTGAACGTGTGCAGGCTTCTCTCTGGGCATCACCCTTAGTAATTTTGACAACACCTTCGGGAAAATTGAGACTTTGTGTGGACTTCAAGGCAACAGTTAATCCACAACTAGAGATTGCAGCTTTTCCTTTACCCCTCCCGGAAGATCTTTTTGACAAACTGTGCCCGGGCAAATATATTTCGAAGTTGGACCTAGTAGATGCTTATTTCCAAATACCGGTGGAAGAAGAATCCCAGCGCGTTTTGGTGGTTAACACGCATCTTGGTTTGCCATTCGGGTGCGCATCCGCCCCTGCATTGTTTCTGCAATATCTACAGACTGTTTGTCCGTCGGTCCCTACTGCTGCAAACTATTTGGACGATATTGTGATCTCCGAAAAGACGGAACAAGAACATTTAGCCAATGTTGTTGTAGTGGTCTTCAGTCCTGAGATTGGTTTGATGCAGCTCACCATGCTACTCTATCCTGTGCAAGCCTCTTCATCTCCCAGTACCCACAGCAACCTACATTCTTCTGAATCTGCTTAATGTAGTCATCTGTTGGTCTCCCTCTACGATTTTTACCCTCCACGCTGCCCTCCAATACTAAATTGGTGATTCCTTGATGCATCAGAACATGTCCTACCAACCGATCCCTTCTTCTGCTCAAGTTGTGCCACAAACTTCTCTTCTCCACAATCCTATTCAATACTTCCTCATTAGTTATGTGATCAACCCATCTAATCTTCAGCATTCTTCTGCAGCACCACATTTCGAAAGCTTCCATACGTGGCTACACTCCACACAAATACTTTCAGAAATGTCTTCCTGACACTTAAATCTATACTCGATGTTAACAAATTTCTCTTCTTCATAAACGCTTTCCTTCCCATTGCCAGTCTACATTTTATATCCTCTCTACTTCGACCATCATCAGTTATTTTGCTCC
Source organism: Schistocerca gregaria (assembly GCF_023897955.1). Lineage (NCBI taxonomy): Eukaryota > Metazoa > Arthropoda > Insecta > Orthoptera > Acrididae > Schistocerca > Schistocerca gregaria. The sequence goes on along the minus strand of NC_064920.1, from coordinate 1,047,299,818 downwards.
CCAAATAGCAAAACTCCTTTACTACTTTAAGTGTCTCATTTCCTAATCTAATTCCCTCAGCATCACCCGACTTAATTCAACTACATTCCATTATCCTCGTTTTGCTTTTGTTGATGTTCATCTTATATAATCCTCGCAAGACACTGTCCATTCCATTCAACTGCTCTTCCAAGTCCTTTGCTGTCTCTGTCAGAATTACAGTGTCATCAGCGAACCTCAAACATTCTATTTCTTCTCCATGGATTTTAATACCTACTTCGAATTTTTCTTTTGTTTCCTTTACTGCTTGCTCAATATACAAATTGAATAACATCGGTGAGAGGCAACAACCCTGTCTTACTCGCTTCCCAAACACTGCTTCCTTTCATGCCCCTCGACTCTTATAACTGACATCTGGTTTCTGTACAAATTGTAAATAGCCTTTCGCTCCCTGTATTTTACCACTGCCACCTTTAGAATTTGAAAGAGAGTATTCCAGTACACATTTTCAAAAGCTTTCTCTAAGTTTACAAATGCTAGAAATATAGGTTTGCCTTTTTTTAATCTTTCTTCTAACATAAGTTGTAGGGTCAATATTGCATCACATGTTCGAACATTTCTATGGAATCCAAACTGATCTTCCCCGAGGTCAGCTTCTACCAGTTTTTCCATTCGTCTGTAAAGAATTCGCGTGTGTATTTTGCAGCCGTGACTTATTAAACTGATAGTTCGGTAATTTTGATATCTGTCAACACCTGCTTTCTGTGGGACTGGAATTATTATATTCTTCTTGAAGTCTGAGGGTATTTTGCCTGTTTCATACAGCTTGCTCACCAGATGGTAGAGTTTTGTCAGGACTGGCTCTCCCAAGGCCGTCAGTAGTTCCAATGGAATGTTGTCTACTCTGGGTGCCTTGTTTCGACTCAGGTCTTTCAGTGCTCTGTCAAACTCTTCACGCAATATCGCATCTCCCATTTCATCTTCGTCTACATCCTCTTCCATTTCCATAATATTGTCCTCAAGTGCATCGTCTTTGTATAGACCCTCTATATACTCGTTCCACCTTTCTGCTTTCCCTTCTTTGCTTAGAACTGGATTTCCATCTGAGCTCTTGATATTTTTACAAGTGGTTCTCTTATCTCCAAAGGTCTCTTTAATATTCCTGTAGGCAGTATCTATCTTACCCCTAGTGAGATAAGCCTGTACATCCTTACATTTGTCCTCTAGCCATCCCTGCTTAGCCACTTTGCGCTTCCTGTCGATTTCATTTTTGAGACGTTTGTATTCCTTTTTGCCTGCTTCATTTATTGCATTTTTATATTTTCTCCTTTCATCAATTAAATTCAATATTTCTTCTGTTACCCAAGGATTTCTACTAGCCCTCGTCTTTTTACCTACTTGATCTTCTGCTGCCTTCACTACTTCATCCCTCAAAGCTACCCATTCTTCTTCTACTGTATTTCTTTCCCCCATTCCTGTCAATTTTTCTCTGTTTCATCATTATATAATCTATCTGATACCTTTTACTATCTCCAGGGTTCTTCCATGTGTACAACCATCTTTCATGATTCTTAAACCAAGTGTTAGCTATGATTAAATTGTGCTCTGTGCAAAATTCTACCAAGCGGCTTCCTCTTTCATTTCTTAGCCCCAGTCCATATCCACTTACTACGGTTCCTTCTCTCCCTTTTCCTACACTCGAATTCCAGTCACTCATGACTATTAAATTTTCATCTCCCTTCACTATCTGAATAATTTCTTTTATTACCTCATACATTTCTTCAATTTCTTCGTCATCTTCAGAGCTAGTTGGCATATAAACTTGTACTACTGTAGTAGGTGTGGGCTTCGTATCTATCTTGGCCAAAATAACGCGTTCACCATGCTGTTTGTAGTAGCATCCCCGTACTCCTATTTTTTTTTCATTATTAAACCTACTCCTGCATTACCCCTATTTGATTTGGTGTTTATATACCTGTAGTCACCTGACCAAAAGCCTTGTTCCTCCTGCCACTCAACTTCACTAATTCCCAGTATATCTAACTTTAACCTATCCATTTCCCTTTTTAACCTTTTTAAATTTTTTAATCTACCTCCCCGATTAAGGGATCTGACATTCCACGCGCCGATCTGTAGAACACCAGTTTTGTTTCTGCTGATAACGACATCCTCCTGAGTAGTCCCCGCCCGGAGTTCCGAATGGGGGACTATTTTACCTCCGGAATATTTTGCCCAAGAGGACGCCATCATCATTTAATCATACAGTAAATCTGCATACCATCGGGAAAAATTGCGGCCGTAGTTTCACCTTGCTTTCAGCCGTTCGCAGTACCAGCACAGCAAGGCCGTTTTGGTTAGTGTTACAAGGCCAGATCAGTCAATCATCCAGACTGTGGCCCCTGCAACTACTGAAAAGGCTGCTGCCCCTCTTCAGGAACCACACGTTTGTCTGGCCTCTCAACAGATACCCCTCCGTTGTGGTTGTACCTACGGTACGGCTATCTGTATCGTTGAGGCACGCAAGCCTCCCCACCAACGGCAAGGTCCATGGTTCATGGGAGGGGGGGGGGCTCAGTGACTTGTATTTCTGTATTCCTGAAATTTTGTGAACAGTTTCGTACTTCTCCTTTCATCGACCAACTGAAGTACCACTACTGTTACCTATTGTTCCTTTCCAGTTACCTTCTTTGTAGCTATGTTTTTCTATCCAACTTCTGTGATTGCACTTTTTACAGATTTCCATTCCTCTTCAACTGTACTGAAACTGAGCTACTCCTTATTCTTAAATCTATATCCTGAGAGAACTTCAAGCGCATCTCTTTATTCCTTAGTACCTCCATACCTAAGTTCATTTTGTATTGATTCTTCCCGAGTAATGTCTTCTTAAACTTCAGCCTACTCTTCATCACTTCTACATTGTGATTTGAGTCTCTGCCTGCTCCTGGGTACGCCTTACAATCTAGTATCTTATTTCGGAATCCCTGTCTGATCATGATCTAATATGGCTGAAATCTTCACGTATCACTTGTAATTGCTTCAAATACACGCTGTAATTGTCATGAGCATTAATTTTATACTGGATGTGGTGAGTTGTTGTTAGTCAAAAATGCCTTTGAGGTGACAACAGCGTCGCTATCAGCACATCACTAAGTTCGAATGAGGTCATGTAATAGGGATACAAGATCCTGGAAGATCCATCTGAAGACTGGAGAAAGACTTATCAGGACTGCGGCGACTGTACATGACTGTTGGCAGCGGTGGTCACGATAATATACGGTCGCAAGATGACAGGCCTCCAGACGCCTAGGTGGCATTACTGAGAGGGAATACCATCGTGTTTGTCGTATGGCTTTGGCGCATCGTACTGCATCTGCTGCAGGTGGCACCACAGTGACACAAGGAACTGTTGCAAATTGGTTACTTCAAGGGCAGTTCTGAGCCAGTCGTCTTGAAGCGGGCATTCCACTGACCGCAAACCACTGGAGGGCAGATTTTAGGTCTGCTGTGTTTTCTCGCGAAAGCTGATTTTCCGTCGGTGCCAGTCGTCGCCGTGGGTTGGTTAGGATGATGCCGTGAGGCCTGTAGTCAACCTGTGTTCGTGCTAGTTGCACTGGATATACACCTGAAATTATGTCTGTGGTGCCGTTTTATATGACAACAGGAGAATTCTCTTGGTTATCCCACACACCCTCACTGTAAATCTGTAAGTAAACCTGGTGGTTGGACCTGTTGTGCTGCCATTCACGAAGAGCATTGCAGGGGATGTTTCGCAACAATATTAAGCTGGCCCACCTGCCGCTGTTGTAACACAACGTGTTCTACGGGGTGTCGACGTGGTGCCTTGACCTGCTCGGTCACCAGGTCTGTCTCCAATGGAGAACATATGGGCCATAATGGGAAGACACCACCAGCGTCATCCACAAACGGTATTAACCACCCCTGTAATGACGGAAAAAGTGCAACAGTCATGGAACTCCATACCTCAAACTGACATCTGGAACCTAAAAAAACAGAGTCTGTGCACGTTTGAATGCTTGCATTCAACATCCTGATGATTACAGCGGCTGTTAATGTGTCAGCATTTCACATTTGCAATGGTCTATCTCGCGCTTACATGAACGTGTGATCTTGCAATTTTAACCACTTAAATATATTATCTGGACAAATGTATTGCCGAAATTTCAAGACTATACAGTAATTACGTGTACTGCGATTTTTTTCCGTCATCGATCAGCAAGGAACTTCTTTGTGGATTTCGCGTCTGATGATGTTGTATGCAGACACTTCAAAACACTAGAAAATTGTACCGAAATGTAGAAGACTTGCAGAGGATAGAAGCTTGGTGCTGGGACAGACCTTCGACTCAAACAGAAACAAAAGTAACGTAATGCAGATAAATAGGGAGAAAGGTCCGTTATTGTACGATTAAACCATTGCATGGCACTGGAAGCAGTCACTTCCAGAAAATACACTATCTATAAGTAGGCATACCGAGCGATTTTTAGCGAAACGACCTCATAAAACCAGTCACCGGAAGGCAGATTCCAGAGATATGTTGGGACAAACCTTAGAATTCGCAAAAGAGGTGAAATCCTCGTTCGATCAGTATTTAGTCTGGTATCAGTGCCTGTTCCGACTGATAGAGGAAATAGATAAAATACTAAGGGGGCCGTGAGTTTACTTACAGATTCATTTAGCAAGGGTGAAAGCGTCACGAAGATTTTCAGCCAGCTCTAGTACCAGACGATAAAAGAGAGACGTTCTGGATCACAATGTAGTCTATTGTTACAATTCTGAGAGTGTGTGCTGCTCGAGAAAAGCCCGCGATCGTAAAGTAAGAGAGATTGGAGTCCACACGGAGGATTACCAGGAAACATTTTTCTCGCGAATCGTTCGCGACTGGAAAAGGAGAGAGGTGAACTGCATTCTGCACACACGTCCACCATCGTAGAAATAACAAAACGAGTAGACACTACAGAGGTACAGAGACACACAAGTGGAGAGCAAGTCGCACAGCAGAAATCACACCTTAGTTTCGCTCAGTCGTATTCGAAGAAGCACAAAACAGGAATCTACTACGTTAGCCATCGCGTAATTCTTTTTAATGAATTAAATTGAATACTGCTTCAGACAACGATAACTGTGCCGCTATTCCTATTGCATAAATGATTTTGAAAGTACTCTTTTATGTTTGATAAAAGCCACGGCTAATTTTCTCAGGGTGCTATCGCCAGAAATATCAGACGTATCCCACCGTGAAACCATCCGTCTTCATCACGATGGGTTAAAAACCTTTCTTTAATATTACGAGATATTCCATTAAACACAATGCTTAATTGTTTTTTTCTGTGGGGCTTGATGCTCCAGGATAACTGCCTATGTGCAATGGCAGCGTACACATTTATAGATATTACTATTGATAAAAAAACTGTACCTCTGACCTAATATGAATTGGATGATATTAAAATACGTCGTTTTCAGTTTATTGAAATTATTCTTTTTAATACTTTTAGCATTAAGTGACCGTTAAAAGAACTTATTTGATTTTTGCCATCAATGGTGGCGCTACAATAATGAGCCAACACAAAACCGCCAGGGCAACATTTAATTATTACGTAACTGAATCATATGTAGGATAGGTACTCGCTACTGACAAAAACACATATTACCATAATTAATTTCCTATACATTGGACAAAATGCTATTATTACTACAGATAATTGTATCAGTTACAGGCCGTGAACAATAAGCGTCCGTCAGCTAGAACATCAAAATCGATCAGACAATGAAACAAAAAACTACGCTCATTCTTCTTCTACAAAAGGGCAAAGATCATAATACCAATTTTCTATTCTGAGAGCGCAGCTCACGCTCCATTGTTGAGTATCCATAATGTATTTATACTCTTTTTACCGGAGGCTATGCTATACCATGATATTCAGTTCTCACATAATTTACACAATTTCTTTTTCTCCAGCGTTCCATTCTCAAATGATACCTGGGGGAAGTTCAGATCTCACTGTTTCCGAGAGAGCTCTGATTTCACTCATTTTATTACTATGGTTATTTCTCACTATGTAGGTAGGAGCTAATAAAATATTTTCGCGGTCGCAGGAGAAAGTTGATGATTGAAATTTCGTGAAAAGACCTCGCTGCCATAAAAAATGGCTCTGTTCAAATGATTGTCACCCCAAATCTGTGATACCCTCTCTCCTGTCTAGTAATAATACAAAAGAGCTGTCACCCTCTAAACTTTTCGATTTCTCCCGTTCAATAATGTGACAGCTTGCATACTAAACTTCATCAGAAAAATCTTTTTGTTCACAGTCATGATACATATTTTCTCTGTCTTTTGCCTTTCTTTGCAGTTTATAACACCCCTTTTTAATCAACTATTGTTTATTGTAGGACTGTCCAGAAACACACAGTGTTCACGAATAAAGGTTCAATTATTTCATAAAGCACAGATTTTTCTAATATCACTGATTAAAATTCAAAAGTTTAACAGAAGTACTTTCTCACCATACCTGTAATGGATTCCAAATTACTTCTGTTCCTATACTTCGTATATGGGCGGTGTTCTTGCTGTAAACATTAAGGCATAAACTTCCATCGAACGATCGTCGAATACTCTGAGAACTGCACATACAACAAAAGACAGTTAGTTTATACTATCTAATTCCTTGGACACACTCTTAGTTAAACAGTCGCACAGTGCCTTTTGCTACTAGCGCATAAAAGCTTTGCGCTTTACCGCGTCCGGAAACAAATCTTCGGTGCCCTCTTGCTACTGTCAATAGTCGCTCAGTGCATCCCGCTTTGGGCTCTAAACATCAATAGTAAAACGCAAGGTCTTCTCATCGGGGAAACAAATCCAACCTCTCGTCTAATGCACTCTTTACTGCGATTCCTATAATATTGCCTCAACGGCTTAAACCCTCCCGGAAAGTCGTCTACATAATTAACCCTCCCTTTCTGTTTCCTCCACGACCGCGAAAAACATAGTTATTTATTGAACAGATCACTTGAGACGCGATATGTGTCGTCTACCTTTACATCTCAATTTCTTCGTTACCATGGATAATTTCCCTGACTCGGTATGCCCTACTGTATACAAGAAACGCGTATGGCCGATAAATTTGCTTTTTACTGAACTCTTTGTTTAGAACAAAACTTTATCGTTCAAAAACTGTCCCCATCACATGCTCTCTGTAGTTATTTTATGGTGGTTCATTGCCTCAAATAATATTTCCTTTCTGGATACACCTATATGTCCAGCTGCTAATCATTCACAAATCGTGAACTCTTTCATTGCACTTTCAATGCACGACCTACCTTCGCATTCTCACCGCGTTCCATCATATCAAACAAATGTTTATTTTATGCATTCGTATGCGTGCTCACAAACTAAATTTTCAGTGCTCATGACTTCTTATTAAACATACAGTGCTCATACTTTTTTGTACATACTGAATTAACCCTATCTATAACCCATACGTAATTTCTATTCTCATCATCAGCGTCGAACAAAGTGCCACGTGGGTCGTCCTTGCCAACGCTGTTTAGCAGTCGTGCTACATTTTGGTATGTTGTCACAAACATAAGAGCAGGGCCTCCTTTCTTCGCTCATCAGTGTTCCCCCCTTCACGTAGTGATGGTAGAACTGTTGTTTCGCTGACTCTCCTTAAATAATTTTACCATCGCTTCCCAGTTCCGACGGTTAACATCTGCCTGAATTTCCTGGAATGGAAGTAGTACCTACAACCCTTTCTGATCTTTTAAATCAACAAGGACGGTTGTATCCGAACTGCGTGACGTCACAACTTTTACTTGTTTCTTTACTTGGAAAACATCGCCCGATACTATGTGATTCCACACCCTTTTGTAACTCAACGATCGTTTTCTTCCGCTCTTGAGTTTCTGTGCTGAATTTTCGTCTCACAATTGGTGACCTGATCCTCAATTTCTCGTTTCATTCTCTCTTCTGGTTTCTTAACTTCCCCCATTATTGTCAAGTTTTTCCATCCGTTTGCCACACGCTTGTGCAAAGACGGTGATATCCTGCTCTAATCTCTTAAGAAGATCGCTGTGTTCCTTACATTGCTCTGAAATATCTTTGAAACACTCATCATTTGTCTCGTCTGCCTTCTTAAAATTTTCGTGCATCATTTGTTCGTCCTTTTAAATCCTTATTCCATCTTTTCGGATAATACGGACAACCATTCACTGACAGTGAAGATCAGTCTAGAGTGTGATCGGCCTCTTACCTCAGTGGCTACGGAATGACCCGTTGCCTGTGACAATGACACGTTCTCTTCAATCAGCCAATCTGTTTCTCCTTATCTTACGTTAACCTGTAAGTTGAGTCTTGATTCGTCGCTAGTGACCCTTCAGTGTTACTGATTACTGTTCCGACTTCCCATCACCTCAGAAATGTGCGAACTGCCTGGTTCACTCTCCACTTTAAGTTCGTCATTTACAGAATCACTCGTTTCCTCCTTGCCTATAGTGCTCATTCTTTCTAAACTGCTTGCACGCCAATGGGTTAACCTAGACATCGCCAGGTACTGAAACTTTCATCAAACAATACAAATTCTCCTCTAAACGTCACAAAACACAATGAAATTCATAATCATACACATTAAGACATAAAAATATTTCCCCCAAAATTTCCACAAGCGAGAATTCAGAAACTCTGGACAACGTTGGACTCTTACTCACCAACGTTTTGTCGTCTGCTTGGAGAAAGGACAACTTTGTAAAAGTGCATACGTTCAAAATTAGATTTGACGTTGTTCAAATGTTATTTGATGTTTATCCTATTTTTCCGCCTAAAATCAGGTAGAAGAAAATTTGACTACGGTAATCAGAGGGTTCCAGCCTTCAAAAAACTTGACAGTGGTCAAAATTATGTGAGGCGTCGGTTGTGGGTGGAGCATAACCCTAGGACGCACAAAACTAAATTCTGGTGTCCAACAGAATAATGAACCACAACAAATAATCATGAAAGTTATCTGAAAACAAGAATATTATCGCACAACGGAAAACTACTTATTTAAATGAATAATTAATTGAGCATGAAACCAATGGGTGACACATCACTCACTTAGGAAGGAAGGACCGTATAGCTATGAATGGAAACAACTGCACACTTTAACAAATAGATTTATTGGCTTTAAACATGAAAGATACCGACTCTTAAGGAGAATCATTAAAAAAGTGGTTCAAACGGCTCTGAGCACTATGGGACTTAACTTAAAAGGTCATCAGCCCCATAGAACATAGAACTACTTAAACCTAACTAACCTAAGGACATCACACACATCCTTGCCCGAAGCAGGATTCAAACGTGAGACCGTAGCGGTCGCGCGGTTCCAGACTGAAGCGCCTAGAACCGCTCGGCCACTCTGGCCGGCAATCATTAACAGTCGAGCAAGGTAATATACTTCAAAATATAACCTTGGCGTGGGTGATTAAGGAGGATAACACATGAACGTTAGTAATTTGTGGTCGCCGCCAGTGGCCGCGTAAGTTGTTATTTAGATGCATTAAGTGCGAGGAAAGAAGAATTTCCCGACTTTCCGAATACGCACTGAGAGCAACAAGGTGGATCCGTGGCTTTAATATCGCATAGTCGACTCCTGAAGGATCTGAGTTAACTTCGCGTCTGAACAACGTTTGTGGATGCGATAGTGTCTCATCCTACCTAAGATTGCGGGGAGTGGGTGCGATAGCCGGCTGCAGTAGTGGCTGAAGAAAGTGGCGTCAATCCTCCCGTGGTAATTACAAGGGAAATTCCCTATCGCACCCCCTTAAGATTTAGTGGTAAGACTGCCCATTCAGTAATCCGTCAAAGACTGAACACGGATCAAGCATGAAAATAGTAAGAATGAATACTCAAATGTGAAAAAGGGAAGCAAAAATAGATGTTTAACAACGAGCGACGTTGTACGACGATGGGGTTGTGGTCATGTGGCCAGGGTGTTGGACTATGAACGGGGAATTCCAGGTTACAATTTCCCTCCTGTTCCCCTTTTGTTTCACAATATTATGAACTGCCCGTCATGTGATTGACGTGTATGTTCTCGGTATTCAAAATTGTGTCTGTATCGCGGTATCATGTCAGTTTGCAACAGTGACGTGTAACGAAGGGATGTCTAAACTACGTACTCCGTATTTGTTCCACACAAGAACCACTTATTATGCCACTTGCATTTTGTTTTGGGAGTTTTGACTCTCGAATTCCTTCATTGTAACGTAGTTAAAACCTGTTTACATGTTGTTTTAATTTTGTGAGAGCTCTATGAGACCTCTAGCCTGCCCTCACTGTTCATCACATTTACTTCCGACGGTAATACGTTCTTATGACATGAATCATATGGTAAACTAATGTACAGCATGGCAACTGCCAAGCCTACAGACAGACGGACAGACGGACAGTTCATAAATTTTCAGGAGAAAAAGAGGGCACGAGGGAGGCTTGAACACGGATCCTGCTTTTCAGTCAAACACCGTAACCACACAGCCACGTCGCTGTGATTCTTTCATGTTACTCGATGTTGCACATCTTGAACATGGACTTCTCACTGTTTCTATCTTGCTTGTTTTTTCACAGTTCAGTACACCTTCTTGTTGACATGCTTGATCTGTGTTTATCTTTTGACGGGCTATCCACTGCGCCATCTTACCACTAAACCTCAGGTGGGAGCGATGGGAAGATTCCATTGTTAGTGTTTAAGTACAGATGTCATTCCAGCGGGAGAAAGGCTCATCTCATCAGTCAATGTTCCTGTCCCGACCTGAAGTGTACGTACTCCACAAAACCATGAGCAGAATTGTTTATCACAGCCTGAAATGAAGTGTGTTCGCCAAGAGCTGTCTAAAAGTCAATTGTCTTGCTGCCAGAGCTGGAAATCGCCGTCAATAAGCGCGAAGGTTTTGAGTTCCGAAGAGTGAAAAATGCGTAACAACATTAAACAATCACCTACTACTTTCTATCTCATTGCATTTCACCCAGTCGTTTAGAGGCAGGCAGCAAGAGCCAGGAGACTTCTCCCATTCCACGACATGGTTCTGAAATTTACAAATAAAAAACTCTGTACGTAGGCATTTCGAACGAGTGACCTCTCCCAAAAACGACAGAGAGAAGCAATCAGAAGGCTTTATTCTAAAAGTTTAAACGGAAATTTACTCCGAAACATTATGACGAACATTCACACTTCCTGAGCGAAGTCACACCTGCCTAGAGATTTCTTTCCTTGCTAAAAGGCTTTTGTGAAGTAATCCATGTTTTCTTCGACATGGCGTGCGTATTTATAACCCTTCTCGATAGTGAGATGGGGGAAACAGGAAGCCAGTTCCACTACCCACAGCAGGGTGCCTACCCAAGGTATAACAGTATTTCAGCAGCAAATTCCTCTTAAAAGGGCCCTTATCCAAAGCATCCAACTTGTAGGCTTTCAGATTTTCGGAACCTCCACCAACTACAAAAGAAACGCACAATAACAAACAGTAAAGCGAAAACAGTCGCTGTCAGTGCTAATTCAGATCAACTACAGAGCATTTAACTGAACGAGTACTTCATCCAGGGAATGTGCATATCTTCCTCTGAAGTATGTTAGTGTACAGTTTCACAGAAAAGTGGCTACGTTACAGTAGCAACACATTTCCTGACACAAGCCAGCGCTCTCTCTATTCAGAAATGTTCAATCCAGTTAGAGATATGATTTGATATTCCATAAGATCATAGTTTGGTTACTGAATTTTGTTCCCTCTTAGAGAAGTACTGGATCTACTAAATAAGTGACTTGCTCAGTCTTTTTCAGGATGTCTCGTTAGAATGGAGTGAGTTAGGTTACATGTTTCTGATGTTTTCCGAATCCTTGTTGCTTGGCACGGACACCCTGAATATTTGGTGAGGACTTGTAAGTATCGAAACAAAGTTTACAGCAAATGTTAATACGCACTGGATGTGCAGTACAAGAAATCGTGGGCACTGAAAAATTTCTATGTGAACACGCATGTGAATGTATAAAATTAAAAATTTATTTGATATCAGTTTACTGTGTGAATTATAATTTATATACGTTAACTAACATAGCATTAAAACGATTTGTTTACTTCTTTATTATTAAAATTTTACTAGCGGTGTATTTAAATACTCGAGCATGCACGCATTGTGCACTTTCGTCAGTCAGTACGACTGATTTAGAGTTGCAGTTTTCGAATAGCTGTACTCAATATTAAGAGCATGTACAGTGGAGTTCCGTGATAGGATAAAATGCAATGAAACGTGATGATCAAGTAGACTATGAATAGATGACACGTCAAGCAAGGAAAAGTGAAGAAATTGAGGCAATTAATTAGTAACACAAGGGAAAAGAATGTGGTGAAGTTATTAAGGAATTGTTATCGTGATTGTTAGGCAATTAAGGTTAGCAGCAGCACATGAGCCCTAAGAAGCGGTAACTCGTCATATTTGACGTCCCAATTAATTCTCGTACTATTCACAGTACTTATTTAAATCAAGGGAGAGAAAAAACTAAACTTCTCCAAAAAATAATGTGGGAAAATATAGAAATGTATTTCGCATGTAGCGAAAGGTGAAATTCGATGCTTGTATGTCAGAACGAGAGCCGTTAGGATTGAGATATCGAGTTTATCAAATAAGAATTGATGTGTTTTTATTTATAGAATATAGATGGTTCACCAATAAATTATAATTTGAATTAATATGATGTACCAATCAAATGGCCGCAGTTTTTATTTCCTTTTCCTCGTAGTTACCTGCATATGAGCTCTGTCCTTAAAATAAGCACAGATTTTTGAACCCAAATTTCAACGACGAGGTGTAACAGTGATTGGACATCAGCCGGGAGGAGGGAGAGGGGACTGGGAGTGTTTAGGTTGGAAACCAGTTAACAATACACCTTTTAAAGGAATTTGGGACGTCTTGAAAGAAGTAGTACAGTGGAATTTTCGCAAAGATAGCAGCGTAATTTTTTGATGGAACTACCTTGGCAGGTGAGAAAATGTTCTCTCTTTTCTGCTCAATGCGTAAACATCGCTCAACAAATATTTCGCCGGACAATAATAAACGCCGTGAAATGTACAAATTCTCATTTTAACCCTCCCAGTACCACTGGAGTCAATATGACCCCATAAGCGCATTTGAAATATATATCCTCCTGGTTTTCAAAATGATTATTTTCAAAATTTATTATTGTCTCTATAAATTGCTTGTATGCAACGACATATCGTTCAGGTTTACATTTACAACACATTAAAATTTATTCGTGGGCTATGCACTGAGTACCACTGTCATCAGCATGACCCCAATATAATTTATGCTTTGTTTCTTGAATGTAGCATTATGAAAACAGCATGACGAACGTTACGTTGAATAGACCTCATATGAAACACATGCAACAATGAAACTAACGTTTTCCACTTAGTATTTATACCCATTGTTCCCGTTTCTTGCCTCAGCCATTGTTGTGTATTGCCTCAATTGTTGCTGCTGTTTTGCCTCAGTGTGTGCAAGAACCACATTATGTCTAGATAGCGTTTGAATTGCGCTGAAATACAAGTGATTTTGAATGAAGAAGAGAAATTAGGAGATATACCGTCTGATGACGATGAAGAGATTGATGCTGTTATTTCTGGAGGTAGTGAACCAACTGAAGATTCTGATGAAGGTGTTGGAGATTTGGAAACTCTACTACTTGAAGTTGTCGACATCTCAGATCAGAATGTTTTCAAGCATGTATATATAATGTACCATATGTTCGCAAAAACTTTAGTAATAGTACTAATAATGATGATAATATGTAAGTACATATGTAAAATAGTAAACTCATTTTTTTTAGGCCGAGAAACGGAAATGAAAAGGGGAAAAAATCCTGTTACATTACATGGGAGTGAGACAGCAAGAATTAAATTGAAGACGGCTCCACGTTCAACGAGGCATACTGTAAGGAACTTAAATACTGTGCTGTCAGCATTTGAATTACTTATGAATTATGTATGAAGCCCAGCATTTTTCAGATTATTCTGAAGTGCACCAACAAAGAAGGTAACATTATTTTCTGTAACAAATGGACAAATCTTGATAAAGAAGAACTTGAATGCTTTCTTGGCCTGTTTATTCTTGCGGGAATATACAAAGGTCACAATGAAGGCATATGGAATTTATGGAATGAAGAAAATGACGACCTATTTTCAAAAATTCTATGGCTAGGAATGGCTCAGGACTGGCAGCAGAATCGTAGCCCTGATAAATTGACTCCTATAACGGATTTATTTGAACAGTGGGTAAGCACATTACATGATGCATACGAACAACACGAGAATATTACAGCTGATGAACAACTAGTAACTTTTATTGATAGGTGCCCATTTCGCCAGTACATCCCCCAAAAACTTTAAAGTATGGTATAAAGATTGGGCTGCATGTGACATCACTGATTGCTATGTCAAACACCTGCAAGTGTACACAGCAAAGGGAAAAGGCCAGTCTAGAGAAATAAATCAGGCAAAAAGAGTAGTAGAAATATCACAACAGATAATTTATTTACAAGTTTGTAGTTGGCAAAGGAACTAGAACGAAATAAAATACCCTGCTAGGAACACTGAGAAAAAGTCGTCGTGAGCTACTTGCAGAATTTATCGAAGTAAGGGGAAGAACTGCAACTTCACGTCTCTACGGATTCCAGGGATCAGCTACAGTAGCCTCCTACTGCCCAAAAGGGGATAAGATAGTGATATTGCTGAGTACTAAGCATTCTAGAGAAGAAATAGGGGACGGCGGAGCAGCAAAACCTATTGCAATCCTACTATAATGCAACTAAATCAGGTGCAGACACAATGGACGAGCTAGTCAGGACCTACACCACAAAACAATGATAAGGAGATGGCTCATGGTTATCTTTTATAATTTTTTAGACGTTAGTGCCCCAAATGCTTTCATAATTTGGCTGGATTTAAATCCTGACCGGAATACAAAGTCCACAACAAAAGAAAAGAATTTCTTCTGGAACTGGGAACAAGTCTAGCACAGAAAAACAGAAGTCAGGGCAGCAAAGTTTCTCTTCCTGCATATGGGGACGAAACATGGACAGTGTCCTGTATGCGACGGTTTAGTGGATAGAAAACATTCAGAAGCGAACGGAAGAGGGCTTTTCTTTTGTCTGTAAACAACATTTAGAGATTCTTTGTTTCAATAGTAAGGAATTGTTTTGTTTTAAGTGTAAGGATCTATAAAATTAAGGATTAATACCAGATCTGTTAGTACTTATATACGTAGTTTACCTGGTTTCAGTCAGTAATGTACGCTTTTATATCAGTTCATTAAAATAAATAAAATACTGCCAATATATCCCGTGTTCATTACTTGAGATCATATTGACCCCAGCTGTACTCAGGATAACAAAAAAATTCTGTTAGGGAACAACTTATGACAACATATGATCAGTGTACCCGACAACGAACTTCAATGATGCTTGTTTGGCCATAGGCGCAGACGTTGTATTTTTCCTTTCTTTTCTCAATCAAATTATATCCCCAAGTTTAGGGACTGTAAGAATGTATATGTGCTACTCAAAGCTGACTTACTTCTTAATGTCAGACGGCAGCCATAATAGAAACAAGGAAAGTTGAGAGATTCACGATGATCACAGTCTCGTTTATCCACAATGAAGTTAGTTGAATTTACAATACGTAAATTGTGCCACAGTGTCTGTTCTCTTAAAGAAGATTGGAAAAATAGCCGAATAAATGGTATTCGAACCCACATACAGGCTACGAGACCTCAAGCCTCTCAAAAGTCTGCTCACCTGCGGTCAGCAAGGGTGTTCCTCTCAAATTATAACAACAATGTGTTGTTGTCAGTAATTCGCCTATTTGAGTGAAACTATGCAGGATGCAGGCATGAGTAAACTGTTTGTGTTTTGGACGGTTCTAACGATTCTTTGGTGTTCTAAACGGATTTTGCGTCATGAACGTCTCACAAGGACTTACTTTTGAGTGCCTCTCTCTTCTGGAGGGTGGTAGGACCTGGTCTCCCCTTGTGATATCCAAGCTCAAATTTTCGGTCGGCTCTGTCTTCTGCGTCCACAGCGGCGCCGACAAGGAACCCTAGACGCCATTGCCGAAGATCGCCCGATGACGTAGGCTGACAGCTTGGCCACGGTACATCAGATGTCATTCGCCACTTTCTCGCGAGATCAACGAGGTTACCTGAGGTTAGGCTACAATCTGTTCTGTTAAGGAGGTTAAATTGGCTTGATTGATGGCTCGGCTTCTCTCCGCATTGCGGCTTCTGCTTTTATAAATACCGCTAATGCGTGTGAATGAGCTACATCTGTCTGGGAAAGAAGGAGATGAGTACTGTACGTTCTTGCCTTAGTTATTGCACTGACAAGTTTTGCGAATACGTGAGATGAAGAGGGAAACGTTCTATTACATGCACGAGATGGCTCGTGCTGATATTAGGAAGGAACACTGTGCACAACATCAAATAAGTTGAACAAATATGACACAAGGAATTAACCTGCAGTGACTGTCATTCTGTGTTGGCTACTTGCGAAAGACAAGCATAAATTTTAGAATAAGGTACTCTATATGCATAAAACACCGAAAAATGAGAAAACATACACTACATTTGCAAACCACGTCATATAACGGAATCAATACCGTGCTGGCATAAAAACGTCAGTAAGAAAAAATAATAATTAGTATACAGCTAATACCTCCCGTAGCAACCCAAAAAACATCTGCTATAGTGGCTTTAACAATGAGATATGTCACTCTCCGCAATCGAACAGCCGGCCATTGTTGCCGAGCGGTTCTAGGCGCTACGGTCGCGGGTTCGAATCCTGTCTTGGGCATGGATGTGCGTGCTGTCCTTAGGTTAGTTAGGTTCAAGTAATTTTAAGTTCTAGGGGACCTTAGAAGTTAAGTCACATAGTGCTCAGAGCCGTTTGAACCATTTTTTCAATTGAACAAATTTTTGTTGAAGAATAATTTATTTTTGAAGTTCTAATTTACGTCTAAAACTCCAGATAAAGTTTTTGCCTACTTGTGGTTTCGAATAAAACTGCGAGTTCAGTCCATAGATTCCAGATATATCCCGATTATGGAAGTTTTTATCATCAGAATGCCTCAACTCTTTTCTTGGACTAAACATTATCAGCCTCTCACAGTCTGTGTTTCTTGTGTGAGAAAGTCGCTCAATTTGACCGAACAAAACAAGATAATTTGAATTTCATCAGTTGTCATCCGAAGCCTATACTTTTGGGTGATGAGATCGGCTGCAATGTGACCGTGCACACGTGGCGTACTGTGCTGGAAAAATTGGCTATCCTCGGCCGATGTCGGTCGTCGGCAGAATCCACAGACATGGGTGCCACTGCGTCCGCAGACTTACGCTCGTTTCGTGCAAGCATGCACACTCGCTACGCGCTAGATTCCCCCTCTCCCAATCCTCCTCCCACCACTCCACAAACACACGTACGAGGAACCCTCCCACTGGAACAGTGCCACTGTCAGAAGGTAGCCGGGCTAGCGGGTACGCGCTGGCAGGAGTAATTTACGAGTCCACGTGTTCCGCGCTCGGTCTGCTATCCCACCACCTTCACGGCCGTACCTGCCATTTCCTCCCTTCTCTCCTCCTCCCCTCTCCCCCCCCCCCCCGCCACCACCGCCACTGGTCTCTAATTTATCGCCGCTGGGGAAACGAACTGTAAATACACGAAGCGGAAATTTTCGGTCGGCTGCGGTACGAAGTCAACAATACGGGAAAGGCGCACAGTGCTGCAGTCACGTAAGCACCTAGGGCCAGAAACAGCGAACGTCGCTCTCCTCTTCACTTCACGGGGCTACAAGTAAACATTTACGGCAGAGAGGCGGTGGCCGCAAAGTGTTCTTTAAGGGACGACGGCTGGCTGGTGTTCAGCCCGGAGTAAATATTTGCTCAAGGTTGGCGACATGTGTGGGCTACACCTAACAGGCAGAGAGACAGAGACAAGAATAGACACAGTGTGTGTATGTGTGTGTGTGTGTGTGTGTAAGACAGGGAGACCTAGAGAAAGTAAGAGGAGGAGGAAGGAAAGAGGAATGGAGTTATGGATAGTGAGAGGTATAAAAGGATATAATAACTAGAGCATCTCAATTCATTGTGATTCCATCAAGAAATGATTCATGCTTGACAAGAAAAGGAGCAGCTATGAGCGGTATGAGCAACTAGGTTATATGAACCCTCTACCAAACATTTAGGTGTGAATAGCAGAGTAGTCATGTACATGGACATGTACCAGTTGATCAAAAAGTCAGTATAAATTTGAAAACTTAATGTTGTTGTTGTGGTCTTCAGTCCGGAGACTGGTTTAATGCAGCTCTCCATGCTACTCTATCCTGTGCAAGCTTCTTCATCTCCCAGTACCTACTGCAACCTACATCCTTCCGAATCTGCTTAGTGTATTCATCTCTTGGTCTCCCTCTACTATTTTTACCCTCCACGCTCCCTCCAATGGTAAATTTGTGATCCCTTGATGCCTCAAAACATGTCCTACCAACTGGTCCCTTCTTTTTGTCAAGTTGTGCCACAAACTCCTCTTCTCCCCAATTCTATTCAATACCTCCTCACAAGTTATATGATCTACCCATCTAATCTTCAGCATTTTTCTGTAGCACCACATTTCAAAAGCTTCTATTCTCTTCTTGTCCAAACTATTTATCATCCATGTTTCACTTCCATACATGGCTACACTCCATACAAATACTTTCAGAAACGACTTCCTGACACTTAAATCAATACTCGATGTTAACAAATTTCTCTTCTTCAGAAATGCTTTCCTTGCCATTGCCAGTCTACATTTTATATCCTCTCTACTTCGACCATCATCAGTTATTTTGCTCGCCAAATAGCAAAACTCCTATTCTACGTTAAGTGTCTCATTTCCTAATCTAATTCCCTCAGCATCATCCGATTTAATTTGACTACATTCCATTATCCTCGTTTTGATTTTGTTGATGTTCATCTTATACCCTCCTTTCAAGACACTGTCCATTCCGTTCAACTGCTCTTCCAGGTCCTTCGCTGTCTCTGACAGAATTACAATGTCATCGGCGAACCTCAAAGTTTTTATTTCTTCTCCATGAATTTTAATACCTACTCCGAATTTTTCTTTTGTTTGCTTTACTGCTTGCTCAATATACAGATTGAATAACATCGGGGAGAGGCTACAACCCTGTCTCACTCCTTTCCCAACCACTGCTTCCCTTTCGTGCCCCTCGACTCTAATAACTGCCATCTGGTTTCTGTACTAATTGTAAATAGCCTTATGCTCCCTGTATTTCACCCCTGCCACCTCCAGAATTTGAAAGAGAGTATTCCAGTTAACGTTTTCAAAAGCTTTCTCTAAGTCTAGAAATGCTAGAAACGTAGGTTTGCCTTCTCTTAATCTTTCTTCTAAGATGAGTCATAAGGTCAGTATTGCCTCACGTGTTCCAACATTTCTACGGAATCCAAACTGATCCTCCCTGAGGTCCGCATCTACCAGTTTTTCCATTCGTCGGTAAATACACTCCTGGAAATGGAAAAAAGAACACATTGATTTACACCGGTGTGTCAGACCCACCATACTTGCTCCGGACACTGCGAGAGGGCTGTACAAGCAATGATCACACGCACGGCACAGCGGACACACCAGGAACCGCGGTGTTGGCCATCGAATGGCGCTAGCTGCGCAGCATTTGTGCACCGCCGCCGTCAATGTCAGCCAGTATGCCGTGGCATACGGAGCTCCATCACAGTCTTTAACACTGGTAGCTTGCCGCGACAGCGTGGACGTGAACCGTATGTGCAGTTGACGGACTTTGAGCGAGGGCGTATAGTGGGCATGCGGGAGGCCGGGTGGACGTACCGACGAATTGCTCAACACGTGGGGCGCGAGGTCTCCACAGTACATCGATGTTGTCGCCAGTAGTCGGCGGAAGGTGCACGTGCCCATCGACCTGGGACCGGACCGCAGTGACGCACGGATGCACGCCAAGACCGTAGGATCCTACGCAGTGCCGTAGGGGACCGCATCGCCACTTCCCAGCAAATTAGGGACACTGTTGCTCCTGGGGTATCGGCGAGGACCATTCGCAACCGTCTCCATGAAGCTGGGCTACGGTCCTGCACACCGTTAGGCCGTCTTCCGCTCACGCCCCAACATCGTGCAGCCCGCCTCCAGTGGTGTCGCGACAGGCGTGAATGGAGGGACGAATGGAGACGTGTCGTCTTCAGCGATGAGAGTCGCTTCTGCCTTGGTGCCAATGATGGTCGTATGCGTGTTTGGCGCCGTGCAGGTGAGCGCTACAATCAGGACTGCATACGACCGAGGCACACAGGGCCAACACCCGGCATCATGGTGTGGGGAGCGATCTCCTACACTGGCCGTACACCTCTGGTGATCGTCGAGGGGACACTGAATAGTGCACGGTACATCCAAACCGTCATCTAACCCATCGTCCTACCATTCCTAGACCGCCAAGGGAACTTGCTGTTCCAAGAGGACAATGCACGTCCGCATGTATCCTGTGCCACCCAACGTGCTCTAGAAGGTGTAAGTCAACTACCCTGGCCAGCAAGATCTCCGGATCTGTCCCCCATTGAGCATGTTTGGGACTGGATGAAGCGTCGTCTCACGCGGTCTGCACGTCCAGCACGAACGCTGGTCCAACTGAGGCGCCAGGTGGAAATGGCAAGGCAAGCCGTTCCACAGGACTACATCCAGCATCTCTACGATCGTCTCCATGGGAGAATAGCAGCCTGCATTGCTGCGAAAGGTGGATATACACTGTACTAGTGCCGACATTATGCATGCTCTGTTGCCTGTGTCTATGTGCCTGTGGTTCTGTCAGTGTGATCATGTGATGCATCTGACCCCAGGAATGTGTCAATAAAGTTTCCCCTTCCTGGGACAATGAATTCACGGTGTTCTTATTTCAATTTCCAGGAGTGTAATTCGCGTTAGTATTTTGCAGCTGTGACTTATTAAACTGATAGTTCGGTAATTTTCACAGCTGTCAACACCTGCTTTCTTTGGGATTGGAATTATTATATTCTTCTTGAAGTTAGAGGGTATTTCACCTGTCTCATACATCTTGCTCACCAGATGGTAGAGTTCTAATGGAATGTTGTCTACTCCTGGGGCCTTGTTTCGACTAAGGTCTTTCATTGTTCTGTCAAACTCTTCACGCAGTATCTTATCTCCCATTTCGTCTTCATCTACATCCTCTTCCATATCCACAATATTGTCCTCAAGTACATCACCCTTGTATAAACCCTCTATATACTCCTTCTACCTTTCCGCCTTCCCTTCTTTGCTTAGAACTGGGTTTCCATCTGAGCTCTTGATATTCATACAAGTGGCTCTCTTTTCTCCAAAGGTCTCTTTAATTTTCCTGTAGGCAGTATCTATCTTACCCTTAGTGAGATAAGCATTTTTATATTTTCTCCTTTCATCAATTAAATTCCATATTTCTTCTGTTACCCAAGGATTTCTATTAGCCCTCGTCTTTTTACCTACTTGATCTTCTGCTGCCTTCACTTCTTCATCCCTCAGAGCTACCCATTCTTCTTCTACTGTATTTCTTTCCTCCATTCCTATCAATTGTTCCCTTATTCTCTCCCTGAGACTCTCTACAACCTCTGGTTCTTTCAGTTTATCCAGGTCCCATCTCCTTAAATTAGCACCCTTTTGTAGTCTCTTCAGTTTTAATCTACAGGTCATAACCAATAGATTGTGGTCAGAGTCCACATCTGCCCCTGGAAATGTCTTACAATTTAAAACCTGATTCCTAAATCTCTGTCTTACCATTATATAATCTATCTGAAACCTTTTAGTATCTCCAGGATTCTTCCATGTATACAACGAAAACTTAATAAGCCACGGAATAATGTAAATATAGAGGTAAAAATTGACACACATGCTTGGAATGACATAGGGTTTTATTAGAACAAAAAGAAAAAAAAAACGAAGTTCACAAAATGTCCGACAGATGGCGCTAAACAGCAAAACGTAAGTGACTGCTACAGTGACGGGTGAGAGGTACGCCGATACGTTACAGAATCGCATCATCCGCAGCCTGGCTGATAAACATCTGCCGGAACGTATGATGTTTACGCAGGATGGCGCTCCACCCCATATTGCTAGGCGCATGAAATATCTCTTGCGCTCGTCGTTTCGTGATGATCGTGTGCTCAGCCTCTTTCGTCATGCTTGGCCTCCCAGATCACCAGACCGCTGTCCGTGCGATTATTGGCTTTGGGGTTACCTTTAGTCGCAAGTGTATCGTGATCGACCGACATCTCTAGGGATGCTGAAAGTCAACATCCGACGCCAATGTCTCACCATAACTCCGGACGTGCTTTACAGTGCCGTTCACTACTCCTCGACTACAGCTATTGTTGAGGAATGATGGTGGACATATTGAGCATTTCCTGTAAATAACATCATCTTTGCTTCGTCTTACTTTCTTATGCTAATTACTGCTATTCTGATCAGATGAAGCGCCATCTGTCGGACATTTTTTGAACCTTTGTATTTTTTTGGTTCTAATAAAACCCCATGTAATTCCAAGCACGTGTGTCAATCTGTACCTCTCTATCTACATTATTCCGTGATTTATTCCGTTTTTCAATTTATACTGAGTTTTTGATCACCCGGCACACTGAGCTGACAGAAGCCATGGGGTAGCGATATGCAGGTATACAGATGGCGTGCACAAGGTATGAAAGGGTACTGCATTGGCCTAGCTGTCATTTGTGTTCAGGTGGTTCGTGTGAAACGTTTTTTGACGTAACTGTGGCACACGACGGCGGGAAATAAGAGACACTGAACGCGGAATGGTAGTTGGAGCTAAACGCATGGAACGTTCCATTACGGAAGTTGTTTGTGAATTCATTAATACGGGATCCAGTGTTAAGAGTATGACGAGAACAACTTTCAGACGTTACCTTTTACCACGGATAGCGCAGTGGCCAATGGTCTTCACTTAACGACCGAGAGCAGCGGCGTTTGCTTGGAGTCGGCAGTGCTAACAGGCATGTAGAAATCAGTGTGGGACGTACGACGAACATATCAGTTAGAAAAGTGCTGCGAAATTTGACGTTAATGGTCTACAGCAACAGACGTCTAGCTCGTACAGCACTACATCGTCCACAGTGCCTCTCCTAGGCTATTGACCACGTCAGCTGGAGCCCAGACGACTGGAAAACCGTGGCAGATCTCAGTAGGTAAAAGCTGATGATGATGAGGTTCGAGTGTGGCACAGACACCATGAACGCATGGACACAAGTTGTTAATAAGGCACTGTGCAAGCTCGTCCTGTTCAAAGACATGGGACCTATTTCTTTTATAAGAAGGTTATGCAGACACTGCAGCTGCTGAACGATGACTACAACTACAAGTGAAGCAAAAACTTTCAGTTCGTCATGACGTTTCTCGTTATCTACTTACTACAACTATTTCTGTATTACATTTGGATAAATATGCATTGTCACTGTTTTAAGGGGAGCTTTATTTACTCAAGCATTTATTCTCCCCGCGCTTCATACGGGAAGAAACGCAAATATTTGTTACAATGTGAAGTGTCCTCTACCATCAACGTCACACGCTTTTTCAGATTTTTTATAGAGACGTGGATATATGTGTGTACAGAGATATAATCTGTATGAATCGTCCTGGTTCGGGATCTCATCTTGGAGCATATGCAGGGTGCTACAAAAAGATACGGCCAAACTTTCAGGAAACATTCCTCACACACAAATAAATAAAAGATGTTATGTGGACACGTGTCTGGAAACTCTCAATTTCCATGTTAGAGCTCATTTCAGTTTCGTCAGTATGTACTGTACTTCCTCGTTTCACCGCCAGTTGGTCCAATTGAAGGAAGGTAATATTGACTTCGGTGCTTGTGTTGACATGCGACTCATTGCTCTACAGTACTAGCATCAAGCACATCTGTACGTAGCATCAACAGGTTAGTGTTCATCTCGAACGTGGTTTTGCAGTCAGTGCAATGTTTACAAAAACGAAGTTGGCAGGTGCCCATTTGATGTATGGATTATCACGTGGCAATAGCCGTGGCGCGGTACGTTTCTATCGAGACAGATTTCCAGAACGAAGGTGTCCCGACAGGAAGACTTTCGAAGCAATTGACCGACGTCTTAGGGAACACGGAACATTCCAGCCTATGACTCGCGACTGGGGAAGACCTAGAACGACGAGGGCACCTGGAATGGACGAGGCAATTCTTCGTCCAATTGACGATAACCCTAATGTCAGCGTCAGAGAAGTTGCTGCTGTACAAGGTAACATTGACCACGTCACTGTATGGAGAGTGCTACGGGAGAACCAGTTGTTTCCGTACCATGGACAGCGCATGCAGGCACTCTCAGCGGCTGATTGGTCTCCACGTGTGCACTTTTGCTAATGGTTCATCCTCATTTCAGTACAAATGTTCTCTTTACGGACAAGGCTTCATTTAAACGTGATCAAATTGTAAATTTTCACAGTCAACATGTGTGGGCTGACGAGAATCCGCACGCAATTGTGCAATCACGTCATCAACACAGATTTTCTGTGAACGTTTGGGCACGGATTGTTGGTGATGTCTTGATTGGGCCCCATGTTCTTCTACCTACGCTCAATGAAGCACGTTATCATGATTTCATACGGGATAATCTACCTGTGCTGCTAGAACATGTGCCTTTACAAGCACGACACAACATGCCGTTCACGCACTTTGGAGCTCCTGCACATTTAAGTCGAAGTGTTCGTACGCTTCTCAACAACAGATTCGGTGACCGATGGATTGGTAGAGGCGTACCAATTCCATGGTCTCCACGCTCTCATGACCTCAACCCTATTGACTTTCATTTATGGGGACATTTGAAAGCTCTTGTCTACGCAACCCCGGTACCAAATGTGGAAACTCTTCGTGCTCGTATTGTGGACGGCTGTGATACAATACGCCGTTCTCCAGGCCTGCATCAGCGCATCAGGGATTCCATGCGACGGAGGATGGATGCATGTATCCTCGCTAACGGAGGACATTTTGAACATTTCCTGCAACAAAGTGTTTGAAGTCACCCTGGTACGTTCTGTTGCTATGTGTTTCCATTCCATGATTAATGTGATTTGAAGAGAAGTAATAAAATGAGCTCTAACATGGAAAGAAAGCCTTTCCGGACACATGTCCACATTACATATTTTCTTTCGTTGTGTGTGAGGAATGTTTCCTGAAAGTTTGGCCGTACCTTTTTGTAACACCCTATATATAGTTGAAAAATTAGAATTTAGTAATGTTATGAATGTGCATACAAGTAGCTGTATTTCTATAAACAAAGAGATAACAAGTTCCATCTTCCTGTGACTCTACTGAACCATGGACAGAGGCGACACGAGAACGCAGGTTACAGAAATCTACGGGATATACCAGCCGCGCTACCAGCTAATCTAACAGCCGGAGGGCTTCCCGTGAACCTCGTCTCAGTTTATTCAGTTGGTCAGCCTGAATCAGCAAAGCGTCCGCACCTTCATTACCTCTGCTTGACTTGCCGATGTCAATTAAAACGGGATTGCGCTCCGTGTTTGCAGTTAATTACAGCCGCTTTTAGATTAGTGCACGATTTCCTCGGGTCCCTGTTAAGTTCTTCGTTGCTCGAGTTACTTCATCTGTCACTCCGAACTATTGCTGCTGCTGCTGCACCTTGACGCAGTAATCAAAGGTCAACAGTGACTTTGCACGACTGAATGAGGCAGCAAAAGTGAGGTACTTTTAACAGTTCTACAATAATGATGATATCCACCCTCGTTTACGAAGCGATAAGGATAGTAAATGATGAAACTACCTGGCAGATTAAAACTCTGTGCCCGACCGAGACTCGAACTCGGGAGCTTTGCCTTTCGCGGGCAAGTGCTCTACCATCTGAGCTACCGAAGCACGACACACGCCCGTTCCTCACAGCTTTATTTCTGGCAGTATCTCGTCTCCTGCCTTCCAAACTTTACAGAAGCTCTCCTGCGAACCTTGCAGAACTAGCACTCCTGAAAGAAAGGGTATTGCGGAGTGCGGAGACATGGCTTAGCCACAGCCTGGGGGATGTTTCTAGAATGAGATATTCACTCTGCAGTGGAGTAAATGATTATTACTTCAATGGGCAAAATATATAGCAACGTAAAACATTCTCAACGAACTCTTGTAGTACTTATGGCACTTGATTTACGAGGCACATATGGTTTCTAATGACAGGACTTTATCAAGTCATCACTGATAACTGGTGGCAGCTTTGGCCGACAAAGATGCAATGACGAAGCATCGAAAGAGGGAAATAGTTTTTAATACTGATAATGGGAATGTGTGTCGTGGTCGGCTGGGCCACTATCTACGTTATGTGGAAGTGGCAGTGTAAGAAATGTAAATGGTTTGGGCCCCTTGAATGAGACTGCTGTCACAGAGACGAGCAAACATGAGTGTGGAAGTTGCAAGGTAAATCTCGGTAGCCAACGTTAAACAAAAGAGGGCTCACTGCAGCCACTGTGCAGAGGTCAAAAAATTGTTCAAATGGCTCTGAGCACTATGGGACTTAACATCTGTGGTCATCAGTCCCCTAAAACGTAGAATTACTTAAACCTAACTAACCTAAGGACATCAAACACATCCATGCCCAAGGCAGGATTCGAACCTGCGATCGTAGCGGTCATGCGGTTTCAGACTGAAGCGCCTAGAACCGCACGGCCACACCGGGCGGCGTGCAGAGTTCCCATTGAATGTTAGCACGAAGTACCTCTAGGGAATCGGTGGATATTTAACCTAGCGTGTAGGACGAACAGTGTTACAAATTTTTGCGAGACCGAGCATTGCTGGTATTCATAGCCAGTCAAGGCGTACTTGGTACGAGTAATTTAAACTCACCTCGTTGTAGGGATTTTATTTATGCACTCGGTTCGTCAGTATTGGGTTTCCGAGTTGGGGTGGGGGTTGGATGGGGGGAATTGTTTCTAGGCTTGCGTAGACGTTCTCAAGCTAAGAGCTGGATATCCTGATGAAACATCACGCCGAAGTCGATCTACAACAGCTCGTAATAGCATGGGTCATCATTCCATCTCCATTTCGCTACTGAGAATACAAAACGAACGCAGGTCAGCCCTACATATCGAGGAAACCTACTACACTGCACACAAAGTCTATTAGAATCGACGACACAGGTCATACACTAGATATCAAGTGAACCTACTACACTGCATATTAGAATCGACGTGCGAAATATAATATCGAAAGGTTCAGGGAAGGTAGTCTTGGTGGATGAAAAACACACGTCAGTTAATAGTTAATGTGCGGAGACACTTTGGCGAAAATTGAAGAAGTGGACAAAACATAATGTTTCATTTGCCACACTTCCCTTGAGGTGAAGCCGGCTGGTGTGGCCGAGCGGTTCTAGGCGCTTCAGTCTGGAACCTCGCGATAGTTACGGTCGCAGGTTCGAATCCTGCCTGGGGCATGGATATGTGTGATGTCCGTAGGTTAGGTTTAAGCAGTTCTAAATTCTAGGGGAATTATGACCTCAGATGTTAAGTCCCATAGTGCTCACAGCCATTTGAAGAATTTGAACCCTGAGGTGGAAAATGTCATGGGATACCTCCTAATACAGCGTCGGACCTCGTTTTTCCCGGCGTATTGCAGCAATTTGTCGTGGCACGGGAGTCCCGAGCAAAAATACTGAGCCATTCTGCATCGACAGTTGAGCATAATTGCGTAAGCGTAGCCGGTGCAGAATTTTATGCACGAACTGACATCTCCATTATGTCCCACAGATTTTCCGTGGGACTCATGTCGAGTGATCTGTGTGGCCGATTCATCCCCTCGAATGGTGCCGAGTGTTCTTGAAAGGAATCGCGAACAGTTGCGACCCGATGACAATTCCATCGTTGTTTGGGAACATGAAGTCCATGGATGGCTGTAAATGGTCTCCAAGTAGCCGAACGTTACCATTTACAGTCAACGAACGGTTCAGTTGAACGAGAAGATCCAGTCCATCCCACGTAAACACCGCTTGCACAGTGCATTACCAACTTGGGTTCAGGACTTCGTGTGGTCTGCGCTACGAATCCTACCATCAGCTCTTACCCAGGAAAAACGCTGCAGGCGACGTAATACTGTTAGCAAAGGCCCTCGTGTCGGTCGTCTGCTCCCACAGCCCATTAACGCCAGATTTCGCCGGACTGTACTAACTAATACATTCGTCGTGTGTCCCACATTGATTTCTACTGTCATTTCACGGAGACTTGCTTGCCTGTTAGCACTGACAACTCTACGCAAACGCCGCTGCTCTTCGCCTTAAGTGAATGCCATCGGCCACTGCGTTGACCTTGGTGAGAGGTAGTGCCTGAAACTTGGTATTCTCTGCACGCCTTTGACACTGCGGCTCTCGGAATTCCAAGTTGAGCCTTATCTACACTCAAAGATGGAGTGTTTTATTATCTAGTAATTCCATGACAGGATTACAGAAGAGAATACCAGCTTATGGGCAGCAACGGCAATAATTGTAACAAGAAAGGGCCAAAATGCAAGTAAGGTTCGTGGATGTCGTTGCTATTAGAGGTATTTAAATCAAAAGACAGTTACAGATGTGTACGGACAGACCTCAAGGGCACTCTCTAGCCTTGGGGTGGAAAGGCGACAGAATCAGCAATGATCATCGGCATGAATATATAGACGAAAATAGAAACCAGCATATTAGATACATAAAGCCTATCCACAGACATGTGACCCGTAGTTGAAGAAGTGTCATGTTGTTCTCTCCATTGGTGAAACATTCCGATCTAGTCCGCCATTCGGATCTCTTGGGGGTGCGGGTGGGGGACATCCAAGAAGAAATTGACCATAAGAAAAAAATATAATAACCAACGAAAGGGAAGAGTTCTACGAGTTGGGGTGTTGAATGTCAGAAGTTGGAGCGTGTTAAAATTTGAAAAGGCTAATTTAGATGTAGTAGGGATCAGTGAAGCAAAATGGAAAGAAGATAAAGACTTCTAGTCACACTAATACGGTATCAAAAACAGCAGGAAATGATGTAACAGCAATAGGATTCGATATGAATAAAAAGGTAAGACAGAGAGAGAGTTACTGCGAAAAGTTCAGTGATACGATTGTTCTCATCGAAACTAACTTCAAAATCATCACTCACAATTATAGTCCAGATATACATGCCGACGTCGCAAGCAGAAGACGAAGGGGTAGAGGGAGTATATGATAATTTTGAAAGGGTAATTCGCTACGTAAAAGGAGATGAAATTCTAATTACCATAGAGAATTGGAGTGCAGTTCAAGGGGACGGAGTAGAAGAAAGCGTTAGAAGAGAATTTGGGCTTGCTAGTAGGAATGACACAGAAGAAAGACTAATTGAGGTCTGAAATAAATTTTAGCAAGCAGTAGCAATCACTCTGTCCAAGAACCACGAGAGGAGGGTGTATACTTGAAAAAGACCTGGGGATAGAGGAAGATTCCAGTTAGATTACCTTACTGCGAGGCAGAGGTTTCGAATTCATATAGTAGAGTGCAAGGCATACTCAGGAACAGATATAGACTTAGATCACAATTCGGTAATAGCGAAGAGTAGGCTCAAGATTGAAAGTCTTGTCAAGAAGTACGAGTACAGAAAGAACTGAGCTACAGAATTACTGGGTAACGAAGAGGTACGCTTGAAGTTCTCTGATGCTATTGACATTGCATAATTAATAGCTTAGTAGGCATTTCAATTGAAGAGAAATGGACGGCTCTAAGAAGGGCAGTTATAGAAGCTGCAAGTAAAACATACGTAAAAGAAAGGCAACTGCGAACAACATATGGGTAATAGAAGAAACACTTCCGTAGATCGACGAAAGGAAAAAAAGTACAAAAACCTTCCGGGAAAATCAGGAATACAGGTATACAAGTCACGTATGAATCAAATAATTAGTTAGTGCATGGAAGCTAAAGTGAAATGTGACCATGAATAAAACTTGTAGTAGTCGAAAAAGAAGTGATTGTCGGCAGAACAGTCTGAGCATATAGGAAAAGCATAACGCTCGATGAAATTAAAGAGCGGTAACATTTAGAGTGCATTGGGCTTCCACTATCAAATGCATAGGGAAGGACGGGGAAGGAAGTCGGCCGTACCCTTTCAGAGGAACCATCCCGGCATTTGCCTGGAGCGATTTATGGAAATCACGGAAAACCTAAATCAGGATGCGAGTCCAGTGTGCCAACCACTGCGCCACCTCGCTCGGTTTTAATAAGTGGAAGGAGTACGTTAAAGGCCCTTAGTGAGGGGGAGGAAGCGTCTGATTATGTGATAGAAAATAAAGCAGGAGTCGATAGGGTACAGGTAGGAGATGGAGTATTAGAATGGATCAAATGACTCTGAGCACTATGGGACTTAACATCTGTGGTCATCAGTTCCCTAGAACTTAGAACTACTTAAACCTAACTAACCTAAGGACATCACACACATCCATGTCCGAGGCAGGATTCGAACCTGCGACCGTAGCAGTCACGCGGTTCCGGACTGAGCGCCTAGAACAGCTAGACCACCGCGGCCGGCAAAGTATTAGAATCAAAATTTAAAAAGGCTTTAGAGAACTCCATACTAGCAGCCTTCTCTTAGCACGTTTTGCCGTTACTAATCTTCTTTTTTCATCCTCCTTGGCCCATCTGCCATGGGAAAAAAGAGGGATAGACAATATTCCATCGGAATTCATAAAATCATTAGGGGAAGTGGCAACAAAACGACTATTCACATTGGTATGTAGAATGTATGAGATGGCGATATACCGGTACCATCATACTTTCGGAAAAAAATCATCCACACATTTTCGAAGACAGATAGATCCAATAAGTTGAAGAATTATCAAACAGACAACAGCTCATGCATCCAAGTTGCCGATGAGAATAAAATACAGAAGAGTGCCGAGGAACTAAAGAATGTGTTAATGATGATCAGCTTGGTTTTAGAAAAGGTAAAGGCACCAGAGAGCCAGTTGTGAGGTTGTGGCTAATAATGGAAGCAAGACTGAAGAAAATTCGAAACACGTTCCTAGCATCTGTCGGCTTGAAAAGCCGTTCGACAATGTAAAACAGCTCAGAAGCTTGAGATTTTAGAAAAGTTGGTGTAAACTATAGGGAAAGACCATATGTATAATAACCAAAAGGGAACAATAAGACTGGCAGACAAAAAATGACGTGCTCAGATTAAAAAAGATGTAAGAAAGGGACTACGTCTTTCTCCCCTAGTGTTCAATCTGTACATCGAAGAAGCAATAACAGATACAAAAATAAGTTCCAAGGTGAAATTAAATTTAGATGTGCAAACATATCAATGGTGAGTTTCACTGATCACATTGCTGACCTCAGTGAAGGTGAAGAATAATTACAGGAGCTGCTCGATGTAATAAACTGCTTAATATTTATGCAGGAAAATAACACATGACAGATGTGGCAAGGAGGATGTAAAAAGAATAGTTTTCCAATGTCATTTCCCTATATTACACTGCTTATTGACGAATAATTTACTATTTGCGGTACAAATGTTGAAGGAGTAATGTTAATGTTAGTTAATGGGACTGTAAACGAAATGCATAAAGGACACAAAATAAATGGTTAATTACCTTCTAAATGTAAACTGCTATCATTCTGTTCCTGAACAGTTAATGTGACAATTTCAAGATTAATTTGGTTGTTAATACCTTAGAAGATTAACGTAAGACATCAGGATATTTCGTATTAGCCCAGTCAACGAAGGAAAAAAAGACCGATTACTGGGAAAAAGTCGTGCAGTAGCAAAATTTTGCGCATTGCTAGGACAGAATGTACTGAACAACTTTCTAAAAATTCTGTCCGTAGGGGTGTTAGTGCTGGAATGGGGGTGGATTTAAAAGCTTTTTTCATCATTTTCTTTTTTTCGAATAACTCGAAACTCGAGGCTTCTAGCGGAAATATTTCCCTGCATAAAATCAAAAAAGGTTATACTCATTTTTTCTGTTCCCCTAACAGTTTCCGCATTCAGGGAATGGAAAATTCACAGTTTATTGAAAATATTGTTGTAATAGTAAAAACGTTTGTCTTTAAGTGAAGTTGGTTAAGAACTACTATTAAAACAGTGTACCATGTGTTAGTGCAGCAGATCCAGATTAAGGGATAAGTTGTCTTTCATGGGTGCAACAGAGTGGGTAGGGGAGATATGTTGTGTAGAGGTCACTGGACTATGTTCACGCATTTCCCTCCTTCATAGGTCTCAAAAACTAAGGATCGAGTATGTGAGACACCACTCTGTGTACCTCACTACGTCACAAGGAACCACTTCAGGAAGTTTCACGAAGCTACGAGGGCCCTCAACAGAGCGCATTATGATCCACAAGCGACTCAGTGTACAGTCATGCCCAGGGAGTGTTCGTTTTGCACAAAATGTGTTAATACTACATGGAATGCGGAACAGAGCCATTAATAACACTAACGCAGTACAACATATGAACAGAATCTACCTAAATATCTGCACGTTATTCTAGACTGCTAGACGAGAAATTGATTCGTAGACATTCTGTACAGCTGCTGTGGTGTTTCTCCAGGAAAGGCAGCTTCCCTCAGCATGAGTGCTGCTCGCTTTTCGCTGAGAGAGTATACCTCCACAGAATTTCCTGTTCGTTCTCTTATGCTAGCAGATAAAATAGTGTAAGTAGGCTGTTTAGGTTTTTATGTTGGTAACGCCACGTAGCGCTCTATATGAAAATCACTGACTGTGCTGTGTGCAGTCTGTGGCTGGTTTGCATTGTTGGATTATGCTATTGTAGTGTTGGGCAGTAAGCTGTTAACAGCACGTAGCATTGCACAGTTGGAGGTGAGTCGCCAGCAGTGGTGGATGTGCGGAGAGACGGCGGAGTTTTGAGAGCGGATGATCTGGACGTGTGTCCATCAAATTTGTAATACTGGATATCATGAACTGATATATATATATATATATATATATATATATATATATATATATATATATAATGACTTTTGAACACTGTTAAGGTAAATACATTGTTTGTTCTCTATCAAAATATTTCACTTGCTGACTATGCCTATCAGTAGTTAGTGCCTTCAGTACTTAGAATCTTTTATTTAGCTGGCAGTAATGGCGCTCGCTGTATTGCAGTAGTTCGAGTAACGTAGATTTTTTGAGGTAAGTGATTTGTGAAAGGTATAGGTTAATGTTAGTCAGGGCCATTCCTTTGTAGGGATTATTGAAAGTCAGATTGCGTTACGCTAAAAATATTGTGTGTCAGTTTAGTGTTGATCAGAATAGGTAAAGATCGAAATGTCTGAGTACGTTCAGTTGTGCTCCGCTGCTTGAAAATCGACTAATGTGAGAGGTTTACCAGCAAAGTAATTCATTAAATTTTTAAGGGGACGTTTCAATAGTTCCAATGAGCTGGTTTTCCTACAGTGGATTTATTTTCGGTTCATTAACTAAGTACTTATTTTCAGTTGATAAGTGAGCTATTAAGCAAAATGTATTCCTGTGTGTTTAATTTGTAACTGTGATGTTTTTAGCAACGTAAGTAGCGTTGGTGAGATGAGGATTGGATTGGTAAATGTGGCACCTTTCTACAGTCTACCTTTGAGGGTGTATTGTGGGGTCGCATAATTGTAGTTTAGTCACTTTTTGGTGAATTAATGAGTGACCAAAAGTTCATTTTAGCCCAAATAAATATTTTCCATTATGGTACCTCTTGCAGTTGTAAAGTGGGTTGCACTAAGTGCAGACACTTATGACATCCACAGTATATCTTCCGATATTAATACGTCTGATGGAATGTGCCTAATTAGGTTCAGGTATGAAACAGTAATCAGCTGCAATGCATTACTTATCAGAAGTTCCATAACACCTAGGTAACCTACTTCTGTTGCGGAAGAAGACATTTTGAGCCTCAGGGCCTCTGCAAATTTTGGGAGAGCTGAGTGTGGAGGGCAGCGTTTGATACCCCTCATAATGTGACAAATATTCGAGAAAGTGATGGCAGAGATTATGAAATTGACATTGTCGAATACATATTGACAACATGTTACATTACGAAAGGGCTGTTCAGTGCGGTAGACATCTGATAGCTGCACTTTTATTACATAAACCGAGCGAGGTGGCGTTGTGGCTAGCACACTGGACTCGCAATCGGGAGGACGACGGTTCAATCCCACGTCCGGCCAACCTGATTTAGGTTTTCCGTGATTTCCCTAAATCGCTCCAGGCAAATGCCGGAATGGCTCCTTAGAAAAGACACGGCAGAGTTCCTTCCCGTCCTCCCCTAATCCGATGACGCCGATGACCTCGCTGTTTGGTCTCCTCCCCCAAAAACCCTAAGTTTCTTACATAACTGACAACAACTGCAAATAAATAGTCATATAATAAAGTTAAAATAACTCCACTATATAATCACGAGCGCAGTGAAATTTTTTCGTCTACTGACATAAGAGAAGTAGGAAATGCTGGGGAGGTAGAGTCTGTCCTTAAACTGAAGAGCAGGCAGTGCTCGTAGTCGGGGAAGCTGCATTTCCGATAAGAACTCTACTGCAGTCGTAGTGGATGACTAAGAATCAATTTCTCCTCTAGCACTGTATATTAGTTCTACGGACATTTCAGTAGATTCTGTCAATGTTCATTACCTGTGTTGGTGTTATTATGAAGTCGTATCAGTAGTTTGTGCAAAACAACTACTGCCTAGGCATGTCCGGGCACTGCGTCGCCAGTGATTGTTAAAGCCCGCTGTGGCGGGTAGGTGTAACTTTGTTAAAACACCCTGTGTGACATTGATGGGTGGACAGAGTGGGGAATCACCTGCTCGACCTTCAGTTTGCAGATATATGAAGGAGGGAAGTGCGTGAACACAATCAGTTACACCCTAAGAAGACAATTTGTTCCCTAATACGGCTTTGCTGCACTTACATGTGGTACACAAATTCAATATTTCTTCTTAACCCACTTCATTTAATGAAAAAGTTTACCTTAAACCGTTAGAATAACATGTTCAGTAATCGGAGATTTTTTCATCACCTGCAACGTGGACGCTATTAGTCCTAGAGAGAAAGTGAAGGGGACTTTTTGGTAAGAAATTTAATACAGTTTAATATTGTACTGGGAAATATGTTCTCTACAACCAGTGGTTTTCGAGTAATTTGAGTACAACTTAGAAAAGTTACCTTTGTATAGCCCCTGAACCCAATGCTCGCACCGCACAAGTCAGGTTTTATAGTATGCAGTTCATACACTGCCTCCTAGCACTGAGCAAAAATTTGTGACTTCCCACTTTTTCCTAAATTTTTCTTCATTGATTCGGCTATGTACGTACAGTAATTTTAGTGGGAAACGGAAAGAAACAAATATACATTTGCCTGTTTCATTTTCTCACTGAGGAAAAGTTGTAAAACATGAACAATTTTTTTATGATTCTGATTGCAAATACAAAAACTTGATTATTTCATCCCTTCCCGATGGGTGACCTATTTCTCTACCTAATAGTGTGCTTTCAGAATAAGGAGGCACGAAGTAAGACAGTACTCGTGTCTGCCCTCTCTTTTAATACTGGAACTCCTGTTTAGTGGATATTATGGAGTGATCAAAAAGCTCACTCAGGTAAGAAGTGAAGTTTAGTGAAAAGACCTTGATAGCGACCCCAAAGTTAAACACTTCATAGTTGTCTGAACAGGGTTTAGAAGATGGTAAACTTTCCTTCGCATTTAATGTCTTTAAACAGAGTGTTCAGTCAGCTACCGTTTCATTATAAGCAATCACCAGTAGTGTTAAAGTGCAACTTTACTGGACGTCCCACCAGAAGAGTTCGCGCGTCTGTAACGGTCTAAGGTCATAACAAGGTCATGAAAGTTAACAGACGCGACTTGATACTCAAAAGGCAACAGTCAAAGTCATAAAAACGAAAGACTAAATAAAATGAGACGTTGCAATAGGTTTGTTTCTAGTTTTCGGTTTCCCAAACTCTAATGTGTCTTCACAATGAACCAATAAGCCGAAAAATTATTCGAAATGAACAATTATTAGTTGAAAAAAACAGCAGATTTGCTTT
Organism: Schistocerca gregaria; assembly: GCF_023897955.1. Lineage (NCBI taxonomy): Eukaryota > Metazoa > Arthropoda > Insecta > Orthoptera > Acrididae > Schistocerca > Schistocerca gregaria. Next base: position 1,047,263,696 of record NC_064920.1, on the reverse strand, counting down.
TTATCCAAACTTGTATATGAAATTGCTCTTCCAAGAAGCAACAGAAAAATCCAGAAATATGATAATTTACAAGCTTAATATTTCAGCAAGTGCAAATATTTTGGTTACTTAGTGTTCGAGTTCTGATGGATAAAATTGACAAAAGATTAGAACGGAGGTGAGAGACAGCAGGCATTGGAGCAACTTCATATTAATTTTTATCATTTCTTCCTCATACTGAAGTATAACAGTAGAAAGGAAGAAATATTGCAGGCAATAAATGAAAGGAATGAAAGATTTCTGTAAAAAAAAAAAATCTACTTTTATGTCTGGAACAGAAGGACCTATTCCAGTTCGGTGATGGTTGTTGCCGGCAATCAGACAGAGAACCACACGCATTTCTTCACCTCCTTCACAGCTGTATATCCTTTGCTTTTATTATTGTGCATTTCATCTCCAAAATCATTTAAAAATATTTGCATAATTAAAACCCTTCAGAATGGCAATATTGAAACATCCCCTTAGAAAACTTTATGAATTACTGTGCTGATAAATCTCTACGTTATTTGATTTTCAAACAGCTGCTGTTAACCAGTCCCTTGCTGAATTATTAACACACATGCAAACACTAACAGTCCCTTTTTTTAACTTCTCACATATTGTGCATATACTATGACTGACAGAAACATGTGCAGTGAAATGAAACTTAATTTGAAGAACTGGTGTCCATACAATTATAAATTTACAACATAAGAATACAATAACAAAGGTACAAAACACATCATTAAAGAACATAATAATTTGGATAACATTTATATTAATACAGGCTTTACAGAAGAATAGAAATAACCATACATCAGTGTTACAGGAATTATGAGATTAGTAAATAAATAAAATAATGAGAATAGTTTTCAAAACATTAATTCCACACATGAGTATTAAACGAAACCAGAATAAATAATGTCTAAACATCTTTACAAAGTAAATAACATAGTATTAGAAAAGTTCTACAACATCAGATAAATCAGATAAACACATAACGACAGGAAGAACACAAGGGTGTACAAACATAATGCGGAATAACACAAAAGGAAAGGACAAGGTTTGTTTTACTGCAATATTTATCGTATTTGATTTGCAAACAAAACTTTCTTTACCTCTCTCCCTTAGTTCATCATTATTCCTAAAAATCCCTATCTATACCTGTTGTCCCTAAACCCTACTGTTTGTTCATATCCTCTTCCAAAATAATTATTTCTCATTGTACAATAATTATTTTGGCCCAAATCTTTTTCATGCATTTCTTCCAATTCATCACAAATCATTCTCTTATATAGCCTACACCACCTTAATCTAACTTAAGTCTGCTGACCTCAGATGTATAAACTAAGGGATGAGGCAATGCAGCAGCACAAAACAATTAACACAAACAGAAATTACAAAAATTGCAAATTCGCAAAGCAAGCAGCAGTATAACTAAATTCATCAAAGCAAATGCAACATTACAACTAATATGAGCCAATGTGCAGCAACAAGAAAAATAAATCAGTAGTAAAACTGGCTTAGCAGAGTAACACAAATTAAAATTCAGTAGCACTATGCCTGGCAAACTGCAGCAGCAAATGCCATAACTTATATCTAAACAAGACAAAGCTCAAGCAGAAAAAAATATTACAGTAAAGATAGGAAGTGTCTAATACCTATGTCAGATCTTAACACTAAAGTGATGCATCACCTTGACTTACTCTACGAAACGAGTTACCCAGTCTTTGAAAACAATTATGTATGCAATTCCTGTGAAGGGAAATGTCTATTTGTGGTTCCTTTTTTAAAAAAGAAGATATGGTCTGTATACAGAAAACATTTCTATCAGTACATCTATTAACTTTTTTAACTAATGCTGCAGTGCAGTTAGAAACTAGATATTAAACAAAATGAGCAAATATATATATATACAGCAAGCCGTGAAATGTAATTCACTAGCCATATGGCATTTCCTGAGACAGTAAAAAATCTCTCAGCTAGCAAGACAATAGATGTAACACGTTTCTCATCATTTCATTAGGCATTTCAGTAAAAATCAGAAATTACAAGCTCCAAAGTGTAATCATATGGTTTCAAGTCTGAGCATGTTGTATTTGTGATGCTTTCTGCAAAGAAATGTCAATAGCGAGGTTAATAGCCTCTGAAAGGTACGGCTCTTTTTCCAGGTGACTGTCGCGTAGCTAAGCACCTAAAGCGCATTACGTCAAAGTCACTTAGCTTTCTTACAGAAATATTTGCGACAGAAGTTTTTCGATACAGTGACAGCCTCACATAAAAAATTTCACACGTCGAAAAATTACAGTAGAAATGCGTAGAAACGAAATCTCATGAATAGCAGTGTTGTGATACTCACATTCACGTATGGACACACATGGCATAACTCTTAAAGTAAAGTTTCCAACATCTGTTTCACAAACCACAGTCACCAACTTCTATCCATTATTCATATACATATAAACACTTAATCAAATTCCTCATAGAGCATCAGATTATTGATCATAAACATACCTCAACAGCATAATACACATCGTCATCGTAATAATAACATCATAACAGATCAATCACATCTTAAAATCGCTGCAGCTTCTTTCAATAATTTCAAAACCTTCAATAAAGTCATCTACCTCAAACGTACTACAAAAATCATTGTCCCTTACCAAATACCTCTTTCGAAGCTCTCATAGTATCACAATGGTTCTGAAAAAAAAATGACCAGTTCACAAAGTACAGACAAAATACAATTTCATAAGTGTGAAGTTATCTAACTGTGTAATTGTGTAAACATGTGTCACTGACGTAGTAAAAGAAATGTTTGTAGCTCTCAGTTAAATGGTCAGATAGCTATGTAATTCTTTGTTAGAGAAATATGGTAACGATGTGTAAAATTGTATAAGCAAATACCATATTACCTAGAGCTCCTAGCGCTTGTCACACGCTTAGTACACAAAGTAGCCGGATACCCCCTGAGGATTAATGTAGTTATACTGCAGGTGTTACAGATTACAGCAATGGAATGAAATGTATCACGGAAAACCATTATATCTTTGTAATTCAAAAATCTTTAAAAATAAATGTTTGAAGTACTAAATTAATCGCTCAAATACGCGTACTGTAGCGCTAAATTGTGCGTCTTGTTGTAAGATAATCTCTGTCATTACTTAACGGTAAAAATGTGCCAAGTGTCGTAATTATCGTCGTCTACAAGCAAGGTTCTGTAGAAGTCAATGTACTTACCTCATAATAAACAAAAATGAAATGCTACGTGTATAGATATCGTAGCTATTACGTGCATTACCGTAATCAAGAAAAATACTATACTGTAACGTTTTGTTGAGCTATGGAAAAGGCTGTCTCATTGTAGCTATATCACAAAATTTACTACTAAAACATGTTTTTCTTTCCAGAAGAATTCAGAAAAACAGTGCAGATATAAAACAGATACAGCGCAAAAGCAATAACATAAATTGTGTCACTCATTATTAGTGTCGTGATATAATCGTGTAGCTCTCAAATAAACTAACCAATGTGTCATCTGGTATCTGTCAGGAAGTACTTCAAATCAAGAATGTATTTTCAAGTAAACCAAAATGTTGCATTAAAATCTCATAAGCTGTACCGGTGTATGTTCTAAGTATGTAAGCCTTACAGTCGTTACGTAATCGTGCAATGAACAAGGAATAATGTACACACAATAACACTGTGTCGTCTGTTCACTACAAAAATTCATTCGTAATTACTGTCTAAATAAGTTCCCTAGGTTCTTGACTGGATAGTTAACTTTAAAACATAGTTGCATGTTAACAGTTTCTAAGTGTGACAAAGCGGAAGAGTAATGTGAAGGGAAAGATTTTATGGCAAAGACTAAGTTAAAAAAGCAGATTATCTCTCAATAAACGGTTTTACATGTGAAATGTGGTGCAATCATTTACTCTTCTTAGTATGCAGAGTTACAACTTCCCTGCAATTATCATGTGGTATACATCGGATTCTGTAACGTCCATTGTAAATCAGAAAGAATTTGTGACTCAAGTGTTTCTTCTTATGTGACAATGAATGTGCTTTAATGAGAACTTTCTGTGACAATAAATTCTGCAAAACGTATTGATTTCTCTTATAATCCGTTCAGACGGGTTACAATGTGGTGAGTACAATGAAATGAAAACAGATTTGATTTTACGATTCCAAAGCATGCGTGACCAAACAGCACATCTGAATTGCTGTCCGTTATCTAAAATGACTTTACTAACATGTCGAACTTCACGTAAGAAATTTTTAACATAGGCGTTGGATACAGACTATCCAGGGGCTTTCCGTAACGGTGTGAAGGAAACAAATTTTAAAGCAAGTTCAACGACGACTAGAAGAGATCAACAGCACCTAATTCCTTTAATTTAGAAGAATGATAGGAAACAATGGAGCACGATGTGACATGGTAGATAGTTTTGCTTTTTGACAAAGTTTACAAATAGACAAGACTCTTCTAATTCTCTTTTCCATATTGTTAAAATAACAAGTCGTCCCAAGAATTTGATAAAATTTTCTTGGACCAAAATGTGTGTAGCTGAAATAAATGCACCAGGTGAGCTTATTAACAAATTCGTCAGGAATGCAAAGTACCCATAGCTTGTCATCAACAGCGCAGCGTTTGAAATTGTTGTTTCTAACCAGATAATAATGCCGAATCTGTGTGTGTGTCTTTTCATGCCATTTACTTTTGATGTCTTTCAAAATCGTATCTTTACCTTGTTCATGAGCAATGTCGTTTAAAGATGTGGTGATGAAATTTTCAAAGGCGACTTTCTGAATATAAAGATACTGAAATTTTTCGCGAGGTTGCTTTCTGTGTTTCTTTTCTCAAGCCCAGGTGGTGCGAGTGACAGTGCGTCCGCAACAATGTTCTCCTTGCCGGAAATTTAGACTATTGTGAAGTGGAATTCTTGCAGAAAGAATGACCAACGTTTTAATCTGTCATGATTTAATTTTGAAGACATAAGAAATTGTAATACAAGATGATCACTGTATACTTTTACGTGCTTACCAGAAAGAAATAAACGGAATTTGTTAAATGCCCTAACGATAGCTAAAGCTTCTTATTCAGAAACGGAATAATTTTTTTCAGATTTTGTTAGCACTTGGCTAACAAAAGCAATGGTTTTCTGAATAGTAGTTTCATTTTCTATGGCTTCTTGAAATAAATGGGCACCAAGACCGACTTTAGAAGAATCCGTGATAAGACAAAAATCTTGTGACAGATCTGGATGAGCTGGTATTGACGAGATTAGTAGCGCTTCTTTCAAATAATTGAATTCCAACTGTGCCTGTTCGTCCCCGTTCTAAATAGTATTTTTTTCTAGTGAGAGAACAAAGTTTTGATGTAGCTAGAATTTGCATATTCAGAAAACTATGGTATAAATTTACGAGACCTAGAAAACTGCGGACTTGTTTTTTGTGGACGGAACTGAAGTAGCTCAGATTGCTTCTGAATTTTCAGGATCCGGCTGAATGCCTTCAGAAGAAATAATATGTCCCAAAGCTTCATCTTTGTCCTACTGAATTCAGACTTTTCCAAGTCAATTGTAATTCGAGATTCTGCAAAAATACGTAATACACTGTTGAGGATGCGATTATTTTGTTCCCATGAGGCTTCTGCTATTAGAATATCGTCCACATATAAGGTGATGTGACGTTTTAAGAACCCAGGTAATGTGGAATTTAGCCCACGAATGAATGCTGTCCAAGAAATGTTCAAACCAAAAGGAAGTTTCGAAAATTGATAACAAACGCCGAAACAAAGAAAAGCTGTGTATTTTCTAAATTCTGGATGAATTTCGATCTTATAAGAGCTGGATCTAAGATCAATAGAAGACACCACTTTTTAACCATTAAAATTTTGATGAAGTTCTTCCAAGATTTGCGACCTGCCTGTTTCAGGAATGATGATAGCAGTGATTTGTCTCGAATCTAAGACAAGCCTGATCCATTCAATTTTTTCTCAACAACATGTAATGTATTGTTGTATGAGGTTACTGCAGGCTCAATTATTCCCTCGTCAAGCATATATTGTATTTCTGTTCTAACGCGGCCCCTATAATGTGCTGGAACTACGTATGCTCTAACATAAAATTTAGTATGCTAACGAACATGAAATTGGTATTGAAATCCCTTGATTGTTCCTGTTTTGTGAGTAAAAACTGTGGAATGTGCTTGTAAAATCTCAGAAAGTCCTACCTATCAGTGTCATTACAATTCTCAATTGTTTGAATTTTATTCTGAATTACCTCATTAATATCAAATACGCCGTCGATATCATCCATGTCAGTACTTGTAGAGTGACTGTTAGTGTCAAGTTTCGTTGAAAATTCCGAACTGTTGTCTAACAGGAGGTAAAGGCGATTAATTTCCTTGTCATGGTTTGAGAGCCAATCTTCAAATTTGAAAGCTATTGAGTTCATTCTCTGAACTTATTTCAGCATCGTGAAAATTTCAGATTGCTTTGTATTCATTCAAAAAGTCTACTCCCAATATAATTTCCGTCGACAATAATGGAACAATAACGAAGTTCATAGAGAAGCTGTGGCTTTGACAAAAAAAAAAAAAAAAAAAATTCTAAGTTGGTTTGTTGGCGTATATCTACACTTTTTCCAACGATTGCACCTTGTAATTTAATCTTACGTAACGGAAGTGTGGCGCAATCGTTCGATTTGTTGTATTTGCTAAAGGCTGTTTCACTAATTACTGAAATGGGACTGCCAGAGTCAAGTACTGACATGAATTTTACATCATTTACTGTAATGTGAATTACAGGATATGCAATGTTGTTAGTTTTACGTTGTGTTCCTGGAGTAAGATGTCCCTAATGTCTTCCATTTGTAAGTAATTACTAGCCACGGCAGCTACGTCATCAGCTTCATAAGTACGTTTTGTGGCTGCCAGCGGTGTGAGTCATTGCCTACTGCCTCTTTTGGGATTCGGAGATCTAACTTCTACAAATTCACCTTGTCGAGAGGGCCCTGCCCTATTTGAATCCCACCAGTTCTGATGGAATTCAGGTCTGTCGTTATGTCGGTAGATTTCATAGTTTCTTGTTTGTCGCTCATGTGGTGAAGGGTTTCTCCCAGAATATTAACTGCGCAGTGGACCGTTGCGTCCTAAGTTATTCTGTTTCCCTTGATAACAATTACTTTGGATCCAATGATGTCTGTTTCTCTGATTGTCTCTGTCACAGTCATTACCGCGGAGACGTGATCTTTCACTCCACGGTAAATGATGACAGCCAAAACAGTTGCTGGATAAAGATTCATTAAAATTCTTGACAATGGTTTCGGTATATCTCCATTGCAGTGTGTGATTTTAGTGTATTTTACTTCTGATGAAGATATATTTAGAGATACCGAAACCCTGGCCAAGAATTTTAGTGAATCTTTATCCTGCAACTGTTTTGGCTGTCTTCACCTACCGTGAAGAATTTCAACAGTTGCTGTTTCAGCCATGTTTAAAATCTTTTGATCTTTCCCTGTAATTATTGCTACTCTGCCAACGGTTGTCATACGGGTGGTGTCTGTTTTGGTCACGATTTGCGTTGTAAAAATAGCCTTGTCTTGTCCACTTATTACTTCTGTCACCGCCGAATTGTGACGTATGTGACCTGTAATTGTTGTGTTAATGTTTTCGCGTCCCGCAGTTGTGAATGTCAATTTCCAATTTTTGTGACAGTCCCTGAAAATCTTCAATGTCGTCTTTGCAACGTCCTGCCAAAATAATATCTCGTAAATGTCCAGGCTACTTGATTAAACAAATGCGGATGAGTTCCGAGGGGCTGTATATGTTAGACAAATACTGATTCTTATGCAACATGTCTTCAAAGTATTTGACAAGACCGGAATATTCAGATTGTTCGAAATGTTTCATCATTATGATGCTATATTATACGCGGTCTTGAGTAGCTTGACACCAATATGCGGAGAGGAAGGCATGATAAAATTATACTTCAATGTGACAATCGTGGATGACCGATCGCATTCTTACAGCTGGTTCATTCTCAAAGTAGCTACACATAAATTCTTATCTGTGCCCTAATGACCATTTGGGAGGAAAACAATGAGAGAATTGATGAAGCCACGCTTGTGGATGAATGCCGTTGCCAGAATTCTTAGATGTTTTGTATTGACTTGTAGTGATCAACAGCTTATATTCAAAATCATCATGTCGGCGAGTCGCATATCGGTCACTGTTACGTCTTGTAGGCGGTTCCATCTCAAAATCCGGTGCACCTTGCACATTTCTTTCACAATATCCGAAATGTCTTGTGTTATTATTTTGTGGCTTTGCCGTATTTCTAAGCCTCTTTGTTTGTTGGAGCGCGAGTCTCCTCTGAAATATGTAATTCTTGTATTACTTGTGCCAACTGATCTTGTACTTCCCGGATTTATCTTTTGTGTTGCGTATTAATTTGAGTCTGACTTTGTTCAAAATTTCTTAATTTTTTCATGCTCTTCTGTGTCAGTTAAGTCTTGTGTCATTCAGATCATCATGTACCATTGTCGAAAAGTTAGTGAACTGATCCGAAAGTTCGGATACTTTCTCAGATAATGGACTGATTTCCTCAGTGTGTTTTTCTGAATCAAGTTTCAGAGTTTCCATTTGTGTTGAAATAGTATCTAGTGTGTCCTTTAAGTTTTCCTGAGTTTCTGCAACTTGCGTAACCGAATCGGTAGATGCAACTGAGTTAATTTTAGGTTGCCAGGTGTCGTGATTTTCTTGAACAGTAGTTTGCAGTTCTTTTATGGCTGCTTCGTGATTCTGTAATGCATTTTCATGACGCGAAAAGATAGGTTGGAAATGCTCACACATTTGTGTTTTTACGTCATCATAGGCTTCTGGACATTTCGGTTCGATTTAAGTAGCTCAGCAGATAAACCTTCACATGTTTGTTCAAGCGTTGTCTCTAACATTTGAAGCTGTTGCTGTCTTTGTCTCTAGTGTTGCTCCATTGTGTCTAAAGTTTGAAGCTGTTGCTGTGTATGTGTCTGATTTTGTTTGACTTGTTGCGTTAATTGCAATAATAATGTACTAGTGTCTGGAATCCGTTCCTCTATGCTTTTCGGCAGTGCATTTGCACCTGCAACAGTCGCAGTTTTGAAAGCAGAAGATGTGTCTTGACTTAATTGAGTAAAAGGTGACGACGCAAAACCTGAATCTACAGTATTTACAAAATTTTGTCATGCTATTTCTGAAACCTGAGGTGAGCTTTTGCCGACCGATCGATCGATAATGCTTCCCTGTTCACTAATTGTTTCACTGTCTACACCATTATTCGACGCCCGTTCCATTTCCCTATGCACAATTACCAAATTACTACTTTGAACACTAGTTAATTCATTACACAGTGGTGCTGATTAAGCTACGCTCGTCGTCACTATCATTCCTCCATTTACTTTGCAGCCTAGTGTAACGTTTTCCACACGCCATGATTATCGTGTATTACACACGAGAACAAGAAAAGCACAATTTGAAGAGCAAAAACAAGAAAACACATTAACATAGCACTGAAAATATCTAATGAATTGCAAGCGCAGCTGCAAAATAGTTGGTGCAAATCTACCTGCATACCACAACTCTTTTACTGTGCAACAATGAAAAACTACAATGGAAATTCTTTCTACAGTTACTCGTTAGCAATAAACAATAGCTACACGAATTACACAAACTAGAAGAAAAAATAATAGGATTCCAGTGAGGTATCCTCGGCTAAGGGTCGACATATGAAACATCCCCTTAGAAAAATTTATCAATTACTGTGCCGATAAACCTCTACGTTATTTGATTTTCAAACAGCTGAGCAAAACTGCAGGTACTCAGACATTACTCCCCTTACTTATTCTGATCAACACTAAACTGATACACCGTATTTTTAGCGCAACGCAATCTGACTTTCAATAATCCCTACAAAAGAATGGCCCTGACTAACAATAACCTATATCTTACATGAATCACTTACCTCACAAAAATCTTAGTTACTCAAACGACTGCAATACAGCGAGCGCTAATACTGCCGACTAAATAAAAGATTATATATATAGGGTGTTACAAAAAGGTTCGACCAAACTTTCAGGAAACGTTCCTCACACACAAATATATAGGGTGTTACAAAAAGGTTCGGCCAAACTTTCAGGAAACATTCCACACACACAAAACGCTTAATTTCCACGTTAGAGATCATTTTAGTTTCGTCAGTATGTACTGTACTTCCTCGATTCACCGCCAGTTGGCCCAATTGAAGGAAGGTAATGTTGACTTCGGTGCTTGTGTTGACATGCGACTCATTGCTCTACAGTACTAGCATCAAGCACATCAGCACGTAGCATCAACCGGTTTGTGTTCATCACAAACGTGGTTTTGCAGTCAGTGCAATGTTTACAAATGCGGAGTTGGCAGATGCCCATTTGATGTATGGATTAGCACGGGGTAATAGCCGTAGGGCGGTACGTTCGTATCGAGACAGACTTCCTGATCGAAGGTGTCCCGACAGGAAGACGTTCGAAGCAATTGATCGGCGTCTTCGCGAGCACTGAACATTCCAGCCTATAACTCGCGACTAGGGAAGACCTAGAACGACGAGGACACCTGCAATGAAGGAGGCAATTCTTCGTGCAGTTGGCGTTAACCCTAATGTCGGCGTCAGAGAAGTTGCTGCTGTACAAGGTAACGTTGACCACGTCACTGTATGGAGAGTGCTACGGGAGAACCAGTTGTTTGCGTACCAAAAAAATGGTTCAAATGGCTCTGAGCACTATGGGACTTAACATCTATGGTCATCAGTCCCCTAGAACTTAGAACTATTTAAACCTAACTAACCTAAGGACAACAGACAACACCCATCCATCACGAGGCAGAGAAAATCCCTGACCCCGCCGGGAGTTTGCGTACCATGTGCAGCGTGTGCAGGCACTGTCAGCAGCCGATTGGCCTCCAAGGGTACACTTCTGCGAATGGTTCATCTAACAATGAGTCACTCCTCATTTCAGTGCAAATCTTCTCTTTCCGGATGAGGCTTCATTCCAACGTAACCAAATTGTAAATTTTCACAGTCAACATGTGTGGGCTGACGATAATCCCCACGCAATTGTGCAATCACGTCATCAAAACAGATTTTTTGAGAACGTTTGGGCAGGCATTGTTGCTGATGTCTTGATTGGACCCCATGTTCTTCCACCTATGCTCAATGGAGCACTTTATCATGATTTCATACGGAATACTCTACCTGTGCTGCTAGAACATGTGCCTTTACAAGTACAACACAACATGTGGTTCATGCACGATGGAGCTCCTGCACATTTAAGTCGAAGTGTTCGTACGCTTCTCAACAACAGATTCGGTGACCGATGAATTGGTAGTGGCGGACCAATTCCATGGCCTCCACTATCTCCTGACCTCAACCCTATTGACTTCCATTTATGGGGGCATTTGAAAGCTTTTGCCTACGCCATCCCGGTACTAAATGTGGAGAACCTTCGCGCTCGTTTTGTGGACGGCTGTGTTACAATACGCCATTCTCCAGGGCTGCATCAGCGCATCAGGGATTCCATGCGACGGAGGGTGGATGCATGTTGAACATTTCCTGTAACAAAGTGTTTGAAGTCACGCTGGTACGTTCTGTTGCTGTGTCTTTCCATTCCATGATTAATGTGATTTGAAGAGAAGTAATAAAATGACCTCTAACATGGAAAGTAAGCGTTTCCGGACACATGTCCACATAACATATTTTCTTTCTTTGTGTGTGAGGAATGTTTCGTGAAAGTTTGGCCGTACCTTTTTGTAACACCCTGTATATATATCAGTTCATGACATCGAGTCTTACAAATTACCTTTTTCTCACTGACACACGTCCAGATTGTCCGCTCTCAAAACTCTGGCATCTCTATCCCCACTTCCACCACTGCTGGCGGCTCACCTCCAACTACGCAACGCTACGCGCTGTTCACATCCAGCTGCCCAACACTACAACAGCAAATATTCCAACAATGCAAACCAGCCACAGACTGCACACAGCACAGTCAGTGATTTCCATACAGAGCACCTACCAACATAAAAACCTAAGCAAGCCAACTTACAATATCTGAGTTGAAGAACACATGAAATGTGAGGATTGCCCCACTATCCGACTTTATAATGAAAGGAACGACAGTTGCAGTAGGTACCCAGTGAACGTGTAGCGACAAGACTGCCATACCCAGAACCAGATAACTAGTAGTAATTACGCAGAAACTTGAGAAACGTTTACTGATATAAGGTCCAGCAACAATTGAGGAAACCGTAAGGTCCAAACATAAGTTTCCAGGAAACGCAGAGTTGTTTATGAACGAGGCGGTTGTATATAGCAAGACTGGAACGCAGCAAAACTACATCTTCGCAGGGAGATCTACCAAGGATCGAAGTTTAATAAAGGAGTGGCAGCTGAACCATGACATAGATAAATCCGTCGCCTATCACAAAAATGCACTGCCAAGAACGATATTAGTACATTCTTTTAGTGGTTTCCAGCTCACTCAAGATTTATTTTTGCAGCAGTGCACATGGACTGCACGAAATTATTACATTTATCGATTAATATCACATGTGGTTCTTAGGTATCGGCCCGTGCTGAAATATCGATATTAGCACGTGGTGCAGCCTCCCTAAGCTGCGACTCTGGTATCCAGTCGATCGTACATACTGCGAATACTGTTCTCGGATATGCTATGCCGCGTCTGTTCGATCTATTCACCCAGTCCTGTAAACATTGTTGACTGAGGACTCGCACGAGTCGTTTCTCATCACTTCCTATCCAACACGTGCTCCACTGCAGACAAGTCCGGAGAACGTTGATACAGTTTTCTGCGGTCTTGCTTCCATTATCAACCGCAGTGTCAGAACTGTTTCTCTGGTTCCTTTATCTTTCCTACAAACAAACTGATAGTATCTAACATATCCTCAATTTTGTTTTCTTTTCGTCTGTATTTTATTCTGGTCAGTAATTTTTATGCATGAGCTATTTGTACGATAATTCTCTTGTCGGCTCTTTCCATCTTCGGGATTTCGAGCCTGATATTTTTCGGAAAGTCATATGGTATGTCGCCATACTTATACATTCAACACACCACATTGAATAGTCGTTTTGTTGCCACTTACGCCAATGATTGTCGAAATTTTGATGGAATTTTGTCCAACTCTTCTGTCTGATTTGATCTTAGATCCTCCAAAGCTCTTCTCAATTCCTGTTCTAATAATGGATCCCCTATCTCTTCTGTATCGACTCCTGCTTCTTCTACTCTCGCGTTATTAGGGAAGTCGTCCCTCTCATAGAGGACTTCAATGTAGTATTTCCACCTATCCGCTTTCTCCTGTGCGTTTAACATTCGAATTCCCATTTCGCTCTTATTGCTCCCACACTTGCTTTTAATTATTCCAAAGGTTCTTTTGACTTTTCTCTATGCTGAGTCAGTTCTTCTGACAATCATTTCTTTTTCAATCCCTCCCCCTTTTCCCTGCAGCCATTTAGCTTTAGCTTTGCTGCACTTCCTATTTATTTCATTCTTACGTGCCCTGTATTTCTGTATTCGTAAATTTCTCGACTCTTTTTTGTATTTCCTTATTTCGTCGATCAAGTGAAGTATTTCTTTTGTTACCCTTGGTGTCTTTGGTGTCACCTTCTTTGTACCAATGATTTTCTTTCCAACTTCTGTGATTGCCTATTTTGCAGATATCCATTCCTCTTCAACTAAAACGCCTACTCAGTTATTCCTTATCGTTCCATCTATAGCCTCAGAGAACTTCAGGCGCAACTCCTCATTCCTTAGTGCGTCCGTATACAACGTCTTGCGTATTTATTATTCCTGGGTAATTTTTTAAACTTGATTCCCTCTTCGTCACTACTAAACTGTGATATAAGTCTGTATCTGCTTCTGGTTACTCCAAACAATCCAGTATCGGGTTTCGGGACCTTTGCCTACCCATGAGGTAGTCTAATTGAAATTTTTCCGTAACTCCCGATCTTTTCCAACTATAATCCTCTTGTGATGCTTGAATAGAGTATTCGTGTTACTAGCTGAAATTTATTGCATAACTCAGTTAGTCTTTCTCCTCTCTTTCTCGTAGTACCAATCCCACATTCTCCTGTAGCCCTTTCTTCTACTCTTTTCCCTACAATCGCATTTCAGTTGTCCATGACTATTACATTTTCAGGTCTCTTTACGTTCTGTATTACCAATTCAGCAACCTCATATATTTCCTCTGTCTCTTAGTAGTGATGACAAACGTTTGTAATGTGCTGAGTTTTATCCACCTGACGTCTTGTGCTTGGGATTCAGCGAATTATGAACATGTTTTGCAACAAAAAGACGTTAAATACGCGAAGGTGACAGCAATAGCTGTCTAAATCGGTTGTCTTAAGTGAAGAATTTTTTTATTTGATATTGGCTTTTGAATTGTTTTTAACAATTAAAACAGATAGCCCTTAGGTACTCTGAAGATGAGAAATTCAGTCTAATCAACGGCGCTAACCATAGACCACGAACATAAGTTCGAGAAAAATAGCTGCCAAGGAACCATGTTCAACAGGAGAAATCCTACAGTTGACAGACACAAGAATGGGTACAAAAATGTTGGGGAAAATTCAAGGCTGCGGAAATATAAAATTTGTTAGGAATGAAATAAACAGGACGTGCAAGGAAGTTAGCGTGCAATGCGTGGTTGAAAAATGTGAATGTAATGTGTTGACGGAAAGACTATCTCAGCATACAGAAAAGTCAAAACAATCTTCGATGAAATTAAAAGCAAAGGAGGTAATGTGAAGAGCTCAATGGAAATTCAACTGACAAATGCAGAGGAGAGAGAAGAAAGGTGGGAAACACTCTATGAGGGCAGGTCTGACGACGTGAGCAGAAGAAGAAGAAGGAGTCGATAGGGTTAGAGATTGTGAAGTCATTATTAGAGACAGAATTTGAAACAGCTGTGGTAGACTTAGTATCATATAAGGCACAAAGGGTAGATAACATTTCAGCAAAATTACTAAAATTACCAAGTGAATTGACAACAAAACGGCTGTTGGTGTATAAAATGTATGACACTTGCTATATACCACCTGACTTTCGTAAAAACATTATCCGCACAATGCTGAAGATTACAAGAGCAGACATGGGTGACAACTGTCGCACAATAAGCTGAACAGCTCACTCATCCGAGTTGCTGACAAGAACTGTGTACAGCAGAATAGAAATGAAAACTGATGATCTTTTAAATGAGGATCAGTTGCGCTTTAGGAAAGATGAAGACACCAGAGAGAGAGAGAGTTCTGACGTGTGGCTGATGAACGAAGCAAGGTGGAAACAAAATGCGGTCTAAGACGCTGCAGTCTTGGACTGTGCGGCTGGTCCTGGCGGAGGTTCGAGTCTTCCTTGGGCATGGGTGTGTGTGTTTGTCCTTAGGATAATTTAGGTTAAGTATTGTGTAAGATTAGGGACTGATGAAGCAGTTAAGTACCATAAGATTTCACACACGTTTAGACAAACAAAATCAAGAACGTTCATAGGAACTGACGATGTAGAAAAAGCGTCTGACAAGGTAAAATTTTGCAACAAGGAAAATAGGGGTAAGGCAAAGGGAAAGACTGTTAGTGTACAATATGTTCAAGAAGCAACAGGGAACAATAGGAATGAAAGACCGAGAACTAAGTGCTCGGATTCAAACGGGTGTGGCACAAGGATGGAGTCTTTCGATCCTAGTGTTCAACCTATAAGTCGTAGAAGCAATGACGAAATTGAGCCTCATGAGTGGAGTTAAAATTAAAGGTAAATGAATATCAATGATAAATACTTCTTATGACTTTGCTATCGTCTCTGAAGTGAAGAAGAATTACAGTACTTATTGAACAGAATGAACAGTCTAAAGATCTGATTAGTAAAGAATGTTTGGTGTTTAGTTTGTGGGCTCTGAACTGCGCAATGTGTACACTGTTCAAACTGGCCTCTTTCACAAGAATGATGATGTAATTATGAAAACAACACAAACACCCAGTCCCCGGGCACAGAAAATCCCCAACCCTGCTGGGAATCGAACTCGGGACTCACGGAGAGCAGAAGTAGTAAAGATAGACAATAGACCACGACCTGCGGACTATAATGAATTTGTATTCAGAGTAAATCGAAGGAAGATGAAAGCAATGTGAAGTAGCAGAAATGAGAAAAGCGACAAACTTAAGATCAGGATTGGTATCACGAAATACACTCCCGGAAATTGAAATAAGAACACCGTGAATTCATTGTCCCAGGAAGGGGAAACTTTATTGACACATTCCTGGGGTCAGATACATCACATGATCACACTGACAGAACCACAGGCACATAGACACAGGCAACAGAGCATGCACAATGTCGGCACTAGTACAGTGTATATCCACCTTTCGCAGCAATCCAGGCTGCTATTCTCCCATGGAGACGATCGTAGAGATGCTGGATGTAGTCCTGTGGAACGGCTTGCCATGCCATTTCCACCTGGCGCCTCAGTTGGACCAGCGTTCGTGCTGGACGTGCAGACCGCGTGAGACGACGCTTCATCCAGTCCCAAACATGCTCAATGGGGGACAGATCCGGAGATCTTGCTGGCCAGGGTAGTTGACTTACACCTTCTAGAGCACGTTGGGTGGCACGGGATACATGCGGACGTGCATTGTCCTGTTGGAACAGCAAGTTCCCTTGCCGGTCTAGGAATGGTAGATGAAGTCAAGGAATTCTGCTAACTAAGCAGCAAAGTGACACATGACGGATGAGGCAAAGAAAACATGAAAAGCGTGTTTAAAAGGGCGTTCATGACCAAGAGAATTTAACTGGTATCGAATAAAGGGCATAACTTCAGCAATAAATTTCTGAGAGTGTCCGTTTGGAGCACAGCATTGTATGGTAGTGAAACACGGGCAGTGGGAAAACGTAAACTGTAGAGAATCGAAGTATTTGGGATGTGGTGCTACTGAAGAACGTTGAAAATTAGGTGTACCGAAAATGTAAGGAATGTGGAAGTTCTATGCAGATTCGGCAAGGAAAAGAATATATGGAAA
The DNA here is from genome assembly GCF_023897955.1 of Schistocerca gregaria. Classification (NCBI taxonomy): domain Eukaryota; kingdom Metazoa; phylum Arthropoda; class Insecta; order Orthoptera; family Acrididae; genus Schistocerca; species Schistocerca gregaria. The sequence continues at coordinate 1,047,246,586 of NC_064920.1, read as the reverse complement.
ACACAGACAAGATGAAGGTACAAGATGATAGGCATCAGTTAAAACATCAGAGAATAATTTCCATGACAGTAGAGTCAGTTGCAGAGGAAACATCTTTAACAGTGTAGGGTGGTTAAATGTGTCGTGTGCAGCACTGAGGTTACTCCTGTGACTAATTTCTGCGACAGCACTTTTGTCTAGTTGACATTAAACAATTCTGCGGCAGAGACTGTTTTTGCTCTGAAACACTTTTAAATCGGTTACTACGATGGAATGGGATCATTTTTCTCTTGAGCAACATCGTTTTGTAAACGTTATATACGTGGCACTGGAGATATATTGGTCTGTAATTTCTCGGGCCTCCGTTGTTTTCAGGCTTAAGAGCACCAATTACATGAGTTTCCCTCCATAATTTTGGGATCTCGAATGTCCTTAGGTAGTTATTATGAAGCTTTAGCTAATCCGAACTTGACTGTTTCGTTGTTTAATTCCATTAAGTTAAAATTTTGCATGAATGACATGTTTCTTTACTTCTATGTGTACAGTTGGCACAAAGAGGAATTCGTGGCGGGCTGCATCAAACCAGAGGGCAGGTGGGAAAACAAAAAAGATATGGTGAGAAATTAGAGTACGCCATTTTATATGCAACTGCTAATTTTCGAAGTGACATTGGGTCACATATCAGAAAGAGAATTCCGCTAGAAAAACAGTCTTTCCTTGATTTTCAACATTGATTTATTCATTCCCTCTGTCCCATTTCATACCACTTGACTTTAAATTTCTAGTTATCACCTGTACTTGTTACAGTGACACGTGACACACTTATGGTCCACACTGTACCGCGAAGAGAAACATTATCTTGTGTGAAGCATACGTTTATCAAATTTATTATGAAAGTAGCAGATACGAGTAACACATAAACAATCATGAGGGAATCATGTGGTATATCTCACGTTACTGGTGGCAAAATTAGGTATTTGCTACTGGTGGAAATTGTTATGAAGGCAATCACTGTCCTGTTGTGGTATTGCACTGTTAGTACCTTGTCCAGTCCCCGTTCATCGTAATTACTCCAGAAATTATCTTCGGCATTGGTTCTGTTAGATTTTGTAGTCCTTGCCGGAAATTTGTTGTCCATTCTTCTCGTATCGCTCTTTTTAACTGGCACACGGCCTCTGCTTGCTTTTAATTGTGATAAACATGCCTGCAAGCATTCCCAAAACGTTTTTCCACAGGCTTCAAATGCAGCTTATGTGCATGCCACTGCAAGACATAGATATCTTCATCTTCAAACAATTATTTGATGTAGATAAACCTGCAAAGATCCATTATATTGTTGAAACAGTAGGCTTTATTCCCATATGTACTCAAACATTCTAATCCATTACCTCTCTAGAATATAAATGTACGTAATAGAGTTCATTCTGTTATTCACCAAAGTAATGCGTGGTTTACCTTCAGTGCACAATGCTTTCTCCACCAAAAGGTCTGCTCGTTCTTATATGCTGCTCTGCTGACAGATCATGCCATTCATACTGAAATTCATTCGAGCCATCTGCATTAAACTTCTCAACAATGAAGATCACTTTTCCCCATTCTCAGCTCCATGACATAAGTTTTTCAGTATACTCCACTCTAGCTAGCTAGTGTCTGGATGTAAGAGCAGGTTTATGCAGTGATTTCTTTAATGTAAGATGTTCTTATTCGACAAAATTTGTCTTATACATCTCGCAGTTACTGTAAATCAGCATCAAGTTGAGAAAAAAATGGTTTGTTGTCCATGGTTTGCTTAAAAGTAACCGTTTCGATGCCTCAGATAATTTTCTACGTTGTCTATATTTTCCGTGTTGTCCATATCGGTGTGCAGCGTATAACGAAATTACACATAACTGTACCTGAACGGTTCACCCTCCTGGTTAGATAGGCGGTTAGATAATCCTGTTTCCTTCTACACATCCATCACATAAGAGCCGACTACCTTTGTACAGATTTCCACTCTCTACCATCTGAATCGTTGGTGTCTACACCTACATTTATACTCCGCAAGCCACCCAACGGTGTGTGGCGGAAGGCACTTTACGTGCCACTGTCATTACTTCCCTTTCCTGTTCCAGTCGCGTATGGTTCGCGGGAAGAACGACTGTCGGAGGCTCCGTTCGCACTCGAATCTCTCTAATTTTACGTTCGTGATCTCCTCGGGAGGTATAATTAGAGGAAAGCAATATATTCGATACCTCATGCAGAAACGCACTCTCTTGAAACCTGGACAGCAAACTACACCGCGATGCAGAGGGCCTCTCTTGCAGAGTCTGCCACTTGAGTTTGGTAAACATCTCCGTAACGCTATCACGGTTACCAAATAACCCTATGACGAAACGCGCCGCTCTTCTTTGGATCTTCTCTATCTCCTCCGTCAACCCGATCTGGTACGGATCCCACACTGATGAGCAATACTCAAGTATAGGTCGGACGAGTATTTTGTAAGTCACCTCCTTTGTTGATGGACTACAGTTCCTAAGGACCCTCCCAATGAATCTCAACCTGATACCCGCCTTACCAATAATTAATTTTAAATGATGATTCCACTTCAAATCGTCCCGCACGCATACTCCCAGATATTATACAGAAGTCACTGCCACCAGTGTTTGTTCCGCTATCATATAATCATACAATAAAGGATCCTTCTTTCTATGTATTCGCAATACATTACATTTGTCTATGTTAAGGGTCAGTTGCCACTCCCTGCACCAAGTGCCTATCCGCTGCAGATCTTCCTGCATTTCGGTACAATTTTCTAATGCTGCAACTTCTAACTTCTTGTTATATACTATATTATTGACATCAAATGAAAATTCCATTCCAGTACATTTGTCAGTATGCTGAATCTCATTCTACTATACTCACTGATCAGCCAGAACATTTTGACCACCTACCTAGGAGCCAGAATTTCCACCTTAGGCGCGGAAAGCACCGGCGACGCGCCGTGGCATTGAAGCAGTGAGGCCTTGGTAGGCCGCTGGAAGTTGTTAGCACCTCACCTTCACACACAAGTTAGGTGATACCCGTAAATTCTATGGATGGCACCGATGAGTCTGACTCCACGTTCAATCATATCCCAAAAGTGTTCGATCGGTTTCAGGTCTGGCGAGCTGGAGGATGAGGACAGCACATGACTGGAAACTTGCCAATAGGTTCCTCGAAACACGCAGTCAAACTCCTGGTCCTGTGAGATGGCTGAAAAATGCCGCTGCCGTCGTGAAAAATTATCCGTGCCACTGTACAGCTGTCAAGGAGCTGTTCCCCGGGAAGACGACGGATTCGCGCCCTTCCATCCGCATGATGAATAAGGTATCAGGATTCATTGGACCATGCGACGCTCTACCACTGTGCCAGCGTGCAGTGCCGATGGTCAGGTGTCCATTTCAATTGCAGTCGCCGATGTCGTGGTTTTATCATTGACATATGCATGGATCACCGGCTCGGAGGCCCGTCGTTAGGAGTGTTCGGTGCACTGTGTATTCAGGCACACTTTGTCCAGCATTAAAGTCTGACTTTAGTTCCGCCACAGTTCGCCGCCTGTCCTGCTTTACGAGTCTGCCCAGACTACGTCTTCCGACATCTATAATGGGGGGTGGTCGCCCAACTCCACGACGTCTGGACGGGGTTGAGCCGTGGTAAAAAAAATTGCTGATTGTACAGCGCGCCGCAGCGCGTTGTGTGAAGCAGTCGCCCTCCGTTTCTGGCGGTGGCGCCGCTGTGGCATTCGCAGCTTTGGTGTCTCCCTCTCGTGGGAAAGCGGAAAGGTTGCCTGTTCACGTGCATTTAAGGGGCGCTATCAGCTCGGCGGTTAGTCAGTCGGAGTGAGGCTAGCTCAGTCTCGCGTCACCAGTTGCTGGTCTGTCTCTCGTTCGCATTTGTGGGGCAGTTAGTGTCTGTCTGTCGTCGGAGTGCGAGTATGTCTGTCGTTTGGATCAAGCCTTAAAGCCAGAAAATGAGAGTCTTGCCACCCCGCCAGTAACAGAACTCAGCTAGTGGTCGCCAAGTCGGGGCATCTGAGAAGAAGACGGCACGACCGTGAGGACGGGGATTTGTCCGCAATTTTGTGTCGTGAAAGAGGACCCCTAACACCCCACGTGGTTAAAATATTAGGACGCACTACTCGGAAAATCCCGGGAAAAATCGATCCAAAGTTTCTTCTGTGCTTTATGAGCATAAAATGTTAGTCCAGTGTCGTCCCGCCGTCTGGCCTACATGGTCAGGCCCGAAAGCTTACGCCTGAGGTCGCGGGTTCGGTTCCTCCTCCGTCACATTTTTTTTCTTCTGTTGCTTGCAAAATTGCAGCGCGTTGTTACAGGAGAATCCTGAAATTAATTCCCGGGAAGATTGTATAAAAATTCATTCTATAATTCACCATCAACTATCGTCACCAATATTCCGAGATATGATTTAATATGCCTGGTTTGCCTCAAAATGGTCATAAACTCGAAACATTTTTGTAACTGTTAATGGGGCATGTTTTTGTACAGATTTATTGCAAACGCCCTGTGATAGTAAAAAATCAGCAAGATGTCGCAAAAATGATTGCTTTGCTTGTTTTTACGATAATTACCACTGCGGTGCTTGTTTATAATTATTATATGTATAAAAATTGAATGTTTCCCAATCGACTTTGTTATTCTAATTAAAAACGCAATGTTTCTCCTCATATAATTTACAATGAAAAATGGAAAACCCACCGCCATGAATTGTGTTGTTGGAGAAAAAGAAAATAACTTTTATTTAGTAATGAAACTAATTTGTTAGGTTTGGGAAACTTTTTGAATAATTTGTGGAATAACCAAAGAAAATGAAACAGAAAGAAAAAAACTGCCAGAGGAGCAATCCAATACGAGACGTCTGGCGTAAGATTCCGAGCCCTAAACACGGAGACCAGACGCCGGCTCGGCAGTGTACTAACATTTTAGACTCATAAGGCACCTAAGAAACTTTGGATCGATTTTTCCCTGGATTTTCTGTGTAGTGCGTCTTAATATTTTAACCAATTGAGGTGTTAGGGGTTCCCTTTCACGACACAAAATTGCGGACAAATCCCAGCCTCCCCCCCCCCCCCCTCCCTCCCCCTCGGTCGTACCGTCTCCTTGTGAGTCTGCGCGTTAGGCCGCCAGTCTGCTCGAGTTGCTCGGGCAACGGTCATTGGAGGTTGGATCGGTCGGTTGGTCGGTCGCGCAGTGAGAGACGAGATGACTTGTCCGCCTTGAGCGTCGGTGCATGTGAGGTCCCCACGTGAGTCCAGTGGGCAGCTCCGTATAGAAAGGGCTAGTGGCTTCGCGGTTGACACGAGAGCAACAGGAGTGAAACCACAACATCGGGCTGGCCGGGGCGAGCTGCGACGCCGTGAGACGGGAGTTCGGCGCGAACTTCCTGCGTCCGTTGTAGCGGCTGGCAGCGGACGGTTCGGGAGAGCATTGGGGGTGCTGCGCCAGGTCTTCGCCAGAAATCGCATATTATTTGAATTTAAGTGACTGGAGATATGATGTTTCATTTACTTGTTGAATCGTACTTGGTGAGGTCACCAGCCGCTTTGTTTTCGGATCGTCCCACCATTCTTCTCCGTTTGCCCACCCGCGGGAAGGTGGTTATTTGTGAATTGGGTGGTCCGTTTTGCCCTTGTGGAGTTGGGGACGGTTAGAGCAATCTACGGTTAGGGCTGTTCAGTAATCCCCCCTGTGAATCTGCCATACGTTAATAGCTGCCTCTGTTATGTTTGTCGGACTCGGGGTTAACGAATTTATAGAATTAAGGTGTAAAGGCCGAATTCCTGAAATATGTTTTTATCTTGCCTATCATCTTGCGAGGCGGTATATGTGTAATGTAGAGCATGTTGTACATTTTATGTATGTCTGAATTTCATGGGTTTTGTCTTCCACCGTAAGAGTCCTTTTAAAAACAAATTGCACTTTCGGTAGCAAATAATTTCTTAGTGTGAGTGTTTGTACCATTTTCATCCCCCTTACGGGGTGCATAGTTAATGTGAGTTGTTAAAATTTTTAATTTAAAGTAATCTGGTGGGTTCCAGTGTAGTCTTTCAGAGGTTGTTATGAGCGGTCGTGACTACGGCCGTGTTGAAAGGCAGCGGCAGGCATCTCAGCCCGAATGCTCATACTGTCAATATTGTTCAAAAATGGTTCAAATGGCTCTGAGCACTATGGGACTTAACATCTGTGGTCATCAGTCCCCTAGAACATAGAACTACTTAAACCTAACTAACCTAAGGACATCACACACATCCATGCCCGAGGCAGGATTCGAACCTGCGACCGTAGCAGTCACGCGGTTCCGGACTGAGCGCCTTTACCGCGAGACCACCGCGGCCGGCTGTCAATATTGTTCTTTGTGCCTCTAAATAAAATTCTAACTTGATGAAATTGTAACTGACTAGCAGCCGTTCTTCGCCAGGTGACGCTGCCATCGCCTGGACGGGTTCATATCGATAGTATGAAGGCGGTCATAATGTTTTGTCTGATCAGTGTACACTGTGCGCATCCATTCCAACGAAGAATGTAAATTTTCCTACAAATATCCATGCCTTTATCCTGATTTGTGCTGCTGTATCTTCTGCCAGTTGTGACTCTGATTCCGCAGACATCAAGGTAAAATCATGAATGAAATAGCAAGTCCAGAAGCAACTCCGCTATCCCGTTTATATAAATCCACAGTAAAGGGTTGCAAATTTTCCCGGCGCAGTGGTGTCACAGTGACAGAGGTGGAGCGGAGGTGAAACAGACAGACATAGAGACAGCGCAGTGCAGCACCAGGCAGTCGCAATGAAATACGGACACCGCGTGGGGAGGGCTCCGCCGCCGCGCCACTGGTTTATCTGCGGCATCGCGCTTCCGCCATGAAGCGTAACGCCTGTTGTCTGTTTTTACGGCCCTACTTACTGCACTTTTCCCCGCGCCTCCAACTTTTTTCGGCCGGCCGTATCGTTAAATTTTATTGGCTATACTGTTTCGAAGATGTGAGATGCTATTCGGGACGTAGGCGTCGGAGCGGGCGAGTACAGTGTCGTGTCCCCGAACCCCCACCTCTCATCCCTCACCCCTTCCGCCCGGGCTCTCTGATGAGGCCGCTGGGCCAAGTTATTGCCCCCCTACTGGACGAGCGAACGCTTCCCGTTGGCGGAGCGACGTCGCCCGTCGCAATGGAAATAACACGGGCAAGGGAAGGCGATTACCCGTCAAAAGTATCGGGTCGTTCCCGATGAAAGCACGCCTTATCGATGTGGCGTGCAGTTGATCAAATTGAAAGCGGTCTCCTCGAGCCAATAGAAAAACGTTGCCTTTATCATTTGTGTGCCCAGCATCCGTGGCCCGAAAATATAAACCGTTCTCAATTCCGGACATTTATCCTATATCTGCTAACAGTAACAAAATATATCCCCTGATATCTATTCTCTGATTAGAGACTCGGAAGGAAAGCTATGATTCTTGAGTACATTGAACAAAAAATTGTTCACAGGAGACATTACGCCAATATCATTTAACACTGTAGCTGATGAAGGCGATTTAGGAAGCTGAATGAAGAATGACTGAATAATTAATTTGGCCGAGGCTCTGAGCACTATGGGACTTAAAAATTCTGAGGTTATAAGTCCTCTAGAACTTAGAACTACTTAAACCTAACTAACCTAAGTACACCACACACATCCATGCCCGAGGCACGATTCGAATCTGCGACCGTAGCCGTCGCGCTGTACCAGACTGTAGCGCGTAGAGCCACTGTGCCACTCCGGTCGGCTAATTTGGCCGTCCGTTTTTCTTGTTCCCCTAGGAACTGGCGATATTAAACCTCACCTGCGGTTCCGCTGCTGTCCCGACAGCGGCCGGCATCAAGGTCCATCACGTCTAGCTGACTTTCAGTGATTAACTGATAAAGAAAGACACAAGAGGGGAAAATAGAGACCAAGAAAGGAAACAGGAAGATCTGGTATGATGTTGCGTATGTCGTGCCAATGCAACACGTTAAATAAGAGGTAGCCTGTCACACGGTAATAACGGTTTCTGCTGGCCAAAAAAGATAAGAATCTGGCGAGATCCGTCAGGCTGCTAATCAAGACACAGTAAAAACCAAGCGGTAAAAATTATGGACAAAATATTGAATGGTCAGACCCCTATAATAACAAACAGTGTTTCGAGAGATAGCTGAGATACACGTAGTCGCGAGAATTGACGAGCCCATCCAACACAGGGGGTGGCTGGAATTTGCTTTGACGGAAACTTGAAATATTTACCGCATCAACCGTTTCCTGTTCACGTTATCACGCCGCGTCGGAATTTTTAGCGATTAGGACGGAGAAACTAGTCACTGGCCATGCTGTATTGTGTCGTGCGATGAATGGTTGCTACCGGTGTAACCAGATCGCACGTTTGTGCCCCAATGGCTGCAGCTCACTCGCTAACAGTGGTCACCACCTCCACTTACAAAGCTCTGGCTCCGTCTGTAGTGTCGAGAGCGTGTTCCGTCACTTTTGTGTCCGAAGACCCGAGGACACTTTCTACGTCCGCCGACAGGAAGAACAACTCCGTTTCCAACCTAACAGCTGCGCCTCTCTCGTATTCATTCCGGCCTATGAAGGCAGTGTTGGCACCTTCGCATTGGGACGCCTGGAATAGCAGATCTTCCGTGTGTCCGTCTGCGACCGGCAGAGAAGAATTGAAATTCGAACTAACGACTGTTTGCCTACTTGTAATATGTCATATTGAACCAATTCTATATTACTTAACTCAGGCGTCAGAAAATTTTAATCTCCTCATGAGCCAGTAGTCATGTTTTAGACCAGTCTCAGAAAATACCTAATTGCTGGGGAAAACTTATTTCGTGTGATTTAATAGGCAATTAATGAACTCGACTGGTAAACTACTGAGCCAATCAGACAGTGACTTATATTAGTCGACTCCTAATCTAAAGCTGCAGCTAAATCTGTTATCAAAACTATTGATTAAATTTCATCGGGGCACTCTGTCACAGGATTGGACTTGTTGCTACTTTGCCTCTACCTGTTCAGTGGCTGGAGAGCACAACAAGTCACTGTTTCAACATGACTTGTAATCTTGTTAAAGGAATCAGTTTGTCGAGGAACAGTGTTCAATAGTCCTCCAGATACGCAATACCCAGTTGAGGCCACTAATACCTGATTAGAATCCATAGTGCTACCAAATTCTCGGTTGTATTTTTAGTGTTTAGTAGCATGGAGTGACATGGTAGTAAACTAGTGATCTTCAACAGTATTTCTGGTTGAAAATAGGCAAAAATGCGACATTAATTCCTTAATAACTCATTTATGTTGTTCTTTTAAAACATTCACCAATAATGGTTTCGTTCTCCGTAAAAGAACAACATAAATGAGTTATTAAGGAATTAATGTCGCATTTTTGCCTATTTTCAACCAGAAATACTGTTGAAGATCACTAGTTTACTACCATGTCACTCCATGCTACTAAACACTAAAAATACAACCGAGAATTTGGTAGCACTATGGATTCTAATCAGGTATTAGTGGCCTCAACTGGGTTGATTAATGTAGGCGTAATTTATACTATGAAAAAATGTAAGGCAGATGCCTTAACGTAACGCAACGGAAACAAACAGCATAGTGTGGTCCTATGGAGACAAACAGTGTACCTCCGTACCTCAAATGTTTCTAACACTACTGCTTGATGCATCAAAAAATGACTTTCCAGGGCTCGACGTAAGAGACTGAATTCAAACTTTTGGATTTATTAACAATTACTTTTACATGAAAGAAATTTTAATAGCGTAACAAGAAATTTTCTAAATTGCTATTGTATCTTACGAAATGAAGACCTGGCAGTAATTTAGCAGACAGAATAATCAGGATGGTGGTGCCTCTATGGAAAGAAGGGAAGTATGGGGCGTCAATTTCCCTAAACATCATTGACCTTTTGCGATCTCACACTTAAGCGGTTCCGTATCAGTGAACGCCAAACAAGTAACGTACATGTGCAGACTCTTGAATCATGTCTGTTGTGTCGTGATATAATGCGGAAGTTTTCAGAGTGTCCTTACCATGAATATGCAGGAGAAATGGTTCAAACGGCTCTGAGCATTCACTTAGAACTTAGAACTACGTAAACCTAACTAACTTAAGGACATCACACACATCCATGCCCGAGGCAGGATTCGAACCAGCGACCGTAGCTGTCGCGTGGTTCCAGACTGGGGCTCCTAGAACCGCTCGGCCACAACGGTCGGCAATATGCGGATTAAAGGACTATGCCTGGTCACCGAGCATGTGGACATCCTGGATCATTTTCACGGTAACATTAATGAGTGGGCCAAGGCATTAAGAACACCCCCACAATTTAACACGACCCTATACGGCCTGAACTACACCCAGCACAAATTGTGGATTAAATCGCCATTGGTCACTGGTGCATAATTTGAAAATAGGCCAAACTGCTACTCGTCAGACAACAGAATACATTTTCAATCGTCTACTGTTCTATGTCTATGTTGTTTTTGGTATGCAAGACGTATAGTGTCACGTGCCACTCTGGGGAATGGCCTTTTCAAGGTACCGTATGCGAGATGTCGATTCTGTGCCGTTTCCGTCACAATATTTGTTCCAAAACTGGTTGAGACGGAGCTGCATTCACTGATAGCAGCAATTAATGACGACTTTAAAACTGGTTGTCATTGACAAAGGTCGGAATAGGCTCTTTTTTCAACGAGTGTTTTACATACCACGTCCCAAAACAATTACCAGAGAAAGGAAACAACTATTGATGATATCCAGTCTCAACCTGACACAACAGCTGCTGGTGTCCATTGTTATAGAGTTTGTGATATACATAATGTGCTGATAGTACTAATTTCGGTATTTCTTCTAGGTATTAACTCAAATTTCATTTTACATTAATTACAGGTAACGAATATCAGAAGAGAGTAAAGATCGTTATGAAACGATTTTCGATCGTGTTGTTGAAGTTAATTTTTCAGAAGGGACAGTTCATCGATGCATGGTGTCTGTTCTTTCAGACATTCAAATAACTGATTTGCCTCGATGGTCAATGGATCCACCTTCTTCGATGCGGATGTACAAGTACACCCGACCTCCTGCGTGAATCTCAGAGAAGCGAGCATGGAGAAAATGGAGCTTGACTGTGGACAGGTGGCGCTCTGTTGGGCCGGCCGTGAGGCGTGGCGAGATAGTCCGCGTACATGCAATAAACAGTGTGTCCCGGATGGCGCAGTGGTTTTAAGGCACCTGCACAGTAAGCATGAGATCGCAGGACTGAATCCTAGTCCGGCAAACACATTATCATTCGTCGCCGCTGATTCCGCGTAATGTCCCAATGCACCTGACATCAGTAATCCATTCTCTTTCCTTTCCTATATTCTGTATTTACTCTATGGTCAAATGATGATGGCGTCCCCCGTTCAGATCTGCGGGCGGGGACTACAAAGGAGGACTTTGTTATCAGGAGAAAGAAAACTGGCGTTCTACAGATTGGGGCGTGGGATGTCTGATCTCTTAATCGGACAGGTAGGCTAGAAATTTTAAAAAGTGAAATGGATAGGTTAAAGTTAGATATAGTGAGAATTAGTAAAGTTCGGTGGCAGGAGGAACAAAAGTTTTGGTCAGGTGAATACAGGGTTTTATATACAAAATCAAATACTGGTAATAGAGGGGTAGGTTTAATAATGAATAAAAAAAATAGGAGTGCGGATAAGCAACTACAAACAGCGTAGTGAACGCATTATTGTGGCTAAGATAGATACTAAGCCCACGCCTACTACAGTAGTACAAGTTTTTATGGCAGCTAGCTCCGCAGATGACGAAGAGATTGATGAAATGTATAATGAGATAAAATAAATTATTCAGATATTGAAGGGAGACGAAATGAAATAGTCATGTGTGACTGGAATTCGATAGTAGAAAAACGGAGAGAATCAAACATAGTAGGTGAATATGGATTGGGAGAAGAAATGAAAGAGGAAGCCGCCTGGTAGAATTCTGCACAGAGCATAATTTAATCATAGGTAACATTTGCTCCAAGAATCATTAAAGAAGGCTGTATACATGTAAGAAGCCAGGAGATACTGACAGGTTTCAGATAGATTATATAATGGTAAGACAGAGATTCAGGAATCAGGTTTTAAATTGTAAGACTTTTCCAGGGGCAGATGTGGACTCTGACCACAATCTGTTGGTTAAGAACTGTAGATTAAAACTGAAGAAACTGCAAAAAGGTGGGAATTTGAGGATGTGGGACCTGCATAGACTGAAAAACCAGAGATTGTAGAGAGCTTCAGGGAGACCATTAGGGAACTATTGACAAGAATGGGGGAAAGAAATACAGTAGAAGAATAATGGGTACCTTGTAGAGACAAAATAGTGAAGGTAGCAGAGGATCAAGTAAGTAAAAAGACGAGGGCTAATAGAAATTCTTGGGTAACCGAAGAGATGTTGAATTTTATTGATGAAATGAGAAAATATAAAAATGTAGTAAATGAAACAGGCAAAAACGAATACAAACATCTCAGAAATGAGATCGACTGGAAGTGCAAAATGGCTAAGCAGGGATGGCTAGAGGACAAATGTAAGGATGTAGAGGATTATCTCACTAGGGGTAAGATAGATACTGCCTACAGGAAAATTAAAGAGAGGTTTCGAGAAAAGAGAACCACTTGCATGAATAACAAGAGCTCGTATGGAAACCCAGTTCTAAGCAAAGAAGGGAAAGCAGAAAGGTGGAAGGAGTATATAGAGGGTCTATACAAGGGTGATGTTCTTAAGGACAATATTATAGAAATGGAAGAGAATGTAGATGAAGATGAAATGGAAGATATGATACTGCGTGAAGAGTTTGACAGAGCACTGAAAGACCTAAGTCGAAACAAGGCCCCCGGAGTAGACAACATTCCATGAGAACTACTGACAGCGTTGGGAGAGCCAGTCCTGACAAAACTCTACCATCTGGTGAGCAAAATGGATGACACAGGCGAAATACCCTCAGACTTCAAGAAGAATATAATAATTCCAATCCCAAAGAAAGCAGGTGTTGCCAGATGTGAAAATTACCGAATTATCAGTTTAATAAGTCACAGCTGCAAAATACTAACGCGAATTCTTTACAGACGAATGAAAAAACTGGTAGAAGCGGACCTCGGGGAAGATCAGTTTGGATTCCGTAGAAAGATTGGAACACGTGAGGCAACACTGACTCTACGATTTATCTTAGAAAATGGATTAAGGAAAGGTAAACCTACATATCTAGCATTTGTAGACTTAGAGAAAGCTTTTGACAATGTTGACAGAAAACCCTCTTTTAAATTCTGAAGGTGGCAGGGGTAAAATACAGGGAGCGAAAGGCTATTTACTATTTGTACAGAAACCAGTGGCTGTCATAAGAGTCGAGGGACATGAAAGGGAAGCAGTGGTTGGGAATGGAGTGAGATAGGGTTGTAGCTTGTCCTCGATGTTATTCAATCTGTGTATTGAGCAAGCAGTAAAGGAAATAAAATGAGAAGTAGGATTTAAAAATCCATGGAGAAGAAATAAAAACTTTGAAGTTCGCCGATGCCATTGTAGCACTGTCAGAGACAGCAAAGGACCTGGAAGAGTAGCTGAACGGAATGGACAGTGTCTTGAAAGATGAACATCAACAATAGCATAACGAGAATAATGGAATGTAGTCTAATTAAACCGAGTGATGTTGCAGGAATTAGGTTAGGATATCAGACGCTCAAAGTAGTCGAATTAAGTCGGATGATGCTGCGGGAATTAGATTAGGAAATGAGACACTTAAAGTAGTAAAGGAGTATTGCTATTTGGGGAGCAAAATAACTGATGATGTTCGAAGTAGAGAGGATATAAAATGTAGACTGGCAATGGCAAGGAAAGTATTTCTAAAGAAGAGAAATTTGTTAACATCGAGTATAGATTTCAGTGTCAGGAAGTTGTTTCTGAAAGAGTTTGTATGGAGTATGGCCATGTATGGAAGGGAAACATGGTCGATAAATATTTTAGAAGTGAGCAAAAGTTTTAGAAATGTGGTGCTACAGAATAATGCTGAAGATTAGATGGGTAGATCACATAACTAATGAGGAGGTGTTGAATAGAATTGGAGAGAAGAGAAACACAACGTGACTAAAAGAAGGTATCGGTTGGTAGGGCATATTCTGAGGCATCAAGGGATCACCAATCTAGTACCGGAGGGCAGCGTGGAGGGTAAAAATCGCAGAGGGAGACCAAGAGATGAATACACTAAACAGATTCAGAAGGATGTAGGTCGCAGTAGGTACTGGGAGATGAAGAATCTTGCACAGGATAGAGTAGCATGGAGAGCTGCAGCAAACCAGTCTCCGGACTGAAGACCACAACAACAAGGTATTCTCCTTTCCATCTTCAATTTACATAGATTGCACTGTATTTGAAATGTTACCAAGGGAAGACTACGAACAGTTCTGTAACGAAATTGTTACAGTGAAATACAAATTACACTAAACTGCAAAGACAAGAGAACTGTCTTGGTGGCGATGTCTATTTATTTATGAGTGAAGCCCGTTTCGCCATATTAAAGGCACTTCAGATTCGACGATAAATATTGATAGACAAACAATCGATATTGACGATAAAACATCCTACAAAACAAAGCACATTTCTCATGTGCAAGAAAAATAGTCGAGGCAAATATATGCTCCCGTCATGTATTAAAAGCATAACATCCGATAACTTTGCCAGTTTGCTGTTGTGCTTTCAGTATATTGCGGGAGATAAAACTTCTTGTCGGGTCTCCAGACGGATCAATGTTGCAAGAAAAATAGTCGAGGCAAATATATGCTTCCCTAATTTGCGTCTATGTAGACTTCCACGGATGACAGTTGGATCCATCTGTGGACCCGATATGAATTCGATATGTTGATACGCCGGGAAGTCTACATAGTCACACATTAGGGGAGCATATGTTTGCCTCGACTATTTTTCTTGTACATGGCGAGGACAATTTATTTTCGGGGATTCTTCATCGACATCCATAATTAGTTTATCAACATTTATTGGTCAATCGAAAGATGGCTTTCATTAGCCTTGATATATTCACTTCATTGATAAATAAAAAAAAAAGAAACAGAAATGTTAACACTGCAACCAAACCTGTTTTCTTCTCTTCACTCTACGTGCTAGTTTCTGTGTCAGTATATCTTAGAGAGAGAGCCGTATGAATTGCAAATAATTAATTAAGGTAGAAGGAATAATGTATGAGTGAAAAGGATTTTAAAATTTTAGAAGAACTGGAATTGATTAATTTGTGGTCAAATGCAAATTTAAGAAATACATACCACTGATTTCAGATTCTTGATATCTTAAGAGTTGAGCTACAAACTAATGCTAAGAGTCAGACTTTTTCCAGCAAAGTGCCCATAAATGTTAGGACCTCTGATATTATTGGGTAATCGATTCTGATACACAGTTTTTATTTTAAGTGTATATTTTTTTGTCGACCATATTTTGTGCAAGGTCAAAGTATCTTTTAAAGTGGTAAATACTATCTAACCGTTTGCATTTTCTTTATCTATTTGGTACCAACTGTGACCTGGCGAAAGTCGAAGTGCCTCAGTAACCAATCTACATGCCTTGGGTGTTGGCCGCCTAACCGAACAAAGAATGGGTTCACACAATGGCAGCACAATGCTCTTTACTGCCGAGCATTGCATATGGTGTTGTGTCAGACTGTTCTTAGGGACAAAATATTCTCTAAGTCAGGGCTTGCCAACCCGTGGTCCGTGAACCCCTTAGGGGTCCGCCTGCTCTTTCTAGGGGGTCCGCAGCCACCTTTGACCAAATCGTGTAAAATAATGAGTAAAATTATTGAATAAAAATGTGAAAATCAAATTCATCACAGTTTTTTTTCGTGTGTAAAACATGCGTACTTTTACTTCCGGTCGTATTCCCAAGCATCCTCTACGGTTACTAAGTGTGAACGCATACACAGTTAAGTGCCGGTGAATGCGGCTCCCCTGATGGACTGTCTCGCAACAGTACGGGGGTCGTTTGGGCACCGGCTCACGGCGCTAGATGCGCTGATACCTTTTACGTATGCGCGAAACGAGCTTTGTCGACGAATCACAGCGCTCGCTGGCCCGTATACGGCTCCAGGCATCGTTAAATGTTGAACGTGCTTTGTCAGTACACTACCTATATCATAAGTCGATTTTTGACCAGTTTATTACCTCTAACATGGATTCGTGGCTGAAGTCAGGATAATGAAAAGAGTGCGGTTTCCCCATCGCCTTCACAACAAGGGAAGTTTCCAATTAAAATGAAGGAGGAGGGAGGACGACCAAAGGAACAACAATCACAAGAAGCTCCAAATACTATAGATACTTTGGGGGGGGGGGGGGGGTGGGAGGGGGTCATTGGGAACGTGGCACTTGGATTAAGAAGCTTTCAGTTCTCACGGGTTTCGCTCTGAAATTTACTGTGCTGTTGATTGACTAGGGGGTCCGCAAAGGATTTTCGACTGTAGAGGGGGTCCGCCAGCTGACAAGTTGGGAAACCCTGCTCTAAGTGATATTTGCTTTTACAGACTCATTTCAAATTGTTCTAAACACGAAATAGAATACCATAGTAATTTCTTTGATTCTCGGATTTCCAGAAATGTGTCTGGAAGATGGTATTTGCTTTCACTATACTCCAGCTAAATTTCTCTCATCTGCGAACCTCTCTCCGAAGAGAATAAGGATTTACTGAACAAATAGCGCTAGAAAATTGTAGCGAAATACAGGATGACCTGCAGAACACTAGCGTTTGGTGCAGAGATTGCCATTTGAACCTTAACAGAAACAAATGAAGTAACTGAACGCTAACTGGCAGAAACACCTGTTATTATGAAATTGTAACGTTGCAGAACATATGTCTTATAGTTACAAATTATTCGAAACAGATGTTCTAACTGTCTGTGCCCTGCACTGCAGAATAATCTGAAAAACCAGGCTCCGTGTGGATGGCACATCTCTCAAATTTCCAAAGTGAAATACAATTACCCATATTTTTTTCATACTGAAATTGTAATCACTGCATACAGTAGGCTGCTTCATCTAGCTTTAGATACTACTAAAATGGATAAATTTCCAGAGCATAGTTCTTGAGAGAGCGCATGTGGAGGTATGGATCACATGGAAGGATTCATTAAACAAAGACCATAAAGGACAATAACAAATTCTCAAAACCCCAACTACTCTCAGATGCAATACAAGGCTCAAATTTAGTTTACATATTTCATTGTGAAATACAGTTCCATTTACCATGAGCTACAAAAAGTATCTTTCAAACGAACTCAGTTCAATATAATTGAAAATCACGTATTGTACAGTAACGGAAATACTTCGCAAATGTTCTATGCCAGAAACAGTCTCTCCCTAACGCAAAATAAAATAGATGTCTATTGACACACGGTCAACATGAGTTTAGAAAACATCGTTCCTGTGAAACACAACTAGGTCTTGATTCACATGAAGTGCTCAGTGCTATTGATAAGGGATTTCTGATCGGTTCCGTATTCCTGGATTTCCGGAAGGCTTTTGACACTGCACCACACAAGCGGCTCGTTGTGAAATTGCGTGCTTATGGAATATCGTCTTAGTTATGTGACTGGATTTGCGATTTCCTGTCAGAGAAGTCACAGTTCGTAGTAACTGACGGAAAGTCATCGAGTAAAGCAGTGATTTCAGTCGTTCCCCAAGGTAGTGTTATAGGCCCTTTGCTGTTCCCTATGTATATAAACGATTTGGGAGACAATCTGAGCAGCCGTTTGCAGATGACGCTGTCGTTTATCGACTAATAAAGTCATCAGAAGATCAAAACAAACTGCAAAACGATTTAGAACAAATATCTGAATAGTTCGAAAAGTGGCAATTGACCCTAAATAACGAAAAGTGGGAGGTCATCCACATGAGTGCTAAAAGGAAATCTTTAACCTTGGGTTACACGATAAATCAGTCTAATCTAAAAGCCGTAAATTCAACTAAATACCTAGGTACTACAATTACGAACAACTTAAATTGGAAAGAACACATAGAAAATGTTGTGGGGTAAAGCTAACAAAAGACTGCGTTTTACTGGCAGGACACTTAGAAAATGTAACAGACCTACTAAGGAGACTGCCTACACTACGCTTGTCTGTTCTCTTTTAGAATATTGCTGCGCGGTGTGGGATCCTTACCAGATAGGACTGACGGAGTACATGGAAAAAGATCAAAGAAAGGCAGCACGTTTTGTATTATCACGAAATATGGGAGTGTCACTGAAATGATTCCTGATTTGGGCTGGAAATCATTAAAAGAAAGGCGTTTTTCGTTGCGACGGAATCTTCTCACGAAATTCCAATTACCAACTTTCTCCTCCGAATGAGAAAATATTTTGTTGACGCCGACCTACATAGGGAAGAACGATCACCACGATAAAATAATGGAAATCAGTGTTCGTACTGAAAGATATAGGTGTTCACTCTTTCCGCGCGCTATACGAGATTGGAATAATAGAGAATTTTGAAAGTGGTTCAATGAACCCTGTGCCAGCCACTCAAATGTGATTTGCAGAGTATCCATGGAGACGTAGATGTAGATGTAAATGTAGTCTAGCGCCTCCCGTAGGTTAGACCGTTCGCCGGGTGCAAGTCTTTCGATATGATGCCGTTATGGCAACTTGCGCGTCGATGATCCAGAAAGAAGTCGGCTAAATGCGTCCATCTCACTGTCAGAAGATAAAGCATGTGTGCTACAAGGAATATGGCCGGTCTTCTCAGAAACAAAATTAGCAACAAAGTAGCATCATAACATGAGTCTTCCGAATGAAATATGCTGCCCAGCATTCCGACTGGCTGAAGCGCGTCCCTTGAAGATATGCTCTGAATTTCTTACCCAGAGATACACCGCGCTAGCATTAAGCTGGGTACTGAAAATCTTTGACTGTCACAGTTCATACGAATACGTTGACCAAAAATTATTCACACCCAAGACGAGACCTTTCAAACACTCACAGCCATTAAATACCTAGCACCGTATATCCGGAAAGATCTGAAGTGTAAGTATCATATACAAGGCGTATTCCGAAAGTAAGGTTCGATCGGTCGCAAAATGGAAACCACAGAGAAAATCAAAAATGTTTTATTTGCAATAGTTAGCCATGCATTCCAGCAACGTCTCTACATAGTCGCCGCTCCATCTCCGACATTTGTTGTAGCGTTGTACCAACTTTGCAGTACCCTCGTCATGGAAGGCAGCCGCCTGCATGTTTCGCTGAATCTCTACGCTGATCTATAGTGCGTTGTCTGTGCCAAAACACTGACTATCTCGCGAGAATACCATGAAGATTCGCGCTCAGGTGGAAGCCCACTAACAGTCGATTCTCCTGCAGATTATTCGGTGGGGAACAGAAAAGGACGGAGCTACTGTGGTAAAACAAAAATGGTTCAAAGGGCTCTAAGCATTATGGGACTTAACTTCAGAGGTCATTAGTCCCCTAGAACTTAGAACTATTTAAACCTAACTAAACTACGGACAGCACACACATCCATGCTAGAGGTAGGATTCGGACCTGCGACTGTAGTACTGTGGTACACAAAGACACACAATATAGGTGGGTTTTCGCAGTATAGATGTTGATAGTATGTGCTCAAACAATATCCGTTTCATTAACGGAATAGTACCTATTGCGCTTGTCAGTTATGACTATTGTCTGTTCCTAGAGCCAAAACGTATACAATAAATCTAGACTATTATGTGGTTTTCCTCTGCTGTTTCCTCTACTTCCTGATATACTGACCCGTCAGTGTGAACGTGAGAGGTTAAGAGCTAGGGGTGGGGCGAGCCTAGTCTGCCGGGACTTCCCCGGGCCGGCCTGCCACCACGTGGAGGGCGGGGGCGGACGCAGAGCCGGGCCGCTGCCGCCCCGCCCCCACTCCACACGCTCTCTCGCCTCGCACCCTGGCCCTCTTTTCGGCCGTCCTTCCGGGAGACCTGTGAGAGGGGCGGCCTGCCGTCTGCCCATTGTGCCTTGTTCCGACAATGGGCGGTCTGCCGCCCGCGCGCGGTGCTGCCGTTAATGGCCGGCCACTGTGCGTCGCACGGCGAGGCTGCGTCGCGGGAAACTCCCGGACTTTCTGGCGGGTTCAAGAGTCCTTCGCCGTACAAACAGCTACACTGGCCCATTCTGCGTTTCCCCGAATGAGTACG
Source organism: Schistocerca gregaria (assembly GCF_023897955.1). NCBI lineage: Eukaryota > Metazoa > Arthropoda > Insecta > Orthoptera > Acrididae > Schistocerca > Schistocerca gregaria. The sequence goes on along the minus strand of NC_064920.1, from coordinate 1,047,226,351 downwards.
GAGTACAGAGGTTTAGCCAAGACTACTCTAGGCACACTGAAAGAAGTCACATCTACTTGCTTTTGTGAATAAACCTTCTAGATAGTCTACTACATTTTTCTTTATCACTTTTCTACTTCCATCATGAGATCCCAACTTAGACCTTGGAAAACAAGGTTCAGTGTCGGTGTCCGTGGTTTTTTCACTTCTAAGTTGTGGTTGGATGATGGCGGGAGCCGGAATGGTGTAGTAAAGAAAGAATTATATTAAGCGCTCGGGACTGTGTTATTCACAAAATATTCGCAATGATCACGGACTCATACAGGAATTTTATTACGTTAATTAAAATGTCAGCTTACGGTTATCTATTATGAGCTGATTGTTCAAGCACAATCAATTTCATTGGATACGTATGTTTTTGGATAGTGTCCGCCTTTAGCGAAACAAAATTGTGTTTTGCGAAAGGTGGATCCTATCCAGAAACATACGTATTGTTAAAGAAAACACGAAAAAAAAAAAGAACTTCAACCCCAAGATGATAATTTCATTGGAGTACAGTCTAAATACTACTGACCAAGTGTGGCGTATTTACGAGTGGACTTCACAATCTAAGTTTCACATGTCACACCATGCTAATATTGTCGAGCAACGATGGTGGCGCGTTGTCAGAGAGATTAGGCCAGGATGTTGTACCTTGGTACACTTTCAAGACTTTCGCCTGCAGACAGCCTTGTAACAGAAGTGTAATACATTTTCTTATTCTGTTTTTAAGTTAAGGAATTCAATTTTTGTGCGCTGTTTTTTTCTGAAATAAGGAAAATTAATCTCGAAATTAAGATTCTTCTGAATGCGAACAGAATTTCTAAGGTACAAAATGATCCAGTTCTTAGGAAAAACGATTGAACTTTAAAAGTGTTACAGTCGAGAAAATTTTGTCAAAACTCTATTTACTAGCCTGTCCGTTTCATTATTATTCTACACTGCAGAGCCAAATATATTGGTAGACCTGCCTTATATAGTGTAGAGCAACCGCGAGCACAAAGAAGTGCCGCAAAACGACGTAGCATGGACTCGACTGATGTGTGAGGTAGAACTGGAGGTAAATGACGGCATAAATGCTGCAGGGCTGTCCATAAATCCGAACAAGGGGGTGGAGGTATCTTCTGAACAGCATGTTGAAATGCATCCCAGATACATTCAATGATGTTCATGTCTAGGGAGTTTGGTGACCAGCAGAAGTCTTTAAACTCAGATGAGTATTCCTGGAGCCACTCTGTAGCAATTCTGAACGTGTGGGTTCTCGCATTGTCCTGCTGGAATTGCCTAAGTCCGTCGGAATGCACAATGGACGTGAATGGATGCACCTGATCAGCCTCGATGTTTACGTATGTGTCGTATGTGTCACCTGTCACAGTCGTATCCAGACGTATCAGGGGTCCAACATCACTCCAACTGCACAAGCCCCACACCAATACCGCGCGGAGAGGTGCCATGTCACGAATCCCGCCAGAGGTTCGAGTCTTCCCTCGGGAATGGATGTGTGTTGTCAGCGTAAGTTAGTTTAAGTATTGCGCAAGTGTCGGGACCGATGACTTCAGCAGTTTGAAACTTAGGGATTCACACACATTTGATTTGAATGCCACAGCATTACAGAGCCTCAACCAGCTTGAATAGCCTCCTGATGACATCCAGGGTCCATGGATTCATGAGGTTATCTCCATACCCGTACATGTCCATCCGTCGATCCCTGGATACAACTTGAAGCGAGCGAAACTCGTGCGATCAGGCAACATGTTTCCAGTCATCAATAGTGCAATCTCGGCGCTGACGGGCCCAGGCGAGGCGTAAAGCTCTGTGTCGTGCAGTCCTCAGGGGTACACAAATGGACCTTCGGCTCCGAAAGCCCAGATTGATGTTTTGCCGGTGAATGGTTCGCTGACACTTGTTGATGGTCCAGCACTGAAATCTTCAGCAATTTGCCAAAGGGTTGCACTTCTGTCTCGTTCAATGATTCCCTTCAGTCGTCGTTGGTACCGTTCTTGCAGGATCTTTTTCCGGCCGTAGCGATGTCGGAAATTCAATGTTTCACCGGATTCCTGTTATTCACAGTACACTCGTGAAATTGTCGTACGGGAAAATCGCCAAGTCATTCTTGTCTCGGAGACGCTGTGTCCCATCTCTCGTGCGCTGACTATAAAATCACATTCAAACTCATTTAAATCTTGATAACCTGCCGTAGTAGCCGCAGTAACAGATCTAACAACTGCACAAGACACTTGTTGTCTTTTATAGGCGTTGCCGACTGCAACGCCGAATTCTGCCTCTTTGCAAATCTCTGTATTTGAATAAGCATACCTATGCCAGTTTCTTTGGCACTTCAGTGCAGTATGTATGAATGGGAAGGTACTCTCGTCTTGTCTTCCGTCTTGCCTAGCCTACTGTTGCGGGTAGCGTTTCAGATCTTTATCCTGTGTTAATATGGACACCTTCGACCAAGAACCTTCAATGTAATGGTGTGACCTCAGTAACCAACAAGCATTGCAAAAGGCTTAGGTGACCTGCGACAACGATAATATTCAAATGAGGTAGAGTCATGTCTCTTCGTGATGTCTCTCAAGTCTGGATTTTGACTGCATAATACTTGGTCTTTATTCTTACCTTCAATTTATTTAAAATACGTGGTGATATGAATCCATCTCCGTTCTAGGTATCTGTCAATACATGTGACTTACAAGCAGCTTTTCACATTCACTACGATGTTTTCAAGCTAATTCCAATGTTATTGCTTTTCTGATTTTGATATTTTTTCGAAAGGGTGTTAGCTAATCTCTGTCAGTTCTCGTTCATCATCATCACGGTGAAATTGTATGCATAAAATACTAGTAAATTATTCTTAATTTCTGCTACATCTCGACTTCGTGAATCCATTAACTTACACCTGTTTCTGGAATTAACAAATTTAGTCCTTTTGTTTGCCCCTTCGTCAGCGTTCTTCGTATTTTCATAGGATGATGTGTCTGTTACATTTTCGTTGCATCTGATTAACGGCTGCAGTGCACATACGTGCACTTCTGGAAATTCTTGTTTTGTTAAAAGATTTTCAGCAAAACGGATATTTTGGCTCTGATGTTGTTTCTTCGAGATCTTCTGCGGCTGAGACTACTTTACTTTATATCATTGTATTTACCAGCCATATTAAATGTTCAAACATTATCACACCAGTAGGTAACAGACAACAATAGTTCCTCTTACAGAAATCGGACCTATAACGTATGATTTAATAGCATTAGAAGCTGTGTAGTATGTGGTTAACGGATCATGTAGGTATTCAATGTTCAATCATGTAACTTCAGAGTTACACTCCTGGAAATTGAAATAAGAACACCGTGAATTCATTGTCCCAGGAAGGGGAAACTTTATTGACACATTCCTGGGGTCAGATACATCACATGATCACACTGACAGAACCACAGGCACATAGACACAGGCAGCAGAGCATGCACAATGTCGGCACTAGTACAGTGTATATCCATCTTTCGCAGCAATCCAGGCTGCTATTCTCCCATGGAGACGATCGTAGAGATGCTGGATGTAGTCCTGTGGAACGGCTTGCCATGCCATTTCCACCTGGCGCCTCAGTTGGACCAGCGTTCTTGCTCGACGTGCAGACCGCGTGACACGACGCTTCATCCAGTCCCAAACATGCTCAATGGGGGACAGATCCGGAGATCTTGCTAGCCAGGGTAGTTGACTTACACCTTCTAGAGCACGTTGGGAGGCACGGGATACATGCGGACGTGCATTGTCCTGTTGGAACAGCAAGTTCCCTTGCCGGTCTAGGAATGGTAGAACGATGGGTTCGATGACGGTTTGGATCTACTGTGCACTATTCAGTGTCCCCTCGACGATCACCAGAGGTGTACGGCCAGTGTAGGAGATCGCTCCCCACAGCATGTTGCCGGGTGTTGGCCCTGTGTACCTCGGTCGTATGCAGTCCTGATTGTGGCGCTCACCTGCACGGCGCCAAACACGTATACGACCATCATTGGCACCAAGGCAGAGGCGACTCTCATCGCTGAAGACGACACGTCTCCATTCGTCCCTCCATTCACGCCTGTCGCGACACCACTGGAGGCGGGCTGCACGATGTTGGGGCGTGAGCGGAAGACGGCCTAATGGTGTGCAGGACCGTAGCCCAGCTTCATGGAGACGGTTGCGAATGGTCCTCGCCGATACCCCAGGAGCAACAGTGTCCCTAATTTGCTGGGAAGTGGCGGTGCGGCCCCCTACGGCACTGCGTAGGATCCTACGATCTTGGCGTGCATCCGTTCGTCGCTGCGGTCCGGTCCCAGGTCGACGGGCACGTGCACCTTCCGCCGACCACTGGCGACAACATCGATGTACTGTGGAGACCTCACGCCCCACGTGTTGAGCAATTCGGCGGTACGTCCACCCGGCCTCCCGCATTCCCACTATATGCCCTCGCTCAAAGTCCGTCAACTGCACATACGGTTCACGTCCACGCTGTCGCGGCATGCTACCAGTGTTAAAGACTGCGATGGAGCTCCGTATGCCACGGCAAACTGGCTGACACTGACGGCGGCAGTGCACAAATGCTGCGCAGCTAGCGCCATTCGACGGCCAACACCGCGGTTCCTGGTGTGTCCGCTGTGCCGTGCGTGTGATCATTGCTTGTACAGCCCTCTCGCAGTGTCCGGAGCAAGTATGGTGGGTCTGACACACCGGTGTCAATGTGTTCTTTTTTTCATTTCCAGGAGTGTACTTATTCTTCCTTCGTTGTGCTTTGTGTGAGACTGCCATTCCTACTAATAACATAGATCCACATGGCGTTGTCATTGGGTCACATTTACTGTCAAGGAGTGTGTTTCAGTTGTATTTATTTTGTACGAACACTCGTTTGTAGTTATGACAGGGCTGGCAGCTTACAACTACAATCAAACTGATGGCAAGTATGACATCGGTCTATGAAGTTGGTATATGTATCAATGATAACTGTGAATGCTGTGAGTCCGCTTGCTCCACAAGTAAAATTTACAACAAGGCCTTTGATTCTTCAGATAACATGCGGAACCCAGCGTAGTCGCCTTGTGATTTTACCTCATCACTGTTGGATAAATTTAACATTGCTTCATCTTACAGTCAGTAAGATATATTTACTGAAGATTTCGGTTAGAACTACAGTAATATTGTCCGCAATAATCTTAATCTCCGTGCTGACTCCACCATCGTCAACCTATTCGTAGGATATTCTTATTGCTTTCCGGGCTGCGAGTGTAGAGATAAGCTCTAAGAAACACAATTCCATTGTCAAGACTGGTAGTTCATTACAAGAGAAGAACTGACTGTGAATGAGCTAAAGTTATTTAATTCGTCTGCATATGCTTGGAATACAGTATCAGGTTCAGTGTTTCAGGGTTCGACTCTATGCACAAAGCAGAGCTGGGAACATGTGATTTTGGCGCTGTATACGTTTTGCACCACTTCGATTCTGTATGCACCATAAATTTCATGTGTCATTTTGCTTAAATCTTCTCTGCTTGGACAATTGTTTATTCACTATTTGGAACAGTTCCGTAGTCAGTTGGGAATTGGGTGCTCCCTTTACTTTCACTACTCGTTTGAGGGGGACATTTGTAATAGATGTGATTTAAAAAAATGTCATAGATGTGATTTAAAACTACGACTGAATTGTCGGACTTCACCATCTACCATGGGTTCATCGATTCATCCTACAATTTGATTTGAAGCCGATAATGACTGACCAGTTTTAAGTTTCTGTAATGTTGAAATTTTTCCCTGATAACCTGCACGGAGGACGATAAAAATATGTCACTGGCAGAAAGGTCAGGACAGTGAATCACTTTCTCTCGACTGTTGTATATATTAGACGGGTGATGACTTGTATCCAGAGGTATAACACTCACACAGTTGCAGCGATGCAGTCAATTTAAATTGTCCGCAGAGTGCGATTTTAGCCACAGGTCTATATTTGTGCCTCCCGTAATTAGTACGTGACTGTACTGTGCCACAAACGTGGATGAGGGTCAGTCGATGGACGGTTTGTCTGATTACTTCGTGCGTTCCACCGACGTAATTACAATATGTTTATATGTTAATTACACATTTATAGATTTAACTTACGTTCGTAATTATTAGTTACTCAATATGCAAAACTGTACAAATGCTTCGGGTATTTCGCAGTATACGTGTTTACCAGTTCACTAAATGCGGCAACGTTTAGGACGCAATTAGCTTAACTATTAATCTCGAACTGCTATTTACTGTCCCACTCATATAGCATGGTGGAGCACGGAGATTACATTTACACTGTATTTGGGCAGCCATACAGATACTATGCCTTAAACAGTTACTAATTAAATCATTATTAACGTGTAAACAGAGTTCTGTGTAGATTAGTGAACTGCTACCTGCGGGCTCAAGTTTTGCTTCTTGTAGGTATCAATGGTGAGAATCTTGTATCTCACTGTAGCGTGTTTGCTTTTCTGCCCCTCTGGCGGTAGGCTTGCTCGTAGTCTAAATTATTTCCATCCTTTCCTGACATTCGTACACTGGGATAAGGTAGGTTACTTTAATGCAGGTTAATAGGTCCTGTAGCTAAACGTTAGTGTTATCAAATTTCAACTTATTTCTGGTTTTGTAAAAGATAAGGTCTCTACGACACAATGTCATAATGTACACGTAAAGCTGATTTAACTAGAAAGTAAGGGTAAAAATAAATCCCCACTTAAGTTGACCTTTGCAATGATTCATTGAATTCCAGGAGCAGCTACAGGTTACAAGGTTTAAGCTATAGTTCCGAACAGAATAGCTGCCTCGTTTCATGTAATCATGCTGAAAGTAACATGGATGTTAGCTCTGAATTAAGCCGTGACAGAAGATGCCATAATGAAAGAAATGAGTTTCGCTTGCTACGTGGTTTAATAACGGAACTGGCCTTTGTCGTGGACAGATTAGAGACTGAACATAATGGTTAACTCAACAGGTTAACCTCTCGAAGCATGCAGTAAATTATTATACTTTATCGTAAGTAGGGAAAATTCATGCAAAGCCCATGGCGTCTGTAAGAAACTTTATAAAACAATAACAGAAAAAATACACCCGTATCTGAATACAATAGTAATACACTTCGTTCCAAGACACCAATACACTGTCAATTCCTTTTAACTATTCTTCTAATTCATTTGCTGTGGCTGACAGAATTACAATGTGTAAGCAGACGTGGATTGTGACAAACAAAGAGAAACACTTCCTAAGGAAGTGCTATCCGACCACACTAACAAAGGAATCTCAGATAACAACTTGGCGAGAAACCTACAAATTATCGTGGCCAAGTGAGACTTCGCTCTCATTTACATTTCAAAGAGACTAGTTATATACAGGTGCAGGTGGGGAAACACTGAATGCATAGACTGATCCATGTGTCCGCCTCATACAATACCATTCAGGGAACCTATAGGTCCCTTTTCCGCAGTAAATTACAATTTTTGCTGAAACTGATACAGAAACAGAAGTCTTATAAAAACCATTATAATAAAGAGGCCATTTAAGAATTACAGCAACAATTAACAGCGCACCACATTTCAAGCACAAAAGTATTGCTGGAACTCTAAATATCACCACAGATAACTAAGTACGAGTCAATCAAGTTCTGAGTCCTTCCTTTCCATACACTAGGATAGAACCTTCATAATGAAAATTTGGCGTTCGATGCTTCCTCTGTAGGCACCCAAAGAACTTGCAGAGATATGTCACCTGCCCAAAGAGTATTATACAGCAGGCTAGGAGCGATCTTTTATTCTTATCTATTATTATTATTATTATTATTATTATTATTAACTGAGTCATCAACCTTTTGAGAGGATTGATGCGGCCCGTCACGATTTCCTCTGTTGTGCCAACCGTCTCAGGCTATCTCTTCCACCCTATGTCCTCAATTGTTTGTTAGACGTATTCCAGTCTCTGTCTTATTTCACTTTTTCATCTTCTACAGCTCCCTCTAGTACCAAGGGAGGCATTCCTTAATGTCCTAACAAATGTCCTGTCACTCTGTCCGTTCTTCTAGTCAGGGTTTTTCATATGTTCCTTTCTTCACTGATTCGGAGGAAAACTTCCTTATGGCTTACCTTGTTTGTCTATCAAATGTTCAACTTTCCCAAGTAGCAACATAATTAAAGCGCTTCGATTCTGCTCTGCTTCGTTTTTCCAACAGCCAGAGATTAACTAGCATACGATGCAGCTCCAAATGTACATTCTCAGAATTGCGGCCTATGTTTGATGCTAGTACACTTCTTTTGTTCATGAATGTCCTCTCTGCCTGTGTTTGAATGCTTATTTTGTCTTCCTTGGTTTGACCGTCATGGGCTATTTTGCTTCCGGGGCAACAGAAACTCTCAACTTCGTGTAATTTGTAAACCCCTATTTCAATATTAGGTTTCTCGATACTCTCTTTTCTGTTACTTCTCATTACATTCTTCGGTTTATTCTCAGTCCATGTTCTGTACTAATCGGACTCTTCATTCCATTCAACCGAGCTTGTAATTCTTCTTCACCCTCACTGAGGATACAATAGTCCTTACCCAGTTCCATCATTGTATTCCCTTTCAGCCGGATTTCTAGCCCCATATTTGAACCTTACTTTTACTTCCTTGTCTTACCCCCTTTCTGATCCGAGCACTTTGTTCTTGGTCTTCCAACCTTATTGTTCCCTCTTGGGTCTTGTACGTATTGTATATTAATCGTCTTTTCCTGCAGTTTCCTCCGATTTTTTTCAAAATGTCGACCATGATGCATCACTTTACACTGTCGATGTTTTCATGTCGATGAATCCTACGGACGCTTCTTGATTTTTCTTCAGTCTTGCTTACATTACGAAGCGCAACGTCAGAACAGCCTCCATGGTGCCTTTACCTTTACTAAAGCAAAATGATCATCATCTAACATACTCTCAATTTTCTTTTTCACTCTCAGGTGTATTATTATTTTCAGAAACTTGGATGCATGAGCTGTTAAGCTGATTGCATGATCGTTTTCCCTATTATCTGCTCTTGCTATTTTCACAGCTGAAAGATGATGTTTCTCCGAAATTCTGATGCTATGAGTCTCACTCATTCTGTACATCAACTTGAACAGTAGTTTGGTTGTCACCTCGTACAATTATTTTAGAAGTTCTGTTGGAATGTTGTCAACAACTTCTGCCTTATTTAGCGTCAAGTCTTCCAAAGTTCTTTCGAATTTTGACTATAGTATTGGATCCCCTGTCACTTATATATAGACTTCTATTTCTTCTGCTGTCACATCGTCAAACAATATTTCCCTTTCAGAGAGGCTTTCAATGTGTTGTTTGCAACTGTCTACTCTCATCTGCGTTTAACGGTGGATTTCCCGTTGCACCATTAATGTTGTCACCTTCTATTTCCATTTTACAGTAGGTTGTTTTGACTTTTCTTTGTATGCATCGCCAGTGCCTCCAACGATCATTCGTTTTCCGCTTTCTGCACATTTGTCCCGAAGGTATTTTTTCTTGGCTACCCTGCACTTCCTTATTGTTTCATTCCTGATTGATTTACAGTTAGGTGACAAAAGTTATGGGATATCTCCTGATATCGTGTCGGGCCACCGTTTTCCCGGCTTAAAGCAGCAGCGCGGTGTAGGATGGACTCAAAACGTTGTCGGCAGTTCCCTGCAGAAATACTGAGCCTTGGTTCCTCTATAGTCGTACATAACTGCGAAAGTGTTGCCGGTGCAGGATTTTGGGCACCAACTGAACTCTCGTGTAAGTCCCATAAATAGTAGATGGGAGCTACGTCGGGCTATCTGGGTGGCCAAACCATAGGCTCGAACTGTCCAGAATTTCTTATCTACTTTCCATATCACTTCACTAATCCGCACTGTATCTAGACTGAGCCTTTGCATATCTCTTTCCAGATGTTCTAAACTCCAGCCACTTTCAAATTTCTGACATTCCCTGCTCTAACGGGTAGAATATTATCATTCCGTTGGTTAATCCATCTTTTTCTCGTGGTCAGCTCCTTTGTGGCGTCCTTCCCGAAGATTAGAATCTAGGGTTCATCCGAAATATTTTGCCAATGTACATACAGATCATCGTTATAATTTTTCAAATACAGACCACGTTTTCTGTGGATACACATTTAGTGTCGTTAATGCGGTGATTTCCATTACCATCTGCATTCTAATGCAGCTGATCATTGCTGTTTCTTCCGCCTTTTAGAGGCAGGTTGCCAGCCCAAGTGGAAGACAATGGTCTGACCCTTCGGCCACTCTTCCACCCTGTCTGACAAGGCAGCCAGCTGAACGAGAGTGACATCTTATGCCGGAAGTCCTGGACCGCCACTGCTGATAATTTTTATTCAAAATTTAAGCAGTGACTGGGTTCTAACCTGGAACCCATGACATTTCGATTACTAGTCAAAGACGCTATCCCTATACCAATGGCCCTGAAGCGACTGTGGGGTACAAATTTGGAGATGCCACATACCAGTAAATGTGTGAAAGAAACAATTGTACGATAACAATGGAATAAGACTATCCGCTACGTTTCAATGTACATCGATTGTACGTAAAGTAAGTGAAAGAAAAATGTTTTAATAACGAAATTTTTCCTTAACATTATGCAATTATTGTGACTGATGTACCCACGAACATTCTTTTCCAGGCATACGAAATGTATTTTTCTCGGACAATTTACATATTGGAGACAGTTTATATTATCTTCTCAACTGTAAGAGCAATGGGACCCCAAATAGTCGCTAGAGGAATATAGGCGTAAACCCATGTTTCTAGGGAAGGAACACGTAGACTCGTCGACAGCCCACTGCACTCAGTCCTGCTGAAAACAGAGATGAAGAAAATAAGAGAAAACTGTTGAAGTGAGTTTCTTGATAGCGAATGGAGTTCATCAAAGAACTGCACAAGTATACGGAGATCACTGCACTTTTGTTACTAGGGTCAACACATGGCACAAGTGATTCAAGAAAGGTTATAAAATATTTTATGATATTGTGCAATTATTAGAAGCCTTGCTGTCGGTTATAGCCAGATTCAGGGGAACTTCACTAATTGTCCAGCAGTTGGATGCCCTCATTATTGAAGACCAGCGAGTTACGGTTGCGTCCATTGCCACAGAGGTCGTATTGATCGTCGGAACAGCAAAGGAGACTCAGTGCTCTCCATATACTTGTGCCACTCTTCGATTACTTTCCGTTCCCAGCACTCCTTTCGCCGAGGAAACGTGCAGCATACCCTTGTTCTTGTTTATAATTTCTGTGTTTCCCTCACTTCAGAATGCAGTAGAGGGTCGACGGGTGTACGTGCTGTCTCATGGATGTACGCAACAGCAACTTCTTTCGCAGGCAGCTGCATTACGTTCAGTCGGTTTTCATTTTACAGCTCTTCTCTTTTTGGACTACCCTAATATAATTTCATTATTTCAATTGTAATGAGAGAAACTTCTCAATCTTTTTGTGAAGACTAATTACAATAGATGAGGTCTAAAACAAAGTTTTTTGAAAATAGACGATTGTAACGGAATCAATTTACTGTCCAACAATTTTGAAATGGAGCACACAAGTCCACGAAGCCATCAGTGTTTGTACACACCCATAGCACGTCTGCTGCGCTGCCCAAATTACAGGCATTGTGAACCTGAGATGATCCTGCTGTGTACCTGGTGGCACATCTAGTCATCATATAATGTGCTTGGCCCATATACCGATGATGAATCAACTCTGGCTACGTTCACCTCGGAGCAGCCAAACAGGGATATATCCATTGTCTTACAGTATTCAGAACTGTGATTCACAGGAGGGTAGAGGTGATCCAGTACATAAAGGAGATGAAAATCTGATAGTCTTGGGAAACCGGAACGTGGTTATAGGGGAATGGGTAGGGAGAAGGATTCTAGGACAACGTAGGCTCGGCAGTAGGAATGAGAGGGGAGAACGCCAAATTTAGTTCTGCTATAAATTTCAACTAGTAATAGCGAATAATCTGTTCACGAGTCAGAAGAGGAGGTGGTATACTTGGAAAAGACCGGGAGATATGGGAAGATTCCACTTAGATTACATCATGGTCTGGCAGAGACATCGAAATTAGATACTGGCTTGTACGGTGTACCCAGGAACAGATATAGACTCAAATCACAATTTAGTAACTATGAAGAGCACACTGAAGTTTAAAGAGACTAGTCACGAAGAATGAGTGTTCAAAGGAGTAGAGTAGGGAAGTACTAAGGAATGAAAAGGTACGCTTGAAGTTCTATGACGCTATAGATTCTGCGATAATGAAGAGTATGAAGTGCAGTTGAAGAGGAATGCACACCTCTAAAAAGGAAAGGAAAAGAAAGGTACAAGGGAGGTAGGTAACAGAAGTAGTATTGTACTTGATCGACGAAAGAAGGAAGTACGAATATGTTTAGGGGAACTCAGGTATATAGAAATACAAGTCACATAGAAGTAAAATAAATAGGAAGCACAGGAAAGCCAAGACGGAATAGCTTTAGAAAAATATGAAAGAATCGAAAAAGAAATGATTGTTGGAAGGACTGACTCAGCATATGAAATAGTATAAACAATGCTGTGAAATTAAAAGCAAAGGCAATAACATTAAGAGTGCAATGTGAGTTCCACTGTTCATTCAAAAATGGCTCTGAGCGCTATGGGACTTAACTTCTGAGGTCATCAGTCCCCTATAATTTAGAACTACTTAAACCTAACTAACCTAAAAACATCACACACATCCATGTTCGACACTGTTAATTGCAGATGAGGGAAAGAGTAGGTGAAAAGAGTACATTGAAACCGTCTATGAGGGGACTGCTGATGTGGCGGAAGAAACAGGAGTAATATACAAGAGGGAGATCCAGTACTAAAATCAGAATTTAAAATAACTTTGGAGGAGACAAGGTCGGATAAGGCAGAGGGGATGGATAACATTCCATCGGTATTTATAAAATCATTGGTAGAAGTGGTAACAAGACGACAATTAACGATGGAGTGTAGAATAAGTGAGACTGCCGATATACGATCAGACGTTCGAGAAAACATCATCTACACAATTATGAAGATTGTAAGGGTCGACGAGTACGAATTGTCAACCTGTGAACAGCGTTCAACAATGTCAGTTGGTGCATGATGTTCGAAACTCGGAGAAAAATAGGGGTATGGGGAGAGAATATAAATGAAGAATAATTCGAATGGCGATTACGAAGTAGAAGAATTTATAGGATCCTGCTACAGTTGCAGAAAAATAACCCCAGGTTAATGGAGCAAGGACATAAAAAATAGTGTATCACTGACAAAAACGGCAATTCAGGCCAAGAGTAACATATTAGCATCAATTGTAATCTGAGGAAGGAACTTCTGAGAATGTACGTTTGGAGCACAGCACTCTATGGTGGTAAAATACCCGCTGTGAGGAACCGGAACAGAAGAGAAACGAAGCATTTGAAATGTGGTGGTACAGAAGAGTGTTGTAAGTTAGGTGGACGGATAAGGTAAGTAATGATGAGATCCCCCGCAGTATCGGTGAGGAAAGCAATATATGACAAACACTTAAACCAGTAGGAAATAACTTCCTTGGTAGTAGAGGCAGCTGTAAAGGGTAAAAGATCTACAGGAAGACGGAGATTGAACTACATCCAACAACTGAGGACATAGGGTGCTAGAGCTACTCTTAGATAGGGGGTTAATCACATAATGCTGATGGCCTTACTAATACCTACTTTCTGTGGTTGTTCTGAAATTTTTCTCGCTTGCATTTTCAAGTAAGTACAAACTTCATGTCAGCTTGGCGGTAGTTACATACCATGTTCATGGTGTTTCAGTTTCTGTTTTCTGCAGTTTAAATTCCTTTTCTAAAACTTATATCAGAACATAAGAACGTTCTAAAATCTATTTTATATGTAACATTTTTTACGCTGTTTTGTTATCTTAATCGACAAAAATAATAATCCGTCGTACATTATCAAAATTTCAGACATCCTCTGTCCTTTCTTGGGAAGGTTTATAGAGGATAAACTAGACGTACAAAAATCTTCGACATCTGAGAGTAGTCTCGAATAAGAAGGGCACTTCTAGCAATCGGTGACCTCCCCTACCCAAATCGATTGTAACGGTGAAAGGGTCCTGTAGCCATCTTTCATTAGGCCGGTTGCCCATTTTCAAAACCATTTCTCTTTCTTTTCCTTGTTTCTCTTTTCTCATAACTCTCATAGTAGTGTGATTGAATGAATGTGGTTGTGTGTCACGTTGCTAGACGGTGGCGTAGTCTGCTGCAGAAAGTCTGCGATAGTCATACACATTCAGCAGCAGTTGTACAGAATAGCTAGCTCTTGTAGTGGGCAAGTACGCAAAGAGGTTTGCTCTACTTGCGGGAAATCCACCTGCGTTAGGTTGGTGGCGGAAGTGGCATCTTTGAGTTTTCCGGGCCACGCAGAGCGTGGACGAGGCTAGAGATGAAAAAGGGAGGCAGTCTGCGACCGGTAAGGGAAGCGTCCACAGCTGTGGACCAGTCAAAGAAGGGTGAGTTAGACTGAACGCGTGGAGCGTTGTTACTTGGTGAGAGGGGATCTGTTAGCTTTTGGTCTCGCTTTTCAACTCTGAAAGATTGCTTGGCCTTGTCGCAGCAAGGAATGCAAAACTTTGGATGATTTTTCTTTTAGTAAATTTCTATAGCAGACTTGGATCCGCCGGAAGAGCCCCACACAAAGGTGTCGATAAGAAGTGGGCACTCGCTTCTGTATGAATATCTGTTTGCCTTCGGTTGTGCCTTTATAAGCTTTTATTTTTCTAAATATTAACAGCTTTACCTTCTCGTAAATTTTCCTTGCTTTATGTATCTTTCGTCCGTGGGGAGCCAACGACGTGGTTCAACATTAGAGTGTGTTGGGCTACCGTCATCACTAACTGTGCGGTTTCATGTTTGTTTTAAAGAATGTTAACTGTTCATGATAGTGTGATGTAATATTGTTGCAACTTAGCCACGATACCTAGAAATTGTGTTTCCACAAACCACGTGGGTACTCGGGTGTACTTCGAAACGTGTACCGTTTCACGAGTTATTGCGATCAGTTATCAGGCAACAGCAGTTGTATGAATGATTCACACCAATGATTTTTGGGCGTAGATTATAACGGTGAATGTATCTATGCTTTTCTTTAATGTTTTAGGAATCAATGTTATCAGTAATTGTGTACTTGCCTCACATCCATATCTTAGGAATAAATGATTTTGTCCACAATTTTCTCTTGTATTCCGAGGTTATGTTTTTGCACCTAAGCCACTCACTTCATAGCTTTCCCGTTAGCACATCCAACACGTTTCCTTACGCACAGGTCCACAGGTCCAGTGATTAGTTTCGTCTTTTATTTTAAAGCAAATGCTTTAGATTAAGTCTTATTTTCAGGTGCATTGCTGGTAGCTGATCTTATTCACAGTGTTCATGCACTTTCTAGTTTATTTTAAATGTTTGATTCTCATGAACATTGCAGGGGCAATACTATTAATTACATCGCATCCTCTATGTGTGATATCATGACGTATGCATATTTATGAGTTTTTGGTTTGTGATCAAATTAATTTATTTTCCGACTCGGAGAAACCTTTGATTAGTTCTATGGTCAGAGTCGTTGGCGACCCTAATCGTAACGTAATAACCCATAGAAACAGGTTAGTTACAACGGATCGCTTAATGACGCGGGTAATGCGGAATTATAGCAAATCTAGCCGCAAATAATCGCCATCACAACAAACAGAGACAGCTCGGCGTTTGTTACGTTGCGTTTCTCCTGAATCAGATCACATTAAACATTCAGATCTCTTTTTCTTCTATGTTCAAAAGTAATGGTACATGAGACTCCTCATAATTTTGTGCTGATAACATACTACAGAAGTACACGAAACATCGTTCGCTACCTTGCGGTGTGGCCGCCTTGCCCCGGTTCGCGCGGCTCCCCCCGTAGGATGTTCGGGTCGTCCCTTGGGCATGTGTGTGTGTGTGTGTGTGTGTGTGTGTTGTCTGTGTGTGTGTGTGTGTGTTTTGTTAGTTTAAGTAAGATTAAGTAGTGTATACGTCTAGGGACCAATGCCCTCAGCAGTTTGGTACCATAGGAACTTACCACAAATTTCCAGATTGATTCATCGTTCACTTCACTTGGCGTGGCTGCGTAACCAGCAGGGGTCGATAACACGCCAAGAACGCAGTGGGCACAGTTCGTCGAAAGTGTCATTAATAAGTAGGGCTACTGTTGCTTCACAAGAAAAGTGAACAATGATAGAGGCATAGATTGGTTTCTCATGGCAAACGATATCTTGTGTATGCTACTAATTAAGAATAGAAGGAGCTAATTTACATACTCATGTTAATATGGTGACTTGGGAAACCATTTTATAGATCGTGTACATTATTCAAACCTTCCATGAACTATTCATATTCTATTCTCTGTTACAGAACGTGTTCTCATATCAGTATATAACTTTAGCTGGTTGAGGATACTAAAACAGGTACTATACTCAGTGGCAGGTTTTCTTAGAGTATACTGGCGTAAAAAGGTAACTTACTTCTTCAGCTGCAATAATGAACGTCTGACGTGAATTAGAACAGGGAAGCAGTAAAGTATACATGCAACTCCTCTTAAGTGGTGCTGATAACTTGTTACAGATGGCAATAAGCCCAGGTGGTGTCTGCTACAAGTTTTACAGCATACTGATACACACCAAACGTATTTGTGCTTTGCTTTTAAAAATTTCTCTGACATCTACAGCGAGATTTTCTCTCGTTGCAACAATATAATGACTTCCACATTCTTGACTGTTAATGTTATATACCCAAGTGACTAATCATACTTTATTCCAGAAATTGTCCGGCAGGAAACAGAACTGTTACAAGACATGGTGACGTGTTTATTACTCTCTGGACTAATGCTTGCTTCCATTCATTTCTTTCGATGTAAACGATTTTTGTATTTGGACAATAATACGTTCTTTGCATTTCATATCACTCTTACTAACGATATTTTCGTTCATCATGATTTCACCTTGGTCGGGCGTTACCTCCAGGATTCTCTTAATAAATATTAGAAAATATGATCGTTAGTATTAAGGCTACGTATGTTCTGCAGCGTACATGAAAAAAAATATATCATCAATTACCTTCCGCTCATAGCGTCATGAAGATGGCAGCCGGCATTAACCGTAAGAATTAAAGATGACGCATGGCGGCAAATTTAAAAATTGAAGATGGATCAAAAAATTCAAATTGAAATCTTATTGATTGTACTCCACAGTACCTGAACATTCTAATTCTTTTACTGCTCTATGTTCAAAAGTATTTACCCAAAAATTGCACAAAAGTTGTAACTTGCAATAACTTTTGGTGTACTGAAAAGTGTCTGAAAGCTCGAGCTTTTTTACCATGTTCAAAGGTATTTGTCTAAAAATTACACACAGGACGTAAGTTGCAGTATTTTCACATAGAAAATTACTATGCTGACCATTACAATTAAACAGCCAACCACAATGAAGTCATCTCGGCTTAGCTCAAAAATACACGAACACTGAATTTCTTGCTCCATGTTAAACTGTTTAATTCCGAAAAACTGCGTGAAGCAACACTCCTATAGGATAAAAGTTTTGTTATTGTATCGTTGATGGGATTAGACATAAATAAATTATTTTTCAGATCTAAATTGTTCTACAATTCTTGTGAAGTGTCACACGGGACGTAGGTTTCAATAAGACACAAGCCGCTGACGAGTTTTTCTTGTCCTGACAAGTCTTGTCCTGCTGACATTTAATGCATTTGATTATCATATCAGGATAATATGGCATGCAATCGCATCATAAAACTCGCATGGGGCATTAGTGCCAATCTGTCTTACAACTTAAAATAAACCTTCGACGATATTTAACCAGGTAAACCATTTAATTTCTGTGTCTAAATTCGTTAAAACGTCTTCTCCCACAACCTTTTCAAAACTTGGTCTGCGGAATTCTTGCTCAATGAAGTTTTCAGTCCTGTATCTGTACATTAGTTTTTAAGGCAGCAGCGTTAAATCCAGACACTACTGGAAATGCGTATGTTTTGACTGAAAACGGTTTGGAGGAAGATCTGTTGTACTTAAATGGCTTACATTAGTTGTATTAAATCAAATTCAGAAGGCTGTTTGAGGAAAATATTAGCTATAGGAACATAGGTTGAACTACACCCAACTTAGAAAAGTATTAAAACGATTAGTGTGAAATTCACGCAAATTAATTGTAAACTAGAATTCAGATCGAAATGGTCTAGGAATCTGTGGCTCAAATCACTTAGACTTCGTCTCTCTATTTTGTGCTATACACTTTGGGAGAACATCTGCACACAGAAGTTACATTGAATTTTCGGAATTAACTGAGATATACCTTGGTGATGCGCAATTGCTTGCTTCAGGTGCTATCCATTATACGTAGTAGACGGCTAAAGTTATTTAGTCCTCCAAACGTACACGTTCTGTGATAAATTTCAGTTGCCACTACAGACACATAAAAGAATTTGTCCTATTTGTATTTCTCTTTCATCAGAACGAATATAAAAATACTCCCCATGAGTAGACAGAAACATTTACTTATGCAATGTAGTTAATACATTAGAAATACGTAGTTCCTGAAGATGAGTTTTATTTCAGCAACTACTTTGCAGGACTTAAAAATGCGAAATAAAATGAACTGCCACCTCATGCTTCAGTTGCTTGTCTACCAAGCGGTGCCGCCTGATGTAATCGTTCATACTCCGTTATATGAATCTTGTTTGGTGCTATGAACAAAAAACAGTCAGTGTAATTATTTTACACAATTGGATTGTTCTATAATGTTTGACCAATGTCAGAACTCTTCGAGTCTATACTGCCTGCAACAATACGCCAGAAATACAAGAATGCATTGTTTATGTCAAGAGCCACAATGTTAGTTCCCACACCTTATAACACATTTTACAATCTTGGTTAACCCTCAGTTGATACATTTCCTTACATGAATTGTCAGTATTATCTTCTAAAAATACACGTGGCTGATTTATTGCCACCACTGAAGCAAATTATAGGTTAGTCGACAAGCCCTACTGGAACTTACTATTACACATTAAATTTATCAAAATACATAAAAATTACTTCTATCGTGAATGAAACAACGTTGCCTTGCAGCAACTTAATTTATAAGTAAAGTTGCAGCAAGAAAGAGCGGTTTTATTTACAAAAGAAGTATTACTGTGCTTGCTGCGAAGGACGGCGACGCAAACAAACTTATTACATAAAAATTGCTTCTGTAACACTACAAAATAAACATGCGTACTACTGCTGTTTAAGAGCTTACAGTGCGCTTCTCGACAAAAATGATGGAAGTAAACAACATTATTTCCCACACTAAAATTTGTCAAAAACCTCTCTCTGAAGCCGATAACAAAGTGAGTCAGCACTGTATTCACACCTTGGTAGATTATTAATATCATCTGGGTTCAAAACGTTTGTCACCTTCTGCTGTCACGCACTGGAAACTACATGACTCTAAGATAGAATAACATGATGAGAAGTTTTAATCACATTCACGAGCGTAAGAAACAAGTTTTGCTACCCTTCTAAAGACACCAAATCATTGTACTGAGTCCATTCTAGGGTATTAACTTTATCTTAATGACAAAACGTTTGCCATATTCTGCTCAGAATGCTAAGTAATGCTGTCACACACCGGAAACCTCTTTCTTTGAACTCGACATTTTTAAGGGGCTATATATGTCAGAGATGTCTGGCCACTTTTTGCAGCACATGATACATGGTGTTAGCTACTGGGGTGTTAGAAATGGGTAAACGGATTAACAGTTATACAGATAGCAGGTAAATTGGTAACAGGTGAATTGTAAATGGGTAATGGGTAATGGGTAAATGGCTAATGTGTACGTAAGACAATTGAGAGCCTACAGATACTTTTGAGTACAGCCAAGGTGGCTGCAATGTGATTCTTTTTTCCATTTCAGTAAATACTAAGAGGAGAGGGGAAGGGCGGAGAGAGGTCTGCCATCTTGGATTTTTTTTAAATATTAATCTCAATTTCTCCCAACCACAGTCTTTAATTTATTAATTTACCACTCTCTACTGTCCTTAGCTTTTAAGTTTCCTGCCATTCGCCATCTTTATTACTTAGATTTCTCGCCATCCACCGTCTTGATGACATTATTGTTTCAAGGACAATGATGACGACATCGTTCCCTGTGGCATGTAGACAAGCTCCTACTCCTCTATGTAGGCAATGCCGACTGTCAGATGTCAGTGTCAGAACGCACTGGGGTTGGGCAAAATTATGGAAATGCATGCTTGATCATAAATGCAGATGCTGGCGGAGTCTGCAGGTTGCAGTATTCTATTCGAGCACGAATGACACTCATATAATGTCCTCAACAAGTTTCAAATGTCAGTCGACGTCAGAACAGTAGCTTTGAGTGCATTACGTCAGAGTTAAGTAAATTCAACGTTGGGCAAATTCTTGGTGCTCTTACGGCACGTTCTTTCATAACCAAGCTAGTCAGAGAGAAGATTCACACGACATAAAAGAAAAGGGGAAAATGCCGTCCAGAAAGTCACAAGGCAGATGATATTGTGCGTTGAGTGATCGTCTTCAAGAGGATTGTGAAAAAAAAAATGAGAGGAGGACAACGGAAAAAGGCACTGGAGACGAATGTCACACAAGAGAACCTTGCCAGTGCCAGAATGACACGAAGAGTCCTTCACAGGTAAGGAAATGCAAAGCGAGTTCGAATCCGAAAACGAATCCTCAGTGATACATATGTCCGTAACAGGAAAATTGTAGAGCCGAAGCCATGAAACAGGGCTATAAGATAATGGAAAAAAAGTCCTTTGGTCGGACGAAGCCTTGTTGGACACTGTTTCCAATTTAGGCCGATTTTATGTCTCAAGAGTGAAACATGGAGGTGTTTCAGTAATGATTTGGGTGACAATATAGTGTCACAAAGGATCCTCTGCAAGCCCATTTTACTGCCAAGGATTATGTGACCAACTTGGCTGATCAGATCCATTCCCTGTGTGATGATGATGCTGTGTTCCAAAACGAGAAGACCCCTATTCACACAGCTCAAATTGTCCACGTAGTTTTTAGAAATCGAGAATAAATATTCACGTCCTCCCCGACCACCACAGCTACCAGATCTCATTTTTACTGAGCTTTTATGGTCTGTTTTAGAGAGAAGTTTGCATGATCGTTCTCCACTTTTATCATCGTTATCTGAACATTACATATATTCAGCAGGAGTATTAATTCAAGATTCCCATAAAAACCATGCACACTCTGCATTTATCCGTTCCGAGACGAGTGGAAACCATTTTGATTGCCAACGGTTTCCCTACACCATGTTAGGGATGATGTTATGTATTTGTCCACCCGTTGTACATAGCATTCCTACTCCCATTTGTATTGTTTCCAGAGACTAAGTCTTTTCCGCCACGTTACGTATAAATACTCGATTATGTTAGTAAATACCGTTACGAAGTTCACTGTATGGTATAATAAAGTAATTACGATAGAACACAAATCGCAGAGTCGAAAGACTTTGCTCATTGTTTGGAAAGACTGTGGGCCACACGATTGTTTAAGCATGTGCGATAGCACTCAAAACTGGTCTCCGGAGACCACCATTATTGCTGACTAGAGGCAGGCCGTACAACCTGGGTGGCGTAGGTGCTCTTGGCCTCAAATTCTTCGCAAGTTCTTCAGGAAGGCCACATTTCTTTTATTATTCTCCACTGTCCTGCTCAGTTTCCATGTGACATCCCGTTTAAGAATCCCGTAAGTGGAGCCCTCAAATAATGGACACATCTTTTTATGATAGTCAGTTGCGTTCAGGATGGCCGTGGCGTTCCCTTAGTCAGCTGGTAATACCACTATCTCAATGTTCCGCCATCAGCTTCAACCCTTGTCTCTCCAACCTACTAATATTTGACTGAGGGGCCTTGGCTATCTCTAAAATCCGGCTAGTAGCAAGCCTTACCTTATCTTATGCTTCCTGAGAAACGTGCCGTACTGTTTGTTCCATTGCGCTGATGATCTCTTCCACTGCTAGAATTCGTGGTGCTGGAGTGCAATTCAGGCCTTTTTCATCTCCGTGGTGTTATCATGACGCAATGCAAGTAATCAGATGAAGTCCTTTGGGTATAACAGTGGGATACTAGCCAGCTTCACGACAGTCGGCCATAGCTCCTGACGACGATGATCAGGGTAGTCACGGATAGATCGAAATTTAGTCGTACAACACTCTCCATTATACGTCTGTGTTACCAAAAGTACAAAACGGTCATCCATTACCATTCGCAGCATGCTTCTGTGTGTGTGTGTGTGTGTGTGTGTGTGTGTGTGTGTGTGTGTGTGTACGATCTAAATCTCCTCCTAAACCACTGTCCCAATTTCCACCAAACCCGGTACACATATCTCCTGCTGTCAGGTAACAATCCCTGCCGAGGTAAGAACCACCTGCCTGTCATAGTTCACAAGATACGACGTCATAAACAACGAGATACATCGAAAACTGCCACATCACGCATGGCGTTTAAATTTATTGCTTCTGTGCTGCAAAATCTATTCGCAATAAGCTTCGCCGACAGTATCCACATATTCCGCTAAAGTACTTGCGAAGTTATATTACCGCTTACAGTTGGAGAGAGATGGCGTCATAAACACTGAGATGCATGAAAACTGCCGCATTGTGCTTGACGTTTAAATCTATTACCTAAATATATTACTTATTTGCTACTAACTCAGTTAGGAAAACACTTCGCAGAAAGGGCCACCCATGCCAGCCAATGTACCTACACAAATGCATCATTGTACGACACATCGCTCAAGAGATATGACGTCATAACGGCTAAGAAGAGCGAAAAAATGTCGCATCATGCATGAAATCATAATACATTTATTGTTTGCTTATATGACACTCCTACAGTCAACTCAAATTAAGGAAATTCCTGTCTCCTTCCAGCTCTTTGAGAGCTTTCAACTGCGAATTGCGTTCGGTTTGCAGGCGAAAACACAGCCGTCTCTAGAACTATGAAGAGGCGTTCCACAGAGACGCTTACAGTGTCTGTACATATACACTTGTACGTTGTGCATAGTTCTTTGTATGATTCTTTATTGATTTCTAAGGTATTTTCGCGAATACATGGAAACGAATTTTTTTCGATATTACACTGCAATCATAGTTAATACTTTCTTTTGTTTATAATAGAAAATTGGTAAAATGGATAACCAGATAATGTTGGGTTTATGACCTAAAAATTTTTAATGTTTTCTTAATATACTCACTATGTCCTATAATCTTAAGGCAAATGTTTAACATAGTAAGCTATGAACTACGTGTGGATCTTCAGGAAACAAACTCACAGTGCGCAAATTTCACAGACTGTATTAATTCAGTATCTGAGACTGAAAAACACTTAACAACTTCAAACAAACATCACACATAATTTAAAACTGCTTTAGCCGTTTGGCTACATAGATTACCTCATTTGCACAGAAATCAGACTTCCGAACCAGTGTTCAAATGGTTCAAATGGCTCTGAGCACAATGGGACTTAACATCTGTGCTCATCAGTCCTCTGGAACTTAGAACTACTTAAACCTAACTAACCTAAGGACATCACACACATACATGCCCGAGGCAGGATTCGAACCTGCGACCGTAGCGGTCACGCGGTTCCAGACTGAAGCGTCTAGAACCGCACGGCGACATGGTTTTAATAAGTGAGATGGACACTTTAAAGTTTTTTGGACGATTCTGCCGCCATTTGACGATAATGATTTTTATTTTCTTGTTATACGATCCAGATTTTGTCCGTAAGCCACTTTCAAGCACAAAAAATTATTTATAAATCGAAAGACATGAGAATGGTATGAAATACAAGTCTATGTGGAAAAGTATAACTGCTCTTGTAGGCCA
This sequence comes from Schistocerca gregaria, assembly GCF_023897955.1. Classification (NCBI taxonomy): domain Eukaryota; kingdom Metazoa; phylum Arthropoda; class Insecta; order Orthoptera; family Acrididae; genus Schistocerca; species Schistocerca gregaria. The sequence continues at coordinate 1,047,202,345 of NC_064920.1, read as the reverse complement.
GATCCGTCATTAGTAAATCTGAGTTGTTCGTCAGACATAATAGTCCCTGACATACCTATTTAGTAGTTAGCCATTTCATATAACACCTGTGCTGTAGGTTCCAGAAATGAAAGTTTTCAATATATTTAGATCCAGAAATGAAAGCCTGCAATATATTTAGGCGTTCTAGAGATGTACTTACTTTTACTAATGGCTGTCTAAACTACATGACCAGATATGCTTTTTCGACAAGGACTTGTATTACACATTAGTCTGATGTCTTTTGTGGTATAAATAACTTCATGTACTTGAAAATGGCCTATGGCCGAAATCTGCAACATATAACAATCAAATAAAAATTATTACAGTAAAATAATGGCAGTAGGCAATGGACTTACCGCAGTGCATACACCGGTTCCCGTCAGATCACTAAAGTTAAGCGCTGTAGGTCGTGTCTTGCAATTGGATGGGTGACCGTCCGGTCTTCCATGCGCTGTTGCCATTTTTGGGGTGCACTAAGCCTCGTGATGCCAATTGAGGACCTACTCGACCGAATAGTAGCGGCTTCGGTCAAAGAAAACCATCACAACGACCGGGAGAACGGTGTGCTGACCACACGCCCCTCCTATCCGCATCCTCAGCTGAGGATGTCACTCCGGTAGGATGGTCCAGATGAGTCACTTGTGGCCTGAAGACGGAGGGCTTATACATATAAATGACGGCAGTAGCGTTCAAAACATTTATCGTAACAGTTGCACCAGCTAAAATAAAAGTTATCCACTCTTTAGAGAATGAGGGGTGGTGAAGGGAGACTGGCGTTACATAACTCGGGACATTGGGTGTGACTGCTACTCGAAAGGAGTTCGTGGCGGGCTGCATCAAACCGGTCAGCCTCATCATCCAAAACAGAAAAGAAAGGTCTCCTCGGTTTGTGAGAGATAATTCCGAATATGTCACGACTATATTTCTGAGGACAACTCTCACAGAGATTTCCAGTCAATAAAGGTGTGAGGCAAGGAGACGTTATTTCTTCTACACTCGTGTTCATTAATTAAGGATAATACTAAAACATGGTGGAACAACGCTCTGGTGGGCGGTTTGCGGGCTTAAATCACCTCGGGGTATGATAGTGCGGTGCATCTGACCTGTGGTCGTCGCACGGTGGTTCTGGCAACATGCAAAGGTGTGATGGTGCATGTTAGAGTACGGTGAAGCGAGTACGTGTTCAGATGTTTTCAGACGTCCTAATGGTGACTGGGTGTTGCAAATGGCTCAAAGAACACTTATTTATGACGTTATGGTGGGTAGAATACTAGATTGGGCGACTGGAGGCTGGTCAAACACAGCAGGTCGCAGCACGGGCCCTCCGTGTGACACAAAGTGTGATCTCAAGATTATGGCAATGATTCCAGCAGACAAGAAAAGTGTCCAGGCGCTACGGTACGGGATGTCCGCAGTGTACAATACCACAAGAAAACCGGTATCTCACCATCAGTGCCCGCAGACAGCCACGGAGTACTGCAGCTAGCCTTGCTCGGGACCTTACCGCAGCCACTGGAACAGTTTTCTCCAAACACACAGTCTACACACGACTGAACAGAAATGGTTTATTTGCCTGGAGACCTCAAGGTGCATTCCACTGACCCCTCCTTACAGGAGAGCCCGTAACGTGTGGTGTCAAGAACACGGTACATGGACATTGGAACAGTGGTACTAGGTTATGTTCACGAATGAGTCCAGGTATAGTCTGAACAGTGGTACTCGCCGGGTTTTCATCTGTCGTGAACCAGGAGCCAGATACCAACCCCTTAATGTCAATGAAAGGGACCTGTATGGAGGTCGAGGTTTGATGGTGTGGTGTGGGTTTATGATTGGTGCATGTACACCCTTACGTGACTTTGACAGAGGAACTGTGACAGGTCAGGGGTATCGGGACGTCATTTTGCACCGGTATGTCCGCCTTTTCAGGGGTGCAGTGGGTCCCGCCTTCCTCCTCATGGATTAGTACCTTGAAACAGATCAGGCTAATGGAGTGGCCTGCCTGTTCTCCAGACCTAAACGCATCGAGCACGTATGGGATGCTATCGGTCGACGTATCGCTGCACGTCTTAAATCTCTAGGACACTTAAGGAGCTCCGACGGGCACTGGTGCAAGAATGAGGGGTTATACCCCAGCAGCTGGTCGAGCATCTGATCCAGAGTATGTCAGCCCATTGTGGGCCTGTGTACGTGTGCATGGTGATCATATCCCTTATTGATGTTGGGGTACATGCGCAGGAAACAGAGGTGTTTTGTAGCTCTTGTGTTTCTGGACGGTTTTTTCAACTTATCACCAATACGATGGACTTACAGATCTGTGTCGTGTGGGCTCCCTACGTGCCTATACTACTAGCGCCAGTTCTGTGTAGTGCCACGTTGCGTGGCACCACATCTTGCAATTATCCTTAATTTATGAGGATGAGTGTACATTACTTAACTTTGTAAAGGCAAAAAGTCGACAGGGACTAATCCATGCTTGTACCAGTGAACACCGAAATAAGGTTGGGGATCAAAGTAGACAATATAAGGATCCAATACCTTGCCTTTTCTGATGGCCTAACTTAACTGGCAAACGATATGCAGGGCGTATACCGACTAAAGCAATGCCTACAGTAGCAGAGAAAACGGGCAGAGAAACACTGCAAGAAGAGATGGAAGGGGATACAGAAAACAAGTCTTCTGAGCTGGAGTGCAGTAACATTTTTTAAGAACAAAAGGGTATTTTTTCTCTTTACAGAAATGGTTCAATACTGCAGGATACACTAATTTGAGATTTGTGCATATTTCAATTCAGGGTTTTCCTATTTCGTAAATCTCAAAGAGGTTAGAGGCGTAGGTAAACAGAAGAAAATAGACAGTTTCTAATTTTGATGTTCACTTTTTACAAAATAATAGCTGTCTTAAAACTATCCGGTACTTTTAGGAATCCTTATGTTAAAATGGTTAGAAACATGTAACAAAAAACTAATGTACGTTTCTCAATTTTTTACTCGCTGTATACAAGTATTCTCGTGAAAGTTTCCGTTCATATGAATACTCATAAATTTTATATTATATACGGAGGGGTCACAAACCTGTCCGGATCCCCTTAAGAACCTTTATCCGGTGGGAACATTTCCCCAATCGAAGGAAAACTCATTCCCTAGACCTTTATGAATAAATAACTAGGGCAAGAAATAAATAATGCCTTCTAAAAATAAAATGCATTGTCTGCAAGGCGTGATACTTGTAATTCTGACTCAACTTTTTTATTCCAAATAGAGAACCCATTGTCGTCCTGGCGCATTATTCCCTACTATGTCGTTGCTGATATAGTGTATCCATTGTGCCATAGGGCACAGAGGTGAATCTATGCGCGAGGAAGTCAGCTATGATTGATCAGTACGAAACGGTCCGCGGGATTTCGCAGGTTGCGGACTCCACGTGTGCGAGAACAATGCAACAACAGTATTCTAAGCCTCTAACGTCCAGGATCTAAATCATCACAAGGTATATAATCATCCATGTACAACTTAGACAGTAATCAGTTACATGCATGTTGCTTGTGAAATAATGACACATGTTTTCTTTGTCTATAGTTCTTCATAAGGGGAGCATGTCTTTTCTAAATGTCTTTTTAAAATTAATTTAATTTAAATTAATTGAATCAAACATTCTGACAAGTGGCGTGTTAGAATTCCCAAATAGATACATTTATTCATGGTCTTCAATAATTCATTACTGATTAACGCCACATGATGTTGCTGAGGCTTCCGATTAAGGCCCTTTCAAACAGGTGGGGTGGGGGGAGGAGGGGGCGCAATTAGCTACAGGGAACTGAAGATACTCACTTCGCAGGCGGAGAGCTTCGTCTTGGGCTCCCTGTAGTCGTCCTTTAGCTTCTACTGCAAGGTCTTTGCTTTCTGTAATTTGGGAAATGGTAATATAGACCAAATTAAGAAAAAATTTACAGTAAACAAGTGCTCTAAAACGCATAACTTAAAATTCATGAAAAGAGTTGTGTTTGAAGGTAGCGAAGATGAAAGAGTGCTCATACCTCTTAAGGTTTACGTTGTAGAACACATGTTTACTAGACATTTTTCTTTCTTTTTTTTCGTCCATACTACCACTTTCCAAAATATGGAAAGCAAAGAGCTTGCAGTAGAAGAGATTTGTTTCACAGTATCGAAGATCAAGAACTGCTCATACCTCTTGAGATATGCGTTTAGAGCTCATGTTTCCTCGAATTTATTGTTTAGAATAATCATTCCTGTCACATCCCTCGATATTGACTATAACTTCTGAAACACCATGTACATTACAGTAAAAGTTTTCTGCGTGTTTCTGCCGATGGGAAAAAGTGACTATATTGAACATACAGCTTCATTGCATAAGGCTCGTAATTTTGGACTGATCCATACCTTACAATGCAAGAAAAAAAAAAGAAAGAGAGAAAAGTCCGCGCCCAACGAAATACGCGCTACTTTTGCACTGCCAGTGCTGGCTTCGCAGGATGCGCGCCGGCATGAGTACCCACTTGGAAAAAAGTGAAGAGCCCAGAAGCCGAAGAGGATACGAAGTGAAAAGCCACGGCTTGAGAGGTTATATGCTCTCATTTTGGCAATTACAAAACACATTTAAAACTTAAAAGGCATGGGTAATTTCGAGACCACTTATCAGTATGACATTGCACCCGCCCTCCCACCTCCCTTGGCATCCAGCGACTCGGTTAGGAAGGGTATCATAAAGCCGTATCCCCTTCTGAGGTAGGCTGGCCAGCAACTGCTGTAACTGGTCCGGATACTGGTACTGGAACAGAGTTGACATCCGAGCTCGCGCCCACAGGTATCCTATCTGGGATAGACGTGAGGATATTGCGGGCCGGGAGTACGTCAGCACGATGCAGACAGATCACAGAGGCATGTGCTATGTGTGGATGAGGATTATCTTTTGTATCCCGCCTGGTAGACGGCGCGTGGATCTGCTCCTGTAAACTGAACGGTAGGTCGAATGTAGGAAGCTAGGAGGAGCAGGTGAAGTAGAGCTCTCAGTACTGCAGTGTGAATTTAAATCACCTTTACTTAAGCAAGAAGATAAATACATAACTTTGCACTAAGGAGCACGTAGGTGCAAATCCGGATGTCTCTAGCTCACAGAAGTTACACAGGCAAAATCTGTAGTGGCTCGCCCACTATGAAATGTAAACAATGTTGCCTGGTCGTGTACTCTGAATCAAATGGGCCGAATCTGGAGAGGCGCTCGTAGACCTGCACTACGCCGGCTAGTGTTGTAGTGCCAGTCTAAGAACTTGCACCTACGCCGTGGCATCGTAGCTATCGATACCATATTATCCTGTTGGAAAATGCTATGCATACTGTGCTGTCGGAGTACCCTCAGTGTCTCCAGTGTCTCCAGTGGCTCCCGAGACCATGACGCTCCGAGTAATGCCTTTCCAGAGCATTGGAAGAATGGGACCCCTCAACAGGCCGCCGTCATACTCGCTGACATTGGTCATCCAGGACAGTGCAGAAGCACGATTCATCGCTGAACACAATTCATTCATCAACAGCTTTCCGCTCACTGCACTACATTTTCTTTTGAGGTATTTACGGCCTACAGATGGCAAATTCATGCCCAACAGTGGCTCCTGCAACTTTTTGACCAATGGTTCGGGATGACATAGGAAGCTGCCATGTTGTTCTCGGATGGGGGGGGGGGGTGCAGAATTTAAGGGTCACAATATGCTTGGTGCACAATAAGTCGAGCCTGCCTTGTGTTGATCAGACGCTGTCTACCGACAACTTGACAAGTATGCTTGCTGTCAAGTTTCCGTGCAGTTCGAAATCGGCCCGCTGTCACATCCGAATGCCCCAAAACCTGGATATTCCATAATAAAGACCCACAAAGAAGCCGCTCATAATGTTGTCTCTTACAATTATGCGATATCTCAGAGTCCAGCGCAGTAATCTTTCAACATCTTGAGCTGTTCATGCCTTTTTTGCCGTCAACACTAAAAACGAACAACACTATTGCACGATGGCTGCTCTACTTGTCACAGAGAACGGCAGCTGTAATCACCTACATACACGTCGATGGTCTGTACGTGTACGAAGTTCCATTGACATCCAACCACGTCGTCTGAGTGATTCACACTTTTTTCAGGAAATGCAGATCGAGTTTGCTGCCTACACTGGATGCAGTTAGGCTCATTCTCATGATACCGGAAGTAATATTTATGTTGAACTGAAATACATCGGGTAATAATGATATTAAGCTAATTAAAATTCATTTTGGACGCAATTACTTAGTGTAGAGACCAGCGTCCTATTTCACGTCGTTTAGTCAAAAATGTTTTTAATTGAAGCTATTGTATCGACGTGTCTAAGCTACATCTGGTGACAGTCATTCAGGCAACAACATCTCAAAGTGGTCGCACAGCACCTTAAGCTTCAGTAAATATTGATTAAGATGGAAACAAACTTTCGAAATAACAGTGACGTTTGGTGTGGTTTTAAACAAAAGAAAAAATACAAGTAGGCGAATGGGGTTCTTACACTCTTCGCACTTGGTTCTTATTATGATCATTTTGATTTAGATAATTTTTTTCCAAGGAGATTTCATTATATTTACCTCCTGAGCCTTGCCTCTCTATACTCAGCATTCTCAGTCATGCAAATGAATATATAATGACGACTAATCTAAAATGACATTTGGGAGAATCAAGCTTCAGTTCCATAAATAGAGAGATAGTTCTGAGCTCCAGAAGAATACAAATTTTGTTTATATCTTCCACTAACATTATTACTATTATTATTACTTGTGGTGACAGGATATTGATTTATAGCAAATCGAAGAAAGACAAAAGTCATGAGAACCAGCAGAAATAAGAACAGCAAGAAACGTAACTTCAGAATTCGGAATCATGAAGTAGATGAAGTTAAGGAAATCTTTCAGAACTTGCCAGACTGTTTTTGTCCTGAAACACTTTTAAACCGGCTGCTGTAACAATCTGGCACGATGGAGTGTGAAAAGTTTTAAAGAATTCTGCTACCTAGGGGGCAAATAACCCGTCGTAGAGGAATCAAGGAGGACATGAAGGGCAGACTAGCACTGGCAAAAAGGGCACTTTACTGGCCTAGAGAATTCTACTAGCATCAAACATAGGTTTTAATTTGAGGAAATAAATTCCGAGTATCTACATTTGTAGCACAGCATTGTATTGCATTGAGACATGGACTGTGAGAAAAGAAAAACAGGAAACAATCGAAGCATCTGAGGTGTGGTGCCCAGACGAATGTTGAAAATTAGGGGAACTTATAAGGAAAGGAATAGGACGTTCTGCGCAGAATAGGAGAGGAGAGGAATAGGTTGAAAATACAGACAAGGAGAAGGGACAGGATGAGAGAAAATCTGTTAAGACATCTGGGAATAACTTCAGTGGTACTAAAAGGAGCTGTTAAGAGTGAAAACTGTAAAGGAAGACAGAGTTTGAGATGTATGTGACCAATAAATGAAGATGTAGGTTGCAAGTGCTACTCTGAGATGAAAAGGTTATCACAGGAGGGAAATTCGTGGAGGGCCACGTGCCCAGACAGAAGATTATGACCAAAAAAAAAAAAAAAAAAACGTTGTCTTTGATTTCTCTGGTGAGGTAGCACATTAAATTACAACACATGAAATACTGATTCACTTTATTACATCAATGAATATAAGATTGACTTAACTTTGTTATATTACTTCGCCAGAAGAGCATTGGATAATTTACAGCTGACATGGATTAGGAATCCATCACTTGATGTGCTACCCAAGAAATTATTCTTGTGAGGTACAGTGTTCAACATTAACAACACTAGACGTTCATCTCAAACTGTAACTATTCTTTCATTCTGGGCTATAATGTTGACTGCTGCTGTTACGGTCTCAAACTAGGCTGCTCTCTTGCTAGTTCGGCACTATATTGACCTTAGTGTGACGGCGTCGTTATGCTGAGTATGGAGGCGTGCTCTTCAGCAGTACCTCCCGTACATTGCTGCACATTGCAGAGAGCCCTCGCTAACGTCTGTGGTATCGATTTGCGTCGTCAACTTTGATGTGGAAACATGATATCTGTACCTTACGATATTATTATTTTTATTAATGTTGGTATTACGAATATCACTGGAAGCAGTAGTATAAGTACTGGTGGGACTAATTGTTTTTCTTCATCGTCAGTATTATGTCCTGACATTGTCACTATACACACTCAATTCGCACCAATGACGACCTCATAAACCGTGACTGTGGCTATAATCTTAGCAAGGCTTGGGAACCAGCGATTGGCTTAATCAAGAGTAACTTGAGCAAACGCATAGTTGTGACGACCACGGCGGACAGAGACATCACACTGACGTCATCTCAGACGCCGTCGCAATCTGTTCCACCGCGCTACCGTGGCGCGGGGCGCGGACGGCGGAGGGAGCGCGCCGCGGGCGGAGGATATTTAAATCGGCCGCCGCCGCGACCGAACCCAGTTCCCCCTGAGCAGCCTTAGCGTACGGATCTCCGTGCCGGCACGTTCACAGGAGCTCAGTCCGTCAGTTCACCTGATGATGGCGTCATGTTTGATCGCCGAAATATTGTGCCCGTTGGACACTATAGACCGGCAGTACACCCGTGGATATTTTGATTAATTTTAATACACTTTGTCCTTAAAATTGTTATTTCTTACGCACTTGTGATGTAAAAGAGGTATTGTATATGTGAACCCTCAGCCCAGCCTAATAAAAGACCTGATGTACCCTTGATCAGGCAAGGCTAAATAAATAAATAAATCCGGTTTTGTGAGTTTGAAGGAACGCGGCCAGTGACGTTCGTTATCGTTTCCAAATTGTAGCTGGAGATTCTCACGATCTCGTCGTTGACGAGTCGCTGGATTCAAATTATCTTTCCCATTTCTAACACTGGTTTCCAGTTAACAATTTTGAACTGTTTATATGGGAACTTACATAATGAGCGTTCCTCAATCCTTAAACCGATAATTTCGTCAAAGACTTCATAATAGAGAATTTTTACAGGACAGGAACGGCTCAGTAAAAAAATGAAGTGAATGTTACTTTCCAAAAACCCTACCTTTCTGAAAGACCTCACGGCACTGTTAATAATTTCAGAGTCTTCCAAGATATGGCTTCCGGGTGTTGGATACACCTGTTAAGAGTTAATTCGCAGAATCGCATTACCAGCGTGGTTTAGACACGTCTCCTAAAATTCGGTATCTGCAGGTGTGCAGCTCACTTCCGAGCAAAGCTCCAAAGTACACGGAATAACTTCAGATTTTTGTACATCTATGTCCACAGTGAATTTCCTGAGGGAAGCGTTTTCCTACATAGACTGTTTTATTTTTAAATATCCGGGAGCGAATAGATACTTGATTTAGCATTATCAAGCTAAATTAAGAAATTTTAGTGCTTATAGAATCATTTATTCCACAAATCAGTGTAGAGCAAGCAACGTGTGATGGGTCGCATTTATACATTTTTACATATGCATTTCACGTCTGATATAGTTGTGTCCGTAACTACTATGGTTGTGTGAAACCCATATTTAGTATTTCCGTCAGATGTTGCTTGCTCCACACAGATGTATAAAATATGTCATGCTATACGCATTACACTTTTTTAATATGATGTAACGTGGTAATGTCGAAAGCGTGAAGTTAGCTTGCAAGTGGCTGAGCATTTTTTGGCGAGAGCCCTAAAAATCTTCGCTTGACCTTTACTCGAGTACGTAAAATACACCCAAATTGCCCACAGTAGGAGGCAAATATTTATGCAAGCATCCCACAAGGGAATATTTACTACAGTTGCAGACTCTGACGTACAATAATAGCGGGTCGGTCATCATGAATATTCAGTTTGTTCATAAGAATCGCTTAAGAAAAGTGGGCACGTTGTGACTGAAATTTTAATGAAAGAGTGGAGATCAAATCATCTCAAAATTAATTCTGATTAAGTGCATACACAGATACATAGATAAATTATTTTTACTCCCTGAAGTATAGTTCTCTAGTTACATTCTCATTAAGGACATATATCGCAATACTATTTCAACTGTTGTATGGAGAAACCGCATAATGACGTCACTGTTGTGTTCGCTATTACCTGTCGTATCTACGGGGGGGTGGGGGGGGCGGGGAATGAACCATTTTCTTATTTTGCTACATGGATAAGACAAGCATGCAAAATCAACAAAAGTAATTATTTCTTATTTAATTTTCTTGTCAAAGTTTTTTGATCAGAATTACAGTTTTTGGCTATAAAATAACCATATTCAGAATTTCTAATTCCGTTCCACTGCAATTCATAACCATGCAGAAACAATACGACGCAATTTTAAAATATTCATGTATGAACATTTTCGCTTTCTCGTTGACGTTGATTATCAGTAGATCGAGAAAGAAAAGACACGTAACTCGCACAGACAAATGTCACGTCTTCCACAACTACATCTTTGAAGTACATCTATCTTCCGATCGACGCATAGAATATGTTGTCTGTAAACGATGGACTTGCAAAGTAGTTGTTACCTACTAGTATATTATGGAAACAGTGGAATGTTACAGCAGTGTGTGTTGTGCTACGATATTAAGTCAAAAGCCGGCACGGAATGCGTCTTTAGAGCCAAATGCTGCTTCCTCGTTAGCTATGGTGAACTAAAAATTAACTGCCGACATTAGAGACATTGATGCAAATTATGGCTACATTGTCGTTGTATCGAATTTGCAGGATCAGCTATTGCACTACCCAGCTGTTCGTAAAAAATAGAGAAGCATTAAAAACTGCTTACAGACTGCTACAATCTGTTTTGTGTTAAAGTTTAACGTAATGAGTCAGTAGATGATGAGTGAACGTTTTAGAAGAGTAGTACTTTGACCCTTAAAGATTCATGAAGTGATAATGTTACATCACTGATTTTTGTCCTGAAGACGTAACTGTGATTAAAGTTTTGTTATAAGCTCACTCGTGAATCAGAAATTTCGTAGAACTATAACGAGCCTGGTTCCACCATTTTAAAATGAACTACTGATTTGCAATTTTATACCTCTTCATAATTTTAAACTGCGATTATATAACTGATCAAAGTGGATATTAAATTTAAACGTAGATTGCTTAATAGTAATAAGTGCCAGTCTAGAATAAAGTATTTTGTTATTTAAATATCCATTTTGTCATCAATGCATGCTATAAATAAATCTTACATAGAGGTGTTGTATTTAATATTTGTTGAAATGGCATTGTTTGTTCTAAACGTTTAGACCTACACAGAATGTTTTGTTTCACTGTACTAATTTGTTTCTGGTTACTAACCGCAGGCTTTTGGTGTCCATGCATGAATGTGTTCATGCGTTTGAACCCACGCTTTTAAACTTATGGCGTATATATGAAGTATATTTTTTCCCAAACTTATGCTATAGGGTTATGTGAAAGCTCCTTTAAAAGTTAAAGCTGGATAAAATCCGGTACTAGTCACAATACAATTTTAACACACACTTTGATTTAAGTGAACTTTTGTGTACACTGTTTTTTCTGATTTCGGATAATAACTAATGGACCTAGTTTAGTATCAAATCACTTTTACGTACGAACGACAAATATATGAGTGAAGCAGTTTTATGTTAAGTCAGTTGATGGATCATAGTACTACCTTTATGTTATGGGTCTGTGGCTGTGTTATCCTCTTTATAGCTCCTACTATATCATAACAGAATTTGGTGTTTCTTTTTCGGGATGATCTTTCAGACGTGAGTAAGTATGGTTTCAGGAATGGTTATTTGTAATAACATTAATTGAACCGGCCTGAAGCATGCCAATTACAACTGTCTGTTCACTGTTTATCACACACAACTCAGTACCTGTTTGCCAATATTTATAAAGTTAATGTGGGCTACAAATATGTTGTATTCATATATATTGTCGAATATATGAAATCGGAGAACGTGTATGCTGCGAATAGAATTCTCGTACGATACGTCATCACAGAATTTAGTAAGAGGAGAAAACCCTCCTCTGGCAGAGAGATCGCAGTTGACCCAGGAAGATAGAGTGAGATCGTTGTTTGGACTTCAGCCCGCATTTTTCACTCTTTTTTTTATCCTCCTGTATTTCCGAAGTCTCGTGTAACAAAAGCTGCGCATCCATTTACGGTTTTAGCTCTCTCTCTCTCTCTCTCTCTCTCTCTCTCTCTCTCTCTCTCCCTCTCTCCCCCTCCCCTCTCGCCCCTCCCGCTTCCTTCCCCTCACTGTTTTATTCGTTTTGTATGTTCCTCTTCTATCGTTCGCCACAGTCGCGCAGTTGCATCTTTTATGCCGCAACGAGTGTCCCTCGTGATTAGCTGCTGAAAGCGGCCGCGTACGTTCGTTCGTGGAGGAAGCGGAAGTATTGGAGTGAGAGGTCTTTCGACTGCAGTGGGGAACGGGCGGAGGGCGGTTCACCAGTGAATACGAGCAGAGCAAACGCAACTTAATTAAGTATTGTGTGGGCTACAGAGCGCGGAATTAGAGCCGGCCGGACGCCCACTGCCTACGAGATCAGACGAGCGCCCTCCACAATCCCCACGCATCCCTGTCTGACAGAAACAATTTTTCAAATTTTTTAAATTTTGTTTTGAGATTTTTGAACTAAAACAAAAGCGTGATATAATTATCCAGACCGAAGGCCGCAGATTAGTATCGGAGCATTATTGAAAGCCATCATGCCCATGAGCTAGTGCTGCAGGCGCCGTCAATAAACTGCAAGCAAGACAGGAGAATTTTTTTAAATATTTAGTAATAGTATTGGAGAAAAAATCCATTGCAGATTTGGAAATAATCAGTTATTGGGTATGCTCTGATAGGAGCTGGATAAAAGTCCATCAGTACAGTAATACATACCAGACACAAAAAACATCGCAAAGCTAAAAATCAATTAATGTAGCAAACGTGCATGCATTGTGATGTACAGGTGCCGCGGGTCTGTTAGTAGGATATTGTTCCCTGCCTGTTGCACAGGTTCGGTCAATATAAGCACGGTTAATGCTGTCTATGGATAATGCTTAAGTTGTCGTCCCATGATGTCCCATATGAAGGGCTTATTTTAATAGTGGTACAAGTCCACTTTTTTTAAAAAAAAATGGAGTTATCCTCACGTACGTACTCACACAAGTCGTTTTTAATTTATTTGTATTGCGGGACAGCTCCAACTTCGTCCTGTTGCCAATAGAGAGCACCTCAATTCTGACGCATTAGAGAAAGCAAGCAGGAATTTATTTCAGTAGTGGTACAAGTCCGCGTGCTTTTGTGCATTGCAGCGTGTTGCTATTTCTTGTGAAGATGATGGATTCAAGAGCATTATAAAGTAACTGTGATACAATTCATGATCCAGATTCTCAAACGATTGTAGATAAAAAGAATTTACCTACTTTTATCTCAGGATTATAGACATTTTGTTCCAAAAAAAAGGAATATACGAGAATGCAGGTCATGTTGACAATAACATTGAAAAAATGAGGGTGTCAATCTTAATGTATTTCACATATACATATGTTTTCAGTCATCTGGTGCTGTATAAATTATAACTTGTGTTACTTTCTATCGTGATACCAGTAACGATGACAGTGAAACTTCCAATGAAAGTTCATAAAATGTCGAAACAGGAGACACTGTTACTGATGCCTGTACGAACGGTGCAGCCGCAAATATGCAGACAAAAAGGAAGCTTACTCGAAACAAGACGAAGCAAGAAGGCTGCAAGCAACGGACACGAAAAGCGTATTCTAAAGAAAAAAAGGAACACTGGGTAGTTATATGTCACAGCAACTGGTATAATAGTTCCTTCAAAAACATTTGGTAATGTAGACTGCAGGTGTGCACGTAAATGTTTCAATAACATTTCAGAGGATGAGGAAGACGTTATATGACAATTTCTCGGCTATGGATGATATTAATCGGCAAAACAGTTATCTGAATGGTTTATGCACGTATCATTCAGTTAACCGCCGACAGCCAAGAGATGGCTCCGGTTCTGAGAAAAGCTGTATTTATGAATATCGATTACATGTGAACGGAAACTGTGGAATAGTATGCAAGAAGTTTTTCTTCAATACTTTTGTCGTTTCTAATGGACAACTCTCTAGGCTTTGAACAAAAACCAAGGAAGAAAGTACACCTCACCTTGATGGAAGGGGCAAACATCAGAGCAAGTTCTCTTTACCGGAAGCTCTGATCAATGATATAAAGGAACACATCAAAACCTTTCCATTTTCCGAAAGCCATTATGCAAGGAAGGGTAATCCCTACAAAAGGTTTTTAAATTCTGAGCTGTGTGTGGCCAAAACGTATGATTTGTACAAAGGTAAATGCACATCTCAGAATAAAGAAATTGTGGGGGAGCACATCTTTCGAAAAATCTTTAACAAAGAATTGAAGCTGTTATTGCGACCACCAAATGAAGATACTTGCTCCTTTTGTGACAAATTGACCTTTGAAATGGAAGCTGCTACCAATGCAGAAGAAAAGAGGAAGCTTAGAAATGAAAAGGGGATTCACCTTAGGAGGGCTGAAGCTGCAAGAACAGCAATGGCTATAGACACAGCATGTAGTGAAGAGGCAGTTTCCCAGTTGTTCGTGTTTACTTTTGACCTGCAAAAAGCACTTGCAGTTCCTAAACTGACAACATCGACATCGTACTACAAAACAAACATACACGTGTTTAACTTTGGTTGACACAATTTTACTGACAGCAAAACCATATATATTCTTGGGATGAAACGTCTGGATCAAGGGACTCCTAGGAAATTGGTACCTGTATTGAAACATATTGAAAAGTGTGTCACTTCTCAAAAACAAGTGGTTGCGTGCAGTGACACGTGTGGCAGGCAAAACAGGACCATAAACATTGCCCTAACACTAATGAAAGTGACACATTAACAGGTTTATATACAATGTTCAATTTCCAGAATGAGATTTTCACTCTGCAGCGGAGTGTGCGCTGATATGAAACTTCCTGGCAGATTAAAACTGTGTGCCCGACCGAGACTCGAACTCGGGACCTTTGCCTTTCGCGGTCAAGCGCTCTACCAATTGAACTACCCAAGCTATCCTAGCACGACTCACGCCCCGTCCTCACAGCCTTACTTCTGCCAGTACCTCTTCGCCTAACTTCCAGACGGTCCGGCACACAGTTTTCATCTGATAAGAAGTTTTATATCAGCACACACTCCACTGTGGAGTGAAAATCTCATTCTGGAAACATCCCCCAGGCTTTGGCTAAGCCATGTCTCCGCAATATCCTTTCTTTCAGGAGTGCTAGTTCTGCAAGGTTCGCAGGAGAGCTTCTGTTAAGTTTGGAAGGTAGGAGACGGATACTGGCAGAAGTAGAGCTGTGAGTACCGGGCGTGAGTCGTGCTTCGGTAGCTCAGATGGTAGAGCACTTGCCCGCGAAAGGCAAAGGTCCCGAGTTCGAGTCTCGGTCGGGCACACAGTTTTAATCTGTCAGGAAGTTCGAATGTTCAATTTATTTTATTTCAATAGTGGCACAGCTCCATTACCTCCTGCTGAAATTAATAATCCAAACAAATAAAAAGAAATGTTCCTATCTTGAAACAAGCCATATCCTTTTCTGGTATCTCAGTTACAGATTTTTCAGCGCTCATTTAACTTTAGGACTCTGTATCCCAGAATGAACAAAAATTGACGTGTACCACTATAGAAATAAGCCCTTCATACACTCCTGGAAATGGAAAAAAGAACACATTGACACCGGTGTGTCAGACCCACCATACTTGCTCCGGACACTGCGAGAGGGCTGTACAAGCAATGATCACACGCACAGCACAGCGGACACACGAGGAAACGCGGTGTTGGCCGTCGAATGGCCCTAGCTGCGCAGCATTTGTGCACCGCCGCCGTCAGTGTCAGCCAGTTTGCCGTGGCATACGGAGCTCCATCGCAGTCTTTAACACTGGTAGCATGCCACGACAGCGTGGACGTGAACCGTATGTGCAGTTGACGGACTTTGAGGGAGGGCGTATAGTGGGCATGCGGGAGGCCGGGTGGACGTACCGCCGAATTGCTCAACACGTGGGGCGTGAGGTCTCCACAGTACATCGATGTTGTCGCCAGTGGTCGGCCACTTCCCAGCAAATTAGGGACACTGTTTCTCCTGGGGCATCGGCGAGGACCATTCGCAACCGTCTCCATGAAGCTGGGCTACGGTCCCGCACAGCGTTAGGTCGTCTTCCTCTCACGCCCCAACATCGTGCAGCCCGCCTCCAGTGGTGTCGCGACAGGCTTGAATGGAGGGACGAATGGAGACGTGTCGTCTTCAGCGATGAGAGTCGCTTCTGCCTTGGTGCCAATGATGGTCGTATGCGTGTTTGGCGCCGTGCAAGTGAGCGCCACAATCAGGACTGCATTCGACCGAGGCACACAGGGCCAACACCCGGCATCATGGTGTGGGGAGCGATCTCCTACACTGACCGTACACCTCTGGTGATCGTCGAGGGGACAATGAATAGTGCACGGTACATCCAAACCGTCATCGAACCCATCGTTCTGCCATTCCTAGACCGGCAAGGGAACTTGCTGTTCCAACAGGACAATGCACGTCCGCATGTATCCCGTGCCACCCAACGTGCTCTAGAAGGTGTAAGTCAACTACCCTGGCGAGCAAGATCTCCGGATCTGTCCCCCATTGAGCATGTTTGGGACTGGATGAAGCGTCGTCTCACGCGGTCTGCACGTCCAGCAAGAACGCTGGTCTAACTGAGGCGCCAGGTGGAAATGGCATGGCAAGCCGTTCCACAGGACTACATCCAGCATCTCT
Organism: Schistocerca gregaria; assembly: GCF_023897955.1. NCBI lineage: Eukaryota > Metazoa > Arthropoda > Insecta > Orthoptera > Acrididae > Schistocerca > Schistocerca gregaria. Next base: position 1,047,185,513 of record NC_064920.1, on the reverse strand, counting down.
ACGATCGTCTCCATGGGAGAATAGCAGCCTGCATAGCTGCGAAAGGTGGATATACACTGTACTAGTGCCGACATTGTGCATGCTCTGTTGCCTGTGTCTATGTGCCTGTGGTTCTGTCAGTGTGATCATGTGATGTATCTGACCCCAGGAATGTGTCAATAAAGTTTCCCCTTCCTGGGACAATGAATTCACGGTGTTCTTATTTCAATTTCCAGGAGTGTATATGCTAGAGGTTGGTTTCAGGCCCTCAAAAGGCCTCCCCCTAACCAACTCACGGCTTGCCCTCCAGTGAACTCTCACTTGACTCTACTGGCGTCGCAAATGGTGGTGGCTTGGGATCAGTAGAATGCGTCCTGCAAGGCGTCTGGCTTGGGGTTGTCCTTAAAGTAATGACGTCTTGCAATCCATGCACCCACTGTGTAGGGATAGCGTCTTGGAATAGTAATAAAATTTTCCTCGCTCCCACGTTCGAGACCCGTCACTGCTTAAATTTTGATTAATAATTAGCCGAAGACTTTCGGTATGAGATGTCAGCCTCATTCTGCCAACAACCTTGTCAGAGAGGACAGAGGAGCGGACAGAGCTTCAGGGCACTCTCCTGTACTTTGGGTGGGAAACTGTCCCTAAAAGTGGAAAAATCAGTGATCGATAGCATGAGGATGCAGAAGGCAACAGAAACCGCTCCGTTAAACACAGGTAACTTGCAACCATAGGACATATAGCCTTTTCTTAAAAATGTGTACAGGGAGATGGGATTCCAAAAGGGGAGGCGACCACGACAGAAAGCATGAATAACAAACGAAAGCATTGTGGCGTTTGCTGTGTCATTCAGTGGTTTGGTATTTTACTAATTTGTTAATGGAAAAGATAATGTTATTTTATTACATTGAGTAATTACTTAAATAATTTTTCTTAGGGCTAAAGATTTGATCAAGTTGCTAAAGAACTCCAGGCTACTCTATCTTGTGCAAGCTTCTTCATCTCCCAGTACCTACTGCAACCTACATCCTTCTGAATCTGCTTAGCGTATTCATCTCTTGGTCTCCCTCTACGATTTTTACCCTCCACGCTGAGCTCTAATACTAAATTGGTGATCCCTTGATGCCTCAGAACATGTCCTACCAACCGATCCCTTCTTCTCGTCAAGTTGTGCCACAAACTTCTCTTCTCCCCAATCCTATTCAATACCTCCTCATTAGTTACGTGATCTACCAATCTAATCTTCAGCATTCTTCTGTAGCAGCACATTTCGAAAGCTTCTATTCTCTTCTTGTCCAAACTATTTATTGTCCATGTTTCACTTCCATACATGGCTACACTCCATACAAATACTTTCAGAAATGACTTCCTGACACTTAAATCTATACTCGATGTTAACAAATTTCTCTTCTTCAGAAACGCTTTCCTTGCCAGTGCCAGTCTACATTTTATATCCTCTCTACTTCGACCATCATCAGTTATTTTGCTCCCCAAATAGCAAAACTCCTTTACTACTTTAATTGTCTCATTTCCTAATCTAATTCCCTCAGCATCACCCGACTTAATTCGACTACATTCCATTATCCTCGTTTTCTTTTGTTGATGTTCATCTTATATCCTCCTTTCAAGACACTACCCATTCCGTTCAACTGCTCTTCCAAGTCCTTTGCTGTCTCTGACAGAATTACAATGTCATCGGCGAACCTCAAAATTTTTATTTCTTCTCCATGGATTTTAATACCTACTCCAGATTTTTCTTTTTGTTTCCTTTACTGCTTGCTCAATATACAGATTGAATAACATCGGGAAGAGGCTACAACACTGTCTTACTCCCTTCTCAACAACTGCTTCCCTTTCATGTCCCTCGACTCTTATAACTGCCATCTGGTTTCTGTACAAATTGTAAATAGCCTTTCGCTCCCTGTATTTTATCCCTGCCACCTTAAGAATTTGAAAGAGGGTATTCCAGTCAACATTGTCAAAAGCTTTCTCTAAGTCTACAAATGCTAGAAACGTAGGTTTGCCTTTCCGTAATCTTTCTTCTGAGATAAGTCGTAAGGTCAGTATTGCCTCACATGTTCCAGTATTTCTACGGAATCCAAACTCATCTTCCCCGAGGTCGGCTTCTACTACTTTTTCCATTCGTCTGTAAAGAATTCGCGTTAGTATTTTGCAGCTGTGACTTATTAAACTGATAGTTCGGTAACTTTCACATCTGTCAACACCTGCTTTCTTTGGGATTAGAATTATTATATTCTTCTTGAAGTCTGAGGGTATTTCGCCTGTCTCATACATCTTGCTCACCAGATGGTAGAGTTTTGTCAAGACTGGCTCTCCCCTGGCCGTCAGTAGTTCCAATGGAATCTTGTCTACTCCGGGGGCCTTGTTTCGACTCAGGTCTTTCAGTGTTCTGTCAAACTCTTCACGAAGTATCGTATCTCCCATTTCATCTTCATCTACATCCTCTTCCATTTCCATAATATTGCCCTCAAGTACACCCGCTTCTATAGACCCTCTATATACTCCCTCCACCTTTCTGCTTTCCCTTCTTTGCTTAGAACTGGGTTTCCATCTCAGCTCTTGATATTCATACAAGTGGTTCTCTTATCTCCAAAGGCCTCTTTAATTTTTCTGTAGGCAGTATCGATCTTACCCCTAGTGAGATAAGCCTCTACATCCTTACATTTGTCCTTTAGCCATCCGTGCTTAGCCATTTTGCACTTCCTGTCGATCTCATTTTTGAGACGTCTGTATTCCTTTTTGCCTGCTTCATATACTGCATTTTTATATTTTCTACTTTCATCAATTAAATTCAATATTTCTTCTGTTACCCAAGGATTTCTACTAGCCTTCATCTTTGTACCTACTTGATCCTCTGCTGCCTTCACTACTTCATCCCTCAAAGCTACCCATTCTTTTTCTACCGTATTTATTTCCCCCATTCCTGTCAATTGCTCTCTTATTCTCTCCCTGAAACTCTGTACAACCTCTGGTTGTTTTAGTTTATCCAGGTCCCATCTCCTTAAATTCCCACCTTTTTGCAGTTTCTTTAGTTTAATCTACAGGTCATAAACAATAGATTGTGGTCCGAGTCCACATCTGCCCCTGGAAATGTCTTACAATTTAAAACCTTGTTCCTAAATCTCTGTCTTACCATTATATAATCTATCTGAAACCTGTCAGTATCTCCAGGCTTCTTCCACGTATACAGCCTTCTTCTATGCTTCTTGAACCAAGTGTTAGCTATGAGTAAGTTGTGTAATTGTCACTAAATCACAGTTCACACAACAGATTCAATACAACTATTGATTAAGATGTAAGCAGTTATCTTCAGCAAAATGATCATTAAAACCACCAAATATCAGCTGCGCACAACACTGACGTATTTTACCTCAAACAATATTCTTCGCAACTCGTGCGTAATTAATTTCGGCTCCATACATCAGCTAGAGAAGTTTCTTATAAGAATCTTGCTATGAGCACTGTTTTTAAAGAACCAATCTGATTCGAATCATCTTCATTAAAATGAGTTCAGAACCACCCGTGCACATTTATTTTTACACATCTGTATTACCTTCGGCATTTATTCTGTAGAGTTGCGTAATTTAAATCTGAATTTGCCGCTGAGATAATTGTTAAGATGGCGGCAGACAATTGATAGAGACTTTCTATTGTTAGAGCAAATAAGTAAATATTTAAAATGCTTATTTAACGCTATAAAATCTACTTTCGTATTGTGCACTATTTAGACTTCATCAAGCAAACATTTGATTTGTTTCTAAGGAAAACAGACAAAAACGCGATACAAATCGCTATCATCAATGGCTGAGCTGCTTGCAGCGGAAAGAAATAATTAACACACATAATGCTTATGGTAATGAAACATGGACTGTGGGAAAACCGGAACAGAAGAGAATCGAAGCATTTGGGATGTGGTGCTATAGACGAATGTTGAAAATTAGGTGGACTGATAAAGTAAGGAATGAGGAGGTTCTACGCAGAATCGGAGAGGAAAGGAATATGTGAAAAACACTGATAAGGAAAAGGGACAGGATGATAGGACATCTGCTAAGACATGGGGGAATGACTTCCGTGGTACTAGATGGAGCTGTAGAGGGCAAAAACTGTAGAGGGAGACGGAGATTGGAATACGTCAAGCAAATAATTGAGGACATAGGTTGCAAGTGCTACTCTGAGATGAAGAGGTTAGCACAGGGGAGGAATTCGTGGTGGGCCGCATCAAACCAGTCAGTAGACTGATGACCCAAAAAAAGAAATGCTTACTGAGAGTGAAGTTAAAGTTACAAATAATTATTCACTCATGTTTAGAATAATAAAGAACTCTATTTTCAAGTAATAATTAACAAATAATCACAATTCCTTAACAGACCGCAGTTCGATATGCGTCTGCAACCTACAAAAGCCAACCAACAAAAGGTAAAAATAAAAGGAAGGCAAACGCATAAAAGGAATTTAAAATTATCATTGTCTTTGTATGATACACATCGATATGTCCAATTACATCATAGAATATTATATAAATACTTAATATTTATAAGTTTTCACTGTTTTTTCATGCATCAAATAGATAATAGAATAGATAACTGTCAGAGGCATAATTTACTCTCGTCGCATTGTAGCCAAAAATTTATCACGTGGATGTTATAATGCCCCTTGGGCTGAGAAACAAAATTAGTTTATCTATTGTAGTGTTTTTATCAGTCCACGTAGATTTGCTTCTCTCAAGATGCAAATGTTTAGTTTCAATGTTGTTTTAGACACGATAAAATTATAGTTGAAACGAGTATTTTAAATGACTTTAGTGACTGTCTTATCTCGGAAATTGCTGCGGATTAATTTATTCCCCCCCCCCCCCCCCCCCCAGTTTGGCTTCACTGGACTCAACCGGGAATAAAACCGTCCAAGGGGCTTCAAGAAAATACAGACACCTACTTTTAACAGTCAGGCTTGACATGATTGTAATAAAATATGCTCGAAAATGCAAATTTATGACTCTGTTGTAAGCATCTGAGATAATGAATGTTTTTTCATGATAGTATATCATAACAATTTCCAAAGTCACTCATTTATCGAATGTCATAAGAATTTGCTGCTGACGTCGTAAGACCGCCCCCGTGTCGAGCCGTTGGACCGCAGACAGGTAGTGGCTGCTGCTGGACCGCCCCCGGCCGAGTCTGTGGGGCGTCGGTTGCCGTCGGCTGCATCGTGGTTTGGATCTGTTGCTGGGCAGAAGTCGCACTGCAGCAGGTCTTGTTTCTCCTTTCCCACATCCCTCAGATTAGGACGGGTACATGAAGTGTCAAAATATAAGCATTAGTGACAAGATAATTACTATTCTCATCCTGTGGAAAAGTTCTATCCGGTTCATAAGGTTACGTCATCACAGTTTTTATCACTGTTCATCATTATTCACAATGTAAATCACAGTTCTTCACGCGTCCACTAGTTCCTGCGAAACACGTTTCACTGTTCTAATTGCTGTCAGTAGTTTTCCACAGTACTTAACAGAAAATTTATATGCAAATGACACTTTTCAAGTAATGAGATCTGGTACACTTGCACATAAGTTCATATTACCATGACTCAATAACAAAATTTAAAATTTTACACTGTCACATGAACGTGAGACAATATAAATCTTTCGGAATCTGCTATATTATTTTGACCATGAGATCATTACTGAACTGTCCAGATAACAGTACATTTCCATTTTTATTACAGATACATATATTTATATATTTCAATTCTTAGTTGTTTTTTTTTGGATTGTTATTTACCACACTTGTGGGACAGATGTCCATGTTCGGTTTATCTAACCGTAATGTTGCTCGTAAGAGCATTTTAAATGACTTTGTAATGAAACCGTGTACGTACACATTCAGATTTCGCTTCACTAGTGGTGAAAGCAGTTTATTATTTTTTTTTCTCAGTCACACAGCTCACACACCACCAACACTCACTACATGTGTGGGACTACATGACTCAATCTTATGACAATATTTTCGTTATATACATTCTTACACACAAACAAATATATTATTTAAGCATTTTAATCATTTCTGTCCTACGTATAGAAAGGTAAAATTCCTCACATTTAATGCGATAACACTCAAGTGTTTATCAAGTTATTTATACCTATTAGAGTAAAAATACATTTATTATGGGGATTCTCTACTCCTTGTTCAAATAATTCAAGAATAGTACAGTGTAATACGTGACATAAAAGCTTATAAACTAATGCATACATAATATTATCACTTTATTACTGCTAATTATTTTACTATAAACATTATATATACAGTTATGGGGTAATGCACTTGCACTTCTGATTCGTCCTTTGTACATTCCCTTCGTTTTTCTTAGTCCAGGGAACCGAGTGAGATGCTCTGCAATAGGTCTTGTGCGGATATACGTTGATATCATGTTGGTAATCTTTTATGATTTCAGGGAGTTCAATGAATACTTCGAGGTATCCGGATAATAATTCTGTTAATTGTCTAGCCTCTAAAGCATTAATGCCAGTTGCCTCCTGTACTTTCTCTTCTATTGTTGTGACGATGTCACTCACGTTGCTGGTTGCATCGTTATTTCGATTTTTGTGACACATCTATGGGTGCTTATGATCCAACACTAACAACTTCTTTTTGCTGACATAAAGATTCATTTTTCTCATCAGGGGAAGGTTCGCACCGAACTCCCGATTCAGCATTAATGTTATGGGTCGCTGTTGGTACTTAAGTAGACATGTCACATGGGCGAGATCAATTACAGTTTCCCTTTCCCGAAGGAACTCAAGAACCAGAAGCACTGGTACTGACAAGTTATCCATTAGTAGGAACGTGCATAATAAGCGATAATTTCCAAACGAAACTTCCACCTGTGTCTGATATTTTATATTCTGTGCCTTTTTTCCCAATGCCATATAACCTAACAATTTGCAACCGCCAAAGTTGGCAATCTCCTGATCTCCGATACCAACATGAAAAACTGCGTGTTCATAACTGATACATTCCCACCTGTGTCAAGCAGAATAGTAGTTGTTACACCATTTACAACTCCGGTGACACTTGCTTGGATATTTTCCCTTTGTGGCTTATCAGAGACAGCAGATTCCTCATATAGTTCATCTTCGATCCTGTTGCCATCCAGATACCGTATCATGTTTATTTTTTGTTCCGTCGACCTATTGCCTTCACTGTTGGCCTAGGTCACCTGGCGAAGGCCTACAGGGACCGAAATTAGGTTGTTGGCTTCTGAGTGTTTTTTTTTGCTTCTGGAGGTACCTCCACTATTCTAACATTTTGTGAGTTTTCAGTCGGAGGAGGCCTGCATGGATCCCACTACGACGGATATTGATTGCTTGGTATAGGTATAGCCTGTACATAATTTATTGGCTGACCTGAATTGACAGAATTTTGCTGCGGCTGCCATTGACTTGGCCCTGGCAATCGCCAATATTCACTGCCACCCCGCATATTTTTAGGCTTGTCTTTATATGGGCTCTCTGACCTGTTGTCATTTCGTCTCTTTCGGTTGATATTGTTATTGTTTGGGTTGTCATTGTGGTACTGCCTCTGATTACCATTCGGTTGTTGGTGTTCTTCGGCCTTTTGATAATTGCTGTTATTATTATTAGGATAACAAAAATTTTGGTTGTAGGGATTCCAACTACTATTATTATTATTGTATTTTTCGTTACTATAAGCTTTACTTTTATTTTTCTTTGGACTACCTTCACCCCTATTTCCATTATTTCCATTCCATGAATTTTTCTGTTAGGACTATTATTATTGCTGATCACGTCAGAATTTTTTCTGGCGTCTTCTTGCACTAGATCCAGAGAATCAATTACAGACAGAAATTCTTTATGATCCGTGTCTGTAACATTAAAGAATTTTTCTCTAATCTGTATGGGTAATCTAGCTTTTAACACTCGCAATAAGTCTCTGGTGGTTACTGCCTCATCCCAGTACCGGGTCAAGTTAATATATTTTTAAAGTACTTTCTTCAGGAACCTGATTTGAGATTGCACATTTCTGCATTGTAAACATTATTACGGAGTCGCTCTTGGGTAGGCGCTGACCAGAATTGATCAAGGAACGCCTTCTCAAAGTCGTGGAAAGTCTTTCAAGTTTCTGCTGTATTTAGTGCACAGAGCGACTCATCACCAGAAATATGTGAAACCACAAACTGTATTTTCTGTTTTTGCTACCATGATTTTGCAAGAACACTTTTGAAGTTTCGAATGAAAACTACTGGATGTATTTTTTCTTGCTTCCTTCGTTAAATATTTGAAACTGTCTATGCTTCATTAGGCTTTCTTCATGCATCAAAGTAGTTAAGTGCATGGAATTTCTATCATTCGCAGGTGGTGTGGTTACTTTATTACAAGTACATTCTATTACACTATTATTGTTCCTTGGTGTCACATATTGCTCTGGTAATATAGGTTGATTACCAAAATTTAGTCTTCCTTCTGGTGCATTAAAATTCGCCGTTAGATTATCTGCCATCTTTTCCCTGTCAGTACCAGTGTTGTCATTACTGCATACTGTCTGATTTTCAAAGTTTTGATTTTCAGAGCTCAGCACCCTGGCTACTTCTGTTCGGACTTGCTTTCGGATTTCTGAGGGAATGTCCTTCTGCATCGTTTCCACAGCGGTAGCCAAGGCTTTGAATTGGTTCTCTAGTCTATCTACTTCAGTTTGAAGACTATTGACCTGAACTGGAATGTTTGTTAACGGTTCAATAGTGGTTTTTACTCATTGATCTCCTGCTTAAAATGGGTAGTAATAACATTATCACGATCGACCAACACTTGATTTATCCTACGGACAATCTCTTTATCTCTTTCCAGAAAAATACTTTTTATATTTTCCACAAATTTCTTTTCCTTTTCTTGGTCCCTGAGCTCCTGTTGCTGTTAATCTATAAGATTTTCCTGTCTACGTTTTTCCTTTTCCTGCTAACGTTGACTTTCACGATCTTGCTCTTTAGGCTCGCGTTGTTTTTCACGCTCATGGTCTTTAATAGCAAATTTGTCAAATAATGCTGTTAGCATATACCGTATGGACATAGCTTGAGCATTGCTAACTTCTGGCCCTCGCCCAGAAGAAATATTATCATTAATTCCTAACTGCTTGAAACGTCCCCTTAGAAAAATTGTACACGACTGTGCTTAAACTGACACACAATATTTTTAGTGCAACGCAATCTGACTTCCAAAAATCCCTAAGAAAGAATGGCCCTGACTAACATTAAACTATACGTTTCACAAATCACTTACCTCACAAAAATCTTCATTACTCAAGCTACTGCAATACAGCGAGCGCCACTACTGCCAGCTAAATAAAAGATTCAAACTACTGAAGGCACTAACTACTGATAGGCATAGTTAGCAAATGAAAGATTTTAATACAGAACAAACAATGTATTTGCCTTAATAGTCATTATATATATATATATATATATATATATATATATATATATATCAGTTCGTGACATCCAGTCTTACAAATTTCAAAACTCGGCCATCTCTCTCCCCACGTCCACCACTGCTGGCGGCTCACCTACAACTGCGCAACGCTACGCGCTGTTAGCATCCAGCTGCCGCTACCAACACTACAATGGCAGACAACAATGCAAACCAGCCACAGACTGCACAGGGCACAGCCAGTGATTTTCATACAGAGCGCTATGTGGCGGCGGCGTTACCAATAAAAAAACCTAAACAGCCTACTTACATAGCCCCCACGCTCCCCACAAAAAAATTTACAAACTGTTTTGGGCACTGGCCAATACAGATTTGAAAATTTTTTCATAATTACAAAATAACAAAGAAATTAGATGCACACACTTATGGATACAATGTTGGTTAAAAGCTAAAATTTTCTCACAGTCCATAAAGACAGTCCTGATCATTTATCAAAGTAAAATTGCAGTGTTTTTCTCAAAGTCTGAGTAGTAAAAGAAAATGCACATGGAAGTAATGGATTTCCATGCAGTCTTGATGAAGTAGTGTTGTCCTTCCAACGGAAAGACAGTGCTGACTCTTGACATGTAGACAGGTAATGAGCCACAACAGAGCAAACCCACAGCAGAGTCAGTTGAAGTATTGAAGAATATTGGTAGGTAGGTCAACACAGAGTAGACCCATTGTAGTCCTGGTAGAGATTACGGTATTGGTGGGCCACCAGAGGTGCAGACCCACTGCATTCCTTGTAGAAATAATGGTATTGGTGAGTCATCAAAGGTGTAGACCCACTTCAGTCCTTGTAGAGATAGCCAGCAGCCATCTGTTGCGACTGTGCAGGTGCAAAATCACCATCGAAGACTCTTGCGGAGAATATAGCAAATCCATCAACCACCACTTGTGCACGCACAAAGTTTTTTTTCTAGTTATCTTTAGAACCAGCCATGCTGTTACCCAGTGCCTTGCTGAATTATTAACACACATGCAAACACTAACAGTCCCTACTTCTCACATATTGTCCATATACTATGACCAACAGAAACGTGTGCAGTGAAATGTAACTTTCAAGTTGCTTAATTTGATGAACTGGTGTCAATTACAATTTTATAACATAAGAATACAATAACAAAGGTACAAAATACATCATTAAAGAATATAACAATACAGACAACTTTTGTAGTAATACAGGCTTTACAAAACAATAGAAATAAACATATACATCAGTGTTACAGGAATTATGACATAAGTAAATAAATAAAATAATGAGAATAGTTTTTGAAACATTAATTTGACACATGAGAATTGGAACAAAACAGAATAAATAATGTGTAAACATCTTTACAAAGTAAATGACATGTTATTAATGCAAATTATATTTGAGGGTAACAGTATTCCTCATCATAGTGAATGTAACTCAGTATTAGAAGAGAAAAAAATTGTATGAAACAGTACACAGAGACAGGAAGAAAATAAATACACAAGGGTACACAAACACATAGTGGGATAACACAGGACGGAAGGACAGGGTTTGTTTTCTGGGTAACATTTGGTTCTGCAGTCCAACCCAAAACTTCATTCCATCTCATTCCCTCTCATTTCAACATTTGCTCCAGCCAAAAAAAATTCCTATCCAAGCATGCTTTCTGTATTCTGTTCACATCCTCTTTCAAAAATAGTTTTTTCTCCACTGTACAATACTTTTTTTGGTCAAACCATTTTCTTATAGCTTCTCAATGCTTTTCTACCAATTCATCATAGTTTCTTATATAGTCTCTCCCCTCTGAAGCTAACTTAAACCTACTGAGCTCAGATGCTAAACTAAGGGATGAGTCAATGCAGCAGCACAAAACAATTGATACAAACAGCAATGACAAATAAATGCAAGTAAGCAAAGCAAGCAGCAATATATGTAATAACTTATATCTAAAAATGACAAAGCTGAAGCAGATAAAATATTATAGTAAAAATGTTTAATACCTATGTCACATATTAACACTAGAGTGATGCATCACGAGAACATACGCTAGCAGATAAGTTACCAAATCGTAAAAAAATTATTTTTGCAATTCCTGTGAAGGGAAGTCTTTTTGTGCTCCTTCGTTTTTTTAAGTACATCATAAAGTTATTATTTACTGGTTCTGTTGGCATAAAATAGCTATATTAGTACATCCATTAAATTTTATTGTAACCAATGCTGCAGTGCAGCTAGAAACTAGATATTAAACAAGATAGGCAAAGCAAGGCATGAAACGTCATTCGCTAGCCATAAGTCATTTCATAATGCAGTAAACAATCTTCCAACTAGCAAGACAACAGACATGAAATGTTTCTCATCATTTCATTTCAGTAAATATCATAAATTAAGAACTCCAAAGTGTAATCATATATTTCCATGTTTGAGCATGTCGTATTTACGATGCTTTCTACAAAGGAATTAATGTCAATAGCGAGGATAATGGCCACTTTTTTTCACCTAATGGCTTTTTTTTATCAGACGACTACCTCTCAGCTGGGCGCCCAAAACGCATTACGTCAAGGTCACTTACCTTTCTTACTGAAATTTATACGACAGCAGTTTCTGCTACAATGACAGTCTCATATAAAAAAAAATTCACAGGTCAAGAATTTGCGTTACACAAATGTAGAAACAAAATCCTATTGATATAACAGTGTCCAAAAAATTTTCGTCGGCATTGTAATACATTCACGCATTTACATACATTTCATAACTCTTACAGACGACTCTCGGTTTCCAACATCCTCTTTCACAAACTACAGTCCCTAACCACTACTCATTATTCTTACCTTATTACACATATACATATTCGTCGACACTTCTTCAATATTTCATCATAAGAAATACGTGGCATAATCAAATTCCTCATATACGGTAGCATCATCTTATTGACCATAAACATACCGCAACAGCATAATACATATAGTTATCGTAATAATAACATCATAACACCTCAGTCAACTCTCAAAATCGTCGTAGATTCCTCCAATAATTTCAAAACCTAAAAAAAATTCTCTTCTTATGTCAAAAGTGTCATCTGCCTCAAACGTACTTTAAAAATCATGATCCCATAGCAAATACATCATTTAAAGCTCTCATAGTATCACAATGGTTCCGAAAAATAAGAACATTTCACAAGGTACAGACAAAATACTATTTCATAAGTGTGAAGTTATCCACCTGAGTAATTGCGGAAACATGTGTCACTGTAGTAGTAGAAAGATGTTTGTTTCTCTATCAAATAATCAGATCGCTGTGTAATTTATGTGTTAGAGAAATATGGTACCGATGTGTAAAGTTCTATAAGCAAATACCATATTAGCTAGGGCTCCTTGTGCTTGCCACACACATGGTACACAAAGTAATCGTGTACCCCCATGAGGATTAATGTAATTATATCCTCAGGTGTTACAGATTACAGTAATGGAATGAAATGTATCACAGAAAACCTTTGTATCATTGTACTTCAAATATCTTTAAAAATAAATATTTTAAGTACATAATTAGTCACTCAAATACGTGTACTGTAGAGCTAAACTGTGCGTAGTGTTGTAAGATAATCTCTGTGGAAGTGTCGTAGTTATCGTCCTCTAAAAGCTAAGTTCTTCAGAAGTCAATGTACTTACCTCATGATAAACAAAAGTGAAATGCTTTGCGTATAGATATAGTAGTTACTACGCTTATTGCCATGATGAAGTAAGTACTGTACTGTTACGTATTGTTGTGCTACAGAAAAGGATGTCTCATTGTAGCTATACCACAAAATTACTACTAAAACATGTTTTCCTTTCCAGAAGAATTCAGAAAAACTGTGCAGATATAAAACAGATACACCGCAAAAGCACAATGTAAATTGTGTCGTGATATAATCGTGTAGTATATGTTCTGAGTATGTAAGCCTTATAGTCGTTACGTAATCGTGCAACTAATAAGCAAGAATGTACAAATAACAACACTGTGTCGTCTGTTCACTATAACAATGCACTCGTAAATACTGTCTAAATAAGTTCTCCAAGTTCTAGACTGGATAGTTAACTTCAAAACATTGTTGCATATTAACAGTTTGTATGTGTGACAAAGAGTACTAGTAACATGAAGTGAAAAATTTTATAGCAAAGACTAAGTTAAAAAGCAGATTATCTCTCAATAAACGGTTTTACATGTGAAATATGGTGCAATCCTTTACTCTTCATAGTACTCAGAGTTTCAACTTGAACGCAATTATCATGCGGTAAACGTCGGTAAAGAATACTGGAGTTTTTCTCAAGGTTAACGCCTATGTTATTTTTCTCTGAGCCAGCCGGCGCACGTGACTGCCTGCGGTGCGAGTCATTGTTTGTCTCTTTTTTGGCGCGCGCCGTTATTGGGATTAGGAGACCTAACTTCTACAAATCCACCTTGACGAGAAGGCCCTGCCCTGTTTGAAGCTCGCCAGTTATGATGGAATTCAGGTCTGTCGTTTTGTCGGTAGTTTACATAGTTTCTTGTTTGTCGGTCATGTGGTGGAGAATTTCTCCCTGAATCGTAACTGCGCGCTGGACCGATGCGTCTGAAGTTATTCTGTCTCCCTTGATAATAATTATTTTGGTTCCCATATTGTCTGTTTCTCTGATTGTCTCTGTGATAATCATTACCGCGGAAATGCGATCTTTCCCTGTAATTATTACTATTCTGCCAACGGTTGTCATACGGGTGGTGTCTGTTTTGGTCACGATTTGTGTTGTGAGAATAGCCTTGTCGTGTACAGTTATTATTTCTTTCATCGCGGAATTGCGACGGATGTGACCTGTAGTGTTTGTGTTCCTGTTTTCGCGTTCCGAGATTGTCAGTGTCGATTTCTAGTTCTTGTAACAGTCCCTGAAAAGCTTCAATGTCGTCTTAGCATCGTCCTGCTAAAATAATCTTTCGTAAATGTTCAGGTAATTTGATTAAGCAAATGCGGATGAGTTCTGAGGGGCTGTATGGGTTTGAAAGATACTGATTCTTATGTAACATGTTTTCAAACTATTTGACAAGACTTGAAAATTCAGATTGTTCGAAATGTTTCATCATTATGATTTCATGTTTTACTCGGTCTTGTGTGGCTTGGGACCAATATGCTGAGAGGAAGGCATGGTAAAATTCTCCTTCACTGTGGCAATCGTGAATGATCGATCGCATTCTTACAGCTGGTTCATTCTCCAAGTAGCCACACATAAATTCTAATCTGTGCTCTAATGACAGTTGGGAGGAAAACAATGAGAGAATTGATGTAGCCACGCTTGTGGATGAATGTCGTTGCCAGAATTCTTAAATGTTTTGAATTTACGTGCCGTAATGAACAGCTTATATTCAAAATCATCGTGTCGGCTGGTAGCATATCGGTCATTGTTACGTCGTTTCGGGGGTTCCATCTCAAAATTCGGTGTACTTTGCCAATTTCTTTCATAATCTCCGAAGTGCTCTGTGATATTATTTTGTGGCAGTTCCGTATTTTTATGTCCCTCTTCCCGTATTGGAGTGCGAGTGTCCTCTGAAATACGTAATTCTTGTATTACCTGTGTCAGCTGATCTTGTACTTCCCGGATTTCTCTTTGGTGTTGCGTATTAATTTGATTCTGATTTTGTTTGAATTTCCTAATATGTTCGAACTCTTCTGTGTCATTCAGGTCATCATTTACCTTTGCAGATAAATTAGTGAACTGATCCGAAAGTTCGGCTACTTTCTCTGATAGTGAACACATTTCATCAGTGTGTTTTTCTGAACCAAGTTTCAGAGTGTCCAGTTGTGTTGAAATCGAATCTACTGTGTCCTTTAAGTTTTCCTGAGTTCTTGCAAGTTGCGTAACCGAATCGGTGGATGCAACTGAGTCCATTTTAGCTTGCAAGGTGTCGAGATTTTCACGAACAATAGTTTGCAGTTCTTTTATGGCTGCTTCATGATTCTGTAATGCACTTTCATGCCGCGAAAAAATAGGTTGAAAACGCTCACAAATTTGTGTTTTCCCGCATTACAGATTCTTTGGCACTTCGATTCAATGTTATGTAACTCAGTAGTTAAATCTTCACGTGTTTGTTCAAGTGTGGTGTCTAACTTTTGAAACTTTTGCTGTGTTTGTCTCTGGTGTTGTTCCATTGTGTCCAACTTTTGAAGATTTTGTTCCATTGTGTCCAACTTTTGAAGCTTTTGCTGTGTTTGTCTCTCATTTTGTTCCATTGTGTCTAACTTTTGAAGATTTGTCCAATTTGTTTCTGATTTTGTTCAAGCGTTGTGTCTAACTTTTGTAGCCTTTGTTCCATTTGTTGCATTAACTGTAATAACAGTGCACTGGTATCTGAAACATGTTCCTCAGTGCTTTTCGGTAGTGCATTTGAACCGGCAATATTCGCATTTTGAAAAGCAGAAAATGTGTCTTGATTTATTTGAGGAAACAGTGAGGATGCAAAATCTGAATCTAAAGTATTTGCAAGATTGTGTCCTGTCATTTCGGAATCCTGAGGCGAGCTGTTGCTGACCGATCGATCGATAATGCTTCCCTGTTCACTAATTGTTTCACTGCCTACACCATTAATGCAGCCCGCTCCATTTCCATATGCACTATTACCAAATTACTACTTTGAACATTAGTGAATTCATTACATGGTGGCGCTAACACACTGCTTTCGTCTTCACTGTAATTTCTCAGTTTACTTTGGAGCCTAGTATTACGTTTTTCACACGCCATTATTGTCACAATATTTCACACGACAACACAGAAAAACACAGTTTGGAGAACAGAAAAAAGAGAACACATTAACATAGCACTGAAAATAATATCTAGTTAATTGCAAGCGCAGCTGCGAAATACTTGGTGCAAACCTACATGCATGCCACAACTGTTTTACTGTACAACAATGAAAAACTACAACTACAGAGGAATTTCGCTCTACAATTACGCGCTAGCAATAAACAAAAGCTACACTAATTACACAAACTACAAGAAAAAATCAGAAGATTCCAGTGAGGTATCCTCGGCGAAGGGTCGACATATGAAACGTCCCCTTAGAAAAATTGGACACGACTGTGCTTAAACTGACACACAATATTTTTAGCGCAACGCAATCTGACTTCCAAAAATCCCTACGAAAGAATGGCCCTGACTAAAATTAACCTATACGTTTCACAAATCACTTACCTCGCAAAAATCTTCGTTACTCAAGCTACTGCAATACAGCGAGCGCTACTACTGCCAGCTAAATAAAAGATTCAAACTACTGAAGGCACTAACTATTGATAGGCATAGTTAGCAAATGAAAGATTTTAATACAGAACAAACAATGTATTTACCTTAATAGTCCAGTCTTACAAATTTCAAAACTCGGCCATCTCTCTCCTCACGTCCACCACTGCTGGCGACTCACCTCCAACTGCGCAACGCTACGCGCTGTTAGCATCCAGCTGCCGCTGCCCAACACTACAATGGCAGACAACAATGCAAACCAGCCACAGACTGCACAGGGCACAGCCAGTGATTTTCATACAGAGCACTATGTGGCGGCGGCGTTACCAATAAAAAACCTAAACAGCCTACTTACACAGTTTGTTTTGGCAACTCTTCGGTTTTACTATCGCTCGGGACATAAGTTTCTAAATTATCATTCATAATTAAATTTTCTAATAATTTGACAGAAATATGGGTAGATTGTTCTACCTGAGACTCTTATGTCATCTTTGCATCAGTATGCTCAGTCGGTTTATTTTTCTTTTGTTTAACCATTCTATCGCCAATATAGCACAAAAAATATAAAAATCGCTGACAAGCACCAATTGACACAAAATGATCTTATAACTAACGCATATACCCAAATAACACTCAAAAATATTATTCTCGAAGCCAGACTATTCAGTTACTGCTACTTATCGCTGCAGGTGCTAATTTTAATTTCAAATTGCACCTTCAGCAAATGTTGTTAGTGTGCTGCTTTGTAATTACAGAACATGAACATCTGTTCCTACGTGTATTGATTGAGGGTGATGTACTGCACTGGTTATATGAAGTTACTGTCGTACCGGCGCAGACACAGGTTCGTACAGCACTTCGGTAGGAAGATGTCAATGTTCATGAAAGAAGTAAATAAACAATGATCAATAGTTTGTTTAGGTACCCTGTACCTGTAATAGATCAGAATTTCAATTATTAAAATGAATAAATGTGCATTGGTGGCCCCACGTTGGGCGTCAGTGTGGCGCTAGCTGTGTTATTCAGTGGTTTGGTATTTAACTAATTTGAAAATGGAAATGATAATCTTGTTTTATTACAGTTAGTAATTACTAAATAATTTTTCTCCCAGCTAAAGATTTGATCAAGTTGCTAAAGAACTCCAAGTTAACATCGTGTTAAAGTGTTGTCTGTACGTTGTGTAAGTGTCACTAAATCACAGTTCATACAACAGATTCAATGCAACTATTGATTAAGATGGAAGCCGTTATCTTCAGCAAAATGATCATTAAAACCACCGAATATCAGCCGCGCACAACACTGACGTATGTTACCTGGAACAATATTCTTTGCAACTCGTGCGTAATTAATTTCGGCTCCATACATCAGCTAGAGAAGTTTCTTATAAGAATCTTGCTATGAGCTCTGTTTTTAAAGAACCAATCTGATTCGAATCATCTTCATTAAAATGAGTTCAGAACCACCTGTGCACATTTATTTTTACACATCTGTATTACCTTCTGCATTTATTCTGCAGAGTTGCGTAATTTAAATCTGAATTTGCGCTGAGATAATTGTTAAGATGGCGGCAGACAATTGATACAGACTTTCTATTGTTAGAGCAAATAAGTAAATATTTAAAATGCTTATTTAACGCTATAAAATCTACTTTCGTATTGTGCACTATTTAGACTTCATCAAGCAAACATTTGATTTTTTTCTAAGAAAAACACAGACAAAAACGCGATACAAATCGCTGTCCACAATGGCTGCGCTGCTTGCGGAGGAAAGAAATAATTAACAGAGATAATGCTTACTGAGAGAGGAATTAAAGTTACAAATAATTATTTACTCATGTTTAGAATAATAATGAACTCTATTTTCAAGTAATAATTAACAAATAATTACAATTTCTTAACAGACATCAGTTCGATAACCGTCCTCAATCTACAAAAGCCAACCAACAAAAGGTAAAAAAAAGGAAGACAAACGCAGATCATAAAAGGAATTTACGATTATCATTGTCTTTGTATGATACACATCGATATGTCCAATTACATCATAGAATATTATATAAATACTTAATATTTATAAGTTTTCACTGTTTTTTCATACGTCGAATAGATAATGTTTATAACTGTTAGAGGCATAATTTCGTCTCGCCACATTGTAGCCAAACATTTATCACGTAAATGTTACAGCATAACTTTCTACAAGTCTTGCCGTGGATTGTCAGAAGTTTGAACGTGGTAGGGCAGCTAGGAAATCTGACAACTGGAATACAGAGGCTCAATGTGGATATAGTAGTGGCATAGTAAGAAGACAAGGATATCTGGTCAGAAAGTATATAGTGATTTCAACAGCAGCAGAAATTGTGTAACAGGAGTAGGATTCGTTATGAATAGGAGAGTAGGGCACAGAGTGTGTTACTATGAACAGTTCAATTGTAGGGTGGTTCTTATCAGATGCGACAGCAGTCCAACACTGACAGCAACAGTTCAGGTATGCACGCCGACGGCGCAGGCTGAAACTGAAGAGACAGAGAATATGAGGATATTGCAAGGGTAATACAGTACCTAATAGTCATTGGGGACTGGAATGAAGTTGTAGGGCAAGGAGTAGAAGAGTGTATTACAGGAGAATATAGGCTTGGGACTTTGAACGAGAGACGAGAAAGACTAATGGAATCTGCAATAGATTTCAGCTAGTAATAGCGACTATTCTGTTAACGAATCAGAAGAGGAGTAGATATACTTGCAAAGGGCCAGGTGATACGTACAGATTTCCGTTACATTACCTTATAGTTAGACAGAGATTTCAAAATAAGATACTAGATTGTAAGACGAACCCAGGAGCGGATATAGACTCAGATCACAATGTATTGCTGAAGAGTAGCCTGTAATTTGAGAGATTAGTCAGGAAGAATCAATACGCAAAGATGTGGGATATGGAAGTACTAAGGAATAACGAAGTAGCATATAGTTATCTAAGCCTCTAGATACAGCAATAAAGAATAGTTCAGTAGACAGTAGAGTTGAAGAGGAATGGATATCTCTAGAAACGACAAGTACAGAAGTTGGAATGAAAAGATTGGTACAAAGAAGGTAACTGCAAAGAAGCCATGGCTAAGAGAAGAAATACCTCAGTTGATTAACGGAAGAAGAATGTACCAAAACGTTCAGAAAAATACAGAAAAACAAATCGCTGAGGAATGGAATTAATAGTGAATGCACGGAAGCTAAGACGAAAAGCCTGCATGAAAAATGTGAAATAATCGGAAAAGAAATTATTGTCAGAAGGACTGATTCAGCATATAGGAAACTCAAAAACAACAAGCATCTTTTAATTTAAAAGCAAGGATGGTAACATTAACAGTGCAGCGGGAATTCCACTGACAAATACAGAGGAGGTAGCGGATAGGTGGCAAGATTACACTGAAGACCTCTATAAGAGGAAGATTTGTCTGATGCATTGAACAAGAGACAAGAGTCGACTTAGAAGAGACAGGGGATCCAGTTGAGGGGCGGCGGGTGGAATAATTGAATGTGTGTTCTGTATTTATGCTGTTTGCCGTTCTCAACACTGGCTTTCTAACTACAATATTGGCAACCAGAAAGTGATTAGCAAAACGTGAAGCCTGTAATTAGAATTCCTAGTGCCCACTTCATCTGAGAAATATATAGCTACAGCTTGTAGCTCTGAGAAATTAGGAGATTGTCTGGGATTCATAATCAAAAACCAAACTCTCTAAAATGTTCACTATATTCTGAAAGTCACAGATAAAAAATAATCCACACACTCCAACTACCAGAGCAGTTCAGAGTCTAATGCGCTGATGCAACTATAACTGTTCAAATTAAATGTTTAAGTGAATGCTCGCCACAATTTGATGATAATGTTCATCAAACGCCACGCTAATAATAGTAGAATGTCTGTCTTGAGGCGGCACGTGAAAATACGACATATGCGAACTAAAGATAGATCATTAACTTCATTCCAAAATTAACACATCACTAGAAAACGATTTCATGGTTACGCGTGTCCTGAGTAACTTATTACTGCATCTGAGGCTGTTTATATCAACGATACGACGCGACGCGACTCCCGGCACAGGTGGTGCACTGGAGAGAACTGCGGCCTTCCTCTTCTCGCGCAGTGTTCTTACATACACTCCTGCAAATGGAAAAAAGAACACATTGACATCGGTGTGTCAGACCCACCATACTTGCTCCGGACACTGCGAGAGGGCTGTACAAGCAATGATCACACGCACGGCACAGCGGACACACCAGGAACCGCGGTGTTGGCCGTCGAATGGCGCTAGCTGCGTAGCATTTGTGCACCGCCGCCATCAGTGTCAGCCAGTTTGCCGTGGCATACGGAGCTCCATCGCAGTCTTTAACACTGGTAGCATGCCGCGACAGCGTGGACGTGAACCGTATGTGCAGTTGACGGACTTTGAGCGAGGGCGTATAGTGGGCATGCGGGAGGCCGGGTGGACGTACCGCCGAATTGCTCAACACGTGGGGTGTGAGGGCTCCACAGTACATCGATGTTGTCGCCAGTGGTCGGCGAAACGTGCACGTGCCCGCCGACCTGGGACCGGACCGCAGCGACGCACCGATGCACGCCAAGACCGTAGGATCCTACGCAGTGCCGCAGGGGACCGCACCGCCATTTCCCAAAAATTTAGTGACACTGTTGCTCCTGGGGTATCGGCGAGGACCATTCGCAACCGTCTCCATGAAGCTGGGCTACGGTCCCGCACACCGTTAGGCCGTCTTCCGCTCACGCCCCAACTTCGTGCAGCCCGCCTCCAGTGGTGTCGCGACAGGCGTGAATGGAGGGACGAATGGAGACGTGTCGTCTTCAGCGATGAGAGTCGCTTCTGCCTTGGTGCCAATGATGGTCGTATGCGTGTTTCGCGCCGTGCAGGTGAGCGCCACAATCAGGACTGCATACGACCGAGGCACACAGGGCCAACACCCGGCATCATGGTGTGGGGAGCGATCTCCTACACTGGCCGTACACCTCTGGTGATCGTCGAGGGGACACTGAATAGTGCACGGTACATCCAAACCGTCATCGAACCCATCGTTCTGCCATTCCTAGACCGGCAAGGGAATTTGCTGTTCCAACAGGACAATGCACGTCCGCATGTATCCCGTGCCACCCAACGTGCTCTAGAAGGCGTAAGTCAACTATCCTGGCGAGCAAGATCTCCGGATCTGTCCCCCATTGAGCATGTTTGGGACTGGATGAAGCGTCGACTCACGCGGTCTGCACGTCCAGCACGAACGCTGGTCCAACTGAGGCGCCAGGTGGAAATGGCATGGCAAGCCGTTCCACAGGACTACATCCAGCATCTCTACGATCGTCTCCATGGGAGAATAGCAGCCTGCATTGCTGCGAAAGGTGGATATACACTGTACTAGTGCCGACATTGTGCATGCTCTGTTGCCTGTGTCTATGTGCCTGTGGTTCTGTCAGTGTGATCATGTGATGTATCTGACCCCAGGAATGTGTCAATAAAGTTTCCCCTTCCTGGGAAAATGAATTCACGGTGTTCTTATTTCAATTTCCAGGAGTGTATAAAGCCACGGTGCGGACGGCTAAGGGAACGCCTGATCAAATCTGCTCTCCCGACTAGCCGCTGGGCTAGTAATGCACAACTTTTAAGTTATCGAATAAATCTTTGCTTCCTTTGCTGAGGGCCGATGATGCTCTCAATTTAAGTGTGCAATCAGCACACAGGTAAGTAATCATAATAAACGCCTGACGTGGCTAAGTCAAATATTTTAGGCGAGAAAATTAATTTAATTACACTACACGCAGTACACGAGCTCTGAACTTGCGCTTTGGAGATGCCCTGTCGCTATAGTTTTATAGTTATTCAGTTGAAACTTCTCACATCTTTATGATTATAGCAGATCTCTCTTCTGCTTAAATTTAAACATCCTAGCTTTATTTATTCGCTACTTAATCTATCTTGCTTCCTTACTTTCTAAGAAAAAAAGCAGAAAATCATGAATTTCAACCAAAATTTTAATTTTTGAGATCCAGAATACTGTTTCTACTACATTACTATGCAAAAGGAATCTAAATATAAATTTTTAAGTTTCTAGCTCTTTTCTGTTGCGCCAATGATTTTTACAGTAAAATGTCCAAATTTCGAAAATGGTTACAGTTATTGAAATGATATTCAACACATATTGATTTAGTATTACTGCTGACATTCTAGAAACGTTTCAGGTTATTTACTTGATTTTTAAAGTATTGCGCAACATTTATGACGTCAGAGCTAGTTACAGCGGACTGGCTGGCACACAATGGACAGACTGATGTGAATTTTATAAGGCGTGAGTAGGCTGCTTCCCTACACAGTGTTAGAATCACAATGTAAGAGAGCTTTGGAGGACCTAAGATCAAATAAGGCGGAAGGGATATACAACGTTGCCTCAGAATTTCTAAAATCTCTAGGAGAATAGGCAATAAATCGACTATTCACATTGGTTTGTAGAATGCATGAGTATGCGTCCATACCACCTGACTTTCATAGAATATCACCCACATAATTCCAGAGACTGCAAGAGGCAACAAGTGCGAGAATTATCACACAATCAACTTAACAGTTCATGCATCCTAGTTGCTTACAAGAATAAAATACAGGCGAATGGGAAAGGAAACTGAGGATTTGTTAGATGATGATCAGTTTGGCTTAGGAAAGGTAAAGACACCACAGAGTCAATTTTGACATTGCGGTTGATATTAGAAACAAGACTAAAGGAAAATCAAGACTCAATAAAAGGATTTGTTGATCTGGAGAAAGCGTTCGAAAATGTAAAATGGTGCAAGATGTTGGAAATTCTGAGAAAAGTAATGGTAAGCTTTAGTGAGAGACGTGTAATATAGAATATGTAGGAGATTTGAGAGAGAATAATAAGAGTGACGACCAAGATAGTGCTCGAATTAGAAAGGCTGTAAGACAGAGATGTAGTCTTTTGCCCCTACTGTTCAATCTGCTCATCGAGGAAGCAGTGATGAAAATAAAAGAACGGTGCAAGAATGGAATAAAAATTCAAGGTGAAAAGATATCAATAATACGATTCGCTGATGGCATTGCTATCCAGAGTCAGAGTAAAGAAGGATTCAAAAAATCGTTCAAATGGCTCTGAGCACTATGGGACTTGATTTCTGAGCTCATCAGTTCCCTAGAACTTAGAACTACTTAAACCTAACTAACCTAAGGACATCACACACATCCATGCCCGAGACAGGATTCGAACCTGCGACCATGGCGAAAGAAGGATTAAATGATCTGATTTTCTTTCAGATATGAACATCTGAGACTAAGGAAACTTTCCTCCAACAAGGCAAATGTAAGGGTGGATCCTTCCATTAAACTCCTACTGGTACAGTTTAGTGGCAAGTGTCTACCTGAACATACGTCATAATTATATGCATTGTTTTGCGATATCGGACTGTTGTGTGTGACTGTTATCACCAAGTTGCCCTTTTACAGTATTTAATTCCATTTCGACGCCATCGGTTTGACCAGTTAATTTACCTTGAACTTCTTGTTGACACTTCGGAAGATCTTGAGTCAATGTTTTCATCACGAATAGAAGTTCGCTCTTGACAGCTTGCAATGTGGTACCCCGTGCAGCAGGTACGTCAGTGACAGTCTAATATGTTGCTTTCCTTAGTTCTACTTCGAATTTTTCACTGAATAATTTCATTACTCTTTTCTTCTAGAAATTTCTCTGTTTTGCTTTCAGTTTCAGCAGATAGATTCACTACGCGTCATACTACTTGCCTCACTGTGAGCTTCAGACTATTTTGCTCTAGATACATAGCGTCAAAACATTAGGATAAATCGTTTGCCTTCTGAGGAAGGCCCTTAATGGTTTCCTGCAGGCCTGATGTTTCGTTATTTATGTAACTCAAATCGGAATTTCTGTTATGTGGTTAGACACTTCTACTCTCAATTGTTGAGTCAGATACGTAACTTGTTCACTGATTCGCTCCACTTGTTGTTTCAATGAAGAAAACTTATTAGACATTGTGTCTTGCTTTTGGTTCATAGAGGCTATGTTAATATTAATGATTTTTTGATTTGGATTCAAGGTCACCTGTGGCGGTGTATGTGTTGAAACATCAGTAGACATGCTTCCTAGTTTCTGCAAAATAACTATAATAAAATCTTGCGCTGTGGTAATAGATTCCGGTAACGGAGCTACAAATAGTTGGATATGGATTACAATTCGTACTATTAACTTCAGCAACAGAACTATTGGCCGTATTATTAGATACTGCATGTACGCCATTTCAGGTGGCAGCGTAACACTACTCGCCGCAGCTGAGCCGGCGCTTCGCTTTACGTCGGCGGTCTCGCCGTGAACCGTTACATTATTCTCATAGCCGGCCAGTTACCACCATAACAATGTAATCTAACTTTCGTAAATATTATCACTTTTACGTAATAAAACAAAAATATTGACGCTGTTACTATGTGTCGTTTCAAGGAAAACCATTGCCGAATTCAGATATGTTCAGTTACAAGGGAATTCTGTGTTTTTTCAGTAACTGAGGGGATTTTTATTTATTGTTTTGAAAAATCCTTGTTTCTGCGGATTTTGAAAAATAATCGAATCTACCATTACGCTCTTTGGCTACAGCTCGGCAACGTCGCTGACTGTATTGCCCCACAATTCTAGAAAGGAGAAGTTGGTGCCGGGAGATCTTCTGGTGCGGGGTGGGTCAGTCGGGCCGTAGGAAGCCTGCAGGGCAGTTAGCAGCACATCGTGCTTCAGGCATTACGCGTAAATAAGTTAGTTAGTTTTAGTGATATTTTCGGTAGAGCAAGAACACGTTTGCAGAGTATGTCGACAGCGTAAAAGGTGCAATATTTTGCGGTAAGACTATTGAAATTGGCAAAAGAGTGAAAAAGCGAGTAGGACGCGTATGTATGTGATCAAAGTGAGAATTTTGAAGCTCACATTTAGGCTTCGGGTCGAGGGAATTGTCACGTAATGAAGAGACAATTGTATAGTAGTGAATCGGCAGTGGTAAATTCACAGAAGCTGGTGATAAATGAATGACAGCAATTGCAGGGAGAGTGCAATCAGAAAAATTAGGAACGTGTTACATGAAACTTAAGTGGAATAAATTAAACGTGTCATACAACACTGTTCACATATTACAACGTCTTCATTGTTAGTAGCATATTTTTGAGGGAATAGAATCAAATAACATTGTGGGAGAAGAGATAGGGTATGATTCGCAGTTTCACAGCCAGAACTTCAGTTATCGGTGCATATACCACGGGAGTAAGATTGTCCATTGTTAGTATGTACTTATTAACATCCGATGCCTAATTTTCCAACCAGCCAGACTATAGCAAGGTAGCTATAAAAGGAATAAAACAGTAAGGGTCGCGAATTAAATATAAAAATCTATTTTTGAGGGAAGGACCACGTGTGTAATAAACCAGATTACAGGGGCTATTGTCACACTAGCTTTGCAACTAGCAAGATCACTGTCAAGAATATGAATGTTTCATAAACAACTTACTGAATACATTCAGTGAGTGTGTACCAAGTGAAATTTCTGAGAGAGTAACAGGAAGTTGTGCTCGACATGTTTGTAAATAAGCCACTAGGTTAAAGGTGAAACTGGAAACGATTTAATACAGAAGGCCAAACAAAGGTAGGAAAAACATGACTAGATAGGAAAAACTATTGGACATAAAATAGATGAACTCGTGGTGATAAAAATAACAGGTCAAAGAATATTAATTAGGATAATTATAAGGTTAATCAAGAGTGTACTGCTTCAGTATGAAGAAAAATGTAAAGAAAATCGTTAAATATGAAGTTCGGATGTGGGAAGCCACCTCAAATTCACTTCCAAGCTCTCAGGCACACCGCGCCCCGTCGTTAACCACTAGTCGGATTTGATCTAAGACCGGTGCCCTTCCTCGAATCCCGCGCAGCTACCCAGGTGGGTTATTTTAAGGATATTAGCTTCTTTTAAAGAAACAAGGGTACTATACGTGACGTTTTATTGAAGTAGTGCATTTCTGTGATGTATTGTCTTTTTCGTCCGCCATGCTCCTTGGTGGTCAGAAGGGGCTGCTTTCGCTCTTCAGTCTATCTGAATATCATTGGATTTAATTACAGCTAAAAAGCTGAAACATTTTATTTGTTATAGATTTATTAAAAACATGATTTTAATTAGTGGTATTAAAAATTGTGTTGTTGATCTTTCTTCGTTTTCAGAGTTAAAGAAATAAATATAGCACAAAACGTACATCTTAAAGGGAGACGACGTTCGTTCAAATGTTCAGTTCAGACTTTGAAACCTTTTCTGTTACATTAGTTTACGAGTGAAATGATCCCTTGGTCATATGTGCTGCCCTTTGTTGCATAAGCTAGAAGAAATTAGTAACTGGCAGTAAGGAGTACCCTATTATATGGAGTAGAAAAGTCTTTCTAGTACACAAACTGTATCTCTTCCCATATCATACCAATAAATCGAAATTTTCATTTGCAAAACCGTTTGATGTTTCGATATCGCCTTTCTATACATTCTCCGGCGAAACGGCGAGGAAAAGAGCTTATAGAGAACACTGGCAAAAAAAAGTACGATGATAGGACGTGTATTAAGAGATAATGGAATATCATCTATGTCAGTAGAAGGAGGGTACAAGGATAGAAGACGACAGAGGTAAGAACGTACCTAACAAGTAAGTGAGGACGTTGTGGGCTAATGGGATGAAGAGCTGTAGCGTCCTTCGGATCTTCGGTCTTGGCTAACACTCAGCGGTAGAGCAATGAGATTGTTATTTCTTATGTATCTGTATCGACGTTACAAAAAGAACATTGATAAACTGAACTCGCGACTTGTGCGAGATATTTGCTTCACCAAATGTCGTAATTAAATCGTTTATAATCGATGGTTTATCAATTGCTATCTAAATATTAATGGTAAATTCAAATTAGTTCCAGCGACACCAAATTCCCTATAGACTGGTTGTAATCTCAAATCTATAATCAGTCGTAACAGTGTTATTAATTCCTAACGTCAAGGAGTTTCTATATAAGCGCCCAGCGCTTCAGTCAAATAATATCGCAGCACGTTACTTCTATAAATAATATTGCAAAACTTGAATGATAAATGTGTGAATTGACAGGTTATGATGGTTTATTAGACAATATTAGTCACTTCCTAACATAGCCGTGGGGAAGAAGCTTTCGCAGGTGTTTGGGGAAATTAAAAATTATATGCTTCGTAACTATCGCCAAGTTCCATAGTCCATTATTTATTATGAATGAAATTGTCTATCTGTGCTCACTTCCTAAATAGTGTTAACTTCAGTTTTCTTTTTCCAGTCTTCTTTCTCCTGATAACGACGTCCTCCTGAGTGGTCCCCGCCCGGAGATCCGAATGGGGGACTATTTTACCTCCGGAATATTTTACCCAAGAGGACGCCATCATCATTATCCATAGAGTAAAGCTGCATGCCCTCGGGAAAAAATTACGGCCGTAGTCTCCCCTTGCTTTCAGCCGTTCGCAGTTCCAGCACAGCAAGGCCGTTTTGGTTATTGTTACAAGGCCAGATCAGTCAATAATCCAGACTGTTGCCCCTGCAACTATGGAAAAGGCTGCTGCCCCTCTTAACGAACCATATGTTTCTCTGGCCACTCAACAGATACCTCTCCGTTGTGGTAGCACCTACGGTACGGCTATCTGTATCGCTGAGGCACGCAAGCCTCCCCACCAACGGCAAGGTCTATGGTTCATAGGGGGAGCTTTCTTTCGTATGTTGCTATATTACTAGGAATTAGATTTTTGATTCAATTACTGTTTAATACCCAAATAATAATGTTAACTGGAAATTTGTTTGCTTGTTCATTTTTCATGGAATTTGGAACGTGTTTTGGGGAAATCTTTGGGAATGTGGGAGCTAACTTTACATTTCTCGTCCGAGGAAGTGGCATTACACAACGGAGAAGGATTCGTATAAACTAGCCACAATACTGATGATCCAAAAAAATGCATCTGTACCACATGGCTTACTCCAGTACTGAACCGTTAATGATGTAATCAAGAGCTAAGAATTATCAACTTTCTTCATTGTTAATGTGAGTCTGCCTTCGACAATGGCTAATTGTCCGACACTGTATAGATTCGCGTAAGAAAATAAGTTCTCAGAGGAGAGGAAGGCGTTTCCTTCAGAGCTTGTGTCACAACTTGTTCTTTTCCGCTCTCTCGCTGTGCGCCACCTGACGTGGCCCAGGTTTTCGGTCCCGAGTTCCCAGGGGCTCGCCATGGGCGACACAGTTTCTCGTGCATGTGTAGAGGAGGGAGCGGCAGGTGGCACAGGAAACACGGCGCCTTTTACACGGCCTAAAATCTCGCGAGGAACACAAATTGCCCCGGTGGCGGCAGCGGCGCCGGCGGCGGCGTTCCGTGACAGGAATATTACGCCTGTTTCCCCGGCAGAAATTGAATTCTTGCAGGGCGCTGCACGGCCGCGCGGCCGCCGCCGCTAATCTAAATTCTGGCCCTGGCTGCTGCACAGGGGCAGCATCAGCATACAGCGGCCAATAAGGGCAGCACAGGCCGCCGGGCGCTCTGCCTGCCCCGAGGAACAGGTGGCGGCGCCGGCGCCCGCCGAATTATGCCGGGCCACGGGAGGAGGGCCTTATGAACCCCGGCCCCTGACTGCCATCTGAGCTTAGGAAGCTACCTCCGCTTTCCTGGAGCCAAGCACCACTGAAGTAGTCGCACGACAATGGAGTCTACGAGCACTGAACAACTGAGAGAAACTTCTATATCATCCTAGCCTGCTGCTACACCCTACCTTGACGAGGCATTACTTCAGCCGTGTCCACATTGCTCACTACCATGTATCAACCTACATTTTCCACAATATGAACTGCTACAGTCGCCGCGCGGGATTTGCCGAGCGGTCTCAGGCGCTGCAGTCATGGACTGTGCGGCTGGTCCCGGCGGAGGTTCGAGTCCTCCCTCGGACATAGGTGTGTGTGTTTGTTCTTAGGATAATTTAGGTTAAGTAATGTGTAAGCTTAGGGACTGATGACCTTAGCAGTCAAGTCCCATAGGATTTCGCACACATTTGAACATTTTTTGAACTGCTACAGTTCCACTGTTCTAATTTACATTGCTGTTACGTTGCCCAGCCTACGACGGGTACTCATATTCTTTTACCTACTTTCTCGAAAAATTAAAGTTCCGTAATTAACATTTTGTTTATTTTCAGGGATGTGTCCACAGTCATAGCACACACTGGAATGTCGAATACTAACTGTTTTGCTGCTCTCGTAAGTAATCTGTTTAACGACCGGTTTCGTAGCCCAGAAGCCACATCATCAGGTTTAATCTCTTAAATTACAAAATGCGTTCACTACATTTGTGTTCGCATCATAGCTACAATCAGCAGCGACAAACAGAGCAATTTACTTACATTGTGCATCATGACATTCAAGCTGCAACACGGACAGGACCAAACATTACTGGTCTATGGATAAATGGTGCAGTCAGCGGAACAGTCAGATAATGATTCATCAAGTATGTAAATTGCTCTATTTTTCACTATTGATTGTGGGCGACTGAGGTAGCGCTGTGGTTAATGTTGAGGTTGGCAGGAGAGCCAACACTGTGTAACTAAAGGAAGCCGAAATGTACGCGTTTTAGCTCACGCAGGCTGGCGTGAGGTTTGGAGCAGGACAAGGGAATCAGAATTGATAAAAACGGAAGTAGCTGGTGGAATACTTAACTTTAATCCATTAATGACGAACGTCGCTGTTGACGGTACATGATTTACAATATCAATAGAAACTGATCATGGCGCCTTGCTAGGTCGTAGCAAATAACGTAGCTGAAGGCTATGCTATCTATCGTCTCGGCAATTGAGAGCGTAATTTGTCAGTGAACCATCGCTAGCAAAGTCGGCTGTACAACTGCCGTGTGGCGGCGCTCGGTCTGCAATCACTGGTAGTGGCGACACGCGGTTCCGACGTATACTACCGAACCGCGGCCGATTTAAAGCCTACCACCTAGCAAGTGTGGTGTCTGGCGGTGACACCACAGTTAACACACTGGACTTGCATTCGGGAGGACGACTGTTCAAGACCACGACCGGTCATCCTGAAAAGGTTTTCCGTGATTTCTCTAAATCGCTTCAAACAAATGCCGGCATGGTTCCTTTGAAGGAGCACGGCCGATTTCCTTCCTCATCCTTCCGTAATCCGATGGAACAGATGACCTCGCTGTTCGGTCCCCTCCCCCAAAACAATGAACCAACCAACCATTACTATTGATTGTAACTATAATCCGTCCACAATCGTAGCAAATTATTTTAGTAATTTAACGGATGTAAGCTGATGACTTGGCTCCTAGGCTACGAAACCAGTTGTCAAAAAAAGTATTTATAAAAGCAGCGAAAGGGCTTTTATTCAAGATGTGTACTCGTGGCTGCGATTGACGTTCATTCAAGATGGTGTGCAACACTCAAATGCATGAATCACAGTATGGTAGCAAGACGCTGCAGGAGCCGAAAAGGGAATAGCACAGCCTAGTGGTTAAATGAAGATATGCTGCGCTATTTTGTTTCTGGTTCCGCTAACGTCGTGATAGGATACTGCGGCATACCTGCAAATAAATGAAACAGCTACTTGTGTAACTCTATTTTTTCAAACTGATATTTAAAACATTTGAATATTTCGAAGGCGTAGCAACAGTATACCAATGAAAAATTGAGGAGGACCATTATGGCTGTTGTAAGAAAAACTAATCATTTTTTCACATTTGAGGTGCTACTTTAAGGTATATGAAATTAGTCTGAAGGCCGTAGGGTAGATATAAAGTCTGAAAAGGGAAATGCAGAAGATGGTGGGGAGTGTGTATATTTAAATGGAAGGAAGATGAAGATTTCTGGTTAGACGATTGTAGTCTAATATCAAAAGCATCAGGTAATAATGTAATAGTTTTTGATTTCACCATGAACAGGACGGGGGCGTACAGACAATGATTTACTGTCAACAATTGTGAGATAGTGTTGTTCTGATCAGAGACGACAGCAAACTAACGCCAATAATGGTAGTCACAATAAAAGTCGACTTCACACGCATAAATTGGAGAGATAAAGAAAGTATCCTGAAAGGGAAATTCAGTATATGAGAGGAGATGATAATCTGGTAATCATACGGGATTCGAACGTGGTAGTAGCGGAAGGAATGTAAGGTGTCAGGCAAATCCAACACCTTACATGAAAACCCTGACATAATAAGCAAATCTACTAGTATGTCACATAGCTCCGAATAAATCGTGACATTAAATGAACCAAAGTAATACGAGTAACGAGTGAGCAAATGGAATACCACAGACTAACACAAGAATGCCTAAATGCATCAGAGACGACAGCAAACTAACGCCTTCTCACCGTGAGGCAGACGCAGTTCCGAGGGGAGAAACGAGGACAGAAGCCGAGAGCAGAACCGTGTTGAGCTAGAAGGCCCTAGGATAAGGAACGGACGGCCCAGCCTACCTGTACAACTACCACCCGCACGTTTTAGCGTGAGACTGTTTCGCGTCTCAGGTATGTCAACGACCACCCCCAGCCCATGTTAAAAGCTGGAGCCCTCCAGAAAAGCAGTATAGATCTTACGATAACACAAAAAGGGCCACTACCACCCGCAAGTTTTAGCGTGAGACTTTTTCGCGTGTCTGTTACATTAGGACAATGCTCCAGCCCATGTTAAAAGATAGAGCCCTCCAGAAGAACAGTATAGATCTCACGATAACGCCAAAAGGACCACACCAGCTGCAGGTATTAGCGTGAGACTTTTTAGCGTCACTGTTACGTTGCAAACTTTAAAAAACATTGCCCCACCACGAAAAGTATAACTTTTCTCATTGGATGGACAGAATTTTTGTAGGCGGAGCTTAAGGTTAACATTGAGACCCTGACTGGTCAGATGAAAACATAGCCAGATAGTTTTTTTAACTAACTTCGGTAAATTGTAGTAAGGAGCAGTTAGAGAGTTAGTTCCGAGACGGCGGGCTGGATGGCTGCTGCGCCGGCCGCTGCCGCCCTGACGCTGCTTAGACACCGACAAGGTAATGAACGCACGCGATGCCGCATTTTTGAGCGCATAAGGCTTCACTCAGAACTGCAGAAGTCTCATCTGTTACACCCCCTTTTTGCGTAATACTAGTGTTGATCGTTAATTAAAACTCATGGTGTTCACATTTGCCACTTGAAGAAAAGATCTGAAACGCGATGATTTTTCCTTTATATAGTTATTGAGAAGCCACATCAGCCACTGTAATTTACGACAAGGTAAATAAGTATTTAAAGATAATTGAGGGTCACTGTAGACCATTTTGATGGTTTTCTCTTTTGTGAAACTTAAATTAAACCTAGATTATAGATAAGATTTGGCATAGGTCATCCTTCGATCGATTGTAGAACTTGGAAACCCATTCAGGGAATATTCGTTCACATTTTTGTTGAACACAGTTGGTTTTTACCATCCTGTATTAAAACATTTCCTTTTATCAATAGTGCAATTTATAATCATTGTTTTGTGAGTAGAATAAAATTTCCAATGGTAAACTTAACTGAATTTTCGTCGTTATTTTACCAGCTAACTAAAAATAGGAAAGCCTTGAACCCTTTCCACTAAATTTAGTTAGTATTAAGATTCTTTTACAGGGAGTGCAGTGGAGCTGACGCTGAGATCATTAAGTATTTGGTTATATCATCGCTAGTCTCACTGAACTCTTCTGAATTCTACATGTCATGTGTGGCCTGGCGTCTCCTTACCAGCAACAGGACCCAGGTTCAAACTAGTTAATTCCCTAAAAAACACGCTCAGAGCGTCGTTGCGCGAAAGTGGTAGGGAGACACGATATAGTACAATCAGACACCACCATGAATGTTTAGAAAATGGCGACCCTGCCAGGATGGTAAAATACCATGATTGAAGGTCGACCACATGCCTAATTAGGTCAGAAAAGTATCCTGATAAAACAAATTTTCGTAGTAAAAAAAATTTTTTTTAAGTTATACATAGTCGAAAACAGTAGCTGCAGCGATAGATACTAAGAAAGTATTGAAGAAAGACATTCTAGCAGAGACAATAGCATAATTAATTATTAATTTTGAAAATTCTTTAGAATTAAGTTTTCTCTCCAATGCAAGCGCACAGGTGGCGGATACGTCGTTGACAAGTTGGTTCTGACCCAATAAGTAAGTGAATGGATTGTCCGTCTTTGTAGTGTCAAGTCGTGTGAACAAAAATTTATGAAATTCGTGAGATCGTATGAGCGCCGTGTGAACAAAAAAATTGTGAAACGCGTGAGATCGTGTGAGCGCATGTTGACGCTACGTAGGGTACGTGAATTGCTTTTAAAACAGAAAATAAGGGATTCGGAAAGATTAGCAATGGCAAATCGAGACCTTGACCGAATTGAGGTAGAGACCCAGCATGAAAATGGACAGAGAATAGAGGACAATGCAACACACGATGGAGTATCGCGAGAAATAGGACAGATAACGCAGCATAACGAGGATAATGTACGTCAAGGCACAGAAAACCTAGGTCAGCATACGACAGAGGAGCAGGAAAGTAGAGAGACAGTTGATGAGGATTCTAACTTGCGTCTTGAATACGTAGAACCCATAGTACAAGTAATCAGAGCTCCCTCACCACAGAGTACAACGAATGCGAGCAGAAACGTGTCACAGCACAGGTCAATCAATCGGTTGCGAACCAATACTTTGGCGAAAACACAGAGCGTAGGACGTCGGAAGAAAATGCAATAGGACCCACCAGTCTGGCAGAATTATTACAACAAATTACGAAACCATGACAAGGCAAAATAAAGACATGGCGAACCAAATTCAAATTCAGAATGCAGAAACCACGAGACAAATGCGTGAGATTAAAGAACAAAACAAAAAAAAATTCAGTTACACCTAAGTCATATTGAAGATGAGGCAAAAGAATCTCGAGAAGTGATAGGAAACTTAATAACAGGTCACAATCAATTGAGAACAGACATTGACAAGGTACAAACGGACGTACAAACATTGCGTAATGACACTCAGGACGAGATCAAAACATTACGTAACAACACCCACGGAGAATTCAAGAAAGTAGAGAAACAGATCAATGAAATTACTAGACAAGCAGCAGGTACAGCTCGTGAAATTGTTGAAAACAGTGTGTTACACAAACGTATCACAAAAGCTGCGCTGAAAAGATATGATAACCGCATAGTCAAAATAGAAGCGCAAACGAAGCGACAATTTCAGAAATTGCGAACAGAGTTGTTGTAAACCATTGAACAGCGTAGTGAACAGGATCTAACAAGCACAGAATCTGCAACCACATCCGTATCTGTAACAGCAACGGAAAAACAAGCAATTAACGAAGACATTACGCATTTGCGATTCCAATCACAGGCGGAAAGTAACATACGTGACAATGGAAAGCCAGGTCGCGAAGAATACAGTGCAATGCATTCAGCTACACGTTCACAACCAATAAAAGAAAATTATTGCGTACCACTCCAACGATACTACGCAAGGGTAGGCGAAAGTTACAGTGGACAATATCCAATGGATCTACCACAACAGGAAAGAACGACGAGAGAAATGATCAGAAACAAAAGTGGCGAAGAATCGCGAATTTCATATGGAACTATGACGAAGTACGACAACGATCATTTCCTCACAGTCAGAAAATTTCAACACTTTCGAGAAGGAAACTCATTACATCCACGAACTTTTATTGATCAATTCCGAGTAGGATTACAAGAACACTGGACGCTAGCACACAAATTAGACTTTATATGTGCACACATGTCAGGAACAGTCGCAGAAACCATGCAGAATGTTGCAGCGACATGCCGATCGTACGAAGATTTCAGAGAGAAGTTTCTCTCACGATATTGGTCCAGCGAAGCAGAGAACAGAGTGAAGTACGAATTATTACAGAACCCATATTTTGAAAATTCAGGAGAGAAGAGTCCCGTGAAATTTTTCGAAGTAATGGCAAACAAAAATCAATGCTTAGATGTACCATACAGTGACGGAGAGTTGATTAAATTATGTGCGATGAAGCTACCATTGAAATACCAGCAATCATTAGTAGGTCGCGGAGACAATGACGTCTAAGCATTTAAAGGTATTCTAAGGGAACTAGAGTTCATATTTTCGGAAGATGACGCAAGAAAAAGACGAAGCGTACGTGAAAACGAAAGCAAAAAGCAGTGGAATCCACAAGACACAGTACGAAGAAACAATAATTACGAACCACGTGATAACTTCGCACCAAGAAACGACAATAGATTTCAACAAAGAACCGGTTATGGATTTAGAAGAGAATATGGCAATAACTATAATTCACCCAGGAAAGGCAACAACTATTACAGAGGGATTAACGACAACCGGAAAGGGTACTGTAGAACCAATAGACCGACAAATTATCAACAAAGAAACCACTATCAACAAGCTGAACAAAAAAAGCGAATACAGATAGAAGACATGGAGGTAAGACCACCAAACCCCAATAAACGTTCGAGTTGACAGATAAGCGCCCATGCCAAAGAGAATGACGCACCGACCCAGGACAATTGCAGCACCTTCAACAGAGAAATCAAAATCTTATCACGAGAAGAGAAGAAGGAAGAAACAAATCCGCAGGGACCAGATGAAAACGAAGACAGGAAAATAACAACATCGTGTTGGGACGAAATTAATAGGGAGAATACTGACGAGGAAGAAGAATTACCAGAGGCATGCACAACGAATGTAGGAGGAAAGGACGAGGTAATGAATATTGCAGAGCTATTTGAGATGAAAACCAGGGAAAGCGAATTCAATGAGGATAACGCACAGTCGACAGAAGTTAAAAATAAGTTACAAGTGGGCACACAACCCAACGTATATAATGAAGGAAGTTATGAAGCGATAATTAGATCATTTAGATGCGATTATGTGGAAGTAGCGACGAAGAAGAAGATAGACGAGGATGAGGAAAAAGTAGAGGATGTAGAAGAAAGCGTAAATGAAGGAAGAAATAGAGAAGAGAAAATAAAAGAGAGAGAAGTAGCAGTCGAAGCTTATCCTACAGAAAGTTCGAATTCACAAGGGAAATTCCTAAAAAGACTCATATATGTTTCAGTGGAGGATTCGTTGATGCAAGAGGAAGAATAACAGAACTAACCCTTTCAAATTCTACCAATTGTGAAGGCCATGGTAAAGCATATCCCAGTCAATATTGTAATTGATAGCGGAAGTGAACTGACTGCGATCTCAGAAAATTTATTCACGCAGTGTAATGCCAATGAGGAATTGCCAGTTCTGAAAACACGTAAGATTAAAGTAAGAGGTCCTATTAGAAACAATGCTGCGGAAGTTACGAGACAAACAAGGTTAACTCTTTCATGCCAAGGTCAAAAGATCGAAGCCAACTTCGTGATTATACCTAAACTAAATGTAGATTTTATTATAGGTGCAGATTTTTTAAATGAGAGACGAGCGATAATAGATATGGGGAAAGGTAGCGTAACATTCGGGAATGTCACACTTCTCTTTGAGCAAAAGCTAAAATTAGAAGAGATACCAGTTATAAACAAACAATTAAGAATGATGCGAGATAAAGAGGATGAAGAATTAGAATGGTATGCACAAAAGGGGGAATCGCCTCAACTCATGTTAGAAGTCCATAAAGAAATCGACGAAAAATTGCAAGAAGTTCGCGGTATTTCGGAACACAGTAAAAGAGAATTAGAGGGTATTTTACGAGATAAAGCAGAGGTATTTTTACCTAAGACTGGCAGTATTAAACACTTTCAGTACAAGTTTGAAGATTAATTTTATTACTGGTAAATAATCAGCACAATATTTCAAGATTATGTTGCAGATAAGATCGTCAGTAGAAAGAAGAATGAAGAGAGAGGAAGGAGGGAAAAAGAAAGTAGTTTCAATAATAACATCAATAGTACGATAGATTAAGGTGAAAGGATAAAGCGTAGATAGTCTAACAGCATGAAATACTAAAATGCTATACACCACGACACTACACAAAAATAAAATCGAATTTGAGGATTCTTGAGTAGACGTTAAGACTCCAAATATCTTAGAATTGTAACATGGAAAGGGCGCCGAAATTTGTAAAGCTTTTTAAGAAGGCGTATAACAAGTAGATACTAGATATATGTTAGATGATTATAAGTAAAACTTTTTGTAAGAACCATTGTAAAAACTCCAGCAAGGAAGAGATGCAACGACCCACAAGTTGCAACGCGAGAAGTATCAAGAAAGTAAAGGACGTAATCAGCAAGACTCGATTCCTACAAAGCAGGAGCGCGCGAAACTAACAGACGGCCCTTGTAGCGAAAGTGGGCAATAAATGTGCCCGCTAGGTGGAACCCTGCTGGGATGGACAGTGACAGAGCCCTACAGAGACGCGCCTAGCGTCAGTAGGGGATGGCTGCAGGGACAGACAAGCAGACACCGAATTTTCACCGCTCGTAAACCCCGGGGCGCCCCCCACTCAGCGGAGCGATCAAAAAACGGCCCGACGAGAAGACCGCTTGGGCAAGCCACCGCTGGCAAAAAATATGCGTAAAGATCACACTACTGCTATTAAACAGCACGCTGATGCACGAAACTGAAGAAGAACTTCCACAAAGTAAAAATGACACGCCCAAACAGTTTATCAAACTGTTACTAGGAGGAGAACTTCAAAGCGACTAGTTATCAATAAATATTTTCATATCCTGCCCAGAGAAGAACCAAGAAGCAAGTAAGAAGCAGAGAAAAAGCAGAAAGAAGAGAAGTTGAAGATTCGCAAGATTGAGACCAAGAAAGAAGATGGGTGAAGAATAGACGACATACCTTCCCAAATCCCTATCCTATTGTATACTAGTCGTCTGCGAAGTATTACAACGAAAAACGACCGCATTCAGCGACACATAACGATGACTTCCACGCATACAAAGCCAGTAAACCACGAGATTCTGCACTCATAGCTCCATTCCATTATGGGACCTCCACAACAGCAACACACACTTGCAAAGCCAACAAGGAACGACGAACGAAGCTGTACATCAAATACTTGCCCACATCCATCTCGCTCAAGTCCATCACCTTCGTGCAAAAGCATTCGCCAACCTCTTGCTTAAACATTCACAGGATTGTGTGAACGTGTGAAATCAAATTATGTGATGTAGGAATAGTGCACAAGAAACGTGTGAAAAACTAAATAAGTTAAGCACACCAGACAGCTAATAAACTACAAAATTACAGTCTTTAACTATGAACTTAAATAAAGAATAGACTATCGATAAAAATAAGTCGTTTTGAAATAGACAGTATATAAAGAAACTAGATACGCCACTTATTTTCTCCTCATGAAAATAAAAGAAAAACTATATTTTACTTATTTTCTCCTTATTAAAACAAAGAATAAAAAATTATCTTGTTGGATGTTTTCCCTTTCTTTAACATTTGTACCATTTATTATGATAATACCTCAATACGTGTGTATGTATATTTCTTGGTCAAAGCAATTTCTTTTAGCATTTGTAAAATTTGTTAGGATAATATCTCAATACTTGTGTCTGTATATTTCTTTCTCAAAGCAATTCTTGGAAATAATTCTTACTTGTTAGTGTAACAATGTTGAAATGAGTGTCTAGGAACTAAAACATTTTCTTGCACATGATATTTAGAAAATGTGTTAGGAACAGATTTTACTTAATTACTACATTTATGAAAACAATATATCTAAGAAAATCGATGTGAAAGACTCCTCACTTTCAATAACAAACTTCTTAAAAAACAAACTTCACACTTAAATAAAGAAAGAAAATAATTAAATATTAATAATAGCATAAAAATATTCTTCTCTTGTCATTTTAATTATAATGTGGAAGAATACAAAAAATAAATTAGTAATACAAACTAGTATAGAACAGAATAATGTGGCTGAACAGTGTGCAACAAAATTTAGATAAATTAGAAAATTTTTTACTGACTTAGACAACGATTCAGTCATTGCCTAAATTCAGTGCAACAATTAAGTTCGAAGGGTGGTGATATGTAAGGTGTCGGGCAAATCCAACACCTTACATGAAAACTTTGACATAATAAGCAAATCTACTAGTATGTCACATAGCTCCGAATAAATCGTGACATTAAATGAACCAAAGTAATACGAGTAACGAGTGAGCAAATGGAATACCACAGACTAACACAAGAATGCCTAAATGCATGTCGTACCTTCCCACCGTGAGGCAGACGCAGTTCCGAGGGGAGAAACGAGGACAGAAGCCGAGAGCAGAACCGTGTTGAGCTAGAAGACCCTAGGATAAGGAACGGACGGCCCAGCCTACCTGTACAACTACCACCCGCACGTTTTAGCGTGAGACTGTTTCGCGTCTCAGGTATGTCAACGACCACCCCCAGCCCATGTTAAAAGCTAGAGCCCTCCAGAAAAGCAGTATAGATCTTACGATAACACAAAAAGGGCCACTACCACCCGCAAGTTTTAGCGTGAGACTTTTTCGCGTGTCTGTTAC
The DNA here is from genome assembly GCF_023897955.1 of Schistocerca gregaria. NCBI lineage: Eukaryota > Metazoa > Arthropoda > Insecta > Orthoptera > Acrididae > Schistocerca > Schistocerca gregaria. The sequence goes on along the minus strand of NC_064920.1, from coordinate 1,047,145,222 downwards.
ATTAGGACAATCCTTCAGCCCATGTTAAAAGATAGAGCCCTCCAGAAGAACAGTATAGATCTCACGATAACGCTAAAAGGACCACACCAGCTGCAGGTATTAGCGTGAGACTTTTTAGCGTCTCTGTTACGTTGCAAACTTTAAAAAACATTGCCCCACCACGAAAAGTATAACGTTTCTCATTGGATAGACAGAATTTTTGTAGGCGGAGCTTATGGTTAACATTGAGACCCTGATTGGTCAGATGAAAACATAGCTAGATAGTTTTTTTTAGCTAACTTCGGTAAACTGTAGTAAGGAGAAGTTAGAGAGTTAGTTCCGAGACGGCGGGCTGGATGGCTGCTGCGCCGGCCGCTGCCGCCCTGACGCTGCTTAGACACCGGCAAGGTAATGAACGCACGCGTTGCCGCATTTTTGAGTGCATAAGGCTTCACTCAAAACTGCAGAAGTCTCATCTGTTACACCCCCTTTTTGCGTAATACTAGTGTTGATCGTTAATTAAAACTCATGGTGTTCACATTTGCCACTTGAAGAAAAGAACTGAAACACGATGATTTTTCCTTTATATAGTTATTGAGAAGCCACATCAGCCACTGTAATTTACGACAAGTTAAATAAGTATTTAAAGATAATTGAGGGTCACTGTAGACCATTTTGATAGTTTTCTCTTTTGTGAAACTTAAATTAAACCTAGACTATAGATGAGATTTGGCATAGGTCATCCTTCGATCGATTGTAGAACTTGGAAACCCATTCAGGGAATATTCGTTCACATTTTTGTTGAACGCAGTTGGTTTTTACCATCCTGTATTAAAACATTTCCTTTTATCAATAGTGCAATTTATAATCATCTTTTTGTAGGTAGAATAAAATTTCCAATGGTAAACTTAACTGAATTTTCGTCGTTATTTTACCAGCTAACTAAAAATAGGAAAGCCTTGAACCCTTTCCACTAAATTTAGTTAGTATTAAGATTCTTTTACAGGGAGTGCAGTGGAGCTGACGCTGAGATCATTAAGTATTTGGTTATATCATCGCTAGTCTCACTGATCTCTTCTGAATTCTACATGTCATGTGTGGCCTGGCGTCTCCTTACCAGCAACAGGACCCAGGTTCAAACTAGTTAATTCCCTAAAAAACACGCTCAGAGCGTCGTTGCGCGAAAGTGGTAGGGAGACACGATATAGTACAATCAGACACCACCATGAATGTTTAGAGGAATACTCGAAAGAGCTACTGGAGAACATGGACTTGATAATTTGAATGAGAGACCGTATGGAGAAATTGTATTTGCAAATGAACTTTTGATAGTAACGGCAAATATACTTTTTAAAAAACACAAGTGGAGGACGAATACCTGGGGAAGTTCTGTAGATACGCAAGCTTCCAGTTGAATTATCTTAAGGTCAAAGAGAGATCCCGAAATCACGTATTGGATTGTAAGACGCACCTAGGTGCAAATATAGACTGACATCTCAGTTTAGGAATGATGAAGACAAAGCTGAAGTGTAAAAGACATGTCTGGAAGAATGAGTGTGCAAGGAAGTGGAATCCTGAAATCCTCTGAAATAATGAAATACATTTGAAGTTATCTGAGGCTATAGACACTGCGATACGGAAACGTAGTAAACAGCTCAGTGGAAGAGTACTGGGCTTCTCTAAAAAGGGGAATCACAGAAACTGGACAGAAAAACGTAGGTATAAGAAAGGTAACTGCGAAGAAACATTGGGTAGCAGCATTGATACTTCAATAGACGTAAGAAGGAAGTACAAAATTTACAGAAAAAGAAAGGAGTAAACCAATATAGGTCATATCAAAAAGAAATAAATATGAAATGCGCAGAAAACAAGCTGAAATGGCTAGTGGAGGAATGTGATGAAATCGAAAAAGGCCGCGCGGGGTAGCCGAGTGGTCTGGAGCCTCTGGTCACGGTCCGCACGGCTTCCTCTGTCGGAGGTTCGAGTCCTCTCTCGGGCATGGGTGTGTGTGTGCGTGTGTCGTCCTTAGCGTAAGTTAGTTAAAGTTAGATTAAGTACTGAGTAGGCTTAGGGACCAATGACCTCAGCAGTGTGGTCCCATAAGACCTAACCACAAATTTCCGATAAGTCAAAAAACAAATTATCGTCGGAAGGAGTGACTCGGTATTGGAAAAGTAAAAGCAACCTTCGCTGAAATGAAAACGAATGGCGTCAACATTAAAAATGCAAGAGGGCTTCCACTGTTAAATGCAAACGAGAGGGCGGAATGGTGGGAAGAATTGATTTAAGTTGTCAGGGAGGACCGTCATAGAAGAAGTGATGGTAGTTAAAGTGGAAGACGTAATGACCAAATATCGGAGTCTATCACAGCTTAACAACACTTGCAGTCAGAAAGGCAGACGTTATCACTCGGAATTTCTAAAATCATTGGGGTATGTGGCAACTAAAATATTCAAGTTGTTTTATAGTATCTATGAGTTTGTAGACATACCATAAGACTTTAGAAAGATAGCATCCACTGAATGTGGCATTCACGAAACCTGTAACCACCGAAACAACTCGAAGGCAGCTCTAGAGGCAGAGAATTGCAGGGTGAGCTGGAATTAAGAAAACACTGATTAGTGATGTAAATGCGAGAAATAGGAAAACATGGTACCGAAGGCAAAAAACTTGGACTGTGGAACAATGGAAGGAAGTCTTTGGGTAGGATGAATCTTTTGTTGTAACTGTTTACAATCTCTGGTCAAGGTTACGGGCTAAGAATGAAACGTGGCTGTGGTTCGGCGAAGGTTTGGGCAGCCATATCGTGGTCTTCCACCGGTCCCATGGATTCTATGCAAGGGATTATGTAACCATTTTGGCGATCAGGTCCATCCCATGGTACAATGTTTGTTCTCTAATGGTGATACTGTATTGCAAAACGACATGACTACTGTTCATGCCGGGATGGTTCCTTTGAAAGGTCACGGCCGACTTCCATCCCCGTCCTTCCCTAATCCAATGAGACCGATGACCTCGCAGTTTGGTCTCTTCCCCCACACAACCCAACCCCAACCCTGTTCGTGCAGCTGGCACCTATAAGGAGTGCTTTCGTGAGCACGAGGATGAAGTGTCGTGTCTCCCCTGCCAACGACACTAACCATGTCTCAATATCATTGAGCCTTTGTGGTCTACTTTGCAGAGTAGCGTACATGATCGCTACCCAAATCCATCATCGTTACCTAACTTCGTACTAGTTTGCAGACGAATACTGTAAAATTCGCTTGAAAACCACTCAGGACGTGTATGTATTCTTTTCGTGGCGACTGGAACCTGCTTCGGATGCAAAGGGTTTCCTGCACCACATTAGGCTTGGTAATGCGTCGAATGTTTGGTGTTTCAACATTTTTGTCAAACCCCTGTCTGATTCATTCGAGGAATGTTTGAGCAACAGAATACAGTACAATTAATTGCCTGCCAGAGATTTCATAGAACCACTTTGAAGCTACTTCTCTGGCGAAACTTCGAGGCAGATTAAAACAGTGTTCCAGACCGAGACTCGAACTGGTGACCTTTGCTATTCGTGGGCAGCTGCTCTATCGAATGAGCTACCCAAGCACGAGACAGTACCCGTCCTTACAGCTTCACTTCCGCCAGTACCTCTTCTCCTACTTTACAAACTTCATAGAAGCTCGCCTGCGAACTAGCACTCATGAAGGAAAGGATACTGCTTAGACCTGGCTTAGCCACAGCTCGAGGGATGTTTCCAGAATGAAATATTCATTCTGGAGTGGATTATGTGCTGATGTTAAACTCCCTGGAAGATTAAAACCCTGTGCCGGACCAGGAAGTTTCAGCGTATACTGCACTGCAGAGTGAAAACTTCATTCTACTTCTGCACCATTCCATGTTCGAAGAGAGCGTGGAACAAACCAATGCTTACAACTTCTCGTGCTAGCTCTGATTTCTCATACTTTATTGTGAAGATCATTTCTCCCCGAGTAGGTGGGCGCCAACAAAATATTTAATACTTTGAGGAGAAACCTGGTGTTTGAAATTTCATGAGAAGGTCCTGCCTCACCGAAAAAGGCCTTTGTTTTAATGACCACCACCCCAATTCGTGCATCGTATCCGTCGCACTCTCTCCCCTATTTCACGATGATACAGACGAGGTGCTCTGCTTTGAACTTTTTCAATGGCCTGGCCTCCGTCAATCCCATCTGATGAGAATCCCACACAGCTCAGCTAAACTCCAGAAGACGGCGGACAATCGTATTCTAAGCAGTATGCTTAGTACGCCTGTTATATTTTCTAAGTGTTTTAATAATAAATCACAGTCATTGGTTTGCTTTCCCCACAACATTATCTGTATGGTCGTTCCACTCTAAGTTATTAGCTAACTATTTATTTGAGTTTACAGCATTTACATTTGTGTGGTTTATCGTGCAACTGGAACATATCAGATTTTTCTTAGTTCTCACGTGGATGGCTCCACGCTATTCATGATTTAGAGGGAACTGGTACTTTTTTCGCCATACAGACATCTGACCTAAATTATTTTGCAATTCATTTTGATTACTTTACATGGCGGTAAATGACTGCATGATCTGCAAACAATCTAAGAAGACTTCCCTGATAGTCTCCTAAATCGTCCGTGTAGATCAGCGACAACAGAGGGCCTCTAACAGTTCTTGGGGAAGCGTCAGATATTACTTTTGTTGTACTAGATGACCATCAATCAGGTATTACGAACTGTGACCTTTGTGACAAGAAATCACGAATCCAGTCATGCAACTGAGACAGTACTCCGTAGGCATACAATTTAATCTGAAATCATGTGTGAGAAGCAGTGTCAAAAGCTTTCCAGGAATCTAATAGTTTGGATCAATTTGACGTTCCTTGCCGATAGAACTCACTACTTCGTGAGAATAAAGAGCTAGCTGTGTTTCACAAGAACGATAAATTCTGAATACATGTCGGCTATTTGTCAATCAGTCGTATTCCTCGAGGTGATTTATAATGTAGGGTCAAAGTATATTTTCAAAAATCCTACTGAAAATCGACATTAGTGATGTGGTTCTCTGTTGATCCATCGTGGACAGGATACATCGGCTGGTTAAGTACGAGGGCTGTTCGTAAAGCAATGTCTGATCGGTAGCGAAATAAAAACCACAGTGAAAATCAAAATCAATTTTATTCGCAACAGTTCGTCACACCTTCCACCTACCTCTCTAAACAGTCGCCGCTCCGACTGAGACATGTGTCGTGACATTGTACAAATATTCCAGTATCCTTGTCGCAGAACGCAGCCGCCTTCGCTTTCCGCCAATTCTCTACGCTGGTCTGCCTTTGTTTGTTTCTGCCAAAATGTCGTCTACATAACCAGCGGTCCATGTAAGCAGAGATGAGCAACGGAGAGAGCCAAATAAGGGCTGTACCGTGGGTGATCAAACACTTCCCATCGAAAACCCTTCGAGGAGCGTCTTCATTGCCCGGCAGATTGCGGCTGAAAATTGTCTTGAAGATAGAAATGCTTGATATATATGTTATGAGAGCTGCATAGCTTCAGGCAAAATCGCTCACCAGATCCACATACTTGGTGGGAGACATTTGGTATTTTAGGCGTTTCTATGTGATCACTTTGCACTCTGAACTGAAAAGAGCGACGCTAAGCGAACGACAGGCACACTAAAGTCACTGCGAAACATATGTGTGCTAAGTGCCATCGGATTTTCACAGTGGTCCCCATTTCGCGCCTAACCGTACCTTACTTTCTGAATATTCCTCGTAATTGTCAATACCAATTAAACTCTCCAACAGACATGTAACTGAGATTTTATCTACACTCATGCCCATAGATTAAGGATAATTGCAGAATGTGGCGCCACATAACGTGGTACTATACAAAACTAACGCTAATAGCACATAGGGAGCAAACAAGACACATCTGTAAGTCTACGGTATCGGTGATAAGTTGAGAAAACCGTCCTGAAACACATGTGCTACAAAACCACCACTGTTTACTGCACATGTACCCGACCTCAAAATGGGATATGATCACCATGCACACGTACACAGGCCGCACAACGGGTTGGCATAATCTGGTTCAGGTGGTCGAGCAGCTGCTGGGGTGTAGCGTCCCATTCTTGCTCCATTGCCTTGCGATACGTCGACGAGACCATCCCAGATGGCGTTTAGGTCTGGAGAACAGACAGGCCACTCCATCCGCCTGATAGCTTCTGTTTCAAGGTACTCCCCCACGATGGCAGCTCGATGGGACCGTGCGTTATCATCCATCACGAGGAAGTTGGGCCCCACTGCATCCCTGAAAAGGCGGACATACTGGTGCAAAATGACGTACCGCTACACCTGACCTGTTACAGTTCCTCTGTCAAAGACATGGTGGGGTGCACTTGCACCAATCACAATCCCACCCCATACAATCAAACCACGACCTCCATACAGGTCCCTTTCAAGGACCTTAAGGGGTTGGCATCGGGTTCCTGGTTTACGCCAGATGAAAACCCGGCGAGAATCGCTGTTCAGACTATACCTGGACGCGTCCGTGAACATAACCTGGGACAACTGTTCGAATAACCATGTACTATATTCTTGACACCAGGCTTTACGGGCTCTCTTGTGACCAGGGGTCAGTGGTATGCACCTTACAGGTCTCCAGGCGAATAAACCATGTCTGTTCAGTCGTCTGTAGACTGTGGGTCTGGAGACAACTTTTCCAGAGGCTGCATTAATTTCCCGAGCAACGCTACCTGCAGTATTCCGTGGTCGTCTGCGGGCACTGATGGTGAGATACCGGTCTTCTTGTGGTGTTGTACACTGTGGACGTCCTGTGCTGTAGCGCCTGGACACGTTTCCTGTCTGCTGGAATCGTTGCCATAATCTTGAGATCACACTTTGTGGCTCCCGGAGGGCCCGTGCTACAACGTGCTGTGTTTGACCAGCCTCTAGTCGCCCTAGTATTCTACCTCTCATAACGTCATCAATATATGTTCTTTGAGCCATTTGCAACACACAGTCACCTTTAGCAGGTCTGAAAACATATGCACACTTACTCGCTGCACCGTACTCTGACATGCACCAACACACCTCTGCATGTGTCGACTCCTGCCAGCGCCACCGCGCGACGACCGCAGCTCAAATGCACGGCATGATCATACCCCGCGGTGATTTAAACTCGAAAACCGCCCATCAGAGGGTTGTTTCATCATGTATCAGCATTATCCTTAATGTATGAGCTTGAGTGTAGTTTTGCTATGAAGGCTATCAGTTTCAGCATACCATTATGCCATCTTCAGGCCCCATAGGTATCTCTCCAAACAGACGATAATGTCACATAGTGCCATAAAACCAAGGATGTCGTGAATTCAATCGTTTCACTAGTGTTTCATTCCTAGACTTCATAGGAACAAATAACTTGATGGCTTCTAATGAAGCACTACTGAAACGAATGAATTCATGACATATACGGTTTTAAGGCACTATATGACATTATCGTTTACTTGGAGAGATGCATATGGGGCCGGAAGATGGCATAGTGGAATGCCGAGACTTGTACCCTTCAAAATAAAATACAATACTGGCCATTAAAATTCTTACACCACGAAGATGACGTACCACAGACGCGAAATTTAACCGACTGGAAGAAGATGCTGTGATATGCAAATGATTAGTTTTTCAGAGCATTCATACAAGGCTGACGCCAGTGGTGACACCTACAACGTGCTAACATGAGGAAAGTTTTCAACCGATTTCTAATACACAAACAGCAGTTGACCGTGATTGCTTGGTGAAACGATGTTGTGATGCCTCCTGTAAGGAGGAGAAATGCGTACCATCACGTTTCGACATTCATAAAGGTCAGATTGTAGCCTACCGCGATTGCGGTTTATCGTATCGCGACATTGCTGCTCGCGTTGGTCCAGATCCAATGACTGTTAGTAGAATATGGAATCGGTGGGTTCAGGAGGGTAATACGGAACGCCGTTCTGGATCCCGACGGCCTCGTATCACTGGCAGTCGAGATGACAGGCATCTTATCCGCATGGCTGTAACGGATCGTGCAGCCACGTCTCGATCCCTGAGTCATCAGTTGGGGACGTATGCAAGACAACAATCATCTGCACGAACAGTTCTACGACGTTTGCAGCAGCATGGACTACCAGCTTGTAACACCATAGCTCTAATACTCCAATGATTTATTTTGTTTGTTTCATTTAATATTACATCGTTAAGCTTCTGTAAATGTGTTTGAGTGAACAGATGACACAAAATTGTATACTCCTTTCTTTGTACAAACTTTGATGTCATGGTTTGGTTCTATGCAAAGTAGTGTATCTGTCATTTAAATTCTTTGTCCCATTTAGAGGGAACAAAATTTACTGTGTGTAATTGTGATTTTGTGTGAATAATTTTTTTGTAGAATGTCAATATGTGCAAATATTCTGTTTTATTGAATGAATTTGGTTGCTGTTATGTAAACTGGTGATCCTCACTTAGGGTTCTATGTTATTCTGTATGTAAAAGTTGGTGTGGTTCCCGTCGGGGACGGAATTGTGTAGCGCGCGCAAATTGTGGTTGGCCTGGGTAGAAAAGGTGGAATTGAGAGACAGTCGGGGACGAGCCACCAGTCGGGGACGAGCTACCATTCTGTGCACTGCCATGTAAATGTTGCATATTGTGCTGGTCCCGAGAGAGGAATTTTCTGCCACTTTCCAATGCCTCGGATGGAGGGATAAATAGCTGGAACTATTCTGGAATTTGTATCTGTCATCGCCACCAAGAAATGACTGAGTCCAGCAATTCTACCTGCAATTCCACCTACCGACATGCAATCGCCACCACATTGCGCAATCACTGTAATGGAGCACTATAGCAATGTACAGTGAAGGATCAGCTTAATGGATGTGTTAGTGTGCTCAAATATAAGGTAATTTATAACTGAGTTTATGTACTTACCTTGATTTTTCTCCTTATCATAACACCTCTCAGGTTCCTCTCCATTTGAACAAAAGTGATTTCCGAGTGTCCTTACTGAAAGAACATTAAAGCCCAGTGTTTTTGCTAATTAATGCCTCTTGAACATAGTAAAAACAAAGTTAATGTGGCAAGAGAGTGAGTTAATAATGCTTACTAAAAATAATTTTCCTGGTAAAACTGCTTATTAAGGTGTTGTTGCCAACTTCTAATTAAGAATTCTTAAGACTGAGGCTTATAAAGTTCTGCTTAGTAAATGATCACATTACTGCCTGTTGTAAATCTCAGAAGGTGAGTCAGTGTCTTACATATATGTTAATTTTGTCTCTCAATGTAGTAAAAGTAGAAAACTTCAGTGTGGAACGTAATATACTCATGTTTGCTAAGTGTTTGTCTCTTCTGTGTATTATAAGTGCATATGAATAATGTACCAGGATCCACAGTCTGTCTATTGTGTTAATGCTCTGTAACAAGTAACAGAAAGACCATTAATTATGAAAACCATAATTTCCTTATCGAAATGATAGTGAGAAGCAACATGTTATTGGATTCCAATTAACTTTCACTTTAAATAGTAAAGTATTTAACTGAGAGAGGTTTAACCTATATCCAATTAATGATTCTGTAGTGAATAGTAATAATAACGTTATAAAGACCATCCAGTTTGTGTAAGCCCTTAAAGTAATAGTGTGTTTCGGTATCTGTTATAAATTTGCAAATAGTTTGTGATGCTCCAGTTGTTAGCTTCAATCTTAAAACATACGTATGTGTCAAGAGTTCACTGCTCTCGCGTGTGGCAAAGTATAGGTTGTGTTTATCCATTAAAGTTACTAATAACTATTTTCTTGAACGAGAATGTTAATTATTCTCTTGCCTAGTTAGGCTGGCGACCGTTTTCTTTACCCGTTAAACAGTACAAATAGGCAGAAGTTTGTTTGTTACTGTTCAAATATTTCCGTAATTCTGACTTTCACTTCCGATAAGCCACCTCCGTTAGGTACAACACGGTCTACACAACAAAATTCCTCTCAGAGGGTAACACTGCTCTGTTGCGTTATACCATAATTGCTTTAATAAGATTGTTTTATTTCACAACCTGCTTTAAGGTTATGGTACAACAGCAGTAGCAAATTGCAACAGACGGTAGTGTTATAAGCTCGGAGACCATGGCTGCGATTACTCTTGACGCTGCATGACAGGCAGGAGCGCCTGCGATGGTGTACTCAACGACGAACGTGTGTGCAGGAATGGCAAAACGTCATTTTTTCAGATGAATCCAGGTTCTGTTTACAGCATCATGACGGACGCAACCGTGTTTGGCGACATCGCGGTGAACGCACATTGGAAGCGTGTATTCGTCATCGCCATACTGACAAATCACCCGGAGTGATGGTATGGAGAGCCATTGGTTACACGTCTCGGCCACCACTTGTTCGCATTGACGGCACTTTGAACAGTGGACGTTCCATTTCAGATGTGGTACGACCCGTGGATCTACACTTCATTCGATCCCTGCGAAACTCTACATTTCAGGAGGATAATGCACGACCGTATGTTGCAGGTCCTATACGGGCCTTTCTGGATACAGAAAATGTTCGACTGCTGCCCTGGCTAACACATTCTCCATATCTCTCGCCAACTGAAAACATCTGATCAATGGTGGCCGAGCAACTGGCAAGTCACAATACGCCAGTCACTACTCTTGATGAACTATCGTATGGGCAGCTGTACCTGTACACGCCATCCAAGCTCTGTTTGACTCAATGCCCAGGCGTATCAAGGCCGTTGTTACGGCTAGAGGTGGTTGTTCTGGGTTCTGGGTAATGATTCCTCAGGATCTATGCACCCAAATTGAGTGAAAATGTAGTCACATGGCAGGTTTAGTATAGTATATTTGTCCAATGAATACCCGTTTAACATATGCATTTCTTCTTTTTGAGGCAATTTTAATGGCCAGTAGTGTAAAATAACATCTCAGCTACAAGGCTGTCGGAGAATTTAATTAATATTGACTATTAGTGATATGGGTTTATAATTAAGCCGATTACTTATTTCTCCTTTCTTTGGTATTGATGTCACTTGCGCAACTTTTCAGGCTTTGGGTACTGATCTTTCTACGAGTGAGCAGTTGTTGGTGGTTAGTAAACGCACTTTAGCATATTACTTGTAGGTGTAGGATGTTTGTAAATTTTCATTGTTGTGGGTATTCCTCACACAGCAGCGCGCCGCTACCGCTACATGTATCGACCTGACCAGGTGGGCGGCTCGGCGCCACCTGTGGTACGGCGGAGTCAGCGGTCGCCAGCCGGGCTGGCCGGCAGCTGGTCGGGTGCTGGCGGCGATTACCAGAATCCCGGCAGCGGCGCTAATTAGCACCGCGGGGGCTCGCACTGTACTACACAGGAGTCCGGGTAACCTCTAGCTCTGCCCCAGCCCGCTTGCTGACCAGCGGATTTGTATTGGAAACAGTGATACCGCTAGCTCTACAGGTATGATGCCATTGAAACAGAGGATGACACGCGCAAAGCTGAAATACTAAACATCTTGAAACGTCCCCTTAGAACAATTGTACACGACTGTGCTTAAACTGACACACAATTTTTGTTTGATGGAGCTCTCCATGCTACTCTATGGTGTGCAGGCTTCTTAATCTCCCAGTACCTACTGCAACCTACATCCTTCTGAATCTGCTTAGTGTATTCATCTCTTGGTCTCTCTCTACGCTTTTTACCCTCCACGCTGCCCTCCGATACTAAACTGGTGATCCCTTGATGTCTCAGAACATGTCCTACCAACCGATCCATTCTTCTAGTCAAGTTGTGCCACAAGCTCCTCTTCTCCCCCATTCTGTTCAATACTTCCTCATTAGTTATGTGATCTACCCATCTAATCTTCATCATTCTTCTGTAGCACAACATTTCGAAAGCTTCTATTCTTTTCTTGTCTAAACTATTTATCGTCCATGTTTCACTTCCATACATGGCTACACTCCATACAAATATTTTCAGAAACTACTTCCTGACACTTAAATCAATACTCGATGTTAACAAATTTCTCTTCTTCAGAAACGCTTTCCTTGCCATTGCCACTCTACATTTTATATCCTCTGTTCTTGCTCCCCAAATAGCAAAACTCCCTTACTACTTTAAGTCTCTCATTTCCTAATCTAATTCCCTCATCATCACCCAACTTTATTCGACTACATTCCATTATCATCGTTTTGCTTTTGATGTTAATCTTATATCCTCCTTTCAAGACACTATCCATTCCGTCCAGCTGCTCTTCCAAGTCCTTTGCTGTCTCTGACAGAATTACAATGTCATCGGCGAACCTCAACGTTTTTATTACTTCTCCATGAATTTTAATAACTGTTCCGAATTTTTCTATTGTTTCCTTTACTGCTTGCTCAATAAACAGATTGAATAACATCGGGGATAGGCTACAACCCTATCTCACTCCCTTCCCAACTACTGCTACCCTTTCATGTCCCTCGACTCTTATAACTGCCATCTGGTTTCTGTATTTTACCCCTGCCACCTTCAGAATTTGAAAGAGAGTATTCTAGTCAACATTGTCGAAAGCTTTCTCTAAGTGTACAAATGCTAGAATCGTAAGTTTTCCTTTCCTTAATCTATATTATAAGTCGTACGGTCAGTATTGCCTCAGGTGTTTCAATAGTTCTACGGAATTCAAATTGATCTTCCCCGAGCTGGCTTCTACCAGTTTTTCAATTCACCTGTAATGAATTCGTATTAGTATTTTGCAGCTGTGAGTTATTAAACTGATAATTCGGTAATTTTCACATCTGTCAACACCTATTTTCTTTGCGATTGGAATTATTGTATTTTTCTTGAAGTCGGAAGTTATTTTGCCTGTCTCATACATCTTGCTCGCCAGATGGTAGAGTTTTGTCAGGACTGGCTCTCACAAGGCTGTCAGTAGTTTTAATGGTAGTTTGTCCACTCCCGGGGCCTTGTTTTTCAGTGCTCTGTCAAACTCGTCACGCAGCATCATATCTCCCATTTCATCATCATCTACATCCTCTTCCACTTCTATAACATTGTACTAAAGTACATCGCCCTTGTATAGACCCTCTATATACTCCTTCTACCTCCCTGCTTTCCCTTCTTTGCTTAGAATTGGGTTTCCATCTGAGCTCTTGGTTCTCTTTTCTCCAAAGGTCTCTTAAATTTTCCTGTAGGCAGTATCTACCTTACCTCTACATCCTTACATTTGTCATCTAGTTATCCCTGCTTAGCAATTTTGCATTTCCTGTCGATCTCATTTTTGAGACGTTTGTATTCCTTTTTGCCCCCTTCATTTACTGCATTTGATATTATAGCGATGAAAAGATTATAGGCCGATTAAAATTACTTGATAGTTGACTTCTGTCACTTGCCGCTACAGCGTTGCCACGTTCGCTAGCGGCTACCGCTCACTTACAGGTGGCAAAACCAATACGGCGGATCACATTACAAATGCTGTTGATGTGTAACGTAGGAAGTGGCCGCCGCGAAGTGTAACGGAAATACGAGATTGTCGACAGTTGATTTTTAAGTGACCAGTGACGGAACTGCGGCAGATTGCGCGTTTTTTAGCCCTGAATTTAAACTCATGTCCTAGCCTAACCACAACCTCGTGATGTGCTATGTATCCGAGACGCCGGTGATCACAGTCTGCTGCAGAACTAAAATCACAATCGTTTTCTCCACGGCGTTTAAGCTACGAGAAAACACAAGACAGAAAAAATTCCAGTTTCATCGTTAAAAGGAAACTGATTTTTCGTAACTGGTTACCTGAAACTATCCTTACACAGGCTAACAGGCTGCAATATTTTCGTTATGGAGTGTAGCCATGTATGGGAGTGAAATATGGATGATAAACTCTTTAGCCAGGAAAACAAAAGAAGCCTTCGAAATGGGGTGCTGCAGAAAAATGCTGAAGATTAGTGAGTAGATAATGTAACCAATAAGGAAGTACTAAATGCAGTTAGGGAGTAAAGAAATTTCTCTCACAACCTGACTTGAAGAAGGATCGGTTGTTAGAACACATTATGAGACATCAAGCGATCACCAATTTAGTACTGTAGGTAAGCATAGCGGCAGGAGTGGGGGTGGGGATGCAAATCTTTGCCAGAGATCAAGACATTAATTAGGTTCAGAAGGATGTAGGTTGCCGTAGCTATTCGGATATGAAGAGGCTTCCACAGGATTGAGTAGCATCGAGATTTGCATCAAACGAGGCTTTGAATTGAAGACTCAACAACAACAACAACAACAACAACATGTTGATGAAATACGAAACAAAAGGGCCAGATCCAGGATTCAGTATCCGAACACATCAAGAAAGAAAGCCGAATAAATTAATGGAACTGAACTTGAAACGTCCCCATCAAAAAATTAATGAATGACTGTGCTGATAAACATCTTACGTTATTTCATTTTCAAACAGCTGAGTAAAACTGAACGTACTCGGACATTTACTAAAGTGACACACAATATTTTTAGCGCAACGCAATGTGACTTTCAGTAATCCCTACAAAAGAATGGCCCTGACTGACACTAACCTATAACTCTCACAAATCACTTACCTCACAAAAATCTTCGTTACTCGAACTACTGCAATACAGCGAGCGCCACTACTGCCAGCTAAATAAAAGATTCTAACTACTGAAGGCATAGTTAGCAAATGAATGATTTTGACAGAGAAAAAAAATAGCCGAAGAAACACGTTTTCTTTGAAATGTTACCGTGTATAACGCCCCCATTTCCACTGAAATGTAATTTTCGTACACTAAATAAAAGCAGACATTTCCGCAATTGTCCGCAGCTCATGGTCGTGCTGTAGCGTTCTCGCTTCCCGCGTCCGGGTTCCCGGATTCGATTCCCGGTGGGGTCAGGGATTTTCTCTGCCTCGTGATGACTGGGTGTTGTGTGATGTCCTTTTGTTAGTTAGGTTTAAGTAGTTCTAAGTTCTAGGGGACTGATGACCATAGATGTTAAGTCACACAGTGCTCAGAGCCATTTGAACCATATCCGCAATTCCGGCAAGGTATAACAGGTCAATGTTAGTCATGCGATGTAACCAGACCGTAAGCTGAAACTAAGGGGGCACTCATCGTGAAATGATAAGCCTGTAGGGAGCTAGTAGTCTGGCGGGAACTAGAACCCCCAGATGTGGCTAGTGGCTTCGTGTTATCTCATCTAGCGAGCCCCTGTGTCCTGGTGTCAGGACTGGTGTGGCGTGGCTGCCCTCTCCCACCAGCCACACCACACAGGTCTGACGAAACATTCAAAATTAGTGCCACAACAAACACAAGACGAACGATGGAAAAGTGAGCAGCGACACTAACATAACAACTCTCACGGAATATGTTATCAGAAGTGTCTGCTCAGATCACGTTTCGCCACATTTTGTGAAAGTGCATGCGAGGCGAAGTAGTGAGCGAAAATTTGTGAAAAATTAAGTGAAAACAATGCACTAAGCAGTAGTTGGTCGAGACACCGAGACACTAACCAGAGACACGAAACAGGACGAAAAATGTAAGTGCAGAAACGCACATAACCTGTTCCCACGAAACAGCTTTTCACAAATATGCAGTACTCTTCTTCGTGGCTAGTGACATGCGAAATATGGACAGTGGCGTTACAGAATCGATAACTGATTTTTATCTATGACCG
The DNA here is from genome assembly GCF_023897955.1 of Schistocerca gregaria. Classification (NCBI taxonomy): domain Eukaryota; kingdom Metazoa; phylum Arthropoda; class Insecta; order Orthoptera; family Acrididae; genus Schistocerca; species Schistocerca gregaria. The sequence goes on along the minus strand of NC_064920.1, from coordinate 1,047,129,590 downwards.
ACTATTATCGATAGTTACATTTTATCTTTGACTAGTTTTCTCTCTGCAACTATGTGCAAGCTAGACCACGCCCACTTTCCTCGGTATTTAGGCCGCTCTCCAACGCCCGACTCGTCAGTCGGCAGGACTCAACAGGACCAGCCATACCTCTGAGGATGTCCAACGCAGTATTGGACGAATAGTTAGAAATAGAAGAATTCCATGGACCACGGCCATATTACCCGGAAGAGTTATCAACAACAGTACCATCTGGTCGTGAAAGCCTTCATTGTATGATTAGAAGACTCTACGGGTAGAATGTCTCGAAATCAGTTAATTTAGAAGAATGTTTCGGACAGCTCGTGGGCAACGGATTTATGATTACGCAGAAGCTGCGTTGCTACGTGAAAGAATACATTTTACCAGGCGAGAGATGGACTCTGTGGACCTTAAGTTACTGCAACTGCACTTATTTATTGCTAACACTGTATTGGTAGATCTGTGGAGCAAAATAGATGGTTTAACGTTCAAATCAATGGAATCTATAATGGAAGTGACCACCAATAGGCATAATGAGAAGTTCAATATAATAATATCTAATGTACAGAGTACTAATAACACTGTAATGGCAGAGACTGTTATTCACAAATCGCCGAGAGCATTGTCTCAGGATGAGATTTCAGTTCTCGCAAAAGGAGGTAATTATGCTATTACTCCTACGCATGTACCACTGAAAGAGATTGTTGCGAATGTGGAAGCAGGGATTTGAACCCTCCCTAAGGCAACTGCTAGTGCAATTCGTATTGAAATCACAAGGATCTTCTGCCATAATAAGCCCTCAGGGATTTAAATGCGGACGAAGGGATAGTCGTTCTTCCATCTGATAAAGGCAATGCCACTGTCTTGATGAACAAAGAGGACTACAGAAATAATATTTAGGATCTATTAGTGCTGGGACATTACAATAAACTGAGAAGAGACGCGACGGCTGTTATCTTGAGGAAAAATAATGTGGTGTCACCGCCAGACACCACACTTGCTCGGTGGTAGCCTTTAAATCGGCCGCGGTCCGTTAGTATACGTCGGACCCGCGTGTCGCCACTATCAGTGATTGCAGACCGAGCGCCGCCACACGGAAGGTCTAGAGAGACTTCTTGCATTCGCCCCAGTTGTACAGTCGACTTTGCTAGCGATGGTTCACTGACAAATCACGCTCTCATTTGCCGAGACGATAGTTAGCATAGCCTTCAGCTACGTTATTTGCTACGACCTAGCAAAGCGCCAGTATTGACATTGTGAATCATGCACCATAAAGAGCGACGTTCGTCATTAATGAATTAAAGTTAAGTATTCCACCAGCTACGTCCGTTTTTCTCAATTCTAACTCCCTTGTCATGTTCCAGACCTCACGCCAGCCTGCGTGAGGTAAAACGCGTGCATTTCGGCCTCCTTTATTGACCCTATGTTGGCTCTAATGCCAACCACAACAAATAATACGTTCATAAAGTCTTCTACTTCCATTCCACAGAAGGATAAAAAGTTTTGCTAAGGAGTGAAGCTAAGTGTCCCAGACTTTATGGTCTACCTAAAGTTCACAAAATAAATCTCCCTCTGAGACCCATTGTTAGTGCGATTGATTCCCCTACTTATGAAATATCTAGGTATCTAGCTACTCTTCTACAACCATACATTGGTAAGACTGATTCTTATGTGAAGGATTCACGTTATTTTATTGAGAAAATTGAAGGTAAAACCTTGGCTCCTGAAGACATTTTGGTCAGTTTTGATATTTACTATGATTCCGGTCAATGAAGTTATGGTTTACATAACGGAAGTTTTCCCTTAAGATTTGACCGCTCTGTTTAGACACTGTCTCACATCTAGTCAGTTTCAGTGGGATGAGGAGTTTTATGAGCAAGTGGATGGTGTTGCCATGGGTAACCCGTTGAGCCCTGCGATTGCCAAATTTTACATGAAAAAATTTGAACAACTGGCGTTGAATAAAGCAAATAAGAAACCATGTTGTTGGTATCGTTATGTAGACGAAACATTCGTGGTTTGAACACACGGTAAAAAAAAACCTTAGACGAATTTTTTGATTATCTTAATAGCACAAACCCTAAAATTCAGTTTACCATTGAAGTGGAAAAAGACCGGGCTATTACGTTTCTCGATGTGTTAGTAATGAGACAGACCGATGGCAGTCTAAAACATAAAGTGTTTCGGAAGAGCACACATACTGATAGATACTTACATAAGGACTCCAATCATCACCCACAACAAAAAAAGAGATGTAATCAAAAGTTTAGTGGACGGGGCAAAACGGATTTGTACGCCGGAACATCTGGATACGGAACTGAATCATCTGAAACAGGCCTTCGAAAAGAATGGGTACTCAAACAAAGAAATTAATAGATTTTTAAGACCTAACTACAGCAGGCCAAAGGACAAGGATTATACACAACAATGGAAGATCACGGTGTCTTTGCCTTTCATTAGTAAAAGTACAGATCGAATGGGCAACATTTTGCTGAAACATAAAGTGAAACCGGTATTCAAACCTAGCAGAAAAATGGGACAAGTACTTCGTTCTGTTAAAGATAGAAGGCCACCATTATCATATAGTGGTGTGTATAAAATTCCGTGTACCTGTGGCAAGGTCTATATCGGTACTACGAAAAGAAGTGTGAATACGAGGGTAAACGAGCATAAAAGTCTTTGCCGACTGTGTAAAATAGATAAATCGGCCGTTGCGGAACATGCACTTCAGTCCGGTGACCATGTAGTTAAATTTTATGAAATTACAGTTTTAAGTGCTACCATGAACTATTATCCACGAGTGTATAAGGACGCTATTGAAATTGATAAACATGAAGATAATTGTAATAGAAAAGAAGAGGCTTGAAATTAAGCGAGATACGCACAGTGACGTTACAGAATCGATAAGTGATTTTTATGTATGACGGACTATTATCGATAGTTATATTTTGTTTTTGTCTAGTTTTCTCTATGCTGCTATATGCAAGCCAGACCACGCCCACTTTCCTCAGTATTTAGCTCGCTCTCCGACGCCCGACTCGTCAGTTGGCAGGACTCAACAGGACCAGCCATACCTCTGAGGATGTCCAACGTAGTCTTGGACGAAAGGTTAGGAATAGAAGTATTCCATAGACCACGGCCATATAACCCGGAAGAATTATCAACAACAGTAAACTAATCGTGTTTGCATAAGGCTTTTTTTCAAAGCAACGGAGTTTTTAAATACGTATAGTTCACAACTGGGCAACGGCCTTGCAGCAGCGGATACACCGGTTCCCACCAGATCACGGAAGTTAAGCGCTGTCGGGTGTGGCCGGCACTTGGATGGGTGACCATCGGGGCTGCCATGCACCGTTGCCGTTTTTCGGGTTGCACTCAGCCTTGTGATGACATTTCAGGACCTACTCGACCGAATAGTAGCGGCTCTGGTCACAGAATGCCATCGTAACGACCAGGAGAGCGGTGTGCTGACCACACGCCCCTCCTATCCGCATCCTCAGCTGACGATGACACGGCGGTCGGATGGTCCCGATGGGCCACTTGTGGCCTGAAGACGGAGTGCTTTTATAGTTCACAATTACGAACAACTTCAGTTGGAAAGCTCACACAGAAACTTTTGTAAGTCGAATCAAAGGTTGCGTTATATTTGTCAGAAGTCTTCGAAGTTTCAACAGGTCTACTGAATAGAATGTCGACAAGACGCTTGTCCGTCCTCTTCTGGAATATTGCTACGCTATATGGAATCCTTGCAAGATACAATTAACGTAGAAATTTCAATGAAAGGCTGGTCATTTTATACTTTCAAAAAATTGAGCAGAAGTGCGTCGTGAGTTTGCGCGACAATCGTTAAAGAAAGGCGTTCCTCATTGTGGCTAAATCTTTTCAAGAAATATCAATTATCATTCTTCTCTTCCGAGTGCGCAAATGTTTTGTATTAACCAACTACATATGATTATCGTAATAAGAGAAATCAGAGCATGCACCGAAACAATCTCGTGTTTGTCTTTCCTGTTTGCAGTTCGAGAGTGGAATGGTTGAGAAATTGTCTACAGGTTGCCCTTTGAACCCTCTGCCAGGAACTGCTGTAGTAGTCCTATTTGTGTAAGTGTAGGCAGTCTAACTCGTGTAACGCGAAGAAGGTGATGGTTAGAAATTAATAACGAACAACTGGTTTAAAAGAGAAAATGTATGAGTAGCGTGTAGCCACGCTTAACAGATGAATGTGTAACGTGAATGTGGAAATGAGTAGCTTCACTTCATTACGGTTAATTGTACAACTGATCCATGCAACATGAAACAAACTGACATAAATTTTAAGAACAAGACAAGGAAAGACACAAAATTAAAGTTTTAAAAATCAGAAGCTGTACATGTCTTGCTCCGTGACAGTGAATCGTGGATCGAAAGATGGAAAACGAAATCCGTTAACTGAGCATACCGCTGCTCTGCCGAGTTGTTTTCTTCACCTTATGCAGAATATTTCGACAACCTACCCAGGTGCTGCAAGTATTGCTGGAGACCAACCAAACTGTGAAGCTATTTGTAACCGAGTTCTGCTCCTGATGCCCTCTACGCACTTTGATCCTCTTTCATTATTCAGAGCGAGCGCTCATATTCCGTGAAACGCAAATTAACTCTGCTTTTTCCTTATCCGGTGGATGTAAAGGCCGGTGAGATCTTAATAAAGTGAGTATGCCGGACCAGAAACCTTGTTTAATTTTACACAGACGTCCTTTTTTCTTAGGTTTTCTGCTATGTTTAATTCGTATGCTATATCGGAAACTTGGCTTTCCTACAACGGTGTTGCTCTCATCCGATTTAATTTGATGATTATATTCGAGGCAGTGCTAGACGGCAAGTGATTAACTTGGATATTTTACTCGGGTGTATCGCTAATGTTCCTCGCGTCTTTCCTCGAGCGTTCTGACAATCTGCCCCGCGTAGGATATGCCACATTCACGAGTAATGCGAGACACACCAGGCTTTCGGAGACCCGCACCGTCTTTAACATTACAAATGAGACTTTTATCCTAGTTGAAGGGAACGAAAAACACTGGACGCCATATTTCAGTAGGAACCTATCGATCTTCCCGGAAATTGGGCCAGTATATGGTAGATAGCGATTTTAGGATTATCTTTTCGGTCTCAGCTCAACCTCTTTCTAAGGCGTTTATAAATTAGACTGCAACATTGGTTCAATTTGGCGGGCTGAGTATTCAGTCCGTAGGAACATTATTCTTAGGAGTCGTAATTCTTCGTCGAAGATCTTCTTGTCTGAAAATGTTCACGCTCTATGGACTAGAGCCTATACCACAGAATATTTGTCGTCGCTGATCATGGCTTGAGGTGTGAAGATAGAGGTCAGTGTACGTAGGTCTTCTACGTACGTTGTGAACCAGTAATCCGTCGGTACTTTTCTTAAGAAACACTTCTAGCAATGCTATATATGGTACTCACATAATTTTTCAACATTTTTCAGAAGGTTATTTGTTCCAGAATCGTATCTCACCTTAGAAACAAAAACATCCTCAGAAAATCACAGTCTGGGTTTGAGAATAACTGCTGTAATGAGAGTGCCATTTGGAAGTTCACTCACAACATTTAAGAAACATTAAATTAAAAAATAGCTCCGGTTGGTGTTTTCTGCGGCATATCTAAGGCATCTGACTGTGAATCACAGTATTCAAAAAATGGTTCAAATGGCTCTGAGCACTATGGGACTCAAGTGCTGTGGTCATCAGTCCCCTAGAACTTAGAACTACTTAAATCTAACTAACCTAAGGACATCACACACATCCATGCCCGAGGCAGGATTCGATCCTGCGACCGTAGCAGTCGCACAGTTCCGGACTGCGCGCCTAGAACCCCGAGACCACCGCGGCCGGCCACAGTATTCTCATGGATAAATTGAAATTTTATGGGACTGATGGTATAGTCAACCAATGGATTATTTCATTTCTAGCCAAAAGAACACAGAAAATTGTGCTTAGTAATTCAACTAATACAGCCCGGGAACATAATTCTGACCTGGGAGAAATCACGTATGGGTTTCCCTAACGGTCTTAGATACAGTATTGCTCTTCATTTATGTAAACGATCTTCCATCTAATATACAACAAGCAGAACTAATTTTTTTGCAGATGACGCTAGTACTGTAATCAGTCCAAACAGATATACAGAAAAAGGAGAAATGGCAAACAATGTTCTTAAAAATTCACTGACATGATTTCTACAAATGGTCTCATCCTCAATTCGAAGTGGCACAAGACATTCAGTTCTGAACATATATGGGTGGTCCATCAATGGTTAGTATAACAAATGGTGAGGAAACAATAAATGACGTGAAACTTCAAAATTCTTAAGTGTCCATATGGATTAGAGTTTAAACTGGGTAAAGCACATTTTGGAACTCCTAAGACAAATCAGTTCAGCCGGATTCGCACTTAGAATTATTGAAAATCTTTTTTAGAGAGACAAATCAGAAAGTTGACATATTTTACGTACTTTCATTCAATAATACACATGAAAAAATATTCTTGGGTAACTTATTTTTAAGGAAGAAAGTCTTCATTGCTCAGAAACTGGCTGTAGGATAATATGTGGTGCTCACCCAGAGGTATTTGTAGACATAAGGAGTTGAGCATTTCCGACTATTGCTTCACAGTGTATGTATTCCGTCATAAAGTTTGTTGTAAGTAATTCACTGCTGTACCAAAGGAATTATGGTGTACATAATAACTAAACTAGAAGGATAAATGACGTTCAGTACTCCATATTAAAGTTCTCTTCAGCACAAAAAAAGAGGAGGGGGAGGGGGGGTTGCTTAAAGTAATATATTTTATCTCTTACCCAGGGATATGAAACGTCTGACTAACGGAAAAGTAAAATTGGAAAACATACTGAAAACGTTTCTCCTTGACAACTCTTTCTGTTCCATAGAAGCGTTTCTGTTATCGTAATGTCTAAAAGGTGGTTGGTAGCAATTACTAACATCAGTATTTTCACTATAAAAATAAATTGGTGTAAGTATTCAGCGTTTAGTCGTATTTATAAATGAATTTTCTTTGTTAATGTAAAATGACTCGTTGCATATCATTATGATTTATCACGCAAAATGATCCATGGATCATGACAAACAAGCTAACCAGAGTTCCCGCTCCATGTGGCCAGGCAACAGACGTGTCGCCTTCGTACAGATAGCAACACGTTGGTTCCAACAGGAAAAAGTCTAATGCCTTCGTTTCAAAGTGTTGCTTGTATAGATTTGGCACGAGAGCTGCTAACGGACGACAGAGCCACCATTCCGTAACAGAAAATCGTAAACACCTGAAGAAGACGGCTAGATCAGCTGTTGAAATATTGAGTACACCAGTAAAATGGAAACAACAATTAAGTGGAACACCTGGAAGCTCATCATTGATCAATCATTCCAAGAAAGCCTGAGAGGTCACAAAACAAAAATCAGATTCCTAAGATCTGTCAAAGGCTGATCAAGGACGAGTGTTACAAGAAATGAGAAAGTATGCAAATATGCTTCGAGACATGTAACTTAAATAACGAAATGTAGGAATATATAGATAAATGGAAGCAACATCTTGAACGTAAGGGTACGGAGAAAATTCCAGCATAGTAAATAAATACAAGCTCTTATGAAAAAGAGGCACTGGAAGAGAGAGTAGAACATCTTCTTAAAAAGGTGAAGCCACAACAGTCATATTGGCTAAACCTTAAAGAAAAAGAAGATGTCTCGATGCTGTTGATTAGGATGCTTCCACAGAAGTTTTAGGTGATACAGAATTCACAATGTCATTGCATCCTTGTATAACTTTGACACTTATTGTATGGACCATCCTTAAACGACTTTTTGTGGCTCTGTAAAACTGAGGGACGATTGGTAATATGTCTGTATATCTACATTTGCTGAACCTACCCATGAAATGGAATTTACTGCACCTACGAATATGATAAAAAAAAAGTGGCGTGCACGGTGGCCTTTCCCACTAACAGAGGGGAAATGAAGATGAACTAGATACTAGTTACTGTTGCAATAAAACAACAGAAAGCTTGAAAATTAAATGCACTACAATAAGAGACAGAAGAAAAAAGTAGAGAACGGTAGAGATAAAAAGAATGGCCTTCGTGAAAACAAGCGTCATGTTCGTGAATTCAGTTATAGTGCATGCACGACCGGTCGTAATAAGCAATTACGTGCATAGAAACAGATATTTACGGTTTAAAGTGTTGTTTTACTGGTATGACATCCGAAATTTGTGTGTCTGGGAGAATGCGTTAACATAAAGAGAGACATCTGCTGGAATACACATGTTCGTGATCAGTTAAGTTAAATAAAGTAGACTACGAAGTGCTTTTAGAGTAACGCAAGTTTTTTGCCTGTCGAACACTCGAAAGCCCATTGTAATTAATCTCGTTTCATACTGCAGTTACTGCCGCATAGCTGTTGCATTTGCCGCAAGTGAGTGTGTGACGGATCGGCGTTGCGACTGTTATTACAGAGAATCATTGCGAGAGCGCTCTGCCAATCATTCTTCTTTTGTGTGACAGTATACAGTGCACTTCACTCTGACGCTCATTCCCCGTCCATCGCGGGTTGTGACGTATAAAGGCAACATGTTTTATAGTTTGTGCAAATGAGATTGCCGAGATCGTCGCTCTCTGTTCCCACATGTGTGTTAGTCAAAAGCAGCAATAAGAGTAGGATGGTCGATTTACATTAGATTTGCACGCAGTGCAAGGAATTTTCCACGAAATGTAGTACTGTCGTTTCTCATCTGCACAGAAAAAAGCTAGCTTACACAGATCCTAGTGTCGAGTTGTCGTCCTGAACCTTGCCACTCCTCAGCATAGCACTACAGTTAAGAGCTGAATGACTTGCAGTTTTGTTTCAGAATACACCTAAAATATAGTCCGCAGTTGATGATCTGGAGGCCGTGACGGTAGCTCAATTTGTTCGCCAGAGGGTTCGCTATCATCTATAGTTAAAAAGACTGAGTGAATGGATCGACGACGAAATTGAACAATACCCAACAAAATGAGATCAACAAAACTGTGGCTAGCACTGCTGCTGCTGGATGACGGGATCCGGAGTTCGGTTCCCGGTCCGGTAGGGAATTCTTTTTTCCTGGGGACCGTATGCTTCTGTTGTCCTCATCATTTTACCATCGTTCGGGAAAAGTGGCAAGACTGGACAGTGAAAAGGTTGGGACTTTGCATGGGCACTGGCAACGACCCAGATGAGCGCGCCACATGCCAAATATCACCACCCTCACATATTTTTACCTACACATACAGCTTAACATACCTTCCCTGAAACTATGTCGTCTTGTTTCCCGAGTCACGACTTGTTGAGTCTAGTATCTTTTGAAAACAAGTAGTGAAGCATGCTTTACTTCTGCGGAAAAAAAGCAGCGAAGCTATAAGGTTATAATTTGAACAACAACTAGCCACAAGTACGGCTGAGAAAAGTTTAATTACATCGAACCGTTGCCTGTTTCGGATTATTACAAATCCATTTTCAGATAGCTGTTACGGATTTCATTGCTCTTCTGCTGGAGGCCTCGTTTGCTGGTGTTAAATTAGGGTTTACACGTTAGCGACTCTTAGGATGAAACTGTACTGTTTCACATAAGCACTCTGCCGAGTGTACGGTGGTAGGGACCATAAGCTGCACTCCGTCTTCAGGCCACGAGTGGCCTACCGAGACCATCCGACCGCAGTGTCACTCTCATTGGAGGATGCGGATAGGAGGGATGTGGGGTCAGCACACCACTTTCACGGTCGTTATGATGGTATTCTTTACCAAAGCTGCTACTATGCGGTCGCGTAACTCCTCAATTGGCATCACGAGGCTGAGTGCACCTCGAAAAATGGCAACAGCGAATGGCAGCATGGATGGTCACCCATCCAAGTGCCGACGACGCCCGACAGCGCTTAACTTCTGTGATCTCACGGGAACCGGTGTGTCCACTGCGGCAAGGCTGTTTCCGACCAAAAGCTGCATAAAAAGTTTTTGAAAAGTTATTCATCCGTTTCATCTTCTTCTCAATAATTAAAAAAGCGACAAAGTTTGGATATAAAATTTATCATTCGAATGAATATTGTATTTAGTGACGTGAGACACGTGTCAAATACACTCCATTCAATAAATTCTTTTTATTTCTCTCGGGTGATAATAGTCGATATTTTGTTGCATCCGAAAGAAGTAACACGAGGAACTACATTTTTGGTTCTTTATAAATACTTAAATTATTTTCATAATTGTACACTCCTGGAAATGGAAAAAAGAACACATTGACACCGGTGTGTCAGACCCACCATACTTGCTCCGGACACTGCGAGAGGGCTGCACAAGCAATGATCACACGCACGGCACAGCGGACACACCAGGAACCGCGGTGTTGGCCGTCGAACGGCGCTCGCTGCGCAGCATTTGTGCACCGCAGCCGTCAGTGTCAGCCAGTTTGCCGTGGCATACGGAGCTCCATCGCAGTCTTTAACACTGGTAGCATGCCGCGACAGCGTGGACGTGAACCGTCTGTGCAGTTGACGGACTTTGAGCGAGGGCGTATAGTGGGCATGCGGGAGGCCGGGTGGACGTACCGCCGAATTGCTCAACACGTGGGGCGTGAGGTCTCCACAGTACATCGATGTTGTCGCCAGTGGTCGGCGGAAGGTGCACGTGCCCGTCGACCAGGGACCGGACCGCAGCGACGCACGGATGCACGCCAAGACCGTAGGATCCTACGCAGTGCCGTAGGGGACCGCAACGCCACTTCCCAGCAAATTAGGGACACTGTTGCTCCTGGGGTATCGGCGAGGACCATTCGCAACCGTCTCCATTAAGCTGGGCTACGGTCCCGCACACCGTTAGGCCGTCTTCCGCTCACGCCCCAACATCGTGCAGTCCGCCTCCAGTGGTGTCGCGACAGGCGTGAATGGAGGGACGAATGGAGACGTGTCGTCTTCAGCGATGAGAGTCGCTTCTGCCTTGGTGCCAATGATGGTCGTATGCGTGTTTGGCGCCTTGCAGGTGAGCGCCACAATCAGGACTGCATACGACCGAGGCACACAGGGTCAACACCCGTCATCATGGTGTGGGAAGCGATCTCCTACACTGGCCGTACACCTCTGGTGATCGTCGAGGGGACACTGAATAGTGCACGGTACATCCAAACCGTCATCGAACCCATCGTTCTACCAGTTCTAGACCGGCAAGGGAACTTGCTGTTCCAACAGGACAATGCACGTCCGCATGTATCCCGTGCCACCCAACGTGCTGTAGAAGGTGTAAGTCAACTACCCTGGCCAGCAAGATCTCCGGATCTGTCCCCCATTGAGCATGTTTGGGACTGGATGAAGCGTCGTCTCACGCGGTCTGCACGTCCAACACGAACGCTGGTCCAACTGAGGCGCCAGGTGGAAATGGCATGGCAAGCCGTTCCACAGGACTACATCCAGCATCTCTACGATCGTCTCCATGGGAGAATAGCAGCCTGCATTGCTGCTAAAGGTGGATATACACTGTACTAGTGCCGACATTGTGCATGCTCTGTTGCCTATGTCTATGTGCCTGTGGTTCTGTCAGTGTGATCATTTGATGTATCTGAACGCAGGAATGTGTCAATAAAGTTTCCCCTTCCCACGGTGTTCTTATTTCAATTTCCAGGAGTGTAGATGTTCCTAAGACATACAGTTAGTTGTTGCTATTCATTTGAGAACTGACACCACTGACCATTAAAATATACAAAACTGTGACGCAGCACAGTGGTTAGAACACCTAGAAGAACTACAGAATCCTTGTTCTCTTCCCTATAGCAAAATCCTTGTTCTCTTCTCCATAAAAGATCTTTATACCTCGAGCTCAAGTGTTAGTGTTGGTATTAGGTTTGGGTCAACATATTGCCGACTCTTATGATGAAGCTGTACTGCTACACTCAGTATTCTGCTGAGAATATAGTGGTAGAGGCTATAAGCGAAACAAGAAATTTCTTGTTGCCTTATTTGGTACAATATTTACAGGTCAAAGAATTTTACATTAGTTAGTCATCCACTTCATCTTATTCAGACTAATGGAAAAGCGAAAAGAGCTTGAAGGTAGAGTCGAATTGTATTATCATTCGAATGAATTCTGTATTTAACATTGAAGTTGATGTTTTACTGTAATTTTATTTCGAAATGTCTTGCAGAACACGAGACAGAAGCAATCACTGTTATCCGCATTATAGTCTTTAGAGTTTCGAGCATCATCTTGCAGCGTAAAGCCTTTCATATAATCAAAGAAGAAACATGGACATGCGGAAGGGCCATGTCTGCCCTCAACAACCTCCTTCCACCCCCAGCCCGTCCTTCCCTGGCTACTGACTCCTTCCTCACTTAAGGTGCGTTTATACCTGTGCGCCTTGCAGCTAGTCGCCGTGCGGCTCTGCTTCCCCCTCACGCAAGTAGACGTACGACACGAGTGTAGGTTGTTGCCAGATCCGCTATTAAGGGATGGAACACGGCATTAAATTCAAGGTTATAAGGTAGTGGCTGCTTGGAAAAACGATGAACGCGTTCGCGCAATCGGGCATTCAAACAGCGACAGACTGGTGACGGTCGGTACAAAGGCTGAGTACACGTGAAACAGCCTATGGTCAGCCAGCTAGTGTAGCAGCTCGTGACAGTGACAAACGTGCCGCGTCAGATTCCCATGTATGAGAATGTACACTTCCCGTTGGCGATGTGTGACAGAGGGAATGTTCTAGAAACTCGACGAACGTAATAAAAAGGGGACTCGCCCCCACCCAAGGAGAGCACAGTCAGTAGTTATCTGGGACGCTACCCCTTTGCCGGAATTCGCCACACTGAGGATTTAGAGTAGTTAAGAGTCATGTCGGGATCGAGATAATACTGAGAAGATAGACTCAGGACCCCGAGACAGAAGGCAGCTGACAGAGGTACATGACGCCGTATATCCTAACACTGTGAATTGAATAGAAGAAGCTAAAGTCAATAGCGCCAGAAGTGAACTTCCAGTGAACTTTGCTAGTCTGAGATTGATTAGACGTGAGTTTCCTGGGGCTGTACACCGAGTTCTGTGTCCCTGAACATCCTCTTTAGCGTATAGATTCTTTACGGTTCTGCAAGCTGCCTACGCGAAATTCGCCCATCGCTTACATCATTCGACGTAAACCTTTTGTAATTACAACGTGTCTTTCTCATTTCCTCTCGAGACACCACGATGTACTTGCCTTTTTCACGACTTTTGCACACAAGTGATTCGATTCACACTCTTGTTCGCGCTAGGCGTCTCTACTTGCCTATGGAGCACGTACAGCCGCACGGCGATTATCTGCAAGGCGCACAGGCGTAAACGTACCTTCAATATGACCAAGCAAAGCGAAGAGAAAACGTGGCCAGATTGACACCATTGTTGTTCAAGAAACAAGTAGGGAGAAGACGCGGTAGCAGCATATATTTACAAATGGAGCGCCATCAACCACGACTTGTCGATAAGCCACTGCTCTGCATAGCACAACTGTTAAACGCTGACTGGTCTACCCTTCTCTTTGACTTCGTATAGTCTACTACCTTTCTAACCAGTCCCTGTAGCATACTATACTGCTGTGCAAAGAAGCCGGAAATTACAAGGCTACTAATTTAGATAGCAACCAGCATCAAGTATGGCTGAAAAAAAGTTTATTTGTATCAAACTATTGCCAGTTTCGGATTTATTACAATTACATTTTTCAGGAGGCTCTTACAAATTTCCTTTCATCACTGCTGGAGGCTTCGTTCTGTAGTCGTTGCTGGTTTGATGCACTGAGATAAGCAAAACGTTTTCCATTCACAATCTGGTAAAGGTACGAGAGACTTCTTTTCTTCCCTTGGGCCTTCACTGAAACGTTTACGAAATGATGTTACAGTTAATAGAACGAGAAGTGTGTCGAAAACTGCTTGTTGTATATTTCTGCACGATGAATTCTTCCTGAATTTGCGCCAAACATTGTAAAGTCAACACATATTTTGGAACAAACGTTTTAGCTTTAAAATTTGTCCTGTGCTTGTGCTACGCATTTTAAAGTTAACACTTGTTTGCCAAAAATTTTAGCTTGATAATGCATCACACAAATACAAAATGAATTCGTCACTCAGAAATGTACACCAAACAAGTTTTTATCACATTTGATATTTCAATTACTTTGAAATCATTTCATAAATGTTCCACAGAAAACTACGAAAAGGAAAGAAACGTCTCTCTTAAGCTTACCGAACTGTGCAAGAAAGACGTTTTTTTATCTTAGTGCACCAAACCAGTAACGAATACAAAACAAGGTCCAGGGAGGAAATCCATAAGAGACATCTGAAGATGGATTTGTAACAAATCCGATACCGAGGATGGTTTCATATAAATAATGTTTTTAACAGAGATTTGTGGTCGTTTACTGTTTAAATTGTAAACCTTATAATTCTACAACAGCAACACTTATCTAAACGTCAGCTTTGGCAGAATAGCGCTCAGCTCTGAAAATTTAGTGACATTTTATTTATTTACTCTGTCCACACTATCCTTAAAACGCTCCCTATTAAATACGCTACTAGCCAATAAAATTGATACACCAAGAGTAGATGCACATGACAAACGGGTATTCATTGGAAAAATATATTATACTAGAACTGACATGTTATTACATTTCCACGCAATTTGGGTGCATAGATTGTGAGAAATTAGTACCCAGAGCAACCACATCTAGCCGTAATAATGGCCTTGATATTTTATTTATTTATTTATTTAACCTGGCAAGATTAGGGCCATCAGGCCCTCTCTTAAATCTAAACAGGCATTCTACTTATTTTACATTCATATGTTTTAGTAGGCATGTTTAACTACATCTAGTACAAAAAGTGAAATAAACAATTAGAAAGGTACACCTGGAAAAATACATTATTGAAGACAAAGATTTTAGATAGGAGTGCTGGTAGCAGGGAGTATGAGGGAGACTCATGGTGAAGGGAGGAGAAGAATAGAGACATGATGAAACATAATTAAGTAAATATAAAGGAAAAGAAGATTGCGTGGCTAATAGAGATAGATGAAGAGGAAGGCATCTCAGGAGCAAGATAGGAGACGCTAGCTTTGCTATTTGATGGATGAGAGGGTTGGCTTTGTACAATAATTTTGTGGAGAATTTTATGAGGATGATAGTAGGAAATGCTTCAACTTCTTCTTAAAAGCAGCAGGAGATTGAATTTTCCTCAAGGTAAGGGGCAGTTTGTTCCAGAGGCGGACAGCGGCAACTGAGAAGGAGTTTGCAAAAGTTTTTGTTTTGTGCGTGGCCACAGATAGGATACCAAATAAGATTGACCTCGTGTTTCGATTATGATGGCATGACAGGTTTTTAATATCTGAAGCAAGGTACTGGGGTGCTTGCGCGACGAGGAGTCGGTGAAGTAGACATAGAGTGTGGTAGTCACTCAATTTGTCCGGCCGCAGCCACCCTAGCTCGGAGTACGAAGCACTAACATGATCATATCGGAGAATGTTGCAGGTGTAACGCACACAGGCATTCATGGTTAGCTCTAGTCGTCATTTGTTTTCACTACTCATGCCTTGTTGAATTACATCACAATAGTGGAGGTTCGGTAGAAGGAGTGCTTGCACGAGCTGGCGTTTCAAGTCCTGTGGAAATAAGTTCCGAAACTTTTTTAGAGTATAGAGACAAGCAGACGTCTTTCGGCACACTGCGACTGTATTCTCTGCCCAGTTGAGACGCTCATCCAAAGTTACACCCAAGTTCTTCACTGTTTTCTGATATGGTATTGGAGTACCGTCGAGCAGAATAGGAGAAAGCCGTTCGCGGAAATCTGAACTTATTAATTTCTGATGGGCTATTAAGATTACTTGCGTCTTTTTTGCATATAGTTTAAGCCCCAGGGTTTTCGCCCATGTCACTACTGAAGACAGATCATCATTCATCAGAGCGATTGCAGTGTTTACATCTTCAGGTCTGACGCTTAGGTAGAGCTGGAGGTCGTCGGTATAGAAATGATATTTACAGGAGGACAGAACCGACGAAATATCGTTGACACATAAATAAAACGAAAGTGGTCATAAGACTGATCCTTGTGACACTCCCGAAAAAAAACATGTTTCCAGGAAGATTTTTCATTTACGCACACAACACATTGCTGTCTGTCTTTTAAGTAGCTTTCAAACCATCTCATTGCACTATCAGAGAAATTAAGCTGTTGCATTTTTCTTAGGAATATGTCAAAGTTAACAGTCTCAAAAGCTTTGCTGAAGTCCAGTAGCGTCAATATAGTTGCCTTTCGAGTGTCGATGGCATATTTCAGGTCATCAGTGACTTTAATTAGAGCAGTGTTTGTGCTGTGATGTTTACGGAAACCGGATTGAAATTTGTCACATAGACTGGATTCATGCAAATTTCAGTGATTTGGTCATGAACAATATATTCAAGTGCTTTGGAAACAGCAGGCAGTATGCTAATTGGTCGGTAATCACTAGGCAGTTGCGGGTTTTCGATCTTAGGGATGGGTCGAATTATGCTTCTTTTCCATGCAGTGGGGTATATTCCGTTCACGAGGGAAAAATTAAATATGTCAGTTAAGACAGGTACTAAGATATCGGCAACATACTTATTCATGGTTATACCGATACTGTCGTTGCCTATTGCATCAGAAGAGATTCTCATTATTGCTTTTCTTGCCGTATTTGTTGTTACATGTTTTAGATGGAATGTATCGTTGTTAGTTACCTTGTTTGGGCATTCTTGTGGTCGGTAATTATCAGCCGTGCTGGTATTCAGAGGTGCAGAGAAGAATTTATTTAATTCGTTAGCTGACACATGAACAGTAGTTTCCGGTTTTGCGTTTCCGACCCCCAAGCTACGGAGATTCTTCCATAGAGTCGTTGGTGTCAGATCGCTGCATACAAGGGAGCGAGCATGCCTGATTTTGGCACTGCGAATGCATTGTTTCACGCTGTTCCGTAGCTTTCTATATTCTTCGAAACGCTCGGGTTTCGGATCTGCCTTGAAACGCGTGTGGACAGCATCCCTATTAGTCATCATTTGACGTAATTCAGCTGTCAGCCATGGAGCAGATTTTCTTACACGGACTGTGCGCACAGGTGCATGTTTGTCATAGAGGGCAGCGAGTTTATCACCAAGTTCATTAATTTTGCCATCGATTGAAGGTTCTCTGATTATTTGATGCCATGAGATTTCTGAGCAATCGGCTGTTAGAGCATCAAGGTCAATACGTTTCATGTTCCTACAAGTTATGTAACGCGATTTTATCCTTGGGGGCTGCACAGAGTAGGCCACGAATATTACATCATGTGCTGAGAGGCCAGGGGCCGATGTTTGACCAACATCTCTTAATATGTCAATCTGTTTCGTTGCGATTACGTCTATAAGAGTATGACTGTGCGCCGTATGGTGTGTAGGTTGTAATGGAAGAATGTTCATGCTGTTGAAACTAAACAATCTTCTTAGGTTTATTGCGGAGGGAGTGTCTCTTAGCAGGTCTATGTTCAAGTCACCCATTACGATGACATGTTCGTATTGACACTGAAGTGAATGTAATTCCGACTGGAAGAAACTCATTGAGCTTATTTTTGGCGGCTCGTACACGACGCCAATCAAGAATTTCCGACTTTGTATATTTATTTCAATGAACATTAATTAAGCCTCTTTTTCATCAGCAGGATTTGACGTACATAAGACTTTCGCTTTGAGATCTGTTCGTATATACGCGCCGACCCCGCCACCTCGCTTTTTTGATCTGTATGCCATAAGAAATGTGTACCCTGGGAGATGAATAGATGCAGAGGATATATGTGGTTTCAACCACGTTTCGGATAAGAGGATTACGTGGTAGTTTAGTTGGTTGAAGAGGAGGCTAAGTTCTTCGTAATGCGCAGGTAAAGACTGGATGTTGCAGTGAGCTGCTAAAAGCTCTGACGCGTTACGCTGAGCAGCCTGGAGTAGGGTGGCAGACTGGTTTGTCCCTGTTAGACACTACCTGCCGCCAGGGGCACTGACCGGTGTTTCCGCCAAGTGACATAACACAGGGGTGTCCGAGATTTTGCGCGCCCTGTTTGTGACTCCGCGAGTGCCGAAAGAAAGGCGACTGCAGGAGATTTCCTGAGGTTGCGGGAGTATAGAAAATGGATTAGTGGTATTCGGTGCAAGGAGAATATGACCAAAATAGTGACGGCTGTGTGTCACTGAGTATCCTATGTCGTAAAAGGAGAAATGTAATTAGCGTATTTGAAACAGCTTAGGGTGGAAATAAGGGAAAGGGGAGTGATTTAAGAGGCCGATGCTGCCAGCAGAGAGAAGTAAGCTTAATATTTAATAGATTATAGTAGGAAGCTAGAATTAAATTGAAATTTACTAAAGTGATACTGGTAGTGATTATCGTTGGAAGATACAATTAGATTTAAATTTGCTAAAGTGATACTGATAATGATTTTTGTTATGAACAATTTAAATCGAAGAGATGGGTGACTAATGAACTAAAGGAGAGACTAATAATTGCAATAGAACTATTACAGAATGGAAGAGAATAAACTGAGAAAAAAGTATTAGCAGAAACTAAAATTAAGCAATGGTTAGAGCTACAGACACAAAAAAATAGTAAAAAGTTAATACAGTTACAAAAACAATTTGTTGAAGGTACAAATATGGATATAACTAAAAAGTTAATACAATTACAAGACTGTATCTTAGTATAGGACTGTTACAATTTGCAAATGGTGTTATGTTTGCACTTTTGGCTCGAGTAGCTTCACTTAGTACTAATACTATTCAGCCGCCCGCGGTGGTCTCGCGGTTCTAGGCGCAGTCCGGAACCGTGCGACTGCTACGGTCGCAGGATCGAATCCTGCCTCGGGCATGGATGTGTGTGTTGTCCTTAGGTTAGTTAGGTTTAAGTAGTTCTAAGTTCTAGGGGACTAATGACCACAGCAGTTGAGTCCCATAGTGCTCAGAGCCATTTGAACCAATACTATTCAGTTCTGTCATGTTTGTGACTGTCTTCTTTCCGGCTGCTGTCTTAATGATTATTCTGCTTTCCTGAGTCCACGCATTGATATGCCTATGTATTGAGTCAAACAGAGCTTGGATGGCGTGTACAGGTACAGCTGCCCATGCAGCTTAAGCACGATACCACAGTTCATCAAGAATTGTGACTGGCTTATTGTGACGAGCCAGTTGCTCGGTCATCATTGACCAGACGTATTCAATTGGTGAGAGATCTGGAGAATGTGCTGGCCAGGGCAGCAGTCGAACATTTTTTGTATCCAGAAATACCCGTACAGGACCTGCAACATGCGGCCGTCCATTATCCTGCTGAAATGTAGGGTTTCGCAGGGATCGAATGAAGGGTAGAGCCACGGGTCGTAAGACATCTGAAATGTAAGGTCCACTGTTCAAAGTGCCGTCAATGCGAACAATAGGTGACCGAGACGTGTAATCAATGGCAACCCGTACCATCCCGCCGGGTGATACGCCAGTATGGCGATGACGAATACACGCTACCAACGTGCGTTCACCAATGTGAGCCACACACGGATGTGACCATCATGAGGCTGTTAACAGAACCTGGATTCATCCGAAAAAATGACGTTTTGACATTCGTTTACCCAGGTTCGTCGTGGAGTACACAATCGCATGCGCTTCTGTCTAAGATGCAGCGTCAAGAGTATCTGCAGCCATGGTCTCCGAGCTGATAGTCCATGCTGCTACAAACGTCGTCGAACTGTTCGTGCAGATGATTGTTGTCTAGCAAACGTCCCCATTTGTTAATTCAGGGATCGAGACGTGGCTGTACGAACGGTTACAGCGATGCGGATAAGATGCCTGTCATCTCGACTGCTAGTGATACGAGGCCGTTGGGATCCAGCACGGTGTTTCGAATTACCCTCTTGAACGCTCCGATTTCATATTCTGCTAACAGTCATTGGATCTCAATCAACGCGAGCAGCAATGTCGCAATACGATAAACCGCAATCGCTACAGGCTACAATCCGACGTTTATCAGAGTCGAAAACGTGATGGTACGCATTTCTCCTCCTTACACGAGGCATCATAACAACGTTTCACCAGGCAACACCGGTCAACTGCTGTTTGTGTTTGAGAAATCGGTTGGAAACTTTCCTCGTGTCAGCACGTTGAAGGTGTCGCCACCGGCGCCAACCTTGTGTGAATGCTCTGAAAAATTATCATTTGCATATCACACCATCTTCTTCCTGTCGCTTAAATTTTGCGTCTGTAGCACGTCATCTTCTTAGTGTAGCAACTGTAATGGCCAGAAGTGTACTTATCCACATCATATTCATTTTGCTTTCAAATGGTTCAAATCGCTCTGAGCACTATGCGACTTATCTTCTGAGGTTATCAGTCGCCTAGAACTTAGAACTAATTAAACCTAACTACCATAATGACGTCACACACATTCTTGCCCGAGACAGGATTCGAATCTGCGACCGTAGTGGTCGATCGGTTACACACTGTAGCGCCTAGAACCGCACGGCCGCTCCGGCCGGCTTTTGCTTTTAGAACACTGAATTGCGTACCAGTTAGTATAATCTACATCCATGGACTCTCTCACCTTCAACATTTTGCTCCCAAATTTTGTCACCTCTTCGGTCGGCCCTGCCATCACTTTCACCTTCTGATCCTAAACAAATTTAATAACGTTATCAACAAGCCTTTGTAGCTGCAGCCAAATGAGTTTCTCTCGATGGGTCTCCGTGCTTGTACTGAGAGGTGACAACGCACACTGCCTTGAATTGAAAGGTGGTTGTACCTGGTCGAGTGACCGAGGACCAAATTTGCAAGTGGCTTTGTCGAGTAATAATTGCGTTGCTGGTAAGGCAATAGGGCGTGTAAACGGGAATGAGTTAAGGAAACAGTATCAACAAGACCCAAGTTAAACGTGGTGAACACTTTAGATCGGAAACGGCGTACGCCGACTGGTTTGCAGCAATGTCGGTTGCAACAGAATGCCGGGTGGCCTAAATAAAAGAGGTGCGCGTGATGGCACGGTGGACTGGGCCGACGGCCACCGTGAAACATTGAGGAGCCGGCCGCGTGCAACATTGATGCCGACCGAGAGGGCACAAGTCGCTGCCAACGCAAGCGCGAAGGCCGCGCGCGTAGGTCGCCACCGCATCCCGAAGCGCAAAGCGGCTCGCTGCGCCGGACGAGAATATCTTTCGGTAACTGTTCATAATGCAAAAGGCCGAAATGTCATTCAGGTTAGGAAGATACCGTCAGATGTTTGTGTAGATCCTGAGATCTTACCACCAGCGAAGACTCCACACGTATCCTTATTTAAGTCCTAAGAACAGGTGGAATAGCTGACGAGAGAAGACGCTGACGGGGAGCGCTGTAGCGGTAAGGAGATTCACAGGGACTGCGAAATGCTCAGAAAGTCCTAAGCTGCTTTGCATAGACTTAAAAGGGACACGCTGCTCCGTCTCTTGGGACTACAACCAGTGGCTTGTCGCACAGTTTGGGTTGCCATCCCTTGTTTGTGGAGGAAACCACATCTCTAAATCAGTCACAAATTTCCTCTAGCAACATGTTACGAAGGCTAAGAGGGAGAAACTTAATATGTAACTGAAAAGAAATTACTTTTAGAAGTGCTATTCAATAACTAAGGGAACACTGGGTTGGTTTGGCCAGCCATCGCGACAGAGCGGTTCTAGGTGCTTCAGTCCGGAACCGCTCTACTGCTACGGTCGCAGGTTCGAATCATGCCTCGGGCATGGATGCGTGTGATGTCCTTATGTTGTATTGTATGTTATGTTAACCGGGGACCTAGAAACGACGGAGAGGCTCGAACCCCGCCGCAGCCACAGTGGTCCACAACCCCATGACGAGTACCGCAGTCCACTTCACCTCTCCGCCGCCCCACACCGAACTCAGAGTTATTGTGGGGTTTGGCCCCCGGTGGAACCCCCCCTCCCCCACCCCCAGGAATGTCTCACACCAGACGAGTGTATCCCCTAAGTTTGCGTGATAGAGTAATGGTGGTGTACACGTACGTGGAGAACTTGTTTACGCAGCAGTCGCCAACATAGTGTAACTGAGGCGGAATTAAAAACCATCCACATACTGGCCGGTTAACCGGACCTCGAAACAAATCCGCCGGGCGGGTGCATGCAGGGGGCAGGCGCTTTTTCCCGCCCGGAAAGCCATGCGTTAGACCGCACGGCCAACCGGGCGGGCTCCTGTCCATAGGTTAGTTAGGTTTTTGTAGTTCTAAGTCAAGGTGACTGATGACCTCTGATGCTAAGTCCCATAGTGCTTAGAGCCATTTGAACCCTTTTTGAACTTGGTTGGTTTTATTCAGGAATATGTTACACCATATTATTCTCCACCATTTTGGCTACAAAACTCTATTTTTCAACATAATCGCCGTTCAGTGAGACAGCCTTACGCCATCTTACTGAGATGACCTGTATGTCACCATGGTACCACATTACTGGTCGATGTCGGAGCCAACGTCTTGCCCCATTCGTAACCTCCCCATAATCGACGTACTGCTTCTAGCAGAGTGCATCCTTCATTGGGCCAAACAGATGGAAGCCGGAAGGTGCGAAACAAGGGCTGTAGAGTGGATAAGAAGGAACAGTAAAATGTTCTGTGAGTTCCTCTAGGATGCTGAGACTTCTGTGAGGCCCTGTGTTGTCATGGAGAAAAACGAAAATTTGCATTTTTGTGGCGACGACAAGTTGAAGTCGTTTCTTCTATTTCCTAATAGTAGCACAATACACTTAAGAGCTGATAGGTCGCACCATGGGGTGAACATCGAACAGAGTCCCAGAACACCGTCATCATGACTTACCGGCTGAGTGTGGGGCTCTGAACTTTTTCTTTGGAGGAGAGGTATGTAAACCATAGCTCTAATAGTGTATTGATATATTTTGACCTTTTGTTTTGTTTAGTGTTATATTGTTGAGTTTCTGTAAATGTTGTTGTATTGAATCGACACCATGAGAGCGGTTATTCTTTTCTGTGCAAAAAACTTTGATGTCATAGTTTAATTCTATGCAATATAGTGTATCTATCATTTAAATTCATTGTCTCAATTGGAGGGAGACAAAACTTACTGCATATAATTGTAATTTTGTTTACATAATTTTTTGTAGAAATACCAATATGTGCAAATGTTCTGTTTTAATTAATATGTTTGGTTGTTTTTATGTAATTGCTGATCCTCACTTAGGGTTCTCAGTTATTTTGTACGTAAAGGGTGTTGTGGTTCCCCTCGGGAACGGAACTGCGTAGCGCGCGCAAATTGTGGTTGGCCTAGGTAGAAAAGGTGAAACCAAGAGTCAGTCGGGGACGAGCTATCAAACTATCAACTGCTCACTTAAAAGTTGTGTATTGTGCTGGTTCCGAAAGAGGCTTTTCCTAACGCTGTCCACTGCCTCGGATGGATGGATAAAGACTAGAACTATTCTGGAATTGGTATCTATCCTGCCACCAAGAAATGACAGAGTCCAGCGATTCTACCCGCAAATCCACCTACCAACATGCAATCGCCACCACACTGTGCAATCACTATAATGGAACACTATAGTAATGTACAGTGAAAGATCAGCTCATTGGATGCAAGGAACTTATACTCGAACTCTTATACCTATCTTGACTTTTATCCCGCTGTCACATTTCCACTTAGGGTCCTTCCCATGCTAAAGTGATTACCGAGTGTCCCTATTGAAAGAACATTAAAGTGTGTTTTACTAATTAATGCCTCTTAACACAGTAAAAAGAAAGTTAACGTTAATGTGGCAAGAGAGTGAACTAAAGTAAATGATGCTTGCTGAAAATAATTTTTATATTAAAACTGCTTATTAATATGTTATTACCAACTTCAAAACTAAAAGTTCTTAAAACTGAGGCTTATGAAGTTTTGCTTAGTAAATGATCACATTGCTGCCTGTTGTAAATCGCAAAAGGTGAGTCAGTATCTTACAAATATGTCAATTTTGTGTCTCACTGTAGTAAAAGCTGAAAACTGCAGTTGA
Source organism: Schistocerca gregaria (assembly GCF_023897955.1). NCBI lineage: Eukaryota > Metazoa > Arthropoda > Insecta > Orthoptera > Acrididae > Schistocerca > Schistocerca gregaria. Next base: position 1,047,105,508 of record NC_064920.1, on the reverse strand, counting down.
GGAAAGCTATATTCCCATGCTTGCTAAGCACCTGTTTCTCTTTGAAAGTGTGTATTAACAGTGTGATAGGATCCACAGTTTATCCTTTATGCTCTTGATAAATAACAATTAATAGAAAGACCACTATCTATGAACACAGTAACTTCTTTTAAACAAAATTCAGTGAGAAATTGTTTGTTAGTGAATTTCATTTAACTTTCATTCTAAGTAGAAAGGTGATTAGAAGTGAGAGACTTAATCTATGCACAATAACTAATTTTGATGTGAACCATATCCATATTTCATCTCAGATAGGAATATGTTTGAAGAATAATATTGAACCAAGCCCAATTTACGATCCTAAAGTGTACTTTAATAGTAATATTATTGAAACCAATCAATTTGACCAAGCTTTGAAGGCAAAAGTGTATTTCAATTTCTGTCGTCCTTATGCAAATAGCCTTGGTCTCCTATAACAGTTACTATTTTCTTTAAAGTCAACATCTGTTAGTGACAGAGTCCATTGCACTCTCATACGATAAAATATAGGCTGTGTCTGCCCATTAAAGTTACTCTTATCTCTTTTTTTGAACAAGAATGTTACTCATTCTTATGCCTAATTAGGCTGGCGACCGTTTGCTTTATTCTTTGAACAGTATGGATATGTAAAATATTACTTATTGCTATTTAAATATTTACGTATTTCTGAATTTCATTCACGATAATCCACCTCCGTTAGGTATATCACGGTCAACACAACTAAAATCCTTTCAGAGGGTAACACTGCTCTGCTTCTTCATACTGTAATTACTTGAATAAAAATACTTTCATAATACGAACTGCCTCCAGCTTTGAGGTTACGGTTTAGCAGTAACGGGCAGTAGTGTTATAGGTGATGTGGAGCCAATCCGTCGATTGCCGTTTTATATCCAGTTCGAAGTGATAAACCCATGATTCATCGCCTGTTACAACGTTCGACAAAAAATCATCCCGATCAGCCTCGCAACATACAAGCAACTCCGCACAGATGGTCGTCCGTTGCTATTTATTGTCTTCTGTTAGGCGGCGAGGAAACCAGCGAGCACATACCTCTCAGTACACCAAATGGTGGACGAGTGTGTCAGCACTACCAACAGAGACGTCCAGCTATGTAGCGATGTATTTGATTGCGATCCGCTGTTTACCTCGAATGAGATGGTTCGCACTATCCAGCTTTACAAGTGTTGTGGTATCAGGCGCCAAATGCGGCGTAATGACACCAAATATAGTGGATGCGTGCCATGACGGTGCCGTATTAAAACTCGGAGAGAACGTTCCAAATGATTTACTCGTTTCCACTACAGAGCTTCGTTCACCATGGTCTGCGTCACAGGCCCCGCATTGCTGAGGCCACTGCCCCAGCGACCTGTGCAACGAAACGTTGTGTCGTGCCGGCCTTGTTCGCCAGCTGTAGAGTTCCAATTACGTCAGGATGGCTGCGCCAGCATCCGACTCAGCGGCCAGCATCCCCATTGACTCCGCACTGCTCTGTCCGGAGCCGTAGGCCTGTCCCACTGCGGCTTCTTCCTCGGCTAGCGTAGCTCGGAACGTAGCGGCAACGACCGCCCCTGTTCCGGTGTCCGAACCTGCGGCCCTCGCCTTGTAAGTCTCCGGCGTGTGTCGGGAGACGAGAGGACTACCGCGGTAGCGACGCGAAGAGCGGCCCGCCCTGGCTGGCTGCGGACCCCACGTCGGCCTCACAGGGTCGAACCAACGACCCGCCGTGGACTGGGACGCTGTCGCCCTATCTGTTGCTGCGTGTAACCCAGCAGTGTGACGCACGCCGCCGTCCAGGAGAGCTGCCAAACTTGAATGAATGTCGTTAGAAAGCGACACCTATTTATAATCGTCTTCGTGGCTCTGTTTCGCTAACGCATCACTCCAATTCAAGTACGCCCCACACCCCGGTTGCGACGGTGGGCCCTTCTGTCTATAGCTTGCGACATGCGAACCGCTGCGTTTACCCTTTTCAGCGGTTCGATGGCCCCTGTGGCCTTCATTCCACTTCTCAACCGCTCATCAGCAATACAGCCTGTACTTGGCTGTAACTTATGCTCAGAATATCACACAAAACTAACTTTTCTAACTGTAGTGCCGCTACACAAGAGTCACAACCGCGAGCAGCCGGCTGGCACGCGGGAGATCAGAGAGATTTGCGCGACATCTTTGCGATGCTGAAGGACGCCTCGCCCAACCACTCATCGTGCCTTTGTTCACTGTCAGGTCTCTGTAGACATTCTGCAACCATTTATGAGTATCTTCGCTGTTCTGGTTTTCGGCCAAAAGAAACTCAACGACAGCTATGTGCTTGGAACGCACCTCCGTTGCGAACGCTATTTCATAGGCCACGATAGCGCCGCCATCTACGGAACCTAATGAAACCGTAGAGGATAAGGCAGGAAGATTCCACAGTGTCTCACAACTAATTCACATTTTTTTCAACCTAAATTGGCCGAGAAAAAAAATGTGTTGCACTATTTATTGAATGCTCATCGTACTTATTGTACCAGAAAAAGACAAGAGTCAGAAGCACAGCATAGCAAGGAAGAGAAAAGTAGATAATTGGAAGTCTGGAGGACAAGAAACGGTAAGAATTCGAAATTCGGTGCTATTAACGGACGTCAAACTGATGTCGGTATATAAAGTGCACTGTCAAACACCATTACCGTCCACCTCCCCCCCCCCCCCCCCTTCGTTTTATCTCCCCTTCCCGCATTCCTCTCCTATCATCTGTCCAGGTTCCCCCCGTCTACCCTCAGCTGTGGTATGTCATATCTGTGCCAACTTTTACTGCAGTGTTCAAGTGAATGTTCAGTGTTTTTCGTCTTTCCAAAGTGTTGCGAACAGAAATCTTGCTGTCGCTGGGTGTGAATTTTACATCTCTCGCGAACAGAAACCAGACTGTCACCGTGTTTTTTAATTGTCTGTCTTCTATTTTGTCTGTCTGCTTCATATATATTTTATTAGCAACATCAACCCTTTGACCTATGTTTTAAGTTCCACGATTTTCCGCCATGTTACCATTTAAGTCTCCGATTTTATTGCCTGTTTTTATTAATTATTATCTTCATCTTTTTAAAACAAATTATGTAGTGTGAAGACCGGCATAGTAAGCTGCTGCCAGCCCGCCCCCTTCGGGGGGAATCGAAACTAAAGAAAGAAAAAAAAAAACACCATTACCGCAAAACGGGTTTGTACAGCGTGCCATCAACTTACGCATGCAGGAATATTTCATTTGGTAATGGAAGGAACAGCAGACAGTAAAATTAGTTGTGGTATACGAAGAGTTGAATATGAAGAACTAGTTGCATAGGATGTCAGGCATAGTACTTATAGAGAAAAGATTGCCACAAGGTAGCGGCACATGAAGAACAGCATGATGGATGACGAATAAAAAAATGAATCACTTTGGATTCGATGCACTTTTCGTCTGGCAGGCAGGAAATCAAACGTCTTAGCTCTGTACATGCAACTCTTAACAACAGCTGGTACGTAAAATGTCACATTTACAATGGTTTGAAATACGATAAAGCGTATGGCTAGGCCGAGAGCCCGATTTGAGGGGATCACGGCCGCCAGGTAGCATCCATTTTGCATTTTTCCTTGCGCCATTCACCGGTGTTTATTAGATTCTTTATTTGTGTTTGTTGGAACGCATTTCTGCAAACTAGTTTTAACTCATTGATCGAGAAACAGAGTTTTAAATACCATCACAAAACGTCGTGTAAAATCACTCGAATTCGGTTTTCTTGTAAAAGTAACAGTTTAGCAAGAACACAAAACGTAAGAAGAATACATAGAGAAAACATATTACGATCTGTCGCAAAAATTTGAGAAAAGTGGGATGTAATGATAAAGTCTTAACATTCACCTTAGAACAATCATGCTGTGAATGTGACTCTTGGTGTAACACCTCCTCGTCACATTCTGCCTCCAATAAGACGCTATTTTATGAACGTTGGATGACTTAGTCGACATCTAACTTGCGGTATAACGCCTCTTCACTGTTCACAAAATGTTTCTTCACGAAAATCATCTCACTGTCAATGTGGAAAAGCCTACCTCGCAATGCTTTCTTCGATTTAGGAAAGAGAAAGAAGTCATTTGGTGACATGTCAGAAGAATAATGGGTGTGGAGCTAAATTTGATAGCTCTGACCAGCATTGTGTGGTGACTGTGTCATATGCGTGACTGCACTTGCTCATACCATTGGTTTATGGATCTTTGTTTGTTAGGATTATCTGCTTGTTTCATTGCCCTCAGCTCGCCCTTTATGTTGCACCTGCAATTGTCAAACATTCTGTGTATCAAACGATTGCAGCTGATGACTACGGATGTATTTATTGCTCATGCCAATAAATTATTATGTACACTTCCATCAATGTGAAATTGCGGATTCAGTGACTACTGCTACTCTAGATGACCGGTCGCTTATTTCAAAAAATAGTAGACCTATTTTCTGAATCTCTGTAAATAAAAGGCAATGTCCTGACTGACTGACTGATGACTAACTCATCATCGGCCAGCCTAAACCGCTAAGGATAGAAACTTGACATTTGGAGAAGGTGTGGATACTACATGTTAGGCGTCGTTTTTTCGAAGAATGTCGTCTTTAAGGCAATTTTGGAGCTACCCCTAAGAAAATTGGTATTTGATTTCTTGGCCATAAATAAAGAAATACATGTTTCAACGTTTTTAGATATTTAACCCAAGGAGGGTGAAATACTGCGTGAAACGTTTTTGAAAACATTCATTATTAAAGAATTACTAAATAGTTTTTAAAGCTACATCTATGAATCTTAGTATTTGACTTCTAAGATAGAAATAAGAAAAAACGTGTTTCAGCGGTTATGGAAATTGAATCCTGTGAGGGTGAAATGGGGATGAGATTTTTTATAAAAATAATTTATTATTATGAAAGCGTTTTTAAAGACTAAATTTATGAAAATTTAGTTGCGGCTTCCCTGTTAGATATAAAAAGATAAATGTGTCATTGTTTTTGGACATTCAGCACCTGTGGGAGTGAAACGGAGGATGAAACTCTTTACGGAATTATTTCATGCTGAAAGCATTTTTGAAGAAAAATCTATGGAAATTTTATTTCGCTTCTCTACTAAAAATGAAACACACGCATGTGACTGAGCTTTGAAATTCAACCCATAAGGGGCGCAATAGGGTTTGAAAAGTTTTACAAAAATATTTCATTAGGAAATCATTTTTAAACCTAAATCCTTCAATACTGGTGTTTGGCTTCTCTATTAGAGCGGAAAAAATACGTATTTCACCGTGTTTGGAAATTCAACCGCTGTTGCTGTGATCATCAGTCCAAAGACTGGTTTCATGTAGCTCTCCATGCTACTCTCTGCTGTGCAAGCCTCTTCATCTCTGAGTAACTACTGCAACTTAGATCCCTCTGAATCTTCTTACTCTATTCGTCTCGTGGCCTTGCTCTACAATTTTTAACCGCCTCCATCCCTACACATCACTCCAGTACTAAATTAGTGATCCCTTGATGCTTCAGAATGTATCCTACTAACCGATCCATTCTTCTAGTCAGGTTGTACCAGAAATTTTTCATTCCATTTCTATTCAGAACCTCCTCGTTAGTTAATCAGTAGCACCACATATCAAAAGCTTCTATTCTATTCTTGTCTAAACTGTTTATCGTCCACATTTCACTTGCACACATGGCTACACTCCATACAAATACTTTCATATAGGACTTCCTGACACTTAAATCTATACTCGATGTTAAAAAATTTCACTTCTTAAGAATCGCTGTTCTTGAGATTGACAGTCTTCATACCATATCCTGTCTACTGTTATTTTGCTTCACAAATTGCAAAAACATATGTATCTTATTTCCTTATCTAATTCCCTCGGCATCAACTGATTAAAAATTTGAATGATTCTATTATCCTACTTTTGCTTTTTTTTATGTTCATCTTATCAAGACACTGTCCATTCCGTTCAACTGCTCTTCCGAGCCCTTGGCCGTCTCTGGCAGATTTACAATGTCATCGGTAAATCTCAAAGCTTTTATTTCTTCTCCCTGTACTTTAATTCCTACTCCAAATGTTTCTTTTGTTTCCTTTACTGCTTGCTAAATATACAGAGTGAATAACATCGGGGATAGGCTACAACCCTGTATCACTACCTTGTCAACCACTGCCTACTTTTAGTGATTCTCGACTCTTAAAACTGCCCTCTGGTTTTGGTGCAAGTTGTAAACAGCCTTTCTCTTCCTGTTTTATCCTTGCCACCTTCAGTATTTGAAAGAGAGTATTTCAGTCAACATTGTCTTTCTCTAAGTCTACAAATGCCATAAAAGTCGGTTTGTCTTTCCTTAACCTATCTTCCACAAGAAGTCGTACGGTCAGTATCGCCTAGCGTGTTCCAACATGTTTCCAAAATCCAACCTGACCTTTTAGGAGGACGGCTTCTACTAGTTTTCCCATTCTTGTGTTAAGGAATCGTGTTAGTATTTTGGATCCGTGACTTATTAAACTGATAATTCGGTAATTTTCAAACCTGTCAGCACCTGGCGTCTTTGGAATTGGAATTATTATATTCTCCAGAGTCAGAGGATATTTTGCCTGTCTCATACTTCTTGCACACCAGATGGAAGAGTTTGTCATGGCTGGCTCTCCGAAGGCTATCGGTAGTTCTAACTGAATTTTGTCTACTCTGGGGCCTTGTTTTGACGTAAGTCATTATATTAGATTCTTCATGCAGTAATATTTCCCTTTTCATCTTCTTCTACGTCTTTTTCCATTCCCGTAATACTGCCCTGAAGTACGTCTCCCTTGTGTAGATTCTCTACATACTCCATTCACCTTTCTGCTTTCCCTTCTGTGCTTAGGATTGGTTTTCCATCTGAGCTCTTTGATTCAATCAATACGGGGGTGTAATAGGGTCAGAATGATTCACAGACACATAATCGCCCATCCCTTACGGCTAAAGATAGAAATTTGAAGTTTAGAGTGGGTGGGGATCTTATACTGTTTGCACCGTTTAAGAAGTTGTCGTCCAGAATTCCACTCGGAAGGGGGTGAAATAGGGGAGGAAAAACATTTTGTAAGTGTTTCGATATTAAGGGAATTTTGAAGCTAGAACAACGAGAATTGGTATTTGGTTTCTCAGCCAGAAAATAAAAAAATAAGTGTTTCAGTACTTTTTTTAATATTCAACGACTTAATGGGATAAAATAGTGAGTGAAATTTTTTTTGGAAATAAATAATTACTTAAGAACTACTAAAGGACGTCTAAGGTTACAGCTATGACAATTGGTATTTGACTTCTCGGTTACGTATAAAAGAATATGTGTTTCAGTGTTTGTGAAAATACAACCCCGAAGGAAGTGCAGTTTTTAATATTAGGTCAATAACAATTGGTATTTGACTTACCGTTTACAAATAAAAAGAAAATACGTATTTAAGTGTTTATGGAAATTCAACCTCGAAGGGAATGAAAATTTGTAAGAAAGTATTTCGCTATATTAAAAGAAATCTTAAAGCAAAATTTATAAATGTTGGTATTTCACTCCTCGGTTAGATACAAAGAAATATTGGCTACGGGATTACAGATGCTGTGAAAATATCTTCACAAGACCGCAAAAGGCAAGTTTAACAAAAACATTGGACTCCAACTGCCAAAATCGCTTTCTTGTCAAGTACATGCGGGAAAGACCATGCTTATAAGGCCTCAAATAGTGTGAAAAGCTTATAAGGTGTCGCAATTTGTGAACAACATAAACATTCCATTAAATAAAAACGAAAACGAGTATTTGCAGGTAATACAGTCTACGCGAGAGAAGGAGCGGGCACTAAGCTAGTAGAATAATATTGGCTTAAAAAGGCATGTAGGAGAGGATGTTTTACTGCCAGAGAATAGAAAGAAACGAGATGTGCTGCCTGGAAATTTTTTCTTCCGAAATGAAACAGATGTTCCGTGAAACTCTTTCCTGCACGTTTCTCTTTAGACTGTTGGCTCAACGTTGTCAAATATTGGCAGTGTTCCCCGCGCACCGTGACGGGAAGTCGTCGCCGGTGCCCGCCGAGTGGCCCCGGGCGGTGTGTATAATTCACTGTGCGTCCGTCTTAAGGATTCCGCGCGTAGCGGCGGATCATAAAACCATTTGCGAGCCGCTAACAGCGTCAGTGGCAGGTCGGTCCCGTGCCCGGCGGCTGCGTAGCAAATCTCATTTGCCGGCTGGAATGCGGCGCGATGCATAATTCAGGTGGCGGCGCCGCTTGCCAGAAACAGCCAGGCAGTCGGCGAGAGTGTGCCGGGGGCGGGCGGCCAGCTGTGCAGCTGCAGGAGCTATTAAGGAGGGAGCGGTTTCCACCCCTGTCTGCTCTATGAGGTCAAGCCTAAACCTTACTCGTCGTGGTGCTGGGTTGATGTTAACCGCAGACTTCTTTTTTTCTGTGAGGCCACTGTCATTGAAGACAAAGTATTTTAGATTGTTAGGGAGCGTCACGGTCCTCTACAGTTAATTCTCTACCCCTTATTACCACAGCGGGTGTGTAGGAAGCCACTTAGAAAATCCGCCCCGCCCAGAAACGAGCAAGGCTCAAACCTCTCTCGCCAAGTAAGAGACAAATAATAGCTGAGAGGCAGTGCAGAAAAGCCAAGGTGAAATGCTTGCAGGAAGAATGTGAAGAAGTCGAAAAAGAAATTATCGTCTGAAGTACTAACTCAGCATATACACTGAAGCGCCAAAGTAACTGGTATAGGCATGCATACGAATACGTACATTACAGCAGACTACGGCGCTGCGGTCGGCAACGCCTATATAAGACAAGATGTATCTGGTGCTGTCGTTGCATCGATTACTGCTGTTACAATGCGAGGCTATCAAGATTTAAGTGTGTTTGAACGTGGTGCTACAGTCGGCGCACGAGCAATGGGACGCAGCATCTCCGAGGTAGAAATGAAGTGGGGTACTTTCCCAAACGACTATTTCACGAGTTTACCGTGAATATCAGGAATCCGGAAAAACATCAAATCTCCGGCATCGCTGGGGCCGGAGAAAGATCCTGCAAGAACGGGACCAACGACGACTGAAGAGAATCGTTCAGCGTGACAGAAGTGCAACCCTTCCGCAAATTGCTGCAGATTTCCAGCAAGTGTCAGTGTGCGAATTATTCAACGAAACATCATCGATATAGGCTTTCGGAGCCGAAGGCCCACTCACGTGCCCCTCATGACTGCCCGACACAAAGCTTTACGCTAGGCCTTGGTCTGTCAAAACCGACACTGGACTCATGATGACAGGAAACATGTTGCCTAGTCGGATGAGTCTCGTGTCAAATTGTATCGAGCGGATGGGAGTGTACGGTTATGGAGACAACCTCATGAATCCATGGACTCTCATGTGAGCAGGTGACTGTTGAAGCTCTTGGCGGCTCTGTAATGGTGTGGGGCTTGTGCAGTTTGAGTGATATGGGACCCCTGATACTGAAACTACTTTATCAAAAATTCCTTTTTGCTTCTATTGCTGAATGAAATGGGAAGTTGAAGCTTCTACGTTATTTAATTCTGAAACAGCTGAGTAAAACTGAAGGTACTGAGCTTACTTTACTCTTTCTTATCATGTCAACACTGATCCACAAATATTTCTAGCACAACGAAATCAGAGTGCTCAAAAAAAACTACAACTTGACTTCAAATAATTAATTCAAAAGAATGGCCCCGTCTAAAAAGAAATCTTAACAATAACCTACACATTACATTAAGCATTTACCTCACAAATCTTCATTACAGCCGGCCGGAGTGGCCGAGCGGTTAAAGGCGCTACAGTCTGGAACAGCACGACCGCTACGGTCGCAGGTTCGAATCCTGCCTCGGGCATAGATGTGTGTGATGTCCTTAGGTTAGTTAGGTTTAAGTAGTTCTAAGTTCTAGGGGACGGATGACCTCAGATGTTAAGTCCCATAGTGCTCAGAGCCATTTGAATTATTATTTTTTCTTCATTACACGAACTACTGCAATACAGCGAGCATCAATACTGCCATTAAACAAAAATTCTACCCAATAAAGCCACTAACTACTAATAGGCATGTGGTTAGAAAAGGAAAGATTTTTTTGCAAATCAAATGAAGTATTTTGTACCTTAATAATATGACATCCAGTACAAAGATATATAACCATGAATAATTTTCAATCTCCAAGTGTCGGCCAGTGTGGCCGAGCGGTTCTAGGCATTTCAGTCTGGAACCACGCGAACACTACGCTCGCAGGTTGGAATCCTGCCTCGGGCATGGATGTGTGTGATATCCTTAGGTTAGTTAGGTTTAAGTAGTTCTAAGTTCCAGGGGACAGATGACCTCAGATGTAAAGTCCCTTAGTGCTCAGAGCCAATCTCCAAGTCGGATACTTCCAGATCATTAGTCTACGCTAACACTTCAGACCTCTACCCTCCATCAATACTAACTTCTCACATTTAACATCCATCACTGCTGGCTGTTCACCTCCAATTGCCCAACAGTACTTCCATCACTGCTGGCGACTAGCTTCCAGCTGCCCAACACTACAGGCGATTAACTTCCAACTACGAGTCCAACCAGCCACAGAGTCTTTACAAAGAAAGCGCAGTCAGAGATCCAATTCAAAGCGCTACACAGCGCTGCCAACACAGAAGCAGCCCACTTACAGAATCCATGGACTCTCATGTGAGCAGGCGACTGTTGAAGCTGGTGGTGGCTCTGTAATGCTGAGGGGCGTGTGCAGGTGGAGTGATACGGGACCCCTGACAGGTGGCACGTACGTCAGCATCCTGTCTGATCAGCTGCATCCATTCATGTCCATTGCGCATTCCGACGGACTTGAGCAATTACAACAGGATAATGCGACACCCCAGGCGTCCAGAATTTCTACACAGTGGCTCCAGAAACACTCTTCTCAGTTTAAACTCTTCGGCTGGCCAACACTCTCCCCAAACATGAACATTATTGAGCATATCTCGGATGCCTTGCAACGAGCTATTCAGAAGAGGTCTCCACCCTCTCGTACTCTTACGGATTTATGGACAGCCCTGCAGTATTCAGGGTGTGAATTTCATCCAGCACTACTTCAGACATTAGTCGAGTCCATGCCACGTCGTGTCGCTGGACTTCTTTCTCGTGGGGCCCCTACGCGATATTATGCAGGTATAGCTGTTTCTTCGGCTCTTCAGTGTAGAAAAGTCAAAACAACCAAGGGTGGCAGCATTAAGAATTTAGGAATTTCACCGTTAAAGCAGAGCAGTGAAGGGATGGTCGGAAATTGTACGCAGAAGGCCTCTGTGAGGAGGATGAATTTATTGGTTGATGCAAATAGAAACAGGAGTCGACAGGGAAGAAAAAGGGGATCCAGTATTAGAATCAGAACTTAAAAGAGCTTTACAAGACTTAAGATGAAATAAGGAAAAAGTGATAGGTAGTATTCCATCGGAATTGCTGAAACCCTTGGGTGGAAGTGGCGACCAAACGCCTGTTAATGTACTTGTGCAGAATCTATGAGACTGGCAACACACCATCTGCCGACCGAAAAACCATCACCCACACAATTCCGAAGACGACAAGAGCAGGTAACTGCAGAAACTATAGCAGAATCAGCTTAAACTCATGTATCCAAATTTCTCACTATAATTTTTATAGAACAATGGAAAATAAAATTGGGGATCTGCTATACGATGATTAGTTTGTCTTTATGAAAGATATAGGCACAAGAGAGGCAGTTCTGACGTCGAGGTTGATAATGGAAGCAAGAGTGAAGAAAAATCAAGACACTTTCATAGGATTTGTCGACCTGGAAAACGCGTTCGACAATGTAAAGTGGTGCAAGGCTTTCGAAATTATAATACAAATGGAAGTAATACGGTTAATATATGTACAAGAACCCACAGCAAAACAGTAAGATTAGAAGACCAAGAGCGAAGAGCTCGGATTAAAAAGAGCATAACAGAGAGATGCAGTCGTTCACCCCTACCCTTCCATCCATACATTTAAAAAGCAATGAAGGGAACAAAAGAAACGTTCAAGCGTGGAATTAAAATTGAAGATAAAGGGATATTACTGATAAGATTCGCTGATGACATTGCTATCCTCAGGGACGGCGAAGATGTACAAGTTCTGTTGACTGGAGTGAACAGTCTAATGAGAGCAGGATATGAACTGAGTGTAAGTCGGAGGACGACGAACGTAATTAGAAATATCAGAAATGAGAATATCGAGTCTTAACATAAAAATTAGTGATCACGAAGTAGACGAAGTTAAGGAATTGTAGTACCTTGAAAGCAAAATAACTCATTACGGACGAAGCAATGAGCACGTAGAAAGCAGACTAGCACAGGAAAAAGTACATTCCTGCTCAAGAAAAGTCTTGTAACATCAAAAATAGGTCTTCATTTCAGGAATAAATTTCTGGCAATGTGTATTTTGAGCACAGCATGGTAATAAGATACGGACTATGGAAAATCCGGAACAGAACAGAATCGAAGCTTTTGAGGTTTGGTGCTACAGAAGAAAATTAGGTGGGCCGATAAAGTAAGGAATTACGAGGTTCTCAGCAGAATCATCGAAGAAAGAGACTTCTACTAAATACTGACAACGAGAATGGATAGGATGATAGGACGTATATTAGGTCATCAGAGGGAGCTGTAGAGGATAAAAACTGTAGAAGGAGAGTGGTCTCAGGCCGCAGGTGATAGGTACTATGACATGAAGAGTTTTATAGAGGAAAGGGAGTATTGACCGGCCGCATCAAACCAGTCAGGAGACTGATGATTCAAAAATAAATAAATAAAGATAGACAAATAAGTAATATCGGAGTTGGATTTCTTAAAGAAGGTAACGAAGCCTCATAGGAACAATGATTTGTCCATAGCTATGGGAATAAAAACTAGCGACGACCTTTTCAGTCAGTTAGGTTACCGTTCAGTTGCAGATTTACCGACTACATGAGCAGAATTCTACAGATAAATGGTATATAAACCATATTTTCGAGGCACAACAAAATAAAAGGCTTTTTCCGATGCAAAACGGACGTACGTGATTACCTCCACACTGAATGTGACTGTGTCAGAGAGTATACAGGGTGATTATTATTAATGTTTAAAAGCTTTCGAAGTGGCGAAGATGACGCTGGGAGAAGTAATTTAACATAAAACACGTGGGGCCGTAAATGTCAGAAGTACCCCAAAAGTGGATGACAAATGTCAAACAAGTGAAGTAGCAGATGACATACCCCGCAGTAAACACAGAGGTGGAGCCTATAGGTCTGTCACACGTTATAATCCCAACCAATGTACTCAGTCGGTGTGGTTCTGTGCTTACGTGCGAGACTTCAGTGCCCGGAGCTCAGGTTTCGGGTCTGGCAGGCAGTGATTTTCTGCACTGCGTTTAATAGTTAAGTGCTTACACTGAGGTAAGATTTATTATTTCATGTACCGGTCTCGGGGTCACCGCTGGTTAACTGCAAAGTACTATGTAACAAATAAATAATTATAAGCTTCCGAACTCCATCGCTACCAGCAAATGAGCTAAGTGTTCTTTACTATATGAAGTATGTTAACAAAACATGTGAGGTACAAAAGGAAAGAATCACAAAATAAGAACAGCTTTTGCTTGGTTAGAACGAGGAAACTAATATTGTACCTTCTATGTTTACAACTGGGAACATTTACATAATTTGATCGAAAACAGTGTAGCCTAGCGCAGCGATGTGTAGCATTGACCTCTTACCGGAGAGGGGAAGACCGAAAAGCTCAGTCACTGCACATGCAGAGAGGGACGTCAGCTGGTGACGTCACATGGTCATCGCTTGTCATCCTCTCGTTATATTTTGGAAAATATTCACCCCCCCCCCCCAACTTGTTCAGTTTGTTTCGCTATCTATCTAGTGACGGTGGCCCACAAATAGTATCCAGAAGAAATTGAATTCCACCAAATAAACTCAGTGATTCAGCAATAGCCGGAAAAACTTCTCCCTTTTTCAATTAGACGCGATGTCTAAGTATAAAGACGGAAGATCCTGAAAAAGATCCCTGCAGTGAGGTCGAAAGGTCGACTATGCAGAAGAAACTGAAGAGGTAATTGGTGCAGCCGAACAACTTAGAAGATGTTGCATTTTTATCGTCTGTTGGTACGTTGTTGTGGTCTTCACTCCAGAGACTGGTTTGATGCACCTCTCCATGCTACTCTATCCTATGAAAGAATCTTCAACTCCGAATAACTATAGCAACTACATCTTTCTGAATCTGCTAAGTGTATTCATCTCTCAGTCTCCCTATACGATTTTTACCCTCCGAAATTCCCCCAAATACTAAATTGGTGATCCATTAATGCCTTAGAATGTGTCCTATCAACCGATCCTTTCGTCTGGTCACGTTGCGCCACAGGTGATTCTTCTCGAGAATCCTATTCAGTGCCTCTTCATTAGTTACGTGATTTACCCACCTAATCTTCAGCAATCTTCAGTAGCCCCAAATTCCGAAAGTTTCTACTCTCTTCTTGTCTAAACTAATCAATGTCCATGTTTCACTCCACACAAGGCTACACTCCATACAAATACTTTCAAAAAAGACTTCCTAACACTTAAGTCGTTAAAAATTTCTCTTCTTCAGAAACGCTTCTCCTCCCATAACCAGTCTACATTTTGTATCCGCCCTACTTCGACAATCATCAGATATTTTGCTCCCCAAATACCAAAACACATTTACTGCTTTAAGTGTCTCATTTCCTCATCTAATTCCCTCAGAATCACTTAATTTAATTCGACTACATTCCATTATGTTCGCTTTGCTTTTATTATGTTCATCTTCTGTTCTCCTTTCGAGACACTGTCCAATCCGTTCAATTGCTCTACCAGATCTTGTGCTGTCCCTGAGAGAATTACAACTTATCAGGAAACATCAAAATTTGTATTTATTCTCCATGAACTTTAATGCCTACTCCAATTTTTCTTTGGCTTTTATTACTGCTTATTCAATGTACAGATTGAATAACATAGGGGGTCCGCTCCAAATCTGTCTCACTGCATTCTCCACCACTGCTTTCTTTTCATACCTCTACACTCTTAACGGCTGTGTTGTTTCTGTACAAGTTGTAAATAGCCTTTCGCTCCCTGTATTTTACCCCTGATACTTTCAGAATTTCAAAAAGAGTATTCCAATCAACATTGTCTAGTCCACAAATGCTAGAAACATAGGTTTGCCTTCCTTGACCTATCTTATAAGATAAGCCGTAGGGTTAGTATTGCCGCGCATGCTCCAATATTTCTACGGGATGCAAACTGATCTTCTCCGGGATCGGCTTCTACCAATTTTCCCGTTCATTTGTGAAAGGTTCGTTTTAGTATCTTGCATCCGATATTTATTAAACTGATAATTCGATAATTTTCGCTCCTGCTGACACCTGCTTTCTTTGGGAGTGGATGTACTATATTCTTCTTGAAGTCTGAGGGTATTTCGCTGGCTTCATAAATCTTGCTGACCAGATGGAAGAGTTTTGTCATGGATGGGGGTCCCCAGGCTGCCGATGGTTCCAATGGAATGTTGTCTACTCGCGGGGCCTTGCTTCGACTTAGGTTTTTCAGTGCTCTGTCAAATTCTTCACGCAGTATCACAACCCTGTCTCACTCCCTTCCCAACCGCTTCTTCTTTTCATGCCCCTCGACTCTAATAACTGCCATGTGGTTTCTGCACAAATTGTAAATAGCCTTTCGCTCCCTGTATTTTACCCCTGCCACCTTCAGAATTTGAAAGAGATTATTTCAGTCAACGTTGTGAAAAGCTTTCTCTAAGTCTACAAATGCTAGGAACGTATGTTTTCCTTTCTCTAATCTACACTCCTGGAAATGGAAAAAAGAACACATTGACACCGGTGTGTCAGACCCACCAAACTTGCTCCGGACACTGCGAGAGGGCTGTACAAGCAATGATCACACGCACGGCACAACGGACACAACAGGAACCGCGTAGTTGGCCGACGAATGGCGCTAGCTGCGCAGCATTTGTGCACCACCGCCGTCAGTGTCAGCCAGTTTGCCGTGGCATACAGAGCTCCATCGCAGTCTTTGGTAGCATGCCGCGACAGCGTGGACGTGAACCGTATGTGCAGTTGACGGACTTTGAGCGAGGGCGTATAGTGGGCATGCGGGAGGTCGGGTGGACGTACCGCCGAATTGCTCAACACGTGGGGCGTGAGGTCTCCACAGTACATCGATGTTGTCGCCAGTGGTCGGCGGAAGGTGCACGTGCCCGTCGACCTGGGACCGGACCGCAGCGGCGCACGGATGCACGCCAAGACCGTAGGATCCTACGCAGTGCCGTAGGGGACCGCACCGCCACTTCCCAGCAAATTAGGGACACTGTTGCTCCTGGGGTATCGGCGAGGACCATTCGCAACCGTCTCCATGAAGCTGGGCTACGGTCCGGCACACCGTTAGGCCGTCTTCCGCTCACGCCCCAACATCGTGCAGCCCGCCTCCAGTGGTGTCGCGACAGGCGTGAATGGAGGGATGAATGGAGACGTGTCGTCTTCAGCGATGAGAGTCGCTTCTGCCTTGGTGCCAATGATGGTCTTATGCGTGTTTGGCGCCGTGCAGGTGAGCGCCACAATCAGGACTGCATACGACCGAGGCACACAGGGCCAACACCCGGCATCATGGCCGTACACCTCTGGTGAGGGGACACTGAATAGTGCACGGTACATCCAAACCGTCATCGAACCCATCGTTCTACCATTCCTAGACCGGCAAGGGAACTTGCTGTTCCAACAGGACAATACACGTCCGCATGTATCCCGTGCCACCCAACGTGCTGTAGAAGGTGTAAGTCAACTACCCTGGCCAGCAAGATCTCCGAATCTGTCCCCCATTGAGCATGTTTGGGACTGGATGAAGCGTCGTCTCACGCGGTCTGCACGTCCAGCACGAACGCTGGTCCAACTGAGGCGCCAGGTGGAAATGGCATGGCAAGCCGTTCCACAGGACTACATCCAGCATCTGTACGATCGTCTCCATGGGAGAATAGCAGCCTGCATTGCTGTGAAAGTTGGATATACACTGTACTAGTGCCGGCATTGTGCATGCTCTGTTGCCTGTGTCTATGTGCCTGTGGTTCTGTCAGTGTGATCATGTGATGTATCTGACCCTAAGAATGTGTCAAAAAAGTTTCCCCTTCCTGGGACAATGAATTCACGGTGTTCTTATTTCAATTCCCAGGAATGTATTTTCTAATATAAGTCGTAGGGTCAGTATTGCCTCACGTGTTCCAACATTTCTACGGGATCCATTACATAGTCTATCTGAAACCTTCCAGTGTGTCCAGACCTCTCCCACGTATACAACCTTCTCTTATGATTCTTAAAGGAAGTGTTAGCTATAATTAAGTTATGCTCTGTGCAAAATTCTACCAGGCGGCTTCCTCTTTCATTCCTTACCCCAGTCCATATTCACCTACTACGTTTCCTTCTCTTCCTTTTCCTACTATCGAATTCCAGTCCCCAATTACTACTAAATTTTCGTCTCCCTTAGCTAACTGGCCGGCCGTGGTGGCCGAGCGGTTCTAGGCGCTACAGTCTGGAACCGCGCGACCGCTACGGTCGCAGGTTCGAATCCTGCCTCGGGCATGCATGTGTGTGATGTCCTTAGGTTAGTTAGGGTTAAGTAGTTCTAAGTTCTAGGGGACTGATGGCCTCATAAGTCAAGTCCCATAGTGCTCATAGTCATTTGAACCATTTAACTATCTGAAAAATTTCTTTTATCGCATCATACATTTCTTCAGTATCTTCATCTGCGCAACTAGTTGGCATATAAACGTGTACTACTGTGGTAGGTTTGGGCTTCGTGTCTATCTTGGCTACAATAATGCGATCACGATGCAGTGCGCAGTATCTTATCTGCGTCCCTAGTTTTTTATTCATTATTAAACCTATTCCTGCATTACCCTTATTTGGTTTTGTAATTATAATCCTGTATTCACCTGACCAGAAATCTTGTTTCTGCTCCCACCGAACTTCACTATTAGCCACTATACATAAGTTTAACCTATCCATTTCCCTTTATTAATTTTCTACCCTACCTGCCCGATTAAGGAATCTGACATTCCGCGCTCTGATCCGCAAGAACAAATTTTGTTTCTGCTGACAACGAGGTCCTCCTGAGTAGTCCCCGCTCGGAGATCCGAATGGGGGACTATTTTACCTCCGGAATATTTTACCCAAGACGACGCCATCATCATTTAACCGTACAGTAAAGCTGCATGAACTTGGAAAAATTTCGCCTGTAGTTTCCCCTCGCTTTCAGCCGTTCGCAGCACCAGCACAACAAAGCCGTTTCGATTGTTGTTACAAGGCCAGATCATCCCCTGAAACTACTGGAAAGGCTGCTGCCCTCTTCAGGAACCACACGTTTGTCTGGCTTGGTATGTAGACCACAACAATATTATCATTGTGACACACACAATATTTTTGATCATTTTTTAAAAACGGTTGTACCGTGAAGCTCTCCTGCGAACCTTGCATAACTAGCACTCCAGAAAGAAACGATATTGCGGAGAAATCGCTTAGCCACAGCCTGGGGGATGTTTCCAGAATGAGATTTTCACTCTGCAGCGGAGTGTGCGCTGATATGAAACTTCATGGCAGATTAAAACTGTGTGCCGTATCGAGAGCACTTGCCCGCGAAAGGCAAAGGTCCCGAGTTCGAGTCTCGATCCGGCACAGAGTTTTAATCTGCCAGGTAGTTTCATATCAGCGCACACTCTGCTGCAGAGTGAAAATCTCATTCTAAGAACTGTCTGTCTATTGTGACCAGGATTTCTGAAAGTCTAATGGTGGACAATAGTAAATTTCGGAATATGAAAATAATACGTCTATGCGGACTTTGATCCACAGGTCAACTCTCCGCCGCTAGTCGGCGTTGCATTTGTCAAAAATACAAGATGGCGGTGACGGAAATTTAAAAAAGTGTAAGATGATGCTAGTGAGAAATAAAGAAAAGATGCGAGATGGCTATACTGAGAAATTAAAGAAATTAAAGATTGCGGTGCTAGGAAATTAAGAAATGTAGGCTGCAAGTTTTTACGATACCTTTAACTCTTTTGGGAAGGATTTCGATGTGACCTCCGAATGTGTATGAGGATAGGCTGCCCACTCTTCCTCAACATTCGAAACCAGAGATGGTAGTGATTTTGGACGCTAGGGTCTGAAACGAATACGACATTCTGACTCATCCCATGGTGTTCTACCAGGTTCACGACGGGCCTCTTAGCCCATCATTCTTTTTCAGGAATGTTGATGTCCACAAACCACTGCTCCACAGATGCTGCTTTATGATACAGTGCATAGCAGTGTTGTTAGAAACAACGTCTCCGAACTGTTCCTCTGCAGTATGCAGCACACAGAATAGTAAAATGTGTTAATATCACCTCACATTTAGCGTTTTTGTAGGTGGAATAAGGGGACCACCCTCTAACCACGGTCCGTGGTCGTGCGGCAGCGTTCTAGCTTCCCGCGCCCGGGTTCCCGGGTTCGTTTCCCGGCGGGGTCAGGAATTTTCTCTGCCTCGTGATGACTGGGTGTTGTGTGATGTCCTTAGGTTAGTTAGGTTTAAGTAGTTCTAAGTTCTAGGGGACTGATGACCATAGATGTTAAGTCCCATAGTGCTCAGAGCCATTTGAACCATTTGAACCTCTAACCACGCGAAACACACCCGTAATCATAACACCATCACCTCTTTACTACACTGACAAGACTTAATGTTCGCCACTCCAAATCAAACGTTCCCTGCCATCGACTGCTCAGTAATATCGCTCCTTGCACTAAAGTGTGTCTTTGCACTCACGGGCTACGGTAACGCCTTTGGTTACTAATCAAAATATCCTCAATCCCGGGTTCGAAACCCACCACGGCTTAAATTTTGATTAATAATCGATATTGACGGTCGAATGCTACCGACATAAGAAGACATACTCATTCTGTCAATGGAGTTGTCGAAGAGGGCGGAGGAGCGGACAACGTTCAGGGCAGTCCTTTGTCCTTGGGGCGAGAAACTACCCCTAACGGCGAAACAATCAGCAGTGATCAACGACATGAGGATGCAGAAGGCAACGGCAACCTCTGCATTAAAGACACATAACGCGTATCCACAGGACATGGGGCATGTTATTTAAAAGAGTGTCATGAGGTTCTCCATTTAGAAAAGGAATAAGGTATAATCCCCATTCAGATCTCCGGGAGGAGACTGCCAATGGGGATCTGACCATGAGAAAAATATTCAATAATTCACGAAAGGATAACATTCTAAGAGTAGGGGCGTGGAATGGCTTGAACGTGGTACGAAAGCCAGAAAATCTGAAAAGGGAAAGGCAGAAGCTCAGTTTAGGTATTGGGGGTCAATGAAGTGAAATGAAAAGAAGGCAAGGATTTCTGGTCAGATGAGTATAGGGTAAATCAACAGCAGCAGAAAATGGTATAACGGGAGTAGGATTCGTTATGAATAGGAAAGTAGGGCAGAGAGTGTGTTACTGTGTTCACTTCAGTGACAGGATTGTTCTTATCAGAATCGCAGCAAACCAACACCGACAACGATAGTTCAGCTACACATGCCGACATCGTAAGCTAAAGATGAAGAAATAGAGAAATTGTATGAAGATATTGAAAGGGTAATACAGTAAATAAAGGGACATGAAAACCTAATAGTCATGGGAGACTTGACTGCATTTGTAGTAGAAGGGTGGAAGGAACGGTCACAGGATAATATGGGCTCGGAACAAGGAATAAGAGGGGAGAAAGCCTAATTTGCTGTAATAAATTTTAGCTGGCAACAGCGAATACTATGTTACAGAATCACAAGAGGACGAAGAATACTTGGCAAAGGCCGGGTGATTCAGGAAAATTTCAGTTAGATTACATCGTGGTCATACACAGACTCAGAAATCAGGTGCTGAATTGTAAGGCGTGTCCGACTCAGATCACAATCTAGTAGTGATGAAGAGTAGGCTGAAGTTTAAGAGATCACTCAGGAAGAATCAATCTGCAAGGAAGTGGGATACGGAAGTACTAAGGAATTACGAGGTACGCTTGAAATTCTGTAAGACTATAGATACAGCAAAAAGAAAAAGCTCAATAGGCAGTTCAGTTGAATAGAAATGGAAATCTCTAAAAATGGTCAGTGTCACAAGTTGGAAAGAGAAACATAGGAACATAAAAGGTTATAACGGAAAAAACATCGGGCAACAGAAGGAATATTTCAGTTGGCAGATGAAAGGAGAACGCCCAAAAATGTTGAGCGAAATTCGGGAACACAGAAATACAAGTCTCTGAAGAAAGAAATCAAGAGCAAGAGGAGGGAGGATAGGATGAAATGGCTGCATGGAAAATGTGAATAAAATGAAAAAGAAGTGATTGGCAGCATACAGGAAAATCAAAACAACCTTCGGTGAAATTAAAAGCAAGAGTGGCAACATTAAGAGTACAACGGGAATTTCACTATTAAATGCAGAGGAGAGAGCGGATAGTGGAAGCAGTACATTGAAGGACTCTATGAGGAGGAAGATTAGTCTCATGTTATAGGAAAAAGAACGGTAGTCAATTTAGAAGAGATGGGGAATCCAGTATTAGCATCAGAACTTAATGACCTTGTGGATGACATCGGAAGTTCACTGAGGCTTTTTGCGGATGATGCAGTGGTATATAGAGAGTTTGTAACAATGGAAAATTGTACTGAACTGCAGGAGGATCTGCAACGAATTGACGCATGGTGCAGCGAATGGCAATTGAAACTCAATGTAGACAAGTGTAATGTGCTGCGAATACATAGACAGAAAGATCCCATATCATTTAGCTGCAATATAGCAGGTCAGCAACTGGAAGCAGTTAATTCCATAAATTATGTGGGAGTACGTATTAGGAGTGATTTAAAATGGAATGATCATATAAAGTTGATCGTCGGTAAAACATATGCCAGACTGAGATTCATTGGAAGAATCGTAAGGAAATGCAATCCGAAAACAAAGGAAGTAGGTGACAATACGCTTGTGCGCCACTGCTTGAATACTGATCAGCAGTGTGGGATCCGTACCAGATAGGGTTGATAGAAGAGATAGAGAAGATCCAACGGAGAGCAGCGCGCTTTGTTACAGGATCATTTAGTAATTTCGAAAGCGTTACGGAGATGATAGATAAACTCCAGTGGAAGACTCTGCAGGAGAGACGCTCAGTAGCTCGGTACGGGCATTTGTTGTTGTTTCGAGAACATACCTTCACCGAGGAGTCAAGCAGTATATTGCTCCCTCCTACGTAAATCTCGCGAAGAGACCATGAGGATAAAATCAGAGATCAGAGCCCACACAGAGGCATACCGACAATCCTTCTTTCCACGAACAATACGAGACTGGAATAGAAAGGAGAACCGATAGAGGTACTCAAAGTACCCCCGCCACACACCGTCAGGTGGGTTGCGGAGTATGGATGTAGACATAGATATAGACAGCTTTGGAGGGTTTAAAAGCAAATAGGGCAGAAGGAGTAGATAACATTCCACCAGATTTTCTAAAATTATTGGGGGAAGCCACAATGCAACGACTCCTCACGTTGGTGTGTAGAATGTATGAGTCTGACGACATACGATCTGACTTTTGAAAAAGTATCATAAACACAATTCCGAAGCTTGCAAGAACTGACGAGTGTGAGAATAATCGCACAATCAGCATAACAGCTCATGCATCCAAGTTGCTTACATGAATAATATATAGAAGAATGAAAAAGAAAACTGAGAATGTGTTGGATGACGATTAGTTCGGCTTTAGGAAAGGCAAAGGCCCAGAGAGAAAATTCTGATTTTTCGGTTGATGATGGAAGTAAGACTAAAGATAAATCATGTTCATAATATTCGGCGACCTGGAGAAAGCGTTCGACAGTATAAGGTGATGCAAGATGTTCGAAATTCTGAGGAAAAATAGGGGTAAGTTATAGGGAGAAAGACGGGTAATATACATTGTGTGCACGTGCCAAGAGGGAAAAGTAAGAGTGGACGACTTAGAACGAAGTGCTCAGATTAAAAAGGTGTAAGACAGATATGTAGCCTTTCGCCTCTAGTGTTCGTTCTGTACATCGAAGTAACAACGATGGAAATAAGAGCAAGGTTTAGAAGTGGAACTGAAATTCAATATCAGTGATACGATACACTGATGACATTGCTATCCTAAGTTTTTTTTTAAAAAAAAATGGCTCTGAGCACTATGGGACTTAACTTCTGAGGTCATCAGTCCTCTAGAACTTAGAACTACTTAAACCTAACGAACCTAAGTACATCACACACATCCATGATCGAGGCAGGATTCGAACCTGCGACCGTAGCGGTCGCGCGGTTCCAGACTGAAGCGCCTAGAACCGCTCGACCACCCCGGCCGGCCTATCCAAAGTCAAAGTGAAGAAGAATTACATTATCTGCTTAATGGAATGAACAGTGTAATGAGTAGAGAATACGGATTGAGAGTATATCGAAGAAAGACGAACGTAATGAGAAGTAGCAGAAATAAATTAGAAGAGCGGGAAACTTACTAACAGGATTGATGGTCGCGATTTAGATGAAGTTATGGAATTCTGCTACCTAGGAAGCAAAGTGTATCGGTAACACTGGCAGCCTTAAACGACACTCGATACTAACGTTGTACTTCTGCGAGGAATTTCTGAGGAAGTTGACCGTGCGGTAACCTAATGGCAATAGAACAATCAAACTGAGAATTGTTTCCGAAACACTCCAGTAGAGTATAACTAACAGTAAACAAGTGGGATAAGGAACAGACGTTATCCCATTGCAAAAACAAGCTGTAACTTTACATATTAATATCGGTCGCAAGCCTAATTAGGCGTTCTTGTGTCAAGCAGTATAATGCAGCAGAAGGTATTATTAAGGCTGACCTATTCTTCCTTGACACACTAAACACTTTCTGTATACCTGTTCACCCTACAGGACAATAACCTAACCTTCAGATAAATGTATACTACTAACTTGAAAATTAGACAATCGAATGGCCAATGAGATAGGAAACAGTAACATGTCCCTCTTAATAATACATAACTTACAAGAACTAGATGCAACAGTTTTTGAAAAAATGAGCAGCACACATGAAACTTGTAGCAATTTCAGTCTTAAACTCGGATTCAAGCAATTAATCCACTGCATTGCTTCATTATTAATTATGTAAATCACAACAAACTACAACTCTTTCAGTAAGGAATCCGGTTTTATAAGCAGTCTTTTAACCTACTCGAAATGTAGTTGGTTGTGCAAATGGCAATAGAACATTAAATGCAAGTTCAAACACTTTCTCATGAAATGAACATTGATAAAACTTTGAAATTCTAATCAAAGTCCATAAATGCAACTTTTAATAATCTTTTTCATTTGTGATTAAATTTACTACTTTTAGGCAGCTTCTCGGGTAAGGAACATTGTTCAAGAAAATAACAGCAGATTAATTTAGAATTTTACTGGAAGTAAATTATTTCTCAAATTATAAAACTGATCGCTGTAACTCCACTCATTAGAAAGTATTCAGAACTGTTTTTACAGACGCCTAATAAGTCTTCCCGTAGTATTTTAGGATACTCAGAATTATATTCATTAGGATAGGACTCCTGTCCAGCTTTGTGAATTGGTATAATCACGGGTACAAGATAGAGGTTTTAGCACATAAAAATTATTATTAAAATCAACCAAATTCACAAATACCTCGTCTATTTACAGAGTGCCAAATATAAACAGTTTAGTGGAAGGCTGGTGCTACTGGTGGCGTAATTTGCAGTGGCTGTTAACATGGCGGCAATGTAGACATGGCAGTACTGTTGGTCTCGCCTTATTACTGATTTTCTTGGCGTCGGAATTATATTTTTATAGGGTCCTAAACCATGCCATGATAATGGTATCACCCAATGCAGCAGCGAAGGCCCATAAATACTGTCCTAAAGCTCTTCAGGCCTCAAAATTCCAAAAATATGAGCCACAATGGTCCGTTACTGCTAACGAGATGTTAACCACAGCACTGCTCAACCCAGACCCCTTACCCGTCACCAACGACGAGTTGCCACATGCGCGCCATCCACACCTTTTCCTCTCGGCCAGGCTACTTCGGTAGCTGCGAGGCATCCCACATCTATTACATCAACCCTACCTTCCCTAACTATGGATTAAGTCATTTACAGTACATTATATACAAATCATTCCAGCAGTTACTTAAATCCACTATTATAACTTAAACAACATCGTTCGAAAGTTCACACAACTGAAATACGCATACATAGTCAAAGAATTTCCATGATGCTTTTAGTTACAACACTCTACATGAGCAATACCACAAACTGACATAGAAATGTCAATACAGATACAAAATAAATCTAAAATAGGTGTTACACAAAGAGGACATTAAAAGCAGACTAGCACTGACAAGAAGAGCATCCTTGGTCAATAAAAGTCAACTAGTATCAAACAAATTTCTGAGAATGCACGTTTAGAGCACAGCATTGTATGGTAGCGGAACATGGGATGTGGGAAAACCGGAAAAGAAGAAATTCGATGCATTTGAGATATGGTGCTACAGATGAATGTTGAAAATTTGGTGGACAGATGAGGCTCCGTACAGAATCGGAGAGAAAAGGAATATGTGAAAACACTGACTAGGAGATGGGACAGGGTGACAGGACATCTGTTAAGACATCAGAGAATGACTTCTATTGAACTAGAGAGAGTTGTAGAAGGCAAACACTCTAGAGGGAAAAAAAGAGATTGGAGTAAATCTAGCCAATAATTGAGGACGTAGGTTGCAAGTATCATTCTACATGAAGAGGGTGGCACATGGTGGGCCGCATCAAACCACTCAGAATACTGATGACTCAAAAAGAAATTCTTAGCATTGAGTGGAACTATGTGTGAAGCTGCTCGATCATTGCACCTTTTATTTTTTTTTTTAACTCACTGTTCACAGTCATTGTGCAAACTGGTCTGTCGGCGGTACTGTTAGCCGACGAATTATCCCTGCTGCTGGTTTCACACCATGGCTCACGATCAGCCTCCGCAGTACTCGATGATCCTTGTCCACCAATATATAGGGTGTACATGGTCACGGTTCAGCTATGATTGTTCCTTTAAGTTTGTAATTCACGTAACTAGCAGTCGACTTGCGTGGCTTTAGAAGGGTTAAACTGTCCCCGTTGCTCAAACATCCAATGACTATTACATTTTTCTATCGTTAATTGAATATTGCTATATTCCTATCAGCTGTTGCCCTCTCTTCCTGTTTAACCAGCATGGACACCCAAAATCCAATAACTACGTTCAGAGTCACTGATCTCTCCTGACTGAGCGAGACTGCTGTTACTGCGTCTCTATTGGCAACACAGTATTCACCTCCTTTTAATACCAGAGATTGTGCCACCGTATTATGTTCAGAAGTGTTCGGCAGAGACTTGGTCTTAAAAGCGGAGCTACTTCTAGAGGAATGTATTGATGTCGTACTGTTCCCACATCTCTACTCACAACACAATACAAACCTCCAACCTACCACCTTTTTAAACCAGAAGTTGCGCCACTGAATTTAATTCACACAGATAGTAAAAGATTTTTGCAAAGTGTATTTCACTCATAAGATTCTCAGAAAGATAGGTTTCTGTGGTTTTGACTTACTTTTGCTTTCGTGCGGTTTGTACATAACATATTCTCTCTAGCAAATAAATGTCATAGGTTTGAAATTCCAGTTGGCCATTATCTCCTCTGGATTAGTGTTCTGTAACATTAAATTTAATGCAGGAAGACGCGTCTTCCCCCTCTTCCAGAGACAACAGCCGTGATGTAATGATGTCCCCTGACGGGCAGCAGTGTGCGCTAAGATGCTCTTATTGGAGATTTTCTGACGTGCTGGAGAGCAAAACCCACCAATTTAAATTGTACTGTGAAATTATAATTATACCGAACCAATGTAATCCACGCCGAACAAAAATGAGGATGTGACAGACCAATGTAATCCACGCCGAACAAAAATGAGGATGTGACAGCTACATTTTGTGTTCCTTAAATCTGTATGTCTGTTTCCCTGATGATTGAAATGTGAGAGCAAAATATGATGACAGAAGTGATAGAACACGTGCATATGATTACAGTTTCCTTGATTATGCTTGTCTAGAGGGTACATAGGCTTTCAAGATCGTGTTTTCTGGATATTACGAAGAGAAGGTTGATTCAAAAGTTTAAAAGACTGCCCTCATCGCATTTGCCTGTGACAATACACCTGGAAAGTGATGATAACTTGATGTTTAGGTGTTTGACACACCACAACAGGTCCACAGACTCTTTCCCTCCCTACCGCTTGTTGGTTTAGTAGGAAAGTTCGGAACCGCTCGGAAGTGCTCTGCTGGAAGATGAGTTATAAAAACGGAACGTCTCCTCGAGGAAGGTATTGGTGGCACACCTTCATACCTGTCAACGTCGCTCTATGAAAATTCTTTCAAGGACACGTATACAATCAATGTTGCTAATAACAGTCTACTATCTTTTTCCTGCTAATAACTTGCTGTAATTCATACATGCTTCTTTTTCTCGTTCAATGTTGCTTATTCTGCAAGCTGTTGGAAGGAGCAGTGATTGTCACTTCCCGGAAAAATAAATAGTGACGAAATTTCTTGTCACACGTATGCATACATATAAATGCACCTCTTGCTGTACCTGAGACATGATTTCATTCAGTATTCAGAATCAGCAAGTAGCTGCCAGCGTCGACTACTCGATCGAGCAGCGCAGAATCTACAAGTAGCTGTACAGTGGCGCTATACGGTTGCACGGCTGTAACAGTAGTACGCGATTGAAGAAGAAGGACTAAAATCTCTCAATAGGCAGAAATTTGTGAACAGTGTCGAGTCTAAGATATTACCATGCTAGTGTTGCCCGCCAGGTTAGCCGTGCAGTCTAACGCACTGCTTTAAGGACGGGAAGGCGTGCCGGTCCCCGGCACCAATCCACCCGGTGAATTTAGCCGGGTTCACACACGCAACGAAAGTATCGCCACAAGTCAAGTCATTCTGAAGTGGCGCTGTTAGCTACCGTCCACACAGGACGCCACAAATTCACCGTAATTGCACAGTTTGCAAAATGGCGTCACCTGTCTCAGCTGAAATGTTTCGGGCCTTAAAGGTACAGAACTTTACTTGGGCTCAAGATTTTCCGTTTCATCGCAACAGGGAATGTTTCACAGCACACACTACGACCTGATTTCCTATAAAGATTAAACGGCTCTACATATTACTAAATAAGATGTTTTGGAAACATAATAAATGTAAAATATTGCTTACCAAAGTGTTTCTCGTTTCTCTTACCTCGACTACATGTTTTAAGAACCGGTCTGCAGCTTCAAACCAAGCAAGGCTGGGTTTATAAATACCGTCTGTAGACGCACCACTCTTTAGTGATTTTAGTACTTTTTTATGTTCATTCATGTAAGCATTTCGAATGCTTCGAATTTTTAGTTTTGTTGTAGCTACATCAATTGCAGGTACATATTCACGCATACTGTTTACTATTTCAATTAATGCAGCATCTCTCAAATTTCGGTCTTTGTGGTTCCAAAGGCATTCTCGTTCTTGATACACCTCCAAGAATCTCATAATAGTCGCCGTTGACCACCTTTTCGACATATTAATAGCAAACGCACAAACAAAAGCACTATCTGCGAACGAGTACGCACTAGAAAGGTTTGAATCCAATCGCGAGGTAGCAATCGAATGACGTTCTTCGATTGTGGAGAAGGCAAAATGGCGCAACAAAGTAGAACCAAGTCCAACTTTTTGTGGCCGTGACAAAAGTTGCGCTTCTTAAATGGCGCCACCGAAAACTAGGAGTTCACACATGCAACTACAAAGCAACTGCAGTTCGCCATTAGCAGTGGCGATACTTTTTTTGCCTGTGTGAACCCGGCTTTAGTGTCGAGATCCGGTGTGCCGGCCAGTCTGTGGATGGTTTTTAAGGCGGTTTTCCATCTGCCTCGGCGAATGCGGACTGGTTTCCCTTATTCTGCCTCAGTTACACTATGTCGGCGATTGCTGCGCAGACACTTTCTCCACGTACGCATATACCATAATTGCTCTACCACGCAAACATTGGGGTTACACTCGTCTGGTGTGACACGTTCCCGGATGGGTCTACTGGGGCCCGAACCGCACAATAACCCTGGGTTCGGTGTGGGGCGGAGGTAGGGTGAGTGGACTTCTGTAACCTGTTGTGGTGTTGTGAACCACGGAGGACTATGGCGAGGACGAAGCCTCCCCGCCGTTTCTAGATCCCCAGTTGCATACAATACAATGTTAGTGTCAGGTTAGCAGTACTGGATGAACCAGCACCAAAATACATTGTGCTAGGTGTAACGAATGGTACTGAATGTGCTGCTCTTGTGTATGTATTATGAAATCGAATATGCACAGGTCTAATTGGTAACAGAGCTGTGTTGGAAGGATATTTCTTGGATGCCTCTTTTTACACTTTGGGAGACAGAGTTCAGCTAATTAATCAAGCTCTTAAAACCAATTTTTCTCTTTGCAAGTTCCTAAATCAGGCGAAGAAAACTAAATGCATCAGAATTAAAAGAATGCGAGTATAATTCCATCCACAACTAGTACTCAACTAATGTCATTCACAAGCTGTTAAGGAAATTTCACACTCTTCAAGGGAGAGATTCCAGCTGGACGCCGGCCGGTGTGGCCGAGCGGTTCTAGGCGCTTCAGTCTGGAACAGAGCGACCGCTATCGTCGCAGGTTCGAATCCTGCCTCGGTCATGGATGTGTGTGATGTCCTTAGGTTAGTCAGGTTTACGTAGTTCTAAGTTCTAGGGCACTGATGACCTCAGACGCTAAGTCCCATAGTGTTCAGAGCCATTTCAATAATTTTGAACCAGTTGGACGTTAAGGAAGAAATTCCACTGCATGTTAAGGCAAATGAAAAGAAGATTTTTTTATACAGAACTCTACGTGAAACTGACCAAAGTGGTAATGAATAACCATGCAGTAATAAACATTCAGCCACATGACAGTGCCTGATTAAAATGTTCAATTCTGGCTGTAAATAAGTATACAAAACATGTGTCTAACCATATTCCACATGAAAGCAAGTTAAAATTTGCCAACGTACCATTTCCTACAGAGCTGAAGCAAGTCTGTGCTGTTTCCATTCCAAAGGAAAGGTAGATGCATATTTAGCTGGCTGCTCAGTTTCAATCAGTCAACAGCATTACACGTAGTGACATGATTGAGTTTGTAAAATTTGCAAAGTTCAGTATCAAAATGAAGCTACTTTTGTTATTTATACTGATGTATAATGCATGTTAGAACCAACTGCTACATGCAGTCATAGCAGTGACCCTGGTTTGTTCTCTTGTTAGGTGCATTTGCATAAAACACACCATACGCTACTACTGATACTGCGTCTATGGCAAGGGACTGCGTTGAGTGATTCACTGAACAGCTGCATCCAGTTGTTGAAAGTCTGCAAAATAAAAAGATGGAAATAAGTACCGAAGAAGAATTAGTATTGCAGTTGACAGGGATCTGCCAAATTTTCCGGAAACCACTTCAGGAAGGCGATAGTAAACAAAGAGAATAATGCTATTTCACCGATGCATATCGAGGTCTGGAACTTGTCAGTTGTAATGTGAATTACAGGTCTCACTATACACTCACTGTAGTTTTCCAGCTTTTGGAGTTACAATTTCCATTTCTTGATCACGAAAATATGTGAATGAAAGACGACAAATGGCAACGAAGGAGATAAATTAAATCTAGGTCACGTTTCTCTTCTGCAATCTAATTTGGGAAATCATAAAAATCTTAAGAGAAGTATTTTATGATTGCGCAAAGACAGTCACTGTAATATAAATTTCCGATTTATCGATTCACTTAATTTCTTGGTATTCTCACTAAAAACGTGTGCATCATTCCTGACATTACCGAACTCAAGGTATGAGGGTATATTTTATGATGAGCGAGACTGTAATCTCGTTGACAAGAAGGGAATTTTTCTGTAAGAGCGTATGAGCAATGAATCGCTTTTTCTGGAACATTTACCCGCATAAAAAAATTTAGAAGTACATTAACATGTGAAATTATAATAGAAGTTGATTACCAAAGACGTTTCAATGTATGGAATGTATTCAGATGTAAAACACTAGGAAACTATTTCGGTTTACATCTGAAAATTTACATGGTGCTCGTTGCCTTTGTGTTCGAAAATTTTTGCGGTCTGTGTCCTAAGGCACATAAATAGGATCCTGCGGATTCCATTACTTCGCTTGGCTTAGCAAGGCTTGCTCTGCAGAAAATTGCTAAAGGAGGATAGCAGCTTAATACTGATATCAGACAATTCAATAACGTTGACAAAGGCATTAATGTCAGTACGGTCCATTGCTCCTGCAGATACGTAGTTCTAAACGATAAATTCATGGTCAGTTACGCTGACAAAATCGACGAAACCTGTGTCATATTTCTTGATGTGAATAGCCTTTACAGCTGAATATTTTTTCAATATCTTCCTGTGTTAAATTTCAAATGGCTTTCTGTAAAGCGTGTTGAAGCTTTTCTGATGGAAAACTGACCCGACAGTCCTGACAAAGGTTACATCTTAGAAGCGGATCTCAAATATCCCGAGAGTATTCACGACCTTCGTTTCCGTCTTCCATTGTGTCTGGAAAGAATATGTCACTACCGTTTGATATTAAGAAATGTGAGAAATTATTATCGAATTTGTATGATAAGAAAAAGTATGTTGTTTGCTACAGAAATCGGGAACATTCTCTACAACATAAATTAGTTTTCTAACAGATTCACGGAGTTTTATCACATAGGGAACCAATACATTGAGATTAGTGAAGAAAGACACATAAGAGCAAGAAACTTGTATTTGTTTCTTTTTTCTCTCTTTCCCTCTCTCTCCTTTTCTCTCCCTCTCTCTCTCCCCTCCCCCCTCTCTCTTTTTTTAAAATCAAAGTAACATTTCCAAGAACACTTACGTGACACAGTTAACTTCAAACAGCATTTGAAAAATAATGTGATATGTGATATTGAGTACAAGCACAGAAAAAACGACTCATTTCCAAAAATAATATTTATTCTGCTTATCAATAATAGAAAATTATGTACACATTAAATAAATACTGTCCTTCAAATCTAGGAGAGTATATGGATAACATTGTATAGCTACTCACACTTTTCACTTGAAGAGATTTTATAGTTACTGGTGACAAGTAGCAGATCACTTGCGCTGTCTGGATTCGTTTGGCTGTACTAATTTATTAATAATATGCCACCTTAACTATAGTACTGTAAGTAGGCTGTTTAGGTTTCTATATTGGTAACGCCACGTAGCTCTCTGTATGAAAATCACTGACTGTGCTGTGTGCAGTCTGTGGCTAATTTGCATTGTTGGAACATTGTTATTGTAGTGTTGGGCAGTTATATGTGAACAACGCTTAGCGTTGCGCAGTTGGGGGAGAGCCGCCAGCAGTGGTGGATGTGGTGAGAGAGATGGCGGAGTTTTGAGAGCGGATGATCTGGACGTGTGTCCATCAGAGACAGTAAATTTGTAAGACTGAATGTCATGAACAGATATATATATATAATGACTTTTGGACACTATTAATGTAAATACATTTTTTGTTCTCTGTCAAAATCTTTCATTTGCTTAGTATGCCTATCAGAAGTTAGTGCCTTCAGTAGTTAGAATCTTTTATTTAGCTAGCAGTGTTCGCGCTCGCTGTTTTGCAGTAGTTCGAGTAACGAAGATTTTTGTGAGGTAAGTGATTCATGAAAGGTATAGGTTATTGTTAGTCAGGGCCAATCTTTTGTAGGCATTTTTGAAAGTCAGTTTGCGTTGCGCTAAAAATATTGTGTGTCAGTTTCAGCACAGTCACGTATAATTTTTCTAAGGGGACGTTTCAGTACCGTTCACTGGGCGTGTTTGTTGCTGGAATATGTAAAATACGTTCTGTAACTGCACCCATACCTGGTACAACCTTTTCATGACTGTTCCATCACTTTAACATAAAACTGTCAACTCCAACATTCATTAAAATATAGAGATGTATGACATTTAAGGGGGAGAATTTACCATTGTTCCAGTTGTTGAAACCATTTCTCTTTCTAGGTGGCGATGACAGTGCAATTGACCGCTCTATCTTAATAAAAAACAGGGGAGTGAGAAGTAACATAAAACTCCATGGAGATATTCCTGGAAAGTTTATTTTGCAATGATAGAATATTATGTTGTTGTTGTTGTGGTCTTCAGTCCTGAAACTGGTTTGATGCAGCTCTCCATGCTACTCTATCCTGTGGAAGCTTCTTCATCTCCCAGTACCTACTGCAACTTACATTCTTCTGAATCTGCTTAGTGTAGTCATCTCTTGGTCTCCCTCTACGATTTTTACCCTCCACGCTGCCCTCCAATACTAAATTGGTGATCCCTTGATGCCTCAGAACATGTCCTACCAACCGATCCCTTCTTCTGGTGAAGTTGTGCCACAAACTTCTCTTCTCCCCAATCCGATTCAATACTTCCTCATTCCCCCATGAACCATAGACCTTGCCGTTGGTGGGGAGGCTTGCGTGCCTCAGCGATACAGATGGCCGTACCGTAGGTGCAGCAACCACAACGGAGGGGTATCTGTTGAGAGGCCAGACAAACGTGTGGTTCCTGAAGAGGGGCAGCAGCCTTTTCAGTAGTTGCAGGGGCAACAGTCTGGATGATTGACTGATCTGGCCTTGTAACAATAACCAAAACAGCCTTGCTGTGCTGGTACTGCGAATGGCTGAAAGCAAGGGGAAACTACAGCCGTAATATTTCCCGAGGGCATGCAGCTTTACTCTATGATTAAATGATGATGGCATCCTCTTGGGTAAAATATTCCGGAGGTAAAATAGTCCCCCATTCGGATCTCCGGGCGGGTACTACTCAAGAGGATGTCGTTATCAGGAGAAAGAAAACTGGCGTTCTACGGGTCGGAGCGTGGAATATCAGATCCCTTAATCGGGCAGGTAGGTTAGAAAATTTAAAAAGGAAAATGGATAGGTTAAAGTTAGATATAGTGGGAATTAGTGAAGTTCGGCGGCAGGAGGAACAAGACTTCTGGTCAGGTGACTACAGGGTTATAAACACAAAATCAAATAGGGGTAATGCAGGAGTAGGTTTAATAATGAATAGGAAAATAGGAATGCGGGTAAGCTACTACAAACAACATAGTCAACGCATTATTGTGGCCAAGATAGATACGAAGACCACACCGACTACAGTAGTACAAGTTTATATGCCAACTAGCTCTGCAGATGACGAAGAAATTGAAGAAATGTATGATCAAATAAAAGAAATTATTCAGATAGTGAAGGGTGACGAAAATTTACTAGTCATGGGTGACTGGAATTCGGTAGTAGGAAAAGGGAGAGAAGGAAACGTAGTAGGTGAATATGGACTGGGGCAAAGAAATGAAAGAGGAAGCCGCCTGGTAGAATTTTGCACAGAGCACAACTTAATCATAGGTTGGTTCAAGAATATAATACAAATTATAATACGACAATATGCACTAACTCTAAAAGAACTATTACGTTAGTGATTGCTTGTATTTGTCACGTATAATGACAGCACTAAAAGACGACCTAGGGAACGTAGAAGAAATTGTTTGGTTGGAAGTAATTATAACTTTATCCCGTGAAAAACTCGAGAATCGATTTTTAATCCCTTCCACCCAGCATTAGAAATAAATATCTATCAGTAAACGTCAATTACGATAGTTAGCTATAAATCTATTCTTTCCCCCTCTCATAACGAAATAGTACTTGAATAATGCACTTATGTAACTCACCTCACATTATTTGACAGTCGTAATTATTGACTCGAAGAACTGTTGTGAAAGCAAAGAAGAACTAACTAGATTGCAGGTTCTTTTTCGCCGTCTAGATAACAGGTCCCCTCTTTAAATGGCGTCAGTAAATCCATAGCTCTACCTGTAAACTCATGATCATATCCCTGTAACCTGTAACGGGAATTCTTGTCCGTCACTAAAGCAGCAACTTCGTTGCATTGAGTGCGTAAGGACAATTGCGTAGTCCACTGTGTACTTACGTTTGGAAGATAATTTCACAGAGTAACGCAGACCACTTTCCCTCATGTGCCGTACAATGCGTTTTGCACCATTTATTGCTGATGAAGTCTTCGGGGCCTCACTTCACGTTAAGCTGTCTTCATCGAAAGTGTGATTAAGTGCTTTGTTAATACAGGGCTATTAAAAAAGAAGAAACAGACATTTATTGCGTCCAAGAGACGAGAATAATTCCAACGTTCATGGAAAGACAGTGCGGCTGGTCCTGGCAGAGGTTCGAGTCCTCCCTCGGGCATGGGTGTGTGTGTTTGTCCTTAGGATAATTTAGATCGCGTAGTGAGTAAATTTATGGACTGATGACATTATCAGTTAAGTCCTATAAGATTTCATACACATTCGAACTTTTTTTTCATGGAAAGAGAAATGTTCAAATTTTTACGAATTCAATGCGAGCACCCTGTGTTACACGACAGATATAAAAACTGTGGCGCATTTCCTGCCACCCACTAAGCAGCAGGTCTCTCGTTATAGAGTCTGTAAGTGGGCTGCTTCTGTATTGGCAGTACTGTTTAGCGCTTTGCATTGGATCTCTGACATCGCTTTCTGTGTAAGATACTCTGTGGCTGGATGGACTCGTTGTTGGAAGTTAATCAGTGGTGGACAGTGGGAAGTTAATCGCCAGCAGTGATAGAAGTACTGTTGGGCAGTTGTAGGTAGATAGCCAGCAGTGATGGATGTTACAAGTGAGAAGTTGGCATTGATGGAGGTTAGAGTCTGAAGTGTTAGCGTAGGCGAACGATCTGTATATGTTGGACTTGGAGATTGAATATTATTCGTGATTATATATCTTTGTACTGGATGTTAATGACGATTTATTTTCATGTTGGAACTGGATGTCACATTATTAAGGTAAAAAATACATTATTTGGTTTCCAACAAAATCTTTCCTTTGCTAACCACGTGTCTATTAGTAGTTACTGACTTTAGTAGCTAGAATCTTTCATTTGGCTGGCAGTATTGACGCTCGCTGTATTGTAGTAGTTCACGTAATGAAGATTTTTGTGAGGTAAGTGCAGTCATGGGCTGTGCGGCTGGTCCCGGCGGAGGTTCGAGTCCTCCCTCGGGCATGGGTGTGTGTGTTTGTCCTTAGGATAATTTAGGTTAAGTAGTGTGTAAGCTTAGGGACTGATGACCTTAGCAGTTAAGTCTCATAAGATTTAACACACAATTTTTTTAGGTAAATGCTTAATGAAATGTATAGGTTATTGTCAGGATTGCTTCTTGATCAGGGCCATTCTTTCTTATTAATTATTTGAAGTCAGGTTGTAATTTTTTTCAGCAATCAGATTGCGTTGCGCTAGAATATTGTGGGTCAGTGTTGACAAGATAAGAAGAAGTAAAGAGAAATTAGGCTTAGTACGTTCTGTTTTACTAAGCTGTTTCCGAATCAATTAACGTAGATGTTTGATCCTCTCAGTCGTTCAGCAGTTTGAGTGCAGATTCACACATTTAAATAAAGAAGTTTCAAATTCACAGATTAAAAAATGTGATGTCGCAGCCTTTCAAGAGTGTAAGGCAGAGGAGGCATAAAACCTTGGTCTTTTACATTACTACACAGATAAAAATGAAAAGGTGTAAGATCTGGAGTCCTGGGAGGCCACCGACGACGAAGTTCATCTTCTGCTCCTGTTCCTCCAATCCAACGTCCTCGAAGGGCGTCGGTCGTACCTGACACTCTTGAAAGTCGCATTGTTGAAGCAATGAATAACGAGAGACCAGCTGTGTCCTGTGTGGCAAGAAATGAACCACCGTTTTGATATTTGTCGTTTAAAACATGGTCCTCACACTGAAAGCGTAAAAATTTTAACTTTTCTCTTTCCAGGAACGTGTGAATTGTGTTTCTACCTTTTGTAGTTTGGAAGGAATAAATGCTTGAAATCTGTTCCCTCTTTTTGAACAGCCTTGTACAATGAGCAGCACAAAGAAGCCTTTCATATAGTTCGCTCAAAATGCCGTTGCCGCTCGATGCACAGACAGCAGAGCTCGCGTGGAAACAGCGGTGCTGGTGGCGGTTACGTGCAGGCGCTGGAGGGCAAGTCCCATTCTAAACTGAAACCTACGCTCACATTTTCTGTAAATATTAAATGGTGCTACTCTACGCCCACACTTGCATGGTAGCCATGTAAAAACCTCTACTGTCACCTTCGCGTTGGTTAGTATATAATAAGAATTTCGCTGGAAATGCATAGATTTACTTTCGCCCGGCTTGTTAGCATTTGCAACTTTCAGAGAAGCATCATTAGTGGCAAATCTTGAGTAAAACCCACACATTTTTGTGGTGCCCGTTTTAAAATTTGCTTCTTTTGCCAAAACACAGCGGAGTTTACACAGTCTCACCTCACTAACATGCTATGCAGTGACTACTGTGATAGAATTCTGAAACATTGGTTTAGTAAGTGAGGAACTAAGGAAAAGTAACGTCAGTAGCTAATTTAAAAGCATATTCTCGGTACAAAAAAGTTTAATGTCCTCGCTTATGTTGTTAGAAAACACATACCTTTTCTCGTTTCACCAGCTGTCTACGACCGTTAAAATTACATTCTTGTACCGGCAATGTCTGTAATGAGTGAAAGAACGCAGTGGATAATAAACTTTTACATAAAACTGTTTATGGAATATGGGGCATGTTGTGGATATTTCACTCTGGCTCTATCGCTGGCTAGGCGCGATCTCAAATGAGTGTGCTAGGTCACATCAATTTTCTCTTGGTTGGTGACAGAGACCTTAAGCCAAGTATAAAGAAGATCCACCATCTTAGCTAAATTTCATATGCTGCACATATTATGTAATATGCACTAAACGCAAGATAAATAGCGACCTCTAGTTTTCAATACAGACTTCTCCGCATTTCACGCAATGTCTTACTTCCAGGTAAATATCATAGTAACTATGACCATTAACGAAATGATGGGCACGCCAATCATGAACCTCACATACAAAACTATTAGTAAGGCAAAAATTTTTATTCTTTCACCGAATAGTTCCTGTAAAATAGTTTTAGAATGATTGCGCCTCGTCGACCGGCAGAAAGATGCAGACGCTGCCGGCCTCCCCCTCTGAACAAACGAATGAACTCGCCCAGCGCTTTGCACGAATATTGTCACTGCGCGTCGACCATCTTGTCCTGCGCGGGCTTTTATATTACGTGAATGATTTTATTATATTAGTAGCCCTGGCCGCACACAAAAACAAAATTAAGCAACACATCCAGTAAAATGATCCTTTCACTTACACTCTCGTATTCTCGTTAAAAATTTACTGTCATCTTATTAGCGTCCAGAAATGAAGTTATAAATAAACCATCTCATTCACAAGAGCCCAATCAGTGTTAATGGAATGTGCTGAAAGAGTCAAATAATGCACCTAATTGTGTGAATCGGTCCACATATCAACAGTTGCAGCCCGTTTTTTTATTAACAACTTCCTTAATAGCAGAAGGCACTATTCTGTTTCAGATTGCATCGACTAGTTCTTTGACATTTCTGTTTGTATTAGAGGGATGTAGCACGACTTCCGAAGGAATGACTTCCCCATAATGTGATTTCTTGGCCTAGTTCTTCGAAACCTTCACCAGAAACAGCATGAAGAGTGCTCATATCTCTCACACACGTTTAAGCAATAACTTTTGCTGTTAAACAATTTTTTATCAGCGCCGGTATTAATAAGATGGTGTGTCAGTGTACAGCTTCTTACATCTGTGTTTCTTCAAGTGAACACAATAACCTACAGCAGTGTAAACACGATACGAGCTCAGTGTACTCGCTGTTTTCGTCAACAAGTAACATAAATTTATTCCATACTTCGCTTTTTAGCTCTCCCATTTCTTCACTGTCTACGCACTGGTTTCAGTCTTACTCCACAGGCTTCCTCACGCTGCATACCGACAGACACACCTTGAATGAGAAGCATGTGACGGCAGTAGCTGAGCGATGAAGACACGTTTAACATCTTAGACTTACCAAGCACTCGATCATGGCTTCTATGCTCGGCCACAATAAATGGTGCGGGCAGCCTATTCAGTTAGGCTATGCTTGTCCCCTCTCACATACTGTGCTCGCTCAGCCGATCATGCAGGACTCCAGTCGCCACCACCTTTGTAACATGTGAATTTGCATACTCCCTTCTGATCGACTAGATTAAACTTCAGGAAAATACGTTTTCAATTTCTTGAGTTCATCACAGCCGAAAATACGTTTTCAATTTCTTGAGTTCATCACAGCCCAACGGGGCTGCTTTCGCCATAGTGGATTTCAAACTTTTCTACCACTACCGCTAGCTTACATTTGTTTAAATTTCCACCAGTGCGAATTTGCATTTTCTAAATTTCACTCCAGTGTCATCTTGCATGGGTATGAGGCACAACTGTATAAACTGGCGGCAGATGACTGAAAGTGGGTATTTTCATGTATGCAGAAATGTTTGTAGAAGACACCTTTCTGGAAAAAATCGATATAAAGTAAATTTTAATTTTTAAATCGCGCTGCGATGGTGAGACTCTAATATTTGGAGAGGAAAAAACTCCTGCTGAATTCTTGGCCATGGAAATAATTACAGTAAATCCCACTGAATGCTTTTACAAATCAAGTTTAATAAATCAGCCCACGGCTTTTATACACTCCATCCAAACGAATTGTCTGAATGCTATCATACTCTTACCAACCTCAACGCCAGTCCAAGAAATATCTTGTTCTGATTGACCTCTTATTTTCACCCAAACAGAAAGAAATGAACCAGATGTCAGTTGAGTGATATAGGTAGCCAAGAACCAACATCTGTCAATCAGTGCCCAGTTCTTAAGCTGTAACCAGTGTAACAAAGTATCTTGTCAATTACATAAGATTCAAAGCACAGTCGTTCTTCAGTGACAGTAGTCAGTTTCATATAACTTAATATTAATACAGTAGTTTGTTTTAAAAGACACCAGAATATGTCTCCTGAATACCAGTAGATCCGAAATATGTAATCTTTCAGTGCGTCATTCATGTGTATTCCATCACTTCAGAATATTTTCTTTATGTTCGATAACAGTTTAAAAATGTGTGTAGCATACAGTTGTGTAATCATTTAATTGCATATACAGACTTGCCAACAACTTCAGTACTATGACTTATTGACTCCCAGAAATAATTATTCATTACGATTTGCTCATGATTTCAGTAGCATAAACTACAATGGTTCTTGAAAGAATAAATTTTATGAAAAGCAAAATAGTGGGACAGAAACCAAGTTTTCTGGTATGATAACTAGAATCATATCAAAACTGTATAGGGAAAAATAATCAGTAAATACAATTCTTTGCGTCAGTTATATTGATAAAACGTGGCACACATGAA
Source organism: Schistocerca gregaria (assembly GCF_023897955.1). Classification (NCBI taxonomy): domain Eukaryota; kingdom Metazoa; phylum Arthropoda; class Insecta; order Orthoptera; family Acrididae; genus Schistocerca; species Schistocerca gregaria. The sequence continues at coordinate 1,047,064,990 of NC_064920.1, read as the reverse complement.
GATAACTTCTGGCGATGTTGATTATTGGAAATTAGAACGTGAATAACTTTCCTTAAGTATCAGACTTATGTTATACCACGTTTGGGCATTTCAACATGTAACATTACAGGACATATTGGGACAAATTGAAGTATTCGATACTGTAGACTTTTAGGGGATGTCGATACACATATGCAAAATGTAAAGGGAAACATTGGTGATGTTTAAATATTGTACTGTGTCAATATTAGGACATTTTGCACAGAAAGAACAAAAATAGAATTAATGTAAATATATATTAGTGTTAGTAACCTATTTTCATTCAATTTTGTAATTATATTTCATTTTGTAAAAGAAAGACTCACTGTTTGCTGTAGCTCTGATTAATTGTATAAATTATCAGTTTTGAGCTAAATTATTTCATATAATATGGACAAGATACTTTTAAAAACTCACCAGCTAAAGAGAAAGTCTGTAAATGAACGTTTAATGCCCACTTATAGAACTTTCTATGGAGAAATTCTATATTATGATCGCAAAAACACGAAAACTTGTGAAAACTGTTTCATAACCTAATTTCGAAAGACGATTTGTATCAAGAAATATTGCTAAAAAGATTTATTTACGTTTTGAAACACGATTTAAACCATTTTACATATAAATAGTTGTTCTAAATCACTCAAGAAATATCCAGAATCAAATGTCAAGATATTTCTGGAAACATCGGTACAAATCTGGTGAAGGTTATCCAGAAGCTGGTAGAAAAATGTTATAAAATATATTTGGAAATTATGCTTGTAAGAATTTATATGTACTGATCCTTTTACTTACTTTAATCTGTACTAAAATTCTGTAATGTCTAATTTAGTTTTAAGTCGTGAATTGCTATCGTATTGTAAACAAAACATTGTCAAAGACTCTCATTGTTTGGAAAGATATTAATACACCTAGGAGTTGTCAGTTGCCAGTTCAGATATGCAGTGCGGTTAGCTCGGAGAGTCAGTTGTGTTTGTAAATAAACGTCTGTAATGAAGAATTACTTGTTGTCGTCAATATGAACTCAAGACCTTTTGCACGAAGCAGACACCTCCTAATGCAACGTTTTAATTTGGTGTTGAGGAGCTGAAATGTTATAATTTGGTTGAGGAAGCTGGGATCGCTATAAGTGCAAACAAATTGAAGTGAAATGTTATAAACAGAACCTTACCTTTAACGACTGGCAGAAAAGTTCAGAGGTAATGTGTACTATGTTATATAGAACATAAATTGTTCTTAATTTACGATCCCTTACATCTGTAGCCTCTTCTGTAAATCAAATTGAAGAACAATTGATGTATAGTATGCAGAAAACAAACCTTTAATCATTACTCATCTTCACTCAGTTCTTTGTTGACGGTTGTGCGGTCTATTATACACTACTGACCATTAAAATTGCTACACCACGGAGATGTGCTACAGACGCGAAATTTGACTGTCAGGAAGAAGATGCTGTGATATGCAAATGATTAGCTTTTCAGCGTATTCACGCAAGGTTGGGTCCGGTGGCAACACCTACAACGTGCTGACGTGAGGAAAGTTCCCAACCGATTTCTGATACACAAACAGCAGTTGACCGGCGTTGCCTGGTGAAACGTTATTGTGATGCCTCGTGTAAGGAGGAGAAATGTGTACGATCACGTTTTCGACTTTGATAAAGGTCGGATTGTAGCCTATCGCGATTTCGGCTTATCATATCGCGATATTGTTGCTCGCGTTGGTCGAGATCAAATGACTGTTAGCAGAATATGGAATCGGTGGATTCAGGAGGGTAATTCAGAACGCCGTGCTAGATCCCAACGGCCTCGTATCACTAGCAGTCGGAGATGACAGGCATCTTATCCGCATGGCTGTAACGGATCGTGCAGCCACGTCTCGATCCCTGAGTCAACAGATAGAGACGGTTTCAAGACAACAACCATCTGCACGAACAGTTTGAAGACGTTTGCAGCAGCATGGACTATCAGCTTGGAAACCATGGCTGCGCTTACCCTTGACGCTGCATCACAGACAGGAGCGCCTGCGATGGTGTACTCAACGACGAACCCGGGTGCACGAATGGCAAAACTTCATTTTTTCTGATGAATCCAGGTTCTGTTTACAGCGTCATGATGGTCGCATCCGTGTTTGGCGGCATCGCGGTGAACGCACATTGGAAGTCTGTATTCGTCATCGCCATACTGGCGTTGCACCCTTGGTGATGGTATGGGGTGCCATTGGTTACATGTGTCTATCACCTCTTGTTCGCAATGACAGCACTTTGAACAGTGGACGTTGCATTTCATATGTGTTACGACCCGTGGCTCTACCCTTCATTCGATCCCTGCGAAACCCTACGTTTCGGCAGGATGATGCACGACCGCATGTTGCAGGTCCTGTACAGGCCTTTCTGGATTCAGAAACTGTTTGACTGCTGCCCTGGCCAGCACATTCTCCAGGTGTCACCAACTGAAAACGTCTGGTCAATGGTGGCTGAGCAACTGGCTCATCACAATACGCCAGTCACTACTCTTGATGAACTGTGGTGTCGTGTTGAAGCTGCATGGGCAGCTGTAACTGTACACGCCATCCAAGCTCATTTGACTCAATGCCCAGGCTTATCAAGGCTGTTATTACGGCCCGAGGCGGTTGCTCTGGGTACTGATTTCTAAGGATCTATGCACACAAATTGCGTGACAATGTAATTACATGTCGGTTCTAGTATAATATATTAGTTCAATGAATACCCGTTTATCGTCTGCTTTTCTTCTTGGTGTAGAAATTTTAATTGCCAGTAGTGTATATCACCATTCAACTGAGATAACAAAAGTCATGGAATAGCGAACTCAGGTGGTGGCAGTATCACGTACGCAAGGTATGAAAGGGCAGTGAAGTGGCAGAGCTGTATCTTGTACTCGGGTGATTTAAGTGAAAAGGTTTCCTTCGTGATTATGGGAACAGGACGAGAATTAACAGAGTTTAATCGCGGGATGGTAGTTGCTGCTAGAAGCATAGCACACTCCATTTCTGAAATCGTAGGGGGATTCAATATTCTGCGATCGAAAGTGTCAAGTGTGTGCCCAGAACACCAAACTTCGGCCACTACATCTCAACACGAACAATGCAGTGACTGACGGCCTTCACATAACGGCTGACAGCAGCGGGATTTGCGTAAATTTGTCAGTGCTAACACAGAAGAAACATTAAGTCAAATAACCATAGACAACAATGGAGGAAGTGAGATGAACGTATCATTTAGACAGTGCAGCGTAATACGGCGTTGATGGACTACGGCAGCAGAGGGCACACGCAAGTGTCTTCATTAACTGAACGACATCGTCTGCAGCGTCTCTGCTGTGCTCGTTGTAAGTAGCCTGTTTATGTGTTTGTATGATGGCAGCGCTGTGCAGCGCTATAGACTGTAGTAATACCTCTGACGGCGCTATGCGCCCTCTGTAAGCGACACTGTGGCTGACTTGACTCGCAGTTAGAGGTTAACAGTTAGCAGTGATGGAGGTTAGAAGCAATGTTAGCGTGAGCGGAAGGTCTGGACGTGTGTCCGTCCTGGAGATTTAATATTTGTTGGACATGGATGTAAAATGTGGGTAATGGAATTATTGACGATTACTTAATTTTTGGAACTTGATGTCACGGTCGATTATACACTACTGGCCATTAAAATTGCTACACCAAGAAGAAATGCAGATGATAAACGGGGATTCACTGGACAAATATATTATACTAGAACTGACATGTGATTACATTAACACGCAATTTGGGTGCATAGATCCTTAGAAATCAGTACCCAGAACAACCACCTCTGTCCGTAATAACGGCCTTGATACGCCTGGGCATTGAGTCAAACAAAGCTTGGATGGCGTGTACAGGTACAGCTGCCCATGCAACTTCAACACGATACCACAGTTCATCAAGAGTAGTGACTGGTGTATTGTGACGAGCCAGTTGCTCGGCCACCATTGGCCAGACGTTTTCAATTGGTGACATATCTGGAAAATGTGCTGGCCAGGGCAGCAGACGAACGTTTTCTTTACCCATAAAGGCCCGTACAGGACCTGCAACATGCGTCTTGCACTATCCTGCTGATGCATAGGGTTTCGCAGGGATAGAATGAAGGGTACAGCCACGAGCCGTAACACATCTGAAATGTAACGTCCACTGTTCAAAGTGCCGTCGATGGAAACAAGAGGTGACCGTTACGTGTAACCGATGGCACCGCTACTGGAGCGAGTGGATGTGTTGGACCTTCGATCGAGCTACAGACCCCCTTGAGGATGTCCTCCGCAGACGGGGACGAAACGTTGGGAATTGACACAGAATTCATCAACTGACCACTGCATAACAGCCCGGATAATTATAATGGACAGGATAGATAACATTCCATCAGAATCTGTAAAATAATTGGGGAAGTAGCAACAAGACGACTATTCAAGTTGGTGTGTAGAATGTATGAGTCTGGGGAAATTGCACCTGACTTTCGGTAAAATAACATCAACACAAAACCGAAGACTGCAAAAGCTGACAAGTGCAAGGATTATCGACCAATCAGCTTAACAGCTCATGCATCCAAGTACTGACAAGAATAATATACAGAAGAGTGGAAAAGAAAATTGAAGATGTACTAGAAGACGATGAGTTTGGCTTTAGAAAAGGTAAAAGGCACGAGAGAGGCAATTCTGACGTTGCGGTAATAATGAAAGCAAGAATAAGCAAAAATCAAGATATGTTCATAGGATTAGTCGCCCTGGAATAAACATTCGAAAATGTAAAATCGAGCAAGAACTTCGAAATTCTGAGAAAAATAGGGGTATCCTATAGGGAGAGACAGGTAATATACAATATGTACACTTGACAGCAAAAAAAGTGGGTCATGCCTTAATTCCAACGTGTAGGCTGCACCTGAATGTATGCAACCAACATAGCACATCTGTGTTGTACATCGTCGCAACCCTCCTCAGTACAGTCGTTGCAAGATACACAATAGGTACCGCTAGAGACTACTAGAGAACACCGGTCTTTATGACAGTCCGTCCAGATGTAAAGTAACACCACGATAGTACAGAAGAGATCAGACAGTCCTTAACGTTTGTAAGCTAAACTTAATTACAATAAGTGACACTTCAAACGTTATGGGACAATTAATTTTGTCACATAAATCGTTCAGTAATTCTTAGGAACAATTAAACATTTGAGACAGTATATGGATTTATAAAGTTGTATGGTAATTGGAAACAAGGTCTTTGCTGTTTAAAAGGTTTACCCAACACATGCAGTTCAATATTCAACAAGGAGTGGCTTCGCATCAACTTTATGTAATATTTAGCAGTTAAAAGAAAACGTGATTAACGGCGGCAACCGCTCTACGGAAATCCCAACATTAACAGCGAATCACAAGTAATATCATTGTTAACATTACTCATCAACAGTTACTTGTACACAATGTTGTACTTTAAATGACATTACCAACGTTCTCGTTCTGGATACGGATGCAAACCCAGAACGTAAGGTCATTGTTAACCAAGCAAAATTTTGTGCCTTATCGAGACTCGATCACTAGGCAGAAAGGGACGTCAAATTTTGACGTTTGCACTAGTATCAGTTATCAATTCTGAACTTGTTTGTAAATGACGATAATGTTTGTAAGAAACCAGGAACCCTAACATGACAATTACCTTCTTCGTAACTAACCTCGAAAGACATTGTATATTGTTGCATTGTCAAGAAACAAAGGATGCACATGTTTAAAACTGAAATGCCATCATGTTATGCTGGTGACAAGGATGCGAACCCAGCACGTAATCGGACTGTTGAATAAGTACGTAAAATCAGAATGTAGTTATCACAGTTTGTCACCAGTAGTGAGGTTGGAACCTTAATGACGACTGAAGTTGTATTGCCTGACCGGGATTCGAACCCGGCGCCTACCACTGTCGTTGTCTAATAAGGAACAAACAAGGAATGTCGAATGTTGGTCCACCATTAGCGAGATGTGCGCACGTATAACTAGAAATAAGGCGACGAAAACGTCTATGCTGATTAAGAGTAGAAAGCCGCACACATGGTTATGAAGACACGTTAATAATCAGATTCTTATTCAGTGGTAGCAAGGAGTAGCATGTTTAGATGCAAACCTTAAGGTCTTTCTCATCCCTAGTAATGTGTTGCCTAATATCTGCGATATCATGGTGTTAATTTAAAGGCTGATTGACTGCCGCAAAGAGCAATGTTCTCTAGTAGTCGTGTATCATTGAGATATAAATGAAGTGCCTCAGCAGAAAGTTATTTCCGTCGTGCAGCACGTATTGTTTCAGAGACACTGAGTACATGTTATAAGTGCACAAAAAGTGTGTTAGCATACACTATTACTTGGAGAAGCTGCCGTCAGATCTGTTTACCTTTACATTGCGCTTAGTTGTCGTGGTTGAATACACCTTTTCTTGAGGCTACATCTAATGCAGAGTGCTTACAAGAAAGAATAGTTTCCTGTGTCATCCTATTGCTAGCTAGGTTAAATATTTTGTGGTAGCTATGTTTAAAATGAATGTATTTTTGAACGTATTGTTCGTCAAATATTTGGATGAATCGTCAACTGCAGGTGTGCCTGCACATGTTATAGCATAATAGCTGTAGCTGCGTTAGTTTATACTACAGACTTGGGTAGTTTAGGTGTAACTTTTGATCCTTGAAGGGGTGATGGTGGCCTTGCGGCCCGGGTCTGTACTAGACGCGGCTCGCAAGCTACGGGCCAGCCAGGCTGGCCGAGGCGAGACGGAAGTGAGCGAGCTGGCGGTGGCGTTGGTGGGCCGACAGCCCGGGACGAGCCAGCACGGCTGCGCCGCATGCCTCTGCCTCTACCGCTCCGTTTGACGTAAATATGTTTACCTCCTGTCCTGGCATCAATATAATAGCGGCAAGCAGAAATACACATCAGGCTGTCTGCCGTAATGGCTCACTGGGAGAGGTGGATGTTTCATCAGAGAAGCTGCCAGACGGTATGGCGTACCACATACCACTGCAACGAGATGGTGGAGGATCTGTCTTAAAATAGGCACCACCAACAGGGCTCCTGGCTCAGACAAGAAGAATGTAAGCTCACAGGAAGACAGGGAGCAGAGAAAATCCCTTTCTAAACGCGAAGCAGTTGCGACGGGAGACCAACTTCCCCGGCTCCAGTGACACTATTCGCCGAAGGCTGAGGGACGCTGTACTGCATGCACGACGATCCGCCGTGAAACAAGAGCTCAACGAAGACCACCTTTTATTCTGGCTAGCATTTCCGGAGATCCATCTGAGTTCGTCGTGGGACAACGTCATTTTAAGTGATGAGAAGGTGTTTTCTACCAGTAACGACGGTCCACTGGTCATTTACAGGCCGCAAAGGACTCATCATCGACGCGAATATGTAACCACGAAGAGAAGAAGGGGCTGGCTATCTGTTACGTGCTAGGACTGGATTTCTGCGAGAGGGGCGGGAATTCTTCACAGGATAGAAGGAACTCTGGTCAGCGTGCAGTATGCCCACATATTCGAAAATGTGATGCTACCGTCAGTACGAATGCTGTACGCAGAAGGGGACGTCACATTGCAAGAGGACCATTCTCCCATTCACAAGTCTGCATTTGTTCAGCAGCGGCTCTCAACTGTTGGCGTCAACGTCATGGACTGGCCGCCACGGGCGGCTGATATGAACCCCATGGAAAACATGTGGGCTGAGGTCGCCAGAACATTAACAGAGAACTGGCCACGAAACCAATCAACTACTGCGGACGCTCTTTGGGACTGCGTCCTGGAAGCCTGGGAGGAAGTTCCTTCTTCAGGCTGTTACGTCGGTCGGCTTATACCTTCTATGCCGAGACGCATGATAGAACTACAAAATAATGAAGGATGCTGGATAAAATATTAGAGTCCTTAAAATGTTTTGTTATGTCTTCTTTTTCGTCATTTTTCATCATTGGTAGCTAGTGGAAGATCGCGTGGCAACAGAAACGGTACAATATGGGTTAGTTTTCCTTTGAGTTGCCTTTTTAATTCAAGTGGGTTTCTTCTGAATATACAAATATTCTAATTTGATTTCATTTATACCCTGTCTAGATACTTACAAACGAATCAGCGTAGATGGACCCTGTCACAGTAGTTTTTGTTATTTCATATAGATTTCTCTCTTCCCCTCCATCCATGAATACACCCTCCGTCCTCCACACAATACGCAAACGATTTCATATTATGTTTACTCATTGTTAATATCTCCTCTATTTTCTCTCTCTCTCTCTCTCTCTCTCTCTCTCTCTCTCTCTCTCTCTCTGACACTATCGCCTCAAGTGCCCTTTTACTCCATTCCCCCAAACTTTATAAACAAATCTATCGGTTTCTATTGACGCTACATTTCCTCTTTTAATTGCTGCTGTCTCTACTCTCTATCATTCCTCTCAACACCTATGAAACCGTATTCTTTGATCTCCCCCTCCCTATAACCTATTCTTCGTTCAGGAAACAGTTCTTCCTTATCTCCCAGTTCTAAGATAAAGCGAACTGTGGCACACATGGAAGTAAGCAATACTTTGCAAGCATTTCACGCTTATATTTTGCACTTCTGCTTCTCTATCCATTCCCAGATCCCGCCCTACTTCCTGTTGCCCGTCCCTTGACATCTAGATCTAAATGAATACTCTGCAATTCATAATTATGTGCTGGGCAGGGGGTTCTGTGGTCTAGTGGATTAATCATGTATTGATGTGTCAAACGTGCAGTTTCATATCTTACGTCAGGCGTAGATTTTTACACACACAAGTAACTCTCCTTCACCCCTAGTAACGCCAAGTGCAGAACACCAGTCAGCTCAGTAGTTCAATATCCGCAGTAAAGGTAACATCCCTTCGCTGCCGACTGGAGCAGAGCGGCATTCATTTGAGCTGTGACACATGGAGAAACCCCGGAAGGCAGAGACTCTGTCACCAGCAAGCCATCGTAAACTAGAAAACTTATTTCATTTAATGAACCCATGGCCATGTAAATTCTCAAAGCTCCTACTTTATTTGAAAATGAGACGTTGAAAATGTGCTGGACTGGTATTAGAACTCGATTTCAATGTGTTCCCCAGGTTTGCAAACTCTTCTGGGCCACCTCGAAAGGCACCTATCTGGTTTCGAATCCTGATCAGCACAAAATATTCATTATTTCATTTCAAGCCCTAGCATGTGCACCCCGAACTACTGGTGAAAAATAGTTGCATTTTCAAAGTATCTTCGTGCGTTGTCAGCTGTAACGAGTTCATCTCACAGCCACATGATGAGCTTTTTATCACTACATTCCATATCAAACGTTTCCTTACGTCTTTTCAAGTTCAAATATTTCTCTCCATCCTATTAGCGAAAACGGATTTGGGTTAGACGTTGTGTTCGTTGTGATCACCAACGACGATATGTTGTGGATTCAACTTCTAGCCAGCAGAGTATTTTCTGTCACACCATTGAAAGTACAAACATGCCACTCCTAGCTATTACTGGAAAATAATTTGATAGTTAAAGTGTCTTCATGACCACGTGTGCGGGCTTTGAATTCCATTCAGCACAGAACTCTTCGTCGCCTGAAGTCTAGCTAAACATGCGCACATCTCGCTACTGGTGGGCCCACAATAGCTATTTATCGTCTGTTCCTGGCAAGAAAACGACGGCCCTAGATTCTGGGTTCGAATCCCAGTCAGGTAAATACAATTCTATCGTCATTTAATGTTCCAACATCTCGCTATTGGTGAAAACATATGATATTTAACTTCTGATTGTACGTACTTCATTAACAATCCGATTAGGTGTTGGGTTCGCATCCTTGACACAAGCTTTACATGATGGCATTTCAATTTCAAACATGAGCATACCTTGTTCCTTGTGAATGACACCAAGTTGAAAGTCGTTGGGGGTAGTTTTCGGGAAGGTATCTGTTATGACAGAATTCGCCGTTCAGTACAAACATTTTCGTCATTCATTTACAGGATCTGAATTGATAACTGATACTGGTGCAAACGTCTATACTTCACGTCACTTTATGCCTAGTGATCGGGTCTCAATGAGGCACAAACAAAGCTTAGCTTAGTTAGCAATGGCTATAGGTGCTGGGTTTGAATCCAGGTCCAGAACGACGACGTTGGTCATGTCATTTAAAGTTCAAATTTGTGTACATATGGCTGTTGATGAGTTGCGAGAACAATGATATTACTGGTGATTCGCTGTTAATGTTGAGATTCCCGTAGAGTGCTTGTTGCCGTCAATCGAGTTTTTTTACAGGCTCGTCCAATATCCAGTTTCCAGAGTCTCTAGCCGTTGAGCGACGTTCAGCACGTGGATGGAAAATTTTTTCGAGAGGGAAAAACGTTTCTGCAATTGCCGTACAGCTTTGTAACTCCATATATTGTCTCAAATATTTAATTTTGACTCAGGATTATTGTACGATATATGTAAAATAATCCGTTTCCTCAGAACTTTTGGAATGTCACTTGTTGTGATTAAGTTAACTTTGTGAGTGTTATGGGGTGTCTCATCGCTAAGAACGTGTTATCTAATATGTTTTGAATGACGATATTAGTTGAAGCTTAGACCTTTGGTCACTAGTAGCCTCTTGCGATACCCATTGTGTGTAGTCAAACGACTGTACCCAATGGGGTTTTGGTGTTTAGAGAACCTGCAACACAGCTACGTTATGTTGGTTGTATTCGGCAGTGACCCACTTCTTTTGCTATCAAGTGTACAAGAGCCAAGAAGAAATAATAAGATTGGATGACCAACAACGAAGTGCTCGGATTAGAAACGGTGTAAGACACGGATGTACTCTATCGCCTCTATTGTTCAATCTATACATTGAAGGAGCAATGATGGACATAGAAAGAAGGTTCAGAGTGGATTTAAAATTAAAGGTGAAAGAATATCAATGACAGAAGTCACTGATGACATTGTTATCCTGCGAAAAAGTGAAGAAGAATTATATGACCTGCTGAACAGAATGAACAGTCTAATGAGTACAGAATATGGACTGAGAGTAATTCGAAGAAAGACGAAAATAATGAGAAGTAGCAGAAATGAAAACAGCGAGAAACGTAACATCAGAATTGATGGTCACAAAGTAAATGAAGTTAAGGAATTCAGCTACCTAGGTAGTATAGAGCAAGGATGACATCAAAAGCAGTCTAGCACTGGCTAAAAGGGCATTCCTGGCCAATAGAAGTCTCCTAGTATAAAACATAGGCCTTAATTTGAGGAAGAGATTTCTGAGAACGTACGTCTGGAGTACAGCATTGTGTGGTAGTGAAACATGGACTCTGGGAAAACCGGAACAGAAGAGAATCGAAGCGTTTGCGACGTGGTGCTACAGAAGAATGTTGAAAATTAGGTGGATTGATATGGTGAGGAACGAGGAGGTTCTACGCAGAATCGGAGAGGAAAGGTTTATGTGGAAAAAAACTGATAAGGAGAAGAGACAGGATGATAGGACATCTGTGAAGACATGAGGGAATGACTTCTCTGGTACTAGAGGGAACTGTAGTGGGCCAAAACTGTAGAGGAAGACAGGGAGTGGCATGCGCCAGCAAATAATTGAGGATGCAGGTTGCAAGTGCTACTCTGAGATGAAGAGGTTGGCAGGGGAGAGGAATTCGTGGCTGGCCGCATCAAACCAGTGAGAAGACTGATGACCTCCCCCCCAAAAAAAGGGCTGATGGCTGGCTTAAAGTGTGCACAGACCCGTCTATATCACGGATCCAAGTTGGTATCATAGCACTTTGCAAGCTTTTGGTCTCTCCATAATGGTTGGGCTGTGCTTGTGTGGAATGAACTAGGTCATCCTGATGTTTGGCTACTTGGGACTCATTTGCAACCATTATTGGACGTCAGGTTCCCAGACAACGGTGGAATTGTTGTGGATGACAATGCGCCACGTTACCGGGCCACAGTTGATTGCGATTGTTTTGAAGAACGTCCTGAACAATTTGATCGAAGAATTTGGTCGCACAGATCTGCCGACATGATTTCCATTGAACTTATATAGGCCATAATCGAGAGGTCAGTTAGAGCACAAGATCCTGTGCCGGCAACACTTATAGATGACTACACAGTCATGCCAGAGTATTTCTGTACAGGACTTCCAGAGACTTGTTGTGTGTGTGCCAAGTCGAGTTGCTGTTCTACGCCAGGCAAAAGGACATCCAGCACCATTTTGGAGATATCCCTTGACTTTTGTGTCCTCATTGTATCTTACGAGGCTCATACAATAAATAATGCAACACTTTTTTCTCAAAACAGAATGGTATTATTCGCAATTTAAATGCGCCATGTTATTCCTCAATTATTTAGCTCTAAAATCCTATTTCTAAACGTAGTTTACAATTGTACGCAGATACCCCACCCTAATGTGAGATCTTGTATGTCTTTATTATACTGCTCTATTGGGTTGCGTCTCAGCAAACCTCTTTATACATCAATAACTTCGCCATCGGTGGGGAGTCAGTCCGTCAGTGGGGCAAAGATACGGAAGTCAGAAGTTTCGAGATCCGGTCTGTAGGGCATATGAGAAGGAACATTCCTCCTAAGTTGTGAGATCTGGTGCACAGAGTCGGTGCACAGATTTCTGTGGCCTTGTACTATGGTGCAGAAGGTGAAATTAATTTACTTTACGTTTTTTCTTTTTTTATTTAATTTTTAATTTTTTTGGCTCGTCTGGGCCCGCGGCGTCCTATATGTCACATACGGACATTACATATTACGCTATGAGACCAAGACGCTGCTGTGGACGATTATATTTTTGTGACAATATTCCGATTTCGGCATGATTTCCATTTTCAGATTTTATCAAATAGTCTTGCTATCCCTATGACGTCACTGTCTTAGTTGCTGTCCTGCTGCATATGTTTACTATTTTGATAGTGGAGCTGTAGCAGGCTGGAGCTATAGTAGGTTAAATTTCAGCTGGATCAGCTATTTCTGAAGTTGCCAAATTATGAAAGTTTCTTTCATAATGACGTTAGTTGACAGCTGTTTTGACAATTTAGTCAGCGATGATGGTAACTTCATTGACTCAACTGTCAATACATCTGTTAAGCAACATTATTAAACAATCTTTCATACTTCCAAAATGTCATAAACATCTGATACAGCTGCAGTTCCACACCTACAATAGCTCCACTGACGTCAAAGAAGCGAACTTATGGAGTAGGCACAGCAACTAAGACAGCGATATTGTATGGATAGCAAGACGACCTAATATAACCTGAAGGTGGCTGCTGTGATGGTTCTTTATGTATCGGTATTTATATATTATGAAAACTAGAAGTTAATATTACTGTGCCTGCTTCACAACTGGAAAATTATTTACGTCAGTGACTCAGTTGTGTTACTTCTCGCAGTTACTTATTTTCGTCTCGGCCGTTATCGTTTAGAACAATGGCGCTGACCTCTGCATCAATGTTTCCCTATAAAGTTTGTATAATGAAATTATTAACACTTCATAAATATAGGAGTTGATAAAGATAAACATTAACGACACGTTAAGTGATATTTTATTATATTTATACTAAATATTACATGAAATTTACACGTTTTCAGTGCCTCGTCACAAAATGGCATCTTTCACTACCAAAAAACAAAAGGGAAGAGAGAGCGATCTTTTTGTAAAAAAAAAAAAAAAAAAAAAACAGAGATTGCAATTATATTCGGAGATCATATTAATTGATTAATGGATTATTTTTATGAGCTAATATATAATAACAATATAATTTCGTTCTGACGTCAGTTTTGGTAAATTTGGTAAATTTGCGAAGTTATTTAATATTTTTATCACGTTATGTGGCGTACCGCCACACTATCACACACATCCCGTAATAGATCTATTGTAAGAAATATTATCGAACACAGCAGGGTCTTAGTCTCATAGCACAACGACCGGAGTGATTTTTTCACTACTTACAAACTCTAGGAATTGATCGATAGCCGGCCGCGGTGGTCTCGCGGTTCTAGGCACGCAGTCCGGAACCGTGCGACTGCTACGGTCGCAGGTTGGAATCCTGCCTCGGGCATGGATGTGTGTCATGTCCTTAGGTTTGTTAGGTTTAAGTAGTTCTAAGTTCTAGGAGACTGATGATCACAGCTGTTGAGTCCCATAGTGCTCAGAGCCATTTGATTTGAACCAATTGATCGATAAGAGGCTACGGAACAAAACAGGTCAAATGAATACTTATGTCCGAAAATGCATGTTTTCCACGCTAGAGACCATTTATTCAAGCCTACTTTGCAGCAGAGACTACGATCTAATAAGCGCTGTACCATGCAGCCACAGTTACAGTTCGCGTGGTTTCCTCCTATAGGGTGGGTACTGTTCCTCACACGTCATGCCCTAGCACACTCTCCTGCCATAGTAACTGGTAATGTTGCGTCCGATTCACTCCTCTTGCTGACTCACCTTGTTGTGGATGTGATACAGCGTTGTAAACAATGATTCCGTATTCGAACAGAGAACTTGCCGATATGGTGTTTGCGTACGGAACGGCAAAAGGAAACGGTCGCCGGGCAGTAAGATTGTATCAGGAGATCTGTCCTCATCGACAACATCCACAGAGTTCAATGTTTGCAACAGTGTTTCGCCGTTTGTCTGAGTCAGGTTTGTTCCAGGAAGCAGGAAATCATGAAGGACGTACCCTAAATGTTCGGACACCAGACTTGGAGGAAAATGTGATTAACATTGTGGAAGCCGACCACCTTGTCAGTAGCAGGCGGTTGGCCCGCCAGTATACGGTAAGCCAGACGACAGTGTGGAACGTTCTCCACGACAGTTGATACTACCCCTATCACTTACAATGTTTGCAGTGATTACTAGCGACAGACTTCTCACATCGGGAGCAATTTTGTCACTGCTTTCTTCGCAAGATTATCACGATCCCGGGATCTATGTCATCCACCCTATTCACAGATGACGCCACCTTTCATAACAGTCATCTGTGAGACAGTATTCAGAACCCTCATGGTATGGTGACAGCGAATCATCAACGATGCAGCCGGAATGGGTGGGCCGAGATAAGTGGCCACCATGTTTTGGGTCCGGTCTTCCTTCAGTGTCGCCTAACAGACTGGAACTGTCGCCGTTTCTTGCGGGTGGCTTTGCCTCCCCTGCTGGAAGAAGTTCCATTGGTGATTCCAAAGGCTATGTGGCTACTACATAATGGTGCTCCAGACCACTTCGCCATTAACGTCCAGATGCATCTCCTTCGTGTCTTCCCTGGTCGATGGACCGGACGAGGGGCCATCTCGAAAGTGTCGTGTATGCAGAGCCAGTTCCAGGTATGGAGAAACAGAAGCAGAGTATTCATGCTGCCTTTGACACTGTGGCTACATGGTACAACGCTTATTACACGGCAGTCTCTGCAACTATGTATGAATGAACAAATAGTCTCTAACACGGAAACTATGCATTTCCGGACATAAGTTCATCAGACCTTGTTTGTTCCTTATTCCTTCATCGATCAATTCCTAGAGTTTGTACACGGTAAAAAAAAAATCACTCTGTATAATGTCCTTGTACCACATTTTGGTGGTCACGAACACGCTGTAATCGTTCCTTCAGTTTCCTATAAATCTCAGAACAGATTTAAGAGGGCAGACAGGTTTCCTTCTCCTTGTTCTCTTGACGACGGCCGCTTC
This sequence comes from Schistocerca gregaria, assembly GCF_023897955.1. Lineage (NCBI taxonomy): Eukaryota > Metazoa > Arthropoda > Insecta > Orthoptera > Acrididae > Schistocerca > Schistocerca gregaria. Next base: position 1,047,049,307 of record NC_064920.1, on the reverse strand, counting down.
ACCCAGTGACATAAGGTGCTTTCACCAGCTATCCATGTCAGTAGACATTTTGTAAAAGTTTTTGTATATTTTGATGCTCTACTTTTATTTAATAACTAATCTTAGATTGGAACGACCTCGGCTGCAGACGTCATTTGAAGATTGATTACAGCGCTGTCTTTTACCGGGAGTTAATGCGGGAATGTTTAACTATATCGTATCGAAAATTACATTTTTTTTTTAAAAACCTGCCTGCAAAAAATGTGTTGCATTGTTTTAGAATGTCCCTCGTATTGTTACAGAAGTCAACCAGCGCAGAAACATTAAGGTAACAGATTTTATCCGCTGTTCTCAATGAAATTTCAGTTACTTCCTATTATTCTTTGACCTTTATAGAAAAAACCAACCCCTTTGTTTTTACTGAGATATGCTGCCACTATTCACTATCACTCACTATATAAGTAACTGAATGCATTATTGCAGGTGTAAGGAAACGGCTAACAAGTTTGACATGAGCATTAAAAACTGATTACTTTAAAATATACGTCATAAAAGATATCCATACTGTTTTCCATATGGATGAGAAGAAAATGGAGAGATAATCAATAATTTGATACAAGATACAAATTTCTATAGATTTGATTAATTGACTATCACAAATAAAACCATCTTATCACAATAACTCAGAAAAAATGTCATTTATTACATACACTGATGAACCAAAACACTGTGATCGTCTTCTTTATAGCGTGTTGCCCCACCTTTGGGCAGCTATCCTGCTGGAAGATGCCATCTACGTCGAGTAAGACATCAAGCCTAAGGTATGCAGGGCTGCAATAAAGTTCACATAGTCCACAGCTATCTTGCTTCCTTCAGTTAGCCACATGCACCATGTATACTCAGACGAATATCCCCCCATCGGCCTGTATTCGTGGCACAGTTCGTGTGTCGAGCAACTGTTTCTTGGATGACTGTATCCGGGAAAGACCATCGACCACAAGTTTCCATTAAACGCGCTCTAATACTGTGTCCACTCGAATGACCACATCATTGAGTCACATGGAAACAAATGAACGTTGTTTGCTTGGAGCGCCAAGCTCAACGCCGGCCTGAGTGGCTGAGCGGTTCTAGGAGTTACAGTCTGGAACCGCGACACCGCTACGGTCGCAGGTTCGAATCCTGCCTCGGACATGGGTGTGTGTGATGTCCTTAAGTTGTTTAGGTTTAAGTAGTTGTAAGTTCTAGGGGACTGATGACCTCAGAAGTTAAGTCCCATAGTGCTCAGAGCCATTTGAACCATTTGAACCAAGCTCAACAACACGCACCGAACAATGTGCTTTAAAACACTTGTGCCTCTACCAGCATTATATTCTGTCCTAGAATCTGTCACAGACTGCCGCCTGCCTTGCCTTGCATTTCTTCTTCACAGAAGAAGGCTTAAAAGATCAGTGAAGAGATGTGGAAGTCGCCTACTCATGGTTCCACCTTCCATCAGCCAACTGAATACATGCTCACGACTGTAGCACGGGAACAGCATTCCATCAGTGGTCGTAATGCATTCACATAACTGATACACCCAGCTGGGCAGTGTAGCCACCTTTTTCATAGCGGATGTGCAAATGCATCCCATCTCCAGTGGTAATAGCAGAGTTGCGAACATGGAGTCAGTGAACAGAGACTGCGAACAGGTGGCGCTCGGTGGAAATGTGGATCGACAGTGAGGCGTGCCGAGATAGTCCGCAGATATGCGATGGCGCTGTGTCCCTAATAGCACACCTGACTAGTAAGCAGGGGATCAGGAGATCGAATCCCAGTGTGCAACACATTTTCGCTCTTAGCCGCTGATTCCGCGTAGTGCTCCGCTGCAGCTGACAGCAGTGATCCCCTAGAATTTACACGTAATATTTCGGTAGCTCGCGAGCAACGTACACATTTGTGAGCAACCTCCTTCCGAATGACTCCAAATCTCTCTGGTCGCAGGTGTATACCCACCTTTACGCATCCAGGAATGTAGACGTTAGGAATGATGCCCTAAATGTTGGAGACTGATACGGAATATAGCACGTAGGTACTGGGAAAAGTAGCGTCTAAAACTAGTAGTACTGCCCAAAGGAAAATAAATACATCAGTACTTGCTACAAGCCTATAGACATTGAGAATGCTGCCCTGAGTACTAGAGACTGGTGCAGAATATAGCGTCCCTATACTGGGGCATGTAGTGCCAAAAAACAACAGCTGTGCTGAGAATGAAAACTGATTGATACGCGTGAATAGTCACGCGTATTAGCACGTCTCTTCCGAGACTGCGGGAGGCGCGACTGTCTCAGATCGGTTCTGTCCAGTGGAGTAAGGGGAGGGTGGGGGAGATATGGGATTTGGGTCCAAATAATCGATTTTCCAAAATTCTTGTTTTCTTAATTTACAGTTTACTCTGCAGTCTGTTGTTTATAATTTTTTAAGATTGAAAAGTCAAATTGTTTTGGTTCTACTGATTTTTGTTGATTTCAACATAGCTTTCGGCTTAATGGGCCATCTTCAGAAAACAACTGACTAGCACCTGAAAGGAATTCTAGTTCTTAGGTAGCGAAATACACTCCTGGAAATGGAAAAAAGAACACATTGACACCGGTGTGTCAGACCCACCATACTTGCTCCGGACACTGCGAGAGGGCTGTACAAGCAATGATCACACGCATGGCACAGCGGACACACCAGGAACCGCGGTGTTGGCCGTCGAATGGCGCTAGCTGCGCAGCATTTGTGCACCGCCGCCGTGGGTGTCAGTCAGTTTGCCGTGGCATGCGGAGCTCCATCGCAGTCTTTAACACTGGTAGCATGCCGCGACAGCGTGGACGTGAACCGTATGGGCAGTTGACGGACTTTGAGCGAGGGCGTATAGTGGGCATGCGGGAGGCCGGATGGACGTACCGCCGAATTGCTCAACACGTGGGGCGTGAGGTCTCCACAGTACATCGATGTTGTCGCCAGTGGTCGGCGGAAGGTACACGTGACCGTCGACCTGGGACCGGACCGCAGCGACGCACGGATGCATGCCAAGACCGTAGGATCCTACGCAATGCCGTAGGGGACCGCACCGCCACTTCCCAGCAAATTAGGGACACTGTTGCTCCTGGGGTATCGGCGAGGACCATTCGCAACCGTCTCCATGAAGCTGGGCTACGGTCCCGCATACCGTTAGGCCGTCTTCCGCTCACGCCCCTACATGATGCAGCCCGCCTCCAGTGGCGTCCCGACAGGCGTGAATGGAGGGACGAATGGAGACGTGGCGTCTTCAGCGATGAGAGTCGCTTCTGCCTTGGTGCCAATGATGGTCGTATGCATGTTTGGCGCCGTGCAGGTGAGCGCCACAATCAGGACTGCATACGACTGAGGCACACAGCGCCAACACCCGGCATCATGGTGTGGCGAGCGATCTCCTACAATGGCCGTACACCTCTGGTGATCGTCGAGGGGACACTGAATAGTGCACGGTACATCCAAACCGTCATCGAACCCATCGTTCTATCATTCCTAGACCGGCAAGGGAACTTGCTGTTCCAACAGGACAACGCACGTCCCCAAGTATCCCGTGCCACCCAACGTGCTCTAGAAGGAGTAAGTCAACTACCCTGGTCAGCAAGATCTCCGGATCTGTCCCCTATTGAGCATGTTTGGGACTGGATGAAGCGTCGTCTCACGCGGTCTGCACGTCCAGCACGAACGCTGGTCCAACTGAGGCGCCAGATGGAAATGGCATGGCAAGCCGTTCCACAGGACTACATCCAGCATCTCTACGATCGTCTCCATGGGAGAATAGCAGCCTGCATTGCTGCGAAAGGTGGATATACACTGTACTAGTGCCGACATTGTGCATGCTCTGTTGCCTGTGTCTATGTGCCTGTGGTTCTGTCACTGTGATCATGTGATGTATCTGACCCCAGGAATGTGTCAATAAAGTTTCCCCTTCGTGGGACAATGAATTCACGATGTTCTTATTTCAATGTCCAGGAGTGTATATTAAGGAATGGTAATATCGACTTGCATAGAGTGTTATATATCAAACATTTTTCTTATGAACTGAAATTACAGTTTACAGAATTAACAATATTAAGCACAATAAATAATTAAATTACGCAATATTACAGTTTAAATTTTAGACAATGGATATTATTGTACGCAATAATGAAAATACACAATCTTACGGTATTACTGTTATTGGTTATAATGCCAATGTCACGACCTCACACACCACGGTATTACAACCACATAACTTGTAATGCAGTAAGATTGTATATTTTAATTATTGTGTACAATATTGTCCATTGCTTAAAGTTCAATTTACAGTGTCAAAAACCACGTTTGTTGCACAATGTAAGCAAAGAGGGCTCAGTTTAACACCTTCTCAGGTAATGGCAAGACCTCATAAACTTTACCATTAAAAAATTTAGCTTGTAATATTGTGAAGTTTAGTTAAGTATTGTTCCTAATATTGTACATTGTTTAAATTGTGATTTCAACGATAAGAAATAAGTTTGATGCACAACACTCCATGCAGATTGATTGTATGTTTGCTTATAGTGATTGGTTAGCGTAGAACTAATATGCCTTTCGGACGCTAGTCAGTTTTTTTCTGAAGATAGCCCAATAAACCGAAAACTAGGTTAAAATAAACGGACATCAGTAGAACAAAAACTTGTTATTCAACCTTAAATATCGAGTTGTTCTACCGACAATAACAAAAAAGTCCATAAACAATGATTATAAATTTTATCATTGTATCAGTATTAGAACAGCTTTTAAAATGTTGTAAACAGTCTTCACGGCTTTACCGCCGGATGACGTTGTGCAAGTTCTACAACAATACCTCGGAGCAACCTTCCGACATCTTCACTTGGTTGAACCTTGCTGATGGCTAGGTACGGCTGACGGTATCAGCACGTAGAACACGCGCGCGAAGATTGCGCAGGCGCGGAAATCACGCATGCGCCATGATTTGCAGATAGCTTGCGCCATACGCAAATGCCCTCTGCCAAAAATCGCAGAGCGGCTGTACGCTATGTTTACTAATACTGAGGCCAGACGTTACTCACTAAGAAATCGTACTAGACCATTGTTATGACTGGTCTGTTACCGAAAAATCTTAATTTTCTAGTCATGATTTAAGAGGAGCCAATGCAGGGTTCCAGGCTTCTATATACAGTGTTCCATAGGCCTATACACGGGTCTGGACGTGCGGGTACCGTAAGTTGTCCCTAGCCACCAGGAAAGTCGAACTTCCTGAAGATGTCGGACAGTTCATCCGAGGAAATATTGTGGAATTTGCACAACGTCATCCGGCTACTAACCATTGAAGATTCTTTACACCATATCTGTTGGGAAAACTTGAAGTTCTTTTACAATATTAGTAGACCTATGTTAAACTCTACACTAGCAACTACTTCCATCCTTTCAGGCATTTGGGCGATCTTCTTATTTCAAAGCTGTAACAGGTAATAAACCACACCATACTCCACTAGAAAAGTTGGAATGGGTTGGCCACGTTCAAATGAGGCTTGGCGGTACACTTCGTCACTTGCTAAAGGAGAAGAAACGTGAAGTGGTGGAAAATGGAAAACAACTAGGAGGGAAAGTCTGGCTGTCTCTTAAACAACAAATAAAAACAATCTGGAGGTAGTGAAGGCCGTTGTGTGGGCAATTTACTTTCACAAGACATCCACGGACCAAAGACCAAAGCTTAATCTCTGACCAATAAACGACTGCTGTAAGCACGGCACAACAAATGAAACCTATTCACATGCCACTCACTCCTTGCCAGAACCTGTTATGAGTGCAACTAATGCCGCATTCATGATTATTGCATTTTTTTTAAGGAAGTATCTTCACAACAACAAAAAATGCGAAGGAAAGCCTAGTTACTTTAATTTGGATTGGATGCTCAAGAAAGACATTCTACGATACATAGTTACTATTTAACGGGGAAAACAATGGCACAATTGAAGTGCTGAAGAAAGCTGGTATAAACCACTGTGTGTTTAGAACAAAAGCGTTCCACACCATCTATCAGGGCAGTGTCAAGAAAGCTGACAGATCAATCACTTACCTACAAATATCAGATCAGGCAGATTACACCTGGAGGGTGGTATCACCACAGAAGAGTTTGGAACTGGGTAAACTTATTACATGTAGAAACATGAGAAGAAAACGTTAGAAATGCAGTTCTTTTGTTTTAAATTTTTTCTGTTATTAGAAACTTTTTCTCAAAATTGATATCCGCTGGTGCCTCGAAAATTCCAACAGGTGTCCGAAATATGTTTCTGTCTCACTGAAACTAAAAAAATTCAATATCCTTAAATTATATTCTGATTTATAGGATTATATGTAGAAAAATAAACATTATTTTGAACGAGCAAATTTTAAAACTCTGTAAACAATAAAACATTTACCATTGATATATGATTGTAGGACAGTGAACATATAAACTTCTTAGGATGCTACAATAAAATTTTAAGACGGTTTACGATTAGAATTTGAGTTATAGCTTTTTGCTAAAACGCCAACACAAAATCGTATTTGTGGTGAAATATTAATCCTCCAGCTTTCACTACACTTTCTTTACAGACGCAAAATTTGAGATCTGCACGTAAGTGATTAGGGCGGTAATGATTTTTTGAGTAACTGGTTGCTTTTTTGGCTGCAGCCTTCCTTAACGACAAGTGTACCGGCCAGTGTCGATGTGGTTTTTAGGTGGTTGAACACGTCCAGCCATTCGAATACCAGCATGGTGGCCACGTTGTTCCTCAGTTGCGTGACTCGTGAACATTTCGTAAACGTTCGCACACACTGACTGAAGCAGCTGGACGCTGAGAGTTGGCATACACGAATTCCATCTAGGGGCAGGATGGGTTCAGGAGAAGTGGTTACAAGAACCGTCTCCTGGCACCCTGTGACACTAACGTTGCCAAATCCAAAACTTAATATGCCAAACCCAAGCAGATATGGTAAAACAACAGGAAAAGAAGAAAGAAAATATACTTGTTACAAGACGTGACGAAGTAGATCACTAAAAAAAAATATATGGAAAACCAGTGTAGTACAGAAAAATTAAGTACATTTTAAATACAATGTTACGCAATACCCTGTATGCAAATGAGTCGCGGAAAATTCCTGGAGCAGAAAAGTCCCCAGTGTCACCTCATTGCATTTTCCTTGTCTCACAAAAGGTTGATTGTATATGTTCCCTTTGTTACAAAGCTGTTTTATCTAACAGTGTCACACACTGAGAAAAAATATAGAACGCCACAATGTACACAGTGGATGACCACGGCGTAAGCAGCAGCGATAAAATATTCTCATACGAAATTCGCTGTAAATCGCGCGATTTTGCGAAGCGTGAAGCTTTCCTATTCTACAAAGGAATTAATCCGAGAACAGTTTTAATGAATTTTCGTTTTAAAAGTAAGTTTATTTCTAGCACGCCATTTAAGTACAAAAGACAAATTTGCGCTGTTTTATTATCACCTCTGCATCCTGTGAAAGAGGAGTAACGTATTGTTCTCTTTGCGCGATTTTTGGGGAGCTGGAGATGGAAAATATTAATCAGTGGTATTTAGAAAGTTTTTTACTCTACTCAAAGAACCACAAAAGGCAACGCTTTTTGCGCAAAATCAAACCGCTTAAAAGTATGAATTCCTGCTCATTGTCTTTATGGCTATTCACTGTACTGAGAAAATTAGTGTAGTGAGCTAGCAAAGAAAAGGGCGTTTCAATGAAATCGACCTAACGAATAAGTGTTAAAATAGAGAGGTTTAAAGTTTTACAGTCTAACTTACTACATTTCATATTTAAAGCGACATAACATGATTCACTTTTTGCATCACCAAATACTCAAAGCTATAGAGCCAGTCAACTAGGATTGTAAACATCTTGCATCTTGGTCTCCTTTATTGGATTTTGTTAGTGTGCTACCAAGTTCTTTTGAGTAAAAGTGGTGGTCCTTATTATGATGCGATTATACTCTGAAGCGCCAAAGAAACTGGTATAGGCAAGCGTATTCAAATACACTCCTGGAAATGGAAAAAAGAACACATTGACACCGGTGTGTCAGACCCACCATACTTACTCCGGACACTGCGATTGGGCTGTACAAGCAATGATCACACGCACGGAACAGCGGACACACCAGGAACCGCGGTGTTGGCCGTCGAATGGCGCTAGCTGCGCAGCATTTGTGCACCGCCGCCGTCAGTGTCAGCCAGTTTGCCGTGGCATACGGAGCTCCATCGCAGTCTTTAACACTGGTAGCATGCCGCGACAGCGCGGACGTGAACCGTATGTGCAGTTGACGGACTTTGAGCGAGGGCGTATAGTGGGCATGCGGGAGGCGGTGGACGTACCGCCGAATTGCTCAACACGTGGGGCGTGAGTTCTCCACAGTACATCGATGTTGTCGCCAGTGGTCGGCGGAAGGTGCACGTGACCGTCGACCTGGGACCGGACCGCAGCGACGCACGGATGCATGTCAAGACCGTAGGATCCTGCGCAGTGCCGTAGGGGACCGCACCGCCACTTCCCAGCAAATTAGGGACACTGTTGCTCCTGGGGTATCGGCGAGGACCATTCGCAACCGTCTCCATGAAGCTGGGCTACGGTCCCGCACACCGTTAGGCCGTCTTCCGCTCACGCCCCAACATCGTGCAGCCCGCCTCCAGTGGCGTCCCGACAGGCGTGAATGGAGGGACGAATGGAGACGTGGCGTCTTCAGCGATGAGAGTCGCTTCTGCCTTGGTGCCAATGATGGTCGTATGCGTGTTTGGCGCCGTGCAGGTGAGCGCCACAATCAGGACTGCATACGACCGAGGCACACAGGCCTACACCCGGCATCATGGTGTGGGGAGCGATCTCCTACACTGGCCATACACCTCTGGTGATCGTCGAGGGGACACTGAATAGTGCACGGTACATCCAAACCGTCATCGAACCAATCGTTCTACCATTCCTAGACCGCCAAGGAAACTTGCTGATCCAACATGGCTATGCACGTCCGCATGTATCCCGTGCCACCCAACGTGCTCTAGAAGGTGTAATTCAACTACCCTGGCCAGCAAGATCTCCGGATCTGTCCCCCATTGAGCATGTTTGGGACTGGATGAAGCGTCGTCTCACGCGGTCTGCACGTCCAGCACGAACGCTGGTCCAACTGAGGCGCCAGGTGGAAATGGCATGGCAAGCCATTCCACAGGACTACATCCAGCATCTCTACGATCGTCTCCATGGGAGAATAGCAGCCTGCATTGCTGCGAAAGGTGGATATACACTGTACTAGTGCCGACATTGTGCATGCTTTGTTGCCTGTGTCTATGTGCCTGTGGTTCTGTCAGTGTGATCATGTGATGTATCTGACCCTAGGAATGTGTCAATAAAGTTTCCCCTTCCTGGGACAATGAATTCACGATGTTCTTATTTCAATTTCCAGGAGTGTACAATGGCATGTAAACAGGCAGAATATGGTGCTGCGGTTGCTAAAGTCTATACAAGACAACACGTATCTGGCGCAGTTGTTAGAGCTGTTACTGCTGCTACAATGGCAGGTTATCAAGATTTAAGTGAGTTTGAACGTGATGTTATAGTTTGGGCAAGAGCGACGGAACACAGCATGTCAGTGGTAGCGATGAAGTATGGATTTTCCCCTATGACCATTTCGTGAGTGTAATGTAAATATCAGGAGTCAGGAATCCGATCAAACATAAGATATCCGACATCGCTGCGGCCACAAAAAGATCCCTCAAGAATGGGACCGACGACGACTGAAGATAATCGTTCAACGTGACAGAAGTGCAACCTTTTCACACACTGCTGAAGATTTCTGTATTGGGCCATCAACAACTGTGAGCTTGCGAATTATTCAACGAAACATCATCAGTATAGGCTTTTGGAGCTGAAGGACCACTCGTGTACCCTAACTGACTGCACGACACGAAGTTTTACCTCTCGTCTGGGCGCGTCAACACCGAAATTCTACTGATGATGACTGAAAACATGTTGCCTAGTCGGACGAGCCTCGTTTCAAATTGTATCGAGCGAATGGACGTGTACGGTATGGAGACAATCTCATGAATCCATGCACCCTGCATATCAGCAGGGGACCGTTCAAGCTAGTGGAGGCTCTGTAATGGTATGGGGCTATGAAGTTGTAGTGATATGGGATACGTCTACATACGACTATGACAGGTGCGTAAGCATCCTGTCTGATCACGTGCATCCATGCATGTCCATTGTGCATTCCGACGGACTTGGGAAATTCCAGTAGGACAATGGCACACATCACACGTCCAGAATTGTTACACAGTGACTCCAGGAACACTCTTCTGAGTTTAAAAACTTCCGCTGACCACCAAACTCCTCAGATATGAACATTATTGAGCATATCTGGGATGCCTTGCAACGTGCTGCTCAAAAGCGATCTTCACCCCCTTTTACGGGCTTATGGGCGGCCCTGCAGGATTCATGGCGCCAGTTCCCTCCAGCACTACTTCAGACATTAGTTGAGTCGATGCCACATCGTGTTGCGGGGACCCTCCAAGATATTAGGCAGGTGAACAGGTTTCTCTGGCTGTTCAGTGTATAATATGAGTTACGAAGAGTTTGGAACAAACAGGTATCCACTGAAGATTTTATGATTGATTGGATACATGTCCTTAGTCGAGGAAACTGCTTTTAAATAAAGAACTAAATTCTAGGAGTAAAAGATGAAAACATAATTGCGAGGTGCGACAGTAAAGTAATGAGACTGATGTGAAAAAAAATGTTGCTTACCGTTTTAATCAAGTTTACTGTTATCTCCTTTCTGATTGCACACACTTTTTCCAGCGCTTCTGCCGTTGATGGTAACATTTCTGGAACTCAACTTCTGTAATATCCTCCAAGACCCTCCTCACACCTTTTTGGACATCTTGTGTTGTTTGAAAATGGTGTTCCTGGACCGCCGTTTTGACTCTTGGAAATATAAAAAAGTCACACGGAGCGATATCTGGTGAATAAGGTGGCTATGGTAGTACTGATATTTGTTTTGACGTTAAAAATTGCTGTACTGACAGAGCAGTATGGATGGCGCATTTTTGCACAAATCTTTCTCATACCAAGATCTTCAGTTATTATTAGACGAACCGTTTCTCAATAGACGTTCAGTTTTTCTGCAATCAGTTTCACAGATAATCTTCGATCACATCGTACGAGTTCACGCGCCCTGGCCAAGTTGACATCCATCCGTGACGTTTATGGTCGTCCATTGCGGTCTTCATCTTCAACATTCGTTTTGCCTCTACTAAATATATTATGCCAACGAATAACTTGAGCTCTTGACATAACCTCCTCTTCAAAAGCCTTCTGAAGCTTACCGTAAGTTGCCGTCACGTTTTCACCCAATTTAACACAAAAAGAAGTGGCATACCATTGCGCAATATTATGCGGTTTCATTTCCGTGACGAGAGACACAAACACGTGTTAACTTATTACAGCACAACTCACGACTGAGAAGTTGCATCGATGTGCCACTTGGACTGGAAGCAGCTGATAGATCAAGGTCAAAGATATTGTGCCTATGGAAGCCTGCAGGGTAGCCACATCTTGCAAAGAAAATCAGTCTCATCACTTTATTGTCGCATTTTGTATTTCAGAATTTATTCACGTTCATTATACAACAAAGATGTCATATACTGATAATGTGATGTATCGATGACCTAAGATGAATGCTAATTACTGTCCCTTCGGAATCGTATCTCCTGTAGTTATTAAAGTGGCTTGTTTCAACACTAAGCTCAGTATTGTACACTGCGGAAAACTGTACGTTGCAGAAGCCCGAAAGATGTGTAGCCTGGAGAGAAACACGCTGAAGCAATATTTAAAATGATGCTGGCTCGAATTTTGTTTCATTGCGCATCTCAAGCTGTTCGAGAGATATCTGTAAAACTGTTGAAGAATGAAACTGTGTCACCTACCCAACCGGAGAACAGAGAAACAAGTACATCAAGTGGCCTCTCAAGTATTCTTCATATTATTAATTCTGTTCCCTCCTAGCGTTTCTGGAATTTCCCTAGAAAATTTCTCTAAACATTCCCATGTCACGCCTTCAGGGCTGTGTGCAGTATTGAAACATACCTAGGACGAAGAGGTAGTTAAAGGCGTGTATTGAGAGATTTATGATTCTCTGGTTTAGATAGTAAATTCCATGTGGATCATACGTCTAAATACCCGGAAAATTGAATGAAATACGGTCAAGAATCTCTTAAGACGAACGTTAGTAATTGGCCAGGAGGGAGTAGAAATCGCACTCAGAGACTTTTGTATGTTGTGTCCCAATCGATTTTGTTTGACCACGATCGATTCCAGCGACATCGCTGTCAGATGATTTGTGAACACAAGACCCGTGGCGGAGGTTTTTCTTAAGCAGCGCGCTGCAGAGAGAGCGGGGAGGTTGTCGAAGGAGGTGCGAGGTATCGAAAGAGACTTTGGTAATGACAGTGGCTCCGTGGCAGTGCGAAGAAAGGGCGGCATAGGTTCACTTAGCCACCATTGCGAGCCAGATGAGACGCCTTGTTTTGGTGAGTTGGAGTGTGGGGATGTCTATGTGAAATACAGGGCGACCTCTGTCACCTTTGGACGACAGTTGATACGGTGAGCTAGAACACTGAACTGTGAGGGACTGTGCTGAGGGCGATTCATTATAAATGTTATACTTTGCATTCGCTGCAGCCGTTCAATTTTGAATTTGTGTCCTTCTGGACATTACAAGGTTCTTACTGCTGGTTCAGGCTGTGAAGGAGACATTTCTTCTCAAAGTTTTGTAATTAGGAAGAGGATAAAGGTTTATCGGATTTCCAGCCGCGTCAAGTGGTTTAAAATCCACTCCCCGGCCGTTGTCAAGTGGTGACTGTCTTCTGTTTGCTGCTTCCGTCCTTATATAGTTGCGCTGCTTTTCGTGACGTCACTGGTACCCGATCCTGCAATATATATGATAATGTTTGCGTTGTGCTTCAGCCTCGGCCGCTTCAACCTTCCGATGGACGGGTCCCATGCTGTGCTTCGCTGCAGGCCGCCGTCGCGCTAGCTTCGCCCTGTTGCGAGAGAGTATACATCTTACCAGACTGCAGTTGGATACAAACGGACGCGAGCTAATGGCCGTCCACTTGCGGCTGTTGGCTCAAGAATGGATTGTTGCAGCAGACGGTAGCACAACAAATGTCATTACTGAGGACAACCACGGAGTGGCACAAAGGGAAATTCGGCCGGCTTTGACAGCAACGGCGTGGAGCAGAGCGGAAAACAACAGAACGCACCGTTATCAACATTACACAAACATCAACGCGGGTACTATGTCGGCTCTCAAGAAGGAATTGACTGTCCACCATCACCGCAGAGTATCCCTTTTGCTGACATAATAAGTGGCGTGGAACAAGCAGTTCACAGGATGCCCAGTGAAACTGCAGAAAAAATTCGCGGAGAAACGAGCAGCATTCTTTCCAAATTCAACCCGCCGAATTCGAACATAATGGTCTTCGTGAACTCCACAACGATCCACCCCTCGTAATCCTGCCAGCTGACAGGGCAATACAGCCGTCATTACGGAAAGATCAGAAGATAATGCGAAGATTTGGTTGATGCTGGAGGAGGAGACATATCAAAAACTGTCAAAGGACACAGCTTCAAGAATAATGAGGAAGAGATCTTCGCCGGAAGAGAAAGTCATCACAAATCTCCTCCTTCGGGCCCCTTGATCACCTACGTTGCATGGCATTCCGAACGTTTACAAGAACACTCCTTTATGCCCCATTGTGAACACTATTGCATTGTCGACTTACAGACTCGTGATTGATCGGGATAACCACCTTACCCCGCGCGTTGGTCACTGAGTGCACCACATCCAGAATACAGCCGACTTCATGAGTCGAATTAAATGCCTGCGTCTTAGAGTAACGGATATTATGGTCAGCTTTGATGTAGTTTCATTATTCATGCGCATTCTCGTTAAAGACTGTATAGAACTGCTCTCCCATTTATTTGACGACAGTGTTGTGGATTTATTCAAGCACACTCTGACTTCGTAGTATTTCTTGTATGATGGAGAATATTTCAACCAGACGGACAGCGTTGCGATGAAGCCCGCTAGCTCCAGTTGTAGCGAATCTGTTGATGGAGTACTTTGAAAACATCTGCCTGGACACGGCTCCTGAAAAGCTTAGTTACTTTCATCGTTACGTCGACGACACGTTCGTTGTCCTGTCTCATGGACGTGAAAAGCTTGGAGAACAACATCCATGACAACATCAAGTTCACGACGGAGATGTCCTCGTCCGCCGTAAATCAAATGGGTATCTCAGTCACGGCGTTTAAAGGAAACCCACCGACACAGATCGATATCTGCACGCTAACAGCTAACACCATCCGTCGCAGAAAATTTCTTTTCTGAAGGCCTTAGTGCGTAGAGCCGAAACCGTCTCAGATTCTGAAAACTTGCTGAAGGAACTGAGGCACTTAGGGAGGGCATTCAAGGAAAACGGCTACAACAACCTCCAAATTTTGCAAGCTATCTTTCTGAAAATACGTAAGCAGAAAGACTCCAAGGAGGACTCGAAGAACTTAGCGTTCTCGCCGTTCTGTGACTGAATACCAGGAAAGATAAGCCGTTTCCTAAAGAAGCATAAAATCGATTCGGTCTTCAGGACTCCAGTTAAAATTCGACAGCTCTTGAGGCCTGTGAAAAATGACGTACGCTTCAGATTGTCAGGAGTATGTAAAATGCCATGTGGGTGTGCACGGATCAGTATCAGACAGACTGTGCGTACCATTGAACACCGCTGTGTAGAACACGAGAGACGTTTTCGTCTCCGGTATCCAGAGAAATCAGATGTAGCAGAGCATGCATTAGAAAACGGTCATCATATTGCTTTCGACAAGACAGTTTCTGGGATAGCATAATGAAAGAAGCGATCGTAATAAAAATTTGTGACAACATGCTCAATAAAGATGGCGGCCTGCACCTAAGCATAACGTGGGACATGGCCATCGGAAGGATGAAGCAGGCATGGCAGCCGCAACATTACCATATATGGTGCCGGAGCGGGTACCAGTGACGTCAAGGAAGGCTGCGCAGCTACACTCCTGGAAATTGAAATAAGAGCACCGTGAATTCATTGTCCCAGGAAGGGGAAACTTTATTGACACAGTCCTGGGGTCAGATACATCACATGATCACACTGACAGAACCACAGGCACATAGACACAGGCAACAGAGCATGCACAATGTCGATACTAGTACAGTGTATATCCACATTTCGCAGCAATGCAGGCTGCTATTCTCCCATGGAGACGATCGTAGAGATGCTGGATGTAGTCCTGTGGAACGGCTTGCCATGCCATTTCCACCTGGCGCCTCAGTTGGACCAGCGTTCGTGCTGGACGTGCAGACCGCGTGAGACGACGCTTCATCCAGTCCCAAACATGCTCAATGGGGGACAGATCCGGAGATCTTGCTGGCCAGGGTAGTTGACTTACACCTTCTAGAGCACGTTGGGTGGCACGGGATACATGCGGACGTGCATTGTCCTGTTGGAACAGCAAGTTACCTTGCCGGTCTAGGAATGGTAGAACGATGGGTTCGATGACGGTTTGGATGTACCATGCGCTATTCAGTGTCCCCTCGACGATCACCAGAGGTGTACGGCCAGTGTAGGAGATCGCTCGCCACATCATGATGCCGTGTGTTGGCCCTGTGTGCCTCGGTCATATGCAGTCCTGATTGTGACGCTCATCTGCACGGCGCCAAACACGCATACGACCATCATTGGCACTAAGGCAGAGGCGACTCTCATCGCTGAAGATGACACGTGTCCATTCGTCCCTCCATTCACGCCTGTCGCGACACCACTGGAGGCGGGCTGCGCCATTTTGGGGCGTGAGCGGAAGACGGCCTAACGGAGTGCGGGACCGTAGCCCAGCTTCAGGGAGACGGTTGCGAATGGTCCTCGCCGATACCCCAGGAGCAACAGTGTCCCTAATTTGCTGGGAAGTGGCGGTGCGGTCCCCTACGGCACTGCGCAGGATCCTACGGTCTTGACATGCATCCGTGCGTCGCTGCGGTCCGGTCCCAGGTCGACGGTAACGTGCACCTTCCGCCGACCACTGGCGACAACATCGATGTACTGTGGAGACCTCACGCCCCACGTGTTGAGCAATTCGGCGGTACGTCCACCCGGCCTCCCGCATGCCCCACTATACGCCCTCGCTCAAAGTCCGTCAGCTGCACATACGGTTCACGTCCACGCTGTCGCGGCATGCTACCAGTGTTAAAGACTGCGATGGAGCTCCATATGCCACGGCAAACTGGCTGACACTGACGGCGGCGGTGCACAAATGCTGCGCAGCTAGCGCCATTCGACGGCCAACACCGCGGTTCCTGGTGTGTCCGCTGTGCCGTGCGTGTGATCATTGCTTGTACAGCCCTCTCGCAGTGTCCGGAGCAAGTATGGTGGGTCTGACACACCGGTGTCAATGTGTTCTTTTTTTCATTTCCATGAGTGTATATAAGGCTGGCGGTAGTAACCAGAAGAGAGTCACCACTTGACAATGGCCGAAGAGTACTCGGCTGAAAGATCATGTATTTTAAACCACTTGACGCGGCTGGAAGCCTGAGAAACTTTTATTAGTACATATCGCTATGAAGCTATTCACTCCTACGCACAATAAGCTTCCAACAAGACAACACCTCCATTTTGGAGTTATATAATCAGGGCATGTAGTTGAGATAATACTTGCACCTTTCAGTCCAAGCGTTCAGCACAAGCAGAGCATTTCCCAATTTAATTACTTCTTTTCGATGTATTTTTCAAGACCTTCAGGTTCCAGGCAGCAGAGAATAATGACCTTTTCCTGCCAATTACAACAGATATCCAACTCCTGCAAACTGCGTTTATATAAAAACAACATGGTATGTAACTGACACCGACGTCAATTTCATATTGTGAGATCCTGCCTCTCCAGTCTAGTCTGAGTCTTATTCCTGCCAATTTCCAGGTGGTGGAGGGGAGGGGGAGAAAGGGGGATTTGCCAGAGGGGGAGGAATTTAATAAATTAGTTAGTTAATTTGATAGTGAAGGTATCAGCTATGGGGAAGTGGGAGGGGTTGGGGATTTCTCAGAGGGATGGAGGTGCGGCTGGGGGAATAGTGGGGGATTGGTTTGGGTTACTTAGAAGGATAGATTATCCCCAGGAGTTCATAAATCAATTAACTTAACAATAGGTGAAGGGGAGGTGGAGTGGGATGGTGGGAGGCTTCCCAGAAAGACGAATTATCCCCAGGGTTTCGTAAATCATTTAACAGAACCATAGGTCGAGGGTAAGGGGTGATAAATGTGTCAACCTGCACTAGCAAAATGGATCAGAATGATGGTTAGCCTACTACTTACATTGGCTTTAAAACGACATCCGTAACAGGGTTGTATACCAAGTAGAGAATTGCCACTGAGTTTCCTTCAACGGAAAACTAGAACATCGCAGATTTTGAAGGCGCTTACTGAATGTCTACAGAGAGCTGGTAGTGGACATAAGCACTAAGAGTCGTTGGACGAGGCATCTGCCATCATCGCAACAAGGTCGCACAAACCTGGAATACCTCACATGTGCTGGCCGGACTTGCACAATTGTTACTTCTGGAATACTGGGATGCGTGGATACGTAGGTTCGAATTTATTTGTGAATAACAATCAGACTCCTCGCTGTTGAACTAGACGTCTCTGTTGGTAGTGCTGACACACTAGTCTACCAGCTAGGGTACTCAGCAGTGTAGGCCCACTGGGTTTCTTGCTTCTGAAGGGATTATTCTGTCTTGTCTCAGGAAATTGAGGAAACGACCTCATTGTGTTCTTCGCCACAAAAATACAAACTGACTTCTCCTTCTACACGACAATGCATGGCCTGACACAAGATTGTTCAACCGAAAGGAGCGCACAAAACTCCAACGGACAGTTCTTCCTCTTCCACCATACAACCCGGATATCGCACCTTCTGATTTCGATCTGTAGAGACCTATAATGGGCGCACTTCGTGGGAGGCACTACTTGGATGATGTTGATGCTGAAGCAGCACGACGTTGGCTCTGACGTCGACCAATGGAGCGGTACTGCCTCCCAGTAAGGTGTCGTAATGCCGTCTCACTGAACTGAGATTATGGTGAAAAATAGTGATTTGTAGACGAAAGAGAAGTAATGTGGTTTATTGGGCTTCTCAATAAAACCAACTTGCTTTCAGAGAAAAGATGTGTTGCGTTACTTATTGGACGTCCGTTTTACAACTTGTTGAAAAAGCAGGGGGGAGGGGGTGGGGCGGTATGATGAGAGTGGAAGACCAGAAAGAAAGTGCTGAGACTAAGAAGGATGTAAAGCATCCCCTAGACGGTCAATATATATTCCGCAGTATTTCCTGATACGCAGAAACGTTGAGAAGTAGTCCAATAATATTCAGAATATCAAAAATATTTTTAAAATATTGCAGTGTCCGAAAATGTTATACCGTCTGTGAGCACTATTGACAATGTCCGTGACATCTTGACCAAAAATAAAAACATCTACAGCCGTCTTTAAGATTTTATTTTATTTTGTCGCTCCCAGTTTCGACGGCTGTAGGTGTTTTTATTTTTTTGTCACGATAGTAAACGGCCGTCGTCCCAGAGACGTCCTGCTAAAAGGATGAACATACAAAAGCTTAATGTGCTTGACAGTTTCTCGTGTGGTACACTGCCTAGAAGGTTAGGTTTGGTTGAGTTGGCTGTTGTGCCTGAGATAAGTTTAAAAAAAAGACGAAAGAGCGTTATTATAATAGTGGATCATGCGGGCATTGTGGGATATTAGAGCCGATGAGTACAAAAACAGAGGCATTAAGAATGTTGACAACAGGATTCTTAGAAAATGTAGGGAATGGCCACGAAGGGAGGTGTGTTTAAGAAATCTAATAAATGCTAAGTTATGAATAAAAGCATTTGTAAATATTTGATTCGTGTAAGTGCTGCTACCCGAACGCAGTCCTTTAGTGAGCGTAATATTGTATGACACTGTTCCATAACATTATCTCAAATACTGTAAAGTGAAATTGCACTTGTAAATTCCAAGTCCCGAAAGAATTGTCGCTACTAAAGCATCGTTGCTTAAGAGGTAAGTTCTGACTTGATGCAACTGCGTTTCACATTGCAGTATTATGTTTCCTGATGATGAGTACATGAGCGTTCGCAAAAATTAATGTGGGGGAAGGGGCGTGCGTAAATGCCAATGTGTGAAGGCGACAATGTTTGCCGTGGACCATTTCCAGTAATGTGCCAGTTGTAGGTCCATCAACAGAGAAAGTGTGATGACCTTTTCCTTTGTTTAACATCAGTTCTCTCAAAACGTTGTCGTGAGTGATATTTGACGCTCCTTAAACCAGTTTTTAACACACCTTTTCTTCTGCTTGCAGCAATGTTAAGCGTATAAAATAGCAGCTGCATCTTTATCGTCCAACATTCCGAAACACAGTATTATTGCACTATATTATCGATAGTGTAGGGGCTGTTCGAAACAGGTATGCAGTTTTTCTCTCTTAGTGTTAAACCTGCACATCGGAGAAGCAATGGCGGAAATAAAAGAAAGGAGTGTGATTGGAATTCAGGATGAAAGTATATCAATGATGAGATTCGCTGATGAAGTACAGTTACTAACAAACTGCTTAGTGACACTTCCCTGTTTTGCAGTACGCAATATCCAAGATATGGTCTAAATATTTGCACCATCACACACGCTAGTCCATTCTGTGCAAACTTCTTCATCTCTGCGTAGTTGCTGTAACCTCCATCCATCTGAACCTACTTACAGCAACCAACCGTTCGTATCTTACACTTGCACCCTCAACACTTCTTTGCATCGTCGAACAGATGATTCTTTGATACCTCAAGATGTGTCATATCAACCGATGCTTCGTTTTACCCAGGCTGTGCCATAAATTTCGTTTATCCCTGTTTAGATATAGTATTCATTAATTAGTAATCCGATCTATCCATCTAATCTTCAGAGTTGTCCTGTGGCTGAACTTTCGATCGTCCTCATTTCACTCCAAATACCGTTAGACTCTGTAACACACCAACGCCAATGGCAAATACAGTGACACGTACGAAACCATATTACAGCAATGAAACTCTGAGACTGGCGCCAGACCTGTACATGACTCAACGCCACCCTCCCTATCAACTCCATCAAGTACTGGTCTGCCTTCCATCGCCTTACTGGTTACCATTCCGCTCGCCACTACCCCCTTCTCCATAACGACCGCCACCTTCCTGACGACATAGGCCAACCACTTTGCTTCCCACCATTCTAAGGTCTTCTCCATCCCAGATGATCCCCACTTTGATTATTCTCTTTTCCCCACCGTCATGGAATGTGCTGATACCTCAGTCGCTCCACTTGTTCCTAGTCTCCAGTACTTGGGGCAGTTGCCCCCTCCCCCCTCTGACATCAACACTCCAATCACAGCACGAAACATTAAATTTATCCTCCTGTGCAAAGGCAACATGGCCAGTGGTCTCGTCTGTGTCACCTACCGCCACCTTAGCGAAAGCCTCTGTTCCTTCCTGACTGTCCTTGCCCATCTCTATAACGTCATCCTCTCTACCAGCTTCTACCCTGACCTGTGGAAGACTTTCCGCATCCTCTTATTCCTCAAACCAACCAACCCCCTTCTGCCGCCTCTTCCTATGATCCCATCTGTGTCACATCAATGTTCAGTAAGGTCTTCGAATCCAACCTCTACTGCCGTATCCATCAGCACCTTAATCAACACCACCTCCTCCCCCTTACCTCTGTTATGAGAGTACTGCCTGAATTTCCGCACCCACCCGCTTTTATAGGGCCCTCCATATCCTTGAAGGCCATGTGCTCCATCTTGCATTCCACATCCGCCTTCTTTCCCCCACACAGCTCCTGTGTGAACTCATCCACTTCCTCCACCTCCTCCTGTTCATCCAACATCTCCACATCCTTTATATTGTCAGCAGGCTTGATCTCCCCAACCCCCTGGTTTACTCCTTCCTCTCCACCCCCCACCCATTGCAGTGCCATTATCGCTGAATCCCTCCCTCCCTCTCTCCACCTTCACACCATCCATCTCCTTCATCAGGGCAGTTTCCAGCACCTCCCCCTCCCAGATGATGAACTTCGCCGTGACATATACCCTTCCTTCCAACTATTATCTGGCCTTGTCCCCCCCCCTTCCTTAAGGCCCCCTTTCTCCCCTTTCCTCTACCCTCCTACTCCCAGAGCGGATTTTCCTCCTCCCCCTGAGACCCTGCACCCCATCCTTCTCTCCCACGTCCCGCCCTACCTGGCCCTCTTTTTCGCACCCCCCTCCACCCATGTCTCCCTCTCCCTTCCCCTCTCCCCCTTCTCCCTGATACCCTTGCGCCTGTCAAATCCTCCATTTCGATAATCGTTAGTGTGCCACATCAGTGTCATGTTTAGTGCTGTTTCTCCTGTTCATCGAGAGGTGTGATTTTAATTGTTTGCTGACCTTGTACTTACTGTTGCTATCAGTGTTAGTTATGCGCTACACCATCCATCGATACTTTTATGCTCCAGTCATTCTGCGCCTTGTGTTCTTTTTACTGTCCCAGTGTGTGGTTCTTTGAGTGCACTAACGTTTTACGGTTTTTATCTCCATTTTACAGTAGCCCCTTTTTTGTCTATTGTATATTGTCTTCTCGTCTGTCTTTCGGCTGAAGAGCAGCGCATATGCTGCTGCCAGCCGACCCCAATGGGGAATTGAAATACAATAAATGAAAAAAATCAAATCAGTTTGAGTGTTCGAAGTGGACCTTAGTAGTCAAAATTAAATCGTTTTTCAACAGTGCTCGGAAATGGGAGCTTCTCGTGGCTAACTGAAAACTTTATAAGAAACGTATAAGAGAAAATATTTTAAAACAGCTATGTTTATGGCACCTTCGACTTACATTTGTGGGTACGATAACTTAAAAGACCATTCTTGGCTGTTCCTTTTCCTACATCAGCAACTAATATTAAAACAGCTTTTAACAAAAAAATTTACGCAAGTAAGTATCTTAAATAGGATTTTGACAGCTTTCAACTGCGAAGCCCAGACGGCTGTAGGCCAAAACAATAGCTATTTATAGAGCTGCGAAGTGTTTCCAATGATACAATTACAAGCCGGCCAGGGTGGACGACCGGTTCTAGGCGCTACAGTCCGGAACCGCGCACTTCTACTGTCGCAAAATGGTTCAAATGTCTCTGAGCAGTATGGGACTCAACATCGATGGTCATAAGTCACCTAGAACTTAGAAATACTTAAACCTAACTAACCTAAGGACATCACACAACACTCAGTCATCACGAGTCTACGGTCGCAGGTTCGAATCCTGCCTCCGGCATGGATGTGTGTGATGTCCTTAGGTTAGTTAGGTTTAAGTATTTCTAAGTTCTAGGGGAATGATGAACTCAGATGTTAAGTCCCATAGTGCTCAGATCCATTTGAACCATTTGATACAATTACAAACTCGCTGGTGCCAGCATACCCACTCAGTCTGGGTTCATATACACACATCAAAAAAAGTTTTGCATCACTTCCATTCCGGGAGTTCCACAACCTGTACAGAAAATTAGAATAGAGGTCAACATAAACATCATTTTCGGCCTTTTTATTGCTCATGAAAACCACACATTGCATTTTGTACCACCATACAGCGAGACTTCAGACGTGGTGGTCCTGATTGCTGTACACGCCGGTATCTATAATACACAGTAGCACGTCCTCTTGCATTGATGCATACCTGTATTCATCGTAGCATACTATCCACAATTTCATCAAGGCATTGTTGGTCAAGATTGTCCCACTCCTCAACGGCGATTCGGCGTAGATCCCTCATAGTGGTCCAAAAGCAGCCCTTCTGATTCTATCTCAGGCATGTCCGATAGGGTTCATGTCTGGAGAACATTCTTGCCTTTCTAGTCGTTATCCTGAAGGAAGATATTCACAAGATGTGCACGATGGGGTGCGAATTGTCGTCCATGAAGACGAATGTCTCACCAATATGCTGTCGATATGGTTGTACTATCGGTCGGAGGATTGCATTCACGGATTCTACAGCCGTTACGGCGCTTTCCATGATCACCAGCGGCGTACGTCGGCCCCACATAATGCCACCCTAAAACAGCAGGGAATCTCCACCTAGCTGCACTCACTGGACAGTGTGTCTAAGGCGTTCAGGCTAACCGATTTGCCTCCAGACACGTCTCCCACGATTGTCTCGTTGAAGGCATACGCATCAGTCACCGGTGAAAACAACATGATGTCAATTCTGAGCGGTCAATTAGGCATATAGTTGGGACCATCTCTAACGCACTGCATGTTGTCGTGGTTGCAAAGATGGACATCGCCATGGACGTCGCGAATGAAGTTGTGCATGATGTAGCCTATTGCGCATAGTTTCAGTCATAACACGACGTCATGTGGCTACACGAAAAGCATTATTCAGCATGGTGGCGTTGCTGACATGGTGCCTCCAAGCCATAATCCGTAGGTAGCTGTCATCCACTGCAGGAGTAGCCTTTGGGCGGCCTGAGCGTGGGCACTTCCCTTGTTGAGAGCCCTTCCTGGCGCAAAGTAACAATGCGGATGCGATCGAACAGCGGTATTGACCCTCTAGGCATGGTTGAACTACAGACAACCCGAACCGTATACCTACTTCCTGGAGGAATGTCTGGAACTGATCGGCTGTAGGACCCCCTCCTCTAATAGGCGCTGCTCATGCAAGGTTGTTTACATCTTTGGGTGCGTTTAGCGACATCTGTGAACAGTCGAAGGGGCTGCGTCTGTGATTCACCATCCACACTCAACGTTTATTTTCACGAGTTCTGGGAACCGGGCTGATGCAAAACTTTTTTGATATGTGTATCTCAATACGAACACTCCAGTTATACTTTTGTACAATATGCATGTATCTTTGTGGGACTGTTTCATAATTTGATAGGTGCTTTCACGAACATAAGAAAAAACACAGTTCATTTTCTGTTTTCGTTTGTAATAGAAAATCGGCAAAATGAATACCCGATCAGTGTTTTCCAGCTATTATTTAGAAAGTTTTGCATGTTAGCTTATTGTTAGTGGTTCTTTGTATGTCGTTAAGCACTGAAGATGGCCATTCAGTGACCAAAATACAGATATGAAATAAACATTATTTACGATTGATTGCTGTAACCTTAACTACTTGAGGAAGGCAACTGTTACTGTTGGCAATTTGCATTTTATATCCTCTCTAAATCATCGTTTACGCTGCTGCCAAAATAACAGATGTCAACTGTTCCTTTTAGTGTATCATCTACTAGTCTTACGGTCGCAGGTTCGAATCCTGCCTCGGGCATGGATGCGTGTGATGTCCTTAGCTTAGTTAGGTTTAATTAGTTCTAAGTTCTAGGGGACTGACGATCACAGCAGTTACGTCCCATAGTGCTCAGAGCCATTTGAACCACTTTTTACTAATCTTATTTTCTCAGCCTCGCCTGATATAATTCCATTATCTTCCATTACATTGGTTTTTATTTTCTTGATATTCCTAGATTTTCAAGACACTAGCCATTCCGTTCAACCTACTTCAAAGACTGCGCCGACAAAATCGCAGTATCCCCAGCACACCTCAAAGTTACAAAGCCATTTCTCTGAATTTTAATTTGCTTTCCAAATTTCTCATTAATTTTTTTTATTTTTTATTTAACTTATTTATTTATTTGTTTATTTTTTTTCTTTGCTGCTCGATGTCGTATAGACTGAATAACATCGGAGTTAGGCTGAAACAATCTCTCGATTTCTGCTTCTCTTTGATGTCCTCCGGCTCTGTTACATTTCTAGATAATCTTTCCCTCCCTGTATTTGCCCTGCTACTTCCGGAATTTCAGTGAGTATATATAAAAAACAATTCTTATTCACTTAAGATAATTTATAAATGGTAATAAACATACATAGTCATTAAATTTCGTTATTCCATATTAAAACGAAATGTATCATGTTTCGTGCGTATATACTAATTTGTTGTGAATGTTACAAAGCATGGTTCGAATGGGTGTTGGTCCAAATGGCTATGAGCACTATGGGACTTCACAGCATACGTCATCAGTCCCATAGAACTTAGAATTACTTAAACCTAACTAACCTAAGGACATCACACAACACCCACTCATCACGAGGCAGAGAAAATCCCTGACCCCGCCGGGAATCGAACCCGGGAACCCGGGCGCGGGAAGCAAGAACGCTACCGCACGACCACGAGATGCGGGGTCGAGTGGGTGTTCAGCAAACAGTTTTCAACAGTGATGAAGTTTGATTATAATTTCGTTTTCCACCGAAGAGCGGAATATTAAATTCGTGCATTCCTTTCTCACATTTAAGGAACTGTAACTAGCGTTAATCTAAGCGGAGAAGTTGAAATAGCTTATCTCAGACGTGGTAGTGATAAAATGCACAATATTTCCATGAGTTGTTGCAAGTAATACCGGACTTTTAAAAAATAATGACCTGATTTCGGACGGTAATAATTACGAAACATGGCACGTGCCAGCCAGGAGTTCGCGATGCCGACGAGCGAGGACGATGCGCGCGCGGCCGGGGCAGCCGCCTCGGACGCGCCGGAGTCGGCCGCTGGTCGGTCGGTTGGGCCTGGCCGCCGCTCCACACTGGACGGATCCCAGGTTGACGACCCAGGCTACGGCACCGGTTCGTGACAGGATAGAACGACGATCGACAGGCGCTATCCGACCGCAGAAGACTACACACCACACGACGAAACCGTATTCGGACGTCGGCCATACGTCACTTCACGACGGACGCAGCAATGAAGACAACCGCCAGGACTACGCCAGAAGACTCGACATATGTCGGGAGGAGGACAAAGAAACGCTGAGGGACACACAACGCCTTATCCGCTGTTCACGGGAAACGCAAGAGCAGGATAACGACACCTGTCTGGCATCTCCACCTGTGGACTCAGATGTCCAATCACAGCACTACCACCAAACGGTCGACGACGCGGAGATGGCAGCGGCCTTTCCAGCAGAAAACGACAGCGACTCCCCACACGCAGAGGGGGACTTCACGCTCGTACACAACAAACGGCGCAGAAGCAACGCATTAGCCAAGGACTTAGCCAACCCGGCTAAGAGACGAACGGAGACCATCCCCACAACGAACCGATTCGCCCCACTGACACCTCAAGCTGCGCCTCCATCAACCACCAACAAGCCACAAGCACTTCTAATGCCGCAGAAGCCATGGACAGAGACAAGAATGTGATTCGCAAGATGCCCCCAGTCACAATTTATTACACAAAGGATTACGCTCACCTCAGTGAAACGCTCAACGGACTTCTAGAGGGCCACCTTAAAGCTATATACCAAAAGGACCGCATCGAACACCACTTTGAGTCCTTCGAAGACCAATGACGTGCAATAAAATTCTTCACGAACCACAGCTTCTCCTATTTTACGCATCAAGTGCCAGACGACAGGGAAGTGAAAGTAGTTGTCAAACGCCTTCCGGCGGAAGTCACCGAAGAACAACTTTACTATGCCCTAAGGAAAAAGGCTTCAAAGTGCTACGAGTCTACCAATTTAAGGAATGTGACGAGAAGACGAAACAATCGATACCGCAACCTGTGTACCGAGTCACCCTCCCATCCGGAAAAGACAATGACAAGATATATGATGTCAAATACCTTCCCTACACACGACTGATAATAGAAACCTATAATAGTAAAGAAGGACCAGTCCAGTGCCGACACTGCCAACGTTTCGAGCATACAGCGAACTACTGCAGCATGCCAGCACTCTGCGTCCGCTGTGGTGGATCCCATAAATCATCCCATCCTAGGACGGCGCCCCCAAAGTGCGCCAATTGTGAACAAGAACATCCAGCGACCTTCCATGGCTGCCCCAAATTTCAAGAACTCCTACGGAAATATACTAGAAGGACACCAAAGAAGTCGACCCCACAACGGCCTATAATTGTTAAGAACTCGGCCATGGCAGCGATTCCGGCCACCCAACAACAAGCGGCACCTATCCCTGTGGAAACAATCGCCTGTCGACCACAACCGGCACCCAGAGTGACTCTATGACAGACAAGACAACACCGCTCTTACTCCGAAGCACTACACGCCCATCCACCGACGCCAACGCCAGCGGAGACATGATCTGCCTGGTCGACCACCTTTACACCAGCGTTAACAGATATTCTTCAACCACTCACCGCACTCCAGCAGAAGCTTACTTGTATCCTCTCGCTTGTAGAAAGCGTACTGACAGCTTTTCAAACACCCTAAATGGATAGACGGCTTCACACGAGGAATCTTAAGTTCTGCATTTGGAATGCCAACGGCCTGAAACTGAAGAGAATAGAATTCACGGACTTCTTACATCGCCACAAGGTAGTCGTAGCATTTGTCTCCGAAACACATCTTCGCGAGTCAACCGACCTCCGATTGAGGAACATGCACATCTACCGGACGGACAGACGGGACCAACGGGGTGGAAGGACCGCAGTTCTGATCAAAAAATGTATTCGTCACCACCAAGAACGTTTACCCCAACTCCAGACTTTAGAGGCCACGGCAGTAACAATCCACACTACGCTCAGAAACATTACCTGTATTGAAGCTTACCTTAGCCCAAAGAAACCTCTCCACCCAAAAGATCTTTACGCCGTTACAGAGGGTTATGACAAGATCCTCCTTGGAGGGGATCTTAATAGTAAACATGTTGGCTGGAATTCCCATAAGACTAACACAAAACGGACATATGTTGTTTGCACTGGCTGAGAATTTACATGTTTCCGTCCATGGACCACGGGAACCGACGAGGAGACCTTACGTCCAGATGCAAGACCCTGATGTTCTAGACACCGCCATAATCAAGAACATCAACCCGAATCTCCATCTGCGGACGCTGGATGATCTTTCGTCGGACCACAGACCGGTGTTAGGACTCATAGAGAGGGCTACTTTGCAACTCCCACTGTTAGTGTCTTCACACGTCGGAGACCCATCGTCAATGAACGCCTATGGATGTCAGACCAGCCACTTCCCTGGGCAACAACTGTAAAATACCTGGGAGTGCATCTGGACACCAAACTGTTGCATAGTCATCACATTATGGAGAAGAAGACGTCTGGCCTCAAAATGCTGGGAGCTCTCCTCCCATTTCTGAAGAGCTCACACCTCAGCCAACGCACGAAACTCCAGTTGTACCATGCCACAGTCCAACCATCTATTTTGTATGGATCGACCTCTTGGGGTACTACGTGTGCCACTAACTACAAGAAGTTACAGGTTGTACAAAGCAGATGCCTACGATGTATCACTGGAGCCCAATGGTGGATCCGAAATCATGACATTCATCGAGCCTTTAGCGAATGTTACCTCTCAGACAAGGTCAAGGAGAAGGCACGAACCTTATTTCGGAAGTTGGACATGAAACGTGACAGTTCACCACAACTCACCACTGTAGATACGGTAGAACCCTTACGCAACCACAAATATAAAGTACCGAAGGTGATAGTATTTGAGCCTCCGTAAATGATATCCCTACGTAATTCTCCATAATTTAAGGACACATAGTCCTTTAGCACTTCTACACACATGTTTTCAAACACACACCAAAAGCAGCGAATTAAAGGACCCTTCTGTGTGGCCAAACTAAAGCTGAAAGAAGAATAAATATATAAAAAGAAAATTTTTACCCCATCCATTCCCTACAGAAGTAAAAATATCAACGAAGCTGATCAGACTTCAACACCACAAAAAAAAAGAAAAAGAAAAAAAAACGTGCCGGCGAGGAAATGTGTGCTATATGAATAGGCTTGGTCTAGAGTTTCAGAAAACCGCCGTTAGATGTCAGCCATTGCGTCTCCTCAGTTTGCAGCCAGTCATAAATAAGGTGACGTTCGCAAAACAGGAGGTATTTTGTGAGCAATTTTCTGCAAAGAGTGAGTCAGTGATTTCGATTCAGCGTCCTGTTCGCCGGCATTTTGGCATTGATACGCCTGCACCCAAAAACAACATTGTTGGTACGCCAATCTGAAGAGACAGGATGCTTGTGCAGAAGGAAGACTCGACCTCACACTACTGGTGACATGGTGGAAGGAAGTAGTCTTTAAGGACCCGTCGATAAGGAGGCTATTAGAGATTTAGCGAAGAAAATTGGCCGTGCCCTTTCAAAGGAACCATCCCGGCATTTGTCTGAAGCGATTTAGGAAAATCATGAAAATTCCTGGCAGATTAAAACTGTGTGCCGGACCGAGACTCGAACTCGGGACCTTTGCCTTTCGCGGGGAACTGCTCTACCCTCTCAGCTACCCAAGCACGACTCACACCCCGTCCTCACAGCTTTACGTCTGCCAGTACCTCGCCTCATACCTTCCAAACTTTACAGAAGACCCCGAGTTCGAGTCTCGGTCGGGCACACAGTTTTAATCTGCCAGGAAGTTCCATATCAGCGCACACTCCGCTGCAGAGTGAAAATCTCATTCTGGAAACATAAATCATGGTAGCCGGACGCGAGTTTCATCCGTTACCCTAGCGAATACGAGTCCAGTGTGCTAACCACTGCGCCATCTCGCTCGGTAGAGGAGAGGACATGGAAGACGATACATTTTTACCTCGGTTTATTTTTAGTGATGAAGCAACGTTTCATGTTAGCGGTTAAGTAAACCGACATAACATGCGCGTATGTGGACTCCAGAAACTACATGACATCTCTGAGCACGAACGTTTTTTTGTGCCTCTTCTCATGATAAACATCCACTGTCCCTTCCTGTTTGAGGAAAGCAAAGTGACTAGAATGAGCTATCTTCAAATTCTGCGGAATTGGCTTTTTCCAGAGCTGCAGGAAGACTCCGACGACTTTAATTTTCCAAAAGGATGGAGCTCCACGGCAATGGCGCGAACGTCAGTGTATGAATATCATGCTGCCTCTAAGATGAATAGGACGCACAGGAACCCATGAGACATTTTTCTGGTTGGGATACGTAATGGAAAACGTGTTCATTTCCCCTTTAATTCGTGACGCGAGAGAAGTGAAGAACATAATAACATAATAACAGCCGCCATGACTTCTGTAGAAGCAGGTACATTGTGTAAAGTACACAGGGTGGTCCATTGATAGTGACCGGGCCGAATATCTCACGAAATAAGCATCAAACGAAAAAACTACAATGAACGAAACTTGTCTAGCTTGAAGGGGGAAACCAGATGGCTCTAGTGTTGGCCACCTAAACGGCAATGCCATAGGCCAAATGGATATCAACTGCGTTTCTTTAAATAGGAACCCCCATTGTTTATTACATATTCGTGTAGTACCTAAAGAAATATGACAGTTTTAGTTGAACTACTTTTTTCGCTTTGTGATACATGGCGCTCTAATAGTCACAAACATATAAGTGCTTGGAATCACGGAACATTGCGCCTGTGCCGACGGTATTTGCTTCGTGATACATTACCCGTGTTAAAATGGACCGTTTACCAATTGCGGAAAAGATCGATATCGTGTTGATGTATGACTATTGTGATCAAAATGCCCAATGTGAGTGTACTATGTATGCTGCTCGGTAGCCTGGACGACATCATCCAAGTGTCCGAACCGTTCGCCGGATATTTACGATATTAACAGAAAGTGTTCAGCCACATGTGAAACGTCAACCCCGACCTGCAACAAATCATGATGCCCAAGTAGGTGTTTTAGCTGCTATCGCGGCTAATCCGCGCATCAGTAGCAGACAAATTGCGCGAGATTGGGGAATCTCAAAAACATCGGTTGAGAATGCTGCATCAACATCGGTTGCACCTGTACCATATTTCTATGCACCAGGAATTGCACAGTGACGACTTTGAACGACGTATACAGTTCTGCCACTGGGCACAAGAGAAATTATGGGACGATGACAGATTTTTTGCACACGTTCTATTTAGCGACAAAGTGTCATTCACCAACAGCGGTAACGTAAACCGGCATAATATGCACTATTGGGCATAGGAAAATCCACAATGGCTGCGACAAGTGGAACATCAGCGAGCTTGGCGGGTTAATGGATGACGCGGCTTTGTGGGAGGAAGGATAATTGGCCCCCATTTTATCGATGGCAATCTAAATGGTGCAATGTATGCTGATTTCCTACGTAACGTTCTGCCGATGTTACTACAAAATGTTTCACTGCATGACAGAATGGCGATGTACTTCTAACATGATGGATGTCCGGCACATAGCTCGCGTGCTGTTGCAGCGGTATTGAATAGCATATTTCATGACAGGTGGATTGGTCGTCGAAGCACCATACCATGGCCGGCACGTTCACCGGATCTGACGTCCTCGGATTTCTTTCTGTGGGGAAAATTGAAGGATATTTGCTATCGTGATCCACCGACAATACCTGCCAACATGCGTCAGCGCATTGTCAATGCATGTGCGAACATTACGGAAGGCGAACTACTCGCTGTTGAGAGGAATGTCGTTACACGTATTGCCAAACGCATTGAGGTTGTCGGACATCATTTTGAGCACTAATGTAGTATTTACAGGTAATCACGCTGCAGCAGCATGCGTTCTCAGAAGTGATAAGTTCATAAAGATACATGTATCACTTTGGTACAACCGGAAGAAAATGTTCAAGCGTACCTACGTTCTGTATTTTAATTTAAAAAAACCTACCTGTTGCCAACTGTTCGTCTACAATTGTGAGCCATGTGTTTGTCACTATTTCAGCGCCATTTATCACAAAGCGAGGAAAGTGGTCCAACTAAATCATCCATATTTCCTTACGTACAACACGAATATTTAATAAAACGGGGCCAGGGATTTCCTCTGCCTCGTGATGACTGGGTGTTGTGTGATGTCCTTAGGTTAGTTAGGTTTAAGTAGTTCTAAGTTCTAGGGAACTGATGACCATAGATGTTACGTCCCATAGTGCTCAGAGCCATTTGAGCCATTTGTAATAAAAAATGGGCGTTCCTATTGAAAAAACGCAGATGATATGCGTTTGAGCTATGGCAGCGCCATCTAGCGGGCCATCTGGTTTCCCCCTTAAAGCTAGACAAGTTTCGTTCTTTGTAGGTTTTTCGTTTAACGCTTATTTCGAGAGATATTTGGCCCGGTCACGATCAGTGGACGACCCTGTATAGCCAATTTAAGCTATCATTGAGGTGTTGTTCGTGCTCCTGCTGGTGGATACATACAGCATTTGCAATAGCATAACTGAAATTCTAAGATTTCGTGAGTATTTTGCAATTCTTCCTACGCTCTTAGTATGTTTTTATCAATAAATGTGGAGTCTTGAAATTAGGTCATCCTTTTTGAAACACCCCATGCTGTGTGCGCTTGCACAGATAGAGTGAAAAGCAAGTGGTACTCGTGCCGGCAGTGGTCAGCAATTAACATTCCTGGTGGGCGGGTCGGCGCTGTTGCTACACGTGACGTGGACACGCGTGTGGGAGTCCAATAGCGTAGCGCGCAGCAGGGCCGGTACAGAGGACGTGACAGGTACACTGCTGCGCTCCTCCCGCCGGCCCTCGGCGGGCGATCAGTGCTGAGTGACGGCCTCTGACAGCCGCCACTAATGACGTCACAGGCCGAGGGCCAGGCGAGGGCGAGGGCGCTAATCAGAGGCAGCTGGAAACCACTTGTCAGCGAGCGGCGCGCTGTCCGCTTATGCAGCAGCTTGCGACCGCCCACACCGCTCCAACTGGCGGGGTGGGGAGGCTGCTGCGTCCGCGGCGATCGACATTACCCACATATCTGCTGCTTTCTGCTTACCTGTTTACAGCGACTGTCCGACCCTACGCACTTCCTCTTCTCCTGAATTACAAGCATTAATGAAATCATTACACTAACATTTACTAATGATATGAAAAAGTGCTTTGGGACATTAGTCTCAAGGCTATTTCGAAGCGATCTATCCTGATTTCCAGCCTCCCCGCCCTCCCCCCCCCCCCCCCTCTCACTGTGTGGCCATTTCTTCCACAAAGAGCGTACGTAACAAAACACCCTCAATTGTTTGTTGGAAATGCGTCTCTTCACCTGCAGATTTTACCCTATGTTGTTCCTTCTAGTGCCGAGACAGTTATTTACTAATGTCTGAAGACATATTGTAACACTGTCAGTGTTTTTCACATATCCCTTTCCTCGCAAATTCTGCGAACACGTCCCACATTGAAACTTCCTGGCAGATTAAAACTGTGCCGGACCGAGATTTGAACTCGGGACCTTCGCCTTTCGCGGTCAAGCGCTCTTCCAATTGAACTACCCAAGCTATCCAAGCACGACTCACGCCCCGTCCTCACAGCCTTACTTCTGCCAGTACCTCGTCGCCTAACTTCCAGACGGTCCGGCACACAGTTTTCATCTGATAAGAAGTTTTATATCAGCGCACACTCCACTGCAGAGTGGAAATCTCTTTCTGGAAACATCCCCCAGGCTGTGGCTAAGCCAAGTCTCCACAGTATCCTTTCTTTCAGGAGTGCTAGTTCTGCACGGTTAACAGGAGAGCTTCTGTAAAGTTTGGAAGGTAGGACACGAGGTACTGACGAAATTAATGCTGTGAGGACGGGGTGTGCGTCTTGCTTGGGTAGCTCAGTTGGTAGCCAGCACGGTAGCTCAGCGTGTTCGGTCAGAGGGCTACGTGCCCTCTGTAATAAGAAAGCTGAGTTCATCGATCATCAACGAACTTAAACGGATAAAAAGATGGTCGAGCGCTTGTCCGCGACAGGAAAAGCTCCCGAGTTCGAGTCTCGGTCCGGCACACAATTTTAATCTGCCAGAAAGTTTCATATCAGCCCACACTCCAGTGCAGAGTGAAAATCACATTCAAGTCCCACTTTGTTAATCAGTAAATCTAATTTTTAATCTTATAATATGAAATGTGATCAAGAGCTAACTTTCGAGAGGCGATATTTCTAGACTTTCGTCTGTTATAGAGAAATTGGTATTGTGTGGTAATTCTCAGACAAGCCACTCATGATCTACATCCTCTCTTTGGCACTAAGCTCGAGTTCTGGATGACTGAGCTCCGGTAAAAGGTTCTTAAACAAGGCGATCATGACTATGCAGCAGCACAGGTAATGCTTGGTAGCAGCCTGAACCGCATAAGGACAGGGGTGGCCCCGGTGAAAAGACCTATGTTCATTTGGGATCGTAGTACCGTGGACGACGAAAATGCGACTGTGGTGCCGAGCAAGACGTCGAACACCTCCTGGACTGTCGAAACTGTCCCTACAGATGCAACCTCAACAATTTGTGGCTGGACAAGAGAGAAGCCCTTGACATTGTCCAGTAATGGGCTGATAGCCCGCCCGGTTAGCCGACGATCTAACGCACGTCTTTCCGGAGCGGGAAGGAGCGCCTTGTTGAAAATGGCTCTGAGCACTATGTAACTTAACTTCTGAGGTCATCAGTCCCCTAGAACATAGAACTAGTTAAACCTAACTAACATAAGGACATCACACACATCCATGCCAAAGGCAGGATTCGGATTCGAACCTGCGACCGTAGCGGTCGCGTGGTTCCAGACTGTAGTGCCTAGAACCGCTCGGCCACTCTGGCGGGCGGAGAGCCTGGTCCCGGACAAGAATCCACCCGGCGGACTTGTGTCGAAGTCCGGTGAGCTGGCCAGTCTGTGGATGGTTTTTAGGCGGTTTTCCATCTGTCTCGGCGAATGCGGGCTGGTTCCCCTTATTCTGCCTCAGCTACACTATGTTTGCGATTGCTGCGCAAACAAGTTTTCCAAGTACGCGTACACCACCATTACTCTACCACGCAAACATACGGGTTACACTCGTCTGGTGTGAGACGTTCCCTGGGGGGGCTACCGGGGGCCGAACCGCACAATAACCCTGGCTTCGGTGTGGGGCGGCGGTGGGGTGATGTGGGCTACGGTAGTCGTCGTGTGGTTGTGGACCACTGTGACTGCGGTGGTGACGGAGCCTCTCCGTCGTTTCTAGGTTCCCGGTTAACATGACATGACATAATTGGCTTCCGGACACAAACGTTTGGTAAACGCTTTTGGAAACTGTACAGACTTCCAACCACCCACCACCTAGGGCGTTAGCTGTAGATAAAGACAAATGTCGATTCTAAAATGATCCCACGAAGAAATCCACTCAGTTACTCGATTTCTATCGACGATACATGAAAGTACGACTCAAATTCACCAGAATCTGGTAGATGTTTACGGATTCGCTGTAATGTTTCGTCAGCATGTAGCAGAATGGTGTCAGAAGTTTGCCGCCGTTAGAGAAATCGTCACCGTCGATGATAGCAGTGGCCAGCCCAGCGCGGCATCAATAGATCTGAACACATCTCACGTGTGAGAGCTGATTCGTGACATCAGGACGATCACGAACAGCGAAGCACGTAGGACTGGGAATGTAGTTCAGCAGCGTTCGTCATATTGTTCACGACACCTCCAGTACGGCCGTAACATGGACGTTAAATAATAAGAGGACACAATCTATAGGTCTTGAAGGAAGGACTGGGTAGCAACTTCAACATCGTTTATTTCTTTGCACCAATATCTCCACGAATTTATTACTACACAGCAAACCAATATATCACTAATATTAATAGATTCATTTCTTTTGACGATAAACATTTACTGGGTGCAATAATTATTATTTTTTTCTTTTGCTATTAAAACAGGACAACAATGGAGAACGTTAACCCATAGTCAGAAACAAAATTATGACTTTGGACTTGCATTCGGGAGAAAGATGGTCCAGTCCCGCGTCCGACCATCCTGATTTAGATTTTCCGTGATTTTCCTAAATCGCTTCAGGCAAATTCCGGGATAGTTCCTTTACAATGGCACGGCCGACTTCCTTACCTAATCCAATGGGACCAATGACACGCTGTTCGGTCCCCTCCGCCGAATCAACCAACCCCGCCAATTATCCCTTGTGTTCCAAAAAATATTACAAGAAGATTGTAACTAATTTCAGGCATAAAATCTTTTTTCACTAAAACAGTGAAACTCTACAACTAGACTCATTTACATTGAAAACCCAAATTTGCATGATGTCCCGAAAGTTGTACTAGAAATGGTCTACTAATTTCAGCCAGTAAATCTTTCTTACCAAAACAGTGCAGCTCTACAACAAGGCTTATTTACAATGAGAAATCAAATTTGCATTATGTTCCATAAAGGTTTACTAGAAGCAGTTTACTAATTTCAGCCAGTAAACGTTTTCTTATTAAAACGGTGCAATTCTAGAACATGGTTTATTTACATTATGATATCATACTTCCATTATGTTCCAAAGCAATTTATCTCTGCAGGCATTAATTCTCTTCCTTATTAAGCAGTGCAACATACGAGAGTTGGAACTTTAATAGTGGCAACTATTTGTTTACAGCTAGTAAAACATAGATACGTGTTTCAATCTTTTATTGGCCTTCAAAGTAGTCACCAGCATTGTGTTTAACCCGTTGCCAGCCATGTGGAAGTCGTACGATACTCTTGGCCGTGCCATTTGTGTTGACAGTTCGAGCGCCGTGGTCTATTGCCCGATGAATTTGTAGCAGTTGTGAAGCGAATGCCGTGAAGTGTTTCCTTCGGTTTAGAAATCGAAATGAACTTAGGAGGGCTTAAGTCAGGGGGCGCAGTAGGTGGTATAGCACTTAGCAGCCCCACCAGTCAAACAAATCAGTAACAGCTAGTACTCTACGTGCTTGAGCGCTGTCCTGCAAAATGATGGTCAGGTCCTGCAGAAAGTCTCATCACTCCTGTCTCTAAGCTGTTCATTTTTGGAACGCAACCTACGACCACAAGTGTGATGACGCTTTCCGCAAGACCTGACCATCATTTTGCAGGACAATGCTCAAGCATGTACAGTGCAAGCTGTTACTGATCTGTTTGACTGATGGGGCTGCTAAGTGCTATACCACCTACTGCACTCTCCTGACGTAAGCCCTCGTGAATTCAGCTCGATTTCTAACTGAAGGAAACACTTCACGGCATTCGCTTCAGAACTGCCACAAATTCGTGGGGCTCTAGACCACGCCGCTCAAACTGTGAACAGAAATGGCACCGCTAAGAATATTCTACGACTTCCACATTGCTGGTAACGGGTTATACACAAAGCTGGTGACTACTTTGAAAATCGGTAAAACTTTTAAACACGTATTTATTCTGTACGAGCTGTAAATAAATAGTCGGCACTATTTAAGTTCCAATCCTAGTATATATATATTATCTTTACGATTCCAAGATTTCACGCAAAACAATTTATTCAAAGAGCTTCTTTAGATCATGATTAATTATGGGGAAGTGGTCCGGTATGAGATCAGGGTGCAAGATCACGGACAGCACATTACATTCCCAGGTAGAACTCGGGCACCCGATCCACTGCGAAAAGGCGTTAATTTAACACTGGTTCAGCTACAACATACGCGAAACCTCTCTTAAATAAAGTAGGAATAAAACAATAGTTCATTGGCCCATGTCAAGAAACACTGTGCTCAAGGCTAGAGCAGAAGCCGACACGAGAAAGTTAACAGCATCAAATCACAAACATTAATCTCGAAAAAATGTCATGTTGAAGTAAATCAAGAGTGCCAAATAACGCAAGGCCTCTTTTAAGGGTGCAACGAATCTGCAACCGCTTACGTCAACCGTGAACGAATGCTCGGCTAGTGAATAAGAGCCAGCACGCCACACGTCTCACCGGAATGTTTGTTCCCGATGGGTTCCACGAAATCTGTCCAAACAATACAAGGAGGATCACATGTTGGATAGTCCGTAATCTATGCATGGAAGGGAATAGTTTCCCATATCTCATTGTCGGATGAATCCACCAAGATTGGAATGGGAAAATCCATCCTCTCCAAAGAAGTAGAAGGTGACGCCATACGCTGGGAAGGTGATGGGCACAACGTTTTCGTACGGCACGGGTGTCATACTCGTGGAGATTTTGGAGGAAGGGAGGGAGGGAAGACAGTGGCCTCTGACCGATACTACGAACCTTGACGTGATTGCCCGAAACAGTCAGGCGGAAACGACCAGGATTTCTCACCAAGGGCGTCATCTTCATTCACGGCAACGCGTGATCTCATATAGCAAAGAAGGCCCCACACGTTGAAGCAATTTCCCTGGGACATCATCGATATCCCTTAACTACAGCCCGGGCCTAGCTCCAGGTGACATTTACCGTTTTCCTCAATTGAAGAAGTACTTACCGAACATTCGATTCACGTTGATATGAAACACTTGCGGCTATATGCCTGGGCACTGAAGAACAGTATTTTTACCAGGAGGGTATATTCAAACTCATCCTGCGAAGCGACAAGCGCCTAAAGTGATATGAAGACTTCATCGAAAAATGACCCAATGTATGTACTATCAGTTGGTTGTATTTGTTGCTTTCATTGCGGGCTTTCTAATGTAAGTTTCTGATCACCGCACGTACTCTATCTCAAACGCATCCGTTCTCTTCTTTTCCTATTTTCCCACAGTTTCTGGCTGATCTACATCCAATGGCTGAGCTAGTCCCCTCTTCTCCTCCTTGCTCCGTCTGTAAAGCTGTAAATCGCACAGCCCCCACGCACACTGTGTCCAAACTCCAGGCGGCAGGTTGTAAACAACTCGTCCCAGAGTTCCTGGAACGCCGGAATTGGCTCTGCCTGTTGGAGAGGAATTTTCAAGCTGCAGGAACTTTACTTAAAATGTTACTCGGTTTCGATCGTAGAAGGCAATCAACTTCATTCCCACGTGCAGAGGATCCCAGTCAATTGGGAATCTGGGGAAGGTGGATAGCGGGTTTAACGCTAATTAAAACAGCACCTGGTTGAACACTGACATATATTCTAGCAGAATCCCAAATATAGCCCACAGCAGCCTTCACTGCTACTTATCTTAAAAGGAGACACCCACAGCTATGTTGATGAATCAATCTAGAAATCTGCAAAATGACTTTAAGTGACAACTGCACTGTTAATGTGCTGGATTGCGTTAAAAGCATATGACTGTTGCAACATGTTAGAGAGCTGAGCCCATCTGATAGTGATCGAGGTGACAAACGAGTCGTTCAAGTGGTGCAAATGGCTCTAAGCTTTATGGAACTTAACATCTGAGGTCATCAGTCCCCTTGACTTAAAACTACTTAAACCTAACTAACCTAAGGACATAAAACCCATCCATGCCTGAGGCAGGATTCGAACTTGCGACCGTAGCAGCAGCGCGGTTCCGGACTGAAGTGCCTAGAACCGTTGGGCTACAGCGGCCAGCCAAACGAGTCGTTGTAATCTTATGGCCAAATCACCAGCTTCTCCTGCAAATCCAGCGAAAACGGTGACAGTTATATCAGATTGCAGTGCGTTACATCGCAATAAAGATGACTTCAAACACTTCTTTTCTTCCTTGAAATGGCCTATAGTCATTTCCTTTGCCTTATATTTACATTATAATTGTCTCAATTATGTTGTGTTCACAAGTAAATAAACAATTACATCCATTACATATTATATATAGTTTCTGTAATAAACCTTACAGTTTCAGAATTAGTAGTATATTGAAATTTATCAACTGATATTAAACGGCGAAAAATTTTGGATGAAGCAGAACGTATTTTATCTCCATTTTCGGTGTTGCAGACTCCCTAACACTTATTCAATGTTAACAAATTTCTCTTCTTCAGAAATACTTTTCTTGCCACTGCTAGTCTATAATTTATATCCTCTCTAATTCCGCCATCATCACTTATTTTGCTTCCCAGATAGCAAAAATCATCTACTACTTTAAGTGTCTGGTTTCCTAATCAATTTCCCTTAGCGTCAACTGATTCAATACGCCTTAATTCCATCATCTTTGTTTTGCTTTTGTTGATTTTCACCTTTTACTTTCCTTTCAAGAACTGCCAGTCCTGTTCACCTGCTTTTCCAAGTCATTTTCTGTCTGTGACGGTTATAATGTCATTGGTAAAGCTTGCAGTTTTTGTTTCTTCTCCCAGAACTTTCATTCGTACTCCAAATTCTTTTTTGGTTTTGTTTACTGGATGTTCAATGCACAGACTGAATAACGGGGATAGGCTAGAATCCTGTTTCACGCCCTTCTCAACCAATGCTTCCCTTTCATGACTCGATTCTTTTACCAGACGTCTGGTTTCCATACAATTTGTAAATAGCGTTTACACCCTGAATTTTACCCTGCTGCCTTCAGAATTTCATTCAACATTTTTGAAAGCTTTCTCTAAGTCTGCAAATGCTATAAACGTAATTTTTTTCTCTTAACCTACCTTACAAGAAACGTCGTAAGGTCAGTATTGCGTCGCGTGTTCCTACGTTACTCCAGAATCCATATTGATTCTCCCCGAGATAATATCCTACAAGTTTCTCCTTTCTTCTGTAAAGAATGCATCTTAGTATTTTGCAACCATGAGTTATTAAACTGCTATTTCGTTAATTTCCTCACCTTCCATCAACTGCTTACTCTGATATTTAGAATTCGTTCTATTAAACATCAATAACATAGCCTCAGATGGATATCCCGACATCCTTTACGCATTTTATGCATAAACATGTGACAAGCCTCTTAGAAGCGTTTAGATGTTGGAGATATTCCGTTTGAGGCATCATTGTGCTTTACATCAAAGTGCCTAAAAATGTAATTAATTACATTCTTCCACTAACTGGCCACAGTTCTGGTTGTCTACTAGTTCGTGTGCTTTCCTTCTTAGTATAGTACCTTAAGCAACATGTGTCTTCTGTTGTTATAAGCTTGGCCAAGTTAGGTTTGGTACTTTGCCTATAAAGGCCTAACATAAAATGTCAGCTGCCTGTTTAATACATTACCAGTAAACTCCCGATTCTTTAAAGAATCTACCTTCCATGTATGATACAGCATCACACTTCTGATTACTCTACAAATGAGTTTTAATGTATTAAATATTTGACGTTGAACATTTAAGCAAGAAAAAGTATAGAAAATGTTAGAAATCATTTTCTGTAAATCGCTAAGGATTCTGATTAGGAAAGCCTCGATGCATATAGTCTCGGTAACTGGTGCTCTGTTTGAACCAAAAGCTAATTTTTCTCACATCTCACTGTTCGTAACGTCATATTCTTCTGAAGTATGTGTCATACAATGATATAACTTCCTAGGTACATTCAGTAGTATACAGGGAGTTCATTTTAACTGAAGACATTGAAATATCTTGAAAATTACATACCGGATCAAAAAAAATTTCAACTTCAATTTCTTTGTCTCAGATTCGGACATCCTATTTTAACACGATTACGATCGCAGCATCGCCTGAGGTGAATTATATCGGTGTTCGTTTTCTCCACATGGACTTTTGTCTAATGGAATTATAACTTTATAGTCATAAGAAATCATTCACTCTAGTGCTGTTTTCAATATGTGGATCAGTTGATTGCATTCGTGTAAAATAGTCTGAACATCTCGGATTACTTGTCGTTTCAGTCCATTGATAACTATGCATCGTTGATCAATATCTGTTTCT
Organism: Schistocerca gregaria; assembly: GCF_023897955.1. Lineage (NCBI taxonomy): Eukaryota > Metazoa > Arthropoda > Insecta > Orthoptera > Acrididae > Schistocerca > Schistocerca gregaria. The sequence goes on along the minus strand of NC_064920.1, from coordinate 1,047,007,762 downwards.
TCATTTTCACTGAAATATACTTGCAGAAATTTATGGCCTTCGTTGGCTAGTAGCAGTAACGATAGATTTGTTCTTGGATGGAGAAAACATAATTGATTTCGTCTCAGTTAGTGCTCATCGAAGTGACACCGAAAGAAATCATTTGGAAGCAGGCGTTGTACGCTTTTACGTTTTGAATAAAGTGTTTTGGTTCTGGAGTTTCCCTGGTGATGTAACGTAAAAATTATTTGCTTCCACTGGTAGTAATCGAATTTTTAAATTCATGCAAATAATCCTTGTGTTTCTCTACTGAATTTGTTCGCTTTGCAAATTGGCAGATGTTACCCATTTTTTTCCATTACGGTGTTTGTGTTTGTTATATTCTTTCTTCGGGTCGTAGTGGAATGCATCATTTGTTTGGTTCTACTGTCTACTTGCCCTCGTCTGCGGTTCTCGTCAGGCGATATCTTAGTGGCTGGCTTGAGTTCTCAGTTTTTTCTTATAAGATTGTGTAACAATTCTTGCTTCTTCTATCCTTTCTTTTCGTTTTGCTTCGCTTTGCCTGCTTCTCATGGCGCTTAATCTCGTTCTTTGGGAACTTTAACGTGCTTCGCGCTCTTTGCCTGTATCGTTTTTTCGCTGTTCTTCTTATTTTCGCCGTTTTGCTTAAGAACTGGCAAGATCTCCTCTTCTTTTACGTTTGGGCATTGTGCAAAATATACATCAAATCAGCTTTTTATTAACATATATACTAAGTACACTTCATACGTTTTTCAGGCTTTATTTTCGATTTATATTTAGTCACTGAATCACTTTGAGTACACACATTTCACTGTTTGCTTTTATTCACTCACTGTACAAATGGTTCAAATGGCTCTGAGCATTATGGGACTTAACATCTGAGGTCATCAGTCCCCTAGAACTTAGAATTACATAAACCTAACTAACATAAAGACATCACACACATCCATGCCCGAGGCATGATTCGAACCTGAGACCGTAGTAGTTGCGCGGTTCCGAACTGAAGCGCCTAGAACCGCTCGGCAAACGTGGCTGGCCACTCACTGCACAACTTCTTCGGTTCCTTCCTCCGTCACTGATAAGAAACGGACATTAGAATCCACCACGAGTCTTTCTTCGTATGCCCCTACCAAGGGGTAGGCCCACCAGTGGCGAATTCCTCAACATACCAAAAGGAAATAAAATTATTGTTTAGCAATTAACTGCTTTTTAATTATAACCCAAATATCGACCGGTTTCTGTCACAGACAATCTTCATGGATTAGGATTTATGACTAAAAGCGATCGATATTTGGGTTTTAGTTAAATAGCAACTGGTGGCCATCACGCATTTTATACATTACTCGATGGCTGTTACTAGTCACCTTCCAAAAATGTTCGTAACGAGAAGGCTATGAGTAGCCCGCATTGTTCCAGAACATTCCACAACATGCGAGAGTGTTCTAGAATGTTCCACAATGATCTGGGATGTCCCCGAACATTTTTTCTTTCCCAATGTTCCTATTCACGAAAATTCCCGAACGACCCGGAACATTGTGGAATATTGTGGAATGATCTGAAATACCCCCGATTGTTCTCGAATACTCTCGGATGTTCTGGAATATTCTAGAAATTTCTAGAGGGCGAAACTCCCCAGCTCTTATGTCTTGAAATACACCCCCTTCAGGTAACAACGGGAATCTTATTCGTTGATGGGGAATAGAGTGTCACCACATCTTATATCTCCCTTGATCGTACTGGGACTCATTTTTTGGTTTTAGGGGACGCAAATTATACACTTACTTTTATAATATGTATTGATTACGGTTCTAGAGCCAAATCTACATGCGTTTTGTGTGAAGCATTTTCTTCGTTTCGCCTCATATGGCGCTGTAATTGGAGGCGATACTCTACGATCGGAGCTCACGTATCGCGCAAAGGAGAAGAGATAGCTGTTCTAAATATTACAATACTTGGGCAATGTTTGTAATCTATATACCTACCTATGATTTTGAGAACAGACCTGCATGTGGACGATGAATGTTGGAACCACAGAAGAAAATATTGAAGTGACCCTGATTTACGGGTAATGTAGGAGAAATGTTGAGGCTATAGTTGCCTCGAATGGCAAGCGTTTTCCGGAGAAAGATCGCTCCGTTTGTTCTTTTACAAGGTTGTGAATGCATTTACGTCTGGTAACAGCGTAGAGACAGACAAAAGGAAACGAAGCGAACATTTTACAGGAGAAGCTAATGAAACAGCTGTACTCTTCGCAGTTCACCACAACCCACGGATAAGCGTCCTGCAATTACACTGCGATACCGGTATGTCCGTATGTAGTATGTCACAATACTGCATTACCGTAAGTACGGCCCATACCATGTATGACTGCATCAAGACGTTCATGGCGCCGATTTTCATAACGGGGTAGTGTTTTGTGAATGGGCACGTCAACAAATGCAAACGTCTCTCACGCTCTTTGTCGAGATACTATTTTCCCATGAATCTACATTCACATACCACGTAGCGGTTAACCGGTGTAACATGCCTTACTGGAACGTACCTACATGCTTCAATGTATAATAAAAGCATACGTTTGTCAAGAGTCAACTGTTACCGTGTTATCGAACAGTCTAAAAATATTACTTTACGAAGCAGATGTGGATAAGTATATTTGCTTTTACTAATTGTTACGTGATTGGTAATTGCAGCAGTGATGAACACTGCTTTGAAGTTTTACTGCTGTTTTTGACATAGGTAGGTCTGTGAATGAGTAGTATTTCCTGATATTGCGTTTCTCCTAATGTAATGACGTAGTTTAAAAGGATATTCAATAGTGGTAACTTACGTGGCTATCCCCTCTAATTATTATGGCAGGGCGCTCAGGAAACTGAGGGATGGGGGAGAGGATGGTCGTACGTGGAGAGATGTGTCAAACAAGTCATCGTTCTGAGGCTCGAACATATAGAAACATACGCATGTATTATGTAAACTGTGATTTACGTTAGGTTGTTAGATACAAGTCGCGCAAAGAAAATTAGTACACCTTGAAAGACGAAGTTCATTTTGATACTATGGTGGTGTATAACCGACCTCGAACACTAAAAGACATCGTAGTAGCATAGCTACCAGAGAATAGTTTATGTCCATCCTTCAATAGGGAATACTCACAGCCAGAAGGATCAGGGGGGTCCAAACGTGTGAAGTGAGTAGGCAGTGCCGGCCGCGGTGGTCTCGCGGTTCTAGGCGCGCAGTCCGGAAACCTTCCGACTGCTACGGTCGCAGGTTCGAATCCTGCCTCGGGCATGGATGTGTGTGATGTCCTTAGGTTAGTTAGGTTTAAGTAGTTCTAAGTTCTAGGGGACTGATGACCGCAGCAGTTGAGTCCCATAGTGCTCAGAGCCATTTGACCATTTGATTTGAGTAGGCAGTCATGCCATAGAGACGCACTTGTGCTTTCCACAGCCAACTGGAGAACTGCCACAGGAGTTCGACCTGCTGCGTCATTTGTGCAAGGATGCTGGTGACAGTGGTCATGTGAACATTCTTAAACATACAGGCTAGGGTCTGGACGTCCGCGCAGCACAGACTGCTACCTGGATCGTTGTATTGTACGGGCATCAGTGGCAGATAATACACCTATTACAGAGTAAATAGGAGGTCTTGTGAGCACAGACGTGTCAACGCGAACTGTTGAGAACTGATTATTACTAATGAGACTATGGGCACCAACACCTCTCACCTGCCTTCGACTCACGCCCAGCATCTACGTGCGTGGTTCGACTGGATGTTGAAATAGCATGCCGTGATCTTCAGTGATGAAACCAGCGATAGTTGTATGCATGCGCGATGTAGAACTGGTGAGTGTTGTCTCGTAGAGTGCATTCCTCCAAGACATTCTGGCCCCATCCCAGGGCTTATGATATGGGGTGCGACAAGCCAGAACACTCATTCATTCCTGTAGAAAAAAGCTAACCAGCGCACCAGCGCACAATACGTGCAGAGTGTTACATCCGTTATTTAACTGCTCCTGCAACAGGAAAGTAATATGTTGTTTCAACGGAATGATGCTCGCTCTCAGAGCGGTCGTGAAACTCAAAGTGCTCTGCAAGATGTGTAGCGACTATCCTGGCCAGCAAGACGTCCGCTCTTGTCTGCAGTCGAGCAAATGTGGAACGTGATGGGACGACAAGTTACTCGTGGGACGCGTCAATCAACAGATCTTACATAAATACGAGAACAGGTCGAACAGGCGTACCATAACGTTTCCACGAGAGTAATCGCCGTCGTACAATCGACTGGATGCCAACGTCAGCGCCTGCATTGCCGCTTGTAGAGGCTATACCATTTACTAGTACGAGTGTTTACGCATAGGTCGATACCTGGTACCTCAGAACGGGGTATGCTATTGGCCTGTAAATGTAATCATTTCATGAATTCAGTATCCACTCTTGCAATACATCGTGAGTGAATTGGGAACCTATAAAAGAATATACTAATTTTTCCGGCAGTTTGTATATAAACATGTAACTGTTACAAAACAGTGTGGAAAATGAATTTATAAGCCACAGCATGTAAAAGCCAGCTTTACTCTAGCTATGAAGCTCGAACATATTGTACGAGGGTTGTCCAATAAGCAGTGCCCCTCTTTTTTTCTCAGGTCATATTTATTGCTAAAAGTCAGAATTTGGTAACAACATACCTCATGTCTTGTCCATGTTCTATTTTTCTACGTAATATACATCACGTTCTATGGCCGTACGCCAACGTTGTGGAAGTGCACGTATTCCCTGGTGGTAAAAGCTCTTGTCCTGTTGACGTAGTCATGTTTTCTGTGCATGAGTGACACTTTCGTCATATTCAAAGTGTGTTCCCCGTAGATTATCATTAAGTGACACAAAGAGATGGAAGGCCAACCGTACTAGGTCTGGACTGTAGGGTAGATGAGGCAGTGATGTCAAACCCAATTTGGTGATGTGTTCCCAGGTTGTCAGACTTGTGTGTGGGCGTGCATTATCGTGTTGGAGTAATATTTCGGCTGGATCCTTGTTCGATCGAACACGTCGGAAACGGTTCTTGAGATTACTCAGAGAATTCACGTATGCCTCTGAATTGATGGTTGACCCTCTTGGCATCACATCCACGAGAATGACGCCATCACAATCCCAGAAGACTGTCACCATGACTTTTACGGGAGAGGGTGTCGTCTTGAATTTCTTCTTTTGTGATGAATCAGGATGATGCCACTTCATGCACTGCCTTTTTGTTTGCGGTGCAAAGTGGTGCACCCAGATTTCGTCCCACGTAACTATCCGTGACAGAAAGGCCTCTCTGTCGGTCTCAAAACGCTACAACAATTCAGATGAAATGGCTGTTCTTTGAATCTTGTGGTCCGCTGTGAGCATTCGTGGAAGCAATCGTGACCACCTCTTTGAATATCCGAGAGTCTCGATCACTGCAGACGCACTTCCAATGCTGACCGACAAGTCCAGAGCCAGCTGTCGAGTTGTGATGCGCCGGTTAGCACTACTAATGGCTTCCACACGATTCAGCATGTCTGGTCTGGAGCAGTGTCTGTGACAAGACGTCGGGACCATGGCTGATCATGGAACTCTGTTTCTGCAATTCCTGAGGTTGTGACTTTCTTTGCCCTTCGCCAAACTCTACCCCCCTCAACTGCAGCATCGCCATACACTGCACACAAATGTTTATGAATGTTCAACACAAGAATTCAATAACAGTACGGTGCTTGTAACGTGAGTCGTTTGTAGACGCCATTTTGACGCTGTACTATGGCTCTGCCATTTACCACAACGGTTAGAAACTTCACTTGAGTATAGAACAAACATCGTACGTGATGCACAAACAATGACGTTTGTCTGTTTATTAGTGGCTTTTTTTTAAAAAATCTCAAGAATTACTTATTGAGCGACCCTCGTATTAAAAAGGCAGGAATAACACCGACCCGAACAACTTCACTAGTGAGGCTGTCATTATTGTAATCTTCAAACTCTCCGCCGAGAATATGGTTTATGGGAAAATGTAGTGGGCGGATACTTACTTCCATCATGCATATATACTGCTGCAACTTTCCGTCGTCTCCAAAGTATACGTGTCGGATACTGCCTTACTCGTTCGTGCTTCGCAACATCAGCAGCTCCTTTAAACTGCATTTGATTTTCTTTTGAGTTGTATCCCGATTATCAGGTTACTTTTAGCAAGAGACTGAGCAAGCTGAAACACCGATATCCTTCTTGTATCATCACTGTCTTCTAACCATAAAATGAAAATTATACAATATCCTACTATAACTGGTATTAAGGACTGTAGATACAATTGAAGTATTCCCATGAAGAGCTTCCGTACTGTCCCACGAGCTGTCATGTGGGAGAGATATATCCACGAAACACATAGTCGTTATATTACGGAAGCCTTAACATAACCAGAATATCGCGTCACATTATCACTAAACAAAGAAATTGTTATTTTTGTACTGCTCTCAATGTAATTTCCTTAAATTATAAAGAAGAATTGTCTTTGTAACGAGGTAACGTTTTGCACACTCTGCTCAATAATTATTTGCTACATATCCTTACAAAGTTTTTATAATGGTAAGATGTATTACCTATTTAATATGGTGGAAGCTGCATGATATCTCTAGCAAGTGATAATATATGTAAAATTAATTATAGTGACAAAGAGGTGGCTGTAGCAAGTATATTAGTTCAGATCTGACAAGGATGATGGACAGTATGGTTGTTTAGCACCAATTAAGAAATTCATGTAATATACCGGGTGATAAAAAAGTCAGTATAAATTTGAAAAATTTACACACATGCTTGGAATGACATGGGGTCTTATTAGAACCAAAAAAAAAGTATTGCCAGACGCGTGAAAGATCTCTTGAGCGCGTCGTTTGGTGATGATGGTGTGCTCAGCCGCCATTTTCGTCGTGCTTGGCCTCCCAGGTCCCCAGACCTCAGTCCGTGCGATTATTGGCTTTGGGGCTACCTGAAGTTGCAAGTGTATCATGATCGACCGACATATTTAGGGATGCTGAAAGGCAACATCCGACGCCAATGCCTCACCATAACTCCGGGCATGCTTTACCGTGCTGTTCATAACATTATTCCTCGACTACAGCTATTGTTGTGGAATGATGGTGGAGATATTGAGCATTTCCTGTAAAGAACATCATCTTTGCTGTGCCTTACTTTGTTATGCTATTTGTTGCTATTCTGATCAGATAAAGAGCCATTTGTCGGACATTTTTTGAAGGTTTGTACTTGTTTGGTTCTAATAAAACCCCATATCATTCCAAGCATGTGTGTCAATTTGTACCACTCTATCTACATTATTTCGTGATTTATCCAGTTTTCAAATTTATACTGACTATTTGGTCGCCCAGTATAATACCTCTTCTCTTTAGTTGATGATTAAATGTTCTTTGTTTTATTTGATTAGTAAGAAGAGAAGAGGGAATTATCTTAATGAAGGGAGCGGGTTTAAAATGCGGCGCCTTGACACGGTTCGTGCGGCTCCCCCCATCGGAGGTTCGCTTCTTCCCTTGGGCATGGGTTTGTGTGTTGTCCTTAGCGTATGTTAATGTAAGTCAGATTAAGTAGTATGTAAGCCTAATGACCGATGACCTCAGCTATTTGGTCCCACAGGAACTTACCTCAGAGCTCAATATTTCCAAAGAGCAGCACAGTCTGTGATTGTTGGTCCGCTACTAAGGCCGGTATTATACTATCAAATTTCTTTGTCCAATATCTTTGTCAAATATCTTTGCCAAGAAATTAGATGGTGTAATAGGGAACTTTCTCAAATGTCGTGAAATATTTGATCAAATCTAGGGCCTCGTTGTAGATTTGATCAATGAAGTCGCTTGTCTTCTGTTCACTGTAATGTGACATGTTACCACGTGGAGTGCTAGCATCGCTGCAGCGTTCTGTCATCTGTAGTGGTTTTATAAACATTGCCATTAAATACAATTGTTGTGTATCGACAACTAGAAAATTAACTGAGATTTATGAAGCTGTTCAGGCGCCTTACAATTTGAGGCACCACGAATACAAAAATAGATTAAGAAGATTTGAGACCTAACCTAACCTAACCTAACTCTCTCCTATAGCAAGGAATCAGAATGTTACAGTGAGCCTGTCTTCTGCAGATATAGCAGTTCTTAAGCGAGTATTGTGCTTTGTGATATGAGGATACACTTCACTGAGCCTATAAAGAAATGTATGCTCATTCATTCTTAAGTAACTGATGTACCACTTGACGTCCTCCACTACAAGCTCACGTAACAAGTTTTGTTGAATGCTTTTATCGTGTCGTCGTAAAACCCACGGCTTTACCCAGGTACGTTTCTTTTTTCCCCCCATTTCTCTTCCGCATGTGCACACAGTGCAATTGTTGTACATGCAACTGCTGCAGTTAATAACAAGTTGTTGTTGTCAGCCATCTTGAACTTTGACGAAAAATATGATGACGGTGTAATACCCCTTTTTATCGCCACGTCAAAGATCTTTATCAAATATATTTGACGAATATTCGATCACATCATTCATCAAATCTTTGACAAAGAAATCTGATAGTGTAATACTGGCCTACGAGAGTGATGCATCACATTACAAAGATATGTAAGTATTTCAACCCCAGTATTTGCGTTCAACGGTAATGTTGCTTTAAATGGCTCGGACTTCGGAAACCAAATTTAGAAAAAAACATCCTTTTTTTTATTAATCACGTAATAAGTATTTATGGCCGCGGCAATGGGGGCCAATCAATAGAATCACCAGATTATTAACACCAACGTCGTTTCCGCTCTCCGATTACAATCCTGTAAAATACACTCAAAAACAAGGCTAGGGCAGGAAATAATAGTGATATTAAACACAGTAAATTAAGCTTACAATTATGACTTATTAATTTAAGTTTTACATCGAATAATGATTTCGCCACAGATAATGAAGAGCTGGCAGGAACTACGTGGTACAAAAGAATGTCAGTGGGAGTTGTCCATTGTTTTAAAACAGAAACACAGCGAAAATATTTCACAGAGGTTATTATTTCTGCTTTGCTTCGGATCTAGAAAAGCTATAGATTTTCCTTTATGATGTTTTACTACAAACATTTTTATTTTATTGGTTAATAAGGGAATTCACTCTGGTTCATTTACCTCTACTTGTGGAAGTGCAAACTCGTAACACGCTAAAATGGAAATTTGATCACTATATTGACAATGGTCTTTGAAACTCGCTTTGTAAACCGTTTGTATGGAATTCGTTGATGAAGAAAACAGTAATTTGGCTGACAACTGGGCCTGCAGGCAGAAAGTACTTCAGGCTCCACGTCACAGTGATGCAATAGATTGATAAATGTTGTCTCTAAATTGTCCCGAGCGCTGATCAACCTTTATTCAGAACAAAAAGAAGCCAAACGTAGGCGGGTGGCAATCACAAGCAGCCTTTTTGGAGTTTGTGTATTTGTTCGCAGAGATGCTATCGGAACGAGAGCGAATCGATTAGCAGAAGTAAATACAATTAATTTGGACGAGTGTTTTTCGTTCGGCTGAAAACATACGTAATGAAACGCCATTCTCAACTGAAAGCGGCTCTCAGCTTTAAGCCTGTGGGTAAGCTGTGTAGGGTGCACACTACGCTTTTGACCAACGCACTGCGCCGCATTCATTCCAAATATTCTGCAGGAGCGAAGTTTTCCGACTCATATGCGAAATGTATCAGCTTCTGTTTTAGCAAATATGTTGAAAGATATAGTGACCATTTTTATGGAAATTTTAGGAAACCACCGAATTATTTTAAAACGCTCCTACATCTTAAGATAATTGTAAACGTTTAAAAGCAAAAGTAGACACAACATCAAGATTAGGAGAAAAGTAAGAAATAGGAAATGGGGATAAGAACAGTAAAATGAAAACGAAACCCGTTACTACTTTTCTTTATTTCTTAAGAACAAAGTAAAATTCATCTCTGAATTGTAAAATAGCTTTAAGCTGTATACCAGATTCTCCTTACTCACAATAATTATTTTATTTAAGTTTGTGTTTTCTAGTACCAAAAACCACAGTTACTTCATTGAGATATGTTTCAGGTAAGAATGCGTACATACCATCTGTAGATTCATTTTCAGAGGGAATAACAAATTTACGAAGTGTGTCAAACAAACAAATACTCTGCATCACTTTCAATTGAACGACTTTTGATACTCGTAGCTACTACGTAAGGAACATTTATCAGATGTTTTGGAAGCACATCCTAGTTAGCGTATACATAGTATTATTCATTCGAAAAAGTGGCCCTCATAAAGCAAGGCACTAGCTTCAGGTACTCTACACTTCAGAAGCAACTGTTGAGGTTGTATGGGAAAACTGTAGAAAGGGTTGTTGTTACCTTTCTCCGTCGAAACTACGTAGCATACAGAGGAACAGTGTAAGAATTTACAGGAATATTTCAATGTCAGTTTCTTGTGTTAAGTATTCAGAAACACAAAATTCTTGATGACATTTATTAGAATAGCTGTTAATGACACGTCACACTTATTTAAACAAGCAAAGGAAAACCACATAGCTGAATTCGTGAGACAAGATAATACATTTAATTTATATTTAATTAAAATACTGTAGGTTGAACATCTTATCTTAGTACAAACTGTGGGTAACTGTTTTAGTGGGAATTCTCTCCAGGTCCAGGGTGAAGGCTATGTAATTAAAGTAGAAACTCTTACGCAAATAAAATTCGCACTAGTAGGTATGAAATGATTGAAGCAGCCGCTACTGGACAGCTGTTATTTGTCAGTCTTATAGGCTACAACAGCCAATTAGTTGGCTTCATTAGCCCTCCAAGCGCTCCAAGTAATATGGAAGCAAACAACTCGGCGTGTTTCCTGTTTTTTCGTATAGGTCGCCTACGTGATCGACACTGAGATGACACAGACAAATGAGCTGTTTACGTATCTACGAGAGCGCTGCAGGGATGTACACACTCTGGCAGTGTGACGTAATGATGACAAACGGTGACCAGTCATGAGCTGTCTACGGGCTGTGAATGTCCACCAAAACAACAGCCACCACTGTCAATTGTTCCTCAAGCAGACGATGGGGGTATTCCGTGGAAATCTCAATTTTACCCGATTTGAGGCGGCAGTTAAACCAATAATGGTTTATAGAAGCATATCGACCGAGAAACTTCGATTTCATATGTTACATTGTTTAGTGGAGGGACTGAGCTGAGTGTGTTAAAGGTGTCGCAATTCTAACGATATTAGTGCTTAGGAATAAAAACATTAAATGTGTTCCACGAAGTGCGTTCAGTTTAAGGGAAAACTGTAATTTATTACGTTTCGTCGAGTTATGGGCTACAGTTATCTGAACGATATCATGTATACAGAAAATTCTCAGAACGTACCAACAACAAACACGTGATGTGGTCGTAGATAATTTACAGTACGTTAATGCGATTTTTCAGTTCTCAGAGGTGCTACTGTTATTTTATTGTATGCAGTTCGCACTTCACAGTTTGCAATGGGCATAATGCGGGTGAATTTATCTACTTTTTCCCATACAGTAAAGCTTTCCACAAAAGTTTTAAAAATGTTAATCATAGAGCGGAACCTTATGGGCTCATAAAGATACGACGATTTATCTTTTACGTGATTCACCAGCTGAAGGAAATAACGCACAGGTAGTCTGAAATGTAACATAGCGAGTTCTTGTACACGAATGTCACGTAAAACTTCTTAGTAGGAAAATTCTGTAGAATTACTGGGCTAGTTCACCGATTGTCAACCGTATTTCTTTTCCTTCATCAAATTGCAAGTTTGCCATGAACACTTACACTTAGATTGGGCGGTACACCGTTTTATCGTCGATAGTGTTCTGTGGAGTGCCACACAGTTGGTGTAGGCTCTGAGCGTTTTCGCTTTATGGGAAGATGGTTTAAAAGTTCTGAGTTAAGAGCGTGGATAAGTTTGAATAAACGATTAGCTATTTGTGTTCGTACTACACTTCAGGCTTACGAGACAAACACGTAATGAGCATCCGAGTATTACGCAATGATCTGCATTTGGTGAAGGTTTAGTAGTTCCTTGTCACGAATTTTACCGGAAAGTAAGAAATATCGTGGAAATATTGTGGGTATTTTGCAGCATCCGTCTTCACCTGCTTTCTTTGGGAATTATTGTATTCTTCTTGAAGTCTGAGGGTATTTCGCCAGTCTCATACATCTTGCTCCCCGGGTGGTAGAGTTTTGTCAGGGCTGGCTCACCCCAGTTTGTCAGTAGTTCTAATGGAATGTTTGTTGTCTACTCCCGACGCCTTGTTTCGATTTAGGTCTTTCAGTGCTCTGCCAGACTCTTCACACAGTATCGTATGTCCCATTTCATCGTCATCTACCCTCTCTTCCATTTCCATTATATTGTCCTCAAGTACATTGCCCTTGTATAGACCCTCTATATACTCCTTCCACCTGTCTGCTTTCCCTTCTTTGCTTAGAACCGGGTTTCCATCTGAGCTTTTGATATTCATACAAGTGTTTTCATTTTCTCGAAAGGTCTCTTTAATTCTCCTGTAGGCAGTACCTATCTCACCCCTAGTGAGATATGGCTCTACATCGTTACATTTGTCCTCTAGCCATCCGTGCTTAGCCATTTTGCACTTTCTGTCGATCTTATTTTTGAGACTATTTTATTCCTTTTAGCCTGCTTCATTTACTGCATTCTTATATTTGCTCCTTTCATCAATTAAATTCATTATATCCTCTATTTGTCCTGTACCCAAGGATTTCTACTAGCCCTTGTCTTTTTACATATTTGATCCTCTGCTGCCTTCACTATTTCATCCCTCAGAGCTACCCATTCTTCTTCTACTGTATTTCTTTCTCCCATTCCTGTCAATCGTTCCCTAATGCTCTCCCTGAAACTCTCTACAACCTCTGGTTCTGTCAGTTTATTCAGGTCCCTTTTCCTTAAATTCTTAACTGTATGTTTTAATTTATTAACTATTCATACAACTTTCTAGACACATTTAGTATATTTGGTCCATTGTACATTCACCTGTATTATACAAACAGCTCTGTATTACTTTTCAGTCAAGTAATTTGAAGCTGCTAGACACACTTAGCACAAGTGATTTCTGTTTTACGCGCATATTTTACGCACACAACTTTGTGACACTTCACACAGTTTTCGCTGGTTTTGTTGTCTTTGCAGAGGCTGATTAGGCACTTTCTCCGCTATCCAGGTGTTTGCAGACCCATGTCCTCTTCCTTTGCCTGATGTTGTTGCTCTTTCGTTCCTTTGAGTTCATTTTTCAGTTGAAGTATGAACATCCTCCTTTCCATTTTCTTGTTCGTTATCATGTTATAGATGACCCATGCATTTATTGCCGCCATATCCAGTATGTTGAAGAAGACATGCATTGGCCATCTGCTTCATAGTATATTTACAGGTCATATGATCAGCCGTATCCACCCTGTACTTCATTGCATTGTAGAACATTACAGTTTCAGATATTTTGTTTTCTTCCTTGCTTAATGCTACTTCAGCATGCCGCGTACTCAGAAGAATGACATTTTTATTCTTCTTTTCTTGGTATACAGTCAAGGTGCAGTCTGTGTTGCCGCTATTGTGCAGTATTCTGGAGGAGTGTATTTCAGCGTTTGGCTTCCTTACTTCACTGTACCACCTAATAAAGTTTTCTTTTCTTTGACTTTTTTAGCAGATTGATGAGACGTAAAGAAGTAGTCTGTGCTCACATTTCTTCCTTGATTTACGAATGGCTCCATGAGACGCAGAACAACGTACTCTCCATGTGGTTATTTCTCTCTATGTGTGTCCGCTTTGCCAAGGTATGGGAAAGTATTACATATTTACTTTGTCGTTACATCAACAGCCAACCAGAATTTGAGACCATATTTCTCTGGTTTGTTGGAAACGAACTGAGTAAACCTGCATCTTGCTTTGCTTGTTAACAGTTTCTCATCAGTGGTTATATTTTCTCTAGGGCGGTAAAAGCGAATACTGTTGCCAATGAAGTTTCCGCAAACGGACAAATCTGAGAAGCTGCAGAAATCTGTCCCTTGGCATAATGTCCTTGATAAAAGCAGGCCCCCATGAGCGCAACCAGAGATCATCCATAGACATACCTTTTATGCACAGTACACCCCTAACGTACATTACAGCTATCAGCTTCTCCAATTCCTCAAGTGACACAGTCCAGTCATCATTTTTAGTACTTTTCGAGCATTTGATTCTGTATATTTCTTCATGAGACGTAGCACTCATTCATAAAAAATAAGATATAAGCGACTGATGACAGAATTGGCAAGCATAAATAGTGAGTGGGACCTCCTCTTTCCTTCAGAGCACTCACAGAGGACCACCTTCCAGTAGATCCATGATTTACAATCTCCCACACGGTTTCATCCCTTGCAGTCATCTTTTTAGACGCTTCCAACTGTACTTGCTGTGGTGCAAGAGGTGATGATTGACGTATATTAGCACCTGAATCCTCTTCCACTAATCGCCCCTCAGTCACAATGTCTGGATCTTCACTTTTGTCAGGTACATAATGATCATCCTCATCAGTTAAGTCAATTTCCGATTCAGCTTCAGTATTCTCTAAGAGATGTAACACTTCTTCATCGACAGTCCACACTGACGATACATGTTCGAAAGCAAATTTCACAAACAAAGACTTTTTCAGTGACACAACATAAGCTGTGGTGGAATGGAATGTACACGTGCCAACTCGCAACAATGGGGAGCAACTGCTCTGCGTTACTGCTCACTGTTGCCACAATATTGTTGGATAATTTATTTATATTCAGAAGTGAAATTACAGTGGGGTAAAATTGACTCCTTCCGCCGTTCTAGGTGTACTGAAAGAAATGGCGAAGGAAATTTAAATATTTCGTAAATGCTAAAACAACTTCAGAAAGAGGAGAAAAAAAATTAGTAAAAGTCATATAATTTCATTAACGAAGTAAATAAATTGGATATGACAATTAACGAAAAATATATGACAGGGGTCACTTTGACCCTTTCCGCCGTTCTTCTAGTGTTGTATGGTTCAACCTTCATTACAGTAAAACCTTGCAATAGTGATTCGTTGGCAACAGACTCGCGCAGTCGGAACAATAACCCACGATACGTTGGGAAAGATCAATTTTTGGATAATGTTTATTTAAGAGATTCAAGCTTAGAATTGTGCATCAGTCTTCACTTGCGTGCGACAGAACTTCCACACTCTCTTGGAACTTTTCGCTCCAGAGTGAAAACCTGGCGATGACACATCATTATTACCTACCTCCCAACCCCACTTAACCCATAAAGCAGAGGCATCAGTTTCATCTTACCCAAGAGTCGCACACCCCTCAGCTCCTGTGTCCAACAATAAATTATGCCCTCTACTGTCTATTACACCATTTAAGCGACAGTTCACCTCTGCATTTGTCTCCATAGCATTGAACCACATTGAGAAAGCTGTCGGGAATATTTGTAGTTCCATCCAGTTACTTCGCCCTTACCCACTCCGGTTTTTACTTTTACAATTCTGTTCCCGATGTTCAGTCACCTCACACTTGTTACGTTGTGGTTGGTGACAGTGCTTCGGAATGTGGCCTGGCTGCCTGCATCTATAACAGTTTACGAATGCCCTTCCACTACGTCCATCCTGACGGCGGCAGCCAAGTCTTTCTGATTTTCTATACATACTCTCCTTGACATATCAGGTGGAAGCCGGTTAGGAAAGCATCCACTTATCTTTGTTCTGCTTCCTGAAGAATAACTCTGTTCGTCTCATCATTCCCTTATCCTGTTGAGATAACTCTCCAATAATTCTTTTCACCTCCTTAACAATCTAGTCTGCTCCACACGAAAGAACATCGTACTGTTCTCTTTCATATGGCATAGTACGAGCGCTTTTCTATGCTGGTGGAATGTACGTCCATTTCTGACGTCCGCATGATACATCATCTATGCCTTGCCTGGAACCGGCAGGAGTGGCCGAGCGGTTCTAGGCGCTTCAGTCTGGAACCACGCGACCGCTACCGTCGCAGGTTCGAATCCTACCTCGGGCATGGATGTGTGTGATGTCCTTAGGTTAGTTAGGTTTAACTAGTTCTAAGTTCTAGGGGATTGATTAACTCAGATGTTAAGTCCCATAGTGCTCAGAGCCATTTCAACCATTTTGAACGTTGCCTGGAAAGGGATTAACTAAATTCGCAGCAGTCGAGTTTAACGAAGCAGTGGATAAACTAGTCAGAGCCTTACCCTCTCCCGCTGCGGATAATTGCTTATGCATGTGTGTTGCCTGCCTTCGAGATATGTGATGTTCCAACGACTGAACCACTTCTTATGGGGAAACACCCTGTGGATCCTTCAGCCACACACACACACACACACACACACACACACACACACACACCCACACACACACACACACACACACACACACACACACACTCTCTCTCTCTCTCTCTCTCTCTCTCTCTCTCTCTCTCTCTCTCTCTCTCTAAGCCTGGCTGATTTACCTGAATGACACCATTCCTGGACTTTGGATGGGAAGAGGAGGAGCAGGAGATGAACTCCATCGCCGGTGGCCTCCCAGGTCTCTAACCATCACACCTTGTGTCTTTTATCTGTAGCATTACGTAAAAGACGGCGTTTTTACCCTGACATTCTTGGAAGTCTGCTACATCGTTTTGCTGAAACTGTGAATTTGATAACGAAAGACCGTCTGCTACGTGTGTGTCAGGAAATGAATCACCTTCTTGATATTTCCCAGGTGGTCATGATAGTCACATTAAATGCATAACAATTTGAACTTTTATCTTTCCAGGAACGTTGGATCTATGTTTCCATCTTTCGTAGTTTGGAAGCAACAGATGTTGGAAATCTGCTCCTTCTTGTTAAATAGACCTGAATGTCCACGCACGGCCGCTCCAACAAAGAGGTAAACATGTAAACATAGTAGGTGGCCTCTGTAAATGTGATAGTCGACGGTGCGATCGTCATCGTTGCAAGCAAAACGCAAAACATTAAGAACAGATGTGATACTGAAGAGTAAGAAACGACAACACAGATAAAGAAAACAATTAAAAAACAGATAAGAATGAAGTTTAAGAAAACAATTATGCACTACTCCATTGTCACTTGGCAGCTATGACAGTATGTGAATAATTATAAAATACAATTACAAAGTGATTACGTAAAAATGTCAGCCATGAATAGAAGAGTGGTATCATTATTGTACATGTAAAAGAGCTAAAGCAATCAAAGACGCGGGTTCCGTCGTATATTCTTAATACAGGGAGCTGTATTAAACTTGCTAAAATTCACGCATGAAATTTTCGCTCTGCAGCGAAGTGTGCGTTGACATGAAACTTCCTGGCAGATTAAAACTGTGTGCCGGACAGAGACTCCAACTCCGTACGGTTGCTTTTCGCGGGCAAGTGCTCAATCGTCTGGGCTAACCAAGCATGACTAACGACCCCTCCTCACAGCTTTCCTCCGCCAGTGGCTCTTCTCCTACTTTCCCGAATTCGAAGCTCGGTCCGGCACACAGTTTTAATCTGCCAGGAAGATTCTTGGTAAAATTATTTAGAATGGAAGAAGACAGTTGCCTGCGGTTGCAGAAAGCCCTACCGTCGTCGGGCTGATGATGCCATACGAAACGTAATGCAACGAATTGTAAAATGATTGCTTACAATACAACGGAACCAGTATCTATGATCATAAAGCAGTTATAACAAACAATGCGTTGTCATTGAAGATATAAAAAAATACAAATAACTTAATTGGGTAGTTCTTGTCGTATGTTTCTAACAAACTAAAGGCCACCTGAGTTGATTGGTTCAAATGGCTCTGAGCACTATGGGACTCAACTGCTGTGGTCATTAGTCCCCTAGAACTTAGAACTACTTAAACCTAACTAACCCAAAGACATCACACACATCCATGCCCGAGGCAGGATTCGAACCTGCGACCGTAGCAGTCGCACGGTTCCGGACTGCGCGCCTAGAACCGCGAGACCACCGCGGCCGGCACATGAGTTGAATTTGCTACATGTCTGTTACAATAAACAAACAGATACCAAAGCTTACCCAAGGCCGTGCCGGCAATAGATGAAATAGTAGCTGATTACACAAATGATTAAGAAGTTATCGTATACACCATACCAAAAACAGTAAATGTGTTCACAGAAAGTGGCCGTGAGCAATAAATAAGATCTATTACAAAGAAAACGTGTCGTCACTGAACATGTGGAGCACTGAAATAACTTAAGTGGATAGTTTCAGTCGTTGGTTGACAACTGAAACTTAGCTATGTTGAACTTGCTACTATTATGCACGATAAAAGAAGAAATCCCAGTGGTTGCAGAGCTATATCATCATTAAATGTGCTGTAGGTCTGTCAGTAATGAATGAATAGACGTAAAACCTTAACTGAACGTTGCATCACCATTATGTCGAATAAAAGATGTAAAATTTTAAATACGAGATACCTACGCATTAAAAAAAATACAGACATTAGCGAGATATACAAATGAACGCTTACGAACGTTGCACAGTTAACGTTACTCGACTAAGAGGATCACTGCACAAAACAAGTAAGCATAAGACTTAATTCTAAACAACTAGTTGCAACGTCTCTGTACGCGGGTGAGAGTAAGTACGCAATTCATAATACTAAGACCTAGATGAGAACGAAAATTAACAAGAGAACTTTAAGGGAAATGACTGTCTGACTATACACCAGTGAAATATGTGTAACTCGTAATATTTACAAACACTGCACAAAACACGATCCCATATCTCACGACAACAAAAACAGTGAAACAGGATGGTTTCTAGTGTTCATTAGTTCAGTTATTCTGAAACAAGATACTAGAGTGAAACACCGACCAGGAAATGTGATGTTTTCCTAGCTACACTATCCACTAGGTACAACACCCTCCTGTTAGAATGAAAAGCTCTTTCGCATAAACTTTATAGAGTCTTACAGGCTGTTACATACATCTACATCTACATTTATACTCCTCTAGCAACCCAATGGTGTGTGGCGGATGGCACTTTACGTGCCACTGCCATTACCTCCGATTCCTGTTCCAGTCGCGTATGGTTCGCGGGAAGAACGACTGCCGCAAAGCTTCCGTACGCGCTCGAATCTCTCTAATTTTACGTTCGTGATCTCCTCTGGAGGTATAAGGAGGGGGAAGCAATATATTCGATACCTTATCCAGAAACACACCCTCTCGAAGCCTGTACAGCAAGCTACACCACGATGCAGAGCGCCTATCTTGCAGAATCTAACATCTCCGTAATGCTATCACGCTTACCAAATAACCCTGTGACGAAACGCGCCGCTCTTCTTTGGATCTTCTCTATCTCCTCTGTCAACCCGACCTGGTACGGATCCCACACTGATGAGCAATACTCAAGTATATGTCGAACGAGAGTTTTGTAAGCCACCTCCTTTGTTGGTGGACTACATTTTCTAATGACTCTCCCAATGAATCTCAACCTCTCACCCGCCTTACAACAATTATACATGATCATTCCACTTCAAATCGTTCCACACGCATGCTCCCATATATTTCACAGAAGTAACTGCTACCAGTGTTTGTTCCGCTATCATATAATCATACAACAAAGGATCCTTCCTTCTATGTATTCGCAATACATCACATTTGTCTATGTTAAGGGTCAGTTGCCACTCCCTGCACTAAGTGCCTATCCGCTGCAGATCTTCCTGCATGTAGCAGCATTAGAAAAAATGCTGCAACTTCTCTGTATACTACAACATCATCCGCGAAAAGCCACATGGAACTTCCGACATTATGTACTAGGTCATTTATATATATTGCGGAAAGCAATGGTCCCATAACATTCCCCCGTGGCACGCCAGAGTTTACTGTAACGTCTGTAGACGTCTCTCCATTGAGAACAACATGGTATGTTCTGTTTGCTAAAAACTCTTCAATCCAGCGGGTATGATATTCCGTAGGTTCTTACTTTGTTTATCAGGCGACAATGCGGAACTGTAACGAACGCCTTCCGGATGTCAAGGAAAATGGCATCTACCTGGGAGCCTCTATCTAATATTTTCTGAGTCTCATGAACAAATAAAGCAAGTTGGGTCTCACACGATCGCTGTTTCCGGAATCCATGTTGATTCCTAGAGAGCAGATTCTTGGTTTCCAGAAATAACATGATACGCGAGCAAAAAACATGTTCTAAAATTCTACAACAGATCGACGTCAGGTATACAGGTCTATAGTTTTGCGCATCTGATCGACGACCCTTCTTGAAGACTGGGCCTACCTGTGCTCTTTTCCAATCATTTGGCACCTTCCGTTCCCCTAGAGACTTGCGGTACACGGCTGTTAGAACGGGGGAAAGTTCTTTCGCGTACTCTGTGTAGAATCGAATTGGTATCCCGTCAGGTCCAGTGGACTTTCCTCTGTTGAGTGATTTCAGTTGCTTTTCTGTTCCTTGGGCACTTATTTCGATGTCAACCATTTTCTCGTTTGTGCGAGGATTTAGAGAAGGAACTGCAGTGCGGTCATCCTCTGTGAAACAGTTTTGGAGAAAGATTGTAAGTAGGCTGTTTAAGTTTTTTTTTTTTTTTTGGTAACGCCGCCGCCACGTAGCGCTCTGTATGAAAATCACTGGCTGTGCCGTGTACAGTCTGTGGCTGGTTGGCATTGTTGTAATACTCGCCATTGTAGTGTCGGGCAGCGGCAGCTGGATGCTAACAGCGCGTAGCGTTGCGCAGTTGGAGGTGAGCCGCCAGCAGTGGTGGATGTGGGGAGAGAGATGGCGGAGTTTTGAAATCTGTAAGACTGGATGCCATGAACTGCTCTATACATTATGACTTTTGATCACTATTGAGGCAAATACATTGTTTGTTCTCTATCAAAATCTTTCATTTGCTAACTATGCCTATCAGTAGTTAGTGCCTTCTGTAGTTTGAATCTTTTAGTTAGCTCGGAGTAGTAGCGCTCGCTGTATTGCAGTAGTTCGAGTAACGAAGATTTTTGTGAGGTAAGTGATTTGTGAAACATATAGATTAGTGTCAGTCAGGGCCATTCTTTTGTAGGGATTACTGAAAGTCACATTGCGTTGCGCTAAAAATATTGTGTGTCACTTTAGTAAATGTCCGAGTACGTTCAGTTTTACTCAGCTGTTTGAAAATGAAATAACGTAAGATGTTTATCAGCACAGTCATTCATTAATTTTTTGATGGGGACGTTTCAAGTTCAGTTCCATTAATTTATTCGGCTTTCTTTCTTGATGTGTTCGGATACTGAATCCTGGATCTGGCCCTTTTGTTTCGTATTTCATCAACATGTTGTTGTTGTTGTTGTTGTTGTTGAGTCTTCAATTCAAAGCCTCGTTTGATGCAAATCTCGATGCTACTCAATCCTGTGGAAGCCTCTTCATATCCGAATAGCTACGGCAACCTACATCCTTCTGAACCTAATTAATGTCTTGATCTCTGGCAAAGATTTGCATCCCCACCCCCACTCCTGCCGCTATGCTTACCTACAGTACTAAATTGGTGATCGCTTGATGTCTCATAATGTGTTCTAACAACCGATCCTTCTTCAAGTCAGGTTGTGAGAGAAATTTCTTTACTCCCTAACTGCATTTAGTACTTCCTTATTGGTTACATTATCTACTCACTAATCTTCAGCATTTTTCTGCAGCACCCCATTTCGAAGGCTTCTTTTGTTTTCCTGGCTAAAGAGTTTATCATCCATATTTCACTCCCATACATGGCTACACTCCATAACGAAAATATTGCAGCCTGTTAGCCTGTGTAAGGATAGTTTCAGGTAACCAGTTACGAAAAATCAGTTTCCTTTTAACGATGAAACTGGAATTTTTTCTGTCTTGTGTTTTCTCGTAGCTTAAACGCCGTGGAGAAAACGATTGTGATTTTAGTTCTGCAGCAGACTGTGATCACCGGCGTCTCGGATACATAGCACATCACGAGGTTGTGGTTAGGCTAGGACATGAGTTTAAATTCAGGGCTAAAAAACGCGCAATCTGCCGCAGTTCCGTCACTGGTCACTTAAAAATCAACTGTCGACAATCTCGTATTTCCGTTACACTTCGCGGCGGCCACTTCCTACGTTACACATCAACAGCATTTGTAATGTGATCCGCCGTATTGGTTTTGCCACCTGTAAGTGAGCGGTAGCCGCTAGCGAACGTGGCAACGCTGTAGCGGCAAGTGACAGAAGTCAACTATCAAGTAATTTTAATCGGCCTATAATCTTTTCATCGCTATAATATCAAATGCAGTAAATGAAGGGGGCAAAAAGGAATACAAACGTCTCAAAAATGAGATCGACAGGAAATGCAAAATTGCTAAGCAGGGATAACTAGATGACAAATGTAAGGATGTAGAGGTAAGGTAGATACTGCCTACAGGAAAATTTAAGAGACCTTTGGAGAAAAGAGAACCAAGAGCTCAGATGGAAACCCAATTCTAAGCAAAGAAGGGAAAGCAGGGAGGTAGAAGGAGTATATAGAGGGTCTATACAAGGGCGATGTACTTTAGTACAATGTTATAGAAGTGGAAGAGGATGTAGATGATGATGAAATGGGAGATATGATGCTGCGTGACGAGTTTGACAGAGCACTGAAAAACAAGGCCCCGGGAGTGGACAAACTACCATTAAAACTACTGACAGCCTTGTGAGAGCCAGTCCTGACAAAACTCTACCATCTGGCGAGCAAGATGTATGAGACAGGCAAAATAACTTCCGACTTCAAGAAAAATACAATAATTCCAATCGCAAAGAAAATAGGTGTTGACAGATGTGAAAATTACCGAATTATCAGTTTAATAACTCACAGCTGCAAAATACTAATACGAATTCATTACAGGTGAATTGAAAAACTGGTAGAAGCCAGCTCGGGGAAGATCAATTTGAATTCCGTAGAACTATTGAAACACCTGAGGCAATACTGACCGTACGACTTATAATATAGATTAAGGAAAGGAAAACTTACGATTCTAGCATTTGTACACTTAGAGAAAGCTTTCGACAATGTTGACTAGAATACTCTCTTTCAAATTCTGAAGGTGGCAGGGGTAAAATACAGAAACCAGATGGCAGTTATAAGAGTCGAGGGACATGAAAGGGTAGCAGTAGTTGGGAAGGGAGTGAGATAGGGTTGTAGCCTATCCCCGATGTTATTCAATCTGTTTATTGAGCAAGCAGTAAAGGAAACAATAGAAAAATTCGGAACAGTTATTAAAATTCATGGAGAAGTAATAAAAACGTTGAGGTTCGCCGATGACATTGTAATTCTGTCAGAGACAGCAAAGGACTTGGAAGAGCAGCTGGACGGAATGGATAGTGTCTTGAAAGGAGGATATAAGATTAACATCAAAAGCAAAACGATGATAATGGAATGTAGTCGAATAAAGTTGGGTGATGATGAGGGAATTAGATTAGGAAATGAGAGACTTAAAGTAGTAAGGGAGTTTTGCTATTTGGGGAGCAAGAACAGAGGATATAAAATGTAGAGTGGCAATGGCAAGGAAAGCGTTTCTGAAGAAGAGAAATTTGTTAACATCGAGTATTGATTTAAGTGTCAGGAAGTAGTTTCTGAAAATATTTGTATGGAGTGTAGCCATGTATGGAAGTGAAACATGGACGATAAATAGTTTAGACAAGAAAAGAATAGAAGCTTTCGAAATGTTGTGCTACAGAAGAATGATGAAGATTAGATGGGTAGATCACATAACTAATGAGGAAGTATTGAACAGAATGGGGGAGAAGAGGAGCTTGTGGCACAACTTGACTAGAAGAATGGATCGGTTGGTAGGACATGTTCTGAGACATCAAGGGATCACCAGTTTAGTATCGGAGGGCAGCGTGGAGGGTAAAAAGCGTAGAGAGAGACCAAGAGATGAATACACTAAGCAGATTCAGAAGGATGTAGGTTGCAGTAGGTACTGGGAGATTAAGAAGCCTGCACACCATAGAGTAGCATGGAGAGCTCCATCAAACCAGTCTCAGGACTGAAGACCACAACAACAACAAAAACAATATCAAAGACAAGACGCTGCCATTTATTTTACCTTTGTAGCAACTGCTGCGGACAAAGCGCAGGTGAAAAGCTTCAACATTTGTTGGTTACGTCATATGTCATGACTAATGAATACTATCCGTCTCTATCAGTTGAAAGTTTGTAAAGCAATTTAGTAGCTGCAATATATGCGCGGCTTTGAGGGAGCTTTGTTGTCATACCAGCCAGCCGCCACTGTTGTAATTTGCGATCAGCGCCTATTCACTAGCGATGACAGGCAATTTTGTAGTCGAATTCCAATACGGTATTGTCACGTTTAGTTTTAGTGAGTAGAGGGCATTAATATAAAAAATTGGAAGCGAACGCCCGATGTATAAGTAGCTCTGAATAAACGAACTATGAAAAGTATTACACGTTATGACAGTAAACAAATTATCGATAAGCTCTAATAAGTATTCCAGCAAAGAACGGTGGAGGAAATAAAACTTGCTTTAACGGCTGGCTAAGCTCTCACTGCTGATATTGCACTCATCTACTTATAGCGGCAAGAGTTCTAGAAAGTGAGCTCTTTGTGCGTAAGTGTTATTAAGTTTGTATGGATGACTCACTGAATTCCTCCAGATTCGCTGAGGATTACTTTCCACACCGGAGCGACACAGCTATAAAGTATCACTTATCTTACAATTATTGTTCTCCTTACCTGGCGTGTTGCTGACGAATGTCCAAATACGTTCAATGGCATGGAATTCGCAGTGCGCTACAGGCGACCACAGAAGTTTGGTTTCCTTGACCAATGGAAGCAATATATTTTCCAGAAGGTATTCCTGTAACGTGAAATGCGTTCGCGTGTGTTCTAGTAGGTCAGCTTTAGTAAATTCCTCATATTTGTGGCACTAGATGGAAGCACTGTATTATTGCTTTCCATCCTTTAATGATACAATCCTTTCTCCATTTCATAGCTGAATTTCGTGAAACTCGGTTTATCATCGTTTATATTGGAGCCTCTTCTAAATCTGTCGCTGATCTGTTTGTTAATTTTTCGAGAACGCTCCTACGCCACCCTTCATAGTGTCAGGCATTCATTTCAGAATGATAATCTGCACCTTCTTTATGGCCAATAAAATATAAACCAGCATTTCCCATGAACTCATCTTCGTTTCCAATATGTCAAATTGTAATCCTTTTTCCAGAGATGGACAGTATTTGAATTTAACCTTTACAGTTATTCCACTCTCGAACACATCCTCTGTGACAATCGTATACAATTTCTGACGCGTAACGCACTTTTTGCTCCCTCCAGCCAAACTTTCTGGAATGATTTTGCTCACTCTAACTCTCTTCAGTATAATGAATAGACCATCTAGTTTTCCTGAAGTGTCTTACTGCCCGCAAGAATTCATCTGACATTCCTGCTACTCGGTTACTTTCCATCAACAAAGACTTTTTTGTAGAACCTTTTGTATCTGAAGACTAATTTCCGAATAATACACCACACGGTTGTTTCACTCATATAAGAAAAGTCTTCCATTTCAATCGTCAACTTTTCCAGTACGGGTGCTACTGTTGATAATTGCTTCACCACGTAGAAGTTGTGCGTTTACATTCTTACGACCCCCTTCGTAAACTCGTCCGATGCAAACTTCTATCGCCTGTCAGAATTCTTTTTTGGAGACACAAAACGTGAAGTTTTTCTACATCCTATTGAATTTCGCTTCACTATACTGCAAGTAATACACAGGCATTCAGCAGGTCTCTTTGCAGGCTGTGATATGAACGGCTCACGCCCTGTTCTTTTATGGCCTCATAGTAAGTAGGTGCACTGATAACCACGGACATTTAACGACTCCATAAATGTTTCGTGGTTTCACACAATAACAAGGCGACTAATTATTTTACGAGTACTGTCTCATGCGAGTAGACAATAACGAATGAGTACACCATTATTTCCTACCCAAGAGAAAGCTCCGACGTAAACGCACCAGGAATGAGCAATGAAATTGATAGTTACACGCTAAATTTCCAAGATTCGGGCCAGGCATAACACATTTATGTTCGTCATGCGAAGTAAGCCATCTATGAGCCCAAAGTCAGTGGTAATCATTATGAAACTGGTAGTACGTCCATCCACTGAACTTGGTGCCACAGTGCAGCAGACTTCCCACTACATTTTCTAGCAGATTCATTCGAATTCCAGCAGTATCGCCAGGACACAGGGGCTACGTGAGACGACGAAATATCATATGTAATGTAGTCATATATATATATATATATATATATATATATATATATATATATATATATATGAGTACATTACATATGTCATTTCGTCGTCTGACGTAGCCCCTGTGTCCTAGCGATACTGCTGGAATTATATATATAAAATGACGAAGATTTAGTGGATAAATCACTTCTGAAAATGCCAAATAATTGCCAAACCTGATAATGTGAGTATTGTAGCTATTTGTGGAGTGTGACGTACAAATTATTTTATGTGATGCGCTGCAGAGTCTTATAACATGACCTTCAGAGGTGAGTGTATATGCGAAAATTTGTACTGATGTCATTGCACAGTTTGCCTCATATGCAGATAAAATTTAAAAGTTAATAGAAGAAATTAATATAGAAAGTTAGAAAGTGGGTTTCAAGCATTATTATATGCATTGTAATAATGAAACCATTAAAAGGAAGTACTACAAATTACCATTAATTTACGGAGTAACTCGATGAGCTTTTGTATTTAGGAAAATTGAATAATCGACATAATAGAGAGGAAAATGAATAAGCAGAGGAGTAAAAGTAAGTTTCTTTTGATAAACTAACCAGAATTTTGAAAAACATGGCAAATTACTAGGGAAGGCAGGAAAAGGTAAATAAATCATTCCGCAGACAGGAATAATACAGCCGGCCGGAGTGGCCGAGCGGTTCTAGGCTCTACAGTCTGGAGCCGAGCGACTGTTGCGACTGTTACGGTGACAGGTTCGAATCCTGCCTCGGGCATGGATGTGTGTGATGTCCTTAGGTTATTTAGGTTTAATTAGTTCTAAGTTCTAGGGGACTGATGACCTCAGAATTTAAGTCGCTTAGTGCTCACAGCCATTTTTTTTAATAATTCACAACATATTGCTCTAATTAAAATGAAATTGCGGTGAATTCAAGGCAGATCGCCCAAAAAATTCTTCGCTGCGTTTCCAGAGGTAAGGAAACAGCAGGAAGACGACCTGGTGGAAGGTGGGTGGGTAATATTTCAAAACACAGGCAGCAATATAGCAAACAATTTCTGAAGTATGGAGGAATACGTTTAGAACTCTTTCTCATCAGGCACTAATACTATTTACTGTTCATGCTTTAGTTTAGAGGCGTAAGGATGGGACGTCCTTTTATTTTATCGTATGAACCATTGGTTCACGATATATGAACTGGCGAAGTACTTTGGTAATCTCCTCGCTCCGCATGTAGGACACTTTGCTCACACAGTGACGTAACAGAATTCATGGGATAGCGAAATGCAGATTTACATATGGCGGTAGTATCGAGTACGCAAGCTATAAAAGGACAGTGCATTGGAAGAGCTATATATGAAGGTATTATATGTTCCCCAAAGAACAGATTCCATAGATGACCGTGCAGCTGCCCTATAATGAACTGATAATTCAGTCGACACCCTACCTGCAAACGGTGATAAACTTCATTTGAAACATGTTGAAAATGTGTGCCCCGACCAGGGCTCGGACACGCCATCTGCTGCTTACATGGTAGACGCTCTATCCACCGTTCTTTTTTTTTTTGTCTAATTTTATTCGTTATAGTTCGTTGCAATTGTTCGTGGTGGATGTCCCCTGACGCCTGTTGAAGTTCATTATTGATCCATTCAGTAAGTTTTTTATTACAGAGGGTAGCTAACCCTCTGACCAAACACGCTGAGCTACAGTGCCGGCTTTCCATCTGAGCCACCGAGTGCACAGATGACAGCGCGCCTACAGAGAGACCTCGGTGGCGTCTGCCATGTAAGCAGGAGATCCTGGGTTCGAGTGCCGATGTATATTAATACCTGTTTGTAGCCAGGGAGTCGATTTAATTATCATTTCATTGGAAGAGCTGTCGTTTGTATTCAGGTGGAAAGGTTTTCGACGTCATTATGACCGCACTACAGGAATCAACAGACTCTGGACGCAAATGTGTGGCGAAACAAGTGCTGTGTCATTATCCCGGTTCACTGCTGCTAGCGCCATGTCATCATAATGGGCCTGTGGGTAGCGTACAAAGTATTGTTCCATAATCTAAGGATCAAATTAAAATAGCTTTGCCTACCTTGATCTATATGCTTCAGTGTATTAAAGTTTAATTGTCCGAAATGTATGATAACACTGCGAGTGTGGCTAATCTTACAATGGAGTAACAGTGCGCTCTGTAGAGCAACGCAGGAAGAAGCCTGGAAGGTTTTATCGCTTACGCTACCCCGAAGACTGCACTTTAGCTGCGTAAACCTTGGAAACCCTATTAAAATGGACGGTTGTCTACGGCTTAGCGCAGCATGGGATCCATGTTGGACGGGGATCATCAAACGAGGAGTGAACGTATGCCACAGCTACAGTTCGCTAAACTCCCACCACTCCAACAGCAGTCATTTCACTTGACAGTCGCTAAAGTAGTTGGTAGAAATCTCGTAGCTGGAATCCCGAGTACATTTTATTAATGTTACTGCAGCCAGATTGAGCATTCATACATATCCCAATAGAATTTTTTATTTTATGGGTACATTTTATCACGTTGGCTCCACAATGGTCACCGTTGTTACAAGTGCTCATTAAGAGATTATCATCATGAAAATGCATGATGCTGTAGTTTCCTGGTAGATAATACCTGTATTCGACATCGGGGTCTTAGTGACGTACACGAACTTTGCGGAAACTCTTACTATCAGAGCTTTACAGATACGTCTGGTTGTAATACTAAAAGCATCAAACTACCAAAACCGGTCTCCTAACTTTCGAGCCAAAGTACTACTCCATCTTATAGAGGCGTTCGTATTCGATCTGAATACACGGAGAGGAGCGCGACTGCTTTGGAAAGAAAAGAGATTGAAGTAGCACACAATTCGTTTCACGAAGATTAGAATTGTCTCAATGTATTCCAAGAGCACATCCTCAATAGTCTACCATCATGCCGATTCAAATCACAATGCAGGCTTAGGAGAAATGGGTCATGGGCCAGATGTAAATGAGAA
The DNA here is from genome assembly GCF_023897955.1 of Schistocerca gregaria. Classification (NCBI taxonomy): domain Eukaryota; kingdom Metazoa; phylum Arthropoda; class Insecta; order Orthoptera; family Acrididae; genus Schistocerca; species Schistocerca gregaria. The sequence continues at coordinate 1,046,978,485 of NC_064920.1, read as the reverse complement.
GATGCAATATCAGAAGAAAAGAGCTACATCGTTTGTAGAAGTCTGCGTTGATACAGAAATATGCGGCAGCTGTAACAATTACTTTGTGATGTGAACGTTGATTCGGATATTCTGTATCAGCAAATATTCACAGTTATAATTGTCTTAGGTTAAAAGTGAATATATAATAGACTGTTCTGATAATGAAGCCACACTGTATGTCAGCATGCTGTTTCTGTTACTATTTGATCGAGATAATTCTTTATCTTCTTATTTTAAGGAGGGTAGGACGTCAAACGGGCCGACTTAGAGCAGAAGAGGCACCAAAGGACATTTTAATTTGCACCGTCTATACTTTCACAAATAAATTCATAAAACATTGTCAGCACGCGCAGGAAGCAGTCAGAATACACACTCATGGCAGTGGAAGTTCGACATCATAAGAAAATAGTTTTGTTTATATGTGAACTTTCTTCATTTTTTCCATTTACTATTGGCTGCATTTGTTGCCATAGATACACTTTTCTTCGTAAGTAAGGGAGATTCTTAGATGAATTTTCACCGAATACAAAACATACTTACAGGTGTATGAAACTCTAGAATTTATTTATTCACTGAAAAATTAATGAGCTGCTACATTTTCAACTTCATGTTTAGATGAAATTCAAATTTTGTAGTTAATTATTATCTCAATTTTTACCACAGTTTTTAATACATTTGGAAAATTGAAAAGTTATGCATTAAGGAGTTTATATTTAATAAGCACACCAATTCTGAAAGTAATAGGATATTTTTTGTCGATGTCACAAGTACCTAAGTACAAAAAATTTTGTTTTGTGAAAAATGGCCTTTAAAGTTTTTGCTTGTATTTAGCATTCTTATAGAACTGTCCAGCACCATAGGCAGGTCTTTTTTTCATTTTATTAATCAGTTTTCTTCTTTTTCACATTCCTATGATGCACTCTTTTTGGTTTGATCACCTCCAAAAATGGTTTATCTGCTTCCACTACATGCTCTCTTCTATCGCACACAAACCTTTGATGCAGTTCACTCAGTCCTTAGCTCCCATTTTCTCTAAAACATATTTCCTTCTTTGCATACCGTCATTAAAACTTGAAACTTCATTATAAACAACAATAGCATGTGCATTTCTTCCCACAAAAATGGGGTTCGGCAAACTTTCCTGCACACATTAGTCAAAACTTTCCTTTGGGTTTTGGGTACCACAAGAAGACATTTCTTCAATAAGTTTTTATTTGCAAGGTCCTTGAATATAGTTTTGATGGCTCCCATTACAGCAGTTGGTAGATAAAATCTATGATGACATTCTTCACCACCAGTAATTGACCTTTGGTAGTCACACCATGATTCACTTCCTTTCGGACACAAGTTGTGGATAGGGTTATTGTCTGCGAACATTTTGTGGACGTAAAAGGCCCTAACTACTTGCTTCATGTTTTTTTAAGTCCCCTTGTTCTTTCTTATTACCAAGCCATAATATGTCTGTAGCTTGTCAATTTCAGCATTCGTCAGTCGCCCTCTCCCTTTTATTCCCCTCCCATCAGATAATTTTTTTCCTGACAAATCTTGTCTCACCCTTCTACGTCTAGTGCCGAGTCTTTTCTGTACATGTCCCACACGTTCTGACTTCGGCACAATAGTCTCAGCCCCATATGGAGCACATTTTTGAATCTCAAGAAAAGCTTAACAATTACCATCACCAGTATCGCAGGCAATGGGAGGCAACAGATCTGGTAAACAAGCTGACAACTCCCTGCACTTGAGCCTTTATAGTTCGTATTACATTTATGATCTGAAATCCGTCTACACAACTATGATAAAATTTGCTCAACACAACAACATCTAGTACTTTGCGAGTGTCAACTAATGTTGTAACAACATCATGTAATTAAGTGTGCCCTCCTTTTTGCCAGGTACCATCAAAAGCAGCCACTATGTCCATGTCAAAATCATTTAAGAATATAGATTCTTCTGCAGCACTTTTGATGATTCTGCAACTTCTTTTACAGCCCCAAGCAGTAAGCCATAATATCTCTCAAAATTTCCTGGAGAAGGTGGAAGATTCATTATTGCACAAAAAGTTCTTGCTGGATTCTGTCCCCTACCAATACAGTGCGTGCCATATGCTACCCTAAAATTCACATCGTAACCTTTGTTTACGATTTTAGATTTCATGCAAGACGCACCAACGTTGCATTTTCTGCATGTCACAGATAAGTTTGTAGCAAGGCATTTCCTGCCACCTCGTCTTCCAACACAGAAACACACTGCACACCAAATATCAACTGTGACAGTATGTTAACATAAACAGTAATGTTACACGAACCTTCAGATTCACAGCTTCCATTCTCATTAGCACTAAAAACAAGTTTCCTTCTTGAATCACTCGGCGGTGATTTGTTTACCGGCTCTGAAAGATTGCAGTCTTTAACCACTGGTGTAATATTTATTTAGCATCCTTTACTGTGTATCTGTTGCCCTGGTGCTGTTATTTACTTTTAAAGCAACGAATTCTAGGCATCTTGTACGATAATATTCCACGAATGAACGCAAACCAACATAACCAAATCAAAATCGTTTCGAAACTCGTAACACACCACACTGCAAGTCTTTCAAAACAGAGAACAAGCAAAATCAGCGATCAAAACAATGCACGCCGATATCAGCAAAGAAAGTATCGGTATCAACCGCCCTTTGTTTCACGTATGACAACCTCTGTCGCAAATATAAACATTCGAATTCTATACAGCGAAATACACTTACGTATGACAGAACAATGCTGTGCAAAGTGGTGTGGCGCTGCATCTTGGTACACGTAAGACCAAACCACGTGCATTATAATCTCCCAAATATATATATGTGTTCTACATCAAACTGTTCGGGAAGATATGCGCTACCAAGTAGGCACATTTTTGATAAATCGAATTTTTTTAAAAATTTTTGACGTCCTCCCCTTAAGGAGCATTAATTACAAAATCCATAGGCAGAATATGCAGAGTGATATGTTGCAATCCTTTCACAAACCAGAGAGACAAGTGAAATAACAAAATAATGTATATGTGGACGTAGTAAGAAACGACTGATGAGATTGTCATTCAGATAAAATCAGTCTTCAATACCAGATGCCAACCCAACGTACAGATGAAGTTAAACTGATTTTCAGAATTTTAATAGCGACACATGCAAATCAAACACTTTATTTATTTAGAGTATAATGTTGCAGTACAAATCGATTGCAAAAAAATTCGTATACACGTTTGCATTTGAAGTTCTTTCAGTTAAGGGGAAGTTTACTATCTTTGCCCCGAAAAAATAATGTTTTTTTGAAATTTTTTTCTCGGCATGTCTTATAGATATCAATGTCAAATTTTTTCAAAATGTTTATTGATATTTCCTCTACAAACTGGAATTTTTTCGACCGGAACTGTCGTAGAGCAAAGGCAGAAGTGCTCTCGGAACGAAACAAAATTTCGATGTAGACCTCCACCCGGGGTCAGCCGGCTCGTCTGAAATCACAACTGAGTTGACGTTAGCGCAGTATATAAGATTCGCTAGGAGCTGCACCTCATTTAAGTTATTTGGATCATAGGAAACAAAATGGCGGCCATTTGAAAACATAGGGTTTTTTTTCAACGATTTTTCGATTTCGTCGCCCGAGTAAAAATATTTAGTTAGATTCATCGGAAACACAGAATCATGCCAATGGGCTCAGTAGATGGAAGTTACTATATCGCTCGATAAAAAAAAGTCATTTCGAGAATAACTCGTTTGAAGTTTTGACTACATATAAATACAATATTATGCAACTTACGTTAAATCTAAAATTCCGGGTCTATAAACTAGTCCTTCGTCCTCATAGAGGGCGTTGTGGTCGATCTGGACCATCTTGCGCTGCTACAGAGCGGCTCGCAAGGCCGGTGAGAAGCGTTTCTGGCCGCTTGAATCCGGTGGTCGTCCGAATGCTTGGCGAACAACGTCGAGTGGAGTCCCAGGGTGACGTCCGTCGTCGTCACGGCCTTCAGAATTGCTGAATGCCCTTCGTTAAAGCTGCTCACTGCCCGGAAAGTCTCAATCTCCAGAGTCTTCGCACCAGAATGCAAACACTTGGGAGCTAACTTCCAAACACACGCTTTCAAACTTTCATTTGAATTTTGTGTCTTTCCTCCCAAGCCCCGGTACAATAACTCATCCTCCGAAAAAAAAAAAAACTGCTACGTGAAAAAGGCCGATTTTAGGCAGGTGCATTTTTTTGTTCAACCGCGAATAACAATCATTTCCGTTCGGTATTCGGAAAAACCGTTTTCAGGGGTGGATTCTAAACATTTTTATGGATCCAAAAATGCAATTAAAAAATCAATTTCTTGAACCAAAGGATAGTAAACCTCCCCTTAAGTGAGCACCACAGAAATCGCTACCCTTGAGATCCTGTCGTTTGTGATATGCGGCATGGTTTGCACGTGATCACCACAGCCACAACCAGCAGTCTTCAGTGATTTAGAGAATGAACAGGTTTTCCCCCCGCAACAGCGGAAAATCTGCGTGGAAGCAACGTCGGTGGGATTGGTTAGAGCCTCCTTTTTATGACTGTGGTATTGAGCGCCAAACCATTCCGCACATCTTGAACACTTCGCTCTGTGAACATTTACTGTCTCGATGAAAGAGCTACATCAAGTATCTCCTGGGCCACTTGTCCAGTTGGGCATCAAAGACCGGTATACCTCATTTATGGACGTTTGAATATGGTGCGGACAGCTCCAATAGCTCACTCATCTGCACAGACCTCTAGTGGTAGACAATATTGGAGCGAGTATCATCAAAAAATATGGAACCATTCCCTACTCCCATGTGCCAAATGCCATTCAGCACACATAAGTTAAAATCGAATTTTAGAATGTATAGCTTGTCTTAGCAACATAACGTATGAAGTTTGGAAAGAACGCACCTCACGAGACAATGAAGAATTTCCCAAGTGCTAATGTAGTTGTGTGAGAGTGAGCACGGTTGTTAATCTAGAGGGTGAGCAACAGCGCGTAAGGATTGAGCTCCAGCTCTGTCCTAAGACGTTACAGTTGTACAAGAGATAGAGTTTTACAGATCTAAGAAGAGATATTGGCTTGTTCGGCATTACTCTAGCATGGTTTTAAAGAGAAGAGCTTTGGCAAATGAGAATTTTTAGCGCGTGAAAGGAGTGTGGAACTCAAAAGCAAAATAAATTGCTAATAGACAATTCGATTGTTACAACCAAGAACCCAGTCTGATTAATGTACAATAAGTGAACTGATTTCAGTATAATCCTATTGTGTGAGTTTGCTACTAAGCCTGACAAGGGACATTTTTGCTTCTACTGGTAGGATGCTCAATATTTAAGACGGGATGATAGGTAACGACGGTCAGACACACAGAGGTAAAGTTCGGTTAACTCACATCATACAGTGTCGAAGCCACATGGTGGTTGATAACATCGCCTGTGGTGATGATATTTTCTAAAGCCCTCCTAACAATTTCTCTGAAAGCGGCTAGCACCAAGGCAAGTTGTATCGTTTCTCCTCTTCATATCTTAATGTCGTCTGTTCCGAATTGTCATCATAACCGAGCGATGCTAATAAATGGATGTAATTGTTCTCGTGTACCATTGTCCATAGGTACAGATACTACACGAAGCTACCAACACCTATGGAATGTGACTGCGTATCGTGAGTATTTTGAGTCCATATAGAGCGACTCGGAGTTCACGACTTCGTTCACGATAAAATAATTGCACATGCAAGCGAATTCCAAGATACTATTTGTGTGAAATACATACACTATGTGATCAAACGTATCTGGACACCTGGCTGAAAATGATGTACAAGTTCGTGGCTCCATCCGTCGGTAATTCTGGAATTCAATATGGTGTTGGACCACCCTTAGCCTTGATGACAGCTTCCACTCTCTCAGGCATACGTTAAATCAGGTGCTTGAAGGTTTCTTGAGAAATGGCAACCCATTCTTCATGGACTGCTGCACTGAGGAGAGGTGTCGATGTCGCTCGGTGAGACCTGGCACGAAGTCGGCGTTCCAAAACATCGAAAAGGGTTCTATAGGATTCAGGTCAGGAATCTGTGCAGGCCAGTCCATTATGAGATGTTACTGTCGTGTAACCACTCTACCACATGCTGTGCATTATGGACAGGTGCTCGATCGTGTTGAAAATGCAGTCGCCATACCCGAATTGCTCTTCAACAATGGGAAGCATGAGGGAGTTTAAAACATCAGTGTAGGGCTATGCTGTGATAGCGCCACGCTAAACAACAGGAGGTGCAAGCCCCCTCGATGGAAAACACGACTACACCATAACACCACCGCCTCCGAATTTTAGTTGTCACTTCAAACGCCAGCATATGACGTTCACCGGGCGTTTGCCACACCCACGCCCTGACATAGGATCGCCACATTGTGTACCGTCATTCGTCACTCCACACATCGTTTTTCCTCAGTTCAATCGTCCAATGTTCACTCTCCTTACACCAAGCGAGGAGTCATTGGGCATTTACTTGCGTGATGTGTAGCTTATGAGCAGTAGCTCAACTATGAAATCGAAGTTTTCTCACCTCCCGTCGAACTGTCATAGTACTTGCAGTGCATACAGATGCAGTCTGGAGCTCCTGTGTGATGATCTGGATAGATATCTGCCTATTACACATTACGATCCTCTACAACTGTCGGCGGTCTCTGTCAATCAGCAGACGAGGTCGGCCTGTATGCTTTTGTGCCGTACGTGTTCCTTCACGTTTCCACTTCACCATCACATCGGAAACAGTGAACCTAGGGATGTTTAGGAGTGTGGAAATCTCACGTATAGACGTATGACCCAAGTGACACCTAATAACCTAACGACGTTCGAAGTCCGTGAGTTCCGCGGAGCGCCCCATTGTGCTAGCTCACGATGTATAATGGCTACTGAGGTCTCTGATGTGGAGTACCAGGCAGTAGGTGGCAACATAATGCACCTATTGTGAAAAACGTATGGTTTTGGTGGTGTCCGAATACTTTTGATCACATAGTGTATCATTAGGCGTGGGTACACATAGGAGATGCATTCAAGTGACATGAAAGCAAATATTTTAGTTGATTTGTAGCAGTAGAATACTTCCGTGATCACTTGTGTTCTTTACTTACGTTTCTGTATACTGTTGTTACAGGTCTCCAATAATTCGTATGAACATTCGAACTCAATATTTCCTTGACTGAATAGATTTCACTTTTATTGTGATACGGAAATTCTAATGAATTACTCATGTTTTGAAGCTTCTACGTTATTAGTAACGTATACCCCACATTTTATGCTCCATAAAATTCAAAAGCAGATTTCGAAATTCATGTACCACCTGCGAAAATAAATGTGACAGTTGAAAATTCCCTGTAGTAGACAAAATGATTACTAGAGTTCAAATGCAGTAAAGCAGAGATACTCTGTCAGTAGACCACAGATGTGACAAAAGAAAAAGAGAGATAGGCCTTCAGCTGGTGCGAAGATCTACCACGCAAGAAGCACTATGGATCAACAAAATAAGCTGCAGTTAAGGCTTCCCCAAATGTTGCGGTAGGTCATTGGCCTCAGGTTACAGACACAAGACAAAAACGAAAAAGATCAAACAGCAAAGGATAGACAGTATTCATGTGTAGTAATTGTAACGTTCATTTGTATCATTATGAACCACCTCGAAGGGAACGATCTATTGACACGTAATCAGCATGGCTTCAGAAAACATCGCTCTTGTGCAACGCAGCTAGCTCTTTATTCGCACGAAGTAATGGCCGCTATCGACAGGGGATCTCAAGTTGATTCCGTATTTCTAGATTTCCGGAAAGCTTTTGACACCGTTCCTCACAAGCGACTTCTAATCAAGCGGCGGAGCTGTGGGGTATCGTCTCAGTTGTGCGACTGGATTCGTGATTTCCTGTCAGGAAGGTCGCAGTTCGTAGTAATAGACGGCAAATCATCGAGTAAAACTGAAGTGATATCAGGTGTTCCCCAGGGAAGCGTCCTGGGACCTCTACTGTTCCTGATCTATATAAATGACCTGGGTGACAATCTGAGCAGTTCTCTTAGATTGTTCGCAGATGATGCTGTAATTTACCGTCTAGTAACGTCATCCGAAGACCAGTATCAGCTGCAAAGCGATTTAGAAAAGATTGCTGTATGGTGTGTCAGGTGGCAGTTGACGCTAAATAACGAAAAGTGTGAGATGATCCACATGAGTTCCAAAAGAAATCCGTTGGAATTCGATTACTCGATAAATAGTACAATTCTCAAGGCTGTCAATTCAACTAAGTACCTGGGTGTTAAAATTACGAACAACTTCAGTTGGAAGGACCACATAGATAATATTGTCGGGAAGGCGAGCCAAAGGTTGCGTTTCATTGGCAGGACACTTAGCAGATGCAACAAGTCCACTAAAGAGACAGCTTACACTACACTCGTTCGTCCTCTGTTAGAATATTGCTGCGCGGTGTGGGATCCTTACCAGGTGGGATTGACGGAGGACATCGAAAGGGTGCAAAAAAGGGCAGCTCGTTTTGTATTATCGCGTTATAGGGGAGAGAGTGTGGCAGATATGGTAAGCGAGTTGGGATGGAAGTCATTACAGCATAGACGTTTTTCGTCGCGGCGAGACCTTCTTACGAAATTTCAGTCACCAACTTTCTCTTCCGAATGCGAAAATATTTTGTTGAGCCCAACCTACATAGGTAGGAATGATCATCAAAATAAAATAAGAGAAATCAGAGCTCGAACAGAAAGGTTTAGGTGTTCGTTTTTCCCGCTCGCTGTTCGGGAGTGGAATAGTAGAGAGATAGTATGATTGTGGTTCGATGAACCCTCTGCCAAGCACTTAAATGTGAATTGCAGAGTAGTCATGTAGATGTAGATAGATGTAGATGTAGATGTATCTAAAAAAAGAGGATAACCTGTGTCCGAAAATTTCACGAGTAGGGATATATAGTTTTATATATGATTATTGAAAATGTCTGTAGCCACTAATTTTTATTTTTAATCATGTAAATCCTATCAATGTATCATCAAAATGTTAAATAAAAATATTTTGCTAATTGGAAAGTGGTAAGTATTCAATTTATCACATGCCTGTTTTCGCAAATGTGCAACGTACCCGGTTATACAGGACGGCTGTAACGTGTCTTACATCTGACATTATGTACTCTGTAATACTTCATTACTATTTATGTAATAAGATTTCGATTTTTTTCTGTCATATAGAAATTGATACAGGTATTTTAGGGTTAAAAAGAGAAAAATTTCCTACCGTGACGTTGTCTTTCTGTGAACAAACTAACTACACTAGTAGTAGTTTGCGGAAGGCTGAATGTGGAGCTTTACGTTGAATGATTTTCAAAGTTAAATTACAGCCACATGCACTTGTTTCTTCTCTACATAAAGAGCTGTCTCGGTGTCCCCGTAGAGTTTCTTGTGTGTAGACCGCGGATGCTTACATGTTATTTAAATACAGTGACTTTCTAGGATACTGCTACAGCGCTACAATAAAGTCCCGATGTAAGGATAAAATTTTAATTTCTTCTCGTAAATAAAATTTAGAGGTATTTATGAATACGTGTTCACAACTGGACGGCAATAGTAGACTGAATTCAAAAGTTCTCGAGGCAAAGTTAAATTTTAACTGACTTTTTATCAAACGAAATAATTATTTGCAAAGCAGACATATTGTTTCATGAAGGCCAGTATTAGGCACCATTAGACAGTGTGGTATTGTTTACCAACTGACCGCACATGGCACACATCAATTATTGGTCGGCTAAATATCATTAGGAACAATGAATAAATTTTTTTTGTTTAGTAACGTTCTTTATAAAAATTGAAATACTTAAATGAATCCCTGAAGTGGGAATACATACTAAGGTGTAACTGAATGTGATGTACTTACTCTGTATTATTTTTAACAAAACTTTATACGAACTGATTGGGCAATGCAACTCCAAATACCAATAAAGAAGTACACTCACTGCAAAACACATTCAGCCCCTTAAATACTGAATCCTTTGGCCCTGTTGAAAACTGATAACCCTGGTCCCTGTGCACATGAAAAATAAATACGTCCCCGTGCACATAACATATTAACAGAATTGTCTTACCTCTAAGGCAACAATGGTAGATCGCGTTATATTCTGCTCTCTCGTGAAGAAGAATAAAATATACTAGCTACAGGCTCAGCGGTGTGCAATATTCGTCGTAATACTTTGAAATATACATGAAATTCTTTTTGCTGATAAATGAATACATTTATGACAAAATTAAGTGGTCTAAAAAACATATGGCCTGGACAGGGAGGCAATAGTGATTTTGGTGAATTACTAACACAGATTTTTTTAATAGTGAGGTTGTATTCGAAGCTAAGTTTGGTTTTTAAAAACATATGACAAGTGAAATTACGTTACTCAGAACAATCACATCCTTTTTACTAAATAAAAACCTATATTTGCTGACGTTTTCACAAACATTGAGATTTGCACAGCAAGTATTATCTAATATTACTAAAAAGCATAAAAACAAATCGTCAAACTACGTATACCTGTGTTAACAAATCTTAGAAGCGTAACAAAAAAGAAATATCTAACTAGCCTATACGTGAAATGTGTTTACGTTCATTCTGGGGTTACTCAACAAAGAACTCACTGTTACTGATATCAGGCAATTCATTTATAGTAGCTAGCTGGCAAAAGAAAAGTAATAAAAAGTAACTTCTTTACTTTAATTGCGAGAAGACTTTTGCTTCCACGTTTATATTACATATAGTACGTGTACTCGTAAAGCTTCTTTGTAATATTAGTCCAGTAATTCTTTTTTGCCCTAACTGAATTTACATTTCATCATTTCACTTTTACATTTTATTGTAAGATCACTTATCATTTCAACCACGTATATTACGGCTTCTGTAACACAAAATATTGGTGTGGGAAAATTCCTACTTTATAATCTAATACGTGGTAGATTTACAGAGCACACCACACAAACTGCCTATGACATCCTCTTTCGATCACATTCACTGCTGTGCGCCTATCGCTCCGTCACTCTAGCACTACAATCTCAGACCACAAGCAGGATCTTTGGGTCTGTGGTCACGCAAAGTCAGCTATCCTGTTTATAGAGTCGAGCACAGACGTACATAGTTTACAACTTTATAGTTTCAGTTTAGTTTACATTAGTATCACTACAATATTCGGGTGCCGCATATAAGTGTACCCCAGCCATCTTTCATGTTAATCCTTCAAGGTCAATTATTAGTGACTGAAATTATAATTATATAGACAGCAGTGTAGTAAAGTTTTCATCATTGTCAGATTGGTTTCTTAGTCACTTAAACATTAAATACTGATATGAAAGTTCTGCATGTCGGCGTCATATCTGATACGGCACACCCTGATCACGACAACTAAGCCTACTCTTACCGCTTTTCCACAATCCTGGCCCATATGTCATCACCATCCGTCTTTTGTGAAGTGGGTAACTTATTTCTACCTACTCGCACAGATATACGATTGTATGCAGTTTGGTTCGAAATAACAAACCGTGGTCCACAGTGTGGCACAAATGCCAGAGAGAAATGCTGACATTGTCATTTTATGTTTGATATTATTATTACTTTCTAATATAAATATGTTAGTTGCTTTAACTTCAAAAGTTCAGAGTGATCAATTAAGTAATTTTGTGAAGATTAACTGCCAACGGTGTAGCTAAAGCCGAATGTGTGTAATTCGTTTGGAAATCGAAGCAGTTATGATGCACTGTTACTATATTTATCTGCACATAATCCTTGAATTCAGTTTATGCCAAAATCTACAATAAAGAACAATCATATATTTGTCTCATTGCAACAGCCACAATTAAAAGCACTGTTTGTAGAAGACAAAGGTAACACATGTGAATTAGCTCCCGTAACCTGGAATTTGTAATGACTCCGTCTCAATAAAATATCTTGACCCAAAGTGGGTTTGAGAAAGTACATTACGTAAACTAGAGTCGCAGAAAAAATGCAGAACCCTACAATAACAGACTCAGACCAACTGAAACATATATGTCATAGTAATGGATGTCCTAAAAGTAGTACCAACACACAGTGTACAGGCCTGTATTCTCCCAAGCAAACTATTACGAAGGTACACTGGTATTAATTGCATTATCTGCCAGTAGCACAGATTGAAGTCAATGAGGAAAGTTGAAAATTGGTTTTGGACCATGATTTGAAGCACTGTTTCCTGCTTACGAGGCAGATGCACTGACCATTGCGCCATCCAGACAATAAGTCGTAGCAACTGCTCTACCCTTATCATGCCTCCTGTCAGGCCCAAGTTCTCGACTTACCCACACACTACTGATGCAGTGCCTCTTGCTCATAATCCTCATTACTCGTGGCATTTCGCCGAAGCCCATAACAATCAGAGCATTGTGTGGATCCGCACTGAGGTGATCATTGGCAGTCCTCGCTTTAATTGTATGTATGGTGCCTGTTCTTAGGACATGTCTGAAAGAACAGCCACCTTTTCGATCCTGCAGTCACTGTGAATCAAGACATACACTGAAGACCGAAAGAAACTGGTACACCTGCCTAATATCGTGTAGGACCGCAGCGAGCACGCAGAAGTGCCGCCGCAGCACTCGACTAATATCTGAAGTAGTGCTGGAGGGAACTGACACCTTCAATCCTGCAGGGCTGTCCATTGATCTGTAAGAGTGAGAGGGGGTGCAATTTCTTCTTAACAGCTCGTCGCAAGGCATTCGAGATATGCTGAATAATGTTTATGTCTGGGGCGTTTGGCGACCAGCGGAATTATTTAAACACAGAAGAGTGTTCCTAGAGTCATTCTGTAGTAATTCTGGAAGTATGGGGTATCGCATTGTCCTGCTCGAATTTCCCAAGTCCATCGGAACACAATGGACACCAATGGATGCAGATGACCAGACAGGATGCTTACGCACGTGTCACCTGTCAAAGTCGTGTCTAAGCGTATCAAGGGTTCCGTTTCACGCCTGCTGCGCACGACTCATACCATTACAGAGCCTTCACCGGTTTTAACAGTCCCCTGCTTAACATTCATGGTCCAGGGACTCATGAGGTTGTCTCCGTAACCGTACACGTTCATCTGCTTAATACAATTTCAAACGAGACTCGTCCGACCATGTTTCCAGTTACCAACAGTCCAATTTCTGAGTTGACGGGTACAGGCGAGCAGTGCAGCTTTGTGGCGTGCAGTCATCAAGGGTACACGAATGGGCCTTCGGCCTCGGAAGCCCATATCGAAGATGTTTCATCAGTGGTTCGCACGCTGACACTTGTTGATCACCCTGCTTTGAAATCTGCAGAACTTGCGGAAGAGTAGCACTTCTGACACGTTGGACGGTTCAGTCGTCGTTGGTCCGGTCCTTGCAGGATCTTTTTCTCGTCGCAGCAATTTCAGAGATTTGATGTTTTACCGGATTCCTGATATTCACGGTACACCCGTGAAATGGTAGCACGGGAAAATCCCCATTTCATCGCTACCTCAGAGATGCAGTGTCCCATCGCTCGTGAGCCGACTAAAACACCACGTTCAAACTCACTTAAATCTTGATAACCTGCCATTGTAGCGGCAGTAACCGATCTAACAACTGCGCCAGACACTTGTCTCATATAAGGGTTGCCGTCCACAGTGCCGTATTCTGTCTGATTACGTATCTCTGTATTCGAATATCCATGTCTATACTAGTTACGCTGGCGCTTCAGTGTAAAAGAATTATCGGTATAGATGCCAGTAACCATTGCTTTAATTCAATTTGGAAAGTGAGAAATTTGTGCAATTGTGATGACCATTGCGTCCAGATGGTGCACTAGTCAGAGCATCAGCTAGTAAGCAGGAGACCTGGGATCGAGGTTCGAATCCTGGTCCGGCACAAAATTTGCAACTCTGCTCCATGACAAATGAATAACTATCAATAGAAACGTCAATACAATCCGTCAATATGCACATATACTCTGGTGAGACTGAACACTGCTATTGAGGGTGTAGCATATTTTTCCCGCCTGTGTAGATTCGCAACTTCAGGCTAATAAATTGTTTTTGCAAACGATGCGGTAAATACCGCAGAGGTAGTTTTTGACTTACTTTTCTTACTCTGGGAGAGTTCCATCTGTAACGATCTATAAACATTTTAAGTACTGAAGTGCAATCTTCCTATCCGTTCATTCGGTTCACAGCGAGGAAATACCCCAAAGGGCTGAATTCTCGTGCCTAGTCCTTAAGCACCAAAGACCAAGTTCAGCGACAGCTTCAGGCCTCTCCTGAGCTGCTGTGCGCCACAGGGAGATGACGAAGATGATTGACTACGCGGGCGGCAGTCGCTTAGGGTCGAAGCACGCCGCACATTTGTCTCGGTTCGACGGACGGCAGCTGCGGCGCGCCTGCCAGTTATTTACGAGCCGCCGAGGAAACAGTTTGGCATTCCGGCGCCGGGCGGAGACTGTTGCGTGGGGGGCCGTGGGGTGGCGGCAGTCAGCCGTCAGGGAAAGGGGCGTGGCTCAGCGTTGCGCTGCTAGTGACATCTGACAGCGGCAGGCGGAATAATCTGCCGCTCCAGCCTCCCGGACCATGCGGTACTCTTCGCGGCCCACCGCCAGCCCCCCTGGCCCCCGCGACGGCACACATCCCTCGGCAGACGTAAATTGTGCCTGCGCCTCAGAATTAAGTGAAGTGGGTGCACGCATAAGGGCTGAGGAAGCCACAAGTCTTCTCTCTCACACAACAGGCGGATTCTTTCTTCTGCCCTTGCGTTGAAATAAGCGTCTACCAACTTTAACCCTAGTGTGCGATTAACCAACACGCTAAAATCCCTCAGACTAACCCATAAATGCCAAATAACATGGAAATAGCACCTACCAACCATTAAACAAAGATCTCACAGTAGATTAATATTACTAACCAGCGAAACATGCTGATCTTTGACCATTCTTCATACTTGCAGACCCTTAATCCAACAAAATCTTGCTTACACCAGCTTCACATGCTATGCACTCTTCCCCAACCATCTACAGTCACTCTGTGATCCTGCATGAGCTTATTGATTTCCGCTCTCTTCTCTGTGACAGCACGCTATCCTACCGATTGATCCATGATCATTAACCTTCAAATTCCGCCTTGCTTGTAACATATCTCCCAAAGCACACACACACACACACACACACAAACACACACACACACACAACATCCACATCCTAGCCCAATGAAACTTTAACCTCTTTCCCTCCTCCCTCAGCACGAAATACATTTATTTACTTCTAGTTTTCAAACTCTTCATCCTATTCGCCTTTTCCATCATCCTGTAAATGATATGCCTTCTAGTATTACAGGTGATTCAAAAATATTTGTTTGCTGATGACACCAGCTTGGTAGTGAACGATCTTGTGTGTAATATTGAAACAGTATCAAATAATGTAGTTCATGGAATAAGTTCGTGACTTGTAGAAAATAATTTGATGCTAAATCACAGTAAGATTCAGTTTTTACAGTTTCTAACTGACAATTGAAGAAGAACCGATATTTCGATCAGACAGAATGGGCATGTTATAAGCGAGACGGAACAATTCGGATAGGCGTTCGGATAGATACTAAGCTGTTGTGGAAAGCCCATGTTCCGGATCTTGTTCAGAAACTAAATGCTGCTTTATTTACCATTAGAACAGTATCTGAAATAAGTGACAGTTCAACACGAAAAGTAGTCTACTTCACATATTTTCATACGCTTATGTCGTCTGGTATTATTTTTTGGGGTAATTTTTCTGATTAAAAAAATGTATTTTTGGCGAAAAAACGGGCTGTTCGAGCTATATGTGGTGTTAGATCGAGAAGCTATTGTCGACCCCTATTCAATGGTCTGGGAATTCTGACATTGCCCTCATAGTATATATTTTCTTTAATGTCGTTTGTTGTTAGCAATATTAGCTTATTCCCAAGAGTTAGCAGCTTTCACTCAGTTAATACTACACAGAAATCAAATCTGCATGTGGAGTGCACTTCCTTGACTCTTGTGCAGAAAGGAGTGCAGTATTCTGCTGCATCCATTTTCAATAAGCTACCACAACAACTCAAAAATCTTAGCAGTAGCCAAAACACTTTAAACTGTCTAAACTGAAGAGTTTCCTCATGATTCACTCCTTCTATTCTGTCGAGGAGCTCCTGGAAGAGCTGAAAAATTAAGCAAATTCCAGTGTTACATTGTTGATTTTCTTTATTTAAACTTACGACATGTCGCCTTAATATGTTTCTTACATTTCATTTTATCTGTTTCTGCTATCGTGTTATAATTTCATGTATTGACTCATTCCATGACCATGGAGACTTCTCCTTAATTTGGTCCCACGGAACCATAAATAAATAAATAAATAAAAAGAAATATAGATGCATGAGACGTGTGGTCCTCCAGCTAGTGGTGGAGCACACGTTCTTCTGGTTAGCCAAGATAGGATTTGCCTCTCACACTTGGGTGTTGTGGATCCGGTAGGTTGGTAGGGAGTACATGTCTAGCGGAATCCGTTGGAGATGAAGACAGCGTTATTGTTCCAGTAAGCTAGAACAGATGAAGTTGCGTGACTTCATTCCATGGTAAAGCCTGGCATCGAACCTCACATATCTTAGTATTGGTGTGGCACCACCGGACACCTCTGATGATTTTACAAAATGCTGGGACCAGCATACTGACTTGGTGCTGACGGTCAGCAGTGACCAACCGTGGATGGCCAACGGAGGTTGTGTCAGCAACCCATCAGGCCATAGCAGCTGCTCTAGGCACAACCGTCAATGTGTAGACCAGACCCATGGTGCGACACAGCAACCTGATCTCATGACCTCAGTGAAACAGTGTCGGGTTATAACAACGACTGCTACCACACGGTTGCTGAGAGGTCCTGCAGCTCAGCGACCAGCACTGTCACTGTCTGGAACCTGCCTAGTGGCCTGTTCGACGCTTATTGATAGCTTTCCCTATGACAATCTGTTTGGATATCTAACGGCAAAGGAAAGCGCCTCCAGTCGGTGCAATGCTCGGTCAATGAGTCGTTACGAGCTCAAGTTGACGTAACTTATGGGGTACTTTACAGATTGTCTGTGTCATCAGCCATTTCCCTTCAGAACCCTGGGTTCTGGGGTCTCCTCCCCAGCTCTTCCTTCACACATCCTGTAAAAACTACTCCTCCTACAACAACCCTCCTCACGTACTGTACATTTCCTGTATCTTATTTTTAAAGACTGTCGCTGAACGACCACAATTAAAAATCCACGGCAGTTGTAATGAGAATCTTCAGTGTACAACAGCCTTCAATTTCCTTTGACATAACCATTTCTTGGTTAATATTTAATTAATACGTATTTGAAAGTAAAAGGTCGAAAACTGTCTTCCTTTGTGATAAATTATACTACTAAAAACATTGAAGCTATTCAGTCTGAAAATCGACGAGGTGCGACACATGTGTCCCACCAGCCTAACTAGACCTTCGTTGTCATATGTCATCAGCAATGTGGCATCAGAGAGGTAACTAGATCGCGGTATCCCACATTTTCCTCCGAAACCTCGGTCCTGGGGTCTCCTCCCAATTTTCAGAGTTAGATTTTTAATTTTTGAATGATTTTATCAGGATGGCAATTATGAAAAATGTTTAACACATCGGTACCAAAAAACATTTATTCTGCTGACAATTAAAAACATTGCACCTACTTGCAATCGATTCTACCACTCAGGTAACATCTTTGGTTTAGTGGTGTCAAAGATACAATGTTTCCTACATGTGATACCCATTCCATGTCATTTTTCTTGAAACATATTACAAAATCGGGCTCCACGTACAATTTTGGGATCCCTCACAAAGTTTTCAACATAACATTTGAAGTTGGCTTTGACATACCACACACCAATGTTTGCTACATTCTATGAAGTATTCTCGGGCATTACGTGCCAGTACATAAAACCCAGCAGAATTATTGAGGTGTGTAGTAATGTTTCAAAGAAACGTATGAGATGTTTATGAAAACACATTTAGTTACTTCAGACATTTGTGGAATGTAGAAGATGGATATTCGATTCTATTTTCGTGAAACATTTGCAAGTAAATACACGCCGCTCTTATTGGTCGCTCACAGCTTTCTATACATCCACCCCATGGTCCATAGTGTCTTTCTCCATTTTCCAAAAGCATGTCGCTACATACTAGGAGATACGTACATTCCAATGCTCAAAACTGCATAACTGCATATTACTTCCGTGGGACGTAGTATCCCATCAACCACGAAAGCTGCATTTGACGAGATTGATCGCAGGCTCTTGATTTTTCTTTATCGTTGTTGATGAGGAAATTCAGGCATCCTTACTGAGTCCTGAGCGCTAATGACGGCTATAGCGCAGCGCCATTCGGGTAACTAAGCACTGTTGACGAGCTATCTCAACAGCTTTTCACAGTTCTACAGCAGTGTTCGGATACTTTGTTTGTTGATATCTCATTTTACTGAATTCTGTTTTAATTTAAGTGTTGATGTCCATCATAATCAGGGTTATTTTTGAAAAAGGAGGCTAGACAGCGAGGGCATCGGTCTCATCGGATTAGGGAATGACAGGGAAGGAAGTAGGCCGTTCCCTTTCAAAGGAACCAGCCCGGCATTTCCCTGGAGCGATTTAGAGAAATCCCGGAAAACCTAAATCAGCATGGCCGGAAGAGGGATTGAACCGACTTCCTCCCGAATGCGAGTCCAGGGTGCTTGCTAATCATTGCACCACCTCGGTCAGTCGTAATAAGGATCATATGGTACTTTTTCTAATATTATACTCTGTAAAGGAAACGTTAAGTTTCGTGGCTGTACAGACGGAGACATGATAAGGACACTCAGGAACTGAATTACTCAACGTCGTAGTAAGTGATAGCTCATCCACCTATCATAAAAAGCAAATCTGAACCTGCAGGTCTAACACTATAGTCTTGAGTTTCGACAAGACGTTTATTAACTTTTCGATGGGTTACCACAATCGGATCAGAAGCGGCTGAACCTGTCATTAGATTTCTGCAAATTAATAACAACAGTAAAGTAGCAGAGTACTTTCAAAATCAGGAACTAACTTTTACAACTACAACTACACTGCTGGCCATTAAAATTGCTACACCAGGAAGAAATGCAGATAATAAACTGGTATTCATTGGACTAATATATTATACCCAGAACTGACATGTAATTACATTTTCACGCAATTTGGGTGCATAGATCCTGAGAAATAAGCAACCAGAACGACCACCTCTGGCCGTAATAACGGCCTTGATACGCCTGGGCATTGAGTCAAACAGAGCTTCGATGACGTGTAAAGGTACAGCTGCCCATGCAGCTTCAACACGATACCACAGTTCATCTGGAGTAGTGACTGGCGTATTGTGACAAGCCAGTTGCTCGGCCACCATTGACCATACGTTGCCAGTTGGTGAGAGATCTGGAAAATGTGCAGGCCAGTGCAGCAGTCGAACATTTTCTGTATCCAGAAATGCTCGTACAGGACCAGCAACAAGCGGTCGTGCATTATCCTGCTGAAATGTAGGGTTTCGCAGGGATCGAATGAAGAGTAGAGCCACGGCTTGTAACACATCTGAAATGTAATGTCCATTGTTCAAAGTGCCGTCAATGCGAACAAGAGGTGACCGAGACGTGTAACCAATGGCACCCCATACCATCACGCCAGGTGATACGCCAGTATGGCAATGACGAATACCCGCTTCCAATGTGAGTTCACCGCGATGTCGCCAAACACGGATGCGACCATCATGATGCATAAACACAACCTGGATTCATCCGAAAAAATGACATTTTGCCATTCGTGCAACCAGGGTCGTCGTTAAGTATACCATCGCAGGCGCTCCTGTCTGTGATGCAGCGTCAAGGGTAACCGCAGCCATGGTCTCCGAACTGATAGTCCATGCTGCTGCGAACGTCGTCGAACTGTTCGTGCAGATGGATGTTGTCTTGCAAACGTCCCCATCTGTTAACTCAGGGATCGAGACATGGCTGCACGGCCCCTTAGAGCCATGCGGATAAGATGCCTGTCATCTCGACTGCTAGTGATACGAGGCCGTTGGGATCCAGCACGGCGTTCCGTATTACGCTCCTGAACCCACCGATTCTATATTCTGCTAACAGTCCATGGATCTCGACCAACACGAGTAGCAATGTGGCGATACGATAAACCGCAATCGCGATAGGCTACAATCCGACCATTATCAAAGTCGGAAACGTGATGGTCGTCATTTCTCCTCCTTACACGAGGCATCACAATACCGTTCCACCACGCAACGCCGGTCAAGTGCTGTTTGAGTATGAGAATCGGTTGGAAACTTTGCTTCAAATGGTTTGGGCACTATGCGACTTAACTTCTGAGATCATCAGTCGGCTGGAACCTAGAACTAATTAAACCTAATTAACCTAAGGACATCACATACATGCATGCCCGAGGCAGGATTCGAAGCTGCAACCGTAGCGGTCGCTCGGCTCCAGACTGTAGCACCTAGAACAGCACGGCCACCGGCACCAACCTTGTGTGAATGCTGTGAAAAGCTAATCATTTGCGTATCAGAGCATCTTCATCCAGTCGGTTAAATTTCGCGTCTGTAGCACGTCATCTTCGTGGTGTAGCAATTTTTATGGCCAGTAGTGTACGTTCGTCTCGGTGGTCACAAGCCCCAGAGCGACAGAAGGAGACATCGCAAAATCGCCCCAAAAACACTCGGCACAGGCTGAGGCAAGGCAGAAGGGTAGAAGCCCAGACGTGGGCTGCTTAGTGAAGACAGACGCATTAGGAGATACTGACGCAGTGCTCAGCCGGGCATGTAGCAAGCACGTTGCAGCAGTGGAAGGGTTATTAATTTTAAAAACGTTTGCATTTTTTACTCGTACTTTCTTTTAGAAGCTGTGCTTGTGTATTTTGCAGAATGTCTCGGCTGAAGAGCGACTATGTACCGCCGTCAGCCCATCCTCGACTAAGCGAATCAAATAAAAAAAAAAAAAAAAAAGAACTGGCGAACTGCGAATAGCACTCGAGCACTGAAGGTTCCGTAAAAGTTTATTTATCTAGGTTCTAGGTTCTAGGAACCGAGATTCTCGACCATTTTTACCTGATATTGACACTGATACTGGCAAGACATCGTTCCTAAAGATTCCAATACCGTCCAGAATGTTTTTATGTCAAGTTTGATATCGGATAGCAAACGAACAAAGAAATAGAATAACAGATTTACAGTTTTTGGGTTTTTACGTATGGGTGTACGGTGAAACGTTGTTTCCTGCAAAATTACATGATTCTAGAAGAAAGGGAAATATCGAATAGGTTTTGATGATCGAGTTTGCAAGTATGGAAATATGTGATGTAAGTGGCCAAAGCCTTTGATTGTTGAAACTTCCTGGCAGATTAAAACTGTGAGCCCGACCGAGACTCGAACTCGGGACCTTTGCCTTTCGCGGGCAAGTGCTCTACCATGTGAGCTACCGAAGCACGACTCAGGACGGGTACTCACAGCTTTACTTCTGCCAGTACCTCGTCTCGTACCTTCCAAACTTTACAGAAGCTCTCCTGCGAAACTTGCAGAACTAGCACTCCTGAAAGAAAGGATATTGCGGAGACATGGCTTAGCCACAGCCTGGGGGATGTTTCCAGAATGAGAATTTCACTCTGCAGCGGAGTGTGTGCTGATATGAAACTTCCTGCCAGGAAGTTTCATATCAGCGCACACTCCGCTGCAGAGTGAAAATCTCATTCCCTTTGATTGTTATTACTTAGAAGCTTGCCATTGGACTGTAGACCTTAGTATATGACATAAATTTCAATTCGACACATTTACACCTTCCTTCGCCTTAAATTTTTATTTTATGCATAACGAGTTCTGTTTGTTAGGACTTCATTATGAATGAAAACAAAAACAACATGACCTCTACATTTGGTTAATAAATACAGTCAAAGTTGAAGCCAACTGAAAATACCGCTTCCCTGTAAACATGAATTCTAAGAAGGGGAAGAAACTTAGAATATGTGGTGGATCGGAACTCGAACCCGGATTTTCCGCTTCTCATGAGCGGTTGCCCTAACCGCTTCGTCGATCCGGATACAGTCCCTGATTCAAATTTCCAACTTGTTGCATTGTCCTTTAAACTCCCTACTTGCGAATTCTCATTCCTTAGGGGTTCGGACGATATTTGTGCACACGGACTGAAACTGTCCCTCTCTTTTTTCAGAAATGTATTTATTTGGGTAGTGTCTGTTCTGTTGGACATATCCGACCGAACTAACACCAGGTAGATATAAACAGACTGTTCCTCATATTCCGTAACTACTGAACTGTCGTTCAAATCATACATTGTAAAGGTCTTGACCAAACCAGATATGTTTTTGGGTACATGTTGAAATTTCACTGCTAAACATAAACTGTAGGAAATACATTTTAACTATAATTTTGCTCTATTGGCTATCACACGATTAAATAAGTTCTCTGATTCCCAACATAAATTTTGTAAAACGATTATCTAATGGGCAACAATAGCAAATGCATGTCTGGTTTGAAAGAGAATTCATCATCAGGTTTCTATCTGTTAGACATGGTTCTATGAAAGACAATAATATTTACGTCATTATTTATGTGCCAGTTGTAATATCCACGCTTATATTTTATTCAAAATAATATTTACGAGAGCATTGTATGTCGAATGTTACTGAACTTTGGTCCTATTCTCGTGATACTGACAAAAGGGACTTGATCATTAATAAAGTAATAAATAATTATTGTCAAAGACATAATTTAACATTTTGTACAAAATTATATCTCAGATGATACCCATGTAAAAAGGTAATGAAAATCTCAATCTTTTGTTAGCTATGATTTTTGTAGAAAAATCCGTCTTCTTCTTCGAACTGTTGTACTCATAGGATGTGATTAATGTCTCGTAACACAGAGGTCTGTAAGACTGTATTATGTTGCTAACCGATATTTGGAAATAGAGTTAATGTGTTATTGAAATTAATCTTCTTTGTTTGGAGTTTTATTTCATTGTAATTCACGTGCTATATAAACGTTAAGTTTTCTGCTCAGCTACAAAAGAGCACACCCATTGGTGGTATTGATCTACAGCGCAGTTTATTAGTAAATGGGGAAAATTAAATTTTGTAATTTGAGGAATATTTTCAAATGTTAATGCATATAGTGAAGGTACAAAAAGATGTAATATATATTATTTGTTAGTAGTAAAACAGGGCCTGAAGCAGAATTGAGAAGTGATAGTCTTATGGTAGCCGGCATCTTAATGAAATATTGCAGAGGCAGTTTTCAATTGATTTTCTACACAGACATAAATGTTGTTGGCCATAATTGCGTTAATAATTGTGTATTGGTGGCCGAGGACCACCTCTGAGGTAATAAACTGCGCTGTTAGTGTGAATACATTGAAGTTCTATGAATGCAAACAGCATCTTACGTGATATACATTCTCATCTGCTGATGTATGAAGCCACGCTATTTCTTAATAACTTTTATGAAATATTTTGACAGGAAAATACATTAGTGTTATGGACGTATAGTATTGTGTCACGAAACTGTTCATTTTGCTTAAAGAAAACTGTTGCCACCTCGAATAGCAGTAGCGCTAAATTCTATAAGCTATCTGCAACTAGCAAAGAATCTTTTAAACAACAGCACTGAAAATACTAAAAATCGTTACTCTTCTTTAATTCAGATTACTTACCATACATTTAGCTTGTTTGCTAGTTATAAACGATTACTTTTATCAATGAACTTGGCGACATTTACACTGCTTCACAGACAATATTGCTGCACGTTCCTAGGTGGAGACTTCTTTAACAAAATAACGATCATTAGCCGGGAAAAGCAGTGATTAAATAAAACCTCATGTTACATTAATATTAAGTAACTAGTTTTATTGTAATCTTGCTGAAATAGTACAACACTACAACACATGTAATTACACCACACGCCACACAGTTTAAATTAATGCTGACTGAAGAGCAAATAGAAATATACTCGTAAATAAATACTTCGTTTCTGTAGCCATAGTGTCAGTATAGCTTTGCAATTTCGTGTTATCTACTTGAGTCGGGAACATACACATGGGATCTTAAATTTACAATTTCACTTAAGGAAGTAGAATGAATTTATACATACACATAACATTCTTAAATTTACAATTTCACTTAAGGAAGTAGAATGAATTTGTACATATAAACGCATATAAAACTTAAATCAAAAAGTGTTTGTCTGGAAACCAGCAACTGCTGCAACATCTTCTTTTGCCTTGTACAACTCCTCTTCGATGGGAGAATCAGGGCAACTTAAAAACTGAATCAGATGTTTCGTTGTCTGCATTTCTCCGCACTCACACAATGTTGGCCATTATAAGAATAGTCATTTCATTACGTTGCCCTTACATTTAGCAACGCCGGTTCGTAACCTAGTTAGTGATAACCATATGGTCCAGTCCAAACTGTATCCGGTTGGTAAGCACTCTGTTGCATTTCCCTCTGCTTAGAAATGACTTGATTTTGCAGCCCACTGTTCCTATTTCGCTTTCTTGGTTGATGCATTTAGTCCATTTGTGACTCTTAAAAGATCTTCTTAGACTTCAAACTAGGTCTTTGTTGAGTATGGTCATGTAGTAAATGTAACTCATTTTCTTCGACTTTCTTCCTTTCGGCATTCCCGGTGTATGTCAACAGAATCAATGGCTCCTGACGTGGGCTAAGTGAAGGTAGTGCCATAGCTTGGATACAAGAATCCAGAAACAAGCCACTACGCATTTGTTTTAAGCTCTTACAACCATTTCTTGAACGTCAAATACTGGCATGCGTTGATACTTTAAAAACAAGACTCTAGAAAAGAACAAATTAATTAGCCAGAAATATTTAAGGCAGAACTGATAATGGCGGTCACAAAATTTTCAATCCAATCATAAATCCTTAGAGCGATTGTAATTAAAATATTTTGAATGTAACGTTTGGAAATTGACTAAAATTCGTAAACACGTGAAGTTCACATAGAAAATTTTAAATTCAAGAGTGGATTGACGAAAATATTGAACGCAACTGATGATAACAATAAAAAATTCTTTTAAATTCCAAATAGAGGTATATTCTCTGAAGCAGTTGAACCACAACTGATAATTTAGCTGAGGCACTCCCCAAAATGTTCGGGTACATCTTTAGTGATCTGGCCAGACCAAGATACAAAAATGATTATAGTAAGCTGCATGGTAAACACAGTGGCGGAAATTGCTTGTGAAGGCTGTGTACTAGGCCGACGTCAGCCTTCGTAACTAGCACTCAAGAGAAACATACCCCTGAGCCACGACCTGTTCCGGAACGCCCTACGATACACGTTATACAACTCAGTCTCTGCAACAGAGAGAAAACGCTGTATGCTTATTAGTCACGATAAAGCAATCACATGCACCGAAATCTTCCTCGAACGTACCTCACAAGAAGTACCAAGAATGGTTTAGTTTTAGCAGACATAAAAAGGTAATTGCTCACAGACCAATACTGAAACAAATCATATACTCTAAAATCTTCCTGTACCATTATCTTACAAGAAACGGCAGATAAATAGGAATATGACATAGTTTTAGAAACATGCAACAAGATGACACTGCAGAGTGAATCAAATCATGGTCACAATAACTGGCATAACGATTACGAGACAATGGGTCAGTCAACTTTTTTGCTTTTCTTTGGAGGATTTAAATCTGAGTGCTGCCTCAGCCGACCGCGCATCCAACACAAATGTTCTAGACACAGTTTACACACTGACACTTGAACTTACTTATATTAACCGCCAAAGCCACAGCCGGAGATGTCGAGTCTTGCCTACTCGTCTCTTATTGGGTGCCTAAAGGATGCTGCTATCTCGGATAGCTATACAACAGTTCAGGCAAATCACATTAATGATTTTTATTACAATAAATGCAGTAAATGAAGCAGGCAAAAAGGAATACAGACGTCTCACGACAGGAAGTGTAAAATGGCTAAGCAGGGATGGATAGAGGACAAATGTAAGGATGTAGAGGCTTATCTCACTAGGGGTAAGATAGATAACTGCCTACAGGAAAATTAAAGAGACCTTTGGAGATAAGAGAACCACTTGTATGAGCATCAAGAGCTCAGATGGAAACCCAGTTCTAAGCAAAGAAGGGAAAGCAGAAAGGTGGAAGGGGTATATAGAGGGTCTAAACAAGGGCGATGTACTTGAGAACAATATTATGGAAATGGAAGAGTATGTAGATGAAGATGAAATGGGAGACACGATACTGCGTGAAGAGTTTGACAGAGCACTGAAAGACCTGAGTCGAAACAACGCCCCCGGAGTAGACAACACTCCATTGGAAGTACTGACGGCCTTGACAGAGCCAGTCCTGACAAACCTCCACCATCTGGTGAGCAAGATGTATGAAACAGGCGAAACACCTTCAAACTTCCAGAACAATATAATAAGTCCAATCCCAAAGAAAGTAGGTGTTGACAGATGAGAAAATTACCGAACAATCAGTTTAATAAGCCACAGCTGCAAAATACTAACACGAATTCTTTACAGACGAATGGAAACACTAGTAGAAGCCGACCTCGGGGAAGATCAGTTTGTATTCCGTAGAAATATTGGAACACATGAGGCAACACTGACCTTACACCTTATCTTAGAAGAAAGATTAAGGAAAGGCAAACCTACGTTTCTAGCATGTGTGGACTTAGAGAAAGCTTTTGACAATGTTGACTAGAATACTCTTTTCAAATTCTGAAGCTGGCAGGGGTAAAATACAGGGAGCGAAAGGCTATTTACAATTTGTACAGAAACCAGATGACAGTTATAAGAGTCGAGGAGCACGAAAGGGAACCAGTGGTTGGGAAGGGAGTGAGACAGGGTTGTAGCCTCTCCCAGATGTTATTCAATCTGTGTATTGAGCAAGCAGTAAAGGAAACAAAAGAAAAATTCGGAGTAGGTATTAAAATCCATGGAGAAGAAATAAAAACTTTGAAGTTCGCCGATGACACAGTAATTCTGTCAGAGACAGCAAAGGACTTGGAAGAGCAGTTGAATGGAATGGACAGTGTCTTGAAAGGAGGATATAAGATGAACATCAACAAAAGCGAAACGAGGATAATGTAATGTAGTCAAATTAAATCGGGTGATGCTGAGGGAATTAGATTAGGAAATGAGACACTTAAAGTAGTAAAGGAGTTTTGCTATTTGGGGAGCAAAATAACTGATGATGGTCGAAGTAGAGAGGATATAAGATGTAGACTGGCAATGGCAAAGAAAGCATTTCTGAAGAAGAGAAATTTGTTAACATCGAGTGTCAGGAATCATTTCTGAAAGTATTTGTATGGAGTGTAGCCATTTATGGAAGTGAAACATGGACGGTAAATAGTTTGGACAAGAAGAGGATAGAAGCTTTCGAATTGTGGTGCTACAGAAGAATGCTGAAAAATAGATGGGTAGACCACATAACTAATGACGAGGTGTTGAATAGGACTGGGGAGAAGAGACGTTTGTGGCACAACTTGACCAGAAGAAGGGATCGGTTGGTAGGACATGTTCTGAGGCATCAAGTGATCACCAATTTAGTATTGGAGGGCAGCGTGGAGGGTAAAAATCGTAGAGGGAGACCAAGAGATGAATACACTAAGCAGATTCAGAAGGATGTAGGTTGCAGTCGGTGCTGGGAGATGAAGAAGCTTGCACAGGATAGAGTAGCATGGAGAGCTGCATCAAACCAGTCGCAGGGCTAAAGACCACAACAACAACATTACAATAAAACAGATTGACAGTATTTAACTTTGGGTTTACAATGTCCTGTCGCAAGCTATTAGCGACATCCAAATAATCAATGTCTTTCGCTACATAGAACGTCCATGCAAGTAATGGATGTGGATCACATGTAACAGCTCTACTAGTCTCCGTCTTCTACTGTCCATCGGTCCGCTTATGTTCTCTTCGGATAGATGCCGCTCGTGTTATGGTACGGTCATGGTCAGTGTACTTCTGGTTGACTTCGTCTCACAGAATACTCTGCTCTTTCGTTCATCTTCGTGCCGGAGCTTTTCGTTACGCCGGAACAGGAGACAATGATTGTCTTTGCAGGAGAGAAGGCTCGGATCGCTGTGTTGTGCAGTGTACGTCCTCGTGACCCTCCTCGGCTGGTGCCTTTGGCTCTCGCCGCGCTGGCGTCCAAGCCGGCTGCCACACCCCAGCCGCCTCACACGCATCTCCGTCCAGCCTGCAGCCATCAGAATCCCCTTCTCAGGGCTTGCGCACGGCTTAAGTGCAGACGTAGGCCAAAATTCATACTAACATTTAAATGTCGATATCTCCTACAACACCACAGTTAAAAGGTTAAAATTTGAGACTGTCATATAGAACGTAGTGCGTGATATTCTGTGCAGTTTCTGCTTGATAATGTTCATGGACATCAACATACATATACTGTACCTTTTCTCACAAACTAATGAAGCATTACTGTACCAAACACACTTTAGTACGTTTGGTACAGTAACGCCAGTTGGTCGTGTGGACGATGTGCACTATTTTACACCATATTTTAGTTCTACGTGACGTTGCTTGCTGAGTGTATTTATATGTTTTGACGATGTCATTACGGCTTTATCACATTAGGACACGGTGTAAAACAGATCTGAAGATGGTCATTACTGAGTGAAACTGGTCATCGTCGAAGGAATTTATATTGTCATCAAAGACTGGATTAAAAAAAAAAAAAAAACATTTGACTGTACCTGGCTCACTGCATGTATTCGGGACTATGTCGCAGCTTGTGAAACGCTCGATTGTGGAGCGCCGAAAGCACCGGGCCAATGAAGCTGTTGCAGCTATGTACAGAGGGTCGTTGTCGTGCCAGCGTAGCGAAAGGTGAATGGGTTGATTGTCCCTATCGCCGTGGGTTGACCCTCAGTCAGTTGTCATAATCATGAAAATAAGGACAAAAGTAATTTGTTTTGTGTTAAAAATGAATGTCAAATTTCGAAGTACCAGTCATACGCGTTCGTGTCAACCTCACCGGCCAGCGGACTGCAGTGTGCATAACGAGAGCACATTATTATAATAACGTAGGATGAGATATTTCCATTTGTTGTACTTGCGTTGAGATTAGACGTGAGTAAATTTGTAAGGCGAGAGTTGTGTATTCAACGAACTATATTACTTTACATAGGGCAAACTTACAGTAACCTTGGTTATTCCAGACCTCAGCTTCCTGAGCATAATTTATGGAGCAGCCAATATTCGTAGTGGTATCTCCCGTGGCAACACCGAACTTCCTTAACCATTATTGTTCAAAAATGGTTCAAATGGCTCTGAGCACTCTGCGACTTAACTTCTGAGGTCATCAGTCACCTAGAACCTAGAACCAATTAAACCTAACTAACCTAAGGACATCACACACATCCATGCCCGATGCAGGGTTCGAACCTGCGACCGGAGCGATCGCTCGGCTCCAGACTGTAGCGCCTAGAACCGCACGGCCACTCCGGCCTGCTAATCATTATGCCATGGACACATAGATCAAGGATTAATGGGCAATATTATTCAGACCCTTAACTAGAATTTGAATAAGTGTGATGCAACACCATTTTTCAAAGTCGGAAGTACGTTAAGAAGCAATAGACATTAAAAATTAATTAAACGTTTATGATAGGCAAGCGGTGGGAAGGGACTATTTCAACAATATTAATTAGAGAATACAGAGGAAGTAATGGTAATAAGTAGTTATTAATAAAGATTCCTTCTCGTTGAGTGTGGCTCAAGTGGTAAGGTTAAACGTAGCGTCTTAATCATAAGAAACAGTAATTATCTATACAAAGTTTCACGTAAACGTTAGTCATTTTCATGAAAGTATTGTATAACGACACTAATCAGAATAGAACAGGATTATCAAAGCAGTGACTAGAGCGAGTCCCATATGAAGTTTGTTGGAGTTGGTATTTCCGTCTAATAAGCAGTGACTAAATTTACATACGCTGTGTGGGTGAGATACTGAATATAAATTACGTCCATACTAACGTCTATCAAATTGCAATGAACGGTAAATGAGCTCTATTACAAAGGTAACAGTTACAATGAATTAGTTCTAAGTCCACTGTTACAGCTCGTTTACAGCTTTATGTGAGGTCTTCACCCCCACTAAACACACAGACCAAAAATAATCGCAACATCAAAACTTAACTAATGTAAAGTCAAGACATTTTGGAGATACATTTGTCTAGGCAACATATTTAAGTGATTAACACTGCAAGGTCACAGGTTAATGTAAGAGCGAGAAACGTCATACCGGATGTGGAATACTGGTACGTTAATAACCAGTGTACCCACCAGAATATTGAATACAAGCATGCAAATATGTATGTATTACGTTGTACAGGTGCCGTATGTCAATTTGTGGGATGGAGTTCTATGACTGTAGGATTTGCTCAATAAGGAGCCGATTAAAGCTGTTTGTGGATGACACTGGAGTTGCTGTCCGATGACGTCCATATGTGATAGAGTAGAGACAGATCTGGTGATCAAGCAGGCCAAGGCAACATGTCGGAGCAGTAGAGTACGTTGGTTACAACAGAGGTATGTCGGCGAGCTTTATCCCGCTGGAAAACAAATCCTGGCATGCTGTTGATGAATGACAGCACAACAGGTCGAATCACCAGACTCAAGTCTCGGTTCCTGGGGTAACCACGAGAAAGCTCCTGCTGTCACACGACATCGCACCCTAGACCATAACTCGAGATGTTGCTACTTTCTCCAGCAGCCAGACTGGATGGCTGCATGCACTCAACTCACCTCCTTCCAATCAACACACGGCCACCACTGGCATCGAGGTGAAACGAGGCTTCATCAGCAAACTGACTTCCACCCTGCCCTCCAACCAGCTCTGACTCGACACCATTGAAGTCGCAAGACAGTAGTGGTTTGGGCTGAGTGGAATCCACGCTACATTCCGTCTCACTCGGGCCTACCGTTTTGTTAGAGTTCGTTGTGTCACTGCGGTGCCAACTGGTGCTCAAACTGCTGCTGCAGATGCAGTAGGATGCGCCAGAGCCACACACTGAACACGGTGGTATTCCCTCTCGTTAGTGCCAGAGACCGGTCCTTGAGCCCGCTCGTTCTCGTGGCCACCGCTGCCAGCAATCATGCAGAGTGGCTAAATTCCTGCCAAGTCTTTCTGCAACACTCTGGAACGAACATCGAGCTTGTACTAGCCACATTAG
Organism: Schistocerca gregaria; assembly: GCF_023897955.1. Classification (NCBI taxonomy): domain Eukaryota; kingdom Metazoa; phylum Arthropoda; class Insecta; order Orthoptera; family Acrididae; genus Schistocerca; species Schistocerca gregaria. The sequence continues at coordinate 1,046,947,161 of NC_064920.1, read as the reverse complement.
ACGAGATCGTTCAGACTCGGTAAAGTGTTGAAAATGGCGGCGTCTTTGTCGCTTTATTCTTATGAGACTGGCACGAAACTAGAATATACATCATTTTCCAGGTGTAGAAACACGCCTACCAACTTTCGCTTAAGTCACGCAAATCCTTCTTCTGGTTGTGAATTTTTTGCGTCAGTATAATTTCCAACTACTTTTATTAAGTTTGCGACCGCAATCACCGTTTTTAACATAGACAAGAAGGTGCGAAAGGCTACAAAATTCAGAGCAAGTATGCTTAGAGAGCTTTCACGTTTCTCATCTGGGGATATTTCGTATTTAGAAGATACTGATTTATACAAAATACTCGGTAACAGAACGTTGTAGTATACAAGAGGTGAAACGCTTCTGATTGGTGAGACTACCATTCATAAAGCGGAACCGTGTCAGGTACACAGGTTCAAAAAATGGCTCTGAGCACTATGAGACTTAACAGCTGAGGTCATCAGTCCCCTAGAACTTAGAACTACTTCAACCTAACTAAACTGAGGACATCACACACATTACTTCCCGAGGCAAGATTCGAACCTGCGACCGTAGCGGTGGCGCGGTTACAGACTGAAGCGCCTAGAACCGCTCGGCCACCCCGGCCGGCTCAGGTACGCACGGGTAAGATTTTGACGGCGGATTTGTAAGGACAGTGGATAGTATCTCGACCAGGTTTCCTGTTTCTGTGATTTTCTGAATCGTTTAAAGCAAATGCCGGTATGTTTCCAGTCTAAAGAATTTGTCCGATTTCTATCCTCATACTTTCCCTACCTGAGCCAGTGGTCCGATGGATCCTTCGGCGACGAGACGTTACAAATTAATCTTCCTTCTTTTACCTTCGTCGTACAGACTGTTGCACGGGGACGCTACCTCCACAGCAGTAGTCATTTTTATTCCATGACTCGCTGACGAACTACACAGATGAGGTTGCTCTGATAACACTGAGATAAGACTGCAATCGTTTGTAAAGCGCTGGGTTACTAGAAGCCGGCGCCCGTGGGAGCGCCTGTATGTGTGAGTGTGTGTGTGTGTGTGTGTGTGTGTGTGTGTGTCTGCGCGCGCGGGTGTGTGTGCGTACGCGTCCGCGTCCGCGTAGAATGTTCGATGTATACTCTTTAAAAATAACGATGTACATCATTAACTCTGTTGCTGACTGTAATTTGTTCATTCATACACTGGTGGTAACAGATTTCATAGTAACTGGTCTGCCTGTCACAAGATGACGAGGTAGAGGTAAGAACAGCACGTGGCAGCCTTGCTACACGATAAGTGGAGCATAAAAGAAGTATAACTCAGTTCAAACACTTGGTCAAGTACACTACGTTATTTTCATTTTACGGTTAGAATTCCAAGTGTAACATGATTTCAAGAAAAATACAATCATACCTGCAATATACAGGGTGTAATGGGTATAACTGCATTAATCTTTATTTGTGGTTCCTTACTATGTACACACATCAGTGTGTAGGTTGTTTTTTCTCTGCATCGATCAATCTTCCCACAAACACACCACAAACATTGTGAACTGGAGTCTTCTGCATGGTCGTACTACACCACAAAGTGGACTATGCCGCTCAGTATAGACTTTCCATTGTGTATCCATGCGTTCACACGACGATGCCTGGCCTCCTACCCAAGAAAACATAAGCGATTATGTCTTGTTGTTGCTGCATGTTTTTAAAGGTACTGACCAATCTAAAAACGTACGACTAGTAATGGCTATAATTGATTATTAGTCCGCAAATGTCGTAAATACTGATGTAATGTTGTTCAGTACACTGTCCTCAATCACCATTGAAAACCTTTGGATTTTTTCCTGTTACACTGTGTATAGAACACACGGAAAACCATCTACTTGAAACACGAGACTTTATGACGTAGATGGCTTTTCATCCTTTAATGTGTTTCTGCCGCATACAGATGAAGGAATACATGTCACCTTACTAAAAGTAATACACCAATGCTACAAAACTACGTATTCTGCACTCGGAAGCGTATCTTTGATAACAGAAATTCTAAAAGTTTTCACACTTCGATGATGTAAGATGAGAGATATTAGGGAAACGAAGATTTCGAGTGCTAATCCCATACAGCGAAACTCGTGAATTGTGCCAGAAAAAGGCAGGTAGTGTTACGAAATGATTAATCTGTCATCACCGAGTGAGGTGGCACAGTGGTTATCACAACGGACTCGCATTCGGGAGGACGACGGTTCAAACCAGTCGTGGACATCCTGATCAGGTTTTCCGTGATTTTCCTAAATCTCTCCAGGCAAATGCAGGAATGGTACCTTTGAAAGGGCACTACCGTCTTTCTTCCCCATCGTTCCATAATCCGATGGGACCGATGTCCTGGCTGTCTGTTCCCTCACCAAATTAACCAATCGTCATCAAAAGGACTTTCTACTGTAACTCGTACTTCGACCGTAACCTCGGTACATCGTTACATAAAAACAAAACAAAAACCGTCCGAACAGGTCTTCAAGGCCTAACGGCTCCGACCCGCCGCCATGTCTTCCTCAGCCCATAGGCGTCACCGGATGCGGATATGGAGGGGCATGTGGTCAACACAGCACCCTCCCGGCTGTTATCATATATCGTAATCGGTGCCACCACTTAACAATCAAGCAGCTCCATAATTTGCCTCACAAGGGCTGAGTGCACCCCACTTGTTAACAGGATTCGGTGGACCCTGACGGTGACCCATACATGAGTTAGCCACGGCCAACAGTGCTTAACTTCGGTGATCTCACGAGAACCAGTGTTATCACTGAGGCAAAGCCGTTGGTACATCTCTACATACGAGCGTTGAAATAGTAGCCATAACATGGATAAAGATTTGGCTGAAACAAACGGGGCGAATACCATTTTGTTAGCTGCTCAGGCTATGGCTACAGCGTTTTTTCTGAATTATTGTCGAAAATCTACGAGATGAGCTGAACCACGGTGATCAAAAATCGCATTTACGAACATCATCAGTCAGGCATAGCACCATCCAGATGGCAAAATGGAAGGAATTGGGTTTCGTTCACCAAGTTTTGGAGATTACGTACCAAACGTCTTCGTCTTATGCATGTCTTAAAATTAGTCGTCGTAGGAAAATATTTGCTTCCAATGAGGAGGTGATCATTTATGTTATGATTCTGCAGAGTATGAAAGCACCTATTTTTCTACCCAATGACATTACATTGGCAATTCATTGGTCCAAATGTTTAGCCTTGCGAAATAAAGTGGGTTCCTTGTTCTTCCACTTTCACAACACTTATAAAACAACACTAACAGTTAGTACTGTTTTGGTATAAAACATGTGCTATGTTTCACAGTATGTGAACCGTGATATTGACATTTTAATCACTAGCTATGCAGAACATTTATAATGAGGAACTCCAGTACTACTGCTGTGCTTCGCTCCACGCTCCTACCGTTCATCTGCTTACACAAAAGCCGTTAATACTTCAGTAACGACGGAGGGCCACAGAAGGGCTCAAGTACACCACACGGGCTGAGCGCGCCTGTCCGGCTTTTAATTGCTCCCTGGGGCCGGTATCGTTAGCTCTCTGCCCCTCAGACCTACCTGTGCGCTTCTATTCCGCAATTACTTTCTCTGCTGCTATTGGAGGACCGTCGAAGTTGAGATTATACGATACTTCAGTGTCCTAAGCAGTATCTCATTCACTTTCATCTCTGAGTACTAAAATATACGAAGTGAGATAGGGCAGCACATTACTTGCATTCTTCGCTTAATGACGTAAATTATACGACCTTCATCACTGTACTTAATCAGGGCTCGTGATAATTTGGAAACTTCATACTGCTGTGTTGCCAAACTGAAAAGACATTTCAGTGTAGATAACTTTGTGTGAATTCGGTTTTTTGAGCATCAAACATCGACGTACGACAGGGGAATTTTACGGAATAATGAGTATCATTAGTGCCTGTAGATGATTCAGAAATAGTGAAACTCTGACTGAACGCCACTGAACGCAACTATCAGTTTGTCGCTTTGGTGCGATTGATTACGGACAGATGTTTATAGCTGATAGTTTGTTTCGTGAAGAATATCGTCCTACACTTTTACCACTGCAGAACCTAAGTTCCAACTATGATCATTGGTAAGGAAAAGCTAATAAGGGGACGTACATTTAATGACGTGAGCTACAAGTAGTAAAGTAGGGGGGTGGGGGGCCTGCGGCAAATTCTCACCAACTCTCGTTTAAAGTAGGGGAGGCAACGAAAATGGCTCATAAACTTTGTAATTTACAGATTATACATTATTATAACGGCTAACGTTTTGGTAGACAATCTGTTATACATTTTGTTAAACAATTTATCAATAAAGAGTAATTTTTTATAGATCCGTCAAATCTCTTAATACGACACGTATTTTCGCGAAATCTTTTCATCCAATGAACAATATTATGCAGACCATGTTGGTGAAAGCCAGTATTTGATGAAGGTATTCTATATTTATGCTAAAACGCCTATTGAATATACCTCTACAAATTATGAATCAATGCTCAAATTTTAATATGTATATGCAGGCGGTTAAGTCTGAAAATCACGACAGCTGCTGCCCACCGAGAAATCAAACTAGCCACAAGAAATGCTGCTAGACTTATTGAACCGGCTTTATTTTGTGCAGCTTGCACCATGGACTTACACGTCTTATTAAAAGTTTTCAGCTAAGAGCTTAGTTTATTGCGCATATCTTGGCCATCTTTGTAAAGCAACATGTTTACAGAATCTACAGAGGTGCCTTCATTTTTCTCATTGACCACTACCGGAAGACATGGGCTGGTCGACTTTAGTTTAAAGTCTGTGTCGCCTGGCCACCAAAAACTGTTGCAGGACGATTGTTTCACGGATGCAGTTATATGGTTCCTTCAGTGTACAGCGGTTTTATGACTATGACGAGTGGGGTCTGAAGATGGCATCAACGTACTGCCGAAACTGGTATCACATAGAAGTTCATAAAATAAAATCAATTTCTGCAATACATACGGCTGTTGGTAAATTATTCCAACAAGACGTTCATGCCAGCCGTCGTCCCACGATCCATAATGGATCAACGAAGATAAGTTTAAAGGTGTGGACAGGTTGGGTTGGCTTTCATCCACAACCACTACTATTCAAACTCTTTGGTCCTGCTGCTGCTACATCACATGACTGTTTTGTTCCTGAACATTATAGTACTCAGAATTATTTCTGTATTGAATGTTTCCATCAGGTGGCTCCCAATTTTGACTCAGCTTAGATGCTTGTTGGTTAGCCCACCTGTCGGCATAATTTTGAATAGTTTCAGGCTGTTGGAAGTTAGGCTTGTTATGTCTCATGACATCTCTGTGTCTCTTCCTACTATTTCCTTGTCGATTTATTGATGAATCCATTCCCATTTGAGTTCATATACGCCATATTCTATTATGGTTGTTTATAACCACTGTTATTATTGTCACTGTTGTCATGGTATTCTTTTTTCCGTTTCTGTTAGCACTGCTATCTTTATCATTATTATTTCCACCGTACTGCAGAGGGTAACTACCTTTACCTGAACTAATCTTCCTTCTATCGTCGTGTGTCGAATCTAGTGAATCCATGATGGCTAGAAATCTTTCCAAGTGTTCTTCAAGGACGTCAACTAATTGCTCTCTAACTGGAATAGGTAATTTTGGTTTTAATAATCTTAACACTTCTCTTGTTGTCATGGGTTCATCCCACTAATGAGTTTTACTTATGTAACTCTCTGTGTATTTTCTCATACTACCTAACTTTGTTTTGTACATAGAAGGACTGTAGAAACGTGGGTTGGCGTTGCATACAACCCCGCTAGAATCTGTGATCGGGATTCGCCCAACACGTGAGGTCACCCACCCATCTGAGGAGCTGCCAAGCGCCGTGGACGATAGGCGGGGGTAGCTGCTCAGAGGATACAGGTAAGTCTAATGACTGTGTTCCTGTACTACCAAAGCACGTAGATGTCATGTGTCCAATCACTACAATACAGGAAGCATGTGAATGCCTATGGATTGAGTGAGGAATTAGGGAATTTGGTGTCGCAGCCTATTTTGTATTATCTGCGGAAATTATTTACAACAACCGTGATAAGTAGAGAGCCTTCAAGGCAGTCAGTATAATGAAACTCGTTGTAGTGCAGCCTAAACGTAGTTATCATTTTAACCCCTAATTTCTCAGAAAATATGTAGTACATAGAGTATATGCTTTAGGTATTTCAGTGGTATGAAGCAAAAACATGAATGTGTGGATGAAATTTAATTATTTAAAAGTTACAGAGTAGACCTCTCGTGAGGGAAGAAGGGGTCAGGGGTCCTACCACATTTCACCAAGGGGTAGAGGAGCTTCAAATTTAGGAAAAAGAAACCTTCACGTATTTAATGGACGCCTCCTAAGAGTGTGTAATGTGCTTCAAAATGTTCAAGTCAGTGGATTTGGGGGCGGGGTGTCGGGGGGAGGGGTGGTTGGCAGAGTAATTGCTAAAGGTGTTTAACAATCTGCTGCAGAACTCATATAGCGCCACTCTTGGAAAAGGGATGCTATGAAAAATGGAATTTGTTTGGGTAACCCGCTCCACGCCGTCTCATTCTCATGACCACCTGACATCTACTCATGACTCATGGCTACAACTTACAATTAGAAATTGTCGACAGGGCGAACAGAATAACGGGATACCGCATTGTGCACCACTACAGATATATCTTAAAATTCAACAGGAAGCGATGCTTACATCAATGTATTAGACATTTTTGATTCTTTCAGACTGGAAACTGAACGGTTACGGAAAAAGAGATGGTTTTCTACCTGTTATTGTTCTGGTCAGTGTTCCTTTTTTAAGTTAATGTATTGCCTTCGCGGGAAAGGAAACTGTCGACGTAATAACATGTTCTGAAGAGACTTGAAATTCTTGATAATCTTAGAATTCACACTACACACAAAACAGGAGAAACAATGAAAAAGCGAATGTTTAAGTGAGATGACATTAAGTGTACTTTTCGTTCCACAAACCCATAGTGAGCGGAATCACAAATATCTCAAACATCTAAAGAAGCTGAAAATTCGTAATACATTTGTAGAAGAACTGAGTGATATAGTGATGTTACTTCGACAGATAAAAGTAATTTGTTCGCAAGAATGTGGAAAAATTGAGAAGTTTTAAATGCCTTTTTTAAAAATTAAGACGTTTACCACAATCTTTAACTTTAAGCACACTAGAGTGGAAGAGGTAAGTGCAAGCTTTTGTAGCCAAACATAGTCCTTAACAAAAAGCTGTTTATAAGGCTAAGATACAACACTCGCATTAATGCTACGTTGAAGTTAGATAATTATTACACAGCGTTCCTGTTATGGAATGTATTTAATACATAAGTCAGATGATTCTAAAAAGGAGTTTCATCGGTAAGGTACAGGGAGGTCGTTAGCAATAAATTATTTAGATTTATCTTAATTTACACTTCAACAGTGTCTAAATACTTGTGGTGGTTACTGTGAAACGTGGGTGCTTATTCTAGAACTGAGAAAAACTGTTTAAGTTAAAATAACAAGTATAAGGTCGCAAATTTTAGCACAAAAATTATAGCCTTTACACTGTTTTCAACTCCAAAACATAAAAGACAGTGCAATGGATCATGCATCTTGCCAACATCAAAAAGTGAAATAGACCTATACACAACAATATTGAACATTAATTCTCTGAAGGACCATTAATCGTAAGCACAATAATATGAAAGTTTAAATGGAAATTTCTTTACAAAATTGCTGCTACACATACATTATGATGTTAGTCTGTACTACGAAAATCGTCCGATTCCGATTCAAAGTTCAGTACTATTTAGGATGACAATCAAATCTACGGTGGATGGTTAGTTATGTGACAAATTTGAGCGCAAGACTACCCAAGTCCTCTCGATTTTACAATCGACGCAGGCTGGTTAACCAACTAAGTTTATGCCTCAGCATGCGGTATTTACCTTAAGCTGCAACGATATGCCGACTGCTCTCTCCCACTGTAATTCCTACAAAACTAATTAGACCTTTGCTGAACTATCCTGCAGAAACTTTCCCTATATTTCTTGTTATGCAAGGAAATATATACTCAGCCATAGTCTTAGTATGTAGTGATATACAGATGCATGGTAGGAGCAGTATGCATATTATAGTGCCCTCTCAGTTCTCACAAGAACAATTAACTAATTTGGCGGGTTCGTTTCTCCACAGTTGGAGCTAAACGTTGTTACAGCTTATCTCTATATGGATTGCAGCCGCTGTGAACGCAGTGTCCACACAAATTTATTTTCTGCATCGTACAGAGCATTAAGTGCTCCATTCTGCATTTGACGCCAGTTCAGAGAAGAGTCCCCGAAAATTTCTCTCTTGTCCTACTAAAGGTAGAACCTCCTCCCCTACTTGGGTTCGTTCGTTCGTTCATCACGTCATGGCCTTTGTCGACCAATAGATGCGTTCCTCTTATTTTGTGGAAACTCTCTCTATCAATCACAGTGTCCCATCTATCAAACTGCGTCAACATTCAGTATTTTTCTCCTTCCTAGTACGTTTCCGCCAAGTTTAGATGTCTAAAGTACATTGACCTTTCCGTGTGTTGCACTCGGCGGACACGTGATCGAAATGCGTTACTAGTTTTTGTTCATATCCTGTTGGAATTTAGAAACTCAGCTTTTTAAAGCTTTTTCTCTGTGCCTTGTGCAGATGTGCTGCTACACGCGGTCCTTCCTCCTGAATCACCTGGTTCGGGTAGCTGACCTTCCTCCTGCCACCTCTTTAAGTAGTTTCTGTTGTGACCCCTGCAGCGCGCCTTCGCCACGTCGTTGTCCACCTGACTTTCCAAACGAAAAACGACTCGTATTGCACATTCCATCTTCCACCCAAAGACATGCATTGTATAATAATGGTGTGTTAATTACCGTTGATTGATTGTCATCCCTTTTTGGATTACATACTGATAGGCAAATGTTCTCATAACCGCCGAATTATGTTAGATGTCAAATTCACCTTCTCGTTGTGATATGTAAAGCTCTCATGTAAGGTGCGAATCTGGCCAACTATTCTGCCTCCTTACAGATCTTCCTCCTTCTGTCTTCAGTTTTGTACTAGGTCAATCAATGGTTGAGAAATTGACTGAAGAAAGCGCAAAATTGGTTCAACTGCTGACTGCAGCAATTGACATATTTACTGATCAACAACTCATTTCAATATTTAGTACAATTTAAACAGTGTTTCAATTCAGCCTCCTTCCTTTACCTCGCACATTATTTTCTGGTATTGTGTACAATTGTATTGAACTAATCTAAGGAATTTTTTCTTTCAAATATAGTTGACTACATTTAAAAACCCTTTTGAAGTTCAAACAATGTGAGTGTATACTTCTAAATTTGTATCAACTAAACCTTCCCTGTTTTATGCCAGCCGCTGTGGCCGAGCTTTTCTAGCCGCTTCAGTCCGGAACCACACGACTGCTATGGTCGCAGGTTAGAATCCTGCCTAGGGCACTGAGGTGTGTGATGTCTTTAGGTTAGTTAGGTTTAAGTAGTACTGAGTTCTAGGGGACTGATGACCTCAGATGTTAAGTCCCATAGAGTTCAGAGTCATTTGAACCATTTCTTTAACCCTGTTTTATTTTTGACAGTGTTCTGTTTTGTTTAGCTAATTTATGTTAAATGATGATGGATGTATTGAAGTTGAGGAAACCTTCATTCAATATTATCCTCCCCTTGTATAATAAATGGTACTATATTCTTTTGTATTACTCATAATCGAAAACATGTTTAATGATTACAATTAATCTTCATGAGTTATGTCACAACCTTTTTCATGATTTGACAGCTATAATCCTACTTCTGAACCTATTTACTGTCTCCAAAAATCTTAATTCAATGATCATGCCTTTACAAAAATTATTCAATATGACTTACACAAACATTTAATTATAATTATATATCTGAACCCATTTACATTCTCTAAAAATCTTAATTCTATGCATCAGGACTTTTAAAAAATTATTGAATTTGACTATCACAAATATTGAATTTCTAATCCTAATTCTGCTTTACAAAATTTACATTCACTTCCTGGAATAGCTAAACACATTCATGTTTATCTAACCTATTTTAAAGAATACATTACACTACAATCTTACACTCAAAATGTTATAATAGGTTTTCATTTACATAAACATTTTGAAAAAAATTGCAGTATTCGAAAATGTTATTGTCTTATCAAGATAAACTACGAAACCTTCGTTAATAATGATCTGTAATTAACACATAGAGTTAACATTAACATATTTTTAAACACAATAAGAATTTAAATTGCTTTCTTTTTTGTCTCCGTAGTAGTCTATTGGAGACAGTGCTTTCTTCTATCTTTAACATGGTTTATTTTTTCTTCAAGTGTTTCGACGTGTTTCCGTTGAACGTGGAATGACGGTCGGTTGTGTGCCTCACCATGTCTCCATTGAGCATGAGATGATGCTTGGTCTTGCCGCGTTTCCGTGCCTTGCCATGTCCCGTTGAGTAGGGAATGACGGTCAGCAAAGAGAAAGGTCTGAAGGTCTGAGTGTGTCGTGAATGAGTGGTATCCTTTGTTCCATTATGCGTTTGCCTGTGGTGCTGTTGAATTGGAGGTCCATTTTTGGCAACCTAAACTTATATGTTTCAACATTCGTCGAAATCTTATGCCGGTTCACCGTTTGTCATTTCGTCTGTAGATTCCCATATGAGTTGTTATCTTTCTTTTTTTTGGTATGTCATCTGAAGGTGTTGTAATCTGCCATAAAAAAAACATCGAATATTTATGCTGTTAGAAGAGTTAAATTAGATTCCCATTGGTAGTTAAATGTAATAATGGTCTTTTATGGGAAGGGATTTGAAAAGGTTTCTTGATCTCTTCTGGTCCAGGCTCTTCTTTCTTCCAAATCTTCTGCATTTCGTCTTTTTACTTGTGTCTTCGTTCTTCTCTGGACTGGGAATTAAGATTGAAGACCTGTTTAACATCGTTATCGTTTATCCGTTCTTATGGTGTCTACTTTGCAGTTGTTGTGTATTCTTCAGTGTAATCGGTTGTTGATCTAGATATGTTGAACAACCTTTCATCTAATTTGTGCTCCATCTCATGAGTTTTCAGGGATTGTTCCACAGTTGTTAAATTTCTTATGGTCTGACTACAGTTTCCGGTACTCTGCCCATTGAGTTACAGAATCGCTTTTCTTTTTCTTCCTGTGGTAAATCTAAGCCTCCGCTTGTCCACGCCGTAATATGTCCGCCTCCGTTCCGGTTCGGTGGACATTCTTTATCTCTTCATATGCCGCTTTGAATAGTTTGCGATAGAAGTACCGAGTGACGAACAGTTTCGCAAAAACCATTGGTATGACGCTTGTGCGTGGCTTTCTCAGGAATAAAGCTCACGTCAGGGTACATTCAGGCTGCGTTGTATCTTTCCAAACTTTTCTACACAGGAGTTATCCTCTAGGAATGTCGTTTCCACCAAGGCCTCCTCTTCTGTTATCTCGTAAGCTGACGTACCAGGCACTCACACTCAGTGTTCCTTCCTCTCACGCCTAACCGCTCTCCTCAGTCTCGCCGTCGATCCAGCCGCAATTGATGTCGCACCTTGGCTGCTGACTTCATTTCCAATACTCAATATCTACCTTATGTGATAGTCTTACTTTCCTTACATCCTTGTATTGCGCTATCAACTTTACAAACATGAAGGACATTTTTATATGACTTTACAGAAAGTATCATTAATTATCTAAAAAATTTAGCTTCCCCCTTATTTCTCATTTAATTTAATTCTACCATAAGATAAAGGTCATCGTTTCCTCATCTTCATCACTATGGATAGTAAGAATGACATTGATGGTGACGACGGTTAGTAGGTTACTAAATTTTTAATTATTTACTCCTTTTTTTCTAACTACAAGTATATTATGTTGTTTTGAAAACTTCGCACTTTGACTGCGACTCCAGCGTCCTTTTCTCTGCAATCTTGTCTTTTTGTTCATAGCTGTAAGAGAACTTATAAATACATTAGAATTGCCTTCCAAATATCGTCTCTATTGATCTGTTGTATTGTTTCTAACGTCGTACTTATACCGTCCGCTCTTTTCTCGATTACAGACTTTTACATTCCTATGTTCCCTCATCGTACTCTTCCATATAGAAATATTTTCTGGGTGAACTTGACATCCTACTATTCTACCTCCTTCCTAGAAATAACACGTTTCTTTCTTAGCTTAATGTTTCAATTCTGTTTCCTAATTATTACCTCCTAACGACTTCTTACACTTACATCCCTCATATTTCGATTTTATTATCAGGTTGTGGTATCTTCCACAAATCCTATATGCTTCACATGTTCCCCTAAATATCTCTTCAATTATTTGTTCACTGTCCTTGAAGGAACAAATTTAAAACGCCTATATCCTTCTCCCCTAATCCTCTATCTCCTACCTACTTCTTCTTTTCTTCTACAAAAATCAACATCCTCCTCCTTCAAACTACGTCTTTAAGAGAGAATCTACTACTATTTCGTTACACTATCCACTTGGTGATCTCTGTTTTTCTCCTTACGTTCAGCTCTTTTCCTCCTTACATTCAACTCTTTCCACAGAACACATTTAGTTTGCAGAAGAGATACCTTAGTAGCTACTTTCCTGTCTTTTCATCATCATTATTGTTTTACGTTTTTACTAAATTTATTTTATTTCATTAATCTAGATAAGTACAAGTTAAAAGTTTTATCTATGTGTATTTTGCTGTCTTTCATACTTTTTGGTTCCTGGACATTCAATACAACTAAATTCTCGAGTGGACCTTTTCTTCATTTGTCTAACCTTTGTATCTAGAAAATAATTTTACTTGAAACGCTGTAACCTTACGATCGCTTGGTGCAAGTTTACAAAACGTCGATGTTTTACTTTCCTTACTGGTGGGATTCTAACTTACGTATCACTGTTGGTGTTGTCAATAGTGCTTTATTCTCATGGTATACTATTACTTTCTCCGTTTCGTATAAACGCGCTACATCTTCTACAGTTGGCTCATCATCATAAATATTTGTACTGCTGTCTATATTCTCCGTTCCTGAATCCTTTTCCTCATCATCATGTGTCTATTCCCAGTCAATTGAATCCCAGCATGCTGGTGTCTGTATTCGATCTCCCCTTAAACCTACTTCAAAATCTGGCTTATCAAAACTATTTACATATTTGGTTATGCAATTGCTTTCATTGTTCGATCGAAGTACATGTGACTGGTCTCCGTACCTCTCATCTCGTCAATTTTGTCTTTCACCTCGGTTTGGTGGCCTGCCCTCGACTTCCTCAACCGGTTCATTACGCATGTTTTGTCCAGCTGAAGTTTGATTTTCCAACCCTTTCTGCGTTCTCTCCATTCCACTTACACGTGAATAACCGGGATTTTGCTGCTGAAAATATCTAAGCGTTCCGTCTTAGTTTGCACGGGGATTGTATATCGGATCGCAGTTACCACCGTAGTTCCTAGAACCAAATCCCCCATTGTAATTCCGCGGTCCCCCAAAACCATAATTGATATTTGCCCTCTGTGCGTTACCAAAACCATAGTTATTATTGTTGTCCCATGGGTGACTACCTCTCCTTCCAAAACCGTTACCGTTTCCTCCGTTATTATTAACATTGGAGTTATTATTTAAACCTGATCGCATGCTGTTATTACCCCTACTATTGTTTTCTCTAAGTGTACGTTGTTTTCTCGCGTCATCTTAACTGAAAATGAATTCAAGTTCTCTCAACATTCCTTTAAATCCTTATATGTTATCTCTTGCCCTACCAACCAATGACTGCTGATAACGGAACGGTAACTTCATTGTCCACATCCGTATCAGCTCCCCATCACTGTATGGATTGTCTAAACATTGATTTTTCTTGGTCATATCTTCGAAAAATCTAACGGGTTTCTTTTCTCCTATATTTTCAAACAACTCTTTCTGCAATAACTCATACATTATTCTGTTTTGTGTTTCTGTCGACCAGTAACGCTCCAAGAATGCAGTTTTAAATAGTTCATATGAATGACAGTTCGGCACTACTCTTTGCATGGTTTCCGCTATTGCTCCGCCCATATGCCCCCAAATGAAGTCAAGTTTATGGCTAAGTGGCCAGTGCTCTGGTAAACCGATCTGACATTGATTTATGAACGTGCGTGAATGTAAGCCGTTCCCGATTTCTTTGTAATGTTGGAATTTTCTGACTGTCAAGAAGTGATCATTGTCAAATTTTCCTCTTCCACCATACGGCTTTTGTGTTCTCACAACATTACCCCTTTTCTTTCAATGATGTCATATTCTCTTGTACTCGTTCTACCACATTCGGGTTTTGATCTGACATATTTACGTCCCATTTAGCATCGCATCTAAGCATTGGTGTGCTGTTGTGTAAACCGAACCGTTCCTCGTGTATCGGACTGAAATATTCGTTTACATTTCCCGTTACTGGCTCCGTGTTTTTCCTTTCTATTAGATTCACATTGACTTGCCGTCTGTAACCTGTTGTGCAATTGGTACATGTGACGTAGCAATTTGCTCCGCTTCCACGTCACCCGCGTACTTTCGGAAGGTCGACTGTTGCTCTGTTGAAATGTGCGCGTCTACCGTTTCTCGCTTCCTTGTCTGGTGTGACCGCACATCACCTACTTCGCTCACCTGTGTTAACTGTTCCTTGCCTATTTGTTTTGCTTTCGCTTCGGTCATTACTGACGCAACCTCTTGTGAATAACCGACTGGAATCTCATAACGTTTTTGTGTTTCCGCTACTGCTACGGAAGATTACCCAACTGACTTGTTTCTTTTTGGATTACTGTCCATTACTATGTCAGATGATACTACCGATTCAGTTACCTCACTACTACCTTCTGTACGATTCTCGATACCTTGTTTCACTTCTGTATGAAGTTTTTGATTTAAACCGAGCTAGGTGGCGCAGCGGCTAGCACACCGATCTTGCATTTGGGAGGACGACGGTTCAATCCCCCGTCCGACCGTCCTGCTTTAGGTTTTCCGTGATCTCCCCAAATCGCTCCAGGCAAATGCCGGGACGGTTCCTTTGTAAGGGCACGGCCGAGTTCCTTCCCAGTCCTTTCCTAGTCCGATGAGACCGATGACCCCGCTATCTGGTCCCCTCCCCCAAACAATCCAATCTAATCCTGTTTCAGATTTTTCGAGACTATGTGTTCAATGCATCTGTCGAACCTTTTTAAAGCGGCTCGCGTGACATGTTTTCTGACATTGAGCTCTTCTACGACTTGGTGCGCCTTACCAGACGTCTTAAGTGCTAACTTATCCACTCTTTGATTAACGTTAGACACGGCATACTGCACCAGGTCAACGTCAGAACGCATCTACTTCTGGTCAGCCATTAACGCTTGTATCAGCTCGCCTGAGTCTGTCGCCTCTCTCCGGATTTCAGTAAACTGTTCATTGACTTCTGTTATACCGGAGCCAAGGTAGCCCCTGACGGCCGGCAACACCCCAGAAAACGAGGTTGTCTATGCCCCAGGGGTACCCTAAAGCACCGTGGTAAACACCGGCTATTTACATACAAGATAATGGACACAGACATGCCGAGTACTACTTCTTGCAGGGGGCGCTCGAGCCACGGCTTGCAGGAAGTATCACTACACCGAAACCTGATTGGCTGGAGACAGATATTTAGGGGCTAGAACCAGGCCGAAAGTTCCATTCTCTGGCGGTAATTCGCTTGAATACCGGCCTTCGATTGTGCTGTTGCGGTACCAATCGAAGTGATAGGTGTTGCAGGTGCCAGCCAGCCAGCCAGCCAGCCAGCCAGCCAGCCAGCCAGCCCGTCCGTCTCCATGCAGCGGTCACCACCAGCAGCGAGCAGCGAGCGGCCAGCAGCCAGCAGCCAGCAGCGGTTCCCGGTAGCAGCGGTTCCCGGTAGCAGCGGTCCCCGCCAGTAGCGGTCTCGCCAGCAGCCCGCCAGCGCCGGCCCCCGCCAGCGCCGGCCCCCGCCAGCGCCGGTTCCCGCCAGCGCCGGTTCCCGCCAGCAGCGGTCTCGCCAGCAGCCCGCCAGCGCCAGTCCCCGCCAGCGCCGGTCCCCGCCAGCAGCCAGCGGTGGTCCTAGCTGCCTCCAGCAGCAGCAGCACCAGCAGCAGCAGCGGAGGCGTCACCACCAGCCAGCCAACCGGGTCGCCCCCACCGCCAGCGACAGCAGAGTGGGGCTTCGGCCCCAGTCTCCTTCATTCTTCGTCGTTCTCTGTCACCTTCTACTCTGTGTCTCTCGTCGCCCTGCCCGTCTCTCGTTTGTTTCCTTGTCTTGTTCTGTGTTTCTCCTCTCATTATGATGTCAAACCCCACCAGCTCCTCTACAGCCACCACCACTGCCATCGTCTACACCTCCCCCTCAGCCGCTGCCACCACTATCACATGGCGTGCCGCATTACTCCCCCCTCAGTCCATCCCCCCACTCCTCACTCTCCCATCTCCTTCCCTATTTGTCGCCCCATCCCCGGCTCCTCCCTCCCTCCCTTCCCTTCCCTCCCTTCCCGTGCTCCTTCTGTTTCTGCGGCCACCGCTAGGGTGGTTGCCCAGAGAGCTACAGCTCATGCTCAACTCTGCCCTTCGCCCTGGTCATCATCATCATCACCGTCGCCTTCGCCGTCACCCTCACCGTCTCCAGCGCCGACTGCAGCACTGGGACCTGCCACTCCTCGCCACATTCCAGTTGTTCCCATTCCCCACACCTCCTCCGCCGCCGTCAAGCGTCCCAGTGGCACCCCTGCCTCCTCTACTCCCAAAAAGGCTCCGCCTCGTCCCCCTTCCCCAACTCATGATGCCATGGATGTCTCCCCGCATGCCCCCCTTCCTCATCCTCCTCCACCCCCTCCTACCGCTACCTCCTCTCTCGTCCTGATCCCTCCTTTCTTGAAGGCCGGAACCTCGCCCTCTTCCTTCGCCAGAATTTTCCTGGTGCCACCATCTCCCTCCTTACTCCTCGCCGTGATTCGGTGCTCATCTCCTCCCCCAGCCCTACCCTCCACATGGACCTCCTTTCCCGCATCCCTGTCACCCGCCCTAATGCCTCCCTCACCCTTGCTCCTTCCCCGTCTCCCTCCCGCCAACCCCAACCCCCGCGTCGCCCAAAGAACCTCACCGCCGTGATCACTCGGCTTAGTCCGGCGATCACAGAGGAGGAGGTGTTGGCAGAGCTCAAGGCTCATCCTCATCTGGAGGTGCATGCGGTTCGCCACAGTCATAACTCCTCTGGCCCCACCCGCCTTATGCGGATCTTTTCCAAGCACGCCCTCTCCATCAACCGTCTCCTGAAGGAGAGTGCCCTTCTCTTTCACTGCCGCTACCCAGTTGACCCTTTCCATTCCCCTCCTCAATCGCTCCGCTGCCAGAGATGCTTGCGGTATAATGCGCAACCTACATCTGAGTGCCGCGAGGCCCCCACCTGCCCGCACTGTAGGCAAGCCCACTTTCTCAGGCAGTTCCCCAATCTCCAGTCCCCCCCCCCCTCCTGTAATACCTGTAACCTCCCTCACCCCACTTACTCCCAGAAGTGTAAAGCCCGACCCCCTCCTACCACTCCTGAGCTCACTGTTCCTGTCCGCGCTCTGGACGCCCCCACCCCTCCCGGCAATTCCCTTCATCCACCGCTGAGGACATCATCAGATTCCTCATCATCGTCCTTCAGAATGTTCATCCTTTTCAGCGCCCCCACACCCTGAAACAGGTATTCCTCGCCGCCCGTTCCGTTTTCCACCTGAAAATGTACGCCACCTACTCCAACAACCAGGCCCATTTCACCTTATCCCGCCTTGACACCCTTGTCTAAATCCCTGTCATGGCGCGATAGCACCGTATCCTTTTCAACAACATCTGCTCCCTTCCCGCCAACAAGAACCTCTTCCTGCACACCTTTGCCACCCACCACGTGGATGCCTTCCTCCTCAATGAATCCTTCCTCCAACCCCACTACACCATCCACACTTCGCCATACCTCCTTCACCATTCTGATAATCCCCTCCCGATTGCACATGGCGGAATTGCCATTGGTCACCACCGCCAGATCCCTGTTCGGCTCCAACCTCTCATTCCCGACCCCACCGAACACCTGATCCTTAGTCTCTTCTTCCGCAGCCTTACCGTTACCTGCGCCACCATCTATGTCCGCCCTAACGCCCCTATTCCCTTCGACTTCCTCTCCCATATGGACCGTACCTTCTCCTCCTACGTGATCGCCGCCGACCTCAAAATCCACAGTCGTTCAGCCGCCCAGCTACGGCGGTTGCATCGGTTCCTCTCCTCCCTTCAAGGCGCCCTCATCCCCATCCCCCAACACACCCGTCCTGAATCCACCTCCACTCCTGATGTAGTCCTTTCCTCCACCAACCTCCTTGCCCGCATAATGGGGGATGTCATGGACCCTCTTTGTAGCGACCATCTCCCTTTTCTCCTCACCGTTTCAGACGGTAGTCGCCCCTGCCCCAACCCTAAGTATGTCCATAAATACTCCCGTGCCAACTGGAATGCCTACCGGGATACCCTCTCCACCCAGGTTGATAGCCACCCCTTTACCTACCATCACCCTGACGATGTCACCCATGCCACCACCTTTCTCCAGCAGACCTTGTCTGAGGCCGTGGAGGCCCATGTCCCTACTGTTGCCATCCACCCCCACCATCCTACCTTACCCCCACAGGCCATCCTCCTCCTCCATGAATCCCGCTGTCTCTACCGTGCCTTCCTACACACGCGTGACCCGGACACACTACGACGCCACCGGCAACTCCAACGACACATTCGTAATTTGCTCGCTGCCAAGAAATGCCGGGACTGGCGAGAGACATGCACCCGTTTAAATGCTACCCTCCCTATCAACTCATCCAGGTTCTGGTCCGCCTTCCATCGCCTTACCGGAACTAAACCCTCCCCCTCCTATCCTCTTCTCCATGATGATCACCCCTTCCCTGCCACCCTTAGTAAGGCCAATCTCTTTGCCTCCTACCTGTCTGATGTCTTTTCCATCCCCGATGATCCCCAGTTCGATTACTCCCTCTTCCCGGACGTCTGCGATCGAACTGACACCTCTATCCCTCCCCTCGCACCTGGTTTCCAGTACTTGGACAACATTACACACAGGGAACTCAATGCCCCAATCACTACACAGGATCTCATTGCTACACTCAACACAAAATGCAACACCGCTCCTGGTCACGATTGTGTCACCTATCGTCACCTTCGCGAAGCTCCTGCCTCTTTCATCTCCACCTTGGCCAGGCTATACAATGTAGTCCTGTCCACCGGTTCCTACCCCGATCTGTGGAAAACCTCCCGTCTCCTGATGTTCCTTAAATCTGGCAAACCGCCGTCTGCCGTCTCTTCCTACCGTCCTATCAGCCTTACCTCGGTCTTCAGCAAGGTCCTGGAATGTATCCTCTCCCGCCGCATCCACCAGCATCTCTGCCATCACCGCCTTCTTCCGGTTACCAAGTGTGGCTTTCGGCCGTCCTTCTCTTCCGACGACCTTCTCCTACACCTCACTCATCTCCTTTCCGACCAGCTTCATTCCTGTCGCTCCACTATCTTCCTCTCCCTGGACCTTGAACGAGCTTATGACCGCGTCTGGCATTTCGGTCTCCTCTTCAAGCCCCAAACCTTCGCCCTTCCCATTAACTACGTCCGTCTGATCGGCTCCTTTCTCTCCCACCGTCCCTCCTATGTCACCATCCATAACAAGGATTCCTACACCTTTTTTTCCTCCGCCAGTGTGCCCCAAGGCTCCGTCCTTTCTCCCTTCTGTACCTTTTGTATACGGCGGACATGCTGCCGTCACCACCCGTCCACCTTCTCCATTTTGCCGATGGCACCGCCTTCCATGCCCTTGTCCCCACCCTGCAGCGCTCCCAACACCTTCTCCAATCCCATCTTGACCGGTTCACCGCTTGGTGCAACCAGTGGTTATTCAAGGTCAATCTCTCCAAATCCTAAGCGATCATTGTAGGCAAAACCACCCCTTCATTCCGCCTCCTTGATTTCCATCTCACCATCTATGGCCGTCCTGTCGCCTTCACTCCCACCCTCAAGTACCTTGGCGTCACCCGCGACCGTCGCCTCTCCTAGACCCCCCATCTCCGGACAATCCAAGCTAAGGCACACTCCCGACTCCTCCTCCTCAAGCTTCTTTCAGGCTGTACGTGGGGTCTAGACCCCTCCACCATCCTCCACACCTATAAATCCCTCATCCGCCCTATCCTCTGCTACGCCCATCTGGCCTGGATCTCTGCCCCCCCCCTACCTTTTATAAATCCCTTCAAATCCTTGAACACCATGCTCTCCGCCTCGCCTATCGCATCCATCTCCCCTCCCCCACACGGATCCTGTACGATCTCATTCCTTTCCCCCACCTCCTCTTTTTCCTTGAAAGGATACGGATCCTGTGCACCTCCCACAAACTCGACCATCCTCACCCGCTTGTCTCGCCCATCCTCTCCCAACCCCGCCCGCTGCCGCGCCTGTATTCCCACGTCCCACCCGGTCTCCATTTATCCACCCTCGTTACCGTCTCCCAAGGTGGCTTCCGGCAGCTACCCCTCCCTGATGAAGTCCTCCTCCCCTCCATCTACCCCTCCTACCAACTTTGATCCTACCCGCCCCCCACTTCCTGTGGCCTCTCCACTTGGCACCCTCCCTCCCTTCTCTTTCCTTTTCCCTCGTCCCCTTCCTCCACCCCTCTTCCCCCGGGCTCCCCATTTTTTTCCTCCCCTCCCCCTGTCTCCCTTGCCCATGGCATCTGCCCTCCCCTCTCTCTGTCCCACTCCCCTTCCTCCTCCCCCTCCCTTGGCAGGACCCCGGACTCGCACACACTCAGTGAACATTCACGCGCTGGAGATCATCGCCATCAGTGTCTCGTGTGTGTGCCTTCGTTTTGTGTTCAGTGTCCTTTCGCCGTCACGCCACCACTGTTCACGTGTTCCGCCGCAGTCATCCGTGTTATGTGCGCTGTGTCAACAAGAGTTAGTGTGTTTTTTCTCATCCAGCGTGAACGGCTTCATGTTTACTGTTTTTTGTATCTACATTTTTTGCCCGCCGTTTTTATTGTTTTGTCTGTGCCACCTATATGTCATGTTATTGTACCACTCAAGGCTGAAGAGCAGGGTCATATGCTGCTGCCAGCCCGCCTTGTATGAGGTGAGTAAAATTACAATAAAGAAAAAAAAGCCCAAAGTTCAGGTCACGCTGGACGCCGACCTCGTGTACTGCGACCATTGAAGATTATGTCTTCATCTCGGAGTAGGACTGTTACTAGTGTGTGAATGTACTACCACGAACCTTTGTGGAAAATTAGAAGTGAACTTTTGTTTGCCTAAATTAGGAGACTTTTTTCGTTATTGTTTACTTTCGTTTATATGGCTCTGAGCACTATGGGACTTAACATCTGTGGTTATCAGTCCCGTAGAACTTAGAAGTACCTAAACCTAACTAACCTAAGTAACATAAGGACAACACACACATCCATGCCCGAGGCAGGATTCGAACCTGCGACCATAGCAGTCCCGCTTCTTTTATATGGTCAGTCATCAATCTTGTGAACTTACATCAGTAAAAGTGGTGTTAGTGAAAAATTGAGAATTATCAGTCACAACAACTTCTGTTCGAAATTTTGTCTGATCGTCACGGACTTTTTCGAACCCCGCGTAAGTTTCAAACTGGACCTTTGTCGTTTTGGTCTGTACATCTTCTAACCTTGCATATTTTTCTGCTTTCAAATTCGTTAACCCTGTATTTGTTTCAAATATCAAATCTGGTAACCCTGCAATTGTCCGATCTACGACCATAGTGAGTAGCTTGAATATTGCAAACACACTATCTGATTCTTCGCCCTCGCCACCTGTCACTATTCCATGCAAATTTTGCCTTTCTTCCACGTGGCGTTTCACTGACTTCCGTGCACAGTGCAGACGCACTTACACACATCCTTTTTGTTGGAAACTGTTCTGTTTGGTTCCAAATTACTATATTCGGTTCAACGTACCGAAGTTGCTCGTCCTCTGACACTATTTCTGATCCACTAGCTCCGTCATTTGTTTGTTTTTGTGCACTTTCAGACTGTGATACCAATCTTGAAACTGCAACTATTCCCTCTGCACTACCACTACATTCCGTCTCGTGACCTGTACTCAATACCTTTTGTTTCACATCAATCTCTATCGTGTCAAGATCTTGAGTTTGACCTATCTGCGATACTATCCGCCATTTCTGATCATTTAGCTAACCTCTGTCTTTCTCGAACTACGTGGCCCTGCGCTATCGTCAACATCAAGTTATACGATCTTACACGTTTCCAAAAATTCACAGAAATTTTCTTAGACTGCGTACATCACATTAGCAATACTGTACACTGTATGTGGAATTTCAACCCAACTCAACAACGTCTACACAATAACTTTGATTTTACTTGTTAATACAACTTTTCTACACGTTTCATCACACATTTACTGTATTCTTTCCCCTACACATTTACATACTTTGGGTAATCTCGTCACAAAACAACACGTAAAGTTTTCTTTCAAAACTGAAAAAAATGTTTTTATTCCTACTTGGCTAACTGATATCCAGGCAGACCAATCGCCATCCTGGAAGGTTGGCATTTGTAATGTGAGTGCTTATTCTAGAATTGAGAACACCTCTGTAAGTTAAAATAACAAGTTTAATGTCGCAAATTTTAGCACAAAAATTACAGCTTTTACACTGTTTTCAACTCGACAGTATAAAAAACAGTGCAATGGATAAAGCATCTTGCCAACATCAAAAAGTGAAATAATCCTATACACAACACTATTCAATATTAGCCCCCTGGAGGAGTATTAATCTGAAGCACAATAATATGGAAGTCTAACTGGAAATTTCTTTAAAAAATTGCTCCTATTCATACATTATGATGTTGGTCTGTACTACGAAAATCGTCCGATTCCGGTTCAGAGTGCAGTACTATTTAGGATGACAATCAAATCTACGGTGGATGGTTAGTTATGTGGAAAATTTGAGCGCAAGATTACCGAAGGCCTCTCGATTTTACAGTGGAAGCAACTTGCATTCGATATTTACCTTAAGCTGCGATGAGCTGTCCACTGCAAGTCCGCTCCCCCCACTGAAATTCCTGCAAAACTAATCAGGCCTTGGCTGAACTTTCCACCAGAAACTTCCCTTTGTTTCTCGTTATGTGAGAAAAGAAGTACTCAGCCCTAGTCTTAGTATGTGGCGATATACACATCCATGGTTGGAGCAGCATGCATATTATAGTGCCCTCTCATTTCTCACAAGAACAATTAACTAATTTGGCTACTTCGTTTGCCGGCCGATGTGGCCGAGTGGTTCTAGGCGCTTCAGTCTGGAACCGCGCGACCGCTACGGTCGCAGGTTCGAGTCCTGCCTCGGGCTTGGGTGCGTTTGATGTCCTTAGGTTAGTTAGGTTTAAGTAATTCTAAGTTCTAGGGGACTGATGA
Source organism: Schistocerca gregaria (assembly GCF_023897955.1). Taxonomy (NCBI): domain Eukaryota; kingdom Metazoa; phylum Arthropoda; class Insecta; order Orthoptera; family Acrididae; genus Schistocerca; species Schistocerca gregaria. The sequence continues at coordinate 1,046,923,607 of NC_064920.1, read as the reverse complement.
CCTCCGATGTTAAGTCCCATGGTGCTCAGAGCTATTTATTTGAGCTAGTTCGTTTCTCCACAGTTGGAGCTAAACGTTGCTACAGCTAATCTACTGTGATCAACGCAGTGTCCACACAAATTTCTTCTCTGCATCGTACAGAGCATTAAGCGCTCCGTTCTGCACTTGACACCAGTTCAGAGAAGAATCCCCGAAAATTTCTCTCTTGCCCTACTCGTATCAGATCTCCTCCCCCACTTGGATTCATTCTTTCTTCACGTCACGGTCTTTGTCGACCAATAGAAGCGTTCCTCTTATTTTGTGGAAACTCTCTCTACCAATCGCAGTGTCCCTTCTATCAAACTGCCTCAAAATTCAGAATTTCCTCCTTCCTAGTGCGTTTCTGCCAATTCTACATGTCTAAATGACATTGACCTTTCCGTGTATTGCACTCGCTGGAAACGTGATCGAAATGCGTTACTAGTTTTTGTCCATATACTTTTAGAATTAGAAACTCACCTTTTTAAAGCTTTTTCTCTGTGGTGCTACACACAGTCCTCCCTCCTGAGATCACCAGTCTGGGTCACTGACCTTCCTCCTGCCACCCCTTTAAGTGGTTTTTGTCATAACCCCTGCAGCGCGCCTTCGTGATGCCGTTGTCCGCCTGGCTTTTCAAACTAAGAACGACTCGCACTGCCTGTTCCACCTTCTACTCAAAACATGCATTGTATAGCGATGGTGTGTTAATTACCATCGATTGACTGTCATTCATTTTTGCATTACATACTGATAGGCAAATGTTCTCATAACCGCTGAATTACATTAGGTGTCATTTTCACCTTCTCATTGTGATACATAAATCTCTCATGTAAGGTGCGAAACTAACCATTTATTCTGCCACCTTACAACTGGATAAACGGATTGTTTCTGAATTGATGTAAGTGATGAACTCGTGAAGATTAATGTTCTTCTTGGTACCGAACTGCGCTGTTGCTTATAACATTTGCTGTCAATAAATAAATATACTGAGAAATAGTAGGTAGAACATTCAGCTTTGTGGACAGGACCCTGCAAGTCATTTTTAAAATTCCTATCACAAATAATTCTTACTGCATGCTGTTAGTTGTTCATGATTACTTTTAACTTTAACTGATGAACTGCTCAAAAAATTATACTTTCACGAGTTATGGAATGAAAGTAAGAAAAAATTGCAAAATGTTTATTATTACATCTTCTACATCTGACAAAATACACAATTTTCATAAGAAGAGATTAGAACTTTTGACACGAGGTGGTACTGAAGAATGCTGAAGATTATAACTAATGATGAGGTACTTAATAGAACTAGGGAGGGAAGACATTTGAGGCACAACTTGAGTAGAGGAAAGTGTCGGTCTATAGGACTCATTATGAGCCACCAAGGGTTCACCAGATTAGTACTGCAGGCAAGTGTGGCATTAAAAATCGAAGAAAGAGACAAAGAGATAAATACAATAAACAGATTCAGAAGGATGTAAGTTGCAGTAGCTATTCAGGGATGAATTGGGGTTGCACAGGATAGGATAGAATATAGAGCTGCATCAAACCAGTCTTCGCACTGAAGACCACAGTGACAACAATTGAACCCTGGCGGCTACTTCTCTCTTTGTGTGCTTTAAGTTTTTCGTATCCAGGAGAACCTGCTTCGAGTCTTTCAACTACAAATAGCAATATTTTTATCTACAATGAATTGGCTAAAAAGTAATAAGTACAATAATAATGTAATTAACAGTTTCTTCTGAAATGAAATTTCATTCGCTTTTTATCGCAATGCACTCACTATCTCAAAATAAAGAAGAATTAGCATGTGCTTATGTTGCTATCGAAAGCTTATCAGTATAAGCTACAAAATGCAACATCTCTAAGATAGACCTTATTTGACACAAAAAATAATTAGTCCCTAATTCAAATACAGAAAAGTAATTGATCTGGCGGAATTATATTTTCTTCGAGTCTCAACTTTATCTTCCATAATTATAGAAGTTGAAGAAATGAATTAAAATTGCTACCATAGGCAGAACTTGAACAAAGGTCTCCAGCTTTGTAGGCAGATTTGTTAGCCGTTACACTAACGTAGAAAAAAAATTAAAACTCCAATCCACGCCTTCAGCCCATTTGCCCGTTCTTAATGGGCTGAAGATGTGGACTGAAGTCTGAATTAAGGACGGGATAGGACTAGAGTGGTCCATGCAGCTGTATTAACAGTACTGTACACATCTGCCTAGTAAGTAAGAGACCTGGATTCATGTACCATCTGTAGCAAAAACTTTAACTCATTTCCTTAGCTTCTATCATTATCGAAAAGAAAGTTTAATTTAGGAATTTTTGCTGTCCACGAACCTTGTTTCCTGAACGAACAGAATGGCTTGAAGCATCTGTAGAGCTTCCTGTGACATCACAATTCCAATTTGGAAGCGATTTACGCTGTCAACTAACTTTACCAGATCACAGAATACGTCAGTTACATCTGTTGTCTAATGACTTGAGTACAGTCTCGTTGTACGTGCAAATAGACCTCTGAATATCAATCATTGTTATAAACCGAAAATATGATTTCGAAAACATGTTACTTCCAGCCGTATAGATGAGAAATGGATTGTATATTACCTTTTCTAAGAGATGTGAGAGTACCGGAAAAGAGAAATTGGCCGGACGTTTGTATCGTCATTTCTTATTTAGTGCGTTAAATTCAGAGTAAGGCGTAAGGTAGATCAGTGGTGATGTCGACAGTGGATCAATAAATTACCTTTCACATACACAAATGTTGCGTGCATGGACTACGGAGAAAAGAAATATATTGCACTTAAAACAGACGCATTCTCCATTTAACCCATAGTGGCTCAGTTACAGAATGTTGATGAAACTTATCGTATTCTTTCCTTCTCTTGTAATAAAATCGGACTTCGTTTCATAGTCCCAGCATATTTGTAAACGATGCATGCCAGAAACGGAAATCACCAGACGTCAGTTTCCTGTGGAGTACCTTTCTGAGAGTTAAAGAAGTTGGATGGCGTAGATATTAAGTTACTGTACACATTAGGGTAGAGCAGCGTTAAAATCTTTGTCCACTCACCCTGATCTAAATTACTCTAGTGGCACGGCAGATGTGAGATGGCACGGAAACATAGAAAACAGTTTTCCTTCCCCAGCGTCATAGACAGTACGTTCATATCTAACATTCCTTATTTTCTTCTGGTAACTTCAGTGACGCTCGACTCACGGCATCCGTCACTTTTCCAGTAATCCAGCAAAACCTATAGGCAACCTTGGTTATACTCTGAATTAAAGCTAGTTTCTTCTCAGCATTAATTTAACTGTATGTATGCAACTTCAGTAAAGATCACTTATCATGGTCTTCACTGAATGGTGTTAACGTTACAGGTCATCAGATGCAGAGAAACTGAAATTATGATCTTAATCATCTACCATCTTCCAGCATGGTAGAGCCTTTTGAAACTTAAATAAATATTTTTACAAAGTGTTTTTTTAATAAAACTTTTTACAAAGCCTTCATTCTATCATTATTTATAGATCCACTCGAATTCGTTGAAGTTCACTAACTCACAGAGATGAAAGGAATTGAAAACGCTGCTGTTTAGTAATGACTAGATTAAAGAAAAAAACAGACACTGAATTAAGAATTAATGGGTACTGTATTTATTTTTAAACCAATAAGAGTTTCTATGCAGCAGAAAAGTAATTAATTAGTTACATGTTCCTGAGATCATTTGAAATCCTTTTTATCGACATGAAGTGAATCGAGTCAATTTGCAACATTACTTATACAATATTACATTAAACATTAATGAATGCATTATTTTTGGGTTGCACCTGTGCAACTACACTTAAAAACCTAATTTTACCTTAATAAAGTAAAGGGTTTAAATTAAATACTCGGTAAGTAAATGGAATAGGAGGAGTTGTGCGGAAGAAATTATTTTAGGCTAGTTGCAAAACCTCTAATTCTCCCTGTCAAACATAGTTTTACTAGGCAGATGCGTATTGAACTCCTTTCTGAACCACGACCAGATTTTTTAATTGGATATGAACGTTTGCTTTCTTCTCGTGTTGTGCGTATCATCATCACTATTCTTCTCAAATTATTGAGTGTTTATAGCGAGTTTCACTAACAAATACACACGCTGAGAAGGTTCAATTAAAACACCTAACTCTTTGAAGAGGTACCTGTAAGATGACTGTTGGTGAACAACAAATATTATTCTTACTGCCCACTTTTGTACAATCATTATTTTCGTTGTATATAGTAGGGTATGCCTAGAAATTATTTCGTTAAGACACCACTGAGTGGAAGCATTCAAAATAGGTTTATTCACTTTTTTCCCAAGACTAGCAGTTATATCAACAGCTAATCTTTATTGTTTGAACAATTCATTTTCATTAACATGGGCACCCAAAAATTTGAAGAACTATACTCTTGTTACTGATTCCAGTTTATGTGCTGCTTTAGCTGTTCATAAGGACTCTATTTGTTGACAAAAATAAATGTAGTGTGTCTTCCCAAAATTTAAGGACTACTGGTTTTTCCAAAATCAGTAATTCTTTGCACAGCATCATTAACAATTTCTTCTGATGTTTTCTCTTTAATGAAATTCCTTGTAATACTTTTATCATTTGCAAGAAGTACCAATTGTGCTTGGTGAATGTTTGGTGAAAAGTCATTCATCTCTATATATAACTGAGCCCTATGGAAATCCCTTCATGATTTCTCTCCTGTCACTAAAATTTTCTCTACTTCCAACATAGTTTCAATTAAACAGCAGCGACAAATTTTAATCAATGTGGAAAAGTTCCATTGGCCTGACTGAGTTAAAGCAACTCTTCACAACTCTATTGGATATTCTTTTAATACCACAGTATTTCTGATAACTTTTATAAGTCTTTAAATTAATTCTAGTAATTTTATACTTAATTTGGTGCTGTTTCTAGTTGGTTCAGTGGTTGTGGGATGACCAATTTGAACACATACTCTTACTTTGTCAACTATTTCTACTGCTGAATTTAGGAACTAATAGTTAAAAATACTGGCAACTTGTGAATTATCAACCACATCACTATCGTTGTTATAGGTTCTTCTACAATAACTGGTTTTTCTGTCTCCCATATCACAGTATACCATACAGTCTTGCTCTTACTATTTGAATTATTACCTTCTGTTGTGATGCATTTATTTCTGCACATTTTTATGAATTTCCTTAAAATATTGCACTATCTTCTGTATAATACTAGTAACGACAATCTTGACTTGTTTTGTTTCCATATTTATTCCCCTTTTCCATTTGCTTAATATTTTAATCACTTTATTTATCCATTGATTTCTTGTTTCTTTAATGGACCTTCTAGATGACATTTTAGGAGAGTAATTTTCAAATATTGACGCAAGTATATCAAAGAATATAATGAAATTCACGTTAGTAACTCTCTCCTTGTGTACGATGGCTCTACCACTCGCAGACGTACTGCAGGGTTCTCAGGCTGGAGAGTGTTATTAGACCTTCATTAAACAGCTGTGCTGACGGCGTTAGTGTAGAGCTGAACGTGCAAGTGTGGTATTGTGTTTTTGTGACTGTTGGCGGGTTACCTCCGCGAAGTCGTTATGGCAACTTTAAAAGAACAAAGAGTGTGTGTGAAATTTTGTTTCCTGCTTGAAAACACTGCAATGGAGGCACACCAAATGCTTCAAGAAGTTTTCCAGGAGGACGCTACGATCCGCACACAGGTTTTCGAGTGGTTTGGGCGCTTTAAATGTGGTGAGATGTGTGTTGAAGACCAAGCTCGTTCTGGACGCCCTTCAACATCGCGAAATGAGGAGAACATTGAAAAGATTCGCCAAAAGATCAACGAGAATCGTCGCCAATGATCGACCAAATTTCAGCAGAGACAGGAATCAGTCGGAGCTCGCGCCAGCGGAATTTGAGTGAGGATTTGGACATGAGAGGTGTTGCTGCTAAATTTGTTCCGCGCCTTCCTACACAGGAGCAAAAAACCATCCGCATGAATGTGTGTCAGGACTTGAAAAAAGAGATTGCACGTGATCCAAACTTCTTGAACAAAGTCATTACAGGGGATGCGAGTTAGTGTTACGGGTATGACCCAGAAACCAAGCAAGCGTCAAGCCAGCGGAGGACTCCCAACTCTCCCAGACCAAAAAAAGCAAGACAAGTGAGGTCAAATGTGAAGATGACTATCACTGTCTTTTTTTATGTTCGTGGAATTGTTGATCGGGAATTCGTACCCCTGGCCAGACTGTTTTTACTTGGATGTTTTAAGGCGTCTGCGAGAGAATGTGGGGAGGAAACACCCGGAACGTTGGCGATCAGGTGACTGGTTTCTGCATCGCGACAACGCTCCAGCACACACGGCCTTAAGAGTGACCCACTATTTGGCATCTCAGGGGTGGTCTGTCGTTCCCCACGCTCTGTATTAGCCGGACCTAGCCCGTGCGACTTTTTCCTATTTCCACGAATGAAAGAAACGCTAAAAGGGGAGCGTTATGACGATGCGGAGGCGGTAAAAACAGCTTCCCCCTCGTACTTCATGCCATGCAGCCTTATTTTCATCATGTTATTATTAAAAAGCATCGTATAAACATGCCAGAGATATAAGGGAGTGGAGTGTTTATTTCCGTTAATTGTGCATCCTCATCAGATAGTTAATTACCAACTGAGTATACAGCACTGTCTATAAACATGTAATCAATTAGGATCCTACAATCGTGCTGGAAACATGTTGGAAAATTCAGTACTGAGAAAAATTTTGATGCTTTCAAATAACGATCCCATCTCATTTTCCAGTCAGAATCGTCTAACAAATCAACATTTAAATCTCCACAAACTACTGTTTTTTCTTGTCTCATAGTTACCATAATAATGAATTTAGATTTCTCATAAACCAGTAGAAATTATCTGGAGGGTAGGTGTAGACTGTTAAAATTACAAGAGAATTATTGTACAGTAACAACAGAATGTGTGTTGATTTGAAATTATCTAACAGATTAAATGTGTAGGCTGGACCAGACTCTGGGGCTCGAAGCTGGTACCTTTGCCTTTTAAGGCAAGTACCCTACCAACTGAGCTCTCCAAGCACAACTCTCTAGCGGTTACTTACGGAATTACTTCATCTCACAAAGTTCCCAGTTTTGAGAGCAGTCTGGCACTTTTAAACTATCTGAAAGTTCGAACAACAGAACGTGCTTCTATGTTCTGATTCACACAAAAACATTGTTTCTAAGTTTATGATAGTGTGCCCAACTTTTGCTTATTTTGAAACACCACTTTCCATGTTAACTCTACATGAAAATCATGCTAGTCCATGTTCCCTGGTATTTAACTTCTCTACGCTTATGGTTACATTTTATTCAGATAGGTACAGAAAATTTATTTCATTTCCCACACCTTGTAGATATATAAGAACCTCGCCTATCTTGTGTTTGAACGCCTAATATTGGGACAAAAAAAACACTCTGCATCCCAACTCCCAGTCTCATACACGGTACAGCACAGATATGAGACTTACTTGTTAGTTTCAGTCAAGATCAACTTACATAGCTAATAGCTGTGTTAACCCAGAGCTTCATTTGGCGCTGCAAGACCTTCACAAACCCCACAGGTGTGCTTTTGTTACTCTTATTGCATTCAGTTTACCTTTAATACCGTAATCTAAGTTGAGAGCCACGTTGCTGCCTGCGTCTGAAAGTATATAGTTTCCTGTAGCATTTGGCCTCCATCCCTCCCGTGATTGCTACTTAGAAGAAGGACTCGGTGCCTTCTGGTTGACGTTTGTACTGACCTTAAGTTAAAGCGGTCCCTACCAGTATACTGCAGTCAATCTGGCTCAATTTATTGAGGCTCTTCTGTTTCGGGTAATAAGTGATACTAATTTGAAATGTGATTTAAAAATTTACTTTCTTTGCATATTTATTATTATCTTTTCCCATTTCCCAATGTCTCTTTCCACACATCGAATTATAAATTGCCATTTGTAGTTCTGCCTGAACGGCACAAGTATATCTTCCCTGTTCTACGACTGCATAATCTGCATTGTTCTCACCAATGGAATCGCCTCAGTGAAACGCCGACCCATAACTCTAAGAAGTTTATGCTGTACAGACTAACCTACAGCAACATTCCCGTTTTTTCAGCAAACCGAAAAAAAAAACAATAGCACTTAAACAGCATTTCATCAGCCAATGCCTACGTTAGAATGAGCTGGACATCCAACTTCGGTATGACGACCATCCTGATTTCAGAGCGCTTGGTACAATTATGAACGTGCTATTGTTTTCATAATGAAAACTGATGAATTTCGTAGTCAACTGTGATCATTATGTAGAGCTCATACTGAATAAATAATTATTTTGCGATTCGGCTTTCAGCCTCCATTAAAACAGGAGCGAAAAGTCAGCGAGCTAATGCATCAGTCATCAAAATAAGTATGCCAGTGGTGACAGATTAGTGCAGTTGAGAGAAAGAGACGACCAAATTATGTATGAAATATTAACGAACTCTGAATAATAAATTCATAATCATACCATTCGACTGAATTAGTATAATGAAATGAGGGGTTTAAAAATTAAGTTTAAAAAATTAGGGCAAAGTCTTTATACCGAAGTACTTCCAAAATGTTATTCCTCATCTGGTTGTTAACTGAAATAGACTATATAGCTGTAAAAACAAAGAGATTAACAAACTGCACTGACGTGGTAAACTTTGATCGCAGCAGAATCATTACAAAACAAATTAATTTCGTATGTTCGTCTACCAAAACTACTTTTTTGCGTGTGTTCCACTTTCCTGCCTAATACTTTTGACTGGTTTCAGTCAATGTAATATCAGTTCATAGCTGTTATTTATTTTAAAAAAATTCTGAAGATTTTAAGTAGTGCTAGTCTTGTTCAGCCGGTACTTAAAAACCACCTACGACAGTGTCTTTCACATTTAGTACTTACAAATCTTTATTAAGTGTGTGCCAAAGTATACCTTTTAAGGTAGCGTATATCAATGCCTCTTCCATTCTTCCATTCCAAGGATGGACCGTTGAAAGAATGAGTATCAATGTGCTCCTTTTGATTCTGTTTTTGATTCAATTTTATTTCCACGGGAAGCGAATGAGTGATAGTACCATATCTACTGAGAACCAATTCTTGCAATTTTCTCAAGATGCTCCACATGTTTGCTCGAGAATATACCTACAACGTCTTATCAGCATTTCTGTAGCACTATTTCGCTAGGCAAATAACTTTATGACCCACTAGGACGCATATATATTTTTACAGTAGATGTCCCACTCACTTCGAGCAAACATGAATCACACACCGGAACCGTACTCCAGCACTGAAAATACTTATGTACTGCAGACGACCTGTTTCGAACACAAACTGCCGTTTCCAAGCATACTTTCAATAAATCAATACCTGTAGTTGGCTTTACCTACACCTGTGATAATGTTACCATTATCTTTTGTAAGTTTCACGAGGGCTGCTGCTATGTCTAGCAATCCCGTCGCCGGCGCGTGGTCCAGTGGCTAGCGTCGCTGTCTCTTGATCAGCCGGCCACTGTGGTTCTAGTAGCTTCAGTCCGGAACCGCACTGCTGCTACGGTCGCAAGTTCGAATCCTGCCTCGGACATGGATGTGTGTGATGTCTTAGGTTATTTAGGTTTAAGAAGTTCTAAGTTCTAGGGGACTGATGACCTCAGATGTTAAGTCCCATAGTGCTTAGAGCCATTCTTTCTGGATCATGGGGTCCCGGGTTCGATTCCCGGTCGGCTTGGGGATTTTTCTCTGCCCGTGGACTGGGTGTTTGTGTTGTCCTCATCACTCCAGCATCATAGTCATTGGTGACCGTGGCTAATTGGACTATGTAAAAATTGAGACTTTGTACGGGCGCAGTTGAGAGCCCCACAAACCAATCATCATCATCTAGCAATCCCTGATGAGTCACACATTAATTATCGATGCTGTCGAGCTATAAGCAACTGCGCAAACGAATATAAGGTATGTATAACTTTTTTGGCTCTAGATATTACTAGTTAATGTGCTGACTAATATTCATGTGCATTTCTTCCCAATGTTACAGTACTTACACAGAAAGTGGATGGGCAGTTTGTCAACTTATACTCATGAGCCAGAACAATATTACAGCCTGCCTAACAGCGAGCTGATCCATCTTTCGACTCCAATAAAGCAGAAGTTCTGTCTGACATGAGTTGGACAGATCCTTTCGTGAGTTGTGTGGCACCGGAGGTCTAACAACAGGTCATGCAGCTCCCATAAATTACGAACCTGTCGTTTTTTGGCAGGGAGTTAGCGCCCAGTAACGTCCCGGATGCGTTCCATCAGGTTTAGATCATGCGGTTTCTATGCCCAAGACATCAGCATGAGCTGTCATTTTCCTCAGACCACTGTAGCACGATTCTGGCCTTTCGACACAGGCGGATATTCAGCTGGAAGATGCTTTCGCCGTTGGATAAGACATCAAGCGTGAAGGACTACACCTCTTTCCCGCGTTACTGATCGCAACTGCTATAAGAATCAAATTCACTGACAGTTCCTTTCTCTGTATTACACCAGATGGCAAGCAATAGTGTCCCTTTACCCTGGAGAATCAGGATATGCAAGGGGCAGAACTGCATATCGTCACGTAAAAGAAAGACACATAATTTATGTGGTTTTTCAGCTTCTCCTGGCGTACTAAATGTCGAAATAGTTCATGGACAAATTGCCGGAAGTCAGTGTCCAACGGGCTCAACATTTTGGTAAAACTCCATGTGGCCCTCATCAGATGCTTTCACCTCCCTCTCTCCCTCTGAAGGCCGCTCCATCTTATCGGTCGTCCCGCCGACACACTGTTCCGTCTGAGGTTTGCGTCCAGATGTGCCATCTGGTGGCACCTCTCCTTTACCTCCACCTGTCCCCAAACGTAGTTCTAACATCTGGGTATCAGGCGTTACGAAGGATGCTCCCGCTTTCATGGCTTATCACCGGTTCCCGTATTCAAATCACAATAGGTTCTATAATGCCGCAGTCGGTTCCATTACTCAAATCGCAATAGATTCCATAGCGGTGCCATCCGGGAAGTTGGAGGTCTGTGTCGGAACCTTAGTATTGTAATAATCCAGTCAGTGCAATTCTATCTACTATTGCCGACTCGTTAGTATGCTGCAATGTGGTGTGCTGTTTGTGTTCTCGGCAACGGTTTTCGACAGTATATATTGTATGACTTACGTATGTCTTACCACATTCACAGGTTATCTGACAGACCCAGGATTTCCGTAGTCTAAGGTCATATTTCACACTACAAAGCAGAGTCCCTGTTGTGGTCGGCATCTTCACTTGGTATTTACGGGGAATTCGTACTATTTTCATGGATACGGCGCCCCAAAAAGGGGTAAATGCGGTGACCGCGTCCAACTCAGTATCGTAGTGTCGCCGGTTGTCCATAGGATATAGGGCGCTGGACTCTCTGTCTTTGGCACTACTTGTAGCCATTCTTCCAGAATATCGCTCTCAAATGATAGTCTTCTGATTCGCTTGATACTGCTCGCCACGAATTTCTTTCCTCTGCCAACCTCTGCATCTCAGAGTAACACTTGCAACCTACGTCCTCAGTTATTTGTTGGATGTATTCCAGTCTCTGGCTCTCTATATAGTTTTTGCTGTCTGCAGCTCCCTCTAATACCGAGAAAGACATTCCCTGATGTCTTAACAGATGTCTTATCATCCTGTCCCTTCTCCTTGTCCGTGTTTTCCACACATTCCTTTTCTCACCGTTTACGCGTGAAACCTCCTCACTGCTCAACTTATCATTCGCCTAATTTTCAGTTTTGGCCTGCAGCACCACCTCTCAAATTCTTCGATTTCCTTCCTTTCAGTTTTCCCACAGTCCTTGTTTCACTGCCATGCCATGCTGTGCTCCAGACATACTTCACAGAAATTTGTTCTTAAAATTATGGCCTATGTTCGATACTAGTAGACTTCTCTTGGCCAGGAATGCCCTTTTTGCCTGTGCAAGACTACTTTTTCAGTCCACCTTGCTCCGTCCATCATTGCTTATTTTGGTACCTAGCTGGCAAAATTCAGTAACTTCACGTCTTTCGGAACCATCAGGCCTCATGTTGAGGTTCTCGCTCTTCTCATTTGTGATGCTTCTCATTACTTTCGTCTGTCTTCGATTTACTGTCTGGCCATATTCTGTGTTCATTAGATTGTTCCATTCAGCATACCATGTAATTATTCTTCCACTCAGGATAGCAAGGTCATAAGCGAATTGTGTTCGTTGATATCCTTCCACCTTGCATTCTAATTACACTCCTGAAACTGTCTTTTGTTTCCATCATTATTTCTTCGGTGTACAAAATGAACAGTAGGTGGGACAGACTACATTTCTGTCTTACGCCATTTTTAATCCGAGAGCTTCGTTCTTGGTCGTCTATTTTATTATTCCCTCTTGGTTACTGTACATATTGTATATTACCCGTCTCTCCCTACAGTTTAACCCTAATTTTCTCAGGATTTCGAACATTTTGTACCACTTTAAATTGCCGAACGTTTTTCCCAGGTCGATAAATCATTTTAACCTTTCTTGATCATTCTTTAGTCTCGCTTCCATTACACACCGGAAAGTCAGAATTGCCTCTCTGGTGCCTTCACCTTTTCTAGTCTGACTGATCATCATCTAGCAGATCCTCAATTTTCTTTTCCATCCTGTATATTATTCTTGTCAGCAACTTGGATGCATGAGCTGTTATGCTCACTGTGCGATCATTCTCGCACTTATCAGCTCTTGTAGTTTTCGGAATGTTGTAGGTTTTTTTTCTAAAGTCAAAAGCCGGCAGCTGCGGCCGAGGGACTCTAGGCACTTCAGTCTGGAACCGCGCTGCTGCAACGGCCGCAGATTCGAATCATGCCTAGGGCATGGATGTGTGTGATGTCCTTAGGTTAGTTAGGTTTAAGTAGTTTCTAAATCTAGGGGAGTAATGACCTCAGATGTTAAGTCCCATAGTGCTTAGACCCATTTCAACCGTTTAGAAAGTCACATGGTATGCCGACAGACTCATACATTCTACACACCAACATGAGTAGTATTGTTGTTGCCACTTCCCAAAATGTGCAAGTAGGCTGTTTAGGTTTTCTTATTGGTAACGCCACGTAACGCTCTGTGTGAAGATCACTGACTGGGCTGTGTGCAGCCCGTGGCTCGTTGGCATTGTTGTAATACCCGCCATTGTAGCACTGGGCAGATGGATGTGAATAGCGCGTAGCGTTGCGCAGTTGGAGGTGAGCCACAAGCAGTGGTGGATGTGGGGAGAGAGATGAGGGAGTTTAGAAATTTGTAAGAATGGATATCATGAACTGCTATATACACTCCTGGAAACTGAAATAAGAACACTGTGAATTCATTGTCCCAGGAAGGGAAAACTTTATTGACATATTCCTGGGGTCAGATACATCACATGATCACACTGACAGAACCACAGGCACATAGACACAGGCAACAGAGCATGCACAATGTCGGCACTAGTACAGTGTATATCCACCTTTCGCAGCAATGCAGGCTGCTATTCTCCCACGGAGACGATCGTAGAGATGCTGGATGTAGTCCTGTGGAACGGCTTGCCATGCCATTTCCACCTGGCGCCTCAGTTGGACCAGCGTTCGTGCTGGCCGTGCAGACCGCGTGAGACGACGCTTCATCCAGTCTCAAACATGCTCAATGGGGGACAGATCATGAGATCTTGCTGGCCAGGGTAGTTGACTTACACCTTCTAGAGCACGTTGGGTGGCACGGGATACATGTGGACGTGAATTGTCCTGTTGGAACAGCAAGTTCCCTTGCCGGTCTAGGAATGGTAGAACGATGGGTTCGATGACGGTTTTGATGTACCGTGCACTATTCAGTGTCCCCTCGACGATCACCAGAGGTGTACGGCCAGTGTAGGAGATCGCTCCCCACACCATGATGCCGGGTGTTGGCCCTGTGTGCCTCGGTCGTATGCAGTCCTGATTGTGGCACTCACCTGCACGGCGCCAAACATTCATACGACCATCATTGGCACCAAGGCAGAAGCGACTCTCATCGCTGAAGACGACATGGTTCCATTCGTCCCTCCATTCACGCCTGTCGCGACACCACTGGAGGTGGGCTGCACGATGTTGGGGCGTGAGCCTAACGGTGTGAGGGACCGTAGCCCAGCTTCATGGAGACGGTTGCGAATGGTCCTCGCCGATACCCCAGGAGCAACAGTGTCCCTAATTTGCTGTGAAGTGGCTGTGCGGTCCCTTACGGCACTGCGTAGGATCCTACGGTCTTGGCGTGTATCCGTGCGTCGCTGCGGTCCGGTCCCAGGTCGACGGGCACGTGCACCTTCCGCCGACCACTGGCGACAACATCGATGTACTGTGGAGACCTCACGCCCCACGTGTTGAGCAATTCGGCGGTACGTCCACCCGGCCTCCCGCATGCCCACTATACGCCCTTGCTCAAAGTCCGTCAACTGCACATACGGTTCACGTCCACACTGTCGCGGCATGCTACCAGTGTTAAAGACTGCGATGGAGCTCCGTATGCCACGGCAAACTGGCTGACACTGACGGCGGCGGTGCACAAATGCTGCGCAGCTAGCGCCATTCGACGGCCAACACCGCGGTTCCTGGTGTGTCCGCTGTGTCGTGCGTGTGATCATTGCTTGTACAGCCCTCTCGGAGCAAGTATGGTGGGTCTGACACACTGGTGTCAATGTGTTCTTTTTTCCATTTCTAGGAGTGTATATTATGACTATTAAGGTAAATACATTGTTTATTCTCTATTAAAATCTTTCATTTTCTAACTATCCCTATCGGTAGTTAGTGCCTTCTGTAGTTTGAATCTTTTATTTAGCTGGCAGTAGTGGCGCTCGCTGTATAGCAGTAGTTAGAGTAACCAAGATTTTTCGGAGGTAACGTATAGGTTAATGTTAGTCAGGGCTATTTTTGGTAGGGATTTTTGAAAGTCAGATTGCATTGCGCTAAAAAAAAAAGTGTGTAAGTTAAAGCACAGTCATGTATAATTGTTCAAAGGGGACGTTTCATATGATTTTAGGAATTCTGATGGAATGTTAACTATCTCTTCTTTCTTATTTGATTTTAAGTCCTTCAAAGCCTTCTAAAATTCTGAATCTAATACTGCATCCCCTGTCTCTTCTAAATCGTCCCCTCTTTCTTCTTCTGTCAAATAGGACAAATCTTGCCCCTCAGTGTACTCTTTCACCCTATCTTCTCTCTCTCTCCTCCCCATTTACCATTGTAATTTCCATTGCGTTCTTAATGTTACCACCCTTCCTTTAATGTCACCAAAGGCTCTTTTGACTCTTTTGTGCTGGCCGGAGTGGCTGTGCGGTTCTAGGCGCTACAGTCTGAACGAAGCGACCGCTACGGTCGCAGGTTCGAATCCTGCCTCGGGCATGGATGTGTGTGATGCCCTTAGGTTAGTTAGGTTTAATTAGTTCTGAGTTCTAGGCGACTGATGACCTCAGAAGTTGAGTCGCATAGTGCTCAGAGCCATTTGAACCATTTTTTGACTCTTCTGTACGCAGTCAGTCGTTCCGACAGTCATTTATTTTTCGATTTCTTCACATTTTTCATGAAGCCATTTCTGTATTCCTAAATTTCCCACATTATTTTTTAACTTGTTTCTTTCATTGATGATTTGAAGTATTTCTTCTGTTACCCATGGCTGCTTTATAATTACCTTCTTTGTACCAATGTCTTTCCTTCGTACTTCTGTGATTGCCCTTTCTAGAGCTGTCCATTCCTCCTTAACTGTACTGCCTGCTAAGAGAATCCTAATTGCTTTATCTATAATGTTAAAAGAACATTAAGAGTATTTCATCACTCCTTAAAACTTTCGTATCCCACATCTTTGCGTGATGATTCTTTCTGACTAATGTCTTGAGCTTCACCCTGCTCTTCATCACTGTTACATTACGACCTGAGTCTATATCTGGTCCTGGATATGTCTTAAAATCCAGTACCTGATTTCGGAATCTTATCTGATCATGATGTAATCTAACTTAAATCTTCCCATATTACCTCGTCCTCTCCAAGTATAACTTCTCCTCTTGTGATTCATTCTTGAACATTGTATTCCCTATTACTAGGTGAAATTTATTGCGTAACTCAATTAGACTTTCTCCTCTCTCATTCCTTGTCCCAAGACCATATGCTCCTGTAACCATTTCTTCTGCTACAACTGAATTCAAGTCCACCATCATTATTACATTTTCACCTCTTCTTACGTACTGTACTACCCTTTCAGTATCCTCACACACTTTCTCTCTCTCTTCATCTTCAGCTTGCCACGTCGGCATATATAGCTGAACTATTGCTGTCGGTGTTGGTTCGCTGCCGACTCTTATAAGAACAACCCTGTCACCGAACTGTTCACTGTAACACTCTTTGCTCTGCCTTTCTATTCATAACTAAACCTACTACCTTTATACCATTATCTGCTGCTGTTGATATTATCCTATAGTCATCCGACCAGAAATCCTTGACTTCTTTCCATTTTACTTCACTGACCCTTTTATATATGGACTGAGCCTTTGAATTTCTATTTTCAGATTTTCTAGCCTCCCTAGCACATTCAAGCTTCTGACATTCTACGCTCCGACTTGTAGGACGTTATTCTTTCCTTCATTATTCAGTCTCTTTCTCATGGTCACCTCCCCCTTGGCAGTCCCTTCCCGGAAATCCGAATGGGGGATTATCGGGAATCTTTTGCTAATGGAGAGATCATCATGACACTTTATCAGTTACAGGCGACACGTCCTGTGGATAAACGTTACGTGTCTTTAATGCAATGATTTCCATTGCCTTCTGGAGCCTCATGCTGTTGATCATTGATGGTTTTTCCACCTTTAGGAGCAGTTTCCCACCCCAAGCGCAAGAGAGCGCCCTGAACCTCTGCCCGCTCCTCCAGCCTCTTTAACAAGGCCGTTGGCGGAATGAGTGTGAATTCTTATAGTGGAAGTTTTCGGCTGCCAATGTTGATTATTAATAAAAATTTAGGCAGTGGTAAGTTTCGAACCCAGGACTGAGGGTGCCTGTGATTACTAATCAAAGTCGCTTCCTTATTTTTTTAAATATAATTTTGTTCCTTATTGGTCGTTATATCTGTTCGGTGCAGACTTCCCACGACGCCTGTTCAAGTACATCGTTGATCCATCAATTCAATTGTTTCTACTACAGCGGGCGGCTAACCCTCTGACCGAACTCGATAAGCTACCATGCCGGCAAACCTCTTGACCAAATACTTCGTCTTCAGAAAAATGGCTCTGAGCACAATGGGACTTAACATCTGAGGTCATCAGTCCCCTAGGACTGAGAAGTACTTAAACCTAATCAACCTAAGGTCATCACACACATCCATTCCCAAGGCAGGATTCCAGACTGAAATGGCTACAACCGCTTACCATACTTCTGCAGAAATCTGAGGTCCATCAGATACCCTGCCAACGTGGTAAGACATACATAAGTCAGACGTTGGATATTGTTGAAGATCGTTGCCGAAAACACAAATAGCACACCAGACTGCAGGAACCTGGCAGTCACAGAACTTTGCTTGTCGGAATTACGTGGTATGGATTATGACCATAGCAAGGTTCTAAAATAGATGACCAGCTTCCTGGACTGAGTGACTGTGGAATCTACTGCGTTTCGAAAATGGGAACAGCTTATAATTTCTGATAGCGGATACATCCACAGTAAGGCCTGGAACCCCGATATTAGAATGGTTCAGAAGAGAAAAGGGATACCAGACATCGAACTGACTTCAGGGACAGGTGGGGGAACAGGAGAGATGCCGTCAGCACTCACACTTGGACGCGAACTTAGGGTGGCACACTGTATCTGCTGGGCGCAGACGGCCGATGGGATGAAGCAGCCGATCAGGGGGAGACAAGAAGGTGACAAGAGAGCTCAGCTCCAGACCGTAGCGCCTAGTACCTAAAACAGATTAAGGCGCTTTCTCACAGAAACAATGAGTTCCGTAACTGATCGAGACGCAGGCAGTTTTTTGTGACCATTCCTTCATATATAATAGCACACGGAGCAATAACATTGCGTAATCATGCGTATGCTTGCAACAGTCACTCTTAACTTACCACTTATTCTTTCAGGTCAAAACAGCATTCTTTACTATATTCTAGTAACGGATATTATAAACTTATCACAAAGGAACATATGCATTTACAAACTTGATAATAATCTCCATTAGGCCAAGATACGCGATGTTAGATGAGCACTGCGTTCGATCCTTTCCGCCTTAGCAACTCAGCTGTTTGGCATGAATCAACGCCCTAGTAGCTTTCACGGAATGAAGATGGTAGAACATGAAGTGATTCGGCTCTCAGTGATAATTCACTTCTCTATTTAAAATGATGTTTTCACAACAGAATGATAGTGCAGCATTAAGAGTTTCTTCCATATTTTTATGAAAAAATCTGAATTTTAATTTAGTAATAATTAATCATCTAAAATCAGAGTTTTGGAGCGAGGCATAAAATAATCACCCTGGTTTTTATTACAGCAACGAATCAGAACCATTAGATTCGGTTTCCTTGATTGCTGTAATCGGGTCTTGGTCTTGCCTGAAACCACTTATGACGGCGTACATCGGCTACTTTATCTTCGCTCAACGGCCATCTGTTGCTTGGGAATAAAGCCATGGCTATAAGAGTCAGTAATGTTGCATGGTTCGTAGTAATGATATTGTAGTGCACAGCTATTATGGCGCTTTATATTACTACGTCAAGTCCGAGGGATGCCCTGTTTAATGTTGCTCGTAGTGTAACACTGCCTCCACCGGCCTCCATCTGTGATCCAGAATCCAATCTTAACTAGCCCGACGCGCTGTAATCGTCATTGACGATGTCACTGGGTGGGCATGGGAACATACGCAGGTCATCTTCCCCATGTTCAATAAGGTTGAAACGTCCCCTTTGAAAAATTATACAAGACTGTGCTTAAACTGAAACACAATATTTTTGGCGCAATGCAATCTGACTTCCAAAAATCCCTACGAAAGAATTGCCCTGACTAACATTAACCTATACGTTTCACAAATCACTTACCTCACAAAAATCTTCGTTACTCAAGCTCCTGCAATACAGCGAGCGCCACTACTGCCAGCTAAATAAAAGATTCAAACTACTGTAGGCACTAACTACTGATAGGCATAGCCGGCCGCGGTGGTCTAGCGGTTAAGGCGCTCAGTCGGGAACCGCGCGACTGCTACGGTCGCAGGTTCGAATCCTGCCTCGGGCATGGATGTGTGTGATGTCGTTAGGTTTAAGTAGTTCTAAGTTCTAGGGGACTGATGACCACAGCAGTTAAGTCCCATAGTGCTCAGAGCCATTTTGATAGGCATAGTTAGCAAATGAAAGATTTTAATACAGAACAAACAATGTATTTACCTTAATAGTCATAATATATATAGCAGTTCATGACATCCAGTCTTACAAATTTCAAAACTCCGCCATCTCTCTCCCCACGTCCACCACTGCTGGCGGCTCAACTCCAACTGCGCAACGCTACGCACTGTTAGCATCCAGCTGCCGCTGCCCAACACTACAATGGCAGACAACAATGCAAACCAGCCACAGACTGCATACAGCACAGCAAATGATTTTCATACAGAGCGCTACGTGGCGTCGGCGTTACCAATATAAGAGTGGCTGGCCGCGGTGGTCTCGCGGTTCTAGGCGCGCAGTCCGGAACTGTGCGACTGCTACGGTCGCAGGTTCGAATCCTGCCTCGGGCATGGATGTCTGTGATGTCCTTAGATTAGTTAGGTTTAAGTAGTTCTAAGTTCTAGGGGACTAATGACCACAGCAGTTGAGTCCCATAGTACTCAGAGCCATTTGAACCATTTGAACCAATATAAGAACCTAAACAGCCTACTTACATAGCCCCCATGCTCCCCACAAAAAATTTTACAAATTGTTTTGGTCACTGGCCAATAATGATTTGATAAAATTTTTCATCATTACAATAACAAAGATATCAAATGCTCACACTTATTGATACAATGTTTGTCAAAAGCTAAAATTTTCTCACAGTCTATAAAGACAGTCCTGATCGTTCATCGCAGTAAAATTGCAGTGTTTTCTCAAAGTCTGAGCAATAAAAGAAATTGCACTTGGAAGTAGTGGATTTCTAAGCAATCTTGAAGAAGTAGTGTTGTCCTTCCAACGGAAAGTCAGTGCTGACTCTTGACATGCAGACAGGTAATGGGCCACAACAGAGCAAACCCACAGCAGAGTCAGTCGGAGTTTTGAAGAATACTGGTAGGTAGATCAACACAGAGTAGACCCATTGTAGTCCTGGTAGAGATTACGGTATTGGTGGGCCATCAGAGGAGCAGACCCATTGGAGTCCTTGTAGAAATAATGGTATTGGTGGGTCATCAAAGGTGTAGACCCACGGTAGTCCTTGTAGAGATGGCCAGCAGCCATCTGTTTGACTGCGCAGGCGCACAATCACCATTGAAGAGTCTTGCAGATAATATAGCAAGTATATAACCACCACTTGTACACTCACAAAAATTGTTTTTGAAATGTCCTTAGAACCAGCAATGCTGTTATCCAGTGCCTTACTGAATTATTAACACACAGGCAAACACTACAGTTCCTACTTCTCACATATTGTCCATATGTTATGACCAACAGAAACGTGTGCAGTGTAATGTAATTTACAAGTTACTTAATTTGATGAACTGGTGTCAATTGCAATTTTATAACATAAGAATACAATAACAAAGGTACAAAATACATCTTTAAAGAACATAACAATACAGATAAAATTTGCAGTAATACAGGATTTACAAAAGAATCGAAATAGCAAATACATCAGTGTTACAAAAATTACGACATAAGTACATACATAAAAGATCAGAATAACTTTTGAAACATCAGCTTCACACATGAGCATTAGAACAAAACAGAATAAATAATGTGTAAACATCTTTACAAAGTAAATAACATGTTATTAACGCAAATTATATTTGAGGATAACAGTTTTCCTCATCATAGGGAATGTAGCTTAGTATTAGAAAAATTCTGCAACATAAGTCTTATCAGATAAACATATAAAGACTGGTAGAACATAAATACACAAGGGTACACAAACACATAGTGGGATAACAGAAGGAAAGGACAGGTTTTTTTTTCAGTGTAACATTTGGTATTGCAACCCAAAACTTCATTCCATAGATCGTCCCTCTTATTTCAACATTTGCTCCAGCAAAAAAAATCCTATCCAAGCATGCTTTCTGCATTCTGTTCTCATCCTCTTTCAAAAATAGTTTTCCTCCATTGTACACTACTTTTTTGGCCAAACCATTTTCTTGTAGCTTCTCAATGCTTTTCTTCCAATTCATCATAGTTAGTTTCTTATATAGTCTATCCCCTCTTAAGCTAACTTAAACCTACTGAGCTCAGATGCTAAACTAAGGGACGAGGCAATGCAGCAGCACAAAACAATAACTACAAACAGCAATGACAAAAAAATGCAAGTAAGCAAAGCAAGCAGCAATAAATGTAATAACTTATACCTAAACATGACAAAGCTGAAGCAGAAAAAATATTACAGTAAAAATGTGTAATACCTATGTCACAGCTTAACACTAGAGTGATACATCACTAGAGCATACGCTAGCAGATAAGTTACCAAATCGTAAAAAAAATTATTTTTGTAAGTCCTGTGAAGGGAAATGTCTATTTGTGCTCTCTTTTCTAAGGAAGTACATCATAAAATGATTCTTTACTGGGTCTGTAGACAGAAAGTAGTTATATTAGTACATGTATTAAATTTTAATTTAAACAATGCTGCATCGCAACAAGAAACTAGATATTACACAAAGTAGGCAAAGCAAGGCATGAAACGTCATTCGCTAGCCATAAGGCATTTCATAATGCAGTAAACAATCTTCCAGCTAGCAAGACAATAGACATGAAACATTTCTCATCATTTCATTTCAGTAAATATCATAAATTAAGAACTCTACAGTGTAATCATGTTTTCAAGTTTGAGGGTGTCGTATTATGATGCTTTCTACAAAGGAATGTCAATAGCGAGGATAATGGCCTCTTTTTTTTCCACCTGTGCCTCTGACAGGCACACACTAATGGCTTTTTTTCCAGGCGCCTGTCGCGCAGCTGGGTGCCCACGACGCATTACGTGCAGGTGGTCACTTACCTTTGTTACTGAAAAATTTACGACATCAGTTTCCGCTACAGTGACAGTCACATATAAAAATATTTTCACAGGTTGAGAATTTGCGTTACAAATCTGTAGAAACAAAATCCTTTAAATATAATAGTGTCCAAAAAATTTTCATCGGCATTGTAATACATTCACGCATTTACATACATTTCATAACTTTTAAAGTACCATTCATGGTTTCCACCAACTTTTGCACAAACCAGAGTCCCTAACCACTACTCATTATACCTTGCTTTATTACACATACACATATTTGTCGACACTTCTTCAATATTTAATCATAAGAAATACATAGCATAATCAAATTCCTCACATAGCATCAGCCTATTGATCATAAACATACCAAAACAGCGTAATACACATCGTCATTATAACATCATAAAACCTCAGTCAAATCTCAAAATCGTCATGGCTTCCTATTTCAAAACCTAAAAAAAAAATCTGTGCTCATGTCAAAAGTGTCATCTACCTCAAACGTACTTTAAAAATCATGATCGCATACCAAATACATCATTCAAAGCTCTCATAGTATCACAATGCTTCCGAAAATTGTGGACAGTTCACAAAGTACAGACAAAATACAATTTCATAAGTGTGAAGTTATCCAACTGTGTAATTACGTAAACATCTGTCACTGATGTAGTATAATAAATGTTTGTTTCTTTCAGTTAAATGATCAGATAGCTGTATAATTCTGTGTTACAGAAATATGGTACCGATGTGTAAAGTTGTATAAGCAAATACCATATTAGCTAGGTCTCCTTGTGCTTGCCACACATGGTACAAAAAGTAAGAGTGTACCCCCTGAGGATTAATGTAATTATATCCTCAGGTGTTACAGATTACAGCAATGGAATGAAATGTATCAGGGAAAACCTTTGTATCATTGTAATTCAAAAATCTTTAAAAATAAATGTTTAAGTACAAAATTAATCACTCAAATACGTGTACTGTAGCGCTAAACTGTGCGTCTTGTTGTAAGATAATCTCTGTGGAAGTGTCGTAGTTATCGTCCTCCGACAGCTAAGTTCTGCAGAAGTCAATGTACTTACCTCATGATAAACAAAAATGAAATGCTTTGCGTATAGATATCGTAGTTACTACGCTTATTGCCGTGATGAAGTAAGTACTGTACTGTAACGTATTGTTGTGCTACAGAAAAGGCTGTCTCATTGTAGCTATACCACAAAGTTACTACTAAAACATGTTTTCCTTTCCAGAAGAATTCAGGAAAACTGTGCAGATATAAAACAGATACAACGCAAAAGCACATTGTAAATTGTGTCACACATTAGTAGCGTCGTGATATAATCGTGTAGCTATCAAAGAAATCAAATGCTAAGTCATCTTTTATCTCACAGAAAGTAGTTCAAATAAAGAATGTCTTTTCAACTAAACCAAAATGTTGCATTAAAATCTCATTGGCAGTATATGTTCTAAGTATGTAAGCCTTATAGTCGTTACGTAACCGTGCAACTAACAAGCAAGAATGTACAAATAACAACACTGTGTCGTCAGTTCACTATAACAATGCATTCGTAATTTCTGTTTAGATAAGTTCTCTTGGTTCTTGATTGGATATTTAACTTCAAATATTGCTGCATGTTAACAGTTTCTCAGTGTGACAAAGCATACTAGAAATGTGAAATGTTTTATGGCAAAGGCTAAGTCAAAAAGCAGATTAACTTTCACTAATCGGTTTTACATGTGAAATGTAGTACAATCCTTTACTCTTACTAGTGCTCAGAGTTTCCTTGAACGCGATTATCATGCGGTATACGTCGGTAAAGAATACTGGAGTTTTTCTCAAGGTTAGCGCCTATGTTATTTTTCTCTGAGCCAGCCGGCGCACGCGGCTGCCTGCGGTGCGAGTCTTTGTCTGTCTCTTTGTTGGGGCGCGCCGTTATTGTGATTAGGAGACCTAACTTCTACAAATTCACCTTGACGAGAGGACCCCGCCCTGTTTGAAGCTCGCCAGTTCTGATGCAATTCAGGTCTGTCGTTTTGTCGGTAGTTTACATAGTTTCTTGTTTGTCGGTCATGTAGTGGAGAATTTCTCCCTGAATCGTAACTGCGCGCTGGATCGTTGCGTCTAAAGTTATTCTGTCTCCCCTGATAATATTTATTTTGGTTCCCATATTGCCTGTTTCTCTGATTGTCTCTGTGATATTCATTACTACAGAAATGCGATCTTCCTCTGTAACTATTACTCTGCCAGTGGTTGTCATATGGGTGGTGTCTGTTTTGTTCACGTTTTGCGTTGTAAGAATAGCCTTTTCGTGTCCAGTTATTATTTCTTTCATCGCGGAATTGCGACGGATATGACCTGTAGTGATTGTTTTCCTGTTTTCGCATCCCGCGACTGTCTGTGTCAGTTTCTAATTCTTGTAAGAGTCCCTGAAAAGCTTCAATGCCGTCTTCGCAACGTCCTGCCAAAATAATATGTCGTAAATGTCCAGGCATTTTCATTAAGCAAATGTGGATCAGTTCTGTGAGGCTGTATGGGTTTGAAAGATATTGATTCTTATGTAACATGTCTTCAAAATATTTCACAAGACTTGAAAATTCAGATTGTTCGAAATTTTTCATCATTATGATGCCATGTTTTACTCAGTCTTGTGTGGCTTGAGACCAATATGCTGAGAGGAAGGCATGGTAAAATTCTCCTTCACTGTGGCAATCGTGAATGACCGATCGCATTCTTACAGCTGGTTCATTCTCTAAGTAGCCACACATAAATTCTAATCTGTGCTCTAGTGACCAGTTGGGAGGAAAACAATGAGAGAATTGATGGAGCCACGCTTGTGGATGAATGTCGTTGCCAGAATTCTTAAATGTTTTGAATTTACGTGTAGTAATGAACAGCTTATAGTCAAAATCATCATGTCGCCGAGTCGCATGTCGGTCATTGTTACATCGTTTCGGCGGTTCCATCTCAAAATTCGGTGTACCTTGCCAATTTCTTTCATAATTTTCGAAGTGCCTTGTGTTATTATTTTGTGGCTGTTCCGTATTTCTATGTCCCTCTTCCCGTATTGGAGCGCGAGTGTCTTCTGAAATACGTAATTCTTGTATTACCTGTGTCAGCTGATCTTGTACGTCCCGGATTTCTCTTTGGTGTTGCGTATTAATTTGATTCTGATTTTGTTTGAATTTCCTAATTTGTTCGCACTCTTCTGTGTCATTCATATCATCATCTACCTTTGCAGATAAGTTAATGAACTGATCCGAAAGTTGGGCTACTTTCTCCGATAGTGCATTTATTTGCTCAGTGTGTTTTTCTGAACCAAATTTCAGAGTGTCCATTTGTGTTGAAATCTTATCTACTGTGTCCTTTAAGTTTTCCTGAGTTTTTGCAAGTTGCGTAACCGAATCGGTAGATGCAACTGAGTCAATTTTGGCTTGCAAGGTCTCATGATTCTCAAGAACAATAGTTTGCAGTTCTTTTATGGCTGCTTCGTGATTCTGTAATGCATTTTCATGTCGCGAAAAATAAGTTGAAAATGCTCACAAATTTGTGTTTTTACGTCATTACAGACTTTTTGACATTTCGATTCAATGTTATGTAACTCATTAGTTAAATCTTCACGTGTTTGTTCAAGCGTGGTGTCTAACTTTTGAAGCTTATGTTCCATTGTGTCTAACTTTTGAAGATTTTGTTCCATTGTGTCTAACTTTTGAAGCTTTTGTCCCATTTGTTGCATTAATTGTAATAACAATGCACTGGGGTCTGAAACATGTTCCTCAGTGCTTTTCGGCAGTGAAGTTGCACCGGCAACATTCACATTTTGACAAGAAGAAAAGGTGTCTTGACTTATTTTAGAAAACGGTGAGGACCCAAAACCTGAATCTGCAGTATTTGCAAGATTGTGTCCTGTCATTCCCGATTCCTGAGGCGAGCTATTGCCGACCGATCGATCGATAATGCATCCCTATTCACTACCTGTTCCACTGTCTACACCATTATTTGACGCCCGCTGCATTTCCCTATGCATAGTTATCAAATTACTACTTAGAATGTCTGTTAATTTATTACACAGTGGTGCAGGTAAGCTACGCTCGTCGTCACTATTATTTCTCAGTTTACTTTGGAGCCTAGTGTTACGTTTTTCACACGCCATTATTGTCACAATATTTCACACGACAACACAGAAAACCACAATTTGAAGAGCAAAATAAGAGAACACATTAACATAGCACTGAAAATAATATCTAGTTAATTGCAAGCGTAGCTGCGAAATACTTGGTGCAAATCTACATGCATGCCACAAGTGTTTTACTGTACAACAATGAAAAACTACAACTACAGAGGAAATTCTTTCTACAAGTACGCGCTAGCACTAAACAAAGGCTCACTAACTACACAAACTACAAGAAAAATATCAGAAGATTCCAGTGAGGTATCCTCGGCTAACGGTCGACATATGAAACGTCCCCTTTGAAAAATTGTACAAGACTGTGCTTAAACTGAAACACAATATTTTTGGCGCAATGCAATCTGACTTCCAAAAATCCCTACGAAAGAATTGCCCTGACTAACATTAACCTATACGTTTCGCAAATCACTTACCTCACAAAAATCTTCATTACTCAAGCTACTGCAATACAGCGAGCGCCACTACTGCCAGCTAAATAAAAGATTCAAACTACTGAAGGTACTAACTACTGATAGGCATAGTTAGCAAATGAAAGATTTTAATACAAAACAAACAATGTATTTACCTTAATAGTCATAATATATATAGCAGTTCATGACATCCAGTCTTACAAATTTCAAAACTCCGCCATCTCTCTCCCCACGTCCACCACTGCTGCCCAACGCTACGCGCTGTTAGCATCCAGCTGCCGCTGCCCAACACTACAATGGCAGACAACAATGCAAACCAGCCACAGACTGCACACGGCACTGCCAGTGATTTTCATACAGAGCGTTACGTGGCGTCGGCGTTACCAATATAAGAACCTAAACAGCCTCCTTACAAGGTGAACCGAATTTTGTACCCCAAAACACCTCTGCTTGCACCTGTATTGTACACTGTCGGAAGATCTGCCACCTATTCTGCTTTATGAAGTAAACAAAGCTCTGACCTCCACAATCTGTCATGAGTTGTGGATGTTCCAACATCTTGTCGTCTAATGTGATTTCATGGTCCTTTACGCACATTCCATAGATTTTCGCGAGACAAGCAAGCGAACGGTCACTGAGCTTCGTCGTTTCTAAAATTATCACCATTCCAGACCTTGTACAATAACATTCTACTCTGTCGGAGTCGCTTCTGTCGGTGGATTTTCCCTTTAGCGACCCTTACTGTTTCGTCATTCGTCTCTGCAGCGTTTATATACTTTCCTTACACTACATGTGCTTAAAAGTCACTATTCAATCTCACCATGTGTAGGGCGCCTAATGTTTTGCCTGTTCACTGGACATTACGCACCGGTAAATGTTTGATACTTTAGAAGCATATTACTGTTCTTTAGAACACTGAAAGTAATGTGCCATACTCATGAAAGACATGCAGCCCGAAAAAAATTCTAATGAAATAGTTGGAAAATGTCTCCATCAAGCTGTGGAATTTTTTTGAGGCAAATATTACGCTATATGACCTCTGCATGTCGTAGGTGGCTTTCCCCTTATTTACGTCATGGATGATTTCTGAAACATAGCTAGTAACACCGACGCTCCCCCAGCGAATTTAAAAGCTTCGTAGAAATATACTGACTGAAGTACAATGTTGAATACCTGTAACTATAGATCTTATCTAAACCCAACCCCATACAAGTAATGAATCTCTACATATATCGCCAATAAATTGGGCTAACTAGAACGCCCAACAAAGTGGCCATGTTGTCAGACCTAAAACGGAAGAAATGGACGTGAGCAGCACCAGATGTTTAGTGAACGCTTTGAAGGACAAAGGAAAATGCTACGTGCTCGTGGAAGTCATAGTTTCTAGAACTTGACAAAGTTTGGAACGGGGGTGTCCGTAATTGTGCGTTACGACCAAATAGTTGAATTGTGGAATAAGCTTACGTGCAGATCGTTCGGATGAAATGCAGAGATAATGGTGGGCTGAATGGGAACTAGAAAAAAACCACACGCATTCTCGAGGTTCTGGTCCACCAGATAACAGACAAATTGTATTATGATCGTGGCACATCCATACCCCTTCATATCTGCGTCTGCCATCCACTTATAAATAATGGCAATAAACAACACCGCAACATTAATTGGTCGCAACCTAGCAGACGCCAAGCTTCTGAATAACTACTACGTGCTTACATGATCGCTAACACCACAACTCTCAGACGGCTGCGTTTGAAGCGTTGTCTTACTAGGTAATTATCCACCACTGTTACGTGGCTTCGCATTTTGTCAGTGATAAAGCTAGATTCTGAATTGCGGCAAATGACAAACATCTCAGAGTATGACCGCACCGAGGCTAGAGAATACATTCTTCCAATGCTTTGGAGAACCATGCCAATGTTAATCCTAGAGAAACGGGGTGCGCAGACATGAAGTTTGACTTCAGGTTACCTGTGGTAGTTCCCTCATTTGTTACCTGCCTTAAAGGGCTGTCCTGACGCCATCAGACGAGCGGTTCTAGGCGCTTCAGTCCGGAACCACGCTGCTGCTACGGTTGCAGGTTCGAAGCCTGCCTCGGGCATGGACGTGTGTGATGCCCTCAGCTTAGTTAGGTTTAAGTAGTTCTAAGTCTAGCGGACTGATGACCTCAGATGTAAAGTCCCATAGTGCTCAGAGCTATTTGAACCTGATACCATCTCACAACAATACAAAGCTTGTTCTCACACGGCAGATATCTCCACGTGTTTAAGGCACACCTTTGGCCATCAGGATACACCAATTCCCCGTACACTGTCAGCTCAACATCTCCATACGAATGCCCATTTCTAGGATAGTGTTCACCATTTGAACTTCCTGGACAAAACTACCACAGGGGACAATACAACTACTGTGCGACACCATTCCATTGAATCAGTGTTTGCATACAGGCAGTTACCTATTTCACAACTGTTTAATCACTGAAGGAAACCCTCATAATGTGACATTTAATTTCACTTTATTCTCTACTTCTGTGTGCTCAACTACATTGTGAGTATATACAGACGGACACACCTAACACGGGCAACCTCAAATGAATAAATATATCGAGGTACACTTTTTGCGAAGTTATAGCGGACAATACGGCGAATTTTCTGACTTTTGCAAGCAATATTTACCGATTATAGTTGCCGAATTGCGACAGCGACTAAAGTACTTTTTTCTAATGGAACTTCACAACTTTTTCTGCGGATTTTGAAATAAGCTTCTAAGAGACATTCTACGCCATAGCATATGTAGGACTTGGTCTAGTTGTATCAAGCATAACAGCGTCGCCAGAAGAAGAGGTTATACAAACATCTGCCCTATTATAACAAGCAAGCACATAACTCAGGTACAGTTCGTGTATTTGCTATTGCGGTTGTCATACCAAATGCTGAGAATGTTTACCATGAGCTAAATGCTGTAAAGTGATTCTGGAAATACAATACTGTATGTTGAATTTGATATATGGTGAAGGGCAGCACAGGCCTATGTTATAAATAATTTCACGCTCTGCCGACTATAAACGATGAAAATTAGTTACTGCCCTTAGGAAATTGGGGAAAAATGCAACTCCATCTATTTATTCATCCTGGATATAGTTGATGTGCCCTGCCTTAATTGCCTTACCCTATATGTCTTTGAATCAAAATGCCACGGAAAACTTTCCCGTGTCGTTGCGTGAGTAGTGTAGCACGGGCGAAGCGTAAATTCATTGCCAAATTATTCTGAATATGTTTCGGTATGTGCACCCTTGCTTATACTAGTCAAAATATAATCACCTCTGTTCATACACACATCAAATTTTTTGTCCATCACCCTGGTTCCCAGAACTCCTGAAGACTGAAGGTGACAGGTGATATTGTATCACAGACACACTCCCTTCGACTGTTCAGGAAGTCACTAAACCCGCCGAAAGATGTAAACAACCATTCACGAGCAGCTCCTGTTAGACGGAGGGGGTCCGACAGCCGATCACTTCCAGTAATTCCTCCAGGTAGGAGGTAAACGGCTGGTGTTGTTTGCATTTCAACTATAGCTAGAGGGTCAATACCGCGGTTCAACCGCGTCCGCATTGTTACTTTGTGCCGGGAAGGGCCCTTAAGAAGGGAAGCGTCCAGGCGTCTCGGAGTGAACCAAAGTGATGTTGTTCGGACGCGCCCCCATCATACACATCTTGTGAATGACTTCTTTCAGGATAACGACATCGTTCGAATAGAGTGGACAGCATGTTCTCAAGACATGAACCCTATCAAAAATGCCTGAGATTGATTGAAAAGGGGATGTTTATCGACGACGTGACCCACCAACCACTCTGAGGGATCTACACCCAATCGCCGTTGAGGAGAGGTACAATCTGGATCAACAGTGTCTTGATGAACATGTGGATAGTATGCCACGACGAAAACAGGCATGCATCGATGCAAGAGGACGTGCTACTGATTATTAGAGGTACCGGTGTGTACAGCAGTCTGGAGCACCACCTCTAAAGGTCTAGCTGCATGGTGGTTCAACATGCAATGTGTGGTTTTCATGTGCGTTAAAAAGGGCGGAAATGATGTTTATGTTGAGCTCTACCCCAATTTTCTGTAGAGGTTCCTGAACTCTCGGAACCGAGGTGATGCAAAACCTTTTTTAATGTGTGTATGTTCAGTATCTCACAAAGTGCTAAGTTACAGTAGAGTGTCGAAAGCGTGAAATTTACTTTAAACTTTTAATAATCATTACTATTGCTCGGGAAATGTGTTTATTAGACGATGAAACTTTTCAGAACATCTAAATTATGAAGGCATATAAAAAGACAATTACAATGGAAAGGGATTTTCGGTATCAGCATGTCAGACAAGCAAAAATTGTTGAAACTTTTGAATCAAATTTCACTCTGCAGCGGAGTATGCGCTGCTATGAAATTTCCTGGCAGATTAGAACCGCGTGCCGGATCGAGACTCGAACTCGGAATCCTTGCCTTTCACGGGTGAGTGCTATACCAGTTGAGCTACCCAAGCATGACTCACGTCCCTTCAGCAAATTTTTTTACTTTAATGTTCCACATAGATGTTGTTTATTCCTTTATAGCTTCAGAAATGAACAACTGGTAATTAATTGTTAGTATTCTTAAATGTGCTAACCGAACATTAAGAAGAATAATATAGTTCAAATCACACAAAGAGTAAATATTCAAGTAAAAATTGTTAACAACATGACTTGAAACACTATAGAAAAATGCTCTTACGCAAGACTGTTAACTAATAAAGGAAACGAATGTTTTGCTCATAACAACCGTCTAAAGTGCCAACAGTATCTTTCTGCAACAAGTATACATCACGAAATATTGTAGTAGATTCCCAAGGGAGAAGATTTTTGAATAATACTTCATCAATTTATCAGCAAGGAAAATCCGTTGTTTTTGTAACGTTAGCTGCCTACTTACTCATTAGGAACGAAATCAATTTTCCCTCCGACAAATGAGACTGTCCTTGTTACCAAATTTAATGAAGCCTCTTTTTTTATAAAATTCAGAGAGCGGCAGTACATTATTAGATCAGACTTAATTAAATGATGTGTTTCGTCCTATGCTATCACTTATTTTAATCCGTAATTAGTCTTGATGTGACGAAAAGCGTATTGTTGTTATTTAAATGCATAGCTTTGTCAATGAATAACATTCCTACCCGGAAGCAAATTTAATTTGTGTTCCAGAGATGATTAAAAATCCCATCGATACTGATATTATCAGCGACAGCGGATTTTCTGCTTGTTCGCGTACATGTTTGACACAAGGTCTGCGGCTCTCGCTTCTGCTGCTACGTGAAGTAGGTTAAACAGTGCCGGAAGATGACATTGTTGTTGAATTTGCAGTGACGACATTCTGGAAAGGATGGAACTTTTTCGCTACCAATTACAGGAAATTAATATGGAAGTATGCCCACATTTCTTTCTTATGACGATCTGTACTCTGCTAGTGACACTTTCACCGAGAAGTCTT
Source organism: Schistocerca gregaria (assembly GCF_023897955.1). Taxonomy (NCBI): domain Eukaryota; kingdom Metazoa; phylum Arthropoda; class Insecta; order Orthoptera; family Acrididae; genus Schistocerca; species Schistocerca gregaria. The sequence goes on along the minus strand of NC_064920.1, from coordinate 1,046,891,226 downwards.
CGTATCTGTGGAGGAATGACAGCCCATTTTTCTTGAGTCTGTTATTTCTCATACAACCAGTCCTCTTTCTTCGTCCTGAAATACCTTTCCAAACACTGTAAAATCTATGAATAAGATAATAGTGCTTCACAACTTAATCTTCACACAACCGCCCTTTTACTAACAGAGAAACTGGGGATTATTATTGTACTGGAAAATCTGTCACAACTTGAAAGCAGGCACCATCGTCCCTCTACGCACTTTATTTTCGTCATGTGTTACCAGTCACCTGATTGGATCGACCCACGAATTCTCTATTTTATCCTCTGTATCAGTTTCCTTGTCTCCGAGTAATACTTACAAAAAATGGTTCAAATGACTCTGAGCACTAAGGGACTTAACTTCTGAGGTCATCAGTTCCCTAGAACCTAGAACTACTTAAAGCTAACCAACCTAAGGACATCACACACATCCATGCCCAAGGCAGGATTCGAACCTGCGACTGTAGCGGTCGCGCAGTTCCAGACTGTAGCGTCTAGAGCCGCTCGGCCACACCGGCCGGCTTATACTTACACCCAAAAGTCCTCAACTGTTCATTGCACACTATCTGATCAAAAGTGCCAGGACACCAATTAGTGGAAATGAATATGGGGTCTGTGCACTACACTTCTTTATGACAGCCTGAACTCTGCTAGGGACACTTCCAGTGAGAAGTATCCATATCTGTGGAGAACTAGCAGCCCATTCTTCCTGAAGAGCTGAACACAGAGAAGCTAATGATACTGTACGGAGGTGACCTCGTCAGAACCCTTAACAGGCCAGTCCATTTCTGAAATATTATTTTCAACACTAATTGTCAACAATAAACACTTAACATATGCTGCTGTATGACAGGGTGCATTGTCTCTCTGGTACAAACAGTAATCTGTTCCTCTACTGCAAGCAGTACACAATGCTACTAAAATGCGTTCACACCCTTCCACATTTACCGTTTTCTTAAGCCCTACAATGGTACATTTTCAGTTTTCCCACAGTTCATAATTCTGTTCTATATGTAAGCACTCAGAAATTTCCAGAATGAGATTTTCACTCTGCAGCGGAGTGTGCGCTGATATGAAACTTCCTGGTAGATTAAAACTGTGTGCCCGACCGAGACTCGAACTCGGGACCTTTGCCTTTTGCGGGCAAGTGCTCTACCAAATGAGCTACCGAAGCACGACTCACGCCCGGTACTCACAGCTTTACTTCTGCCTGTATCCGTCTCCTACCTTCCAAACTTTACAGAAGCTCTCCTGCGAACCTTTCTTTCAGGAGTGCTAGTTCTGCAAGGTTCGCAGGAGAGCTTCTGTAAAGTTTGGAAGGTAGGAGACGGATACTGGCAGAAGTAAAGCTGTGAGTACCGGGCGTGAGTCGTGCTTCGGTAGCTCAGATGGTAGAGCACTTGCCCGCGAAAGGCAAAGGTCCCGAGTTCGAGTCTCGGTCAGGCACACAGTTTTAATCTGCCAGGAAGTTTCACTCAGAAATTTCTTTTTCAGTCAAAGACACAATAAGAGAATATGCAAGTGAGCAAACGACAGAATAACTTTTGCTAGCACACTGTCAACAAACAACGGCCTCACCATATTTACATTTTCACGTTCAAAATTTTGCACTCTATTTCCTTCCCGGCCATGCCAGGCAAGACACTTGACAATAGCTTTGGCACAATCAAATACTTCACCGCCTAACTACGGTTTTTCACAAAAGAATGAATCAAGCTAACTGCACCTGTCTCAGCGCTCATTGCTGCATTTAACTTACTCTGTCAAACTCCGTCAACCACCCCTACTTGCCAATGACAAAGCTGACGCACAAAAGCAGACGTCATCTATGCTCTGCACTGTCTTCCTGTAACTTACTTTCCCACTTTTCCTCCTCACCAGGAACTGTCGTCTTCTCCTGGTCAATGAGAAGAAGACACCTTCGCCACCCCAGCTCGACAATGTATGCATTACAGCTGGCTATGCCCGAAGCAACTGTTGCCGAACATTGTATTTCCACAGACCATTCCATGAATTACAACGACACAAAAATTTTGGCCCATACATCAAACTTTTGGAGCTTGATTATCAATGAATCTACAGAAATAAAATTGTCTGACAATGAGACTCTCATCAATCGAGATAGCGGTTATCAGCTAAACTCTGCTTGGAATCCTGTTATACAGAAACTTCGTAGTCAACGTAGTTAGCTGCATAAAGACGAAAATCGACCTGATATCGATACGCCAGGCTTTCACAGTGGAGGGCGCGAGGCGGAGCGCACGGAGCTGTTATGCACGCGCACGCTGAGCAGCGCATGCGCAGTGTCACCTCAGTATGGCTTTAAATAGCGGAGCTCAGCGCGTACTCGCCGATGCCCCTCCTCTCTTCATCCCGCCGATTCCCCTGCTGCTCCTTGCTGTCCCCTCCTTTTCCATCCTCTCTGCCCTTTCCCTCGGCAGGTCCCGCCTGGCAGTTTTCTTCTTCATTGTGTGTGCTCCAAGTGGGTTTTTAAGTGTGTTGTTCCGGAGTGTTTTTACTACTGTGGCCGACTTTTCACGTGTGCATGTCCATTCAGTGTCTTCTCTGAGTTTTGAAGAATCGCCACCTGTGTTTTTTTTTTAACTTTCTGGTGACTTTTTTTAACTGTCCTCCATGAATGTCTCTGTGTTATTCTATATTTTTTACCTCCATTTTCTACCATTATTCTGTTCTAAGTTCCCCTTTATCGCCTTATGTATGTACCATTTTATTCTTATTTTAAGTTCATGTCACTCGGCTGAAGAGCGGCGGATTGTGCCGCCGACAGTTCTACCCTTCCCATATGGGGCAGGGGTATGAAATCACAAGAAAGAAAAAAATAGTGTACTCGCCAGTACTACAACAGTGGCACTGACCTGAAGATGGCCAGTAGACTCTGCGCTGAAATATCGTGGCAGGTCGTTACCGATATCCGGCAGTTCTGCTGTGTTTTTAGGGAACAATCAGTACTCCAGGAAAGCTTTAAACATCACATGTTGCAGTTAACTTCTGCTGCTTTCACGCCGCTCATTGTTCCATGGCGCTCTCTTCTCCAGTGCTCGTCTTGCTTCATGGTCATCGATGTATTGTAGCATGCCCTGCCACGTCGCCTTATGGGATGACTGAATCCAATCGCTTGGACAGCCATGTCGATGTGGAGATAAGTTCAACATCACGTGAACAAGACGCTGACAATACCCCACGACTAGTAGGCCGCTGTTCCTGGTAACCTCTAGCGCTGGCAGAAGACACTGTACTTGCTCCTACTGCTTACTACCTACTTCCGCTTTCTCTGATGACTATTGCCTACTCCGCCGTCTTGGGCAAACGATGATGACGCAAAATGCATTTAGTCATCACGCCATGCAAGGACCCGGCAACACCCCACAACTTGTCCTCCACTGCCGCCAGCGGCGTCCGGCGCTGCCTCAAAGCGATGTCGTTGATTCCTCTTGGTAAAGTTCATTTACAAGTACTGGGTTGCGTCCCGTAATCAAACGTCGCCATGGCACTACGTCTGCAAACATACCGTCACAGGTGCCTCTGGTGAGACTTCCACTCTACCCACACTGATGTTAATAGCAGGATGGACACGAACAGAACCATGGTGCAAAATTTCAGGTTCTAGGCACAATTACTTTCATTATTCCTTCTTATTGCTAAACCATCTTTTACATTACCAGTTTTCAATGCCCATGTCGCTGAAGATTTAGAGTATCATGTACCACTCTATGTTGTTGAAAACTTATCGTATGTCGATAAAAATTTTCAAAATAACTACATTGCTGACATTGCGACCGACTTGTTGCAGTCCACTTCCACGTGGTTCACTGCTGTGTGCTGGTGAATGTCTTCCTTTATGTATTGTCTTTTTCGGTCATCTGGTGGCTACCTTCGCTGCATATGTGAGGTGTCTTTGGACAGTTAAAGAGTCTGTTATGGAACGGTGACTATACGGTTCGCTGTCGCCTGTGCTACCCTGCTGGGTGATTGGAAGGCAACTCTAGTACGTTATTGGTGAAAGTTAGAATATTGGCTGGTCTGTTGCCTGTGCCTCTCTGGTAAGTGATTGGTGAGCTATCTCGAGTTAGTGAGGCAGCTTCTATCCAAGGGATGGTGTTTTCCTGCTGCGAGGCGACAAGGCCGCACGGCAGTTCCCTAGCGGCCGCCGTTTACACTGGCAAGCCTGGGTCAAGTTGCGCCACCGGCCTACGAACTTACATCTTTCAAAATATTATGAATTTTCTCACGAGTTGCATATGCTATTAAAGGTGGCGTGAGAACTGCCTCTCTGCTCTTCCTAAAGGCAAACTGATCGTTCCTAACGGACTCTCAGCTACCTTTTACATTTTTCGCAGTACACAGCTCAAAAGATTACATTCCCTCTAGAGCCTTGAAAGAAGCTCACACAATCACAGTTTTGCAGCTCTCAATAGTAGTGACGGTGCTCGGTAACTACTGGCAAGAACGACGAAAGAGATGCATTTATGACGTTCGTTTTTTTGCTATCACCGAAGCCTATGTCGGATTATCTTGGTCTCGTTGCTTCTACTCTCAGTCCCGCTAAATATCGGCATCTCTGCATATTTATCTTCGGCTTTAACACTTCAAGTCTCAGCACCATTGCAAAATGGCTCTGAACGCTATGGGACTAAACTTCTGAGGTCATCACTCCCCTAGAACTTAGAACTACTTAAACCTAACTAACCTAAGGACATCACACACATCCATGCCTGAGGCAGGAGTCGAATCTGCGACCGTAGCGATCGCGCGGTTCCAGACTGTAGCGCCTAGAACCGCTCGGCCACCCCGGTTGGCAGAACCATTGCAAAAATACTCGTTCATTCCAATACTTAATTGTTTCTGTAGCAGTCTGTAACATCATCTTCTTTTTATTTGCACAAATATCTTATATTCGCAGAAAAAAGATTGTCCCCAGAGGAAAAGTTAAAAGGCGGAATCAGCTTAGAGCACCGTAAGTAACTTCAGGCTTTGGGGAAGATATAGAACGAATGGAGGTAGTTCAAGCTTCAAACTTTCCCTGTCATTTGCAAATCTTTCCATCTGTATTATATCGAACATCTTATTCATTCTCCTTTTATCTGCCTCTGCTACTCTGACCGCCACCGCGCCCCTCTCCCCTTCCCCCTTCGCTTATACTTCTCCTTTCAGTACAAATTCAACTTTCCATGGACCTTTTTCTGGTAAAGTCCACCTGAACATATTTCCTGACTCATTACTTTCAGCACTTGTTCATTCCACACTTACCTGTACACTTAATTTTTTACTTTTTGATATCTTACAATTTCTATAATTTCCAGATTCATTACCTGTGTTTTCAATGAGACACGTTTCAGTTCCGTACGCTATTATGCAGCGTACTAGAAATACCGTTTCACAGTATTCTTCTTGAATTTCATACCATTAGCCAGTACTACAAGATTTTTGTTGTTGAGAACAACTTTCACCTTCAGCGCCTACCTGCTTCACATACACTACTTAGTTCAACTGTCTTCTGCAAGCTTGCTTCGTAGCTATAATAATTCTTTCACTTCTTCACTGCTATGTCATCATTAATTTTGGTATTAAACCAGTCATTCTCTTTCTGTTGTGTCTCATATTGCGCTTTTGTATGCTGGCTGCTCTTTCGGGCCGGCCGCGGTGGTCTCGCGGTTCTAGGCGTGCAGTCCGCAACCGTGCGACTGCTGCGGTCGCAGGTTCGAATCCTGCCTCGGGCATGGATGTGTGTGATGTCATTAGGTTAGTAAGGTTTAAGTAGTTCTAAGTTCTAGGGGACTAATGACCGCAGCAGTTGAGTCCCATAGTGCTCAGAGCCATTTGAACCATTTTTTTGCTCTTTCGGTGGATCTTTTAAGTGTTCCTTCCGTCTGGCCGGAAGGGCTGTGTCGCCTGAGAAACTTAACCATTTGTTACTCCTGCTCATTCAATTCTCTCTCTTGTTTCTAGGACGTACAAGCTAAATAAAAGCGGTAAAAACTGATCCCCTGCCTGACGCTTTTCCTAACACGAACTTGTATTTTCTAATCATCCACATTTTTACTCGAACGTGGCTTTTGCAGTTGAACATATTTGATCTGCCTTTGTACTTCAGTACCAATCTACTAAGGAGTGTGGGCATTCTGCTGTGTGGTTAGGTTAGGTTAGATGGAAGTTAACCTGACTTTCCTACAGTCAGGCCTCCACTAGTAACCGCAGTATCCGGATTTCTACCTTATGAGCATGAATCGACGTTGCCCTTGCAGCTTTGTTTGCTGAGAGAGAGTGATATTGTGCTGCTAAACGTTCCGTAGTCAGTAATTTATGGACTAAACAGGACAATGTTGATTACCACTTCTCAAGCAAATAATCTTAGCGATACCGTATTGTCAGCCTGTTGGAAGCTGTATAGCCCTGCCAGACACTTTCCAACGAGGTAAGTTACATGAAATTACTACAATGTTAATGATGTCATCGAGTGTATTTTGTAATCCCGCCTTCCTCCGTCCCCATATACTTTACCATAGTGTTCACTCAATCGGAAGAGTGAAAAGAGTTTGTTTACACTACATGCTAAGTGGCTATTGAACTTGTAGGGAAGCAGCCTACTCACGCCGTATAAAATTCACTGCAGTCTTTCCATTGTGTACCACCAGTCTGCTGCAACTAGCTCTGACGTCATCAATGTTGCGCAATACTTTAAAAATCAAGTAAATAACCTGAAACGTTGCTAGCATGTCAGGAGTAATAGTAAATCAGTATGTTTTAAATATCAGTGCAATAACTTTAACCATTTTCGAAATTTGGACGTTTTCCTGTAAAAATCATTGGCGCAAAAGAAAAGAGCTAGAAACTTAAAAATTCATATTTAGATTCCGTTTGCATAATAATTTAGTAGAAACAATGTTCTGGATCCCACAGATTAAAATTTTAGTTGAAATTCATAATTTTCTGGTTTTTGTCTTAAAAATTAAGGAAGCAAGACAGATTAAGTAGGCGAATAAATGAGGCCAGGATGATTAAATTGAAGTAGAAGGGAGATACAATCATAAAGATGTGAGAAGTTTCAACTGAATAACTATAAAACTATAGCGATAGCGTATCTCCAAAGGGCAAGTTCAGAGCTCGTCTACTGCGTGTAGTGTAATTAAATTAATTCTCTCGCCCAAAATATTGGACTTAGCCACGTCAGACTTTTATTATGATTACTTACTTGTGTGCTCATTGCATATTTAAATTGAGAGCTTCATTGGCCATCAGCAAAGGAAGCAATGATTTATTTAATAACTTGAAATGGTGCATTACTAGACCAGCGACTAGTCGGGACAGCGAATTTAATGAAGCGTTTCCTTAGCCGTCCGCACCGCGGCTTTATATATAAGAACGCTGCGCGAGGAAAAAAAAGGCCCCAGTTATCTCCAGACGCTGATCTGCGCACCACGTGTGCCGGGAGTCGCGTCGCGTCGGTATCATTGCTATAAACAGCCTCGGAAGCCGTAATAAGTTACTCGGGATACGCGTAACCATGAAATCATTTTCGAGTGAAGTGTTAATTATGGGCTGACTTTGATCATCTATCTTCAGTTCGAATATGTCGTATTTTCAGGTGCCGCCGCGGGACAGACATTCTACCATTATTTAGCGTGGCGTTTGATGAATATTATCATCAAATTACGGCGAGCATTCACTTAAACATTTAATTTGAACAGTTATAGTTGCATCAGTGCATTAGACTCTGAACTGCTCTGGTAGTTGGATTGTGTGGATTCGTTTTGGTCTGACTTTCAGAATATAGTGAACATTTTTGAAAGAATCGGTTTTTAATTATGAATCCTAGACAATCTCCTAATTCCTCAGAGCTATAAGCTGTGGCTAGAAGTGTATTTCTCAGTTAAAGTGGGTACTAGGAATTCTAATTACAGGCTTCACGTTTTGCTAATCACTTTCTGGTTGCCAATATTGTAGTTAGAGAGCCAGTGCTGAGAACGGCAAACAACAGCATTAAATAAATCATAGGAACATTTTAATAACAACATATGATTCTTGAGTTTCTCCCGGCGTATTTGACAATCAAAATATCCACGGGTTTACTGCCGGTCTATAGTGTCCAACGGGCATCATATTTAGGCGATCAAACATGTCGCCATCATCAGGTGAACTGACGGAAGGAGCTCCTGTGAACGCGCCGGCACGGAGATCCGTACGCTATGGCTGCTCAGGGGGAACTGTGTTAAGTCGCGGGGGCGGCCGATTTAAATACCCTCCGCCAGCGGCGCATTCCCTCTGCCGTCCGCGCCCCGCGCCAAGGTAGCGCGGTGGAACAGATTGCGACGGCGTCTGAGATGACGTCGGTGTGATGGCTCTGTCCGCCGTGGTCGTCACAAGTATGCGTTTGCTCGATTTACTCTTGATTAACCCAATCGCTGGTTCCCAAGCCTTGCTAAGATTATAGCCACAGTCACGGTTTATGAGGTCGTCACTGGTGCGAATTTCGATGGCCTCTCTAACAACGCTGTCCCAGTATCTCGACGTCTGTACCAGAATCCTCGTGCGGTCATACTCCATAGCGTGATTTTCCGACAAACAATGTTCAGCGACCGCCGACTTGCTCGGATACATCAGTCGAGTGTGCCTCTGGTGTTCACGGCATCGATCCTCGACGGTACGCATCGTCTGACCAATATACGACTTGCCACATTGACACGGAATCTGGTACACGCCGGCCTTCCTCAAACCGAGGTCATCTTTGGCGCTCCCCACCAGTGCACGAGTTTTATTCGGAGGACCAAACACAGTTCCGACCCGGTGTTTATTCAGAATGCGGGCGATTTTCCCCGAGAGTGCGCCTGTGTATGGAATAAATGCAGTGCCTACCTCCTCCCTCGTGACTTCATCCATCTCAACTGGTTGTGATGCAGTGGTTGGGCGGAGAGCACGTATTTCGAAAAAATATGTACTCTGAGTGGCAGATCCAACGTGCTCTCCGCCCAACCACTGCATCACAACCAGTTGAGATGGATGAAGTCACGAGGGAGGAGGTAGGCACTGCATTTATTCCATACACAGGCGCACTCTCGGGGAAAATCGCCCGCATTCTGAAGAAACACCGGGTCGGAACTGTGTTTGGTCCTCCGAATAAAACTCGTGCACTGGTGGGGAGCGCCAAAGATGACCTCGATTTGAGGAAGGCTGGCGTGTACCAGATTCCGTGTCAATGTGGCAAGTCGTATATTGGTCAGAAGATGCGTACCGTCGAGTATCGATGCCGTGAACACCAGAGGCACACTCGACTGATGTATCCGAGCAAGTCGGCGGTCGCTGAACATTGTTTGTCGGAAAATCACGCTACGGAGTATGACCGCACGAGGATTCTGGTACAGACGTCGAGATACTGGGACAGCGTTGTTAGAGAGGCCATCGAAATTCGCACCAGTGACGACCTCATAAACCGTGACTGTGGCTATAATCTTAGCAAGGCTTGGGAACCAGCGATTGGGTTAATCAAGAGTAAATCGAGCAAACGCATACTTGTGACGACCACGGCGGACAGAGCCATCACACCGACGTCATCTCAGACGCCGTCGCACCGCCACCACCGCCACTGCCTCCTGCTGATGGACGCTCCTGGCCTACATTACGCACTTGCACCCCGGCCCAGGCGCGACTCACAGTAGCCTACGCTGCTGCAGCCTCTGCTCAGCAAACAGAAGCTGCACCTTCTGCACCATCAAGAATACCTGCATCTCAAAGACAGCGCCAACAGCCACAAACAGCCCCGCAGAATGATGCAGATATCATCAAACTACTGACCAGCATTGTCACCACCTTAGCCGACGTTACAAAGCAACTAACACAGCTGCCCAACACCATCGCCGCCGCAGTCGACACGGCGGTCTCAAGAGCCGTAACGGCAGCCATTGAAGCTTCAAGAACACACCAGCACGCCTAGAGCGCCAAGGCTGGAAGACCTAAGGATTGTTGCGTATAACGCAAACAACCTTACCCAAGACATTGCTGAACTGCAGCAGTTCCTGCATGACCACAACGTTGATGTCTGCCTCGTTAACGAGACGTTTCTCAAACCAGGCATACGCAGCAATATTGCCAATTATCGCTGCTATTGAAGAGATCGACCGACTCACGGAGGGGGCACCGCCATTTTCATTTGTAACTCCATCCAGCATCATGAAGTTCATCCACCCACCACCCAGCACATCGAATCATCAGCAGTTCTACTCGAAACACAAACAGGACCCATCACATTTATCTCCGTCTACCGAAGCCCACGAAGAATCGTCACCCTTGAAGACGCAAGATCACTCCTACGTGTGTCAGGGAAACTCTTTATTGCAGGGGATTTGAACTGCAAGCACGCGGCATGGAACTCATCAGTAACTAACTGGAGTGGACGAATACTTCTCCAGGCACTCGAAGAAGCCCATGCTCACGCATGCGGCCCTGAAGAACCCACCTGCTATCCCTCGCGAGGTGTACCAGATGTTATCGACATCGCCATAACAAAAGGAATACCGCAATTCCTAGACGCTGATGTTATCCATGGACTCAATTCAGACCACCTTCCGGTCCTCTTCAGCTTACGAATAACAGCAGAACTCGTACAGGGACGACTGAATTTACGACGAACGAACTGGGACCGCTTCCGCGAGCATGTAGACTCCGCATTCACCGACATCAACGAAGACGAAGACATCTCCGAAAAATCATTTAACCGACTCACTGACATCGTCACCGACGCCCTACATGACGCCACACCACCGCCGCAGCCGCTCCACCACGTGGTGCCCAGTCTACCACAAGACATCCTCGCCTCCATCCGGACGCGGAATCGACTGTGTAGAGAATGGCGCATCACGCGCAACGCCGCTCTCAAAAGACGTATTAACCAACTCAGAAGAGAAATACGAGCCGGTATAGCTGTACACCGCAACCAACGATGGGCAGACAAGCTCCGCAGCTTCACTCCCGATCCACTTGGATGGCAGACAGTGAGCCACTTCACGAACAGGAAGACGAGAACACCACCACTGACAGCTGATAACCGAACAGCCTATCGACCTGAAGAAAAAGCTGACATGCTTGCAGACGTCTTCGAAGCCAACTTCCAGCCGCTTGAAGATCGTGTCGACTTGCAGCGTACTGCTGATATCGAACGTGACGTCACCACACTACTACAAGAAGACGTTGAAGATGAGGAACCAATCACCCCAATAACACCTGAGGAAGGGCAAGTGGGCATCAGAATGCTTCCAAATAACAAGGCGCCAGGATCGGACGATATCACCGGCAGAGTACTTAAGCAACTACCCTGGTCGGCGATCGTCCATCTTGCTGCACTGTTCAACTGGATTCTTACGACAGCTACGTTTCCTGCGGCGTGGAAGCACTCCGTCATCGTCGTAGTACCCAAATCCGGCAAAAACAAGAAGCACCCCAACAGCTACCGACAAATTAGCTTGCTTCCTCATGTGAGCAAGCTCTTCGAAAGACTTCTTCTTCAACGCCTTCAACGCCTGGCGACACAACTGGACATTTTACCGCCGGAGCAATTCGGTTTTCGACGCGGACACTCGACTACTCAATAAATTCTCCGAGCAGTTGAATACATCAAAGACGCCTTCAACCGAAGAGAATTTTGTGGTGCAGTACTGCTAGACGTAACCAAGGCGTTTGACAGCGTCTGGCATCATGGACTACTTTGGAAACTACACACCCTTCGACTGCCTAGCCTGTATGTGAAACTGATAGCGTCGTACCTCGAGCATCGGACGTTTGTGGTACGACTCGAAAATTCAGTCTCTCGTGTGCGCAACATAAACGCCGGCGTACGCCAAGGATCGGTCCTTGGACCGGTTCTGTACATCATGTACACTTCCGATATGCCAGGGTGGAGAAGGCTATCTACGCTGACGACACCATGCTGTACTCCAGCAGCCGATGGAGAGAAGTGCTAATACCAAGACTGCAGAGTGCACTTAACAGACTAGAGGACTGGGCAGCCCGCTGGAGGATCTACTTCAGCCCAACGAAGACACAGACCATCATCTTCACGTGGAAAAGGACGATGCCACAACGGCAACTACGACTTTACGGAACACAACTACCCTGGCTGTCATCAGTGAGATACCTAGGGGTCATCATGGACAAAAAACTTGCGTGGTGCCAACACATCACAGACCTCGGAAAGAAGATCCACCAGCGCCTAGGGGCATTATACCCCATACTCAACGAGCGGTCTGAACTATCTATCTCGAACGGCCTCCTTATTTACCGGATGTACCTCCGCCCTTTGTTTGACTATGCATGCGAAGTCTGGGGCGTTGCTGCTAAGACACATATCCAACGACTACAGTCCTTACAGAATAAAATATTACGCAGAGTCTACCACGTCAACTGCCAGTTTCCACACCAATACCTTCACGAAGCTGCAGAAGAGCTAGAAGTCCTCGAAAGACAGAAGAAGATTGCAAGACATTTCTACGAGAAGACGCAGACATCGACGAATCATCTCATCAGAGACCTCGGAGCACCACCACGACCACGAGAACGACACAGACGACCAGTTTCAATGCTAGATAGATGAGGCACTGCAACCTCAGGAAAACAACGCAATGAAGTAGGAGAAAGCAAAATAAATTAAGATCCTAACACCGCCCACGCCCTTCCCGCACACCACACAAAAATAAAGACAACAAATTCCCACCCAAACCTTAAGATGAAGGCAATGCCCACCGGTAAATCCTTCGTAAATAGCTGTCATTAGCCTTCAGAAGTGGAAGCAGCGACCGAATCCAGTTCCCCCTGAGCAGCCATAGCGTACGGATCTCCGTGCCGGCGCGTTCACAGGAGCTCAGTCCGTCAGTTCACCTGATGATGGCGACATGTTTGATCGCCGAAATATTGTGCCCGTTGGATACTATAGACCGGCAGTACACCCGTGGATATTTTGATTAATAACAACATAATTTCCCCCCGCCGTCCCACATATGGTGCATTGTTGGGAAAGACATTTCCACATTCCATTTCATTTATCATTAACAAACATTTCCATACGCCGCCCCACAAACTGAACAATGTGCCTAAGTCAACCTGTGCATTTACTGTTACAATTGCAGGGAGACACATTTAACCATTGTCCTAAAATGATAATAAGTCGATTGAAGTACACGTTTAGTTCACACAGAGCAACTTCATGTGCCTTGCTGAGTGTCTGTCAGTCCAACATCATTCGTCCTTCATGGCCGCATGAGGCAATTTCTTTCATCTACAGGGTCAACATTAATAAAACCGACAAACTGCAGGGACGTACTCCTAACTGGAAATGGAGGAGAAAAGGTCCTACGAACATGTGTCCGGAAACGGGGGCGGTTTGCGTGCAACTACAACAAATCGTTCGGAAACACAGTACAGAGTTCCATCGCATTAACGTCACAACAAATGTTCAAAGTTGCCTCCGTGAGATGCAATGCACGCGTTCATACCTGGCGTCACGGATTGCAGCATTCTTTCTCACGTTCCGGCTACTCTCCGAATAGCGTCACAGGCGTCAGCAACACGCTCTTGAAGGCTATGCATATCAGGGACTCGTCCAGAGTGCAAGTTCTTCTCAAATGCGCTGCCCCCCCCCCTCCCCAGAGGTAAAAATCCTGGGATTTAGGTCAGATGATCTAGCAGATCATGCTTCAGGGCCTCCATGTCCTATGCAACGTCCAGGGAAGATGTTAAGATGTCACCAAACTGTAATGGAGAAGTGGGGTGGTGCTCCAACATGCCGAAACCATATATCCTGTAGTATTGCCAAAAGAACATTGTCAGTCAACCCAGGCAGAGTATTCCGCAGTGACAGCAGGCGTTGTGGAATAATAACTGGTCGAACCACGTGGTCGCCAAGATTCCCTGTCCACAAGTTGATACTGAATCCATGGTGATGAAACGCCTCAACCGCTCCCCGAGCATTGTCCGTAGATCACAGGTGATGACTTTTCAGTTTGATGATGCCAGTTCCGGTGACGGTTGCTTCATTGATAAAGAGGACTGATGGAAGAAATCCCATAATAGCGACGGTATAGTGCAAGAACCATCGAAAAAGTTCTTCTCGTAGGAGGAAATCCGCTGCTGATGATCCTTGCTCTCGTTACAGGTGAGAGGGGTAGTAGCGGTTGTTATGTGGGATACACATAATCGTATTTTACAGTACACCATGTTGGGACGCCACTTGTCTGGAGCTTGTACTAGGATTCGTCACAACATCCTGTTGAACCGGGTCCTCCAAATCTGATGTACGCACATTCCTTCACCTGTCTGCACGTTCGTCTGTCTGAAAGGATCCATGATCACACAAACGCCCAAAAAGGCCTTTAAATGTTGTGTGATATAGTTGGTTTCTGTGAGGGTCCGTATTTTGGTGTAGCCATAATGAATCCCGACCGTTTCCATCTGCTTGGCCGTACTCACAAACACCATCTCGTGTTCTCGACATGAGTACCTGACCACTCTGCTGCGTATACGAGTAGTACGCCGTGTCAATCACATAGCCTGCAACACATAAGGAACACACGGTTCATCGAGAGAGAAACTTCAATTACTCAGGGCCATGTATCCTAGCAACGATCCATTTGCGGACACATGTTTGAAGAACCCTTTACCTCCATTTCCTGTCCGGAATCCGTCCCTGCCATTTGTCAGTTTAACACCGTTCATCCCCTATTTCGCGTTAATATTGTTGCAATTATTTAGTTACATCCCATGGAGTTCTTTAAGGTTCCTTCTGATGTTGAACTTTTATACATGTTCTCCCATAAACAGACTGCTTTGTACTCCTAATGGCTGTCATACACGTACAACCTAGCTATCTTTAAACTGCTCACTAACTACAAAATTATTTCCCATTAATATTCAGTTACTATCATGACTCAAATATTGATTCTTACCACATTATTAATTCTTCAAAAGAAGTCTTCTTTTCGCGGTCCTGTACCGCAGCCCGAGAATCGCCCTTTGACTTCCAAAGCCCCAAAGTCCCAATAGTGCCGTCTACTTGGTATTCGTCGACCGCTCGCGCCAAACTGGAACGTACAGAACCTTCTTGCACATCAGCAGCATTGGAGCCCTCGGATATGAAATGCTAATATCGATGATTAGTAAGGACATCGCTAACGGTAATCTTACAACGTCAGTTTTATCAGGTTACTTTTAATCATGAATATATCTGATTATGAGAATGGAACTGACCAATGGTAACGGCGCTATTATGATCACTGGCTTAGCCTCAGCTTAAGTAGCGTGGAAAGTGGCGGCACATGGACTACCAGGTTCTCATACTATTCTCAAACCAGAGATGTTACTGAACAACTGACTCATAATGAAAACGACTGAGACTTCATGCCATTTCCACTTGAGTGTCAATACACCATTCAAATCATGAGACACTGACCCTACATTTCCTTCTCGACATGTAAAAGAATCAGTTACCAGCGATTTCTGGATACGTAAACTTTGTAGGGTGTTTGAGGTTTGCTGATGACATGTCCTTCTAGCCACAGGGGAAAAATAATTACAGGATTTGGTGGATACCATTGAAACTAACGGAAAAAATATGGAATGAAAATAAACACAAATAAAACAAAAGTATTGGCACTAGGAGGAAATAAGGAAATAAAAATTATGCTGAATGGAGAAATACTATAACATGTGCAAAAATTTTAAGTATCTTGGAAGCAGGATAGACACCAGCTGGAAGTGCACCACAGAAATTAAAAGAAGGATAGCAATGGCAAAAGAGGCGTTTTATAAGAAAAGGGGAATTTTCTGCAGCGGTCTGGACAGAGAACTCAGGAAGAGACCCATTAAATGTCTTATATGGAGTGTTCTTCTATATGGCGCTGAAACTTGAACTATGAGGAAGAAAGACACAGAAAGGCTGCAGGCTTTTGAGATCTGGACATGGCGGAGGATGGAAAGAATAAGTTGGATGGACAGAGTAAAAAAAAATGAAGGGGAACTGAGAAGAGTGGGAGAGAAAAGACAGTTACTAGATGTAATAAAGAGAAGAAAAAGATATTGGATTCGTCATATATTAAGAAAGAATGACGGACTGATAAAAACAGTTTTAGAAGGTTATGTAGAAGGGAAGAGGAAGCGAGGAAGGGAGAGATTCTAGATACTGGATGACATGATGGACGGTACAACATACAGCAGCCCTAAGAAGGAAGCAATGGATCGTAGAAAATGGAGACGGAAAGGACCTGCTAATATAGCAGATAACTGATGATGAAACTTTGGAGAGAGAGAAAAATTGAATGTAAACGGAACAGGCAGTGAGGTGTCTTGCACACTTAAAAACAAATTTAAATATTCAGAGAGAGCTTTGTCGTACCTCTTGAGAGCTTTGCCTCGGTAACAGTTACAGTTAAGCGAACTTCTGACGTAGTCTCGAAATAAAAAATAAGTGGGTTTCCACATTTAATCACACCGATGTTTCGGGGGCAGAGGTGCAGATTTCTGGCAGGTTTACATATTTCAGAGGCAACCTGGCGGTGAGCACGATACGTCTAACTGTGCATGTCGCTATTATTTATTTTTCAGAGCGTTCGTCCCTCAGGGCGTGATCTATATTTAATGAGCGTCTGTACTGCGGCTGCCTCACACAGGCGGTGGAAAAAGCGGCAGCAGGGCCGTAGGGGCGACGCCTGCCGACGACCAGAAGCAGAACGGCCGCCGCGACAATGCACAGTGGTTTAGGGGGAAGCGTCGGTGGAGGCGTCGAGGCCGAGGCGTGGTGGGCGGGACGGGGGTGGGGCAGTTCAGAACGGGCGGTGGCGCCAAGGAAATAACGCACCAAGGTCGATGGTGGCAGGCGCCTGCAGGTGCTGCTCAAGGCTTTCTTTTTGCAGCTCCCTCACGGTAACCCCAACACACACACACACACACACACACAGAGAGAGAGAGAGAGAGAGAGAGAGAGAGAGAGAGAGAGAGAGATTTCGTACAAGTAGGCAAGTGGAATCGGCACTGAAGCGAAAAGGAAAGAAAGGACATCAAGAAGAGAAAAAGTGAAAGGAACTAAATCCTGTGATAAAGGGAAAAGTTGGTTACAGGAAGTGGGCGTTTATATCAGTTGTTACAGATATTTGTCGGAAAGTAAATTTTTCGCGTGGAAGTGTAGGAGCTATATTTACCTGAAACGAGAGTGAAGCAGTCAAGGAGTGTAGATGTGGGCTCATTGGATCTAATGCAACAAGAGTGCCTCTCCATATCCCCACTATTCACAGGATTAACTAAAAACAATACATGATTAAAAGTTCAGTTCACAATTATATTCATTGGAGTAAACTTAACATTCTTTCCTCAACTCTTCTTAGGATTAGCAGGAATACCGTGATGATATCCAGACTACCCAGACGCAAATACATCATGAAATGTAGTATCAAGAATTGGATCTACAATTTCTATTGTAGGAATTATTATATTCATTCTAATTATATTAGAAAGAATGATTACATACTGAGCAATTATATTTACAGCAGAACATATATAATGCTCAAAAAGAATAATTTTCCCTTGAAACCTCAAATTTAATTCATGGTTTCTCTGATAATCATTAATTATTTTCTTTTCCTGTTTCTTTATCTTTTTTTAATTTACACCTAAGATTAACAAATCCATTTGAACAGCTCATTTTTATATTTCCTGGAATCAGACAAAGTCAATTTTAGTTTAGCAAATGCTTTTATTGATATGTATCCAATCCACCACTAAACCTGTAGAAGACACACATCGCTGTGGGACAGGTTACAGTTAAAGAGTTTACATTATGAAAGATTTCCATGACATTGGAATAGTTCATATTAATTGAGTCCAGATTACAAGGTCCACCGCGATAGCTGAGTGGTCAGCGCAGCGGTCTGTCACGCCAAGGTGCCTGGGTTCGACTGCCTGCTGGTAGGAGATTTTCTCCGCTTAGGGACTGGGTGTGGTGTTGTCCTTGTTATCATTTCATCATCATCATTGGAAGGCAACGGGAAACCACCACTCGATTCACTTCCCTAGACTCTCATGTGGTGGGCCTCTCCGAAGGGGCTTCCCTCATGACCAGACCTTGCCATGAGGCAGAAGGCAAAGTTAGTTACAGTACAAGCATTTGAAAGTAACAAAAAAGAAGCTCATGTTTCATCTCAGAACAACTTGAAAATCTGTTTTTCTATTTTTTATTATTTTTTGTCTTTGCTTCATACACTCCTGGAAATTGAAGTAAGAACACCGTGAATTCATTGTCCCAGGAAGGGGAAACTTTATTGACACATTCCTGGGGTCAGATACATGATCACACTGACAGAACCACAGGCACATAGACACAGGCAACAGAGCATGCACAATGTCGGCACTAGTACAGTGTACATCCACCTTTCGCAACAATGCAGGCTGCTATTCTCCCATGGAGACGATCGTAGAGATGCTGGATGTAGTCCTGTGGAACGGCTTGCCATGCCATTTCCACCTGGCGCCTCAGTTGGACCAGCGTTCGTGCTGGACGTGCAGACCGCGTGAGACGACGCTTCATCCATTCCCAAACATGCTCAATGGGGGACAGATCCGGAGATCTTGCTGGCCAGGGTAGTTGACTTACACCTTCTAGAGCACGTTGGGTGGCATGGGATACATGAGGACGTGCATTGTCCTGTTGGAACAGCAAGTTCCCTTGCCGGTCTAGGAATGGTAGAACGATGGGTTCGATGACGGTTTGGATGTACCGTGCACTATTCAGTGTCCCCTCGACGATCACCAGAGGTGTACGGCCAGTGTAGGAGATCGCTCCCCACACCATGATGCCGGGTGTTGGCCCTGTGTGCCTCGGTCGTATGCAGTCCTGATTGTGGCGCTCACCTGCACGGCGCCAAACACGCATACGACCATCATTGGCACCAAGGCAGAAGCGACTCTCATCGCTGAAGACGACACGTCTCCATTCGTCCCTCCATTCACGCCTGTCGCGACACCACTGGAGGCGGGCTGCACGATGTTGGGGCGTGAGCGGAAGACGGCCTAACGGTGTGAGGGACCGTAGCCCAGCTTTATGGAGACGGTTGCGAATGGTCCTCGCCGATACCCCAGGAGCAACAGTGTCCCTAATTTGCTGGGAAGTGGCGGTGCGGTCCCCTACGGCACTGCGTAGGATCCTACGGTCATGGCGTGCATCCGTGCGTCGCTGCGGTCCGGTCCCAGGTCGACGGGCACGTGCACCTTCCGCCGACCACTGGCGACAGCATCGATGTACTGTGGAGACCTCACGCCCCACGTGTTGAGCAATTCGGCGGTACGTCCACCCGGCCTCCCGCATGCCCACTATACGCCCTCGCTCAAAGTCCGTCAACTGCACATACGGTTCACGTCCACGCTGTCGCGGCATGCTACCAGTGTTAAAGACTGCGATGGAGCTCCGTATGCCACGGCAAACTGGCTGACACTGACGGCGGTGGTGGACAAATGCTGCGCAGCTAGCGCCATTCGACGGCCAACACCGCGGTTCCTGGTGTGTCCGCTGTGCCGTGCGTGTGATCATTGCTTGTACAGCCCTCTCGCAGTGTCCGGAGCAAGTATGGTGGGTCTGACACACCGGTGTCAACGTGTTTTTTTCCATTTCCAGGAGTGTATTTCAGTCTGTAAGTTCAAATACAATCCTTTAAGTCTATAGTGTCACCTTACACAGTGCAGTAATTTCTTAGTGACGCCATAAAACTAACATCTCCAATCTCTAACTAGCAATTGTTAACTAAGTTATATCTTGTGTACATTTCTTCTTCTGTTTATACTATCGTCTCAGGAAGCAAACAAAAAATTTCAGTTTCCTTGCCTATAAGGGACACAAAAGGGGTAGGAAGACAAAACCTTTAAGTGGAATATTATGGAAAGGGTGAAAAAGAATAAACAGAGACACGACTGAGATAAGAGTGACGATGTTGCAGGAGGTAATACAGTATGTAGAGAGGAGAAAATGGAAGAAGGTGAATGAGGAAGAAGAGAGGGAGTGTGATAGGAGGAATGTAGAAAGGTGGAGGAGTGTTGGAAGTATGACTATGTGACATTATGGGAGACCAAGGTGAGAGTGAGAGGAATGTGGAAAAGGCGAAGAGGGAGAAAAGTGTTGGAAGTAGTGGGGGCGAGAGAGGGAGACAGGGTGCATATAGTTGTCACCTTGTGCACAGGAGAAGTTGTGCATAAGTTTCAGCATCTTTGACAAAGAAACAAGTACTGTGGGGACAAATATTAAGTGTAATATAAAACCAGGGACTGGTTTTAGTATACTACAAACTAGAAGAAACTTATGACAAGTTTTTTTAATGGTACATAGTATCAGTAGCCTAGTGTGTGACTCCAAGGTCGGTCTGCATTATTGTCAGATATCACCATGTAATATTGACAGATTACAATTCTCCCCCATCACCACCACCCATCTCACATCATAGTCCACATGAACAGGGTATATACTGGCGAGGAAATCTTAAAAATGGGCAGGTAATTCAAACTAGCCAGTTGCGTTAAGTGTAAAATGAGACGAAATACAAAAATCTAAGATGGTGGATCAAGCTCAATTGGCCTGTTGTTGTGGTCTTCAGTCCTGAGATTGGTTTGATGTAGTTCTCTATGCTACTCTATCCTTTACAAGCTTTTTCATCTCCTAGTACCTACTGCAACCTACATCTTTCTGAATCTGCCTAGTGCATTCATCTCTTGGTCTCCCTCTACGATTTTTACCTTCCACGCTGCCCTCCACTACCACATTAGTGATCCCTTGTTGCCTCCGAACATGTCCTACCAACCGATCCCTTCCTCTAGTCAAGTTTTGCCACAAACTTCTCTTCTCCCCAATCCTATTCAATACCTCCTCATTAGTTATGTGATCTACCCATCTAATCTTGAGCATTCTTCTGTAGCACCACATTTCAAAAGTTTCTATTCTCTTCTTGTCCAACACTTATATTATCAGAGGTGACGATCCAACATGATGATCTGCGCATATGAGAACAACATCTGTAACATCAAAATCCAAGATGGAGATACAAGACAATGGACATAGAAATGCAAGGACAGCCTGTATTGTTGCCAATTCAGTTTCACTGAATATAGACTGTAATGTGGCGGACATCAACTATGACGATAGCCCATGGGATTGTCAGTTCAAAATCGAGGAAAATTACTAAAATCAATAGTTTTGACACTCCTATGGCATTGCAGTTCACCTGCGCTAAGAGCACATTTGCCGTCAGTTTAACCCTTAAGCACCATGGACATACATGCGTGCATGGAAGATAGATAATCCAAATGATTACAGGCTTACATATATACCTGGAAAATAGAATGGCCAAATGGCTAAGAGCATTCATTTATGCCTGGCCAGCAGGAACGCCTGATGGCTGGGTGCGGCATGCGATAAACGTGCACAATGGAATGATTAGATGCTGTTGTCTGCATTCAACGTTCCTGCCAATGCCTTCATTAACTGCTCTTCTTTGTAATATCAAGAGGTGCTACAGCTTTCAATTGTTCCTTTTTCCTACCAGTTTACGACTCAATCAAATAGCTATAGTTTAATTTGCTATTATACATCAGACAAATGATTGTAACATATATAGTCTGAAGGACATATGTTATCCCAATGAACTGACATATCAGAAGTTACAAAAGGCGAATAGTGCACCAAAATACTTGGTGTTTTCATCAACGCTCTTGGCCACACAGAAAAGAAATTGGCTGCATGGTCAATTATCTGAAATTTGAATTCCTAATCTAGAGAGTACACAAGATAGAAATGTGTATAATGTGAAAGGCATGAATTACACAGGAGAGATGACATATCAGATGTTTCAAACCGTGAACAGTAAAGCAAAATATTTTCATTTTCGCAGAAACTCTCATATCTGTGAGAAAAACTGATTGCACAGTCAAGTAACTGTAATGTTGTTTATTAATCCATAAAAATATGAAACGGAACGAGTTATTACACAGAACTGACTTATCAGATGTTCCAAGGGCGAACAATGTAGCAAAATGGTTGCAGTTTCTCAGCAACACTTGCTGCAATGTCGAGCAGAAGCCAGAGTTTTGGACACCTTCAGAAGGAACTGTTCAGTTTGAAACTTGATGTCTTGAAACATATTGGTCTGATATTAATGAGTTTTTAGTAGGTTTCAAGCAAGTATTTTGTTACTGTAGAATTCGAGTTACAGAATTTCCCAATCACATCCAGAAAAGTTCTTATCATTGTTCCAAGCAAACTTGGTCTCAACCCAGGGTAAACGTATACCAGAAAGACCAACTTTCAGACAGGCACAGTTAAGACACTTAGATATAGCTTTTGGCCATAGGCTTTATCAGAGAACACACACACACACACACACACACACACACACACACACACACAAACACACACACACCATCAACTCCAACATCTCACACCAGAATGCAACAGCACGTGGGGTGCAAGTAGCAATCTGAAAGGGGCAGGGAAGGTGAAGGGATAGTAGTGTTTGGTGGAATGTCCAGGGACTAGACAGCAAACAAGCGCAGCATAAGGAGATAGTGGGGCAGAGAGGTGGGGAAAAATGGAACAAAAAAGGACTGGGAAAACTAGGCAGATGTGTTGGCAGAGGGTTGTAAATACTGTAAATAGATTGGGAGATGAGAATAGGGAGTAGATATGGCAGAGGGAGTGGAAGCTGTTGAATGTAGTGTATGGGGCTAGTGTGTTACTGTAGACTGAGGCCAGGATAATTAACAGAAGCAGATAATGTAATGTAGAGATAACACATTATCTCCTCCCAGAATTATCCTGGCCTCAATCTAGAGTAACATACTGTCCCCGCATCCTCTACCCCACATTTTCCGCATACTCTGTCGTATTATCTTCTCCCCATATTGAACTCCCACCCTGTTTATTTGCAGTGCTCTGCCAACACATCTGTCCATGTTTCTCCACTCTTCTCATTTTTTGCTCTTTGTTTTCTCCACATCCATGCCTCACAACCTCCTGACGCTGTGTCTGTTGGCAGTCTAGACCCTGCACACTGTCTATTGGCAGTCTAGTCCTTGCACACTCCACCAGACAACGTTCGTCTCTCTCAACATCTGTACACTACCATCCCTTACCCTTCCCCATCCTCTTCGGATTGTTGCTTGCATCTCATGTGATGCTGCATTCTGGCCTGAGATGCTGGAGCTGGTGGTCGTGTGTGTGTGTGTGTGTGTGTGTGTGTGTGTGTGTGTGTCTTTAACAGATAAATGCTGTGGCGAAAAGCTATAGCGTATTTATGTTGTTCCTGTCTGCAACTTAGCGTGTCTTCTTTACAGTATGTAGCAATCTGTCTTTTCCTACATTGTTGATATTCCTACCTGGAGGTTCCATTGTTTGATTATAACAGAAATAATTCTCCTCGTGGGGTAGTTGCAATTTTGTAAGCTCATTTCGCATAAAGAAGAAACTGCACAACAGCTGATTAGCCCACAATCTTTTATTGTGCTCACGACCGGTATCGGAACATTTCAAGTTCAATCATATGACGTAAAAAATGAAACCACTTACACATATGATGTCATACTCACCCACATATTGCAATGGAGCTGATGGTTCTGTGTCAAAAGGGTAAAATGACATAAATTCCATAAAAACTGCTCCCAAGTGTCGCGTAACCTGGTTACACAGCATGGAGATTTTGTGGAATTTGTCACGGTTATCCTTACATGACGTTTGTTCTCATAACGCGTCAGGCGATGTAAAATGAAAAATCCATGAACCTGGAGAAATTCAGCAAATCTGCTAGTTTTTGGAACATTAAAATATGTCCAATGAAATTAATATGCGATTCGCAATGTGTGATTCCACTGTGAGACTAATAAATATAGTGCACTGATAATGAACAGACAAGTAATCTAGTTATCACAACCAGACGGATTTACATCACTTTAAATTTAGAATAAGGGAATTTTTGAGTTAATCATCACTTCAAACTAAGGAGAAGGCGATTCTTGAGTTCAAAACTTACGGTGTCAATCATTGAGGCTGTGACATCTGATGTTTGGTGGAAATTGTTTAAACAGGCAGGCTGTAATGTTTCAGACAAAGAACAAGCACGCTCTTAGTACAACTTAAGAATAACATCATAGAAGTGGTGAGAAGCACTATTTTTGTTAATGTCCTGCTGTCCTAAAATTAGAACAAGTGACCTGTTTATCATACAAGCTGTCCTCTTAAGTCTAGGTCGACCACCTTCGATCGCCATCCTAGATTTTGACGTGATACTGGCTCTACTCATACGTCCAGGTCACCACAGATGATCACCATCTTGGATATTATACCAAGGACTATTCTGCAAGGTCTGCCATCGTGGATTTTTCTATTTTCTGCCATTTTACACATATTACAATTGGCTATATTGAACTAGCAGCCTAATTTTGAATTCTCCATCATTTACATGTTGGGAAATTGCCCTATGTGGTCAGAAGGGTGGGAGAAATAGGAGACATCTGGCAAGGCCGCATAGCGACAGCATCGGTGACGTCATCAGAAACCTGGGAGCAATGCAGACTGCCTCGGGGTCACACAGCTATAATGCTAGTATCTACCACCTCACTCAACATTTATCATTCTTGGTGAAGTAATTCATCAATGGATGGCTTTATTAGATCAGTCTCTGGAGAACACCATTCTCTTAGCTATTAAAACTTCTAAAATGGAAAACTGCAGCTGCGACTCTATAGTTCAGGGTGCTTTTCAGTAGTGGTCATGGGGATGATCCTGTTCCTTTCGCTTAAAGTGTAGATACAGGATGTTGCTATGGATATATCATAGTCATTCTACAGAAATTTAGTATGTCTCTTGCCATACAAAGAACCTTCACTTCACGCACAACAACTGAGGTAACTGGACATAATTGTGGGTGTACTTAATTTTCACTTTTCCTTCTGGCTGTACTATTGTGTAGAGAATGTTGTAAACACCAGGTGGCATTATTTCCTAGAATATTCAAAGCAGTGGCGTCTGAGTTTCATATTTACCATGGCTCATTCATTTCATACTTTGGTTACAACGTACAACTTTCATAAGGATCATTTAGATGTTTATGTACACAAATGGCTTTCAATGGCTCCACAAGTGATGTTTTTGATCACATCAATGTGACCCAACACCAAGTGCATTTCAATACTGAACGAGATCCCATTCAGTTCTTACGCACTACCACAGAGATATGACCAGCACTGCCCCTCGCACCAACGAACGATTTCTCACCCATTTGAATAAATAAGATTGTTACACATTTTTGGCAGCTATTCAAACGCCCACCGTACAACCATTCGTTTAATAAATAAAGCCTTCGATTCATATGGAAATTATTAAGAGATTTTTTTCATTGGTCCAGTCTTTGGTCATTGGAATCTTTCTTTCATACATTATGTAATTATGGCTTTGACACTCAGATGTAGATACCTGCACACACGCAATTCCTGCTTGTTTACTACTCTTTCCACAGTAATCATATTCCACAGCTGCCCAGCTGTTCTCACCTCCTGGCTAAGTGTTTAGCGTTGCTGTATCTAGACCTGGGGTACCGAGTTCGATATCTGGCTGGGTCTGGATTTTTCTTCACTCAGGAACTGGTTTTATGTAGGAATCATCAAAAATTCATCAGGTCGCAAAAGTGGCGCTGAGTAGAAAGAGTTACACTATGCGGCCAGAGATGAAGTCTCCCGACAATTAACTCCATACGTTCATTTCACACCCTCTGGCACCGAATCCAAATGAGATTCCGGTTGAACGCTACGGATCAGCATAGCTAACAGACTTTCAAGAAGCCATACCACGTCACTTGCATGTAGCATAATCACGAATGATGCTGCTACATGCTACAACGTACAAGTAGGGAAACCTGTGGCAGAATGGGGTGCTAAATGTTCAAAAGTCATTTTGAGATACAATTAACTTCTAATAAGCTGTTAAATTGGTTCAGACCTCGTTATTACGATATTAGCTTAGAAAACATTACACCATATCAACATTTAGCTACGTAGCTTCCCATATACTGAAAACTATGAGAAATGGTATTTTTTTTCATTTTGCTCCATTGGCGAGGCAAAATGGGGAATAGTACTGCATACACAAAAGTTAATCATAAAATCCTACCAGTTTATATATATATCTCACGCCCAAAAATTGGTTACAAATGGTATATAAACTATAAACGTTCATGTTTCGCATCATGTGCATACAAGGATAACCTCGTCTTAACTTTCGACCCCCACAGACGACTTGTAAGCCCACTTTAGGTATGTGCTACATTTGATTCAACCTTCTTCAGAGTAGCCGAAAGTAGTAAAGACATTCAGTGACATCTTATGATTTGTCACTATCATTAGACGAACTCGGCTACTTTAGTTTGGAAGATGTTTTGGAATTTGGAGAACTATTCTTAGTTATTTTCATTCCGAAGTAGCTTTAAGTTTTTTTTACATCAGACTTTTTCTGGACGTCTGCAGATTTAGTACCACAGTACTAGGTTTTCTTCTTTTGTTTTTCTTACTCTGCATTAATTACCTCGGTCTTACAATGAGAAGAGTCCAAAATAGCCGTTTTGTATCCATTTTCTTTTTTGTACTAATGTTTTCTTTAGAGGTTGCAACTCATCTTAAGTGGTTCATGACCGTAGGAATTCTCCGCTTCCAGAATTCTTCCACATCGAGCAGACAAAATTCCAGCTATTCGAAAGGCATTAACAACATGTACCCCATTCCGCCAAAAGATTACAATTTCAGATTACGTAACATCCAGTGAACAACATGAAACGTAATTAATATTTAATCTACTGAAAAATAAATTTGAGCATACAATGAAGACTATGATGTTTAGTTTACGTGTAACAAACATCTGTTACTTACATATGAAATATTAAGGCCTGAATATTGCAGAAACGTGTAGTAAAAATGTATAGCCACGGAACAAGCAAGACTATAGTACGTAATTCTCTCGGTGCATTGTTAGATACTTCGACTCGACCCCTGGACACAGTTCTAACAACATCTGCGAGTTGGTAGCACATACAAGGTAAGAAAAACCACTTTCCAGTTCTGCATCATTACCACATTCTGCCACATGCTCCCCCTACTTTGTTGTTCGCGTGTGTACAATGTAAGGGCGATGTATCGAAGTACTATCGGGTAACGTACAACCCTTCTGCTTGAGAACGTAAGGCGTTATATTTTGTGTCGTAGCTCTCACTGTCTTGAGTTTCGTTTCACTTCCGTATCTCTGAAAGTGACT
Organism: Schistocerca gregaria; assembly: GCF_023897955.1. NCBI lineage: Eukaryota > Metazoa > Arthropoda > Insecta > Orthoptera > Acrididae > Schistocerca > Schistocerca gregaria. The sequence goes on along the minus strand of NC_064920.1, from coordinate 1,046,863,887 downwards.
CGTGTTTTGGCAATCAGTGTACATTCATTCCGATATACCGCTGCAGTGTAGCGCCGGAAGCAGCGGTCCCTTAAGACGCTCGGCTTACAATGAGCTCTCGACGAGCTGTTAACGCCGTGGAGGGTCGGTGCTTCAGCGGGCGAGGGACTTGTGACATCCACCAAGTTTGGCGAACTCCTAAGACTCTGCGGCGCTCTCCCGGAATCGCTTCGATTCTATTAGAATTGAGCGTCGTCCCGTGGAAACTCTCGTAATTATGTTAATGCAGTTGCCAGCTCTCAGCTCACAGTTTTCGGGAGGTCTACACAGCGCAGCGACTGGTGCGGTATAGCGTTTCGCCGTAAGAAAGTAGGATATGCGTACATCGATCGTGGGCCTACCCTCTCAGCTTTGCCCTTTTCCTAACTTGCACTTTAGCAGAAATGTTCTAATCTAATTTCCGAAATAAACTGCTTTCTACTGCGAGGTAAGTGCACTGGATGAAAATATATTAGAACCCACTAAAAAATTTGTGTATCGTATTTTCCCCTGTATGGGTTTTGTTATTTTAAATTGATTCATGAAAGAAAACGTTATCGAAGAAATGATAGAATACACTGCACTTAAGAAAAAAAACATGTAATCGTAAAATTGGCGGTAGCTTTGTTACCCTTTTCTAAGGATTGATTTTTTTTCTCGTATAAGTTTACTTTCATTCTCAACCAAAAAGTAGCATCAGATTAAGCAGTCGTCGCTGGAAAGCAGTGAGCTTAGTGAGATAAACCACGCTATCGATTATTGTAAGTGCAAAGGGTTAGTTTTCCATGATAATAATTATCACAGTCGGTCTTAGCATAAAACAGGTTGCAATTTCGAATTACGAATGTTGAGAAGGGAAAACGATAACACAATTCTGGCGAATTGACTATTTCCAATTAATTTACAGACCAAAATTTATTTGAAACAAACTTCATTTCACGGGAATGCATAGTTTCGTACGATGCTACCAAAATAAAGAGGAAATAATTCAAACAGAATTATTATGTAACAAAGAGCGCAAGTTACAGTAAAGATGCAGCCTTACATCGCTGATGCTGGAAGAAGAAGGAAGAGGGCAGTATAAGTTCTATTAGTTTCACTAAAAAGATCGTAAATCTCTGCCACAGATTATTCATATACAAAGATGATTATTTTCTGAGACGTAATCCTATCTGTAATGTCGAAATGACAAGTTCAGTCAGGGTGGCTGCTTGAAATTCAATGTATTGTTATAAAGCCCGCTTGAAAGCTACAGACAACGTCTGTCATAGTGCATGGAGAAGCCAATCAATGCTACTTCACCCACTTCTCTCAGGAGTTTGAGTCCTCCACGTACAAGAAAACAGTTACCTAACCGCTGAAAAGAAACATGCAGTGTTTTGTTGAAAGAGTTGTCTTCTTGTAGAATTATAATGGTTTATTGAAGCAGTTCGGTAAATAAGCATGTGGAAGATAGATTCGTCATGACATTAACGCAAGGGATTTAAGGGCTACAGAGACGGAACAAAGCGCAGTTCCAATAATATGTTTCTGAAGTATCGTTCTTGGCGTGTCAGTTTAACAAAACATATTTCTCAGAATATGTGGCATTAAGCTTATGTTTTAATAATTTCTGTATGTGTAATTTATACTCACATCAACATTCTTGTTTCAGAAGTCAAAACAGTTACGTACAGTATATGGGTGACGGTCGTCGGCTTTAGTTCTTTTTGCTGATGATTCAAGTATAGTAATCACACCCAAAAAGCAAGCATCAGCTGAGGAAGTTGCAAATAATGTCTTTCAGAAAATTATTAAGTTGTGCTCTGCAAATGGACTCTCACTAAATTTAGAGAAAACACAGTTTATACAATTATGTACAGTAAATGGCATAACACCATTAATAACTATAGACTATGAACGGAAGTCCGTTGCTAAGGTAGAATACTCGAAATTTCTGGGTGTTTACAATGATGAGAAACTGAATTGGAAGAAACACATCGATGATCTGCTGAAACGGTTAGTTCAGCTGCTTATGCTATTGCCCGTTTTGGTGATAAAGATATCCGTAAATCAGCCTACTATGCCTAATTTCATTCACTGCTTTCATATGGCATCATATTTTGGGGCAATTCGTCACTGAGAGAGAAAGTATTCCTTTCACAAAAGCGTGTAATCATAATAATAACTGGAGCCCACCCGAGATCACCCTGCAGACATTTATTTAAAGAACTCGGGATATTCACAGTACCTTCGCAATACATATATTTACTTATGAAATAATAATCCATCCCAATTTAAAAAAACAGCGAAGTGCATAGCTACAACAATAGAATAAAGGATGATATTCACTATTCTGGATTAAATCTCACTTTGGCACAGAAAGAGGTGAATTATGCCGTCCCAAAAATCTTTGGTGATTTGCCAAATAGCATTAAAAATCTGACAGATAGCCAACCAACATTTAAATGCAAATTAAAAGAATTTCTGAATGACAACTCCTTCTACTCTATAGATGAATTCTTAGATATGATATAGTAACTGTAAAATTGCTCTGAGCACTATGGGACTTAACATCTATGGTCATCAGTCCCCCAGAACTTAGAACTACTTAAACCTAATTAACCTAAGGACATCGCACAACACCCAGTCATAGTAACTGTAAAAAAATAATTATTTCGTGTAAAGAAAACTTATGATGAAGTGACACGTTCCACACCATTACGAAATGTCGTATTCATGATCTGTGGAATAAGGATTAATGTATGTATGCACAAGGAACCATCGTGAAGGACAGGATCCGGACAGTGATTCTGATAAGAATGGAGGAAAGGATGCCTCAGAGTAGTTTGGTTACGCCCCAAAGAGGCATCAGGTAGTCCATCGTAATCAGGTTTTTCACATAAGTAAGAATAACAGAGACTTAAATACATGTAATGAATCCCTTGTATAGCCTTGGGGGGGGGGGGGGGGTACCCTACATATTTGGTCTTTACATCGTTGATTTGCATCCATTGCATCATCATCATCATCATCATCATCATTTGAGACTGATTATATCTTTCAGCGTTCAGTCTGGAGCATAGCACCCTAATAAAATTCCTCCACGATCCCCTATTCAGTGTTAACATTGGTGCCTCTTCTGATGTTAAACCTATTACTTCAAAATCATTCTTAACCGAATCCAGGTGCCTTCTCCTTGGTCTGTCCCGACTCCTCCTACCCTCTACTGCTGAAGCCATGAGTCTCTTGCGTAACCTTGCTTGTCCCATGCGTGTAACATGACCCCACCATCTAAGCCTGTTCGCCCTGACCGCTACATCTATAGAGTTCATTCCCAGGTTTTCTTTGATTTCCCCATTGTGGACACCCTCCTGCCATTGCTCCCATCTACTAGTACCTGCAATCATCCTAGTTACTTTCATACCCGTAACCTCAACCTTGTTGATAAGGTAACCTGAATCCACCCAGTTTTCGCTCCCATACAACAAAATTGGTCGAAAGATTGAACGGTGCACAGATAACTTAGTCTTGGTACTGACTTCCTTCTTGCAGAAGAGAGTAGACCGTAGCTGAGCGCTCACTGCATTAGCTTTGCTACACCTCGCTTCCAGTTCTTTCACTATGTTGCCATCCTGTGAGAATATGCATCCTAAGTACTTGAAACCGTCCACCTGTTCTAACTTTGTTCCTCCTATTTGGCACTCAATCCGTTTATATTTCTTTCCCATTGACATTACTTTCGTTTTGGAGATGCTAATCTTCATACCATAGTCCTTACATTTCTGATCTAGCTCTGAAATATTACTTTGCAAACTTTCAATCGAATCTGCCATCACAACTAAGTCATCTGCATATGCCAGACTGCTTATTTTGTGTTCACATATTTTAATCTCACTCAGCCAGTCTATTGTTTTCAACATATGATCCATAAATAATATGAACAACAGTGGCGACAGGTTGCAGCCTTGTCTTACCCCTGAAACTACTCTGAACCATGATCTCAATTTACTGTCAACTCTAACTGCTGCCTGACTATCCATGTAAATACGTTTAATTGCTTGCAAAAGTTTGCCTCCTATTCCATAATCTCATAGAACAGACAATAACTTACTGCTAGGAACCCGGTCAAGTGCCTTTTCTAGATCTATAAAGCATAGATACAATTCCCTATTCCACTCATAACACTTCTCCATTATTCGCCGTAAGCTAAAGATCTGGCCCTGACAACCTCTAAGAGGCCTGAAGCCACACTGATTTTCATTCAATTGGTCCTCAAGTAATACTCGCACTTTCCTTTCAACAATACCTGAGGAGATTTTACCCACAACGCTGATTAAAGAGGTACCTCTGTAGTTGTTACAATCATTTCTGTTTCCATGTTTAAATATTGGTGTCATTACTGCTTTTGTGCAGTCTGATGGAACCTGTCCCGACTCCCAGGCCATTTCAGTTATCCTGTGTAGCCATTTAAGACCTGACATTCCACTGTATTTGATGAGTTCCGACTTAATTTCATCCACCTCAGCTGCTTTATTGCACTGCAGTCTATTGACCATTTTCTCCACTTCTTCAAATGTGATCCTATTTCCGTCATCATTCCTATCCCATTCTACCTCGAAATCTGAAACGTTACTGATTGTATTTTCACCTACATTGAGCAACTCTTCAAAATATTCCCTCCATCTGCCCAAGGCATCCACAGGATTCACCAGCAGTTTTCCTGACCTGTCCAAAATACTTGTCATTTGCTTCTTACCTCCCTTTCGAAGACTGCTAATTACACTCCAGAATGGTTTTCCAGCAGCTTGACCCATAGTCTCCAACCTGTTTCCAAAGTCTTCCCAAGATTTCTTCTTGAATGCTGCAATTATCCGTTTGGCTTTGTTTCTTTCTTCAACATAACTTTCTCTGTCTACCTGAGTTCTAGTATGTAGCCATTTTTGATACGCCTTCTTTTTCCTTTTACAAGGTGCCTTGACTGTGGCATTCCACCAAGCTGTTTACTTCTTCCTGCTTTTACACACTACTGTTTCAAGACATTCTTTAGCCACATCTAGTACTGTGTCCCTGTACCTTGTCCATTCGTTTTCCGATGACTGTAATTGACTACATTCAACTACCTGGTACCTTTCTGAGATCGCTGTTATGTACTTGTGCCTGATTTCCTTATCCTGAAGTTTCTCCACTCTTATCCTCCTACATATGGACCTGACCACCTGCACTTTCGGCCTCACAATCCCAATTTCACTGCAGATTAAATAATGATCAGTGTCATCAAAGAATACCGTGAATACACGTGTGTCCCTCACAGCCTTCCTGAATTCCTGATCTATTATTATATAGTCAATGACAGATCTGATTCTCCTGCCTTCCCAAGTATACCAGTGAATGTTCTTATGTTTAAAAATGAGTTTGTGCTTACTAAGCCCATACTGGCACAGAAATCCAAGAGTTGTTTCCCGTTCCTGTTGGCCTCCATATCCTCTCCAACTTTACCCATAACTTTTTCATACCCTTCTGTTCGATTTCCAATCCTGGCGTTAAAATCACCCATGAGCAGAACACTGTTCTTGTCTTTTACTCTAACAACTACATCACTAAGTGCCTCATAAAAACTATCCATCTTATCTTGATCTGTCCCTTCACAATGCGAATATAATCCTAATTTTCTTGCTAGACACTGTCAAATCTATCCACATCAGTCGTTCGTTTACATACCGTATTGCAACTATGCTGGGTTCAATTTTTGTTTCCTTATATAAAGCCCTACACCTCATTGTGCTATTCCTGCTTTGACTCCTGAGAGGTAGACGTTGTATTGTCCCACTTCCTCTTCTTTCTCACCCCTTACCCGAATGTTACTAACAGCTAAAACGTCCAGCCCATTCTTACTTGCAGCCTCTGCCAGCTCTATCTTCTTCCCAGAGTAGCCCCCATTGATATTAATAGCTCCCCATCTCATTACCATCTGTTTGCCAAGTCGTACCTTAGGAGTCCCTGGTTTGTCAGTTAGAGGTGGGACTCTGTCACCTCCAATGGTCCGAGGCATTTTGCTCTGACTGTTGCCAGCATCATATTTAAAGTACCAGGGAAGCAGGTTGCTAGCCTTACTTGCCCTGAATCCCATTGTGTATTACCCCTAACGGTTGAGGGACTAACCAGTGGATTGGGTAGTCTTTGCCGTATGAGCACAAAGGTGACCACGACTCAGAATATGTCCGAGATGCCCTCCCCTATTCCAAAGTAACTGGTATTCCGACTGTCGGGACCACTTACTTGGCCACTCATACGTTGCCCGTGGTTCATGAACTAGGACATGACTACAGGAACCCACACCATGAACCACATCCATTGCAATACAACTTAAATTGTCAATTATTGGTTTCAGTCACCAGAGATACTCAGCAACAGTCTTATAAAATTATGTTCACAACATGTATCAAAACTAGCGTCTGTTGGACAAACTTCCATCTGCATTTACCCTATAGTTCAAGCCAATAATGAGCGTGCACACGGAACTTAACGTCGACAACAAAGATTTTGTGGAGTCAGATACTAGTTGTTGCAAGCTGTAGTACAGTTATCGTTACGTGTTAACGCAGCTACATAGTGACCACCAATGAAGGTAAAACTTTCTCACCATATTCGGAGAGGATTCTAATTTCCACATAGCACCATGAGACTGAAAACAGTTTGCTGATCTCTTCTCAAGTGAGTGCAATATTTTCACTAGAGGTTTTGTTGGTGTTCAAGTCTGGTTGTCCATTTCAACATGGCTAGCTCCTTATTTTGTTTACCAGTGATTTACAACTTCATCGCTCACTCACAAGTGGAAAAACATATTTAAAATCGATTTCACAGGATATTAGTCTTTCATTACTTATTTCTTACGAGCACGTGCGTTAATGTCGCCCCCACGGATGGCAAGTAAGGCATTTAAAGGATAAACACAGGCGTATTTCGTTTAGGAAGTTAGACATAATCAATACGAAGAAATAGATTTCCATGGAGTAGCATACTTTCTTGACATTTTGAAATGAGATAGGTAAACATCGATAATCTTTCGTGTCTCAGGCAGCAATGCAGATATGACGATATAGTTGCTTTATTTGTAAGGTGACAGTGATGGCTCTATAATCTCCCGTTCTAATATCTATCACATCTCTTCGGTAAACAGCACTCTTTTAGATGGCATGGAGCAGGGGTTTGGCAGTAAATTTTGTGTGGAATCAGTTTTCTATTATATTGATACTATGTATGATACCTACCTTCTTACTAAGAAGGTGTATACTTCAAAACCAGTTTTTTAAGTTCGGCGTGAGGTTGCAAGCTAATAATTGAATATTCTATAACTTTGACGTTTACATTTACTTCGTCATTCTTCACAGAACTACAGTGGAAAGGTTGGCTGTTAATATGTGTAATTTTCATTGTAAGAAACTTTATTCTTATGTCCTGGCGTCATTTTCCATGTTTGGCTTTCGTCTTCAGCAATTCTTCAACAATATGTTCACCATGTATACCCAAATAGCAATTGCCCGAGGAGAAGTCTACTTTTGGTGTTCCTCTCCCTCGGAAATTCCATGCCAAAATGTTTCCGACTATTAATCCATTTACAACTAAGATAAGCGAGCTGTGACACCATTATCTGAACGTGTGTCTGTACCATAATATGTATCAACCTGGAACCGACTGTTCTAATAACTTTTCACTTTTGTACTGGGTAAGTAGGCGCCCTCGTAACTTCACCAATCTCATTTAATACACTCTCATTTACTGGAGCACATGTATCAACAACAATTGTATACATAATTTCTCCCAGAATAGCATTAATAATGGTCTGAACTATATTTATATATTGATGACGGGATTTGTGATGGTCACTACCTAACCCATCTGTAATGTCCATGTCCTCATTGTACATTAACAGGTTCATTGAACTGTGTTTTCTGCCTCCACCCCATCCCACAACCATTGTTGGTGGTTGTGACGCCGTCGATACTAGTTTGTTGAATGAGTCATAGGTGGGGGAATTCTTCTGGCACCTCAACAACACTGACTGTTTGTACTCGATAGCTGATGTTAACAGAACAGTCATGTATTGGACAACTTTGTTGGGGAGAACCATGTGATGGAATTCCAAAGATTATTACTGGTTTGATGCCATTGAACTACTCTGTTACTGCAGCATCCGGGGTGGTACCTATTATTTGCTCTTCTTCTTTTGTTGGAATTTGGCAGGTCTCAATTTGTATGCTAAATACTACGCAGTGGGTGCACTGCTGCCTGTACGACAAAGTTAACGTAACAGTTACTTCAGCTTCTTATTGTAGAACTATATGCTTGGTGGAGTGGACTGATGTGCGCCATTATTCACCTTCAGATCCTCATATATTAAATCAATAGAGTCCACTGTGCATATGAAGTGTTATAAGTTTGTCTCTGTAATGTGGACTAACTTTTCTCTTTTGTCCATAGATAACTTCACTCAGCCTTTCTAAAACATTTCTATGAGAAATAGGTTCATGCAGATACCTAGTTTTATTTAGATATTTTTCGAAATATTTTCATGGAGTGCATTTTTTACTGTGGAATGGCTCCAGATTGAACACTTCGTTGTGGAGTCTTTCTTATATGCAATTTGACCAACAGTTTTTCAAGAAAACTTTCCGAAATTTCTCATATGTTAGATAGCTGTCAACAATTTCAGTTCACCAAAGCACGGCATCCCTTTGGATGAGTCCATTTACGAAATGTATTTATTCTTGCTCCGAGAAAGCTCTACATAATACTCCCTTAACAGATCTTTATGCGCATAACAGGATGCAGATTTTCCTTATCATGTGTGATAAGACAGACCAGTAGCAATAATGTGATTGGTCATAGAGGACTTGGGAGATGGGAGGGAAGCCCTTACTGAAAATTAGGTTTAAATTGAAGAGGTGTGTCAGCCGATAGTACACATACAGATTAATGATACTAATGCATTGGCAGTCGACTATACAGGTAGCGAGATGACTGCACTGCAGAAGGACTTTAACAAATAATAAACAGAGAGGATATACCAGTATTACCTGCACAGGGAGTTAAGGTCACAGTTGAGGTTAATAGAAAGAGTAAATTAGTAAAGAATCAAGTATTACTCGACATAAGAATTCAAGGAATAACGTTGGAGGTGAGTGCCACAATGGTACCAGGTCTCTGTTTTTAACTTAGAATAGCGATTGATTTGCTGGTAGACCATGTGCCTATTGTCTATTTCGAAAAGGACAGTACGATGCTGAATGGCGTGAAAAATGACATCAGATTTGGTAAGAGGGCTAGTCTCTTGAGAAGGCACACGGTGCCTGAAGATGATAAATGAGTGATTTCAATGGGAAATAAATGCAGACGATTGCACATTATAAGAGGGAGGAGTAATCAAAACAAAATGGAATACATGTGACGGACAATGATGTAAAGGCTAAAGTAGGTAAATTAATGTAATGATCGAAGTTCAAAAAGGAGAGCTAGAGAATTTACCTATAAGGTATAAGGTTGTGTTTTCTAGTCAAATGAGATTAATGGAAAGAGAGCCTTATAAATGCAATTTGTGATCAAAAGTATCCGGACATCTCAAAAAATACGTTTTTCATGTTAGGTCCATTGTGGTGCCACCTACTGCCAGTTACTCCATATCAGTGACCTCAGTAGTTATTTGACATCGTGAGAGAACAGAATGGGGGCGCTCGGCGGAACTCACGGACTTCGAACGTGGTATGGTCACTTGCGTCATACGTCGTCGTACGCGGTGTTTCCACACTCCTACACATCCCTAGGTCCACTGTTTCCGATGTGATAGTGAAGTGGAAACGTGAAGGGTCACGTACACCACGAAAGCTTACAGGCCGCCCTCGTCTCTACACTGACAGAGACCGCCGGCAGTTGAAGAGGGTCGTAGTGCGTAACATCCAGACATCTATGCAGACCATCATACAGGAATTCCAAACTGCATCAGAATCCACTGCAAGTGCTGAGTCAGTTATGCAGGAGGTGAGAAAACTTTGATATCGTGGCCGAGCGGCTGCTCATAAGCCACCAATCACGCGGGTAAATGAGAAACCACGTCTCGTTTGGTGTAAGGAGCGTAAACATTGGACGATTGAACAGTGGAAAAACGTTGTGTGGAGTGACGAATCAAGGTACACAATGCCGCGATCCGATGGCAGGGTGTGGATATGACGAATGCCCGGTGAATAGCATCTGCCAGCGTGTGTAGTGACATCAGTAAAATTTAGAGGCGGTGGTGCTACGGTGTGGTCGTGTTTTTCATAGCGGGGGCTTGCACCCCTTGTTGTTCATCGTGGCACTATCACAACACAGGCCTACATTGATGTTTTAAGCACATTCTTGCTTCCCACTGTTGAAGAGCAACTCGGGGATGGCGATTGCATCTTTCGACAAGATCGAGCAACTCTTCATAATGCACGGGCTGTGGCGGTGTGGTTACACGACAAACCTCCCTGTAATGGACTGCCCTGAGTCCTATAGAACACATTTGCTATGTTTCGAAACGCCGACTTCTTGCCAGGACTCACCGACCGATATCGATACCCCACCTCAGTGCAGCACCTTATTGAACGTTGGCCTGCTTGAGTAAAAGCTGTCATCAAGGCTAAGGGTGGGCCAACACCATATTGAATTACAGCATTACGTATGGAGGGCGCCACGAACTTCGAAGTCATTTTCAAACAGGTGTGCGGATACTTTTGATCACATAGTGTATAAGGTCGAGCCACACCAAACGCTTAACCTGAGACCACTCGTAACACTGTCAGCAGCAGGGATGCTACAACAAAGGAAATTCGAAGAATAATTAGTTTCTAAATTATCTGGAGATCGACAAATCAATACTTTAGCCTCTTGGTGCATGTAGGAAAATACATAGATGAATCAGCGAGGGTGTCAATAGACGCTAGGGCAATAAACAGAATAATTGAGACTCTGAATGACAAACCATAGGCCCTGGAAGAATTACTACAGAAGTTCGAAGAAGCTAGTAAGTTGCCCAATTTTGACTTATTAGATGGCCACTGGGAGATTCAGCTATCGGAAAACTGAAGACGATACATGGCTTTCATATACAGAGGTCGATATTATCAGTTGAAGATACTGCCATTCGGATTGAATTTATCATTTTTGGAATTCATACAAGTGCTGGATTTCATACTTGGTAAGAGCTGTTACCTAAAATTACGGTTTATGTTTACAGCATCTCAACTGCATCCAGTGACTGACAAGAGCATAATGAGATTTTGGAAGAAGAGGTAAAAGCGTTTTACGTGGGTAATGTTTGGGAAGGGTCAGATACATTTCGTAGGACGTATTATCTGAGCAAAGACTAATAATCCGACTCTAACAAGCTGCAGATCAGAAAGGGGTTTCCACAAAGAGAAACAGGATCTAATTAAAATCAGCTTTGGGATTAGGTAATGTTTACTGAAAACGTTGCTGTTTTGCTTAATCTAACAAAAATGAATTCTCTACAACCCTCCACAGAACAGTGCAATGAAGAATCCGGAAGTAGCAATAGAACGTAATGTAAAGGGGAAATGTGGTTCCACCCCAGCCTAGATAAGGAATTTTGCCTAGCCCATAACAGTTTAGACAGTTAATACTGCCCATCAATTCCAACTGATGGAGAGAGAAGATGAGATAGAGCAGCGTAAGATTAGTTTCACGAGTGAGATGTTGACGAAATGGAATGCAACTATACCATTACCGACAAAGAAGCACTAGCAATTCCATAGGCTTTCAGAAAATTTCGCTGCTTCTTGATGGATAGAAAAGTAAACGAATATAGCGACCACAGACCCTTATCTTCTCACAAAAGCTCTGAACTAACTCATCCAGTGGGCCAGAGCTCTTCAGGAATATCAGATTGATGCACTCTGTAAGCTGGATGAAGATAACGTTTTAGCGGATGCATTAGCATGGCTGTCATCAGGAATGAGTCAAGGTGATCGTGTGTGACCCAGATAAAAAGAGATTTGTTGTTTCTGTGTGGAGAGGGTTGAGCATGAAGATGAGGTTACAGAGTTGGTGAGAAACAACCGACAAGGAAAGATATGCAATGAACTAACACATTCAGCAATTGGAATATCACTGTGCGAGTTGCTTTTTGAAAAAAAGACCTAAAACTGTAATTGATCACTGGCTAAAAGTCCCAGAAAAAACGTATATGAGTTTGGAAAAGATATCAAATTTGTCTCTAGAGAAATTGGTAGAGCAGGGAAAATATCGGAAGGCTACGTACGATAATAAAACGTCCCAAAATAATATGTGCTAGAAGAGCTAATGGTGGTCAGGACACATGGGAAATCGTCAAAATTAATGCTGAGATGAAAAAATTAAATTAAATTAATGAAGGACAATATGTGGTAAGCAGGGTAACCCAAATACATTGGAAATGCCAAATCCTGAATCCCGGTCAGTAAACGGTACATATAACGTGGCTGATGTTAAGAAATACCACGATAATGGGTAGAAAGCTGTTTGGGTATGAGTATCATGCATACTAGGTACCAAAAGAAGCACCACTTCTGTTACTAAATGGTGAGTGGTTAAAGGGCCAAATATTAAACAGAGTTAAATGTGTATAGTAGAATGGGAAAATGTTCTGGCAAGAGGCAACTAATGTTACGAAATCGTGAATAATATGTTTCATCACATGTTTGCCTGAGTTGAGTGGATGCGTAGATAGGGATGTGAATGGAAAGAGACATCTGGCATGACATTTCAAGTGCGTAGATGGCCTCTCGGAAGGTGGCGTACACTTGTCGAGGCCAACTCTAAAATGAATGTAAACGTGATGTGAGCAAGGATGCACATGAAGTATTTGTCACAGACACAAAGAACATTGACAATGTTAAAAGATGTTTGTAAACATATATTCTAACTATGGCAGTTTTTGTAACTGGTACTGCTTTATTACGAAATAGTTTAAATGAAGGACATGATTTTATGTCCAAAATGAGGAGATACATTAATTAACTATATGGTAAGTTGACAGAGACTTGTATACACAGAGAAATAATTAATAACGTAGAAACAATATGGCAAATGTAAAAGCTTATTAGTATGTGGTGACTAAAATGTGGTACTTTGTTACATGAAACCATAACAAAATTGACGATGCCTGTAGTCGTGGGATATCTGGAGCCGGGATAACGAGATGACGTGAGGTGAAAACCAAAACCAGAGCCCCAGTCAGTACGGAAGACGACGCTGTTGGTAAAAGCATAATGAAGGTTACCAACGGTTAAGCATAATGTGACTACAGAAATCAGGATTGGCATATTGGATAAACGACTGCAACATCATTTAAATAAACATAGTACGAAAGAACAAACAATCTTTGTTGCAAAACTGGAATATTTTTGTTTTATTCATCCTCTAATGAAGCGTTCGCTTTACACAAGGCATCTTCAGCTTAGCCTATGATAAAAGAATTCACTCTTTCATATAATTGGCATGACGATGATTTAATAAAATTGTGCTACCAAGAAGAAATAAAGCAACTTCCTGCAAAATAGAGCATTAAGCACAAAAGATGTTACACATGCAAATGTCCGAGCAGGTAACCGCTGTGGTCAGAATTTGAAAAAAAAGCATTGTGTAGTGTTTTATAACAATTAGATATATCGGAGTATGGCCAATAAAATGTTCACAGGCCAGTCTAATGCACTAAAAGCCCATTGCACACTGCAACAAAATTAACCCTTAACTCACGAGGTGTGGTGTCTGAGACTGCGCGAAAATTTTCGAACTCTCTCTCCAAGGCCATTTGTGACTTCTCTCACCGTCCTTAAATTTCCATGCCTACAATGCTGTTTTGTCGGTTGCGTTATCGCCTTCTGTGTTTGTCGTTGACACGTGTTATTGATGCTTGTTAGAATCATCTAGACCGCGCCTATTTTCTTCAGTACGGTACTGTATAGCTCAACATTAGTCATTCATCACAGTTCTGCTATAGAACAACAGTATCCTTCAGAGGAAGAACTTCAGAAAAGTTGTTAAGGGAATCTGTCTGTTTCTTCAATGAATGTCTATTAAAATCGAATATGTTCTGACTGGTGATAAGCAAATGTAGTTCCCAGCAATGACTGCCAGTTTGACAAACTTTCTTTTTGCATCTATTGGGTGGAATTTTTATGCGCAGATTTAAACGCTGGAATTTAGTTTTGTTTGTAAATGTATTTGCCACAGAGACTAAAATTTTTCAGTATGTAATGTTCAACACTCTAAAAGTGTACTATTTAAAAGAAACAGACAAAATTACGTGCCTTTGGGTGCTGCAGGCTTTGTTTAGTGTAATAAAATAAACTAGAAGCATTTAAACAACACTTAAATAATTGTAAAAATAAGTGTTATATAATATAAAATACAAATTTCAAATGATTTTTACTTTAAATCTCGGTTTAAACATAGGGACCCCAGAGAGCCCACCTCGTGCTATACGTTACAGAAACGTCAACTCGCAGGTTAAGCGTTAAAAACATGTAGATGTTCAATAACAGGAAACCACGTCTGAAACACACAAAAGCTCTTGCAGGTAGTTGCCCTTGTCAGTTTTTTAAAAGGCCTTCAAAGGAGTCCTATAAAACACATTACCTAGAGACTAGTCGACAAGTACATAAAGGGAAATAACTGGCATAGTCTAACAAAAAGTATATATATATATATATATGTCTTTACAAACTTATTCTATTCATTTATGGCCCACAATATACAAATTCAACGCAGTCTGATATTAATAACACAAAAAAATGGCCCTGATTTAGAAGAAATCTTAACAATAACCCATACATTTCGTGAGTAACTTACCTTTCATAAAATCTTTATGACACGAACTACAGTAAATACAGCAAGTATACAGCCAGCCAAATAAAAAGATTCTAACTACTGTAGGCTCTGACTACTAATAGGCATGTGGTTAGCAAACAAAAGATTTGGTTGCAGAGCAAACAATGTATTTAGCGCATTTTACCTTAATAATGTGACATCCAGTTCAAAAATTATATAATCGTTAATAACTCCATTGCGCTAACACTGCTTGTAACCTCCATCACTACTAACTATTAACTTCTAACTCCGAGCCCTTCCAGCCACTCTCTTACAGAGGGCGCACAGAGCTGCCAGTGATATTAATACAGTTTAAAGCGCTGCCTACGTGTAAACAGGCTACTTACACCTTTTGTCAGCAAACGCGGCTTTGTATACTTACGGACTTTAGTTAGCACTATATCGTTTGTTATACAGGGACTGCATCTGAGTGCCACCTCGCCAATGGAGAAACAAGCGACTGCCCACGGAGGACTTGTCTCCTATGAATGCGATGCTCTGTGGGCACAGTGGATGATGGTTTTGAACACGGTCATCATTCTGCAGCTTATTATCTGCAGTTTATTTTTCTCCTGTAACCCTCTAAATCTCCATTATTTTCCGGTATATGGGAGAAATATAAACTGCAGAAATGTATGTCTGAAACTGTCATCCACCAATGGAACAGAGCTTCGCATTCATAGGAGAAAGGCTGGTTAAAATGGCTCTGAGCACTATGGGACTTAAATTCTGAGGTCATCAGTCCCCTAGATCTTTGAACTACTTAAAACTAACCAACCTTAGGACATCACACACAGCCATGCCCGAGACAGGATTCGAATCTGCGGCTGTAGCAGTCACGCGGTTCCGGACTTCGCGCCTAGAACCGCTTGGCCACAGCGGCCGGCATTCATAGGAGATAAAGGCTGTCTACGCAGACGCTACTTTCATCTTCTCCACTGACGATCGTGACAGTCAGTCGCAATCACTGAATAACAAACAATGTTGCGACTAGTCCGTCAGCACACAAAGTCACATTGCTGCCGAAGCGGTAGCGTAGTGACAGGCGCCGCTGCCTATCACCTATACACTGAAACATCATTGGACGATGTTTCCAGACACATGTTCCTTTCGTCATTTTTTCAGACATCTTCTACAACCCCTCGAAGTATGGAGCTACGTTTCTCTGACACAATGTAGAATCTCATCATGATCTGTCCTACACAATATTTTTATTAAACAACCATGTTAAAGTTTCACCAAAAACCAACAGATTCTATGGATTTGTATAAATACCGAAAGCACACAGAATTTAAGTTTCTCTGTACCCACACAATATTCTCATTTCATTTCCCATGCTCTCATAATTTCTATACCCATTATCATTTTAATATGATAACCATTGAATTAAATGGTAATGTAGAAAATGCCATACTCCACATTCAGTTTTCAATATAATGAACAGAAAGTTTCCAGTATTCTTGACACGCCGTGCGGCTAGCGCCAGCACCCCTTTATTGTAATGTCATCTTTGCCATCGATTTCGCATTAGCCCGTCGCGAGTCAGTTGTTCATCGCGGATTCGGGTGTTTAAGTCTGCAGCGTCAAGGCAGCAGCTCAGACTGTGGGGTCTGTCGGTTGCGCTTACAACAGGGTCGGAAGGTTGGCCTTTTACGTGGTGCGCGGGGTATTACTTGCAACGTAACCTTCCAGTAGTGGTGGTGGTAAAAGTCTACCTAAGTAGGCAGATTACCGTCGCTTTGACATGTCCTACCGGTCCCGCAAGCTACCGTCTGTAGTAAAGGTTTCTTAAATTCGTGTAGTCCACGAAATGACTGGCCCCTGCGAGTTATTGCTGGGTATTAATAATTTCTAGCGGAAGGGTTTAACGAACCGGTAAAAGTTGAACCACTACAGAAGGCACCTATACAGGGCTTAATAGGCAGTATATAGCTCTTATTTGCTTTCATGACCCAGAATTCGACTGTGGTACTGACTGCCACGTATTCTTTATGATGGACGGAGTAAATAATCAGTCGAGGGTAGACATTAATTGATATTTATTCAGTACCGATGGTATTTCAACAACTAGTCCTACTTCTCTTGTAATGTACATCACCAAAACCGGTCTCTAGTTAACATGCTACAGTTTCGCCACGGAATTATGGAATGGATCAGACGAGCGCAGACCTGGCTTCAATGTATTTTTATACAACCTCACAATTATACCTAAACTCTCAGTTATTACATTCAGTTGCTATAGATTACTCAGAACAAGTTCCGCAAAGATAATACAAGCAAAACAAGGTCAGGGTGGAAGAGTATTTCGCAAATCTTTATCAAATCAGAGGGCATTAAAATCCAATACTTTTCCTAGTGGCACGAGTATTTTACTTAACGCACAACATCGCCAACAAAAATTGTTCAAATGGCTCTGAGCACTATGGGACTCAACTGCTGTGGTCATTAGTCCCCTAGAACTTAGAACTACTTAAACCTAACTAACCTGAGGACATCACACACATCCATGCCAGAGGCAGGATTCGAACCTGCGACCTTAGCAGCATCGCCAACAAATCAAATCGTTATGGGCCACGAAACATCAATTCAGTGCTGATCAACCGACATGGCCAAGTTTCAGTAGCCAACAGAAACCCAGAAAAATATGTACTCACACGATTATTCGTTGCTCCAACCGACCACGTGGCGCGAAAGGAAGTACACAAAGAATACGTATGGAAAATAAATAAAAATCCCCAAAATATTACTGTAAATGGAAGAGCAGATTAAAATACATTGAACGAATGAATTTCCGTTAAGCACAGAGCAATAACGTGACCGTGAGCTTAAGGCACCTGGTGCGCTGCCTGAACAAGGCACTGACGCAAGGTCTACCGAAATTCGAGTAAATTAAGAAAATCAATTCCCTTATGTGGTTCAGTGGTAATTTCGCACCTAATTTCAACATCTGGATTTCATTACAGAGCAGATTTCAGACAATCTAATACCTATGTTAACATTACCAAAACGAGAGCTGCGTCTCCACCACCACGACCCAGGAACAAGTGCTCTTCCAACCGAATTCTCCTAACCGTTCCGCTTACAAACGTGGTAGGGGTGGCGCGCCAACCTGACAGACCTGCAAACTTGGTCTCTGATAAACTTGTTCACGCTTGGGGGTTAGTACTACCCTACCCTAGAACGGCCATTCATGCAGTGTTACAATCTGTGCCTAAAGCTTTCTGCTAGTTCACACACTCACTCATTTAAACCGGCCAGGCAGCGCAAAGGAAAGGAAAATGGGAAACGTGGTACACAACATAAAAAATTCAACAAATAACGCTGTTTAGTCCATTCTCTCCTTCTGGACACCGGCTGAGGTATTACCTGCAAGAGAAGAAACTCTTTTTAATAATTTCTGGGGCAAGCAATTTACTAAAACATTGGAGCGGTACAACAAGTTCCGTTTAATTGGAGTGCTGCTGCCGGAGACGACGGAAAGGTCTTCGGTTCCGGCACGAAGCATGGTGTTCGGCTTTCCTCGCCACGCAGTGCATGTGGAGAAGGAGAGCTTGCCAGAGAGTCCTCTGGCATTAACCGTTCGCCTGGCCATATGTCGTGTGTTTGGTTTTAACAAGTTTAGTTGTGTGCTTACATATATTGATTAATGGTTAAGTAATGATGTTTTCAGAAACGAGTCTAATGTGTCAAAGGTATGTCTCACGTGCCATGACAAAGGGGCTCATGCTTTCCATCCTAGTTTCCTACCACTTGGAGGAGGACCTGCAAATGGTTAAAATGGCTCTGAGCACTATGGGACTCAACTGCTGTGGTCATCAGTCCCCTAGAACTTAGAACTACTTAAACCTAACTAACTTAAGGACATCACACACATCCATGCCCGAGGCAGGATTCGAACCTGCGACCGTAGCAGTCGCACGGTTCCGGACTGCGCGCCTAGATCCGTGAGACCACCACGGCCGGCGGAGGACCTGCAGCTATATGAAAGAAAACCCGCTGAGTTCCTTATTATTGAGTAATGGTATATCTGAAATGGTCGTAATCTTGGTCATAAAGTACCAAAAGTAGCAACTTAATTAAAGAGTAAGGAAATACTATGTTGTCTCGTGTAACTACATCAGATTCCATGAAAGTGTAATTCTGGTGGGCTGTTGCCCGTTTAAAGTAATACTCATTTGTTGTTATTACGTTTCAAGGAACAATCTCATTTGCGTGTGTATAGGAGAGTTTAAATGGATTCTTAAGCATTGACTTTAAAAAATTCTTTTTGGCGAGCATCACTCTTTTAATGTTTTTTTGTTCTTTTATATAATGTGAAAGTGGAATTGCAAGTGTGTTGTTGACGGCTTGGCGTCGCCATTGGAACTGGCCCCCTGTTCCTGGCCTTATGTGTCGAACTCGTGCCTAAGTTGAATATTGCTGTTCTTTGTTCCTGGCTTTGTCAGGTCGTTAAGCTTTGTAGCTCGTTCCTCTGCTGCTTTGGCAAATGTACCTTTCGCTCGAAATATGAATTCGAAACCTGTAAAATTAGGTCACACAATAATTAGTGCCCCATCAGGTTATAAGAGCCTCCGCTTAATTAATTCACTATTCCCTTATCAGCCATTTGTATCATATTTGTACCTTGTATGCTGATTGTGAAGTTTCATGTGCGTATGTTCTCAAGGAATGTTCAGGTGCAGAGGCGCAGTTTTTTTTATTGTTTGTTATTTAATTAGTGCCTGCCTGTACTGGCATCAACTGGATTATTCCTAATTCAGACGTTCGTGTGCCCGGTGTTTTAATTGCCGATTTCTGCAATTTTAGAAGTTGCCTTATTGTTATTTCCGTGCCTTATATTATGCCTTAATGTTACACCTTGGTATAAATTTATATTGCAGAAGTGAAGTCATTGGACAAGACAGTCTTGCGGGTTCTGAGTTTGGCAAGATTTGACTGTATTAAGTATTTACACCAACAGAAATTTTCTTATCGTTTTATGCATTTATTATGTAGATTTCAACTAGGGTTTTAGAATAACTTTTATTGTGCTCCTGTGAAGCTGTGAAATTTATCTGTTTTATTGTATTTAAATTGTGCAATCAAATAAACATTGTTAAACAAAAACTGTGTGTTTTTGGTAATTATGGCGCTGCTACTTCCTGTCGTACTATTCGACGCAAACAGCACGTTCAAATTCTATTTAAATACAATTGTTCACGGTACGCATTAGTGAGGTATCATTTCGTTACACTAATTTATACATACAAAAATAAATGTAACTCACATTTTTGGTGACTTGATTACTGTTCTATTGAAATCCTTAAGAACATTATTTTTACGTATACACGAAAATAAAAACAAATTCCTTTATTAGCAACTTAACAATGCTCCAGATATTCAGTTGCACTACACACTGCGTATTTATTCGCCCACTACGCACAGAGTATTTATTCTTATTTTTACCTACAACAGCACTTAGTCATCCACCATAACTCTTTTAACAAACAATTACAACTCGACGATCGGTCATTTATAAACACATTTTGATACCTTATGGTTATTGTTCCAGTAAGTTGTACGCTGTCAGCCACTTTGAATCCCCTCAATTTTTTTGCAGCTAAGGAGTTAATTCTATTTTTTTATGTCCGATTTTTCAATGCTATTGGTTTTTTGTTTGTAGTTCTTGCACTTCATGTGTGAGCTGATTGATGCATTATGTTATACCATACGTTCGGTCCTTTACACCTAAGCAATTTTATATTTTTTCAGCTTTAGCTTTTTATCAATCATTTTTGCGATGGAATAAATTATGACGCAGTTAGCAGCCTATAGATAGGATATTACCGATTCTGTCTTACTTTCTGAGATCACTGACTATTATAATAAGCTATTTAGTGTGTTTGTTTTTGACTGAAGGGGCTGAAAGTGCAGGAAATGATTTTTAGCCCAAATACTGCCTGGCTCGCTGAGAACTTAGCTCTCTTCGCTCCGTCATGCAGGTTTTATTCGTTTGCAGCTTAGTAGTATATACTTTTATGCTACTTGATTTTCAAAACTTATTTACTCTTGTTTATTACGACCCATTTGTACACACATTTTACAAGCAGACTTAAACGAGATATTTTATATGGTTTTACTGTTTGTCATGTTTCTCTTTGTGATTATATCTGCATCCCTAATAGCTATAGCAAGTCATCGACTACAAGCGCCGTCTGCTGTGGTCTGCGTACACTAGCCGTATACATCTTGCACATTCCCCTGTCGCATATGCACAGCTGGGAGCACGAGTAACTGCGCCTCCTACTTATTTCCTGTGTGACCCATTATGTAGGCCTGATACAGTTTTAGTGTATGTGGACGGCGCCACATACCTGACAAGGTAACCTACTCCCTATTTGTATGGACATCTGTAGGTCAGTGTTGAAATGGTAAATACAACCAAAGCGACAGTACGGACCCAAGTTCAACAAGATGGTAATTGAAGGGGCCCAGAAGCGTTACACATCGCCCGATTAGACGACCGACGTCTCAGAGCCAATACGCCGACAACATTTAAAGAACTTGTCGAAGTAAATCACGCCAACTACAGCGACAACCTGACAAACACTTGCACCAAACCTGAACGATACAACAGCAACTAAGCACACACAAAGACAAATCGGGAGTCGATGCGCGCACAGACACACACAGCCAACTCATGTACGATTGGCGAGCCAAAACGCGTCGTCCGGTAGGGCGACCGAGCGACGACCCACCAAGACGTTGGCGCGGCTCAAGTGATGTGTGGCGGCAACGGTCGGGCGAGGGAGCCGTGTCGAGGCAGGCCTCACTGCTGCTCCACCCCGACTGCACTAGTGCCACATTGCAACTCCCCGACTGCCAGGTCCGGACTACGCTACAGACGCGTTCCAACTGACTGGCAGCCCGAACTCGCTTCCCGAAATCTCTTACGACAGACAACGACCAGGAAGTAACAGCAGTCGAGCAAAGATAATACGAGAGGGGATATATCGATATGCGCTGTTAACGCTGCTCATGGTCAGGCAAAGCAGCAACTCGGTGACCGTAGTAACTTAAATTAACGCAGTAAGGTGGAAGTACGTTAAAAACAGGGAGTGAAATACATGATGGCGGGAACACGAGCCATGAACAGCTCAGCTGGGAGTAAAAATCTCCCTGGGGATCCTAAAATAGTTGTGGGCTACTGGTAACGACAAGGACCACGATACAACGGCCATAATATGCATGAGCAATGGGTGCAATGGGTGCAATGGGTGAAAAGTAATGTCCTCATTGATACACGCAGCCAGTAACATGGCACATCTGAGCAATAATGTTAAGACCATGACAGTGGTTAATCAACACATCTAAAAATAGTCCATATTCACTATGAAAGTATAGTACCTCTAGTGTTTTATTTTCCGTGTCAGCTGCTCACTAACTTTTTGACTGAGATTCGGCAGGATTAGTACGACATAGTGACTGCATAGAACATCAACACTACGAGGAACGTAGTAGATCGAGGAATAGCGCAGGCAAATCTCTACATGAAATAGGCCCACCTACTATAAAAAAAAGCACTCGGTCTTCAGGCCACGAGTGGCCTACCGGGACCATCCGACCGCCGTGTCATCTTCAGAGGAGGATGCGGATAGGAGGGGCGTGGGACACCACACCGCTCTCCCGATCGTAACATGGTATTCTTGAGCGAAGCCGCTACTAGTCGGTCGAGTAGCTCCTCAATTGGCATCACGAGACTGAGTGTACCCCGAAATATGGCAACAGCGCATGGCGGCTGGATGGTCACCCATCCAAGCGCCAGCCACGCCCAACAGCGCTTAACTTCGGTCATCACACGGGAACCGGTGTATCCATTGCGGCTAGGCCGTTGCCACCATCTACTATAAGAAGTTTAAATTAGGCAGAATCATGAACGAAACTAAACATAAGTTTCACAATTGCACCACAAGAAATTAAAAATTGGCTCATACATATGATTCAGTCCCAGTTGTCCATTTATGGAAGCATTGTTCATAGTAAACTTTGCCTGAAGACTGCGCCATAAAATATATTATTTCAGATGGAATTGGATTTATTATGCAGACGTTGTTTGTCAAATTAACAATGAGACGAGCTGCATGAGGCACTATTAATTCTGACATGACGATTTCAAGACACTTTACGTTCATGAGAGTGCATTTCATTTTAAAGTATGACGTAGTTCATAAAGCATGAGCACTGGTTACAATAGGCTAGAAAACTTTTGTGATAATTTGCGACGATAATTAGCACCGTCTAAAGCAGTCACAAATTGCCTTGGATAACAATAATTTTGTTTCAAATATAGTATTGCTCTTTTCGGTTAACTTGTGGGTACTGATTCAAAAATATATTCTCTTTTTGATCAACGAGTTCAGTTTTCCCAAGACGCGCTATCCTGTATCGAGATTCTACAAAACGATGCCTATTAGTTAATAGTATGTGATTACTGAAATTTAATAGCTGAAAACGAATCGACCTGTGTATACGAAATTTCCGCCATTGACCTTCCATTTAGTAATCTACGTTCAGGAATTGTTAGTGGTTTGACAGCGCTGCCGATGAGTCATGCTTGAACACGTAGAATGACGTCGCGTTTTTTGCCAAGTCAATTTTAGCACCGAGAGTTATGACAGCTGTTGTGAATACTTGGTGCTCTAAGTCCGTGAGGGTCTGTTGCTTGAACTAAACGCGGAAAGGAAATGAGTGGTACCTGTGTGAACAGCACAAATTATTTGAGTTGTATCCCCAAGGAGTCAGTCCTGAAATAGGAAAAGCAAAAACTTAATCCCCCTTGTAAAGAAGTGCTGCGAAATTTGTTTTTGTTCAAAGTATTTTGACCGAGAGTCACAAACCCTTCAAGCCAGATTTCCCTCAAACAACGCCAGCTACATAGGGAGGCCGAACGTCCAGACGAAGCCGTTCCGCCAGTAAATTCTTAACGGACTGCTGAAGAGATCGCTAGCAGACGGAAAGTGTGCTGCACCCCACGCATCATGTGAAGCAAAAAGTGCGGAGTTTCCCATCCCTGTGCGCCACGATATAAGTCGCGTTCCGCAGCTTAACCGGCAGGATGTAATGGAGAGTATGTTCCTGCGAGAGTTCCATCAAGAGCGTTTGAGTTACATTTCCAGTCACTGTCGCTGCTATCGCCCTACTGCTACGCAACGCAACATTGCGCAGAACGATCCGCCGCTCCCTGACAACGCAGGACACCACCTCAGCAGTGCGTATGGTAGATAGATGGCCACAGAGTACAACAATTGTACAAAGATCGTCATGTTGAATGTGTGTTATTAGATAAATGTGTATTTTCGAAGTAAAACTGTAGTTATTTCAGTAGTTGTTGCCTTAGATATGCGTGCCTGATATGTGTTCGTCAGTAACGCGTTTTTTTCTTGTCAATTTACACGTGAACGACGAAGAGTAGCTACAAGAATAAGACCGGACAGGAATTTCCGCCCCACGCCATCACGAAAGCATCATATTTGCTGTTCCCCATGTACTACAGTCATGACTGCTGAAATATCACGTTACGTGTCCTTTGCGTTTCCCAGGAATTGGAGAGAATCACAAAAATCCGGAATATTTGTCGGACAAAAGTGTATGGACACACAAAGAATATCTAGAAAACTATGCAGTATCCTGATTTCTCACCTGCTATAAGGCATTTACGTCACAATGAGTATTTCAGATATCGCTACGTACTGAAAACGCAATGATGAACACGCAGAAGACAATGAAGGAGATACATATGCCAACCCAACAAAGGCCACTGCGAATCAAGTCAGACACAGTATTTGATTCAATGAGATCTCAGCGATTTCAATTTGACGAACTACAACAATCAGCGTTTATCTTTGAGATTAAAAGGATGAAATCTTATTCTTCGCCATATCTTGAAAATTTCACTGTCTTTTCTGAATATTTCTCCAAGGGGACATGGTTGAATCAGTTATGGAAACACTTCGTCCTAATTTGAACGTAAATGTGTGGCCCTCGTTCATAGATTCCAACTAACTAAATGTGGAAGCACTGCTTCATCTTAGAGCGGAAAAAGTTCCTTCTGTTTCGTTTACTCGCGCAGTTACTCTGGAGGAGAATCATGAGAACACTGAGGTGCCAACCACATTTAGCTAGTATGATAAATAGAAAAAGCTTATTCATGGAGATCTCAAAGTAACTGCAATGCTTCTGCACATGCAGCCAGGACACACTGAGCTTTCTGTGTGAGTGTGACACTGGAGAGAGAACACTAATGTGTGAAAAAACGCCTAATCGGAGTGAACTACTACCTCGAATGTGGTGGACTTTCCTCGTTTTGAACCCAAAAATGCGTATGTACCTCCATTAGGTCTCGTGAAAAATTTTTGAAGTCATATGCCCTAGCGTTCGAAATTATCGAAGTAAATATTAAAGGTAGGCATATCTGTAGAATCGAAAATTAGATAACTAATGTCTGGTGAATTTTACCTCGATTTGGTGAGTAATGCTGAAAGAATGGCGTGGTTCCCTTCCAAAAGTGTCTGTAAGAACGTTTTTTAGACAAGAATAGCACGGTGTACTATTGCGATAGTGCATAAAAAATACTGAGACCATCCCACATTATGGAATGGAATGTGTAACTTGAACCCATTTTTTGATCATCTGGACTTCTTACTGGATAGCGATTCCATCATCACATTTCTCAAATGTAGAAATCTTTATTAAGGCAAAAGACCTTCTCTTTGAACAACGTCGGAACTCCTACACTTAACGCAAACCTGACACCACCCAGTAAATTGTATAATGCCAGTTCTTTGCAGAGTTTACACCAACGCCATCTCCCACTTAACTCCATCCGAACAGGCCTCACAAGGCCCAATGGCACCGACGACCGCCGTTTAGTCTTCACCCGATAGGCTCAAAAAATCAAATGGCTCTAAGAACTATGGGACTTAACATCGGAGGTCATCAGTCCCCTAAGACTAAGAACTTCTTAAACCTAACTAACCTAAGGACATCACACACATCCGTGCCAGAGACAGGATTCGAACCTGCGACCGTAGCGGTCGCGCGGTCCCAGGCTGAAGCGCCTAGAACCACTCGGTCACAAAGGCCGGCTAGCCATACGCGTCTCTAGGAGCGGATATTGAGGGGCCCATGGTCAGCACACCATCTTCAAGGGCGTTGTCAGCTTTCGTAACACGGAGCCGCTGCTTCTCATTCCTGCAGTTCCTAAACTGGCCTCGCAATGACTGAGAGCACCCCGCTTGCCAATAGCGCTTGGCAGACTCGGATGGTCGCTCATGTAAGTGCTACCCAAGCCCGTTACTGAAGCCCGCCAGTGCTCAACTTCCGCCATCTGATGGGAACCGGTGTTAGCACTGTGGTACGACTGTTGGAAATCAGCACATACTATGATAAAGAAATGGAATGGAAATGGAATGTCGTGTGGCTAGGGCCTCTCGTCGGGTAGACTGTTCACCTGGTTCAGGTCTTTCGATCTGACGCCACTTCGGCGACCTGCGTGTCGATGGGGATGAAATTATGATGATTAGGACAACACAACACCCAGTCCCTGGGCGGAGAAAATCTCCGACCCAGCCGGGAATCGAACCCGTGCGCTTAGGATTGACAGTCTGTCACGCTGACCACTCAGCTACCGGGGGCGGACATAAAGAAATCATCACGCCCCATCTGATCATAAAATCAGTCCACAGATCTACTCATTCCTACAGAATAAACAGACCACTTTCTTACTCCCATGACAGAGTTACTTTACCCGTTTCCCCTTCTCCTACTTTCACTACCCTACACTTAATTACGCTTCTCTTCTAAATCTTTCCAGCAAATTCTGTTACCTAACACTCTCACTCATAACACGTCGTCTACCGTCTTTCATCAAACTGCACCCCACTGTACACACCATTCTCAAAATCAATCTAGTCCCACGTCTCATCAGTCCCTGTTACCTGATATTTAAAAACATTAAAAATCATAAGTTAAAAAAAAAATGCCCAACGTATGCCCCAAAAACGGAGAATTTATTGCATGATATCTTTTGTATATGATAAACGAAATAGTCATTTTACGTTGAAATTCTCAAGTTACCTTTACTTTCAGTGCAACTCCATTTTTATATTTGGATTGAGCCTTTACGGCACTCTCGTTAATCGATTCTTCACTGAAGTGCATTGTTTGTCCACGAGGCGTCGTAGACGGGTATTGACGCGCTCTGGCGGCAATTGGGAGAAAGCGAAAAGTTACGCCCCTTCGCGATGAAGAAGAGAGTTAGAATTCGGTACGGAGGGGGGTAACGGATCGCCCCGTATTTGAGAGAAAGGAGAGAGAGAAAGGGGAGCTGATTGTTAGCTATGGGTTCAGCAGGTAGCTTGTGTATTTGGCACCTTACGTCACTGAAGGACTGCTGTTGATTTCAATAAGGATGCCACATGAGGAGCCGAAGTGACACGTTTGAGTGATGGTGATTGCTTCTGTTCCTAGTGACATGTGTTCTCACCTCCGTATTTACAACCGCAGTGGACTTGTGTCTAACATTTCGAATTACACGTTAGCCGTATGTTGCGATGGGTAAAGGGTCTCAGCTTGTTCCCGAGCAGTGACGTCAAGTGATTCGTCACGCTATTAAATTTCTTGCTTGTCATATGCTGCCCTTTATATGTCATATATTACGAATTTGTTTCTTAAAGTGTTTTTAAGTCTTGGTTTAGTCTTTTGCAAGCTATTTTGTGTACCGGGAAGCAGATGATATATTTGTTAATATGTTTTTCCTTGTCAGAAGCTTAAAATATTTTCCTATGGTCTCTTCTCTTGAGGACAATTGTTGTACATAACACTTAATCTAACAGATTAAGTGCTTTATGCATTCAGTTAATCCAGATTTATAAATGTTGGCATATGTGTGACTCTGCAGTGAGCCAGGACAATAATCAACTCAGGTAATTTCAGTGGTTTAAAGGTTTGATACTAAATTCATACTTTTATTTCTTAATGATTGCTGATTTGTACTGTACCAGGTCAAGCCGTCTCACCATTTAATGTATTATTCTGTTAGCTGTAGCGGAGAAGTAGGCCTTTGTTCTTGACTGTTCATGTGTAGGCACATATAGTTTTCAGGTTCCGGTTCGAATTTCTGTGATCAGTTATAATGAGTAAGGGCGGTCGAAACTGATAAATCCTGTGACAACCTTTGTGGTTGGTTCTTGTTTGTTAATCTGATCTTTGCATGTTATCTTTAACAGTGTTACTTCAATGTATTGATTCGTGGTTTACTAGGTAACGGACGAGTTATGACAGAGCTGGAGGTTCTGCTGTCCTGTGCTCGCAAGAGGAATTTGAGACTAATCCAGGCCGTATCGTCCGCAGTTTCGGGATATAAATTAAATTACGTAAGGGATCTTTTTCAGATTTTTATTATCAGCGAATAGAGTCCTAGCACCCCAAGAATCCGTTGGACCTAATGTTTCACCCTATCAGTTAATAACTTGGCCATTAGTTTGTGTGCTTTTATTGGGTTCATTATTTATTTGCTTCTTCCTGTATGTTAAAATTCCCTTTTTAGGATCTGTATTGGCGGTATTGTATCCTGTTCAGTAATGGCAATGCTATATTCATGTACTGCTGACTGTTTATACACCGGAAATTTTTCCACCTTGCTCCTTATGCTATCGTAAGTTTGGACATTGCTTTGTTCTGCAATGAGGTTGGAATCTTAATGCCTGTTTTTTTTTAATAAAATTATGTTCCAAATTCTTACTGAGGATTAAATTAATATTATAACTATAGTTAACTATTTAGGTTTGTTTTTATTGGAATTTAACGGTCTTCCATGTTAACTGATTGTATCTTAACTCTAAAAATTCATGGTGGTGTCTGTTTGTACTATATCGTGTCTCCCTACCACTTTCGCGCAACGACGCTCTGAGCGTGTTTTATAGGGAATTAACTAGTTTGAACCTGGGACCTGTTGCTGGTAAAGAGACGCCAGACCACACATGACATGTAGAATTCAGAAGAGTTCAGTGAGACTAGCGATGATATAACCAAATACTAAATGATCTCAGCGTCAGCTCCACTGCACTCTCTGTAAAAGAATCTTAATACTAACTAAATTTAGTGGAAAGGGTTCAAGGCTTTCCTATTTTTAGTTATCTGGTAAAATAACGTCGAAAAAGCAGTTAAGTTTACCATTGGAAATTTTATTCTACTCACAAAACATCGTTTATAAATTGCACTATTGATAAAAGGAAATGTTTTAATACAGGATGGTAAAAACCAACTGCGTTCAACAAAAATGTGAACGAATATTCCCTGAATGGGTTTCCAAGTTCTACAATCGATCGAAGAATGACCTATGCCATATCACATCTATAATCTCGTTTTAATTTAAGTTTCACAAAAGAGAAAACTATCAAAATGTTCTACAACTATAAAAATGGTCTACAGTGACCCTCAATTATCTTTAATTACTTATTTAACTTGTCGTAAATTACAGTGGCTGATGTGGCTTCTCAATAACTAAAAATAGAAAAATTATCGCGTTTCAGATTTTTACTTCAAGTGGCAAATGTGAACACCATGAGTTTTAATTAACGATCGACACTAGTATTACGCAAAAAAGGGGTGTAACAGATGAGTCTTCTGTAGTTCTGAGTGAAGCCTTATGCGCTCAAAAATGCGGCATCGCGTGCGTTCATTACCTTGTCGGTGTCTAAGCAGCGTCAGGGCGGCAGCGGCCAGCGCAGCAGCCATCCAGCTCGCCGTCTCCGAACTAACTCTGCTAACTTCTCCTTACTACAATTTACCGAAGTTAGTTTAAAAAAACTATCTGGCTATGCTTTCATCTGACCAATCAGGGTCTCAATGTTAACCTTAAGCTCCGCCTACAAAAATTCTGTCTATCCAATGAGAAACGTTATACTTTTCGTGGTGGGGCAATGTTTTTTTTTTAAGTTTGCAACGTAACAGAGACTCTAAAAAGTTTCACGCTAAAACCTGGAGCTTGTGTGGTCCTTTTAGCGGTATCGTGAGATCTATACTGTTCTTCTGGAGGGCTCTATCTTTTAATATGGGCTGGAGGATTGTCCTAATGTAACAGACACGCGAAAAAGTCTCACGCTAAAACTTGCGGGTGGTAGTGGCCCTTTTTGTGTTATCGTAAGATCTATACTGCTTTTCTGGAGGGCTCTAGCTTTTAACATGGGCTGGGGGTTGTCCTTGACGTACCTGAGACGCGAAACAGTCTCACGCTAAAACGTGCGGGTTGTGTAGTCGTACAGGTAGGCTCGCGGCGTGGGTGCCCAGCCCCTCCCTTATCGTAGGGCCTTCTAGCTTAACACGGTTCTGCTCTCGGCTTCTGTCCTCGTTTCTCCCCTCGGAACGGCGTCTGTCTCACGGTGGGAAGGTACTACATGCATTTAGGCATTCTTGTGTTAGTCTGTGGTATTCCATTTGCTCACTCGTTACTCGTATTACTTTGGTTAATTTAATGTCACGATTTATTCGACGCTATGTGACATACTAGTAGATTTGCTTATTATGTCAGGGTTTTCATGGAAGGTGTTGGATTTGCCTGACACCTTACATAACTTACGGCATGCTAAAACTCTGATCATATTTAATAACATGGTACAATTGTTTGTGACCATTTTGGGCAAGGTTTTTAATCAGTGAGTAAAGTTGTAAACCTCCCATATATATATAATGATGTGTGATCTTCCTGAACAGGAAATAAAATTACAAATAATTAAATTTGAATAGTTAAATTCTGACTTATTAAAAGTGATAAATCTTAATGGCACAGCTCACTGCAATGCTGGCCTATCTACTAATACTGGATAACATTTATCTGAGATCTGAATTACTAGAAAAACTTACTTTCCTTAGTGACACAGCTGCACAGCTGGCCGTCTGATTACTAAAGAGAACATGATTATGATCTGACAAAAATTCTGGAATATTTTAATTTAGGTAAATGACTGGATCGGGACTGGCAATGACTTAAGGGGAAATTATACTTTTATAGTTGACTGGTAAAAACAATGATACTCAGAAACTTTTTTACGTTATTGAAAAAGATCTACCATCTCTTACACGGGCTAATTGCTTGTATTACAAATCTGGGTCAGCTGGTGCTGACGAATCGCAAAAGAAAAGATTGGAAAAAATTCATATTAACATCTCAGACAAGTGACTTATCTAAGCGCATGCCAATAAAGATAATAAAATTTACCTTGCAATTGCTGGTTGACTTAATTATACAGTTGATTTTTCATTATATTAACAATTGTTGATGTGTCCATCATCATCTCATTCCATGGTATCATTTAGCGCTGCGGCTGATTACAATTATTATTGAGTTCCATATAATAAAATTTTTCAATTTGTTCTGCTCTGTGACTTTAACAGCTACTTACTGTAAGCTGCGCTGCACCAGCGAGAGACTACAACTACACTGTAGCAGCGAGCGACTGCAACTGCTGCAGATACTGCTCTGACCTGCGACTCTATTTCTGCTGTCTTTTGACAGGAGAAAAGATATATTATGTCTCAGTCAGCGCCTGTGAATTGTCATTCT
The DNA here is from genome assembly GCF_023897955.1 of Schistocerca gregaria. Lineage (NCBI taxonomy): Eukaryota > Metazoa > Arthropoda > Insecta > Orthoptera > Acrididae > Schistocerca > Schistocerca gregaria. Next base: position 1,046,832,404 of record NC_064920.1, on the reverse strand, counting down.
AGCAAGTGAGCAATACACCAAGATTACATTTGCTCCAGCAGGGTGGTGAACCCCTAACAATGTGTTAAATTTAATGGTCAATGGAACTTTGTAATATAAAGGTGAATGGAGCTTTGTATAGCCCTGTCCCAGTCCTTCCAGAAATTCCCGCTGGTCACCATTCAGTGGTTGTTTCAGAGCGTGGTTGTGCTCTGGTGAAGTGACTGGATGTTTCGTTTCTCTGTTAGAAGTCTTCATTCGCTGTTTAACTTTTTAGTTTGTATAGACTTCTTATTTTGACATCTTGCTATTTACTTTGTTTTAGCAGGTACACTGTTCTGTAGGTATGGACGCGAGATCCTGTCCCAGTATTACTTTTCTCCGAGGGGACCAGCTCCAATATGAACTCGGAGTGCGCCATCAGCCATGTGATGGACAGTTGCTGACTTGGCGCCTCTTTTGCGTTTTGTTCTTGATCAACCCTCATTCATCATGACGGACACTTCTTCTACTATCGTAGAATTCCTTCAGGATGTAGAATTCCCCATGAGCAGTCAGCCCACCCGTGAACAAGTCTCTCGTTTGCGGCTCAACTTGTGTGTCGGTGTAACCACCTTATCGACTTGAGATAACTTCAGTTAAATGTTGAACGGTGTGATTTAGTGGAACGGTTTGTTAAGCAGGTTAGCGAAATGCAAATCAATGTGAGTGTTTCTGGGTTAGATGAAGGGCTAGGTGTGCTAGATGTTCGGAGTCCTGCTTTCTGGCATATAGCACAAGCCACTGCTACGGAAGAAGAGGTAGAGATTACACCAGTTCTTTGAGGATACGCTAGTCTACCTAAGCCCATCATGCATTTGTTTCAAGGTATTACCGAGCTTTCTACTGAGCATGTCAGTCAAGTGGAATTTTTCTTATAGCTAACTGTCCGTTTTGAATGTCATGCTAATGCATTAGCTGTTTCGCAGCAACTGTTTCATCCCTTAATTCGGGGCTTGTTGAGAAGAGTGATTGATGAGGGGTTACAGCATTTAGGGAGACGTGTCATCCAGCATAAACTGGCTCCTCGAATTAAGAATTAGCTAAAGCAGAAATATTTTTAGAGTGTACCGTTACCGAAAGTAAATTTATCTGATTATGTCAAACTCGTTAGTGCTTCAATGGTCACGCTAAAACATCAGTTTACGGAAGGGGGAATAAATTCAGAATACCTTGCAAGGAATGAAGCCGGAAGATCGCTTGCGTGTAATGTTTTACAGTAAACGTAATTGGTTCAAATAGCTCTGAGCACTATGGTACTTAACATATGTGGTCATCAGTCCCCTATAACTTAGAACTACTTAAACCTAACTAACCTAAGGACATCACACACATCCACGCCCGAGGCAGGATTCGAACCTGCGACAGTAGCAGTCGCACGGCTCCGGACTGCGCGCCTAGAACCGCGAGACCACCGTGGCCGGCAGTAAACGTAATTCCTTTCATGAATTGGACGGGCTAGTTGCCACTATTTAAGGGCTAAGACTAGCCGATGAAAGCCGTGACAGATTCTCGTACTCGTGGTAAACCTACGGAATTGGCGAAGACCTCTCCTGTTCAGCATAAAAGCCGATTTTGCTACTGGTGCGGTGATACGGGACTCCTAGTGCGTGACTGTCCCGTAAAGCGGAGTCCCCGTCCGAACAGGTGGCGCCACTATGTGCGAGGGAGAAGTAGCGGTCTTAAGCCACCTAAGCGTTGCGGGCGTATTAAGGCAGCTGCAGTTCTGACGCTACGTTCTATTTGTGCCCATCTTAACCACGAGTCCGTCTGTACCTTGCTGGATTCGGGCAACAGTTTTTCCTTCTTAGACTATGACTAGCATTTGTAATTTAGAATTATTTGCAAGATAGATCGCTTGTGCCCCACGTCTCAGAGATGTCGGACTGTGAGTGGACAAAAGTTGCCCCTGTTGGGTAAACTACGGGCGAAGTTAACCATACAGTGGTTATCCTAGTCGGTTAAATTGATAATTGTTAAAGAGATGGCGGTTAAATTGTCGCTGGGGTGCCACTTCGTAGAAAGCATTGCTCAGGTGTTAGATTATGCCAGCAAGGTAGTTTTTTTCAAGTTTCGCTATGATATTCATAAAGGGGTGTGTTCTTGCCAGAAACTTCCTGGATTCGGTATGACTCAGACGCAGCTTCATGAGTTTGATCTTAGTCGCTGTGGATCAATCGAGAAGGGAAAACTAGTACCACTTCTCAGAGATTTTCCTGTTGTATATATCGTCTAAGTAATCTGATGGCCCCCCACAGTAATTCCTCTCCTGAGCCAAACTCTTCATCCTAGAGTGGCAATTGCAACCTACGTCGTCAATTGTTTGCTGTAGTAACCCAATCTCTGTCTTCCTCTACAGTTTTCGCCTTCTACAGCTCCCTCTAGTACCACAGAAATCATTTTCTGATTTCTTGGTTCAAATGGCTCTGAGCAGTATGGGACTTAACTTCTGAGGTCACCCGACTCCTATTACTCAGAACTACTTAAACGTAACTAACCTAAGGACATCACACACATCCATGCCCGAGGCAGGATTCGAACCTGCGACCGTAGCAGTCGCGCGGTTCCGGACTGAAGCGCCTAGAACCGCTCGGCCACCGCGGCCGGCTTCTGATGTCTTAACAGATGTCACATCATCTTGTCCTTTCTCCCTGACAGTGTCATCCACATATCCTTTCCTCTCCGATTTTGCGCAGAACCTCAGCTTACCAGTCCAATTAATTTTCACCATTCGTCTATAGCACCATATCTCAAGTGCTTTGATTCATTCAAGTTCCCACAGTCCAGCTATTAGCTGGATGTATCCAAATCCATGCTCCAAACATACACTCTCAAAAATTTATTCCTTAAATTAAGGCCCATGTTTGATACTAGTAGACTTCTCTTGGCCCTTTTTGCCACAGCTAGTCTGCTTTTGATGTCCTCCTCGCTCCGTCCGTCATTGGTTATTTTGCTGCCTAGTTAGTAGAATTCCTTAACCTCCTCTACTTCGTGATCATCAATGCTGATGTTACGTTTCTCGCTGTTCTCATTTCTGCTGATTCTCATTACTTTCGTATTTCTTTGATTTACTCTCAGTCCATGAGCTGCACTCATTAGCCTGTTTATTCCATTCAGCAGATCATGTAGCTCTTCTTTACTTTCATTCACGATAGCAATGTCATTTGCAAATCGCCCCATTGACATCCTTTCACCTTAAATTTTAATTCCACTACTGAACCTCTCTTTTATTTCCATCATTGCTTCATCGGTGTGCAGATTGAACAGTAGAGGCGACAGACTGCATGCCATATGCTTCCCTTTATGTACTACATTTTACGAATTTGTTCCTTAAAGTGTTTTTTCCTTTTTTTAAAGTCTTGACTTAGTCTTTTGCAGGTTTTTCACCGGGAAGAAGGTAATATGTTTTTTTAATTTTTTCTCCAGCTCTGAAGCTGAAAATGTTTGGCTATTGTCTCTTGTACACAGTTATCGTATGTAACGTTTATTATAACAATCAAGTGATGTATGCATTCAGTTACTCCAAGTTCATAACTATTTGCATTCGTGTGGCTCTGCAGTAAGGCAGGATAATAATCAAGTCTGGTCAGTTTTGTGTTGCTAAGGTTTGGTTCCAAATTTATATTTGTATTTTTTAATTATTGCTAATTTGTGCTATACTAGATCAGGCAGTCTCACCTGGTGTTATATTTAAGTTATTCCATTGTCCTAAGCGTGGGAGTACGCCTCATTATTCAGTATAATATGATTCCTGTTTTTTCACGTGTAAGCACATATTGCTTCTCAGCTTTCGTATTGAATTTGTGATCTAAGTCAGTGGGTCAGGGTGGCCGAAAGCGCTGAATGTTACGATAAATGGTCTACTTGGTTCTTCTTCGTTACATCTCATCTCTGAATGCGATTTTTAACCTTTCTATTTCATTGTGTTGATCTGTGATTTATATGCCAGGTAGCCTCCGCACGATTTGATCCTAGTCGGACTGGAGGTTGCGCATCGCTTGACCAACTTTCTCTACGCATTTCCTTTCGTGTTTGGTCTTTCTGTGGGCGCCCGAACGAAATTTGAATGCGACGCGGACGAGTTGTGCCCGCGCTAGTGGTTCCACGATCCTGTGTTCGGACACGGAACTCGGGATTAAGCCACGCCGTATCGTCCAGTAGGTCCGATATAGAAGTTAAGTAACTTACCAGATCCTTTCCAGATATTTGGCGCAAAATTCCAGGCCCCCCAGGATTCCGCTAGTCTTAATGTATCAAGAGATCAGTTAATAACGTGGTTATTAGTTTTTATACCTTTATTGGGGCCACTATTTACCTTGTTCTTCCTATATGCCAAAATTCCCTTTCTGAGAGCTGTACTATTTTCCTCTTCATTAATGGCAATGTAATATTCATGTACTGCTGGTTGTTCGTATACCGGGAATTGTTCCGCCTCGCAGCTTATGTTATCCTAACAGTAGACCTTGCTTTGTTCTGTAATGGAGCTGAAGCCTTAAGGTCGCTTTTTTATAATAGAAATCTGTTCTAGGTTCTTACCAAAGATTGAATTAATATTTTAATTATAGTTAACCAACCGGATTCGTTTTCATTTGGATTTAAGCGCCTTCCATGTTTATTGATTGTTTCATAACTTACAGCAAGCAAGATATCCTCTCTTTCAGGAGTGCTAATTCTGCAAAGTTGGCAGGAGAGCTTCTGTACAGTTTGGAAGGTAGGAGACGAGGTACTGGCAGAAGCAAAGCCATGAGGACGTAGTGTGAGCCGTGCTTGGGTAGCTCAGATGGTAGAGCACTTGCCAGCGAAAGGCAAAGGTCCCGACTTCGAGTCTCAGTCCGGCACACAGTTTTAATCTGCCAGGAAGTTTCAATACTGTAGAATTCTTTGATGACCATTGTGTCAAAGATATTTAGTCACTGAATAAATTGCTAAATTTAATGGCCATTAAAACTGTGTAATAAATAGGTGAATGAAGGTTTGTAAATCCCTCGTCCAGTGCTTCCCAAAATTCATGGTACTTTCTGTTCATGAAGGAGGAACATCAAACGTCACTGTTTCTGGTAAGTCAATCCTCTATCCTCTATCCCGAGGAGAACGAACAATCTGGAAAAATTGTGTAATTTAGCTAGAGCTATCTGTTAGACTTCCTGCCTAGGATCAAAATTCACATCTTAGTTCTTATCACTGGAGATGTAAGGTAGGAAATTTTGAATATTTTGTTTCATTTATTTTACATTATTAATTTTTATGCTATAATTCCAGTTTGTATACTTAATACTCCAGGTAATTTATGCTGTAGAATGGTTTTATAAACTTAACTACATTGCAGTAATTAATCGCACAAAAATGAAAATTCATCTCTGAGAGTTATTGGAAAATTAATCATTGGTTTTGGCTCCCACTGATGGCCGGAACTTGAAGAAAGTAAACACCGACAGCCGTAATTTTATGAAATATTTTCTTTGACTACCTGTTCCATTTCCTCTTTGGCCCCATCCTTTGGCTAGTACTATTATAGGGATCACTAACTGACTACCGTAGATTTCTGAAACTTCTCTGTAGACATGCACTCTACATCTCTACACCTCTAGACAAAACGGAACCACAGAAACGTGAAAGCCGGAACCTTCTCGACAAAATGGAGCCTGGAAGATAAGAGTCAAATGTTTCATCAACACAGAACGTGTCGGTTTAATCCTTTCTTGTGTATAGAATGGAAGATTAGAGTTTATCTCCTAGTCAACACCGACATCATTAAAAACAGAGCACAAAATCATAACAGAACAGATGGGAGAAGAAATAGGTCGTGAAACTTTTGATATTTTCTCGCTCAGTAGGTGTTTATTGTATCGTGTCTGCTTTCAAGTAGACTCGCTCCGTACTCAGTTCCAATCCAGACCTCGGGAGTTCTCAAGTCGAGAAAATCTTTGTATACTGGGAACATAGTAACTGTGGTGGTGCACGCGAGGAATCGCCCTCAAGAGCCAATACAAGACTGAGTCCAGACTCTGACCATTGTACAAAGAGAGTGACTTGGAAGTGCCATTGCGCATGCTGCCTGGTGGCGTTGCCCTCTCCTTGGCTTTCTGTTGGAAGTTGGTGCTCACCGCTTGGCTGATACTCTAGTGATCTGCACAGATACTTGTTAGTCCCAACTGTTGAAACTCTGAGTGGGTTGCCTGGCTTGGCTTGTGTAGCAGCTGATGACGCCACAGATTTTATTTTATTTAGCTAGTAACCTGCTATTAGTTGTTGTGTTTGACAGAATCTGTTGGTGGCCTAGGGCGAAATCGTATTTGGTGTGTTTTACAAAAGTTGAAACGTCACAGTCTTACGATAGAAGCAGAACAATCTAGCAAACAGGAAACTGAAGGTTTCCTGTAGTGACAACGAGCGGAGAACAGATATTTAAATGTGACTATCAATCTGGAATGTGGGAAGGGGGAGTGGATGTTACAGTGTTGTCACGCTGTTGCTGTGTACATTGAAACATATTATAGCAAATTGATTCAAATGGCTCTGAGCACTATGGGACTTAACTTCTGATGTCATCAATCCCATATAACTTAGAATTACTTAAACATAACTAACCTAAGGACATCACACACATCCATGCACGAGGCAGGATTCGAACCTGCGACCGTAGCGGTTGTGCGGTTCCAAACTGTAGCGCCTAGAACCGCTCGGCCTGTTATAGCACGCTATTCATTTTTTTCTGTTTGCAGACGATATAAGAGTTATTGTGATAAACTCGGAGAGTAATGTAAACGGTTTAGAAAGCGAGATAGTAAATAACATTTGTTCGTGGCCTACAGATTACGGAGTAAATTCATGAACTTCGTTAAGGGCATTGTTCAAGCATGTCGGAATTTTTTGACTCTGCTATCCTTGACATCTACTCCGTAGCCAGGTTTGCAGTTAATCATATGGAATCACTGAACAGGAACCAGAGTGTTAACGATGTCGAGAGGTGCCTTAAAAATCTAACGCACTGCCACCAAAGTAATGAATATCTGAGTTTGTTCGCGAGTGATGAGCGAAATTAGTCAAATAAACCAATTAGTTAGTGACCTGTGACGGTTTGCCATTGAATTAATTACAAGGCTAGTTGTATCCTCTACAGGCAATGCCAGTGTCTGCTCTTTTCTTTATTTCTATCTTTCCTCCAATTAATCATTTATTTAATTTATTTTATTCTTCCATCGATTTCTGTAAAACATGTTAGCAGAAGCCGAAGCTACATAATTCGAGTAACACTGATAAGAAAGTTTAAATACAAAGAAAATAACCTACAAAATTTACAATAGCATAAAAAACAAGAATGTGTTATATGCAAGGCTCTAAACTACTGGTAGAAGAATAAATCAAGCGAACACGAGAAAGCATGTGAAGGCGAAATATTATTTAATCACTGTGAGGGACAGACAGAACCGATGTACAAAACTTATAGAATATAAAGCAGCCTTCCCTTTCATTATGTGATTGGTTTCAGTGTATTCTACCACGTGTGAGACTTGTTCAATGTGAAACACTCTCTCATGGCAAATTTTCGTCTTTTATACTGATTTCAGTCTATTAGATCATTATCAAATATGTCTGTCATTCTAAACAAGTGTGTGTGATGGTGATGTAATTGGCTGAAACGAGTCATAAAACGCAGGAATAGTTTTGCGATCAAAGACTATTTCGCATACAACAAGCTTCACGTGTGATAGATTACATCTAAACCGGTCTCAAAATGAAAGCTAAGACACTATATTCTACAAGTTTTGTACATCGGTTCTGTCTGCCCTCAGATCACTCCTACATTCAGCATAAACCTGCCTGTTTGAATTTCACAGTCTCAGAATTGGCATTGAAGTGCTCTTGAATTGAACCGAAAATCAAAACTGCCGAACGGTGTATATCTTTCCAAACAGTGGTTAAAGATATGTTTGCAAATGCAAAACGTTTAACCGTCTGGCCTTTACTGATGCCATAAGTCAGTTTATAGGTGACCCGTGTCGACTCATCGGTGCGTTAATTAGAAATGAAAATGCTACTCTTGGTCGAGGTCTCATATTTGGACCTTTATTCATACATTTGGTGCTACAAAGGCCGAATACTAAGCTGGGGACTGTAACGTAATACGATTATTAATAGTCCCGTGTTTGGTTGACTTTTCAGTAACGCTGAATCTTTGAAGCGGAATTACTCTCTGCCATATAGACAATTACAGGGCACCAATGGCTCTCGTTAAACCGTTTTGAACTGTGATTAAGGAACTGTTAACTCACTTAGCGTCAATACGATGCTAAGCATCAGTACAGGGTAATTAAAGGCGAAGCTTCTTCTAGTAGAACGGAACATACACTATGTGATCAGAAGTATCGTTACACCTGACTGCAAATGACTTACAAGTTCGTGGCACCCACCTTCGGTAATGCTGGAACTGAGTATGGCGTCGGCCAACCCTTAGCTTTGAGGACAGCTTCCAATCTCGCAGGCATAAGTACAATTAGGTGCTGGAAGGTTTTTTGGGGAATGGCAGCTCATTCTTCATGGAGTTCTGCAGTGAGCGGAGGTGTCGAAGTCGGTTAGTGAACCCTGGCACGAAGTCGGCATTCCAAAACACCCGAAAGGTGTTCTGTAGGCTTCAGGTCAGGACTCTGTGCAGGACAGTCCATTACAGGAACGTTTTTGCCGATTAACCACTCCACCACAGACCGTGCGTTATGAACAGGTGATCGATCGTATTGAAAGATGCAATCAACATCCCCTACTGGCTATTCAACTGTGAGAAGCAACAAGGTGCTTAGAACATCAATGTAGGCCTGTGCTGTGATCCTGCCATGCAAAACAACAAGGGGTGCAAGCCCCCTAGATGAAAGACACGACCACACCATAACACCACCGCCTCCGAATTTTACTCTTGGCACTACACATGCTGGCAGATGACGTTCACCGGGCGCACCCTCCCATTGGTTCGCCACATTGTGTACCGTCATTTGTCACTACACAGAACGCTTTTCCACTGTCCAATCGTCAATTGTTTACACTGCTTCCACCAAGCATTTACGTGCATGATGTGTGGCTTCTGAGCAGTCCCTCGACCGTGAAATCGAAGTTTTCTCACCTTCCACCTAACTGTCATAGTACTTGCAGTGAATCCTGATAGTTTGGAATTCCTGTGTGATGGTCTGTCAACAGACGTTTTTCTGCTGTATGTGTCCTATCACGTTTCCGCTTCACTATCACATCGGAAACAGTGGACCTAGGGATGTTTAGGACTGTGGAAATCTCGCCTACAGACGTATGACATAAGTGACACCCAGTCACCTGACCACGTTCTAAGTCCGTGAGTTCCGCAGAGCTCCCCATTCTGCTCTCTCATGATGTCTAATGACTACTGAGGTCACTGAAATGGAGTACCTGGTAGTAGGCGGCAGCACAATTCAGCTAATACAAAGAGCGTATGTTTTTGGGGGTGTCCGGATACTTTTAATCACGTAGTGTATATGGATGCCGGGTGTGGACTACGAACACATTCCTCCACAACAGGGAAATGAAAACGAGACAAACATTGCAAAAGCTATATTCGTTTTTTGAAATGCAGTACGCTGCTAGTTCCATGTGGTGACGTAATTTTAAACGCTCTTATCTGGCGAAATAAGGGGCCTTTTGGCTGCCTGAAAAACTTCTGACGGCAATTGCTCTTAATGTATTTCTAAGGCACTCCTTTGAACGCCTTGCGTCGTATGATTTATTCATAGAATGCTGGAACAACTTTCTACGCCGAGAAAGAATTTTAATATTCCATTAAAAATGGAGCTGGTATTGGATAATCAATATTTGTAGTCTGTGAGATCTTGATCACCCCGTAACAGAAGAAGGAAACAGTCTTCGTACTTTCTTATGTATATTTATTATTCATTATGAACTTGACTCGTAAAGACAGAGATAAATCAGAAATGGTTACTGGCTATAGTAGTCATTGCAGTAGCAGTACCGAACTGCATGCTTTCACCTGTAGCGAATGTAAATTAATCAAATGATTATGTATCTTTATGGGGGTGCTCGCTCAACAGATTTATTTTCAGCGCCATTACTCATGGCGATGGAGCCGACTTAAATTAAACATGAAACCAAATACTGTCAAGATAGGTATTTAGAGAAGATATTATTTTCTCGTTGCCTACGTTTTCCATAAATGGAATTATACGTAACATAAAATTAAAATAGTTATTGTAAAAATAACTGTGGCAATGTATAGTAAAATTAAGGAAACGAAAGCTGCAATCCTAAACCAATAAGTTATGAACGTTTGGTCATTTACAGAGTGCTTGGACTAGCCAGTCAACCGCTGAACACTGAAACACCACTCTCAATAACTTTAGGACAGACATTACAAAATATCTTTTAGTTCACAGTGGAACTCTCTCACTATGATCAATATGAAAAATTACATTATCTGAGCTACAGTTGAATTGTAATAAGAACTGGTTTACAAAGTACAAACTAACAACTCTGGAAAAGAGTACTAGTTTCTATTAATATTGCAGTCTTTCACATGTATAGCCTATTTTTGTGTGACGATGGTCCCGTAAGCCAAAAATTGGTTGAGAAGAGAAAAAAAATCGGCCCTACATGACTTTTTTTATGTTAACTGCTAAATAGAAAATATAGTTAAGTTTCATTTTCATATGTACAAAGAAAAGAACTGAATTAAACACTGCTCTCGCATGCGTACAGAAATACAAAATGATACTCCAGAACTGAACGTAACAAAACAGGACATTCATCACGTACCATTTATGAGGTTGCAAATCCAGAAGGATTTTTGCGAAGTAAGGGCTTTTCAGCGTGATTATGTTAGTAAACTCGGAATGTAGTGTGTGCACCGCAATTAAAATGCCATGCCTGGGTGGCGAGTAAAATAAGTTCTACTATTTGAATGTTGTCTCCACACAGTCGCCACATTAATTAGTTTACTGCGAGACAATTTAGAAATCCTACATTCACGACCTGCACATGCAACTGCTGGTTCCGGAGTTGCAAACCATAACTGTTACTTAACATAATTTACTTCATCCATTTAAGATAAATAAGCCTGTTACACCAGGCCAGGGAAAACTTGTTACTCTGTAATGTGAGTGAATCTACAGTAGAATAGAAGGTAGCAGCTGTATTACAACCAGACTAATATGGCGTTCTGCGATTCAGAAGAGGAATGCTTGTTTAACATCACACGTAAACCACTAACATATGAAATGCAAATCTACTAAGATCTCAATGCAGCCTACAGTGTACAAAACGTCTTTATTACAAAACAGCTAAAGCAAGCATCCAGTAACGAGATAAGAAAAATTTGATTTTCAATATTCCATATTATCATTGACTGAATTAAAATATTTAAAACGCTATCACGATCTACTCATTAAGCCTTGTATCCTCTTAGGAGTTATTTCTGGTCCAGCGTTAATAAAAAAAGTTAACTTACATATGCAATTCCGTTTATAAAATCTTCGTGTTAGAGATGTGCCCTTCTGTAAACTTTTAATGTACATAAATAAACACTTTCTAAATATGAAACTGCCTTTACGCTTAGGGTATACTGAAATTGGGTCATAAAATAACCTTCGGGTGAATTACGATACTTTTATTTCTTAGTGTACTTGATGTTGCGTTACTTTATTTCTTCATGTACTTTATGCCGGACGGAATGGCCGAGCGGCTCTTGGCGCTACAGTCTGGAACCGCGCGGCCGCTACGGTCCCAGGTTCGAATCCCGCCTCGGGCATGTAAGTGTGTGACGTCCTTAGGTTGGTTAGGTTTAAGTAGTTCTAAGTTCTAGGGGACTGATGACCACAGCAGTTACGTCTCATAGTGCTCAGAGCCATCTGAACCATTTTGAACTTGATGTTACCGATTCTGCTGAAGTTGCTGTTACTGCTGCAGACTATGGACGCTGTAGAGGCCGACCGCTGCGTCCGAATTCCAGGAGCTGGTGTCGAACACCTCCCATGCCAAATCCTCTGATGACGGCGTCAGAGTGCACACTTCAGACATCAAGTTACAGAGGGACCGAGCAGAGGCTTCTCTGCATGAAGTCTGTTGGGTACCTGCGAAGAGTCTCTGACAACCATGTTTACAGTCGTCATGTTCCACACTGACCTCGTAGTCGATGCCTCATTCAGCTGCATGTTGGACTCCCGCCGATTGCTGTCGAGTCAGCTACTCGTCAGCAGACCAAGGTGAAGGGTGAGTGACCTCGCTTTGGGGCACGCTGCCGGCGCGGTTATGATCCAGCTCGAATGGTCTCGTACTACCTGCTGGAGAGTGGTCTACCTCACTCCGAATTCCATGTTGACCGTTGACGACCCTTCCGCGATGTGGTGTTGTCGGAAGTCTTGTAGTCGGTCGATCTCCTTTCTACCAGGAAGGTAGGTTGCAGTACCCGGAGGGGCCTAAATGTTGGACAGGGGTGTCGACCCCATCAGCCCCTGATTCCAGTTTCCGCGCCGAAATTCAGTGCTGTCAGCATTCCACGATGTGGTATTGTCGGAAAACAGTCGGCTTGTCCGTTAGAAATGGTAGGCGGCGAGCAGTTTAACAGGCGCAGACCTTCATCACAGTTACATCTTAGGCTGGTTCATAGTTTGTATCTAGGACATAGATTCGCCACAGTATCGTAATAATGTAATCGAGTGCTGTTACTGTGAACGCCATCGACCACAGTGATCAAAGCCTACAGAATTGGTGAGCTCGAGTATTTAAAGAGAGCTAACGTGAGGTTATGACGCGACGCTCGGTTCTAAATGACCGAATGTGTCCTTCTTGTAATGCTATGTTCACTTATCAGGCTCTTAACTGATGTGTAGGTTCTCTGATACTGGTTCCCATGAAGTAGGTAGTTTCTATCGACATCTCTTACGAACTAACGAATGTGCATGTCAAGTTTCCACTGCTTTTCTGTCCCGTGCTGTTCCCTGCTGAGCTCGCCGTCTCTGCCGCGGCGCGGTATTATAAAGAGCCGTGCCACGTGGGGAAGCCGCGTGGTCAAGGGCGCCTTTTGACGGTTCTCGCAGCTGCCCCCGTCGGAGGTTCGGGTCCTCCCTCGGGCATGGATGTGTGTGCGTTGTCCTTCGTGTAAGCTAGTTTCATTTAGATTAAGCCTAAGGACCGATGACCTCAGCAGTTTGCTCCCATAGGAACTTACTATACATTTCAACACACACATGTAGGGTCGAAGCCACATCCACTTGTGACATACCGCTTATTTCCTCGTTCTGTCTCTGCCTCGGACGGGGTTGAACTTTGCTTGTTGCAAGATGAATGAGTTTCAGTAAACTTTTCTAATTTCCAACCTCTACTCTGTCCCCTAACAATAGTGTTACATTCAAATTCCTAAACAGACAGAACAGTCCATTATTGTTTACATTTAGCTTCTGTACCACATGTTAAAGGTCATAGTGAGAAAGAATTTGTAGAAGATTTAGAAAGACAACATGTGGAATGTACAGGGTGTGATGCAACTGATATAGAGAGTGGCCACACTGAACTACAGGGGGAAGTCTCTGATGTTAGTGACCCTGAAAATAATTGTGATTGGTTTGAAATGTTAGACGCACTACTTACAAGCAAAACTGGTGGAAATTATATACAGTACCATTAAGCTACAACTTAAGAAGTGGTGCTCCATAAATATTCTTATTCAGAATGCATCAGTGTCTTGAATAATAACAGAAATGATACTTGCCAATCATTCACTACTGAGGAGATGAAAAGTATTATACTTGATAATAACTTTGTCAGTGCAGAAACACTGAAGGAAAAACATTCTTTTTTTGAAAGGTGGCAAGATATAGATGACAATTAGCTGGAAGCTTTTCTCGGTCCTCTGATTATACACTCCTGGAAATGGAAAAAAGAACACATTGACACCGGTGCGTCAGACCCACCATACTTGCTCCAGACACTGCGAGAGGGCTGTACAAGCAATGATCACACGCACGGCACAGCGGACACACCAGGAACCGCGGTGTTGGCCGTCGAATGGCGCTAGCTGCGCAGCATTTGTGCACCGCCGCCGTCAGTGTCAGCCAGTTTGCCGTGGCATACGGAGCTCCATCGCAGTCTTCAACACTGGTAGCACTGGTAGCACTGGTAGACGGCGTGGACGTGAACCGTATGTACAGTTGACGGACTTTGAGCGAGGGCGTATAGTGGGCATGCGGGAGGCCGGGCGGACGTACCGCCGAATTGCTCAACACGTGGGGCGTGAGGTCTCCACAGTACATCGATGTTGTCGCCAGTGGTCGGCGGAAGGTGCACGTGCCCGTCGACCTGGGACCGGACCGCAGCGACGCACGGATGCACGCCATGAACGTAGGATCCTACGCAGTGCCGTAGGGGACCGCACCGCCACTTCCCAGCAAATTAGTGACACTGTTGCTCCTGGGGTATCGGCGAGGACCATTCGCAACCGTCTCCATGAAGCTGGGCTACGGTCCCGCACACCGTTAGGCCGTCTTCCGCTCACGCCCCAACATCGTGCAGCCCGCCTCCAGTGGTGTCGCGACAGGCGTGAATGGAGGGACGAATGGAGACGTGTCGTCTTCAGCGATGAGAGTCGCTTCTGCCTTGGTGCCAATGATGGTCGTATGCGTGCTTGGCGCCGTGCAGGTAAGCGCCACAATCAGGACTGCATACGACCGAGGCACACAGGGCCAACACCCGGCATCATGTTGTGGGGAGCGATCTCCTACACTGGCCGTACACCTCTGGTGATCGTCGAGGGGACACTGAATAGTGCACGGTACATCCAAACCGTCATCGAACCCATCGTTCTAGCATTCCTAGACCGGCAAGGGAACTTGCTGTTCCAACAGGACAATGCACGTCTGCATATATCCCGTGCCACCCAACGTGCTCTAGAAGGTGTAAGTCAACTACCCTGGCCAGCAAGATCTCCGGATCTGTCCCCCATTGAGCATGTTTGGGACTGGATGAAGCGTCGTCTCACGCGGTCTGCACGTGCAGCACGAACGCTGGTCCAACTAAGGCGCCAGGTGGAAATGGCATGGCAAGCCGTTCTACAGGACTACATCCAGCATCTCTACGATCGTCTCCATGGGAGAATAGCAGCCTGCATTGCTGCGAAAGGTGGATATACACTGTACTAATGCCGACATTGTGCATGCTCTGTTGCCTGTGTCTATGTGCCTGTGATTCTGTGAGTGTGATCATGTGATGTATCTGACCCCAGGAATGTGTCAATAAAGTTTCCCCTTCCTGGGACAATGAATTCACGGTGTTCTTATTTCAATTTCCAGGAGTGTATATGGTTTACAGATCGGCAATGGTAAGTCTCTTAGTGATGATCCCCATAATATGGAATCCCATTTTTTCGGACAACCAAGAGCAGAACGAAGTTAAAGGAAATACTGATTTGTCTGAGATGTGATGATAAAATTACACGTGAGACAAAAAAAAAAAAGAAATCACGCAAAATAGAGGTGAGGCTGTACGAGTCATATTTGAGATCCTTGTTTGAAACTTGTATCTCATCATACATACCGAGTGCTAAAGTCATAGTGGACAATCACTGTGCAGGTTTAAAATAAGGTACATTTACCACAAAAACCAGAAAATGTGGTGTCAAAACAAAGACTGCCATAAACGTGAGGCACGTTACCTAATAAATGCAAAAACATATATACAGATCGTATAGGCAACTCCAGGGAGACCCAACAGGCCAAGAGCGTTGATCACGTCTTGATAGATCACTTGAGACGCAATGGAAGAAACATCACGATTTATAATTGCTTCACTAGCTACAAACATGATCAAGAGCTAGAGAAAGACAACCTCATCCTTCTGGGAACGCTCCATTTTAGAGAGCGAAAATATCAGAAGAAATGTTGCCATTGACGGCTAGACAAGTTTTCCACTGTCTTCGGAACCGCCTGTTGGTATCATATTTTCTAAGTAAAAATAAAGCAGTCTACTGACCATGCTGTATGAAACATTCTACAGCAATCCAGCTGAGAAGCCAGGAATTATTTTGTTTTGCAGCAGCACAAAGTATGGTGTAGGCACTGTTGACATGATGGTAAGGCAGTATTCAACTAATCACGCTTCGAGGAGAAGACCACTTGCTGTTTCGTATGGCATGATAGGTACATAGGTACTGCAGGAATCATGCCCATGTACTGTGCAGCACTTTTCAGCATGATAATACGCCATGTCACAATGCCAGAAGTGCAATGGAGTGGTTCGGGGAAAACAGTGGCGAGCTCCAATTGACATACTGTCCCCAACAACTCACCAAATATGAGCCCTATCGACCATATCTGGGATATGATTGAAGAAGGCGTCAGAGCTCATCGTGGAACCGATGACCTTTTCAGTCTGGTACCTTCAAACTCACAAACCAACACAAAGCTCATCGGCCCCCTCACTGGAATTTATTGGAATTAGGTGGCTTTTGTGTATGCAGGTGTGTTGACAACTCCCTCTAGTGACCTGGCAAAGCCTCTTTGTCTCCACGCCACGAGGCGTTCCCGCAGTTATCCATGCCAAAAGTGGACACATCATCTAATAGGTAGATAGTCATAATGTTCTGGGTGATAACTGTATGGGAGGTTTATGGGAACATAAAAGGAAGAGACAGAAGAAATTACAAAAAAAGATTTTGTTCTAGAGCCCTACATTGTGTTTGTATTTGCCATTTGTGTGAATTTTGCATTAGTAGGTTTTATTCGTATGTCATATCGCTGGATAATAGGGGACCGACTGACACTCGTCGACATGATTCTTTTGGGAGAAGCGTGAATGTGGCTGTTTTATTACTCGGAAGAAGATCAGATCTCTCACCGTCAGAGAAGTTCATGGATTATTCTTTTTGTTTAACTTCGAACCTGCACCAAGCTTAACTGACAACCAAGCCGAAATTCGAAGTCTGGAGCACTACACAAGAGGGTTCAGGTCCTCGACAGAACCGGGTATCAACGCTTCGTCACCACACATTGTGTACACTTTGCCCTCCAGTGATATTTGGTGAGTTCCCTTGGCTCTTAAACGTCTATTTAATTCTGTCGTTGCGTAAATATATGGCTGTTGTAAGGCCTCTTCCACTGATAAATTACGTAACTCACATTTGAATTCAAAAATGGTTCAAATGGCTCTAACCACTATGGGACTTAACACCTGAGGTCATCAGTCCCCTAGACTTAGAACTACTTAAACCTAACTAACCTGAGGATATCACACACATCCATGCCCTAAGCAGGATTCGAACCTGCGACCGTAGCAGCAGTGCGGTTCCGGGCTGAAACGCCTTGAACTGCTCGGGTACAGTGGCCGGCATTTGAATTCAATTGAAACAGAATCTATTAATATGAGTCAACTCTCAATCGCATAAATATTTCAAAGTACACTTTCGTTGCTAATACTGTATGCTACTAATGAGTATATAAACGGGAAATGCGAAACAGTCCATCGTCTTAACTCGTCCGTGTCTCACAGAATTCACTCGCGTAAAATTCTTTGTTTGCCGAGCCTACTTCTCACAAGCACATTAAGCGTCAGCGACTGTGTTAGATTCATGACATGCAAGGGAACCGAGCTCTTACAACCTTAAAAACAGATACACACTTAAAACTGGGCCACACAGTCTCAGGAACCGTACCACAAAAGATACTGTGATTCCAAACGAATCATGTCATCCATGAACCTACGAAGACTTCACGTTCAGAATTTATGTATACAGGCTAGCAAATGTGGCAATGGGCGAAGCAGACAGTGTCAGTAGGCTAAATACTAATTAGCATGTAGCTGTTGTAGTATCCCAGTCTTATTTTTGCGCCACCAACGTAGCAAGGCCTACATCGATGCATAATATTATGTAGGGTGTAATGGGTGTCAATGCAGATATAGCTACTTGTGATGGAGGACGGTGTACTGACTGTTCACTAACTAATAATTATCGCTGTTAAAAGTCATATATTTTTAGACTGGGTAGTACTTCCAAGTATATGAGTCAAGAGTAAGCCATTAATCACTATTTTCCCACGGGAAGCAGTTAAGTTGTTGAAGCGCGGACTCATGAACGCAAAATATTTAGTCTATACTCACAGGGGCAATTCACTTAGTGGTGCAGTTACGACCATGGAGAAAGCATCAGGCAGTAAATTATGTGCCGTGTTTGCGGGAAGACAGCTGCACGCTGAGGAAAGACACCCTGTATAGATGTCGTCATGTGTAGCAAAGGTTTATTTTACTCTATGATTCTTTTGTCTCCTTCTTTTCGAAGACGGAGACAATACAATACAAGTTCAGTTACAGTTTATCATTACGAGGTGACAGACTTTCTTTCGTAACTACTTCTGGCATTTATTGAAAACGGTCATTACATACTGCGTAATTAGAATCAAAAGAATGTGGCGTAATTACCTACAGTAAATACGAATAAGCGCTAAAAGAGTGCACACTCAGAACGTTTATGAATGATCAATTAGAAATAAAACACAAAAAAAGCAATTGACAAAATATATTTTATTAGTAGAAAAGATTCTTTATGAAACCAGAAACGCAGTTACACACCGTACATAAAACTTACAACTTTTTTGATATCCTTGTCACATAAAGCATGCCAAACGATTGTTAATGAAAGTATTCTTTGTGTGACGTTAAGACCAAATACATTCAACCAGGGAAAATTAAATCTTTAAATGAATCTAATAAAACACTGCATGTGGTGGCAGTTTCTACGCACTGGTGGAGCTGTGTTTATCCAAGCACGGTTAAACGTTAAGCAGAATAAAGACTGTGAGAGGAGAACTGTTGATTCAAATCTCGATTATGAACGATGAAGTGAAATGGAAATGAATTGTCCGCATTTCTGGCATGAGATAGTTTCCTAAATAATATTTTCAGCTACAAAGTAATACAAAGAATAATCTGTTTAATAAACAAGAGGTTTCTATCATTTTCGAACGTTTAGAAATGTAAGCTGCTCCTCTAAGTTGGTCGTATAGTTTGAATTTGTTGTTTATCTTGTTTTACCAGATCTTGTACTTGTTTTCGTGTAAACTACAGTATGCAATCAAGTTCTTGTCCTATGAAGGCAACTGCTACCAGCATATTTTCATTATTGAATTAAACATATCTTTGTTGCACGATTCGTTACATGTATACCTTAATAAAGTACACCAGGAAAACGGAGACAAACCTTCCTGTTGACAGTGCTTGCTACAATTCCACATTCCTGCTCTTAAGACATCCTATTTGCCTGTGTCACAGCTGTACCACAAACAATGCATCACGATTAAACAACGGTGCCACGTGCCGCTTTAGTGTTGGCTTTTAGAATGATTTGTCAACAGCTACAAGGTGAATGCCAGGACTAAGAAGAAGAAACCCATCCACAATCAAAACAAACGTATTAATTCGTGACATCAACAAAACAAAATCGTATATTGTAAAATATTTGTACGATGTTAGTAATGGCTTAAACACTTTTCAGTGTATCTCAAACGAAACATTACCATAACTTACAACTCTGTACTTGAAATAAATGTATCTCAATCTAATATGAAAAACCGAGTATCCTCTTTCTGATGAAACGCATAACGTGGACCTTTCCTATGTGTTTACGTACTTCGTTCACTGTTTTATGCTTTGCAGTAGAAGTAGTAGCAGTAGTAGTAGTAGTAGTGGTGGTGGTGGTGGTGGTGGTAGCTTTATTCATCTGCAGATCTTTTTTACAAGGGTATAGGACATGTCAAAGTATTTAGAAGTTTAGACCAATTTAAAATAAGCCAATTCGTTTACACGCGCATTTACAGACTTATAGTTAGAGACGATTATTAGATACAATACTTTTTTTTTACAAATAACTTATTAAATGATGTAATGTCACACTGTTCACTCATATCTCACAATCAGTCATTGTACACACTACAGACACATTGTCTCAAAGCACTTCACTCACCACACAAACACACACACACACACACACACACACACACACACACACACACACACACTGGTGATCTTTCGGCCATTTTCTGTACCTTAACATCCATTTGCTATCCTGAAGAACTGAGTTAGCATCCTTCTGTAATGAGTGAGATGTTGAATTCAGAAACAGGTACAGGTGTTAGCATTGAGCTATGCACAGCTTGGAGGAAAGTTTTCCTAGAAAAGGAAAAAATAAGGAAAAGGACATAGTGTGTGGTGTGTAATCCTTAAATGTATGAAATTTATTGCTTAACAGGTACTTTGTAACTGCCTTTTTATATAAGTGTATTTTTTGCAATTTCTTTAATGTCTTTTGGTAATTTATTATACAGTTTTATTCCTTGATATAAAATGCTGTTTTGCGTTTTATGTTTATTTTTTCTTGGTAAATGTAAGTGGAGTCTAGCTCGTGTTCCATGGTCATAGACAGAGCTGTTTGTGCAGTAAATGCCTATGTCATTTTTCATGTGTACAACTGACTGGGTAACGTATTCAGATGAAGCAGTCAAGTCCTCAGTGGTTAGAACAGATCTTTACAATGAGCTCGACTACTCCTTTAGGCTATTAACCTTATGGCTCTTTCCTGGAGTTTAATAATTGTGTTCATATTTTGTGCATTTGTTCCCCAAAAAAGAATGCCATGCTAGGAACTGGGTGTACATATGAATAGTATGCAACTAAAAGACACTGCATGTTACACACCGATGATAGGATTCTAAGGGCATAACGTGCTGATGACACTGTGTTTACAAGTACCTTTGTGTGTTCACACCACTTCAACTAAGAATCAGTATTCATTCGTAGAAATGTTGCATTTGTCACAGATTTTATAGAGGTCATTTTATCTCTTCAAACTGACATTCAAGGCGTTAGTGTTCTTTATGTTCAGTGTCACTTTATTGCTTATTGACTAATCGTAAACTTCGTTGAGAGTTTCATTTGGTTTCTCTCCAAGGTGTCTCTTGTTTTCTCGGTGACTGTAATATTGGTGTCATCAGCGGAGAGGGTTTTTTCACCATGAATAACACAACTGGGAAAGTCATTGATGTACGTCAGGAAGAGTTTTGGTCTTAATCTGCCCCCTTGCGAAACGCCTATATTAATGCATTTTAGTTCTGTTAAGTGTTTTACTAAATGTTTAGATCTATTTGAAGTATGTGTTGTCTCCTCTCATTGTAACCTGTCTGCTAAGTATGATCGAAAACAGTCATTAGCCACCGCTTCTACCCTCAATCCTTCAAACTTATTAATTGCTTTTGAACAAACTGATTTTAAACAAAATACATGCTGCACGAAAATATTCTTCTAATATCCTGTATATTGACGTGTTTAGAGAGAAATAATTTCATTCATATCTGAACAATCTTTTAGCAAAACTGTGTGTATATCTACAACGAATTAGCGCTGCTACAATTTTAACGTAAGCATTCCCCTCGAAATGACTGCCTTTCCTCGCAGGCATTGTATGTTTTGATTTCATGTTTGTTAAATAGCGTTCTAAAAACCTCATCTTCTCCATTAGAAGACTGAATGATAACGGTAACTGACAGAGAACCTCAACAGGCTTTAATATGGAAAATATAGCTAACGTCACTTATGTGTAATGAATGTTTAGAGTTTTACAATCTTTGTGAGTTCTTCTTACAGATTTAATATCTCTGCCATACTAACGAAAATGTTGTTAACCAACAAAACTAAACAGTAAACATGAGCAGAACTGCTTCCTAACTGAATAAGTTTTACCTACCTTCGGGCTAACGTAATACCTCCTCCAACATAGGAATATTCACATCGATACGTTGTGTTATACATTGGGGGACTTGTTCACCAGTGATGGCGATGAAGTGATGATGAGGACAACACAACACCCAGTCTAGGAGCGGAAAAAAGTCTCCAATCCGGCTGGGAAACGAACAAGGGCACGCTGCATTTGAGGCGAGCACGTTACCACCCAGTTAAGGAAGCGGACTAATACAATTACAGTTGCTGGTGACTTTAATTTACCCTCGATATGTTGGCAAATACAAGTTTAAATCCGGAGGTACCGGTACGAATGAAACATCATCCTAAATTGCACTAAACGCATTGTCTGAAAATTATTTCGAGCACTTAGTTCATGAGCCCACGCGAATAGTTAACGGTTGTGAAATCAAACTTGACCTCTTAGCAACAAATTAATGTTGAGCAGATGTGACCTGAAATCAATGAAACAGTGTCGGCAGCAATTGAGGCATTTATACCAAAAAAATTACCAATTGACGGAGCTGATCCTCCTTGGTACACTAAATGGGTCAGAACTCTGTTGCAAAAACAACGGGAAAAACGGACGCTATATCTCCAAGACTGACGATAGCCGGCCGCTGTGGCAGAGCGGCTCTAGATGTTTTAGTCTCGAATCGCGCGACCGCTACGGTAGCAGGTTCGAATCCTGCCTCGGGCATGGATGTGTGTGTTGTCCTTAGGTTGGTTAGAATTAAGTAGTTCTAAGTTCTATGGAACTGATGACCTCAGATGTTAAGTACCATAGTGATCAGAGCCATTTGAACCATTTTGAATTGGCGATATTTTGCAGAAGCTTGAAATTTAGCACCGGTTTCAATGCGAATGCTTATAATTGTTTCCACAAAAAACATTTGTCTCGATACCTGCCATAAATTTCAAGGAAATTGTGGTCTATGTGAAGTATGCTATCGGCAAGACACGGTCAATGCCTTCTGTGGGCGGCAGAAATGGAAATACTATTGATGGCAGTCCTACCAAAGCAGAATTACTAAGCTCAAACTTCCGAAATTCCTTCACAAAAGAAGACGACGTAAATATTCCAGAATTCGAGCCAAAAACAGCTGCCAGTGTGAGTTACATAGAAGTAGCTATCCTCGTAATAATGAAGCAATTTAAACCACGTAACAAAAGCGCCTTCCGGTGCAAACTGTATATCAGTTAGGTTCCTTGCAAAATATCCTGATATGACTAATGGTGAAAGTCGAGTAAATTAAAGGTATTTTTAGAGTACTCTTAAATACCAAATCTGAATGAATTTCTGCTGGTTCCTATGCGGTTCTGGCAGTAAATATTTCACTTACGCTACCATCGCCAATATTGTAACAAGTTTGTTCCTTGGTATTCCGTATGGGGATACTACAGGAACACACATTTATTTGAATGTGCGAGGAACTGTGAACGAATATTATTTATTAGGCTGACACAAGAAGGAATATCGACGTTTGTCCCTCCGTCCGTAGTCCTCGTAACGGAGTATCAGCGCTGTGTGTCCAAGTTGCAGAAGGAAATCGGCTATGGCACTGTAAACGGATAGTGCAAGGATTGGTCTACAGTGACTCTGAGCCAAGCTCGCTCACCCATCGAGGTCTAAAAACGTTTTAAAGCTTCCACGTCTATCGACAATTAATGGCATTAAGATGAGTGACTAAAGCAGTAAAAGAGAAATACGTTTATTCTTTCTTGACAATTTAGCGACTTTATTTCGGTTCTCAAAAATATTAACAAAGGTACTTTCATTTACCTAAGTTTCCGAAAACATCTCTGTAGAAAGAGTATTCTCTAATTCCTTTTGAAAATCTGGGACACTCGCCGGAACGCAATGAGAATAACACTTAAGGATGGCTGTTTTTGATTATGTTGTTGGACGTGTTAATATTTGGAAAGGAAAAAAATATATTTGAAGAACTGTGGTCAGAGAAACAGTTGCTGCGCAACGGTATCTGTGTCTGCGTAATGTATGAACGCACTTTTGGAACTACGTGTGAGACGCCCTGCTAAACCCGCAGGACAGGACAGGTAGTTGAAGTTGTTAAAAGGGGCCAAATTAAGCTGCTGTCAGTTACACTCGAACATACCTTTTATTTGATCAAACATTACGAGAGCCAAGAATTTTTTTGTTAACAACAAATTCAACTTTAGTTTTGGAACTTAATTAGCGGCTGAATGCGCCCCACAATCTCATGCCTTAAATTATGTGATCTACCCATCTAATCTTCAGCATTCTTCTGTAGCACCACATTTTGAAATCTTCTATTCTCTTCTTGTCCAAACTATTTATCGTCCATGTTTCACTTCCATACATGGCTACACACCATGCAAATACTTTCAGAAATGACTTCCTCACACTTAAATCTATACTCGATGTTAACAAATTTCTCTTCTTCATAAATGTTTTCCTTTCCATTGTCAGTCTACATTTTATATCCCCTTTACTTCGACCATCATCAGTTATTTTGCTCCACAAGTAGCAAACCTCCTTTACTACTTTAAGTGTCTCATTCCCTAACCTAATTCCCTAAGCATCATCCGATTTTATTCGACTACATTCCATTATCCTCGTTTTGTTTTTGTTGACGTTCATCTTATATCCTCCTTACAACACACTATCCATTCCGTTCAACTGCTCTTCCAAATTCTTTGCTGTTTCTGACAGAATTACAATGTCATCGACGAACCTCAAAGTTTTTATTTCTTCTCCATGGATTTCAGGACCTACTCCGAATTTTTCTTTTGTTTCCCTTACTGCTTGCTCAATATACGGATTGAATAACATTGGGGAGAGGCAAGAACCCTGTCTCACTCCCTTTTAAATTCTGAAGGTCGCAGTGGTGAAATATCATGTAGTGCGTTATACTGGCTGTATTTTATATTTTCTCGAGAAGGCAGATTTATCAGCTGCAATAAAAGGGAAAACTAAACTGCGTCAAATACGCCGTTTTGTAAGGAAGTGCCCAGAACATACACAAAGCACGTTATAGATGGTGCGGTAACATGTTAAGTACTCACGGTAGAAACATGTATGTTAGTGCGGGACGTCTGCAAATATCTCTAAAATCCTACTGCTATTCCAACACGTGTTGAAAGGGGTTCCTTCCCCTTATGTTATACAATATTATATGCAGACAATAAAAAGAACGGAAAGTTTTACTGTCTGGCAATGGAGCAAACGCCTCACACTTGTTTCCTGGAATGAATACATTCACCAGAGTTCTTTCGAGATTTATGGACGTATAAAGTGAACGGAGTGACTCCTATCTCGCAGTAGTGAGAGTAAATGCCCTACAGTAGAAATTAATGGCCGTCATAGTGGCATGCAAGTGTATCAAAACTAAGCTGAGCGGGTTTCATTGACTAAAACGAAGTCTCATATCTGTGCTGCGCCGGTTGCTGCTATTGGGAATTGGGATACACTAATCATGGCTTGGACTTAACTAGAAGTGGGAAGCGAAAGTTAGCTGAGCACCGTTCAGAGGGCATAAGCGGAGCCAAAAGCACATAAGACCACATTACTCTGATTTCTGGAAGCGAAAGGGGATATTTTTTAGGTTATATTCAGATTAGAGACAGAGAGTATTAAAAGAAATTAGATTACAAGACCATAATACTTTTTATAGACTATAATAAAGGTATAATAAATCCCATTAGATAGGAAGCAATAGAAGAGTGAGTAAATTATAATTTCCAAAGCATTATTAAGTGGTTCTCTGAAAGTGGACTCTCCCATAATGTAGAAAAAAGCCCACTACTCTCCCTTTTGTACAGAAACAGTCGTACTAGTTAGTGGTTTAGCATTTGAGTAGGTGTCAGAAAGTAGGAGCAGTGCTTGAAATTTTTGGGTGTACATATTGATGAAAGCTTTAACTAGAAGAAGCAAATTAATGAGCTATTCAAACAGTTAACTTCAGCTACTTTTGCTCATCCTGGATAGAAACATAACAATCTCCTGACATGTTTTCCATATTTCCACTCAATAATGTAATACGGCATAATTTTCAGCGGTAACCTTATTTAGAAACAAAATAATAATTGCACTAAAGCGAGAAGTAAGAATAATATGTGGTGTTCAAACACGAACGTCATGTACGCACCTCTTCAAGGAGCTAGGCATTTTAACTGCGCGTCACAATATACATTTTCGCTAGAGAAATTCGTGATAAATAATCCATTACAATTTGGAAAGAAAGAACACACCTACAACGCTATAGGATAAAATGACCTTTTTTGCCCATTGTCAAAGTTGTCAGTGTCACAGAGAGGAGTTTAATACGGAGCAATAAAAGTTTTTGGTTATTTGCCCAATGACATAAAATATCTGACAGGTAGCGAACCAATGTTGGAATCTAATTTAAAATCAATTTCCTGGACAACATCTTCTATTCCACTGAGAAACTTCTACTTAAAAGCTTGCAGTCAGTATTTTCTCTTCTTTAAAAAAATAATGATGTGTACATTAAAGTTAAGACTAATCACCCATGTATCGAAACTGACTCGTTACACATAACTTCGTGACATGTATCGTTCAAATGATTTATGGAAAATGTAGCCATGTAGCTAAATTGACTTTTTTAATTCCAAATGGCAGTCACAATCATATTATTTATTTTGCCGCCAATCGGTTTCAACCCTCAATGAGGTAAATTGCCCTGAAGATGACCCCATCGCAGGTTGAAACCGGTTGGTGACAAAATAAATAATGCGATTGTGACTGTCGTTTTGAATAATTGATTATAACTAATTTGAAATTCGCGTAGTTTCATACTCTGTCAACGAATGCAAAATAATCAATTTCATTTCGATAGCCTTCATCTACTTCGCATACATAATCCACAAGCTTTTTTGCAGTTCATGGTGAACTGTACGTCGTATTAACATTCTCGCTAATGAAAGGCTCTCGGGTTTCCAACCTGGTGGCAGTGCTTAAGTACCGCGACAACATCAGTGCATAACATGAAGGAAGACCATGTATTCATAACACCAGGGTGCTATACCCAGCCACCGGCTGTTGGAACAGCATCATAAAAGATTCCTCTGAAAATATACTCACAAAAGTCTCGTCAGCGGAGGGGAAGGATATGGTGAGAGTGCAGCACGGTTACCAGTGTCGGCAGCAATACGACGACAGTGCAAACAACACATCCATCTTGCAATACACCGCCGGAATGCCTAGACTGAGATACGAACCCACACCTGCTGCCGCATCCGCCCCCTCACACTCTCCCCGCCCGCCTGCCTGGTAACGCCCAACCGCCGTAGGCAGGTGGAGGCGGATACCGCTAGTATAAATATTGCGCCACCCGCAAATCTTGACACTCTTCGAAGCGTCGCAGTACGATAATACGGCCCGAGAGCTTTTCATCGACAATATTCGCCTCGGGAGTGCACATTTACACCTAACATTCTAAAGTTTCTTCCCTCGTTCATCCATGTGAAGATTAGTATCTGCCTCTGTACCAGCCGTATCATACACTACTGCCCATTAAAGTTGTTACACCACGAAAATGACGTGATACAGACACGAATTTTAACCGATAGAAAGAAGATGCTGTGATATGCAAATGATTAACTTTTCAGGGCATTCACACAAGGTTGGCGACGGTGGCGACATCTACAACCTGCTGACATGAGGAAAGTTTCCAACCGATTTCTCATACACAAACAGCAGTTGACCGGCGTTGCCTGGTGAAACGTTGATTTCATGCCTCGTGTAAGGAGGAGAAATGCGTACCATCACGTTTCCGAATTTGATAAAGGTTGGATTGTAGCCCATCGCGATTGCGGTTTATCGTATTGCGCCATTGCTGCTCGCGTTGGTCAAGATACAATGACTGTTAGCAGAATATGGAATCGGTGGGTTCAGGAGGGTAATACCGAATGCAGTGCTGGAACCCAACGGATTCGTATCACTAGCAGTCAAGATGACAGGCATCTTATGCGCATGGCTGTAACGGATCGTGCAGCCACGTCTTGATCCCTGAGTCAGCAGATGGGGACGTTTGCAACACAACTACCATCTGCACGAACAGTCTGACGACTTTTGCAGCAGCATGGACTATCAGCTCGGAGACCATGGCTGCGATTACCCTTGACGCCGCATCACAGACAGGAGCGCCTGCGATGGTGTACTCAACGACGAACCTGGGTGCTAGATGGCAAAGTGTCATTTTTTCGGACGAATCCAGGTTCTGTTTACAGCATCATGATGGTCGCATCCGTGTTTGGCGACACCGCGGTGAACGCACTTTAGTAGCGTGTATTCGTCATCGCCATACTGGCGTATCATCCGGCGTGATGGTATGGGGTGCCATTGGTTACACGTCTCGGTCACTTCTTGTTCGCACTGACGGCACTTTGAACAGTGGACGTTACATTTCAGATGTGTTGCGACCCGTGGCTCTACCCGTCATTCGATCCCTGCGAAACCCTACATTTCAGCAGGATAATGCACGACCGCATGTTGCAGTCCTCTAGGGGCCTTTCTGGATACAGAAAATGTTCGACTGGTGGCCAGGCGAGCACATTCTCCAGATCTCTCACCAATTGAAAACGTCTTTTCAATGGTAGCCGAGCAACTGACTCGTCACAATACGCCAGCCACTACTCTTGATGAACTGTGGAATCGTGTTGTAGCTGCATGGGCAGCTGTACCTGTTAACGCCATCCAAGTTCTGTTTGACTCAATGCCCAGGCGTACAAAGGCCGTTATTACGGCCAGAGGTGATTGTTCTGGGTACTGATTCCTCAGGATCTACGTACCCAAACTACGTGTAAACGTAATCACATGTCAGTTCTAGTATAATATATTTGTCGAATGAATACCCGTTTATCATCAGCATTTCTTCCTGGTGTAGCGATTTTAATGGCCAGTAATGTATTATTACGATGCGATACACAGTAGTGGCTGCATAATTGTCGTACATTGTTCTTCGAATACCTGCACTGTAAATTTACCCAACAGAGTTTTGCGAGGAATACGTCGTCATTCTTCCAAGCATTACCACTGAAGTTAGCCGAACATTTCTCAATCTTCTATGGGCAGTATCGACCTTTTATGGTACCAGAAGCGCATCTCTTCATTTTGTAGATATCTGTTGCCATGTGTACTTGACAAGAACTTGAAACAATTGAAAACTACTCTAGAACCGCTCACATTATCATCTCTGCGGATATCTTTTATATGTACATCACATTTTCCTGATGTTGGTACTGACGTAACGTGGTCGTCGCACTTCGCGTTGCTTGTAAGTGCAACCAATACTTTTTTTACACTATGTGACGTGCTGAGGAGGTTCAGTTCTAATTTTGTAATCAGATGCCATCTGATTCTTTCTGCTCTTTATACGAGTTATCTTACATTTATCCATATTGGAAGAAAGTTGCCATTCACGACACCAAGTTAAAGTGTTGACACAGTGTTTCTGTAGATAGCCGGCCACGGTGGTCGAGCAGTTCTTGGCGCTTCAGTACGGAAACGCGCTGCTGCTACGGTCGCGGGTTCGAATCCTGCCTCGGGCATGGATGTGTGTGATGTCCTTAGGTTAGTTAGGTTTAAGTACTTCTAAGTCTAGGGGACTGATGACCTCAGATGTTAAGTCCCATAATGCTTAGAGCCATTTGAACCATGTTTTCTGTAGTTGTTTTTTTATTCGAGTAGTCACTCTTCTGATTGGTTTGATAATGCCTACCACGAATTCTTCTCCTATGCCAACCTTTTCTTCTCGGAGTACCGCTTGCAGCGTACATCATCAATTATTTATTGACGTTTCGCATTATAGTCAAGATTGCTGGAGTCTTACTATGACGATGACAAAGAGTATCAAAGGGAACAGATGCGAGCGGCAGCAGACAGGCAGAACTACGTGCCTTCCGTTAAGGTAGTTTCTCGAGGAGGGTCTTCCGCACAGGAAGTCGAGGACGCTGCCGGGCCTGCGTTGACGTCACGCCGAGTTTCCGCCCCTATACGTCAAGCGCGCAGCACTAAAAGCGATCCGCAATCGCGTTACAAATGGCGACCAGCGGCCGGAACGAGCCACCGGCGGAAACAGATCGCCGGAGCCACCGCGGCCGGTGAGGTGGAGAGAGGGGGGGGGGGGGGGGGAGGGGGAGGAGGACGGCCTGATTAGGTCCCTAATCGAAGTCTGCCCCCCTGCCCATCTGGCTGCTCTATATACCGATACGGCTAATGGAGTTGCGATCGGGCCGTGCGCCACGGCACAGATAAAAGGCTTCCTACTGGCCTCCGCAAGTCCGCGAGGCAAAGTCGGACTTGGCAGCGGACGCAGAAGGGCGGTTAATTATCTGACCCGTGCCCTGAGACGCATCACACGCCGTCTACGAACTTCGATGACCCATGGAGATTACTAGCACTTGGTGCGAAATCTGGCAACATCTCTTACCTCCTTGCTTTCGCTGGACAATTTGGCGCCAGATTCTACAGACCTCAACCAAGTCCCGTAAATTGTATTCGCAACTATCTCGTGGCCATTGGTTCCTGTTCTGGGAGGTCAGACGCTAACTGCTGCAGGACGGCACGCCCTTGGCCTCTTGATACACTTATTAACGGCCATCAAACCAGCGCATCTCGCATTTCTGAAATTTGAATTTGCGTAGATGTAAATTAATGTCATTTCGGTATCGTATTACACTGTAATACAAAGTAGGTAATAGGATGGCATCTACATGAACGGGAGTAGATACCACAATCTGTTTGTTTCACGTTGAAGACGAGCAGCTACTGTTGGGATGAGCGGAGGCCAACGGCTCACAATAGCAGTGAAAGGTAATAATGGTGCTTGTGGTGGTGGTGGTGGGCGGGGGGGAGGGAGGGGGGGGGGGGTAGGAGGACTGTGGAGATATTCAGTTACTGGGTATTATAGAAAGATTCTCGAACCATGCCTGGGAGCTTTCTCTTTCGGTTCAAATGGATCTAAACACTATGGGACTTCACTGCTGAAGTCATCAGTCCCCTAGAACTTAAAACGACCTAAATCTAACTAATCGAAGGACATCACACACATCCATGGCCGAGGGAGCATTCGAACCTGCGACCGTAGCGAATATAACCTTCATCATATCCAACAGGTAATACAGGAACTGAATGAGCCGTAGCAGTCGCACGGTTCCAGACTGTAGCGCCTAGAACCGCTCGGCCACCCTGGCCGGCCTTTCTCTTTTGATGTCGGGTCTCAGGGACTAGTTTTCATACGGTAGCCTCATGTTTTGGGTAGGAAGGCGCCAGCTAGACGCCCAGCTGTGCTATTACGTAATTCGGACTTTTCGGAGAAATGGTCGCCGAACACCACGAGATAGCACACAGAATGGCGCCACATGTAGCAATCCAGTTATCATATTCCTTTGGCACCCATTGCTAGAAAGCTTCGCGCGCAAAGTCCTCGTAGAGGCCGTATAGGCCCCACTGTTATGTGACGACACGTTTGCAGTCATCGACGGGAAATGGTGCCTAGGCTACGGAGTATGGTGGTAGGAGTGTAGGCGCATATTTTGCAAGTCAGAACTGGCGAAAGTTCTTTTTATCGGCGTCGACTGCGCGAGTTCTGGAGGAACGTCCCCTTAGAAAAATTATAAATGACTGTGCTTAAACTGACACTCAATATTTTTAGCTGAAAGCAATCCCTACAAAAGAATGGCCCTGTCTAACAATAATCCATACCTTTCATGAATCACGCACCTCACAAAAATCTTGGTTACTCGAACTACTGCAATACGGCAAGCGCCAATACTGCCAGCTGAATAAAAGATTCTAACTACTGAAGGCACTAACTACTGATAGGCACAGTTACCAAATAAAATAGTGTCCAAAAGTCATAATAGATATAACAGTTCATGACATCCAGTCTTACAAATTTACTGTCTCTGATGTACACACGTCCAGATCATCCGCTCTCAAAACTCCGCCATCTCTCTCCCCACATCCACCACTGCTGGCGGCTCACCTCCCAACTGTGCAACGCTACGCGCTGTTAACAACCAACTGCCCAACACTACAATAGCAAATATTGCAACAGCCTCAGACTGCACACAGCTCAGCCAGTGATTTTCATATAGAGCGCTACGTGGCGTTACCAGCATAAAAACCTAAACATTCTACTAACACTGGCACGAGCAGAGAGGTCGCACTATAGGAGCCGGGAGGAAGAGCACTTGGTGAACTGATTTCAGGCCGCCGCAGAAGTCGTCGTGTACTCTGCGTCCTTTGCTGCTGAATAATTTCAACTGCACAAGACTCAGAGTTTCCTAGCGCTGGCTCTGAGGTCAGTCTGCAACGTGGACCCCATGTTCGTGCAGCGGACCCGACCACGACTGGCATCCGTCATCAGCAAGCCGTCCTGCGCCATACTGTCGGTAAAATACGCAACTCCGGCCTGTAGCGTTTCAGCTGAGTTTTTAGCCACCCAAAATTAGAAGTGACGTTTCTCAGCGTTGATATCCGTAGAAACGCTTTGGCTCCTCAGGTGATATACTAGTACTGCATCCGCTTATCCACTTGTTTATCGATATTATGCATTTCACCCTTTTTCTTTGTTCCCCTTCTAATTGTAGAGAAGCACTCTCGATTCGTTGCAGTGTCGTTTGTACCTGGTTCTTGCCAACATCTCTAACAGATGAGGACTATTTACATCTTTGGTTTATGTCATTATTCACACTGTTCGTTGTACAAACTTATTTACCATTTAATGAAAATAAGTGTAATTTTTTAGATCGGCATTTATCTGTTAGTCACACTCACCAGAATCATTTCGCCTCAGCATTTTTGAAGGAGGGACTTTGTTCAGTTAACGTGATGAGTAAATTATATGAGAGATTAGCAACCCTACTTATGATTTATACTAGCGTCATTAAAAGGCTGCGTCGTACACTTTGTGCAGGTTCAATATAAATCCTCTTGAGAGTGATTTGCATAACGTCGTGATTCTCCCCCTCACTCGGGGAGGGGGGGGGGGGAGGCTGCTGATGACATGCATGTGGGGATACTACCTTGATGTGTGCTCTTCAGCACTGGTGCACAAGAACGGCTCACGCTGATGGTGCTTGACGGAAATATCAGAATGCATCGCCTACATTCCGGCAGTGATTCAGCTTCAGGCTGTGCTAGCAGTTCGTGGGTTCAATGCTGGCTATCCCTAACGACGGGTCACTGCAAGGCCTAATTGTCTTTTGTTGAATTATGTTTCAGATACTGAAGATTTACGGGAATTAGATCTTCGAGGAGTGCTCTGATATTCTTCTAAAGTAGTGTTTGAATGGGTGATCTTATATGTAATCTGTTGGCTTAGTCTTTGACTTTGCTGGAGCTCTCTATCTTTATATCCCAGCATAGAGTCGGCCTACTTCCTTTTCCTTTCAGTTGTCCGTTTCGTGCTCCTTTTAGTTGTTTGACATACTGTGTGAGTAATGTGTGGGCGAGCATTATCACAACACATCACCTTCCTTTTGTAAAAATAGCGAAAGGGCGGGTCTAACAACATTCTGTACATACTGAGCGCTGGATATCGTTCCCTCCAGAAGCACCAACGGTGAACCAGAGTTGTACCTTATAGCACCATAAGGCCTGGGTTGAAACCAGTGTGTCTTGGACGAATGCACTCTACAGAGAAGCGCTCACGAGGTCTACGCTCTAAGCGAAAACGACCATCAGAATGCTTGCAGGCAGCATCTTCTTTCAATACTGAATACGACGACGCGTCATTCCATCTTCCAAGTGGTCCTCTGACGCACTAGTCGAGCCGAGCACGTCAATGCTAAGGTGTGAGTGGAAGGCGGGCTAGAGGTGTGCATGTCTACACTCCTGGAAATGGAAAAAAGAACACATTGACACCGGTGTGTCAGACCCACCATACTTGCTCCGGACACTGCGAGAGGGCTGTACAAGGAATGATCACACGCACGGCACAGCGGACACACCAGGAACCGCGGTGTTGGCCGTCGAATGGCGCTAGCTGCGCAGCATTTGTGCACCGCCGCCGTCAGTGTCAGCCAGTTTGCCGTGGCATACGGAGCTCCATCGCAGTCTTTAACACTGGTAGCATGCCGCGACAGCGTGGACGTGAACCGTATGTACAGTTGATGGACTTTGAGCGAGGGCGTATAGTGGGCATGCGGGAGGCCGGGTGGACGTACCGCCGAATTGCTCAACACGTGGGGCGTGAGGTCTCCACAGTACATCGATGTTATCGCCAGTGGTCGGCGGAAGGTGCACGTGCCCGTCGACCTGGGACCGGACCGCAGCGACGCACGGATGCACGCCAAGACCGTAGGATCCTACGCAGTGCCGTAGGGGACCACACCGCCACTTCCCAGCAAATTAGGGACACTGTTGCTCCTGGGGTATCGGCGAGGACCATTCGCAACCGTCTCCATGAAGTTGGGCTACGGTCCCGCACACCGTTAGGCCGTCTTCCGCTCACGCCCCAACATCGTGCAGCCCGCCTCCAGTGGTGTCGCGACAGACGTGAATGGAGGGACGAATGGAGACGTGTCGTCTTCAGCGATGAGAGTCGCTTCTGTCTTGGTGCCAATGATGGTCGTATGCGTGTTTGGCGCCGTGCAGGTGAGCGCCACAATCAGGACTGCATACGACCGAGGCACACAGGGCCAACACCCGGCATCATGGTGTGGGGAGCGATCTCCTACACTGGCCGTACACCTCTGGTGATCGTCGAGGGGACACTGAATAGTGCACGGTACATCCAAACCGTCATAGAACCCATCGTTCTACCATTCCTAGACCGGCAAGGGAACTTGCTGTTCCAACATGACAATGCACGTCCGCATGTATCCCGTGCCACCCAACGTGCTCTAGAAGGTGTAAGTCAACTACCCTGGCCAGCAAGATCTCCGGATCTGTCCCCCATTGAGCATGTTTGGGACTGGATGAAGCGTCGTCTCACGCGGTCTGCACGTCCAGCACGAACGCTGGTCCAACTGAGGCGCCAGGTGGAAATGGCATGGCAAGCCGTTCCACAGGACTACATCCAGCATCTCTACGATCGTCTCCATGGGAGAATAGCAGCCTGCATTGCTGCGAAAGGTGGATATACACTGTACTAGTGCCGACATTGTGGATGCTCCGTTGCCTGTGTCTATGTGCCTGTGGTTCTGTCAGTGTGATCATGTGATGTATCTGACCCCAGGAATGTGTCAATAAAGTTTCCCCTTCCTGGGACAATGAATTCACGGTGTTCTTATTTCAATTTCGAGGAGTGTATTTTGTGTGTGTGTGTGTGTGTGTGTGTGTGTGTGTGTGTGTGTGTGTGTGTGTGTGTGTGTGTGTATGTGTGTGTGTGTGTGATCAATCTTATGACTGGTTTGATGCTGCCCACCACGGATTTTTCTCCTGTGCCAACCTCTTCATCTCAGAGCAGCACTTACAACCTACGTCCTCTATTATCTGCTGTATGTATTCCAATGTCTGTCACCCTCTACAGTTTTTACCCTCTACAGCTACCACTAGTACCATGGAAGTCGTTACCTAATGTCTTTAACAGATATCCTGTAATCGTGTCCCTTCTCCTCATCAGTGTTTTCCACATATTCCTTTCCTCTCCGATTCTGCAAAGGACCTCCACATTCCTTATCGTATCAGTCCACCGAATTTTCTACATGAGTCTGTAACACCACATCTCAAATGCTTCGATTCCCTTCTGTTCCGGTTCTCCCACATTCCAAAATTCACTACCATACCGTGCCACCGTTGTACAACAACCGAGTTAGAAAACTTCTACGGAAGCAAAGGGAACTTCACAGCAAACATAAACATAGCCAAAACCTTACAGACAAACAAAAAATACACGAAGCAAAATGTAGTGTGAGGAGGGCTATGCGAGAGCCGTTCAACGGTTTCGAAAGTAAAGTTCTATGACTGTTTTGGCAGAAAATCCTAAGAAATTTTGGTCTTATGTCAAAGTGGTAGGTGGATCAAAACAAAATGTCCAGACAATCTGTGACCAAAATTGTACTGAAAGAGGTTGACAGACTAAAGGCCGAAATACTACATGTATTTTTCCAAAGCTGTTTCACAGAGGAAGACTGCATTATAGTTCCTTCTTTAGATTGTCGGACAGGTGACAAAATGGTAGAAATCGAAATAGATGACAGAGGTATAGAAAAAGACTTAAAATCGCTCAAAGGAGGAAAGGCCGCTGGACCTGATGGGATACCACACAGAGGCATATCGACAATCTTTCTTTCCACGAGCAATACGAGACTGGAATAGAAGGGAGAACCGATAGAGGTACTCAAGGTACTCTCTGCCACACACCGTCATTTGGCTTGCAGAGTATGAATGTAGATGTAGATGTAGATACAATACTGTCCCCCGAACGTATATTTTCAGAAACCTCTTCCTCAAACTAAGGCCTATGTTTGACACGAGTAGACATCACTTGGCCACGAATGCCCTTTCTGCGAGTGCTAGTCTGCTTTTGATGTCCTGCTTGCTCCGTCCGTCATTGGTTAGTTTGCTGCCTAGGAAGCAGAATTCCTTAGCTTCATCTACTTCGTGACCATCCTGTTCTTGCCTTTCTCGCTGTTCTCATTGCTTTCGTCTTTCTTCGATTTCCTCTCAGGTGTACATGGCACCCTTCTAATAACCTGTTGTCGGCAGTTTGTGTTGTCACGTATGGTCTAACAAGCCTCATATCTGTGTCGTGGGAACTGTCCGACCTGCCATTGTTGCGACGATCCTGGACGACGTCTGGGCTGCATGGACGTACAGATCCTCTTTTGCAGAAAAGAGAATGCTCACTTGGCCACTGATATCAGCATAGCTCACAGTTGACCTAGCAGCCTGTGTAGCAGTTCTCTGAAAGAATCACCTCGCCACTCAGTAGAACACTTTGAAATTCGCTCATTTGACTGTAGAAAGAACGAGTGCGTCTCCGTGGCACCACACTGATCCCTCTGGCTGTGAGCATTCCCTATTAAAGATGTCGCTCTTGTAGCTATGGCACTCCGCTATCTGTTGACGGGTGATGCCAAGTTGGCATATGCCACCATCGGATCAAACTCGACATCGTCTTTCCAAGTGTATGAATGTTTTTCCTGTATTAATTAATATTAGTTTTTGGTGTTTTTGTGCCAGCTAATTTGTATGATATTGATGAGTATTAACCTGAACTTCTGTCCTGCTATCGCATTCCATTGCTGTCTTGCGAGCTCGTACAGTTAAATAGATGTAAGCGTTTTAAGTTACCTTTTGTTCTATTGTTCTTATTAAGTTACACTAATTTCAATGTCCAAGAGTTGTATCGGATTATCATTTTGCATACTTTATGAAGATTTGTTGGACTTGAGTGCTCGGGTTTCCTGTATTGTGTTATTAATAAATGTTTTCAAGCTTGATAGGCATTTACACCCCAACAACTACCCAGCAGTTACCATCCCGCATGTTTCCTGTGCCACAGTACTGACAACTCATAGTCCACGGTAATTCTATTCTATCCTAAATTTTTCGGGAAAACAGCTGAATGGGAGTCAAGAAAAGCAATTTCTAGCTCACTGAGGCATCAAATGTTTGACATTATCTAGCATGTACATTACCACATTCTTCTAATTAATGGCTTGAAAGTTATCGAGAAATTTGTTTATAAAGTAGTTTAAAGGATACGTCAGATGATGTTTATATTTCACTCATTTTTTCATCTAAAGTATTGTCCTTTATCATTTTCCTCATGTCAGGGCCTTCGAAAATCCCTTCCTGCACCTTAGCTTCTGATCGCTGCAGTAAAGTGGCTGACAGGTACTTGGAAGTGTCATCATCTTCTGCTAGAGACTTAACAAATTATTTCATACTACTAAGCCTGATGTTTAGTGGCCGTAGGAGGATCTTTTCTTTTTCAATCCACCAAAGATTCGAACAATAATAGTGCATTTCTACCTCTTGCGTTCTACTTGCCCTGATTTCTGAGACCACTGCTTTCCAAGCAAAAGCACTTGATGTACTCATCATACTGACAACGGGCCACGGAAGGTGTTTCCAAATCCCCGTAAAGGGTCAGCTCGTATTCTTTGTAATTAAGTTAATTCTGGATTAAGGCTAAAGAATCGTACTTCACTTTTAAATGCATTAAATATCCAACAGTTTGGGAAGCACATTTATTTCCGCAGTGTAGAAGGACAGCTTTTGGTTTCCTTAATGAATAATTACAAAGGCTCTCCAAGCTTTTGTTCCGTGCTGTATTTGCATCAAATCAAGAATCTTCGAAGGAGCACTCAAGCTCGTCGTCGCGGTAAAATTAACGAACGAATTCTTTATTTTTATTTCTGAACCAAGACGAAGGAGTTCCTGTGGCCACTAAGATCTTTTCCTGCAGTCTAACGGCTGGCAGCTGT
This sequence comes from Schistocerca gregaria, assembly GCF_023897955.1. Lineage (NCBI taxonomy): Eukaryota > Metazoa > Arthropoda > Insecta > Orthoptera > Acrididae > Schistocerca > Schistocerca gregaria. Next base: position 1,046,794,256 of record NC_064920.1, on the reverse strand, counting down.
GCGGAATCTTTTGAGATTAGCTCGTCAAATAATTCAGTCTCGATTGTGAAAACAATTGTGGTTCACAACCATTCCTGACTTCAAATCATTAGAAACGTCGTGGGTCTCACTCCCTAAACGTGGAAGCACATCATGGAGACTATCAGCCTGCAGAGAAAAGGGAATAATAGGTCCACGAGGAACAGGGCGCAACGCAGATTCATTGTTAGCATAACATATTTCCATTTTGGTTTTAAAGTGGTGACCTTGTACCCTGCACGAACAAAAGGAAAAGTAATCACTGTGATTTCGACGCTACCTCCGTATCATTTTCGCCCCAAAACGAAAATATTACACTTACACCGAAGTACGCAAAAAAACGTCTTTGAAAAAAAAGTCTATGATTTTCTGCTCCAGGTTTTTCATTAAATGTTCGTGAGGGACGTAGCAGAAGAAGCCAGGAGAATTAATACTACCTCCTGAAGCCACGAACGTCACAAAATCAGGCACCAGTCGATATACCTACATATACATACAGCAGATGGTGAAGGGTATCACACGCAAATGGAGCGAGTCAAAATCCGCTGAATCCGATGTCGGCAGCAGTCAAATTGAACGCTGTAAATGTCGGTTCTCGAACTTTTCTCAGTCATGTTTTGCGAATACATTGTGTTGGAACACAGTGTCTTGCGTCATCCCTCCAGGGATCTCTATTTGAGTTCATGGAGCAACTCTACAAAACTAGATTTAATCGAACACTTGGTTTCTTTTGCATCATAGTCTTCTGCCTGTTCTGACACAACCCACCACGAATACTTCTCCTGTGACAATCTGTTCAAACTAGAGTACCGGTTGCAACCTAAGTCCTCAGTTATTTGCTGGATGTGTTCAGGGCTCTGTCTTCCCCTACAGCTCTTGGCCTCTACAGGTGCCTCTGGTACTATGGAAGTCATTCCCTGATGTCTTAATAGATGTCCTATAACCCTGTCCTTTCTCCTTGTCAGTGTTTCCCACATATTCCTTTCCTCTCCCATTATGCCCAGAACCTCTTCATTCCTTGCCTTATCAGTCCATCTGATTTTCAACATTCGTCTGTAGCACAACATCTCAAATGCTTCGATTCTCTTCTGTTCCGGTTTTCCTACAGTCCATGTTTCACTACCATACAATCCTGTGCTCCAGACGTACGTTCCCAGGAATTTCTTCCTAATATTAAGGCCTACGTTTGATACTAGCAGACTTCTGTTGGCCAGGAATGCGCTTTTTGCCAGTGCTAGTCTGCTTTTCATGTCCTCCTTGCTTCGTCCTAGGTAGCAGAATTCTTTAACATCGTCTGCGTCGTAATTTCCAGTTCTGTAGTTAAGTTTCTCGCTGTTCGCATTTCTGCTACTTCTCATTATCTTTGCCTTTCTTCGATTTATTCTCAGTCTACATTCTGTGCTCATTAGATGGTTCGTTCCATTCAACACATCATGTAGTTCTTCCTCACATTCACTCAGAACAGCAAAGATATCAGCAAATCTTATCATTAATATCTCGTCAGCCTGAATTTTACTCTCACTCTTGAACTTTTCTTTTCTTCTTCGATTTTCAGAATGAATAGTAGGAACAAAAGACTAAATTCTTTTGTTACACCATTTCTTATACGAGTACTACCTGCTTGGTCTTCAACTCTTACTGCTGCTTCCTCGGTATTTCGAACATCATGCACCATTTGACGGTAGCGAACGCTTTTTCCAGCTCAACAAATCATTTGAAAGTGTCTTGATTTTTCTTTCGTCTTGCTTCCATTATCAACAGAGATGCCTTTCTGGTGACGACCCGTCTCTCCCTACAGCTTATCCCTATTTTTCGCAGAATTTCGAACTTTATGTTTCATTTGACATTGTCGAAAGCTTTTTCCAGATCGACAAATCCTATTAACGTGTCTTGATTTTTCTTTAGTCTTGCTTCCATTATTACCTGAACATCAGAACTGCCACTCTGGTGACTTTACGTTCCCTAAAGCCCAACTGATTGACATCTAAAGGATCCTATATTTTCCTTTCCATTCTCCCATAAATTATTCCCGTTAGCAATTTGGATGTATGAGCTGTTAATCTGATTGTACGGTATTTCTCGCACTTATCGTCTCTTGTTATTTTCGGAACTGTGAGGATGGAATTTTTATGGAAGCGTAATGATATACCGCAAGGCTCATATATTCTACATACCAACACACCAACGAGACAAGTCGTTTTCTTGCCAGTTTCCTCAATGATTTCAGAAATTCCGGTGGAACGTCATCCATCCCGTGTGCCTTATTTGACTAACGTCCTCCAAAGCTCTTTAAATTCTGGTTACTATACGGCATCCCCTACCACTTCTGTGTCGAACTTACCGGTACCAAATCTTGCAGCTCACATCTGAATTGTTTCAATGTCTTTCTTCAGTTCTAACAAGTGGGGATCTCAAACACTCAAACACTGCTCAAGAATGGAACTCACTAGTGTTCTACGCCCTTTCTGTTTTAGAGAGGAGCTACGCTTTCCTAAAATTCTCCCAATAAACTCATGTAGAGAATTGGCCTTCGCTGCTATCGTCATTAAGTTTGCATTTCATACCGATTGCTAACGATACCCGTAGACAATTAATCGACGCGGCTGTGTCAGGTAGCACACCACTTATACTGCTTGCGAAAATTGCAGGACCGTTTTCCCACTCACCTGTATTAACTTGCATTAACCTACACACATCAACAAATGTTTTGCATCACTCCGGTTCCCAGAACTCCTGAAGATAGACTTTGACTGTGGATATTGTATCAAAGACAGTCCCTTTTGACTGTTGAGAGATGTCTCTAAACCCGCCTAATCATGTAAACAACCATGCATGAGCAGCGATTATTAGTTGGAGGGTGACCAACAGCCGATCAGTTTCAGTCATCCCACCAGGAAAGAGGTACACGGTTCTGGTTGTTTGTAGTTCAACCAAACCCAGATGGTCAATATCACGGTTCGATCACGTCTGCATTGTTACTTTGTGCCAGGAAGGGCTCTCAACAAGGGAAGTATCCAAGGGTCGTGTTGTTCGGACATGGAGCAGATACAGAGGGACAGGAACTGTCTATGACATGCTCAGGCCGCTGAAGGGCTGCAGTGGATGGCTGTACCTACTGTTTATGGCTTGGAGGAACCATGACAGAAACGCCAACAGGTTGAACAATGCTTTTCGTGCAGCCACAGGACGTCGCGTTACGACTCAAACTTTGCGCAATTGACTGCATGATGCGCAACTTCGCTCCCGATGTCTATGGCGAGGTCCATCTTTCCAACCACGACACCATGCAGCGCGGTACAGATGAGCCCAACAACATGCCGAATGGACCGCTCAGGATTGGCATCACGTACTCTTCACCGATGAGTGTCGCATATCCTTCAACCAGAGAACCGTGTTTGGGGCAACCCAGTCAGGCTGAACGCCTTAGACACGCTGTTCATCGGGTGCAGCAAGGTGGAGGTTCCCTGCTGTTTCGTGGCATTACGTGGGGCCGACGTAAGCCGCCGGTGGTCATGGAAGGCGCCGTATCGGCTGTATGATACGTGAATGCCATCCTCCGACCGACAGTGCAACAATATCGGCAGGTTATTGGAGAGGCATTCCTCTTCATGGACGACAATTCGCGCCCCCATCGTGCACATCTTGCGAAGGACTTATTCAGGATAACGAGATCGTTCGACTAGTCTGGCCACCAAGTTCCCCTGACATGAATCCCATCAAAAATGCCTGGGGTAGATTGAAAAGGGGTGTTTATGGACGACGTGACCCACCAACCACTCTGAGGGCTCTACGAAAAATCGCCGTTGAGGAGTGGGACAATCTGGACCAACGTGCCTTGATGAACTTGTGGATAATATGCCACGACGAAAATAGGCATGCATCAATGCAAGAGGACGTGCTACTGGGTATTAGAGGTACCGGTGTGTACAGCAATCGGGACCACCACCTCTGAAGGTCTCGCTGTATGGTGGTACAGCATGCAATGTGTGGTTTTCATGAGCAATAGGAAGGGCGGAGATGATGTTTATGTTGATCTCTATTCCAATTTTCTGTACAGGTTCGGTAACTCTCGGTACCGAGGTGATGCAAAACTTTTTTTGATGTGTACGTATGGAGAAAGTCACCATTCATCACACACCAAACAGAAATTCTGTGTAAGTCGTCCTCCATCCTTCTACGGTCTCTCAACGACAGTACATGCCGTATTCTTCAGCATCATCAGAAAACAGTCGCAGATTCTTGCTCATTCTATCTGACACACAATTTATGTATACAGAGAGTGCAGGCAGTCCTATCACACTATCCTGGTGGACTTATGACGATACCTTTGTCTATGATCAATGTTCGCCGTCGAGAACTACGTTTTGTCTTCTATTACTTTAGAAGTCTTCGAGCCACTCACATATCTGGTAATCTAATCCATGTGCTTGGACTTTCGTTTACAGTCTGCTGGGACACGGTGTCAAAAGCTTTCCGGAAATTTAGGAAGATGGAATCTGTCTTTTTCTGTTCAAAGGTCGCAGGATATCATGTGAGAAAAAGGGCTAGCTGAATTTCGCACGATGCAATCTACATCCGAGACAGTTTTTGGGTACGTGCTTTCTGTCTCAGGGAATTTTATCGTTTTCTAATTTAGGATAAATTCAAGAATTGTGCACCAAATCTATGTTAAAGACATTGGTCTGTAATTTTGTGAGCCCAGCCTTTAAACCTTGTTACATACAGGAGCCTCTTGTGCTTTTTCCCAGTCTCTTGGGACTTTGAGTTGGGTAAGAGATTCCCTCAAAAGTAAGCTGAGTAAGGGGCCTATACCCTGTAGTAGTTAATGTAAAAACGAACTGGGGCTTCAGCCTGACGACTTATTTGTTTTCCACTTTTTCATTTGGTCCCCTATGCCAGGGACGCTGTTACTATGTCCATAAAACTGGATCTGTGGGACAGTCGGACAACGGTATATCTATACCATCCTGCTGCTTGAATGATTTCTTAAACGCGTACTTTCATGCTTCATCTTCTCTTTTTCTTTCTTCTATTGCACACCAGGTACGCCAACGAGTGACAGGAGAAATTCCTATGACCCACATAGTGATCTGACGTCAGACCAGGATTTTATCGGATTGTAAGCAAGATCTATCGCTAACGTATGTCTGTGGAAATTTTACGTCGCGCTCATCGGAAGTTCCATGTGGCTTTTCGCGGAAGTGTCGGAAGTTCCATGCGGCTTTTAGCTGATGATGCTGTAGTATACAGAGAAGTTGCAGCATTAGAAAATTGCAGCGAAATGCAGGAAGATCTGCAGGTGGATAGGCACTTGGTGCAGGGAGTGGCAACTGACCCTTAACATAGACAAATGTAATGTATTGCGAATACATAGAAAGAAGGATCCTTTACTATATGATTATATGATAGCGGAACAAACACTGGTAGCAGTTACTTATGTAAAATATCTGGGAGTATGCGTCCGGAACGATTTGAAGTGGAATAATCATATAAAATTAATTGTTGGTAAGGCGGGTACCAGGTTGAGATTCATTGGGAGACTCCATCAACAAAGGAGGTGGCTTACAAAACACTCGTTCGACATATACTTGAGTATTGATCATCAGTGTGGGATCCGTACCTGGTCGGGTTGACGGAGGAAATAGAGAAGATCCAAAGAAGAGCGGCGCGTTTCGTCACAGGGTTATTTGGTAACCGTGATAGCGTTACGGAGATGCTTAGCAAACTCAAGTGGCAGACTCTGCAAGAGAGGCGCTCTGCATCGCGGTGTAGCTTGCTCGCCAGGTTTCGAGAGGGTGCGTTTCTGGATGAGGTATCGAGTGTATTGCTTCCCCCTACTTATACCTCCCGAGGAGATCACGAATGTAAAATTAGAGAGATTCGAGCGCGCACGGAGGCTTTCAGACAGTCGTTCTTCCCGCGAACCATACGCGACTGGAACAGAAAAGGGAGGTAATGACAGTGGCACGTAAAGTGCCCTCCGCCACACACCGTTGTGTGGCTTGCGGAGTACAAATGTAAATGTAGATGTAGATCTTTTTATAAGTGCTAGGATTTCTACTATTTTTTGCCTGTCCACATTTTCGCACTCTGTTTTGCACCGAGAATAGACCAATCTCAGTTTCCTCAGGATTTTTCGATTGTTGTTATTAAACCACAATGTGTCTTTTCCGTCCTTAATCCATTTTCCAAAGCGCTATTTACAGTCAGTTTGATATTTCCCCATAGTTCATCTAAATCCATCATAACAGAGCTCAGGGATGTACATTCATTGTCTAAATAGAAAGCAAATAATTGCTTATATGCTCTTGTCAGCAACAAATACACTCCAAGACTCTTAATGTATTTATTAACTTTAGTAAGAAACGGTGACTGCGGTGTTATCTTGATCATGAATCCCTACCTCTAAACGGATGCTGTTAGGTAATCCCTGTTTGCAACTACATGGTCTAAAATATTTCCGTTGCGTTAAGACTGTTCAAATAGCTGCTCGAGACTGTTTTCGGAAGATATGTTCAGATCTACCTGACAAGACTGTATGTCCGTACACTTGCAATGAATCCATAGATGTCCCAGCTTGTGTGCAGTAGGTTAATGTCGCCTCCAGCTAATGCCGCGTGATCGGGTGCTTCCGCTCTATTGAGTACAGAGCTTCTCTGAAGATTTTTACGAGTGTTACTGATTAATCGAATGGCCAGTAAATGACTAACTTGAATTCACGTAGACCGGTTACTCGCATCGTGACTCAATTTAGACCTCTACAGACCCAATATTTATGTTAGCTGCAACGAAAAAGTCCCTCCTTCGCCCCCCAGATACGTCTTCTTGATTACGTTTGTAAAATGCCTATCCCCTTCGGTATACAAGCGATCGACCGTGATTCAAATGTAAGCGAATTTTAGATGAGGTATCAATTCCCACCAGAAAAATGAGTGTGCAACTACGTTAATTTTCCAGAATGATATTTTCTCTCTGCAGCGGAGTGTGCGCTGATATCGAACTTCCTGGCAGATTAAAACTGTGTTCCGGACCAAGACTCGAACTCGGGATCTTCGCCTTGCGCTTGCAAGAGCTCTACCACCTGAACCGCCCAAGCACAACTCGCGGCCTGTCCTCTGTAAAGTTTGGAAGGTAGGAGGCTAGGTGCTGGCGGAAGTAAACCTGTGAGTCGTGCTAGGGTAACTCAATTGGTGGAGCACTTGTCTCCGAAAGAAAAAGGTCCCGAGTTCGTTCTCGGTCCGGCACACAGTTTTAAGCTGCTAGGAAGTTTCATACGTTAGTTTTGGTTAGGTGACTGAGTTCCTTATTAATTATGAAACTGAAATTTACTGAAATTGTATTAATAAAAGGAGTATTATGATCCCCATTCAGTTTAAGAACAATAGTTAGGGAAGTGATTCCGTTGGACACAAATGAATTTACATAACAATTACTAAAACGCACATAGGCAACAGCAGTGATTACATGCATGAGAGCTCAGTTGAATTTGCAAATTATTATAAGATTTCAGTAGTTTATTACCATTATTCTGGAAGTTTTAGAATCATTTAAAACAGTACTATGCAGCACGTGACACGCAAATGGTTGAGAAACGTGCCCTCACAGTAATGTTTCCTGTCACTATATTTTTACTTACCATTTCATTCAAACGATCAACATTCATTTCTAGAAAATATAACTGACGGCTCCTTATGATTTCACAATTAACATAAAATTAAATAAGGTAATGCCGAAAGCCGCGATCAACAAAGAAAATTAATAAATACATACAACCGAATAAGACTTACGAATCATAGTCTGACCTTGAACTGTTGTTTTCAAGTATAAAAGATTCGGTCACTTAATAAAAGACAATTGGCACTTATCACATAGACAATGAATATAGCTAAATTACGATATTGACGTAATAATGTCAATTAGGCGGTAAGATTGATCATTTCATTGGAATGGTAAAATTTAACTTTCTGGTCCTTTCAAAATTATAAATTACAGTTTCTTTTCTGTGTGACTCTCAGTTGTTTGAGTAACTGGAAAAGGATTCTACTATTGATAATAATGAGTCGCGAAACTCATTAATACAGGGTAAGGGTTAACTTATACACAAGCACTATATTATTTACTAAACTGATTCTACTACATTGATATGTATTCTAACGTCCGCAATGGTGTATTCTACTTTGATCTGGAGCGATACTGGCCATACACCATGTTTTGGCGGTAACAATTATTCAGATAAATGATTGTCTTCCAAGTATGGGCATAGATCTACATCTACATCCATACTCCGCAATCCATCTGACAGTGTGTGGCGGAGGGAATCACATAACTAATGAGGAAGTATTGAATAGGATTGGGGAGAAGTTTGTGGCACAACTTGACTAGAAGAAGGGATCGGTTGGTAGGACATGTTCTGAGGCATCAAGGGATCACCAATTTAGTATTGGAGGACAGCGTGGAGGGTAAAAATCGTAGAGGGAGACCAAGAGAGGAATACACTAAGCAGATTCAGAAGGATGTAGGCTACAGTAGGTATTGGGAAATGAAGGAGCTTGTACAGGATAGAGTAGCATGGAGAGCTGCATCAAACCAGTCTCAGGACTGAAGACCACAACAACAACAACATGGGCAAATTTCAATGTCGCTGGCCACGCACTATGCATCTTCGAATTATTCACTTGAATCTTCTCGTTGAATAAACAATGCACTGTGGCCCTTACAGCTGCTTGTCCCTCCCATCCACATTGCCTTGTCGTCGGCACGCTTCTCTGTGAACGTTCTTGCACTCACCTCGCGTTCGACATTTTTCATCGTTAACTTCCCACTCCTAACTCACCCTCTCGCGTACCATATGTGCTGGTATTTTTCATATAACCTCTTCGAAGTCCCTGACATTGGACAACGTGTCCACTTATAACATTTGTAAAACTGTTTTCAGTAGATTGCAGGAATATTATTTCAGAAGGATTGGCAAGACAGCTTTGAAAATGTGTATAGAGCGATTATAAATAACGTTCCCGTTTCTAAACACTGTTAAAAAGTACCGCTGCTAACAATGACGTCTAATTTGAACAGAATATAATCAAAGATGAGGAAAATGTTATGGAAATCCACCAGAGACCGATGTAAATATCATAACCTGAACAGGTTCGGCTACAAATGACAAATGATTGCAACAATTCGACTACGGTGGGAGTTGCATATTAAACTAGCTGTACTGTGCAATGTGCATGATCCCATAAGTTTGGCTTCAACTGTTGTGGCAGTTTTACTTAAGTAAACCCATCCACACGGCAGGATCTAGCATTTCGGAAGGGAAAAGTGGTTTTTAACTGTCCGAAGCCAAGAATAAAAAATGTAACCATGTAATCGATTTTTACCTCCCCTGGGGTCAAACACCACATTAAAAGCAACAATGAAATCGTTTTATGTAAATCTGCATGCTTTTGTGACCGTTGTCACTAAAGTTAAAATCTTCTGGGTTATCAGGCCGGGTCATATTTCCTTCCAAAATAATCGACGTTTCGACCCCTCTGCTGTGATCATCTTCATGAGTGTTACGTTGTGCACTATTGCTAGAACGTCGATTATTTCAGAAGGAAACTGACTCGGCCTAACAACCCAGAATATTTTAACGTTATTAAAAATGAAATCGGTTTTTAAATCTCATGAGACTGGCACAAGACATGTTCAGTGCAATGGCCATCGACAGCGTTTTCTGCCTCACATGAAATGGACAAACATGTTTCATAACAAATGGAACACAATGCATGCACGTTTGCGTGCTTGAATTCAACATTTTGGCCTTTACACCGTTTATTAGTGTACCAGTGTTAAACAGTTGTAGTGGCTTATCTCGCGCTTATATTAACCTGTGATCTTGCCATGTTAATGACAGCTGGCCTTGGTGGCCGAGCGGTTCTAGGCGTTTCAGTCCGTAACCGCGACTGCTACGGTCGCAGGTTCGAATCCTGCCGCGGGCATGGAAGTGTGTGATGTCCTTAGGTTAGTTAAATTTAAGTAGTTCTCAGTTCTAAGGGACTGATAACCTCAGATGCTAAGTCCCATAGTGCTCAGAGCCATTTGAACCATTTTGTTAATGACATAAAAATATGTTATCTAGACAAACATATTCCCGAAATTACATTACTCTACATTAAATACTTTTTTGTGTTGAGATGTCTTTTTTGTCATTTTAGAGCTATCTACTTCAGGTTTCATCTACCTTTCGGTTAGCTCGAAAACTTTCCTGGATGGTAACAAATTCAGCAAAATTCTGACAGTGGAAGTGTATTTACATTGTACGCTATCTCATTTCGCCCTCTGATTATCGACTTATGAGCGTTCATCAAAAGATCTCAAACTATAGCCTAGCCTGAAAAAAAAACAAAACAAAGAAAGAAGAAACATATACACTCCACAAACGCTGTGCTACACACATAGCGGGTCCAGAAATCTGCAGTCGAGGCTGTCATAGAATCGACGGAGACTGTGGTTGAGACACTCCACTTGATTCCTAACCGATTAATACTGGGAGCTATCCTTCCAACTCCTAATAACACCTGGAGCCTTCGCCATTTCCGCTAGCAGCACATACGAACTTAGGATGGAATCCTCATTGGTGCCCACATGAGCCACAAATTGAGGACGAGGGCGTCCTGAACCTTCGATAGCCGCAGATGAGGCCTCCTCCACACCTCCGATGAACTTCCCCTCCCTCCTCCACCAGACATACAGAGCGGAAATCTGACATCTTTTCAGCACTAGTCACTATTTCACTAAGGAAATCAATAACGCTACTAACATTTGTGTCCCTAGTGCCCGCTCAGACCCTGCTGACCATTCACAGGGTGAATAGATGAGAACAGGCGGGTAGCTCCCACAATGACCGCATCGAGCGACGCAACCGCGTACGAACCCATCACTAACCTTTCGTGGATCCCAAACGTCGGGTGTGCTAAAAGGTGCCCAGATAGCAGAGTTCGTGGGTCAAACAAGTGACACTGGTGGTGTCCCATGCGGCACGCCAGATTTTCTGCATCAACTGCACATCGATGCAGCAGCCTGTAGACGGCTGACAGCGGCCAAAAGCATCTTCATCTGATCGAGATCTGCAGCCAGCTGCTGCGACCGCACTCAGTATGCGCCCACCCTATCCATCTTGCCACTAATAACTTAAGACTTGAACTGCAAAAATATTCAGATAAAGCTTAAATATGTAGCTTAGTGCTCTCCTCGTGAGTCACAACAGGGGACTAGCACCTGACTGGTGACTGCTCAAAACAAATGATAACTGCGTCACATACTCCGTAGATCTACTAAAACTCGAGACTAAACCTCTTAAATAAACAATCATGCAAGGAATTGGAAAGTAAGCTAGAAACTCACACTCAAAAAGCTGAATGTGTAACCTGCTACTTCGTTGGAATGCCAGAAATGAAGGCTACCACCTGTTCCGTTTCAATCGGAATGTACCTGGAAAACGATATGTAAACCAAAGGTACACTCTGAAGTGAAAACATTCACGGGATAGCGATATGCACGTATATAGATGGCCGTAGTATAGCGTGCACAAGCTATTGAAGGACAGTGAAATGGCTGAGCTGACACTTGTATCAGGTAATTCGTATGAAATGGTTTTCGATGTGAGCCGCATGACAGGAATTAACAGACTTTGAACTCCTTAATGGTGGTAGGAGCTAGACTCACGGGACATTCCATTTCGAAAATCATTAGGTTCAAACGGCTCTGAGCACTATGGAACATACATCTGAGATCATCAATCACCTAGATCTTAGAGCTGCTTAAACCTAAATAACCTAAGGACATGACACACATCCATGCCCGAGGCAGCATTCGAACCTGCGACCGTAGCGGTCACGCGGCTCCAGACTGTGGCGCTTAGAAGCGCTCGGCCACTGAGGCCGGCGAAAATCATTAGGGAAATCGATATTCTGAGATCCACATTGTCAAAAGTGTGCCGAGAACAGCTAATGTTAGGCATTACCTCCTACCACGTGTAAGGCAGTGGTCGACGGCATTCACTTAACCACCGAGAGAAGCGGCGTTTACATAGAGTTTTCAGAACTAACAGACTAACAATACTGTGTGAAAACACCGCAGAAATCAATGTGCCATATACGATGAACGTATCCGTTAGGACAGTGCGGCGAAATTGAGCGTTACGGCAGTAGACGACCTACGTGAGTACCTTTGTTAACAGCATGACAATCGCCTGCAATGCCTCTCCAGGGCTCCTGTCCTTCTCAGCTGGGCCATAGACGGATAGAAAACGGTGGCCTGGCCAGATGAGTAGTGATTTCAATTGTTAAGAATTGATGGTAGTGCTCGAATGTGGCACAGAGCCCACGAAGCTATGGAAGCAAGATGTCAACAAGGTATTGTGCAAGCTGGTTGTGACTCCGTAATGGTGTGGACTGTGTGTACACCGAATGGACTGGGCCCTCTGATCCAACTGAACCCAACAGTGACTGGAAATGGTTATCTTCGGGTTCAAAATGGTTCAAATGGCTCTGAGCACTAAGGGACTTAAATTCTAAGGTCATCAGTCCCCTAGAACCTACGACTACTTAAACCTAACTAACCTAAGGACATGACACACATCCATGCCTGAGGCAGGATTCGAACCTGCGACCGTAGCGGTCGCACTGTTCCAGACCTACGTGAGTACCTTTGTTAACAGCATGACAATCGCCTCCAATGCCTCTCCTGGGCTCCTGTCCTTCTCAGCTGGGCCATATACGGCTAGAAAACGGTGGCCTAGTCAGATGAGTAGCGATTTCAGTTGTTAAGAATTGATGGTAGTGCTCGAATGTGGCACAGGGCCAACGAACTCATGGAAGCAAGATGTCAACAAGGCATTGTGCAAGATGGTTGTGACTCCATAATGGTGTGGACTGTGTGTACACGGAACGGACTGGGCCCTCTGATCCAACTGAACCCAACAGTGACTGGAAATGGTTATGTTAGGGTTCAAAATGGTTCAAATGGCTCTGAGTACTAAGGGACTTAACATCTGAGGTCATCAGTCCCCTAGAACCTACAACTACTTAAACCTAACTAACCTAAGGACATGACACACACCCATGCTCGAGGCAGGATTCAAACCTGCGACCATAGCGGTCGCACGGCTCCAGACTGTAGCGCCTAGAACCGCTAGGCCACTCAAGCCGGCTATGTTTGGGTACTTGGAGACTATTTGCAGCAGTTCATGGACCCAATGTTCCCACAGAACGATGGAATTATTATGGATGACAGTGCGCCTTGCCATCGGATCACAGCTGTTTGCGATTAGTTTGAAGAACATTCTGGACAATTCAAGCGAATGTTCTGACCACCCAGATCGCTGAACACGAAATCCATGTCATTTACTGAGTTTCGGCGATCATTTATGGGACACAATGTAGAGGTCAGTTTGTGCACAAAATCCTGTACTGACAGCTCTTTCACAATTATGGACTGCTATAGAGGCAGCATGGCTCAACATATCTGCAGGGGACTTCCAACGACAAGTTGAGAACATGGTTCATCGATTTGCTGAATTACGCCAAGTGAAAGAAGATTGGACAAGGTTATAGGAGGAGTTCCATGACTTCTGTCACCTCAACGTAGGTCTCAACCTTACTCTGTCACAGATATGCAGAGGAAGCTGTATAACAGACATCTTTATTATTGCCATTAAAAAACTACATTATACATTGCTCAACGAGATACCCAGAGTGTGTCAGAATCGCGTATGTTGATTTACAATAGTCAGCACCTAAAAATACGCCAGAAAAACCTCTTATTTTTAAGAGTAAATTCATTGACAATGTTAATCTGCTGCGCAAGATGGCCACTGAAACAATCGAAAACTTCTCACTTAATTACTCTTATTGATTGATACCGTGTAGCAGAATTTTGCTTTCATTGTAACTGCTAAATGACCCCGGTGTAGCTCAGGAAGGAGGGCACTTGTTTCATTACGAAAGTCGTACCAATGAGGCCTGGGGCGACGGCGTGATTCAATGGCCGCCACTGTAGGAGCCTCTGCCGAGCCGTTACAAAGGAAAATGGTCGTTCCACGGCAGATCCGCTCCTGGCGGTGGATTTTTATACCAGCCAGGTCTCTTTTTAGTTGGGTATAAAAGACGAAATGGCAGGCGCCCTTTGCCGGGGCAGCCTTAAAATTAACATCTGCAGCAGCAGCCGGTAGCTGTTGTAGAGGCGGCAGGAGCCGGACGACCAGACCTCCCGCTCTTCTCTCCTGCGGCGGAAAGGCCACGCAGTCGGGTATTTGAAGAAGTTTCTCTTAATTACAATAAACACAGAAAACTAGATGCAATGGGCAGAAGCTACTCTTCACATTCTTAACAGGAAAACCACGACCTCAGCTACGGATACTTATATATACAGGGCGTCCCAAAAAGGCACCGACGTTGGTTAGAATGTTGTGCGGGAAGTCAAACTGATCGATAAGGTACCCATACACGGGAACACATCGCTTGGGTATTGAAGTCTGAGAACGAACGCACGGCCAACTAGAGATACCGGCTGGAGCAATGGAAGCCACCTTGCTTGTGACGCAGGCAGAGTACAACTGTTGTTCGTGAGCCTTGTACCTCGTGAAGTGTTGCTCAGCATGCTGAACTTTGTATTGACTTATGGATTAAATACTAGCAGCTACAAGCTTCTGTTACCAAAGAAAAGTTTGTGAATTTGCAGTTCTTTGAACAGTAAATACTTCATAAATGCCAATATACACATGAAAAAAAAAGTTTTGCATCACCCCGGTTCCCAAAACACCTGTAGACAAACGTTCGCTGTGGATATAGCTGTGGATATTCAGAGTGTACGTTTGTTTGACATATCATTTTTCAGGTACACTCCGATTGAAACGAAACATTTGGTAGCCTTCATTTCTGACATTCCAGCAAAGTAGCAAGTTAAACATTCAGCTCTTTGAGTGTGAGTTTCTAGCAGACACAGTCCCTTTGACTGTTCAGAGATGTCAGTAAACCCGCGAAACATGCATGAGCAGCGCCTATTGGATGTCCGACAGCCGATCAGTTCCAGTCATTTAACCAGGAAGGAGGTACACGGCTCGTGTTGTCTGTAGTTCAATCACGAAGACAGTCAACACTGCGGTTCGATCACGTCCGCATGGTTACTTCCCGAGATTCAAAAAAACGGAATGGGAGCTGTGAAGTGTGATTTACATTCCGTTTGATTTTCAAGTGTTTCTAATCTTGCTGATAGCTCATCAAATTTTTCCGTGGGTGTAACAATTTGTGGAGAATTGCTTAAACCTAAAGCATCGACTTCCTTCTGTAGTTTGGGTGTAGTTTTGTTCATCTGTTTTAAATCTGCTTAATTTGTCTCAGTGTCCTGTCGTAACGACTTAACAACTCAATGTCATCTGTGCACTTTTTTTCAACTTTTTGGATTCGTATGACAACAGTGGTTTTAAAATCAATTGCATCAGTCTGTATTTGACTCTGTGATTGTTTTACTCTGTTAACTTCGTCTGTAACGGAATTTATAGTAGCGTCAGCATGGGTTGTAAGACTAGAGAGCAACTGCTGTTCTACTTACTGTCTTTGTACTGCTAATGACTGTAGAATCTGATTTTTTTCATCTGTGTGTTTACGGAGAAACTCTTTGTATCTCTTTTCTGAGATCTCAGTGTGAACATTAAGATGTGCCTCTAACCGAGTGTCTTACTGATCTACTCTGTCATTAACGGATTGGATTTCATCTGTAAGCTTTTTATAGAATTCACTACATTGATGTCTTAAAGCCTTAATATCATCTCTCAAAGGGTTGGTATTGTCAGCGCATTGCCCGGCTATAACTTCAAAGCTTGATCGCAAAGACGTTTTTCACTGGCCTTAATATCTGTATGTACCTGTTGAAAACGGTTACCAGTCGTATGTGTATATGGTTTCAGCTCGTCACGTGTACTACAAATTTTTTTATTGAACTGAGTGGTAGTGTCAACTAGTTTTTCTTGCATTTCTCGTAACTGATTGGTGGTGTCAACCTGTATTTCTCGTATGACAGAAAGTTGTCCATTTTTATTAAATCGTTCATTGAACTGAGTGGTGCCATCACCTTGTTTTTCTCGTATTTCTTGTCATATGACTGAAAACTGAGCATCATCTTTATTATCCTTCTGTTTAACCATCATTTGCACGAGAATGTGAAGCATCGCTTCCGTATTCTTCTCAGCTGATGCGTCGGGTGTCATCTTTGTTGGTTTTGTGGTATGTCCTCGGACATACTATTGGCGTTGTGATTCGCTGTACAAGAATTGGGAAGTTCATTGACCTGATTCGATAAGGAATCGTGTTCTGACATCTGCGTGTTAGCAGACTGTACCTCAGCTTCGTCCGTGATGACGGAATCGATAGTCTGAGCAGATGGTAAAATAGATGAAATCGTGCTCTCAGTAGACTGTGCCTTATTTTGATAAACGGAATTCACGTTTCCTGTGGAGCTTTGCAACTGTTGCATCGCCGAGTGGTCACTTCCACTCTCAACATTGTTGCCAATAATCGGAAAATCGTCTTTTTCAGTATCTCTGTCAGATTACGTTCCAGAACCTTGATACTTTTGCGAGGCGTCGTAAATCAAATACAGACTACAAATCCGAAGACTAAAAATATTGAACAACCAAATCAGCGAAAACGAGGCGGAGCATAAGAATGCCAATGACTGCGGAAAAATTTTGTACAAGTTAGTAAATTGCGTTGGGAAAAAAATTGAATTACTATTATCGCTACAGAGCGTTTGAGAGAGCAGAGTATATATATCTCTCTGATCATTTAAATATCAAAGATTTCAAAAAGCGAACGACTGGCAGCGCTGTCGCGAAGTGTAACGTTCTTTATATAAAAGAAAAGATTTAACATTTGATTACATTGAATGAGTGTCTGATCTGTGGAATTGGTACTGAATTATCGTGTAGAGTGTTGTATGTGCAAGTGGTGTACTTACTCCGTGATATTGTTAGCAAAAACTTTAATGAACTGAGTGGGCAATACAACCCCCATTACCAATAAAGGTGTGGCACTGAATCCCCTGGCCATGTTCACTACTAATAATTTTGGTCTCTGTGCACATTACAAATAAATTAAATTGTCTTACCTCTAAAGCAGCAACGGTGGAACACGATATATTCTGGTCTGTCACAAAAGATATAAATATGCTAGCTACAGGCTCAGCGGTGTGCAATGCTGGCCATAATACTTTGAAATCCCCATGAAATTCTTTTGGCTGATAAATGAAAACATTTAAGAAAAATCCAACTTCTTTCGGAAACATATGCCCTGGACAGGGAGGCAGTACTGATTGTGGTGAATTACTAACACTGACCTTTTTTGCAAAATTATATTGCGAGTTAATTTTGTCTTTTAATAAACATCTACAATTGAAGTTACATTTTCCACAATTGATTCACAAACAATGAGATTTAAACAGCAAGTATTATCTAATCTCATTAAACTATTATAAATGCAAATCATCAAATTAGATAGAGCTCTATTAACAAATGTTAGAAACACTACAAAAGTGAAATATCTAACTAGCCTTTTGATCTAAACAGTTTACGTACATCATGGGGTTACTCAACAATTACAAATTATCAACGAACCCATCTCTACTAACGCGCTGGCAAAAACAAAAATCCTAACTATTTAACATGTTTGGCAAACTGCCTTGCCTCAGTGGTAACACCGGTTCCCGTTAGATCACCGAAGTTAAGCGTTGTCGGTCTGGGCTAGCACTTGGATAGGTGACCATCCGGTCTGCCGAGCGCTGTTGGCAAGCGGAGTGCACTCAGCTCTTGTGAGGCAAGCTGAGGAGGTGCTTGCTTGAGAAGTAGCGGCTCCGGTCTCATAAACTGACATACGGCCGGGAGAGCGGTGTGCTTACTACAAGCCCCTCCATCCGCATCCAGCGACGCCTATGGGCTGAGGAACAAAAGGGTGCCGGTCGGTACCATTAGGCCTTCTAAGCCCTGTTCGGAAGGAGTTATTTAACATCTTTACATCTTGCATGAAGACTTCTGTTACCAAGTTTAACAATGTTAACAAACGTAAATTAATCTAAGACTTGGTGGCTTCACACAGCACACCACAAAAACTGCCTACGCCATCATCTTTCGCTCACCTACATCTCTGCGCCCAGCGCTCTCTTACTCCAGCACTACAATCTCAGACCAGAAGCAATATCTTTGGCTCTGCGGTCGTACACAGTCACGACCCACATAATAAAGCCTATCAGAGGTATACATCGTTTATTGTATACTAGTGTCATTTTAATTTACATTAATGTTATTGTCATATTTCGGTGCCACATAAAAGTGTGCCGCACTAGCCTCCTTTAAACACTTGAAAATAATTGTTCACAAACGTACGCGCTTCTAAACAAAGACGAAATAGATAATGCACGATTGTGCAGTAAGAGATATTTGTCTCTGCGTAAATATGTCCAACAAAGGTACGTAATCAAATCCTTCTTTTACTCGGGTGTACACTGCAACTATGCATTCCATCTGGAAATCTTCTGGCAACGTGATCTCTCACACTGAGTATCAAAAAAGCTGCAAATAATACTATTAGTTAGCATCGGTTGACAGTAGTTTCAAGCTGACTTCCGACATCTATTGACAAGTTTTGACCAGTGGCAGGGACAAAGCTGTAACTGACTGACAGTAGAGTACAACCAGGTTACAAAGTATTTCTCTACTGTGGTTGGAGCTTGAGGGGAATGAGCACGATGGCTGCCGCGGTGTGACGAAGGGCAAGGAAAACAGCTTCCGCGTTCAGGTGTAGTGCAAACACATTCTAATCAATGGTAGAAACTGCAAACGAAACTGGTAAGATTTCGTAAAAGCCAGTTACAGAGACATGAAACCCCTTCGCAGTTGCGAATATCGACAGCCATTAGCTGTAGAACGGAATGACGAGAGCGATAATTTGTGCCGGAACGAGAGTCGAACTCGGATTTCCCCCTTATAACGAGCGGTCGCCTTACCATTTGGCTACCCGTGCATGACTCGTGGTCAGACGCAAACCCCCATATGTTGTCAACTCTGTGTTTACATCTTGTAGTCGTACATCCATTATATTGCAGCGCCTGTGTTATTCTGATTACGATGCAAAGTTCCTTTGGACATGCATGCAGAAGCAGGAACTGCGGCGACTGCAGTCGTTATGAAATGCATTAAATGTATTCCCAATTTCGAATATTGACATCCATCAGCTGCAGAATGACAACCATCATGGTTCTTTCAGGTACAACGTCTGACCTGTACGCGAATATTCGTGATGAATTACCGAGTCCAGTTTGTAGAACGCATTTTGGTACACAGCAGTTTTCCAACTTTATAACCATACACACATAAAACATATAAAACATTGACACGAATTCCTTATAGGAGAATGGAAGACCTGGTAGACACTGACGTCGGGGAAGATCAGTTTGGATTCCGGAGAAATATAGGAACACTCGAGGCTGTACTGACACTGCGACTTACCTTAGAAGATAACATTAATAGACTTGGAGAGAACATTTGGCCAGTGTTCACTTGAATACTCTCTTTGAGATTATGAGGGTACCAAGAGTAAAATAAAGGGTGCGAAAGGCTGTATACAACCTGTACAGAAACCATATGGCAGATACAAGACTCGAGGGGGTATGAAAGGGAAGCAGTGGTTAAGAATGGCTTAAGACAGGGTTATAGCCCGACCCCGATATAATCTGTACAATGTGGAAGCAGTAGAGGAAACAAGATAAAAATTTGGAGTAAGAATTAAAATTGTGTGACAGACAGCAAAGGACTTACCTGAAGATGGCTGGACGATTCCCAGCCAAAATGGCAAGAAGTCGGCATGATTCGGATACAATCCCGAAATCTCATCGAACAGCAAAGGACTTGGTAGAGCAGTTGAACTGAATGGATAGTGTCTGGAAAGGAGGATACAAGATGAACATTGAGAAAAGCAAAACGATCATAATGGAATATTGTCGAATTATGTCTGATGATGCTGGGGGATTTAGACTAGGAAACGAGACACTTAAATTAGTAGATGGATTTTACTATTTGCGCCTAAGAATAACTGATGATGGCCGAAGTAGAGAGGATGTCAAACGTAGACTGACAATGACAAGAAAAGCCTAAATAAAGAAAAGTATGAGGTCGACCATATGATTGCTAAAAGGAATCCGTTAAATTTCGGTTTCATGAGAAATCAATAAAATCTAAAGGCCGTAAATTCAACTGAATAACTAGGAACTACAGTTCGAACAACGTAGACTGGAAAGAACACATGGGAAATATTATGGGGAAGATCAACCAAATACTACGTTTTACTGGCAGAACTTTTCGGAAGTGCAGCAGATCTACTAAAGAGACTGCCTACACTAAGCTTGTCCGTCCTTTTATGCAGTACTGCTGCTCGGTGTGGAATCCTTACCGGAGATAGTTCAAAGAAGGGCAGCACATTTTGTAATACCGAGAAATAGGGAAGGGAATGTCACGGACAAAATATAGGATTTGGAACGGACATTATTACAACAATGGCGGTATTCGTTGCGACGAAATCTTTTAGCAAAATTTCACTCACTAACTTTCTCCTTCGAATGCGAAAATGTTTTGCTGACGCTGACCTATATGGGGCGAAACAATCATAATAAAATACAGGAAAGCAGAGTTCGCACGGATAGATATAGGTTATCGATTTTTCCGCGCTCTGTTCGAGACTGGAGTAATAAACAATTATTGTAAAGTTGTTTCGATGAGCCAGGCCTTTAAGTGTGATTTGCAGAGTATCCATTTAGATGTAGATGTAAATGAGAAATTAGTTAACATCTAGTTTAGATTTAAGTGTCAGAAGTCTATTTGAAAGTATTTGTATGGAAGTGACATATGGACAATAAACAGTTTAGATAAGAAGAGAATAGAAGCTTTTTAAATCTAGTACTACATAAGACAGCTGAAGATCAGATGGGTAGATCATGTAGCTAATGAAAGGTCCTGAACGGAACTGGAGAGCGAGGAAATCTGTGGCACAGCCTAACTAGAAGAAAGGGGAAAAGTCGTAGAGGGAGACCAAGAGATAAATTACAGTAAGCAGATTTAAAAGGATATAGGTTGCATAAGTTACTCAGAGATGAAGAGGCGGACACAGGATGGAGTAGCATGCATAACTACATAAAACCAGTCTTCGAACTGAAGAGTACCACAACACACACACAGCCGGCCTGTGTGGCCGAGTGGTTCTAGGCGCTACAGTCTGGAACTGCGCGACCGCTACGGTCGCAGATTTGAATCCTAAATCGGGCATGGATGTGTGTGCTGTCCTTAGTGTAGTTAGGTTTACGTAGTTCTACGTTCTAGGGGACTGATGACCTCAGAAGTCCCATAGTGCTCAGAGCCATTTGAACACACACACACACAAACACACACACACACACACACACACACACACACACATACACACAAACAAAACCATTTTATCATTCAGGAATGCATACTGTCGCTGTATGTTGGTTAAGTGGCATATAACATATCCTTTGATTAGGAATAATACTTAAAAACCGACCAATAAGCTGAAATCCCATGAATATATTTACAGGAATATTAACAGTTTATAAATTATTTAGTGATATTAATTACACCTGTGGTATATGATTATTAAAATATTTTAAATTTGTGTAATTTGCTACATCCATATTCCCACCGTCCCTTTCCACCCTCTTTTTCCTGTTATATGTAGATCAGCTACATACTGGTCCCCCCTCCCTTTCAAATCGTTAATTCATTTTTAATTTTATTCCTAATGAAATGAGATGGTATATTCCTTCCTACTACACGTGGCTAACGTAAACAATGTTTTCTCTTCAGAGTGTATATATTTGAATAATTTTATGTATTTGCATATATTTGATCCAACTTTGCACACCTCTCACTTCCTCCTCGTCCTCCCCTCTCCATCCCCACGCCAGTAATATGCTCTGAAGATATTCCAACACTTATAAAAATATTCATGAGTTTTCAGATTATTGGTAAATTTTTAAATATTATTACTAATTGAAGGATGTGTTATCTCAAATAACCAATGGACAATTTTCATGTCATATTAATAAAAAATGGTTATGTACTTGGAAATGAGCTACGTATGTAAATATACTTATGATATTTTTATGTATTAGTCCTTCCACGTCATACAGATGCAAATCTGAATTTATTCTGTTATCTATGATTTTTAAGGTATCCTAAGCCTGATGGTGTGCCTTGCAATACTAGCCCCTTATTTTATGAATTACTCATCGATATTAATTACAATGTCCTCACGATTCCATTACGTTTAGGTCAGTCCCCAACTACCCACCATCCGTTGCTTAATTTCCTACTCTCCTGTCATTCACCCCCATCTCCCGACCATATCGCACTTCCGCCTCATGTAGCCCGTTCCTGCCCTAGTGTGCCCCCGCCACCCTCCCCTATGACTGTGTATCGCCAGTCCATTCTAATATGATTATAAATTTTATTATAATGAGGTTTTTTTGTTGTGACATGGTCCATCTCTGGCCTTGATAGGTTGACAGTTGCTTGTTTTGTTTGAATAACAATTTGAAAAGTTATATTGTGTTCCTTTATAACAATGGCCTTTACATTTCTCTCTCTATGGAATATTTGAATATTTGGACATTGAAACTATTGTGCTGTACGTTCTCTGCATATGTCCCATGATAGGTTTTATTCATGACTTACGTTGTATTGATATATTTTTGACTGATAATATAAGACTTGTTGTCGAAAATAAATGTAATGTGGTGAGGAATATTTATGACATTTTGTATATTGTATGTGCTATGTCCGTACCAGGACAGGATTCGATCTTCGAGATGAACGCCATCTGGAATGAAGTTCAAGTAGAATGATTCTCGAGTCTGCTGCCTCTAGTCTGCCATGCCAAATCTCAGAATAGCTTCTTTTGGAAATACGTTGTTGCAACTGTACACGACAGCGGGTATTTTTCTTGTGCTGCTGACGGTACGATCTTTGCTAAGCATATTGTAAGTGTTTATACTATATGTACTTTCGTTCCTGATGTTACATTGGCCCTGCAGTATTTATGTTTATGTTTCCTAATTTTTCCTTTTTGTTAATTATGGCTCTAGTTATATGAGGGTGTTTACTCTAAATGCGTCATTAATATAGTATTTAGCGATCAAAACGTTTTCAGAGAATTATTAAATCCCAAGTATGAATTGTTGCATACTTGAAAAACGGTTGACTTCAGCAGTCGAATGGATGAATCTTGACATTGTACACATATTCGTACTTCCCCTTTGATGAAAGTGATTAATCCAACCTCGACAAGTGTTGATTGAGGGCAAATAAATTAGTATTTTGAAGATAACGTTTTCTCATTCGTCATTTACGACCACAGCTCTCTGATGAAGTGACCTACTCTTTTATAATAAATATCGTCAGAGAATCCTAGCTCTACGCTTCACTCTCAAAGTGACGGTGTTTCCTATGTAATACAGTTGCTATTAGAAGACACATATTATTTTTTCTGAATCTGGAAAATTAGCTGGTTCCTTTACTGTTCTAATAATTGAACTGTTATTATGCTGACAATGAAACTTCAGATTCACTAGCACTTACCAGCATTAATAATTATCACTGTAACAGCAGTACGATTGTGTTGTATTCTGTCAAAGAACCGATTTGCTTGTTTGGTCATTTGTTTGTTGAGTTCGTGAGTGTTCAAATGGTTCAAATGGCTCTGAGCACTATGCGACGTAACTTCTGAGGTCATTAGTGTTCGTGAGTGTGGCAGGGCAGCTTGCACGAACCACTGCTGAATCATTGTCAACTCCCACATCGCACAACACGAACGGACAAGACTTCATCATTTGAGTGGTATATTTTGCCACTATAAATAATCACTAAAACCGAAAACCAATGCCTTTTCAAAAAACTCCACGTAACATATGTTGAAATTGTATACACCTTAGTATTCAAATTAAAATTATTTTGAATGCGTACAATATAAGGAGTACAGCTCTGCTTTTCAGAATACTGGTACGTCTTCTCAACAACAATCAGTGTTGGGCAAACAATTTATGTGTCACCTCGGCTGTCATTCTTAAGACGTTACACAAAATTTCATCGTAGAATGGGAGATGTTCTTAAGTACGACAATGTTGGAATTTTTTCAAGTACTTCGTTGTATTAGACTTAATTGAAATCTTTCCTGATGGATAATCTACTTTGTATGACAAGTGTGCGTTGTTTGTTTTCTGATCCTCGTAGAATGTATTGCTAGCATAAAGACAGCACTGCTGTCTTGGAGACATCGCCCTCAGATGCCATACGGGCTATTGCTGAATATAAGCAGGCTAACATTGTCGAAAAGGGCATTTCTGGCCAAGAGAAGTCTGCTAGTATCATGCATAGGCTTCAATTTGAGGAAGAAATTTCTGAGAATGTAGTTTGGAACACAGCTTCGTATGGTAGTGGAACTTGGACTGCGAGTGAACCAGAATAGAAGAAAACAGAAGCGTATAAGTTGGAGTGCTAAAGAAGAATGTAAGAATGTTGGAAATTAGATAGACAGGTAAGGTAAGGAATGAAAAGGTTCTCTGACGAAAGAGTGGGGGAAATATATGTGGAAAACACTGACAAGAAGAAGGGACAGTATGATAGGACACCTGTCAAGACATCTGGGAATAAGTTCCATGGTGCTAGATGGAGCTGTAGAGAGTAAAAACTGTAGGGGACGAAGGAAATTAGAATACATTAAGTAACTGAGGACATAGTGCGGCGTGGCGCCTTATATTGCCCCTGTCTATAGCCTGTGTATCGGGAGAATGAGACATGCATGCACACTGACAGATGGTCTGAAGTGGGTTCATCCGAGTACGTACTTCCAATTTTCATCTGATAGAGGACAGTAGTGCACAGCGATATTCAAGAAACAGGTCAAGAGAATGTTTTTGTAAAATGTTCTGTTTATTTATTGAAGGCTTTTGTTGTTTATTTATGTTTGTACAGCTCTGTATACGCTTTTAGCAGTGTGAATGACGCGTAATGTGGTCTAAAGTAAATATGTAGATCACTGTTCTTCTGATAAACGCTGTACGAACTAGCGTGAGAAATTTTTAAGACAGAGTGAATGCAGACGACGGGGAGTTTTGCATCATAATAGTTAAGTAAGTTCATGGTAAAAGGGAACTTAATTCGGGTGTAAATGACAATAATTAATAACGTAAAATATAAAGAAAATATCAGAATGCCAAACATTTACTTCGGGAAAAAGTACAGTTCTAAAATGTGATATTTGTTGATTGGTTAGTCATGAAAAGTGCAGACTAAAGCAGGAGAGTAATGTTTTTTTCTATTGGCCTCTAAACAAAACAGAGCGGAGTATTCTTCGAGCGTCTTTCCTTTGGAGATATAGAATGCTTACTAAAGAGTTGGAGCCCACCCTTTCAGTGGTACTGTGGTGTGTAGTATGAGTTCCGAAAGAAGTTTTAGATTGCCGGTTTTAGTTGTGCTACATGCGCCAAAAGTGCTATAAAGTGAAGGCGTGTTTATTCCGGTGTGCCTTTTCTGGAAAGTACTGATTTTTAAGTAATTTTGCGTGCGAGAGAAGACAGTAATGCCGCGTGGCATATTTAGCAGATCGGTGACTAAAAACTGGAGCGCATTAGACACCGGTAAACTTAATAGCATGAAGAGCAATTTCATTTAACAACAATCCGCGCATAGCAGCTGTTCATATTTCGGGAAATACGTTACCATAAACTTGCTAACATGAATGAAAGGGTTTGTGCATGACTGTGTTAAAATTAACACGGGCTTGGCTGTGAATGTGTAAATTATCGTGGTTAACAGTATACAGAAGTTTTGCTACAATTTCCACCTTTCATTCAAAATTAAGAGAATTTCACGATCCTTGGAATAGTTACGTTGTATGCAGTCTGGTGCGAGTTGCAGTATCGTAGGTTTCTGGTGGGCTTTCCTACCGGCGATCTGCTGCAGCGAGTTCACGGGTAGGTGCAGGTAAATTGACGAAAGGAACCGCTGTAGTAAGTTGTGGATGCTACTCTGAGATGAAAATATTGTCACAGGAGGCGAATTTGGTGCGGGCCACGTCAAACCAGTCAGACCAGCAATTCGAAAAAAGAAAAAAAAACATAAGAACAAGTGGCTGATATAGCTGCCTTTTTGATTCCATGACAGCCAAGAAACAGTTCCCCTGCACCGAACCCCAGTTCACCATCGCCAGACGTCTGTTATAACAGTTGCAGAGCCACCTGAATATAACAATACGAAGGTACTGCAAACAGCTTAAAGAGGGTAGGACGTGAAACGGGCCGACGTGGAGCAGGAAAGGCACCACAGGACATTTTAATTTGCACTCTCTATACTTTTACTAATCAATTCATAAAACTTTGTCCGCATGACCAGGAAGGATTCGGGATTCACACTCATAGTTAAAAAACACGAAAAAATA
Organism: Schistocerca gregaria; assembly: GCF_023897955.1. Classification (NCBI taxonomy): domain Eukaryota; kingdom Metazoa; phylum Arthropoda; class Insecta; order Orthoptera; family Acrididae; genus Schistocerca; species Schistocerca gregaria. The sequence continues at coordinate 1,046,767,701 of NC_064920.1, read as the reverse complement.
ATATTTTCTAAATGTGAAATTTCATGATTTTTTTCACTTACAGTTGGCTGCATTTGTTGCTATAGGTACACTTTTCTTCATAAGTAAGAGTGATTCTTCGGTGAATTTTGCACAGCATACAAACCATACTTACAGGTGTATGAAACTCTAGAATTTATTTAATCTATGGAAAAATGAATGGGATGTTACTTTTTAAAATTTGTGTTTAGAGAAAACTCGAATTCTATTGTTAATTATCTCAATTTTTACCACAGTTTTCCCGAAATCTGAACATCTGCTATGCGCGGATTGTTATTAAATGAAATTGCTCGCCATGCTATTAAGTTTATCGGTGTCTAACGCGCTCCAGTTTTTAGTCACCGATCTGCTCAATATGCCACGCAGCATTACTGTCTTTTCTCACACGCAAAATTACTTAAAAATTCGTACTTTCCAAAAAAATCACACCGGAATAAACACGCCTTTACTTTATAGCACTTTTGTCGCATGTAGCACAACTAAAACCGGCAATCTAAAACTTCTTTCGGAACTCATACTACACACCACAGTACCACTGAAAGGCTGGGCTCCAATTCTTTAGTAAGCATTCTACAGGTATATCTCCAAAAGAAAAGACGCTCGAAGAATACTCCGTTCTGTTTTGTATAAGGCCAATAGGGAAAAAAAATATATTCCTGCCTTTGTCTGCACATTTCATGCCTAACCAATCAACAAATATCACACTTTGACGTCCTATCACCCTTAAGGCAAGGAAAACTATAGTGTTATATTGCCTGATGAGATGCAGCTCCGTTGTAAGACTTAATCACGGTGGCGGCATATTGGATTAAACATTCAGATAAGTCAGTATTTTACTCCCAGCTGAGAACGTATCCACACTCCTGTTTGTTATGTGTACACCGGCCCAGTAGTTACTACTGCACCAAAAATCCATGTGTAGTGTATGCGAGCACTTTCCGGATCGGCCTGTTTAGAAAGCCCCTGGGGTCGTTAGCGTCCTTAACAGTAGCGGCAGCGCAGTCACTGTCGCCTTGTTACAGGACGGACGGCGCGTTACGAGTGCCTTCCGGCAGTTGAGACGGGTGGCCACGGCGGAAAGACGCGCCGCGTCGGGCGAGGCGGGTCCCCCGGCGACGGCACACGTCAGGAGGCGTCGGCCAGGAAATGGGATGTGGCCGCGACAGATTGCCCGCCGGCCGCCCTTCCGATGGTCGCCGCCCCCACCCGCGCGGCAATTTCCGCCCTCGGCGCTCCGGACAATGGGCTGCCCCGCCACGGCCTAACACCTGCTGGCGCGGCCCGCGGTCACTGCGCATGGGCGGCTGTCACACCGCGGCCACACCAGGCAGCGTCTTCATTCCGGGCACAGGCCGAAGGATGAAGCACCTCAACGTGTTACTTGCCGATAGAAATACCGCGGTCTCTGCAGCATGAGGGGTGTCAGCACGGAGAAAACAAAACGTAGGCCTACTGTTGCTGCGAAGAATATCTACATATTCGTTTCAATTTGGAACTAATTCCAAACAGCTCTGATTGATGATTCGGTAGATTTCGATGCTCTGACGCCTTCCTCAGCAGGCAGATACTGGGGCAAACAAATTGTTCTGCACGTTCGAACTATACAGGTTGGTCCATTGATCGTGACTGGACCAAATATCTCACGAAATAAGCGTCAAACGAAAAAACTACAAAGAACGAAACTTGTCTGGCTTGAAGGGGGAAACCAGATGGCGCTATCGCTGGCCCGCTAGATGGCGCTGCCATAGGTCAAACGGATATCAACTGCGTTCTTTTTAACATAGGAAACTCTTCCATTTTTATTACATATTTGTGTAGTACGTAAAGAAATATGAATGTTTTAGTTGGACCACTTTTTTCGCTTTGTGATAGATGGCGCTGTAATAGTCACCAACATATGGCTCACAAATTTAGACGAACAGTTGGTAACAGGTAGGTTTTTTAGATTAAAATACAGATGGTAGGTACGTTTGAACATTTTATTACGGTTGTTCCTATGTGATACATGTACCTTTGTGAACTTATCATTTCTCAGAACGCATGATGTTACAGCGTGATTACCTGTAAATACCACAATTAGTGCAATAAATTCTCAAAATTATGTCCGTCAGCCTCAATGCATTTGGCAATACGTGCAACGACATTCCTCTCAACAGCGAGTAGTTCGCCTTCCGTAATGTTCGCACATGCACTGACCATGCGCTCACGCATGTTGTCAGGCGTTGTCGGTGGATCACGATGGCAAATTTACCTCAACTTTCCCCTCACAAAGAAATCCGGGGACGTTACATACAGTGGACGTGCGGGCCATGGTATGGTGCTTCGACGACCACTCCACCTGTCATGAAATTTACTATACAATGCCGCTTCAACCGCACGCGAGCTATGTGCCGGAAATCCATCGTGTTAAAAGTATATCGCCATTCTGCCATCCAGTGAAACATCTTATAGTAACATCGGTAGAACATTACGTAGGAAATCAGCATTAATTCCACCATTTAGATTGCGATCGATAAAATGCCGCAGCCATCGTGGATTTTCCGTTGCCCAATAGTGCATACTACGCCGGTTTACGTTACCGCTGTCGGTGAATGACGCTTCGTCGCTGAATAGGACGATTGCAAAACGTCCCGTAATTTCTCTTGTGCCCAGTGGCAGAACTGTACACGACGTTCACAGTCGTCTCTATGCAATTCCTGGTCCATAGAAATATAGTACGGGTGCAATCGATGTTGATGCAGAATTATGAACACCGACGTTTTTGAGATTCCCAAATCTCGCGCAATTTGTCTGCTACTGACGTGCGGATTAGCCGCGACAGCAGCTAAAACACCTACTTGGGCATCATCGTTTGTCTGCAGGTGGTGGTTGACGTTTCACATGTGGCTGAACACTCCCTGTTTCCTTAAATAAGGTAACTATCTAGCGAACGTTCCGGACTCTTGGATAATGTCGTCCAGGATACCGAGCAGCATTCATAGCACACGCCCGTTGGGCATTTTGATCACAATAGCCATACATCAACACGATATCGAACTTTTCTGCAGTTGGTAAACGGTCGATTTTAACACGGGTAATGTATCACGAAGCAAATACCGTTCGCACTGGCGGAATGTTATGTGATACCACATACTTATACGTTTCTGACTATTACAGCGCCATCTGTCACAAAGCGGAAAAAGTGGTCCAACTAAAACATTCGTATTACTTTACGTACGACACGAATATGTAATAAAAAATCGGGGTTCCTATTTAAAAGAACGCAGTTGACATCCGTTTGACCTATGGCAGCGCCATCTAGCGGGCCAACCATACCGCCATCTGGTTTCCCCCTTCAACCTAGACGAGTTTCGTTCTTTGTAGTTTTTTCGTTTGATGCTTATTGCTTGAGATATTTGGCCCCGTCAACATCAATGGACCACCCTGTATACCTTCATTATCATGGAAGGCTGTCATGCATATTTTAAGGTCAATCAAAATGCCGGCTGAATGTTTACCACTAGTACATGAATGAGTATTGTCTGTTCTTTTCGACATGTCAGAAGGAACATAAACCACACATTCGTATTATTAATTGGCGTCGATGAGCAATGAATCCACAGCCTTCATTGTGGATAGACATTTAAGTTGGACCTCCTGCGAGAACCTAAAATTAGCCAGCGTGGTGGACATGTACGGAGAGTGGGAGTAGGTGGCGCTGGATTTTAATGTGAGCATCTAAATGGACACACCACATACACAGGGTGATTAGCGAAGATGTGCAAATATTTTAATATGTTATTCTACAAGTAAAACTTAAGATAAGATTTCATATAAACATAGGTCCGCAAATGTTTAGTTACGAAGTTCATCATCATCATCATCATCATTTAAGACTGTGTCTTTCAGCGTCCAGTCTGGAGCATAGCCCCCCTTATAAAATTCCTCCATGATCCCCTATTCAGTGCTAACATTGGTGCCTCTTCTGCTGTTACGCCTATTACTTCAAAATCATTCTTAACCGAATCCAGGTACCTTATCCTTGGTCTGCCCCGACTCCTCCTACCCTTTACTGCTGAACCCATGAGTCTCTTGGGTAACCTTGCTTCTCCCATGCGTGTAACATGACGCCACCATCTAAGCCTGTTCGCCCTGACTGCTGCATCTATAGAGTTCATTCCCAGTTTTTCTTTGATTTCCTCATTGTGGACACCCTCCTGCCATTGTTCCCATCTAGTAGTCCTGCAATCATCCTAGCTACTTTCATATCCATAACCTCAATCTTGTTGATAAGGTAACCTGAATCCACCCAGCTTTCGCTCCCATACAACAAAGTTGGTCGAAAGATTGAACGGTGCACAGATAACTTAGTCTTGGTACTGACTTCCTTCTTGCAGAAGAGAGTAGATCGTAGCTGAGCGCTCACTGCACTAGCTTTGCTACACCTCGCTTCCAGTTCTTTCACTATGTTGCCATCCTGTTAGAATATGCATCCTAAATACTTTAAACCGTCCACCTGTTCTAACTTTGTTCCTCCTATTTGGCACTCAATCCGTTTATATTTTTTTCCCACTGACATTACTTTCGTTTTGGAGATGCTAATCTTCTTATCATAGTCCTCACATTTCTGATCTAGCTCTGAAATATTACTTTGCAAACTTTCAATCGAATCTGCCATCACAACTAAGTCATCCGCATATGCAAGACTGCTTATTTTGTGTTCACATATCTTAATCTCACCCAGCCAGTCTATTGTTTTCAAAATACGATCCATAAATAATATGAACAACAGTGGAGACAGGTTGCAGCCTTGTCTTACCAATAAAACTACTCTGAACCATGAACTCAATTTACCGTCAACTCTCACTGCTGCCTGGCTATCCATGTAAAGACGTTTAATTGCTTGCAAAATTTTGCCTCCTATTCCATAATCTCGTAGAACAGACAATAATTTCCTCCTAGGAACCCGGTCATACGCCTTTTCTAGATCTATAAAGCATAGATACAATTCCCTGTTCCACTCATAACACTTCTCCATTATTTGCCGTAAGCTAAAGATCTGGTCCTGACAACCTCTAAGAGGCCTAAACCCACACTGATTTTCATCCAATTGGTCCTCAACTAATACTCGCACTTTCCTTCCAACAATACCTGAGAAGATTTTACCCACAACGCTGATTAAAGAGATACCTCTGTAGTTGTTACAATCTTTTCTGTTTCCATATTTAAAGATTGGTGTCATTACTGCTTTTGTCCAGTCTGATGGAACCTGTCCCGACTCCCAGGCCAATTCAATTATCCTGTGTAACCATTTAAGATCTGACATTCCACTGTATTTGATGAGTTCCGACTTAATTTCATCCACCCCAGCTGCTTTATTGCACTGCAATCTATTGACAATTTTCTCCACTTCCTCAAATGTGATCCTATTTCCATCATCATTCCTATCCCATTCTACCTCGAAATCTGAAACATTACTGATCATATTTTCACCTACATTGAGCAACTCTTCAAAATATTCCCTCCATCTTACATGTTATTCTACAAGTAAAACTTAAGATAAAAGTTCATATAAACATAGGTCCGCAAATGTTTAGTTACGAATTTACGGCTAATAAAACATTTTTCCTGGAATTTAACATCTTCGCTAATATTAAGGTATCGCAAAATTGTACGAGGGTAAAGTAAAGCACGATTCTCATTTATTTTGTTGTTATCGGTCTGGTTGAATCTAAAAAAAAAAAAAAAACATGTCCCTGATGTGTATCTGCAGTAGTCTTCCAGAACGTCTAGAGACGCAAAAATTATTATACATATAAATTTGTTCTCATCCCATTAAGAACGTAGAAACGTTTACGTCACCGTTGGAAACCGTTAGTGACTTGTTTCAGTCGTTCTCAATCTTGAAACGAGTTAGTTTTCTATATTGCTCACTGAAAGAACATAATAACTATAATGTATTTAAGTGAAACCACATAGTAACTGTTGTAGTTTGTAGATTATTTATACAGTTGGGATGCCTTTCAAATTTGCGACAGAAGAATACGCCGATATGATGTTTATTTATGGCAAATGCCGTGGTTATGCTGTAATTTATGAGGATAAAGTAAATACACATTAAGGCATTACTTGCTTGCATTATGAATGCAATAGACGAAATGAAGAACATCCCTTTCAAACTGAAACGAGCAACAAAATCTGTTCAAACTTCTGCAGCTAACTGCATTGAACTCGGTGAAGACATTTTTGAACATTTATTGAAGATTTATTGTGAAACTGTATGTACACTGTACAGCACCCTTGACACTGAGCTTTGATTTTTCTGGTTTAATATGAATTCAAGCGTCCTATGGTATTAATAAAAGTAGATATGAGAGGTTCCATGCCCTCTTTTGTTTGTCTCCTCTCATTTTCATAAATTTTATTAATGTTCTATGTGATTGCACGGTAGTAACTGACCAATAAGGTTATTGTGATGAGAGTATTTGTACTGAGAGTTCAAAAAACTACTTTTTACTTGATTCTCATGCTTGCTGGTTTACTTCTGTGGTTGGCCTGGGTGAGGCGAGAATCGTAGGATGCGGCACACTGCGTTTCCGGTTGGGAGCTGCACTTCCCTGAATTCTGAGGGATTCATACAATAGGCTTAGGCACCTGGCGGAACGACTGACATCGGTCGAGTTTCGCCTATTGTATGCACGGCGAAACGACCTGCGAGACGTCTGAGTGTGGCCACAGTTTATGCGTTTACCATTCTGGCGCGTCCGGAACGAAGATTCCTGGCACCGACTGACTGCGGCCGCCCGCGGTGGTCTATCGGTTCTAGGCGCTCAGTCCGGAACCGCGCGACCGCTACGGTCGCAGGTTGGAATCCTGCTTCCGGCATGGATGTGTGTGACGTCCTTAGGTTAGTTAGGTTTAAGTAGTTCTAAGTCCTAGGGGACTAATGACCGCAACAGTTAACTCCCATAGTGCTCAGAGCCATTTTGAACCGACTGACTGCATTGTACTCTTGATTCGGAGAATACTTGTGGACTGTGCCCTGCTGGGTGCGACTGCCTGGCACCAGATTTCCGATGGTCAAAGCAGGTTGTTTTCGTTGCCGCTCAAACGGCAAGTTCAGTGCCCTCAGCTGAATAGCAGAGGCATGATTGGTCAACTTAAACTGAGGATAGTTGACGTCGAGATTGAAGGTAACGGTCACTATTGGTGCGAATAATGTTCTGAGACAGTGTGGGGGAAATTTGGAATCACAACTGAATGCTGATTCGCGGTTTTCGAGGAGAGTAGGGAGTTGAGCAATGCTGGCTTCGATCTTGCATCGCATCACAGAGGAGATTCGGGATCTGATCTCCGTCGGAGTCGGGCGGTCTTGCGACTTGGTCGCTCTTTTTCGGCAGAACTTAGAATTCTCGGACAGCCTTCGCGGCCAGCGGTTGACACAGAGTTGCTTCATGGCAGAAGTCGGCGCCTATATCATCAGGACGCTGCCTACCGACGACGTTCTGTAGATTTCAGTACTGGTACAGTATCTTGCGCCTCCGGCATTGTAGGACTTTGTCAATTTGATACTGAATTCCTTTAGCAGATCGCACGCTTGCTTTGCTACAAGTCCACCTTGCTTGTTTCTCCATGCGATCTCATTTGAGCTCTCACTACTAATTACGATACTGCTATATGGTCGGGAGATTAATATTTGATTCATTACGACCTACAGTCATTTTCGTCAATCTACTGCATCACAGAGAGTAGGAGCCCATTGTTCTCGAGCCAACTCTTATTCTCATTACATTTCAGTATACTCTATCCTTCAACTGACTGTGTGTGTCGACAGTTATGTGCATTTATGTTCTGATACATAATAAATCTCATTGTAATATTTAATCTGCATATCATTTCGTAGATATAGCCAAAATCCCTTTCTGTTGTTTATTATGATGTTCTCTTTTTTTGAGTAGATTACGATTTCTATTAAATTATTCTGTGTATGCACTCCTTATTTTGCCAACTAGCAGGGCCCACCATCATTTCCTTCCGTTACCGTTGTGCGAATAATTAATTAGCTGGTAGATAAGGAGGGGGTCGAGTGAATGTCTCGTTCTCATGCAAAGTTCGTCTGAATTAAAGAGGTATAAACTCTTCACCACCCCGGCACGTCGCAGATTATCTGACACATTCTTACAGTTTAAACTAACATTATTATCATTATTTTTCCCAAATTAAATTCCCTACATTATTATCATTATTTTTCCCAAATTAAATTCCCTACATCTTCTGTTGAAAACTTCGTTTAACTGTCTGGAAACTAAAAAAATAACTTTCTTGTTTAGTTTTACTTGTAGAATAACGTATTAAGATTTTTGCATATCTTCGTGAATCATCCTGTATATAATTAAGGTGAGACCAGCCAGCGGTCTCTTCAGGGTAGATGCAAACCGTCCTAAATAACAGACACCATATATATATATATATATATATATATATATATATATATATATATATATATATATATATATATACTCCTGGAAATTGAAATAAGAACACCGTGAATTCATTGTCCCAGGAAGGGGAAACTTTATTGACACATTCCTGGGGTCAGATACATCACATGATCACATTGACAGAACCACAGGCACATAGACACAGGCAACAGAGCATCCACAATGTCGACACTAGTACAGTGTATATCCACCTTTCGCAGCAATGCAGGCTGCTATTCTCCCATGGAGACGATCGTAGAGATGCTGGATGTAGTCCTGTGGAACGGCTTGCCATGCCATTTCCACCTGGCGCCTCAGTTGGACCAGCGTTCGTGTCGGACGTGCAGACCGCGTGAGACGACGCTTCATCCAATCCCAAACATGCTCAATGGGGGACAGATCCGGAAATCTTGCTGGCCAGGGTAGTTGACTTACACCTTCTAGAGCACGTTGGGTGGCACGGGATACATGCGGACGTGCATTGTCCTCTTGGAACAGAAAGTTCCCTTGCCGGTCTAGGAATGGTAGAACGATGGGTTCGATGACGGTTTGGATGTACCGTGCACTATTCAGTGTCCCCTCGACGATCACCAGAGGTGTACGGCCAGTGTAGGATATCGCTCCCCACACCATGATGCCGGGTGGTGGCCCTGTGTGCCTCGGTCGTATGCAGTCCTGATTGTGGCGCTCACATGCACGGCGCCAAACATGCATACGACCATCATTGGCACCAAGGCAGAAGCGACTCTCATCGCTGAAGACGACACGTCTCCATTCGTCCCTCCATTCACGCCTGTCGCGACACCACTGGAGGCGGGCTGCACGATGTTGGGGCGTGAGCGGAAGACGGCCTAACGGTGTGCGGGACCGTAGCCCAGCTTCATGGAGACGGTTGCAAATGGTCCTCGCCGATACCCCAGGAGCAACAGTGTCCCTAATTTGCTGGGAAGTGGCGGTGCGGTCCCCTACGGCACTGCGTACGATCCTACGGTCTTGGCGTGCATCCGTGCGTCGCTGCGGTCCGGTCCCAGGTCAACGGGCACGTGCACCTTCCGCCGACCACTGGCGACAACATCGATGTACTGTGGAGATCTCACGCCCCACGTGTTGAGCAATTCGGCGGTACGTCCACGCGGCCTCCCGCATGACCACTATACGCCCTCGCTCGAAGTCCGTCAACTGCACATACGGTTCACGTCCACGCTGTCGCGGCATGCTACCAGTGTTAAAGACTGCGATGGAGCTCCGTATGCCACGGCAAACTGGCTGACACTGACGGCGGCGGTGCACAAATGCTGCGCAGCTAGCGCCATTCGACGGCCAACACCGCGGTTCCTGGTGTGTCCGCTGTGCCGTGCGTGTGATCATTGCTTGTACAGCCCTCTTGCAGTGTCCGGAGCAAGTATGGTGGGTCTGACACACCGGTGTCAATGTGTTCTTTTTTCCATTTCCAGGAGTGTATATATATATATATATATATATATATATATATATATATATATGTTCACGTTCAGGCGTAACCACAAGAGCCAGAACGAAGACTAAGAACGCAAGACCAGACAAGGCGGTGAAATGACGTCGACCAGTGGTATACGGAATAGGACTGCACTACGACAGGAGCGCCCTCAAGTTGAAGTCAATATAAGCGCCGCTCCTACCCGCCTCGCCCGCTCAGATCGACTCAGTATACGGTCATCAGTGGAACGTATTCGCAAAGTAGCACAGCATAGCAGAGAGTGCTACAAGAACAGCTAGTTGTGATCGACGAACATAACTGGTTGTATGTCACCCATTGTTTGCAGCTGCTACTTGTAATTCTCCATGTTAAGTATTGTCAATCTAATTTGTAGAAAAAAAACTACTAATCTTATTTGCATAAATTGTTGTACAGCGCCGGCCGATGTGGTCGAGTGGTTCTAGGCGCTATAAGCCGGCTGCGGTGGCCGAGCAGTTCTAAGCGCTACAGTCTGGATCCTCGCGACCGCTACAGTCGCAGGTGAGAATCCTGCCTCCCGCATGGAGGAGTGTGATGTCCTTAGGTTAGTTAGGTTTAAGTAGTTCTATGTTCGAGGGGACTGATGACCTCAGAAGTTAAGTCTCATAGTGCTGAGAGCCATTTTAACCAATTCTGTTGTATAGCGTTCCGAGAACGCAGCATCCCTTAGGAACCCTATACGAGACGAATGGGTAATACCCAACAACTGGCGACGAGGCTTTCCAACTGAACTCGGTACCGACGGCCGTGGAAATTTGTGTGGTTTTTATTCTGGCTCCTTAATTCCCTCTTGTCTTTACTTTGCAGGGGCGCTCAATTGCTTTAACAGTTTCTTGTCGTTTTTGCTAATCAGTGTTTTCAGGTGGGCATTGCAGAAACTTTCTTTGAGTATATATTTATATCTATATGCTACATTTGAGTCTTCACATATGGCACGCCCCCCCCCCCCCCCCCCCCCCGACCTGTCCCGCCCACTGCTCAGGCGCCACCACTGCAAGCATTAGATGCCACACAGCTAATGCAGGTGTTTCAATTTCTGACACAGCAAATATCAGCACTACTCAATACGGTTCATCAGCTACTCGCCAACGCTGCACGCCCGACGGAACAAGCACTGCCTACTACAGCTGATATACCACCTTCTCGACAGTTTATTGAACAAAAATAGGAATGGCTTCAGTGGCTGCACCAGTTAAATGCCTCATAACGCCCCAGATACTGTGAAAATTCCGTATCTATTATCTGTGGTAGGCTCAAATGGTTCAAATGCCTCTGAGCACTGTTGCTGTTGTTGTTGTTGTTGTTGTTGTCTTCAGTCCTGAGACTGGTTTGATGCAGCTCTCCATGCTACTCTATCCTGTGCAAGCTGCTTCATCTCCCAGTACCTACTGCAACCTATATCCTTCTGAATCTGCTTAGTGTATTCATCTCTTGGTCTCCCTCTACGATTTTTACCCTCCACGCTGCCCTCCAATGCTAAATTTGTGATCCCTTGATGCATCAAAACATGTGCTACCAACCGATCCCTTCTTCTAGTCTAGTTGTGCCACAAACTTCTCTTCTGACCAATCCTATTCAATACCTCCTCATTAGTTATGTGATCTACCCATCTAATCTTCAGCATTCTTCTGTAGCACCACATTTCGAAAGCTTCTATTCTCTTCTTGTCCCAACTAGTTATCGTCCATGTATCACTTCCATACATGGCTACACTCCAAACAAATACTTTCAAAAACGACTTCCTGATACATAAATCTATATTCGATGTTAACAAATTTCTCTTCTTCAGAAACGCTTTCCTTGCCATTGCCAGTCTACATTTTATATCCTCTCTACTTCGACCATAATCAGTTATTTTGCTCCCCAAATAGCAAAACTCCTTTACTACTTTAAGTGTCTCATTTCCTAATCTAATTCCCTCAGCATCGCCCGACTTAATTTGACTACATTCCATTATCCTCGTTTTCCTTTTGTTGATGTTCATCTTATACCCTCCTTTCAAGACACTGTCCACTCCGTTCAACTGCTCTTCCAAGTCCTTTGCAGTATATTCCAATAAATCGTCACACATTTGACCCCCCCCTCCCCTACCTGACTAAAACTATCATCCAACTGATGGCATGTAATGGACAAGGCATTCCCGTTTTCGGAAAGTGTACTTTGCGTGCTATGTATCGCTCTCATACGCCCTTTTACTGTGCTACAATCACGCGACAGTGATAACATATTTGGTCTTGATTCTTTTGACTTGTTTGCATTTAACATTCAGGACAATGTGTTGTAAGCGTCTGCATTGAATGCAAAAGACAGGTTAGTTACTGGAACTCTTTTCTGAAGGTTTAGGCCAAGCTAACAATACTGTTGCACATATTACTGTGAAAGACAATGCTCAGCCGAAATTTTGCGGGGCCAGAAGTGTTCCCATTGCGTTACAGGACAAAGTGGCTGCTGAACTTGAAGAATGGCAAGATAGCGGAGTTATTGCGCCCATATCAGCTAGTCAGTGGGCAACTACTCATACCTTCAGGTCACACTCGCCTCTGTGTTGACTTTAAGTCTACAGTCAACTCACAAACAGTGATCGATATACACAGCCAGAGAGTCTCACGGACAGTGCGTCTAGTGAATACTACTTGGACATGTTTGTGTTCGCCCTTTGGGAGTGCTTCCGCACCCGTCATTTTCCAACGGTATTTGGAACAACTGACTGCACAAGTGCCAAAGTGTTCAAACTGTTTGGGTGACATTGTTTCAGTACGTCGTGTACCTCAAGAACGTACTGCAAATTTAAGTGTTTTGTTTCGCGTGTTGTCTGATGCAGGAGTAAAGTGTGGACTGGACAAGTGTGTTATTTTAAACCTGAGTTGCAGTGTCTTGTGTTGTAAAAAGTCAAGGTGTACATTCTCTTCAGTCGCATTTGTTATCCATACGAGACTTGCGGATTCCTCGTAGCTTCACGGAATTGCAGTCAGTCTTCAGGAAAATGAAGTACTACGTTCAGTTCATCGTGAATGCTGCGGAAAATGCGGCTCCATTACATAGCTTGTGTCGCAAGAATGTCCCCTTTGTTGGGACAGATGAGTGCCAAGTAGCTTTTCAAAGACGTAAAGAGGCATTGCTCAGTGATCGATGCTTAGTTCACTTTTATCCTAACAAACCAGTTATATTCTAAGTTAACGCTGCCTCTTACGGAATAGGTGCAGTGCTTTCCCACAGAAATGGTGACAAAGACAGGCTTATTGCTTTGGCAACAAAAGTGTTGTCCAAAGCTGAGTGTAACTATTCACAAATTGAAAAAGATGCTTTGGCTACTGCGTATGGTGTCACCAAATTTCACCACTATTGGGATGGCCGAAAATTCTACTAAGTGATGGATCACAAGCCTTTGCAGTCCTTGTTTCATACGACGAAACCGGTTCCTGTACGAACCGCCCAAAAATTGCAAATATGGACGTTGTTGTTATCTCAGTACCAGTACGAGATAATCTATCGTCCGACAGCTAAGCATGGTAATGCGCACGCACTTTCACGTCTTCCGCTTGTCCCTGATACAGACTTCGATGCTTCTGCTGCACCTTGTTGTCACATCGATGCTCAGGATTTTGAATTTCTTCAGTCTTTTCCGCTGAACTATAAGAAAATTGCACAGGCCACGGAAGCTGATCCAGATCTGAACATTTTACTAAGATATCTTTTCACGGCTTGGTCTCACTCATTGCGTAGCATACAAAACTCTGTAGTGCGCGGATACTTTGCCCGCCGGCATAGCCTCGCTGAACAGTAAGGTGTGATTCTTGTTCAAAATGACATTGGCCAGTCACGTGTGTTGATCCCGAAAGCTTTGCCAAACGACTTATGGCAGTTACTTCACCACTGGGGGATCGTTCGTACGAAACAGCGCGTCGAACCTGTACTTGGCAGTGATGGACGTACAAATGGAACAAATGACGTCAGTGTCACACATGTGCGGAAAATCAGTCCGCTCCGCCACAAAAGTTCGCTGCTTGGCCTTAGTCGCAATCGCCATGGCAACGTCTGCACGTAGACTTTGTGGTACCTTTCTGGAACACCCGGTGGTTGACCCATATAGCAAGTTGCCTTTTGCTTGGCCAATGAACTCGACAACGTCACGTAGCACAATTCAGGTGTTCTTATAGATATACTGCCTAGAAGGTTTACCTTAAGTAATAGTGTCAGACAACGGACCTCAGTTCACGTCAAATGAATTTGAAACATTCTGTGAACGCAATGGTATGCAGCATCCAACTAGTTCACAGTTCCACAGTCAAACTGCGAAGCGGAACGTTTTCTCAGAACATTCAAGCAGCAGATGGCCAATCGTCACTCTGCACACACAAAGGATCAAGTAGTTCAACTGTTTCTCGTATCGTTCGCACCCACGAGATGGACCATCTCCGGCGGAATTGCTTCACGGCTGCCGCCTTCGCGCACTGATCCGCCTGCTACACCCTCCTCAGAATTCGGCGCCGGAGGAATGCCACTAGTATCGCTTCAGGCTGCATGATAGTGGCTTTTTCAGGGTTTTTAGCGGCAGCACACGGCGAGCGCAAGGCGAGGTCACTTGGCGCTTGCATGTATCTTCTTTCAGGTGCCTATGGCTTGCACCGCCGCAATCAACATCAACTTCTCCCCTGTCATGTACACAACGATTTTTCAATCTCTCTTCCCCCAGATCCACAGGACAAGAGGACAGTAAGGCCGCAGCAGCGGCCAGAGGGTGTCATCACGACAACGCAGGACGACCCCATGGAGGCGGAGCCTTCGCCTCCTCCGCCTCCTCTCGTCTTACCGATGGGGCTGGACCCGCCCAAACCGCAGCAATCGCAGCCTTCTTCATCTGGTTCCTGGCAGCCGGAGGTGGACGCGTACCCTTCTGGTCGTTTTCCGATCGACGTTTACGACACAACGCAGGCCGGATGGCGGGGTACGGCAGGAAGCTTGATGTCCCCTGCAGCCACAGCTTCCAGCCCGACTTTGCGCCAACACTCCTGCATCCCCCGCCATGGTCGCACGCCCTACACGACGACGGTCCGTTGCTTTCTGTGTGTGTGGGGGGGGGGGGGGGGGAGGAGGAATTTTCTGGCGCAACCACAAGCGCCGGAACTAAGATGTAGAATGCAATACCAGAGAAGGCTGAGAAACGACGCCGGCCAATGGAGGGAGGAATAGGACCGCACTGCGACAGCAGCGTCCTCAAGCTGAAGTGAATATAAGCAACACTCCTGCCAGCCTCGGCCGCTCAGATCGGCTGAGTATATGGACATTAGTTAAACATATTTTCAGAGCATAGCACAGAATAGCAGAGTGTGTTACAAGAACAGCTAGTTGTGATCATTATCGGTTCCTTGTCTGGACTTTGTCTATAGTGACAAACATAAGCAAGAGACGCAGGTTAAAATCCCAGTCATGCACAAATTTTCAATTTCCCTCGCTGATTTAAATCAATGGTCACTAACAGCCAATGTCTCTAATTCCTTTGCGTCTTAACCCAGTAATAGCTCTTCTAAACCGAGCATATTAAATGACCACCAAATACAGCTGTTCTGAATTTTTTTAAAGTAAAGAGAATAAATAGTTATTGTTTTCAAGAAGGAATATCATCAGGCATCCCCATGTCTTCAGAAAGATGGATGACTAAACTGCAAGTAACGTATGTAATTTTAGCTACAATGGCTGTTCTTGGCAAACGCCGTGACAGTGAAATAAAACGACAACATGATAACAAAACCCAGCTACTGCCTAGTAATTCCGTTTTTACTGCGACAATATACTTTTTGATGTCATAGTTTCAACCTCAATGGTGCAGTTATTATCTGAGAATCTTCGTTCTAAAGTCAGCATTTCAGAAACTCTTATTTTGCGAACTTTGTTCATTTCTTTTGATTATAACAATGGAAAAACTTAAACGATTGCATTCGGGCCCAGACGGGACAATCGTGACCAACCGACCGCCACTTCATCCTCATTCAATGGCGTCATTGGGATGCAGTGTGGAGGAGCATGGTGTCAGAACATCCCTCTCCCAGCTGTTTCCGGCTTTCTAGACATTAATATCGCTGTTTCTAACTCGCTCACACCTCCTCAGATTTCATCACAAGGTTGAGTGCAACTGATTCCAATCTTCTCATTAAGGAAAAATCCCTAGAAGAGCCGAGAATCGAACCCACATCCTCCACATAGCAGCCATACAAACTGACTGATGGCGTAAACTAATAATGACACTATGGCATCGCAATGAAATTGCTTACATATCTACTGAGCCCCTGATCACGAAGTTGTGCCTTAAAAATGAACATTTTTTGAAAAGTCAAGCCGGCCGTAGTGGCCGTGCGGTTCTAGGCGCTGCAGTCTGGAGCCGAGCGACCGCTACGGTCGCAGGTTCGAATCCTGCCTCGGGCATGGATGTGTGTGATGTCCTTAAGTGAGTTAGGTTTAATTGGTTCTAAGTTCTAGGCGACTGATGACCTCAGAAGTTAAGTCGCATAGTGCTCAGAGCCATTTGAACCATTTTTGTGAAAAGTCAGTACACAAGTTTAGTATTACGTTTACCAGAAAGTAATGTAGTTTGCTATGAAGTGCCGTTATTTCTTGCCTTTTCTTATAAGGTACAATTATAACTAAAATAGGTAGACTGGTAATACAGACTGATCATATACGCTCAGAAATGGTTTTTGATAATACCACAAGGAAACAGGTGTGACTGGGCATGATTACGGAAACGTTGTTGTCTCCGCACGTTCATAGATAATGCCTGCTACTATATGTTAATCAGTCAGAACATTATGACCACCCACCAAATAGCCGGTTGGCCACCTCTGGCACGGATAAAGTCGTCAACGAGTCGTTGCACGAGGCCTTGGTAGATCACTTGAGGGAGTTCACATCACATTTGCACACATAAGTGACCTGATTTCCATAAAATCCCGAGTGGGGGTGATGAGCTCTTACGCCACGTTCAATCGCATCCCAGATATATTCGATGGGGTTCAGATCTGACAGGTTGCAGGACCAGCACATCAATTGAAACACGCCAGTGTGTTCCTCAGACCACTCCATCACACTCCTGGTCTTGTGACATGGCGTGTTATCTTGGTGAAAAAAGCCACTGCCGTCGTGAAACCTGATCGTCATGAAGAGGTGTACGTGGTATGCAATCATTAAACGATACTCCTTGGCTTCGTACGAGCTCCACTGGACCCATGGATCCCACATGCATGTTTCCCAGAGCATAATGGAGCCGCCACCAGCTTGCTTCTGTCCTGTAGTGCAGGTGACAAGGAGCTATTTCCTTGGAAGGCGACGGATTCTCTCCCTCCCCTCACCTTGATGAAGTAGGTGTTGGGAGTCTCAGACCGTGGAACGCGCTGCCACTGCACCAACGCCCGGTGCCGATGGTCACGTGGCCATTTCAGTCGTAGTGGTCGACATCGTGATGTTAATATTGGCACTTACATGGGTCGTAGGCTGCGGAGACACATCGTTAGGAGTGTTCCGTGCACTATGTGTTCAGACATACTTGTACTCATCCCATCATTAAAGTCTAATGTTAGTTCTAACACAGTTCGCCGCGTTCCTTACTTTACCAGTGTGCCCTGCCTACGAGGTCCGACATTTGTAATGAGGTGTGGCCACCCAACACCACGACGTCTGGATGTGGTTTCACCTTGGTTTTGCCACGTGTTGACTACACTCACAACAGAATTATTCCAATACCCGGCAAGTCCTGCAGTTTCCGAAATGCTCGTGCCGTCACAATATGCCCTCCGTCAAACTCGGATAAATAGTGCGTCTTCCTCATACTACCCAGGGACAGTAGGCTTACTGATAAATACATCCACTGTGCATGTTTCTGACCAGCTGTCGCTTGTCGGCAGGTGACGCAAATTTTAAAGTATTTAGAGAGTACAAATAGAACAGAAAACAGAAAGTAACTGGAGATGCAGCACTGATCCAGAACAGCAATGGCACAATCGACATTATCTGCACGTGAGAGGAGAAGATTGATAAAATCTCCGACTGTACAGTACGTACCTAAACGTAGGCCCGAAGGAGAATACAGGTATAAACTGAACGATTTTCAAATTTCGTCATGGCAGAGTATGGAGATAATAAAATATCCACTACAGAGTGCTAAAGGCGAGCGGGGTAACAAAATGAACTACTCGACATAACTGCATGTAGAATTAGAAACAGCATTGGGAATATACTGAGAAACCGTTGAGGAATTATAGAAACATTCTTGTTATGATATGTTGAGGGGAATAAGTAAGAAAGTCTGACGACTCAAAATCTCGGCTGATATAGTCAGCGGATGCCAATATAACGAATTAATGAAGGAAGCGATCGACACCAAAACTTGAAGTCGCAAAGGGACTGCTCATAGTGTAGAACACTGACTAGAATAACATTCGAAAATATGAACACCCAAATCGTTATATGCAAGGATCCCATGGTAAGTCTAGGAAGTCAAGTAAAGATGAACATAGATGATTTCGCAATCTAAATCATGATGGATGGATCTGCAGTAGAACACAACTTTTTTTCAATATCTAGTGGCGTGTACAACAAAATGGAGCTTGCTGTAAATATCCTTGTAAGGTGGCTATAATTTTGCACCTACAAGCACTCATCCACATACTTTGCCGTGATGTACATACACAATTAGGTATCATGTGATAGGGTGTACATCGTATATGCAAATATTAAAGGAGGCTGACATTGTCACGTACGCCTTGTAAATAATTGTTAACGCTTATTGCATGAAAGGTGAACTAATGTCTTTATTATAAAAACGGTCTAATAAATGATTGCCTATATTAGTAGCGGTTGGAACGCCAATGGAGATGAAACGGCTGGCAGAACTCAAGCTCTGGGTGGAAGGCCTGCACAGTTGTTGGTCTGCTTAAACAGTGGAAGTAGCTAGAAGGCACCTGAGCTCTGGAGCACAGTAGGGTGATGGCCAGCCGCTATGGTAGTAGGGGCCGGAAGGATAGCCGGATAATACTTCCAAACGCTGAAAATCATGGACGCAGGTGAGAGGAACGAAGAAGCGGCACCTCGGAAACCACGCAGGCTGGGTTATTTCCAAGGGTTTTTACTCAGAAGCGTACCATTGTACGAGTATAGGTTTTTCATCGGAAACCTTCCACGCTGGACGACAAAAGACTAAAATATGGTTGATCGGCGTTCGGAAGAATCTGTAGAGAGGGAGAATATTCCTTGGTTTCGGGAATATGATTTGTTTTCGGAATTACAATGGTGGGGGGCCAAGCCTTGCTGGGAAGCCAGCGCTGGAAACACGTGGTCTTCCATTGTGAGCGCCGGTGTTGACGGTCGCTTGATATCAGCTTTGTTGGTACAGATGGACTTGCTGTCCTTGCTCTCAGAAGAATTTATAGTTATAACAGTTAGTCACTGAACTGTTGCGAACCTATACGATTCTGGACTTAACCTCCAGGTTGGGAGTCGTTGTTGAGTACGCAGCGTTCAGTAATAGAGAGCACTTACAATGCCTATACTTACGTTGAGACGTTATGTGAACTCCGTCCTTAAAGCTGGGAGTTCGCGTTTCTCGTATGTAGAACACAGAGAGAAGACAGTACTAGAGTATATTAATCAGCGGACACCCTTCTGCCATCTTAGAGTTTGAAAGAGTTTATTTGTGGCTGGAGTTCTTCCATAGTCGCAGCGAGTGCGAGAACCATCACTTCGACGCACCGGCCGCAGTACATACGGTGATATCGCAAAGTGCTTCGGCTTATTAGGGCTAAAAAAGCTAAACAGCTGTGATCACGTTAGTCTATTTCCACTGAGGTTCCACACCACTGTAGATTGAAAGTAGTGTCTTCTAGTGTTCGGTACGTAGATGATGTCAGTCATATTAGATCGCGCAGTCATAATAAGTTGCAGAGTTGGCAACTGATTAGCAACTTTACTTAGGAAATGTAAACTTTGTAATATAAAGTTCTTCTAATCTGCAATAAATATATAAGCAGGAACAACGTTTATCATTTAGTAGTATTAGATGTCTTACTCATTCATTTGTGTTTAGATTGTAATTTATAGAATTAAGAGATCCCAAGATGTGCTTCAGGGGGTAGTCGGACAGGGCCAATCATCATTTTAGTGTTTATTGTTTTCCGTTGCGCACATTCATTTTACACCTGCCTGGAGTAGCATGTTGGATCCTTTCTTCTCGGATAGCATTCGACTAGCCATCATCTTGCTAGGCTATAGTGGACTCACTTACTGACTGTTGAGTAGCGTGTCCTGTGACGTTACTTAGGCAGTCAGATCATAGCAAAATGAATCCACAGATATTATGGAAAGTAGTCCAACAGGCTAGCTGTTCTTCTACACTGGTGGTTTCCCAGGCATGAGAAGAGGAAGAGATACGGCAAAAGCAAAATCAGAATCGGCAGATGGGCGTTTGAATGTCGCTCCCCCTAGCTGTTCACTTTCTCAGATTACTCTGTTTCCTAGTATGAGATGTTTTATTTGTAGACCTAGAGGAAAATTTGAAAGAAAACTTATCTAACAGTAAAAATCATGCGAAAAAGAGGCTTCCTTGTGACCTTTAGCTAAGTGAGGATACTGCACTTAGTATTCAATTTTGTGTACAGTGGCGGTGGATGATAATGAATACTTTCAAATATACTTCTCGTGTCTGCCACTGCATAACACTGTGCAAGTTCGGCAATAGCATACTAAAACAGAAGTCTGCGTTTGCGACTGTTACCAAGGTGACGACTGGGGTACGTCGTTATCACTACAGTAGGGAATGGTGGTGGGCAATAAGTCATAATTTCAAATAAACCTTTCGGGATTGCCATCGGATAACGCTGTGCAAGTCCCGCAATATTTCTTCGAAGCAACTTTTAGACATTTTGAAAATGTGTATATTGTGTTCACTGCTACAAGACGCTACTGCAAAAGACAACACAGCAACAACCACTTTCTGAAGATATCGAACAGTTGTCTCGAAGAAGTATTGTTGGACTTGCACAGTGT
Organism: Schistocerca gregaria; assembly: GCF_023897955.1. NCBI lineage: Eukaryota > Metazoa > Arthropoda > Insecta > Orthoptera > Acrididae > Schistocerca > Schistocerca gregaria. Next base: position 1,046,746,698 of record NC_064920.1, on the reverse strand, counting down.
TATCCAATGGCAATCGCGAAAGGTGTGCTTGCAACAGGTCTACCGGGAAAGTCTGAAAATTCATTCAAGGCATAATTTACTCGATGTTGTTGGTGGTTCATGGTCTTCCGTGAGATGCGCTGGTGGAGAAAGAAGTGACAGTGACACATGTATGAGGAATAGCTTGGTAATGCCAGACTAAAATTTTGGTAGCCACCAAAAATATTTTTTTTTACATTTGGCTACACTTTTGATATTAAAAATATTCTCCTCTTATTGATCTGTAGATGAAAATCTTTTGTGTATCAAGAGGTCGTGAAACATAAAACTAAGTTTTCCTTCAGAACAAGCTGCTTAATAACATGCAATGCCAAGGTGTATTTAGACAATTAATCATTTGCTTTTACAGACAGTCAGAAACCCGTGTAACGTAACTGTTACCAACTGCCGCGTCGACTAATTGTGTGAAACTATAATGTTCAGTGCCTCACAGCCTGGAATAAGCCACCCGGAGAGGTGATACAGTGGACACTGAAGTCAAATTCTGGAGCAGCAAGATTGAAATCCTCGTCCTCTCATTCTGAACTTGAATTAATGCCATTTTTCTTTTTAATTTTTTTCAGACGAACGACAGCCTGGCACATTTAAACAGGATATTTGTGCTGCTATCTTTTCCATATGCTGTGTTCGTTGAAGAAAGGCCTCTCCACTGACAAATCGTTAAACATCTGTATTACTTTCCTTTTACGGACAAGACATTGTAGATGAAGCCACTCTGCTAATTTTTCTTTCATTTTCACATGTCAGCTGACTGGTTTAATAGGGTCTTCCACGAATTTCTTTAGTGTGTCAAATTCTTCACCTCAGAGTAGTACGTACACCCATGGTCCTCAATTATTTATATATTCCAATCTTGGTCATCCTTACAGTTATCACGTTCTGCAGTTCTCTCTAGTATGATGGAAGATATTCCCTGTTATATTAATGCATGTCCTCAATGTTCGGTGACCACTTTTCCAGAAGTAGTCACACAACCTACGGAAATTCATATTGAAACACCCATTTGATTGAAATATTTGACTCCAAGGAATTTGATACACAGCAACCCAAGTGATTGTTGATAAGCGACTATTGTAACCTTACCTTTCTTTCACTCTTAATTTGAATCTGCGGGCCTTGAAGAAGTTATGAAACATTAGAAGCATTGTGAACAGAGCAAAAAGCATTCGGGTCACTAGGCAAATAGTCAGCCACCATCAATAGAGCCAATTTGCAGAAGAGCTCTTGACGGAGAGGCGAGAGTCAATAACCCACTAGCAGTCGGCCATGCTTTTGTAAACGTATTGCTTCTCCTGGATGTCCAGCTTTGTCTGAACGAACACAGAAAGATGTCTCGCACGCAAACCCCTGGCGGAAATAGACTGAGAGTGAATCAGGAAGTTCCACTTTTTATCTGAAGGCACTATTGCGCTTGAATGAGAAAGCTGGCTGTTTCCCCAGAAAGCAAGGGATGTCAGAGATAAATATTTAGAAGACGTATTGGGTCCTGCTGCCTTAGGCCTTTGAAAACATGAGACACCGTTGAACATATTGACTCTACAAAAACCAAATTCTGACACAATCTAAGAACTGTCAAGGCTGGCTAATGTAAATAAACTACAAGGTAGAGAGAGAAATGGGACGGTAAGCAGGAAGATCGTCCTGTTGGTCACTCAGAGAGGCAGAGACAGAGAGAGTGAAGCGACTTTTTTCTGTGAAAGACGGGAAGGTGAATGTTATAGGTTAACCAGCTATAGAGAAGGGACTAACATTTCCTAAGGAGGATTTTCATTGGTTGGTGCACGGGAGATGTGGAGGCCAGTCAATATGAACTTCGTAAGCGACCTAAAACGCGCCAGTGTGAAGTTTCCTTTTTCTCAACATTCGATCAGTAGTCATCCGAATTTCCGCAGTCTCCACAGCCAGACTTCTACGCTGAGAGAAGACGTCGACTACACTGCCCTGCTGTACCACCTGAGTCGATGTATTACGGACTCAGAACAATTACGAGCTCGTCTAAACTTAGCCATCGGCGAAGATCATTGGTTCCGCCAATGACCGATTGTGCAACCACTTCAGCCTCACGTGCGATACTATGGTGGTATGATTCCGTTCAAATGGTTCAAATGGCTCTGGGCACTATGGGTCTCAACTGCTGTGGTCATCAGTCCCCTAGAACTTAGAACTACTTAAACCTAATTAACCTAAGGACATCACACACATCCATGCCCGAGGCAGGATTCGAACCTGCGACCGTAGCAGTCTCACGGTTCCGGACTGCGCGCCTAGAACCGCGAGACCACCGCGGCCGGCTATGATTCCGTAACCGTGACACAATACGTATGAAGAATAAAGTAATTTTGTAGTAATTTGGTTGCCACAAGCTTAACTCTGAAGATCGTTTTTTAGTGTCAATGGACAATCCGCTTTCAACTCCGACCATAGGTGTGACGTTTACCCTTCTAAACTACTACCTGTTTCCATTTAACATCAAGAGAATCAGTGGGCACTTGGTTATTATCATTAATTCACTTTCTCGATTGTTAGCACCTTTCTCCCCAACCCCTATGTCAGACATGCCGAGGCCTATTATATATATGTTGCCACTGTTTGTCATTTGCTTTGTCAATAATTTTATTGGATTAAATGAAAATGTTGCAATTTGTGTCTCATTATGTACTCGTAAGTTTCCCCAGTCATCATTTTAGAGGCCACCCTAACATTATTTTGACACCTGCTAGGCTTACCTTGCCGTTTTAAGACCAAGCCACGTTGCAATATCGTCCCGTCTCTTCTTCATATCAGTTTCATCTCTGTGTTCGCCGGTTCTACACGCAACATCCTAATTTCTCATGTTTATCCGTCCACCTAATTTTCAGCAATATTCTACGAGAATCTTAAACGCTTCGAGTCTCTTCTCCTCAGCTTCCCCCAGAGTCCACGTTTGACTACCATTTGATGCTGTGCCCCAGACGTACATTCTCAGAAATTTCTGCCTCAAATTATTGTCTTTGTTTCATACTGGTAGATTTCTTTTGGCCAGGAATGTAGGCTTTGCCTATATAGGCTACTTTTTATGTTCTCCTTGCTTCATCCAACATACATAATTTTGATTTCAAGGTAACAGAAGTCCTTTCTTCGTCTACTTTTTAGTCATCAGTTTTTGTATTAATTTTATAACTAATTCGTATTATTCCTCCTTACTCATGTCTTTCTACGGTTCAGTCATAGACCATGCATTTAGTACATTATGACTTGATATTCCATTTCGCTTACGCTAAGGATAGAAATTTCGTTAGCGAATTTTGTTGTTAATATCTCTTCACCTTGAACTTTAACCCCACTACTGGACCTATATTTCATTTTCGTTACATATTTTCTTATGTACAGATAGAACAGCAGGGGAGAAAGTCTGTCCTTGTCGTTTCCCGTTTTTAATGAGAACATGTTACTATTGGTATTTCACTATTCACGTTCCTGCTTGGTTCCATCCTTCATACTTCTCTGCATTATTCTCGCCTATATCTTGGAAGCATGAGCCGCTAAGCGGATTATCCGATAATTCTCGCACTTATCTACCCGTACTATCTTCGATATAGTATATCTTTATAAAACCATTACAACTTTTTTAACCAAAACGATAATCATACTACCACAGATCATTGTCCTAAATCCGTCAGACGTTACTATACACAATTAATCCATAGCAGAGACGGACTCGTGTGTCCTTTAAACAAAATGGGTATTTAACAGCACCAAAGTCCTTATACAAAATGTGCGTTTACTTCAACAGCATAAAAGTAAAATTTATCAAAACGTGACGTATGTCATGTTGTAGGAAAACAAGATTTTTCGTAAACTGAATCAAAGATATAAAATAGCTAAATCTTAAGAAACAAGAATTGCTTAAACAGAACCAAGAGATAAAACGTGGCTAACCGTGACGCAAGTCACTTTTAAGGATACAGAAATTTACCTAACCAGAATTGAAAGGTGTAATATACGAGGAACGTAAATATGACGTTCGTCAAACCAGTGTTTTGAGAAACACAGCGCCGTTAATTAATTGGGTCTCAAATTATACATAACTGGCCGTGAGGTGCAGCGCCATAATAGGAAGTAAGTTTTCTCTCCTTATTCTTATTAAACAGTTTATATCTGTGTCAGGCGTGGAAAATGATATAACACCACCCACGCCTCAATAGGATAGAATGAGAAACCTTTAACAACCACGGCTATATAAGAGGTACGCAACGCCAAATTCATAGACCGGGAAAATATTAAAGTTATCTATAAATATTTTCGAATAACCACCATTCCACATGGGAGCCATACAAATAAAGGCTTAATGCCAACTACTTCAGTGACGTGACCAAATACCAGAACAGGTTTTGATTAAGGTGTCCGTTTTAGCTGAGGTGGTACAACTCCTACTGTTGAAGTGATATTACCATTAACAAAAAGATATCTCGTCCACAGCAAAGTACGGTAATTGTGTAAAATACAAAGGATAGAATACAATCTGTAGAGACATTCCATTGCTAATATAGTCACTGCAAGTGCGTCTGGACGTTAACAAACATCGTGCGAACAACAGGTTCATAAACACAGTACAGATCAGTATCCCGTGAGCTTTCTGATCAGTTTAAACAAAAGTCACCTGAAACTTACAGCGACATCTAGACATGCCACAAAATATTAACACTAAAGGGTAATTAAGAAACTCGTCCAAGGGCAAAATTCAATACTGGCAGACGCACTTGGACTAGCCAGTCCTCACTACTGTGACACAGGTAGTGAAAAGGAAGGCGGGCGAATCCCAAGGGTCTGACACTCACGCATTTCCAAAAGCGAGCTTTAAATAAGACCTGCAATTCCACAAGGGCAGTAGGGAGTAGCATGGACTTGGCCCAAGTTCTGTCGATACTAACTACGTATGCCTCTACTCTGGGCCGTCCATACATCTGCTGTTGCCGCCTGCACTCGTCATCCCAGTTTACTACAGCAGTCACAGACACACTGCCCAGCATCTTTCCGCTCCACCCTCTCGCTCTCCTCAAAACCCGTCTGGTCTTAGCCGAATTCCTAGGACATTCGTAGTTTGTAACCACGGGTACATCGATACCAAATAAATAGTAGATAAATCTCTTGAGCGCGACTGCTACGGTCGCAGGTTCGAATCCTGCCTCGGGCATGGATGTGTGTGAGGTCCTTAGGTTAGTTAGGTTTAAGTAGTTCTACGTTCTAGGGTACTGATGACCTCAGAGGTTAAGTCCCATAGTGCTCAGAGCCATATCTCTTGAATTGCACAGTTACGCTTCGTGTACCTCTATTTGTCTTGTTTGTGTTATTGTCCTTTGTACGATTCCCATTCCTCTTTAACTTAAGTGTCTATTATGGTATGAGTTATCATCGCATCTACAGGCGAGGTCTTCAGATGCACCTCTCCATTCCTGGTACTGACTTCTTTCCACATTGATTCTTCCGATCGATTCACTTAAACTTCACTCATCTCTTCATTTTTACTAAATTGTGATCTTCGGTAAATTCAGAATACGGTCCTAGGTGTGGGAAGGGAATTTATTAATAGCCAGAAAGGGAACTATCATAAATACGAGGGTTGTCCAGAAAGTAAGTTCCGATTGGTCGCTAAATGGAAACCACAGTCAATATGAGAAACATTTTATTTGCAAGAGTTAGCTACACTTTCCAGATACTTCTCTACATAGTCGCCGCTACGACTTAGACATTTGTCGGAGTGTTACACCAAATTTCCAACTCCATCGGCATAGAAGGCAGCTGCCTGTGCTTTCCGGTAATTCTCTACACTGGTCTATAGTGCATAGCCTGCGCCCAAAATGTTGTCTTCGTCTCTAGCATATCATGTGAACAGGGATGATACTCAGGAAGAGGCAATTAGGGCTGTGTTGTGGGTGATCGAACACTTCCCAACGAAGAGGCAGAAGGAGCGTCTTCCCTGCCCCAGCAGAGTGCTGCTGAGAATTGCCATGAAGAAGGAAGTGCGTGGCAGTTGTGTTAGGTGGGTTTCATTCATTAAGGCGAAGCCTCTCACTGGGCCCTCCTACGTGGCGGGAGACATTGTTGTTCTAGGCACCTTTACTCGCCCACAGTGCGCTCACAACTGAAAAGAGCGTCTTGATGTGACCGTTGTCATACTAGAGACACTAGCCAACACATCTGTGCAAAGCTTCAACGGGTTTTCACGGTGGTGTCCATTTCGCGACCGATCGAAACTTACTTTCTGGACAACGCTCGTACAACATCACAGGTAATCCCTTAAAAGAGTAGAATGTTTGCTTTGGGGCGCCGTAAATGGTTATGTGACCAGCCGCAGCTTACGTAAGTGGCTCCTATTTGAAGGCTGTATGGAATCAGCCCCGTAAGATGAGTCGACGTAGAGACCTTTCATAATGGCGGAAACTACGTACCGTGTTTGAATGTGCCCATGAACTCACCGTGAGTTACGTTACCTGGTTTGTTAGTGTATGAAGAAGTACTGGCTAATGTATGTAGAAAAATATAATGTATCTCTGTCAGCCACTGCACCTGACTTAAGAACGACGGTCATAAAAGTCTGTCAACTGCAAGGGACCCGACATAGCTCATGCCTTGTGAATGACAATCACGTCATACGCATGTAAATGAAGGAACAGATGACATGTTGCACAGGAAACGCAAACACAAGACGCCTTTCGACGGTAGCGAGAAATGGGCGTCGTTCCATAGCCTGGCTTCAGAAACTTGGGATTGTGCTGCTAAGGAGAGGAGTGTCACATTTCGAAACATTCCAGAACCAATCACTACAGCGTTTGTTGAGAAGCAACATCTTGACTTCATGAATTTCATAGGCGACATGATACTGCAGAAGAGATCAGTGACAGCTATCGCAAAGGAACGTAGAGTACAGTCTCTTAAATGGGTAATAATCCATACGAAGATGTGTTGCATGGTAAATGAACTTGAGTTTCAGCAATTTTGTGGAACTGAAACTAACATTCATGAAGCTTAAACCCAGGCAGTATAATTCTTAATGACATGTCCTCAAGACACGAAGGCACTTCCTTCTCTCTTGCGGGGTCACACCGAATGAAGTTTAAGAACTTCGTTCAAGGAGAGACCATGTGGGGAATACCTGCGTTAACCTCAGCTGCCGGTTCTGCTGACAGAAGTGATGTTCCTTGTGCAGTAACGCCGCATGTACATGGATCTCCTACCAAAGGCTGTTATGAAGGTGTTGTTGATCGTGATAACATTGACACTGCATCTGCGGTAGCAGTAGACACCTACATAGCTTCAGCGTCATCTGCAGAGCCTCCTCTATTTCCACATAAAGTGGAATGTTGTGACCATGATAAAACTGATTAGTATAAGAATCGCAAACAGTGAAGTGCAGTGAAAATCTGGTTCTTCTATGAAATACGAAAAATATTTCTAGCATTTAGAGCCCTGCTAAAATGATTTACAAATGAACACAGATAAAATTTGTAACAATTTAAAAGTTAGTTCAAGTCGTTTGGGGGATCAAAGTGTACTGCAGATTGTTATCAGAGTTGGGCATCTTAAGGAAATCTGTTAAGTATACAACTTCCAGTCATTAGACAGGATTTTTCTGAGAGTAAATAATTTGACAAAAGAGTTTAAACCCTTATGTGACTTCCTTCGGTAGTTGTTCACGAGAAGAAATGAATCATTCGACATTGAGCACCTATACAGTTTCGACAATGTTTTGACAAACACATTTTCGTCAGAAAAGCTAGTTATTCAAAAGAAAATCTTTATTCCTGTTTCTCACTTTATTAACAGCGCTAATTTTGCTAATATCACAGAACGACGAATACTGTGTTGCACTGTAGTTTGATAAATGTTATGTTATGGCTTAAAAGACTTGTGGAACTCGAGTAAGTATACATAGCCATTAATACTTAGTTGCAGCATTTTTCGCCTTAATTACATTCGCACAACGTGATAACATGGACTCAAAGAGGGTAGCCAGACGATACAGGGGTATTTTCTACCATTCTTTGGTCCACTGTTCTGAGACCTTAGTTCTGAACCAGTATTACATTTGTTAGACGGGACAGATGCTACTGAAGTTGTTGTTGCATACACAGATGATATCTTAGTAATTTTGTTTGCAGATTCCAAAGCGAGACTTGAGGAAATGACTAATTATGTTTTTGCTCAGATGCAGCATTGATGCTTAAGCAACAAATTGCTTATAGCTATTCATGAAATCACATACATACTTCCGAATAGAAGACTTTCTCTTGCTTGAAATCCATCTGTGGTCCGCATCTCGTGGTCGTGCGGTAGCATTCTCGCTTCCCACGCCCGGCTTCCCGGGTTCGATTCCCGGTGGGGTCAGGGATTTTCTCTGCCTCGTGGTGGCTGGGTGTTGTGTGATGTCCTTAGGTTAGTTAGGTTTAATTAGCTCTAGGTTCTGGGGGACTGATGACCATAGATTTTGAGTCCCATAGTGCTCAGAGCCAGCCATCCATCCATGTGGCTTGATGTAATACCTGTAAAACGCTGCACTGTTTCTAGATAGCTAGGCATTCTTTTAGACGAGAAAAGAAACGTTCTATAACATGTAAAATCTGTTACTCAGCGGCTAAAATTATGCATCAGACTTCCCATTCTGGCACTGCCCACTGTTGTAAATTACAGCTGAATGCGGTGCGGTAATATCACGAAACTATATTCAAGGCCACTGTGGGCTCCGCTGTCAGTGTTTCGGCCCCTCGCCTTAGCCAGAGGAGCGCACCTCTGGGGCCCACCGGTGCCTTTCGCATTAATCTACAGAGAGTTCACTGGCGATTCTCGGGATATGTCAGATGGATATCGAGGTACGTTACAGGGCAACACTGTATTGGTTGGACGTGAGTGGTATGATCATGTGCACAGCATCATAGGAAAACATATTACCGAGAAAAGACATCTACGAGTCTGGAACTTTGATGAATGGCAGTTTGACTGTGAAGCTAGGAGGATTGTAAGGCATGTTCACAGAATGCTCCCAAGGATCTGGAACAAGCTCAAAATGAGCGGCATTGCCCCTACTGGAGGTAAGGTGCACCTGTTAACAGGTCACAGTCCACATCCCAAACATTTTCATCGAGTGGGATGTAGTAACATGCCAATCTGTGAGTGTGCGGAGGAAGGTTTCGCTCATAATGCCGTTCTCAGATGCCCCGTTTTTCAGGTGGATAAAGATTTCAGACAATTAGACTGCGATCTAAAATCATTTATAAATGACCAAAACTTGTTGATTACAGCTAATATGGCACCACATAATATCAAAAAGGCAACTGCTTAAGTTTCAAAGATCAAGTGGATGCTCTGAATATCATAACAATGTCATCACATACACAAGAAGTGTTACAGTGTTTCCTCAATTACAGATTATATTAGGAAAATATAAATTTACTTAAGAGAAACTTAAAATATATACATACGCATCATTGTGGGTGATTTAAAATAGTGTAGTAACCATAGCTTTAGAACCAGGTATAGTTTGTTGGGAAACCTCGAATTATTCTGAGGCTGTCACTAACATATCTACCAACTTGGAACTTGACTTAATTATTTTTTAAAATTTTATTCTTATTTTTTTCAACTTTTCTGTTTTATTTCTACATTCCTGGAAATGTAAAAAAGAACACATTGACACCGGTGTGTCAGACCCACCATACTTGCTCCGGACGCTGCGAGAGGGCTGTACAAGGAATGATCACACGCACGGCACAGCGGACACACCAGGAACCGCGGTGTTGGCCGTCGAATGGCGCTAGCTGCGCAGCATTTGTGCACCGCCGCCGTCAGTGTCAGCCAGTTTGCCGTGGCATACGGAGCTCCATCGCAGTCTTTAACACTGGTAGCATGCCGCGACAGCGTGGACGTGAACCGTATGTGCAGTTGACGGACTTTGAGCGAGGGCGTATAGTGGGCATGCGGGAGGCCGGGTGGACGTACCGCCGGATCGCTCAACACGTGGGGCGTGAGGTCTCCACAGTACATCGATGTTGTCGCCAGTGGTCGGCGGAAGGTGCACGTGCCCGTCGACCTGGGACCGGACCGCAGCGACGCACGGATGCACGCCAAAACCGTAGGATCCTACGCAGTGCCGTAGGGGACCGCACCGCCACTTCCCAGCAAATTAGATACACTGTTGCTCCTGGGGTATCGGCGAAGACCATTCGCAACCGTCTCCATGAAGCTGGGCTACGGTCCCGCACATCGTTAGGCCGTCTTCCGCTCACGCCCCAACATCGTGCCGCCCGCCTCCAGTGGTGTCGCGACAGGCGTGAATGGAGGGACGAATGGAGACGTGTCGTCTTCAGCGATGAGAGTCGCTTCTGCCTTGGTGCCAATGACGGTCGTATGCGTGTTTGGCGCCGTGCAGGTGAGGGCCAACACCCGGCATCATGTTGTGGGGAGCGATCTCCTACACTGGCCGTACACCCTCGTCGAGGGGACACTGAATAGTGCACGGTGCATCCAAACCGTCATCGAACCCATCGTTCTACCATTCCTAGACCGGCAAGGGAACTTGCTGTTCCAACAGGACAATGCACGTCCGCATGTATCCCGTGCCACCCAACGTGCTCTAGAAGGTGTATGTCAACTACCCTGGCCAGCAAGATCTCCGGATCTGTCCCCCATTGAGTATGTTTGGGACTGGATGAAGCGTCGTCTCAAGCGGTCTGCACATCCAGCACGAACGCTGGTCCAACTGAGGCGCCAGGTGGAAATGGCATGGCAAGCCGTTCCACAGGACTACATCTAGCATCTCTATGATCGTCTCCATGGGAGAATAGCAGCCTGCATTGTTGCGAAATGTGGATATACACTGTACTAGTGCCGACATTGTACATGCTCTGTTGCCTGTGTCTATGTGCCTGTGGTTCTGTTAGTGTGATCATGTGATGTATCTGACCCCAGGAATGTGTCAATAAAGTTTCCCCTTCCTGGGACAATGAATTCACGGTGTTCTTATTTCAATTTCCAGGAGTGTACATTAATGTTACCAATTGCTGATGTTAACAGGACTAATTACTATATACATAATACAATGTTGTATGTCTCCATGATTACCGAAAAAGTAGGATCTATTTAGAGCCGGTCGGTGTGGCCAAGTGGTTCTAGGTGCTTGAGTCCGGAATCGAGGTGCTGCAACGGTCGCAGGTTCGAATCCTGCCTCGGGGATGGATGTGTGTAATGTCCTTAGGTTAATTAGGTTTAAGTAGTTCTAAGGCTAGGGGACTGATGACCTCAGCTGTTATGTCCCATAGTGCTTAGGGCCATTTGAACCTGTTTAGATTTTCCAGAATAGTGGTCTAAAATTCGTGGCAATGAGCTGAATTAAATTTAAATTGTACTAAAGTGATATGTGGAAGGTAAATGATGTCGAGGAAGAGACAGATTGTACTTTATCGAGCAAATTGAGTACATTTTGTGCTAGGTCTACTCTAAGTCGAAAAGATTGGGACAGCAATTCGTGGCGGGATACATCAAACCAAGCTGATACAATCCAAGTACTTTTTTTACTTTTCTCAGACCACACATTAGAACGAACGCACAATGCTTAAAACCAGTACTCAACAGTAAATACATACCCTGTAGTAGTTCGTCAACTGACATCGACAAGTAGCACAGTTGTTAATAACGAGCTAGGAGTGAAAAGCCAACGACTGTTGTGGTACACTGTACTTGCGACAGAAAGCTAGGGGGTCAAACAAAAGCTAACACCCCGAATCGCTAAAGCCACGCAGAGACCCCGCCGGTGGGCGAGGTGGCAGCGGTGGGCAGCGAGGGCTGCACGTCCTGCCGCGGCTCCCGCGTATTTAAGGGCGGCGCGGCGTCGCAATTACAAGGGCCGGCCAGGTGCGCTATTACGGCCGGCCTGCCGGCTCGGCGCCGTAACTCAGCGCCTGCTTGTCTTTTTTCGCGCTGCTCGGTGCGTGCTCGCCGACTTTATGTGGTCTGCTGTGCTGTGCTGTGCTGGTCCGGCGCGGCGGCGGCACTCCAGCCAGCCAGGCCCGGACACCTCTAATACTGTGCGGCCCCGCCGCTCGCCCGCTGTTTATTAGCATAACAAAAGGCCGCGCGATGTCTCCGGCTGCAAAGTCCCGCGCCGCCTCGCTTCGCTTCCGCAGGGCCAGCGCCCGGCCCGGCCCCGCTGTCCTAATTAAAGCGCCTGAGCCACTCGTAGCGCGTGTTTCGCTCTGTTGCCGCTACGAAACAATTACCGTACACTAGTGCTAAAATCTCTCTCACTTTCTTTTTGCTCCTAACAGCAATTGCGCCTACATTAGCACTAATTTGGCGGTAACTAAACTAATCCCCTCCCTTGCCTTTTTTGTTGTTAGTCAGCTTTTCTGTAGTCACTGTTATTCGAAAGGCAATTGTAGAAAATAATCGCATAGTAAATGACCAAACAAATATTAACAATGAAATGTTATCTTAATTTGTAGTAAAATCCAGATTACTGCCGTAGCAATTTCATAATGTATATACTGTGATGGATACATTTTGGCGAGATTACATAATTTTTCAAAGGGCTATTTCAACGCTGCTGGCCCACTGGATCGTAAAACTATGTGTATTGTTAATGAAGAGAACGTGGCAAGTGCCATAACCCAATTTCACAGAAACACGCTCAGTAGAAGAGGGGTCAAAATAAACGAACATGACTGAACTCCTGCCACCGTTCTTAATGCAGCCTGTTTTGCCATTTTATCTGAGCACCACGACTATGTAGTTGTTTTTACGGATGGGTCGAAACAGGGGGATTACGTTGGTTGCTCTGTTGTTTTTCCTGATCGTATCCTCAAGGTTCGACTGCCTCAGACTTTTACTGCCTTTGATGCAGAATTGTCTGCGTACTTTCGGGCATTGGAGCAGATGAGATATTCTTCCTGTCCTAAATTTCTTGTCTGTTCCGATTCACTAAGTGCCCTTCACTCATTGCAACATTTGTATCCAGCAGATAAAATAGTCCCGACCATCCAGGATGCCCTCCTCCAACTACAGCGACTGGGGAAGGTGGTGGCTTTCTGCTGGGTTCCGGGACACGTCGGCATTGCTGGGAATAAAAGGGCTGATCTCACTGCCAAGGAGGCGTGTCTCGATCAACGAGTACACTCCTGGAAATTGAAATAAGAACACCGTGAATTCATTGTCCCAGGAAGGGGAAACTTTATTGACACATTCCTGGGGTCAGATACATCACATGATCACACTGACAGAACCACAGGCACATAGACACAGGCAACAGAGCATGCACAATGTCGGCACTAGTACAGTGTATATCCACCTTTCGCAGCAATGCAGGCTGCTATTCTCCCATGGAGACGATCATAGAGATGCTGGATGTAGTCCTGTGGAACGGCTTGCCATGCCAGTTCCACCTGGCGCCTCAGTTGGACCAGCGTTCGTGCTGGACGTGCAGATCGCGTGAGACGACGCTTCATCCAGTCCCAAACATGCTCAATGGGGGACAGATCCGGAAATCTTGCTGGCCAGGGTAGTTGACTTACACCTTCTAGAGCATGTAGTGTGGCACGGGATACATGCTGACGTGCATTGTCCTGTTGGAACGGCAAGTTCCCTTGCCGGTCTAGGAATGGTAGAACGATGGGTTCGATGACGGTTTGGATGTACTGTGCACTATTCAGTGTCCCCTCGACGATCACCAGAGGTATACGGCCAGTGTAGGAGATCGCTCCCCACACCATGATGCCAGGTGTTGGCCCTGTGTGCCTCGGTCGTATGCAGTCCTGATTGTGGCGCTCACCTGCACGGCGCCAAACACGCATACGACCATCATTGGCACCAAGGCAGAAACGACTCTCATCGCTGAAGACGACACGTCTCCATTCGTCCCTCCATTCACGCCTGTCGCGACACCACTGGAGGCGGGCGGCACGATGTTGGGGCGTGAGCGGAAGACGGCCTAACGGTGTGCGGGACTGTAGCCCAGCTTCATGGAGACGGTTGCGAATGGTCCTCGCCCATACCCCAGGAGCAACAGTGTCCCTAATTTGCTGGGAAGTGGCGGTGCGGTCCCCTACGGCACTGCGTAGGATCCTACGGTCTTGGCGTGTATCCGTGCGTCGCTGCGGTCCGGTCCCAGGTCGACGGGCACGTGCACCTTCCGCCGACCACTGGCGACAACATCGATGTACTGTGGAGACCTCACGCCCCACGTGTTGAGCAATTCGGCGGTACGTCCACCCGGCCTCCCGCATGCCCACTATACGCCCTCGCTCAAAGTCCGTCAACTGCACATACGCTTCATGTCCACTCTGTCGCGGCATGCTACCAGTGTTAAAGACTGCGATGGAGCTCCGTATGCCACTGCAAACTGGCTGACACTGACGGCGGCGGTGCACAAATGCTGCGCAGCTAGCGCCATTCGTCGGCCAACACCGCGGTTCCTGGTGTGTCCGCTGTGCCGTGCGTGTGATCATTGCTTTTACAGCCCTCTCGCAGTGCCCGGAGCAAGTATGGTGGGTCTGACACACCGGTGTCAATGTGTTCTTTTTTCCATTTCCAGGAGTGTATTTCAGTGTACGATCCCCATTGCACGCACTCACCTCGCTGTTGAGCTCACAAGTCATGCATCGGTGGGAGGATGAGTGGCTGGAAGTGATTGACAATAAGCTCCGTACAGTCAAGCCCATAACGCGTGTGTGGTGTACTTCCTTTCAGTGCCTTCGACGGGACGAGGTTCTCCTCACTCGGCTTCGGATAGGCCACTGTCCTATGACGCATGGCTTCCTGTTCCTGCGAGAGGACCCTCCAATGTGTGGTGCTTGTGGCGTCCACGTTTTATTGGATTTCGTTTTATTTTCTGACCATCGGGCCGCAGCTGACTTGCCAGCGGACCTGCCATCTCTTTTAGGCAACAATCGGACGATTGTGGTTGAAGTTTTAAAGTTCTGTACCGTGTCAAATGTTTTTACAAAGAACTTAATTTGTTCACTGTCTGACACGCTCGCCCATATTTTATGTAAGTGGACAGTCCATGACAATTTCCTGTGGCATTCTTGCTGCTACGTTTTCCCTTTCCTTACGTTATACTTTCTTACGTAGCATTTTCCTTCTTTTCCTGCTTTATTTTCGTGTGTGCTTCGGTTTTATTCTGTCTGTCCACATTCGTTCCTTTTAATGTGTGTCAGGGTGCTGATGACTTCGACGTTGAGCGCCCATAAGCCCTAAAACACACACACACACACACACACACACACACAACACACATGTCACAATTTATCCGTAAATACTTGACCATTTGTGAAAAAATGATTGTCGAAGTTTTAGAGAATCTTTATGTGCCTTATAGGGAGGAATTAGTTAGACCGAAGCTGTGGAGCAGTGGTTAACTTTGCGGCTTCACATATTTGCGCCCCGTGTTCGAAAAAAGATTATTATAATTATTTTTAGTTTCATTTTTCATTAATCCTTCATATCCATAGAGGATTACTACACGCGTGTTTCCCGGTGTCTATCAAAATGTCGTTTCTTTAGTCGTTTACTAACTGTATACCTGGTAAACAAGTTTAAGAAAAGAATACATTAATGAAAAAATTATTTGAAACTGTTTTCGGTGAAATTCCTGTATTAGATATTGATTCATAATCAGTTACAAGCACCAGTCTTCAAAATAATTGTCTGCTACGCGCTGTTTTCCGCGAAATCATTACCAACGCGTGAAATCTTCAGCAGTGTTCAAGACATTTCTTTCTCGAGTCAAATTTATAAGAAAGAATGTCGATGTGGCAAACCCGTCTTCGCGTGATGCTTTCTGTTTGGAATTTCTGTATTTAGAATATTTCTACTGTCGGTATCATTCAAGGAAGTACAACAAAATTTGATTAAGTCAAAAAATAAGTATAAAATAAAAGGATTAAGAACTGATATAAGAATATGACAGTTTAAAATACGACAAAAACACATATACAATAAATGTGTCACAGTTATTTTGAACCCAGTTATAACTTTACAATTAATTTAACACTCTTGTATCACCCAACTCGATAAGAAACGATCCTGTAGTACCGTCCTACGGATGTAACTAGATAGATGAAACAAAATAAAAGAAAATAAAAAAAACAATTATAGTATTTTAAACACGGGTCACAAATGTGAAAGGTTGTAGTGTTAGCCACTATGCCACCAGATGGGGTAAGCAGATCGCACACTAAAAGACACCAAATCTACGACTATTAACTGTGTTCTCTGAAACGGTCGAGTATCTATGAATAAGCCGAGACATGTGTTCGCTTATTTTTGCCCCTCTTCCACTCAGCAAAGTTTCTGGAAATCGGATTATGTAACTTGCGTTGTTCTGTTCGTAAGCAGCTATCCAGGAAACTGAACTTAATACCATTTGCATGTAGCCAATATAACGGCTTTCAAGGGAAAAAACATTTATTTTCAATATTTATTGACTGAGCACTGAAAGTCGAAAAAAGGCCCCTGGAGTAGACAAGATTCCATTAGAACTATTGACAGCCTTGGGAGAGCCAGCCCTGACAAAACTTCACCATCTGGTGAGCAAGATGTATGAGACAGCTGAAATACCCTCAGACTTCAAGAAGAATATAATAATTCCAATCCCAAAGTAAGCAAGTGTTGACAGATGTGAAAATTACCGAACTGTGAGTTTAATAAGTCACGGCTGCAAAATACTGACACGAATTCTTTACAGACGAATGGAAAAACTGGTAGAAGCCGACCTCGGGGAAGATCAGATTGGATTCCGTAGAAATGTTGGAACACGTGAGGCAATACTGACCCTACGACTCATCTTAGAAGATAGATTAAGAAAAGACAAACCTGCTTTTCTAGCAGTAGTAGACTTAGAGAAAGCTTTTGACAATGTTGACTGCTCTAATTCTGAAGGTGGAAGGGGTAACACGGAGCGAAATGCTATTTACAATTTCCACAGAAACCAGATGGCAGTTATAAGAGTCGAGGGGTATGAAAGGGAAGCAGTGGTTGGGAAGGCAGTGAGACAGGGTTGTAGCCTATTCCCGAAATTATTCAATCGGTATATTGAGCAAGCAGTAAAGGAAACAAAAGAAAAATTCGGTGTAGGAATTAAAATTCATGAAGAAAAAACAAAAACTTTTAAGTTCGCCGATGACATTGTCATTCGGTGAGAGACAGCAAAGGACCTGGAAGAGCAGTTGAACCGAATGGACAGTGTCTTGAAAGGAGGATATAAGATGAACATCAACAAAAGCAAAACGAGGATACTGGAATGTAGTCGACTTAAATCGGGAAGTGCTGAGGGAATTAGATTAGAAAATGGGACACTTAAAGTAGTAAAGGAGTTTTGCTATTTGGGGAGCAAAATAACTGATGATGGTCGAAGTAGAGAGGATATAAAAAGTAGACTGGCAATGGCAAGGAATGCGTTTCTCAAGAAGAGAAACTTGTTAAGGTCGAGTTCAGTTTTAAATGTCAGGAAGTCGCTTCTGAAAGTATTTGTGTGGAGTGTAGCCATGTATGGAAGTCAAACATGGACGATAAACAGTTTAGACAAGAAGAGAATAGAAGTTTTTGGAATGTGGTGTTACAGAAGAAAGCTGAAGCTTAGATCGATAGACCACGTACCTAATGAGGAGGTATTGAACAGAACTGGGGAGAAGAGATACTTGTGGCACAGCTTGACTAGAAGAAGGGATCGGTTGGTAGGACATGTTCTGAGGCATCAAGGGATCACCAATTTAGTATCAGAGGGCAGCGTGAAGGGTAAAAATTGTAGAGGGACACCAAGAGATGAATACGCTAAGCAGATTCAGAAGGATGTGGGTTTTAGTAGGGATAGGAGATGAAGAAGCTCGCACAGGATAGAGTAGCATGGAGAGCTGCATCAAACCAGTCTATGGACTGAAGACCACAACAACAACAACATTTATAGAATGAATTTAAAAATGTAAAATACTGTCATTATCTGCACATTAATAAGTATACCCTCATATCAAAAGTGTAACACAATAAGACAAGTATCAGAGATTGAAACTGTGTGTTTATGGTATGGCAGCACAGGTTGCAGTATTTGAGAAAGGGAGACCTTAGAGACTTCCGGACAACTTTACACTTAATTTTAAATCATTAAGAAACTTTTCTCGCTGACGTCTGACATATAATGATGATTTGAAGAACATTTCTCGCTTAATATACTTTCGCTGTTCGCACGGTGAAACTTCGGCACCATACATGACTTTATGATTCATAACTGCTTTATTAACAATTCTATTCGCAACACATTTAGCAGACATTATCCACATTCAACACTGAATATATGTGCGTAATTATGTCATTCTACGACATATAGTTGAAGAAATATGACGTCACAGATATTTAGTTGAGTGAAAAACAAGCTTATGCTTAAAATGGCGCGCAGTAAAACTTTAACATGAAGACTGACTTTATACTTTACTACTTCCTTACTAGTAACTCTAATGGCATCACACATCACAGACAATATCTGCATATGCCGCTTAATGTACATGAAAAATTATATAATTACATGGGACACTGTTTAGGAGATATGACTTCATAAGCACTGAGATTCGTGAAAAACTTAGCTTTTGCTTGAGATGCAGCGCGATGTACCCAGAATATATTCATCCATTGTTTCATTATGAGAACACTTAGCGCCTTCCAAAAACCTTCAAGCATAATTTCAATCCTTTTACAAACATTTTCTCACTCGCACGATCAACGTCAAACACTTCAAATATTAATTCACTTGTAAACTAATTAGACATTTGAGGTTGTTTTACACATGCTAGCTGTGTTCTTTAAACAATAGGGAGCTTACTGCTTTAAAATAATACGATGTATAGCAGATAAATAGCAACCCCTTCAGTCACTACAGAAACAGTATCAGACAAACCAGCATGTTTACTGACTCATGATCATTCACCACAGTATCCAAGTAAAGCAGTTTCAGCAAAATGATTTCTGCGAGAATAAGCTACGACATGCCATCTCCCCTTACACACCCAATAAAACACACACACACACACACACACAGGTAGGAATCATCGGACATTACGACCATGGCGACAATGTTTGCTTTCCGTTTTTTATGTCCCAACATGCTATTTTTTTTTTCTAAAACCCTGCGTCAGCATCCCTCTATTACGGGTGGCATGCTGAGCTCAGGAAAAGAGTGAGGAGTGAGTATTATACATTGCATAGCTTCGGGAGTAATGTCTTCTACTAAAGAAGGAAAAATCATGTGAAAGTGTTACGTGAAACGACAGATGTTTAATTGACATTACAATCATCATTAATATTATATAAGTAGCCGTTGTCATTGATGATAAAATCTTCTGAGCCATTAGGCCGTAATATTTTCCTTTTCAAACTTCTCCACTGCTCCACATATAGATACCTGTTCTGGGATGTTCTTTCGAATTCTACTGGTGTCCCCGCATGGTTGAATACTGTGGAAAGACAGTTTGGAGTTTACTTATAAAAGGTTTTTCCATCGGGCTTACTCGGAGTGTAGGTTGTTGTTGTTGTGGTCTTCAGTCCTGAGACTGGTTTGATGCAGCTCTCCATGCTACTCTATCCTGTGCAAGCTTCTTAATCTCCCAGTACATACTTCAACCTACATCCTTCTGAATCTGCTTAGTGTATTCATCTCTTGGTCTCCCTCTACGATTTTTACCCTCCATGCTGCCCTCCAATACTAAATTGGTGATCCCTAGATGCCTCAGAACATGTCCTACCAACCGATCCCTTCTTCTCGTCAAGTTGTGCCACAAACTCCTCTTCTGCCCAATTCTATTCAATACCTCCTCGTTAGTTATGTGATCTACCCATCTAATCTTCAGCATTCTTCTGTAGCACCACATTTCGAAAGCTTCTATTCTCTTCTTGTATAAACTATTTATCGTCCATGTTTCACTTCCATACATGACTACACTGCATACAAATACTTTTAGAAACGAGTTCCTGACACTTAAATCTATACTCGATGTTAGCAAATTTCTCTTCTCCAGAAACTCTTTCCTTGCCATTGCCAGTCTACTTTTTATATCCTCTCTATTTCGACCATCATGCTATTTTGCTCCCAAAATAGCAAAACTCCTTTACTACTTTAACTGTCTCACTTCCTAATCTAATTCCCTCAGCATCACCCGACTTATTTTGACTACATTCCATTATCCTCGTTTTGCTTTTGTTGACGTTCATCTCGTATCCTCCTTTCAAGACACTATCCATTCCGATCAACTGCTCTTCCAAGTCCTTTACTCTCTCTGAGAGAATTACAATGTCATCGGCGAACCTCAAAGTTTTTATTTCTTCTCCATGGATTTTCTACATCTACATCTACATCCATACTCCGCAAGCCACCTGACGGTGTGTGACGGAGGGTACCCTGAGTACCTCTATCGGTTCTCCCTTGTATTCCAGTCTCGTATTGTTCGTGGAAAGAAGGATTGTCGGTATGCTTCTGTGTGGGCTCTAATCTCTCTGATTTTATCCTCATGGTCTCTTCGCGAGATATACCTACTCCGAATTTTTCTTTTGTTTCCTTTACTGCTAGCTCAATATACAGATTGAATAACATCGGGGAGAGGCTACAATCCTGTCTTACTCTCTTCCCAACCACTGCTTCCCTTTCATGTCCCTCGTCTCTTATAACTGCCATCTGGTTTCTGTACAAATTGTAAATAGCCTTTCGCTCCCTGTATTTTACCCCTGCTACCTTTAGAATCTGAAAGAGAGTATTCCAGTCAACATTGTCAAAAGCTTTCTCTAAGTATACAAATGCTAGAAACGTAGGTTTGCCTTTCCTTAATCTTTCTTCTAAGGTAAGTCGTAAGGTCAGTATTGCCTCACGTGTTCCAACATTTCTACGAAATCCAAACTGATCTTCCCCGAGGTCGGCTTCTACTAGTTTTTCCATTCGTCTGTATAGAATTCGTGTTAGTATTTTGCAGCTGTGCCTTATTAAACTGATTGTTCGGCAATTTTTACATCTGTCAACACCTGCTTTGTTTGGGATTGGAATTATTATATTCTTCTTGAAGTCTGAGGGTATTTCGCCTGTTTCATACATCTTGTTCACCAGATGGTAGAGTTTTGTCAGGAATGGCTCTCCCAAGGCCGTCAGTAGTTCCAATGGAGTGTTATATACTCCGGGAGCCTTGTTTCGACTCAGGTCTTTCAGTGCTCTGTCAAACTCTTCACGCAATATCGTATCTCCCATTACATCTTCATCCACATCCTCTTCCATTTCCATAATATTGTCCTCAAGTACATCGCCCTTGTATACACCCTCTATATACTCCTTCCATCTTTCTGCTTTCCCTTCTTTGCTTAGAACTGTGTTTCCATCTGAGCTCTTGATATTCATACAAATGGTTCTCTTATCTCCAGAGGTCTCTTTAATTTTCCTGTAGGCAGTATCTATCTTACCCCTAGTGAGAAAAGCCTCTTCATCCTTACATTTGTCCTCTAGCCATCCCTGCTTAGTCATTTTGCACTTCCTGTCGATCTCATTTTTGAGACGTTTGTATTCCTTTTTGCCTGCTTCATTTACTGCATTTTTATATTTTCTCCTTTCATCAATTAAATTCAATATTTCTTCTGTTACCCAAGGATTTCTACTAGCCCTCGTCTTTTTACGTACTTGATCCTCTGCTGCCTTCACTACTTCATCCCTCAAAGCTACCCATTCTTCTTCTACTGTATTTGTTTCCCCCATTCCTGTCAATTGTTCCCTTATGCTCTCCCTGAAACTCTGTACAACCTCTGGTTCTTTCAGTTTATCCAGGTCCCATCTCCTTAAGTTCCCTCCTTTTTGCAGTTTCTTCAGTTTTAATCTACGGAGTGTAGGTAGTGTGTAGAAATTTTGCTATTTCTGTACCTTCGTCAGTTGGTTAAATACTGCAAACAAATATTAGTCGACCACGATATTATTGCACATGTGAGTCACGGCTTTTAGGCGAGTCTTTATCATGACATTTCACAAGACACGCTAAAACACATGCTAATATAAGCATCAGTGTCTTGAAGTCGTTCACAGTGTCATGCATTTTACTTGATCATCACTGTAGTTGTTTTCTGTAAAGTCAGGGCATGTTTGCCATTACGCCCTCGGGAGGTCAAGTGCAATGATATTCTGGTGGGGTAGTTCTGAGAGAACGGAGAATCAAAAATACTATCAATGTTGTGGCGCCTGGGTTGTTTCTGGTAGCTGTTTATGTTCCTCGTTCGCCGTTTATTTCCATGATAGCGGATAGCCACGAAGACAGAAGCCTATAGCAGTCATCTCGCTTGCTTCTGTAAATATTCTTCGATATTTCGACTGCTTCATTGACTTACCGTCCATAAACATTACTCTTTATGGTTAGCACGCGTTTGCTCTTGAAATTCATGAACTCTTGGTCAGCTATCGTTGATTTTACCCTTTCTTTTAAACGTGTGGGGCTCTCGTGCTCTTTAATGCGTTCTTTTACCGTCCTTCCTGTATCGCCAATATGTACTTTCCCACAACAGAACGTCGCTCCATACATTCCCGCAGCGTGCTCGGGGTTAAGCATGTCCTTTGTAGGTCGTAAGAAGTATTTTATTTTGTTTTAACTGAAGAACGTAGTTCTTAAATAACCTTACATAGTGTGTAGAAGGCTCCCGTTCTTCGTGTTTTAGTTTCATTATTATGGTTTTACTTGAAGTCCACCAATTTTTCTCTAAGAAAACCTAGCTCTGATAGCAAGTTCGTATTGTCGCTGATGCAGAATGCACGAGGGTGCTGAATGTTTTGAGCAAGAAACTTCTGAGCTGAGTGGTGGTACAAATTGGTATCTAAATACCTTTTTTTTGTTAGTAGCTTCCTATAAAATCTGGACCCTAGAGACTGTCAGGTCTTGTGTTGATCAACACTTTTAAAAACGGGAGGCTGGCCTCATTCTCCACCTTCATGGTGTGTCTGACCTAAGGAGGTTGACGCTAAGAAAATCGAGGAATTTAGGTAATTCTTCCCTGTTGTGACCCAAATATTTGCCAAGTTCTTAATATGATATACGCACCGACCTGCTTGTGGTTTCAACAGAGTACTAAAGTGTTTAGCTACACGATTTATCGGAGCGCCAATATTAGTGACAACAGGTCTAAGACAAGGTCCTTCCATCTGGATTTTCAGAACGTCATGTAATCGATGGGACAGCACAATAATAGTTAAGACTCTTTATAGTCTCCCAGCACAAGGGAGCTTTTTTGAAGGCGTTGTTAGCCTTCACGTCCACCGTTCTGCCACGTCAGTGCTAAGTTTACGGTACGCTGAATCAGATACTAACCACTATAATCTTTCTACCTGCTCTTCCAATGCAACTGTAGCTTTTTACCCTAGGCCGCATTAATGAGCTGTTTTCAGTGGAAGAGGAATCAACATAAGCGTACACTTGTATTGGATTAACACTACTTCTCTATATTTTTTGAGAAAACGGCGGTTGAAGTTTTCGAGGTATTTTCCAGGTACTATATGTGTCCTTAACTGCACAATATTCTCAGACTGAATTGTGGTAAAGCGGTTTGGGTTCGGTCTCTTAATTTTGAGCCTGGCGTTCGACACCCGATTATTAATTTTATTTGTCTTTTTATTTATGTACCAATACCTGTAAAGATAACTAAATTAATGTTTTCCGACACATATTGACAGAACGTTATGTTTATTTGTCTACTTATTGTATCCCAGATGAATAAACTAAAAACGAAGATAAGAAAATTATTTGAAATTGTTTTCTTTGAAATACCTGTAGCGTATGTTGAATCGAATCAGTTTCAGACGTTATTTGTCGGAAAAGTGGTCCGCTGTACATGGTTTGCAGCGAAATTATTGCTAACGCGCGAAATCTTCACCAATATCAAGGATTTTTCTTTCCCGAGTGAGGTTCATACGAATAAATATCACAGTGGCATACCGCCTTCGTACGGTGCTCGTGGTTTTCGAAATACCAGTGTTTTCAATGTTTCTATGATCATGCAAGAGAGTGCACCAGTCTTCCTGAAGAATAAACATATGAATAAAAGATAAGAAATAATATCAGAAGTGATATGGAAACGAAATGCCAGAATATGAGAATTTAAAAAGACTGTAATGCTCAGCATACAATACATACGTATAATTTCTAATAATTTCTAGTAAACTGTGACACTTATTATGAAATACAGTTGTTATTTTACAATTAATATATAGCAATTGTATACCCTAATCTATCCTAGATGTCTGCTAAAACGGATAGATAAATAAAAATGATAAAAATAAGGTAAAATTAAATAAATAAATACAATAATTGGGCTCCGAAAACGGGGCGCAGAATTAAGATCCCGCAATGCAAACCACTGAGCAGTCATTTAGTCTGAGGATCTCGCACGATGAAAGATACATAAATATCTCGAAAATACGTCGTAAACCTTGACCGTCGTTTTTAGAGAAACCGTCTATTTTGCGGATAAGCGGAGACACGTGTTCGCTTATTTTGACTCCTCTTCCTTTGAGCGACGTTCCTGGGAAACTACTTCTCTATTACATTACTACGTAATGTACACTTGCTGTGTTCTCCTCAGTAGTGTCGTGCTGATCTTTCACTGGAATCAATGAAGCCGTACACGAGGAGCATATCGCCCAACAATTCACCAGTGAACAAATCCGTACCATACTGTCGAAATAACAAATGAGAGCAGAACTAATCACGTTTGACGACGATGGGTAAAGTGGGTGTTAATTTTCAACAGAAAGTACCGCAAGTGAATGAGACATTTGTTTCCAAACAAGACACACAGAGCATACAGTCGATATAAACATTATGTTTCAGGTATTTTAGGTGTAACAGATTCAAAGATAAGTGTGGACAAGAAATAAAAAGAAAAAGAGTTTACTCAAGAGAAAGCCACCGGAGACCATAGATCCCTCATGCCAAAAATATTCAGAAAATACCCACGAACAACATCTGAGATTATTTTGGTGGAGTTCGGACTGGCGTTATAGGTACGTAACCTCTTTTATATACCAATGAAGAAGCTCTGGCTAAACATCGTATGGAGCTCCACCCATCTTGAACGTCACTGGATTAAAATAGTTTTGCTGATTTATTAACCTTAAAATCCACTAGAAAAGTCTGAGAAAATATGTAACACGAATGTGGAGCTTCATCTAAAAATATATAAAGACAGTAACTGTTCTCGAAAGAACAGATACCATTGATGACCGTGCAGCTTCTCTAGAATAACTGATAATTAGTTGAAACTCTGACCTGTCGACAGGTGTTTTTGACATACCTCGACGGGGACAGCTGAAAATGTGTGCCGCGCCCGGGACTCGAACCCAGAATTTCCTGTTTACATGACAAACGCTTTGTCCATCTGAGCCACCTACGACACAGACGAACAGCGTGACTCCAGGGGCTTATCTCTTGCACGCTTCCCGTGAGACCCACATTCCCAAATGTCCACAATCTACATTAGTAATGTACCTAATACATATTTGTCCATCCACTCATTACTCGCGCACATTAAGGTCACCTTATTCTAGAGAAGCTGCACGGTCATCAGTGGTATCTATTCTTTCGAGAACATTACTATCTTCATATATATAGTTAAAGGCTACCCAGCCATTGACCTTCTTCTGTGCGAATGCGCACAGCTTGGCCGAACTCTTAGGGGAATTGTCACCTTAGTGTGCGCAAGTAACGAGTGGATGGGCAAATATCTATTAGGTACATTACGTATGTAGATTGTGGACAGCTGGTAATGTGGGTCTCACTAGGTGTAAGTCCCCGTAGTTTTGCTGCTGATTTGTGTTCTCGGTGGCTCAGATGGATAGAGTGTCTGCCATGTAAGCAAGAGATCCCGCGTTCGAATCACGGTCGGGGCACACATTTTCAGCTGTTCCCATCGAGGTACATTAACAACATCTGTCGGCAGCTGAGGCTTTCAACTAATTGTAAGTTATTCTTCTGAAAAAATTGGTTGTAGTTTGTGCGGAATTTATTTCTTTTCAAAACACTCAAGTTTATTATTGCAACGTTATGAATAATAATCTACTATTCGTTCTGCACTTCCCAGAATTTCCTATATATATATACAACTGAATTTAGAAATTGATGACAAAAATGTAGTAATGGAACAATAGTTTTTCGTGCATTCAAGCCAGCTAATACATTTACTTATGCTCATTGTCAGCTAACAGTCTTTACATAAAGCACTGATCTTCTATTGGTCGTCGTCCATCTTTCAGCCTTGTTCAGTCGATTTGATCTTCCTGTATACAACTACATCGTCCGCGAATAGGGTTAGGCAGTTCCAAATGTGATCTAGAAGTCGCTTATGGAGAGGCGCCCAAAATGTTCGATAGGTGCGCTGAAATGAGGCAACGTCGTGTGCCACCACGCTCAAAACTATTGAGATGCGCACGTATTGTAGATCACACTTAGCTGCATGAGCGTCTCTGACACTGTAGCTTTTGAATAACTCCTGAATTTATTCAGAACATCCTCTATCTGCATCCTTGTTTGCTTGGACAAAGGTGTACTCAAATATAACCTAAAGTTTCTCACTATTTGCCTATAAAGTGAAAAATAACCAATGTATCGAGAGAATGTTGTTTAGCTACCAGGGTGACCTACACCATCACGATTGCCTGTCCTGTACCTTTGTTCTTTATAAATATATGGATAGCAGTAAATCCTTTAAATAGCACCCGACATAATTTTTATTTTGCTTTCGGTGTGATTAAAATATGTGGGACATTGTGTGTATGTTTCGATGACATTACAGAATCATCAGTGCGCTTCTGTCTATATCACTTTGCTTTTGCTATTCGAGTTGGCATGGTTATCTGAAGAGCTGGTCGGGTGCCCTTCTTGTCGCCACCCAGTTAACCCCGCGAATGAGTACGTGTACCCAACAGTCCGCGTATAGTTTTAACCCACATGAAAGAGTACGAAGGTTTTTAAATGTTGGCGAATCATGTAAGCGAGGCGGCACTTGAGAGCCAGTTCGGTATCACTTAGTGGAATGTGGAAAAGTTCTGGTTCACTTTATATACTGTAATTTACCATTTCCTTGTCATTTCCATAATCGTTCATAGCTTCACATAAGCAACAATTCGCTGTTCTCAGCAATCCGTTCAGCACAAATACGAGATGTAATAAACATGAAGAAGAAGGTCCTTACGTATATATAACAGTATATTCGTCCTCACTTAACATGAAGTGTTAAGGTAATTGCCAGCAGTGGCAGTAAGAAAAATGACAAAGTTAAGGACGAAATATTCAAATTTATGATACTACACTGTTTCATTGAAGATGATCATAAATTTTTCGTCCTTACAGTCATCCCACGGACGTAAAAACTATACTCTTAGAGATGAGTCGCTTGATAAGAGCGTAGTGTTACTTTTATCCATGTTTCTTCGGAGAAACTCTGCTAGGTACGCGACTCTTTTATCTGACGTAATTGCGCAACGGGCAGCAAGGAACTTCTATTACTGATGTACCTTTCTCCTTTGCTGTACACTTCTCACATCTACGTTAATTAAACGTTTTGTACCGAGAATAGAAAAAAGTAATAATAAGGTAAGGTAGTGTACACAGAATAGAGCAGAATTTGCTAGGTAATCGTAGGTCTGTAATGGGCCATTAATTATTTATAGCTGTGTAGTAGCAGCCAAGACCGCCGAGGTGTGAGCATTTAACCTGTTTCGGTACAGTGAACACTAGTTATACTAAAGAGCGCAGTTACTGGTTAAATTAGCTCAAGTTAACTGTAAAAAAATGAACAACTAAAGCTAGGTGAAGCTTCATATTTACTGCCGGTAATGTTGGAGTCTATTCTTGTATATGCGGTACCGTTCTCGCTTCCCACGCCCGGGTTCCCGGGTCCGATTCCTGACGGGGTCAGGGATTTTCTCTGCCACGTGATGACTGGGTGTTGTGTGTTGTCCTTAGGTTAGTTAGGTTTAAGCAGTTCTAAGTTCTAGGGGACTGATGACCATAACTGTTAAGTCCCATAGTGCTCAGAGCCATTTGAACCATTCTTATTCTTGTATAACGTTCATTAGGTAACGCTTGACCAATGAATCACCTTCGCTATTATTACCATAATAAGGTAATTTATTAAGTTCTATAGCAACAGCACTGGTACTAGAAAGTACGAAGTTTTTACTAGTGAAACACAAAGGTCACTTTAATTTTGATTTGAAATGAACTTCGGGACTAACAAGTAAATCAGTAAATTAAGAAAATATGGAAAACTGAATGTTTTTTTTTTAAATTGCAAGTTTTTCAGTCAAATATGTTAGAATAAATGGCCGGAATTTCTGTCACTAGCATTGCCGTAGAGATGACTCACGCGCCACCTGCAAAATCCCTGACGCTCTGTGGATGATTTTTATGGTTTCTAAACTTCTTGCTATCAGTTCTTACGGATGTTGAAAGATGTTTCTCTAAGTGATCGTTCATAAAACACTACATGTTTTTCATCCGGTGTCGCCTGTGGCGCGAAGCATGTGGCTTTACCTGTGTTGACGTAAGAATGGGAATTTATTTTTGTTTCCATTTCATCCATGGTGATGGCGAGTGTTCCCTGTTACGTATGTATGTATGTATGTATATGGAAGGTGTGGTGGTGGTTGGGTGTGAGAGTAGTTAATGAAGTAATGAAAATTTGTCCCACAGTGTCGGAGTGAAATGGTGCAGCAATTGGACACGTATACTGGTGGGAAGTATGCGTGACAGTGCGATTATTGTGGGCAAAAAGTCTTAATGGCACACTGTTTCGACGAGAAATTTTAGCAGTATGTGAACCAGATGCAATACCGTGTCCATCCGTAGCGAAATGGTGACAACACTTTGAACAAGGCTACACAGGCCTGGATAATGCCGATACGGAACTCCAGATCTTGGACCATGGGATTTCCATTTTTCCGGCAAGCTGTAAGCATATCCGGAGGGAAAGATCTTCTGACGAAAACGATCACACAGCGGTTCTCGAACGGCTCCGTGACCAAGGAGCGTATTTATATCATTAAGGAATTGAACTTTTCTGCCGTTGTTTCCAGAGAATCGATGACTATGTTGAAGAGTAGTGTGATGTATGTGTGTCAACTGTAAGTGTATTGCAACTTTCAATAAGAGTTTCTTGGCCTGCCATAACAATGTGTAGGCTACTTTTTGAAGTTTCCTTGTATATGAGTAGAACGTAATCAACAAAATTCTTTTCGAGAACGGTAGCATCGTAATTCTCGGCTGTTTATCTGATTATGATTGTCTTCACGAATCTGATCTTTGTCCTCTACTTGATCTACACCAGCAAGCCTGCTAAGCGGTAGATCAGTCCCCGAAACATAAATGATCTAATTAACGCAGTTAGCCGTGAAGTCCTGGTACCGTTATTCCCGTAATTTACTGTTAATTAACTTTACTAAAGAGATTTACTAATTGCAAATGTAAAGCTTGGCCCAGGAAAATTCCAACATTAATTACAATGTCAAAATGTGGACAAGCGAGGAAGGACATTACAAGATGTCTAAAAAAGCACACAACATAACATCAAAGTGAGACATGACACTAAATTATAATACGCGATGGTACGGTTGGCAAAAGTGATTTTACGGGGAAACTGACGTACTAATACCGCACGACATAGCAGCGAAATGAAATCAGTAGGTGTACAGTCGCGTAGAAAGAGAAAATGAGATTACACGCAACAGTACCTGTCCGCATAGTCATGAAAAGCCAAAACGAATTTTATGAAACGGTAGCAAGTACTTAACCCTTTCTGCTCCAACCAGCTGATGTTACTAGACATTCTCATCATAATGTGCACGTGTGCGAGTAGAGCATGTTAACCAGATGAATGTGTCGGCCCAGTCTGCTCCACCTATCTACATCTAACGTAAGTCTGTTACTAGAGATATCCGCAGAAAACTGTCTGTAACACGAGTCCCATGGTGATGAAGTCCCCTACCACACTGAAATCAGCTACCAGAAAGCTGATACAGGGATGAGAATAGCACACGTCCCCTGTGCTCTCGTTGCTCAGTTTCCTTCGGAAAACCATGCCCACCATTGAACAATAAGTTCACTTGGCCCTAGTTAGTAGTTTATTTTTTATATTATTAAATTCTCCCGTACGGACTGCTTCAAAAGTCCTTCAGTCGTTCATTCTTTTCCTTTCACCATTCCGAGAATCACGGGGAAGATGGCTTGTGTCAAAGCTTCATGTCCTAAACTACTAATCCGCCGTCTCCTCTCTAAAAATACGTTGGATAGCGGACTGCGACCTCCATTTTGTTTTTCAGCACACCCACGCCGTAGCTTTCAGCACCTAAGTTCAAACTTTTTTTTCTCTCTTTACATGTGCCTTTCGCCAACTCACCGCCCAAGGCGCAGTGCCTCGTATAGACAATGCGTTACCGGAGACACCACATTGTTAACGCCCATTACTGCAGGAGGCAAGTTCGTATGGTTCTCTTTTTTAGCGTATTAGCTGCGTCGAAGCGTTGTGGTTTGCTTTTCAAATTAATAACACAAAAGTACACGCGCTACACGAAACTTCGTGACAGACAGACAGTTCTACTACCAAGCCAGATATGTCCGAAAATAATAGTCCAGCACCCTCGGCAGTGACTTGATTCAGTGCAAGATACCAGGAGACCATATGTGACGACGCACATCACATATACGACTCGGGAAATACGCAGATGCCATGAGATGAAACACATTAATCATCTCTACAGGGACAGCAGCACAATACAGTAGGAGTACTAATGGTTCAAATGGCTCTGAGCACTACGGGACTCAACATCTATGGCCATCAGTCCCCTAGAACTTAGAACTACTTAAACCTAACTAACCTAAGGACATCACACAACACCCAGTCATCACGAGGCAGGGAAAATCCCTGACCCCGCCGGGATAGGAGTAATAGCCCAAGACGAAAAGCTAAATAGCACAAAAAACATTATCTGTAAACCCAATGCCCAAAACTAACCACAGTTACATAACCAAGGCTGTCGTAAGCTATTGAAACAGAAGTCTACGTGATAATTATTAACGTGCCTCTACAACAGGAACAACATATGCGATCACCTCTCGAATAGGCAATGACACCCAGGAAGCAAGTGCTCGTACTACCAAGAAGTATAAGCGACATCACCGACGATCAACACAAATCGGTGGGCAAACCCTGCAGCCCTATTACCCCTTACAGACAAAAATAGGCAGTGGCATCTATACTGTGTGATCAAAAGCGTCCGGACACCTCGCTGGAAATAACTTACAAGTTCGTAGCGCCCTGCATCGGTGATGCTAGAATTCAATATGGTATTGGCCCATCCATAGCTTTGATGACAGCTTCCAATCTCACAGGCATACGCTCAATCAGGTGCTGGAAGGTTTCTTGGGGAATGGCAGCCCATTCATCACGGAGTGGTGCACTGAGCAGAGGTATCGATGTCGGTCAGTGAGGCCTGGCACGAAGTCGGCGTTCCAAAACATACCAAAGGAGTTCCATAGGACACCGGGCAGCACTCTGTGCATGCCAGTCCATTACAGAGGTGACAAACCACTCCGCCACAGGCCGTGCATTATGAACAGGTGCTCGACCGTGTTGAAAGATGTAGTCGCCATCCCCGAATTGCTCTTCAACATCAGGAAGCAAGAAGGTGCTTAAAACATCAACGTAGGCCTGTGCTCTGATAATGCCATGCAAATCAAGGGGCTCAAGCCAACTCCAAGAAAAACACGACCACACGATAACAACACCGTCTCCGAATTTTACATACGCTGGCAGATGACGTTCACCGGGCATTGTGTACCGTTATTCGTCACTCCACACAACGTTTTTCTACTGCTGAATCGTCCAATGTTTGTACTCCTTACACCAAGCGATGCGTCGTTTGGCATTTATCGGCGTGATGTGTAGCTTATGAGCAGCTGCTCGAACATGAAATCCAAGTTTTCTCACCTTCCGCGTAACTATCATAGTACTTGCAGTGGATCCTGATGCAGTTTAGAATTCCTGTGTGATGGTCTGTATACATGTCTGCCTATTACACATTACGACCCTCTTCAACTGTCGGCGGTATCTACCAGTCAACAGACGAGGACAGCCTCTACGCTTTTGTGCTATACGTGTCCCTTCACGTACCCACTTCACTATCACATCGGAAACAGTGGACCTAGAGTGTCGAAATCTCGATTACAGACCTGGGAGACAAGTGACACACAATCACCTGTCCATGTTCCAAGTCCGTGAATTCAGCGGAGCGCCCCATTCTGCTCTCTCACGATGTCTAATGACTACTGAGGGCGCTGATTTGGAGTACCTGACATTATATGGCATCACAATGCACGTAATATGAAAAACGCATGGTTTTGGGGGTGTCCGGATACTTTTGATCATATAGTGTACAAGGAACCTAGATCAACCTTATACTAAAGTGACTGTAGGGGATCCGGAACCCTCCTACATAAAGTGCGAATAAGAAATGATGGACGTGTAACACTTACCATACAGAACACATTGAATGGATAAAACTCGTAACTTTCTGTAAATCAGTCTTGGTACATTGCAGTTAAGCAAAATCTACGTTGGTGAGGACACGTAGCCATGTGGGAAACACTGAAATACTAAGGAAAATAAATTATAAATAATAAACAATAACAGCGGAAGTGCCCACCAAGAGTAATCTGCCGTCAACCTACGAACCATAATGACAAGCACCAACGGAGTCTTCAAATGGAAACAGTACAAGTTATTGAGCTTGTTACGCAGGCAACGGCAGCCAAAAAAGTCGAGCTCAGCGAAGCCAAAATCAGCCGGTTTCCGTAACTTCCCGTCTAAAAGCCACACAATCCAGTCACAATCATGAAAATATTGCAATGAAATAACATAAACAAGAGCTACTTACGTACCAGTAACAAGACCACCAATCATCAAGAGCAAACCAAATATTATAGAGCGCAAGCCGTTGGAAAGGAAACCGTGCTTATTAACAGCCTGTAGGGATAGGTCAACAGCACATCTAATTATGCTGGTTATATTGCCAAGTATAGAGCGAAAAACAGGAAACTCAAACCGGACTAAGCCTAATCGCATCTAGGGGCCATAAACCCATACAAACCCAGACCATTAAATGCCGTAGTCGAATTCGCGTAATGTGATATACAGTGGCGTGCCTATCTAACAAGGAAAACCCCAAAAAATTACAGCGGCTAATTGCAACAGATCACGAAAAATCTCAAAAAAAGAACAGTTCTTCGATATAGTTCGTTCATTAATGATGATCAAGTGATACTTATCTGCGTGAATATATATTTCTAAATCACAGTATCCGTTGTTCTTCCTCTGTCTATTAACTGTAGTATTTCCAAATTGTACTGATCTCACCATTTTTGGCCTTCTTTAGTGTTCTTTAATGGTGGAATTTTTACTGCTGTTCACTGTTCGTTCACGGAACCGCTCTCTGAAAATCTCGTCCTGTATGGCCAACGTATATTGCATCACAGTCGCTGCATTTTATTTTCTATATTACTGAATTCGACATTAAGTGAAAATGTTCAGTAGCACGGAACAGTACAGAGAAAATATTGTATCTTCTCATAAGCTCAACATTCAGCTTAATTTTACAGACGGCCTGCGTGATCTTATAAAAGATTTCACTTCTATTCTCCATGCTTGAGTGAACCCCAACACCATTTCCTCTCCGAGAAAGGGAGCTAATTAAGAACTTTCGTACCTACCTTCCTATGGATTGTATGATACTTTGAAACCGTATCCTCCAACATATCCTTTTCTTTCTGAACGTCTACAGCATCAAGTGATATCTCGTATAATCTGCTAACGAAGCTATGAAAAATAGCAGTGTTGTGCATATCGAAATGCACAGGGCTCGCTGGAACAGCGGTATCAGAAGTCGCAGGCTTCCTACATACGGTGAAACTGAGGTCACTATTCTTATTAATCAACTTTATGTCCAAAAACTGACTCTATTATCTACCAATTGTTGACATCACACATGAACATATTGCTCTGGTGCAAGTCGTTGAACATGTGTAAGAATCTCTCAAGTCTATTACCTACACAATTATACAATAAAACAGTGTCATCCACGTATCAGTAGTAGCAATTAATCATAACATTCAACTCTGCGTGCTGTGTAAACGCAACCCTTCATAGAGGTTAAAGAAAATGTAAGGCAATGTACCGAATGAGCAGCATCCCATGGCATACTTACACTGTGGTTGGTAAATCTCATTCAAAAATAATTGTACGATAGAACTAAATCTGGTAACCGTCGGATCTCAGTTATTTTTGCCAGGGATAGCGTTTTGAAGTTTAAGAGGCTATGTTTCACAATGTTAATTGTTTCTGCTATCAGTACATTGGTATAAAAGTCACATTTAACGGAATCCATTCGTGGTTTACCGGAATCGGTACATCTTTCAACCGAAAAAGTAACTCAAAAAAACTACTATCCAGCATCTCATTAAATTCTTTACATAACTATATGTGTCAATATAATTCATTATAGGTTTCATTGGAATATTACCCGTATGCACCGTAGGTTGAGACCTGAGCAGAAGCACATGTGGATCTACCTTTCCTACTCTTCTAGACAATTTCCCATTGAACATAAATTACTCACCTTTGATTGCCTGTTTAATTTGTACACTAAAGTATTTAGTCGAATCATTATTAAGTTTAGTGATAACATTACTTTTAAAAAATTCATCGACTTTCCAAATGTAATCTTTCATATACATTATGAAAATTATATTCCTTTTGCCAGCCTTAACCACTATAGGATCTTGTAATTTAACCTTTTTTCGTTTTACATGAAATCATCTCATCGCTTGTGCATCTATTGCTACTACATACCCATTGTAATTAATATTATCCTCAAGTAAGGTAAGAGCATCAACCACAATATTTCCAACGGTTAGATGACCCTTTTTGTGTCAAAGCTGACACCATGTTTTGAATAAACATAGTTTGTTTTATAATGCAGCTGTTAGTTTCTATTTTTTTATTCAAGTAATCTATATCTGGCTATTGTCCCACCATCTTCGATGGATTACCGTATTGGGACATATGATTTCCGGTTCTTACGGACTAGGCACAGTTTATTGTCTTGCTCTCGTATGTTAATTAGTCTGTGTCCCTTGGTTTCGTTCTGTTATATTTGCCCTTGAACAGTTCTAAGTTCATGGTTAATGAATGTGTATGTTCATACATACGTGGCTAATGTTTTCACTGATTTACTTGTACTAAACTACTTTATAGGCTGCTGTTAATAAAGATAGAAGGTTAGTCGCAGAAGATGGTCTCCAGTAATTGCTCATCATTGCATATCATGTACGTTACTTTCAACTCTGCGGATACAAATTGACAGTGTATGGTACTAGTGTTGGCTACGTTGTTTTACGCCAATTACATTTCCTGGAGCTGTAGAAACATTGGTCACATGTTTTATTGTAACTTTGCAGGTATTACATACTTACGGCCTTTTGAATGCAAAAGTTACACATTTGCTACTCTATTGTGTCTGTGGATCATAGGATTATGACGGGGTGTTTATAGACTTTTGTGACCTCGACGCTGTTTGTATACTAGGTTTTACACCGTGTTTGACATTATTTTGATTATAAAATTTTTGTATTATTTGTGTGTGTTTGCATTAGCCAACAGACTTTATATATATATTCAAAACAAAATTAAAGTGACCTTTGTGTTTCACTAGTAAAAACTTCGTACTTTGTGTGTATTTGCATTAGCCAACAGACGTTTGTTTTATATATATATATATATATATATATATATATATATATATATATATATATCCATCCAATGCGCCTGCCAATGTTAACACCACGACAGCAGTGACTGTGGTTCAAATGGGCACGTGACCATCGACACTCGATGTTGGTACGGTAGTAGAAATTGTATGGTCTGATGAACTCTGATTCTCTCTTCATTATGCCAAAGGGAAGTCGCGAATCCGTCGTCTTACAGGGGAATACCTCCCTGACACCTGTACTGCAGGGCGGAGGAAAGACAGCGGCGGCTCGATTAAACTCTGGATAACATACACATGGGTAACCATGGGTCCTGTGAAGCTCGTGCAAGGCACCATGGTGGCCAAGGAGTATCGTACACTGATTTCAGACTAGATAATGCGCTGTCTCATAAGGCCAGCTCACCGGCCACTGTGGCTGAGCGTTTCTAGGCGCTTCAGTCCGGAACCGCGCTGTTGCTACAGTCGCAGGTTCGAATCCTGCCGCGGTCATGGATGTGTGTGATGTCCTTAGGTTAGTTAGGTTTAAGTAGTTCTAAGTCTAGGAGACTGATGACCTCAGATGTCAAATTCCATACTGCTTAAAGCCATTTGAACCATTTCATAACGCCAGCAGTGTGATGAAATGGTTCGAGTAACATAGTGGCGAGTCCCAATTGGGGGGCTGGTCACCCACCTCACCAGATCTGAACCCGATCGAACACATGTGGGGTGTACTTGAATGTGGCGTCGGAGCTCATCGGCCTGCTCCTCGGAAAATAAGGGAACTAAGTGACTTCTGTGTGCTGGTGTAGTGCCAACTTCCCTCAGCGACCTACTACTTATTATATTATTGATTGATAAATTAAAGCCTTTTTACTTAAAAGTTAAATTCAGTGGGAAAATCAACAATTATTTCAATATGATGCAGTGATAACACAAATAATTAGCATATGTTTTGAAAACATATCTCATTTCTGCAATGCCACGTAGGTTCGCCGCTTTTACCCGTGCCAAAAGTGGGCATACCGGCTGTTAGATAGGTGGTTATAATTTTCTGGTAGATCAGTGAATATAAGCAGTACAGTTTTGATGCTGAACTTTGTTTTGCATGTGTACCGATAGTATATTTTTAATATGTAATTTCTCCCTGATGTGATTTACCCCTGTTTTCGTCACAAACTGTCATTTTTGTTGCCAAGACTCTCTTTGTACTTTAATATCATGCTATGTCTATTTCCATATACAGGGGGCCTGAATACAAACCTTTTTCGAATTGAAACTGGTAGTTTATCTTCAATAAACGACATTTTCGTTACAATACAGCTGTTGGTCAAACTCTTAAACAAAACTGCGAAACCGCAATTGTGTAAATCTGAAGAGGTTGAAAAATCAGCCAATTAGTTGCAAATGGGAAAAAAAGTGGAAATGATCGTACGGCATTGATGGCCAGGAGGCCCCATTCAGGGAAGTTCGGCAGCTGTATTGCAAGATCTTTTTAAGTGACGCCACATTGGTGATAGCGAGTCAATAGTAATGGAAATGATGATGAAGGACAC
Source organism: Schistocerca gregaria (assembly GCF_023897955.1). Classification (NCBI taxonomy): domain Eukaryota; kingdom Metazoa; phylum Arthropoda; class Insecta; order Orthoptera; family Acrididae; genus Schistocerca; species Schistocerca gregaria. The sequence goes on along the minus strand of NC_064920.1, from coordinate 1,046,709,288 downwards.
ACAACACCAAGGGGTTACTAGCCTATGGCCATTTGCAACTGATTGGCTGATTCTTCAACCTCTTCATAGCTGTTGTTTTCAGTTTTCATTATTCGAGTATTTCATGTCTTGCTTCTGTCACACCATCCTCGAAGTGTCATCAGAAACAATTTTCCTTGTTCCAGAGATGGAGACAAGCACCATCTCCACCCAGGACACCACCGAGCCATCAGAACCATTGTCGGTAACCATTTCACTGGAGGGGCCTACTGCAGTTCCATATACCACCTCAGGTCAGACACATATGGAAATGAATATCATCCTCCCAACTGCCCCAGCTACCGGCGCCTTATCTGCCTCTTCCAGGGACGTCAGGACCAGCTTCACCAACTCCTCCCCCTGCTTGCGAGGAAGGTGTGCTGTAGTGAGGCTTACCACCTGCAGTGATAGCGACCAACGTCACATTAGTGCTTTAAAGGTGTCCATCACACAGGGAACAATTTTCCGGGGGACGAAGGGCCATGCTCTGCCCATCCACTAAGAGGTGACCATCGTGCTGTTGTGGGTCGTGGGCAACACAGAACTATTGCATACTCTTGCACAAATGGTTCAAATGGCTCTGAGCACTATGAGACTTAACATCTCAGGTCATAAATCCCCTAAAACGTAGAACTACTTAAACCTAACTAACCTAAGGACATCACACACATCCATGCCAGAAGTAAGATTCGAACCTGCGACCATAGTGGTCGCGCGGTTCCAGACTGAATCGTCTAGAACCACTCGACCACACCGGCCGGCTCTCTTCTACAAGACAGGTGATCGAAAGTAGGTCTACATGCGTCCTACCACTGAGTAGCATTTAGACCAGACCAAGTCAGTTTTTGTCGATCAGGTGCCGATTCCACCAGGACTGCATCAGTAATGATCTTCACTCGGAAACCGTTTTCACTAAGTAGCAGCCATTCATGTCTCACTTAGCCATCCTTGGAGCTGCCAGCTGCACGTAGCATCGATCTATTTCCGGAAGTGACTTATTTTATGTTTATCTTCAATCCAAATAGCGTAGACATGCTATCAATCTCTGATAAATAAACTTGTTCAGTCAGAGCTACCTGAATATGTCTTGGCCGCCGTTGGTGGACATATAAAATACTATACTCTTGCAACGATTTAGGATCTGTGTGGAACAGGAGGAACTTATGAGAGGAGATAGGGAAAGATTCTATGGGGTCGATTTCCATCGATTTTGTTCTGACGTAGTTTGAGCTTTCTTGATATCAGGGACATAAATTAAGTTCGCTGATTGACACTTGGAGTGGTTTCAATGCTGTGGCGATTATCGTCCTTTGGATGCGAGCTAATGTGAATTTTGGGACTGTATTGGGGGGAGAGGTCTAGCTCAGTGCTGGTGGACCGTTCAGCAGCATCTACCAATTGGTTGGTTATCACTCCTTTCGGTACAATTTGGTGATCAGGGGTGTTGGTACGTCCAGCAGGATTCAAAGTATTTTGTCTAAGGCCATTATTCTTGCAACAAGTGTTTCAGCTGAAAGGAGTTTATCTAGTCTTAAACGCTAAGAAACGTATCTTGTGGAACAGTATGGTCCAAGATCGCTTACTATCTCTTGCCACAATCTCAGTTGGAAAACCAGTACTCGGAGTACATGAAAAATGAAAGACATGGTATGCCAGCGTCATCGAAAGATTCGGGAAGAAGAAGGATCATCGAGTGAACTTGTTTTACAAGTAATGACTATCAAATGCCGAAACTAGCAGTTCATTTGTAATTAAAAGTCGTTATTATTATTATTAGCAGTGGTGATGGAGGTGATTGTGGTGGTGGTGGTGATGATGGTGGTAGTGGTCGTCGTTACGAATGCTAAATGTACGTAAATTAAAAGAAAAAAAGACGAGATTTTCCAAAACGTTTCCTTGCCGCCCTAGGATTTAGCCCCATAATTTGCCACTGCAGCCAACATGCCTCCCCCAGTGCCTTATTCCGCTGGATTTCTTCTGTCCAGCTTTTCCTTAACCTTATTCTCGATGTGTTATTGTCTTACAATTTAACAACAGTACTTAGCAATTTTTGATCTAACTCTAACTTTTACTATATTTCCCTCAGTTTGTTGGTGGGTACATTAGTATATGCTTTTTCTAGGTCAATCAGAGTAACATGCCACTCCAGTCCAACCTCTGTGTGACTTTACATATTGGTTTCATTGTGAAGAAGTTCTCCGTTACCAATCTTCTTGCTGCGTATCCTGCTAGCTCTTCTGGCTGCTTGTGAGTTGCAGTTTTCACTTCCAGATCTTCGAGTGAAATCTTCCAAAGAAACGGATCACTGCCAATCCCCTATAATTATTTGAGTCACTGCTTGACCCTTTCTTATGTACAGCAAATGTGGAACACGTTTTTCATTTCGATGACACATCTTTTCCATTTTATGCTCTTTCAAACACACTTCTCAGCAGCAATTTCAGTGGACCAAACTTCACAATTTCTGGTTATAGTGGCCTGTATCTTGGTGCCTTCTTCATCTTACAGCTCCTCAGAGCCTGTTGAAGAACTTCTATATCTGAACGCCATAACTCTTGCCGTTACACCCTCGCCTCACAATTTTGTGGAAATTCAGCCCGATTCTCCTGGAGTAACACTAAAAAAAACGTCATCCATTGACCGTGACTATAATTATTATGACGTTACTTGTCACTAGTTGACACTCTCATGCTTTGATTGTTCTCCACGCCTCAGTACTACGAGCCCCACCAACCATCCTCATCTTTGTACCCACGTCGTGCTTTTCCTTTTTAACACTTATCTTTTTACTTCTCTGTTTAGTGTCCTATATCTGTCTCTACACTAACTGTCATTCATATTCAGGATTTCCATATAAACTTCTGTTTCTTCTTTCAATCATCTATGGAGTGTCTGCATCCCACCAAATCGGTTTAATCTTCTTCTCATATTCGCTAAGGGCTTCTTTCACGGCTGCATCTACAGACTACTTGATACGCTCTTATTCCTCTTCTACTGTTCCCTCAGCACTATCCAGTTTGTTTGCCAGTTTTTGTTGGTATAAGTACTTAGTACTGTCCTCCCTTAAACTCTCTAACTTGCACTTTATGATCTCACATTGGTTCTTGTGTTCGCCACTACTGTAAAAAATATAGAAGATATAAATCTTGCATTGCACCAAAGGATGGCCACATCCACAATAAGTCCCTCTTTTAACGCCGACATCCTATAATTCTAAATTGGTTTATTGCCTCAAGGTTGTATAATCAACAATTGATTTCAACCCTCTTGTATTTTTGTACGTTGTAAATTTATATATATGCTCATGAGGAAAGATTTTATTATTTACTCTTAGTTCATACTGCTGTAATAAGTCCACCAGTCTTTTCCCAGTCTCATTCCTAACATCCTCCCCATATATCCAAATAGCGGTAATATTCCTCTCGCCGGCCCCGGGTGGCCGAGCGGTTCTAGGCGCTTCAGTCCGGAACCGCGCGACTGCTACGGTCGCAGGTTCGAATCCTGCCTCGGGCATGGATGTGTGTGATGTCCTTAGGTTTAAGTAGTTCTAAGCTCTAGGGGACTGATGACCTCAGATGTTAAGTCCCATAGCGCTCGGAGCCATTTTTTTATTCATCTCCTTTGCTGCTCTGATATTAAAATATCCTGCTAAAATCAGTTCATGGACCTTGGAAAGTCTTCTACAGTCTCTATCAGCACCTATTTAAATTTTTCTTTTACCTTCAGCGGCTAGTCTTCAGTAGGGGCATACACTCCCACTACCACTATATTCATGGCTCTAGCTCTCAGACTGAGTTTTATCAACCTGTCAAATCTGTTTTCCACGAGCTTACGTATTTTGACCACCGTATGTTTAAAATGGATACTCTTACCCTCACTCTACTGCTTTAGTACACTCCACTAAAATAATGCGCGAACTCAAGCATACATTCTCAACCAGTACGTTTCTTTTTTATTTCGGAAAATACAGCTACGTCAATGCAGTGCTGTCTTATATCCACTAGAACCTCTTGTTGTTTATTAAGAATGCCCTGTACATTCCACATATCAAAATTTAAAGTCCATTTTCGTTTCCATTGTCGAATTCCACTAAAACAATCCGAAAGTTGAGGCATATGAGTAGTTGTTTTAGCTGGCCGTCTACGGATGGGGAGCTGGTCCATCGCACAACCCCAACATGGAGGACCAGGCTTTGTCATCAGCGTTTTCATCTGCTGCAAGACTGGCTTCACCATGCTTCAGAGTACTTGCCATCCTTTGATGAAGAAGACGGGAAAGGAACAACTAAGGACTACAGGAGTCACTGAGTTACTTGGTTTACCCATACGATCTTGCCGATAAAGAAAGGAAAGGGAGTAACAGGTAGTTTCAGGGCGCACTGCGTCGACAAGGGTGGCCCTACCAACAGTTACGCTACCCAGTTTCATCGAAGCACGCAGACCTCCCCAACTGCAAGCACAGTGGTGACCCCTGGGGAGGTTCCTGCCCTTATAAATACCAATTCCTTTTCAAGTGAGCCGCGCGGGGTTAGCCGAGCGGTCTTGGGCGCTGCAGTCATGGACTGTGGGGCTGGTCCCGGCGGAGGTTTAAGTCCTCCCTCGGGCATGGGTGTCTCTGTTAGGATACTTTAGGTTAAGTAGTGTGTAAGCTTAGGGTCTGATGACATTAGCAGTTAAGTCCCATGAGATTTCACAGACATTTGAACTCTAAACATTCATGGTGGTGTATGTTTGTTCTATATCGTGTCTCCCTACCACATTCGCGCAACGACGCTCTGAGCGTGTTTTTTAGGGAATTAACTAGTTTGAACCTGGGACCTGTTGCTGGTAAGGAGACGCCAGACCACACATGACATGTAGAATTCAGAAGAGTTCAGTGAAACTAGCGATGATATAACCAAATACTTAATGATCTCAGCGTCAGCTCCACTGGACTCCCTGTAAAAGAATCTTAATACTAACTAAATTTAGTGGAAAGGGTTCAAGGCTTTCCTATTTTTAGTTAGCTGGTAAAATAACGTCGAAAAAGCAATTAAGTTTACCACTGGAAATTTTATTCTACTGTGAACGAATATTCCCTGAATGGGTTTCCAAGTTCTACAATCGATCGAAGGATGACCTATGCCATATCACATCTATGATCTAGGTTAAATTTAAGTTTCACAAAAGAGAAAACTATCAAAATGGTCTACAGTGACCCTCAATTATCTTTAATTACTTATCTAACTTGTCGTAAATTACAGTGGCTGATGTGGCTTCTCAATAACTATATAACAGAAAAATCATCGCGTTTCAGATCTGTTCTTCAAGTGGCAAATGTTAACACCATGAGTTTTAATTAACGATCGACACTAGTATTACGCAAAAAAGGGGTGTAACAGATGAGACTTCTGCAGTTCTGAGTGAAGCCTTATGCGCTCAAAAATGCGGCATCGCGTGCGTTCATTACCTTGTCGGTGTTTAGGCAGCGTCAGGGCGACAGCGGCCGGCGCACCAGCCATCCAGCTCGCCGTCTCGGAACTCACTCTCCTCTAACTTCTCCTTACTACAATTTACCGAAGTTAGTTTTTTTTTAACTATCTGGCTGTGTTTTCAACTGACCAATCAGTGTCTCAATGTTAACGTTAAGCTCCGCCTACAAAAATTCTGTCTATCCAATTAGAAACGTTATATTTTTCGTGGTGGGGCAATGTTTTTTTTAAAGTTTGCAACGTAACAGAGACGCTATAAAGTCTCACGCTAAAACGTGCGGGTGGTGTGGTCCTTTTAGCGTTATCGTAAGATCTATACTGTTCTTCTGGAGGGCTCTATCTTCTAACATGGGCTGGAGGATTGTCCTAATGTAACAGACACGCGAAAAAGTCTCACGCTAAAACGTGTGGGTGGTAGTTGTACAGGTAGGCTGGGCCGTCCGTCCCTTATCGTAGGGCCTTCTAGCTTAACACGGTTCTGCTCTCGGCTTCTGTCCTCGTTTCTCCCCTCGGAACTGCGTCTACCTCACGGTGGGAAGGTACCACACGCATTTAGGCATTCTTGTGTTAGTCTGTGGTATTGCATTTGCGCACTCGTTACTCGTATTACTTTGGTTAATTTAATGTCACGATTTATTCGTAGCTATGTTACATACTAGTAGATTTGCTTATTATGTCAGGGTTTTCATGGAAGGTGTTGGATTTGCCTGACACCTTACAGAATATTTCTTCTCAAGTAAACACGAAAGTAAGTACGTAAGGGTAAAACTTCCCTTTTAGCATCTGTCAAAGGCGATGCCACTTGTCTACTCATTCGTCCTCTCATGGGTGATGGTGGTCTTAAAGACAATACAATGCACTACTATTTTTATCGGTATCTCGTTCCTGTCTCCTAGCACAAAACTCAGGCCAATCGATAGAATAACAGAGCATCTTGCATAACTATATGATAGAAACTGTTGTAAGTCTTAAGATAGGGCGCAGAAGAGAGCATGTAGTTACACACTTGGTAGGAAAGACCGTTAGCACCCTGAGACTCGTGTGAACACAAGTAGCTCAGAGCCGTTCTAACCAAATGCAAAGCACTACTTGTCAGGAAAAATTAAAAAAAATTAAAGAAGCTTATGTGATTTGACCAGCGCATAGATATATAATGATACACTTTCCAGAATGAAATTTTAGCTCTACAGCGGACTGTTCTCTGATACATAATTTCCTGGCAGATTAAAATTGTATGCCAGAAAATTTAATTTATGATACACTATTGGCCACTGAAATTGTCAGAGTAGGGAGGATAGCAATAACGAGCGTTTTTTATTTTGTGTAAAAAATATAGACTGAAAACATGATTAAATTTCAGGATTATTTGGGTGGGAAATTGTATACACAGCGCTGCTATTCCTGTCAGCGACAACGACTCAGATGCAAGGGCAGAGTCGGAATGAGCTTAGACGTCAGAAATGGATACGTATTCTCGTGGTGCTTCAACTCTCTACCAGAGTTCGTTAGCAGTGGATGGTAAACTGTTGCGTGGTAGCCTCTCTCAAAGCCATGACCAGATGTTTTCTATGGTGGAGACTGGAATGCTTACTGACCATGTGGCCAGTCGTGCACCGACTGCATCGACGCCAGCTAGGAAAGTTCGGGAAATATATGTCTTTTATTGTATTGTTGAAAAACAAACATCAACAACTTGTTGATGGTGACTGCCAGCTAAGAAACTCGAAGTAATCGTGTTGTCTACCCCATTTGAGACTCTCTGGTGATGAAGAATGCCATGTGGTAACATTCGTTCTCCCTGGACATGCAACATCATTCTATACTCAACACCGGGACGCATCTGGAAACAAGACTTTGTACCGCTAATGCGTCCAGTTTTCTCGTTGGATTAACCACAGTCAGCACGACCCTTTCTACTGCCGCATCCAGGGGAGCCGCAGTACCTGTCGCCTTGCTGACTGCAGCACTTTATACTTTGTCTCGCTGTCTGTTGCCACAAACAAGCTCATTTCTTGAGTCAAGGAACACGACGAGCCTGTGCGGTCCTACGCAGTCGAACAGACAACCTGTCTATCCTCTCTGGTGCCAGACGCATGGATCCGATGATACCCTGTAAAGCATCGAGTATGGCCCTTATGAATCAACCGATACAAACTTGCACGATAGCCGTGGGGTGCCACCAATGAGTACAGTAATTTTGTGGGGCGATATGTAGAGATCTCGACAGGATTCGGTCTCGCCATGCGCGAATTTCGAAACGTGCCGGGAGACGTTTCTGTTTATATTACTTACAACCAAACAACTTTTAAATGCAATTTGTAAATCAGAAACCGGCGGCATAATCTTTCCTTATACATGTCGCTGCTTCTATCATTTCGTGCAGCAGCACTGAAATGCTAAAAAAATATGTTTCGTTGAATTTTATCATTTTGAGAGTACTGAAGATGCGATTTGTTTTACTTGCTAAAAAACATTCAACAGCCTAGATAACCGGTTTCGACAGACTTTGTCTTACAAATCTTTTTCTTGTAAAACTTGTTCATTTTACGCTCTACTCTTATGCCAGGTTGTCAGATGAATACATCTACATCTACATCTACATGAACACTCTGCAAATCACATTTAAGTGCCTGGTAGAGGGTTAATTCAACCACCTTCACGATTCTCTGTTATTCCAATCTCGTTTAGCGTGCGGAAAGAATTAACACCTATATCTTTCCGTACGAGCTCTGATTTCCCTTATTTTATCATGGTATCGTTCCTCCCTATGTAGGTAGGTGCCAACAAAATATTTTCTCATTCGAAGGTGAAAATTTCTCATTGGAATTTCGTGAGAAGATTCCGTAGCAACGAAAAACGCCTTCGTGCTAATGATGTCCAGACGAAATCCTGTATCATTTCAGTGACACTCTCTCCCATATTTCGCGATAATACAAAACGTGCTTCGCTTCTTTGAACTTTTTCGATGTACTCTGTCAGCCCTATCTGATAAGAATTCCACATCATTCAGCAGCATTCTAAAAGAGAGGGGCAAGTGTAGTGTAGGCAGTCTCCTTAGTAGAGCTGTCGCATTTTCTTCGTGTCCTGCCGATAAAACGCAGTCTTTGGTTAGCTTTCCCCACAACATTTTCTACATGTTCCTTCCAATTTAAGTTGGTCGTTATTGTAATACCTAGGTATTTATTTGAATTTACGGCCTTTAGATTTGACTGAGTTATCTTATAAGAGAAGTTTAACGGATTCCTTTTAGAACTCACGTGGATGATCTTACACTTTTCGTTATTTAGGTTCAACTGCCAATTTTGGCACCATTCAGATATCTTTTCTAAATCGTTTTGCAATTTGTTTTGATCTTCTGATGACTTTATTAGTCGATAAACGACAGCGTCATCTGCAAACAACCTAAGAATGCTGCTCAGATTTGTCTCCTAAATTGTTTATGTAGATAAGGAACAGCAAAGGGACTATAATACTGCGTTCGGGAACGCCTTAAATCACTTCTGTTTTACTCGATGACTCCGTCAATTACTACGAACTGTGACCTCTCTGAGAGGAAATCACAAATCCAGTCACATAAGTGTGACGATATTTCGTACGCAATTTCGCCACAAGCCGCTTGTGTGGTACAATGTCAAAAACCTTCCGGAAATCCAGAAATATGGAATGAATCTGAAATCCCTTGTCAATAGCACTCAACACTTCATGCGAATAAAGAGCTAGTTGTGTTTTCAAAATCCATGTTGACTGTGTGTCAGTAGGCCGTTTTCTTCAAGGTAATTCATAAAGTTCGAACTCAATATATGTTCCAAAGACCTGCTGCATATTGACGTTAATGATATAGGCCCATCATTTAGTGGATTACTCCTACTACCTTTCTTGAATATTGGTGTGACCTTTTACAATGTGCTGGTTTTTGTACACTTTTATCCACGCTGCGCTTAGCAAATAAATCCTTCATCCTGTCTATTTTTGTTAGAATATTTTGTGGGTCCTCAACTAACCACGAGAAAATTTGAAAAACTTGTTCTCTTAACTTCAGTTACACAACGCGGTCATTTCAAAGTAACTAAACGTAAGGATGGCTGCAAGATCCCCTCGCTTCTAGACTGATACTGTTATTACTCAGCTTCGCTGCGAATCCGTAAGGAGTGGTATAGGTGACGTACAGTATAACTGGTCAGCATTTCCACCCGTAATTTGCGAGTTAAGACGGACATTTCTTGTTTCGCCTTTGTGGGTCGTGTCGTCGGATTTCCTTCTACCTGTGCGCGGTGCAGTTCTCGTAAATGTCGTCCCGTGCAGATTCATCATTGGCGCATTGGATGTGTCTACAGGTGGAAGCTAATTTTCTGAAATTGCTGTCGATTAACTTTGGGTTATCTATTTACTCGAAATTAACATTCAGAATGCCGTAATATCAATTTGATTCCTATTAGCTCAATAATGAAACACTCTTGTCACAAACTACTCGTAACCGAGAGCATGGCTACCATCGAACAAGACAGGAAGATTTCTTAACGCCGACTGCCGACTTTGGCGCGCAGTCCGTATCTGTTGCTAATTTCGTCACAGTTCGTGGATTTCCGATCAAGTTCGTACATTTGTTAATGAACGGGTGTGAATTTTAATGAGGCAAAATTATGATAAATAGTTTTAAATATCCAGAGACTCCTCCTAGTATTCATGTTGTCATAAATGACTTTAATTATTAAATATAAATAAACAAAATCGGTTACTTTGGTGCCAAGATGGCGGTCATGTATATTTCGAAGGCTGACGCCTGTTGCTACGCTCCAGCGCCGAGCCCCACCCCGCCACACGCGACATATGGTCTCTTCGTCACCTAGCCAGCCAGCGTGGGACATGCTCTCCGACTCAGGGCCGGCTACGGACTACAGCACTTCCTAACTATCGTGAATACATCAGTAAGATACAATAATTTATTAAAACTGGTAAAAATGTCTTCCTCTCATAATAGACCCCTTACTTGTAAGGTTTTAACGCTGTGCATCACCATCGACGCACAGACAACAACAAGGTTTGGGTCGTTCTCTCGGATTCGCACCTACTGTATCTTCTCAGGCACTGTCTGTAGCCTTATTGTGTGGCGAACGCGATCCTCTGTCTCCTGGCGAGTCTCTTGCAGGCACATTACAGTATACTGCATCAACACTATGCTCTGGCTTTCGGAGTACAGGTGTAGCTGCACTGTTTAATACAGCAGGTATGTGAGTATATTTGGGTGGAGGGTCGCGAGCGGCAGCTGTGGTGACAGTGCGGCGTCGGCCATGCAGTGGGGTCGCCACCTGACAACAGCCAGCTGCAGGTGTGTCAGCCCCACACAAGTCTTGGCCTGTCGCCGCCACCTGTGGACGCCCGACAGCGGCGCCTGCTGAATAAAACACCGACCACTCTCCACGCGCGGACACCGACCGCCAGTGTTAAGGGCCGGGGGCCAGCCACCGCGACCCCAGCCGTAAAGCGTATTACGTAACAACGGGGTAACACCGCGCTCACCGCGCTATTCAGAGGACAGTTCTGCTATTTGCAGGTCTCCCTATGCAAAGCGTACCTCTCCATTTTCTCCAGTATACATCTGTGGCGTCACACATCCTCCAGCTCCCTCCTGCGCCTGTGCGCGTTTTACAACCATCTAAGGAGCGATCCTAAAACACTACTATTTGCAGAGTCCAGTGGTTTTCATTGGAGCGTAAATAAGGCATCCATATGTTTTTAGTTCCATGTACTTCAGTAGAGCAATATAAAGCGATAACAAACCGAAATCTCTTCTCCAGTGTTAACAAGCAAGAACCAGTCTGACTCAGAGTGGTAGTGTAAATTAGGGGTTTCCACAGGGCTATATTCTTGGTCTTCTGCTTTTGCTGAAATAAGTTCTTCAACATACTTCATAAACGAGAGGAGCTGTGGAAACAAATGGTTCTACAAATAATGTTCTAGTATTTTCGAATATGGTTCCAAAAAAAATGTGTGTGAAATTATTTCGGACTTAACTGCTAAGGTCATCAGACCCTAAGCTTACACACTACTTAACCTAAATTATCCTAAGGACAAACACACACACACTTGCCCCAGGGAGGACTCGAACCTCCGCTGGGATCAGCCGCACAGTCCACGACTGAAGCGCCCTAGACCGCTCGGCTAATCCCGAGCGGCGGATATGGTTTATAGTCGCTATTTATGTCTAGCAAGACAATGAAATAGCTACGTTCTTAAATCGAACCCAGTACGATTTATTCTTACTTGATAACTGCTCAGAACTGGGACTGGCTGGTACTGGGTCTTTTGCATATTATTGCTGCAAAATGTTTCAAAAACATTCAAAACGTCTTCAGGGAAAAGATAAATACCAACAGTACGACAATTTCGGCCACGTCACCCGATATAATGCTGAAATTTTGGTTGATCTGAGCTTATCTGGCACACCTGCCCTTCGCATTCGGCACATTTAGCGGATTGAACCGTCAATTAGGGAGATTCACTCACAACACCTTAAGTACACCTACTATTCGAAAAATGTTATCGTGGAAGTTGGGGACCTTTTTTATTTTAGAAGACGTAATAATAAATTTGTAAATCTGACATTTAAAACAAAACTATTTCAAAAACTATTTCCAATAGCTGACGAATTTTCTTTATGAAAGGGAGATTGCAAGGTATGACGTTAACAATATCCCAGACAACAGTAAAAAAAAAACTCTTACAAATCGCTCTATGTAAAGGATATTGCATGGTTTGACATTAACAAAATGAAGATTTTAAACTTGTTATATCAATAAGGGAACACTTCCAAAAAAAATTTTACGTAGCTAGCTTGTACTAAGCAAAAATAGTTGTCTCTCGCCAGTTACGTAACTTATATTTGTTACAAGATAAATGTGAATAAGCCAGCACTCAAACCTTCACATTAAAGACAGTTACAAAAAAAAATTTCCTCTGCTCGGTGAGGGAGTTACACGTGTAAAGGGGTCAAATCACAATAAGCGGAAAAGTTACTGGTGGTCTGCAGGGCCATAGCAGATCAGCCCCAAGACTTCCATTACAAGCAGCCACCTCCCCGAGTTACTCAAAACCAGAAGATGTAGTAAGGGCGGTGCCTGTGCAGACGCTGAACCACAGAGACACACGACACCGACCCTAAATCACAGAATCGAGGTGTGAATGAAACGGCCCGACCAAGAAGCAATTACCACATTCCCGCGGACAGCCAAACGAAAACTGTGGTGGGAAGACCCCAACAAACCACTGGTGAAGAAACTCATACACTTCACTAGAACTTGAAAAACCCATATATATATATATATATATATATATATATATATATATATATATATATATATATATATGGAGTGAGCTCAGGAGCGCCGTGGTTCCGTGGTTAGTGTGAGCAACTGTGGAGCGAGACGTCCTTGGGTCAAGTCTTCCCTCGAGTGAAAAGTCTACTTTCTTTATTTTCGCAAAGTTATGATCTGCCCGTTCGTTCATTGACGTCTCTGTTCACTGTAATTAATTTAGTGTCTGTGTAATCCTTAATGTTGCCTATCTTACGCAAGGACTACTTAGTTTGTATATTTTGCTTATTTTTTCATAGTTCCATACAACTTCTTCCTGTTTTCTCGATTGATCTGTGTTCAGTTTTTCAAGGCCTATCCACTGTGCCAACTTATAACTAAATCTGAGAGGGGTGCGATGGGGAAGTTCCCTCGTAAGCTTTATAAGCCACGTACGTGCGGGTAAGGCCCCTGACAGGCAAGAGGTTGGCCAAAGCACGTGGCGAGCAGTTGACGACCCCCAACAACAGAGCCCCGCACGCGCCACCACCTCTATCGGTCACAGCCCTGTCCGTACTCCTCGATCGTCACGCGACTGTACACTTGCTCCACCTCCCTCCAAAGGGCGGTAGCGATCGAAACAGCGCGCCAAACCGAAAGCGCCAACGCAAACACTAGACACGAAGCGAAAGCACTCCGGCTGGCGCGCTTTTCGAAGAGCCGGACACAACTAGAGCTCACGGATATTAGTGCTAAAATTTCCACTCGAAACGCTGCTAAGCCTCGTTTGTATCTTTAATGTTTCCAAGATATATTTAATGTTATTAAATATTTTACGGGTCGACTTAATACTGTTTTCGGCCCTCAGAGCGTAGAAAGTGACTATTAATAAACGGCAAGAAACTAATTCTTTGCACAATGTCACAGTGACAAAGCTTCATTAGATAACTTTGACCAACTGACCAATGAGATTTGTCGTTTTTGGTTCAGAAAAAAATCGATATGACGGCGAAATGAATCTCTGTGCGTAATACATGATTTCATAAGAAATGAAGTGAATAACTATAGATAACAAGATGTAGTGTTCTTGTGATGAAACACAGTGCAAACTACGTTGACGGGAAGTATTATCACTATAGTTTTGGTATCAGTAGGACAAAATCGTGTGGAATACAGCTACTGGCCTACAGGCCATGCTCCATTGTGAGGGGCTCAAACTTAAACATCCCCACGCCAGTTTCTTAAACAGTGAGGCGATGTGGCTACATTCGCCTTACTTCTCAGTTGAGTTTTGAAAGTATGTACCAAGACCATCCCCCTACTCTCTCTCGACCTCTTTAATAACACATACATGGCATTGTATTCTACATTCATTGGTTAGGGTCATGTATACTAAAGAGCTACATTTATACAAAGTGCACGAAGAAAGAATAACTTATCTGTTAGACGTCTGAAGCAAACCAATGGGGGATTGCAGCGCAGCATAACTTATGATCTCAGCAGCTTAATTATTTACACCTGAAATAAATTATGCTGTTAATCCAGTTCCATGTCACGTCACTACATTGCAGCCAATGAATTTTATTTCAAAATATTAACAAAAAATGTCACTTCGGCCTTTGTTGTCCCTAAAATTCAATCAACTCCTCCATACGTACTATCTTTCGTTCACATTGCTCCTGATACTTTTTAATTTTTTTTCTGCACACGAATTATTTTAAATTTAGTATTGTATTCATAAACTATTTTCATAGATTTCTTTTAGATTCTCCAGTACGTCCTTTTCGGAATTTTCCTGACTACTGTGATGCAAGTTAAAGTTCATTTCGTTTTCCAAATATGCTTAAAACCATTTTTTTGTTTTTATTTTTATATTCACTTTCTAATGACGTTGAAATGATTTTAAACTTCTCTTGCTAATTATAATCTGCCAAATTTCTGTATTACTTCTCCTTCTCCGTCTATATCTCTTTGTCATTGCACGCACCATTTCTGTTGCAGTTCATCTGTCTAGTGCTTCTAATTTATCTACTTCATAACATCCCGTTAATATGTCTCATGCGTATAAAACTAAAATAATGAATCAAAGACGATTAAGTTGTAACGTTTCAAAGTCGGCGAGGGCTTTAGCAATGGAGTAGAATCTTTTCTCGGGGAAGGACAAGAAAAAATTAGCCCTGTTTTTCCAGAGGAACCAACCTGGCCATAAGCGATATAAGAAAATCACGGAAAACCTAAACGTGGATAACTGGTCGGGAATACGAACCATTGTCCTCCCGTGTAAGAATCAAGCGTCTTACCAATTCGCCACCTCACCGGTACCTATCGGTATTAACCTGTAGTAAGGTTTTAAATTCCTATATATGCCATTTGTATTAAAGAAATTCTTTGTTAAACTGCATGATTTTTCAATTCTATACTTTTCTTTTTATCGCTGCTGCCGGTCTAGTGCTTACGCCTTATCGTCCAACTTTCAGAGTGCTTGAGGCGCTGGATACATATTCGAGGAATGTGGGTTTCCAAATTCATATCGGCCACTTACGGTTATGCTCCCATGATTTCCAGAAATCGCCTAAGGCAAATGAAACGAGCTTCTGTTCGAACACCGCTGCAGGTAACATCCGCACAGAATCACCGGTGGTGTACAATATGTTGTGAGATCTGAAGTCACAAGGAACTCATAGTGTGAGAATTTGCTTACGGCAGTGCTACTTACTTATGATTATATTTTTTATTTGACAACTTAGTCACATGAAAAAATCAGTGACCCTCGTTGACATTGCCAGATACATCGTTTGATGGAACAGTAAGTCGTCCTACAACATCTGTAGCATTAAATACGCTCTGTGAGATTGCATTTATTCATTATTTTTAATAGAAGTGCGCTACAGAACAAATAGCGAACATTCATTGTCTACCGAAGTGCCACTGGAGTTGCAATCCGGACGTTTCGTATTGTTTTCTAAATCACTTCAAGGGAATGCTGTGCTGAACTCTTTGCATAGAACACACCCTGATTCTTTTCTCATCGTTGTTTAACAGAGCTGATCTGAATAATACGAAATAACGCCAAATATAATGAACTATTTCCTCCTACATCTGCCTGCTAGCAAAACAACCGTACAAACCAAGCGCACTTAATCGCTCTCGGAAATTCCAGTGTGCATCTACGTATCTACAAATATTAATCCAGCTGCATGCTGTTTTAAGGCTACTCAAAACAAAGCGGATTACGAGAAACCGGCAGATCTTTGTGTAAACAATGCCACGAGTCGTCTCGCCTTATGTATACTGCGTGAGCTGTTTACCGGTGTAGTCCTTCGCGCCGCCGACGCCAAGTAAATATTATGACGTTACAGAGAAGAGCAGTAACTACACATACAGACGGTGGTTCCACAGACGGCTGATCCTCTGCTACTGAATAGGCAAGGATTAGATTTCACACAAGCATTACAGCTCTACAAATTCGAACCATCCCCATTCTCCTGCAGAAAACAACCCACTGATAAAACTAAAATGGAATGTGCTACATATTATTTTTAGGGTTTGAAAAACAAATTGTATCTTTGTTCTACTAATATTTGTTTATTTCGAAAAAATTGTTTGGCTTCTTTGGCCATCGTCAGTGAAAAAGTGACTACTGCAAGCAAGAGACACTTGTGTGTAGGAAAGCCGGCCGCGGTGGTCTAGCGGTTCTAGGCGCGCAGTCCGGAACGGCGCTGCTGCTACGGTCGCAGGTTCGAATCCTGCCTCGGGTATGGATCTGTGTGATATCCTTAGGTTAGTTAGATTTAAGTAGTTCTAAGTTCTAGGGGACTGATGACCACAGTAGTTAAGTCCCATAGTGCTCAGAGCCATTTGAACCATTTTTTTATGTGTAGGAAACCAAACTTTGTAGGTACTATCAACACACACATAATCTCTGGTCGTGACATTAGGAGAGTAATGTCAAATTGAGAAACTCTCATCAATCCCTGCGTGCCTTGAAAATGCTGCAATAGAGCAGACACTTGCAATATAAAAGATGGATGGTACTAAACGCAGTACATAACGAAAACACAGAGTATGAACACACTCTAAGTTTTAAAAAAATCCGAATGGGACGGAAATCAGTAGATGTGATGTACATGTACAAACAAACAAATAGTTATAATTTCAGAAAAATTGGATGATTTGTTCAAGAGAAAAGCTTCACAAATAGAGTAAGACAACAATACGGTCATCCACATAAGCCGTTATACAAGCAGCTATTCGTCTTGGCATTGGTTGTTGGGTCCAGTGGAGCAGGGGATACAACCCGTCGGCTTGGACCAATGACCTCATACATTACTCATAGTTAATAATGTTTTCACTTTCAGCCATAGATAATAGAACAGTTCCGTGTTCCGGATAAGCGCTTTCATTGACCACTAAAATAATTGAATGTGATTTTCAAAGAGATCGCTGCATATAGCTCAAAATATTCTTCGTGTGCATTTATTTAAATAATTGGTTGGTTGCAATTCATTCGGTACTTAATTCCATTCTTAGTGACATTGAGGTAATTTGGACTATTAGTTTTTTCTTTTATAACAATTTTTAGTATCTCATTATTGTTTGTAGGTATGGATTTATCTGTTCCGATGAACCTGGATGATTTGAGAAAGGCTATGGGTGTAGACATTTTGGTCACGATTTCTTTTTTACAAACGTATGATCTCGTTGCCCAGTATGTTCGATGTCGTGAGAACGGCGAACATATGCGCCTCACAAGTGTATCTCGTCGGCGTACTCACGACTTATTCGTATGGCGCTGCTGCAAAGATCGGCTGTGGCGGTCCATAAGACGAGGGACGTGGTTCGAAAAATCTAAGCTCGCCTTGAGAGACATTTGAAAATCACGTACTGTTGGTGTTTGAGATATCCTGTATGGCTGTGTGTCCATGAATGTCGTGTGAGTAAGCGTACAGTTGCGGTTTGGTACTCGTTTTGTAGGGAACATTGTGGGGAATACATGAAATATAGAGGACCGTTGAGGGAGCAGGGGTTATGGTCAAAATTGATGAGTAGCATTTTGGCAAAAGGAAGTACAACAGGGGGGAGGCTCCGATGGGATTATCAGTTTGGGGGTCTGTAGTTTCAGGTGAAGAGTGTGACGATGTACTGTTTGAAGTAGTACCCAATCGAAGGAACTTTTGGTCAGCTTAATTGAAGATCACGTTGCTGATGGTTCCATTGTAATTTCAGATGGTTTTTCTTCATATAGGAATTTAGGGGAAAGGGGTTATCAGCATGTCGTAGTTAATCATAATATTGAGTTCAGATCATTATTCACAGAGGCTTGCACAAATAGCATAGAGGGTTATTGGTCAGCTTTGATATCTCTTGTAGGGAAAGGGAAACGCCGGATTTCCACGCTTCAGAGTCACTTAGACGAATATTCATTGAGGCGTAGTATTCCCCAAACATATTGCCCGTTTAAATGTTTTGTTAAACGTGTTGGGCAAATGTACCGCCCAAAATATGTTAGCTAATTTCACATTAGGATTGGGGGGGGGGGGGGAGGGGGTGAACGTGTGTATGTGTGTGTGTGTATGTGTGTGTGTGTGTGTGTGTGTGTGTATGTGGGTGTTCCCGTCTCGTAAGTTCACTTTTCCATTTTCTCCTTTTACTGCATTTGACTATTTTGATGTATTTAATTGTTGTATTACACCAATACGTATGTTTTCGTGTAGTCAAGTACGTAATAGAAATTTCTCAGCTGTCTTTCTCCTTTCGTTTCCCGGCGCTAGGATGAGTACGATTTTTTCGAATCTGCACTAGCAATATTGAAATCGAAACGTCAGACACAACAGAAATTTTTATCCCGTCCTTCAGTTGACCTTTACACTGACACTGCGTATTCGAAAAGAACAACGTATGAAACATTGATGAGATTTACCAATATCTGTCAACGGGAGAGCAGGATACAAATGTTGGGGATAGCTATATAGCTCAAGTAAGGAATAGGATACTATTAGCATCGAAGGCGAAAAAGCTGTAACCCATACTGAAGAACGGAATACAAATTGTATATGTGACGTCTTATTGACTATTCGCGTAGTTTAAGTGAGGTACAGGTTGCAAATGTAACGTGCATCCATTTACACGTTTTTGTTAGCAGTGTACATGTATAGAGGTCAACGAAAGAATGGGATTCAAATATTTTGTACGGAGCTCGTTCTGCCATCGGTACTACTAATATCTACTTAAGAACAGACTGCTACTGATAGCGGAGGCGAAATAAACAAAACATGAAAAATATGTATCCCGTGCTTCATTTAGGGTGTAGTGAAGCAGGGCATAGATAGTTCAACTGAACAACAGGACACTAATGCTAGGGAAACGAAGAAATCGACGTACACCAAATTTGTATCCCATACTACAGTTAAGCAATATAGTTCGAATGAGGTTCAAGATAGAAAACTTGTCGACTACAGCCAATGTGATAGGTACGGCCAAACTTTCAGGAAACACTCTTTACACACAAAGAAAGAAAATTTGTTATGTGGACTTGTGTCCGGAAACGCTTACTTTCCATGTTAGAACTCATTTTATTACTTCTCTTCAAATCACATTAATCATGGAATGGAAACACACAGCAACAGAACGTACCAGCGTGACTTCAAACACTTTGTTAAAGGAAATGTTCAAAATGTCCTCCGTTAGAGAGGATACATGCATCCACCCTCCGTTGCATGGAATCCCTGATGCTCTGATGCAGCCCTGGAGAATGGCGTATTGTATCACAGCCGTGCACAATACGAGCACGAAGAGTCTCTACATTTGGTACCGGGGTTGCATGAGGTTTGAGGCCAGGAGAGCGTGGAAGCCATGGAATTGGTCCGCCTCTACCAATCCATCGGTCAACGAATCTGTTGTTGAGAAGCGTACGAACACTTCGACTGAAATGTGCAGGAGCTCCATTGTGAATGAACCACGTACTTATAAAGGCACATGTTCCAGCAGCACAGGTAGAGTATCCCGTATGAAATCATGATAACGTGCTCCATTGAGCGTAGGTGGAAGAACAAACTAAAATGAGCTCTAACATGGAAGTTAAGCGTTTCCGGACACATGTCCACTTAACATCATTTCTTTATTTGTGTGTGAGGAATGTTTCCTGAACGTTTGGCCGTACCTTTTTGTAACAGCCTGTATATGTGACGCAATGTATTCTATGCTTCCAATATTTTCCATCCATTTTTTCCCTTTCATTTTCCTGATAAACGATACTATACAAACACGCGATATCCTTAACGTGAAAAATACTACTGGCATTTATATATGTCAACAATATCTTTCGTCTCTCGTATTCCTTTGTTTCTGAACATTCTTGTCAGCTCTTTTATCTGTGTAATAAATGCTCTCTGGCCAATTCTGACGTCATTGGTCAAAGCCGACGGGTTGTATCCCCTGCTCAATTAGACCCGAGTTGTTGGATACGGGGTATATCGTCTCATATTCGCTTCAGTAGACTCATTAGATCACTAAAATCCCGAGCAGGTTGATCTGACCATAATGTCCCATGCATTCTCAATTGAAGAGATCCGGCGGCCTTGCTGGCCAAGACAGGGTTTCGCAAGCATGAAGACAAGCAGTAGAAACTTTGAAAATAATTATAACAGTGTATAGCACAATGGACATTTATTCAAAAGTGACCACTTTCTGTCATTACAAGATAATCTTCAGCCACAGCTGTAATAAATTAGAGGGCTACATTAAAAGAACTCTAAGTTACCCATAAAATTGCAAAATGTAGACATACCCATTGTGATGGACATTGGCTGAGTAAGGAGCAGGAATCGCTGCATGCGGTAGTCAACTGTTGGACCGAGCAGTGCAGCTATATGTCCAAAGGGATGTACTTATTGTTAAATAAAACGACAAAATTACGTAGAATAATTCTGAAATAAAGAAGAAAGAGTTTGCTAACCCAGCGATTGTGAAATAAATGTACTAAAGGCTTTAAAAAAGAAACAATTAAACATCAAATTCGCTGCCAATAGGTTGCCCTCTAGGGGAATATTGAAAAATATTATTGATACTGTTGAGTTCTACGGAGGTGATGGATGCTGTACCAAGGATGTAGCATCAGATCCATTACCAAAGTGGTGGCTGTGAATATCGATAGGTGATGTCCAGCGGACGGCCGTTAGTAGACGTTGGAAACAGTTGGTTATTATGGAGATGGATGACGCTGATGCTGGGCTGTTTCCATTGAAGCAGCTACAAATATCGGTAAATATAACACTCCATTGATGCAGTCCCAGGATATAAATAAGCAGTATCCGTTAATGTACATATCGATCTATAGCAACAGCTGTTGATCGTAAAATTCTCGAAAATGGTAACAAAATATTAAAGGAAAATATGTGCCTATATTTCTAAAACACACAGGTGAAACTAATGCCGAAAATAAATAAAGAGATTTCATGTGAAACAAATACAGATTAAAACGCAACGCTATGACAGACCTAATATGCCAATTGTTTGCAAATCTAATAACACAGTATTTTGTCGCCGTTAGTTGTTCTTCGCGCCACCTTTTAGCACTGCGGAACGCCATCGACATTTTATATCCTGTTTTGTTGCTTTTCATGGCAAGCCATTCGTGAAGCATCAGAGTGGGAAAGCGTTGATAATTTAAAACCAAGTGGGAGTTGAGTGGTTAACGTTTATTTTTCTCAGATGTTTCCAATGGGCTTCTTCTTTTTTTACCTTTGTTATGTTCCCTATACACTAACGTCTCTTGACGATACAAGTCTGTTTTCTGACAGTGACCTAAGGAGCCGAAAACCTGGCTCCGAACAAACAAAATTAGCCAATACACTCACTCTTTGTTTCTTTTTCAACTTAAAACATGAAATTGTTTTCCGAGAATCGATGAAACAACGGATAAGCGTTACATCTCAACGTAACAACCCTATTACACCTCATTCTATCAGATGTAAATATCTTTATATGTAATGGGTCACGGTCAGACACATAATTAGAAGAGTGACTTATATTGTGATCCTCAGATCAACTTCAAAGTAGTTTACAGGTAAACCATCTTCTTTTCCAGCTGTTCGTTACAACTTGCCATTTATACTCTGGTGACAAAAGAAAGCATCTGTATGCAGACAAAATCACTGGATGAATCCGAAACATATCCATAAATTAGGAGTAATCCGCCTAGCATATGGGTCCTAAAAAGGACCAGCAGTCTTTTCAGTTGCTACAAGGACAATATCAAGATGATTGGCTGATCTATGCATCCCATTAGCGAGCATGAAATTGGTATGCAGTTACTACGAACAGCTGAAAGCACTGTGAAGCTGCAGCTGTTCTACTGTGTTATTCAATCGTAAGATGCCATCCTCTTGGGTACAATAGTCCATTTTGGTTTTGTCTGTGAGGAAAACTGGGATGGGATTTTCAAAAGGAAAAACCAATCTGGTGCTCTACACGTCGGAGCGTGGAATATTGTAGCCCTTAGACGCAGAAGCAGGTTAGAAAACTTGAAAAGAGACATATTGGGAGTTATTAAAGTGTGCTGGTGGGAAGAAAAGAATTTTTTGTCGGGCTAATACCGGGTTTTCGGTTTTTCATTTTTTTTAAATTTTTGGTACCATGAGTCTTGTGACCAGTTTCTTCTGTTGTGCTCACTTCTTCATCTCACAATAGCACTTGCACCGTACGTCATGTTTCTGTCTTCCCATTGTACAACTCTCTTAAATACAACGGAAGGTAAGTATCTTCTTCTCGTCAATGTTATCCACATGTTGTACTTGCTGTAGCTATTGTCTTCAGTCCGACGTCTGGTTTTGTGCAGCTCTCAAAGTTAGTGTAATCTGTGCGAGATCCTCTTCTCTGAAGAATACTGCAGCCTACATTCATTTGAATATGCTTACTGCATTCATGGCTTGATCTCCTTCAGTCCCAGCCCCCCCCCCCCCCCCCCCCCCCGTTGCCCCATCCGACATTTCACTCCACTACCCATTATCAGACTGACGATTCTTTGGCTCACGATCGCTCCTTTTAGTCAGGTTGTGCCACTCTTTTTCCCCAGTTCGGTCAGCAGATCTTTATCAATTATTCATCTACCTATCTAATCTTCAGCATCCTTCTGCATCAGTACAATCCTGAAGACTCAGCTTTCTTCTTGTCGGAACCGTTTAAATATTGTGTAAGTTTCAATTATGTATAACACCACACTCCAGACAAATACCTTAAAAAAGACTTCCCAACTTCTAAACTTTTGTACGATGTCGATTTTTTTTTCTTTTTTAAGAAACGGTTTCCTCACAATTGCCAGTCTGCAGATTGTATCCTCTCTACTTGAGCCAACAGTTAAACCAAATA
Source organism: Schistocerca gregaria (assembly GCF_023897955.1). Taxonomy (NCBI): domain Eukaryota; kingdom Metazoa; phylum Arthropoda; class Insecta; order Orthoptera; family Acrididae; genus Schistocerca; species Schistocerca gregaria. Next base: position 1,046,686,146 of record NC_064920.1, on the reverse strand, counting down.
GAAAAGGTCATATAATACATTTAGTACCTCATTTCCTAAACTAATTCCCACACCATCACCTGATTTGTTTTACTTTCGTTGCTGTTAGTCATACAAATTATTTTCAAGATATTATCCATTCCGTTCAGCTGCTGTTCCACATCCCTTGCTGCCTCTGAAAGAATGATGATGTCAACAACAAACCTAAAAGTTTCTATGTCTTCTCGTTGAATTTGTATTCCTTTTCCAAGGTTCTCTGTTTCTATCATTGCTCTTTCAATGTAGAGACTTAATCAGACATGAGTAGCGGAGGAGTCGCCGGTCAACTGTTATTAACATTAAAATGGACATTTTATTACAGACAAAATAGACACAAGCCGACGACTGGTCGCAGTACCAGAATTTTACATTCCTGGCAACTTCAGAGACGATGAGATTGAAACATTAATCACAACACCAAAAATTTTTTCGGTACGCTACAGAGGTGAAAATACTACATGATGGGAGACTGGAATTCGACAGAGGGAAAACTGTAAGAGATTACTGACTGGCAGAAAAGAAGGCAATATGAAATCACGTTGTAGAATTTTGTAACTAAAAGCACTTGTATTAATAGTCAGGAAATGGATTTCGTTAGTTAGAAAAGAGAGCCGATATTTTACGTAGAATATTTAATGGTATGAACCAGATTTTAGCTTACAAACTATTTCCAGGTAAAGATGTGTTTTGAAACTCTAAGTTATCAGTTACGACATGCAGAATAAATTCACAAAATTGCAATTGAATCGTCCAGTAAAGGATTGTTTGAGGATTTTTACTCAGGTGGGAATGACAAGAGAAGAAATGCACAATTATACATTTGTAGAAGCTTACATGAATACAAGATAGATGTATTTCATAGTAAAAGTAAAGAAAGCTTCGGATGATACGGAAGGGGTTCAGTGAAAATGAAGAACTATGATAGCGAGACGTTACTAAGCAATGAAGAAAACATTCAGAAATGGAATAAATACGCTGAAGGGCTAAACAAAGGAGATAAACGTGAAAACCATTCACAGCAAGAGCATAAATATCAATAATGGTGAAATGGATGATAAGATAAAGAGAGAAGCCCTAGTTCAGTATAACGTTCCTGGAGGAGGTGATATGCCTCGTTTATTGAGAATTGTGAGAGAATCAAACATGACAAAACTGTTCCACCTGGTATGTAGATGTATGAGACAAGTGGAATTCTCTCAGGCTTCAAGAAAAATGCAAGAGTCCCAACACCCACCAAGCAAGGTAGATTCCGACAGTGTAATGAACCATCATTTAGTAAATCATGTCTGTAAAATAGTTACATGTGGTAGAGAGGAACGGAACTAATGGAAGCCTACTAGCATGAAGACTGTTTGCGATACATAAGGCTTTTTCAACCTCCTACACCTCTAGGTGTTTGTGCACTCGGCTGTGTATCTAATTATTGGAAAAGGCATCAGTTACAAAGCAGATAAACGAAAGGGAAGAGAGAAATTTTACTGCTGTTCATTACTATGACACGTAAATATGTTGTCTAAATAATGACCAGACACAAAGAAGTGTAACTATAATGATTAATTTTCATCAATAAGTCCAATGTTACTAATTAAGTAACTGGACCTTAGTGAAAATTTAATTTCTGAGAGATATAATAAGTTCGCCAGTCCTTAAGTGGACGACAGTTTTGATACTGACTGGATTAGATTGGATTTTAACTTCTCTTTCAAGCACGCTTTAGGCACACAATTCTCTCCCATTAATATTATTTATTGAATTGTCTACCTTAATACGTATTGTTCTGTGACCCACAGAATTACTTACAGGAGAGACAACGGTCATTATGCACAACGGATCTCTGTTGATTTTGTAAGCTATAATAGAACATAGTTGGACAATTACTATTATACTATAGACTTTAACATTATTTAAAATCAAATGCCGGTAGATTTATTGCTCTACACGTCGTGGTAATGATCAAATAGAGTGACCTCACAATAATATTCACTGTCATTGAGTTTAACTACCCACGCTTTCTAACCAGTAAAATAAATGGGCAATAATTTCGATTGCCCAGCAAACATGTGATTTTCAGTGTAAGAGACAAATTTTGCTTTACCTTCTGGCACATTTATCAATTTTAATTTCAAGAATTTCTCTTTTACATGATGTGATACTCGGTTTTTGGGGTGAGAGAATGTGCAACCTGCGAATGGTAGTAATGACTAGAGTAAATATTTACCACGGGATTAGGATAACTTTTACACACGCGATATATTTTCCAATGAATAATTCTGCCAAACGACCTAGTCTTTTACAGTTCTCTGAAATTGTACAGTCTTACTGAGGTAAAGATGTTGGTGCGACGTAGTAGTTTCGCGACAATAATTCTTTTGCCTAAGACTGCTTGTCCTGTTGTGAATAACTTCAAGAACGCTTTAGGCACACAATTCTCTCCCATTAATATTATTTTTTGAGTTGTCTTCCTTAATAAGCATTGTTTTGTGACCCACAGAATTACATGCTCACCACATCCAGAAGGCTTGCTACATATACTATCACCACGCTGAAGACACACACACACACACACACACACACACACACACACACACACACAGACAGACACAGTCAATCACAGGCTTCTTCTCGCAGCTGCATTGCGTTATGCTTTTGACTTCCCTCTTTTTTTAAGCTACAAATTCTGTCATCATTCAGAATAAATCTTGTTGTATAAAGCGATATCCCTCATAATGCCAATTTGTCTACTTTACAAAAGTATTAAATCATTTTGATTATTTGTTCAAAAAATGTGATATTAAAATTGATCAGATACAAAGAAATAAAGAAAATATAGACACTCCATGTAAATGAACAGCATTAAAAATGAAAAGGAATACTATGTTGATGTATGACAAATTGTGCTGTAGTGTTTAAATTGTGAGGCAATCTGAGTGCTGTATGTACAGGTAAGATGGGTAGAACAAAGACAGGCATATATTAAAGTATATAGATTTAGAAATAGCTTTTGAAATTGTACATTGGAATAACCTGTTTGAAATTCTTAAATTATCAAGGATAAATTACTGGGAGCGTAAATTTTTCTATAACTTGTACAGAAGCCAGAGTTGAAAGACATAAAAGAGAGACATTAATTGTGATAGGATCGAGGGTTTTTGCCTGCCATACATTATTCAAAGAGTATACAGAACAAGTAATACAAGAAATTAAGGTAAAATTTCTGAAAGGAAAGTAAAGGCATAGCGTACGTTAAAAAGGCTCTCTTGTTGCAGTAATTCTGTCAGAAACGGCAAAGAACTTGTAGGCTCAATTAATTGGAATGAACTGTATCTTTAAAAGAAGTTTTAAGTTCAGTATTAATAAAAATGAAACAAGCGTAAAGGAATACAGTAGAATTACGACGCTAAGTGTAATACGTTAGTAAGAGAAACGTTAAAGTTAATGTTTGATATTTGGGCAGTAAAATAACTGACGTTGGCAAATGTAAAAAGGATAAAAATTGCTACCTGACAATAGCCAAAACACTTTCTTGGTCAGAAAATGTTAATGTGGAAATTAAAAGCACTTTTTATAAAATGATTTCTTACGCTGTTTGTCTAGAGCGTAGATTCATATAAAGTACAATGTGGATAGTTTACACAACAAATAAGCAGACAATAGGAGACTTTGAAACACAATGACGCAGAAGATTGCTTAAAATTACATAGGTTGACGTGTCTAAGATAAAAGAACTTCTGAAAATTGCAAATGTTTAATTTAAAATACTTCTCTCTTTGACTGCCCTTACCTCTTACTAACGTTTCGCATTCGGAAAATGTGGTTTGTGTGCGAAACATTGTTCTGCGTATCCCGCTCCCGGCACTGAGCGGACAGTCCGTGTACTGCTAAATCAGCGCCTTCGACACTGAACTCTGTCTGAACCACGAGCTGCTTCAAATTGAATGTTGCTTCCGTCACACAACCGTGTGGAGAAAAAGCAGTAACCGGTAGAGTCACACGACCGCTGTACAAAACGACAAATTTGATGATGGTGGTTTAGTGGTGCAGGAAAGGATCATGTTCGATCAGCATCCGGAGCTCCAGGAGGAATAGAGTTAATGCTCAGAGATCCAGATTTGTAGCTCTCTGTCAGGAATGGCATCGACTGCCAATGGACCTTCTTACGCTAGAAAATGAACAGAATGCAGAAAATCTACATCACGCTGGACTAAGACAAGGTAACAGCCGTTTTTTCCCGACCTGTAATTCATATTCTCGTCCATTAAAACACAGAAAGAAGACTACAACGCACATTGATTCACCATACTTCCTCTACGTACATCTACATCTACACAAATACTTCGTAAGCCATCTAATAGTTCCATGGCGGAGGGTCCCTCGTACCACTACTGTTATTTTCTTTCCCGATCCACTCACAAATAGACTGCCTATATTCCTCTGTATGTGCACTAATTTCTCTCAATTTTCTTATGGCCCTTACGCGTAATGTACGTCGGTGGAAGTAGAATTGTTCTGGAGTCAGCTTCAAATGCCGATTCCCTAAATTTTCTCAGCAGAGTTTTGCCAAAAGAACTTCGTCTTCCGTCCAGGAATTCCCATTTGAGTTCATGAAGCATCTCCGTAATACATGCATACTGATCGAATCTGCCGGTACCGAATTTTGAAGTCTACCTTTGAACTACTCCATTGTGTTCCTTCAACCCGACATCGTGGGGATCCCAAATACTGGAACAGTACTCAAGAGTGGGTGGCACTAGTGTTATATGTGGAGTCCTTTATAGATGAGCCACATTTTCCTAAAGTTCTGCCAATAGATCGAAGTCGACAATTCGCCTTCCTACTACCGTCCTTACGTATTCGTTCAATTTCAAATCCATACGAGACGTTTCTCTTGAATATGATAACCTTTGTAAATATATAATTGTGTTCCAAATTTCATGCGTTTCTCTCAATATTTACAACAAACTAATATAAACATATGTCATTGATGTGACGGACCTGAAAGTAGTCCTCTAAAATACAATACTTTTGCATTTATCTTAAATCTTTTGGAAGCAATATTGCAGCAATATCCTTGACTCGTATTATGATTTTACACAATACTCACTCTGATGATCTGCGAATGTGTGAATTTTCGCTTAAGGGAGGTAGGACGTCAAACGGGCCGACTTGTAGCAGGAGAGGCATCACATTTTAATTTCCACCGTCTATACTTTTACAAATAAGTTCATAAAACTTTGTCAGCACCACCAGGAAGGATTCAGAATTCACACTCATTGCAGTGGAAGTTCGAAAACACAACAAAAGAATTTTTTTAGGTGCGAAATTTCATCATTGTTTCACTTACTAATGGCTGTATTTGTTGCTATAGGTACACTTTTCTTCATAAGTTAGAGAGATTCTTCCTTGAAATTTGCACAGCATACATACCGTACTTACAGGTGTATGTAACACTTATTTAATTTATGAAAAACACGAATGAGCTGTTGTATTTTAAACTTTATTTTTAGAAACAATACAAGTTTTGTAGTTAATTACTTCAATTTTCACCACAGTTTTTAATAGATTTGAAAAATTCTACAGTTTCATACACCTTTAAGTATGGTTTGTGTGCTGTGCAAAAGTCATTGAAGAATCTCTCTTACTTATGAAGAAAAGTGTACCTATAACAACAAATACTGACATCAGTAAGTGAAAAAATGACGAAATTTCGGATGTAACAAAAATCATTTCGTTATGTTATCGAACTTCCACTGGTATGAGTGTGAATTCTGTATTCTTCCTGGTCATGCTGACAAAGTTTTATGAATTTATTTGTAAAAGTATAGAGAGTGGTAATTAAAATGTCCTGTGGTACCTCTCCTGCTCCAAGTCGGTCCGTTTGACGTCCTATCTCCGTTAATGAACGAACCACAATACCTGTAAGTAGATCAGAGCCACAATACCTGTATGTAGATCACAGGCAGAACTATTTAGTAACATTAGCAGTTATTAATTACAGTACTTTTATTTAAAGATTTTCGGATTGCAGTAAGGCCATTAAAATGCAGGCAAGAAAAACACAACACCACACACGCCGATATCACATACAGTACAAATGCCAGCTCTTAGGGGAGTTAAGTGAAATAAATTTCTGAAACACGTCTTTCAATGCACGCAGAAACACAACTTGTTGTATTATTGAAATCATTAACGGAGATGTTTTAAAAAAATATCATTATAAAGATTTAACAATACGATTCTGACAGTCGCAGTCCAGTTGAATTGCTTCCACTGCGTAGCGGAGCTACAACATTGGTCGCGATATCGGGCACCTGGTTGCAGGAAGCGCCTGCCGCCTAGGCTGTCCCGCGCCACACAGAAGCCGGCGCTGTCGCCAGTGGCGTGAGCTGGCGTTGACCCGGCCGCGTAATAAGCCAAGTTTTGCCGTTTGCTCCCCTGAGCACTCCCCCCACCTCTACCCCTTTCCCTTCCTTCCCTTCCCCTCCTTCTCTGTTGTTGCTGCAAGTGCGGCTCGCTGTTTAGCAGCCCCGTTGTTGCTTGTTGGTCTAACACGGCAGGAAACTTGGGGCGTTTCCCCCTCACTCGGTTACCAAGAGCTTGCAAGCTCAGCCTGCCGTCAGGCGAGAAAGGTGCTGTCGTCCTTCACCTGACACATAACGTGCCACGTTCCTCAGTTCCCTGAACTCCCGTATGCATGGAATATGTGGGGAGAAAAGTTGCGTGATTATAGCGGAAATTTCGGCATGCGACAATTACCGAGAGAAACTCGGTGTGGTATTCTTACTTGTTTTGAAAATGTAGAAAGTTTATTTCATCTAAACGTCTTAAAAACTCTGTCACAATTTGAGTGATAGACACGCTACTAGGAAACAGTGTCTAGTGTATTTCTAGTTGCAGCACGGAGTACCAACTCATTGTCCTTTGTTCATCAATTAGCACATGTTATTACCCTTCCGGCAACAGATACAGAACTTTCCTATCTTGTGTACCTTGACGTGATACTAGGTCATTCAATTTAATTTCTACTACGCTTGTAACTGAACATACAATATGTTCTCAACATTGCAGTATTATTATACGAAAGGCTCATTTTCATAATATTTAACTCTTAAAGCGGATTGCTGTTCCCGTAAGATTCTGTCTAAGTTCTCAGAGTTATGACTTATTATCTTCACACAGTTAGTGTGATAACGGTAACCGCTAAAAAACTTTAAATATTACATTTGTTACGGGAATTTTTGACTAGGGGCAGAAAAATAATCTGACAAGAGAATATGTTAAACGGCCCATGTTGTTTCTGCTGGTAAAAAGGCTTGCGTTGTGGATTGTAAGGGAAACGGAGTACTAAGTTCTTCTGATCCTCACAAGGTTCTGTACACCTGAACGTCCCATTGGTAACATCATCTTCGTGTAAAATCCAATTGTGATATTATTTTAGATAATGAAAATTATCGTCTTAATATGATATGCATGTGTTCACAAACAGATGTCGCTTACATGTCTCCCGCTATGTGATTTCACGATGTATATTGCAAGGCGGATCTGAAGGCTAACGTTATATTTTAACTCTACATTAATGTTAATGAAGCATTAAAGAAACGTTTCCAGTAGATATTCGATGTATTACATGTAGTGGTGTCAGATGTAGCATGTGAACGTTGTACAGTATATAAATTCAAATATTCAGATGAAAAAATAGTTTACGTCGGAGTGTGAGCTAGCACCTATCTTGAAAACTGATCTGCAAATCTGCGATTTCCCAATAATAAAAATCGCTTTCATTAGGGAAAACAAACTGTGAACTTTCGATAAGGCTTAGACCTTTCAGAAACGATGCAGTGGATTTATTAAATAAATGTTGTCAGTCATAAGCCAACAATTGTATTCCAGTAAAACACAGAAGAAAATACATTACTGCCACACTCTGAAAAAAAAAAGAAGAAGAAGTAACAGAGTACTTCGAGGGCACCATCGAAACAGCCTAAATCTGAAATCGAGAAGGAAAAAAAGAAAAGACAAATTCGACGAGGCTACATAAAATTTTCTGCCACCTGTGGGCGTCAGAATACTGTAGAGAAGCGAACGAGTGGAAGAGTCGAAATGTTGCACGTGCTGAAGAAGTAAGACAGCTTACCATTACCTGCAATGACTGGAAACGTTGGTTCAGAACAAATTATCTATCACCAGGACTTCTGCAATATTTGACAATAGACAACAGCGTTAAGGGTCCGACTGGAGATCACTGACATGTTTGGTGAATGACATTGGAACACAGTAAATGTTCAGGCATAATGTATAGGCGTAAACTATAAACTACTTAAAAGTCAGGATCAATGGCGTATATTACCAGGAGAAAGTCAGTTAAGAAGAACTGGTAAAAAAAAAAAAAACCTCTTGGACGGACCAGAGTTCACGCTTTTGTCTTCCTTACACCATGCAGGACTACTAAAACGTTGCTTTGACTCTTTTTTTTTGCTTCAAAGTAAAACACAACAGTGGCATACGTGGGGATGGGTAACATTTAAATTCGAACCAATAATCATTGTTTATGTGAGTCTACAGACTTGCATATCCTCAGTCCCACACACTTTTCTATGTTTAACTCTTCCATAGGTTACGTAATGTAGACACTCCTTACAGTGCAGGATGTATTGATATAATTGTACAGTGTTTGCGGTTTTACAAAATGAATATACTGGGACATAAGAAAAGAAATACGAATTAATTTATTTTTCTGTTTTTGTCACGTATCAATGATATATAACTTTTATTACTACTGAGACTACCACTGAAGTTTAACTAAACACAAAATCGCTGAAATTCGCTTACATACATAGGTGCTTGTAACGCTAAGAAAGAATGATAAGAAAACGTTAGTCGTTTTAAAAATAATGCGTCCTTGGTGCCTCACGTGCTGCAGGTAGTTTTACAGCTAAATACGTTTCCTTGTTCGTTCTTTATCGAGACGTGGTTGGCATTAATCGGGATATCTTTTTACAAATTTATAAAGGATGTTAATCAGTCGCTATCACGCAGAAAATTTATTGACTCAGTCGTCTGTCAAGAGGATTGATTTTCACATCCTCAACATCTTACTTCCTAGAAGCAGACAAGGAAATACAGCTGGGTTATAAGAAGCTGCAGATGTTCCCATATCAGGGTAGCGTTTGGGCAAAAATATTTTTTAATATAACGGGAAAGAACAAACACTGAGAAAAGAGTGTTTCCTACACCGCAACCCCGAAGCCAAGAGCACAAACAAATGTTTCAGTAAAGCGTGTACCGCCCTGCAGTAATTAATACGATAGCTTTCTGTAGCAATTTATTGCGTCATCTACGGAATTTTTATATCCACTTCCTTCGTCATTTCGATATGGAATCTGAAGGAGAAGTAGATGTGATGGAATGTTACGAGTCGTCCGCGCTTCGCGATGTGTTTTCCGTGCCCGTCTCGGCAGCGAGCTCTTAAGAAATGCCATTTCTTTCGAAGGAAACCGTACAGCCGTATCAAAACATCGCGTCTGCGGCGGCGGCGGCGGCGGCAGCGCCAACGTCAGCTGTCATAAAAATGCGCCGACAGTAAAACATGTGGCCGCCGCACGCGGCGCGCCGGATGAGCCGTGGGGATGAGCGGACGGGGAACCCCCTCGGGGAGTGCTGCGAAATGGGCGCGCCGGGACGTCGCGTCGCCGGCGTTTGGGGAAAGGTTGGGGGGGGGGGGGGGGGGGAGGGCGCACCGCCAGGGCTGCCATCCTGACAACCGTGGAGAGGCCGCCGCGCACCGTGCTGACGTTCCTCTCTGCATGCAAGAGACAGCTGTGGCTTTCTTCTTGTGCCCTTTTAACGCTACCGGCGGCTTTTTCATGCATGAATGAAACAGGACAAATGTACCTGAATGCTAGCAAAAAAAAGTCTATTGTACGTTACCAAGTTAAGGAGTCCACTACGAAACAAAAAGTAGTTATTAGAAGATGGTGCTGCCTTCGAAAAGAGAGATGAGACACACTTTTCAAACATGGTTCATTCTACATCCCGAAAGGTAGAGCATGTTGTTCCCAACATTTCAAGAAACCAGGTCTATTCATTCACATGCCAACTGAGCTAGTGGTGGGGGAGATGGAGATCCAATAACTGGCGTGACGCGGCCAGCCATAAACTGCTCTCTTGCGCTAACCTCTTCATCTCAGAGTAGCACCTGCGCCATGTGTTCCACATTATTTCTTGTGTGTATACCGATCTCTGTCTTCCCCTACAGTTTTTACCCTCTACAACTGCCTCTAGTACAATGAAAGTTATTCCGTGATGCTTTAACACACATCCTATACAGTCCTGTCTCTTCTTTTTCCTGAATTGCTGAATCGCAGCAATATAACGCACGGGCCACCGCAGGCGTCCCGCGTCAGCAGTGCCTCCGCTGCTGACGTGAAGCCGGCCGTTGGCCGTCAGTTGCATCAGCAACACCCTCGGGGCCGCTGCTATAATGGAAGGGATCGGTGGTGGAGCAGAAGTTACGTGGTGCCAGCTTGCAAAATCTTGACACCACGTCACCTGCCGTTGACCACCCATCGTAATAAGTGCTGTCGCCATGCGGTTATTTCCACTGAAAATGAGAGTATTTCTTCACATTCAGTGCCAACGTGTTGTGGTGAAGCACTGGTTCTAACCACGTAGGTCGAAGCAACGTAGCGGAAAGAAGGTGTGGCGAGTGACCTACCTCTGTCTACCACTGCCGCATTGTCAGTACTGCGGCGGTCGGCCCGTCGCTCGCAATGTGGTAACCGGCTGGCTGTACTGAATAGCATGCAACAGTGCTATGGTCTGCTCAGTGACCACTGGCGTCCGCAGTCCGTTTGCGACAGCGCTGCTATTTGACTTAGTAGTGCCGAAAAATTGTGGCGGCGCTACAGATGATCAGGAGGATGAAAATAGCTAGCAATCCCACGCCCACAATACAGCAAAAATCAGTACATCAGATAATACAATAATACACGACGTATTCTAGAAGAGAAAGTAAAGAAAATGCGGAAAATGGCAATAAATGAAAAGGGACCATGGGGCGTCGGGGGGGTTGTGATTGAATTGTAGAAATATGTGTCCCATCAAATGGTGTGACTTATATGTAAAGTGTTCACAGAGTGTGGAAGGAAATACCGGGAGAGTGCTGTGTATCATACATAACTGCTTTCTGAGAACGCATTGCATTCCATTAACAAGCCGCATTAGTATTCAGCACACTCGGCTGTGGTATGAAATGGCAGTCCCACAGGGGTAACAATAACAGCATCAGTCACATTTAAAACAAATGGAAGACTTCATTTAATAGAACATGCACCAGAATGTAAATAGACATTAAACCACAGTAACTTAGGGAGCCAGTGAGATGATGGTGACGAATTATATGTAAAGTGTTCACAGAGTGTGGAAGGAAATACCGGGAGAGTGCTGTGTATCATACATAACTGCTTTCTGAGAACGCATTGCATTCCATTAACAAGCCGCATTAGTATTCAGCACACTCGGCTGTGGGATGAAATGGCAGTCCCATAGGGGTAACAATAACAGCATCAGTCACATTTAAAACAAATGCAAGACTTCATTTAATAGAACATGCACCAGAATGTAAATAGACATTAAACCACAGTAACTTAGGGAGCCAGTGAGATGATGGTGACGAATTATTGCAAGAACATTTTGCTACAGTTGTTTGGATTGTTTCTCATAAATGGATGAAGCTTCTACTTGAAATTAAAAATCATTTACAGCTCTTAAGTTACTGAATCCAACAAATAATCGTCAAAATCTTAAAACCATTGGTTTGAGGTAGTTACTGGCTACATAATAAACGAAAATTCACCTCTTAAAAAAACAAATGTAGTGGTTTAGTAAACATATCCACGACTAAAGTTACCAACATTAAATAAGGTACAACAATAGTAGAATGTTAAAGCAAATTACCTAGCTGGTCGAGGCTCCGTATGAATCGACACGGACGTTGCAAGCAGTGGCGCCGACGCCACTGCCCAGGAGACAACGACGTTGTCAGCTTGGCAAGACAAATTAACACCCGGGCACACCAGACAGCCCCCTATTGAAAACTACAAAAAGAACCTAAAACGAATCTTAGATTACACAATTACAGGTCATTTAAGACACAGGGCAGTACAACTTTAGAGGGAGGCACAGAGAGGGGGCTTAGTAGTAAGAAAGCCAGGCTCAACTGACAAGGACTAATCCTACAGAAAGCCTTTTAAAATTTTTCATTAGCCACAATAAAATTGACTTAAGTATAAAAAATTGAAAAGAGCAATTGGTAACATTCCAAACACTGATGGGCCTAAACAAGAATCCTAAGTATTTCACCATCTAACATCAAAATTATAATTACAACTTGGTCGAATTTCCAGGGAACATATAATTCCGTAAACTTCCGCGGCCAGAATCAGTTGACATAACAGTTTCTGAGTACCGTACCGCGTCGTAATGGAACAACAACTACGCTGGAGAAACCAACGTTTCGGCCATTCTTGCAGGGGCCTCAGCCTGGATCAACTGTTATAAGTTACGGTTAGCAGTAGACCCAGAAGAGGGCCTCTGAAACCGTGGCCGAAACGTGGGTTCTTCCAGCAACAATTGCTACCAATAAGCAATTATAATAATTAGGCTTACGGCTAATGGGCGTTAGGTAATGGTAAGCAGTCGAGTCCAGTAAGTTCAACATAACACCACGCTCACACTCAGATCGTAGTTTGCTTACAACTAAGAACCCACAATTTAAGAGGAATCCTGAAAGGTTAATCAATATGCTTAATGAAAGCTGCTTATACAGTTAACAAGGAAATATTTCTAGATTTCAAGACTCTTAAAAGTAACCTATAATAACATGACCGTTGTGGTCGTTGCGTTCACTCAAGAATAGTACGAAGCAGCCACAGCCTTTGACCTACTCTGGTAGAACGACTTGCGGCTCAATGCACAATTACTGTACACAGGATTTATATAAAAGGTCGAAGTTTTAATTCATTCAGACAAGGTTCACACAGCACATCCACAACAAGACACTAACAGTGCACAAAGCAAAACAGTTTCAAATTTTCCCCAGTTACCAACAACGAACGCGGGCCACCCATCGTCGCGTTTCTTGCATAAAACTCCGCTGGCAGTCATGCCGCAACAGGCTCACAGCTTCTACAACCAACAGCACAGCACTGTGTAACCATTTTCTATAGCCTACTCCGCCGGCCGCTGTGGCAGAGAGGTTCTAGGCGCTTCAGTCCAGAACCGAGCTGCTGCTACGGTCGCAGGTTCGAATCCTGTCTCGGGCATGGATGTGTGTGATGTCCTTAGGTTAGTTAGGTTTAGGTAGTTCTATGTCTAGGGGACTGGAGACCTCAGATTTTAAGTGTCATAGTGCACAGTCTCATTTGAACCATTTTTATGCCTAATCCGCACTCCTTTCGCCGACCCTTTACTGCTTGGAGCCCACCTTCCAACTCCAGACACAAAGGAATTAAAGACATTAGGAGTGAGTGAGAATTGATTTATATCAAAGGGGCAAGTTGCAATATTTGTGCTAGTCCGGGATTCGAACCCGGATCTCCTGCTCATTAGGCAAACGTGCTGACCACTACCTCATCTAGAGAACTAAAAAGTCTCAACTTTTACCACAAACTACCGACGCAGTGTCCCTGCTCATTAGTCTCGTTACTGGCAGCATCTCCCCGATTCCTGCAGGAGTTCAAGCTCGGTGTGCATCTGCACTGAGAGAACAATAGGCACTTTCCACCGTAATTACATATATGTGGTGTCTGCTTTGAGTCGAATCAGGATGTGGGCTTTGATGTCTAGACTTGTGGAAGTGATACTGCGCAAAACACTTTTCCTGGTTCGACGAAATTTCATAATGTCGATCTGAAGCAAGTGATCTGTTTTGAATCATAATTTTTATTCACAACTCTCCTGATCGTATTTGGTTGGCTTATGAGACGTTATCGGTTATCATTCTTCTGAGTCCTCATCAGAACCTAATCATGCTACGAAAGAAAGATGTCAAGTTCTCACCTTGCGGTAATATTGGTCTCTAGTAATCAAGCCGATTTTTCGTAACGAGACATTGGTTCTGATGATGTCGCGTAAGAATCGAGACTGGTAAAGTGCCACAAGTTCATCAAGACAGCTACAGATAAATTATGTTCTGCGTTCGATTTGCGGTACCAGTACACAGTTAAATCTGGCAAGAAATTTTACTACAGTGTAGGATCCCTTGGAAATTTAAAAGCTAAGCACTAAACTGAGCCGGCCGCGGTGGCCGAGCGGTTCTAGGCGCTATAGTCTGGAACCGCGCGACCGCTACGGTCGCAGGTTCGAATCCTGCCTCGGGCATGGATGTGTGTGATGTTTTTAGGTTAGTTAGGTTTAAGTAGTTCTACGTTCTAGGGGACTGATGACCTCAGAGGTTAATTTACATAGTGCTCAGAGCCATTTGAACCACTAAACTGATAACCCTGACATAAACATCCTATAAGATATGGATGATAGCACATACAGGGTATAAATGATTTTGTTCCTGCCTGTTGTGACCGCAAATCAATTCTTTTCGCCACATTGCTCACAGGCGTCAGCGCAGCAGTAGGAACTAGATATTCTGATATTTTCTTGGTCGTCGAATGAGCATGCTATAGCTCGTAGTTAGCACTGTTCATTAAATGTAAATCGTACTTCTGTCTAGATTCTTAGTGCAAGTGGTGTATTTCCGATACGTTACCATTTTCTTATCTTAAAATTATAGATAAGGTACCGAATTCTCGAGAGAACCTTTATCTATGCAGACTTCCCCACACTTATTGTCATTATCAGTCACCATTTGAATCAATCAGTACGTCAGGAACATTAAATTGTCTCCGTTTTCCTCTTATCCCAAGTTATTTCTTGGGGCATTTTTCATAGCTCGATGTATTTCGTGTCTAAACGGAAACTGATTTACTCCTCTTTCATATTGCAAGAATAACAAGATCCAGTCTGTCTACTTCTTGAAGTAGTAAACAGTCTGACGCAAAGTGACGGACGGATTACAAACCTGATACCAACAGTGACGTAACTGGGTACCAGCAGGTATAAGTTATTGTGTGCTGGACTCTCGAAGACAACATAGTGTTAAATCATCAAGAATCTCCAAGCTACTTTCTACGTCCCTTTCACTGTCTAAAAATATAATTCTAGAGCACAGACATCTGGTATACCTCATTAGATTCCCGGAAAATGTCTCAGTTTCTATCCCGTTCATATAGAGCAATGTTACGCCAGCCAATTACACCTACAGTCAACAACCGACAACAGCAGTGTTGGTGATTTTCAAATGTATTATCGTATATATTAGGTTACATATACAGAAAGCTTTCACAGACGTAGACGCTACTATAAATTCATAAAACAAACCACTTGTGGTACCTGGCATGATTACACATGGTGCGGTTGTTTAGCTAAATTTGAGGTGTACTACTCTCGTTGTTGTTGCTGTGATCTTCAGCCTGAAGCCGTGTTTGATGCAGCTCTGCATGCTACTCTGTCCTGTGCGAACATCTTCATCTCCGAGTAACTACTGCAATCCACATTCTTCTGAATCTGCTTGGCGTGTTTATTTCTTGGTATCCCACTACGATTTATATCTCTCACACTTCACTGCTACACTAAATTGGTCATCCCTGAAGTCTCAGAATGTGTCATATCAACCGACCCGTTCTTCTAGTCTGGTTGTGTCACATATTTCTTTTCTCTCGATGTACACTCCTGGAAATGGAAAAAAGAACAGACCCACCATACTTGCTGCGGACACTGCGAGAGGGCTGTACAAGCAATGATCACACGCACGGCACAGCGGACACCCCAGGAACCGCGGTGTTGGCCGTCGAATGGCGCTAGCTGCGCAGCATTTGTGCACCCCCGCCGTTAGTGTCAGCCAGTTTGCCGTGGCATACGGAGCTCCATCGCAGTCTTTAACACTGGTAGCATGCCGCGACAGCGTGGACGTGAACCGTATGTGCAGTTGACGGACTTTGAGCGAGGGCGTATAGTGGGCATGCGGGAGGCCGGGTTGACGTACCGCCGAATTGCTCAACACGTGGGGCGTGAGGTCTCCACAGTACATCGATGTTGTCGCCAGTGGTCGGCGGAACGTGCACGTGAACGTCGACCTGGGACCGGTCCGCAGCGACGCACGGATGCACGCCAAGACCGTAGGATCCTACGCAGTGCCTTAGGGGTCCGCACCGCCACTTCCCAGCAAATTAGGGACACTGTTGCTCCTGGGGTATTGGCGAGGACCATTCGCAACCGTCTCCATGAAGCTGGGCTACGGTCCAGCACACCGTTAGGCCGTCTTCCGCTCACGCTCCAACATCGTGCAGCCCGCCTCAAGTGGTGTCGCGACAGGCGTGAATGGAGGGACGAATGGAGACGTGTCGTCTTCAGCGATTAGAGTCGCTTCTGCCTTGGTGCCAATGATGGTCGTATGCGTGTTTGGCGCCGTGCAGGTGAGCGCCACAATCAGGACTGCATACGACCGAGGCACACAGGGCCAACACCCGGCATCATGGTGTGGGGAGCGATCTCCTACACTGGCCGTACGCCTCTGGTGATCGTCGAGGGGACACTGAATAGTGCACGGTACATCTAAACCGTCATCGAACCCATCGTTCTACCATTCCTAGACCGGCAAGGGAACTTGCTGTTCCAACAGGACAATGCACGTCCGCATGTATCCAGTGCCACCCAACGTGCTCTAGAAGGTGTAAGTCAACTACCCTGGCCAGCAAGATCTCCGGATCTGTCCCCCATTGAGCATGTTTGGGACTGGATGAAGCGTCGTCTCACGCGGTCTGAGCGTCCAGCACGAACGCTGGTCCAACTGAGGCGCCAGGTGGAACTGGCATGGCAAGCCGTTCCACAAGACTACATCCAGCATCTCTACGATCGTCTCCATGGGAGAATAGCAGCCTGCATTGCTGCGAAAGGTGGATATACACTGTAGTAGTGCCGACATTGTGCATGCTCTGTTGCCTGTGTCTATGTGCCTGTGGTTCTGTCAGTGTGATCATGTGATGTACCTGACCCCAGGAATGTGTCAATAAAGTTTCCCCTTCCTGAACAATGAATTCACGGTGTTCTTATTTCAATTTCCAGGAGTGTATTTTCAGTACCTCATTGTTGTTAAGTGACCTGTCCAAATAATCTTGAGCGTCCTGCTGTAGCACCACGTTTCAAAAGCTTCTATTCTCTCCTTACCTGGCCGGCCGTAGTGGCCGTGAGGTTCTAGGCGCTGCAGTCTGGAGCCGAGCGACTGCTACGGTCGCAGTTTCGATTCCTGCCTCGGGCATGGATGTGTGTGATGTCCTTAAGTTAGTTTGGTTTAATTAGTTCTAAGTTCTAGGCGACTGATGACCTAAGCAATTAAGTCGCATAGTGCTCAGAGCCATTCGAATCATTTGAATCTCCTTACCTAAAATATTTATCGTCCACATTTTATTTCCATGCATGGCTACTCGATACAAATACTTTCAGAAAACACTTCCTAAAATTTAAATCGATATCCTATGTTAACAAATTTCGCTTTTTCAGAAGTGCTATTCTTTCTGTTACCAGTCTATATTTTACATCCTCCCTACTTTGGCCATCATTATTTACTTTTTTACCTAAATAACAAAGCTTATCTACTGCTTGAAGTGTATCGTTTCGTAATAACCTCAGCTTCACTTGATTTAAGTCGATTACAGTCCTCCAACTTTGCTATTCCTTAGTTGATATTCATCTTATATCTTTCTTTCAAGACAGTGTCCATTCTGTTCAACTGCTTTTCCAAGTCCTTTGCTGTCTCTAGCAGAATTACAATCGGCAAACATCAAAGTTTTTATTTCTTCTTCTTAAGCTTCAACTCCTACTCCAAATTGTTCTTTAGTTTTCTTTACCGCTTGCTCAGTGCTGAAATTCAGTAACTTCTGCGATAAGCTACAGCCCATTCTACCAGTGTTCGCAACCAGTGCTTCCCTTTCATATCCCGCCCCTCTCCCCCAACACTTGTAGGCGCTGTCTGATTTCTCTACAAGTTGTAAGTAGCATTTCGCTACGTTTATTGTATGGAGGAATTCTGCCATGGCTGGTTCTACCAAGGCTATCACTAGTTCTGACGGCATGCCTTCTACTCCCGTGGCCTTGTTTCGACTTATGTTTTTCACTGCTCTGTCAAATTCTTCTCGCAGTATCATATTTCCCCTTCCATCTTCATCTACGTTCTCTTCAAGTTCTGTTATATTACCTGCAAGTACATCTCCCTTGTATAGATCCTTTTTAACTCCTTTCTACTTTCAGCTTTCCCTTCTTTACGCATGATTAGTTTTTCATCTGAGCTCTTGACGTGCATACAGCTATTTCTCTTTTCTTCACCGGCCCATGTAGATTTCCTGTAGCTCGGATCTACCTTTAACCTAGTGATTTTTACTTCTACGTCCGTGCATTTATCCTCTAACCACTCTTGCTTAACCATTTTATATCAATCTCATTTTTAAATATTTCCTTTCGCCTGCTTCATTTGCTGCATTTTTATTTTTCCGCCTTTCATTTTTGTAGGAGACTTTGTCTTCTTACCTATTTTATCCTCTGCTCCCTTTCACTATTGTTCTAGTTAATCGTTTCTAAATTTCCCAATGAAACTCCCAACGACCTATCGTTCTTTTATCCTATACAGGTTCCATCCCATTAATTTTCTATCTTTTTGCAGTTTCTTCAGTTTTAATCTACGGTTCATAACCAATAAACCGTCGTCAGAGTCCACATCTGTTCTGGAAATGTTTTACAATTTCAAATCTGGTTCTCAATCTGTATCTTAGCGTTATATAGTCAATCTGGAAACTTATCATTCTTAAACTAAGAGTTAGCTATAGTTAAATTATGCTCTGTGGAAAATTGTATCAGGCGGTTTCTCTCATACCTTTCGCCCGTTCCATATTCAACTACTATTTTTCATTCGATCCCTTTTCCTTTTATCGAATTCCTGTCTGCCATCAAAACTAAAGTTTCATCTCCCTTAACTGTCTAAATTTCTTTGATCTCATAATACATTTCATAAACCTCTTCATCATCTACAAAGCTAGCTGGCATGCAAACTTGTACGCTGAAACGTCAACGATACTGGTAGATCTGCTTAATATCGTCTAGGGCCCCACGAGCACGCAGAAGCCCCGCAAAACGACGTGGCATGTACTCAAATAATGTCTGATGTAGTGCTGGAGGGAACTTACACCATAAGTCTTGTAGGGTTGTCCATAAACCAGTAATAGTACGAGCGGGTGGAGATCTCTTCTGAACAGTACATGGCAAGACATTCCAGATATGTGAAATAACGTTCATGTCTGGGCAGTTTGGTGGCCAGTGGAAGTGCTTAAACTCAGAAGAGTGCTCCTGAAGCCACTCTGTAGTAGTCCTGCACGTGTGGGGTGCCGCATTGTCCTGTTGGAATTGCCCAAGTCCGTCGAAATGCACTATGGACATGAATGGACGCCGGTGATCAGCAGAATGGTTACATGCATGTCACCTGTCAGAGTCGTTTCTAGACGTATCAGGGGTCCCATATCACTCCCAACTGCACACGCCCCACACCATTACAGAGCCTCCACCAGTTTGAACAGTCCCCTGCTGACATGCAGGATCCATGGATTCATGACTTTGTCTCCATACCTGTCTACATCCATCCGCTCGATACAATTTGAAACAATCGTAGGGCCTCTCTGGTTCGTTTGACCAACACGTTTCGGCCGTTATCTGTGGCCGACGAAGTCTCTGAGCCGGATGCAGTCGTCCACCCTGTTCCAGAGGAAGCTTCTCGGCCCGCAAGGTCTGGGTATTCACAGAGGGTGGCTTTGCTGGTTGTTGGGAGCTCCAACGTTAGGCGCGTAATGGGACCCCTTAGGAGCATGACTGCCAAAGAGGGGAAGGAATCCAGAGTGCACTCTGTGTGTCTACTGGGGGAGGCCATTCCGGATGTGGAAAGGGTGCTTCCTCATGCCATAAAGAGTACAGAGTGCAGCCAACTGCAGGTGGTGGACCATGTCGATGCCAATGACGTGTGTCGATTTGGATTGGAGGAGATTCTCTCTGATTTCGGGCGACTAGCGCAAGTGGTACAGACTGCCAGTCTTTCTTGCAATGTTAAGGAGGAGCTCACCAACTACACCATCGTCGACAGAGCCGACTGTGGTCCTTTGATGCAGAGCCGAGTGGAGGATCTCAAACAGAGGCTCAGGCGGTTCTGAGACCGTGTAGGTTGCAGATTCCTTGATTTGCGCCATCGGGTGGTGGGTTTTCGGGTTGCGCTTAATAGGCCAGGAGTCCATTGCATACAGGAAGCGGCTACACGGGTAGCGGGGCCTGTGTGGAAGGGACTGGGCGGTTTTCAAGGTTAGAGGGTCTCAGGAACCCACAGAAAGAGCGCGCATCACAAGGGAGCAGGTAAAACGCAGTAAGGTAGTTGTAGAAACGATCGGTGTTGTAGTTGTAAATCGTCGTAGCTGTGTTGAGAAAGATACAGAGCTCCAAGCCCTAATAGAAATCACTGAAGCTCAAAGAGTTGTAGGTACAGAGACCTGACTAAAGCCGGAAATAAGTTCAGCCGAAATTTTTTCAAACGATCTGACAGTATTCAGAAAGGATTGATTAAATACAGTTGGAGGTGGAGTATTTATTTCTGTCAGAAATAGTTTACCTTGTGGTGAAATTGAATTATATAAGTTCCTCCGAAATAGTATGGGTAGAGGTTATACTTGATAGTCGAACTAAACTATAATTGGGTCGTTTTTGTGACCCCTTTGACTCACAAGATATAGTTACTGAACAGTTCAGAGAAATCTTGTGTCACATTTCAAATAGGTACGCCACTCTTACTATTATAGTCGGTGGCGACTTCAATTTAACCCCTGATATGCTGGAAAAATCATACATTTAAAGACGGTGGCAGGCATAAAACGTCATCCGAAATTGTACTGAAAGCTTTCTCAGGAAATTATTTCGAACAATTACTTCATGAGTCGATTCGAAGCGTAAATGATTGCGAAAGCATACTTGACCCCTTAGCAACAAATAATCCTGAAGAAAAAGGGAGTATCACGACGAATACAGGGATTAGTGACCACAAGGCAGTGGCTGCTTGGCTGAATACCGTAACACTCACAGCCATCAAAAAGAAACGCAAAATACATCTATTTAAAAAAGCTGATAAAAATGCTCTTAATGCCTTTTTAAGAGAGAGTCTCCACTCCTTCCAAACTGATCACGTAAGGGTAGAAAAAAGTGGAACTACTTAAAATAGATAGTATCGACTGAAATTGAGAGATACACACCACACAAATTAATGAGTGATGGTACTGATCTCCCATGGTACAAAAAAGTGTTAGATTGCTGTTGCTGAAGATACGAAAAGAGCATGGTACTTATCTCCCATGGTACAAAAAACGTGTGAGATTGCTGTTGCTGAAGATACGAAAAAAGCATGCCAAATTTAAAAGAACGCAAAATCCCCAACATTGGCAACGTTTTGCAGACGTTCGAAGTATAGCACGTGGTTCAATGCCAGATGCTTTAATAATTTCCACAATGAAAGTCTGTCTTGGAATCTGACAGAAAACCCAAAGAGATTCTGGTCATACATAAAGCACACCAGTGGCAAGACGCAATGAATACCTTCACTGCACGATAACAACGATGAAGTCACTGATGACAGTGCCACTAAAGCAGAGTTATTAAATACGATTTTCCTAAACTCCTTCACCAAGGAAGATGAAGCAAATATTCCAGAATTCCAATCAAGAACAACTGCCAAGATGAGAAACATACAAATAGCTATCCCCAATGTTGCAAAGCATCTTCAATCACTTAATAAAAGGTAAGGATGGCGCTCCAGTTTGTATACCAGTCAGGCACTTCTCAGAGTATGCTGGTAGAATATTTCCATATTTAGCAAATATATACAACCGCTCGCACACAGAATGATCCGTACCTAAAAACAGGAAAATTGCTCAAGTCACTCCCATACCCGAAAAGGGAAGTAGGAGTAATCCGCTGAATTACAGACCCATACCACTAACGTCGATTTTCAGTAGGGTTTGGAACATATACTGTATTCGTACATTACCTCAAAGAAAACCATTTATTGACACATAGTCAGCACAGATTCAGAAAATATCGTTCTTGCGAAACACAACTAGCTCTTTATACTCATGAAGTAATGAGTTCTATCGACAGGGATGTCATGTTGATTCCATATTTTTAGATTCATCAGGTTACCTTCCATTAGGAAAGTTGATGCCCTCAGTGACCGTCACGTGATTTATAAATTACAGAGCGCAGCAATCAGTCGTCCTTTTTTTTTTGTAGGTTTTATTATGCAAATCTAGATTTCGGCTAGTGCCTAGCCATATATATATATATATATATATATATATATATATATATATATATATATATATATATATATGCTGCGCTCTGTGAGTTATATGTTTTTAGATTTCCAGAAGGCTTTCGACACCGTTCCTCACAAGCGCCTTCTAACCAAACTGCGTGCCTATGGAATATCATCTTAGTTGTGCGACTGGGTTCGTGATTTCCCTTCAGAAAAGTCACAGTTCGTAGTAATAGATGGAGAGTCACCCAGTAAAACAGAAGTAGTATCCGGCGTTCTCCAAGGAGGTGTAATAGGCCCTCCATTGTTCCTGAGCTACATTAATGATATAGGAGACAATCTGAGTAGTCCTCTTAGATTATTTGCAAATGATGCAGTCAGTTACCGTCTTATAAAGTCATCAGATGACCAAAACGAATTGCAAAGTGATTTAGATAAGATATCTGTAAGGTGCGAAAAGTGGCAAATGACCCTGAATAAAGAAAAGTGCGAAGTTATTCACATGAGTACTAAAAGAAATCCGCTAAATTTCGATTATGCGATATGTCACACAAATCTGAATGCTGTAAATCTAACAAAATACTTAGGGATTACAATTACAAATAACCTAAACTGGTACGATCACACAGATAATGTTGTGGGTGGAGCAAACAAAAGATTGCGATTCACTGGCAGAACATTTAGAAGTGCAACAGATCTACTAATGAGACTGCTTACACTACACCTGTCCTCCCTATTCTGGAGCATTGCCGTGAGGTGTGGGATCCGCGTCAGTTGGGACGGACGGATGACATCGAAAACGTTCAGAGAAGGGCGGCTCGTTTTGTATTATCGCGAAATAGTGGAGATAGTGCCACAGACATGATATGCAGTTGCAATCATTAAAACTGAGGCGTTTTTCGTTGCGACGGGATCTTATCATGAGATTTCAATAACCAATATCTCCTCCGATTACGAAAACATTCCGTTGGCATCCACCTACATAGAGAGAAATGGTCGTCATGATAAAATAAGAGAAATCAGGGCTTGCGCAGTAAAATTTAAGTGCTTATTTTTCCATGGCGCCGTTCGAGAGTGGAACGGTAGAGAGACAGCCTCTTCCAGGCACTTAATTGTGAGTAGCAGAGTAATCACGTAGATGTAGATCTAGGTACTTGTCCGAACCGACAACATGGTTCCAGTAATCAACAGTCCAATGTCGGTGTTGGTGGGCCCAGGTGAGGCGTTAAGCTTTGTTTCGTGTATTCATCAAGGGTGCACGAGTGGGCCTTTGGCTCCGAAAACCCATATCGGTGTTGTTTCGTTGAACAGTTCGAACACTGATTCTTGTTGATGGTGCAGCATTGAAAACTGCTGAAATTTGCGAAAGGGTTGCACTTTTGTCACGGTGTACTATTTTCTTCATCCGACGTTGGTCCCCTTTTTGGAGGATCTTTTTCCGCCCGCAGAGATGTCGGAGATTTCGTGTTTTACCGGAATTCTAACATTCACGGTAAACTCGTGAAATTGTCGTACGGGAAAATTTCCACTTCATCGCTACCCCGGAGATATTGTGTCTCGTCGCTCGTGCATAGACTATAATATCAAGTTCAAACTCAGCTATATCTTGATAAACTCCCATTGTAGCATCATGTAACCGATCTAAAAACTGCGACAGATACTGGTTGTTTTATATAGGCGTTGCCGACCGCAGCGTCGTATTCTGCCTGTTTACATATCTCTGTAAAATGGTTCAAATGGCTCTGAGTACTATGGGACTTAATATCTGAGGTTATCAGTCCCCTCGAAATTACAACTACTTAAACCTAACTAACCTAAGGACATCACACACATCCATGCCCGAAGCAGGATTCGAACCTGCAACCGTAGCAGTCGCGATGTTCCGGACTGAAGCGCCTATAACCGCATAGCCACCGCGGCCGGCCATATCTCTGTATTTGGATACGCGTGCCTATACCAGTTTCTCATGCGCTTCAGTGTATTATTGCGGTGAGTGTGGGCTTCGTGTCTGTCATGGTTACGATGAAGCGTTCACTAATCTATTCATAGTAGCTTACCTGCAGTTCTGTTTGTTTATTCACTATTAAACCTTCTCATGCATTACCCCTATTTGATTTTGTGGTAGTATGTTGCATTTTTTTTGCATTTGTACTACCCTCAGAATCAACAAATTTACTCATTTTTCAACGTTCCTCACCGCAGACACTTGTCAATTACATGTACTGGATGATGGAGGCCACTTTGCGTTTCAGAAAATACACTGAAAAAAAAACGATGCACGATAAAAAAGTATCCAAATGGGACGTAAATCGGTAGATGCGATTTACATGTAGGGAAATTCTTACAATTTCGGAAAAATGAGATGATTTACTGAAGAGGAAGAGCTTGACAAATAGAGCAAGTCAGCAACCCGTTGGTCGATCTCTGACCATTTCGCAAGCAGTTATTCCAATTGGCACATTAGATCGTCAAACTCCCGAGCTGGTTGGAGGCCCCTGCTCATACTGCTCCAATCATTCTCAACCGGGTAGAAACCCGGCGGCCTTGCTAGCCAAAATAGTGTTTGGAAACTACGTAGACAAGCAGTAGAAATTCTCACCGTGTGCGGGAGGACATTACTTTGCTAAAATGTAAGGTTGTGGTTGCTTACCTACGAGGGCTACAAATCTGGACGTAGAATATAGTCGACGTGCCGCTGTTCTGTAAGTGTGGCGCTGATGACAACCAAACATAAAACATTCTTGGACTTCAAGGTGAAACCCCGAGCTTTCGACGAAACCTCGATCGGCTTCGTCAGTTGCCCTTGACAAGACGATGGAGGTAATCGTCAAAAGTTCTAGGCTTAACTCTGAACTGACGTGGCAGTAAGTCCAAGAATTCTTTAGACAACAGTGGCGTAGTGAAAGACTTCGTTATCAAAGCGGCCCTGTTATGAAATGGTACCCTAGACCATCATTCCTGGTTGTAAGGCCGTACGGCTGGCGACTGTCAACATGGTCTTGGTTGTCTCCAGACTCGTCTTCTCTGGTAATAGGGGCTTAGTTTGAAGCGGGGCTCATCAAAAAAGACAGTTCCGCCCCAGCCAGTGAGATTTCACGCCGAATGGGCCCAACACCATTGCAGACGGACTTGGTTGTGTGCAGAGGGTTTCGTGAGCTAAGCCCCATTTCTGTAAGCCGCTTATCAACCGCATTTGTGATCACTGGAGCACTAGCTGCACGCTGGATCGATGATAATGACGAATTAGAGGATCTGAATGCCATTCTGACGATTGCTCGGTCCTCACGTCATGTCGCCTCTCTAGTTCGACTGCTTCCTTCTTGACACTGTGTTCCGACGGGATTCACCCGTTATTGCTAACAGCGTAGAATAGTGCCATAGCTCCTGTTCAAATCTAGAGCGATTCGTCTATTACTCCAATGGGCTGCTTTGAACCCAACTGAATGTCCTTTCAGGTGCCTAGCTGCGAGGCACAGTTACTTTCCAGCTAAGTACACGGAATGAAATTCGCGAGGACTTTACGTCATGCCGGCCGGGGTGGCCGAGCGGTTCTAGGCGCTCCAGTCTAGAACCGCTCTACTGCTACGGTCTCAGGTTCGACTCCTGCCCCAGGCATGGATGTGCGTGATGTCCTTAGGTTAGATAGGTTTAAGTAGTTGTAAGTCCTAGGGGACTGATGACCTTAGAAGTTAGGTCCCATGGTACTCAGAGCCATTTGAACCATTTGAATTTTACGTCATGATACTGATGTGTCCCCTGTTTACTATCCTTGCCAGCTGCACAGTGAAATGGCGTTGCGTTGTGCCGTGCAAATAGAAACTCCAGTCAAGCATAGCTTATTATTTTTTCAAACATCAGTAAATCATGGCTTCTCCAAAAAAAAAGTGTAGTGTGAATTCCTAAGGGACCAAAGTGCGGAGTTCATCGGTCCCTAGACTTACACACTGCTTAAACTAAGTTAAGAACAACACAAATACACACCCATGTCCGAGGGAGGACTTGAACCTCCGGCGGGAGGGGGCGCATGACGTCTCCAACCGCGCAGCCACTCCGCGCTTTCCCTTTGAGCTGTAACTAATGTTTAATTGGTCAATGGTCACCGTGAACACAAAGCATTCTATTCCACAATTTGCTTTCTGAAGGTCTCTAATAGAATTTTCTTGTCGCTGTTAGACAGAATACCGAGCACATCAGATATATCAGCTATTATTCAGCGACGCCGTTAACAATATCTCGAGTTCAGAACATTCTCTTCGGTCGATATGTTATTAAACTTTAAAAGTGGAAAAAAGCAATTACTTAATGCAGAGTTCTAAGTCAATTTGCGCTATTTACTATGACATAGAACTCTAAGTAGGACAGACGCATCTGATAAAGTTAAGTTCAGAGAGTTGAACTTTCTTAATAAGTAACGTCGCAGAACAAAAGTTTGAAATAAAGTTAAAGCTTGAATTTTTTGAGGTAATATTTTCAGTTTGCGCATGTACAGAAATACGGACACTGTGGAAACTGAAAGAGAAGAAATTGGAAACATTAGCTGTGCAAATACATCTATGTCACTACTGTGAACTTCAAACTTAAGTGCTTGGCGAAGAGTTCTTCTAACACATTCAACTATTTCTCTTCCGTTCCCCTCTCAAATAATTTGCGGGAAAATGAACACGTAAGTATTTTATTTTATTACGATGGTAATTTCTCCCTATGTAGCTTAACATCAATAAAACATTCGGAGATATATGCATATTGATATTTCCTGTATATATCTTACAACGCTGAAAAACTGTTTATTTTAGTGATTGCCACCCTATTTCGCAATAGTACAAAACAAGATGCTCTTTTTTGAACTTTTTCGAGGTCCTTCGTCAATCCTATCTGGAAAGGATCCACTACTACGCAGCAGTACTTTAGAAGAGGAAGAACAGGCTTAGCTTAGGCAGTCTCTCTAATAGATCTGTTGCATATTGTAATCGTTCATTTTCTACACAGTTTTTTCTATGTCATTGTTCCAATTTAAGTTGTAGAAGGCGCATGTCAGGAAGGGTGTCAAAAGCCGTGTGTAAATCGCGAAATATGGAATCAGTTTGAGGTCACGGGTCGATAACATTCATTACTCTACGTGGAAAAAGAATTAGTGATGGCTATGCGTCAATAAATCGTTTTTTTTTTCCAGGTAATTCATAATTTTCGAACACAATAGACGTTCCAAAATTCTATATCAAATCGACGTCAATGATATGGGTCTGTAAATCCGCGGATTACACCTATTTCCTTTTTGTGTTTTGGTGAGATCTGTACGACATTCCAAAAGTTAGGTACGGATCTTTCGAGAAGTTTGATATTTCTGTGAAATACGGAGCTGTTCCACCCGACTATTGGTTTGGGCTTATTAGATGACTTAAGTTCCTAAGAGGTCCACGATCCCTTACTCAAAAATTAACACATCCAGAGAATTTTCCGGTGTCTGTGAATTTTAGAATCTCTTTTTAAGGTATACCAGTTGACGACTGGTACATTCCCAGCTCGGTGAGACTTTTCTTCTTGTTTCAAGTCTCACTCCTCTCCCTCTTCCGTATAGTTAGTTCAAGAAAACTGTGGAAATTATTAAGGAGATAAAGCAGTGGTTGTCCAAGTATTTCAATTAAGATCATTTCAGTGAAACCTATGTTACATTCATCATACTATTATGAAGTCAATGTTGACGTAGTAATTGAGATATCAAAGAATCTATCATTTTTGTAATTACTAAAGTGAGTACTATAAAAATAGTAGATGAGTGCCAGATATGAAGGGAAAAGCTATCTAAATTTTGAGTGAAGCTTATTAGTATCAGTAAGGAGTTGTGTATAGTCTTGTAGATCTGCTACACGAGTCATAAGAGCTAACAGTTGTGATAAATAGGAAAACAGGTAAAATGACATATACATGAGGAATTACTTGTTTAGATGAATGGCATGAATCATAATGATGATTAATGAAATGAGGTCGATGAAGTATGGAGACGTTAAGGAGTAAGGTGGTCTTTTAATGTATTTATTGAGGTGAATGAGGAGGATTAATTGATACTGAGGGAGTATATATTTGAAGGGAGGATGGTGTGGACTCAAAAGAGATTTTTATAATTGAGGTTTACATCAACTGAAAGGAATATGAAATCCATTTAGAGCTAATATTGGACTGATGTCTTTATTTTCAGAAAAATGATCCTACGCATATCAGTATCTATTTATATGTAAGTGATGATGAGGAAAGTATGGTAATAATAAATAATAAATAAACA
The DNA here is from genome assembly GCF_023897955.1 of Schistocerca gregaria. Classification (NCBI taxonomy): domain Eukaryota; kingdom Metazoa; phylum Arthropoda; class Insecta; order Orthoptera; family Acrididae; genus Schistocerca; species Schistocerca gregaria. The sequence continues at coordinate 1,046,657,416 of NC_064920.1, read as the reverse complement.
CACACTTGTCACTGAAGACGGTGTTCTTAAAACCAACATTTTCTGGAGATACGTTGATGATACATTTATGGTATGGCCACTTCGGAGGGATGCTTTGGATCGTTTCCTAGAACGTTTTAAGTGTCTGCAACTCAATATTAAGTTCACAATGGGAGTCTAAGAGCGTGAAAACCTCCCTTTTAAGATGTCTTGGTCTACAGGAGGGATGATGGGACGTTAGGACATAATGTTTATTGTACGCCCATGCACACGGACCGATATCTTCATGTGTCAAGTTGTCATCCACCGCACCAACGCAATGGTATCCAAAGGACATTTGTATAAAGAGCTTACGCCATCTCACATGCAGACAGTTTGACACAAGAAATGGATCATCCAGACTTTGTGTTCAAACAGAATGGTTATACTGACAATCTGATCCATCTTGCTCTACAGATTGGACCTGCGCGGCAACCAACAGAAGACGGAAGCAAATCGGTGGCATTCCTACCTTTTGCGGGGAGCACTCTTCAAAAATAGGAAGAATTTTAAAGAAATTTGACATTAAAAGTGTATTCCGTCCGTCAGCTAAGACCAGAGCTCCGCTGGGCTCAGTGATGGATGATTTGCGTTCCAGAATGCCTGGGGCCTAAAACATTCCCTGCCATTGCGAGAAAGTCTATAGTGGACGAACGATTCGTACGGTTCAGGATAGTTACGTGGAGCATCATCTCCACAGGAGTTTATCTCAGCCAAAAGAAAAAAAAAACTGCAGTGACAGAACATTGTCTTACTGAAGGACATAAAATGTTGTTCGATGAGACACAAGTGGCAGCCCCTGAGTCGCTCTATTGGGACTGTGTAGTGAAATAAGCCATTGAAATCCGGCTATCTGAGAATATTATAAACGGAGAAAGGGAGCATCCTAACGTCAGAGTTGGAACCCTGTTCTGTTTGACTTAAAGCAGCAAACGTCCTTCATTCGGTCTTCAAGCACTGTCAGTAATGTTTGATATCGTTTCGTCGTTTCTGCAAGCTTTCGGCACCGGTTCAGGGTTAGCAGCCGCCGCGGCATGTTTGGTTTCAGTTCCGGCGGGATAGTGCAACGGCCTACTCACTTGAAAATCACGGCCAGGTGAATCGCTGAAATATTGTGTCCATATGACGATATATTCCGGCTGGAACCGGGTATGAATAAAATCAATTATTTCGCCAGAAAATCTTACGCAGCCGCATTTTAAATTGCAGTTGGTACGTACTAGACTGCTGCTTCTCGCAGTCCATTGGCCACAGTACCCACAAGCTCAGGTACCCGACAGAATTCACTGCCAACATTTTCTTTTTTGAGTGTAGAGGATCTCCCAACACAGAAGTGACACCAAGCCAGACAAGGTCTCAGGATGCCTAATCTGCAGTCGAAGACAGGGGAGGTTAACTACATAAAACCGAAATAAGAACCTCTTGATTCTCGTCATTCATTATAGTGGCTGATGTTGTAAGTGGTAAAGTCAAAACTGAAAGTGGCTAAAACATCTAGTATCGCAACATAGCCAGGTGGATTTGTATTTATGTACTAGTTCTTGGACTATTTGTACCATATTATGTACGATTGAGGGGGAGGGGAGAAAGGAGAAGAAAGAGAATGAATTGAGATTGTCAGCTGCATTGGGACTTTATGTGTAGTCACCAGCGACGATTAAGCATGTGTGCTGGACCGTGATGCAATCCCGCGATCTCCTACCTACTACGCAGTGCGTTAACTACTGAGCCACGCAGCCACAGTGTGTATCACAACTACCTCGATATGCCCCTTGGCTGATCCACATTCCCATCTACCGCCACCGATCCACAGTCCCCTCCACGTCTGCTTGCTTGCTACTTTGAGACTCCCACAGATATTCAAACATTTCTTGCATTCGTACTGAAAGTGTTACATTCGTAGCCTGTCGAAGTGAATCAGTTACATGAAAGTATGGTGTTTCGAACATGACCAAAGGAACAGGCGCCGAGTGGAATAGACAGGTGTGGTACATCTTCTGTAAACATGTCCTCAATGGGCCCACGTTTAGTGCGAATGCACCATCACGTTCGACCTCTTGTGGGAATCTCAAAATAGCGAGCAAGGGGGACATGGACGGGGACAGTGCATAGTTGTTGCTGGGTGGGAATATGGATCAGCCAGAGAGCGCGCCGACAAAGTGCACGCAGTTGTGCCATACACTGTGTTTGCGTGCCGCAGTAGTTACCGTAACTGCGCATTAAACAGGAGATCCGGATCCTGGGTCCGGCACAAATCCTTACTCGTCGCCGCTGGCTCCACATAAAGTCCCGCTGCAGCTGACATCATGAACTCCTTCCATTTCCATTCCTTTCTCCCCGGCCTCTATCTGCAGTTTATATGTTATGAATCACAGCTGCGGATTCCGCGTGGCTCTGTCCTTTCTAATATGTTCGAAAGAACAGACACCCTCCATTCATATAATTTGTATCATTGTCACATAATAGCAGTTGCGTTGTTTATAATGTGTTACACCACTTTCTAAGGCGTTCTGATACCAGAGTCCTGAGAGAAGCACAGTAGAAAAACAGAAAATACAGAATTAGTTGGTTGGTTGATTTGGTGGAAGGGACTAAACAGTGAGGTCATTGGTCTCATTGAATTAGGAAAGGATGGGAAGGAAGTCGGCCGTGCCCTTTCAAAGGAACCATCCCGGTAGTTGCCAGAAACCACGGAAAACCTAAATCTGGATGCCTGGACGCGGGATTGAACCGTCGTCCTCCCAGTGTGATAACCACTGAGGCCACCTCCCTGGGTCCAGAATTACTCTCTCTGAAACCTATTACCGGAGATTTCCATTGGGTGAGAATTCTGGAAAACGTTCTGGCAGGATTAACAGCTGAACACCCCCAGAATCATGGCAGCTTAGGAGAACACAGGCATTATGCGGTCTTCTATAGCCTTGTTAAGAGATGGGACACGAGCACTGGACTTAAGGAGTATCGCCCTCCTAAACCCATGAATTGAAAGTACTCTTGATAGTGATAAGATCGCAAACAACTAGAGCAGCAATATCGTGCAGCGATAAACCATAATCTCGATAGGGCATGATTCTCCCACTGTCGAATTTCACCATTTGCTGGTACAAGTTTCTTCTTCTCACACGAGGCACGACATGCTATTCTCAACAAATGACCAACATTTAATTTCATATTGAGGAATTGGGAACCCACAGCATAATCTTTCCTCAAGTACAGAACTTAGTGGCGTTACCTACACCTTGCTGCAGTTGTACGAAAACGCGAATTATTTGAATTTTGTAACACGTGGTACATTTCACGCCAAAGTGCCCTTTTGCATGCCGTCTTCATGTTAATGTAATTTTCCTGGCAGGTGGTGTGTATCATAGTGTCATCTGCCCTCTGTACATTACTTAATTTGTACGTCGCGCTGGTATTTCAATGACGAGTGTATATCTGCTTCCATGAAAACCAATATTGTTGCGTCCTTTGCCTTGGATTGGAAGATTCCATTCGTGCTGACAACGTGTATGTGTCCGTAACACAGTGGCCTCCAATGTTTTCTGTCCTCAGTCACTAATGATTCAGCCCACATCGTGGGCATCGGGATTCACCGAAACTCTATCCACTCCACTGCCCTCTCTGACAGTGCCACTGGCAGAACCTTGAGTAACTCCTTCTGTCGGAAGGCACTAACTACTATGGCTGATTGTATTTATTTAAAATCGACAGAATGAGAGTTAAGCGTTTATGCAGGAAGGTTTTGGCTGTCATAACTGATGATTCGTATTCAAAATGAGAACAGTGACTGATACTGAATCCACTACCATAAGCCTTTTGACTGGTGTTGAAAGACAATACCAATAAATCTCCATCTTCCTGTTACTGTCCCACCTTTGGTGTCCTTCGTTGCCACAGTTGTTTTCAGTATATAGAAATAGTATTAAAGCTGTGTGATGCACCACTGGGCTTTATTTTACAGCCTCTTCTTGAAAGAAAACAAAACCAAATAGCGAAAAGCTAGCCTTAGAAACACAGACTAATTACTAATCTGCGAAAAAAAATTCAACCCTCATGAGATCATCGAAAATACCCTTTGAAATACTACAACTCTCCCTAGAAAAATTAAAACTCTTCTGCAATTGAATTACAATCCTTTTTTAAGGAAATTAAACTTTGCATCCCAAATATCTAAAAAATGCTTCCTTGGAACTCTCCTTTGAAAAATCTAAACCGTTTCATATAAGAAAGACAAAGTTAATAACTCGTCTTTCGGTAAACTAAGACCCAGTGGCGCAGCGACACCAGTCTTCTTGCGCACTAGCCAATGTTAGTAAGAAGGGTATTAATACCGTTAACTAAGGATCGTAGGTATGTATGGTGAAGCGTAAGCTACGAAATTGTCAAGAAAACAACTGTATACGTTATTCGTCGCTGCTGGTAAGGATTTCCAGTCCAGGAAACCAAATGCTTCCAGTGTTATAAAGCTCCATACAGACTTCGTTACAAGTGCCAAGTCTTTTCTCATCTTATTTCTTATTTTGATATCCCTCACCACAAACCTATAAATATTTAATGCTGTGACACTATATTCTTCACACATCGGATGATCGAACAATTTTATTAAAGTACCAGCTGTAACAAACCGACTCTCTTGTTCATTTCTATTCGTTTTGTGCAAACTTCACGGGTCACTCGAGAAGGTCGTAAAAATGAACGTCCAAAAATATCGTCCATCTGTTAATATTTTACGCTCAAAAATACTCTCTTAAGTACTTTTAAATTCACTTAATTATTATACATTAAATAAAGTACCCTGCTATGGACTTGTTAGTTGCAGTAAAGAACGTAGAGAACGTTCCAAATCGTGCGAGGATATTCCAAAATATTCCGAAATTAGGGTGAACATTAAAGAGAACCCTGGAACTTTCTAGAATTTCACAGAACACTTGAAACAGTCATGAACGTTCTAAAATGTTGAAGCACACTCTCATATTTTGTAGACATGTTTCGATTCCAGACTTTTTCCCGTCACGTGTTGAAATAATTCTGATGGAGACAATGGTGCTAATTGCATTTTTCCACGCATGCAGCACTTTCCTGGTGTTTCTAAAAATGGTTCAAATGGCTCTAAGCGCTTTGGGACTTAACATCTGTGGTTATCGGTCAAGTAGACTTAGAACTACTTAAACCTAACTAACCTAAGGACAACACACACAACCATGCCCAAATCAGGATTCGAACCTGCAACCGCAGCAGTAGCGTGGTTCGGGACTGAAGTGCCTAGAACCATAGAACCACTCTGTCACAGCTGCCTTCCCTGGTGTTTCTCTACTGAATTTATTGGCACCGCAGAAGTGACCCACTTCATCCATTTTGCTACTGAAAACATGTTTTTGACTGCTGCACTTTTCTTGGTACCTTCAGAGGTTTGCTTCGTCTAAAAAATTACACTTTTTACTTCTTCTGATTTGCAGTTCTTACACATCATACACAAACATTTTGAACATTCGCTTGAAATCATTGTGTTGCTCGACCTTCACCCACGGTATCTCCACTTAGTCTATTTCGTAATCTTTCTTCGGTAGCAATTTCTTTAGGTCTGGCTGCTGAGTGTCTCACTAGAACCTCTTTTCTTCTTTTCCGTTAAGAGTCTAAACGTGTACTTCTTTCTTTTCTGTTTCCTTCTTTTCATTTCACCACTGACAAGACATCCTCCTCTCTTACACTTCAGTATCCTGTTAGAAGTTAATATCACTAAACTCACTAAAACTCCACTTAATATACTGTTTACTACCTTAAGCAGTTCAGAGTCAGTTAAATTTTTTTATATCAATTTTATTATTTCTTGGTGCACGCTAACAGATTTTGCAAACTATATCGATGGACACCTATCACCTTCACCTACATACACAGTTCTAAGCTGGAATATATCCCCACCATCGCAGCACATTCTAGAACACTGTCGAGCATTGTGGAAAATTCTGTAACGTTCTGGAACATACTGGAACATTCTCAAATCTTCTGGAAAATTATATAACGTTGTGCAAAATCGTAGAATGTTCTCCAAACTTTTGGAAGTTTTAAAGCATTCTGGAAGATTCAAAAACATATTCGATTATTCTAAGAAGAATGTTCTGGTCAGTCTTGGCTACTTCAGCACTCGATTCCCAGCCGCTTTACCGACTTCCCATAAGACGTCATTGATGCGATGCCCTGTTTCGAAAACAATATCTTCGAATCCAGCGGTTGCAGTTCCATAACCAAAGAATCTTTATGCGTGGGGAACTCAGGACTACCATAGCTTACAACCTCCATGGTGTGCTGGGATGGGTAGCACAGGTACTGCGGCAAAACACGCGTACAATTATTATATAGATTGATTATTCATTCTCGCACATCATGTCTGTCACTAACTAATCTCATCTTCAAACTTCCGTGGGTAGTAATGGAATGATACCACAGTTCATCAAGAGTAGTGACTGGCGTATTGTGACGAGCCAGTTGCTCGGCCACCATTGACCAGACGTTTTCAATTCGTGAGAGATCTGGAGAATGTGCTGGCCAGGGCAGCAGTCGAACATTTCCTGTGTCCAGAAAGGCCTGTACAGGACCTGCAACATGCGGTCGTGCATTATCCTGTTGAAATGTAGGGTTTCGCTGGGATCGAATTAAGGGTAGAGCCACGGTTCGTAATAAATCTGAAATGTAACGTCCACCGTTCAAAGTTCCGTCAATGGGAACAAGAGCTGACCGAGACGTGTAACCAATGACACCCCATACCATCACGCCGGGTGATAGGCTACGCCATTATGGCGATGACGAATACACGCTTCCAATGTGCGTTCACCGCGATGTCGCCAAACACGAATGCGACCATCATGACGCTGTAAACAGAACCTGGATTCATCTGAAAAATGACGTTTTGCCATTCATGCTCCCAGGTTAGTCGTTGAGTACACGATTGCAGGCGCTCCTGTCTGTGCTGCAGCGTCAAGGGTAACCGCAACCATGGTCTCCGAGCTGATAGTTTCTTGCTGCTGCAAACGTCGTCGAACTGTTAGTGCAGATGGTTGTTGTCTTACAAACGTCCCCCTCTGTTGAGTCAGGGATCAAGACGTGGCTGCACGATCCGTTACAGCCATGCGGATAAAATGCCTGTCACCTCGGCTGCTAGTGATAAGAGGCCGCCGGGATACATCACGGCGTACCGTATTACCATCCTGAAGCTACAGATTCCATATTCTGCTAACAGTCATTGGATCTCAACCAAAGCGAGCAGTAATGTCGCGATACGATAAACCGCAACGGCGATAGGCTACAATCTGCCCTTTATCAAAGTCGGAAACGTGTTGCTACGAATTTCTCCTCCTTACACAAGGCATCACAACAACGTTTCACCGGTCTACACCGGTCAACTGCTGTTTGTGCATGATAAATCGGTTGGAACCTTTCCTCATGTCAGAACTTTGTAGGTGTCGCTACAGGCGCCAACCTTATGTGAATGCTCCGAAAAGCTAACCATTTGCATATCACAGCATCTTCTAACTGTCGGTTAAATTTCGCGTCTGTAGCACGTCAACTTCGTGGTGTAGCACTTGTAATGGCCAGTAGTGTAACTTATCTTTGTAGAATAGAGGGTCTTATCTTAGTAAAACAAACATAGCAGGTTTTGCCATCAAAATACTGCACGGAGAGCCGACGTATCAGTTTATGGTACAGTACACCTACTACGCAACGACTTTACCGTAGACTTCGCAGAGGCGGCCCCTGAGCGGCCGACTACCAGCGCAGCAGACCACCTGCCCAGAGCAGGAAGCCAGCGCTTAATATACGGCTGCGCGGCTCCTCTAAACATGAAACTTAATTTCCACTCCCGCCTGCGCCCCCTGGCATATTTTCTGCTCTGTTCCGTTCCGAAGGAATTAATGTATGCCGTAACTAAGTCACATCAGCAGCTATTACATTAAAAATTCATGGCGTTTATGAAAATAAATCCACTTACACATAATATTGCAAGGCACTGTGTTAATATTGCTCCTCGGGCTGGTAATCATGCGCCGGTCTGAAACTGAATTTTGAATTATTTAACCAAAGGAATTCACTGTGGCGCTGCATTATAGTTAGAAGTCGGTGGGAATTTTAATATCGTTACTTTTCCTCGTAGGAGTATCGAGAAAGAGCTGTAACAATGAGAACGTAAGGATTTACATTAAATAATAGCTGCCGTTATTCATGTACTAGGATAGTAATCTTACTGCAGTTGAATTCTTTATATCATCACGTCTTCCAATTTTTAACATCTTAGTAGTGAAATAGACTTATTTTCCGTCCTTCAACCGCTCAAATTATTTCAAAAATACCGGTTTTGAGCAATTTCGCCCACATTCAAATCATATTCCGTACTTACAGAGTTACCTGTTCTAACGGTGCAATCAGTTCTTTGTCATATATTTACATGTTGCCGAATTTTAAATTATTCTACACTCCTGGAAATTGAAATAAGAACACCGTGAATTCATTGTCCCAGGAAGGGGAAACTTTATTGACACATTCCTGGGGTCAGATACATCACATGATCACACTGACAGAACCACAGTCACATAGACACAGGCAACAGAGCATTTCCAGGAGTGTATGTACAGATTATTCTAAGTACAAAGTTCAAATTGTCCTATGATAACCCGTGGTCTAGGGGTAGCGCCTTTGATTCATAATCAAATCCCGGGTTAGATCCCAGCCACTGCCTAAATTTTGATAAATAATCAGCATTGGCGGCCGAAGACTTCCGGCATAAGAAGTCAGCCTCATGATGCCAACGGCCTTGTCAAAGAGGGCGGAGGAGCGGATAGAGGTTCAGGGCACTCTCTTGTCCTAGGGGTGGGAAATTGCCCCTAAAGGCGGAAGAATCAGCAATGATCAACGACATGAGGATGCAGAAGGCAATGGAAACCACTGCATTAAAGACACGTAACCTGTATCCGCAGGACATGTGGCCTGTAGTTGAAGAAGTGTCATGATGAACTCTCCATTGGCTTAAGATTCCGAAATAGTCCCCCATTCGGATCTCTGGGAGAGGACTGCCAAGAGGAAGGTTGCCATGAGAAAAATATTGAATAATCAACGAAAGGATAATGTTCTACAAGTCGGGGCGTGGAATGTCAGAAGCTTGAACGTGGTAGGGAAACTAGAAAATCTGAAAAGGTAAATGCTAAGGCTCAATCTAGATATTGTAGGGGGTCAGTGAATTGAAGTGGAAGGAAGTCAAAGATTTCTGGTCAGATAAGTATCGGGTAATGTCAACAGCAGCAGAAAATGGTATAACAGGTGTAGGATTCGTTATGAATAGGAAGGTAGGGCAGAGGGTGTGTTACTGTGAACAGTTCAGTGACCGGGTTGTTCTAATCAGAATCGACAGCAGACCAACACCGACAACGATAGTTCAGGTATAGATGCCGACGTCGCACGCTGAAGATGAACAGATAGAGAAAGTGTATGAGGATATTGAAAGGGTAATGCAGTATGTAAAGGGGGACGAAAATCTAATAGTCATGGGCGACTGGAGTGCAGTTGTAGGGGAAGGAGTAGAAGAAAAGGTTACAGGAGAATATGGGCTTGGGACAAGGAATGCAAGAGGAGAAAGACTAATTGAGTTCTGTAACAAGTTTCAGCTAGTATTAGTGAATACCCTATTCTAGAATCACAAGAGGAGGAGGTATACTTGGAAAAGGCCGGGAGATACGGGAATATTTCATTTAGATTACATCATGGTCAGACAGAGATTCCGAAATCAGATACGGGATTGTAAGGCGTACCCAGGAGCAGATATAGACTCAGATCACAATATAGTAGTGATGAAGAGTAGGCTGAAGTTGAAGGCATTAGTCAGGAAGAATCAATACGCAAAGAAGTGGGATACGAAGTACTAAGGAATGACGAGATACGTTTGAAGTTCTCTAACGCTATAGATACAGCAATAAGGAATAGCGCAGTAGGCACTACAGTTGAAGAGGAATGGACATCTCTAAAAAGGATCATCACAGAAGTTGGGAAGGAAAGCATAGGTACAAAGAAAGTAGCTGCGAATAGACCATGGGTAACAGAAGAAACACTTCAGTTCATTGACGAAAGGAGGAAGGACAAACATGTTCCGGGAAAATCAGGAATACAGAAATACAAGTCGCTGGGGAATGAAACAAATAGGAAGTGCAGGGAAGCTAAGACGAAATGGCTGCAGGAAAAATGTGAAGACATCTAAAAGATATGATTGTCGGAAGGACAGACTCAGCATACAGGAAAGTCAAAACAACCTTTGGTGATATTAAAAGCAACGGTGGTAACATTAAGAGTGCAACGGGGATTCCACTGTTAAATGCAGAGGAGAGTGCAGATAGGTGGAAAGAATACATTCAAAGCCTCTATGAGGGTGAAGATTTGTCTGATGTGATAGAAGAAGAAACAGGAGTCGATTTAGAAGAGATAGGGGATCCAGTATTAGAATCGGAATTTAAAAGAGCTTTGGAGGACTTATGGTCAAATAAGGCAGAAGGGATTGATAACATTCCATCAGAATTTCTAAAATCATTAGGGGAAGTGGCAACAAAACGACTATTCACGTTGGTGTGTAGAATATATGAGTCTGGCGACATACCATCTGACTTTCGGAAAAGCATCATCCACACAATTCCGAAGACGGCAAGAGCTGACAAGTGCGAGAATTATCGCACAATCAGCTTAACAGCTCATGCATCGAAGCTGCTTACAAGAATAATATACAGAAGCATGGAAAAGAAAATTGATAATGCGCTGGGTGACGATCAGTTTGGCTTTAGGAAAAGTAAAGGCACGAAAGATGCTATTCTGACGTTACGGCTAATAATGGAAGCAAGGCTGAAGAAAAATCAAGACACGTTCATAGGTTTTGTCGATCTGGAAAAAGCGTTCGACAATCAATATAAAATGGTGCAAACTGTTCGAGGTTCTGAAAAAAGTAGGGGTAAGCTATAGGGAGAGACAGGTCATATACAATATGTACAACAACCAAGAGGGAATAATAAGAGTGGACGATCAAGAACGAAGTGCTCGTATTAAGAAGGGAGTAAGACAAGGCTGTAGCCTTTCGCCCCTACTCTTCAATCTGTGCATCGAGGAAACAATGATGGAAATAAAAGAAAGGTTCAGGAGTGGAATTAAAATACCAGGTGAAAGGATATCAATGATACGATTCGCTGATGACATTGCTATCCTGAGTGAAAGTGAAGAAGAATTAAATGATCTGCTGAACGGAATGAACAGTCTAATGAGTACACAGTATGGTTTGAGAATAAATCGGAAAAAGACGAAGGTAATAAGTAGAAGAAATGAGAACAGCGAGAAAACATCAGGATTGATGGTCACGAAGTCAATGAAGTTAAGGAATTCTGCTACCTAGGCAGTAAAATAACCAATGACGGACGGAGGAAGGAGGACATCAAAAGCAGACTCGCTATGGCAAAAAAGGCATTTCTGGCCAAGAGAAGTCTACTAATATCAAATACCGGCCTTAATTTGATGAAGAAATTTCTGAGGATGTACATCTGGAGTACAGCATTGTATGGTAGTGAAACATGGACTGTGGGAAAACCGGAACAGAAGAGAATCGAAGCATTTGAGATGTGGTGCTATAGACGAATGTTGAAAATTAGGTGGACTGATAAGGTAAGGAATGAGGAGGTTCTACGCAGAATCGGAGAGGAAAGGAATATGTGGAAAACACTGATAAGGAGAAGGGACAGGATGACAAGACATCTGTTAAGACATGAAGGAATGACTTCCATGGTACTAGAGGGAGCTGTAGAGGGCAAAAACTGTAGAGGAAGACAGGGCAGGAATTCGTGGCGGGCCGTTCAAACCAGTCAGTAGAATGATGACCCCCCCCCCCCCAAAAAAAAAAAAAAAAACAGAATTATTGCTTCACCAAGATGTTTTGAATGTGGTTAACTAGTGGCTACATCAACAAGACTTATCGTATCATGTAGATGATATAGTTATCTGATGCACTTACTAAAATGTTTAGTAGTACTTTTTTCCTCTACGCTCTTCTGATGCACCAATCAGCTAAGAGGTGTTTACGGACATTTGATAATGACTAGTCAATACAGTTATTTATGTGTACATCGATTCCAATGGACTTTATAGTTAAAAATGATGTTCTCACCTATGATTTTTGAGAACAGTGTGACTCCAGCACTTCTACTCGGTCCTCCACCATCTGGCAAGGCCATTGGCGGAAATCCAAAATTAATGGCCACAAGTTTGGTGTGCTCTCCAGAAGCTCTTCCAATGTTACAGAGCTACTTGGTGTTGTGGTAAGACAGTGGCTTCGCATTGTGGATTATGGCGGTTCATACATCCGTTCGATCATAAAAAAATAATTTTTCAGTTGGTTTTTTAATATGAACACCAGAATGATTCCATAGAAAAGAACACGATTGTTTAGCAAAATTAACCTTGAGTTCCATTTCTGACGATCACACAGTCAACGGACATTAAGCGGTAAACTTCCTTCCTTCCAGTAAGACAGTAGGAAATAATCCACAGATTTTTATTCATTCCCTCTGTAAATAGACTTACATTCACTATTTTCGCCTATCATCCGTAAAACTGTTACATTTTTCTCCTTACTGTGTAAACGAGTCGTTTAAAGTTTGAGAGCTTTTGCACGTTACCTTGTATATGTCAGTCTCACAGATATTTACTTTCTCGATTGGTTTAGAGCCTGCTGTAAATATCCAAGAATATTTCAGGTATTTGCTATTTCTCGCGGGCCTTTCGAATCGGAGGAGCAAGGAGAAATCGAGGTTTGCATCAAATATCAAAAACTCATTTTCTGCACAGAACGAAGGGCGTTGATTCTTTGAATCACACGGTTTTGTACACTATGTGGTCAAAAGTATCGGACACCCCCCAAAACATACATTTTTCATTTGAGGTGCATTGTACTGCCCCCTATTGTCAGGTACTCCAAATCAGCGATCTCCGTAGGCATTAAACATCATGAGAGCAGAATGGTGCCCTTCCAGGAACTCACGGACTTCAAATGTGGTCAGGTTATTGGGTGTCATATGTGTGATACGTCTGTACACGAGATTTCCACACTCATAAACATCCCTAGGTTCACTGTTTCTGATGTGATAGTGAAGTGGAAATGTGGTGTGCATACTGTAAGACCTTCACTACACATACCATCAGATTATTTGACTTGTCACTCTAACGAAGTAGGCGAGTGTCAGCATTATGTCTCGTGGTGTTATCGTGGCGTGTTTATCTTGTTCCGTTAGGTCAGACAATAGAAATGCCACTTGCATGCTTAGAGTAGCAGATTGATGGTGACCAACATTATACAGAAATTGATTAATTTTGACACACATTTATTAAAATAATAACAAGCAGAAAATCACTTAACTTGATTCTGGATGTTATTTACAATGGACGATCTGAAGTTCCTATGGTATTGGTACGTTAATCTTGTTCACACATACACTCCTGGAAATTGAAATAAGAACACCGTGAATTCATTGTCCCAGGAAGGGGAAACTTTATTGACACATTCCTGGAGTCAGATACATCACATGATCACACTGACAGAACCACAGGCACATAGACACAGGCAACAGAGCATGCACAATGTCGGCACTAGTACAGTGTATATCCACCTTTCGCAGCAATGCAGGCTGCTATTCTCCCATGGAGACGATCGTAGAGATGCTGGATGTAGTCCTGTGGAACGGCTTGCCATGCCATTTCCACCTGGCGCCTCAGTTGGACCAGTGTTCGTGCTGGACGTAAAGACCGCGTGAGACGACGCTTCATCAAGTCCTAAACATGCTCAATGGGGGACAGATCTGGAGATCTTGCTGGCCAGGGTAGTTGACTTACACCTTCTAGAGCACGTTGGGTGGCACGGGATACATGCGGACGTGCATTGTCCTGTTGGAACAGCAAGTTCCCTTGCCGGTCTAGGAATGGTAGAACGATGGGTTCGATGACGGTTTGGATGTACCGTGCACTACTCAGTGTCCCCTCGACGATCACCAGAGGTGTACGGCCAGTGTAGGAGATCGCTCCCCACACCATGATGCCGGGTGTTGGCCCTGTGTGCCTCGGTCGTATGCAGTCCTGATTGTGGCGCTCACCTGCACGGCGCCAAACACGCATACGACCATCATTGGCACCAAGGCAGAAGCGACTCTAATCGCTGAAGACGACACGTCTCCATTCGTCCCTCCATTCACGCCTGTCGCGACACCACTGGAGGCGGGCTGCACGATGTTGGGGCGTGAGCGGAAGACGGCCTAACGGTGTGCGGGACCGTAGCCCAGCTTCATGGAGACGGTTGCGAATGGTCCTCGCCGATACCCCAGGAGCAACAGTGTCCCTAATTTGCTGGGAAGTGGCGGTGCGGTCCCCTACGGCACTGCGTAGGATCCTACGGTCTTGGTGTGCATCCGTGCGTCGCTGCGGTCCGGTCCCAGGTCGACGTTCACGTGCACCTTCCGCCGACCACTGGCGACAACATCGATGTACTGTGGAGACCTCACGCCCCACGTGTTGAGCAATTCGGCGGTACGTCCACCCGGCCTCCCGCATGCCCACTAGACGCCCTCGCTCAAAGTCCGTCAACTGCACATACGGTTCACGTCCACGCTGTCGCGGCATGCTACCAGTGTTAAAGACAGCGATGGAGCTCCGTATGCCACGGAAAACTGGCTGAAACTGACGGCGGCGGTGCACAAATGCTGCGCAGCTAGCGCCATTCGACGGCCAACACCGCGGTTCCTGGTGTGTCCGCTGTGCCGTGCGTGTGATCATTGCTTGTATAGCCCTCTTGCAGTGACTGGAGCAAGTATGGTGGGTCTGACACACCGGTGTCAATGTGTTCTTTTTTCCATTTCCAGGTGTGTATATCTCTGATACTTGACAGTAGTGTCTATACATTTATCTTCATGGCTTCATGTACAGGAATATGGTAATCATATTAGGCACAGACTGAAACTTGTCTATAGACTGGTACAGACAAATGTAGAACTCGTACAGAGTGGTACAGACTAATGCAGACTGGTACACACTAGTGCAGACAAATGCAGACTGGCTAATCGGAGGTCTGTTCACTCGTTATAATACCTCGCGCATTCATGTATCACTGTGTGAGTGTGATCCGCGACGAGAAAAGGTTCTACGTTAGCAGCAATCTCATTGGCTGCGTTACATATTAATATGCGAATTGACGGAAGCAGAACAGGTCCGCCACTATGGCAGCGCCATCTCGTAGTGCGGAGACGGACGAGCGCTGCGCCTGCGCTGTTGTGCTTAGCGGGGCGCGCTCTTGTGGGAAAGTTGTGTACACGCTGACTATGCGAAATTACGTACATAACAGGAAAGGTGAAGGGACACCTACAGCACAAAAGCGTACAGGGCGACCTCGTCTCTTGCCTGACAGAGACAGCCGACAGCTAAAGAGCGTCGTAATGTGTAATAGGCAGATATCTATCGAGACCATCACACAAGAATTCCAAACTGCGTCAGCATCCACTACAAGTACTATGACAGTTATGCGGGAGTGGAGAAAACTTGGAATTCATGGTCGGGCGGCTGCTCATAAGCCACACATCACGCCGGTAAATGCCAAACGACTCCTCGTATGGTGTAAGGAGCGTAAGCATTGGACAACTGAACAGTGGAAAAACGTTGTGTGAGTGACGAATCATGGTACAGAATGTGGCTATCCGATGGCGGGGTGTGGGTACGGCGAATACCCGGCGAGCGTCATCTGCCAGCGTATGTAGTGCCAACAGTAAAATTGGTAGGTGGTGGTGTTATCGTGTGGTCGTGTTTCTAATGGAGGGGCTTGCACTCCCTGTTGTTTTGCGGGGAACTACCACAGCACAGACCTACAATGATGTTTGAACCACATTGTTGGCTCCCACTGTTGAGGAACACTTCGGAGATGGCGATTGCATCTTTCAACACTATCGAGCACCCGTTCATAGACGTCCGCGGCCGCCGAGCGGTTCTAGCCACTTCAGTCCCGGAACCGCGCTACAGCTACGCTCGCAGGTTAGAATCCTGTCTCGGGCATGGATGTGTGCGATGTCCTTAGGTTAGTTACGGTTAAGTAGTTATACGTTCTAGGGGACTGATGACCTCAGATGTTAAGTTTAAGTAGTTATAACTTCTAAGGGACTGATGACCTCAGATGTTAAGTCCCATGGTGCTCAGAGACGTTTGAACCATTTGTGCAAGAGAATGCAGTAGTTCTGTGTTACCCACGACCCACAGCAGCACGGGAGGCACCTCTTAGCGAATGGGTAGAGTTTGACCCTTTGTCCTCCGGAAAATTGTTCTTTGTGTGATGGACGCTTTTAAAGCACTAAAGTTGGTCTCTACAATGCAGGTGATAAGCCTCAGTGCAGCATACCTTCCCAGCCAGCAGCGGGAGGAGTTGGTGAAGCTGGCCTTCACGTCCCTGGAAGTGGCAGATAAGGCGCTGGTGGCTAGGGCAGTTGGGAAGATGATATTAATTTCCATTTGTGTCTGACCTGACGTGGTATATGGAGCTGCTGTAGGCCCCTCCAGTGAAATGGCTACCGACAATGGTTTGGATGGCGAGGTGGTGTCCTGGGTGGAGATGCTGCATGGCTTCATCTCTGGAACAAGGAAAATAGTTTTTGATGAACCTTCGATGGTGGCGTGACAGAAGACAGACATGAAATGGTTCAAATGGCTCTGAGCACTATGGGACTCAACTGCAGTGGACATTAGTCGCTTAGAACTTAGACCTACTTAAACCTAACTAACCTAAGGACATCACACACATCCATTCCCGAGGCAGGATTCGAACCTGCGACCGTAGCAGTCACACGCTTCCGGACTGCGCGCCTAGAACCGCGAGACCACCACGACCGGCAAATAGTTAAATAATAAAAATTGAAACCAACAGCTGTGAAGAGCTTGAAAAATCAGCCATCAGTTGCAAATGGCCAAGGGCTAATAAACCTTTGGTGCTGTATGTACTTCATCATCATTTTCTTAATCATTGACTCGCAAGTCGCCATTGTGGCGTCACCTCAAAAGGGCTTGCAATACGGCGGCCGAACTCCCTCGAATGGGGCCTCCTGGCCAACAGTACCATACGATCATTTTCTCTTATTTCCCATTTACAGCTGGTTGGCTGAGTTTTCAACCTCTTCAGATTTATACAGTTGCTGTTCGCAGTTATGTTTAAGATTTTGACGAACAGTTGTTTTGTAAAGAAGATGTTGTTTATTCAAGACGTACTACCAGTTTCAAAGTGAAAAAGTGACGTATTCAGGCCCCCTGTATATGGAAATAGACAAAGCATGATAGTAAAGTACAGTGAGAGTCTTGGCAACATAAATGACAGTTGGTGACTAAAACAGGGGTAAATCACATCAGGGAGGAATTACACAATAAAAATTTTCTATAGGTACACATGCAAAACAAAGTTCACCATCAAAGCTGTACTTGTTATATTCACTGATCCACCAGAAAATTATAACCACCTACCTAACAGCCGGTATGCCCACTTTTAGCACAGGTAACCTACATGGCAAGAAATGAGACATGTTTTCAAAACATATGCTTATTTTTTGTGTTATCAGTGGATCAAATTGAAATATTTGTTGATTTTCCCTTTGAATTTAAGTTTTAAGTCAAAAGGCTCTAATTTATTAATCAATAATATAAAAAGTAGTAGGTCGCTGAGGGAAGTTTCCACTACAGCAGCACACACAAGTCACGTAGTTCCCTTATATTCCGAGGGGCAGGTCGATGAGATCCGACGCCACATTCAAGTACATCCCACAAGTGTTCGATCGGGTTCATATCTGGTAAGATGGGTGACCAGTGCACCAATTGGGACTCGCACCTATGTTCCTCGAACCACTTCATCACACTGCTGGCGTTACGAAATGGTTCAAATGGCTCTAAGCAGTATGGGATATCTCAGGTCATCAGTACCCTGGACTTAGAGCTACTTAAACCTAACTAACCTAAGGACATCACACACATCAATGACCGCGGCAGGATTCGAACCTACGACAGTAGCAGCAGCGCGGTTCCGGACTCAAGGGCCTAGAACCGCTCAGCCACAGCGGCTGGCGAGCTGGCCTTATGAGACAGCGCATTCTCTTGTTGAAAATGCCACTGCCGTCGGGAAACATAATCGTCATGAAGGGTGTACGTTGTCTGAAACCAGTGTACGATACTCCTTGGCCACCACGGTGCCTTGCGTGAGGTTCACAGGACCCATGGATACCCATGTGAATGTTTCCTGGAGTATAATCGAGCTGCCGCTGTCTTTTCTCCGTCCTGCAGTATGGGTGTCAGGGAGGTATTCCCCTGTAAGAGGACGGATTCGCGACTTTCCATTGGCATAATGAAGAGAGTATCGGGTTTCATCAGACCATGCAAGTGTCTACCACCGTGCCAACATCGATTGTTGATGGTTACGTGCCCATTTGAACCACAGTCACTGATGTCGTGGTGTTAACATTGGCAGGTGCATGGATTATCGGTAATGGAGGCCCATCTTTAGGAGTGTTCAGTGCACTGTGTGTTCATGCACAGCCGACGATGTCTGATATTGGTAATGACGCTGTGGCGCCCAACACCACGATGTCTGGATGTGGTTCCACTTTGGTTTAGCCACTTTGTGAAGATACTCACGACAGCATTGTACAAACACCCGACAAGTCGTGCAGTTTCTAAAATGCTCATGCCATGCTTGCTGGCCATCACAATCTGCCCTCAGTCAAACAAACACATTGAATGAATTACTACAGCAACGCTAACAAAGCAGGGTGTACCAACAATAGAGCGAAACAATCAAATAATATAAAACAAAAGGGCAAGAATAAACAAATGCAACAAAACCTAATGAACAAAAGTCAATTGATAATCAAAATATCCACGGGTGTACTGCCGGTCTATAGTGTCCAATGGGCACAATATTTCGGCGATCAAACATGTCGCCATCATCAGGTGAACTAACGGACTGAGCTCAGTCCGTCAGTTCACCTGATGATGGCGACATGTTTGATCGCCGAAATATTGTGCCCGTTGGACACTATAGACCGGCAGTACACCCGTGGATATTTTGATTATCAAATACGCCGGGAGAAACTCAAGAATCACAAAAGTCAATTGGATAATGAAAACACACACGAATAATATCAAACATATTATAATCACCTCCAATGCATAATAATGTAAAACACGGTCTAAAACCTAATATACAAGCAGCGCTGAAGTCACAAAAATCTGTAAACACCCAGTCATAACCCTATGGTCCACAAACACAATAGCACAGCAAATGTGCAAGCAAAAGGCCATAAGTATGCAATGCCTGCAAAGTTACAATAAAACAAGTCACCAATGTTTCTACAAGTTCCAGTAAATTTAATGGGCGTAAAACAACGTATCTAACACTAGTACCGTCCACTGTCAATATGTATCTGCAGGGTTGAAAGTAACGTACATGATATGCATGGATGAGCAATTACTGAAGAGCATCTCCTGTAATTAACCCTCTATCTGTATTAACGACAGCATATAAAGTAGCGTAGTACAAGTAAATCAGTGAAACCAATAGTCACGTATGTATGAACATACATATACAGGACCATGAACTTAGAAACGTTCATGAAGAAATATAACAGAATCAAACCAAGTAACACAGACGTATTAACATACGAGAGCAAGACAATAAACTGTGCCGACTCCGTAAGAATCGGATCTCATATGTCCCAATATGGTAATTCATCGAAGATGGTAGCACAATAGCCAAATATAGAATATTTGAATAAATAAAATAGAAACTAACAATTGCATTATAATACAAATGATGTTTATTCAAAACATGGTATCGGTTTTGACTCAAAATGCGTCATCTAACCATTGGTAATATTTTGGTTGATACTCTTACTTTACTTGAAAATAATATTAATTGCAGTGGGAATGTAGTAGCAATAGATGCACAATCGATTAGAGGATTTTATGTAAAACGAAAAAAAGGTTAAATTACAAGATGCTGCAGTGCTTAAAGCTGAAAAATGGAATATAATTTTCATAATGTATATGAGAGATTACATTTGGAAAGTTGATGCATTTTTTAAAAGTAATGTTACCACTAAAAGTTAATCATGACTCGACTAAATATTTCAGTGTACAAATTAAACACGCAATCAAAGGTGCGTAATTTATGTTCAGCGGGAAATTGTCTAGAAGAGTAGTTAAGATAGACCGACTTGTGCTTGTGCTCAGGGCTCAACCTAAAGTGCATATGGGTAATATTCCAATGGAACCTATAACGAATTATATTGACACCCCTTTATACAGGTTATATAAAGAACTTAATGAGATACTGGATAATAGTTTTGTTTTTGAAGTTAATTTTTCGGTTGAAAGGTGTAAGATCCCGGTACGCTATGAATGGATATCATTAAATGTTAGTAACTTGTATACCAATGTACTGATAGCAGAAACAGATAACATATTGAAACATAGCCTTTTAAAGTTCAAACACTACCCCTGGCAAAAATAGATGAGATCAGACGGTTACCAGATTTACTTCTATCCTACAATTATTTTTGAATGAGATTTACCAACAACACAGTAAGCATGCCATGGGAGACGGTTACCAGATTTAGTTCTATCGTACAATTATTTTTGAATCGGTTCATTGGCTTACCTTTTCTTTAACCGCATTTGAAAGGTTGCGTTTACACAGCACACACAGTTGAGTGTTATGATGAAGTGCTACTACTGATATGTGAATGACACTATTTTATGTATAGCTGTGTAGGTAATGGACCTGAGCGACTCTTACCTCAGTTTCACCGCATGTGGGAAGCCTGCGACTTCTGATGCCATTGTTCCAGTAAACCCTGTGCATTTCGGTAGGTACAAAACTGCTATTTTTCATAACCTCGTGGGCATATCATACGAGATATCACTGGATGCTGTAGACGTTCAGAAAGAAAAGAAAATACTGTAGGTTACAGCTTCAAACTACGATAGAATCCATAGAAAGGTAGGTAACAAAGTTCCTAATTAGCTACCTTTCTCGGAGAGGAAATGGTATTGGGGTTCACTTGAGCATGGAGAATAGAAGTCCCAGCTCTGATAAGATCACGCAGGACTTCTTTAAAATTAAGGTGAATGTTTGGCTTATGAGTAGATACAAACTTTTCACTGAACTGTTCCGTTCTACTGAACATTTTGACTTAATGTCGAAGGCAGGAATACAGAAAATAAAATGCAGCGAGTGTGATGCAATATACGTTGCCCATACAGGAGGAGATTTTCAGAGAGCGGCTCCGTGAACGAACAGTGGAACAGCAGTAAAAATTCCACCATTAAAGAACACATAAAGAAGGCCAAACATGGTGAGATCAGTACAGAAGACAATTTGGAAGTACTACAGTTCATAGACAGAGGAGGAACAATGGATACTGTGATTTAGAAATATATATTCACGCAGATAAGCATCACTTGATCATAATTAATGAAGGAACTATATCGAAGAACTGTTCCTTTTTTGAGATTTTTCGTGACCTACTGCAATGGTTTTGGGGTTTTCCTTGTTAGATAGGCACACCTCTGTATATCACATTACGAGAATTCGACTACAGCATTTAATGGACTGGGTTTGTGTGTCATTATGGCCTCTACATGCGATTAGGCTTAGTCCGGTTTGAATTGCCTGTTTCTCCATCTTTACTTGACAATATAACCAGCATAATTAGATGTGCTGTTGACCTATCGCTACAAGCTGTTAAGACGCACTGTTTCCTTTGCTTTGGCTTGCGCTTGATAATCTTGCGTTTGTTACTGATCATTGATGGGCTTGTTACTGATAAGTAAGTATACCTTGTTTGTGTTATTTCATTGCAATATTTTCATGATTGTGAATGGGTTATATGGCTTTTCGACGGGAAGTTACGGAAACCGGCTGATTTTAGCTTCGCTGAGCTCGACTTTTTTAGCTGCACTTGCCGACGTAACAAGCTTAATAACTTGTACTGTTTCCATTTGAAGACTCCGTTGGTCTTATTATGGTTCGTAGGTTGACGGCAGATTACTCTTGGTCGGCACTTACGCTGTTATTGTTTATTATTTATAATTAATTTTCCTTAAGATTTCAGTGTTTCCTACATGGTTACGTGTCCTCACCAACGTATATTTTGCATAACTGTAAAGTACCAAGACTGATTTACAGAAAGTTACGTGTTTTATCCAATCAACGTGCTCTGTATGATAAGTTTTACACGTCCACCATTTGTTATTCGCACTTGATATAGGAGGGTTTCGGATCCCCTACAGCCACTTATGCTTAATAAGCTTGATCTAGGTTCCTTGTAAACTATATGATCAAAAGTATCCGGACACCCCAAAAACCATGCGTTTTTCATATTAGGTGCATTGTGATGCCATCTACTGTCAGGTACTCCAAATCAGCGCCCTCAGTAGTCATTAGACATCGTGAGAGAGCAGAATGGGGCGCTCCGCTGAATTCACGGACTGCGAACGTGGTCAGGTGATTGGGTTTCACTTGTCTCCTACGTCTGTAATCGAGATTTCCACACTAAACATCCCTAGGTGCACTGTTTCCGATGCGATAGTGAATTGGATACGTGAAGAGACACGTACAGCACACAAAAGCGTACAAGCCGTCCTAATGTGTTGACTGACAGACACCGCCTACAGTCGAAGTGGGTCGTAATGTGTAATAGGCAGACATCTATACAGACCATTACACAGGAATTCTAAACTGCATCAGGATCCATTGCAAGTACTATAACAGTTGCGCGGGAGGTGAGAAAACGTGGATTTCATTGTCGAGCAGCTGCTCATAAGCCACACATCACGGCGGTAAATGTCAAACGACGCCTCGCTTGGTGTAAGGGTACAAACATTGAACAATTCAGCAGTAGAAAAACGTTGTGTGGAGTGCCGATTAACGATACACAATGCCCGGTGAACGTCATCTGCCAGCTTATGTACTGCCAACAGTAAAATTCGTAGACGGTGTCGTTATCGTGTGGTCGTGTATGTCTTGGAGTTCGCTTTCACCCCTTGTTGTTTTGCGTGACATTATCAGACCACAGGCCTACGTTGATGTTTTAAGCACCTTCTTATTTCCTGCTGTTGAAGAGCAATTCGGGGATGGCAACTGCATCTTTCAACCCGGTCGAGCACCTGTTCATAATGCACGGCCTGTGGCGGAGTGGTTTGCCATCCCTGTAAAGGACTGACATGCACAGAGTCCTGCCCTGCTTCCTATAGAACTCCTTTGGTATGTTTTGGAACGCCGACTTCATGCCAGGGCTCACCGACCGACGTCGATACCTCTCCTCAGTGCAGCACTCTGTGAAGCTTCGACTGCCCTTCCCCATTAAACCTTTCAGCACCTGATGGAATGTATGCCTGCGAGAGTGGAAGCTGTCATCAAGGCTAAGGTTGGGCAAACACCGTATTAAATTCCAGGATTACTGATGGAGGGCGCCACGAACTACTCAGTCATTTTCAGTCATGTGTCCGGATACTTCTGATCACATAGTGCAAGGCTCCCCAACGTGTGGTCCGCGGACCCCGTAGGGGTCCGTCGGCTCTTTCTAGGGGGTCCGCGGCCACGTTTCACCAAATCGTGTAAAATAGTTAATAATATTATTGAATAAAAATGTGAAAAACAAATTCATTACTTTTTTCGCGTGAAAAACATTTGTACTTCAGGTCGTATTCCCAAGCAGACTTTGCGGTTCCTAAGTGAGAACGCAAACATAGTTTAGTGCCGGAGAATGCGGCTTCTCTGATCGACTGTTTCGCAACAACACGGGGGTAGTTTGTGCGCCGGCTCACGGCGCTAGATGCGCTGATACCTTTTACGCATGCGCGGAGCGAGCTTTGTCGACCAGTCACAGCACATATGCGGCCCCAGGCATCATTAAATGTTAAACTTGATTTGTCAGTGCACTACCGATTTCGTAAGTCCATTTTTGACCTTCAAGTTGTTTTCATTCATCTTTAAACCAAAGACTATTGATACTTCGGGGGGGTGGGGGGGGGGGGGGTGTCATTTGGGAACATGGCACTTGCCATTAAGAAGCTTTCGGTTGCCACAGCTTTCGCTCTGAAATTTAAAGTTACTGTGCTCTTGACTGACTACGGGTCCGCCATGGATTTTCGACTGAAGAACGGGTTCCGCCAACAGAAAAGGCTGGAAAGCCCTGACACAGTGTATTAGTAATTCAAGCGATTTTTGAAAGACATTCGTGAAATGTATTTACAGTTGCGGTTATGGACAGCCACCGCCTGTGTGATGGACTGACAACAATGAAAATTATTGTCGGACCGGGATATCCGGGATTGCCAGCGGTCGCCATACTATTACGCTATCCGAGCACGTTTCACGGTCAGACCCAAACTTCTATATGTCGTCAACCGTATGTCTACAACTTGCACTCGAACATCGATTATCTATACTCCGGCACATGAGAGACATTTTAATTGAAAGTCGCTTGCACGCTGTCAGCGGATAAATACCATACTGCATTTTCTGTGTTGTTCAGAAGTACGATAAATGTTTCTTTGCACTTGCATGCATAGCTCAAGGAATCAGCACTGCGGTGACTACAGCCACTATGAAATACAAGAAACGTATTCCCAGTCGCGAAACTGGAACATTGAATCTTATCTTCTTATAACATAGGCACTGCAGTATTGTGTTTAAACATTTTCTTTCGTTTGTGCCTTTCCACCAGTTAACAAAGTCTGTCATCCTCTGCAAAAGATCTGAACGTTGAATGACGCGCTCGGGACGTCTGTAATCATTTTGACGCTGGTATGGACAGATATTTTGGTTTGTTAACCCCCTTGGGTGCTGGATTCAGGAAAACCCGATCTTAAAACCCGCGCCCTAACCTTAATTGGAAAAAATCCTACAGTCGTTAATTTGTCATTAGATAACAAGGACAAATCTTTTTTCACACTTTTTATCCGTTTTTCTGTTTGTCGTTTCACCTGTGAAGACCCCTTTTGCTCATGAACAGGTTGGAGTACAAAATTCAAATTTATGTCAAAATGGTTCAAATGGCTCTGAGCACTATGGGATTTAACATCTATGGTCATCAGTCCCCTAGAACTTAGAACTACTTAAACCTAATTAACCTAAGGACATCACACAACACCCAACACCCAGTCATCAAGAGGCAGAGAATATCCCTGACCCCGCCGGGAATCGAACCCGTGAAACCGGGCGCGGGAAGCGAGAACGCTACCGCACGACCACGAGCTGCGGACAAATTTATGTCATTAACTAAGCTCGTCTCTTGGCCCTGTATAATATTTAAGCTTTCAAGTCAATGCAATCAAAAGATTCGGCAATTCATGTCACATATTTGGCACTCGCAAACTCACTCATCAAAACCTATAGGTTACTTCTCACTAACATAGTATCATAAGATGTGTCAAGAAGTAGGGTTTCACAGTACGTTGCCCATTTTCCTTTTTTAAAGTCAGTTTCTTATTTATTACCAGGTGTCGTGTCTGTTTTCCATAAGTGTCTAAACATTTCAGAATCACCATAACAGGCGCTTTTTGAAGCATCCTTGCAAGGTAGGTTTTATCAACAGTTTTCGATAAGTGAAAAACTGCACTGGTCACGAGCGTACGCCTACTTCAAATTTGTAATTTCGCGAGTTGAATTAGTGAGATTCGTGCGATTTTCCGCAGTGCTAACAATGCGATGAGTTTAGTCTACTGTCGGTTGTCATGAAGGTCACATGTAATAGTTGTTCAGGAATTGTGATAATTATTTGTTTGAAAATTGGATCAGAGAATTCTCATTACATTTTGCTAGAACAATGGAATACAATGTAACAAAGTTTTGGAAATGTTCAATATTCTCTTATGAATAGAACAAGGATTTATGAGTGGTATAAGTGTTTCCATGAAGGCCATGAAGAAGTTGGCGATGAACGTTCTTGTTGTCCCAGCACATCAGCAACCGATGAAACCGTGGGAAAAGTGTAACAAATGATTGTGATTATGACCGATCACTGAATCACAACCAGATAATGTGCTGACGGTATTGACCTGTCAGTTTGCTCATGCCACGAAACGTGTGACATAAAATTTCTACTACAAATGTTGAATTTCGAACAAAAACAGCGGCAAATGGAAGTAGCTCAGGAGTCGGCCAATAAAGTCAGTAACAATGCAGAAATACTGAAACGTCTCATAACAGGCGACGAAATGTGGTTGTATGGGTATGACGCCGAATCTAGCCAGTGGACGCGTTGTGAATCGAGAACGCCGGAAAAAAGACAACAGATTTAAGAAGTTATCATGAAAGGACAATTCTCGACACTAAATACACCACCCATACTTCAAAAGTGAGAATTTACTCTCGTCGAGTAGTGAATTTTCGATGGCGGTAGAGGCGCTCACAGCTGCACTGCGTTGCCACTCGTGTATGGGTTCAAATGGTTCAAATGGCTCTGAGCACTGTGGGACTTAACTGATGTGGTCATCAGTCCCCTAGAACTTATAACTACTTAAACCTAACTAACCTAAGAACATCACACACATCCATGCCCGAGGCAGGATTCGAACCTGCGACCGTAGCAGTCCCGCGGTTCCGGACTGCGCGCCCAGAACCACTAGACCACCGCGGCCGGCGTATATGGGTGTTCACACATTCAAAGTGTCCTGAGTTGTGATTGTGGAGTGCATTTCTGTATCTGAAGAGTACTTCCACTCCAGAATCTCCAATTGTACTTGCTCTACACTTCACAGTCCGAGATCACAAAGGTAAGTGACCACTTCGCTAACTTTTCACTAGTTGATCTCTTTGCCATTGCACATGCATTAAATAACGAATGTCACTCACATAAGCATTCACAAATGACCTACGTGCACTAACATAAATACCTTACCCACACTATCGCATTCTCTACTAGAAATTTTTCCTGCCTCTTTTTAAGCCCACCGAGTTCTACGCATGTTTTATGTTGTCAGTTCCTGTGACACTCTCTTTTTTATTGCCAACAGATTATAATTTCATTTTTATTAACAATTTTAAGTTTATGAAATACTTCCTATTTAATCATTTTTAACATTGTTATTTACATTGAAATTCAGTATAGTAATTCCTTTGACTTTCGTAAATGACAGACTGACTTCGATATTTCGCTTATTTTATTTTCAATCTTTGTTTTGATTACACATATACATAAATATCCATACACTTACACGCACAACCGAAGTAATCATTTCTTCGAAATCCTATAATTCGCTCCCACGGTGACACAGAAATTGAAATATGGCCCAAAAGTGCTTACAAACTTCCTGTGTAATGGTACAAAAGCGTGGCACCCTGGGAAGTTATATCCGTGCTCGACAACTCTTCAAATAGTAAAGGGTCGACACATGCGAATAACAGGTCAGAGCTCAGAAGTTCTTGCAATATCCAAAGTCGGTTAATAAAGTCACATTGGTATCAAATTGGACCACTGGTCGGCCCTAAACCACAGTGAACGTGTGATACGATGAGAAGATCATCGCTGGCAATCTTACCCACATTTCACTCCTTCTTTCGACATCTCTCCGATGAAGCTCAGAACCGCGATGCCCAGCGTTAAAATCACGCGATATTCTTATCAGGAAAACATTTCAGACACACCTCCGCTTAGAATCGACCTCGGGTTGGGGGGCTTAAAGGGTGTCAATACCATCGCACATTTTCTTGAGTCGTTGATTCACACACATTTCGCTGTTGAATCCAACGGTTTCACGTGCGGTGACCATCAGGAAGATGTTCTTGAGAACCCTTAACACAGCTGATATCTCCCTCATACTTCAGCCCTTCTCTCATGACACCGTGGACTAGGAACATCAGTGACTGTGATCTCACACAATGAAGCGCAGTGCTACCACAACGTGATCCGAAGCAGCAAAGAATCCTTATTCATTTTCAGTGCTTCTGTTTCACGGCCTTCTGTTTCGTGATCATGGAGGTATGCGACATCCATAGTTCAGCAAACCCACGTTTATAGACATTTTTCAAAATGTGCCTTTGCAGAGAAAACCTGCGAACTAACGCTAGGCACTGGAAGATAGGCATCCACTTGATACACTTCCAATGCTAGTTGCCTGTCTGCAGGCGCCTAGGAGTACGGACAGGTTTCCTCTCTCAAGGCATATTTTTAAAATTCTCGGTAAATGTGGGTAGGTGCCACCAAAGGTATTGCTGAACTGGGAACCTTGCAGAGATCCTGTACTCGAGCATGTGTGAACTTCACATACTACCACGATCATGTCTCGGAAGGGTGCGGTGAAAGAAGTGCATTGGAAAAATATAAGCACTTTTGGCTGCTTCAGATCATGTTAAATTTTCGTCGGACGGCTTTCAAAAGCCCACGTGTTTCCACCCCACACTCGGAGGCTAAATTTGTTGTCGCACTGCACTCCAAAAGGGATGAGTTCACGTTCATTGGGGCTGCAGACCAGTTATGTCTGTCGAGAGAGGCTGAATCGCCCTGGAGGTGTCAGCGGTTTCAAAAGGTGTGAAGAAAGACGTCTTTTTGCTCATCACACTGTGAACTGTCGTATTCGACAGTGAAATGAGTGGGAATCAAGTCTCAAGCAAAGGGACGTTTCATTGACGCCCTTTATGCCAATCCTTAGGAATTTTCGTGTTAGGTCTGAGCAATGGTGTGTCTGAAATGCTTTTCTCATCAGAAACCCGCATGATATTGACGTTGGGAATCTCGGTTCTGACCACTGTCGCAGGGGCTGAAGACGTGAAATGTGGGTCTTATGACGAAATTCTCGTCTTCTGGACAGTTCCGGAGAATTATGGTAAAATTTCATACCAGTGTGGTTTCACTAACCCATTTTACACGTCATATGGCACCATGGTTTTGCTGCATTACAGATGACGATTGTAGGCACCTTTGAACCAAATTTCAAACTTATGCGTCACAATGGGAGATAATTGCGGGATTTCGAAAAAGTAATACCTTGAATGTGTTGCGCAATGTACATTACGATTCCATTAGAACATCCCTGTTCGTTTCCACAGGTACCAAAATCTCTACTTCCGTGGGGCTAACTAACCTAGATAAATGCAAAACATACACGAAAAGCTACAGCAGAAGCACAGAAGCGCCTGTTCTATTAGGAATTTGACCTTGAATCTTCAAGCGTATCAGACCATTAATGCCATTCTTCTTTTTGGACTTGTAAAATTAAACATACATGAAAGTAACCTAGAAAGTAAGGTACTAACTACTTGTAAAATTTCCTTTCTTTTACCTATCTACGTGGATTATATATTTGTTTATTTACAGTTCTCTGCATCTTTTATTACTTTACTGCAATTGTAACTTTTGCTGTTTCAGCATTATCATCTTACTCTTTTGATAGTACTTAACTAAAATAACTTATGCCTAAGTCACTGAGATTAAGTTCCTTGATTTCTGACTTATACTCACCAACTAGAGTCCTATTCTTAAGCATGTAACATACAAAATTAGTACAACCAACAATCTTTTTGCTTTTGGATACTGTGATTCTTGCACTCTGTCTATATTCTTTAGTACACCTACATGCTAATCAGGGAAACTACCCATTGCACCCCTATTTGATTTATTGGTACATGGGAACATTGGATAGCCCGTCAAAAACTGAACACAGGTCAAGCATGAAAACAGACAGAAGAAAACTAGAAACAGTGAAAGGTCCAGTCACAAGATAAGCAACACAACGGAATTGCAAGAATCAAGGTGTCGTGGCTGTGTTGTCACGGTGTTGGACTGCTTGGTGGTAGATCCATGTTAAAATATCCCTCGTGCTGTATTTCTTTTTTGAAAAAGTAAGAATGTTCCGTTCGTTCAATGACGTCACTGTTCTCCGTCTCAAGTCTTGGAAATTGTCATACTATAGATAGTTTATAGAATATGAGTCATTTGGTGAGAATATATTACCGTCGCAATTAAATGTGATGAATAGTGATGAAAGGCCTCTGTAGGATTCCTTTCATGATAACTTCTTAAATCTGTTGTCATTTGCGGCATAAATTGCCCTTCTAAATTTGCTGTGGTGTTTCTGACTATCTGGGGGGAGACTGAGCAGTGGAACGTGTTACTTTTACACATAAACAAGAATGATCTGTCACACTACCACACCTTGAAACACAGTTTATATGTAATTCATGTCACACAGTCTCATATGGAACCTACATACACTTTCTTTTATATAACGTATATGATAAGATACTGTCATCCCCCTTCCCTTTTGTGTGAAAGGATGAATGAGCAAATGTATTTCTAGTTGCATCCTTTATGGTAGTAGACAAGCCTGTCTGCTAGAGAACAGTAGGACCAACGTCAGAAGAGGTAGCTACGCTTTCTAAAAGCAAAGAAGTTTCTATTCTTAGTATGGTCCTGTTGGTCCCTTGTCATGTTGGTACAAAAGCTATCTCTCTGGTCACTTCCATTTTATATCTGTGAAGCACCCTCGGTAGGAGCCCACGCTAGTGGTAAGATCTCTAGCTAAGCGCGTCTCTGCTAAGTCCGTAGGACAATGGATTTCTTAAATTCAGCCTAATGGAAAATTTAATCACCTTTATTTCAGGTTTAGATCTAAAATAACTAATGTTATCTTAAATTGCAACGCAGTGTGATTCGAGTGTGAAGTTCAGAATATCTTCCAGTAGTTGCTTTGCCACTACTTTATTGAGTAAAGTGGAACCACATGTTGATGATACGTAACTCTAAATAAGATCATCAAACTTAAATGCGAATGTGCGTGAGATTATAACGTCTCGCCTTGACAATATTTTTCAATATAGTAACTTTTCTTTACGTTGAACCCACGTGGGGTGTACTTTGTGTGCCGGCCGGTGTGGACGAGCGGTTCTAGGCGCTACAGTCTGGGACCGCGTGATCGCTACAGTCGCAGGTTCGAATCCTGCCTCAGGCATGGATGTGTGTGATGTCCTTAGGTTAGTTAGGTTTAAGTGGTTCTATGTTCTAGGGGACTGATGACCTCAGCTGTTAAGTCCCATAGTGCTGAGAGCCATTTTTGTACTTTGTGAGACGTGTACCACGTGCTTATACAATTGTTTGACCCATCAGACGATAGTAACCAGTTCGAGGTTTTTCTTTTGTAAATTTCGTTTCGATGTAATTTATTTTAACTATCAAAATTATTGTGAAGTTACACTCCCTGTGTAAACCAAGTTGACCACGTGAAGCATGTGGTGTAATCATCAAAGGAGCCCTCAGTTATTCTTTTCGGGAAGATTTCACAGAGAGTTAGTATGAATTTAGTATACCAGTGTGTGGTAATTTCATGACGGACAGGATTGCGCTACGAACGTAACTTCTTTGAGTGAAAATTGAATTGGTTGGTTGTGGTTAATTTCCTCTTTATATGTTTCAATGTTCTTTGTGTGTTATTTTATGAATGCAGTGTTGTATGTAATCTCCCAATCTTGGCTCCATATTTGATTTGTTCTGTAAGATCACAAACTCTCATTTTCACAATCCTAAATAAGGCACCAGTTTAGTTATGAATGAAGTTTAATATACTGAAATTTTAATGGAAAAATGATCAATGTTAAAATAAATGTCCAAATATAAACTGATTTATTTCTTTTTGTTAAAATTCTCTTTTTATATATAGATCACCAGTTGTCGTAAGACGACTTTTAAAAGATTATAATTAATGTTAGTCTGCCGGGGAATTTGGTAAGCTAGACTGGATACCTGGTGAAACAGTTGCTCAGCAATGCAAGGTTAACTTCCCCAGATAGCTCAGAGCTTTAAACCCGCTTTTATTGTCTTGAATATCAGCACCGCTTTCAGAACAACTTAATGCATCAAAATTCCAGTGAGAGCAGGCGGAACGCCGAATCGACCTATCACAGAAATTAAAATAAGAAATAAACTGTGTAAACTACGTTAAAATAAATGAATTCAAGAGCAAAAAATTCCAAAACGGAAGGCAAGAGTCAGAAAATGCGATACTTGTGTGGAACAAATACATGGCACATACGTCTGGAGTTTCCTTCCTTACACCTCGCTGTTGCAAACGGATGTTACACCACGACACGGACACAGATCTGAATACAGAGAAACGACTCGTCAGTGACTGTACAGCCAGTCGTAGCTTCGTGAGGGAAAATAATGGGACACGAAAGAGATTTGAACACATGTTTCTTACTTCACAGTCCAACACTGTTCCCATGAAACCGCGATAAACTGACAATTCAAGTTCACTCAGTGTTACCTATCTTAAGCGTGGACCATTCACTTTTTATATTTTGCTAATTTCTTCACAGTTACGTAGAATTTCTTCCTGTTTTTATGCGTGCACTGTGTTCAGTTTTTGAAGGGGTATCCACTGGGCCATTCTGCCACTAAATCTGAGTGGGATGCGATTTGAAGTTTCTCTTGTAAGAAATATCCTTGTTTTAAATCACACAAGAAGATTATTCACAAAATACAGAAAGTTCAACTATTTATTTTACAACGTACTGTACGTGGTATGGTTCACCAAATAACCGTTCTCACCTGTCATACTTGCTTGTATCATGAATGATTATGATCTGTAAAATACACTCACTACTCATTGGCATCGTTGCTGTATCTATCCACAGGCCATTCACCTGAGCATTCAGGTGTTCACATCTTTGTAGTATTTCGCACTTTAACTCAGTCTTAATCCGTGTTGATTCACTTTTTACTACAGCATTTGAGGCGTTACAACAGAGCTTCACTTCTCGCGCAGCAAATTCGGTATTGAGCGATTCGTTAATATACACTCCTGGAAATGGAAAAAAGAACACATTGACACCGGTGTGTCAGACCCACCATACTTGCTCCGGACACTGCGAGAGGGCTGTACAAGCAATGATCACACGCACGGCACAGCGGACACACCAGGAACCGTGGTGTTGGCCGTCGAATGGCGCTAGCTGCGCAGCATTTGTGCACCGCCGCCGTCAGTGTCAGCCAGTTTGCCGTGGCATACGGAGCTCCATCGCTGTCTTTAACACTGGTAGCATGCCGCGACAGCGTGGACGTGAACCGTATGTGCAGTTGACGGACTTTGAGCGAGGCCTATAGTGGGCATGCGGGAAGCCGGGTGGACGTACCGCCGAATTGCTCAACACGTGGGGCGTGAGGTCTCCACAGTACATCGATGTTGTCGCCAGTGGTCGGCGGAAGGTGCACGTGCCCGTCGACCTGGGACCGGACCGCAGCGACGCACGGATGCACGCCAAGACCGTAGGATCCTACGCAGTGCCGTAGGGGACCGCACCGCCACTTCCCAACAAATTAGGGACACTGTTGCTCCTGGGGTATCGGCGAGGACCATTCGCAACCGTCTCCATGAAGCTGGGCTACGGTCCCGCACACCGTTAGGCCGTCTTCCACTCACGCCCCAACATCGTGCAACCCGCCTCCAGTGGTGTCGCGACAGGCGTGAATGGAGGGACGAATGGAGACGTGTCGTCTTCAGCTATGAGAGTCGCTTCTGCCTTGGTGCCAATGATGGTCGTATGCGTGTTTGGCGCCGTGCAGGTGAGCGCCACAATCAGGACTGCATACGACCGAGGCACACAGGGCCAACACCCGGCATCATGGTGTGGGGAGCGATCTCCTACACTGGCCGTACACCTCTGGTGATCGTCGAGGGGACACTGAATAGTGCACGGTACATCCAAACCGTCATCGAACCCATCGTTCTACCATTCCTAGACCGGCAAGGGAACTTGCTGTTCCAACAGGATAATGCACGTCCGCATGTATCCCGTGCCACCCAACATGCTCTAGAAGGTGTAAGTCAACTACTCTGGCCAGCAAGATTTCCGGATCTGTCCCCCATTGAGCATGTTTGGGACTGGATGAAGCGTCGTCTCACGCGGTCTGCACGTCCAGCACGAACGCTGGTCCAGCTGAGGCGCCAGGTGGAAATGGCATGGCAAGCCGTTCCACAGGACTACATCCAGCATCTTTACGATCGTCTCCATGGCAGAATAGCAGCCTGCATTGCTGCAAAAGGTGGATATACACTGTACTAGTGCCGACATTGTTTATGCTCTGTTGCCTGTGTCTATGTGCCTATGGTTCTGTCAGTGTGATCATGTGATGTATCTGACCCCAGGAATGTGTCAATAAAGTTTCCCCTTCCTGGGACAATGAATTCACGGTGTTTCAATTTCCAGGAGTGTATGTCTCTTGCGTCCTTAATCAGGATGACAAATAATTCTCAAAATCCTGTAGCCCGTGACAATTCTCGCTGGTGTATCCTTGCTCTACGACTAAATTCTGAAAGTGACTTGAGAGCTGTTACACCTACGCTTTCATTGTGGACTGTGCCACGTCATTCGATAGTTATTGCATCACGTTAGGCGCGCGTTGATAAGCGTTTTTTAATGCTGTTATTTCAGTACATATTACTTCGAAATTCGTGCTGACCTAATCAAATTGTACCTTTGAAATTTCACTAAAACTTTCTTCCATCTATATGACTAAACTTTTCAATAACCGAACGAAATTTTGTTTTCATCTGATTATCTTGTACCGCGCGACCGTTACGGTCACAGGTTCGAATCCTGCCTCATGCATGGATGTGTGTGATGTCCTTAGGTTAGTTAGGTTTAAGTAGTTCTACATTCTAGGGAACTGATGACTTCAGATGTCCCATAGTGCTCAGAGCCATTTGCACCATTTTTTTACGATCTGGTCTCTTGTCACCCTCATTTACAGTCCTGTCAAGATTTTGCGCAATGTGGTCAGCATTGTTTTCTAACTGTTTTTACTGGTCCTTAGATATCTCATCTAGTGTTGCTCTAATTTGATCTGATTGTTCTCTCGATACCTATTCTAGTGTTGTTTTAATTTCGTCCGATTGTTCTTTTGCAATTTTGCTTACTTTGGCTCTCATCATAGTCTCTAATATTTGATACTACATAATAAACGTATCAGCTATTTTTAGATGTTTACTCAACAACTTTCTTGGAAGCGGATGTACTTGTACTTCAGTTTCAATGGCAACAGCACCTGTAATTTCGACATTCGACTCCACCATATTGCCGTTTCTTGACTCTGTATTTCGTTTAGGACATCCATATTTTATACCTTGCCAATTTTCGTCATTATACAGTTAATAATTTTAGAGACTAATAATAATACATTTGTGGACAGATACGCATTGCAGTTAACAATAATGAAATTTATTTTGAACTTCCGGAAGGATGCACGCGACATGATACGACAAGACAAAATCGCGCCGACATCTCACCTATTCA
This sequence comes from Schistocerca gregaria, assembly GCF_023897955.1. Lineage (NCBI taxonomy): Eukaryota > Metazoa > Arthropoda > Insecta > Orthoptera > Acrididae > Schistocerca > Schistocerca gregaria. The sequence goes on along the minus strand of NC_064920.1, from coordinate 1,046,622,036 downwards.
GAATGCAACGGCGCACATCTTAATGACATGACTTCACCTTGATTTTCTCTCCTGTACCAATCTTTTCATCACAGAGTGCCAGTTGCGACCTACGTCCTCAGTTATTTGCTGTATGTACTCCAGTCTCTGTCTTCAGTTTGTACCCTTCATAGCTCCCTCTAAAACCATGGACGTTATTCGCTAATATCTTAACTAATGTCTTTTCATCCTATCCCTACTTCTTGGTGTGTTTCTTTCCTCGTAATACTACGGAGAATCTCCTCTTTCCTTACTTATCAGTCCACCTAATTTTCAAGTCTTCCGTAACCACATCTCAAAGGCTTCGGTTCTCTTCTGTTCGGGTCCCACAGTCCACTACCGTACAATGCTGTGATTCAAACGTGCGTTCTGTAAAACTTCTTTATCAAATTATGACTTACGTTAGATACTAGCAAACTTGTATTCTCCCTTAATGCCCCATTCGCCTCTAATAGTCTGCTTTTGATGTCCTCTTAGCTCCACCTGTATTGGGTTATTATGCTTCCTAGGTAGCAGAATTCATTAACTTCGTCTACTCCGTAATCACCAATCCTGATGTTATGTTTCTCATTGTTCATATTTCTGCTACTTCTCATTATTTTCGTCTTTCTACGCTTTACTCTCAGTCCCCATTCTGTACTCATTGGACTGTTCAGTCCATTCAACACATCCTGTAATTCTTGTTGTTGTTGGGTTGTTTTTGGGGAAGGATACCAGACAGCGAGGTCATCGGTCTCATCGGATTAGGGAAGGATGGGGAAGAAAGTCGGCCGTGCTCTTTGAAAGGAACCATCCCGGCATTTGCCTGGAGCGATTTAGGGAAATCACGGAAAACCTAAATCAGGATGGCCGGACGTGGAATCTGTAATTCTTCTTCACATTCATTGAGGATAGTAATGTCATCAGCAAATCTTATCACTGATATTCTTTCTCCCTGAATTTGATCCCATTTTTGAACATTTCTTTTACATCCCTCATTGCTTCTTCAATGTGCACATTTAACATTAGGGGACAAAGGTTGCACTCCTGCTGTACAACCTTTTTATTCCGAGCACTTCGTTCTTGTTCTTCCAGTCTAATTGGTCCCACTTGGTTCTTGTACATATTGTGTATTACCCGTTATCCCTATAGTTTAACATTATTTTCCCCAGAGATTCGAATACATTGCATCATTTTACGTTGTCAAATGCTTTTCCAGGTCGGAAAATCCTATCAAAATGTGTCTTGATTTTCTTCAGTCCTGTTTCCATTATCAAGCAACTTGGATGGATAAGCTGTTAAGATGATTGTGCTCTACTTATCGAATTGTCGGCTCTTGCTGTCTTCGGAAATGTGTGGATGACTTTCTTCCGAATTTATAGTGGAATGTCTCCAGTCCCATATGTTCATACACCAGAGTGAATGGTAGTTTTTTATTACTTACGCCAATGACTTTAGACATTCCGGTAGAGTCCCTTCTGTGTTATTCGATCTCAAATAGTCCACAGCTGTTTTAAAATCTAATACTGGATCCCCTATCTCTTCCTTGTCGACTCATTTTTTTTTCTCTTATCCCCTTTTAGAAACCTTCATTGTACTCTTTCCAACCATCCGCGCACTCCTCTGCATTTAACAATGGAATTCCTACAGCACTCGTAATGTTGCCGCCCTTGATTTTAATTTCACCAAAGGTTGTTTTGGCTTTCCTATAAGCTGAGTCTGTCTTTCCGACAGTCATTTCTTTTTCGATTGTTTCACATTTTCCGTGGAGCTATTTTGCTGTAGCTTCCATGCAATTGCTTTTTATTTCGTTCCTAGTGACTTCTAATTCGTTTCCTTATATCGTCGATGAACTGAAGTATTTTCTCTGCTACCCATGGCTTCTACGCAGTTACCTTATTTGTACCTATCTTTTTTTTCCAACTTCTGTGATTCGTCTTTTTAGAGATTTACATCCCTCTTCAACTAAACTGCCTACTGTTTTATTCATTAACGTGATATCTACGGCCTCAGAGAACTGCAATCCTGTCTCTTCATTCTTTAATACCTCTATATCCCGCTTCCTTGAGCACTGATTCTTCCTGACTAATCTCTTATACTTTAGCCTACTCTTCATCATTACTAAATTGTGATCTGAGCCTATATCTGCTCCTGGGTAATCTTTACAATCTGGTTTAAGAATCTCAGCTTGACCATGACGTAATCGAACTGATATCTTCCCGTATCTGCCTTCATTTTCCAAGTGTGCCTCCTGCTCTTGTGAATCATGACAGAGTATTTGCTGTTACTAACTGATATTTATTACAGAACTTAATTAGCCTTTCTACACTTTCGTTCCTATTAACAAGCCCAACTTCTTCTGTAACTCTCCCTTACAACCACATTCTCCCTCTGAGTATTAGATTTTCATCTCTATGACGTTGTCATGGATACCTGAACTACTGTTTTTTGCACTGGTTGGCATTCGATTCTGATGAGAACAACTGTATGATCGAACGGTTCAGAGTAAATCACCCTCTTCCCTACCTTCTAGTCAAAACGAATCTTACTCCATTCATACCATTTGTTGCTGATGTTTACATTACCCTATACTCGTCTGATCAGAAATCCTTGTCTTCTTTCCATTTCACTGACCCGCTACGTCTTGAGCGAGCCTTTGCATTCCCCTTTTCACATATTCTTGCTTCCCTAACACGTTCAGGCTTCTGCTCATCCACGCCCCGACTTGTAGAACGTAATCCTTTCGTTGGTTATTAAATCTTCTCCTCGTGGTCGCATTTTCTTGGTAATCCCCTTCAAGCCTTGGGATTGGGGGACTAATCCGGAGCCAAGACAGGTGGCGCATTTTTAGTACACTGGACTTGCGTAACGGAAGACGTTAAAGCGAATCTTCCTTCCTTCTTCTAGTAGTCCGGAATCTTGTCGATGAAGAGATCATCATTCAACTGTTTTTCTGTTATAGGCGGGTACACACCATGTGTCGTTAATGCAGTCGTTTCCATTGCCTTCTCCATTCTCATGCCGTTGATCATTGCTGATTCCTCCGCCCTGCTTGCGTAGGGGCCAAAGGTGGACCAATGGGCTATGGGCCTCCTCTATAGGTGAAGCTCTTTCGCTTGAATAAATCATCCAATTTTTCTGAAACTGTAACCATTTGATCCTGTGTACAAATAAATCACATCTACCAATTTCCGACCCATTCGAATATTTCTTCCGACGTGCGTCGTGAGTGTACATATGCAACACCGGTCTCAGAGAACCGCATGCAAGGAGGTTCCAGCAGTGTGCACGGAGGCAGAACACTCGTTCGTCGGTCTTCCTACTGTTTGATGCTGCCCGTCACGAATTCCTCTCCTGTGTCAGACTCGTCGTCTCAAAGTAGCACTTGCAACTATGTCCTCAGTTATTTGATGGATGTATTCCAGTCTCTGTCTTTCTCTATAGTTGTTGCTCTTTACAGCTCCTTCCAATACCATGGAAGTCATTCACTGATGTCTTAATATATGACCTATCATCCTGTCCTTTCTCATTGTCAGTGTTTTCCAGATATTCCTTTCCGATTCTACGCAGAACCTCCTCATTCCTTACCATATCAGTCCACCTAATTTTCAACATTCGTCTGTAGCACCATATCTCAAATGCATCGACTTTCTTCTGTTCCGGTTTTCCCACAGTCCATGTTTCTCTACCACACAACGCTGTGCTCCATACGTACATTTCACAAATTGCTTCCTCATATTAAGGCCTATGTTTGATGTAGCAGACTTCTCTTGGGCAGGAATGCCTTTGATGACCTCCTTTTTCGTCTGTCATCGATTACTTTGCCGCCTAGGTTGCAGCATTCCGTAACTTCAGCTACTTCGTGACCATCATTCCTGATGTTAAAGTTTCTCGCTGTTCTTATTTCTGCTACTTCTCATTACTTTCGTCCTTCTTCGATGTACTCTCAATGCATAAACTTTACTCACCAGACTGTCCGTTCCATTCAGCAGATCATGTAATTCTTCTTTCCTTTCACTCAGGATAGCAATGTCATCAGCCAATCGTATCACTGATAGCCTTTAATTTTGAATTTCAATCCACTCCTGAACCTTTCTTTTATTTCCACCATTGCTTCTTCGAAGTACAGATTAAACAGTAGAGGCGAAAGACTACAACCTTGTCTTACTCTCTTTTCACACCAAGCATTTCGTTCTTGGCCATCCACTGTTATTATTCCTCTTGATTCTTGCACACATTATGTGTTACCCGTCTCTCCCTATGGCGTACCCCAATATTTCTCAGAATGTCGAACATCTTGCACCATTTTACAATTCCAGGTCGACAAATCCAATGAGAGTGTCTTGATTTTTCGTTAACCTTCCATCCGTTATCAACCGCAACGTCACAATTGCCTCTCTGGTGCCTTTAACTTTCCTAAAGCCAAACCGATCTTCATCTGACACATCCTCAATTTTAATATCCATTCTTCTGTGTATTGTTCTTGGAAGCAACATGTATGCATAAGTTGTTAAGCTGATAGTGCGATAATTCTCGCACTTGTAAGCTTCGGAATTGTGTGGATGATAATCTTCCGAAAGTCGGACGATATATTCCCAGGTTTTTACATTCTACACACCAACGTGAATAGTCGGTTTGTTGCCACTTCCCGTAATGATTGTAAAAATGCTGACGTAATGCTATCTATCCCTTCTGCCTTATTTGACCTTAAGTCCTCCCAAGCTCTCTTCAACTCTGATTCTATTACTGGATCCCCTAAACTGAACTAAACTCTTCCCGAACAGGCCATGAAGGCCCAATGGTACCGACCGGCCTCCGTATCATCCTCAGCCCAAAGTCGTCAGTGGATGCGGATATGGAGGAGCATGTGGTCAGCACACCACCCTCCCGGCCGTACGTCAGTTTCCAAGACCGGAGCCGCTACTTCTCAATCAAGTAGCTCCTCAGTTTGCCTCTCAGGGGCTGAGTGCACCCCACGTGCCAACAGCGCTCGGCAGACCGGATGGTCACCCATCCAAGAGCTAGCCCAGCCCGACAGCGCTTAACTTCTGTGATCTGACGGGAACCGATGTTACCATTGCGGCAAGGCCGTTGGCACTGGATCCCCTACCTCTCCTAAATCGTCTCCAATTTCTTCTTCTATCAGATAAGAAAAATCTTCCCTCTGACAGAGGCCTTCAAAGTACTATTCCCACCTATCATCTCTCCCCTCTGCATTTAGCAATGGAATTCCGGTTGCACTCTTAATGTTACCACCCTCGCATATAATTTCATCGAAGGTTGTTTTGACTTTCCTATATGCTGCGTCAGTCCTTATAACTATCATTTCTTTTTAGATTTCTTTGCATTTTTCATGCAGCCATTTCGTCTTAGTTTCGCTGCGCTTTCTATTTATTTAATTCCTCAGCTACCTGTATTTCTGTATTCCTCAATTTCACTGGAAATTTTTGTTCTTGCTTCTTTAATCGATCAGCTGAAGTATTTATTCTCTTACCCATGGTTTCTTTATAGTTACGTTCTTTGTTCCTATGTTTTTCTTTCCAGCTCCTGTGATTGCCCTTTTTACAGACATCCATCCTTATTCAACTGTACTGCCTGCTGAACTATCATTTGTTGCCGTATCTAAGCCTTAGAGAACTTCAAGCCTATCTCGTCATTCCTTAGTTCTCCTCTATCCCTCTTCTTTGCATGTTCCTGACTAATGTCTTAAACTTCAGTCTACTCTTCGTCACTACTACATTGTGATCTGACTCTGTATCTGCTCCTGGGTACGCCCTGAAATCCAGTATCTGATTTCGGAATCTCTGTCTGATCATGATGCAAGCTAACTGAAATCTTCCCGTGTCACCTGGTATTTTTCAAGCATACCTCCCCCTTGTGATTCTTGAACAGAGTATTCGCTATTACCAGCTGAAATTTATTATAGAACTCAGTTAGTCTTTCTCCTCTCTCATTCCTTGTCGCAAGCCCATGTTCTCCTATAACCTTCTTTTCTAGTGCTTTCCCTACAACTGCATTCCACTCCCCCATGACCATTATATTCTCGTCTCCCTCTGCGTATTGTATTACACTTTCAATATCCTCATATACTCTGTCTATCTCTTCATCTTCAGATTGCGACGTCGGCATGTATATCTGAATTATAGTTATCTGTGTTGGTTTGCTGTCGTTTCTGATAAGAATAACCCCATCACTGAACTGTTCACAGTAATACAGTCTCTACCCTACCCTCCTATTCATTAGAAATCCTACTCCCGTTCCACCACTTTCTACTGCTGTCGATATTACCCTATACCTATCTGACTATATATCCTTGTCCTCTTACCATTGCACTTCACTGACCCCTACAATATCAAGAATGAGCCTTTGCATTTCTGTTTTCAGGTTTTATAGCTTCCCAACCACACTCGAGATTCTGACAATCCACTCCCCGACTCGTAGAACATTGTCCTTTGGTTGACTATTCAATCTTTTTCTCATGGTCACTCCTCGCCCCTTGGTTGTTCCCTCGCAGAGATCTGTATGGGAAACTATTCCAGAATCTTTTACTCGTGGAGAGACCGTCACGACACTTTTTCAATTATTGACTACATGCCCTGTGGATACACATTAAATGTATTTAATGCAGTGGTTTCCATTGCCTTCTGGACCCTCATGCCGTTGATCACTGAACATTCTTCTGCCTTTAGTGGCAATTTCCCGCGCTGGGGGAAGAGGGTGTCCTGCACCTCTGTTCGCTCATCCGACATTTTTAACAAGACGGCTGGAAGAATGAAGGTGACTTTATACGCAGGAAGTCTTCGGCCATCAGTGGTAATTACACTCCTGGAAATTGAAATAAGAACACCGTGAATTCATTGTCCCAGGAAGGGGAAACTTTATTGACACATTCCTGGGGTCAGATACATAACATAGACACAGGCAACACAGCATGCACAATGTCGGCACTAGTACAGTGTATATCCACCTTTCGAAGAAATGCAGGCTGCTATTCTCCCATGGAGACGATCGTAGAGATGCTGGATGTAGTCCTGTGGAACGGCTTGCCACGCCATTTCCACCTGGCGCCTCAGTTGGACCAGCGTTCGTGCTGGACGTGCAGACCGCGTGAGACGACGCTTCATCAAGTCCCAAACATGCTCAATGGGGGACAGATCCGGAGATCTTGCTGGCCAGGGTAGTTGACTTACACCTTCTAGAGCACGTTGGGTGGCATGGGATACATGCGGACGTGCATTGTCCTGTTGGAACAGCAAGTTCCCTTGCCGATCTAGGAATGGTAGAACGATGGGTTCGATGACGGTTTGGATGTACCGTGCACTATTCAGTGTCCCCTCGACGATCACCAGAGGTGTACGGCCAGTGTAGGAGATCGCTCCCCACACCATGATGCCGGGTGTTGGCCCTGTGTGCCTCGGTCGTATGCAGTCCTGATTGTGGCGCTCACCTGCACGGCGCCAAACACGCATAAGACCATCATTGGCACCAAGGCAAAAGCGACTCTCATCGCTGAAGACGATACGTCTCCATTCGTCCCTCCATTCACGCCTGTCGCGACACCACTGGAGGCGGGCTGCACGATGTTGGGGCGTGAGCGGAAGATGGCCTAACGGTGTGCGGGACCGTAGCCCAGGTTCATGGAGACGGTTGCGAATGGTCCTCGCCGATACCCCAGGAGCAACAGTGTCCATAATTTGCTGGGAAGTGGCGGTGCGGTCCCCTACGGCACTGCGTAGTATCCTACGGTCTTGGCGTGCATCCGTGCGTCGCTGCGGTCCGGTCCCAGGTCGACGGGCACGTGCACCTTCCGCCGACCACTGGCGACAACATCGATGTACTGTGGGGACCTCACGCCCCACGTGTTGAGCAATTCGGCGGTACGTCCACCCGGCCTCCCGCATGCCCACTATACGCCCTCGCTCAAAGTCCGTCAACTGCACATACGGTTCACGTCCACGCTGTCGCGGCATGCTACCAGTGTTAAAGACTGCGATGGAGCTCCGTATGCCACGGCAAACTAGCTGACACTGACGGCGGCGGTGCACAAATGCTGCGCAGCTAGCGCCATTCGACGGCCAACACCGCGGTTCCTGGTGTGTCCGCTGTGCCGTGCGTGTGATCATTGCTTGTACAGCCCTCTCGCAGTGTCCGGAGCAAGTATGGTGGGTCTGACACACCGGTGTCAATGTGTTCTTTTTTTCCATTTCCAGGAGTGTATTAATCAGAACCTGAGTGGTAGCGGCTTTCGGCCTCGGGACCGATGACATTTTAATTGCTATTCAAAGATGCTATCCCTAGACCACTTTTCACACAAGAATTATATTTGTACCAGGTTTGGTTAAAATCGTCATGATTAACGGAGTTCAAAATTGCTGTCCGGCAGTCGGAGACATTGTAACAAGAGCGCCTCCTCCACTCCCTCCTCCTCTTCTTTATCAACTTCCCTGTCCGATTTGGTAGCCACATATCGTGAAGGCATTTCATGTGCCGTTTACATGAGAACTATGATTCCTTTCAATGCCTGTTGTTTCGAGCATAACGACTTGTGTAGACACCAATATGTCAGTCTCTGTATATCGCACTGTTTACTTGTAACTGGACGTGAATATGTTAAGGTGTGAGTGGGGCGAGCTCAGTGTCTGTCCCGAAAAATGGCACTCTGTGTGGCTGAGGCGTCAGCGTTAGAAGTTTAGTCTGGTCATCTTCCGTAAATTCCGCCCTGTCCAGTGGGGCTTGGCGATGATTTACAATATAGGGCCTGCGGCCGACACTCAACGAAAGGCTGACACTGTTTTGGCGTGCAATGACCGATACACTTATCAAAATGCTGTTAACCAGTAGATATACTCCCGTAATGGGTATACAGAATGTTTATACATGGTAGATGAATTTGAAGACAGTAGTATGGAAATGGCAGAGGATGTAGACGAAGGTGAGATGAGAGATGTTGTACTGCGAGAAGAGTTTGACAGAGCACAGAAAGGCCTAAATCGAAACAAAGTCTTCGGACTAGACGGCATGCAAACAGAACTTATGATAGCCTTGAGAGAGACAGCCATGACGAAACTCTTCCGTCTGGTACACAAGGTGTATGAGACAGGCAAAATAACTTCAGACTTCAAGAAAATATTCCAATTTCAAAAAAAGCAGTGGCTGGAACTTGCGAATATTAGCGAACTGTCAGTTTAATAAGCTGTGGTTAAAAAATACTAACACGAATCATTCAAAAAAGAATGAAAAAAACTGATAGAAGCCGACCTCTAGGAACACCATTTTGAAATGTGGAGAAATGTAGGACCACGTGAGGCAATACTTACCCTACGACTTATGTTAGAAGACAGGTTAAGGAAAGGAAAACCTTAGTTTATAGCATTTGTAGATTTACAGAAAGGTTTGGGAATGTTGACTGAAACACTCTCTTTACAATTCTCAAGATATGAGGAGTAAAAGACAGCGAGCTAAAGGCTATTTATGACTTGCACTGCCGGCCTCTGTGGCCGAGAGGTTCTAGGCTCTTCATTTAGGAACCGCGCAGCTGCTACGGTCGCAGGTTCGAATCCTGCCTCGGCCATGGATGTGTGTGATGTCCTTAGGTTAGTTAGGTTTAAGTAGTTCTAGGTCTAGGGGACTGATGACCTCAGATGTTAAGTCCTATATTGCTTAAGGCCATTTGAACCATTTGAACGACTTGTACAGAAACTACACAGCAGTTAAAGTCAAGGGACATGAAAGCGAAAGAATTGTTGAAAAGGGAATGAGACAGGATTGTAGACTACTCCAAACGTTATTCAATCTGTACACTGAGCAAGCAGTAAAGGAAACCATAGTCCAGGGAGTAGAAAGAAAAACTTTGTGGTTTTCCGATGACCTTTTGATACTGTCAGAAACAGCAAATGCATTGGAAGAGCAGTTTAACTAAACGAACAGTGTCTTGAAAGGAGAATATAAGATGAACATCAGCAAAGGCTGAACAAGCATAATGGAGTGTAGTCGAGTTTAAGCAGGGGTTGACGAGGTAATTAGAGAAGAAAACGAGGCATTTAAAGTAGCAGATGAAATTGGGCAGCAAAATAACTGGTGATGGTTGAAACAGAGAGGATGTAAAATACAGACTGGTAGTGGCAAGAAAAGGGTTTCTGAAGAAGAGAAACTTGTTGACGTCGAATATAAACTGATGCGTTACGAAATCTTTTCTAAAAGTATTTTTCAGGAATGTCGCCATGTATGGAAGAGAGTTTATGCAAGAAGAGAATAGAAGATTTTGAAGTGTGGTGCTGTGAAAGAATGCTAATGAGAAAAAAAATGGTTCAAATGGCTCTGAGCACTATGGGACTCAACTGCTGTGGTCATTAGTCCCCTAGAACTTAGAACTACTTAAACCTAACTAACCTAAGGACATCACGCACATCCATGCCCGCGGCAGGATTCGAACCTGCGACCGTAGCAATCGCACGGTTCCGGACTGCGCGCCTAGAACCGCGAGACCACCGCGGCCGGCGCTAATGAGAAGGTACTGAAAAGATCAGGGGAGAAAAGAAATTTGTGGCACAACCTCATTAGAACAAGGGAACGCTTGATAGGAGACGTTCTAAGGCATCAAGGGATCATCAGTTTAGTATTGGGGGAAGTGTGGGTGGTAAAAATCGTAGAGTGACACCGAGAGATGAGTACGTAAGCACATTCAGAAGGGTATAGTTCTTCGGAGATGAGTAGACTTGCTGGGGATAGAGTAGCATGGAGTGCTGCGTCAAACCAGTCTCCGGACTAAACACCATTACAACAACAACAACAACAACAACAACAACAACAACGATGATGATAAAAACACACGAGTGTAGGTTATCACTTTGTAATTTACTCCAGGCGTGTGATATTCCGAAATAAACGGAGCCTTAAGGTGCATTTGCGCCTGCACAACCTTCCGAGCGCAGCTGGCGCACGCGGCCGTTGCACGAAGACGCAAAAGAGGCGCATGTACCGGTGCAATGTCGCGCTTGCCTCTAATATTCTCGCACGCGCCACCGCAAGCAGGTATGTACATATTCCCATACTCAAGACTGCGAGACACGTGCAACGGTCGTGCGCCTGTCCGCAATTCTCTCGCCGTGGTATTTTGTTTTACTATGTCTCACCATTAAAAGATTCAGTTTCTCGCACGCATTTAAATTTGCCTTTGCGTTAGCACTTTGGAAGAGTGGTGCAACGAGAAGCACATGGAATACTAGCAGTATTAATGCCTTTTTCTTTCTTTTAGCTGATCAGTTCTTTGGACTGTAAACACAGAGTGAATCTAAGTAATAGTCTACAGCTGCTCACAAATAAGAAAGACATGGAAACAGGTAATGGAAAAATGAATAAAATACGCTTTCGCTCGTACCTCCGATGAGTACATGCTGAATAAGAGGAGCAATTCTGGCTCCTTTGATGTGCTGAAACCATCCTGGTTCCTTTATGAGGTGGTTTTATTTATAAATCGTTTGCGCCGTCGAGAGCAAATGAAAGAACACAGGAATTTCTTGCAGCAGTGCGCATCCATAAAGCAATTTATGATTTGTAAATGAAATTGGAAACCGAGCATCTGATGTCATTTCTTCATTAACAGTCAGACAATTCTTGCGTGTTGTAGATACATATACTGTAAAATATGCTCCCCTCTATGCTTCACAAAAAAAATGGTTCAAATGGCTCTGAGCACTATGGGACTTAACTTCTAAGGTCATCAGTCCCCTAGAACTTAGAACTACTCAAACCTAACTAACCTAAGGACATCACACACATCCATGCCCGAGGCAGGATCCGAACCTGCGACCGTAGTTGTCACGCTGTTCCAGACTGTAGCGGCTAGAACCGATTGCCCACACCGGCCGGCTGTGCTTCTCAAATTTTGCCTCCCACCGAATCGGCCTTAGCCAGTGAATCGAATTCACCAGAGTAACAACGAATGACTAAATGTTTACAACAATTTCCTATACATCAGGATATGAGTCCTTCAAGTGAAGAAAAAAAAATGCCTTTCCCAATAATCTGAAGGAATTTACAAGCATGTTGATGTGATGACTGTGACTGTTTCCTTAATATAAAGTTTTGTTATGTTTACAAGTCATCATTATGATTACACTTTTTGCGAGATAAAAAAAATCCATATAAACCCTACTTGCTTATTCTTGAAGGGACAACTACAAATATTAAGAATCTAGCAGTGTTTCATTCCTGAGTGTAAGCCTCGTAAGTAATGTTAGGTTATCACCTATCATTACATACAAGGCTTGTCTTTAGAGGGCATGCTTGTGCTGCAGCCTGGCTGATGCACATCGCCAATACACCTGGCTGGTTTTGATAAACAGCCCAAATGTTCGCTGGCCATGCATACAAGCACATTTTGGGTAGTATGTGTGCTTCTCTCTAGCTATAAAGGCGCACCCGTGGTATCGGTGTAACCACTTGATTCTCGACCTATGTTTATGAGTATTATTTGCTCGTTTCATTGTCCTCTACTCGCCCCTTTCGTTTGGGCCTAAAATAGTCAAACAACTTGTATAGGTAACAGAAAAGTGTCGCTTAAGTACACGAGGAATATTTGTAAAGAATGTAACACCACAGTTATCGAACTCATAACGAAGATCATTTTTGTTGCAAAAAGAAATAGAAAAATCAGTCATCCTGACTGTGATGACAGCTACTGATAACAAAATTTACACTCTTGACAGTTTGATTAACGAGAATGTAATGTAAATACTAATGCTTATCATAAACGAAGGACTCAATGAAAGAATACCATATGATGCGAAACAGGAACTTTAAAGAAACTATTCAAAAACTTATTATTTACGAAGGTTAAAGCCGAGACCATTAAATGACTAAAGATAACATTTATCCTAGAAGAGAGTTGTATCCGCATCGAGCTGTAAGTTCGCTGTGACTACAACGTAACTCGGCAATGGAGATGTTAACTTCACTTCTATCATTCTTTCGGAACAAACGACACGGGAACATGAGACAGTGAGGCAACCTAGTTTAAATGGGAGTGGACGAGGCCACGTGGTTGTCCATATGGATGAAGGAAATCCTCTAATCCAATGCTTATGCACAGACAAAATTTGATAAATGAATGTTATGATGTTCAAACGAATCCTACAGATATGGTAGTTCATCATGGACAAATGCAAATCATTAGTACAACTGTTACAAGAGCTTCCTAATTACGTTATCATTTTGCAACATCAAAAATGGAAGCTACCAAATGTTTCCACTGCCTTATCGGGAAGAAAGAGAGAGAGGGAGTGAGACAGGGTAGGAGGACGCAGGAATTGGGGTGGAGAGAGGGAGGGAGGTATATTCCAAGCCATTGATATTCATGGATGAAGTAATTATTCATTGGTACTGCCACACAGGTCTCCACATAGAATCGACTTGATCACAAAAGAATACCGAAATCCTTCAGCAAATTGAGCAAACACGCTATCGGATAAGTCATTCCAAAAGTATGATAGGAGATGAATAGTTTGTGGGACAAAAGTTGCATGGGACAACAGGGGCTATAATATACGGTGGTTTTTTGTTGCCAGGTGAGGTCACTTCAGAGATTTAAGGTCAACTGTGTTTTATTAAAAGGGATGCTATATTTTGGTACTTATTTTCTGATAGCGGCTATCAAGACGAAACCAATGATGTGTAACATCAAGGTCTTTGAAGGTCAACGAAGTTCACAAAGGTGGCATAAACGTCCATTCACAGAAGGTGTTTGAGGTGATGACCATTGGTATCAGTGCAGTGCTGCATTCTTCTTATTATGGGTTGACTGGTATTCCTTATCATTTCGGAACTTAAGAAGGCACATTCAATAACAGATCTCTTTCTCATATCTTCAGGTGTAATTGCAACGTCTTTACAAACAATGTCTTTTATGAATCCCCACAAGAAAAATCCAGAGGTGTCAAGTCTGGCGAACGAGACGACCACGTCACATTTCCTCCGTGTCCAATAAGACGATCTGGGAATTGTCTCTGCAACTCATTTCTAGCCAACAACGAAAAACATGCCAGACACACATCGTGTTGAAACCACATTCTGTTCCTTGTTTCTAAAGGTATTTCTTCCAATAACAGACCTAATGTTTTTTGCTGGAATATGGTGTACTTCCTACCATTAAGATTTCCTTCAATGAAAAAGTGGCCTATAATTCTGTCCTCCAGAATCCCACACCATACATTCACCGACCACGGTTTTTGGTGTGCAACTTGCTGCAGCCAGCATGGATTTTCAGTTGCCCAATAATGCATGTTATGCATATTAACATTTCCATGGTTCGTGAATGTACCCTCTTCAGTAAATAAAATCTAATTAATAAATATGTCATCCCTCAGAATCTGAAGTTAAGCACATCGGCAGAATTCAATGCGACGCATACAACCCATACCAGTTAATTCTTGGTGGAGATTGGTATGGTAAGGATGATATTTATGACGATGCAGAACACGAATAACACTACTCTGGCTCATGACAGATTCTTGCTATTTGATTCGAAGTAACATTAGGACCTCGAACCACAGTGGAAAGAAAGAGTACCAATTTCCTTTTCCTCGTTTGTAACTTTCCTTTGCCGGATATGTTTCCGATGCATTCAATATCCAGTTTTTCTGAATTTGTGGTATACATATGTAAATGTACGACGTGTAGGTGAGTACGTTGAGGATATTTTTCAGCGTATAAGTGTCTAGCTCTCATTGAATTTCGTGAGAAGCATATCGATTTGTTCTTCGATGGACTACATCATTCACATTCGCCTAAGACGATGATACTAGTCTTATCATCCCTGTCAGTGTTGCAATACGAAACCGTCGAATGGTGTTTACACGTCAATGCTACGTTATATGGATACGTCGTATTCGACGAATATTTGCTATTTGCATTACATACGAGAGACAATAGTCAGAACATGTGCTTCAATAAGTGAAAATGTTATAAGGAATACCACTCAATCTGTGATAAGAAGATTGCAGCACTGCATTGATACCAATGATCCTCACTTCGAACACGTTCTGCAAACGGAAATTCATACACATCATGGATTAGTCTTGATAGCTGCTATCAGAAAATAAGTACCAAACTATAGCATCCCATACAAAAAAAATTGACCTTCATATGTCTGATGCAACCCCACCTAGGAACAAAAAAACCAACGTCATATTATGGCCCTGCTTGTCCCAAGCAACATTTGTCCAACAAACGTTTCCTCTACATCATTCTTTCGGAGTTATTCTAGGTGGAAATAGTTAGTGACTCACTCTGTATATGTGTGGTCTGTTCGTTCGGACATGTCCCAAAGAACACCTTAGTGCGGATAGAGACTAGGCTCGAACTATTACGGGAATCGTCGAAATGCCGCAAGTAATGAAGATAATGGGCAAGGGCAATACAATAAATAAGAGTAAGTTGAGAATTTGGGCCTGACGGAAGGTGTGCTAGTGCAGTCCTTACAGCTGCAACGAGTACTGTGCTGGCCAGAGCATCTGGGTAGTTATCAAGAGACTCGTGTTCGAATCCCGGTCTGGTACAAATTTTAGTCTTTAACCAGTGATTTCAATCAGTGCCCTGTTATAGACAACGTTTGTAATTCCTTTGTGTCTGTTCTGAATAAGCCAATTTGCAATTATATTTGAAATGCAAGAAATATAAGGGGAACACGAACGAAATGCATGGGTAAAGGCAAGACCAGGCAACAGACTCACCCAGTTACGTCAAGCGGCATATTGACATACGATAACAGCCACCGCCACCCACTCGAAATGGCACAAACTGACAGAATGAATCAACTATATCACACGAAAGCCAGACGCGGAGTGAGTTTCCAGTTTCAGAGCATACTGGTCCATTCGAATTTTGAGAGCCTGCACACGAACTCGTTCCTGAAAGTCAGAGTCCCTGAAGCGAACGAGATACTGTATGTTACGCTAGACAGAACAAAAATAGCACGTGCTGGCCGGTCGAATGTACCAGCCAAGCGATGCTTTGACAACAAAACGACTCGCTCGGGGCTCGCTTGCGTGCAGTATTATAGAGTCGCGCACTCTACGCTATCGTTTTCCAGTATATACTAGTTGTGAATTTCGTCGTATTCGAACACCATTTATTTGCTTATTTTTAACACTGCATTGGAACGTTAGAGTTAAGATGAATAAACCGCTTTCTTAAGAGCTGTACAGATTGCTACACCGACAAATAACAAGGTGGTTCCCACGATGGAACGGAAGCCATATATCTGAATCACTTTTAATTCAGAGTAACTCCTGATGAAATATTAGCTTTCTCATAAATTGCAATCGCCCTACGTGGACGAAAATATGCCAGTGTAGGTGGGTAGAGAGGTGGAAGGGAGTGTCGAAGCCTGAGTTAGTAGTGAAAGAGGATGTAACTTGATGGTCTTAAACAAAGAGGAACTACCGCAGCTCATATGTGGAACAGACTTTTTCTATATCGGATATTAACTGATGCCATCTACTTTTGACACTGTAAATTCTAGAGGCAGCCTAAGCGGCATCAAATCCTTGTTACCGTAACTCCACTATGCAGTAAACCATTTATGTTAAGAATGAGATTAGAAACGTTCAAATCATTGTGGTGTCATAAAATGTTTCCTAAAGAATTCTGTTGCATGACATTCATTTTAGACAGCGTTAGGATGCATTCCCGATTTAATCTCTGCATCGAACATACTCCCGATTTTATGCATTGTTTGATATTAACTGTATCTAATTGAGTAATTGTGAATTATTGTACAGCGTTTATTAATAAATTCACGTTTATGGCATCCCATTATACTATTTGAAGTATATTACGTACCTTCACATCCAGTCACATGCACATACACTCTCTGCGGATATCACTGCATTTAATTTGCTATGAGATCTGCTACGAAAGGCTACTACAGCGACAGTATGGCACAGAACAGATTGTAGTAGGCCGTAAGAGTCAGTTTAAGAAATTAATCCTGGAAATGGTTGATTCTAATTTTACAGTCACGAATGGGCATGAATTAACACATCTATTACAGTTACTTATACCACTTCTATGGACTCGTGGCTAGACTGACAAATATTTGCGGTTTAGTACTCGAGGGAATCTTTCTACATGGCCTCTATGTTTTGGTGATAAGTTGGTATAACTCTTCTATAGTTAATGGGTACGAACAGGTTTGCAGTTTATGAGAAAGGTAATATTTGATCAGGAGTGAACTCTGAATTAAAAGTGATTCAGATGTATGGCTTGCTGATAACAGTACAAAGCTGTAATATTGTGGGTCACGAAATGTGTAAACCGCATATTGTGAAACCTTATACCAGATGTAGAAGTATGAAACCGCAATTTCCTTATAGATGGTTCTAGCTCTCAGTGTATGATCTGCGAGACCGAAACTGCAGTGCCATCTCCTTCCTGTAACGGCTGTCGACGAATGACAACACACGGTATCCCAAGTTCCATACATCGGTATCTGTTTCATATCCGTAAACATGTGGAGTTTTGTGCCTACGAACTACGGTTTGCGGACAACATTGGTTTTCTGTTATCTGTTGCAGAATCGCATCGAATGCTTTTCGAAAATGCTCTTGGGAAAACGCAATGTGTAAAGTGGTACAAAAAATTTAGAGTAAGTCCATTTACAGAAAGTGTTTGAAGTTATGAACATTTGTATCAATGCTGTGTTGCAATCTTCTTATCATGGATTGAGTGGTATTCCTTTTCATTTTGGCACTTATCGAAGCGCATGCTCTGACAGTTCCCTCTTGCATATCTTCAGGTGTAGTTGGAACGACTTTATAAACAATGTCTTTTATGAATCCCACAAGACGAAAACCAGAGACGTCAAGTCTGGCGAACGAACCGGCCACGACACATCTACTCCGTGTCCAATCCAACGGTTTGGGAATTAACTCTGAGACTCATTTCTAGCCATTAGCGAAAAATGTACTTACATGTACAGAACGAATGGAATTGGCAATTGTAGTTCATTGAAATATCCTATCTTAAATAATTTAGAAGTCATGTGAATGAACAAATAACAGTGAGCCTTCTTACAGAAGAATCAAAGCATGAAGTGATTGTACACACAGGGTGTAAATAATGCCATTACAATGAGATGGGGTAATATCTTTATAAGGACACTTAACTGAAGAACATTGTTTTAAGCATATAAATAAAGTAGGAGGTACCTAATTAATTTAAAGACTTCAGTAACATTTGTGTGCCACTTGAGAAAGGTACGTTATTACTATTTAAAAGAAGTGTGGCAAGTGTAAAAATGTTTTTATGCATTGCCTAAAATGTGTTACTTTGTTACGTTTGCTCTTAATATAATCGTTGATATCTGGAGACATGGAAAAGTGGAAGCTGTCAAAACCAAATCACTGAAGCTCAAGGTCAAGCTCAAGGTCAAGTATCAGTTAAGGAAAAATATGTGGTAAGAGGTTGAGTGATGCTTGCAACTAGCACTGTGCCCTGCCGATACCACGATATCAAGAAATACAATATTTTCCAAAAATAAGTAAGGAATTGTTTAAAAAATTTTCAGTAGTATATATAATACGATAACAACTACAGAGTTATAGGTGCTTTGTTAAAAATTGCAGTGAATGGCAGCGTCCTATAATAAAGTGAAAAGAAAACTGTGTATTCTGTCTGATTTGTCTATGTATGTCTTAAAAGACTAAGTGCTGCAATAAAATGAAAATAAAAAAGAATATACACTGTGTGAAGTGTATATGTGTCTTATGAGTGGTAATGAATAATGATAAGAAACATCAAAATTATTTTTTCATATCTGGTGTGTGTGTGTGTGTGTGTGTGTGTGTGTGTGTGTGTGTGTGTGTGTGTGTGTGTATGATATTCAGACTGGAGAAAATTATAAGGATATTGTTATCTTGGTATATACAGGCAAAAAACAGACATAAATATTGTTTATAATCAAAACCTGATATAAAGATAATATGTGAAACATTTTGCACGGTACTATTCGAAGGAAAAGGGAAAGTGTGTTACCAGTAATTATCTGGCTTCATATTATGTCTGTGAGGCAGTAATTTGATAGAATGTAATATTGTTTTAAAGGATTAATTTAAAATACTGCATATTCTATGTTAGCTTTTTCATGCTTGTTGTTTAGTGAACTAAAAATTGGAATGAATATCAATATTGCAAGAGCATGGCTAATAGCTTTCGAATATTACTGTAATAGAAGGAAGTGAAACTTAACATGAGTTATATCATCATCATCATTTAAGACTGATTATGCCTTTCAGCGTTCAGTCTGGAGCATAGCCCCCTTAAAAATTCCTCCATGTTCCCCTATTCAGTGCTAACATTGGTGCCTCTTCTGATGTTAAACCTATTACTTCAAAATTATTCTTAACCGAATCCAGGTACCTTCTCCTTGGTCTGCCCCGACTCCTCCTAAGCCTCTACTGCTGAACCCATGAGTCTCTTGGATAACCTTGCTTCTCCCATGCGTGTAACATGAAAGCATGTAACATGCATGTAACATAACACATAACATGAGTTATATATATATGTACTAAATTTTATAAAGCTTGTGTAATTTATATAAATACTCAAAAAATAAATCACTTACTGAAGAATTTGAGTTTAGGGTAATCTGCAGTTAAAATATATCTATTAATTACTGTAACTTCAGCAACAATCAAAATGCTTCATTCAAAGTTATGTTTTTTGATGCTAAGTAAAGATATAAAGTAGACTACTTAGAGGAAAACTGCAAAACGTAAAGGCTACCCCTGCATACTGGAGTACCGTGATCGAACGTATTTCTGGAATTGAAGCTGTGCTTCAAGAAACCTCAGCTTTTAAAAGAAAATGCTGAAAGGTAGATGTGACGTTTCTGGTCTTTCGAGCACCATTTACTTGATATTCTTGACATATCAGCCTTTAATTGTTAGACTCCACTTTTCATGTAATAATTGCTAAGGATGAGCTAAGTTTCATTAAAGCTTAGTTAATATAATTCAGCTACGCAGTAAACCACTTGTATTAAGAAAGAAATGCCGATTAATATTTTGCCAACAACGTATGACCAATTCTCGTGACAAAAAAAAAAAAAAAAAAAATATGTGCTAGAGAATTCTCTTCCACGCCATATGTATCAGTAAGGGTTCTGAAGCATTCTAGATCCGACCTCTGTGGCGAACATGCTCATGACTCTGTGCGTTCCTTGAGGCTGAGTAATTAGGAATTATTTTGCAGTGATTGTTAATACAAAACCGTAATGGTATCCCTGAATTTATTGAAAGTGAACTGGATACCCACATATCCAACCATAGTCAGATATACTGTTTGTAGCTCTGAAAGAATCCAGCATGCTATGAGATCTACTATCATGGACTACGTCTGCAAGAGTGCGGCACAAAATAGGTAGGAGTGAGTTGTGAGCGCCAGTTCACGAGGTTAGTGCAGGAAAGTAGCTTTAAAGTCTCCAGTGGACAGGAACGATCAGTTTTACTGCACGTTGCTTACATGACTTTCTACTGAATCGTGGCTACGTTGAGAAATATTTATATAGATCTACTGCTCGAGAGGATCTTGGACAGCACTATCAAACTATAAAGAGCATGTATTGCATTAGTTGCTTTGTTATGGCATATCGTGGATCGGCAATGAAACAAAGAAAAAGAGATAACATTTTTATGTTTTCGAGTGTGTTGTCAAATGCTTTTAACTGAGTAAAATGAAATATAATTATTTAAATGTGTTCCTCTTACGTAACTGTATTAATTAAAACGAGTAAAATGAAAAACGTTACACATTTTGTATACTGACCAAGCACTACGAAACTGATATTCCATTATTTCCGTGCCTATGAGTTTTTATCAACCGTGCAAAAACATAGCGATGAGTCTCGCCTCGGATTGCGGCCAATTCGACGCTAATGTGTCAGTAGAAGATTTAGTGAAAGATCACAGGAAACAGTGATTCTCGAGACCCATACGCCTCTAATTCATAGACTCATCGTGTAGGGAAATATTGAATGTAACAGTACTGATTTGGTGACTGGTGAAGGAAGGCTGGGTGTAACCAATATGTGGCTAGAATGGTGAACTATGTGGTCATATACATAAAAAGAAAAAAAAGACAAGTAAGCCGTGGATAACTCGGAGAATTAAAATATCATATATGGCTAGGAGGGAAATTTATGTAAAGGAGAGAGTAAATCGACATCCGACATTACTTTCATACTACAGAAAATAGTATTTTAAGCAAAGTTGTTAAAATGTTGATACATCCCCTTGGAAAAAAATGATGAATTACTGTGCTGATAAACCGCTTACGTTATTTAATTAAAAAAAAAACAGCTGAGCAGAACTGAAGGTACTCAGACATTACTCTCATTACTTACTCTGACCAACACGAAACTGACACATAATATTTTTAGAACAACGCAATCTGACTTTCAATAATCCCTACAAAAGAATGGCCCTGACTAACAATAACCTACACCTTTCATGAATCAGTTACCTCACAAAAATCTTTGTTACTCGAACTACTGCAATACAGCGAGTGCCAATTCTGCCAGCTAAATAAACGATTCTAACTACTGAAGGCATTAACTACTGACAGGCATAGTTAGCAAATGAAAGATTTTGATAGAGAACAAACAATGTATTTACCTTAATAAGATTCCAAAGACATAACATATATATATATATATATATATATATATATATATATATATATATATATATATATATATATATCAGTTCATCAAATCCAGTATTAGAAATTACCTCTTTCCGATGGACACACGTCCACATCGTCCGCTCTCAAAATTCTACCATCTCTCTCCTCACATCCACCACTGCTGGCGGCTCACCTCCAACTGCGCAACGCTACGCGCTGTTCGCATCTAACTGCCCAACACTATAAAAGCAAAAATTCCAACAATGCAAACCAGCCATAGACTGCACACAGCACAGTCAGTGATTTTCATAAAGATCGCTACGTGGCGTTACCAACATAAAAACCTAAACAGCCTACTTACAATGTCCACAAGCATGGATATCTTGACACAAATAAATAAAGCAGATAATGAGATTAAGATTATGTGGAACATTGTCAGATGGGCGACAGGACAGCCATTCAGTGAGCAAGATTGGATAACAGTTAAACTAAACGACAATGTTGTGACGGATGATTCACAAGCTACAAGCACTTTTACAATTATTTTCTAACGATAGCAGCAAATACAGGATTAAATACTTCGGTTGAAGAATCAGGGAATTAGGAAATAGGACAAAATTATTTTATTTAATTGTGGCAGTGTGTTACAGCAACCAGTTTCGGATTATTT
The DNA here is from genome assembly GCF_023897955.1 of Schistocerca gregaria. Lineage (NCBI taxonomy): Eukaryota > Metazoa > Arthropoda > Insecta > Orthoptera > Acrididae > Schistocerca > Schistocerca gregaria. Next base: position 1,046,599,688 of record NC_064920.1, on the reverse strand, counting down.
CAGAACAAAAACACTTGCGAAATTACTTAATATCAATGACATGTTTCACCCTTTTGGGGCATCATCAGATTTTCTATAACAACAAGAAACCAATCAATTAGAAATAAATAGAGAAAGAGGCATGGTTCTATCTTGCACAGCTACGCACGTACAATGAAGTGAAAGTAACGGAAACCTATATAAAAGTGGCGGCATATGTAACCCAACAGTCGTACTGCCGTATAAAATGGAGAATGGACGCAACAGTAGGTGGATATGCAGTACACCCGTCAAAGAAACATAAAAAATGCAGCGTGGACTGATGTTGTTGCGGTCTTCAGTCCTGAGACTGGTTTGATGCAGCTCTCCATGCTACTCTATCCTGTGCAAGCTTCTTCATCTCCCAGTACCCACTACAACCTACATCCTTCTGAATCTGCTTAGTGTATTCATATCTTGGTCTCCCTCTACGATTTTTACCCTCCACGCTGCCCTCCAATACTAAATTGGTGATCCCTTGATGCCTCAGGACATGTCCTACCAACCGATCTTCTTGTCAAGTTGCCACAAACTCCTCTTCTCCCCAACTCTATTCAATACTTCCTCATTAGTTATGTGATCTACCCATCTAATATTCAGCATTCTTCTGTAGCTCCACATTTCGAAAGCTTCTATTCTCTTCTTGCCTGAAGTATTTAACGTCCTTGTTTCACTTCCATACATGGCTACACTCCATACAAATACTTTCAGAAATGACTTCCTGATGCTTAAATCTATACTCGATGTTAACAAATTTCTCTTCCTCAGAAACGCTTTCCTTGCCATTACCAGTCTACATTTTATATCCTCTCTACTTCGGCCATCATCAGTTATTTTGCTCCCCAAATAGCAAAACTCCTTTACTACTTTAAGTGTCTCATTTCCTAATCTAATTCCCTCAGCATCACCCGACTACATGCCATAATCCTCGTTTTGATTTTGTTGATGTTCATCTTAAATCCTCCTTTCAAGACACTGTCCATTCCATTCAACTGCTCTGCCAAGTCCTTTGCTGTCTTTGACTGAAATACAATGTCATCGGCGAACCTCAAAGTTTTTATTTCTTCTCCGTGGATTTTAATACCTACTCCGAATGTTTCTTTTGTTTCCTTTACTGCTTGCTCAATATACAGATTTAATAACATCGGGGAGAGACTACAACCCTGTCTTACTCCCTTCCCGACCACTGCTTCCCTTTCATGTCCCTCGACTCTTATAACTGCCATCTGGTTTCTGTACAAATTGTAAATAGCCTTTTGCTACCTGTATTTTACCCCTGCCACCTTTAGAATTTGAAAGAGAGTATTCCAGTCAACATTGTCAAAAGCTTTCTCTAACTCTACAAATGCTAGAAACGTAGGTTTACCTTTCCTTAATCTGTCTTCTAAGATAAGTCGTAGGGTCAGTATTGCCTCACGTGTTCCATATTTTTACGGAATCCAAACTGATCTTTCCCGAGGTCGGCTTCTACTAGTTTTTCCATTCGTCTGTAAAGAATTTGTGTTAATATTATGCAGCTGTGGCTTATTAAACTGATTGTTGGGTAATTTTCACATCTGTCAACACCTGCCCTGCTTTCTTTGGGATTTGAATTATTATATTTTTCTTGAAGTCTGAGGGTATTTCGCCTGTTTCATACATCTTGCTCACCAGATGATAGAGTTTTGTCAGAACTGGCTCTCCCAAGGCCGTCAGTAGTTCCAATGGAATGTTGTCTACTCTGGGGGCCTTGTTTCGACTCAGGTCTTTCAGTGCTCTGTCAAACTCTTCACGCACTATCATAACTCCCATTTCATCTTCATCTACATCCTCTTCCATTTCTATAATATTGTCCTCAAGTGCATCGCCCTTGTATAGACCCTCTATATACTCCTTTCACCTTTCTGCTTTCCCTTCTTTGTTTAGAACTGGGTTTCCGTCTGAGCTCTTGATGTTTATACAAGTGGTTCTCTTATGTCCAAAGGTCTCTTTAATTTTCCTGTAGGCAGTATCTACCTTACCCCTAGTGAGATAAGCCTCTACATCCTTACATTTGTCCTCTAGCCATCCCTGCTTAGCCATTTTGCACTTCCTGTCGATCTCATTTTTGAGACGTTTGTATTCCTTTTTGCCTGCTTCATTTACTGCATTTTTATATTTTCTCCTTTCATCAATTAAATTCAATATTTCTTCTGTTACCCAAGGAATTCTACTAGCCCTCGTCTTTTTACCTACTTGATCCTCTGCTGCCTTCACTACTACATCCCTCAAAGCTACCCATTCTTCATATACTGTATTTCTTTCCCCTATTCCTGTCAATTGTTCCCTTATGCTCTCCCTGAAACTATGTACAACCTCTGGTTTTTTTCAGTTTATCCAGGTCCCATCTTGTTGATTTCCCACCTTTTTGCACTTTCTTCAGTTTTAATCTACAGGTCATAACCAATAGATTGTGATCAGAGTCCACATCTGCCCCTGGAAATGTCCTACAATTTAAAACCTGGTTCCTAAATCTCTGTATAACCATTACATAATCTATCTGATATCTTTTAGTACCTCCAGGGTTCTTCCATGTATACAACCTTCTGTCATGATTCTTAAACCAAGTGTTAGCTATGATTAAGTTGTAGTCTGTGCAAAATTCTACCAGGTGGCATCCTCTTTCATTTCTTAGCCCCAATCCATATTCACCTACTATGTTTCCTTCTCTCCCTTTTCCTACACTCGAATTCCAGTCACCCATGACTATTAAATTTTCGTCTCCCTTAACTATCTGAATAATTTCTTTTATCTCATCATACATTTCTTCTATTTCTTCGTCATCTGCAGAGCTAGTTGGCATATAAACTTGTACTACTGTGGTAGGTGTGGGCTTCGTATCTATCTTGGCCACAGTAATGCGTTCACTATGCTGTTTGTAGTAGCTTACCCGCATTCCTATTTTCCTATTCATTATTAAACCGACCCCTATTTGATTTTGTGTTTATAACCCTGTAGTCACCTGACCAGAAGTCTTGTTCCTCCTGCCACCGAACTTCACTAATTCCCACTATATCTAACTTTGACATATCCATTTCCCGTTTTAAATTTTCTAACCTGCCTGCCCGATTAAAGGATCTGACATTCCACGCTCCGATCCGTAGATCGCCAGGTTTCTTTCTCCTGATAACGACATCCTCTTGAGTAGTCCCCGCCCGGAGATCCGAATGGGGGACTATTTTACCTCCGGAATATCTTACCCAAGAGGACGCCATCATCATTTAATCATACAGTAAAGCTGCCTGCCCTCGGGAAAAATTACGGCCGTAGTTTCCCCTTGCTTTCAGCCATTCGCAGTACCAGCAAAGCAAAGCCGTTTTGGTTATTGTTACAAGGCCAGGTCAGTCAATCATCCAGACAGTTGCCCTTGCAACTACTGAAAACACTGCTGCCCCTCTTCAGGAACCACAAGTTTGTCTGGCCTCTCAACAGATACCCCTTCGTTGTGGTTGCACCTGCGGTACGGCTATCTGTATCGCTGAGGCACGCAAGCCTCCCCACCAACGGCAAGGTCCATGGTTCATGAAAACCGTCAGCATATCACCAAGACGGTACAGGAAGGCGGCGGAAAAATTTCGGCTATCGCATGTTACTTTGAGCACACCAGCTGAATCCACCATAGCAAATAAATAAATAAATAACTCTTACAAAATAAAGGCGATATGGACCGCACACAGCACAATTTCCGTTTGGCGAGCACCCAAATGTTACTGTGAGTCGTAAAGAAGCAAACACCGCCTATTGCGTGGCGAGAGGAGACGAGGTGCCGCGCATGACCGGTGTTACGCAACATTTATGAAATACAAAAGCTATTATATAACAAATTAAGATGCACATATGCGAACCATTGGAATGATATGAATCCATAAAAACTGAAAAAGCAGAAAACAATGGATAAAATTATGATATAAAATAGTATCTCAAGATATGTTGCTAATACTGTAATACAGAGTAAAATAGTATATAAAGTGCACAACGTATGCATACAAGACCAACAACTCAAACATCAAGGCATTAGGATCAGGATAGTCATAAGGATTGCAAGAACTAGAAACAAAGACGTATTTTTCGTTATTAAAAAAAGATTTACCGAATATCAAAGATGAAGTCACCTACGGTAAAGTAATACAACTCCCACGACGAAAAAGTTAAAAATTAGGCTGTCGATCAAATAAAAGCCATCATTGCAGCGACGTTCCAAATCCCGGTTAGCGTTTTATCATATTATACTTGATTTCTGCTAATCAGTTGCTGAACGATCAGCATAGAGATGTTCAACAATGTTCAGCTCCTCGATCAGATTGAGCCTTTCCTCCTTCTGAGCAAGGTGTAATATTCTCCAGTTTTCCAGTGTGGTAAGCTGATGGCCACTTGGCTGAAGATGGTCAGCAAACGCAGAATTCTGTATAACGAGGCCCTTCTTGGTTAGCATGTGCTCGCTGAAACTGATCTCATAAATGCTGCCGGTCTAGCCTATATACGACATTTCACAATCACTGAACTCTAATTTGTATACACACGACCCTGTTTCCTTATCGAGGCATTCATTGATAATGTTAACTACGCTGAAGCTTACTACCGGTAGTGAAAACAACACGTTAATCCTGGTTTTTAAAAAAATTTAGCCTTGTCATAAGAGAGGTTCCTCATGTACGGGATCTTCACAACTTTGGACCTCGAAAATAGTGTAAGATGGAGACCTCTGTGCTCAGCTACTGATTTTTTTTCCTTTTTCTTTATTTAGATTATCAATGACTGCAGAACTGTAGGCATTATTTACATAGATGCATTTCAAATTCACTAACTCTTCATCCATGGAGGACTGGCTGAATAGTATCCCACTAATACGGTGTACTGTAGATTGAGAAAAAACTCAGTTTATACCGATGCGGAAGTATGTATCATAGAATAATGACTACTGGGCTTACAATAGATGTCACAGCAAATAATACCCCCAGGAAGTCGCAAGTTGAAGTAAGTCAGTGTCTATTACGGTCCATCGCTTTGTGAGTGGATACCACCTATTCGTGCAAGTCATCAAATTCCTCAGCTAGCAACGTAATGTCAGAGACAATATCGCAACTTTTTTTTTTTTTTTTTACTCATCATTCTTATGACTTCATCTCAGAATAGCACTTGCAACCTACGTCCTCAATTATCTGCTGCATATTTTCCACTACAGTTTTTGCCCTCTACAGCTCCCTCTAGTGCCATGTAAGTCAGTCCCTGTGTCTTAACAGATGTCCTATTACTCTGTCCCTTCTTGTTAGTGTTTTCCACATATTCCTTTCCGCTCTCACTCTACGCAGGACCTCCTCATTCCTTACCTCATCAGTCAACTTAATTTTCTATATTCGTTTGTAGCACCACATATCAAATGCTTCGATTCTCTTCTGTTGCCGGCCGCGGTGGCCGAGTGGTTCTAGGCTCTACAGTCTGGAACCGCGTGACCGCTACGGTCGCAGGTTCGAATCCTGCCTCGGGCATGGATGTGTGTGTTGTCCTTAGGTTAGTTAGGTTTAAGTAGTTCTAAGTTCTAGGGGACTGATGACCTTAGAAGTTGAGTCCCATAGTGCTCAGAGCCATTTGAACCATTTCTCTTCTGTTCCGGTTTTCACACGGTCCATATTTCACTACCATACAATGCTGTGCTTCATATGTATAGCCTCAGAAGTTGCTTCCTCAAATTAACGCCTATGTTTGATCCTAGTATACTTCTCTTGACCAGGAATGCCCTTTTTGCCAGTGCTTGTCTGCTTTTGAAGTCCTCCTTGCTCCGTCCGTCATTGATTATTTTGATGCCAGGTAGCAGAATTCCTTAACTTTATCCACTTGGTGAGCATCAATCATGATATTGAGTTACTCTACACAGCAGCGATAAAACAGTACCTGTTGAATAGACCAGTGTTCGGTCTAACATATTTAGGCTGTAGATGACTGACAAAAATATTCACGATACACACTGCTAAACAGTAGTCTGAGGCCAGACCATCATTCTGTTTGTAATATTTACCGTTGAAAGCGAAATGATTGCTGGAGGTAGGTAGCAGAAGTTCCGTGTGGAGTCGCTAGTCTCCCATCGGACACCTCCCCAGGTGTCGGATTGGGGAACCTTCACCAGAACCTTCATGGTAGACGAAAACTAGCAAGACAACAACTGCTGCCTTGCATTTGGGAGTTGGGTCTCCAAAGGCTAAGGGAAGAAAACCCTGATTAAATATCACCTGTCCCCCAGTAGAGGTTGGACGTACTGTTGACTGTTGACAGCCGGCTCTCTAAAAAACAGTTATTGCGAAACTTCTACAAAGTAAAGCCGGTCAGTGGAAGGAAGACGGACCTGGCGTGGAAAAAGATGGAATTCAAGTAAATGAAGGAGGAAAAATACGGAAGACGAGAAATATAACGCGTAGATCAGATCTATATATTCATACAAGGAATGTGAGATCTCTATATCGCCCAGGGGCACTGAAAGTAATGCTGGATTAGATATTGACTCCAATGCAAAGTATTATAGCACTACAATAAATTAGATGGACGGGGAGTGGAGTTTTAGAAAAGAAAGAAGCGAATATATTCTACAGCTGCAGTGAAAGGAATAATGAGCTGGGGACAGAATTTGTTGTACATCATCAGTTAAAGCATTTCGTAATAGGGTTTACACCCATTAGTCCAAGATTATCAACGCTCAGGGTAAAGGGGAAATTGTTTAACTATATCATAATAAATGCCCATGTTACAAGAGAAGAATCCGAAGAAGAAGAGAAAGAAGTATTCTATGAATCTTTCGAAAGAGCATATGATAAGTGCCCAGGGCATGATATTAAAACAATAACCGCAGACCAGATGGGGAAAGAACAGAGTTATAGACCGATAATTGGCCCCACAGCAAACATGCAACATGTAATGAGAACGGAGCAAGGCTTATACTGTTTGCAGCATCTAGTAATATGGTAATAGAAGCAACACTGTTCCCACATAAAGAAATACATAAGGGAATAGAGACCTCGCCGGATGGAAACACAGTAAACCAGATCGACCATGTGTTGATAGATGTGAGACACAAATCGTACCTAATGGACGTGAGGAGTCTCAGAGGTCCAAACATAGATATAGATCATTTTCTGGTAGGGGTATGAGTGAAGGCGAGGATATCTGACGCAGTGAAACGAGTCCGACTCAGTGCACAGAAATACAACAACTTTAGAATCAGTGGAAGTTATATAACAGTATCAGGAGAAGATAACTTGGATTCTGGAAAACGTTGGAGAATATAACAACATCGAAGATCAGTGGGAAGCGATAAAAAAGACGGCGGAGACGTCGGCAAGAGAGATACTTGAGTTGAGACAAGACAAGTAAGACAATCTTGGTTTGATACTGAATGCGAAATTTACAACTGAAGAAAAGAACGAAGCATATAGGAGAACACTGCGCTCACACTGTACAAGGTAGACAGTAGAAGAATATAAAGAAAAACGGAGGATTGAAAAGACTACTCACCAAAGAAAAGAGAGAGAATGGATAAAAGCAAGTGTCAAAGAAATGGTGCTCATGAGAAGAAATAATGAAATCAGAAAATTCTGTAGAGTGGTGAATTCGGCACGGAAGCCTTTTGGTAGTAAAACAAGCTTAATAAAAGGTGAGGCAGGGAATATAATAAGTGAAGAGAAGGGAATACGCGAAAGATGGTGCAGGTATTTTGGTAGTCTCCTGAACCCTAGAATAGCTATACCAGGGAATCCAATAGAAATGAATGAGGAAGAGGACCCAGACAACAACACTGCCCCGCCAAATATAGATGAAGTGAAAATTGCCAAGAAGAAATTGAAAAACAACGAGGCGGCAGTGACAGATGGTATTCCAGCAGAACTGTTTAAGCAAGGAGGCAGAGAGCTGGAACGAAGCCTTCTGGAAATGGTCACCAGAATTTGGGAAGAGGAGAAAACGTCCCAACAACGGAAAGAGGGTATCACATGTCCCATATACAGGGTGTTACAAAAAGGAACGGCCAAACTTTCAGGAAACATTCCTCACACACAAAGAAAGAAAATATGTTATGTGGACATGTGTCCGGAAACGCTTACTTTCCATGTTAGAGCTAATTTTATTACTTCTCTTCAAATCACATTAATCATGGAATGGAAACACGCAGCAACAGAACGTACCAGCGTGACTTCAAATGCTTTGTAACAGGAAATGTTCAAAATGTCCTCCGTTACCGAGGATACATGCATCCACCCTCCGTCGCACGGAATCCCTGATGCGCTGATGCAGCCCTGGAGAATGGCGTATTGTGTCACAGCCGTCCACAATACGAGCACGAAGAGTCTACATTTGGTACCGGGGTTGCGTAGACAAGAGCTTTCAAATGCCCCCATAAATGAAAGTCAAGAGGGTTGAGGTCAGGAGAGCGTGGAAGCCATGGAATTGGTTCGCCTGTACCACTCCATTGGTCACCGAATCTGTTGTTGATAAGCGCACGAACACTTCGACTGAAATGTGCAGGAGCTCCATCGTGCATGAACCACATGTTGTTTCGTACTTGTAAAGGCACATGTTCTAGCAGCACAGGTAGAGTGTCCCGTATGAAATCATGATAACGTGCTCCACTGAGTGTAGGTGGAAGAACATAGCGCCCAATCAAGACATCACCAACAATGCCTACCCCAAACGTTCAAAGAAAATCTGTGTTGATTAAGTGATTGCACAATTGGGTGCGGATTCTCATCAGCCCACACATGATGATTGGGAAAATTTACAATTTGATGACGTTGGAAACTAAAATGAGCTCTAAAATGGAAATTAAGCGTTTCCGGACACACGTCCACATAACATCTTTTCTTTATTTGTGTGTGAGGAATGTTTCCTGAAAGTTTGGCCGTACCTTTTTGTAACACCCTGTATAAGAAGATCAGATGGAGTGTATCAGTTACAATGGGATCACACTACTTAATCTGGGATATAAAATATTCTCTAATACACTATTCGACAGAATACTCCAAATGATACAGAGGGAGACGGAGACGGAGACGTACCCACGCAGATTTCTGGCCGGGAAGTCAACTATAGATCAAATATTCACCTTAAGACAAATCCTGGAAAAAACAAACGAATACGGGGTTTGCACGCATCACCTTCTTATAGATTACAAAGCAGCTTATGATAGCATAAACAGAGAGCAGTCATATCTAGCTCTAGATGAACTGGGAATCTCGAGAAATTTGGTAAGGTTGGTGAGAATGACAATGAGCGAAACACAAGGTAGTATAAGAATAGGAGTGTGACAAGGGGATGTATTAGTATGCCTTCTCTTTAATGCCGCCCTCGAGAGGGTGATGAGAAACGCAAACCTTCTGAATATGGAAATAAATCAGTGCAGGTACTGGCCTATGCGAATGGCATACATAAACAAGAACCCAAAAAGCAATGGAAGAGACATTCGTGGCTCTTGAACAGGTTAGTAGGAACATGGGGTTAATTATTAACGAACAAAAAACAAAATATATGGCAGCTGGAAAAGCACATAGAGAAAATATGCCAAATGCAATAACAGTGGGCAATTATACGTTTGGAAGAGTTAAACATCTCAAGTGCCTGGGCTCGACAGTTACCCATCTAAATGATACCTCCTATGAAATAAAGCAGAGATTAATGCTAGCCAATAGAGCCCATTTTGCCCTAACAAGACTTCTATCCTCAAGGCACCTGACTCGTACCACTAAATTAACTATCTATAAATCACTTAAACGTCCAGTGCTTACATACTCCTCTGAAACCTGGACGTTAACCACTAAAGGTATTGAAATACTGGATGCATTTGAAATAAAGGTACTTAGACGAATTATCGACCCAATCTGTGATAGAGGCAGATGGAGGAGGAGATACAACCATGAGTTGTATATCATAAACAAACACCAACGCATTAGAAGGATAGTGAAATCATCTAGACTGAGGTGGGCGCGACATGTGGCTCGCATGAATGATACAGAAGTACCAAAAGGAATAGTACAAGGAAAGCAAGGAGGGCAGAGAGGACGTGGTCGACCAAGAGCCAGATGGGAAGATCTTAGGAAGATGGACTATAGAAACTGAAGAGTATTGGCAAAGGACTGAGAGAAATGGAAGGAAATTGTAGAAGAGTCCAAGGCTCATCATGAGCTGTAGAGCCAAGGGAGACGAAAGTAGAGGCAGCCTAAGTAACGTGAGTAACTCTGTTACCTCGTCTGTGTTCAGACGCCAGTGTCTGAGGAAATTTTCTTGTGCGATGAGGATCGTTTCGTCCAGAGATACATTTGTATACAGATTTTTAATATCCAAGGAGACCAAACTGCAATCTGGTGGGGAAGCTGTACTATCTAGAAGCTGAACCAACTCTTTTCTGTTGTTGTTATTGTTGTTGTTGCTGTTGTTGTCGTTGTTGGTGTAGTCTTCAGTCCGAAGACGTTTGATGCAACTCTCCACGCTACTGTACCCTGCGCAAAGCTCTTCAGCTCCAAATAACTAGTGCAACTTACACCTTTATGAAACCGCTAACTGTATTCGTCTCTTGGTCTCCCTATATGATTTTTACCTCCCATTCTTCTCTCCAATACTATACTGGGGCTCACTTGATGTCTCTGAAAGTGTCCTATCAACCGACCCCTCCTCTAGCCAGTTTTTGGCACACATTACCTTTATTCCTTATTCTATTCAGTAACTCCTGATTAGTTACGGGACCTGCCCTCCTAATATTCAACGTTCTTCTGTAGAATTACATTTCAACAGTATCCATTCTCTTCTTGTCTAAACAAACATCCATGTTTCGATTTTATACATGTTTAAACATAATAGAAATGGTGTCAGAAAATATTTCCTCACACTTAAAATAATATTCGATGTTAACTAATTTCTGTCCATCAGATAAGCTCTCCTTGCCACTTTTTTAGACTATGAGGTTCATTCAAATGAAACCTGGTCAGTGCATTTACCTTTGCCTTACACGTAAGGTGGCACCACGCAACTGCGGTTATGGTGGCGCCATCTATTGGTAGAGAGACTGACGCGTGCTCACCGTTTCATGTTGTATAGCGCCAGTGTGGTTTCACATCGAAGAGAAGGTGGTCACACAGGTTATCGTCCACTACCGAACATACAGACGAGTAAGCAGGAACAATGAGGAGTGATCCGATTTTTGGCGGCGGAGGGAGTTGGAGGTCGTGGAATGTAACGACGGACGAAGGCTACGTATGGTGAGTACATTCTGGATGGTTCAAGTGTTGTGGAATGGCGCAAACGATTCCTTGAGGGGCGCGTGTCACTGGAAGACCATGCTCGTCCTGGACAGGCTCATTGTGTCGTCACACCGGAAATCTTGGACTACCGCAAAATCACCGTGAACGAGATCCATCGGTTACTGGGTATTAGCGTGGGCATAGGACAACGAAGTGTGTGATTGGGTCCAAGCCAGTATCCAACAGCAGCCTAGTAGCTGGATGGAATCGACTGACTCGTGTCGCAGTGGGATAAATGTTCCAAAAGTTTTGACGCCTATTTTGTGTACTGTGTATAACTACATTTTTGAGTTAATGGAATCGTTACCATTACTTTAGGATACTGAGGAGGTTTCATTTCAATGTCCCTTATATATATTTTACATTCTCTCTACTTCGGCCATCATCAGTTATTTTGCTGACCAAATAGCAAAACTCTTTTACTACTTCAGAGTCTCGTTTCCTAATCTAATTCACTTAGCATCACCTGACTTAATTAGACTAAATTCCATTATCATTGTTTTTTGTGCTAATCTTCCATCCTCCTTTCAAAACACTTTCCATGCCATTCAACCACTCCTCAAAGTCCTTTGCTGTCTCTGGGAGAATTATAATGTCAAAGGAAAACTTCAAAGTTTTTATTTTTTAATCTATACGCTAATTCCTACTCCACATTTTTCTTTTGTTTCCTTTACTTCTTGCTCATTGTACAGGTTGAGTAAGATCGAGGAAATGCTAAAGCCCTGCCTCTGCCCCTTCTCAAGCACTGCTTCCCTTTCATGCTCCTCAACACTTGTATCGGCCGGCTGTTTTCTACACAAGTTGTAAATAGCCTTTCGCTCCCTGCGTTTTACACTTGATACCATCAGACTTTCAGAAGTGAATATTCCTGTCAACATTGTCAAGAGAATTCTCTATGTCAACAAATGCTAAACCTATCTTCTGGAGTACATCGTAGAGTCAGTATTGTCTCACGCATTCCTACGTTTCCCAGGAATCCAAATTGATCTTCCACAAGGTCGGCTTATAGCAGTTTTCCATCCTTCTACAAAGACCCGTGTTAGTATTTCCAACCATTATTTATTAAACTTAAAGTTCGGTATCTGCTTCCCTTGGAATTGAAATTATTAGGTTCTTCCTAAAGTCAGAGGATATTTCTCCTGTCTCATACATATTGCTCACCAAATGGAACGGTTTTGCCATGGCCTGCTCTTCCAAGAGTAGGAGTAGTTCTGAGGGAATGTCGTTTACTCCCAGGGCCTTGCTTCTACCTAGGTCTTACAGTGTTCCACCAAATTCTCTTCGCAGTATCGTAACTCTCATCTCATGCTCAGCTATGTCTTTTTCCATTTCCTTAACACAGGCTTCATCTCCGTTGTATAGACCCTCCGTATACTCTTTTCACCTTTCAGCTTTCCCTTCTTTGCTTAGAACTGGTTTTGCATCTGAGATTTCTATATGCATACAACTGCTTGTCTTTTCTTCAAAGACGTTTTTAATTTTCCTGTAGGTGACATCTATCTTTCCGCTAGCGATATGTGCTTCTGAATACTTAAATTTTTCATTTAGCCATTCCTTCTTAGCCATTTGGCACTTCGTGTCAATCTTGTTTTTTAGACGTTTTTATTTCCTTTCTCCTGCTTCATTTGCTTCATTTTTGTGCTTTCTCTTTTCATCAGTTAAGGCGAGGTTTACTGTCTTCGGCCCGGAAAAAGCATGTCCTTTGAGAATTTTTTCTCGGGTTGTGTTATAGATACCAATGTCAAACTTCGTCAAAATGTTTATTGATATTTCCGCTACTAACTCAAATTTTTTTGACCAGAAATGCCTAAGAGCAAAGGCGGAAGTGTCGTCGAAACGAAACAAAATTTCGGTGCTGACCTCCAGGCGTGGTATTGAAACGTCCGCATACAAAAATTATTGAATTACTGTGCTGACAAATCTCTTAGATTATTTGATTTTCAAACAGCTGAGCAAAACTGAACGTACTCAGACATTTCGCTCTTTAACTATTCTGATCAACACTAAACTGACACATAATATTTTTAGCGCAACGCAATCTGACTTTCAATAATCCCTACAAACGAATGGCCCTGACTAACATTAACCTATGCCCTTCACAAATCACTTACCTCACAAAAATCTTCGTTACTCGAACTACTGCAATACAGCGAGCGCCACTACTGCCAGCTAAATAAAAGATTCAAACTACTGGAGGCACTAACTACTGATAGGCATAGTTAGCAAATGAAAGATTTTGATACAGAACAAAAACACTACAACGGCGAATATTGGCAACAATGCCGACCAGCCTCAGACTGCACACAGCACAGTCAGTGATTTTCATACAGAGCGCTACGTGGCGTTACCAATATAAAAACCTAAACAGCCTACTTACAGTATGTCACAGGTCAACCGGCTTGTCTGAAACCAAAATTGAGTTGACGTTAGCGAAATATATAATATTCTTTAGGAGTTGTACTTCGCTTAAGTTATTTGGACCATAGGAAACAAAACGGCAACCATTTAAAAAATAGTGTTTTTTCATCGATTTTCGACTTCGTTGGCCAAGTAAAAATATCCGAATGAAAGTGGTACAACTCCTAGACAATTTAGTTAGCTTCGTCGGAAACAAAGAATCATGTCAATCGGTTCAGTAGATCTGACGTTGCCATACTATGCGATAAAAAAAGGTCATTTCGGGGAAAACGCGTTTGAAGTTTTGATTACATATAAATGCAATATTATACAACTTACGTTCAATCTGCTATTCCGGGTCCATAAACTAATCCTTCCTCTTCGTCATAGAGGGCGCTCTGCTCGATATGGGCAACCCTGTGCTGCTCCAGAGCCGCTCGTAAGGCCGGTGACAAGCGGTTTTCGGCCGCTTGAATCCGGTGGTCGTCCGAATGCCTAGCGAACTGCGTCGAATAGAGTTCCAGGGTGACGTTCATCGTTGTCATGGTCTTCAGAATTGCTGAATACCCTTCACTGCCAGGAACGTCACAATCTCCACAGTCTTCGCACCAGAATGCAAATCATTGGGGGCTAACTTCCAAACACTCGCCTTCAAACGTTCATTTGAATTTGTGTGTTTCCTCCCAAGCACTGGTATTATAACTAGTCCTCCGAAAGAAAAAAAACTGGTGCGTGAAAAAGGCCGACTTAAGACACGTGCATTTTTTTTTCAACCGCGAATAACAAACATTTCTTTTCCGTTTTCGGGAAAACCGTTCCAGGGGTGGATTCTAAACACTTTTATGGATTCAAGAATGCAGGTCAAAAAATCTGTTTTTTGAAACAAAAGATGGTAAACCACCTCTTAAGTTCAATATCTCTTGTGCTATTCAAGGATTTCCACTAGGCCTTGCCTTTTTACCTATTTGATCCTCTGTTGCTTCGCTACTTTATCTCTCAAGCTACCCATCCATCTTCTACAATATTCCTGTCCCCTGTCGTTTTCAACGATTGCCTAATGCTTCCTGTGAAACTCTCAAAACCTCTGGTTATTTCAACTTGCCCAGGAACCATCTCCTTAATGTCCTAACTTTTTCTTGTTTCTTCAGTTTTAATCTGCATTTCATAACCAATAAATTGTGATCAGAGTCCTCATCTGATCCTCGAAATATCTTACAATTTTAAATCTGGTTTTGAAAAGTCTATAGTACCATTATATAATCAATCCGAGACCTTCCAATGACTCCAGGTCTCTTCCACCTGTGCAACCTCCTTTCACAATTCTTAAACCAAGTCTTGGGCATAATTAAATCATGCTCTGTTCAAATTCTACCAGGCTGCTTCCTTTTTCATTCCTTTCCCTCAGTCCATATTCATCTACTATATTTCCTCCTTTTCCTTTTCCTTCTATCGAATTCCGCTCAACCATCACACTTACATTTTCGTTTCCATTAACTATCTGAATAATTTATTTTATCTCATCATATATTTTTTCAATCTCTTCATCATCTGCGAAGCTTATTGGGATATAAACTTCTACTGCTGTGGTCTGTGTGGCCCTCGTGTCTGTTCTGGCTACGATAATGCTTTTGCTATGCTTATCATAGTAGATTAACCGCATGCCTGTTGTCGTTTTCATTATTAAACCTACTCCTCCCTTACCGCTATTCGATTTTATATTTATAACTCTGGATTTAACTGCCCGATGTTTTGTTCCTCCTACCAACGAATTTTACTAATTCCCACTTTATCTAACTTCAGTCTATCCATTTCCCTTTTTGAATTTTCTAACCTGCCTGCCCAATTAAGGGATCTAACATTACACACTCCGGTCCTTAGAACGCCAGATTTGTTTCTCCTGATGGCGGCATCCTCCTGACTAGTCTCCGCCCAGAGATCCGAAAGGGGGACTATTTTATCTCCGGAATATTTTTTCCCGAAGAGAATGCCATAAATACTTAACCATACAGAAACTCTGCATACCCTCGGGAAAAATTAGGGCTGTAGTTTCCCCTTTGCTTTCAACTGTTCACAGTATTAGTTGAGCAAGACCGTCTTGATTGATGTTACAAGGCCAGATCAGTCAGTCATCCAGACTGTTGGCCCTACAAGTACTGAAACCGCTGCTGCCCCTCTTCAGGAACCTTACATTTGCCTAGTCTCTCAACAGATATCCGTCTATTGTGGCTGCACCTACAGAACAGCCATCCGTGTCGGTAGACACACGCAAGCACCCAACCAACGACCAGATACATGATTCATCGGGATGGTCTTTTGTATTAGAGATTGCAAAATTTTGTTCATTGACGAAACTTTTCCGTAATACCTGTAACAGTATTTAGAGGTAGGCTCACCTTTGCTCCCTATCCATTTAATTATCGGACGTAGTGGGAAACAGGGTTATGAATCTTAATTTGGGCTTGACGGTCCAAGGTGAGAAAACAAATACCGTCTACACACGTATTGCGCTCAGCATATATTTCGCTGGGACCACAATTTGTTTAATGTTGTTCTCCTCAAAATATTGCAATGTTTTGGCAATATAATCTTTCCCATAAACGAGGACCGATGTATTCTCTTTATCAGCCTGAACAATTAAAACGTCTTCTGACATCAACAATGTTCAATCAATTAAACTTCTTATAAATTTCATACATATCTAACTAATGCTTCTTTGTTTAGCATTACCATTTCCATCAAGCCCAAAATCGGCCCAACTGCAGCTTCACACCAAAGAACAAGTTTATACTGTTTTGGTTGGTCTAGCGCTTATAACTAGACGTTCCGTGGCTTCTTTTCCAAACAGGCAAATAAAACTTTCTAGACTCAAAATTACTGTTCCTTAAAATACAAGACAACTATTAAATAACAGATAAAATGCGATTTTGCTTCATTCTTACAATTACGCCTTGCAGGCGAAGAACTACTGGTGGAAAGAGAAGCAGGGTAAGGATTAAACAAGAATTGGGGTGAAACTGGCAGCAGTAAAAGAAAAGAGGGGAGTGAAGTCGAAATTTCCCCCAGTAGCTCTACTCATGCCACTGTAGTTCCGTCCATTGGATGTTGCACAATTTATACTGCTTTAAACTTATCAATGGTGTGATGCCTTTGAAAAAAATTCTTAAGATTTTTCTGCACGTGTGCTCAGCATATATATTTGTTTTATTGGTATGATAGTCGATGAATACATTCTTTTTCCACATTTCGTCTTCTAGCAGTAAATTGCTGAGTGCCTCAGAAGAACGTCATAATATTTATATGGTGAGAGAAATAACGCAGGAAACTTTATACAAAGGTTGGCGTAGTCAGCCGTATCAGGTCATTCATTGCAAACCTAGTAAAGAGCCATTAACTAGAGATGCGTCCTTAACCGTAATGATCACCTCTCTACAGTACAGTGACGTTTATCAAATGTCCCGCTTCTTTTTAGAGAACTACTCTGTGCTATGGCCGAGCGGTTGTAGGTCCTTCAGTCGGGAACCACGCGACCGCTACGGTCGCAAGTTCGAATCCTGCCTTGGGCATGGATGTTTGTGATGTTCTTAGGTTAGTTAGGTTTAAGTAGTTCTAGGGGACTTCTGACCTCAGATGTTGAGTCCCATAGTGCTCAGAGCCATTTGAATCATTATTGAACTCTGTGCTGCTACTATTGAAGAGCAGGGAAGAGTATGTAAGCAACTTGGTACGTGTAGGTACTGCAGTAGACCACTAAGTGAAATCAAATTATCAACTACATTACGTTTTTGTGAGCTGTGCTGCGGCTTGCGTTGGTGCTGTTGGTAGGTTCCCGCCCTCTGTTGGAAGCCAGACCATATCGTTTAGTTGGCATGGTTGCAGTTGTTTGTCTTCTTCTCGTGGTGACTGGCGCCACTCGTTTCACAAGCGTTGCCTGTCCGCTGGTGGCAGCAGCGGCGGTTATCGACATGTAATAACTGTTGACCTATATTAGGGGTGACGTGGTTGTTTTTACGTGTCGTGTGGCAGTTAGGTTGGCGGCACAGTGCGGGAACATGCCAGGACTGCTGGCGGCGCGCATGGGATGCCGCATGGAAGGCCTGTGGTCACGAGGGTACACGACCTCGTGGTAAACCAGATCCAGCAAGCTTTAAGATGAGTACATTTCAATCCAAGTACAGAGACCTCCACCACTGTGACGTCTCGCGATTCTCCAGTGGCTCGGGTTCGTGTTGCTGCTCGTAGTGTTGCCTAGGCGAAGAGCAGCGAGTGGAGTGCTTTTGGCGTATTGTTCCATCGTTGCACTTGGTTTATCGGACGTCACGTAGCCTCAGTAAGATCATTGGTCATTCGTAGACTGCCACTAGTCCGAGTTTCTATCTTGTGAAGTGAATGTAGCTAATGGCTGCCTGTCTCATCACTCGCAAAAAAGTTAATCGCCAGATCCTCTCAGATGTCGACTCTTGGAGCACCGTCTGTGGCCCCTTGGTTCTTATCTTATTCACCCTGTGGTGATCAGTTGCTTACTTTTTAATTAACCTTTGCTATTCTATTGGCTGTTTTACAACAGGTTTTTTTAATTTTTTAATAAAATTTCCGTTCCTGGCGTGTAGGGCTTTCAGCCATGAGTGTGATCATTTGCTTTAAACAAAACATAATTTTGTATTTGTATTTTAGCAGTAAGCCTTAAAACCTTATTTACTGCCATTCTTGGCCTCTGATACCTTCAGCTGTGTTTTTGATCACTTAGATTTTAATACTTCAGTACCTGTAAGTTGTAAATTGCATCGAGTTCTTAAAAATTCTTAATTTATTGCCATTTTTGGCGTGTCAGGCCTTCAGCCGTGATCAGAGTGGCTTATTTTTTAAAAAAACATTATTTATATCTGTATTTTATGGTGATTAGCTAAATTTTAACGCATTGAAAACACTATTATTTACGCAGTTGAGTTCAAAACGTGTGGTATTTTTCTATTCATTGTTGAGTCTAGAATGACTGTTTTAAAAATAAATGTGTGTAACTGTAATAGGCAACCAACAGTAACCCGTCCACAATCGTAACCGATTCCTGCCTCCTTTAACTATCAAGTTTCGTTTTGCTTAGTACTTCATAGCATGTTTGTGTCACCATCGGCGTTATTTTTCTGCGTATTTTACAGACTAAGGGCAGGGAGTCCTCTTTTCTTTAATTTCAGAACGTTGCGCTGCCCCTTTTAAATATGCGTAGCACGTCGAGCACGTACCACTTCCCTGTCGCACGTCCGTATTCCCAGGTTCATGCACTCTTGCTGTAGCGTTAAGCGTAGGCAGCTGGAATACCTGAACAGGAATGTATTTAAGTTAGAAGCGAATGTAGTACTTTCTTTTTCTAAGGACTCGTGCAACTGAAGATACGTATCTTCCTTTTCCCCTTCATTTCTGTTGATTCTTCAGTCTTGTAGTTGGTTGGCATAATTCATTGTAGGTTTCGCCATCGTCTATTACGACAGGCAAGTTTCTTCTTAACCATTCAAATCACAATTTGTACAACTGAACCTGTCATAATTGTTCAAATGGCTCTGAGCACTATGGGACTTAACTTCCAAGACCATCAGTCCCCTAGAACTTAGAACCACTTAAACCTAACCAACCTAAGGACATCACACACATCCATGCCCCAGGCAGGATTCAAACCTGCGACCGTAGCAGTTGGGCGGTTCCAGACTGTAGCGCCTAGAACCGCTCGGCCACCCCGGTTTAAGTGTGAGTCATTCACATTTTGTTTTCACTTGTATGCCCAGCCATTGCGACGGTGGCTTCAATTTAGCTGCTTAGAGCCAAAAATACTTCAACCACGTGCAAGACATTTCGTAGATGCTATTTGTCCAGACATACTCTTCATGGACAAAACTGACCGTGATCATCGAGCTGCACTATCGGGCTAATTAAAATAGCAAAAAATGCTCAAACGTGTGTGACGTCTTATGGGACTTAACTGCTAAGGTCATCAGTCCCTAAGCATACACACTACTTAAAGTAAATTATCCTAAGGACAAACACACACACCCATGCCCGAGGGAGGACTCGAACCTCTGCCGGGATCAGCCTACAGTCCATCACTGCAGCGCTTGAGACCGTTCGGCTGATCCCGCGCGGCAATAAAATAGCAGATGTGGACAAAGTCTAGTATCTGAGTCCACTCGTCGACTTTGTGCAGTGACATATATGAAGCAAGGTCACAACGCAGAGATAATCAATGAAGGCGATGGACTATATTCGTAAACAGAGGAATGTACCTTAGGTTATGAGCACTATGGGATTCAACATCTGAGGTCATCAGTCCCCTAGAACTTAGAACTACTTAAACCTAACTAACCTAAGGACATCACACACACCCATGCCCGAGGCAGGACCGTAGCGGTCGCGCGGTTCCAGACTGAAGCGCCTAGAACCGCTCGGCCACACAGGCCGGCATGAATGTACCATTCGATAAAATTACACTCACAGTTTACGCGATTATTTACTATGTCACAAATTATGCAAAAACCAATGGAAGATAACAAAAACGACTAAGAACAAAAAATAGACAAGTATAAATCTCTTAAACAAATTAGTCGTAATTTATACGAGTAAGAAAAACACAGAGAACCCTCAAAATACCATTACAGCATAGTACATGGTGAAGTAATATTATGAAATAGCGTTAATTTTTAATAATTATTATTGATTATAACGTGAATGGAGCCGGAAAGTGGTGATTGTGGGCTTGGAGAAACTGAAACGTAACACAATAACGGGAAAATGAAGTAAATAGTAACATACCTGAAACAGAAATATGACGCTTGCAAAATCCGACACAGAAATCATAAAAGAAAGGCAAGTACACAAGTAACAAAATTAAAAAACAGTTACAAATATTGGAATCGGTAAGTAGAATTGATCCATATATTTTAATTCTACCGAGCGATTCCAATATTAATTGCATTTTCATAATTGGTTATAGAGAGGAGTTACAACTCTATAAACTGTACAAAACACACTCACACCTCTAACGCAATAACTGAGCCACTGAATAGTTGGGATAGGTAACGAGAACTGACCTACATAGCTCAGTTGTAGTTACCGATTCCAATAATTCCATGATGAGTTGTTATGAGTACCATCACAGTAGGTAGGCGACATGGGATTTAATGTATTTCTACAGTTACTAGTGAAATTTGAATGCCTACGAAAAATGAGAAACCAACGACTCGCTATCATTTGCTGTTACTGATTCGAAGAGTAGTTTTTATCGGATTTTTTCGGTTAGCAGAATGAGAGACAGCAAACAGTTAAATACTTGATGAGGTAGAAATTTCTGATATATTTAGTATAGCTTTAGTTATCGATTACACATTCTGTTATTGGGGGTGTCATTAAAGATTTAAGTGTATGATATCGTCCTCTGTACTATGCCATAGCCCGCATCTCGTGGTCGTGCGGTAGCGTTCTCGCTTCCCGCGCACGGGTTCCCGGGTTCGACTCCCGGCGGGGTCAGGGATTTTCTCTGCCGCGTGATGGCTGGGTGTTGTGTGTTGTCCTTAGGTTAGTTAGGTTTAAGTAGTTCTAAGTTCTAGGGGACTGATGGCCATAGATGTTAAGTCCCATAGTGCTCAGAGCCATTTGAAACATTTTAACTATGCCATAAATAACAAAACAATATAGGAAAATTCTCTCTGTCGATTCGAGGGTTTTTTATTTATCGCTTTTTTCTGTAGTACAGGAAGGGATTCTGTACAGTTAAATTCATTGCAAATCAGCATTCCACCCTCAAGAAAATGACGTAATAAAGACACGTGGAATTGGCAGTTAGAGTGATATCGCGTATGAAAATTATAAAACAGTGGACATTTCACAAATATTGAAAAAACGCGAAAAATAACAAACCTTGGTTCATTATTTTTAGCTTTTTTACAGTATGATTTTGCTGTTTCTCTCTCGAATACTCCAAAAATATAATATCTTGGAGCCGATAGCTAGAACCAAGCTAAACAGGCCTTTTCTAGTTAGCGATTCCAGTAGTCTTATTTTCAGTGTTTTTGCAGTATGCATGTGCAGTGGTATGTTACAGGATTTCTGTTTTTGCTCTTACTTTCTGTATTGCTGCGATAAATAAATTTGTTGTTTTTCAAACACGTACAGGAAGGAAAAAAGCAGATGGAAATGATGAAACAAACCACTGTGCATACCTGTCGGAAAAACGGATAAGTTGCATAGCTAGGATTCAACAACTAGAAGTCACCTATGTAGGACAAATATACCTAGTATTGTCCAAAGTAGCACACACAACTTCTCCAAAAATGGGAATCTTAAAAAATATTAATGCAGTACAAAGACGCGAAGAATGATCGTTGGAATAGGTAACTAGAAATGCCGTGACTCACTCATGTTACAAGAGCTCGGAAAACAACAAACTTTAGAGCTGGTACGGAGAATTATGAATGCGCGGTTTCATAACTTCAGGAATAAGAGAAAAAGAAACGCGCAAGTTAAGAATCACTGGAAAAATGAGAATTTCACTCTGCAGCGGAGTGTGTGCTGATATGAAACTTCCTGGCAGATTAAAACTGTGTGCCAGACCGAGACTCGAACTCGGGACCTTTGCCTTTCGTGGACGAATGCTCTACCATCTGAGCTATCCAAGCATGACTGACGCGCCGTCCCCACAGCTGTACTTCTCCCAGTAACTCGTCTCATACCTTCCAAACTTTACAGAAGCTCTCCCGCTACTGCTGGTTTTACATTTTGTTTTAGCGGCGTGTGCCGTTCAGGTTCCGTAATGCGTTCTTTAACAGTTCTTCCCGTTTCGCCTTTATATACTTTGCTCCAGCCACATGTCACTTGACAAACGTCTGCATTGTGGAGGCAATTAGGTGCGTCCGTTTTCCGTCGGAAAAATCTTTTATTTTGTTTTGACTAAAGAAAGATGTCTGGACACCATTTTTCTTTAGAATTCTGCCAATGCGGTCAGTGACCCCAGAAACGAACGGTGAACGGTGAGAAGGCGGTTCTCCGTCATTCTTATGAGCGTGATTAACATTTCGCCTAAAAGCCCTGTCGATTGAAAAACTATCATAGCCATCTGCCTTCAATGTCATATTTAAAAAATTCAACTCCAATTCCAAGATGTCTTCATCACTGACACGGAAGGCACGTGAAGACAGTGTGTTGAGCACTGATTGCTTCTGGGCTGGGTGGTGGTGAGAAATGGCATCTAAATACCTGTTTGTGCTAGTCGGCTTTCTATACACTCTGTGACCTAGATTGTTAGCACATCTTCTTTATACCAACACTTCTAGGAATGGGAGACCGACCTCACTCTCAACCTCCAAGGTCAATTTGATTTTGGAGTGAATTCCATTTAAGAAATTGTGGAACGCATGAAGTTCTTCTTCACTGTGTCGCCATATAACAAATGAATCGTTCACATAGCGGAGACAACTAGAAAGCTTCGAAGGAACACTACTTAATACTTGTTGCTCAAAATGTTCCATAAAAATATCAGCTGCAGCTGGAGAAATGGGTGAGTTCATAGCAAGGCAGTCAGCCTGTTCATAGAATTGAGCATTGTACTTAAAATAGCTTGGACAAAGACATAATTCAATTAAGCCACAACATCTGAAGCAACTTTCTGCCTTATGATATCCATTTTATCTGATACTGGGACTTTAATGAATAAAGATGTCACATCGAAGCTATCAATGGCTGTTGCCCTCCACGAGACTGATCGCCGCCAAATGGAGGCCGTAAGAAACGTATACAAGCAGAGCAGAGACGAATGAGGAATCGTTCTAACAATAGTAGGGACTGCAGCTGACATAAGTGAATTTGACAAAGGGCAGACTGGTATTACCTGGTACTGGAAGCGAACTAGCCGACTGTTCATCTGACACTGTCGTAATCATGGTTAAGTGGGTTCATGGCGAAATTACGAGTTACGACAAGATGTTAGACATCTTCACCCTGTCACATACGTGGACGTCGGGGACTAGCCCACTCTGTAAATCCGGATCGGTGAAGATCTGTGGCGTATCTGAGGACAGAGTAGAGTGCTACTGCAGTCGCAAGGGTTTCGGAGCATGTCATTTAGCGTACGTTGTTGTACATGGGTCTCCATGGTAAATGATCACAATTTGTTCCCATGACGACAAACAATTCCGTTGATTTCTCTTGCAGTGAGTAGTGTATCATCGAGATTGGATGGAGGATCAATGGAAACACATCGCCTGGACAGATTAATCCCGTTTCTTGCCACACCACGTCGATTGTCGTTAGCATTGGGACAAAGCCTAGTCTACCCCACTCTCCATTGTTGCCAGTTGTATCCAATAAGGCGGAGATGACGTCATCCAAGATAGCGGCATGTTGACTTGGCAACAGCGCATGATGTCACCCAATATGGCGGCTATGATGTCTTTCAAGATGGCGGATTTTAGTGGGAAGTTTGAATTTTGAAACTTCCTTTCAGATTAGAACTGTGTGCCAGACTGAGACTCGAATTCAGGACATTTGCCTTTCACAGGCAAGTGCTCTATCATCTGACCTACCCAAGCACAACTCATGTCCTTTCCTCACAGCCTCACCTTCACCAGTACCTTGTCTCATACTTTTCAAACTTCACAGAAGCTCTCCTGCAAACCTTGCAGAAGTAGCACTCCTGGAAGAAAGGATATTGTGGAGAATTTTTACAGGGAGATAGGTCAATTGGGTTACCTCAACTAAACTAACCCCCTCCCCAAGGAAATGGTGAGAAGTTCAAATTCCATCAGGATAATGCAGCCTCTACTAACTTCAGAAAAATGGTGGGAAAGAAAGCGCAGTTGGGATACCTCCACTAACTCAAGTCATCCGACCGCCACCTCTTCCTAGGGACTGATGCAAAGTTTGAATTTTTGCAAAAAGAAAGATCACTTTTGCAGGTTCGAATCCTGCCTCAGGGATGGATGTGTGTGATGTCCTTAGGTTAGATAGGTTTAAGTAGTTCTAAGTTCTAGGGGACTGATGACCTTAGAAGTTAAGTCCCATAGTGCTGAGAGCCATTTGAACCATTTTCTGAAAGATAACTTGCGCTATCTCTACTAACCTAGAAAATGGCAAGAAAGAAAGGGTGTTTGGACTACCTCCACTAAACTCACCTGACCGCCACCTCTTCCTAAGGATTGGTGAGAAAAGGACCCAGCCTTCACTGGTCTGCTGGAGAGAGGAAGGAGTGTACTTTATTTATTTTGGAACAATTTATTTAGGGATGGATTTTGAGAGATAGTATATTTATTACAATGAAACAAAACATTCACTCTGACATGTTTCGGGTCACAACACACAGTCCACAGACCTGTAAACTAGTCCTAAATAATGCTCTGCAGACACAAAGACAACTCCTAAACTACAGAAGTAATTTCAGTACAGGCATACAAACTCCTCCTAAATAATGATGTACACTGATGTGTAGACATGAAATCAACTTGTAAGAAATCCAAATAACGCATAGCATAGCATACAGACTTGCTCACAAAATAATAGATACACAAACAGTGTATGCAGGCACCGACCATCACTTCCTGCCCCCTGAGTTGCACAGAAGGCTACTGCACACACTCCAAGAAGTCTGGATGCACCAGCACCCCCCGCGAAATGACACACAAGTGCCAGTTTGGGTCCCACAAGCATGAGCTGGCGACATCCCTTTCATACTTGGTATCTCAGAAATTAATCTCGAAATATATGTTGACCTAGGAACTGTTGTTGATGCAACTAGACTGGAGCAAAGACCTATTTGCAGAGCACACACTCCAAGGGCACACCACCAGATGCAAGCCAGTGCGAACCATTGCTCTCACGCCAGTGCTGCCTACATACAGCGAGCAGGTGAAAGTTGCCTCTATTTTTGGGTATACAGTAATAGTTCTTCAAGTGTTATACTGACTTCACATGTCTATCTAAATAAGCATCAAGTCATCCTCTGGACCACGCTTGCGTTTGTTTACTGTTGCTGGTGCGCTGACATATAGCTGTGGTGCAGGTCCAATGGGAGTACCGTTCGCCATTGTTTTCTGCAAACCAGGCTTTATTGTTTTCTGCAGACCAGGCTTTCATTGCTAAAATTAGTTTGCAAAAAATCCTAAATTGCACTGACAGTTAAACCTGCAAAAGTTGTCTACAGATCATCAAATACATACAAGACTTACAAGCATATTAGGAGCCAGGAACATATGTAGCAGTGTAACTACAATTAAATATTACAATTGCTGCTACAGATTGACACCAATCCATGTACAGATAATTTCTCCTCTTGACGGCTGTGGTTCTGGAACGAATCACAGTATCTATAGCACATACAATTTCCCACGAGAAAACCTTTCTCATACCCTCACGGCTATCGATGTACTGAATCTATATGTCCCTCACGACAGAACACACACTCATCTTCTCTGATCATGCCACAACATAAGCCACAGTAACTTTACACTCCAATATATACACATTTTACACAAAAAGTGCAGCTAACTTTTATATCTGAACAGTGCCCCCAAAAAATTATGGTATGGCTACACTCACACTGGCTATATGTCTCGATTCACCTAAGTCCTAGGAAATTACGTGACAAAGTCTTACAATCAGCGCATCTGGAAGGTGCTGCATCCAGCAAAGATTCTCTGAAACAAGTATTATGAAGGACAGTAGTCCGGCACTATGTGTGGTAATGAATACTGCACCCATGGACGTAACGCTTGGAACGACATCACCGATGCTGGTTGGTGCACTGTAATCATCAACACTATCGATAGAATAACAAAGGAAAATGTGAATTCGTTCTTCCTCATGGTCCTAACATGGCACCCCACCCATCATCACGTACTATCCTTCCTGCTTTCAACGCGTTCTCAGCGCTATGTAGAGACTCCTATATCACAGCACAAAGGATGTCTTGTGAATCAATGGTGGGTTATGACTGGCTCTTATCGAATTTACCTGCCGAATTACTGCTGCCGCCGGTGTGGAAGCACCGATCGCCTTTCTTTTTTTTCTTTCTGCAGACGAGACTTTCCATGGCAAAAAACAATAGTACACTGATCGCCCTATTGCAGTGACAACTAAACTTTGCAAATCGTCCTACAGATCGTCAAATATGGAAAGACCTTTACTCAGTTATACTGCTCTGCAACTGATGACAGGAGCATGGACATTATAGCGTGAAACGGATCTCAAACCCAGCGGTATATCACTGCATACCATGTGGACGTAGTAAAGACACCATTCGTATCCTGCACCATACAAAATCAGCTCTCTTACATCATTTGTTCATATAGCACGAGGACAGACAACATCGTATATACCCCTCGCAGCACAACGTATTTCCCTGCGAGGTCGGCGGTCATCCACGCCCGACAGGTGCCCAGAGCGCCCTCAGCAGACCGACGTCACTCTCAGAACTGTTCTACATATTCAGGCTCGTTCCTCCTTGGCACCAAGGCGTTACTGTTTCTGAGCAGGACCTGTTTGGTTGCTTGCTTTTCCATATCCATCTCCAGACTCTGGGATTACAAGAACACATGTATTTCGCTTGGTTTGCCATATTATTATACCATTTTCGCGGTACTTCTCGAAATGAAGCACACATCCTACCGACGCTACCGATCGCTCGCCCGACATAATTTCTTAGGTATAGACTGGGAATTATTTCTGTACAAACCCAAAACTTTAGCGAGGTGGGGCGTGCTCTAGACCACTGAGTAACTAGAAACTTATCCTGTCTGAGAAGACCTTTACATGAAAACTCGAAACAAATAGAGGAAAATTATATTTCCAGTCACGAATACCGATGTTGGTGATGTAACAGATTCAAAACCATCCCTATAATTTACAAAGTCAACTAAGGTGTTTCTCATGTCTAGAGAACTGGCAAACGTGTCTTCCACCTACTAGACGTACACACCACAATCGATCTTCTCTCAGCTAAATGAAGAAGTTAAATGCGAAGTAGCAGTCAACCAAACAATTTATAAGGGAGGGAATACTGGCCCAGGGCAAAAACATGACCATATTGTATCTCGTCAAATTTCAAGTTGACCGCAAAAGCTGCCCAACAAGTACTAAGTATTAGTTCACTATTCAACTGTCTAGAGGACAATACAGTTAAGTCAGCTACACCCCTACACTCCAACAGGCGTCTCCATTCCGACGGCTTCTACTGTTAACGGGAAACGTGAATCATTGCAGTCACCGGCGGTGCAAGCTAAGCATGAACAGGTAGACTCATCCTAGGAAACCAGTCACATGTATATTGTACCACTGTACTTACATCTAATGTTACGATCGTGATCTCAGTTGAACGACATTCGACAATGATCAAATTATTGGAAATACTGACGGATGTGGCTCAGGAAACAGAAGTATCTGTACCGTTCTTATGACTTGACATACTTTTTTACTCTCACAGCACTTCACGTCAAATCCATACCTTCCTTAAGACCGGACACATTCGTTTCCTTTGCATATATGGGAACACAAATACATACTTTGCACACCTTATGCTCAAGGCGAATGTGTCACCCATCACCTACTACTAAATATAATACTACACCAATAAACGATTGTAGACGATATAAAATAATACTGACCGAAAATCAACAATGGGTGGATTTACCGCATAAGTTTTTCTTGTGAGAGCTACCACCATGTCTTAGAAAGAGAGGCGCAGTCTTCTTACAAACCACTACATGTTAAAAAAAGACAGAACCATATTACCATCACAAGCAGTCTTAGTTATACAGATGCACACAAGTATCCCTGTTAAAAGCTATTTCAGCTTTTTAAATCCACGTACAGCATTACCTATGAATGATGTGGTTTTCCAGACAAATACCATGACAGTGCACCCTCGTAATAAAATCATATTTCTGGTACTCTCATATCTCAAAACGAGCCACCTTTCTCGAACCTATCTGCTACAGTAAAATTACAACAAGGTTTTAGGAAGACCTATGAATCTTGCAACTTGGAGAGGGCTGTTGCAGTGTAGGAAAGTAGTTGACTTAACCGTGTTGTCCTCTAGCCGACCGAATAGCGAAGTAATGCTTAAGTATGTTTTGGATAGCTTTTGTGAACGCCTGGGAATTTGAGAAGACTGAATATGGAAGTGTTTTTGCGCTGTACCGTTATTCCCTCCCATCTAAACTGTTCGGTTGACTGCTTCTGCACATTTCACGCCTTTATTTAGTTGAGGAAACATCGAATGTAAGACACATTTGCCAGTTCTCTAGAAATGAGAAACACCTTAGTGGACTTTGTAAATTTTAGGGATGAATTGAGATCTGTTACATCACGCAGACGTGAAAAGTTTCTAGTTAGAAAGTAGTTTACTGCTCGCCCCACATCTCTAAGGTTTCACGTTTGTAGAAAAATAATTTCAAGTCTATATCTTCGAAATTATGTTACATGAGCGATCGGCAGGATACTGCTGTGTGCTTGATACATAGAAGTGCCGCGAAAATGGTATAATATTATTGCAAACCATGTGAAAATACATGTGACCTTGTAATCCCAGGGTCTGGAGATGGGTGTAGAAGAGCAAGCAAGCAAGCAGGTCTGGACCAGAAACTGTAACGTGTTTGTGCCGAGAGGGAACGAGCCCAAATTTGTCAGAACAGTTCGGTGAGTGACTTCGATCTGCTGAATGCACTCCCATCACCCGTTTGGGGTGGATGACCGCCGAACTCACAGGGAAATATCTAGTGCTGGGAGGAGTGTATTCGGCGCTGTCTGTCTTCGCAGTATATGTACAAATGATATGAAAGGACTGACTTTATATGGCGCACAACACGAATTGTATGTTTACTACATCGACGGGGTATACAGTGATATATTGCAGGGTTGGAGAACAGTTTGATGCTCTAATATTCAAGCACTTGTCCTCAGTGTGAGAGCAGTGTAATTGAGAAAGAGTCTTTCCGTATTTGATGATCTGTAGGGCATGTTGCAGAGTTTAACTGTCGTTGCAATATGGCGATCAGTTTAAAATAGTTTTTTCCACTGAAAGTCTCGTCTGTAGAAAGAAAAAAAAGAAACCCGGACGATGCTTCCACACCGGCGGCATCAGTAATTCGACCGGTAAGTTACATAAGAGGCAATCGTAACCCGCATTCATTCACAAGTCATCCTTTGTGCTGGGATATAGGAGTCTCTATATAGTGCTGAGAACGTTTGTGTATGTGAAAAGCAAAAGGGTAATAGGTGATGGGCAGGAAGCCACGTTAGGACCGCGAGGAAGAACGAATTCGCGTTTTCCTTGTTCTGTCGGTAGTGATGATGATTACAGTACACCAGCCAGTGTTGGTGATGTCTTTCCAAGCATTACGTCTGCGGGTGTGGTATTCATTATCACACATAGTACCGGACTACTGCCCTTCATAACACTTCTTAGAGATAATCGTGGCGGGATGAAGCACCTTCCAGATGCGCTGAATGTAAGACTTCGACAGATAATTACCCGGGGCTGAGGAAAGTCGAGACATATAGACTGTGTGAATGTAGGCATACCATAATTTTTTAGGGTGCTGTACAGGTATAAAAAATAACTGCACTGGTTGTGTAAAATGGGTATATATTGGAGTGTAAAGTTACTGTGGCTTATGTTGTGGGATGATCAGAGAAGATGATTGTGTGTTCTATCGTGAGGGACATATAGATTCAGTGCATCTATAGCCGCAAGGATATGAGAGAGATTTTTTTGTGGAAAATTATATATGCAATAGATACTGTGATTCATTCCAGAATCACAGCCATCAAGAGGAGAAATTACCTGTACATTTCTTGGTGTCAGTCTGTAGCAGCAATCGCAATATTCAATTGTAGTTACACTGGGGAATACGTTCGTGGCTTCCAATATTCTTGTGAGTCTTGTATGTATTTGATTATCTGTAGACAACTTTTGCAGGTATAACTGTCAGTGCAGTTTAGCGATCTGTGCAGAATAATTTTACTGCTGAAAGAGTGGTCTGTTTTAAGCAATGGAGAATGGTGCTCCCACTGGACCACACCATACCTATGAGTCCTCACACCAGCAATGGTAAACTCATGCATGCGTGGCCCATAGGATGAGTTGGCGCTTATTTAGATAGACGTGTCAAGTCAGTATAACACTTGAAGAAATTTCACATGCTGCCAGGAGCGGAGTGAGAGTGATGGCTCATGCTGGCTTGCGTCTGGCGGTGTCTCGTGGCGACGTGACGCACTCTGCAAATAGGTCTTCGCTCCCGTCCGGTCGTGTCAGCAATGGTGCCTAGGTGATGGCGTATTTCGAGAGGATTCTCTCAGGTATCAAGTAGGAAAGGGCTGCTGCCACCTAATGCCTGAGGGACCTGAACAGGCACCTGAGCATAGCTAGTCAGTTGACGGCCGCATCAATTCGCGGGGGCTGCCGCTAGCCTTCTGTGCAGTCCAATGGACAGGGGCAGCGGGTGACGTTTGCGCATGTTGATTGTATGCTGGTTGCATTATTTTGCGAGCAGGTCTGTAGGCTGTGCTATGCACTATCTGGGCAGTTTATGAGTTGATTTCTTGTCTGCAAATCAGTGTACTGCATTCTCTAGGAGGAGTTTGCATGTCTGTGTGCTGAAACTTTTTCATTAATTTAGGAGTTGTTTTCATGCCTGCAGAGTGTTATTTAGGAGCGGTTTACAGGTCTGTGGGCTGGCTGGCATGACTCCAAGCATGTCAGAGCGTGTGTTTTGTATCAGTGTGGTAAATATGCTGTCTCTCAAAATCCTTCCCTAAATAAACTGTTGAAAAATAAATAAAGTACACTCCTTCCACACTCTCTCCAGCAGCCCAGAGCAGGCTGAGTCAATTTCCCCTCCAGGCAGCCATCTTGGGCTATACCATGGAATGGATGACTTCACCCTTTGGTGGAAGTACTGTGTACTTGGTTAGTTGGACTCCAAATCTCGTAGTAAACACTCTGTTTCCTGCCATTTCTCTCCACCCCCGACCGCCATGTTGGATTATGTCACAGAACAGGTGACAGTGCCCTCTGGTGGCCGTACTGTGTACTAGGTCAGTAGGACTCTGGATCTCTTGGTGGAGACACTGTCTGCCACCATTTTCCCACACCATCTTGGATTACATCACAGGAGGGATGACAGCACTCTCTGGTGACAGTACTGTGTACTAGATCAGTTGGACTCTAGATCCCATGGCGATCACACTGTTTCCCTCCATTTTCCCCCACCATCTTGGATTACATCATGGAATAGATGACTTTGCTCTCTGGTGGCAGTTCTGCGTACTGGGTCAATAGGACTACAGTTCCCATGGCGATCACACTGTTTCCCTCCATTTTTCCCCACCATCTTTGATTACATCAAGGAATAGATGACAGTGACCTATGGTGGTGGTACTGTGTACCAGGTCAGTTGAACTTTGGACACCTTGGTGACCACACTGGATGGCTGTACTGCCTCTAATTGTTTAAATAAAATAGTGAATGCATAATAAAGACTTATGTCCAGCACAGGTCAAGTCCTCTTCTTGAAATTTCCTAGGAAGGGGTGGCAGTCAGATGACTTAGATTACTGGAGGCAGCCCAAGTGCTCTTCCTTTGTATCCACTTTCTTAGGTTAGTAGAGACAGCCCAAGTGACCTTTCTTTACCGCCAAAATACAAACTTAACACCAACCCCTAGGAAAATGTGATGGTTGGATAACTTGGGTTAGTGGAGGTATCCCAGCTGCCCTTTCTTTCACGCCAAATATTTCTTACATTAGTAGAGGCTGCATTATCCAGATGGACTTTGAACTTCCCGTCATTTTCAGAGGTAGGGAGATAGGTTAGTGGAAGTAGCCCAATTGACCTATCTTCCCACCAAACTTTACAGAAGCTGTCCTGCAATCCTTGCAAAACCAGCACTCCTGGAAGAAAGGATATTGCGGAGACACGGCTTAGCCATAGCCTGGGGGGGAGGGGGGGGGGGGTGTTTCTAGAGCGAAATTTTCACTCTGCAGCGCTGTAGAGTGAAAATTTCATTATCAAATCCGTCACCTTTAGTGATGTCATGGCTTCCTTCTTGGAGATGTCATATTCTGTTGACAAGTCTACAATCCGCGACCTTGTATGACGTTATCGCCGCAATCTTGGATAACAGTACCTAGCACCAGATTCACCCTTGTCCCAATACTGTCATTTCCATGTACCTTGTTATGCGTGCCAATGGTTGTTCGCAGCATGAACTGCACCATGGACTGAGGCTTGTGTGGGTCCGTATTGTGCTGAGGAGGATATTCACATAAGGGATATTTACATAGACTTCTTTGGGGCCTCTGGTAGTTACAGCTGTGTACTGCATCCACAAAATTTCTGACCTTCTGCATTAGCGATCGTGGTTATCGCTGAAACAACCGTTTCTCAGTTACACCAGTTCATTTAGTCTCGAATTTAACCTGACTGTTAAAGCTACTCAATTTAACCGACTCCTGAAATAACCAAATTTCGATTTCTTATTGCTGTATTTCCCAATAATAAACGTTGACTTCCAACAGAGACTAACAATTTCTGATGAAGGTGAAAGAATAGGATTGCTCTCATGTTCTTCAAGAAAGATTGTGAAGGGAGATAGCCACAGGGACAGAGAGAGCGATACGTGACGAATTGATAACATCTCTGCATCGCCAATTTTGGATTTTATGAATTCTTCAACCTTGAAGCAACTCAGAATTAAGGGTTCAGTTGTTATCTCAAGTTCAGAGTACGTCAAAATAATTATAGGTATGTCAATCAAATTTACGTCCTCTTCCAATGAATACTTTGATGTTTTTTCATCTTATATGCTACGGCAAGTTTGTTGTGCCTCTTCCCATTTTTAATATTTTAAGGAAAATCAGGCAGTATACTTCACTAACATCGCATCTTGTGAAATACTTCCAAATTACCCATGGTGCTATTCTGCAGTACAACAGATGTCCGAGGCGAGAGCGGGAAACTATAACACAGACCAGACTTGGACAAGTGTAGCACACGGCACGTGCACGGACATCGTTCAACAGGCCACGCCACACGGCAAGGGGTACATAATTGTCTCCCAAATGCTTTATCGATTCTTATATCTCTATTTGTTGCTAGTTTCTAACTGTATGCGTTGTTATTAAAATATTGTGGATTGGTTTTTCGAATTTCTGTAATAACCCAATATTTCAAAAGAAATGGAAATTTTACTCCTTTTAAAGAAAGTTCTGCTTAGAAACCAAACTTTGGCACTGCTACTACGTCGGTTTTTTACCTGGTTGTTAGTAAAAAATGAAAAACGCCGGATGGAACCGACACCTAACAAATACCGAAAAATAAGGTTGTTTAGAACGAAAGTACCGGTATCGGTTTTAACAAGTCGGTGTTTCACATCACTAACCTGCATCCCTTCTTGATTGGTGCATTCTCCGTCATGATCAGATCTTCGAGCAGGATAACATTCCGTATCACAAAAACTAGAGTGGTGATACAGTTGCATGAGGTGCATATACGTGATCTCAACTCTATTTGGCCACCAAATTCGCCTGTTCTATACCCGATGGCGCACTTCTGGGACGTTACCGGGCGCCAGCTCGGCGTTCACAGGTCACCGGCTCGTAATTTACAGGGATTGCGTGACCTGTACATAGTCAACTGGTGCCGCAAACTTCTGGAAACCTGCCAGTTATTTGTCGAATCTATACCAGGAAAAAACAAGTTACTGCACTGTATTCCAAAGTTGACGTAGGAAACCCAAACGCCGGATCGTGATTGATTGCAAGATTCACAACGAAATGCAATTCTTTACTGATTATTGAGTAATGCTCGTGAGTAAGGAGTCGCTACGATTTGGGATTAATATCTTCAAGTTTACTCCTCAAGCCACCGAACAGTGCATGACGGAGTGTAGGAGAGAAGAGAGAGAGAGAGGAGAGAGAGAGAGAGAGAGAGAGAGAGAGAGAGAGAGAGAGAGAGCGGGGGGGGGGGGGGATCTAATGAAGAGCTGCACATTTCGCGGCGGCCGCGGTGGTCTAGCGGTTCAGGCGCTCAGTCCGGAACCGCGCGACTGCTACGGTCGCAGGTTCGAATCCTGCCTTGGGCATGGATGTGTGTGATGTCCTTAGGTTAGGTAGGTTTAAGTAGTTCTAAGTTCTAGGGGACTGATGACCACAGATGTTAAGTCCCATAGTGCTCAGAGCCATTTTTTTGTTTTGTTTTGCACATTTCGCCACGGGATCGTTTGGTAAGCGTGTGGGCGTTACCAACATGTTCATCATGCTCCGGAAAGAGTCCGGAAAACATATTAGTTCCCTCCCACACCACGCCCACGAAGTCACCACGACTAGAAAATCGTGGCAAGTGGACCCCAAACCGTGATTTATCTGCAGTCGTTCTTCCTACCCACCATTCGCGCGTGGAACAGGAAAAACGAATAGAAAGGGAGGGGATGACAGCAGTACCACAGGTATCGTCCGTCACACGCCGTAAGTTAGCTTGAGCAGAAAGCAGATGTAGATGTGGACCAGTGGGTCCCGATCTTTTCTGAATACAACTATTCCCCAGCCCCTAGCCACCTAATGTTGTCACTTTAGGGATTAACTAAACTTTAAAATTAAAAAGATTGTTCTTTGAACACCTTTGTTTTTAAAATGACGCAACGTAAGGGACATTTAGTTTTTGTACGGTTTTATTAAAAAATGAACTAACGAGTCGGCGACACAGCTGGATCGGCTTATTTCTAGGAATCTGTATTTACACAATAATGAAGCAGTGCATCGCGAGTGGTGCCTGCAACTCTTTCTCAGAAAAGAAGGCTAACTATCCGTACGCACGGAACACTCTGCACCACTCCTCTCCCTAACGACACTTGATGCTCTCACACCCTAGACCCCATTTCAATTCAACCAACTTACAAGGAGACGGGACGACCGTGGGGTCGGGGATTTGTCCGCAATTTTGTGTGGTGAAACAGGACACCTAACACCTCACGTGGTTAAAATATTAGGATGCGCTACCCGTAAAATCCCTTACGGTGCCTTATGAGTACAAAATGTTAATACACAGCTGATAATACTGTTTCGGCTCATCAGTGTGTAATACATAAGTGTCGTAATTATCATCGAACGAAAAATGAGGCAAGTACAGAATTTTTAAGATTAGATATCGATTCAGGGGTGAATTATCACCTAGAAACAATGTATATATTATTCTTGCAACCGAAAAAAATTATTTTTGTTGTTAACCAGTGTAAGTGACCAACCTCAGTGAAGGAAATGAGTTATTCTGGCTGTCCATCCCGGTGTAAAATTGTCATGATTTTTTTCTATATTGCAGCAACAGCCCGGCGTGCGCAGCGCCTAAAGTAAATACAGCACGCGCCACTGTCGAAAACACGACGCCGCCCCTCCTAATTACGTAGACCATGAGGCAATCTGCGCTGTCCGGAAACAAAGCTCTGTTATGCAAAGCAAAAACAGTACAACGTCGTCCAACGTTATTATGTCTGTTTGCCAACAACTGATATTTTTTCAAAATATTTACATGCTCGCGAAAGTGTATACGAAAGATCGTGTTTCCATTTCAATGAATGTTTGGCAATTTAGCGTAGAGTATTAATTCATAAATTTTCATTTTCTAGACAAACATTAATCAAAAGCGAATATTAATTACAAGACAATTCGCTTCCGCACAGCCGGCGTTCACACAGTGCACGCAGTACGAGATTATGACAGCTTTGTTTGTTATCCGGTTTTGTCGTGTGGTCATATCACACTGTTTGTAGAGTGTCTGACAACAGAATACGATATACCTTCGATTTTTGTACGTGGTGCTACTCGCAACGTGAAAGGAGTGGCTACCATTTCCTTTTGAATTCGCAAGTCCGTTGGATGGTTTGATAGAGTCCTCCAAAACGTTCCTTGTAGTGTTTGACTGTTCATGTCTGGATAACTGCAATACTTGGTAGCTTCTTCTGGTCACTCTGACCAGTTGTTGCACCTGCTGATAATGTGTGTGTATTTGTGAATGCTTTGCCACACATACAACAACTTTCATCACATCCTGTCAGAGATTTTACCTTATACTTTGTTACACTAGTAGTTAACACCTACATGTGTTATCTGTTTTAAGTGTACTCTGAAATCGATGGTACATATGTGCGACTGTTCACAGAGAGAGAGTGGGAGCAGCGACGTGTTTCTTTAGCAGGTCTCTTTTGTTTCGACTTCTCGCATTGCTTTCCGGCGTTGGATATTGTTTTGAGCGCTCTTGGAAACGATTACAATATATCTGACTTACTTGTGGATTTGGCATGATGTCTGTACGTGTTCGCACTTTGAATAGACATCTTCTTCTATAGACTTTACGTGTGAGAGGTAAAATATGAGCTTTTATATGAGAACTTTCTTTTCGAATTGAAATAAGAATGCATTCGCAACCAAATTAGGATTGCTTCGAAGTAAGCAAGATAAAATTTGGAAGACACGTTTTGACCGTATGTCATTCACGTAGCAGATATTCAGATACTGGGGTGTCCTAATTTCGGTACGACTAATGTTTAACATGTCATTGATACCAGTGTTTCTTCTGCTGCAGATGTCTCCCCTTCTTCCATTGGTACTGGTGCTGCTGCTGAAGTTAATGCCGGCGTTATCTTAGTTTCTGTCACTACTGCTTTAATTTTTGTTGCTAAAGAAGCTATATTAACTCCTAAACAGCAAGTGTTTATATTGTTGCTCCATTTGCTATTGCTTCTGAGTCATCGAACGGCAGACATGTGCGGTGATTGATAGAGCTTCAGTGGCTGATCCTTCTGCCAACAACAAAACTTATACTACTGTTGCACTATTTCTAGCCCACTTGTCAGAAATTCATAAGTTTTGGCATAAGTAAGACTTGCCTTTTTTATTTCGGTGCAACCCTTGTTTTCTATATTAATTTCTCTCTAGATTGACAGTGGTGAGAAATATTCTGTGCAATTTATTAGTAAATTATCCTGTTGCTAGTATTCCATTACCTGAATGTCTTTCACACGAGAAGATTAGTTAGTTCATGATTTTCGGAAGTGCTTGGAACTATAATTGTTTCCTTTTTTAACTCCAAGAGATTCAGGTAATTGTTTTAATTGATCCTCAAGTGTCGTTCTTTTCCACCAGTCTTCTGGCTGGTTCGATGCGGCCTGTCATGAATTCCTCTCCTGCACTAACATCTTCATCTTAGAGTATCAGCTGCAACCTGCGTTCTTAACTATTTATTGTTTGCCTTCCTCTACAGTTTTTACTCTCTACCGTTCCCTCTAGCACCATGGAGGTTATTCCCTAACGTCTTAACACATGTCTATCACTCTATCGTTTCTTCTTATAAGTGCTTTCCTTTCCTCGTCGATTCTGCGAAGAACCTCCTCGTTCCTTACTTTATCAATACACCTGATTTTCTACATTCTTCTGTAGCACGACATCTCAAACTCTTTGATTCTCTTCTTTTCCGATTTTCCCACAGTCCAGGGTTCATTACTGTGCAATACAGTGCTCCAAAAGTACACCAAGAGAAATTTCTCCCTCAATTTAAGGCCCGTGTTTAATTCCAGAGAACTTCTCTTGGACAGAATTGGCCTCTTTGCCTTGCTAGTCTGTTTTTTATGTCCTTCTTGCTTCGACCGTCATTGGTCATTTTGCTTCCAAGGTAGAATAATTCCTTAACTTCGCCCATTCGTGGTTAGCTAATTTGATGTGAAGTTTCTCACTCCTCTTATATCTATTACTTCTCATTACTTTTGGTTTTTTCCAGTTTATTCTCAATCGATATTCTGTAATCATCAGACTGTTCATTCCATTCAACACATACTGTAATTCTTTTCACTTTCACTGACGATAGCAATACCATCAGCGAATGTTATAACTGATATCCTTTCACCCTGAATTTTTATCCCAGTCTTCAACCTTTCTTTCACTTCCATTATTGCTTCTTCGATTTACCTATTGAACAGAAGGGGAGAAAGACTGGACTCTCTCCTTAAACTTTCTTTAATCGGAGAACTTTGCTATTGGTATTCCAATCATTTGGCCACTCCTGGTTCTTGTACACACTGTGTCCATCTTCTCTTTCCCTATAGCT
Organism: Schistocerca gregaria; assembly: GCF_023897955.1. NCBI lineage: Eukaryota > Metazoa > Arthropoda > Insecta > Orthoptera > Acrididae > Schistocerca > Schistocerca gregaria. Next base: position 1,046,560,866 of record NC_064920.1, on the reverse strand, counting down.
TACTCCTATTTTTCTAACATTTCGAATCTTGTACCATTTTACATTGTGTAACGCTTTTTGTACGTCTAAAAATCCTATGAGCGCGTCTTGATTTTTCTTCAGTCGAGCTTTAATTATCAAGCGCGACGTCAGAACAGCATCTCTGGTGCCTTTTCGTAAAGCCAAACTGACCGCCTTCTAACAGAACATTAATTTTCTTTTCCATTCTTCTGTATATTATTTTTCTCAACAGCTTGGATGCATGAGCTGTTAAGTTGATAGTGCGATAGTTATCACATTTATCTGCTTTTGCTGTCTTCGGAATTGTGTGGAAGATTTTTCACCCATCATCTGATAGTACGTCACCAGTCTCCCACATTCTACTCACCAACTATTCATTTGGCTCCCACTTCTCCCAGCGTCAAAGAAACTGGTATAGCCATGCGCATTGAAATGTAGAGATGCGTAAAGAGGCAGAAGACGGCACTGCGGTCGGCAACGCCTGTGTAACACAAGTGTCTGGTGCAATTGATAGATCGGTTACTGCTGTTACAATGGTAAGTGATCAAGATTTAAGTGAGTTTTAACGTGGTGTAGTTGGTGCACGAGCGATGTAACACAGCATCTCTGAGGTAGCGATGAAGTGGGGATTTTCTCCTGCGACCATTTCACGAGTGTACCGTGAATATCAGGAATCCGGTGAAACATCAAATCTCCTACGTCACTGCGGTCGGAAGAAGATCCTGCAAGAATGGGACCAACGACGACTGAAGAGAATTGTTCACCGTGACAGTAGTGCAACCCTTCCGCAAATCTGCTGCAGATTTCAGTGCTGGGCCATCAACAAGGGTCAGCGTGCCAACCATTCAACGAAACATCACAGGTATGGACTTCAGGCGCCGAAGACCTACGCGTGTACCGTTGGTGACAAAACAAATCTTTGCGCCTAGCCTGGGCCCGTCAACACCGACATTAGACTGTTGATGACTGGAAACATGTTGCCTGGTCGGACGAGTCTCGTTTCAAATTTTATCGAGCGGCTGGACGTGTACGTGTATGGAGACAACCTCATGAAACCATGGACACTGCATGTCAGCAGGGGATTGTTGAAACTGGTGGAGGCTGGCTCTGTAATGGTGTGGAGGGTGTGCAGTTCGAGTGATATGGGACCCATGATACCTCTAGGTATGACTCTGACAGCTGACTCTGACAGCTGACACGTTCGTAAGCATCCTGTCCGATCACCTGCATCCATTCATGTCCATTGTGTATTCCGACGGATTTCGGCAATGCCAGCAGGACAATGCGACACGTCCAGAATTGCTACAGATTGGCTCCAGGTACACTCTTCTGAGTATAAACACTTCCGCTGGTACCAAACTCCCGAGACATGAACATTATTCTGCATATTTGGGATATCTTGCAACGTACTGTTCTAAAGAGATCTCCATCGCCTTGTACTCTTACGGATACATGGACTGCCTGCAGGATTCATGGTGTTAACTCCCTCCTGCACTGCCTCAGATGTTAGTCGAGTTTATACCATACTGTGTTGCGCCGCTTCTGCGAGCTCGCATAGGGCCTACACGATATTAGGCAGGTGTACCAGTTTCTTGTGTTCTTCAGTGTAGAAATACCGAAGAAATGTTGTCAGTCGTACTTCTTCTTGATATCTGTATACAGCATTTCTTTCAAATTTCGTACATACGATCCACCAGGTTTTATTAAATCTACCTTCCAGTCCTGGTTAACAATGTGAAGGTTCAGCAATTTCTTTGTGTTGGCTGTCGGATACTTTAAATTAGTCTGAAATAACACGACACAGAACACAAGGATTTCTTTTGTTTTCGGTATTACTACATGTCTGGTTGGAAGATAATTTTAACACATTTCTTCATATTTGTAGCTAATGCTGAAGCACCTGTTAACTCTAAAATAATCACCCACCTTTAGGTCTAAATCGCTCTGGCAAGCCTCACCGTTCCATGACATCCATCTGCAGATTTATTGTCTAAATTAGTATGTTAATATTTGTTTTGGTGTAGATACAGATTTCTTCTTATAATTATTCATTTATTTCGTTATTATTGGATCCTTAACTGCTTCTTCTTCGTAAAGCTGCCCTTGAAGGGCATTCGATTTTCATCTATAGAAGATTAATTTTGCAAGAGAATCATATCGATATTTTCGTTGCGTCCAAGAACACTTGGTGCCCACCACAGACACTTGCTTAGGATTTTCTCTTATTTGACGTAACGTACGTTTCATCTTTAACTTTTTCCACTTAAATTTAGAGTTTACGTATAAATCTGTAGTATGCTTTCTTCTTGGTGCCTTTGCCTCCTGCATGACTATGTAAGTAGAAATACCTAACAAGAAGAACACGGCATGTGCCATAACTTGATTTCCCAGACGTTTTACTCAGTAGAAGAGGCGGTCAAAATAAGCGATTATGTGCCTCTGCTTATCCACAGATACTCAACCGTTCCTGAGAAAAGGGAGGTCCACGTTTTCGAGGTCGTATATGTGCTTTTTAGCGAGAAAGTGGCTGAAACAAAGTGGTGAAATAGTGGCTAGCGTAATGGCTTCAAAATTCTGTGTCCCGTGTTCTAGGACAGATTACTATTTTTTTCGTTTATCGACATTAGAAGCTTCTACACGATTGTTTCCCAGTGTATATTGAGTTAACGTTCTCCGTATTCGTTTACTAATAGAATGGTGTGCAGAATGAATTAAAAAAGAAAAGACAGATCATAATAGACGAATGAAAAATTACTGAAATTATTTTTGCGGAAATTCTTGTAGCGTGTCTTGATTTGTAAGCAACTGCGAGCGGCAATTTTCGGAAAAGTGATCCGTTAGGCGTGGTTTTCATCAAAATTTTAGCACTGTTTTTCTTTTCCGAGAGAGACTTACACGAACAAATGAAGCTGTGGCAAACCTGCCTGCATGTGATGCTCGTGGTGATCCGAATTTCTGTATTTCGAATGTTTCTACGATCTGTACAATCTAAGGGAACGTACAAAATCTTCCTGAAAAATAAACTTAAGAATATAACATAAGAATGGATAGAAGAATGAAATGAAAGAATATGAGAATTTTAAAAGATTGTACTCCCAGAAAATATCACATATACATGTATTATACAATAAATATATGACATTATTGTGAAACCCAGTTGTAATTTTACATTCACTTTAACGCCCTTGTATCCCCTAACTTGATAAGAAGCATTCGTACAGTAATATTTTATGGACATGAGCAGGTAAATGAAAAGATAAAATTAAGTAAAATAAAGAAAAACAAAAATTGTGATTCGAAAGCGGGACGTAGAAGTAACAGACTGCGACGCTAATCATTGTGCCACCAGTTCAGCTGAATTGTCATTACTAATAGACATCTAAAGATCATAAAAATTGACGGACGTTTTCTCAGAAACGGTCGAAAATCAGTGGGTAAGCCTAAACATGTGTTCGCCTATTTTGGCTCCTCTTACGTTGTGCGAAGTTCCTGCGAAATCAGTTGGTGGTATCAGTCATGTTCTCCTCGTAAGTGGCGAATAGTTCTTGCGATATGACTACTTGAACCCTAAGTGTAGAAATAGCACTAGTGAGATGTACTATTTGCCCGATAACGTTTACTTGCGTCTTACCGAGCGAGGTGGCGCAGTGGTTAGTACACCGGACTCGCCTTCGGGAGGTCGACAGTTCAGTCCCGCGTCCGGCTATCCTGATTTAGGTTTTCCGTGATTTCCCTAAATCGCTACAAGCAAATGCCGGGATGGTTCCTTTGAAGGGGCACAGCCAACTCCCTTCCGTAATCCGATGAGACCGATGACGTCGCTGTTTGGTCTCCTCCTCCCAAACAACCCACCCATCCACTTGCGTATTTTTCGTTATTGCGTCTTGCGATTTCGCTTCTGTGTGGGCACTGGTGAAATCTGTTTGCTATCTCTGTAAATCGATTCAATAATCGTTATTTAATATTTCAAATTAGAAAGGAATATCTACAAGCAGAAATTTCTTATGCCACAATACTGGGTCGGCTGTTTTTCGTGATTCGACTAACTAATTATATTTTTTATTTTAATTTTGTTGCTGGGTACCCTTCCTGTCGCCACAGTCGTAAGTTAACTTAGCGAAAGTAAGTCGTGCCTGCCATCTGCGAATACTGTAAACGTTCTTCTGCTTCTTATTGTAATTTAAATAATTGTGTTTTTGTATTTTTTAAGCAGGTGGTTAGGGAGACACCGACCATTTACCGAAATAATTCCTGCAACTGTCTATTGCTTCTTTCGTTCTCATAAGGAGTTGTTGATGTGTTTCTGTCAGTGAATTCGAATGACGGATGAGGGCAAGGGCACACCACCCCAATAGGACGATGTGTAGTAATGAAGTGCAGTGATCACATCAAGATCTGGGTGTTGTGTAGCCTTAATTTTCTCATAAAATAGGTCCTTTGTGTTAAATAATTAGCACGAGCTTTATCAACAGTAGTCACTAAAGTTACATGAAGACCAATCTCCGAACAGCAGAAAACTTACCAGCCATGCACTAAAGCCTTACATTTAGAAATCTTCTTCAATGTGAAGCCACACTACCATAGCTTATCTATTATTGTTTGATAGCGGTAGATACTGTGTTTTGTTAACTGTATGTATACGTACGTGCGTACGCTGTGCGAGTGAGCTGGCAGCATTGCGTAAATAAATCAGTTCGTTTCATTCACATTTCTACTGTCGGAGAGGATTCAGCTGCGTCGTAATGAGTATTCGAATTGCAAGTGCTCGTTGTTCTATACAAGGGCGACGTACTTGAGGACAATATTATGGAAATGGAAGAGGATGTAGATGAAGATGAAATGGGAGATATGATACTGCGTGAAGAGTTTGACAGAGCACTGAAAGACCTGAGTCGAAACAAGGCCCCAGAAGTAGATAACATTCCATTAGAACTATTGACAGCCTCGGGAGAGCCAGTCCTGACAAAACTCTACCATTTGGTGAGCAAGATATATGAAACAGACGAAATACCCTCAGACTTCAAGAAGAATATAATAAGTCGAATCCCAAAGAAAGCAGGTGTTGACAGGTGTAAAAATTACCGAACTATCGGTTTAATAAGTCACGGCTGCAAAATACTAACGCGAATTCTTTACAGACGAATGGAAAAACTAGTAGAAGCCGACCTTTGGGAAGATCAGTTCGGATTCGGTAGAAATATTGGAACACGTGAGGCAATACTGACCCTATGGCTTTTCTTAGAATCTAGATTAAGGAAAGGCAAACCTACGTTTCTAGCATTTGTAGACTTAGAGAAAGCTTTTGACAATGTTGACTGGAATACTCTCTTTCATATTCTAAAGGTGGCAGGTGTAAAATACAGGGAGCGGAAGGCTATTTACAATTTGTATGAAAACCAAGTGGCAGTTATAAGAGTCGAGGGGCATGAAAGGGAAGCAGTGGTTGGGAAGGGAGTGAGACAGGTTGTAGCCTCTCCTTGATGTTATTCAATCTGTATATTGAGCAAGCAGTGAAGGAAACAAAAGAAAAATTTGGAGTAGGTATTAAAATCCATGGAGAAGAAATAAAAACTTTGAGGTTCACCGATGACATTGTAATTCTGTCAGAAACAGCAAAGGACTTGGAAGAGCAGTTGAACGGAATGGATAGAGTCTTGAAGGGAGGATATAAGATAATCATCAACAAAAGCGAAACGAGGATAATGGCATGTAGTCGGGTGATATTGAGGGTATTATATTAGGAAATGAGACGCTTAAAGTAGTAAAGGAGTTTATCTATTTGGGGAGCAAAATAACTGATGATGGTCGAAGTAGAGAGGATATAAAATGTTGACTGGCAACGCAAGGAAAGCGTTCTGAAGAAGAGAAATTTGCTAACATCGAGTATAGATTTAAGTGTCAGGAAATCATTTCTGAAAGTATTTGTATGGAGTGTAGCCATGTATGGAAGTGAAACATGGACGATAAATAGTTTAATAGAACCTTTAGAAATGTGATGCTACAGAAGAATGCTGAAGATTAGATGGGTAGATCACATAACTACTGAGGAGGTATTGAATAGAATTGGGGAGAAGAGAAGTTTGTGGCACAAGTTGAGTAGAAGAAGGGATCAGTTGGTAGGACATGTTCTGAGACATCAAGGGATCACCAATTTAGTATTTGAGGGCAGTGTGGAGGGTAAAAATCGTAGAGTGAGACCAAGAGATGAGCACACCAAGCAGATGCAGAAGGATGTAGGTTGCAGTAGGTACTGGGAGATGAAGAAGCTTGGGCAGGATAGAGTAGCATGGAGAGCTGCATCAAACCAGTCTCAGGACTGAAGACTACAACAACAACAACAACATTGTTCTATAAGTTTCTCTATTGCGTGTTTCTTAGTACTGCAGTGTTTTCAAAGAATTTCTAAGAAACAAAGTCGTAAGGCTAGTTTAGAAAAATATTTGTCTCTGACTGCAGCAAATGTGTCATGATGCACCCACACACACACACACACACACACACACACACACACACACACACACACTACATATTAGTTTGAGTCAGAAAAGAATACAGTGCAAGTTATCATGAGACCGGATACAATCAGAAACTGACAGCCTAACCTCTGCCAGCTTGAGGAATATTCCTCACGGACGTTTCGGGAACTCTTTATTGCATACCATAATCATCACCAGTACAACAAGTTAACGACTACTGGAGTTCAAAAATGCTTCAAATAGCTCTGAGCACTATGGGACTTAACTTCGGAGGTCATCAGTCCCCCCTGCGACCATAGCAGTAGCGAGATTCCAGACTGAAGCGCCTAGAACCACTCGGCCACTCTGGCCGGCCGTTTAGTATTAAGAAATCCCCAAGCAGTAGTCGATCGAACAGCTACCATAGCACACTGAATTAGATGCAACCAATAATCCTAAAGAGGCTGCTGTCAGCCTAGCATTTAGAAACTGAATATGTAGCCGTGCGACAGATAATAACATTGGACTCCTCACGTTTTTGAGAACAGAGTTTGTCGAATCACCCAACCTATTAAAAATTACTTTCTTGCTGATCTGTAAGATTCTCTTGTTCAAGTCAGGTGAAGAAAAACAAATCTGTCTCACTAAAAACTAACGATCCTGATGAACTGGTAAAGAAAACTTTTCAAGACAGATTCCAGACGGTCATTCAGGGGGATACGGCTGTTCAATTGTGTGTTAATGTAAATGGAAATGAGGAAGTTTATGTAGTAGTATGCAACAAAACTGCCCATACTGATGGCATATAAACATGCAATAACACGTATTGAGCCGTGCTGCGGATCGTGTTGGTGCTGTTCTTTTGTTTTCTTCTCGTGTTGACTGGCGCCACTTTGTTTCGCAAGCGTTTCCTGTCCACTAGTGGCAGCAGCGGCGGTTATCGATATGTAGTAACTGTGGCCCTATCTTTGGGGCGACGTCTTGCTTCTTCCGGGTCATTTCAGTGTGGAGTTCGGTTGGGGACTCAGTAGGAACCAGGTCCACGCAGTGCGATAAGAGGCGCTGAGTGTGTAAGTCACATCGCCAAGAAACTATACACCGTTTCTTCATACAACGTTTCTTAGTTAGAAACTGGAAGCCAATTTTATAAATAAGGAAACACACAGTGTGCCACACACAGCTCACTCAAACCCTGAGCCATCGTTTACAAACAATCGTAGGCCGAGCCCAACACATAGTCTAAAACAACATATTATAATAAAACCAATTTCATCTTTTTTAATGAAAAGATGCCAAATTTTAAAACGAAAATCACAAGGAGTCTAAAAACAAAACTTCATAATATAACAGCTTTTCATCCTTTTGGAAATGATGGTTTTTAAAATGAAAATCACAGTGACAACAATCAACAACATTAGCAAAGATTAAGCTCTTAATGGTTTATAAAATATCAAACAACACACTTTCTTTCACCGCAAGTCGGATCTAGTCTTTTTACTTTTTTTTTATTTTCAGCATATTCCGCTACCACGTATCACTAAGAAGGCATACTATTCCACTTGTCTACAAGTGACAGTTAAGAGAACAGATCAATGGATACAACCACAATAGTTAGATAGAAAACCGCAGCATTAAATTCTTAAAGCGTTACTAACTTAAAAGTAATCATCCCTATCCGATTACAAGGCACCTCCAGCTCTGCGCTGGTAGTCCGTTAGGAATATGATTTCCCCATAAAATACCGTATCGCATACACCGGTGAACTAAAACAAATTTAAAATCATCCTCTAACTCAGATTTAAATCTTATTTACTTATGGGCTCGAGAGCCTCAACCTGTTACCCGAAGCAAATCAAACATATACAATGGAAGTGCTGCAGTTCCTCGAAGTTGGTTTATTTATGGAGCGTTTGCATAACATAATCCAAGCACGAATCAAAGGCATGTTTTTTCTTCGATCACAGCTAGCTGTCATCACCTTCCAGGAGTAAAACTGTAAAGCCAGTGAAAAACCTGTGCACTGTAAAACCTGTGTCCACACCACAACTGGAGAAGTGATCCCACAGTTGACTGAACCCAGGAAAATTACTCAACATCACTACAGGGGCAGTTTTGTGCACAGGTTATCGCCTGTATTTGTCCGGATGGTTTGAAAATGGACACAATGTCCCAAACTAGTCACCATCAAGAAATAAAACATCGATACTTCTCAATGCAATTTATGACGGAGCTACAACCATTTATTTCAGTTAAAAGACAAAGTACGGACCTATTTTTCACCTTGCAGTACGCTGCTGGTTCACAGATATATTAAAATTCTTTGGAAGAGACTTATTTTGATTAGGCAGTTAAGTTAATGACAATAAGTCACTTCTGACACCAAAAGTTTCTATTTTTGTAAATTCTACGTCACAAACCTATTCAGCGCTGATACTAACGTTATAACCTGTCATTACGCTGAAAAATAAACCTCTTTTGGCACATTAGTAGTGACGCTGCCTATACGTAGGTCATATTAGTGCAGTTTTTGTGGTTTTTGTGTTGTATTCATTTGCACACACAGGGTAGCCACAGTAAAAGACGCCCCGTGTCTTATAAACCACAGACAGTCAGTTCAGACTTTGTTGTAAATACAAAGTACATACTAGTGATTATTAATGTGAAAAGCAACGAACTGAACATTCAATAGGTTAACAGTTCACAGCAGATGCTGGAAATGTTCATCATAAACTTCCATACGCAACTCAGCTAGTCTCATGTTCCTGGAGTCTTTTGCCAGTTCATTTGATGTGATTTCCGCTATCCCACTGAGATTCTTTGGTTTGAACTCCTCAGTTGTATGCTGGTTGTTAATGTAGACTTTGCCCTCCAAATTACGTCAAAAATACAAATCACAGATAGAGAGACTAGGCGATCTGTGAAGTCATAAAACTGCAGAAACTATACGTTCTTCTCTGAAAGCTTCATGGGCGTATGACACTGAAAAGCGTGCAGTATGTGCCGTAGTGCTGTCTTACCGGAAAAACGCATACTCTCGCTCTTCCTCCATTAGCTACGCTACCAACTTTTGCAATCTGTTACATGTACTTGAGAGTTCACAGTGTTTTTAAAGAAAATTGAGCCTACAATTCGTTCTCCTGAAACTTCACACCAGAAGCCTACTTTCAAATCATGCAGAGGGGCCTCAGAGCGTTCGCTAGGATGCTCTGTTGACCAATAGTGACTGTTTTGAGAGTTCACGTACCTGCTAAGGTGAAACCAGACTTGAACGAAAGATGCTTGAAGTAAACATCTGGATCCAGGTAACTATCAGCGACATACGTAACCATTCGCAAAACTGTTGTCGCTGTGCGTAATCCGTAGGTTTCAATACTTACATCACTCTTACTTTGCATTTTTGCATATGTAACAGCTGCAACTGTTTATGGCATGACGTTGGTTTCACGTTTACATTGGAGGATAGACGTCTCGTTGATTTCTGTGGAATTCTCACCATAGTCTTGTGAACATGTTCAATATCTTCCAGCGAACAAACTTTTTTTGCAAGGTTACGTTTGGCGTTTGAGAGTGTAAATGTTTGTCTACATTTAGTGATGAGTTTTTGCACAAAACTTTTTTGCTGGAGCGTTTGTCTCTGAATATTTCATCGTGAATCTTTCATTTAACATTTTAAATTGTTTACAACCAGCAAAAGTTTCAACAATTATCACTCTTTGCTCGTCTGAGAAAGGCACTATGCAGAACTGTCCTGAGCTATATTCACAACTTCAAGCCGACAACTGACAATGTATCAATGATCAGTAAATCTCCGCTTAACATCCGTGATGTCACGTGACCCCGCTCGCAAGCCGTCCTGACGTTAACAAGTAAGAATACTCAAGCAGCTTCAAATATCACTTTGAGTATACCACGGGGCCTCTTTTATCTTGTCACCCCTATATACCTCGGCGAATTATCGACAGAAGCAACGTTGATGAACAGTATGTACTATTTTCGTATGCAATTTTACGTAAATCCAATGAAGTCGTTCCTCTACAACTTACTAATCCAAACTCCGTTCGTGATTTAAAATATGTATTCAGTGAAAGAGATATAAAAAAAAACTTGTCAGTTTAATTCTCTTACGAAAGAAAGGGATTAATTTCGACGACTACCTAACAAACGCAATGCCAACTCCGTTTGGGGACGGACGAGACAGAATGTTTGCTTTCCAAAGGACTCAATGCGGCATTCAACTTCAGTGATTCCGGGAAACGATAGGAAGCCTAAACAGAGATAGTCGAACTGGGACTTGAAGCCCTACGCTCTAGAATACACATCCAGTCCCTTAACCGTTGCGATACGTTGCTATTTTCCTCATGGCGATCAGGCAAAATCAGAGAAGAACTACAGCATCATTGTATAATCGTGTACGTTCAAAAACAGTGGTAAATAGTTAAATTAATAATAATGGTAATCACTCACTTCAGGAATTTTCCGTACTGTAAGTATAAGAAAATGTTTTAAATGGATATACACACGACACTGGTATAATGCTGTGCAGTATTTAATATTTTACAAAACGATTTTCGACTGTTAAACCACCGTCGGGTACAAAGATACTTATAATTGGATGTGAAAGTTTTGGGAGATCGGAGATTTTACAATAGTACAACTACAGAGTATCTCAGATAGTTTCCAAGGATGTCAATTGTGAATGTTTCATTCCAGTGAAAAGCCGACGGAAAAATATTCGTGTTGGATAAAATATGAGGCTCATTAAATAAGAAACTATAAGAAGAATTCCAACAGTTGTTCTGTGAGGAAAAGTAAGTTGAACAATTTGTAGCAAATTTGGGTGCATGTTCCAGCACAGTTACTGAGCAGGATAATCTTGTTCTTAGATGGTCCAATATTGCGAACAGGTACAATACAACAAGAAGGATCAAACGAGTAAATGATACAGCTGGAATCACACAAATAGAAATTTAAAAAAGACCACGGTCGCAAGGTGCAACATGAAGTCTTACACAACATACACGAAGAAATGAAGATGAACTACCTAGAAGAAATGGAAATTAATAAAGATACGTCCACTTGCCGAAGGTTAGTATTCAATGTTCAGACAGTGTGCCGTCACTCGCCATTTCTGACTGCAAATACCATCATAGTCCCATCCCAACAACTTTGTAAATTACTCTCTTACTGACTTGCCTTTCTTCCCTCACTTGCTCTGTCAAAATTTTTATTTAGTGTAATTTTAATTGTTTCGTTTATCCGTTCAGTCTCACTTGTTATATGCCTTCGTTAGTAACATTGGTTCTTTTAAGGACAATAGTATCTTGTTCAGTCAATCCCTTGCAACATTTCGGCAAACTTTACTAGATATTCTTCTACTAGCTCTTCCTACAAAACAATGTAGTACTGTGTCCCGAAGTTCATGGTTTAATGTGTCACATAGTCTACATATCCTAAATATTTTGCATCACAGTTTACTGAAATCACATTTAAGAGTTATCATCTGTGGTAACCAACTGAGGTATGCTGTATTCCTGACGGTGGAATAACAGCCAAAACCGATTTGTAAAATAACAAAAATTGTAGAATATTACTCCTGTGCCGTGTGTTTTTTCTTTCCTAGTACATAAAGTATTACACCAAGCATAGAGAAATGAATAAATGCGGCAGTCAACTTCAGTGATTCCGGGAGAGCCACCATGCTTTAGAATACACGTCCAGTGCCTTAACAATTGCTATACGTCGCTCTTTTCCTCATGGCGATCAGACAAAATCGATCAGAGCAGAGCTACAGCATCATTGTGTCATTCAAAACCAATGGTACATAGTTAAATTAATAATAATGGCAATCACTCACTTCAGGAAATTTCGATTCTGTAAGCAGAAAAATATTTTATGGATGGATAAACACACGACGCTGGTATAATATTTTGCAGTAGTCAACATTTTACAAACCGATTTTCGGCTGTTACACCATCATCAGGTACAAAGATAATTATTGCAATAACCAATTTTCCTACTTGAATATTAAGCATGAGGTAGTACGCCCTAAATTTAAGTCCAGAAGTGACTAAAATACTACCTATTAACCTGTCTGGATACATTGAAGATTCTTTTCCTTTCTCCTACGGTGACAATGTAAATTTAAACCTCTGTATGTTTGGTTTTACGTTTTGCAACTCTAGACAAAGCCAAATATTTTTTGAATCTCTTCTAATGGTATACGCCCACTGCATTCTAACCCGTAGAACACGGAGATATTCTTTGGAGAAATGCTTGAGTCCACCAAACCCCTAAAAAGAAAGAAAGAAAAACAGCTATAAAGGTAGCCAGAAACTCTGAATTCTAGAGACTGAGATAGCATGCGGAATGTCGAATAAGATGAGCAATAACATCTATAAAGGAAATTTCTGAAGCTGTAGCTCTCGTCACTATCTTTCTTCCACTTTCCCCTCTCCCTCCACCTGACGCGACTGTGTGTGTGTGTGTGTGTGTGTGTGTGTGTGTGTGTGTGTGTGTGTGTGTGTGCATGCGTTTTTGTATACGTCTGAGTGCGTGCGTGCGTGCTTTCGGACTATTGGATGCCCCGATTCCAGTATTAATGGCGGCGTACTCCTGGCTATACGGAACACCCCTATAGGATCCGATAACCTCAGCACGAACGCAATTTCCGGAGCAATTTCAGGCTTTTCTTGCGTACATACAGCGTGAACGTTAATAAAAGTGACAAACTGCAGAGACGAAATGAATGAAAAAAGATCCGATGAACGTGTGTCCAAAAATGGACGGTGTGGGTGCAACGATAACATATCGTCCCGCAACGCAGTTCAGGGCTGCATCGCATCTACGTCACAGCGAATGTTCAAAGTGGCCGTAATGGGACTGCAGGTGATAGGGATAGCAGCAGTTGTCATGCTGGATACACGTAATCGTATTTTGGCTCACACCGTGTTGGCGTGCCACTTGCCTGGGACTTGTGAAAGGGTTCGTCTCAATATCCTGTGGAACGCCGTCTTCCAGATCTGGTGTATGAACAGTCTGCCGCCTCCGTTCACGTTAGGCTGTCTGAAAGGACCCATGATCACTCAAAAGCACAAAAAGGACTTCAAATATTGTGTGATGTTGTTAGTGCTTGTAAATGTACTTGTTCTGGTATGTCTGTGCCGCCTTTCGACCGTTTTATCTGCTTACACAAGCATTCTGCTTGTTGCCGATGTGAATACAGGACAATTCTGAGGCTTACAGCACGCTGTGTAAGTCACAAAGTGTGCAACACTTACGAAACAGTGGCAACTATGCATTTCCGGACACATGTACATAGGGCCATTTTATATCTATTTCCAGTCAGGAAACGGTCCCTGCAGTTTATCTGTTCTATTAATTTTCACCCTCTATATTCCACGGCATAAGCTGCAGTTTTGATGGATCATGATTTACCTCTGAGCAGTATGGGACGTAACTTCTGAGGTCATCAGTCCCCTAGAACTTAGAGATACTTAAACCTAACTAACCTAAGAACATCACACACATCTATGCCCAAGGCCGGATTCGAACCTGCGACTGTAGGGGTCGCGCGGTTCCAGACTGAAGCGCCTAAAACCGCTCGGCCACATCGGCCGGCAATCGTGATTTCGGGGAGAACTATATGGAGGCCGAGATTGTGAAGAACATTTCAGTTCAAAGTCATGCGCAGTGTGATAGTTGCTAACTGAACGACAGCTTGCTGTTCTAGCACTATTGTTATACAAAGCAGATGATACGATAGCTAACAGAAGACTCATCATGGGCCTTCGGGCAAGACCACAGAATGTAACTCTGACTAGTATACTGTCTAAGACAAAAGAAAAAAGATAAAAACACGACGCACCATGTAGGAACTGTTGCTTCGAATCTCATTGCCTGTACTAGGATTGTCGTCAGTGATGAGTCCCTCATGTAAATGACTGTCACATGTCCTACGGCCGACAACCAGGAGTGACGGTCATGGGTACCATTTCGTTTGATACCAGGGCCCTTTGGTTGTCATCCACGGCACTCTTACAGGGCAGCGATTCGTCGACGGTTTTCCACGCCACCTTTTGTTGTCCTTCATGCTGAGTCACCCTGGGCTTCCATTTCACCAAGATAATGCCCTTCCTCATTCATTAAGTGTATCTACTGTATGTCTTCCTTCTTGATATGCCCTATCATGGCCATCTGGATTACTAGGTATATCCACAACTGAGACCGTTTGGAGGATTATTGGCTGGGCTCTCAAATCATCTTTGATTATGACTATATAAAGCGCCAGTTGGGCAGTGTTGGCACAATATTCCTCGCAAGGACTTCCAGCAACTGTATCGCTCAATGTCAAATCGAATAACTGTTTACATAAGGGCCACAGGTTGACCAATACTCAGTTTTTAAGGCTTTTTGTCTTTGAATACATCATCCAGTTTTTCTGAAACGGTAAAGTTTGATTCAATGTTAAGAAATTTGCAAGCAGTAGTCGATCGAAAAGCTACCATAGAAAAAAAAAAGGTTCAGATGGCTCTCAGCACTATGGGACTTAACTTCTAAGGTCATCAGTCCCCTATAACTTAGAACTACTTAAACCTAACTAACCTAAGGACATCACACACATCCATGCCCGAGGCAGGATTCGGACCTGCGACCGTAGCGGTGGCGTAGCGCCTAGAATCGCTCGGCCACTCTGGCCGTCGCTACCATAGCACATTAAATTATTTCTAACCAATAATTCTGAACAGGCTGCTGTCAGCTTAGCATTTAGAAACTGTATATGTAGCGATGGGACAGATAACAGCATTTTCACGTTTTTGAGAACAGAGTTTGTCAGATCAACTAATCTGTTAAAACTCAATTTCTTGCTGATATGTAAGTTTCCCTTTCTCAAGTTAGGTGAAGAAAAACAAAAGTATCTCATTACAAAGTAACGTTACTGATGAACTGGTACACAAGACTTTTCAAGACAGATTCCAGGCGGTCATTCAAGGAGACATGGCTGTTCAGCTGTGTGTTAATGTAAACGGAAATAAGGGATTTTATGTAGCAGCATACACCAAAACTGCCCATACTGATAGCAATAAACATGCAATAACACATATAGAGCCATGCTGCAGATCGTGTTGGTGCTGTTTGTAGGTTACTGTCAGCAAATAAACATGCAATAACACATATTGAGCCATGCTGCAGATCGTGTTGTTGCTGTTTGTAGGTTTCTGTCCTCTATAGGAGGCCAGACCGTGTAGTTTAGTTGACCCGGTTAAGGTTGTTCGTCTTCTTTTCGCGTTGACTGGCGCCACTTCGTTTCGCAAGCGTTGCCTGTCCGCTAGTGATAGCAGCAGCGGTTATACATATGCAGTAACTGTGAGCGTATCTTTGGGGCGACGTCTTGCTTCTTCCGAGTCATTTCAGTGTGGAGTTCGGTTGGGAACTCAGTAGCAGCCAGGTCCGCGCAGTGCGATAACACGCCGGGACCACGCATGGACTGCTGTGTCGAAGACCTGAGCATCGAGTGGAGTGCTTGGGGAAGGTAGAGCTGATTAGCTTTCCTGGACTTCTAATTACTATCTATTGCATTCATTTTGTTACTATTTGTTAAGTTCAACAAGCGGTATTTTTCCTGCCTCGTGCCCGCTAACGCCTCAGTTACCTGCCCTGGGGGTTAGTGTAAGTAATGGTAGTGTACTTTTCCTCCCGTTGCCGCTGCTGTCTGGTGAGGCGTGAAGTTTTGACAGTTTTCTTGATTGTCGGTAGGTCGGCGATTTTTCCACTCTGGTGATAGTGATTCCTTTCTCGTTCTGGGCACTCTAAGCACAGTATTCTGCTGGTGGAGTCCAGACCGCCTGTCCTGGCTTTGGCGCATTTTTACATCTCTGCATTTGGGTTATTGGGCGCAAGGTAGTCTGAGCAAGATTATCATTAGCCATTCGTTAGGCTGCCACTAGTCTGAGTTACAATCCTGGGAAGTGAATGCAACTCTTGGCTGCCCATCTCTTTGCTCGTGAAAGTGTTTTTTGCCGGACCTACTCAGTAGTCGATTCCTGGTCCACCGTCTGTGAGTGGCCCTTGTGTTCTATTATTGTATTTGCTGTTTTGTTTTATGTTTCTAAATTTTTTCTATAACTGCCATTCTTGGCGTTACAGCAGGTTTAAATGGTTGTGCTACCAAGTTTCCCATCATTTTGTCTCACCCGTTTGGTGATCAGTTGCCTGTCTTTTTAAATTAAACTTACTATTGTATCGCTGTTTTACAGTATGTTTGTTACATTTTTTATAATTGACGTTGTTGTTGTTGTTGTTGTGTGGTCTTCAGTCCAGAGACTGGTTTGATGCAGCTCTCCATGCTACTCTATCCTGTGCAAGATTCTTCATCTCCCAGTACCTACAGCAACCTACATCCTTCTGAATCTGCTAAGTGTATTCATCTCTTGGTCTCCCTCTACGACTTTTACCCTCCCCGCTGCCCTCCAATATTAAACTGGTCATCCCTTGATGCCTCAGTACATGTCCTACCAACTGATCCCTTCTTCTAGTCAACTTGTGCCACAAACACCTCTTCTCCCCAATTCTATTCAATACCTCCTCATTAGTTATGTGATCTACCCATCTATCCTTGGCATTCTTCTGTAGCACCACATTTCGAAAGCTTCTATTCTATTCCTGTCCAAACTATTTATCGTCCACGTTTCACTTCCATACATGGCTACACTCCATACAAATACTTTCAGAAGGCGTTAAAGGCTTTCAGCAGTGACTGTGGTTACTCACCTTAAATTGGGATCACATTGGCTTGTTTTTAAGATACTATTTGCTGTGTCAGTATTCTATGCTCATTTGGTAAATTGTGACGCACTAAAAGCTGTATTAATTACACAGTTGTTTATTCCTTCATTAATAACTTCTGATATTTTTATTTATTGCTCAGTCTGGAATTACCATTTTAAAATAAATGTGTGTAATTGCCAAAGGGAACCAACAGTAACTGATTACCGACCCATCCATAATCGTAACCGAATCCTGCTTTCCTTGACTACCAGGTTTCACGCATTCAGTTTTATGATAGTTCCCGTTTCATGCTGTCAATTCCTGGTAGCGTACAGCGTGCAGAACATGTGTCTAAATATATTAAATATGCAAACAAATTAAAATTTACCAGCATATTGTTTCCCAGTGAGCTACGTCCACATTTTGAAAAATCAGAATGAGAACGCCTATGGAACTGTCTTTGGCAATAAGTATTCTGATCATGAGTGTACGGTCATAGGTGACAAGAGGCATGGGAAACAGTTTGAAGTTGTGATGCTACATGTGATAAGGCACCATCATGAGAAACGTGCAAATCTATTAATGTTGCAAGTTGGTGTTATAGCCATATGTAGCCTCTGTTGCATAAAAAAAGCTGTCAAGGCTAGCTCGTAGTACCATTACTGCTTGTTGCCATTCAATTGGAACAAGTGATCTGGTTGTGTTATTATCATTCTCTGGAACAATTAGTTGACTGCACACAGTCAAAACTTGTCAATAGTGGCATACCTAGCAGCAAGAACGAGTACGTAAAATTTACAATTTTTATAAAAGGCTAAAGCCACGATTTACAATTTATGCTACTTCGGAATGCATGTCAGAAACAGTTGCTACATGAAGTCGCGGTAGTGATTGAGGTTCGTATTCTGATCAGGCACGTCTAGATAAGCCATTTTATATGCCCTGCTACTTACACTAGGGCTATGACGAAGGTTATTTCAAATTCAGATTTTACAGAGACAGCGACTACATGGAATGGTTCACTGAACAGATTTACACAATTTCTAAGAATGTGAATGACGTCTTATTGTAAGATAAAAATGGAAAAAAGTCTTAAAGAAGGAATAGCATTCTGCTCGGCAGGAATCATCCAAATGTACAGGGTGCGATGGGGATTTCTTGATCAAGAACATTTTTGAACTGGCTATGGCACATGTTAATGAAGAAATATTAAATCCAGGTCGCGTTTCTCCCCTGCCATCTAAAAATGAGAAATGTAAATCTTCGAAAAAGATGCATCAATATCACCATTGCAATATAAAATTCCAATTTATTGACTCACCAAATTTCTCGGCAAACTTACCCAAACAGTGAGCTGCATACCTGACATCAAATGAAACTCAAGTGAAATCCCTAAACACAGAATAGGGTAGGACAGGGAGAGCATGGAAGGGCGAATCCATAACAGTGTCACTTGTCGTTTGAATGGTTATGTTTATTTAACCACCGCATAATAGCATGAATAAATAAATACAATAATCGCAAATAATTAAGACTGACATAGTAAGGCTAATTAATTGCTTACGGCAACAAATTATCTTACCTCAACAAGCCACAAAACACCGTGCCACAATAGATACAAAACAGCTTTTTTTAGAAACAGAAAAAAACACTTCTTACTCTACAAAACACAAGCTGGTCAAAGCGGAACAAAAAAGATATCCTTAATACAATTTAAGAAAAGTTCACTTATGTCCTTCAACGGATTTTTTGGAAACTAATTTTTTGAATCAAACAGGGCCTTAACACACAAGAGCGAAAACACACTGCTAAAATCAGCATAAATTCTACTGAAAATAGTTATCAAGTAGGATTACAGCAAAATAGATTAAGGGGGTCCACCAGGCGCAAGTACAATCCCAATTTAGGCTCAAACCAGTAATTATGGTAAAATGATTTGGAATATTCACATAACACAGTAGTCAAGACAGTAGCTTTTGCTTAATCAAACTTAGAAAGACTTACCTAACCGAAATACGTAACTTGCAGAATACAAGGTGATATACAAGTTAAGTATGTCTTTAAATAAGGTTCCATAGAGAGAAACAGTTAATAATAGAGCCACTATTTAACTAAAAATCTATTATCAGGCAGCGTGAACCAGAATGCTTGGGCAATCACAGATGTGCCTCAAAGTCAACCAATAAACGCCAACATGCTGGGTAACAGCAACAAGCCCCCTCAGTCACTATCCGCTGAAAAACTGGGCACGAAGCCCATATGTCTAAGTAGAGCTGTTAACAAACACCACTTAGGTGAAACATAGGCCAAACAAATAAGTTAAGCAATTATTAATGGCCACCTTATCGAGAAATGGCCAGCATATGACCTCTTAATATGCTACCAAATTTCAAAAATTTTGCCTTTAAGCAAATTTAGAAAATATCTAGAATTCGTTGTAGTGGCAGACGTAAAGTCCCTCAAACCATTTTGCTGTATAAAATTTGATACAATAAAATTTAATAAATGCCCAGAGAAAAATCTGACAGTATTTTAGCCAAACACACGGCAAAGAACCTTGCGTGAACCAATCAGTTATATAAGAAAAATGACAAATTTACCTCTACAATACGATACTTATTAATTAGATCTTACAAGCAATGCTTCCTGCCATGGTACTTAGACATGAAAATCAACAACGCAATTTTACATATATATTAAATACAGGAAACGTATGTTAAAAGCAAAAACAAAAGATAAAACAAAACCTTAAATGCTTAAAAGCACTAGCCACAAGAAAGCCAACTGCCGTATCAGTGGAAAATCTAACATTCACATTAACCATTGAATTTAGTCTCTCATACTGCGCATAGCCTACAGAAACACACTTCGATGAAGCTCATAGTGGTGCACAGAATTACATACACAGCCAAATATTCGACTGATCAGAAATATAAGTAATCTGAAGCTACAGGGACTTATCTCAGACAATTACACTCAAACAAATATTTCAGTAAGTTACCAAGCACAGGCGGGTGTGTCGTAGTGTGGGAAGTATTGACTATAAACGCCCTATGTGGCAGATATTTGACAATCCTGGAAATATGCTCTGCGGATCCCAGCACAAAATCCCACACAGCATGGGATATCAAAGCCGGACAAATCTTAAATCCAGTTACACCAAGTCTTGAAATAAACAGAGTTAACGGCCGACTGACCCAATATGTGTGGAACTCAGAGCGTGACCCCCTCTCGTCCTCCGTCACTCGCCACCTCGCTCTTACGGCCTCACCACCACGACTGAAGGCCTACTTTAGATCTCGCTATACCAAAAATAATCAGCAACAAGTTACAATCGATTCGTGCTGCCAGTAGCAGCGCCAGTGTATAAGGCATGCTAAAACGACTGCAAACCCCCCCCCCCCCACACACAGCTCATCAAGATAAGGACGTAGTTTCTGGATGACTGAGAGTTTAATCTAGTTAATCAGAAGAGAATATATCTGGATGAGTACATCAGCAATGAATCAATTTTACTGAAGATCACTTACCCTAAACTTAAAAGTTTAATAGTTCATTAACAGAAGGAATGGTGGAAGTCGAGTACCAAAGAGCTTTCAGTGTGTGGAATGTATGCATGGGTTAAAAAACTTTTTTGAAAGTTGATGTGCTGCTCATTCCTGATGTGTTGGAAAACTTCCGCAGTCTTATGACATGTGAATTGGATCCTGCACCTTACATCACTCCACCTGTATTGGAATATGGTACCGAAACGGAAATACAGCTGTTAACCGATGTTATAAATGTCCATCTCATTGAAAAAGGCCTTACCGTGGTATAGTTAATTATTCTTGCAGACGTACCACTGCCAGCAACAGATTAATGGCAAAATATGATTAAAAAAATTATGAATCTTCGGTTTATGTATCTCGATATAAATGGCCCGTTCAACTGTGTGATGTTGCAGTATTTTCAAGTGTCCGTTTCTGAATGACTGTCTCAATATTGAAACGTAACATTACTAGCGTCCCTATATATGACATATATGTTTTGTAATGTGACATATTCAAAGAGTTAATAAAAAGCTAAGTACGCGTAACTAAACGACGACAAATGTTCTTTGTCATAAGTATACAAAAACGATAAAAATGTCAGTGTTGAGCTCTTTCTAAGAATGACTGTGATGCTGCTGGATTCTTAAATTGTCTTGGTTCTTATGCTTTGTGTAAGTGATTAATATTATTGAAATAATAATTGAGCTGGTTTAAATGTGTGTCGTCTTACTGGTTTAAAGTTACCCTGTCGACCAGCACAATCATTTTTGAGCAAAGCTATACGTGGCCTATTTCATAGACCGTTTCTGTTCGTAACGATTACAATATCATCACTGAGACCATTTTTCTCTGTTATCGTTTTCTAAATATTTCCGAAATAGAACCCAGAGAATCTTGTAAAAAAAGTCATATTATGTTCATTTCCACAGATGATTATTTTGCAATTGCGTGAGTGTGCAATTTCAAAACGAATTATGCCAACACTAAATCAGTTGCTAATTCCAAGATATCTTGATAATGATATCAAATTACAGCGAAAAGAACATTTCGATTAACAAAATATGAATAAATAAACAAGTATAAATCTTTTGAGTGAAAAAAATTAACTAAGCAATTTACAAAATGACAAAAATTTCCAGAAAACAAATTAAAAAAATAATTAAAGAAAAATAAGAAAAATGGCACAGACCTTCTGGTTCATGCAAGAGAACTAGATAGAATTTGAAACGTGTGGTGTGTCTCAGCAACTACCTGAGTCTATGGTATAGACACCTATCCTGGTGGATCTGCTGACACTGGTCTCCACAGGATCTCTTTCTGCAAGCAAGTGGTCGCACTGACATGGACAATATGTTACTCAGATGTGTCCATGAGTGTATAGTGTGTGTGTGTGTGTGTGTGTGTGTGTGTGTGTGTACATGAACGCATTTCAGAGGACAAATGCCTTTGAAAATTACGTCATTTAAGGTAAATATCTTTGAAAATTAGGTCAATAAATGCGAGCTTACGTAATTCGTCTTCGAAAATGATGCGTACCTTCGAACTTGACGCTAATTCAAATGAATCTTGTGTTGCTCACAGCTACATTCTGATTGGCTACCTCATTTTAATAGTACACTGCGATTAACCGTTTCGTTTCAATAGTGGGTGTAATACTAGGCTCTGACTGGCGGAGAGAGATGTGGAGAAGAAGAAATGGTGAAAGCGGGAGAAGAGAATGGCACGGTTTGACACGTGATGATGATAACGGCGGCAACACTGATAAGGATGATAACCTCAGTGATAAGTGTGATGATATCACTGATGTAGAGGACTTGGGTGGTGACGTCACAACGTCATAAGGCTGCCTTCTTTGCATTCCACAATGGACCACAGTCCACACAGATACACAACAAAGAACACTTCAGAGTTTCGCCCCTAGCTATCCCTGTAACAGATGTTTGACATATTTTCTTACTGCATTTTAAAATGATGTCATTCACTATTTGTATTGTATAGTATTTTTCTAAAATCACAAAAATCATACATGAAAAGTAATATTTTTTCCGAATGCGAGGAAATGTTCCAATGTACGACAGGGACATGTACTTAACAACAAATGTTCTACTGAAATTTAAAACTACTTCAGTCATGAATATCTTGTCGATAGCGTATCCAGTAGACCCTCTGTTACATTATTTCTCTACTACCAGCCAATAATCATAAAATGAAAAATTAACTACAAATATTATCAAAAAGAAGTTGCTAGTTAAATACATTTTGAAACAGACGCTACTGGCTACTAAGACATATTATCATTTTCAAGACAGATCAGATTATTGAGACTTTAAAGAAACTCAGTTTATTTACAAATGTGAGACATTATGTCATAGAAGACCTTCTCCGGTTTCAAGGTACAAGATGGTGCATGGATGGCAAATTACGTGTTGCTTAACTGTTCACGCTTTAGTAACAAGTTTTAAAAATGTACTGTATTTTAGTCACCATAAAATTCTGTTACTGACGGGACAACATCTCCCAAACAGCTACTGCAGTTAAAAATGTAGAACGAAATGTATACACAAGTGCTGCACAAAACACAACCCCATGTTTCGCAACAACAAAAATAGTAGAGAATGCCAAAAAAAACAGAAGCTGCTTGTGGCGGTCTTTACCGCGCATTCCTGCATGTCATTCGAAAACCAATCAGTAGATTGAAATACCGACCAGGAAATACCACATGTTCCTCCAAGTACAACATTGATCCCTACTATATATGTATTTCATTCACTGTATCTAGTATTAAATCGACTAGCCATGTACAATAAGGGTCGATGTTAACGTGGATTAGCTAAATAGGGACTGTTTTGCAAATATTGTAGGTAATGGTTTCATTGGGACCATTGCAGTGGAGAAGAGAACAGAGTTCGCTTAAATAAATCCACAGAATTGTAAATTATGCCAGAAAGGCTGAAAAATCGAGGAGCTAGAGGTAAAGATTTGTGCCCTTCAGCCGTAGTTAGAATGCAAGAAATTTGCATTATGACAGTTAAAGGTGGAAGAAGAAACGGGTTGCTGGGAAAACGGTGATAGCCCTCTGTTAACTCTGTTGTAAAGCCATTAAATATGGATATGAGGAAACTTTAGTAAATATATTAGTAGAAAACAGAAGAGTGCCTATCAGCACACTACGGCATGTCCCTGTGATTCCTGGGGCCATGTGGGACACTGATTTTGACGAAATTGAGACAGAGAGTATTAATGGAAATTAAATTGACAGTGTCTCCAAATTTATCTTATATTAATAGAATGACAGGTGGAATTTATTTGTTTCATCGAAATACGAGGAGGAAAACAATATAATAAGCGAACTGTTAAATTCTTTGCAAGGTCTTCGAAGCCGTAAAGAAACTGGTGTCATTTGTCGATCTGAACACCATGTAACCAAACGGATAAAAAATGTTAATTTAAGGGGCTATAAATTACCTGAATACTTACATAGGCCTGGATCCAGAATGGTCAATGGAGGACTGTCCGTCACGTTGATGAATTGTGAGGCAAGCCATTAAACAAACATTAAAGATACTGGGATAGAAGCCTCCAGACAATACGCCAACAAATGGCCATTAAACAAACAATAAAGATACTTGGATAGAAGGCTCCAGACAATACGCCAACAAATGGTCACGAAAGCCTCAACAATTTTGTGTCTAAATTAGTTTTATACACATTCTAGAGTAAAGCTGTTGGTTTTGTTCCGAAATTCTTTTCTTTCATTTTCTGCTCTCCATGAACATAAGCTCACACATATTTATGTATAAGCAGATAATGCAAAACCTTCCGTGTGTAGTTTATATTATTCGGATTGTGTATAGCTGACAAATGTCACTCAAAAGTGGAAAAGATGATTTCACAACAAGCCCTTGAAACAGTAGACTGGAGACTACACTTCTGAAATAAACGTCATGTTCAAAAATACGCTCATTGATGCTGTCTCGCGGTACATACGAATAAGTTGCTTTATTGAATTGAATATAACATACTAAAGAAACAGCTGGCCAATGAGTAGGAAGTGCAGGATTTAGATTTGTTACGAACGCAGTGGGCAGTACTTTACTGGCTAGGAATAAAACTGAAGACATCAGAGGTAACCATAGAAATTCACATTAACGAAGAGTTAAGAAAATACAGAAAGAGAGGAAAGAAAATATGAGAAGGATGGATGGGACCAAATTTAAATGTATGTTGATGAACAACAAGCTGAAATGCGTTTGACGACCTCGGATTGCGGAAAAAATCGGGAATAGTTTAATACTGGATAATGATGATGAAGTTGACGATATCTTACGTAGTGTAATATTTTGTATGTATACTGTGAGTTATAAGTTTTGTTCTCAAGTGACTATAGGAATAAGCCTTCTATAATGTCGAGAATACATTATGCCGTCTACAATCACTGTTTCTCAACACAGTTTTATACGAAATTTGCTTCTGCACTTCGAACAATTATAAGTGACCAGCGCGTTTACTGCATTTAAACTAACAGAAGTGCTCCTATTTAAGGTACGACTACTTGAAAACGACACAACGACCAAAACTGGTTGAGGAGAAAGTTAGGTCCATCTTGGCTGCTATTCATTAAATATTGGAAGTAAACTTCTCACATTTTCCCTTTAGCAACCTTTAAGAGTGTATTCGGATATGTTCCTTTGCAGAACAAATATGTAATTCCACTACTGTTTTCAGAGTGATAATGAAGCTGCAGTCGTGAACATACATAGTGGCTGAAGATCGATTTCTCGGAATCACCATTTCTCGTATCAACCATCACAGTGTAAAGACCAGCAACATATAAATGGAAATTAGTAATGTGACCAATCACTTTGCAATTCGAGAATGAGATTTTCACTCTGCAGCGGAGTGTGCGCTGATATGAAACTTCCTGGCAGATTAAAACTGTGTGCCGGACCCAGACTCGAACTCGGGATCTTTGCCTTTCGCGGGCAAGTGCTCTACCAACTGAGCTACTGGCAGAAGTAAAGCTGTGAGGACGGGGCGCGAGTCGTGCTTGGGTAGCTCAGTTGGTAGAGCACTTGCCCGCGAAAGGGAAAGGTCCCGAGTAAGAGTCTCGGTCAGGCACACAGTTTTAATCTGCCAGGAAGTTTCACTTTGCAGTTGTACTTTAAATTACTAGCTGATGCAAGATATTGACAAAAACAGATAATGTGGTATTTTATTTACAATATAGTGGGAATAACTATTAGACACTACAGTTTTGTTCCCAATGTAGAATCAAGAGGTCCCTACTCTTTCATTTTTGACAGTAATTTCTATTTCAAAGGAAGACGAAGTAATAATCTAATCATACTTTTGACAACAACAAAAACTTTACTGGAAATTTGTTTCGGTGCATGTGACACTTACGTGTTTCACGTTTAATTAATGTAATACTTCAACATTGGAAAATGTCTTGAAATCATAACGATAAAATCTGTTTGTAACGACTTATTGCGTTGCGTACCTGTTGTCGATTCTGTTGATAGTGGGGTACAAGGGAAAGTGGAGTGTTTATGCAGGGCAATAGCTGTTACGCAGCCAATAAAAGACTGCATAGTAGTGGAAAGGTTCCTGAGTAAAGTGAATACGCGAACAGTTGCTTCCTAGCATTTCGCTGTACCATGATGGTAAAAAACATTCTTCACCGTGAATGTCAAAATTTGTGATATATCGCTCACGACGACACGTTAATCTGCAGAGTGCTGTTACGTGTGTACTTTGTCAATGTCGAACACCTGGCACCGTGGACACTCGCACTCACAGGAACGACTACCTCCCTCACATTCCTTGAATGATACACGTTCTCCCTCGCTTTCTGTATCTGATTACTGTCTACCACCAGACCTCCGCTCTACTTACACAACGCACATATCCTCAAATATCTTTAATACCGGCGCTGGTTCTACATATCTTGTGCGAAACTGTATTTCCTGCAACAGATTGTATATTTATATGAAAAACAAAATTATGCGCAGTTAGACGATTACGCCACCTACACACAGAATGTGCTACAGACGACAGCTTGTTAGACGGATGTGATAGTCAACACAGCTGTGTGGAGTATTTTAACATTTAAAAGTGTCCGTCACGCAGTAATCTCTTCCATTCACTTATACCAATTCTTACACCCCAAAGCGATAAATTGTACTCATATTTGGGTCTAGTCACAGTAACAGCACACACACGTACACATATATCAAGGTCAACTAATTAACTGCCCTCGTACTTCATCACTTTTTTGGCACCTGGACCTACACAACCCGCCATTAATTTATTTTTACCATGTTAGCAATTGAGATATATTACCAAAATTACGTCAGTAACTTCATACACCTGCATCTCAAATTTTATTTTCATGTTCAGTGATGCATCATCAGGTTCATGGAAAACAAAGCTAAAGTGTAATTATTCTCATTAATAAATTATGTTTTAATATAACTTACCCTTCCCTATGAAGGCTCCAACTTACTATTTTCTTCTCAGCGGCATACTAGATGAAATCCTGAGAAATTCAGCATCCATCTCAAAATCCCTTAATCAGAAAGTATTCCCACGAGACCACAATCCTATATGATTTCTCTATAACACGGCAGCGTTATCTCGCATGATTAATACTATACAGTGGCGGTTTTAAGAGTGCATCTTAAATAAAATGTCAACGTCGACGTTAGAAATAACACCATGTATTATTAATTTTTATTTATTTAACATGTATTATTATGTAACATGTCCTTCTAAAGTGGCGTTCTTTTTATGAAAAACAACAAGTATGAAAAATCGCCAATGTAAATAGTTCTGTGAAATTACCCGGAAGTGTAATTTAGTCATCACGACCTGAAATCTTAATGGCTGTCTGATGCCACTCAAATGTAGTTATTCCTGAGTCCTTTTGCATTGACGTATGCATTTTGATAAATATAATGCACAAAAGCTTAAACTTGGGTCTTCATTCTTCTACGTGGTACAAAAAAGTAACTTACCACAGCCATAGAAACCCCACTGAGTTATTTGCTTTGGTCTTCAGTCCAAATACTGCTTTAACGCAGATCTCTGTGACACACTATCTTGTGGAATCCTCTTCATCTCCTAATAACTACTACAACCTACGTCATTCCGAATCTGCTTACTGTATTGATCTCTCGATATACCTCCACGAGTCTTACCTCGCCCCCTTCTTCCCGCCCATCCACCCACTTCCCTCCAATACTAAAATGATGATCCCTTAATATCTCAGAATGTGTCCTAGCAACCGATCCCTTCTTTTAGTCAAGTTGTCCCATAAAGTCCTTGTCTCACCAATTCTCTTCCTCACTTCCTCTTGGTGTTATGTGATCCGTTCATCTACTCTGCAGCATCCTCTGTAGCACTAAATTTCAAAAGCTTCTATTCTCTTTTTGTATAAACTGTTTATCGTCCGTATTTCATTTCCATACTTGGCTGCATTCAATGCAAATACATTCAGGAAAGAGTTTATGGCACTTAAATCTATGTTCGTCGTTAACAATTAACACTTTTTCTGAAAGGCTTTGCTTGCCATTGCCAATGTACACTCTATATCCTCTCTAATTCGGCCATCATACGTTATTTCACTTTCCACACAGCAAACCTCATCTACTACTTTAAGTATTTCGTTTCATAATTTAATTTCCTCCGCGTTATGTAATTTAATTTGACTACATACTCATTATCTTTGTTTTGCTTCTGTTGATGTTTTCTGGTACCCTCCTTTAACGACTCCGTTCATTCTGCTAAATTGCTCTTGCAATTCCTTTGCTGGATCTAATTGAGTTATAGTGTCATTGGCAAACCTGAAAAGTTTTTAAGTTTTCTCTTTAATCTTCAATTCCTAATCCAAAATTATCATTTGTTTTCTTTACTACTTGCTCATTGTACAGATTGAATAATATAGGATACAGACTGCAACCCTGCCTCACTCTCTTCCCTTTCATTCTCCTCAACTCTTATAACTGCCTCCTGGTTTCTATTCAAGTTGCAAATAACCTTTAGCTCAATGTATTTTACCTCTGCTATCTTCATAATTTCAAAGAAATATTCCAGTCAACAGTGCCAAAAGCTTCCTCTAAGTCAATAAATGCCATACATGTCTTCTAGGTTACGTCCTAAAGCAAGTGTTGCCTCACGTGTTCCTACATTTCTCCAAAATCCAAACTGATCTTCCACAAAGGCGGCTTCTAGCAGTTTTTCCATTCTTGTGGAGAGAACTCATGTTAGTATTTTCAACAATGACTTATTAAACTTATAGTTCGATAATATTCACACCTGTCTGGAACTGCTTTCTTTGGAATTGGAATTATTATACTCTTCTTGAAGACAGAGCATTTTTCTCCTCTTCATACATAGTGTTCAGCAGATGGAAGAAGTTTTTCATGGCTAGCTCTCCCAAGAAAAGCAGTAGTTCTGTGTCGTCTGCTCTTTGGGACTTATTTGTACTTAGGTCTTTCCGTGTTCTGTCAATTTCTGCTCGCACTATCTTATTTTTCACGTCATGTTCATCTACGTCCTCTTTCATTTCTGTAACATTGCCTTCAAGTTCATCTCGCTTGTATAGACCCTTCATATACTCCTCTCTCTTTTCATCTTTCTCTTCTTTGCTTGGGACTGGCTTACCATCTGATGTCTTGATGTTCATGCAGCTGCTTCTCTTTTCTTCACAGACCTCCTTAATTTTCCTGTAGGTTGTATCTTACATCTAGCGATGTATGCGTCTACATTCTTACATTTGGCCTCCAACCATGTTGTACATCTTCTCAGTCTCATTCTTTAGACATTTGTATTCTCTTTCGGCTGCTTGATTTACTACATTTTTGTATTTTCTTCTTCCATCAGTTAAGTTCAGCATCTCTTGCGATACCCAACTAATTCCACTAGGCCTTGCCTTTTTGCGTATTTGATCCTCTATTGGTTTGCTACTTTATCTTTTAAGGTTGCCACCACTATTTCATCTCTTAAAGCCACTTATTCGTCTCCTGCTGTATTCCTTTTCCATATTCAAGTCGACGATCGCCTAATGTGTTCCCTCTGAAACTCTCCGTAACCTCTGGTTCTTTCAAATTATCCATGTCCCATTTCATTCATTTCCTATCTTTTTACAATTTCTTCAGTTTTAATCTACAGTTCATAAACAATAAATTGTGGTCAGAGTTCACATCTGCTGCTGTAAGTGTCCTAAAATCTAAAATCTGGTTCTGAAATCTCTGTCTTATCGTTATATAACTAGCCTGAAACATTCCGGTGTATACAGACCTCTTCCACGTATACAACCTTCTTTCATGATTCTTAAACCAAGTGTTCGCGATGATTAAATTGCGCTCTGACCAAAATTCTTTCTTTTGGCTTCCTCTTTCATTCCTTCTCCTATCAATATCCACCTACAATTCTTCCTTCTCTCCCTTTTTCTACTATCGATTTCCACTCCTCCACCACAATTAAAATTTCATCTCCCTTAACTACCTCATCACAAATTTGAAGGGTTGTACCTGAGACGGTCACAAGCTACACTCCAAGCAATCCAGAGTTTTGTCAGTGGTTATGTTTTTAACAGATGTCTCTATCGAGATATATTTTGGTGACATCTGTTATCCAAAGAAATAACTGTAGCTCTGAGTTGTTGTCTGCCATAACATGTCATTCACCAAAATTCTAGAGAGATAATCACAAGCCACAGGAAAGTGGTGGGAATTAAGAAGTAGCTTTTGCTGCACCCGCAGAAAATGAAAATTTATGCATAAATTTTGCATCAATAGAGAGTGGTGCTGATTTTTCTGATAGTGGAAGTTCATGGAATCGCGAAACCACTGGATGAGATTCAGAATGTGAATAGGGGATACAGTATATTTTTACTTGCTTGTTCGAACATAATATTGAGTGGCTTATAACATTGTCTTCAAAAATGAGTTTAGCCTTTGTTCATATGCAGTAAAATAATACTGAACAGAAGCAACAGATTTCAATTATATTATATATGTGTATATGTAGACTGAAGCAAGAAATTAAACTTAATATACTTTAAACAGAGACTTAAAAGTCAAATTAGTTTTTCGTAGATTGTGATTATCTCTCTTTTAAATACGGCAATGTTACTCCAAAAACCAAAGAAAATGAAGCGACTCTATCTAAAATTACAAAAAGCAGGAAAAACTGTAAACGTCAAAAGTTGGTTTGGGGACAAATGTAAGAAGAGAAGAAGTGGAGGAAGAGCTTCTTGTTGTTGTGGTGAATTAACTGCCGCGCGGAGTGGCCACACGGCTAGGGCGCCATATCACGGATTGCGCGACCCTTCCCGCCGAAGGTTCGAATCCTGCCTCGGGTATGTGTGTGTGTGTTGTTCTTAGCGTAAATTAGTTTAAGTTAGATTACGTAGTGTGTAAGTCTAGGGACCGATGACACCAATAAATTGGTCCCTTAGGTATTCACACACATCTGGATATCTTGAAATTATTGATCAACCAAAAATGGTAATGACATCTTGCGTCCCATTTCTACTGCCTGAGCTACATTTTAGTGGCTTTAGTGCATTTTTCGTAATATTTGAATGAAATGTTGTTGCAATAACTAATGCACTATTAGAGGTTTGTAATTACATTTGAAATTAACGACACAGTGCGTCGTAATTAATTAAGAAACCTTTTAAAAACTTCGTTGTTTTAGTGAGTGTGCCTTGACGACCTTATGTAGTGTCAAATTAACATTTTAGATACTACTATGCGTTTTCTGTTATGGAGTTACCCTCTTCAGACTAGAGGAAACGTTTTATGAAATAAAGTACAGTGAGAATATATACATGCCATTTAGTAACTGTGTCCCATATTCTCACAGGAGATACTACTTTGTATTATCCAACTTAGGAAATAAATTTCTATAAACATATGTCCAAATACGCATACTTGTTGAGGTATGGGACGTTTTCGAGAGTCTCTTCTGCCTGCTGCCGCATGAAGGGGATCCGCAAGATTGGTCACTCTACTGACTGTCGATTGTGCGCCGGACGTTGTCACAACGTGCATGTGGAGACTTGTCTTCCCGCAAACGAGCCAATTCCATGACTCGAGGTACGTGACGTAGCCGTACAATACTCGGTGGCACAGAGAACAAGATGTTTACTCACTTAGGCGCTAGATGTGTGAGTCTGTTGACACCGTTCACGGAGTTGAGTATAGCTCTCCTGAATCCATCGATTCCATATTCGCATGACAATCGGGGGGGGGGGGGGGGCTGACCAGCGAGGACAGAAATATCGTGAGATTATGGAGCGTAGTACCGACAAACCACGATCCTACCACGTTCAAATTCCATTAAGTGCTGCTACGTGCTTTTCGGGTTTACAGGAGGAGTAACGTGGCCGTCTCACGAGCAAACAACATTATAAACTGATTTCTGAATGAGAAGCCTTCTGTGTTATATTTCGATATGTACAGCCTGTATATTGCGTTAGCCCTTCCTATTAAGTGGTTGCTAATTTTATGTTTGTTGCATGCCGCCTTCAGGTTCTATTTTAATGGCCAGTAGTGTGGGTACATGCCTGAGGTTTAGGAAGTTCACGCTACTATCGTGCATGTCATGTAATCTGATGGTAGCCTGCACCACTGAATGCCTTGGAGATCTAACGCACGGACATGGTCCATGGATCGGTCCAGATGTACGTGGCCTAACGCTTATTTAATAATTGTAGTACGAGGTGGACGAAAGACTCTAACATATTTTCCCAATCTCCAGAATCAGTATTCACGCTGCAGCAGAATAAGAGCTTAATTTAAGCTTCCTGGCAGATTAAATCTTGAACCCAGAACCATAGCCTTTCAAGGGAGAACTGATCCATTGGCCGATACATCCGGGCGCCGCTCAGCGCTCACGTATTTCCTTTCGCACATATGTGCTTTTCCCACAAGATATACAGGAGAACTTCGGCACAGATGGGTACTATCGAAAGTTGATATATTGTGAGTGGGCAGTGAGTCGTAGTTGGATAGGGCGGTCGGCAGCGTTCCATTTAGAGTCCCAGGACGGTGTAGAGTTTTGAATTTGCAGACAGCTGAACATTGTCTCAGCAATAATTATTTAATTTTTTTTTCGGAATCACCATTATGGGTAGTGGCAGGTTGTATTTGTGTCAGCAAGTCATCTCTATTGATACATATTTTATCGTCTGGGATACCTCTGTTTCCACATATATATTCCGTAAGCCACCGTACGCTGTGAAACGTCCCCTTAGAAAAATTGTACAAGACTGTGCTTAAACTGACACACAATATTCTTAGCGCAACGCAATCTGACTTTTACAAATCCCTACAAAAGAATGGCCCTGACTAACATTAACAATGATTTCACAAATCACTTACCTCACCAAAAATCTTCGTTACTCGAACTACTGCAATACAGCGAGCGCAACTACTGCCAACCAAATAAAAGATTCAAACTACTGAAGGCATTAACTACTGATAGGCATAGTTAGCAAATGAAATATTTTGATAGAGAACAAACAATGTATTTACCTTAACAGTAATAATATATATATCAGTTCATGACACCAATTCTTACAAATTTCAAAACTCCGCCATGTCTCTCCCCACGTCCACCACTGCTGGCGGCTCACCTCCAACTGCGCAACGCTACACGCTGTTAGCATCCAGCTGCCGCTGCCCAACACTACAATGGCAGACAACAATGCAAACCAGCCAAAGACTGCACGCAGCACAGTCAGTGATTTTCATACAGAGTGCTATGTGGCGGCGGCGTTACCAATAAAAAAAACCTAAATAGCCTACTTACAGCTGTACGCCGGAAGGGACGTTGAAGCACTACTAGTTATTTGCTTTCCTGTTCCACTCCCAAGTGCTGCGACGGAAAAGTGACCATCTGTATGTGTCCATACTAGCTCTCAATTTTCTTGTCTCCAAGTCCTGAAGCGAAATTCACTTTTGGGCCAGTAGAATCCTACCGCTGTCAGCCGTAATTACCGGAACTTAAATTTCCTCTGTAGTGTTTCGCGAAAAGATCCTCGCCTTCCTTCCATATTTCCCCATTTGAGTTCACGAAGCATTTCCATAATACTCTCATGTTGATCGGACATCCTGTCAACAGATCTAGCGGCTAGCGCCTGAATTGCTTCCATGTTTTCCACTAATCCGATCACGTAGGGATTCCAATCTCTGGAGCAGAACTCAAGAACTGCTCGCACTAGTGTTCCTTCCAAACGCGGTCTCCTTTATGGATGAACTACACTTCCCAAAAATCCTCCAGATCAACCGAAGTCTACCGTACTACCATCCTTAAGTGTCGTTCCATTTCGTACTGCTTCGTTACGTTGCACCTAGAGGAGGACGACAAGATGCATGTTTATCGTCCCGTCGACAACGAGATCATTAGAGACGGAGAACAAGCTCATGAGACGTAGCGCCGTATAACGATCCTGCCTTGGAGGCGGTTAAGTGGGAGATATGTCTCAGAGCTGGATAGTGACAGATGGTGATGCGAGACTGGACGCGCACGTAGTTTATGTGTCAGTCGATAGAAGACAATATTGGATAGGGGACTGATTTAGTTTCGATTGTGCCCGCTAGAGTGCACTAAAGTAATAGTGTTATTATTTCTATTTGTGTATGCAAAATATTATAAACGTGTTTCAGCAGTATGAATGATGCGTGAGTATGGTTTAAGGTTAATATGAAGATAATTGTCTAACGTGTTATGTAGTGGCATTTAGTATAGGAACATATCGAAGAAGTATGGATGTGGATAAAGGGGATTTTTGTAGAATAGATTTGTAAAGTATGTTTATGGTAAAGGGAAGGTTAATTAAGGTACAAATAACAATAGTAAATAACATTATGCATAAACAAAACTTTATCATATTAGATAATTACGTCGGTAAAAAGTGCAGTCGTTAGGTTTACTATTTTGCGATTGGTTACTGATGAAAAGCGCGGTCTGACACGGGAGAATGTTGTTTTGCTGTTGGCTGTTGAGTAAACTGACCAATGGTAAAGCAATATTCTTCGCGCGTCTTTCTCTGCTGGCAGAGAAGACAGAGTATTCTAGAGAAGAGTGGGAGCCTAGCCATGAAACAGTTCGGACGTAAGTAGTAGTAGTTCCGTGGGAAACGATAACTTGACAGATCTAGCAGTGTTTCATACATCAAAAGTGTGGTAAGGTGACGGCATAATTATTCCGATGGGCGTTTAGAAATTTCGGGATTTTTAAGTGAATTTTGTAACGAGAAAAAACCTATATTACTCGTGGCGTATTGAGCAGGTCAGTGGCTAAAAATTGTGATTGCATTAGGTACCGACAGACTTAATATTTGGCGAGCAATCTTAATCAAAAACAATCAGTATTTTTGTAGCTATTGCGTTTTTGGGAAATGCAACACCATAAACTTGCTAACGTGAGTAAAAGGGATTGTGAGTGACTGTGTTAAGACTAGCATGGGCTTGGCAGTGATACATGCTCACCTACGTTTCAGAATATATTAACTGAGGACAAAATTTCCAAAATTTCATTTGTGTGAAAACTTTCTCCCGAAACTTAGATTAGCGACTTTAATGACTTTAATTGCAGCCTGGTTCACGTCGAAGTACAGTAGGTTTCGCTCGGCTTTCCTACCGACGACCTGCGTAAGACAATGTTCACAGGTAGGTGAAGGTTCGTGGTAAAGGTGCGGAAAGAACCGCGCCGCCGCACTCGGAGTAAAGAAAACTGGAGAAGGAAAGCGGCCATGTCCTTTCAAAGAACCATAGCGGCATTTGCCTTAAGCGATTCAGGGAAATCACGGAAAACCTAAATATGAATGGACGGACAGGGGGTTTGAACCATCGTTCTACCAATTGCAAGTCTAGTGTGCTAACCACTGCGCTACCCCACTCACTGTTAAGCGTAGATACGTAATCTACGTGTCAGCCAGCACACTAATAACACTGTATCCTAACACCACACGATTGTTTTTCCTATTCATCTGCATCATCTCTATAGAGCACACTGCCCAACAGGTATTCTTTCTTAGTCAACCCATATCCTTCTACAGTCACTCTAAGACGATACTTTCCCAAGTATTCCAGCTTCACCAGCAAACACTTGAAGATTTCTGCTCATGCTAATCACCAGATCAATTGTGTATACAGAGAAGGAGGTCAGTCCTATCACCCTTGTATTCTATGAAACCGGGGACCAAGAAAAGATGGAGAGGCTTCGTCCCGTCGGAGCCCTCAGTGGTTCACAACTACACAACAGGCCCCAGCGCTCCACCACCCATCTCATCGTCGCCCCACACCGGACCTAGGATTATTGTGCTGTTCGGACCCATTGGACCCCCCTGGGTACGTCTCATACCAGACGAGTGTAATAGCAAGTGGTACAGTAATTATGGTGTACGCGTACGTGGAAATATTGTTTTCGCAGCAATCGCTGATACAGTGTAACTGAGGCAGGAAAAGTGGAACCGGGCCGCATTCGCCAAGGTATATGGAAAACCGACTTAAAAACCATCCACGGGCTGGCCGACACACCAGATCTCGACTCCAACCCGACGCCCAGATTCGTGCCAGGTACCAGCAATCTTTCCCGCTCGGGAAGAGCGCGTTAGACCGCGAGGCTAGCCGGTTGGGCGTCCTATCACACTTCCTTGGCCCCTATTGACGGTAGCCTTGTTTCTGACTCGTCTCTGTCTTGAACACGATGACGAGCATCCTGAAAGAGATTCCAGGGATGTTCTTATATTAGAATGACAACTTCAAATAGCCGCTCAGTAGAAGGAAGGACATTAGGGTTTAATGTCCTGCGGACCAGCTCTTTTTAAGAAAACATTTCTTGAACTTGCCTTAAGCGACTTAGGGAAACCATGCAAATCCTATATCGCGATAGCTAGACTGGGATTTAAGCCTTCGTCCTCCTGAGTGTGTGCCCAGTGTCCTACAGTGTTGCACACATTCCGCTTTCAGTCTGCCCACGCTTGCCTGTTAGTCAGGCAGGCAAGCTGCCGTACGTCATCAGCAGAATGGGCAGGTTGTTTTACTCTCAACAAAGCCAAGTATCCACAACCCAGGCAGGCTAAGGGAATCTTGCTAGCCTGCCCTCTTTCTCACTGTGCTACGCAACAGGGAGTGTTATGAATAGGGTTCGGAAGTCTTTATTTACCTGAGTATCAAAGGTTCAGGCTCAGTGACATATATATTCATTTTGTAGGACACAAAATGGTTGATTTTATCATTCATTTTTTCCATTTTCGGCGTGTTTTGGGAATACTGATTTATATCGATATGAAAAGTTTTCTCTGCAGCTCCACTCTCAGTTCGAACAACCATCAGATCACCTCTAGTAAATGTTTTCTATAGTGAACAGAAGCATCTCTTAAAGTCGAGACCCTTTGCACCTAAGAACCTGAAAATGTGTATATTATCCTGCAACCCCAACTAAAATACAGTTTGGTTCTGCATCCTTAATGCGTTTCAGCCAATTAGGACCCCAGTTATACCAATTTTAATTACTTTCTACAGGGTGTGTATTACGGATTCGCTGACTTCATTCAGAGTGGCCAAAATAGTCCATTCCAAATTTTCCAAATGCCTTTTAGTAAACACGAAGTTCATTTTTCACGTTACATGCAGGTCTGAAAGAAGGTTTTCCTTGCACTAAGTTTTCTTTACACTACGTTGTATACCACCAGAATGTGGTTTTTAATATCCACTGAGCCATGTTATTTCTCCTGTTTCAATCAATGTCTGCCCTAAATTTAGAAAGCCTATACGCCGCTAAATGACCAGGAGTCCTTAGGGCGTATTTCCACACACACTAGTCAGCTACAAAGTCTTAGTCCTGTTTGAAAATATTTATGGAATAAGGAAACTGACGGTCAAATCTACCAACATGTCATAACGCACTCGCCGGCCTCTGTGATCGAGCGGTTCTAGGCGCTTCAGCCCAGAACCGCGCTGCTGCTACAGTCGCATTTTCGAATACTACCTCGGGCATGGATGTGTGTGATGTCCTTAGGTTAGTTATATTTCCGTAGTTCTAAGTTCTAGGGGACTGATGACATCAGATGTTGAGTCCGATCGTGCTTAGAGCCATTTGAACCATTTCTCATAACGCACTCGAGGTTCCCGAATGAGTGCTTAGTATCTTCACACAGTTTGCGTTATGGGACAGCTACCGATTTATCTGAAGCTGCATCATAAACATAAGAAAACGTTTTCCCTGCTGTACTTGGGCTCTGTTTTGTAACTGTTACGCATTCCTAAACTCTTAATTTCTCCTCAGTCTCCTTCAAGTTTGGTTTACTCATTTTGGTTCAAATGGCTCTGAGCACTATGGGACTTAACATTTGTGGTCATCAGCTCCCTAGAACTTAGAACTACTTAAACCTAACTAACCTAAGGACAGCACACACATCCATGCCGGACGCAGGATTCGAACCTGCGACCGTAGCGGTCGCGCGATTCCAGACTGAAGCGCCTAGAACCGCTCGGCCACCCCGGCCGGCACTCATTTTGGTGGACCCATCGTTGTGATAAATGAGGTGCAGCGAGTCTACTCATGCAAACATTCCTGATTGTCACGTTAGACAGATAGCGCAACCTGTTCT
The DNA here is from genome assembly GCF_023897955.1 of Schistocerca gregaria. Lineage (NCBI taxonomy): Eukaryota > Metazoa > Arthropoda > Insecta > Orthoptera > Acrididae > Schistocerca > Schistocerca gregaria. Next base: position 1,046,522,485 of record NC_064920.1, on the reverse strand, counting down.
CAGGCGCAGCAGGCTGAAGAAGCATGCCAGGCTTGCAGAATCTCAAGCTGGCCAGCTTTAACCGTCGTGCTTCAGTACACATTTACTCTCTTGTCTCCATTTCTGCAGGCTGAGCTGCTTTAGTGGCTGCTGCGGAGATGGGGGCAGGCAACCTGGAAGGACAATTTATGCATCTGTGGTACATAACTCGCCCGATCGCTCCGTACAAGTCAGTTAGGTTTGGTCTTCAATGAGGCTACAAAAAATTTCATTCTTATTGAGGCCACTTGGAACAGAAGAGGACAGTCTTTCATTACCGGAATGACGCTGCAATTTGTCAGCAAAAAGTGTTTCGCTGCTGCTACAGAGGTTGGGTGCGGCAGTGGCGCCGCAGAGACTGCCAGGCCACTGGAAGCGTGTAATGGGCGCCCAGCTCTTCCCACCCCACGCCACCCCAGCGCCTGTAACGGGAGGCAGCCGGCGACGGCGTGTGCTGTCGCCCTAATGGTGCCCCAGGGCCCGCGCCGCCGCGGTTACGGCTGGCATCCGTCGCCACGAGCTGCGCTGACGGCGTCGTCTCTCGCTGCTGCTGAGATCACTCGCAGAGCTGGCTGACCCGTCGTATCAGTGGCTCTTCGCAATGTCTGCGCACTTTCAAGTTGCGAGACGATGAGTAACTTGTGTAGAAATATTTCGCAATTGCTTAATATCTATGGGAATTGTATATACGTCCTAATATCCTTCTCCCCCCCCTCTCTCTCCATCTCTTAGCCCCCTCTCTTTGTCTGTCCCCTTGTCTTCCTCTCTGTCGTTGTCCATCTCTTCGCCTTGCCCCTATCACTTTCGAACTCCTCCCCTCAACCCAATCTCTCTCCATCTTCTCGACATCCCTCTCTCTGACCATTTGTTCCTTCCTCCCCCCCCCCCTCTTCATCAACGTCCACATTGTTGTTGATGTTGTTGTCTTCAGTCCTGAGACTGGTTTGATGCAGCTCTCCATGCTACTCTATCCTGTGCAAGTTTCTTCGTCTCCTAGTACTTACTGCAACTTACATCCTTCTGAATCTGTTTAGTGTATTCACCTCTTGGTCTCCCTCTACGATTTTTACCCTCCACGCTGCCCTCCAATGCTAAATTTGTGATCCCTTCATGCCTCAGAACATGTCCTACCAACCGGTACCTTCTTCTGGTCAAGTTGTGCCACAAACTACTCTTCTCCCCAATTCTGTTCAAAACCTCGTCATTAGTTATGTGATCTACCCATTCAATCTTCAGCATTCTTCTGTAGCACCGGATTTCAAAAGCTTCTATTCTCTTCTTGTCCAAACTATTTATTGTCCATGTTTCACTTCCATACATGGCTAAACTCCATACAAATACTTTCAGAAACGACTTCCTGACACTTAAATCTATACTCGATGTTAACAAATTTCTCTTCATTAGAAACGCTTTCCTTGCCATTGGCAGTCTACATTTTATATCCTCTCTACTTCGACCATCATCAGTTATTTTGCTCCCCAAATAGCAAAACTCCTTTACCACTTTAAGTGTCTCATTTCCTAATCTAATTCCCTCAGCATCACCCGACTTAATTCGATTACATTCCATTACCTTCGTTTTGCTTATGTTGATGTTCATCTTATATCCTCCTTTCAAGACACTGTCCATTCCGTTAATCTGTTCTTCCAAGTCCTTTGCTGTCTTTGACAGAATTACAATGTCATCGGCGAACCTCAGAGTTTTTATTTCTTCTCCATGGATTTTAATACCTATTCCGAACTTTTCTTTTGTTTCCTTTACTGCTTGCTCAATATACAGATTGAATAACATCGGTGACAGGCTATAACCCTGTCTCTCCCTTCCCAACCGCTGCTTCCCTTTCATGCCCCTCGACTCCATCCACATCCACATTATTACTCAGAAATTCATAAATGCCTAAATGTCTTTAGATACTTCAGCCGACTCTCTTTACACCATTGCCTTATCGTTCCACTCCCGAACACCCTACGGGTAAAACGAACACACAAATCTCCCCGTCAAAGCTCAGATGAAAAACCGGCAGGGAGCTAGAGCCCTCAAAATCATCTGGGAAGAAACATCACTAGAGCGCTGTACGTATCCCAAATACCTAGGGGTCACCCTTGACTGTGCATTAACATATAAGAGGCACTGCCGAAATACCAAGCAAGAAGGTGCATCCAGGAACAATATCGTCAGAAAGCTGACAGGCACAACGTGGGGAACACACGCCAACAATGTGAAAACCTCTTTCCTTGCATTGTGTTACTCTTCCGGAGAATACGCAAGCCCAATGTGGTTAAATTCTTGCCATGCCAAAACAGTAGATGTCCCTCTTAATGTTACTTGTCGTATCATCACGGGGTGGCTGAATCCTACTCCTCTGAATAAAAAAAACCATGCAGCCTCGCGGAAATTATTGAACCCCCCCACCTCACAGACATATATATATGACATGTAAATGTTGTACATTATTTTATACATCGTAAATGCTTCTGATACGAATAAATAAATAAAATTGTGATGATCATGTCACCCAGCGTAATTGGGCACCAACACATTATTTTCCATTCTGAGGAGATAGTTGGTGATGGTAAATTCATGAAGAGGTCTTGCAACAGCTAAAACTGCCTTGGTTTTAATAAATGCCACCGCAATTCGTGTATCATATTCCCGGCGTTGTCTCCCTCATTTCTCGGTAATACAAAACGGGCTTCCCTTCTTTGAACGTTTTCGACGTCCTCCTTCAATCCACTCTGTCGCTGATCCCGCATTACACAGAAGTATTCCAGAAGAGGGCGGACAAGTGTTCTCTAAGTAGTCTCCTTAGTAAACCTGTTGTATTTTCTAAGTATTCGGCAAATAAATCACAGTCTTTGGTTTGCTTTCCCAACACATTATCTATAGCTTTGAGTTCCGTAGAAGCCTACTACAACTACTACCATTAGTAGTAGTAAAAGTATAGAGTCAATTGCCACTTTTTGCACCGTACAAATCTCCTGTTTAAATTATTTTGCAATTCGTTTTGATCATTTGATGATATTTCATGACGGTAAATGACAGCACCAATGCAAACAATTTAAGAGGTTGTCTCATAATTGGTTTTTGGGACTATAGCACTTCCTTCGGGAACTCCAAATACTATTTCTGTTTTACTCGATGACTTTCCCTCAATTATCGTGAAGTGTGACCTTGCTGACAAGAAATCACCTATCCAGTCACACAATTTAGACGATACTCCATAGGCACACAACTCCTTTTGCGAAGAAATTTGGAAAAACTGTATTTAGTAAATCTGCTTCAGTAGCGCTGTCATCACCCATGCTATCACTCAGTGATGGTATTGACTAGAGATGGGAACTCAGCCCCTGAATTGATTCAAAGACCCCGACATTTCTAAAGATTCGGAAAAAACTGGATGGTAGCTGATCTGATTTCAAAACGCGTCTCTGGTGGCTGTAATGAGCACAATGAAAATTCGGCGCCCGGCCGCGCAATGGCGCCCTACCCCACATCATTAAGAACACTTTCCTCAAGCTACAAAAACCGTTTTATAGACGACGTGTACATATGGATTTGCATACCTTTTTCTCATCCATGAAAAGAGAAAACAAAGAAAGCTCCACTTTTTTTTAATTACTGACTGTCAGGCAGTACCCATTCAGCCATCTCAATAGTAATTCTAATTATGACGCTATGAAAGTAAGCGTAACACAACACCGAATCTCCAAGTGGATGAAAAATTTTTGGCTGAACTTGGAATTAAACCTGGTTTTGAGTGAGTTGTTACTTATTATCCTTTGACTTAGGATCGCACTAGGAATGCGTGAGCGACTAGCTTAAAAGCGAGCGTATCGCAAAGTGAGCCAGGCATCACTCCCCTCCCAACAGCTCAGCACTCCCCACCACTCTCACCGATCGGACCTTAAGCCGTCTCCCTAACTCAGTGCTCCGCACCTTTCTCAGACATCGGAATGCAAAGTAGCTCACTAGCTAATTGCTCCTCCACCATACTTACTGATGGGATTGCAAGGGTAGCTCACTGCTCCCGCCATTCTCACGGTGAGAACACACGGAGAAGGCCACATGGCGACTTGCGTCTCTGTGTTCACTGCGCTTTTGGCACAGCGATGCACATTGCAACTCGCTTTTTTGACTGAGCACCTATCCATCCAAGTTCACTTCTTTGTTCTTTGTATCCTTATCTGGTTTGTTCTAGTCGTCGTCTTTTTATTTTGCTGTTTTTCTATTTTACTGTTGTTCAAAAATGGCTCTGAGCACTATGGGACTTAACTGTGGAGGTCATCAGTCCCATAGAACTTAGAACTACTTAAACCTAACCAACCTAAAGATATCACACACATCCATGCCAGAGGCAGGATTCGAACCTGTAACCGTAGCGGTCGCGCGGTTCCAGACTGTAGCGCCTAGAACCACTCGGCCACTCCCGCCGGCTTTTACTGTTGTGTGAGTGTTCCTGGCAGGTGTACTACCACATCTTCTGTGACTGTTGCACTTACAATTGCTGTTGTCGATGCCTTGCTACCCTTTATGCAGGTTTTAATTACTGTGGGTACATACGATACAAAATACGATGGTATGTATAACACATAACTATTTTAAAATACATGGTAGACCATGTATAAAGGCTGTCTCAGGAGAAATAGACAACATTCAGAGATATGACAGGTACGAACATTTGAAACAAGAAACTAAATATGGACGCAAGCCCTATTCCAAATGGATATGTAAAGTTACTTTCGTAGGTTTTTTTTGCCTCTGGCAAAAACGTGTCTCAGTACAAAATTAAACTAAATTAAGTTTCCTTTAAAAAGGACCATTACATTTTTTCTAGAGGACTTACAGGTTGTGTGAAGACAGCGAGAACATACGGAAAATGTTACACAACGGACATGCGTTGAGGTGTAGGTAAGTCAGTTTTCAGTAGTTTTCCTGACTTGATAGCCCATGCGTCATATATATCAAGTTATTCGCCTCGACTTCGTATACGCTACAATGGAAGTGTACTGAACAATAGAGAAGATAAGTAACAATGTACATTACATATGTTCTATCTCGGAAACCATTCATGATAGTTTACATACGGAACGAGCAAGTGAAACACTTCGGCTTAAATACAAATAATTGGATTCTCCAGCTTCTCGATAACTGTGTAAGCAGAAACAAAATTCCAAAGATAAGGCGGATGAGTCGAGTGATTGCTTTGCTGAAACCTGGCAAAGATGGAAGTGATCCGAAGAATTTTGGACCAGTTGCACTACTTTGTCATATTTACAAAATGCTGGAAAGACTGATTTTAAATGGCCTATGAGAACCGACACGTGGCGATAACATATTAGACCTTCTGGTGACAAACAGACCCGAACTATTTGAATCATTTAATGCAGAACAGGGAATCAGCGATCATAAAGCGGTTACTGCATCGATGATTTCAGCCGTAAATAGATATATTGAAAAAGGTAGGAAGATTTTTCTGTTTAGCAAAAGTGTCAAAAAGCAGATTACAGAGTACCTGACGGCCCAACACAAAAGTTTTGTCTCAAGTACAGATAGTGTTGAGGATCAGTGGACAAAGTTCAAAACCATCGTACAATATGCGTTACATGAGTATGTGCCAATCAAGATCGTAAGAGATGGGAAAGAGCCACCGTGGTACAACAACCGAGTTAGAAAACTGCTGCGGAAGCAAAGGGAACTTCAGAGCAAATATAAACATAGCCAAAGCCTTGCACACAAACAAAAATTACGCGAAGCGAAATGTAGTGTGAGGAGTTCTATGCGAGAGGCTTTCAATGAATTCGAAAGTAAAGTTCTATGTACTGACTTGGCAGAAAATCCTAATAAATTTTGGTCCTATGTCAAAGCGGTAGGTGGATCAAAACAAAATATCCAGACACTCTGTGACCAAAATGGTACTGAAACAGAGGATGACAGACTAAAGGCCGAAGTACTAAATGTCTTCTTCCAAAGCTGTTTCACAGAGGAAGACTGCACTGTGCTTCCTTTTCTAGATTGTCGCGCAGTTGACAAAATGGTAGATATCGAAGTAGACGACAGAGGGATAGAGAAACAATGAAAATCGCTCAAAAGAGGAAAGGCCGCTGGTCCTGATGGGATACCAGTTCGATTTTACACAGAGTACGCGAAGGAACTTGCCCCCCTTCTTGCAGCGGTGTACCGTAGGTCTCTAGAAGAGCAAAGCGTTCCAAAGGATTGGAAAAGGGCACAGGTCATCCCCGTTTTCAAGAAGGGACGTCGAACAGATGTGCAGAACTATAGACCTATATCTCTAACGTCGATCAGTTGTAGAATTTTGGAACACGTATTACGTTCGAGTATAATGTGTCTTCTGGAGACTAGAAATCTACTTTGTAGCAATCAGCATGGGTTTCGAAAAGGTCGTGTGAAACCCAGCTCGCACTATTCGTCCACGAGACTCAGAGGGCCTTAGACACGGGTTCACAGGTAGATGCCGTGTTTCTTGACTTCCGCGAGGCGTTCGATACAGTTCCCCACAGTCGTTTAATGAACAAAGTAAGAGCATACGGACTATCAGATCAATTGTGTGATTGGATTGAGGAGTTCCTAGATAACAAAACGCAGCATGTCATTCTCAATGGAGAGAAGTCTTCCGAAGTACGAGTGATTTCAGGTGTGCCGCAGGGGAGTGTCATAGATCCGTTGCTATTCACAATATACATAAATGACCTGGTGGATGACATCGGAAGTTCACTGAGGCTTTTCTCAGATGATGCTGTGGTGTATCGAGAGGTTGCAACAATGGAAAATTGTACTGAAATGCAGGAGGATCTGCAGCGATTTGACGCATGGTGCAGGGAATGGCAATTGAATCTCAATGTAGACAAGTGTAATATGATGCTAAAACATAGAAAGATAGGTCCCTTATCATTTAGCTACAAAATAGCAGGTCAGCAACTGGAAGCAGTTAATCCCATAAGTTATCTGGGAGTACTAATTGGGAGTGATTTGAAGTGGAATGATCATATAAAGTTGATCGTCGGTAAAGCAGATGCCAGACTGAGATTCATTGGAAGAATCCTAAGGAAATGCAATCCGACAACAAAGGAAGTAGGTTACAGTACGCTTGTTCGCCCACTGCTTGAATACAGCTCTGCAGTGTGGGATCCGCACCAGATAGGATTCATAGAAGAGATAGAAAAGATCCAACGGGGAGCAGCGCGCTTCGTTACAGGATCATTTAGTAATCGCGAAAGCGTTACGGAGATGATAGATAAACTCCAGTGGAAGACTCTGCAGGAGAGACGCTCAGTAGCTCTGTACGGGCTTTTGTTAAAGTTTCGAGAACATACCTTCACCGAAGAGTCAAGCAGTATATTGCTCCCTCCTACGTATATCTCGCGAAGAGACCATGAGGATAAAATCTGAGAGATTAGAGCCCACACAGAAGCATACCGACAATCCTTCTTTCCACGTACAATACGAGACTGGAATAGAAGGGAGAACCGATAGAGGTACTCAGGGTACCCTCCGCCACACACCGTCAGGTGGCTTGCGGAGTATGGATGTAGATGTAGATGTAGATGGTCTTCAATTGACCCCGCATCTTAACATCAGAAATCTGAATTTCGCCCAGGTAAAAGCTGTACTGGACAATTGCTAAATCTCACATACTTTATAGAAGATGACTTTGAAGATAGGAAGGTGACAGGAGTGGCATTTGTCGACTTATCAGTGATGGTGAGATCACCCGTGGTCTAGGGGTTTTGCCGGCACGGTTAACTCAGCGTGTTCGGTCAGAGGGTTAGCTGCCCTCTGTAATAAAAAAACTGAGTTAATTGATCAACGCCGAACTGAAACGGGCGTCTTGCGACGTCCGCCACGAGCAGAAGCAACGAACAAACACGAAGAAAATGAGATAAAAAAAAGGTGTAGCGTCTTTGATTCATAATCAAAACGTCTTCGGTCCCGGGTTCGATCCCTGCCACTGCCTAAATTTTGATAAATAGTCAGCATTGGCGGCCGAAGACTTCCTGCATAAGAAGTCAGCCTCATTCTGCCAACGGCCTTGTCAAAGAGGGCGGAGGAGCGGATAGAGGTTCAGGGCACCCTCTTGTACTAGGGGTGGGAAATTGCCCCTAAAGGCGGAAGAATCAGCAATGATCGACGACATGAGGATGCAGAATGCAATGGAAACCACTGCATTAAAGACACGTAACGTGTATCCATAGGACATGTGGCCTGTAATTGAAAAAGTGTCATGATGATCTCTCCATTGGCAAAAGATTCCGGAATAGCCCCCCATTCGGATCTCCGGGAGGGGACTGCGAAGGGGGAGGTTAGCATGAGAAAAAGATTGAATAATCAACGAAAGGATAACGTTCAACGAGTCGGGGCGTTGAATGTCAGAAGCTTGAACGTGGTAGGGAAACTAGAAAATCTGAAAAGGGAAATGCAAAGGGTCAATCTAGATATAGTAGGGGGTCAGTGAAGTGAAGTGGAAGGAAGACAAGGATTTCTGGTTAGGGGAGTATCGGGTAATATCAACAGCAGCAGAAAATGGTATAACAGTTGTAGGATTCGTTATGAATAGGAAGGTAGGGCAGAGCGTGTGTTACTGTGAACAGTTCAGTGACGGGGCTGTTAGAATCGACAGCAGACCAACACCGACAACGATAGTTCAGGTATACATGCCGACGTCGCAAGCTGAAGATGAACAGATAGATAAAGTTTATGAGGATATTGAAAGGATAATGCAGTATGTAAAGGGGGACGAAAATCTAATAGCCGGCCGCGGTGGTCTCGCGGTTCTAGGCGCGCAGTGCGGAACCGTGCGACTGCTACGGTCGCAGGTTCGAATCCTGCCTCGGGCATGGATGTGTGTGATGTCCTTAGGTTAGTTAGGTTTAAGTAGTTCTAAGTTCTAGGGGACTGATGACCAAAGCAGTTGAGTCCCATAGTGCTCAGAGCCATTTGAACCATTTGAAAATCTAATAGTCATGGGCGACTGGAGTGCAGTTGTAGGGGAAGGAGTAGAAGGAAAGGTTACAGGAAAATATGGGCTTGGGACAAGGAATGAAAGAGGAGAAAGACTAATTCAGTTCTGTAACAAGTTTCAGCTAGTAATTGCGAATACCTTGTTCAAGAATCACAAGAGGAGGAAGTATACTTGGAAAAAGCCGGGAGGTACGGGAATATTTCAATTAGATTACATCATGGTCAGACAGAGATTCCGAAATCAGATACTGGATTGTAAGGCGTACCCAGGAGCAGATATAGACTCAGATACAATATAGTAATGATGAAGAGTAGGCTGAAGTTCAAGACATTAGTCAGGAAGAATCAATACGCAAAGGATACGGAAGTACTAAGGAATGACGAGATACGTTTGAAGTTCTTTAACGCTATAGATACAGCAATAAGGAATAGCGCAGTAGGCATTACAGTTGAAGAGGAATCGACATCTCTAAAAAGGGTCATCACAGAAGTTGGAAAGGAAAACATAGGTACAAGGAAGGTAGCTGCGAAGAAACCATGGGTAACAAAAGAAATACTTCAGTTCATTGATCAAAGGAGGAAGTACAAACATGTTCCAGGAAAATCAGGAACACAGAAATACAAGTCGCTGAGGAATGAAATAAATAGGAAGTGCAGGGAAGCTAAGACGAAATGGCTGCAGAAAAAATGTGAAGACATCGAAAATCATATGATTATCGGAAGGACAGACTCAGCATACAGGAAAGTCAAAACAACCTTTGGTGACATTAAAATCAACGGTGGTAAAATTAAGAGTGCAACGGGAATTCCACTGTTAAATGCAGAGAAGAGAGCAGATAGGTGGAAAGAATACATTGAAACCTGCTTACAAGAATAATATACAGAAGAATGGAAAAGAAAATTGAGAATGCGCTAGGTGACGATCAGTTTGGCTTTAGGAAAAGTAAAGGGACGAGAGAGGCAATTCTGACGTTACGACTAATAATGGAAGCAAGGCTCAAGAAAAATCAAGACACGTTCATAGGGTTTGTCGATCTGGAAAAAGCGTTCGACAATATAAACTGGTGCATGCTGTTCGAGATTATGAAAAATGTAGGGGTAAGCTATAGGGAGAGACGGGTCATATACAATATGTACAACAGCCAAGAGGGAATAATAAGAGTGGACGATCCAGAACGAAGTGCTCGTATTGAGAAGGGTGTAAGACAAGGCTGTAGCCTTTCGCTCCTACTCTTCAATCGGTACATCGAGGAAGCAATGATGGAAATAAAAGAAAGGTTCAGGTGTGGAATTAAAATACAAGGTGAAAGGATATCAATGATACGATTCGCTGATGACATTGCTATCCTGAGTGAAAGTGAAGAAGAATTAAATGATCTGCTGAACGGAATGAACAGTCCAATGAGTACACAGTATGGTTTGAGAGTAAATCGGAGAAAGACGAAGGTAATGAGAAGTAGTAGAAATGAGAACAGCGAGAAACTTAACATCAGGATTGATGGTCACGAAGTCAATGAAGTTAAGGAATTCTGCTACCTAGGCAGTAAAATAACCAATGACGTACGGAGCAAGGAGGACATCAAAAGCAGACTCGCTATGGCAAAAAAGGCATTTCTGGCCAAGAGAAGTCTACTAATTTCAAATTCCGGCCTTAATTTGAGGAAGAAATTTCTGAGGATGTACGTCTGGAGTACAGCATTGTATGGTAGTGAAACATGGACTGTGGGAAAACCGGAACAGAAGAGATTAGAAGCATTTGTGATGATTTGCTATAGACGAATGTTGAAAATTAGGTGGACTGATAAGGAATGAGGAGGTTCTACGTAGAATCGGAGAGGAAAGAAATATGTGGAAAACACTGATAAGGCGAAGGGACAGGATTATAGAACGTCTGCTAAGACATGAGGGAATGACTTCCATGGTACTAGAGGGACCTGTAGAGGGCAAAAACTGTAGAGGAAGACAGAGATTGGAATACGTCAAGAAAGAATTGAGAACGTAGGTTGCAAGTGCTACTCTGAGATGAAGAGGTTAGCACGGGGGGGGGGGGGGGGAGAGAGAGAGAGAGAGAGAGAGAGAGAGAGATACGGTCCATCAACAGCTACGACTAATCAAGGTCTACAATCTTATCAAAGATTCAGTTCTAACCAGACTCATCGCTTCCCTTCTGCAGATTTGCGGGTTCTTCGTCGACTTTCAAGGACAGCGTAGTCGATGGAGACTACAGAAGAATTTCCTCCCACAAGGAAGTGTTCTGGCTCCAATTCTGTTTAATACGAGGGTTGGAATTTTAATAGAGGCAACTATTTATTCACAACCGATACAAATGTTACATGTTTGCACCTGTTACTGTCCTTCAATGTGGTCACCAGCGTTGTGTAGAACCCGTTGTAAGCGATGTGGAAGACGTAGTATACCGTTAGCACAGCCTGTTCTGTTGATGGAGCGATTGGAGAGGTCTACTGCCTGTTGAATCTTTGGAACAGTTCTGAAGCGAATGCTACGAAGTGGTTCCTTTATCTTCAGAATCAAATCAAAGTCACAAGGACTTAAGGCCGGGGAGTACGATGGATGGTACAGTACTTCCCAGTCCCATCGACCGAATAAAGCAGCCACGGCTTGCGTCGTATGCGCCGGCGCATTTTCGTGCAAAATGATGAGTGGGTTGCGCAGAAAGTGTCGCCGCTTCTTTCGCAAAGGTGCTCGCAGGTGATGCTCCAAAAACGAACAGTAATGCTGTGCATTGACGATCTATCGTGGAGGAATGTAATGCGTTAGGGTAACATAACCATAACTTTTGGCCGCTCCATTCGCACCATCAACAGAACAGACTCTGCCAACGGTATACTACGTATTCCACATCCGTGGCCACAGTTTCTACACAACTCTGGTAACTACTTCAAAGGACAGTAACAGCTGCAAACATGTAACTCTTTCGTATCGGATGTGAATAAATAGTTGCCACTCTTTATGTTCCAAACTTGTTGAACTGAACACCATGAGCTTCTTATATGCTGACGACCTAGCTCTAGCCTCCCGTAGCACAGATTTTGAATCAGGGGAGAACAACCTCACGAATGCCCTTGAAGATCTATCCAGATACTAAATCACAAACCAGCTTCAATCAAACCCTTCAAAGACCCAAGTGTGTGATTCTCATCTGACAAACAAAGAAGCCACTCGAATGTTGAAAATAGTATGGTCGGGTGTCGAACTGGAACTCTAAAAGACTCCAAAATACCTAGGAGTGAAACTTGACGGATCTATCACTTTCAAAAACCACTGCATGAAATGCAAGTCGAAAGTTTCCACCAGGAACAATCGCCTACGGAAATTGGCCGGATCACAGTGGGGTAGTCAACCTGAAACACTCCGAACATCTCCATTGGCACTATGTTATTCTGCGGCAGAGTGTGCCTGTCTTGTCTGGTATAATACAACTCATGCCAGACACGTGGATGTGGCTCTCAACGAAACCTGCAGAATTGTAACAGGTTGCTCGAAAGACACTCCAGTCGAACGGCTTTACCACCTCGCAGAAATAGCGCCACCATCTGTTTGAAGAGGGGTAGCTGCTAACAAGGAAAGAAAAGCAGTGGAACAGGAAATTACCATTCCTCTGTATGGGCACGAACCGCATCCGCAGCGACTGAAGTCAAGGATGAGGAAGGAACTCAGAACCACTGCTGAAAAAGCTAGGTTACAGCTGTGGAGGGCTACGACCTACCTTCCCCCTGTTTGGAAAAGAGTTGTTGAAGCTTTACCTCCAGGTCATGACGGGGAATGGACAACTTGAATAGACTGGGATCCGGAGTTGTAAGATCAAAAGTTAACTTGGCAAGATGGGGATACATTGATCCAAATGGTATTCGGTATGACTGTGGAGTGAACAGACAGTTCGGCACACGCATCGGTTTCACTTGTGCCCAGTCTCTTGTACAAAAGATGATCTTCAACAAGCTACCGAAAATGCACTGGAAGTGGCCAAGTTTTGGACAAAAGTAATTTAATTATAAGTGTGTAAAATTTATGTACATGTACCTGCATGTTTCTGACACGAGATTAATAATAAGTGAATATGTCCACATGAAGTTTTCTGCTTCAAATGATCGTTCCTGCCATATCCATGAATATTGACCGTTCATCATAATGTAGCCTATATATATGGTTTATTTTTTATTTATTCATTTAACATGAACAGTTTAACGGCTTCAGGTGTCGCCCCATATCAGACCAGAATTTTGTGTATGATTAGAAAACTTATTACAATCACAGTTACGTTAAAAATCATAATATTTTGAACAAAACAGTTCTTCTCCGTCTCTCAGTATGTACTAGGCATTTGCCTGTTACACTCTCTGGGTCTTCCTAAATGTCTTCTGCTCATTGGGTAATAATTATCACCAATTTTGGTTATCTGTCGCCCACCATTCTGTAACATAATCTTTCCAGTTGTTTCTGTATTATTTAACCTTCCGACTGAAGTTTCTCATCCTCAGTTTTTTTCTGAAGTCTACATTCACTCTCACGTAAGACAGAGTATACCAAGCTACTCTTCTAAGCAGTCAGAACTCTAGTGCTTGTATTCTGATGGGAACGATTATTTGTGCTGTGTTGTCTAGGCAAGAGCTTCAAGGTATACGGGGCAGTAATTATTATGAGCAATATGTAGGTCAACAGTAAGCCTGACCATTTGGACTGCGGGTCGCCCTATACTGTAAATGCTGAGCTGAGGGATTTTTCGAGGGCATTGTGAGCTGAACAAAGAAGTTTTCGCGACTATAATCACTTACCTCCGTAAAATAATCAGTAAGCCTATGTTTTGTTTGCAGTTCAATGAAGGTTATCGCTAAAGTCAAGTACTGGTTCACTTCCTTTGTTGGGACAGTAGGATCAGCTGCAGCTTCTACTTTGCCCACTCTTCCCTAGGTCACACAAGCTGTTCCATGTAGCATCTGGTCTTTATGTTTTATAGTTAAGTATTGGCATGTCTTAGTTATCGTTTCTCTCAGATTGATTGACTCTGTTTGCTTTTTGCTTGTAATCGATTTTATTTTCGAGGGTAGGTGGTCGTTTGTAAGTCTGATGGTCAGTGTCTCTGAGATTCATGAACCGATCTAGCTCTTCCACTAGCCAAAGTGCAGGTTTCCTTTCAGTTTTGCGATATCTGGGAGATGTGTAATAGAGCTAGTTTGGTAGTACATCCATGGAGCTGTTCTTTCACGTCCAGGAGTGGTATGGGAATCGCCTCCCAAATTATCTCTTGTTCCTCCGCTGCAAGCTCAGGTACACTGATACACTTAAAGTCTCTATACGTTGGCACAGTTTACTCCTTGCATATTTTAGAGATAAAGTCATGAATATGATGATGTGAGCTGATATTCCAGTTATGAATTTCTTTGTTTGTGGATCTCATGGCAAATATACGTGTGGGGGCCTGACTATATGCTACATTATGGGTGGGTGCAATCCATATACTGTTGCATTTGAAGAAGAAACTGCACACTTATATTTGACAGTGAAGGGCAGAATATTTATGTTAGTGTTCCTAGCATTATTTGTATGCTTCGAAGTCGAATCGAATTTTGAAATATCAGTTTTCAAATAGACTATACCTACTACTTTCGGACCTCTGTAGAGGACGCACACTAGGCAAATTTTTTTAATGGATTTGATGTTTACGAACATATATTTGACTTGTTTGTCTTCAGTACCATTAGATGTTAGCAGTACGGTTGGTAATAAGTCAAATCATTCGAATGTTACTACTGTTCATGTGCTACTTCTGTGGTGTCTTAGGACAGTGGAGCATATCTTTGGAGAACTGGAGAGCATGCTTGGCTTGAGCCAAGTGTCAGCGTCAGTCAGAAGAAAGATACAGATGTCGGGATTCTGAAATATATGGCGTAGTTCATAGAAATAAGTTGAAAGTGATTGGTCAACTATGTTCAATAGTAACAACACAGACACACTGGTAGAACTAGTGGCTGAGTGGCTGCATGAGCAGACAAGTTCATAGCTCCTAAAGCCAGGATTTAGAATTAATTTTCACTGCTTTTCTCCAGCCTTTATCTTCACAATTACCCTGCCATCTCTTGTTCACTCGCTATGTAGCCCAAATTCACATATCGCATTATTCAAAATTTTTATCTTTCTGTGAATCGCATTATTCAAATTTTTTGTCTTTCAGCGGTGCAATCCTCGAATATTGTCAGGCTTATCTACACGAGTTTCCTAATCGCCATGGCGCTTTCAGACCTTTTATTACATGATACAAACTTTACGATTGTGGGTCTTGGTTTCGTAGGTTACAACGTTCTATATCTCACTGTACAACTTCTGATTACAGAATGTGCTGCACTTATCTTTGCTCTAGCTATAAGCTTTTATAATTTAAAATGGCTCTGTTAATAGTAAATATTTAAATTTTACCAGTGTAGTTTTCAGTGCTGCATAACAATATGTTATCCACATTGTCTGCGCCTAGAAGAATTATGGGCGATGTTTGGTACCACTTTACGAAATGGAAGAAAAAGGAAAATGCCGCTACCGCCAACAGATAACTGCCTCGGCTTCTGGCTCATCATCAGACCTGAAGAGACATATAAAATCGAAGCATCCTACAATACATCTGGAACGATTTGGGTCAGGAAACAGATCACGCCCATCAATCGATGCAGAAATTCGAGAAATCATTTCTCGTGAACCTCCGCACTGACGTCTGCTTCTGCCTTGGGTGAAGGTATCCTCTCAGATAGGCCAATTGAGTCTTAAGCTGCATCCAGCCAACTAGTGTAGTCACGTTGTGGATCAAGTCCTGACTTATTTCCTTTTTTGATGCCTTCAGCCCCAACTGCTTTTCAATTACAACAACCAATAAGTAATTTTTTTAAATATTATAAATCCACTCACATTAAATAAGAGTATGGCATTGGTGTACAGTTTTTAAAAGTGATTTGCAGACAATACCACCCTTTCCCTATGATTGAAGAGACAGAATTTAATATAGTTAAATATATAAACTTTGCCCAGATTGTAAGTAACCAAGTCGATAAACGTTGTCAAACTCTCTAATGCCCAGTCTGCATCATGAGTTATCTGAAAAAAATAAAAATAATTTGACCACCACAAAAGCGGTCTGAATTTCACCTGGTGTGTGGACGAGTGTAAATAACATTAGTTTCTATACACTCACTGCACATTTCATAGATAGAGTGAACGAAGTCATACCATTTAGAGTTCACACAATTTGAAGACACATTGCGGAAAACATCTCAAACTGGGTAAAGTCTGTTATTTCAAATGCAATGTCAATTTTAAAATCACTTCCGTAATAACATAAAATGCGTCAAATATGAAATTAACTGCAATTCGTCTGAAACTTCCACATATCCCACGTTTTGCACATTCTTTAAACCTCACTGCACAGCATTCAATTCGGAAGTCCATACATAAAACAGTTGACGATGTCAAATGAGTTGTTATCATTCTTAAGAAGAGAACTTTTCCTTTAAGATAACTTGCTGAAAAAGAGACAGACTAAAACTGAAACAAGATGTCCCAACCAGATGGAACTCCATTTACGAAATGTTGCAAAGATTTACTTCACATAGAGATCCCATAATTTCTTGTCTCGCTATCTTACTTGGGAAATCCATCACTTTAAACTTAAAAGGTACACACTGGGAGATAACGCAACAGTATTTACAGATTTTGAAAGTTTTCGATGAGGTAACCGAAGAAGTGTCCTCAGAGATAATAGTCACACTTTTAAAAATGAAAATCTTGCAACTAAAATCCGTTAAAGGCAAAAATAAAGAATGTCCTAAAGAAACTGAGTCATTGACAGATAGTTTCCTTAAAGAGTTAGCAGAGTGGTCAAGGACTATATCCAGCGACGAACTGATCAATCAGGCAACGTTACGGGACCCCGATCCGAAGCCAAGGATTTTCAGACGACAAAATATTTCAGGACTGCTACATAAAGACTTTTGATGAAATGAAAGCGTTGGTTGATGAAAACAGAGCTCATTTCTCAACCAGTTGCCACTTTTTCACTTTTGGAGTAGTTCAATGAAACTATTAGTCAGCTTCAAGCAAGTCACAACACAGAAGGTGCAGCAAATGTTGAACTGAACAAATGTTTAGTTGAGTTCTATTTGCCTACAAACAGCAATTTCTTGGGCTGCTAGGAAACAAGAAAACTGCTGTGACCTGACCAGCGCTATATCAGTTCGTTCTAAAAGTATTACGTATTACATCAGCATCTGTGGCCTGTTTATATATTTTTTCAAAACCACGTGAAATGTGTACTAAGAGGAGGAAGGGACTCACATCAACTACAATGTGTCAAATTTTATTTATGAATGACAATACTGGTTAATTATTCTTTATGAGTAGATATATGGTAGTACTGACTCCAGGTACACTTAAGCTGCAGTTGTAATAATTTTGAAATAGATTTCTTTCCAATAAAAGTATCAAAATGTAACAAGAATCAGTCCTAATTCTTAAAATGTTTCTACTTGATAAAAATATGTCGGATTTGGGTATAATATTAATAATCTTTACAGCAGACGAAATTCAAAACTTTTGTATCTGACAACTACTGGGGACATAACACAAAATTGTTACACCTCCTTACATGTTCTTCCAAAGTGGGACCAAATTAGATAAAACAAAGGTTTAGAGACCCGAATTAAAAGGGTAATGTATCTTCCTTTTACTTATTCTTGCGAGTGAATGGTGAGTGCTGAGTCATGAAAGAGAGATAGTTCATTTCAGTGAATGACCAGGTCTGATCCAATCTCTGGAAATAAGAGTTTTGCCCGCCTCTATTACTGACTGCGTCTTGCCATTGGTGTACTTTACATACGACCGTAATCTCTTGTGTTTTCCGCCTGATTTCGAGACAGATTTTAGTTGTGGGAACTACTGAAAGCATATCACACTGAAGTTCGCGTTTAATATCGAGTTTCTGTGAACTTTGTCACTCTAGTGGAAACTGCGTTCTTTCTAATTTGATACACTTTTTTCGTTGCTTCTGCAACAGTGTTTTGACCCATTTCGTGTATCATGGGGAATCAGTACCATCTCTTATTAATTTATTTGGATATTCCCGTTGATCTATTTCTTTGAATTTGAACCTCGTCAGGTCTACGCTTACATAGTCAGATTGAAAGGAGTGAAGACTGTCTCTTTGGGATGTGCCAAGGAAATTTTTATCTGCTTTCTTAAATAGGTGTATTTTGCATTTATATTTGATGGGTTTGAATGTTATGGTATTCACTCTACCTACAACAATCTTGTAGTCACTAATCCCTGTGTATATCATGATGCGCTTAATTGGGTAGGATTATTTGTTGCTTAGAGGTCAAGTATGTTTTCGCAATCATTTACACTTAGAGTGGACTCCTGAACTAGTTGTTCAAAATAAGTTTCTGAGAAGGCATTCAGTACGATTTAAGAAGCCGTTTTATGACTGCCACCGATTTTAAACGCGTATTTTCGACAACTTATCGAAAGTAGATCGAAGTAAACACTAACTATAATTATATGAGTGCGGTACTTATTTCATATGACACTCAAGTTTTCTTTGAACTATTCAGCAGTGGTATCGTCTGAGTCAGGGGTTCGGTAAAAAGAACCAGTTATTAATTTATTCCGGTTGTCAAGTATAGACTCTACCCATACTATATCACAGGAACCTTCTGCCCAATTTTCTACCTCGCCGTCTCTGTATTCCTCCTCTTAAGCAGCACTCTAACTTTGAGCCTTGTTTATTGTCATTCTAAATGAAACTTCGGCTGGGAAATCAAGTCATTTAAAATAAATGGGTAAACTGCTTGGGGTCATTAACATTAACGTAAGGGATATTGGAGATATTTCTCCAGCTGCTGGATCTATGACAGTTTTCGCATGATTTCAATCTGAGAATGGGAAGGATTGCATACTTTTCGGAGATTCAGATTGCATAGTAGTATTCTAATCGTCAATCAATAAGCCGCAAATACGACATTCGTCTTTCATCTTAAAACTGGTTGCGATGACGATAACAAAACAGCACACTATTGTGGATAATTTTTTTTAAATATCATATACAAGTATAAACAATATATGTGTGGAAGAAACAATTTACCTAACGATAGAAATGCCACGATATCTACGTTAAAACTGACTGTGAGGGGAAAAAAGTAAAAGAAAAAGAATTGGAGTTACATACGTTCACATCACAATATTCTTTTTCCCACAGTTAATTTTAAGAGATAATCTCTACATTGTTGCTTAAATATATACTTAGTCTATCTGAATATTAGTAGAGTACTGTGTAATACTTTCACAGGAAAAGGGCAAGAACTTTTCAAATATTTGCTAAATGCCTTCCCATTTAATATATTACATACATATTTATGTACCATTTATATTAAAATATCCTGCCTATGTCTGTTATAAGACATATTAGAGTTTACTGTAATATTTGATGTAATTCGATCAAGAACTTTTTAGTTTCTTGCTAACAAAGTTTTCCGTTTATATAAACGTTTATATTTGACAGATATTAATGAAATATGTAGCATAAGACTATCAGAAACCGTATTGGGGTAACCTGTAGCAATTAGAAATAAATTGCTCAAAAGCTTCGAGATTTTTTGCTAAAAACTTTCCCATTTTATGTTTTAGACATATATTTATAAACCATGTATACCACAAAGTAAATAGGCTCTGTCAATCTGAACATTTATTATGGTACAGTGAAAAGTTTATGTAAATTGCACAAGAGCATTTCCAGAGTTTTTTGCTGTGTTTCCCATTTCTGTAGTATGTGTTCATATAGCACATATAGTAAATATATGTACTGTATGTGTGTCATATCGTTTATTACGGTGTCGTGTAAAAATATGAAGTAAACTAGTCAAGAACATTTGGATAATTTTACTAACAACGTTTTACTTTTGTATGCTTCTATATGATACATATTTTTTAAAAAACAACATTTATCTGTCTGTATGTGTGTTAGACGATCGTGCAAAACTTTTGAAATAATTCAGCAAAGAGGTTTTAGAGATTCCCATTTATGTAGTGTATATACACTCATACGCCACATATACTTTAAAACGTTTAGTCTATATCAGTTGAAGCGTTTATCAGAGAATCTTGTATAAATCTAAAGAAAATCTGTCACGAATTCTTTGATATTTTTGATAACAACGTTAAACTACAACTCCTCTTTATATAGTTGCATGGATATACATTAGACATGCTTTAGTTCTAATACATTCATATTTTAGGAGATCCAACAGCTTGTAGAACATGTCATAAAAGAAGGATACATAACTAATATTTACAAACAAATTAATTCTGATCATTCATAGACCCAAACTGAAATGCTCCTCATGGATGCTGAATAAATAATAATAATAAAAGCTTCAACATATTTAATAGGAAATAGCAAACGTGTCACAAAACACGCAATTATTCAATAGACTGAGGTGCATACTATGTTTCTTACGCTATTGCAACCATGCTCATCAAATAAAAAATGATTTTACTACACTTACAGTGATCGCATTACTGCACTGAACTTATACAGAAGTCATACAGTACGTAATGTTTTCAGTATTAGATATTCTTAGTAACATACACACTCGCACATCAGTTGGTTCTACCGTGAAATTCGTCAGTAAGTAATGGGAGTTCGCCACTAACAAATCCTCTAAGTTCTTCTTAAAGTGGCTTCATTTAAGCTGTGAATTCAGAAAACCGTAATGGGGATCGCAAATATGTTACTGATTACTAGTTTCGTCTTCTGTACAAATCACCTTCAGATCATAAAAAAATACATTGATTAGTATACAGCTGCCGAATAGATGAGGTCAACCTGCAAGGAATCCTTGAATCTAATCACGCAATCTGCTTGACAGTTCACGCATACAAGCTGTCAACTAAAATATTATACACAAAAGAATTGGTAAGGTAATGGAGGATATATCAGATGAAAATCAGTTTAGCTTTAAGACAGGTAAATTCACCAGAGAGACAGTCCCGAAATTGACGATGGAGGTAGAAGTTAAGGAAAATCGTGACACTTTGGAGCCTAGCAAATCTTTCGAAACCTTCAGAGAATACGTGTACTTTACATTGAAAGTACGAGAACCACGAGAGAACATGAGGACGAAAATCATGAAAGAAGAGCTCGGATTAAAAAAGACGTAAGCCGACATTGAAGTCTTTCTCCTGCATAACCAAGAAGAAATGAAGAAAATAAGCGAATTTGGACGTCAGATTAAAGCTCAGGGTAAGAGAATATCAGTTATACATGTGGTGTCTGTTCCGTCAGACACGTCTTAGAGAACAGACACCACATCTATAATTAAGATGAGGACAACCAAGTGATCACTTCAGTGCAGATGCAAACCACGGATATGTCTGACACAACAGATAGCATATACATATTCAAGGTGAGGTCGACCAGTTATCCACTTCAGTGAAAATGCACAACACGCTCGAACTCACAGGAATCGTCGAAACGCCGCAGGTAATGTGTGTGAATAAGTTGAGAATATCAGTCTCACGGAAGGCGTGCTACCGTAGTTCGTGAGTTTGCCATGAACACTGTTGTACGGATTGCGCAGTGGTCAGCGCATCCGCCTAGTAACCAGGGGACTTGGGTTCGAATCCCGGGCCAAAACTAGTTTCCAAGCCTTACCACTCCCTTTAATCAATACCCGCTAACAGCTAATGTCAGTCATTTCTTTGTGTCTCAGTATTAGTTATGATCGTCCTACATTGCAGCAAAATTGTATACCCTATGACGCGCGCTCTAATTCTAACGTATTTGTACAGCTAGGAGGACGTGACAAATATGACGCACGCGCAGTTTGTGATGTAGACGAAACGCCGCCATGCAACGGACACGACCTCGTGGAATGTTCACGCTCATTTGATATCTCGTCACGAGAGAATTGTTTCTGTATTCCACTACATCTCACCAGGCTGTTGTGATTTTGTGGCGTACATGGATAATCATACGCGACTGTTATACAGATGTACGTATATGAACAAATGAAATGGGCTGGCAGCTAAAAAAGTCGACTTTTATACTGCCAGGTGTGGTAAAATTTCTGACCTTTTCGGTATTAATTGCAAGTGACGGAGGACTTTATCACCCTCTATACAGTGTTACGCGGCAGGTCTCGGATCAAGTAGGTACAACGTCAGTCGGGAATGATGAACAATGTCGCTTAATTTCTCTCCTGAAGAGAACATACGCTGCACGTGGCTTCACGCGGGGCGAACATGCGAATATTTGACGCTGACAAGCGAACGCGGCAGCGCTTTCATAACGTTTAATTAGTAATAGAATACAGATTAATAGCGTGAGCTATGGCCGCGCCGACAGCACACACGCCGCGGTTGCCAGGTGCTCCATAAATCGCGCCCATCCCCCAGCCTCCTCTCCATACAACTGGGAGCTGCAACTTGCCCCTGGAAACCGCGTACCGCGCCGTGTTCCAGAGTCCACCGAGCCGTTTCCGGCCGGCTAACGCCGCTAATTAGTCCCTTCGGCAATTTAAACCGAAACTCGCCGTCTTTCACCGTCGCGGAACACATTCCGCCATTTACACTGAATAAGCTTCGCCGGAAATCAGCTTCCTTTGTGCACGAGATGCCGTACAACTGCGCTGAACTCAATTTCTGCATCGCTTGTAACGAAATTGCGCAGGCAGCGTGTGATTTGTTGTCGACACTTGCAAACATTATTCTGCTCTACTACCACTTCCCTCCACTTCGATCTTAAAAAAAAAAAATCAATAGAGTTCAGTAGTACCCCAAGGAACTGTGATAGGGCCGCTACTGTCCACGGAGTACAAACGGTACGAGAAGGCAGTAGTGGGAATATATAAAAAAAAGGTTCAAAAGGCTCTGAGCACCATGGGACTTAACATCTGAGATCATCAGTCCCCTAGAACTTAGAACTACTTAAACCTAACTAACCGAAGGACAGCACACACATCCATGTCCGAGGCAGGATTCGAAACTGCGACCGTAGCAGCCGCACGGTTGCAGACTGAAGTGCCTAGAACCGCTCGGCCACCGCGGCTGGCGGAATATATCCAAAAGTAATTGGGGACGTGGCGTGTGAATGGTACTCTGAAAGAAAGAGTTTGCCAGGCAGCATCAAGCAAGTCAGAGGACTGATGGAGAAATCCCATCTCTATCCACCAACATCCTATAAAAAACAATAAAATGACTGTATATTTCACCTTTACATCGACGTGGACATTCGTTATACTGCAACAGTTATTAATTCATCTCCAACAATATTCTCAACACATTTTCGGCTCTGTCATGTCTTCCTGATATGCGAGGAAAAACGTTATGTTACAGTTGCTAGACACATCATGAGAGCAGCTTACAAAAAACTTTATATTAAACCAGTTAAGAAACCTGGCGTTGCCCTAGTGTTTATTCCAGCGTTCTGTTAGTCCATCTCCTCTTCCCTCCTCCTTCTGTCCATTTTGTCCTCCTTCTCCTCTCTGTCCATTTCTCTCTACACCCTCATTTTATTCATCTCTCACCTCTCTCTGTCCATCTCCTCCTCTCTCTCTATCCACCTGCGCTCCATCTCCCTATCCAATCCTTGTCTATCTCCTCTTCCCTCCATTTCTTTGCCCTCCTCCCCCCTTTCTCTATCCATCTTATCTGTGCAGTCCTGAAGCATCGACTACACACCGATCAGCAAAACGATATCAACAAAGCGCTGACCCGCGCGCCAGTCGAAACACCTCCAGGAAGACAGAGTTACGCGCCTCTGTCAACACTGATTTAAGAAATCGCGCATCTATGGTCAGCCCATTTCAGTGGCAGAATTCGAGACCATCAGTACTGTCAGGAAGACAATACTTAGCCTGCGTTCAGCGAATCAGGTTAAGTTACTTTTATTTTATTTTTAGGGAGTTAAGGGTTACATTAAGCTTCAAGTGTTGGGTACAGATGATTCGACTCCTGCCACCAGCTGTCGCAACTTCTCTCGTTCTTTGTTTGTGTCGAAGCTGTCTCCATAGTAGCCGACACAACATTCTCCTCCCCCCCTTCCCCACCCTCTGTCAGTCTTCTTCACCCCCCCCCCCCCCTGTTCATCTTCTCCTCCACCCACTCCGTCCATATCCTCCGCTCTCCCCTCTCTGCCTCAGCATCTTCTTGTCCCCTCTTCTCTCTGTACACCCCATGCCTTTAATGCCCACGTTATTACCGGAACGCGCACACCAAAGGGAGTTTGGTGGTTTTTGTCCCCACAGGATTTCTTTGCAGATGGTGAGTAATGTGTGTACCATGTTTGGTTGAAATCGATCGAGGAGCGTACGAGACGCTAAAGATATGCATATGTCTAGTTCTCTGCTGCTGTTCTGTTGTGCATACGATGTTAAGTTTCTCTAGGGATGGATGATCTTAGGTCCCGAGACACGTTGACAAAATTATTATCTCACAACTGGTTGACACACCGAACAGCACAAATAAGCAACTAATTGCACTTCATACTTCCAAACTATTCCAAGCTAACCAAACACAGGAAATAACTGACAGCAAGTCGTTTTAAGTCATCCCTTGTCATTCTCACCCTCTCCCTTATTGGTAGTGTGTAATATTACTCCTACACTGTTCTATACATATAATAGCAAATGTACGTAACAAGTTTGGTTAAAATAGCTCAATTTGTTCCTGAGCTATGCTTCAATATCTACATCTACATCTACATGACTACTCTGCAATTCACATTTAAGTGCTTGGCAGAGGGTTCATCGAACCACAATCATACTATCTCTCTACTATTCCACACCCGAACTGCGAGCGGGAAAAACGAACACCTAAACCTTTCTGTTCGAGCTCTGATTTCTCTTATTTTATTTTGATGATCATTCCTACCTATGTAGGTTGGGCTCAACAAAATATTTTCGCATTCGGAAGAGAAAGTTGGTGACTGAAATTTCGTAAAAAGGTCTCGCCGCGACGAAAAACGTCTATGCTGTAATGACTTCCATCCCAACTCGTCTATCATATCTGCCACACTCTCTCCCCTATTACGTGATAATACAAGACGAGCTGCCCTTTTTTGCACCCTTTCGATGTCCTCCGTCAATCCCACCTGGTAAGGATCCCACACCGCGCAGCAATATTCTAACAGAGGACGAACGAGTGTAGTGTAAGCT
This sequence comes from Schistocerca gregaria, assembly GCF_023897955.1. Classification (NCBI taxonomy): domain Eukaryota; kingdom Metazoa; phylum Arthropoda; class Insecta; order Orthoptera; family Acrididae; genus Schistocerca; species Schistocerca gregaria. The sequence goes on along the minus strand of NC_064920.1, from coordinate 1,046,497,283 downwards.
GTCCCTTTAGTGGACTTGTTGCATCTTCTAAGTGTCCTGCAAATGAAACGCAACCTTTGGCTCGCCTTCCCGACAATATTATCTATGTGGTGCTTCCAACTGAAGTGGTTCGTAATTTTAACACCCAGGTATTTAGTTGAATTGACAGCCTTGAGAATTGTACTATTTATCGAGTAATCGAATTCCAACGGATTTCTTTTGGAACTCATGTGGATCATCTCACACTTTTCGTTATTTAGCGTCAACTGCCACCTGACACACCATACACAAATCTTTTCTAAATCGCTTTGCAGCTGATACTGGTCTTCGGATGACCTTACTAGACGGTAAATTACAGCATCATCTGCGAACAACCTAAGAGAACTGCTCAGATTGTCACCCAGGTCATTTATATAGATCAGGAACAGTAGAGGTCCCAGGACGCTTCCCTGGGGAACACCTGATATCACTTCAGTTTTACTCGATGATTTGCCGTCTATTACTACGAACTGCGACCTTCCTGACAGGAAATCACGAATCCAGTCGCACAACTGAGACGATACCCCATAGCTCCGCAGCTTGATTAGAAGTCGCTTGTGAGGAACGGTGTCAAAAGCTTTCCGGAAATCTAGAAATACGGAATCAACTTGAGATCCCCTGTCGATAGCGGCCATTACTTCGTGCTCTGTTTTTATTCTCACCCCTGTGGGATGTAGATACTTATTAACCCTACAGCGCTTCTTTCCAGATAGTTAGTGCACAATGAACCCCAGATTCTTTAAGGAAGCAGACTCCCCTGTATAAAAAAGCTTAAAACCTCAGATTACTTCACAAATGAATTAATACGTTAAATATTTGACATTAAGGATATAGACAAGAAAAAGTTTAGAAAATATTTGAGGTTATGTTTAACATTTGTTGAAAGTTGCTAAGTGCTTTCGTTTCAAAATTCACTTCAGAAAATGATTGAGATTAACCGAATAACCTTTTATTGGATTTCCATATATTCTCACATACGAGGATGAGTCAAATGAAAACCTTAATTACTGTTTTAAATATTATATATTGTGCAGAAGTGATACAAAGCTGTATCACTTTTTAACATAATCTCCCCCACGCTCAATGCAAGTCCTCCAGCGCTTACAAAGTGCATCACAGTTTTAATCTGCAAGGAAGTTTCATATCAGCGAACACTCCGCTGCAGAGTGAAAATCTCATTCTAGAAACATCCCCCAGGCTGTGGCTAAGCCATGTCTCCGCTATATCCTTTCTTTCAGGAGTGCTAGTTCTGCAAGGTTCGCAGAAGAGCTTCTGTAAAGTTTGGAAGGTAAGAGACGAGATACTGGCAGAAGTAAAGCTGTGAGTACCGGGCGTGAGTCGTGCTTCGGTAGCTCAGATGGTAGAGCACTTGCCCGCGAAAGTCAAAGGTCCGGAATTCGTGTCTCGGTCGGGCACACAGTTTTAATCTGCCAGGATGTTTCGTTGCATAAATTCCCTTAGAAAAAAAATTATTTTGGTAATCCGCGCAACCACACATGCACCACGTGGCATACCTCGTCATCAGAACGGAACTTCTTTCCTACAATTGCGTTTTTGAGTGGTCCAAACATATGGAAATCACGAGGGGCAAGGTCTGGTGAGTATGGTGGATGAGGAAGACACTCAAAATGCAGGTCTGTGATTGTTGCAACTGTTCTACGGGCAGTGTGGTGCCTTGCATTGTCATGTTGGAAAAGGACATCTGCTGACAGCAATCCACGTCGCTTTTCTTTGATTTCAGGCCGCAGATGATTTTTTAGGAGAGTTGTGTATGATGCACTGATGACAGTTGTCCCTCTAGGCATGTAATGGTCCAAAATGACGCTTTTTCCGTTCCAAGAGAGAGTCAGCGTAACCTTCCCTGCTGATGGTTCTGTTCTAAACTTCTTCGGTTTTGGTGATGAGGAATGGCGCCATTCCTTGCCCGCTCTCTTTATTTCCGGTTTGTGAAAGTGAACCCAGGTTTCGTCCCCAGTAATGATTCTTGCAAGGAAGCCATCACCTTTTCGTTCAAAGGGCCGAAGAAGTTCTCCACAAGCATCAACACGTCGTTCTCTCATTTTAGGAGTCAGCTGCCGTGGCAGCCATCTTGCAGACACTACACACCCATGACTAATCTGTAAACATGCTGCAGTATCATTCAGTGTCACTCGGCGGTTTTCCTTCACTACGGCTTCATGTGCTGCATTGTTCTGTGGCTGACCTGGACGAGGAGAATCTTCCACTTAAGTCACACCATTTGCGAACTTCCTACTCCATTCGTAGACTTGCTGCTGTGACAAACATGCATCAGCGAACTGAACCTTCATTCGTCGATGAATTTCAACAGGCTTCAGACCTTCACTATGCAAAACCCGAATAACATAATGCTGTTCTTCCCTGGTGCAAGTCGCAAGTGGGGCGGCCATCTTTACACTGACATTGCGACGGTATGTGTGCGTCTCCACTATGCTGCAACCTACAGGCCGTTCTGTAGCACGCTCACCAACTTACAGGATGACGGCGCGAAATTTCGATTTGTTATTACAAATTTAAAGTTATCATTTAACTCATCTTCGTAGGTTAACAATGATAAAATCTCAGATCCTTCTCTCTTCCTTTATTGAACACTGAACCAGATTATTTCTTACAAAACGGTGCTCAGCAATCGGCAGTTATGCGCTTCTGAATCCCATAGATCCATACATCAACACTTCTGTATAGCCAGTGTTTTTCCGATCGCAAAAATCTTATTATAGGCGACCGCACGCCACGGATAAACTCTATTTCTCACAGTAAACGCGTTCCTCCTGCAGGCCAAATACCCTGACTCGATGTATTTCATCAATTTTACCTATTAGTGGCTCGCCAGCTGTTAATACCAATAATAAATTGATAAACAAGTGAAATATCTCGGACTAGTGAAGATATGGCTTGAATATCATATGCCGCCTCACGGGAGAGTAAATATTGTGCACAAGTTTCCACGAACCTATTCTTCATTAGCTGCATCGTTTATTGTGAAGCTTGGCGCAACATTTATTGTGTACAGTAATTTAAGGAAAGTTGCATTAGTAGTGTGCCCTCGTCATAAAAAGCCGGCATCTTATTTAATATGTAGTAGCAAGTTCCGCGTTGCTTCTCCTCTCAGGTTATGATTACCAAACACATTTTGCAACTGGCGATTGGTATTTCCATGGCCTTGTTAGATTTCTGACCTTCCCCTGACTCCGAGGAAAACCATGATAAACCTGGAGTAAGGTCATCCAACCTGAGTTCCGTTCACCCTTCACCAATGATTAATCGTTCTTAGCGGTTATTAGATTTTACAATTGACTGATGAGGATTGGGTTGGCCCGTGCATTGGACCACGTGGACATGGACTCGCATCGGGATCAGGACTGGGTTGTTGCGAACATGAAAAAATTAAAAGTATAAGCATTTCGACCCCTTACCCATTATTCTCCTAGTCTCTTAAATAAATGGAGTTAGTCGATTGCTATGGTAACACGTATCTGCACTGACATGGTAGATTCGGATCGACTTTCACTCCATATCACCTGTAACGTTTGTGTCATTCATGGAACACTTATTAAACGTCTGAAACTGCTTCCCCTTGGATTCCGTTTCCAGTCACAAATATCCATTTTTATTTATCTCAACACGGCTTGACTACATCAAAATTTCTCTGCACTAATTCTTATTGCCCATGCCCTCTCAACAGTTACAGAGTGTCCTAGGGCATTTACAAAATACACTTCAGTCAGTAATTAACTTTTCAGGAAATGTTACGTTTACATGTACTTATTCTGGCCGTGCATTTTTTAATTATTACAATAGCAACTACTTCACGGGCTTCTGTCAAAGTCCCTTCGTTAAAGCAATCTCCAACTACACGTTCAATAATCATTTTGAACCTGCATATCCGCCTATTACAAGGGAAGCCAATCACAAGACTATGACATGCACACCCATAGTCTTAGTTAGTGGCCAATATCCCAAAAATTACTTCCTGGCCTGATATATATGCGTGATGACGAGCAATTTCCTGTCCCAAAATTGCTTCGGTACTTCTTTAGTCAGTACGGCCATTAGACTGTTCTTTATTTATAGTGTTACATTTACACTTACATAATGATGATTGCGGCATCAAAGAGGCATTATCAAGTGTTTTAAGTGTTATAAATTGCATAAGATGGCATACTGTCGTATTAAAATACATTATTAGACACATTGTCTAAGACTCGATATTTGTGTCAGAAATATCGACTCTTAGACAATGTGTCTAATAATGTATTTTAATACGACAGTATAACATCTAAGGCAATTTATAACACTTAAGAGACTTGGCAATGGCACTTTGAAGCCAAAATCATCAATGTGTAAGTGTAAATGTGACACTGTAAATAAACAACAGTCGAATGGTGGTACTGACTTTCAAGAAATATGTTATGACTGTGGCCTCGCATTACGAAAAAATTATTATTTCAGTACTTATTTTCGCCAGCAATAAAATTAACTAGCATAACTATCTTATAATTCTATAATTCTTACTACTTAAACTTAATTTACATTAGTTCTACATTCTGGAAAAAGTCTTTAAAACATCTAACATAAGTAATGAATCAAGATCTTTCTCTCTATCTCTTTGTATAATACTTCTTTATGTCTTGGTGAGGGCAGTCCCTTCACTTTCTTAGTTCCTGGGTATGATAATAAGTAGGCACCAGGATGTGGAAGTCTTTTATCTCAAAAGGACCTACAAACAGCATCTGCCATTTCTTACAGTGTTTCTTTAACAGTGGTGCCTGAGGGTGATTCCTTATGAGCATCCTATCCCCCACAATAAAGGTTTGCCCTCTTCTTAAACTACTGTTGTGCTTTAGTCTCCTCTTCCTAGCCTCTGTAGCCATGTTAAGTAAGGCAATTTGCATTTATTCTTCCCAACTCGGTTTCCCATTCTGTAATTTGGATAAGCTATTGACAAATTCATAGTTTTCTTCTTTCTCAAACATTAGTTCCACAGGTGTAATTCTTGTTGACGGATGGGGTAGAATATTCACAATAACCTCAAAATCTGGTAAGTAATCTATCCACTTCCTTTGGCGATTTGAACAGCATGCCCTCATTATTTGGTGCATGATATGATTATTCTCTGTACCTTCCTCCTCAAGTTGGGGAAATAGCAGTAAGTTTATAGTTCATTAGCACACTTAAGCATTCTGAAATGGCTCCATATCAGAAGTGCATCTAATTAGTTTCGTAGCTTTGGGGAATGTATGCCCCTCAATTATCACTTTTGGTATTCCATCTGTGGAATAATACAGGGTGCAGCAGAAACGACTAACCAGTTTTAAGGAGTTTGTTGTTGTTGTGGTCTTCAGTTCTGAGACTGGTTTGATGCAGCTGTCCATGTTACTCTATCCTGTGCAAGCTTCTTCATCTCCCAGTACCTACAGCAGCCCACATCCTTCTGAATTTGCTTAGTGTATTCATCTCTTGGTCTCCCTCTACGATATCTACCCTCCACGCTGCCCTCCAGTACTAAATTGGTGATCCTTTGATGCCTCAGAACATGTCCTACCAACCGATCCCTTCTTCTAGTCAAGTTGTGCCACAAACTCCCCTTCTCCACAATTCTGTTCAAAACCTCGTCATTAGTTATGTCATCTACCCATCTAATCTTCATCATTCTTCTGTAGCACCACATTTCGAAAGCTTCTATTCTCTTCTTGTCTAAACTATTTATCGCCCATGTTTCACTTACAAACATGGCTACACTCCACACAAATCCTTTCAGAATCGACTTCCTGACACTTAAATCAATACTCGATGTTAACAAATTTCTCTTCTTCACAAACGCTTTCCTTGCCATTGCCAGTCTACACTTTATATCCTCTCTACTTCGACCATCATCAGTTATTTTGCTCCCCAAATAGCAAAACTCCATTAATACATTAAGGGTCTCATTTCCTAGTCTCAGAATCACCCGATTTAATTCGACTATATTCCATTATCCTCGTTTTGCTTTTATTGATGTTCATCTTATATCCTCCTTTCAGGACACTGTCCATTCCGTTCAGCTGCTCTTCCAGGTCCTTTGCTGACTCTGACAGAATTACAATGTCGTCGGCGAACCTCAAAGTTATTATTTCTTCTCCATGGATTTTAATTCCTGCTCCGAATTTTTGTTTTGTTTCGTTTACTGCTTGCTCAACATACGGACTGAATAACAACAGGGAGACGTTAAAACCCTGTCTCACTCCCTTTCCAGGCACTGCTTCCGTTTCGTGCCCCTCGACTCTTATAACTGCCATCTGGTTTCTGTACAAATTGTAAATATCCTTTCGCTCCCTGTATTTTACCCCCGCTACTTTCAGAGTTTGAAAGTGAGTATTCCACTCAACATTGTCAAAGGTCTGCAAAGTCTAAAAAGGCTAGAAACGTAGGTTCGCCTTTCCTTACTCTATTTTCTAAGATAAGTATTTTCTAAGATACGTCGTAGGGTCAGTATTTCCTTACGTGTTCGAACATTTCTACGGAATCTAAAACGATCATCCCCGTGGTCGGCTTCTACCAGTTTTTCCATTCGTCTGTAAAGAATTCGTGTTAGTATTTTGCAGCCGTGGCTTATTAAACTGATAATTCGGTAATTTTCACATCTGTCAACAGCTGTTTTCTTTGGTATTGGAATTATGATATTCTTCTTGGAGTCTGAGGGTATTTCGCATGTCTCATACATCTTGCTCACCAGATGGTAGAGTTTTGTTAGGACTGGCTCTCCCAAGGCTGTCAGTAGTTCTAACGGGAGGACGATGGTTCAATCCCGCTTCCGGCCATCCTGATTTAGGTTTCCTGCGATTTCCCTAAATCGCTCCGGGCAAATGCCGGGATGGTTCCTCTGAGAGGGCACGGCCGACTTTCTCCCTCATCCTTCCCTAATCCGATGAGACCGATGACCTCGCTGTCTGGTCTCCTTCCCCAAACAACCCAACCCAACCCAGTAATTCTAGTGGAATGTTGTCATCATAAGAAGTGAAACAGACTCTAATCGTTGGTAAACCAACGTCAAGATAAGAATCGGGTGGCAGTATCCTACAAAGGATTGGCAATATATATAGAACAGGTTTGTTAACACAGATGTAAAATAAGAACCACAACATATCTTTGCAACATAATAAATGAAGTAGAGTGACATCGAAGGAAATATATGATTCGTTCGATGAGTAGCAAACAGTCAACTTTTATGTCTCACGTCGTATGTAGTATGTGCGACGGAAGTCAACCAACATACTGATGATATGAACGGCATTGAACACTCCTATATCGGGTGACACTCTAAAGCGTTTCAGCAGAAATATCTCTGGAACATCAATAGATATTAGAAAATGACTTACACTGGTGTGAATGTAAGGCAGGGGCTCATCAAAGTAAATAATATGACTTTCTAAAACGTGAACAAGTGTTAGTTACAACACAAACTTGTGCTTCTTAAATGGAAGCAATCGATAACATGAAAAATTACAAAAAGAATGGCTTTGATTGCATCGCAATACGTTAATTACATGCACCTGCAGAAAAGTAGCAAAGTGAAGGTGACGCTCGAAATAAACGAAGCGCGCCGATGTTGCACACCTCGAGATGCAAGCGTGAACCCCACTTTGATCGTAATCGCAAGTGATTGACGTACTACGCTGTACTCATTGCTATTTACACTACCATTAAGTGGACTGGGAATAATAAAAATGTCTAGTCAGGCACAATGAAAAATAAGGAAAGTGTTTACTCGTTTGTGCTTTATTGATCCTTGCTATAGTTTCTGAAGAGGGGTGAAGTCCGGTGAGATTGCTGGAAATCCATCAATTTAATAGCTGTTGGTGCGCAGGGCATCCATCACGACGATGCCACATTATTTAACGCAAATGTCGACGTAAGACTTGCATCAGTCGAGGTAAAGTACATCTGAACAACCGCTCTTACTGTCACCCACTCAGAGTGTCTTCAATGACGTACAGACCGATGATGTGTTGTCCTACAATACCACACCGTAAATTGGCACACCTTTGACGTCTAACGTTCTACCTGACAATGCCACCGTGCGTTTTCCGGTGATCATGCATATTGTGTAGGTTGAAGATCCCATGGTTTCTAACCTTGGCTTCATTGGTAGACAGTACCCTTTGCATGAAATCATACCCTTGCAGCAGAACGCACTGACAGTATTGCAGGCGAATTTGGAAGTCTTGCCATCTAGCCCTTGATGTAGCGACACTTGATTCTGGCGGTATTTGTGCCTGAGAAGAATGCGCAGAATGCTTGTCTGAGAGATTCCCACCAGTCTCTCCATTTCTCGAGAAGTGGCGTGAGGGTTTACTGCAGTGGCTGCCAGAACAGCTATTTTTGCTGCGCCTTTCGTTTAAGCGTCAAACTCCGGTTAGCAATTTCTCGAGATGTCTTTGACGTATTGCGATGAAACCAACTCCGTTGTTTTCTGCTTTCCCTAGTTACTGAATGCGTAAAAAATAATATGGGGTTCCATAAAAACAGTATTGAAAATAATATTTGCATACGTTTTACAATGTCTCACAGCATTTATTTTCAGGAGCCCGTGCCTTACATTCATACCCATGGAAGTTATTTTTCAATGTCTGTTGTTGTTCCACAGATATTTGCCCTGAAACGTTTAAGTGGGAGGCCTCGTGCACATACAAACTATAAGATTTTTGAAGCAGTTGAAGCGCAAATACGCATTCAACCTTATAAAGCCATGTAAAATGATTAACAAAAGAGGGTAAACCATAGACCAAGTCTTAAGCAAACAGACATACGAAAATAATATCATTACCATGTAAAGTGAGGTAAATGAAGAAAGGTAAACTGTTCAAATGTGATTATCAGCTTATCGTGGCGCTATGTGCCACTGCAATGGCGATATGTGGAACTGTTAAGTATCCTTGAGACGAGGCCGCCCGCTGGAAGCGGGTTAGCAGGAATCAGGTAAGTGAGCCGTAGTCCGGCTTCGGTAGCAGGGAGTGGATGCAGCTGGTGGTTTAGTGGTTCGGGTTGCTGCCTGTGGGTCTCAGGGTCCCGGATTCGATTCACGGCCGGGTTGGGTATTTTCTCCTCCCAGGGACTGTGTATCTATCTGTGTTGTCCTCATCATTCCATCAACATTCACGAAAATCTCGAGAGTACAAAGTGAAAATTTTGGGAATCTATGTGGACGCTGACGGCTACGACGTTGAACGCTCTACAAACCAAAATCATCGACATCACACAGTCGAAGGCGTGCGAGGAGCCCCAGTGCGTGTTTACGAGTTCACTTGCTGTGTTTAAACGTGCCTGTAGCGTATGTCGGAGCTAATTAGTGTGGGAAGCTAATGAGCCATGGTAGTCGTTTTAGAAAGTCAGTGTGTGACATTGCACGTTAAAAATAAGTATCCTTTAGTGTTTATACCCAGAAGACATTGTCAGAGCGTAAAAATTCTATATTACATAAAAGCCATTAGTACATACTGGACAGAAACGATAAAATAAAATTATTTTAAAATCCTCGACTGGTAATCAGACACAACAAGAGCTGGACATGAAGTAGGTCACTGTACATCACTTAACAGAGAAGCTATACAATTAAAAAACAAATTAGTTTTCATTGTGAGTTGATGTCAGTTTAAAATGTCGAAACCGGTAAAGTGAACTCAATAAAGGTTTTGTTGTGTAGCGGATGACTATTCATTTTTGTTGAAAAACTTTGCAGCTTTTGAACCGCAGCTATGAACAAAATCATTTCGTGATTTATGTGATAAATCTGAGGCCTAGCAAAGTGAACTACGTGTCCAGCGATATGAAGCCATTTGCAGTCTGCGGAACGTCGGCCGTGCGTGACTGGGTCACGTGTTGGAATTAATGTAAACATGTTGGAGAAGTCATTCAGCTGCACTCATAAAGATGAGCATCACATGAGTTCGATGCCTCGGCGTATTAATAGTATAACTAAAGATTAATTGTTTAGTCTATCCAGATACTTTTGTTTTAAGCTATTTTTTTAAAAATGGTTACCTTTTTTAAAATTATCAATCACATCTTCATGATTTCTCTTGCAATGGGTTATAAGGAATCACAGTTTTATTTAAAGCATGTATTGCGCAGTCAGTGGACTTTATGCTACCTGTTGCGCTCCCCGTTGTGCTAATCAAAGAAGAAAAAAATTATAAAACTGTTCTGCACGCTGTACTATTGCATTAGCTAATAAGTTTAAGTTTTATTAGTCTAATTTTAAATGCATTTAACATTTCTGTTACAGAACTACAATACTTTTATTACTTTAATGTTTTAAGCTATCGGTTTAAAGGCTTATAGTTAGTCACATGCTGATTAGAGGATACACATGAAAATGAAATCACGTTTCTGCATGGGTAATAGCTCTACCTCCAACTGGTTAGTTTATTGTCATGAGTGTTTTTGTCCGATGTTCGCTTGCATTAATAAGTTGTATCTTGTGACTATTTTACAGTGTAAGCTTTTCTCGCCGCGTGGGATTAGCCGAGCGGTCTGTGGTGCTGCAGTCATGAACTGTGAGGCTGATCCCGGAGAAGGTTCGAGTCCTCCCTCGGGCATGGGTGTGTGTGTTTGTCCTTCGGATAATTTAGGTTAAGTAGTGTGTAAGCTTATAGACTGATTACCTTAGCAGTTAAGTCCCATAGGATTTCACACACATTTGAAAAAAACTTTTCTCTGTTCTGTTGTTTTATCGAACTGTTTGTTCAGTTGTACCCATGAGCGGAGGCAAAGACTGGACTGGCTGACGAACTGCTATTACGAAATCGCCGGCCGCAGTGAAGGTGCGGTTATAACCGCTACAGTCTGCGGTCGCAGGTTCGAACCCTGCCTCGGGCATGTATGTGTGTGATGTCGTTAGGTTAGTTAGGTTTCATTAGTTCTGAGTTCTAGGCGACTGATGGCCTCAGAAGTTAAGTCGCATAGTGCTCAGAGCCATTTGAGACGTTTGAACAATTTGAGCCATCTGACGAAAGTCTTTTATAATTGTAAAACTCAACTTTGGGCAAAAATTCACACTAACATATTTCCTGTTACTCTTATTGGCTTCAAGTTTTCAGTACACATTGGTGTAGTTGGTTTAACTTGTGTGAATGATTACAGTTTAACAGTTTTTGCTATTAGTTGTGAAGTCAGATAAATGAAAGATGTTGTTTAGTTGAACTGTTCTGTGACCTGATGTCTTCTGCTCACATGGATCCTCGCTAGCACTTTCCGTAGGTTTACCACTGAGCTATGTTGGACTTGTTGTGGGAAAGCAACAGTGGCCACGTCAGTCTGTAAAGAGACAAGCCAGTACCCCTACAATTAATGAGAGTGTATTAATAATCACATAGTCTGTTATGAAGTAATAATAAAACATACATGGACAGAACTACAAAATTCACGAATTTCACTGTTCACGAAAAATTCTTAAGTTACAGGTATAGTTTGTCAAATATAGCAATTCCTCTAGCAAAAATCTGTTCCTAACCCATTTTACCCACAGGCAAATGTAGCATAATTTCTAGTGGTTTCTAATATCCGCCATCTTTCATACGTTTGTCACCAAAATCCATATCCCAATTGTGTTCATGCAACTGGAACGTATGTCAGACACTGATTTTGAGGAGAATGTTCATACAATATTCCTTAACTTCGGAGCGTGTTATGTATTTTGCAGGGGTGTTGGCAGTCGTAGACCAGCGAGAAGCTACCAAGAACAGCTTTACCCTGTGTGCATTCGGCGTTTAGTTCAGTTGCTTTCTTACGTGCTTTTGTGAAGAAGTGAACAGTATGTATCTACCTGTATTCATTACTTTTTTCCTCTTTGTGTATTTTAGTTTAGCGCTAGCTGTCATCGTAGTGTAGTGTAGCGTAGTGCTCTAGTTCTTGGTGTGGGCAGAAACCAGAAGCAGTAGCAGCAGTACTATAAGGAGCTTTCAATAAGTAATTCAGCACTTTTTTCTGAAAGTGTCAGGCAAATCCAACACCTTCCATGAAAACCCTGACATGATAAGCAAATCCAGTAGTATGTCACATAGCTCCGAATAAATCGTGACATTAAATTACCCAAAGTAATACGAGTAACGAGTGAGCAAATGGAATACCACAGACTAACACAAGAATGCCTAAATGCATGTCATACCTTCCTACCGTGAGACAGACGCAGTTCAGAGGGGAGAAACGAGAACAGAAGCCGAGAGCAGAACCGTGTTAAGCTGAAGGCCCTACGACAAGGGACGGACACCCACGTCGCCAACTAACCGCTAGGTCCACCCCCCAGCCCATGTTAAAAGCTAGAGCCCTCCAGAAGAACAGTATAGATCTTACGATAACACTAAAAGGTCCACACCAGCTGCAAGTTTTAGCGTGAGACTTTTTCGCGTCTCTGTTACGTTGCAAACTTTAAAACATTGCCCCACCACGAAAAGTATCACGTTTTTTATTGGATAGACAGAATTTTTGTGGGCGGAGCTTCAGGTTAACATTGAGACCCTGATTGGTCAGATGAAAACACAGCCAGATAGTTTTTTTTTAAACCAACTTCAGTTAATTGTAGTAAGGAGAAGTTAGGAGAGAGTTAATTCCGAGACGGAGAGGTGAGCGGAGCTGTGCTGCACGCCGCTCAGTGACGAACACCGACAAGGTAATGAACGCACCTGATGCTACATAACAGCGCATAAAGCTTCACTCAGCACTGCAGAAGTCTCATCTGTTACACCCCCTTTTTGCGTAATACTAGTGTCGATCGGCAATTAAAGCTCATGGTGTTCACATTTGCCACTTGAAGTAAAAATCTGAAACATGATGATTTTTCTGTTATATAGTTATTGAGAAGCCACATCAGCCACTGTAATTTACGACAAGTTAGATAAGTAATTAAAGATAATTGACGGTCACTGTAGACCATTTTGATAGTTTTCTCTCTTGTGAAACTTAATTTAAACCTAGATTATAGATGTGATATGGCATAAGTCATCCTTCGATCCATAGAACTTGGAAACTCACTCACGGAATATTCGTTCACATTTTTGTTGAACGCAGTTGGTTTTTACCATCCTGTATTAAAACATTTCCTTTTATCAATAGTGCAATTTATAAACAGTGTTTTGTGAGCAGAATAAAATCTCCAATGGTAAACTTAACTGCTTTTTCGACGTTATTTTACCAGGTAACCAAAAATAGGAAAGGCTTGAACCCCTTCCACTAAATTTAGTTAGTATTAAGATTCTTTTACAGGGAGTGCTGTGGAGCTGACGCTGAAATCATTAAGTATTTGGTTATATCATCGCTAGTCTCACTGAACTCTTTTGAATTCTACATGTCATGTGTGGTCTGGCGCCTCCTTACCAGCAACAGGTCCCATGTTCAAACTAGTCAATTCCCTAAAAAACGCGCTCAGAGCGTCGTTGCGCGAAAGTGGTAGGGAGACACAATATAGAACAAACAGACACCATTCAGAATGTTAGAAAATACATCACGTTATTTTCTACTCTTCGGGCTACTAAACCCTCTTTGTCAACGTAATCTCCGTTCAATGCGGCGGGCTTACGCCACAGTACTGGAAGTCCTGTATGCCTGCATGGTACCAGTCAACAGGCGGACGTCGGAGCCAACGTCTTGCAGCATCACTAACCTCCACATCAGCCACGTACTGCTTCCCGCGGAGTTCCTCCTTCATTGGGCCAAAGAGATGGAACTCGGAAAATGGTACATCTGGGCTATGGGGTGGATGGGGAAGAACAGTCCAATGAAGTTTTGTGAGCTCCTATCCGGTGCGTGGACTTGTATGAGATCTTGTGTTGTCGTGGAGAGGGGGAAGTTCGTTTGCATTTTGATGGCGAAGAACATGCTGAAGTTCAACATAGCACGAATCACAGCCGTGTGCTGCCGGCCGTCGGGTGACTGGTCGCGCAGGTTTGTGAGACCTCATTGTGTTGATGACAGACTCCTTCTCCACTGACTACCAGATCTCCGTAGACATTCCACAATCGCCTATGAACATCTACTGTAGTTCTCTGGTTTTGCATCGAAAGAAACTCAATGAAAGCTCTCGGCTTGGAACGCATCTCCGTCACAGACGCCAGTGTGAAGGCTGTGTGTAGCACCACCATCTGTCGCCACTTCCTAAAATTATACGACTGGGAATATTCCGCGATCTCCCACAGCAAAACCTCCCGATTTTTTAACCTGAATTGGTCGAGCCTACTTCAGCCTTTTCATTGTCTGCTTCTACCTGGAAGTTGATTGTAAATGTTTGTTGTCAGTGTTGCGTAGTGATTTTCATTTACCTAATGTTTCGTGTATTCTGCAAGTATTTTTGTAGCATTACTTGACATTGCAACGAAGTTACTCGAAAACAAAGCGACACAATTACCTGACTCAATTTAAATCAGCGAACGTTGGAAAAAATAGTCAATAGTGCACCACACTTTGACTTGTTGTAAGTAGGCTGTTTAGGTTTTTATGTTGGTAACGCCACGTAGCATTGTGTATGAAAAACACTGACTGCGCTGTGTGCCGTCTGTGGTTGGTTGGACTCATTGTTGAGATATTCCCTTGTGTAGTGTTGGGCAGTTGCAGGTGAACAGCGGGTAGCGTTGCGCCGTCGGAGGTGAGCCGCCAGCAGTGGTGGATGTGGAGAGAGAGAGAGAGAGAGAGAGAGAGAGAGAGAGAGAGAGAGAGAGAGAGAGAGAGAGATCGAGAGATCGAGAGATCGAGAGATCGAGAGATCGAGAGATCGAGAGATCGAGAGATCGAGAGATCGAGAGATCGAGAGATCGAGAGAGCGAGAGAGCGAGAGAGCGAGAGAGCGAGAGAGCGAGAGAGCGAGAGAGCGAGAGATCGAGATCGATCCCAGAGTTTTCAGAGGTTGCTATAAGACGAAGATATGGACGTGTATCCGCTAGAAAAAGGAAAGTTGCAAAGATGGATATCATGAGTTGATAAATATATGTACGATGACTTTTGAGCACTGTTAAGGTAAATACATTGTTTGTTTTCTGTCAAAATGTTTCATTTGTTAACTATGCCTATCCGTAGTTAGTGCCTTCAGTAGTTAGAATCTTTTATTTAGCTGGCAGTATTGGCGCTCGCTGCAGTAGTTCGAGTAACGAATTTTGTTCAAAAATGGCTCTGAGCACTATGGGACTTAACATCTATGGTAATCAGTCCCCTAGAACTTAGAACTACTTAAACCTAACTAACCTAAGGACAACACACAACACCCAGCCATCACGAGGCAGAGAAAATCCCTGAGCCCGCAGGGAATCGAACCCGGGAACCAGGGCGCGAGAAGCGAGAACGCTACCGCACGACCACGAGATGCGGGCTAACGATTTTTGTGAGGTAAATAATTCATGAAAGGTATAGGTTATTGTTAGTCAGGGCCATTCTTTTGTAGGGATTTTTTAAAGTCAGATGGCGTTGTCTAAAAATTTGTGTGTCAGTTTAGTGGTGATCAGAATAAATAAAGAGAGAGCTGTCTGAGTACGTTCAGTTTTACTCAACTGTCTTTGTATCAAATAATGTAGAAGTTTATTAGCACAGTCATTCATAATTTTTCTTAGGGGATGATTCATTGTGAATGGTACTAGGTGATTCTTGTAGGAGAGTAAACAACAACCCCCACTGGAATAATGCTATATAAACACATCAAAGGAAGTTTTTCATCACTCCGGTTCCCTGAACTCCTGAAGATAAACGTTGGCTGTGGATATTCTACCAGAGACACAGTCCCTTTGACTGTTCAGAGGCCACTAAACCTGCCCAAAGATGTAGACAACCATGCATAAGCAGCGTCTATTAGACGGAGGGGGTGCGACAGCCGATCGAGTCCAGTCATTCCACCAGGAAGGAAGTACACGGATCGTGTTGTCTGTAGTTCAACCATGGCTAGACTGTGAAAACCGCAGTTCGATAGTGCCCGCGTTGTTACTTTGTGCCAGGAAGGGCTATCAACAAGGGACGTGTCCAGACATCTAGGAGTGAACCAAAGCCATGTTGCTCAGACATGGAGGAGATACAGAGACACAGGAACAGTCGATGACATGCCTCGCTCAGGCCATCCAAGGGCTACTACTGCAGTGGATGACCGCTACCTACAGATTATGGCTCGGAGGAACCCTGACAGCAACGCCACCATGTTGAATAATGCTTTTAGTGCATCCACAGGACGTCGTGTTACGACTCAAACTGTGTTCAATAGGCTGCATGACGCGCAACTTCACTCCCGACGTCTATGGCGAGGTCCATCTTTGCAACCACGATACCTTGCAGCGCGGTACAGATGGGCCCAACAACATTCCAAATGGACCGCTGCGGATTGGTATTACGTTCTCTTCACCGATCAGTGCCGCATATACCTTCAACCAGACAATCGTTGTAGACGTGTTTCGAGGCAACCCGGTCAGGCTGAACGCCTTAGACACACTGTCCAGCGAGTGCAGCAAGGTGGAAGTTATCTGCTGTTTTGGGGTGGCATTCTGTTTGACCGACGTACGCCACTGGTTGTCATGGAAGGCACCGTAACAGCTGTACGATAAGTGAATGCCATCCTCCGACTGGTAGTGCAGCCATATCCGCAGCATATTGCAAAGGCATTCGCCTTCATGGACGACAATCCGCGCCCCCATCGTGCACATCTTGTAAATGGCTTCCTTCAGTATAACATCGCTCGACTAGAGTGGTTTCTCCTAATAGAAATCCCATCCTCTATATAAAACTGTGCCTGCTTAAATACTGGTCATATTCACCATCTGCTCTTTGTGCAGTTTTCCATTTCTTATGCTCTACACCTCAATATATAACACTCCTACGTTTCTACTTAAGTAATTCGTATTTCCATTCTTCTTCACAGGTATCCGGGTGACAATGAAATCAAATACACTCAGTCTTACTGTCCATCGCGTCACCCTAATAGAAGGATTCTTGAACGCAACAACCATTTTAATGCCGCATAATCTGTTTGTAAGTCTAATCTTATAGTTGAAACATCCCCTTCGATAAATTTATGATTTACAGTGCTGATAAACGTCTTACATTATTCGATTTTCAAACAACTGATCAAAACTGGACGTACTCAGGCATTTCTCTTTTTCCTTTTTCTAATCATCACTAAACTGACACACAATATTTTTTGCGCAACGCAATCTGACTTTCCATAATCCCTACAAAAGAATGGCCCTGACTAACAATAACCTATACCTTTCATGAACTTACCTCATAAAAATTTTCGTTACTCGAACTACTGCAATACAGCGAGCGCCAATACTACCAGCTAAATAAAGGATTCTAACTACTGAAGGCACTAAATACTGATAGGCATAGGTAGCAAATGAAAGATTTTGACAGAGAACAAACAATGTTTTTACCTTAATAATGTTCACAAGTCATTATATATATATATATATATATATGACATCCAGTCTTACAAATGTCGTTTTTCTGACGGACACACGTCCAGTTCGTCCGCTCTAAAAACATCTAACTGCCCAACACTACAATAGCAAATATTCCAACAATGCAGACCAGCCACAGACTTCACACAGCACAGTCAGTGATATTCATATAGAGCGCTACATGGCGTTACCAACATAAAAACCTAAACAGCCTACTTACACAGTACTATCGTACAGATAACATTTGAAACATGTGATTCCATAAATAAGGCTCAACATCTCTTTCTCCATTGTGTAATACTTTCTTTCTGCAGAATTAAGTTGTCTTGATGCCTGAAGTACCAGATGTTCTACGCCTTCCACATCTTACAACAACACACAGCTATGTGTATGGTTTAATGCTTCACATGATAAAATAAATTCTCTGTTAAAATCCAGAAATACCAGTATCAGACTCGGTGTTAAAGCTACTTTTAGCTCCTCAAAAGCATGCTGTGACTCTCCTGACTACAAAAATTAAGTCCCCTTTTTTAACAATTGTGTCAACATTCTGACAATATCAGCAATTCCTTTCACAAACGAGCGATCATAGTTCGCTACTCCTAAGAACAACTGCAAGTCATTTATATATACTGGAACAGAAAATTCATGTAAAGCTTTAATTATTGTTGGGTCTGTCTTAATTCCATCTTCAATTGTGATGAAATCTTGGGTGGCTACTTCTTCCATCACAAAACACATTTCTGTACTTAATGTTAACTTCGCTTTTCTTAAGCTTAGAAATACTTGTCTTAATCGCTGCATATGCTGTTCCGTATCACTCCCATAGCTGACTACATCATCGAGATTCACTAAGCATTGCCGTGGTTTTAAGCCTCTGAATACTCTGAAGCGTTGCACGTGCATCTTTTAATCCGAATGGCATTTTTCTGAATTAGCAGTGTCCCCAATGTGCCGAAAACGATCTTTTCTATCGATCCTCTGCTGCAACCTCTGTTTTTGTGATAACCATTCTTCAAATCCATTGTTGAAAAATATTTTCATTGCCCTAAATGATCCAAGGTTTCTGAGATGTTTGGAAAAAGATAGGAGACCGTTATAGGTTTTGCATTTATCTGTAATCACAACAAAACCTGTATTTTCGTGTTCCAGCCATACAATCTTTTGGCGTGACGACTATTCCTGCCCCATATGCAATATTGCTTTCTTCAATTATTCCATTTTCAGCTGTTTATCGATGGATTCCTCCCTAAACTGGCTGCAAGTACCTATGTATTCCGTATGGTTTGCGATAGAATGGTATTTTCTCGATGGTATATGGCGCTCTGTAGTATCAGCAGCTGGTAAACGTCATTTTGGAAAACGTAAATCCTTCAATTTCCAAAGTAATTTTTACGTCTGTTCCCCACTGCTTCTCTATAGGTGCTTCACTTTTCCTCGTAATGCAATTTCGATGGCGTCCGGCAACTGTCGGTGGCTGACACCCCTTGTGTCCCATCCTTCTTCGTCTGCAAGATATCCATACTAGCGATTGACAACTGCTTTGTTAATTCTGTGTCCTTTGCCCTAGCATTATCTATATAAACAGGTACCTTCTTTTCAACTTTTATTTCTTGTACATCTACAATACCTCTTTTAAACGAGTAACCCACCTGATCTAATTCTCCATTCTCTTGTACCTGTTCCACCATACACAAAATTCCTACCGACAAGGTAGACTCAACACTGACGCAAAGTGATTTCTCACTACCCAAAGATATACAATCGTGTGAATCAAGTCTTAGTGTACTCGTTCACTTTTTAATAGGTTAATTTTTGCGACAGACGCCCCTTTTGACATCGCTGCACTGGAAGTGGCTTCACGTAACTGAAACATTGTTCCGTCAAGTTCCACCCTATCATGCTGAAGATCGATTATGACACAATGCTGACATAAGAAATCTAATCCTAGAATCACGTCGTAGCCCTCACACAAGTGTAGCACAATACCTACAGATTGGTTAAATTTATTTGTATCCAGGAAAAAAACTATGTCCACTGATGCTAATGGTGTGACATCTTTATCCCCCACTCCACGCAATCTGTACTGTGGTCGTCCCATTAATCATATTTGAGCAGGTCACTACTGGCGACCGACACATGCACTTCTATGTCCAATAATACCATGCAAACACTTTCTTCTATTCCTATTCTCGCACAGTCCACCTCTGCAAATGATTTCGTAACGTCCAATCTTACAGGGAGTCACCGTAGGTGAACTTGAGGTTCCTGGTGGCGTTTAACAACTTATTCATCCGCGGTACTCTACTTCTAAAACTGTTTTTCCCTCTTACTTTATTGACATCACCCTGATTCTGGCGATACTGCCTCCTTACAAGCCCAGAAACATTTTATACTAGCTGCAAATACTGTTCCTTTACCCTGCATTCCCGTGGAAAAATCGATCTCCTCACAAACTATATCTAACCTCACGGCTGTGCGCAAATCAGTCGGATCCCTTGTCCATACACGTCTTGACAGTTTCACTTGTAACCCTCTTAAAAAAGCATCGAGCTCCCTCTGCTCAGCTTCTTGCGCGCCGATTACGGTGGGCTTGAAGCTTTCCCTGTTGCAAATATTCTGGTTTGGAAGACTGGAAGTGCATCGGAGATCTCAGAACTACTAGCTAAGGTCCTGTATGGTACCTTGGTTCCTGATAAGCCGTTTATTTTGTCTACTAGAAGAAAGAAGAAGCTGAACTGTGACGAGTACTTGTTTAATTCGGCCAAAATAGGAGATAATAATTGTAATATAAAGATTGTAGGAGACTTTATGCCGTATTATAGGCAATAAACTTGACTCTTAATTTAATAAAATTAAAAATGGTAATAGGTTACACAGACAGCAGAATGAAACCTATTGGGTCATGGTAAATGACCCATCCCAAATCATCCAGATACTGATTCACCAACAGACTGACACCTCAGAGGGGGGAACGGAGCTATATGGTACTTCTTTTACTGATTGTTACTATGATATATATCTTCTATATACTAGTGTAATATGCACGTGTTAGACTTCTGGGGCTCCGTGCGGCGTTCTAGTTTTACAAGCGCCGCAGGGCACTAGATAAAATTACTGGTGACCGACATATTCATCGTTACGCTGTGTCCAATAGTATCTTGCAACCACTTTTTCCTACTATTCCCGACTATTCCAGTCCACCTCTGCGTTTGATTTCGTAACATCCAATCTTACTAGGAATCACCGTAGGTGAACCTGGGGTTCCTGCTCGCGTTTAACGCCTTATTCTTCCATGGTCCTCTACAACTAAAACTATTACTTCCTCTTACTTTATTCACATCACCCTGAGGCCGCTGACACTGTCTTCTTACATGCCCAGAAACATTTTATACTGGCTGCCAATACTGTTCATTTACCCTGCGTACCCGTGTACAAATCGATCTCCTCATTCACTACAGCTAACCTCACGTCTGTCCGCAAATCAATCGGACGCCTTGCTCACACAACTCTTGGCAGTTCCACATGCAACCCTTTTAAAAAGCATCGAGCTCCCTCTGCTCAGCTTCTTGCAAAATAATTTAATTGACTGCAGCATGCTATCCTAATACATAGGTACATCCACCAATTTTCCTTATCATGTCCAGACTCATCTCTAGAAAGTTATTCCCCCTAATTGTTACATATAGTGTCCGACACTATAACGTATCGTTGAATTAACCCTTCTTTACATTCTTCGAACGTTATGGTTCCCAGAACATCTTTTGTGTACCCTACATGTCTTAGCTTCCCCTGTTACTTTAAGTTTTGCACTACTCAGTGATTTTGTATCAGAGCAGCCTGCCATTTCAGCCAGATTTCCAAGGTGTTCCACAAAGGCCAGCACAGCCTCTGTTGTCTTACCAGGGAAAGAAGAAATAAAACATGCATATGACAAATCTACAACCTATTGGGCGATCGCGAGTCTGTCAACCCACACAGAGTTCTGTTTTATCCACTGTTAATTGTGCTATCTTTTCTAACAAAATGCGTATTGCTTCTGGCTCTGAAACACCTTGTGTCTCTCATTCTGTCTAAACTTTGTCCTTGCTAACACTCACAATACAAGAAACCAAACTCTACACTACTGCCATTAAAACTGCTACACAAAGAAGAAATGCCGATGATAAACGGGTATTCATTGGACAAATATATTATACTAGAACTGACATGTGATTACATTTTCACCCTGAGAAATCAGTACCCAGAACAACCACCTCTGGCCGTAATAATGGCCTTGATACGCCCGGGCATTGAGTCAAACAGAGCTTCGATGGCTTGTACAGGTACAGCTGCCCATGCAGCTTCAACACGATACTACAGTTCATCAAGAATACTGACTGGCGTATTGTGTCGAGCCACCATTGACCAGACGTTTTTAATTGGTGAGAGATCTGGAGAATGTGCTGGCCAGGGCAGCAGTCGAACATTTTCTGCATCCAGAAAGGCCCGTACAGGACCTGCAACATGCGGTCGTGCATTTACTGCTGAAACGGAGGGTTTCGCAGGGATCGAATGAATGGCAGAGCCACGGGTCGTAACACATCTGAAATGTAACGTCCACTGCTCAAAGTGCCGTCAGTGCGAACAAGAGGTCATCGAGACGTGTAACCAATGGCACCCCATACCACCTCGCAGGGTGATACGCCAGTATGGCGATGATGAATACACGCTTTCAATGTGCGTTCACCGCGATGTCGCCAAACACGGATGCGTCCATCATGATGCTGTAAACAGAACCTGGATTCTTCCGAAAAAAAATTACTTTTTGCCATTCGTGCACCAAGGTTCATCGTTGAGTACACCATCGCAGGTGCTCCTGTCTGTCATGCAGCGTCAAGGGTAACCGCAGCCATGGTCTCCGAGCTGATAGTCCATTCATCTGCAAACGTCGTCGAACTGTTCGTGCAGATGGTTGTTGTCTTGCAAACGTCCCCATCTGTTGACTCAGGGATCGAGACGTGGAAGCACGATCCGTTACAGCCATGCGGATAAGATGCCTGTCATCTCCACTGGTAGTGATACGAGGCCGTTGGTATCCAGCACGGCGTTCCGTATTACCCTCCTGAACCCACCGATTCCATATTCTGCTAACAGTCATTGGATCTGGACCAACGCGAGCACCAATGTCGCGATACAATTAACCGCAATCGCGATAGGCTACAATACGACCTTCATCAAAGTCGGAAACGTGATGGTACGCATTTCTCCTCCTTACACGAGGCATCACAACAACGTTTCACCAGGCAACGCCTGTCAACTGCTGTTTGTGTATGAGAAATCGGTTGAAAACCCTCCTCATGTCATCACGTTGTAAATGTCGCCACCGGTGGCAGCCTCGTGTGAATGCTCTGAAAAGCTTATCATTTACATTTCACAGCATCTTCTTCCTGTCGGTTTAATTTCGCGTCTGTAGCACGTCATTTTTGTGGTGTAGCAATTTTAATGGCCAGTAGTGTATTAACTTTATTCATAAGTCCAATCATGACCCATCTCGACTTCCGGCTTTGCCCAGCCATATGCCCCCAACGATTACATGTGTAACATTTTACTGGAACTGTTTCTATACGTGATGGTTAGTGGCCCTGTGCACATCTAAGGTGCACTAATCAGTCGTGACTTTCAGTACCTCCAAAACTAGACTCGCAATGAAATATACTTTACAAAGCGCATAATCGTCAAACCTTTCTTCCGTGGCCTGGTTAAGACATTGCTTTAAGAAGGCGACGTTAATGATCTGACAACACTGTTAGGTGATGCACTGAATGTAACCTGTGTAAAGTGAAATGAGATGTCAGGACGACAGTGGACTTGTTTAATCAATATCTTTGTTCTACCCTTGACCTTTGTACTCCGGGAACAGCTTGATGGAGGTGTCCAGTTGCCTCTCACTTGCAAAAATAGCCTTCCGGCATTCGTGATGGCGCAAAGAGCGGGGCTGAGCGAGGCATCACCTGTATGCTGCTGTCAGTGACAGCTCTGGATGCGGCCATGATGACGGTATGACGTCATAGCTGATAGTCCCGCGGCGGCGGCCGCGACCTCCGTCCAGCAAGTGGGCGGCTTTCTGCTCCAGCGGTGGCTGCTTTCGTGACTCAGGACATGCTACCCTGTCCTGTGATCGAACATCGGACCCCATACTTCATTCCCGGAAGCCTCTCCATGCGTCATAAGCTTGTGGTGTTGGCTGAAATAGTGAGTTGAGAATATATTAGTACATGAGTGGCTAAGTACTTATATGCCCTAAGCTATGCCTGTTTAGGGTTTTAGCCACATACTTCAAACACTTCTATGGTGGCATGTGAGGAAACGCTCCCATTCTTCCAGTAGTGTCTTACAGCATCGCCTGGTGCTGTACTTCATCCAGCTGGCTCTGCTTCGCGATGCCTGTCGGCCGCGTTTTGCTTCTCAACGCATAACACTCTTGCCTCTGGCTCGCTCTGTTGCTACTCACTTCAGCTCTGAAGTGCTTTTTGACCAAATATGGTTGATACACAAGAGAGAAATGGTTCAAGTGGCTCTGAGCACTATGGGACTTAACATCTAAGGTCGTCAGTCCCCTAGCACTTAGAACTACTTAAACCGAACTAACCTAAGGACATCACACACATCCATGCTCGAGGCAGGATTCGAACCTGCGACCGTAGCGGTCGCGTGATTCCAGACTGAAGCGCTAATAGGTTCGCACGTACCATATAAATCAATTATGTTTGCATATGTGCAATAGTGTGTAGTAATGCTCCTACCAATGTTCGAACGATAACAAATCAGTGTTACCTTTATTCTGCTTTCTTCTAGCCTCTTGTGCTAGTTCGAGTGCTATAATGGAATTGTTCTCATATTTTGAGAATGTGTGGCGAAACAAGCGCTGTATCATTTGAGAGACACAGAAGCGAGCGAGTGTGTAGGGATTTACCCCATTTCACTAATAGTAGCTCCACATCGCCACAACGCGTCTGTGGGTAGCGCCTGAGTACTGCACCATAATTTAAAAATGGAATTAAATGTATAAGTTGCTTTTCCAAACTTTGTCAGCATGTGCTTTTTTACACCAACGTTTAAACTGTAAAATCTCAGACTGATCACATGAATATTTTTCCCTAAATACATCGTTTCATGAAAAAATAAGTGGCGCTAAATAATAAATCTAAGAATCCAAAAATTGGTCACAATGTGCAGATGTATGTCAAAATTAACTAGTACAAGTCTCAACGTGGTTAAAGCAATATTTTGGTCAGAATCCACGCTTTTAGAAAAATTGAAGGCGCTGAATATTAGACTTAGAAATATGAAAATCTGCAGGAAGCTTCAGTTTATATATAAACAGTAATTATGTAACTCCACTGAGCTACCCCTAGTAGTTTTCAAGTAATTTGCTGAAAACTAAATTTGGAACCAAAACGTCCTTAGTTGGAGTAGATTAAGTATCTGTTATCATAATGCTAGAAAGTTTTGGTTACAGCACGTGATGAAACCTATTAAATGCTGGAGCTATTACAAGTTTCAAGCCCGAGATGTAAATAACAGCAAGTACAATGTCGCTTAAAGTTGCACTTCAGAGGTCATGTTCTACTGTCAGTTTTGTTCTAGAAATTCTTGACAACATAGTTCAAAGACAGGCGAGCTAAAACTTTACCTGTGATTTTATCCGACTTAAGGACATTGATACACAAATTACGCAGATTCTAAATTAATGCACAATAGTGTTATGAAATATTATGGGTTCGAGAAGAGGCCGTTTAGAGGCTACTGGCTTGGGCATAGGGCAGATGACAGCAGGAGTTCTCTTGGCCGTCCGCTGCGCCCACATATAAATACAGCCCGAGAGGCAAGACTGGTCTTCACTTCGGACCCAGCCACCATACTATCCGCGTCAGTCAAATGGCGGAGTACGCGATGCCTCGAATGACGTCTCACCCAGACTGGAACTAAACTCATGTTTTCGGTAGAAATAGGAAGTGAAATCGCAAAGACTGTACACCGTCCTGGATCGCTTAGATTTCGCGGTAGTAACTTTTAGTTTGCCGCCGTAATGTCAACAAATCCGTGTGGACAGTGGTGACATTTATTTTGCACTGTTGTGGCGAGCAATTATTTTGATTTTCAGAAGTCAGGACGAAAGACAACTTGATAGGAACTTATTTTAGCTGTCGCCTCTGAACTCCTCATAGTGCTGTTTAGGATAGAGAGATTTATTATTAGTATTAACATAGTGAATATTACAATGTTGTGCATGTGAAGCTTTACCAAATATATCTGTGAATTATAACTCAAAATCTTCATTTATAATCGTAGTCCTGATCCTACTTAGCAAACAGAATACAGAAAAATTTCTTTCAGTGGGCTGCACAAGAATGTGGACTTGCAGACTGGGAACTACGGTCAGTTTGTTCTCCATCGCTTTCTGGCTGACCACAGAAATAGTTTCCAGGCTCTCGTAAAAGACAGCGAAAAACAATATTCCAATTTACTACTATTTGTGACTGAAATATTAATTATTTGTTATTAACCCTCTCCCCCACAAATGGACGACGTAAAGTGATGGCTTATGATGAATTCATGAACCTAGATTGTCCATCTGACAGTGGAAATGTGTTAGATTGTGACGATTCGGATGAAGATGCTTTTTTAACTGCAGATGATCAGGAATCTCCAGATAGTGATAGGGAGTCTGAAATTACTACAGAGACGACACATAATTCAAATAGTTTGTTGCTGGCATACTGGTACTACAACCTTCTGTAAAATACCCATGGGTACAGAAAATTGAATCATTTGGAAAAAAGCAGAGTGGTTCATTTGTAAATTACGTTTCTAGATTCAAAGGAAATACTGCCACAATCAATGGCATAGTGGTCTACGCTGTATCAGTTTTTAAAAAAAATTTTTGCTGGTAAATTAATCACAAAAATTGAAGCTGGAAATGATTTTTGTGGCACACGTGAGAACCAAAGCAAAACATTTTATTGAAATATTCATGACATTCATAAATTTAAAAGCATAAGCGTTATTCTCTTTGGCTGCTCCTCCGGGGTCTCTGGAATGACGTTATTGCTACTGAGCGGGTAAAACAGGCATGTCTCAGAGATTATTTAAGATACGAATGACCATTTTGCGTTTCAAAGACGATAGGGAGCTACCTGACCCTGAGAGTCGAGATCATGACAATTGGTAAAAATTTAGGTATATAACTTATCAGATGAATAGAAAAAAGTCTTTCAAGTACAATGAGTGAGTGTTTGTCAGTTGATGAACAAATTTGCGCAACCAAAGCAGGCACCACATAAATATGTATATGAAAGACCAACCTCATAAGTAAGAGTATAACTTTACATTTTATGCGAAGAAATGGGGATTACACGCAAAACTAGATAATGATCCAGATGTTGGAGCGTCTGGAAACGGTGTGATCCGTCTCGTAAGGGAAATGCCAGGGGACCATAACTAAAGATCTATTTTTACAGAGATGGTTGTAGACGTATTCAAGCTAGGGATTCATTGTGTAGGAACGAGCCAAAGATATGGGTGGGTATTCTGAGCAACTCATTACTGGCATTGATAAAGTGGATATTCCCTCGATTTTGTATAAAAACAACAATGTTGTCTGTTTCCTGTCTACTTTTGTCGTCAAAATGTCAAAATCTGAAGTGAAAGCTTTTGACAGACATTCCAAGATTGCCCTAAATGCTTTCTCCGAAAAGTATTTCGAGTAGTTAGTCCACGAACCCCCGCGAATTGTAAATGGTTGCGAAAAAACACTTGACCTCTTAGCCACAAACAATCCAGAGCTAATAGAGAGCATCATGACTGATACAGGGATTAGTGATCACAAGGTCGTTGTAGCTAGGCTTAATACCGTTTCGTCCAAATCCACCATAAACATACGCAAAATAATTTTATTTAAAAAAGCGGATAAAGTGGCACTAGAACCCTTCCTAAGAGACAATCTCCATTCCTTCCGAACTGACTACGCAAATGTGGACGAGATGTGGCTCAAATTCAAAGATATAGTAGCAACAGCAATTGAGAGATTCATACCTCATAAATAGGTAAGAGATGGAACTGATCCCCCATGGTACACAACACAGGTCCAAACGCTGTTGCAGAGGCAACGGAAAAAGCATTCCAAGTTCAGAAGAACGCGAAATCCCGAAGATTGGCTTAAATTTACAGACACGCGAAATTTGGCACGGACTTCAATGCGGGATGCCTTTAATAGGTTCCACAACGAAACATTGTCTCGAAATTTGGCAGAAAATCCGAAGAAATTCTGGTCGTATGTAAAGTACACAAGCGGCAAGACGCAGTCAACACCTTCGCTGTGCAGTGGCGATGGTACTGTTACCGACGACTGTGCCGCTAAAGCGGAGTTATTGAACGCAGTTTTACGAAATTCCTTCACCAGGAAAGACGAATGGAATATTCCAGAATTTGAAACACGAAGAGCTGCTAGCATGAGTTTCTTAGAAGTAGATACCTTAGGGGTTGCGAAGCAACTCAAATCGCTTAATACAGGCAAGTCTTCAGGTCCAGATTGTATACCGATTAAGTTCCTTTCAGATTACGCTGATACAATAGCTCTCTACTTAGCAATTATATAAAACCGCTCTCTCACCGATAGATCTGTACCTACAGATTGGAAAATTGCACAGGTCGCACCAGTGTTTAAGAAGGGTAGTAGGAGTAATCCATCGAACTACAGACCTACATCATTGGCGTCGGTTTGCAGTAGGGTTTTGGAGCATATACTGTATTCAAACATTATGAATCACCTCGGAGGGAACGATCTATTGATACGTAATCAGCATGGTTTCAGAAAACATCGTTCTTGTGCAACGCAGCTAGCTCTTTATTCGCACGAAGTAAAGACCGCTATCGACAGGGGATCTCAAGTTGATTCCGTATTTCTAGATTTACAGAAGGCTTTTGACACCGTTCCTCACAAGCGACTTCTAATCAAGCTGCGGGCCTCTGGGGTATCGTCTCAGTTGTGGGACTGGATTCGTGATTTCCTGTCAGGAAGGTCGCAGTTACTAGCAATAGACGGCAAATCATCGAGTAAAACTGGAGTGATATCAGGTGTTCCCCAGTGAAGCCTCCTGGGACCTCTGCTGTTCCTGACCTATATAAATGACCTGGTTGACAATCTGAGCAGTTCTCTTAGGTTGTTCGCAGATGATGCTGTAATTTACCGTCTAGTAAGGTCATCCAAAGACCAGTATCAGTTGCAAAGCGATTTTGAAAAGATTGCTGTATGGTGTGGCAGGTGGCAGGTGACGCTAAATAACGAAAAGTGTGAGGTGTTCCACATGAGTTCCAAAAGAAATCCGTTGGAATTCGATTACTCGATAAATAGTACAATTCTCAAGGTTGTCAGTTCAACTTAGTACCTGGGTGTTAAAACCACGAACAACTTCAGTTGGAAGGACCACATAGATAATATTGTGGGGAAGGCGAGCCGAAGGTTGCGTTTCATTGGCAGGACACTTAGAAGATGCAACAAGTCCACTAAAGAGACAGCTTACACTACACTCTTTCGTCCTTTGTTAGAATATTGCTGCGCGATGTGGGATCCGTACCAGGTGTGATTAACGGAGGAAAACTTCGAAAGCGTGCAAAAAAGGGCAGCTCGTTTTGCATTATCACGTAATAGGGGAGAGAGTGTGGCAGGTATGATACGCCAGTTGGGATGGAAGTCATTAAAGGAAAGATGTTTTTCGTCGCGGCGAGATCTATTTACGAAATTTCAGTCACCAACTTTCCCTTCCGAATGCGAAAATGTTTTGTTGAGCCAAACCTACATAGGTAGGAATGATTATCAAAATAAAATAAGAGAAATCAGAGCTTCAACAGCAAGGTTTAGGTGTTCGTTTTTTCCGCGCGCTGTTCGGGAGTGGAATGGTAGAGAGATAGTATGATTGTGGTTCGATGAACCCTCTGCCAAGCACTTAAATGTGAATTGAAGAGTAGTCATGTAGACGTAGATGAAGAGAGAATACTGAATGGCACTATGTCCTGATGTTTCTGTTTGGAATTCACATATGGGAAATTTAGGTTTATCAGGTAGCAAAATTGGCAGTGGTTATACAGAGATTAGATCCAAACGATGGTTTTTACGTTTTTTTTTCCACCTGACTGATGTAATTGTAATAAATTCCTAGATTCTGTCAAGACAGATACTCATTGAAAAAAGAATAGCATATTTCACAATGAAATAATATAAGTTTAGAACTGAAGTTTATCAATCAATTTGCCAGATTGGTCCTACAGCAGTAAAGCGTGGTAGACTAGCTACCACAGATCCAATAAAGTTCAACAGATTTTAACACAACGGACAGCGTTACCTCCAGAGGATATAAGATCAAATCCCATTCATCACTGGCTAGAGTGGAATGTGAAGAGAACAACATCAGACGCTGTATCGCTACACCTATTTCATACATAAGAAGCACCAGGTAAATTTATGTTTAAATAAAGACAAAAACTGGCTTTTTGCAATACATAGTATCTAAAGACAAATACCCTCGAATCAGTTTCGATAGTGCCAATAATTCTGTCATCTGCAGATTAAAACTTTCTTTTTATACATAACAAATGTTTGTTGATGACGTAAGTTATCAGGTGGTTTCCCTTAAGTGCAAAGTGTCACGTATTAGTGAATATGAGAAGTTTCACGCAGTTCTGCATAAATGCAGAGTTTAAAATTTTCTAGAATTAAAATATACATTACTTTTTTTCAAAATTTTTCCTGACCTCCTTGAACAATTTTAAACACAAAAAATGGTGTTCTCTAAATGTGAAGAAGAGAAGATTAACTGACTCCCGCCTTTTAGCATCCATGCAGATGGTCTCACACCTTTTATTACACTCCTGGAAATGGAAAAAAGAACACATTGACACCGGTGTGTCAGACCCACCATACTTGCTCCGGACACTGCGAGAGGGCTGTACAAGCAATGATCACACGCACGGCACAGCGGACACACGAGGAACCGCGGTGTTGGCCGTCGAATGGCGCTAGCTGCGCAGCATTTCTGCACCGCCGCCGTCAGTGTCAGCCAGTTTGCCGTGGCATACGGAGCTCCATCGCAGTCTTTAACACTGGTAGCATGCCGCGACAGCGTGGACGTGAACCGTATGTGCACTTCAATTTCCAGGAGTGTATTTTGAGCTAGTTCTCATATTTGGCACCAAACAGATATCTTTTCTAAATCATTTTGCAAACGGTTCTTATGACTTTATCAGACAGTCCAAACAACATCGTCTGCAAACAATCTAAGAGGGCTGCTCAGATTGGTACCTAAAACGTTCATATAGATTAGGAATATCAGAGGTCCTATAGTGCTTCCCCGAGGAACGACAGATATCAGCTCTGTTTTACTCAATGACACTCCGTCAGTTACTACGAACTACGACCTTTCTGACAGGAAATCACGAATCCAGACGTACAGCCGCGGCGATACTCCACGAGCACACAAGTTGATTGGAGGTCGCTTATGAGAAACGTTATCAGAAGTGATCATTTTAACCGAGGCCGCTGGAGTTCTGTGTGAAGTAATGACCTGTCAACTGTATCGCACATACCTAAGAGTGTATTTAAACATGTCAAACAATGGAAAGTCCAGGATGGAGTGATAGTATTACGAAAAAGACAAATTGCTACTAACCATATAAAGGAGACGTTGAGTCGCTGTCAGGCACACCGAAAAGACTGCAATACATTTTTGCTTTCGGCCAAAAGGCCTTCTTCTGAAGTACAAAACATACACACATTCATACAAGGACAATTCACACATACATGAATACCGTCTCTGGGCGCTGTGGCCAGAGACAGCGATCATGTGTGTGTTAGTTATGCTTGAGTGAATGCGTGTGTTTTTTTCTATTTTAGAAGATCTTTTGGACGAAAGGTGAAAGGTACGCGTATAACAGTCTTTTCCCACTCTATATGGTGAGTAGCGATCTACCATTTTAATAATATTATTAAAAGTAAACTTGTGTAATGTCTCGAAGTAATCTCCTGAAGACGTATACACCTTTCACAACGACTGCATAATAATTCGTGGCAATATTGGAGAACTTGAGTCTTGGAGTATGTATTCATTGGCGGTAGAACTCAAAAATCGCTTGGATCCAGCCAAGCCAGATGAGTAAGATGCATGACAAAACATTTGTAAGATATTTCTGTTACTTGTCTTGAGAAAGAAGGCAGAGAACGTAAGAAAGTGAGCACACTTGTACTCAGTTACGATACTGTGGATTTTCTGTAACAAAATTTAATGTTTCGCAGTGTTGTAACTGAAGGTAGATTGCCAGCTATGATGAGACCCCCATCCACTATGCATGGAAGTTAGCCTTTGGTGTGTGCTATTTACGGCTGACAGTTACACATTCATCAATGTCAAAAGGGAAGAGTTTTGATATACAGTCAAGAGAATGCAGTTTGATACTGTGGCGCAAGGGTTGCCGAACGCTAATTTACTTTGGCACTCGTACATGAACTAATGAGGTGCCTAATTTATGATAAATACAACTGCTAAAAGAAATAATGTGAAAACCCCTCCATAATATATGAGATGGGATAGGAAGTTAATCCTGCCATTCCATCCTGGACTTTCGGTTGTTCGACATCTTTAACCAAGAAGACAATGTGTTAAAGGCTGAACTATAACATATCAGTTTAATTCCTTAAGGAGAAAAGTAAAACTTGCATCTTGACACAGAATATTAGGGTGGCAGATTGTACGAAAATCACGAACATGCTCAAGAATTGCTGTTGGTTTGCTAAAAATACTCGTCTTTATTCCTAGTGTGAGTACAGAAAACATGCTGTGGACTATAGTGTGAGCGGAGGACCGTTGAAACTGACGTAGTTCTTGGCTACCTCCAATAGTTGACTGACAACACATAGAAAAGACTTGGCTTTTCATGCAAACGGAGGGGTGTGGACTGCGGCTACTGTACATTGCAACAAGGTAGCAAGTGGTGGTAGTGCAGATCAGAATTTCCTATCTGCTGGTTCTGCAACATTTTCCAAAACAGCAGATGTACGATGTGAAGCAGATGGATGTATGGAGACGATATCCAAGTTGCAATAGACGTCAGATGCCCAGCGTCCTGTCTGCCTTACTGCAAGTTGGAACACGATTAATTGACTGTAAAGTAAAAAGTTAATTTTCGACCACGTGTACAGACGAGCACAGCTCTGCGCGAATCTCTCCATGGATGCGGAAGAGATAAAACGGCTTTGCTCTACGACCATCCAGGAGTCATTGCTGATTTTCTCCAAAATTATCAGTCCTGGCATAGCAACAAATGGTTCAAATGGCTCTGAGTACTATGGGACTTAACATCTTAGGTCATCAGTCCCCTAGAACTTAGAACTACTTAAACCTAACTAACGTAAGGACATCACACACATCCATGCCCGAGGCAGGATTCGAACCGGTGACCGTAGCAGTCGCGCGGTTCCGGATTGAGGCGCCTAGAACCACATGGCCACCGCGGCCGGCATAGCAACAAAACTCGCACTAATCTTGACCCTGAACCAGACACTCTCTGCTACCACTATAGGCACATAACAAACGCCCTGCCCCAATCTGAAGGCGTCCCTTCGAAACTAAAAGGCGGCTTTGAATATGGGCACACGTTACAGTCCGGTCACCAAGTACAGGCCTCGCCAAGACCACACGTGGGACAACGACCGAACATGTAAATTTGCTGGTCTACATGAGGTGTCACTCAGGTGGGCGTCCCGCAATGTCTGAGGACAATTTCTGTGAATTCTAAAACATCAAGTAGGGCGGGCACCGCAGCCTAGCATTCTACCGTATGGAAACAAAATAAGGCTTCCAGTAAAACAGAAAGCGAGCTATAAAGCGATTTGGCCAGCACCGAGCCTGGGCAATACGGCGCCAACTTAAAAGACGATCGATGGCTGAGTGACCCTTTGCTGCTTTCGCGTATTGTTGTCGGTTCCTTCCGGGAAAGTCACAGACTCCTGGCTACTCTGCCACGGCCTAATGCACCCGATGCTTACGGCGGACGGTATATGGTACTGAGAAAAGGAATCCATTCCCTCACCGGAGACATTTCTAGAAATGCTAATGCTGTGTACTCAAACACTGATTCGTGACTCGTATCCCACAACAAAAATATAATGGCAACATATAAAAAAAAATGAGTGGGAAATACCTGAAGAATCGTCCAACAGAGTGGAGCGGCTAGAAGGGTTTTTCAAGCAATCATCATTTCAATTAGTTCATTAAGTTCCCCACCCTCCCCTTGCATACTGAAAACCTCAAAATATCTTACGTTACCCGCAAACTTGTCGCTAACTAACCTCTGGTTTTCACCCCTGCTCTCCGACCATGCCACTCATCTACGCCTGCATCACCCCGTTCCCCGGCACTACATACTTTGCTGCGCCTTTACTATCCCGTTCCCTAACACTATACCTCCACACTCTCTACATCTTCTCCTAACAGAACTACGCATACTTGAACGTGAAATCCTTCCTGCTGTATATCCGTCCTAGCAGATCTCAGATCTAACATAATCTACCTCTCCTCTCCTTGTCAAGGCTCTAGTCCTCACCACAGCCCTCTGAGAACATCGCACGGCTTAGTTTGGAACCTCATCCATCGTCATCCTATCCTTCAAACAAAAATCCACACACACATAGACCATCATACACACCATTAAAAAAAAACACAAATCCCAAGGTACCCTTACAACTTGACAGTCTATATAAACTCATTTTCACTTAATTCATCTGTATAAATATCTTAAACAGTCAAAAAAATGAACCCTTTATGTTTTAACCAACGCAACTCACCTTGTGCATCTTACTACATGAAAATAATTATTCTTTGGGGCTGAGCCGTGCAGGCTCGTATCGATTGATCGATCGGGTCGGCATGGTGTGACCTCTGGGCTCGGCCGTTTGACGTGGCTTTTGGCCGTGACGGACGTGGGGGCTAGCAAGGGGACAGCCGGAGAGCGTGGCGTGAGAATCGCAGGCGAGCGTGGTTGAGCAGGCCGGGGCACGACGCAGAGGTTGTGGTGTGTTTGACACGTTTGCAAGACCGAACCTGGCTTGTAGTGTAGGAACTGGACTCGGCCACATTACACGAATCGAGTCGTGCAGCCGTGATTTGGATCTGTACAGATATGGTGAGAATTTGCTTGTCATGTTTTTGGTGCGCATATTATACTGATCCTTGCTTGCCAACTACCGGCACCATGACTGGGAACTGTTGTCTTGCCAACCAAAATGTCGCCTCTGTTTAGTGCTGTTTAAGTAAACACGTTTCATTGTGTTTGGTTAAAGCTTTATCTGGATTTTGTGATGTGATACAGTCCGAGTAAGCGAAGTGTATTAGTTGATACTATTGCTGTTCGGAGTGACGGATGGCATAAGCCAGTATGGTGAAACTGTAATATGTTTCCTGGTACAGTGAGCTGTGTGGACGTTGTTATAGTTGGTTCAAAGCACAGGCTTAACATTGAATCTGTACGTTCTGTGTTATCGACTTGTTCATTCGTAAACTGTGAAATGGTAGCCTTACTTGACTGTTTAAGTTTATCAGAATCCTGTTGGGGAGTGATTTAATTGAGCTCCACAGTTTCAGTGAGCATATGTTAACCTACTAGTGCAGTTTAAATTTTTAAGCTGACTTGGTATTATACTATTCGCCCTCTCCCTTTAAGGTTACATCAAGGGCATTAGTTATTGATTCACCCTTGACTATTTTATTTCAATGTTCGTGAAATAGGCTATTATTTTATACATAGTAGTTATTTTACGTTTGAGAAATTAATGTTACCGTTTTCTCCCCCCCCCCTCCCTTTTCTCTGAAATTGTGTAGTAGCACGGGCTCTAAGACTTTTTTTTTCAGTGTGTTATAGTGTACTGTGTGCGGCACCCTGTCCA
This sequence comes from Schistocerca gregaria, assembly GCF_023897955.1. Taxonomy (NCBI): domain Eukaryota; kingdom Metazoa; phylum Arthropoda; class Insecta; order Orthoptera; family Acrididae; genus Schistocerca; species Schistocerca gregaria. Next base: position 1,046,461,874 of record NC_064920.1, on the reverse strand, counting down.
GCTCGCCCGCTTGCTGTGGGTTCTGGGTCAAGAGGCCTCTGGTCTAGGTCCAATGGACCCCTCTTCTGCTACTTGAACTTGCCCGTGCCTATGTGACGTCACCTGTTTAGAAAATGTGTCACGAAGGGATGTACCTGTTGGTATTTTCTTTTGTGTTAAAAAAATTGTGATATCCATTATTGGTTAAACTTTATCTCATTACTGTAGTCTCCTTTGGGGAGCTTTACTGTGTACAGAATTTAATTAACTTGCAAGTCACTTAATGCTTGGTTAAAGATCAATGTTGTTGTTTGAATAGGGCGGTTGCCTGTGCTTGTAAGGATTTTGACTTTTAAAGAAAAAAATTTATAAACGTGATGTTATAATCTGTGAATGTTGCTTATGTGGCCGGGCCCTCCGGCTGAACAGCAATTGGCTGATTAGGGTGGATTAACCACCACAGGGGCCATGTAAAAATTTTAATGCGGAATAAATCACAGGACCAAAAATAAGTTAATTTACAGTAAAATTTACGACATAACACATTTAAGGAGTAACATTGCAAGATGACAGGTTAATATAAGCACAAGAAAAGTCATTGCAAATGTGAAATGCTGGTACATTATATGCGGTGTAACCACAAAAACTTTGAATGAAAACATGCAAACGTGTATGCATTGTGTTCCACAGGTGCCGGATATCAGTTTGTCGGCTGTGGTTCCATGCCTGTTGCACTTTGTCTGTCAGTACAGGAACGGTTAATGCTGTTTGTGGATGACACAGGAGTTGTGTGATTATGCCCCATGTGTGCTCGATTGGAGACAGATATGGTGATCGAGCAGGCCAAGGCAACCTATCGACACTCTGTAGAACAAAATGAGTTGCAATAGCGGTATGTGGGAGAGCATTATCCTGCTGGAAAATACACCATGGACTGCTGTTCATGACTGGCAGCACAGCAGGTAGAATCACCAGGGTCTTTTTAAGTAAGTATATTTAAAATCGGTTGCTGAAGAATGGTCAGCGCCTCTGTGGGGCAATGAGAACAAAAAGTGATGGAGGAGAGAGGAGATTAGTGTTTAACGTCCCGTCGAGATCATTAGACAGAGCACAAGCGCGGCCTAGGGAAGCATGGAGAAGGAAAGCGGCCGTGCCCTATCGAGGGAACAATCCTAGCGTTCGCCTTAAGCGGAGGTTTACTGTCTTTAGCCCGAGAAAAGTATGTTCTTTGAGAATTTTTCTCTCGGGATGCGTTATAGATATTAATGTCAAATTTGGTCAACATTTGTATTGGCATTTCCTCTTCAAATTGGAATTTTTTCGACCGGAAATGTCGAAGAGCAAAGGCGGAAGTGCCGCCGGAACAACGGTATGTCACAGGTCAGCCACCTCGTCTGGAATCAAAACTGAGTTGACGATAGTGAAGTATATAAGATTCTTTACGAGTTGTACCTCGCTTAAGTTATTTGGACCATAGGAAACAAAATGGCGACCATTTAAAAAATAGTGTTATTTCATCGATTTTTCGACTTCGTCGGCCAAGTAAAAATATTTATAGTTGATGGATCCGAATGAAAATGGTACAACTCCTAGACAATATAGTTAGCTTCATCAGAAACAAAGAATCATGCCAATCGGTTCAGTAGATTTGAAGTTAGCATACCGCGCGATAAAAAAAGGCCATTTCGAGAAAAACGCGTTTGAAGTTTTGACTACATATAAATACAATATTATGCAACTTACGTTCAATCTGCTATTCGGGTCCATAAAGTAGCCCTTCCTCTTGCTCATAGGGGGCGTTCTGCTCGATCTGGGCCATCCTGCGCTGCTCCAGAGCCGCTCGTACGGCCCGTCACAAGCGGTTTTCCGTCGCTTGAACCCTGTGGTCGTCCGAAAGCTTGGAGAACTGCGTCGAATACAGTCCCAGGGTGTCATTCTTTTTTTTTTTTTTCCATCACTCTACTGACTGGTTTGATGCGGCCCGCCACGAATTCCTTACCTATGCTAACCTCTTCATCTCAGAGTTGCACTTGCAACCTACGTCCTCAATTATTTGCTTGACGTATTCCAATCTCTGTCTTCCTCTACAGTTTTTGCCCTCTACAGCTCCCTCTAATACCATGGAAGTCATTCCCTCCTGTCTTAGCAGATGTCCTATCATCCTGTCCCTTCTCCTTATCAGTGTTTTCCACATATTCCTTTCCTCTCCGATTATGCGTAGAACCTCCTCATTCCTTACCTTATCAGTCCACCTAAGTTTCAACATTCGTCTATAGCACCACATCTCAAATGCTTCGATTCTCTTTTGTTCCGGTTTTCCCACAGCCCATGTTTCACTACCGTACAATGCTGTACTCCAGACGTACATCCTCAGAAATGTCTTCCTCAAATTAAGGCCGGTATTTGATATTAGTAGACTTCTCTTGGCCAGAAATGCCTTTTTGTCATAGCGAGTCTGCTTTTGATGTCCTCCTTGCTCCGTCCGTCATTGGTTATTTTACTGCCTACGTAGCAGAATTCCTTAACTTCATTGACTTCGTGACCATCAATCCTGATAAGTTTCTCGCTGTTCTCATTTCTACTATTTCTCATTACTTTCGTCTTTCTCCGATTTACTCTCAAATCATAATGTGTACTCATTAGACTGTTCATTCCGTTCAGCAGATCATTTAATTCTTCTTCACTTTCACTCAGGACAGCAATGTCATCAGCGAATCGTATCATTGATATCCTTTCACCTTGTATTTTAATTCCACTCCTGAACCTTTCTTTTATTTCCATCATTGCTTCCTCGATGTACCGATTGAAGAGTAGGAGCGAAAGGCTACAGCCTTTTCTTACACCCTTCTTAATACGAGCACTTCGTTCTTGATCGTCCACTCTTATTATTCCCTCTTGGTTGTTGTACATATTGTATATGACCTGTCTCTCCCTATAGTTTACCCCTGCTTTTTTCAGAATCTCGAACAGCTTGCACCAATTTATATTGTCGAACGCTTTTTCCAGGTCGACAAATCCTATGAACGTGTCTTGATTTTTCTTTAGCCTTGCTTCCATTATTAGTCGTAAAGTCAGAATTGCCTCTCTCGTGCCTTTACTTTTCCTAAAGCCAAACTGATCGTCGCCTAGGCGCATTCTCAGTTTTCTTTTCCATACTTCTGTATATTATTCTTGTTAGCAGCTTCGATGCATGAGCTGTTAAGCTGATTGTGCGATACTTCTCGCACTTGTCAACTCTTGCCGTCTTCGGAATTGTGTGGATGATGCTTTTCCGAAACTCAGATGGTATGTCGCCAGACTCATATATTGTACACACCAACGTGAATAGTCGTTTTGTTGCCACTTCCCCTAATGATTTTAGAAATTCTGATGGAATGTTATCTATCCCTTCTGCCTTATTTGACCGTAAGTCCTCCAAAGCTCTTTTAAATTCCGATTCTAATACTGGATCCCCTGTCTCTTCTAAATCGACTCCTGTTTCCTCTTCTATCACATCAGACAAGTCTTCACCCTCATAGAGGCTTTCAATGTATTCTTTCCACCTATCTGCTCTTTCCTCCGCATTTAACAGGGGAATTCCAGTTGCACTCTTAATGTTACAACCGTTGCTTTTAATGTCACCAAAGGTTGTTTTTACTTTCCTGTATGCTGAGTCTGTCCTTCCGACAATCATATCTTTTTCGATGTCTTCACATTTTTCCTGCAGCCATTTTGTCTTAGCTTCAGTGCACTTCCTATTTATTTCATTCCTCAACGACTTGTATTTCTGTATTCCTGATTTTCCCGGAATATGTTTGTACTTCCTCCTTCCATCAATCAACTGAAGTATTTCTTCTGTTACCCATGGTTTCTTCGCAGCTACCTTCTTTGTACCTATGTTTTCCTTCCCAACTTCTGTGATGGCTCTTTTTAGAGATGTCCATTCCTCTTCAACTGTGCTGCCTACTGCGCTATTCCTTATTGCTGTGTCTATAGCGTTAGAGAAGTTCAAACGCATCTCGTCATTCCTTAGAACTTCCGTATCCCACTTCATTGCGTATTGATTCTTCCTGGCTAATGTCTTGAACTTCAGCTTACTCTTCATCACAACTATATTGTGATCTGAGACTATATCTGCTCCTGGGTACGCCTTACAATCTAGTATCTGATTTCGGAATCTGTCTGACCATGATGTAATCAAATTGAAATCATCCCGTATCTCCCGGCCTTTTCCAAGTATACCTCCTCCTCTTGTGATTCTTGAACAGGATATTCGCTACTAGTAGCTGAAACTTGTTACAGAACTCAATTAGTCTTTCTCCTCTTTCATTCCTTGTCCCAAGCCCATATTCTCCTATAACCTTTTCTTCTACTCCTTCCCCTACAACTGCATTCCAGTCTCCCACGGCTATTAGATTTTCGTCCCCCTTTACATACTGCATTACCCTTTCAATATCCTCATACACTTTATCTGTTTGTTCATCTTCAGCTTGCGACGTCGGCATGTATAGCTGAACTATCGTTGTCGGTGTTGGTCTGCTGTTCACAGTAACACACCCTCTGCCCTACCTTCCTATTCATAACGAATCCTACACCTGTTATACCATTTTCTGCTGCTGTTGATATTACCCGATACTCCCCTGACCAGAAATCCTTTTCTTCCTTCCACTTCACTTCACTGACCCCTACTATATCTAGATTGAGCCTTTCCATTTCCCTTTTCAGATTTTCTAATTTCCCTACCACGTTCAAGCTTCCGACATTCCACGCCTCGACCCGTAGAACATTATTCTTTCGTTGATTATTCAATCTTTTTCTCATGGTAACCTCCCCCTTGGCAGTCCCCTCCCAGAGATCCGAATGGGGGACTATTCCGGAATCTTTTGCCAATGGAGAGATCATCATGACACTTCTTCAACTACAGGCTACATGTCCTGTGGGTACACGTTACGTGTCTTTAATGCAGTGGTTTCCATAGCCTTCTGCATCCTCATGTTGTTGATCATTGCTGATTCTTCCGCCTTTAGGGGCAATTTCCCACCCCTAGGACAAGAGAGTGCCCTGAACCTCCATCCGCTTCTCCGCCGTCTTTGACAAGGCCGTTGGCAGAATGAGGCCAATCACCGATACAGAACTCGTCCTCCAAAAGGAAAAATCTGATGCATGAAAAAGGCCGATTTCAGGCACGTGCATTTTTTTCTTCAGCTGCGAATGACAAACATTTCCGTTCCGTATTCGAAAAAACCGTTTCAGGGGTGGATTCTAAACACCATTATGGATCCAAAAATGAGATTTTAAAAAATCGGTTTTTTGATCCAAAAGGTGGTAAACCTCCCTTTAACACATTTAGGTAAATCACGGAAAACCTAAATCAGGATGGCTAGGCAAGGATTTGAACCATAGTCCTCCCGAATGCCAATCCAGTGTGCTAATCACGGCACTAGGCTGCTGGGTGACAGCAAGAAATGTCGTAAGGTGCCAATCTATAACAATTTTGCAATTTTTCAATGGCAGCATAACTATCATACCAGGTTTAATCACCAGACTGACATACAATTTTGCAGCCAGGGTGCGTGGTATAACCACAAGAGTGCTTCTGGCGTGCTACAAAATAGCACCACAGACAGCAATTCCAGGTACACATCCAGCGTGTCTAGCCCGCAGATAGATTGGTTGCAGGCGCTCATCTGGCCTCATGCAACCAACACACGCCATCAGTGGCACCGAGGCAGAACCAGTTTTTATCAGAAAATACAACAGATCTCAGCCGTGCCCTCCAGTGAGCTCTCGCTTGACACAACTGAAATTGGTGGTGGTTTGGGATCAGTGGACTGCACGCTAGAAGGCGTCTGGCGTGGAACTATCCTTGAACTAAGAGATTTGTAACAGTTCGTTATGTCACTGTGGTGCCGAGTGCTGATCAGTTTCCTGCTGCAGATGCAATTAGATGCGTCAGAGTTATCCGCCGAACACGATGGCCTTCCCTCTCAGGGGTGCCACGTGGCCGTCGGGAACCAGGTCTTCTTTCGATCGAATATTTTCGTTACCACCTTTGCGAGCAACCATGTACAGTGGCTATATAGATGGCAAGTCTTCCTGCAGTACCGCAGAAGGAACATCCAAATTCCCATCGCCCTGTTACATGACCTCGTGCAAATTCGCTCGCGCTATTCGTCCACGAGACTCAGAGGGCCATAGACACGGGTTCCCACGTAGATGTCGTGTTTCTTGACTTCCGCAAAGCGTTCGATACAGTTCCCCACAGTCGTTTAATGAACAAAATAGAGCATATGGACTATCAGAAGAATTGTGTGATTGAATTGAAGAGTTGCTAGATAACAGAACGCATTCTTAATGGAAAGAAGTGTCCCAAAGTAAGAGTGTTTTCAGGTGTGCTGCAGGGAAGTGTCGTAGGACTGTTGCTATTCACGATATATATAAATGACCTTGTGGATAACGTGGGAACTTCACTGAGGATTTTTGCGGATGATGCTGTAGTACATCGAGAGGTTGTAACAATGGAAAATTGCACTGAAATGCAGGAGGATCTGCGACGAATTGACGCATGGTGCACGGAATGGCAATTGAATCTCAATGTAGACAAGTGTAATATGCTGCGAATACAAAGAAAGAAAGATCCTTCATCATTTAGCTACAATATAGCAGGTCAGCAACTGGAAGCAGTTATTTCCATGAATTATCTAGGAGTAGGCATTAGGAGTGATTTAAAATGGAATGACCATATAAAATTAATCGTCGGTAAAGCAGATGCTAGAGTGAGTTTCATTGGAAGAATCCTAAGGAAACGCAGTCCGAAAATAAACGAAATAGGTTACAGTACTCTTGTTCGCCCACTGCTTGAGTACTGCTCAGCAGTGTGGGATCCGTACCAGATAGGGTTGATAGAAGAGATAGAGAAGATTCAACGGAGAGCGGCTTGTTTCGTTACAGGATGATTTAGTAATCGCGAAAGCGTTACGGAGATGATAGATAAACTCCAGTGGAAGACTCTGCAAAAGAGACGCTCTGTAGCTCGGTAAGGACTTTTATTGAAGATTCGAGAACATACCTTCACCGAGGAGTCAAGCAGTATATTGCTGCCTTCTACGTATACCTCGTGAAGAGACCATGAGGATAAAATCAGAGAGATTAGAGCCCACAGAGAGGCATACCGACAGTCTTTCTTTCCACGAACAGTTCGAGACTGGAATAGAAGGGAGAAGCTATAGAGGTACTCAAGGTACCCTCCGCCACACACCGTCAGATGGCTTGCGGAGTATGAATGCAGATGTAGCAACTTACTGAGGTATCAATAATGGCGTCTTTGTCCCCTTAAAGGCATTTTTGACGAACATCAACTCATCACGTTCAGTCTCAAAGGTAGCTAACGCTCCCGACTCTTACAGTATGACTTTAAAGCGAACCTGATTTGCATCCTCATAGTGGCGCTACCAGAGCCAGTCTTATGCGAGTGGGGCGAAATTTTAATAGACATCATCTTTCCGATGTAGAAATTGCCTACCAACTTTCGTTTACATCAATTCCTTCTATGTGTCGCGTTTTCTTTTTCGTTAGTGTATTTAAAATTGTTTGGCTGAAGAACGGCAGTCACTAACAGCTCAGCCTCGAACCTGCGTGGCGATGGGATGGAAGTAACAACGAACAACAAAAAGTGTCGTGAGCTGGCAATTTATAACAATTTCGCAGTTTCTTGCTGTACGGCCGTCTTACATCCGGTCGCCCGGCTCTTTTTCTGCGGTGTGGCTGCGGACAGCGATATTGGCAAAGTTATCGCTGCCTGTGGGAGCGGAAGCAGGCGCCACCCCGCTTTTCGCAGCTAGGACGACCTCGCAGCCCGGAGACACACTTAAGCGGGCGCGCAGATTACGCTAATGGCATCTGCTTGTAGCCTACACCAGCCCGGAGCGCCCGCGTTTCGTTTGTGGCGAACAAGTTGGCGTCGAGCGGCGCTGCGCGGCGCGGCGCGGCGCGGCGCGGCGCAGGCCCGTCCGCTAACAAGCACTCAGCGCTGGCGCAGAAGTCGCTGGTGTCGCGGTAGGGGGCGGGGGTGGGGGGGGGGGTGTATGTCGGTCCCACAAAACAGCCGGGCGGGCTGCCAGCGGCAGACGCACGAGGTCGCCCGCCAGTCCTGAATGCCCGACACTGGATGCGCGGCGCCGCTCAACAAAAGCAGAAACTTTAAATTGGAACGTGCGGGGGAAAATAGGTGTCGCTCGCTCTCGCACTGAATACGGCCCGCGCACGAGTGCATCGCGAAGAATGAGCAGGAAAAATAGAACGCTTTCCTCGGAGCGGGCGCCTAACGCGAGGTCGAAGGGGAACCGAGAAACAGCAAGTGCGCATGTGACACTAGGTAGCGAAGAACGTTCCCCATTAGGGTTACATCAGCTAGCGAACGTAATGTGCTTCTGCAAGAGGAGAATTTCTTAACTAGAGCTTTTTGATACGATCGAATTAAGGAGCAACGATAACTCAAAAAAATCACAAATTAGAAGGGTAAAACGTCCTTGAAGCTCACTGAGAGTAATGCCATTTCCTTCCATTAATGAGTAGCAACTTCTGGTGGGTTAACTTATAACTGTGAACATGTAGTGGGAGGGAAGGTGATAATTTTTTTACTAAACTCGAATTACGGTGCTCCACAAAAAACGTGAAGCACCCACAAGACGTGCTAGTAGTCGAATGTCGGATCCGTATTAGATCGGGTTGACGGAGGAGATAGAGAAGATCCAAAGAAGAGCGGCGCGTTTCGTCACAGGGTTATTTGGTAACCGTGATAGCGTTACGGAGATGATTAGCAAACTCAAGTGGCAGACTCTGCAAGAGAGGCGCTCTGCATCGCCGTGTAGTTGCTCGCCGGGTTTCGAGAGGGTTTCTGGATGAGGTATCGAATATATTGCTTCCCCCTACTTCTGCCTCCCGAGGAGATCACGAATGTAAAATTAGAGATTCGAGCGCGCACGGAGGCTTTCTGGCAGTCGTTCTTCCCGCGAACCATACGCGACTGGAACAGAAAAGGGAGGAAATGACAGTGGCACGTAAAGTGCCCTCCGCCACACAGCGTTGGCTGGCTCGCGGAGTATAAATGTAGATGCAGATGTAGATGTAGATAACTTCGTACATGTGGTGATATAATCAAACTTCCTGTACATTCTGAAACCTTAGATACCAGTGGGTGTCGGTAATTCCGTTCATAAGTAGAAAAATTCGCGTAATCTAGGTTCTCTAAATACATTACTCCACGCGTAACTGTTCATATATATATTTACGATGAATTTTGAATTTTATATACATTTTTAGTTTTTAAAATTTTTAAATTTATTTTTAAAAACTCTGCTCTTCACAGAAAGAAAAAATCGCACACCAAGAAGGACTTGCACGACATAAACGAAAGTGTTTACACATGTAATGGTTGGTAGCTATCAAAATTTCACACCAGTGGCATAACAGTGGCGCTAGCAGCGCCGGTGTCAGAAAGCAAATCAGGTTGCTTTAAAAACGCGCTGTAACATTAACGATACAGATATCATTACAAAACTAAGCAATATCTTCCTTAACAGAATTACTGAATTTCGATCAGGTAAATTGTTTGTCTTTATACACCATAACTATGAAAAGTAAGACTCGGCACCGCTGAAGCAGTAGTCCCTAGCACTGAAAGCTTCGTTCTATGAGACACGCCTAATGTAGACGCTCATGGCATCTAGCGGTTGCAATGACACAATCCGATTGTAAAAGTGGAGGAAGGGAGGGGAACGGGTTATGAATCACTGTAATGTGTATGGCCATCAACACTAGCTACACATTTATTAAACTGTAATATGAAATAAAGGTACATTTGTGGTGTAAAGGTAACGTCTGTGATTAATTACCAAAACTTTCTCGGTCGCAGTTGCGAAATCCCTCGCGCTTTAAATTTTTATTAATTATCAGCATTGGCGGCCGAAGACTTCCTGCATTAAAAGTCACCCTCATTCTGACAACGGCCTTGTCAGAGAAGGCGGAGACGTGGACGGAGATTCAGGACACTCTCCTGTCCAAGGGCTGGGAAACAGCCCCTAAAGGCGGAAGAATCAGCAATTATCATAAGTATCCAGAAGGCAACGGAAACCACTGTAATAAAGACACGTAACGTGTATCCAAGGGACATCTGGCCTACAATCTAAAATGTGTCATGATGATGTCGCCATTGGTAAAAGATTCCAGAATAATCCCCCATTCGGATCTCTGGGAGGGGACTGCCAATGGAGAGGAATAATCGAAAGGGTAACGTTCTATGTGTCGGGGTGTGGAATGTCAGAAGCTTGAATCTAGTAGGGAAGCTAGAAAATCTGAAAAGGAAAATGCAAAGGCTCAGTACAGATATAGTAGGGGTCAGAAAATGGTATAATCGGAGTGGGATTTGTTACGAATAGGAAAGTGGGGCAAAGAGTGTGTTACCATGAACAGTTCAGTGACAGGGTCGTTCTTATCAGAATCGATAGCAAACCAACACTGAGAACAATAGCTCGGATAAAGATGCCAACGTCGCAATCTGATGATGAAGAGACAGAGAATGGATATTGAAAGGGCAATATAGTACAAAAAGGAGATGAAAATTAATAGTGAAGGGGGACTGGAAATCAATTGTAGGGGAAGGAGTAGAAGAAAAGTTTACAGGATAATATTGGCTTGGGACAAGAATGGGAGAGGAAAAAGACTAATTCAGTTCTGTAATAAATTTCAAATAGTAATAGCAAATACGCTATTCGAATCCAAGAGAAGGAGATATACTTGGAAAAGGCCGGGTATACAGGAATAATTCAGTTAGATTACATCATGGTCAGACAGAGATTCCGAAATCAGATACTAGATTGTAAGGCGTACCCAGGAGAAGAAGAGTAGACACTAGCCAGGAAGAATCAATACCTAAAGAAGTGGGATACAGAAGTTCTAAAGAATGATGAATGATGAGATACGCTTGAAGTTCTCTAAGGCTAAAGATGCAACGATAAGAACTAGCTTAGTAGGCAGTACAGTTGAAGGGGGACGTACATCTTTAAAAGGGCCATAACAGAAGTTGGAAACAAGAACACAGCACAAAGAAGGTAACTGCGAGGAAATCATGGGGAACAGAAGAAATACTTCATTGATTAATGAAAGGAGGAAGTACAAAAATGTTCACTGAAATTAAATGAGATAAAGACGAACTGCAGTGAAGCTACGGAGAAATAGCTGCATGAAAAATGTGAAGAAATCAAAAAGAAATTATTGTCGGAAGGACTGACTCAGCATACAGGAAAGTCAAAAACAGCCTTCGGTGTCATTAAGAGAAAGGGTGGTGTCAGTAAGAGCGCAACGGGATTTCCAATATTAATTGCACAGGAGAGAGCGGATAGGTGGAAAGAATGCATTGAAAGCGTTTATGAGGGGGAAGAGTTCTCTGATGTGATAGAAGAAGAAACAGGAGTCGGTTTAGAAGAGGTAGTGGATTCAGTATAAGAATCATAGTTTAAGAGAGCTTCGGAGGGCTTACAATCAAATAAGGCAGAAGGGATTGACAACATTCCATCAGAATTTGTAAAGTCATTGGGGGGAAGGGGCAACAAAACGACTACACACGTTGGTGTGTAGAATGTATGAGTCTGGCGACGTATCATCTGAGTTTCGAAAGAATATCATCCACACGGTTCCGGAGACTGCAAGAACTGACAAATGCGAGAATTTTCAAACAATCGGCTCATGAATCAAAGATACTTACAAGAATAATATACAGAAGAATGGAAAACAAAATTCAGAACGTGTTGGATGACGATCAGTTTGGTTTTAGGAAAGGTAAAGGCACCAGATGGGCAATTCTGACGTTGCGGTTGATAACGGAAGCAAGACTTAAGAAAAACCAAGACATGGTCATAGCATTTGTCGACCTGGAAAAAGCGTTAAACAGTGAAAAATGCTGCAAGATGTTCGAAATTCTGAAAAAAAAGGGTTAAGCTATAGGGGGAGACGAGTAATATACAATATGTACAAGAACCAAGAGGGAATGATAAGAGTGGACGGTCGAGCACGAACTGCTCGGATTAAAGAGGGTGTAAGACAGGCTGTAGTCTTTCGCTCCTACTGTTCAATCTGTACATCGAAGAAGCAATGATGGGCATAAAAGTGGAATTAAAATTAAAGGTTAAACGGTATCAATGATACTAATCACTGATGACATTGCTACCCAAAGTGAAAGTGAAGAATAATTACATGATCTTCTGAATGAAATGAACAATCTAATGAGTACTGAATATGGATTGAGAGTAAATCGAAGAAAGACTACAGTAATGAGAAGTAGCACAAATGAGAACAGCAAGAGAATTGATCGTCACGAAGTAGCTGAAATTAAGGAATTCTGCTACCTAGGCAGAAAAATCAATGAGAGACGGACAAAGGAGGACATTAAAAGCAGACCCGCACCATAGCACTGGCAAAAAGGACATTCCTGGCCAAGAGCAGTTTACTAATATCAAAATAGGCCGCAATTTAAGGAAGAAATTCCCGAGAATGTACTTTTGGAGTACAGCATTGTATGGTAGTGATACATAGACTGTGGGAAAACCGGAACAGAAGAGAGTCGAACAATTTGATATGTGATGCTATAGAGGAATGTTGAAAATGAGGTGTGCTGATAAGGTGAGGAATAAAACGACTCTGCGCAGAATCGGATAGGAAAGGAATATGTGGAAAACACTCACAAGGAGAAGGAAGGGACGGGATTATAGGACATCTCTTAAGATTTTAGGGAATGACATCCATGGTATTAGAAGAGCTGTGGAGGCGAAAATGTGTAGAGGATGACAGAGATTGGAATAAATCTAGCTAATAATTGAGGACGTAGGTTGCTATACTCTGAGATGAAGGGTTTGGCACAGGAGAGGAATTCGTCGCGGGCCGCATCAAACCTGTCAGAGGACTGAAGACTTCCCCAAAAAATGAAGAAATAATTAAATATGTTTATTATGTAAAAAAGCCTAGAGCGTTAAAAAGAATGTAAAATTCTCTATTGTGGATTGTAAACTGTCATTTGTAATAGTAATAGTAACAGGTAAGTAATTCTCCTTTATTAATCTGAGCCTCGGTTTCCCTCACTTTTTGAGAAGCTACACTTTTCGAACAAAGATTGTTTAATTGTAAGTAGTCAGTAGTAGAATGAGCACAGTACACGTGTATGGTGTTTGCGTGGTGAAAATTGAGCACTGTTAAAATTAGTCTCGGAAGACTGCTGAATGGTGCTAATATTTTATAAAAACTGCCGCTAAGCTGTTTGTTATAGAAGAAGAGGTATGCTCTGACTTATTGTGAAGTAAGATGCCAGTTGCATTGTGGATCGCGGGGCTCTGGGAGATGCAAGAGCCATGTCGCTGGATACGAGTACAACTGAAGACCCTGCAGCGTGCACAGCCACAAATATTAAGCTGCACTTTCACATTTCAGTAGCGTTTGTTAAAGAGGCTTGGACATAGCTCGCCATCACGTGAAGTGGAAGTGTTATTTGGTCTGAGCTACAACATGTTACACTCTTATTTAGTCTGAGCTACAACGTAATGTGGACTTTGAGTAGGGAAGCCATATTAGCAAAATGTGCAAAAGCCATGACCTAATTGGAACTGCAGGTTAAGTAATAATATACTGGTTATATACACTACTGACCATTAAAATTGCTACACCACGAAGATGACGTGCTACAGACGCGAAATTTAACCGATATGAAGAGGATGCCGTGAAATGCAAATGATTAGCTTTTCAGAGCATGCACACAAGACTGGCACCGGTGGCGATATTTACAACGTGCTGACATAAGGAAAGTTTTCAACCGATTACTCATACACAAACAGCAGTTGACCGGCGTTTTCTGATGAAACGTTGTTATGATGCCTCGTGGGAGGAGGAGAAATGCGTACCATCACGTTTCCGACTTTGATTAAGGTCGTATTGTAGCCTATCGCGATTGCGGTTTATCGTACCTTACATTGCTTCTCACGTTGGTCGAGATCCAATGACTGTTAGCAGAACATGGAATCGGTGGTTTCAGGAGGGTAATACGAAACGCCGTGCTGGGTCCCAGCGGCCTCGTATCACTAGCAGTCGACATGACAGGCATCTATCCACATGGCTGTAACGGATCGTGCAGCCACGTCTCGATCCCAGAGTCAACAGATGGGGGACGTTTGCAACAATCATCTGCACGAACAGTTCCACGACGTTTGCAGCAGCATGGACATTTAGCTCTGAGACCATGGCTGCTGTTATCCTTGACGCTGCATCACAGACAGGAGCGCCAGTGGTGGTGTACTCAACGACGAACCTGGGTGCACATAATGGCAAAACCTCATTTTTTCGGATGAATCCAGGTTCTGTTTACAGCATCATGATGGCCGCATCCGTGTTTGGCTACATCGTGTTGAACACACATTGGAAGCGTGTATTCGTCATCGCCATACTGGCGTATCACCCGGCGCGATGGTATGGGGTGCCATTGGTAACACATCTCAGTGACCTCTTGTTCGCATTGACGGCACTTTGAACAGTGGACGTTACATTTCAGATGTGTTACGACCCGTGACTCTACCCTTCATTCGAACCCTACATTTCAGCAGGATAATGCACGACCGCATGTTGCATGTCCTGTACGTGTCTTTCTGGATACAGAAAATGTTCGACTGCCGCCCTGGCCAGCACACTCTCCAGATCACTCACCAACTGAAAATATCTGGTCAATGGTGGCCAAGCAACTGGCTCGTCACAATACGCCGGTCACTACTCTTGATGAACTGTGGTATCGTGTTGAAGCTGCATGGGCAACTGTACCTGTACACGCCATCCATGCTCTGACTCAATGCACAGGCGTATGAAGGCGTTATTACGGCCAGAGGTGGTTGTTCTGGGTACTGATTGCTCAAGTTCCATGCACCCAAATTGCGTGAAAATGTAATCATATGTCAGTTCTAGTGTAATATATTTGTGGGATGAATACCCGTTTGGCGGTCGGGGTAGCCGAGCGGTTCTAGGCGCTACTGTCTGGAATCGCGATACCGCTACAGTCGCAGGTTCGAATCCTGCCTCGGGCATGGGTGTGTGTGATGTCCTTAGGTTAGTTAGGTTTAAGTAGTTCTAAGTTCTAGGGGACTGATGACCTCAGAAGATAAGTTCCATAGTGCTCAGTCATTTGAACCAATACTCGTTTATCATCTGCATTTATTCTTGGTGAAGCTATTTCAATGGCCAGTAGTGTATACAGGCAATGCTTAACTCATATATATATACGTCCTTCTTGTTTCAATGACATAGACCAAATAATTTTATAGTGACAGATGCTAGTACGTATTTGAAAACTAAATAGTTATTCATTTTCAGGTTGACTACAGTTCAAAGTACACTTATTCGCTGTGCGTAAAACCTTGGTTAGTTTGGTTGTGAATACCTAGGTAGCTGTCACTGTTTACGCTTCCATCATTTCTTTGACGATATGTGTTCTCCGATACGAGGTTTTCGATGAGTTTCAGGGTGATATCGTCGGTTCGTCAAGTGATACATAACAGTTTTGTAGCGACTCACTGTATTCCAGTGGGACGATCTGTCATAACTATAACACCGTTTGAGCTAGAATAACTCCTACTGATTTTGGCAAATCAGGGCCTGGTCAGACCTAATTTTTTTGGGGCTTATTGTAGTAAATTTCATATTGTTCTTGTTAGGGACTTCTCTTTGGATGATAGGTAGAGCTTTTACTTAGCAAGTTTTACCATTATGTTCCTGACAATATACAGTTCTTCTCCTATATATTTTGTTGTCTAAGATTCTTAGCATAAATATAATTTTTCAACCTTACTATAACGCACTGATTGTTTACCTGAAACTTACTATGTCACTTTCGTATGAACTTGTAGATCTTCTTTTCTCCAACTCTTTGTATCCGCTTTATAGCAAGCTACTCCCGTAGTAGGCAGCATATGTTTATTAGTGACCATGTTTGAAGTTTATAGGTATCTTTTACGCTACTGTTACATTCAGGGCCATGAAGCATATAATGCTTCCCTATAGTTTCACTTGCTTTTTAGACCCAAACTGACACATTCCTCAATTCGCTTGTGGGTATTCGGTATGTCTTAACTACACCTGATGAGTATGATTAGGACCCGGTTAGTTTATCAGCGTGTCAGTGTTGTCCTTACCTATCCATACAGTTTAGGGAGTATGTTATGATCTTACTAGAGATGAGTTTTGGCGTTCATGGAGATAGATGATAGTACTCGCTTAATGGGCTCCAGCTTCGACAATATAGTGGTCTTCGCATACTTACTAACCTTTTATTTTTTCCGTACCCATGTTCCCTATCACGACACAACTTGCTATTTTTTGGTATTTAGATGGTTTGGTATCTATAGGGAGGTCGTGTTAGGATTGCGTTATGCTCCCAGTGACATTGTATGAAGTTGTCGACTGGGCTATGAACTTAGAAGACTCGCCTTGCTAGAGTAGGATTTGACATTCTTGTTTATTTGTTTCACTGTGGTAGTGCCGATCTGTTAAGTGATATAAAGGAAACCAGTCATATATTTACTCCGATTTACTGCACAACGTAGACCACAAGATTGTTGTGGCTATCCTTAGTGTTCGCTCTGCATGACATTTTCTCTTAATATGACGACTGCCGTTGGGTTTTGCCTTGAGTTAATTTTCATACTGTGACAACTATTGCCTTACCATCCATGTTATTGCCTAGGCTGTAAATACGCATACTATAGTAATTCATACCTTAGTGTGTGACATTTTACTTTAAATAAAGATTGGTACTCATAAACACTAGCCGGTTCCTCATCTAAAAGACTTTTTATAGGATGTTATTATTTAAAAAAATGACGAGCTTTGTTTCACTTGATTGTACGATGTCTAGTGCCGCATCATACAACGAAATGTGGACCGAATCTTACAGAACCGGTAACCGAGCATGAGCTACAAGTTCCCATTTATGAACAATAAAAGTTTTACAGGCGACCGGAGGATATCAGCAGTTGCTTCTGCTCTGCGACATTAGCGAGATTTCACCACTACGGATTTAATAGTGTTACCAGGTTAAAATCTTATCGCCTGACATTTTTTAACGAAGATTGAATGATATAGGGTTATGTTCAGTAAGACTGTGGAGGTACAATAAGAACAGTAATTCGTGTTCTAGTAACTGAGACTTCTAAGCATTAACAAGAGAGTTTTTGCTCATTCACGATACAAATTTTCTCTGCTTAGAGCAGTAGACACGATTCAGACATTGGTGGATCTCTATTAGCTTCAAATTATAATTATTTCAAGTTCAATTGTTTTATATTCACGACTAATTGCACCTTCGGTACAAAAAAGTAATAAGGGATTCAGAGTAAGTGACTTAGGCGTTGCAGGATTCGAAACAGCGTATTTCTATTTTCAATGTCATAAATTATTTTGTTTCTTGTAGTATCGTAATATTTGTAGCACATTGTTATTGTTACGAATGCATAGTGTATGTATTAATACTTGTCTCTGTACAATCTCATGTTTTACTGGTGGAGATCTGCTAATTCTGTGTAAGCCGTAACCAAGTCATGAAGTCAACCACGACGACGCGGGTCCATCACAACCGAATTTCACATTGATCAAGTACGGAATTAAGGCAAGCACAAGAATGACATGCTACCTCATTGCCTGCACAAATCTTATCTTTGTAGAGACCTTTTCCGTGGCCTGAACTAGGTGGCAATTTCTGCTTTCAATAATTGGTTATAAAGGTGTTACATATAGACACTGTTTTTACTGATTGAAAAATTGGATAATTGTATGTAGGAAATTTTGTGTTGCTGCTATTTTTTGCGATAAGGTTGGGTTTTGTACAATCTGACAGCACATAGATGAGGACTAAAAGAATTTTTACGTCTTACAGTGAAGATTAGATGATATAGTGAAATGCAGGGGGGACGAGAAGCTAATGGTCAGACGACAGGCAAGGAGCCCAACTTAGAGCAAGCAGTAGGGGCGAGGCAAGGAAAGGGCAATGATCCTTGTCGGAATCATCAAAGCCGGTGAATCTTTTAGATTAGATTAGATTAATACTTGCTCCACAGATCATGAATACGACACTTCGTAATGATGTGGAACGTGTCAGGTTAATAAAAGATGTCTGTGCAAGATATTACATTACACAAAATACTGCATGACACTAATGCTTAAGTTAGTTTTTTTCCCTCCCTTAATTTATATCTACAAATTCAGCCAATGAGTAGAAGGATTTGTCATCTAGAAATTCTTTTAATTTATTTTTTAATGTTGGTTGACTATCTGTCAGGCGTTTGATGCTGTTTGGTAGGTGACCAAAGACTTTTGTGTCAGCATAATTTACCTCTTTCTGTGCCAAAGTCAGATTTAACCCTGCATAGTGAAGATCATGTTTTCTCCTGGTGTTATAGCTATGCACACTGCTATTACTTTTGAAGTGCATTGGATTATTAATAACAAATTTCATAAGTGAATATATATACTGTGAGGTTACTGTAAGGATCCCTAGATCCTTAAATAGATGTCTGCAGGATGACCATAGGTGGGCTCCAGCAATTATTCTGATTACACGTTTTTGAGCAATGAATACTTTTCTACTCAACGATAAATTACCCAAGAATATGATGCCATACGAAAGCAGTGAATGAAAGTAGGCATAGTAAGCTAATTTACTGAGATTCTTATCACCAAAATTTGCAATAACCCTAATAGCATACATAGCTGAACTCAGACGTTTCAGCAGACCATCAATGTGTTGCTTCCATTTTAACCTCTCATCAATGGACAGACCTAAAAATTTTGAAAATTCTACCTCAGCTACAGATTTCTGTTCAAAGTCTATATTTATTACTGGAGTTGTGCCATTTACTATACGGAACTGTATATACTGTGTTTTATCAAAATTTAAAGAGAGTTCGTTTGCTGAGAACCACTTAATAATTTTGTGAAAAACATCATTTACAATTACATCACTTAGTTCTTGGTTTTTGGATGTTATTACTATACTTGTATCATCAGCAAAAAGAACTAATTTTGCATCTTCATCAATGTGGAATTGAAAGTCATTAATGTATATCAAGAACAGTAAATGACCTAAGACCAAACCCTGTCTGACCCCGTACTTGATAGCCCCCCCAGTTTGAGGAATCAGCTGTTGTTTTAACATTACATGAACCACTTATTTCAACTTCCTGCATTCTTCCAGTTAAGTATCAATTAAAACATTTGTGCACTGCCCCCCTCAAACCATAATGATTTAGCTTATCTAAAAGAATTCCATGATTTACACAATCAAAGGCCTTTGAGAGATCACAACGGCTACGGTGTCAAATTTAGCCACGGAACAGTCGAATATGTCAGCTACACAGGCAAACACTTCGGCAACAGCGAAAAATTTAGCCAGTGAGTAGGAAAATATGGTAGTAACGGAAAACAACATTGCTAAGCAGCAAACGAACATTGTGGCTACAGTGGTGATTTTACAGCCAGGGTGGATAATTTAGTATCAGAACAAATAAAGTTGTTTACCAAAGTGACGAATTTGTCAGAAAAGGTAGACGGGCTCTATGCAAAGGAAGATTTTTCCAAAATATTAGATGAAGTTAGTACTTTGACCGAAAAAAAGCGGAAATGAAAATGGAGATAAAGAGCTTAAAGTAAATTCAAGAACAGTTTCCGATAGAGATGAACGGGATAAACAAGGAATTTGAAACCGTGCACGGAAGACAAGTGACGACGGAGGCAGACATGCAAAGTCTTTCATTAACGGTGATGGGCGTAGCTGCAGGACGTGAAGGACTAATGGAACAAAAGTTTCAAGCACAAATCAAGAAATTTAATCAACAGTTGGAAGACTGGGCGTCAAACAAGGAGCAGTAAATTTTGAACCAGAGATGCCCTGGAGAATATAGAAAATATAGGCTTACCCATACCTAATAAAATGGATCAAGAGATGAAGGAAGTACATAACCATATAGGGTCAGAATCTTTTAAATGGAAAGGAGAAGTCACACAAAATATACAAGCAAGTAAACAAGACTTGGAGGAAATGCGAGGGGCAACTAGGGAAGGTAGGAATGAAATCAACCAAGAATGGAGACCGCGATCCCCGAGTCACTGATCTGTCTGTGACTATGTAGGTGCGGAACAATACCAATGTATTAGCCTGAACGAACATACTTGCAAAAGTATGTCACCATCTAATTATTACGCAAAGTCGATCTTGGAGGAAAAGATGTTGAAACAGGTAGTCTCATATAGTATTCACTGAGGAAAGGACATTGAATGCGACGGTATGTAAAAGGAGATTTAACGGATTGTTATCACAAGCACGGTCAGACCGGCAAGATATTGAATACATCCACAGAGACATTAGAATATGGGTAACAGACGTGATAGAAAAGTGTCGAACATTTGAAGAATCTTAGGTGTTCTTAAATAGTTATTGGTAATTAGGGATACAAGAGAGGTTTTAAAAGGAAGTTCATAACCAGAGCCATGCTCCTATAAAAATGGCAGCCAATGATAATATATTTGAACAAGGCACGATATTGGAACGAACTGATCGATCACGAAAGTGCTATAATTATCATTAACGCCGAGTCTCAGATGGAGATATGGGAGAAATTATTACATGTATGTGAGGACAATTTGAAAGACTTTGTGTTGGCAGTGTATTCAATAGATTTCTTGCAAAACGACCAGAGTGTGAAGATGCATTATAATGGCTTTCACCCACAACCGAAAAGATGAGTCAGTTGTAATGGTGGTAATGGAAGAAAAATCAGGATAAAGGAGAATAACATTAATAGGACCAATAATAATAACGGTTATATTAATGGACTGAATAACAGACGAAAACAGCAGGGTGACAATAATCCAAAAGCAACAGACAGAAAAGATATGAGAGGGAGATACAATCTCGTATATAATGTTAACAATAATCAGGCATAACGACACCAAAATTTTCCAGAGCCTACACCAACAGATAACCGATCAAGGAGGGAGGAAACCCCTACAATAAACAAAGCAGGTGACACTGGCCCAAATAGTCACAGAAGCTTAAACTGAATACGACCAGGTCTCATCCCACATATTCACTTGATGAAGAACTTATGAGGGGTTAACAACATCCCACCACCCGACCCAGACTCCGGAGTCTGGGGGCACCGACGGTTCCCACGAAGCTACGACACAACCATTTCGGTCCCCCAAGCATGATGCGGCGACATCCTTTTCATATTTGACACCTGAGAAATTCCTATGGAAATATGTGTTCACCTAGGTTGCATTGCTGGCGCAGATGATGCACAGCTGTGACGCACGTCCAGCGCCAGGAGATGTTGCAATGCCTCCCAGAATAACACAGAGTGCATTGCTCCTAGTGCGATATGTGAGACGTATCTAATCATGCTTAGCTGCCCAAGTTGCAATGCCGCGAACTGTGAGCGCATAGCTACAAACTACTTAAAGCTCATCTAACAAGGTTCTCATTCTTATACTGATGTCACATGGCAAAAATGACAAATAAGAACCGAGACGACCTCTCGAAAATCGTAGTGTGTCCCACAAATAGTTAAGGCTCGCTTTCTCGATGTCTCAGCTTGTATGCACCTAAATTCTTCCCCTAACATTACCTGTTTTCGAAAAAGCGCAGAATAACATCGAATGCAGTCTTCCTTGCGATCCTAAGGTGGTACTCTGTCCATTGTGTGTTACCCTTTTTGCTTTCAGCACACACAAACGTTCCCACCACTATGTAGAGACTCCTATATACCAGCAAACGTAACATCTTGTGAATGAATAGAGCATTATGATTTACTCGTATCTAATTTACACGCAAAATTACTGATGCCTCCGGTATCGAAGCACCATCCACCCTCTTTTCTTCCTTGTGCAAAATAACTATTTTACACAGCTCGCAATATTGCACCTACAATTAAACCTTGCAAAGTACCCCTACATACGGTGAAATACAGAAAGACTCTTACTCAATTACACTGCTATCCCACTGAGGACAGGAGCTTGAATATTGGAGCGTGAAACCGATCTCCAACCCAGCAATATATCACCACATACCGTGTTGTAGCAAACATACAATTCCTACCCGGTGCCATTCAAAATCATCCATTTCACATCATTCGTACATATACCATGAAGACGAACATCATTGTATATACCCCTTGCAGCACTAGATATTTCCCAGCAAGTTTGGTGGTCATCCTTGACTGTTGGGTGACCAGAACAACCACAGCAGACTGTTGTCACTCTCAGAACTGTTCTACAAATTTTGGCTCACAACCCCCCTGAGGCCGAACACGTTACTGCGTCGGGTCCGGATCTGCTTACTTGCTTGCTTTCCTACACTCATATCCAGACCCTGGGATGACAAGTACATATGTGTTTTTGCATGGTTTTCCATAATATTATACCATTTTCGCGGCACTTCTCGATGTCAAGCACACTGCACTAGCCTACCGATCGCTTGTGCAACATAATTCCAAAGTTATAGACTGCAAACTCCCCCCCCCATGAACCATGGACCTTGCCGTTGGCGGGGAGGCTTGCGTGCCTCAGCGATACAGATGGCCGTACCGTAGGTGCAACCACAACGGAGGGGTATCTGTTGAGAGGCCAGACAAACGTGTGGTTCCTGAAGAGGGGCAGCAGCCTTTTCAGTAGTTGCAGGGGCAACAGTCTGGATGATTGACTGATCTGGCCTTGCAACATTAACCAAAACGGCCTTGCTGTCCTGGTACTGCGAACGGCTGAAAGCAAGGGGAAACTACAGCCGTAATTTTTCCCGAGGACATGCAGCTTTACTGTATGATTAAATGATGATGGCATCCTCTTGGGTAAAATATTCCGGAGGTAAAATAGTCCCCCATTCGGATCTCCGGGCGGGGACTACTCAGGAGGATGTCGTTATCAGGAGAAAGAAAACTGGCGTTCTACGGATCGGAGCGTGGAATGTCAGATCCCTTAATCGGGCAGGTAGGTTAGAAAATTTAAAAAGGGAAATGGATAGGTTAAAGTTAGATATAGTGGGAATTAGTGAAGTTCGGTGGCAGGAGGAACAAGACTTCTGGTCAGGTGACTACAGGGTTATAAACACAAAATCAAATAGGGGTAATGCAGGAGTAGGTTTAATAATGAATAGGAAAATAGGAATGCGGGTAAGCTACTACAAACAGCATAGTGAACGCATTATTGTGGCCAAGATAGATACGAAGCCCACACCTACTACAGTAGTACAAGTTTATGCCAACTAGCTCTGCAGATGATGAAGAAATTGAAGAAATGTACGATGAAATAAAAGAAATTATTCAGATAGTGAAGGGAGATTTAATAGTAATGGGTGACTGGAATTCGAGTGTAGGAAAAGGGAGAGAAGGAAACATAGTAGGTGAATATGGATTGGGGCTAAGAAATGAAAGAGGAAGCCGCCTAGTAGAATTTTGCACAGAGCACAACTTAATCATAGCTAACACTTGGTTTAAGAATCATGAAAGAAGGTTGTATACGTGGAAGAACCCTGGAGATACTAAAAGGTATCAGATAGATAATATAATGGTAAGACAGAGATTTAGGAACCAGGTTTTAAGTTGTAAGACATTTCCATGGGCAGATGTGGACTCTGACCACAATCTATTGGTTATGACCTGTAGATTAAAACTGAAGAAACTGCAAAAATGTGAGAAATTAAGGAGATGGGACCTGGATAAACTGAAAGAACCAGAGGTTGCACAGAGTTTCAGAGAGAGCATAAGGGAACAATTGACAGGAATAGGGGAAAGAAATACAGTAGAAGAAGAATGGGTAGCTCTGAGGGATGTAGTAGTGAAGGCAGCAGAGGATAAAGTAGGTTCAAAGACGAGGGCTGCTAGAAATCCTTGGGTAACAGAAGAAATATTGAATTTAATTGATGAAAGGAGAAAATATAAAAATGCAGTAAATGAAGCAGGCAAAAAGGAATACAAACGTCTCAAAAATGAGATCGACAGGAAGTGCAAAATAGCTAAAAAGGGATGGCTAGAGGACAAATGTAAGGAAGTAGAAGCTTATCTCACTAGGGGTAAGATAGATACTGCCTACAGGAAAATTAAAGAGACCTTTGGAGAGAAGAGAACCACGTGTATGAATATCAAGAGCTCAGGTGGCAGCCCAGTTCTAAGCAAAGAAGGGAAGGCAGAAAGATGGAAGGAGTATATAGAAGGTTTATACAAGGGCGATGTACTTGAGGACAATATTATGGAAATAGAAGAGGATGTAGATGAAGACGAAATGGGAGATACGATACTGCGTGAAGAGTTTGACAGAGCACTGAAAGACCTGAGTCGAAACAAGGCCCCCGGAGTAGACAACATTCCATTAGAACTACTGACGGCCTTGAGAGAGCCAGTCATGACAAAACTCTACCAGCTGGTGAGCAAGATGTATGAGACAGGCGAAATACCCTCAGACTTCAAGAAGAATATAATAATTCCAATCCCAAAGAAAGCCGGTGCTGACAGATGTGAAAATTACCGAACTATCAGTTTAATAAGCCACGGCTGCAAAATACTAACGCGAATTCTTTACAGACGAATGGAAAAACTGGTAGATGCAGACCTCGGGGAGGATCAGTTTGGATTCCGTGGAAATATTGGAACACGTGAGGCAATACTGACCTTACGACTTATCTTAGAAGAAAGATTAAGAAAAGGCAAACCTACGTTTCTAGCATTTGTAGACTTAGAGAAAGCTTTTGACAA
This sequence comes from Schistocerca gregaria, assembly GCF_023897955.1. Classification (NCBI taxonomy): domain Eukaryota; kingdom Metazoa; phylum Arthropoda; class Insecta; order Orthoptera; family Acrididae; genus Schistocerca; species Schistocerca gregaria. The sequence goes on along the minus strand of NC_064920.1, from coordinate 1,046,437,098 downwards.
TGTTGACTGGAATACTCTTTTTCAAATTCTAAAGGTGGCAGGGGTAAAATACAGGGAGCGAAAGGCTATTTATAATTTGTACAGAAACCAGATGGCAGTAATAAGAGTCGAGGGGCATGAAAGGGAAGCAGTGGTTGGGAAAGGAGTGAGACAGGGTTGTAGCCTCTCCCCGATGTTATTCAATCTGTATATTGAGCAAGCAGTAAAGGAAACAAAAGAAAAATTTGGAGTAGGTATTAAAATTCATGGAGACGAAGTAAAAACTTTGAGGTTCGCCGATGACATTGTAATTCTGTCAGAGACGGCAAAGGACTTGGAAGAGCAGTTGAACGGAATGGACGGTGTCTTGAAAAGAGGATATAAGATGAACATTAACAAAAGCAAAACGAGGATAATGGAATGTAGTCAAATTAAATCGGGTGATGCTGAGGGAATTAGATTAGGAAATGAGACACTTAAAGTAGTGAAGGAGTTTTGCTATTTAGGAAGTAAAATAACTGATGATGGTCGAAGTAGAGAGGATATAAAATGTAGACTGGCAATGGCAAGGAAAGCGTTTCTGAAGAAGAGAAATTTGTTAACATCGAATATAGATTTATGTATCAGGAAGTCGTTTCTGAAAGTATTTGTTTGGAGTGTAGCCATGTATGGAAGTGAAACATGGACGATAACTAGTTTGGACAAGAAGAGAATAGAAGCTTTCGAAATGTGGTGCTACAGAAGAATACTGAAGATAAGGTGGATAGATCACATAACTAATGAGGAGGTATTGAATAGGATTGGGGAGAAGAGAAGTTTGTGGCACAACTTGACTAGAAGAAGGGATCGGTTGGTAGGACATGTTTTGAGGCATCAAGGGATCACAAATTTAGCATTGGAGGGCAGCGTGGAGGGTAAAAATCGTAGAGGGAGACCGAGAGATGAGTACACTAAGCAGATTCAGAAGGATGTAGGTTGCAGTAGGTACTGGGAGATGAAGCAGCTTGCACAGGATAGAGTAGAATGGAGAGCTGCATCAAACCAGTCTCAGGACTGAAGACAACAACAACAGACTGCAAACTATTTCTCTCACAGTAATTTCCACACCAAGCTCATGAATCACTTTTGGACTGAAGTTTGGAGACCATCCATTTTGCCACAAAAACTCCCCCAATTTGCTTATGTTGTAACGCTCTTTTATTTAAAATCATCCATTGTGTGTGTGTGTGTGTGTGTGTGTGTGTGTGGGTGGGTGGGTGGGTGGGTGGGTGGGTGGGTGTGGGTGTGGGTGTGTGTGTGTGTGGGTGTGGCATGGTATGGCAGCCTCAGTAATAACATGATTTACCTGGTGTGATGTTTAGTTTTCTGCCAGAGGCCATGGACCAGAACATCCTAATGTGAGTTTAAAACCTGACACAGACCTCGAATTCATGGCAGAAAATCAAAATGTATGGCGATATACAATGTGTGCTACAGCCGACACAAACAATGTTTCAAACAATGAGGCAGGGCCACGGGGAGCGTATCTTGCGATTTACAGTATAGTCCATGGGATGCAATCATCATCCTACACTATAGGTGATGAAACTTTAAACTGGCCTCTGTCTGGGTCGAAAGCTATATACTTAATATGATCGTCCTGCATCGGCAGCATCAGTAGTTTGACAGGTAATGTTAGTGATGGATTGGGTGTCCCATTCGTTTTTCTAGGAGGAATGCTATTCTGGAAAGCATCACAACAACATCCTCTCTGCAATGGACTCGCATGGCAGCTATGCGTCCTTTCGCCAGCACTGCCACCTAGGTGAGTTCTATATCGAATGGAGTTAGTGGAGCTTTTACAGTTCGTAATTTTTCTCTCTTGGATGATACAGAATAACGATGATTGCAGATTCAGTTGATATGTGAGAGTGGACATGTATCTTCTTCAGGCTGTAGTATCTGTATGTAGTTTGGAGGCACACCACAATGTGGCCATTTCCACTGAATGGTCAAAACATGGGGTGCAAAAGATGATGGATACGGATTTCTCTGACTTCTGCTCAGTTTTGACTCAAATTGCAGTGATCACATGTGCGAAGCTGCAGAAATGGGAGCAGTTCAGGATGCGTAGGGACTGAGTAAACCACGTTGGAATTTTACAGTAGCAGATCGGTTCGAGAAAGGTGACTCGTTTTAAGATACGAGAGGGCCAGAAATATGATTCCCTTGTGGCTGGGATCCAATGCAGTATGTGGCTGAATGGAAGGACTGATTCCAAATCATATACATCACTTCAAGTAGAGAGCGTAACACTGAGATCTGAAAAGCTAGTGTACATTTCTTACACCTTCAATCAGCACACCCTCTACCACTGTTTGTGTTCCTTCTCAATCAGTCATTGCCTTTAACTCAGTGGATATATCGCTGAACCTCTTACATGGTATCCAGACAGAATACATTACAAGTACTATAGAAATATCTATCACATTAGGACCTTGCAGACAGCGGTTTCATACCACGTTCGTTAGACGAATTACTTGCAAAGTTCAACCATTTTATCACAAGGTTGCATCATGGGCTACATGTAACCGGACAGCTGTTATGATAATATACACTCTGGCGATCGCCGTCTCGGTACTTGTCTGGACGAAAGACCACCTCATTCAGAGATAATGTTGTACCTCGATTTATAAAGCAAGTATAGATTTTAACATGGATACTTGTGTGCACCTGTAGCACCAATAGTGCTTTTGACAGTAACAGAGTAATTGTTGCGATCGGGTTTTTTAACATATGAGATATTACGCATCTCTTTCTTTTACACAGTGGTTTCACTCACAAGAAAACTTGTTAAATATGACCACCCATCTCTGATTTTCTCTTGGTATTATTTCGTATCATAGGCAATCAATTACTGAGAATGTATTATACTTAGTAGTAGTAGGAGGTGCGTGATAGGTTCACCTTGAGCATCAGGCTTATAATATATGTGTTTGTGTTCCGACATGTGCAAAGGAGATGACTGTGGAATATTGTAATAGCATAATCAAGAATATATAAAGTCATAAGAATAGTAGGGATAATTCTATGTCCAGAGCCATGGCCATCAGCAGGATGTATTTCCAGTACTTCACTCACTGTCAAATGTCATTCGACCGAAACCACAATCGTAACATTTAATTTTAAGTATAGTGGTCAATTACGTACATCATCGGTTGGGTGGGATGATTCTGTGTATGCGTGGCCTGTGGTGGAAATGATTCACGTTTCCAACTAATGGTAGGGTCTGCCGGAATAGAGAGGGCTGATGGAGTGTGGAAATGACTTTACCATGTTGCCCTCTAGACGACCGAATAGCGAACTAATACTTAGTATGTGTTGGATAGGTTTTGTGATCGCGTGGAAAATTGAGAAGATTGAAAATGGAGGTGTGTTTCTACTGGACCACTATTCCCCCTATGTAAATTGTTCAGTTCTCTGCTTCTGCACATTTTGCTCATTTATTTAGTTGAGGGAATATGGATTGTGGTGTGTGTATCTAGCAGGTGAAAGACACATTTGCTGGTTCTCTAGACCTGAGAAACACATTCGTTGACTGTATAAATTATGTGGATGATTTGAGATCTGTTACATCATGGACATTGGTATTTGTGAGTGGGAATAGCACTTTCCTCTATTTGTTTCGAGTTCTCACGTAAAGGTCTTTGCAGGTGGGATAACTGCTAAAGTTTCAGGTTTGTAGAGAAATTGTTTTCAATATATATCTTCAGAATTATGTTGTGTGAGTGATTCGTAGGCTACTGTTGTCTGCTTGATATCGAGAAGTACCGCGAAAATGGTATATTATTATGGTAAACCATGCAAAAATACATGTGTTCTTGTAATCCCAGAGTCGAGAGATGGGTGTAGAAAAGCAAGCAAGCATGCAGGTCCAGACCTGACACGGTAACGCGTTTGTGCTGAGGGGGATTGTGATCCCGAATGTGTAGAACAGTTCTGAGAGTGACAACGGTCTACTGAGGGTGCTCTGGTCACCCGACGGGCATGGTTGACCACCGACCTAGCTGGGAAATATCTAGTGCTGCAAGGAGTATATACAATGCTGTCTGTCTGCGCGGTATATGTATGACTGAAGTAAAAGGGTTGATTTTGTATGGTACAGGATAGGAATTGTATGTTTACTACATCGACATGGTACGCGGTGATATATTGTTGTGTTCGAGATCGGTTTCACGCTCCAATATTCAAGCTCCTGTCCTCAGTGGGATAGCATTGTAATTGATTAAGAGTCTTACCATATTTCACGGTATGTAGGGGCACTTTGCAAGGTTTAATTGTAGGTGCCATATGGCGATCTGAGTGAAATAGTTTTTTCTTACTGAAACTCATGTCTGCAGTAAGGAAAAAAGTGGATGGTGCTTTGATATCAGAGGTATCAGTAATTTGGCGCGTAAATTAGGTAAGCGCAAACAATAATGCTCGATTCATTAACAAGATGTTATTTGTGCTGGGATATAGGAGTCTATACATAGCAGTGGGAACGTTTATGTGTGTTGAAAGTAGAACGGGTAACGTGTGATGGACGGGGTACCACGTTAGGACTGTGAGGAAAAGTGCATTCGATGTTATTCTGCGCTATTTTCGTAAACACATTCTGTTAGGAGAAGAATTTCGGTACACATAAGCTGAGACATGAATAAAGCAAGCCGTTACTATTTCTGGGACACTATGCAATTTCCGAGATGTTGACTCGGTTCTTATTTGCCATGGCCATGCGAAATCAGGATATAATGGTTCAAATGGCTCTGAGCACTATGGGGCCCAACATCTTAGGTCATAAGTCCCCTAGAACTTAGAACTACTTAAACCTAACTAATCTAAGGACATCACACACACCCATGCCCGAGGCAAGATTCGAACCAGCGACCGTAGCAGCCCCACGGTTCCGCCTGCAGCGTTAGAACCGCACGACCACCGCGGCCGGCCAAATCAGAATAAGATTGAGAAACTTGTTAGATGCACTTCCGATGGTTTATAGCTAAACGCACACACTTTGTGGTGTTGCCAGTCATGCTGGGCAGTTAAGCATGGTTAGACATGTCTCACATATTGCGCAAGGAACAATGCACCCTGTGGTATTCTAGGAACATCACGCGGCACTGGACCTGCATCTCAGCTATGCGGCATCGCGCCAACAATGGTACCTAGGTGAACACGTACTTCGATAGGCATTTCTCAGGTGTCATGTATGAAAGAGATGTCACCACCTGATAAATGCGGACTCAAAGAGCTGCGCCGTGTTTCCACGGGGACCGTCAGTACACAAAGACTCCGGTGTCGACGTCAGGCGTCCGGTGGCGGGATGAGTTTTTTACTAGCGATCTTGTGTACGAACTATAATCCATCTACATCAACATAAATACTCCGCTAGACACCAAGCTGTGTGTGGTGGAGGGCACTATTCGCGCCAAAATCATATTCGCCCCCTCCGTTCCACTTGCAGATTGCACGAGGGAAAAAGGACTGTCGGAACGTCTCAGTACAAGCTCTAATTTCACTTATCTTTCAATGGTGATCATTACACGATGAGAAAGTTGGTGGTAATAATACATGCTCTACATCCTCAATGAAGATAGGATTTTGGAATTTAGTGGGCAGCCCTTCCATATAGTGCACCGTCTATCTGCAAGTGTGTCCACTTCAAAGGGATTTGTAATGCTCTCACGATGGTTCTCAATCTCTTGAATCAGACCCAATTGGTAAGGACCCCACACAGACGAACAATATTCTAAGACCAATAGGATGCCACAAATTAAAAAGAACTACCCCCACATGTGAAGAATATCGATTTAATTAATATACATAAATTTTTATATAAATGTGGTGTTAGGATGAGGGACAAGGAGAATTTACAGTGTAGTTAATGGAGGAAGAAACAGCATGGAGATATTATTTAGAACTATGTTAGGATGTGCCGTCGTTGAAAAAAAGGATTTACGCTGGGTTGGTATACAACAAAATTTGGGAAAACCCCAGTAATCAGACGCAAAGCAGTATTTTAGGGTATCAAACAAAGTAGAGGGTGCGGCAGAACCGACTAAGCAGTTTTATCGCTGGAACTGTGATGGGGGTAGGCAGTAGCACGTGGTCTGCCTTTGTTCAGTCGTTGACCCCATTTCAGCAGTCAACATGGTCTGGACCGGTGCACATCGCGCTTTTGCCGTTCGCAGTTATTATGAAAACAACGGATCTGTGCTCGCTAAATAACGAGCTTTCCGGCAACGTTTCAGCGTTCCACGCAACAATGCCGTTCCTAATTCAAACATAATTCGGTCCTGGGTTCGGAAGTTGGAGGAAACTGGCAGCGCACTAAGAATAGATACACATGGCCGACACACATCCATCAGAACGCCAGAAAATTCGGAGCGAGTGAGAACAACAGTTCAACAATCGCCGCAACGTTCTGCTCGACGACATTCTGTTGCATTGGGGATTTCAGACCGCAGTTTGAGAAGGATTCTGAAATGCGATTTTAAGTTACATCCTTTCAAAATAATAACTGCTCAAAAATTACGCCCAGCAGAACGCGCTAAGCGTCAAAATCTGTGTGAACAAACGCTTGCTCAGATCCCTCCGAACACAGCTTTCTTCAATAGTGACGAGGCACACTTTCATCTTAGTGAGTGGGTGAATAAGAAAAACTATCACTACTGAGCTGAAAATAACCCCCAAACTATACATGAAAGACCGCAGCATTCTCCTAAAGTGACAATGTGGTGTGCCATGTCACAGTTTCGCGTGGTAGGCCCTTACTTTTTTGAGGAGGAAGGAGTGACTGTCACAGTGAATTCCACTAGTTATATGTCAATGTTGCGAAATTTTCTGCAACCCAGAATGGACGAGACTGCTGAAGAAGATGGACTGGGGGACTTGTGGTTCACACAGGATGGACCTACTCCCATACAGCTCGAATTTCACTACACGTTTAGAGAGAAATGTTTCCGGGACGCCTCGTCTCTTTGAGGGGTGATGTCGGGTGGCCTGCACGGTCACCAGATTCGAGCATTAGTGACTACTATCATGGGGATATCTGAAGGAAGTTTTCAAAAGCCGCCCTCACACCCTACCAGAGTTAAAAGAATTTATTATTGATGAAGTCAATGCCATACTCAGTGATATGTGTGCAAGAGCTGCTCTAAACTACAGGGATCGTCTACAACGATGTATTGGTCCTAACGGCCGCCACATGGAGGACATTTTTTCTAAACTAAATGATTGTATAAAATGATATATTGTAGAAATTTAGAAAATAAAAACGTTTTTTCTCTATATACCCACATTTACATTTTATTACTGCTTAACCCCCCTCCCCTCCATGAGCCATTGACCTTGCCGTTGGTGGGGAGGCTTGTGTGCCTCAACGATACAGATAGCCGTACCGTAGGTGCAACCATAACTGAGGGGTGTCTGTTGAGAGGCCAGACAAACGTGTGGTTCCTGAAGAGGGGCAGCAACCTTTTCAGTAGCTGCAGGGGCTACAGTCTGGATTATTGACTGATCTGGCCCTGTAACACTAACCAAAACGGCCCTGCTGTTGAAGAACTGCGAACGGCTGAAAGCAAGAGGAAACTACAGCCTTAATTTTTCCGTAGGAAATGCAGCTTTACTGTATGCATAAATGATGATCGCGTCCTCTTGGGTAAAATATTCCGGAGGTAAAATAGTCCCCCATTCGAATCTCTGGGCGGGAGCTACTCAAGAGCAGTCGTTATCAGGAGAAACAAAACTGGCGTTCTACGGATCAGAGCGTGGAATGTCAGATCCCTTAATCGGGCAGGTAGGTTAGAAAATTTAAAAAGGGAAATGGATAGGTTAAAGTTAGATATAGTGGGAATTAGTGAAGTTCGGTGGCAGGAGACTTTTGGTCAGGTGAATACAGGGTTATAAATACAAAATCAAATAGGGGTAATGCAGGAGAAGGTTTAATAATGAACAAAAAAAACAGGGGTGCAGGTAACCTACTACAAACAGCATAGTGAAAGCATTATTATGGCCAAGATAGACACGAAGCCCACGCCTACTACAGTAGTACAAGTTTATATGCCAACTAGCTCTGCAGACGACTAAGAAATTGATGAAGTGTATGATGAGATAAAAGAATTTATTCAGGTAACAAAGGGAGACGAAAATTTAATAGTCATGGGTGACTGGAATTCGGTAGTAGGAAAAGGGAGATAAGGAAGCGTAGTAGGTGAATATGTTTTGGGGCTAAGAAATGAAAGAGGAAGCCGCCTGGTAAAATTTTGCACAGAGCATAACTCAATCATAGCTAACACTTGGTTTAAGAATCATGAAAGAAGGTTGTATACATGGAAGAACCCTGGAGATACTACAGGGTTTCAGATAGATTATGTAATGGTAAGACAGGCATTTAGGAACCAGATTTTAAATTGTAGGACATTTCCAGGGGCAGATGTGGACTCTGACCACAATCTATTGGTTATGAACTGTGCATTAAAACTGAAGAAACTGCAAAAAGGTGGGAATTTAAGGAGAAGGGACCTGGATAGAGGTTGTACAGAGTTTCAGGGAGAGCATAAGAGAACAATTGACAGGAATGGGGGAAAGAAATACAGAAGAAGAAGAATGGGTAACTTTTTTAGGAATGAAATAGTGAAGGCAGCAGAGGATCATGTAGGTAAAAAGACGAGGGCTAGTAGAATTCATTGGGTAACAGTAGAGATATTGAATTTAATTGATGAAAGAAGAAAATACAAAAATGCAGTAAGCGAAGCAGGCAAAAAGGAATACAAACGTCTCAAAAATGAGATCGACAGGAAGTGCAAAATGGCTAAGCAGGGGTGGGTAGAGGACAAACGTAAGGATGTAGAGGCTTGTCTCACTAGGGTTAAGATAGATACTCCCTACAGGAAAATTAAAGCGACCTTTGGACAGAAGAGAATCACTTGCATGAATATCAGGAGCCCAGGTAGAAACCCAGTTCTAAGCAAAGACGGGAAAGCATAAAGGTGGAAGGAGTATCTGGAGGGTCTATACAGGGGTGATGTTTTTGAGGACAATATTATGGAAATGGAAGAAGAATGTAATAATTCCAATCCCAAAGAAAGGAGGTGTTGACTGATGTGAAAATTACCGATCAAAATTCGGTCACAGCTGCAAAATACTAACGCTAATTCTTTACAGACGAATGGAAAAACTGGTAGAAGCCGACCTCGGGGAAGATCAGTTTGGATTGCGTAGAAATGTTAGAACATATGAGGCAATACTGACCCTACGACTTATCTTAGAAGAAAGATTAAGGAAAGGCAAACCTATGTTTCTAGCATTTGTAGACTTAGAGAAAGCTTTTGATAATGTTGACTGGAACACTCTCTTTCAAATTCTGAAGGTGGCACGGTAAAATACAGAGAACGAAAGGCTATTTACAATTTGTACAGAAAGCAGATGGCAGTTGTAAGCGTCGAGGAACATGAAAGGGAAGCAGTGGTTGGGAAGGGAGTGAGACAGGGTTGTAGCCTCTCCCCGATGCTATTCAATCTGTATACTGAGCAAGCAGTAACGGAAACAAAAGAAAAGTATGGAGTAGATATTAAAATCCATGGTTCAAATGGTTCAAATGGCTCTGAGCACAATGGGACTTAACATCTAAGGTCATCACTCCCCTAGAACTTAGAACTACTTAAACCTAACTAACCTAAGGACATCACACACATCCACGCCCGAGGCAGGATTCGAACCTGCGACCGTAGCAGTCGCGCGATTCCGGACTGAGCGCCTGAACCGCTAGACCACCGCGGCCGGCTATTAAAATCCATGGAGAAGAAATCATAACTTTGAGGTTCGCCGATGACATTGTAATTCTGTCAGACACAGGAAAGGACTTGGAAGAACAGTTGGACGGAATGGACAGTGTCTGGAAAGGAGGGTATAAGATGAACAACAACAAAAGCAAAACGAGGATAATGGAATGAAGTCGAATTAAGTCAGGTGATGCTGCGCGAATTAGATTAGGAAATGAGACACTTAAAGTGTATTTAGGGAGCGAAATAACTGATGATGGTCGAAGTAGAGAGGATATAAAATGTAGACTGGCAATGGCAAGGAAAGCGTTTCTGAAGAAGAGAAATTTGTTAACATCGAGTATACATTTAACTGCCATGAAGTCTTCTGGTAGTATTTGTATGGAGTTTAGCCATGTATGGAAGTGAAACAAGGACGATAAATAGTTTAGACAAGAAGAGGATAGAAGCTTTATAAATGTGTTGCTACAGAAGAATGCTGAAGATTAGATGGGAAGATCATATAACTAATGAGGAGGTACTGAACAGAATTGGAGAGAAGACAAATTTGTGGCACAACTTGACTATAAGAAGGGATCGGTTGGTAGGGCATATTCTGAGGCATCAAGGGATCACCAATTTAGCATTTGAGGGCAGCGTGGAGGGTAAAAATCGTAGAGGGAGACCAAGAGATGAATACACTAAACAGATTCAGAAGGATGTAGGTTGCAGTAGGTACTGGGAGACGAAGAAGCTTGCACAGGATAGAGTAGCATGGGGAGCTGCATCAAACCAGTCTCTGGACTGAAGACTACAACAACAATGATGACAGTTTAAACTGTCGAAACCGGTAAAGTGAACTAAATAAACACTTCTTCTGCGACTGACGACTGTCATTTTAACGTTGTTGAAGTAGTAGGAAGTGATTTACCAGACAGGGATGTAATCTTTTGCCCCTACTGTTCAATCTAGGAGTGACTGACATTAAAGGAAAGTTCAAAAGTGGAATTAAATTTCAAGGTGACAGGATATCTACATCTAAATCTACATCTACGTGATTACTCTCCTATTCACAATAAAGTGCCTGGAAGAGGGTTCAATGAGCCACTTTCGAGCTGTCTCTCTACCGTTCCACTCTCGAACGACACGCAGGAATAACGAGCACTTAAATTTTTCTGTGCGCGCCCTTATTTATCTTATTTTATCGTGTTGATCATTTCTCCCTATGAAGGTGGCTGGCAACACAATGTTTTCACAATCGGAGGAGAAAACTGGTGAATGAAATTTCATGAGACGATCCCGTCTCAATGAAAAACGACTCTGTTTTAATTATTGCCACTTCCATTCACTATCATGTCTGTGACACTATCTCACCTATTTCGCTATAACACCGCACAGCAATGCTCTTGGATGGGGCGGACCAGCGTGGTGTAAGCAGTCTCTTTAGTACACCTGTTGCACCTTCTAAGTGTTCCGCCAATGAATCGCAGTCTTTGGTTTGCTCTACCCACAACATTATGTATGTGATCGTTAAAATTTAAGCAATTCTTAATTGTAATCCCTAAGTATCTAGTTGAATTTACAGCTTTCAGGTTTGTGTGAGTTATCGCATAATCAAAATTTAGCGGATTTCTTTTAGTATTCACGTGAATTACTTCATACTTTTCTCTATTCAGGTTCAATTGCCACTTTGCGCACCATACAGATATCTTATCTAAATCATTTTGCAAATCGTTTTGACCATCTGTGGACTTTACAAGACGGTAAATGACAGCATCATCTGCTAACAATCTAAGACGGCTACTCAGATTGTCCCTTATGTCGTTAATATAGATCAGGAACAATAGAGGGACTGTAACACTTCCTTGGGGAACTCCGGATATTACTTCTGTTTTGCTCTATGACTTTCCGTCTATTACTACGAACTGTGACCTTTCTGACAGGAAATCACGAATCCAGTCGCACAACTGAGGCGATACTCCGTAGGCATACAGTTTGGTTAGAAGACGCTTGTGAGGAACGGTGTCGGAAGCTTTCCGGAAATCTAAAAATATGGAATCAGTTTGAGATCCCCTGTCGATAGCACTCATTACTTCATGAGTATAAAGAGCTAGTTGCGTTTCACAAGAACGATATTTTTTGAATCCGTGCTGACTATGTGTGAATAAATCGTTTTCTTCGAGGTATTGCATAATGTTCGAATACAACATATGTTCCAAAACCCTACTGCAAATCCAAGTTAGTGATGTAGGCCTGGGTGTCGGTGAGACTTGAGCAATTTTACAGTCTTTAGGTACGTACCTTTCTGTGAGCGAGTGGTTGTATATAATTGCTAAATATGGAGCTATTTTATCAGAATACTCTGAGAGGAACCTGACTGGTATACAATCTGGACCGGAGACCTTGCCTTTATTAAGTGATTTACGCTGCATTGTTACACCGAGGATATCCACTTCTATGTTTCTCATCTTGGCAGTTGTTCTTGATTGGAATTCAGTAATATTTACTTCGTCTTCTTTGGTGAAGGAGTTTTGGCACTGCCATCACTGACTTCACCGTTGTTATCGCGCAGTGAAGGTATTGATTGGGTCTTGCCACAGGTGTGCTTTATGTATGACCATAATCTCTTTGGGTTTTCTGCCAGATTCCGAGACAGAAATTCGTTGTGGAAATTATTAAAAGTATCTCGCATTGCAGTACGCGCTATATTTCGAACTTATGTAAAACTTTGCCTATCTTGGGGAATATGCATTCTTTTAAATTTGGCATGCTTTTTTCGTTGCTTCGGTAGCAACGATCTGACTCGTTTTGTGTACCATGGGGGATCAGTACCACCACTTACTAATTTATGTGGTACATATCTCTCAATTGCTGTTGATACTATCTCTTTGAGAACATTCCACAACTTTTCTTAACTTACATCATCAGATCGAAAGGAGTGAAGACTGTCTCTTAAAAAGGCGTTAAGAGCATTTTTTATCAGCTTTTTTAAGTAGGTACACTTTGCGTTTCTTTTTGATGGTTATAGGTGTTAACGGTATTCAGCCTAACAGCAACTGCCTCTTGGTCGCTAATCCCTGTATTCGTCACAATACTCACTATTTGTCCAGGATTATTTGTTGCTAAAAGTTCAAGTATTCTGTAGCAACCATTTACGCTTAGAGTGGGCTCGTGAACTAATTGTTCAAAATAATTTTCTGAGAAAGCATTCGGATGCCGTTTTATGCCTGCTACCGCGTTTAAATGTACAATTCTTTCAGCATATCGAGGGTAGATTGACGTCACCACCGACTATAATTGTATGAGCAGGGGTACTTATTTAAAATGAGGCTCAAGTTTTCTTTGAACTGTTCAGCAACTATATCTTCTTAGTCGGGGGTCAGTAAAACGGTCCAATTAATAGTCTAGTCCGATTGTCAGGTGTAACCTCTACCCATCATATTTCACACGAACTATATACTTCAATTTCGCTACAAGGCAGACTACCTCTGAGAGCAATAAATACTCCACCACCAACTGTATTTAATCTATCCTTTCTGAACACTGTTAGATCGTTTGAAAAAATTTTGGCTGAACTTATTTATGGCTTTAGCTCTCTGTACCTACAACTATTTGACAACTACCTTACTGTGTTTTACCCCCCTATTTTTAGACGGACGCCCCTTCTGCGGATCCCTGAGACCGTCTAACCTAAAAAACCGCCTAGTCCCTTCCACACAGCCCCCGCTACCCGATATTTGTAATGAAATTCGCTGACGGCATTTCTATCCTCAGTGACATTGAAGAAGAATTACAGGATCTGCTGAATGGAACGAACAGTCTAATGAGTACAGAATATCGATTGAGTGTAAATCGAAGACAGACGATAATAATGAGAAGCTTCAGAAATGAGAACTAGAAATTTAACATCAGTATTGGCGATCACGAGATAGATAATGTTAAGGAATTCTCCTACCTAGGCAGCAAATTAAAGCATCGTAAATGGACCAAGGACGACATAATAAGCAGACCAGCAGTGGCAGAAAAAGCATTTCTGACCAAGAGAAGTCTGCTAGTATCAAACGCAGGTCTCAATTTGAGGAAGGAATATCTGACAATGTGCGTCTGGAGAACAGCATTGTACGGTAGTGAAACAAGAACTGTGAGAAAACCGGAAAAGAAGAGATCCAAGCATTTGAGGTGTGGTACATAGAAGAATGTTGAAAACTCGGTGGACTGATGAGGTAAGAAATGAGAAGTTTGTCCGTAGAACCGGCGAGCAACCTAAAGTTTGGAAAACACTGACAAGGAGAAGGGACAGGATGGTAGGACATCTGTTAAGACATTAGGGACTGACTTCCATGGTACTAGAGGGAGCTGTAGAGGGTAATATCTGCAGAAGAAGACAGAGACTGGAATACATCCTGCAAATAATTGAGGACGTAGGTTGCAAGTGCTGGCGTAAGAGGCACAGGAGAGGAATTCGTGGGGCGTGCCGCATCAAACCAGTCAGAGGAGTAAAGAATAAAAAAATGAGAAACATAGATTTTAGAGAGTTCTAGAAGAAAAATAAACTGCGGATGGAAACCTGTATCCGAAAATCTTATCCCCTGAGGCAACAGAGCGTCGCATGCATAGGAAACAAAGACCTTCTACGCTTCGGCTAGCTCCTCTGTCTATTCCACTGGCGATCGTGACAATAAATTGCGGGCACTCAATAACAAGCAACACAGAGATTCTCCGGCTTATGTCCGTCAGCGTACAACGTTACTTTTGCTGCCGAAGGCGTGGACTAGCGGCAGGCACTGGCGCGTACAGCTTCGACTCTCCGTACACGTGTGCTTGTCCTCGATTTGTTCCCGAAGTTCGTCGTGACATCTCTTGGACCGCCTGAATAGTTCCTATACCAGTGATTGGAATGAGCTCACACGAGATTAGACTCATTCGCATATTAAACCACTTCACTCTTTCATAGCTTTTCTCTCGTAGTGTCTGATGAGCGTAGGAGACTGTATTAAATATTGTGCTGTATCAAATACTATGCTGTGAGATACGCGTCTCGTTCAGCAGGTGGCGTCAGAACTGGAGATGTTTATCCACTGTCACAAGAGGATCCGCGGATACCTGAATGAACTGCTACCAGGGCACCGAGTGTCAACAAGCGAGCGACCGCGGCAACGGCGAGGTAGTCTAGCTGTGAACAACGGAGAAACGGAACTTGTTGTACCGTTCCATATTTTTCTCAATAAATTTTTGGTACAACAGAATTCAGAGCAATAGTTTTGTTTTTACACTGCAGAAATAAATCAGTTGGTAACAAGCAGGAGGGAATGGACCAAACAGAGTTTATTTATTTTACTTCGTATGTGCCACCTTTCCCTGCATCATTTCTCTTGTGCGACCTGGGCTGTATTAATGAGAAATTATGTGAAGTAGCAAAAAGCTTTAGTCATGTGTAGCATTGCATGAGTAGATTGGTTCTGAGGTAGAGTAGTACCAACCCCTAAACGTGAACAAATTTGGCAAAGAAAGTGTGCAAGTCAGGTCAGAGAGCTCGCGAAGGCGCGAGTACTGGGTCTGTCAGGTTGGTGAAACCAGTCCCTCCACTACTGCTTTTTAACGTGGAACGGTTAGGCGATGTGGACCACGCAGGTCACTGGTTCCTGGGTAACGGCGCAGTGCACACGTTGAAGACGAAGCTCTCGACTTATGGTAGTATCATCAAAGGAATTAGAATGTTTCAAATATGTTAGTTACTAAGGTCCAGATGTTGAAATAAAGTGTGAAATTACCACGAAACCCCCACAAAGGAGTGTGATTAAATTTCATTAAGAACTTCGCGTTTGTTCCTTGGTCAGGCACGCATCACGGCCTTTAAGCTCATGGTCGTATTATTGCTCTCTGCATGACAGATGTTTACTCGTTTAATGTATTTTAATGTGGTGTTTCATTCACAGTGATATTTTGGGTGATTTTTTTAAATTTCTTGTATGTATTCTTTGGATACTTGGTTTCCCACCACAATAGTAAAGTGCAGTTTCATTCCAAAAAAGTACAGTAGCTTCACTACAGTTTCGTATAGCTCTATTCCGAAGTAGTAAATTTGTGAGGAGAATAAGAACTCTGGATTATGAAATGTGTGCGTATTCGCTTTGGCGCGAAACTGTGTCAACGGTCGTTAATAGAAAGGTGGGCCACATCGATAGATACAAGGTGCGAATAAATAATTATACGGTAGTGCATGAGTGTAAGATAGGGAAGAAACAATCTTGTGTGTCAGAATTTTTGCATTTCTGTTGGCTACCCCAGCTTGGCCACGTGTGTGGACCAGTATCAAGGTGATAATTAGTAAATGATTTTTGTGCACCCCCATAACTATTTGATTTGTTTATAATGACGTGCGTTACATGAAATATGCGGGTTAAACTCCTGTATCTATGGAAAGCATCAGATTTTAATGCATGTTGATGGGATAAAGGCTTCCAAAATTTTACCGCCATGTGATAGTAAATGTTCTTGCCTCTCCAGCTCAGTAACATGGTGTTATTTCGGAACGCAGGATTAAACCGATATTGGCAGTCATATTAAAGTGCACCACTTGCTACCCCTCTTCGGCGAACGTTTTAATGAAATTCAAATGGTTCAAATGACTCTAAGCACTATGAGACTGAGGTCATCAGTTCCCTAGACTTGGAACTACTTAAACCTAACTAGCCTAAGGACATCACACACACCCATGCCCGAGGCAGGATAAGAACCTGCGACCATAGAAGCAGCGCGGCTCCGGACTGAAGCGCCTAGAACTGCTCGGTCATAGCGGCCGTATTTTAGCAAAAATTTAAATATTTAGGCACATACTCTTCCGCAATCATTGAGTTTGCTAGTAGTGTATTTTGCTGAACTTGTTCTGCGTGACCTATAGTAATTAAATGTAATATCAGTACAAGGCATGGGTTTAAGTATAATTGTGTGGCTGCTTAACATTCCACTGAGGCCAGTTCTGCGCTCCCCTCTCCCTTTCCATAATTACGTGGCGAATGTAAATGCTGTTGAATAGAGACAGCAATTTTATGATGTATAATATAAGAGCCCCTGCTGTTGCATAAGAATCTGCAGTAACTATTCCAATAGATACACCGCTTATTGTTCAAATGCTATAAGTAGTCAATAAATATCAATTAATCTAGATTCTCTACTGATTATTTCTTCCCTTTATCCTAAACAACATAAAGAATATGTGAAACCTAAAGTTAGTCCATACTTCAGTCGCATGCTGTGTCAACAAATAAAAATAAATAAAAGCTCTATGCTCCCTACTAATCCCTACATAGGTGCCTTCTGTGGTGGCTATGAAGGTTGCGTTATCCGTTACCTTCAAATTTTTACCGCTAGGTTAAAGCCACCCGCTAGAAATTATTGATACCCCAGCAGTAACTCGTAGATGCCTGTAATTTCGTGGAGCACACGAATTTGTTAAAGGGGGTAGGACATCAAATGGGCCGACTTGGAGCAGGAGAGGCACCACAGGACATTTTAATTCCCACTGTCTATACTTTTACAAATAAATGCGTAAAACTGTCAGCATAACCAGCAGGGATTCAGGATTCACACTCATAGTGGTAGAAGTTAAAAAACATAACAAAATAATTCTTTTTTAGATGTGAAACTTCATCCTTTTTTTCATTTACTACTGGCTGCATTTGTTGCTATAGGTACACTTTTCTTCGCAAGTAGAGAGATTCTTCGATGAATTTTGCACAGCACACAAACCAGGTATATGAAACTCTAGAATTTATTTAATTTATGAAAAAATGAATGAGCTGTTGCATTTTCAATTTCATGTTTAGAAAAAAACTCTTATAGTTCATTACCTCAATTTTTACCACAGTTTTTAACATATTTGGAAAATTCTAGAGTTTCATACACCTGTAAGTATGGTTTGTATGCTGTGCAAAATTCATCGAACAACCTCTCTTACTTATGAAGAAAAGTGTACCTGTAGCAACAAATGCAACCAATTGTAAGTAAAAAAATGCTGAAATTTCACACACAAACAAAAATTCTGTTATGTGTTTGAACTTCGACTGTTATGAGTGTGTTTCCTGAATCCTTCCTGGGCATGTTGACAAAGTTTTACGAATTTACTTGGAAAAGTACAGACAGTGGGAATTAAAATGTCCTGTGGTGCCTCTCCTGCTCCAAGTCGGGCCGCTTGACGTCCTGCCCCCCTTAAGCCAGTAATACAGAGGGTAACTTGTAGAAGCAGTAGGACACGATAAGCGACTGTAAACATCCTACCCGGTCCAAATTTACCAGTATCACCGGCAGGATGGTTGCGTTGCGACGGATCGTCCGGAATTTGGAGCCAGGTCATTCTAAGACGACTGGAGGCTGGAGACTGACCGCACACAGATGGAGGCCGTGGAGGACGCGGTGGGCTGACCGACTGGCGTTGCTTGGTGGCCGGGAAGCCTGGACCAGGAGTGCAAGGACGCGACTGCCGCTGCTGCGGGTGTGCCGCGTACACACGACAGCACACGTGAGCTCTCACTCTTTTCAGTGTGCGAGAACAGCCTTTCGATGCTAATTACTCATTCCTTTGACGTCCCACCGTCATTTGGTTTACACCTGTGCACCTTATGTTTTTGAGACCACGTGCCACACCGCAATTATCTGACAGGCAGCAGCACAGGCAGTATTGATAACACTGAGTTTCATTGCTTACATCACCTGGTGTTGTTCCAACATGTGTTTTGTGGAAGATTAATTTAGCACCGCTGAAATGTTGTTTAAAAAAACTGGCAAATTCTTAGTTTCGTGGATTGCTCTACCTTTCCTGGTTTGACGTTCAGCTGTATCAGTTTCTTGCTACAAGTTTCCTACTTGACAAGTGCTAGATGAGGCGTGTATGCGCAAAGAAAAAAAGGTTTCCAGTTATTTTAAAACATTCGTTGTCCCCAGCCAGTTTTCTATCCGTACCTCTTAATGCTCTTGCACCTCGGACTTGATATATTTGGCGTAACTTAAATTTTTATTTGGAGTAATTTAAATCTTAATTCTGAAGTTTATGAGATGCACTTTAAGTCAGAGTTACCGTATTTCCATTTTTTGTTTGTTTGTTTGTTCTCTTTTTGAATTTTTCGAGAGTTTCGAGGCAAACTTCGACTACGGAATAAGAAACTTTGCATTCCGCTTTTAACGTGTGATTTAATTCTGTTCTCATTTGAAAGACAGAAATCGGCTCTTTCTCATAGAAGATTCTTGCACTATTTGTTTGCAAATTTGTTAAATGAACGCCAACTAAAATTTTATAATTATGGACATCATCTTAATTAGTTTTTAGGATTTTGTACTATAGTCTGTTGTAAGTAGTCCGTTTGTATGCTTGTATGTTGCCAGCGTTGTAGACTGTGTTAATATCGCTGACAGCGCTCTGCGCCCTCGGCAAGAGATTCTGTGGTTGAACGGACTAGCGGTTAGCGAGTGGATAGAGAAGGGTTGGACATGATTTTCTCGATGGAGACTCAGTGTTGGTAGGACATGCATTGTAAAATGAGGATGGATGAAGTTGGTAATGTTTGGGTACTGAGATTATTGACAACTATATAATTTTTGGAACTGGATGTCACATGATTAAAGTAAAACCTTCTAAATACATTATTTGCTCTTAAACAAAATCTTTCTTTTCTACCCATATGTCTGCAACTAGTTCTAGTCTGTAGTAATTATTGTATATTTTGGGTAATAAATTAATAGGGTAAGTTTGAGTTGTCTTTGTCAGGTAAAATTCTGAAGGTCAGTGTTCTACATGATTAAAATAGGTAAAGACTCATTACTTTCACTGTAAAAACGGAACCCATATAGCATCACTTTGTTGTCCGTCTGTCTATGTGTCTGTCTGTCTGTCTGTCTGTCTGTCTGTCCAATTGTTACTAACACTTTTTCTCAGGACCGGATAGACGTATCAAGTTGAAATGCATGTCACAGACTAAGGTCTATGGTCCCTAGGCGGTTTAAGAAATTAAGCTTCTAAAAGTTAAAGCAAGCAAAAGATACGGTCATTTATGTCAGGTATTTTGATACTCGCAAACTAACTCATAAAAACCTTTAAGGTAATTCCCATTGACCAAGAATCGTGAAATTTGGCAAGAAGCAAAGATGCACAGTACAAGTAAAGGAAAATAATCCGAAAATGGTTAATTTGTAGTTATATCACCCGAAGAAAATTATTTCTTTTGTCCGACTTCAAACTTAAAATTTAAGCATTCTCGAATGTCTTGGAATCATTGGGACCGATATCTTTCCAGTATCAATGTCGATAACAGACAGAAATCTTCGAGATTCTCGATTGTTGGAAAGGATCAATTGTCTAAATAAGTACTTAAGTGTGTACGGAACTCTGAGTGTGAATCCTATTCGACCTGGCCAATTTCTGTGGGATTGTTTTACTTAATATTTTTGATAAATGTGTCTGTATGAGGTGTTACCAATAAGTCGTGTGCGATTACTAGAAAGTATTTGCGCTCTCACAAACCCCAGCCACTTCCGCTTCACAGCCTGTGTTGGTGCCAAATCCATCGTCTCAATGCATGCAAGTTGGTTCACGGATTTGGGAGGGGGGGGGGGGATAAAACAGCGAGGTCATCGGTTCCATCGGATTAGGGAAGGATGGGGAACGAAGTCGGCCGTACCCTTTATAAGGAACGATCCCTGCATTTGCCTGAAGCGCTTTAGGAATATTACTGAAAACCTAAATCAGTATGGCCGGATGCGCATCTGATCCATCGTCCTCCCGAATGAGATTCCAGTGTGCTAATCACTGCGTAACCTCGCTCTGTGTATATCCAATTTTTCGATCATTTTCTGTGTTGCTCATGAGGAAGAAGGAGAAGGAATAAACTGGTTCCAGCAAGTAGCCCACTCCTTTCGAATAGTTATTACGGGCTCTACCGAAATTGTCGTCCTCATTCAAAAGACCTCTAAGTGTTAACAGCCCCACTTGCTCCCTCCCTCTCTCTCTCTCTCTCTCTCTCTCTCTCTCTCTCTCTCTCTACGTCTACATCTACATGATTAAACTGCAATTCACATTTAAGTGCTTGGCATCGAACCACCATCATACTACCTCTCTATCAGTCCACTCCCAACAGCACGCGGGAAAAACGAACACCTAAACCTTTCTGTTCGAGCTCTGATTTCTCTTATTTTATTTTGATGATCATTCATACCTATGTAGGTTGGGTTCAATAAAATATTTTCGCATTCGGAAGAGAAAGTTAGTGACTGAAATTTCGTAAATAGATCTCGCCGCGACGAAAAACGTCTTTGCTTTAATGACTTCTATCCCAACTCGCGTATCATATCTATTACGTGATAATACAAAACGAGCTGCCCTTTTTTCACCCTTTCGATGTCCTCCGTCAATCCCACCTGGTAAGGATCCCACACCGCTCAACAAATTCTAACAGAGGACGAACGAGTGTAGTGCAACCTGTCTCTTTAGTGTACTTGTTGCATCTTCTAAGTGTCCTGCTAATGAAACGCAGCCTTTGGCTCGCCTTCACCACAATGTTATCCATGTGGTCTTTCCAACTGAAGTTGTTCGTAATTTTTACACCCAAGTACTTAGATGAATTGACAGCCTTGAGAATTGTACTATTTATCGAGTAATCGAATTCCAACGGATTTCTTTTGGAACTCATGTGGATCACCTCACACTTTTCGTTATTTAGAGTCAACTGCCAACTGTCACACCATACAGCAAATCTTTTCTAAATCGCTTTGCTACTGATACTGGTCTTTCGATGACCTTACTAGACGGTAAATTACAGCATTATCTGCGAACAACCTAAGAGCACTTCTCAGATTGTCACCCAGGTCATTAACATAGATCAGGAACAGCAGAGGTCCCAGGACGCTTCCCTGGGGAACACCTGATATGCCACTTCAGTTTTACTCGATGATTTGCCGTCTATTACTACGAACTGCGACCTTCCTGACAGGAAATCACGAATCCAGTCGCACAACTGAGACGATACCCCATAGGCCCTTAGCTTCATTAGAAGTCGCTTGTGAGGAACAGTGTCAAAAGCTTTCCGGAAATCTAGAAATACGGAATCAACTTGAGATCCCCCCCCCCCCTCTCTCTCTCTGGCACAGTGCTGACAGCTTCAGACTTTAATCGAGTACAATTCCGCAAAGTGCGGTTGTTCAGGAACTTGGCACCGCCACCTCTTCTTCCCTCTCCCACCACAGACCTCTTCCACTACTGCCTTACCGCCTTCTGCTGCGGAGGCGACTCCAGCGGCCCGCCCTGCTGCATTCTGACGACATGGGCGGCGCCTGCCCCGTAGCCCACTTTCTCGCCTTGATATGCGTGGCGCCTCGCGAAGCGCCCAATCCACGCCGATGGCGCCGGACAGATGCGACGCCGGCGCCATTTCCATTTAGAAGAGCGCCCGCCTTGTTTACCGACGTTATCTGGCCGAAAGGCTCCCACCAGTGGAACAAGTTTAATTTCCGGACGCCGTCGTGGCGATCCCTCAAGAGCGCTTTAAGCGGCGGCGCCTCCTCGGGGTGGCTTTTTGCGACACCCTGCCCTCTGCGACCGTTCCTTTCCGCCGCTCTGCACCCCCTCATCGTTTCCTTGCGCTCTGATAACAGTGACCACCCGCTACACATCGATATATGCTGTGACCCCTATCGCGGTTACCACACGACCATTTGCTGTGGCCGTCCATTTACTGCCCTCTGTCGCCAAGGGAGCAACAGTTGCCGGGATCAGTGCTTCCAATATTACGTTCCTGCGTACCAGAAGGCAGAGAACTTGACACAGGGAAATGGAACGAGTTTTGTACTTGTATCGTGTGTTGTTGTCTTCAGTCCTAAGACTGGTTTGATGCAGCTCTCCATGCTACTCTATCCTGTGCAAGCTGCTTCATCTCCCAGTACCTACTGCAACCTATATCCTTCTGAATCTGCTTAGTGTATTCATCTCTTGGTCTCCCTCTACGATTTTTACCCTCCACGCTGCCCTCCAATACTAAATTGGTGATCCCTTGATGCCTCAAAACATGTCCTACCAACCGATCCCTTCTTCTAGTCAAGTTGTGCCACAAACTTCTCTTCTCCCCAATCTCACTCAATACCTCCTCATTAGTTACGTGACCTACCCATCTAATCTTCAGCATTCTTCTGTAGCACCACATTTCGAAAGCTTCTATTCTCTTCTTGTCCAAACTAGTTATCGTCCATATTTCACTTCCATACATGGCTACACTCCAAACAAATACTTTCATAAACGTCTTCCTGATACATAAATCTATATTCGATGTTAACAAATTTCTCTTCTTGAGAAACGCTTTCCTTGCCATTGCCAGTCTACATTTTATATCCTCTCTACTTCGACCATCATCAGTTATTTTACTTCCTAAATAGCAAAACTCCTTTACTACTTTAAGTGTCTCATTTCCTAATCTATTTCCCTCAGCATCACCCGACTTAATTCGACTACATTCCATTATCCTCATTTTACTTTTGTTGATGTTCATCCTATATCCTCCATTCAAGACACTATCCATTTCGTTCAACTGCTCTTCCAAGTCCTTTGGTGTTTCTGAAAGAATTACAATGTTATCGACGAACCTCGAAGTTTTTATTTCTTCTCCATGAATTTTAATACCTACTCCAAATTTTTCTTTTGTTTCCTTTACTACTTGCTCAATATACAGATTGAATAACATCGGGGAGATGCTACAACCCTGTCTCACTCTTTTCCCAACCACTGCTTCCCTTTCATGCCCCTCGATTCTTATGTCTGCCATCTGGTTTCTGTACAAATTGTAAATAGCCTTTCGCTCCATGTATTTTACCCCTGCCACCTTCAGAATTTGAAAAAGAGTATTCCAGTCAACATTGTCAAAAGCTTTCTCTAAGTCTACAAATGCTAGAAACGTAGGTTTGCCTTTTCTTAATCTTTCTTCTAAGATAAGTCGTAAGGTCAGTATTGCCTCACGTGTTCCAACATTCCTACGGAATCCAAACTGATCCTCCCCGAAGTCCGCATCTACCAGTTTTTCCATTCGTCTGTAAAGAATTCGCGTTAGTATTTCGCAGCTATGACTTATTAAACTGATAGTTCGGTAATTTTCATATCTGTCAGCACCTGCTTTCTTTGGGATTGGAATTATGATATTCTTCTTGAAGTCTGAGGGTATTTCACCTGTCTCATACATCTTGCTCACCAGATGGTAGAGTCTTGTCAGAACTGGCTCTCCCAAGGCCGTCAGTAGTTCTAATGGAATGTTGTCTACTCCGGGGGCCTTGTTTCGACTCAGGACTTTCAGTGCTCTGTCAAACTCTTCACGCAGTATCGTATCTCCAACTGCATCTTCATTTGCATCCTCTTCCATTTCCAGTACATCGCCCCTGTATAAACCTTCTATATACTCCTTCCATCTTTCCGCCTTCCCTTCTTTGCTTAGAACTGGGTTGCCATCTGAGCTCTTGATATACATACACGTGGTTCTCTTCTCTCCAAAGGTCTCTCTAATTTTCCTGTAGGCAGTATCTATCTTACCTCAAGTGAGATAAGCTTCTACATCCTTACATTTGTCCTCTAGGCATCCCTGCTTAGCCATTTTGCACTTCCTGTCGATCTCATTTTTGAGACGTTTGTATTCCTTTTTGCCTGCTTCATATACTGCATTTTTATATTTTCTCCTTTCATCATTTAAATTCAATATTCCTTCTGTTACCCAAGGATTTCTAGCAGCCCTCGTCTCTTTACCTACTTTATCCTCTGCTGCCTTCACTACTTCATCCCTCAGAGCTACCCATTCTTCTTCAACTGTGTTTCTTTCCCCCATTGCTGCCAATTGTTCCCTTATGCTCTCCTTGAAACTCTGTACAACCTCTGCTTCTTTCAGCTTATCCAGATCCCATGTCCTTAAATTCCCACCTTTTTGCAGTTTCTTCGGTTTTAACCTACAGGTCATAACCAATAGATTGTAGTCAGTCCACATCTGCCCCTGGAAATGTTCTACAATTTAAAACCTGATTCGTAAATCTCTGTTTTACCATTATATAATCTATCTGATACCTTTTAGTATCTCCAGGATTCTTCCATGTATACAGCCTTCTTTTATCGTTCTTGAACCAAGTGTTAGCTATGATTAAGTTATACTCTGTGCAAAATTCTACAAGACGGCTTCCTCTTTCATTTCTTAGCCCAAATTCATAATCACCTACTATGTTTCCTTCTCTCCCTTGTCCTACTGACGAATTCCAGTCACCCATGACTATTAAATTTTCGTCTCCCTTCACTACCTGAATAATTTCTTTTATCTCATCATACATTTCATTAATTTCTTCATCATCTGCAGAGCTAGTTTGCATATAAACTTGTACTACTGTAGTAGGTATGGGCTTTGCGTCTGTCTTGGTCACAATAATGCGTTCACTATGCTGTTTGTAGTAGCTTACCCGCATTCCTATTTTCCTATTCATTATTAAACTTAGTCATGCATTACCCCTATTTGATTTTGTATTTATAACCCTGTATTCACCTGACCAAAAGTCTTGTCCCTCCTGCCACCGAACTTCACTAATTCCCACTATATCTAACTTTAACTTATCCATTTCCCTTTTTAAATTTTCTAACCTACCTCCCCTATTAAGGGATCTAACATTCCACTCTCCGATTCGTAGAATGCCAGTTTTCTTTCTCCTGATAACGACGTCCTCCTGAGTAGTCCCCGCCCGGAGATCCGAATGGGGAACTATTTTACCTCCGGAATATTTTACCCAAGAGGACGTCATCATCATTTAATCATACAGTAAAGCTGCATGTCCTCGGGATAAATTACGGCTGTAGTTTCCCCTTGCTTTCAGCCGTTCGCAGTACCAGGACAGCAAGGCCGTTTTGGTTAATGTTGCAAGGCCAGATCAGTCAATCATCCAGACTGTTGCACCTGCAGCTACTGAAAAGGCTGCTGCCCCTCTTCAGGAACCACATGTTTGTCTGGCCTCTCAACAGATACCCCTCCGTTGTGGTTGCACCTACGGTACGGCCATCTGTATCGCTGAGGCACGCAAGCCTCCCTACCATGGGGAGGGTTGTATCATGTGATGTATCAAAATGAAAGTGATGTTGTTATTCAATGGAAAAGATTTAATTAGAGATTTCGCTTACTGTTTTATCAATCACAAATGGCGTAAGAATCATGGATTGACCATTGTCATACAATATTGCATTATGAAATGTGAATAGTCTTTAATTGCAGTCTCGCGTGGCTTGAAGCAGTCATAGCTAGAGTGCTATTGATTAAGAAATTGCATTATCGTCTTTCTAATTACTCCATGATCGTAGATACGATCATACCCAGTCGTGAAGTTATTCTTATGACAAAACAGTTTCCTAAGGGACCAGAAAGTTCTTAATGGCGCAAAAACAACTGCAACATCACACAAGCCGGCCGGAGTGGCCGTGCGGTTCTAGGCGCTACAGTTTGGAGCCGAGAGACCGCTACGGTCGCAGGTTCGAATCCTGCCTGGGGCATGGATGTGTGTGATGTCCTTACGTTAGTAACGTTTAATTAGTTCTACGTTCTAGGCGACTGATGACCTCAGAAGTTAAGTCGCATAGTGCTCAGAGCCATTTGAACATCACACAAAAGGGAAATTCAATATTAAAGCTGATGCAAGAAGACGATAAAACAGTTTTCTTTCTGTCAATGTAACACGCACATTGGACTGCTGATCTTGGTGTCTGTAATCTTAGAAAAATGCATAATTAAAAAGAAAATAATACTGAGGAGATGATAGTAATGATCACTGCTAAATGATTCAGTATTCCCAGAACAAATATCTATTATAACCAAAACCTATATCGTAGCTTAAGCTTAGTACCACAATGACGGTAGCGTTTTATGTCCGTTTCATGTCCATTGAGCGCTCTTTTATATAGCCATTATCCTCTTGAGTCGCTCGTACATCGTCACGGTAAGTTATAACAGTTCCTCTTTTCACACTTCACTCAAACTTAGACGGAACCCGATTTTATTTAATTAGTAAAAAATTTAGATCAGACCGTCACAAATCTGCGTCCGTCTTACTTAATAAAAACAGTACAAGTGTTTAGCGATCAAGGCTTCATGTGTTCTCCAGCGAACAAAATAGTGAAGGATCGCATATCCATCCGTATTTTTCTGTTTATATTGCAGCCCCAAGACATTATTTAGGAAATTCCACCGTCGCTATGCGACGCCTTATTATACATTAATCATTCTTTATAAACAAGTATTTGCCTTCTGATTGAAAGTATTAACTGTTTACTGTTTTAATGAAGCCAGAAATAAATGGCTCTGAGCACTATGGGACTCAACTGCTGTTGTTATCAGTCCCCTAGAACTTAGAATTACTTAAACCTAACTAACCTAAGGACATCACACACATCCATGCCCGAAGCAGGATTCGAACCTGCGACCGTAGCAGTCCCACGGTTCCGGACTGCGCGCCTAGAACCGCGAGACCACCGCGGCCGGCGAAGCCTGAAATAGCGAATATCACAATCGCCAAGCACTATAACAGGACACGGCTCGATGAAACGACAGCGCTCTTGCAGTTCTGTAGCGTACGTATTGATGTTGGGTGAACGCCAGTGGAGCAACACGGAAAAAGTGTACCATAATGCCAGATTACACTGATGTGCCAAAAGTCATCGGATGGCAATATACACATATACACATAGCGGTAGTATCACATACACGAGGCACAAAAGGGCAGTGCATTGACGGAGCTATCATTTGTGCTCAGGTGCTTCAAGTGGAAAGGTTGAAAGGTCTCTGTTGGATTCCTTTCATGTTAATTTCTTAAATCTGTTGTCTTTTACGGCATAAATTCCTCTTCTAAATTTACTGTGGTGTTTCTGACTATCTGGGAGGAGACTGAGTAGTGGAACGTGTTACTTTTACACATAAACAAGAACGATCTGTCACACTACTACACTTTAAAACACAGTTTATATGTAATTCATGTCACAGAGTCGCATACGGAACCTACATCCGCATTCTTTTATATACTGTATATGATAAGATACTGTCATCCCCCTTTCCTTCTGTGTGAGAGGATGAATGAGCAAATGTATTTCTAGTTGCATGCTGGATGGTAGCAGACAAGCCAGTCTGCTAGAGAACAGTAGGACCAACGTCGGAACAGGTAGCTACGCTTTCTAAAAGCAAAGAGGTTTCTATCCTTAGTATTGTCCTGTCCGTCCCTTGTCATGTTGGTATAGGAAGCTGCCTCTCTGGTCACTTCCGTTTTGTATACGGAAGCACGCTCGGTAGGAGCGCAGGTCAGTCTGTCCGTGGTGAGCGTCTGAAGTGGTAAGATCTCCGGCTAAGCGCGTGTCTGCTAAGTCCGCAGGACAATGGATTTCTTAAGTTGAGCCTAACTGAAAATTTAATCGCCTTTATTTCAGGTTTAGCTCTAAAATATATAATGTTATCTTAAATTGCAACGCAGTGTATTTCGAGTGTGAAGTTCAGAATATCTTCCAGTAGTTGCTATGTCACTACTTTGAGAGTAAAGTGGAACCACGTGTTGATCAGTAACTCTAACTAAGATCATCAATCTTAAATGCGAATGTGCGTGAGATTATAACGTCTCGTCTTGACAATGTTTTTCAATATAGCAACTTTTCTTTATGTTCAAACCACGTGGGGTGTACCTTGTGAGACCAGTACCACGTGCTTATACAGTTGTTTGACCCATCAGGTTAATAGTAAGACAATACTAGCCAGTTCAAGGTTTTTCTTTTGTAAATTGCTTTTCGATCTAATTTATTTTAATTATCAGAATTATTGTGGAGTTACACTCTTTGTGTAAACTAAGTTGACCACGTGAAGCATGTGGCGTAATCATCAAAGTAGCCCTCAGCTATTCTTTTCTGGAAGATTTCACAGACAGTTTGTAGGAATTTTGTATACCAGTGTGTGGTAATTACATGACGGACAGGATTGCGCTACGAACGTAACTTCTTTGGGTGAAAATTGAATCGGTTGGTTGTGATTAATTTCCTCTTGCATACGTTTCAACGTTCTTCGTGTGTTATTTTATGAATGCAGTGTTGTATGCAGTCTCCTAATCTTGGCTCCATATTTGAAGTGTTCCGTAAGATTACAATCTCACATTTTCAGAATTCTAAATAAGGCACCAATTTAGTTATGAATCAAGTTTAATATGCTGAAATTTCAATGATCAATGTTAAAATAAATTTCCAAACATAAACTGATTTACTTCTTTTTGTTTAAATTCTCTAGGTAGTCGTATGACTATTAAAAGATTATAATTAATGTTAGTCTGGTTGAGAATTTGGTAAGGTAGACTGGATACCTGGTAAAACAGTTGCTCAGTAATGCAAGGTTAACTTCCCCAGACAGCTCACAGCTTTTAAACACTCTTTTATTGTCTATCAGCACCGATTTCACATCAAATTTATGCAACAATGTTAAAAGGTTTCCGATGTGATTACGGCCACACGTCGGGAGTTAACAGACTCTTAACGGGGACTGGTAGTCGTTGCTAGACGCAAGCGACATTTCATTTCTGAAATCATAAGCAATGGAATGTAGTCAAATTAAATCGGGTGATGCTGAGGGAATTAGATTAGGAAACGAGACACTTAAAGTAGTAAAGGAATTTTACTATTTGGGGAGCAAAATAGCTTAAGATGGTTGAAGTAGAGAGGATATAAAATGTAGACTGGCAATGGCAAGAAAATCGTTTCTGAAGAATAAAAATTTGTTAACATCGAGTATAGATTAAAATGTAAGGAAAACGTTTCTGAAAGTATTTTTATGGAGTGTAGCAATGTATGGAAGTGAAATGTGAACGATAAATAGTTTAGACAACAAGAGAATAGAAGCTTTCGAAATGTGGTGCTGCAGAAGAATGCTGAAGATTAGATGGGTAGATCACATACCTAAAGAGGAGGTATTGAATAGCATTGGGGAGCACAACTTGACTAGAAGAAGTAATCGGTTGGTACGACATGTTGTCAGACATCGAGGGACCACCAGTTTAGTACTGAAGGGCAGCGTGGAGGGTTAAAATCGTAGAGGGATACCAAGAGATGAAAACACTAAGCAGATTTCGAAGGATGTAGGCTGCAGTAGGTACTGGGAGATGAAGAATCTTGCACAGGATAGAGTAGCATGGAGAGCTGCATCAAACCAGTCTTAGGAATTAAGACCACAACAAAAACATCTCCCACCATGGACAACGTGTGGCTGACCGCATTAACTTAAAGACCGGGAGTAATGACGTTGCGTAGAGCTGTAAGTGCTGACAGACAGGCAGTACTACGTGAAATAACCACAGAAACTAATTTCGAAAATACGACTGATGTATCCGATAGGGAAATGCAGCGAAACTTCGCGTTATGGGTTGTAGCATAAGATGACAGCACTACATCGCCTGCAGTACCAATCCTGTGCTCCTGACCGTATCGATTGGACAATAGATGGCTGTAAAACCGTGACCTGATCAGATGAGTCCCGAGTTTGGTTCGTAAGAGCTGGTGGTAGTATTGGAGGGTGGAGCAAATCCCATGAAGTCACGGACCCAAGTTGCCAGCAAGGCACTGTGCAAGCTAGCGGTGGCTTCATAATGGTGTGAGCTGTGTTTACATGTAACGGACTAGGTCTTCTGCTCCAACTCAAGCAACCATTGACTGGAAATATTTATGTTCGTATGCTTGGAGGCTATTTGCAACCATTCATAGACTTCATGTTCCCAAACAATGCTGTCATGTCACCAGCCCACAGTTGTTCGTGTTTGGTTTGAAGAACATCCTGGACATACCGAGGGAACGATCTGGCTTCCCAGTTCACCCGACATGAATCCCATCGAACATTTATGAGACATAATCGAGAGGACAGTGCGTGCGCAACGTCCTTCACCGACAACACTTTCGCATTAAGCGCGGCTACAGATGCAGCAGGGCTCAGTATTTATGCAGGGGACTTCCACCGACTTGTTAAGTGCATACCATGCCGAGCTCTTGCACTACATCGAGCAAAATGAGGTCCGACACGATATTAGGAGGTATCTCGTGACTTAGCACCTCATTGTATAAGACGTATTTTTCGATACGCTGCGCGGTAGACTAAAAGGAAAGACCAGACAGTATGTGCGTGAGACGCTCTAAATATTGCTTATGTCCTCGCTCTCCCATGACGAGTAGCAGTAGGTCGATCGGAGGCTCGTTGACTTTATGAGGTACTCAGTCATGGCCAGAGTCAGTTGCTTCCCGTCTTCATAATACATAAACTTTTACTTTTTCGTATTTCTGTCTACTAAATAATTTTTCAAATGCAAGGGTGTTGTGACCACAGTGTCGGAAACGTCGATATGACACTCGAGTTTTCCTAATTTAAACTAAAACTATTGCACAGATAAATAAATAGTTTCTGAACTTAACCTTCGCCTTTCTATGCACGATCTCTCAGCAGAAATGTTATACAGCTGGCAGAGTGGCAGTTCTTCATTCTACACAAAGTGTGATTGTTTAATGTCTTGTAATTGACAATTATTGTAAGAGACTGGATGTACGTGGCAATTGCTCAGCACGGTCCTGTAAGCCACCTTGCTACACACATTTTCATGCGTGGTGAGATGTTTGTTAAAACTACTCAGGATCGAGTAAGTTCAGTTTCCTATTAATTTGCCAATTGTACATCGTTAGGCAAAGTAAGTTTTTCCATTCTAGATAATATTCTACGATCTATTTTGTGGTCAGATCGCGTTGTTAGTTTCATTAATGTGTCTAAAAGGTGTATATGGAGAGCATTCTTTTTAATTCAAAACGTTTTTGGACTTACTTGCACAGGAAATCCATTTTGAAAGCCAAGAAAGAGCTTCAAAATCAAAAACAATGTCATTTATTAGCAGAGAAGTGTATATTTAATAATGAAAATTAGTAAAAATGAAGAAAACGTTTTAACAGAATCGTCCAAAAAAGGTAAACGCCTTCACCTCTTTGGTCCGTATCCCACGTCAAACTGGACATCAGCTTCCTCCTCCTCAGCTGGTATGTCGTCGGTTAGGGTTTCATCGTCATTATAATGCCTTTGGATGTCGATGGGAAAATCTTTCTTTGGTAACAATATAAGCATACGCCCAACGATCTAAGCCGTAACTACTGAAAAAGACAATTTCTTTTTTGATCTGATGACAACTTTGCAAAATTTTGCAAATCGGAAGAAGGTGTTTCTAATTCATGAGCTAAGTAACAGAACAGACTCCAAATTATATGACCCAATTGTAGCACTCTATGCTGAATCTTTTCTTAACAGTCTTTTGTCCGGACAACAGAAACTAAAACTCGCGATCGGATGGTTTTCGCACTAACATATATATCCACGTACATACATGGACGCCATCTACACGTAATCCAAAATCGATCATTGATTATATTACTGTCAAACAGAACAATGAAATGAGGATCTCAGACGTCAGAGTCACGCGTGGTCCAGAATGTAGCACGATCATTTCTTAATCGTAGCAAAAACCTACTTTTACTGTGAAGAAGACTTACATCGTAACAGACAAATATGGATCTCCACTGAATAATATCAAGTATAATATTCAGTGTTTGAGAAATGACTCAACTAAATTCTTCTAAAAGATTGCGCCACCAACAGAATTGTAACGACTGGGGGGAATATCAACAAATCAAAGGTAGAAAAATCTGAAAACAGTAATACATGAAGTTGCAAATGAAGCCTTCGGAGAAAAACAGTCTCTGAAAACTATAGCAAAGATACATCACGGCGGAATAAAGAGACAGAAAAGGTGGTAGATGAGAGAAAGCTACATATGAGGAATGACTGTCTACACGAAACACTAAAGATAAATTAAATTACAATGACAAAAGGAGTAGGGACAGAAAGAAGTAACGAAGGCAAGAAGCAAGTACTGGGAAGAGACATGCCAAGATATCGGTCTAGAAGCAGACAACTCAAAAGTAAATGATGCATGGAAGGTAATCATAGGAAAGCGAACACAACATAGAGACGTAGCAGGAATGAGTATCATCTCTATGGAGATATGGAAAGCTATTACAAAAGTCTCCTAACGGATAAGAAGGCCAACTTAGAGCCGATTATGAAAACCATCCTGCTAACTAAACATACATAGAACAATAAACATTAATAGACTCAGTAGATGTCAGTGACATCTTCCAAGAAATGAAAAATAAGGAAGCTACAGTATTGGGAAATATACCTGCGGAACTCCTAAAGATAGTCCCCTTAGCAGTGTTAGAAATTCTAGAAGAAATGTTTAATAAATGTTTAAATCGTGAGGAACCTACAAATGAACAAAAAAGCAATTAAGTTACCCATTTTTCCAAAAGGAACACGACGCTTTTGTTATTTGCATAC
Source organism: Schistocerca gregaria (assembly GCF_023897955.1). Lineage (NCBI taxonomy): Eukaryota > Metazoa > Arthropoda > Insecta > Orthoptera > Acrididae > Schistocerca > Schistocerca gregaria. The sequence continues at coordinate 1,046,403,917 of NC_064920.1, read as the reverse complement.
AACAGCCCGATTGTAAATTCAACTACGAGTAATAAAGCGAAAAAGACATTCAGATAATATGAGGGTTGCAACAGCAGGAAACAAAATTCCCCAAGAATTCTCTGTGAACAAGGTTCTAAATCAAGTGTGCTCATTAGCATTTTAACATTAATTTTATTTAAAATATACGTAGAAGAATCTATAAAAATTGGAAGAGAATGTATCGTGGAATGGGAGCCCTTGTAGGACAACAAATACCGTATACTTTGCTCTTCGCCGGTGACCAGATCCGGATAGCGGGGACAACGACGAGTGTAATTAAATGTTCAGGAGACTGTGTGAAGAAGAGACAAAAAGGGGCCTGATAATAAAACACAAAAAAGACAGAAGATTTGGATGCAGGATTCTGCAAAATTAAAAATGTTTGTACATTTAAATACTTGGACGTCACTTTTACAGCAAATGGAAGTAGCACACAGGACACCACACACAAAATTCAGCAAGGAAAAAGAATAACTGGCCAGCTTTTCAGCTAGGAATGCTTGACAAAAATACAGAGAGAACAAAGGTTTTGCTGTACAATTCAATCTTAGAGAGCATCACTACATATTGGCGCTGGGATATGTAATTACCCAAAATGGAAAACAATAAATTTGTCTCTTGACATGGATTATTGACCAAGAAGTTGTCGCATCTCCAAACTAGAACATATCAAAAATGAGAGAATACTGGTCATTATAAGGGATAAAGACATTTGTCTCGATGCCATCGATAGCAAAACATTAATGTGGACTAATGTGTATTAGTGTTTAGGACCGGTGTGCCGGCCAGCCTGTGGATGGTTTTTAAGGCGGTTTTCCATCTGCCTCGTCGAATGCGGGCTGGTTCCCCTTACTCCGCCTCAGTTGCACTGTGTCGGCGATTGCTGAGCAAACACTGTCTCCACGAACTCGGACACCATAATTACTCTAGTACGCAAACATTTGGGGTAGCACTTATCTGATATGAAACTGGGGGCCGAACCGCACAATAACCCTGGGTTCGGTGTGGGGCGGCGGTGGGGTGAGTGGACTGCTGTGACGTGCTGTACTATTGTGAACCACTGAGGGCTACGGCGGGGAAGAAGCCTCTCCATTGTTTCTAGCCGGTCGCGATGGTCTAGCGGTTCAGGCGCTCAGTCCGGAACCGCCCGACTGCTACGGTCGCAGGTTCGAACCCTGCCTCGGGCATGGATGTGTGTGATGTCCTTAGGTTAGTTAGGTTCAAGTAGTTCTACGTTCTAGGGGACTGATGACCACAGATGTTAAGTCCCATAGTGCTCAGAGCCAGCCATCGTTTCTAGGTCCCCGGGTGAATACACATACACATTACACAATGGCTCCAATATATTAAAGACGTGATAAATTCCAGGAGTCTTTAAGAAGAAGACTGGGCAGTTTCAGATAGCTGTTGCAACTGGCTGTTTGAAAATATCAAGTCAGACAGGGTGTAGTTGTTCTTCTAAATGGTACTTCCACTTTCCCTTGTCCAAGGAGAATAGCAGTATTATCACACCCACTTGCTGCATGAAGGGAAATATCTTGTGGGTTGAACTTGGATGATGTTGACGCTTTGTGACGTTTTCAAGAAACTGAGCAATACCGAGACACATGTGTAAATGAGCGCTTATTAATAGACAATAAGTTTGGTGACAGATTGAGGACCCTTTGGTAATGGTTCAAATATCTCTGAGCACTATGGGACTTAACATCTGAGGTCATCAGTCCCCTAGAACTTAGAACTACTTAAACCTAGCTAACCTAAGGACATCACATACACCAATGCCCGAGGCAGGATTCGAACCTGCCACCTTAGCGGTCGCTCGGTTCCAGACTGTAGCACTTAGAACCGTTCGGCCACACCGGCCGGCCTTTGGCAATGAATAACCATCCGATGTATCCATAATTTCCTTATACAATGTATTCCCAGGTGCTTCGAAATTCGTTCACGACGTAAAGAAAATTCAAAAGAAAAGCAACTTCATGATAATGACTCCCAGATTGATGAGCCCCCCCCCCCCCTCCCCATTAACCATCGTCCTTGCCGTTGGTGGGGAGGCAACGGAGGAGTCTCTGTTGAGAGGCCAGACAAACGTGTGGTTCCTGAAGAGGGGCAGCAGCCTTTTCAGTAGTTGCAGCGGCAGCAGTCTGGATGATTGACTGATCTGGCCTTGTAACATTAACCAAAACGGAATTGCTGTGCTGGTACTGCGAACGGCTGAAAGCAAGGGGAAACTACAGCCGTAATTTTTCCCGAGGGCATGCAGCTTTATTGTATGATTAAATGATGATGTCGTCCTCTTGGGTAAAATATTCCGGAGGTAAAACAGTCCCCCATTCGGATCTCCGAGCGGGGACTACTCAAGAGGACGTCGTTATCAGGAGAAAGAAAACTGGCGTTCTACGAATCGGAGCGTGGATTGGCAGATCCCTTAATCGGGCAGGTAGATTAGAAAATTTAAAAAGGGAAATGGATAGGTTAAAGTTAGATACAGTGGGAATTAGTGAAGTTCGGTGACAGGAGGAACAAGACTTTTGGTCAGGTGAATACAGGGTTATAAACACAAAATCAAATAGGGGTAATGCAGGAGTAGGTTTAATACTGAAAATAGGAATGCGGGTAAGCTACTACAAACAGCATTGTGAACGCATTACTGTGGCCAAGATAGACACAAAGCCCACGCCAACTACAGTAGTACAAGTTTCTATGCCAACTAGCTCTGCAGATGATGAAGAAATTGAGGAAATGTATGATGAGATAAAAGAAATTATTCAGGTAGTGAAGGGAGACGAAAATTTAATAGTCATGGGTGATTAGAAATCGTCAGTAGGAAAAGGGAGAGAAGAAAACATAGTAGGTGAATATGGATTGGGGGGAAGAAATGAAATAGGAAGCCGCCTGGTAGAATTTTGCACAGAGCATAACTTAATCATAGCTAATACTTGGTTCAAGAATCATAAAAGAAGGTTGTATACATGGAAGAATCCTGGAGATACTAAAAGGTATCAGATAGATTATATAATGGTAAGACAGAGATTTAGGAATCAGGTTTTAAATTGTAAGACATTTCCAGGGTCAGATGTGGACTCTGACCACAATCTATTGCTTATGAACTGTAGATTAAAACTGAAGAAACTACAAAAAGGTGCTAATTTAAGGGGATGGCACCTGGATAAACTGAAAGAACCAGATGTTGTAGAGAGTTTCAAGGAGAGCATAAGGGAACAATTGACAGGAATGGAGGAAAGAAATATAATAGAAGAAGATTGGGTAGCTCTGAGGGATAAAGTAGTGAAGGAGCAGAAGATAAAGTAGGTAAAAAGACGAGGGCTAATAGAAATCCGTGGGTAACAGAAGAAATAATGAATTTAATTCATGAAAGGAGAAAATATAAAAATGCAGTAAATGAAGCAGGTAAAAAGGAATACAAACGTCTCAAAAATGAGATCGACAGGAAGTGCAAAATGGCTAAGCAGGGATGGCTAGAGGACAAATGTAAGGATGTAGAGGCTTATCTCACTAGGGGTAAGATAGATACAGCCTACAGGAAAATTAAAGTGACCTTTGGAGAAAAGAGAGCCACTTGTATGAATATCAAGAGCTCCGATGGAAACCCAGTTCTAAGCAAAGAAGGGAAGGCGGAAAGGTGGAAGGAGTATATAGAAGGTTTATACAAGGGCGATGTACTGGAAATGGAAGAGGATGCAAATGAAGATGAAATTGGAGATACGATACTGCGGGAAGAGTTTGACAGAGCACTGAAAGATCTGAGTCGAAACAAGGCCCCGAGAGTAGACAACATTCCATTAGAACTACTGACTGCCTTGGGAGAGCCAGTCATGACAAAACTCTACCATCTGGTGAGCAAGATTTATGAGACAGGCGAAATACCCTCAGACTTCTAGAAGAATATAATAATTTCAATCCCAAAGAAAGCAGATGTTGACAGATGTGAAAATTACCGAACTATCAGTTTAATAAGTCACAGCTGCAAAATACTAACGCGAATTCTTTACAGACGAATGGAAAAACTGGTAGAAGCGGAACTTGGGGAAGATCAGTTTGGATTCCGCAGAAATGTTGGAACACGTGAGGCAATACTAACCTTACGACTTATCTCAGACGAAAGATTAAGAAAAGGCAAACCTACGTTTCTAGCATTTGTAGACTTGGAGAAAGCTTTTGACGATGTTGACTGGAATACTCTCTTTCAAATTCTAAAGGTGGCAGGGGTAAAATACAGGGAGCGTAAGGCTATTGACAATTTGTACAGAAACCAGATGGCAATTATAAGAGTCGAGGGGCATGAAAGGGAAGCAGTGGTTGGGAAGGGAGTGAGACCGAGTTGTAGCCTCTCCCCGATGTTATTCAATCTGTGTATTGAGCAGGCAGTAAAGGACACAAAAGAAAAATTAGGAGTAGGTATTAAAATTCATGGAGAAGAAATAAAAACTTTGAGGTTCACCGATGACATTGTAATTCTGTCAGAGACATCAAAGGACTTGGAAGAGCAGTTGAACGGAATGGACAGTGTCTTGAGAGGAGTATATAAGATGAACATCAACAAAAGCAAAACGAGGATAATGGAATGTAGTCAAATTAAATCGGGTGATGCTGAGGGAATTAGGTTAGGAGTTTTGCTATTTGGGCAGCAAAATAACTGATGATGGTGGAAGTAGAGAGTATATAAAATATAGACTGGCAATGGCAAGGAAAGCGTTTCTGAAGAAGAGAAATTTGTTAACATCTAGTATGGATTTAAATGTCAGGAAGTCGTTTCTGAAAGTATTTGTATGGAGGGTAGCCATGTATGGCAGTGAAACATGGACGATAACTAGTTTGGACAAGAGGTGAATAGAAGCTTTCGAAATGTGGTGCTACAGAAGAATGCTGAAGATTAGATGGGTAGATCACGTAACTAATGAGAAGGTATTGAATAGAATTGGGGAGAAGAGGAGTTTGTGGCACAACTTGACAAAAAGAAGGGACCGGTTGGTAGGACATGTTTTGAGGCATCAAGGGATCACCAATTTAGCATTGGAGGGCAGCGTGGAGGGTAAAAATCGTAGAGGGAGCCCAAGAGATGAATACACTAAGCAGATTCAGAAGGATGTAGGTTGCAGTAAGTACTGGGAGATGAAGAAGCTTGCACAGGATGGAGCAGCATGGAGAGCTGCAACATACCAGTCTGAGGACTGAAGACCACAACAACAACAACAGATTGATGAGGAACCGAAATCCGCCGTTATTTTGAGAGCAGTTAATATATCACTCAAGACGAACTGTTTAAATTTTAAGCAGGCGTCTTCTTGCTCGTAGGAGACGTTGAGATACAGTAAAAGCTGCTGTTACTACTTCCATTTGGGAAAAAGGACGAGATCAGTTAGTATGTCTGAGAGGGCTTCTCAGTCTCCCACGTATTTGGCAATGGCTATTTTTTTTAAGTGTATGTCATCAGTGTGGCGTAAGTCAGTCCATGAATGTGTGGCCGTCACCATCCCCAACCCATTGTGACAAACTGCCTCTTGAATTCTGTCTCGAGTTTATCGGCCGAAATTCGTCTAATGATTTTTCTGACGTTTCGCCAGCACGAGTGGCTGGTATTGTCAAGGCTTCTCCCTCCACTGTTGGTGATGACCTATAGCCGATCTTGCGGCCACAAACTCGTATGTACCTGAGACGCGAAAGTCCGAGGGCTTCTTCGCGGTCATCTCCGGTGCGGTTCTCCTCTTGCTACCCGCGACGGTCGTCCGCTGCAGCACGGGTAGCCAGGACCCGTTTACCTTAAGTCTTAAGGCTTTCCACTATGTTGTTGAAGCTATTCCCGTGTTTTTCTATTTCAATAACTTATCTGAACAAGCGGATGTGATAGAGCTTCTTTACAGACAGAACTTCCGTGTCCGCGAATTTTACTACGTTGTCGGTCTCACACATTGCGTGCTCTGACACGGCCGACTTCTCCACGTGCCCCAACCCGCAATTTCGTTGATGTTCTTTGATTTTTGTGTTGATTTATCGTCCAGTCATTCAGACATAAACCTTTTCTCGTGTGCATGGTATGCACTATACTCGGGACATTGCAAGTGGGTCCCTTTTCTCCTTTGCCGATCTAAATCACTCTTTACTATTTTTCGTCGGTTTGAAAATCGTTTATACGCCGTGTTTGTGCAGTATTCGGCCGATTCTCTCCACCAATCTGGGAATGTATGGCATTTCTTTTCCTTATTTGTCGCTTCGCGGACTGTTTGTCTCTGTTACTCTTCTAACACAACTTGCTCCTCAGAACACTTTCCAGGTGTTGCATTTCACGTCTGAGGTGCTACGGATTATCTAAGATCCATAAGAGCGGCGTTCCACTAAGTCCGATTGTTATCGCTCCAAGCTCCTCAGCCGGCCGCTGTGGGCGAGTGGTTCTAGGCGCTTCAGTCAGGAACCGGCGCGACCGCTACGATTGCACGTTCGATTCCTGCCTCGGGTATGGACGTGGGTGATGTCCTTAGGTTCACTGGGTTTAAGTAGTTTTAAGTTCTAGGAGACTGGTGACCTCAGCTGTAAGTCCCATAGTGCTCAGAGCCATTTGAACCATTTTGAACCAAAACGATCTAGAGAGACTTCCTGTATGGTGCGAAAAGTGGAAATTGGCACTAAACATAGAAAAGTGCGAGGTCATCCACGTGGGCACTAAAACAAATCCGATAGCTTTTGGGTATGCGAGTAATCGCACAAATCTAAGGGTTGTCAATTCGACTAAATACCTGGAAGTATTTGTATGGAGCGTAGCCATGTATGGAAGTGAAACATGGACGATAAATAGTTTGGACAAGAAGAGAATAGAATCTTTCGAAATGTGGTGCTACAGAAGAATGTTGAAGATTAGGTGGGTAGATCACATAACTAATGAGGAACTATTGAATAGAATTGGGGAGAAGAGAAGTTTGTGGCACAACTTGACCAGAAGAAGGGATCGGTTGGTAGATCATGTTCTCAGGCATTAAGGGATCACCAATTTTGTATTGAAGGGCAGCGTGGAGGGTAAAAATCGTAGAGGGTGCCCACGAAATGAATTCACTAAGAAGATTCAGAAGGATGTAGGTTGTAGTAGGTACTGGGAGATGAAGAAGCTTGCACAGGATAGAGTAGCATGGAGAGCTGCATCAAACGAGTCTCAGGACTGAAGATCACAACAACAACAACAACAACCTACGAATTACAACTACGAGAATCTTAAATTGGGAAGGCGAAACAAAGACTACGCTTTGTTGGCAGAACACTTAGAAGAGACAGTCTATATTAAATTTTGTTCGTCCTCTGCTGGAATTTTGCTGCATTGTGTGGGATCCTTACCACGTAGGATTAACGGAGGACATCGAAAAAGTGCAAATAAGGGCAGCTCGTTTCGCGTTATCGCGCAGTAGGGGTGAGAGTGTCACTGATGTGTTACACGAGTTGGGGTGGCAGTCACTGAAACAAAGGCGGTTTTCCTTGCGGCGAGATCAATTTACGAAATTTCAAGCACCAACATTCTCTTTCGAACGCCAAAATATTTTGTTGATACCCACCTACGTATGCAGAAATGAATAAGAGAAATCAGAGCTCGAACGGAAAGATTTAGGTGCTATTTTTGCCACGCTGCATTCGAGAGTGGAATGGTAAAGAAATAATATAAAAATGGTTGGATGAACCCTCTGCCAGGCATTTAAGTGTGAATTGCAGAGTAACCATGTAGATGTAGATGTAGATGTAGATCCATACAGCCAAGGTGGTTGTGTTGCGCTGATTGCACTGTATGTCCGCCGGCAGAGAAGGCGTCTTGATTAACCGATTCGTATTCCGTGTCATACGCTGCGTCGGATCTGCGCTTAGTTTTCGTTATGTCGTCGGATCTAATAGGTCCCGGATCTTCTGGTCATGATCTTCGGCTTTCACTACGAGAGTCGCATTTCCCTTATCGGCAGACAGTTCGATTATACTCTTGTCGCCGTTAAGATTCTTAATAGGTTGTACCTCTTCTTTATTCAGGGAGCTGGTGGTTTTGCTCGGTGCAGTATCCTGGCTGTTTCAGTGCGTATTTCCTTTATTCCTCCACAAAGAATGGTCCCAATGGCCGCTTCGCTATTAGCAATGACGTCCTCTCCGGATGAGAGCTAAATATTCTCTTTTTGAAGAGCAGACACTTCCTCTTCGGTCAATTATCGTTCAGTGATATTGACAACTGTGATTGACATGTCGGGAATTCATTGTTATTCTGCTTCCTGCATCTTGCAAACTTTTTCTTATGTCGCTCAGTGTAGCGCACGAGTTTCTCTGCATCCTCCTGTGAGTGATGCTGTAGATCTTTTCCCAGCCGTCTTGATGCATTCTGATACTTATTTGATAGAAAATGTCCAAAAGTTCCACATCCGTTCTTGCCAAGTCTTTCTGTGTTCAGAATGAGATTTTCACTCTGCAGCGGAGTGTGCGCTGATATGAAACTTCCTGGGAGATTAAAACTGTGTGCCTGACCGAGACTCGAACTCGGGACCTTTGCCTTTCGCGGGCAAGTGCTCTGCCAACTGAGCTACCGCAGCACGACTCACGACCGGTACTCACAGCTTTACTTCTGCCAGTATCCGTCTCCTACCTTCCAAACTTTACAGAAGCTCTTCTGCGAACCATGCAGAACTAGCACTTCTGAAAGAAAGGATATTGCGGAGACATGGCTTAGCCACAGCCTGGGGGATGTTTCCAGAATGAGATTTTCACTCTGCAGCGGAGTGTGCGCTGATATGAAACTTCCTGGCAGATTAAAACTGTGTGCCCGACCGAGACTCGAACTCGGGACCTTTGCCTTTCGCGGGCAAGTGCTCTACCAACTGAGCTACCGAGTGAAAATCTCATTCTGGAAACATCCCCTAGGCTGTAGCTAAGCCATGTCTCCGCAATATCCTTTCTTTCAGAAGTGCTAGTTCTGCATGGTTCGCAGAAGAGCTTCTGTAAAGTTTGGAAGGTATGAGACGGATACTGGCAGAAGTAAAGCTGTGAGTACCGGTCGGGAGTCGTGCTTCGGTAGCTCAGTTGGTAGAGCACTTGCCCGCGAAAGGCAAAGGTCCCGAGTTCGGGTCTCGGTCGGGCACACAGTTTTAATCTGCCAGGAAGTTTCATATCAGCGCACACTCCGCTGCAGAGTGAAAATCTCATTCTGGAAACATCCCCTAGGCTGTGGCTAGGCCATGTCTCCGCAATATCCTTTCTTTCAGAAGTGCTAGTTCTGCATTGTTCGCAGAAGAGCTTCTGTAAAGTTTGGAAGGTAGGAGACGGATACTGTCAGAAGTAAAGCTGTGAGTACCGGTCGTGAGTCGTGCTTCGGTAGCTCAGTTGGTAGAGCACTTGCCCGCGAAAGGCAAAGGTCCCGAGTTCGAGTCTCGGTCGGGCACACAGTTTTAATCTCCCAGGAAGTTTCTTTCTGTGTTGTATGAATTCGCTCACGAAGAAGGGCTCGTTCCGCTCTGTCGTGGATACGTTGTTCTTGGGTGATGGTGAATAAGCGCTTACATTTCAAGAATTTCAGTGTAGCACCCACATACCAGCATCACAACAGAAAGGAGAGAGAGGACATCAATAGTGCTGTCTTCTTCTGTCGTGGTCAAGGCGTAGGTACAATCTGCAATTATCCCCCCCTTAGAGGTTTAAAACAAAATTGTTAACGAGTCTGTGACCACTTGTTGACAAATTGCCTATTGGCTTCTGTTTCGGGTTCTTCGGCCGACGTTAGTCTAATGATTATGACGCTCCGGGTACATATAAGTATTGTTTCTACCCCAAAGTACCGTATCGAAGGAAATTGACGGAGATCCGAAATGGGAAATAATTTGGGTGAAGGTCACGGTTAAAGCAGGCTCAGACATGGTAATTGGATGTATCTATAGGCCCCCTGGCTCAGCCGCTATTGTGGCTGAGCACCTGAAGGATAATTTGGAAAATATTTCTAATAGATTTCCCCTCCATGTTTGCCGGATATAGACTGGGAGACTCAAACATTCATAACGGGTGGCAGGAACAAAGAATCCAGTGAAATTTTTTAAGTGCTTTATCTGAAAACTACCTTGAGCAGTTAAACAGAGAACCGACCAGTGGCGATGACATATTAGACCTGCAGGTGACAAACAGACCCTAACTATTTCAAACAGTTAACGCAGAACAGGGAATCAGCGATCATAAAGTGGTTAATGCATCGATGATTTCAGCCGTAAAAAGAAATATTAGAAAACGTAGGAAGATTTTTCTGTTTAGCAAAAGTGACAAAAAGGAGATTTCAGAGTACCCGACGGCTCAACACAAAAGTTTTGTCTCAAATACAGATAGTGTTGAGGATCAGTGGACAAAGTTCAGAACCATCGTACAATATGTGTTAGATGAGTATGTGCCAAGCAAGATCGTAAGAGATGGGAAAGAGCCACCGTGATACAACAACCGAGTTTGAAAACTGCTGCGGAAGCAAAGGGAACTTCACAGCAAACATAAACATAGTCAAAGCTTTGCAGACGAACAAAAATTACGCGAAGCGAAATGTAGTGTGAGGAGGGCTATGCGAGAGGCGTTCAATGAATTCGAAAGTAAAGTTCTATGTACTGACTTGGCAGAAAATCCTAAGAAATTGTGGTCTTATGTCAAAGCGGTAGGTGGATCAAAACAAAATGTCCAGACACTCTGTGACCAAAATGGTACTGAAACAGAGGATGACAGACTAAAGGCCGAAATACTAAATGTCTTTTTCCAAAGCTGTTTCACAGCGGAAAACTGCACTGTAGTTCCTTCTCTAGATTGTCGCACACATGACAAAATGGTAGATATCGAAATAGACGACAGAGGGATAGAGAAACAATTAAAATCGCTCAAAAGAGGAAAGGCCGCTGAACCTGATGGGATACCAGTTCGAATTTACACAGAGTATGCGAAGGAACTTGCCCCCCTTCTTGCAGCGGTGTACCATAGGTCTCTAGAACATATGCAGAACTATAGATCTATGTCTCTAACGTTTATCAGTTGTAGAGTTTTGGAACACGTATTATGTTCGAGTATAATGACTTTTCTGGAGATTAGAAATCTACTCTTTAGGAATGAGCATGGATTTCTAAAAAGACGATCGTGTGAAACCCAGCTCGCGCTATTCGTCCACGAGACTCAGAAGGCCATAGACACGGGTTCCCAGGTAGATGCCGTGTTTCTTGACTTCCGCAAGGCGTTCGATACAGTTCCCCACAGTCGTTTAATGAACAAAGTAAGAGAATAAGGACTATCAGACCAATTGTGTAATTGGATTAAAGAGATCCTAGATAACAAAACGCAGCATGTCATTCTCAATGGAGAGAAGTCTTCTGAAGTAAGAGTGATTTCAGGTGTGCCGCAGGGGAGTGTCGTAGGACCATTGTTATTCACAATATATATAAATGACCTTGTGGATGACATCGTAAGTTCACTGAAGCTTTTTCGGGCGATGCTGTGGTATATCGAGAGGTTGTAACAATGGAAAATTGTACTGAAATTCAGGATGATCTGCAGCGAAATGACGCATGGTGCAGGGAATGGCAATAGAATCTCAATGTAGACAAGTGTAATGTGCTGCGAATACATAGAAAGAAAGATCATTTAGCTACAATATAGCAGGTCAGAAACTGGAAGCAGTTAATTCCATAAATTATCTGGGAGTACGCATTAGGAGTGATTTAAAATGGAATGATCATATAAAGATGATCGTCGGTAAAGCAGATGCCAGACTGAGATTCATTGAAAGAATCCTAAGGAAATGCAGTCTGAAAACAAAGGAAGTATATTACAGTACGATTGTTCGCCCATTGCTTGAATAATGCTCAGCAGTGTGCGATACGTACCAGATATGGTTGATAGAAGAGATAGAAAAGATCGGAGAGTAGCGCGCTTCGTTACACGACCATTTAGTAATCGCGAAAGCGTTACGGAGATGACAGATAAAGTCCAGTGGAAGACTCTGCAAGAGAGACGCTCGGTAGCTCGGTACGGGCTTTTGTTGACGTTTCGAGAACATAGCTTCACCGAGGAGTCAAGCAGTATATTGCTCCCTCCTATATATATCTCGCAAAGACGCCGTGAGGATAAAATCAGAGAGATTAGAGTCCACACAGAGGCATACCGACATTCCTTCTTTCCACAAACAATACGAGACTAGAATAGAATGGAGAACTGATAAAGTTAATCAAAGTACCCTCCGCTACACACCGTCAGATGGCTTGCGGAGTATGGATGTAGATGTAGATGTAGATATACAATATGGAAGCGTTGACGTAATCCAATATGGCGGGGATGACGTAATCCAATATGGCGGCCGTGACGTCATTGAAGAGGGCAGATTTTGGCGGGAAGTTTGAATTTTGGCAGGAAGATTGGTTCATTGGGCTACCTCCACTAACCTAAGTCATCCGTCTGCCACCTCATCCTAGGAAATGGTGGGGGAGTACTCGACCTGTAATGGACATAAGTCTTTATTTTGCATGCACCAGTCTTTACATGAACAATTTGATGTAGAGCAGATGTCCAGTGTCTTCACCATGAGGTCTGGACTCATACTGACCTAGTACACAGTACCATCAACAAAGAGCTCTGTCATCCATTTCATGACGTAATTCAAGTTGGCGGTCATGATGTCAGCTGATGACGCAAGTTCCATTATCCAAGATGACGGATTTTAGCGGGAAACTGTGTTCACCACGAGGTCTGGAGCTAGTAGACAGTACTGTCACCAGGGAGCGCTGTCGTCCGTTCCGTGACGTAACCCAAGACGGTGGGGGAAAATGGCAGGAAACAGTGTGGTCACCATGAGGTCTGGACCTAGTACACAGGACTGTCACCAGAGGGTGCTGTCCTTCATTCAGTGACACAACCCAAGATAACTGTCTGGAGGGCAAAGTGACTCAGCCTGCACTGGGCTGTTGGAGAGAGGAAGGAGTGTACTTTATTTATTTTGGAACAATTTATTCATGATGGATTTGAGATAGTATATTTATCACATGGATACAAAACACACCCTCTGACATGCTTGGTGTCAACCATACAGCCCACAGGAATGTAAACTACTCCTGAATAACGCTCTGCAGACACGCAAACAATTCCCAAACTACCGAAATAATGTCAGTACAGACATGGAAACTCCTCCTAAATAATGCAGTACACTGATGTGCAGACATGAAATCTACTCTTAAACTGTCCAAATAATGCACAACACAGACTACAGACGCGATCCAACGAAGAGCGGTGCGTTTGGACACGGAGTCGTTTAGTCATTGCCAGAGCTTTAGAGAAATGCACAAAAAACTCCACTGGCAGACACTATCAGAGACGTGTTGTGCATCATGGAGAGGTTTACTAGCGAAATTCCGAGAGATTACTTTCCGGGAAGAGTTGGACAACGTATCACTTCCTCCGACTTCGTGTCTAGAAATGATCACAGCAAGAAAATGAGAGAAATTAGACCTTATACAGAGGATTATCATTCCTCTCGCGAGACCATTCGTCAGTGGAACTGGGAAGGGGCTGTCAGTTAGTGGAGCCAAAAGTATACTCCATCTCACTCTGCCAGGTGGCTTACAGAGTTTGATGTGGATTTAGATTATATTCGAACTTAGGGTATGCTCAACAACTGTGCAACAAGTTGATATTAAAGATAATGACCTGTAATTTTGCGATTCCATTGTTTTACTCTGCTCATAGACAGGAGCCGTGATGAGCTTGTAATACAGGGTGATTCAAAAAGAATACCACAACTTTAGGAATTGAAAACTCTGCAACGACAAAAGGCAGAGCTAAGCACTATCTGTCGGTGAATTAAGGGAGCGATAAAGTTTCATTTAGTTGTACATTTGTTCGCTTGAGGCGCTGTTGACTAGGCGTCAGCGTCAGTTGATGCTAAGATGGCGACCGCTCAATAGAAAGCTTTTTGTGTTATTGAGTAAGGCAGAAGCGAATCGACGACAGTTGTTCAACGTGCATTTCGAACGAAGTATGGTGTTAAACATCCTGATAGGTGGTGTGTTAAACGTTGGTATAAACAGTTTACAGAGAATAGGTGTTTGTGCAAAGGGAAAAGTTCTGGACAGACGAGAACGAGTGATGAAAATGTAGCACGCATCCAGCAAGCATTTGTTCGCAGCCCAAGAAAATCTACTCGCAGAGCTAGCAGAGAGCTGCAAATTCCACAATCAACTGTATGGAGAGTCCTACGAGAAAGGTTAGTTATGAAACCTTATCGTCTGAAGGCAATGGATCGGCCGCCAGGCAGCCCGTGACAGAGCACTTCATCACTGGCCTTCAAGAAGCCCTGATCTTACCCCCTGCGATTTTTTCTTATGGGGGTATGTTAAGGATATGGTGTTTCGGCCACCTCTCCCAGCCACCATTGATGATTTGAAACGAGAAATAACAGCAGCTATCCAAACTGTTACGCCTGATATGCTACAGAGAGTGTGGAATGAGTTGGAGTATCAGGTTGATATTGGTCGAGTATCTGGAGGGGGCCATATTGAACATCTCTGAACTTGTTTTTGAGTGAAAAAAAACCTTTTTAAATACTCTTTGTAATGATGTATAACAGAAGGTTATATTATGTTTCTTTCATTAAATACACATTTTTAAAGTTGTGGTATTCTTTTTGAACCACCCTGTATTTTACAATGGCTTCCAACGTTGTGACAGAGAAATATAAGCAATTTTGTGTGCAGAACATCCGCAGCTGCTGAGGGTCACGATGAATGAAAACAACGCTGGCACCTGCTAAAACTTGATTTCAGTAGACCGTACTACATGTTTTACTGCTTACAGCCCAACTTAAGATGCAACCTACATATTTAAGAATTGAAATTTATATCTATAAAATGTACTGGAAAATTGTGCAATTATATAAGTTTATTTGAAGACTTTCACTCACAAAAATTCATACATTAATCCATCTTCGGTAAACCCAAAATTTTTCGCCAACATATTGCCATTCAGAAAATACTGTCATCATTTAAAAGAAATTAGAGGAACGAAGGCTACTTGCAAAAGTGGTCCATGTAACGTCCACTACTAACGTTACCGGGTAGATCGTATACTGACCATTTATTGCATGAGCAAGTATCAATAAGAAAAGGAAACAGTGCAGTAGGCTAAAGTCTAGTTTGAAAATATAGCTCAAACATAGGTACAGGGTATAATAAACTAGTTAGGCTGCTTCGTTACAATCCGAAACAAGACACAGAAGACGCAGCATGCAAGTTTAGCCCCCTGCTTCACCGGCCGTATGGAAACACTGAGTGCCCTGGTAATAACAGATATTAAATCGATGCTATGTCGCGATGCACACGTAACAAAGAGCGTTGAGTCGCTCCCTTACGATACAGTTAACCGTACAAGCAATCAATGTTTGCCAAACTACGACGACGTACGAGAGTCGTTCCGAAAGTAATGTCTTCTACATTTTTGTCGTGACTTTCAATGTCCGCGCCAGATGTCACTGGTGTAGTGCTAATGCTTGAACCTTCATCTTTCATTTGCAGATGGTTTCGTTGTTCTGCGGTAGTTGGCGGCAGCAGAGGAGTGTTCCACAATGGAGTCTGATATGGACGCGCATATAAAACAGTGATGTGTGATTGAATTCCTCGCCGCTGAAGAAATTGCGCCGATTTAAATCCATCGACGCTTGGTAAAGGTGCTTGGGAAACAATGTTGGAAAATCTTGGTTAACGCAAAGTCTGTGCTAGATGGGTCCCCCGGACGCTTACAATAGAACAAAAAGTCATCCAATGAAAATTCATCGAGTCCTGCTAAACCAATATGAAACAGAAAGTGACTTTTCTGAACAGCATCGTCACCAGAGATGAGACGAGGTGTCACCACTACCAGCCCGAACCCAAAAGACGGTCCATGGGATGGCGACATGTGTATTGTCTGTCAAAAATTCAAAACACAGCTACCTGCAGGGAAAGTGTTGTGCTCAGTCTTCTGGGATAGCTAGGGTGTGGTTCTTTTGGATGTCATGGAACATGTAGAAACAGTCAAATTCAGCACACTACAAGACTACACTAAGCTAAAGCCCGAATTTCTGGGGTAAGGCCAGAGAAGAACACTAACGTTCACCTGCAACATGATAACGCCAGGCTCCACAAGAGTTTTGCGACCATGAAACTCACTGCAAAATTCGGCTTGATTGTCTTATCACACCCACCATACGGTCCGGATCCAGTGACTTCAGACTTTCATCTCCTTGAGCCTCAGAAAGGGCCTACGTTGCGAACATTTTCAAGACTCGGATGCTGTAAGGGAGCGGTTAGCCTCAGGTGGTTCCAATTTGTATAAGCGTGGCATGTACGCTCTGGTTCGTCGTTCGCAGAACTGCACAATTAATTGTAATGACTGTGTGGAAAAAATGACAGTCTGTAGCTGAAATATTGCTTTATTTAGCTGTGCTGTTGTGATTTATGTATCTCCTGTAGTGTCCATGAATAAAAACAGGAGGGATTACTTTCAGAACGATCCCCCTGTTACATACAACTGACTATTCAACGTGTACTGTACACGTCTTTTTGTGTCTACAAAATTTCCACTTCCTCCAATATATTCAAAAATTAGTCTTTTTTTTTCTATAGAGTATTACAAGATTTTCAGCAAGATTTGTGATACTCTATGCCTCTCTTCCCGTACGTGAGACGTTAATCTAGATTTCGATTTTTTTTTTTTAAATTAAGAGAAAATTCTGTGATTCCCCCAAAAAACATGTGAATGTTTCCAGGAATATCTTAACTGTACAAATTTCCAGTACAGTTTATATTTCAATATTTATATTTAAAGGGCGATGTCCCAGCTGACTGACTCACTCAATGACTCATCACTACCCAGCCCAAGCCACTAAGGATAGAAACAGTATTTTCAGAGGGTGTCGACCTTATACTCTAGGTGTCGTTTAAAAAGGGACTTTTCGATATTCCATCCATAAGGGGATGAAATAAGAGCCAAAAAATATCGTAATTAAAGCGATTTTGACGCTACAACTACGAAAACTCGTACTTGGTATTGGTCAGAAATTTAAAAAAATACGGTTTCAGTATTTTTGGAAATTCAACCCTCCAGGGGTGAACTAGCAGATGAAAGCCTTTTTTATATATATTGTTTTTAGGGAAATTTTGAAGCTAGAATTATGAAAATTATTTTGCTTTTCCGTCAGAAATAAAAAAAATACAGCTTCAGTTTTTCTGGGAAGTCAATCCCAAAGGGGTGAGATATGGGGTGAAACAGAGCGTGAAATGTTTTATAAAATTATTTTATTATGAAACCATTTTTTAAGCTCGATCTATGAGAACTTTATAGAAAATACAACTGCTATGGGTGTAAAATGGTGGATAAAAGGTTTTTTTTGGAAATGTTTCACTATGCAAGCATTTTTCAACCTAAATGGATGAAAATTTTACTTGGCCTCCCTATTAGAAATTTAAAAAAATACCCATTTCACTGCCTTGGGAAATTCAACTACTAAATGGGGTGAAATGGGGGATGAAATATTTTTAAAATATTTCATTGTCAAAGCATTTTTGAAATTAAATCTTGGAAAATTGATATTTGGTCGCTTCTCGGCTATAAATGAGAGAGTATGTATTTCATTGCTTTTGGAAATTCAACCCCTATGTGAATGAAATAGTGCCCATCTGAATCACTGACTCATTATAGACAAGACCAAACAACTAGGGATAGAAACTTGAAATTTAGTGAGGGTGTCGATCTCATACAGTAGGCGCCGTTTAAGAAGAAATTCTTCGATATTCCACTCCTAAGGGGAGGAAATAGCGATAAGGCAATTTTGGAACTAGAACTACGAAAATTAGTATTTTGTCTCCCAGTCAAAAGTAAAAAAATTTGGACATTCATCCACCAATGGGGTGAAATAACCGGTGAAAATTTTTTGAAAATAAATTATTGTTAAAAAGCAGCTACAGCATTTCAAAGTTACTTTTATGAAATTTTGTATCGAACTTCTCGGTTAGAAATAAAAATGTTTTAGTGCTTTTGTAAATTGAACTCCCTAAGGGAGTGAAATAGGGGATTAAAAGTCTTGTGAAACTGTTTCATTAACAAGTCATTTTTAAAGTTGAATCTATGAAAATTTTAATTTGTCTTCTTGGTTAGAAATAAAATGCGTTCAGGTGTTCTTGGAAACACAGACCCTAAGGGCGTGAAATTGGGGATGAAAATTAAAAAAAAGAATATTTTGCTATAATATAATAATTTTAAAACTAAGTCTATAAAAACTGGTATTTCATTTTTGGGTTGTATATAAAGATACATGCTGTAGGAGATTAAGGTTTCAATGGAAATATTACCACAAGTACGAAGCAAAGGTAGATTAACAAAAACCTTGGACTCCAGCTACCAGAACAGCTTTTTGGTCAGCACTACATTCGGAAAAGACCATGATTCTAAGACTTTAATTAGTGTGAGAAGTTTAAAAGGTGGTGCAATTTGTGAATGTCTTAAAAATTCGATTACAGTCGAAAAAAGACTTCTGCAGACGATACAGTCTACCCGAGCAGTGCAGCGGGCATTGAACTATTTGTTAAATACGTAGGTTGCACCTGGAGACGCGGCTTTAAGCGATGAAGTCGGCAGTACGGTCAATTAAATCCAAGTTTTACCAGCTGTCAGAGGTGTTTTCGTTCATCGTAATTAATTACGAGGGACGTTTGAAAAGTTTGTCCAAAGTTCGTGAGATGGCACCACCGGTGCGTATCGAGGTCATGTTTAGTTAGTAATTTATTTGGAAAGAACGCACACCATGTTTCAGCCATATTGGCCTATTTTTTTGTGTTTGGCTTTCGTTTGAATCAAGGAAGTCGATAGATTGTCAAAAAATGGACGAAAAACAATTGCGTATGGTGATTAAACATTACTTTATGAAAGGTAAAACGCCTCAGGAGGCTAAAGAGAAGGTTGATAAACATTACGGTGACTCTGCACCTTTCGTTAGAATAGTTTATAAGTGGTCTCAAAATTTTTGGAGTGGCCATATGGGCACAAGTGATGCTGAACGTCTGGACGCCGTGTGAAGGTTACGACTCCACAAATCATTGATAAAATGCATGATATGTTAATGAATGACAGAAGAGTTAATGTGCGTGAGATTGCGATTGCTGTGGGCATCTCGAATGAACGGGTACATAATATTTTGCACAAACATTTGGACATGAGAAAGCTATCCGCAAGATCGGTTCCGCGATTGTTCGCTCTTGAGCAAAAACGGAATCGTGTGAAGTGTTACAAGGACTGCTTGCAGCTGTTCAGGAAGAATCCGCAGGACTTTAAGCGTCGTTTCATCACTGTGGATGAAACATGGATACATTACTATACTCCTGAGACCAAACAACAATCTAAACAATGGGTTACCAAGGTAGAATCTGCCCCAAACATGCGATTACTATTCCTTCAGCCGGAAAGGTTATAGCGAGTGTCTTTTGGGATTCGCAATGGATAATCCTCATCGACTATCTGGAAAAGGGTAAAACTATTACACGTGCATGCTATTCATCGTATTTGGACCGTTTGAAAACCGAGATGCAAGAAAAACGCCGGCGATTCGACCGCAAAAAAGTCCTTTTCCATCATGACAATGAACCAGCACACACCTCAGCAGTTGTGCTCACAAAATTATTGGAAATAGGATTACACTCATTTCAAGTGCCCCCCATTCTGCAGACTTGACTCCATCGGACTACTATTTTTTCCCCAATTTGAAGAAATGGCTGGCAGACAAAGATTTTATTCAAACTAGGAGGTGATTGCAGCAACTAATAGCTACTTTGCAGACTTGGACAATTCCTATTGTTCGGAAGGGATCAACAAATTAGAACAGCGCTGGACGAAGTTTATAAGTCTAAAAGGAGACTACGCCGAAAAATAAAAAAGGTTTACCCCCATCTACATCTACATCTATATGATTACTCTGCAATTCACATTTAACTGCTTGGCAGAGGGTTCATCGAACCACAATCATACTATCTCTCTGCCATTCCACTCCCGAACAGCGCGCGGAAAAACGAACACCTAACCTTTCTGTTAGAGCTCTGATTTCTCTTATTTTATTTTGATGATCATTTTTATCTATGTAGGTTGGGCTCAACAAAATATTTTCGCATTCGGAAGAGAAAGCAGCAGTATTGTAACAGAGGACGAACGAGTGTAGTGTAAGCTGTCTCTTAGTGAACTTGTTGCATCTTCTAAGTGTCCTGCTAATGAAACGCAACCTTTGGCTCCCCTTCCCCACAATATTGTCTATGTGGCCTTTCCAACTGAAGTTGTTCGTAATTTTAACACCCAGGTACTTAGTTGAATTGACAGCCTTGAGAACTGTACTATTTATCGAGTAATCGAATTCCAACGGATTTCTTTTGGAACTCATGTGGATCACCTCACATTTTTCGTTATTTAGTGTCAACTGCCAACTGTCACACCATACAGCAAATCTTTTCTAAATCGCTTTGCTACTGATACTGGTCTTCGGATGACCTTACTAGACGGTAAATTACAGCATTATCTGCGAACAACCTAAGAGAACTGCTCAGATTGTCACCCAGGTCATTTTTATAGATCAGGAACAGCAGAGGTCCCAGGACGCATCCCTGGTGGTTACCTGATACCACTTCAATGTTACTCGATGATTTGCCGTCTATTACTACGAACTGTGACCTTCCTGACAGGAAATAACGAATCCAGTCGCACAACTGAGACGATACCTCATAGGTCCGCAGCTTGATTAGAAGTCGCTTGTGAGGAACAGTTTCAAAAGCTTTCCGGAAATCTAGAAATGCGGAATCAACTTGAGATCTCCTGTCGATAGCGGCCATTACTTCGTGCGAATAAAGAGCTAGCTGCGTTGCACAAGAACGATGTTTTCTGAAATCATGCTGATTACGTATCAATAGATCGTTCCTTGTGAGGTGATTCATAATGTTTGAATACGGTATATGCTTCAAAACCCTACTGCAAACCGACGTCAATGATATAGGTCTGTAGTTCGATGGATTACTCCTACTACCCTTCTTAAACACTGGTGCGACCTGCGCAATTTTCCAATCTGTAGGTACAGATCTATCGGTGAGCGGTTATATATGATTGTTAAGTGTGGAGCTATAGTATCAGCGTAATCTGAAAGGAACCTAATCGGTATACAATCTCGACCTGAAGACTTGCCCGTATCAAGCGATTTGAGTTACTTTGCAACTCCTAAGGTATCTACTTCTAAGAAACTCATGCTAGCAGCTGTTCGTGTTTCAAATTATGGAATATTCCATTCGTCTTCCCTGGTGAAGGAATTTCGGAAAACTGCGTAAGTAGTTTTTATTTTTGCACCGACTTTCCAAACGCCACTCGTACCCTACTGTCAAATGCGCTAAGCATGAGCAGTTGTTCGCTAGTGGCTAGACGCCCAAATTCTGTGAGAGTGACGACGACCGTTCATGTCGCTGCAGGCCGCGCCGGTGACAGAAACGCGTCCTGCATCCGACAAGCCGCCTCCCTGCTTGACTGCCTCCGAAGGCAGCCGACGACCGCCGACTGCAGCCGACACGGGCGCCAGCATTCGCCGTTAATATTCATGCCGGCCGCCCGGCCGTGTTGGCTGATGCGGGGCCAGCGGGGTGCGGGGGTGTGCCGGGCGTTATGTTGCGACCCGGAATATGCGCGGCGGAGCCGCTGGCCAACGCCATGAATGTTGCATGCGCCGACCCGGCGGGCGCTGGAGCGGTCGTCTCTGGCGCGACGCACGCCCGCCGTCGCTCGCGTGTCTGCGCGCGCGCACACACTTTTATAATTACCTGCAAATGTCAGTGGACGAACCCGGCCGAAAGGTAAAAGCGGCACTTATTAAAAATTTGATGACTGTCAAATCGCAGTGCGATGGGAATCTGCCTGTCGGGGATGTACGACACCCTATGTGTTCAAGCCGCATTTTATTTCTTTATTTTCGACTTTTACTATTTTGTATTGCCTCGGCAGATATCATGTAGCATTTGCTGAATAAAGTCGTACTGCACAACACACACAATCGGGAGTAATATTTCAGTTCCCGCGCTGGCTGAACGAGCTAAAAGATGTTCAAATGTGTGTGAAATCTTAAGGGACTTAACTGCTATGGCCATCAGTCCCTAAGCTTACACACTACTTAACCTAAATTATCCTAAGGACAAACACACACATCCATGTCCGAAGGAGGACTCGAACCTCCGCCGGGACCAGCAGCACAGTCCATGACTGCAACGCTTAAGACCGCTCGGCTAATCCCGCGCGGCACTGAAGGAGCCGGTTACTTAGTTACGTGTTCCATAGACCATCTGAACGATTATTTTATCGAAATAATGTAGAACGAGTATGTTTACACCATATGTATCCATGGTAACTCCTAACATTAATGAACACATTATCATTGTATTCCTACTTTGTAACCACACTTAAAAACAGGTCTTCTTTCCCTGGCTGCCAGTTTTTAAGTATAAATTAGTCAATGGAATTTAGACGGAGTTATTGAGGAGATTTAAAACTTGCTTCGCTACCTGTCAGACATTTTCTGTTATTGAACAGTGAACACAAAGTTTCATTGGCGCGAAATAAAGTAATAAAGATCATTTCTCCATGCAGTTTTATGGGTATGTACATCACTGTTCTTCTCAAATTGTGATGGATTATTTATGACGAATTTCACTAGCGGAAATATGTAATGTGATGCGGCAGTTAAAATGCCTAGCTCCTCGAAGAGGTACCTATATGACGTCAGTGGGTGGACTCCACAGGTGGATGTTCACCAATTTTTGAAACGCTTATATGCGTCGTCTAGACGAAAATCAAGCTGATGGTTCAAAGACTGAATACAATGGAGGAGAATCAAGCAAAGTCAAGAGTACTTTACAGTGTAGCGAATAAGACCTCCATGATGCATTTAAAATGTGGTAGAAACGTCGGGATCGATTACTTAGTTCCCATAGGAACTACTTTCAAGGTGGTGGTATAGAATAAGACCTAGGCAAGATGTGCTAACTTTGGCTAACATTTTCCCGCAAATTTTTTATACTGTATGAAACCACCTCAATCCACATCAGTTAAACTCGTCTGCGCTACCTATGTTGGGATGTATCGACCCTTCACATTTATGATGGCTTGAGCTCTGTTGTGGACATTGGCGCTAAGATGTCGGAATGTATGAATATGTGCGGCCCTTTCTTGCTCCACAGCCAAAACCAGAGGAAGTTATACGTTGAGGTCTGGAGGGAAGTCGACTTTCTGCTTCAATCCATAGGTTTCCTGGTGGGTTCAAGTTGAGACTCTGGGCAGAATAGACCGTTGTCTCACAGATATTGCATATAACAGCGTCCATTACCATGCTGATAAGAACAATCATCATCTTCGAACTGCTCCAGCACAGGGACGTTCAAATGGTTCAAATGGCTGTAAGTACTATGGGACTTAACAGCTGAGGTCAGCAGTCCCCTAAACTTAGAACTACTTAAACCTAACTAACCTAAGGACATCACACACATCCATGTCCCATGCAGGATTTGAACCTGCAACCATAGCAGGAGCACGGTACCAGACTGAAGCGCCTAGAGCCTCTCGGCCACCACGGCCGGCAGCGCAGGGACGAAAGTGAACTTATTAAGCATGGCAGAAGTCGCAAAATGACAGAATACAGCTACTGAGGAAACTATGAAAAAATAGTAATTTACAGATTCGCCGTATGTGTTGCGGCCACATGTAGTAAGCGTTGCTTCACGCAGTGGAGAATGGCAAAACAGAGGCAGATGGCGACCGAGGCGCTGCGAAGTAAGCGCGGCACAGATAGCCTTGCTGACAACAGCAGTCTACCAACCGGCTGACGCAAGGATCACACAGACCGAGTGCTGAGCGAAGCCTGTAGAATGTTGAGTAAGGGGTAGTGAGGCCAGCACGCTACGTTACACTGCAATACATTGCAAGAGTAATAACCAAAAGCTACCACCGAGGGTAAAAAACGTCCTCCTGCCGGATATAAATAGTGCAGCGAAGGCAGTAACAGGCAGAAGCCATTAGGAAGCAGTTCGGATCTGGGGACGGACGTGGTCCGTGTCCAAATGTTCAATCTCCGTAGGTGACGATTCCGGAAGTCTGTTCCAGCTCGCAGGAATCATCCGTTTGCCGCCAGATGTCAACTTCAGCTCTGGAGGTCGGCCCGAGTTCGGTTGGCACCATAGCTAACTGCAGCGAGAACTTCCAGCAGGACCGGCCGTAGCGCGGTCTTGGTCACAGGCGCCGCTGGGGACTGACGCCCGGACCTCACGGCAACCCGTCCCCATGGCGCGTGGTCCGTCCATGACGGTAGCTTGCGGACATCGCGACTGACGGCTTCCCAGCCGACGGTGCAGCAGGCGTCGGCAGCTGACCCCACGGCGACGTGGCTACCTGGGCATGCGCCGAGCGGCGACGAGTTCATCTCAGCCACAGGACATCCTGGCTCCAGCGGAGCACTGGTGGCCTGAGGTCCCTGAGTGCTATCAGCGGCGCGCGTTGCGAGCATTGTCGGAGAATCTACACAGCAGCAACCAGGCGGAGGGATCCGCAGGGCTGGGCAGCGACGACGAGGGAGAAATTGTAAAGACAGAAACTGTAACACTCCACTGCGTCTCAGTCTTTGGGACAGCCACTGTGTCTGCGCCAACAAGTACTGCAGAAGCCGTAACATATGGCTAAACTAGTAACATCAGCGTATTCATGGAACTCAGGTGCACGTACTGGGATCTTAATGAAATGTGTGTTATAAAAACGACAGAAGTTATGTGACGCTATTAATGCATTATAATATACAAATCATAATAAATAAATAACTGTTGAATGCTGAAAGCCACAAACCTCTTGTATATTTATTGAATTATTCCATGGCTTGGATACTTTCAATAATTTGAATGTGTCAGAGCATCTGTTTCTCCACAGTTACACAGAAAGCGACCGCAGCGTGACATTTTGGCCTTTTCCTTCATGTACGTATATCGTAAGCGTAGTTTACTAGGTAAAGTCTTGTTCAATTAATTACTTGTTTAATCCAGCCTATAATAATGAAACTCTTCACACTCAACGTAACATCGGATGCCCATTTAATAGAACACAAAGAGCTGCTCTCATTGAGTAATCCACCTCTACTGTTAATCACGCATCAACAACTGTTCCTATGTCAATTATATGGAGCACACACACACACACACACACACACACACACACACACACACACACACATATATATATATATATATATATATATATATATATATATATATATATATATATATATATACTCTATTTTTTGTTAATTGTAATTGTGCAAAAACTGTTGCACGTAGGACATTGTGTATGCTCTGAGTTAGACAGGGAGAGAAAGACGCTTCTTTTAACGTAAATGTTGCGTTTGAAAGTATGTATATTTTAAATGGTGATCCATTTTATGTGTTTTCTGTTCGGTGTAAGGTTTGCTGGGCTAACGAAGGTTTTATAAGCATGCACGAACTGCAGCACCTCATATTATTGCTCAAGACGGTCAATGAGGTAACTTGTATGTTGGAGGTACTAGCGTGGTGTAGACGTTGTAAAGTGATTCAGTTTGGGCAGCAAGTGGCTGGGCGGATACTTTAAATACCGTTCGTACTTAGAAGAATTTCTGGCCTGTTGGAACAGTAGCTTTTCGGGAGTGTTTGATGCTTTACTTTGTCTGCATTTTTCAATCGGAATATACTCATGATTACGGGAGTTTCGATATGCCAATTACTAGAGAAGTAGTGGGTATCTACTATTAGATGCAGAATTTAAAGGAGCTTTGGAAGATTTAAGGTCCAATAATGCAGAAGGGATACATAACATTCCATCAGAATTTCTGAAATCGTTGGAGGAAGTGGTAACAAAACGACTATTCACGTCAGTGTGTAGAATGTATGAGTCTGTCGATATACCATCAGAATTTCGGGAAAACGTCATCCACACAATTCCCAAGTACGCAGGAGCCCATAAATGCGAGCATTATCGCACAATCAGCTTAACAGCTCATGTGTCGAAGTTGTTGATAAGAGTAATATACAGAGGAGTGGAAAAGAAAATTGAAAAGGTGTTAAATGACGATCATTTTGGCTTTAGGAAAGGTAGAGGCACCAGGGAGGCAATTCTGACGTAGCGGTTGATAACAGAAGCAGGACTAAAGAAACATCATCATACTTTCTACGATTTGTCACCTGCAAACCTGTTCGACAGTGTAGTATGTCAAACAGCGCAAGATGTTCGAAAAGCCCAAAAAAAAAATTATAAAAAAATAAGTTATAGGGAAAGACGAGTAACATACAGTGTGTGCAAGAGCCTAGAAGGAACAATAAGAGTGTAAGAACGAAGTGCTAGGATTAAAAAGGGTGTAAGACAAGGATATAGTCTTTCGCCCCAATAGTTCGGTCTATACATAGAAGAAGCAATAGTGGAAATAAAAAACAGTGTTCAAGACTAGAATTAAAATCCAGAGTGAAAATATATCAATGATAAGATTCGCTGATGATACTGCTATCCTCAGTGAAAGTGAAATAATACATGATCTGCTGAACGCCCACATCGGCATGACGGCCAACACAAAAAGTTTACTGCAATCTCTGCATTGTGGTTAGTTTTCACTAACTGAGGATTTTGCAGAATGTGGGTATTGCGAAGTTTGCGTACGTCTGGTTAGGATTAATAAGAATGTGGGTACTGCGATGTTTGCGTCCGTCTGGTTGTGATTAACCAGTAGTACGTACAGATTGGCTCAAAAGTTCAACGAAGAGTAGCGGTTTGAAGGTAAGACTGTTGAAGTTAAGACGAAAAGTGCGAAAACAAGAGACAAAGGAAGAAAAAGGAAAAACCTCTGCAATAGTCGTGCTGGGCAGTAAGAGCAGTAGCGGATTGCTTGCCATCAGCGACAAATCATGCAAGGGTTAGGTAAGTTAGTGGTGATGATCATGCAGGCGGATACCTTTGACGTTGCGATGCGTTGTCACTCAGGGGCTGCAACTGGGTAACGGCGTTGTCTTCTCGCCAGCATCAACATACCTGTAACAGCTGGGTCCATCATCGGTTAGTGTCAGTTCGGTCATATACCGTATGCACATTGTAGGGTAACGTTGGCGTTTTGTTTCTGCGTTAGTGTCAGAGTTTATCGGCTTCCCTGCTGTTGCCTATTGGTTAGCTGCGATAGCAGTTGGCAAATCCAGTCATTATTATTGACGTGCAGGGGCTCATCTATGTTGTCATTTGTGTCTGTTATCTCGCCATAGGTGGTTATGCCCTAGCTAGTACTGTCTTCGGTCGCTTATGCTTCCACCTATGCTTGTGATCATAGCTCCCCATATCAAGGTTGAAAGAACTATTCACGTCTCTGAAATTTCGTTTAACGAGCTTTTTTGAATACTTTCTTAAGGGTTTCAAGACGGTATTCATTGTGAAGATCTGCGGTGCAAGCGTAGCGTGGAGCATTGCTAATGATGCGTAGCACTTTGTTCTGTATGACCTTCAAGCTGTGCAGGCGTGTAGGAGCTGCATATCCCAGACGGGAGCTGCGTACGTCATCAGAGTTCTGATCACTGTCATACATATGGACTTCAATACTTTCCCTTTTGACATTGGGTAGAATTGTTTGAGCCTCAAGTGGGCTCTGTTGGCAACATACTCTAAGTGGTCTGAGGGGAAGATCGTAGAGGCTTCCCCGTTCGTTTGACAAACTGGTCTCCGCTGTTATCTGTGACTGACCAAGTCGTCCACCCTGTTCCAGAAGAAGCTTCTCGGCCCGCAAGGTTTGGGCATTTACAGAGGGTGGGTTTGCTGGCAGTTGGGAGCTCCAACGTTTCGCGCGTAATGGGACACCTTAGGAACATGTCTGCCAGGGAGAGGAAGGAAGCCATTATGCACTCCGCGTGCATACCGGCGGGGGGGGGGGGGGGGCGGGGGTCATTCCGGATGTGGAAAAGATGCTTCCGGATGCCGTGCAGAGTGCAGCCAACTGCAGGTGGTGGCTCATGTCGGTACCAATGACGCGTATCGCTTTGAATCGGAGGAGATTCTCTCTGTTTCCGAGCGGTTAGCTAAAATAGTAAAGACTGCCGGTCTTGCTTCCGAGGTTAAGGCGGAGCTCACTATTTGCAGCATCGTCGATAGGACCGACTGTGGTCCTATGGTGCAGGGTCTGAATCAGAGGATCAAGACGTTCTGTGACCGTGTAGGCTGCAGATTCCCTGACTTGGGCCATCGGGTGGTGGGTTTCCGGGTTCCGCTAAATAGGTCAGAAGTCCACTACACACAGGAAGCACCTACACGGGTAGCGGGGACTGTGTAAAAGGGTCTGGGTGGTTTGTTTTAGGTTGGAATGTCTCAGGAAACCACAGAATGGGCGTCCGTCTAAAAGGGGCAGGTAAAACACAGTAAGGTAGTTGTAGAAACGACCGGTGTTGTAGTTGTAAATTGACGTAGCTGTGTTTGGAAAGAGCCAGAGCTCCAAGCCCTAATAGAAAGCACTGAAGCTCGAATAGTTACAGGTACAGAAAGCTAGCTAAAGCCGGAAATAAGTTCAGCCGAAATTTTTTTCAAACAATCTAACAGTGTTCAGAAAGGGTAGAGTAAATACATTTGGTGGTGGAGTATTTATTGCTGTCAGATGTAGTTTACCTTGTAGTGAAATTGATGTAGATAGTTCCTGAGAAATAGTATGGGTAGGTGTTATACTTGACAGTCGGAATAAACTATAGTTCAAAGAAAACTTGTGTCTTATTTCAAATAGATACCCAACTCAGACTATTATACTCGGTGGCGACTTCGTCCTACCCCAGATATACTGGAAAAATTATACGTTTAAAGACGGCGGCAGGCATAAAACGTCATCCTAAATTGTACTGAAAGCTTTATCAGAAAATTATTTTGAGCAATTAGTTAACTAATACTTCATGAGCCCAATTGAAGCGTAATGGTTGCATCAGCGTACTTGACCTCTTAGCAACAAACAATCCTGGACAGATAGGGAATATCGTGACAAATATAGGGATTAGCGACCACAAGGCAGTTGCTGCTAGGCTGAATATCGTAACACCTACATCCATCAAAAGAAACGAAAAGTATATCTATTTAAAAACTCTGATAATATGCTCCTAAAGCTTTTTTAAGAGACAGTCTTCACTACTTCCGATCTGATTATGTGAGCGTAGAAAATATGTGGAACGATTTCAAAGAGATAGTATCGACTGCAATTGAGAGATATATACCACATAAATTAATGAGTAATGGTACTGATCCCTCACGAAACACCAAATGGGTCAGATCGCTGTTGAAGAAGCAATAAAAAAAGTATGCCAAATTTAAAACAAAGCAAAATCCGCAAGATTGGCAAAGTTTTTCAGAAGACCGAAATATAGCGCGTACTTCAGTGCGGCATCCTTTTAATAATCACCACAACGAAAGTCTGTCTCGGTATCTGGCACAAAACCCAATGAAATTCTGGTCATCCGTAAAACACACCAGTGGAGAGACGCAATCAATATCTTCCCTGCGCGATAACAACGGTGAAGTCACTGATGAGAGTGCCACTAAAGCAGAATTATTAATCACAGTTTTCCGAAACTCCTTCAACAAAGAACGCGAATTATATATTCCTGAATTACAATCTAAAACAACTGCCAAGATGAGAAATATAGAAGTAGATATCCTCGGTGTAGCAAAGCAGTTTAAATCACTTAATAAAGGCAAGGCCTCCGATCCAGGTTCTATACCAGTCAGGTTCCTCTCAGAGTATGCTGATACAATAGCTAAGGAATTTATTGCTAGCGCACTCGAGCAGATGTAATTTCGATGGATTGCTCATGCGCTGCCTGCGATATGTTAGCTATAAGAGAATCTCAGAGCAGAGAGCAGTGTTGGCTGCAGTAAGAGCAGTGTCAGTAGGAGTAAGTAGTAGCTAGCAGTCGTGTGTATGAAGTTGGCTGGGCCGGTCGTGGGAAGCGATGGCGGTGCCTGAGCGATGTAGTATAAGGTAAAAGCAGCTTCGCGTGTATTTGGATTGTTACAAGATAATTTGTACTATTGTTATATGAAGTCCCATGAAAATGTTTCAAAAAATCTTTTAATAATAATCCTTTTTATAAAATTAACTTTTTGACAGTCATTCATCTGAATTTAAAGAATTTATTAATTTCTGCAATCCATGGTCATCCCGATTATTGTAAAGAAAACCAGTCGTTTCCTTTTATACATGACAAATCTAGCGGCCAGCATTACACTGGGCTGTGCCAGAAAAATTTCTTTTAGGAGCAGATATATACGCGTTATCCGGCGACTTCATTGAGGTAAGAATTTTCAATTTATTCAGAATGATCTTTCAGGGCCATGACGCAGCACTGCTGACGTCCAAAATTTACCAATTTAAATTCACAGTCAATTATTGGAAGGTTATAAGTGAGCCACAATTTTATTGAGAGGTTAGTCACGTTATTATTGCGAGGTTACGGAATAATAAACTGTTAGGCGGCTACACTTGAATGTCAGTGCTACACATTTTTTTTGTTAGGTTACACTGAATGTTATACATACATATTTTTTTGTTGGGACGTTACTCTTTTTATTTATTTATTTATTTTTTTTATTTTTTATTTTTTTTTCTGGTGGGATGTTACACTCGGCGACAGCCGACCGGATGGAATTTTTTTGTGAATTTCAGAGAAGTAGTCAGTTATATATCTGCTCTTATTTACCTAATGTTACATGTAGTTTGTATTTTGCCCAGCGCATTTACTAATTTGTCACTCCTTTCTCAGATAATCGGTAATTTATTTCTCTTTGTTGTTATTGTATTTGTTCCACTTTGCTTTGTCTTTGATTTTGTGCCTACCTTTGAGTTGTGAAAAATGGTTTGAGAAACTGATGACAGTACATCCCATTGTGCAGTGAGTGAAAAAGCCGACTTGAATAATTTGACTACATATACGCACGGCTGCTTTTACCTTATATTACATCGCCCAGGCACCGCCATCGCTTCCCACGACCGGCCCAGCCAACTTCATACACACGACTGCTAGCTACTACTTACTCCTACTGACACTGCTCTTACTGCAGCCAACACTGCTCTCTGGTCTGAGATTCTCTTATAGCTTACATATCGTAGGCAGCGAGTGGGAAATCCATCGAAATTACATCTGCTCGAGTGCGCTAGCAACAAATTCCTTAGTCATGAAGCTCTTACAACCTAAAGACTGGAAAATTGCACTGAATTTAAAATAATGAAGTCTTTTATTTATTTAGAAGCTAATAAACATGTAATACAAGTGCTATAATACTTGATTATACTGAGAAATTCATCAATGGAGTAGATGGAGTTGGCCACCAATAAATCCTTTAGGCTTCTCTTAAACTGAATTTCATTGGTTGTTAAGCTTCTTATGGCTGCTGGCAAGTTATTGAAAATGTGTGTTCCTGAATAATGCACACCTTTTTGTACAAGACTAAGTGACTTTAAATCCTTGTGAAGATTATTCTTATTCCTAGTGTTGATTCCATGAATTGAGCTGTTGGTTTTAAAAAGGGGTATATTTTTAATGACAAATTTCATTAAGGAATAAACATATTGGGAAGCAGTAGTTAGTATCCCTGAATCCCTAAACAGGCTTCTGCAGGATGTTCTTGAGATCACACCACATATAACTCTTACTGCACGTTTCTTTGCCCGGAAAACATTAGCTTGTCTTGATGAATTACCCCAAAAAATAATCCCGTATTACATTATGGAATGAAAGTAAGCATAGTATGCCAGCTTTTTCATTTTATATCCTCTATGTCTGACAAAATTCGCATTTCAAACAGGGATTTGTTAAGATGCTTCAGCAGTTCTGTGGTGTGCTCCTCCCAGTTGAATTTATTATCAAGCTGTAATCCCAAAAATTTAACACTGTCCACTTCTTCTATCTTCTTGTCATTGTATGTTAGACATATACTCGTGGGACACCCCTTACAAGTTCTGAACTGCATGTAGTGTGTTTTTTCAAAGTTTAGTGACAAAGAATTGGCTAGGAACCAGTGATTAATGTCCACAAATATTTTATTAGCTGATCTTTCTAAGACTACACTTGATTTGCTATTTATTGCAATGTTTGTATCATCGGGAAACAAAACGAACTTGGCATCTGGTAATGTTACTGATGAAAGGTCATTGATATACACAAGAAAAAGTAAGGGCCCAAAAATGGAACCTTGTGGGACCCCACATGTAATTAGTTCACAGTTGGATGATGCCTAATAACTTGATACATGTCTCTTTCCTAATAACACCCTTTGTTTCCTGCCAGAGATATAAGATTTGAACCATTTTGCAGCATTTCCTGTTACACTATAATACTCTAATTTACTTAAATGATATTGTGATTTACACAGTCAAATGACTTTGACAGATCACAAAATATACCAGTTGCCTGCAATTTTTTGTCTAATGAATTAAGCACATTTTCACTGTAGGTGTAGATAGCGTTCTCAATATTAGAACCTTTTAGAAATCCAAACTGTGACTTTGACAGTATGTTTTTTGAGATAAGATGGTTATAAAGCCGACTGTACATAACTTTTTCGAAAATTTTTGAGAATGCTGGCAACAGTGAAATTAGACGGAAATTTGATGCTATTTCTTTATCTCCCTTCTTAAACAGTGGATTAATTTCAGCCATTCAGGAAATATTCCACTCATAAATGACTGGTTACACAGATAGCTTAATATGTTACTTACCCCAGAATCACATTCTTTACTTAAATTTGTTAATATTTCATCATACCCACTAGATGTTTTTGATTTTAAAGATTTTATGATGGATATTATTTCTGTTGGGGCAGTGAGGGTCAAATTCATATTGTGGAAGTTGCTTGAAATTTCAGGTCTGAGGTATTCCATAGCAGCATCTACCGAACCTGACAACCCCATCGTTTCAGTAACAGTTATAAAATGTTGATTAACAGGTTCTGCAACACTATTCACATCTGTCACCAATGTATCATTTACTCTTAATGCTATTTGTTCCTCTTCATGTATGCTTCTACCGGTCTCCTTCTTCGCTATATCCCATATTGTCTTTATTTTGTTATCTAATATGACTATCTTTCCCTTATAATATATTTGCTTTGACATCCGTATTACAGTCTTTAATATTTTGCAGTATTTCTTGTAATGTGCTATAGCATCAACATCGGAAGTGTTTCAGATTGACAGATACAGTTTTCTTTATGTTTTACAAGATACCCCTATTCCTCGAGTAATCCATGGCTTTTTTGTAGACTTTGCTCTAACCTCAATAAGTTTTGGGGGCAAAACAGTGTTCGAATAAGGTAAGCACTTTATTAGCAAAAGTGTTATATTTTTCATTCATGCCATGAGCAATGTAAACATCAGTCCAGTGAATGTCTGTGAGGAGTGTCCTAAAATAATCAGTTTTTGGCTTATTGATTACCCTCTTGAGCTCAGATTTAACAGATTTTATATCCTGTTCAGTATTAACATTTATCAGAAGGAACTGCATGTCATGGTCTGAGAGGCCATTGACTATTGGTTTTGTAATATAATTTTGTTCATTAGACTTTTCTATAAAGATATTATCAATGGCTGTTTGTCAGCAAGTGGCTACCCTAGTGGGGAACTTAACAGTGGGAATTAAGTTGAATGATAGTGTTACTAACTCAAGTAAGTTCTTATTGGGAAGGTCTTTAAGGAAATCTACACTGAAATCACCAGCAACCACTATTTCTTTGTTTTTGTTTGTTAAATGGGCTACTACAGCTTCAAGGTGGTTTACAAACAGATTAAAGTTACCTGCAGGTGCTCGATATACACTTAATATTAGGAAGGATTTTTTGTGAAATTCTAATTCTGTTGCACTAGCTTCCATATGCTGTTCTAGGCACAATATATGAATGTCTATGTTCTTAAATTTATGACAGTTCCTAATGAATGTGGCAACTCCTCCTGCCTCCATTTCTGATCTACAAAAGTGAGATGCTAACCTAAACCGTGTAACACTTAAAAGTTCTATACCAGTGGTCACATAATGTTCAGAGAGGCAGATTATGTCAGCTGGGTTTGAAGACTCCAATTCATCTATGCAGATAGTTAATTCATTAATTTTCTTTCTCTTTCCTCGAATATTTCGATGCAATAAAGATAGACGACATTTCACATTGACTGAGTTAAAATTTGGTAGAGTTATAATATC
Organism: Schistocerca gregaria; assembly: GCF_023897955.1. Lineage (NCBI taxonomy): Eukaryota > Metazoa > Arthropoda > Insecta > Orthoptera > Acrididae > Schistocerca > Schistocerca gregaria. The sequence goes on along the minus strand of NC_064920.1, from coordinate 1,046,369,622 downwards.
TGCTGACCGTTGAAAATACTTAACCAACAGCTATTTATGCTGATGTAGTAAGCTGGAGTTATGTTTTTTGATTTATTTCTCAAACTTAAGGTTTGTCCTAGCTCTAACCTCTCTTAAAATTTGCTTTCTTTCTGTCCTACCTACCCTAAAAAGGGCCTTTTCTGAACTCTATAACCACTGGTATTTTACCACTCATGATAGTGCCTCCTCCCTTTAACTTTCTTGGTATTTCCCCAGCCAATTTACCCTTCCCCTTCCTGTTGAGGTGAAGGCCATACCTAGTATAATCCCACCTACTGAGAGAATCAACAGGAACCACACCAACGTGTGACCCTGCACCCGACATAAGCAGCCGTTCCAGCTCCAAATTAACTCTCTTCACAGAAGAGTTCAAATGAGGTCGATCATGGCGCCCAAGAACAGATACGATCTCAACACTAGTATGCTTCGATGCTGATACAATCTTCGCCAGGTCACACTCTATACTGTACCCAGGATCTCTGTCAATACTGTTACCTGCCACGCCCACTATAACCACGCTGTCTTCCTTAGTGAAATCTTTGGAAAGTGATCCTAAATCCTCTGTCACCTTCTCCAGACCAGCACTAGGTTTTAAAAAAATTGGTGACCTGTTCTGAGTAGCAGAGTAGTCACGTAGATGTAGAAGTAGATGTGGTCACCCCATGTAAGTTTGCGGTCCAGCCAGACAGAAACCTATCTTTCTCTCGGAAAAGTATTGGGCGTGTTACCTGTCTACAGTACTGTTATTTGCGCAGTAGTTTCGGTCTGAGTGTGAACAGAACTGTTTAGCACTTGTGGACGCTTACTTTAATACGCTATTGTTCGAACCAAGGCTCAGCGGTTCCGAATGCTGTCTGTAAACGTGAGTTTATGTTCGGCAGTTTCCAGTCTTGTTCAAGGATGTGCGTGTCATCTGCGTAGATGACTGATGTTGTGTTTTATGTTGCTGGGAGATCATTAACGTAGAGGGTTGAAAAATATTGGCCCCAGTATGCTTCCCTGGGGTACTCCAGCTTGAAAACTGTTTTGTGTGGATTTTTTGTGCTGCTCGTCAATGTTGAAACAACTATTGGTGAGATATGAGTGTATGAGACGTACGAGCCCGTTGTGGAAACCAGCATCTTTTAGTTTGCGTATGAGGCCGTTGTGCAAGAGACGGTGGAGAGCTTTTCCGATGTGCAGGAAGACAGCCCCCTTGGCTTTGTTCGTGTTGTAGCCGTGTGTTATATGTTGAACTGCACGGAAGAATTGCTGTGTTGCTGAGTGGTGATTCCTAAGGCCAATTGCTCCAGCCTTAGTGCGTCGTTGGCGATGCAGTACCAAGTGATGCGTTTCAGTATTACCTTCTCGACAATCTTCCTGAGAGAGCTCAGAAGACAGTTAAGTCGGTAATTTTGTGGGAGGGCGTGATCTTTCCCTAGCTTCTTGTACATCCGGATCTTGGCCGCCTTCCAAAAGTAAGGGAAGTGCTCGTGTTGTAATACGGCGTCCGTAATGTGTGTAAGGTATTCAACGACTCTATCCGTGAACTCCTCGAGGACACGGTTTTGAATGCCATCGGGACCAGGGGCTTTCCTAGCATTGAAATGCTTCATAGCGCACGTATTTCGCTTGTGCGTGGGCTGGGATAACCTGGTCCGTTTCAAGTGTGGACACTGCGCCTGAAAGGACCGGATTCTGCACGAAAGACGCTGCAAGTGTTGTGGCCATAAGTTCTGTCTTCTCCTTCGCACCGTATGCAGGGCCGTCTGGGCCTTGTTGAATAGGAATGTAGTGTTTCTCCCTGGTGAAGTGTCTGGATAGCTTCCACACGTCTGCAACAATGCCATCTAGCCCCCACTGTTCGTTTCTAAATGTTTTTATTTTCTCCCTTAGTCCTCCAGTGTGCTGACGTGCAGTTTATAGAATGGACGCGTGATATGCTGCCAGTATCTCCTGAGGCGGTTCCTGACATAAGGCCCAGGATTTCCTGGGGCAGGACTGTCGAGGGTTGTTGTTGTGTTGTATGTGAAATGGCGTCAGACATTCCTTCTTGGACAGCATTACTGAGAACCTCCACCATCTCATCAATTTATTGTGTACTGCTGATTTCGTGAGTGTCCCGAGTACGACTATCAAGCGCTTCCTTGAACAGAGTCCATTTCGCGCGCTTGTAGTTCAGTGTCTTGCCTGTTTCAGTTTCTTGCAGTGTTTCTTCCGTGTGATGTGTTAGAGGCATGTGGTTTGAGTCCAGACCTTTTCAACCTTAAGTGGGTGTCGATGTGATGCCCTTGATGAGGGCTGTGTCTAGAGGTACGTATTCGTGAATTCTAGTAGGGGTGTTTTGCGTTTAAATCTCTAGCAGCGGCGATTACCCGCAGTGCTTTATTGAGAGCTGTGTCTCTATAAAGTGTTACTATGTTTTTAGATGGGTTGTAAAGCGGTACCAGTGCAGGATTAGATTCGTTGAACTTGACCCTGACGGCCGCAGCTTCTAGTCTCTCAAGTGCAGGGAGCTCGATGTTCGTGTGCATGATAGCTGTGCTGCACCGATTCCTGCCGTCCACTTGGTCCGTATAATAGACGCCGTAACCTCGGATGTTCATTTGACGTGAGGCGTAAGTAGTATCTCGCTCAAAAGAGCCTTTCGGGTGCCCTTTCGTTCCTTAAGCGCCACCAGTTCGGTTCTTTTTGATAAGATCCCGTTGGCATTCCAAAATAGGATCTGTGAAGTAGTGTTGACGTTTGCGTTACGAGGCTGGTTTGGTGGTTTATCCAAGAATTGGTGAAAACAGTGGTGTGGGAACAGAATGTGTGTTTGTCCAGTTGAGCGAGCCCGACATGAACTAGCTGAAGACTAAAGACCATATTCTTCATGACTATGTCGGTGGCATTGAGTCCGGGGAATAATGTCTCCATTATTGTTCGGAACGTTGTGTTATGTAGGAAGTGTCCGCCAGTGAGTCATTGGTGGTTTTGGCGTCCGCTGGTGCTTGTATTGGCATGGGGTTTTGTCTGGCTTGTGAGTCAGCTGTTTGTAGAGCTGTCGTGGGCGCCTGTGTTGTCTATGTGGTGAGTCTAGTGCTCACTTTCCCATTACAGGTGTGTCCGCATGCTTTTGATCAGGTAGAGTACCAGCCGTGAATCTGTGTGTGACCTAAAGCTTGTCTTCAAAAGCTTATTTCAAAATTTAGTAAGTTTTCCTCTAGTGTAAATAACAACGCTGCTATTTAGAGACACCCATCACACAGTCGAGGAAACATGAGAATGGAAATATGCTCGCCAACGCCTAACCATGTCACCTGGCAATCACTTGATAGACTGATTCATTAGGTATGTGTAGGGAGACACATTTGTCTACTAGTAACCAGTTGCGTAGATGTATTTGTACAACTTTTGCACACCATCTCGTAATTTAATTTGTCCAATTCGACTGAACTTTTAAGCTCGAGTGCTTTCAAGCTTTCATGATGAGTTATATTGGTGGTGCAAACTAACAAGCTCTTGTAGTGTGGAGGGAAACGGCCAGTTCGTGTCGTGGGAGGAAAACTCACCACAGCAGCTTCTGGGGCCATGAAGCTAATCTCAAAAAGGAAATGACTCTGCCGACATTGCGCCGAACTCGTATAGAGAGGCAGTAACTGTTGACTGCGGCGCTTCTTCCTTGCCACCAAAAATAGGCTTTAACCAAACGGATTACAATGAGAAAAATCATAGGCCGACACTTGAGCTGTGAATGTTATATTTGCTATAAAAAGGGTATTTGGATTCATTAAAAATATCCAAACAGACATTATCTTCCTGATTGTCATTTGAGAAGATTTATTTGTTTATACAAAACAACACTAAAGATTTAGTAGGCTGGAGGACGGTGCTGGCTCCTGATTGGCTAATGGAACCACAGGTTTTGCGAGCTGGACTGGAGATTAAGGTTTCAAAGGGCACTTGTTGTTGGCATTTCGACAGTTGCAGGTGTGCAGTTTTGAGTTTTTGTCTCCTCCTAACAAAGTTGTGCCACATTTTATTTTAAAGGAAGGATTTAAAAGAAAACGGAATCTGTGATTCCTGACAACATCTCAACATTTTAGCGGTGTTGAGCGATAAGCCTGATTCCTTAAAGTAACTGTAAATGGAACATGCTAACATCGGAAAAAAAATATTATTAATATGGCTTCCACGTACACATTTCCGGGTAGTTAGCCAGCAATTATCATTTTAGCAACCATGCTCACGTGGTGTATCTAATATATGCAGAGAGTTGTGTGTGTCCGAAGTGCGAAAGGGCAAGGAAAAAATAAACAGTTTGGATTGGAAATAGTTGATCTATGGCTCTGTAAAACACACTTAAATTTGCTGGTTCCCTAAGGTGACGGAATTCCGCACAGACCAGCCCAGCTAGGTCAGAGCACAGAACAATTTCCCATCATATGTGGTTTGTCAAGGTAGCCAGTAAAGACACAAAAATCCGACTTCCTTTTTTATTTCGTCGTACATAGCCATGATTTTATCACCATTCTGCCTTCATACATAACTAATGTAGATTGGTCTTCCCACCTCACCCAAATTCATTTTTTTTTCTATTTTATCGCAGTGGTTCATAAGATTTTTCATATATTATGAGTGTTTCTAGAAAAGAAATCTTGTGGTAACTTCAAAGAACTACTGCAAAACAAAATTTATGTTGTATGTGACCTATGGCGGTATATTGTGTATAAAACAGACGGAAAGGCTTCGTCCCGCCGTGGCCCTCAGTGGTTCACAACCCCACAACAGGCCACAGCAGCCCACCCACCCCACCGCCGGCCCCCACTGAACCCACGGCTACTGTGCCCCCCACCCCCTCCCCCCACACCCGGGAACGTCTCATAGCAGTCGAGCGTAACCCCAAATGTTTGCGTACTAGAGTAATTATAGTGCACGTATACGTGGAGACAGTGTTTGCGTAGCAATCGCCGACATAGTGTATCTGAGGCGGGAACCAGCCCGCAGTGGCCGAGGTAAATGGAAAACCGCCTTAAAAACCATCCACACGCCGGCCGGCCCACGGAACCTCGACACTAATCAGCCGCCGGCCGCGGTGGTCTCGCGGTTCTAGGCGCGCAGTCCGGAGCCGTGCGACTGCTACGGTCGCAGATCCGAATCCTGTCTCGGGCATGGATGTGTGTGATGTCCTTAGGTTAGTTAGGTTTAAGTAATTCTAAGTTCTAGGGTACTGATGACCACAGCAGTTGAGTCCCATAGTGCTCAGAGCCATCTGAACCATTCTGAACTAATCAGTCTGGCCGACTCGTGCCAGGGACCAGCACGCCTTCCCGCTCTGGATATGTCACATTAGTTAGAGATCAAAGTCATACAAGAAACGACATATTTCTCGTAGCGATGAAGGCGTCAACATTCTGCCAAAGCACTGAAACGTTCATGTAAGAATACAAACGCGTAGTACGCTATAGATACGGTAGCGCATTCCTTTTCGATAACTTCAGTGATCTAGAATTTGTAGTTGTCAAACAAGAATTTTGTAGTAACCGGAGCTTTACGCATAAGTTATTACAGAATTTTTGGCTATGACAAATACCTGAGAAGAACAGGGCTCAGATGTTAATCGCAAGGTTTTTTTTTTTTTCTCTCATTCTAAGCATTATACAGTAATGTTCTTCCTTCCGGGACGCTGTCTACATCTACATCTACGACTGTCTATATGCATCCGTACGAACGTCTGAAGTACAGCATTGTATGGTAGTGAAACATGGACTGTGGGAAAACCGGAACAGAAGAGAATCGAAGCATTTGAGATGTGGTGCTATAGTCTAATGTTGAAAATTAGGTGGACTGATAAGGTAAGGAATGAGGAGATTCCACGCATAATCGGAGAGGAAAGGAATATGTGGAAAACACTGATAAGGAGAAGGGACAGGATGATAGTACATCTGCTAAGACATGAGGGAATGACTTCCATGGTACTAGAGGGAGCTGTAGAGGGCAAAAACTGTAGAGGAAGACAGAGATTGGAATACGTCAAGCAAATAATTGAGGACGTAGGTTGCAAGTGCTACTCTGAGATGAAGAGTTTAGCACAGGAAAGGAATTCGTGGCGGGCCGCATCAAACCAGTCAGTAGACAGATGGCCAAAAAGAAAAAAAAAAAAAAAAAAAAAAAAAACTAACCCTAATTGCACTAATCTTATCTTCATTGTTTCTTCATTGTTCCTTAACGCGAAACGTACGTTGAACCTTTCTGCGCTCAGCCTCAAATGTCAGTCCTCTAAATTTACTTAATAACCCTGCTCCAAAAGAATTTATCCTTCTCTCCAGTGATTTTCATTCGAGTTCAAGATGCATCTCCGTCTTACTTGCGTCTTGCTCGAACCTGCCAGTAACAAAACTGGCGGCCCGCTTCTGAATTGCTTCGATGTCTTCCATTACGCAGGTATGGTGTCGATCCCAAACACAACTTAACAATGGGTCGCACTATCGTCCTATGTGCGGTATCCTTTACAGATGAACCACACATTCTTTAAATAAACCGAAGTGAACCATTTTCCTTTCCTACAACACCACTTACATGTTCATTGCATTTCATACTGATCTACACCATTATACCTAGATACTTAATCGATATTAACACATTGCTAACGCTGTACTAGGAGCACGACTCACGCCCTGTACTCAAAGCTTTATTTCCGCCAGTATCTCGTCTCCTACCTTTCAAACGTCACAGAAGCCCTCCTGCAAACTTGCAGAAATAGCACTCCTGGAAGAAAGGATATTGCGGAGACATGGTTCTGCCGCAGCCAGCGGGATGTTTTCAGAATGAAATTTTGTTCCGCGGAGTGGCCACGCGGTTAGAGGCTCCATGTCATTGACTGCGCGGCCCCTCCCGCCGGAGGTTCGAGTCCTCTCTCGGGAATGGGTGTGAGTGTTGTTCTTAGCATAAGGTAGTTTAAGTAGTGTGTAAGCCTAGCGACCGATGACCTCTGAAGTTTGGTCCCTTAAGAACACAGATGTTTGAACATTTGAGAATGAAATTTTCACTCTGCAGCGGAATGTGAACTGATATGAAACTTCCTGGCAGATTGAAACTGTGTGCCGGACCGAGACTCGAACTCAGGATCTTTGCCTTTCGTGAGAAAGTGCTCTGCCATCTGAGCTACCCAATCACGACTCACTCCCCGTCGTCGCAGGAGAGTTTCTGTGAAGTTTGGAGGGTAGGACACGAGATACTGGCGGAAGTAAAGCGGTGACGACGTGCTTCGATAGCTCAGATGGTATACCACTTGCCCGCGAAAGACAAAAGTCACGAGTTCGAGTTTCGGTCTGTCACACAGTTTTAATCTGCCAGGGTCAACATCCGTTCGAATTTAAAAACCAGGTAAACCCAACAACATGGTAGAAAGCTATCGCCCCATCGCCCTACTTAGCCACTGCTACAAGCTTTTTGAAAGATTAGTATATAACAGAATAAGTAGCGCTATCCTAGAGAACGTTCAAGTTGATCAGGCTTGCTTCAGACCAGGGCGTAGCTGCTGCGACCAAGTATTGCCTCTCACATCCTTCATAGAGTCAGGATACCAACTGAAGCAGAAAACATATGTGGCGTATGTTGATCTAACTGCCACCTTCAACACCGTGTGGAGGGAAGGCCTTATCTACAAATTTATCTGCATCGTACCCTGAAAAACAATGACTCGGCTGATTACAGCATGCTGAGCGATCGGGAGTTCCAGGTAATCACTGGAAGCGACATAAGTAAGGAGAGGAAGATGAACAACGGATTGCCTCAAGGATCAGATTTCTCATCATTACTGTTCAACCTATACCTATCTGATCTACCTGACATTCCGTCCAGAAAATACTGATCTGCCCATGACCTGGCTCTAGCCTAAAACACTAGAAAATGAAGACAACAGAAGAGATTGTAACCAATGACCGATCTGCATTAAATAATTACTTCAAAATCTGGAGACTCCAACCCAGTGTGAGTAAAACAGAAGTGTGTTACTTCCACCCAAATAATCGGTTGGTGAACATAAAACTGTAAGAAAGTTTCAGAGGCTGAATCCTTCATCATAACTGTAACCCAAATTATCTTGGTGTCGTCATGGTTCGTACACTATGCTCTAAACAACACCCTCTTAACTTAGCTCAAAAGCTGAGGATTCGAAACAACATCCTCCATAAGCTATGCGGAACTACCTAGGGATCTTTAGCAACCACCTTGCGATATTCAGCTCTGGGCTTGGTGTGCTCAGGTGCTGAGTATTGTGCACCTGTTTGGACAAACAGTCATCATACAAGGCTTGTTGATACGCAGCTGAATACGGCAATGTGCGTAATATCTGGCGCAATCAGATCTACTCCAGTTTATTGGCTTCCACTGTTAACCCGTATAATGCCTCCTGATCTACCCAGACGTACTGCCCTTATGAGAGAATTCCACAAGATCTCCAGGAATTCCAACCTGCTTGTGCATAGCGACCTGCCACTTTTAAATTGTAACAGATTGAAATCACGCCATCCAACTCTGTGTGATGCTACTGACATGGTTGCTAAGGATTTCAAACCTCTTGAAGAATGGAAAGGCCGGTGGGAAGCAGTGACAGATGAGCACGTGCATAACATCTTCTCAGGTGGTAAACATCCAAGTGGATTCGACCTACCACGCAAGACCTGGACCACTCTCAAGAGAATCTGTACCGGCCATGGCCGATGCAGGGATGCTTTCTTTAAGTGGAAGAAGCTACCTGATCCAGCCTGTGACTGTGGGGCTCCATACCAGACTGTTCACCACATTATCAGTGAATGCAGGATTCTAGCATATCACGGCACCAAAGAGGACGTGCTGGTAGCAACTCCAGGTGCAGTGTGCTGGATTGAAGGACTGGATATTCAGTTGTAAAGACAAACTTAAGTTTCTTGTGTGTCAATATGTACATATGTACATGTAATTTAATTTCATGATATGTGTGTATTAGCCACACGTAAATAATAAATAAAAATCTGCAAGGAAGTTTCATATCAACACACACTACGCTGCTGAATGAAAATTTCATTTTGGAAGCAGAAAGCTGTAAATGATTTTTTTTTTTTTTTGGTGGGAAACCATAGCGTCGCAGATATTCTTAGATGCTTGCATAATGTCTACGGAGGCCTGGTAGTGAACGAAGCAAAAGCAAGGTAAGTCGTTGAGGCGAGCTGTCTGTTATCACAACAAGGTCGCGCAGACCTGTCCGATGTCCCCTCCTGCCGGCCGGCCACACATAGCTGCGACTGCAGTGTGGGAACATGAGAGCACTCTCTTTCGAGGTGATTGACGGGTCGCAATCAAACAACTCGCTGTTCAACTGGGATAATGCTGAGACAGTCGTCCACCTGTTGGAATAGTCAAAAACGTGTCCCTACTGCATTCGTCACCGCCTAATGGATGTCCATAAACATCAACGAAGGACCAACTGTGAGGCTTTGTTTGTGCGTTACGAGGCTGATCGGGACGATTTTATGTCGGACATTGTTAATAGACGACGAAACAAGGGGTTCATCACTTCGAACAGAAAAAGTTCAAAGTCGCACCCTCAGCTGGTCAAGTCATTGCGACGGTCTCCTGGAACTCTGAAGGTGTTATCCGGTTTGATGTCCTCCCTCATGGCACAACGGACAAACCTGAAGCGTATTGTGCTATAGGCGCACAGTCCGGAACCGTGCGACTGCTACGGTCGCAGATTCGAATCCTGCCTCAGGCATGGATGTGTGTGATGTCCTTAGGTTAGTTAGGTTTAAGTAGTTCTAAGTTCTAGGGGACTGATGACCACAGCAGTTGAGTCCCATAGTGCTCAGAGCCAGCCATTATTGTGCTACCCTCAGGAAATCGAAGAAGCGACTTCAGCGTGGTCGTCACCACAAAAATGCAAACGAATCTGTCCTTCTCCATGACAGCACAAGGCGCCACACAAGTCTGCAAACACCTGAGAGGAGCTCACAACACTTCACTGGAATCGTCTTCCCCAACCCCCCTTCAGGCCGGATCTCGTACCTTCCGACCTCCATGTGTTTGTCCAAATGGAGGAAACTGTTAGTGGAGTCGGTACTTCGATGATTGGGAGGTTATTGAAGAAACAAGACGTTGACTCCGACGTCGACGAGTAGTATGATATTGCGCAGGACCTCCCAATGAAGTGGCGTAAGGCCGTCCCATTGAAGGGAGATTATATTGAAAAATAGGGTCTTGTAGTCAAAAGAGTGGGAAATAATGATACGTGTTAGAATTCTGGATAAAATCAGCCCCTCTTCGAAATAAATCTGTTGCATTACTTAATGGAAGCCCCTCGTACATCAAAAGTACAAGTTAATAAAAAACTGTTGATTAAAAACCCGTTCAATTTCTGGTCGACTGAACCTGACACTACGCATTAGGCTTGTGGACTAACTTTTTCTGTAAGACAGTTCTGAGTGCACATTCAGTTTTGACTGAAATATATATCCGCCAGACTCTCTTCTCCATTAAATTCGCCAGGCGGTTTCAGATTTTCTGTCAAGTCGTAAGCCAACTTTGAAGACTTAATCAAAGCTGGTGACATTAAGAAGGAATTTAAATTTCTCGTGTGTGCTGCAAGCATTTCTTTGTAATTTTCTTCGGATGTTGGTTTGAAAAACTCATTATGAGGTATGAGTTGTCATACATGTCTGCTGCTTCTCTACAATAATTTTAATCTGTTTTGCAGTGGAGTTTTAGAAACTTTGAAACGATAGGCAGCAGCGCTCTAGGACATTTTCCTTCCAAAATACTTGAAATCGCTCGGTTCAATGTAGTCTCGAACGACTCCCTACGACCTTCATCGGCAGGCGTCTTCCTCAACCTTGGCATTGTGCCCTAAATAAAAAAAAAGTACTTATGTGGCGTTCCTATCCGACTGACATTGAACGTTAAAACTCGGCAGAAACCGATTCGGGCGAACGTAATTTCTTTACTACGACAGAATCTACATGAGACTGGTAGCACTAGTATGATTATATTATTTCTTGCCTTTAATCTTAGATTACTACAACTGTAAGGTGTCAGGCAAATCCACCACCTTCCCTGAAAACCCTGACATAATAAGCAAATCCAGTAGTATGTCACATAGCTCAGAATAAATCGTGACATTAAATTAACCAAAGTAACACGAGTAACGAGTGAGCAAATGAAATACCACAGACTAACACAAGAATGCCTAAATGCATGTCGTACCTTCCCACCGAGAGACCGACGCAGTCCTGAGGGGAGAAACGAGAACAGAAGCCAAGAGCAGAACCGTGTAGGCTAGAAGGCCCTACGATAAGGGACGGACTGGACACCCACGTCGCCAGCTAACCACTAGAGCCACACCACCCGCACGTTCTAGCGTGAGACTTTTTCGCGTCTCTGTTACGTCAAGGACCACCCGCCAGCCCATGTTAAAAGCTAGAGCCCTCCAGAAAAACAGTATAGATCTTACGATAACACAAAAAGGGCCACTACCACCCGCAAGTTTTAGCGTGAGCCTTTTCTCGTGTCTGTTACATTAGGACCACCCCCCAGCCCATGTTAAAAGATAGAGCCCTCCAGAAGAACAGTAAACATCTTACGATAACGCTAAAGGGACCACACCAGCTGCAGGTTTTAGCGTGAGACTTTTTCGCGTCCCTGTTACGTTGCAAACTTTAAAAACATTGCCCCACCACGAAAAGTATAACGTTTCTCATTGTATAGACAGAATTTTTGTAGACGGAGCTTAAGGTTAACATTGAGACCCTGATTGGTCAGATGAAAACACAGCCAGATAGTTTTTTTTTTAAAACCAACTTCGGTAAATTGTAGTTAGGAGAGAGTTGCTTCTGAGATGGCGAGGTGAGTGGAGCTGTGCTGCCCGCCGCTGCCCTGACGCTGCCTAAACACCGACAAGGTAATGAACGCACGCGATGCCGCATTTTTGAGCGCATAAGGGTTCACTCAGAACAGCAGAAGTCTCATCTGTTACACCCCCTTTTTGCGTAATACTAATGTCGATCGTTAATTAAAACTCATGGTGTTCACATTTGCCACTTGAAGAACAGATCTGAAACGCGATGATTTTTCTTTTATATAGTTATTGAAAAAAATGGTTCAAATGCCTCTGAGCACTATGGGACTCAACTGCTGTGGTCATCAGTCCCCTAGAACTTAGAATTACTTAAACCTAACTAACCTAAGGACATCACACTCGTCCATGCCAGAGGCAGGATTCGAACCTGCGACCGTAGCAGTCCCGCGATTCCGGACTGCGCGCCTAGAACTGCGAGACCATCACGGCCCGCTATAGTTATTGAGAAGCCACATCAGCCACTGTAATTTACGACAAGTTAGATAAGTAATTAAAGATAATTCAAGGTCACTGTAGACCATTTTGATAGTTTTCTCTTTTGTGAAACTTAATTTAAACCTAGATTATAGATGTGATATGGCATAGGTCATCCTTCGATCCATTGTAGAACTTGGAAACCCACTCAGGAAATATTCGTTCACGATTTTGTTGAACGTAGTTGGTTTTTACCATCCTGTATTGAAACATTTCCTTTTATCAATAGTGCAATTTATAAACAATGTTTTGTGAGTAGAATAAAACATCCAATGGTAAACGTAACTGCTTTTTCGACATTATTTTACCAGATAACTATAAATAGGAAAGCCTTGAACCCCTTCCACTAAATTTATTTAGTATTAAGATTCTTTTACAGGGAGTGCAGTGGAGCTGACGCTGAGATCATTAAGTATTTGGTTATATCATCGCTAGTCTCACTGAACTCTTCTGAATTCTACATGTCATGTGTGGTCTGGCTTCTCCTTACCAGCAACAGGTCCCAGATTCAAACTAGTTAATTCCCTACAAAACACGCTCAGAGCGTCGTTGCGCGAAAGTGGTAGGGAGACACGATATAGAACAAACAGACACCACCATGAATGTTTAGACAACCTCTTAAAAATTACGATTGCATTTGGTACCAATTCGCGGCTCTCGCCAATCTGATACCGTCATTATAGGGTGAACTTATTTTGTATGTGACATACTATTGGAGACCGTGTAACTGTAATTAACTAGTGGATTAACTATAAAGTACGACGCCCTTCGAATGAAAGATCGAGTAGTAAAATTTATGATGGTTTATTAACAACGTAACGATTTCCTTCCTTCAGGGTTCTAGAGTCAAAAGTATAAACTGATGCTAAAAATTACATCATTCACCAGTTTCGATACTCAAAAACTAACAAAATGTGCTTGTGACACAAACTCAACAGCTACATCGCTAAGGTTCTAGCCTCTGGTGGAGTCATGTCTAAGCTTTATTCCAACCACTGAATGCGTCCGCTGTTTTTTCGGCAACCGGAGAAACATAACGCCGCCACCCACCGGCTCACACGACTGCCATCCCCCTACACCCGCCCCAAACACACAAACTTTTATGAGCAATTTTTCTGATGCCTGGTTTGCACTAATATCTTTCCTTAGCACCTCGTGTCTCTTGCCCATAATTTCTCATTTCTCAACTGTCTCTTTAATGCTGACTGCATGTTCATTCCCATAATGTACGAAACACGCCTAAATTTAGGAATTCCTTGATATTAATATATATTAATATTACTATATTAATTTATATTAATATTGATGCACATTTTTTGTATCACGGCGGGTTTCTCTCAGACGGGCATCACCAGGTTATACCCCCAACGGTATTCTTAACAGAAGCTGGCCGAGCTCTGCCAGTATCATGAATTATGACGTGTAGTTATCGTACATAGAGTTAGAATCAAATTCTGGAATACGACGATCATATGGACTTTCCATTGACCGCCTGGAAAAAGCACGGCAAGCAGCAAGTGCTGGTAACTTGGCATGGAGTATACAGTAGTGTTCTATCCTCTGTTGAGGAGTGATGAAACACGCTCTGAAATCATAATTATTACTGTACGTAACGAAAATGCACTTCTGAGCCAGAACATCTTCACAAATTGACTTAAAGCTTTCTGTCTCGAGGATTAGGGAAGAGAGTTCTACGTAGTGCTACTAGGGAGGTAGCCACTGCTAATCAAGGCGAAGCTGTGTCTCTATTGGAAGCGCAGGTGACCGCGCAGACATAACACAGTGCCCGTCGATTGCAGCGCTGTGTGCTGCGACTCACAAGCCACGTAGTGGCGAAGCTGGTGTCCCCGGACGCTGTGACTGTTGCTGGTGGCTCCACTGTATTCACTTCCTTGCCTAGTCATTTTACTAACAACTTTGAATGTGAGGCAGGAGCCGTACCTGTCCGGCTAAACATAGATGGAAGTGCGGTGGTCGAACTATGTCGGAGACAGCCTTAATACACCACAACTACATTATAAACTGAACAATCTAGTGAACACAGCATGCCAAGTTCTCTGCACTCACTGCAAGCTGTGCTTTTGCTAGGTCGTTCCTGCTCGAACTTCACGGAGTCTCTTCGCCGTCGGAAGGCTGTGAATTTCGCAAGACAAAGTGTTTTGCCCCACATGCATGTCACGAATGTGCTCACGTGAATTGGACTGTCTTTTTTTTTCAGCTGTTTCGTTTCTGCTTGAGCAGCTAGACGTTGTCTTCTTATTGTGATGCTGCGCTAAATACTTCAGCCCGGCGTCCATATCTCCATTTTTTGTGGACTGTTGTGTCCTCGAATAAAAGATACGGCCAAATGTTTGAAAACAACCTTGCAGGCGTCGTGCTTCCACAATATGTTGAAGTGGTCCAGCTGGAAAGTTTTGCGGCAGGTTCGGAGCAAAGCGGAGAGCGCAGTTGTTTGGAGAATAGAGCTCTGAATTTGTTCTTCGACTACCTTCCCCCAGACGACGGTGGCGTGCTCCATGACAGAGCAGAGCAGCACCTTGTATCTTGTATACTGTAGCTGGCCAGAGCACTGCAGCCGTGTGGCGAATCCGCTCGAATAGCGCTCTTCTACATCACACGCAATGCACGCTAACTCGGAAGCACGCACTCGGGAGGACGACGGTTCAATCCCGCGTCCGGCCATCCTGATTTAGGTTTTCCGTGATTTCCATAGATCGCTCCAGGCAAATGCCGGGATGGTACTTTGAAAGGGCTCTGCCGACTTCCTTCCCCGTCCTTCCCAAACTCGATGAGACCGATGACCTCGCTGGCTGGTCTCTTGCCTCAAAACAACCCAACCCAACTCCAACCCACTCACGCGGTATCACCCACTTAGTGACAGGCAACAGGAGTAGATTAGTGTTTAACGTCCCGTCGACAACGAGATCATTAGAGACGGAGCGCAAGCTCGGGTGAGGGAAGGATGGGGAAGGAAATCGGCCGTGTCCTTTCAAAGGAACCATCCCGGCATTTGCCTGAAGCGATTTAGGGAAATCACGGAAAACCTAAATCAGGATGGCCGGAGACGGGATTGAACCGTCGTCCTTCCGAATGTGAGTCCAGTGTGCTAACCACTGCGCCACTTCGCTCGGTGACAGGCAACAGCCGCATGGCCTTGCCGTGCGGGTAAGGAAATACAGACTACAAAACGTAGCCTTCTTTCACCTACAATAACAACAATAATGCCAAATCAATCAGCACTGTATTTCGGAGTATGTGTTGAAAGGTGGAGCCCCTCTAACTGGTTGCATCTGATCGGACGCGGAGGGGGGAGGGGGGGGGGAAGGTCAAGGGCACACGATGCCCACTAAAGCTCTGCAGTGCTGAAACCATCCTTTAAGTTTTTATTTACAGTGCAACAAATAAAACATGAAAATGCTTATAGGGGAACGGCCCCGACGGTTTGGGCTGCAATTCACTACGCAGCAGCAATGTTAAGCATCCAGTTCACTGAGCCAGCTGATGGTCAGTCGTCGTTTTACTTGCTTTATGTGCCACGTATTATAGGTTCATTTACACAGATGTTAGAAAATATAGAAAATGTAGTGACTCATCTATTTTTATGCAATCAAATTTGCATGAAAATCTCGTTAGTAAAAATTTACAAACATCGGATAAAATCTCCGTGACAAACAAGGGAGCACCGAGGCCGTGCGTCTTTGGCAGATGTGAGGCATTTGGTATATCTGGAAATTTAATGCGTCATTACGGAGTAAAGAGTTTAACAAAAAAAAAGAACCTTTAAAAACCTACTGTCGTATACTAGAGAATACACTCTGGCAAATGAGTGAAGATTGGAGAATTTCTAATGGCCCAGTGGATCTTCGAGCTGAAATTTGCAATTTCCGTATTCAATGCATGCTCTGTTTTAGAAAATAATGTGCCGGGAAGAGAAGGCTATAGCTTTGAAGACACATTGTACGTCCCGCAGAAATGGAAATTCAGCCAAGTCCAACAAGCTTCCGAAAGTCATCATAAAATTTATTTCAAGATGCATGGAAAATCTGGCTACCCGACAATAGCACGGACGCTGAAGGCAGCCACTAAGTTTACCACGAGACAGCCCGCTCACAACTGCCAGAGCGGGGCCAGCTGTTCGCCACAGCGGCCCAGTACGCTGGCTACAGTGCACGTCAATTTTTTATTGGCTGCCGCAGAAGGCCTGCCTAGTGCGTTAAAGCCCTACTACAGCACCGACTCGGCTCCCTTCAACTATCTCTGCACCTGCCAATACGTCTCCCCCTAGCACTGCTAACACGGCGCAACAACTCTACGTAAGCAGCCAAC
This sequence comes from Schistocerca gregaria, assembly GCF_023897955.1. Taxonomy (NCBI): domain Eukaryota; kingdom Metazoa; phylum Arthropoda; class Insecta; order Orthoptera; family Acrididae; genus Schistocerca; species Schistocerca gregaria. Next base: position 1,046,352,950 of record NC_064920.1, on the reverse strand, counting down.
GACGAGGTAGCAGCCGACAAAAAGTCACAGTCTTCAAAACCTTTCTTAGATTGCTAACACTACTGGATAGGCGTGCCTCGTTAGTACAATTACGCAATTCATGGTTGCAGTGCTATCAGATGGGTGAACCAAGCAAGAAATCAGTGGTTCGTAACGATTAACCTCACCAGACTTCTAACCTAAAGTCTCCTAAAACATTTATGGAATGCTGCTCGACGTCCAGAGTCATCCAAAGCGTTTTAGGATTAACTCTGAGTGAGCTTGCATTTAGAATAACGAATAGTTTTTCGATACGACATCCATCTACGGAGTTACGTAGGGCTTGGGCACCAAAAATTTCGGAAGAGACGCTGAGTTGGAGTACATAAAAGATTTCGTAATATTGCAGCACACTTGCAACTTTGTGAAAGTGAAAGTCTCAAGAGACGATTCTTAAGACATTTCTCACCTTTCTGTACCAACTGCAATCAATGCAGTAGTCTTACCCTCGATTTAAAAACAAGTAGTTCACCTACAGTTGTCTCCATGACCACGGCAGGCTTACAAAGAACTGCAGACATAAATAGCCAAAGAAATAGCGTCACGAATTTCGAACGGCATTATGACATAAAAAGAAGGTTTTATTAAGAATGTTATTTGAGAAATGAAGTTAAAGGGGAACTACAACCAAGTATTTGCCAAAAACTAATCAGAATTGATGATTTCTCAATTTTTGCTGAAGATGATTATGAGTTGAAACTCATGCATCAACGTCATGACTAAAGGCATTCAGGAGTGCATTGCATGTGTAGAACGTAGTTTCTTTAGTGTCATAACATAAATCTCCGTAAATCATATAAAGTTTCTGAATCATGCTGAAAACAAATTTGAAAGAAAAGAAATGTACATTCGTTTAATAAATGACAAAGAATGGAAGCTATAATTGCAATTGGATTTCAGATTTATCTATTGTCCTTAACACTTTTTATTTGCAGGTGACAAGTAAGCGGTTTTATTCATGTAAGAGAACAACGTTTCGAATAATATTTGTTACTGAGGAATAATGAATGGTAATTTACGTAATTATTCGTTATTCATCATTCGTATTTTGCCAAATTCTGGTGCCAAATGAAGTCCATCGTGCTTACACACATTGTAAATTCACAGCCTATGGGCAGGTGACTGCAGGCGTGTGGAGTAGGCGTGACTTTCGTGGCTGTGCCAGCTGCGTGTACGTGCGCTCACGCGGTTGTCATTAGCCTCGGTCATTTTCGGCAACTTCCGTCAACGTTCGCGAAGATTATTAGCGCTCTCACTCGCATATCACAACCGCACGCCGACAACGCAGATAAGGCACGCGGTTGCACGGCGCTGTGGCATAGCCGTACAGCGCCAAATCGTCAGTGTAGAGAGCCAGCTGAAAATTCTTTCTTCCCTTTTCTTTTGAGTGAATATGATCGTCATATTCCATAATCTGTCTATAACGTTACGTGGCACAAACGGGTAAAACCATTACTCTTTTGTATATCTACGTAATTACTCTGCTATTCTCAATAACGTGCCTGGAAAAGGGTTCAATGAACCACCTCTTCCACTCTCGAAAGGCGCACGGGAAAATCGAGCACTTACATTTTTCTGTGCGAGCTCTGATTTCTCTTATTTTATCGTGATGATCGTTTCTCTCTATGTCGGTGGGTGCCAACAGAATGTTTTCGCAATCGGAGGAGAAAAATGGTGATTGAAATGTTAGCTTACTAATTTATATATCCTCAAAATTGGCAATTAATCTGATCGCAAAAGTTGCTGAACCTGGTTGCTTTAGGAGATCCAAAATATTAATTTTCCAATTAAGATTCTCATCATATGTACACCCAAAAACTTAGTATGCTCTACTCTGTCTACTGACTTCTGTTGATGTGTTATATTTATTAAAGGAACAGTACTTTATCCAGCAGAAAATTGGATGTACTGTGTTTTTTCAAAGCTTAGAGCACGGCCATTTGTAGAAAACCAATTAACGACTTTTCAAAACACCTAATTTATATCATTTTCAATTGAACTTTGTTTTACTGGATTAATAATGATGCTTGCATCATCAGCAAACAGTGTCAGTTCAGTTTCCTGTTTCAGATAGGAAGGGAGGTCGTTCACATATATCAAGAACAGAAGGGGACACATGATTGATCCCTGTGGAACACCTAATGTAATTTCACCCCAGTTAGATGAAGTGCAAATTTATTTAAATCACTTGACCCATATAAGGAAACTTTTTGCTTCCTGTTCTGTAGGTATGACTTAAACCACTCATATGATATTCCATTTATAGCATAGACTTGTAATTTCTGTAACATAGTGTCATGGTTCACACAGTCAAATGCTTTGGACAAGTCACAGAAAATTCCTATTGGTGACATTTTACTATTTAAAGACTCTGTTATGTGGACAGTGAAATTGTATATTGCTGTCTCAGTGGAACAGCATTTTTGAAATCCGAACTGTGATTTACTAAGTATCCCAGTACTGTTGAAATGGCTAACCACTCTTGAGTACATTACTTTCTCAAAGATTTTTGAAAATTCTGTAAGCAAGGATACTGGCCGATAATTATTGACATCTGTGGTTTCACCTTTCTGTAGAGAGGCCTGACAGTGGCATATTTTCACCTGTCTGGAAAAATACTTTGAGTTAGTGATGCATTACATATGTGACTAGAACATCAGCTGTAATTGCTCCACATTGTTTTAATACCTTATTAGAGATGTCATCTACTCCAACAGATCATTTATTTTCCTATCGCGAAGAAACACGCCTCTTTTAAAAAAATTATTGCCTCTCCAATTCACCTATCATGTCTGTGGCACTATCTCCCCTATTTCGCAATAATACAAAACGAGCGGCCCTTCTCCGAATTTTTTCGATGTCATCCGTCAGTCCCACCTAACGTGGATCCCACACCGCACAGCAGTACTCCAGAATATGGCGGACAAGCTTGGTGTAAGCAGTCTCTATAGTAGACCTGTTGCACTTTCTAAGTGTTCTGCCAATAAATCGTAGTCTTTCGTTTTCACCAAAGTGCAGTCATTTTTACGAGTCTCTACACGAAATATCAGACATAGTACCCCCTTCAAACATACGGGAATAACAGAAAGTGTTTGGAGGCAACCCGGTCAGGCAGACCGCCTTAGACACACTGCTCAGCGAGTGTAGCAGCAACATAGAGGTTCACAGGTGCCGACTCCATGGGACCTGAGGGGGCCTGAGCTTGGAATTTTTTACTTTCCTTGTTCGACGATAGTTACCTTTTACAATACATTCAGTAATGAGTTAAGACAAATAATTATTACGGTAGTAAACACACTAACTGAAAACGAGTCGTGTGAATCGTGATAGTGTTATGGTTCTGCGGGTACACTTGAATTCATCCCGGTGCGCGACCCTTCGGATGAAGTCTGGCGCCGGAGAGCCAACACGGCGGCATCGGCGACATCATAAGGACTGCAGTAGAAGCGCCTGGAACCATCCGCCTCGCGTTGCCTTGACGCTTCGAGACGACGCCGTGGCTGTATAAAGTCCACCCTGCTCTCGCAGCCAATCACTGTGGATAGTTTCGTTCAACGCATGCTGCAGACGTGTGTAGTGTTCCAACTTTAGTGTCTAGTTGACTATTTAATATGACTATATTTTATTCGTTTACTTTAGTTTCTTAGTGTATTGTGAATTAAATTTGGAATGGATGAATTTGTTACAAAAAAGGCGTGCTTGGAAGTTGATGATACTGCAAGTCAACCACCAGCAATTATTGTGTCGTCAATTGCTTCATCATCTTCAGGCGAGAACCGTTCACAGACGAAACCTGGACAATCCGATAAGGGAAGATCATTTCAGAAGTCTCGGTTGATCAAATATACATGGCTAGAATATGAAGCATCTACAGAAAACGTATTTTGCAAAACCTGTAAAGAAGCAGATGCTAAATATCTACACTCCTGGAAATTGAAATAAGAACACCGTGAATTCATTGTCCCAGGAAGGGGAAACTTTATTGACACATTCCTGGGGTCAGATACATCACATGATCACACTGACAGAACCACAGGCACATAGACACAGGTAACAGAGCATGCACAATGTCGGCACTAGTACAGTGTATATCCACCTTTCGCAGCATTGCAGGCTGCTATTCTTCCATGGAGACGATCGTAGAGATGCTGGATGTAGTCCTGTGGAACGGCTGCCATGCCATTTCCACCTGGCGCCTCAGTTGGACCGGCGTTCGTGGTGGACATGCAGACCGCGTGAGACGACGCTTCATCCAGTCCCAAACATGCTCAATGGGGGACAGATCCGGAGATCTTGCTGGCCAAGGTAGTTGACTTACACTTTCTAGAGCACGTTGGGTGACACGGGATACATGCGGACGTGCATTGTCCTGTTGGAACAGCAAGTTCCCTTGCCGGTCTAGGAATGGTAGAACGATGGGTTCGATGACGGTTTGGATGTACCGTGCACTATTCAGTGTCCCCTCGACGATCACCAGAGGTGTACGGCCAGTGTAGGAGATCGCTCCCCACACCATGATGCCGGGTGTTGTCCCTGTGTGCAGAAGCGACTCTCATCGCTGAAGACGACACGTCTCCATTCGTCCCTCCATTCACGCCTGTCGCGACACCACTGGAGGCGGGCTGCACGATGTTGGGGCGTGAGCGGAAGACGGCCTAACGGTGTGGGGGACCGTAGCCCAGCTTCATGGAGACGGTTGCGAATGGTCCTCGCCGATACCCCAGGAGCAACAGTGTCCCTAATTTGCTGGGAAGTGGCGGTGCGGTCCCCTACGGCACTGCGTAGGATCCTACGGTCTTGGCGTGCATCCGTGCGTCGCTGCGGTCCGGTCCTAGGTCGACGGGCACGTGCACCTTCCGCCGACCACTGGCGACAACATCGATGTACTGTGGGGACCTCACGCCCCACGTGTTGAGCAACTCGGCGGTACGTCCACCCGTCCTCCCGCATGCCCACTATACACCCTAGCTCAAAGTCCGTCAACTGCACATACGGTTCACGTCCACGCTGTCGCGGCATGCTACCAGTGTTAAAGACTGCGATGGAGCTCCGTATGCCAAGGCAAACTGGCTGACACTGACGGCGGCGGTGCACAAATGCTGTGCAGCTAGCGCCATTCGACGGCCAACACCGCGGTTCCTGGTGTGTCCGCTGTGCCGTGCGTGTGATCATTACTTGTACAGCCCTCTCGCAGTGTCCGGAGCAAGTATGGTGGGTCTGACACACCGGTGTCAATGTGTTCTTTTTTCCATTTCCAGGAGTGTATTACAATTTTCTTCGTAAAAGAGATGTATTTACTTCTGTAGGAGTTTCTAAATACAAAAAGGCTTTGTAAAAATTACGTCTTCATGAAAATACGTTTACCCATTAAGAAGATAGTCTGAAACTAAGTTCTGCCACTAACCGAAATGTGGCCTCCAAATTGAATGAATAGTTAGATAATGATATGAAGAAAGGCCGTTTAGCTCTAGAGACAATTTTTATTACCGTGCAATTTCTATGCCGACAAGGACTAGCAATTAGAGGGCACGAAGATGTAAACTCAATTTTTTTTTCATTTGTTCGAACTTTGTAAGAATGACGTACCTGAGTTTGAAGATTGGTTAGGGCGTTCAGGGTATAACTGGACGTCATACGAGATTCAAAACGAGATCACTGATCTACTAGGAAAGTTTGTGTTGAGATAGGTATTGGCTTCAATCAAGAAGACTGAACATTTTTCTATTATGGTTGACGAAATAAGTGATTCTTTGATTAACGAACTAGTGTTATAATGTATTATTACTGTCGATGATTCCTTAACCATCAACGAAGACTGTATTGGCTTATATGAGACCCCCAACACTGTATCACAAACTCTGTTTGGTATTTTAAAACACTTCTTTGCTCGTCTTGGTTTGCCAATAGATAACTTAAGAGGACAGTGCTACCACGGTGCCTCGAATATGAGAGGTAAGTTCAAAGGACTAAAAAAAGTTACTTTTGGATATACAACCAAAAGCCTGTTGTGTGCACTGCACTGCTCACAGTTTAGTCATGGCAGTTGTAGACAGTTTCGGCCATCTTACGTCTATGAGCGATATTATGGCTTTAGCCAAGGCCTTAATAACGTCATAAGGGAATCGAACAAAAGGATGGGACTTTTCAGAAGCATATGCTGTGAGAGCACCAACGGCCAAACTGTTCTACGACCCCTTTGCTCGACTCGACGGACTATGCGAGTTTCTAGTATCTTGAGAATATTGAAAAACTTTGAAGAACTTCTAGAGTTTTTTAAAACATTTTCTGCAGAGGACAAAACAGAGGCAGGTTACAAATGTGCAGGCTACCTTGAGTCAATGTTACAATTCAAGACTCATTTATTTTTACATCTTTATTGCCATGCAGTGTACCCAATTCAATGCCCTCATCTAAGTGTTCCTGATCTGGAAAAAATGATGGCTTGATTGTTGTATTGAATGGAAGGCGTGATAGTTTTGAACACTTTTGGGAATTGTTTTAAAAGAAAAACCATCACAAGTTGATGATCCTTCGCTTCTTCGGAATCGAAGTATACCAAAGAAGTATGAAAACAATGAGGCCAGCGCACCGCACACTTTCAAAACCCCAGAAGGAATACTACAAAACTATATACATTGAAGTTTCTGATACGGTGCAATCTTGCATTACTGAGCGGTTTGCTTCAACTGGACACACACAGGTCATTGCAGTTGAACAAGAGTGCCTACTTTTAGTAAACAGAGGTGAAACAAATTTGGAAAAATCAACTGAGTTTTTCAGAAATGACATAGACATTGAGAGACTGCGCTTACACCTGAATATGTTAGCCGATGTCGCTAATAAAAAACAACTGGTCTTAAAAACCATGCTTGATGTAAGAAAGTACATTACACAAGAGCCTGAAGTTGGACAAATTCAGCACCCATAGTAGTCACATCTCGAAATCAACCATGGGACAGAAGCGATTGAACAACTTGGCTGTTCTTCATGCCCAACGAGATGTTTTGGATGAATTAGATATCCGACCAGTCATCAACGACTTCATATTCAGTAATCCAGTCAGACGGTCGACATTTGGACCTTTATAAAGACACTCTAGCCATAATAATGGCATTTAGAGCAATATTAAAAGTCTTTGTAAAATATAGAATTATAGAGAATTAAATACATACATAATGTTTAATTTTCAGTTTCAAAATATTAGTACTAGTTTAGTACTGTTACTATATTACTATAGTACTGTATTAGTTATTTTAAAATACTTGAATATTTGTAGGGTGTAAGACCCAATTAAAACCCGCTATTTACATACTTTTTGACTGAAGGTATTAGGCATAATGTATTAACTTTATCAACTGTATTAAAGCATTAACATTGAGATACTGTTTTTATTTAATGAACCCTGAGCCTTATTCAGTGTATGCTTCAATTAGCTATTTCACTTATTAACCGAAGTGCTATTACTGTGCAGCAGCAATATTTTATGTTTTATTCTTTTAATGATTGTTCAGGATTTATTTAAATATAATTTCAGTCTTTTCACAGCTATATACTCACTGCTTTGTAATAGTCTATGAGCCTGATTACTGCTGTAAATTAAATTAGCTTTTTACGAAAATAATGTGCTTGTTAATATTTTATCTCTTATTTTCAAAGCCAAAGCCAAAGCCTCGTCGAGTTTCCCGGAGTGTCGAGTTATCGCGAGTCCAGTTCAGGGGTTCTAATGTTGATCATACGACTCTAAAATGCTTAAAAAACTTCACTATTTTTCATCTAAAATTTAGAAAATTTCCCGAGACAAGACCCCCAGTATAGGCTCCCAATATGTTTTATAAGTCTGTGCACCTGTGGAGGTGCCATGCTGCTTTGAGGTCGCATTATGTGGAGCCGGCGTACCGACATACGCCACTGGTGGTCATGAAAGCCGCCGTAACGAGTCTACGATACGTGAATGTCAACCTCTGATCGATAGTGCAACCACGTCGGCAGCATACTGGCGAGGCAGTCGTCTTCATGGACGACAATTCGCTCCCTCATCGTGCACATATTGTGAATGCCTTCCTTCAGGATAACAACATCGCTCGACTAGAGTGGCCAGCATGCTCTCCAGACATGAACCATATCGAACATGCCTGGGATGGATTGAAATGGGATGTTTATGGACAACGTGACCCACCAACCACTCTGAGGGATCCACGTCGAATCGCCATTGAGGAGTGGGACAATCTGGACCAACAGGGCCTTGATGAAATTGTGGATAGTATGTCATGACGCATATAGGCATTCATCAGTGCAAGAGGACGTTCTACTGGGTATTAGAGGTAAAGATGTGCACAGCAATCTGGACCAATAAATCTGTTTGCACACCTGACCTTTGAGAACTGAACAGTCAGATACTCCCTGTCACTGAAAGTAAATATCGAATAAATAGCACCAGATCCCTTTCCATTATAGTGCATATTTTGATGATTTGTTTCAGGCTGCTACGTGACGGATTTTGTCTTAAACTGTCACGCAGCATATTTCGGAACATAATATGCTCATCCCCTTGATCTATTTATTCTCTGGTGCTGCTTTGTAATTGTAGATCAGATTCAGTACCACCAGTGGCTGGCTATCCTGTTAATTGCTTTTTTTTTGCACTTCTCTTTTTAGCACAATGAAGAGGCTGCAGAGCTGGGAGCCTACGAGCTGGCTAACGAAAGATAAGAGTTTTCTTAATAGGAACAAGCTAGACCACAAAAATTTTCAGATTCCAAAACTGGGTCTCAGTCCAGGTCACCAACATGGCACTCCAGCAGTGGACGCGTTGCTATTGCTTCATAGCGCTATTTTCCAGAGAGCGGATGCTTTTTCGTGCGTGGCTATGTGGGATTTCGCTTATCTGTCAGCTTCAGAATCGTATCATGAAGCGGTAGAAGTCTCCTGGCCTCTCCTTCACCCAACAAACCTTCTGGTAAATAATAACGAAATCCGCAAGTAGTTTGTTTAAGCCTATTGCTGAAATTTTCCTGGACGTATAATGTCTGCTTATACTGGCCCGCGAGATTTCTGCTCTGTCAGAAACATCGAAATCTCAGAGCTTTAAGATAGATAACACTAGCCGCCGGGAGATCATTGAGTAAAAACTTGTAATCGGATGACTGGTGAGACGATCTTTGCTTTCATTTAGAAGGATGTCTCCACTGAGTACGGAGAGGGAGCTTCTAACTTCACTTCACCCACCTGTCGCAATACCTTCTGAGTATAACCAAATTCTAGTACTCGTCTTCTAAGCTAAAGTATCTAAATTTGGACAAAGTGAAGAGGCGTAACTGAATTAATTGTGCTTAGCTTTTTGATGTTGAAATTTTGACGGTAGTCTCCTAGGCTGCTGGTTGTTCTTATTGTGAAAGATTGTAAAAAAGGGTTCCGATAGTAGATTTGAGTTGGCGTTTGTCTTTACATAAATAGTTTTCGCCAAGGTGCCATTTTCTACCAAGAGGTTTAATGCCGGAGTCTGACACACTTCCACAACTATTCACATATATTAGCGATGACAATAGTTTTCAGAGCGATCCTTTAACACCCATCCTCTTTCGAGAATCTCCTAACAACTAAGTAAGTTGGCTGCATTGATACGTATTGATACGTCAAAAACCTCGTAAAACCTCCAGGTTCACGCTCGAGTTGTTATTCTGAATTTTGTTTACACACTTTTGACACAGATTAATACAATTACAAAAACCAGTAAAATGTGAAACGTAGAGTTAAGAATTACGTTTACGGTAACTATTGGTGATTATTTACAGAAATATGATATTTTTATTGTGTTGGCTTACGTAACTTGATTTAATCCTATTTTCGACTATGATTGTCAACTAGGTGTTTTGCAGTTTTGTGTTTTTCCACGAATAGGTTACATCTGTTTTATGTTCCCTGTCAGGATTTGCAAATAATAAAAGTAATTTTGGTGTTAACAGTTTTGAGAATATACTATGCTTTTCAATTCAAAATTACGACGCAATTGTCATATTTCGAATGTGGCTGTTTTATATTTAGGATAGAATTGAAAAAATGTAGGAAGCATTTCAGTGCCTCTGTGTCCTAAGTTATGATCCAAAGGGAAATTTAATTAGTAATTTAGCATTATTGCAAAAATTTGTAATTTTTGTCTTTTGGTTTGTTATTGAAATTGATGTGGCAATTTCTATGATGTTAGTGCTCAGAGGTTTGTTTAAGTGTTGTTGTTGTTGTTGTTGTAGTCTTCAGTCCTGAGACTGGTTTGATGCAGCTCTCTATGCTACTCTATCCTGTGCAAGCCCAGTACCCACTGCAACCTACATCCTTCTGAATCTGCTTAGTGTATCCCTCTCTTGGTCTCCCTCTGGACGATCAGGACTATAGACTGATCACCCTACTCAATGCCGATTTAAGATCTTCGCCCGCGTACTGGCGGTGCGTCTCCGGTCAATACTCCCTCATGTTCTTTCCCCAGAGCAAACGACTCCTGGGGAACAAGAAAAGAAGCAGACTGCCCCAGAGAAATGCTTCGACTTAATTGGGATGGCGGCGGCCTGCATACTCCATGCAGCGGTCGTCGCCATAGATTTTGATAGTGCCTTCGATAAAGTGCCCCACCGTCTCCTGTTTTCGATGGCAGCCCAGATGGACATCCCACCTTCGTTCATCGACGCTCTCCCGTGACTTCATAGCAGTGCCAGTGCACGAGTCCAAGTAGATAGACGTTTAGCAGGGCCAGTACGCATCTGCCGTTCAATTCGGCAGGGGTGCTCCCTTTCTACCCTCCTGTATGCCATTGCCCTAGAGACCCTCATTGGGGACCTGAGGACCGAGATCTCTGGCTCACCCTTCGCCAACACACTTTTCGCTGTCGGGCATACGCTGATGACCTCCTCCTCCTCATCCGCTCCGGCTCCGAGATTCGTGACAGTCCTCGAATTGATTACACATTAAGGGGCTGCTCTGGCAGTGCCATGAATGTCACCAAGTCTTCTGCTATGTACACAGGACAGAGCCTTCAGGAAGGTGAAGTGGCACCCCTGCTACCTGTGCAGACGTTCCGGCAACTGGGCACTACCTTTACCCCACTGTCACATGCACACGGCAAGGAATTTCCGTCGCCTGTTACACGTCATCCGTAACTACGTTCTCCAGAACCTCCTGCGCCTCCAGGACACACTTTCTTATTTGTTATGGGGCATCATAATTGGTCCATGTCGCGAAGGTTCTCACTCTACCGACGGCGATTGAACGCAACCTTCAAGCGGCCTTTGGCTATTATCTTACGGCTGGTTGCACGCTTAAAGTCCGTCATGAGACACTTACTCTGCCCCCACGGGATAGTGACCTCGGACAATTCAACTTCCGTATGCGAGCTTCGGCGTTTTACATGAGCACCATGAGAGGACAGTGGACAGGACGGAGCACATTTCTAACACGCAGCTTGCTTGAGCTCCTCCTGCCTGCGTCCACCTCACCGCCAGTGTCTGTGGGACGCATCGTGCCTCATTTGTCTCACGTTTCGACCCTTTTCGTCGACTAAAGCTATGCACATACCAGTCTTCCCGATAAGCGTCCGCCCAGAACCAAGGATTTTTACAGCCTACTATTGCCCCGTGTTCCTCGTAGTGTGATGTAGACCAAATATCCCCACTTCCAGTGGCCCTTAGTGTGTAATATCATCCACCAGCTCTTCATCACTACAGATACCCGGCAATTTGGTATCACATAGTCAACAGGATATCTGCCACAAAACAACGACTGCACAATGTTAGTTTCCCTGCTTTGTCTCCTTTGCCAGCAACTCGACACTGATGACCACCGTCTGACCTGTAACTCATCGCACGACGTCTGGCAATTCTTGTAGCAAATCACTGCCTATTATCTCCGAGTGCCACCAAACATGATTTTCCCACCGCCAAATATCATGCCACTACGTGGGTCAAGGGGGAGGGGAGGAAGGGGGAGGAGGCGGGGGTGGGTGTAGGCGGCCGGTTACCTATTCCGTGAGAGACCTAAATCCTGCCTCGACCTCTGGACCTACTTAGGAACACTAAGTGCCAAATATCTTTGAGGAGTGTTTATTAGACCTCCACTAAGTAGGGGTTGGGGAGGGGGGTGGATGCCTGGACTTGAGGGCACCCATCCCTCCGCCGGCGCTGTCTAAGTTTAACGGCCTATGATCAATTCTACCTCCCGACTTCCACGGATGATAGAGCGCGCTGTGAATGTGGGGATTATATATTTTCTCTCTTCCGTTGCCTAGTATTTATTTTTCTATGTGGATGACATACGTTCCATACAATTTCTAATAACACTGAAAATTATAACAAAAAATGAAAATAAATAAACAACATCAAACCTTCCACTTCTGTTGATTCCTTCTGTACTCCACAGATTCGGCGGCGGTGAGGAGTCAGGCCACGTGATTCGACCACTGACCACTCCTAGTACAAAAAAAAGAAAGAAAAGGATCGCTAACGTACATCTGTGTGGTAGCGCTTGACCCAGGGGTAAGCCGGTTCGAATCCTGGTGGGGAAAGAAAATTTCCACTGGCAGTATTTTGACGGCAAGGGAGGGGGGGGTGCGGAGAGGTGGTGACATGATGCTTTCTGATCGCTATACGTTTCGCCAGTGTCCTCGTTTAAATAACAGCCCGCAACGTCTCGTGAAGTGTGGGAATGTGGCACAGTTGATGGCAATCCTTACGTCGGATGCGAACGTTAAGGTTGGAGGTCCCCTTGGTGCTATTAGGGAGGAGTACGCTATTTGCTGACACCGTGTTTCACCCTCTTCGTTCACAGTCATACAACACAAACATTACGCTACACTCCACACACAGATTTATTACATACATGTAGTATTACAAATACTATAGTGGAGCTTGTTGCAAATAAATAAATATAAAGCCTATGCCTGTATCATGCCCAGCCACTTGTCCCAAGATTAGATATTACAATTATATTCCCTTGCCCAGTTACTAAGGGTTCATTCATTTATGTCGGTGGGTAGCTCATATGTTGATGTTTACCATAATAAACCTGAACGTTATAGCAATCCCTATTAATTATTATTTCAGTAAGACCTTTCCATTGGTGGAACATTACCATTTCCTTTAAATTTCTTTGCATGATCATATGAGGACATCCCTTCTCTGTAGGTAGCCAGAGATCGGGCTGTAGCATCTAGCAGTATGCTAAACAGCACAACTTATACCCAAAAAATCCTAACACTTTTTATGAAATTCGGTTCTGGATCTAAATAAAGTAGTGGAAATCAGTTTAACGGCAGGGTTCCGAAGAAATTAATATACAACGTCTGAAGCACACATGTATTGCTTTATTATGAAAGTAGTATATAAATAAAATACATAAACAATCATGACGTAATCACATACTTTCTTCCAGAACACGAGTAACAGAATAAGGTGTTTGCGTTTCTTGGACGGAAATTACTATAAAGACACCACTGTTCTGTTTTGTAATTGCATTGTCAGTACCTTGCCCACTTCGTCCAACCTCCGCTCCTTCAAATTATCTCACAAATTCTCTTCAACATTGATTTTGTTAGAGTTTGTAGTTCTTGCAGGGAAATTACCGCTCACTCTTCTCGTATCGCTCTTTTGAGCTCACATACGGCCTCAAGTTGCCTTTCATTACGATAAACGCGGTTTGGAAGCATTCCCAGAGATTTTCCACGGGGTTCAAATCCATTCTACATGTAGGCCAAGGAAAGACATCTTTTTCGTAGCATAAACATGCACAGATGCACTACCTTTCTAAAAGATTAGAGTTTTGTCCAAACGTCCTCCCACATTCTAATCCATTATGTCTCTAGCACCTCAGTGTACATGTTAGAGTTCAATTTAGTGTTCACTCAAGCAAAGTGTGATCTGTCACTGGAGCAGAAGGCTGCCAAAATCACAACTCTTCCACCACCAAAATTCCTGCTCATTCTTACCTGCTGCTCTGTTATCAGCTCATGCTAATTATTTTGAAATGCGTTCGGACAGTCTCATAACTTTATCCCATTCTTGTGTCAACGACTTATGAAGGGCTTGTTTCAATAGTGGTACAAGTCCATTTTTGTTCATTCTGAGATACAGAGTCCTAAAGTTAAATGAGCGATGAAAAATCTGCAGTTGAGATACCAGAAATATTCAGGTATATATACGTGAAAAATTAGATATACTTGAATATTTCTGGTATCTCAACTGCAGATTTTTCAGCGCTCCTTTAACTTTAGGACTCTGTATGTCAGAATGAACAAAAATGGACTTGTACCGCTATTGAAATAAGCCCTTCATATGTTATAGAGTAGATTTCTGCAGTCTTTTCTTGAATGTAAGACGTTTGTCATTGGAGAAAATTTTCGTTCTCATCTGGCAGTTACTGGCCTCTGTAAATCAGTAACAAGAAGAATAATAGTTTACCAACCTTGTTTTACGCAAAAGTAGCAGTATCGATGCCTCAGATAATTTTCTACTTTGTCCATATTTTCCATTCGTTGTATGTTCTTCGCCCAATCTAACGAAATTATTAATGACTGTACTTGAACGGATGAATTCCTTGGCTATTTGAGGATTAGAGAATGTCGTTTCCAGCTGAATCTTTGATGTCCTGTTATATTCTGTACTACTAACATCAAATGAGATACTATTTGGCTGCATTTGTCGGTATACTGTATCTCATTCAAAGCACAGCTATTCCAGCCGACATTGTTAAATTTCTTAATTCCATGCCTTTATACTGATATCCACTATTATACATAAGTAGACTGATCAGCGAGGCGAATCCTTATCAAGTGCTTTTCCATTCGGTTCCAGCTAACATTTTTGAACAAATATTAGATGTACTTTGTCGTTTACAACACAAACTGGATCACTATATAAGATACTGAGATCGTTTAGTGGATAACTGGGGTCCAAATCACCAACGAGCCACTCATATTTAGGTTTTCCGTAGTTTGTCTGCCTCAAGGAAATTTTACTATTATTGCTTTAATATGGCTTCGGTAGCTCACACACCTTCTCTCTCTTGCATCCTACTCAAGTCCTCCCTAACTCACATCCTAGTTTATCTCTAATGACATACTTGTAGACTTTTCAGTTTTACTATTCTCCTATTTTTCTCGTGCTTAATTTTGTCGTTCCACTTCAGAGTATCCCAAACCAGAAATTAATTACAGCAATTTTAATGTTCTCGAGTATCGTAATTCATCTCAGTGTGAAGTATAAATATCGCAGTGCTTCTCTCCGGTAACAAGATTACATGTTGACATAAGAAAGCTTGCGCTATATTGGAACAAAATTAAATCATTCAGCTGGCGTTTCTAGCATAAATTTTTAAGCGCCTGCTTCCGGCACACGAGAAAAAGGAATTAATTATAAGTGCGTCGAGTGTCAGGCGCCGGGCGCCCGCAGAGCCGGCCATCTGTCAGCGGAGCGCCGCAACTAATCAGGGGACTTAATTCGTAATGCCGCCGTTCATCAGCGCCGAGCCACTGGGTGACGTCACTAGCTGGACGGTGCCTCCGCCGCCGCCGCCGCCGCCGCCGCCGCCGCCGCCGCCTCCCTCACGCCCCGGTTCTCCATCACAGCAGGCCGCCGGAGGGATTACGTCCTTCGCCGCCGGACCGCCATTAATATTTGTCAATTACTGGAGTGTAATCCTTCCCCACTTCTCCCTTTGTCTTATGTTACCAGAGCCCCCCCCCCAACCCCCTTCCACAACCACCCCTCTCCAAAGAAATCTCTCAGTCCGGTAAGACATCGGCACGCAACGAGGCAGCTAACGTTGCTGTGCACTCAGATGGGATATCCAACGTCACCAGAGACAGTACCGTCGGCACATGTCATGAGCTGATTAACATAATCATACGCTCTCAGCGCTCTCCAACGGCAGTTGTCAGCATTATTTCGTTCGCAGAACCTACAGTTTGTCCACGGAAATGTACCCGGGTAGAATTCCTCCGTTAGCGCGATTAAAACACACGTTTCCTCCCTTGTCCATATACCAATCATATTCTTTTTTCTGTGGTCTGGATAAAGAAAGCTTCAATATCAGTGAACGTTTAATCACACAGAAATTATACTTGCCCATTTAGTAATGCCATCAATTTGTAAAAGCTCACCATACTGAAAAAAATCACTCGTGACAGAGAACGCACCTATATTTACACATCAAATATTACGTAAATTATTTCTATTAATTTCGTATAAAATTCCCACAACCATTTAGAAAACACGAAGGCGAAAGAAAATAAGCAGCACGAGAACCTTTTACCGATCTACGTAAACATATTCCGCAGATCCGCAACCAACTGTGCTATGCTAAAACTCAGGTTCTAGTGACCTCGTAATTTATGTTACGATCTTCTAAAGGCTTTAATCGTCGAAATGCTATTGCCATTTAACTGTAACAGATCCTAACAAGAACGACACGTTTCCATGAATCTTCAGTGGGTCGTTGCCTTGAAACGTCTTCCTCTAACAACAAGCACGTCATAACGTGAATATAACTGAACATGAAATTCTTCATCCACCGATATGACGTGTCCCATCATTATATTACAACAACCAGTAGAAGAAGCGATTCGTTCACGAGGCAATGTGCTGGTTCTTAGAAACGACACTTATTCGTACGGTTTAACGTATAACAATAAAAAAAACACTGAATATGTGCTCCTTTTGAACAGTACAAATACGGCTAGGAATGTACGGAGCGTTCTAGCTTCCTATTTGTTCTACTTTACGTGGTATCTTGCCGAAATATCGCAGTATTTAACTTTTCAAGTGATAGAATGGCTATTCAATGCGAAACAGCTGGAAGTGACGTCGCAAAACTCGTAGAGCGGCACGTCAACGTTAACTAATTCGCTCCGTGTGTCGATTGCTTTAGGGTGTTAGTTTTCCGTTGGCAGAGACAATATCTTAGTAACTACCAGATATGGAGGGTAGTTATCTTGTGGAGCTGGAGTGGTTCTGTATACCTACTGTGCAATGATAAGCCAGAACATTATGACCACCGACGTACTATCGATATAAACCCGTCCAGGCGATAGCAGTGTCACCTGGTGAGGAATGACTCCGAGCCAGACACACGTACGGTGCGTGTCGTATCAGAGAGCGTACTGTATCAGACACACGCACGCAGCATGTACTATCAGAGAGCTTAATATATATATGTAGACTGGAGGAGGCGCACGATCTATCTGAATTTGACCGAGTGGCAGATGTGATGGCCAGAAGGCTCGGCACGAATATTTCGGAAACTGGACGACTTGTCGGGTGTTCGAGCAGTGCTGTGGTGAGTATTTTCAACGCGTGCCGAAACCAAGGTGAAACCACGTCCAGACGTCGTGGGGCAGTCACCCCTCCTTACAGATGTCGGACGTCATAGGCTGGGCAGACTGGTGAAACAGGACAGGTGACAAATTGTGGTGGAACGAACATCATCCTGTGTCTCTACACACAGTGCACCGAACACTCGTAATGATGGACCTCCGCAGCCATGCATGTGACAATGTTAACACAGCAACATCGGCAACTACGACTGAAATGGGCACAAGCCCGTAGGCTCTGAACGTTGGCGCAGAGGCAGAGTGTTACATGGTTTGATGAATCCAGACTTCATGGTGCCGATTGAAGGGGGGCGGGGCATAAATCCGTCGTCTTCCAGAGGGACAGCTGCTTGACACCTGAACTCCGGGACAGAGACAAGCTGGCTGCTCTAGAGAACGTTCACGTGGGCATATATTGAAACGTCCCCTTAGAACAATTTATACACGACTGTGCTTAAACTGACACACAATAGTTTTTAGCGCAACGCAATCTGACTTCCAAGATTCCCTACTAAAGAATTGCCCTGATTAACATTAACCTATACGTTTCACAAATCACTTACCTCACAAAAATCTTCGCTACTCGAACTACTGCAATACAGCGAGCGCACTACTGCCAGCTAAATAAAAGATTCAAACTACTGAAGGCACTAACTACTGATAGGTATAGTTAGCAAATGAAAGATTTTAATAGAGAACAAACAATGTATTTACCTCACTAGTCATAATATATATAGCACTTCATGACATCCAGTCTTACAAATTTCAAAACTCCGCCATCTCTCTCCCCACGTCCACCACTGCTGGCGGCTCACCTCCAACTGCGCAACGCTACGCGCTGTTAGCATCCAGCTGCCGCTGCTCAACAATACAATGGCAGACAACAATGCAAACTAAACACAGACTGCGCACAGCACAGATTTTTCATACCGAGCGCTTAGCAGCGTTACCAATAAGAAAACCTAAACAGCCTACTTACATAGCCCCCATGCTCCCCACAAAAAAATTTTACAAATTGTTTTGGGCAGTGGCCAATAATGATTTGATAAAAAATTTTCATAATTACTATAACAAAGATATCAAATGCACACACTTATTGATACAATGTTGGTCAGAAGCTAAAATTCTCTCACAGTCCATAAAGACAGTCCTGATCGTTCATCATAGTAAAATTGCAGTGTTTTTTTCAAAGTCTGAGCAATAAAAGAAATTGCACTTGGAAGTACTGGATTTCTAAGCAGTCTTGAAGACGTAGTGTTGTACTTCCAACGAAAGACAGTGCTGACTCTTGACATGCAGACAGGTAATGGGCCACAGCAGAGTCAGTCGACGTTGAAGACTATCGGTAGGTAGGTCATCACAGAGCAGACCCACTGTAGTCCTGGTAGAGATTACTATTGGTGGGCCACCAGAGTTGCAGACCCACTGCAGTCCTTGTAGAAATAATGGTATTGGTGGGTCATCAAAGGTGTAGACCCACTGTAGTCCTTGTAGAGATGGCCAGCAGCCATCTGTTTGACTGTGCAGGCGCACACCATTGAAGAGTCTTGCGGATAATATAGCAAGTCCATAACCACCACTTGTGCGCTCACAAAAATTGTTTTTGAAATGTCCTTACAACCAGCAATGCTGTTATCCAGTCCCTTACTGAATTATTAACACATGTGCAAACACTATCAGTCCCTACTTCTCACATATTGTCCATATACTATGACCAACAGAAATGTGTGCAGTGAAATATAACTTACAAGTTACTTAATTTGATGAACTGGTGTCAATTACAATTTTATATCATAAGAATACAATAACAAAGGTACAAAATACATCTTTAAAGAACATAACAATACAGATAACATTTGCAGTAGTACAGGCTTTACAAAAGAATCGAAATAGCAAATACATCAGTGTTACAGGAATTGTGACAGGAGCACATACATAAACAATCAGAATAAATTTCGAAACATCAACTTCACACATGAGCATTAAAACAGAACAAATAAATAATGTCTTAACATCAAATGAAAGATTTTAATATAGAACAAACAATGTATTTACCTTCATAGTCATAATATATATATATATATCAGTTCATGACATCCAGTCTTACAAATTTCAAAACTCCGCCATCTCTCTCCCCACGTCCACCACTGCTGGCGACTCACCTCCAACTGCACAACGCTACGCGCTGTTAGCATCCAGCTGCCGCTGCTCAACACTACAATGGCAGACAACAATGCAAACTAAACACAGACTGCGCACAGCACAGCCAATGATTTTTCATACCGAGCGCTAAGCGGCGTTACCAATAAGAAAACCTAAACAGCCTACTTACAATATGAGTCCAGTGGAGGTCCTGCAAGACATCATAATAGCCAAGGAGTATCGCACACTGGTGGCAGATTACTTACACACCTTCGCTTTTATTTATATATTTATTTTTATTTATTTAATTATTTATTGTTCTGTGGAACCAAATTACGGAGAAGTCTCCATGGTTATGGACCGAGTCAATACAAGAAATGATAACACGATAGTAGAAACAGATAAAATGAAATATAAGAAACATATTCAGGGGACAAGTCGTAAGTTTAAATAAAGAAAATCAACAGTGTAACATTGGAATTTGCTTAATTTTTCAGCTCTTCCAGGAGCTCCTCGACAGAATAGAAGGAGTGTGCCATGAGGAAACTCTTCAGTTTAGACGTAACAGTGTTTGGGTTACTGCTAATATTGTTGAGTTCTTGTGGTAGCTTATTGAAAATGGATGCAGCAGAATACTGCACTACTTTCTGTACAAGAGTCAAGGAAGTGCATTCCACATGCAGATTTGATTTCTGCCTAGTATTAACTGAGTGAAAGCTCCTAACGCTTGGGAATATGGTAATATTGCTAACAACAAACGACATTAAAGAAAATATATACTGTGAGAGCAATGTCAGAATTCCCAGACTATTGAATAGGGGTCAACAAGAGGTTCTCGAACTTACACCACATATATCTCAAACAGCCCGTTATTGAGCCAAAAGTACCCATTTTGAATCCGAAGAATTACCCCAAAAAATAATACCATACGACATAAGCGTATGAAAATATGCGAAGTAGACTACTTTTCGTGTTGAACTGTCACTTATTTCAGATACTGTTCCAATGGTAAATAAGGCAGCATTTAGTTTCTGAACAAGATACTGAACATGGGCTTTCCACAACAGCTTACTATCTATCCGAACGCCTAGGAACTTGAACTGTTCCGTCTCGCTTATAATATGCCCATTCTGTCTGATCAAAATATCGGTTCTTGTTGAATTGTGAGTTAGGAACTGTAAAAACTGACTCTTACTGTGATTTAGCTTCAAATTATTTTCCACATGACACAAACGTATTTCATGAAATACATTATTTGATATTGTTTCAATATTACATACAAGATCCTTCACTACTAAGCTGGTGTCATCAGCAAACAGAAATATTTTTAAATCACCTGTAATACTAGAAGGCATATCATTTATATAAATAAGAGACAGCAGTGGCCCCAGCACCGACCCTTGGGGAACGCCCCACTTAACAGAGCCCCATTGAGACTGAGCATCACTACCACTCTCAATATTGCGGAGAATTACCTTCTGCTTTCTGTTCTTAAAGTAAGAGGCTAACCAGTTGTAAGCTACTCCCCTTACTTCATAATGGTCCAACTTCTGCAGTAATATTTTGTGGTCAACACAGTCAAAAGCCTTCGTTAAATCAAAGAGAACTCCTAGCGTTCGTAACCATTTATTTAATGCCCCCAAAAACTCACAGAGAAAAGAGAATATAGAATTTTCAGTTGCTAAACCATTTCTAAAACTAAACTGTACATACGACAGCAAATTATGTGAATTTAAATGCTCCAGTAACCTTGTATATACAACCTTCTCCATAACTTTAGCAAACGCCGATGGCATAGAAATAGGTCTAAATTTGTCAACATTATCCATGTCACCCTTTCTGTAAAGTGGCTTCACTACCGAGTACTTTAATCGGTCAGGAAACCGAGCACAGATATGGTTAAGTACTTGGCTAACATACATGGACAATACTTCAGTATTCTGCTAGATACCCTGTCATATCCATGAGAGTTGTTGGTCTTTAGTGATTTAATTATTAGCTCAATCTCCCTCTTGTCAGTATCATGGAGGAGCATTTCAGGTAACAGTCTCGGAACACTTTTTTCTAATAGCGCTATGTGATTCTTTGTTGGGACTAGGTTTATATTTAGTTCACTTGCTATATTCAAAAATTATTAAATACTGTACATATATGAGACTTACCAGTAACACGGATATTCCCACTACGCACCACGACGATCACGTTTCCCAACGGTAGTGGCATTTTTCAACAAGCCATTGTCATAAGGCCACGATTGTGATGGAGTGGTTGAAGGACGGCAGTTGCGAGTTCCAATTGATGTGGTCGCCCACAGCTCAGCAAAACTGAACCCGATCGAACACCTCTGGGATGTTACTGCATGTGGCGTCAGACCTCATCGCTTCCCTCCGCAGTATTGACGGGAATCAGGTGACTTGTGTGCATATGTGGTGGCAGGTCTCTCCAGTGACCTACCGAGGCCTCATTGCTTCCATATTATGATGCGTCGCTGGTGTTACCTGGGCCGACGGTGGATCTACCGGCTATTAGTTAGGTGGTCATAATTTTCTTACTGATCAGTGTATACACTATTGTGCCACACTACATAAACATAATGTGAACTACCTGTTGGCATGCGCCCCTACATCGTGAACTCTAACTCCACCAACAGCATTTCAGAGGCCCTCACTTGTATTTTCTGATGATTTTGGTGGAAGGGACACATGGTCTTTGGTACCTCATGACAAAGGAATTGAATTTCATTGGCTTTTCAACCATATTTATCTTTTTACTTGTGTACGGCACCGAAAATATTTACAATGTGTGAAGATACCGAACTTTTCCACCACTCGATATAAAATTTGTCCTGTCGTAAGTTTTCGTGCGTGGAATATACATGTTACAATTTATAAATGTCCACTTCTCTCAATACGGTATCCTGCGAATCGAGGATTAAGGACAAGAGGCGAAGTCCATATTCTTCATTTGTGAAGAACGTATGACACGGTGCCCCACTACAGACTATTGATGAAGGTACGAGCTCAGGGAAAGGGTTCCCAGATAAGTGAATGGCTCGAAGATTTCTTAAGTCCTCGACGGTGAGAGACATGGATATCGTCAGGAGTGTCCCAGCGAAGTGTGATACGACCGCTATTAATCTGACGGACAGACTTAGCAGCCGTCTGTAGCTTTTTGCTAATGATGTTGTGTTGTATGGGAAGGTGTTGTCGTTGACTGAATGTAGGAGGATACAAGATGACATAGACAAAATTTCTAGTTAGTAAGGTTATGCAGATGAACATGAAAAAAAATCGAGTAAAGTTTGAATGCAGCAATAATAATATGCTGTCTGGTACAGTCAAGTCAGTTACATATCTAGGAGTAACGTTGCAAAGCGATATGAAATGAAACTAGCGTTTTTTTTCTTTCATATGCAATACTCCAATACTCCTACCCCCATGAACCATGGACCTTGCCGTTGGTGGAAAGGCTCGCGTGCCTCAGCGATACAGATAGCCGTACCGTAGGTGCAACCACAACGGAGGGGTATCTGTTGAGAGGCCAGACAAACGTGTGGTTTCTGAAGAGGGACAGCAGCCATTTCAATAGTTGCAGGGGCAACAGTCTGGATGATTGACTGATCTGGCCTTGTAACAATAACCAAAACGGCCTTACTGTGCTGGTACTGCGAACGGCTGAAAGCAAGGGGAAACTACGTCCGTAATCTTTCCTGAGGGCATGCATCTTTACTGTATGATTAAATGATGATGGTGTCCTCTTGGATAAAATATTCCGGAGGTAAAATAGTCCCCCATTCGGATCTCCGGGCAGGGACTACTCAAGAGGATATCGTTATCAGGAGAAAGAAAACTGGCGTTCTACGGATCGGAGCGTGGAATGTCAGATCCCTTAATCGGGCAGATAGGTTAGAAAATTTAAAAAGGGAAATGGATAGGTTAAAGTTAGATATAGTGGGAATTAGTGAAGTGCGGTGGCAGGAGGAACAAGACTTTTGGTCAGGTGACTACAGGGTTATAAACACAAAATCAAATAGGGGTAATGCAGGAGTAGGTTTAATAATGAATAGGAAAATAGGAATGCAGGTAAACTACTACAAACAGCATAGTGAACGCATTATTGTGGCCAAGATAGATACGAAGCCCACACCTCTACAGTAGTACAAGTTTATATGCCAACTAGCTCTGCAGATGACGAAGAAATTGAAGAAATGTATGATCAAATAAAAGAAATTATTCAGATAGAGAAGGGTAACGAAAATTTAATAGTCATGGGTGACTGGAATTCGGTAGTAGGAAAAGGGAGAGAAGGAAACGTAGTAGGTGAATATGGACTGGGGCTGAGAAATGAAAGAGGAAGCCGCCTGGTAGAATTTTGCACAGAGCACAACCTAATCATAGCTAACACTTGGTTCAAGAACCATAAAAGAAGGCTGTATACATGGAAAAAGCCTCGAGATACTGACAGGTTTCAGATAGTTTATATAATGGTAAGACAGAGATTTAGGAACCAAGTTTTAAATTGTAAGACATTTCCAGGGACAGATGTGGACTCTGACCACAATCTATTGGTTATGACTTGTAGATTAAAACAGAAGAAATGTTGAATTTAATTGATGAAAGGAGAAAATATAAAAATGCAGTAAATGAAGCAGGCAAAAAGGAATACAGACGTCTCAAAAATGAGATCGACAGGAAGTGCAAAATGGCTAAGCAGGGATGGCTAGAGGACAAATGTAAGGATGTAGAGGCTTATCTCACTAGGGTTAAGATAGATACTGCCTACAGGAAAATTAAAGAGACCTTTGGAGATAAGAGAACCACTTGTATGAACATCAAGAGCTCAGATGGAAACCCAGTTCTAAGCAAAGAAGGGAAAGCGGAAAGATGAAGGGAGTTTATAGAGGGTCTATACAAGGGCGATGTACTTGAGGACAATATTATGGAAATGGAAGAGGATGTAGATGAAGATGAAACGGGAGATACGATACTGCGTGAAGAGTTTGACAGAGCACTGAAATACCTGAGTCGAAACAAGGCCCCCGGAGTAGACAACATTCCATTGGAACTACTGACGGCCTTGGGAGAGCCAGTCCTGACAAAACTCTACCATTTGGTGAGCAAGATGTATGAGACAGGCGAAATACCCTCAGACTTCAAGAAGAATATAATAATTCCATACCCAAAGAAAGCAGGTGTTGACAGATGTTTAAATTACCGAACTATCAGTTTAATAAGTCACAGCTACAAAATACTAACGCGAATTCTTTACAGACGAATGGAAACACTAGTAGAAGCCGACCTCGGGGAAGATCAGTTTGGATTCCGTAGCAATATTGGAACAGGTGAGGCAATACTGACCCTACGACGTATCTTAGAAGCTAGATTAAGGAAAGGCAAACCTACGTTCCTAGCATTTGTAGACTTAGAGAAAGCTTTTGACAATGTTGATTGGAATACTCTCTTTCAAATTCTGAAGGTAGCAGGGGTAAAATACAGGGAGAGAAAGGCTATTTACAATTTGTACCGAAACCATATGGCAGTTATAAGAGTCGAGGGACATGAATGGGAAGCAGCGGTTGGGAAGGGAGTGAGACAGGGTTGCAGTCTCTCCCCGATGTTATTGAATCTGTATATTAAGCAAGCAGTGAAGGAAACAAAAGAAAAATTTGGAATAGGTATTAAAATCCATGAAGAAGAAATAAAACTGTTGAGGTTCGCCAATGACATTGTAATTCTGTCAGAGACAGCAAAGGACTTGGAAGAGCAGTTGAACAGAATGGATAGTGTCTTGAAACGAGGATAAAAGATGAACATCAACAAAAGCAAAACGAGGATAATGGAAGGTAGTCGAATAAAGTCGGGTGATGCTGAGGGAATTAGATTAGGAAATGAGACAATTAAAGTAGTAAAGGAGTTTTGCTATTTGGGGAGCAAAATAACTGATGGTGGTCGAAGTAGAGAGGATATAGAATGTAGACTGGCAATGGCAAGGAAAGCGTTTCTGAAGAAGAGAAATTTGTTAACATCGAGTATAGATTTAAGTGTCAGGAAGTCATTTCTGAAAGTATTTGTATGGAAGTGAAACATGGACGATAAATAGTTTGCACAAGAAGAGAATAGAAGCTTTCGAAATGTGGTGCTAGAGAAGAATGCTGAAGATTAGATGGGTAGATCACATAACTAATGACGAGGTATTGAATAGGATTGGTGAGAAGAGACGTTTGTGGCACAACTTGACCATAAGAAGGGATCGGTTGGTAGGACATGTTCTGAGGCATCAAGGGATCACCAATTTGGTATTGGAGGGGAGCGTGGAGGGTAAAAATCATAGAGGGAGACCAAGAGATTAATACGCTAAACAGATTCAGAAGGATGTAGGTTGCAGTAGGTACTGGGAGATGAAGAAGCTTGCACAAGATAGAGTAACATGGAGAGCTGCATCAAACCAGTCTCAGGACTGAAGAGCACAACAACAACAACAATAAAACATTTGTAATACTACTCCTGTGTGTGAGTGTGTGTGTGTGTTTGTGTGTGTGTGTGTGTGTGTGTGTGTGTGTGTGTGTGTGTGTGTGTGTGGAGTGAAATGTAATGTCTGTGCTGTATCATGATGATGAGATAAGGGCAAGGGTGTAATCTGGTGGTGCAAAGAGCCACCTCTCTGTAATAGCAGCAAGGGGGCCCCCAATCTTAACGTCCCCATCCGATAGACACATCACCATCCACAGTGTCACTTCGCTTCATTTCATAAGACATTGCGGAGAGGATTGGTATTTAAACCAACGCATTGGCTCAAAGTCTAGTGATCAGGAACCGTGCGCTACCACCTCTCCTCTCCTTGCCCGCCAAATACAGGCAGTGATTTTTCTTCTTTTTTTACCAGAAAGATTCGAACCGGCTAACCCCCGTTGCGAGCACCACGTCACATGCGACCTCGGACACGGAAGCGGGCTCGAACGAGAGTGTAGGGATTGTAAATGAGCGACTTCGGTCTATTTAAGGAAGCTACCTGTTCGTGAGTACTGCACGAGTATTCGGGATCTCGACCAGGTCGGACTGAAGAAAGACATCGCAACAGCTCAGATTTCAGAAGCTGCTATGTTACTCAAGTATTATGGAGATGCTTCAGGAACAGATGGTAATCTCTGGAAGGAAGGCGACGCTCTTTTCGAGAACTACTACTGAGAAAATTTAGAGAACTGTCATTTGAAGCTGACTGCAGAACGATTCTTCTGCCACCAACATATACGAGGTGCATTCAAGTTCTAAGGCCTCCGATTTTTTTTCTTCTAATTAACTACTCACCCGAAGTCGATGAAACTGGCGTTACTTCTCGACGTAATCGCCCTGCAGAAGTACACATTTTTCACAACGCTGACGCCATGATTCCATGGCAGCGGCGAAGTCTTCTTTAGGAGTATGTTTTGACCACTGGAAAATCGCTGAGGCAATAGCAGCACGGCTGGTGAATGTGCGGCCACGGAGAGCGTCTTCCATTGTTGTAAAAAGCCAAAAGTCACTAGGAGCCAGGTCAGATGAGTAGGGAGCATGAGGAATCACTTCAAAGTTTTTATCACGAAGAAACTGTTGCGTAACTTTAGCTCGATGTGCGGATGCGTTGTCTTGGTGAAACAGCACACGCGCAGCCTTTCCCGGACGTTTTTGTTGGAGTGCAGGAAGTAATTTGTTCTTCAAAACATTTTCGTAGGATGCACCTGTTACCGTAGTGCCCTTTGGAACGCAATGGGTAACGATTGCGCCCTCGCTGTCCCAGAACATGGACACCATCATTTTTTCAGCACTGGCGGTTACCCGAAATATTTTTGGTGGCGGTGAATCTGTGTGCTTCCATTGAGGTGACTGGTGCTTTGTTTCTGGATTGAAAAATGGCGTCCACGTCTCATGCATTGTCACAACCGACGAAAAGAAAGTCCCACTCATGCTGTCGTTGCACGTCAATATTGTTTGGCAACATGCCACACAGGCAGCCATGTGGTCGTCCGTCAGCATTCGTGGCACCCACCTGGATGACACTTTTCGCATTTGCAGGTCGTCATGCAGGATTGTGTGCACAGAACCCACACAAATGCCAACTCTGGAGGCGATCTGTTCAACAGTCATTCGGCGATCCCCCAAAACAATTCTCTCCACTTTCTAGATCATGTCGTCAGACCGGCATGTGCGAGCCCCAGGTTGTTTCGGTTTGTTGTCACACGATGTTCTGCTTTCATTAAACTGTCGCACCCCCGACCGCACTTTCGACACATCCATAACTCCATCACCACATGTCTCCTTCAACTGTCGATGAATTTCAATTGTTTTCACACGACGCAAATTCAGAAAACGAATGATTGCACGCTGTTCAAGTAAGGAAAACGTCGCCATTTTATGTATTTAAAACAGTTATCATTCTCGCCGCTGGCGGTAAAATTCCATCTGGCGTACGGTGCTGTCATCTCTGGGACGTAATGACAATGAACGCGGCCTCATTTTAAAACAATGCGCATGTTTCTGTATCTTCCCAATCCGAAGAAAATAAATCGGAGGCCTTAGAACTTGAATGCACCTCGTACTTCGCATAACGACCACGAATATATGAGAAATTTGGGCTAGTGTAGAGGAATATAGACAGCGGTTTTTCATCACTCTATTTGCTGGTGGAACAGGAAAGGAAATTGAAATGTCATGCACTTACGCCTGAGAGGTCGACAACACTTCATACGTCCCAGCGTAGTAGATTGCCCGGCTGAAAGCCAAGCATCTTCCGACGAAAAGTACATTTCCTGGCTCTCTACTAGGTGGCCCTAGCAGCACCGTAAGTGGCGGGTCGCGGGAAACTACTTGCTTCCGCGATCCCAACATACGTCGGACTATATTGAGATAGTCGCAGAACCATCCATCGACATCTGCCTCCGAGGCAGCGGTCCCATTCGTACATACAGTTCAAGCCGACGCCACCAGCTCCACAGCCAACCAGTCGCCGTCGCCACGGAAAAGCCCTTGACCGGGGCGACACCGCTAATGGATCAGTCTTCGTGGCTGTGTGGATGTAGTAAAACTTGCCTCGAACTAGTCTTGTAATACATCATTTACTGTTGACTGCACCAAGGGAACTTAAACTCCTTGTCTTGTCTAGACGGAAAAACTTAAACCTTTCGTGGAACTCAGTGTCCTAGCTGATGAACAGAGCGTTTATTTCAGCCTTGTTTAAAGACAGTCTCAACAAGAACCAGAATTTTCATAGTAAATTTTATATTATTATTAGTCGGAATACACAAACATTATTGCTTGTAAACGCAGGCTTCCGCAGCCGTTGTCACAGTCGATAAAATAGTCAACTATAAAACTCCGACGTCTCGGCGACTATTGCCCTACGCCTTCTTCAGGGTGCAGCTGCAATTACACTAGGTATGGCAGCTTAATTATATTGTGTCTCAGGTGGAGACTGAAATCAAAATCATTCAACAGAACGAGATCTCAAAATCTTCTCACAATGTTCTGCCAACATCGGAAGCTGTATACATACCATTTCTGTACCTATGATGGCGATTCGTTTGGCATGGCCAGATGAACAAGTTTCAAGTCCTTAGGTAGGATGGTCAAAATGGCTTTTCCACACTGACCACCCACCTTTTCATAGTTTTAAAAAATACTTAAGTTGCGCTTGGACCGACAATTCGAGAATCTCTCTTCGAAACCCGAAATATCCTTGTGACAGCATCTAAATCTGGTAAACAAACGTCTGACCAGACCAAAAGATTGTTGAAAGATGTTATCTTTCCCAGTTAGGGAGAAAAATCTGTGTTATTGTTACATTCTTAGGGCTGTCAGTGTGAAAAGCTTTTTTGGCCATCATACCCGAGAAGAACAAAGTTGTTCATCTGGTGATCCCAAAAGACTCACGGCAGAGGTACAGTCCAGTCGTCATCTGTATACAGCTTTCGATATTGGAAGAACTTTGTGAGAAGATTTTCAGATCTAGATTTGTTGACCGATTTCTTTTCTCAATGTCCGCCTGAGAAACAATATAATTTAGCTGCAGTCACTAGTACAACGACGAAATATGCCTGATATCGATCGGAATATTTAGATACAATTTTAAATTGTCCTAATTTTGTTCTGAAATATGCCTGATATAGATCGGAATATTTAGAGACAGTTTTAATTTGTCCTAATTTTGTTTTACATTGTGTACTTCGTTACGCATATTATGTGAAGAAATTTCGTTCACTTTATGTGCGAGGTGTAAGAAAACGTCGCGTTTTAAGCATTTATTTATAGATTATCATTATTGTAATGATTTTAAATCATGATAATGAGTTACTTACTATTTTCAATTAACAAAACACACGTATGTGAAACTAAAAACCAAAATTAATGTAATACATACAACAAGTAAAAGTAAACCAAATAACTAGACTATTAATGAGTACTTAGATATTATAATCAGGTACGTTTAAAATACTCTGACGGCAAATTGTGACCGGTTTATCCTCGAATATGGTATTTCAGGAACCAGTTTTCTTACATGTAGATGTATGTAGCTTGAAAGTTATTTTAGTTTATGTTGTAAATCAGATTTTCATTTGTCAAACTTAATTAATGGTGATGACGTATTTTAAAAATTTCAGATTATTCCAAAATTCTATTATACAGCTTTCGAGAATGTTAATTACATAACAAATTTTATATGAGAAACATTTTTACATATAATATCCTCCAAACCTAATGTGTTTTACCCCTTAGGAGTGAAATTGGGCATTATTTTTTCCCCCTATACACACCCTCAAAGTTTCATAAAGATAGCTCATTGACACTTGAGAATGTTCTCTTGTAAGTAATATACCTTTCCAAAACAAGCAGTTGTTTAAAAAGCACATAGGTCTGTATTAAAAATTGATCTGAATATTTATTTTGGTTTTACAATTATAAACATAATAAAACTAGCTTGTTTTTTGTAAAGGGAACACTAGCAGAAACAAGTTCTGTGATACAGAATTCAATTAGGCACATAATATTACACAAATTTTCTTTTTATGTATTGTTAACTATTTAGTTTTGCTTTCATTCTTTCATTCTGTAATGCGAGTTCTGTCTTTTGGTTCTTTGGAAGATTCTTTTCCTTAAACATTGTCTCCAGCTTTCTCCTTATTTCTGTGTAGTCAACGAACGACGATGGATCCCGATGCGAATACATATTTTTTTCAACAATTATTCGTTTAAAACAGAATATTATTCATTACAGTAGATATCATATACCACGCCGCCTATCCTACTAGATATGATTATATTAACACAACCATATTGTTCATTCATAGCACATGTAGATTGCGAAGTGTAGGTGCTGTGCTGACAAAAGTTGGCTACTATGTACCTGATGTGTGGTTTCACTGAAAGAAATGGAAGGACGTTGTTTACTTGCACAGATGCTAAAGGCTACAGGGGTAATGAACTGAATAATTCATAATTATTACACTGTGATGAGCCACAGGGAAAAACGGGCCCTTTACACAGTGTGCTCCCTGCCACCATTGGATAAGCAGCTGCCAGCAGAAAGTTGTATACTCCTAGCTCACTCATTTGTTACATAGTTTAATTCTTAATTTCTTTGCGTGCTTTTAGTACTTGCATTGTTTAATTCATAACTTACGTGCGTATTATAGTATTTGAGAGTTGTAGGATCGCGTTTTAGTACCTGAATAGTGTAAATTCGCGTAGTCGTCTGTCTACTGTTTTTGTTTTGGACGGCCAGTGTCGGTTGGTCACAGCCAGTGTGCTCCCTGCCGCCGTTGGATAAGCAGCTGCCAGCAGGAAGTCGTATACTCCTAGCTCACTCATTTGTTACACAGTTTAATTCTTAATCCTTTTAGTACCTGCATTGTTTAATTCATAAATTGCGGGCGTATTATAGTATTTGAGAGTTGTAGCATCGCGTTTTAGTACCTGAATAGTGTAAAATCGCGTAGTCTCCTTCCGCCGCAGAGCAGTGTGTCAGCAGTGCGCAAGTAGCAGCATTACTGCGTTTACTAGGCAATCTTGTATTTTAATAACTGTTTAAATTTTGTGTTGATTTCTTTGTGCTCTCTGTAGATTAGTTCAGACGTTCTTTGCAGAACAGTTTGTAGCATGGATAGGGACTGAAACTGCTGTGTTCGGATGCAGGCTGAGTTGGCATCCCTTCGCTCCCAGCTTCAGGCAGTCTTGGCTTCAGTCACACAGCTTGAGGCTGTTGCCAATGGGCATCACTGTGGGGTTCCAGGTGGGGGTTTGTTGGGGACGGCCAGCTCGTCTCACGCATCCCCCGATCGGTCTACGACTGTGGCTCCCCAGGATACTGCCCACATTGAGGCTGATCCCCCACCTGTGGTAGAGTGGAAGCGTCTCGGGGAGTGGCAGGGAGGGCTGAACGAAAGGCCTCTCCAGTTTGTCTGACGAACCGGTTTCAGGCTGATACTGATCTTCGGCCGGACACGGCTGCTTGTGCTGTTCCAGAGGTTGCCCCTCAGTCTGAAAGATCCGGGTGGTCGCAGAGGGTGGGCTTACTGGTAGTTGGGAGCTCCAACGTCAGGCGCGTAATGGGGCCCCTTAGGGATATGGCAGCAAGAGAAGGGAAGAAACCCAATGTGCACTCAGTGTGCATACCGGGGGGAGGCATTCCAGATGTGGAAAGGGTCCTTCCGGATGCCATGAAGGGTACAGGGTGCACTCATCTGTAGGTGGTCGCTCATGTCGGCACCAGTGATGTGTGTTGCTATGGATCGGAGGAAATCCTCTCTGGCTTCCGGCGGCTATCTGATTTGGTGAAGACGGCCAGTCTCGCTAGCGGGATGAAAGCAGAGCTCACCATCTGCAACATCGTCGACAGGACTGACTGCGGACGTTTGGTACAGAGACGAGTGGAGGGTCTGAATCAGAGGCTGAGACGGTTCTGTGACTGTGTGGGCTGTAGATTCCTC
Source organism: Schistocerca gregaria (assembly GCF_023897955.1). Classification (NCBI taxonomy): domain Eukaryota; kingdom Metazoa; phylum Arthropoda; class Insecta; order Orthoptera; family Acrididae; genus Schistocerca; species Schistocerca gregaria. Next base: position 1,046,320,470 of record NC_064920.1, on the reverse strand, counting down.
GACTTGCACCATAGGGTGGTGGGGTTTCGGGTTCCTCTGGATAGGTCAGGAGTCCAATACACGCAGGAAGTGGCTACATGGGTAGCAGGCGTTGTGTGTCGTGGACTGGGCGGTTTTTTTAGGTTAGATGGCCTCGGGAAAGTACAGAAAGGGCTATCGCCTCAAAGGGTGCGGGGCAAAGTCAGGACATGCGGGAACCAAGGAGCAATCGGTATTGTAATTGTAAATTGTCGAAGCTGCATTGGTAAAGTACCGGAACTTCAGGCGCGGATAGAAAGCACAGAAGCTAAAATCGTTATAGGTACAGAAAGCTGGCTGAAGCCAGAGATAAATTCTGCCGAAATTTTTACAAAGGCACAGACGCTGTTTAGAAAGGATAGATTGCATGCAACCGGTGGTAGTGTGATTGTCGCTGTTAGTAGTAAATTATCCTGTAGTGAAGTAGAAGTGGATAGTTCCTGTGAATTATTATGGGTGGAGACTACACTCAGCAACCGAGATGGCGCTCGTGCTCGAGATGGCATCTGGTGGTCAGCTGCAATATGTACTAGACCAGGAGGAAAGTCTAGAAGAAGCACAATCCTCCAGGATTATGCGACAAATATTAGAGGGTCTGACCTTCCTGCATGACCACAACATTGCACACCTAGACTTGAAGCCACAAAATTTACTGTTGACTGGTGCATACCCAAATTGTGATGTAAAGCTGTGTGACTTCGGAATTTCAAGAGTAATCTGCAATGGAGTTGAAGTTAGAGAGATCCTGGGAAGCCCAGATTATGTTGCCCCATGAGGTACTTAATTACGAACCAGTAAGCTTGGCAACTGACATATGGTCTGTTGGTGTCCTGGCTCCTTTTGCAGACCTACCGACTCAGCCGCGATTGGTGACAGAACAACTGAGAGAAAATTTGGAACACATTTCACATAAATTTTCTCAGCATGTTATAATCTTTGGTAGAGATTTCAACTTACCAGACATAGACTGGGACACTCAGATGTTTAGGACGGGTGGTAGGGACAGAGCATCGAGTGACATTATACTGAGTAAACTATCCGAAAATTACCTCGAGCAATTAAACAGAGAACCGACTCGTGGAGATAACATCTTGGACCTACTGATAACAAACAGACCTGAACTTTTGGACTCTGTAAGTGCAGAACAGAGAATCAGTGATCATAAGGCCGTTGCAGCATCCCTGAATATGGAAGTTAATAGGAATATAAAAAAAGGGAGGAAGGTTTATCTGTTTAGCAAGAGTAATAGAAGGCAGATTTCAGACTACCTAACAGATCTAAACGAAAGTTTCTGTTCCGACACTGACAATGTTGAATGTTTATGGAAAAGTTTAAGGCAATCGTAAAATGCGTTTTAGACAGGTACCTGCCGAGTAAAACTGTGAGGGACGTGAAAAATCCACCGTGGTTCAACAACAAAGTTAGGAAACTACTGCGAAAGCAAAGAGAGCTTCACTGCAAGTTTAAACGCAGCCAAAACCTCTCAGACAAACAGAAGCTAAACGATGTCAAAGTTAGCGTAAGGAGGGCTATGCGTGAAGCGTTCAGTGAATTCGAAAGTAAAATTCTATGTACCGACTTGACAGAAAATCCTAGGAAGTTCTGGTCTTACATTAAATCAGTAAGTGGCTTGAAACAGCATATCCAGACACTCTGGGGTGATGATGGCATTGAAACAGAGGATGACACGCGTAAAGCTGAAATACTTAACACCTTTTTCCAAAGCTGTATCACAGAGGAAGACCGCACTGCAGTTCCTTCTCTAAATCCTCACACAAACGAAAAAATGGCTGACATCGAAATAAGTGTCCAAGGAATAGAAAAGCAACTGGAATCACTCAACAGAGGAAAGTCCACTGGACCTGACGGGATACCAATTCGATTCTGCGCAGACTACGCGAAAGATCTTACCCCCCTTCTAACAGGCGTGTACCGCCAGTCTCTAGAGGAACGGAAGGTTCCAAATGATTGGAAAAGAGCACAGGTAGCCCCAGTCATCAAGAAGGGTCGTCGAGCAGATGTGCAAAACTATAAACCTATATCTCTGACGTAGATCTGTTGTAGAATTGTAGAACATGTTTTTTGCTCGCGTATCATGTCGTCTTTGGAAACCCAGGATCTACTCTGTAGGAATCAACATGGATTCCGGAAACAGCGATCGTGTGAGTCCCAACTCGCTTTATTTGTTCATGAGTCCAAGAAAATCTTAGATACAGGCTCCCAGATAGATGCCATTTTCCTTGACTTCCGGAATGCGTTCGATACAGTTCCGCACTGTCGTCTGATAAACAAAGTAAGAGCCTACGGAATATCAGATCAGCTGTGTGGCTGGATTGAAGAGTTTCTAGCAAACAGGACACAGCATGTTGTTATCAATGTAGAGACGTCTACAGACATTAAAGTGGGCTCTGGCGTGCCACAGGGGAGTGTTATGGGACCATTGCTTTTCACAACATATATAAATGACCTAGTAGATAGTGTCGGAAGTTCCATGCAGCTTTTCGCGGATGATGCTGTAGTATACAGAGAAATTGCAGCATTAGAAAATTGTAGCGAAATGCAGGAAGATCTGCAGCGGATAGGCACTGGGTGCAGGGAGTGGCAACTGACCCTTAACACAGACAAATGTAATGTATTGCGAATACATAGAAAGAAGGATCCTTTATTGTATGATTATACGATAGCGGAACAAACACTGGAAGCGTTACTTCTGTAAAATATCTGGGAGTATGAGTGCGGAAAGATTTGAAGTGGAATGATCATATAAAATTAATTGTTGGTAAGGCGGGTGCCAGGTTGATATTCATTAGGAGAGTCCTTAGAAAATGTAGTCCATCAACAAAGGAGGTGGCTTACTCGTTCAACCTATACTTGAGTATTGCTCGTCAGTGTGGGATCCGTACCAGATCGGATTGACGGAGGAGATAGCGAAGATCGAAAGAAGAGCGGCGCGTTTCATCACAGGGTTATTTGGTAACCGTGATAGCGTTACGGAGATGTTTAGCGAACTCAAGTGGCAGACTCTGCAAGAGAGGCGCTCTGCATCGCGCTGTAGCTTGCTCGCCAGGTTTCGAGAGGGTGCGTTTCTCGATGAGGTATCGAATATATTGCTTCCCCCTACTTATACCTCCCGAGGAGATCACGAATGTAAAATTAGAGATTCGAGCGTGCACGGAGGCTTTCAGACAGTCGTTCTTCCCGCGAACCATACGCGACTGGAACACAAAAAACAGAAAAGGGAGGTAATGACAGTGGCACGTAAAGTGCCCTCCGCCACACGCCATTGGGTGGCTTGCGGAGTATAAATGTAGATGTAGATGTAGAATATACAGAAAAAGTCTGTAGATAATCCCCGAAATTTTTTCAGTAGTTTTTCACCCTAAATGCAGGAGCCAAAGAAACTTTGAATTCAGCTGTACGCAAATGGGAATGGAGTGACCTAATGTTGGGTCATTACTAAACAGCGAAAGGGTATAATAATAAATACATTTATCTTTTATCTGTAATGCAAAATATATAAATACGAGTCACTCAAGGTTGATTTGACTGGGCATGCACACGACGCAGTAATTGGCGTTTAGGGCGGTGGGAGAGATTAACTATTTCAGCATATGATGGAATTAGCAGGCCATGGAAGCGTAGGTGGTTGGCTTGATGTTGGTAGCGTCTCAGAGGAAGAACCGTTTGCCCTTTTACTCACGGAGATATTAATGTTCCACTCTCTCGTGATCACGCCGCAGGATGACGAAAAACAGGAAGACTGAAAAACCATAAGCACTTTTTTATGCATCGGTTCACGTAAAAATTTCGGTGAATGGTTTTGAAACGTCCCTAGTGGTTGCATCCTGTGCACGAGAGCAAAAAGTGCGGTAGCGCTGCACTCTAAAGGGGTGCCGCCCTACAATATCCTTAGAGAAGGGTTGAAACTTCTGAGGGTATCAGCAATATCAAAGGTTGTCAAGAAAGTGGCCCTGATACTTACCACACTGCAAACTGTCGTTTCGGCCGCGGAACGGGTAGGAATCAACGCCACAAGGGAAATGATGATTTCGTTGACGCCCTTTATGCCCCTCACCAAGGCGTTTTCCCCTCGATTCTGGTTGGCACTGTAACTGTAATGTTTTCTTCGGCAACCCATAAAAAACCGGAGATTTTAAAGCTAGGTGTTGCGGTGCTGACGTCTAAATAAAGTGTGAAATATTGGTAAGAGCGGCTGTGACGACTTTCTCTTCGTTTCATACGTCCATGGTGGTACTGGGCAGAGTTGTGGCCAAATTTGTTGCCAATGTGCCATCATTAACTGACCCAAAAGCTCACATAAACTTTAGAACTGCGGCATTTGTTCGCATCTGCCTACATCATGCTGGGTGAAGTGTCGCCGTTCCCGAGACTGTTGTCACAGGGAGCCACGCTTTTGTACCTTTACAGGGGAAGGTTGTAGGCACTTCTCGGCCGAATTTCAAACCTATGCCAAAACACAAAAAACAGATGCAGTTTCCAAGTGCTGTGCTCCACTCTCAATTTCCCTCTAACGTATGGTAACGTAAAATTCCGTTTTCAAAATTATTTGGTTGTAACGAGTGTCTCTCTTAAGACTCTTCAGGAACATTTTCTCTCAACGGAAAGCGTCGTTTTCCGCTGCACATAAAATTATTTTTAAACTGAAATTATCTGTGCCCATTTGAAAGTGTGGTATCAAATTTATGTATTGCAATGTTTGTTTTATCGAAATGTATTAATATAAACAGCAAAACGCGAACAATAACCAGCACTCCAGGAACGCTGCTGCACTGTGATAGCATTCAGAGCGGGCCAGAATGGTGCTATCTCTGCTGCTACTGTTCCTGTTAGTACATGTGAGAGAAATCGAATATCACAATAGACTAATCCGAGGCCACTCTATTGAATGAGCACGTAAAATTCGCTTTAAATACCATGTTGTTTGTAACGGGAAACTAACCGACGCTTTCCATTGACACCGGGCGTCGGATGAAAGACGTGAAGATCTGCATTTGCTTCGGCTGACTCCAGTTATACACTGCAAAAACTAAACTGTAAGTATCAGGAAACAAGCATTCTTAGTTGCAGTGTTAAATTTTTTTTATTATTTCCCAATGAGGAGTTTCACCTTTACTTAGGCATCTTCAGATTTTCTGAATTTTGATAGAGATGAGTAAATCGGACACCGCGCAGGTAAATGCTCCTCGTCAAAGCTTTAAAGATACTGCATAGTGTCCTTTATTTCGGTAAACCAAGCGGAACCAGGCTTACAGTGAAGCTTTACATAATAAACCTGCTGCAAGTGTAGTGCATATTCTCTTTACACACATCACAAATATTTGACGAAACACCAGAGAAAATGCAACTGACGATTCTTTGGTAAGACAGCAGCGTGTTCTAGAGTCCGTGCGAAAAACGTCTAGGTATGATAGATCACCTCATAGATAACAACATTTGTAGCAGGAAAAATGTTCACTGACACTTCTCAGCGATGCCAGACAACATTTAAAGCTGGTTATACCACTGAGAACCAATAGAATTGCCGTAGTAGTAACACCAGTCCCCGTCAGATCATCGAAGTTAACGGTTGTCGGGCTTGGCTAGCACTTGGATAGGTGACCGTCCGGGGCTGCTGAACGCTATTGGCAAGCGGGATTCACTCAGCCCTTTGAGGCCAATTGAGGAGCTATTTGATTTAAAAGTAGAGCCTTCGGTCAAGAAAGCTTGCAACCGCCGCGAGAGGAGTGTGTTCACTACATGTCCCTGCGTATCCGCATCCAGTGACGCCTATCGGCTCAGCAAGACCCCCGGCGGTCGGTAGATACCGTTTTGGCTTAGGAGTCCTTTTCGGACCGACTTCGACTTTATACCCCTAAGAGACGGCAGGGTATATGTGCTTTGCAGCGTTCATGTTGTGAGTTGGTTCCCACCTCCGTGCACTAAACAAGTGCCGAACCAAAGAAATAACGCCTGTCCCAGATTAGTGTTTGGCGCCGGGCAACAAAGGATGTGGAACGACGGAATTTTCGAAAATATTAGTTGTATATCACGACCTGATAGTCGCTCTATGCGGTATAATTAGCGAAAATTCTCGGACTTCCTCTTGGAATGTTTGGAGGTTCAGTTGGTACGATAAGAGAAAATAAAAACATTGACAATTAGTAAAACGTTACGGCAATGGCGGATCGGTGGTACATCGAAATGTTGCATTTAAACCACAGAAGGGTTAAAAATGGAACTGAGAGTACAACAATTATTAAGATAAATATCTGGAATTAAGTATTCGAACACGTTTCGAATGAGAATTAGTTAAATATCTTAATTCAACCAATTTAGTGTGCAGACATAATTTTCACTGGGAAGGTATCACGTATGGGGTTCTCCAAGGCTCAGTCATAGGGCCAGTATTGTCCCAAATATATGTAAACGATCTTCCATCTAACATACAACAATCAGAATTAGTTCTTTTGCAGATGACGCTACTATTGTAATCACCCGAAGAATGTATACAGAAACAGAAGAAATGATAAACAAAATTCTTTAAAGAACATTGACTGTTTTTCTGCGAAGGCTCTTACCCACCATTTTTAAAATACGCAACACATTCAGTGTTGCACATCCAAGGACACTATACCGATGATAAGTGCAACACATGAGGAGAAAATTGTTAATAGGATGGATACTTCAAAATTCTTAGGTGTCCATATTGATGAGAATTTAAATAGGAAAATGAAATTTTGGGACTCCTAGAATAAATTAGTTCAGTATCGTTTGCACTTTGAATCATTGCACATCTTGGGAAAAGACAGATCAGTTAATTGACATATTCTGCGTATTTTAATTTAATAATGTGAAATGCAATAATGATCTGGGAAACTCATCTTTAAGAAAGAATGTCTTCATTGCGCAAAAACGTACGGTAACGATAATATGTGCTGTTCACCCACTATCATCTTCTAGGCATCTGTGCCATCTGTGTATGGAGTTGGACATTTTGACTACTGCTTCACACTATATTATTCCCTCATGAAATTTGATGTAAATAATCCATTACAGTTCCACAGGAAAAATAACCTACATTATTATAATACCAGAATTCAATACCCCACATTAAGGTTATCTTTAGCACCAGAAGCGTGCACAAGACGTAACAAAAAGTTTTGATCTCTTACCTAATAATATAAAATGTCTAACAGACAGCAAAGTACAATTTTAAAAGAAACAGAAAGTTTCTCTTTGACAACTCCTACTCTGTAGAAGAATTTCTGTTACAGTAATGTGTAAAAGGTGGTGGGTAGGACTTAATAACTCAAAACATCTGTACATTATATTTCTTTAAAAAAAGCTTTGAAATTTTCTGAATGTATGTACAAATCAATTTGTGACATGAATGTAAAATAACTCGTTCCATATAATTACGATCTATAATGCAAAATGGTCTATGGAACGTGAAGCTAAGTAACTAACTTGAAGACTAGTTTCAGGCCTAAGCTCATTGGCAAATATCCACTAAGCTTCGCAATAACATCAATTAAAACAGCCGTGTGTCTATATTCGTTAAACATATCCTGTAAATATCTCCTGGGCTGAACTTCATTCACACAACTGAGACACCACAGTGTCACTGCGATGTGTCAGTGATGTGAGTAAAGTTCAGCCCTCCACTAATCTACAGAATGTATTTACTGGAATATATAGCCCTATGGCTGTCGTAATTGATGTTATTGCACAGCTTAGTCGATGAATTTGCTAATGAGGTTAGGCTCGAAACTTGTCAGCAAGTAATAAACAAAAGTAATATTGCAACTTTGACGTTTCTCTACAATTTACTGCATAATTTGGTAAACCATACAGTAGCTGACGCTAAGCATTCTAGTATCGTATAAATTAGTAAATTCTAGCAATTTACTGGAACAGGTAGTGTGCTGCACACCTGGTTAGTAGATCCTACATCGTCTCTAACTAAAATTGTTCCCCATAATATGATTTATCCCCCCTAGAAATTTGAACCAAATGTCTAGAAACATAATGATATTTATATTCTTGACACAATGACAACAAAATTATCTATGTTTATTACCTTAAATATTTCTACTATATACATCTATATACATAGATACTTCCTACAGGAAAATTAAAGAGACCTTTCGAGAAAAGAGAGCCACTTTTATGAATATCAAGAGCTCAGATGGAAACCCAGTCCTAAGCAAAGAAGGGAAACAGAAAGGTGGAAGGAGTATATAGAGGATCTATACAAGGGCGATGTACTTGAAGACAATATTATGGAAATGATGTAGATGAAGATGTAATGGGAGATACGTTACTGCGTGAAGAGTTTGACAGAGCACTGAAAGACCTGAGTCGAAACAAGGCCCCCGGAGTAGACAACATTCCATTCGAACTACTGACGGCCTTGGGAGAGCCAGTCCTGACAAAACTCTACCATCTGGTGAGCAAGATGTATGAAACAGGCGAAATACCCTCAGACATCAAGAAGAATATAATAATCCCTATCCCAGAAAAGCAGTTGTTGACAGATGTGAAAATTACCTAACTATCAGTTTAATAAGTCATAGCGGCAAAATACTAACGCGAATTCTTTCCAGACGAATGGAAAAACTCGTAGAAACCGACCTCGGCGAAGATCAGTTTGGATTCCACAGAAATGTAGGAACACGTGATGTCGACTCTCTTCCAAATTCTAAAGGTGGCAGGAGGAAAATACAGGGAGCGAAAATCTATTTACAATTTGTACAGAAAGCAGATGGCAGTTATAAGAGGCGAGAGGCATGAAAGGGAAGCAGCGGTTAGGAAGGGAGTGAGACAGGGTTGAAGCTTGTCCCAAATGTAATTCAATCTGTATATTGAGCAGGCAGTAAAGTAAACAAAAGAAAAATTCGGAGTAGGTATTAAAGTTCATGGAGAAGAAATAAAAACTTTGAGGTTCGCCGATGACATTGTAATTCTCTCAGAGACAGGAAAGGGCTTGGAAGAGCAGTTGAACAGAATGGGCAGTGTCTTGAAAGGACGATATAAGATGAACATCAAGAGAAGCAAAACGAGGACAATGGAATGTAGTCGAATTAAGTCGGGTGATGCTGAGGGAATTAGATTAGGAAATGAGACACTTAAAGTAGTTAAGGCGTTTTGCTATTTGGGGAGCAAAATAACTGATGATGGTAGAAGTAGAGAGGATATAAAATTTAGACTGGTTATGGCAAGGAAAGCGTTGCTGAAGCAGAGAAAATTGTTAACATCGAGTATTGATTTAAGTGTCAGGAAGTCGTTTCTGAGAGTATTTGTATGGAGTGTAGCCATGTGTGGAAGTGAAACATGGACGATAAATAGTTTAGACAAGAAGAGAATAGAAGAATGCTGAAGATTAGTTGGGTAGAGCACATAACGAATGAGGAGGTACTGAATAGAACAGGGGAAAAGAGGAGTTTGTGGCACAACCTGTCAAGACCGGTTGGTAGGATATGTTCTGAGGCATCATGGGATCACAAATGTAGCATTGGAGTGCAGCGTGGAGGGTAAAACTCGTAGAGGGAGACCGAGAGATGAATACACTAAGCAGATTCAGAAGGATGAAGAAGCTTGCACAGGATAGAGTAGCATGGAGAGCTGCATCAAACCAGTCTCAGGACTGAAGAGCACAACAACAACAACTCCAATAAAACATTTGTAATACTACGGGAATGCATTTCCTGTGTGTGAGTGTGTGTGTGTGTTTGTGTGTGTGTGTGTGTGTGTGTGTGTGTGTGTGTGTGTGTGTGGAGTGAAATGTAATGTCTGTGCTGTATCATGATGATGAGAGAAGGGAAAGGGTGTAATCCGGTGGTGCAAAGAGCCACCTCTCTGTAATAGCAGCAACAACAACATATACACCTGTTCTACTAAAAACATTGTAATGTTAAGCTGACTCTCCAGCGACATCTTGTTAGATTCGTGGATCCCTCACGGCCTTCATATTCTCGAGTGTAATGGATAAAGAAATAAATAAATGTTGACACTTTGCTTCTGCGGACTTAACAGATTCCCCCTGTCCCCTGACAATCGAGCACTCCATTTATTTGGATCCCCGCAGCTTATAAGACTGCAGCTCCCAGTTGGCACCTGACAAGGTGGTTTACGTGCCGGAGGGCTGGGCAGGTCCCTTCTCTGAGATAAACGGGACGTAGCAGGCTGCAGGCGGGTAGCAGGGAGCAGGATAACCTGGCCAGTCCGTCTGGGGGGGGGGGGGGGGGGGGAGGCCGGAAATTAAAGTTGCTTTGTCCGCCGCGGTAGGGCGCTAGCTGTCCGGGCGCCGGCGGCAACGGTGGATAACATCAGAAAACACGGGTCACAGCCGTCCTTACTGCCGCCTTTATTAGACAGCCCCTGCCTGCGTTCACGGAAAGCCGCCTCCTAACCCCTCCCCCCTCCCCTTCCCACACTATCTCACTCACTCTCTCTTGCGCTCCGCGCAGCGTCATACGCACAGTGACATCAAACTAATGAGAATTGTCTTGAGTATTTCTTTCTCTCTCCTCGTTCAGAGGACCTTCCTTTTCTCTCCGCCTTCTCTCCACCTCCACTTTTCTCGTGTTTGTTTCGCTAGTGTCTCGTTTTCTGGGGTCTAAAGTAAAGGATAATCAAGGGCCATTATAGGCGCAGAATTGTTGTGAAGAGCGCCGTTCCTTTATTCCAGGAGCGCCAGAAGATTAAACCTTTCATTTGTAATAAAGTGTGACACTTTTCTGCGGCTGGCAAAAGCTCGTTTAGAAGAGCGAGGCCCCGTCAGCGGCGCAGCGTTTTCCCCGTGTCTCGTTTAATTTTCCGTCGGCCGTATCAGCTGCTGTTGGAGTACAGACAAAGGTTGGCATTGTTTCTGCCGCAGGAACACAAAGGTGATAATCAATCCGCCTGAGGTATTTTATTATCAAGTCAGAAATTGGTGCAGAAGCGGAACAGCGGCGCAATCAACTTTTGCTTCCTACATAGGCGGCTGATTGCTCCCTGCTCAGACTGTGAATCTCTTATGTTAAACTTGTTGTATTCCTATAGAGTACAAACGGATTTTCCAATGTATTCTTACGCAGGGCACACTCATTTTATAGTGTATTTGGCATCATTTGTCCCTGAACTTTTAGTGTGGAAATTGGGCAGTAACAAGCTGTGAAACGTAAACACCAATTACAAAAAATAGTTAAGGTTCTAACTAAATAAAATGTACCACCAACGGATGAGGCTGAATTGCACGAAAATTCAGTGTCTTACGGACCTGGTACTACCCATTTCCTAGTCTGATGATGGCCCTAATTTTTTATCCTTGAATTAATTTTGAGATGAGTTAAATGTTTTTGTCTTTTCTTGCATTCCACTAAACACGTACGAGCTTGTGATAGCACTCGCTCCAGAACTTTCCCATTCATCTAAAATTATGAATTAGATACGTTCTTCAGCTCGCTGATATAATAACTGCTTTTTTCTGGTTGTAGTTTCTCAGAGATGCTTCACTGCAAGTTTGAGACATGCACAATAAATCAAAACTAAATGACACAACTAAATAACATCCGCACATATTTGTGTGTAACCATGCATGTGTGTAAGATGGGATTTACGCTGATGAGCCAAAACATTATGACCACCTGCTTTATTGCTTGTTTGCCCATCTTTGGAACGAAATATATAATTGTGCGTATCAGAGATCCGACAGTTTGTTGGTAGGTTTGGAGAGGTATGTGACGTTAGATGTCAACGCACAGGTCCCGTAATTTGAGTAAATAACTGGCCGCTGATTTGAGTGCGTTGTGATGGCGCCCGATAGCGACCCAGATGGGTTCCATAAAACTTACATCAGGCGAATTTTGTCGCCGAGGTATCAACGTGAACTCGCTATAATGCTCCTCAACAAACGTTGCATCCAGAATCGCAAAAGGACTGAAATGACAAAATTGAGAATCATGAGTATGGCTGTGAAACGACTCTAACTTGATCACAAGGCTCCTAAACTTCACACGAACGCCCTTAAATCCTAATGCTGCAGAAATAATACTAACCATTCTCGCCGCCGCCTAGGATCTTGAACGATGGCTCTCCAGCAACCTCAGAACCAGAAAGCTTTTACTCTCCACTGGTCTCTGACACCGAATGTCTCTTCACCATTCTGTACAAGAGAAACTTCTCTGTACCTTCTCTAAAATATTACCTTCTCACTACTTTTCATTTCTCTAGCTGTGGCCTCTTAAAATAAATAATTCCGCCAATATCCATCGTCAGCCAACAAGGGCTCGTACTTTTTTGTTTGACTTTAGGGGTGATGGAAAATTTTCCACACATCTCATCTTGTCAAACTCAGAAAGATCCACGTTACATATCAGTGGCCAATGAGAGCTCTAGTATTGGCGTTGGTCTATGAGACACGACTACATGGTCTTTTCTACCCCTACCATTCAGAACGTTTTCCGAAACAGTCTTAACTCTCACCATAATTTCGGTAAACACATTTGTCATTGGTGCCAACAACATTGCCGCAGTGTTAACAGCGGCTCCGGTCAGATCACCGAAGTTAATGGCTGTCGGGCTAGGCTAGGACTTGGATGAGTCACCGACCATGTCTGCCGAGTGCTGTTGGCAAGTGGGGTGCAGCCAGCCCTTGTGACGCCAATTGCGGAACTGCTTTTTTGAGAAGTAGCTGCTCCAGTCACGAAAATTTGACAATGACCAGGAGAACGGTGTGCTGACCACATGCCCCTCCATACCCGCAACCAGTGACACCTACGGGCCAAGGATGACAGGGTGGTCGATCGGCAACGTTGGACTTCACGAGGCCTTTTGGGACGGAGATGAGAGTTTTGGTATTGGTATATATGCTGGTGGCGTAACTTCCTACTTAATCAGCAGGACTTCAACTTTCGACTGACGCCAGCATGTCATTTGGAGGTGCATGTTTCTGAGCTGTCTTTTTCTGAGCTGTCTGTTCTGGAGCCATCGGATTTGCACCAGGCGCGTTTCCACTGTTAACCAGTGAACCGTCCTCCTCAGTGCATTCCGCCGAGAACAGACTATTACGAACCACTATTGGGCTTGTCAGGTAGCTGTCCTCGGCGGCAGCTCGTCTGCATACGCCATTTGAGCTCTCAATTGTCCACAAGGCACAAAGAGCCGCCTTGCCCTAGGGGTGCGTTAATCACGTATGAATCTCGGCCATCAGAACGTTACCCCATACGAAAAATAACTATTATTTTAGTGACACCTAACTTGCTTGTTCTTTGACATGTTAAGAGGAGTATCAAATTGTCTGTCCAGATTCTATTAAAAATAGCTAGTTACGAAGGCGACTACAGTTGTTTCTGCTCTGTTCGATTACGAGGCCTGTTCTGCTCTTTTGAGGCGCATACTGAAATTACTGGCGGGTGTCTCGGTGAGACATCTTCCCATGCCCCTTTCATTACTCTACTTTCTTCTCGTTAGTTATTGAATTAGATTTTGATATTAGTTGGATTAGGAGGAAATTAAGAAGTGCAGCCCCAGATTATCATTTATCAAACAGGCACACCTAGGACACCGTTGAAAGTTGGCTCTGGTGGGACTATTTAAATTATTGGTAATGTAGGCAAAATTTAGTGTACTAACAACATTTATTTTGCCAAAACAGGCATAAATTATGCTAAACAAGTTATTGATTAAATGCCATAAACAACTAACAGGTGATTTAAGACTACACTGGACGAGGATCATGTGTGGCAGAGACAGTTTAACTACGTGATCAGTGAGTCAAGTACTCTGGCCCTAAAAATGTGGAAATGAAGGCTGAATTGATCTGACGCTGAGCAGACTTTGGTTGAACAAATCTACAGAAGTTTTTGTACATAGGTGCAGCTGAGAGCAAGTGGCAATTGAGATCTATACGACCAGACAATGCCGTAGCGGCAGTACGTTACCCTGTTTGCTTCATGCGGCGATGTAGCTTGCAGCTGGTGATGTGGAGATGAGACGTGGAGGCGGCACTTGTGAATCGACCGCGGTCACGAAAGAAATGCAGGTCTAGCGATCAGGCACACAGATCGAATTTACTCTCTACCAGAGCCCTGAAATCAGGGTAGATTTCAGTGTGTGACACACGCGTTCACTGGTCGTACCAAGGACCACTTTGGCTCTCTTTTATGGCAGAGCACATGAGGATACCAAACACAAAGACTGATAATCCAAAAACGAATAGGTGTGCCCTCGGCTAACGAGTAGTCCGAGACGTTTGAAGCCACACTTTCAGTACAGTAAGAACTTCACCAAGGGGCTCCCCAGTCCAAACGACTCGCAAGTGAAGTCAGACACAAGACAGGTCCCAAGTACCAACCACACTTGTCAGAGCTTCGGCCAGAAGTGCTCACCAGACCAAAGTCCCTCATCTGAATGCTTCGCACCCCTCACCGTCTTGAGCCAATCACACTGCTCTCAAGGCGTTAAATCTCCGTTCCCACAGGACAGCACAAACTCATGTCGAACCAGAGCAAGAGGTAAGGGACCTGTGTCTCCGAAAAAAACGGAAGTCACCAGTTACTGGCTTTTTTTAAGTTTCAGCAGAAGGGGAAGGGATGATTTTTTTCCAAAGTCATGTCTGTTTCCATGGCAACAAGCGAACAGATATAATCTCAAAGCCGCGCGGGATTAGCCGAGCGGTCTGGGGCGCAGCAGTCATGGACTTTGTGGTTGGTCCCGGTAGAGGTTCGAGTCCTCCCTCGGGCATGGGTGTGTGTGTTTGTTCTTAGGATAATTTAGGTTAAGTAGTTTGTAAGCTTAGGGACTGATTACCACAGCAGTTAAGTCCCATAAGACATACGATTTTCACACACATTTGAGCATAATCTCGAAGATCTTTATCGAAATCTCCTGTACCTTGAAGCTTGTTAGTCCTAGCTATGAGGTTTGACAAAGATTCTATCTCCAAGGATTCCTCAGACGCCTGGTTTTTCTTATACACAACCGAAATGGCCAGGAGAAGTGGTTCACTGGCCTATTTGCACTATCGGCGAACACAAAAACTTGTGAACTTTTACTATGTGTGGCTCTGCACTCAAAGTCCAGTTTACGACTCCACTGTGTAAATGCGTTGCTTTAGACTTCACCCCAGACCAGGCTTCTGCTGGCACTACGGCAGATAGCGCGGCATTGTTCTGTGGGAGTCCTGTTTGGATGAAGGACTGCCCTGTCATACATGTATGGCTGTGGACTTGTCCAGCAAGACTTACTAATGGATGGGCTCACCGCCAATTGCTTTCAACTCCGAACATCACTTTTCTATGAGCCCTACCAAGCTCCATCAATCTCTGCTCAGGCCGTTAACTTTCTAGAGTCTCGTTCAAGGTGCGTCAGGTTGTAACGAAATCTATAATAATTTTCTGTATGCTGGGAAACAGGTGAGAGAGTTTGAGAGAGTAACTTGTCCCCTCTCACACTTCTTCTCGACACGCTGGTTATATTTGCAAATAGTTAGTAAATGAGAAAAGCTAATGAACAGCTTTGCGAAGTAAAAACTTATGATAGGGACGTGATAGACCTCTCTCAAAGAGAACGGAGAATCATTTTGGTGATGATTCACGCCGATAATGGAGAAACCAACATCTAAGAAACTGAGGGGCTGATCAGTCGTTCATCTGCTACTATCATGGTCATCTATGCAGGCATCTATGTGGGTATCGTTATGTTCCTTAGAATACTCATGGATTTCTTATATCTAGGAAAGAGTGATATTTTAGTCGAAGTGGAGACGCACAATGATAGGTTGTTTAGAAAATACGAGGGCTATTCGGAAACTGAGGAATGATCGGTCGCGAAATGAAAACCACTGTGAAAATCCGATGAGGCTTTTTTCCGGTCTATCCTTAGGTCTACAAGAAAAAAGAAGTTTAAAAGCTAAGGGAGACACAGCGCAGATCACATCGAAATTAAAATGCGGTAAAATAGAGTAATGTATACCATAAGACAGCAGTCCTGGTTTATTCCCACCACTGCGGAAACCACACTTTCAGTGAACATACGTTAGACATGCCCTATAAACAAAAGCTAACAGTTAAGCTGGGCCTTTTCCTTTATCAACACAGATTTCTAATTCCTGTTCGGTGTCCAAGTGTCTTCCTACAGATCTTTTTATTGACCAAAGACCTTGTGTGTGCTGCTTTGAATTTTTATTGCAATCTGTCAATAGCACATGAATAGTCAGTAGCGTATCAGGATATATACAATCCTGAAATTCAAATAAGAACACCGTGAATTCATTGTCCCAGGAAGGGGAAACTTTATTGACACATTCCTGGGGTCAGATACATCACATGATCA
This sequence comes from Schistocerca gregaria, assembly GCF_023897955.1. Lineage (NCBI taxonomy): Eukaryota > Metazoa > Arthropoda > Insecta > Orthoptera > Acrididae > Schistocerca > Schistocerca gregaria. The sequence goes on along the minus strand of NC_064920.1, from coordinate 1,046,304,135 downwards.
CACTGACAGAACCACAGGCACATAGACACAGGCAACAGAGCATGCACAATGTCGCCACTAGTACAGTGTATATCCACCTTTCGCAGCAATGCAGGCTGCTATTCTCCCATGGAGACGATCATAGAGATGCTGGATGTAGTCCTGTGGAACGGCTTGCCCTGCCATTTCCACCTGGCGCCTCAGTTGGACCAGCGTTCGTGCTGGACGTACAGACCGCGTGAGACGACGCTTCATCCAGTCCCAAACATGCTCAATGGGGAACAGATCCGGAGATCTTGCTGGCCACGTTGGATGGCACGGGATACATGCGGACGTGCATTGTCCTCTTGGAACAGCAAGTTCCTTGCCGGTCTAGGAGTGGTAGAACGATGGGTTCGATGACGGTTTGGATGTACCGTGCACTATTCAGTGTCCCCTCGACGATCACCAGAGGTGTACGGCCAGTGTAGGAGATCGCTCCCCACACCATGATGCCGGGTGTTGGCCCTGTGTGCCTCGGTCGTATGCAGTCCTGATTGTGGCGCTCACCTGCACGGCGCCAAACACGCATACGACCATCATTGGCACCAAGGCAGAAGCGACTGTCATCGCTGAAGACGACACGTCTCCATTCGTCCCTCCATTCACACCTGTCGCGACACCACTGGAGGCGGGCTGCACGATGTTGGGGCGTGAGCGGAAGACGGCCTAACGGTGTGCGGGACCGTAGCCCAGCTTCATGGAGACGGTTGCGAATGATCCTCGCCGATACCCCAGGAGCAACAGTGTCCCTAATTTGCTGGGAAGTGGCGGTGCGGTCCCCTACGGCACTCCGTAGGATCCTACGCTCTTGGCGTGCATCTGTGCGTCGCTGCGGTGCGGTCCCAGGTCGACGGGCACGTGCACCTTCCGCCGACCACTGGCGACAACATCGATGTACTGTGGAGACCTCACGCCCCACGTGTTGAGCAATTCGGCGGTACGTCCACCCGGCCTCCCGCATGCCCACTATACGCCCTCGCTCAAAGTCCGTCAACTGCACATACGGTTCACGTCCACGCTGTCGCGGAATGCTACCAGTGTTAAAGACTGCGATGGAGCTCCGTATGCCACGGCAAACTGGCTGACACTGACGGCGGCGGTGCAGAAATGCTGCGCAGTTAGCGCCATTAGACGGCCAACACCGCGGTTCCTGGTGTGTCCTCTGTGCCGTGCGTGTGATCATTGCTTGTACAGCCCTCTCGCACTGTCCGGAGCAAGTATGGTGGCTCTGACACACCGGTGTCAATGTGTTCTTTTTTCCATTTCCAGGAGTACATATAGGACCCTCCTCGTGTATATTTATTACAGTCTGGTTCCCGCAGTAGTGGGAGTACGGTGTGATAATATTTGATTACACTTTAATTATGATGAAATCCGCACAAATCTTTTATTTTTTGAAATTACTTGTCTTGTAGATCAATGACGATTGAATGATAATAAATTATTTAAATTACATCTATCAGTGAAGAGCCACTCATAAGGAGGCGTACTCAGTCAGAACACTGGAGGAGATGCCGCTGGAGCAGCTTCCGAGGCATCTTCGCGTTGGTCATCTATTTTACTGGTGCTGTTAACGTTCTGCGACTTTACACGTCATGTATACGCTTCCTAAGCATTCCAGACGTATCTAGATTGCTGGACAATGGGAAACTTACTAAAGTTTCCAGTCTGCATGGAAGACTTTACTACAGAGGTAAACAAGTTTTCTAATTCGTTCCTTCACTCTGTTTTTTAGTTCCTCTTGCCTCCTTGTGTTGCCATCTGAGCTCAGCTGGGCTGAGATTGCCAATTTATCTGTATATGAGACGACATGCTTTAAATACGCTAAAAGATAAAAATATCGATACACCTAATAGGAGTTGTCCGAATGAGACGGAGTTCGTTAGATGTGATGTATATGTACAGACAAACAACTGATTACAATTGCAGAAACGTATGACAAATACCTTCAAGAATGGAGCAAGTCAATAACGCGTTGGTGCACCTCTGCCCTTATACAAGCAGTTATTCGGATTTGCATTGCCTGATAGAGTTGTTGGCTGTCCTCCTGAGGGATTAGTGCCAAATTCTGTCCCATAGGCGCGTTATAACACCGAAAGCCCAAGCTCATTGGGGGGGGGGGGGGGGTGTCTGCCTATAATGCTCCAAACTTCATCAGTTTAGGAGAGAGCTGGTTTCCTTTTCGGCCAAGATAGGCTTTGTAAGTAGGCTGTTTAGTTTTTTTTTTTATTGGTAACACCGCCGCCACGTAGCGCTCTGCATGAAAATCACTGGCTGTGCCGTGTGCAGTCTGAGGCTGGTTTCCATTGTTGTCTGCCATTGTAGTGTTGGGCAGCGGCAGCTGGATGCTAACAGCGCGTAGCGTTGCGCAGTTGGAGGTGATCCGCCAGCAGTGCTAGATGTGGGGAGAGAGATGGCGGAGTTTTGAAATTTGTAAGACTGGATGTCATGAACTGCTATATAAATTATGACTTTTGAACACTATTGAGGTAAATACATTGTTTGTTCTCTATCAAAATCTTTCATTTCGTAACTATGCCTATCAGTAGTTAGTGCCTTCCGTAGTTTGAATCTTTTATTTAGCTGGCAGTAGTGGCACTCGCTGTATTGCAGTAGTTCGAGTAACCAAGATTTTTGTGAGGTAAGTGTTTTGTGAAACGTGTAGGTTAATGTTAGTCAGGACCATTTAAAAAAAGTCAGATTGCGTTGCGCTAAAAATATTGTGTGTCAGTTTAAGCAAAGTCTTGTATAAGTTTTCTAAGGTGACGTTTCATATGTCGACCCTTAGCCGAGGATACCTCACTGGAATTTTCTGATTTTTTCTTGTAGTTTGTGTAATTAGTGTAGATTTTGTTTATTGCTAGCGCGTAATCATAGAGAGAATCTCCTTTGTAGTTGCAGTCTTTCATTGTTGTACAGTAAAACAGTTGTGGCATGCATGTAGATTTTCACCAAGTATATCGCAGCTGCGCTTGCAGTTAACTAGATATTATTTTCAGTGCTATGTTAATGTGTTTTCTTATTTTTGCTCTTCAAATTGTGCTTTTCTGTGTTATAGTGTGAAATATTGTGACAATTATGGCGTGTGAAAAATGTAATACTAGGCTCCAAAGTAAGCTGCGAAATGACGGTGGAGACGAAAGCAGTCTGTTAGCGCCACCATGTAATGAATTACCTAATGTTCAAAGTGATAATTTGATAATTATGCATAGGGAAATGGATCGGGCTGCAAATAATGGCGTAGGCAGTGAAACAATTAGTGAATAGGGAAGCATTATCGATCGATCGGTCGGTAACAGCTCGGCTCATTTTTCCGAAATGACAGGACACAATCTTGCAAATACTGTAGATTCAGATTTTGCGTCCTCACCGTTTTCTCAAATAAGTCGAGACACATTTTCTGCTTTTCAAAATGGGAATATTGCCAGTTCAAATGCACTGCCGAATAGCACTGAGGAACATGTTTCAGACACCAGTGCACTGTTATTATAGTTAATGCAACAAATGGGACAAAGGCTACAAAAGTTAGACACAACGCTTGAACAAAACCAGAAACAAATGGGACATAAGCTTCAAAAATTAGACACAATGGAACAAAATCAGAGACAAACACAGCAAAAGCTTCAAAAGTTAGACACAATGGAACAAAATCTTCAAAAGTTAGACACCTTGGAACAAAGTCAGAGACAAACACAGCAAAAGCTTCAAAAGTTAGACACAATGGAACAAAATCTTCGGAAGTTAGATACCACACTTGAACAAACACGTGAAGATTTAACTACTGAGTTACATAACATTGAATCGAAATGTAAAAAAATCTGTAATCACATAAAAACACAAATTTGTGAGCATTTTCAACCTATTTTTTCGTGGCATGAAAATGCATTACAGAATCACGAAGCAGTCATAAAAGAACTGCGAACTATTGTTCGTGAAAATCATGACACTTTGCAAGCTAAAATGGACTCAGTTGCATCCACCGATTCGGTTACGCAACTTGCAAGAACTCAGGAAAATTAAAGGACACAGTAGATTCGATGTCAACACAAATGGACACTCTGAAACTTGGTTCAGAAAAACACACTGAGGAAATGTGTTCACTGTCGGAGAAAGTAGCCGAACTTTCGGATCAGTTCACTAATTTATCTGCAAAGGTAGATGATGATCTGAATGACACAAGACCTGTAGCCTTCACTGACACAGAAGAGTATGAACAAATTAGAAAATTCAAACAAAATCAAAATCAAATCAATACGCAATACAAAAGAGAAATCCGGGAAGTACAAGATCAGTGGACGCAGGTAATACAAAAACTACATATTTCAGAGGAAACTCGCGCTCCAACACGGGAAGACGAACTTAGAAATACGGAAAAGCCACAAAATAATAACTCAGGGCATTTCGGAAATCATGAAAGAAATTGGCAACGTGCACCGAATTTTGAGACGGAACCGCCGACACGACGTAACAATGACCGACACGATGATTTTGATTATAAGCTGTTCATTACTGCACGTAAATTCAAAACATTTAAGAATTCTTGCAACGACATTCATCCACAAGTGTGGCTTCATCAATTCTCTCATTGTTTTCCTCCCAACTGGTCATTGCAGCACAGATTAGAATTTATGTGTGGCTACCTGGAGAATGAATCAGCCGAAGGATTGCGATCGGTCATTCACGATTGTCATAGTGAAGAAGAATTTTATCATGCCTTCCTCTCAGCGTATTGGTCTCAAGCTACACAAGACCGAGTAAAACATAGCATCATAATGATGAAACGTTTCGAACAATCTGAATTTTCCAGTCTTATGAAATATTTTGAAGACATGTTGCATAAGAATCAGTATCTTTCGAACCCATACAGCCCTTCAGAACTCATCCGCATTTGCTTAATCAAATTGCCTATACATTTAAGAAATATTATTTTGGCAGGACGTTGCAAAGATGACATTGAAGCTTTTCAGGGACTCTTACAAGAATTACAAATTGACACAGACAGTCGCGGGATCCGAAAACATGAAAACAATCACTACAGGTCACGTCCGTTGCAATTCCGCGATGAAAGAAACAATAACTGTACACGACAAGGCTATTCTCACAACACAAATCGTGACCAAAAGAGATACCACCCATATGACAACCACTGGCAGAGTAATAGTTACAGAGAAAGATCGCATTTCCGCAGTAATGAATATTACACAGACAATCATAGAAACAGACAATATGGCAACCAGAACTATTATTATCAAGGGAAACAGAATAACTTCAGACGCAACGGTCCAGCGCGCAGTTACGATTCTGGGAGAAATTCTCCACCACTTAACCGACAAGAAAGAAACTACAGGAACTACCGACATGACGACAGATGATATAATCATAACGACAGACCGGAATTTCATCAGAGCTGGCGGTATTCAAACAGAGCTGTGCCCTCTCGGCAAGGTGAATTAGTAGAAGTTAGGTCTCCTAATCCGAATAACGACGCACGCCAACAAAGAGATAGCAGACAATGACTCGCACCGCAGGCAGCCACGTGCGCCGGCTGGCTCACAGAAAAATAGGCGCCATATTTCACATGTAAAACCGTTTATTGAGAGATAACCTGCTTTTTAACTTAGTCTTTGTCATAAAATTTTTCACTTCACGCTACTAGTACAATTTCTCACACTGAGAAACTGTTAACATGCAACAATGTTTTCAAGTTAACTATCCAGTGTAGAACCTAGGGAACATTTTTAAACAGAAATTACGAATGCATTGTTATAGTGAACAGACGTCACAGTGTTATTGTGTGTGTACATTCTTGCTTCTTAGTTGCACGATTACGTAACGACTATAAGGCTAACATACTTAGAACATTTACCAGTACTGCTAACGAGGTTTTAATGCAACGTTTTGGTTGACTTGAAAATACATTCTGGATTTAATGTACTTACTGTGAGATACCAGATGACTCAGTGGTTAGTTTATGTGATACCTACACGATTTTATCACGACGCTACAAATGACTGACAATTTACAACGTTGCTTTTGCACTGTATCTGTTTTATATCTGCACAGTTTTTCTGTATTATTCTGTAAAGGAAAACATGTTTCAGTAGTAACATTTGTGATGTAGCTACAATGAGACAGCCTTTTCCGTAGCATAGCAATACGTTACAGCACAGTACTTTCTTCATCACGGCAATAACTAAGATATTTATACGCAAAGCAATTCACTTCGTTTATTATGAGGTAAGTACATTGACTTCAGCAGAACTTTGCTTACAGAGGACGATATCTACGACACTTCCACATAATTATCTTACAACAAGACGCACATTTAGCGCTACAGGACACGCATTTGAGTGATTAATTTTGTCGTTGAACCATTTATTTTTCAAGATTTTTGAATTACAAAGGTTTTCCATGATACATTTCATTCCATTGCTGTAATCTGTAACACCTGAGGGTACAATTACATTAATCCTCAGGGGGGTACATGCTTACTTTGTGTACCATGTGTATGGCAAGCACAAGGAGCCCTAGCTAATATGGTATTTGCTTATACAACTTCACGCATCGGTACCATATTTCTCTAACACATTAATTACACAGCTATCTGATCATTTAACTGGGAGAGACAAACATTCATTTTACTACATCAGTGACAGATGTTTACGTAATTACACAGTTGGATAACTTCACACTTACGAAATTGTATTTTGTCTGTACTTTGTGAAATGTTCATATTTTTTCAGAACCATTGTGATACTATGAGAGATTTGAATGACATATTTAGTATGAGATCATGATTTTTAAAGTATGTTTGAGATAGATGACACTTTTGACATGAGCAGAGAATTTTTTTAAGGTTTTGAATTTGTTGCAGAAAGCTATGACGTTTTTGAGATTTGACTGAGGTGTTATGATGTTATTATTATGACGACGATGTGAATTATGCTGCTGAGGGATGTTTAAGCTGATGCTATATGAGTTATTTGGTTATGCTACGTATCTGTTATGATGAAATATTGAATAAGTGTGGACGAATATGTATATGTTTAATAAGGTAAGGAATAATGAGTAGTGGTTAGGGACTCTGGTTTGTGAAAAAGGATGTTGGAAACCGAGAATCGTACTTTAAGAGTTATGAAATGTGTGTATATGTGTGAATGTATCACTATGCTGGCGAAAACTTTTTGGACACTATTATATTTAAAAGATTTTGTTTCTACAGATTTGTAACGCAAATTCTTGACCTGTGAAATATTTTTATTTGAGACTGTCACTGTAGCGGAAACTGCTGTCGTAAATATTTCGGTAACAAAGTTAAGTGACCACCTGCACGTAATGCGTCGTGGTCACCCAGCTGCGCGACAGACGCCTTAAAAAAAGCCATTAGTGTGTGCCTGTCAGAGGCACAGGTGGAGAGAAAAAAAAGAGGCCATTATCATCGCTATTGACATTCCCTTGTAGAAAGCATCGTAAATACGACACCCTCAAACTTGAAAACATGATTACACTGTAGAGTTCTTAATTTATGATATTTACTGAAATGAAATCATGTCTATTGTCTTGCTAGTTGGAAGATTGTTTACTGCATTATGAAATGCCTTATGGCTAGCGAATGACGTTTCACGCCTTGCTTTGCCTATTTTGTTTAATATCTAGTTTCCAGCTGCACTGCAGCATTGGTTAAAATAAAATTTAATAGATGTACTAATATATTTATTTTATGCCTACAGATCCAGTAAGAAAAAATTATGATCTACTTCCAAGAAAACCAGGGAACATAAATAGACATTTCCCTTGTTTTGTGCTGCTGCATTGCCTCGTCCCTTAGTTTAGCATCAGAGCTCAGTAGATTTAAGTTAGCTTAAGATGGGGTAGCTATAAAAGAGAACGAGTTGTGATGAATTGTAAGAAATGCATTGAGAAGCTTTGAGCAAATGATTTGACCAAAAAAGTAGTGTATAGTTGAGGAAAACTATTTTTGAAAGAGGATGTGAACAAAATACAGAAAGCATGATTGGATAGGATATTTTTGGTGGAAACAAATGTTGAGATAAGACGAAAGATCTACAGAATGACGTTTTGGGTTGGAGTGCAGTACCAAATGTCACACTGAAAACAAACCCTGTCCTGCATTTTGTGTTATTACGCTATGTGAATCTGTGTTTGTCCTGTCTTTATGTGTTTAGGTAATAAGATTTCCGTTGTAGAATTTTTCTGATAAAATCTTATTTTCTTTGTAAAGATGATTAGACATTATTTATTCTGTTCTGTTTTAATGCTCATGTGTGAAGTTGATGTTTCAATAATTATTCTGATCTTTTATGTATTTACTTATGTCATAATTCCTGTAACACTGATGTATACGTTTATTTCTATTCTTTTGTAAAGCCCGTTTTACTACAAATCTTATCTGTATTGTTATGTTCTTTAATGATGTATTTTGTGCCTTTGTAATTGTATTTTTATGTTTTAAATTTATAATTGTATAGACACCAGTTCTTCAAATTAAGTATCATTTCACTGCACACACTTCTGTTGGTCATAGTATATGGACAATATGTGAGAAGTAGGGACTGTTAGTGTTTGCACATGTGTTGATAATTCAGCAAGGGACTGGTTAACAGCATTCAGGGTTCTAAGGACAATTCCAAAAACTTTGTGCATGAACAAGTGGTGGTTGATGGACTTGCTATATTCTCCGCAAGACTCTTCAATGGTGATTGTGCACCTGCACAGTCACAACAGATGGCTGCTGGCTATCTCTACAAGGACTGAAGTGGGTCTACACCTTTGATGCCTCACCAATACCATTATTTCTACAAGGACTGCAGTGGGTCTGCACCTCTGCTGGCCCACCAATACCGTAATCTCTACCAGGACTACAATAGGTCTACTCTGTGACGACCTACCTACCAATATTCCTTAAAACTTTGACTGACTCTGCTGTGGGTTTGCTCTGTTGTGGCCCATTACCTGTCTGCATGTCAAGGGTCAACACTGTCTTTCCATTGGAAGGACAACACTACTTCTTTAAGACTGCATGGAAATCCACTACTTCCGTGTGCATTTTCTTTTACTACTAAGATTTTGAGAAAAACACTGCAATTTTATTTTGATGAATGATCAGGACTGTCTTAATGGACTGTGAGAAAATTTTAGCTTTTGACCAATATTGTATCGATAAGTGTGTGCATTTCATTTCTTTGTTAGTGTAATTATGAAAAAATGTATTGGCCACTGCCCAAAACAATTTGTAAATTTTTTTGTGGGGAGCATGGGGGCTATGTAAGTAGGCTGTTTAGGTTTTTTTATCGGTAACACCGCCGCCACATAGCGCTCTGTATGAAAATCACTGGCTGTGCCATGTGCAGTCTGTGGCTGGCTTGCATTGTTGTCTGCCATTGTAGTGTTGGGCAGCAGCAGCAGGATGCTAACAGCGCGTAGCGTTGCGCAGTTGGAGTTGAGCCGCCAGCAGTGGTGGATGTGGGGAGAGAGATGGCGGACTTTTGAAATTTGTAAGACTGGATGTCATGAACTGCTATATATATTATGACTATTAAGGTAAATACATTCTTTGTTCTCTATTAAAATCTTTCATTCGCTAACTATGCCTATCAGTAGTTAGTGCCTTCTGTAGTTTGAATCTTTTATTTTGCTGGCAGTAGTGGTGCTCGCTGTATTGCAGTAGTTCGAGTAACGAAGATTTTTAGAGAGGTAAGTGATTTGTGAAAGGTTTAGGTTAATGTTAGTCAGGGCCATTCTTTCGTAGGGATTTTTAAAAGTCAGGTTAAGGTGCGCTAAAAATATTGTGTGTCAGTTTAAGCACAGTCTTGTACGATTTTTCCAAGGGGACGTTTCAGCTTTGGCAAGCACTAGAACAAGCAACATAATCTTTCGTCGTTTGGGGACAGGCATTATCTTTTTGAAATGTAATCCCATTATGACTTGCCATAAAGGTGAAAAAACAGGTCCTACAATACTGTAAAGTTTCACTATGTTGTAAGGATGCAGGGGATGACAACAAACGGATCCTGCTATGAAAATAAATGGCACCCTAGGCCATCACTCAAGGCTGTTGGGCCGTATGGCAGGCGATAGTTAGGACACCACTGTCCAGGGCTTCTCCAGACAGATCTTCGGTGGTCCTTGGGACTCAGTTGGAAGCGCGACACATCACTGAAGACATTTCTGCTACAGTCAGTGAAATTCCAAGCCAAAGACATGTCTGGAGACACCCCAGATAGCGGTGGGATAGTAACTTGACTGCCGACTGCCATTCAGGTCGACAACCATTTCTTTTCATAGCAGAAGCCCTTTGATTGCCATCCGTGCCACCCTTACAGCACAGCGGTACATCTACGACATTCTACGCACCGTTTTTCTTTTTTTTCTCCGAATTCAGAACGTTTGGAGCATTACGAGCATGGCACTCCAACCAGCTCGGGATTTGATATAACGCACCAACTGGACAGAATTTGGCACTATATTCTACAGTAGGACATACAAGAACTCTGACAATCAATTCACAGTTGAATAACTGCTTGCATAAGAGCCGGAGGTAAACCAATGCGTTATAAAATTGTTCAAATTGTGAAGATTCTTCTCTTGAATAAATCATTTCAGTTTTCTGAAATTGTAATCAGTGTTTTGTATGTACATGTACATCACGTCTACCGATTTCCCTTCTATTCGGTCTGTATTGTCTAGTGATGACAGCAGGGATGTATATGTGCTCTGTGCTGGCATGTACGAGAGTCGTTCAATAATAATAAGACAAGCCTTCCCTCTTACTAATCGGCCTATCCTGCTTGCGATATAAAATATGACTGCGGATCGCGTGTATGCCTAATGGATTTTTTTGATTGGATAAGGCTGTCTTTCCCGAAGAAGTGATACTGGTAAGTAGGAGGAAAATGTACAACCGGCCATTTCTCATGGAAAGTCTAGTAAAAATCAAAAGTAATTAAGCCGAACAGGGCTATAACTTGGAAAACGAAAGTTATTTTGTGCATTCACTCACGAAAAACACTGGACAGAAAAGTGGTACCACTGATCATGAATCCAAAAGTTACACTAATGATCGAAAAGGATTAATTAACAGTCGCCAACCCACTAGGGAAATTTATATCCAAAATCCTGTACAAGATGATGTGAAAGAAAACCATATATTATTGAACACTGACGTGGCAACTGAGGGTTTTCACGTTTTTTGACAATAATTTTAAGTGAGTATGTAATGATAAAGAAAACTGAGAAGTAACTCTTACGTTATGTTTGCCATTAAATTTTGAAAAAGACAGTCGAGTAATGATTTGAAAATATTTAATTAAACTGTATGTTAGTACTAAACTTCGTTACGTGAACAATGACTTTCAGTGACCTCAACATAACATCATCAAAGAAATTTAGAAAAAAAAACGAAGAACTTTCTACTTTGCCATTATTTATTTTGCAAATTGGATATCAAATTATTGTCTGAACAACTGAGCCTTTTTTGCTGACTTGAGCTTAATTAAATACTAGAATTCGTAGCAAACCAAACAGCCATGTACTCCAAGCTATATGTAAAATAAATAAAACTTCTGCACTCTTAATTTGTTCATTTTCCTTAGATTTGTATATTTTCCAATGACTGCTTCTCAAACTCGAAAAATGAAATTGCTGTACTTTACTCATATACTGAAGCCTGTGTCGTACAACACGTAATTGAAAGTAGACTGAGGCTAAAACTCTTAAAAGTGAAATTATCCATTAATAAACTGGCTATAACTATTCAAATTGTTTCTTACGACTCTCAGTCAGCATATAAGGGAAAAGGGAATAAGGATCCAGCTTGGTAACAACGTCTGGGGGCAATGAGGACACAATCGCCCTGAGTTTAACTGATTATTATTTAAATAAATTTTATCAGTCAAATCACATTCAGTTGTACTGCTAGGCTAACCATTAATACTATCTACCAATGAACAGTCTTACTTCAGTGCTGTGCATACGACGAAACTCGGAGCCGACAACGAACCTGTGTTACTGGAACTGCTGGTGTTGTTGAAGAGGCTAGCATATTGCGGAGCCACGGCTAATTACAGGAACAGGCAATCGTAATTAATACAGCCTCTTCCGCCCGTCCACTGTCAGTACTCCTGCTGCTAGACATCTGTCCGGCGCGCATACATGATGCTGCTGAAAAATGTATTCTCTCCTGGAAGAGGGTTAACACCACACTTCCGCACACTACAAACATTGGAACCCGTCTCCCTCTCTCTCCGCTCACTCTGCGCAACAATTCCCTACCCAAAGATTTTACAACACGAAAGCACTGCTATTATCGTTGCAAGTAGATGCAAATAACAATTCCTTTGGCTGTTTCCCCAGAGCTTATAAGTTTCACAGTAAAACACAGATAAATACAATGAAACGTCAACAGACGTCTTCCTGAAGTTACACATACAGTGAAGCAATGTCCTTACTTATTAAAAGAAAGCTTTTAAATTACAAATATTTACATACAATTCAGAAGGATATTATATACCGGTAGCAGGTGCCATGCATCCTGCATTTTCGGTTTTACAGCAAAATCTATTGAAAAAATGCTGAATTTGTTGTGGGACATCGTGGAATATTCTAGCGTCAGCCTCTAAAATGTCGACAGATGGCGATGTTATAAGTAGCCTTCAAAGTGTCATCAGTAATGGAGGTGCTTTCCAAGGAGAGAGCTGTCAATTTTTGGTGGAAAACGAGAGCATGGCAAATATTCATTTGCGCTTGCAGAACGCCTACGGAGACGTAGCAGTGAACAAAGGCACGGTAAATCGTTGGGCGAAGCGACTGTATCATCGCAACAAGCTCGTACAAGCCTGTTCAATCTCCAGCTTTCTAGTCGGCCACACAGCGCTTTGAATGTTTCATTGTTGGAACTTGTGAACACTACACTCAGGCAGATGACAGACCAAAATCAGACACCTCGCTGCTCGACTAGATTGCTCTGTTGGTACTGCTGACAGAACGTCATTGAACTTTTCGTCCTCATCCACCATACAGCCCAGGTCTCGCACCTTCTCACACACATCTGTTTGCCCCAATGAAGAATGCACTCCACTGGAAGCAGCACGTGGATGATGGGGACGCTATTGATGCAGCAAGACTATAACTCCGGCGTCGACCAGTAGAGTGGTACAACGCTGGCTCCCAGTAAGGTGGCATGAGGCCGCCGCTATGAACGGACATTACCTTGAAAGACAGGGTTTTCTAGCCAAAAGTTTGGGGAATAATATGATGTATTGGAATCGTGAGTAAAACCGACCTACTTACAGAAAAAAAGGGTTAAATTTACTTATTGTATGATCCTGGAAGCCAACTTCACTCCGATAGCGCCAAGGAAGCTGCCGAAATAAATGGTCCCATACAGTTCGATCTTCATCAGCAGTGTTACAGGCCCGCACAACATTAGCCACTGGAGAAAGATTTGGAAATCAATCTCGAACATTGGAGCAAATTATATAGCTCAGGAACTTTAAGCTACCACTAATGTTCCCCTACTCACCTGTATACAGGTGATGAGCAAGTTCATCTGTGGCGGGGCGGGTTAGAAAATGCGTCGTCGTCTGTCTTTGTTCACTGTCTCTTGTCATATTGTTCACTACAAAAGTTCCACCTACTCAAGTACGGCGTCAGATCACCAGTCCGTTTCTCTGCATACGTAGATACTGTTCACACGATGTTAAAAGCACCGTTGAAGAAAAACACCGTCAACACTTACATTTGCAAAGTCCGCGTAATCTCTGGCGGCAAGCTATTCTGTAATATCATATAACACAATTTTCGTCTGGAGGACGATTGATTCATCTCTTTAGAAAATTGACAAAATTCTGCAGCGAATTCTTATATTTCTTTAGGTTCAAAATTAAACATTGGCCATCAGCCCGAATTTAATTAACGAATAACATCACTATCCTCAGCTCACAGTTCATGCAACCCAGTATACACGCTAGCCAGCCAGAAATGTACATAAGGCCAATCCGAATTGTTACGCGATCTACAGTCAATACTTTGCTACAGTATATGAGTTTTACTTTCGGCCCTTTTCAGTGGATTTCCATTAACAGAAATTGCTCGCTAACTTTTCCAAAAACGGGTACGAAAAATGCCACGCGGAATTCTACAAAGGCCGGAAATTCACACGCTTTTATCTTTTCATCACATCACTCCACAAAGCTCCGACTTTCACAATCTGTCCGTAAATGTAACTGTTTTCACGGCAGTACAATCCGGATGCGAGAAACCAGTAACTTCTTCACTTTACTCGTAATATGGACGGACACGTCCAACATGACCTGCACGTCCGATAGCTAGCCAGTGACTGCTTCAGTGCCGTTCCTTCCAGGGCCTATAACTAGTTGCAATGCGCGGGAAATACGTAACCCTGATTGGTTGTTCAAAATGATCAGTCAATCAAAACAATCCTCGGAGATCTTTCTCGCGCTAAAACTGTTTTACACCAATCAACATTCACAGATGCATTTACGTCACTTCATCGTGCAGATATTAATGAAATGTTTAACAAAACCAAGAGAAAACTAATCTTGAAATTATTTTAAAAAAATATTAGTCTGTAAACTGCTATTCTGGCTGACTCCTTACAAAAGCAAGTACCCTTAGATATACGTCATTAGTATGGTTGGGCAATTACGTTTTTCATTGCAACTTGCTTGCTTAACACTTTCCCTTGATACAGTTACGTAATTTTTAACGTGAGATAATATTGAACTTTTTCGTATGTCCTACATACACACTCTCACTCATTCTCATTTATTCACACAACAACACATTAAATAAATACTGATCTCTTCTGAATTTTATATTACGAAAATTAAAAATAGTTAACGTCTATAATTATGAAAATTCTAACCAATTGACCTAACATTATGTGAACTTCAGTAATGATTCCAAATGATACTAAAAGACAAACTGTTATGAATCCTAATTGACTTTAATCTCACAAGTTTCGGTTCGTGGCGTTTTAGGTAATTTTGTGTAGCTCTGAAAGTAATCCAGTTAGAAAGCTGTAAGTAGGCTGTTTAGGTTGTTTTATTTGTAACACCACCTCTATATGAAAATCACTGGCTGTGCTGTGTGCAGTCTGTGGCTGGTTGGCATTGTTGTAATACTCGCCATTGTAGCGTTGGGCAGTTGGCTGTTAGCGGCGCGTAGCGTTGCGCAGTTGGAGGTGAGCCGCCAGCAGTGGTGGATGTGGGGAGAGAGGTGGCGGAGTTTTGATATTTTTAAGAATGGATGTCATGAACTGCTATATATATATTATGACTATTAAGGTAAATACATTGTTTGTTCTCTATTAAAATCTTTCATTTGCTAACTGTGCCTATCAGTAGTTAGTGCCTTCCGTAGTTTGAATTTTTTATTTAGCTGGCAGTAGTGGCGCTCGCTGTATTGCAGTAGTTCGAGTAACGAAGATTTTTGGTGAGGTAAGTGATTTGTGAAAGGTATAGGTTAATGTTAGTCAGGGCCATTCTTTCGTAGGGATTTTTGAAAGTCAGATTGCGTTGCGCTAAAAATAATATGTGCCAGTTTAAGCACAGCCTTGTATAATTTTTCCAAGGGGACGTTTTAAAGCTAAGATCTTTACTCAATCTTCCTTTTAATAACAAAGGGCATTATATTTACTTTTAACTAAATTGAATAATATTTAATATAGTTTAGTTAGATTCTTAGGGGCTTGAATAGTCTGCCACTCGACTAAACACAAGTACAGCTTTCCACGTGTAGGCTAGCGACAGGTGCGAATGAGTGACACTAAGATACAAGCGGCTGTTTCTGTCATCGCCAACGGTCGTACTGCAAAGTAGTGCAATAAATGCTACTGCGTTTTGACGCGACGTTACACACCGCCAGGATTGGATTCGGCTAACTCCACAAATGAGTACGTTAACGACTTGGGCTACGGAGGCGTGTACTTTATACAGTGCTAGGCTGTTCTTCCTTTTTGTGGCACTTCCAGTGAGCGCTGTCGCCATTATTATGTGCATCACATCATGTAACAGGATCACGGAATTTTGTGACTAATGAACATCATCGTACAAAACTAGACTTCACGAACTGTGCAGATATAGCATCCGTAGAAGATAAAATGGATAGAGTCTTACCAACTTTCACGTAGCGTTAAGACTTGTAATATTTCACTATATTATGAGAGTAACCTCTGTTGACCTCCTCGGGCATTCATACTTAAGTGAAAACTCTTGTAAGATTATAAACTTCTTGGCTGATTAAAACTTTGTACCATAACGCGAATCAAATCTGGGATCCCTAACTTTCGCGGACAAGTACTCTACAGACTAAGCGACCCAAGCACGAATCACAACCTGCACAACTCTACTTCCGAAACTATCTCATCTCCCGCTTTTGGAACTTCGCGGAAGCCCTCTTGCATTCCCTGAGAAACTAACCGTCCTTGAAGACGAGGGTCGTGAGTCGCGCTTGGATAGCTCACAGGGTGAAGCACTGGTTAGCGAAAGGGAAAGGCTCCAACTTCGAGTCTCAGTCCCGGCACACAGTTTCATCTGACAGAAAGCTACAAGTTAGTACAGACTCCACCGCAGTGTGAAAATTCATTCTGACACTTAAGATTGTCACTTGCACGTAATATGTTCCAATGCTCTTTACTCTTGCATCAGTAGTTCTACGATGTTACCTGCGATATTCTTCCGCATCACGTGTGGAACAACAACAGGTACAAAAGCTGTAAGCTGTCTCCTGTGTGAGTGGTTCGTATCGCGCTTACAATGTTAGAGAACAGAACAGGTACACTAATGCATGCGGACGGTATATCTGCAAGCTATAAAATCCATCACACATTTAAAGTAAGTTACAATAGTGGCTCAACAACCACTATAACAAAGATGTGTTCATTGCAAAATGCACTTCTGTCAGCCAGAGTCTGTTATTTCAAATGGCACATTGAAAAATGTCTGTGCCTTGAATTCACATGAAGAGCACGTAGTAGTTTGGTAACTTTTTCATTGAAACTGTTGACTTTTAACAAATCTGATGGAATATGCCGCATGTTTGATACCAACACCATTGTACACAATAATCTGTGGTATTTTCCCCCATAACATCCTCCCAGGACAGAGCATATACCTTTGATCCTGAAACTGCTCCGTTGATAAGCCAGAACTACTGTGCACAAGTACATAGGCGTTGTGATGGTATAAGGCGTTTACATTTGTGGTTTAAAATGCTTTTATTGTGTTGTGCTTGCATGTGAGGATTATGCAATCTGTAGATAACAGTAGACCTAGATCTGGTTTGCGACCTTTACACACAATTCACTTCTGCCAGTACCTTCATCTCTATGACCTTCAGAACAATAACATCGTGCATAAAGCATGTGCTTCAGCGTCAGCAGGAACTAATAAAAACGCGAAGACACCACAGGGTACACAAACCGCAGTTACCAAAGCTTATCAGGATATGACTGTTTGTATAACAACTGAGGCATTGTTCGGAATAAAAGCTCATAGGACGAAATAGTTATTTAAAAACTCTCAATTCTCAGTCCGAACAGGTTTTGGAAGGCCCAACGGTACCGACCGTATGCCATGTCATCCTCAGCCGACAACGGTCACTGGATGCGGATATGGAGGGGCATGTAGTCAGCACATCAGCCATTGTCAGTTTTCGTGATCGGAACCGTTTTTTCTTAGTCAAGTAGCTCCTCATTTGGCCTTACAAGAAGGGCTGAGTGCATCCCACTCGCCAACAGCGCTCGCAGTCCTGGACGGTTACCCTCCAACTGCTCTCCAAACCCGACAACGCTTAACTTTGGTGATCTGACAAAAAGCGTTGTTACCACCGCGGCAAGGCGATTAGCTGTTATTTGAATTAGGGCAGTTTAAATACTGACTTTTAATATATTTGATTTACAAGCTGATTCTAGTATACAAGCATATGATGTGTATAACTATTAACTAAACCTTTCCGTAATATTAGATATTCTAACCTACACTTTTAATGCGACAATATTTCTGATAAATATTTATAGGCACTTTTCCCATAAATCAGTGTCAGTTGGTTATAATGATCAACCATTACTTTAATAAAATGTTATTTTAAACCTCATAATACATTAACACAGAACAGCAATATTTTGCATAATAATACCTACGATCAGTGAACTCTCAGAAAGGTACAAAAATAACGGAAAGTAAACTGATAACGAAATCACCTCTTCAAATAAAATACATTTTCTTCTGTGCTCTATACATTACGATGGACAGTTTGTCGTGTGCAGTTTCTAGTTACTGAAGGACCTTTTGTTTGTCCTCCTCCTCTTCTTCTTCTTCTTCTTCTTCTAATTATTATAATTAATCTTCCTGTTCTGCATGGATGTCTAGTTTCTAAATAACTACTGGTTGTTGGCGACTATCTTCAAGCATATTGCCTATATAAAACTATTTTCATCCTCCATGAATTTAAAAATATTCCTAACATAATTTTCTTTTTCTGGCTTTACTTGGTATAGACGCCACTATTGATAGTCTCAGGTTTTTCTATACTCCATTGCTGTACTTCTGTTTCCAAAGTCAGAATGATTTGTTTGTACCTTCATATGTTAGTGAGCCTAGTATTGAACCAATACTTTATGCTCTTAGTAACCTGACCTGCACGTAAGGACTCGCTGCATTAAGCTGAATGGGAAGCGCTGCTCTAGTGCGACATAATGAGACGAAGTCTGGGTACAGTATTCTACAAAAGCCGCTAATTTTAAGTAACTTCCCGATAACTGGCATATACCTGTGGACCCGTCTTCGGGAAGTTGCTCAATTGTCACATTCCACTTGTAGTACATTCTGATTGACTTTTGCAGACTCATTACCTGTACCTCATCCTACTACCCTTCTTTCCGCTGCACCGGGTAGGGCCAAGAACTGGTTCTGGAGAGAGGCCATTGCTCTCGAATGCACTGGATAAAATGCTTTTTTCGAGAGATATCGTCTCATGACAAGCTCCAATAACGAAAATTTGTAGCAGCCATTCAAAAGGTGGTACCAATTTCTACGCTTCTTTATCTTGTAATATAACGTTGTATTAACCGCAGCTTTAAACAAGTAATTATTTTTTACTGATGACTCTGTCGAAGACGAATCCCAAGATAATCAGTGCAATATTAAACTGTATTAGAATTCCTAAAAAAAGATCCTGTTCATATTTTCTATAGCGCTAATAGTTTGTGCGTAGCAATCAACAGAATGTGAAAATCCTGGGTGAGATGTCTGAAGGCGTTGCGAGTTGATGAAATTCATAGCTGAATCACCCAAGCTTTTCCGTTACCCTATTACTTTTATGATTCCAAGTACTTAAAGCAACAATTATGTTAAAACTTTGTTAAAATACCTAGAAATAAACTTCATATTATCTATTCAGGCTGTGGCAAAGCTTAGTCGCCGCAGCATGCTTTCTTCCAAACCCCACAAGCTACGCAGGAAAACTTCCGTGAGTTTTAGAAGGTAAGAGGTGAGGTACCAGCAGAAGTAAAAGTATAAAGATGATTAGCAAGTCGTGTTTCTGTACAGCACTCATCGCAAGAGGCAATAGTCCCGCCTTCAAGCAACGGCCGGTCATACGGTTTTAATGTGCCAGGACGTTCAAACGCAGCGTGTGTAAGATTGGAGAACAATTTGCCTGTTGCAACATCTCTATCTTTCTGCAACGTCATTGCATCACGGTCGTAAAGTTCATTTGCAGTATTCTTCTGGACAGTTAAAAAGCTGCTGTGTTTACGAAAGTTAGGTGCCCAACAAAGGTAGCAAGAAACAATCTCCTTCCACAGATATCCATAGCTAAATGGAAGGGGCCCTCTTCCGAGACAGCTATGTCTCTTCACTGAGCAATATCTAAAACGAATTAATAGGAAGACACATGAGAATAAAGACAACCATTTATTAAAACAGTGTAAAAGAACATATACTGAACTCTCGGTTTCCAGAGAAGGTGTGGCACTAATATAAAGCTCTGAACCTCAGATAGCCTAACACACAACATATGCTAACTAAAGTAACAGAAGTTCTATATGGAGAGAGTTTTAAGTGCAGCCGCTCTACAGGAAAACACTTTGGCTATCATTTTGAATAACGTTATACAGTCGGCGTAAACTGTCTGACGACTAGCACTGGTCGGCCCTGTAGATGACTTGTAGGCGATTGTAGAACCGAAGAACTGCTGGAACTCGATCATTGCTGGAACTAAGCGATAACTGCTGGAATGGCGAGAAATGGTGGATCGCTTAAATAATGCGCTCGGCGTACGAAAGTCATCCAGTGAGCTAGTTGCCGGATGCATCAGATACACTAGTGTCCGAAACTTAACGGCGAAACCAACTTCCGCCTGGTGTGTCATTGCCAAGTAACACAGCTCGCTAAAACTTGGAACACACATAAAGAGCTGCTACAGAAGACAACTGAACGAAATACGCAATGAGACGCATAGAAGTCATACTTTTATTCAAAGACATTACTTACACTGAAGTCACTGTGATTTATGATGGCAGTTTGGACATTACAAAAGGCGGGTCATGGTTTTTAATAGGATTTGTGATCACCAAGGAGAGCAATGTATGCACTGCAACTTTCTCCCATCTTGGCCAGAAGCTTGGTGTAAGTAATTCTAGCGGTGTGGCGTTCCATTCCTCCATAAGCGCGATGGATAACTGCTGGACGGTTGCTGGTGCTTGCTGACGTGCTGCAATACTACCCTCCACCAGAACCCACAGGTGCTAGATGGAATTTAAAACTGGAGGAACGGGCACGCTAGACCATTCGCCGAATATCCTCTCGGTCCAAGAGCAGCTCCACCTGCTCTGTTCGGTTCGGTCGCGCTTTATCATCTATAGAAATGAAGTCAGAGCCGAATGCTCTCCCGAAAACACCCACCTGAAGAAGGAGACAGTGTCACAATAACGTTTAGTGTGACTGTGCCGTGTTCAGAGATTATGCTCCACCTCAACCTACCACCTGGACCACCAAAACGATCTCATTTGGTAGTGGACCTGAGTTGATCATACGTCTCGCCATCTGAGGATGCATTCAGATCCTCCACTCATGCTGAACCTGCTATCATACGAGCAGAGCACGTGCCCCAACTCATGGCTGATGAAGTCCCTGTCTCTTGGCACACCTAAAACGGTGCCGCCGATGTCCGGGTGTCGACTTAACACAACGTACTGATCATCGGACAAAGAGACCACGCCCATTCAGTCACTGTGCCACTATGGGGTGAAATACTGCGTGTCTTGCGGTCTTGTAAAATGTGATTGCAATTACACCTATCGTTTGACGTGGATTACTTCTGGCCCCTTGCACAGTGCAGCGGTCATGCGCTGCCTTAGGTGACTGTGGCTGACCTCTTTCTCTCCTTCGGGCTGTAGTGACTGTAATTCAGAACTCTCCCCAAGTACGTGAAACAATGCTGTGAACAATGTCATACTCTTGTACTACAGTCCTCACACTTCGCCCTTCTTCTTGTTACCCAGTGTTTCTTACCCGTATGAAGTCATTAAAATTTTGTCTCCTCTCCTTATTGCAATGACGAAAACCACCACAGCGTGCCGTAACTGATCGCTGGTGGACACACACTTTCTCTTCCAGTTACCTCAGTTGCCTCGGCTCGCAGCGCCAGTCCCGTTTTGCGTCGTAATCACGCTGACCTCGTGCCATATGCTGTCCAACTTCCTGTGCGCGACTGGGAAACATCTAGCAACATGCTCCCGTAGTACTTCCATTCATGTCCACCGAATAACTACTATGTTACTGTACTTCATCGATGTTCTCTCTAAGTTTTGCTGATGCATGTAAAAAGGTTTCCCATGTGATTATGGCCGCAAGGCGAGAATTTACAGACTTTTTATCGCGCTGTGGTAGCTGGACCTAGATGCAAGGGACATTCGATTTCGGAAATCGTTAGAGAGTTCATTATTCCGAGATGCACAGTGTCAGGATGTGGCGAAAATACCAAACTTCAGGCGTTACCTCTCACGTCGGAGAAAGTAGTCGCCGACGGCCTTCACTTAACAACCGATAGCAGCGGTAATTGCGCAAAGATGTCAGTGCTAGCAGACAAGCAACACGGCGTCAAATAATCTCAGAAGCCAATGTGGGGCATACGACGAACGTATCCGTTAAGACAGTGCGGCGAAATTTGACATTATTAAGCTACGGCATCAGACGATCAACTCGAGTGCCTTTGCTAACAGCTCGATATCGCCTACAGTGACTGTCCTGTGCTCGTGACCACATTAACGGGATCCCAGACGACTGGAAAACCGAGACCTGATCAGACGAGTCCCGATTTCAGTTGGTAAGAGCAGACGGCAGTGTTCGAGTGTGGCGCAGAGCCCACAAAGCCATGGACTCAAGTTGTTAACAAGTCACTGTGCAGGTTGTTGGTGTCCCATGATGGTGTGGCTGTGCTTACATGACTGGGTCCTCTTAACTCATCATTGACAGGAAATGCTTATGGTTCAAAATTGTTAAAATGGCTCTGAGCACTATGTGACTTAACATCTGAGTTCATTAGTCCCCTAGAACTTAGAACTACTTAAACCTAACTAACCTAAGGACATCACGCACATCCACGCCCGAGGCAGGATTATAACCTGCGACCGTAGCTTATGTTCGCCTACTTGTGGACTACCTGCAGTCGTTCACGAACTTCATGTTCCCAAACAAAGATGGAATTTTTTTTTTTTTTTTTTTTTTTTTTTTTGATGAAAAGGGGTCATGTTACCAGGCCACAGTTGTACGCGATAGGTTTGGAGAACACACTTGACAATTCGATCGAATGATTTATCCACCCAGATCGCCGGACTTGAATCCCATCGAAGATTTATCGGGCGTAATCGAGAAATCAGTTCGTTAAAAAAATGCTGCAATGGCAACACCTAAGCTATTATGGACAGATATAGAGACAGCATAGCTAGATATTTGTGCAGGAGACTTCCAAGGACTTGTTGTGTCTATACGACGTCGATTTTCTGCACTACGGCGGGAAAAAGGAGGTCCGGCATGATATTAGGATGTGTACGACGACCTTTGTCACCTCAGTATGCTTCAGTGGCTTGTCCGAAGCACAAAGTAGTTCCTGGTACGAGGGCCGTCTAGGACGCGACTGGCCATACGAATCGTGTCGGCCATGATGAGACTGCCTGTTATGTGGCGTCCTTTGATCCTGCCACTGTGCTTGGTGGCTGGTAGAGACACATCACAGGACACTGTGAATTACAACCTCTGTGTTCATAGTAATTGCCAACATTAGAAACAATTTTTATCACAGTGCTGCAAAGTGCAATACAAAAGCATCCACTTGCACAGTGCTTTTGATATAACAGTAAATTAATACTCCGCTACCTGTATCATTACATCATTTAACGGAAATTGCTAGTTTTCTGTGTAATGAGAGCACAGTAGAGGTTGGCTGGGAGAGTGTACGTGCGGCAGCCTGATGGAACAGCGTCGCTGGCACACCACCACGGCCCGTATTTCTCCGTTTGCGGCTACCGCTGCGGGGTGATTAATCGGAAAGCAGTTCTCGGCGAACCCGCCTCACTTTTAGTTCCGCCAGGTTCTGGCCCGGATAATTAATTTATCGGTAATTACACTCGCGAATAATTCTAGGTGCTTTTCCATTCCGCTGGTTAACCTCACCCCTCAGGGAAATCAGAAGGATCCAAAGGTGCGGTATTAAACATGTCCGAGAGCTAAAGCGTGGAGCAGCAGCATGTTACGTTTGCACACTGAAAGAAGGCGCTACAACCACTCTTGTACAATACATGCACTGTGCCTATTCCTTCTCTTACAGTGATACTTCTGTCCTAACTTGCCTTCATTTTATTCCCTCGGATCCATTCTCACTGTCCTTCTTATAGAAATTCTTAGGGCAGAGAGAAAAAGAAAACGCAACGGTAATGCATGCCGTTTAAGTTCCAGCTTCCGGTCAAACTCAGATGGTTACATACGATAGTACGCGTACCTGAATGAACGATAACTGTTCTCCCAGGGACAACTGCCCTGGATCGTTCTTATGAAAAAGACGCGGTATAGTTCTTTCCCCATCCCTTCCCAACTTGAGACGGTGCTTATCCCTAATGATCCTGTCTTCCTACGGGGCTTTAAACCCTAATCTCCCTTCTTTCTTTTAGAAGCAAGTGCATCTCCTAAAGCTACATACGTACTCTGTAATTCATCGTACAGTGTGTGCTGGAAGGCATTTGGTGTATAACTGTTATTTTCACCCCTTCCTATTTCGTACGTGGATAAAGTTCAGAAAGAAACATTATCGATGCTTCTCTCTATTGGCCGTATTTCGGTAATTTTAATCCCATGCTCCTTACTGGAGATAAGAAATGTAGAAGCTACAACGTCTCTCCATTTATTTCCATTGCCCTTATGATAGGAAGCCTCATGTACAACATCTGCGGCAGGGGCGGATGATTTAAGTTGAATTTGTTATCTTGACGTGAGTGAAGAATTTTTCTGGCCAGTTTATTATTTACTTATTATAGATATGTAAGTTTTCTCCTGGAATTACTCTCTTGTATCGTTTACATTGAAATATGGCAAATTTCTGTAGCTCTCTTGCACTTACAATACAATCCGCTCCTAGCTTCGACCTTCTCCATCCTCCATGAAAGAAACATCTTCAGGATCACAGACCAACCGGGGGGGGGGGGGAGGGTACTCAAGAAGTGGCCCTCCTATAAACCACGGATCTTGACTGTATTGTATGGCGCACAGGGCTCCATCAAACGAGTGTTCTGAAGACCGCAACAACAATAACAACCACTGAAAATCAATCTAGACTCACAGGCACCAAATGAAAAGGAAATTTATAGACAAATTAAAAGGTCAAAAAATACGAAACTAAGTCAATAAATAAGTCGCAGACTGGGTTAGAGATGTCAAAGCCGCGAGTCACAGCGTGAAATTTATTTTCCTTCCAAACGTAAACGCTTATCCCATCGCTCGACTTAGCTTTAATTGCCTGTAACATAATACTCTTGTGGCAGCGTTTGCATCTAACAAGTTTATTTGATTCTTTATACTGCTGCAGCCCACAATACCGATGTGTCCTGGAGCCAACCAAATACCCGTAGACGCGGAAACAATGTGCAGTCGCTAGACAACGAGGAAGGCTAGGACGCTCCTTGTTTGAAACTTTTTATTGTCCTTTGCTGTATTCCTGTATCCAGCTCAACAAAAATTTGCATGAAATACAGTTTTAACCATATAAGGGACGAATTTCGCTATGGATGTGCTCTGGCGTCAGTCCCTCGGCTCACAAAAATCTATTTGTTCTAGTCGGTTACACACTCATAGAACACGTACCACCTTGGTCCGAATTTGTACTATCAAGCATTCGCCTCGGAATACTGTTCATCGCCTACTTCCACGTGGCATGTACTGCCACCTTCTAGATACGTATAGGAGCGAAATTTAAAATGATATGCCTTATTATGTCTATTGCGGCCTATTTATTGACCCACCTGGTGACGAAACATCTGGTGAAATCACCTGACAGATACGCCTTAAAACTAATTACATTTATCATATAAAACATTTGTCAAAATGAGAAAATTCCGAACGACTGCGAAACTGCACTGATACATTCACAACTTTAGAGGGAAGACAGAACTGTTGTTAATAACTATAGAGGAATATCCCGTCCTTCTTTCCCCTACGAAATTACATGTTAGTGTCTCCTGTACCCAGCAAAACAACAACTAGAAAGCAAAACTGGCGAATGTCAAACAGTTTTAAGATCAAATGCATCTTGCACGGAACAAATTATAGTTCAGAACTAATTGCCAGACACCAAAAAATTATTATAATTATAAAAATTGATTACTTACAGAGATTTAAAAAAAACTAAGATTTATTGGAACGTAACTCTCTTCTGTATCCGGAAAGAACAAGGTTTTGACCTCAGAATCACTGCAGTTGATATTCAGACACTGAATCTACACCTACATCTACATCTACATACACACACCGCAGGCCACAGTACGGTGTCTCGTGGAGGGTACCCTTATCACAACTTGTCGTTTCCTTTGCTGTTCCACTCGCAGACAGGAGGGAAAAACGACTGTTTGTAAGCCTCCGTAAGAGCCGTAATTTCTCGTATCTTATCTTCGTGGTCCCTACGCGATATGTATGGCGGCAGTACTAGGATCGTTCTGCAGTCAGCTTCAAGTGCCGGTTCTCTAAACTTCCTCAGTAGTGTTCTTCAAAACGAATATCTTCTTCCCTCCAGCTCCAGAAGCATTTCCATAACACTTGCATGCTGATCGAACCTACCGGTAACAAATCTAGCAGCTTGCTTTGGAATTGCTTCAAAGTCTTCTTTCAATCAGACCTGGTGCGGATCCAAAACACTCGAACAGTACTCAAGAATAGGTCGCACCAGTTCCCTGTATGCGGCCCCCTTTACAGATGAACCACACTTTCCTAAAAATGTCCCAATAAATGAAAGTCGTCAATTTTCCTTCCCTACCACAATCCTCAAATGCACGTTCCACTTCATATCGCTTCGCAACGATACTCCCAAATATTTAAACGACGTAACCGTGTCAAGCGGGCCACTACTAATGCCGTATCCGAACATCATGGGCTATTCACTCTGTTTCCGGATCATTTATGTATATATAAAATAGCAACAGTCCTGCCACTCTTCCCTGCGGCATTCCTGATGTTACCCCTGCCTCCAATGGAACACTCGCCGCCGAGGACAACATACTGCGTTCTATTATTTAAGAAGGCTTCGAGCCAGTTACAAATTCGGAACCCATTCCGCATGCATATTAACAGCTTGCAGTGGGGTACCGTGTCGAATGCTTTTCGGAAATCTACAAATATAGGCTCCGCTTGTAGCGAGAAAAGAGAAAAGAGCAAGCTGGATTTCACACGAGCAATGCTTTCTAAAGCGTAATAATTCGGTCTCTAGGAAATTTATCATATGCGTACTTAGAATTTGCTCTAAAATTCTGTGGCAAACCGATGTTAAAGATACTGGTCTGTAGTCTGTTTTTTCACCCTTCCTACATGCAGGACTCAACTACGTTTCTTTCCACTCACTTGGCACTTTGTGCTCGTCGAGAGATTCGCGATAAATGCAAACTATGCAAGGGGCCAATGACGTAGAGTACTCTACTTAAAACTGAATTGGATTCCATCCAGACCAGACTTATTTGTTTTCAACTCTTTCAGTTGTTGCTCTACGCCTGGGATATTCAAATGGTTCAAATGGCTCTGAGGACTGTGGGACTTAACTTCTGAAGTCACCAGTCCCCTATAACTTAGAACTTCTTAAATCTAACTAACCTAAGGTCATCACACACATCCATGCCCGAGGCAGGATCCGAACCTGCGACCGTAGCGGTCGCGCGGTTCAAGACTGAAGTGCGTAGAACCGCTCGGCCACCCCGGCCGGCCAAGCCTGGGTTACTTAGTATTATGTCAATCATACGGGATTTTGTAAAATGGTCACACTACGGTACGTTTTTACTATTCTCCTGAGTGAATGATTTATTGAAAGCGTAATTTAAAGGTTCGGCTTTCCTTTTGCCATCTTCTACTGCCAAACCAGACTGGTCAACGAGTGAGTGGACACGGCTTTACACACGCTTAGAGATTTTACACAGGACCAGAGTTTTCTCGGATTCTACGCCAGATCTTTAGCCGATGTATAACGATGTTAGATGTTGTATGCTTCGCGCGTAGATCTTTTCACTGACGCACGAATCCCTACTTATATTTGCTTGTCGTCATTTGCGCGTCTTCTTTTGAACAGGGAGTGCAACAGCCTTTGCTTCTCAGCATTTTCCGAATTTCATTATGAAACCACGATGGGTCTTTTCTGTCCGTAATCCATTAAGGTGGCACAATGATTTCATAACCTTTACACTGAGGATGTGTCAAATAAGAATTTATGTGAAATTGTTAATTTACGATTACAGTTAAAAAAGTGTACTATTTTTGTAATGTTTCTAGCCGTGTAGATCTCAACATGGCAGCTTACCCCAGCCGAAACTAGTAATCCACTGTACCTACATGCGAAAGAGACAATAAAAACTACATATATGGAGCATTCTTTAGATAAAACAAGGATATATTGCTCTACTTTTGTGGACGATATTGTCATTCTATGCAGAGACATTAAAACAGCAAACAAACAAACAAACAGAAACTCTTAATCAAACAAAACAACCGTAGTGCTCGAATATCATTTGAGATCCTGGCATCCGGAATTCTAAAAATTTGATATAGGAAAATAGAGAGAGTTTCTTATTTCAGAAATTTAGGGAATATTATTCAGTAAGCTGGCTTGGAAAAGAATAGTTACAAAAATAATTGTCACAAAATGGAACTAGTTTTCAGGTGTATAAAATATGTCTATAACAAACAATGAGTCTCAAAATACACAAAACCGAGACCCTACAATGTAGTCAACAAACCAAAGTGTCTTCATGGAAATGAAACATTAATTTTAAACGGAAATAGAAACATTGATGAAACGCAAACAAAAAGTAATCAGGGAAATTTAGGAGGAGGAGGGGTCAAAATTTACTCTAGGAGGAACATACGGACGAAGGGCAAATAAAGATATTGGAAACTATACCAACATTTATACGAACAAGAAAAAAGAAGGCAGCCATTTCTGATTTGTCACTAACATTCGTTTGCTAACGGCCATGAAAAACCAGAGCCTGCAAATTCTATTTCGTCACTAATATTTCTTGGCGAGCACCAGATGTTATACGCCTCAGAGTATTTACTACCAAGCGATCTCTTTTTTTTAGCAAAATTGTGGCATAAATTTCTTTTTCCCGGTTCGAATCAGTACCTCTTCATTAGTTAATCAGGGACCGATGACCTCAGCAGTTTGGTCCTTTAGAAATTCACACACATTTTGAACATTAGTTAATCGATCCGCACATCGAATCTTGAACATTCTTCTATAACAACACACTTCAAAAACCTCTGTTCCCTCCCTTTCTCTACTGTTTACCGTCCATCTTGCGCTTCTGTATAAAGAACGTCACGTTTCCTTACGGGATCGTATAGTCGGCGCCAGAACTTTACAGAGGTGCTCAACAAACGCCAACGACGGACGCTATAAAAGAGGCGTTGTCTGCGTCACGGGTAGGTTTATTATGGAAATTCAGAGAGTGGATGTTTCGGGAAGTGTCGAAGAACATATTACTTGCTCCCACTTACGTCTCGCGAAATGACCACAACGGGAAAATTCGAGAAATTAGAGCTGATACTTAGGATTACCGACAATCATTCTTCGCACGCGCCATTTGCGAATAGAACAGGAAAGGACGGACCAAATAGTGGTACTAGAAGTACCTCCCACCACGCACCATCCGGTTACATGTGGAGTATGGATGTAGACGTAGGTACAGAAAGGTATACTCCAGGTAAATACTTTCAGAAAGAGCATCTTAATACTTCGATGTATATTCGTTGTTTACACAGTTCTCTTATCCCT
Source organism: Schistocerca gregaria (assembly GCF_023897955.1). Lineage (NCBI taxonomy): Eukaryota > Metazoa > Arthropoda > Insecta > Orthoptera > Acrididae > Schistocerca > Schistocerca gregaria. Next base: position 1,046,274,555 of record NC_064920.1, on the reverse strand, counting down.
CAAAGCTTTTCTTGGTTCAAATGGCTCTGAGAACTGTGAGACTCAACATCTGAGCTCAACAGTCCCCTAGAACTACTTAAACCTAACTCACCTAAGGACAACACACACATCCACGCCCGAGCCAGGCTTCGAACCTGCGACGGTATTTGTCGCGCGGTTGCTGACTGAAGCGCCTAGAACCGCTCAGCCACATCGGCCGGCTTTTCTTGCTATCGATATTCTGTTCTTTGTGACCTGTGTAGTTCTTCCATTACAGTTGGTTCATTCTCCGAATTTCAAAACTCTTGTACGACATACAGTGGAAAACTTTGAAAATTTATGGTAAGATCTTATTGCACCAAACTATCGAGGTCATCGGTCCCTAGGCTTACACATTACTTAATCTAACTTTAACTTACGCTAAGGACAACACACAGCCATGCCCGAGGGAGGACACGAATCTCCGATGGCTCCATGTGTTTTATCCTCGCATCCTTCAAAATTTCAAAGAGTGAATTCCGGTAAACATTAAAAGCTTTCTCTAAATTTACAAATGCTGTAAATATAAGTCCGCTCTTTTTCAATCGATCTTTAGGAAGAGTCATGTCTACAGTATTGCCTAACGTGTGTCTATTTCTTCAGAACTCAAATTGATCTTCCCCTACATCTTTTACGTCTTTCATACGCAACTCGAGACAGCAGGGAGGGCTATCGAAGAAATTCTTTCTTTTCAGCAAAATATTACAGAGGAGGTTGGGACCGTTGCACGGAATCGTTGACAGGGGGATTTCCAGTTCCGGTACTGCCCCGATGACAGAAGGAAACTTTGGTACTTCCCAGATGGAAAAAAGAAACCTTACGAAAACCTGGTAGAATAAAAAAAATTCTCTGGTTTTACAGCGTTACATGAAAGAAATGCGAAATATAAAAATTTTCTATTGAGGAAACAGAGCAACAAGGATTGACGTTTCGGGTGAAATGTATTTGTACAATACTGGCCATTAAAATTGCTACTCCACGAAGATGACGTGCTACAGACGCGAAATTTAACCGACAGGAAGAGGATGCTGCGATATGCAAATGATTAGCTTTTCAGAGCATTCACACAAGCTTGGCGCCGGTGGCGACACCTACAACGTGCTGGCATGAGGAAAGCTTCCATCCGATTTCTCATACACAAACAGCAGTTGACCGGCGTTGCCTGGTGAAACGTTGATGTCATGCCTCGTGTAAGGAGGAGAAATGCGTACCATCACGTTTCCGACTTTGATAAAGGTTGGATTGTAGCCTATCGCGATTGCGGTTTATCGTATCGCGACATTGCTGCTCGCTTTGGTCGAGATCCAGTGACTGTTAGCAGAATATGGAATCGGTGGTTTCAGGTGGGTAATACGGAACGCCTTGCTGGATGCCAACGGCCTCGTATCACTAGCAGTCGAGATGACAGGAGTCATATCTGCATGCAGCCCTGAGTCAACAGATGGGGACGTTTGCAAGACAACAACCATCTGCACGAACAGTTCGACGACGTTTGCAGCAGCATGGACTATCAGCTCGGAGACCATGGCTGCGGTTACCCTTGACGCTGCATCACAGACAGGAGCGTCTGCGATAGTGCACTCAACGACGAACCTGGGTGGACGATTGGCAAAATGTCATTTGTTTTGGATGAATCCAGGTTCTGTTTACAGCATCATGATGGTCGCATCCGTGTTTGGCGACATCGCGGTGAACTGACATTGGACGCGTGTATTCGTCATCGCCATACTGGCGTATCACCCGGCGTGATGGTATGGGGTGCCATTGGTTACACGTCTCGGTCACCTCTTATTTGCATTGACGGTACTTTTAACAGTGGACGTTACGTTTCAGATGTGTTACGACCCGTGGCTCTACCCTTCAAAAATGGTTCAAATGGCTCTGAGCACTATGGGACTCAACTGCTGTGGTCATTAGTCCCCTAGAACTTAGAACTACTTAAACCTAACTAACCTAAGGACATCACACACATCCATGCCCGAGGCAGGATTCGAACCTGCGACCGTAGCAGTCGCACGGTTCCGGACTGCGCGCCTAGAACCGCGAGACCACCGCGGCCGGCGCTCTACCCTTCCTTCGATTCCGCTGAAACCCTACATTTCAGCAGGATAATGCACGACCGCATGTTGCAGGTACTGTACAGGCCTTTCTGGATACAGAAAATATTCGACTGCTGCCCTGGCCCGCACATTGTCCAGACCTCTCACCAACTGAAAACGTCTGGTCTATGGTGGCCGAGCAACTGGCTCGTCACAATACGCCAGTCACTTCTCTTGATAAACTGTGGTATCGTGTTGAAGCTGCATGGGCAGGTGTGCCTGTACACGCCATCCATACTCTGTTTGACTCAATGCCCAGGCGTATTAAGACCGTTATTAAGGCCGGAGATGGTTGTTCTGGGTACTGATTTCCCAGGATCTATGCACCGAAATTGCGTGAAAATGTAATCACATTTCAGTTCTAGTATAATATATTTGTCCAATGAATACCCGTTTATCATATGCACTCACATAACCTAGCTGTCAAAATGACATTTCCATTATTAAGTTAATAAATATCTAAATTTTTCTTTTCTTACGTAAATTACATCTGAATTTGCCCCTCGACTGAATACCCCTTTCGAATTCATTGATTATAAAAGTAATGTCAAAAAAGAATCCGTCCAGAACGGAATTGTGCTCGTTAGACTACAACATGAAAAAAGCGCATTGCATTCTGTGAATCCTTACGTCGTGCAGAAGACGAGGCCATCGTGGCATTTCCGAACGTCGTGGTCTGAGGGAAAACCTGTCAAAACAGGGCACAGACGATGGTATGGTGTGTGGTCGCAGTTGGGAATGTGTGCACGGCATTGACGAAATTTTTAAAAATGAGAAATTCATGTCGAGGGCCGAAGAAACTCCAAGAAGTATGAACGAGTAAAAGGCGAAGAACTGTGTTCTAAAGATGGGCAAAACCATTCCTTTCTGGTATTGGATCAGAACCACTGACTCACTAGAATGTACTAACTCTTCTTCCTGATTCACAACTCATCATTCACTTAATAAAATAAATGAAAGAAACATACCTTTCCATTTTAGTTCATGTCCGATGTGCCTGCATTTCTTAGTTTATTTTAACCTCTTTGAAGGAATGTAGGTGTGGGACTAATACTTTTCCCTTACGTTGATTGCAGTTTTAAAGTTTCTGAACAGTTTTACATTTCTTCTGCAGCAGAAACTAAAAATATCACAACAAAATTCCGAATAATAATTCTAAGCCTATAGGTAAATGTTACCAACAGCACAAAAAAGATTACTCTTGAAGTGTCTTCCAGAATAAATCAATTAACATCGCAGAAATTAAATACGTCTTCAAAAAAATTACTGTGGCAGGAAGAGCTATTCTTCAACACTGTAGTGAAGAACACAGCCTTTCTAAATGTCAATAACTGGAAAACAAATAACTAAGTCCCTTGCTGGACGATATAACAGAACAAAAGTTAAGTTTCTACAACCCACTATGAAACACACACATCAAGCTAAGTCCGTGGCAAGTACGAGTTATGAAAATTTAATGTTGCTTGCTACAATCACCGAAACGGTGGCAAAATCCAGACGCGCAGAGCTGGTAGAGTCCAGTCCCAATTGGCGTGACGTCTTGGAGGAAGAGCGGCAATGGATGGCTGATTGCACTACGATAGAGGCAGAGGTTCTGAGAAGGATCCTCGGCTCAGGCTCGGAATGTCACTGTCTCCTGCAGCCCTTCTGACTGGCTACTAGTTTGGACCGCAGAAGCAGACCATAGTCTTGAACAGCACACGCCGATGCTGGGTGTGCGTGACGATTGAGATTTTGGTGCGGCCAACAGCGAAGCCCTCTGATAGTTTACTCGCCGGCCTTTTAGCCCTGCCGCAGACGGAGCCGCAGGTGTTTCAACTGTGCACCTAACAGACTTTCGACCATCGGCGCTCAGCGGTAGACACGCCACAGCATAATTCTCGTTACCTTTTCGTTATTTTATTTAGAACACGATGTAATATAAAAACTGAAAAATAATTGATATTAAGATTCTGTTTCCTAAAACTACCTACAGTTTTCGTTTGTAATCAGTGTAACTGTGTAAGTCTAGTTTGGCAGTTGCTGCTGTTTCCAGGTCGTGGGTTCCTAGCAGCTGACTAAGGCTATCGCCTAAAAACTTCCATATCGAACAATTACCAGATTTTATGCCAGTAATTGGTTGGTGATTGGTTATTCTATAAATTTTCTTGAACTTCACCAGGTTTTCTAAAGGCATGAAGGGTCTTCCTGAAAAACGTAACGCCTGTTTTGATTTAATCAAAAGTTTTCTTTACTGACTTTTGTATTGTGTGCTGCACTACACGACGGAAAAAAATATTCGAAACTTGAGACATACGGAAGGTTCAAAATCATGACAATTGACTTCATGTTTGAAGTAACTTCTGTTGTAATGACAGTGATTTCAAACTTGAAATTATATTTGGTCGTAACTGACTTTACCGAAATGAAATATTTTCTGCAGTGTGTCTTCTTTCAGATTAAACGCACTCAAGAAACTGCGACTTTAGTTGAATATTATCATCTACAAAACGTTCAATGGATGCATACAAACTACTGTATTATTATTTATGGTTGTATACCTGTCGTTGGCCATCAATAACAAATCTGCTAACGTCAATAGTAACAACCAGTGACCATATTCCCATAAAAATAATGCACTTCTATAATATGGCTATTTTTAACCTACTTCTATGATAAAATATTAAACCTTGTACCTATATGAATGTTGTCACACTGCCTGTTGGCTTCTGTCTCGGGTTCTTCGGCAACGTTCGCCTGATGATTTCTCTCACGTTTCGCCAGCACGAGTGACTGGCATTGTCAGGTTTCACCCTCGATTGCTGGTGGTGACCTCGAGACGAGCTCGCGGCCGTAAACTACACTACTGGCCATTAAAATTGCTACACTAAGAAGATGACGTGCGACAGACGCTAAATTTAACCGACAGGAAGAAGATGTTATGATATGCAAATGATTAGCTTTTCAGAGCATTCACACAAGGCTGGCGCCGGTGGTGACACCTTCAACTTGCTGACATGAGGAAAGTCTCCAACCGATTTCTCATACACAAACAGCAGTTGACCGGCGTTGCCTGGTGAAACGTTGTTGTGATGCCTCGTGTAAGGATGAGAAATGCGTACCACCACGTTTCCGACTTTGATAAAGGTCGTATTGTAGCCTATCGCGATTGCGGTTTATCGTATCGCGACATTGCTGCTCGTGTTGGTCGAGATCCAATGACTGTTAGCAGAGTATAGAATCAGAGGGTTCAGGAGGGTAATACGGAACGCCGTGCTGGATCCCAACGGCCTCGTATCACTAGCAGTCGAGATGACATTCCTCGTGAAATAGCTCTTGCTGAGACATGCGTGGAAGAGCTTTGTGATGTCGTGCGGGGAAAAAGGAACCAAAGTGCACCAGAGAGTCACCGAGCGGCACTTTCGTGAACAAAGAAACAACATCAAAGCTGACGAGGATGTCGTCTGGTGCAAGTTTTAATTTCCCGGATTCCCAGTGAACTGTCATGAGTCCTTTATGTATGTGTCACTCTTCCCCACGTGCGGCTGGAGCAGGGAGGCCAGTTGTTTTGCCAGTTTATACGTCAATTGTCGTTCAGTGAGGTTGACTGTGTTTGACATGTCGGGAATTCCATTGTTATTCTGACTTCCGACATCTTGAAAAACTTTTCTTCTGTCGCTCATTGCAGTTCTCGAGTTCGTTCTGTATGCTCCTGTGAGTAATGCTGTCGATCTTGCCCCAGTCGTCTCGATGCATTCTGCTACTTAGTTGACAGAAAAAGTTCAAAAGTTCCTCATCCGTTCTTGCCAAGTCTCTCCGTGTTATACAAATTCGCTCACGGAGAAAAGCTTATCCCATTCATAGATAGGATGTGCTTGGGCGGCGGTGTACACGTGCTCACTTTTCGAGAACTACGTTGTAGCACCTTCATCGAGTCACAGCGACAGAAAGGCGAGAGAGGATATCAACCGCGCTTTCCTCTTCCGTCGTTGGTCAAGGCGTCGGCACAGTCAGAATATCTCCTCCCCGTAGAGGCGTAATACAAAACTGTGAAGGCTGCCATGAGCGCTTGTTGACAAACTGCCTGTCCGCGCCGGCCGCGGTGGTCTCGCGGTTCTAGGCGCGCAGTCCGGAACCGTGGGACTGCTACGGTCGCAGGTTCGAATCCTGCCTCGGGCATGGATGTGTGTGATGTCCTTAGGTTAGTTAGGTTTAAGTAGTTCTAAGTTCTAGGGGACTAATGACCACAGCAGTTGAGTCCCATAGTGCTCAGAGCCATTTTTTTGCCTGTCCGCGTCTGTCTTGGGTTCTTCGACCGACGTTCGTCTGATTCTTCTGACGTTTCGCCAGCACGAGTGGCTGGCATTGCTAAGTTGGAATGACTGGACGAACAAATACACTCCTGGAAATTGAAATAAGAACACCGTGAATTCATTGTCCCAGGAAGGGGAAACTTTATTGACACAGATACATCAGATGATCAGATACATCACAGGGGTCAGATACATCACATGATCACACTGACAGAACCACACGCACATAGACACAGGCAACAGAGCATGCAAAATGTCGGCACTAGTACAGTGTATATCCACCTTTCGCAGCAATGCAGGCTGCTATTCTCCCATGGAGACCATCGTAGAGATGCTGGATGTAGTCCTGTGGAACGGCTTGCCATGCCATTTCCACCTGGCGCCTCAGTTGGACCAGCGTTCGTGCTGGATGTGCAGACCGCGTGAGACGACACTTCATCCAGTCCCAAACATGCTCAATGGGGGACAGATCCGGAGATCTTGCTCGCCAGGGTAGTTGAGTTACACCTTCTAGAGCACGTTGGGTGGCACGGGATACATGCGGACGTGCATAGTCCTGTTGGAACAGCAAGTTCCCTTGCCGGTCTAAGAATGGTAGAACGATGGGTTCGATGACGGTTTGGATGTACCGTGCACTATTCACTGTCCCCTTGACGATCACCAGAGGTGTACGGCCAGTGTAGGAGATCGCTCCCCACACCATGATGCCGGGTGTTGGCCCTGTGTGCCTCGGTCGTATGCAGTCCTGATTGTGGCGCTCACCTGCACGGAGCCAAACACGCATACGACCATCATTAGCACCAAGGCAGAAGCGACTCTCATCGCTGAAGACGACACGTCTCCATTCGTCCCTCCATTCACGGCTGTCGCGACACCACTGGCTGCGGGCTGCACGATGTTGGGGCGTGAGCGGAAGACGGCCTAACGGTGTGCGGGACCGTAGCCCAGCTTCATGGAGACGGTTGCGAATGGTCCTCGCCGATACCCCAGGAGCAACAGTGTCCCTAATTTGTTGGGAAGTGGCGGTGCGGTCCCCTACGGTACTGCGTAGGATCCTACGGTCTTGGCGTGCATCCGTGCGTCGCTGCGGTCCGGTCCCAGGTCGGCGGGCACGTGCACCTTCCGCCGACCACTGGCGACAACATCGATGTACTGTGGAGACCTCACGCCCCACGTGTTGAGCAGTTCGGCGGTACGTCCACCCGGCCTCCCGCATGCCCACTATACGCCCTCGCTCAAAGTCCGTCAAGTGCACATACGGTTCACGTCCACGCTGTCGCGGCATGCTACCAGTGTTAAAGACTGCGATGGAGCTCCGTATGCCACGGCAAACTGGCTGACACTGACGGCGGCGGTGCACAAATGCTGCGCAGCTAGCGCCATTCGACGGCCAACACCACGGTTCCTGGTGTGACCGCTGTGCCGTGTGTGTGATCATTGCTTGTACAGCCCTCTCGCAGTGTCCGGAGCAAGTATGGTGGGTCTGACACACCGGTGTCAATGTGTTCTTTTTTCCATATCCAGGAGTGTAGCTTCACAATCACAGATCATAAGCGACATGGCAGTTTGGGGTAGTTGGAGTAACCGGCCGTGGCAGAGCACGCGCTGTGTGAGACCGACCACGTAGTAAAATTCGCCGACAAGGAAGTTCTGGCTGTACAGAACAACAATCAGGCCCCCTTGTTCATAGAAGCTGTAGAAATACACAAACACGAGAATATCTTCAACAAGAATGAAGAAAGCCTCAATGTAAGCGGATCGTGGTTTCCCGTGCTGCACTGAACGACCGTCGCAGGTAGCACTGGAAATGACCGCAGAGAAACTCTTGGATGTTGGTGCGCCAGGTACATATAGTCTGCAGCCGCGATTTCGGTTCCAGTCCACCAACGACAATGGAAGGTGAAACTTTGACAATGCCAGCCACTCGCTGTTGGCGAAACGTCAGAAAAATCACCAGTCGAACGTCGGTCGAAGAACCCGGTCAGAAGCCAACAGGCAGTTTCTCAACAAGTGGCCACGAAAGGCTTAACAATTTTGTATGTGAATGTTAACAAACAACAAAAATTGGCTGTAGACACTGCTCATCTCATGTTTTCCTTGTTACATTGCATTGCGCTTTGTAGACGCTTGAAAATGACAAATGTAGAAATTATATAAGTGAAATAAAAACAGTAACAGCTCTATAATTTAAAAATTATAGAATTGTAAAGAAATTAATACTTTTTATCTAATGTCACAAAGGAAACTAAATCCGGTTCCGATTGGAAATCAGATAACAGTGGCAGGCTGGAAAGAGACTGACTGGCTTTGATCTTCTGGACTGAGTGCTTCATCTGGAGCGGAAGCAGACATCGATGAAAATGATTCGCGAGACACAATTTCTCAAATTTCTGCACTAGACGTACTGTTGGATGCTTTAACTTCGGATATGTCATCAGATTTAATGAGAAGCCAAAAAAATAGGAAGCTGTTGCTGATGGTAATGACATTTTACTTACTTTATCCAGTTTGGTAGGAAGATACCGTATATTAAATGAAGCTCTTCTATGCAAAGGCGAAACGGTGACTAATATCCTGCAGCTTTTAAAAATACGTTATATAGATAAATTTAAATACTCTTCTTGAACAGTAAAAATTTAAAATGCGACAAACAGGCACGCAGTGTATTCTGTAATCTACAAATACAATAATATACAGTTAGAGATTTTTATTTTTTTTATTTTGAGAAAACGAAATATTTCAAGGGATTAAAAAACTGAAAAATACGGATCCAACATTTTTAAAAATGCCTTCCAGCGATAGCAATGTTGAACCCCTTGCCCATCTCCAGGGAGTAGTGTATGACCAACTTTCAAATCTTGACCCTTGGATGCACGAGTGTTCGGACTGACGTTAATGCATGATGGTGACCTCAGACGCCTCCATTGAGATTTCTATAAGTATTGTTATTTTTGAGCCTTGCAACATTTATTACGAAAACTTACTTTTACAAGTATAAACGAGTGAATACGGTCTCATAAACATATCTGTCATTCGTTTAAATTAGGAAAATATTAAAGAAAGGATTTGGACATAGATTTCAATGGAATATGCTTCAATTTAATCTTTACTAATTTTATTATTTTGGCATATAATAATTGATATTACCATTTACATAAACCAAAAAAGCGCATTGGTGACGTACAACTCAAGTCAATATTTGTGAATCATCCAGATAGACGGTAAATCATGGAGTAGGACAGAAGTGATATCTGGCGTTCCCCAAGGTAGTGTCATAGGCCCTCTGCTCTTCCTGAATTACACAAATGATCTCGCTGATAATCTGACCAGCCCCCTTAGATTGTTTGCAGACGACACTGTAATTTACCGTCTAGTAAAATCATCAGACGATCAGTTCCAATTACAAAATGATCTAGAGAGAATTTCTGTATTGTGCGAAAGTGACAATTGACACTAAACAAAGAAAAGTGCGATGTCATCCACATGGGTACTAAAAGAAATCCGATAAATTTTGGGTATACGATAAATCGCACAAATCTAAGGGCTGCCAATTCGACTTAATACCTAGGAATTACAACTATGAGCAACTTAAATTGGAAAGACCACATAGATAATATTGTGGGGAAGGCGAAACAAAGACTGCACTTTGTCACCAGAACGCTTAGAAGATGCGACAAACCCACTAAAGAGACAGCCTACATTACACTTGTCCGTCCTCTGCTGGAATATTGCTGCGCCGTGTGGAATCTTTACCAGGTAGGATTGACGGAAGACATCGAAAAACTGCAAAGAAGAGCAGCCCGTTCCGTGTTATCGCGCAATAGGGTTGAGAGTGTCACTGATACGATACGCGAGTTGAGGTGACAGTTACTGTAACAAAGGCAGTTTTCTTTGCGGCGGTATCTATTTATGAAATTTCAATCACCAACTTTCTCTTCTGAATGCGAAAATACGTTTTGACACCTGCCAACGTAGGGAGAAATTATCATCATAATACAATAAGAGAAATCAGAGCTCGAACTGAAAGATTTAGGTGTTCCTTTTTCCCACTCGCCATTCAAGAGTGGAATGGTAGAGAAGTAGTATGAAAATGGTTGGATGAACCCTCTGCCGGGCACTTAAGTGTGAATTGCAGAGTAACCATGTAGATGTAGATACCAAACACAAAAAAGAAAATGCCTAAGTTGCACATTACATTGACACAAAAAAAATTAAATTACACAGCGTTTTACCCGAATAAATATTAGACTGCAAATCAGAAATATCTACACATTACTAAAAGGAGCTTCTTCTTGACATTTTCCTTTGGTGGACGATATCCATTTCCTGGTCCTTTTGGTACTGCATGTAGCCAGTGCTTGTAGGACATTTTTTCGCAGAGTTGGAGGTTTGGCTCTGGACTGCGCAGGTACACGAATAAACCTTTCAAGAAACTCCTCCTTTTATGTGATTTTCCATTCTGGACGTCAATTTGTGAATAAACAGAAAGCATTGATAGCTTCACCATCATTACATAAAACAAACGACTATCGCTTTGTCTGTATTTTGCAAATGTACATACGTAACTTTTGGTCAAGAGAATTGATGCCTGATTTTGTTTTGTAATAAAATAAAATATTATCTGGTTTATTTCTTCTGTGAGTCTCATCAACTGTGGCGTCGTGATGCATCGAACTTAGTAGCACCACACCTTTGTTCATCTTTAATACATAACGCACGACAGTCAAATCATGAATCCAAATGTTGAAGAGAGAATCTCTCGTGTCTTAAATGGTTTCAATTCACGTGGAATTTGTGGTTTGTTATGGCGAAGCGTACCGGTTGCTGTAATGTTATCCTTCAATAAATCTTGAAACAGGAGACACTGGTAAAGTAGTTTTCTATCGTGGTATTGTATGAGCTACCTCTGAGAGTTTTTTCCTGGGTCTTTACCACATGAGCTGCAACATTAGCTTGACGAGGGTGATGTAGGTTTTTTATCCTGAATACATAACCCATCTATAGCGTGTGACTTAAAAGAGCTAGAATATCTTCATTGCATATTTTCCTGAATTTCTTGGAAAAGAATTGTATAGCTCTGCAACGCCTTTTAAAGGACACTAGCTGCTCATCTGTTGTAGAGTTCTCTCCTGGATGAGATCTTTATCCGCAGTTCTTATGAATAGTTTGCACATATTGTGGAAAGCTGCCCTGTTATCGTCTTGGCTCCCTGCTTGTCGGATTCGTCCACCGTGAAACCTAATAACTCTCCGTAATTCTTCAAACCTGTTTATAGAAAAAGTTGCCATATAAACAGGGAGACCAGTAGAGTAGTGAAGTAACTCTCTTAGAGGGACATCCCAACTGCCAGCTAATAGGAGAATTCCAAATAATACATTGATTTCCTCGTTTTTATAGCTGCTAAGCTTCGTCCTTCCAGATTGGCGCAATGAACTGTTTCATCCACAATATTATTTGTGATGTATTAACTCCAAGCATCTTTTGGAGTTCATGTGTTTGTTCCCCTAACAGGATCTGGAGAAACTTTCATTATATTATGAGTAAGCACTCTCCTAGAAAGAGCTGGTGTTTTGCTCCAATGAGTTCCATCGCGTCCGATAAAAAGTTTGCAGGCTGGATTGGACTTGCTGCATTATTTGCATTTTCAGGCTGCTTCGTGCTTGGTATATGAATTGTAGTTACAGGCTGGGGTGTACTGGCTACGTTATTTGAAATTGCAGGCTGCGTTGTATTAGCATACCTTGCTACCCTTGGCAAGCCCACATCATTTATATTCCAAGATTTATCATTACTTTCTTCGGATTTTGAGCTGTTCGACATAGGACTATATGCAAAATCAATTTAATCTTCGAAAACAGTACTAGATTCACATTCGTCCAACCATTGAGAAATAATCTTTGAAGCGTTTGGATTACCTACATTTGAAGTGTAAGAAGGTTGTCATTTTCGAGGACTGGATGATTCGATAGTGTAAAGCGCTACAGTCTGGAACCGCGCGACCGCTACGGTCGCATGTTCGAATCCTGCCTCGGGCATGGATGTGTATGATATCCTTAGGTTAGTTAGGTTTAAGTAGTTCTACGCTCTAGGGGACTGATGACCTTAGAGGTTAAGTCCCATAGTTCTGAGAGCCATTTGTAAGAAACGAACGTTCCTTGGTTAGAAAGAAAGACTAAATAGTTACTTTCTCAGAGAACGAGAAAGACATAAACACGGTGAGATTAATAAACATAACTGGTAGCATAAGTTATGAGAACAGCACCTTTCTCTTATGAGGTCAGTTTCAACAATGAACACAGAGTCCATAATTGTTTTCGCTAGAGTCCAGCATGTATAACAGTTGCCAGTATAAAAATATCACAAGTATCAACGTACACAGGTGGCAGAATATCTCTTGCTAAAGCATTACATTTCAACAGGCCTAAAAATCCCCCTTCATACATTATGTGCATAGTACGAGGTGCATTCAACTTCTAAGGCCTCCGACTTTTTTCTAATGAACTACTCAACCGAAATCGATGAAACTGGCGTTACTTCTCGACGTAATCGCCCTGCAGACTTACACATTTTTCACAACACTGACGCCATGATTCCATGGCAGCGGTGAAGGCTTCTTTAGGAGTTTGTTTTAGCCACTGGAAAATCGCTGAGGAAATGGCAGCACGGCTGGTGAATGTGCGACCACGGAGAGTGTCTTTCATTGTTGGAAAAAGCCAAAAGTCACTAGGACCAGGTCAGGTGAGTAGGGAGCATGAGGAATCACTTCAAAGTTGTTATCACGAAGAAACTGTAGCGTAACGTTAGCTCGATGTGCGGGTGATTTGTCTTGGTGAAACAGCACAAGCGCAGCCCTATCCGGACGTTTTTGTTGCAGTGCAGGATGAATTTGTTGTTCAAAACATTTTCGTAGGATGCACCTGTAAGCGTAGTGCCCTTTGGAACGCTATGGGTAACGATTTCGCCCTCGATGTCCCAGAACATGGACACCATCATTTTTTCAGCACTGGCGGTTACCCGAAATATTTTTGGTGGCGCTGAATCTGTGTGCTTCCATTGAGCTGACTGGTGCTTTGTTTCTGGATTGAAAAATGGCGTCCACGTCTCATCCATTGTCACAACCGACGAAAAGAAAGTCCCACTCATGCTGTCGTTGCACGTCAATATTGCTTGGCAACATGCCACACAGGCAGCCATGTGGTCGTCCGTCAGCATTCGTGGCACCCACCTGGATGACACTTTTCGCATTTGCAGGTCGTCATGCAGGGTTGTGTGCACAGAACCCACAGAAATGCCAACTCTGGAGGCGATCTGTTCAACAGTCGTTCGGCGATCCCCTAAAACAATTCTCTCCACTTTCTCGATCATGTCGTCAGACCGGCTTGAGCGAGCCCCAGGTTGTTTCGGTTTGTTGTCACGCGATGTTCTGCCTTCATTAAACTTTCGCACCCACGAACGCACTTTTGACACATCCATAACTCCATCACCACATGTCTCCTTCAACTGTCGATGAATTTCAATTGGTTTCATACGACGCAAATTCAGAAAACGAATGATTGCACGCTGTTCAAGTAAGGAAAACGTCGCCATTTTAATTATTTAAAACAGTTCTCATTCTCGCCACTGGCGGTAAAATTCCATCTGCCGTACGGTGCTGCCATGTGTGGGACGTATTAGACAGGTCACCACCGTGAGAACTGTAAAACCATGACAAAGAAACTGTTGAGTAACAGTTGCTGGGGAGATTACTGAAACTGTGATATTAGCTGCAGTGAATCATAATCACCACATTAACACTCGGCAATAAAGTCTTGAATCGGAAACTAGTCGGACTACTGTTTGCCGAATTTTGAAACGTAGAAAATATCTTGCGTTTCATATTTCTCTCCAACAGTAACTTCATGGTAATGATTTCCAGAACCTAATAGGATTTTTCCAGTGATCGCTTCAGCAAATACGGAGGGATCTCATTTTCATGCTCGAGTACTGTTCTCCGACAAGTCGACTTTCATGATCCATGGTACGATTAATCGACACAAAACGCATTTTTGAAGTGTGATAAACCCATATTGGTTAAGCCAAGTATAAAATTTGATTGTCTGGTGTGGAACAACTTATGATAAAGTCATTGGTCCATTATTTATCGATGGCACTTTAAAATGGTGATAAATATCGAACATCGCTGGAAGTCGATCTTCCAGTACTGCACGCAGACTTTCCTTTGGGCTTGCTACAAACAATGTGGTTTCAAAACATTCTGCCTGCCCAGCACATTATTCTGTAGCGGCTCAAGAAATATAGTATCGCGTAAGTAATTGTCAGTGGATCAGAAGAGGTAGTCTTGCGTTTAGTCCTGCAATACCGCCATATCTTACATCGCCTGGTTTTTGTTTGTGGAATTACTTCAAGAATGAAGTGTCAACGAAGCATGATAGTATAATTTAGCCTATCACGAATGTATGTCAATAGATTTCCTCGGATTCCTTCCATGTGCACATAAATAAATATCTGGGCACTAAGTGTGTAATAATTCTTACAAACAAGACCCTATTGTTGAGGGGTGAGAGGAAACACTTCAGACGAGCTCTCAGTTTATGATACGTGAGAGGACATGTGTCAAACAAGCTTTTTCCATACTTACTGAATAAGTCCATATTTCTTTTTGATCCAGTAGATTGTTCTCGAGATCTTACGGTATGGGAACACGATTTCGTTATACGTCAATCAAAACGCCATCTATCCCACAGCAACGAAAAGGTTACTTGCAAATGTTGCGTATTTTTCCCATAGGCCCTATTCTACAATAAAATGGGATGATCCTATTTAAGATTTCAAAGTTGCCCCCTACCCATCCAGAGGGGATGGGACTGGGAGGGGGGGGGGGTCGAAATTGGTTTCGCTAGATAGCATATTTAAAAGCATTGAAATGTATTTTTCGTTTTGTAATATGATACACAGATTTTAAGATTTTGTTCTCTCAAGATAGAAACCTCACTCTCTGTACGCAAACTATAATAATGTAATATACATACCATTACTATTACAATGAATTATATCTACGTTCAGCTGAATTCGAAAGGAGATCGTTGAAACAGAGATTCAACCTAAACTGCAAGTGAAATAAGTGGATGAGCCAAGAGTGGTGCTAGCCAAATCACTGAGTGAGCCATGAATGGAAGAGCAGGGTGATTCCTCAGTCGCCTTGCGATCTTCCACATGGAGTCGGGAGCTGTAGACGGCTGCTGGGAGCGGGGACTCGGGTGCAGAGAGCCGGAAGTGAAGAGGGCAGTGACTCATGAGTTACCTGTAATCAGCACCGTGCTGAATTGCCAGTGGTAGGGGACCCAAGCCAAGTGAACCCATTTCGTGCAACATCGTCTCACGTGGTAAACCGCCGAATGGGCCAAAATGGCAGATATTTGCAAGCTGTCTTTTCAAATCAAAAGCAGAAATAAAATGCGAGGAAGCGTTTTCTGCTTCAATGAAGTGTTGTAAGGGAATATGCTTTCTTTGCTTTCTGGAATGTTCATGGCTGACAAAGGCTGTTCACAACAGTAAAGTATATAAGCACTTATACAACACACTGTACATTGCGCATAGTCTACGTCTAATTCAACACACTGGGTCAGATGCTATTACAGCAGATTGTAATGGATTTTCCGTTCTGTGTACTGATGTCACTGTAGAGGCTTTTTGGATTCAAAGAGCTGTGCTTCTTTTCTCCAGGACACCAGTCACTCACTCCGTGAAAGGGTCAAGCCCTCTGAATTAGTTCAGCAGTGAATCGCCCATCTTTACTGTGTTCATTTCAATGTATGCCAAAATTTTCAGTGGGCTTAACAATGATGGTGCAGTCAATAATTGCCCTGCACATCAGCAATTGTTAATGAGAGCCTAAATGATGAATAAAAATTAGCAAATAAAAACAGAATCCAGATGTGGATTTCTTATTGGACATAACCACCTTTTTACAAATACTACCTTAAAGGTTTAGGGTGATGTCACGAAGGTGAAGGAACGCACTCAACCAACGTTGAACACACTGTTGACATGTCCCCGAAACAGCACTTCTGGCTTTAAGAACGAATCATTCTTACCATGAAGACGATGATATTCAATATTTGGCAATAGAACGCAGTCAGGTTCTAACATTAAGCAATCAAATTAAAGCAAAAATAAAGCTGTTGTGCAAACGAAAGGGTTGAATAATTGTTACATGGCCACAACCAGCAGAAGGACTGTTTTACACTACAAAGTTCTGGCTTCTGGTGCCAGAATAAAGCAAATTCTTAACCCAGTGGAAACAGTCTGTCATCGGTTTAATGATACACAGCTGAGTATACATGTCAAAATTCAGTTGTCAAAATTAAGTCTTTTGCAATGTTGCGCACATCTTAGATGTTCGCTTTTACACTTGGGCATTGAGTTTGGGCATTTATGTTGCATCGTAACGTTGCCAAGTGACGAGATAATGTACACTCCTGGAAATGGAAAAAAGAACACATTGACACCGGTGTGTCAGACCCACCATACTTGCTCCGGACACTGCGAGAGGGCTGTACAAGCAATGATCACACGCACGGCACAGCGGACACACCAGGAACCGCGGTGTTGGCCGTCGAATGGCGCTAGCTGCGCAGCATTTGTGCACCGCCGCCGTCAGTGTCAGCCAGTTTGCCGTGGCATACGCAGCTCCATTGCAGTATTTAACACTGGTAGCATGCCGCGACAGCGTGTACGTGAACCGTATGTGCAGTTGACGGACTTTGAGCGAGGGCGTATAGTGGGCATGCGGGAGGCCGGGTGGACGTACCGCCGAATTGCTCAACACGTGGGGCGTGAGGTCTCCACAGTACATCGATGTTGTCGCCAGTGGTCGGCGGAAGGTGCACGTGCCCGTCTACCTGGGACCGGCCCGCAGCGACGCACGGATGCAGCCAAGACCGTAGGATTCTACGCAGTGCCGTAGGAGACCGCACCGCCACTTCCCAGCAAATTAGAATCACTGTTGCTCCTGGGGTATCGGCGAGGACCATTCGCAACCGTCTCCATGAACCTGGGCTACGGTCCTGCACACCGTTAGGCCGTCTTCCGCTCACGCCCCAACATCGTGCAGCCCGCCTCCAGTGGTGTCGCGACAGGCGTGAATGGAGGGACGAATGGAGACGTGTCGTCTTCAGCGATGAGAGTCGCTTCTGCCTTGCTGCCAATGATGGTCGTATGCGTGTTTGGCGCCGTGCAGGTGAGCGCCACAGTCAGGACTGCATACGACCGAGGCACACAGGGCCAACACCCGGCATCATGGTGTGGGGAGCGATCTCCTACACTGGCCGTGCACCTCTGGTGATCGTCGAGGGGTCACTGAATAGTGCACGGTACATCCAAACCGTCATCGAACCCATCGTTCTACCATTCCTAGACCGGCAAGGGATCTTGCTGTTCCAACAGGACAATGCACTTCCGCATGTATCCCGTGCCACCCAACGTGCTCTAGAAGGTGTAACTCAACTACCCTGGCCAGCAAGATCTCCGGATCTGTCCCCCATTGAGCATGTTTGGGACTGGATGAAGCGTCGTCTCACGCGGTCTGCACGTCCAGCACGAACGCTGGTCCAACTGAGGCGTCAGGTGGAATTGGCATGGCAAGCCGTTCCACAGGACTACATCCAGCATCTCTACGATTGTCTCCATGGGAGAATAGCAGCCTGCATTGCTGCGAGAGGTGGATATACACTGTACTAGTGCCGACATTGTGCATGCTCTGTTGCCTGTGTCTATGTGCCTGTGGTTCTGTCAGTGTGATCATGTGATGTATCTGACCCCAGGAATGTGTCAATAAAGTTTCCCCTTCCTGGGACAATGAATTCACGGTGTTCTTATTTCAATTTCCAGGAGTGTATATCGATATTAAAAGTCTGTAGATGGTGTGAACCAAAACACGTCATAAAGGAAAATTTTTGGCTAACAAGTGAAGTGTAAAATCATTACTAAAAGCAGATCGCCTCGAAGACTTTATGTCCAAAGTGATGTACTTTTAGTCCTTTTGAGCATCTACTGTGCTGACTCCCCTTCAGACATGCTCTGCCTGCCTTGATCATCCAGGCAGGAATGCGACCAGTGGAATTCAAGTCGTCAGACAACATCCATTGCATTGTGCGTGTGTGAGGGCAAGGATGTGCCCGATTACGGACAACAGTGCGCCAAAGAAGTACTGAAGTTACTGCTCTTCCTTCTGAAGAATGCAACAAAAATCTTAAAAAAGAAAACTCTCTCAACAGTTCTGTGGGATCCTGTCCACACGTCTAATACAGGATGCCTAGTAAGCTGTTCTCGGATAGCTAGACAACAATTCAAGCAAATTATATTAATGGAGTTTGTTACAGTAAACTGAATTACCAATACTTAATATACAATGAGGTGTCACAAGCAAATGGCAACATGCAAATAATCAATGTCCATCGATATATACAATTTCCATGCAAGCAAATAATACTGTTCACTAGTCAGAGCTCATCTTCTGGTGCGGTTCTTCTGGTGTGGCCGAGGCTAGCTGGAGCAGTGCTTATATTCTCTTCGTATAGTCATATAGGGGCCGCTCCTGTCGTGATGTCGTCCTAGTCAGTATTCTATTGGCTACGTCGTCTCACAGCCTTCTCTGCTGTACTGTTCCAGGCTGACCCGCCGGCTCTTGATGTTACGCCGGAACAAGTTCTACCCTGACTGGTGTTGGTATTAGTGACGTGTAGTACCGTTTGTAATGGCTGTGGGCGTGTTCTGGTTGAGGTTGGTAGGCCAGGGTGAGTCAAAAGTAGCTTCTTGTCAGCACAGACTAAATGTACTTGCGATAATTGTTTAGTGGGGGCTTGCATGAACATCAGTGCTGGGTGGTGGGTATCAGCCTTTATGACATCGGTGAACGAGGCACGCTGGTGACACAGCCAGCTGTTGGGTCTGCCTCAGAATGGCGGTTTGGAGACCTCGAGACTTTGGCACTCTGAGATACTGCCTCAGCTGCGGGCTATCTGACATGGACTGCTCGGCAGTAGGCAAGGCTTCCAAGTTAGCAGAAGACAGCGGAGGTATTCTGATACTGACACTTGACGTGCATCTGGCTGCCGCCGGCTGACACTGGTGAACGTCCAGTGGCTCGGTGGCTAGGAGGGTCTCAGTTAGACCCACAGTATATGAATGCTGTAGATGGACCCCTGGCCAGCACTCCTCTCAAGAGGACAGTGGAGCGGTATCAGCCTCACAGTGGAAGCCAACACTAGAAATTATGCCGACTCAGAGACTAGCCAATTAGATGACCAGCCTGGCTGGACGACCAGAATTTACATGAAAAAATGGGTTTGTTACTGTGTGGCTGCCATGAATGTCAGGAGCGCCGCTTGCCAAAGTGTACCTGGTTTCCGTAACTATCCAGTAGTCGAATATTAGGTGCGCTGACACAAATATCATGAGTGACGTGTACCGAAGTACTCCTGGTTTCAGTAAGCACCTTGGCATCGTACGACAGATGAGCTGCCACAAATATTACAAGCACCACTCGCGGAAGTTTCCCTGGTTAAAATAACCAGCTAGTCACAGAACGAAAGGTGGAATGTCGCAAATGCCAAGGGTTTGCGTGTCAAAGTGTCCCTGGTTTCGATAAAGAGCTGGTCACCGAAAGCGCCTAACCGGGCACCATGGTTCAATGGTGCCAGCGTATTACGTCGAGTGGATTCATTGCGGCAACGAGCCCGTTTGCCAGTAGGCTCGTGCAGTTACACTTACATCTGCTAAAGTCCCCACTACGAAGAAGAGATGAGAGAAGTAGGAGAAGCTCCTTGAGCGCGTGTTTACCTAAATTGTAGTTAGAGAACAGATTTATAGAACATGAAGGAAGATTGGAAGGACTGGAGGGAGACTGAAGTTAAGTGTCCTGTCGACTTGGAAGGTATTAGAGACGGAGCACAGATTCGGGTTATGGGATGACTGGGGGAGGAAATCAACTGAGTTATTTCAAGGGAACCCCCTCCGCATTTACCTTAAGCAATTTGGAGAAATCACGGAAAACTTATATCAAGATAGCCAGACACCCTCCTTCCGAATACGAAGTACAGACTCTTACTACTGTACGCCACCTCAGTCGGTATGTAAATAACATGAAACTACTCTATTTGGCACATGTACACCCGTACCAATTACGGTACCTCAGTATTAAGAGGAAGCGCATTTGAATGGTGGTCCTCAAAATGCTCAAATGTGTGTGAAATCATATGGGACTGAACTGCTAAGGTCATCAGTCCCTAAGCTTACACACTAATTAACCTACCTAAGGACAAACACACACACCCATGCCCGATGGAGGACTCGAACCTCCGCCGGGATCAGCCGCACAGTCCATGACTGCAGAGCCTTAGACCGCTCGGCTAATATCGCGAGGCTCGTAGTCCTCAATGTCAAATACCTCTACTCCCCTCTCTTCCCGCAGTGAACATATTACGTTTGGCGGCCACACTTTGCGCAGGTGTCTCAGCCAAATTAAAATAGGCCTCTTGAAGATAAAAATTCCTGTTCCAGGAAACTCAGTTCTCCCACATTAGTTTCTGAACAACCCACTAGACTATGGAAGCCATTTCAGTAGCGACCTTCATCCTATTACATATTCTTAGCTACACGGTGATTTGTGGACTCTGCTGTAGGCCGGTTGGTGGAGAAACTTGTTGGTTCCCTGTGACAGATGAAATTTTCATATCGTCTGCTGTTGCCTCAGTTTCTGACTGGCAGGTTTCTCTTGAAATGAAGAATTCAATCCAAGCTTTGTTTCTGTTGGGAAACTAGTGTGGAATTTGATTAGGCGGTGTCCACTTTTGACACTATTTGTTTCAAATATACGAGAGGGTTTCGCAGTAATTCCATCACTTCAGATGCACTTGCAGGTTTGGGTGTTTATTTCTGATTTCTATTTCATATGAAATGAGTCTACGTTGAAGATTCCTATTTCTACACAGCAGCTTTGATCGAAATAGCGAATAAAGACAGTGATGGACGGCTTTTGAGCTTGGCAGAATTGCCATTTGTAAGTAAACATTTCCATGTCAAACTCAGACACCGTCACTATATTCCGAAAGCAATTACTGATGTTAATTACGATTTTCTTTTGAAAATAATGGAGGTACGATTCGCCTCCTGTCTTTTGTTAGTTATTCTTAGCATGTACGCATCTCTGTGCTTTTATTTAAGGAGTTGGACAATAATGAGCGTAATTTATACCTATGTCTGTGATTCACTTTAAGAAGATTGTTGCTAATTCTAGTCACTAATGGCAAAAGGATTTCTATTTATCAGTGTAACTGTATTTGGAAGGGGATCACTTTGTTGACGTGTCGAGTTGCTTGCGAACCACTGAGTATCACGTGCAGATTTGCACCATTGTAAGCTAAATTTACTACACGAAGTCCGTTCTACACTATTCGTGGTAATGCAAAATTATTTCTTGCATCACCATTAATACAAACACGGTCCGCTTCCAACAAAATTGTCTGCTCGCCAATAAAGATCTGGTATCATATTACCAGAACGTCAGGTAACAAAATTAATTATAATAGTCCATCCTCAGTCGAAATTGTTTTAAGTATTGTATTCCACAAGTTTTAAAGGGTCTGCAAGTGAAAAGAAACAGTGAACAATTAAGATTAACCCTGAGATTTTACTAAAAAGTGAAATGTATGGGTCACAGGTTCGAATCCTGCTTCGGGCATGGATGTGTGTGATGTCCTTAGGTTAGTTAGGTTTAAGTAGTTCTAAGTTCTAGGGGACTGATGACCACAGTTGTGTCCAATAGTGCTCAGAGCCATGTTTTTTAAGTATGAAATAATTTTATCTTCTGTGGAGAACTATTGTAAATTTGCATCGCACTGCTTGTAGTGGAACTTTTATAAGCCGATGTCCTTATTGACTGGACATGGTACTTTCCTTTCTCCCTTGTTCATGTTCATGAATATTTAAGATTTTGTTTATGTGTGTTACTGACAGAAGAAAATGATTATCGTATCGTGAGTGGAGGAAATGTGCGTTTTAATTGAGCTAATGAGCTACGCTCGTCCATTGCGTAAAAAGTGTGATTTGCGTGTCAGATACAACCGACAACCGCGGCTGGAGAGCGCTGAGCTCGCTTGTACCACGTCGAGGCAAAAGTCGCATCGTTTCTGAGCGTTCAGCAGCACGTTCAACTCTGCACGCTCGCCGTTAATGTTCGGAAGCACAGCTAGTGAGCCGACGGCTGTAGGAAAGTCAAGGAATACGGGTTATGCGTCGGCGCCATTATCTGCAGCTCTCTCGGTCCCGTGGACGAACAGAGCGAGCTGGGTTTCACACGAGCGATGTTTCCGGACCCTACGTTAATTCCTACAGAGAAAATTGTCGGTTTTTGGAAACGTCATAATATGCGAGCATGAAACATGTTCCAAATTTCTGTGACAGACTGACGTCAGAGTGATAGCCCTACAGTTTGCAGCCTCTGTTCAATGACCGTTCTTGAAAACGGGAATGGCCTGTACTTTTTTTTACAATTTTCAGGAAACTTCGGTTCTCCAGAGACCTACGTGAACTGAACCTAGAAGAGGGCAAGTTCTTCCGCATATTCTATGTAGAGTAGTTTTGCATCCCGTCAGGTCCAGTGATCTTTCCTCTGTTGAGCGATTTCACTAGCTTTTCTGTCCCACGGTCACTTATTTCAGTATCTGCCATTTTGTCGTTCGAGGGACGATTTAAAAGAGGTATTAAAGTGAGATCTTCCTCTGTGGAACTTTTCTGTGTCATTCGCATTGCCAATACCAGTTTGGTCAGACAGTGTAACCAATTTAATATAAGGTAGAAACTTCTGAAGATTTTCTGTCAAGAAATTAAATAAGTAGAGTCAAGAAGTCTTTAAAGTCTAAGAGAAGATGGTTGTATGGTGCTGTTTATATAAAAACCCGAAGTTGTCTTTCTTCTTTATAAATCAAAATCAATAAGTTTAGCATATAAAGGTAAAAAGAAAAAATGTAGACGTTTAACACATGTTGGAAATTGACGGCGACGTTCATTAAAAAGGAGCACTGCACTTTCATCAAAAAGCTGAAGGACTTGCACTAGGGAAAAAAGGTTTGGAGAGGGTAGAATGTGTTCCATAGGATGGGAGTGTGTGAGTAAAAAAGGAGTCTGCCAGTTAGGGAGCAAAGAAGATGAAGAAAGACGTTGCGGTGGATACTGGGAAGGCAGGCGTTGAGTAGGAATCTGGCATCAAAAGGGGACAGGATGGGAGAGTTTGAAGATGGGAAGGGGAGGTCTGGTGTGGAGAGGGATAGGTAAAGAGTCAATGTTGATGGGATGGATAAACGCTGGGGCAGACTTCATTTTCGGTGTTTGTGTGTGGTGGTGGTGGTGGGGAGTCGGTCGAAGTTACATTGAATTGAGATATGGTGTGTATGCAGGTGTGGGGATAGTGAGATGTTCTGGCGACAGTGCAGCAGCGTACTAGGAATACCACGATTGGTGATCCAATGGGAAACACTGCAGTTTTGGAATACTGTTTCCAAATAGTTTACGATATGTGTGTGCAGGCCCCATAATCACTGAGTTAGCAGTTTTATTCCATTCTTAGTCTTCTGCCTGGTTAGTATATGGGGTTTTCACTTTCGCTGGCTGTCAACAATAGCTGCCATTTTTCCTTTACTATTATATCCCCCCTTAACTCACATTGTCAGTGGTACATTCAACTTCATCTTTAGCCAAACGTCAAGTTAAACTAACTGAGATGGTACAAAATATATAGGTGAGATATTTATAGTTGCTGATGCTGGTGATGCGTAGAAATGATCATGGTCATGACGGAGATGGAATGATGAATATGGTTAGAGGGGGGGGGAGGCACGTGGAACCGCAGGTAGTTACTAAAAGGCACTAAAGGGAAGGAAAGGGAAGGGAGAAACTGGAAGGACGGCGTGAGAAGAGATTTTATCGTTGGGGAGTAGCATTTGGTTCAAATTTCGACGGGAGAGGATGCATAAGGCTCGAAAGTACATGAAAGGAGTGGCTGGATATAGTGACGCAGCGGGTACCTGGTTTGTTGATTATTGGGTGGGATATTTGGTGCCGGGGCTGGATTTTGTGATTAATGTATTGGATGCAAGATGATCTAGGAAGAGAAGACGGTGTGGGAAGTAGACGAGCTGATACAGGATGTGAGTTGGGGAGGGTAGGCGGATGCTGAAGGCCAGGTGGAGCGCTCGTATTTACATAATTCCGAGGCACTTCTACAATTTAGGGTAAAAAGGTGTAAGTAGGCTGTTTGGGTTTTTTTATTGGTAACGCCGCCGCCACGTAGCGCTCTGTATGAAAATCACTGGCTGTGCCGTGTGCAGTCTGTGGTTGGTTTGCATTGTTATCTGCCATTGTAGTTTTGGGCAGCGGCAGCTGGATGCTAACAGCGCGTAGCGTTGCGCAGTTGGAGATGAGCCGCCAGCAGTGGTGGACGTGGGTAGACAGATGGCGGAGTTTTGAAATTTGTAAGAATTGGTGTCATGAACTGATATATATATTATGACTATTAAGGTAAATACATTGTTTGTTCTCTATTAAAATCTTTCATTTGCTAACTGTGCCTATCAGTAGTTAGTGCCTTCCGTAGTTTGAATCTTTTTTTTAGCTGGCAGTAGTGGCGCTCGCTGTATAGCAGTAGTTCGAGTAAAAAAAGATTTTTGTGAGGTAAGTGATTTGTGAAACGTATAGGTTAATGTTAGTCAGGGCCATTCTTTGTAGGGATTTTTGAAAGTCAGATTGCGTTGCGCTAAAATTATTGTGTGTCAGTTTAAGCACAGTCATGTACAATTGTTCTAAGGGGACGTTTCAAAGGGATCCAGTCAATGTTAGCAAAGATTAGGGTGGGGGCGCAAATTGGAAATTATAATCATAAGAGACATCAGATGCGGCCCAATGGTAGTCGGTTTTGACTTTATGTTGGATGGCAAGGAGATTGCGAGCTAACATCCCGAAGATATTCGGACTCACATGCGGTTCCTCTTCGTCGAAATGTATTGGCTCAAACTCGTCTAGGGGTTGAACCGCACGTGTCGCATTACACGCCCTAAATTAGACACTTGTGACTCTTTGGTTAAATTGTCTGGCTGATGGCAAGTTTTCGAAATTGTATGAAACATACAAAGTTAATTGGCAATATAATAACAGTAGTAATAATATCGGGAGCTAAATTACCGACCCATAAATAATGAAGCCCACGCATTCGCGATTTTGTTGGAATACTGTTTATTCAGAAAGCAAACTAACAGCGAAAGTGGTCGTATTTAGAGTTACTGTTACACTCGAGTGCACGTCTATTTGACAAAGTTCGATCACTCACAATCTCATCTCGAAATACCTCGTTAACTACGTGAAAAGTTAGCGTTCACACCAGGCGCGTGGCTGCTTACCGCTTAGAGACTAAGTTCCGCGATATCAAAACTTCTTAGTTACATAAAGATAGACTGTCCGCCTTCGCGTCTCCACCAGAATTGTCCCTCTCTCCGTCTCCAGCAGCGCAGTAGCCTTGCACCAATGTGCTTTCTGATAAATAAACAAAGAACAAAAGTAACCATTATGTACTAAACTTTACAACAAATATTTTATTACTTAATGATACAATAAGGTGTCATGCTGCCATCGTTCACTGTGTTTTGTGTGGAAGAAATGAGATACGATGCTTAACTGAAAATACTGATAATTTAAATGCACTATATCTTTTAAACAAATAAAGTTACAGAGTTGATACTTATAAAATTTGTCATTTTAATGATGCGCTTTTATATGAAATGTCGATTGTTAAGATCGACCAAATCATTCATATTTTAGCATTCAGGTCTTTTTTACAAAACTGGGTAATTTCACTTTAACAGTAAATCCTAAACTATTATAGATACGATCAATATTCAAGTTTTATTGGGATCATCATGAAAATTTAAGAAAGATGGTAGGTTAAAATTACTGTGGCTTCATTCTCTGAATTACGACAGAATTGAATAATTTTCATAGATGTTTCCCATTATGGCTGATCTTAGGTCCGCCATATTTACACTGATACGACTCCCGGACCGAGCGAGGTGGCGCAGTGGTTAGCACACTGGACTCGCATTCGGGAGGACGACGGTTCAATCCCGTCTCCAGCCATCCTGATTTAGGTTTTCCGTGATTTCCCTAAATCGTTTCAGGCAAATGCCGGGATGGTTCCTTTGAAAGGGCGCGGCCGATTTCCTTCCCAATCCTTCCGTAACCCGAGCTTGCGCTCCGTCTCTAATGACCTCGTTGTCGACGGGACGTTAAACACTAACCACCACCACGACTCCCGGGGCACAAACAGCTCCTACGGGGTTTCCCTACAACGTAGGGGGCGCAGTGGTTAGCACACTGGACTCGCATTCGGGAGGACGACGGTTCAATCCCGTCTCCGGCCATCCTGATTTAGGTTTTCCGTGACTTCCCTAAATCATTTCAGGCAAATGCCGGGATGGTTCCTTTGAAAGGGCACGGCCGATTTCCTTCCCCATCCTTCCCTAACCCGAGCATGCGCTCCGTCTCTAATGACCTCGTTGTCGACGGGACGTTAAACAACACTAACCTAACCGTAGGTTCTCGTCTGTCTCACTTTCACACTACAGCGCTTAGGCCTGATCAGCCTGGCGCAATAGACAGGCACAATAGACGCCTGTGAATTTCTCCATCTCGTGGCGAATCTGCGCTCATTGTGGCATACGGTCCTGGACGAACGGGTTCGTTTCATAATTTCTGGAAGGCTGTCTCTTTCGGCCATACACTTAAATAAGAACGAAATGCTCGTTAACTCACAAGGTGTATATTCTATGTTATTTTTCTGTTGAGGATTAGTCCCAAACATTTTGCTGTGGTGGGGGGTTGGTTGTAGATGGAGAGGTGGACCAGATATGACTCGAATTCAAAGACATAGTACCGGCCGCAACTGAGAGGTGATACAAATAAATGTACAAACGACGGAGCTGATCCCCCATGGTACACAAGACAGGTCAGAACATCGTTGCAGAAAAACTAAAGAAAGAAATTTATAAAAGCCAAATTTAAATAGACGCAAGATCTCCAAGATTGGGTATTATTTTGTAGAAGCTCGAAGTTTAGAGCGGACTTCAATGTCATATGCTTATAATAGTTTCCACAATGAAACTTTGGTTTGAAACGTGGCAGAAAATCCTAAGAGATTCAGGTCGTATGCGAAATATGCTAGCTGCAAGACAGAATCAATGCCTTCTCAGCGCGACAGCAATGCGGTTACAATCGAAGACAGTGCTGCCAAAGCCTTCCGAAATTCCTTCACCAAAGAAGACAAGTAAATATTC
Organism: Schistocerca gregaria; assembly: GCF_023897955.1. Taxonomy (NCBI): domain Eukaryota; kingdom Metazoa; phylum Arthropoda; class Insecta; order Orthoptera; family Acrididae; genus Schistocerca; species Schistocerca gregaria. Next base: position 1,046,246,769 of record NC_064920.1, on the reverse strand, counting down.
TAGAAAGCGAATGAAAAACAGCTGCCAACATGAGTAACATGGAAGTAGATAACCTCAGATTAGTGAAGCAACTTACATCACTTAATAAAAGCAAGTCTTCTCGTCCAGATTGTATACCAGTTAGGTTCCTTTGATTGTATGCTGATGAATTAGTTCCATACTTAACAATCATATACAACCGTTCGCTCGACGAAAGACCCGTATCCCAAGACTTGACAGTTGCACAGGTGACACCAATATTCAGAAAGTGGGAACAATCCACTAACTTACAGGCCCATTTCATTAACATCGATTTGAAGCAGGATTTTGGAACATATATTGTGTTCGAACATTATGAATTCAAAAAAAATGGTTCAAATGGCTCTATGGGACTTAACATCTATGGTCATTAGTCCCATAGAACTTAGAACTACTTAAATCTAATTAACCTAAGGACATCACTCAACACCCAGGCATCATGAAGCAGTGATAATCCCTGACCCCGCCGGGAATCGAACCCGGGAACCCGGACGTGAGAAGCGAGAACGCTACCGCACGACCACGAGATGCGGGCCGTTATGAACTACCTCGAAGACAACGGTCTATTGATACACAGTCAACACGGATTTAGTAAAAAACGTTGTTGTAAAAGACGACTAGCTCTTTACTCGCACGGAGTATTAAGTGATATTGACAAGGGATTTCATATAGATTCCATATTCATCGATTTCCGGAAGGCTTTTGACACTCTTCCACACAAGCGGCTTGTAGTGAAATTGCGTGCATATGGAATTTTGTCTCAGTTATGTGACTGGATTTGTATTTTCCTATCTGACAGGTCACAGTTCGTAGTAATAAACGAAAACTCATCGAGTAAAACAAAAGTGATTTCTGGAGTTCCCCAAGGTAGTGTTATAGCCCAATTGCTCTTCCTTATCTATATGAACGATTTGAGAGTCAATCTGAGCAGCCGTCTTAGGTTTTTCCAGATGACGCTGTCGTTTATCGAGTAGTAAAGTCATTATAAGATGAGAACGACGGAGTTCATCTGCATGATTGCTAAAAGGAATCTGTAAAATTTCGGTTACACGATAAATCAGTCAAAACTATAGATTCCTCGCCGGCGGCTTGAGACGGCGAGGACCACACCCGGAATACGAAAGCAATACAGATATGACTAAAAGTGGTATCACGTCTGTACAGGGTTGTTGTTGTTCTTGTTGTTGTTGTTGTTGTTGTGGTGGTGGTGGTGGTGGTCTTCAGTCCTGAGACTGGTTAGATGCAGCTCTCTATGCTAATCTATCCTGTGCCAGCTCCTTCATCTCTCAGTACCTACTGCAACCTACATCATTCTGAATCTGCTTAGAGTATTCATCTCTTGGTCACCCTCTACGATTTTTACCCTCCACGCTGCCCTCCAATGCTAAATTTGTGATCCCTTAATGCCACAGGACATGTCCTACCAACCGATCCCTTCTTCTAGTCACGTTGTGCCACAAACTTCACTTCTCCCCAATCCTAGTCAATACTTCCTCATTAGTTACGTGATCTATCCACCTAATCTTCAACATTCTTCTGTAGCACCACATTTCGAAAGCTTCTATTCTCTTCTTGTCCAAACTATTTATTGTCCATGTTTCACTTCCATACTTGGCTACATTCCATACAAATACTTTCAGAAACGACTTCCTGACACTTAAATCTATACTCGATGTTAACAAATTTCTCTTCTTTAGAAACGCTTCACTTGTCATTGCCAGACTACGTTTCATATCCTCTTTACTTAGACCATCATCAGTTATTTTGCTTCTCAAATAGTAAAACTACTTTACTACTTTAAGCGTCTCATTTCCTAATCTAATTCCCTCAGCATCACCCGACTTAATTCGACTACATTCGATTATCCTCGTTTTGCTTTTGTTGATGTTCATCTTATATCCTCCTATCAAGACACTGTGCATTCCGTTCAACTGCTCTTCCAAGTCATTTGCTGTCTCTGACACAATTACAATTTCATCGGCGAACCTCAAAGTTTTTATTTCTTCTCCGTGGATTTTAATACCTACTCCAAATTTTTTCTTTCTACTTTACTGTTTGTTCAATATACAGGTTGAATAACATCGGGGAAAGGCTGCAACCTTGTCTCACTCCCTTCCCAACCCTGCTTCCCTTTCATGCCCCTCGTCTCTTATCACTGCCATATGGTTTCTGTACACATTGTAAATAGCCTTTCGCTCCCTGTATTTTACCCCTGCCACCTTCAGAATTTGTAAGAGAGTATTCCAGTCACATTGTCTAAAGCTTTCTCTAAGTCTACAAATGCTACAAACATAGGTTTGCCTTTCCTTAATCTTTCTTCTAAGATAAGTCGTAAGGGCAGTATTGCCTCACGTGTTCCAACATTTCTACGGAATCCAAACTGATGTTCCCCGAGGTCGGCTTCTGCCAGTTTTCCATTCGTCTGTAAAGAATTCGCGTTAGTATTTTGCAGCTGTGACTTATTAAACTGATAGTTCGGTAATTTTCACATCTCTCAACACCTGCTTTCTTTGGGATTGGAATTATCATATTCTTCTCGAAGTCGGAGGTTATTTCGCCTGTCTCAAAACATCTTGCTCACCAGATGGTAGAGATTCGTCAGTACTGGCTCTCCCAAGGCCGTCAGTAGTTCCAATGGAATGTTGTCTACTCCCGGGGCCTTTTTTCGACTCAGGTCTTTCACTCCTCTGTCAAACTCTTCACGCAGTATCGTATCTCCAATTTCATCTTCATCTACATCCTCTTCCATTTCCATAATATTGTCCTCAAGTACATAGCCCTTGTATAGACCCTCTATATACTCCTTCCACCTTTCTGCATTTCCTTCTTTGCTTAGAACTGAGTTTCCATCTGCGCTCTTGATATTCATACAAGCGGTTCTCTTTTCTCCAAAGGTCTCTCTAATTTTCCTGTAGGCAGTATCTATCCTACCCCTAGTGAGATAAGCCTCTACATCCTTAAATTTATCCTCTTAGCCATTTTGCACTTCCTGTCGATTTCATTTTTGAGACGTTTGTATTCCTTTTTGCCTGCTTCTTTACTGCGTTTTTATATTTTCTCCTTTCATCAATTAAATTCAATATTTCCACTGTTACCCCCTGCCATTTGTTCCCTTACGCTCTCCCTGAAACTCTGTGCAACCACCGGTTTAGTCAGTTTATCCAGGTCCCATCTCCTTAAATTGCCACCTTTTTACACTTTCTTCAGTTTTATTCTACAGTTCATAACCAATAGATTGTGGTCAGAGTCCACATCTGCCCCTGGAAATGTCCTACAGTTTAAAACCTGATTCCTAAATCTCTGTCTTACCCTTATATAATCTATCTGATACCTTTCAGTATCTGCAGGATTCTTTCACGTATACAACCTTCTTTTATGATTCTTGAACCAAGTGTTAGCTAAGATTAAGTTATGCTCTGTGCAAAATTCTACCAGATGGCTTCCTCTTTCTTTTCTTAGCCCCAATCCATATTCACCTACTATGTTTCCTTCTCTCCCTTTTCCTACTCTCGAATTACAGTCACTCATGACTATTAAATTTTCGTCTTCCTTCACTACCTGAATAATTTCGTTTATCTCATCATACATTTCTTCAATTTCTTCGTCATCTGCAGAGCTAGTTGGCATATAAACTTGTACTACTGTAGTAGGCGTGGGCTTTGTGTCTATCTTGGGCACCATAATACGTTCGCTATGCTGTTTGTAGTAGCTTACCCGCATTCCTATTTTTCTTTATTCATTATTAAACCTACTCCTGCATTACCCCTATTTGACTTTGTATTTATAATCCTGTATTCACTGGACCAGAAGTCTTGTTCTTCCTGCCACCGAACTTCACTAATTCCCACTATATCTAACTTTAACCTATCCATTTCACTTTTTAAATTTTCTATCCTACCTGCCCGATTAAGAGATCTGACATTCCACGCTCCCATCCGTAGAATGCCAGTTTTCTTTCTCCTGATAACGACGTCCTCTTGAGTAGTCCCTGCCCGGAGATCCGAATGGGGGACTATTTTACCTCTGGAATATTGTACCCAAGAGGACGCCATCATAATTTAACCATACAGTAAAGCTGCATGCCCACGGGAAAAATTACGGCTGTAGTTTCCCCTTGCTTTCAGCCGTTCGCAGTACCAGAACAGAAAGGCCTTTTTGGTTAGTGTTACAAGGCCAGATCAGTCAATCATCCAGACTGTTGCCCCTGCAACTACTGAAAAGGCTGCTGCCCCTCTTCAGGATCCACACGTTTGTCTGGCCTCTCAACAGATACCCCTCCGTTGTGGTTGCACCTACGCTACGGCTATCTGTATCGTTGAGGCACGCAAGCTTCCCCACCAACGGCAAGGTCCATGGTTCATGGGAGGAGGACTAAATACCTAGAAATTACAATTAAGAACAACTTAAATTGAAAGGAACGCATAGAAAATGTTGTGTAGAAGGCTAACCTAAGACTGCGTTTTATTGGCAGGGCACTTAGAAAATGTAACAGAAGTGCTAAAGAGACTGCCTACGCTGCGCTTGTTCGTCCTCTTTTAGAATACTGCTGCGCGGTGTGGGATCCTTACCAGATAAAACTGACGTAGTACATTGAAAAAGTTCAAAGAAGGGCAGCATGTTCTGTATTATCACGAAATAGGAGAGAGTGTCACTGAAATGATACAGTATTTGGGATGGATATCATTAAAACAACGGCGTTTTTCGTTGCGGAGGAATTTTCTCACCAAATTACAATTACCAACATTCTCCTCAGAATGCGAAAATATTTTGTTGACGCCGACCTACTTAGGGAGAAACGATCACTATGTTAAAACAACGGAAATATGAGCACGCACGGAAAGATGTAGATGTTCATTCCTTTCCGCGCCCTACCCGAAATTGGAATAATAGAGAAATGTGAAGGTGGTGGTTCGATGAACCCTCTGCCAAGAACTTAAATGTGATTTGCAGAACATCCATGTAGATGTAGATGTGGAAATCGTAATGATGGAAAGGCCGAGTGACGCAGTCAAAGATGGTGGCTTGGCTTTTCTGCGCATCTACTTGAAGCTTCCAGGACTTACATCACTCGTTTAGGAGATTCAGGTGGCGTTGGCGGGGTACTGTATGGGGGAGTTGATGGACTATGTGGAAAGGCAGGTAGGCAGTGTTGCAAGAGCTACATCGGGTGGGGTTTGGGATTGTCTGCAGTGTACGGAATGCAAGGAATGGTGAGTCAGCAGCCACATGAACTTCAGTATTAGATACATTTTACGTTAATATTATGTTACAATTGTAAAAGTAATACCTGCTGTTATAATTAAACTTCTCCGATACATAGTAATCTGTGTCTTTGTGTCCTATTAACTAAAACACAGCCAAAAAATACATTACAGACTAACTATTATGTTAAAATACTTTGATATGCCACCTGCATCTTGTAGACGAATCAACAACTTCCTCACCGAGGTAGGTCGTTTACTGGGCACCAGTGAAAGATGCGCTGGCCCAGCATACACGAGTGAACTGTTCAAAAATATTTTTCTACCTTTATAATTTTTCATCTTTTGTAGCTCGACGTTGTAGTGCAACAAACGCCCGTCGGTTTTTATGCTCCTTTAATCGCAAATGCAGGTATTAAATGATGGCAGTAGCCGAAATGGCTTGATAAATAAAGAAATTTCGTCAAGTGGTCTTGACGGTTCTATTCACAAAAAAAGGAATGAAATCGGATTAAATCAGGAGGTAATTGGGAAGTTAAATTAGGAATTGAGACACTAAAAGCAGTAGATGAGCTGCAGTACAGACGATATAAAATTCAAACTGCCGAGAAACGTTTCTGATGAATAGAAATTTGTTACAATCAAATATTAATTTAAGCTTTTATGTGTGTTATGTTAGAACACATCCAAAAAACAGACATTATTTTGATCCGGCAGTCATTATGAATTAAGATACAAAGGAATTACAAACATTGGCTGAGAGTGGGCATTAATTAAGAGGAAAGGTTGAAAATTTGTGCTGGATCGGAATTCGAACATGGGTCTTGTGCTTACTGGACAAATACTCTGACCAATGAGCCATATCGACAGAGCCGTCATTGCAGTTCCATGAATTATCGTAGAAAGCCTCCTGCCAGACACAAATTCTGAACCTATTCACGCACTACTGACTTAGTACCCTTTGCCTATTGCCATCATTACACGCGGCATATATATATATATATATATATATATATATATATATATATATATATATATATATATATGGTGGTCTATTGATCGTGACTGGGCCAAATATCTCACCAAATTAGTGTCTAACGAAAAAAATTCAAAGAACGAAACTTGTCTAGCTTGAAGGAGGAAACCATACTGTTACAGCGTGATTACCTGTGAATACCACATTAATGTAATAAATGCTCAAAATGATGTCCGTCAACCTCAATGCATTTGGCAATACGTGTAAAGACATTCCTCTCAACAGCGAGTCGTTCGCCTTCCGTAATGTTCGCACATGCATTGACAATGCGCTGACGCATGTTGTCAGGCGTTGTCGGTGGATCACGATAGCAAATATCCTACAACTTTCCCCACAGAAGGAAATCCCGGGACGTCAAATCCGGTGAACGTGCCGGCCATGGTATGGTGCTTCGACGACCAATCCACCTGTCATGAAATATGCTATTCAATACCGCTTCAACCGCACGCGAGCTATGTGTCGGACATCCATCATGTTTGAAGTACGTCGCCATTCTGTCATGGAGTGAAACATCTTGTAGTGACATCGGTAGAACGTTACGTAGGAAACCAGCATACATTGCACCACTTATATTGCCATCGATTAAACCTGCAGTGACAAGTAGTTTTTGGCCTGCCCAATGTCAGGGGCACATTCATCGCGATTAGCACAATGAGCAAGGCCTTAAAGTAGGTTTATATCTATGCTGAGACACCCGTAGTGCTGCAGGCAGTTAGGAATACTAACAAGAAGGTAGTAGTGTATAGTTTAACAAATCGTAATTTGCCAATTAACATGTACTCTGTCACACTGTCTGTAGCTCACATATTAACTGTAATAATTGTAGTAACTGTAATAGCTGCAAATAACATATAATATTGTATTAACATTAGGACAAACTAATCACTAATGTGTAGGGTTAATTTGTATAATTATTATTATTGTTATTTAAATAAAGATTAAAAAATAAAAAGACGTTCTAGGGAACTGATGACCTCAGAGGTTAAGTCCCATAGGGCTCAGAGCTATTTTAACCATTTTTTGGAATGTTACGTGATACCACGTACTTATACGTTTGTGACTATTACCGCGCCATCTATCACAAAGCGAAAAAAGTGGTCCAATTAAAACATTCATATTTCTATACGTACTACATGAATATGTAATAAAAAATGGGGGATCCTATTTTTAAAAAACGCATTTTATATCCGTTTGACCTACGGCAGAGCCATCTAGCGGGCCAACCACAGCGCTATCTGGTCTCCCCCTTCAAGACAGACGAGTCTCGTTCTTTGTAGTTTTTTTGTTTGATGCTTCTTTCGTGAGATATTTGGTCCAGTCACTATCAATATTGTCCATTAAAATTGTTACACCACGAAGATGACGCGCTACAGACGCGAAATTTAACCGACAGGAAGAAGATGCTGCGATATGCAAATGATTAGATGCCTGGTGATATGTTGTCGTGATGCCTCGTGTAAGGACGAGAAATGCGTACCATCACGTTTCCGACTTTCTTACAGGTCGGATTGTAGCCTATCGTGATTGCGGTTTATCGTATCGCGACATTGCTGCTCTCGTTGATCGAGATCCAATGACTGTTAGGAGAATATGGAACCGGTGGGTTCAGGAGGGTAATACGGAACGCCGTGCTGGATCCCAACGGACTCGTATCACTAGCAGTCGAGACGACAGTCATCTTATCCGCGTGTCTGTAACGGATCGTGCAGCCACGTCTAGATCCCTGAGTCAACAGAAGGGGACGTTTGCAAAACAACAACCATCTGGACGAACAGTTCGACGAAGTTTGCAGCAGCATGGACTATCAGCTCGGAGACCATGGCCCCGCTTAGCCTTGACGTTGCATCACAGACAGGAGCGCCTTTGTTGGTGTACTCAACAACGAACCTGGGTGCTCGAATGGCAAAACGTAATTTTTTCGGATGAATCAAGGTTCTGTTTACAGTATCATGATGGTCGCATCCGTGGTTGGCGGCATCGTAGTGAATGCACATTGGAATCGTGTAGTCGTCATCGCCACATCACCGTGGTATGGTGTGCCATTGGTTACACGTCTCTGTAACCTCTTGTTCGCATTGACGGCCCTTTGAACAGTGGACGTTACATTTGAGATGTGTTACGATCCGTGGCTCTATTCTTCATTCCTTCCCTGCGAAACCCTACATCTCAGCAGGATAATGCAGTAACGCATGTTGCAGGTCCTGTACGGGCTTTTCTGGATACGGAAAATGTTCGATAGCTGTCCTGGACAGCACATTCTCCAGATCTCTCACCAATTGAAAACGTCCGATCAATGGTGTCCGAGCAACTGGCTCGTCACAATACACCAGTCACTACTCTTGACGAACTGTAGTATCGTGTTGAAGCTGCATGGGCAGCTGTACCTGTACACGTCATCCAAGCTCTGTTTGACTCAATGCCCAGGCTTATCAAGGTCGTTATTATGGTCAGAGTTGGTTGTTCTGGTACTGATTTCTCAGGATTTATACACCCAAATTGCGTGGAAATGTAATCACATGTCCGTTCTAGTTAATATATTAATCCAGTGATTTCTAGTAGCCCTCGTCTTTTTACCTACTTGATTGTCTGCTGCCTTCATTACTTCATCCCTCAAAGCTACCTATTCTTCTTCTACTGTATTTCCTTCCCTCATTCCTGCCATTTGTTCCCTTACGCTCTCCCTGAAACTCTGTACAACCTCTCGTTTAGTCAGTTTATCCAGGTCCCATCTCCTTAAATTCCCAACTTTTTGCAGTTTCTTCAGTTTAATTCTACAGTTCATAACCAATAGTTTGTGGTCAGAGTCCCCATCTGCCCCTGGAAATGTCTTACAATTTGAAACCTGGTTCCTAAATCTGTGTCTTACCATTATATAATATATCTGAAATCTGTCACTATCTCCAGGCTTCTTCCTTGTATACAACCTTCTTTTATGATTCTTGAACCAAGTGTTAGCTATGATTAGGTTGTGCTCTGTGGGAAACTCTACCAGGCGGCTACCTCTTTCATATCTTAGTCCCAATCCATATTCACTTACTACGTTTCCTTCACTCCCTTTTCCTACTACTGAATTCCAGTCACCCATGACTGTTAAATTTTCGTCTCCCTTCACTATCTGAGTAATTTCGTTTATTTCATCACACATTTCTTCAATTTCTTCGTCATCTGCAGAGCTAGTTGGCATATAAACTTGTACTACTGTAGTAGGCGTGGGCTTCGTCTCTATCTTGGCCACAATATTGCGTTCACTATGCTGTTTGTAGTAGCTTACCCGCATTCCTATTTTTTATTCATTATTAAACTTACTCCTGCATTACCACTATTTGACTTTGTATTTATAACCCTGTATTCGCCTTGTTCCTCCTGCAACCGAACTTCACTAATTCCCACTCTATCTAACTTTAACCTATCCATTTCCCTTTTTAAATTTTCTATCCTTCCTGCCCGATTAAGGGATCTGACATTCCACGCTCCAGTCCGTAGAACGCCAGTTTTCTTTCTCCTGATAACGACTTCCTCTTGAGTAGTCCCCGCCCGGAGATCCGAATGGAGGACTATTTTACCTCCGGAATATTTTACGCAAGAGGACGCCATCACCATTAACCATACAATAAAGCTGCAGGCCCTCGGGAAAAATTACGGCTGTAGTTTCCCCTTGCTTTCAGCCTTTCGCACTACCAGCACAGCAAGGCCGTTTTGGTTAGTGTTACAAGGCAAGTTCAGTCAATCTTGCAGACTGCTGCCCCTGCAACTACTGAAAAAGCTGCTGCCCCTCTTCAGGAACCACACGTTTGTCTGGCCTCTGTTATACCCCTCCGTTGTGGTTGCACCTACGGTACGGCTTTCTGTATCGCTGAGGCACGCAAGCCTCCCCACCAACGTCATGGTCCATGGTAATTGGGGACGACACATACATACCAAATTTAAACAGACTCAAAATCGCCAATATTGGCGATCCATTACAGAAGCTCGAAATGTAGAGCGGAGTTCAATGCGAGACGCCAATAACAGTTTCCACAACGAAAGTGTGTGTCGAAACCTGACAGAAAATCCAAAGAGATTCTGGTCGTATGTGAAGTATGTTAGCGGCAAGAAACAATCAATGCCTTCTCTACGCGATACCAATGGAGATACTATCAAAGACAGTGCCGCAAAAGCAGATTTACTGAACACAGCCATCCGAAATGCCTTCAGAAAAGAAGACGAAGTAAATATTCCAGGATTCGAATCGAGAACAGCTGCCAAAATGAGTAACGTAGAATAAAATATCCTCGGAGTAGTGAAGCAACTGAAATCACTTAAGAAAACAAAGTCTTCTGGTCCAGACTATATACCAATTAGGTTTCTTTCGGAGTATGCTGATGCACTAGCTCCATACTTAGCCATCATATACAACGGTTCGCTCGACGATAGATCCATAGCTAAGGACTGGAAAGTTGCACAGGTCATACCAATATTCAAGAAAGGTTGTAGGAGTAATCCACTAAATTACAGGCTCATATCGTCAACTTCGATATGCAACAGGATTCTAGATCATATATTGTGTTCGAACAGTATGAATTACCTCAAAGAAAACGGTCTATTGACACACAGTCAACATGAGTTTAGAAAACATCGTTGCTGTGAAACACAACTAGCTCTTTATTCACATGAAGTGTTGAGTGCTATTGACTAGGGATTTCAGATCGATTCCATATTCCTGGTTTTCTGGAAGTTTTTGAGACTGCTCCACACAAGCGGCTCGTAGTGAAATTGCGTGCTTCTGGAATATCGTCTCAGCCATGTGAATGGATTTGTGATTGCCTGTCAGAGATGTCACAGTTCGTAGTAACTGACGGAAAGTCATCGAGTACAACAAAAGTGATTTCTGGTATTCCCAAAGGTAGTGTTATAGACCCTTTGCTGTTACGTATCTATATAAACGATTTGGGAGACAATCTGAGCAGACGTGTTCGGTTGTTTGCAGATGACACTGTTGTTTATCGACTAATAAAGTCACCAGAAGATCAAAACAAACTGCAAAACGATTTTTAAAAAATGTCTGAATGGTGCGAAAAATGACAGTTGACCCTAAATAATGAAAAGTGTGAGGTCACCCACATGAGTGCGAAAAGGAACTCGTTAAACTTCGGTTACACCATAAATCAGTCTAATCTAAAAGCCGTAAATTCAACTAAATACCTAGGTATTACTATTACGAAGAACTAGAAATAGAAAAAGTTGTGGTGCGTTTTATTGGCAGGATACCTATAAAATGTAACAGACCTCCTCTTTTAGAATACTGCTGCGCTGTGTGGAAACTTTACCAGATAGGACTGACAGAGTGTATCGAAAAAGTTCAAAGAAAGGGAGCACGTTTTGTATTATCGCGAAATATGGGAGAGAGTGTCACAGAAATGATACAGGATTTGGGCTCGAAATCATTCAAAGAAAGGCGTATTTCGTTGCGACGGAATCTTCTCACGAAATTCCAATCACCAACTTTCTCCTCGAATGTGAAAATATTTTGTTGACACCGACCTACATAGGGCGGGACGATCACTACGATAAAATAAGGGAAATCAGAGCTCGTATGGAGAGATAAAGGTGTTCATTTTTGCCGTGCGCTGTACGAGATTGGAATAATAGAGAATTTTGAAAGTGGTTCGATGAACCCTGTGTCAGGCACTTAAATGTGATTTGCAGAGTATCCATGTAGATTTAGATGTAGATGAATACCTTTAATCTATAAAATAATATGATGGTGCAGTCAAATAAAGAGATGAGATTTGAAAGTTTAGTAATTAAATCCATATTCTGTGTTTTCAGTTGGGCTTTATTATTACGATGCGCATTTCGAAGTCACAGTTTCTTCGTCAAGGTTTATATTGATAAGCAAGGATCGACATTTGGAATGTCAACATACTTCGAATTAAGTTGAAATTTATATAATATACAGGGAGGTTAGAAATTGTGTAAATGGCTTTTAAAGGTGTTGCAGGGCCATTTGCGCTGAGAAATGATTTTTAAGAAAAAATTCTATACGTTGCGCCGTTTCAGAATCAGTTAACACTGAAGTTAGCCAATGAGGCCGTTGCGCTTGCAAATTCAAACGTCCTGCCAGAGACTGTGTTGCCAAACGTGTTCTTGGTTTCTTTTTATCTAAAACCGGACAAGAGAGCGATTTAATATGCGACATGGGGCGGCAGTAAGGATCGAACTCGATCAAGAGACTGAGTAATCTCGTGCGCTATCGTCTACGCTACGAGAACAACTTACAGGAACTGTATCTGGCGGACCGCTTCAATTCGTGAGCGCAGTGGCCTGATTGGGTAACTTCAGTGGTAATTAATTCAGAAATGGCGCAACATATCAAATTTTTTCTGGTTTCTCAGCGCAACCTACGCTGCAACATCCTTACAAGCCGATCAGACCCTTTCTGACCACCGTTTATATATGACGACGTCGTACGTATTGTTGATAGTGCTATATCAACATATACAACTTCACTGTAATATCATATACAAAAGAAATAAACAATATTCGCTGATACGAGTTTCTGGCAAGTTGGCATCACAGTGTGTATCCTTGTGTACCAACTCGAGTCTAGAAGATGAACTTAGAAATGTTCGTTGGCATACTAAACCGCTATTGAGAAGACAGTAGGCTGAAGTTTTGCTGAAGCAACCACTATTGGTATTATGAAGAGTAATTGTTAAAGATTAGCTTTTTGACAGAGTTTTCTGCCATGTATGCGTAAGTTACATGTGTTTTACATATACTGCACATATCTGTACATTGTATTTCATCTTCCTCTCCAATGTTTTAGATCATGCGACTCCAGAGAGCATGTTACACGTAGCCTGTGGCACTCATTGATGTGGCCCGATCTTGACCCCGAAACACGCTGACAGAATTATTGGCTCACTGCAGTGCTCATTCTCGATACTTGTTGAAGCATTAAATAACAAAAAAAAAGAGTAGGAACGTACGTTTAGTGCCAACTAAATATCATAAACACCGAAAGGTTATTTTCGAAGATTTTTACATGTCATCCCACCGCTACGGATAGTATGAGTATCTTACTATCATAGTATTTTTACACAAATAATGATAATATGTGCACCAACTTTGGTTGAAATTACTCTAGAAGAAGGAAATCGTGGAGCGGTTTCCAATCAATTTTTTACAGATAACAAGTGATACGTGTGCAAAGCTATGTAAAAGCAACTTCAGGTGTTAAAGAGGTATGCTAGTTTGATATCATCTTTCTGGTATTGCAAAGGATGGAGCAGACCTTGAAGTGGCTTTATGTAATGGTATATGGCCGAGTGCAGTATTTCGCTTTTTGGCGAGTGTTTGTATAATGTCTTGAACTGTTATTGGTGTATTTAGTCCTATTCGTGGAGAGCTGTGTAAGTATTGGAAATTTGGTGCGATAGATTGGAGAGCTAAGTTTTGCGTTCATACACAAAGGGAACCATCGAATAATCAGAGTTGGTATCATATGTAACGGTGAATATGTCTTCTAGATAGGCTCAGAAGTGATTACTTTGGCGAGTCGCCAGGAAGTGGTTTGTTGTTACGTAAGATGGGGTACGTAGGGGTGGCCTTTTACGTTCTAAATAACTTCGAACATGTCGCTGGAGCTGTCGGTGGCTTGTGAGAGTGTCCCGGCGTCTAAGGAATTCTCTGTAGGCACCACGTAATACTAGGAATAAGGCAAGAGCACATGAAGGGAGGCTGCGACGGCCATAGTAGATAGTAGGACTGGGATATGACTGAAACTGCACCGGAGATGGTGTGTTGTAGCAAATCAGCGTCCTACTGAACGTTGTCAGAACTTTGAAGGCTCAAGTGATTGCTTTCGATTAGGGTATGCATTTGAGCACGGTAGCCATTCCTGGATTTGTATAGATGGATGTTTAAGAGTAGGTTGGAGTGGGTTTGGTACATGGTACGAGATATAGAGGACAGAGTAGGAAATTACTCCCAGCTGGATGCAGAACTTCTACAGTCCTGCGCCTCAGGACTTTATGGCATGTAAATGGTATCGGCAATGTATTTGTGTCAGGCAAGATGTGGGCAGGAACGTGGATTCCGCGGCCATTAAAGGTGTTGTAAACTGACGCCCTCGCTGTTTTTAGATAGACATGCGAGAGTGCCGTCTCAGGTCGGCAACTATTATGTATGTGGTATAGTTTGTGCGTACGTGGGTTAGGAAATCACAAGGGTGGAAGAATTAGGATGGGATCCATATACTTCATAAAACTTGTAAATTTTAGCCCCTCCGCTGCGTTATCTGTCTCTGTGAAGTTAAATGTAAGAAATTAATTTAACTATTTTGATAACAGTTTTCATTATGAGACTGATTCACGAGAAAGATTTGTGTACACAGCGTGCTCTAAAACTCCCGTTACAGTCTTCTAGGACTTGTAGAGAGTACTGTGTAGATAATATTCTGAACTGGAACTCATGTCCGGGAAAGACATTTGAAAAAATGTTGGTAAGGCGACCACTTTTACAATTAAATTATTGACCATGACCTAGTGAATCACTTATTTCATAATTCCACTCGTTAATAATCAAAGAAACCAAAACGTGACATAAGCAGTTTTCACAAACACTATTGTTTACAGTTAAACATAAACCGTTTTTGTCCTTTCCACCCGGTGCACACATTGTACCTACGAGCGATGTTGTGAAACACACGCTCTGTCACACCTGGTCTCGCTTGCTGTCGGTGAAGATCCCTTTCTCGAAGCCTTTGCGCAACTGGCGAAAAGGGTATGCGATGGACTCGGACGATATGGATAACGATCTTGATGAAGATGACGAGCAGCTCTTCCCCTATCGCAAGCTTCACCATTTGGAAGGATCATGGCGGTGCAAACATGTTTTCCACTATGTTTCCCTAACACTCACAGACACATGAATGAGGCCAAAATGAGATCACAGAGGTACGACAGACGTCAAATGACATCACCCGATCCGACATAAGCAACCCTCAACATGACTACTCTGTTTGATACCAACCTAGTAAGTATGTTTTCAGACAGCTGTAGCAAGGATACGGCACGTTTCTTGACATGGATTCCAATCCCGAATACTGTCTATTCAGTACCCCCTACAAGACCTATAATTTTGTAAGTAAAATTTTAGAGCGCCCAAAATAATTTATCATCGCAACGTCAGACAAGTCTTCTGGCCATGGACTCTGAGGTGATATAAGTCACGGGATACCGGCATGCACATATACAGACGCAGATAGTGTCGCGTACACAAGGTATAAAAGAGCGGTACGTTGGCGGAGCTGTCATTTGCGCACAGGTGAGTAATATGAAGAGGTTTCCGACGTAATTATGGCCGCACGATGGGAATTAACAGACTTTGAACGAGGAATGACAGTTGGAGCTAGATTTATGGGACATGGGCTAGCGAATTCACTATTTCGACATAGATTGTGACAAGATTCTGCGAAGAGCATCAAATTTCAAGCATTGCCTCTCACCTACACTTAACGACCGACAGCAGCAGTATTTGCGTAGAGTTGTCGGTGCTAACAGACAAGTAATACTGAGTGTCAATATGGGACGTACGGCGAACGTATCCGTTAGGACATTACGGCGAAATCCGGTATTAATGGGCCGTGGCAGCAGATAACAGACGAGAGTGGCTTTGCTAACAGCACGACATCGCCAACACCACCTTTCCTAGGCTCGTGACGTGTCAGTTGAACTGCAAAATGTGGCCTGATCAGATGAGTCCTGATTTCAGTCGGTAAGAGCTGATGATAGGGTTCGATTTGTAATGCCGGAAATGCTTATCCTCCTATTTCAATCTATTGTACTATAATTTTTTTTCCTTATTTTGTTACCTGAAGATATGACATTTCTGTGTGTTTATGTATTGTAATTGTTTTACTTTATATATATATATATATATATATATATATATATATATATATATATATATATATGCATTTATGTTGATGTATAATTGGTTTGCTTTGTAAATATTATTTGTATTTTTACGCTGGCTCTGGCCTAGAGAAAACAATGCTATCGAACGATTACATCTGTAGGTCGTGTCGAGAACCAAAGTGTTTAGAATCTTTGGTAGCGACTTGCTACGATAGTTTCTGAGACGCTGTCGCGGACGGGAAGCTTTAGCTGGTGCACATGAAGAGCCTTTTTCGCCTGGTGACCGTGCCCAGAAGAAGGCGCTCCAAAATCCAGCTTCTGCAACGGCGACGGCCGACAATGAGTGACTGTCGCCACCTCCCCGATCGATGACTGCAAACCTTCAATCAACCAACAAGGAAGACTAAACGCACGTAAAGTTTTAGAACTGTATGGCAGACCTCAGCTTTTCAAACTGTTGCACCACAAGAATACAGCAACTTAGAATGAACCTTTGTTGCTCATTATTGCATTACCAAGCAGGGTCCCTTCCTTTTCCGGAATGAACCCGAGTGTCGTTGAAACTCAAACTCCAGCATTAAAGTAATATCATTCCATTTCACTGCTTTAATTTCAAACTTCAGTTAAGGTATTTATAACTTGCTACAATATTTAGATTACACAACACAAATAAGAGTGCGAGTTTTGTTAGCATATTTTAGCTTACCTATGACTGCAGCTCAGCTTGGTACGTACTAAATTTTACTATTGTTAATTGTTCAGAATCATTTAATTCAAGTTCAAAGTTAAATCTCTAAATTGCGTAGATTCAAGTAGCTTTTGAAATTATTGTTGAGGTAGCCCAAGACTAACCTTATTATATTGAATTTTGTAGCGCTTCAGAAACAAAGTTCACTATTAATTTCAGTCACTAAATTAACTTCCAATTTTCTGGTTTTATTAATTTTTTTGCTAAATTAAGACAGAGTGCAGCGAAATTTATTACTTCTGACAAACATTCAGTATTTACACAACACGTGACAACCTTCATTTGCTACGCTTTTAGTGCTAATTATATGTGCAATAACCATTCTTTTTCAGTTATTATGGTAGTTGTCCATAGGACTGGCGACTGTAATTTTCCCCAAATCTCAAATATCTAATTAACGCCAATTAATTGTTAACGTAACGACCCCACATTTACTTTCTTTATTAATTTTACCCTTTTCTCAAAATTAATTTCCACCAATTTTATTTGCATTTTTCTTTCATTTAGATGTAACCCTTTCCTCCCTCTTCACCGACAAATTAACTTCGGTGGCGATTGCTTTTCCCAAATTTCCGTTAGGTACATCCGGTTTAATTTTTCACGGTCATTAAGGTCGATAAGTGAGGGGGAGGTTACAGAGTCTTCGGTTATTTTCGGGTAGTTAGAGTTGATTTGCTGCCATTTACGGACTTCATGTTCCGAAAAAATGATGGAATTTCTATGAATGACAACGCGCTATGTCACTAGGCCACAATTGTTCACGTTGTTGTGGTTTGAAGTACATTCCTGAAACTTCGAGAGAATGATTTGGCCTCTCCGACACCAATCCTATTGACCGTTTCTGGGATATGATATAGATGTCAGTTCGTGCACAAGATCCTTCAGTGGCAACACGTTCACCATTATGGACGGCTATAGAGCCAGCATGGCTCAACGTTTCTGCAGGAGACTTACAACGACTTTCTGAGCTAATGCCACCTCGAGTTGCTGCACTACGTCGTACAAAAGGTGGTAGCATTCCGCATCAGAAGGTATTCTATGAATTTTGTCACATCAATATAATGTCAGAAACTATTTTAGCGATTTTTATACCGCTTTCACTGTAAGACCGATACATCAGAGAGATTTATATATCTAATTTATCATTATTATACCAGACAGGTCCTCTATCCATGCATATTTAATACTTCCCGTACGAAACGAGGACATGCCGCTACAGTTGATATACACTACTGGGCATTAAAATTACTACACCACGAAGATGACATGCTACATACGTGAAATTTAACCGAAAGAAAGAAGATGCTGTGATATGCAAATGATTAGCTTTTCAGAGCATTCACACAAGGTTGGCGCCGGTGCTGACACCTACAACGTGCTGACATGAGGAAAGTTACCAACCGATTTCTCATACACAAACAGCAGTTGACCGGAGTTGCCTGGTGAAACGTTGTTGTGATGCCCCCTGTAAGGAGGAGAAATGCCGTTTCCGACTTTGATAAAGGTCGGATTGTAGCCTATCGCGATTGCGGCTTATCGTATCGCGACATTTCTGTTCGCTTTGGTCGAGATCCAATGACTATTAGCAGAATATTGAATCGGTGGGTTTAGGAGGGTAATACGGAACGCCATGTTGGAACCCAACAGATGACAGGCATCTTATCCGCATGGCTATAACAGATCGTGGAACCACGTCTCGATCCCTGGGTCAACAGATGGGGACGTTTGCAAGACAACAACAATCTACACGAACAGTCCGCAGCTGGGAGACCATGGCTGCGCCTACCCTTCACGCTGCATCACGGACAGGAGCGCTTGCGATGATGTACTCAATGAAGAACCTGGATGCACGAATGGCAAAACGTCATTTTTTCCAATAAATCCAGGTTATGTTCACAGCGTCATGATGGTCGGATCCGTCTTTGGCGACATCGCGGTGAACGCACAGTGGAAGCGTGTATTCGTCATCGGCATAGTGGCGTATCACCCGGCGTGATAGTATGGGGGGCCATTGGTTACTCGTCTCGGTCACCTCTTGTTCGTACTGACGGCATTTTGAACAGTGGACATTACGTTTCATATGTTTTACGACCCGTGGCTCTACCCCTCATTCTATCCCTGCGAAACCCTACATTTCAGCACTATAATACACAACCGCATGTTGCAGGTCCTGTACTGGCCCTTGTGCATACACAAAATGTTCGACTGCTGCCCTGGCCAGTACATTCTCCAGATCTCTAACCAATCGAAAATGTCTGGTCAATGGTGGCCGAGCAGCTGGCTTGTCACAATACGCCATTCACTACTCTTAGTGAACTGTGGTATCGTGTTGAAGGTGTATGGGCGGCTGTACCTGTACACGACTTCCAAGCTCTGTTTGACTCGACGCCCAGTCGTGCCAAGGCCGTTATTACGGCCAGAGATGGTTGTTCTGGGTACTGATTTCTCAGCATCTATGCACCCAAATTTTACATGAAAATGTAATCACATGTCAGTTCTAGCGTATAATATTTGTCCAGCGAGAACCCGCTTATCATCTGCATATCTTCTTGGTGTAGCAATTTTAATGGCCAGTAGTGTAGATAACCAACGGTCACCGAAGAATAAGTTCGAACATAAAACTGGGTTATTCCACGAAACGCGTGAGCTAGCTTCAGCAACTGCATGCTGTTGCACAGATATAGCTGCAGCAGGGAGAACCACACGTACCGGCGGCGCCAGAGCACGCGTGTGTCACCTCTGCTGCGCCACTGTAGGCCCGCCGCAGCAGCCGGAAGCGCCTGCACGGGCCGGCAAACAGCGTGGCACGCGGCGCAGTGGAGCGGGTTGCAGGCTGCAGGCGGATGTTAGGCAGGCAGGCATTCGGTAACGAGCAAACTCGTTAATGAGAGGCGCCGGGCCGGCTACGGCTGGCGGCCACTGCTGGCGGCTCGTTAGCGCTTCGATGGCCGCCCGCGCCGTGGCTGCGGTCTGCCCGTTGTTAGCGTCTTGCTGACGGCCACGACAGTTGGCGCTCCCCGGCGAGGGGCAGATGGCCGACGCTGCGCAGTTTCCCGCCGACCGGCGAGGGGACGGGTTACGAGACTCCTTTCTTCTCCCTACAATCAGTCATTGTTTTTTCTCTACCTCTGCGATTCTTCTACACTCTCTGACTGAGGCAATTTCTGTGAAGTAACGCTGCAATCTACAGTCGCTTCATTCGTTTCCACAACTGGGCTCCACTCACGGCATCACCATACTTTTGTGGTCAATCTTTCGATTGCACTCTTTCTGAGAGCCCGCTGAACATCGAATTCTTCAGTTGTGTACATGTGACAGGCAGCTGAAATAAAACGTCAGAGAGGCAATTCAGTTAAAACCATAACCTAGATTCACAATAATATTTTGTTAATGACCAGTTGAGACTTCACATCTCATCTTCAGAAAATCAGCACCATCTGGTTGCTGCTGAATGTTTCTCAGATGCTCACTCGTCTAAACTATGGCAAGTACTTTATGATTGCGTTCCCGCCTCAGCATCCGAGAACCCGAAAGCGGCAGCCATATTTTGCTCATTTTCTAAAAATGATCTCTACATGAAGTCGAAACCAATCATTAGAAATTTGTTATTGCGATATAGACTATTGTTGTAACCCAGTTGTATCACGAGAGCGTTATTACTCCTGTGGAAAATCCGAGCAAGGTAGCACAATCGTTAGCACACTGGACTCGCATTCGGGAGGACGTCGGTTCAAACCTGTCTCCGGCCATCCTGAATTTGGTTTTCCGTTCAAAAAATGGTTCAAGTGGCTTTGAGCACTAAGGGACTTAACTTCTGAGGTCATCAGTCCCCTAGAACTTACAACTACTTAAACCTAACTCAACCTAAGGACATCACAAACATCCATGCCCGAGGCAGGATTCGAACCTGCGATCGTAGCGGTCGCATTGTTCCAGACTGAAGCGCCTAGAACCGCTCGGCCACTCCAGCCGGCACGTTTCCGTGATTTCCCTAAATCGCTTTGTAAGGTCTCAGGCAAATCCAACACCTTCCATGAAAACCTTGACATAATAAGCAAATCTAGTAGTATGTCACATAGCTCCGAATAAATCGTGACATTAAATTAACCAAAGTAATACAAGTAACGAGTGAGCAAATGGAATGCCACAGACTAACACAAGAATGCCTAAATGCATGTCGTACCTTCCCACCGTGAGGCAGACGCAGTTCTGAGGGGAGAAACGAGGACAGAAGCCGAGAACAGAATCGTGTTAAGCTAGAAGGCCCTACGATAAGGGACAGACGGGCCAGCCTACCTGTACGACTACCACCCGCAAGTTTTAGCGTGAGACTTTTTCGCGTGTCTGTTACATTAGGACAATCCTCCAGCAGATGTTAAAAGATAGAGCCCTCCAGAAGAACAGTATAGATCTCACGATAACGCTAAAAGGACCACACCAGCTGCAGGTTTTAGCGTGAGACTTTTGCGCGTCTCTGTTACGTTGCAAACTTTAAAAACATTCCCCACCACGAAAAGTATAACGTTTCTCATTGGATAGACAGAATTTTTGTAGGCAGAGCTTAAGGTTAACATTGAGACCCTGATTGGTCAGATGAAAACATAGCCAGATAGTTTTTTTAAACTAACTTCAGTAAACTGTAGTAAGGAGAAGTTAGGAAAGAGTTAGTTCGGAGACGGCGAGCTGGATGGCTGGTGCGCCGGCCGCTCTCGCCCTGACGCTGCCTAAACACCGACAAGGTAATGAACGTACGCGATGCCGCATTTTTGAGCGCATAAGGCTTCACTCAGGACTGCAGAAGACTCATCTGTTACACCCCTTTTTTGCGTAATACTAGTGTCGATCGTTAATTAAAACTCATGGTGTTCACATTTGCCACTTGAAGTAAAGATCTGAAACGCGATGATATTTCTTTTATATAGTTATTCAGAGGCCACATCAGCCACTGTAATTTACGACAAGTTAGATAAGTAATTAAAGATAATTGAGGGTCACTGTAGACCATTTTGATAGTTTTCTCTTTTGTGAAACTTAATTTGAAACTAGATTATAGATGCGACATGGCATAGGTCATCCTTCGATCCATTGTAGAACTTGGAAACCCACTCAGGAAATATTCGTTCACGTTTTTGTTGAACGTAGTTGGTTTTTTCCATCCTGTATTGAAACATTTCCTTTTATCAATAGTGCAATTTATAAACAATGTTTTGTGAGTAGAATAAAACTTCCAATGGTAAACGTAACTGCTTTTTCGACGTTATTTTACCAGATAACTAAAAATAGGAAAGCCTTGAACCCCTTCCACTAAATTTAGTTAGTATTAAGATTCTTTTACAGGGAGTGCAGTGGAGCTGACGCTGAGATCATTAAGTATTTGGTTATATCATCGCTAGTCTCACTGAACTCTTCTGAATTCTACATGTGATGTGTGGTCTGGCGTCTCCTTACCAGCAACAGGTCCCAGGTTCAAACTAGTTAATTCCATAAAAACACGCTCAGAGCGTCGTTGCGCGAAAGTGGTAGGGAGACACGATATAGCACAAACAGACACCACCATGAATGTTTAGAAAATGGCGACCCTGCCAGGATGGTAAAATACCATAATTGAAGGTCGACCACATGCCTAATTAGGTCAGAAAAAAAACCTGCTAAAAAAATTTTCGTTAAAAATTTTTTTTCCTAAAGTTATAAATAGTCGAAAACAGTAGCTGCAGCGATACATAGCAAAAGTATTCAAGAGAGACATTCTAGCAGTGACAATAGCATAATTAAGTTATGAGTTTCGAAAATTGTTAGAATTAAGTTTTCTCTCTAATGCAAGCGCACAGGTGGCGGATACATCGTTGACAAGTTGGTTCTGACCCCACAAGTAAGTGAATGGATTGTCAGTCTTGGTAGTGTCAAGTCGTGTGAACAAAAAATTTATGAAATTCGTGAGATCGTATGAGCGCATTTTAACGCGAAGTAGGGCGCGTATATTGCTTTTAAAACAGAAAATAAGGGATTCGGAAAGAGTAGCAATGGCAGATCGAGACCTTGACCGAAGTGAGGTAGATACCCAGCATGAAAATGGACAGAGAATAGAGGACAATGCAACAGACGATGCAGTATCGCGAGAAATAGGACAGACAACGCACCGTAACGAGGATAATGTACGTCGAGGCAGAGAAAACCTAGGTCAGCATACGACAGAGGAGCAGGAAAGTAGAGAGACAGTCGATGAGGATTCTAACTTGCGTCTTGAATACGTAGAACCCACAGTACAAGTAATCAGAGCTCCCTCAGCACAGAGTACAAGGAATGCGAGCAGAAACGTGTCACAGCACAGGTCAATGCAATCGGTTGCAAACCAACACTTGGGTGAAAACACAGAGCGTAGAATGTCGGAAGAAAACGCAATAGGACCCACCAATCTGGCAGAATTATTACAACAAATTATGGAAACCATGACAAGGCAAAATAAAGACATAGCGAAACAAATTCAAATTCAGAATGCAGAAACCACGAGACAAATACGTGAGATTAAAGAGCAAAACAAAAAAATTCAGTTAGACCTAAGTCATATTGAAGACGAGGCAAAAGAATCTCGAGAAGTGATAGGAAACTTAATAACAGGTTACAATCAATTGAGAACAGACATTGACAAGGTAAAAGTTGACTACAAACATTGCGTAATGACATTCAGGACGAGATCATAACATTACGTAACAACACCCAGGCAGAAGTCAAGAAACTAAAGAAACAGATAAACGAAATTACTAGACAAGCAGCAGGTATAGTGCGTGAAATTGCTGAAAACAGTGTGTTACAGAAACGTATCACAAAAGCAGCTCTGAAAAGATATAATAACCGCATAGTCAAAATAGAAGCGCAAACGAAGCGACAATTTCAGAAATTGCGAAGAGAGTTGTTGCAAACTATTGAAGAGCGTAGTGAACAAGATCGAACAAGCACTGAGTCTGCAACCACGTCCGTATCTGTAACAGCACCGGAGAAACATGAAATTAACGAAGATATTACGCATTTGCGATTCCAATAACAGGCGGAAAGTAACATACGTGAAATCAGACAGCCTGCACCGCGGGTACGCGAAAGTTACAGTGGACAATATCCAATGAATCTACCACAACAGGAAAGAACGACGAGAGAAATGATCAGAAACAACAGTGGCGAAGAATCGCGAATGTCATATGGAAATAAGACGAAGTACGACAACGATCATTTCCTCACAGTCAGAAAATTTCAACACTTTCGAGAAGGAAACTCATTACATCCACGAACTTTTATTGATCAATTCCGAGTAGGATTACCAGAACACTGGACGCTAGCACACAAATTAGACTTTATATGTGCACACATGTCTGGAACACTCGCAGAAATCATGCAAAATGTTGCAGTGACATGCCGATCGTACGAAGATTTCAGAGAGAAGTTTCTCTCACGATATTGGTCCAGCGAAGCACAGAACAGAGTGAAGTACGAATTATTACAGAACCCATATTTTGAAAATTCAGGAGAGAAGAGCCCCGTGAAATTT
This sequence comes from Schistocerca gregaria, assembly GCF_023897955.1. Lineage (NCBI taxonomy): Eukaryota > Metazoa > Arthropoda > Insecta > Orthoptera > Acrididae > Schistocerca > Schistocerca gregaria. Next base: position 1,046,222,327 of record NC_064920.1, on the reverse strand, counting down.
TTCGAAGTAATGGCAAACAAAAATCAATGCTTAGATGTACCATACAGTGACGGAGAGTTGATTAAATTATACGCGATGAAGCTACCATTGCAATACCAGCAATCATTAGTAGGTCGCGGAGGCAATGACGTCGAAGCATTTAAAGGTATTCTAAGGGAACTAGAGTTCATATTTTTGGAAGATGACGCAAGAAAAAGACGAAGCGCACGTGAAAACGAAGGCAAAAAGCAGTGGAATCCACAAGACACAGTACGAAGAAACAATAATTACGAACCACGTGGTAACTTCGCACCAAGAAACGACAATAAATTTCAACAAAGAACCGGTTATGGATTTAGAAGAGAATATGGCAATACCTATAATTCATCCAGGAACGGCAACAACTATTACAGAGGGAATAACGACCACTGGAACGGGTACTGGAGAACCAATAGACCGACAAATTGTCAAAAAAGAAACCACTATCAACAAGCTGAACAAGAAAAGCGAATACAGATAGAAGAGGCGGAGATAAGACCACAAAACCCCGATAAACGTTCGAATTGACGGCTAAGTGCCCATGCCAAAGAGAATGACACACCGACCCAGGACAATTGCAGCACCTTGAACAGAGAAGTAAAAATCTTATCACGAGAAGAGAAGAAGGAAGAAACAAATTCGCAGCGACCAGATGAAAACCAAGACAAGAAAATAACAATATCATGTTGGGACGAAATTAATTGGGAGAATACTGACGAGAAGTATGAATTACCAGAGGCATGCACAACGAATGTAGGAGGAAAGGACGAAGTAATGAGTATTGCAGAGCTATTTAACATGGAAACCAGGGAAAGCGAATTCAATGAGGATAATACGCAGTCGACAGAAGTTGAAAATAAGTTACGAGTGGGCACACAACCCAACGTATATAATGAAGGAAGTTATGAAGCGATAATTAGAGCATTTAGAGGCGATTATGTGGAAGTAGCGACGAAGAAGGAGAAGATAGACGAGGATGAGGAAAAAGTAGAGGATGTAGAAGAAAGCGTAAATGAAGGAAGAAACAGAGAAGAGGAAATAAAAGAGAGAGAAGTAGTAGTCGAAGCTTATCCTACAGAAAGTTCGAATTCACAAGGGAAATTTGTAAAAAGACTCATGTATGATTCAGTGGAGGATTCGTTGATGCAACAAGATGGAGAACAGAACCAACCATTTCAAATTCAACCAATTGTGAAGGCCATGGTAAAAATTTATTCATGCAGTGTAATGCCAATGAGGAATTTCCAGTTCTGAAAACACGTAAGATTAAAGTAAGAGGTCCTATTAGAAACAATGCTGCGAAAGTTACGAGACAAACAAGGTTAACTCTTTCGTGCCAAGGTCAAAATATCGAAGGTAACTTCGTGATTATACCTAAACTAACTGTAGATTTGATTATAGGTGCAAATTTTTTAAATGAGAGACGAGCGAAAATAGATATGGGGAAAGGTAGTGTAACATTCGGGAATGTCACACTTCTCTTTGAGCAAAAGCTAAAATTAGAAGAGATACCAGTTATAAACAAACAATTAAGAATGACGCGAGATAAAGAGGATGAAGAATTAGAATGGTATGCACAAAAGGGGGAATCGCCTCAACTCATGTAAGAAGTCCACAAAGGAATCGACGAAAAATTTCAAGAAGTTCAAGGTATTTCGGGACACAGTAAAAGAGAATTAGAGGGTATTTTACAAGATAAAGCAGAAGTATTTTTATCTGAGACTGGCAGTATTAAACACTTTCAGTACAAGTTTGAAGATTAATTTTATTACTGGTAAATAATCAGCACAATATTTCAAGATTATGCTGCAGATAAGATCGTCAGGAGAAAGAAGAATGAAAGAGAGGAAGGTGGGAAAAAGAAAGTGGTTTCAATAATAACACCAATAGTACCTTAGATGAAGGTGAAGGGATAAAGTGTAGATAGTCTAACAGCATGAAATACTAATATGCTATACACCACGGCACTACACAAAAATAAAAAACGAATTTGAGGATTCTTGAGTAAACATTAAGACTCAAAATATCTTAGAATTGTAACATGGAAAAGGGCGCCGAAATTTGTAAAGTTTTTTAATTAGGCATAAAACAAGTAGATACTAGATATATGTTAGATGATTATAAGTAAAAATTTTTGTAAGAACCATTGTAAAAAAAAACTCCAGCAAGGAAGAGATGCAACGATCCACAAGTTGCAACACGAGATGTATCAAGAAAGAAAAGGACGTAATTAGCAAGACACGATTCCTACATAGCAGGAGCGTCGAGAGAAGGGAAAGGACAGCGAAACTAACAGAATGCCCTTGTAGCGAAAGTGGGCAATAAATTTGTCCGCTAGGAGTAATCCTGCTGGGATGGAACACCGAGCCGCACAGTGACAGACCCCTGCTGAGACGCGGCGGGTCGGCGCTGGGACGGCGAACGCCGCAAGGGTCTCCGAGCCCTGAATGAACGAAGCGAGCAAAAAATGGCCGGACGAGAAGACCGCTTGGGCAAGCCACCACTGGCAAAAAATGGGCGTAAGAGTCACACTACTGCTATTAAACAGCACGCTGATGCAAGAAACTGAAGAAGAACTTCCACAAAGTAAAAGTGACGCGCCCAAACAATTTATCAAACTGTTACTAGGAGGAGAGCTTCAAAGCGACTAGTTATCAATAAATATTTCCATATCCTGCCCAGAGAAGAACCAAGAAGCAAGTAAGAAGCAGAGAAAAAGCGGGAAGAACAGAAGTTGAAGATTCGCAAGATTGAGACCAAGAAAGAAGATGGGTGAAGAATAGACGACAAACCTTCCCAAATCCCTATCCTATTGTAAACTAGTCGTCTGCGAAGTATTACAACGAAAAACGACAGCATTCAGCGACACATAACAATGACTTTCACGCATACAAAGCCAGTAAACCACGAGATACTGCACTCACAGCTCCATTCCATTATGGGACCTCCACAACAGCAACACACACTTGCAAAGCCAACAAGGAACGACGAACGAAGCTGTACATCAAATACTTGCCCACATCCGTCTCGCTCAAGTCCATCACCTTCGTGCAAAAAGCATTCACCAACCTCATGCTTGAACATTCATAGGATTGTGTGAACGTGTGAAATCATATTATGTGATGTAGGAATTGTGCAAAAGAAACGTGTGAAAAACTAAATAAGTTAAGCACACCAGACAGCTAATAAACTACAAAATTACAGTCATTGACTATGGACTGAAATAAAGAATAGACTATCGATAAAAATAAGTCATTACTTCTGAAATGGACGGTATATAAAGAAACTATATACCACTTATTTTCTCCTCATAAAAAATAAAAGAATAACTATATTTTACTTATTTACTCCTTAGAAAAGCAAAGAATAAAAAATTATCTTGTTGGATGTTTTCCTTTTTTTAACATTTGTAAAATTTGTTAGGATAATATCTCAATACTTGTGTATGTATGTTTCTTTGTCAAAGCAATTCTTGGAAATAATTCTTATTTGTTTTTGTAACAATGTTGAAATGCGTATCTAGAAACAAAAACTTTTTTTTTGTATGTGATATTTAGAAAATGTGTTAGGAATAGATTTTACATAATTACTAAATTTATAAAAACAATATTTCTAAGAAAATCGATGTGAAAGACTCCTCACATTCGATAGCAAACTTCATAAAAAAATCTAAACACTTACATAAAGAAGAAAATAATTAAAAATTAATAATAGTATACAAATATTCTTCTCTTGTCATTTTAATTATAATGTGGAAGAATATAAAAATATAAATTAGTAATACAAACTAGCATAGAACAGAATAACGAGGCTGAACAATATGCAACAAAATTTAGTTAAATTAGAAAATTTTTGACTGACTTAGACAACGATTCAATCATTGCCTAAATTCAGTACAAAAATTAAGTTCGAAGGGTGGTGATATGTAAGGTGTCAGGCAAATCCAACACCTTCCATGAAAACCCTGACATAATAAGCAACTCTAGTAGTATGTCACATAGCTCCGAATAAATCGTGACATTAAATTAACCAAAGTAATACAAGTAACGAGTGAGCAAAGACTAACACAAGAATGCCTAAATGCATGTCGTACCTTCCCACCATGAGGCAGACGCAGTTCCGAGGGGAGAAACGAGGACAGAAGCCGAGAACAGAACCGTGTTAAGCTAGAAGGCCCTACGATAAGGGAAGGATGGGCCAGCCTACCTGTACGACTACCACCCGCAAGTTTTAGCGTGAGACTTTTTCGCGTCTCAGGTATGTCAAGGACCACCCCCAGCCCATGTTAAAAGCTAGAGACCTCCAGAAAAGCAGTATAGATCTTACGATAACATAAAAAGGGCCACTACCACCCGCAAGTTTTAGTGTGAGACTTTTTCGCGTGTCTGTTACATTAGGACAATCCTCCAGCCCATGTTAAAAGATGGAGCCCTCCAGAAGAACAGTATAGATCTCACGATAACGCTAAAAGGACCACACCAGCTGCAGGTTTTAGCGTGAGACTTTTTAGCGTCTCTGTTACGTTGCAAACTTTAAAAACATTGCCCCACCACGAAAAGTATAACGTTTCTCATTGGATAGACAGAATTTTTGTAGGCGGAGCTTAAGGTTAACATTGAGACCCTGATTGGTCAGATGAAAACATAGCCAGATAGTTTTTTTAAACTAACTTCAATAAATTGTAGTAAGGAGAAGTTAGGAAAGAGTTAGTCCGGAGACGGCGAGCTGGATGGCTGGTGCGCCGGCCGCTGTCGCCCTGACGCTGCCTGAACACCGACAAGGTAATGAACGTACGCGATGCCGCATTTTTGAGCGCATAAGGCTTCACTCAGAACTGCAGAAGACTCATCTGTTACACCCCTTTTTTGCGTAATACTAGTGTCGATCGTTAATTAAAACTCATGGTGTTCACATTTGCAACTTGAAGTAAAGATCTGAAACGCGATGATTTTTCTTTTATATAGTTATCAGAAGCCACATCTGCCACTGTAATTTACGACAAGTTAGATAAGTAATTAAAGATAATTGAGGGTCACTGTAGACCATTTTCATAGTTTTTTCTTCTGTGAAACTTAAATTTAACCAAGATTATAGATGTGATATGGCATAGGCCATCCTTCGATCGATTGTAGAACTTGGAAACCCATTCAGGGAATATTCGTTCACATTTTTGTTGAACGCAGTTGGTTTTTACCATCCTGTATTAAAACATTTCCTTTTATCAATAGTGCAATTTATAAACGATGTTTTGTGAGTAGAATAAAATTTCCAATGGTAAACGTAACTGCTTTTTCGACGTTATTTTACCAGCTAACTAAAAATAGGAAAGCCTTGAACCCTTTCCACTAAGTTTAATTAGTATTAAGATTATTTTACAGTGAGTGCAGTGGAGCTGACGCTGAGATCATTTAGTATTTGGTTATATCATCGCTAGTCTCACTGAACTCTTCTGAATTGTACATGTCATGTGTGGTCTGGTGTCTCCTTACCAGCAACAGGTCCCAGGTTCACGCTCAGAGCGTCGTTGCGCGAAAGTGGTAGGGAGACACGATATAGCACAAACAGACACCACCATGAATGTTTAGAGCTTTAAGCAAATGACGCGATGCTTCCTTTGAAAGGGTACGGTCGATTTACTTCCCCATCTTTCCCTAATCCGAACTGGTGCTCCGTCTATAATGACTTTGTTGTCAATGGGACGTTATACACTAGTCTCCTCCTCTTCCTCCTCTGGACAATGTTGTCCAAACCGATAGGAGGTACATCTACATCTATATGGGTACCCCGTATATCACACTTACGTGCCTCGATGAGGGTTCATCGAACCACTTCACAATAATTCTCTATTAGTCCAGTCTAAAACAGCGCGCGGAATACTTGTATTTCTTCTACTGTACGACAGTAGACATTTAGGTTGAAACCACGAAATTCGGTGATGGTGGTGGAGCTTTCCTCATTCGCTACTCAATGAAACTTTTTTTTCAGTTATGCGTAACTTGGGTATCTTAGTTGTAAATACCTGTCGTTTCACTTGTCAGGTAATGTTCCACTTTTAAAATCACGTCGTCTGGAAAAGCTTGCCTGCAATGTTTTCTTCATCTGATGAAAGAGAAAAAAGTCACTGGGCGCCGTGTCAGAATTCAAGGGGCGGGAGGGGGGATGGCGGGGTTGGGAGGCAAAATTTAATAGCCCAGCACGAAGATGCCCTGCACAAAATGTGCTAAAAAGTCGTTGAGGGGCTTCCATAGACGTTTGGTCCTTACAGCTACCAGCAGCATCGATAGGAGATTTAGGTGTAAGTAGGCTGTTTAGGTTTTGTTATTGGTAACGCCGCCGCCACGTAGCGCTCTGTATGAAAATCACTGGCTGTGCCGTGTGCAGTCTGTGGCTGGTTTGCATTGTTGTAATATTCGCCATTGTAGTGTTGGGCGGCTGGATGTTAACAGCGCGTAGCGTTGCGCAGTTGGAGGTGAGCTTCCAGCAGTGGTGGACGTGGGGAGAGAGATGGCGGAGTTTTGAAATTTGTAAGAATCGATGTCATGAACTGATATATATATTATGACTATTAAGATAAATACATTGTTTGTTCTCTATTAAAATCTTTCATTTGAAAACTATCCCTATCAGTAGTTAGTGCCTTCCGTAGTTTGAATCTTTTATTTAGCTGGCAGTAGTGGTGCTCGCTGTATTGCAGTAGTTCGAGTAACGAAGATTTTTGGTGAGATAAGTGATTTGTGAAAGGTATAGGTTAATGTTAGTCAGGGCCATTGTTTTGTAGGGATAATTGAAAGTCAGATTGCGTTGCGCTAAAAATATTGTGTGTCAGTTTAAGCACAGTCACGTATAGTTTTTTAAAGGGGACGTTTTATATAGGTAGCATATGTGCCGTGATGGCTCTCTGGATAATGAATCCTTCCTTCTGCTTGGATCTTTGGGCGTCGGTTGCGACTCGAGCGCCATTGGTGTGCTCTGGCGGAGAGATAATGGGTCGTTGGAGAAAGGTCAGTGCAGTACGAGCCTAGCAAGTGCCTCGCCACGTTGTCGTCGATTTTTGGCCGGCGCCGGAAGTATTTTTCGTGTGTTGTGAACCAGCCGGATAGCCTAGGTGCTTGGGGGCCGTTGATTGCTGTAGCTATGTGGACTTGGTTCAGTTATCTGCCAACTGGACAATTTACGCTGTCAGATGTAGACTCGTGAAAATGTTTTAAGGTGGTTTTCCTGTGCTTACTCGTTTTATTTGAACATTTTTGTTTTATCAGTACTAGAGAATGATCGGAATTTCTTTTGGTTATCCATCACACATAATGCGCTGTATCAAGTTAAGTAAAACGTTGCACAAAATTTTAAATAGTTGGGAGAGGTTAAATCCATTGCGTAAATTTTCCGTATGTTTGATTTTAGCTTATATAGTGCAATGAATGAAACGCATACACGATATCGAAATTTAATTTATATGAGAGCAGAACGGTATCTCGCTTCGTTCTCGAGTTATTGGGTTTTATTTTTGACGGACATACGGCCGCGACGTGTCCAGTTCCGTCCATGCCGACAAGCTGGTTTCTTTGAAATACTTGTCAGACGCTTTTGAGATAACTATAAGGTGAAAAGTTTGATTTCTGCACATCTTATGATCTAATACATTCGTTTCATAAAGGACTGAATTTATTTTCGTTACATGCCATCAAATTAAGTATAATGTTGAGGGAAATTCTGAAAATTTAAAAATTAAAAATTTGAAGGAGTAAAAACTAATTAAGTAAACTTAGTATATTATTGATTCGTAGCTCAAACATTGCGGTGAATGAAATATGAATGCAACATCGATATTTTATTTGAAACTGAGAACAGAAGGATATCTTACTTCGTTCTCGAGTTATTGGGTTTTATATCCGAAGGACGATTGCATGAGATGCTCACACGCACACCCTTGCGCAACGTGGATCATGGGGTCATAAAAATCGTCATATCTCGTAAGTATTCAAGATATCGAAACGACGTTTTCTATAAATGATAACATGCAATGAGGCACATATGCTGTATGAGAAATACTCGAAACTTTTTCATTCACCGAAATACGAAAGTAAGTCGTTCGGAGCAGTGAGAAGTCAGTGGTTCAGGACGCAGTAAGACGTCCTTAGCGTTGTAGGAAAATCCAGTTGGCGTGCGTATGCACAACCACAGCACTTGGGGAACGGCATAGCAGGACATGTATGCGCAGCGAAGAACTACTTACTGTACTCATGAAACGATGAACAAAACTCAAGTTCAGTAACTGTGAGTTTGTAAGAAAGGAACTTCGGTGTCAAGGCTACGCTATAACTCCTTCAAGTGTCTTGCCCAAGTGGGATGGAACACAGGCTATAGCTGAGGGCCCAGTACAAATAAAGGATAGAAGACCAAATCTTTTCCAGGGCTGAGTTCTTTCTATTGCAAATTTGTTGTGAAGCAATGCTTCAATTCCCCACATCTGGGTAGAGTGCTGAAGAAAAATGCTACATGTATTTGGACTACGGTCTGCAGTGAGGACTGTTGTAAGATAAAGGAAAGTCTTTCTAGTAGCAAGCTGTTGCTCTACCCAGACCTGACTGACAGTAGCAATTACAGAATTGAAATAGCTGCATCATAGATCACAAAGGCAAATGGTAGAGATCAATTTGAGAGTATTGCATTTGCTAGAAACACGCCAACAAAACAAAAAAAATATTACACAGTATCTGAGAAAGACTTACCTGCTGCAGTTCAGAAACCACCTTCTACAACACAAGAAGGCGTTGCATATGTGGGGCAGTAAGTAATTTAGTATATTAAGCTTCGCCGTTTACATGTGCCTGAAAACTATTTTTGTGGGCAGTCAAAAAGCGATTGAGAACATACTGACCATAATTTTCAGTCTGGTAGTGCACATTATTCTTGTGCTCACTGAAAGAAAACGTTCCTACATGCTATTTACTCAGAGGGATCAGGAACTATGACTATAAATAAAAATTCTGAGATCTAACTGATAGATATATTCAGTAAAACTTCAAATGCACAAAGTTTTGAGATCTAACTGATAGATATATTCAGTAAAACTTGAAATGCACAAACATAATAATATTCCTGATGGTAATAATAATGTCCTTATTGGAAACAGAAGTATTAGTAGTTCACCGTGAGCTCTCCGCGAAGTTCCAAGTAAAATGCTCTATCACCTTGAATCCTAAAAATCAAAGTTAATTGCTTGCCCTAAAAGTGGATAATAATATCATCACTTGCCACTTGGTTTTGTCAGCATTACAGGTGACACACAAACAGTAACTTCTGAGAAAACTGAGCCATCCAGGACGGTGTAAGTCCTCACAAGCTCATTCCTACTTTTACAGAAAATACTTTTATTGTCAGCCTGGCTTGACTACGTCAGTTGCCATATTTATACATGGCCACACCAGACCACCGAACGGAACATCAGCTGCCAACGACTCTAGGCTTAGGTAACAGCATCTAAATGGCGCTTTTCTTGGACATGTATTAATTAGTATCTCTGTCGTTTAACAATTTAGAATGTTTTAATTTTTATATGAATGGAGTTAAGTTTTCGACCGTTAATGAAAATGTTTTAGCTCAACTGCATTTAAAATTTGTCTGCTAGCAATTTTAGAATAGAACCAACAATAGAACATGACCTCTGAACTGCCCCTTTAAGGTTACTTGTAATGATCGTTATTTACACCAAAATCTTGGAGTGCTATAATACGAACTTCCTATAACAAATGCAAATCATACGTAATCTATTATGAATAACGATTCTTTCGTTCCAAATTTAGTTTTTAGTGAATAACTTGCAAACTAATAGAGTTATTTTAATGGAGTCACACAGTTAATGTTTTTAGATCAAACTGAGGCTACATACGAATTTTCATCATTTTGACTCTAACATTTAGAGTCTTCAAATTTTCCTAAAAGCACCGATTGTTACCAAAATATTGCTCCAATCAAGCTGAGACTTCTCATCGTGACATACATTTGCACTTTCTGAACAGCTTTTAGGTTTCTGGCTGCATTATTTAGCGCCACTTATTTTTTTCATAAAATAATGTATTTAGCAAAATATAATCATTAGATAATTCTGAGACTTCACATTGTTAACATTAATATACTGGAGTATACATTGACAAAGTTTTGAAAAATTATTTCTATTTTTCATTTTATTCTAAAATTATTGTGCTATACACGGACGCTTCATGATGTCGTGGCGCTAGTAGTAGCGAACTCAGGTAAGTTCCAGCACACTCGCTCGCCTTTGTATCAATCACAATGATACAGCGCTTTTTGCCACACACGCCACAAATCACTCAACTATATCAAGGCATATAAGCTGCGAAATAGTGAATTAACAAGATGGGCTGTTTTCCTGCAACAGTTTGATTAAAACAATAAGTAAATCAAGAGCACTGGTAACTAAGTGGCTGGGTGCCTTTTATGGATTAATAACCGGTGGAAAAGAGGTGAATGATGAGGATGGGGAAGAGAGGGAGTTTAGTATGATATAAATCAAAGGACTGCTCAATGACAGGATCATTAAAGGTGTATGCAAGTAATACACTGACAGCAGAATTGTGATGAGGCTGTCAGGAGGTAGTAATGAGATATTTAGGCAGGACAGGCAATGAGAAACAAAATAAATATCAAAGGTTGTGTAAAGAAATTTTTTTCGGATGGAAAAATGAATGGAAGTTTTACTTCCCTGTAGATTATATAGAAAACTTAACTGACTACATTCATCGAAGTTATGGTCATTATGTCCACATAAATACATAAAGATCCTCCAACCTTGTGTACAACATTGTGTATACACTATTGGAAATGGAAAAAAGAACACATTGGCACCGGTGTGTCAGACCCACCATACTTGCTCCGGACACTGCGAGAGGGCTGTACAAGCAATGATCACACGCACGGCACAACGGACACACCAGGAACCGCGGTGTTGGCCGTCGAATGGCGCTAGCTGCGCAGCATTTGTGCACCGCCGCCGTCAGTGTCAGCCAGTTTGCCGTGGCATACGGAGCTCCATCGCAGTCTTTAACACTGGTAGCATGCCGCGACAGCGTGGACGTGAACCGTATGTACAGGTGACGGACTTTGAGCGCGGGCGTATAGTGGGCATGCGGGAGGCCGGGTGGACGTACCGCCGAATTGCTCAACACGTGGGGCGTGAGGTCTCCACAGTACATCGATGTTGTCGCCAGTGGTCGGCGGAAGGTGCACATGCTCGTCGACCTGGGACCGGACCGCAGCGACGCACGGATGCACGCCAAGACCGTAGGATACTACGCAGTGCCGTATGGGACCGCACCGCCACTTCCCAGCAAATTAGGCACACTGTTGCTCCTGGGGTATCGGAGAGGACCATTCGCAACCGTCTCCATGAAGCTGGGCTATGGTCGCGCACACCGTTAGGCCGTCTTCCGCTCACGCCCCAACATCGTGCAGCCCGCCTCCAGTGGTGTCGCGACAGGCGTGAATGGAGGGACGAATGGAGACGTGTCGTCTTCAGCGATGAGAGTCGCTTCTCCCTTGGTGCCAATGATGGTCGTATGCGTGTTTGGCGCCGTGCAGGTGAGCGCCACAATCAGGACTGCATACGACCGAGGCACACAGGGCCAACACCCGGCATCATGGTGTGGGGAGCGATCTTCTACACTGGCCGTACACCTCTGGTGATCGTCGAGGGGACACTGAATAGTGCACAGTACATCCAAACCGTCATCGAACCCATCGTTCTACCATTCCTAGACCGGCAAGGGAACTTGCTGTTCCAACAGGACAATGCACGTCCGCATGTATCCCGTGCCACTCAACGTGCTCTAGAAGGTGTAAGTCAACTACCCTGGCCAGCAAGATCTCCGGATCTGTCCCCCATTGAGAATGTTTGGGACTGGATGAGGCGTCGTCTCACGCGGTCTGCACGTCCAGCACGAACGCTGGTCCAACTGAGGCGCCAGGTGGAAATGGCATGGCAAGCCGTTCCACAGGACTACATCCAGCATCTCTACGATCGTCTCCATGGGAGAATAGCAGCCTGTATTGCTGCGAAAGGTGGATATACACTGTACTAGTGCCGACATTGTGCATGCTCTGTTGCCTGTGTCTATGTGCCTGTGGTTCTGTCAGTGTGATCATGTGATGTATCTTACCCCAGGAATGTGTCAATAAAGTTTCCCCTTCCTGGGACAATGAATTCACGGTGTTCTTACTTCAATTTCCAGGAGTGTAGAATCGTTAGAAAATTCGTTCAATCCCTGTCATCATGATGAAGTTTGGTTTGTAGGGCGCTCAACTGCGCCGTCATCAGCGCCCATACAAAATCCCGATTTTCACACAGTCCAATTTTTACACATTACAGTCTAACCACTGTCACGAATGATAATGATGATGATGTAGTAATGAGGAAAGCATAAACACCCAGTCTCCAGGTAGAGAAAACCCCAACCCGGCCGGCAATCGAACCCGGGACCCTGTGATGCAGAGGCAGCAATGTTAACCACTAGACCATGAGCTGCAGGCTTTCAAGGCTGTGATAAATGAACAGCGACAAGTCCTTGATAGTTTGTACAGAGTACTGTGCCACAGAAGGTCAGCAGTTTCGTGGTAGCTGACTTATTTGGTCCACTGTCAGCTGGTAGGGAAAGCTAAAAATACATTTTTATGGTATTGAATTTTTTTACTAAGTTTATTAGATTGTATACGATTAAGAAGCTTAAATTCGATAGAACAAGTTTAACTCCGTAAGCTAGGAGCTCCGGAGGGTGTACTCTGAAATATTGGAGTACAGTTCACCTCCAGAGAATGACACGAGAGTGAAAGTCGTTGCAAGAGAAGGGCTGGAAAAGTATGTTATGTAGAAAAGAGCTGCAGAAGGCTAGTAAAAACACAACGTGAATTAAAGTGGCTAAATCTGACTTTGGAGACCAAGTTAAGACTACAGAAAATTGATGTGAATTGCATAAGAAAATGAAGACATTTTTTGAACCATGTCATGGATCTTATGAGATGAGATAGTGGGAATATATATATATATATATTTGGTAGTTCATTTGAACTTGACAGTTAGTTTTCAGCATATTGGAGTGAATATGATGGATAAATGTCATGAATGAGAAAGCATGCTATTTTGAGCTCATTTGTATGCCCATAAAACTGAAGCTGACCTGAGCCAGAACAAGGTCACAGATGGTTTTCAGGCCTAGTACTGTAGGAAGAAAAAAGACTGCACTATGTTGTGACCATACCTCCATGAACTGAATAACAAGTTAAGTGAGTGTGGTGCATCTGTAAAAGTGTAAAGTGAAATTGCTGACAGGCAAATCTGCGTTAAGTAGTTTATGACTGGAATCTGTGCTCCATTTGAGACTTTTTTTTTTTTATTTTTAAAGCAGAAACATTACTGAGAAATATATTTATTTGGGAAGTAATGCATATGTACGTTATAATTGTTGCTAATTAAGGCTAAACAGTGGTAAATGTAATGATTTCAAATTCACAGTTGTCAGTACATAAATGTATAGACGCTGGAAAAATTCTTTTATTCTGTAGAGCTGTATATATCCTTGTTTAAAACTGATCTTATGTGCTATTTTCATTCATCAGAGCTATGAAATGTTTATTTCTTTTTCAGCTGGAAACCCAATAATGGCATAGAAATAAAATATGTTGGCATGCAGTGAACATTAACCAGGTGGATTCACACCTTTCCCAATGAAAGTGCAACTAGTTTACAAAGAATTTAAGTTATAATTTTACTGTGATACATTACTAGTCAATTGTCTTCAGCATATTGTTATTATTATAAATGTTGGTTTATGCCCTTTAAAAACTAAGGAAAATTTTTCTTTTTTCCTTTGTTTCATTGATTTAATGGACAGCACCCATTTATTAAAAACTTGTTTTCCATTTTCTCCTATCAAAATCTTTGGCGGTATTTGTGGCAATATGAGACACTTGATTTGCGTTTCTCATTAGATGATTCTATAACGAATTAGTGCGTGAAATTCTACTGAATACAGTAAATACAATAAATTTGCATGTGTAGATGAACTAAGGTAATTCATTAACTTTACGTTGTCCCTTTCTCACTTAAAATTTTGACCTAGTAGTAGGCCTAAAATGTAAGATTACCTACACCTTTCATTTTAGTCATTGAGGGAGATATTTTATAGCTTATGAAATTCTCTGAGAATTACTGAAATGCATGTGTGCTGAGTTTTGCCAAAATTTAATTATAGTAGCCCATTTGTTTTTCACCACGTATGAGTCTTTCTTTTAAGTACTGCATTTTATTTCCTGCCCTTTCAGTAAGAAACTGGTATGGGATACTTGTACTGCCTATGAATTCGCATTTTCTGACAATTCAAATGGAAGGTCTTTTGATTACAGGGATTATGGATATAATTGCAAATTTTCCTATTAGTGGCTGAGGATGGCGTACTGAACGACATTAAATAAGTATTAATGTCATTTGCAGTCTAATGATTATAGCCTTACAAGTTGTATGTTTTTAAATTGGTTAGTACCTCCAATTACTTCTGGTTAGAGTAAGCCTTGTAACATCGACGAGATAAATTTTTAGCTACAGTGCGACGAGAGGAAATTATGCCTGTAACAGTTATAAACATTATCTATTCAACATATGAAAAAGATGATAAATGTTAATTATTTATATCATATTTTATGACATAATTGGACATATCGATGTGTATCATACAATGACAATGATAATTGTAATTTCTTTTTATGATCTGCGTTTGTCTTCCTTTGTTTTTTTACCTTTTGTCGGATGGCTTTTGTAGGTTCAGCACGCAAGCGCTTATCAAACTGAAGTCTGTTAAGAAATTGTAATTATTTGTTAATTATTACTTGAAAATTGAGTTCATTATTATTATCAATATGAGTGAATAATTATTTGTAACTTTAATTCCTCTCTTAGTAAGCATTATCTATGTTAATTATTTCTTTCCGCTGCAACGAGCGCAGCCATTGATGATAGCGATTTTTATCGAGTGTTTGTCTGTGTTTTCCTTAGAAACAAATCAAATGTTTTCTTGATGAAGTCTAAATAGTGCACAGTACGAAAGCAGAGTTTCTGTAAAGTTCAATAAGCATTTAAAATACTTATTTGCTCTAACAATAGAAAGTCTCTATCAACTGTCTGCCGCCATCTTAACAATTATCACAGCGGCAAATTCAAATTACGAAAGTCTGCAGACATAAATGCCGAACGTAATACAAATGTGTAAAAATAAATTAGCACCGGTGGTTCCGAACTCACTTGAATGAAAATAATGCGAATCAGATTGGTTCTTTAAAAACAGTGCTCATAGCACGATCGTTATTACAAACTTTTCTAGCTGATGTATGGAGCCGAAATTAATTACGCACGATTTGCGAGGAATATTGTTTCGAGTAACATACGTCAGTGTTGTGCGCGGCTGATATTCGGTGGTTTCAATGATCATTTTGCTGAAGATAACTTGTTTCCATCATAATCCATAGTTGCATAGAATCTGTTGTATGAACTGTGATTTAGTGACACTTACACAACTTACAGACAACACTTTAACACGACGTTAACTTGGAGTTTTTTAGTAACTTGATCAAATCTTTAGCCGGGAGAAAAATTATTTATTAATTATTCAATGTAATAAAATAAGATTATCATTTGCATTTACAAATTAGTTAAATACCAAACCACTGAATAACACAACGAACGCCACAGCCTTTGCCCTGGGCAGGAGGCCGGACGTTGAAGAAGTGTCGATGCGAGGACATGAAACGTGTAGTCTATACTGACACGTATAGACCACTTAGTGCTGCAGTATGACTGTGCAGAAAACATCAGGCTGTAAAGTTTGTGATGTGTTTGTGGTTATACTGTCTGATGCAGAGAAAAAATAACCAACACTTCAATGTTTGTACATATGAATGTATCACATATAAAAGTATCTGCACTTATATCCATTACAGCCTGTACATCAGAAAAGATGACAATATAATCAACCCTGAAGCACACTGTGTGCGACTTCTTCAAATTCTCTCTATTGCTGTGTTATCGACACAACATTAGTACAACATTGATCCTGTTGTTTCTACAGCTCGATAATATTTTAAATGCTGTCTGAAGAAGTCATTCATATAATGAACCAACCTTCTCCAAGCCAATGGTGATGATGGATTCCAATACACCATTTATTCTAGCACGGAACTAGATAACCGTCATCTAATGGTGTGCTTCCATTAATCCATGGGTCTTGCTGAGAAAATCTTAGAGGTCACATAAATATAACGTGATGAGTTGATGTTCGTATTCAGTGGGTATGGAACCATTTCGTTTAAATTCGGAGTCGTTAAGCGAGCTTATTACTATGACTACGAACGAAGAAAATGCCCTACAACTACTTCAGGATCCTGTCTAAGTGTACGCTTCCGGAATGTCGCATTAATGCAGTAACGACGTCACATTATTCTTAGCGACTCCAGTTGTGCCTACAAATAAAATTCTTGCATCGAATCTCTCAGGTGAAGACACGACAGTTGCGTACATCGTGCACAGGAAGAAAAAAAAAGAAGTACAACACGCTCAGCGTCCTGCTAGTATCGAATGTGGGAGTCGTCGTTGTCCGGAACACTACGTAAAGAAGGGGGAGGGGGCCTCACGCCGTTATGCATTCGTGAGAAACCGTCGTGGCGCGGTTCAAACCCGTATTCACGTGACGCGCTGCAGTAATGAATGCGCTACCACCCCTCTTCCCCTCAAAGCAACTCTAATGGGGATTTGCAGTCCGACCGCTCACAGCAGTGCGTCTAATTAGCTCACATTTAGTCATAGCGTTTTCGCTAAATTTATACCGCTAAAGGTGTTCAGAAGGCTGTACACTGCAATTTCCTACCCTACTGTATTCAACACCGTTTCGATGCTTTTTCATTTGTACGGCTCTCGTCTCCGAGGCATAAAAAATTTTGTCACGTTCAGCTGTGTTAGCAAATGCAGTCTGTAAACTGAGTAGAGAACCATGTACTGAAAATAAAACTGTATTTTACGTGTCATAAAGAGGAACCACTACAAGTCAGGAATCTATTTATTTGATAGTTTAATGTGACAATATTAAAAGCCTCCAGTTCTCATATTGTTTTTACAATGGAGGTTTACGTACTTATACACAAAGGCACGGCACTACATGAAAGAAAATTATTAACTTAATTATGTCATAAACAAATTTTATATATCGTCCATGGACAATACACTCCTGGAAATGGAAAAAAGAACACATTCACACCGGTGTGTCAGACCCACCATACTTGCTCCGGACACTGAGAGAGGGCTGTACAAGCAATGATCACACGCACGGCACAGCGAACACACCAGGAACCGCGGTGTTGGCCGTCGAATGGCGCTAGCTGCGCAGCATTTGTGCACCGCCGCCGTCAGTGTCAGCCAGTTTGCCGTGACATACGGAGTCTTTAACACTGGTAGCATGCCGCGACAGCGTGGACGTGAACCGTATGTGCAGTTGACGGACTTTGAGCAAGGGCGTATAGTGGGCATGCGGGAGGCCGGGTGGACGTACCGCCGAATTGCTCAACACGTGGGGCGTGAGGTCTCCACAGTACATCGATGTTGTCGCCAGTGGTCGGCGGAAGGTGCACGTGCCCGTCGACCTGGGACCGGACCGCAGCGACGCACGGATGCACGCAGTGCCGTAGGGGACCGCACCGCCACTTCCCAGCAAATTAGGGACACTGTTGCTCCTGGGGTATGGGCGAGGACCATTCGCAACCGTCTCCATGAAGCTGGGCTACGGTCCCCCACACCGTTAGGCCGTCTTCCGCTCACGCCCCAACATCGTGCAGCCCGCCTCCAGTGGTGTCGCGACAGGCGTGAATGGAGGGACGAATGGAGACGTGTCGTCTTCAGCGATGAGAGTCGCTTCTGCCTTGGTGCCAATGATGATCGTATGCGTGTTTGGCGCCGTGCAGGTGAGCGCCACAATCAGGACTGCATACGACCGAGGCACACAGGGCCAACACCCGGCATCATGGTGTGGGAAGCGATCTCCTACACTGGCCGTACACCTCTGGTGATCGTCGAGGGGACACTGAGTAGTGCACGGTACATCCAAACCGTCATCGAACCCATCGTTCTACCATTCCTAGACCGGCAAGGGAACTTGCTGTTCCAACAGGACAATGCACGTCCGCATGTATCCCGTGCCACTGAACGTGCTCTAGAAGGTGTAAGTCAACTACCCTGGCCAGCAAGATCTCCGGATCTGTCCCCCATTGAGAATGTTTGGGACTGGATGAGGCGTCGTCTCACGCGGTCTGCACGTCCAGCACGAACGCTGGTCCAACTGAGGCGCCAGGTGGAAATGGCATGGCAAGCCGTTCCACAGGACTAGTCCAGAATCTCTACTATCGTCTCCATGGGAGAATAGCAGCCTGCATTGCTGCGAAAGGTGGATATACACTGTACTAGTGCCGACATTGTGCATGCTCTGTTGCCTGTGTCTATGTGCCTGTGGTTCTGTCAGTGTGATCATGTGATGTATCTGACCCCAGGAATGTGTCAATAATGTTTCCCCTTCCTGGGACAATGAATTCACGGTGTTCTTATTTCAATTTCCAGGAGTGTATTTCCTTAGCAGTATCCTCACATTATAAACAGTCAAATCCCGTGCACAGGGTGAATCCTTTCAGTTTATAATTCTTCCAAATTAAGCGTCAAATAAAGACTATAAGTATAAATTTCCCATGCCCTCAGCAGTGTCCATTCAGTCCACGAAGCCATGAGTGTGGAAGAGAGCTCAAACATTTATTGCGAGAAGTTCAGACTTCAATATTTCTAGCGGTACTATCGCTGCTTTGGTGCCGAATTTTGTTCTGTTTTGTAGACTTTTAGCTGTGTTTCACAGCCTGTGAAACTCAAGGTCGTGCAGATTCAGTACTTACTTATAAGAACCAGGCATATAGTAAGAACGAACTATGAAATTACATTACATTTGCATCCCATTAAATAGACGAAACATTAAACATCGTTAGTCCTGTACCATCCTGCATCACATACTTTACAAAATTTGCAATATAGACCTATTCAGTTTACATGAAAACTGATATAGCAAATCGCGAAGTCCTAATGGCAGAAGTAAGCTCTAAAACAGGATATAATGCAAAACAGTATCTGCTGTCAATTTTATTGTGAGTAAAAGTTTCAAAATTACAGCTACACTAGTCTTTCTACAGTTAACTGTGAAAGGCAGTTTCATTGCACACTTATAAAATCCCTTCTTTGTACACTTTGACAACTTTCAGCTTTTATAATGCAACTACCACGCTAGTGGAAACCGAATCAAGAAACCTTGAAACAATCATCTTAAATAAATAAATTTTTAGTCTCTCAGTGTACAGACTGTATGTAACATATGATTATAATTACAGCATAGACTGCCTGAGATAACTATTTCACTGACTAGGTTTAAAGTAATTCACCCACTGTGCATTAGAAGATCATAGTGGTGTTAAATATCATTTTGGGGCACACCACCGGACTCTTTTTCCATCTGTTATTGCAATACTCCAATGGAAATTTGGAGTTCATAAATTTCCATTTACGTCCCACGCATTTTGTTACTGTTCAGTGTCCCCTTTATTAACACCAATTGGTGTCGTCGTTGTAGTTGTGGCTCTATAGCCAGTCTAGTAAGCTATTTCAGATGAGCAGAAGACACCATCATGACTAACGCTATAATACAGAATAACTTGCGTACCGGCTGACACTGTGAAGTCTATTAACAATACAGACACGATGTTGGTAAGTTACATGAATGGAACGAGAATATAAGGTCAGTTGCAGAGAAGGCGAACGGTCGACTTGTTGCGTGAATTATGGGAAAGTGTAGCTAATTTACAAATCAAACTGCTTACAGAACACTGGTGCGACCTAAGCTTGAGTACTGCTCGAATGTTTGGGATCCCCATCAGTGGGATTAAAGAAAAACATGAAGCAGCTCAGAGGTGCGCTGCTAGATTTATTACCGGTAAGTTTGATCAACACGCAAGTATTAAGGAAATGTACCAAGAGCTCAAATAGGAAGCTGTGGAGAGAAGTCCTTTACGCAAAACACTACTGCTAAAGTTTAGAGAACCAGCATTTTCGACAGACTGCAGAACGATTCTGCTGCCAACAACATATGTGTTGCGTAAGGACTGTGAAGAAAAATAAGTGAAATAAGGGCTCGTAACAACGCTCACATATTTAACTCTTCTGCTACCAAGATTATTTTACACCTTCTGGTTACCAGATGGTACCAAAATTATAAAAAAGTGTTGTTCTTATCGGTTATATAGTCACAAAAAATTGAGAATGTTAATTATTAATATAAACTGATGGTTTATTGAAGATTTGACACAACCATTAATTGTGTATTGTCCAGACATACAGAATTCAGCATCCTACGTGTGCAGTCACTCTGCTGAAAGAACAGAAAATCAATATTTTAAATAACACATTTTTATACTTGTTAATTGACTTTACCTAAGACTAAGAACATTTTCTCACAATTGTGTGTTTTGTATGATTTTGACACACTAGTATTGTGCACTTTGTTCACATGAACCTAGTTTTCCTGCATCATTTCTAGGACACAGAGCACATCATTATCCTGTCGATAATTTTGACGTCCTTTCTTTGGTACCTTCAGTATACCATGTCTTCATCACTTCAGTTTCAATAGCTTCAAAGGCTCTCACAACTACTGTATGTAGTCCAATTGTATTTGTTTCTCGTTCTTCAATGTGCGGTTTCACTAACTTCAGGACAAGTTCCTTAAAGAAATGTCTCCTTCTTGTGAAATCTTTTTGCCAGATTCGATATTTTTATGACCACAAAATCTATGCACTGAGAGCTAGAATGTCCACCATTTCCATGCATATTTGGTGAGGCCAACGATCTGTTGTACGTACATAGCTGTGCTGTCTTCTCATCTTATTACCAACATCTACTCCTGCTTTAGTCTCATTATAGTGAGCAATTATGGTAGGTGTCTTTTTGTCTTTTTCTTCTTCAACAGATTCATCATGGTGTTGGGTTGGAAGCAGAATAACACACTTCTTTTGCTTTTGACTGTATGAGGCAACGGTCTTGTTTTATGTGACTCCAAATAATGAAATTGTTTCCATTTTGTTCCACTACATAACGTTATTTCTTTTTCATTTGCTCTAAGAATTCCAAATCTTTTTGCCAGATTCGATATTTTTATGACCACAAAATCTATGCACTGAGAGCTAGAATGTCCACCATTTCCATGCATATTTGGTGAGGCCAACGATCTGTTGTACGTACATAGCTGTGCTGTCTTCTCATCTTATTACCAACATCTACTCCTGCTTTAGTCTCATTATAGTGAGCAATTATGGTAGGTGTCTTTTTGTCTTTTTCTTCTTCAACAGATTCATCATGGTGTTGGGTTGGAAGCAGAATAACACACTTCTTTTGCTTTTGACTGTATGAGGCAACGGTCTTGTTTTATGTGACTCCAAATAATGAAATTGTTTCCATTTTGTTCCACTACATAACGTTATTTCTTTTTCATTTGCTCTAAGAATTCCAAATAACGTTACGTGATAGTCCAATAGTTTTTCAGCAAGCGGTATTGAAGTGATAAAGTAATCTGTAGTGATACCCTTCAAGATAAGAAATATCGTCCCTCCATATGCATCACATTTAGTTGCCCTTGATTTATTTCTTTCTGGTTGTCCTTCATGCCTGTTTATACTTGTAGAATACATACATATTCATTTTTAGTATCTGTTCCTTATTTACATAACTGATATGCTGTCTAGTGTTACTGATAATTCTAAAATATTTCTGTTTGCTGATGACAGCAGTTTTGAAGTAAAGTATGTTGTGCGCAACATTAGCTTTGTTATAAATAATGCAGTTCATAACATAAGTTCATGCCTTGTATAAAAACCGAGCGAGGTGGCGCAGTGGTTAGCACACTGGACTCGCATTCGGGAGGACGACGGTTCAATTCCGTCTCCAGCCATCCTGATTTAGGTTTTCCGTGATTTCCCTAAATCGTTTCAGGCAAATACCGGGATGGTTCCTTTAAAAGAGCACGGCCGATTTCCTTCCCAATCCTTCCCTAACCCGAGCTTGCGCTCCGTCTCTAATGACCTCGTTGTCGATGGGACGTTAAACACTAACCACCACCACCACCACCACCTTGTATAAAATGACTGACGCTAAATCACAGTAAGGTTCACTTTTTACGTTTTCGAACATACGAGTCAACAAAACCCGACGTTTAATTTCACAAAATAGGCGTATGATTAGCATAAACTTATGGCTCGTCTTTTTTTGTTCAAAAGAATTTTGTTTTGTCTGTTATCATTTTATGTTTTAATTTCATGTACTGGTACGTTCCACGACTTTCGTCAGTTTGGTCATACAGAATTAACGGGTAAAATAAAAAATAAATAAAAACGATTTAAAACCTATGGTTTTACTGTCATGCAGAAGGCCAGGCTTTTGTAGAAAAGGGTTTAGAAATAGCTTTCTTTGTTGATGGAATGGTGCAAAATGCCATTCCGGACCTCTTCTGTTCAATTCAGTTGTGTGCGAGTTCTTAAGGGACCAAACTGCAGAGGTCATCGGTCCCTAGACTTACACACTACTTAAACTAACTTATGCTAAGAACAACACATACACCCATGCCCGAGGGAGGACTCGAACCTCCGGCGAGTGGGGTCGCACAGTCAGTGACACGGGGCCTCTAACAGCGCGGACACTCCGCGATGCGGACCGCTTCTGAATTTGAACATAACTGAAAGAGTTGAATCTTTGTCCTCGGTGTCATCTTCTGATAAACTTTCAACTCTGGTGGCTTTGCCATTTGATGCACTTCACTCATTTCTGAAACTTCAACATATTCTTCAATAGCTTTAACACTATCATTATCATCTTCATGATGTCACAAATTGTACATATCACGATCTTCGTCACAAAGATAATCTGGATTCTAGTATTTACAGTCCTTTCAAACCAAGTACATTGTAATCCTTGTCCATTTTTACGCTCAAAAGTATAAGCTAACAATGCCACGGATGAAAGGAGTGACAAAGACCTGTTATAAATTCATTTTTATCACTTTTTTCCACCCTCAACAACGAAACTGGAGGTGCTGCATGGTTCAAAAAATGGTGCAAATGGTTTTGAGCACTATGGGTCTTAACGTCTGTGGTCATCAGTCCCCTAGAACTTAGAACTACTTAAACCTAACTAACCTAAGGACATCACACACATCCATGGCCGAGGCATGATTCGAACCTGCGACCGCAGCGGTCGCGCGGTTCCAGACTGTAGTGCCTAGAACCGCTCGGCCACTACTGCCGGCGGAAGTGCTGCATGATAATAATATTGATGACAGTATAAATTTTAATGCTTCTGCATGGAATAACAAAGCTATAAATGAAATTTTATCAGCTAAAAATTTCGTAGCAAACAGTACCAAACAACTACAAGAATACTCCACAGGAATCGTGGAAAATAAATCTAAAGTTGGGATAAGCGGATTGGGATATATTATGTGGATAATGCTAATGGGTATATAACAACTTAACACACAAACTTTTAAATTGTGAGCATGAGTGAAAGTATAAATATGTGCGAAAAATTCCAACTGGGGTAACTGGTAGCCCTGTAGGGGTTAACCGGAACCTCCTTGTAACTAGTCGCTTCGCTACGTTATTTCCTGCTACTTTTGCCGGGTAAATTTCCACGTTCATAGAGCTGTTCATAACTAGTCGAGTGTGTTATTCGGTTTAACAAAAGAACAGCGCTCCGGAAGCGATAGCCCTCCTAGTCAACTCTCTCTCCAATTAAAGACTTTTATGCGCCTTTACATTACTGCGTCTTTTTTGTTTGGATAATTATTTTAGAATCGTGCTGAATGATTGTATAAGGGAATGATACCAAAGTATTGCATGCATTCTGATAGGTCAGCAGATAACCGTCGACCAGTTAAGTATATCTTTTCGCTTGTATTTCAAATGTCGTACTTGCAGAGGCAGAGTCAGAGCGATTTTCCACCGCCAGAGGGAAGCGCAGTGGAGAAGAGATCGATTTAAGCGCGACCGGGGCGACGGTTGTTCTCTCTCTCTCTCTCTCTCTCTCTCTCTCTCTCTCTCTCTTTGAGACCCAGTGTCAAGCGGTTTGTGTGGTTACGGCGGGTAGTAAGCGCCATCACGTCGTGGCCGGTAAGATCCTTGACTCGCTGCTGCATTTGGAATGTTAGGCAGTGCGGGTTACGTGATATCCTTTGCTGGCCGTATCAGGGGGGATTGCCGGATATAGAAATGATTTCAGCGTGCTGCTTGGGCACCCACTTGGATCTGGGTTATTCCGAGGAAGCCGGTGTCCAATGGCGTGGTGCCGAGTTAGTGTCCTGTCAGTGAGTTCCAAAGGACTGAACGTGAGGGCGACTGGTGGATACCACTGATTGGGTGGTTGTTGACTTATCTTCCTACTCCCTAGTAATTATGGCGAGCATTCCGTTACGGTCACAACACTTAAAGTTGATGTGTGGAAAGGCTATTTTATTACCATCGTCGTCTATAAAACAGTTATTGTGATCTTTAGAATGATCTTATTAAAGCCATTTTAATATATATTTTTGACTATTGAACTGGTAGTGTGGAAGCCTCTTGTCTGGACCTGGCCACACGAAATAGCATTACCTACACAAAGCAGTAGACAATGTGATTTCAGCGCGAGACTCGCTTTTTCAAAATAAAAATTACAATGACTTTTGGTGCTCTATTTTTTAACTTGTTATCTAGTAATTTATATGTCACAGGATAGCTTGAGTACTCGTGTTTTATATTGTGTGCCCGAAAAAAGGATCTTGAGTGAAAGAAATGGTTAAACCTAAAGTGGTTTCTCTCTCTCTCTGTTAACCATACTAAAGCGAGAGCCTAAAAATTCAGCTGGCCAAACAGGTTGATTGTTGATACTTACTGGCAGATTAAAACTGTGTGCTGGACCGAGACTCGAACTCGGGACCACTGTAGAGAGAAAATCTCATTCTGGAAACATCCCCCAGGCTGTGGCTTAGCCATGTCTCCGCAGTATCCTTTCTTCCAGGAGTGCTAGTTCTGCAAGGTCTGCAGAAGAGCTTCTGTGAAGTTTGGAAGGTAGGAGACGAGGTACTGGTCGAATTAAAGCTCTCAGGACGGGTCGTGAGTCGTGCTCGGGTAGCTCAGTTGGTAGAGCGCTTGCCCGAGAAAGGTGATGGTCCCGAGTTCGAATCTCGGTAGGGCTCACAGTTTTAATGTGCCAGGAAGTTTCATATCAGCGCACACTCCGCTGTAGAGTGAAAATTTCATTCAGGTTGAGTGTTGTTTTGGTCCGACAGGAACACCTTGTCTGCACAACCAACTGATTGTATTTTTTTAATAGTAAACTGCCAATCAATTTGAAATTAGAATTCATTAGATGGAAATGTTGATAGCTGGTTTACATGTTGTGGCAGAGGTATGTCAAAATATAGCTCAAAGGCGTCAGTCGAAAACAAAATTTCACCTCCATAATAAATTAAAACTTGCATAATAGGGTTGTTCTCATCTGGTATTTTCTCCTCAATGTACAGTTAGTATAACTGATTGGATCTTTAAAAAAGTCGTTGGTTACTGCTTTAATAAAGTACAAAATTTTATGATTGTATTTTATGTAAACTTGTTCATCAGCCTGTTTACTTTGATTGGTTTTTTCTTCTAATTAATGGTGCCTTGTTTACTTTCCAGTAGATGTCAGATGTGAATTGCCTAATAATTCTTTCTGTAGGCTCCTAAAGCTTAAAGTTGAAGTGTGTTGTTAAACGCCAGATTGTTGATCTTACTAAAGATTTGTCTTAAGGCTTGGATTTAAGGGCAAGATTTCAGAAATTTTTTCTTAACATTCTTTTCTTAAAATTTTTGCTTGAATGTTATTTTAGACGTTTCGTAAATTCTACCATCAGTTGCGTTTCTGAAAAAAGAAAAACTCACTATTACACTGAATTCTAATCGTAGTTGCCGGGATTTCCTTAGATTTTTTTAATGTGGCAATTAAATGGGTTCTTTTTTGTTTAATTTGCTAGTAAAATTATGGCCAAGCATCCTACCAGACAACATCGTCTCCCTGCTGCCTTTCAGTGCTGCTGTACTTTTACACGGGTGGATATCCGAGGTACGTGACCGTCACCACGGTACGATGAGCGCTTCCGATCTGCAGGAACCGGTCGGCCGTCGTGACTCTGGGAGCACTGTTCTAGGCGGCCATTGTCGGCATTGGGAGGGCGTCGGCTTTAGCTAATCCACGTAGGGCGCTGCCTCTTAATTAGAAACAGTGTTTGTGGCCGCTGGCCGCTCTCTGTTTGTCGGGGATGTAGGGGAGCACTCTGGCAAGGCTCCTCAGAGCAGTGTCCCACGTACCGCCCCTATATCCTCCCCGCTTCGTCCCCACCCACACTATGTGTACGGAGAGTGGGGGCGGTGGTGGTGTAGGAGAGAGACGGAGCTAGGGGAAAGGCGGAACAGTTTCCGTGAGTGGCAGCCCCACAGGTATCCTTCTCTTTACCTCCCGTGAACACACACACACACACACACACACACACACACACACACACAAGCACACACAAATAAAACATACGTGGACAAAAGTCACGCGGGAGTGGAGATGTAAGGGCGGTCGTACAAACACGTACTTACACTCGAGCTCTCTATCGGGATTGCAATTCATGGCAGACCACACACAAGTCAGGCTGGCTTGGCCTGGAACGACAAAAACAAGCAAGATATATAAAAAAAAAGAGAAGGGCCTGTTGTCATCCCTGGAGCCAGAAGCGCACTCAGTTCTCAGTTGACACAGGAGAAGTGGCGGAGAGTTTTACCCGCTGGTAGCAAACACAGATGGGGCTGAGTAGCGCAGTGATGCAGCTCTTCCCCTATGGTTCAAACGACGCGTCACTGAGGGGAAAAGTACTGCTTCGAGAAAGCGAAAGTACGTTCCTTCGAACAGAACAGGCGGCTTACTGTGTTTCTCATTACAATTCGTAGAAAATTTGAAGGCATTTACTTTTATTTGAAACATATAGTTTACTTGGCAACGTACGAGAATACGTAAAACTGTAATATGCAATATATTTTTAACTTCTTTAATTCTTGAGAATGTGTTTCAAAGTTTGCGCTCCATCTTCAGGCAATAAAATAGCCAACCCACTCGTTTTGTGGTCACCATAATATATATCAAGTTTCTGTAATTCCGTGTTATATAAATGGGACAATGGGACTGTGGTTGGTTGATAACTTTACAACGAAATGAAGACCCCTAGCTGCATACAGGCGTTGATATAAGACAGTTGAAAATGAGTGCACAGACCGCAAGTCGCACCCAGAATCTCCTGCTTACATGGCAGACGCTCTATCCATCTGAGCCACCGAGGGCACAGAGGACAGTGCAACTGCAAGGAGTTATCTCCGTCACGCCTCCCGTGAGACCCACATTCGCAACTTATTGTCCCGCACTATATTCATAGTGTCTCTGCCAATTATACTCATTACCTGCGGCTTTACTGCCGATTCCCGTAAGAGTTTGGGCATGTCCGAAAGAACAGATACCATCTTCATA
The DNA here is from genome assembly GCF_023897955.1 of Schistocerca gregaria. Lineage (NCBI taxonomy): Eukaryota > Metazoa > Arthropoda > Insecta > Orthoptera > Acrididae > Schistocerca > Schistocerca gregaria. The sequence goes on along the minus strand of NC_064920.1, from coordinate 1,046,194,609 downwards.
TCCATAGGGTGGCGCACGAAATGTGTTACCATTTTGTTTTTGAATATAAACTTTTTGTCAATACAGTCTGAAAGGAATATATACTACAATGAAGAGCCGTCCGTGGAGATTTGTTCTAACTCAGCACATGAGCTCCATTAAATCACCTGGACATTTCGTAAAATATTTCCTTTAGATAAAGTCACATAGATTGAGGTCTGGACTATTGGGGGGCCAATTTTATCCGTCATTGAAGCGATCTGGAAACCTGAGTGAAATGATACGCATGTCGAAATGCTCGTGTAAAAAATCCAACACAATGTTTGCAGTATGTGGCCTAGCTCCATCTTGCATGAACCACTGCGTGTGGAAGGGCAAGGCAATAGCCAGAAGCTGTGGAATGAAGCTATTGCTTAGCTTGCTCAAATAACGCTCGCTGTTCACCATTTCTTCAAAGAAAAAGGGCCAATAAGTCCGTGAATGGAAATTGCTGTCCACGCTATAATCCTCGGAGCATAATGTTGTTCATGAAGCACATGTGAGTTTTCAGTTACCCAAAAGCGTACATTTTGTTGGTTAACCACACCATCTAAATGAAAATTCTCCTCGTCTGAAAACCAAACGTTGTAGAGAGTTTCTTCCCTATCCTCTGCCCACTGAGTGAACAGTAGACTCTGCTACTTGTATTCTTCAATGAGCTTCTGTACACAGGTCATCTTGTGTGGGTACATAGAGAGGTCTCTTTTAAGAATGCGTTGAACGGAGAGTCCGGATATTCCCAATTGCACTGTTGCCTTTTTACACCATTTCCCGGGACTTTTCCCTACAGCAACTCGTACCGCTTCAGTATTCTCCTGCGAACAAACAGGCTTAGGCCGATGTCGCTTCGCTTCTAATACTGTTGCTTCCTGTACAAATTTATCGTACAACCTGTGAATGGTCTTCTTGCAAAGGACCCATCGTGTGTTAAACTGTTGTCGAAAACGCATCTGAGTCACAACAAGGCTTTTCGTTTCATGAAAAAGTAACACAGTTGCCGACCGTTGCTGTGTCGTCAGTCTTACATTGTCAGCCATATCGCTTACTAGTCTCCTGGCGGCAGTATCGTGAATTACACATCATTTTTTAACTCATTTGTTTTTCCAAGCTCTGCTGGTACTGCTGTAGAGATCCCAGCGGGATATCTAATGTGCGTCGTAAATTGTGAAGGAACAATTGGTAACACATTTCGTGCGCCACCCTGTATATAGTTAAGGCTCACCGGCCATGTGACCATCTTCTTCTGTGCAGATCCACAAACAGTGCGTGAACTCTCACGGGAATCGGCAGTAAGGCCGCGAGTAATGAGTATAATGGGCAGGGACACTATGAATATATTGCGAGACAAAAAGCTGCGAATGTGAATCTCACGGGAGGCGTGCCAGAGATAAATCCCTCCAGTCGCACTATCCTCTGCGTCCTCGGTGGGGCAGATGCATCGCCAGCACGGTAGCTCAGCATGATCGTTCAGAAGGTTAGCTGCCCTCTGTAATGAAAACTCTGAATTAACCGGTCAACGACGAACGTAAGCGGGTGTCTTACGACGTCCGCCCCGAGCAGATGCAACGAACGAAAGCGAAAAAAATGAGATAAAAAAATGAATAGAGCGTCTGCCATGTAAGCAGGAGATCCCGGGTTCACGTCCCAGTCGGGGCAGACATTTTCAACTGGCCCCCTTGATTTATATCAACGCCTGTATGCAGGCGTTCATTCTAACGAGCTGCATGTCCGAAAGAACAGATACCATCTTCATATCTATATGGTTGATGACTGCCAGCAAACGCATACCCAACAGCCGTAAATTTACGGAATAACTTTATTACGCTACCACCTTCAGGCCCCTGTACGAATCGACAGGCTCTTCAGGCTAACGACACAGTACAAATCTGTTTTGCAATATCAATAGTCAGTGTTTAAAGTAAATTCACAATGTTTATTCACCGGTAAAAAGTATAAAAGAGATATATAAAATACAAAATTAAATGCATGACTCACACGCACTGGTTACTGAACTATCATGTAACTATCAACTGTGTTAATAAAAACCGCATAAACAGAAAACAATATTAACATAACATTACGAAATACAGTAAAAATTGATATGTCCTTGTAATTAGGACAGCCTCCATTGAAATTTATGCCGTATTATGTAGTACAAACTATAGTATCATATGTAGTGGTCGTACTGTAACAAAACGCCATGGGAGACAGAAAATTTGTCTTAAAATATTAATATCGAAAAGTAACAAATCGAAAGCGTATGTATGATAAAGGAAGAAGACGAACCGATTAAAATGCTGTAATTTAGTTGTTAAGGAATGCAAAACTCGTTTCCAGTCTTTTTAGCGGTTCTTCTTAAGTTTTATGAGTTTGTCGCTTGTACAAAGGCCTACAGGCGGTGCCAATGATGCATCTAAACTGGTAGCGTAGTAAATTATTTCACAAATTTGTGTCTGTGGAATATCAGCTTTCTCCAAATAATCTATATCGTTTTCTGTACGAAAGAAATTATGTACAGTTTCTTTTATTCACGATTTTAGAACAATTTTTAATTTTTTTAAATTTGTGATGCTAGCATTTGCACATAAAATTTGCTTTTGTTCCCCGAAATGCTGTAGCAGGTAACACTTTCTGGCAAAATTATTAGTGTTTCTTTAGGTTACGTGATTATCACTAGAATTAAGATGTAACGCACGTAATTGTTAATGGGCGCAGATGTTCATTACAACTAGGAATACATTCATCCAGTGGCCATATTAATAACATGTTACAGAAAGGTCAGCTGCAGCTTTTATCCACATTAATAAATCTTTATAACCCAAAAAATCTTATGAGTATGGGCTACTGCGTAAGTGGAACCAGAAGACGGCCACTCTAACCATGTCCGAAACGTTCTTTTCATCAGTGATAATTATGTAGAATATGGATAGGTTATTTCTTGATTGCGTGAAGAGTAATGTTTAACTGCATATCCAATTGATAATCGTAAATATTAATAATGATACAACTGCTTGGGAATCTGCGATCATAGGCAGCTAAAAAGAAAGTTTTCTGGGTTCGATAACGTGCCCACATTCTAAATAACTCTCACTGATGATAAGAACGCTTCGCCCACGGTTTTTCACTTTAACGGATACCTGATTACACAGTGATTCCTTGATGGGATAACAAGCTGTCAAGGATGATGGAGACGAATAAATGTAGCAATTTGAGGTAAGGTACGACAGTTTAGAAAGTTACAAGCGAAAACCGTTCTAATACGTCTGACTAGCAAATACATACATCAGTATTGTTGTTGCTAGACTATAAGACAGGAAACTTTTAGAGGTGGCAGTTTGGACCAACTACAGTAAATATGAGCTGTACAATGCATACCATAATGGCTATGAGCACTTGTTCATCTTCGTTTCTGTGAAATACATCTCTTCTCTTGAATAAGTGCTCATAGCTCTAAAGGAAGGAATTTAGAGTCCATGTTAACTAAACTTTTCTTATTTTTGGCTATACCATACAGGATTCCTTACCTCAAATAGCTACACACACACACACACACACACACACACACACACACACACATACATACATACATACACACACACACACACACACACACACACACACACACACACACACACACACACACACACAATTCAGAAAACTGAGAATGTTGCAAACACTTAGAAAATCAAATGAAACTCTGTATTAAAGAGATGGCAGTTACAGTGGTGTGTAACGTAAACAGTGAACTGTAAGATGTCCACCTGGTTGCCAGATGAGTAAAAACAGTTTGCGTAGAAGCAATGAATTAGACGTTATCTGTAAGTACCTTTCCATTTCATAACAAAACGTTAAGGAATCTGTAACCTAGATGTGAAACCATAACCTATGCATAAAAATGGACAAATCATGTAATGTTTCAGGATACCCACTGAAGATGCCTTGTAAAAAAGGCGAAACGAATCTAGGTGCATAAATAAAAATAAAAATAGAAATTTCCATGTGAAGCATGCAAAAGAGGCATTTTCTTTGAAACAACTGCAATTTATATACCGCTGTTGCAAAATGGGCCCTACAAGAAACGTGTTTTATAAGCCCTGCTAGGGTTTTCTAGTTGGCATCTACCACAGATTCAGAAGACTGCATCTCAACATCCCTAAAGTCATGGAACACAAAGTTCAACAGTATTTGTCATTCCAATAACTTTGTACCTAACTGTGTCAATGTAAACATTAAAAACAGTTCATCTGGTGCTATAAAAGCGAAAGAAACAGCTCAGAAAAATTGGCTAAAATATGACATCAAAGCGCTACACTCGAAGAAAAAAACCTTATCTCGAAAACTATACAAAACACATATACAATAACATTAACAATCCTGTTGTTTTTTTCTGATATGGTCAAAAAGGTTGAAGTTACACAGACAGTCTTGAAAGAAATTGAAGAAAAATATAAGAAAAAGATAACATAGCTCATGAGACAATTAACACAACAAAGAAACATAAATAATATACAACCAAAACACACACACAAATTTTATCCACATTTGATGATTCTCAGAGGCACACAATTAAACAATGAAGGAAAAGAGCTCTTAGAAAAAAGACGGGAATATAATGTGAATACAAACGTAGATGAAGAATACATAGAAAACTTCATAATAAAATCAGAAGCCATTCTAAAGAAAGAGGAGAAAAGTGAAAACAGCGATGTAAACACTGGGCTAACAAGGGAATTGATAAAATAGGAATACATAAAAGTATTGCAGATACAAAAAAGCAGACTGACAAAACCAGTAAAAAGACAGACTCCAAAACACTCAGAAAACTCAAAAAGAAACTCCAAAATGAAAACATCATTAATCTAACCTTATCTAATCCAAACTCAATCAGAGTACAACAAAATACTACACAAACAGGCACAAACAGTGAGAGCATGATAACAACACAAAGAATACAGGAACACAAGAAAAAAGATTCAAGTTGTTACACAATGACATAGAATCACAAACTCACACATAAAATAACAAACTTTTTCAAAAGACAAGAGATGAACATAGCATTCAAAACAGACAATTCAATCCAAAGGCACATTTCAAAAACAACAAAAAACACAGATATGTACCAAAAACCAGAAATACACCAACAACAGTGCAACACGTGATGGAACGTATACAGCACAAACCAGCAGCACATTTAACACCCAGTACAACAAACATATCAGAGCAAGGAAATATGGAACGAGCCATTCAACTTTTGCACAACATTTGAGAGAAAATAACCACAAACCTACTACAAGAGAAAATAATATGAAAATAATTAGAATAAATAATGAAAGAGATCTACTAACATTACAGGAAAATTGTAATATATACAAAACAAAGGCTGAAAAGAAACCTCTACTAAATGACCAAGTAAATATGACTAACAACTCACTGTTTACACTGATTGATTATATAATAGACAGAAATCCCAACAGATGATGACACATCTGATTCTTCTCACAATTATTTACAGGACAATATAAGAATAATATTAATTATTATTATTATTATTGTTAGTTTTAAGAATAAAAAATGAATACAACATAGTTATAAAAATAAAATAAGTAATATTTATTTGTTACAATAAAATAAAATAAAAAAATCTCTCTCCCTCTCTAATGCACACACACACACACACACACACACACACACACACACACACACACACACACACACACATATATTCACAGAACAGTTGAATGCAGAAAACTGAGAATGTTGGTAACACTTAGAAAAACAAATGAAACTCTGTATTTAAACAATGGCAGCTACAGTGATGTATAATGTAAACAATGAACTCAAAGTGAAGTGTAAGATATCCACGTGGTTGCCAGATGAGAAAAAGCAGTTTGCGTAGAAGCAATGAATTAGAAGTTATCTGTAAGTACCTTTCCATTTCATAACAAAAGGTTAAGAAACTGTTTTAAAATCTATAACCTAGATGTGAAACCAAAACCTATGTGTAAAAATGGACAAATCATGTAATATTTCAGGATACCCACTGAAGATGCCTTGTAAAAAGGCGAAACGCGTCTGGGTGCATAAATAAACACAAAAATAAAAATTTTGATGTGTGGCATGCAAAACAGGCATTTTCTTTGAAACATCTGCAATTTAAACACACGACGTTCTTCAGTTCGGCAGAATAATGGTCGAAGTGCCGTTTATTCCTCTCTATTTATAAGCAGAGATATCCAGATCGCTGGTTTGTTTAAAGTATTTAGTGATTTATTGGTTTGCGATAGGCATATTTCGGCCACAGTGCCATTTTCAAGCTGGCTACGAATAATAGAGGATTACGTTAAACTTTGTGTCTATTTTTATGTGTAACTGCTGATAATATTGGAAGACTGTACACTAATACATACGTCTAGCTGTGTTAGACTTCATGAGCATCGACTGGTCCTGTCACTGTCTCATGATTCGTTTGCATCACAGGCAGGAGCACCTGCGATGGTGTACTCAACGACGAACCTGGGTGCACGAATGGCAAAACGTCATTTTTGCTGATGAATCCATGTTGCGTTTACAGCATCATGATGGTCGGATCCGTGTTTGGCGAAATCGTGGTGAACGCACATTGGAAGCTTGTATTCGTCATCGCCATACTGGCGTATCACTCGGCGTGATGGTATGTGGTGCCATTGCTTACATGTTTCGGTCTCCTCTTGTTCGCATTGACGGCACTTTGAACACTGGACGTTACATTTCAGATGTGTTCCGACCCGTGGTTCTACTCTTCATTGGATCCCTGCGAAACCCTACATTTCAGCAGGATAATGCACGACCGCATGTTGCAGGTCCTATACGGGCCTTTCTGGATACAGAAAATGTTCGACTGGTGCCTTGGCCATCACATTCTCCAAATCTCTCAGCAATTGAAAACGTCTGGTGAATAGTGGCCGAGAAACTGGCTCGTCAAAATACGCCAGTCACTACTCTTGATGAACTGTGGTATCGTGTTGAAGCTGCATCGGCAGCTGTACCTGTACGCGCCATCCAAGCTCTGTTTGACTCAATGCCCAGGCGTATCAAGGCCCTTGTTACTGATTTCTCAGGATCTATGTACCCAAATTGCGTGAAAATGTAATCACGTGTCTGTTCTAGTATAATATATTTGTCCAATGAATAGCCGTTCATCTGCATCTCTTCTTGGTGTGGCGATTTTAATGGCCAGTAGTGCATTTAGTACGAGCATTGGAGATGATGATAAGTTGCTGTACAGCACTAGATTTGCACCTGGTGCCCAAAATTAAAACTAATATCGTGTTCGTGTCTAATGGCACCACATCTCCTATTGTAATAAATTTTTCTGTAGTGTCATAGCGTCAAAGACCTGCTTTCATGCACCACTAACAACACAGCGGCAGATCCAGCTGAAAGTTTCTGTTCAACGTTGTGATCTCTATATCCTCTTTGGTGACCATTCCTTAGATGTGTGGGAAAAAATCTGTATTTCGTCGAACAATATTTTAGGTTTATTTGAGAGACTGTACTCAGCAACTTCTGATTTTTGAAAACTTGATTTTTATTGCTCCTCTGCTATTCTGCACAAATTTTGCAGAGTGTTCGGATTGGCTGATTGGCATAGTTGCTTCTGCACTGTCAAGGATATTTATTAATCCTGCAGACTGTGAGATTAAGAAACTCCTTGGCAGAGCACAGCAGTTCTTATAGTTCATACAATGACGTTGTGTGCTATAAAGGTGTATTCTGCAATTTTTACAAAATTAGTTTCAAAATTCAACAATAAACTATTTCGGATAAGAACAATTCCGTTTTTGTTTACTATTCCGTAAATGGAAAGGATATTAATGATGTCTTTGAGTCTCTACAGCTAAGCGAAGAACATTTGTTTGAAGAAAGTTTCAAGGAAGGATTGAAGAAAGATCTTGCACCTGGGTTATATGAAAGTTTCCACATGAGGCAAAACAGAGATGCAGAAATAGATTGGTTTCTAGAAAGACATTATGCAGGCGTGGCCTATCGTCGGACGAACGAAACGAAGGATTTGTGAAGGAGTTTATGGACTTGTGCGGACCTGTCCCGACCTGTAATTCAGAGAGAAGAGTGTGTCCAGGTTTTCATGATTTTCATAAGAGCATTTTTTTAAAATTTGTGTGTTTTACGAATTCAAAGCTATTCTTAACATCTATGACGAAACTATCGTTCTGACAAACTGACATTTTCACAATGGCGTTTCAAGCGAAATTAAGTGATAATATGGAGGTTTTTAATACTTTTCACAATTATGAGACTGTCATGTGGTACATTTCATTACCTTCCGCTGTACATGTATACCAGAAGAATGAAGAGTGATATCGAGATTTTAAGTTAAGTCTTGTATTGTAAATCTAAACGAAACACTGAGTCGAACTCGCTTCATTCCAATGGATGCTAACAGAATATCATCTGGCAGTATAAATGACGTAATTTTACGTTATTCTGATCTTAGGATCAATTTTATATCTTGAGGGAGAAATTATGAAACTTTTCCTTAACTTAATCACATTTTCTCTCCAAAAAAGAGACATGAAATTGTATTCTAATCTCTATCATGCATTTTACAGTGGTTCGCAAAGTATGTATTTATCAGGAGATAAGTGTTACACCTTGTGTGCCCAGGATCTTGACTGGCTAGACGTAGCTGAATTAGTGAATCATTTCAAGTGGTTGAATATTCTCTTGGATCAGTCGAATAACACTATCGGAAACTTACTTCGCTAAAACCCAGATGAAATACTGCAGGACGAAGCCAAATTGAATCGTTTATGTACGACAATGAAATGAAAATCCCTTTCGCCAAGTAAAACGATGGAATTGAATTCACAGAAAATGATGTTTCAGAAAGTAATCATAGTTTGTGGCAGACGGGATGACATCAGCTATTACGAAAGCTGAAAGGCACTGAAGACCTCAATATGAGAAAAGAAATCGACTATTTTAAACAAAATGTTTCATCTACGAATTGCTACCAAAGTAAGAAGACCAAACGATAGACCAAAGGCGTAAGAGGATATAACGGGAAAGTCATGGACTAGGAAAGGACTCGATGCCTATCTCGTGAAATAGTTGATGATGTTGATGATGATAAAAAAATTAATCTTCAGATCTGGTCATTAATTCCTTATCTCAAAGTACTAATTTAAGACCCTCTCCCGCCTGTACAGTTTTGACAACTTAGGTTTGCGCATGCTTTGTATCGTTTATGAGGAGCAGTGAACTGGTTTTCATGAATTTAATTTTTTTGACGAGAACATATGAAGAGTTCATGTTTGTTGTCCCAGTATACGAAGTGTACCGCAAGACATCTGTTTATGAGTTGGTAGTTTATGTGTTTCATTTAGTCAATAAACTTAACACTAATATTGCGTATGAAAATGTCTGGGGAAATAAATAAATTATTCCAAAGTACTGAATCGAACTGGCGAAAAAAAAATTATGGCGAAACTTGACTAAAAGAAGGGATTAATTGATAGGACACGTCTTGAGGCACCAAGTAATCGTCACTTTGGTAATGTAAGGAAGTGTGTGTGTATGTGTGGGGGGGGGGGGGGGGTGGATAAAATTGTAGAGAGTAACTAAGGGTTGAATACAGAAAGCAGATTCAAATCGAAATAGCAGTCCCATAGTTATGCATACATGAAGAGCCTTGCACAGCACAGACTGGTATGTAGAGCTGCGTCAAACAAACCTTCGGATTCAAGATCACAACTACTAAAGTAACTAATAAAAGTGCCGAAACTAATAGTGAGCGCACAGAATACCTTAGAAAACGTGAAATAAACATGGACCAGGTGAAAGGACTGATAGGTTGCAAGTTGCCGTTTTACACTTAGAGTAATTATTATAACCATAAAACACAGTGATGAAGCCCAGGTTTGGGAGGAATGGGGGGGGGGGGGGGGGGGGGGGGGGAGCTCGAATGCAAGCCTGTTAGGTTTCCAGTGGTCTCATTAATCACTTTTAGCGAATATCTAGACAATTACTGGAACAAAGCCTCAAGCCGTTTCCTCCTCCCCCCTCCCCCCCCCCCCCCCCCAATTACTTTTCTAACCGACCTAATGCTCCATCTCTTTGACCTCGGCGTCAACGATAGATGAAATCCTAACGTTTTTTCGTTTGTTTTAGGTACATCAACAACAGGACATTCGTTTATCAACCTCATACTTGTCCGATCTGGCTCAGTCGTCAGTCTGTTGCAACATGCAGCAAGTGAATTTTTGTTGTTCCCAAAGGTTCTGATCGCACTGGATATTCTTCTAACAGTTTAACGGTTTCGATTCGTATGAATCATCATCAGAACTAGTGCAGTGTTACGATAATAACACGTCAGGTAGTAACATAGGGTCCATCCTTTTCACTTTGAAGTTACTGTGTAACCAAGTGAACAAGTTGAGCTCTACATAACTGTGCAAATATCCATGGTGTTTGTAAAATATAGCGTGTAATTGTGTGGTTGGCTAATGTTGTCTCGGCAGTGGAAATCTCACGCCTAAAAATGATTAAAATTACGCTGGCATTGACAAAAGACACCGAGAGATTTCCGTAAAACGAAGTATCGTGCTGTGGCTTTACTTCAGTTTAGCAAACCAAACCAATTATTCCAATCGGACTGCGAGTAGAATGAATCACTGGATAGTGTAAATGATTTGTTCTGAAAAAACATACAAAGTGCAAAAATCATATGAATATGATGTGGAGAATCTCAGATTCTACACGTAATTTCGAGATTAGCAGGAACATGTAACTTTCTCTAGACCACTGATACTGATTGGTGGTGAGAAACGCAAGAACTACATCCTGACTGGCACTTTCAGAAAAAGCTCAGTGTACAAGCAAATTCAAATCAACACGTTTACTGTGAGTGTTTCCCTACCTGCTGAACCGTAGTGCACATATCACCTATCGAAGTACAGGCAGCAGTTATATCACACCGATGATCTGCTAATTGGGGCGTTGGCCGCTATGCAGATGATGAACGTGTCGTACCTGAAATTCTCTGCAATATGCCGTCCGCTAGTTCCTAGGATTGAAATTACCTCAGTACAAGACAAAACACTAATCAAGATGTCTGTCTGGTCATTATCCAGGAGCAGAATTCGACTGACTTATGCTGCAAAATACGGTAGTAATGGGAGACTGGAACGCCATTGTGGGAGAAGGGAAACAGGGAAACATAGTAGGCAGTCATGGTCTTGGAAAGAGAAATGACAGAGGTGAATGGTTAATTGACTTCTGCAGGGAAAGGCAGCTGATAGCGGAAAACACATGGTTCAAGAACCACAAGAGGAGGCTCTACGCTTGGAAGTCACCAGGGGATAAATACAGAAACCAAATCGATTTTATGCTGGTAGAAGAAAGATACAGGAATGGAATCAAGAAGGTGCACACATTACCAGGTGCAGATATTAATAGTGACCACAAATTACTTATAGCAGAAATAGAAATAAGAATGAAAAAACTGAAGAAGGCGACCATGGTGAAGAAGTGGGGTTTAGAGAAGATAAGATCCAACAAAGAACAAATTACAGAAATGCTGTCTCGGGACTTTCTAAACACATTACAAGACAAAGAATCACCTGATGATGCCAACGAGTACTGGAATATGCTGAAAGAAAGAATCATTAAAGCAGGACAGCAAAATATAGGATATGTAAAAGGGAAAAGGTCAAAAAAACCATGGGTCACATAAGAAATGATTTCCAAGATGGAGGAGAGAAGAAAGTTGAAAAACAAGAACACTGAAGGTGCAAGAAAGATATACCGAAGGTTAAATAATGAAGAGCGAAGAGAAACAGAGGAGGCTAGGAAAAAATGGCTAAAAGAGGAATGTAATGAAACTGAAGAACTTGAGAGGAAGGGAAAATACGACTTATTATACAACAGAGTAAAGACTATGACATGGGAACAAAACAGAGCAGGAGGTGCTACTATGGAAATTTTGAGTAAAGACGAAGAGGCAGTGTACAAAGATCGTGACGATGTCCTCCAGAGATGGGAAGAATATATAAAAGAGCTATATGACACAAATAGCAAACCCGAAACTCTGGAACTTGAATCACACAACAGTGTAAGTGATGACGAGAAAGGACCGACAGTCATAATGGAAGAAGTAGAGTCTGCCATAGCTGCAATGAAAAATGGCAAAGCGGTGGGTACAGATACAATACCGGGAGAAATACTAAAATGCTCGAACCACGATGGAATAAGAGAAATATTGAGGTTATGTAATAAAATATTTGAAAGTGGTGAATGGCCTGAGGACTTTCTGACAACAGTAATGATTCCATTACCGAAAAAACAAGGAACCAAGAAATGCAGCGAGCACAGGACAATCAGCCTCATTTCACATGCAGCCAAAGTGATGTTAAGAATAACTAATAAAATACTTGAAAAAGTAATGGAGGAGAATCTTGGCGAGGAGCAGTTTGGCTTTAGACGGAATATGGGCACCAGAGATGCAATAGGGCTCCTACGAATCTCGGGAGAAAGGTTTACTGAAAAAGGAAGAGACCTATATATGTGCTTCATCGATCTAAAAAAGGCATTTGACAATGTGGTTTGGGACAAGCTGGCGACTATAATGAGGGACAAGAGAGTGGTCTGGAAAACCAGAAGACTTATAAACTCATTATATCTTAATCAAAAAGTTTCAGTTAAAGTGAGAGGAGAAAGTACAAACTGGATCAGACTAAGAAAAGCATTAAGACAAGGATGCTGTTTATCATCTACTCTTTTCAACCTCTACTTGGAAAATATGATTGACCAATGCTCATTAGATGACAAACGAGTAGAAACTGGAGGAAGAAGAGTAGGGTGTTTGAGATTTGCTGATGAATGGTCCTTCTAGCCACAGGGGAAAAAGAATTACAGAATTTGGTGGACACAATTGCAACTAACGGAAAAAAATGGTATGTATATTAACACAAATAAAACAAAAGTATTAGCACTATGAGGAAATAAGGAAATCTAAATTATGCTGAATGGAGAAACACTAGAACAGGTGCAAAATTTTAAGTATCTTGGAAGCAGGATAGACACCGACTGGAAGTGCACCACAGAAATTAAAACAAGGGCAGCATTGGCAAAAGAGGTGTTTTATAGGAAAAGGAGAATCTTCTGCTGCGGTCTGGACAGAGAACTCAGAAAAAGACTCATAAAATATCTTGTATGGAGTGTTCTTCCATATGGCGCTGAAACATGGACTATGAGGAAAAAAGACAGAGAAAGGCTGGAGGCTTTTGAGATCTGGTCATGGCGGAAGATGGAAAGAATAAGTTGGATGGACAGAGTAAAAAATGAAGAGGTACTGAGAAGAGTGGAAGAGAAAAGACAGTTACTCGATGTAATAAAGAGAAGGAAAAGAAATTGGATTGGGCATATATTAAGAAAGAATGACGGACTGAGGAAAACAGCTTTAGAAGGTTAAGTAGAAGGGAAAAGTAAGCGAGGAAGGAAGAGATTCCAGATACTGGATGACATGATGGACGGTACAACATACAGCAGCCTTAAGAAGGAATCAACGGACCGCAAAAAATGGAGAAGCAAAGGACCTGCTAATATAGCAGATAACTGATGATGATTCTTCAGTAAAGAAGCACTTCAACGTTCATCAGACTCCACAGAGAAGTAAAAAATTGTCACTCGATTAAGCAGAATTACAACTTCTCAAACTCTAATCGCCAGATTCTCCACTGTGGGTCTTGCCAGCTAGGTCCCTACGTCGATCTCGGGAGGGAAGTGTCTTTGATCAATCCTGCAGTGAGGTTTTTCTCCACGCCAATGGCCCACTCCCACGTGAACGAGTGGTGTCTATATTTGCACTCACGCGACGAATCATAGCGGCTGTTACAAAACATTACCTCGCACTACGTGGGTCACAAGTCTGGCAACCAATCGCCTGAAGCTCGTACTCCTCCCACAAGATTTTCTGAAAGTTTCCGTTTCCCCTTCTACATCCTTAACACTCCGCCAGTCAAATACGCTTTTCAGTGGCGCAACCTATGAGAAGATTCCTCGAAGGTCATTCGCAACCATCGTTTGTGATCCCACGCATTCCTCCCCACTAAAAAAGGGCGTCTTTTCGCCTTGTTCCGCCCACGACACTCTTCCAGCCCACCAGAGTGCCATATCCTGCTTGCACTGTCCGTACTATTGGAGTTCTACGGCTGCCAGCTAAGTAAACCGCTGCCTCCTCGGTCTGATCTCTCTCGCCGTAAATACCTGCTCCTGCAGAATGTGGTAAGTCTCTTCCCAGCTCCTCTTTAGCCGATGTCGGCTTCTGATGAATGCGTCGCCCACATTGACTTTTCTGTCAGTGCCCAGTTCTAATTAATTCCTAGAAATAAAGTGCTACAGAAATGGTTAATACACTACTGGCCATTAAAATTGCTACACCAATAAGAAATGCAGATGATAAACGGGTATTCATTGGACAAATATACTATACTAGAACTGACATGTGATTATATTTTCACGGAGTTTGGGTGAATAGATCCTGAGAAATGAGTACCCAGAAGAACCACCTCTGGCCGTAAAAACGGCAGTGAAATGCCTGGGCATTGCGTAAAACAGAGCTTGGATGGCTTGTACAGGTACAGCTGCCCATGCAGCTTCAACACGATACAACAGTTCATCAAGAGTAGCGACTAGCGTATTGTGACGAGCCAGTTGCTTGGCCACCATTGACCAGACGATTTCAATTGGGGAGAGATGTGGAGAATGTGCTGACCAGGGCAACAGACGAACATTTTCTGTATCCAGAAAGGCCCGTACAGGACCGGCTACATGCGGTCGTGCATTATCCTGCTGAAATGTAGGGTTTCGCAGGGATCGAATGAAGGGTAGAGCCACGGGTCGTAACACATCTGAAATGTAACGTCCACAGTTCAAAGTGCCGTCAGTGCGAACAAGAGGAGACCGAGACGTGTAACCAATGGCACCCCATACCATCACGCCGGGTGATACGTCAGTATGGTGATGACGAATACACGCTTCCAATGTGCGTTCACCGTGATGTCGGCAAATACGGATGCGACCATCATGATGCTATAAACAGAACCTGGATTCATCCGAAAAAATGACGTTTTGCCATTCGTGGACCCAGGTTCGTCGTTGAGTACACGATCGCAGGTGCTCCTGTCTGTGATGCAGCGTGAGGGGTAACCGCAACCATGGTCTCCGAGCTGACAATCCATGCTGCTGCAAACGTCGTCGAACTGTTCGTGCAGATGGTTGTTGTCTTGCAGACGTCTCCATCTGTTGACTCAGGGATCGACACGTGGCTGCACGATCCGTTACAAAATGGGTTCAAATGGCTCTGAGCACTATGGGACTCAACTGCTATGGTCATTAGTCCCCTAGAACTTAGAACTACTTAAACCTAACTAACCTAAGGACATCACACACATCCATGCCCGAGGCAGGATTCGAACCTGCGACCGTAGCAGTCGCACGTTTCCGGACTGCGCGCCTAGAACCGCGAGACCACCGCGGCCGGCGATCCGTTACAGTCATGCGGATAAGATGCCTGTCTTCTCGACTGCTAGTGATACGAGGCCGTTGGGATTCAGAACGTCGTTCCGTATTACCCTCCTGAACCCACCGATTCCATATTCTGCTAACAGACATTGGATCTCGACCAACGCGAGCAGCAATGTCGCGATACGATAAACCGCAATCGCGATAGGCTACAATCCGACTTTTATCAAAGTCGGAAATGTGATGGTATGCATTTCTCCTCCTTACACGAAGCATCACAACGACGTTTCACCAGGCAACGCCAGTCAACTGCTGTTTGTGTATGAGAAATCAGTTGGAAACTTTCCTCATGTCAGCACGTTGTAGGTGTCGCCAACGACGCCAATCCCTGTGTGAATGCTCTGAAAAGCTAATCATTTGCATATCACAGCATCTTCTTATTGCGGGTTAAATTTCGCGTCTGTAGCACGTCATCTGAGTGGTGTAGCAATTTTAATGGCCAGTAGTGTACTTGGTACTCGTCAGTATCAGCCAGTGAAATGATTAATAATCCTATTGTGCATTATATACAAGATCTAGAATAAATGTACTAAATGTACTGTGACAAAATCTTGCCGCTTTACAACTAGTCTGTTGCTTTCGTAAGAAAAAGAATGGCTTAAATGGCTCTGAGCCCTATGGGACTTAACTTCTGAGGTCATCAGTCCCCTAGAATTTAGAAGTACTTACACCTAACTAATCTAAGGTCATCACACACACCCATGCCCGAGGGAGGATTCGAACCTGCGATCGTAACGGTCGCACGGTTCCAGATTGTAGCGCCTAGAACCGCTCGGTCACACCGGCCAGTTTTCGTAACAAGATACTGGCTCTGCTACTGGCTTACATGAATGGATCCGGTAAACTTTGGTAAGTGCATGCGGTGGAGACAAGACAACTTTGCAAAGAAATATTTTTCGAAATATATCGCGTGCTCCAGTTTGAAAAGACGTTATATTATTGTAACCAAATTAATGTCATTGCGGCATTAACCTCTTAGAATCCTACCTCACTTCCTTCGTTCCTGCTCGTGTTTTCATCTCAGAAGCTTTGTCGTTGTGGGCGACACGAGAGCAGCAGTGTAGCTGTATGGAAGTTGAGCGAAGACAGAGGAGAAGTGTCGCCTGCCAGAGACAGCGCCTTAGCGCCGCCGATGAAAGTTGAATGCGAGCGCAAGGCGGCGCCGAGACCCGGCCGCGCCGGTGTAAGGCGGGCCGAGGCGTTAGCTGGCGCATCACTGATGCATGCGCGCCAGATTTCATTAGCAGCTGCCGCGCAGTGCAACGGAGCGGCGCAGCAGTCGGGCGGGTGTGCGCCGGTGGCAGCCTCGCACACAGAAACAAACACTCACAGCCGCACCCAGGAGGAGCCCGAATGACGTGCGCACGTGGCTCAGCAATTTCTCACTCTGCCCATGGGTGTCCATAAGTAAAGTTCCAGTCTCCCAACCCCGTAGGAAGAGAACCGCTACTCGGAATGGTGTCAGATTAGAACAGCGTGTTATTGACGCAGGGGGAAACATCGTGGAGGAAACAAAAATTTAACGAACCTTTTGTCAATAGATGGCGCTGGAAACGTCAGTTAGCAGTTGTGGCACTGTTAGTTAGGTAAGCCCATCCACCATGACACGATCATGGCCACATCGGGAGGAAAAAATCCATTTTTAATTCTCCTGAGGCCAATAACCTCATAAAAAGCAAAATGACAGCGGTTTTTTTATTTTCCTCAGGCCAAAATACGCATAAAAAGCAAAGTGTCATAGGTTTCTGACTGTCGTGAGACTGGCGCAAGACTTTTCATTATACTGTTCGTGCCACAAGTTGAAATCAAGAACCAGCATGTTCCAGGACGGATCAGAATTTCTCCGGGATATTGTCAGAATGTGTTGCGCAATGTGTGCCTTCAATTCAGTCACGTTCGTAACCGGAGCACTGAACACAAAATTTTTCAGGCAACGTCACAGCCAGAAGTCGCTCTGATTAAGATAAGGTGACCTGGACGCAGGATGTTTCGTAGGATTTTGTGCACCGTGCTCGCAGGCATGTCCAACGTTTGGGCATTTCCCTGTGCCTGTGCGTCGTTGGACACCAGCGCTGGAGCCCTTCTTCAACGTTGTGGCCACAACTTTTAAATACGTCGGACCAACTGCTTTCCTTCCTGTGCCACACTGCACTTCAAAAGAGCCTGTGTTTTTGAATTCTGTAATCGTTTTCCCCAGACCCTTACCAGATATGGGTCCAATGCATTTTTTCATTCCAGTGAGTGTGCGGGACAGTAGCCCACAGTCACCGTTCCTGTAAAAGAGCTTTACCAGCAGTGCGCGATGCTCTCAATATATATATATATATATATATATATATATATATATATATATATATATATATACTTTTATTTCCATGACATTTCCCCCCTGCGTCAATAATATGCTGTTCAGATGGTTCAGTCCCCTAGAACTTAGAACTACTTAAACCTAACTAACCTAAGGACATCACACACATCCATGCCCGAGGCAGGATTCGAAACTGCGACCGTAGCAGTCGCACGGTTCCGGACTGCGCACCTAGAACCGCGAGACCACCGCGGCCGGCAATATGCTGTTCAGATTTGACGTAATTCTCAAGAGTGGTTCTCTTTCTACAGCGTCTTGAAACAGGGAATTAATTATGAATTAGGCAGGAGCACAGACATAAATTAAAGAAGGGTTCAGGAGTGGTATTAAAATTCAGCGTGAAGGGATGTCAATGATAACATTCGTTTTATTTATTTAGCGTATTGCTTACAGAATTATATTTCAAAAGTAAATACAGTAAAGTTGATACAAGACAGGTGTTCGTTTTTTGGCGCACTATTCGAGAGTGGAATAATAGAGAATTATTGTGAAGGTGGTTTAATGGACCATCTGCGAGGCACTTTAGTGTGATTTGTAGAGTATCCATGTAGACGCAGAGAAAGTGATATGCATCAGTACAAGCAGTGTAGCTGGAGAACCGGCAGTGGGTAAAAGGAGTTGAAAGATCCATTTGTAGTCATAGCTGCATATCCAAAACGACTTCAACCAGTTACCTGCTGCTGGTATTAGATCTACAAAACCTTTCTGGGTATCGACGAATATTCGTTATGGGCAGGCATGCGAATTGTGGTCCAGTGTTTGCACCGAGATTCCGCAGTCGCATTGGTCATCGTCGATAATCCGCCAATTGTGCAGCATTGATTTGGTCACGGCGTCACCAGTTGTATACGGTTGAGAGGGCTCCATATTTTTCTTGGTTGATTTGCATCCAGGCGTTGGACTGTCGGATTCATGTTGTCTAAGTTCTTATGATCACGGAAGGACGTCCACTAATTTCTCCATTCATCTCTTCGATTTTAGGATTCTGGGACAGGCTGGCCAATATTCACCCAGATTGGTTCTCTAGACTGTAATCGAGTGCGTGGTAAGTGGTTCATTATTTTATGAATAAGCAAGACTTGTGAGTTTCATCCATTATGTGTTACTGCTTGTTGTCGTCGGAGATACGGAACGATGAACGAGGTAAAAATCAGAATTATGCAAAGTACGACAAAAATTGTTCTCGTAGGAAATCGTAGACAAAGGAGACAGCACCATAGAATTCGTTGACGACACTGCTGTCCTCGGATAAACTGAGACAGGGCTAAAAGAGACGTTCAAGGAAATGAAGAGGTTCAAAATGGCTCCGAGCACTATGGGACTTAACTTCTGAGGTCGTCAGTCCCCTGGAACTTAGAACTACTTAAACCTAACTAAACTAAGGACATCATACACACCCATGCCCGAGGCGGGATTCGAACCTGCGACCGCAGCGGTCACGCGGTTCCAGAGTGTAGCGCCTAGAACCGCTCGGCCACTCCGGTCGGCGAAATGAAGAGATATTGAGTTAGTTGGTTACATGTTCCACTGACCAAATTCATGACTAACGTTATGATGTGGAACGTATCAACAGAACGAACATAGAATTCTTATACACAGCTAAATGCATGGACATTACAGTTCTTTTAATAAATAGTTATCTCCACTGAAGAATTCCTCTGCAATATAGAAACAAATTGTTAGGGAAAATGTTCTTTAAATCTACGTTTCGAAATACCTGTTATGCATCAAACATTTAATTTCCATATTTTCAAAACGTTTTCTAGCTGCATGTTCAGTACTATTTGTGCCAAAATTAGATTCGTCAAGGGATAATAGAGATCATTTTTCCTTCGTGCTGTGCTTGTGAATATATCTGTTACTTTCAAACTTAGCTGGATTGTTGATAGTCAATTTTATACCATCTGTGACGCTGTGGTTAATATTCCCCATCGCGAGAAGTACGTTTGTGAGTTCTATACATAAATCTAACTACTTCCTTTTCTGCGATGAATAATTTTATCCTAAGAGAGGGGTTACCCCAGAACATTACCCCACAAGACATCAATAAATGAAAATATGCAGAATATGTTAACTCACTCACTTCTGTATCCATGTTGTTGGCTATGAGTCTTATGGCGAAAATAGGTGTATTTTAGTATCAAACTGCGTTAAATTTAACTCCGTTGCATAACTTAATTTAGAAGTTTTGCTGTCAAGAAGCAATGTGACTATCAGTATTTTGCAGTGGACACAGATACGGCATGCTCACACCTGGTATGTCACATCAATTACCGACCCTGGCCGGGAAGGATTTTCCATAAATTGGGCAGTCATGGCCAGGATAGGTTTTATGAATAGGATATTTCCTGATGCAGTTAGAATATTTCCCCAGGACAAGATTTACTAATAGAACATTCGGTGGTGTATTCAGGAAACGTCGATTTACATGCAGATTGAGATCGTGTTTCTCTGAAAGCACTAACTTGTTGCTGGCACCAAAACTTAACCGATGTTATCTCTTCCAGCTTTCATAAAGGTTTTGTGGATTCTGCTCAAATCTAGACTGATTTACCTGTGTCGTTACCAGCATCGATAATTTTGGAGGAGTTCTTTTTATATGTATGGCAGTCGGGAACATTATAATGAGTTTGATGCCGTAAATGTGGTTCAGCGCAATAATTTTCTGTTTGTGACAGATTTTTTGTTTGTTAGCGAACGAAAACTAGAAATGAAAGCAGATTAGAAAGAACATTAGCAAAAATAATCAATCAGAAATTATGGAGGCAGATTAGGGTGGAGAATAAATTGTGACAAACAGAACGGATGATGTTTCCTACAGAGCAGTTAGCCTTGAGTAACAGCGTAGATAAGGCAGAATTAGCGGACTGTGTAGAACCGCTCAGTGATAGTTTTAAGGAGGAAGGATGTATTATTGCACCACAACATGCTGATGCGATCGTAACAACCATAAATTATGAAGTAAGGGTAGTGGCAACAGGGACGTTACCCACAAAGAAATACGCAAATCAGTCTGGGCACTTCTTTCACTGGAACTGAAAGACATTAAATTCAGACTTATAGAACTGGTCAAAAAAAATGTATAAGGAGGTGGGACAAGCAAGGGAGAAAACGAAGAAATGCCTATAAAGCACCGAGCAGGGAATAGAAAACGCAAGGAAGGCAGGAATGCCTATGACAGAAACACATGGAGATCTAAGGAAAGTAATAAGTAGGTAGGCGAGATAACGAGACAACTAGCACAAATATTTAGGTTACAGACAAATGTAACCTAGATACAAGAGAAGCAAGAAACTCAGGAAAAGTGGTTAGAGTAGGTAGAAAAAAAAACACGTTAACAAGGTCTGAGATGGGATCAGCAACCTGCCACAAGTCACGGAAACGCAAGTATGCCAAGCTATAAAACAGCTATCAATTAACAACCGCACAGTTGTGGAGGAGGAGATTAGGAACACAAGTACAAACGGCTTACGTTTAAGGAAAGACAAGAGGCACTAAATAAGCGGCAGAAGAAGAGGAATCAAACCTTAGCGCAAGATTGTGGCAGATTCGAGGCGAGAGTAGGGCAAATCCTTGACGGTCAGAAGAGGCGACAAATGCACACAATTACACGCCTCTTACAAAGTCATGTGCATGCGACAAGTAGTAGTAACCCATGAGACAGCCTGGACCCAGAACTTATTATCAGTTTGAGAAACGTAAGTGGAAGAGGTATCCTATCAGCAGAAGCAATGAAGACAGCACAAGAGTAAGAAGAATTTAACTGTAAACAATTCCTCTTAAGTCAGAAATTCCCGAGGTACAGAGACAATGGCAATACATTGTATCCGAAGACTTGGGTTGTGCAATTTGAACAATTACTGCCAACACCATGGCCATGGAGCACAAACCTTTGACGTTAGCTTGAAGGCGACACCGCAGCGAAAATGAAATCAATTACACTAAATTAGGCTTCATATGAAAAGATTAAAGCTGCATATCTCTTGAGCTATTGGTGTAAAGTACATCAAGAAATTTTCGTGAGCTAAAACTTAGAATCATCTGGATTCCAAAGTCCTGTAAAATTCTTCGAATCAGTGCTCAACAAAAATTAATTTCTGGATACGCCATGCACACCATTGGAAATCACTGAGTTTTGTTGTATGATACAGCCCACATGGTACCAACAAGTACTCGCAGCACGTTTCGGAGAGGACATCAAAGAACTTAAAAGGAAGTAGAGTTTGCCATGGAAGAGACTAATGTACGAGAGAGAAGAGGTGAACACAGTGTTGGTTTGGTAGGCCATTCCTTTTATGTTGACACAAGAAACAACGGATTCGGAACTCATGGACTGAAACAGGGTTGTCCATATTCGTCAAATCGAGGAAGCCGGAATAATTACAGATAGAACAATAGAAACAGATTTCGGCAGAAATATAACGAACCACGTAGGAACAGGTCGCAGGCGAAATTATTGAGATAAGACTGCCAAATCCTTGGTATAGTAGGAACTCAGACACTACATCATCTCAGTGACTGACAGGAGACATAGGAATGGCGGCAGCAGAGCCTGTGAATCATGTCAGAACACACCGAACAAATTTGAGGATACAGGAGAATAGCCTAAAAACAGTAGTAGGAAGGAAAGAGGATGTCACTGCGTTTGGCACTTAAGAACAAAGAGACGAGGTTAGTGATGATGAAGAAAGCGAGGATGCTAATATCGATGAAGATAACATACGAGGAAATTTGTATGATGAGCAAACTGAAATGGAAGAGGACACCACAGCGGTACTATAAGAACCCGTGGATCACACTGAATCTTCACTTGTTTATAGTAAATCTCAAGTTCAGTAAAAGTAAAATATTTTAAATTATTGTCGATATTAAATTTTGTGTGGTAGTTGTGTTTCTCTCCTGTAGATAAGAGTATCACTTAGTGAAAAACAAAGTATAGAATCTGTTGTTATTAGCAGATATTTCTGAGAATAAATTAGTAAAGAGTATCACTTAGTGAAAAACAAAGTATAGAATCTGTTGTTATTAGCGGATATTTGTGAGAATAAGTTAGTAATTTCAGGTCTAAGATGAATAGAAGATATGCAGGAGGGATATTGCAAAACGTGTACCTAACGAGTAAGGAGAGTAAGACTGATCTCAGGAGTGGAATGAGGATCCACACATGTGAGTGAAGAACAGGGGAGAGTGATGCAGTTTGAGTAGAATATTGTAGCAATGTGAGGACATCCTCCCGTACAGTATAGGGAAACATGTCTGGATCTCTTTTATTCATTTCTGTTGTCCTTAGCCGGTGGGAAGAATTGTGGTGTAGTTATAGGTACTACTTTTGTCCACACCATATGAGGGTCTCGACAGTGAGATGAAGTGTGCGTTTTGTTATTAATGTCAGCAAATAAGCTGCAGGAATAGTTTTACTGTAAGCAAGTTTTTCCCTTACATTGCAGTGGCCTTTCACTTTCACCTGTGCTCCAGCGGAGGGGATGAGCCATCTCGGCAACAAGGAGCCAGCAGGAACGAGCTTGGAGGCAGCCAGAAGATCCACTTCACAAAAAGAGTGCGCTCCCGCGAAAGCTGCACTGGTTGTTGCCAAAACAAACAGCAGGCGCTTTGCCTGTAACGTCAACGAGTGTATACACACTGTGAGAAAAAGCGAAGGCGTGAAAGCTATCATGAACTTGCTTTCAAGCCATAGAGAATGGGCTTTTATTTGCAACTCTATTTATGTTGATGAGTACAGCTGTGCAGAATTAGAACCATAGCATCCCCCTTCTGAAGACAATGACATTGGCTGGTCTGACACATAAGCTACACTGGGCCACAAAAACATTTCAATATCCTATTTTTTTCTATTCATGAGAAACTTCATTGGCATCACATGTGCATAAGTAATGTTGATGAGCACTCTTCAAATAACCACCAATCATGAAAAGCAATGCAACAGCTGGTCCCACTTCTCCACCAACCATTATCCTTCTTTTTTTTTTGGCTCAACGAGAGACCTGAATTTTCTCACTAGTGTCAAATCAGTTCGAAAACATCCCTTGACATACCATAAATGTTGGCGGTCTGACACAAAATGCACAGCCGGTATAAGGGAACTACTGCTCTCTCTCCAAATTATGACAAGACGCAAACAGAGTGAGATGTTAAGAAGAAGAAGAAGAACCATTTGTATTGACAGTATGTCGACATTATCCATCCCGCCACATGAAAGTGCTTCGTCAATGAACTTTCCAATCTACTCCTCCCACAAGAAAAGCAGGTCAACTCAGCGAAAGGACACGACAATGAACTTACTTAGTGCTACAACTTGCAACTAACAACGATCGACAAACAGTTATCTTCTCAGGAACTGTACGTCATGTTTTGTTAAGTAAACGTTCGTGTGCCAGTGTCCATATAAATTATCATTTCACATGTTGAATTTAAACTGTGACACCATATCAAATGACGTTAAGCTCTTTCTTTTATATATTTATATGGATATGATTTGTTGTCTAACAATAATAGTGACACAAAAGGTATCACATATATAGGTATGATATGTAAACTCATGATTTCCAGAATGTAAGTCAAGCAAAACTTTAATGATCTCTTCGTAGGAAATTCTTATGAGGATATACTGTGGCTCTGTATCATACTGGTAGCCGTGTTTTTATTACACATTATTGTCACAACACTTCTTTGTCCTTTGTATTATATCTTTGACGTTATTGATGCATTTATTACAATTGTTGTGTTTGTTTGTCTATGTATTATATTAGGATTGTGCAGATTACAAGTATGCCTGATAGCGAGCAAAATGTGGTAACGCTTTTACACATTAATAATGTATGATTTTGTCTTTATGTTTAACAATGAATGAAAGAATGAATGCATTATTTGGCAACTATGAACAGAGTGAAAGTGGTAAAAAAAAAAACACTAAGGAATTGGGAAAAAATACTTGAGAAATGAGTGAAGCTTAATTACAATTGTAGAAGTTTTTCGTGTGTTCCAATAAATGAGTTTTTCAGGCTGGTTTTCTCTTTTCATCAAACGAAGCTTGTGTTTGATATTATTGTGGAGCTAAGTCAATCAATCTAATAATAAAGTCTTCAGCACCAATCCCGCAATGTGTATGAATGGACTTAGTTGGTGCCCACAGCAACGAATGAAGTAATTTTAGGTCCAAGTTGAAATCCCGCTTCCTAACATACCCCATTCCAATCAGTGTCTTGGCAATTCCACACAGCACTATATCAATATAGATGAAAGTGGGAACACAAAACTGGTTTGTTTGTGTCACAGTTCATTCTTTAGAGTAACGCCACCTGCTCAAATTTTGTATTACTGGTTGGGAGTGATGAGCAGCATGAGGCCTTCCTTGGCCTGCCTTTCCTTTTTTTTCGCGTAAATCCAATTTATATTTATACAAATAATGTTCGGTAGATAGAATTTTTCTAATTTAATGAGACATTAACAGCAACAATTGTATGGTCAGCTCACTTTATCTAATTACCAACATCGGCATATGTAGAGGTTGTATTTAGATTGTGAAACGAAGTTTTTGGTAGAGCGATGAGCGCGGAACGCAGTTAGCGTAATGGTAGACCCATGGTGTGCGGGTGCACTGTGGGGAACGAGCAAAGCTTGAGGGAAAGCCGACGAAGGACGGAGGCTAGTGACCGTGCAAAACGGAAGATGGGCGCCCACCAAATATATTTCAGCGTGGGCGTCACTGTGTGGCTTGATCCAACTTTCGCCATCTACATAACAATACCGGCAGATTCGTCCACAATTAAAACTGCACCGAAGCGTATCATGCATTCAGAGGACTACCCACCTTTACTCATCAGTTCTTATACGAAAACTGTCTTTTGATCCTTGCTGTGTGTTTCGGTAATGGGGACCCATTTATACAGGGTGGTCCATTGGTCGTGACCGGGCCAAATATCTCACGAAATAAGCGTCAAACGAAAAAATTACAAAGGACGAAACTTGTCTAGCGTGAAGGGGAAAACCAGATGGTGCTATGGTTAGCCCGCTAGATGGCGCTGTCATAGGTCAATCGGATATCATCTTTATTATGTATTCGTGTAGTACGTAAAGAAAAATGAATGTTTTAGTTGGACCACTTTTTTCGCTTTGTGATAGATGGCGCTGTAATAGTCACAAACATATGGCTCACAATTTTAGACGAACAGTTGGTAACAGGTAGGTATTTTAAATTAAAATACAGAACGTAGGTACGTTTGAACATTTTATTTCGGTTGCTCCAATGTGATACATGTAAATTTGTGAACTTAATTCAGAGAACGTATGCTGTTACAACGTGATTACCTGTAAATACCACATTAATGCAATAAATGCTCAAACTGATGTCCGTCAACCTCAATGCATTTGGCAAAAAGTGTAAAGACATTCCTCTCAACACCTAGTAATTCGCCTTCCGCAATGTTCGCACATGCATTGACAATGCGCTGACGCATATTGTCAGGTGTTGTCGGTGGATAACGATAGCAAATGTCCTTCAACTTTATCCACAGAAAGAAATTCGCGGACGTCATATCCGGTGAAACTGCGGGCCATGGTATGATGATTCGACGACGAATCCACCTGTCATGAAATATGCTACTCAATACCGCTTCAAGCGCACGCGAGCTATGTGCCTCACATCCGTCATGTTGGAAGTACATCGCCATTCTGCCATGCAGTGAAACATGTTGTAGTAACTTAGGTAGAAAATTACGTAGGAAATCAGCATACATTGCACTATTTAGATTACCATCGATAAAATGGGGGCCAATTATCCTTCCTCCCATAATGACGCACCATACATTAACCCGCTAAGGTCGCTAATGTTCCACTTGTCGCAGCCATCGTGGATTTTCCGTTACCCAATAGTGCATATTATGCCGGTTTACGTCCCCGCTGTTGGTGAATGACACTTCGCTGCTAGATAGAACGCTTGTAAAAAATCTGTCATCGTCCCGTAATTTCTCTTGTGCCCAGTGGCAGAACTGTACACGACATTCAAAGTCGTCGCCATGCATTTCTTGGTGCATAGAAATATGGTACGGATGCAATCGATGTTGAATTAGCATTCTCAACGCCGACGTTTTTGACATTCCCGACTCTCGAGCAATTTGTCTGCTACTGATATGTGGATTAGCCGCGACTGCAACTAAAACACCTACTTGGGCATCTGCATTTGTTGCAGGTCGTGGTTGACGTTTCACATGTGGCTGAACACTTCCTATTTCCTTAATGTAACTATCCGGCGAACGGTCCGGACACTTGGATGATGTCGTCCAGGATACCAAGCAGCATACATAGCACTCCCCCGTTGGGCATTTTGATCACAATAGCCATACGTCAACACCATATCGATTTTTTCCGCAATTGGCAAACGGTCCATTTTAACACGAAGTAAACACCGTCCGTACTGGCGGGATGTTACGTGATACGACGTACTTATACGTTTGTGACTATTACAGCTCCATCTATCACAAACCAAAAACAGTGGTCCAACTAAAACATTCATATTTATTTAAGTACTACACGAATATGTACTAAAAATGGGGGTTCCTATTTTAAAAACGCAGTTGATATCCGTTTGACCTATGGCAGCGCCATCTAGCGGGGCAACCATAGCGCCATCTGGTTTCCCCCTTGAAGCTACACAAGTTTCGTTCTTTGTAGTTTTTTTCGTTTGACGCATATTTCGTGCGATATTTGACCCGGTCACTATCAGTGAACCACCCGGTAATAGTGTGTGTCTGTGCGTCCGCGCTTGTGTGCGTGACCGCATGGAAGAGAAGCGGTGTAGCTACGTAAGACAATATGCCAATTAACTGTTCCTTGATGGATACTGATCCTAACATTACCATAAGACAAGTAGTAGTGGAAGTATTATATGTGTGGGTTAGTTTTAGTGATGCAAGTTTCAGCCGTAGTTGTTAGTCCAGAAAAACTAAGGCGGTGATAGCAATAACAGGCATTTGTAATTTGCGATAGTTGCATGTTTTGTTATTATAATTTTAGTATATGCTGTGTTAACACAGCTAGTATCAATGGCAGTAAGTAATAAAGATAATTGTAATATTAGTGACAGTGGTTTGAAATGACGAAAACCTATGGTTTTTTTTCTGTCACAATAAAGGAACACCAGACTGAGAATGGAAAAAAAATCCATTAAAAACTACATGCAAGGCATTGTCCAGTCACATTAATACGACCACTCCCCAAAATCCTAAATAATCACCTTCTGCAGCGCGAGATGTGAAGGAAGACAGTCAGTGAGGCTCTGGAAGGTACCGACAGGAATGTGGAGATATACCGACTCCAGTGACGTGGCAGCTGCGCTAGATTCCTCGACTGAGGCACGAAAAACTCGTCAGATTCTCGATAGGGTTTTAATCGGTCAATTTGGTGGCCAGGGAAGCGCTTTAAACTCATCCTGGTGATCTTCGAACCACGCACGTACGCTGTGAGCCGCATGTCCTGCTGGTGGATGCTACCGTGCCGAGGATAAACAAACTGCATGTAAGGGTGGACATGGCGTCCAAGGATAGCTGCATACTTGTGTTGATCAATTGTGCCGAAATGACGAGATCTAACCAGGAATGCCATGAAGACATTCGACAGACCACAACGTTCACTCGATTGTTGCAGGATGTTTGCATTCAGACATTTCACAGTGCACACGCCGACAGCCAACTCTCCAATGATACTTAAAAAGTGGTTCATCTGAAGAGGGCACCAGTTCAGTGGACGTCCAGTTGTGATGATGGCGTGCAAACTCCAGCCTTTGTCGTCGATCAACAGCAGTCAGCAAGGGTGCATGAAACAAGCGTCTGCTGCGCAAGCACATATGCAGCTACATTCGCTGGTCGGTCGTTGAGGAGGTTGTTTGTAGCCCATTGGTTCATCTGGACAGATAGCTTTTCAACATTCGCAAATCTATTCTCCCGTTCACATCTCCAAACCACAGTTGCCTCCACGCCAGGTTTGGAAACATGATTTTACAATACACGGTTACTTTAACCAAGGTACCATTGAGCAGTATACCAGCTTAGCCATTTCGGAACTCCTTCTACCCTCGGCCCGAAAGCCAATGATCATGCCCTTTTTCTTTGCGCATTACGACAACGACTGCACTCTTTTGCACTCTCTCCCCCCCCCCCCTCCGGCCCCCGCCCCCCCCTCGCCATCCGTAGACAAGCTTTAAATATTCTCTATTTCTACCTTCCATGCCACCTACCACCTCTGAGTAGTGATCACATTAACGTCACTGAACCATGCAGAAGAAACAATTTAAGATAAGGATAACCAATATGATAGGCAATGTAAATTCAGTTTAATATTCAGAACATATTACTATAAGGAATCACGTAAACATAATCTTATATTCAATGGTCCATTATTCTCACAAAAAGAAACTATAATACAGTAAATAAATAAATACAAATACAAAGAGATATGCAGCCACGAGGTGTTGCTGGCTGCTCGTCATGACCATATTATGACCAGACTGTGTTGAAAAACAATAATTGAGCTTGCTTCGCCTGTGTGCTAGCTATACACTGTGTCAAACGATTCAGCTGATACCTGAAGCTTTGTTGGTGCGGATTGCAGAGCGCATTGAAGCACTCCTCGTATAACTCCCTTCCAGAGTGCAATTTTTTCGTTCAATGAATTCTCCGACCAAAAAACCCAACAAACTGGACAAAACATCGTTTCAAGATCTGAATAACCAGACATCTTTGAAGCGGAAACACTCTCGGAAGCTGCACATTCGCTCATGGTTTGTTGGGGTGCCTATGATAACAAGAGGAGAGAGTGCTTCAGTCCTGTGCACGGTGGAAGTCACTGCATGGGTCGGACGCACACGCAGATTGCGACAGCAATTTCAGCACTGTTCCTGGTCACTTCGTAGATAGCAGATAGCAGGTGTTGTATCGAGTCGCATTGGAAGACTTACTCTGGGGAACACCACGTTATATTGAGCCTGGAGATGGATCTTTCCAGCAGCCTCCTTGCAGACACATAAAAGCTAAAAGTAAATCCGGAAAGGAAAGACAAAGTGTATGAGTGAAAGGCGGAGACTTGGCAGGAAAACAACTGAGCGCGTCCCGCCTGCGAGCAAGTCGGCAGAGAATCTGCCCGTATCGCGGGGCCATTGGGACGCGGCAGGACGAGGCGCGCAGATTTCATTATGGTAATGCGAGGCGGCGCCGGAGCGAATGGGGAGGGGGTAGGGGAAGGAGCCAGGGGGGGGGGGAGAGGGGCGGAGGGGAGGGGGCCGGCCCCGGGCTGTCCGCGCGGAAAATGAGATGTTCTCATCTTGTCAACACTCCACGCCGGACTCAAAGAAATGCGCGCTCCACAAAGGACCGCCGTAGCACGGCTGGCTCACTTTACAAAACATCTACAGAGGCCTAATTGTGTGAGAGTTACTACTATCTCCGCTGGAATTCGTCACTGCAGAATTTTCACAAGCGTATGTTATTTGTTCAAACTGGAAATACAATATCCTTCGGCCTAACGTAGATGGGGAGGAAAAAACTCTGTTCACCGTCTAAGCGAAAGGCTCTATCCGAAGATACATCCCACTGACAGCATCTTCTTCAACCACTATACTATTATTATTATTATTATTATTATTATTATTACAACTATTGAATTCTTGCAAATTCTAAAGGACCTCGAAAACAGAGATAAGATGTTTAGAAAATAACTCAGTTAGCTTTTCTTTTGGTTCTTCTTGTTATTCCCATAGCTCTTTACTCTTTCCGAGAAGGCTTATTTATGTTCTTGCGACCACTTTGGCCTCTACTGTTTTTGTTTTGCTTGCTCTGATGTAACTTTTCATTTGTCTTATTTTTGTCTGAAGGTGTCTCTTTGTAAAATGTCTGTTGTTCTGATGTTGGTGTTTTCGAAGTTCTTTCCAATTTCGTACAGCCAAGGTGTTAAGCTCTTAAATGATTATTATCCTTTTTGTCAGTCGCTTTTCTGGTAGTCTGTTCAGGCGACCCAAGAATTTCATTTGCCTTTTTTTTACTGTCGATTTCGATGTTTGAAATCTTTTCTTTAGTTTTGATTAATTGTAGCTTGTAATCGTCTTGGGTATGTCTACTACTAAAATTTCCCTAATGTTCTTCTCTCTTATTTTGGCTTTTTTCAAGTTAATGTTTTCTGTTAAGTCTCATCGTTTTTCATGCGTAGAGGACTCTCGGTTTTATGACTCTGTTATAGTGCCGATTTTCATGTGTCTAGGCATGGATTTTTTGTTGCAGAGGTTTTGGACTAAGAGTAATGCCTTTTTGACTTATGGGATACGATTTTTCTGTGAGGTTTTTTTCAAGGCCTATCGATTCAATGAACTGTCCGATGTATTTAAAGTCCGAAACCCAGTTGTTATTACCATATTTTGCCTTCAGGTACGCGATTCAGTTTTCTCGAATGAGATTTGTAGCCCTACTTTTTCTGCAGATTTTCTAAGTACCTTCATCATTTGTAAGTATCGTTAGGTCGCCCGCAGACGCGAGGTATGGTATGCAGAGATTGTTTTTGGGAGAGTTCAGTAGGACTGGCTTCCAAACTCCACGTTTCTTCCATTCTTGTCCTGGAGGACGTTGAACAGAGTAGGAGAGAACTCCATTTCGTTGACTTCTTGTCTCATTATTATTATTACTATTATTATACTCACGGAGATGTGGTCTATCTATGTAACTAAAGAAAAGGCTATATTAGTGCCATATGCGTTTCGCTTCTTTTTGGAAAATTGGAAATTGTTGGTAAGGTCTTATGGGCCCAAACTGCTGAGATCATCGGTCCATAAGCCTATACACTACTTAATCTAACATTAACTTACGCTATGGACAACACACACACCGATGCCCGAGGGACGACTCGAACCTCCGACGGGGGAAGCCGCGCTTCTTTTTATTGACGAAGCGTCCTAATGGGACTGTTATCCATGTTTGTGTATGCATATCGTCAGTATCCTTAGGTGGTGCAGTCTCCTTAAATTTCCCTTCCTCAGAGCTCGCTGTATCAGGAAACATCTACGTTGTACATCTATAAATTATTTTTATACCTACGAACACTATTATTATTATTATTATTATTATTATTATTATTATTATTTCCAGCAGCTGCAGTATCGGCAGTATTATCTTTACTATGCAATCTGACATTTTCCCGGCTTATTTGTAATTTATAGAATTCTCTGGTGTCCGGCATGGTCACGTCGTAATTCGTCCACAGTATTTCGGCAAACAGATACTTTGCCATCTTCAGGTGCTCCCTGATGAATGCTGCGTTGCTCCTCTCGGCGTCCTATGAATATCCTGGCCGGTATCTACTCCACCACACCACTCCGCTCGCTGTCTGCTGTCTTCTCGGTCCATCTGTGGGAAAATATGAACATCACATTCGATATTCCACTCACTTCGCAAAACACCTACAAGAACTTCGCCTCCATGATTCTGACCTGTTGGTGGTTTTCGATAGTGCCCTTCTTCAGCAGGGTACCACTGAAGGACTGTGAAACCGATAAGCAAGAAATTTCACACCAACCTGACGAGGCTCTGAGTTTGTACTCACTTCAACGTATTTTCTGTTGGATGGAAATTTTTATGGACAGAGAGTTGCGGCGGATTTATTCATGGAGATTTTAGGCCACTGGCAAAAATTTGACGGCTAAAGAGGACTGTGAAAGACTATGTTGAACTCAGTGCTCGAAGAGTATATAAAATATCGTGTGTGTGTGTGTGTGAAGAGTTCTATATTGGACAGGCTGTGCGTACTATTGAACAGCGTAGTGTGGAACAGGAGAGATGTTTTCGCCTGTGGTATCCTGAGAAATCAGCTGTGGCGGAAGGTAGTTTAGAAAAGTACGCCGTATTGCATTTTCCGTCACATCTGTTATTGTTTTTGAGGCAGTGTTATAAAAGAAGCGTTCGAGTTGAAAGTTTCCGACATCCTCAATAAAGACGGCGGACTGCAACTAAGCATAGCTCGGAACCCGTTGAAGTAGACAGATGAAGTGGGCGCGGCATGTGTACAATGAAAACATTACCGTATATAGTGCTGGAGCGACCACCAGTGACGTCACTGAAGACAGCGCGGCTATATAGGGACAACAGCAGCAATCATTCGACAGTCACCACTTGATACTGGCTGAGGAGAACTCAGCTCGAAGCTCGTGGGTTTTAAACCAACGGACGCGGCTGGAAGCCAGAGAACATTTTATCAGTATACGAGGGTCAGTCAAATGAAAGCCTTAAATTTGTAATAACAAATCGAAATTTCGCGCCGTTATCCCGTGAGTTGGTAAGCGTGCTACAAACAGCATTCAGAATGGCCTGTAGGTGGCAGCATAGTGCACATGCACACATACGGTCGCAGTATCAGTATAAAGATTGCCGGCCTACTTGCGACTTGCACCAGGGAAAAACAGCGTTCTGTTATTCATTTTTTGTGTAGAGAAGGTGTGAAACCTA
Source organism: Schistocerca gregaria (assembly GCF_023897955.1). Taxonomy (NCBI): domain Eukaryota; kingdom Metazoa; phylum Arthropoda; class Insecta; order Orthoptera; family Acrididae; genus Schistocerca; species Schistocerca gregaria. Next base: position 1,046,161,147 of record NC_064920.1, on the reverse strand, counting down.
TTGAAATTCATCGACGAATGAAGGTTCAGTACGGTGATGCATGTTTGTCACAGCAGCAAGTCTACGAATGGAGTAGGAAGTTCGCAAATGGTGTGACTTCAGGGGAAGATGTTCCTCGTCCAGGTCAGGCACAACGAGTTGTGACTCCACAGACCATTGCAGCAGTTGAAGTCATAGTGAAGGAAAACCGCCGAGAGACACTGAATGACATTGAAGCATATTTACAGATTGGTCATGGGTCAGCACACCACATTGTTCATGATGAGCTCCAGTTTCACAAAGGGTCTGCATGATGGGTGACACGGCAGTTGACTCCTGAAATGAGAGAACGACGTGTTGATGGTTGTGAAGAACTTCTTCGGCGAACGAGAAGGTGATGGCTTCCTTGCAAGGATCGGTACTGGGAACGAAACCTGGGTTCACTTCCACCAACCGGAAACGAAGAGAGTGAGCAAGGAATGGCGACATTCCTCATCACCCAAACCAAAGTTTCGAACAGAACCATCAGCAGGGAAGGTTATGCTGACTCTCTTTTGGGACGAAAAGGGCGTCATTCCGGAGCAGTACATGCCTAGAGGGACAACTGTCACCAGTGCATCATACACAGGTCTCCTAAAAAATCACCTGCGGCCTGAAATCATATCAAAGCGACGTGGTTTGCTGTCAGCAGATGTCCTTTTGCAACATGACAATGCGAGACCCACACTGCCAGTACAACATTTGCAACGATCACAGACCTGCATTTTGAGTGTCTTCCTCATCCACCATACTCACCAGACCTTGTCCCAAGTGATATCCATATGTTTCGACCACTCAAAGACGCAATGGGAGGAAAGAAGTTCCGTTCTGATGAAGTGGTATGCCACGCGGTGCATGAGTGGTTGCGCGGACTACCAAAAGAATTTTTTGTAGAGGAATTTATGCACTTTGTAAGCGGTGGAGGACTTGCATTGAGCGTGGGGGAGATTATGTTGAAAAGTAATACAGCTTTCTACCACTTATGCACAATAAATAATATTTAAAAAAATATTTAAGGTTTTCATTTGACTCACCGTCGTATGTCGCCGAGAAACTATGTATTCGTGCATTCGTATAATGATGAATATACTTCAAGGAAAAAAGCAGTGGAACAAGTTCATCTAAAACCGATTTGTTTCTACAGCCACGTTGATGATACGTTTGTCTTTTGGTCACATGGACGGAAAAGCTTAAGCGAATTTCTCCAACATCTCAACTCATGTATCCCAACAGGTCGTTTACCATTGAGGTGTAACAGGATGGCGCCCTTTCTTTTCCTGACGTCTTAGTGAAACAGAACCCTGATGGCAACGTGGGACGCAGTGCGTACAGAAAGCCTACACACACTGTTCTGTATTGCATGCCTCCAATAGTCACCACAACTCCCAGCGTGAAGGTGTTTTACGCACACTCCACAGAGCACTATGCGTCTGTGACTAAGACAGCCTTCCAGCAGAACTGAAGCAACTCGAGACGACACTCAGAAGAAATTGGTACAGCAATAAGAAGATCAGGCTTGCAGTCAGAGAGATTGTTCCAAGGCAACGGTAGAAAGCAGAAGAAGAAGAAGGTGACTTCAAATCGCTGGCGTGTAGACCGTTCGTCGGAAATACTTCCAGAAAAATTAGCAGGATCCTAGAGCGACGCAGTGTACAATACACTCCTGGAAATGGAAAAAAGAACACATTGACACTGGTGTGTCAGACCCACCATACTTGCTCCGGACACTGCGAGAGGGCTGTACAAGCAATGATCACACGCACGGCACAGCGGACACACCAGGAACCGCGGTGATGGCCGTCGAATGGCGCTAGCTGCGCAGCATTTGTGCACCGCCGCCGTCAGTGTCAGCCAGTTTGCCGTGGCATACGGAGCTCCATCGCAGTCTTTAACACTGGTAGCATGCCGCGACAGCGTGGACGTGAACTATATGTGCAGTTGACGGACTTTGAGCGAGGGCGTATAGTGGGCACGCGGGAGGCCGGGTGGACGTACCGCCGAATTGCTCAACACGTGGGGCGTGAGGTCTCCACAGTACATCGATGTTGTCGCCAGTGATCGGCGAAAGGTGCACGTGCCCGTCGACCTGGGACCGGACCGCAGCGACGCACTGATGCACGCCAAGACCGTAGGATCCTACGCAGTGCCGTAGGGGACCGCATCGCCACTTCCCAGCAAATTAGCGACACTGTTGCTCCTGGGGTATCGGCGAGGACCATTCGCAACCGTCTCCATGAAGCTCGGCTACGGTCCAGCACACCGTTAGCCCGTCTTCCGCTCACGGCCCAACATCGTGCAGCCCGCCTCCAGTGGTGTCGCGACAGGCGTGAATGGAGGGACGAATGGAGACGTGTCGTCTTCAGCGATGAGAGTCGCTTCTGCCTTGCTGCCAATGATGGTCGTATGCGTGTTTGGCGCCGTGCAGGTGAGCGCTACAATCAGGACTGCATACGACCGAGGCACACAGGGCCAACACCCGGCATCATGGTGTGGGGAGCGATCTCCTACACTGGCCGTACACCTCTGGTGATCGTCGAGGGGACACTGAATAGTGCACGGTACATCCAAACCGTCATCGAAACCATCGTTCTACCATTCCTAGTCCGGCAAGGGCCTTGCTGTTCCAACAGGACAATGCACGTCCGCATGTATCCCGTGCCACCCAACGTGCTCTAGAAGGTGTAAGTCAACTACTCTGGCCAGCAAGATCTCCGGATCTGTCCCCCATAGAGCATGTTTGGGACTGGATGAAGCGTCGTCTCACGCGGTCTGCACGTCCAGCATGAACGCTGGTCCAACTGAGGCGCCAGGTGGAAATGGCATGGCAAGCCGTTCCACAGGACTACATCCAGCATCTCTACGATCGTCTCTATGGGAGAAAAGCAGCCTGCATTGCTGCGAAAGGTGGATATACACTGTACTAGTGCCGACATTGTGCATGCTCTGTTGCCTATGTCTATGTGCCTGTGGTTCTGTCAGTGTGATCATGTGATGTATCTGACCCCAGGAATGTGTCAATAAAGTTTCCCCTTCCTGGGACAATGAATTCACGGTGTTCTTATTTCAATTTCCAGGAGTCTATGTATTTCGACCTCCTGCGAAAACCTTGAGTCTACTAAGCTCAGTGAAGGAGGGGATCTAGGCCTTCTCAAACCAGGCGTCATCAAATCGCCTGCCAGTGCGGCAAATCATACACAGGGGAAACTGTTCGCACGGTAGAAGAGAGGTGTTGTGAACATAACACGCCACACTGAATTATGCGAGACCACCAAATGGGCAGGGGCCGACCATAGCACAAAAATTGACCATACTGTGGATGACGAAAACACCAAAATACTTAGGCAATCATCCTCATTCTGCAATTTCTTAATTAAAGAGGATCGAGGGCGGTAGCGCGGACACTGCAAGTCAAAGCGCGGACTGAGGCGCCGCTTCCCCCACCACCGCCGCCGTCAGCCGCGGCGACCAAGCGACGCCTAGGGGACCAGCACAGCAATCGTCAGAGACCACCCGAAGATGGCAATGTATCTGTTTGCCGAAATCTAGTAGATGAGTTACACGCGACCAGGCTGAACTTTAGTGGTTCATATTCACTATTATTTACTCACATCGCCACCTCAGACAACAAATCATTTTAATACTGTTTGTCATATTAAAAATGTTATTTACTAGATAACTATGACGTAAAAAACATACTGTATGTGTGAATCCCTGGTCCGATGTAAGAGTAGTTCTGATGTCACTAATCAGTTCAGGTTAAATATATAAATAAATAAAATAAAACAATAAACTGGCAGCTAAGATCGCAGGAATTCTTTTTGTTCCATGATTACCGGTTTCGGCGAAACTAAAGCCGTCATTATCGGATCTTAGGACACATACAGGTTACAACATCAAGGCAAACAATGGTGATATTTATAGTTGCCTGTAACACGCAGGCCTTACAAAATTGTCGTGACTAGCACATAGGCGTCCAAGAGAGATTACATTATAAATGTTAAGTGTCTCCATCACATACAAGCCTAAACTAGGTACTAAGTACCTAGCTACCTAAGTACCTAGCTTTACAAGCATCTAGATCGCTCCCACATGAGCACAATGTGCTCCCTACAAAATAAATCAAATGTGTTATGGAAAAAATATTCCTCAAAGCAAACAACCCTAACTTGACCTCTGACTCAATAAGAAATCAATGGGAATGCCCTTTATAAGAGATTTTGTCCTGAGGAGCAATCAGTTTCCCATTTCAAAAAAATGAAAATTAGATGTTGGATTATGAGGACCTATAATATTGTGCAAAAATGAGTCGTGGCATTCTGAAACCTGCCTTAAACAACAAACTCATAAAATCAAACACACCTAGCTACTTTTAATGTAAATTCACTCTTAAAAACAGGAAAACTTCAACAAATTTTCTAAAAGAAAAAAATAATGACAGCGCTGCAAGAAACAAGATTCACTGATGAACATCCTTCCGATTCAGAAGGAATCAGGATATTTAAGGTAAAACCACGAAAAAGAGTTGAAAGAGGTTTCACTGTAAACAAAAACATATGAAACTCAGTAACGGACTTTAAATGTTAATGAAATACATACCACACTAACATTTAAATAATCAACGTTCACACCATTTTAAAAATGGCTGGCTCTGAGCACTATGGGACTTAACGTCTGAGATCATCAGTCCCCTAGAACTTAGAACTACTTAAACCTAACTAACCCAAGGACAGCACACAACACCCAGCCATCACACCATTTTAAATGCAGAGGCACTAATAAAGGAGAGAAACAGAGCACAGAATGAGGTAACAGAAATTGTTTTGGCAAAATTGGTCAAACACCCATGTTCCATCGAAAAACACAGCATTACTACTCGGAGACAATAATGCATAAACTGGCAAATACCGCTACCACTGATCAATAGTAGGAAACTTCCCTGTATATAAAAGAAGCACGTAAACGGAGAAAGACACCTAAGCCAGTGCAGAAGGAATAAAATAATACTAAAATATACCTTCTTCAAAAAATAAGCCAGAAAACAAACTAACGTGTATCACTAAATCCAATTTGTGGGGAAAGACAACTCGATCACGTTACTATAATCAGATACTCGGAAATAGAGGTAATCATTGTAAAAGTTGCCAGATTCAGACCAGTACCTGTCTATCATTTAATTCCAGAATAGACCAATATTTAGAGAAAGGAACCAACGCTAACATAAAAAGTTTGACATATACGACGGTAAGTCAATTATTATCCGCAATTTAGTTGTATTTTTGTTTATTTTGGTAGTACTGTCGTTTTACGTTGATGACGCATGCTTTGTTTATTTGGTGTTATATCTTTGCAATTTCAATCTGCTAGGTTAGTTTCGTTATATCTGCTAGGTTAGTTTCGTTATATCTGCTGTTGCTGTGATGTTAATCATGGCTGCTCCGCTGTCTATTTGTACCAAAGAAGAGCAACGTTGAGTGATCCGTTTTTTGTTGTCGGAAGGCGTATCAGGGGCCGAAATTCATCGAAGACTTTCATTACATTACGGGAACAGTGTTCTGCCATAACGGAGCGTTAACGAAAGGATTGAAAAATTCCAAAATGGTCGTACAAGCGTTACACACGATGAAGGAGCCGGACGACCGTTTACTGCCACAAATGAAGAAACCATTGAGCGTTCACGTGAAATCATTCTCTTAAATAGACGACTGACAAAGTGTCGCATCGTCTGCAAATTAGTCATGGTTTCTCCTCCGAACTCATCTACTACAGACTTGTGTTTCATAATTGTGCAAGATGGGGCCCAAAACAACTCACACAGTTGCATAAATAACCGCGCTTGGAAATCTGCAAAAAACATTTGGATCACTATGGTAACTAAGGGGACAACTTCTTACACATGATCATTAGTGGTGACGAAACATGGATCCGTCATTACGAGCCGGAGAGTAAACGGCATAGTATGGAATGGAAACATCCAAATTCTCCGTGCAAGAAAAAGTTCAAAACAAAACCGTCCGCAGGAAAACTGATGCTTACGGTTTTTTGAGACACACACGGTCCACTACTGGAAAATCATGGGGAAAGGGGGCACAACATAAACAGTGTACGTTACAGTGAGATACTTATTTCCTGGCTAAGGCCTGTAATTCGAAGGAAACGTCGAGGACTGTTAAAAAGTGTTGAGTTGATGCACAACAATGCCTGTCCGCATACTGCTGCCCACACTGCTGAAACGCTTCAGAAACTCAAATTTGAAGTACTGGATGATCCTCCATATGGTCCCGATCTTTCCCCTTCTGACTATCACTTGTTTGGTCCACTCAAACAGGTATTAAGGGATCGTCGATTTGCCTCGGATGAAGCAGTGAAAGAAGCGGCGGAATCCTGGCTCGCAGCTCAACCGAGAACCTTCTTTCATGAGTGCATCAGGAACGATGGACCAAGTGCGTTGAAGCGCAAGGAGGCTTTGTCGAAAAGTTATGTTCTTGTAGGTTTCCTATTTCATTCCAATACAATTTTATGGATAATAATTGACTTATCCTCGTAGAAGTTATCTAGAGAAAACGATTACAAAATACAGCTGGAAAAAATGTTGGGAACAACTTCAAAGAAACGTTATTCAGACTGCAGAAGAAACTATCGTCTTAAGAAGAAATGAAAACATGCCTGGTAGCATGAGGATGATGATGAGCTAAACATAAAGAGACAACGAGCTACGAATATCTGCAACGCACATAAACTTAATAATAACAGGAAGAATTTTATAGAACTAAAGAAGTATGAATCAAAAGGTCACAAAAAATAAGACTACAACATACACTGTTATCAAAAGTATCTGGATACCCCTCAAAATATAATTTTTTCATATTCGCTGTATTGTGTTGCCACCTACTGCCAGGTACTCCATATCAGCGACGTCTGAAGTCATTTGACATCGTGAGAGAGCAGAATGGGGCGCTCCGCGGAACTCACGGAATTCGAACGTGGTCAGGTGGCTGGGTGTCACTTACGTCATACGTCTGCACGCGAGATTTCCACACTTCAAAACATCCTTAGGTCCACTATTTCCGATGTGGTAGTGAATTAGAAACGTGAAGGGACCCGTACAGCACAAAAGAGTACAGGCTTTTCACTGACACAGACCGTCGACAGTTGACGAGGGTCGTAATGTGTAATAGGCAGACATCAATCCAGACCATCACACAGGAATTCCATACTGCATCAGGATCCACTGCAAGTACTATGACAGTTAGACTGGAAGTGAGGAAACTTGGATTTCATTGTCGAGTACCTGCTCATAAGCCACATATCACGCCCAACGACGCCTCGTTTGGTGTAAGGAGTGTAATCATTGGACGACTGAACAGTGGAAAACCGTTAAGTGGAGTGACGAATCATGGTACACAATTTGGTGATCTGATGGCAGGGTGTGGGTATGGCGAATACCCGGTGAACGTCATTTGCCAGCGTGTGTAGTGCCAGCAGTAAAATTCGGAGATGGTGTTGTGGTCTGCTCGTGTTTTTCGTGGATGGGGCTTGCACTTCTTGTTATTTTGCGTGGCACTATCACAGCAAAGGGCTACATTCATGTTTTAAGCACTTTCTTGCGTCCCACTGTTGAAGGGCAATTCGGGGATGGCGATTGTCTTTTTCAACACTATCGAGCACCTGTTCATAATGCACGGTCTATGGTGGAGTGATTAGAGCATGTAGGGTTACAACAGCGGTATGTAGGCGAGCGTTATCCGTTTGGATAACACGCCCTGTTCATGAATAGCATTACTACAGCCCAAATCAACAGACTGGCGTATTAACTTTGCAATCAGGGTGCGTGGCGTAAACACGAGAGTGCTCCTGCTGTCATAAAAAATCGTAGCTCACACTATAATTCCAGATGTAGATCCAGTTTTTCTATCACGCCGGCAGCCAGGTTGCAGGCTCTCAACTTTCCTCTTTCAACGAATATATGTCAACCACTGGCATCGAAACAGAACCAAGCCGGCGGGTGTGATCGTGCAGTTCTAGGCGCTTCAGTCTGGAACCGAGTGACCGCTACGGTCGCAGGTTCGAATCCTGCCTCGGCCATGGATGTGTGTGATGTCCTTAGGATAGCTAGGTTTAAGTAGTTCTAAGTTCTAGGGGACTGATGAAAAAATATGGCTCTGAGCACTATGGGACTTAACATCTATGGTCATCAGTCCCCTAGAACTTAGAACTACTTAAACCTAACTAACCTAAGGACATCACACAACACCCAGCCATCACGAGGCAGAGAAAATCCCTGACCCCGCCGGGGGGGGGGGGGGGGGCTGATGACCTCAGATGTTAAGTCCCATAGTACTCAGAGCCATTTGAACCATTTTTTGAACCAGAACCATCTTTCATCAGAAAAAACAACAGATCTCCACATTGCCTTTCAGTGAGGTCTCGCTTGACACCAGTGAATTACCAAATGGCGGTGGTTTGGGATCAGTGGAATGCACGCTACAGGGTATCTGGCTAGGATCTGTCCTTGAAGTAACCGATTTGTGTCAGTTCGTGACTCAACTTGCTGTTGCAGATGCGGTGCGATGATCCAGAGACATACGCCGAACATGATGGTCATTCCTCTCGGTGGTGCTACATGGTCTTCTGGAGCCCGGTCTTCTTGCGACCGTACATGCTCGTGAAGACCCCTGCCACCAATCATGCACAGTGTCTTCTTCTAGCTCTATTACGAGACCTACTTTAAACTTAGTGGGGTGTTGATAATGGCGTCTTTGTCGCCTTCATTCTTGACTAATATCAACTGACCACGTTCAATCTCAAACGTAACTAACGCTCACGACCATAACTACTAGCTCCCCCCTTATGCAACTAGTCCGAAATCCGTATAGACATCATCTTTTAAATGCAGAAATGCCCACCAACTTTCGTTTTATTGCACAACTCCTTGTTGGTGTTGCGATTTTTTTTCCGTCTGTGTGTGTACCGTCTATTGTTTTACAAAAAGTAGAAATAAATTGTATATAGTTTTCAATTTCTCTGTGTAGTTGCATCAGCAACCTGTCATGTCTGTATGGGAACTACACATCAGAATACTGCCGTACGAAACTGTGGTCTATCTTTTAGGTAGGGCATTGGTGGAGGATGGTGACAGGGGAGAGAAGGCGGAATTCGAGGCTCTCTCCCTTTTTTACACAAGTTACTGTAATGTTCTGTTGAATGTATATCCATTATGCTCATGACATCCCCCTCCCCTTCTCTACCTTCTTTCTATCCCCTCCCTCCTCTTTCTGCTTTCCCCTGTATCCGCCCACCACCAGTTACCAGTTTCGAAAAGGTACCACAGTTGCGTACTACAGCATTCTGATGTGCAATTTCGATGCATACACGGCGGACTGCTGGATCAACTACACAGGTACATTCAACAATTATGTAAAATACGCTACTGCCTTTTTAAATAATGGAGAGCGCACGTTTTGTTTTACTTTATTTTTACATTTGAAGATGATCCATGGAGATCTAAACCTGTCATGTTGTTGTTGTTGTCTTCAGTCCTGAGACTGGTTTGATGCAGCTCTCCATGCTACTCTATCCTGTGCAAGCTGCTTCATCTCCCAGTACCTACTGCAACCTACATCCTTCTGAATCTGCTTAGTGTACTCATCTCTCGGTCTCCCTCTACGATTTTTACCCTCCACGCTGCCCTCCAACGCTAAATTTGTGATCCCTTGATGCCTCAAAACATGTCCTACCTGTCATACTGTACAAAATATGCAACAGTGGCTGAAAAATAAACGATATCCATTGTGAAGCCGAAACTCCATCGAAAAGCTTCTTCAAGTATACCTTTTGAGTATTTCCATATAAAGAACCCAGGATCTCCAGAGACTCGTTACAAAGTTTTTGCATATCCTGTGGTTGTTTTTTTTTTTTTTACCCCCATTCCTCATTGTATCTGTATTGTACTGAAAAGATCTGCAGAACTTTGCTATTATCGACGGTAAGCGCTGTGCTCTTTGCAAACAAACTTGTATCCACTCACGATACGCATGGTCCACAACTTTTTCTTCGCCCTTAATTTTAGATTCAGCACTCCTTGGTTCTCCGTTTTCCAGGGAACGATAGTCGTCCGTTAACAGCAATCCACAGCAGTACGGGTAGATTTAATGATGAAGAGGCAGTCAACGTGCACATTATGTACCGGCCGCTCTGGCCGGTCGGTTCTAGGCGTTTCAATCCCGAACCGCGCGCCTGCTACGGTCACAGGTTCGAATCCTGGCTCGCGCATGGATGTGTGTTGTGTCTTAAGGTTAGTTAAGTTTAGGTAGTTCTATGTCTAGGGGACTGATGACCTCAGATGTTAAGTCCCATAGTGCTCAGAACCATTTGAAGCATTTGCACATCGTGTATGGGTCCACTGAGTGCAGTTGAACGGCGGCACAATTGTGCTTTGCTGAGTTGCAGCCTGCAGCGATGGCAACGGCGCAACATCGAAATAAGTGTCCAAGGAATAGAAAAGCAACTGGAATCACTCAACAGAGGAAAGTCCCCTGGACCTGACGGGATACCAATTCGATTCTACGCAGAGTACGCGAAAGAACTTGCCCCCCTACTAACAGCCGTGTACCGCAAGTCTCTAGAGGAACGGTAGGTTCCAAACGATTGGAAAAGAGCACAGGTAGTCCCAGTCTTCAAGAAGGGTCGTCGAGCAGATGCGCAAAACTATAGACTTATATTTCTGACGTCGATCTGTTGTAGAATTTTAGGACATGTTTTTTGCTCGAGTATCATGTCGTTTTTGGAAATCCGGAATGTACTCTGTAGGAATCAGCATGGATTCCGGAAACAGCGATCGTGTGAGACCCAACTCGCTTTATTTGTTCATGAGACCCAGAAAATATTAGACACAGGCTCCCAGGGAGATGCTATTTTTCTTGATTTCCGGAATGCGTTCGATACAGTTCCGCACTGTCGCCTGATAAACAAAGTAAGAGCCTACGGAATATCAGACCAGCTGTATGGCTGGATTGAAGAGTTTTTAGCAAATAGAACCCAGCATGTTGTTATCAATGGAGAGACGTCTACAGACGTTAACGTAGCCTCTGGCGTGCCACAGGGGAGTGTTATGGGACCATTGCTTTTCACAATAAATATAAATGACATAGTAGATAGTGTCGGAAGTTCCATGGGGCTTTTCGCGAATGATGCTGTAGTATACAGAAAAGTTGCAGCATTAGAAAATTGTAGCGAAATGCAGGAAGATCTGTAGCGGATAGGCACTTGGCACTGGGAGTGGCAACTGACCCTTAACATAGACAAATGTAATGTATTGCGAATACATAGAAAGAAGGATCCTTTATTGTATGATTATATGATAGCAGAACAAACACTGGTAGCAGTTACTTCTGTAAAATATCTGGGAGTATGCGTGCGGAACGATTTGAAGTGGAATGATCACATAAAATTAATTGTTGGTAAGGCGGGTACCAGGTTGAGATCCATTGGGAGAGCCCTTAGAAAATGTAGTCCATCAACAAAAGAGGTGGCTTACAAAACACTCGTTGGACCTATACTTGAGTATTGGTCATCAGTGTGGGATCCGTACTAGATCGGGTTGACGGAGGAGATAGAGAAGATCCAAAGAAGAGCGGCGCGTTTCGTCACAGGGTTATTTGGAAACCGTGTTAGCTTTACGGAGATATTTAACAAACTCAAGTGGCAGACTCTGCAAGAGAGGCGCACTACATGGCTGTGTAGCTTGCTCGCCAGGTTTCGAGAGGGTGCGTTTCTGGATGAGGTATCGAATATATTGCTTCTCCCTACTTATACCTCCCGAGGAGATCACGAATGTAAAATTAGAGAGATTAGAGCGCGCTCGGAGGCTTTCAGACAATCGTTCTTCCCGCGAACCATACGCGACTGGAACAGAAAAGGGAGGTAATGACAGTGGCACATAAAGTGCCCTCCGCCACACACCGTTGGGTGGCTTGCGGAGAATAAATGTAGTTGTAGAAAGCTGCTTTGAGTCCCTCTGAGGGTGGTTGCATTCCTCTGTGTTGTGTTTTGTTAAGTTTCGGCTGCTGCACATTACAGGCGTCTTCACTGTTGTGAGGATATTTTCACAGAAACAATGGTGACTGCAGTAACAAATTGAATAATTAATAAATACATTATTATTCTCTAACTATCGGCAGGAGACCATGTGTGGCTCATGACAAAGCACATAGAGGATATCCCCAAACAATCACTGAGTGTTTTCCGGTAGAGTACTCGTTCACACTGCACAAAAACAAAACAAAAAACGTAAAATTCAATAGCAGTGCAGTTTCTGAATTTCCTCACGACAAATACACTCTAAGACAAAAATAAATAAATAAAACGACGCATCACGAAGGAGTTATCCAAATGGGATTGTCATTATTGCAGTTTGTGGATGATGTGGCTCTATTCTACACCTTATTTTAGATATATGTGACGATGCTGTGCTGATTATATTTATATGTTTTGACGATGCCGTTATGGCATTATCATTTTAGGAAATGATGTAAAAAAGATCTGAGGATGGTCGTTGCGGACTGAAACCGGTCATCGTCTAAAGAATTTATATTGTGATCAAAGACTGGAAAAATGAAAAGCATTTGACAGTATTGGATCACAGTTTGTATTCGCTACCATGTCGCAGTTGGTGAAAACTGGAATGATTAATTCAAGAGAAAGAGCATGACAAATTTTTCAATTTAGTAAGGCATTTCTCTCACTTTGGCACTTATGCAAGCAATTATTCATAATTGTTGGACTTCCTCCTGTGGGATATCGTGAGGATTATGTCCAACTGACGTTTTAGATCACCAGAATGCAGAGGTGGTTGGAGGGTTGTGCCCATAATGCTCCAACCCTCTCAATTGACTTGATATCCAGCTACCTTCCCGGCCAAGGAGATGTTTGGCAAGCTTGAAGACAAGCAGTAAGTAGAAACTGCGGCTGTGTGCGGGTGCACATTATCTTGCTAAAATGTAAGCCCCGGATGGCTCACCACGAAGGGCAACAAAACGGGTCGTAGAATATCGTCGACTCTGCTGTTCTGTAAGGGTGCCACGGACGACAACAAAGGGTTTCTACTATGAAATTAAATGGGGACCCCAGACCACCACTCCTCGTTTTTGGGCCGTGTGGTGGGAGACAGTCAGCTTGGCAACCCACCACTGTCCAGAGCGTCTTCAGACACGTCTACGCTGATCATCGGAGCGAATTTTCTAGCGCGATTCATCACTGAAAACAATCCTACTCCAAAGAGTTTCCAGGCTGAAGAGGTTTCTGGAAATGCCCCAGACACTGGTGGGATACCACTCTGACTGTCGCTCGCCATAGGCCCTAACAACCAGGACTGATGGTCTGCGGTGACCCCTGTGGTTGTCATCAGCCACACCCTTACAGCACAGCGATACCTCGACGATATTCTAGGCCTCGTTTTGTTGCCGTTCATGGCAAACCACCCAGCGATTGCATTTAAGCAATACAATACCCGTCCGAACACGGCCACAGTTCCTACGGCTTGTGTCGTGCTTGCCAGACCGTACATTGGTCAGCGAGGTCGCCTGATCTCTCTCCAATGGAGAATGTTTGGATCATTATGGGCAGGGCCCTCTGGCTATCTTGGGATTACGACGAACTAAGCGCCAATTGGATAGAATTTGGCGCGATATCCCTCAGGGGGGCATCCAACGACTTTGTCAATCAATGTCAAACAGAATGACTGCTTGCCCAGGGCCCAGAAGTGGAACAACACGTTATTGAGTTGCTCAATTTGTGAAGCTTGCCGGCCGGAGTGGCCTTGCGTTTCTAGGCGCTATAGTCTGGAGCCGGGCGACCGCTACGGTCGCAGGTTCGAATCCTGCCTCGGGCGTGGATGTGTGTGATGTCCTTAGGTTAGTTAAGTTTAATTAGTTCTAAGTTCTAGGCGACTGATGACCTCAGAAGTTAAGTCGAATAGTGCTCAGAGCCATTTGAACCATTTTTGTGAAGCTTTTTCTCTTAAATGGATGATCCAATTTTTATGAAATTTTACTCATTTCTTTGTCTGTACTCGTATATCACATATACTTTATTTCCGTCCCATTCTGGTAATTACATCGTGGCTCGTCGTTTTTCTCTGGTGTATATGTTGGCTATAGTGACAGTCGTTTTTACGCTTCCTTCTTTGCGAGTGGAACGGAAAAGGGATTGACTAACAACGGTACTGGGTACGCTCCGCCATGCACCGTATGGCAACTCGCGGCGAGTGTCTGGAAAGTAGCCAGGTTTGTAAAAGGCGATATCGTTACCTCTCCTCAGTGCAGCACTCGTTGAAGAATGGTCTGCCATTGCCCATGAAACATTCCAGCCCGTGATTGAATGTATATCTGCGAGATTGGAAACTGTCATCATGGTTACGGGTGGGCCTACGCCATATTGGATTCAGTTTTACATTTATTTGGCTAATTTGTTGAAATTAATATCATATACACACTGTTATTTAACAGTGTGGATGCTGACGTTCAAATACAATGTAGACGCCTGTGGCTTCAACCAATCGTATCAAAAGGCGAGGTTATAATTAACAGTCTGGAGGAAGTCGCATGGGATATTGCTGATAACGTTCCGAAGTCGTGCTTCCAATTCTTCTATTATGCGGGATTTCGTCTGGTACACATCACATTTCGCCCATCCTCGTAAAAAGAAGTCAGATGGTGTCAGGTCTGGACTTCTTGAAGGTTATTCATGAGTTCAGCGTCTTCTCAGCCTACGTCTTAGAAATTACTCGTCCAACAAAGTGAAGTGGTGTGGCATCTTGCTTAACAGTAATATCTTCGATGTTGTCTCATGCAGATACTGTGTGCCAAACATAATTCTCACGCGTGTACAGATATCGTTCTGCGTTCGTTGTGTGGAGCAGGATAAATGGCGGGAAAAAATTGTGGCAGTTATCAGATACTACAGTCACTTTTGGCCGAGACTGAATCTTCTCCATCGTAATAGCAGATCCGGATTCCTTCGGCCTAAATATGGCAATTGTGTCAGCTGATAAAACCTTCCACGTGGGAATACGCCCTCGTCACTCCAGAGAATGTTACTAAACAACTAAGGCTAATCTTCGTGCCAAACCAGCGTTGACCCCCATACTCCATTCCGTGATCACAGTCTTCCAGTGAAAGCTGGTACTCTTGATAAGGTTTCCACGTTCGGTAATCAAATTCTTCATGCAACATCTGACATACCGCATGCCTTGTGAGTCCACTTTCACGTGCTCCCTGGAATGTTGACTTAGAAGGGCTGCGTACAAACATTTCGTGCACAGTCGCCACTGTATTAACATATCTAGACGTGGATGGACGACCGGGTCTTTGACCGTTAGGTTTCTGTGGCTACATCTAGTTCTCTCTTGACGAACTGACATTCACACCACTGTGAGTACGTCACCAAGTCTACATCAGAACGACGAAGTTTCACCCTTCATAACGTACAGCAGTCTGTGCTCGGTATTGAACAGTCAGGCCACAGGCCATCTTTTGCAATTTCTGTGTGCAGCTCCTCACACGGAAACCGTCTGCACTGCAGAAAATCTAAGAACAAGCTCTCGCCAAGGGACAAAAAGAAAAAAGGGAGAAAGCGGGGGAGACGGAACAAATTCCGAGCGCGGAGCGCACGTCTTGCCTGGCAGCCAGATGTTTGCTGTTTCGGTGCCAGTACGACCTCGGATCCAACTGACGCATACCCACCCCGTGACTGCAGAAATCCAAACCTTATTTAATGATTGATACAAGGTGATTCAGCTGTCCCTACCGACTTCGTTTTATGCAACATGCAATGTTATATCTGGCCTTCAAAAACCATGCGTGAGATTTTGTAAAAAAATGGGCAGGATCTTTTTGTAGGAAATTTAATATAGTTAAATTTTGTACCGGGATACGTTTCGCTAGACGCCGCAGTTTTCGAGTTATTTAAGATAAACATACTCAGCCCCCAACGGTCACTGTACAAAAATTTGCGTTTGCACGAATTATTTCCCACATCTGATCTTTTTATTTCTACATGAACTGGCCTCGTTTACCTAACAAATTTGTGAATTTTAACAGGACAAAATAAACAATTACGTTGTTGTGAGACCTGAATTACCCCAAGCATATACAACGTTTAAATAAGTTACAAGAATATAGCCGGTTGACGTCGTCGACAACCGTCGATAATTCGACAGGAGCACCTTCCTCATTTCAAGGGAAAACTCCGGAAAGACAACACTCACACACACTATAAACAGTGGCGACAACACAAACCAAGGACGACCTTCGTCAGAAGTTATGGATGGAGAAATTAATAGCTAACGTGTACGGTAGTATGAACTCTGTCCCTTTGTTCTTTGACAAGGGAGAGAGCAGGATTAAATCTAGAACTGAAACAAAAAAATGGTTCAAATGGCTCTAAGCACTATGGGACTCAACTGCTGAGATGATAAGTCCCCTAGAACTTAGAACAACTTAAACCTTACTAACCTAAGGACAACACACACACATCCATGCCGGAGGCAGGATTCGAACCTGAAACAAAAGCCACCATCTTAATTTATAATGTTAATTTCTAATTTAAGTTTAACAGCTTCCTTAGTAACACTATCGCAATAGCTGGAAGTGCATGCCAGAATCTCCGTGTCGTAATATTCCACAGGGTAGCCGATGCCAAGACAATATCCTGCAGTGGCGGATTTGCTCGGCTGTTGTATATGTGTATGATAGTTATGCTCAGCACGCCTGTCCCCCACAGTCCTGATAGTCTGGCCATCGTATGACGTGCCACACCTACAAGGAATACGGTAGGCACCTGCCTTACGCAAACCAAGGTCATCCGTTACGGATCTTAAAAGGACCCTTATCGTAGATGCTGGTCGAAAAACACACTTCGCATCAGAATTCCACAAAATGCTCCCTGCGTAAGATATAAACACTGTAGACTTCGGTGCCACCACGGTGTTACCATCACTTACCGGGTGCACCGTTGGTCGGCAGCGCAACGCACGTCGGATATGTCTTTATAGCCATTCTGACGAAAGGTGACTTAGAGATGGGCTAACTCATCTGACGACCTCTCAGAGTCGGAGATGACATGGGCCCTGTGAACCAAAGTACGGAGTACCTCTTCACATTGAGCTGGATGGTGAGAACTATCAGCCTGTGGATACAAATTAGTATGAGTAGACATACTATGAACGGCATGTCGAAACGACCACCCACCTCCTTCCTGACCAACACATCAAGGAATGGAAGACAGCCATGCTTTTCGACCTCCATCGTGAAACAAGTATTCGGATTGACTGAATTCAGGTTTTCTAAAAAGTCGCTCTAATTGTCTCTGCCATAAGGCCAAACAAGGAATGTATCGTCTACATATACGAAGAAAAACAAGCAGGTTTCACAGCCACCAACTCAAAGGCACGTTCCTCGCAATCTTCCATAAACAAATTGTCAATAGCAGGTGATAACGGGCTTTCATCGCAACTATATCTGTCTGTTAGTTTTGATCTGGTCTCTCTTCACTTCACTGGTGCTCCTCTGTCTGACTCGGTACAGTTGACTGAGGTTAGCTTTGGTGCTGAATTAACAAACCGGTGTAACAAACCTATGCCACAACTGTTATGTTAACTTCCACTTACGTTTTATTCAATAGGTAGACTTGTTATTGAATAAAACGTATGTGGAAATTAACATATGTCGATGCATCGGTTCGTTAATTCAGCACCAAACCTAACCTCAGCCCGCTGTACCGAATCAGACAGAGGAACACGAGAAAAGTGAGAGACCACATCAAAACTAACTAGTTGATCATTTTTTATTTTGGCTGGAGACACAGTTATGGAAAATTTCTTGAATGACGCTGCCGCCAATTCACTGCAATAATTATTATTTTATTGTTATACCAGCCAGATTTCAGCCTTAGGCCATTTTCAAATACAAAAACTTACTTGTATATTAAAATATATCAGACTGGACTTGTATCACATACCAATCCGATGTCGTTTGATATATAAATAAATTTTTGTACTTCAAAATGGGCTAAAGAAGAATATAAATTACAGTCGAAGAGTGGCAGCAACATAAAAAAAAACTACAGTATGAGAGTCATTCAAACGCATTTCCTCTAATCGACATAAGAAACCCGCGTGGTTTTCACACCGACCTACCATAGGGCTGAACAGAGTAGCAAGGTGTTTCGAACACGATATGCACTGAAGTGCATGCGTATCCAAATACAGTGAGATGTAAACAGGCAGAATACGGTGCTGTGTCGACAGCGCATATACAACAAGAGTCTGGCGCAGTTGTTAGATCGTTTACGGCTGTCACAGTGGCACGTTATTAAGATTTAAGTGAGTTTGAACGTGGTGTTACAGTCGCCGCCCGAAATTGGGACGCAATATCCCCGAGGTAGGGATGAAGTGTGGATTTTCCCATAAAACCATTTCACGAGTGTACCGTGAATATCAGGAATCCGGTAAACATCAAATCTCCGACATCGCTTCGGTCGGAAAAAGATTTTGCTAGAACGGAACCAACTACGACTGAAAGGAATCGTTCAGTATGACGGAAGTGCAACACTTCTGCAAATTGCTGCACATTTCAATGCTGGGCCATCAACAAGTATGAGCGTGCGAACCATTCAACGAAACGTCATTGGTATGGGCTTTCGGGCCCGAGTCCCACTCTTGTACCACTGATGACTGAACGACACAAAGCTTTACGCCTCGCCTGGGCCCGTCAACACCGACGTTGGACCGTTGGCGACAGGAAACATGTAGCCTTGTCGGATGAGTCTGGTTTAAAACTGTATCGAGCAAATGGATTTGTACGGTTAGGGAGACAAAAACATGAATACAGGGACCCTGTATGTCAGTAGGGGACTGTTCAAGTTGCTGTAGGCTCTGTAACGATGTGGGGCGTGTGTATTTGGACTGGTATGGGACCCCTGATACGTCTAGATACGACTCTGACGGCGACACGTACGTAAGCGTAATGTCTGATCAACTGAATCCATTCATGTCCATTGTGCACTATGACGGACTTGTGCAATTCCAGCAGAACAATGCGACACCCAACAAGTCCAGAATTGCTACAGGACCTGCAACATGCGGTCGTGCATTATCCTGCTGAAATTTAGCGTCTCGCAGGGATAGAATGAAGGGTAGACCCACGGGTCGTAACACATCTGAAATGTAACGTCCGCTGTTCAAAGTGCCGTCAATGCGAACAAGAGGTGACCGAGACGTGTAAACAATGGCACCCCATACCATCACGCTGGGTGATATGCCAGTATGGTGATGACGAATACACGCTACCAACGTGCGTTCACGGCGACGTCGGCAAACACGGATGCGACCATCATAATGCTGTAGACTGGATTCATCCGGAAAAAATCACGTTTTGCCATTCGTGCACCCAGGTTCGTCGCTGAGTACACCATCGCTGGCTCTCCTGTCTGTGATGCAGCGTCAAGGGTAACCGCAGCCATGCTCTCCGAGCTGATAGTCCATGCTGCTGCAAACGTCGTCGAACTGTTCGTGCAGATGGTTGTCGTCTTGCAAACGTCCCCATCTGTTGATTCAGGGATCGAGACGTGGCTGCGCGATCCGTTACAGCCATGCGGATAAGATGCCTGTTATCTCGACTGCTAGTGATACGAGGCCGTTGGGATCCAGCACGGCGTTCCGTATTACCCTCCTGAAACCACCGTTTCCATATTCTGCTAAGAGTCATTGGATCTCGACCAACGCGAGCAGCAATGTTGCGATACGATAAACCGCAATCGTGATAGGCTACAATCCGTCCTTTATCGAAGTCGGAAACGTGATTGTATGCATTTGTCCTCCTTACACGAGGAAGATGTATGAGACAGGCGAAATCCTCTCAGACTTCAAGAAGAATATAGTAATTCCAACCCCAAGGAAAACAGGTCTTCACGGATGTGAAAATTACCGACCTATTAGTTTAGTAAGTCACAGCTGCAAAATACTAACGCGAATTCCTTACAGACGAATGGAAAACTGGTAGAAGCTGGCCTCGGGGAAGAGCGGTTTGGATTCCGTAGAAATGTTGGCACACCTGAGGCAATACTGACCCTACGACGTATCTTAGAAGAAAGATTAAGGAAAGGCAAACCACCGTTTCTAGCATTTGTCGACTGAGAGAAAGCTTTTGACAATGTTGACTGGAATACACTCTGAAGGTGTCAGGGGTAAAATACAGGGAGCGAAAGGCTATTTACAATTTGTATAGAAACCAGATGGCAGTTATAAGAGACGAGGGGCATGAAAGGGAAGCAGGGTTGGGAGGGGAGTGAGACAGGGTTGCATCCTTTCCTCGATGTTATTCAATCTGTATATTGAACAAGCAGTAAAGAAAACAAAAGAAAAAATTTGGAGTAGGTATTAAAATCCACGGAGAAGAAATAAAAACTTTGAGGTTCGCCGATGACATTGTAATTCTGTTAGAGACAGCAAAGGACTTGGAAGAGCAGTTAAACAGAATGGACAGTGTCTTGAAAGTAGGATATAAGATGAACATCAACAAAAGCAAAACGAGGATAATGGAATGTAGTCGAATTAAGTCGGGTGATGCTGAGGGAATTAGATTAGGAAGCGAGACACTTAAAGTAGTAAAGGAGTTTTGCTATTAGGGGAGCAAAATAACTGATGATGGTCCAAATAGAGAGAATATATAATGTAGACTGGCAATGGCAAGGGAAGCGTTTCTGAAGAGAGAAATTTGTTAAGATCGAGTATAGATTTAAGTGTCAGGAAGTAATTTCTGAAAGTATTTGTATGGAGTGTAGCCATGTATGTAAGATAAACATGGACAATAAATAGTTAGGACAAGAAGAGAATAGAAGCTTTCTAAATGTGGTGCTACAGAAGAATGCTGAAGATTAGTTGGGTAGATCACATAACTAATGAGGAGGTATTTAATAGAATTGAGGAGAAGAGATGTTTGTGGCACAACTTGACAAGAAGAAGGGACCAGTTGGTAGGACATGTTCTGAGGCATCAAGGGATCACAAATTTGGTACTGGAGGGGAGCTTGGAGGGTAAAAATCGGAGAGGGAAGCCAAGAGATGAATACATTAAACAGATTCAGAAGGACGTAGGCTGCAGTACGTACTGGGAGATGAAGAAGCTTGAACAGGATAGAGTGGCATGGAAAGCTGCATCAAACCAGTCTCAGGACTGAAAACCACAATAACAACAACAACAACAACAACAACAACAACAACAACAACAACAGGAGGCATCACAACAATGTTTCACCAGGCAACGCCGGTCAGCTGCTGTCTGTGTATGAGAAATCGGTTGGAAACTTTCCTCATGTCAGCACGTTGCAGGTGTCGCCACCGGCGCCAAGCTTGTGTAAATGCTCTGAGAAGCTAATCATTTACATATCACATCTTCTTCCTGTCGGTTAAATTTCGCGTCTGTAGCACATCATCTTCGTGGTGTAGCAATTTTAATGGCCAGTAGTGTATTTATCAATGAAATAAATTATCTACAGCTATTTTATAATACACTATTACTTTTCTGAGACCCTGTAGATGTATTGCATAGGACAGGCCAAGAAATGCCCATCCCGTGTGGGAGATTGGAGCGACGTTGCTTCTTTGCACTACCGCGCCCTGCTCTGCCGCTGGTGTAGTGTCCCAGCGGGGCGAACTTTGCAGAGCACAGCGCAGTCGGTGAAGGCCGCGCTGGAGTGGACACGCGATTGCACGGTGCTCCGCACCGGTCAGCGGGCGGCGCGACCGATCGCGGGAATTGGCTGCGCGCCGTAACGAGCAGGGCCACGCTGCCTGCCTGTGAGCGCCTCGCCTCTGGAAGACAATCGCGAGTGTGGCGCGCCGGCCCGGAAGATTGGATTAGCCTCGGCCCGCCGCCGGCGGTGTCGGCGCCGCCCCCGGGGGCGGATTGCTAGCCCGTCTCCGCCTCCCTGATTACCGCCGCCGCCGTGCCTCGTGAATACTGCCCGCTGGATAATGGCGGGCTCCAGCAGGCGGGCCGCCGGCCGCACGTCCCACCGAGCCGCGTTCCGACACATACTCAGCCTCACCCCGGCTCGAGCCGCCGGCGAGGGGCACACCCGGAATACGAAAGCAATACAGATGCGACCATAAGCAGCATCACGTCTGTACAGGGTGGTGGTTGTTGTGGTCTTCAGTCCTGAGACTGGTTTGTTGCAGCTCTCCATGCTACTCTATCCTGTTCAAGCTTCTTCATCTCCCAGTACCTACTGCAGCCTACATCCTTCTAATCTGCTTAGAGTATTCATCTCTTGGTTTCCCTCTACGATTTTTACCCTCCACGCTGCCCTCCAGTACCAAATTGGTAATCACTTGATGCCTCAGAACATGTCCTACCAACCGATCCCTCCTTCTTGTCAAGTTGTGCCACAAACTCCTCTTCTCCCCAGTTCTATTCAATACCTGCTCATTAGTTATGTGATCTACCCATCTAATATTCAGCATTCTTCTATAGCACCACATTTTGAAGGCTTCTATTCTCTTCTTGTCTGAACTATTTATCGTCCTTGTTTCACTTCCATACATGGATACACTCCATACAAATACTTTTAGAAACGACTTCCTAACACTTAAATCAATACTCGATGTTAACAAATTTCTCTTCTTCAGAAACGCTTTTCCTTCCCATTGCCAGTCTACATGTTACATCCTCTCTACTTCGACCATCATCAGTTATTTTGCTCCCCAAAAAGCAAAACTCCTTTACTACCTTAAGTGTCTCATTTCCTAATCTAATCCCTTCAGAAACACCCGATTCAATTTGACTACATTCCATTATCCTCGTTTTGCTTTTGTTGATGTTCATCTTAAACAAAATGGCTCTGAGCACTAAGGGACTTAACATCTGAGGTCACCAGTCCCCTAGAACTTAGAACTACTTAAACCTAACTAACCTAAGGACATCACACACATCCATAGCCGAGGCAGGATTCGTACCTGCGACCGTCGCGGTCGCGCGGTTCCAGACTGTAGCGCCCAGAACCACTCATACACTCCGGCCGGCTCATCTTAAACCATCCTTTCAAGACACTGTCCATTCTGTTCAACTGCTCTTCCAAGTCCTTTGCTGTCTGTGACACAGTTACAATGCCATCGGCAAACCTTAAAGTTTTTATTTCTTCTCCGTGGATTTTAATACCTACTCCAAATTTTTTCTTTTGTTTTCTTTACTGCTTGTTCAATATACAGGTTGAATAACATCGAGGAAAGGCTGCAACCCTGTCTCACTCCCTTCCCAACCCTGCTTCCCTTTCATGCCCCTCGTCTCTTATCACTGCCATCTGGTTTCTGTACAAATTGTAAATAGCCTTTCGCTCCCTGTATTTTATCCCTGCCACCTTCAGAATTTGAAAGAGGATATTCCAGTCTACATTGTGAAAACTTTCTCTAAGTCTACAATTGCTAGAAACGTAGGTTTGTCTTTCCTTAATCTTTCTACAAAGATAAGTCGTAGGGTCAGTATTGCCTCACGCGTTCCAACATTTCTACGGAATCCAAACTGATCTTCGCGTTAGCATTTTACAGCTGTGACTTATTAAACTGATAGTTCGATAATTTTCACATCTGTAAACATCTGCTTTCTTTGTGATTGGAATTACTATATTCCTCTTGAAGTCTGAGGGAATTTCTATTGCCTCACACGCCTTGCTCACCAGATGGTAGAGTTTTGTTAGGCCTGGCTCTCCCGAGGCTGTCAGTAGTTCTAATGGAATGTTGTCTACTCCCAGGACCTTGTACAGGGTAGCCAGTTTATATTTAACAACCTAAATAACTCTTTCGTAGAAGAATTTGAAAGAAAATTGAAGTTCTATTAAATTACATACTCTTGATATTCTTCAACTACGTGTTCGATCAAGATTAGTATGAAATTATAAATAAAAACTGCAACGAGCCAAGATCGCTATACACTGTAAGAAGTCCATGACTAAGGACAAGCGCACTCGAGCAGATGTAATTTCGATGGATTGCTCGTAAAGACGCTAAAGACTTCTACAGTGCGTGTGCACTTTATTTCATTTCTCAATATGTTTAAATTATTGTGAATTGGTAAAGACTTATACAGTGTGTGTACACTTTATGTCAGTTCTTAATATGTTCTACTCAGTGCGTGTGCACTCTGTTTCATTTCTTAATACGTTCTGTACTTACATTATTTATCAATAATGTATATATATATATATATATATATATATATATATATATATATATATATATATATATATACTCTGTCACTGTAGAATTAGTAAACTAAATAGATTATAGAAAAATTTGTTGCTCGTGGCAAGTCCAATTGACTCACTATCGCTGCCAAATTTTTGACCCCCCCCCCCCCCCCTGGAGGGTTACGTAAGTGGTCCATGACTAAGGAACTTATTGCTAGCGCACTCAAGCAGATGTAATTTCGATGGATTGCCCACGCGCTGCCTGCGACATGTAAGCTGTAAAAGAATCTCAGACCAGAGAGCGGTGTTGGCTGTAGTAAGAGAAGTGTCAGTAGGAGTAAGTAGTAGCTAGCAGTCGCATGTATGGAGGTGGCTGGGTCAGTCGTGGGAGCGATGGCGGTGCCTGAGCGATGTAGAATCAGGTAAAAATAGGTGCGCGCATATCTAGTTTGTTAAACTAAATTTGTACTACTGTTATATCAAGTCCCATGTAATGTTTTTAAAAATCTTTTAATAATAATCTTTTTTATAAAATTAACCTTTTGACAATCATTCATCTGAATTTAAAGAATTTGCTAATTTCTCCAATCCATGGTCATCCCGATCATCGTAAGGAAAAATCAGTTGTTTCTCTTTATGCAAGACAAATCTAGCGGCCAGCATTGCACTGGGCTGTGCCAGAAAAATTTCTTATACAAGCAGATATATATGCGTTATCCGGCGGCTTCATTGAGGTAATATTTTTAATTTATTCAGAATAAATTTTTTGGGCCATGATGCAGCACTGCTGACGTCCAAAATTTACCAGTTTAAATTCAGAGTCAATTACTGAAAGGTTATAAGTGAGCCACAATTTTAGTGTGAGGTTAGTCACGTTATTATTGCGTGGTCACAGAATAATAAACTGTTGGGAGTGTACTAAATGTGAGTGATATAATTATACTTTTATGAGTCATCTCCAAATACCTTGACGGATCTCCTTTTACCTGGCGTAGTTCAGCAACTCGACAAATCATTGGAAGTCACATGCATAAATATTGATCCATGCAGCCTCTAAATCCCTCCATAATTGTGAAAGTGTTTCCGGTGCAGGATTTTGTGCACCAACTGAATTCTTCATCATGTCCCATAGACGTTCTGTAGGATTCTTTTCGGGGAATCTGAGTGGCCAATTCATTCACTCGAATGGTCCAGTACAGCCAAACGCGAACAACATCCATAAAAATTCTATCGTTTTTTGGGAATGAGCCGTGGTACGCCTTTTCCGGCATACCAGCTCTTTGGCACGACACTATCGATTACGAGGCTGTACTAGGATCTTTGCCCCTATTGCGATCTCGCGGGTGCTGCGCCCTGGCGGCAGTTGGTTGGACACTCTACGAGGCGCAAGGACGTGCTTGTGTGGACGAAAGAGGAGAATACGCCTGCTCGGCCAACAGCGGCGTGGCGGGTCTTTCCTCGTAAGGCGGTCGCGAGTTTGTGGTAGAGCTGCCTGATGTTAACTCCGGGTGCTGTTCGTCGCATTGCTTTGGTGCTTATTTCTTCGGATGACCCATCCCTGGAGACCATATCGAACAACACTCTCCATCGAAGGTGTAAGTGATTTTGGTGCCTCCATTTCGTTGAACGATTTGTGTTGCAGCCAGTGCACTTGTTGCTTGGTTGCCCTAATGAATATGTTGTTTAAGTAAGAGCAGCCGGCAGAGTTGTAACCACATGGAGACCACCAGCAGTTACTATTTATTTTTAAAAATCCACTGGTTGGTTTAATACACTCCTGGAAATTGAAATAAGAACACCGTGAATTCATTGTCCCAGGAAGGGGAAACTTTATTGACACATTCCTGGGGTCAGATACATCACATGATCACACTGACAGAACCACAGGCACATAGACACAGGCAACAGAGCATGCACAATGTCGGCACTAGTACAGTGTATATCCACCTTTCGCAGCAATGCAGGCTGCTATTCTCCCATGGAGACGATCGTAGAGATGCTGGATGTAGTCCTGTGGAACGGCTTGACATGCCATTTCCACCTGGCGCCTCAGTTGGACCAGCGTTCGTGCTGAACGTGCAGACCGCGTGAGACGACGCTTCATCCAGTCCCAAACATGCTCAATGGGGGACAGATCCGGAGATCTTGCTGGCCAGGGTAGTTGACTTACACCTTCTAGAGCACGTTGGGTGGCACGGGATACATGCGGACGTGCACTGTCCTGTTGGAACAGCAAGTTCCCTTGCCGGTCTAGGAATGGTAGAACGATGGGTTCGATGACGGTTTGGATGTACCGTGCACTATTCAGTTTCCCCTCGACGATCACCAGAGGTGTACGGCCAGTGTAGGAGATCGCTCCCCACACCATGATGCCGGGTGTTGGCCCTGTGCGCCTCGGTCGTATGCAGTCCCGATTGTGGCGCTCACCTGCACGGCGCCAAACACGCATACGACCATCACTGGCACCAAGGCAGAAGCGACTCTCATCGCTGAAGACGACACGTCTCCATTCGTCCCTCCATTCACGCCTGTCGCGACACCACTGGAGGCGGGCTGCACGATGTTGGGGCGTGAGCGGAAGACGGCCTAACGGTGTGGGGGACCGTAGCCCAGCTTCATGGAGACGGTTGCGAATGGTCCTCGCCGATACCCCAGGAGCAACAGTGTCCCTAATTTGCTGGGAAGTGGCGGTGCGGTCCCCTACGGCACTGCGTAGGATCCTACGGTCTTGGCGTGCATCCGTGCGTCGCTGCGGTCCGGTCCCAGGTCGACGGGCACGTGCACCTTCCGCCGACCACTGGCGACAACATCGATGTACTGTGGAGACCTCACGCCCCACGTGTTGAGCAATTCGGCGGTACGTCCACCCGGCCTCCCGCATGCCCACTATACGCCGTCGCTGCGATGGAGCCCCGTATGCCACGGCAAACTGGCTGACACTGACGGTGGCGATGGACAAATGCTGCGCAGCTAGCGCCATTCGACGGCCAACACTGCGGTTCCTGGTGTGTCCGCTGTGCCGTGCGTGTGATCATTGCTTGTACAGCCCTCTCGCAGTGTCCGGAGCAAGTATGGTGGCTCTGACACACCGGTGTCAATGTGTTCTTTTTTCCATTTCCAGGAGTGTATTAGGAAGCTAATTAGCTCGAAGGTGTGTGTATTTTATGTATATACTTTTTGGGACAGTATCCAGTAGTTTATGTATTGTCTGTATAAGATTTTCAGTGTATTTTGATTGTCATCAAATCGATGTTCCTTGTATACTACTGTACGATTTTGGTCACTCCTACTGAAAGCGCTACTCAGTTAATTAGCAAAGATTCGTATTCTGTAAAGCTAGTCATTTGTACGTAGTTCCTTCATGTAAGTGCATTTATTTGAAAGCACTCACTCAGTTATTAGTAAAGCCTCGTATTCTGTAAAAGGCAATAATCTGTAAGTAGAATTTTATATGCGTGCATTTATTTGAAAGCTCTCAGTTTTTATCAGTACTGTTTATTAGTATTAGTTTGTTGTGTATTGATCTCTTAGCTTATATTAATTGATGTCTGGTTGGTGTTTGCCGTGTCTTCTACGTTTGTTTGTCTTCTACGTCTGTTTGTGTTCCAGTTCTCTGTGAATTGGGGTGTGTGGGAGTGGTGCCACGTTCCGCTTCGGTGCACAGAAGCTGTGACGTGGCGTCCAATGGGAAGTGACCCCCGGTTGCGTCCCGGGGTTTAAGTTTTGTTTTGGACGAATGGTCTGCTGCTTCTGGCATTTTAAGTTAAGCCACCTTTTGTCCAGGGCAGCCAGGCGCCACTGCCCATTTGGTACACATTCAAGGTGTTTCATATATATTATTTGCTTGGGAATTAATTGTATTAAATTGTAATTTCTTGTACAGCTTCCATTATTTGGGTTCTTAACGAACTGGTGTGCGTTTCATAAATCACTTTCATATTCCAAATTATTGCTCCTTTAAATAAATTATCTGTGACACTTTTCTTTAAATCACTTTCTGATTATAATTTATTGTTCCTTTCAGTATTGAAATCTCTGTGGCTCATCTCTTTGAGAGTTGGTAATTACAATTTGCTGCCTTGCTTGAGAAGCAAGCTATCTGTGATATTTTGGTATTGTCTTAAGGTGGCCACTTGTTGATTGTGTCTTAGCTGTTTTATAAATATTGTCTTTGAATAAATTGTTAATTTATTGATTTGGTAGTTGTGTGTAAGGAGTGACATTATAGGGCCTTTACCTTCCGTGCTAAGTGTACCTCCTCATCCCGACTTCCTCAGTCACAGGGAAGATCAAGTCTTTGAATGGCTGCAAACGGTCTCCAAGTAGCCGAGCATAACCATTTCCAGTCAATGATCGGTTCAGTTGGACCAGAGCAGCCAGTCAGTTCGATGTAACCACAGCCCACACCATTATGGAGCCGCCACCAGCATGCACAGTTCCTTGGATCCATGGCTTCATGGGGTCTGTGGCACGCTCGAAGTTCACCATCAGTTCTTATCAACCGAAATAGGAACTCATGTAATCAGGCTACGGTTTTTCAGTCATCTATGATCCAACCGAAATGGTCATGAGCCCAGGAGAGGCGCTGCAGGCGAAATCGTGCTGTTAGCTAAGGCACTCGCGTCAGCCGTTTGCTGCCATAGTCCAATAACGTCAAATGTCACTGCACTACCATAACGGATACGCTCCTTGTATGTTCCACATTGATTTATGCAGTTATATCACGCAGTGGCGCTTGTCTGTTAGCACTGACAACTCTACGCTTGTCTCGGTCGTTGAGTGAAAGACCTTGGCCACTGCATTGTCCGTGGTGAAGGGTAATGCCTGAAATGTGGTATTCTCAACACACTAAATACTGTGAATCTCGGAATACTGAATACCCTAACGATTTCGGAACGGAATGTCCCACGCATCTACCTCCAACTACTATTCCCCATTCTACGTTTCTTAATTCCCGTCGCTCGGCCATAATAAATTCGGAAGTCTTTTCATACGAATCACCTGAGTGCAAGGAACAGCTGTGCCAATGCACTGCCATTTTATACGCTGTGTACGCGATACTATCGCCATCTGTAGGCATATAGCTATCCCATGACTTATTAACTCAGTGTACAGTAGTCTGCAAATTAATTTGTGACAAATTAACATTTTAGAAGGAATTGAAGTTGGTTAGCTGTAAACATTTCACCTAAGAAGCGGGCAAAAATAGTTGATCTTCATGATCATATATCTATGGCTCTAAGACACATTGCCTGTGTTGTTGCTGTGGGAAAATACAGTGTTTCAAGACTCATTAGGGCATGTAGTCATACTGCCTTATTGTCTCTGAGGAGAAAAGGCTTATATCACGAAAATGAAAAACCACCCCCAGAACTGACGATACTCTAATAACAAACAATAGAATTCGTCCTCAAATTACAAGTGAGAACCTTTAGAGAGATTTACTGGCCACTAGAGCTGAAACTGATTCTTCTACAGTTGTGCATAGGCTTCTTAAACGTGAGTGGGAGGCATGAAAGCCAGTAAAGAAGCAACTGTTAACATGAAAAAAATACGGTTGGCAGCGGCCCAAGTACATAAATCTTGGGTCTCCAATGACTGAAACAGTGTCATTATCAGTGAAGTGGCACATGTTATTGTTCAAGATTACACAGCAAGAATTTTCCGGCGAAGCCACTCTGAGGCAGTAAGAGCTGAGCATCTTGAACAGGCTGTAAAATACGCTTCCTAAAAAAATGTGTTGGGTTTCTTCGCCCCAAGGGGCACTAGTACCAATTGCTGGCAGGACGAATTCAACCAAACACTTGAAAATCATCAGCCTTGTACCTTTCCAGAATATCTTAGCAGATGCTGAAGGACCCTTTCCACATGATCCGTACCCGCGTAACATTTGTAAAGCAGTCAAGACATTCATAGAAGAAAACAATATTAATGAGCTTCAGTAGCACTGTAATTCACCAAACTTAAACCCTATCGAGAATTTGTGGAGTATTGTGAAAAGGCTTCTTGGTAAAATGGATTCGTCAACAAAAAAATGCGTGTTACTAAATATGGTAAAAGTGTGGTTTCAAGACAGTGAACTACGAAACATTTGCTGTAACATAGTCGAATCCATTCCACAACATATTCAGAAGCTCATTAAAGCAAAGGGGGGCTATATTAATTATTTATAGTCGTGATTTCCCTAAATCGCTTCAGGCAGATGCCAGAATGGTTCCTTCGAAAGGACACGGCCGACTTCCTATTCCATCCTTTCCTAATACGTTGGGACCGATGACATCGCTGTTTGGTCAATCCCCAAAATCAAGCAACCAACCTAACGATGCTATTTCCTGGTCAGCTTATGAAAAGATACTGACGAAAAGGTTCAAATTTCAGTACATACGGTGACTCAAATTTCTGTGAAATACGGAGTGAGGATAAACACTGATAGAAGAAAAGTGATGACATTTCAAGGATAAGTACCAATAAAAGCAACAATTGTTATATATGAGCAAACAATCGAAGAAGTAAGAGAGTTGAGAAATTTAAAATTACACCCTAACTGAAACTTCCTGGCAGATTAAAACTGTGTGCCGGACCGAGATTCGAACTCAGGACCTTTGCCTTTCGCGGGCAAGTGCTCTACCAACTCAGCTACCCAAGCTGTGAGGACGGGGCATGAGTCATGCTTGGGTAGCTCAGATGATAGAGCACTCGCCCGCGAAAGGCAACGGGCCCGAGTTCGAGTCTCGGCCCGGCACACAGTTTTAATTTGCCAGGAAGTTTCATATCAGCGCACACTCCGCTGTAGAGTGAAAATTTCATTCTACACCCTAACTGTTTCAAGTCAAAGCTAAAAACGACCAGACGTTTCTATTACATCATTGAACGTACTTTAAAACATAATTAATCGTTGTTGAGAAGTAGCGTTGCCTTTCCTGCTGTATGTTAGCAAATGCTAGACCCTAACATCTGACCAGTTACAACGAATCGAATCATCAGAGATGAAGTTCCTCCGATTTGTAGCGGGATATTTATTATTGAACCACAAAATATATTACAAATATGATCGAAAAATACAGGCCGGCCGCTGTGGCCGAGTGGTTCTAGGCACTTCAGTCTGGAGCCGCGCGACCGCTACGGTCGCAGGTTCGAATCCTGCCTCGGGCATGGATGTGTGTGATGTCCTTACGTTAGTTACGTTTAAGTAGTTCTAAGTTTTAGGGGACTGATGACCTCAGATGTTAAGTCCCATAGTGCTCAGAGCCATATAACTCGTTTGAAAAGTACCGACCGAACTGAAAAAACCACGTCCATCGTAAGTGGATTAATAAGATAAGTAATGCTGCATACAACATAACCCAGCGTGCCTTAAAGGAATGGATCGGGCCACGAGGCACAATCATTGAAGATGACGACGACGATGAGAATGATGATGTTGATGATGATGATGATGATATTGATGATGATGGCCGCCACACCACAGACGTCTTTCAACCGTAGATACGTTATGCTATCCGTGGAGCCCGTTACAATGGGTGATGTACTATAGGGAGCGAAAGGGAATAATAAGAATTTTTTTTTTTTTTTTTTTTTTTTTTTTTTTTTTTTTTGTCATCGGTCAACGGACTGGTTTGATGCGGACTGCCACGAATTCCTCCCCTGTGCTAACCTCTTCATCTCAGAGTAGCACTTGCAACCTACGTCCTCAATTATTTGTTTGACGTATTCCAATCTCTATCTACCTCTACAGTTTTTGCCCTCTACAGCTCCCTCTAGTACCATGGAAGTCATTCCCTCATGTCTTAGGAGATGTCCTATCATCCTGTCCCTTTTCCTTATCAGTGTTTTCCACATATTCCTTTCCTCTCCG
This sequence comes from Schistocerca gregaria, assembly GCF_023897955.1. Classification (NCBI taxonomy): domain Eukaryota; kingdom Metazoa; phylum Arthropoda; class Insecta; order Orthoptera; family Acrididae; genus Schistocerca; species Schistocerca gregaria. The sequence goes on along the minus strand of NC_064920.1, from coordinate 1,046,129,041 downwards.
ATTCTGCATAGAACCTCCTGATTCCTTATCTTATCAGTCAACCTAATTTTCAACATTCTTCTATAGCACCACATCTCAAATGCTTCTATTCTCTTTTGTTCCGGTTTTTTCACAGTCCATGTTTCACTAGCATACAATGCTGTACTCCAGACGTACATCCTCAGAAATTTCTTCCTCAAATTAAGGCCGGTATTTAATATTAGAAGACTTCTCTTGGCCAGAAATGCCTTTTTTGCCATAGCAAGTCTGCTTTTTATGTCCTCCTTGCTCCGTCCGTCATTGGTTATTTTACTGCCTTGGTAGCAGAATTCCTTAACTTTATTGACTTCGTGACCATCAATCCTGATGTTAAGTTTCTCGCTGTTCTCATTTCTACTACTTCTCATTACCTTCGTCTTTCTCCGAATTACTCTCAAACCATACTGTGTACTCATTAGACTGTGCATTCCGTTCAGCAGATCATTTAATTCTTCTTCACTTTCACTCAGGATAGCAATGTCATAAGCGAATCGTATCATTGATATCCTTTCACCTTGTATTTTAATTCCACTACTGGACCTTTCTTTTATTTCCATCATTGCTTCCTCGATGTACAGATTGAAGAGTAGGGGCGAAAGGCTACAGCCTTGTCTTATACCCTTCTTAATACGAGCACTTCATTCTTGATCGTCCACTCTTATTATTCCCTCTTGGTTGTTGTACATATTGTATATGATCCGTCTCTCCCTATAGCTTACCCCAACTTTTTTCTGAATCTCGAACAGCTTGCACCAATTTATATTGTCGAACGCTTTTTCCAGGTCGAGAAACCCTATGAATGTGTGTTGATTTTTCTTTAGCCTTGCATCCATTATTAGCCGTAACATCAGAATTGCCTCTCTCGTGCCTTTACTTTTCCTAAAGCCAAACTGATCGTCACCTAGCGCATTCTCAATTTTCTTTTCCATTCTTCTGTACATCATTCTTGTAAGCAGCTTCGATGCATGAGCTGGTAAGCTGATTGTGCGATAATTCTCGCACTTGTCAGTCCTTGCCGTCTTCGGTCTTGTGTGGATGATGCTTTTCCGAAAGTCTGATGGTATGTCGCCAGACTTATATATTCTACACATCAACGTGAATAGTCGTTTTGTTGCCACTTCCCCTAATGATTTTAGAAATTCTGATGGAATGTTATCTATCCCTTCTGCCTTATTTGACCGTAAGTCCTCCAAAGCTCTTTTAAATTCCTATTCTAATAATGGATCCCCTAAGTCTTCTAAATCGACTCCTGTTTCTTCTTCTATCACATCAGACCTATCTTCACCCTTATAGAGGCTTTCAATGTATTCTTTCCATCTATCTGCTCTCTCCTCTGCATTTAACAGTGGAATCCCCTTTGCACTCTTAATGTTACTACCGTTGCTTTTAATGTCACCAAAGGTTGTTTTGACTTTCCTGTATGCTGAGTCTGTCCTTCCGACAATCATATCTTTTTCGATGTCTTCACATTTTTCCTGCAGCCATTTCGTCTTAGCTTCCCTGCACTTCCTATTTATTTCATTCCTCAGTGACTTGTATTTCTGTATTCCTGATTTTCCCGGAACTGAAGTATTTCTTCTGTTACCCATGGTTTCTTCGCAGCTACCTTCTTTGTACCTATGTTTTCCTTCCCAACTTCTGTGATGACCCTTTTTAGAGATGTCCATTCCTCTTCAACTCTAATGCCTACTGCGCTATTCCTTATTGCTGTATCTATAGCGTTAGAGAACTTCAAACGTATCTCGTCATTCCTTAGTACTTCCGTATCCCACTTCTTTGGTTATTGATTCTTCCTGACTAATGTCTTGAACTTCAGCCTACTCTTCATCACTACTATATTGTGATCTGAGTCTATATCTGCTCCTGGGTACGCCTTACAATCCAGTATGTGATTTCAGAATCTCTGTCAGACCATGATGTAATCTAATTGAAATCTTCCCGTATCTCCCGGCCTTTTCCAAGTATACCTCCTCCTCTTGTGATTCTTGAAGGGTATTCGCTATTACTAGCTGAAACTTGTTACAGAACTCAATTAGTCTTTCTCCTCTTTCATTCCTTGTGCCAAGCTCATACTCTCCTGTAACCTTTTCTTCGACACTTTCCCCTACAACTGCATTCCAGTCGCCCATGACTATTATATTTTCTTCCCCCTTTACATACTGCATTACCCTTTCAATATCCTCATACACTTTATCTGTTCATCTTCAACTTGCGGCGTCGTCATGTATACCTGAACTATCGTTTTCGGTGTTGGTCTGCTGTCGATTCTGATTAGAACAACCCGGTCACTGAAGTGTTCATAGTAACACACCCTCTGTCCTACCTCCCTATTCATAACGAATCCTACACCTATTTTCTGTTGCTGTTTATATTACCCGATGCTCATCTGACCAGAAATCCTTGTCTTCCTTCCACTTCACTTCACTGACCCCTACTATATCTAGATTGAGCCTTTGCATTTCCCTTTTCAGATTTTCTAGTTTCCCTACCACGTTCAAGCTTCTGACATTCCACGCCCCGACTCGTAAAACGTTACCCTTTCGTTGATTATTCTATCTTTTTCTCATGGTAACCTCACCCTTGGCAGTCCCCTCCCAGAGATCCGAATGGGGGACTATTCCGGAATCAGTTGCCAATGGAGAGATCAGCATGACACTTCTTAAATTACAGGCCACAAGTCCTGTTCTCTGATTACAGTGGAAATGAGACAGGGACGTAGTTGTTCGCTCCTACTGTTCAATCTATACATCAAAGATGCAATGACGAAAATAAAACAGTACAACAAAAAACCATCCAAAGAGGGAAATTTCTTTTTTTTATTCACTCGGTGGCTAGTTTCGCTGCGGAATCCATTTCCAAATCTCAGCAACACAGTCAAGAATGGTATTTCCGAACATGCAGGAACCATGTCAAAAATGTACAGTTATCTGTATGCGCTGCAACTGAGCAGTCCAATCCACTTCAGGAATGTCATCGTCCATAAGCATCTGCCTCACAGATGATGTTCCTCTCCTGTATGTAGTGTACAGTGCTGTGAAATGTGTATATCCTTCCGCGTTTAGCGTCTTTTTAAGTGCAGTACAGGGACCACATGCTAATCTCGAAGAACACCCCCACACTTATTTTTTACTTGAGTGTAGGCACTACATGTAATCACAGTTGACGTTCGAAAGCCATTCTGCCATGCTTACACAAGCGTGAACACTTACGTTGGCTTGCCACAGGGTATAACAGTTGGAAAGAACTACATAGGTACAAAGAACGAAACTGCAAAAAACCGTGAGCAATAGAGGAAATATTTCATGATCGACGAAAGAAGAAAGTGCAAAGCTGATAAGGGAAATTCAGAATTACCGAAATACAAGTAACTTAGGAATCAAATAAATAGGAAATGCAAGGACGATAAGGTGTGTGGCTACAAGAAAAATGCGAAGTAATCGAAAAAGGAATGATTATCGAAAGGACGTATCAACATGTAAGAAAGTCGAACCAACCTTAGGCGAAATTAAAAGCAAAGTTGGTAACATTAAGAGTGCAATGAAATTCCATTGTTAAATGCAAGGAGAGTGCGGATATGTGGAACGAGGACACGAAAGGCTTCTACGATAGGGACAACTTCTCTGATCACAAGACAGAAGAAGAAACAGGAAACTACAATTAAGGCAGCGGGTCCAGAATTAGAATCAGAATTAAAAAGGGCTTTGGATGACGTTAAGATCGAATAAGACAGAAAGGTAGATAACATTGCATCAGAATTTCTGAAACAACTGAAGGAAGTAGCAACAAAACAACTATTCACGTTGGTGTGTAGAATGTAGGAGACTGGCAACATAACATGTGACTCACGGAGAAATATCATCCACACAATTCCAAAAATTGCAAGAGGTGACATGTGCGAGAATTACCGAACAATGAGCTTAACGGAGCATGCGTCCAGGCTGCTGACAGAAATAATGTAGAGAAGAATGGAAAAGAAAATTAAGGATTTGTTAGATGACGATCAGTTTGGCTTTAGGGAAGTTAAAGGCAGTAAATGGTCAAATGGTGCGAGATGCTCGAAATTCTGAGATAAACAAGTGCAAGATTTAGAAATAGACGGGTAACACACAATATGTACAAGAACCAAGAGGGAAAAGACAATGAACAAAACCCTCTGACTGAAAATGGTGTTAGACATGATGTAGTCTTACGCCCTTAGTATTCAGTTTATATATAGAAAAAGCAAATGAATGGAATAAAAGGAAGGTTAAAGAGTGAAATTACAACTCAAGGCGAAGCTATATCACTGATAAAAATCGCTCATGACACGTTACCTACAGCGAAAATGAAGAATTACAGGATCGGCTGAATTGAATGAAATGTCCAGTCAGCACAGAGTATGGATCGAGAGTACATCGAAGAAAGACGAAAGTAATGAGAAGTAGCAGAAATGACAACAGCGAGTAACTTAACATTAGTAAGAAGTAAATGAACTTAAGGAATTCTGCTTCCTAGAAGCAAAATAACCAATTATGGACGGCGCGAGGACATACAAAGCACACTAGCACTGGCAAAAAGGGCGTTCCTGGCCACGAGAGGTCTACTAGTATCAAAGACTGACCTTAATTTGAGGAAGAAATTAATGAAAATGTACTTTTGGTACACAAAATTGTATGACAGTGAAACATGGACTGTGGGAAAATCGGAACAGAAGAGAATCGAAGCATTTGAGATGCGGTGCTACAGAGAGATATTGAAAATTAAGTGGACCGATAAGGTAAAGAATGGGGAGGTTCTCTGGAAAATTGGCGAGAAAAGGAATACATGTAGAACATTGGCAAGAAGAACGGACAGAATGGTAGGACATCTATTAATACATCAGGGAATAATTTGCATGGTACTAGAAGGAGCTGTGGTGGGTAAAATCTGTAAAAAGCAATAATTAGAAAACACCCAGCAAATATTTGAGAACGTAGGTTTCAAGTGATACTCTTAGATGAAGAGGTTGGCAAAGGAGAGTAATTCGTGGTGGGCCTCATCAGACCAGTCAGAAAACTGATGATTCAAAAGTACAGCCATCCAGATTTAGGTTTTCCATGATTTCCCTAAATCAATCCAGACAGTTCCTTTGAAAGGGCACGGCAAGTTTCCTTCCTCATCCTTGAAACAGACCGAGCTGTCACCCTCATCTCTAATGGCCTAGACGTCAACTGGAGCTTAAATCCTAATCTTCCTTCCTGCCTCCCACATTGATTACTTCTGTATTGTTGTCACACGTTTCTGTTCACTACTCTCATTCGACGTTAACGCGGCGAGGGAATTACTTAATGTTAATAGATCTGATATTTCTTAAACTTCACGTATTCATTGATATATGTATTATTATTATTGTTATTCTTACTATTATTATTGTAATTATTATGTGCCTAACGATACAAGGATGCCTGAGGGCTTTATAATGGCAGGCGAAAGGAATGCGTACATAAATGATTTAGTGGATTGTAAATTCTTTCCATTCTTTTCATGTTCACTCTCGTAATTACCAATCATGTACTGACGACAGCCAGTCATAACTACACTGCTAGGCATTAGAACATCGCTGTTGCAGTATCAGATATGGAAATCTCTATTCGCCATCACGATGGACACAAAACCTGGGTTTTAAACAATATCCTAATGTATCACATGTCATCCTAATTCCACACAGGAAGTTGATCAGAGGAAAAGTTTGTGAAACAGTATTTGAAACCGATGTTTCGTGTGTGTATGTAAGGGGAATGAAGAGTTACTGCGCAGCTCAAAGGCGAGCAGTCTCGCTCGATCATCCGGCAATATCTGCCGCCATATCGCCTTGAATTGCGCCTGCGCGCCGAAAGATACTCCGCAGATGAGCGACCGCCGAGCCGGGCGCATACTAAACGAGAATGCGGGGCCGCTATCTCCGCTCCAGGCCCCTGGCTCGCTGGCGGGTTGTTGTTTGCCTAGCACAGAAGATGAGGCCAGGCCTCTGCAGTTCCCAGCGGGCGCATCGCTTCCATTGGTCCCCACAGGAGGCTGGCAAAGGCGGTGATTACCAGCGGGCAAAGAGCGCCTCCCAAAGGCTTGCTACTCCCTCGCTGTAGCTGCGTGGGGCACACTGGAAGCCATCACCAGACTCCAGCACTCTCGTGTGCCATTATCTCCTGCTCGAGGAATATGTTGTGTTGCTTCGAGTAGTTTCACTTGTGACACGAAGGTTGTGCAGGAACGCTCCGACTGTTACATGATTAAAGGTCGACTTACAGTATACTGAACGTAACGTCAAGGTAGTGCACAATTCATTTACAATAGCAGCGTTCACACTGACCGCAAATGGCGCGGAACACTATGTCATTTTTAATGTTTCTGGAGAAGGAAGTTTTTAAGTTGATGTTGGAGAGGAGGGGGGGGGGGGGGGGGGGGGAGGTGTCGTCATCTGCTAACACCGGAAGGTAACCAGTTCTCGCGGCACTCACTGGTGTTGTAGTGGTGGATTTTGTGCTTTTTCGTCTACTTAGCCATTATTTTTGAAAAGTAAAAAACCAGACGCTGGGAGCGGACCAGCACTGTATTAGTAAAATAAGGATCACTAACAGTCTACGAGACTTATCTCTGCATGTAGGACATTGTCTCTGACAAAGCTCAGATATTCACAATACCTGCCCTGTCATCTGGCCCTTTCAGGTAAGAACATTTTTACCACAAGATAGCCATTGGACACCTGTGCCCCTCACGTTTCCGGAGTCTGCCAGAGGTGCAACTTTCTGGGAAAATAATTGAAATGAAACTGAGAAGTACTAACTGGTTTTGCAATCACTGGTGTCTGTTCCGTTAACATTCACATTTGCATATACCAGTAGTAATTTGAATTTAATTTGGGTAGTTTAGTTAGGATAGAGGGCTATTAATTAGGATGCAAAGAGGTTTTGGAACAACTTTCCCAAAACACAAAGTATGAAAGTCGTATTTCCACTAACATCGTTGCTTAATTTAGTTGAAACGTATCAATAAAGTTTTCATAACAGATGCATCCTTGTTATCTAGCGTCCTGAAGCCTTTTAATGGGGCGCTCAATTAATTTTTACGACTAGATCCGCAGTTTCTCAAAAATAAAAGCTTGTTATGCCGGAGGATTCTCTGCAGTTTTTGTGCTTGTGTCTAGTCTGTTAATACGAGAGCCCAAGAGGATATATAGGTTTAATTTGTGAAACTAAATGACAAGTTGGCAGAATAAAAATATAAAGTTCGATAATGTTTGTCAGATTAATTAAGTGGAAGAAACCATTCCCGAAAAAACGTTAGTCACTTTCAGGATACCTTTTTAAAAAGATTTCTTGAAGCCTTCAGCTGCCATTCTCTTTATTTCCTGTACAATTGTACAATTTCGGCCTTAGGCCATTTTGAAGTATCTTAGACGGAAGTATCATACAGTCGACACATTAGTGACGCTTGCGATTTGTATGTAGGAACAAGTCATATCTATAGATATACTTGGCGCATTATATCTTACTTTATGGATGATTTTTTAGTAGCAGATTATGTCATATATGTCGTTGCTCCTATGACATCATGTTATGCTCATAAAATAAATCCGAGGTATTCACGCTATTTTAGGAGGACGTTACTTTCAAGCAGTTGCGGCATAGCTCTTATATATAACGTACTTAACACTAGGAAGATAATACTTATTTTACAGAAATTTGCTACTTAACCTGCATATGACTGTTTTCAGTTATATCTAATTATCGGTCATGATAATTTGTACCAACTATACCAAAGTAACAATAACAGAACAAATATCTGTATGTAATTATTTTAAAAAAATATTTATACCAATGATGCAAGATAATTAAATATAACTGAGAGCAACAGGATATTCAGGTTAAGTATCAAATTTCTGTAAAATAATTATAATCTTCCTAGTGTTAAGCACGCTACATAAAAGAGCTTTGCAACAATTGCTCGAATGTAACGCGCTGCTAAAATAGCGTGAACACCTTGGATTTATTTTATGAACGTAACACGATGTTATAGGAGCAGCGACGTATATGACATAATCTGCTACTAAAGAATCATACATAAAGTAAGTTATAATGCGTCTAATATAACTACGGAAATGACTTGTCCCTACATCCAAATCACAGGTGTCACTAATGTATTCAATGTATGATACTTCCCTTCCATATACTTGAAAATGGCATAAGGCCCAAATCGTACAGGAAATAAATAGAATGGCAGCTGCATGCTTTAAGAAATCTTTCAAAAATTCATCGCAACTACGGACCCTATCGCATTGAAAATTCCACGGTAAATTACGCTAAAAACGTGTAACACAGCCTCTAATATTGACAATGGCCTTATTTCAGCAAGAAAAGGAGTCCACGAGTTTTTTCAGATATATCATAACCAGCAGTAGTCACTCATTGATGATTACATCCCGTAGTGCGACAAAAATTGCTACGATGATATTTCGTATATAAAAGCCGCTGTTCCAAATAATGTCAGACATCCTCTAAGTGATTAGGAGCGAAATAAGTGTGACACTATACCTATGAATGTATGCGTGCAGCCCTGTGAACATGGCAGTAGTCATTATTAAAGATGGGACTTCCCATAACGTACGCATCATGAACATGTAGATGAAAGGGTACAATTGGTCACAGAGAATGTTGAAATCAGTATCCGGGTTCATGAATGGGCCCAAGTACTGATACGAAAAAATACTCCCGAACCCTCATACATTCACCTTCGACCTGACCTGTAGCCTACACACACACACACACACACACACACACACACACAAACACACAAACACACAAACACACAAACACAAACACACACACAAACACACAAACACACAAACACACAAACAGCAGGTGAAACGTCTCATTGGACTGTCTGTGAGATCGATGCCTAGCATCATTTGAAAAAAATGTAACATCGCCTCGTTGGACCACACTACATGCCTTCAGTCAACAACTGTGCAGTTTATTTGCTGTTCGGCCTACTGAAGACATGCAGATTAACTTCTCGCTATAAGGAATGACCTTTTGCGAGGTACCCAACTCCGTATGTCAATTGCGACCATCTCCCTTCACAATGTTCGTTTGGTAACTGTTTTAGAGGGATCTGCATTGACAACAGCAATTTCTCTCCAGTTTCTCATTTGTAATGCGTGACACTCGCATGTCCCTATTGATCAGGACATTATTGTGTTGGAAGACTGCGAGGGGCTTAGGACTGAATCTAGACAAGATGGAAAGTCTGCATTGATACAGCAACTAACGGGGAAACATTATTCACGGCTTGGTGTTATGCTCATCCAAAAACAATAGCTCCTTTTTGACAATGACCGGTTTTAATAGGTTCTTTTCATGAAACCGACTGGCATGTCACTGGGAGGGTATCACAGCATCGTGCGAGGGTAGGTAGTTTTCTGTGGTAAATAGCTCTGAAACAATTTAATCAATCACATCAGGGCTTTAACTAACGAATTTGGTTGTAATTGTTCCAAGTAGTCCTGAGTTATGAGCCAATGCTATTCATTCTTACTCTCTTCCTGTTCCACTCGCATAATAGGACGAGGGAAAAATGACTGTCTATATGCCGTCGTATGAACCCTAATTTCTCTTATCTCTTCTGCGGGATCATTCCACGAAATGTATTTTGGCGGCAGCAGAATCAGAATCTTTCTGCAATCAGCTTCAAATGGCTGTTCTCTAAATTTTTTCGGTAGTGTTTCTTGAAAAGAACACCGCCTTCCCTGCAGGAATTCCTATTTCAGTTTTGGAACCGCGTGACCGCTACGGTCGCAGGCTCGAATCCTGCCTCGGGCATGGCTGTGTGTGATAACCTTAGATTAGTTAGGTTTAAGTAGTTCTAAGTTCTAGGGGACTGATGACCTCAGATGTTAAGTCCCATAGTGCTCAGAGCCATTTTTGAACCATTTCAGTTCCCGAAGTGTGTCCGTAACACTTGCATGTTATTCGAGTTTTCTGGTAACAAATCTAACAACCCGCCTCTGAACTGCTTCCGTTTCTTCCTTTAACCCAACCTGGCATTGGTCACAAACACTGCAGCAGTACTCAAGAATAGGTCGCACTAGCGTCGTACATACGGCCTAGTTCACAGATGAACCACACATTCCCAAAATCCTCTAAAACCTAAATAGACCATTCGCCTTCCCTACCACAAATCTCACGTCACTGTTCCACTCCAATCGCTTTGCAACGTTACGCCCTCTGCATTGACTTTATATTTTTCAGCATTTAGAGCAAGTTTCCATTCGCCGAACCAACTAGACATTTTGGCTAAGTCATCTGGTATCCTCCTACAGTCACTCGACTACGTCACTTTCCTGTGCACCACAGAATAATCAGAAAATAGCTGCAGATTGCTGCCCAACATGTGATTTATGCATATGGAAAATAATTGCGGTCCTGTCACACTTCCCTGGAGGACTCTTGATAATACCCTTGTCTCCGATGAAAACTCGCCGTCGACGACTACTTACAGGGTTCTACTACTTAAGAAGTATTCGAGCCACTCACATATCTAGGAACTTACTCTATATGCTCCTAAGTTTGTTAACAATCTGCAATGTGACGCCGTGTCTAATGCTTTCCGAAAATCTAGAAATATGGAATCTGATTATTATCCTTCATACAAAGTCCGCAGTACATCAAGTGAGATAAGGGCTTTCTGACTTTCACACGATGGGTGCTTACTAAAACCATGGTGATTCGTGGACGTTAGCATCGTGCTATCAAGAAAATTTATGATATTCGAACAGAGAATAAGTTCAAGGATTTTGCAGCAAATCGATGTTACTTTGTAATTGTTAAGCCTGTTGTTCGACCCTTCTTATACACAGAAAAACAGCTGCTGGCGTTCTACGAATCGGAGCATGGAATGTCAGATCCGTTAATCGGGCAGGTAGGTTAGAAGATTTGAAAAGAGAAATGAATAGGTTAAAGTTAGATGCAGCGGGAATTAGTGAAGTTCGGTGGCAGGAGGAACAGGACTTCTGGTCAGGTGAATATAGGGTTATGAATACAAAATAAAATAGGGGTAATTCAGGAGTAGGTTTAACAATGAATAAAAATTAGGAAAGCAAATAAGCTACTACAAACGGAAAGGTGAACGCATTATTGTAGCCAAGATAGACACAAACTCCACGCCCACCGCAGTAGTATAAGTTGATATGCCAACTAGCTCCGCAGATGATGAAGAGATTGAAGAAATGTATGCTGACATAAACGAAATTATTGTGATAGTTAAGAGAGACGAACATTTAATAGTCATGGGGGACTTTAATTCGATAATAGGAAAAGGAAGAGAAGAAAAAGTAGAAGGTGATATGGACTGGGGATAAGGAATGAGAGAGGAAGCCGCCTGGAAGAACTTTGCACAGGGCATAATTTAGTCGCAGCTAACACTTGGTTTAAGAATCATGAAAGAAGGTTGCATACATGGAAGAGGTCTGGAGACACCGGAAGGTTCCCAACTGACTATACAATGGTAAGACAGATTTAGGAACCAGGTTTTAAACTTTAAGATATTAACAAGACCAGATGTTGACTCTGACCACAATTTATTGTTTATGAACAGTAGATTAAAACTGAAGAATTAGCAGAAAGGCAGGAATTTAAAGAGGTGGGACCTGGGTAATCTGCAAGTACTAGACGTTGCAGAGAGTTTCAGAGAGAGCATTAGGGAGCAATTGACAAGAACACGGGAAAGGAATACAGTAGAGGAAGTATGGGTAGCTTTCATAGATGAAATAGTGGAGGCAGCAGAAGATTAATTGGGTAAAAAGACGAGGGGTAGTATAAATCCTTGGGTAACACATCAGATACTGAATTTAATTGAAAAAAATAAAAATGCATTATATGAAGCAGGGGAAAAGGAATACAAACTTCTCAAAAATGAGATTGACAGAAAGTGCACAACGACTATGCGGGAATGACGAGAGGACAAAAATAAGGATGTAGATGCATACATCACTAGGGGTAAGGTAGATAGTGCCTACAGGAAAATTAAAGAGACCTTTGGAGAAAAGAGAATCACTTGTATGAATATCAAAATCTGAGACGGAAAACCAGTTCTAAGCATAAAAGGAAAAGCAGAAAGATAGAAAGGTGGGAGGAGTATACAATGGAGATATGCTGGAGGGCAATATTATGGAAACGGAAGAGGACGTAGATGAAGATTAAGTGGTAGGTATGATAATGCGTGAATCGTTTGGCCGACCAGAGTGGCCGAGCGGTTCTAGGCGCTTCAGTTTAGAACCGCGCGACCGCTACAGTCGCAGGTTCGAATCCTGCCTCGGAAATGGATGTGTGTGATTTCCTTAGGTTAGTTAGGTTTAAGTAATTCTAAGTTCTAGGGGACTGACGACCTCAGAAGTTAAGTCCCATAGTGCTCAGAGCCATTTGAAGAGTTTGACAGAGCACTCACTGAAAGATCTGAGCCGAAACAAGGCCCCGGGAGTAGACATCATTCCATTAGAGCAACTGATAGCCCTGGGAGAGCCAGCCCTGACAAAACTCTACCATCTGGTGAGAAAGATGTATGAGACAAGTGAAATACCCTCAGACTTCAAGAAGAATATAATAATTGCAATCGTAAAGAAAGCAGGTGCTGGCAGATGTGAAAATTACTGATCAATTTAATAAGTTCAAAAATGGTTCAAAAGGCTCTGAGCACTATGGGACTTAACTTCTGAGGTCATCAGTACCCTAGAACTTAGAACACACATACATTCTGTCTCATCTACTGCCTTATAAATGTAAACTGTACCTCATATCTCTCCTCGTCCCAAACGCTCATGTCGGAACAACATGACAGAAACAGACGTTCCCATTATAATAAAATCCTCTCCGTTCCACTGCATCGCTCAGTCACCTTCTCCAAGTCCTTTACAGTAGCGGGAACCCGACTCTGGAATAACCTCCCTCGTTATGTTAGAGAACTTAAAAGCATGTCCAGCTTCAAAAAACAGTTAATGACGTATCTACTTAAGCAACAGTAATGCCTTCCTCTGTACATGAATGCACTTCACCTCATTACTTCCATCTTTCACCCTCCTTAAATCTCCATTCCCCAAAACACGCTAAACTAGTAAACATCTACTTTACACACATCTGCACGAACCTTCATTACTATTGCCAATCCTTCTCATGTTTGTCATTATCATTTGATTTTTTTACTGTTATTATTATTGCTTATTATTGCTTTTATCATAATCTGTATGTATAGCACCTGTTGTAAAAATACTGCCGCATTTACTTTATTAGGTCTTAGTCACTACTCTTTATTCATATTGTCACTAGAGTAAGCTAATATTCTCATTTAAACTATGGTCATGATGTAACTCTGATGTGTGAAATGCTGCATGTGTGGAACACTGGTCCGATGTAAGAGAGGGCCTGATGGCCCTAATCTGATCAGGTTACATAAATAAATAAATAAAATAAATAAATAAATAAAATAAACCTAAATAACCCAAGGACATCACACACATCCATGCCCGAGGCAGGATTCGAACCTGCGAGCGTAGCGGTCTTGCGGTTCCAGACTGTAGCCCCTAGAACCTCTCAGCCACTCCGGCCGGCGTTTAATAAGTCACGGTTGCAAAACACTAACACCAATTCTTTACAGACGAATGGAAAAACTGGTGGAAACCGACCTCGAGGAAGATTGGTTTGGATTCCGTAGAAATACTGACCCTACGACTTATCTTACGAGCTTGGTTTTCCAAAGGCAAACCTGCGTTTATAGCGTTTGCAGACTTCGAGGAAGCTTTTGAAAAAGCTGGCTGGATTATTCGCTTTCAAGTTATGAAGGTGACGGGGGTAAAATACATGGAACTAGAGGCTATTTACAATTTATGCAGAAACCAGATGGCAGTTATAAAGAAGGAGCACGAAAGGGAAGCAATGGTTGAGAAGGGAGTGAGGCAGGGTTGTAGCCCATCCACTACGTTATTCAATCAGTTTACTGAGCAAGCAGTAAAGGAAACAAAACAAAAATGTGGAGTGGGAATTAAAATCGAGTGAGAAGAAATAAAAACCTCGAGTTTTGCTGATGACAATGTAATTCTGTCAGAGATAGAAACTGAGTTGTACTCACTATGGCTTAAGTCATGGGATTGCATTAGGTGGTATAGCACTCAGCAGCCTAATCAGTCAAGCAGATCAATAACAGCTTGCACTGTACGTGCTTGAGCATTGTCCTGGAAAATGATGGCCAGTCCCTGCAGAAACTGTCATCACTTCTGTCTCTATGCCGTTCTTTTTTTAACACAACCTACGAGCAACGTAGAGACAAAAGTGATGACATTTTCTTCAGGACCTGACCATCAATTTGCAAGACAATGCTCAAGCACGTACAGTGCCAGCTTTACTGATTTGTTTGAGTGTTGGGGCTGCTAAGTGCTATACCACCTACTGTACTCATCTGGCTTAAGCCATCGTGGGTACAACTCGATTTGTAAACTGAAGGTAGCATTTCACGGCATTCGCTTCAGGACTGCTACAAATTCCTCGGGCAATAGACCGCGCCGCTTGAAATGTCAACACAACTGGCACTACTAAGAGTATCCTACTACTTCCACATCGCTGGCAACGGGCTATTAACAATGCTGGTAACTACTTTGAAGGTCAGTAAAACTTTGAAACACATATCTATTTTATACGAGATGTAAACAAACAGTTGCCACTATTATAGTTCCAAACCTCTTATTTTGAATATTCATTTATTTTGTAAAATAGCTCGTATGAATCAGTAAAACAAAATGTATAGTATATAATTTTATAGTATGTTATTTATTGTGAACCTTTCTGTGTTAGAATACATTAGCAAACGTCTGTGTGTGGCAGAGAGTAGTTTAGTAAAGCGTAGGGTTATCTTTCTACTCAAAAAATAAATAAATAAAATAAAGCAACTGCTCAGCGCTGCTCGATGTAAAGTCGACAGAACATCAGTTTTCACTTGAAAATGCTTCGTTAATCATTGTGCAGAAAAATCTGTGCTATTGTGTAGGGTTTATTTTCAATAGGTGCACGGCATACCAAAAGCCATATTTTCAAAACGAATCTGAAGGTTTCCTTATGGCATAAATCTGTTATGAACTGGATATAGTAGCAGTATGACGACATAAGAAAGTGATTATTTGTATAAAATGTATCTCGGTCTATGGCTTTTCTTAAAATTTTGTTGATGCCTTCTCAGCATTCTGTGTGGTCCATGACCGATTAGCTTTTGTTTCCATGGTCCAAGGGAAGAAAATGCTTGTAATAATACTCTTATTTTATTATATAAATCTCCCTGATCTTCTAAGCGAATTCACTTCAAATGACTCATTTTGAACACTTTTTTCTTAGTAGCAAATGTATTTCGTCGCAGAGGACGGTTGATAACTTGTAAACTCTATTTGTCATACTTTGTGATGTGCAGTGACTTGTCTGTGCGGGCAGTGGGGATATTATATTACAGGTGGTGCTGCATAAGAATGCTGAAGATTAGATGGGTAAATCACATAACTAATGAGGAGATATTGAAAAGAATTGGGGAGAAGTGAAATTTGTGGCACAACTTGACTAGAAGAAGGGATCGGTAGGTAGGACATATTCTGAGGCATCAAGGGATCACCAATTTAGTATTGGAGGGCAGTGTGGACGGTAAAAATAGTAGAGGGAGAACAGGATATGAATACACTAAACAAATTCAGAGGGATGTAGGTTGCACAAGATATTGGTAGATGGAAATGGTTCAAATGGCTCTGAGCACCATGGGACTTCACATCTGAGGTCATCAGTCACCTAGAATGTAGAACTACTTAAACCTAACTAACCTAAGGACATCACACACATCAATACCCGAGACAGGATTCGAACCTGCGACCGTAGAGGTCGCGCCGTTCCAGACTGAAGCGCCTAGACGCTCGACCACAGCGGCCAGATACTGGTAGATGAAAAGCGTGCTCAGGATAGAGTAGCATGGAGAGCTGTATCAAACCAGTCTGGACTGAAGACCACAACAAAACAACAACAACATGCAGTGGGGAGAGTATATTACAGATGTTCAATTATGAAAATCTCATTTATGTAAATAGGTTGTAGTGCTCAACTGAGATTGTCAATTTAGGCGAAGAATTTCTCGAAGATCCACACAGTGGTGAAGAGACTGCCAGAGCAACTCCAAGTAAGTGAAGGCACAAAACTAGCTTAGGTATGTCGCAAAACATTCAGATACAGAACACACAAATAAAAGATCCAGTAACAGCAAAACAGCACAGCTTATTAACGTATTTCTTTGATTCTACACCAGTACCTTCATATTGTGGCACCTCCACAGTACCTCATGTTATATTAACTGATATTCATGCGTTCGCCATCGACGCCAGAGATAACATTCCTAAAAGCATGTTGACGGAATGTGAACCGAGTTGCCGCACATACGCTTTCGATGGGGTGCAAACATTTACTGTAAAATCTGAATGGGAAATCAGCCAGGGGTAGCGAGTCTCCCCTGTAGCTGACTGAGGAAAGCAGCAGCCGCGAAGAGAGTTTATTGGTTTTTCTGGGAAGCTCACAACATTAATGAGCCGATACGAGCTGCCTCGCCCGCTCACTGCTGCCAAGAGAGCGAAGTACGCAAAGTCAGCGGCGCGCTGTTTGCAGATCGGAGCGGTAAAGCCGCCTTGCCAGGAGGAACTGCGCCGCTAATCATATCAGCCGCCACCTGCCGGTGAGTTATTAACCGCGTTTGTGTTCGGCGGCGCGGCGGCCGTGTCAACAGGCGGCGCTGTTTGAGCTGCAGTCTGGCAACTCTCTCTGTACACGCCGGGGATACCGGAGGCCGCACAGACGAGCAAGTGATTACTCCGGGAGGAGCGCCGCTACCTGCCCTCTCCATTGTACAGGCAACGCACCGGGTGGCCCGTTGCAATATCTTCGAGATACCACGTGAAATGGCTACTACCACAATGTGTTCGCTTTGTACTTTCTCTGTCACGTACTCTGAACCATCACCCCTTAACGAGCCAGCTCTCAAACTTACATCATACCCCGTCTCTTGTAGATGAGACATTGACACAAATGGTAATATACAGGGTGTTACAAAAAGGTACCGCCAAACTTTCGGGAAACATTCCTCACACACATAAAAAGAAAACATGTTATGTGGACATGTGACCGGAATCGCTTAACTTCCATGTTAGAGCTCATTTTAGTTTCGTCAGTATGAACTGTACTTCCTCGATTCACTGTCATGATTTCAGACGGGATACTCTACCTGTGCTGCTAGAACATGTACCTTTACAAGTACGACACAACATGTGGTTCATGCACGATGGAGCTCCTGCGCATTTCAGTCGAAGTGTTCGTACACTTCTCAACAACAGATTCGGTGACCGATGAATTGGTAGAGGCGGACCAATTTCATGGCTTCCGCGCTCTCCTGACCTCAACCCTCTTGACTTTCATTTATGGGGGCATTTGAAAGCTCTTGTCCACGCAACCCCGGTACCAAATGTAGAGACTCTTCGTGCTCGTATTGTGGACGTCTGTGATACAATACGCCATTCTCCAGGGCTGCATCAGCGCATCAGGGATTCCATGCGACGGAGGGTGGATGGATGTATCCTCGCTAACGGAGGACATTTTGAACATTTCCTGTAACATAGTGTTTGAAGTCACGCTGGTAAGTTCTCTTGATGTGTGTTTCCATTCTATGATTAATGTGATTTGAAGAGAATTAATAAAATGTGCTCTAACATGGAAAGTAAGCGTTCACGCACATATGTCCACATAACATATTTTCTTCCTTTGTGTGTGAGGAATGTTTCCTGAAAGTTTGGCCGTACGTTTTTGTAACACCTTGTATATCACTGTTGCCACGTTAGCACCTACACGGATGAGAGATTAAGGCTGCTTGCACATTGCACGATTTATCCCGTACGAGAAAAACCGTACGGGCAAATTTTCTTAGTCGACTGTTGAAGAGCGTGAGACCTTTTACATTGTACGGTTACAACACGGGCACGATTTTTAGTCGTGCTCCAGCCGTGCAGTGCCACTGCCGCCACACGGCACCGCGCCGTACTCTCGGCTCAGTGGCCCACGTGACGGAGGGCACGCTTTCACACTACACGATTTCAGTAGTAAGGGAGCGGTCCCCAGTGATTTTTCCACTTTTTTCGTTTCAGTTTGCGATTTTCCGTGTTTTCAGTCTGTGTGTGTCGATGGCTTATTTTGGCATTATGGAAGGAATTGACGCTGAGATTTTGATATCGCTAGTTGAATCAAAACCTGTATCATGGGACAAAACTATAGATATTTATAAGGATGGAAACGCGACAAGAAAAGCCTGCGAAGAGGTATGTTCAGCACTCAGCAGAGATTTTGAGAGCATTAGGGATGCAGAAAAAAATGCATTTGGTAAATACTACCTATTAAGCAAAGTACATACTTATTTGTAAATACTTATTTGTATTATAGCTGAATAACATTTTACACTACTGGCCATTAAAATTGCTACACCAAGAAGAAATTCAGACGATAAACAGGTATTCATTGGACAAATATATTATATTAGAACTGACATGTGATTACATTTTCACGCAATTTGTGTGCATAGATCCTGAGAAATCAGTACTCAGAACAACCACCTCTGGCCGTAATAACTGCCTTGATACGCGTGGGCATTGACTCAAACAGAGCTTGGATGACATGTACAGGTACAGCTGCTCATGCAGCTTCAACACGATACCACAGATCATCAAGAGTAGTGACTGGCGTATTGTGACGAGCCAGTTGCTTGGCCACCATTGACCAGACGTTTTCAATTGGTGAGAGATCTGGAGAATGTGCTGGACAGGGCATCAGTCGAACATTTCCTGTGTCCAGAAACGCCTGTACAGAACCTGCAACTAGCGGTCGTGCACTATCCTGCTGAAATGTAGGGTTTCGCAGGGACAGAATGACGGATAGTGCCACGGAACGTAACACATCTGAAATGTAACGTCCACTGTTCAAACTGCCGTCAATGCGAACAAGAGGTGACCGAGACGTGTAACTAATGGCACCCCATACCATCACGCCGGGTGATACGCCAGTATGGAGATGACGAATACACGGTTCCAATGTGCGTTCACCGCGATGTCGCCAAATACGGATGCGACCATCATGATGCTGTAAACAGAACCTGGATTCATCCGTAAAATGACGTTTTGCTATTCGTGCACCCAGGTTCGTCGTTGAGTACACCATCGCAGGCTCTCCTGTCTGTCATGCAGCGTCAATTGTAACCGCAGCCGTGGTCTCCCAGCTGGTAGTCCATGCTGCTGCAAACGTCGTCGGACTGTTCGTGCAGATGGTTGTTGTCTTGCAAACGTCCCCATCTGTTGACTCAGGGATCGGGACGTGACTGCACGATCCGTTACAGCCATGCGAATAAGATGCCTGTCATTTCGACTGCTAGTGATAGGAGGCCGTTGGGATCCAGCACGGCGTTCCGTCTGACCCTCCTGAAGCCATTGATTCCATATTCTGCTAAGAGTCATTGGATATCGACCAACTCGAGCAGCAATGTCGCGATACGATAAACCGACATCGCGATAGACTACAATCCTATCTTTATTAAATTCCTAAACGTGATGGTACGCATTTCTCCTCCTTACACGAGGCATCACAACAACGTTTCACCAGACAACGACGGTCAACTGCTGTTTGTCTATGAGAAATCGGCTGGAAACTTTCCTCATGTCAGCACGTTGTAGATGTCGCCCCCGGCGCCAACCTTTTGTGAATTCTCTGAAAAGCTTATCATTTGCATATCACAGCATCTTCTTCCTGTCGATTAAATTTCGAGTCTGTAGCACGTCATCTTCGTGGTGTATCAATTTTAATGGTCAGTAGTGTACTTTTCCTTATAAGGCATTAGGGCTATGTGAAGTTTGTCTGTACAGAATTTTACCATCTAGTCTTTAGTTCCGTAAATGTTGTTACGTAAATAATTAAAAGCATGGGGGCATTTATTCTCTCAATATCCGGTGGTCGAGATATTACTAGGCTAACTAAATAAAATAGAACTGAAAGTTTAAAAAAGCATTTTTTTTTTTTTCACTAAGGTTACAGATCACTGATTTTCTTCCTGAAGTAGAGACACTTGATACAATCTTCTGTTTCACAATTGACAAATTATATTTTAGACATTGTCAAGGGTACACTTCCGACTTCTGACACAAAATATTTGCTAAGCACAATTCCGATATTGTTTGCTGCGAAGCCTCCTCTTATATTATTTTCCCTCGGCAAATCTTCCAGGTCTGTGGTTGTCGTTGTGTCCTCACCAATATATCCGTCTGTCACGTACATAATCGCGAAATACGATGCAAGCGTTGACAAGGAGCACTGCAAAATGTGGCATTGATAGGCCGATGGAACAAGCGCCATTTATTACTAAGAATGCCAGATGCACATTCCACATATCTTCGCGCTCTGCACAATCTATACTTAAATATCCTTTTCTCAACTGTTAAGTGTTTTCCTCCAAAGGGTCTCAATGGGTATTTGTGTAAGCCAAACACTTCGTCTCCAACAAAGAAATATGGTATTTTACGACTCTCCGTCCCTGAAAGAGGTTTTCAACAGGTAATGGTTGAGAACCTCTTTCTATTGCTCTCCACAATTTGGACCTCTTAAATATTGGTGAGTCACATTCTTTTCCGTAGCTCCCTACATCAACGTAAACAAATTGTACTTTGCGTCTGCTACATCCTTAAGCTCAACAGGAAAGTAAACTTTGTAATACATTGATCCCAAGTCAAACGGACATGTCGGTCTTATATGCTTACCGTCGACAGCCCCAAGACAGTGTGGGAAATTAGCGATACTTTCAAAGTCAGAAGCGACTGACATCCAAGTATCATAAGTTGGTGTTGGAATACACTCTTCTCGCATTACTGACCAAATCGCTGCACATACTTCTTCAACAATTTTTCTAGCCGTTGAAATTCAACCCTGTAGCTATAGAGCAAATCCGTAAACGTATAGCCACTCGCCAAACATCTAAAGAAATTGTACATCAATTATTACATAACTCAACAATATTTTAAAAAGTTTTCATAAAAAATACTCAGATAATACATTTGTATTTATGCAGGCAAGGAAGTAATCCGAAGGTGGACCAACATCCGAGACTGTTTTGTAAAATTGAAAAAAGATGTTAAAGCTGCCAAACAAAGTGGATCTGGGGCCAAAAGATTTAAGAAATGCCTGTTTTCGGACTAACTTCAATTTTTAAACAAGACCTACGCCGAAAAGGATACGGTAGGCAACCTGGACCCAGAAATTGAGCCAGGAATACTTGACGAAGACAGGGAGCCTGAAGGTGCCGGTGCAACATCTCCCTTTTCTAGTAACGTAAACCCGCCATACAGTCTTTCAGGAGGGAGAAAACATAAGAAACCAGACTCAAAGCTCTGGAACCTAAAACGCCCTGCCGATTAGGCGCTCGTCCGTGCCACGTTACCCCTCCCCGCTACAGTCTTATCCCCTCTCTCGACCCCCTCCTTTCCACACGAGACGATCATCACAGATTTTATATCCGTGTACAACTATGAAGCTCGCCACGAACATGAATCGGGATTATGCTGCTTACAAGTGGTTTACACCGGAATTTTCACAAGGAAAACCTATTTCTGGTTCAGTTTAATAAAAATCGGGGAGGGTCCTGGAATTTTAAGGCAAGCACGGACTGGTTGAGACGCTTTTAGTCGAGATACATTATTCGTGAGCTTCAGATACAAGAAGAGAACCCATTTGTTAATTCTTCAAACCCAAACTAAGGGACGTATTGTTGGAAGGAGATTAAGCTCACGAAAACGTTTACAATGGTGACAAAACAGGGGTCAATTGCAAAGCTTTGTTAAGAAAAAAATTCTTGCTTCACGTTGTGAATTAGCATCACTTGGTCCTAAAATAAGCTGTGATCGTGGTGCTGCTTTAGATTATGCCAATGTCTGCGAAGCCTGCTATTTACGCCTCACGAATGAGTGCCTGGATAGATAGTACCATCTACACATGGAATGATTTACGGATGTTTTTGTAGCTTCTGTAGAAGTTAATCAGTTAAGGTATGGCAAAAGCGAGGAAACATTACTACTCCCTGACAACGAACCAATCATACATCATGTAATACCTATAATGAAAATGGCGAGTTCATGGAAGTAATGTTTCTTCCACGTAATGTAACCTCTATATTACAGCCAAAGGATCAAGGCATAATTGTGATCTTCCAACAGAATTACAAAAAGAAGAAAAAAGAATTGAATGTAAGCTATTGTTAGAAAAAGAAAAGAAAGGAGAAGGAAGTCTGTTAATAAATTACGAAAATTGTTGATTTGAAACATGTGTCAAACATGATCGGAGCAGCATGGGATGTTTAAGGGGAGGTTTACTATCTTTGGCCCGAAAAAAGCATGTTCTTTGAGAATTTTGCTCTCGGGATGTGTTACAGATATCAATGTTAAATTTGTACAAAATTTTGATTGATATTTTCTCTACAAACTGAATTTTTTTTCGACGGGAAATGTCGAAGAGCAGAGGCGCAAGTTCCGTCGGAACGAAACAAAATTTCGACATAGACCTCCACTCGTGGTATGTCACAGGTCAGCCGGCTCGTCTGAAATCGAAACTGAGTTGACGTTAGCGAAGTATATAAGATTCTTTAGGAGTTGTACCTCGCTTAAGTTATTTGGACAACAGGAAACAAAATGGCGGCCATTTGAAAAAAAAAAATAGGTTTCTTGTCATCGATTATTCGACAAGTAAAAATATTTATAGTTGATGGATCGGAATGAAAGTGCTACAACTCCCAGGCCATTTAGTTACCTTCGTCGAAAACAAAGAATCATGCCAATCGGTTCCGCTGATCTGAAGTTACCATACCGCGCGATTAAAAAAAGAAGTCATTTCGAGAAAAACGCGTTTGAAGTTTTGACTACATATAAATGCAATATTATACAACGGACGTTCAATCTGTTATTCCTGGTCCATATACTAGTCCTTCCTCTTCTTCGTAGAGGGCGTTCTGCTCGATCTGGGCCATCCTGCGCTGCTCCAGAGCCGCTCGTACGGCCGGTGACAAGCGGTTTTTGGCCGCTTGAATTCGGTGGTCGTCCGAATGTTTGGCGAACTGCGTCGAATAGAGTCCCAGGGTGAGGTCCATCTTCGTCATGGTCTTCAGAATTGCTGAATACCCTTCGTTGAAGCTACTCATTGAAAGGAAAGTCGCAATCTCCAGAGTCTTCGCACCAGAATTCAAATGCTTGGGGGCTAACTGCCAAACACACGCGTTCAATCTTTCATTTGAATTTAGTGTGTTTCCTCCCAAGCACAGGCACAATAACTCGTCCTCCGAAAGAGAAACACATGCGCGTGAAAAAGGCCGATTTCAGCCAGGTGCATTTTATTGTTCAACCGCGAATAACAAGCATTTCCGTTCCGTATTCAGAAAAACCGTTTCAGGGGTGGATTCTAAACACTTCTATAGATCAAAAAATGCAAGTTTTAAAAAATCGATTTTTTAACCAAAAGATAATAAACCTCCGCTTTCAGGAACAAAATTAGAAAAAAATACCGGAATAAAATTTTTGGGTATGGCGGGAAGCTCTGAAAGTTAACTGAAAATGATGAGCTGTTCAATATTCCACAAGAACTCTATTGTCATAAAGTGATGAAGGAGTTCAAGCAGATCCAGGCCACCACATCATGCAAGATAGGGAAATTGCAAAAATCATCGCTGATAAGGCTGACACCGATAGCTTCTCAAGCATTTACATGTTTAGATACAGTCTTGCGATGGTATGAGTCCCAAGATGAAAGCAGGCAATATCAGTTCATTGTATTGAAATACGTGCTTAACTTAGCTGCTTGTAAGCGGGTAGGAATCCTTAGACAGACCGAAATTAAGGATTTCTTTAGGAGTTAATTCTATACAGATGTACTGTACATGCAAAGTGCATATGTATTAGAATTATTTAGCTTAGAAGGCTTACATACCTACATGCATACTGTACTTACCTTCGTAATAATTAAAATACGTTTATGTTATAATTATAGTGTTAATGTTACATAAAAGTATATAATTCGATTATTCAATTAAGCCTGTTTTCCGAACTCACATATCAACCAGTTAGTTCAGATAATCGACGCTCTACTGCACGGAGCAGGTGACAGAAACTGGGTAGAGAAAAGTGCACATTAAGCGCACACTTTAGTTCGAAGATTTGCCAAGATTTTTGGTCATGAATCTTCTGACTGATTCGACGCGTCCCGTCTCTGTTTCCTGTCCTGTGCTAATCTCTTCGTTTCAGAGTACTGTGCACCATCTAGTCACGTGAGCGTTCTCGAAACCAGATGCGACTGACGGCGACATTACCTTTTGCAGTGACACTGACGGCTTGTTGGAACAGCTGAATATTAGTACAAACCAGAGGGCTCAAAAACAAGCCTGAAGGCAATGCTGTGTTGCAGTAGTAATGGATAGCCAATCATCCCTACTGCATATGCTGTCTTAGCTAAACAAAAGTTACACCATGTTGAAATCCGTGGTAAACTGTATCAATTACAGTACGCATGAATGGCTGATATGTAGAGATTTCGAAGTCATTACGATGCTGTTGGGTTTGCAATGGGGCTACACTTAAGTATTGCTGCTACCTGTGTGAGCGAGGAAGTCACGCAAGAGAAAAGGCTACACACAGAGGTGATGGCTTCCACGAACAACTCTGATGCCTGGGTCAAACAATGGTACTAAACCACCTATACCGAATCTGAACAAAACTGTTCTCCCACGATTTCACATTATGTTGGGACTTACGACAGCATTTTTTAAAGCTGTTGTAGCGGTACCACCGTTTAGGAAAAGGAAAGTTAGTTTTGTGCAATAT
Organism: Schistocerca gregaria; assembly: GCF_023897955.1. NCBI lineage: Eukaryota > Metazoa > Arthropoda > Insecta > Orthoptera > Acrididae > Schistocerca > Schistocerca gregaria. The sequence continues at coordinate 1,046,104,068 of NC_064920.1, read as the reverse complement.
TCTGAGCACAAGTTACAGCCAGGAGCGGGCCGGATTGCAGTTAGCTACGCATACCAACAGTTTCGAAGTCAAATTGCTGAAACAGTATACGTAGCGGTTTTGCATGTCGCAAATAACAGGCAGAATGGGCTGATTGGCCTACCTAGCATGTTATGAGTACATGGCGTGAAGCGGCGCGCATGGCGAAACAGAGGCCCACAGCTGCTTATTAATAGGTGCGGGTTTCTAAAGAGATTCATTCAAGTGTGGCAGCTCTCATGGATGGCAGGGTGTGACACCACCAGCTACATGCAGCAGCAGATGGGACGCCAGTATTCCAGTCCACAGAGGGTCACTGGTTCGTCTCACTGTGGCTGATGCGGGGACTGTAGCCAGTCAGAAGTGGGCGGTACCGCGGGCAGTCGTCCTATTTCCAACCCATGCTGGAGGCATCCCGAGGCGAGGGCCACAGAGTTGGACACGAGATCGCGGGCGCTTGTCGCTACGATCTGAGCTACGCCTGCAAGAAGCACACAGCTTGCCGCCTGCGGCTCACACCAAGCGGCAGCAGGTATGCAGACCACTGACTCGACTGCCGGCATCCTGAAAGCCCTGCAACTCTGATGGCTAACAAAGCCAACACACAGCAGTGTGTGCATGGGTCGCTGAGGCGGATTAAGTTAATTGAACAACATAATTAAGTTAATTTAACATTTCTTTTATTTTTGTTCTTTTTAATTTTTTTATTTTTACTTTTATAATTTTTTGTTTAGGTTTTTCTTTATTTTTCTTAACTTATATCTAAAAACTCCTCTATGGAGTAGAAGGAATTGTCATTCAGAAATTCTTTTAATGTCTTCTTAAGTACTTGTTGGTTATCTGTCAGACTTTTGATACTACACTCCTGGAAATTGAAATAAGAACACCGTGAATTCATTGTCCCAGGAAGGGGAAACTTTATTGACACATTCCTGGGGTCAGATACATCATATGATCACACTGACAGAACCACAGGCACATAGACACAGGCAACAGAGCACGCACAATGTCGGCACTAGTACAGTGTATATCCACCTTTCGCAGCAATGCAGGCTGCTATTCTCCCATGGAGACGATCGTAGAGATGCTGGATGTAGTCCTGTGGAACGGCTTGCCATGCTATTTCCACCTGGCGCCTCAGTTGGACCAGCGTTCGTGCTGGACGTGCAGACCGCGTGAGACGACGCTTCATCCAGTCCCAAACATGCACAATGGGGGATAGATCCGGAGATCTTGCTGGCCAGGGTAGTTGACTTACACCTTGTAGAGCACGTTGGGTGGCACGGGATACATGCGGACGTGCATTGTCCTGTTGGAACAGCAAGTTCCCTTGCCAGGAGCAACAGTGTCCCTAATTTGCTGGGAAGAGGCGGTGCGGTCCCCTACGGCACTGCGTAGGATCCTACGGTCTTGGCGTGCATCCGTGCGTCGCTGCGGTCCGGTCCCAGGTCGACGGACACGTGCACCTTCCGCCGACCACTGGCGACAACATCGATGTACTGTGGAGACCTCACGCCCCACATGTTGAGCAATTCGGCGGTACGTCCACCCGGCCTCCCGCATGCCCACTATACGCCCTCGCTCAAAGTCCGTCAACTGCACATACGGTTCACGTCCACGCTGTCGCGGCATGCTACCAGTGTTAAAGACTGCGATGGAGCTCCGTATGCCACGGCAAACTGGCTGACACTGACGGCGGTGGTGCACAAATGCTGCGCAGCTAGCGCCATTCGACGGCCAACACCGCGGTTCCTGGTGTGTCCGCTGTGCCGTGCGTGTGATCATTGCTTGTACAGCCCTCTCGCAGTGTCCGGAGCAAGTATGGTGGGTCTGACACACCGGTGTCAATGTGTTCTTTTTTCCTTTTCCAGGAGTGTATTTGGTAAGTGACCAAAGACTTTAGTGGCAGTATAATTCACCTCTTTCTGTGCCAAAGTTAGATTTAATCTTGAATACTGAAGATCATCCTTTCTCCTAGTAGTTATGCACACTGCTATTACTTCTGAATTGAGTTTGGTTGTTAATAACAAATTTATAAAGAGTATATATACTGAGAAGCTACTGTGAATATCCCTAGATCCTTAAATAAATATCTGCAGGATGATCTTGGGTGGACTCCAGGTATTATTCAGATTACACGCTTTTGTGCAATAAATACTTTATTCCTCAGTGATAAATTACCCCAAAATATGATGCCATATGCAAGCAATGAGTGAAAATATGCGTAGTGAGCTAATTTGCTAAGATGTTTATCACCAAATATTTGCAATGACAAAGTACATAGACACTTGTTAACACAATTCTGATAGCGTTGGCGCATAGGCACAGTTCACAGGTGACAGTGGTCTCTTCACTCACCGATGGTTGACACAACTTGTGTCACAATGAGTGGCAGTACAATGACATTACTCCAACAGGAACTTCTCGGAAGTGGGCAGGATCCGACCTCCAACAGAACTGCCCTTCTGGCTGTTTTAGGGCAGAGGCGCTGTGGTCGCACCTCAGAACTACGGGAGGCACAGATTTTTCCTAGCTTCTCTTTGGCGCCTTTTGGTACCACTCTGCTGTACAGTATCTCATCTCTGTTGTGGTTGATACTTCTTCCACCGCTCTCGATACCTGACGAAACTGCATTGATAAACATGACGATTGGTCACATCAAGGTAATTCTCCCTTGGAACAGCAACACACAGGATGGTGGACTACTGCTGAAGCTGATTTGTGCAGGATGCTATGGAAGGATGCTGCACACACCATCCACTAGAGGAAGGCAAAGAAATGGCGTGGATAAACAAGGTAAGTTCAGTTAATGTATATATCCTATTGATTACTACTTTGGTTACTGCAATAAAAAGAAATCCTCTGGGTTCAGTGTAATAAGCTTTGTGGCGTAGCTGTACTAGAGACAGGCTGGTTGGAATACGTAGACAAACCACCCAACCACCTGTCCCGCACTGTCACATCGAATTAGATGGTGCCTGTAGCTAGACAACCTTGTGAATAGGTTTCCGAAGTAGGCTACTGTCATGCTCTTAGGTAATTTAGTCAGTCTCTTGAATGAATTGCACACTCGTGTTGATATTTGTCATGTAACAAACTGAGTGATAGTGATCATGTGCAATATGAATTAACGACATATAGACAGACTGTTCACAGATGTGCGTTTCTTTCTGTCCATCTTGTAGTTTTAATGCACTTATTTTCTTGAACCACGGAGGTAGCTAAGGATAAGCCTGTGCGGAGACACGTCACCTCAGCTATATAAAGAATGTTATACATATGTCTCAGAAGTAATGGTCTGCAACACGCCATGATAAGATGATGTGTGGAACAGCGTGGCTTTAGTGATTTAATTGGCAGTATTTTTGTTTTACTTATTCTGGGATTGAAGTCAACTGTGTCAATTGAAATAACATGTTTAATGTCGCAATATTACCACAAAATACACGCTTTTACACAGTTTTCAATGTGACAAAAAACAGATGTCAGGATAATGCATCTTGTCAACATCAGAAAGTGAAATAATACTATACACAACAATATTAAATATTAACTCTCAGAAGGCAAAATTTTCCTAAACATGACAATATTTAAGTTTAATTAGAAGTTTCTTTACAAAATTGATCCTAGACTTACTTTATGATGTTGGTCAGTACTACGAAAATCGTCCGATTCCGGTTCAAAGTTCGGTACTATTTTTAGGATGGAAGTCTATGGTGGATGGTTAGTTATGTGACAAATTGGGCAAAAGATTACCCAAGGTTGCTCAAGTTTACAGTGGACACAAGCTGGTGAGCCAACAAATTTATGCCTCAGAACGTGGTATTTACCTTAAGCCGCGATGAGCTGCCGTATGCTAGGACGCTCCCTTCCACTGAAATTCCTATAAAACTAATTACACCTTTGCTGAATTTTCCAGCAGAAATTTTCCCTATGTTTCTCATTATACGACAGAACATGTACTCATCCCTATTCTTAGAATGTGGCCATATACGCGTGCATGGTTGGAGCAGGATGTGTATTATAATGACCTCTCAGTTCTCACAAGAACAATTAACTAATTGGCTGGTTAGTTTCTCCACAGTTGGAGCTAAACAATGCTACAGCTAATTTCCAGCTGGATATCAGACGCTGTGAACGCAGTGTTTACACAAATTACTCTTGTGTGTGTCATACAAAGCATTATGCACTCCATTCTGCACTTGACGCGAGTTCAGAGAAGAGTTCCTCGAAAATTTCTTTCTTGTCTTACTCATAGCCGAACTGTCTCCCCACCTGAGTTCTTTCGTTTTTCATGTCACGGCTTGTTTCGACCAATAGGAAAGTTCCTCTTATTTTGTGGAAACTCTCCCTACCAATCCCAAGGTCCCTAACATTAAACTGCATCGAAACTTTGGATTTTTCTCCTTCCTAGCTCGTTTCCGCCAATTGGACGTTTTGTGACCGTTCCAAATGCCTAAATGCTTACATTGGCTCTCTCAAATGTGTACCACTTGTTGGACACGTGATCGAAAATGCGTCACTGGTTTTGTTTTGTATCCATTTGAAACTTAGAAACACAGTTTTCTAAAAGCTGTCTTTCCAGTCCTCCTTCAGATGGGCCAATACACTCGCTCTCCCCATCTGAGTCACCTGGTCAGACACTGACTTTCCGCCTGGGACATCCCTTTAAGTGGTTTCCGTAGTAACCCATGTAGTGCGGCCTTGCCTCTGCGTTGTCCCTCTGAATTCGAAAATAAAATCCCTCTTACTGCTTTTTCACCTTCCACTCAAACACGCATTATAGGAATGGTATGCTAATTACCGTGAATTGAATGTCATCCCCTTTTGCATTACATACTGCTAGGCAAATTAGCACATTATCACCCAATTACGTTAGGTGCCATATTCACTTTCCCATTGCGAGGAATAAAGCTCTTATGTAAGGTGCGAAGCTGACCTTCATTTATTCTGTCACCTTACAATATGCCCGCACTGCGAGATGATCATCATTTTATCTGTTTGACCATAACTGGTAAAATAGCTTCATCTACAGTGTTAGCGCAATGCTGGAGCAGTGTAAGGATAATAGACATGTCTGAGACCAGGCTTCGATGCCCTCTTCAGCACGCTAGGCTGATGGCATGCAAGCCATTGCATTGGATTTTCTGACCAGAACCCACCTACGTTGGAGACTGCAAAGGACACGTTAACATCGACAGTGGCACGCTGAGTGGCAAAATGTAGTGTTTTTGGATGAGTCTCACTTCAGCTTGTCCTACAGTGATGGCACCATGGTGAACGCAATAGGGCAGACTGTACTGTTGAGGACCATAGCGGACAAACGCCAAATGTTATGGTTTGTGGCACTGTTTTGAACAGCACACAATCTTGCCTCCTACATCTTGATGGCAATCAATTACCAGCAAATCATGGAGGTTTTACAAATGGTTCAAATGGCTCTGAGCACTATGGGACTTAACTCCTGAGGTCATCAGTCCCCTAGAACTTAGAACTACTTAAACCTAATTAACCTAAGGACATCACACACATCCATGCCCGAGGCAAGATTCGAACCTGCGACTGTAAGGGACGCGCGGTTCTAGACTGTAGCGCCTAGAACTGCTCGGCCTTCCAAGCCGGTTTTACAACCTGCACCACTGACCCTGCTACAAGCTGTTCCAAATGCCATATTTCAGCCAGACAACGCCCAGCTTCAAGTAGTGAGGAATGTGCAGGCCTTCTTTGGAGAAGACACGCCTGGAATGTAAAATATCGACTCAAAACACGTTTAGCCGTGTAATGTTCCAGTGGTTCTGTACATCAGCAACAATTCCAACACTACATCACGCCAACTTCAGGCCCTCTGGCCGACGTATAGAAAGAATCTCACCTCTGGTCCGGTCAAAATACGAGGCAGCATTCAATGACTGGTATCAGCAGATTTCTTTTTAACTCATCGACCCTTTCCATGATATCGTAATGTAGCGCTGAAGCTGGTTGCTCAGATAAAATACCAACTGGAAATTTAGGCGGCTGAAAGCCGATTGAACAGTGGAGGTATCGCAACCGTCTTTATACAGGTGGATTTACAGAGACTTGCCTGGGATATGGTCGGTCGGCAGTTCGTTCGCTCAGGTTCTTCTGCAGCCACAGCTGATGCTTTGTGGACGCGCCTACATCCCGAGTTTCAGATTATTCCCTAACGGAATGTTCCGGCGCTCCTTGATTCCGTGCCGCGAGGTCTAGTGGCTCAAATTCCAGAACACGGTGGCGCTTCTCCGTACTGAATTACGGAACCACAGAGCATGTACAGGTCTGTAACGCTGGCCATTTGTGTATTGTCATGTCCCTAATCGATGGAATTTATTCCATTGATATCAGATCCCTTGGTCTTGGTGTTTCTTTTTTTCTAAACAGTAGTGTATATAAGTAAGGTGATGATGGCCAGTGGTACCTTCAGCGCTGACACACACCAGACACGGGAATCGGCGAGATACAGCAAGTAATGAGGCTAACGAACAGGGGCACTACATCAGTAGTATGTGGTACGTGTTGAGTATTTGTGTGTGACGAGAGACGTGTAGTCTGGATGGCGTAATTGTCAGCACGTCCGCCTTGTAACCAGGAGACCTAGGCTCGAATTCTGGTTCTGCACAAATTTTCAACGTGCCCTATTGATAAAAATATTAGTAGCCAGTGGGCATTGATTTGTAAGTCCTTTGTTTCTTGATTTGTATACAGAATGATTAAATATGTCGAGATTATAGCACTACCCGTCTCGTCACAGTAATTGCAAAAGAAGTAAATCTTTTGTAGGACTTCAACTGATCGTGACCCACCTACCTGAATAAGCACTGGCACTATGAATTCATTTTCTAAACGTAGCCTAGTATTTTAAGGAATGAACTGAAGTAATAACGTGATTCGAATCAATGATCAGACTGTAGTAACTATATCTGGCAAGAGAAGCACAAACGGTTGTCAGTTCAAATCGAAAAAATAATTTCGGAGGAAATATTAATGTGTTTCACTCTACAAGAATCAAAATTAAACCTCTGATTCTCTTTACTTTCTAAGACACAAGAAAAACAGATTCAGATGAGAACACGCTAACAGGCTCATTCCCTTATCACCATTTTGCATTGGTCTATTGATAAGCATTTTTACGCGACAATATGAGTAAGTAAACGGGTTTGCAAAATATTTTTAAGTTCTAACAGCAGCTGGGAAGCGTAAACGTTTCAACACCGTTACTTGATTAGGTAGACAGCCACTTAACACCTTCAACTCGGAAAGAACAGAAACAATTCGATCATTTTGAGTAACGTAAGGTGTCAGGCAAATCCAACACCTACCATGTAAACCCTGACATGATAAGCAAATCCAGTAGTATGTCACATAGCTCCAAATAAATCGTGAGATTAAATTAACCAAAGTAATACGAGGAACGAGTGACCAAATGGAATACCACAGACTAACACAAGAATGCCTAAATGCATGTCATACCTTCCCACCGTGAGACAGACGCAGTTCCGAGGGGAGAAACGAGAACACAAGCCGAGAGCAGAACCGTGTTAAGTTGGGAGGCCCTACGATATGCGAAGGACGGACACCCACGTCTCCAGCTAACCGCTAAGACCACACCACCCGCAAGTCTTAGCGTGAGACTTTTTCGCGTCTCTGTTACGTTAGGACCACCCCCCACCCCATATTAAAAGATAGAGCCCTCCAGAGGAATAACGCTAAAAGTACCACACAAGCTGCAAGTTTCAGCGTCAGACTTTTTCGCGTCTCTGTTACGTTGCAAACTACACTCCTGGAAATTGAAATAAGAACACCGTGAATTCATTGTCCCAGGAAGGGGAAACTTGATTGACACATTCCTGGGGTCAGATACATCACATGATCACACTGACAGAACCACAGGCACATAGACACAGGCAACAGAGCATGCACAATGTCGGCACTAGTACAGTGTATATCCACCTTTCGCAGCAATGCAGGCTGCTATTCTCCCATGGAGACGATCGTAGAGATGCTGGATGTAGTCCTGTGGAACGGCTTGCCATGCCATTTCCACCTGGCGCCTCAGTTGGACCAGCGTTCGTGCTGGACGTGCAGACCGCGTGAGACGACGCTTCATCCAGTCCCAAACATGCTCAATGGGGGACAGATCCGGAGATCTTGCTGGCCAGGGTAGTTGACTTACACCTTCTAGAGCACGTTGGGTGGCACGGGATACATGCGGACGTGCATTGTCCTGTTGGAACAGCAAGTTCCCTTGCCGGTCTAGGAATGGTAGAACGATGGGTTCAATGACGGTTTGGATGTACCGTGCACTATTCAGTGTCCTCTCGACGATCACCAGAGGTGTACGGCCAGTGTAGGAGATCGCTCCCCACACCATGATGCCGGGTGTTGGCCCTGTGTGCCTCGGTCGTATGCAGTCCTGATTGTGGCGCTCACCTGCACGGCGCCAAACACGCATACGACCATCATTGGCACCAAGGCAGAAGCTACTCTCATCGCTGAAGACGACACGTCTCCATTCGTCCCTCCATTCACGCCTGTCGCGACACCACTGGAGGCGGGCTGCACGATGTTGGGGCGTGAGCGGAAGACGGCCTAACGGTGTGCGGGACCGTAGCCCAGCTTCATGGAGACGGTTGCGAATGGTCCTCGCCGATACCCTAGGAGCAACAGTGTCCATAATTTGCTGGGAAGTGGCGGTGCGGTTCCCTACGGCACTGCGTAGGATCCTACGGTCTTGGCGTGCATCCGTGCGTCACTGCGGTCCGGTCCCAGGTCGACGGACACGTGCACCTTCCGCCGACCACTGGCGACAACATCGATGTACTGTGGAGACCTCACGCCCCACGTGTTGAGCAATTCGGCGGTACGTCCATCCGGCCTCCCACATGCCCACTATACGCCCTCGGTCAAAGTGCGTCAACTGCACATACGGTTCACGTCCACGCTGTCGCGGCATGCTACCAGTGTTAAAGACTGCGATGGAGCTCCGTATGCCACCGCAAACTGGCTGACACTGACGGCGGCGGTGCACAAATGCTGCGCAGCTAGCGATATTCGACGGCCAACACCGCGGTTCCTGGTGTGTCCGCTGTGCCGTGCGTGTGATCATTGCTTGTACAGCCCTCTCGCAGTGTCCGGAGCAAGTATGGTGGGTCTGACACACCGGTGTCAATGTGTTCTTTTTTCCATTTCCAGGAGTGTATAAAAACATTGCCCCACCACGATAAGTATAACGGTTCTCATTGGATAGACAATTTTTGTAGACGGAGCTTAAGGTTAACATTGAGACCCTGATTGGTCAGATGAACACACAGCCAGATAGTTTTTTTTTTAAACCAACTTCGGTAAATGGTAGTAAGGAGAAGTTAAGAAAGGAGTTTGTTCCGAGGTGGCGAGGTGAGCGGAGCTGTGCTGCCCGCCGACCTGACGCTGCCTAAACACCGACAAGGTAATAAACGCACGCGATGCCGCATTTTTGAGCGCATAAGGCTTTACTCAGAACTGCAGAAGTCTCATATGTGACACCCTCTTTTTTGAGTAATACTAGTGTCGATCGTAAATTAAAGCTCGTGGTGTTCACATTTGCCACTTGAAGTAAAAATCTGAAACGCGATGACTTCTCTGTTATATAATTATTGAGAAGCCACATCAGCCACTGTAATTTACAAGTTAGATAAGTAATTAAAGATAATTGAGGGTCACTGTAGACCATTTTGATAGTTTTCTCTTTTGTGAAACTTAACTTAAACCTAGATTACAGATGTGATATGGCATAGATCATCCTTCGATCCATTGTAGAACTTGGCAACCCATTCAGGGAATATTCGTTCACATTTTTGTTGAACGCAGTTGGTTTTTCCCATCCTGTATTAAAACACTTCCTTTTATCAATAGTGCAATCTATAAACAATGTTTTGCGAGTAGAATAAAATTTCCAATGGTAAACGTAACTGCTTTTTCGACGTTATTTTACCAGCTAACTTAAAATAGGAAAGCCTTGAACCCCTTCCACTAAATTTAGTTAGTATTAAGATTCTTTTACAGGGAGTGCAGTGGAGCTGACCCTAAAATCATTACGTATTTGGTTATATCATCGCTAGTCTCACTGAACTCTTCTGAATTCTACATGTCATGTGTGGTCTGGCGTCTCCTTACCAGCAACAGGTCCCAGGTTCAAACTACTCAATTCCCTAAAAACACGCTCAGAGCGTCGTTGCGCGAAAGTGGTAGGGAGACACGATATAGAACAAACAGACACCACCATGAATGTTACAATGTCAAAGAGCATAGTCTCTCCTTAGCGGCCTAGATACTCCACCCCCAATGCCTTTTGACAGTCAGTTGGATTGATGGCGTTCATGTCGTTCGCACTCAAATCTCTCGTTATGGTATGGTAACATCTTGTTTAGGACATCATTCAAGGGTTGGTCATGCACTTGCTGCCCTCGAGGCGATCAGTGATCTGAAACTATGGCTGATGGAATCAGCAGCATCCATTACTGACGTCAGCACAGCATATAGCGCTGGCTGGTAGTCCGAGGGTGTACCAAAACATCTCCAGTCCAGGACAGAAGCTTCCCCAAACTCCATCGTCACACGGATATGAGGCCTACCGTACCGACGGGCCAGTTTCAGCGCACGATGTGACTGCACGGCATCCGGGATCGTGGTCCACCTTAGCGGACAGAGCGAGCAGTGATCTGAGAGAGACTGAGTACTCCCCGAAATGGCATGTGAATCAAATCACACTTCGTGATAACTGCTACCTCCACGCAGAGCTACCGAAGAGTCGTGTCTACCTCACCAGCGGTCGGAAAACCTCCGAATCGGGGTATCATCGAGTTTCATTCAGAGCTGATGTAGTGTCCTTGGGAGCCATGAGTTCGGTTTTGGATTCAGCAGATTCTTCTCCGGATTCTGTATCAGCCAGTCGACGCAGAAAAAGCAGCAATTACTTATATTTTCAGTAATAAATGGAATAATTTTGAACCTTGTTTTATTGCGTCTAACGACGTTGCACAGGTTCTCGGTCCATACTCCGACGAATTAGTGGGGATTTCCAGCACTGAAGAGGGCGGCCCCTACAGCGTGAATAAGACAGTCAGGTTTGTCATATTACCGTGTACTAGCTCATAAAATATATAACGTTTATGTTCTTCAATGGACATCAATTTACTAATGACAGATTTAGCATTTGGGGACCCAGAGTCTAATAATGTACCATTGCACTTTGATTAAACTTATCGTAAGCAAACAATGTAACTAAGCTATTGTTGTATGAAAGTCAATTGATTATTTAACGGCACAGTAACTAACACATGGACTCTGAATCTGTTACAAAACAGAAATGTATTTCTAATCAAATTAGGCTTAATCAAGATATTATTTAATGAAATTTGATTCACTAATAATGTGCGCACAGTCTTAAGTAGGGAAAGCCTCAGACAGTTTTACTCTGTTATATACTCGTCAACAGACCAAATATACAACCTATTTTGCTCTGAAGTTCACTGATATTGCCCACGACCTACTGTGAAAACATTTTTCAGGTCAAAATATGGTTAGCAAATAAAGTGCACCCAGTATTCCTTTTTTAACCACAGTTAAGCAAATGTACTTTTGTATTAAATGAACCTGATCACTTTACTTAAAACCTGTAAGTGGATTGGGAACTGGATCCTAATAGAGGTGAAGTGATACACGTCAAAGAACTACACGTGACACATGTAATTTCAATAAATACTTGTTTTGAGAAGTAGCGAGGGACACGTTCAGGCGCTGTATTACAATTCGAAATCATAACATTGCCTAGAAATCCTCGAAGAGTTTAATTGCTGTGTGTTCAGTATTATGCAACAGTGGCTGTACACACAGCAACCTCTGTAAAACCTCGTTTTGGTGATGGGATAATAAATCGCAGCGTATATTTGCCATGCTGCCATGAACAAATGCCAATTCCATCCGAGGCTCCTGTTATACCATTTAACTGTAATTTAATTCATTCTCCTCTGCAGTTGCTTTCACATCATAGACTGGTCACGGAATGACCGTCCTTTGTTCTAGAACTGTAGCGCCGGCTTAGCGCTCTCCACCTTATCAATTGTCATTTTCACCTCCCAGGCATTGAGACACTCCCTTTCACCTCCTCCTATTTACAACTCTAAAATCCCTAAGCATGAACCAGCTATATTATATAGCAAATTCACACACCTAATGTACAAAATAAAATAAACATCACAACAACATACAGTAAAGATACAAAAATGTGAAAATATACAAGATTAAGGAAACAATAAAAAATATACATGTGTGGCATAAAGTGTTGCCAATGTTCCATCACATATACACAGTAAAAATGTTACAAGGTGGCTTTTTCAGTAAGTTATAATGGATTACTATGCGAATTTTCTGAACTTTCCAGTTAAACTATACGTACACGTTCTAATCATTCGAATGAAGCTTCGAAACTGACTTCAACAGATGTGGAACTTGTATTGAAAGTGACTCTGATAATATTACATTTCAAGCTGTGCTACTCAAGAACCTTATGTAATGGAATGATATTTTTAATTCCCATGAGAAATACGGACTCCTAGTAGGGTTGCGCTACTAAAAAGTTGTATGCTAAGTAAACTATCCCATTTTCACTGTGAACGTGCCAGAGTATTTGACTCAGAACCAAATTGCAGTAAGATTCAATCACCAAAGCCCATTTCAGTACCAAATATACTGTAAACGCCATTTCGCAATTAGTATACAAAACAGCCCCAAAAACATAAACAGGAAGTAATCTCACTCACGACTTTGGGAACGTTCAGTATGACGAGTTACACAACGAAAACATATGATCCGCCATCACACAGCTAACAGGTTTTAATTTCCCTCTTCATTTAGATCTTGCCCCAGTGATAAATAACCCATTTCATTCCGACTGCTCACAGATAGCACCTTCATCGCGGATACAACACCTCGCTCACGTTTCACAAATACAGTATATAAACACGAACAATTCCCAAACAACATTACTGAACGCACATATGCCGGAGCACGTCTGCAAAAAGAAACGCAAGCTGTCATATAATGGAAAAGAAAAGCAAAAAATTCAAAATCAGCAAAGAATTTATATTGATGGGCAATTTGTGAGAACGAAGTAACTATCGTGTGATATCTCACTGCTAAGAAACATCGCTCGATGAAACTTTAACCACACATAGATACCAGAACGAAAAATAAACCTATCATAATACAAAGAGGCGAATATATCCCGAGGAGAGTTTTGGATGTAAAAGAAAGGAATTAGCTTTACGACTTATATGATGGCTTCAAAGACATTTAAAACAAAACATCTTGAAATATTCGTACTCTCTTACTTGTTAGTAATTATTAGTACTCAAGTCATCTAATATAACAACATTGCATTTGCTATGGTGTGTAATATGCCACAAAGTGCCATTAAATATTAGCATGAACACATCAGCACTCTATGAAACTTCCTTTTAAAGGAGGCTTGGAACTTTAAGAGAGGCAACTATTTATTTACACCTTCTACAAAATAGATACGTGTTTCAAAGTTTTACTGATCTTCAAAGTAGTCACCAGCATTGTGTATAACCCGTTGCCGGCGATATCGAAGTTGTAGGATACTGTTAGCAATGCCAGTTGTGTTGACAGTTCGAGCGGCGCGGTCTATTGCCCGACAAATTTGTAGCAGTTATGAAGCGAATGCCTTGAAGTGTTTCCTTCAGTTTAGAAATCGAGATGAACTCACGAGGGCTTAAGTGATGGGAGTGCAGTAGGTGGTATAGGACTTAGCAGCCCATAAGTCAAACAAATCAGTAATAGCTTGCACAGTACGTGCTTGAGCATTGTCCTGGAGATGATAGTCAGGTCCTGAATAAAATGTTATCATTCCTATCTCTACGCTGGTCGTAGGTTGTGTTCCAAAAATGAACAGCACAGAGACAGAAGTGATGACACTTTATGCAGGACCTGACCATCATTTTGCAGGACAAAGCTCAAGCAAGTACAGAGCAAGCTGGTAATGATTTGTTTGACTGATGGGGCTGCTAAGTGCTATACTACCTACTGCACTCCCCTGACGTAACCCAGTTCAACTCGATTTCCAAACTGAAGGAAACACTTCACGGCATTCGCTTCAGAGCTGCTACAAATTGTCGGGCAATAGACCGCGAAGCTCGAACTGTCAACACAACAGGCAAGGCTAAGAGTATCCTACGACTTCCACATCGCTGGCAACGGGCTATATATAATGCTGGTGACTAATTTGAATGTCAGTAAAACTTTGAAACACGTATCTATTTTGTACAAGCTGTAAATAAATACACTCCTGGGAATTGAAATAAGAACACCGTGAATTCATTGTCCCAGGAAGGGGAAACTTTATTGACACATTCCTGGGGTCAGATACATCACATGATCACATTGACAGAACCACAGGCACATAGACATAGACAACAGAGCATGCACAATGTCGGCACTAGAACAGTGTATATCCACCAATCGCAGGAATGCAGGCTGCTATTCTCCCATGGAGACGATCGTAGAGATGCTGGATGCAGTCCTGTGGAACGGCTTGCCATGCCATTTCCACCTGGCGCCTCAGTTGGACCAGCGTTCGTGCTCGACGTGCAGACCGCGTGAGACGACGCTTCATCCAGTCCCAAACATGCTCAATGGGGGACAGATCCGGAGATCTTGCTGTCCAGGGTAGCTGACTTACACCTTCTAGAGCACGTTGGGTAGCACGGGAATCATGCGGACGTGCATTGTGCTGTTGGAACAGCAAGTTCCCTTGCCGGTCTAGGAATGGTAGAACGATGGGTTCGATGACGGTTTGGATGTACCGTGCACTATTCAGTGTCCCCTCGACGATCACCAGAGGTGTATGGCCAGTGTAGGAGATCGCTCCCCACACCATGATGCCGGGTGTTGGCCCTGTGTGCCTCGGTCGTATGCAGTCCTGATTGTGGCGCTCACCTGCACGGCTCCAAACACGCATACGACCATCATTGGCACCAAGGCAGAAGCGACTCTCATCGCTCAAGACGGCATGTCTCCATTCGTCCCTCCATTCATGCCTGTCGCGACACCACTGGAGGCTGGTTGCACGATGTTGGGGCGTGAGCGGAAGACGGCCTAACGGTGTGCGGGACCGTAGCCCAGCTTTATGGAGACGGTTGCGAATGGTCCTCGCCGATACCCCAGGAGCAACAGTGTCCCTAATTTGCTGGGAAGTGGCGGTGCGGTCCCCTACGGCACTGCGTAGGATCCTACAGTCTTGGTGTGCATCCGTGCGTCGCTGCGGTCCGGTCCCAGGTCGACGGGCACGTGCACCTTCCGCCGACCACTGGCGATAACATCGATGTACTGTGGAGACCTCACGCCCCACGTGTTGAGCAATTCGGCGGTACGTCCACCCGGCCTCCCGCATGCCCACTATACGCCCTCGCTCAAAGTCCGTCTACTGCACATACGGTTCACGTCCACGCTGTCGCGGCATGCTACCAGTGTTAAAGACTGCGATGGAGCTCCGTATGCCACGGCAAACTGACTGACACTGACGGCGGCGGTGCACAAATGCTGCGCAGCTAGCGCCATTCGACGGCCAACACCGCGGTTCCTGGTGTGTCCGCTGTGCCGTGCGTGTGATCATTGCTTGTACAGCCCTCTCGCAGTGTCCGGAGCAAGTATGGTGGGTCTGACACACCGGTGTCAATGTGTTCTTTTTTCCATTTCCAGGAGTGTAGTTGCCACAATTAAAGTTCCAATCCTCATAGTTGCACCCTAGCCTTTGGATACTTCCTATTGTAGACGCATCCCACCTCTAGAACGATACATTAATTTATACTTATCTTACAGCCATAACCATATACGAAACAAATAGCTCCCATGGTGAAATAATCAACCCTCCCCCAAGCAGAAATTTAAAAAAAAATGCCCCCGCCCAGGAACATATCCCGTCTCGACAATTTTAATCCCCCAACTGTTTTAGCTATTACATGTATGCTCTTCAGATATATGCTGTTATATGTTGTGTACAACAGCTGGCCAATCTACTGGATTTTGGGCACAGGCTCAAGGACTTAAGCCTAAGCGTTTCAACATGCTGGCATGTCAACACCTTGCAGCTAAGAGATCACATTGCGGTGGGAAAATATGGTTAACTCGTAAGAAAGAGCGAATATGTCATGATGTTTTTATGTAAATGTCTTTGAAGCTCCCAGATACGATGAAGAGCTAGTTCTCCTTTTTTACATCCCTAATTTTGCCCCGGACATATTCACCTTTTGTGCTATGACAGGGGCATTTTTCAACCTGTTTGCCAATTTTTACTGCGCCATGATTTTGACATTAGACAGCCCATATCCTGTTAATTATATCGTGGCAAAGGACAAAGCTTTCACGAAATAACAGGAGATCACTAATTACATATATTTTTCTATCTTCTTAGAAAATTTAAATATATTCGCACAAATTTGAAACACAGAAGTGGCGCATGTAAAACCTTAAAATCCTAACAAAGCAAAATTCTTTCAAATGGTTTGATCTTATTTTAGACCAAGGTTCGATACACCAATTTAAAACATCAGTCTCGCCTCAGCGCAGAGTTATTTAAGGTTGACAGTTTTTGCACGTAAAATCCGAACGGAGCACATAAAAATGGTGCTATTATCTGAGCGTTAATTACGGCCCAATTAAAATCTTTTGAAAAACGAATTAATCGATTCGCACTATTTGCCTGGGCGCCAGTTCCGGTTCGTCGTTCAAACCATATTTAACGCGCTTCCGCACTGTAACAATAAGTGCTACCGTATCTCTGAAAAACGCCGCATGGTGAAGGAGTACTGTGGCACTGTGGCGTTGACTGTTGGGTGCACCATGTTCAAAGATTTGATCAGGACGCCCTTGTTCCACTATGCCTCCCCACAGCGTTAGACTTGAACCACGCAGGCCGTTGTGGCCGAGCGGTTCTAGGCGCTTCAGTCTGGAACCGCGCGACCGCTACGTTCGCTGGTTCGAGTCCTGCCTCGGGCATGGACGTGTGTGATGTCCTTAGGTTAGTTATTTTGAAGTAGATCTAAGTTCTAGGGGACTGATGGCTTCAGATGTTATGTCTCATAGTGCTCAGAACCATTTGAGCCATTTGAACTTGAACCACCAAAACGATCATGTTCAACAATGCTGGACGTACACTCATGAGGCGAGACGTGGGAACACGTAATACACCCGGAAACATTGTCGAAAACGATATATCGGTGGACTGGATATTAAAGTTCCAGGGAGCATAATGTCGCATGGGCGTACTGACCTCCGACACTTTGAACTCAGTAAAATCTTCTTTTCGGCCCTGACATTGTTTTTACGACTGACAAAGCGCGACCGTCTCAAACATCCCGTTCCTCCGATTAAGTCCCATTTAGCACGTGTGGCATTCTTTCAGGAGGACTATTGCAGTAGGTCCACACGCACCGGCAACCAGGCGGCTGTTATCAACAGAGCTGGTGAAGGAATGGAAAGCCATGCCATAATAATTGGTTATAATTCGTTACCAACATTGTGGCCAGCATGGAGCAGCCAGCCGCGGTGATCTCGCGGTTCTAGGCGCGCAGTCCGGAACCGTGAGACTGCTACGGTCGCAGGTTCGAATCCTGCCTCGGGCATGGATGTGTGTGATGTCCTTAGGTTAGTTAGGTTTAAGTAGTTCTAAGTTCTAGGGGACTGATGACCATAAATGTTAAGTCCCATAGTGCTCAGAGCCATTTGAACCAGCATGGAGCACTTTTCAGAGCAAGCGTTGTCTACCGTGGTGTAGTGGTTAATGAAAAAGAAGAGAAGAGAAGAGAAGAAAAGAAAAGGTTTTAAATGTGGGAAAAAATGGTGAATAAAAGGTAGTTTTAAAATCGTAAATGACCGTGAAAAAGGGAAAGAATGAAATGCAAATCGGACTTCGTATTACAGAAAAGTTATCGACTTCGTGATTCGGAAAAGCTATTGTTGGGGTGGTCCTTGTGGCGTTTTAGAGCAAAAGTTAAACTTATTTCCACTACAAAAATTATTGAAAAAGAACAGAGACTAACAAAATGTAACTGACAGGGGGACGTGGCGTAGATAAGAGTTCATCCTTTACCAGGTTAAATGTCTTCTTTCATGCTGCGTCCAGGTCTTCAAAAATCTACTTCATTTCTGCGTGAAACGTCTGCTCCGAATGCTTGCAATAAGTTTCATTGTCCAGGAATTTCTAATGTATACAAAACCGTCTTGATATTAAATGCAATTCATTTTAGTTGCTTCTCTCCATCCTCCGAATTTCATAACAACTTCCACAATGTCTACTCATTAATAAGTTTTTACGCCTTTATCAGATCACGTCTGCATTAAGCTTCCACTCTCGAGAGACAATGAAACGGATAGAAAAAAAAAGTTACAATTTTAGTATTTTCTCTGCCGTCGAGCGCTCATACCGCTGCGACGGTATAATTTCTGTCTGAGGGAACGAGTGTAGCGCGGCGAAATTCAAAGTGCCGCTACAGTGGTGACCACACACTCAATTTGTTTCCTTTTGAGTCATCAGCCTCCTCAGTGGTTTGATGCGGACCTCTACGAATTTCTCTCCTGTCCCAACCTGTTCATCTCAGAGTACCACTACGTCCTCAATTGTTTGCTGGATGTATTCCCATTTTTGTCTTCCTCTACACTTTTTGCCCTCTACAGCTCCCTCTAGTCATTCCCTGCTATCGTAACTGATTTCCCACCATCGTATCCCTCCTCTTTTCAGTGTTTTCCATATATTCCTTTCCTTTCTGTTTCTCCGGAGAACCTCCGCATTCCTTACCTTATCAGTCCACCTCATTTTCAACATACGTCTGTAGCACCACATCTCAAATGCTTCTATTCTCTCCTGTCTCTTCTGTTGCAGTTTTCCCACAGTCCATGTTCCATTACCATATAATGCTCTGCTCCAGATGTACAGTCTAGAACTTTCTTCTACATCTACATGCATTGTCGGGAAGGCGAGCCAAAGGTTGCGTTTCATTGGCAGGACACTTACAAGATGCAACAAGTCCACTAAAGAGACAGCTTA
The DNA here is from genome assembly GCF_023897955.1 of Schistocerca gregaria. NCBI lineage: Eukaryota > Metazoa > Arthropoda > Insecta > Orthoptera > Acrididae > Schistocerca > Schistocerca gregaria. Next base: position 1,046,084,933 of record NC_064920.1, on the reverse strand, counting down.
CACTACACTCGTTCGACCTCTGTTAGAATATTGCTGCGCGGTGTGGGATCCTAACCAGGTGGGATTGACGGAGGACATCGAAAGGGTGCAAACAAGGGCAGTTCGTTTTGTGTTATCACGTTATAGGGGAGAGAGTGTGGCAGATATGATACACGAGTTGGGATGGAAGTCATTACAGCATAGACGTTTTTCGTCGCGGCGAGACCTATTTACGAAATTTCAGTCACCAACTTTCTCTTACGAATGCGAAAATATTTTGTTGAGCCCAACCTACATAGGTAGGAATGATCATCAAAATAAAATAAGAGAAATCAGAGCTCGAACAGAAAGGTTTAGGTGTTCGTTTTTCCCGCGCGCTGTTCGGGAGTGGAATGGTAGAGAGATAGTATGATTGTGGTTCGATGAACCCTCTGCCAAGCACTTAAATGTGAATTGCAGAGTAGTCATGTAGATGTAGATGTCTTCCTCAAAGTAAGGCTTATGTTTGATACAAACAGACTTCTCTTGGCCACGAATGTGTTTTTGCTAGTGCTAGTGCTAGTCTGCTTATTATGTCCTTCTTAGTCCCTCCGTGCTGGGTTATTTCGGTGCCTAGATAGGAGAATTCCTTAGCTTCGTTTACTTTATGATCACCAATCTTGATGTTAAATTTTTCGGTGCTCTCATTTCTCCTACTTCTCATTACTTTCGCCTTCCTTCGATTTATTCAGTGTCCATAGTCTGTACCGACTGGACTGTTCATTCCATTCAACAGATCCTGTAATTCTTCTTCACTTTCACTGAGAATAGCCATGACATCGGCGAATCTTATCACTGACATCCTTTCACCTTGAATTTTAATTCCGCGCTTTAACTTTGTTTTATTTCCGTCATTGCTGCTTCCATGTGTAGATTGAACACTAGGACTCACTACATCTCTGTCTTAACAACCTTTCTAACCCGAACACTTCGTTCTTGGTCTTCCACTCTTATTGTATATTATCCGTCTCTACAGCTTACCCTTACTTTATCTGTAAATTGAAGGTGGAATGGCAGGGGAGGGGGACAAGGGAAAGGGAAAGGGAAAGGGAAAGGGAAAGGGAAAGGGAAAGGGAAAGGGAAAGGGAAAGGATTATTGATGTCAGTTGCATCGGGACATTACCTCTAGTTTTCTCAGAATATACAACATCTTAAACCACTGAACATTGTCGAACGACTAGTTCTACGAACGGGTCTTTATTTTTCTGTAGGGTTGGTTCCACTACAAACAGCTACATCACACTTGCCTCTCTGGTGCCTTTCCTTTCTTATAGCCAAACTGATCGTCGTCTCACAAATCTTCAGTTTACTTTTCCGTTCTTCTGTATATTATCCTTGTCAGCATGTTGGATGCATGACTTATTGAGCTGGTTGAGCGATAACTTTCCTACTTGTCTGTCCTTGCAATCTTCGGGATTCTGTGGACGATGTTTCCTCCAAAGTCAGATGATTTATCGCCAGACGCACACAATTCTACACACCAACGAGAACAGTCGTTTCGTTGCTATCTTCCCAAGAGATTTTAGAAATTATAATGGGATGTTACCTGTCGTCACTGCCTTATTCGATCTTACGTCTCCCAAAGCTCTTACCTTTCGATTCTAATACTGGATCCCCTGTCTCTTCTACATTGGCTCCTGTTTCCTCTTCTACCGGATCATCACATAAGTCCTCGCCTTCCTAGCAGCCTTCAGAGTACAGTTTACACTTATCCGCAGTCTCATTTGCAGTTAACAGTGCAATTCCTATTTCCCTCTTAATGTTACCACCCTTGCTTTTAATTTCACTGAAGGTTGTTTTGACTTTTCTGTGTTTCAGTCCTTCCGAAATTTTTTCGATTTCTTCATATTTTTCATGCACCCATTTCGCCTTAGCTTCCCTGCACTTCCTGTTTAGTTCATTACTAAGTGACTCATATTTTTGTGTTACTGAATTTCCCTTAACATTTTGTACTTCCTTCTTTTTCCGATCAACTGAAGTACCTCTTTTTTACCCATCGTTTCTTCGCAGTTGTCTTCTTTGTACTTACGTTTTTCTTTCCAACTTCTGTGATTGCCCTTTTTAGAGATGACCGTTCCTCTTCAACCGAACTGCCCAAAGAGCTATTCATCATCGCGGTATCTACAGCCTCAGAGAACTTCAAGCTTATCTCTTCTACTTCCATATCCCACTTCTTTGCGCATTGTTTCTTCCTAACTAGTCACTCTAACCTACTCTTCATCACTACTAAATTGTGATCAAGAGTCTATCTGCTCCAACCCTTATACCCACTATCTGATTCCGGAATCTTTGCCGGACCATGGTGCAATGTAGCTAAAATCTTTCGATATCTCTTGCGCTTTTCCATGTGTACTTCCTCCTCTTGTGATTCTTGAACAGAGCTTTCACTATTACTAGGTGGTTTTCTGTCGATTCTGATGAGAACAACCCTATCACTGAACTGTTCAGAGTAACTCACCTTCTTATTCATAATGAATCATACTTCCGTCACACCATTTTCTGCTGCTGCTGTTGCTGATGTTACCCTATACTTATCTGGCCAGAAATCATGGCCTTCTTTCTATTTCACTTCACTGTTCCCCACTATAACTAGACTGAGCCTTGCCGTTTCCTTTTGAGATTTTCTACATTTTCCGCCACGTTAAAACTTCTGACATTTCATCCCCCAACTCTTAGATCGTTATCAGTTCGTTGGTTATAGAAAATTTTTCTCATAGTCACCTCCCCCCTGACAGTCCCCTCCTAGAGACCCGAGTAGGGGACTATTCTGAAATCTTTTGCCAATGGAGAGATCATGACATTTTTTCATTTGCAGACCACATGTCCTGTGAATATACGTTATGTGTTCTTAATGCAATGGTTGCAAGGTGGCAAGCTATATGGGCTATGCACTGTGAGTGCAACGCCGACATCAATCGCCACTTTGCATTTTTGAGTAATTAATTAGGGCAGTAATGACAAGTAGCAGCATGGATGTGAACAAATATTTGTGGTTCATTGCGCTGTGCTAACAGAGATGGCTAAGGGATGAGCAATGAGAACGTGCTGCATTGCCTTAAGTGCAAACATTTTTTGTGAATAGACTTTTCTGCGGGATTGTACTCAGGTGGCGGAAAGCCAGCAGCGAGTTAGCTTGGAGGTAGAATTTTAAAGCTTCCAGCACCCCAAGTGTCTTGGCACCGCCAGGCCGGTCTCCAGCAGAAGGGCTTTGATGCTGCCTGATAGGGAGGTGGCATTTCCAGGAGAACTCCGCGAGGCAAGCAGAATGTCTCCCCAAAGTGAATAACGCAGGAAGACACTGTTTCCCTCTGATCCGTGTCGCTGGATACAGATATAAAGTACGTGAAATAGAATCTTGTTGTCTCATTCAGTTAAGGGGAAGTGCAAATCGGCATCGCTAGGTTTTGTAGCTGTAGATTCGTGTTATACTCCTTTCTCTTTATTAAGTTATTAATCTGACCACATTCAAGCGGCATCACTTCGTTAATGCTATTTATGAGCATATGTAAATTCTCAAATGAATACATCTGACTACCTTTCTTAATACTTCAGATTATCTATATTGACACACCAAGCTTATCCTATGATCTAGTCAAAAATTTGGTAAGGTTAATTTGATGTTAGTTATTTACATCCTCCACTACTTTCTATGGGGCAAGCGACCGATTCTCCAACTAAGGCCTGTATTGCATAGTCAGATCTCATTAAGTGCACATGAATCGCTTTGGGGGAATTAATAATAGAATTCCGAATTCAGCACATAGTTCATTTGCATATAGCCTCACACTAGCAAAGGAAAGTCGTAGGTCGCTTCCCATGGTTTCCACTGCCTTCTGCATCCTCATGCCGTTGATCATTGCCGATTCTTCCACCTTTAGGGGAAGTTTCCCACTCCAAGGAAAAAGAGAGTGCCCTGAACCTCTGTCTGTTCCTTTGCTCTTTTGACAAGGCCATTAACCGAATGAGGGCGACTTCTTTTGCTAGACGTCTTCGCGCGCCATTGCTGACGATTTTTATTCAAAATTTAAGCCGTGGCGTGGTTCTAACCCGGGAGCGAGCATTTTTTGATTTCTAATGAAAGACGCTACCACTACACCACAGGTCCTTGTAATTTGCCGGAGAACATCAATAAATTCACCGTAATTGTCTTTGAATAAAACCGTCATTACCTTTAGTCTCGTTGCAAATTTCTTTAAGTTACTTTCTTCACCATACTGTAGCAGCTCTTTTTATGCATGGTCCAAGTTTCATCGAGCTATGTACGTGAGATATAGAGCAAAATTACTTTGGTTCTCTAGTTTCACACACCGGTGTATGAAGTTCCACGAAAGTAGAGATGTAAAAAGATGAAAAACTGATAAACTCAGAATTAGCAATGTCTTCACAAATGTGAAGACAACGCCGCAGACGAGTGTCCCGCCATCAGGTGAAATCCCTGGTACGGCTTCCCTGCTGTACGAAAGGTAAGCAGAAGCGTACCTCAGGCAGAGTTGGTGCATCTGGCTATGCATTTGAGGCCCATTAGTCTGTCCTCTGCTGTTGTGGTGCTCAGAAAAACTTTCCCGCGAGTAGGTACTAATACGTGTATGTGTCAAAAAGATACAGCTTTCATTTATGGCGAATGTCGTCGAATAATTAAGATCAGCTACGCGGGGTAATGCTGAAAGGTATTTGGATCGCGTCATGCCCTCACTATCAGTCTTTCAAAACCGTACATAAAAATTTCAGGAGCTGGAAGAGAGAATAATAAATGAGCCAACGAAAACGAACATCAGCTAATAACAGAAATGAAAAGGAAATTTTAGAAGGGGTAACACACAACAGTAAATACTCTGCTCAAAAATTACAAGAGAAGGTGGTATACTCTGAAACGGCCTGGAGATACAAGAAGATTTCACAACTATTTATTCCAAACCGATACAAAAGAGTTACATCTTTGCACCCGTTACTGTCCTTCAAAGTAGTCACCAGCTTTGTAGAGAACCCCTTGACAGCGATGTGGAAGGCGTAGTATACCGTTAGCAGAGCCTGTTCTGTTGATGGTGCGAATGGAGCGATCTACTTCCTACCGAATCTCTGGAACAGTTCTGAAGCGAATGCCACGAAGTGGTTCCTTCATCTTCGGAATCAAATCCCACAAGGACTTAAGCCCGGGGAGTATGGTGGATGGTAACAGTACTTCCCAGTCCCATCGACCGAACAGAGCAGCCACAGCTTGTGCTGTATGCGGCCGCGCATTGTCGTGCAAAATGATGGGTGGGTTGCGCAGAAAGTGTCACCGCTTCTTTTGCAAAGTTGGTCCCATCACAGTCGTACACGAGAATCACCATAACTTTCACCATACTGGGCTCTGACGCACTTTCGACTTCCGCGGCGACCCATAATGACGCCATTCGTTCGATTGGCGTTTCAATTTTGGTTGATACGATGTGGCCCATGTCTCGTCCAGTACGAGCGTACGGCGTAAGAAAGCCTCTCCTTCGGGCTCATAGTGCTCTAAGTGTTTGTGAGCAGCGCCGTAAAGTATTCAGTTCTTCATTTCCGTGAAGTCATGCGGAATGCATCGTGATGCAATTCTTCACATGCCCCGTCACTCTTTCAGGATGCGAAACACAGTCGTATGTGCTAATCCAGTTTCGTGGGCGAGCTCAAGAATCGTATGGCGTCGATCACTGTCCATTAACGCGGCAACAGCATGCACTTCTTCAGAAACTCTAGGATGACCTGCCAGATGCATGTGTGCCACAGTTTTCCGACCTTCGTTGAAGGCTTTTACCCAAGATGCTGTTCTGTAGGGCAATGCCGATTTCCCGCACGCCCCGTGAAGACCTTGATGACACTGTCGTACTGTACGACCTCTGGCACGTTGAATTTCGATCCAACTCCGTTGTTCCTGTTCGAAAACATAGTGACACGGTTACGTTAGACCGCTCGCTCACAAGTGACTGTGTTTCTGTCGATTGCGCGAACACCGGCGACGTGGGACGGGCGAGTCCATTTGTTCAGGGGTAAGGCAGGTATGCCAAAAACGCGTGCTATCAGCGACAATAATAGATTCCATTGCATTGTGTCTCCACAGAAGTGTTTCCACTAAGTTCCAGCCTACGGATATCATGTATAGGTATACCAACATCGCAATGCGTGCAAATAATCAGTTTAAAACCCACATGATTGAGAGAAGTGGATCAACAACCACTTTTGCCTCTCAACGTGTAGTGCGGGCTCTAAGTATCTATAGGAACCCACAGTTCCAGACGGATATGCTGCCGTAGTTATTAGAAGACATCTGACTGGGTCTAAGACAATTCCTGTGGCACCCACAGAACAAATAAAGTAATAATGATAATTAAAACCAACAGATGGCCTGTAATCCAATGTCGTTTATTCGAAACTCGTTACCAGTTTTGACGCCGAAGAGGTGTCATCTTCAAGCCCCAAGCGTAAACTGCCATCAACGTGAAAACCACACCGACAAAGACCAACGGAGTCTCCCAACGGACACAGTACAGTTCATTAAACATGTACGCCAGTTTGTGCAACCAACAAATTCGAGTGCAGTAGGGCCAAAATCAAATGGATTCCGTATGTTCCTGGCGACAAATCACATAATCCAGTCACTTAGTTGCCACTGGATTATGTGATTTGTCGCCAGTTGATTTTCGCTCCGCTGCACTCTACGTTGTTGGTTCCACATACTGGCGTACATGCTTAATAAGTCGTACTCTTTCCAACTGAAGAATCTGTTGGTCTTTGTCATTGCGGTTCATACGTTGATGGCAGATTACTCTTGGGACCTGAAGATGATGCTTTTTGGCAACGAAACTGGACGCAGGTTTTTAATAAAGGTCGTTGGAAATTTGAAATTTGTGGTAAGTTCCTATGGGACCGAACTGCTGAGGTCATCGGTCCCTAGGCTTACACACTAAACCTAACAAACAAACTTACGCTAAGGGCAACACACACACCCATGTCCGAGAGATGACTCGAACCTCAGTGTGTTAGAGAAACGAAAAAGTCAGGTTGAAATAAGCGTGTGGCATTTGTGGCCGGGATTTTCCTTCTGGGGAATTCTGAGTGAGTGATGTTAACGTTTTGATGAGAATAACGCACATACCCAGTCCCTAGTGGAGAAAATTCCCGACGAGTCCTGGAAACGATCCCGGGGCATCGTGGTCGAGAGTAAGCAACGCTAATCACAAGAAGGTCATGTTGTGATAGGCTGACTACATCATTTGTCCTTTGCTCACTATCACTGGCTGACAGAAGCAAATCGAGCAGCCGCTACTGTAAATTGATTTCAGACGCTACGAAGCTAACGTGCATTTGGTGGATATCGTTTTTATGCTTGCGAATTACTAAAATGCACAGTTCCAGTGTACACCACATTAAAAATCCCTCCTAAACGCTTTGCTTTTGGTATATTATTAGGAGCTGAAGTGGCAGGAAGCATGATACCAGTTTATAAATACCTTACTCGAACAGGTACTGTTATTGTGAAGTATAATCATTTCGACTACAATGAAATATCAGTTCCAAATTAACAATCTTAAAAATGGAAATAGTAGTAATTTTAATAAATTTGTTTCCTAATAATGAGAATTTTAAAGATTATTACTTCTCCTGATACCTTAGAGGCATGAAGTAAACGCATTTTTATAAATTGTGACACTCGTAGTACCTTATGGAACGTATTCAAGGCTAGGACTTATGGACAAAACTGGTCAATGCTGTAGAATTCAGATGACAGTACTGGTAGAAGTAAGGCTGTGACGACGGGGCGTGAGTCGTGCTTGGGTAGCTCAGTTGGTGGAGCACTTGCCCGCGAAAGTCAAAGGTCCTGAGTTCGAGTCTCGGTCCGGCACACAGTTTTAATCTGCCATGAAGTTTCATATCACCGCACACTCCGCTTCAGAGTGAAAATCTCATTCTGTTTACCTATTTTGTATGTGAAATGTATGCTCAGTTGCAAACATTGACAACCAGCAGCTGTAGAATGGAATGACGACATGAAAATTTGTGCCGGTGTAATGTTGTTGCTTTAATTTCTTCAGAAATCGGTGCTGATCGACAATAAAAGCGGGTTAAAAGCTGTGAGCTGTCTGGGGAATTTAACCTTGCATTACTGATCAACTGTTTCACCAGGTATCCAGTCTAGCTTACGAAGTTCCCAACCAGACTAATATTAATTATAATCTTTTAGTACTCATCTTACGATAACCGGTGATTATATATATATAAAGACAATTTAAATAAAAAGAAGTAAATCAGTTTATATTAATTTATGTTAATTTCAGAAATTTAATTTAAATTTGATTATTGTTCCGTTAAAATTTCAGCATATCAAACTAGATTTATATCTAAACTGGTGCCTTATTTAAGATTGTGAAAATGTGAGTTTGTAATCTTACGGAACACATCAGATAGGAAGCCAAGATTGGGAGACTACTTACAACACTGCATTCATAAAATAACACACGAAGAACGTTGAGACATACCCAAGAGGAAATTAACCACAACCAACCGATTCAATTTTCACCCAAAGAAGTTACGTTCGTAGCGCTATCCTGCCCGTCATGAAATTACCACACACTGACATACTAAAGTCATACTAACTCTCTGTGAAATCTTCCCGAAAAGAATAGCTGAGGGCTACTTTGATGCTTACACCACATGCTTCACGTGGTTAACTTGGTTTAAGGAAAGAGCGCAACTCCACAATAATTTTGATGATGAAAATAAATTACATCGAAACGAAATTTACAAAAAAAACCTCGAACTGGTTACTATCGTCTTACTATTAACCTGATGGGTCAAACAATTGTATAAGCACGTGGTACTGGTCTCACAAAGTACACTCCACGTGGAGTGTACGTGGGTTGAACATAAAGAAAAGTTGCTATATTGAAAAATATTGTCAAGACGACATGTTATAATCTCACGCACATTCGCATTTAAGATTGATGATCTTAGTTAGAGTTACTGATCAACACGTGGTTCCACTTTACTCACAAAGTAGTGAAAAAGCAACTACCGGAAGATATTCTGAACTTCACACTCGAATTACACTGCGTTGCAATTTAAGATAACACTAGATGTTTTAGAGCTAAACCTGAAATAAAGGCGATTAAATTTTCAGTTAGGCTGAACTTAAGAAATCCATTGTCCTACGGACTTAGCAGACACGCGCTTAGCCGGAGATCTTACCACGTCAGACGCTCGCCGCGGACAGACTGCCCTGGGCCCGTACCGAGCGTGCTTAACAGATAAAAACGAAAGTGACCAGAGAGGGACAGGACCATACTAAGAATAAAAACCTCTCTGCTTTTAGAAAGCGTAGCTACCTGTTCCGACGTTGGTCCTACTGTTCTCCAGCAGACAGGCTTGTCTGCTACCATCAAGCATGCAACTAAAAATAGATTTGCTCATTCATCCTCTCACACAGAATGGAAGGGGATGACAGTACCTTATCATATACAGTGTATAAAAGAAAGCGGATGTAGGTTCCGTATGAGACTGTGTGACATGAATTACATATGGACTTTGTTTTAGAGTGTAGTAGTGTGACAGATGTGTTTGTTTATGTGTAAAAGTAACACGTTTCACTGCTCAGTCTCTTCCCAGATAGTCAGAAACACCACAGTAAATTTAGAAGAGGAATTTATGCCGTAAATGACAACAGATTTAAGAAATTAACATGAAAGAAATCCAACAGAGACCTTTCACCGGATCGGGCCTTTTATTTTCCTGTTAGTTGCATTTGGCAGTGGCGGACGCCACATGACACCTGTTCAAGTTCGTTTTTGATGCCTTTACTTTTTTTTATTGCAGAGACCAGCTAGCCCTCTGATCGAATACGCTGAGCTACCGTACCGGTGAGACTCGGGAACTCCGATTTCCCCCTTATCGAAGTGGTTTTCTTACTGTCTGGCTATCTGAGCACGACTCACGGCGTGACCGGAATTTCTATATATCATCAGCCGTATGTCGACAAACCCTACTCGTACATCCATAATGCATATTCCCGCATAGGGAAGCTATTTTATTCGAAACACTTGCCCGCTTTCTGCGGATCGATGAGATTCTGCAATCCCTGTGTTAACTATTTTGGTTCTGTAAGTGGTTGTGAAGTAATATCAAGGCTGAACATTACACTGTTTAAACAGTTAATAAATTAAACCAACTACACTCCTGGAAATTGAAATAAGAACACCGTGAATTCATTGTCCCAGGAAGGGGAAACTTTATTGACACATTCCTGGGGTCAGATACATCACATCATCACACTGACAGAACCACAGGCACATAGACACAGGCAACAGAGCATGCACAATGTCGGCACTAGTACAGTGTATATCCACCTTTCGCAGCAATGCAGGCTGCTATTCTCCCATGGAGACGATCGTAAAGATGCTGGATGTAGTCCTGTGGAACGGCTTGCCATGCTATTTCCACCTGGCGCCTCAGTTGGACCAGCGTTCGTGCTGGACGTGCAGACCGCGTGAGACGACGCTTCATCCAGTCCCAAACATGCTCAATGGGGGACAGATCCGGAGATCTTGCTGGCCAGGGTAGTTGACTTACACCTTCTAGAGCACGTTGGGTGGCACGGGATACATGCGGACGTGCATTGTCCTGTTGGAACAGCAAGTTCCCTTGCCGGTTTAGGAATGGTAGAACGATGGGTTCGATGACGGTTTGGATGTACTGTGCACTATTCAGTGTCCCCTCGACGATCACCAGAGGTGTACGGCCAGTGTAGGAGATCGCTCCCCACACCATGATGCCGGGTGTTGGCCCTGTGTGCCTCGGTCGTATGCAGTCCTGATTGTGGCGCTCACCTGCACGGCGCCAAACACGCATACGACCATCATTGGCACCAAGGCAGAAGCGACTCTCATCGCTGAAGACAACACGTCTCCATTCGTCCCTCCATTCACGCCTGTCGCAACACCACTGGAGGCGGGCTGCACGATGTTGGGGCGTGAGCAGAAGACGGCCTAACGGTGTGAGGGACCGTAGCCCAGCTTCATGGAGACGGTTGCGAATGGTCCTCGCCGATACCCCAGGAGCAACAGTGTCCCTAATTTGCTGGGAAGTGGCGGTGCGGTCCCCTACGGCACTGCGTACGATCCTACGGTCTTAGTGTGCATCCGTGCGTCGCTGCGGTCCGGTCCCAGGTCGACGGGCACGTGCACCTTCCGCCGACCACTGGCGACAACATCGATGTACTGTGGAGACCTCACGCCCCACGTGTTGAGCAATTCGGCGGTACGTCCACCCGGCCTCCCGCATACCCACTATACGCCCTCGCTCAAAGTCCGTCTACTGCACATACGGTTCACGTCCACGCTGTCGCGGCATGCTACCAGTGTTAAATACTGCAATGGAGCTGCGTATGCCACGGCAAACTGGCTGACACTGACGGCGGCGGTGCACAAATGCTGCGCAGCTAGCGCCATTCGACGGCCAACACCGCGGTTCCTGGTGTGTCCGCTGTGCCGTGCGTGTGATCATTGCTTGTACAGCCCTTTCGCAGTGTCCGGAGCAAGTATGGTGGGTCTGACACACCGGTGTCAATGTGTTCTTTTTTCCATTTCCAGGAGTGTATTTCATAAAATCTGTCTGCAGGAATTAACACCCATACCCACAGCCTCAGTGTTTACAAGAGTATGTTAAATAAACTGATAATTACAGAATTACATTTAATTATTTCCAAAGTTTATACTATATTAGAAAAGGGAGGAAACTGAGGCCGGTGGAGGGGAGGGTAGTTACAACTGGAGATTCGTAAATTTTGGCACACTAGCCACTCTTACGCCTCAGCACTGTCGACGCATGAATTATTAGGAACCAAACTAATATCAGTGAATCTGACCTTTCATGTCAATAAAAGATAATAACGTCTGTCCGCTGCATCTCTGCACTAACCGACTAAAGATACATTTCCATTACAGCAGATCCGTCTCACAGTATGTTTCGCGTTATGTGTCGGCTTGTGTTTCTGAAATTTGCTGAAATAGAAGAGCCGGGAACAAAAATGTCGCAAGCGACTGCAGCACACAACATGTACCTCAGCTTGTGACACGAGCAATGGAAACAGAGCGCAGTACGTATCCGGACTTGCGCATGCGCAGTACAGTCTCTAATGACTAATCGCAGTCCAGAGTCTGCGAGTATAACCTCACACGTGCTCTCTTGCTTGTGATTGTATTATTTCTGTTTTTTGCTGGTGATAGTGTTTGTTTTGTCATGGAGTGGTCTAAGTGTGAAGTGGCGAAACTTATTGAACTATATGAACAGGAGACAGTAATGTGGAACGTAATAAATTCTAGCCATAAGAATTCCAAGAGTAGAAACTATGCTCTGCAACGTATTTCTGATGTTACAGAATGCACTATTGAAGAAGCTGAGCAGGAACGTCTCTCGCTGACATCTCAATGCTTCAGAGAAAAAAATAAAATACAAGAGAAAAAGTCAAGCAGTGCTGGTGCTAACGATGTTTACACGACTGAATGGCAATATTCTTTATAATCGAGTCTCCTGTCAGCGACCACTGAACGAGTTGCAAATAAGCTCGCTAAACTTCACGAATAAATAACAATTTTCGAATGTTTCTCAAGATTTTATTTACGTACATAATTAGATACAAAATAAAATGCTGTTAATTATTTAGGGAGCACATATAAATATCGTACAAATTGTTTTATGGCTCATTATTAAAGGTCACATTAATGTATAATGAAAGTATAGCACTAACGTGTAATTGTAGTAACAAGGCATATTGATGTTGCCACGCCTGTTTCTGACTGTGAAAAAAAGTGAGCAAGTTTTTGACGGACAAATGCGCCAGAATCTTTTTTTCTTGTCTTTGCTTACAACTCTGAAGCGCAGAAAGCTCCAATCCATTTCTCCAAGTTCGTTGATAACTTTTCAGTATCCATCCTCTGAATCAAACACATCAACAGAAAAGCAGGCCTCCACAGGAGAATTCTTTCTTAAAAAGTTATGCCGATAAGTACAGCGTAACGCAAGTCATGCTGCTCTTCCGCGCTAAAGTAACATTGGTTTCCGGAGGACTCTAAATACACTGCTCATTCCGTAAACATTTTTAGTAGTCCTCCTAGCTCTTTAATGTATGTAATGAAAAGCTCTTTCAATTGAACTTTTAGTGTGTCTTCCCACAAATCCACAGAGTTCATATCCTCCTCCCCAAGCGAACAGCCAGCCTCAACATTCCTCCACACAAATTTTCGGTACTGTATGAAACCTCGTATGTTAATGACAGCTTACCACTTAACAAAAAGTAAACAATTCAGAAGAAATCTTTTTATAAACGAAGTTTCATTTTAACAGTTCTTATTTTAATGCAATCCCTGAAAGCTGCAACAATGGTCTTGTACACATCCGATGTGAACTCTGAAATGGCAGATCTGGAGATTCACTTAGGTACATTAACGAACTGTAGCTATCACTCGCGGCTAAGAAACGAAGAGAAGTCGTTAACACTTCACCAGACGATATTGCCTCCTCTACATTACCTCAAAAGCTACAGTAGCTGAGCTGTTCATATGCGATCAAAATCGACGAAACACTTGATTCACTGTGCAAACATGCTCGCACTACAGACTTCTATAAAATACTGCAAATGTCGCAGGTAATTGAGACCAGTAGACAAGATGTGCCTGGAACTTGTCAGAATGGAAACGTACCTTTGCCAAACTTACTACACGTTTACATACATGCAGACATTCATATGCGTAGAACTGTGTACTTATAATCGAATGCTAGTAACATTCTCAGTCCAACGGCTTCCTGGAAACTGATCAGTGACACACCGAAAAGAAAAAGAAAAACAAAGAACAATGAAGACATACAAATATAAAAGAACACAAGTCTCTCAGTCTCAGACATTTGTGTAGCCACATTTTAGAAACGTCTCTTTTTCAGTCCATCCTGTAATGTCAATTTTGTTATTCATAATTTTTCCAATTTATTTAGCTTATGCTGACATCACAGTCATTTACTTCGTTCGCAAATAAATTGACATCGCTACCATTTTCTTTCAGCCATCAGCAATAAAAAACGTTTACTATAAACTAGACATGCGAACCAAGGTACACATAATAAGGGGTAGGCGATTACGGCCCCTGGCGAGAAAAAAAATTCCCAGATGCCCTTGTGTGCCTTGACTTGGCTTTGAATACTGTCGTGCAGGGCATTCGGCAGAATACAGGAGTCGTAGCGTGCATGTAAAGAAAATAATTTGTTTCGTGTCAATCATGAGTGAAGGTCATTGTAATATCCCCGTGGCACAATCCATTAATACTGATCGAATGACAACAAACGTTATTTATCATGGTTTCCCCAAAGATGAGCAACTGCAACATGAATGAATAGTTCGACGCAAACATGAGGACAACGTGAATGTGAAAACAGCACTTGCGTGTTCAGTTCATTTTCGGCCTGAAGATTATGAGCGACATTTGAGAAACGAACTTCTGGAGTACCTTCAAGAAAGAAGCAATTACGCGCAGCAATCCCTAGCGTAATGTTTCCAAACTGGCATGGGAAAGAAATTACAGAAAGCAGGGATGCAAGCGAAAAGTAAGAAGTCAGTACATGAAATAGCACTCAAAATTATTGTAGCTCAAAAATTACGTTAAAATAAACAAATCCACAATAATTTAATGCAGTTTTCACAGGGTGCTGAAGATCTCCACGACAATGAATGACTCGCTACGCTCTGTAGGGATTAAATAAATAATGTTGCTCAGGCTTACCGTAAAACTTGCGATTGAAGCGTTATACATGCATATTTCGCCTGAAGCTTTCTAACCTTAACAATAAAAACGTGACGTTTATTTGATTAATAGTTAGAAGTTAATGTAGTTGTATAGTACCTAGTAAATAATTAAAGGAATAATAAAAGTAAATTCATTCCTCTGGGACCTCGAAGTTGTGCACAACGCTCCGAAGAGAGAAACTTACAAAAAAGAGCTTTGGCAACTTAAAAAACCGTGCCGACGAAAAAAAGAAAAATGTCATCCAGATCACAGTTACAGATGCCGTGCATGAGTTCTTCAGTGGAATAGTACATAAGGATTTAGAAATTAAGGAAATCGAGACCAAGAGTGAACTTTTTAAAAAACGTAATGCATGAGTTCTTCAGTGGAATAGTACATAAGGATTTAGAAATTAAGGAAATCGAGACCAAGAGTGAACTTTTTAAAAAACGTAATGCACAGAAAGAGGCAGCACTAAAAGTATGTGATGTAGCCTTACGAAGTAAAACAAATGCTCCTCACCTGTAAGTAGGCTGTTTAGGTTTTTTTTTATTGGTAACGCCGCCGCCACGTAGCGCTCTGTATGAAAATCACTGGCTGTGCCGTGTGCAGTCTGTGGCTAGTTTGCATTGTTGTCTGCCATTGTAGTGTTGGGCAGCGGCAGCTGGATGCTAACAGCGCGTAGCGTTGCGCAGTTGGAGGTGAGCCGCCAGCAGTGGTGGACGTGGGGAGAGAGATGGCGGAGTTTTGAAATTTGTAAGAATTAGTGTCATGAACTGCTATATATATATTATGACTAGTGAGGTAAATACATTGTTTGTTCTCTATTAAAATCTTTCATTTGCTAACTATGCCTATCAGTAGTTAGTGCCTTCAGTAGTTTGTATCTTTTATTTAGCTGGCAGTAGTGGCGCTCGCTGTATTGCAGTAGCTTGAGTAACGAAGATTTTTGTGAGGTAAGTGATTTGTGAAACGTATAGGTTATTGTTAGTCAGGGCCATTCTTTCGTAGGGATTTTTGAAAGTCAGATTGCGTTGCGCTAAAAAATATTGTGTTTCAGTTGAAGCACAGTCTTGTAATAATTTTTCTAAGGGGACGTTTCATATTTCGACCCTTAGCCGAGGATACCTCACAGGAATATTCTGATTTTTTTTTTTTTGTAGTTTCTGTAATTAGTGTAGCTTTTGTTTATTGCTAGCGCGTAATCATAGAGAGAATTTCCTTAGTAGTTGCAGTCTTTCATTGTTGTACAGTAAAACAGTTGTGGCATACATGGAGGTTTGCACCAAGTATTTCGCAGCTGCGCTTCCAATTAACTAGATATTACTTTCAGTGCTATGTTAATGTGTTCTCTTATTTTTGCTCTTCAAATTGTGTTTTTCTTGTTGTCGTGTGAAATCTTGGGACAATAATGGCGTGTGAAAAACGTAATACTAGGCTACAAAGTAAACTGAGAAATGACAGTGAAGACGAAAGCAGTGTGTTAGTGCCACCGTGTAATGAATTAACTAATATTCAAAGTAGTAATTTGGTAATTGTGCATAGGGTAATGGAGCGGGCTGCAAATAATTGTGTAGGCAGTGAAACAATTAGTGAACATGGAAACATTATCGATCGATCAGTCGGCAACAGCTCGCGTCAGGAATCCGAAATGACAGGACACAATCTTGCAAATACTGTACATTCAGGTTTTGCGTCCTCACTATTTTCTTAAATAAGTCAAGCCACATTTTGTGCTTGTCAAAACGTGAATGTTGCCGGTGCAAATGCACTGCCGAAAAGCATAGAGGAACAGATTCCAGACACTAATACATTATTATTGCAATTAATGCAACAAATGAAACAAAATCATAGACAAACACAGCAACAGTTAGACACAATGGAACAAAATCAGAGACAAACACAGCAGATCCTTCAAAAGTTAGACACAATGGAACAACACCAGAGACAAACACAGCAACAGTTAGACACAATGGAACAAAATCTTCAAAAGTTAGACACAATGGAACAAAAGCTTCAAAAGTAAGACTCAGTGGAACATACGCTTGAACAAACACGTGAAGATTTAACTACTGATTTGCATAAAATCGAATCAAAATGTCAAAAAGTCTGTAATGACGTAAAAACACAAATTTGTGAGCATTTCCAACCTACTTTTTGGCGGCATGAAAATACATTACAGAATCACGAATCAGCCATAAGAAAACTGCAAACTATTGTTCATGAAAATCATGAGACGTTTCAAGCTAAAATTGGCTCAATTGCATCTACCGATTCGATTACACAACTTGCAAAAACTCAGTAAAACTTAAAGGACACAGTAGAAAGCTACACAAAACCGAGTAAAACATAGCATAATGATGATGAAACACTTTGAACAATCTGAATTTTCCAGTCTTGTCAAATATTTTGAAGACATGTTGCATAAGAATCAATATCTTTCAAACCCATACAGCCCTCCAGAAATCATCCGAATTTGCTTAATGAAATTGCCGGAACATTTAAGGAATATTATTTTAGCAGGACGATGCAAAGACGACATTGAAGCTTTTCAGGGACTGTTACAAGAACTGGAAATTGACACTGACAATCGCGAAACGCGAAAACAGGAGCACAACAATTACAGGTCACATCCTTCACAATTCCGCGATGAAAGAAATAATAACTGGACACGACAAGGGTATTCTCACAATACAAATCGTGACCAAAACAGACACCACCTATATGACAACCACTGGCAGAGTAATAGTTACAGAGAAAGATCGCATTTCCGTACTAATGAATATTACACAGACAAACCTAGAAACAGACAATATGGCAACCAGAACTACACTCCTGGAAATTGAAAAAAGAACACATTGACACCGGTGTGTCAGACCCACCATACTTGCTCCGGACACTACGAGAGGGATGTACAAGCAATGATCACACACACAGCACAGCGGACACACCAGGAACCGCGGTGTTGGCCGTCGAATGGCGCTAGCTGCGCAGCATTTGTGCACCGCCGCCGTCAGTGTCAGCCAGTTTGCCGTGGCATACGGAGCTCCATCGCAGTCTTTAACACTGGTAGCATGCCGCGGCAGCGTGGACGTGAACCGTATGTGCAGTTGACAGACTTTGAGCGAGGTCGTATAGTGGGCATGCGGGAGGCCGGGTGGACGTACCGCCGAATTATTCAACACGTGGGGCGTGAGGTCTCCACAGTACATCGATGTTGTCGCCAGTGGTCGGCGGAAGGTGCACGTGCCCGTCGACCTGGGACTGGACCGAAGCCACGCTCAGATGCACGCCAAGACCGTAGGATCCTACGCAGTGCCGTAGGGGACCGCACCGCCACTTCCCAGCAAATTAGGGACACTGTTGCTCCTGGGGTATCGGCGAGGACCACTCGCAACCGTCTCCATGAATCTGAGCTACGGTCCCGCACACCGTTAGGCCGTCTTCCACTCACGCCCCAACATCGTGCAGCCCGCCTCCAGTGGTGTCGCGACAGGCGTGAATGGAGGGACGAATGGAGACGTGTCGTCTTCAGCGATGAGAGTCGCTTCTGCCTTGGTGCCAATGATGGTCGTATGCATGTTTGGCGCCGTGCAGGTGAGCGCCACAATCAGGACTGCATACGACCGAGGCACACAGGGCCAACACCCGGCATCATGGTGTGGGGAGTGATCTCCTACACTGGCCGTACACCTCTGGTGATCGTCGAGGGGACACTGAATAGTGCACGGTACATCCAAACCGTCATCGAACCCATCGTTCTACCATTCCTAGACCGGCAAGGGAACTTGCTGTTCCAACAGGACAATGCACGTCCGCATGTATCCCGTGCCACCCAACGTGCTCTAGAAGGTGTAAGTCAACTACCCTGGCCAGCAAGATCTCCGGATCTGTCCCCCATTGAGCATGTTTGGGACTGGATGAAGCGTCGTCTCACGCGGTCTGCACGTCCAGCACGAACGCTGGTCCAACTGAGGCGCCAGGTGGAAATGGCATGGCAAGCCGTTCCACAGGACTACATCCAGCATCTCTACGATCGTCTCCATGGGAGAATAGCAGCCTGCATTGCTGCGAAAGGTGGATATACACTGTACTAGTGCCGACATTGTGCATGCTCTGTTGCCTGTGTCTATGGGCCTGTGGTTCTGTCAGTGTGATCATGTGATGTATCTGACCCCAGGAATGTGTCAATAAAGTTTCCCCTTCCTGGGACAATGAATTCACGGTGTTCTTATTTCAATTTCCAGGAGTGTATTATTATCACGGGAGACAGAATAATTTAAGACGCAACGGTCCAGCGCGCAGTTACGATTCTGGGAGAAATTCTCCACCACGTGACTGACAAGAAAGAAACTATGCAATCTACCGACATGACGACAGACGATAAGATCGTAACGACAGACCTGAATTTCATCAGAACTGGCGGGATTCAAACAGAGCTGGGCAAGGTGAATTTGTAGAAGTTAGGTCTCCAAATCCCAATAACGACGCTCGCCAACAAAGACACAGACAATGACTCGCACTGCAGGCAGCCACGTGCGCCGGCTGGGTCAGAGAAAAATAACATAGGTGCTAACCTTGAGGAAAACTCCAGTATTCTTTACCGACGTTTACCACATGATAATTGCGTTGAAGTTGAATCTCTGCGTACTAGGAATATTAAAGTTTTATACCACATTTCACATGTAAAACCGTTTATTGAAAGATAATCTGCTTTATAACTTAGTCTCTGCCATAACATTTTTCACTTCATGTTACTAGTATGCTTTGTCAGACTTAGGAAACTGTTACTATGCAACAATGTTTGAAGTTAAGTATCCAGTCTAGAACCTAAAGAACTTATTTAAAGAGAAATTACGAATACATTGTTATAGTGAACAGACGACACAGTGTTGTTATTTGACCATTCTTGCTTGTTAGTTGCAAGATTACGTAACGACTATACGGCTTACATACTAAGAACATTTACTGGTAATGAGGTTTTAATGCAACATTTTGGTTTAGTTGAAAAGACATTCTTTATTTGAAGTACTTTCTGTGAGATTAAAGATGACTTAGCATTTGGTTTCTTTGATAGCTACACGATTATATCACGACGCTACTAATGTGTGACAATTTACATTGTGCTTTTGCAGTTTATCTGTTTTATATCTGCACAGTTTTTCTGAATTTTTCTGGAAAGGAAAACATGTTTTAGTAGTAACGTTTGTGGTATAGCTACAATGAGACAGCCTTTTCTGTAGCACAACAATACGTACAGTACAGTACAGTACTTACTTCATCATGGCAATAAGCGTAATAACTAAGATATCTATACACAAAGCATTTCAATTTCGTTTATCATAAGGTAAGTACATTGACTTCTGCAGAACTTATCTTTCGGAGGACAATAACTACGACACTTCCACAGAGATTGTCTTACAGCAAGACGCACATTTAGCGCTACAGGACACGCATTAAACTATTTATTTTTCAACATATTTGAATTACAAAGAAAGTTTCCCGTGATACATTTCATACCATTGCTGTAATCTGTAACACCTGAGGATATAATTACATTAATCCTCAGGGGGGTACACGCTTACTTTGTGTACCATGTGTATGGCAAGCACAAGGAGCCCTAGCTAATATGGTATTTTCTTATACAACTTTACACATCGGTACCATATTTCTCTAACACATAAATTACACAGCTATCTGATCATTTAACTGAGAGAAACAAACCTTTATTATACTACATCAGTGACAGATGTTTACGTAATTACACCATTGGATAACTTCACACTTACGAAATTGTATTTTGTCTGTACTTTGTGAACTGTTCATACATTTTCGGAACCATTGTGATACTATGAGAGCTTTGAATGAAATAATTGGGTATGAGATCATGATTTTTAAAGTACGGTTGAGGTATATGACACTTTTGACATGAGCAGAGAATTTTTTTTAGGTTTTGAAATTATTGGAGGAAGTTACAACGTTTTTGAGAATTGACTGAAATGTTATGATATTATTACGACGACGATGTGTATTATGCTGTTGCGGTATGTTTATGATCAATAAGCTGATGGTATAAGAGTTATTTGATTATGCTATGTATTTATTATGATGAAATATTGATGTGTCGCCACAAGATTGACGTGTCGACGAATATGTACATGTTTCATAAGGTAAGAAATAAGGAGTAGTGGTTAGGGACTCTGATTTATGAAAAGGATGTTAGAAACCAAGAATCGTACTTTAAGAGTTATGAAATGTATGTAAATGTGTGAATGTATCACTATGCTGGTGAAAATTTTTTGGACACTATTATATTTAAAGGATTTTGTTTCTACAGATTTGTAACGCAAATTCTCTACCTGTGAAAATATTTTTATATGAGACTGCCACTGTAGCGGAAACTGGTGTCGTAAATATTTCGGTAAGAGAAAGCATCGTAAATACTACACGCCCAAACTTGAAAACATATGATTACACTGTGGAGCTCTTAATTTATGATATTTACTGAAATGAAATGATGAGAAACATTTCATGTCTATTGTCTTGCTAGTTGGAAGATTGTTTACTGCATTATGAAATGACTTATGGCTAGCGAATGATGTTTCACGCCTTGCTTTGCCTATTTTGTTTAGTATCTAGTTTCTAGCTGCACTGCAGCATTGGTTACAATAAAAATTAATGGATGTACTAATATAGATATTTTATGCCTACAGATCCAGTAAATAATTATGATGTACTTAAAAAAACGAAGGAGCACAGAAAGACTTCCCTTCACAGGAACTGCATACATAATTTTCTTTTCAAGTACTTGGTAATTTTTATGGTAGAATAAGTTGTGGTGCACCACTTTAATTATATAGACATTAAGATGTGAATCTACATCTCCCTTTTCTGCATTGTTGTCTTTACTGTAATATTTTTTCTGCTTGAGCTTTGTCATGTTTAGTTATAAGCTGTTGCATTTGCTTCTACTGTGTGCCAGGCATACTGCTACTGAATTTCACTTTGTATTACTCTGTTAAGCCAGTTTTACTACGGATTTATTTTTTCTTGTTTGCTGCGCATTGCCTTATATTAGTTGTAATATTGCTGCCTTTTTTTTGCCAATTTCCATTTTTTTTATCATTGCTGTTTGTGTTTATTTTTTTGTGCTGCTGCTTTGCCTCGTCCCTTAGTTTAGCATCTGAGCTCAGTAGATTTAAGTTAGCTTAAGAGGGGGTAGACTATATAATAAACTAACTATGATGAATTGGAAGAAAAGCATTGAGAAGCTATAAGAAAATGGTTTGGCCAAAAAAGTAGTGTACAGTGGAGAAAAACTATTTTTGAAAGAGGATGTGTACAGAAGACAGAAAGCTGGTTTAGATGGGACTTTTTGGGAATAATGATGAACTAAGGCAGATCTCTATGCAAAATACTGCAGTAAAACAAACCCTGTCCTTTCCTTTCGTATTATCCCTCTATGTGTTTATGTACCCTTGTGTATTTGTCTTTTTCCTGTCTTTATGTGTTTAGCTAATAAGATTTATGTTGTAGAATTTTTCAAATACTATGTTATTTTCTTTGTAAATATGTTCAGACATTGTTTATTGTGTTTTGTTTTAATGCTCATGTGTGAAGTTGATGTTTCAAAAGTTATTCTGATCTTTTATGTATGTACTTATGTCATAATTTTTGTAACACTGATGTATTTGTTGTTTTGATTCTTTTGTAAAGCCTGTATTACTGCAAATGTTATCTATACTATTATGTTCTTTAACAATGTATTTTGTACCTTTGTTATTGTATTCTCATGTTATAAAATTGTAATTGACACCAGTTCATCAAATTAAGTAACTTGTAAATTACATTTCACTGCACACATTTCTGTTGGTCATAGTATATGGACAATATGTGAGAAGTAGGGACTGATAGTGTTTGCACGTATGTTAATAATTCAGTAAGTGACTGGATAACAGCATTGCTGGTTCTAAGGACATTTCAAAAACAATTTTTCTGAGTGCACAAGTGGTGGTTATGGACTTGCTATATTATCCGCAAGACTCTTCAATGGTGATTGTGCGCCTGCACAGTCAAACAGATGGCTGCTGCCCATCTCTACAAGGACTACAGTGGGTCTACACCTTTGATGACCCACCAAAACCATTATTTCTACAAGGACTGCAGTGGGTCTGCACCTCTGGTGGCCCACCAATACTGTAATCTCTACCAGGATTACAATGGATCTACTCTGTGACGACCTACCTACCTACCAATATTCGACAAAACTTCGACTGACTCTGCTGTGGGTTTGCTCTGTTGTGGCCCATTACCTGTCTGCATGTCAAGAGTCAGCACTGTCTTTCCGTTGGAAGGACAACACTACTTCTTCAAGACTGCTTAGAAATCCACTACTTCCAAGTGCAATTTCTTTTACTACTCAGACTTTGAGAAAAACACTGCTATTTTACTTTGATGAATGATCAGGACTGTCTTTATGGACTGTGAGAAAATTTTAGCTTTTGACCAACATTGTATCGATAAGTGTGTGCATTTCATTTCTTTGTTATTGTAATTATGAAAAAAAATTTCAAATCTGTATTGGCCACTGCCCAAAACAACTTGTAAATATTTTTGTGGGGAGCATGGGAGCTATGTAAGTAGGCTGTTTAGGTTTTTTTATTGGTAACGCCGCCGCCCCGTAGCGCTCTGTATGAAAATCAGTGGCTGTGCCGTGTGCAGTCTGTGGCTAGTTTGCATTGTTGTCTGCCATTGTAGTGTTGGGCAGCGGCAGCTGGATGCTGACAGCGTGTAGCGTTGCACAGTTGGAGGTGAGCCGCCAGCAGTGGTGGACGTGGGGAGAGAGATGGCGGAGTTTTGAAATTTGTAAGAATTGGTGTCATGAACTGCTATATATATTATGACTAGTGAGGTAAATACATTGTTTGTTCTCTGTTAAAATCTTTCATTTGCTAACTATGCCTATCAGTAGTTAGTGCCTTCAGTAGTTTGAATCTTTTATTTAGCTGGCAGTAGTGGCTCTCGCTGTAATGCAGTAGCTTAAAGTCATCTGACATGAAAGAAGAAACTAAATTACACAGAAGTGCTAGCAATATGTTGTCAGCATGTTTTGCACCGGGGAGTGGAACATGTCTGTTGAACGAAACCAAAAGAGTTAAATTGAATTCAGAGATATTGCCCATGCATTGACTTCAAGAACTCAATCACCAAAAGCGAAATATGTCTTCGTCATGTGGGGGAAACACGTCAGAAATGGAGGAAGGAATTAAACTTTAGACTGGGTATTCTCAAAGATATCCTGTGTTTATTGAAGGCTAGGTCAGACGGTTTTACTACACAAGAGACTAGCAGTTTTGACATTTGACGAAATCAGTGTTGATGGTCGCGTATGTTACGATTCGTTGGAGGACATAGTAGTCGGTCCACATTAAAATGTTCAGGTTTGCATGATTCGTGGGTTGCGTAGGCGACGGAAACAACAAGTTAATTATGATTGACACAGTTACGACCAGTAGCTTCATAGCATGATCATTATATGCCGTAACTGTGGCATGTGATATGGCCGGAAAAATATAAGTTTGGAAAGAATTGCGCGGCGATGTAGATAAAACATATTTAGTAAGTCCAGCAGACTAAACCGGGAAGGTATGACTTGTCTTCGATGTACTGTATCTGTTAAAGTTGTTGAGGAATCATTTCACTGATGAATTATGCTGCACAATGGGTTCAAAATAACTAAGGCAGCTACACATGAACTTTGTAAGCATCGCAATGGTGACTTAACGTTAACACACCACGTTACTGAACCGCATTGAAATTTAATTGGACGAGCAAAGCAGAATGTAAGGATGGCAGCATGCTTATTTTCATGACTAACAGCTAAGGCCTTGAAGTAAGAATTTCACAGAGACATTGTAAATTATTTTATTGAACTCTGTGATGTCATGGACTCTCGAGTTCCGAAAGATGAATCTTCAACTCTGCGTATGGGATATGGAATGAAAATAAAGAGCTTCCAAGATATTTTTTCAGGAATGCGAGCTGGTGACAGGGGAACATTCTTGCCTTTCCAAAAAGTCTCCATTTCTTCAATAAAATCTCTGCTTGATATTTTCGAAAACTAAAAAAAAAAATATTAGAGTCAGGTACATATTAACTTTCAGATTAAATCAAGATTGCTTGGAAAAAAAAAATTCAAGTTTATGCGGATTTATTATATTTTATAATAACGCTACACCATTTGAAGTAAGGAACAGAGCACATCCCTTTATATTGACAGGTAATGCTAGTGATATTTCTTTCTTAAACGCAAAGTCTTCTCCGTGTGGCTTTGACTCAGATTCTGCTTCCGTAAGTTTCATTACCAGTAATCTCTGCGTAAATTTTGGCGATGGCTCGCCAGTACTAGAAATCCCAGAAGCTGTGAATTTCGAAGAAAATTTATTAACAGGTGCGGTATCAGTGTGTGATCACTCTGTAGTCTCAGACGATCTTCCAAATGTGGTGAAATACATTGCGGGCTATGTTGTATTTAAGAGCCAAAACATTGACAAATTGTCAGGTTTTTTAGAGCAGGAGAAAGTGAAGTCGAAGAGCCTAAAGCAGACTGGATATCAGTTATATCTTGTGGTGGTCTCTATTCTCCAACGTTAACATTGACAAACAAAGTTAAGTTTGAAGAAGAATTTTCTGCTTTTCGTGGAAATGGAGTGAGCAAAGAATAACATATCGTTAAGTCTCTATGGTGAGTGCATCTCTCATCTGGTGAACGGCAATAGAAGCGGCGAGAGAAATGTGGAACACGCTTCAGTAATACATGCATCTTCATCAGGAGAGATATTTTTCACCTTAGTTATTTATTTAGTCGTAAAGTGCATTCATGTGTTGTGCCAACTGATTCGATTTGTCTAACTGCGTTACGAGCCAGGCCTCCAGTGAGATTGGTGACTGATACGCCACAGCGTCCATGTTGCATTGTGCTTGCTGTATAATCGCACTACTACGGCGTCTGTGATGCAGGCTCGTGTGTGCTGTCTGGTTGCAGCAAGCTTCCATGCACGCTACTTCTTTGTAGGCCAAATCGTAAACTTACTGTGAACACATCTGATGGTGCATAACATGTAGAAATCATGACGATTGCCTTTTTATTCTTTCATCCACAGTAAGTACTCTATCATTGCCAATTCTGCATATGATTATTTCAAAGAAGATATTTGGTTAAATTTAGAACCATTTTTGAGCTTAATCCTGCTACTGGAGACAGTGAAACATTTGATGTATAAAATTTAAGTTCTATAACGATTCATCACATACCATACCCACTTTGTACCCTCTCTTCATTGTTTTTTTCTGTTCTCGTGTACTGTTTAAGACACGATCTGCTTTTGATTTTAAACATTGTTTCATCAACAGGAAGATTCTGATGCGTTGTACAGCAAATTTGGAATTTCCGTTCAAATAACTTAGCAACGAACGTAGTTTTCTGACTGTTCTGTCAGGAGCCACAGAATTGTCACTGAGGTGTAAGTTGCTGAGTAACCAACTAAATCTCTCTACTGGCATTAGCTTAGACACAAAACTTTCACCAGACTACACTGCAGTAATCCCTGTAGCTCTGTTTTTTAGTGATTCCCATGTAAAATTTATTCCTCTAAAAGTTTTCATTTCCTGTTCGTTGATGAGGGCAAAAGGTTTGCCTGTCTCTGTTGCACAGAAATCAGTTTGAAATGCTATGTAGTTTAGACGAGTTTCTGATGAAATTCGCAAAATAAGTCAACTGTGTTTAGGGAGAGTTTGTTCTTTGTTTCTGCATTTTCCAATAAATAATGGCACTTGGCCAACACGTGTTTCTTGGCCCCAGTTTATGGCGATTGTTGATGGAACAGCTAGCGCACTGCACTGTTTTCCCTTGCCTCATCACATTCACTACCATACTCAGAATCACTACTACTCAACATACGACTGTAAACAAAACTAGAAATTGAACGATCTTTGATGAATGTCGGGTTATTGTCAGGACGTTCAAAACTATCAACACTGTTTTCAATAGAAGGATTTTCATCAAGTAACATTCGGTAACATTGTTCCAATGTATTTTTTACGTGACATACTGGATGGAGAACAATACATACCAGGTGGAGAAGAAGGGCGAAAGTTAGCGCCACTAACCATACAGAAATCCGCCAGCGAAGTATAGAAAATCTAATCAAAAAGAAATAACATTACTTCTACATTTATGGATGGTCAACACATAAATATAAACTATTAGTTAAAAATATAGCACTACAAAGAAGAGCTACAGCGATAAATGAGCGACACTTCCATGAACAAAACCAACAGTGTAAGAAATATCAGATCATGTTGTAAATACGAGACAAAAATACTGCACTGTGATTGTCCTGCCATCTAGCGGAACTTAAATCAACAATTAGCTGGTTAATTGAGAGAACTACCGCGCCTGTGAGGCAAACTGAGAAAAAAAAGGTGTTCAGCCACAGTGATCACACCCCTTTCAAAGCGGCTGCATATGTGGTAGGAAATAGTGATGTGAATCCTGCAAAGAGAGAATTTCTTAAACTGCAAGAGAGATTAATTCAGGTTCAGCAAGGTAGCACAATGTCTATTAAGCAAGGTTTCTAAGAGACGTATGATTTCTGAAAGACACGATACGGTATCTGAAGCCATCTGAATGGTGGAAGTCATGTTGTTTGGTCAAGCTTTTGCTTTCCTATTTACGACGTTTTGTTACCATCCTCCCAAAGTACACATCACTTGCCCTATACCTCTAGCTTACCTTTGTTAATGCTTGTTCTAAAAGGACATTCCATTGCTTTTCTGCTGTGTAATTTCGTCCCATAGCTAGAACTAAGTCAGGTATATTTGGTGGAACGCGGTGGGGAGGGGAGGGGAGGGGGTGAGGGAGAGCGAGACAGTAGCAATAACACCTTCACTCAGGACTGAACCCAGAACCCGCACCTGTTGGTTATGAACCTGTGTCGCGATCATGTAATATCATCACTTCTCGAAGATCGACGCACTTGTTCCAACTTAACAGCGACAAAAAACTTTCCAATCGCTGTATGAAAAACTTCAATTTTGCTCGCCAAAAGAGCGCCCATATTCGCTGTGCGGGTTTGACGCTCAATGAAACCAGCAAGAATGGTCGCTGTTCTGCGGGCCGTTTGTCACGTAGCGGCACCGGCCCTCCGTTTGCGGCGAGCCTTTTGTGGTGAGGTCTGGTGATTAAACGCGCCGCGCGCAGATTTACAAATAACGATCCAAAACTAAAAGTGAAACCGCGACCGCTTTATTGTTCCGCCAGGACCGAGCGCCAGTGACGCTGTTTATGGCCTGTGCAAGAGTCTTCAAAGCTTTTAGCTGCAACTCAAAACGAATGCGTTTTTAAAAGCTGATGGCAGATATCTAAAACGCCACCGAAAATATTATTTTTCTTTAGTACTCTGACCGACTCAAAGTTTTCAGTGGTACTTCACAAACTTCTGAGAAGTAATCCTTCCAGCGACACATCTGCGTATACAGGGTGTCCATAATTAAAGTTCCAGTTTCAAAACTACTCCTCAGAATGATGCCAAACTTGAACAGCATATTATTTCCAAGGTGGGAAACGTTATGGAACAAAAACAACTTACAGAAAATTTGACCGACAGATGGCGCTGTAGACGTCTGAATAGGTACACCAACAGGCGGACAGGACACGGCTGTTACTCAGTTTGCGTGAGAGACGTCAAATACGAGGGGCATTTGAAAAGTCCGTGCAAAGTCCGAAGATGGAACCAACGGCGCGTATCGAGGTCATGTTTAGTTATTAACGTCTTTGCAAAGAACGCACACCAAGTTTCAGCCATATTGGTCTATTTATTGGTACATTTTTTGTGTTTGGCATTCGTGTGAATCTAGGAAGTCGAGTGACTGTCAAAAAATGGATGAAAAAGAATTTCGTATGGTGGTTAAACATTGCTTAGTGAAATGCAAAACGCCTCAGTAGACTTTAGAGAAGCTTGATAAACATTACAGTGACTCTGCACCTTCGATTAGAACGGTTTATAAGTGTTTGCAAAATTTTCGGAGTGGCCATATGGGCATAACTAATGCCGAACGTTCTGGACACCCTGTGGAGGTTACGACTCCAGAAATCATTGATAATATCAATGATAAGGTGATAGATGACAGAAGAGTTAAGGTGCGTGAGACTGCTAGAGCTGTGGGCATCACGAATGAACGGGTACGCAATATGTTGCAGTAACATTTTGACATGAGATAGCTATCCGCAAGACGGGTTCAGCGATTGCTCACCCCTAACCAAAAACGGAATCGTGTGAAGTGTTGCAAGGATGGTTTGCAGCTCCGCAGGTCTTTAAGCAGGACTGTGGGTGAAACTTGGATACATTTCTATACTCCTGAGACCAAACAACAATCGGCCGGAAAGATTATGGCGACTGTCTTCAGGGATTCGCTTGGCATAATACTCATCGACTATCTGGAAAAGGGTAAAATTATTACAGGTGAATATTATTCATCGTTATTGGACCGTTTGGAAACCGAGCTGCAAGAAAAACGCCGGCGATTGGACAGCAAAAAAGTCCTTTTTCATCACGACAATGCACCAGCACACACCTCAGCAGTTGTGGTCGCAAAATTAATGTAAATAGGATTCCAACTCGTTTCACCCCCCCCCCCCCCCCTGTTCTCAAGACTTTGCTCCCTCGGACTACTATTTGTTCCCCAATTTAAAGAAATGGCTGACGCAACAACGATTTTAATCAAATGAGGAGGCGATTGTAGCAACTAATAGCTATCTTGCACACTTGGACGATACCTATTATTCGGAAGGGATCAACAAATTAGAACAGCGTTGGACGAAGTGTCTAAATCTAAAACGAGACCAGGTCGAAAAATAAAAAAGGTTTACCCCCAAACACGTAAGTAGTTTTTATTCTTGCACGAACTTTTCAAACGCCCCTCGTATGTCTCAAGGAAGGATCTCGCGCTGCCAGTAGCCCTGGAGAAGTTCTGAGCACTCAAGGGTATGAAAAAAGACATTGGTTCGATGTATACCAAGGGGATGGAGAAAATGATTATGAAATTTGAAAAGATAAGCCCTTTTATGTACAATGTGGCAGAAGATGAAAACCAGTTGATACGACGTCTGTCAAAAATGTGATCACAGCACTGAACGAGGACACGACAGATGGTGTGCAATCACACAGGGGAAAATTATCCGAGTGCGGGAGATGTCTCGTGAGCACGGTGCATTAAATCCTACTAAACATCCTGAGTTACTATCGATACAAAATCCTCAATGTTCAAGAGTTGCTTTCTGTTGGTCAACCAGCAAGACCAACGTTCGCTCTAGAATTTCTTGCTCGCGCTGAAGTGGACAATGAGTGGCCATGGAAAATTCTGTGGACACGCGAATCCCATTTCCATCCAAGGACATGCCATTTGCGAAATATGGTCAATGGAAGACACCCACCCGCATCTATTGGTGCCACTTCATTCCGCGTGATGTAGCTTCTGTGATCCTGTGTGATGTAGATTAACGACATCGTCGATAATACTGCCCTACTTTTCTTTCCCCGGAACGGAACTGTCTCGAAACCTGGCAGAAAATCTAAAGAGATTCAGGTCGTGTGTGAAGTATGTTAGGGACAAGAAATAATCAATGCCTTCTCTGCGCGATAGCAATGGAGATACTATCGAAGATATTGCTGCCAAAGCAGAATTAATTTTCTGTATTTGCTAGTATTGTACATCCGCTTGTGATGTGATCTGTTTCTATTTGTTGTCTGCAAAGTCGGCATTTATCTGTTGTGGTATTGGGATCTTTAATAACATGCTTGCTGTAATATCTGGTGTTTATTGTTTGATCCTGTATTGCAATAATGAATCCTTCCGTCGCACTGTATATATTGTCTTTTTTTAGCCATGTGTTGGATGCGTCTTGATCGATGTGTGGCTGTGTTAGATGATACGGGTGATTGCCATATAATGTTTTCTTTTTCCAATTTACTTTCTTCATATCTGTTGATATGTGATCTAAAGGGTTGTAGAAGTGGTTATGAAACTGCAGTGGTGTAGCAGATGTATTTGAGTGATTGCGTTGTGTATTTTGCTAGTTTCTGCTCGTTCTGGAAAGAATTTTCTTTTTCTAGAAATAATTTTCTGTCCATAATTTAGGTTTTTTATGTCGATAAATCCCCTTCCTCCCTCCTTTCTGCTTAGTGTCAATCTTTCTGTTGGTGAATGTATGTGATGTATTCTGTATTTGTGGCATTGTGATCGTGTAAGTGTATTGATTGCTTCTAGGTCTGTGTTACTCCATTTCACTACTCAAAATGAGTAGGTCAATATTGTTATAGCGTAAGTATTTATAGCTTTTGTCTTGTTTCTTGCTGTCAATTCTGTTTTCAGTATTTTTGTTAGTCTTTGTCTATATTTTTCTTTTAGTTCTTTAATATTTGTATTATCTATTCCTATTTCTTGTCTGTGTCCGAGATATTTATAGGAATCTGTTTTTTCCATTGCTTCTATGCAGTCGCTGTGGTTATCCAATATGTAATAATCTTGTTTAGTGTGTTTTCCCTTGACTATGCATTTGTCTTACATTTGTCTGTTCCAAAAGCCATATTTATATCATTGCTGAATACTTCTGTTATCTTTAGTAATTGGTTCAGTTGTTGATTTGTTGATGTCAGTAGTTTTAGATCATCCATGTATAGCAAATGTGTGATTTTCTGTTGGTATGTTCCAGAAATATTGTATCCATAATTTGTATTATTTAGCATGTTGGATAGTGGGTTCAGAGCAAGGCAGAACCAGAAAGGACTTAATGAGTCTCCTTGGTATATTCCACGCTTAATCTGTATTGGCTGTGATGTGATATTTGAATTTGTTTGGATATTAAATGTGGTTTTTGATTACTATGTTTAGGAACTGTATTAATTTAGGATCTACTTTTTATCTGTAGTAACCATGAGTGGGGTACACTATCAAAAGCTTTTTGGTAATCAATGTATACGTAGTGCAACGACTTTTGTTTAGTTTTAGCTTGATATGTCACCTCTGTATCTACACTCCTGGAAATGGAAAAAAAGAACACATTGACACCGGTGTGTCAGACCCACCATACTTGCTCCGGACACTGCGAGAGGGCTGTACAAGCAATGATCACACGCACGGCACAGCGGACACACCACGGTGTTGGCCGTCGAATGGCGCTAGCTGCACAGCATTTGTGCACCGCCGCCGTCAGTGTCAGCCAGTTTGCCGTGGCGTACAGAGCTCCATCGCAGTCTTTAACACTGGTAGCATGCCGCGACAGCGTGGACGTGAACTGTATGTGCAGTTGACGGACTGAGCGAGGGCGTATAGTGGGCATGCGGGAGGCCGGGTGGACGTACCGCCGAATTGCTCAACACGTGGGGCGTGAGGTCTCCACAGTACATCGATGTTGTCGCCAGTGGTCGGCGGAAGGTGCACGTGCCCGTCGACCTGGGACGGGACCGCAGCGACGCACGGATGCACGCCAAGACCGTAGGATCCTACGCAGTGCCGTAGGGGACCGCACTGCCACTTCCCAGCAAATTAGGGACACTGTTGCTCCTGGGGTATCGGCGAGGACCATTCGCAACCGTCTCCATGAACCTGGTCTACGGTCCCACACACCGTTAGGCCGTCTTCCGCTCACGCCCCAACATCGTGCAGCCCGCCTCCAGTGGTGTCGCGACAGGCTTGAATGGAGGGACGAATGGAGACGTGTCGTCTTCAGCGATGAGAGTCACTTCTGCCTTGGTGCCAATGACGGTCGTATGCGTGTTTGGCGCCGTGCAGGTGAGCGCCACAATCAGGACTGCATACGACCGAGGCACACAGGGCCAACACCCGGCATCATGGTGTGGGGAGCGATCTCCTACACTGGCCGTACACCTCTGGTGATCGTCGAGGGGACACTGAATAGTGCACGGTACATCCAAACCGTCATCGAACCCATCGTTCTACCATTCCTAGACCGGCAAGGGAACTTGCTGTTCCAACAGGACAATGCACGTCCGCATGTATCCCGTGCCACCCAACGTGCTCTAGAAGGTGTAAGTCAACACCCTGGCCAGCAAGATCTCCGGATCTGTCCCCCATTGAGCATGTTTGGGACTGGATGAAGCGTCGTCTCACGCGGTCTGCACGTCCAGCACGAACGCTGGTCCAACTGAGGCGCCAGGTGGAAATGGCATGGCAAGCCGTTCCACAGGACTACATCCAGCATCTCTACGATCGTCTCCATGGGAGAGTAGCAGCCTGCATTGCTGCGAAAGGTGGATATACACTGTACTAGTGCCGACATTGTGCATGCTCTGTTGCCTGTGTCTATGTGCCTGTGGTTCTGTCAGTGTGATCATGTGATGTATCTGACCCCAGGAATGTGTCAATAAAGTTTCCCCTTCCTGGGAAAATGAATTCCCGGTGTTCTTATTTCAATTTCCAGGAGTGTATTATCAGTTGCTCTTTGCAACCTCGTGCTCCTTTGCAGCAGCCTTTTTGTTATTCACTTACAATTTTGTTCTGTGTTGTATGTGTCAATTTCTGTGTGATGACTGAAATTAATATTTTGTATACCGTTGGTAGGCGTGTTATGGGGCGATATTTTGCTGGGTTTGCTGTGTCTGCTTGATCTTTAGGTTTCAGATAACTTATTCCTTGTGTAAGTATCAGGGACTGTGTGTGGGTCTGCAATGTAATTGTTAAATAATTTAGTTAGATGTGAATGTGTTTAAGTGAACTACTTTAGCCAGAAATTTCCTATTTTATCATTTCCAGGGGCCTTCCAACTGTGTGTAGAACTGCTCGGGTGACTTCATGTTGCAAAATTATCACTTCAGGCATTTGTAGTATCATCTTGTATGAGTCTTTCTGCTTGTAACCACCACGCATGTCGTATGTTGTACCGGGTTTGTCCATATGTTGCTCCAGAAGTGTTCCATGTCTGTTATGTTTGGTGGACTGTCTATTTTAATGAGTGTGTTATCTATTGTCTGGTAAAATTTCTTTTGGTTGTTAGTTTCCTTCTATTTTCACTTTTTTTTGTATCTTCTAAGTCGCTTGGCCAATGCTTGTAATCTCCGCTTGTTTTCATCTAATTGCTCTATCGCTTCTAGTTGTGAGATTTTACCTAACCTTTTTCGTTTTTTGTCTGATATTTCATTTCTTATAAACTGTGTTAGCTGTCTGATGTCTTTTCTAAGTTTTTCTATTCTGATGTTTAGCCCGTGTTGCCATGCTGGTTTTGTGGGTTTCTTCTGAGTGTTGGTTGGTTCTGATCTCTGCCTAGTGTGTATATTTAGTGTAGTGAGTGCTCCTACATAAACCGGTAGTTGTAACTCTTCCATAGTTATATTTTCGTTTATTTTGACGTGTATGATTGTGTTGATAGTTGTTATTGTTGTTGTTGTTTCGACTTCTCGGTTATTTGGTGGTCTATGCAAGAATGGTCTGATGTCTGTATTTGTGTCTTTGTATTATATATATATATATATATATATATATATATATATATATATATATATATATATGTGTGTGTGTGTGTGTGTGTGTGTGTGTGTGTGTGTGAACTGAAATGTTTCTTCTATATCTAACATGTGTGTCACTTTATGTTCTATTTGTGCTTGTTCTGGTGGCTGTCTTAAGATTTCATTTTCCTCTGATTGTTTAATTGATGCGTGTTGTTCTTTGTTTGTTTGCTCTGGGATGTTTGAGTCCATTACTGTATTTTCTTCTTCTTCTGATTGCACATTATTTTGATCCAGTATTTGTTGTACTGGTCTGATGTTTTCTAATTCTGACTGGGGGTGTCCTGTTATTTTTTATTATTACACGAATCTGATCAGCTAGTCGTTGTTCTGTTAAAAATTTTAATTCTGGGTATCTGGTAACAAATGTTGTGTACACTTGTGATTTCTATCCAGTTGTGTTTGTTCCTACGTTTGTTGCTTGGTAATAACAGAACATGAGGTGTCGGTTAACTTCATCTGACCATCTCATCCTCTGTCTTTGTTTTCCTTCTAGAGTGGTTGCAGGAAGCATGTCCTGTAAAACACCTTTTTTTGGATTTAAATCATTTTGCGTGTGGCCAGCAGTGTCGTTACCATTGCGGACGGGCATAGGGTTCAAGTGTCGTCCCCGATCATGACAGCGCTTGTCCGAGGCTTCATTAGTTCTGTCCTGAGCCAACTAATCACACTAAAAGGGGTGGGGGGTTAGCCCTAATAGTGGTTTGTTCTTTTCGTCGCCTTTTAAGACTAGCAGAACACACCGAAGGCCTATTGTTTTCCCCAGCCTCCACGGGTTTTATTATTATTATTATTATTATTATTATTATTATTAAGATTAAAAGCGAATTTCAGTATTTACAAATTGTCATGTACACGAGTATGACGGATTTCAGATGCATGAAACATCAATACAGAACAGTGTCTTTCACGTACGTCAGAAGGCAACATAGTCGTTTTTACGTTCGACAGTAAGCTTCAATGCACTTCTGTTTCTCTCCTTGTTATTTTGCAGCATCCAACACACAAAAACTACGAACTATATTAGCAGAATTCCACCGTTTATTTCGAAACAAGCTGCTGCTTCATAGATCTATCAGGTAAAGATCCTGGACAAAACTCTAGATGTCCTCTCTATCTTATAACCGTTCCTCCGTCTTTGGCCAACCTTACCCGTAACTTTTTCTCTGATCAGAAGTAGGAGGGCACTATACCCACTACTACCGACTGTGATGGAATACAGTGAGCCGAGTTCCATTAAATAAATACTCATCGATATTATTCTTTCGAGAAGACTAACATGTGAAACGTCCCCTTAGAAAAATTATACATAACTGTGCTTCAACTGACACACAATACTATTAGCGCAACGCAATCTGACTTTTAAAAAATCCTACGAAAGAATGGCTCTGACTAACATTAACCTATACGTTTCACAAATCACTTATCTCACAAAAATCTTGGGTACTCGAACTACTGCAATACAGCGAGCGCCACTACTGCCCGCCAAATAAAAGATTCAAACTACGGAAGGCACTAACTACTGATAGGCGTAGTTAGCAAATGAAAGATTTTAATAGAGAACAATGTATTTACCTTACTAGTGTTCAAAAGTCATAATGTATGTAGCAGTTCATGACATCCAGTCTTACAAATTTCAAAACTCCGCCATCTCTCTCCCCACGTCCACCACTGCTGGCGGCTCACCTCCAACTGCGCAACGCTACGCGCTGTTAACATCCAGCTGCCCAACACTACAATGGCGAGTATTACAGCAATGCCAACCAGCCACTGACTGCACACAGCACAGCCAGTGATTTTTCATACAGAGCGCTATGTGGCGTTACCAATAAAAAAACCTAAACAGCCTACTTACACATGTTCCAAATTTGCACTACCGACTGACGCTAGTGATACAGACCGTTATTCTCATTCCAATACTACAGCTGTTGTTCTGCTGATACTGGTCTTACCAGTCTTTACAGCATCCATCCAAGTATACATGATCTCTCCAGATCTGTGCATGGTTAGCACTTCTTATTGTTGTGTAGTAGGTATGAGCCTGGAACATTTGAGAGCGTTCGGGTCATAACAGACGTTTAAGAAGGAAGAAAGAAAGAACAAGAAACTTACGGTGATTATTGAGGAGATGTAAAATATATAGCTTATGCGTGATGAGGCTCCAACTGTAATATGTTTCAAACATTTCACGTAA
This sequence comes from Schistocerca gregaria, assembly GCF_023897955.1. Lineage (NCBI taxonomy): Eukaryota > Metazoa > Arthropoda > Insecta > Orthoptera > Acrididae > Schistocerca > Schistocerca gregaria. Next base: position 1,046,048,358 of record NC_064920.1, on the reverse strand, counting down.
ATAATTTGTGCTAACAGTTCTGTAGTAGTATTTTAGCATTTAGTGTCCTTACCGATAACGCTTAGGAAAGAGAGAACTGACTGTACAACATAATCATACAGTCCTAAGACATCACGGTTCTGCACTTAAACACTTATATCAAGGCTGTGTGTTTTTCTGATAGTCGCATGGAATGCAGGAAATATATTTCCAACTCCTAACATACTTTCACCTTTCAAGTTTTGCATCGCACTCACCGTGCTGAGAAACTTTATGATGATAACATTACTACCTTCTGAAACGAAGAAGACGAAGGAAAGAAATTTTTGCAATACACATACCACGCAACTTTCCAGAGGTCTATAGTGCCCATTTTCCACGTCCGATTGCAGTTCAGAGATTATTCTGTGCGTGCATCAGACCTATAACCCCTGTCGCTGACACAGAATCACTGCAGTTACGACACTGAAGACTCAGTTTATGGACAGAGCTTTTTGCAAATCTATCCATTCTGTATCTGTCATGGTTCAATGTCTGACAGTGCAAAGACTGCGAAAGTACATTCATAGGACAACCGGATCCTTGCACCCTCTATGACTGGTTCAGCAGCCCCCATGGTGGCCCACGTCTTAATCAAGAGATGTTCATTCATTCCATGCAGGTCCGAGATCGCTAATCCATTATGCAACGCTACACCGCAAGTCATGAGCAACAAGCCGGCAAGTTTACATCACTATATCGCTTCATCTGTCCCTCTACCATCATGCTCAATGGAAGTGTTGATGACTATCCATTGCTTCACTTTGTCATCCAACACCTCGGACATCATACTTTCAACAATTGTTCAGACCTCATATTATTCTTATGATTCCAAATTTGCATAGAATATTCAATTCTGTCAACATGTCTCATGATCTTCGTCACTGAATCTAAACGTAAGTCCAAACAAAAACCTAATAAATGGTATTACATTTCTTATTGGCCAGCCAGCTGTAAGACACGCCACTTCTCTTAACAATTATGTTCCCTCAATGTAGCAGAAAGTCTCACACAAAGTCAGTAACAAAACAGCGCTGCCTCTAACATCATGAAGGGTTCCCGCCTCGTAGTTCTGTAAGCAGTTTAATACATTGTTCTTTTCCTGTAGCAAATCCTAGCAGAGTATGAAGACATTTGTACACCCCCATGCATTCTCTTTTCACACCACGATGCAATCTATATCAGGTGCTAAGCTGACATTAACATGTTTCAGTCCATTAACTTTCACAGAAAGCTGGACATCCGATGATATAGGATGCACTGCCCCCGCAACACACACGAGCATGGTGGAAATAAAAGAGGGGGATGGTGTTTCTTACTGGCGAAAACGTGGAAAATATCGCAACATACGGAAACTGGAAGAGTTTGCCACATTGTGACGCATTTCCAAAAAGTTGTTTGAGGGTAATGATCTCTACATTTACACTCATGTTCCATAGTGATGGGGTAGTAGATGTCACAGTGTTCCATTTTCAAGGAGACCAACAGCACCGATTCCTCATACTGCACCCAGGTACATTTCTGTTTCGACGTCCTAGGTGGTGTTCATTCTGACCTCTGAATGTTTGGAAACTACATCTATCATTTTTATATCTAACAGTGAGTAACTTCATGTGGAATAGGGTTTGCACTGTTAGATTTAAACCCATAGAGCACAGTATACACTATCAGTCGTCAGCCACTCTGGTGGCTAAATGGAAGGCTTTTCACACACATGATCAAAAATGGAAGTACCCTCATTCTTGTGGTACTTTCATCATTTTACAGATTTTCCATAATGCCAACGCATTTTACCCAATTACTCGAGTACCAAACTACTTCTCTCGATGACTTATGTCGGTATAACGTCCCATTGCTATGATTCTGTGATGCTTTCAGTCAATGACACTGCAGCCTAGTTCTCAATTTCTGTATAGTTGCTAAACCTTCCCTCCATTACTAACGCGTGTGTGATGCTTGAAATAATACAGTGAGCAACAGCCCTCATGAAACTGTTAAATATTGAAACATTCTGTCGTACATTTCGTGTGCATGGGATCCTAAAGACATGTATACCAGTAAGTCAAACCTCACCACAAACGTGCTTGTGCTTGTAAACCTCTAGCGATCCCTTCATTGGCTTCCTTGGAAGCATCTGTCACTTGAATGACACTCATAACGACGGGAAATGCTAGTCTCCTTGATTTCCTAAACCCAAAATTTTTGGACACAGTCAACAAACACGGCATCTATCAGGGTGCATCCATTTCTATGACTCACAGTGCATAACCGCATATGGGGGAGCTCTTGGTATGGCAGCAGTCATGATCCGATGTCAGGTAGTATTGCTAAGGTTCGGTGGTACATGACAGTTTCACAGAAAGGCCGTTAATATATTGGAATGTGTGTACGTCGTCGTGTACGTTTGGAACATGTGTTATGATCTTTCTGAAAGCAAAAACATGGAACTCCGCGCTCGCTCGCTCTCGCTCTCTCTCTCTCTCTCTCTCTCTCTCTCTCTCTCTCTCTCTCTCTCTCTACCATCACGAGATGTTGAATGTAGTGGGTATAGTGTTTTCCTATTATGTTGGTTGGTTGGTTTGTGGGAAGAGACCAGACAGTGAGGTCATCGGTCTCATCGGATTAGGGAAGGATGGGGAAGGAAGTCGGCCGTGCCATTTCAAAGGAACCATCCCGGCATTTGCCTGGAGCGATTTAGGGAAATCACGGAAAACCTAAATCAGGATGGCCGGACGCGGGATTGAACCGTCGTCCTCCCGAATTCCTATTATGTATCAGTTCTAAACTAAATCTGAGACAATATTGCGCGCGCGCGCGCGCGCGCACACACACACACACACACACACACACACACACACACACACACACACACACACACACACACACACACACACACACACAGAGAGAGAGAGAGAGAGAGAGAGAGAGAGAGAGAGAGAGAGAGAGAGAGAGAGAGAGAGAGAGAGAGAGAGAGAGAGAGAGAGAGAGAGAGAGAGACTCTACAGTTGTGCTCAGGATTCTTAGTCGATAGGTTCTATTAAGGGGGAGCTCAGTTCGAAATAGACGGCAGAGTGCTGCCAATATAGTTCGTGGTTTTACTGTGTAGGGTATTACAAAATAATGAGAAGATTGAAGATGTGCATACTGTAGAACATAAACACGACTTTTTGCTGATGAGCATGAAGGAAACTTCTGTACTGACAATGCGTGTAATAGCCATGCACATGACAATTTATTTACACATCCACATATACTAATTTTGAATGCGAGAAAGGCACTCAAATTATACCAATTTTTCTGCCAGACTGAAAAATCAGTTTTGTCTGTTCTCGTGGAATCATGACCGCATTATCATCATTGCAATTAAGTTTTTTAATAGCTGGTCGCTTATAAAAGGTAGGTTGACGTTAGGTAGGACTGTTACACTGGAAGTTTCCATCTCACAACAGTGTATGACTTATGATGTTTCAGAACTTGAAGTCTGACACGAAATAGTTCTCACTTTTACTCAGACTTATGTTCCTAAAGAACAAGGACATTATGTAATGTTCATGTAGAAAATATGGAAGTATATTGTGTGTTATCGATTTTAGACTATATACATGTACAAGAGGGGTGAGACAGGATAATACATGTATGTAAGGGGGGGGGGGGGGGGGGCTGGAGCGGGTGGTGTGTGGAGATAGCTTGTAGGTTAATACCTTTAGAAGAAGTGTGTGTGTGTGAAGGGGTATTTTTGTGTAGGGCATACAGCAATGCCGTATCGCTGGCTGTGTTACGCAGAAAATGTTTTCTTTGGTGCGCAGGGTAGTTGTTTTATCACTTTACAGTTTGTCACCATAGTGCATTTGAGAGAAACTTGCAGGGTGAATGTATATCACACGCTGGATGTGGCCAATGTAGGACAACACCCTCGAAAACAAAGACACCACCTCACCCACACTACAAGTAAATGAGGGCGGAACGGTGCATTTCCGTCAATTTCTAACGCCCTCTGTGAACTACCTCAATTGAGCCCCATACTCCAAAGTGAGCGCTTTGGGGCAAGCAGCAGAAGGACCAACAGATGTGTGAGGCTCCCATGGTTTGGTATAGACAATGAAAAGCCAGCAACGGACCACGCACATTGAGAATCTTTGCCCTGCCAGCACACAGCTGTCCAAGAATCGCCACAGCTGCAGCTGCAGGATAGGAGAAAGTGGGAGCGGGTGGTGGATTGTTTCGCGTAATTTCGAGTGGTATTGTGGACTCCAGGACACAGCAAGGTGAACATATTGTAAAACATGCACGGTCAGAAAAATTAGAAGCGGGCAGAGAAAAGTGATAGGGGTAAATGAGTGTGGAGGCAGCTGTAGAACAATCCAGCAGGATAACACCCTAAAAATAAAATTAAAAAATATAAACTCAATAAGTACCTATGTCCTTCCTTTCCAGCAGCTCAGCCGGTATAGAGTGTTGCCACCAGTTCACAAGTGGTGGTGGTGGTGGTGGTGGTGGTGGTGGTGGTGGTGGTGGTGGTGGTGGTGGTGGTGGTGTTAACGGGACAGAACACCTTGGTCTACAGGTTTGAGGTGTAAGTGTTACACCAGTAAATAGCGGAGGGAGGGATGGAGGGAGGGAGGGAGGGAGGGAGGGGAGAGGGAGGGGAGAGGGAGGGGAGAGATATTGGACATGAATTTCTCAGATGTGGAACATCAAAGGACTGACTTCCAGATCACTGTCGATGGATTGTGATCAAAGGGAACCGCCGCCACACAGCCACAGGCTCGGGCTCGTGCCTGCTGCCGTGCTAGCAAGTGCTGGCGGCAGTGCTCTCATACCGGGGGTTTTCCCCACAGTCGGACCTTTGCTCCTCTCTCCTGCACCTGGCTTGCCTGCAGAGGATGCACTGGCCCGCCCGGCCTCGACGCACTCTCCACCCTCGGGCCACACAGCTTCACAAACAAAATCCGCTGCACCTGTACTAATTCTACGCCGCTGACTAGCTCGCACACACCCGCGTAACGCTACATCTTCATGCAGGGAGTAGGCGATAGACGACATACCATCACTCAGCTCAGGAGTGCTGGAACGGATGCCCATCACTCGATGAATAGTAGTAAATGACTGGTAGTCTTTATGCATGTACATTTTTAAGTGCTTAGCTCGAGTCTGCAGATGGGCCTAACTTCGTGTCTTAAAGGGAGAGAGAAAACCTTTTTAATGTGTCATCCCTTTTAGTGTGTCATCCCCCGCCCACCCTTTATCGGAGGGGGGGGGGGGGGGTTGCGAAGCATAGGGACTGGAGAAGCTTAAACACTTTTTTACTTCGGATCACGTTCACATTTTTCGTCGAATGATTTTTAACGGTCTCTGGTGGTTCTTACCTGTGTACCGGAGCAAAAATTGCGGACGCTCTACACACTTTCAATGGGGTTGCATGCGCCTGACGACTTTATACAAGGTTTGCATTATCAAAGGAGTGTCAGCAGTGTCACAGGTTGCCAAGAACTTCGTCTTTCTCACTGCACCGTGAACTGCCGTTTTCTAGGAATCAACGCCACACGTTTAGGTGTTTTCCTTGACGCCATGCAGCCCCGTCCTGTGCTCTTTTCGTGTCAATACTGAGCATCGGCGTGCCTGAAATGTTTTCTTTGGCCACCCTCAACAAAACCGCGCTTACCATTTCTCTGGAGAGATGGGGGGCGAGGTGGGAGGGGGGTTGTCATCATCGGTCTTCTCACTAGTTTGATGCCACCTGCCACTAATTCCTCTCCTGTGCCAACCTCTTCACCACAGTAGTATTTGCAGCTTACATCCCAATCACCATCTTCTTCCACTGTTTTTGCCGACTACTGCTCCTCTAGAACCACAGAAACCATTCCCGAATAAAAGAAGGTTGTATACATGGAAGAATCCTGGTGATACTAGAAGGTATCAGATAGACTATATAATGGTAAGAGAGATTTAGGAACCAGGTTTTAAATTGTAAGACATTTCCAGGGACAGATTTGGACTCTGACCACAATCTATTGGTTATGAACTGTAGATTAATACTGAAGAAACTGCAAAAAGGTGGGAATTTAAGGAGATGGGACCTGGATAAACTGACTAAACCAGAGGTTGTACAGGGTTTCAGGGAGAGCATAAGGGAACAATTAACAGAAATGGGGGAAAGAAATACAATAGAAAAAGAATGAGTAGCTCTGAGGGATGAAGTAGTGATGGCAGCAGAGGATCAAGTAGGTAAAAAGACGATGACTAGTAGAAATCCTTAGGTAACAGAAGAAATATTGAATTTAATTGATGAAAGGAGAATATAAAAATGCAGTAAATGATGCAGGCAAAAGTGAATACAAACGTCGCAAAAATGAGATCGACAGGAAGTGCAAAATGGCTAAGCAGGGATAGCTAGACGACAAATTTAAGGAAGTAGAGGATTACCTCACGATGGTTAAGATAGATACTGCCTACAGGAAGAATAAGGAGACCTTTGGAGAAAAGAGCCACTTGCATGAATATGAAGAGCTCAGATGGAAACCCTGTTCTAAGCAAGGAAGGGAAGGCAGGAAGGTGGAAGGAGTATATAGAGGGATTATACAAGGGCGATGTACTTGAGGACAATATTATGGACATGGAAGAGGATGTAGATGAAGATGAAATGGGAGATAGTGAAGAGTTTGACAAAGCACTGAAAGACCTGAGTCGAAACAAGGCCCTATTTGGGGAGCAAAATAACCGATGATGGTCGAAGTAGAGATGATATAGATGATATAAAATGTAGACTGGCAATGGCAAGGAAAGCGTTTCTGAAGAAGAGAAGTTTGTTAAGATCGAGTACAGATTTAAGTGTCAGGAAGTAATTTCTGAAAGTATTTGTATGGAGTGTAGCCATGTATGGAAGTGAAACATGGACAATAAATAGTTTGGACAAGAAGAGAAGAGAAGAGAAGCTTTCGAAATGTGGTGCTACAGAAGAGTGCTGAAGATTAGTTGGGTAGATCACATAACTAATGAGGAGGTATTTAATAGAATTGAGGAGGAGAGATGTTTGTGGTACAACTTGGCAAGAAGAAGGTACCGGTTGGTAGGACATGTTCTGAGGCATCAAGGGATCACAAATTTAGCATTGGAGGGCAGTGTGGAGGTAAAAATCGTAGAGGGAGACCAAGAGATGAATACACTAAAAAGATTCAGAAGGATGTAGGTTGCAGTAAGTACTGGGAGATGAAGCTTGCACAGGATAGATTAGCATGGAGAGCTGCCTCAACCAGTCTCAGGACTGAAAACAACAACAACATATCTTAACATATGTCCTATAATTCTGTCCCTTCTCCTTGTCAGTGTTTTCAACATATTCCTTTCTGCTGATATTCTGTGCAGCACCACCACGTCATTCTTTCTTCATAAATTTCTTTTGGGCAGCAATGCCCCTTATGTCAGTGCTAGTCTGCTTTTCATGTCGTCCTTGCTCCGTCGGTCACTGGTTATTTTTCTGCATAGATAGTAGGAGTCCTGAAATACGTCTACTTCGTGACCATCGATCCTGATGTTAAGTATCTCTCTCTTTTGTGCTACTTCTCATTACTTCCGTCTTACTTCGATTTATTCTCAATCCATATTTTGTACTCATTAAAAAGGTTAATTTCATCCATAGATCATGTAATTCTTCACTATTACCGACTATGAACCTTCCACAGTCCCCCCATACAGACCTAACACATCCACAAAATTTGTTATTCATCTGTTGGAAACGCGACTGCAGGCTCAGACCGAGAACGATGACCAGGAAGACTGCATTGTGCTGGACTGAGAAAACACTAACGGAGTTGGGTAGGGAAGTCACCAACCTTATTCGCCTAATCTTGCGCCCTCAGATTTTCACCTTTTTCACTCTCTATCCTTACAGCTTTCAAGGAATTTCCTTTTAAGATGAAAATGCACTACAATCACGGTGCGACGATTTCTTCGCCTTAAAACCATGTGATTTCTACATTCGTGAAACTGCAAAGTACCCCAGTGTTGGCAGACTTGATAATCAAGTCTCCTAAGTGTATCTGTTGTGTTTATTCAAGTTAAGGCAAAACGTTACGAAGTTGTGCACCAACCCGATGTAATGCCTGCATTCAATGGATTTTAAGCGAAAACCCACAGACAATCTTAAGACATTGAGTCCATATCCATTATCGCCACAATACAGGTATCCTCAGATCATGGGAGACGTCCAAGGGCTATACGGAAAGCCCTGTCCGATCGGACGTGAAATGAAAACCACAGTGAAAATCCGATAAAGCTTTGCGCAGGTGGTTGGGAAGTGTTTCTAACGTGGTCATCAATCGCGCCACGTCACCTTACCATTTCTGAGAACACAGTGGGCACGTAACGATGCCTAGAAAATAGTGTCTCGCCAAGTAAGAGTGTGTGGTGAGAGATTTCGCCTGATGCCATGCAGCCCACATAAGAATCGTCATTTGTTTCCTTCATTACAATTCTCAGCCGCACTCCACAGAGGCAACGAAGACGCCGTAGCGTCTTCTATGGGAAGTGTTTGATCACCCAAAATACAGCCCGTGATTGAATCCCCTGCAGTTTAATCTCTGCTCGCATGAAACGCTGCCTATGATAATATGGCAGCGACAGCGAACTGTAAACCAGCACAGGCAGTTGGCTGAAAGAACAGGCGTCTACCTTCTATGAGGAGGGTATCGGAAAGCTGGTGCAACGCTAAAACTGATGTTTAAGTATGAGCAGCGAATGTGTGTAGAAGTAGCTCAAAGGTGTAGTTGACTGTTACAAGTAAAGGTGATTTTCACAGTCGTTCCCATTTCATGACCAATAGGACCTTACTTTCCGAATAGCTCTCTTATGTCAACCCAAAATTAAGCTGTGGAACGGAGAAGCAGCTTCGCCTTTAATAGTAACCTTTTTTACTCCGAATTACCAGAACAGATACCATTACCACTGCCCTTCAACCGTAAGAACCCTCCAGACAGTACACTGCGAAATATTCCAATCCGTAACAACGTTCTTTTAACTTCAAGTTCGCAGAACATATTAAACCAACGAAAAAATACTCAAGTCGAGAGTCCTATATGTATCGTTAAATGAATGGATTATGTATCTCAGTCACTGAATTTCATATCGATACCACTGAATTTATCTGCTGCAGTCAATGCAGTTATCAAAATAGATTCCCTTAAATTATTTTCTAGTGTATTCCTCGAAAATCCTTTCATCCATACGTTATTACTACATCCTACATCCAGTACCATAAAGGTAATGTAATGTGTAGCTGTAATGTAATATATTTCAAATATAGTTTAGTGATTTCATCAACACTTTTTGTGTCTGGTTAGATATTTTAAATTCATCAATGTGATAAAATGTTGTCGAAGACAATACATCACTCTGTCGATTAGATGACACGTAATTATTATATTGCGATTTGTTAATTACATCTTTTCGTATGGCATAAACCGACGTTTTTAGGTAAATTAACTTTCCTTTTCACATAAAAGGTATCAGGTCCACACGTCGCTTAACTTCCATTGCATCGCGCTGGTGCCGGTACAGTGGCAAATTATAGTAACGCTGCCCTTTAATACACATGTATTATTTCAAATCTCCGCTGCCGACTTGTTCCACTGAGTTCAAAGAACATTCTCTAGAAGGTACTGAAACGCCGTTCCGGTACGTTCTAGCTTAAATTAACCCTGTTTACATCTAAGTCACCGCATGGGTGCATGGTTACGCACACGACTCTCAAAATAAAGACGCAATTGACTTAGATTGCCTTAATTCGGAACATAATTTGAGGTAGAAGATAAATTCAACCATCTAGCAGTGAGGGTCTGAGAAGAGGGGCTTATTCAGTTCTCTTCTTTCTTAGTCAAAAAATGATCGAATATTTCATAGAAAATTAAAATATCGAAATAATTTTATTGCTCATATTGTTGAAAATTATTTTTTTAAATGATTGTGACAATACAATCTGTTATAGATTTTAACCGTCATAGTGTTGTAACAAAATGGTTCTGTAATGAATGTAAGCTCATTTAAATTTGTCTTGCTGAGGCTGTGACAGGTAAGATTGTAACCTCCCCACAAAATCTGTTACGTGACCTACTAACAGTAAAAAATAATATTCTCATTTAGAGTAACTACCCAACAGTGAAAATATATATAACATTGACATTTAAGTAACCTACCAATAGTACAATGTGAAACCTCTCAATAACATTGTCTTTCACTTATAACCTTTCAATAATTGACAATCAATTTAACCTGGTAAATTTTGGACATCAGCAGTGCTGTGTCATGGCCCTGATACATCATTCTGAATAAACTGAAAAATCTTACCTTAATTAGGTCGCCGAATAACGCGTATATATCTGCTACTATAAGAAATTTTCCTGGCGCAGCTCAGTGCAATACTGGCAGATAGATTTGTCATGTATAAAAAGAAACAACTGATTTTTGTTTTCAATAATCGGGATGACCAAGGATTGGAGAAATTAGTAAATTCTTTAAATTGAAATGAATGATTGTCAAAAGTTACTTTGTTATTAAGCGATTTTATAAAAAACATTTACATGGGACTTGATATAACAATACTACATATGCGCGAGGCTGCTTTTACCTTATACTAGTAGTAGTAGTAGTAGTAGTAGTAGTAGTAGTAGTAGTAGTAGTAGTAGTAGTTTTATTCATCCGTAGATCTCTTTTTACAAGGATATAGGACATGTCAAAGTATTTACAAGCTTAGATCAATTTACAATAAGCTAATTCGTATACACATATTTACAGACTTCTAGTTAGAGACAATCATTAGATTTTACTCCTGGTATACAATAATTTATTTACAAATAACTCATTAAATAATGTAATGCCACAATATTCACTCATATTTCACTATCAGTCACTGCACACAACACACAACAACACACACACACACAACAACACACACACACACAACAACACACACACACACAACAACACACACACACACAACAACACACACACACACAACAACACACACACACACAACAACACACACACACACAACAACACACACACACACAACAACACACACACACACAACAACACACACACACACAACAACACACACACACACAACAACACACACACACACAACAACACACACACACACAACAACACACACACACACAACAACACACACACACACAACAACACACACACACACAACAACACACACACACACAACAACACACACACACACAACAACACACACACACACACAACAACACACACACACACAACAACACACACACACACAACAACACACACACACACAACAACACACACACACACAACAACACACACACACACAACAACACACACACACACAACAACACACACACACACAACAACACACACACACACAACAACACACACACACACAACAACACACACACACACAACAACACACACACACACAACACACACACACACACAACAACACACACACACACACAACACACACACAACACACACACACACAACACACACAACACACACAACACACACAACACACACAACACACACAACACACACAACACACACAACACACACAACACACACAACACACACAACACACACAACACACACAACACACACAACACACACAACACACACAACACACACAACACACACAACACACACAACACACACAACACACACAACACACACAAAACACACACAACACACACAACACACACAACACACACAACACACAACACACACAACACACACAACACACACAACACACACAACACACAAAACACACACAACACACACAACACACACAACACACACAACACACACAACACACACAACACACACAACACACAACACACACAACACACAACACACACGATCCTTGGGCCATTTTCTGTACTGCAAGTTCCCATTTGCTATCCTGAAAAACTGAGTCAGCATCCCTTCATAATGAGTGAGATGTTGAGCTCAGAAAGAGGAAGAGGTGCTAGTATTGTGCTATGCATAGCATGAGGGGAGAGTGTCTCTAGAAAGGAAAAAAGAAGAATAAAGTGAAGGTGTTATGTGGAATATTGGATGTTTTATAATTATTATTATTTGTTTGTATAACATTTTTTTATCAAACCCCTACTCTGCTTTATCTAAGTAATCCTTCAATGTATAAAATGTATTGCATAACAGGTAATTTTTAGCTGCCTTCTTAAATAAGTGTATTTTTGAAATTTCTTTAATCTCTTGGTAATTTATTGTACAGTTTTATTCCTTGGTAGAAAATGCTGTTTTGAGTTTTATGTTTATTTTTTCTTGGTAAATGTAAGTTGAGTCTATCTCTTGTTGCATGGTCATGGACAGAGCTGTTTGTGCAGTAATTGCCAATGTTACTTTTGATGTGTACAACTGACTGGTAAATGTGTTCACATGGAGTAGTTAAAATTCCCAGTGTTTTGAACAGATCTTTACAATGAGCTCGACTACTATTTCTGGTTATTATTCTTATGGCTCTTTTCTGGAGTTTGAAAATTGTGTTCATATTTTGTGGATTTGTTCCCCAAAAAAGAATGCCATAGCTAAGAATTGAGTGTACATATGAACAATATGTAACTAAAAGACACTGCATGTTACACACAGATGATAGAATTCTAAGGGCAAATTACAACGCTCAGGCTCCGCCATCGTTCCACCACGACCGGCCCAGCTAACACGATACACCAGACTGCTAGCAACTACTTACTGCTACTACCAAACAGTTCCTACTGCAGTCAACACTGCTCTTTGGTGTCAGATTCTCTTACAGCTTACATATCGCAGGCAGCACGTGAGCAATCCATCGAAATTACATCAGCTCGAGTGCGCTAGCAACAAATTCTTTAATCATGGACCTCTTACATAACCCTCCACTGAGGGGGCAAAAATTTGGCAGCGATGGTGAGTCAATTGGACTTGCCATGAGCAACAAATTTTTCTATAATCTATTTAGTTACTTTGTCTACAGTCACAGAGTATATACATCATTGATAAGTGCAGAACATGTCAAGAAATTAAATAGAGTGCCCATGCACTGAGTACAAAACATATTGAGAAATAAAGTATATACACATTGAGTACAAAATATATTAAATGACAAAGTGCACACGCAATGTATACGTGTTTACCATTTCACAAAATTTAAACAAATTGAGAAATGAAATAAAGTGCAAATGTACTGTATAAGTCTTCAGCATTTTATAAGAACTAGGAAAGGAATGGGAAGGATTGCATCATGGTTGTAGCAGAGTAGGTGCACTGAAAGTCCATATCTTTCTGCAGAAGAACAACACGAAGTCAGACAATCTTAAGTTCTCTTCCCTGAAGTATTTATTAGTGTAGCCAAGACACTGAAATGTTGTATTAATATTCAGTGTTATCATTTTGGTAGAACATTAGGTACACCAAACAGTAGGACCACAATATCTCCATCGTTCAAGGTGGTGGACAGCTTGATATGTCGACACCATATTCTTGTAGAATCTATACCCTTACAGCAACGTAGAATTAGTGCAAAAACCAAATATAGTGCTCCATGATCATGAGGATGGACAGGACACACGGATATTGCAGTAACTGCTGGTAATTAGGTCAAAAGGTAAAGGATACATTACATCTTATGCTAGTCATCATAGAATTACACTACTGTAACAACCGATCTGAATAATTATTGGCATTCATTGGCTATTTACACAGCATTTAAGCAGTATGTATGGAGTAATATAGAATGATACACACAAATGGGTAAAAAAATGCATGTATTAGAACAGGTTTGATAACTAAGTGTTTATAGCATACTAATATCATGAAAAGCTTCTCTTGGAAAAGATACAAAATGGATTATTGACCTGAAAGGAAAAAGGTATATTATGCTGAAAAGTAGCAAACTTCAAATTATCAGGTAATGAAACGTGTACTTAATGTGTGTGTACTCGAGCTGTCTTTCCCGAAACATTCAGCCATTATACAATGCGACATAAGACTGTCCAAGGACACTGCAACAAATACTTAAATAACTATATCATTTCTTAACTAACAGTAAATATATAAATGTCATCATTATCATCATCCGCAAAGAAAAACTTCATTATTTATATTACCATAACTTCATCACTATCATCACCAGCAAAGAAAAACTTCATTATTCATAAGAGAATATTCTTCATATAACTATTCATCATCATTTATTATCATCTGCAAAAAAATAGACACTTCATTATGCATATTCATATTACCATTTACTTCATACAACTATTCATTATTATTCGTTACTTCATATAGTATAGAGTTTCTTACTTCTAGCATATTTCATCACTAAAATTAACATCTGTAGTTGTGTCTGACAGTCTGCATCAATCGCCTTGTATTCTGAAAGAAAAATAATTAGTCAAGACTGCTATCATACGATGTGCATAGTATATTCTCGTTAATGCTTGTTAATTCTGATCCATTTACTCTTCATGACAAGATATTGCATTTTCTTTCCTTCATTCTAATGGTAAAATTTCCATTTCATAGTAAACAACTGTGGTTGTTTAATTCATTTCTTTTACACGGTATTGCTTTCTGAAAATGATGAATAAGGATTAATATCTTGCATTTAATCACATATTCATTAAATGAAAACTTGTTTCAAGTGATAATTAAGCATACAGCATAGCATGACAAAACATATTAGGTCAAAAACACAGTTTTTAAGTGCATAAAACACACACCGTATCATAATGCAGTAGCAAAAAATATAGAATAGACAAGATGTTGAGATATCATAATGCAAAATGTCAATGTCAACTGGTGTTTGTTACATCTTAAACATTTCATAGTGCATACAGACAAAACTTTCGATAGGAAAACAATAATACATACAAAAAAAATCGAAAATGTGCACGGTCTCATGTATAACAAGAAAAACGACCTGCTAACCTTACCTTGTCGGGCACTTGCCAGGAAAAAATATGATCATCAGTAAGTGTTCATATCAACCGTAAAAAGCATTACAATGTGATAAATAATTAAGCATACAGCATAGCATGACAAAACATATTAGGTCAAAAACACAGTTTTTAAGTGCATAAAACACCCACCGTATCATAATGCAGTAGCAAAAAATATAGAATAGACAAGATGTTGAGATGTTCATTCAATGTATGTTCATTCAATGTATGTTCATTCAATGTATGTTCATTCAATGTATGTTCATTCAATGTATGTTCATTCAATGTATGTTCATTCAATGTATGTTCATTCAATGTATGTTCATTCAATGTATGTTCATTCAATGTATGTTCATTCAATGTATGTTCATTCAATGTATGTTCATTCAATGTATGTTCATTCAATGTATGTTCATTCAATGTATGTTCATTCAATGTATGTTCATTCAATGTATGTTCATTCAATGTATGTTCATTCAATGTATGTTCATTCAATGTATGTTCATTCAATGTATGTTCATTCAATGTATGTTCATTCAATGTATGTTCATTCAATGTATGTTCATTCAATGTATGTTCATTCAATGTATGTTCATTCAATGTATGTTCATTCAATGTATGTTCATTCAATGTATGTTCATTCAATGTATGTTCATTCAATGTATGTTCATTCAATGTATGTTCATTCAATGTATGTTCATTCAATGTATGTTCATTCAATGTATGTTCATTCAATGTATGTTCATTCAATGTATGTTCATTCAATGTATGTTCATTCAATGTATGTTCATTCAATGTATGTTCATTCAATGTATGTTCATTCAATGTATGTTCATTCAATGTATGTTCATTCAATGTATGTTCATTCAATGTATGTTCATTCAATGTATGTTCATTCAATGTATGTTCATTCAATGTATGTTCATTCAATGTATGTTCATTCAATGTATGTTCATTCAATGTATGTTCATTCAATGTATGTTCATTCAATGTATGTTCATTCAATGTATGTTCATTCAATGTATGTTCATTCAATGTATGTTCATTCAATGTATGTTCATTCAATGTATGTTCATTCAATGTATGTTCATTCAATGTATGTTCATTCAATGTATGTTCATTCAATGTATGTTCATTCAATGTATGTTCATTCAATGTATGTTCATTCAATGTATGTTCATTCAATGTATGTTCATTCAATGTATGTTCATTCAATGTATGTTCATTCAATGTATGTTCATTCAATGTATGTTCATTCAATGTATGTTCATTCAATGTATGTTCATTCAATGTATGTTCATTCAATGTATGTTCATTCAATGTATGTTCATTCAATGTATGTTCATTCAATGTATGTTCATTCAATGTATGTTCATTCAATGTATGTTCATTCAATGTATGTTCATTCAATGTATGTTCATTCAATGTATGTTCATTCAATGTATGTTCATTCAATGTATGTTCATTCAATGTATGTTCATTCAATGTATGTTCATTCAATGTATGTTCATTCAATGTATGTTCATTCAATGTATGTTCATTCAATGTATGTTCATTCAATGTATGTTCATTCAATGTATGTTCATTCAATGTATGTTCATTCAATGTATGTTCATTCAATGTATGTTCATTCAATGTATGTTCATTCAATGTATGTTCATTCAATGTATGTTCATTCAATGTATGTTCATTCAATGTATGTTCATTCAATGTATGTTCATTCAATGTATGTTCATTCAATGTATGTTCATTCAATGTATGTTCATTCAATGTATGTTCATTCAATGTATGTTCATTCAATGTATGTTCATTCAATGTATGTTCATTCAATGTATGTTCATTCAATGTATGTTCATTCAATGTATGTTCATTCAATGTATGTTCATTCAATGTATGTTCATTCAATGTATGTTCATTCAATGTATGTTCATTCAATGTATGTTCATTCAATGTATGTTCATTCAATGTATGTTCATTCAATGTATGTTCATTCAATGTATGTTCATTCAATGTATGTTCATTCAATGTATGTTCATTCAATGTATGTTCATTCAATGTATGTTCATTCAATGTATGTTCATTCAATGTATGTTCATTCAATGTATGTTCATTCAATGTATGTTCATTCAATGTATGTTCATTCAATGTATGTTCATTCAATGTATGTTCATTCAATGTATGTTCATTCAATGTATGTTCATTCAATGTATGTTCATTCAATAAAGGGTTTAATATTGGAGACATTGCGATTGCCTTTGCTTTTTCTGGTTCTCAAAGTTTCAACATGTACCACATTGGGATAAGGAATGCTGCGAATTCTATATGGACCTGCGTATAGAAGTTTAAATTTACTGCATCTACTCTTTCCTCTGTTGGATAAATAGTGTGTGCGTACTAATATCTTCTGTCCACTGTGAAAGTCACGGCGTGTACAAACCTGTTTTTGTTGTCTTCTCCGGCGCTCTGCGGCACGTTTGATGTTGAGCGCAATGTCAATTATTTCATGGTGGCGTAGTCGACGAGATGTAGGAAAGGATACTAATTCTTTAATTTTGCTAGGTGGTTCAACATTTTTCAATATAACAGTCTGAGATAGCATAGTAGATTTATTTGGTATGGAGTTAATTACATCCTTGAATGGGAGTATGTGTGTATCACAGTCAATATGTCTTATGGAAGTACATTCTACACAGTTTACTAATTTCTTTCACAAGGGTTCACAAGGGTACGAAGAAGCGTGATACTTGGATATATAGATCGGAGAAATGTTTCTAGCTCGTAACACATGTGTCCATATCGCAGATCTAAATTGTGGTCCATTGTCGGAAATTACTTTCAATACATGCCCTACATGAAATAAAAAATGTTTTACAAATGCATTCGAAATAGATTTAGCAGTAGCTTTGCGTAACGGAGTGAAGGTAACAAATTTCGAAGTGAGTTCAACAGCGACAAAGATGTAGCAAAAACCTCTATTAGTTCTGGGAATCGCTCCAAAACTGTCTACAGCGGCCATGTGTCAATTTAACAGGTACAATGGGATGTTACGGAGGAATATGTTAAGTCGTGTCTGATTTAGCTTTCTGGCAGATTTTACATGACGCTAAAACTCTTCGAATAAGTTTCTCCATGTTGGCAAAATAACAGTTCTGTCTCAGTATAAGAAAACATTTTCTGGCTCCATAATGTGCCTAACTCAAGTGAGTACACCAAATTAATTTGTGAACAAGTTCAGGAATGCATAATAACCAGTTGTTGCCGTCAGGGTGAGAGCGGCGGAACAGAATGTTATTGCGTACCGTGTAATGGTTTCTAATGGTAACGTTATTCTTATCTTGCCAAAGGTGTTTAATTTCTTTCCATACGTTGTCTTTGCTCTTGTGGTATGTCTCGTAATGACGATGAAATTAAATTTTCAAATGCGACATGTTGAACATACATGACGCTAGAATTTGCTTGGCAGAAGTTGGTTGCGATGTCTTGCTGATTGTTGCAGAGAGAACGGGATAGTGCGTCTGCTACAATATTTTGTGTACCGGGAATGTGAACAATTGTAAAATTAAATTCCTGTAAATAAAGTTTCCATCTGTTTAACTTGTCGTGTGTAAATATTTGCGGAAAGTAAAAACTGTATAGCTCTATGATCTGTGTAAACTGTCGTATGTCTTTCATAAAGAAAATGCCTAAATCTCGTAAATGCCCCTACAACACAATGTTTCAAGTACTGTAACAGAATAATTGCGTTCAGCAAGTGACAGAATGCGACTTGCAAAAGCGATGTTTTTAATTACTGTATTACCGTCTTCTTCAACTTCCGGAAATATGTGTACGCCTAAAGCTGTGTTAGAACTGTCGGTGGCAGTGGAAAAATTTCTATTAAGATCTGGGTGTGATAAAAGTGTTGCGTTCAACAAAGCTTGTTTCAGATTGACAAATTTAGACTGCGCTTGGCTATCCCAGGACCGAATAGTGTTTTTACCCGTCAGTTGGCATAATCTAGGGGTGTCTGAAGTAGAGTAATGAATAAATTTATGGAAAAAGTTAATTAATCCCAGAAAGCTGCGTAATTGTTTCTTTGTCGTTGGAACAGTAATGTCACGTAAAGCTTGAAGTTTTTCCAGGTCAGGCGCAATGCCTTCTGCTGAAATTACATGTCCAAGAAATTTGATGGAAGTTCTGCCGAAGTGCGATTTGTTAAGATTTACTGTGAGTCCTTGTGCACGAAAAGTTTGCAACAGTTGTTCCAGAATCAGATCATGTTCAGACCAGTTAGCGTCTGCAATAATGTCTTCTACATACGTTGTGATTCGGTCTTTAAGTTCTGTCGGAAGTATAGTATTCAAACCGCGAATAAATGCTGCTGAAGAAATTGTTAAACCGAACGGTAGTTTGCAAAATTGATAACAGTGACCAAAACAGAAATGCTGTGTACTTTCTGCAATTCGGATGGAGCTGAATTTGCCAAAATCCCGATTTCAAATCTAATGTGGAATAAATAGCAGTACCATGAAATTTCTGTAGAAGTTCTTCTAGTGTCTGTGGGCGATCTGTTTCATTAATAATAATGTCGTTGACATAACGCGAATCAAGTACGAGTCATAGTGATCCATCCTTTTTCTTAACAATATGGAGCGGGTTTATGTACAGACTAACTGCCGGTTCAATAATACCTTGGTCAAGCATAGCTTGCAATTCTTTCTTAACTTTTTCTCTGTGAATATACGGAATAGGATAATGTACGGATTTAAACACGTCGTGCTGTTTAACTTGAAATTCATACATGAAACCGGACATAGTACCAGGGATATTGTCAAAAACTAGAGCTTGCTGTAAAAGGATATTGCATAGTTGAGTACGTTCAACGTCTGTATTTGCACTGCTTTGTTTTACTTTCTCAGAAATCATTTGCATAACGTCGTAGGCAGCTTCGTCTGGTGTATTGTGTACGAACGTATCTGTGAACAATGTGGAATGACAGTCTATGTTACGTGATGCAGAAATGACCTCCGTCCGATTAATTGTTCTTCTGCAGATAAAGAGGGCTGAAATTCTAATGCCAGTTTTACATTTTCATCCTTTAACATTAAATAGGAATTCTGGAAGTCAATAATTGCGTCGTATGTACCAGAAAATTCGCACCTAAAAGAATGTCTTGTCAATAAGGGAACAATCAAAAAATTTGAGTGGAACGTATGACCTGCAATACAAAATTATAAGTGTGTCTAATTTTACATCTACTCTTTTACCAGATACTGCTCCTTTTACTTGATGTCACTTATTTTCGATAACGTCAATACGACTAACCAATTCATCAAATTTTTCAGTCAGTGCTTTTACGTGATCGTCTTTTTAGTGTCACAAGCATTAATTTGTTTTTGTATTTTACATGTGGTTTTGTTCAATTTCTTAACGTCTGCTTTGATGGCATCGGGATCTTTTAATAGTTCCAACTTTTCAAGTCTGTTGGTCGTTGTATAAGAGTCTAATATGTGTATGTATGTATGTATGTATATATAATATATGTGTATGTATGTATGTATGTATATATAATATATGTGTATGTATGTATGTATGTATATATAATATATGTGTATGTATGTATGTATGTATATATAATATATGTGTGTGTATGTATGTATGTATATATAATATATGTGTGTGTATGTATGTATGTATATATAATATATGTGTGTGTATGTATGTATGTATATATAATATATGTGTGTGTATGTATGTATGTATATATAATATATGTGTGTGTATGTATGTATGTATATATAATATATGTGTGTGTATGTATGTATGTATATATAATATATGTGTGTGTATGTATGTATGTATATATAATATATGTGTGTGTATGTATGTATGTATATATAATATATGTGTGTGTATGTATGTATGTATATATGTATATATGTATGTATATATGTATATATGTATGTATATATGTATATATGTATGTATATATGTATATATGTATGTATATATGTATATATGTATATATGTATATATGTATATATGTATATATGTATATATGTATATACGTATATACGTATGTATGTATGTATATACGTATATACGTATGTATGTATGTATATACGTATGTATGTATGTATATACGTATGTATGTATGTATATACGTATGTATGTATGTATATACGTATGTATGTATGTATATACGTATGTATGTATGTATATACGTATGTACGTATGTGTGTATGTATGTGTGTATGTATGTGTGTGTGTATGTGTGTGTGTATGTGTATGTGTATGTGTATGTGTGTGTATGTGTGTGTATGTGTGTGTATGTGTGTGTATGTGTGTATGTGTGTATGTGTGTATGTGTGTATGTGTGTATGTGTGTATGTGTGTATGTGTGTATGTGTGTATGTGTGTATGTGTGTATGTGTGTATGTGTGTGTGTGTGTGTGTGTGTATGTGTGTGTGTGTGTATGTGTGTGTGTGTGTGTGTATGTGTGTGTGTGTGTGTGTATGTGTGTGTGTGTGTGTATGTGTGTGTGTGTGTATGTGTGTGTGTGTGTGTATGTGTGTGTGTGTGTATGTGTGTGTGTGTTTGTTTGTTTTAAGATCGGAGATTTCATCATGCAGTTCGGTGTTGAACTGTTTGATTTCGTCTGATACTGTAGCAATGTTATTTTCTACGTATGTTTTGCTTTCGTAAATAATTTACGCTTATCTCCCTGTCTCTGTGCAGTAATTGTTTCCATGACTTGTTTCTTTACTTTGTTCTGTTCCTGTATACATTTACGGTAACGCGGTTCACTGTTTTGTAGGTGGTGATTAAAACGTTCGTCAATTAGGCTGTTCTGTTGTTCGAATTTCTTGTCTACTTTCGCATCCAGTGTGCGTGAAAGTTCTGCTGACAATTTAAACTTGTCGCATAACTGTGTTACGTTTTCAGAACATTCTTTAGCGACTGCACTAATTTCATCTCTAATTTAGTTGTGGCTGCATGTGTATTACTTAATTCTTGTGCAACGGATCTAATTTCTTCACTACTATTCCTAGCACAAGCCTTAATTTTCTCACGTAATTGTTCTTTAGTGTCATGACATTGCACGGCAACGGCTGCAATCTGTTCATTAATCTGTTTAAAGTTCTCATTAATTTGTTTGATCGAGCTGTCATGTTTTTTAATTCGACTGTTTGAAACTTTCATTAAGTTGTTTGAAATTGTCTTTTTTATTCGACTGTTTGGAATTTTTGTCTAGTTTTTCATTAAGTTTGTTCGATTCATTATTTTGTTGTTTGAGATTTTCATTAAGTTGTAGCAATAATGCCATAACTCGATCCATGCCAAAATTATCTGCTGTATTCTCTGTGCTGTGTGATGGTGTATCTGCATGTGTCACGTTTTGTATAACCATTTGGTCATGGATTCACAAAAAGCTTTGCTAATCGGATGTGCTCTGTTGGTCACTACAGCGCAATCAAATCTGACGTGCTTTGTGTATCTTGGTCACCTTCGTTAGAAACAATTATCTGTTCGCTACGTAAATTTTGCAAATCAGGTGTTTCAAACTGGACAGCGTTCATTGTAACTGAACGTGCCACGTCATCAATTGCCGTTAAATTAAGTGTGGACATAACTGAATGTGTGTGTTCATCTAGAATAAAATCATTACTAGTGATCGGCACGCACTGATCATCTGTGAGTAGAGAGTTATCACTATTATACTGAGTGTCGCTAGTATTATCGGTCAAATTATTCTAGTCAGCTTTTTCACTCATTGCGCATCGCGATGTACTGTTAGCAGTTTTGCGCGGCATTTTCACAAATCAAAGTAGAGCACAAAATGAAACAGAGACAAAGCAAATATCGAACAAATACAATTACAACAAAGAGCAATAAATTGTCGATGACCTGTGAAAGAAAGAGTGACAAGTTAGTAAATGCGTTGCGCCAGATGTAAACTACATTTAAAATTAAGTAAATAAGAGCAGATATATAAGTTACTACTTCTCAGAAATTCACAAAAATACGATTCTGGCCGGTTGTCGACAAGTGTAACCTCCACACAAAATAAAATAGTGTAACCTCCCAAAAAAATAAATTGCGTAACCTATCAATAATAAAATGTGACTAATCTCAAAAATTGTCGCTCACTTTTAACCTTTCAATAATTGACAGTCAATTTAACCTGGTAAATTTTGGACATCAGCAGTGCTGCGTCATGGCACTGATACATCATTCTGAATAAACTGAAAAATCTTACCTCAATTAGGTCGCCGGATAACGCGTATATATCTGCTCCTATAAGAAATTTTCCTGGCGCAGCTCAGTGCAATACTGGCAGATAGATTTGTCATGTATAAAAAGAAACAACTGATTTTTGTTTTCAATAATCGGGATGACCAAGGATTGGAGAAATTAGTAAATTCTTTAAATTGAAATGAATGATTGTCAAAAGTTACTTTGTTATTAAGCGATTTTATAAAAAACATTTACATGGGACTTGATATAACAATACTACATATGCGCGAGGCTGCTTTTACCTTATACTACAACGCTCAGGCTCCGCCATCGTTCCACCACGACCGGCCCAGCTAACACGATACACCAGACTGCTAGCAACTACTTACTGCTACTACCACAGTTCCTACTGCAGTCAACACTGCTCTTTGGTCTCAGATTCTCTTACAGCTTCCATATCGCAGGCAGCACGTGAGCAATCCATCGAAATTACATCAGCTCGAGTGCGCTAGCAACAAGTTCTTTAATCATGGACCTCTTACAAGATGTAATTTATACTAGTGTCGGTGCCAGGACTGTCAGGATTCACCTTACCTGGATATAAAAAAGTGGAGAGAAATTTAATACTAAGTTCTCCTATGAGACGGGTAAACAAACTGCCCGCTACAGGAATGGGTCAAATCAAAAATCAAAAAGTTGATCAGGTGAATCACAATTTCACTGTGGAATGGTGTCTGCCCCACAAACGCCGCTGACCGTTGCAACTCCATATCCTTAAAAGAGCATTTTTTTAATTTTTTTCACAGGTGGCTAGCGATTACTACACAGCTTTGAGTTCCGTTATACACGCTGCCCTCGAGGAAAGCAACTAAAAACTGGCTGTAGTCCCTGCACCCAGAGACGTTCCAGTTCATTTGCTGCAGCGTATTATTTTAAGCAAACACCAGTCCGAGGGAAAATAGAGTAACGTCCCATTGAGAAATATGTTTACTTGGAATGAGAACCACGCAAGCTGTCACGAAAGTTAATACGTTTGACCCTTAATACATGTAAGAAGTAACTGATTTCTTTTCATGACAAATAGAGTTAGCGCTTCTGTACACCAGCGCAATTTATATTAAACTAGCCTTTTTACCTGCGGCTTTGCCTGCGCACGTTTATGTCATATTGCATACCACATCACCACCTCTTTCCCCAGCCACCCTACCATCTCTTGACCACTTAATCAGCTTCAAGATATGCTGCTAGAATACGAAGTTTTGTAGTGACTAACAGCGACAGACGACATTCAAACCGTGTTACAGCCACGAAACGAACATCGGCGCGTGGTATTTGAGCCTGTCGATATGCGGTTTTGAACGACCGCATTTTCGGTTCTGTTGGAACATCTGCTCTGCATTAGTACTGCAACCACATTTTATTTACAAAAAGAAATGAGAAATAAATCGAGTTTGTATGGTATAAACACATTTTATCATTTTCCGTTGAATGAAGCTGTATTTGCTGTCTTTGGATTTACTTATTCGTGTTGGTTCGATACTTTTAGATTTAAATGTCATTAATACTTGAAAGAAAAACGCGAAGATCAAAAGAAGGTTTTGCTACGTGGCAATTAAGAAATTCCGTAACTACATTATTTATTGAGCGCTAACATTAAAGCAATTTGTTTCTGTATCGAAGGTATTTACATGGCAATAGAATTTGTAGCTCTACTATCGACATTACGTATAATGATCTCATACAATTTCTTTGTTTTTACTTAATGTGACTTCTGTATAATCATGCTGTTTCATGTAACATTTTATTCATTATTTATGATAATTTAGGTGAATAATGAATCTATGGATGTAAATTTAGGAAGGTAAAGTTCTGTAAAAGAACGAAAATTTTAAAACTATTTGTGATAACGCTTCAAGCATATGGAGCGTAGGTTTTTAATCATGAAAACATGAAGGCAAGCCCTGCTGCAACGAAACTACCTTGGAGGGAATAGAAATGGTGGAATTTGTGGCCGAACTGCATTGTTCCTTTGTGATTAGCAGGGGAAATGTGTGCATCTTGTGAAGTGGGAAAGTGGCGAGAACTGCAAATTATATGATAAAGCCTCGGTTGCTGAAGTGATTTGCCTTCCTACTCATTACATACGAAAGGGTCGAAAAGTTTCTAGCCTAACAAAGAATGGTAAATTTCATAATACAATTTTATTTTTTAATAATAATACACTTGCTGGCACGATCAGATAACTTCTGCAAACCATTCAAATAAGCGTTCACAGCATCAATCACTGCATCATTGTCAAATCGTCGTATTTTGAACATTTTTAGGTTTGGGAAAAGAAAAGTATATGGAGCTAAATCTGGAGAATACAGCGGATTCGAATCCGCAGTCACGCAGAGTTTTCAATGTTGCGAGGGCTTTGTTCGCCAGTGCGTTGTCCTGATGCAAAAGAGCTACGCGTGCAAATTTTCAGTGCCTGTTTTCTCTCTCTCAAACGGCGCAGGAGGGTACAACGTTAAGATACATTGATAATTATGCCCTTTTGCAAGTAATTCTCCATAATTACCCCTTCTGCATCTCACCTTACTGGCTGATTTTTGTACCCGGAATTTTTTAGGGTGGGGGATGAAGGATGTTTCCATTGTTGTGACTTGTCTCAGGATTAAAGTG
The DNA here is from genome assembly GCF_023897955.1 of Schistocerca gregaria. Classification (NCBI taxonomy): domain Eukaryota; kingdom Metazoa; phylum Arthropoda; class Insecta; order Orthoptera; family Acrididae; genus Schistocerca; species Schistocerca gregaria. Next base: position 1,046,022,480 of record NC_064920.1, on the reverse strand, counting down.
GTGAACCCATGTTTCGTCCGTTGTCACATACCTTGCAAAAAAGCCGTCTTCATTCGCTTCAAATTGGCGGATGATTTCTTCAAAATACTGCACATGCTCCCGTTTCTGATCCACATTAAAGTCTCTCCAGACCCACCAAGATGGAACTTTCCGCATTACCAAAATATCTGCAACCATGTCATGAGCACGCCGATGGTAAATTCCAATTGTGGCTTCAATGCGCTGCAACGTTGTTCGAAGATCCTACAAACTCGTATCGTGAATTTCAGTCACTGCTTCATCAGTAGCAACGTTGATAGGCCTTCCGCTCCTTAGAGCGTCTTCCACGTTTGAAGTCTGACACGCAGTTTTTCACTGTTGCGTCACACGGAGTACTGTCCTTATGTGTATTCCACATGTCCTCAGCGATTTCTTTGGGAGGTCATTCCCTTCAAATGAAGATACTCAACCACAACACGGTTCTTGATTCTCTCGATATTCGCCATTTTGTTTAAGGTATGCAACGCATCCTAGCGGCAAAACTAGCGAAGCTGGAGTCGCGAAATTTGATCTACATACAAAGGTCACCACCATAAAAGTAGGTGGTGGTGTTTGTGTGAGACATTACGGTATCTCGGGCTAGAAACATTTTGACAGCTCCTCTTACTTTTGTTACTTCTGTACTACGAAAATCAGACGCTAAGAACGTAAGTTTCATTTCTTGTTACACAGCTGAAGCCATGGAAACTTTTGCCACCTTTCTTGAATAACACAGTAGATAGACACTGCCACCATCTTAAACTGTTACCAGTTGGGTACTGAATGGTTGCATGGACGAGTTATGTAGTGTTTTTTTTTTTTTTTTCTTCAATAGAAACTTCGTGTTCTATAACTTCGTGGTGAGTCGCCGTATTTTATCCTTAGTCATTTACCTAGATAGTGGCCTATCCCAATTCGAAGTATCCTGTTTTACTGAACTGAATAGCAGTTACCTTCCGTAACAAAAGTTAATGAACTTGTAAAGTACATAATTTAGTGAGCATAATCTGTGAAATACTATGTAATTTTCATAAAACTATACTTGAAATTTCGTCCACGCACAGTCACTAAGACAACATTTAAAGTACTCAGCTTAAAGATTCTTCTTAATGAAGAATGTGTTTGCTACTTCAAGCGTTATTAAGTTCAGAATTTTCTAGTATGTCGTGACTAAAATGTTCAGCCAATATCAAAGTCTAATGATAATTCGTTTCTGGGGCCCCATGCTAATAGTTGATCCAGACTTAAATTTCCCATTATAACAACAGTGCTCAAGAATTACAAATTTCATTCTTGTAACTTGGGTGTACTATAGTAAGAAGATAGCTACAACTATTCAAATCAACTAGATTCAGATACACTATGTTCCATTCGAGCTAACAAGTCCAGTAAAGTGATTGCTCCTTGAGAATACATATAATAGGACTATGGAATGTAATTACCTCATAACCATTCCCAGGACAATATTTCCTAAAAATTAAGGTGATAAAAGAACCTCTTCACTAACTTAATATTGCTCCACCATTAGTAATTATTCATTCATAATAATCAGTTGTTTTCCGCTTTAATATAGAAATCGTGTTATTGAGAGCCAATTTTTCCAAAAATGGCTAATATGCTTTGTGTTGTGCATGCTAAATTACTGTTACCTTGTCTGATTAACTGCGCTGGTGCTTAATATCTTATTTAAAAAAACCATCTCTGCAACAAGTAAAGTCAATCCCAATGATTAACTTTCTGAATCCTCTTAGTACTTGGTACAACTTTTCCTAGTAAGGCTGGCGGCGGTTTCCTTGTACGTAATTACAATTTATTTTATTACTAATAGAACCTTGGCTCGGACCCCTTTGTTCTGTTATTGTTACCTTTCAATAGAAATCTTTAGACACGAATATAGTCCGATCTTTAACCAATAAACGCACGATAATGGTCACATTTAAATCCTTTCACAAGAGTAACATTATAGCTGTTTTGCTAATTTAGAACTAGCTGATAGTGTAAAAAATTTTGTAATTTTTGTATTTTTGTACGTAACGTTCAAAGCTCAAATATTGATGCTCCGAAACAATTCGCTGCGGCTCTCAAAATTCGAGTGAATCAACTTAAGTTTTCCGACTCACTTTGATATTCTAAGGCAATGTTGATTTTTCTCGACAGGGCGTGTGGCTGTGTGGTAGAATTCTCGCCTGCCACTTGGGGGTTTTAGATATTTCCTGCTTATACAAAATTTTGAAGAGAGATGCTCAACTAGCAGTTCTATGAAGGTTGAAATACGTAGACGTGGAAAGGAATCAGTAGTGCTCAAGACTGGTAATCGATGGCTGGAGTCTCGTTTCGGTCTAATTTTTTCTCCGTTCCATTATAACACCCACATTTAAATACAAAATACGTCAAATATATGGTAATTAACATATCTAATCGCTGTTTTGTGAAAATGCTCGTCTTATAACCATGTATCAAATACAATTTTCCAGTTTTTACTGCAAATATAAATTCTTAGCTCTGCGCTGACTCCTTCGTTCTATAGACCGCATGGTCTGCAAGGATTTATTTTTTCTTTAATAGAATTTTTATGTTCATAAATTACAACACCTAATCTATATGCGCTAATTAAGGACATAGAATCATTATTTTCGAAAGTACTACCGACCAAAGAGATTTTGGTAGGTAGAGTCAGACGTTTTTCAATGTTGTCGAGTTCTTGGGATGATGTTCCTATTTAAATTTTCATCCTCTAACAAATATTTGATTTCTAATGAAGTGAAGTACAAAGTTCCATACATTCAGGTTTAAAATTTTTTTAATGTAACTAAATCTTTTTATACAAATTTTCATCCCCTACTTCACTCCCTCTGAAGTTGAACTTAAAAAGTTTACTTCTCGGTGTTTTTTATGTCAATGTCGCTGGAGGGAGGGGTAGAGTTGGGTTGAGAGTAGTTCTTTAATCGTTGATAAAATAATTTTTGTTTCATTTAAACAAGCTTTTAACATTTATTTGCCCATACACACGGTAAATTTAAATTTTATGTATTACACTTGCCAAAAACAATAGTTCACCATTAAATAAACCACTCCTTAGCACATTAATAGAACAACCAGATCAAGCTACTAAAACATTAAGATACTAGAGAAACACTTTAAAACCCATTCAACAGACTAGACATGAAGCACCAATGATGCTTCACCATTAACATCAAAATTAAAACCACTATAACAACTAAGTAATTCATTTCAAGCTTGACTAATTTCAAAAAGGCAGTACAAGAGACGCAATTGAATCTGCCTGCGCAAGGAATCTTCAACAGGGTATTAACGCAACAGTACAAGCTTAAACACGGAACAGTTAATTATTCCGTAATAACTTGTCACAAATGTGTCGGTAACTTTCATCAGACACGAAAACAATTGTGCAAGGAGCAAATTCTACCTAAAATTTTGAAACAAAGTACACAATGATTCAGATGAACAACCGCCCACACAGTAACACTGCAAATGGAACCTGGGAGTAATCTACAAGCAGCCAAAATCAAAACGTTTATTAATACAACCGCTATACCACAGCACCATCCACAAAATAAAGGTGAAGTCTAGCCGTTAAAGAGCGGGTTGGATACAGAAAACGTGAGAAAGCTTAAATGAAAAGCTGAAAGACTGTCCCACGATCTAATATGGTAGAAATCAAGGGACGAGCAACACAAACAGCACAGTCCAGTCAAGGAGAATGGATAACGTGCAAACAAAGAGCCAAAAACGGGACGTCAAGGCAGTAGGAAGAGGAAAGAACAAGGAGGTAGGTGGAAATTGGGAGAGCAGAGGTGCCCCAGAAACGCTACGTGCAGGGGGACAACAGCACCGTTACTAATCCATCCCGACTCTCACGCTGTACAATAAAATTATCATAATATGACGGTGAAAACACCAGACTAAGAAAACAAAGACAACGAAAGGAAGAAACAGAACAGCACAATAGATCAGACAAAATGTAGGGAAAGACGGGGAGAACCTGATCGGTGTGGAGGTAAGATCAGGACCTACATAACATACGCTAACTAAGGGATCCAAATCCCGGAGAAAATTCAAGAACTTAGGCGTTTTAGTACAAACTACTTTCGCGAAAAAAAAAAGGATAGACGTAAGCACGCAAGGAGTCCGCTAAGATCCGAGACAAGGAAGGTGGGAGCGCACATGTAGTGTGAAGTGCCGAAAGGCGTCGGCAGTGCACTTATGTATCACCGTGAGCGAAACCTTGCTACTGCAAAGATGGTGGGGGGAGGGGTTTTCGGCAGGCGACTCATTGCGGCGTAAAATACACATGGTTCAACTTAGTATCGCCAATACGAAGACCGTGGAGGCTGGTAGACACGCGCTGGGAGAGGCAGAGGGAAGAATCTCACATGGTGAGTGTCTCCTACATGGCATGAAGATCAGACACTTTGGTAGCCCCAAGGGTCAGCACATATCTGAGCCAAAAGGGATTTTATGTACTGCTGCAAATCCTCACCGGAAGGTCGATGGAGAATGGGGATAGGTGGCCACCCCCATCCAACCAGATGATCATGACCTGGAATACCTAAATGGCCAGGAACCAAAAGTAAGTCGATCGAACAAGCAGCTGCAGTGAGATCAGTGAGGTCATGGAGAGCAGTGAATGGTGGGAAAAACACAGTAGCCTGAAGGCCACTATGAGTCTATATGTAACAGAACTAGGTTGAGAGAGGGCCGTTTAACAAAACAGAAGGCCTGATAGACGGCCATTACTGCTGCAGTAAGAGCTGAACATGTGTCAGGCAAGAAATCGTCAACATAGGACGTAGGTTTAGAGCCATCAGTGTGAAAAACAATGACATCCTCAATCTCCGGTAAGCAACTTCAAACCAACCAATGGTTAGTTCGTTCGTTGGTTTAAAAGGGGAGGAAGGGACCAAACTGTGAGGTCATCGGTCTCTTGTTCCCAGTAGAACAATTACCTAAAACAAAAAGAAAAATGACTTGTGGCACAATAACAGGAGAAAGGAAGAACCAGAAGAACGATAGGACAACAAACAACAATGAATAAAACAGAACAAGAAAACCAAAGAGACGAAAGAAACGGAGAGGAGATTGAAAATAAGAAAGCAGATTACCTTGCCTGGCTGACTATGACAATAAAAACGGAGAAGCCAGCCACTTTGCATTAACACCTCCACCCTAAGGACGGGAACCACGATGCTATCCCCCCATTGGGAAGGGAAGTCACCCTGGAGCCAAATATGGTTAAGCACCTGGAGAATATCTTAATTGTAGAGCACTGAAATGTTGAAGCAATTGTTTATAAATGGAGTCTGGACAAGGCACCATATCATGAGAACAAGAAAATGCAGAAAGAAGTTCCCATTCAGTAAAAGGTTCATTGTAAGATTCTGACTGACAAGGGGTAAAACTTAAGGCAAAAGCTTCGGCCATCTGTTTCTCGTGAAGGAAAGCAGCCAGATAGGAAGTAATTGATGATGCTGATGCTGTTACAAAATGGGTCGCAAGACGTTCTGTGAGAATCAGCAGGTCTGTACAAAGGCATCGAGGAGGGCAAGGCTGGGAGGGTAGGCTGCCGATGGCAACCTTGGGGAGAGCGAATTTCAGCCCATACCCCTGACAGACAGTAGAACTGCGGGAAGAAACAGTGTCCCCAACTCGTCCGTTTGCTCCTTTCGGTTAAGTAATGGGCTTTGGTGCACATGCGTTTAAAGGTAGTAAGATTGGCAGCGGATGCGTGCCTCTTAAGGCATTGCAAAGCTGACGGCGATCACGGATGGTAATGGCACTGGCCATACTCCATCACAGGACTTTCCGGCGGCGAAATGGTCCAAATGAGCGTGGGATAGCAAGTCTAGCAGCGCAACAATTGCATCAATGGCGTCATGTAGGACGTCATCAATACAACCCAATAAACATATAGAAAAATCGACCACGTGCAGTATATAGAGGCCAATTTGCGTGTTGGAAAGACCAGCGTGATAACCTGTCCATCGCAAACGTCGTCGTGTCGCGACCAGTGTAATAAAGGTTGGTTTTGGGGGTCATGGGGGCTAAACATCGAGGTCATCAGTCCCCAGTTCCAAACAGACATACTTGTAATTAAGGCCTACACAGTAATTAAGGCCTACACAGTAATTAAGGCCTACACAGTAATTAAGGCCTACACAGTAATTAAGGCCTACACAGTAATTAAGGCCTACACAGTAATTAAGGCCTACACAGTAATTAAGGCCTACACAGTAATTAAGGCCTACACAGTAATTAAGACCTACACAGTAATTAAGGCCTACACAGTAATTAAGGCCTACACAGTAATTAAGGCCTACACAGTAATTAAGGCCTACACAGTAATTAAGGCCTACACAGTAATTAAGGCCTACACAGTAATTAAGGCCTACACAGTAATTAAGGCCTACACAGTAATTAAGGCCTACACAGTAATTAAGGCCTACACAGTAATTAAGGCCTACACAGTAATTAAGGCCTACACAGTAATTAAGGCCTACACAGTAATTAAGGCCTACACAGTAATTAAGGCCTACACAGTAATTAAGGCCTACACAGTAATTAAGGCCTACACAGTAATTAAGGCCTACACAGTAATTAAGGCCTACACAGTAATTAAGGCCTACACAGTAATTAAGGCCTACACAGTAATTAAGGCCTACACAGTAATTAAGGCCTACACAGTAATTAAGGCCTACACAGTAAAAGCGTAACCTCTGCACCCAGAGGCAGGGAACACCAAGGGTTAGAGAGCTAAAATGAACACCGCAGTAACAAAATAGAGGTCACTTAAAAGGAGCAGAGCAAATAGTTGACTAGAGTAAAACAGACTACAGTGGTTGATGGATCAGGTAAAGGTCAACCTCTCAACTACAAATGAACCTCCAGCTGGAAAGTGTTGATAAAGGTACCAACACAACTTGTCACCATAAAAGACACTATTTTGTTATCCACGTCTCAAAAGTCGCTGGAGTGGGTGTAGCCTGAGTAATCAAGCGAAAGCACCCACACTCGAGCGAATTATGAAACCCAACGGCACGGATAAATCTTAAAACTGGGTCAGCTATAGAGGCATCGTCACCTAGAATTAAAGGAAGTACAGCTGGTAAATTAAAGGAGGCTAAAAGGGAGCAGTCCACCAGAAGATGGACCACTGTCAGCCCTGCATGACAGCGACACTTGGGCGGGTTCTCACGACGAAGGAGATAGCTTTTGGTCAACTGCGTATGTCCAATTCGGAGACAGCAGAGAATAAATGAGTCCCTGCACGTGCCCCTCAAGGATGAGTTCCATACAGCCATGGACGACTTTACCATGCAGAGCTTATTTGGCGTGCTCAAGACAGACCATTCAGAGCGCCAGACATCGTGGACCTTGCGATTTAGGGCTGACCGGAGGTCTGTTTCCACGAGACCAAGCTCGAAGGGTGGCGAAATGGTGGCCTGCTTGGCCAACCGATCGACGAGTTCGTTTCCTGGAATGCCAATGTGGCCCAGGGCCCACACAAATATCGCTGAACGACTACACTGCGAGAGCAAAAACACCATCTTTGATACCGTGCACCAAAGGGTCCCAAGAAAAACACTGGCCGAGTGCTTGCAATCCACTCAGGGAGTCATGAATATGACAAATGACTCCCCAGGGAGGGAGGAAAGGTGAGCGAGTGCATTACAAAGAGCAACCAGCTCCACAGTGAAAACACTGCTCCCAAACAGCAGGGAATGCTGCTCAACATAGTCGCTGTGGATGAAAGCAAACCCAGTGCGTTCATCGACCACAGAACCATCGGTGTAGACTACATCTCCATCGTGAAACGAGGCAAGAAGAGCCAGGACAGGTGTTGAAGACTGACAGGTGTAACGGAGGACTTCGTGTCGCAGGACAAATCCAAGCAAAGCTACAAGTGAGAGAGTGACCAAGGAGGGGTAGAAGAAGAGGGCTGGAAGGATGGGTGAAGGGGAAAGGACTCTAGTGACGAGAGAAGGGAACTAACGTGGACCGTGATCGGAAGACCCGACGTAGGCCACCGTCGTGGGGAGGGAAGTGCAGAAGATGGAAACAGGAGCCTGCAGTTTGGGTGTTCGGGCGAGGCATGGTGCGGGCGATGTATGACAAGCAACTGTTGTCGGCGGAATCGTAGGGAGGGATTCCAGCTTCTACAAGAAGGCTAGTCACCAGACTAGTGCGGAAGGCAGCTGTCGCCAGTCTGACGCCACAATGGAGAACCGGGTCGAGGATCTGCAACGTTGAAGTAACTGCTGAGTCTTACACCACGCTCCCATAGCCAAGTCGGGACTGGAGTAAGGCCTTATAGAGCTGTAGGAGGGCTGTTCGTGCAGCCCCCCAAACGGTGTGGCCGAGGCAGCGAAGGATGTTGAGGTGCCGCCAGCACCATTGTTTAAACCCGCGAAGATGATGTGTCAAGTGAACTGAGCATCAAACAGCATGCCAACAAAGCTATGTGTCTCCTCAATACGAAGGAGTTCATTCGCAAGGTAGAGCTCTGGATGATGGAGGAGGACCATTCGATGATGACAAATGCATCACTCGGGTCTTAGAGGTTGAGAACTGAAAACCATGGTTGGATGCCCAAAAATGTGCCTTACAGATAGCTCCCTGCTGCCGCCGTTCAGCGACACTGATGCTGGGGGAAACAAAGACAAAAGTCATCGGCATATAGAGAGGAACAGACCGATGAGCCCACCGCAGCCGCAAGACCGTTAATAGCCACCAAAAAGAGGGGAACACTGAGCCCTCTGGGACACCATTCTTCTGAATATGAGCAGAGCTAAAATAAGTGCCAAATCTTACCCTAAAGGAGCGATTGAAGAGAAAATTCCGTAGAAAAATCTGACGTGGACACTGTAAGCCCATTCCTGCAGCATAGCAAGGATATGATGGCACCAGGTGGTAATGTACGCCTTACGAAGATCAAAGAAAACAGCAACTAGATGTCGCCGAGTAAAATCTGTACGAATAGGCGACTCTAGCGAGACTAAATTGTCGATCGCTGAGCGGCCCTGACAGAAGCCTCCCTGTTGCTGGGCTAGGAGGCCCCAAGCTTCAAGTATCCACATGAGCCGCCGGCTCACCATCCATTCCAGGAGTTTGCACATAACGTTGGTAACGCTTATAGAGAGATAGCTATCAACCACCAGCGGATCTGCACCAGGTTTCAGCACCTGGAGTTGGAAAACGCCCTCCATCCAGATCCGGTTAAACTCTTGAGTGCGCCGAGAGATTGCCAAGAAACTTGTGAATTCAGTCTCGACCTGAAGAGGTATCGGGGCAAGCTGTAAGGGCACTTTGGAACTCCCATTCACTAAATGGGGCGTTGTATCGTTCCCAACGGTGCGTGCGAAACAACTGCGTACGCTCAGTCTGCTCTTTAATGGCGAGGAATTCTGCGCTGTAGCCTGCTGTCGCGGAAATACGAGCGAAGTACTCTGCCACATGTTCGGCGATGGCGATTGAGTCAATACAAACTGCACCCCAAAGAGAGGCAATGGACAGATGCATGAGGGCGAAAGACAAAAATACGCCTAACCCGCGACCACACCTGAGATGGGGAGGTTCGAGAACCTATGGTGGTAACATATCGTTCCCAGCAGTCCTGATTGCTCCCCCGGATTAACCGCCGACCCTGGGCCCGCAAGCCCGCAAACGTTTAAAGGCAACAAGATTCTCTAGGGAAGGATGACAGTGTCGTTGCAGGGCTTGCCGGCTGCCCCAGATAGGTTCTGCAATCTCTGGTGTCCACCAAGGGACTGACTTACGCCTTAGGGTATTTGAAAAGCAGGGGACAGTTGCCTTGGCAGCAGAAACAATGGCCATAGTGACCTCGTCCACTGCCAAATCAACGTCACCAGGAAGCGGAGCAATGGCCATAGTAGCTGTGGTGTAGGATGCCCAATCAGCTCCACGAAGATACTATCATGGCAGCTGGTCAGGGGGTTGGGATTGAAGAAGAGAAACCAGGATAGGAAAGTGGTCACTACGACAGAGGTCATCGTGGGCCCTCCAACTGAGGTATGGAAGAAGACCTGGGCTACTGAAAGAGAGGTCCTGCTGTGCCTAGAGAGCCTCAATGTTCCTACCCTGACCAGAGATCTGGGCCCCACCCCATGAAGTGTGGTGGGCATTAAAATCCCCCAAAGGTGGAATGGTGGGGGAAGCTGGGCGAAAAAGGTAGCTAGCTCGGCAAGATGGGACAACCTCATCCCAGGGAAGGTAGAGGGAACAGAAGGTAAGCTCCATTCAAACAGCCACAGCCTCGAGAGCAATGTGAAGTGGCACTGGAGCACTAGGAACAGTGGCAAGAACATAATTACATACACCGCCAGACACCCTATCGTATTCTACTTGCTTCTTATAGTAACCCCATAAGCCACAGAGGGGAGGGGGTCCGCCAAACAGGAAACCAGGTTTTTTCCTATAGGGCCAGACAAGTGGCAGGGAAGCGGCACAAAAGCTATTTCAACTCAGCAAGGTGGTGGAAAAAACTACAATTCCATTGAAGGATAATGGTATCCGACTGCGAAGACATGAAAGAATCTTGGGGGGGGGGGGGGGGGGGGGGCGAGGGATAGGTCACGCCTTAGAAACGATCGCCGCCACCTATTGCACAGTAGCCTGATCAACTTCCATAGAAGCTGCAGGTGGAGTAACATCTAGCTCCTGAGTGGACGCTAGATGGTCCACATTTTCAGGTGCATTGATGAACTCCTTTTCTGTCTATGTGCCTCTCCTTTTGCTTTTTCTTCTTTTTGGTAGGGTACCGTCTGTCCTTCGGTTTATCTGGCTGGGTGGGCTTTTCCGACCGAGTCTCATGGACCGAGGAAGACCTGGAAGCCCTTTGGCCCTCAGGTGGTGGCTTTTTCAGCCGCTGGCTGACATCTGGAGGGGCAGTAACCTTCTCGGGCAGTGTCTCCCTCAAAAGCCAAGATGAAGGCCCTGGTGGTGACCCTACTATCTTTAGGTCCCCTGAAGACATGTCATACAAAGTGGACACCATGGAGTTCCAGATTTGCACGGAGCTCGTCGTCAGACTGCAATGATGAAAAATAAGTCCCTGAACCATTTTGAGGCTCTTATGAGGCGCAATGGAGATGTCAATATCACTGAGCTTGTCACCAGCAAGCAATGCCCGTGACTGTGCTGGGGATGCTCCAGACTTCATTTTATACATGCCCTGAACTTCCTCAAACTTGTCCTTTAAATTATCCACAAAAAACTGAGGCTTTGTGGTCAGAAATGAGTCCTGTCTGTTTGGCTGCAAACCAGAAATCGAGGAGAATACGTATCACCAGGTAATTTAGACCGCCGTTCCTCCCCTACTGTGGACAGGGAAGGGAACGATTGGGAGTCGTACTGTAAAGCATTGAACTTTCCTTTCTTAGAGTCTCGTGCTTGCGCACTATTCGTATTTTCGTTCATGGTGGCCCACAAACAGACAGAGCCCCACTTGCCTGAGTAAGCCTAATACAACCGGGGGAGGGGGCGGCTGGTTCCCAGAGGACGCCCACTAGCAACTGTTCTACCTCAACAGCCATGCGTCTCCCTGGCGCGCAGCACACCTTGAAATTGAGGTTTTTTTTAGGTTTATACCATCCTCGCAACCCAGGCAGTTAAGCCAAGATCCCTGAGCTGTGTACCATACAAAATTCCACTGTCACGCCTTATGGTGGTCGTTGAAGCACGCTCAGAGTTTATGGTATTGAGGACTGGTGGCGCTTCCCAGTCACCAGCTGAGAGTCCCTGGCGTCGCCAAACCCATACCCAGCAAGTAAATGCTGAGCCCCTGAGGCGAGCGTAATAAAGAGAGGAGGAAAGGAGAAGAAAGAGGAAGTTCAGTGGCAGGAAAGGTACGATGACTCTTACTGAAATGGGTAGGAAAGCCTTCATTAAGAAGGCACAAGTCATGGTCTGCAAGAAATTGTTCTATGAGAAGACCCCAACTAGATGGAAATGCACTGCCCCACAAGGGATCATGAGCATTGAAATCCCCAAGGAGGAAGAAGGGAGGAGGAACTTGCTCAAGAACAGCAGTTAAGGCAGCAGGTGTAAGAGTCCTGTCAGGAGGGAGATGATGATTGCATACTGTGACTCCAGAGGCTAGGAGGACCCTACAGCAACCGCTTTCAATGTAGTTTGAAGAGGAATCCACATGCTAGCAACATATGTACCGACCAACGTACTAACGCCATCAGGGGCTCACAGTGGGCTACGTCACGTGTGAAAATTGCTGGATTTGGACGGGTTACTCCTGTAACTGAAATATCAGTTCTGAAGATGGTTCTGAATGAACCGAAACCGGTCATATAAATAAAAAATTTGCAATCAAGACGGTTTTTAAGTAACAGGTAGACTTCTATCTAGACCAACATACAGTAATTCTGAACTGCTTCAAGATCCACTGCAAGTACTATGAAAGTACGGTGGGAAGTGAGAAAACTGATTTCATGGTCGAGCGGCTGCTCTTAAGCCACACATCACGCCGGTAATTGCCAAACGACGCATCGCTTTGTGTAAGGAGCGTAAACATTGGACGATTAAACAGTGGAAAAACGTTGTGTGGAGTGACGAATCACAGTACACAATGTGGCGATCCGATGGTAAGGTGTGGGTATGGCGAATGCCCCGTGAACGTCAGCAGCCAGCGTGTGTAGTGCCAACAGTAAAATTCGGAGGTGGTGTTATGGTGTGGTGTTTTGCATGTAGGGAGGCTTGCATCCCTTGTTTTTTGCGTGGCACTATCACAGCACACGCCTTGATTAACGTTTTATGCACCTTATTGCTTCCCACTGTTCAAGAACGATTTGGGGATGCGATTGCATCTTTCAACAAGATCGAGTACCTTTCCATAATGCACGACCTGTGGCAGAGTGGTTACACGACAATAACATCACTAATGGACGGGCCTGCACGGAGTCCTGACCTGAATCCTATACAACACCGACATCGATTCCTCTCCTCAGTGCAGCACTCCGCTAAGAATGGCTGTCATTCTTAAAGATACCTTCCATCACCCCGTTGAACGTATGCCTGCGAGAGTGGAAGCTGTCATCAAGGCTAAGGGTGGGCCAACACCATATTGTATTCCAGCATTACCGATGGAGGGCGCCATGAACTGAAGTAATTTTGAGCCAGGTGTCCGTATACTTTTTATCAGAGTGCAGCTTCGAAATATACATTTCACAGCATGAACATTTCGTAATACCACGAAACAGGGGAGAGAATGCCACGTATATGATATACTAAATGGGGCGGCATTCACTTATACAAAGGTGTTTTCCTTTGGAGCAGAAACTTCTCGTAAAATTTCAGTCACCAACTCTCTCCCCATTGTCTTGAATTATTTATACATGTGAAACGACAATATCAACCAAATAAGAGAAATCGGACCTTACTCGGAAATGAAGTGTTCCTTTTTCCCGCGTACCGTCAAAGAGTGGAACGATAGAGAAATATGTTACAGGTGGTTCAATGAACCCTCTCCCACGTTAGTAATCGTGAAATGCAGAGTAATTATGTAGATGTAATGCTAATGGCTGTACTTCTGAGGAAGTTCTATATGTTCGATTCACTTTCAAATATACTAAGGTAATAAACGTTCTGCGAGACGTTGGAAGAGATTAACATTCTGTCAGGAATTTTTTGTTCTTCCACAAGCGCATCCTTCACCTAAGTATTCAGAGAAGTGGTTTCTTTCACAACTGATTCTATTAGGTAAACTTGCAACCTTGACGCTTGACATGGCATTGTGGCTCCCGATTAGTCATAAAGAGGTAAAAATATGAGTTTCCGCAAGTGATTTAGATATACATTTGTTGAAGTTTGCAAATAACTAAAATCCATTCAGATTGTTTCATAAATTGCTCTTCTAGATCGTAATAAATTTTATTAACCGTCGCATTATATTACGGGAATCGCGAATAGTGTTCTTGGTGGACAAGATTGGAATAAAATCACTTCACTTTCTCAGAGACTGCAACAAAAGCAATTCATTGTTAATGTAACCCATTTTGTGACTACTACACTTAAGTCTTTCAGAGGCATTTATTCCAGCAACGCTACAGGCAATACGAATTACATATGTTCTTTGCATATAAACCACAAGATTGCATGATCACACCGTTTGCATTTAAACGTAACAGGGTGTCCAGAATATTTCGCAAGATGCTACTCGTTCCAATGCAAAAATACAAAAAATTATGCACGTACTCTGCGTTCTCTTTTAGTTAGAAAAGATTTAAGTTTTCCACTTACCTGTCTTATCTAGCTATAAGCTAAGTCAAACATGTACCCAACATAGGATATTTGTATTCATTCCAACCAATGAAAGCAAAGGCTTTCACCATTCGCAGAGCGTCTACTTTATCGGTAACTACAGCGTGTGATACTGATTCACAAATTCTAACAGCATTTTGACGTCTCAAAAGGCAGCCAGTGATAAAACTGGCTTTACAACCTTTTGACATGTTTTATATTTTGCGGATATAAAGTCTTATTTCTTTTAAGTTATCAGCTATTGATTTCCGTTAACGTATCATAAGTCTCACCATTCAGCAAAGAATAATTGGGAAACGACGAAGAGCATAGTATCACGACAGGAAACTGAAGAAATGTTTCCCATCGGAGATCTCACTGTGCATGCTGCAGTTACTATGAGTCATGATATCTGTTACAAGCCGCCGCTTTTCAGCTTGTGCTACGACCTCCACTTTTCCCTAGGAGTGTCATCACGCTCAGTTAAGGAAAACTAAGCTGCCTGAACTTCGTACGACAACCATCCCGTTGTCAACGCTTCTCAAACCTTCCATAGACGCAAAGGTAGGTAATCGAACAGTGTTGCGTACAAACCCGTAAAACGACAGCCATGTCTCCGGAATCTAAGTAGGTATATACCTTTTGGACAATTTATCGCTAGACAGTGAGCGCACGTTTGATTACGTCTCGTCTCCCTCAATCTTCAATGGGTAAAAGTCCGAAATTTTTGTGCAACCCGTGTTCCTCAGCAATAGCCAATCTTGCCATTTTCAAATCATGAGACAGTTGTTCCAGATATTTTCCTGACTTAGTCGTATACGCTACCATGAACTACCGTGGCAACTTAATATTGTGTGCAAGAGCGCGATTACGCCTTTCGCAGGTACTGGTAGCGCATACCTCAGGGACAAACGAGATGGTAAGTTGCCATTTATTTCTCTCCGTACATTCGATCCACAAAGGAACTCGTGCAAGGCTACTGCTCAGAGCAAGGACACAGCGAAGACCTAAGGCGGGACGCTATGGATTAGAGTTCAAGTCTATTTTTTGAAAGCTAGGAGCGAACGGCAGGCTTACTCAAGGTAATTTCTCTTCAGCTGTGTTACAGGAGAGCTATTAGGAAAAACAAAATTTAGATGCACTGAAGCTTGTGTGGACAATTTACTTCAAAAGATATCCACCGAGCGAGCATCGACGGATAACCTGTGTAGATGATTGGGGTAAATGAAACATTCACGTAATCACACACTACCGCAACCTGATCTGTTTAAGTCTCTTCATGTGAAAACAAAAAATCGAGTGAAAGCCTAAATAATTTTGATTAGACGGTCAAGTGCGTTCTGTGGGCTACATGTGCTGAAAATTTATGTCTATGACTGAATTTTACGCTTCAATGGGGGGAAATAACGGTAGAATTGAAGATCTGGAACTTGCTGTAAAACAGTTTTCTACGAAAGTATTTTACATCTTCGATTAGAGAGGGATTAACAAAGCTAACAGGCGACTAATCAAAGTACAGGCCGGACATTAGAAGGGGGAGAAAAGAGGAACCTGGAGGAAGAGTACGAATACAGAGAATTTTAAAATACAGGCAAGCAAGCCTGTTACATGTTGAATATGAGCTAAGTCTAAATTGCTTCTCAGTTCGATGTATTTCATATTATTAGAAGTCTTTTCTACAAAAATGAACTAATGCTACTAAATTTTCAGGATTATCCAAAACATGCTGCAGTCGCAAAGGAACTAAGGAGATAACCTCAGTTAAATTCTGATTTAGAGAATTGCATGTGAGCAACAACTGCCCAACAATCTGAACCTTCTAAATTAAAAATTGTAAACCAAATTAATGATTGTAGTTCAGTAAATTTATAACCCATCTTATGACCTTACAATAAAATTTCATTCTAACTGCATTTATAGAATTAAATTCCTGATTTTAAACGTTAGAAAATGTTGGTGAAATATTTATCCTGGGTCTTTTGCCACAGTTTCCCATTAAAATATAGCTCTTGACGTACACAAAATTTCAGGTCTATCTTACAAACTACGGATGTAACAATACTTTAAATTTCCTGTAGCATCTCCGTTAAGAACACCTAATACAGAGTCCTGAGATGGCGGTGAATATATGATAACTTGGAAACGGTTCGCGAGGCAATTGTTAATAGTACACTGAGCCAGCGCTCCGTTTCGATTGCTAGAATGTCACAATTACAATTTCAGATTTCGAAACAATATTTGCCAATACTGCGAAACATTCAAATATTCCTTACTTCCGCTGCAACAAACAAATGAGACGGAATTGAGAATATATTAGTAAAAGTTTTTACCATCTATTGGGCCGATACATCAGCATGCCGCTCTTTAAACTTGCGGTACGCGCAATTCATACAATGACTAAACTATTCAGGCACCTATTTCTACATTCACGTTCTTTCAGCCGAAATAACTGCACTATTAAGAAAGTATACTAGAAATTTATTCATGTAGAAGCTTAAGATCTGAAAGTTAACGAAACGTACATTGTCAGACCAAATGAAATTATGTATCTGTTTGACGCGCAACGAGTATTTGTAGACGTTGCGGAAAGTATGGATACGATGTTCTTGCAGAATCATTCACGGTTGCTGACGATTACTGTCATCAACAGATTCGCGAATCAAAAGCCTGTCTGAAATCCGTAATAAATCAGTAAGTAAAGTAGCTACACTGCAATAAAAGTACACTCCTGGAAATGGAAAAGAACACATTGACACCGGTGTGTCAGACCCACCATACTTGCTCCGGACACTGCGGGAGGGCTGTACAAGCAATGATCACACGCACGGCACAGTGGACACACCAGGAACCGCGGTGTTGGCCGTCGAATGGCGCTAGCTGCGCAGCATTTGTGCACCGCCGCCGTCAGTGTCAGCCAGTTTGCCGTGGCATACGGAGCTCCATCGCAGTCTTTAACACTGGTAGCATGCCGTGACAGCGTGGACGTGAACCGTAAGTGCAGATGACGGACTTTGAGCGAGGGCGTATAGTGGGCATGCGGGAGGCCGGGTTGACGTACCGCCGAATTGCTCAACACGTGGGGCGTGAGGTCTCCACAGTACATCGATGTTGTCGCCAGTGGTCGGCGGAAGGTGCACGTGCCCGTCGACCTGGGACCAGACCGCAGCGACGCACGGATGCACGCCAAGACCGTAGGATCCTACGCAGTGCCGTAGGGGACCGCACCGCCACTTCCCAGCAAATTAGGGACACTGTTGCTCCTGGGGTATCGGCGAGGACCATTCGCAACCGTCTACATGAAGCTGGGCTACGGTCCCGCACACCGTTAGGCCGTCTTCCGCTCACGCCCCAACATCGTGCAGCCCGCCTCCAGTGGTGTCACGACAGGCGTGAATGGAGGGACGAATGGAGACGTGTCGTCTTCAGCGATGAGTCGCTTCTGCCTTGGTGCCAATGATGGTCGTATGCGTGTTTGGCGCCGTGCAGGTGAGCGCCACAATCAGGACTGCATACGACCGAGGCACACAGGGCCAACACCCGGCATCATGGTGTGGGGAGCGATCTCCTACACTGGCCGTACACCTCTGGTGATCGTCGAGGGGACACTGAATAGTGCACGGTACATCCAAACCGTCATCGAACCCATCGTTCTACCATTCCTAGACCGGCAAGGGAACTTGCTGTTCCAACAGGACAATGCACGTCCGCATGTATCCCGTGCCACCCAACGTGCTCTAGAAGGTGTAAGTCAACTACCCTGGCCAGCAAGATCTCCGGATCTGTCCCCCATTGAGCATGTTTGGGACTGGATGAAGCGTCGTCTCACGCGGTCTGCACGTTCAGCACGAACGCTGGTCCAACTGAGGCGCCAGGTGGAAATAGCATGTCAAGCCGTTCCACAGGACTACATCCAGCATCTCTACGATCGTCTCCATGGGGGAATAGCAGCCTGCATTGCTGCGAAAGGTGGATATACACTGTACTAGTGCCGACACTGTGCATGCTCTGTTGCCTGTGTATGTGCCTGTGGTTCTGTCAGTGTGATCATGTGATGTATCTGACCCCAGGAATGTGTCAATAAAGTTTCCCCTTCCTGGGACAATGAATTCACGGTGTTATTTCAATTTCCAGGAGTATCTTAAATTAGGCAACAAATCTGCAAGTGTCAGACTTTATTACTTGCTAAGGCGATTTATACACCAAAAAGTCTTCTGGTGGACGCTTGTTTGGAGTGGACATTATTTCAGCAGTATCTACAATTACGGTGAAACGTTAATAATCCAACATACAAGCCGTAATGCCGAAACCAAAACGATGTGATGTTCTATGTCTTAGTATAAAAGATTAAGAGTACTTTACAGCAGCTGTAAAGTAGGGAGTGGAAGATTTAGTCTCGTGAAACTTGCTCATTGTATATACGAAATTTTAAATAAAGATTTTAAGACGGATTATGATATTTAGTGGAGTTAAAGGTATACAGTACAAATGTTATCGTGCTTGCTTCAAAATATTACTAGTTTCCTCAATAATGCTTTACTGTTTGAATTTCGAAAATCGCGCTCTGGTGAAAATCTCACATCTAAGTTCACGCGCTTAAAACCCACAAGATATCCTAGGTACAAACAGAGCGCATACTCTAAAATACAATTTCAATCATTTCCATCACCCTCGAAACAATATTCCGAAACAAAGACATTGCGAAAGCACTGAACAAAAGACCTCTGCGGACGAAAAAGATTGCAACTGATCAGCCGATCACGTGATACGTCAACTATGGCGAAACATTAAGGCTCTCTAGATAAAGGAAGAAACCATGCACTACGGGACTTCCGGTGTTCATTATAGTAGTTTTATTCTTTTATTTTAGGATTACAAAGCTCATACGCTCATTTAAGCGGACGGTAGTTACGCAATTTAATTTTCGCAAGTATTCATAGGAATTATTTCACATTGTGTAATAGATTACTGTTTATCTGGACTAGTTCCGTTAACTAACTATATGCTGGATGGTTATATAGCTTAGTTTAGCTGTAACAGATCAGGATTACGATCACATCACTGGGATACTTTTGGAAGTATTTTGGTGTAAGGTGGCTGAACTGATATGCTGACCACCTGAAGGAAACCTCTGCCTATTCTGATAGTATGCTCGAACTGGGCTTCCGCTGTTATGCAAGTTTATCAGACAATATCGCCTTATGCTTTCGATTAAATCATAACATTCATACATGTGCGCATACTTCGCCGAGTCACTCCAATATAAAAAAGGCCTAAAGTGGCAAGGAGGTACTCAACGTCTGATAACGTTGTCTGGTTTTCGTTGATCTAGTCAGAAGAAGGGTGCGGGACGCAAAGCAAATAAACCTTTTGGATAGATACATGAAAATATTTGGAAAAACAAAATTTCTAAAACTTACAAGTGGGTATCCGCAGCGTTGTATCATTGATTTGGATTTGACTTTATAAATGAGTGACTATTTCGTGTTAGCTTGACAGTTTTCAACCAATGGGGCAACTTCCCGGTGTCGGCTAAGAACACGTAATAGTTTGCGAGCAGGTTCGATGCGCGGGGGTAATCATAGGAGTTTTAGATCTATGGCTCAAGTTAGTGTCGATTTCGAAATATTTTTCTCGAGTAAAATGTCCTCGTAAAAGGCATTTCAGTACCATGGTTTTTATTGGTCGAATTATTTGTTGGATGCACTTTATATTGCAAAGCCTTGTGAATACGCATTTTACCATCAATTCTCCTAACACGAAATGAAGAAGCTATAATAGGCTTTTAGAGTATTGTAGTTTAAGTTTATGATGGACATAAAAGTTGTTATACGTAACAGAGAAATTAAAAATATTAAGTTTCATGATTTCTTCAACATTAAACGAATATAACGATTTACAATATTTAAATCTGATCTCATACGTACTGATTCACAGAAGTAACCCTTGAGGCGGAGATGAACGCGATCCCACCAATCGGCAGTGTGACACCATCTACGCTCCATACTGGCTCACTGTTATTAGTGGAGAGGGCTGAACACACGAAAAACGTAGATACAGTAACCATTGGTGTAACAGCTGTAAATTGCCGCAGCTATGTTGGGACAGTACCACAGATACAAGCGCTAATAGAAAGCACTGATGCTCAAATTATAGGCACTGATAGCTGGCTAAAGCCAGATATAAGCCCAGCCGAAATTTTTGCGGAGAACCTAACGGTATTCCGAAAGGATAGGCAAAACAGGCTTGGCGGTGATGTGTTTGTTGCCAGCAGAAGCAGTTTATCTTGTTGCGAAATTGTTGTAGATACATCCTGTGAGTTAGTATGGGCAAATATTGTTGACAACCGGAATAAAATAGTGTCCTTTTACCGACCCCTCTTTTCAGATACAGTTGCTGAAAGGTTCAAATAAAACTTGAGTGATTTCAAACATACCCGACTCTGACAATAATTGGTGGTGAGTAATTTACCCTCGATATGTTGGCAGAAATACATGTTTATTTCCGGAGGTACGCATAAAATATCATCCGAAATTATGCTAAACACATTCACTGAAAATTTCAAGCAGTTAGAGTCCCACGCGAATAGTAAACGGTTGTGAAAACCGTTGACCTCATAGGAACAAATAATCCTGAGTTAATAACAAGCATCAAAACCGATTCTGGGATAAGTGTACACAGGGTTGTCGTAGCGAGATTGAATACTGTAATCCCCAAATCCTCGAAAAATATACCTATTCAAAAACGCAGATAAAAATTCACTTCACACCTTCCTAAGAGAATCTCCACTCATTCCAAGTTAATATAAGTGTAGACCAGATGTAGTCTAAATTCAAAGAAATAGTATCGGCAGAAATTTAAAGATTTACACCAAATAAATTAAACGACCGAGCTTATCCTCCTTGGTATACAAAACGGGTTAGAACACTTACAGAAACAAACATACCTAATTTAAACAGACGCAAAATCTATTGGATTGGCAATCTTTTTCAGAAGCTCGAAATTAAGCGCGATCTTCAATGCGAGATGCTTATAACAATTTCCACAAAGAAACTGTCACGAAACCTGGCAGAAAATCCAAATAAATTCTGGTCGTAAATGAAGTATGTCAGCGGCAAGTAACAATCAAGGCCTTCTCTGCACGATAGCAATGGAGATACTATCGAAGACAGTGCTGCCAAAGCAGAGTTACTAAACACAGCCTTCCGAAAAGCCTTCCCAAAAAGTAGTAAATATTCCGGAATTCGAATCGAGAACAGCTGCCGACATGAGTTATGTAGAAGTAAATATCCTCTGAGTAGTGGAACAACTTGAAGAAACTTAAATCACTTAATAAAAGCAAGTCTTCTGGTCCAGACTGTATACCAAATAGGTTCCTTTCGGAGCTTGCTGATGCATTAGCTCCATACTTAATCATATACAACCGTTCGTTCAACGAAAGATCCGTACCCAAAGACTGGAAAGTTGCACAGTTCATACCAGTATTCAAGAAAGGTAGGAGTAAAACAAAATTACAGGCCCATTTCGTTAACGTCGATATGCAGCAGGATTTTAGAACATTTCTGTTCAAACAATGAATTACCTCGAAGAAAACGGTCTTTCCTACAGTCAACATGGTTTAGGAAACATGTGAAACAACTAGCCCTTTATTCACATGAAGTGCTGAGTGCTACTGACAGGGGATTTCAGATTCCCTATTTCTCGATTTCCGGAAGGCTTTTGACATATCACACAAGCGGCTCGTACTGAAATTGCGTGCTTATGGAATATCGCCGCAGTTATGTGACTGGATTTTTAATTTCCTGTCAGAAGTCACAGTTCGTAGTAATTTACGGAGTCATCGAGTAGAACAGAAGTGATTTCTGGCGTTCCCAAAGGTAGTGTTAGAGGCCCTTTGCTGTTCCTTATCTATATAAACGATTTGGGAGAATCTGAGCAGCCGTCTTCGGTTGTATGCAGATGACGCTATGGTTTATCGACTAATAAAGTTATCAGAAGATCAGAAACTGAAAAACCATTTAGAAAAAAGGTGGCAGTTGACCTTAAATAACGAAGAGGGCGCGGTCATCCACATGAGTGCTTAAAGGAATTCGTTAAACTTCGGTTCACGATAAATGAGTAATCTAAAATCCGTAAATTCAACTAAATACTTAGGCATTACAATTACGAACAACTTAAACTGGAGGAACACAAAATGTTGTGGGGAAGACTAACCAAAGACTGCGTTTTATTGGCAGGACACTTAGAAAATTTAACAGATCTAAGGAGACTGCCTACTCCACGCTTGTCCGTCCTTTTAGAACACTGCTGCGCGGCGTGGGATCCTCACCAGATAGAACTGACGGAATGCATCGAAAAAGTTTAAAGAAAGGCAGAACGTTTTGCATTATCGCGAAATATAGGGGAGTGTCACAGAAATGATACAGGATTTGGGATGGACGTCATTGAAAGGCGTTTTTCGTTGCGACGAAATCTTCAGAAAATTCCATTCACCACTTTTCTCCTACGAATCCGAAAATATTTTGTTGACACCGACTTACATAGGGAGGAACGATCACCAAGATAACGGAAATCAGAGCTCGTACGGAAAGATAACAGGTGTTCATTCTCTCCGTGCGCTATACGAGATTGGAATAGACTTGTGAAGGTGGTTCGATGAACGCTCTGCCAGGCACTTAAATGTGATTTGCAGAGTATCCATGTAGATGTAGAGGGGACAATTGAGTATATAAACAGCAACAGAATCAAGGGCCGCGTCAATTCACGTTAGGGTGTGGAACATGCAGTTCATGCCGACTTACGCCAATGAAGGAGATACTTCAGACTTATGGTGACCCCCAAGGCACTTTCATCGACAGCAAAAGTCTAACGCGGTACATTCGCGTCGGTAGGTATCAGTACTTCTCAGAATTTCTCAAGTCAACCACATTTGTTAAGAGGATGTAGAATCTGGAGTATTACTGAATAAAACATTACTACAGCTTTTAATATTTTCGACAACCATACACCGACACCATTATCTTCCCGCCGCGGTTCACTGAACGTAGGCATGAAACTACTTAACAGCTGCCCTACCCCCATTTCATAAACTGTACAAAAAAATCTGAAGATTTCCGACGTGTCAAAATACACTAGTTCTGCGAGCACTCTCCTATATCCTCAATATTCGTAACCCTGAATGGAAAGGTAAAGGTTGTCATTGAAGATAAAATATTCTAAGGTGCTTAGATGCGTCACGTTCAATTTCTTGTAGCGCAATCTACGTTTCAACCACACTGCTGGTATCTTCTGCTGTTCATCTAATCAGTAAAAAGAGATTTTTATCGGTTATATGAACACTAGAAGATCCTGAAGATCCGAGCAGACTGGTTGGAACGTCGATTGCGACAGAAATTTAAGATGAACATGATGCGGCTTAACTTAAGATTTTAGCTTAAACTTTTAACTGAACTTTATCGGGATGTGAAACGAACATGACGCTTAACTCCATCCAAATGTTGAAAAAGCAAAGACGAAAATCAAATTTGATTCTGACGCCTGCCATAACCACCGTGGTTGAAACTATACTATGTCGACTAACTTTAGTCTCCCATTCAGCCGGTTCCAAGCTAATTCCGCTATCATTTTAAGTATAAACATTTGCCAATTGTGATAGCTATTTGGTTCAAATGGCTCTGAGCACTATCGGACTTAACTTCTGAGGTCATCAGTCCCCTAGAACTTATAACTACTTAAACCTAACTAACCTAAGGACATCACACACATCCATACCCCAGGCAGGATTCGAACCTGCGACCGTAGCGGTCACGTGGTTCCAGACTGAAGCGCCTAGAACCGCACGGCCACATCGGCCGGCTGTAGTAGCTATTTACCTCGATATGGATGAATATTTGAGTATCAACCAAACAGAAAACTACGCATGTATTTTAACTTTAACAAAGGTGTATCTTACTTTTCAATCGTTTGCGTAAAATCAATGCTGTGGAAATCAAGGACAACGAGGTAGCACACCACGACGCCTGGAGACAAACGCTAACGGTTATTTACTCTACAACAAGGCGCTGCGGTCAACACTGGAAGTACATGTCTACCGCGAGATCCGCTCTGCAGTGCAGTTCGACCTGGAAATCGAGCCTACCCAGCTGACGCGCCCTCTTGGCGTGTAGCGGAAGAACTTAATACCCTTACACACATACCAACTTATCGGCGGACCGACCGACCGTCCAATTTCGTGGCGGCCTACACACGTCCCGACCGCCTGCACTGAAGCCATTACAGCGCCGCCCCTATTGTTGTGATTTGCTTATCTTAAATTCATTGTATTTATTTCTTACGGGAGTCCGTTAGTTTTACACACAAACAAAAACGGGAGTTTTCCTTGTCTGTTTTAGAAGTAACAAGACCAAAGCGGCAAAGAGGTCGCTGTTTAAAACAATTGGGAGCCGATGTTCTTCGTAATTATCTAAGTCATGGACTAATCATGGCTTTAGGAGGTGCTGAATATTATCAAACCATTCTTAACGAAAAAAAAAGTCATGGAAGATGCTATACGCCGCGAGGAGAGGCTGTTAGTTACATTACGATTTCAAGCCATTCAGTACTGTTTTATCCCCACAACGTGATTTACAGTAGACTGCGGAAACACATCATGTGAATGCAAAACAAATAAAACAAAGCAAATTCATGTAAACGTTATAATTTCTTTATACAAATAGCATAAAAGGTAACCTGCACGTTAAGAGACTCGTTTCAAATTCAAACAATTAAAACTGCTCATTGTGATGGCGCACATAATCTAAAAGCAGAGAACTTGGATAAACGTTAAACTTTTCTAATACTTTTAACAGTAAGGTTCAAATGGCTCTTAGGACTATGGGACTTGACATCTGAGTTCACCAGTCCCTTAGAACTTAGAACTACTTAAACCTAACTAACCTAAGGACATCACACACACCCATGCCTGAGGCAGGTTTCGAACCTGCGACCGTAGTGGTCGCGCGGTTCCAGTCTGAAGCGCCTAGAACCCCTCGGCCACACCGGCCGGCTTTAACAGTAAGGCAATTATATTTTATGAATTAACGTCCATTGAATGTGATATTTCCGTTTTTAGATACAATTTCCAATAAGCAACGGAAACAGAACCTAAAAACAGAAATACAGAAGGTCGACGGACTTCCATTCTCGCTCGCTCTCTCTCTCTCTCTCTCTCTCTCTCTCTCTCTCTCTCTCTCTCTCTCTCTCTCTCTCTTCTCTGAGGCACGAAAGCATTATGGATTCCCTTAAAAAATAAGAAAAGTGCTTAATTTCTTGCATATATATTACTATACTCTTCGCATGACGTGTCCAACAAATAGCTGGAGACTTTCAATTTGTCCAGAAACTTTGTCCTTAAGCGTTTCGTCCTCCTCGGACCCTGTCTTGCATTTTAGAACAGCATTTAATCACGCGCACAGTGACAGAAAACGGAAATGGAAATTTATTCTGGCGATTGGCGCGACAGCGCTACACAAGCCACTGTTTGTTGGGTGTATAAGAAGTTCGTCGGTCGGTCGGTGAAATCGCGTACACATGCCCAGTTTATCGGTCGGTCGGTTGGTGTGTGTGTGTGTAGGGGCCTTTAGAAATGCCTATCTTGTAAATATAGCTACTTGCAGGAAAAAAATTGTTATTGGTAGTAAAACCACTAGAAGAAAATGTTCATTTTCAAATGTTTTAACTTCTGTCACAGCGAAAAGGCGTAAGGATAGAATGTAATCCAAGACCACCAATGCCCTCTGGTGCTGGTTTCGTGAATCATACTGCCTCCGATATATTCCGACGTCCGCTGATGACCCCACAGCAGTTCGGCGTTGTAGTTCAGGCAGTCCGTTAAGAAGCAGTGGCAAGTATGTGTATGTGTATGTCTATGGTTATACATTAGTATGGTACGTCAACTGTGGGTGGTGATTAATTATGATATAGATGTTTAATATTATAATTTTAAAATACGCTGGTATTCTTTCAAATTGTAAATGTGTTTACTTCGTCAGATTTCTGTTCTAACACTCCATCTTTTCCATTACAAAACAAATCTGATGGAATTACTCGTATCCTTCCCTTTTTATGTTTGTTATGAAATACAACTGTTCAATAACGAAGATCTTCTCCTGCGAGTTCTTAATGGGGTATCGAAACCTCTTAATCGAGCTCTCAGTTTCGTACTGTGGATAGTACGAAAAGAAACATTAACTGTTCCAGTATAATACCTATTAAACATCTAATAAGGATCTTACGTTTTTTTTAATGCTGAATGTATAACGTACATGTTTCCTCAGTTGTTGACGTTAAGAGATTCTTAGTCAGCGTCCTACCAGTATATCTCAAATGTGACTTGCAAGAAACTATTTCAAAGTATTAATAGGTAGTAAAAACATCTCCTTGCCGTACTCATATTTTTAAAATTATTCCTTGAATGTTATTACAGTGCCAGGGGGCTAAAATCATGGAAAAACAAAATTTCTCAAATCCATCCTCAGTTCTTCATGGCAGTAAGTTTGCCATTGTTTCGTGAATCGCGCCTAAATAGTGACAGTCTTAACACTTAAGCTACTCATTGCACGTGTAATCTTTAATTTTAGCCTTAAAACCTTCACCTCATTGAACAATTTTTGTTGCAGAAGCTATGGCCCAAAAAACTGACCTCGAATTACAGCCAGAACCTCATCCTTCTGTTTCCACAAGCCTCGTGCCAGAAGATAGCACGGAATCTGAAGCGGTTTCTACTCAGCATCGTGACCCGGCTGCAAATGGGCTTAAAACAGTTAACGTTCTGAAAGAGTGGCCTATAATTACCGCTACCGTAAAGAAGGCTGAAGACCTCTACAGGTCGCTGAAAACTTCTAATAGAATCTTCAGCTGGAGCTTCAATCTTGCTGAGAAGTCCGTAATCGCTCTCCGTGAGGGGTCAACGAAGGTTCTGTCAACGTTCTACCCTGCCATACGTATAGCTGACCTAGCCGCCAGCGAGCTGGCGGAAGAAATGCAAAAGAAGCTACCAGTTGTTAGGCAGTCACCTACTGAGGTAACATAACTCATTCCTACATGCTTTGCCAGCAGAGTGAAGATAAATGTTAAGCAGTAATGTTGTTGCAGGTATCGGAGGCTGTAAAAGTGGCATTCAGCGACCTGATTTCTTTGGTCGTTGATAAAATTGAATTTATGGTAAACAGCGGCAAGACGCGGACGCATAACGCGACAAGAAGCGTCGTCCAGATGTACAGGAAGCTGGTGGTCACTCTGGATAAGTGGATGGAAGAAATGGAAAAATACATTGAGGCTAAATCTAAAGGAGTACAAGGTACTTAAGATTCCGTCAGTAAATCTTAAGTCATATCCTAGTTGTAGTTTTCTAGGAAAACATTGTGTGAACAAGTTCGTTTATTCCGTACTTCAGCGATGACTTCGCCACGTAATACAATGTAGCGGTCATAGTTAAAAACTAACGATGTCTCAGAGTTAAGAGATAAGATGGCTTCTCACCAGTCGAAACTAACTATTAACGTTCCCATCTCGGGACGTAATTCTTCGGCTCGTATTGGCATTGTCTTACAAAAGCCTGTCTTCGTTTGATTCCTGACTGAATTTTTTTTGTTCTTTCGGGAGCACACCCGTAGTCTCACTTCATGGGACAAATCTTAATGTCCTCGAAACTTCCAGAACCATGTCGCTCTCTTAGAATGCGACGTAACTGTGGGAGACTTCCGCAATTCAGGTCGTCGTCGTCTCTTGGCTACATTCTTAGTCCACACATATTCAAAATCCCCCTGGTCTTTGTCTTGTCTTAGTTCTCGTGAACAACGCCGCAAATTTAAACTGCGGTGCGAAATTTTGAGACTCTAACTACCACCCGTTGACGTCGTGCCTATGTTTTCCTGATTCTTCAGTCTGTTGGCTGACATATGTAACCATCGTAAGTGGCTGACAATGCAAGACTTGACTTGCATTACTGTCTACAGATCGCAGTACAGCAGTGCGTAAATTTAAAATTTACAAACTTTCCTGAAAGTAAGTTTATAGTAACTTAAATTGCTCAAAGGTGAATTTAATTTTCCTGGTGAGCGTAATACAGCAAACTTCGTTAACTACGAAATCCAGTAGTTTATGCCCGCAATCAACATAAGTGCCTGCTTAAAACCATAGAAATAACATTGAAACGTGACGGTACGTCGCATATTTGGACACTTGGAGTTCGTTACAAAAGGTGTAAATAGTTTTTAAATTATCTTTACGCGACGTATGACAAAACTTAAATTACCAAAACGCAAATATCGATGCAATTACCAAATTTTTTTGGTATAATCTCTAACATAGGCCATAAAGATCAGAATGCTTTAAACTCGCTCCAGTTTTGTTTCGTCTAGAGGTAAGCAGCCATTGTAGTGCTGTCTGGTTTTCTCTAATATGAAAAATCTAATAGATTATTACAAAGTGTATTGACTGATCACTTCTCATGATCGTAACCATAAATTACCAAGTTTCTACAGGACTTGGTAGTGAAGGGAACTCATCTCCCCTAGCTGGATTTGGTCGGCCATTACGCAGACTGTATTTGATTAAAATAGTGTCATACTAAATGTAAATGCGAGACTTTTAAATTTTGATCTTCCATTAATTTCAAAGTTGGAATCAAAAATACATTTCGTTAACTAATATGTATAATACTGAGTTCGGTATGTTTAATTTTGGCCGCCTGACAGGAAACGAAATTCTTTTCAGTTCTGCCTTGCAAATATTTAACAAGAAATACTGAACAGAATTACATTCCGCAAGATATTAATCTTTGCAATTGGCTACATAACCAGTAGCCCTAAACTATTAGTAATTGGTTTTCATAAGAATACCCATATTTTCTTTTCTAAATAGCAGCGCTCTTGCAAACTATTTATTAGAAGGCGGTGAGTCGCGTGCTGTGTTCAAAAATACATAGTACGTTCTTCGAGACAGCCGATGTCCGTACGAGTGTTACCGCGGTATAACTTAAGTCTCGTGCTAACCCACAATATTTAAAGCCATCCCAACCAAAAATCATAAAATATATAATTACAAGAATAAAATAATTATACCGTGATAAACGGCAATATTAAACGTGTGCCTACCGGATGGCACAGAGTTTGGCTCACTTCCTAAAGATAAGATCCTCTACTTAAAAAATTGTAGAGTGACTTAAATGCACGGATTAATCATTAACAAATGTCTTCTGCAGCTCCAGAGGTACAGGAGCAAACATCAGTGACGGAACCACCGCAGATCAACGCTCGCACACTGCCGAGGAAAGCTCTGCATGTCGCCACGAATGTCGCCCTATTTTACGTCGGCGCCACCGTCTGGGTGTTGTCCAGACTGCCCCTCATCGGAGCGTATCTGGACCAGACTCCCTCTCCCGCTTCATCCGAATCAACTTCGCCAGCAAGACAGGCGGAACAGCAGTCCTCCCGCCCGTCCTCCGAGTCATCAACAGCTTCTGCATCAGCAACCACTGTTGTCGCTGCCATAGCGTCCGCTGCCGCCGAAACCGTGGAGAAACTCGCCAGTCCGCCGGTTCAAGAGAGTCTGTCTTCCAAAGCAGAACAGTCTAAGGAATAACATTAAACGCTAAAACTGCGTTTAGTTTTAATCATTCTTTGATAGTACAGTTGTTAAAGTTGAGTTAGTGCTTAATTACACTAACTTCAAGAGGATTGCCTCTTATAAAAAAATTTGAATGCTAATTTAATGTTTAGTAAACAGTGTATAAAACGGCAAATAAAGTATTATTGTTGAGCTTTAAAATTGTTTAAGATTTCCTGAAACTCCTGATTCTTTCCCTTGATTCTTTCCCTAGTTCCCTTAGTGTCAGACCTGAAAGTAATTGTGTGTGTGTGTGTGTGTGTGTGTGTGTGTGTGTGTGTGTGTGTGTGTGTGTGTGTGTGTGTGTGTGTGTGTGTGTTTTTACCTAGAAAATAATTCATATAGTTCTTCCGTCATTTTGGTGTGGTCTTAGTTCTGAACGTAGTGACTGCAATCATTATGCACCACATGGCGGCTTAATAATGTAAATCAAACTGCCAACCATCAGCAGAAATGTGTGCGTTAATAATACCTCTTTTCCTTTGCCAATTAGACATAAAATAGAGTTGACTTAGGAAGCGTCTTGTCCCCACGATCATTCAAATGTTGAAACTAGTTTACGCAGTGGCCATCAAACAGCGCTTGCAGGCCGCATGCATCTCGAATCAAGTGTTCGTGCAGCGCCCGGTTCTCGGCAGTGGTTAGCTAATAGTAAGCTTCTAGCAAATAACAGCAGAATAAAAAAAGTAAACTTGAAGGATTTAAGTGTTTCTTAAACAAGAGCTGTCAAGAGACAATATTTCAATGCATGCTTAATTTTAATATTCCATCAATTCGGCCTTGAACTAAGTGAAGTTTGCCGCCAATGTAAAAACATTGGTATGTAGCTTGGCCACTGTGGGTTTAAAAGTGAGAAGGGGCGGAAATGTCTTCCAATGGTGACAACTCACGACCGTGCGCAACTAGCATCGATCGACCGCTGTAGCACGAGTGTCTGGCACAAGTAGCATGGATTCGTCAATGTGTGTTATAGAGACGGCTCTCTTCAGATGTGGTGCGTGTTTGTAGCAACTAATATGAAATCAAATTAAGCGTTTTGTAAGACAATGCTATGACCGAAAGAATATTTAAAACATGCGGTAAACATTTGTTATCGTGATATTGCAGTCACTTATATCACTAAATTACATTGGTTCCCAACTAATATTAATATCGGTAGGGGAAGGTGTGAATAAGTGACCAGGATGGGAAAAGCGGGTGTTGCCTATCTTTTGCCTTGAACAACCCCAGCGTCTACCGAAAAGTGGTCAGATTAATTATAGTATACATAGACATTGTCAGTGAGTTTGACAAAGGAAGAGTGTACAATTATTTTTCAGTAAAACCTTTTTTTAGCCGTCTAAGGTAAGACAAGTCATTTATATTTTTCTTGTTACTTCACTTGGATGGAGAGTAATAGTTTTTACGTCAATGTTTAAACAACGTCTTTTGACCTACAAATTTAGTTCCCAATTACGTATTCCGCTTTGACAGCTTCTCGTAACGAATGGAACACTAACGCTAACTCGGCGCCCGATAGTGAAAAATTTCCAATGTGTACCCCAGTAAGAGTTAGTTACTTCCAAAAAATTCGCAGCTAAAACTGATTTCTAAACCCTTTAAACATAAAAATGTCATCCACCATCCTCTCTCTTTATGAAAGTTTTGGATTACCAGTAATTAAGATATATTATTTAAAACCGTCCCTGCTCTATTTGACGCAACACAAAAGCCCGATTGGAAGTGTTATGCCGCATCCCCTTGGTATTCTTTCAGATACTGGAGCGTGAAGATGCCTATAATATGTGTCACCAAAATAGTAAACAAACACGGGATCCTGTTGCGATGTCACTGACCACAGTATCCGCTTCGGTACAGAAACTTGATCAGTAATGTAAGCATTCAGAAAAAGGATGTAGTTCCAATTTAAGATATTCTTTTTCAATTAAAAATATTTGGTGTGATAACTTTTAAGATGTAGATTCAAAATTTCTAAATGGTAAGCTATCAATTACCTTGGTTCGGTGAAAATTGAAATTTTCTTTGAATGTCCACCAAGCATCCCCGTCCCCTTTCGTAAGTGGGCCGATGTTTTGTCCTACAGTGTCAGTAGAGGCTCTTAAACAAGGAAGTTTGACGACCACTGATTATTAACGTATGTCGAATTGTTTGACCCCACATTTAAGTTGGTGTGCTTTACCATTATCCAGGTATTCTCCTGATTATACTTTGCTATATTAATTCCTAAGCGATACTCTCACACCATAGAACTTTTATTTCTAGTATGGTGTTAGGTTGTGGGTGCAGCCACAACGTCCGTATATTACACAGAGGCGTCTACAAGGGGGACACACTATCCTACCGGATCTAAGTAGATAATTTATGCATTACAGAACTCTCATGCGTTTCTACAAATGATTACCTGTTCTTCCGCTAAACGACGGATCTAACATTGCCGAGTGTAAGGGGAAACGACGGTGGCTTAACAGAAACTGCAGTTCTATTGTTACGGTGCTCACGAAAATAGTCGCGGCGGAGATCTCAGCATTGTTTTTCACTCTTCGCAGTTGTGAACCTTGGAGAACATTACCGAAATAGAGTGCTCGATCTTTTCTTCGTCACTTTCTTGTACAGAACTTAACACTCTACAGATAGTGGCAGTTTCAACGCCTATTGTATTTTAAACAGTTGCGCTATCTGTCCACATTTCCTACAACACAACCTCATCGTCTGATGCTCAGCTTAATCTAAACAGTAAGTTAGATTTTATATGCACATTGACGACAATTAATGACAGTTATGTTCGTCCTGCCTGTCGGGAATGAGCGTGAGGCTGCGAGCAATGTGGGTTATGGACAGTAGATGCACTTACGTACTGTGCGACAGGTTGGGAATTTGGAGTGGATGTGAAACGTGCTCGGATAGCCGAAACGATGAAGGTGATGGCTCGCGTAAAGCGGAAATTCCGGGTTCGAGACCCGGCCCGAAACAAATATTCGCTTGTCACCATCGAATTTATTTCAGTGCCCAATTGCTGCTACTGTCGGAATTTCAATTTCGTCGAGTTACAATTTGTCTTGGACAAAGTGAATGCATTGTCCTGTAAGTTAGACGATATTAGTGTTAGAGGAAGAGAGTCGGGCGGTGCTGTGGTTGTATTCCCTATACTAACGCAATATTATAGCCATCTTGTGTGAAAGAAGAGAGGGAAAATTGCTCAATACCAAACTCGAAAAGGTGTTGGGGTTTCTTAAACACTATGAGGGCGCAATCCATCGTGATATGTAGCCGCATGGGTATGAATTAAACACCCAGGTTGCTATGGCTACGCAATAAGCTGTCAAATCATTTTTATTCGAACCAAGGCTGTTAAGGGTTGACTCTACCCACCAATTTGAAAGCTGTTTTTAAAGGTTTCCTCCATCAACATTCATTCCCATAATGTAAAAAGACGGTCTTCGGATATACTAATGAAACAGGCCATCGTTTAAAGTATAAGTGAATTCTACTTTCAAAAAATAAATATCTATTGGATAACATTCAGACATCTCAGATAAAATAACGTTAAGTGTATATATTTCTTTGGGCACTGCAGTTTCTCAATGTCGAAAAAGCTATATAAGAAAAGCCATTTTCTGAATCTTGTCTCCTCTTGGATAAATTTCTGCTAACGCCCTTCACATAGCTTATAATTTCTCCTCTAATTTTTGCAATACCCCTGACATATCGTATAATTTAGTGACCGCTTTTGAAAACGTTAAAATATCTTGTTACGCTGTTTTCCAGTATACCACTATTGCAATTGTCAGTCAAATGGTTCAAATGGTTCTGAGCACTATGGGACTCGACTTCTGAGGTCATCAGTCCCCTAGAACTTAGAACTACTTAAACGTAACCAACCTAAGGACATCACACACATCCATGCCCGAGGCAGGATTCGAACCCGCGACCGTAGCAGTCTCGCGGTTCCAGACTGTAGCACCTATAAACGCCCGGCCATTCCGACCGCCAATTGTCAGTCATCATGAGAAATTTTTCTTATGTTTCCAGGTTGCAAACAAGTTTCCGATCACTCACATACACTAGTTTCGTAGAGTATTGCCAGGAGTCATGTGAAGCGACATGTTGAAATATTTTTTGATGACATACCTTTTTTGATGACATACCTTTTTCCTCTAAAATCAGTTTCGATGCCATGTCTGACAACCCATCACTGTATCTTCTCCAGTTCTCTTCTACATATAAACTGATATTCATCCGTCAGGCTTTCTCAGATTTTTAGAAGTTCTGTGCGCAGTATCTTCCCCGTGTGTGAAATATGATTGACTGTCCATCAATAGCCGCGCGGGATTAGCCGAGCAGTCGAGGCGCTGCAGTAGTGGACTGTGCGGCTGGTCCCGGCGGAGGTTCGAGTCCTCCGTCGGGCTTGGGTGTTTGTGTTTGTCCTTAGGACAATTTAGGTTAAGTAGTGTGTAAGCTTAGGGACTGATGACCTTAGCAGTAAGGTCGCATAAGATTTCACACACATTTGAACATTTTTTGTCCATCAATAACTGCGCTGCTTTGCCATTCTTTTCCTCATTGTAAGACCAAAGAAATTTGCCTAGATTCTTTCCTTGTGTTACCTAGATTCTTTCTTTATGGTGTCAGCAACTGGAGTTATCCACATACCGTCCTGAGTAGTTTTCTCGATATTATTTCCGCGTACCTATCCAATGCACTTCATTCAAACTGCAATATAAATGTTTATTCTTTGGAGGTGGAAGTGCTATCGAGGAGGCAGTGAGAAGATAATTTTTAAATCATACAATTAGCACCTTTCGTGATACTGAAACGCATTTTGTTTCTACTATCTCCCAATGCGTCTGGTTGGATTATCTCTATTACGATAATCAGAAGTGGGCTGATCAACACTGCTCAACACTGCTCATAATATCAAAACGCGCTGGTTACAAATTACCATGAATTAGTATGAACCACTTTTCGTTTATTGTTTGTTCTGATTCGAAACAGAACTGGGTTAGTGCCATGAAAATAAGCATGTGCATTTGATTGTTCAAATCTGTGTCACATTAATATTGTAAAAGTATTCTCCTAAATTATTTTCTGTGTTTAAATGTTTTGGCGAATTTCATTTTTTCATTGTATTCGTAAAGTTGTGTTTTAACCGTAGCTAAACGCATTTTCCAAATTACTTCTGTTTCAGAAGGCCTCTAATTGCCTGTCTTTGGGTAGATTCACTTTTTGTCTGTAGTACCAATATTACATAGTCGCTATCAACTTCAGAAATCTCATTCTGGAAACATCCCCCAGGCTGTGGCTAAGCCATGTCTCCGCAATATCCTTTCTTTCAGGAGTGCTAGTTCTGCATGGTTCGCAGGAGAGCTTCTGTAAAGTTTGGAAGGTAGGAGACGAGGTACTGGCAGAAGTAAAGCTGTGGGTACCAGCCGTGAGTCGTGCTTCGGTAGCTCAGTTGGTAGAGCACTTGCCCGTGAAAGGCAAAGGTCCCGAGTTCGAGTCTCGGTCGGGCACACAGTTTTAATCTGCCAGGAAGTTTCAGAAATCTTGTTACAGCCCTTTCTCTGACGTCAGTGAAGTTAAATGTTCTGGTTGGAGTTTGTTCGCGAATCAATAGCAAAGCGATATCGGTGTAATTCCTTTTACGGCCAGTCAGCAAATAATCATCTCTCCTTCTAATGAAACAGAATCAGAAGCAGTAACGAACCAAGTCGTGTACTGGAAAACAGCACTAAAAATAAATATGAGAAGTACTCCTTACAGAAAAAAATATTATGCTTTAAGTAAAAATGCCACCCTTAAAAACTTTTTGTTGGTTAAATGAAACACAGTCGACTACGAACTCATCTGATATGGGACGCCAACTATCGAGGTAAAATGAGGCCAAGGTATATGGAAAAATCTGGATGAAACTGCTTTCGTTTAAGCTGGACGACAGAACTACGTACATCAGTATGGACTGGTGTAAATTTAAAAACTATTCCCAGTACAAATTTCGCGTCTCCAACACTCCGCCATCCATAGGAAAATGTATTGCTCACTGAAACGAATATTTAATCGCAGCTAGTAAACGAGATTATGTAGCCAGATTTTTGTACCCCTGTAAACATAACAAATTTTTTTCCTTTAAAATTAAAATCTAGCTTCGAAAGACAAGTATTCCGTCACATGACGAGCTGAATCATTCCCTTGCTTTTATTTCTGTAAAATTCAGTTGCCTGCAGAAGAAAATAGACCATGTTCTCTGTCACGGATACAGTAATATATTGCAAGTGACCTTTCTGATGAACTTATCCTCAGATTCACCGGAGGTAATTGACAGGAATCGCGAGATGTTTACTGAATCAAAACAGGATTTGAATGATGATTGGAAAGAACGCAAATTTCAGTTTATCGCAGGACGACATCTATCGCACAGGAACGTTCTTAAACAAGGATCATAGGAGATGATGCTTCAATTCTTTATACGCAGTCCAAAAGAATACAGTTCTCGATACGGGTTCAGTAAAGGATTCAGAGGGAGTAACATCAGTAAGGAACATGACCAAGTCTTAAGACGTAATTAAACAGTTTTCGGAATTACATGTTTATTTACTGTGCCTGACATTTTGCTTTGTTGCCTTACTGCAATCAATGAGACTAAACCTTATCATTAAATGGTGGCATACATGAGGAGTTTTGTTTATTGCCGATAGCTGACAGAAACAGGGTTGTTTTTCATTCAGTTTGATAGTGACATTATCTAATATCTTCTGGAGAATACCATTTGCATTCATCAATTACGACCGCATAGATACAGTTCTTGGCTACCATAAATTACTTACCCAACAAAATAAGACTTCAGATGAAACTTCCTAGCAGATTAAAACCGTGTTCCGGACTGAGACTCGAACTCGGGACCTTTGCGTTCCGCTGACAAGTGCTCTACCATCTGAGCTACCCAAGCACGACTCATGCCCCGTCCTCACAGCTTCATTTCCGCCAGTACCTCGTCTCCTACCTTCCAAACTTTACAGAATCTCTCCTGCGAACCTTGCTTCTGTCAATCGAAAGTAGAAAATGGTTCAAATGACTGTGAGCACTATGGAACTTAACTTGCGAGTTCACCAGTCCCCTATAACTTAGAACTACTTAAACCCAACCAATCCAAGGACACCACACACATCCATGCCCGAGGCAAGACTCGAACCCGCGATCGTAACGGTCGCGCGATACGAAGGGACACATAAAAAATAAAATAACAAATAAGTTTTGATACGGAATATAGATAATGATGACATATATAATGAACTCGAATAACTGCGATTGTGATTCCGCATCAGCTGTAGAATATTTCATGAAAATAAAAATTTGTGCAAGATCGGGATTTCCCACCTGTCGCGAAAAGTTGCCGTAAACTACTTCGGCTACCTGACACAAAATTTTCAGTTGTTCTGAAATATTCTGCAGCTAATGCGGAAGTATAATCGCACTTTGCAAATTCACATGTAACTGGTTCTGACTGTCTTAGACACTGCACTGTAGATAGTGACATTACTCTACTCTAACAAAAATTAGAAATTAATTGTCAATAGAGTCAGTTCAGGCCTACCTTTTGAGAAATATGTGTAGTAATGTACTGAGAAGTCCTCATTAATTGAAGGTGACAAACGGAGGAAAATGTGAGCAGTACTAAAAATGTTAAATAGCTACACAAAAAATAAACTGGAACACCTGTCTAATACCGTGTAGGGCCCCCAAAAATATGCGTAAATCCCTCAACAGACGTTGCATGGGCTCAACTAAAGTGTGAAGTAGAGCTGGAGAGAGTTAACACCGTGAATCCTGCAGGGCTGTTCATAAATCCGTAAGTGCACGTGGGGGTGGAGATTTCATCTGAACATAACATTGCAAGGCATCCCAGATATGCTCAATAATGTTCATGTCAGGGGAGTTTTGTGGCAGCGAAAGTGTTTAAACTCAGAAGAATGTTCCTGAAGCCACTCTGTAGAAATTTCGGACGTGTAGAGTGTCGCATTGTCCTGCTGGAATTGCCCAAGTCCATCGGAATGCGCAGTGCACATGAATGGATGCTCGTGATCAGACAGGATGCTTACGTAAGTGTCACCTGTCAGAGACGTATCGTGGATCCCATATCACTCCAACTGCACACTCCCCACACCATTACAGAGCCTACACCAGCTTGAACAGACCCCTGCTCACATGCAGGGTCCTTGGATTCAAAAGGTTGTCTCCACACCCGTACACGTCCATCCGCTCGATACAAATCGAAACGAGACACGTGCGACCGGGCAACATGTTTCCAGTAATAAACAGTCCAACGTCGGTGTTGATGGACCCAGGCGAGGCGTAAAGCTTTGTGTCGTGCAGTCAAGGTACACGAGTGAGCCTTCGACTCCGAAATCCCGTATCGATTATGTTTCGTTCAATGGTTCCCACGCTGACTCTTGTTGATAGCCCAACATTGAAACGTGCAGCAATTCGTAAAGGGCTGCACTTCTGTCACGTTGAACGATTCTCTTCAGTCGTCGTTGGTCCCGTTCTTGCAGGACCTTTTCCCGGCCGCAGCCATGTAGGATATTTAATGTTTTACCGGATTCCTGATATTCACGGTACACTCGTGAAATGATCGTACTGGAAAATTCCCAATTCGTTGCTTCCTCGGAGACGCTGTGTGCTATCGCTCGTACGCTGTCTATAGCAACACGTTCAAACTCACTTAAATCTTGATAATCTGCCTTTGTATCAGCAGTAATCGATCTAATAATACCACCAGACACTAGTTTTATATGGAATTTGCCGATCGCATGGTCGTATTCTGCCTGTTTATACATTTCTGTATTTGAATATGCACGCCTATACCATTTTCTTTGGCCGGCCGGTGTGGCCGTGTGTTTCTAGGCGCTTCAGTCTGGAACCGCGTGACCGCTACGGTCGCAGGATCGAATACTGCCTCGGGCATTGATGTGTGTGATGTCCTTAGGTTAGTTAGGTTTAAGTAGTTCTAAGTTCTAGGCAACTGATGACCTCAGCAGTTAAGTCCCATAGTGCTCAGAGCCATTTGAACCATTTTTTATAATCACTTTATTTGGCGCTACAGTGTATTTTCTATTAATAATATTATGAAGGTAAATACCTTAATCTCACAACTAAACGTACAATCACGGAAAAATTTCTTTACATGTGATCTGACAAAAAATAAATGAACCTCCTGACGATGGTGAAACTTCACGGAAACATTTCTGAGTGTTGAAAATAGAAAAAATTGTGTTTGCTCAAGCCTGAACCATGTTTCCTATTCATAAATTTGAAACCAAACACGAAAAAAACGTGTTATTCAACTTACCAGTAAGTTCTTCCTGTGGAACATTCGTACAGGCTGTGGTTATTAGAGCGCCTGCGGTTAAATAAATACGGCAGTGGTGTCGCAAAGCTCATACAGCATGATACGCTGGAGAGCAGGAATGGCGATTAGCGTTGATTCAACCTTTTTTTTTTTTCACCTCCAGATTAACCTCACAGTTAAAACGGCTCAACACAACCGGTTTCTGAAATAACCGATTTTCGGTTATTTATTGCTATTATTTCCAGTAATAAACGTCGACATAGAACACAGATTGAAAAATTCTAAGACTCCGTCAGATTTTTGCCCTGCATGTGGCTGGATTCGTAGACTCTAAATATCGAACAAAATGTGTAAATAAAAGAAAACTTTGTCCGTCCATAGTTCGCTACTTATGATATGACAGGTTTTATACTACAAAAAAATAATCAGTATTCTACTATTAATTCTATTTTTTTTTAACTCTGCTCAAAAATCATGCTGTACTCGACGATTATACGATGTTTGTACATTAGGAATAGTCAGTGCTAAAGTATGAAAACTCAGGCTGGAGAACTCTGTTTTTGGTGTTAAGTTCTCCATTTCCAAGAGCTACAAGTACTTAAAGGCATATTATGTAGGCACAGCAGGCACTTTTTATTTTCATTATAAACTATGAACGAATTATTGTTTTCAGAAATGAGAGACTACGTATGGCCAAATCTTGGACACTGCATGGGCACATGTGCACACGGTTATTCTACACTACTGGCCATTAATATTGCTACACCACGTGGATGACGTTCTACAGACGCGAAATTTAACCGACAGAAAGAAGATGCTGTGATATGCACATGATTAGCTTTTCAGAGCATTCGCACAAGGTTGGCGCCGGTGGCGACACCTACAACGTGCTAACATCAGGAAAGTTTCCAACCGATTTCTCATACACTAACAGCAGCTGACCGGCGTTGCCTGGTGAAACGTTGTTGTGAAGCCTCGTGTGAAGAGGAGAAATGCGTACCATCACGTTTTCGACTTTGACAAAGGTCGGATTGTAGTCTATCGCGATTGTGGTTCATCGTATCGCGACATTGCTGCTCGCGTTGGTCGAGATCCAACGACTGTTATCAGAATATGGGATCCGTGGGTTCAGGAAGGTAATACGGAACGCCGTGCATCTTATCTGCTTGGCTGTAACGGATCGTGCAGCCAGTTCTCGATCCCTGAGTCAACAGATGGAGACGCTTCCAAGACAACAACCGTCTGCACGAACAGTTGGACGACGTTTGCAGCAGCATGGACTACCAGCTCGGAGACCACGGCTGCGGTTACCATTGACGCTGCA
The DNA here is from genome assembly GCF_023897955.1 of Schistocerca gregaria. Lineage (NCBI taxonomy): Eukaryota > Metazoa > Arthropoda > Insecta > Orthoptera > Acrididae > Schistocerca > Schistocerca gregaria. The sequence continues at coordinate 1,045,981,867 of NC_064920.1, read as the reverse complement.
TCACAGACAGGAGAGTCAACGATGGTGTACTCAACGACGAACCTGGGTGCACGAATGGCAAAAAGTCATATTTCGGATGAATCCAAGTTCTGTTTATAGCATCATGATGGTCGCATCCGTGTTTGGCGACATCGCGGTGAACGCACATTGGAAGCGTGTATTCGTCATCTCCATACTGGCGTATCACCCGGCGTGATGGTATGGGGTGCCATTGGTTACACGTCTCGGTCACCTCTTGTTCGCATTGACGGCAGTTTGAACAGTGGACGTTACATTTCAGATGTGTTACGATCCGTGGCTCTATCCTTCATTGTATCTCTGCGAAACCCTACATTTCAGAAGGATAATGCACGACCGCATGTTGCAGGTCCTCTACGGGCTTTTCTGCATACAGAAAATGTTCGACTGCTCCTCTGGCCAGCACATTCTTCAGATCTCTCACCAATTGAAAACGTCTGGTCAATGGTGGCCGAGCAACTGGCTCGTGACAATATACCAGTCACTACTCTTCATGAACTGTGGTATCGTGTTGAAGCTGCATGGGCAGCTGTACCTGTATGCGCCATCCGGGCTCTATTTGACGCAATGCCCAGGCGTATCGAGGCCGTTATTAAGGCCAGAGGTGGTTGTTCTGGGTAGTGATTTCTCAGGATCTATGCACCCAAACTACGTTAAAATGTAATCACATGTCATTACTAGTATAATATATGTGTGCAATGAGTACCCGTTTATCATCTGCATTTCTTCTTGGTGTAGCAATTTTAATGGCAAGTATTGTACAATATTGGCTGCTAATGGCAGTAAGGGGTGGGACTTACGTATCCAATGGTGAGCACAGTATGAGCCTAAGGTTGAACCGCTTAGTCGACGAGTAACTCAGTACTAGTGGTGTTGATACAAGGCAAAGCAATGCCAACAATAAATAAACAAACATTGCATTATGTCTACAATAACAGTTTCCTAAGCTGGCATTTCGCCAGAAAGGAACCTAAGGAATTTCGCAGAATGAGAAAGTAGTGGCAGATGTTATGGGCAACTATAAGCTTAAGAAGTGAAGATGATACCGAAACAGGTGTCGAGCCATGTAGTTCATCATCGTTGTCGGACAGGTAGCCACGAAGCCGTCTCCAGCGAGACATAGTAAAGGAACAATCGTTGTCCAGGGAGCAGGTACTAAACATGCATGTTAGATCATCCGCAACACAGAAAAAAATAAAAATATTCGAATAAGTCCGCAGTAATATGACTGTGCAGTGCAACATAAAAGCTACGGATATTCAAGATAGGAAAATGCGCACTTGTTAAAGCTGGTGCTTGCGTGTTTCAATGATTCTCGATACAATTTATGATAATAACCTACTACATTACGCACTTCAAATTGCGCGGGACATAGATTACAGTGAATTCAAGAAAAGCAGTGGATGGTAGCATAGCTTTCAAACAGTGCTGCAGAATTGGAAAATGTAAGAAAACGAAATTTCAACTAAATCGTCAATCCATCGAAAATCTGTAGATGAGATGTCCGCCTGCTTAGCTGCCGGTACGGTAGCTCAGCGTGCTCGGGCAGAGTTTTAGGCGCCCTATGTAATAAAAAAAAAATCTCGTGAACGGATCAGAGAAGAGCCTGAACGGGTGTCATTGGTGCTCCGAACGAATTCAAAGAACAGTATAGAAAAAGCTAGGTGGTAACGTGCTTGCCTACCATGCAAGCGGGCCCGGGTTCGATTCCCGGTCGAGTTGGAGATTTCCTCAGCTCGTGGACTGGGTGCTGTGTTGTCCTCATCATCATTTCATCCTCATCGCGGCGTGCAAGTCGTCCAGTGTGGCGTCGAATGAAATAAGACTAGCTCTTGGCGGCCGGGCTTTCCCAAATGGGGCCTCCCGGCCAACGATGCCATACGCTCATTTGCATTTTTTTTTAGATGATGTTCAGTAAGGAATTTGTTTTCAACACCGACCAATGGGGGGTTTGAAGAGGAAATGGATATGAAAGGAACCCTGAAAATTAGAGGTACCGAGAGAGATGTATCAAGGCCAACTAAATTCAATGCCTCAAGGCATTAGTATACAATTATGCCGACTGTCAATCTCGATGATTAGTTGGTTGGAAATATATTTATATTGTCTACTGTGCTGCGAGAAGTTGGAGGTGATCTGTCCCCTACGATTCTTCATTGTTTACGCGATTTTGCAAGGGCAAAATGGTTCAAATGGCTCTGAGCACTATGGGACTTAACTGCTGAGGTCATCAGTTCCCTAGAACTTAGAACTACTTAAACCTAACTAACCTAAGGACATCACACACATCCATGCCCGAGGCAGCATTCGAACCTGCGACCGTAGCGGTAGCGCTGTTCCAGACTGTAGCGCCTAGAACCGCTCGGCCACTCCGGCCGGCATGCAAGGGCAATAGGGAATAATTACGTCACAGCAAGCAAGAGTGGGAAAATGGTTGTAAGAGAACTATAAATTGGTATGAGCAATGTTTTTGAGCGACAGCTGGTCAAAATAACTTGTTTTTGGATTATTCATGGTGTGCATATACAAATCATACTTTATTTAGGGCAACCATCTCTCCTGAAAGGAGAGTTACATTGCAGTTCATACCACTTGAAAACTCTGGACAAATTCAGCTTTTGGATGTTTATTTTTTCCGTGCCTAAAAACATGTTACCGCACTGTGTGCACCTGCGTGTTGTCAGACACAGGGACGGCCGCCAGCAGCAGATGCCGCCAGCCCGACTCCAGGCCAGAGCTCGCTGCCTGGACGTCAGCGCCTGTGTCAGACGCACAGCTAGGCGAGTCCTGGCCGCCTCGCCAGCACCATTACCTCCGGACTACCGTGCTACTGCCTGACACTGCGCCGACGTGGTATTGCCGACCACGCAAAGTTGCTGCACTCTCAAGCTGCGCTGAGTGCAGCAGGTCCTGGATCTTCACGGCAGTCCCCGTCACCGCGTGGCTGACGGCTGACCACGCTCGCAGGACATGAACGACGTGGACGGACGCCAGTCCGTGCCCACGGATGAGGACGCGCGCCTCTTAGCTACTCAAGCATCTTGAAACAATGAACAGCTTTCATGAACGCCGTCTATTTCGCTAAATCCACTTTCCTCCTTCGATGGACCTGTAGCCCTCGCCAACGGCTCTACACTGAGGGACATGGATATGCATACATACAGTTGGCGGTAGTACGGCGTACACAATGTATGAAATGGCAGTGATTTGTCAGAGTTGTCATTTATACTCAGATGATTCATGTGGAAACTTATTCGACGTATATCTGGACAACGGTGGTTAACAGACTTTGAATGCGGAAATGTAGTTGGAGCTAGACACATGGCACATTCAAATTCGGAAATCGTTGGACAATATGCATTAGATGAGTATGTGTCAAGCAAGATCGTAAGAGATGGAAAAGAGCCACCGTGGTACAACAACCGAGTTAGTAAGCTGCTGCGGAAGCGAAGGGAACTTCACAGCAAACATAAACATACCCAAAGCCTTGCAGTCAAACAAAAAATACGCGAAGCGAAATGTAGTGTCAGGAGGGCTATGAGAGAGACGTTCAATGAATTCGAAAGTAAATGTCTATGTACTGACTTGGCAGAAAATCGTAAGAAATTTTGGTCTTATGTCAAAGCGGTAGATGGATTACAACAAAATGTCCAGACTCTCTACGACCAAAATGGTACTGAAACAGAGAATTACAGACTAAAGGCCGAAATACTAAATGTCTTTTTCCAAAGCTGTTTCACAGAGGAAGACGGCACTGTAGTCCCCTCTCTAGATTGTCGCACAGATGACAAAATGGTAGATATCGAAATAGATGACACAGGGATAGATAAACAACATCGCTCAAAAGAGGAATGGCCACTGGACCTGATGGGATACCAGTTCGATTTTACACAGAGTACGCGACGGAACTTGCCCCCTTCTTGCACCGGTTTACCGTAGGTCTCTAGAAGAGCGTAGCGTTCCAAAGGATTGCAAAAGGGCACAGGTAATCCCCGTTTTCAAGAACGGACGTCGAACAGATGTGCAGAACTATAGACCTATATCTCTAACGTCGATCAGAATTTTGGAACACTTATTATGTTCGAGTATAATAACTTCTCTGGAAACTAGAAATCTACTCTGTAGGAATCAGTATGGGTTTCGAAAACGACGATCGTGTGAAACCCAGCTCTCGCTATTCGTCCACGAGGCTCAGAGGGCCATAAACACGGGTTCCCAGGTAAATGTCGTGTTTCTTGACTTCCGCAAGGCGTTCTATACAATTCCCCACAGTCGTTTAATGAACAAAGTAATACCGTATGGACTATCAGACCAATTGTGTGATTGGATTGAAGAGTTCCTAGAAATGTCGTGTTTCTTGACGTCCGCAAGGCGTTCTATACAATTCCCCACAGTCGTTTAATGAACAAAGTAATACCGTATGGACTATCAGACCAATTGTGTGATTGGATTGAAGAGTTCCTAGATAACAGAACGCAGCATGTCATTCTCAATGGAGAGAAGTCTTCCGAAGTAAGAGTGATTTCAGGTGCGCCGCAGGGGAGTGTCGTAGGACCGTTGCTATTCACAATATACATAAATGACCTCGTGGATAACATCGGAAGTTCACTGAGGCTCTTTGCGGATGATGCTGTTGTATATCGAGAGGTTGTAACAATGGATATTTGTACTGAAATGCAGGAGGATCTGCAACGAATTGACGCATGGTGCAGGGAATGGCAATTTAATCTCAATGTAGACAATTGTAATGTGCTGCTAATACATTGAAAGAAAGATCCTTTATCATTTAGCTACAATATAGCAGGTCAGTAAATGGAAGCAGTAAATTCCATAAATTATCTGGTAGTAGGCATTAGGAGTGATTTAAAATGGAATTATCATGTAAAGTTGATCGTCGGTAAAGCAATGCCAGACTGAGATTCATTGGAAGAATGCTAAGGAAATTTAATCCGAAAACGAAGGAAGTAGGTTATAGTACACTTGTCCGCCCACTGCTTGAATATTACTAACCAGTGTGGGATCCGTACCAGATAGAGTTGATAGAAGAGATAGAGAAGATCCAACGGAGAGCAGCGCACTTCGTTACAGCATCAGTTAGTAATCTCGAAAGTGTTACGGAGAAGATAGATAAACTCCAGTGGAAGACTCTGCAGGAGAGACGCTCAGTAGCTCGGTACGGGCTTTTGTTGAAGTTTCGAGAACATTCCTTCACCGAGGAGTCAAGCAGTATATTGCTCCCTCATACATATATCTCGCGAAGAGACCATGAGGATAAAATCAGAGAGATTAGAGCCCACACGGAGGCATACCGACGGTCTTTCTTTCCACGAATAATACACTCAAAGTACCCTCCGCCACACACCGTCGGGTGGCTTCCGGAGTATGGATGTAGATGTAGACGTGTTAGGACACTGCGACCGTGAGTGCCTTTGCTACCAGCACGACTTCGCCTGGAGCGCCCCGCCTGTGCCCTTTACCATATCGGTTGCCGCGCGGGATTAGCCGAGCGGTCTGTGGGGGGGGGGGGGGGGGGGGGTCTGTCATGGACTGTGCGGCTGGTCCCGGCAGAGGTTCGAGCCCTCCCTCGGGCATGGGTGTGTGAGTTTGTCTTTAGGATAATTTAGGGTAAGTAGTGTGTAAGCTTAGGGACTGATGACCTTCTAAATCACATAGGATTTCACACACATTTCACACACATTTGAACATTTTGAATTATATCGGTTGGACCCTAGACGACTGTAAAACTGTGACCTGGTCAAATTAATCCCAATTTCAGTTGGTCATAACTTATATCTGGGTTAGAAGGTGGTGCGGACACCACGAAGCCATGGACACAAGTTTCAACAATGCACTGTGCAAGCTGGTGGTGGCTCCATAATGGTGTGGTCTGTGTTTACATGGGATGGACTGGATCCTCTGGTCCCGCTGAACCGTTCATTGTCTGGAAATGGTTATGTTCGGGTACTTGGAGACCATTTTCAGCCACATACCCAAAAAACGATGAAATTTTTATGTATGACAATCCCGTGTGTCACCAGGCCACAACTGTCCGCTTCTGGTATGAAGAACATTCTGTACAGTTCAAAAGAATGATTTTGCCATCTACATCGTATGATCCCTGTCCAAAATTCATGGTACATAATCGAGAGGTCAGTTCTTGCACAAAATTCTGCACCGGTAACACTTCCGCAATTATGGACGGCTATAGAGGCAACATTGATCAATATTCCTGCAGAGAAATTCCAACGACTTGTTGAGTCCATGCCACGTCGAGTTGCTGCAGTACACAGACCAAAAGGAGGTCTGACATGGTATTAGAAGGTATCCCTTGACTCCTGTCACCTCAGTGCAAACAGGAGAGCAGAAAGCCATCCTGATAAAATGAAAGACCGGTTTTTCTAACCCTCAAAGAGGCTTACATTTACAAACGACGTGTGTGAGGAAAGTAAAGGGACTGATTTTTTATCCACCGAAGTTTTTTTTTTCTTTAACAACAATATTGTCCCCTTCAAAGTAGTTTCCTTCTGTAGCTACACAAAGGTGGAGTTGTTCACAGTCTTGGTATAAAGCGCTGAAAGGTTACAAATGGTAGTACCTTTAACATGTCGGTCACATTCTTCCTTAAGAGTCCCAAAGCGACATCTATTTAAGACATGTTTCAATTTCGGAAAAATAAAAAAGTCACGAGGACTCAGATCAGGAGTATAGGGGAGAACAATTGCGTCCTTATGACAGGTGGATTGTCATACATAAAAATTTCATCATGGTGGATTGTTATTCATAAAATGTTCATCGTTGTTCAGGAATATGAGTGAAAATGGGCTCTAAGTAGCGGAACACAACCATTTCCAGTCAATGATAGGTTCAGATGGACCAGAAGACCCAGGTCTTCCCATTTCAATACAGACCATTATGGAGCCACCACCAGCTTGCACAGTGTCTTCTTGAAACTTAGACCGTGGGCTGGGAGGTGGGGGGGGGGGGGGGCGAGTGGAGAAAGGGTGGGGGGTGGAAAACAACAAGACTGCCCAATGAGATCAAAAACCCCTTGAGGGAAGTGGCCATGTGATATGGGGCTTGTCGTGATGCAGCAGTGACTTGTGTCCATTGTCTGGGCCCATTAGATTCACTCTTTTCCTGATACTTTCATGGTCATCCTTGTACAGCGCTTGGTTGACAGTTTGTCCTGGAGAAACAAATTCGGTCTGGTCTCACAAAAGCTCGCATACGTTCGACGTTTTGTTGATTTTTGAAGTTGAAGGTCGCACTGAACGAAGGTCCTATTCAACGTGTTCTCGGCCTTCCAAGAATGATTTGTGCCAAAAGAAAACTTGCGCACTTGATAAGAAACTTTTCAGAGGTCACACTAGCAGATTCCCCAAGTTTAACACAAAGCCTGCTGGCATAACGTTGCTTTATCTTCCACTGTCCCATTTTAGTAACACACAACAAAAGCACAACTTCGCTGATGGCGGTCGTTGTGCAGTCAACTTGAAACGCCAGTTCTTTAAATTTTGTCGCCGGCCGCAGTGGTCTCGCGGTTCTAGGCGCGCAGTCCGGAACCGTGCGACTGCTACGGTCGCAGGTTCGAATCCTGCCTCGGGCATGGATGTGTGTGATGTCCTTAGGTTAGTTAGGTTTAAGTAGATCTCCGTTCTAGGGGACTAATGACCACAGCAGTTGAATCCCATAGTGCTCAGAGCCATATGAACCATTTTTTTAAATTTTCTCTCGAAAAAATGTCTTCTTCCGTCCAGGGATCCCAATTTGTCTTTACAAAGCATCTTCGTAATACTTGCGTGCAGTACGAATGACCCGTTAACAAATTTAGCAGCGCGCCCGTGAATTGCCCGATGCCTTCCTTCAGTCCTACGTGGTGATGGTCCTAACACTCTAGTAGTGCTCAAGAATGGGTCGCATTAATGTTGTACACGCAGTCTCCTTTCCAACAATCACACTCACCTAAAATTCTCCTAACAAAGCGAAGCCGTCTTTTCCGTTACCGTCCTTGAGTGCTCGTTCCATTTCATACTGCTTTGCAACATTACATATTTAATCGACGTGACGGTGTCAAGCAACACACTACTATGCTGTATTCGAACAATACCATATTTGGTTTCCTACTCTTTTGCATTAACTTCCATTTTTCTATATTTAGAGCAAGCTGCAATTCGTCATACCAACTATAAATTTTGCCTAAATCGTCTCGTATCCTCCTACACTCAGTCAACGACGACTTCTCCCCGTGGACCTCAGTATCATCGGCAAAAAGTCGCAGATTGCCGCTCACTCTGTATATAGAGAATATTACCGGTTGCATGACACTTCCCTGGTGGTCAACTGCCGGTACCCTTGCTTTGCTGAACAGTCGCAATCGAGGAAAATGTACTGGATTGTATTACTTAAGAAGTCTTCGAACCATCGCATATCTGGCAACCTCATGTGTATGCTCGTCGAACGATTTCGGGATATCTAGGAATATTGAATCTTCCTGCTGCCTTTCATCCACGATTTGCAGAACATCATTACTGAACAGGCCGCTACGGCTGATGTAGTACTTACAGCAGTTGTTGCAGCCAATCCTGTACACGCTAAAGTCGTCAAATTTATGCGTCTTACATGAATTTTTAGTGTGTTGTTAACATGGAAAAATTCAACATTAGGTTTTTTAAATCATTTATCTTTTTACTGAGACATATTATCATGATATTCCACTGAATTGGTTTCCATTCTTTCTTTATTCCTTCTGCTTCCTGAGTGTCTCTGCGTTTGTATAATATTTACTTTTTGTTTCTTTAACCTATTTTACGGGTGCATAACGTCATTAGCAGAAAAAAATCATTGGATATTCTAGTTCGTTTTGAAATACTAAATAATTTACGCATTTCAGTGTCGGTCAAAGGCAATCAAAATTGCCGGCGAATCACTGATGTGAAAAAGGCTCTTCCATATCTTGGTCGATGGCAGCTATTGGCATTGACCATAAGATCAGTGAATGTAAATTTTCTGAAAATCGCCCATTTACGTTTTCTGTTAATCTTCTAAATGGTAATATCTACACAGTTAAAGAACGTCTCTGTTTTTACCTCTTCAGTAAACGTACTGTGGTTGCAAGCTGCCTAATGTTACAGTAAATATTTTAACCCCATTACTGTCATCTTCCAGCAATAACAAAAGAACGTCCACGTAACGTCTACAATAAGCAAACAGTCTTTCCTTTTAGAGGTGGAGACCAGGCAAAAAATTATATCCTAAGTCTTTCGCAAAAGTGTTTGATACAATATCAGCCAGACTTATGCATCCCAATATCATCCTTTTGATCACATATTTTGACATTGAAACAAAGTTTGTATATTCCGCGGTACTATTTTATTTTGGGTTAGCAGGTTACGTCTTATAATTTCAGTTGTTTCTTTTATTGGCTTCACTGCGACTTTACTACAGAGATCTTCTACACTGAGACGTGTTGGCGCCACGTTACTTCATATTGGTATATCCTTGATCGCATTTGCAAGCCCAGAACTGTTTTAACCCCTAATAGGTACTGAAAGTGTAAACCGCCTTAGGTTTACTATTAAGAAGACTTAATAATTTTATAGTTTGATTGTAACATGTTGTATTTTAACTTTAGGTCCAACAAAGTTGGGAAAGTTCGTTACTCATCATTTTAAGCTAGTTCTTTTCAAGAAGAAATTGGAAACTATCTATTGTTTTACGTAGATCGTTTTGGAACTCCATAATCTGGTCTCTGTGAACTATTACGTTTTCTTCAAATACGTTTTCTGTCTTCATAATATTTTTTATGTATTTATTTAATCTGATCAGATCACAGCCATCTTCACATATTATTTGTTTAAGCTGATCAGATCGTAGTCACATTCACATATTTCTCTAATCTGTTCTAACTTTTCATTGAGATTTTTTTAATACGGCTCTTGTGATAACACCGTTATAACAGCTATGCTTACCAGGTAAAGCTTTATTGATTTTAACCGTTATTTCCGCATTTTCGGTTTTCGTTATTTTTGCTGCTTCACAAGCAACATTTGTCTGCGTGGTTGGCTTCATATTTTTCTTATTAAGTTTTAAAATGGCTGCTTGGTTCAGTGACCATTTCTAAATTAAAATTGAAACAAATGAGCCCTCGGTCACAACTATTTTTAGTCTTATTGAACAGGTTCCAACAGTTCTAAGAGTGCCTTCATCATAATTAAAACAATTAAAATGGCTATGACATAGTTACAAATTTATAGGAAAAGACATTTTTATATAAAAAGTGTAAGTACTGACTAACAATAAAAGCCAGAGGCAGTACTTAACATGTCACGTATAAAATATGTGGCCTGTTAATTATTTTATATGTGACATGTAATTACTGCTTCTGTCTTTCATTGTTAGTCAGTACTTACACTTTTTATATAAAAAATGTCTTTTCCTATAAATTTGTAACTATGTTATAGGCCATTTTAATTGTTTTAATTCTGATGAAGGCACTCTTAGAAGTGTTGAAACCTGTTCAATAGGACTAAAAATAATTGTCACCGAGGACTCATTTGTTTCAACTTTTTTAGTTTCTTAATTAGATTTGGGGTGATATTATTCTGTAAATCTTTATTCAGCATAATATTTTCGCCATCATTCAGTTCCTTACGAGTTAAGTTAGCTATCCTGTCAGGAGCAACGCCACAGTGAGAGAGAGGACTTCCTCAGACATGTAGAGATCTTCTATACATTGGTTTTTGGCGTGAACATTTACCAGTGAAAAATATCTGTTCCTGATGAATTTCACACTAAATGACGGAAGCTCATAAATAGCAGATTTCTGTACACCCCATTACTAATCGTAGTTCGAGAATGGATCAATATGTTAGCCAGAGAGACGCCGGGCAATTACACAAATTATGCAGACCAATTAAACGTGCGGCTGCGCATAAATTGGCATAAATAATATATGGCATATATGCTCCACGGTTCACTAGAAACGATCGGCTTATTCAGTTGTATTGTTCTGTTCACTGTTGTTCTTTTCCCCAGTTTAATGAAAGCAAAATATAATTACATTCTATAAATATTGTAGTAAAATTATAAATCCAGTTCGTAGCACAAATCATTTTGTCTCATCATTATTTGTATGTTGCCTGCAATAGACCCAAGTAGCAAAGCTAGTTTCATATAGATTAAAGTTACACAATTCTCTCTGACCTTCTAAAGCTCTTACCAGCTTTTATATGTGGCTGTTTGTATTAGCACTATTTCTGCTAGCTGAAATGCTACTATATTTTTATCGCTGTATTGTTTTAATACTCATAATCTAAATGATATTCGTGATTGTTTGTTTGCAACGATTGACCTGTGCACTTTAGAACAACTGATTCGTTATGAACCCAAACAGCGCTTTATTTGTGAAAGCCATCGTCATTACAATTCGCACGAATATAGTAACTACCACACATAAATTCTGTAACCAAAGATTCCTCTTCCTCCTTGTCATCATCATCATCATCATCATCATCATCATCATCATCATCGTCACCATCATCATCATTGGCCCCTTAACATATAGGTCTGGGTAAAAGTCTACTCCAAACCTCTCCATGTAATACAATATTCTGATGAAGGCACTCTTAGAAGTGTTGAAACCTGTTCAATAGGACTAAAAATAATTGTCACCGAGGACTCATTTGTTTCAACTTTTTTAGTTTCTTAATTAGATTTGGGGTGATATTATTCTGTAAATCTTTATTCAGCATAATATTTTCGCCATCATTCAGTTCCTTACGAGTTAAGTTAGCTATCCTGTCAGGAGCAACGCCACAGTGAGAGAGAGGACTTCCTCAGACATGTAGAGATCTTCTATACATTGGTTTTTGGCGTGAACATTTACCAGTGAAAAATATCTGTTCCTGATGAATTTCACACTAAATGACGGAAGCTCATAAATAGCAGATTTCTGTACACCCCATTACTAATCGTAGTTCGAGAATGGATCAATATGTTAGCCAGAGAGACGCCGGGCAATTACACAAATTATGCAGACCAATTAAACGTGCGGCTGCGCATAAATTGGCATAAATAATATATGGCATATATGCTCCACGGTTCACTAGAAACGATCGGCTTATTCAGTTGTATTGTTCTGTTCACTGTTGTTCTTTTCCCCAGTTTAATGAAAGCAAAATATAATTACATTCTATAAATATTGTAGTAAAATTATAAATCCAGTTCGTAGCACAAATCATTTTGTCTCATCATTATTTGTATGTTGCCTGCAATAGACCCAAGTAGCAAAGCTAGTTTCATATAGATTAAAGTTACACAATTCTCTCTGACCTTCTAAAGCTCTTACCAGCTTTTATATGTGGCTGTTTGTATTAGCACTATTTCTGCTAGCTGAAATGCTACTATATTTTTATCGCTGTATTGTTTTAATACTCATAATCTAAATGATATTCGTGATTGTTTGTTTGCAACGATTGACCTGTGCACTTTAGAACAACTGATTCGTTATGAACCCAAACAGCGCTTTATTTGTGAAAGCCATCGTCATTACAATTCGCACGAATATAGTAACTACCACACATAAATTCTGTAACCAAAGATTCCTCTTCCTCCTTGTCATCATCATCATCATCATCATCATCATCATCATCATCATCATCATCGTCACCATCATCATCATTGGCCCCTTAACATATAGGTCTGGGTAAAAGTCTACTCCAAACCTCTCCATGTAATACAATATTCAGCTATACTCTACCACGTTAACCTCTTGCCTGATATTTCTTTGTCTTTACGTCCAGTCGCTGTTTTCAACTGCCTTACATATAAAAACTCATCAACATACTTGGTGACCTCATTGCTAGAGTGTGACATTTTCTTATCGATGTATTAATTATACATACTGTTAGTTTTATTGTAACTGATGTTCAGGCCAACTTTGAAACTTGTAGCAGTAAGTTTCACAAATCTTTTTTAAATATTTATCTTGCTGGAGGAAAATACTATGCTGCACTCAGCAAAAAAGGTGGTTCATCTATATTCTAGTATTCCGACTTTTTTTCTATCGTTGTTGTCGTCATCAGTCTAAAGACTGATTTGACGCAGCTCTCCACGCTAGTCTATGGTGTGCAGCACTCTTTGTTTCTGCATAACTACCGAAATCTACATCGGTATTGACTTCCTAACTGTATTCAAGTCTTGGTTTCCCCTCTACAATATTTCCACACTTCTTTCCATTATCAAACTGACACTACCTTCACGCATCAGGACACGTCGCATAAAACAGACACCTTCTTTTAATCAAATTGTGCCGCAAAATTATTTCTGGCGCAATTAGACTGAGTACCTTTGCACTGGTTATTAACTGCCCATCTACTCTTTTATATTCCTCTGTGGCACCAAATCTCAAAACTTTCTGTTCTCTTCTTGGGTGAACCTTCAGAAAAGATTGCGTAACATTTAAATTTATAATCACTTTTACAAAGTTTCTCTACTTTACAAATGTTTTCCCTTCTCTTTCCAGTCTCCATCTTATATCCTCTGTACTTCTGTCATCATCCATTATGTCACTGCCCCAGCAACATAACTCACCTATTGCTTTAACATGGTATTTCCCAGTTTAGTTCGCTCAGCCACGACTCATTTAATTCAGTTTTGTCCAATTAGCCTCGTTTCACTTTTGTTGTCATTTATCTCGTAACCTCTTTTCAAGGAACTATCAATTTTCTGAGACTGTGAGTATGGAGCACAGAATTTTATTGTAGTGAGGCATGGGCTGTGGGAAAACCGGAAGAGAAGACAATGGAAGCATTTGAGGTAGATGCTACAAAAGAATTTTGAAAATTAGTTGGAATGATAAGGTAAGAGCTGAGCAGGTCCTCCGGAGAATCGGCGAGGAAACGAATATTTGAAAAACACGAGAAGAAGGGACAGGATGATATGACATCTACTAACACATCTGGAAATAGCCCCTGTGGTACTAGAGCGAGCTGTAGAGGGTAAAAAGCTGTAGCAGAAGACAGAGACTGGAATACATCCAGCAAATAATTGAGGACGTAGGTTGCAAGTGCTATTCTGAGATGAAGAGAGATCGTGGTAGACCGCATCAAACCATTCATATGACTGATGACTCAAAAACAAAATCCATTCCTATCAAATGCTCTTCCCACGCCGTGTCAACAATATTAGAACGGCAAATCTTAAAGTTTTACTTTATTCGGAAAATATGATGGCTGTAGTTTCTGTCTGCTGTCAGACGTTGGTAATACTTAGTAAGGGCATTTTCACTAATGTTACAACGTCGGATCAACCAATCAGTGAGGAATAAGTACCTACAAATTTTATCTTTCATAACTACTTACACCTTATATATTGTTTACCATCGTTGTTTATTGCCTTACCTTTTGTTACACATATCTTGAGGTCAAAATCTTTGTCTATCTTTTCCAAATAATGCAGATGGTCCTCTAAGCAGGTAAAACTGCTGCAGTACGATAGACAGGGTCGGATATAAACCGAACATGCGTTTGATTTGATAATCCAAATAAATGAAAATGCATATTTATTATCAACATGTAAATACATAGAGAGTTCAATAAACCTAAAAAAGACAATCAAACTGGTGCCATCTTGTTGTGAGCAAACATTCCATCTTTTCAACACTGATTTACAAATTTTTTCGCAAATCGTTTGGGATTGTAGGTTTTCAAATTGTGATTGGATTCCTTCCTCAAAATTATCATCGCGAATCTTGACGGAATGAACCTCACTTTTTAGTACACCTCAGACAGAAAAACCTGTGGGTGTGATATTTGAGGTTCGTGGAGGCCATTGAATAGTACCCAGTCTGCCAACCCAGAAAAGTTTACATGTCGAAAGTCTCTCACAGTAACTCCCTGAAGAGGGGGTGCCCCCTCTTTTTCCCATGACAACTTATCCTTGACCGGCTGAAGATCTTCAAAAAGAGGACTACTTTCAACTGCTGGCAACATTTCTTGAGGCATGTTGTGAGGGTACGAGATTTGCATGTATTTTGTAGTCAAAGATTGGAAATAAATAATTTCGTTGAGTGGAAGTGAAATCTCGTACTAATTTTGAATGTAAATGAACAAGGTTTATTAGTAAATTACATGCAGTTTAGTTACCCAGAATAATCATTCAGAATATAAAGCTTTAATTATTATGTAAAAAGATATATTAGGCGACGAGTCCTGTTTTGTGTATTTTATTATTTGTGTGAGGCAGTCTGCCTGGCCTCAGTACCGGTCGAAGAGAGTGGAAGATGTAATTGGCATTTTGACGGGCAAAGTAGTCAAAGGCAATAAAAAGCCTTCTGCGCCATCCACGGTGTCAAGCAATACCAGTGACCAAAAGTTTACATCAGTAATGTATATAAGTATGTATGTAATGAAAAAGCACTTGTTATTAGTTACCCAGAAGGTCTCCTGTAACAAGACACTTCTCATCTAATATGTGTTGCATTTAAAGGCGAAACGAAAGCCTTAACGGATCGTACTTCCTGAGTCCTGGTTTTTAGTAATAATTAAGTTATTCTACAGATAAGAAGAATATGTAACAAGTCGGCGGTTCGCAGACTACTCCGCGATGAAGATCACAACGAGATAACTTAAAATGTAAACTAATCCATGCAATATCTAAGTAATTTACAGAGCTGATAGTATCGTTGAAAAATAATTCTCCATTAGCTCACCTCTCAACATCTCTGCCCATACAGTCATGCCTGTAGAGTTTGTGTACAACGCCACATGGAAATTCGTAGAAGCCCAGAAGGTCCGATGTTTCTGTTACCTCTGCCTGTCGCTTCCTCGCTCCACAGACAAGCTTTTTTAAAACTCTGGATCGACTTTTGATGGGGTTGTCTATAACAAGCAGAATTCCGTACGCCTATACTGATCATCTTCATTTAGACCTTGAAGTGAGCCTGTATGGTCTCAATTTCAACTTTTTCTGAACCGATCGTAGGCTTGGTCTAGCTATTCTAAACTATTGGACGCATTTCTTTGAGAATTAGTCGGTGATTGCACAACATATCGCTTGACGACATTAAGATTTTCTTCGCTAGTTGCATGCTTTGGCATACCCGAACAAGGAAGCTCCGCTTACGTTATTCATGAGAATGACCATCTCCATCGGAAACAATTACCGGCAGTATCATGTTTCCCAACGGTAGCAACGTGCTCCACAGATATCTTACCTGTGGGATTACTGAAATGATTGAATGACAGATTTGTTTTTCATAGAACATGTGTCTACAAAATTGTGACACATATTTTTACAAAGTAACTTCGAACTACATGAAATTAAACTAAACCCAAAATAGATATATCAGTTTGTAAAGGAAAGTCTGTACTATTTTAATATCCAAATAATTCAGAAACAACATTTTTGTCATTTTCTGAGTCTCGGTCCCGCTCAAGACTACATCCATTTTGAGTGCGATCATCGCTGTGAGCACAGTACACATTGTAAATACTAAGAACGAAGATAGATGAGGAGTTATTTGCAACTTCAGGTGATACGTCTGGCACAGATGATTTCTGTACTCTTCTTAAGTTGTGCCTTAACGGTAATCTAATGTTATGCCTTAACGGTAAACTAGTAATCTATCGGTAGATAACAGGAAAAGTATTTCTTGTAAAAATGGTAGTATGACCGTAGCGCAATTTTTAAGCTTTAACTAGAAAGGTCGACTAGTTGACTGGCTGGAATAAATTACTCGGAGTGTTAAAATTTACGTACAGATGAGCCTCCCTACTCCTTAAGAAAAGTCCGCAGCTGGTGGTCTCGCAGTCGCATTCTCGCTTCCCGAGCACGGGGTCCCGGGTTCAATTCCTGGCGGGGTCAGGGATTTTCACCTGCCTCGAGATGACTAGGTGTTTGTGTTGTCCTCATCATTTCATCATCATTCATGACAGTGGCGAAACTGGACTGAGCAAAGGTTGGGAATTTGGACGGGCACTGATAAGCGCGAAGTTGAGGGCCCCTCAAATGAAAAATCGTCATCATATCCTTAAAAAATGTTGTTTGGCTTTGGTTGGTCGTAGCCATTTGTTTCCGTTCGACTGTTTACGTGATTCGCTCTCTTCCAGATCTTCTCTTGACTTTCGTTTGGTGTAGCCGTTTGTTCCCGTTAAATTGTTTATTCGGTTCACGTTCGCTGTTTTACCGGCAGCGTAGAACTGGAGTTTACTGTGCGTATCAAAATATTAATAGCGTTGCCGATGTCCGTCGGAAACCGCAGAGTTTACAGAGAAAACATGTTGCGAAATGTGCACCCTGGAATCCGAGGGCGTAACTGGCGACGAGAGCACGAGGTGGAATTACCCGCGAGCTTTGCATACATTATCAAGTATTGAAAACGTGCGCCCGCGCGAGTGTTTGCCCCCCGGCGCGCGCTTCACGCCCCCTCGAGATGTAGGAGTGGTTGCCTGCCTGCCAGGGGCAGCTCGCTGCGGCCGGCTGGCTCACGAGTCGACTCCGCAGAATTCCGGTGGCCCATGGCTGGCGCTTTTCTCGCGGAGCCTTCCGCTACTTGCTACTCGCCTGACCGCAGCCATCTGATTAACCCGCCTTAGCCGAGTTCCCTCTTATTCCCTGCGCACTAGCAGCAACGAGTGGGCGAGAGAAAATAAGGTCGAGGCCCCCGCGTTTGCGTAGGCCTGCCTCCCAGGTAGTCGCCGGCTGTAGTCTCTGGGGAGCCCGCCGGCTCCCACAGGCTGCAGCCGTCAAAGCAGTCTGCAGTGGAGAGCCTCACGGCGGAATAGAGAACCGTATATCGCAGCAGAAAGCCAGCTCGCTCTGCAGAGGTTCTTCTTTCTTTTAGGGACAAGATTATATTACCTGCGAAGTACCGTTTTCATAGAAAAAGTTTTACAGCTATGATCGACCGCTTCTTTAGGGGTCCGTACTTAGGTCGGAAAGAAGGGAATCCTGTAACATCGGGATTCTCGAACATATTCTCTGTTCGAATATAATGAATTTCCTTGCAACAGAGAAGTTGCTGTCCGTGCATAAGCACGGCTTTAGAAAGCATCGCTCCTACGAAACGGAACTCGCCCTTTTTTCACATGATATCTTGCGAACCATGGATGAAGGGTATCAGACGGATGGAATATTCCTTGACTTCCGGAAAGCGTTTGACTCGGTGCCCCACTGCAGACTCCTGACTAAGGTACGAGCATATGGGATTGGTTCCCAAGTATGTGAGTGGCTCGAAGACTTCTTAAGTAATAGAAACCAGTACGTTGTCCTCGATGGTGAGTGTTCATCGGAGGTGAGAATATCATCTGGAGTGCCCCAGGGAAGTGTGGTAGGTCCGCTGTTGTTTTTTATCTACATAAATGATCTTTTGCATAGGGTGGATAGCAATGTGCGGCTGTTTGCTGATGATGCTCTGGTGTACGGGAAGGTATCGTCGTTGAGTGACTGTAGGAGGATACAAGATGACTTGGACAGGATTTGTGATTGGTGTAAAGAATGGCAGCTAACTCTACATAAAGATAAATGTAAATTAATTCAGATGAATAGGAAAAAGAATCCTGTGACATTTGAATACTCCATTAGTAGTGTAGTGCCTGACACAGTCAAGTCGATTAAATATTTGAAGTCGATTAAATATTTGGGAATAACATTGTAGAGCGATAAGAAATAGGACAAGCATGTAATGGCGGCTCTGTGGAAGGCGGATAGTCTTCTTCGGTTCGTTGGTAGAATTTTGGGAAGATGTGGTTCATCTGAAGAAGGAGACCGTTTATAAGACACTAATACGAGCTGTTCTTGAGTACTGCTCGGACTGAGGGAGGACATAGGAGCAGTTCAGAGGCAGGCTGCTAGATTTGTTACTGGTAGGTTTGATCATCACGCGAGCGTTACGGAAATGCTTCAGGAACTCGGGTGGGAGTCTCTGGAGGAAAGGAGGCGTTCTTTTCGTGAATTGCTACTGAGGAAATTTAGAAAACCAGCATTTGAGGCTGACTGCAGTACAATTTCACTGCCGCCAACTTCCATTTCGCGGAAAGACCACAAATATAAGATAAGAGAGATTAGGGCTCGTACAGAGGCATATAGGCAGTCATTTTCTCTCGTTCTGTTTGGGAGTGGAACAGGGAGAGAAGATGCTAGTTGTGGTACGAGGTACCCTCCGCCACGCACCGTATGGTGGATTGCGGAGTATGTATGTAGATGTAGATGTAGGTGTAGGACCACTTTGTTATTCGTCTGTCTGATCCCCTGTTAAGACCCCTTTTTTATCAGGATTGGATAGAGGAGTCAAGTTGAAATTTATGTCAAATAGTGAGGTATACTTCCCACGACGATGTAAAACATGTAAGGTTCTAAGTCAATGAAATCAAAAATTACGGACATTTATGCCACATGTCTTGATACGAGGGCCATTCGGAAAGTAACGTACGATCGGTCGCGAAATGGAAACCTCTGAAAAAAATCAAAACGTATTATTTGCAACAGTTAGCTGCACCTTCCAGCTACTTCTCTATGTAGTCGCCGCTCCACTTAGACATTTGTCGTAGCGTTGTAGCAACGTTTCTTTACCTTCGTCATAGAAGACTCTATGGCTATCGGACCCCTGTCAGCGTCCCTGCGCTCTCACTGAATGGAGCAGTTTGGACTGACTCCGACCGCTTGGCAGAGCACTTTGCTCTGAATTCCGCTTCTGCCAACCCCTTGGGCTTCCGCTCCATGACAGAGCGGATAGAACGTCAGAGTCTTTCTTTTCGCACCCACTATCCTGAATTGTACAATATTCCATTCAGGGAGTGGGAATTTCGCAGTGCCCTCGCCGCTTGTCCTGATACCGCTCCTGGGCCAGATAGCATCCACTCTCAGATGCTGAAACACCTTTCAGTGGACTGCCAACGACGCCTCCTCGACCTTTACAAGCGCATTTGGGTCGAGGGTGAGTTTCCGTCGCAATGGTGGGAAAGTCTTGTTGTCCCCATTCTGAAACCGGGGAAGAACCCTTTGGAGGTGGACAGCTACCGTCCCATTAGCCTCACCAACGTTCTTTGCAAGTTGCTTGAACGGATGGTGAGCCGGCGCTTGAATTGGGTACTCGAGTCTCGGGGCCTTCTGGCTCCGTCTCAGAATGGGTACCGTAAAGGCCGCTCCGCCGCCGACAATCCGGTGAGCCTGGAGTCGGCTACCCGTACTGCCTTTGCCCGCCGTCAGCATCTGGTCGCTGTCTTTTTCGACATGCGGAAGGCGTATGATACAACATGGCGTCATCAAATCCTTTCTACACTTCATGGATGGGGTCTTCGGGGCCCTCTGACGATCTATATCCGCAATTTTCTGTCGTATCGTACCTTTCGCGTGCACGTCGCGGGCTCATATAGTTCCTCCCAAGTCCAGGAGAACGGTGTGCCACAGGGTTCTGTTCTAAGTGTGCTTCCGACTATTCTCTACGCCGACCTACAGCTCGTGTCTGTGCCAAAATGTTATCTTCAGGGACACCGATTCATGTGAGCAGAGAAAAATCAAGGGGGAGCCAATTATGGGCTGTATTGCGCATGCTCAAACACTTCCCATCGATACGCTGCAGGACCATCTTCATTGCCCCTGCAGAGTTCGGCCGAGGATTGTCATGAAGAAGGAAAAGCATGACTGCTATGTTATGTTGACTACATGACGTCAAGCGAAATCCTTCACTAGGCTCTCATACTACTATCTAGGCGTCTCTAAGTGCTCATTGTGTGCTCAGAACTGAACGAACTACGTGACGCCATCGAAGGCCTTACTTGGAAACACTGCCCAACACATACACTCCTGGAAATTGAAATAAGAACACCGTGAATTCAATGTACCAGGAAGGGGAAACTTTATTGACACATTCCTGGGGTCAGATACATCACATGATCACACTGACAGAACCACAGGCACATAGACACAGGCAACAGAGCATGCACAATGTCGGCACTAGTACAGTGTATATCCACCTTTCGCAGCAATGCAGGCTGCTATTCTCCCATGGAGACGATCGTAGAGATGCTGGATGTAGTCCTGTGGAACGGCTTGCCATGCCATTTCCACCTGGCGCCTCAGTTGGACCAGCGTTCGTGCTGGACGTGCAGACCGCGTGAGAAGACGCTTCATCCAGTCCCAAACATGCTCAATGGGGGACAGATCCGGAGATCTTGCTGGCCAGGGTAGTTGACGTACACCTTCTAGAGCACGTTGGGTGGCACGGGATACATGTGGACGTGCATTGTCCTGTTGGAACAGCAAGTTCCCTTGCCGGTCTAGGAATGGTAGAACGATGGGTTCGATAACGGTTTGGATGTACCGTGCACTATTCAGTGTCCCCTCGACGATCACCAGAGGTGTACGGCCAGCGTAGGAGATCGCTCCCCACACCATGATGCCGGGTGTTGGCCCTGTGTGCCTCGGTCGTATGCAGTCCTGATTGTGGCGCTCACCTGCAAGGCGCCAAACACGCATACGACCATCATTGGCACCAAGGCAGAAGCGACTCTCATCGCTGAAAACGACACGTCTCCATTCGTCCCTCAATTCACGCCTGTCGCGACACCATTGGAGGCGGGCTGCACGATGTTGGGGCGTGAGCGGAAGACGGCCTAACGGTGTGCGGGACCGTAGCCCAGCTTCATGGAGACGGTTGCGAATAGTCCTTGCCGATACCCCAGGAGCAACAGTGACCCTAATATGCTGGGAAGTGGTGGTGCGGTCCCCTAAGGCACTGCGTAGGATCCTACGGTCTTGGCGTGCATCCATGCGTCGCTGCGGTCCGGTCCCAGGTCGACGGGCACGTGCACCTTCCGCCGACCACTGGCGACAACATCGATGTACTGTGGAGACCTCACGCCCCACGTGTTGAGCAATAAAATCTTGCAGAAGTCTGATGACCCTGAAAGCCATTTGTTATACACGAATTTCGTGTTATCTATCAATGAACAAGTTGTGAAGCGTACGTGTGACAAAAAACCTATAACCAATGTTTTTGTCTCCTAGAGTAGCCCTATCTTTAGTTGTATAGTGTAAGGCATGTCTTCAGACAGTACAATTTTGAAAGTGAATTCTAATCAGCCAATCAAATTGCTTGGCACCGAGTTTTGAGTGTGACCGGGCAGACAAACCTCTCTTAATTTCCGCCTGAGACTGTGAACACCGCCCTGCCAGCCGCCGACTTGTAAAGTGTGTCTTGCGATACTGAAATGGGCTTTTTGAAGATACATCATCCAGGATTGTTAGTGAAACTGTTGCTTACTCTCGCTGCACTGGCGTAATTCTCCCTCACTCTGTCCCTCCCCCTTTTATTTGAGTCAACGACTTCTGACTGATTTCACGCAGCTCGCTACGAACCACTCTCCTGTGCCAAACTCTTCATTTCAGAGTAGTTCTTCCATTCCATGTCCTCAATTATTTGCTGGATGAATCCAATCTCTATCTTCCCCTACAGTTTTTACCGTCAACATTTCTCTCTAGTGCCATGGAGTTTGTCTCCTGACGACGATTCTGCGGAGAACCTCCTCATTCCTTACCATATCAGACAACCCAATTTTCAACATTCTTCTGTACAACTACTTCTAAAAAGTTTTGATTCTCTTCTGTTCCGGTTTTCTCACAGTCGATGATTCACTTCTTAAATTAAGGCCTGTGTTTGATACTAACAGACTTATTTCGGCCAGCAATGCCCTCTTTGCCTGTCCTACTGTGCATTTTACGTCCTCCTTATTCCTTCTGTCATGGGTTATTTTGCAACCAAGGTAAAGTCATCTGCTTCGTGATCACCGGTTTTTGCGTTAAGCTTTTCGTCGTTCCCATTTCTGCTACTTCCCATTTTTTCTGCCTTTTTCTGGCTTACACTCAGTCCATATTCTCCACTTCTTCATCTTCACTGACAATAATAATGTCATCCGTGAATGTTATCATTTACATCCATTCACCATGAAATGCAATCTCACTCTTGAATCTTTTACCTTTAGATCATTGCTTCTTGTAAATATAGGTTGGACAGGAGGAGCAAAATACTGCATCGCTGTCTCACCCTCATTTTAATCCGAGCACTTCATTCTTTGTCTTCCAGTCTTATTCAAATGTTCAGATGTGTGTGAAATCTAATGGGACTTAACTGCTAAGGTCATCAGTCCCTAAGCTTACACACTACTTAACCTAAATTATCCTAAGGACAAACACACACACTCATGCCCGAGGGAGGACTCGAACTTCCGCCGGAGCCAGCCGCACAGTCCATGACTGCAGGGCGCTAGACCGCTTGGCTAATCCCGCGCGGCTTCAGTCTTATTGTTTCCTTTTGGTTCTTGTATACATTGCACATTGCTCCCCTTACCGTGCAGCACATTCCTATTTTTCTCAGATTTTGGAACATCGTGCACCATTTTACAATGCCGAGCTCTTTTTCCAGATCGACAAATCCCACCAACGTTTCTTGATTGTTCTCCAGCTGGAACTAAACTGATGGTCACCCAACAGATCCTTAACTTTCCTTTCCGTTCTTCTGTATCTTACTCTTGTCAGCAAGTTTGATGCTTGACCTGTTTAAATGATTGTGCGATATTTCTCGTACTTAGCAGTTCTTGCTATTTTCGAAAATGTGGAGGATAATTATCTAAAAGTCTGATAATATGTCGTCTGTCTAAATGATTCTTCACGTCAATATGAATAATGGTTTGATTGTCACTCCCCCAGACGTTCTACAAAATGCTAAATTACATGATTTTTCAGTCTCATTCAAGGGATTTGATTCGCAATTGTGTATCCACGTGAACAATTATATTCTTTTGAAAGTCTCTTCACGTATTTGTTGGAATACGTGAGGACCAATATCTATTTTTCTTTGGGTCATCCGAACATATCAGTCGATTTGCGTACCGCTTTCCCACTCTTCAAGTAATACACCGGCGATTTTCATGAATACAGGATTATTTTTCTGTCTTTTGTAAATGTGTGGTTCTGTAAGGCCATGTGGTTCATAAGCTGACGAAGATACTGTGTTTAAAATCAGGTCTGCCTTGAATTATTTTACTCAGGAAATAATTTACAGCCCTGCTATTTTTTACATTCATTTGCATAGGTCTTCATTTAAGCTTTGTTCAAGAAGGGAAGGTGTTCCTGTGTAATCTATTCGAAATTTTTGTTGATATGCCCTCAACAGAGACAGAATTATTTGATATGGTGGTATCAGGACAGTTCAAGACTTTGGTTGCAATTTATTTCGGTTTAACTTTTAAAGACCCTTTTATCGTTCCATTGCGCTTTGAAATTTGGTTCATTGCTTCGTATTTCGTTAAAGGTGGTCAGATTGCTTTGTTGCTCATTCATGGGCGGGATATAATACAAAGGGGAATATTTTCAGGGCATTAAAATCGGAGACATAATATCCTATGCACAAACAGGTTCAAATTATGTGGTAGTGTCAGCTTTCAAACTAGATAGAAAGGGAGGAGAAGGAGGAGACATGCTGTACCTGTTTCAAGAACTGGTCTGTAATTCATCTCACGTGATTTAAAGAAAATACAAAATATCTACATACAGTTGGAGGAGAAAACCTCATTATTTTCTGACTTATATCCCTTACCAACCCCACCGAATGAGGTGCCGTATTCGTTAGTACACTGTACTTTTATTCGGGAGAACGACGGCTCAAGTCCCCGTCAGATCATCCAGATTAAGGTTTTGTACGATTTCCCTAAATCGCTGAAAGTAAATGTTAGAATAGTTACCCTGAAAGGCAACGCACATGTCTTCCCCGTTTTGCGTTAATTCGAGCTTACTCCATCTCTACTGATTCCATTAGACTATAGATAGAGAACGGGGTTACGGTGTAATAAGCAGAAGTGAATATCGCATTTATGTCTGTGACTGAATAACCTTTCTGTAGATGAAAAGTTACATATGACAGGGGTGAAAATCTCGGATACAACTTACTTGTCATTTATGCTCAGGGTGCAAACGATAACTGTTTACAACATGCCACAACGGTGTAGTTGGATAAAAACAAATTGATATTGAACACCTGTGATCTATCAAGAAGGGGAACAGTCTCCATTGGCCTAAAGATGTGGTGTCACGTATCGATACCACCCCTCTGGCGTCGAAAGTTGGCAACGGATTTCCGAGTTTTCATCAGGTGCTGGTAGCAGTCACGTGGGGTCAGGCAGACACAGTAGTGTGCACCTGCTGGACCACGCCTCCATAGGCTCTGTACCACGAGCCCCCAAT
Organism: Schistocerca gregaria; assembly: GCF_023897955.1. Classification (NCBI taxonomy): domain Eukaryota; kingdom Metazoa; phylum Arthropoda; class Insecta; order Orthoptera; family Acrididae; genus Schistocerca; species Schistocerca gregaria. The sequence continues at coordinate 1,045,956,613 of NC_064920.1, read as the reverse complement.
GCTGCTGGAATATAAAATAGCTGGCGGCAGCCACTCAGCCCACTCTAGTTGGAGCCTCTTCGCTACGTGATGGTACAAAGACGCTGCTTACTTGCTTCTCGTCCATGATAAGTTCAGAGAGCCTCTCCCTTGTTGACATTGAGAGCTGAACTCAGTTTTTGCTGCATTATTTCTAATGAATCTTCGTGTCCTTGGAGAAATACAAGTGAAGCAAATCTTCGGTTTACTGTGTCAACTTGATCGCTTATCATTTCTGCCACTGTTCAGCTTTCCTACAATAACAGTTGCTGCATCACTGCGTAGCCCACCTCTCCTTACAATTGTAAAGAGAGTCGTACACAACAACAAAAGTTAGATAAGTTACAGTACGCAGTTTTTACCGAAATCTTAATTAAATAATACAAACTCTTTGTTCTTGTACTTAAAGAATGTCAAAGTATCTTCTATGTAAATTTTATCTCACAATATTGTGACTCTTAAGAGCATAAAATTAATAATTAAATGATTTCGTTTGCCTGGTGTTCTTACTATATAATACTTATAAGGAACAAATTTAGACCAAATTGTAAACATAATTAGCCTCTGCATAGCATTTAGGGAAACCTTTTTGCTTTCATTATCATCACGGCACAGCTTAAATTAATAACGTAAGGAAATAGCCGACTAAGCAGGTGTCGTACAGAGAGAGAGAGAGAGGATACTGAAACTCTCACGCGGCATCTATGCGCTGTAGTTTCCGTGACTGGTGTACCTCAATTGGAGGTTATATACGTGGTGTCAATTCTTTCAGACATTTCAAAACAACAGACACCACATATAAAGGATGGTCGGAAATTTCCGTTACAAACTTCTAGGACTTGTAGAGGGTAGTGAGTACAGAACATTTTGAATAGGAACCAATGTCCGGAATCCTATCGTTTCCGTTCTACGACAGTTTCAGTTCAGATATGTACCTCGTCAACGTCTGCTCATGGCAAGAGAAACGTCTCAGAGTTCCCTGTCCTGGTATGCAACAGGGTAGACAAGATGACTACTACGTCTTACGATCTACAGATGTCACTTATTGTCCGCTTTGCTGTGAGACCTAGTCAATACCTGTGCATCCTTGTGTATGGCGAAGTAGGAGGTAACGGGAGAGCTGCTAGTCGGCTGTATCACGAACGTTTTCCACACCGTCGCACTTCATCGCACAAACAGTTTGCCCAAGTTACACAGAGGCTACGAGAAACGGGTACCTTCACCGTGAGGAGGTAGAACTGTGATGCTCCACGGCGATGCCGCACTCCGAAATTTGAAGAAGGTGTACTGCGTCGCAATGAAGATAGCCCGTCAACGAGTTCGCGAACAACTGTGCGTGCAATGGGTGTTAGTCACAGTACCGTCTTGGACGTCCTGCATGAGCAACAATTACATCCGTACCACTTACAAAGGGTACACGCTATGGGTCCAGCAGACTTTCCACAACACGTCGCCTTCTGCACACGGTTCCTGCGCGGTTGCATCGACGCGCCCCTGTTACCACGTCGAGTTCTTTTCACAGATGAAGGTAGGTCCACAAGGGATTGTGTTCTGAATGCTCCAAATAGCCATGTCTGGGCGACGAAAACCCTCATGCTACGCATGTTCAGGGATTTCAAGACAGGTTTCGAATTAACGTGTATTCTGGACGGTCATGTGATTGGACCATACCTCCTTCCATTCAAGCTCACGGGTCCCACGTACTTAGTCTTCCTACTACACGTAATGGACCCGTTCCTTGAAGCTGTGCCATTGAACTTCTGTTAGGAAATGTGATTTCAGCATGATGGAGCACCACCTTACTTTTCACTGGCTGTCCGGAGAAATCTCAACAGACGGTATGGTGAAAGATGGATAGCACGTGGTGGTCCAACCGCGTGGCCGCCACGATCGCCGGATTTAACCCCCATGGACTACTTCTTGTGGGGTCGTATGACGAGCCTAATTTATGAGACACCTGTAGAGACAGAGGAGGATCTGCTGGCACGAGTTGTGGCCGCTGCACAAGATATTGAAGAGACGCCAGGTGTTATGGTGAGAGTGTACCAGGACACGCTTCGGAAATACAATGTGTGTAACAACGTTGGTGGTCGCCACATCGAGCCGCTGTTGTAATGCATCGGTACGTTGCGGCTGGTGCCGTAGATGCTGGGTTCTTCTTGTTGTCGACTAATGTAAACCATAAGGTGTAAGTTGTCATGCAAATGCGTAAGTAATAACGGAACGAGCCAGTATTCTTTCCAAATGGATTCTAACTATTGTACTGGGTCACACCTAAGTGCATTCCTCACGTGGGTGTGGACGAGATAATCATCTGCATTGAAACTGACGTAGAACGGAAACGATACGTTTCAGGACATGAGTTCTTATTCAAAATGTTATGTACGCACAACACGTCCTAGAAGTCTGTAACGGGAATTTCCGATCACCTTGTATAATTAAGACGATGACGGCCACACCAAGCACCAACTCTTACAGGAGTTGGCTAATGAGTAGGGCCTAAAGAGCAGGGGACTACATCAGTAGTTATATAATTGCGCAGGCATCAGTAGTGTGTGGTACAAGTTGAGGGGTCTAGGGTAGTCCGTGAAGTTGTAACCATTGCACCCGGATGGTGTAATGGTCAATCTACCTAGATCCGGGTTCGAATTCTTGTCCAGCACAAATTTTTGACTGTCCCATTGATATGAATCAATGCCCACTGGCAGGTTGTTTCCTGGTCTGATAGACTGCAAGTGTCCTATATCAAATTGTTCGCCCGCCTTGATTCTCTCAACATACTGTAGTACAATATAAAGAGTTATCATTTGCAGCCTATACAGAAAAGACTGGAAACCTTTGTGAATATAAGTGGCAAACAAATGAAAACAGGACGATGGTAAAAATTAAGTATCTTCATCTACATATACATGGATACTCCACAAATCACATTTAAATGCCTGGCAAAGGGTTGACGAACCATCTTCACACTAATTCTGTATTATTCCAATCTCAAACAGCACGCGGAAAAAAACGAACACCTATATCTTTCAGTCCGAACTCTGATTTCCCTTATTTTATTATGATTATCGTTTCTCCCTATGCAGGTCGGCGTTAGCAAAATATTTTCGCATTCGGAGGAGAAAGTTGGTGATTGTAATTTCGTCAGAAGATTTCGCCGCATCGAAAAACGCCTTTGTTTTAATTATGTCCACCACGAATCCTTTATCATTTCAGTGACACTCTCTCCCCAGTTTCGCCATAACACAAAACATGCTGCCCTTCTTTGAACTTTCTCGATGTAATATGTCAATCCTATATGGCAAGGATCCCACACCGCACAGCACTATTCTAAAAGAGGACGGACTAGTGTAATATAGACAGTCTCTTTAGTAGAGCTGTTTCTCGTACATTTTATAACTGTCCTGCCAATAAAAGTAGTCTTTGTTTTACCTTCCCCACAACATTTTCTATGTGTTCTTCCCAATTTCAGTTGTTTGTAATTGTAATTCCTAGGTATGTAGTTGAGTTTACAGTCTTTATATTTGACTGATTTATCGTGTAACCGAAGTTAAACGGATTCCTTTTTGCACTCATGTGGATGACCTCACACTTTTCGTATTTGGGGTCAATTACCAATTTTTGCTCCATATCGGTATCTTCTCTAAATCGTTTTGCAATTTGTTTTGATTTTCTGATGAGTTTGCTAGTCGATATACGACAGAATCTGCAAACAACCTAAGACAGCTGCTCAGATTGTCTCCTAAATCGTTTACACAGATAAGGGACAGCAAGGGCCTATAACACTACCTTGGGGACCGCCAGAAATCACTTCTCTTTTACTCGATGACTATCCGTCAATTAGTACGAAATGTGACCTCTGTGACAGGAAATCACGAATCCAGCCACATAACTGAGACGATGTTCCATAAGTACGGAATTTCATTACAAGCTGCTTGTGTGGTACAGTGTCAAAATTCTTCCAGAAATCTAGAAATACGGAATCAATTTGAAATTCCTTGTCAACAGCACCCAACACTTCCCGCAGGTAAAGAGCTAGTTGTGTTTCACAAGAACGATGTTTTCTAAAGCCTTGTTGACTTCGTGTCAATAGAAACTAAGATTGTAAATGTTGTGTCGGCTACTGTTGGAGTTAGCATTGATATTAATAAGGAACGACATAAGTTGCGATGGTCGATAGTAGAAATCCAAAATGATCTGCACATTAAAATTTAACATTAATATCACTTTATTTCTAAAAAGAAGAGAACCATTATTCAACTCTGTTGTGTGTGCTTCTGTGCCTCCTACATGCAGTTGCGTATACAGACCCTTACTACTCGCAGAACGCAGGGTAAGTAACATCTTCCTATTGCTGAATGCTGATGCTCTTGAAGATTGCTACCGAACTGGCCGACCAGCAATAGGTTGCTGGTTATATCAGAGTTGACAGGGGGCTCTTAACTCTGTCTTCCTGGAAGTATGGGCTGCCCGTTCGTTCCATTGGCGCATGTGCTAGTGGGGTGCGCAATCGATGCTTTAGGACTGCACAGCAAGACCGGTGTAATCTCCATACGGCGCAGTTGGATTATAAGTGACTGTGGAAACTAGTTTTGTAAAACACTACAAAGGTAATTCCTAGAATTAAAAATGGCATCCCTTCAACAGCCGTATGCGCTATTATTCGATCACTAATTCCTGTCAAATTCACTTCTTTATACACCGCTACAGCCATTCATCCACATTCTAAGTCCGGAGAACCCACGACCAGCGCTTCTACAGTGCCGGGGGAACATCATCTGAAAGATGCAGATCAGTGTGTTTCGGGCGCCTACAGTGAGATACGATTGACGTACGGTTCTCCATGAGCAGCCTCGTCGAATACACACCAACAGGTTCTGTGATCGGGCTTGCTAACGCAAGTGGAGTGTTGAACTCATTTTTAATTTTAGTTATTTTTAGTTATAAGTGGCAGTCAAATGAAAACGAGACAGAAAAAAAAATTGGCCAGGTGCTAGTAGAATTCGCAATATTAGGATTCAGTACAAACTTAATTATGTGCACAGAAAGTTCATCCATCCCAGGAATCGAGAATCTCGATGATTTTTGCCTGTTATCGAAATATCGACTTTGATACTGGCAGGATATCGTTCCTGGGAAATCTAAGACCTTCGAGAATGTTCTCTGATACCTAGTTCAGTCATGACAGGGCAAATCTGAAATGATAGATTGGGACGATATGTGACAGCATTAAGCTCGAAACTGTATTACAAAGATAAAATAACAAAATCTTATCTTTTACAATGTGTAACATGGAGCCATATCCTGTTGGAAAATCCAATGCACATCCGGGAAACCATCAACAGCAGAGTACGCCGAATCACAACTTCGTATTAATCAGTGTTCATTGTTTCCTGAACAAAATACAAACTTCCAACATCTTCCTTCTCATTGCTCCTCACTCCATAATCGATGGAACATGTTTCGTGGTTCGCACAAGGCAGTCAGGATACATCTTTTCATTGGATTCACACCTGACGATCTATGATCTGTCACTCATCATGGAAAATCGGCTTTCATCTGCAAATACCCCAATTGTCCACTGCTGTTTTGTCCGTTTACGTTTAGTCTGGCCCCTGCCAGCCTCTTTTCTTCATTTCAACAGTTAAAAATCCATTCTTCGTGGCAACTCAGCCTTCATTCCCTCTGCAGAGTCTTTTCCTACCAATTGATGCCTTGGAATCAGCTCCCGTTGGCTCTTGCCATGCCTTTGCCAGTTAAGCTGAAGTAGCACTCCTGTTCTTTCAGCTTAGCCGACGAAGTATTCTGTCTTCCCGGGGCGAAGAAATGCAGGAACGCCCGCTTCGTGGTAAATTTTCCGTATTCCCATTGACCATTAGCTTCTGTAGGTTTCGGCTCGCAGCTAATCTCGAACAGTTTAATCTCTTCGCAGTGTCAGTGTTAATTAGGCCTTCATTGTGTACAACCTCGGTGTACTTCTTCTTTCTAGGGGTCAGTTCTAGAGCTTTCACCATGACGGTAAATCCACAAACGCACAGTAGGAAGAAAATTTTAAAAAATCAGCGATACTTTCACACCAGTGTTAGCGAACTCCAAATTTCGGTTAACACAGAAGCACATTCTGAAGCAAAATGAGATCACATTGTTGCCAGGAATGGTCGCTTTGTCGCAAGGAACCCCCCTCCCCCCTTTCCTCAAAAATAAGTACACATACAGTTCTGGGTGAAGATGTATAACTAACGGAAGAACGTAATTGCAGTCAAGTGTGTGCAGTACATTAGAACAGTAGAACAGTAGGGTATCACCTGCCTTCCAAACTGTTCAGAAGTTCTGGAACATACCTTACTCGAGTGGCTGTCCAGGGGTAAAGGTTTTTCAAGTTACTTGTTTCTTTCTTGAGAATATAAGACTAAAATTGAAACAAACCGACGATTCGTTCTAAAGATATACAAATCATCCAAAAGCCACAAGCAGATTGACAGCAAGTACCGTTACCTTTGTGTTCCTGCTGTATTCCTGGCATCTATATAACGAAGTTGGCCAGTAGTGTACAGGCTATGCAGCAGCATCAACTGAAACAAAAAACAAGCGTTTCACGTTACGACTGGCATATGACAAACATCTACAAGGCGTCAGTTTCTGTTAACGTAACGGAGAGATATTCACTCAGCTTTATTTAAACACACAATCTACACCACTGGCCATTAAAATTACTACACCAGATGATAAACGGGTATCCATTGGACAATTATATTATACTAGAACTGACATGTGATTGCATTTTCACGCAATTTGGGTGCATAGATCCTGAGAAATCAGTACCCAGAACAACCACTTCTGGCCGTAATGACGGCCTTGATACGCCTGGGCATAAAGTCAAACAGAGCTTGGGTGGCGTGTCCAGGTACAGCTGCCCATGCAGCGTGAACACGATCCCACAGTTCATCAAGAGGAGTGACTGGCGTATTGTGAAGAGCCAGTTGCTCGGCCACCATTGACCAGAAGTTTTCAATTGGTGAGAGATCTAGAGAATGTGCTGACCAGGGCAGCAGTCGAACATTTTCTCTATCCAGCAAGGCCCGTACATGACCTGCAACATGCGGTCGTGCATTATCCTGCTGAAACTTAGGGTTTCGCAGGGATCAGATAAAGGGTAGAGCCACGGGTTGTAACACATCTGAAATGTAACGTCCACTGTTCAATGCGAACAAAAGGTGACCGAGACGTGTAACCAATGGCACCCCATACCATCACGCCGGGTGATACGCCAGTATGGCGATTACGAATACACGCTTCCAATGTGCGTTCACCGAGATGTCGCCAAACACGGATGCCACCATCATGATGCTGTAAACAGAACCTGGATTTATCTGAATAAATGACTTTTTGCCATTTGTGCACCTAGGTTCGTCGTTGAGTACACCATGGCAGGCGCTCCTGTCTGTGATGCAGCGTCAAGGGTAACCGCAGCCATGGTCTCCGAGTTGATAGCCATGCTGCTGCAAATGTCGTCGAATTGTTCGTACACCTATGGAATAAATACCTGCTCGAATGTACGACGTTAATGCAGGATGGCAGCAGACCGTAGTATTCGTTTCGGACCTCTTGATAAGTATGGAGGTGTGATTATGGATGTCAATCACATCGCGATTACGGGCACCATGGGGTTCACGCCTGAGCCTCAGGACGTGCGCTAACAGCGCATGTCGGGTGTTTCAAGCGTCAACTTCGCGTCTTAATATCTCGGGATGTAATGGGAATATTGCGATGCAATCAACGCCATTGTGTATGTGCTTTGTCATGCTACGGATTGCTGAAGAAAAAATATAGGAGGTACATTTTAAAAAACATAAGTTTGTGTTAAAAAAACACATATGCTTTAGTTTTAGAATGTTTCCGAATATGTACATTCATGGGCTCCAGCCCTACATTCATACCGGTGAAAGTCGTTTTCCGATAGCTGTTATTGTTCCAGAGTTATTTTGGGTGGACAAGATAGCTGGGACACCCTGTATGATTATGTTAAGGGGGGGGGGGGGGGCTATTCGAAGAGTGATACCTCAATTCACACGGTTGCCAATGGATTGAGAGAGAAAGAGACACACAGAGTGTGCGGTGGGGGGGGGGGGGGGGGGGGGGGGGGAATTAAACTGGTGGACAGAAGAGAGCGTCTGCATAGCGTCCCTGGTGATGTGGCATTACATTCTACAGATAGGTACGTGCCGGCCGGGATGGCCGAGCGGTTCTAGGCGCTACAGTCTGGAACCGCGCGATCGCTACGCTCGCAGGTTCGAATCCTGCCTCGGGCATGGATGTGTGTGATGTTCTTAGGTTAGTTCTAAGTTCTAGAGGACTGAAGACCTCAGAGGTCAAGTCCCGTAGTGCTCAGAGCTATTTGAACCATTTGATAGGTACGTACTGTGGACATATTTCCTTGAATTAAAATATTGTCCATCATTATAATGTTACTTCTCACTAATAAACAATCCTCCTGTAACAAATGTATGAAATTTAATAGGCGAATGGATTTTTAAAAATTGTGAACCAAAATTGTCAGAATTCTGTAGGTACGTGCAGTACTTTATAACAGTAATGTCGTGCCGATAAATGAAAACTTTGAGGCGTGCGCAACTGGAGCTTAATTTACAAACGAGCAGTCGAGCTTATAAATTAGGGAAGTGAGAAGTTATGTGACACTGTACAGCGAATGCGGCGAGGTATTATTGTTCGAAGATTTCCCGCAGCAGGGCGCACGTCCCGTTGACGCACACCGCCTGCGGTCGCGGACGGGGCTTTGCCGCTCTCGCCGCCCGTGTACTGCGCAGCTGCAAAGACAATAAAAAGCGCGCACACCGCCGGCTGCCAGGCCGTGTGCACGCATCTCGGCGTCATCGAGGCACAGCGAGCGCTACCCGCGCCGCAATATTTCTCCTTTTTTGTTGCGACCCGCTTTTCTCGTTCCTTTTCTTCTCATTTTTGTGGACGGCAGTGCGGCAGACAGGGGGCGCAGTGCGAACCAGCGCTGCGAAAGGCCCAGCGTGACGCAGGCCGGGCGGAGGTGGCGCCGAATCCCATATTTAATCTCCTGTCGTCATAGGAGACATTATGCCCGCGAGTATTTACTCCCAGTCCTGGCAGCAGACACAATGTGACTTTTTGAGGCCAAATCCGGAGAAAATAATCCGAATATACACTGGATGATAAGCGAGTTGTGGTCTCATGTCTGTGTGTGTGTGTGTGTGTGTGTGTGTGTGTGTGTGTGTGTGTATTCATCGCAGATACGTAAGGGCTACGAGCCGATTTCAGTATCCTTCTATTTGCCGTTCGTTGTCCACCAATATTGTTCCAGCGCACCACCTCGTATGTTTTTCTTTTTTTCTTTTCTATTACCAGTTCACCCGCGGTCCTATCTTTTGACCATAGAGTCATATTTTTAGCACAATGGTCATGAAATTTTTTCCTTCTTGGTAAGGTATCAAAAGTTTTTCTTTAATTCTCTGACAATTGCCGTTCGTTTTTTATTCACGGAGTTACCACAGTATCTGTTTTTTGTTTTTTCGTTCTTTGCCAGCTTAACCATACAACTGAAACATAATCTTTGCGATACTAAAGCTTCCTGTCAAAACTGTACGCCTGACGAGGACTGCAAGTCGAAACACTGCCTAGGTCGTGGCCCGACCCGCACTTTTAATCTGATGGTCAGTTTCAAAACATTCCGCTTCAGAGTGAAATATTCACCATGAAATTATTTCTTCTACTACATTTCATATTTTTACGTTCTTTAACTTCTCTGATTCTCATTCGTTAGTGTTGTGCTTTTTTTCCGAGCTGCTGAAGATCTGTGTCGAAAATGTTCAAATATGTGTGAAATCTTATGCTGCTAAGGTCATCATTCCCTAAGCTTACACACTAAACCTAAATTATCCTGAGGACAAACACACACACACACACACACACACTCCGCCGGGACAGATCTGTTTCATTCGTCCTTTGTCATCCTTTCCATCCAATGTTAGCAGAATTAGTTGCACATTATTTCTGCTTTAATTAGGTTGCTGCCTAAGTTCGTAGCGTTTTTGTTTTACGCGTCGCTATTCTGGTTGCTGTGGGTTTATTTATCGACTGTTATTTTTTATTCCTACATATACCTCTATATCTACATCGATACTCCGCAATCCACTTTACGGCGCGTTGCAGTCGGTACCCTGTATCACTCCTAGTCATTTTCATTCCTGCTCCACTAGCAAAGAGAATGAGGGAAAAACGACAGTCTATATGCCTGCGTATGTTCGCTAATTTCTGATATCTTATCTTCATGGTCCTTACGTGCAATTCATGTTGAAGGCAGTAGAATCATTCTGCAGTCAGCTTCAGATGCCTGTTCTCTAAATTTTCTCATTAGAATTCCCCAAAAACATGTCCCTTTCCTTCCAGGGATTGCCATTTGAGTTTCCAACGCATAGTCGTAACACTTGGCGGTCTTTGTGCGAACCTACCAGTAACAAATATAGTAGTTCGACTCTGAACTGCTTCGACGTCTTCTTTTAATCCGACCTGTTACGGATCCCAAATATTCGAGCAGCCTCACGAATAGCTCGCATTAGTGTCCTATAAGCGGACTCCTTTACAAACGGACCACACATTCCTAGAATTCACCCAAAAAACGAAAATCGACCATTTGCCTTTCCTGTCACAATACTCACACGTTCGTTCCATTTCATACCGCTTTGCAACGTTACTACGAGATGTTTAAAGGACGTGACTGTGTCAAGCAGGACACTGCAAGTGCTGTAATCAAGAATTACGTGTTTGTTTTCTTTACACATCTGGGTGTAGTTTACAGCTGCTATTTGACTTAACATATTATTATCTTGGTAGTTGGTGATACTGAGTGGAGCTGTAGACGCTAGAAAATGGAGAGCCAAATGGGTAAAACAGAACATGCATGAAGTTTTAATTTATTACTTCTTTACTACAGTAGTGGTTCATGGTGTGGGTTGCTGTAGTCATGTCCTAGTTCATGAACCACGGGCAACGTATGAGTGGCCAAGTAAGTGGTCCCGACAGTCGGGATACCAGTTACTTTGGAATAAGGCTGGGCATCTCAGACATATTTTGAGTCGTGGTCACCTTTGTGCTCATACGGCAAAGACTACCAAATCCACCGGTTAGTCCCTCAACCGTTAGGCGTAAAACCCAATGGGACTCTGGACAAGTAAAGCTAGCAACCTGCTTCCCTGATACTTTAAATATGATGCTGGCAATAATCAGAGCAAAATGCCTCGGACATTTGGAGGTGATGGAGTCCCACCTCTAACTGACAAACCAGGGACTCCTAAGATACGAATTGGCAAACAAATGGTAATGAGATGGGGAGCTATTAATATCAATGGGGGCTACTCTGGGAAGAAGGTAGAGGCTGCAAGTAAGATGGTGTTGGACGTTTTAGCTGTTAATGACATTCGGGTAAGGGGTGAGAAAGAAGAGGAAGTGGGAGAATGCAAGCTGTCAGGAGTCAAAGCAGGAATAGCACAATGGGGTGTAGGGCTTTACATCAGGAAAGAAATGGAACCCAGCGTAGTTGCAATAAGGTATGTAAACGAACGACTGATGTGGATAGATTTGACAGTGTCCAGCAAGAAAATTAGGATTGTGTCAGTATATTCGCATTGTGAAGGGACAGATCAAGATAAGATGGATAGTTTTTATGAGGCACTCAGTGATGTAGTTGTTAGAGTAAAGGACAAGGACAGTGTTCTGCTCATGGGTGATTTTAATGCCAGCCTAGGAAATCTAACAGAAGGGTATGAAAAGGTTATGGGTAAATTTGGAGAGGATATGGAGGCCAACAGGAACGGGATTTCTGTGCCAGTATGGGTTTAGTAATTACAAACTCCTTTTTTAAACATAAGAACATTCACCGGTATACTTGGGAAGGAAGGGGAACCAGATCTGCCATTGACTATATAATAACAGATCAGGAATTCAGGAAGGCTGTGAGGGACACACGTGTATTCAGGGGATTCTTTGATGACACTGATCATTATCTAATCTGCAGTGAAATTGGGATTGTGAGGCCGAAAGTGCAGGAGGTCAGGTCCATATGTAGGAGGATAAGAGTGGCGAAACTTCAGGATAAGGAAATCAGGCAAAAGTACGTAACAGCGATCTCAGAAAGGTACCAGTTAGTTGAATGTAGTCAATTACATTCATTGGAAAAGGAATGGACAAGGTACAGGGACACATTACTAGAAGTGGCTAAAGAATGTCTTGGAACAGTAGTGTGTAAAAGTAGGATGAAGCAAACAGCTTGGTGGAATGACACAGTCAAGGCAGCCTGTAAAAGGAAAAAGAAGGCGTATCAAAAATGTCTACATACTAGAACTCAGGTAGACAGATAAAGTTATGTTGAAGAAAGAAACAAAGCCAAACAGATAATTGCAGCATCCAAGAAGAAATCTTAGGAAGACTTTGAAAACAGGTTGTAGACTATGAGTCAAGCTGCTGGAAAACCATTCTGGAGTGTAATTAGCAGTCTTCGAAAGGGAGGTAAGAAGGAAATGACAAGTATTTTGGACAGGTCAGGAAAACTGCAGGTGAATCCTGTGGATGCCTTGGGCAGATGGAGGAAAAATTTTGAAGAGCTGCTCAATGTAGGTGAAAATACGATCAGTAATGTTTCAGATTCCGAGGTAGAATGGGATAGGAATAATGATGGAAATAGGATCACATTTGAGGAAGTGGAGAAAATGGTCAATAGATTGCAGTGCAATAAAGCAGCTGGGGTGGATGAAATTAAGTCGGAACTCATCATATACAGTGGAATGTCAGGTCTTAAATGGCTACACAGGATAATTGAAATGGCGTGGGAGTCGGAACAGGTTCCATCAGACTGGACAAAAGCAGTAATCACACCAATCTTTAAAAATGGGAACAGAAAAGATCGTAACAACTACAGAAGTGTCTCTTTAATCAGCGTTGTGGGTAAAATCTTCTCAGGTATTGTTGAAAGGAAAGTGCGAGTATTAGTTGAGGACCAATTGGATGAAAATCAGTGTGGGTTTAGGCCTCTTAGAGGTTGTCAGGACCAGATATTTAGCCTACGGCAAATAATGGAGAATTGTTATGAGTGGCATAGGGAATTTTATCTATGCTTTATAGATCTAGAAAAGGCATATGACCGGGTTCCTAGGAGGAAGTTATTGACTTTTCTACGAGATTAAGGAATAGGAGGCAAACTTTTGCAAGCAATTAAATCTCTTTACATGGATAGTCAGGCAGCAGTTAGAGTTGACGGTAAATTGAGTTCATGGTTCAGAGAAGTTTCGGGGGTAAGACAAAGCTGCAATCTCTCTCCACTGTTGTTCATATTATTTATGGATCGTATGTTGAAAACAATAGACTGGCTGGGTGAGATTACGATATGTGAACACAAAATAAGCAGTCTTGCATATGCGGATGACTTAGTTATGACGGCAGATTCGATTGAAAGTTTGCAAAGTAATATTTCAGAGCTAGATCAGAAATGTAAGGACTATGGTATGAAGATTAGCATCTCCAAAACGAAAGTAATGTCAGTGGGAAAGAATTATAAACGGATTGAGTGCCAAATAGGAGGAACAAAGTTAGAACAGGTGGACGGTTTCAAGTACTTAGGATGCATATTCTCACAGGATGGCAACATAGTGAAAGAACTGGAAGCGAGGTGTAGCAAAGCTAATGCAGTGAGCGCTCAGCTACGATCTACTCTCTTCTGCAAGAAGGAAGACAGTACCAAGACTAAGCTATCTGTGCACTTTTCAATCTTTCGACCAACTTTGTTGTATGGGAGCGAAAGCTGGGTGGATTCAGGTTACCTTATCAACAAGGTTGAGGTCACGGATATGAAAGTAGCTAGGATGATTGCACGTACTAGTAGATGGGAACAATGGCAGGAGGGTGTCCACAATGAGGAATCAAAGAAAAACTGGGAATGAACTCTACAGATGTAGCAGTCAGGGCGAACAGGCTTAGATGGTGGGGTCATGTTACACGCATGGGAGAAGCAAGGTTACCCAAAAGACTCATGGATTCAGCAGTAGAGGGTAGGAGGAGTCGGGGCAGACCAAGGAGAAGGTACCTGGATTCGGTTAAGAATGATTTTGAAGTAATAGGTTTAACATCAGAAGAGGCACCATGTTAGCACTGAATAGGGGATCATGGAGGAATTTTATAAGGGGACTATGCTCCAGACTGAACGCTGAAAGGCATAATCAGTCTTAAATGATGATGATGATGATGATGATGATGATGATGATGATTTACTACAGTAGTCACAAAAATATTTCGCAGACAGTGCCCGCATATACCACAGGACGCACCTGCAAAATTATTTCAGTGTACGACATATAGTTCAGGAGATACAATATCGTAAACAATGATCTGCGTGAAAACATAACTGCAGAGCGAAATTCGCTAGAGGCGTATACGAAATACGTACACAAATACAGGGTGGTCCATTGATCGTGACCGGGCCAAATATCTCACGAAATAAGCGTCAAACGAAAAAACTACAAAGAAAAAAACTTGTCTAGCTTGAAGGGGAAACCAGATGGCGCTATTTTTGGCCCGCTAGATGGCGCTGCCATAGGTCAAACGAATATCAACTGCGCTTTTTTTTAAAAGGAAACCCCATTTTTTATTATATATTCGTGTAGTACGTAAAGAAATATGAATGTTTTAGTTGGGGCATTTTTCGCTTTGTGACAGATGGCGCTGTAATAGCCACAAACATATGGGTCACAATTTTAGACGAACAGTTGGTAACAAGTAAGTTTTTAAAATTAAAATACAGAGCGTAGGTAAGTTTGAACATTTTATTTCGGTTGTTCCAACCTTTGTGAACTTATCAATTCTGAGAAGACATGCCGTTACAGCGTGATTACCTGTAAATACCACATTAATGCAATAAATGCTGAAAATGATGTCCGTCAACCGTAATGCAATACGTGTAACGACATTCCTCTCAACAGCGAGTAGTTCGCCTTCCGAAATGTTGCATTGACAATGCGCTGACGCATGTTGTCAGGCGCTGTCGTTGCTTCACGGTAGCAAATATCCTTCAACTTTCCCCACAGAAACAAATCTGGGGACGTCTGATCCGGTGATCGTGCGGGCCATGGTACCGTGGTTCAAAAACCAATGCACCTGACATGAAATATGCTATTCAATACCGCTTCAACTGTACGCGAGCTATGTGCCGGACATCCATCATGTTGGAAGTACATCGCCATTCTGTCATGCAGTGAAACATACTGTAGTAACATCGGTAGAACATTACATAGGAAATCAGCATAGACTGCACCATTTAGATTGCAACCGATAAATTTGTGGCCAATTATCCTTCCTCCCAAAATGTCGCACCATGCATTAACGAGCCAAGGTCGCTGATGTTTCACTTGTCGCAGCCATCGTGGATTTTGCGTTGCCAATGATGCATATTATGTCGGTTTACGCTACCGCTGTTGGTGAATGACGATTCGTCGCTAAATAGAACATGTGCAAAAAATCTGTCATCGTCCCGTAATTTTCTTGTCCCAGTGGCAGAACTGTACACGACGTTCAAAGTCGTCGCCATGCAATTCCTGGTGCACAGAAATATGGTACGGGTGCAATCGATGTTGATGTAGCATTCTCAACACCGACGTTTTTGAGATTCCCGATTCTCGCGCAATTTGTCTGCTACTGATGTGCGGATTAGCCGCGACGGCAGTTAAAACACCTACTTGGGTTTCATCCTTAGTTGCAGATCGTGGTTGACGTTTCACATGTGGCCAAACACTTCCTGTTTCCTTAAATAACGTAACTATCTGGCGAACAGTCCGGACACTTGGATGATGTCGTCCAGGATACCGAGCAGCATACATAGCACACGCCTGTGGGAATTTTGATCACAATAGCCATACATCAACACGATATCGACCTTTTCGGCAATTGGTAAACGGTCTATTTTAACTTCGGTAATGTATCACGAAGCAAATATCGTCCGCACTGGCGGAATGTAACGTGATACCACGTACTTACACGTTTGTAACTATTACAGCGCCATGTATCAGAAATCGAAAAAGATATCAAACTAAAACATTCATATTTCTTTACATACTACACGAATATGTAATAAGATATGGGGTTTCCTAATTAAAAAAAACACAGTTGATATCCGTTTGACCTATGACAGCGCCATCTAGCGGGCCAACCATACCGCCATCTGGTTTCCCCCTCCAAGCTAGGCGAGTTTCGTTGTTTGTAGTTTTCTCGTTTGATGCTTATTTTGTGAGATATTTGGCCCGGTCACTATCAATGGACAAATCTGTATACTCAGAGACGACTTTTATTGAGGAACATTATGCAATGGTAAGATATTGGATTCGAATTCGAGAGGACGGCCATTCAAATCCCCTTAGGGCTACCGCGATTAACATTTTCTGCTGTTACCTAAAATTGCATAAGGCAAATGTTGGAGTGGTTCCTTTGAAAGGTACATCTCTGATTTCCTTTCCTATAGCTCCACAATACGAGCTTTCGCTCCGCCTCTAGTAACCTCGTCGCCGACTGGACGTTGAACTTTGATCTTCGTTTCTTTGCCGTCGGCCTAGAAGCAACTTCCCTCAGCACAGCGCGGTACCCCGCCCCAACTGGTCGGGGCGCGCCACGTGTTTGCGCCCGGCACTTGCTGGGAAGGCAAATCTAGGACACCGCAGGATGGGGCCGATGTTTCGGCGCAACTTCTCGCATTATGCCGCGCCAGGCCGTCCTGCCGACAAGAATCGACACAAGAAAGCACTCCGGTCGCCCGGGGGAGGGAACCGCCGCCTCCTTACCAAGTGCGCCGCCAGGGGCGCGCGTGGCGACACTTGGCGGCGCCTGCACCACGGCAGCGCCGACTTCCGCTGGGCCACCTACTTGCGCGTCATAAATTTGGATTCTTACTTCGCGAGAAAACGCAACACCACGTTTCAACAAGTTCGTACTCTGAGACTTCTGCCTTCGTGTCTGTCACGTTTACAAAAAAAGTGTCAGAGCTGAAAGAGACAATGCTGCCTTCTTCTTTCGAAGGTACTGCATACAGATCGACAAAAAATAAATAAAGGAGAACTAAAGAAGATCGATCCGGATTTCAGGATACGTGCTTTGCAAGCGACGAATATGAGACAAAGATTCAGAAGTTAACAACACCTGAACTACAGGATACAGTTAAGCAGTTCAAAATGGCAGAGGACGAGGACTTGGAGCTGTATATGTATAAGGAGTTGTCGAAGGCGAATGTATGCTTGCAGCTCAGTGCACGAGCTGCACGTTAGTGAAGTATTACTGAGTAACGAGTGTCATGTCAGGCGTGTTTTTAACATTATGTAAGTGAAATTTTATACAGAGTGTATCAAAAAGTATTAACCGATTTGGCACGTCTATATTTCTGAAACTAATAAACATAAACAATGAATTTTGTTTTCTGATGAACTGGAAACTCAAATAGTTTTCATATATGTTCAATATCCCCCCCCCCCCGACCCCGATATGCACGGCATATATCAATGCATTATTCAAATTGTTCCCACACTGTAGCGGACACGTCTTAAGTTACAGCTTCCACAGATGCCATTATGCGATGTCTCAGTTCATTCATTGTTGTTGGTAACGGAGGCACATAAATATAGTATTTTATAAACTCCCACAAGAAATAATCACATACAGTCAGGTCCGGTGACCTTGGAGGCCAGTAATGTAAGACTGAATCATTCGGTCCAGCGCGACCGATCCATCGCTCATTAATCCTTTGATTTAAAAATTCCCACACCCCCAGATGCCAGTGTGGTGATGCCCCATCCTGTTGGTAGCTGATGTCGTTCAGATCAGTCTCCAACTGTGAGTAAAGAAAGTTCTCAAGAATATCGAGATATGTGCTTCCTGCAACAGTGTTCTCGACAAAGAAAAATTGACCATACACCTTTTCCCGTAAAACTTCACAAAACAGATTAAATTTTGGAGAGTACTTCTCATGTTGTACAACTTCATGTGGTTGTTCCGCGCCCCATATTCTCACATTAAGACCGTTCACCTTACCATTTAAATCGAATGTTGCCTCGTCACTAAACACTAAGTGTGGAAAAAAAACTGTCATCCTCCATCTTGCCAAGAACTAAATTATAGAACTCCACGCGTTCTTCTTTGTCACCTTCTCGAAGAGCTTGCAGTAGCTGAATTCTGTATGGTTTCATGAGTAAACGTCGACGCAACACACGCCAGACGGACATCGGGGACATGTTGAGGTACCGAGCTGCACGGCAAAAGGATTTCTGCGGACTCCTTGTGAAACAGTGGCGGATGCGTTCGATGTCTGTGTCAGACACTCGGGGACGACCCGTCGAATTGCCTCTACACAAACAACCTGTTTCTCGGAATTGTTCAAGTCATGGCCTAATGCTCTGAGCTTAGGAGGATCCACACCATACCTACTATGAAAGTCAGTTATTACTGACCGGCACTGCGCAAAACGTAGAACACAAAATCTTCCTATTGTCCCGAAACCATTTTTACTAGAAATGAAGTGAGTGCACTCTGCTGCTACCTAGCGGAAACCATGTAAAACTCTAGAGTTTTCTCTTTCCAATAGTAGTTCTTCACGCACGTATCTCAAATACCATAATAGTTACGATTTTTTTAATCGGATAATTCTTTTTGATACAGCCTGTATTTTACTATCACCTTTCGGCTATTTCTAACCTACCCCCGCTTCGACTGGTCACTAATATACTTCTGAATATGTTTTTATAAACGCTCAAAAAGCGTGGTCAAGGGGTTTTAATAAACCTTCCATTTTGCAACTGACTGGCTGCTTATTATTTCTTCACGAAGACTACTTTCCTCTTTTTTAAGTAGATATGTAATGTACATATTTTTCCTTAAACACCGTAAAGCTCAGTTATACTAATACAATTGAAATTTTATGTTAAAATATTGTGTGTTATACGCATAAACAGGGTGTAGCAATTGCGACATGCCACTCTAAATATAAACAGAATGAAGAAATATCCCGGGATGCGGTTTCCACCAAGTTATAGCGGACAATATGGCGAATTTCCTAACGTTAGCAATTCGTTTTTATCGTTTATAGTAGTCGAATTACAATACCTACATTGTTTTTATCTGTGGCATTTGAAACAAGCTTCTAGGAGAAGTTCATCCACATTAAATAGATGGGACCTGGTCAAATGGTATCAAGATAACAGCACCACAAACCACTATTCCGCTGTCAGGACAAGAGGTTCCACGAACGTCTGTCCTATTATACCAGTTGTAAGCTAGCACGTATCTCAGGTACGGCTCTTGTGTTTACCTGTGCGCTTGAAACCCATCAGTATGTGTCCTGCTATTGCAGCAATCAGATAACTTGATCGTAATGCTATTGAGACATTTACAGTCAATAAAACAATAGAAAAAATGAATATCTTTAATGGTAAATGTCACCAAACTACAAAATAGTGCTGCGGTTGTATACCGAAGAGTATCCTGTTCGCGCAAATCACTCGCGACACGTCTTTGCAAAAATTATAAAAATAGGAAGGATAAAAAGATCAATTGATGAGATGAAACTAAAATTTTAGCAGCAGTAACACACAGTACTAATGTTATTGAGAGGCATCTCAGAAGTACGGGAGGGATCAACCAGATGACTGCTTTGCGAACATTTCGTTCTATAGCATTTCATATCTTCACATGTCGCTGTATCTACAGCTTCATGGTTATGACTTACAGAAGATGGCCGGCCGGGGTGACCGAGCGGTTCTAGGCGCTACAGTCTGGAACCGCGCGACCGCTACGGTCGCAGGTTCGAATCCTGCCTCGGGCATGGATGTGTTTGGTGTACTTAGGTTAGTTACGTTTAAGTAGTTCTAAGTTATAGGGGACTGATGACCTCAGAAGTTAAGTCCCATAGTGATCAGAGCCATTTGAACCAACCTGCCTAGGGAATGTATGTGTGTGATGTCCTTAGGTTAGTTAGGTTTGAGTAGTTCTAAGTTCTAGGGGACTGATTACCTCAGAAGTTAAGTCCGATAGTGCTCAGAGCCATTTGAACTTCCAGAAGTGGGTACAGTTTTTAGAATGCTATCTACGAAAATTACAAAGATGTGTGGTACACCTAAGCCAAATTTTCCCTCCTCATTTTCACTATTGACAACACGACTGCACTTTTACGTTTTTTAGCCTTTTACCTTTTGCTGTTTTGACTTTTTCTGATATGTCAATCAGTCTGAATGGACCACATTTGAAACAAGAGACTGATGACCTTGTTGTTTGGTACCATCAACCCCAATCAACCAACCCACCAACCAGATTTTGTTTGGTGAAGAAGCATTGTTTACAAACGAGGGGCATGTCAATCTTCGGAATACACTAATCGGCAGTTGAAAATCCATCTTGAGTCAAAGAAGTGGACAAAAATAACGCTCTTGGTCTGTCAACGTTTGGTTGGTGTTTTTCAGGACCCAAACCATTGGTCTCTCTTTTAATGACAGGAATCTAAACACACTCACATCTCTTACTCCTAAGATACACAGCTGCCACAGTTATTGAAAGACACCCCACTGGACATAAGGCAATCAGTATGGTACCATCACGACGAATGCCTCTCCCATGCCGTCTATGCAATGACGCATCATCCGAGGAGAATATTTGGAGAGCACTGGAACGGTCGTTCAGGAAAAGCGAAACGGTCTGGGCACTCATCAAACTTAACACTTCAGTGGTTTCATCTACTGCGAAAATTAAAACAAGAGGTCTTGTAGAAATAACCGACGACTCCCATAGGTGTGAAACATGGGCCTTTTCTACTGTTAACTCTTGATGCAATACAACTGGCAGTATTGTTTCTCCAAAATCACTGTATAGTGCATAGAAAGGTTCAAGATCAATATTTTGACCTCTTCGCATGACAGCTGCGATGTTAACTACGGGAACCGTACATGAGTTCCGTACTTACTTGCGTTTGGTATAATAGGGCAGACGCTGTGCAGCCGCTTCTCCTTATGGCGGGACAGTGGTTTGTGGCGCTTTTATATCGATTCTATATGATCAAGTAGCATACTTGTTATGTCGTTGAAGTTCTCTTAGAAGCTTCTTTCAAATGCCACAGAAAAATTGTTATTTCCATTAGAAAAAAGTCGTTGTCGTAAGTAGGTGACTATACACCAGGAAAATTACTCACGAACATCAGAAAATTCGCCATATTGTCCGCTATAACTCGGCGAAAACAGCAGCTCGACATATTTCTTTATTCTGAATGTTCAAACGACTGTATGATCTGGGCATCCGCTGTGGTGGTAGTACATTTTGTAGCAGTAACTCCCCACACAGCTGTATTTAAACCAGTTGTAATTAGTATATGAATATGAGGATGGTATCTGTTCCTTCTGACATGTCCGAAAGAGCAGTACCATTGGTGATCTTGCACCTCTCGAAGAATGAAATTACAATGAAATCCAGACCATTAGCTGCTTACAGGCATTGATAAATATCAAGGGGAACAGTTGAAAATATGTGCCCTGACCGGAACTCAAGCCTGAGAGCTCCTGTTTACATGTCAGAGGCTCTATCTGACTGAGCCATCGAGGACACAGAGGATAGTGCTACTGCATGGACTTATCTCTGGCACGCTCCCCATGAGTCCCACATTTCTAACTTACTGTCCACACACTACATTTGTAGTGCCCCTGCCAACTACACTCATTACTCGTGGCTACGGGTTAGTCTGATAGAGCATGTGCCTTCTAAACAGAAGATCTCACCTTCACGTCTTGGTCGGGCACACATTTTGAACTCTCCCCCATTGATATTTATCAACGCTTGTAAACAGCTAATGGTCTGGATTTCATTGTAATTTCAATTTTAATTAGAGTCAACTTGTTTCATGGCTTGTAACCACGTCATCAGGCCCTTGACAAGATGGCGGTGGGCCTGGCGTCGGCCATGTTGGCCAAAGAGCTTAATCACCACAGATAAAATACTCCAAGTCAGTGATATTACGTGCAGTTCAAGGTCACGCGCTGCCTAGCACAACACCAAACCACACTATTTATATGATTGTTGTTAATATTTTTTTGGAAAGGAGATAAGGAAGGGAGATAAGGAACTTTATTGTCTATAATACAACATACAGTCACCATTGATCTTTATTTTACAATTGCCATTTTCGACTATGGCCCATATAAACAAATATTCATCAGCATTTAATTTCTTCTTCTTCCTGGAAGACAAAACAAATGGCATGCTGGGAACCAATGTACCATAAGGCTGTTAACGCAACAATCCTGTAGTCTCAGCAATACTCCAAGTCTTCCAAGTAATAATATTGGCATCTGGAATTGCTTCAAGGCCACCATAGTCTGCATGATTGCGCCAAACAACAGTCAAGGTAAGCCACGTTCAGCTTCCAAAAACAGCTTGTACATCACAAGTGAAGTCAGACGCAGTCCACGTAACACATTGGGACCTTCAGTTAATTGCTGTTTATTAAACTGTCCAGCCAAGTCAACATCAATTGCTTTTAAGCTCCAATACACAGGTACACTGCGTCGCCAGCGACGACGGTAACCTAGACGTCGCTGAGGCATTGCTGAGGCACGTTTGTTTATATGGGCCAATGTCGGAAACGGCAATTGTAAAATAAAGGTTAATGGTACACAACGAGTCGAATAATGTAGCGAGCGAGGGAAAAATTCTGAACATAAGAATTAAAACAATGTTTTAATGTTTATATGTAGAAATTTTCCCTCGTCCAACTTTTTATTTATTGTCTATCTGCCCTACGGGCATTATAGTTTTAACTAAGACCATTGGCCCTTCTACATTTTTCGCCATGTTGTGTACCACAATTTAATGTTTATGTGCGCATGATGATGTGGCTACAAGCCACGAAACCGGTTGTGCCTTATTAAATTTGCTTTAAGTAGAGCCGTTTGTGGAGTTTTTGTTACAAGAAAAAAAAACATTCTGGATATATTTTTGGTGGCCTGTCTTAGCTGCCTCACCGTTTATACCTATTCATGTGGACCTTACGGTCTCTTCTTGTGTCTAGATAGCGGACTAAAGGAAACGTAATACCAGCAAAGACGTGTTTCGTCGTAGCAGGGCTATAGTTAACTTATCTTTTTTTATAACTCTTACCAAGACATGAAACAACTTCCACTCACTTCGAACATATCCTTTTAAGTATAGCCCTTTACGTAGCGATATCATATCGTAACTGCTTGCGTATTGCGTAGTAAAATCCATTATAGGACTCGGTAGCACACGACTACGTTTCCTTCGCTAAAACCCTTAGACAGTTTATGGATAATATTTCCTCTGTCTCATATTCGACAGAAGCATGAATCTCACTCATTTAGTGAGAAACCAATCTAAGTAAGATGGGTTGAGGAGCAGAACTCGTGCCTCAGGGAGTTTCTCGTAGACCCTGGGGAACAATTAGGGCCTAACTGCGGAAAAGATTGTGTAGGAAAAGTCTTCACCGGCTCCCTGGGCCGCAGTTAACTGAACGGCTATCACGTCGCAGCAACTTAACGTCACGTGACTAATTACCAGTGGGAAAGAAAAGTTGCGGTCCCGGCGCGACCATCTGTGCCGGACGCGGTTCTGATTAAAAACCGGCTCCCAGACGAGGGCGGCTGGACGCCAGGGATGTCTGGAGCACAACCTCGTCTCGGCTCACTAACAGAGGAACAATTTATTTCGGGAGCACGCTCCCAGTGAGCCATTTATTTAATTACGCTTTTCGTCCACCAAACTCCTAACATGTTTTACAGTAAAAGAAAAAGAAAAGCTGTCCTGAGGGACATGATTATCTTGAAATGTGCACTCCATTTTCATTTAAGAGGTCAAACAAGGGAGTCACATGTCATTTCAATCTGTTGAGTTGTTTTCTTTTCTTTTTTAAAATGTAATCATACTGTGTTTTGAAACAAGATAACATATTCGGAAGACACACAGATTTCTCCCCTTTTCGCCACTAGAGAGCAGTATCGGGTGACGGTGGAGCTCGATCGAGTGGGAAGCATACTAGACTAATCGAGATGGAACGAGAGGTCGGGAGGAGAACCGATAGTCGAGTATAAAGAGACGCGGGACAGGGTGAGTGCGGTAGAGAGTTGTGTAATGAAACGGAAAAGGCCGCGAGCCGAAATTTTTTGTATATGTATTTTGATGTGATACTTTGCGCAGTTTATAAACTGTATGGTGTTTCCACATGTTTCTTGTGGAGGAGTGAAATTGGAAATGAAATTGACAATTAAGGCTTGCTGCTTGGCGTACCAAATATGCATAAGTTATTATAACATTAAGTTATTTTTCTTTAATTGTAGCAACTTACCAAATTCTGATTTTGTAAGTGTCTCGAATATAGTGATGGCATCAGCTGTAAAAAAAAGTGTGTTCTATATAAATTTACATTTTCCGTATTATTATCAAGATCGTGACAAATTTCCAGTTCTGTCAAAGTTAAGCAATTAGCATACTAAAAATATACCGACTGAGCCTGCTCAACACTGACTGAAAACAGAAAATTACTCTTATTTTATCTTCTATTCCCGGTAATTTTAAACAATACTTGGATCATATTTGTCACGCTACATATATTTTCCTCCAGTGTAAGAACTTAAAATCTGTGTGTTCATCTGTGTTAATGCCAATAACTATGTTATGACCTGTTTTAAAACCAGAAGGTGAACGTTCCCAGAAAAGGTATATTTTCTATCATTTATTGCTGTCGATTGTCTGGAGAGAAAGTTTAGTTCACTTTGGAGTGTTGGGGTGAGTACTATGTAATTTGGTTGAGTCTAGCTACTACCAAACGCCAAGTGATGGTGATCGTTCTGTAGGACTAGGAGTTCAGCAAATTTAGTTCACAGCCAACACCTTACTTTGGATTAATATTATTTGAGTATTAGTGATTGTAAAGTGAATTAATTATGGAGCCATCTGCGGAGAGTATGGCACTTACGATGCAAACGATGAAGCTGATTCATAAGGAAATGTAGGAAAACTGTAAGGAAGTACTATAACTAGTAGTAGTGTCAAATGAGAGCGTCACTAAGAAAAAGAACAAAATATATGAAACTAGTAAATGACTCGATGAAATGATGAAACAGAAAGATAATATAGTAAATGAAGACAGTGTGAGTACAAAATAGTAGTTCTAAGGTAAGTGAACTGAAAGAAAGTAATGCCCGATTAGCATAAGTAAAGTGGGTAAGAATAGATCTTATAATTAAAGTTTCCTCAAGACATTTAAGTGTCATCTTTATCTACAATAATGATGGAGGCTGAATAAATGAATTAAAATTTGTGTTACAGTCGGGACTTGAACGCAGGCCTCCTTGCTAACTATGCAGGAATGCTAACGGTTATGCCACCACGGCACTATGGCTACAATTCCTGCACAGACGACCAAGTTCTGTGTCTGTTGTCAACCATATCCCCCCTAATTTAGATTGGCCTGCTGTTCAAGGACGAAGGAACCAATGTTCACATATCTGTTTCACGGTCATTAAAGATTATGGTGAAGAGCACATTTTTTTTATTCCAATACAATTTGTATAGAAGAATTTGTTTGATGTATGAGATAAAAATAAGAAGGGACTGGATACGTTAGAAGCTATCAGTTTAACTGGAGATGGTGATGTGAATATTAAGTGGCAAGGTAGTCGTTTTACATGAGGAGAGAGGCGATTTGCCTGCAGCAGAAAATGAAGTATTTTGTGACCATATTAAGAACAAAGTTTCAAGTAACGATGCATTAGAGACAAATATTTTTGTTCTCAGTCACATGCCACCTAATTTAGATTGACATGCTGTTCAAGAATGAAGTAACCTACGTTCATATATCGGTTTCACAGCCATTAGTGATTTTGATGATGAGCACTTTTTTTATTCCAATAAAATTTGCGTACAGTGCATTAAGTTATGATTGTACTTCATTCATAGTTCGTATCAGGCTAGGTGCTATCAGCATGTCCATTTTGACGTAGTTCTATGTATCCCGTGGGGACAATAGTTAATGCACGCAGAGTGCAGTTTTTGCTGGAGGGAGTAATATCATTAGAATTTCTTGCATCTTCCAGATTGAACTTGTGCTTTGTACATCACCAGTCACCATTTGTAACTTCATCCATGATTTGCTTTTAGGAAACATTTCTAGACGCTTTGGCTAAACTTACTCAATGAAACAACCCCTTCCGCTATCACTATGGTAATATTTACATGAACTAAGTTCCAAAAAATTATTTTATTTTTACAGTTTGGTTCTGAACTCCATTTCTAAGATCCGTAACCGTCACTGGTCACATCGTACTAACTTTCTGGTATAATACGAAGCCCTATATGTACAGGGTAGTCCATTGATCGTGACCGGGCCAAATATCTCACGAAATAAGCGTCAAATGAAAAAACTACAAAGAAAGAAACTCGTCGAGATTGAAGGAGAAAACCAGATGGTGCTATGGTTGGCCCGCTAGATAGTGCTGCCATAGGTCAAACGGATATCATCTGCGTTTTTTTTTTAAATAGAAACCCCCATTTTTTATTACATATTCGTGTAGTACGTAAAGAAATATGAATGTTTTAGTTGGACCACTTTTTTCGCTTTGTGGTAGATGGCGCTGTAATAGTCACAAGCATATGGCTCACAATTTTAGACAAACAGTTGGTAATAGCTAGATTTTTTAATTTAAAATACAGAAAGTAGGTACGTTTGAACATTTTAAAAAAACTGAAACACCAGCGCAATCTCTACGAAAATTTTGCAATTACCTAGGATGATTTCAACAATCTACTATCCAACTATCCACTTCTGGTGCCGTGCAAATTGACGAAGTTTTCTTTCACTGAGATGGGACGTCTTTTCGCACAATTTCACACCTGCTGAGAACTTACATATTTGACGTACAAGAGGCACAACAATGAAGTATCATGGCCAACCGCTCTGCATGCTTGGTGCCACACCTGATTGTCGCTGTAACTACTGGGAGCTCTGCCGTCATTTAAACTGTACATCTGAAACAGTATAAAACCTCCTAGCGGAGACACTCACACAGTGCATGTTGTGGAAGCTCATTAAAATAGTCAATTCGACTCTCTGAACTCTTTCATCATGAACTTCAATAGTTAAATCACAATCTACTGGACAGTGAGTGGTGCTTCACAGTTGTAGACGAAAAGATCCACCAATGCCAAAAAGAGATCCGTCTAATATATATAATTTATACTTGGTTATTTCTGTTTGTGTAAATAAAAATTTACAGGTATCCTAACAAAGAATTTGCTTTCAGAACAATCTATGTAGGTCGCACATTATTTTATTTTTTTAATTTATTTATTTAACCTAATCTGATTACGACCATTAGATCTTCTCTTACATTGCCCAAGGATTCACACATACTGTACCTTTTTACATCATTGTTACCTAAGACCTATCAATTTTAATATGACAGTGTTAAAATGATTTGAGTGTCTATAGTGACAATGTGAGTAATATTGACTATGAACTAATAAAGTTATTATTGGCAGAACATAAACTACCGCTATTGCTGTCACTAATAGTGACAATATTAGTAGTAGCAGTAGTAGTAGTAGTAGTGGCAATAAAAAAAATAGTAATAGGGGCAGACACAAAAGGAATTTATAGGTGTACAAACTAGGTGTTTTCTGCTATAGCGAGTGAAATTTAAGAGCCGCAAAAGCTAAGAACAGCGGTAAATGAGGAAGATTTGGCTGGAGATATACAGAGGTAATGAGTGCATTCAGAGACGATGGTAATCACAATTTTTGCTTTACTAGAAATGTCATTAACTTTCGTCAGAAGCTGGAGATTTTATTCAATTCTCTAATATACTGCAGGAGGTTATTGTAGAGTTCTGTCCCTGCTACGGAGAAGCATTTTGAGGGATTTGCTGAACGATGAAGCAGGACAGAAAGGATTTTGCTCTGATGGGAATAGGTGTTTCTGCCTTGTTGTTCAGAATGTTGTTCAGACAAAAGCGTATAGGTCAATGAGAGGTATTGGGACAGCGTATGTTGAAAAGACAGTAGAGAAGACAGAAGGTATGGATATCACTGCGCTTGTCTACAACCAGCCAGGATGGCTGCACATAACACGGTGACATGTTATCAAAGATTCGAACACCACAGATCCAAAGAATACAAGCTTTCGTAACCAGTTATAGGCGCCATATGCTTTCCTAAGAAAGACTTTACAGGGTAACGTCGCTGTAATCAATAATTGGAAGTATAAGTGTTTGTACATGCTTCTTCTTCAGGTCAAGAGAGTATGGCACGGGGAGATGCTGATGTATTCTTGCACACTGCCCTTACATGATCAGTCCAGTATACAGGTTTATCTGTTATTACTTAGACTCCTTGCTGAAGAAAGGAAGTTGATATTTGTCCCCTTGAAGGATAAAGATGGTAGGGTTTCCCGATGATTCGGGCTAATGAGTCTAGAATGACCAACTAGAAGCACCAGGGTTTCGGACTTGGTGAACTTAACCCTATATCCAGGAACCATTTGGATAGTATATGTATATCGGTTTAAAGACTCTCGATAGCTGCCTCCATGTTTATTGGCTTTGCACTTCCATAAAACTCGAGGTTATCAGCTTATATACAGAATTTGCAGTAGGACAAACTCATGACACATTATTTACATACAATGAATTTACATACAATCAAAATAGTACAGGACCTCATGTCGAACCCTGGGGGCACCTGTTACTCCCTTCTTACATTGTGACTTTATGGGCCGGACATGACGTATTAATGGCAACACATAAAGTATGAGCGAAATCGTTGCACTGTACTTGGCGAAAAAGTTAGGTTGCTAAGTCTGACAGTAAAATTTCGAAGAAGACAAACGCTTCCCTGAAGTCTAAGAAGCACATGATAGTCGCCTCTTGTGCGTCCATCGCAAGTTTTAGGTCTTCTGTTACTTTATTGAGGAAGACGTTGTACTGTTAAGCAATAGTAATTCTAGAATGAGATTTTCACTCTGCAGCGGAGTGTGCGCTGATATGAAACTTCCTGGCAGATTAAAACTGTGTGCCCGACCGAGACTCGAACTCGGGACCTTTGCCTTTCGCGGGCAAGTGCTTTACCATCTGAGCTACCGAAGCACGACTCACGCCCGGTACTCACAGCTTTAATTCTGCCGGTACCCGTCTCCTACCTTCCAAACTTTACAGAAGCTCTCCTGCGAAACTTGCAGAACTAGCACTCCTGAAAGAAAGGATATTGCGGAGACATGGCTTAGCCACAGCCTGGGGGATGTTTCCAGAATGAGATTTTCACTCTGCAGCCCTTATGAAATACTCAGCCCTTATAGCGGTGTGGTAAGCGTAGATGGCTACCACGCCGAGCACTCGGATTCAACTCCCATTACTGCCAAGGATGTTTTCCTTGGCAGGAGGACTACTGTTGGGTACTCTCAGTCTCGTTATGCCAATTGAAAAGCTGCTTGAGCAAATGCTAGTTCTCCAGGCCTGGAAAGTCTGCAAAACGGGCGGGATAGCGGTTTGCTGACCACACACTCCTCCAAGCCGCTTCGAATGAAGCCGCAAGGCAGAAGATGACACAGCGGATGGTAGACATCCCTTGGGCCTTCATAGCCTGGACCAGAAGTTCGTTTTTTATATTAATTGCAGCTGAATGGCGAAAACAAATTATTGCAAGATTTGTCTCCGCCATTCTAGGGGGCACTGTAACGAATCGTTATAATTGGCCTCCAGACAGTACGCCATGAGCGAACACGATAAAATCTATATGAAAATGCCTGAATCATCTGTTTTTAAAAAACTGATGTACGACTTAACCTTGTTTCAACTCTTGTCTTTTGTTTCTTGTTCGCTCACACGAATGGACGGGGAGGGTAAGAGGTGTCGTCGTAACTGCCGTCTGCTTCACGTCTGCTGTGCAGCGAGCTACGTTAATTTAAGTATTAACTATATTTTTCTTACTTGTCACTTCAACTTCCGTGTGTTTTTGCTTTTAGGAAGCTTTAATTGTCGAGTGCTAGTAACAGTTTTCCATAAATTTCGTGTTTGTTTTGAATACAGTCAGAGAGAGTCCCTTTAGTCAACCATAGTGCCAGTAGTGCTAGTGTTTGTTTTCAATACAGTCCAGAGACAGGTAGTGCTATTTTCATTGTTTTCTACAAGAGGTGTCTAGCAACCACAGTTTAGTCAACTATCAGCCGCCTTTAGTGAATTAGCAGTCTAGTTAAAAGTTGATTAACTCTCTACAGTAATTGATTTCTTAGGATGGACAGGATGTGTGACTGCTGTGTACCGAGGCAGGAGGAGCTGGTCACTGTTCGCGAACAGCTGAACGTCTTGATGCCGCGGTCAGCCGTCTTCAGGCTGCTGCCTCGGAGTGTAGCGGAGTGGGGAGTCTGGTGCGTCGCAAGGTACACCCCGGGTATTACATGCTTCACCCACTGTCCGTGCTGTCGAGACATCTTCGCGGGTACCGTGCTTGGTTGGGCCACCCTCTCCCCAAGGGGAGTGGCGGGTTCGGCGGCGTTCGCGACGCACGAGGCGGAGGGTAAATGTGGAGGATGGCCGTGTGGCATCGCCCGCTCTGCCTGTGAGTGGACATGTGGCTGCTCCTTCAGCAAGGTCCGAGCAGGCACACGGGGGGGGGGGGGGGGGGGGGGAGGGGGGGTTTATTAGTTATTGGGAGCTCCAACGTTAGGCGGGTGATGCAGCCCCTTGGGGAAATAGCGGAAAGGTCGGGGAAGAAGGCCAGTGTTAACTCTGTCTGCTTGCCGGGGGGTCTCATCCGATATATGGAGGAGGCCCTGTCGGCGCCGATGGAGAGCACTGGGTGCACCCGAATGCAAATTGTTGCTCATGTCGGCACCAATGTCTCCTGCCGTCTGGGTTCAGAGGTCATCTTCAGTTCGTACAGGCGGTTGGCGGAGTTGGTGAAGGTGGAAAGCCTCGCTCGCGGGGTGGAATCTGAGCTAACTATTTGTAGTATCGTTCGCAGAACCGATCGTTATCTTCTGGTTTGGAGCCGAGTAGAATCCTAAGGAAGGCTTAAACCAGAGGCTCAGACGATTCTGCGGAGATCTAGGGTGCAAATTTCTCTACCTCCGCTATCGGGTGGGGAAGTGTAGGGTCTCCCTGAATAGGTCAGGCGTGCACTACACGCCGGAAGCGGCTACGAGGGTAGCGGAGTACGTGTGGAGTGCACGTGTGGTTTTTTTTAGGTTAGAGAATTCCCTCCCTAGGCCCGACAAGACCCCTCCTGAGACGCGGCAAGGTAAGAGTAGGCAAAATGCAACAGGGAATAACCATATTACTGTGCTAATAGTAAACTGCAGGAGTGTCTATAGAAAGGTCCCATAACTGCTCTCATTAATAAACGGTCACAATGCCCATGTAGTACTAGGGACAGAAAGTTGGCTGAAACCAGACGTAAACAGTAATGAAATCCTAAACTCAGATTGGAATGTATACCGCAGAGACAGGCTGGACAGTGTAGGGGGACGCGTGTTTATAGCGATAAGAAATGCAATAGTATCGAAGGAAATTGACGGAGATCCGAAATGTGAAATAATTTGGGTGAAGGTCACGGTTAAAACAGGCTCAGACATGGTAATTGGATGTCTCTATAGGCCCCCTGGCTCAGCAGCTGTTGTGACTGAGCACCTGAAGGATAATTTGGAAAATATTTCTAGTACATTTCCCCACCATGTTATAGTTCTAGGTGCAGATTTTAATTTGCCGGATATAGACTGGGAGACTCAAACGTTCATAACGGGTGGCAGGGACAAAGAATCCAGTCAAATTTTTTAAAGTGCTTCATCTGAAAACTACCTTCAATAGTTAAACAGTGAACCGACTCGTGTCGATAACATATTAGACCTCCTGGTGACAAACAGACCCGAACTATTTGAAACAGTTAACGCAGAACAGGGAATCAGCGATCATAAAGCGGTTACTGCATCGATGATTTCAGCCGTAAATAGAAATATTACAAAAGGTAGGAAGATTTTTCTGTTTAGCAAAAGTGACAAATAGCATATTATAGAGTACCTGACGGCTCAACACGAAAGTTTTGTCTTAAGTACAGATAGTGTTGAGGATCAGTGGACAAAGTTCAAAACCATCGTACAATATGCCTTAGATGAGTATGTGCCAAGCAAGATCGTAAGAGATGGAAAAGAGGCACCGTGGTACAACAACCGAGTTAGAAAACTGCTGCGGAAGCAAAAGGAACTTCACAGCAAACATAAACATAGCCAAAGTCCTGCAGACGAAAAAAAAAAAATTATGCGAAGCGAAATGTAGTGTGAGTAGGGCTATGAGAGAGGCGTTCAATGAATTCGAAAGGAAAGTTCTATGTACTGACTTGGCAGAAAAACCTAAGTAATTTTGGTCTTATGTCAAAGTGGTAGGTGCATCAAAACAAAATGTCCAGACACTCTGTCACCAAAATGGTACTGAAACAGAGGATGACAGACTAAAGGCCGAAATACTAAATGTCTTTTCCCAAAGCTGTTTCACAGAGGAAGACTGGACTGTAGTCCCCTCTCTAGATTGTCGTACAGATGACAAAATGGTAGATATCGAAATAGATGACACAGGGATAGATAAACAAAATCGCTCAAAAGAGGAATGGCCGCTGGACCTGATGGGATACCAGTTCGATTTTACACAGAGTACACGAAGGAACCTGCCCCCCTTCTTGCAGCGGTGTATCGTAGGTCTCTAGAAGAGCGTAGCGTTCCAAATGATTGGAAAAGGGCACAGGGCATCCCCGTTTTCAAGAAGGGACGTCGAACAGCTGTACAGAACTATAGACCTATATCTCTAACGTTAATCAGTTATAGAATTTTGGAACGTGTATTATGTTCGAGTATAATGACTTTTCTGGAGACTAGAAATCTACTCTGTAGGAATGAGCATGGGTTTCGAAAAAGACGATCGTGTGAAACCCAGCTCGGACTATTCGTCCACAAGACTCAGAGGGCCATAGACACGGGTTCCCAGTTAGATGCCGTGTTTCTTGACTTCCGCAAGGCGTTCGATACAGTTCCCCACAGTCAGTTAATGAACAAAGTAAGAGCATATGGACTGTCAGACCAGTTGTGTGATTGGATTGAAGAGTTCCTAAATAACAGAACGCAGCATGTCATTCTCAATGGAGAGAAGTCTTCCGAAGTAAGAGTGACTTCAGATGTGCCGCAGGGGAGTGTCGTGGGACCGTTGCTATTCACAATACACAAAAATGACGCATGGTGCACGGAATGGCAATTGAATCTCAATGTTGACAAGTGTAATGTGCTGCGAATACATAGAAAGAAAAATCCCTTAACATTTAGCTACAAAATAGCAGGTCAGCAACTGGAAGAAGTTAATTCCATAAATTATCTGGGAGTACGCATTAGGAGTGATTTAATATGGAATGATTATATAAAGTTGATCGTTGGTAAATCAGATGCCAGACTG
This sequence comes from Schistocerca gregaria, assembly GCF_023897955.1. Taxonomy (NCBI): domain Eukaryota; kingdom Metazoa; phylum Arthropoda; class Insecta; order Orthoptera; family Acrididae; genus Schistocerca; species Schistocerca gregaria. Next base: position 1,045,923,059 of record NC_064920.1, on the reverse strand, counting down.
AGATTCATTGGAAGAATCCTAAGGAAATTCAATCCGAAAACAAAGGAAGTAGGTTACAGTACGCTTGTTCGCCCACTGCTTGAATACTTCTCAGCAGTGTGGGATCCGCACCAGATAGGGTTGATAGAAGAGATAGAGAAGATCCAACGGAGAGCAGCGCGCTTCGTTACAGGATCATTTAGTAATCGCGAAAGCGTTACGGAGATGATAGATAAACTCCAGTGGAAGACTCTGCAGGAGAGGCGCTCAGTAATTCGGTACGGGCTTTTGTTGACGTTTCGAGAACATAGCTTCACCAAAGAGTCAAGCAGTATATTGCTCCCTCCTACGTATATCTCGCTAAGAGACCATGAGGATAAAATCAGAGAGATTAGATCCCACACAGAAGCATACCGGCAATCCTTTTTCCCACGAACAATACGAGACTGGAATAGAAGGGAGAACCAATAGAGTTACTCAATGTACCCTCCGCCACACACCGTCAGGTGGCTTGGGGAGTGTGGACGTAGATGTAGATGTAGATGTTCTGTATTTAATTCTGTAATATACTTAATAATTGAAAATGCCCTTTGTTTCCTTCGTTTCTCTAACCATTATGATCCCCTACTACTGACTGTGAACCGTTTATATATTTCCAGCTAATCACGTTGTTGGAAGTTGTCGGTTTAGTGACGATCGTGTGCCATCACTAAGCTGTCGAATGTACAGTTTCACCACTGGACCCTGCAGTCTAATTTTCTTTTTATCATTTGTATTATTACCCATATCATTTGTTCCATTGCAATTATATATTATCACGGTCCTGCATCACCTGGCTTTTCCGCTCTCCGACGCCGGCTTCTGTGCCTAACCGTTTGAGGTCTCAGGTAACGAAATGTTATTCGAGACAGTAGGAACTTCAAAAAAAGAATCTATAGCTCTTTGATACTGGATACTCCTCATGTCGTCAATGTGATGTGACCCCGGTGTCGAAAGGTTTAACATTTTTTAAAAAATCGCTTCATGGTTTTATTAATTTCATTTTTCAGGGAAACATTACTGATTTTAAGGTGTACTCTAGAACAAATGACTGTTCTGATCACATTTTAGTAATTACGAAGAGTAGGCTTTAGATTACTAAAATCATCCGAAAGAATCATTGACCAAGGGAAGCGCGATCCTGGGGTACTGGGAAATGATGAGGTGTGTGAAATTCTCTAAGGATGTACATACTGCCATAATGAATCCCACAGCATGCAGTTCAGTTCAAGTGGAATGTACATCTCTAAAAAAGCCAGTCATAATACATACACAGATAAATGTAGCTAAAAAGAAGGCAGCTGGGTAGAAACCTTGGGTAAAAGAAGAAATACGACAGTTGTTCGACGAAAGAACAAAGTACAAAAAAATTCAGGAATTAAGTAATATAAATTAATTAAAAATGAAATAAAAAGGAAATGCAGTGGAGTTATGAATAAATGGCTGCAGGCAATACGCGAAAAACTCGAATAGTACACATAAAAGTCCAAAAACTGCGATGAAATTCAGTACGACAACATTAATACCGTAATAGTAACTGTACTGTTACGCGCGAAAAAGAGAGCAGGGAACTGGAAAGAGCACGCTGAAGGTCACGACGAGAGAATAGACCTGACTGATGTTGTCATTGAGGAAGAAATGGCAGTCAATATAGAAGAAATGGAAGATCCAGTGTCAGAGTTTGACAGAGCTTTGGAGACTTGAGATCAAAGTAAGTAGAAGATATAGAGAACATATCTTCGGAGTTTTCAAGATCATTGGGTGAAGTGGTAACCCACCGTCTATTCAAGTTGGTGAGTAGATTCTGTGAGTTTGAGAGTACATCATTATGTTTACGGGAAAATATCATCCACACAATTTCGAAGGAAACAAGGGCAGATAAGTTTGAGAACTATCTACTGTCAGCTGTACGGCTCACGCATTCAAGTTGCTGACGTGATAATATACAGAAGAATGAAAAATAAAACCGAAAATCTGTTTAATGACGCTCATGTTGGCTTTCGGAAAGATAAGGGTATAAGAGAGACAGTTCTGATGCTACGATTGGTGGGGGAAACAAGGCTTAAGAAAATTCAAGATACGTTCATAGGATTTGTGGATCTACAAAAAGCGTTTGCCTTTGCAAAACAATGCAAGATGTTGTATAAATGGCTCTGAGCACTACGGGAGTTGGCAAGTGAGGTCATCAGTCCAAGATGTTCTAATTTCAGAGAAAATAGGTATAAGCTTTGCGGAAATACGGATAATGTACAAGAAGCAAAGAACTAGTAGAATAGAAGTCGAGGAACGAAGTGCTCGGATTATAAAGGATGTAAGAAGGGATTCAGCACTTCGCACCTACTAATCAATCTATACATCGAAAAAAAATGGAGGAAATAAATGAAAAAGTCCGAGAATGGTATTAAAATTCAGTGTGGAAGCCTATAACTTGTTGCGATATAAAGTCTTAGCTGTATTGACTAATACTGATATAATAAATACTCATATTGTTAGGGTAATAATTATGGTAATTAATTTAGGTTGAAATATTTCGTTTGATGCAATTCTTGTAATATAAGTCTGAAGACTGTGCAACCAAATCTGAAAAAATTAATGATGCAGAATGACACATTGCTTTTTAAACCTTTAGATTCACATTCAGGGTCCTAACAACTACATAATTTCGCTATTCTGAGGGCTCACGAATAAATCTAAAACGACCTGCTTTTGGCCTGTGTTTGGCGACTTGATGTTTGAGAAAACTGCGATTCTTTTTCTGTGTTTAGAGACGACAGCACTCGTAAATCTGCATACCCAACAAACCAGTGGGTTCTTAGCTGGCAATTTAAGTGAAGCACTCAGTTGATTTGGACAACGGAAAAGAAATGATGAATAACAACTCTTCACAGTGTACGTCAATGGGAGCAAAATTTCCCATTATTCTTCAGTATAAACGTTTCTATGTAAGGAGTCGGAGAAGAAGGAGAACAGTCCCAGGCGAAAGAAGTACAAGGTGCTATTCGACGTCAAAAACTTCCTCAGTGCGAAGCACTCAGCACGTGAAGGATATATCAAAGATATCTGCGTCTAATTGACAATTTAGACTTCTTTCAGTTTAGATCCGCACACTAAGCCAGTGAACATTATTCTAAGAGAAACGGCAGTCGTATCGAACTGTGTTATTTAGCTGAGTGTCGTCCCTAGCCTGTTCAGGTCTTTCGGAAGATGTATTCCATCTCACTACCAATTGGTACTCTTGAACCTACCGCAAAATTTGGAACCTAGTTCAGCTCTACCTGATGCTTGGAACTTGTTCAGGGAATTAGAAACGCTGAGTCGTTCTCAGTGGAGCAGGCAGTCACAAACTGTTTTATTCTTACGTCCAACAATTGTGTGCGTTCCCATTGAGATACTCAGCATCACGATAGGGAGACGTGTCTTGTTGCACAGCCTACCTACCAGATGTGCAAAGCGGATTGCAGCTGTGTAGGCGTCTGAAGTTAGTCTTAACATGGTGGCATCAAACTGCGGCCCAAGGACCGAATGCGGCCCGCGGTTCTTTGACGTATTTCAACATTAAGAGCTTCTTAGAGGGTATCTTTCCTGCCCAGTAACATACAAAAATGCTTACAGACCAATGAAAGTTCTTTAAACGTACTTTATTTTAATCGACGTTGGTGAAATCGGCTATCAGCTCAGTAAATTTGGCCGCTTACATGAGGGGCACAGAGGTTAGTGGTGTAGGGTTAGAAGATGTGAGAGGAGGAATGTTTTATTTTCCTCTTTCGGTACTGACAATTCACAGTCATGCACGACTTATGCCAATCTGTTGCTGTGGTGTAAGTTTTGATACGTAAATTACGTAGATTCATGAATGCGCATTACAGACACTGTCGCTTCAAATGCAATACTTATTTGTAGCAAGAAACATTAAGTTAGTTAAGCCTGTTGAAATACAGCGCAGCAAGCAGAGGATAAATGGCAATATAAATCATTGATCAAACTATTTTGATGGTGTCTCACGTTAAATAGTGCATTTTAATAAAAGTGCACATACTATTTTTAACCAAAGTCGTTCACATACTCAATAAAACCAACATAACTATAGTGTCACAATGTTGTTACATCGCCGAGGTTGGCAGCAATCAGAAACAGACCATAATCAATGTGAAACGTTCGCAAAGGGCCGACCTTGTAACGATCAGTGCTTGGGGTCCGGTGGCCAACTTCTTGTATTCTTACTATAGCTAGTAATCTAATAATTTATGCAGGTTATCAATTAGTAATGAGATCGGTACATACGCAACCCGAGATGCCGCCAGACAATGTCGTTATTGGCTCCTTAGCGTATACGTGTGACAAACACTAGTCAACCACAATAGTTTCCAATCTTTCTGAGATAATTAGCCCATGAACGAAATCAGATATCAGCTAATAGTCTCCTCCCCCCCCCCCCCCCCGATCCCGCTCCTCTACAACTAACTAAATCGTAAAAAGGAAAACAAACATCTACGCTTCTCTTTTGTAGTGCTTATTAGTAATATTTAAAAATCAAATTAATCTCAAGGTTTTATTTAAAATTTTGTTTTTGCTAAGTCAACAAATAATAAGTCAATGAGGAGATCAATTCTACTTAACTCTTATTTATATTTGGTCTGGTGACAGACAATGCACAGTCTAAGTTATGTTGCAAATTCATTTCGTTCCTCGCTTTTGTTCCCGTAGCTACCGTACTTGGAAGTCTTTCTCCACATCTGTAAGTTGTGAAGAAGGTAATCGCTGTTCTTAAGAGACCTGTCAATTGTAGTAAATACTAATCAAACCTCTCCTGTCTAGAAAATGAAAGTTCACAGTCGGTTTGTAATACCAGTTTGCACTTACGAGACTGAGAGGTGAACTTTTTAACCCCAAGACCTTTAAACTGAGAAGGTGAGGTCCCCAGCAGTGAAATCGATTTTTGAAACTGTCTACACGGTGATGTAGATTAGATCCCAGATTTATCATCGTGGGTCTTCGTTTTTGAGTAATTGACGAAAACTGTACGGAATTTTGTGTGTTACTCAATAGCGTTAAACAGTTTACATAGTACAGTCTGGTTGTGTCGTGTAATGGATAGGATAAAAGGTTCGCAAGCAGAAGGTTGTGGGTACGAATCTCATCATGTGCAGTAACTTATTTTTTTAAATCTTTACAGAAATGACTTTGATCATCATTTCTATTCAGTTAATTGATTTAAATACAATTTTTATTGCTGTTCCTTTGTCACTTCATTTTAATCACCGTATGAATTTTTTCATTTCTTTCATTTTTCTTTCTATCATTTTCCCAATCGGAATTTATGTGAATATGAATTTAATGATATTCATCTATTATAATATCCAATCATCTGAAAATTCCCATCTATCGGTTAGAAAAGAGACGAAATAATCTATATTTGTGCAATGGTGTTAAAAATGCATTTTCGTTACTAGATGTGGATTTTTTTTTTTGCACAGTAATCGTAATAGAAACATTTAAAGTCTAACCTAACTATCTACTGCACTATGAAAAAATAACACACATGAAAATTTAAATGGAAGACTGGTTTATAAGTAAAACGAAATTAAAAGGAAATGAGAAACAGGTATAGTGAACGCAACAATGTGGACGTACAAACAAGATGTTAAAACAAAAGAAATTAAATTGAAATTAATACACAAAATAATTAATGTTCATGTTGCATTTTCCTTTACGTAGCTCCAGGAAACCTATTTCCAAGTGAAGGCATACATTTTTGCGGCTAATTGGCACTTGCTAACGGTAAATCAAGAATGACAATACATCATTTCGTAGTATGTAATACGGTTTCTTTAAAAAAATCAAATGCAGAAGTAGTGTCTCAATTAACTCATTCCCACTACATTCTTTCTTCAGCATGTATTATTCCAGCAAAAAGTGGGAAAGTTAGTAAAGTAGCTTGCTATTAAGCATGACTGAATGATACAAAAACGTTACCTGCGAAAGGTGAAGATTCATGTTTGATTCATGTTCTCCATTAGATTTTATTTAGTAAGGAATGTTCTTCATAAAATTTATCCTTATGTATTTCTTTCAGTCTCGGCCATTAGAAAAATCTCAGGAAGTATTTCATTGATTACAGACCATAAAACAAACTTAATGAAATGGCCTGGATACGTAACTCCACAACAAACGATTCGGTCGCATCTATGTGATGTGTATTACATCCCTTGACGAGTGAATCCGTACCAGATCTCTATTACCTTCCACCCATACCACCCAACCGCACAACCCTCTTTGTTATAATTACGATTCATAGTATGCTGAATAACATTCAATTGAAACCTGTAATTATTAGTGCCATTTCTGCTCTATAACATAGATACCTGAGCAGACATGCTCTACATTAGTGATTCTTGAGTTTCTCCCGGCGTATTTGATAATCAAAATATCCACGGGTGTACTGCCGGTACACCCGTGGATATTTTGATTAAGCTCTACATTAGATTATGTACATTTGGCTCTGACATGCTGAAATTAACATATTTCCTATTCATTAAACCCCAGACGAATTACAAAGGAAACATTAATTTATTTTTGGAAATATCGTTGAAGTTCTCAAGAAACAAAAAGTAAGAATAATAAACATGTAAAAACTATTTTACATCAAGGGAAAATTTAAAAAAAAAAAGAAACACCGTGAAAATCAGTAACGGAAAATAAGCGTGTAAAACTATTTTAATGCAAGGGAAAATTAAAAAAAAAGAAACACTGTGAAAATCAGTAACGGAAAAAATGAGCATAAAAGTAAATCATTTAAATGATTTATTCAGAGACAAGTGATGTATACAGAAGGAGGGATAATCCACTGTACTGCATACATTTTCAGCGATGAGGCAATACTGTACTGGAACGCTTAAGCTACAAATACAATTATATTATAGAGACTACCACTGTTCATCACAGCAATTTCGGAAACCATTTAGCAGTATTTAGAATCAGCAAGTGTCATTGTGTCATTTGCAGTTGGGATCCATTGTTGTCTTTGTTCGTATGACAAACAGGCGACCAACGGACGAAGTTCTCAGCTACACTAGGCGGAACTTCCTCCAGGCAACCCAGGCAGCGACGGCAGCCCCTGGAAGAGGTTGGGAGCGCCCTGGAAGAGGTTGGGCGCTCCCTGGAACAGGCTAGCGCCGGCCTGCATCATGGACACCACATCCGACGCGGACGGCATCGGCATGCGCATCAACTGCAACACAACAGCCTACGATTAATCGTCACATACCAGAGAAATCAAAACAACTACAGCAACAGCACGTAAGTCTTAACGAAGAGAAATCTCCAGCCGTAAAAGTCACTTCTCGCCTACAACAAAGGAGTTTTATAGCACTATTACTGTCCACAATGACCCGAGAGTAAGCACCACCCTTAATTGACGAGGGAAAAAAGAGAGAAACTTCGGGGAGAAGAATGCATGACAAATTAATTATAAATGAAAATCAAAAAATTGTGAATATTATATAGTATTAATTTATGTTAGAGTGCAATAATCATACTTTAACTGATTATCGTAGTAAGCGCTGATTCAGTATCCCCGAACAATATTGAAAAATATATTACTCATCGAGAACGAGGTACAATCATGAGTAAAAGTCATCTTTTTGACGATGATGGTCAGCTGAAGTCTGATCATGCCCTTGTAAGCTGAAAGTCGATTATCAAAATAAGTTAATGGTGTAGGACATTCCAAAACTGTACTTTTTTTATTTGTAATTATGAAGTTTTTCCACCAAGAAGGAAGTATTTGTTAAGGTGTTTGTCGCATTGCCCATTTACAAAAACTCTTCACAATATGCTCATTTTGTATGCTGTAATGCAGAGAAATGCCACCCTTCTATTAACAGTATTCACTGATATCTCTGTAAACTTCACTTCATTAATGCTATGGGTATCATCACTGTCAGTATTTTCATATTCTCCAATCATCCAGGTCATTGGATATATAACGCTTCTTCAAGATTTTGATAACAGAATCTGGTAATAGTCACCACCATGAAGAGAGAATCCACAGACACATTAAGCTGATTGGTGGATTTTTACCCTTGCCACTTGGAATAGGTGTATGTTTTTCTTCCAAATGTCAATCAGAATAGTGCATTCGGAGACGGTCTTTAAAAATGGGCGTTTCGTCAGCGTTGTCGATCTGGTGTAGAGGACGAGTGTGCTGTTGCCGCATTTGGATTATGTGCCTCTGGAAGGTGACGAATTGTTCTGTAAAATCTGCCAGTGTTTCTGCTACTGAAGTTCATCGGATAGAAGTCTATTCTATGCATCTAGCAGCTGCAGCAACCGGTGTTCACACGGTATTCTGTGGTACAATTATTTATTCGAGTCAGAAGCAAATACAATACATGGTAATTAGCATTAAAAACAAAAGAGAGAAAGAATTGTTAATCGATGTTACCACTGCCCAAAATCTTTCAGCATCAAATGCGCTCGGAGTCACGAGTAAATATTTTCTATGCAAGACGCACTGCTTAGCTGATAGACCAGTAGGTGTCCAATGGTGCCTTCTTCTCCGCAGTCACACTTGGTGGTATCCACAGGGAAGTGCCATTTCTAGAGATTACTCCTGGATCTTTGAACTCCAGATCGAAGATGGCTGAGTGCCCTCCACACGACCTAATTCTGTTTTCTGTTAAGGTGGAAGGGTTTCCAAAGATGTGGGTCAGGTAGAGCTGTTCCCAAGTCGAGAGATCCACAGCTGTTTCCTTGCTGCAGCAGCTGTTGTCTGCAGTACTTAAGTGGTCTTGAGGAAACTTCTTTTGGACCTCAACCTCGGAGCTGCTGGAATGTGTCCATGTAATAGATGGTTCTCCTGATAAGCCTGATTTGTCCCCTTTGTATTGGCAGCCATTTCAGGAACAATATCTGATGGCGCTATGCCTGTGAACTGGTACAGTTTTTTACCAGTGGCGTAGGGTTTAATCATCTTGTAACAAGCTTTCAATGAGTGCCTCGTCAATTTTGCGCTCGGGCAAATTTCTATCAAACGGGGCACGCACGTTCTGCAGCACTGTGGCATGCTCCTAATGCAGTCGTTTTCAGAGTTTGTGGTCGAGAGCCCCACGTATTACATGTGATATTGCGGAGGATGTTATTTCTGGCTTCCACCTTCATTCTCATATTCCCGAAGTGCTGCTTGTACGTCGGAGTACGATCCAGAGTGACTCCCAGCTAATTTTGATGGGCCCTATTTACTAATTGTATCCCTTGCCATGTGCTGTTAAGTTTGCGATTTGTCTGATTGCGCTTACGATGAAAAGCACATAGATGCATGTCAGGTGGCTTTGAACGAGGTTGATTTTTAGAGTAATAGACACTCAACTCTCTCAATGTCTCTGACAAGCTGACAAGTGGATTTCGAAGTGTCCAAAAGACTACCTTTGACTCGCTAATGCGAGATCATCGGTATAAAGGAAACTGCTTGTGTTCGCCGGAAGTAGTTGATCATTCGTATAGATGTTGAATTACAATGATGAAAGAACACTTCATTGCTGTAAGCCATTTCTTTGACAGCCCTATCGATTACGCCAACACTGGTCGCCCACATAGTTTTCTAGCAAACTTTGAGAATTTCTGGTGAAATAATAATCTTTTGTTATTTCGTAGATTATCTGTGACAGTGCATGGTGACTGACAGTGTCAGAAGCAGCCGTCAGATCGATAAAACCTACTCCTGTAATTTTCCCGGTATAAAAGCCATTCTTAATGAATTGCATGAGATTGAGGACCCAAGACGTGCAGCCTTTTTTCCCTTGTCTGATACCTGCTTGTCCTTGAATCAGAACTGGTTGTACGACATGAAAGAAACGATTCAACAACATTGGCTCAAAAAGTTTGAACAGATGGTTCAACAAGGATACTGGTCTGAACGTTTCTGACTCAGTTGACAATTTTCCAAGTTTTAAGATAGAAATTACACGACATTTTCTTCAGATTTTGGGAAAACTGCAAGCCCTTATACAGTTGCTGATAAGCACAAAAATGCATTCTCTCGCTTGATCGCCATATTGTTTCATCTGCTCCATCTTGACGTCATCTTCCATTGCTTCTTTGCCAAGCTTACAACTGTTTATGGCTGCATTTAGTTCTTCCGTGAAAAAAGGCTTTAAAAGTTCAATAGGCTCCAGTTCTCTCTGTAGAGTTTTGTAATATGACTTCCGTATAAGATTGTCAGGTTTACTATTATTTGCAAGCTATGAATCAATCTGGTTAACTGTTACATTAGCATGTCTCTTTATAGGTGTTGGGTCGCAGCTCAGACGCTATACTGGCCTCCAGGCTTTGTGGCTACCTTTGCTCAATCTATCTTCATCAATTTATACCAGATATCTTCCTTGTTTTTTTTTTAATATCGTTGTCAACTGATCTCCAGCCTGAAAGGTCTCTTCAGTACAAAGATCATTATCGAAGAGATCAAGATAGTTTCCCAAACGCTCCTCTGTTTCTGAAGTCAGACCCTTTATGTATTGTTGTCTGCAACCTCGTGGGACTGAGATATGGGAGCAATGCTTTACAACGTTTACGAAGTCATCGTACGATTCTGGAATTGGGTTTATACTTAGAGTGCTCTCGTCCGCAACAGAGTAGAACTTCTCCCAGTCGGCTTTCCTAAAATTTTATCTTCTTCGAAAAGGAACTGTCTGAGGCCGGATTTTAGAGTATATCTGGCATATAAAAGGACGGTGTTGCATGCGGAAGTCTGCGTGTTCCACTTATTTAACTGATAACGGAGATCTTTGTTCGCTAGTGAAGATGAGATCTGGATTACAGCCACTAATCAATCTTGCACTGTTGGAAGATGCTGGAAGTTTAGTATAATGTAATAGGCTGAGGTCATATGAAACTGCCCATTTTACCACAGGTTTTCAACTTTTCTCGGTATTAGAGTAGCCCCACATAATATTTTGGCTAGCAAAGTCGCCAGTCACAAACTTAGTAAGTTGACGCCAGAAGTTGCTAGGTTCCACAAATCTAATTTCAGTGCCGGAGGATCATGAAGAGATCTTACGTAACAATTACACAGCTGTATTGTGGGAATTTCAGCATCGAACTTCAGTGATGTTCCCATGAAGAGAGTCTCAGTGTGAGGCTTGACAAAGATTGCACTACAATATTGTCGCTTAAGATGTTCAGTCACTAGACTCATCTCTTTGATTTTCGGGCCTTGAAAGATGAAGTCACTGTGGGTTTTTCGAATTCATATTAAATCACAATTTTGTTCATGCTACCCAAGCACAACTCACGACTCGTCAACACAGCATTATTTCCGCCAGTACCTGGTCTCGTACCTTAAACTCCCAGGAAGTTTCATTTCAGCGCACACTCCGCCGCAGAGTGAAAAATTCATTCGGTAATGACGGCAAGATTGAAATTTACATCATAACGGATCCAAATTCCAAAGTTTGTTGATGATTTTCATGCGACCTTACGATTAATCGTTGAAAATTGAAATTTACAGTCGGTTAAAGTGCCTGTTTTGTCGTGTGGAATAACGAAACAGTGAGCACGGTAGCAACCAACGCCGATTTGTCACCAGTCAAAGACTGTTACATTGTCGTCTCATGTACAGTGGTTGATTTCCTAACTAATATTGTCGTTCCATTTAGAACTAACAAACAAACTATACAATTAAATGTTCTAGTATGTGAGATTTAGTAGGATTGTACAGATAAGACTCTCACTAATTTTTCGTGGCCAAATTTTGGGGAAAACAAAAGGCTAGCTTTCGGACCACTACTGAATAAGTATAAACGGCCTCCTAGATATCGTCGGAAGCTCCTTGAGTCTGTTCGATTATGATGCTGTTTTATATAAAAACTAGCTTAGCGCACACTAATTCCCTCACGTAGACTTTATGGTCTGCACACATTCTTTTATTCGAATTCTTACGCTATTCAAAAATTGCAACTTCTTTTAAACTTTTCACGCTCACTGTGGCCATAGAAACATGGTCTTTTCGCTCTACACTTCTGAAAAAAAGCGCTTCTGGCAGTTGGAGTCGGAGTTATTTGTTAATCCTCTCTTTTGAGTTCTTTTGGTGATATTTCCATAAAAACTTTCATCCCTTACCACATATTTTTTAGAAGTCAAGTAACAGTTTTCCTAGATTTTGCTTTAAATGTGTTTAAAAATGACGAAATATTTTCATAAAAATTTTCATTCCGTATTTCACCCCATTATGGGTTGAATTTTCAGAAACCACTGAACATATACCTCCTTTTATTTCCAACCGAGAATCCAGATTCAAATTTTCAGAGCTTTAGTGTCAAAAATAATTTCGTAATTAAATATTTTCATAAAAATTTTCATCCCCTATTCCACTCCCTTAGGGTCTGAATTCCAAAAAACACTGAAACAAGTATTTCTTTTTTACTTCTAACCGAGACTTCAAACGCCAATTTTGATAGATGCGCTTTAAAATTGCTGTAGTAGTACTTTAATTGCGATTTACTTACAAAATAAATTTTGACGTAGTACCCCACCCATTAGATGTCGAATTTCCAAATTTACTGAAGCATGTTTTTTTTAATTATTATTCTGACCGTGAAACTAATAGCAAGTTTCATAGTTCCAGCTTGAAAATTGCCTTAATAGCGACATATTTTGAACAAACCTTTTATCTCCTACTTCACTCCCCTTAGGGACGCAGTTTCGAAGAAATCCTTACAAACGATATTTTCAATATAAGGTGAACATCCTGCCCAGATACCAAGTTATTATTCTTGGCAGTTTGCGCTCGGCGATGATGAGTCAGTGAATCAGTCAGGCCCTATTTCACCCCCTTAGGGGTTGAATTTCCAAAACACTAAAACAAGTATTTTTTATTTCCAACCGAGAAGCAAAATTCAAATTTTCATAGATTTAGCTTTAAAAATGCTTTTATTATGAAATACTTCCATAAAACGTTTCAACCCTGTTTCACCCCCTTTGGGACTAAATTTCCAAAAATACTGAATCACGTATTATTTTTGTGAAGTACCGGGACACCTGTTGAGGATTTGCGCTTGTTGTAGAGTTTGGCAGTTGGCCCTCAACACATTATCACTCGTCGCCGCAGGTTCCGCGTAAAATCCCGATGCTGTTGACAGCACTAGTCCCTTCCCTTTCCTTTCCTTTCCCCGCTCTCTAACTTGAATTTATATATAAAATATGATTTAATTAGTAGCCGAGAAGTCAAATACCAAATTTCATAGACGTAGCTCTAAAAAGGCTATAGTAGTTCTTTAATAACAGTTTATTTATAAAAAAAAAGCTTTCGCCCACTATTGCAGCTCATGGGGGTTAAATTCCCACAAATTCCAAACCAGGCATTTCTTTATTTCTGACCGAGAAATAAGATGCTAGTTTTCGTGGTTCTAGCTCCAAAATTGCCTTAATAGCGACATATCTTCAAAAAACCTTTCATCTCCTATTGCACCATCTTAGGAATGGGATATCGGAAAATATGATTTTAAACGACGCTTTCAGTATAGATGAACACCCTTTGTAAATTTCAAGTTTATATCCTTAGTGGTTTTGGGTGGGTGACGATGATTGAATGAGTGAGTGAGTCAGTCAGGACATTGCATTTTGTATATAGAAATGTCACAACATTAGATAATAGTAAAGAACTACCGGGACAGCCGCTGAGGATTGGTGGTTGATGTAGAGTTTATCAGTTGACCCTCAAAATAAGCAGATGTGATGTTTTGCACATAAATGCACGGTAAGACAAGCTGTTTTATGATTACATGTTTGCCTAACAATCACAGCAAGCAGTGACATACATTGAACATCTGGAAATATGTGTAAGGAGCGATTTTTAGTGTAACGACCACATGAAAAGAATCCTGGAAAAGGCAGTTGTCGGACTGAGATTAATTTTAAGACTCGCCTGAGAGTGTAGGCCACCTACGAAATGCATAGCTTACAAAACTCTCTCATGTCCTATCCTTATCATTCGTCGGTCTGGGACGCTGGCCAGATAGCACTGATGGAGGAAACACAGAAGGTCTAAACGAGATCAGTGCATTTTGTCTCAGGTTCGTTTAGTTTGCGCGAAAGCGCCAGAAGAGAGACATTGTGCATCAAGCTGCGTTTTACATTTAAAATTCCAAGAAGGTTCAACCAATATACACTGAGATGAGGAAACTCACGGAATAGCGATATGCAAATATACACACAGCGGTATAGCGCGTCCACAAGGTATAAAAGGGCAGCAGTTTGGCAGAACTGTCATTTGTACTCAGGTCATTCACGTGAAAACCTTTCCGACGTGATTATGTCCGCACGACGGGAATTAACAGACTTTGAACGCGGCACGATAGTTGGAGCTAGCCGCATGGGACATCTCATTTCGGAAATCATTAGGGAATTCAGTACTCGGAAATCCATAGTTTCAAGAGTGTACTTAGAATACCACATTTCAGGCATTACCTCCCACCACGTAAAACGCAGTGGCCGACGGCCTTCACTTAACGACCGACAGCAGCAGCGTTTGTGTAGAGTTCTCAGTGTTAACAGGCAAACAACACTGCTTGAGGTAAAACCAGAAATCAATGTGGAACGTATCTGTTAGGAAAATGGGGCGAAGTGTGTCGTTAATGGGCTGTGGCAGTGAAAACCGGCGCGTGTGCCTTTGCTAGCAGCATGATATCACCTGTGGCGCCTCTATGGTGCTCGTGACCATATGATTTGGATCACAGACGACTGAAAAACTGTGGCCTGGTCAGATAAGTCCCGGTTTCGGTTGGTAAAAGTTGATGGTAGGATTCGAGTGCGACTCAGAGCCTCTCCCTCCCCTCTCCTCCCAAAGCCCATGACCTAAGGTATCAGCAAGGCACTGTTAAAGCTGGTGGTGGCTCAATAATTGTATGGGCTGTGTTTACATGGGATGGACTTGATCCTCTGTTCCAATTGAACGGATCATTGACTGGAAATGGTTATGTCCGGCTATTGGGAAACAATATGCAGCCATTCATGGACTTCTTGTTCGCGAACAACAATTTAATTTTTACGGATGACAGTGCGCCATATCACCGGGCCACAGTTGTTCGCGATTGTTTTGGAGGACATTCTGGACAATTCGAGAGACTGATTTGACCACTCAGAATGCCCGACATGAATCCCATCGCACATTATCGAGAGGTCAGTTCCAAAACAAAAAATTCCTACACCGGCAACACTTTCGCAACTACGGACAGCTACAGAGGCAGCATAGCGCAATATTTCTGCAGAGGATTTCCAATGTCTTGTTGGGTCAATGCCACGCCGAGTTGTTGCACTACGCTGGGCAAAAGTAGGCTTATCGGCAATCGTTCTTCCCACGCACTGTTCGGAACTTGAAGAGAAAATGGAGGAAGTGACAGTGGTACATAAGTACCTTCCGCTACACATCACACGGTAGTTTGCGTAGTATAGTGTCCTTTTTCCGAAATTTAAGTCCAGTTTCTGCCGCTTCAAATCATAAGCAATAAAAGAGATCATTCTGTCAAAATTATGTAACAGATACAATGCTTCTATCTCATTCTACTGTATTGGGCTTGTGGCTCTGTGCACTATGGGACTTAACTTCTCAGGTCATCAGTCCCCTAGAACTTAGAACTACTTAAACCTAACTAACCTAAGGACATCACACACATCCATGCCCGAGGCAGGATTTGAACCTGCGATTATAGCGGTCATGCGGTTCCAGACTTTAGCGCCTAGAACCGCTCGGCCACACTGGCCGGCTACTGTATTGACACATGAGTTTGAAGCACTTTGATAGATGCTTATATTTAAGACGGATGGCGCACAACAAACAATTAGTAATATAACAGAACGAAATTTTCACTCTTCAGCGGAGTGTGCGCTCATATGAAACTTCCTGGCCGATTGAAACTGTGTTCCGGACCGAGACTCGAACTCGGGACCTAGTATAGTAATATAATCTAGAAGCCCATCAGCCTTCTATTCGAAATATACAAACATTCACACAAAGTATCATCAAGAAACTGGAATTTTCCCAGGTAAGGGAACGAGATAATTTCTTAATTAATGTAGCACTATATACCATCTGCAAATCGTCAGCGAAAAGTTGCCACTAACAGATGATATGAAACAAGGCAGTCTTTCGATATACAACGTTAATATACTGTAGAATACTACGTTAGTACACTGTAGAAGTGTGTGTGTGTGTGTGTGTGTGTGTGTGTGTGTGTGTGTGTGTGTGTGTGTGTGTGTGTGTGTATGTGTATGTGTGTGAAAATCAGTCCTACTATTTCCATTTGTCTTAACCAAGAAGTCAGAGGAAAAGATTCCTAATCGATATTATTCTCACCAGCATTAAAGGAAATTTTCAGATCCCCAAACTGGGAGAAAGAAGGCAAACGCGTGTTAATGTGACACACTTGCATTACTTTCCTCTTGATAACGATACTGTACTTTTTGTATGTACAATGTGATCACAATTATACATTCGATAGCTGTGAGGGCCCCCATGAAAAACGAGTGACTGTAGGAAAATGAAATGTCTTGGAAACATTTACAAGACATACGGAAGATAAATAACGAATACACAGTTGAAAGAAAGGCATTTAAATTTCCAGATGAGTACGTAAAATTTGTTAATTGCGTACCTTACTTAAGTTCGAGGCTACAAACTTTGCTCGAAGTAAAGACCATCTGCATTCACAACAGCCTGAAAGTTTGTACGAATACCATTTCACGACAGTTTGCAGCACTTTTCCAACGGTGGATCAAGGAATTTTCAGCTGTATTGACACAGCTCGTGCAGTGCATGAAGATCGCACAAAGCGTCCAGCATTCCCAGTCATGGCAACAGTAACTTCTTCAATAATTTGTGGAGCCATTGGCCGTCGGGCTCTCCTAGGAGCAATTACAAAATCACCAGTTGATTCAAACTTTGGAATCGTGTTTTTCAACTCCAGTGCGGAAAGAAGATGTCTCTGTATTCCTTTAGCCGTTCCAGACACACTGGTTACAAATGTCTACATTTACGTCTATTAGCTGTAACAGAAATCTTTTTCCTCAATCGAAAGCTGACGTACACATCTACATCTACATCTACATCCATACTCCGCAAGCCACCTGACGGTGTGTGGCGGAGGGTACCCTGAGTACCTCTATCGGTTCACCCTTCTATTCCAGTCTCGTATTGTACGTGGAAAGAAGGATTGTCTGTATGCTTCTGTGTGGGCTCTAATCTCTCTGATTTTATCCTCATGGTCTCTTCGCGAGATATACGTAGGAGGGAGCAATATACTGCTGACTCTTCGGTGAAGGTATGTTCTCGAAACTTTAACAAATGCCCGTACCGAGCTACTGAGCGTCTCTCCTGCAGAGTCTTCCACTGGAGTTTATCTATCATCTCCGTAACGCTTTCGCAATTACTAAATGATCCTGTAACGAAGCGCGCTGCTCTCCGTTGGATCTTCTCTATCTCTTCTATCAATCCTATCTGGTGCGGATCCCACACTGCTGAGCAGTATTCAAGCAGTGGGCGAACAAGCGTACTGTAACCTACTTCCTTTGTTGTCGGATTGAATTTCCTTAGGATTCTTCCAATGAATCTCAGTCTGGCATCTGCTTTACCGACGATCAACTTTATATGATCATTCCATTTTAAATCACTCCTAATGCGTACTCCCAGATAATTTATGGAATTAACTGCTTCCAGTTGCTGACCTGCTATTTTATAGCTAAATGATAAGGGACCTATCTTTCTATGTATTCGCATCACATTACACTTGTCTACATTGAGATTCAATTGCCATTCCGTGCACCATGCGTCAATTCGCTGCAGATCCTCCTACATTTCAGTACAGTTTTCCATTGTTGCAACCTCTCGATATACCACAGCATCATCTGCAAAAAGCCTCAGTGAACTTCGGATGTCATCCACCAGGTCATTTATGTATATTGTGAATAGCAACGGTCCTACGACACTCCCCTGCGGCGCACCTGAAATCACTCTTACTTCGGAAGACTTCTCTCCATTGAGAATGACATGCTGCGTTCTGTTATCTAGGAACTCCTCAATCCAATCACACAATTGATCTGATAGTCCGTATGCTCTTACTTTGTTCATTAAACGACTGTGGGGAACTGTGTCAAACGCCATGCGGAAGTCAAGAAACACGGCATCTATCTGTAAACCCGTGTCTAAGGCCCTTTGAGTCTCGTGGACGAATAGCGCGAGCTGGGTTTCACACGACCGTCTTTTTCGAAACCCATGGTGATTCCTACATCTGTGCATGTTCAAAATTTTCATCATGCACAAGTGCTGCCACCTGTTGAGCATCACTGTGAAAATATCAACAAATGAACGTTGCAGTGAGCAGCAACTCGTGATCGTCAGAATTCACGGAAGCTGTGGGTTAGTTATATTCCAATGTATAACTGAGTATCATTTTTAGTGGTAATTATTGAATTATCAATGTATTTATTACAACACTGAATCAGTTTAGTCCATAAAAGAAGCCACGTGTACAAAGCATATATTGGAAACGGGTACATATATTTGTACAAATCTTGCATCTAAATTCATTAAAAGATCAGCTAAGAACATTAGAAAATAAAGAAAAATTTTTCTTTCTCCAGAAAAAAACCCGATATGAAAGGGTTTATGCGTCGATATTCGCTAAGAGAAGCAGCACCGTTGCTGTTGTTTTGATAAAACAGCTTTACGAGCAAAGCCCTGCTCATCTTGTCCACGCCCATGTTGACTGCAAATGTAACTCAAACTGATGTTTGTGTTTCAACACTACGGCGCCGTACCAGTACCGGCACCTAACGGTAGGTCACGACGCTAACAATAACAACGCAAACCCTGCAGCGCACAGTCTGAACTTTCCGTCATCACTGGCTCAAGTAGCGAAAGTTTAATTAAAACCACTCTGTGGTTCAAATATGCTTAAAAAACTGACTTAAAAACTTAATAATGGAAGTATGTTAGGAATAATGGAAGTATGATGACTTTTTATTGTTATTATTATTTAGTGCACCTGAATACGACTAGCGGCAAAAGGAACGAATAGGACGGTGAAAGGAACTTGGAGAGCTTTCCTTAAATCAAAATGTGTTTCTAAAAAGAAAATTTTATAACCAGTGGGCATTACGAGTTTTGATTAATGGGAAGTGAGACAAAGGTGTTTATTCACAACCTTTGAGTTGTTCGCCCATCAGTGGATAGATGCATGTTGGGATTTACTAGAAGGGAAGAAAAGACGGGCAAGTGAACTAGCCAACAGAATGGAGTAGAAGATGTAGCAATGATGTAACGAAAATAAGGATGAAGGATGATCCAATGAACTTCTCTGCTGTAATCTAGAAATAAGCAAACATCCAGACAACGCCCTAATGTAAGACGTGTAGATGACATTTGGAAACGTACGGGACAACATACAGACCAACGCTGAAAACCATAATGCATTAGAAGAGGCTTTTATCCGAGAGTGGGTATCGAGTGGCTGCCTCTGATTATTGCTTTCAAGAGTCGTAATAATATATGAGTAGCACAGTTTACAGGTAAGACAACTCAATAAATAGCTAATATGTAAGGTTCAGTTCAGTTATTTCTACGTTCTGGCACTATTTTCGATGCTCAGGATGGTGACTGTAGCTATTATCAATAACGGTGATGCAGACCAATCATTGGATATTATTAGTAATTCGACAAGCACTGTATGAACTCCAGCCACTTTCTTCAGGTAATACCACATACAGTACGTCATGATAAGAAAAATAATGAGTGATACCATTGAATATTGCACTCCCTGACAAAAAAGTGAAGCGATAAGACGGAGACGCTAAAACAAAATGAAACTTCTTAGGTTGAGAGGCTATGTGGTAACAAACTCGAGACAAATTTACAAAGTACTTGGTGGTATAAGCCCATTCATCAGTATGACGTTGTACCCCCTCTCCCTTGAATACATGCACATATTCGGTTCGGTTGGAAATGGTACCAAAAGCCTCTGTATCGGGGATATTGGGATATTGGTGGCCACTGGAGTACCTCAACATCATA
Source organism: Schistocerca gregaria (assembly GCF_023897955.1). Taxonomy (NCBI): domain Eukaryota; kingdom Metazoa; phylum Arthropoda; class Insecta; order Orthoptera; family Acrididae; genus Schistocerca; species Schistocerca gregaria. The sequence continues at coordinate 1,045,902,985 of NC_064920.1, read as the reverse complement.
CAATCTTCTCATAGGGACACGTGCCATGTTGGGTGAGCCTTGCCCTGTTGAAAATGGCACCAGGATACTGTTACATTACAGGTAACACTTTACGTCTCAGGACAGTGACGTATCGTTGTGCAGTCAGAATTACCTTAATTACTGCCAACCACGGCCTGAAAACATACCCAATGGCTCCCCAAACCATGACACTAGGGTCAACGGCGTCTGTGTCTCTCCAAAACATTGGAGGATTGGGACCCTTCCCCTGGTCGTGCCGTGCTCGCCGACAATGGTCAAGCGCGGTAGTGCAGAACCGAACCGTGATTCATCGCCGAACACAATGCAATGACATTTACCACCTGTCAATGCTCCCTGGTCATAAGCTCCACTCCAAACAGAGCCGTTTGCATTGTGGCATTAATGGCAGCCTACCCACGGCACGGTAATTCCCTAGTCCGGCTGCTGATTGTCTCCTGCCAATGGCGTGAGTGACACAAAAGCTGCAGGAAGTCCGTCACCTGTTCTCGGATGGTAGGCGCAGATGTGAAGGAGTTACAATGTGCTTACTGCACAACAGATCGACGCTCCATTGCGTTGATCAGACACAGTCACAGAGGAAGACTGCACTGTGCTTCCTTCTCTAGACCGTCGCACAGTTGACAAAATGGTAGATATCGAAATAGACGACAGAGGGATAGAGAAACAATTAAAACCGCTCAAAAGAGGAAAGGCCGCTGGTCCTGATGGGATACCAGTTCGATTTTACACAGAGTACGCGAAGGAACTTGCCCCCCTTCTTGCAGCGGTGTACCGTATGTCTCTAGAAGAGCGTAGCGTTCCAAAGGATTGGAAAAGGGCACAGGTCATCCCCGTTTTCAAGAAGGGACGTCGAACAGATGTGGAGAACTATAGACCTATATCTCTAACGTCGATCAGTTGTAGAATTTTGGAACACGTATTATGTTCGAGTATAATGTCTTTTCTGGGGACTAGAAATCTACTCTGTAGGAATCAGCATGGGTTTCGAAAAAGACGGTCGTGTGAAACCCAGATCGGACTATTCGTCCACAAGACTCAAAGGGCCTTAGACACGGGTTCACAGGAAGATGCCGTGTTTCTTGACTTCCGCAAGGCGTTTGACACAGTTCCCCACAGTCGTTTAATGAACAAAGTAAGAGTTTACGGACTATCAGATCAATTGTATGATTGGATTGAGGAGTTCCTAGATAACAGAACGTAGTATGTCATTCTCAATGGAGAGAAGTCTTCCGAAGTAAGAGTGATTTCAGGTGTGCCGCGGGGGAGTGTCATAGGACCGTTGCTATTCACAATACACTTAAATGACCTGGTGGATGACATCGGAATTTCACTGAGCCTTTTTGCAGATGATGCTGTGGTGTATCGAGAGGTTGCAACAATGGAAAATTCTACTGAAATGCAGGAGGATCTGCAGGGAATTGACGCATGGTGCACGGAATGGCAGTTGAATCTCAATGTAGACAAGTGTAATGTGATGCGAATAGATAGAAAGATAGGTCCCTTATCATTTAGCTACAAAATAGCAGGTCAGCAACTGGAAGCAGTTAATTCCATAATTATCTGGGAGTACGCATTAGGAGTGACTTAAAATGGAATGATCATATAAAGTTGATCGTCGGTAAAGCAGATGCCAGACTGAGATTCATTGGAAGAATCCTAAGGAAATTCAATCCGACAACAAAGGAAGTAGGTTACAGTACGCTTGTTCGCCCACTGCTTGAATACTGCTCAGCAGTGTGGGATCCGCACCAGATAGGATTGATAGAAGAGATAGAGAAGATCCAACGGAGAGCAGCGCGCTTCGTTACAGGATCATTTAGTAATCGCGAACGCGTTACGGAGATGATAGATAAACTCCAGTGGAAGACTCTGCGAAGAGTCAAGCAGCATATTGCTCCCTCCTACGTATATCTCGCGAAGAGACCATGAGGATAAAATCAGAGAGATTAGAGCCCACACAGAAGCATACTGACAATCCTTCTTTCCACGTACAATACGATACTGGAATAGAAGGGAGAACCGATAGAGGTACTCAGGGTACCCTGGATGTAGATGTAGATGTAGATGTAGTCGACCGGAACCTTGACAAGTATGCCTGTCCTCACGTTCCCATGCAGTCCATCATTGCGCCACTCTCACTTCCGAATCCCCCACACATCTGAATATTGGACAATTCGACTATCCAACAAAATGGAGGCACACAGTGAGGCAGCTTTTACTGTCAGATGCTGATAACGCCGTCACATACTACGAGGGTAATCCCAAAAGTAAGGTTTCCTTTTTTTATATAAGTGCAGAACTCTGTGTGGCAATTGGTCACACTGTTATGAAGAGTGCTTCACGCGCTGTGTGTAAACATGCGCACGCCGCGCTGAGACGCTCAGTCTTGGCTTGGTACCCGTTGAGAATGGAGCTCACGTTGGGTGTTACCGCCAAGTGCGAATTGCGAGCAGTTATTCGGTTTTTGAACGCAAATGGCACTACACCAATTGAAATCCATCGCCAATTGACTGAAGTATATGGTGAGTCGTACATGGATGTCAAAAATGTTCGAAGTGGTACGAGAGTTTGCTGCTGGTCGGACCGAAATTCAAGACGAACAAAGGAGCGGGAGACCGTCAGTTTCTGAGGAGACAGTGTTGAAGGTTGAGTAAAGCATCCGTGAAGATCGGCGGATCATCCTGGATGATCTCTGCATGTTGGTTCCTGAGGTTTCCCGAAGCACTGCTCACAGAATTTTAATGGAAACATTGAACTACCGGAAGGTATGGGCAAGATGGGTGCCACGCATGCTGACTGAGGACCACAGGCGGCAACAAGTTGATGCTTCCTGCGCTTTTCTTCACCGCCTTGCAGCCGAACGGGACAACTTTCTGGACTCAATTGTCACGGGTGACCAAACCTGAGCATACCACTTACACCTGAGACCAAGCAACAATCACGCCAGTTCATAACTTTCTGAACAGCATGGCGGCGACCTGGTATGACATGGACATACAAAAACTGCCACAGCGTATACAGAAATGCATCGACAGAAATAGTGATTATGTCAAAAAATAGCAAAACGTACAAGCTGTAAACTGATGTAAACCACTGTAGAAATAAACAGATCTATATACTTACAAAAAAATAGGAGACCTTACTTTTGGGATTACCCTCGTAGTACGCTGCATCTCTGTGTCCTTCACAGTGTTCACTCAACATCTGACATTGTTCACAACTCTTATATACCCTAAACCAGGCCTGGTACCGACACTAAACACGAGCAATACCAATGCACTCTGGTGTCCGTTCCACCTGTTACAGGAATTGCACGAAATTACACTGACCTCCTGCCATACCTTAAAAAAGTATTTTGTCAGTCATTGTGTTATTATTGTCAGATGTGCATCCTCACAAATGTTCTCAACTAAGTTATTCCTCATACTGCCAAAAGCTCAAGATGGGCACCAAGTTCGCGACGCAGTGTTAACGCAATGTTTACGCTACGTTCATCGTAAGTTGTGAGAGTGGTTATTTAATCCATATTTCATATATCATTGCCTAGAGGAGCATATTTATAATCAACTCGATAAAACATTTCTATTGCTGTAATCTTCGTGATATACTTTTTCATTACAATATATTAGCATAATTAGCGGGCGTTCTGCGTAAAGAGAAAAACTGTATCTTTTTCTGTTTGTCCGTTTTCCTTATGAGAAGGAACGAAAGCTATTAAATGATAAAAGAAAATTACGTTTACCAGCTCATTTCCAAGAAAAGAAAAGGTCCTTCGATACGGAGTCTCTCTAGCAATGACAATGGTCCAGGGAACTTACAAAATTTCTAACCGATGTGTAATTTTAGCGCTGTATAACGGGGAAAGATAATTGGAAGATTTCTTTCTGGCGTATTTTAGTTGTACTTATGAGTATGCGCCACTTGTCAGGTGAACATTTAGAGGATAATACTCGCAGTGGCAGCAAAGAAGGTAAGAGTAAATATAGCACTCCTTACTTATCAAAATTAAAGTATCTGCAGGTAAATCGGAGTATACACCGCTGCACTACATCACAGACTTTTTTAGGAATGATTTCATCACTCATTTTTTTTAAAGCTATGCAGTTTGTTTTACTTTATTAGAATGCCACCTTTCCAAATCAACAAAGCAAAATTTAAGAGGGTCAGACGAAATCAAACAACACAGTTTCTAATTAGTTGTTAATTGCAGTATGCATAAAATGAAAAAGGGAAGTCCTCATTACTAAAATAAGGAAGTGAAACATAAAAGAAATTTTTAAAGTTTATATGTATAACATAAGTTTTTACTAAAGTTCAAGCATACCTAAGAACAAAAGAGGGAGGTATTAACTGCGAATGGAATGACACGTTGTTGTAAGCAATTCCCCACGACATTAAATCTGTACATTGAGCGAACTGTAAATGAAAGTAAGAAGAAACTTGAAAAAAGTGAAATAATCTTCTGGCAAAAGAAATAAAAACTTGAAAGAGTAACGTTTAACTCTGTCAGAGACAGCAAAGCACCTGGAAGGTCAGTTGAAGGAACTGAATAGTGGCTTAAAGAAAGGTTACAGGATGAACGTTAACAACAGAGTAATAAAAAGAGTGGAAGGGATTAAATCAAGCGAAACTGATGGGGATTAGAGAGCTAGACGTTCAAAGTAGTAGATTAGTTTTGATATAGAGGCAGAGAAATATGTAATGATGACAGAATATAAAATATAGACTGGTAATACGAAGAAAAATGTTTTTGAGAAAGAGGAATATGTTAACATCTGACACACGCTACCTGATGATAACAGTGGAGCGCTCAGAAGCGTTTGGCGGATGTCACTGTAACATCGAAGTAAGTGATTATAAGTGCAATTCTCTGAGACTGGCACACCAGCCACCAGAGTGCATTAGTGTTGTACGTGCTTAGTGTTGTTACCAGGCCTGGTAAGAAATACAGGGGTTGGCCAAAAATGTATAAACACAGCGAGATATGCATGCTTGATCCTAAATGCAGATGCTAACCAAGCCTGCAGATTGTGGTGGTGTGTTTGACCAGGAACGGCACCTGTTCCGTGTCCTCAATACGTTGCAAGTGTCAGCCGTGGTCAGAATAGCGCTCTGTGTAGTTGTGAATGCATTATGTCGAAGCTACGTGAATTCGAACTTTGGTAACGTGGTGTCGCATGGTGCGTGATTCCGCAACCGAGAGCACCAAAGTGGTTAGTGTTTCGAGAGGCCCCTATACCGCATACAGGTAAAGCGGAAAAACGTGATCCTGTAAGCCACAACGCAGACTAAAGTGTGTGTAGGTGATCGTCGCAGACGATCATTGAAAAGAACGACAGCTGCAAAAGTAACTGCAGAACTGAACGTCGCACTCTAAATCTCAGTCAGCACGAAAATAACACGAAGGGAGCTCCATAAGCAGGGAACTGCAGTGCGACCTGGAATTCTAATCAGGAATTCTGAGTAGGTGCAGCTCATGGTACAATGTTTGTTCCCTAATGATGATGCTGTGTTCCAGGCCTATAGGACCTCTGTTCACACAACCTGCACTGTTCAGGACAGATTTTGTGAGCACGAGGAAAAATTGTGGCAGCTTCCCTGACACCACAGTTAGCGGATCTCAACATTATTCAGCCTTTGTGGTCTACTTTAGAGAGGTGATCGCTATCCTCGTCCATCATCGTTATCCAAACCTGTCACTATTTTAAAGGACTCATGGTATAACGTGCCGTTGAAAACCATGTAGGACCTGTATTTACCCATTCCGAGACGACTCGTAACTGATTTCAACGCCAACGGGTTTCCTACATCGTATTAGGCACGGTAATGTGTTTTTGGTGTCCTCATATTTTTGTTCAACCCTCGTACAAGGGGCGTGAATAGCGTCAGATGTTGAACAATCAGTGTTAAGGACACAGGGATGCTGCGTACTGATGTGAGACAGCGTTATCAGCATCTGACTGAATCTGAAAGGGACCTCATTGTGTGTAGGTTTCTTTTAGCCAGCTCGTCGAATCGTAAAATATCCAGACTTGTGAGATATTTGACGTGACAGCGGCACCATGTTGAACTGCATAATCATGTGAGGATAGGTGTACCCGTCACGGTTCCGGTCGACCACCAAAGGGGAGGACCGCCATATTGTGCACCAAACGCATCGTAACCCCTTCACCGTTCAAGAACGAGTAATGGATTCTCTACCCCAATCTATATCACCACGCACCATTGGTCGGCGACTACCAACAGCGAGGCAAAGGAATTACCGTCCTATGTGTAGGGTGCCTGCAACACCACAGCACAAACGGCTGCGTTAGGAGCGTTGGCGCTCAGCAATGAATAGTGGTTTTGCGCTATCCCGAATGGCAACAATCTCCCGTAAGGCGGGAACCTCGGGAGAGATCACATGCTTCCCATTTTCCAGTGTTTTGGAGAGATGTAGCAGTGTTAGTCTTACTCCAAGGCATGCGGAGAAATCGGGTACGAGTTCAGGTGACAGCTGGTAGCGATTGAGGGTACTGTGGCGCCATTTATTTAATCGTTTAGCGTATGGCATCTACAAAGTAAATTTGCACACATATTATTAATCAATGTAATAAACGAATTATTAAATGATTGATTGCAAACAACAATATGCGAAAGATTAGGGAGGCAGCCACTGCATCTATTACAAGCCCACACCTAAGCAGGTGGACAGCACGTGGAGTAGCATTCACGATATCCCTCCATTCTCGTTCAAACCTTTTCGCAGGACATTCGAAGATCAGATGAGGGATTGTTTGTTCTTCTGCACCACAGTCGCATCGTGCGTCATCAGTGAGTTTGCATTTGTGGAGAATGGCCTTACACCTGCCGTGGTTAGTCCTCACACGATTAAGGCTGCACCAAGTTCTTCTCGGCATTTGCATTCCTTCCACCGGTATCGAAGGATCAAAATCAGTGATGAGAGGATGGTGATTATTCAGCGACCAGTATTGCCCCCGAGGACTTCGTCTTCCCATATAGATTTCCTGGATTTTAGGTGGTTAGTTGGTAGATGGTCCAGTATTTGTCGGATAGGTATATCTTCAGAGACAGAGGGGTCATTAATTTTTTTCCATTCTCGGATAGCTGCTTGTTGCCTTCTGAGGGAGGGAGGAGATAAATTGCAAAGGGCATGAAGCCAGGGAAGTGGAGCTGATTGCAGAGTTCCTGCGACATTCCTCATTGTGGTATTAAGCTGGACATCTATTTTCTTCGTGTGTGTGCTGGGGCGCAGTATCTGCCACCGAGTAAACAAGAGATTGTGCTGCGGTGCGGAGGGTGTTAGCTTGAGCTCCCCAGGAGGTTCCAGTCGGGTTTCTTAATATGTTATTTCGATTTTTTTTATCTTTTGACCGGTTGTTTCTAGGTGTATTTATAGGCGAGTGACTGCTCAAGAGTGATTCCTAGATATTTTGGATGGCTGTTGTGGATCAATCGCTCATTGCACAATGTTACTGTAGCACTCGTCTTGCCTCATAGTTGTTCATGTGGAATATGATTACCTCAGTTTTATTTGGATTTGGGCAGAGCCTTAATTTCGTATAATACTGGTTAAGAAGTTGAAGGACCGTTGACAGAGTACCTTCCCCTTTTTCGAATGTCTTGCTCTGAGTGGCTATTGCAATGTCATCTGAATAGCAGAATTTTTGCGATTTAGTTGCTGGCATGTCACTCGTGTATAGGTTGAAGAGAAGGGAGCCAACACTGATCCCTGTGGGAACCCATTGATTATTGAGTAGGATTTACTCGTAGATTGACCTACGTTCACTCTGAAGTAGCGATTTTTCCACATGTTTTCCGGAAGCTTAGTTGTCTTGCGGCAGGAGATCGCTTTTTTCAGCTTGAGTATGAGTCCGTCGAGCCAGATGGTATCATAGGCGGCCGAGAAGTCCACAAAAGCCACAAAGGTTCTTTGGGCCCTTTGAAAGCCTGACTCAGTGTATGAGGTTAAGGCAAGGACTTGTTTACAGCAGCTCCTTTTATTCCTAAATCCTGCCTGGTCTGCGGGAATTAGTCTATCTATGGAATCACATATTCTGTTGTACAGCACAACGGTACGTCATGGACATCCTGCGTCCTCATGTGTCTCCTCTTATGCGATACTATCATGGTGCCATTTACCGTTAGGAGAACGCTCTTCTGCAGATGGCAGTTTCTCTTGGACTATTGCGTGATAATGAGGTACTCCCAGCGAGATCCCAATAGAACATCCATGGACCAGCTCGGACATCCTCTGCGTCCCACTGCCAATACCCGGATATCAACGACCAGTCACGCCAGTTGGGGGGGGGGGGGGGGTGAAGCTTTCCTCAGGAGAGAATATATCGTCTGTGACACTCTTCCTTTCATGCTTCCAGGCCAGAAGGGGTGCAACGTTATCTACATCTACATCCACATGACTACTCTACAATTCACACATAAGTGCTCGGCAGACTATTTTTCTACTGGTCCAATTTCGAATAGCGCGCGGGAAAACGAACATTTAAATCTGTCGCTGTGAATTCTGATTTCTCTTATTTTAATATGAGGATCATGTTTTCCTGTTTAGGTAGTAGCCAACAATTTTTTTTTTTTTTATTTCCATGAGAAAGATGGTGATTGCAATTTAGTGAAAATATTTTCCCTCAAAGTAAAACGCCATTGTTTTAATGATTGCCATCTCAGTCGCGTATCATTCCCGTGACACTCTCTCCCATATTTCGCGATAATAGTAAATGAGCTGCCCTTGTCCGAACTTTTTTAATGTCTTCTACCAGTTCTATCTGATAGGGATTCAATACTTCGCGTTTCCCACATCGTCTATTTGATTGTTGCACTATAAATTGTTCGTGATTGTAATACCTACGTATTTAGTTTAATTGACAGCCTTTAGATATCTGTCCTTTATGCCGTAAGCGTAATTTCACGGTTTCTTTTTTAACAATAATACTGATAATTAGTTTCATATTATCAAGTTCTTTGCAAATTTGGCTGGATATTATAACCACTGCAGTACCATCACATACCCTGTCAACCCTTGAAATTTCAATTGTTTTCCTGCGCTCTTCCTAGGTGCATCACTTATTTTATCAGCAGTGTACCTTATTTATTATGTGTGAAATTAGCACCAACGAGTGATAACAACAGAGGCCTGTTAAAAAGATAATTGGTTAATTTTAAGAAATAACGAAAGCTTCACAAGGGTAAGATAATTATATCACAAAGAATTTAATTTGATATTAGAACCACCTGAATACTGATGTAATAAATTTTAATCTTGCAGTAAAATTACGCCTCGAAGCTCCTGCAATGCACTTTCTTTCAGCTGAGTCGGGCGAACGAAAAAACATACTTAAAAAGCAGAATCGGTGTAAATGATTTGATGATTTTTCAAAGTCTTTTTTGCACAGGAATGTAACGGGTAATAAAGCCAGGTTTACGCCCGAGCGAATGGAAACGAACACAATCAAGCGAGCATTCGCAGACGATACGCTAGTGTTCGCTACCACATGCCTGTATCAAGTGTCTACCCTAGAGCGAACGAAAGAAAATACGCGGTAACGAGCATAGCCCGTAATGCTGCGATATTGTTTTTCGCAGCTAATAATCGGCACATAAGATACATTATACAGTTGTAGGAACGATATAAAATTCTGATAGTCAGAGAGGATTATTTTGTTTAGCGAACGCACTGTTTTTCACGAAGTAAACAAAAGAAAAGTTTAGGCATCGGAACATGTACGTAAACGTGAAAAGTTTGGATATTGTGATCGTAGCACTGAACTACATCTCCAGTTTTCCTCAGCATTTGTCCAAATCTTCTGCTGATACTTTTCTCTGGGTTCTCATTACAATTGTGGAGGAAATTTAGAAGCAGAAACTAATTACCAAAGTTCAGGATTATTTGGAGAAAAGCTGGCATTTAAAATTTGGTCATTAGCAACTTCAGTGACTGATTTTACTAAAGAAATCGTAAAGAAGGGAATGATAGTAAAATATGATTAATGAAAAATGATATACACATACGATCTGTCTCTTAGGCCACTTAATAAAATCTTCTTTTAGAGAGCAAATAACGTGAACAGGGGTAAAACCCTTTTTATTTATCATCAGAAATCTGTAACATAACAGGAAAGTCTGTAATTCCAGCTACCATGAAAGTAGGCAGCAAGGATGATCACGTATTTCGTGTGTTTTTAATTTTATTCATCATTACAGGTGCATATTCGCACTTGCTTACCTTCCCCGAAATTAAATGCGCTTTTTTTAATAAAAATAAATACAAAGCGTGTGCTTACTCTCTCAGTTCCCCCCTGGTGCAAGCCTCTAATAGATTTATCGTCTTTCTCATGTCCCCAGTACGACGTTTCGGTGCTTCTGCAATTTTGTGCAAATCACATTTCTTTTCCTTCGATATCTGTGCTGTGGATCTCTTGGATCCCAAAAGCACCTATGGCATCTACAAGATACCCCAGAAGGAATTGTTAATATTCAGGGATATGACAGAAACGACCATTCGAAGCAAAAAAATAAAAAAAATAAGTTCTGATATGCGTACCTTAAGAGCTAGGAGCGCTTCTTCATGTTCACTACTGTGAAACAAATCTCTTCTAGTGCAAGCTCTTTGCTTTCCATTTTCTGAGAGGACCAAATCAAGGAAAAAATTCCCAGGAAACATAGGCTCTAAAATGCACATCTTAACAGTTATGAGCACTTGTTCAGTGGAAGACATGTGTTTCATATTAGCGAAGATGAGCGAATGCTCATACCTATGAAGGTATCCATTTTAGAACTTTCTTTTCTTGCTTCGAATGATCATTCCTGTTATATTGCTGAATAACGACCACTCTTCCTGTGACACCCTGTGTATTGTTCTATCAGTAAGATTATCTTTTTCTTCACACCACTCCATCGCTGATGCAACTTACGTCAGCAAAAAAAAGTAGTAGACGGAAGCTTTCCGTAAATCTAGCACCAAAAGGGAAAGGATGCGAACTTGATTGTGCGCCTAAAGACCGACAACCAGCAGGTCCGCACACGACCAAAAGCAACTGGCTTGCGCTCGCCTAATATTTATAATAGAGCAGGGGTGTACAACATTTTTACTTAACAGGCCAAATTTGGACCGCACATAACATCCTGAACAGTAACAATAACCGCTGGAAAAAAAAGCAACGGAAGGCCCAATGAGTGAATAGTATCGTGTGGCGGGAGTTTCAAATTGAAAATATTAAATTTATCGTAACTTTACTTAAACGGATTCCATGATGTTTTTTTACCGAGCAGTGACACATGTGCAGTTCTAGTGCCGTAATGATGCATGCTTTGGGCCGCTTGCGGCCCGTGGGCCAAGTGTTGGACACTCCTGCACTGCAGAGAATTGTCGGTCGCTCGTGTTCGCTCCGTATTAACAAGCAGATACCTGAAAACTTCCGAGGAAGAGCGTGGGCACATTCTGCTGCACCGCACCGGCGCCGCCTGCATTCCCGCCACCCCCGAGGGAAAGTCCTGGCAAGGAGGGCAGGCCCTGAGGGATGAGGCCGGAGAAGGGCAGCCCGCTGCCACCGCCCCCGCTGCTGCTGCCGCCCCCCGCCCTCAGGGACCCACCACTGCCGTGTGTAGCCGCCGGCGCCGGAGCGGCGGCGTCCGCAGAGGATGCTTTGGCACCGTCACGGTGTGTCTCCGCTGCTTGCAGACTCTCCTCTGCCTCCCCTGCTTGCTGGGTGGCCGTGGCGGTTGGCTCTGAGGCGGATGCCACGTCGACTGCCGATACCGCAACTGGTATCTCAGACGCCTCCAAGGGCTCTGCTTCCACACCGTCGGGAAAGTGGACAGCCTCGCTCCCTTCTGGTGACCTCGACGTCCTAACTGAGGATAGGATAAACTCAAAATAAACAGTCACAGTTACGATCGAATTTTTATTAACACACGGGCATAAATGGCTATTGTTACACTATGAACGCATTCGTCTAAACGCTATCAAACTAATGCTCCAGGACTTCCATACTACTGGATACACTGAGCAAAATGTCATCCTTTTCTGAGCTACTTCTAAGCAGTTTCAGTACAGATAAAAGCTGTTCCTGTAGATTAAGATTTGCGTTACTGTTTTACAGCCCATAGCTCCTACTAGTACCATGGAAGGTATTCCGTGATATCTTCAGATCAGTGTTCTCCACGTATTCCTTTCCTCGACGATTCTCCGGAGAACCTCCTCATCCCGAACTTTATCAGTCCTTTTAATTTTTAACATTCTTCTGTAATCACCACATCTCAAATGCTTCGATTCTGTTCAGGTCTTCCCAAACTCCGTCTTTCACTACCGTACAGTGCTGTGCTCCAAACGTACATTCTCAGAAATATCTTCGTCAAATTAAGGCCTATGTTTGATAAAAATAGACTTCTTTTGACCTGGTATCCCCTTTTTTTCAGTGCTAGTCTGCTTTTTATGTTCTCCCTGCTCCGTCAGTCAAGGATTATTTTGTTGCTTAGGTAACAGAATTCCGTAACTTCATCCACATTGTGGACATCAATCCTGATGTTATGTACCTCGCTGTTCTCATTTCTCCTACTTCTCATTACTTTCGCCTTTCTCCGATTTACTCTCAATCCATATTCTGTACTCATTAGATTGTTCATTGCACTCAATAAAGCCCGCAATCCTTCTTCAATTTCATTGAGGACAGCAATGTCATCAGCGTATCTTATCATTGATATTCTTTAACCTTGAATCTTTCTTTTATTTGGGTCATTGCTTCTTCATTGTCTCGATTGAAGAGTAGGGGCGAAAAACTTTATCCCTGTCTTACATCCCACTTTTTTTTTTTAAATCAGCGAACATCTTTCCTCGTCTTCGACTCCAATTGTTCCCTCTTGATCTTGTAGATAAACTGAATAACCAAAGAAACTGGTACACCTGCCTAATATCGTGAGTGTCCCCGCTAGCACGCAGAAGTGCGGCAACACAACGTGGCATGGACTCGACTAATGTCTGAAGTAGTTCTGGAGGTAAGTGGCACTGTGAATCCTGCAAGGCTCTTCATAAATCCGTAAGAGTACGAGGGGTGGAAATCTCTTCCGAACAGTACATTGCAAGGCATCCCAGATATTCTCAATAGTGTTTGTGTCTGGGGGGTTTGATGGCCATCGGAAGTGTTTAAACTTAGAAGAGTGTTCCTGTAAGCACTCTGTAGCAATTCTGAACGTGTGGGGTGTCTCATTGCCCTGCTGGAATTGCCCATGTCCATGTACAACAAACATGAATGGATGCAGGTGATGAGACACGATGCTTACGTACGTGTCAGCTGTCAGAGTCGTGTCTAGATGTATCAGGTGTCCCATATCACTTCAACTGCACACATCCCACACCATTACAGAGCCTCCAGCAGCTTTAACAGTCCCCTGCTGACAAGTGAGAACAATGGATTCATGAGGTTGTCCTCATACCCGTACACGTCCATCCACTCGATACAATTTGAAGCCAGACTCGTCCGACCAGGCAATACGTTTCCAGTCATCAACAGCTCAATGTCGGTGTTGACGGGTCTAGGTGATGCGTAAAGCGTTGTGTCGTGCAGTCATCAAGGGTACATGAGTGGGCCTTCGGCTCCAAAAGCCCATATCGGTGATGTGTCGTTGAATGGTTCGCACATTGACACTTGTTGATGACCAAGCATTGAAAGCAGCAGCAAGTTGCGGAAGTGTTGCACTTCTGTCACGTTAAATGATTCTGTTCAGTTGTCGTTGGTCCCGTTCTTGCAGGATCTTTTTCTGGCCATAGCGATGTCGGAGATTTGATGTTTTACAGTATTCCTGAGATATCAGTGTATAGCAGAATAGCGTCAACCGTAGCATAGAAATATTTTTACGAAGTGACGTAACAAAGAATTCAACGCTTCAGTGCTTTAAAAAATTACATGCTTGTCTGTCATTTCTACGAAATAGTAAAAGAGGAAGAAAATTATGGAAACAGTAATAAATTAAAAACTTAACAATAATTCATTGATAGTATTCCATAAAAACTGGACGTAGCTGATCTCCTGCATGTAACTATAAAAAACGGACAAATTAACAAGAAAAACAAAGCGTTCTTGAACCTCAGTTTTCACCTTTTAGCATTGATTATTTTTAATGCCTAAATAGTGGTGCGATCGTGACATAACATGATTTTTGAGGAGTGTTTAAAAAATTAGAATCAGTGCAATAATACTGAAGATTTTTTGTAGTATTCAACGACGTAAAGTACCGTTCAAAAGTATTTCGACAAACGTGTTAATTGGATTAACAAAAAACAAATGTTAAACACGAAAATCAGTACTTAATTTTATTTATTGATATTCCATGTTCTACACAATAGTGACAAAGTAGTCCTTGTTCGCAACATAATAAAATGTAATTTTTTAATGGGCACAATGGTGGAGCAAAAGTGTTTTGACATTGTTGAAGAAACATTTTTCAGCATATAACTCTCAACTACCGTAATAAGAAAACCAATATTTAGTGGGATATCCTTTGGGTTTTTTGACGGCCTCACAACGCGCCGGCATTGAGTCGACTAACTTTTGAAATCGATCTATCGGCATTTTATAACACTCATTTCTGAGAGCTTCAAAAAAAGAGTCTTTGTTAGATTAACTTTTATTCTTATTCTGCGATCCATCTCCTCCCGCAGATATTCTGTAACATCAAAACTGAACTTTGACTTGTTGTAGTTGTTGTCTTCAGTCCTGAGACTGGTTTGATGCAGCTCTCCATGCTACTCTATCTTGCGCAAGCTTCTTCATCTCCCAGTACCTACTGCAACCTACATCCTTCTGAATCAGCTTAGTGTAGTCATCTCTTGGTCTCCCTCTACGATTTCCCCCCCCCCCCCCTCCACACGCTGCCCTCCAATACTAAATTGGTGATCCCTTGATGCCTCAGAACATGTCCTACCAACCGATCCCTTCTTCTGGTCAAGTTGTGCCACAAACTTCTCTTCTCCCCAATCCTGTTCAATACTTCCTCATTAGTTATGTGATCTACCCATCTAATCTTCAGCATTCTTCTGTAGCACCACATTGCGAAAGCATCTATTCTCTTCTTGTCCAAACTATTTATCGTCCATGTTTCACTTCCATACATGGCTACACTCCATAGAAATACTTTCAGAAATGACTTCCTGACACTTAAATCTATACTCGATGTTAACAAATTTCGCTTCTTCAGAAACGCTTTCCTTCCCATTGCCAGTCTACATTTTATATCCTATTTACTTCGACCATCATCAGTTATTTTGCTCCCCAAATAGCAAAACTCATTCACTACTTTAAGTGTCTCATTTCCTAATCTAATACCCTCAACATCACCCGACTTAATTCGACTACATTTCATTATTTTCGTTTTGCTTTTGTCGATGTTCATCATATATCCTCCCTTCAAGACACCATCCATTCAGTTCAACTGCTCTTCCAAGCCCTTTGCTGTCTCTGACAGAATTACAATGTCATCGACGAACCTCAAAGTTTTTATTTATTCTCCATGGATTTTAATACCTATTCCGAATTTTTCTTTTGTTTCCTTCAATGCCTGCTCAATATACAGGTTGAATAACATCGGGGAGAGGCTACAACCCTGTCTCACTCCCTTCCCAACCACTGCTTCCCTTTCATGTCCCTCGACTCTTATAACTGCCATCTGGTTTCCATACAAATTGTAAATAGCCATTCGCTCCCTTTAATTTACCCCTGCCACCTTTAGAATTTGAAAGAGAATATTCCAGTCAACACTGTCAAAAGCTTTCTCTAAGTCTACAAATACTAGAAACGTAGGTTTGCCTTTTCTTAATCTAGTTTTTAAGGTAAGCCGTAGGGACAGTATTGCCTCACGTGCTCCAATATTTCTACGTAATCCAAACTGATTTTCCCCAAGGCAGACTTCTACTAGTTTTTCCATTCGTCTGTAAAGAATTCGCGTTAGTATTTTGCAGCCGTGACTTATTAAACTGATAGTTCTAATGGAATGTTGTCTACTCCCGGGGCCTTGTTTCGACTCAGGTGTTTCAGTGCTCTGTCGATCTCTTCACGCAGTATAGTATCTTCCATTTCATCTTCATCTACATCCTCTTCCATTTCCATAATATTGTCCGTAAGTACATCGCCCTTGTATAGACCCTCTATATACTCCTTCCATCTTTCTGCTTTCCCTTCTTTTCTTAGAACTGGGTTTTCATCTGAGCTCTTGATGTTCATACAAGTGGTTCTCTTATCTCCAAAGGTCTCTTTAATTTTCCTGTAGGCAGTATCTATCTTCCCCTAGTGAGATAAGCCTCTACATCCTTACATTTATCCTCTAGCCATCCCTGCTTAGCCATTTTGCACTTCCTGTCGATCTCATTTTTGAGACCCTCGTATTCCTTTTTGTGCTTGCTTCATTTACTGCATTTTTATATTTTCTCCTTTCATCAAATAAATTCAATATTTCTTCTGTTACCCAAGGGTTTCTTCTAGCCCTCGTCTTTTTACCTACTTGATCTTCTGCTGCCTTCAGTACTTCATCCCTCAAAGCTACCCATTATTCTTCTACTGTATTTCTTTCCCCCATTCCTGCCATTTGTTCCCTTACGCTGTCCCTGAAACTCTGTACAACCTCTGGTTTAGTCAGTTTATTCAGGTCCCATCTCATTAAATTCCCACCTTTTTGCAGTTTCTTCAGTTTTAATCTACAGTTCGTAACCAATAGATTGTGGTCATAGTCCACATCTGCCCCTGGAAATGTCTTACAACTTAAAATCTAGTTCCTAAATCCCTGTCTTACCATTATATAATATATCTGATACCTTTTAGTCTCTCCAGGGTTCTTCCATGTATACAACCTTCTTTCATGATTCTCGAACCAAATGTTAACTATGATTAAGTTATGCTCTGCACAACATTCTAGCAGGCCGCTTCCTCTTTCATTTCTCACCCCCAATCCATATTCACTTACTACGTTTCCTTCTCTCAATTTTCCTACTACCGAATTCCAGTCACCCATGACTATTAAATTTTCGTCTCCCTTCACTATCTGAATAATTTCTTTTATTTCATCATACATTTCTTCAATTTCTTCGTCATCTGCAGAGCTAGTTGGCATATAAACTTGTACTACTGTAGTAGGCGTGGGCTTCGTGTCTATCTTGGCCACAATAATGCGTTCACTACGCTGTTTGTAGTAGCTTATCCGCATTCCTGTTTTTTTTATTCATTCTTAAACCTACTCCTGCATTACCCCTATTTGACTTTGTATTTATAACCCTGTATCGCCTGACCAAAAGTCTTGTTCCTCCTGCCACCGAACTTCACTAATTCCCACTATATCTAACTTATCCATTTCCCTTGTTAAATTTTCTAACCTACCTGCTCGTTTAAGGGATCTGACATTCCACTCACCGATCCGTAGAACGACAGTTTTATTTCTCCTGATAACGACGTCTTCTTGAGTAGTTCCCGCCAGGAGATCCGAATGGGGGACTACTTTACCTCCGGAATATTTTACCGAAGAGGACGCCATCATCATTAACCATATAGTAAAGCTGCATGCTCTCGGGAAAAATTACGGCTGTACTTTCCCCTTGCTTTCAACGGTTCGCAGTACCAGCACAGCAAGGCCGTATTGGTCAGTGTTCCAAGGCCAGTTCAGTCAATTATCCAGACTGTTGCCCCTGCAACTACTGAAAAGGCTGCTGACCCTCTTCAGGAACCATGCGTTTGCTGGCCTCTCAACAGATACTCCTCCGTTGTGATTGCACTTACGGTATGGCTATCTGTATCGCTGAGGCACGCAAGCCTCCCCACCAACGGCAAGGTCCATGGTTCATGGGGGGGGGGGGGGGGGAAATTGACTTGGACACTGCAAAACTTGACATTTTTGCGTTTTAAAAATTCAGTAATGTACTTGGACTTTTGCTTGGGGTCGTTATCTTGTTAAAAATACCATCCAGCTGAAATGTGATGTTTAGCGTATGGTAGCATTTGAGTCTTCAATACTTTTTCGTAAACGAACCGATCCATATTACCTTCAATTCGAACCAGCGGTCCAACTCCATAGCGTGAAAAACATCCCCAAACCATCACACTGCCACCTTCATATTTGAGCTTGGGAATTTGGTACCGAGGTTCATATCTTTTTATTTGCAGGACGTCGAACATACTTGATACACAGAGATGGCGTTAAATTAAATTTGCTCTCGTCACTCCACAGAATTTTAGACCAGTCTGAACCTGACCATGATCTGTGCCGTTTTGCAAACGCAAGTTGGGCCTTCATGGTTTTCGTAGATACTAAGGGGGTTTTTCGTCGGTCTTCATCCATGTACTCCAAAGTGTTTCAAGCGTCCTTTGACAATGGAAACGTGATGTCGACTTCATAGTTCTGTTTCAATTCTCTTTGTATCATTACAGCCGACTTGCGAACATCACTTGCTGATAACGTTTTTATGATATGATCGACTTTAGGTGATCTTGTTTTTATGTCCACTGCGAGGCTTATTTTCGACAGTCTTTCGTATATTGTAGAATTTTTTCTAGTGCTAACGAGCTGACTACACGCTTTAAAAATAAGAGCAACTTCGGCTTGTTTCAGTTCTTGCTTCAGTGTATTTATCACGGTATTTCTGAAGTCACTGGAATATTCCTTACGTATTGGCATATTGAAATAATCACTGTAAGTAAATATCACTAGAAATCATAACTAAGACGAAAGTAACGTCCAAGAATTCGCGGAGCAAACAGCGTGTCACAGTGCTTTTGAGTTCGCTGGAAGTCGCATTCGTCCGGCAGCGCAATGTGTAAACAAACAAGTCGCTACCTGACACCTCCCAATAATCGCAGTTACTCAGCTCTCCACGATACTCAAGACATTGCCCGATAGTGTTTTATTTTAAGAGAAATAATAACGAGATTTATATGGCGAAATACTTTTGAGCACTAATGTATATGCCACCTCGTGTTGCGGCACTTCTGCTTGCTCGCGGGGCTTCTACAGGATATTAGGCAGGTGTACCAGTGTCTTTGGCTCTTCAGCTTATGTACAAGAACCAAGAGGGAACGATTGGAGTGGAAGACGAGGAACGATGTACTCGGATTTAGAAAAAAAAAAGGATGTAAGACAAAAATAAAGTTTTTCGCCCCTACTGTTCAATCGAGACAACTGTCTGCACCTAATTGCTGCTGCCTTCACTATTTCATCCCTCAAAGCTACCCATTCTTCCTCTACTGTATTCATTTCCCCCATTCCTGCCAATTGTTTCCTTATGCTCTCCCTGAAACTCTCTACAACCTCTGGTTTTGTCAGTTTATCCAGATCCCATCTCCTTAAATTCCCACCTTTTTGCAGTTTCTTCAGTTTTAATCTACAGGTAATAACCAATAGATTGTGGTCAGTGTCCACATCTTCCCTTGGAAATGTCTTACAATTTAAAAGCTGGTTCCTAAATCTCTATCTTGCCATTATATAATATATCTGATACCTTCTAGTATCTCCAGGGTACTTCCATGTATACAACCTGCTTTCATGATCCCTGAACCAAGTTTTAGCTATGATGAAGTTATGCTCCGTGCAAAATTCTACCAGGCGGCTACCTCTTTCATTTCTTACCCCCAATTCCTACTCACCTACTATGTTTCCCTCTCTTCCTTTTCCTACTATCAAATTCCAATCACCCATGACTATTAAATTTTCGTCTCCTTTCACTGTCTGAATAATTTCTTTTATCTCTTCATACATTTTATCAATTTCTTCATCATCTGCAGAGTTAGTTGGCATATGAACTTGTACTACTGTAGTAGGCGTGGGCTTCGTGTCTATCTTGGCCATAATAATGCTTTCACTATGCTGTTTGTAGTAGGTTACCTGCACCCCTGTTTTTTATTCATTATTAAACCTACTCCTGCATTACCCCTATTTGATTTTGTATTTATAACCGTGTATTCACCTGACCAAAAGTCTTGTTCCTCCTGCCACCGAACTTCACTAATTCCCACTATACCTAACTTTAACCTATCCATTTCCCTTTTTAAATTTTCTAACCTACCTGCCCGATTAAGGGATCTGACATTCCACGCTCCGATCCGTAGAACGCCAGTTTTCTTTCTCCTGATAACGACATCCTCCTGAGTAGTCCCCGCCCGGAGATCCGAATGGGGGACTATTTTACCTCGGGAATATTTTACCCAAGCTGACGCCGTCATCATTTAACCATACAGTAAAGCTGCATAAACCGAAAATTGGTTATTACAGAAACAGGTTATTTTGAGATGATTTAGCAGTCAAGGTAAACTGGCATGAAAGATAATGATACAACCGAAAACCGTTTGTTTCAGCGATAAACGCCATGCCTGGTTGGAACACATCTCTATCAGCAATAATGAAAGAGATCGCTTGTAACCCATTGAGCAGAATCACCTCGCCATTCACAATGAATGATTTCAGGAGACCACGAAACCCTTAATTCTGGTGGTACACGGCGATGTGAAGTCGGCTTGCAGCAAATACAAGTCCGTTGTGTAAACCACTGCGACACTGCGGCCCCGCGGTCTGTGCGGCGGCGTTACGTTATTTATTCATACGCTGCGGTCAACACTATTTGCTGCGTATCCTTCCTCCACACACCGTGCGCACCAATCCATTTGCAAGACAACTGCAATCGAATTCGGACGAACAAAAAAAATTTTAAAAAAAGGCAACGGAGATTACAGGGGACGCCGAAACACGTGTTTAAGCACTGTCGTACGAGAATGGCTGCAAGAGGAGCCTGAATTATTGTAAATGTGCCTTTTCACTTCAGTGTTGACTTAAACAGATCTCTCTAAATCTGCGAGACAAATAGAAACAGTTCTGTTCCAACAAGACGTGGACTAGGTGATTATTTTCCTTTCAGAATATCGCACATAGTTTAAGAAACTACCGTTTAGCTACAATCGATTGCTAATGTGTTGCACTTTACATGTTATTGTTGAACTCATTGATTTCTTGACAGGGAAAACACTAGAATGAAAATAATTCTCACTAAATCGATAAATTGTAGTTTTTGTACAAATGTTACCGTGAATTACCGAAACTGGAGAATGTCGACTTTCGCCGGTGAATGTCAACAGATACCAAATACGTCGGTGAAAGATCGAATATTTCATTACATTGTTGCACATTCGGCCCTTCTCTGGAGTGTGTCGATAATCACAGATATTCTGTGGTAGAGGTTCAAAACACAAGAGTCAAAAAACAAGCGAATTTCTCTCTCCCGCCAAATCCTTTGTATTGCTTGAAGTCAATCAGCTTTGTCAGTCTTATGCAAGCTATGATAACGCGGCAACGTTTTCTTAATTTTTTTCCCGATACCCTAATTTATACTAAATGGATACTCCAGTAAATCGTGATCTTTTTCATGAAAAGTTAAATGCATTAATTGAGGGTTAACTAGAAGACAATTGTTTTTATTTTTCTCGAAAAAAGTATTCTAAAATACTTTCTGAAGTGGTTTCTGCTAAAATTAAATGCAACGCACCTTTGGATTAAAGACGATTAAAACGTTTTGATGTTTTAAAAATTAATGATGAAAGAAGTTAACTGTACCAATAAAACCAGGGGAAACGAACATACAGTATTATGTTACCAATGAAGAATTGTACAGTATATTATATAGAACTTGCATCAGAATAGGCCACGGAGGAAGAACACGTTTGCTTAAAGAGTTGCAAGTTAAATACAAAAATGTTACATACAAAGTTGTAATATTGTATTTAAATTTATGCAAACAGTGTCAAATGAAACACAGTGCACCTAAGAAAAGTATTGTTGTGAAGCCAATGGTTAGTTCTGAATTAAAATCAAGATGTCAAGTTGATCTGATAGATCTGCAGTCAAACAGAGATGGCGATATAAGTTCATAATGGTGTATCAAGATCATTTAACTATGTTTGTCCAGTTACGACCTCTGAAAACTAAAAGAGCTGAAGAAGTAGCGCATCACGTTCTTTCAATATTTTTAACATTTAGTGCACCAGCAATATTGCAGTCAGATAATGGTAGAGACTTTAGGAATCAAGTCATATCCGAAATGTGCGCTATGTGGAAAGATGTTAAAATAGTTCATGGTAAGCCCTGTCACAGTCAAACACAAAGCTCAGTTGAAAGAGCCAAACAGGATATACATAATATGCGAACTGCATAGATGAACGATAACGATACAAATAAATGGTCAGATGGTTTATCCTTTGTTCAATTTACCAAGAACACTACGTACCACGAAGGAATGCGCCAAAGTCCTTATGAAGCCATGTTTGGCGTTAAAGCAAAAGGAGGTATAGCATCGCCTTTTTGCCTGGCCAACAAATCGCAAATATTGAAACTGAAGAACAACTCGAAGTAATTGCCAATACTCCTGAATCCGAAGAACAGCTTGAAGAAACTGTTAACGCTTATTAAAAAAAATTGAGGGGTGTTCATACCGAAAACCATATTCCAAAGATAAATATTGAAGAGGACCTACAACCTACAACGTCTTCACATCAAATTCTGTCTGAAAAACGCGAGTTGATTTCTACAAAAAGAGCGGCCGCAAAAGAAAATCTTCTACTGCAAGCAACAAAGATGTTACGAACCTCACAAAAACAATTTCCTCCTGCTCACATTGGTGATAATGTACGAATACAAGTCTTGATGTCGACCGTGGTCGTACAGATAGCCGAAATGTTATAGCGATTGTTGTTGGAATAGAAGACTTCGACTTCTACAAACTGGCAAATAAAAATGGTACCCTCAAGCAGCTTTACACATGTAATCAATTCGTAATTTGTAAAGAAAAGATACTTCCCATAGATGAGATTTCTTTTCAAGAAATGTCGCTGAGAGAAGCAGCTGCAGGTAATTATAAAAGCGAGGGACAAGGCTATACACGCTGTCATTACAAAAGGAAGTGTTCCACAGATAAATGCAGTCGTAAAAGCAAGGGACTCTTGTGCAACTCAAAGTGTCATAATAATTTAAATTGTTGCAATAAATAAGATTTCAATCACATAAGTAAGTAATTTTTATAACTATTATTTTCTTTTCTCATGTGTATTTTAAATTCTTGGTCATTCCTTTCAGAAAGAGAGGCGAAAAAGTTAGGTCACACTTGTGACCTTTTATAACAACTGCATTACTGAGAAGAAAATACAAATCTGTAACATGTTGAACAGTCACCATTAGTGCATAGTGAATGCCAACATTTACCGGTGTAAGTCAGAAACAAGGGTATTTAGCAAATTATTCGGACATACACTAAGAGACTATGTAAATGTTGACATTCACCGGTGAAAGCCGACATTCTCCAGATTTCGGTGTTTCACTGTAACACAAATACTACAAACAACTGATAAGAATGAACTGTGTTGCGCACTTAGCCGCGGCAACAAACCGAAATCTTTGATGAACAAGAATAACATTACACATCTGTTCAGATAAGTTCTAGTATAATTTGTATATTATAGACGGTTGAAAGCACTTACACTTGAAACTATCTCCAACTCGGCTTCTGGGTAGTACATGAGCGCCATCTTGGTCTAACGTCCTGGAATTTTCCAAGAATTCCTCTTCCTCTATTTCTGGCAATATGGACACTGCTGCAAATTTTGGCATCTCTGTGTCCTGCGGCAAACGAACAGAAAACTGTAGCTACCAATTAGCTGACTGCTCATTTAATCATTAACTGATCATTTACGCTTGTTACCCCTACCTACTAAGGCCATCATCAATCCTCGCAAGCAGAAAAACTATTAAACTTATGTCGTGAAACGATTTCGGAATTAAACAATAGTCTCGCTTGAAAAAAATTGTCTCCCTCGAACGAAATAAAGACATTTTGCGTTAATATCCTAGCATCATAGCTGAATGAAATTTTCTAACGAAGCGTGCCTACAAAAGTGGGCCCAACTCAAAAGCACTGTTGCTTTTGGAACAATTGAGAGATACAAGTTAAAAAAAGAGAACTAAATATCCTTGAATTATTTTCTCGTCTCTTCTGTTGCCACATGTTATTGTTGGTACATACGGAAACAAAATGATGAGACTCAAGTGAAAAATGAGGTGCGACAATAAAGTAATGAGACTGATGTGAAAAAAATGTTGGTTACCGTTTTAGTCAAGTTTAGTGACGTCTCCTTCAAAGTAGTTCCCTTCTGATTGCATACACTTTTTCGAGTGTTTTTGCCGTTTATGGTAACATTTCTCGAACTCATCTTCTGTAATATCCTCCAAGACCCTCGTCATACCTTCTTGGACATCTTATGTTGTTTGAAAGTGGAGTCCCTTGACGGCCGTTTTGACTCTTGGAAATAGAAAAAACGTCGCACGGAGCGATATCTGGTGAAAAGGTGGCAGTGGTTGTACTGAAATTTATTTTGGAGTTAAAAATTGCTGTACTGGCAGAGCAGTATAGGATGCATCCAGTTATCAGCAATGTTGGCGCGGACACGAAGAACTCTAAAACTTCTTTGTGGCAGTATTGGTTAACTGTTTGTCCAGGAGGCACCACTCCTTATGAACAATTCCCTTGGAATCAAAGAAGCACACACGCATGCATTTCACTGTTGAGTTTGACATGCAAGCTTTTTTTGGTCTGGGTGATCCCTTTGAGCACCACTCCGAACTTTGGCGTTTTGTCTCTGCATCGTACTGAAAAAAAAACAACTTTCATCATCAGTGATAACACGGCTCAACAATTCTGGATTGATTTCCGTTTGCTACAACAGATCGGCTGCCACATTTTTCCGTGTTTCTCCCTGTTGTGGTGTGAGATTTTTGGGGACCATTTTTGCACAAATTTTTCTCATACCAAGATCTACAGTCATTATTAGACGAACCGTTTCTTGATTGATGTTCAGTTCTTCAGTAATCGTTTTCATTGATATTCGTAGATCAGATCGTACGAGTTCAGGCACCCTGGCCAAGTTGACATCCGTCCGTGAAGTTGATGGTCGTCCACTGCGATCTTCATCTTCAAAATTCGTTCTGTCTTCACTAAACATTTTATGCCAACGAAAAACTTGAGCTCTTGACATAACCGTCTCTCCAAAACCTTCTGAAGCTTACTGTGAGTTGTCGTCACGTTTTCACCCAATTTAACGCAAAAAGAAATGGCATACCGTTGCGCAATATTATGTGGTTCCATTTCCGTGACGAGAGACACCAACACGTGTTAACATATTACAGCACAACTCACGACTGAGCAGTTGCATCGATGTGCCGCTTGGAGTAGAACTAGCTTATAGACCAAGGTCAAAGATATTGTGAATACTCAAGCCTGGAGGGTTGACACATCTTGCAAAGACAATCAGTCTAATTACTTCATTGTCACACTTCGTACTCCAATGAGACAAAACATGAATAGTGTTTAATTAGCATGTTGGTCACCCTTTCGAACGCAATACAGCATCAAAACTGTGTAGCATGGAATCGGCAAATCCTTGAGATATGCATCATATGTCTACGCACAGGTCACGCAGTTCTGTAAGTTATGCGCCAGTTGTTTGTTGGTGTGAAGCTAGACTAGCTGGCTCCCAATAGTGTGTAAAATTTCATTTTTCGGACTCGGAAAACGCGAATTTGGATGCACGTGGTCTGCAATCACTTTGACTTAGTCCACAGATGTCACAGTTCTTTCTACAGGAGTCGCACAGAAATAGGGAAACATCGCGAGAAACGCGTGCTTAACCCTCGCATGATATCTGGAGTATTTTTAGACCCCAGGCTACTTTAACCACAAATAAACTGTTTTAATTCGGGTGTAGACTACTCATCCTCCACATATGCTATTCAAGGACTTTTTATTATAACTGGGTAAAATATTTATGATGATAATATCACAGTTTGTAGTACAACAATTTGAAATACCCCAAATATACAATATGTGATTTTCAGTGTTATATGTAAGTTTTGTTACGAAAATAAATCTTGGCAACAATGCACCTTATAAAACGACATTCGTTTGTACATTAATGTAAACAATGAATAGAAAATACATTGACGTGCATTGTTATGACAAGTTCACAGTTTTGAACTGAGTTTTTAGGAAGGAAGACGTGGGCGCTACAGTCTCGAACAGGCTTTGGCACATATACAGAAGAGTGATGACAGTGATAATGCATCAATTTTTGGAAACGAAGATGACGATGATGCTGATGAAGATATGATACAGAAAGGTATACAGGCTGTAGATGAAATGGGTGTGAGTGACTGTGAAGAAGATGATAATGGTTTTCAGGTAACGAGAGTATCTAATTTTGTGTCTAGAAGGAGACAGATAACATAGAACACAGTACCATCCAATGTGCGCAAGCAGGTTTCAAGGAATGTAAAACGTGAAACTGTACATATTTCACGTCATCTTAGGCCACAATTACAAGCAAGGGAAGATTGTTTCAGTCTTTTTATCACCAATCACATGTTGAGTGTAAAAATAATGGACACCAATAATCATGCAAAAGATAATAAAATTCTGTACCCAACTCTTGAACGCTGGATTGAACTTGATTCTTCAGAGCTGCTGGCTTTCTTTGGTCTACTAATAATAGCTGGCTTGCATAAGGCCCGTGGGAAGCCTTTGAGTGAATTTTGGTCAGAAGAGTATGGCTTACCTATTTTTCGAGCCACAGTGAGCTTTTCAAGATTTCGTGATATTTTGATGTGCTTCAGGTTCGATGATAAACTTGCAAGGAAAGAAAGGAAAGCTGCTTCTGGATCAAAAGCTGAACCTGTAAGGGTTGTGTTTGAAATGTTCGTTTTTGCATGCATTTCGTCTCATGTCCCTGGACCTCATATTACATTTGATGAGCATCAGTGTACTTTCAGGGGACTGTGTCAATACAAAGTTTACAGTCTTTCGAAACCTGGAAAGTATGGGATAAAAGTGTGGGCTACTGTAGATTTTGAGAGCAATTATGTCATAAATACACGAGTGTACACGAGGAAATCTACTGAAGGGAGGGAAATAAATAAAGGGAAACGAGGGGTACCTGATTTAGTTGATCACTTGAATGGAAAGAGTAGGAACATTTAGGAACATTACTATTGCTAACTTTTTTAGAAATTTTGATTTGGGACAAGAACGTCTTGCTAGAAAATTGACACTTGTGGGAACTCTTTGGGCCAACCGAAAAGAGATACCAAAAGAAATGTTGCCATGAAAACAGAGGCATCCATTATCAACCACTGATGGGTATGCACAGAATACTGTTTTAGCTTTTTTCTGTTCCTACACCAAATAAATCAGTCATCTTCTTGTCTACTCTGCACCACACATTTTATGTAAGTGACCATGAGCACAAAAAACCTTACTCAATAATGTTCGACAACTCAACAAAGTCAGGAGTTGATACAGTTGATAGGATGGCTAGACATTATTCAGTGAAACGTGGAACAAGAAGGTAGCCGCTTGCTTTATTTTTTGATATACTAGATTTAGCTCGTCTCAATGCCTACGTTCTGTATTGTAAATTTTTACGTGATTGGAGAATTCCTCTCAGGATTAGGAAAAGAACTAGTCAAACCTCACACTGAACGACGAATCCTGTCGCTACAGTGCAGAATGCAATGCATTCGTTCAGAAATAGTATCTTCGGGCTGCGAGGATCTTCGAAAGGAAAAACAACACAATAACCTGGAAGCTGACGTTTGAAATCTGAGAAGAAAACTGTGTGATTCCTTCCCAAGGTCAAAGGACAAGTAAGTGAATCAACAATGTAATGGGTGTCACAAGTTTGTCTGTAAAGAACACGCTAGAATAAGTGTGTTATGTTATGAGTGCTCGTCATATGACACATAGCGCGAGTAGGAATGTATTTCTAATAAAATTCCATCTAAATGATATTACACATATTATTAATAAATTTCAATGTTGTTACTAGTGTATGGGTTATGAATATTTTGTGTTAAAATAATTTTTGGAACTAAACAAACTAAACGAAATATGTTTTCATATTTCAAACAAATGTAGTAAATAATTACAACTTCTATGTAATTGTATTAAGAAACTATTGAGTTGTGATATCAACATCCTGCATATTTTTCTGGATAAATTATAATTACGTTTATGAATATATTTCAAATTTCATCGCCATAAAGTTGCTTGAATCACTTTGGGGTCAGAAAAGAACCCAGGCATACAGTATGTTTTTCCAGAGCTGATATCATGCGAGGGTTAACGTAAACGTAGACGTTAGCCACGTCTGCCAGTAGCGCTGTTGTTTCTGAGCAAGAAAGACATCTTTGGAACGTCATCAAGACGTTTTAAGTGTCAGTTATAGTCAGACCAGCGTTCTGTGTAGTTGTGAGTGCATTACATCGGAGTTAACAGAATTCAGATGTGGACAAATTTCTACCTCCAACACTGGGTGCTTCTGTAACCAAACTAACCAAAGTGTTTGGTATTTCAAGCCATATCGGAGACTGGCACCGAATTCAAGGAAAGTGGAAAAACATCAACTGCTAACTCACAAGGTGGGTGAAAGTGTTTGTTGAGTGATCGTGACAGACGGTCATTGAAGAGGATGAGGATAAGTAAGTTGACGTCAGCAGCAAAAGTTACTGCAGATGTGAATGTTCCACTCACGAACCGTGTCGACATCAAAACAACTCGAAGAGAGCTGCCTAAGCTGGGAACTTCAGGTCGAGCTGGAAATCCAAAACCACTCATCACTGAGGCGAATGCCTGTAACACGAATACATGATGCCAAAGCCATAAAACCTGTGCTACGGAGTGCTGGAAAAAGTCATTTAATCGACTGAGTCTTTCTTCTCACTGTCTCCAACTTTTGGCCTTGTTTACTCCCTCCATAGTGCGGTGGTAATTTGGGCAACCATATCGTTGCAGCGTGGTGACTCTGCAAGGTCACATTACTGTAAAGGATTATGTGATTATTTTGTTTGATCAGGTCCATCGTGGTATAATGATGTTCTACAACGGTGATTCTTTGTTCCAAGACGTCTGGGTTTCTGTTCATACAGCTCACCTCGTCCAGGACGGGTTTTGCGAGCACAATGATAAATTGTCGAGTCTTCCCTGGCCACCATAATCACGTCTCAATATTACCGAGGCCTTTTGGTCCACTTTGACTCCTTGAAAACCATACAGGATCTGTATTTATCCATTCTGAGACAACTGGAAGTTGTTTTGGATGCCAACAGGTGTTCTACATAGTATTTTAGATGGTAATGTGTTGTCTTTTCAGTGTTTCCATATTTCATCCACCCCGTGTATTACTGGTGCAGGACGCATGTCTTCAATAATACAGCAATGGTCCCCCAGTCTACGGCGTTGTCATGGTGCATGTGTGATGCAGCTATCCACGTGGTTGAAGGCGGTTCAATAAATGTGATCCTTTGAAACAGGATCCACCTTTCCATTCCTGGGAGGCCCTCGTCACACGACGTTATTATTATTATTCAACCTTTCACCCTAGATGTAAATCCCATTCATAAATCTTTCTTTTACGTCTATCATTACTTCCGTAATGCGGATAATGAACAGTAAAGGAGCTTTCTCCTTCACTGGTTCTTAACCCAGCACTTCTTTCTATATCTTTCTATTGTTCCTCTCGATACCACAACCAAATAATTATCATCACGTAGTTCCTGCGACCTGGTAGTTGAAATAAAGTAAATTTCAAGTTTGAATTAATGTCGAATTTTGGCGAGATATTTCCATAGACAGTTACGAAATACAGTTGCCGCTTATCAGAGTTTGAACGATTACAGTAGCCACAAATATCCTATCACAGTAAGTTGCAGACAGTTTATTTTCGCATTGAAAAACAAGGCTACACAACTTTAGTAATAGTAATATTATTTCTTTTTACCGCAAATATATAAACATTAATAAAACACAATGTTGGCTATTAAAATTGAAAAAAACATAAGGAAAGCATGTAACAAACGTCAAACTGTCATGATGTGTCCTAAACACTTCCATATTCAAATGATTAACATGTCAGCAAGGTCAAAATATGACTTTAAGAGCAACAGTTTCTATATCTATTATAGATATAAAGCAAAGTTTATGTGAGTGTCTGCGTGCGTGTGTGTGTGTGTGTGTGTGTGTGTGTGTGTGTGTGTGGTGTGTGTGTGTGTGTGTGTGTGTGTGTGTGTGTGTGTGTGTGATCTCGTCCCGAATCCCTGGATCAATTTCACCAAAATTTGACACATGAGTATCAGTTCTGTGGGGTTTATAATCTCCAAGCTCCAATTGAAGTGTAGATATGGTCAAAACACCCATCCTCTGGGGTGCAGGCTGCCATGCGGTTGCACAGCAACAGTATCAGTTTTCCAAATAGACCTGGTTCATGGGCAACCTAGCTGTCTAGCGCAAGAAACAGTTTTCTGGGCCCTGTCATGTAGGCTGCCTGCATGAGAGATATGTTGTAGGAGTAGTATCAGCCTACTTTATTGAACTGTAATGCAGGGATTACATATGCTGATGCGGATGACTGAGGCTGGGCTGACATGGACAATATGAGGAGGAGGAGGAAATGGACAGAGAGAAGGGAAGGAGAGGGAGATCATGAGACAGGTGGAAGCTGTAGAGGGATAGTGGGAAGGTGCAAACAAAAGAGAGAGAAGCAGAAATAGAGAGAGAGACGGGAAGGAGGATACAGTCAGAGGGAGGGGGAGAAAGACATGGTCAGAGAGAGGGGCTGGACGAAATAGACAAAAAGAGGGTGAGGAGGAGCTGAGGAGACAGAGAGAGTGGGAAGGATGAGATAGATAAAAGTGGCTAGATGAGGTGGGCAGCCAGAGGAAGAGGTAGACAAAGAGAGGAGGATGAAGAGCAGTGAATAGTGCAGCAGTATGACATGGCATAGCTTCAAGAAGTCGTTGCCTAAGTATTGAGCCATACTGTAGCTACCCATAATTGTATAAGTGTTGCCTGTGTAGGATTTCGTTCACAAACTGACCCTTCGATTATATCCCATAAATGTTCGATGGGATTCATGCTGGGTGATCTGGGTGGCCAATTCACTCACTCGAATTGTCCAAAATGTTGTGATATGGCACATTGCCATACATGAAAATTCGATTGTTGTTTGGGAACATGAAGTCCATTAACTTCCGCAAATTTAAATATTTCCAGTCAATGTGCAGTTCAATTGGCCCCGAGAACTCAGTCCATTCCATGTAAACACAGCCTGCACTGTTATGGAGGCACCACAAATTTGCACCAGTGACTGGTAGGCAACTTGGGCCCATAGCTTTGTGGGGTTTCCAGTCCTACCGTCGTCTCTTACCAACTAAAATCGACACTCATCTGACCAAGCTATGATTTTACCGTCGTCCAGCGTACAAACGGTATGGTCACAAGCGCAGGAGAGGCGCTACAGGTGATGTCGTGCTCTTCGAAAAGGCACATGCATTGGCCGTCTGCTGCCTTAGACCAGTAACACCAGATTTCGCTCCACTGTCCTAAAGGATACGTTCTTCGTAATTACCGCATTGATTTCTGTGGCTATTCCACACAGTGTTACTTGTCTTTTGCATTGGCAAACGTCGTCACTTTCGGTCGTTAGGCGAAGCAGGTCGGCCACTGCTTTGTCCATGGTGAGGGATAACGATTGAAATTTGGTATTCTCGGCACACTCTTGATGCTGTGAACCTTGAAATATTGAATTTCCTAACGATTTCCAAAATGGAATGTCTCATGCTTTTAGGCCCGACTACCATTGCGCATTCAAAGTCTATGCCGCCATAATCACGTCTGACATCTTTTCACGTGCATCATTTGGATACAAATGACAGTTCAAACAATACACTGCCGTTTCACACCTTGAGTAGTTGATACTACCTCCATCTTTGTATGTGTATAGGACCGTCCCACGGCTTTTGTTAACTCAGTGCGTATTGTTTGTGTTATTCAGACCTGCCATGATACTGTACAGAGATTGGTCGACTGTTGCCCTGGCCGCCACGCACACCACATCTTTCACCTATTGAAAACAACTGTACATGCGCTGCCGAGAGAATGGCATGTCACCTTTCCGCATCCACTACGATTGCTCATCTGGCATAGATTGTAGTACGCGTATGTGTCATCCAAACTCAATTTTACTCAATGCCCAGTCTGTATAGAACTGTTTGTGGAGGTGGCAGTACTGTTTGTTTTATAAACCCATATCAGATATAAATTTAATCATGTATTCTTCCTACTATACTGTATATCCACAATAATTAAATTTCATCATTCGCCATCCTCCCCAGTACCGCAATTTTAATCGCAAGCAGTGTACAAAAAAGAAAACTGCACAAAGAGTAGAAACTGATATATGTGGTAATTCTTTCTATGTTTCAATAAGTGAGATGTTGTAATGTTTCATACTTACTTCTCTGAAAGGGATGACATTGCACCATACGCAGGATACTGGAACACAAAACGACCAAATCGTAAACAAGTAAATGATGACTAACGGGATATATATTTAACTAAAAGATAGTTTTCACAGGAACGAAGTATCACAAAGCGAAATGTACAAGCATTTCCTTTTCTAAACACAGTACTACCTCTGAAATTAAACGAGCGTAGGCTTCTGCTGCGGTTGGCATCTTCAGTAAAATGTTTCCGAATACGTGTTCGCATCAGGTTCTTTATAGTACCAACGTTTCAGTCATTATTGTAAATAGCCTTCATCATGATGATCTATATATATACATTCACTGTATGAAACCACCATCAAGAAGGCTGCAGTCAACAATGGAACGAATTTTGGTTTTATACATAGCATGACGACGCAGTCAAAAGGGGAAAACGTTTTTCCTGAAGTATGAAATTAAAGTTTACTTAAGTGAGTTTTAGTCACCAAGTCTAAGCTCCGTCCACATCAGTGCCACGAGAGGAACTGTGCACAAGAACTGAGGGTGGAAGGGATGAGGAAGGGGAGGAGGGCCCATGGTCTTCTCGAAAAACATTCTGACCTTCACATTTACAGAAACTAAAGCCAAAAAGATTCACCATTAGCGGATAGTTGCCTATGTTTGCCCTCCTCAGAAACGAAATGAGCATCTTAGGTACAAAACGCTACATCACACAGCTCCGTCACGACATCTTAAGAAACGGAACTGGGAATAAATTTGTCTTTTCACGAAAGGCATTTAAGGTTCGCTGCAAGATGCAAAAGTATGAGGGCATACGGGAGAAACCTTTACATGTAGACAGTTTGCTGCAGTTTAATTTTTTCTGTGACGACGCCACGTCTGACAGTTGCTAACACCAAGAATACCGGAATAAGGTCACAATTTTTAATGTAATGTAAATGTCAAAGTCTCAGGCGTCGTTCACCGCCAAATAACGACTGTATCAGTCCTGCTGTGCGTGGTATACTTGCCCCGAAGATAAAGAGGAAAAATCTAAATGCAAAGAAGATAAGAAGATAACTTTGAAGAAGTCTTGAGTAACAGAAGAAGTACATCAACTGGTCAGCGAATGAATGAGGTACAGTACAACACCGTTTAGGAAAAGACAGAAATACAGCAATATAGTCACTCTGAAAAGAGGAGAAAGTGCAGAAAAGCCAAGGCGAAATGGCTTCAGGAAAAATGTGGAGAGATCGAAAAGGAAATAATCGTCAGAAGGACTAAGTCAGCATTTATAAAAGTCGAAACAATCTTCTATGAAATTAAAAGCACAGGCTTCTACATTAAGACTA
This sequence comes from Schistocerca gregaria, assembly GCF_023897955.1. NCBI lineage: Eukaryota > Metazoa > Arthropoda > Insecta > Orthoptera > Acrididae > Schistocerca > Schistocerca gregaria. The sequence goes on along the minus strand of NC_064920.1, from coordinate 1,045,869,281 downwards.
CAAAAGAAATTTCACTGTTAAACACAGAGAGCAGATAGGCAGGACGATTACACTGAAGACTTCTAATTGGGGGAGGAATTATCTGATAAGGACCATAGAAAAGAAGTGGTAGCCGATATGGAATACATACGGGATCCAATATTAGATTTTAACTAATGTGTGGAAGATGTGTGATCAAATAAGCTGGAAGGCATAAATGACATGCCTATGAAGCTAGTGAAATCGTTCTGGGCAAGTGGCAATCAAACGACATTTCAGAATGGTTCGTCATAATTTCGGGAAAAAATCTTCCACTCAATCCCAAGAGAGCAAAGCTGATAAGTGTGACAACTAACGCATAGTCAGCTCCATATCTCAGACATTCAACAGGCTGACAAAAATAAGATACAGAAAGGTGGAAGAGAATGTGATGGACATGTAAATGACGATCAGTTGGACTTCAGAAAAGCAAAATATACCAGAAAGACAATTCTGACATTTCACTTGATAATAAATGTGAGACTTAAGTAAAAACAAACCTGGTTAATAACATTTGAACACCAAGAAAACGAGTTCAACAAAGTGTAATGTAAGACATTCAAAATTTTCAAGAAAACATGTGTAAGCTAAAAGGAATATCATTGGTCCAGCCCCACTGGGTGGGTTGATCTGCAATTTTAATCTACTACTACCGAAACTTTTTTCAAATGACTGAATTCTTCCAGCCTACTTTGAAAAATAAATTTACCCGACTATAATGAATAAACCCCACTGGGTGGGTTGATCTGCAATTTTAATCTACTGCTACCTAAACTTTTTTCAAATGACTGAATTCTTCCAGCCTACTTTGAAAAATAAATTTACCTGACTATAATGAATAAAATTAAATAATTTAAAAAATCTAATACATTTCTTGCCTGATAAATTAGAACAAGAACAGCATGATTAATGAATGGGATGCACTTTAATTTGAAACAATTATTTTTCTTGAAATAAATAATAAACCAAGACAGGAACGTGATGAATATAAGCTTTTTAAACACCATTTTGCACCATATTTAACTGTAGAACATTTGATAGAAGAAATAAATAATGATGTTATTGAGTTTTTTATGGATTAATATGAAGAAGAATTATATGTGTGGATATGTTACAATTATGATGAAACAGATAGATATATTTGGGAATAAATTATGAAAACATATTCTCTCCTTTTTATGACAGTAAAACATATCAAAAGAAGTACAGGTATTTGGAAGAATTTAAAATATCAAACTCTCTCATATCTAAGAGAGCAAAAAATATAACAGATTACTATTTTACCAAAACTATTACAAGATTATACTTAAGTTTAAACATTATTTTTACAGATTTTTCATTCATTACTTGAAGCAGATGAATATTCTATCTCTGATGGCCTATTTTTAAAAGTGACTCGCCCAATAACTGGAGACTCTGAATATTACTTCATGTGTTGTGGAACGAGAAATAGTGGAGAATTTACAAAACAATATTGAAAGGTTATACATTTTTTCAATCAATTTTGAAAAAATATGAAGATTTTAAAAAGTATCAGATAATATTTTATGTAGACCAAAGTAAGTCAAATTCTTTTTTCTATAAAAAATTATGTAAGCTAAAGTATCATTTGCTATTTAATGATTAAAAGTAGCAGATCATTTTATAATAGTTTCTTGTGTTCCTACATAAGGTTTTCGTCAAGTCACACAGATATGATAATTTATAATGAAATTATAAATTATTTGGTGGGTAATTTCCTCATTTCTTGAGGAGAAACTTCTTTTCTTCCATTTTTAAATAAATATTCTGTAATATAACATTATGAAATAATTAAGAAACAGTTAATTCATTACTTTTAAGATTTGTTGGGGGGAAAAAACAGTACAACGTTTCGAATTCTGCTAAATTGTAATGATTTGTTTTATTTAACTCTAAATTAGTCTTACTAGTCAACCCAGTGATCTCTATAGTTTGTAATTCCTAGAAAATATTGGTATTTTAGAATGTTTTGATCTTTCTTGCTATAATTCATGTTCATAATGAGGTTGATCTTTAACTATAGATACTCAAATTGTCGTATGTACAAAACCAATCTGTCCTTCTTTTGATATTAATCTTTTATTCTAACCCCCTCATTATTTCTATCAGCCCAACAAAAAACAACAGCATTTGAACTTGAGCTAAATGTAAAAATTAAAGTTAAATTACCTTCCCAGATTACTTCTTTGTAATCTTTAAAAAACTCCTAATATTTCTAAACATGTGCTTCAGAGCTTTTATTTTTTTATTTTACTGTTATTAAGTGTATAGCCTTCTATATAAGTTTATATCATGAAGAAATGAAGTTCAGTTTAATAAAACTGATCATGAAATAAATGAAGTCTATGCTTGTGAAAGTAATATTTCATTATTTCATAGTTACAAAATGAAATAATTTCGTAACATTGACCTCAATTAACTATTTCTTAGATTTTCCATCATATGTAGGACAGTCTGAACCATCAGCTTGAATATTTTTTAGACTCCTAGATAACTGAGTATGATTTGGATTGCCCAGCTGGCTAGCCACACAGTCTAACACACTGTTTCCTGAGCGGGAAGATGTGTCGGTTCCTGGCATGAATCCACGTGGGATACGTGTTGAAATTTGGTGTGATAGCCACCATGTGGATACTTGTTAAGGCAGTTTTCCATCTACCTTTGCGAGTGCAGGCTGGTTCTCCTTATTCCACCTCAGTTACAAAATGTCGGCGATTGATGTGCAAACACAGTCTCCATGTACATGAACACCATAATTACTCTACCCTGCAAACGTTTGGGGTGGATTCATCTGGTATGAGACCCTCCTGGGGGTCCACTATGGGCTGAATGGCACAATAACCCTTGGTTCCGTGTGGGGTGACAGTTGTGTGGATAGACACCTGTGGCCTGTTGTGGGGTTCTGAACCACTGAGGGCTACAGCGAGACGAAGGCTCTCCGTCGGTTTCAAGTGCCAGTTCAATACACAATACACACAATGATTTGGCCAAACCCAGCCATCACTTATATTTATATTAATTTCAGTATCTTTATTAGGAATATTTTAATTACTTTTACTTTTTCATTCTTTGGAAAAGTACATAATTAGTAGGTTTTATCTTGTTGATTTATAAAGAAAAGATTTATAAGACTATGATTCATGAAAATTAATTTTTTAAAATTAGCTACAAACTAAAGTCTGCTTTAGCTCAAACTATTTCTAAAAAACTATATTATAAAATTATTTTTTGATAACCAATTTTTATAAGAATCATGAAAATCAAGCAATTTAACTAAAGCTTAATCATCTTCCTTTCTATAATTTTTCTATGAAGTACATATGTGGAAAGTTTTTTCTAGTTTTTGATCATAAAAATTTCTTTTCACATCTTTTAATTTATATATAATTGGATCAGAATAAATAATATCTTCAGTTTGCAAAACTTTTGGTGCCCTACTAGATGTATAGACTTTTTCAAAAATTCCTTTTAATTTACTGATTCAAACTTCATCTTCTACTTTATATTTTGATTTATTATCATACACAGTGAAATTTTTATATAATTTTTTCATTATCTTCTTTTAGCATTACCTTTATTGGTTTTCTTAGTGTTCTACTGAATCATTCAAAAAGTGAAGACTTTAGATCTCTGGAAGTTGAACAGTGGTAAATTTTTATGTTTTAAAGTATTTGGAAATCAATATTTTTTAATTTTTTACCATTTCTGCATACCTTAGTTTTAAAATTCTTCATGAATTTCCCCTGAACCCATTTCTACTAAATCTGCCTGCCATAAAGCAGCTGTAGCGAAAGAAGAAGTATTACTTGTTTTAAAATTTTTGCTTACTGTATTATGTAATTTATTACTTATTTCTTCATTAATATTATTAGGCTTGGCTCAGACATCCACAGACTTTTTTTAACCAATTTACTCTTTTTACACCTGATGGAATTACATTTTTCTTGAAATATGTGAGTCTTAATTTTATATACAATAAAGACTGAAAATTAAGAAATGAATTAAAACGTGTGATATGGTCAAGACCTGAACCCAGGTCTCCTACATACTAGGCACATATAACAGCCATTACACCACCTGAGCAGTATATGGCAAATAGCTTCATGGACTACCCTAGTCTAATGTGTTCCATAACACAAACTTCAGTTCACACCTTCAGCCCATTTTCCCCAACTGAAATCGTCAGTATCGCCATGTCACAAATTTTTATTTATTTATTCAGCTTCTGTCATTCCTTTCTTAGTCTTACAAATTGAAATAAGACCTTCAATTCTGTGTCTTCCATTTTTCTAACTGGATAATGTGTGTCAGTACATTTTTTATATTTCAATCAACAGATAGGATTGTCCAAAAGGACACGCTATGCATAATTAGGATTATCCATTTACATAAGATAAATTTCACAAAATGAATTTATTTTTAAATCTAGTGAAGCAGTTTTAACTTTACCTTGTAATTTTATAGTTGCCAATGTTCGTTAATGCAATAATTTTATTGACTGGTCGACAGTAAATATTTTTAACAGATAACAAACACTCCTGATGAAATTACAAAATCAATAAATGGTAAATCTTTATACATATTTCTGTCAATAACAGCTACTATTTTAAGGATAAATATATACTCAAAACTATCTCTTTTTCATTTATCTCCAGCCATAAAAGTAAAATCAACTACTTGTTAATCACAAACCTTACTTTTTTAATCCATTAAATTCATGATTATATTATATTCATGTAACAAAAATTAAAAGTGGAATTGATATTATTTGCTTATTTACTTTTAAGTCTCTTTCTATATCATTGTCGCAACTTAGTTATTAAACACTCTCAAAATATTAATATATTCAGCTTCAGTAACCAGATTTTACTTCTGTTTCTAAATATACTCCATCTTTTTTATCAGTTGGATGATTTACAGCTACTGATATTTTGTTTTTATAATCATTACAAACTTTAGTTAATTTGTAATTATTTGAGTATGCTATCTATTTTTAATCTGACTCGTGTTTATTCAGTTTTTAAGATTTATGTTTGGTCTCTTATTCTTACTTTCATTTTTTATTAATTTTGATTCTCATTGTTCACTAATACCTGATTCAGTTTCTGATTTATGATAAATAATTTTTATATCAATTTTTTCATCTAATTCTTCCATAAACTTCGATCCATTTCTCCTAAACTTATTTTTTAATTCTCATATTCTATTAATTTCAAAAACTGTGCACTATAACGATTGAAAATACAATTAAATTTAGAATTATCTGATAATAGTCTTAGCATAAGGGGTGACAACAAACCAATTCATCAAAATCTTGTATTCTTTCAGGATTTTGGTACAAATCACTTTCTTCAAAAACTGAATTAATTCGTTATATATTTTTTGCTTTATAATAACTATACCAAGATGTACCAATATTACCAGGAATATTCAAATTCAAGATGACTCATTCAAAAATTTTTGCATTATTAAGTGAATCATCATGTAAAATCGCCTTTTAAGTGTTAGCTAGACTTTCTATATCAACATTAGTTAAATGCTTATTATATTTTTTTAATTATTTATGTGACATTTTCATTTCTCGACTATTAATCCAGTTCCTTTCTTCTCAATTGAAAACTGTATCTTTTTTGTTCTTTTAATTATTTGTCACCTTTTTGCTCATGGATCATGTTGTTACAAACTGCTGTATTGGCAGCAGCTACATATGGTAGTGCAACCAATAATAAAGGAAAAGTTCATGCTTAATGTTTTTATCTCATTTTAGATGTTCAGTTATTTTTAATATGCCAGAGTGACTAATGATGTGAGGAAAATTATGACAATTTTTTCCTCTTTTCCTCTCCCTTGCACCAATTAAAATCATTTGGAGGTAAAGTGTAATCAACTGTAAAGGTTTTATTTATATAAATTCGTATATTCTATATACCTAATAAAATTAATAATTAAAAACATTATAAAATAAACTTGTTAAAAAACCTCATTTTCAGTGAAGACCACACCTAATTTTCTTTTAGCAGATATTATTCCTCTAACTGATGTAGCTGCTAATTATTGCCCTAGTGAAACATCTTCAGCATACATTCTTTCTTTTGCAGGTAACTGAACTTGTTTGTAAGCTTCATTCTTTATTATTTCTGTAAAAAACATGTTTTTACAACGTTCATTGATCCACTTATTACTTGATGACCCCTAAGTAATATTTCTCCTTAATTTGTACCTGGAAAATAATAATTATATCCTCGTAGATCCATTTCAAAGGTAATAATTAATTAAAGTATTCATGTAAACTTCCTCCAATTTTTTCTGATTTCCAAAAATTCTAGAAATATTATTCAAAAATCTGATTAAATGAGGCATACCTTTTGAATTACTAATAACAAAATTTTGACATTACTATGGTTCATTCTTATAATGCCAATAATTTTTGTCATTCCAACTTTTTTTTACAATAAATTTTATTTCCAGCTAATTCTACTCGATTATTGGTAATGTATTGATAAATCATTCATCAAGTTATATTTAGTTTATTCCTCTGTGTAATTTTATTTAACCTTCAGCAGTTTTCTCATTTAAACTTGAGTCCAAATCTATTGATAATTTTGTAAAATAAATGTTGACAATTTTTATTTTGTTTGCATTTTTATCAGAATGTATTCCTCTAGAATGAAATAATATATCTGCATAATTTGATATATCAACAGAATTAAGTTTTTTTACCCATATCATCCATAGTAATCTGGTCTTACCGAAGAGATTCATTAATCCATGTGTATCTTTGTAAGTCCTATGAGTAACTGTTAATTTATCTCCATTACATTTTACTGGTAATTTTCCAACAAATTTCAGTGTCCCAGTAGGTTTTATTCCAAAAACTTGATCTGCACTATATCTTCCAATAATCTTCCATATACACTTTTTAAATATATTTTGTTCATCTTTTAACTTTTTCTGTTTTGTTCTCCTTCTTTCAACTTTTCTATTTTTAAACTCTTCTTCATATTTGTGCAACGAATCCTGTATTTCAGATTTGCTTGGTGTATAACCTCTTTTATCACTATCATACTGCTTAATTGTTGGTATGTTGTTAAATTATTGTAAATAGTTGTAAGAAGAAATGGCAGGAAACATTGCTTTTTCTGCTTCTCTGTTTTCATGTTCAGTGTGTTGTCACACTAAACTTTAATCCCTTAGTCATAATTTTCTATTCCATCAATAACAGATTGTCATCTTTTTTCAATCTTTCATATCTGTTCTTGGTTGTTTTTTCCATTATTGTTCATTTAATTCTTTATTTATCTTTCTATTTCATTTAGGTAACAGTTAAGATCGTATGATCTTAAAATAATGAAAGTTGGTTTTAAATTATGATTTTTGTACATATGTAGCTTTAATTTTCATTCAGTTCTTTTAAATGATTTACTTCAAATTTATTCTTTCTTTCCATATTTTCTATACAGCTTTTAGAGCCCTGTATTAATTATTTTTTGTTTTATATTCTCCATTATTTGGTATTGACAGTAAAAACTTCATGTGTACCTTGTTTTCTGAATTTTTTGCTTCTTCCTTTTGTGATTTAAAAACTGAACGCTATAAGCTAGATTGGTTGAGAAATACTGAGGATTTTTAATTCCTGTTTAACCCAGATAGCCCCTAGAGGCTTAAGTTTTCAACTATAATGTTATTTTCCTTATTGACACATTGTTTAATCACATAGCCAATACCTCCGTATTCTCAAATTTCAACAAAATCTTTAGCTTGAAATGAAGTATTACTGTTTCATCAATAATCATTAAAACAGGATTTCTCATTATGTTTATATCTGTTATTCACAAGTCCAAATATTACTTAAAAAATTAGAAATTTTTTAATTATAATTTTTTAATATTTTTAATTTGTAATTTTCTTTTTTATTGTTCCTAATAAAAATTTTCTAGCTAGATGGACACTGTCAAATCGAAAATTTGTAAAAACTGTGGGGTTGAGAAATCAACTGGTAATTTTACTTAACATAAATATACAAGAAGTGGTTACAGAACAATATGCAGATATTGTTGAAGTACACCTCATAAGAAGCTTTCAGTGTGTATGTGAAACACACTTCTATATATTATCATAAAGAACATTTAACATGAATACTGAATAAAGAACATATTCTGATTAAAGAACATTCGAAGATATTACTACCAGTTAAAAAATGATAACATAAATTTAAAGAATGTGTGATTATCAAGAAATTAAGTATTTAATTTTTTTTATAAAAGGACAAATACTCATGTAAATGTGAAGAATGTAAAATATATTATAAAATATTTAGGAAAATGTATGATAATTATTATTTGTAAGTATCAAAAAATGTTACTTGATAAATGTATGACAATGTTTATTGCCATATACACATTCTATTCATGTGCATGTTTATATTGCTGGTGATCACTCTATAAATACAAAAAATAGTTTTCTGGTGACTAAATAGATACAAGGAGACAATTGTACTGCTTTTGATTTATTATTAATTAAACAGACCTGTGAATAATTCACTAATTTTTCTTTATTATTAAAATCTAATAAGCATGATTCAGAAACATATTTTTGATGCTCATTTTTATTTATTTGACCTAAAATAAGTTTGTATAAATCTTTCACCCAGCAGCAGTGCATGTTATTTTCTTTTTTAAAATATAATATATTCGTATTCATTTTCTTTTGTAGATTTTCTTATTTTTAATGGGTATACCGGATATTTTACATTAAATTAATAATCGTTAATAGATACATTAATGTTAGTCTCATTTTTTTAATATCATCAATTGCAGCAGTAAACGAAATAATAGGTATTTTTTCTTCAATCTCTATAGGAAATTTTTATAATTACTTGTTCTGTCTGGATTTTTACATTTAGTACACCAGACTAAATGTTGACACTGCAGACCATAGAAAACATTTTTTATCGATACTTTTATTTTTCTGGCAGTTCAATATTAGATGGACCTCTTAATGGAACATATGTATTTATTTCCAGCTGTAATCCATTAGTTCTATTTAATGTCCAACCAGAACAACAAGCTTGAAATATTTTGTTTCCATTAATTAAAATTTTTAGATATATCATTTCCTCTGGTAATCCTATAATTTTGAGTATTAAATTCCATAAGTTTTTTGTTTCGTTTTGTACTCAGTATAAAATATTAAATTTATTGTCAGTTCATAATATATTTTCAGATAATATTTCCCAAATTGAGAATTTCTATGTTTGATGCTTTCAAGAAGAAATTTGTACCAAGCAGTTGTACTAATTTTGAAATTTATAATTACAGTTTTTTAAAAGCTTTTATTGATGAACTATTTTCTATTTTTGTTTTCCCAAAAATATATTGGTAGTAAATGTAAACATTTCTTTTAATTCTTTAGCCTCATCATTTATAATAATTTCACCACTATTCTTAATCTTATAATAAGGTAAACCTTTCCATATTTTACTTTGATTAATCTCTGATCAATGATGATATGTTTTATTATAAAGTTAATTCAATTAGCTTCTCTTAATTTCTAATATACGTTTCCAATATTTATTTTCCCACAGTGACAAAGTTGAGATACTGTGACATTCTTTAAATTCTTTTCTCATTTAAAGAGCAAAAATACTACCACTTTTTTAAGAAATTAAAAATAAAATATTCAATCGATTAAATTAAAAATGAAAAAACGAGTTTATATAAATTGTGAATACTTGAATACAGGATTTTGGTAGAGCCAATTTACATATTATATTTTTATTTATTAGATTTAAAACAATTAAAAATTAAAATTTATTAGATTTTAAAAATGAAAATGTCTTTACACTTTTAGTTTAAAAATTCTATGTTTGGAATCTTATTATTGTTAATTTTTTTCTTTACATTTTAATTTATTATTTCCTTCTTCAATTAAACTGAAATCATGTTTATAAATTAATTTGAAAGAAATACAATTGTTGAGCTTCTTAAGAAATGAATCCATTTTATTTAGAGATCTTTTATTTTTAAATATTTTTATCCCTTCACTCACAAAATTTTAAATTTTTTGTCCGCAAAGATTTAATTCAGTTAAAGATCTATATATAACTTATTTTCAATAATTTTTTTATTCAGTGAAAAAACTTACAGTTAACTGATTTCCAAATTACTTTCAGTTAAATTTATGCTTTTAATAGCTCCTAATAACATCACCAAAAACATTGTCATCAGTTCAGAACCATTAATATGCTTGCCTGTAATGGAGTACAGATTTCTGAAACCTAGTGAAGTGTCACAGTGGATAGCGTACTGGACTCGCATTCAGGAGGACCACAGTTCAGATCTCCATTTGGCGATACAGATTTAGGTTTTCCGTGATTTCCCTTTCGTTTAAGACAGATGTCAGGATGGTTCCCTTCAAAAGCCATGGCTGATTTCCTTTCCCAAACTTCTCTAATTCGATCTTGCGCTACTAACCGTATTTCCTCACAACAGTTTCGGAAGAAAGCCCAAATAGTTTCGTCCATAAAATACACGGAAATTATTTGGCAGTACATGTAATAGTAGACACTGTGTACCACAAAAGCGCAATGTTTACGAGGTATGAGGCTACATGAAAGCGACGTAGGGACAGGGATTAAATCTGAATTTAGTCAACTTGATTCTGCAGATTCATTTGACACCCACTATATCACTGCAAACAAATGCCACCGCTAGGTCGCAGTCTCTCATCCAAGGCTGATATGCCGCTCTGTTTCAAATGACTTTGAAGATGGCGGAACGTAAGTACGAGGGGTGTTCGTAAATGATTTTAAATTGAGTTATGTTACAAATACCGCTCAAACCTCATCTGTTTTTTGGTAATTAGAGAAAGCTGTGGACAAGATGGAAGGCGACAGTCAAGGACAAAGATGGGCAACGACGTTTTTATGGAAAGAAGGAGTCAAAACAATAGATATTCATAAACGTTTAAACTGGGTCCGATTCCTAGCCGGGTTGTGGATTTTCTCTGTCTGGGGACTGGGTGTTTGTTTTGTCCTCATCAATTCATCATCATCGTCGTCGTCATCATTTGTGAGAGTGACCAGACTGGATTGTGAAAAGAAAATGCACTGTAAAAACTGGAACTTTGTATGGGCGCTGATGACCTCGCAGTTGAGCGCCTCACAAACCAAACATCATAAACGTTTAACTGCGGCGTGTGGTCAAGAAGCTCTTGCACACAGACTGTTAACAACTGCACCGCTGGGTTCGCTAGTGGAAGGGAGTCTTCATGCAAGAATGTGAGTACTGGTCGTCCGTCAACTTCGCGGCCTCCAGAAAACATCGAGGTTGTGTCAACAGCAGAGTGTACTGTGACACTCTACCACAACTTAGTCGCAGGTGTCAGCAAAAACGACGAAGAAAGTAGTCGAAAGGAGTGTCCCTCCATCATGGCAATGGGTGGCCTCACACCAGCAATGCCACGAATGCAAAGCTGACCTCACGGAATATCGAACATTAAATTCTGATAGTTGTCAACAGCACAACAAAACTGTACTGCCTTATTTTGTTGTACTACCAGTTTCAGTTACAAAGCAGAATCTGGTGCCAGTATCATCGTAATTAGTACATGAATCATAAATGTAACTAAAATCACTAAAATAAAAAGTAAATGATAATAACAGTACACTGTAATACAAACAGAAATCGAAAAAATATGTCTCACATATTATGAAAATGGAAACATGGGAACGCTGCATTCCTATGATTACATTTCCACGATAAGTAAGTCGTATTTGTTCGATTTCTGTGAGGGACGGGAAAAACACACTGTGGTTCAACAACAAAGTTGGGAAACTACTGAGAAAGCAGAGAGAGCTTCACTGCAAGTGTAAACGCAGCCAAAATGTCTCAGACAAACAGAAGCTAAACGATGTTAAAGTTAGCGTAAGGAGAGCTATGCGTGAGGCGTTCAGTGAATTAGAAAGTAAAATTCTATGTACCGACTTGACAGAAAATCCAAGGAAGTTCTGGTCTTACGTTAAACCAGTAAGTGGCCCGAAACAGCATATCCAGAAACTCTGGGATGATGATGGCATTGAAACAGAGGATGACACACGTAAAGCTGAAATACTAAGCACCTTTTTCAAAGGTGTTTCACAGAGGAAGACCGCACTACAGTTCCTTCTCTAAATCCTCGCACAAACGAAAAAATGACTGACATCGAAATAAGTGTCCAAGGAATAGAAAAGCAACTGAAATCACTCAACAGAGGAAAGTCCACTGGACCTGACGGGATACCAATTCGATTCTACACAGAGTACGCGAAAGAACTTGCCCCCCCTTCCAACAGCCGTGTACGACAAGTCTCTAGAGGAACGGACGGTTCGAAGTCATTGACAAAGAGCCCAGGTAGTCCCAGTTTTCAAGAAAGGCCGTCGAGCAGATGCGCAAAACTATAGACCTATATCTCTGACATCGATCTGTTGTAGAATTTTAGAACATGTTTTTTGCTTGCGTATCATGTCATTTCTCGAAACCCAGAATCTACTCTGTAGGAATCAACATGGATTCCCGAAACAGCTATCGTGTGAGACCCAACTTGCTTTATTTGTTCATGAGACCCATGAAACATTAGATACAGGCTCCCATGTAGATGCCATTTTCCTTGACTTCCGAAAGGCGTTCGATACAGTTCCGCACTGTCGCCTGATAAACAAGGTAAGAGCCTACGGAATATCAGACCATCTGTGTGGCTGGATTGAAGAGTTTTTAGCAAACAGGACACAGCATGTTGTTATCAATGGAGAGACGTCAACAGACGTTAAAGTAACCTCTGGCGTGCCACAGGGGAGTGTTATGGGACAATTGCTTTTCACAATATATGTAAATGACCTAGTAGATAGCGTCGGAAGTTCCATGCGGCTTTTCGCGAATGATGCTGTAGTATACAGAGAAGTTGCAGCATTAGAAAATTGCAGCGAAATGGAGGAAGATCTGCAGCGGATAGGCACTTGGTGCAGGGAGTGGCAACTGACCATTAACAGAGACAAATGTAATGTATTGCGAATACATAGAAAGAAGGATCCTTTATTGCCATGCTGTGATTCATTGGCAGAGCCCTTAGAAAATGTGGTCCATCAACAAAGAGGTGGCTTACAAAACACTCGTTCGACCTATACTTGAGTATTGTTCATCAGTGTGGGATCCGTACCAGGTCGGGTTGACGGAGGAGATAGAGAAGATCGAAAGAAGAGCGGCGCGTTTTGTCACAGGATTATTTGGTAACCGTGACAGCGTTACGGAGATGTTTAGCAAACTCAAGCGGCAAACTCTGCAAGAGAGGCGCTCTGCATCGCGGTGTAGCTTCCTGTCCAGATTTCGAGAGGGTGCGTTTCTAGATGAGGTATCGAATATATTGCTCCCCCTACTTATACCTCTCGAGGAGATAACGAATGTACAATTAGAGAGATTCGAGCGCGCGCGGAGGCTTTCCGGCAGTCGTTCTTCCCGCTAACCATACGCGACTGGAACAGGAAAGGGAGGCAATGACAGTGGCACGTAAAGTGCCCTCCGCCACACACCGTTGGGTGGCTTGCGGAGTTTAAATGTAGATGTAGATGTACTACAGTGTATTGTTCTTGTCATTCACATGTTATTTTTGTGATGGAAGTTTTAATTATGATGATACAAGTATTGATGATGATTTATAATTAGCGTTGCCAGATGTAATTCACAAAATTATCAATCACTACCTGGCAAATGGATTTGCTTAGCTGAGGGCTGAGGGTGAACAACAGTAAAACACTTAGTAACCATTAAAAATTACATCTACTATCGCTAGTGACGTGTTTCGCCAAATTTTTGTTACATTTAATGTATTTGTAAAAGTCGTTGCTTCTTCGAAACTTCAAATTACAACGAATAATTCTGATTTTGTCAAACCGAAAATTAATTAGTGACTTGATTTTGCAAATCAATATAAGGTTAGTAATATGAATGGAATTCTAAATATACTTGTAAGGATATCCTCTAAGATATGCATCACTGGTGTACTATGAGTGCAAGATGAGTGACTTGACCAGAGACTTCAGTTAATTCTTCACGTCCGCTGTGAACAGTCGTGTATCTTTTTCTGTATACATATTGGTCCAATAAAGTGTAAGTCTATCTTAACATGTAATACCTCATTTATATCGTACCCGATTCCTATATACTGAACCACAGATATTTCTGTTCCGAAAACAGAACACAGTGGTGAAATACCGAACAGTTCGGTAAAAAAAACGACCACCTGTCACCTATTGTACAATAAAAGAATCCAATACTGCTTTGTGTTATGAATTTCATGAATCACTGGGGTTCACTGTTGTGCCGTACCCACCATATTCACCGGAACTCGCTCCATCAGATTATGCTTTATTGGATAACATGAAGGACGCCATAAGACGTAAAGAGTTTCGGGCAACAACAAAGAATTGCGGATAGCTGTACACGAGTGTATGCGTAGTACTAGGGATGGCGGTTATCGCTGAAACAACCCGTTTTAGGCAATGTCGGTGTTTTTCATGCCTTTTTAACCTGACTGTTAAAACCTCTCAAAATAACCAGTTTCTGAAATAAACGATTTTCTGTTGTTTGGGCTTATTATTTCCTGTAATAAACTTATAAATCGAATAAAGAATGAAAAACGTTGACTTTCTCAGTTTCAAGAGAAACAAAATCGAAATATTAAATCAAATATGCAAATAAAAGAAAACTTCGTCCGCCCACCATTCGCCGTTGCTATCACAAAGTGGTAAGTGGTCGAATGCTAGATAAAATCATAAGTATTCTCCTATTGGTTCAAATTTTTCGAACTCTGCTCAAAAATAATGTTATAATCAGGAATCGTGTCAGTATTTGGGCATTACGAATACTCACTGCTAAAGGATGAAAACTTAGTTTGAAGAACTCAGTTTTTCATGTTAATTTGTCGGTTTTCAAGGGCCACAAGCACATAAAGACATATTATGTAAACACGGCAGCAGATCAGTTACTTTCTGCATTTATTGTGCATTGTGAATGAATAGTTTATGAATTTCTGTTTATTACTGTTAGCATAATCTCTTCCCTTTCATTATTTCATAGAAATAGAGGCCAAATCTTTAATCTTTTGAAGCAAATAAAGCATTGTACTTCAGTGTTAAGTCACTTCGTATAAATATTTCCAGACTATGGTTGGTGCCCTTCTGCAATACAGCGGATGTCCAGCAACGACAACCAGAAATTACCATATAGACCAGTTGGCGCCAAATGTGTCACATTGCCCATACACACGTATCTTAAGCCACGACACAGGGCAACAGAGACATTATTATCTGAGCAATGCTATCGCAATTCTTAGGCCAGGTGTTTGTTGCTCGTTTCTGTCAACATTATTATTAACATAGCACTGATCGCTTTTCTCATTTGTTGTAATAACACAATATTTCTAAATAACGCAAACTGTACATACAAAAATTACTTCTTTTTTTAATGAAAGTTTACTTAAAAATGAAATTCTTAGCGGTGTTGCTATGGCTCATTGATATTTCAGTTTTCTTCTTCACTTATTGGTAAAAAATACAAAGCACCTGTTATAACCGGGATTAAACTAATACCGAAAACTACCGGTTAGTCAGAACTAAAATACCGGAATCGGTTTGAAGCAGTTCGTTTTTCCTATCCCTACACTTTACCACCTAACGATGATTCCGTGACGCAGTAATAAAATCTCCAGGAAGGTGGCAGCATTATACTGAAGTCGGTAGGGGGGTATATTAAGAGAACCCATGCGTATTGATTCTTATTCATCAATAAATAAGGTACAAAAAACTACCATTTCAGCCTTAGCTCACTTTTTGATTCGTTGGGCTGTTGGACATTTGCCTGCAATAGCAATAAATTGTTTGTGAACAGAACGCTGATTTAGGCTAGCAAATACATCAGTACGTGTTTCGGCGATAAGTTTAGAATTCAGCGAAAACCGTGACCTTTTTTTCGCCCATACCTTCAGTCCGCGATAAAGACATAAACAAGCGCAGTGGTAACGGTATCGCCAAAACGGGTGCCGATAAAAGAGCAGGGCAGCCCTGCCCCTCCCAGCCCATTATCACCCCTTCCTCCCCCCTCCCCCCCTCCCCCCCTCCCACCCCACCAGACCGCACCCACACATACACACACACAATTAGCGCGTACCGTTCGCTAATGCGGCCATCGCACTTTCTAGCGGTAGCGCGACTTTCTACACAGATAGGCAACCACCGTGCGCCGGCCTTATCTCTTGGCAACCGCTCGGCCGGCAGCCGGCGCGTTTTGGGAGGATTTGTGCGCACGCACGGTTTGGCGGTGTTGTCGGGACTTCATCGGCAGTACCCTAAAGCTTTCAGCACGTCCAGGGCTCGCCAAGCCACAGAGAGAAGCTAAAACAATTTAGAAACTATTTAATCAAGAATGTATGTGTAAGTAGGGAGTCCGTGCTCAAGAGCGATGACACTGTGTACGTCATATCAGAATTAAATACGTACAGATTTTTTTTTAAGCTGATTCCCAAATTAAAAAGTAAATCGCTGAGAGCTGTAAGCTGTAACAAAAGTCATGGGACGGAGATGTGTGCTTATACAGATGACAGCAGTATCTCGTACACAAGGTATAAAAGGACAGTGCATTGGCGCAGCTGTCATTTGCACCCAGGTGATTCATGTGAAAAGATTTCTGACTTGATTATGGCCACATGACGGTAATCAACAGACTGAACGCGGAATGGTAATGGCGCTAGACGCATGATATTTCATTTCAGAAATGATAGAATTTAATATTCCGAGATGCACAGTGCCAGGTGTGTGCCCACAAAACCAAATTTCAAGCATTTCCTCTCACCACGGACAACGCAGCGTTTGCGTAGAGTGGTTAGTGTTAACAGGGAAGCAACACGTCGTCAAATATTCGCAGAAATCAATGTGGGACTTTCGACGAAGTACACGTTATGACGATGAGGCGAAATTTGATGTTAATGGGCTATGGCAGCAGACGGCAGACGCGAGTGCCTTTGCCAACAGCTCGACATCGCCTACAGCGCATCCCTTCGGCTCTTGACCATATCCGTTCGACCCTAGACTACTGGAAAACCATGATCTGGACAGATGAGTCTCTATTTCAGTTGGTACGAGCTTATGATAGAGTTCCACTGTGGCGCAGACCCCACGAAGTCATGGACATAAATTGTCAAAAAGGCACTATAGGAGCTGGTGGTGGCTCTGTAATGGTGTGGACTTTATTGATATGTAATGGACTGGGTCCTCTGATCCAACTGAATGGCTCATTTATTGGAAATAACCATTTGCAAGCCTTCATGGACTTCATGTTCCCAAACAACGATGGAATTTTTATCGACGACAAAGCGTCCTGTCACTGATCTGTAGTTGTTTGCAATTGTTTTGAATAACAGTTTGAACCGTTCGAGTGGATGATTTGGCCACCCAGGTAGCCCGACATGAGCCCCATGGAACATTTATAGGACATAATATAGAGGTCAGTTCGTGCACAAGACTCTGCGCCAGCAATACTTTCGCAAGTATGGACTGCTGTAGAGGCAGCATGGCTCAGTATTTCTGTAGGGGACTTCCAATGACTTGCTGAGTACATGCCACGACGAGTTGCTACACTATGCCGAGAAAAAGGATTTCCGACACGACATTCGGAAGTGTGCCATGACTTTTGTCACCTTAGAGCATGCTACAATATACAATATCTGATCAAACGTATGCAGACAACTCTACGTAATACGGAAATGACTACCAGATACCACGAGAGGCAGACCCGCCAGTATTAAAGGAGGAGGGGATGGGAGGAGATAATTGCGTTGCCAATAGGGAAGCAGTAACAGCAGGATGGATCGGTCATGAGATCTCACTGACAACGAACGCAGACTAATGGCTGAATTTCACTTAACTAACAATTCCATCACGGACATTTCAAGTCTTATAAAATTTCGCAAGTTCGCTGTTGATACCTGAGTAATAATTTCATCAGAGGCATTTGAAATCTTCTAAAACTGACCAGGTCTACTGTTGACGATGTAACTGTGAAGTGAAAGCCCGAAGGAACAGCCACAGTTAAAATAAGACCAGGAAAATCACATGTACTTTTGGAGGGGGTACAATGAGCATTGCGGATATATACGATATTGCAGTGCCTGTGTTATTCTGATTACGATGCACATCAGAAAAAACACGCACAGTGAATATCGTATTTATCTGCTTATACCGTGCAAGCGACTTTCATGTACAAGATCGGACCTGGGCGGGAATATATGTAATGGATGTACCAGTACAGGTCGTAGACGCAGGGTTGATGATATATGGGAGTTTGGGTCTGGCAGTGAGTCGTGCACAGATGGTAAGGCGACCGCTCCCAATAAGCGGGAAATCCGGGTTCGAGTCCCGGTCCGGCACAAATTTTCATTGCCGTCTTTCCATTCTACAGCTGATGATTGCCCTTATTCGCAATTGCAAATACATTTAATGTCTATAGAGCACTGCGGATGGTGGCAGTAAAAAAAAGCATGAAATCCGCGGTAGGAATCACTCGTGAATTCCAATGTGCTAGCAGTCCATCAGACACATTCTGAATAAGAAGTTACGAAGAATGATGTAAAATCGTCGAACGTATCATCATAAGGCGCGCATTTCTGTAATCAGTACCAAGTGACGCTTGATGTGGTGCCAAGGAAGACGTAGCTGGACAGTGCATGACTGGACACGAGTGGTTTGGAGTCATAAATCGCGCTGTAACCTGTGGCAATCCGATGAAGATGTTTGGGTTTCGTTGATGCCTGGAGTACGTTACCGGCCATCATGTGTAGTACCAGCAGTGAAGAACGAAGGAGGTGGTGTTACGGCTTGCAGCTGTTAAGATGTCGTCCCATTATAGGGCGCAAGAAAATGCTAAATGCGGAAGAACACGAACACATTTTACTGAACTGTGTACTTCGTACAGTATAGGATCAGTTCGGAGACCGCGAATGCATTAGCATGACAATGCTCCCTGCCATAAAGCAGCATCCGCGAAATAACATTGCTGATATTTGCAACTGTTCCCACTCCATGTCGTATCTGGTGCGGCAACTGTGGGAAGTACTTCGAAAGAAAAGCAATCTTAGTTGAAGGCGAAATATTTCATCGACACGCTTCGCCCTTCTGGTGCATTTTAACATGCTGAAAAATTTACATACGTCACATTTGTGTACCTTAAACTCTGCAGAGTCAAAAAAGTTTTCGATGGTGCAGATCCACTGTCATGCAGTATTTTTGGAAAGAATAAACCGTCATTTCACTGTATAGTAATGTTCTTTTCTTCTGTACTGTAAAGGTTTCGACTTTTATGCCATTATCGAGTACAATACTAAAAGCTCTTAGATTATTAAGGCGGCATAAATCAAAGTCAGTCCGAAGCAGGTACGAAGAAGTTCCATCTAAAAGACATATGCTAGTCTTGTTTACTTGCTTTGGACTGACTTTACCGGATACGATGTATTAATGGTCTAAGAACTTCAGTATCGTATACGATAAAGGGATAAAAGACTAAATTTAGTTAGTACAGAGGGAAAATAGAGTACTATAAGTCAAATAGCGTTTTATTCTTTCATAAAAAACTATGGAGTCAGTTGAAATTGCTTTTTCAACTAAGTTTTCTTTAAGATACACACAACCATCCCCACAGATGCGCCGCAAATTAAAATTTGCTGACGGTGCCCCAGAAGAGCGAAACACGTAATAATAGCATTATTTCCCAGCCCCAAAGGCCCTTTTTCTTTCGGAATTCCTAAAATGGATTGGCTTGTCCGATTCCCCACATGAGCACAATACCTTTAGGATGAGTTAAAAAGTCGACTTTGCTGCTGACCCCAGCGTCGGACATTATTACCTACTCTGGTCTCTCCTACTGAGGAAGAATGGGCTCTCATTCCTCCACAGACGTTGAGGAACCTCGTTGAAATTGTTCTTAGTAGAATTCAGGCCATCATAAAGACGAAGTATGGGCACGTTCCATTTTAAAGTCCACTAATAGGTGTCCAGATACTTTTGGTCAAATAGCATACACTGATGAGCCAAAACGGTATGACCGCTGTGCACTTACTTACTTACTTAGTTCCTGTCGTTCCCTCTGGAACATAGGGCCGTGACGAAATTCCTCCACCCGGTACGATTTCTAGCAAGTCTCTTCACTTCACCCCAGATTTTCCCATCCTCTGCAGCTTCTCTCTCGATCGTCCTTTTCCACGTGTGTTTGGGACGACCACGTTTTCTACCTTCTTGAGGTTTCCAATCCAAAGCCATCCTTCCAATAGCTCCATCTGGTTTCCTCAATATACGCCCAATCCAGTTCCAGTTTCTATCTTTGATTTCTATATTGATTGGTTGCTGATTTGTCTCCTTCCAAAGATCTTCATTTGTCATTATGTCTGGCCATATCACATTTAAAATAGGCCGGAGACAGCGATTGATAAAAACTTGGAGCTGGTTTTTGATGTGATTAATCACCTTCCAAGTTTCGCAACCATACAGCAGAACAGCCTTCACATTGCTATTGAAAAGCCGGAGTTTGGTCTTCTTTGAGATGTTCCTATTTCTGCAGAGTACAGTTGTACAAATGCACCATTTGCTTTGCGGATGCGACTACGGATGTCCTCCTCAGCGCCTCCTGTAGTCGTGACTGTACTTCCGAGATAGAGGAAATACTGGACCTGTTCTACGTCCTCTCCATTAATGGACAGCCTATTCGTGATTGTTGAATTTATCCACATTTCTTTAGTTTTGCGAACATTTATCTTGAGGCCTGTAACTTCCGCCTGTCTCTGTAACCTGACCAGTTTCTCTTCAATGTCTCGATTTCGTTGCGCCATGTCGTCTGCGAAATCTAGATCTTCGAACCCATCCCGCATCCCCCATTGAACACCTCTCTTCCGTCACCCCCATCACTCTCTTCATCAAATGGTCCAACACCAAAAGAAATAGTGCTGCCGAAAGAATACACCCTTGCCGTACTCCCTAATTAACTTGCAAAGGCTCTGCTAGTTCTCTATTATGTAGTACTTGGCATTCATTGTCTTCATACATTTCCTTGGTGATGTTAGTAACTTTAGTTCGAATGCCATATTTTGCAAGAGTATCCCACATGACTCTTTGATTGACAGAGTCGAAAGCCTTTTCAAGATCAATGAAGGTAAGGTAGAGGGTGTGTTCGCTGTAGACTAAGAGACTGAATATCGCCTGGTGGTGTTGTGGGCTACCGAAGTCGTAAGCAAAGCAAACACGCAGAATCAATCTAGTGAAATGAAGTGATCGTATGGCATTGTTGGCCGGGAGGACGCCGTATTGCAAGTCCTCTGTAGCTGACGCCACATCGGCGACTTGCGAGTCAATGATGATGAAAATGATGACGAAGGACACGGACCGTGCCGTGTTCAGCGTGCTGCTGAACACTCTGAAACAACGCGACTTGTGCATACAGTACGTGGGCCCTATCGTGTTATGCGCGATCCCAACCCGCTCCAGCGGCAGTTGGCGGCTGTATTTGGTCGTAAATCACACTGTGTACGAAATGGACGGGCGCAAAATTCCCATATTAGCTCTATTAAAACGTGTTTTTCTCCCTTGTCCATATGCTAGTTAGGTGAAGGGCCGCGGTTGTCTCGCGGTTCTAGGCGCTCAGTCCGGAACCGCGGGACTGCTACGGTCGCAGGTTCGAATTCTGCCTCGGGCATGGATGCGTGTGATGTCCTTAGGTTACTTAGGTTTAAGTAGTTCTAGGTTCTAGGGCTCAGGGCCATTTGAACCATTTTGTCTACTGTGTACGTAAATAAAAGCTTAAATATCGACGAAAATATTATAAGGCAAAAAAGGAAATACCACGTTCAGTCAGTAAGGACATCGCCTTATAAAATTCCATTACAAACAGTGCTGTACAAATCCACATCAGATAAAATTATTTCATCATTCCCACTTCTTAGTACAACCCCTAAGGTCATTCTTATTTGATCACTGTTCCTACTCAGTAGTAGAATCTCTACATGTGAATTACAAGACATAAAAGAAAAAAAGGGCAAAATATCTTACCGCAAGTTGTGCAAGGTGCCCTGTAAACTAAGACAATCGAACAAACTCACTCCTCAAAAAGAGAGCTCCTACACTTTCATTACGTAAAATATTATAGAATATACTGGCCGGCGGCGGTGGTCTAGCGGTTCAGGCGCTCAGTCCGGAACCGCGGGACTGCTACGGTCGCAGGTTCGAATCCTGCCTCGGGCATGGATGTGTGTGATGTCCTTAGGTTAGTTAGGTTTAAGTAGTTCTAAGTTCTAGGGGACTGATGAACACAGATGTTAAGTCCCATAGTGCTCAGAGCCATTTTTTTTTATAGAATATACTTATATAAAACTAATAAGAAAGTGTCAGAACCTATTAAAAAAAGCAAATGGTAGAAGAAAAAAAATTGAGCTAAGTCGAGCGCGAACTAAGTACTCTTCAAATGCTGGCTACGAAACAGTAAAGTTATTCAGTACACTACCGACACCCCGTATTCTGCTAGAGGGTGTCTAGCTTGTTGCCGTTCCCTGAAAGCTTTAGCCGTAGCTATATTAATAATTGAAAGTTAATTATAACAAATTATATCAAGAACAACGCGTTTTTCATGGACGCTCATAATGCTGTTGATTTCAAATGGCCGATTATCATACACTCCTGGAAATTGAAATAAGAACACCGTGAATTCATTGTCCCAGGAAGGGGAAACTTTATTGACACATTCCTGGGGTCAGATACATCACATGATCACACTGACAGAACCACAGGCACTTAGACACAGGCAACAGAGCATGCACAATGTCGGCACTAGAACAGTGTATATCCACCTTTCGCAGCAATGCAGGCTGCTATTCTCCCATGGAGACGATCGTAGAGATGCTGGATGTAGTCCTGTGGAACAGCTTGCCATGCCATTTCCACCTGGCGCCTCAGTTGGACCAGCGTTCGTGCTGGACGTGCAGACCGCGTGAGACGACGCTTCATCCAGTCCCAAACATGCTCAATGGGGGACAGATCCGGAGATCTTGCTGGCCAGGGTAATTGACTTACACCTTCTAGAGCACGTTGGGTGGCACGGGATACATGCGGACGTGCATTGTCCTGTTGGAACAGCAAGTTCCCTTGCCGGTCTAGGAATGGTAGAACGATGGGTTCGATGACGGATTTGGATGTACCGTGCACTATTCAGTGTCCCCTCGACGATCACCAGAGGTGTACGGCCAGTGTAGGACATCGCTCCCTACACCATGATGCCGGGTGTTGGCCCTGTGTGCCTCGATCGTATGCAGTCCTGATTGTGGCGCTCACCTGCACGGCGCCAAACACGCATACAACCATCATTGGCACCAAGGCAGAAGCGACTCTCATCGCTGAAGACGACACGTCTCCATTCGTCCCTCCATTCACGCCTGTCGCGACACCACTGGAGGCGGGCTGCACGGTGTTGGGGCGTGAGCGGAAGACGGCCTAACGGTGTGCGGGACCGTAGCCCAGCTTCATGGAGACGGTTGCAAATGGTCCTCGCCGATACCCCAGGAGCAACAGTGTCCCTAATTTCCTGGGAAGTGGCGGTGCGGTCCCCTACGGCAGTGCGTAGGATTCTACGGTCTTGGCGTGCATCCGTGCGTCGCTGCGGTCCGGTCCCAGGTCGACGGGCACGTGCACCTTCCGCCGACCACTGGCGACAACAGCGATGTACTGTGGAGACCTCACGCCCTACGTGTTGAGCAATTCGGCGGTACGTCCACCCGGCCTCCCGCATGCCCACTATACGCCCTCGCTCAAAGTCCGTCAACTGCACGTACGGTTCACGTCCACGCTGTCGCGGCATGCTACCAGTGTTAAAGACTGCGATGGAGCTCCGTATGCCACGGCAAACTGGCTGTCACTGACGGCGGCGGTGCACAAATGCTGCGCAGCTAGCGCCATTCGACGGCCAACACCGCGGTTCCTGGTGTGTCCGCTGTGCCGTGCGTGTGATCATTGCTTGTACAGCCCTCTCGCAGTGTCCGGAGCAAGTATGGTGGGTCTGACACACCGGTGTCAATGTGTTCTCTTTTCCATTTCCAGGAGTGTAATATGCAAGTTAAAATAATTCATTTACCACGAATATGACGTTTCCTGTCTTTTTTTTACAAAGAATCGTACAATTAACGGGGGTTTCCGAGCTCCCCAATTTGCAAACTCTGCACCGAAGGATTGGATTGGATTGGATTTTTGGGGGGAAGAGACCAAACAGCGAGGTCATCGGTCTCGTCGGATTAGGGAAGGACGGTGAAGGAAGTCGTCCGTGCTCTTTCAAAGGAACCATACCGGCATTTGCCTGGAGTGATTTAGGGAAATTGCGTAAAACCTAAACCAGGATAGCCATGGTGATTCCTAACTTTGGTGAACGGTTAAATGGTACAGAAAGATCGTTTTTTAAATCCTTTTTGGAACATTACTGTTGAATACATTGTGGGATCAACCAGTGATCAGTGTTATTACTAGTATATACTACCAAAAAATGTCTTGATCGCAAATTATTTATACCGGTGATCGTTTTCGACCACAACTATGGTCGTCTTCAGACCAATGAGCCAGAACTCCTTCTGGTGGTAAATCACCAGAAGGACGTTCTGGCTCATTGGTCTGAAGATGACCAGAGTTATTGTCGAAACCGGTCACCGGAATACATAATTTGCGATCAAGACTATTTTTCATAGTAAATATTAGAACATGTTTGTAAATGCTCACGTGCTGTATAACTTGGCAAACAAAGGATCAAAGTCTCGCATACAAATAATTCCTTTCAGGGGGCACTTGACTCTACTGCTATTGAATACCGAAAATGCACAACGACGAGCAACACTACAACCGTGTCCGCCCCCGGTAGCTGAGTGGTCAGCGAGACAGAATGTCAATCCTAAGTGCCCGGGTTCGATTCCCGGCTGGGTCGGAGATTTTCTCCACTCAGGGACTGGCTGTTGTGTTGTCCTTATCATCATCATTTCATTCCCATCGACGCGCAAGTCGCCGAAGTGCCGTCAAATCGAAAGACTTGCACCAGGCGACCGGTCTACCCGACGGGAGGCCCTATTCAAACGACGTTATTACTACAATCGTTCCACGAAGATAACAGCCACCGCCTTGTGACAGTAGAGAGCAAAGCAGAGCAGTCAAAGATGATGTTCGGAACGCCTGCGAAGAACAGAAGAAAGAAACGATGCTGCTAAGAAAGTGAAGAGGGAGTGTACTAAATGCAATAAATGTGACAGTTTTATGTGCAACGAGTGTTTTAGTGACATTGACAATGCTGTGTTGAAGAAGTAGGATATTCTAAGATCTTTGTTCATGAACTTTGTCGGACCAAGTAAAAAAATTGTAAACAGTATTATATGTTGCTAATATAATCAAATAAACTAAGTGTCTGAATCATTTCTTGAAGAACGATATTTTTATACCTATCGTGTGAGCCACATGTGGTTCATGTGTCCACAGATTATAACTGTGTTAAAATGTTGTTTGACCACGTGAGCCACATATGGCTCAGACCTGTTACCAGTCCAGATCAGTCATAAATTGACATTTTATCGCGTAACTTAATTCTACATGTTCAAAAGAAGGCATTTGATGCAAAAAAGTCTATTTGGCTTCAGAAGTAATATTCGTGATTTCAATGTGGAATAGCAACGAATGGTCCAAATTTCATCATGGCAGTCAATGTGTCAAGGGCCGCGAATGGGGAAATTCGCTGATGTAATCGATTTCACGGCAGATTCTTGTGCCTCAGAGCCAAGGAAATTAGTCTCCGAAACGGCGGATCTGGTCGATATTAGAGTTCTACTGCAGTGAGCATCTATGGGAAGTTGTTGAAGTACGGTAAAATCAGGAGCAGAAAACTAGCTGTTTGACAACCATGCCTCAGCACAGGATGTGGAGGTCGAAGCTTGCTTGCTCTGTAAACTAGGATACGCGGCGATCTGCGGCTGATATGACAGCAGAGTAGAGGCTGGTACAGGCACTATCACGTTTCTTATTACACCAGGTCATCCTGGCGAACGACGGCTCGACACATGACCACGACACTAACCCAGACTGGTGAGGGCATTTGCTGTGGGGGACGTTCACCTTTCCCTCAATTGGACCTGGTATAGTAACCAAAAGCACCATGACATCTGTGGACTTCATTACGAACTATCTGCATGCCTTCGTGCTTGGTATCTTCCGCGATAGCGATGGCATTTTCCAACAGGATAACTATCCGTTTCATATGGACAGATTCATACTGCAGTGGTTTGTGGCGCATGGTAGTGAAATCGTGTTGATGTCCTGGTCAGCAAATTCACCTCATCTGAAGGTAAGGGAGCACATCTGGGACAATGTTTTGTTGGCTACTCCGCGCCAATGAACCACCTACTGTAATATACGGGAGTTACGTGATCCGTGTTTAGATATTTGCTGCCGCATACCTCCAGAACTCTAGAAATTCGATAACGCCCGTTAGAGACAAAGCCATGTGCCGATTACGCAATACTGGAAGCCTTCTTTGAAGCCCAAAACCCTAGAATTCGTTCTCTAGTAGTCCGTCTTCTTTTTTCTTTCCATCCGCTATTTAGTTTTAGTTCGTCATAGAAATTTCTAAAGTTATCAGTCACTGCCTTTACTTACGCCGACATGAGATGTCACCTCGATTCAATTCACACCGTTTAAGGTCACTTCTCACATCTTCCAACCATTTGTCCGAAATCTTCAAGTGCAGTGTCTCGGTGCCTTAGTTTAGCTCGTCTTTTTCTCTTGTGTAGAGAGTATGTTCTACTAAAGCACTGGACACCTTTTATGGCAAAGTACTGTTGGAATTTCTTTCTCAGATTTCAGTTGTACTACTTCACCAAGCTACTTAAAGCTGTCAATTCTTTCTCTCTCACTATGCCTCGTTATCATATTTCGATACGTGTAATTTTTTCTGAAAGAAAAACTGCAGCCCAGCTTTTTCTTCTTATCGTTTTAGAGTATATATCTGCTCGGCAGTTGTACTAGTGTTCACAGAGAGGACCGCGGAATCATCATCGAATACAAATCAGCTAACCTTCGTACCACTTCTGGATCCTCCAACGCGCACTTTTCTTGGAAGCACATTGCTGTCTAGTCTTTTTCCTGTCCGTAGATGATATCCAAAACACAACTGAAGGGAACCAGAGACAGGGCATCACGCTACCTCACGCCTAATTTAATATTAAACTCCTTGGGGACCTATCCCATAAATTTTACCTTAAAACGGGTCTCGTTGATGTCGATAACTTCCGTTGTTTCCACGTCCACTCAGATTTTTTATGAGCAAGTCAAATAACGCTTCTCTCTCGACTAAACAGTACCTTTTTTTAAGTCTAGGAACACTGCTACTTGACAGTTGCAGATATAGTTTTCTAGCACTCTTCAGATTGCCGAGTGTCAAAGTCTACTATCGCACTCCTCTTAGACAGGTTTACCTAACAGTGTATAAAATGTACAACTTCATAATTATTTCATGCGGCGTAATTAACGCGTTGTGGCGAAGCCGAATGTGCAGTAATTAACCGAGTCTTGACACGGAAATTTTACATTCATAAGACTGTCCAGTGTCCAGAAAGTGTAGTTTCCCCATTGTAACTACATTCCAAGAAAATCCCTATAAATGTCATAGTTCTTAATTTTTTATATGTTTACATAATATTAATCGCATTCAGGGTAAATTAGATGGTCCATTGGCCGTACTTTATGGACGAAGGAAGAAAAGAAGAATAGTGTCTAATAGCCCGTCGATTACGACGTCATTCGAGACGGATCAGAAGCTCAGATAATAGACCATGCTCTTGCAAAGGAACCATCTGCATTAGGGAAATGACTGGAAACCTGAATCTGGATGCCCTCAAGTGGATTTGAACTGCCATACTCGTGAAAACGAGTCCATTTTCCAACCATTACACCATCTCGCTCTGTGCTGCTCTGTGCAGAAGGCACGTGGTTGTATGGTGGAGGCTAAGCTGGATTACCGCATCACCTGTCTAGGTGTTTGATTTAACGTTTCACAAAACAGAGAGCACTGATGAAACATCTAACTTAAAAAAACCCTAGGCTGTATAATGTAATCAGTGGTATGAATTAATTACCTTGGAGCAGGACTATACCACTTATCAACACCGTCAGCAAAGACCTCTCGGAGCCCATGATCAGCAAAGAGGAACCTGCGAAAGAAAGATGTATTATTTAACAAGTACAGAAATTAGGCCAAATAAACAGTCTAATGGAAGTCGGGACAATTACTAGCTCATGATGATGTATCGCTGGACGTGAATATGTACATAATGTGCAACAACTGAACTGCAGTTACAGTTGTTGACGCTGTAGATCACTTAAAAGTGGTGTAGCACATTTTAAATTTTTATTTCTGTTTGTTTATGTTTCACGCTTGTTTCTTGATTAAAGGGAGATTAAAAAGTACCCATTTGACGGCACTGCTGCAGCGTATATGAAACCCAGTGCGACTCCGACGCGGGTTTACAAGCACCGACGGTTAGAGAACGGGTTAGTGGGGCCTCCGAGCGAAAATTTTCTGATCACCCTTTATATGTTGTGCCTTGACTTGTACTAATTAATTTATCTTATACCATAATTATAAAATTCTGAAAACTTGTACAAGTAATGTGATGAAAACTGATAAAAGTCGTTTCAGTCGTACTAAGAGACACTAGTGATAGCTTGTTTCGAAATTAATTTGTTGTCCGACACAATAGTAAGAATTTCAATACGAAAGTATTGGCCGTCTTTAGGTCATAAGGCGGATACTGTGGTCTTTCCCACCACGGTGGAACAACATTGTCAATGACATCAATCAAAACATTAACATTTACGCCGTAGGCTGGGTGGGCCATCGTGTCCTTTCACGAACGGAAGATGGCCAGTAATTTCGTACTGAAATTGTTGTGATTACGCTGGATAGTAAGTTATCTTCAAAAACGAAAACTATAGGACTATCAACGCTTTAGTCTTGAAAACTGGAACGGTTGCTTTAAAATTTTTCGACTCGGTTCCAATGCCACCCCATAATCTCTCCTAAAGTCCACTGTGGATCACGAAATTCACTTGCGGAGAAGAAGACAAAAGAAATGGTTCAAATGGCTCTGAGCACTATGGGACTCTGAGTACTACTTCTCAGGTCATCAGTCCCCTAGAACTTAGAACTACTTAAACCTAATTAACCTAAGGACATCACACACATCCTTGCCCGAGGCAGGATTCGAACCTGCGACCGCAGCGGTCGCGCGGTTCCAGACTCTAGCGCCTAGAACCGCTCGGCCACACCGGCCGGCGAAGAAGACAACCAAGAGTCACTAGTAGGTTGATTCTTCACATGAGACCAAGAAAAGAATAAATCATTAAAGAGAATATACGTACGAGAAGGATAATAGGTTGTCCACGAAAAGCTGGAGATTTTAGATGAAGATTTCCTATTTATTTTCAGTAAGCACTGATCAGGACGAATCGAAAAGATACTTTTGACTTGCTGTCGAAGTTGGATGGTGAGAATGCAGTGATTATCATTGAGCACCCGTAAACAGAGCGGATAGGTATTATCATACATATCGTTATTTTCTTCCGTTACAGCCCTCGGAGGCTGGAAGTTGTTTTGATATATCTAATAATAAGTGGGGTTAGATTCAAGGAGAATGGACAATGTAAAAATGAGCCTTATAAAAATTAAAAATAATGCCTTCAGTGTGCAACAAAACGTAAACAAAAACAAAAACAAAAGCAATATGATAGAAAGTGAGTATCTTTGTAGATCTGTGAAGTTATTCTCTGCTATTGGGTGTTATTCATTACAGTGTTGCACCAGTGTTTGTTGTAAATTGCTTGTATCTTCCTTCACCTGTTCTCCACGAGCTGTTCGAGGTATGACTCAAGTCTGTCCCATTCTTTACAAGGTGTTCCTGAGGTCATACAGTGTTTGAGAAGGGATCTTGCGACGACATCCTCAAAGATCCCACTGGTCCAAAGTAGGCCAAATCTGGTTCATGTCTGCAGTCAATTCTCTCTTGTTGCTTTCTGCCTCCTTGAGGAAGGTGCCGAGCAGTTGTGCTTTCATTATCGCCCTTAAAGGTCAGTCGATTGCCTAGTCGTTGACTATAAGGTTCGACATTAGGTTAAAGGATCCACTCCCGATATCGCGTAGCTCTTGAATTACCTTCGAGGGCAGTGAGACGTGTTCCATGTTCGTTCATCATAACAGCGTAAAACACGACTGGTCTCTCCTAGATAAGCCCTCGTGACTGCATGTCCGAGACGCGCATTGGTCTGTGTCCATATTCTTCAAAGACGATCATGCGATGAAAGACAAATCCTGCAATCAAGTCCACAGACTCAGTTTCCATTCCAAGTGGTCACTTGCCGACCCCCTTCTTCGAGCACCACAGTGCTGGCAGGTTTTTGTACTATTGTTCGTAGTGGACATCTATACTCCAAACAGAGATTGTGGAGAGGTTTGCGTACTATCTGGAGTCGACACTGCCAGCTACTCGCCCCCCGAAGAAGCAGTGAAAGACACAGTTGTATTTTCTTGAGGCTATGTACGAGCCCATAATTTTTAGGTAGATGTCATCAGCTGATGTAGTTAGCTGCGGGCAAACAATAAGAGACAGACCTCCGATGTTTTGTCCCTCATAAAGGGACTGAATCTTTGGAGAACGTCAAACTACGGTGTACGCCAATTCGGTGGGCGATTCGCAGCTCTGACAAGGTTCCTCTCCGTAAAGTGACGATTCTCCCAATGAAATGAATTTTCGAAACATTACATTGGTTAGACGTACTTTTGGCTCCGTAGATCCATAGCGAGACGATCCTTAAAGATGTGGAATATGTCGTAAAACAAGATACATAATACATTACGAAAAATGCTTGACTGTATAACCGGTAGTTCGTTTGTTAACTTCGTATCAGGTTTTACTGTCGGTACTGTAAAGTTTGTCATTCAATGTATATAAATGTAAAATTCCGGAATACTACGAATTGTTACCGCTCTGTTAATTCCGGTCATGTGATAATGCGAAACTCTTTGACGCTATTTTTGTGGTGCATCTCCAAAACACATATCGTACAGCGGACAGCAAAGAAAGCGTGAAAAGCAAATGGAATGCAACAAATAAGCAAGGCAAATCAACCAGAAAAAATGAGCGCATTGATTGAATCTAATGGTTGTAAATATTATGTCACATGGACGTCTGAAAAACTAGAATTATTTAAATTATTAATGTACACAGCTTATCGTTCGCTACAGGTGAGTATAATTACATGTTATCGTTTCATTATGAAACAATTTTGTGATTAAACCGAAAGAAAAAAAAATAAAATACTTAATGCGTATGTTATTCTGTGCTGCACGCTTCCATTTCATTCTTTTGATTATTAATCATGACATATATACAATAGCAAGTGTTTTCCAGTAGTGAGGGAACGCCGCAAAATACTGCGTAGCACATTGCATGATATAATCTTGATCATTCTCAGTGTTAATACGAAACATCACAGCAAATTTAAGGTACGTTAATTATACCACAGCCATTTATGTTTAATGAACATCATCAAGTAGTACTGGAAATCATCCACAGTCTTCGTAAATAATCTGAATTACTAAAAAGCTAATCCGTTTCATCGTTCGGTCTAATTGCACGATTCCAATTTCAGGGTGCCAATCTACAGGCCTACAGGGGCTACAACAATTTGAACTTCAATATTTCGTACAATTGCTGACCAAATTTACGAATTTGAAATGGTGTGATGATCTGCTCATGAAAAAGTTATGCTAACGGTTTAACGCAGTAAAACAAGTATTACCATTAAAAGCTTGAGGCAACGTAAATGGCTACCATGGCGCGCAAATTACCCAGATAATATTCATCCAGTATTTCAGAATGACAACACTTAGAGACTTCCAACAAAATTTAAACATAATTTCAAAACTTTACAAAACTTTTACGCTTTGGAAATCCCCACAAAATGATTAAAGGAAAAAAAGTTCTTCGCTTAAAATATTTCCACTGTTCAAGCAGTAAAACTTCAGCGTCCAGCATGATGTTGTATTACTTCTTTGCTGCTAACTCTGTGTAAAGACAGTATCAATATAAACCACTGAAGGTACCTCCTAAAACACAGGATTTTACGACACATAGGTCAGTAGAAAAGGCGTCATATACATTGAGATGCGTGAGAAATTAGCTTTTGCTTAAATTGGAGCTCAAATTCCCCAGACTATAATCATCAAGTGTTTGATAATAAGAGCACTTAGCAACTTACAACAAACTTTAAGAATAATTCCAGACCTTTTCTAAATTTTTTTTTCTCTATTACATGCTTACTGTCAAATATTTAACTGATGTACTCATTTGTAAATTAATCAGACGTTTGAAGCATTTTTATACATGGGAGTTCAGCCCCTGAAAGAATCAGGGGTTTACTGGTTCGTTAGTAATTAGTTACAAAGACTTTTCTGTGTTACCTGCTGATATTCACTGACGAAATCGTTTCCTTTGAAGAACATACCGTCAGTACAGTTGTGGTAGGTCATTGTTGTTAACATTAATACTGCAAAACTTCTTACATCTGAGAAACACCGTTATTAGAAAATAATCAACAAGCGATAGACATGAGTAAAACAATAGTTGAAAGCTCCTTCATAGCCCTCTCTGAGATTGTACCAGTTTATAATTGTGGCACAGATATGAACATAGAGCTTTACATTATCCCTTTAGTACAGCAAGAACGCTTAATACATGAAGATGCTTCAATAAGACAGTTTTGTTTAAGGGGAAAAAGTTTTTCCGTTGGCTGGCATATTACTCTCTTATTTATAGCGTCGAATGCTAAATAGTGGGGAAAGTCTACCATATTCTGCTGATGCAGAGACTTGTTGATTTGATGGCGTTGTTGCTAAGGAAACATTGTAGACTGTGCCAGAATGCTGCGATAACAACGAAGAGAAAATGGTATCAATTGGCACTATCGTCAAAGGAAAATCTATGTGTTTGTAGCGATAAAGTGTTTTTTTAGTTCCTATATTCCATTCAAAGACGGAATGTAATGTGTCGGTAAATTATTACGCATACGCAAGTGACTCCAAATTGCCTATAGTAGAGATTTTTTTATGATCTAGGGATGTAATGAAGCATGTGGTACGTGCCAGCAGAGCTTCACAAGAGACCACTATTAGCCTTCAAAACAGAAGAATGAGTTTGAAGAGGTCTGGTTTATGAAAGCGACAGTAACATAAGAAGGCTAAACAGTTTTAATAAATAACGTTCGCAAAAATATCAAGACTAGTTTTCTTTTCGTCATCAGTAATAATCTTGTTAAATAGTTCTCGCCACTGTCTGTTACGGATAATAAGTTTTGACAAGGCAAGGTTCTCACGTTCTTTTGCTCACGTCTTCGTAAACATGTGGAAGACAACTGCACATGCCTTCATCATGTTGGCATCTTCCTGCAAGATCTGCCAAAGTACTGTTACGTGGATTTTTAGCTTTTCATCACTCTTCTAAAGATAGCTCCACTTTCAATCCTGGAGTTCTTTTCTGGCTGAACGGTGGTATTCGTAACAAACTGTGCTTTCGGTTTTAAGCGTTATACTTCACTGACGACCCTGCTTTCGGATTTGGATCTGAATGTGGTTACGAGTTGAGAATTCCTTAACAAGTGCTGGAAATATGCAGGTTTAATTTCGAAGTAACTTCCTTAAGCGGGATACGTAGTGTGAATAACAATAGCCGTGCTGAGTGACATTAGTGGATTAAAACATCCCTTTATTTTGCTCTTATAACTGCATAGTAGCCACTTTGAACTGATATTATACTGTTACGCATCAACGTGGACATGCTTGTGTTGCCATCCAAGCATTTACCTAATAACACCGTGTATAAATGTAAGGGGACGGCCATACTTTACAATTAAAGGCGTGACACCAAATGTTTCTTGAACACCAGTTGTGTAGCATATCACTTTCAAGAGTGTAAAGACCGTACTAGGTGAGGTGCAGCAACACCTCAGCGACAGTTAGTGAGAGAAGGTTTTAATGAAGCTCTTAAAAATATGTAATTTATAAAAAAAATTGTTTTTATGATCAAACTAACGGTGCTATCTGTACCATTGTACATCGACGCAAAATTAATACCGCTGTCAATAAGAGGTAAAGATTTCATAGCTTTAGCTTAAGTAGTTTCTGAGATAAAGGGGAACATCTGCAAAAAAGTATTTTTTTCAGAATTCGCACTTGGAAGCCGATGGAAAGGAAAACTCATTATTGCATGAAGAGAGAGAGCCTAAAACCCTCCAGTTCTGTAATGTTTATCATCTTTAGTATCAAACAGATACAGTCTCGTTCTCAGCCAGAGGGAGTTTGCAGCTTCTGTTGTATTTGTGACCATAATTTCTGCTTTGGAGACTCGCTGTCTATCCATTTCTTGTATAATTGCTTCTGTATTAAGGCCAGACTTAATTTCTAATTGCTTCAGAATCTTTACCCTGTTTGAATTACCTTCACTGAAGGTGATCAAAGCGTCATTGACCCCAGTTTTTAGTGTTTTCAACTCCATAAATACGGTTTTGAGCACCCTGATCCCTACAACATTAACGAAAGACTCAATTAAATTTTGAGTTTTTCCTGTGAGGCATTTCTTCAGGAGATCTCAGTGTGCTAGATCTCTGTATACTGGCTTTATTACTGCGCCAACAGTTTCAGGGATGATATTTCTATTGGTATAATCGGTTCCTGTTGCCATAGCTTTTCGGTATTTACACCGGTCAACTGACACAAGTTATATAGTGGCGGCTTCTCATCGCTTGAAGTCTTGTGGAAAAACATTGCCCATACTGCCTTTCTCGTTATTTCCAAGTTGTTTATATTCTTTCTAATGGCTTGGCTATAGTATTCACTTAGCTGATTGATTGTTTCGCCTGTCAAACGTCCTCTAACTGTCTAGCCATCTTCAAGCGTTTTGCTAGAATAGTTCTGCCTGATTTTAGGGAGTCGGCACACATCCGTCTCTGCACATGAGAGACGCATTCTAACTTTTGCGGTCTTAGAACATCATAGGCCCTGTAGCCAATTATTGATATGAATGAATTATAATCACCATCACCACTGAATTTAGCATAGCGACCACAATTTGTTCTTGAGAGCGCTAAAAGCTCTTCACAGCTGAGGTATTTTCCAGTCCTTCACTGGATCCATCATACGTCTTCTGATTGTTGTCTTCATGCAGTTGTTTCTTTTCATTATTGGTACCCACGTTTGTGATCCGCGGCAGTGTTTTGACAATGCTTCGACATCCAGCACCTTCCTGATATCACTGTTGGTAGCTGTACAAGAATGCTTAGATTGATGGCTCCTTTCCTTCCATGATCCGTTAAATTCTACGCAAAATTATTACCACCATTTTCTTCAGCTGCTTGCACTGTTGTAAATTTCATTAATTCTTTTACAATTACTTTTACTGTCCCCTAATACCTTTATATATCTTGAAACATTCGTAGGAGGTATGACAGATTCTTAAGAGCACATAAAGCTTTACCAGCTCTAGGACCTTTACCAATGCATCTCAGCGAACAGAAATATTGACTTTCGTCGCAAAGAGGTGATAGTGTGTATATTTTTCAGATGTCCAAAGTTCTTTCTTACTCTCACATCTCGAACAAGAGACTACCCAACAAAGAAATAACTCGTTTCGTTTGAAGACATTTTCAGAAATTATTATCTCTCCACCACGTAAATTACAGCATGCAATTTGAACGAACATTGTTTTTAGTACACTTAAACCTAATATTGAACTGACTCAACTGGCACTGATTCCTCTATAGACATCATTACTGTTCACAAGCTTCTTCTTCGAAGTACTTGGTTGTGAAGAAACTTTTCCAGCGTTTCTCTGAATACAAACGTCCAGCAGGACACGTTCTGTAAAACCTATTCCTCTTACTTCTACTCTTTTTTAAATATTCCCTTTGGTGGAGTGAGATCAAAGCGAGAAACACAGCACAGTAAGCAACGCGTCAAAATACACACTATAAATGGTGTAGTACGCCTAACAGAACTCGAATGATATCACGCATTATACAACAAGGAGGAAGAAATATCAACAACCATTGTAGCAGCAGGATGTTTACTACAAGTCGACATACATTACCGCCTTGTAGAGCAAACAGTTTCCGAGATATCTTGTTGTTACTGAACAAGTGCTCATGGGACCTGTATAAATTACTTTAGCTGTAAATTATTTCAAAATACCTTTTTCAGGGCCATCCAAAAACAGCGACACATGCATTAGATTAAAGAGAAAACTCCAACTAACAGTTTTCCATAAAAAAATAAAGATCGATATTTTACACCCACACTAATTTTGCACTTCCCTTAATCCAGCGAATGGTAGCCAGTACGACAGAAATTGTTTGCGCTACTTTCATAAATCAATTACGCGCGCATCAACGCAGTCGAATGTACACAACCCAACCATCAATGGGTATCTGTACAAGACGCTATATCTTGATGATTATAATGGTTAAATCACAATCATTGAAAACTATGACTACTAACAATTTGTGATGGTATCAACCTTGTTACGTGCCATTTGTCACAACCCGTTAATCTCCAAAATCAGGCACTACTGTTTGGTGGTGGTGGTTAGTGTTTAACGTCCCGTCGACAACGAGGTCATTAGAGACGGAGCGCAAGCTCGGGTTAGGGAAGGATTGGGAAGGAAATCGGCCGTGCCCTTTGAAAGAAACACTCCCGGCATTTGCCTGAAACGATTTAGGGAAATCACGGAAAACCTAAATCAGGATGGCTGGACACGGGATTGAACCGTCCTCCTCCTGAATGCGAGTCCAGTGTGCTAACCACTGCGCCACCTCGATCGGTGTACTGTTTGGAAGCTCTTTCCCCCTGAGGAATATATTCGTGGCAAATCGGAGATGAGTGCACTTACCTTTACGAAGGTGACAAGCTCTTTTCACTGCGGTACTGGAATTGTGGTGGGGACGTCTGCTTTGACATAATCCCGATATTGACAAATTGAGAGAGCCATAGTTTTTCAGCAAACAGATCACTTTTGTAGTGGTTCTTTGTTGTTCTAACCATTCTTGGTAGTTGATAGTTGGAAGCAGACCTGTGGTATCGTCCAGAGATCGTGGTGCCACATCAAATTCGGCAAGGCACATCGATACCGAAGACGTTAGCGAGATCTTGCTGCAATCCGCAACGAGGGATAGCAGACACACCAGAAGACTATGCCTCTCTCACAACACAGTAGCACTGTCTCACGGAGAGCAATATAGCATTGGGGGGGGGGGGGGGGGTCTATCCAGTTCGTGGCCTCAGCTGAAGCAGCCAACATCATCGAGTAGGACTAACTTGTTGTTCAAATCTCAGATGGACATGTACTTTTGTAAATAATGTGTTAATATTGAACACTGTACTTCAAGAGAAGAGTTTTTTTAAATAAGTGCACCAAGTGATGCTTTAAGGAGGGGGGGCTAGGACGTCAAACATGCCGACTTGGAGCAGGAGAGTCACCACAGGACATTTTAATTTCTACTGTCTATACGTTTACAAATAAATTCATAAAACTTTGTCACCACGACCAGGAAGGATTGAGGACTCACACGTATCGCAGTGTAAGTCCAAAAACGTAGCAAAATACCTTTTTTTTTACATGTGAAATTTCATCATTTTTATCACTTATAACTGGCTGCATTTGTTGCTATAGGCACACTTTTCTTCCTAAGTAAGAGAGATTCTTCGATGAATTTTTCATAGCCTACAAACGGTAGTTACAGGTGTACGAAACTCTAGAATTTTCCAAATGTACTAAAAACTGTAGAAAAAATTGAGATAATTAACGATAAAACTTGAGTTTTTTCTAAACATGAAGTTTAAAGTGTAACAGTTCATTCATTTTTTCATAAATTAAATAACTTCTAGAATTTCATACCCCTGTAACTATGGTTTGTATGCTGTGCAAAAGTCATCGAAGTATCTCTCTTACTTAGGAAGAAATGTATACCTATAGCAACAAATGCAGCCAGTAATAAGTGAAAAAATGATGAAATTTCACATGCAAAAAAATGTGTTTTGTTACTTTTTGAGCTTCCGCTGCTATGAGTGTGAATCCTGAATCCTTTCTGGTCATGCTGTTAAAGTGTTATGAATTTATTTCTAAAAGTATAGACAGTGGAAATTAAAATGTCCTGTGGTGCCTCTCCTGCTCCAAGTCGGCCCGTTTGACGTCCTACCCCCCTTAACAGATAATGAAAGTTGTAAGTTGTCAGGTAACCCTGTGGCAAAGGGCAGTATCAAGTTAATGAAATATTTTTATCATTCATGTAATAAAGTGAACTAATATTTCATATGTTGTTCAGATGAGTCATCTACCAGAGCAATCAAAGAACAGCAGTTACTGCTGGACGATTGTAGTTTCGTCAGATCAATGGCATGGTTCGAATGTCTCTGAGCACTATGGGACTTAACTTCTGAGGTCATCAGTCTCCTAGAACTCAGAACTACTTAAACCTAAACAACCTAAGGACATCACACACATCCACGCCCGAGGCAGGATTCGAACCTGCGACCGTAGCGGTCGCGCAGTTCCAGACTGTAGCGCCCAGAACCGCTCGGTCACCTCGACCGGCTCGTCAGGTCATAACAATTCGTTGACAAAGACCTTCTACTTATACATCTACATTTGTACTAAGCAAGCCACCCAACGGTGTGTGCCGAAGGGCACTTTGCGTGCCACTGTCATTACCTCCCTTTCCTGTTCCAGTTGCGTATGCTTCGCGGGAAGAACGACTGCCGGAAATTCTCCGTGCGCGCTTTAATTTCTCTAATTTTACATTCGTGATCTCCTCGGGAGGTATAAGTAGGGGGAAGCAATATATTCGATACACGCACACCTTCCCCAGATATAGCTTCATTCTTTTGTGCGCTTGGTGATACATCAAGGATTTTGTGCACAGACTTCATATAAAAACCTTGCCACACTTCGAAAAAGAATAAATGGAACTATCCAAAGTATTCAAGTTGTTATAGTGAAACGCGTCTGGGCAGAAGTATGGTATCAGTTCTGACAGCACCTTGAGTAAAAGGCACTGAAATTCATGAATGAAACTAGTTCTTGTATTAATAGGGAATACTACGTGAATTTGCACAGGTACGTACCTTACAGTTACAAGTCAAAAAGGTAATAGGACTCTCCTGTAACACACACATTTTAGACTAACACTGGTCAGAGGAAACTGGCACGTAGGTTGGCATTAGTGTCGTAGCGAAAATACAAATTTTTACTTTATAGCTTTCAAAAAAATATACGAAATACGTTCCTCTGTAAGCAAAAGAAAGCATTATTTCCGGGCCCCAAGCTGTAGCGTCACAGCATGGTACCGATAGCGCAAATGCTGCGAAATGCTGTTTACATTTGTTATACGGTGGCTAACATGACACTGACAGTTGGGGAAGGACCGGTTCCTTCTGGCATATTTACATGTGATAATGGGCAGCCCGAGGAAGCGCAGACGACAGGTGCGTACACTGAAAGATGTAGTGCACATATTTTGTCGCCTGTTGGTATATCTCGTTTGCCTACGGCGAATGATAAAGAGTCTTTCCAAACTTCCGGTGACGGCCAGGGGCCCACGGAGCCACTTTCTGTCACTCACCTGTAACTTCGCTGACGGGGTTTGCCAGCTCTGCGCTGCACGAGACCGGAACAAAGGCGGCAGGGAGACTTTATACCGGCTGACTGCTACCTTGGCCGTGCAGTATTCAGGGCGATGAATGCAAGGAGCGACGCGAAGAAAAGAAAGCATGTAGTTTAATCTCCAGTGGAATCCGCGATAAGCCTCGTAGGCACGCGACGAATACGTAAACAGTCCACTCGACGGTATTTCTACGTCGCTCAATATTCCTTTCACTTCAGTGCGCACACTAACCCTAGATTGTGGGCGGAAGACAGACCGCACTTTACCGTGCAGCAGTGACAATACTGGTCGCAGAAACCTAGTCCTTCATGAATACGACGGCAGGACGCAACAGTTGTCGAAGAAAATAAAGGCTTTCTTTGAGCACACTTCGCAAACATACTGTTTGATCAGTGCCATCTGAGGCATAGCTATCTTTTAAATATATAAAAGAAAATGTCCTGGTGGATTCACTGACTCATCATCACCCAGCCCAAACCCGTAAGGACGTAAATTTAATATTTGAAGAGTTTGTTGATCTTATACTGTACACTCCGTTTAAGAGTGGATTTTTCGAAATTCAGCCGCTAAGAACGTGAAACTGGAGAGGAGATGT
The DNA here is from genome assembly GCF_023897955.1 of Schistocerca gregaria. Taxonomy (NCBI): domain Eukaryota; kingdom Metazoa; phylum Arthropoda; class Insecta; order Orthoptera; family Acrididae; genus Schistocerca; species Schistocerca gregaria. The sequence goes on along the minus strand of NC_064920.1, from coordinate 1,045,828,809 downwards.
TTTATAAAGATAATTAACTATGAAAGCATTTTTAAAGCTAAATCTATGGAAATTTTATTTGGCTGTATTTGACCTCTCGGTTTGAAATAAAAGAATACATGTTTCAGTGTTTTTAGAAATTGAAGCCTTAAGAGGGTGAAGTAGGAGTAGGAGATGAACTTTTTATGGGAATATTTCATTATGAAAGCAGTTTGGAAACTAAATTTATGAAATTTTGTATTTGGCTTCTCGGTTAGATACCTAAAAATATATGTTTCTGTGTTTCCGGGAATACAATCCCCAAATGGGTGAAATAGAAAAATTCAAATAGCTCTGAGCGCTATGGGACTTAACATCTGAGGTCATCAGTCCCCTAGACTTAGAACTACTTAAACCTATCTAACCTAAGGACATCACACGCACCCATGCCCTAGGCAGGATTCGAACCTGCGACCGTAGAAGCAGCGCAGTTCTGGACTGAGGGGCCTAGAACCGTATCGGTCACAGAGGCCGGTGGTGAAATAGGGGATGGAAATTTTAATGAAAATATTTCATTACATTAAAACATATTTAAACCTAAATATATGTAACATCACGAGAACTCAAAAGGCAGAACTGACAAAACCCTCCGACTCCAGCTACCAGAATCGCTTTTTGGTCAGAACTGAATTCGAAAAAGACCATGTTTCTATGACCATAATTAGTTTGAAAGGTTTAGAAAGTGTTGCAATTTGTGAACTAAGTCAAACAAATCTATTTAACAGTCACCATCACAAATTGGCATGGTCAGAATTACAGAAAAAAGAAAGGGATCTTTAATACATTAATTTCTCAGCAGGCCTAATATAAGTTTATCAAACTTTTTTATTGTAATTACTATTTAAATGCAAGTGAAGCAGATGACTCTAAGCTGTATGTGACATGCCAGAGGTTGTATCGCCTAAAGTCTTCTTCGTTTGGTTTCCTCAGACCTAACAAATATACCTTTTGCTCACCTAGCTTAAATTTATCACTTCCGAAAGAGGGACATTTTAACTGGTAATAAACATTTGAACAAGTGGCAACTGACAGACGCACAGATGTCTGTGTATTACCGCACTTTAGCGCTTGCAAATGCTTGAATTCGTGGGCGCAATGACCTAATTAGCTACCTTCAATGCTAAACAACTCTTCTATTTCAAGGTCTTTTCTTTCCATACTGTGGGAGGAGGTAGTATGGACCAAAATAAGAAAAAGAGTCTAGTAAACATGGACTCTAAAATACATACCTTCCCAGCTATGAGCACTTGTTCAGTAGAAGATACGAGTTTCACACAAGCGAAGATGAACAACGGCTAGTAACTCTAAAAGTATGCATTTTTTAGACCATCTTTACTGGGCAGTTATATTACCTCCTCCAAAATATGAAAATTAAAGTCCTTGCAGTAGAAGAGATCTGTTTCATAGTATCGAAAATTAACAAGATATACATTTCGGCGCCCATCTTTACTAGACTTTTTCTTTTGTTTTGGTGTAAGCTGCCATTCCCTAATGCACGCCTTTTTTTAATTTTTTTTAGACTCCCTGTATACATGGTGTAACAGGTGTAAGTGCAGATCTTTCTTTTGGTGATTCAGAACGATGTAGAGAACAACATTGCATCAGGCTATACAGCTATTACAAGTTGTTTGTTTTTAGGTTTGATTCTACCTCCAAGAACATGTGGCAACAACAAGGAGTTGATGCTGATTTTCCACTGGGCAGCAGGCGTGTTGAAGCATGGACACCTGGATGCAAAACGGCTAGTCTATACTGGTAGCCGTAGTTCACTTGTGCAGTTACGCCCATGGAGAAAACATTGGGTACTAAAGTTTGTGACCTGTCTGTGGGAAGACTGTTCGACGCAGAGAAAAAACAACCAACGTACTGATGTGTGTAGATATTAAGGTACCACATGTAAAAGTATCTTCATTTTTACTCGTTACAATCTGTATGTGCGTGTGTGTGTGTGTGTGTGTGTGTGTGTGTGTGAGAGAGAGAGAGAGAGAGAGAGAGAGAGAGAGAGAGAGAGAGAGAGACAGGGGGGGGGGGGGGGGAGAAAAGCTGTTTCTGGCACAACCTGCCTAAAAGAAGGACTCGATTGATAGAGCTCATCCTCAGGGCACTTCGGAATAGGGGAAAGGAAAGGAGAAGAGAGGGGCAATTAAAGAGGACAACTACTAGGGTACACAGCATTCTGTGTCGCGTGTACTTACTGCTTGCCGTGCTTCCGCAAGGAGGTCGGCAGAGGGTTTATATGATTATCATGTCAACATTCTGCCTCCAGGGTTTCATAGGACAGCTAGACCTCTTATATCATGATAGTGACGCAACCTAGCAAATTAGTGACGTTGTAAGGAACGAAACTGATCTTGGAAAAATAACTCAATAAATGCATATCAATACAGATGTAATGGTTGTCAATAATCAGTAATAATAGTATCAGCTGTGGAGCTCAACCTGAGCAAGGTTGTCAGACTTATGTTTCACAAGTAATATACATAGTGTAAAAGAGCGAATCACTACTTAATTTTGAGTATGTTCCACTAACTGCATGAGTAGTGATAAAAATTATCATGTTCATCTTTCTTATCAAATTTAAGCCGTTGTGGAAGTCAGTAGCTTGTAAATGAATTACTTGTAGCCATACAAACAAATCAGTCGTGTAGACTTAGCCTGTTAACTGGTTCAGTCATACCTGATTAGTGGAATATGAAATTAACTGACTTGGCATACAAGCATGCAATTTCACACATATATCATAATAAGGTAATAAAACCGATACTGCTCACGATCTCTTCATGTACACTTGTACAAAGTGTTCGCACATTTCTTAGTTGCTTATGAGGAAGGGGTAGAAATAAACTACTAATGCTTTACGAGTTGAGTCCTACAATATTGACGAAGTGCCAGCTTTACCAAAAAAGAAACTGAGCTCCATTCCCCTATCATCCTGTTATGTACCGAACTGAAGACAGACCGTTGCTTTTTCCTCTGTCTCACACATTGCTGGACTACAGTGTTAAAGTAACATGCGGTCAGAACACCATAATCCTGTTGTCAAGGTCAGCTTTTGAAACTGTAGCTGCGGCTTCTCCATCAAAGAGCTCCTCAGGCGTCCTTACTATGATCATTAAGCATTATAATCCACGCAGCACGAATTATCCCTTGAATGGAACCCAACCATTCTATCTACTGATATCTCTCAGCATGAAGCTGCATATCTATATCTACAGTCATGGGTGGCTGGGATAATGATAAATGCTGACTATGGAAAAATTACAAAGACCTTCGAACAAAACAGAAGCAACTGAATGAATATCAAGAGCTCAGATGGTAAGCCTGCTAGAAGCAAAAAATGGAAGACAGCGAGGAAATGTATAGAGGGGCTCCTGGAGGTAAACGAATTTGAAGAAAATACAGTCCTCGAAATGGAAAAAAGAACACATTGACATCGGTGTGTCAGACCCACCATACTTGCTCCGGCCACTGCGAGAGGGCTGTACAAGCAATGATCACACGCACGGCACAGCGGACACACCAGGAACCGCGGTGTTGGCCGTCGAATGGCGCTAGCTGCGCAGCATTTGTGCACCGCCGCCGTCAGTGTCAGCCAGTTTTCCGTGGCATACGGAGCTCCATCGCAGTCTTTAACACTGGTAGCATGCCGTGACAGCGTGGACGTGAACCGTATGTGCAGTTGACGGACTTTGAGCGAGGGCGTATAGTGGGCATGCGGGAGGCCGGGCGGACGTACCGCCGAATTGCTCAACACGTGGGGCGTGAGGTCTCCACAGTACATCGATGTTGTCGCCAGTGGTCGGCGGAAGGTGCACGTGCCCGTCGACCTGGGACCGGACCGCAGCCACGCTCAGATGCACGCCAAGACCGTAGGATCCTACGCAGTGCCGTAGGGGACCGCACCGCCACTTCCCAGCAAATTAGGGACACTCTTGCTCCTGGGGTATCGGCCAGGACCATTCGCAACCGTCTCCATGAAGCTGAGCTAGGGTCCCGCACACCGTTAGGCCGTCTTCCGCTCACGCCCCAACATCGTGCAGCCCGCCTCCAGTGGTGTCGCGACAGGCGTGAATGGAGGGACGAATGGAGACGTGTCGTCTTCAGCGATGAGAGTCGCTTCTGCCTTGGTGCCAATGATGGTCGTATGCGTGTTTGGCGCCGTGCAGGTGAGCGCCACAATCAGGACTGCATACGACCGAGGCACACAGGGCCAACACCCGGCATCATGGTGTGGGGAGCGATCTCCTACACTGGCCGTACACCTCTGATGATCGTCGAGGGGACACTGAATAGTGCACGGAACATCCAAACCGTCATCGAACCCATCGTTTTACCATTCCTAGACCAGCAAGGGAACTTGCTGTTCCAACAGGACAATGCACGTCCGCATGTATCCCGTGCCACCCAACGTGCTCTAGAAGGTGTAAGTCAACTACCCTGGCCAGCAAGATCTCCGGATCTGTCCCCCATTGAGCATGTTTGGGACTGGATAAAGCGTCGTCTCACGCGGTCTGCACGTCCAGCACGAACGCTGGTCCAACTGAGGCGCCAGGTGGAAATGGCATGGCAGGCCGTTCCACAGGACTACATCCAGCATCTCTACGATCGTCTCCATGGGAGAATAGCAGCCTGCATTGCTGCGAAAGGTGGATATACACTGTACTAGTGCCGACATTGTGCATGCTCTGTTGCCTGTGTCTATGTGCCTGTGGTTCTGTCAGTGTGATCATGTGATGTATCTGACCCCAGGTATGTGTCAATAAAGTTTCCCCTCTCTGGGACAATGAATTCACAGTGTTCTTATTTCAGTTTCCAGGAGTGTATTATAGAAAGAGAAGAGGAAGTTTTAGTCACATGATTGGGAATAATTTTACAAAGCATTGGAAGATATAAGTGGGGAAAATACCTAGAGTGGACGACATTTTCTCAGAACTATTGACATCCGAGTGAGAAAAAAATGGTTCAAATGGCTCTGAGCACTATGGGACTTAAGTTCTGAGGTCATCCTTCCACTAGAACTTATAACTACTTAAACCTAACTAACCTAAGATCATCACATACATCCATGCCCGAGACAGGATTCGAACCTGCGACCGTAGCGGTCGCGCGGTTCCAGATTGTAGCGCCTAGAACCGCTCGGCCATACCTGCCGGCTCCGTGTGAGAGCAAGCCATGAAAAAGTTATTTCACCCGGTCTGCAAGACAAATGAGGTAGGCAAAATACCCTCAGACGTCGGGAAGAATTTAATAATTCCAATTCGAAAGAAGACAGCTGCTGATAGATAAGATACTAACGAACCTTCAGTTTACTAAGTCATGGTTGCAAAATATTGGCGCATATTCTTTGCAGAAGGCCGAAAAAACTGGTAGAAGCCGACCTTGGGGAAGATCCGTTTGCGTACAGGATAAATGTAGAAACACGCGACCAAAACAGACCTATCCTTGGAGATAGGTTGAAGAAAGGCCAACCTACGTTTATAGCGTTTGCAGATTACGTGAAAGCTTTTGACAGCGTTGATAACACCACGCTATTTGAAATTTTGAAGGTAGCAGGATAGACTACAGAAAGCGAAAGGTTATTTACATTCTGTAGCGAAGCCAACTGCAGCTATGAGTCGAATGACTTTAAAAAGAAGTCGCTGTTGGGAAAGGTGTGAGATAGGGTTGTAACCTATCCCCGATGTTATTCAATCTGTACATTGAGCAGGCAGTTCAGTACGCCAAGGAGAAATCTGAAAAGGGTATTAAAATTCATGGAGACGAAATAAAAAGTTTCAGATCAACCGATCACATTTTAATTTTGTCACAGACGGCAGAGAACTTAGAAGAGCAGTTGAATGGAACAGATAATGTCTTGAAAAGAGATTGTAAGGTAAACATCAACAAACTCAAAACAAGGGTCGTGGAATATAGTCGAATTAATTCAGTTGATGCTGAGGAATTAGATTAAGTAGTGACACACTGAAAGTAGTAGATGAGCTTTGGTATTTTTGCAGTAAAATGACTGAAGTAGTGACAACATAAAATACAGACTAGCATTAAGACCAAAAGCGTTCCTATAAAAGTAACACTTTAAGTGTTAGGAAGTCCTTTATGAAGGTTTTCTCTGGACGGTAAGTAGTTCAGAAAAGAAGAAAACAGAAGCTTTTGAAACGTAGTGTTATAGAAGAATGCAGAGGGTCAGATGCGTAGTTCTAATAACAAAAGAGGAGATATTCAATCGTATTGGGGAGAAAAGATATTTATGGCAGAAATTGACTAAACGATGACTAAAAGATATCAGACATGGTAAAGGAAGGAAATGGAGGGGGGGGGGACCAACGCTTGAATACAGCAAGCAGGTTCAAACAAACAAAGGTTGCGATAGTTAAGAAGAGATGAAGAAACTTGCCCAGGATAGATAGACTGACGAGCTGCATCAAACCAGTCTGCAGCATATTCTGTAAGCAGTGCGAGGCAGATGCTACTTCGCACTAATATCAGTGATTTTCTGTCCTGTTCCATTCGTGAGGGGTACGTGACAGTCCGTATTCCGTTGCAGTCACCGTCATCTCTATGTACCTAGTTATTATTGCGATCCCTGTGCGAGACACATGATGGTAGTATCAGAATGGTCTCACAGTGTTCCTCAATTACGAACTCTGGAGAGCGTTCGGAAAGAAGGCGCTTCGTGCTCCCGTCTAGTGCTCCAGATTTGGATTTTCTGTGCTTCCCTTGAATCTCGTAATTTCCATGTTGGTCCCTCTGAAAGGTACACGGTCGCATTCCTCGTCCATTCTTCCCCAGTTCGAGCTTGTGTTCTGTCTCTTATCAGCTCATCAGCGACAGGATATTAAACGTTACGCTTTATCTACGGGGTTTTGGGGGGAACTTTTGGCACCTTTCTTTCAAAGATTCCCATTTAAGTTATCCGAGCATCTCTGTTACTCCTTCATATGCTCTCCACCGATCTTAGCAAAATGACTCCGAAATCGCTGGATGCATGTAGTCATGCCCATTTAACAGGCACAAACAACACTTGAACAATACTCTAGAACTGATTACTTGTATGTGATTTCCTTTCCAGCTACACTGCACTTTCCCAGAATCCTTCCAACAAATCAGAGTCTTTTTCTTTCGTCTTCCCAGACACTGATCTTACGAGTTCGACACATTTCAGATCATTTCTCAATAATAGGTCTTGGCCAAATGTAACTTTTCTCAATAAAAATTTTATGTATGTTGTTAACTAAAACTGGACTGGACTTGTTTCCTATATTTGACTTGTGTTGTTGTCCTAAATAATTATGTGTAATTACGAAATCGCTGCCTGATAAAATAAGTCGCCAAACTATCTGAAACTAACAACACTCGAAATCGTAAGTAACACCAAACGATAATTTAACATCACGATATTTATGCAGCAAAAGTTGTTTCCAGTATGAAAAACAAGAGAAAAACGTGACAGAATGTAGCATAGTAACATACTGTAACTACTACATAATACATTTATTATATGTATAAAAAGAAAAAGGTGCCACTGAAGATGTTTCACAAATAAAAGGACCGAAACGCGCCATGGCAAAAAAAAACTGCTTTTCAATTACTTGCATAGATCTCCATAAATATCTCGAACTGTGCAACTCTATATATGTACTGCAACTAGCTTCAACTAAATTAATTAGAAAACCAAAACTATTAAGTAAATAATTGATCCCGTGTAATTCGATATCATGTAGGGCAGTGAACAGTGCTACAGTGCGTTATGTCACAATACGTGACTTGCAGTTTCAATACACAAAGCTTACAGAATAAAAAACGTTACATAAAGTTACAAATGGAATGTGTCTATAAGAATGCCCTGTGAATTTACGTACACGATCTCCTGACTGTAATGACTAATTTTCATGGCTTGCCTGTGACAACGGAAACTCGGTAATGCTCGAAGTGTGAATATAAAGATACGGCACAACAGCAAATCAGGTAAGTAAGAAATAATAAAAAAAAAGCCTTGCGTTATGCAACGCAAAAACTTTTAATCACTTTAAGCAGATCATGCTTCAAAATCACTGTATTCCATAAAGTGTAAGGCGGCGACACACACAATCAGAAAATAACTTTTCGTGAGGAGACGGTGGTACAATTTCAGCTTGTTAAATAACTGAAAAGACACTAACTTTGTAAAAAAAATTGTATTGTAAATACTCAGCCCATTCCTTGACAATTACAATCATTTTTTAGAAAAATTACTTCTTACAAGAACCATTACTATGGCATTAAATAAATTAGTAGAACGGTAAAGGAGCGGTAAACTTCTAAAGGTGAATACAAACTATGTGAACAGATAACTTTGCTTAATAATGTCGCAGTAATCGAACTAAATAACTAAAACTGAAACAGAAAAATTTCACTAAAAATTTCCGTCATTCAAACACATCCTCAATTATGCGCAAGAAACCAACGCAGCAACAACAGTAACTGGAAATCTTCAATTCTCAAATTAATCTTTACCAAATTATATTTCATAAATTCCAAGTCTTCCGTATCTTTATCTCTCTGCCCTGCAAGTTATTTCGAGATCGCTCAGTAATGTGACCCCCAGAACAACAAGAAAAGAAAAGCGCAACTCCCATATTAAAAGTGGGAAACACAGACCAATAGCAGGAACTCTAGTGGTATGGAGAATAACTAAAAAAGGATAAGCATTGCGGGTTGCATCCCTTCTGGCTTATGTACGTTGTACGTTTTCTTTTTGCTTTTAATTTTCTTATCTCAGTTTCCTGGGCATGCTATGTAATTATTTTGCCTAGAATCATAATAAAATAATTTAAACACAGGTATTGCATATTGCAATACAGCACTTACAAACCTGTTATTCAGGAATATTTGTTGTCCAATTTAGCAACTACAATTTTATTTAGCTTCAGTTATTTACACCGCACGCTTGTTTCAACTTAATGTCAGTTTCAAGTATTGTGTCTAGATCTTATGTCGCACAAAACATTCTGGAGCTTTTATATGTTGATAGAAATCAATACAAGTATGTCAATTTACAAGTCTATTTTTTACTTTTGCATCTGACAGTCGCTGCTCCTGCGATGTTTTCTTGAGGAGCGACTGTCAGACACAAACGTGTCGCCTATTTTTTATTCGTTCAAACAGGGCTACCGCCTCAAGAGCATCATCTGTTAGCACAAAAGCTTTATCACCATGATCGGTGATGGTCCTTCATGGATGGAGAATTCACACGTTTTGTCTGCAGGTTTTGCACGTTTGTCGTGGGGCCACAGCGATGTGCGCAGCCCTCGTCCATGGTAATGGAAATGAGCGTTTGGCGTCATTGGCCGGGAGGCCCCTTACGGGGTAGGTCCGTCAGCCTTGGTGCAGGTGTTATTACACTGGACGCCACATTGGGCGAGCTGCGCGTCATATGGGGATGAAATGATGGTGATGACAACACAACACTCAGTCCCTGAGCGGAGAAAATTCCCGACCCAGCCGGGAATCGAACCCGGGCCCCTTAGGACGGCAGTCTGTCACGCTGACCATTCAGCTATCCATGGTGAAATGACTGCTAATTAATCCTCTTGATTGACTTCGCACAGGTGACGCTCGGTTCGGCAGATTGTTTCACTGCACGTGGGCTTTCGCGGAACCCGTTGGGCGGCGAACTTTGTCGCGTACAAAATACAAAATATGATGAAGGTGGTGAAACCTGACCTATAAATATTTTCACACTTCCCACTATTGTCTCTATTGTCCCTAGATCCTCAGGGCCTCCACGTCTCTTGGAATTCCCAGTTATTCAAAGAGATATTGTCTTCCACTTCATTTTCATCTTTCAGTCTGACTGACTGTCCGCATTAGATGCGGCTGCGCCTCCTGACTACTTCATCATACGGTGACGCCCTACTGCTGCACATTTCCTTCAATTCAGCGTTGTTCCCCTTCACATTCGCAAAACAAATTACAGTGCAATATTCCGCTCTATCTACTGGTTGCACCGTTTCGTTTTGGGTCCTCTATGGGTGTACTACTGAACTGTGGCGCGAGCATTTCAATGTGTACCTTTACCACAAACATGTACCTTTTAAGGGTAAGGATACCGATCCTGTACTTTAAGGATAGAATATACTCTTACGCGCGTTACTACGACACAACGGAGTCACTGAAGCGGATGCCCCATAGTTCTAGAAGGGAGTGGCTGGCGTCTGGAGATCTTCTGGCTGGAAGGAGCGAGTCAGTTGAGCCGGAGCGTGCTTACAGGACACATCCCGAGTACCTCTGCTTCTCGCGATCGTGGGTGGAAGTGAAGTATTTCCGTGGAAAGTTCACACTGACAGTCGCACCAACGTTAAAACACGTATGTGTGTGAGCGAAGTTAGAATATTAGGTATCCAATACCAATTGTAGAGTGAATGCAATCATAACAAATAGGGAGTCGTTATATGAATGTAAAGCGGCATAAAATTAACTGTGTCGTGCAAATAGTCCCCATATTTGCAACGTCTTCAATATTAACAGAATATTTTGGAAGGGACAGAATCATAGAGCAGTGTGGGAGAAATATATAGGACGTGTGTCGTAGGCTCACGGCCAAAAATTTAGTTATTGGTGCATGTACCTTTGGAGTAAATTCACCCTCTATAATTGCCTAATTTTACTAACGAGCCAGACTATAGCAAATATTAATTATATACATTCACCAGCAGAAGCAATAAAATGGTAGAGACAGCCTAAAATCGGCTCAGAAATAAAAAAATAAATAACATTCTTTTCTTAGAGCGATAATTAAAACTTTATGAGTACTCTCATACACACTACCGGTATCTGCAAGACTTGGTTCGCAATACTCAGTACAGAAGAGTAAAAAATATTTTATATCTTAAAAATGGGTGAATGTCGCCCTTGTAAAGAACATGACAGTCTGTACGGCTGTAACCCATTTGTATGTTTGTATGTTGGCAGCATTATATACTGTATTAATAGCACTGACAGCGTTCTGCACACCAGGCAAGAGATTGTGTGGTTGGACGGACTAGCAGTTAGTGAGCAGATAGAGAAGGGTTGGCACATGATTTTATAGTGGAGACTCAGTATTGGTAGGACACGTATTGTACACTCCTGGAAATGGAAAAGAGAACACATTGACACCGGTGTGTCAGACCCACCATACTTGCTCCGGACACTACGAGAGGGCTGTACAAGCAATGATCACACGCACGGCACAGCGGACACACCAGGAACCGTGGTGTTGGCTGTCGAATGGCGCTAGCTGCGCAGCATTTGTGCACCGCCGCCGTCAGTGTCAGCCAGTTTGCCGTGGCATACCGAGCTTCATCGCAGTCTTTAACACTGGTAGCATGCCGTGACAGCGTGGACGTGAACCGTATGTGCAGTTGACGGACTTTGAGCGAGGGCGTATAGTGGGCATGCGGGAGGCCGGGTGGACGTACCGCCGAATTGCTCAACACGTGGGGCGTGAGGTCTCCACAGTACATCGATGTTGTCGCCAGTGGTCGGCGGAAGGTGCACGTGCCCGTCGACCTGGGACCGGACCGCAGCGACGCACGGATGCACGCCAAGACCGTAGGATCCTACGCAGTGCCGTAGGGGACCGCACCGCCACTTCCCAGCAAATTAGGGACACTCTTGCTCCTGGGGTATCGGCGAGGACCATTCGCAACCGTCTCCATGAAGCTGGGCTACGGTCCCGCACACCGTTAGGCCGTCTTCCGCTCACGCCCCAACATCGTGCAGCCCGCCTCCAGTGGTGTCGCGACAGGCGTGAATGGAGGGACGAATGGAGACGTGTCGTCTTCAGCGATGAGAGTCGCTTCTGCCTTGGTGCCAATGATGGTCGTATGCGTGTTTGGCGCCGTGCAGGTGAGCGCCACAATCAGGACTGCATACGACCGAGGCACACAGGGCCAACACCCGGCATCATGGTGTGGGGAGCGATCTCCTACACTGGCCGTACACCTCTTGTGATCGTCGAGGGGACACTGAATAGTGCATGGTACATCCAAACCGTCATCGAACCCATCGTTCTACCATTCCTAGACCGGCAAGGGAACTTGCTGTTCCAACAGGACAATGCACGTCCGCGTGTATCCCGTGCCACCCAACGTGCTCTAGAAGGTGTAAGTCATCTACCCTGGCCAGCAAGATCTCCGGATCTGTCCCCCATTGAGCATGTTTGGGACTGGACGAAGCGTCTTCTCACGCGGTCTGCACGTCCAGCACGAACGCTGGTCCAACTGAGGCGCCAGGTGGAAATGGCATGCAAGCCGTTCCACAGGACTACAGCCAGCATCTCTACGATCGTCTCCATGGGAGAATAGCAGCCTGCATTGCTGCGAAAGGTGGATATACACTGTACTAGTGCCGACATTGTGCATGCTCTGTTGCCTGTGTCTATGTGCCTGTGGTTCTGTCAGTGTGATAATGTGATGTATCTGACCCCAGGAATGTGTCAATAAAGGTTCCCCTTCCTGGGACAATGAATTCACGGTGTTCATATTTCAATTTCCAGGAGTGTATAATGAGGCTGGATGTAGCTGGTAATGTTTGGGTAGTGACGTTATTGACAACTATATAATTTTTGGAACTGGATGTTACGTTACATGGATACACTGTAAATTACATTTGAGTACTTGGCAGAGGGTTCATCGGACCAACTTCGCAATTCTCAATTGTTCCAATCTCGCATAGCGCGTGCAAGGAACGAACACCTATATCTTTCCGTACGAACTCTGATTTCCCTTATTTTATCTGGTGATCGTTTTTCCCTATGTAGGTCGGTGTCAACAAAATATTTTCACATTCGATGAGAAAGTCGGTGATTGGAATTTGGTGAGAAGATTCCGTCGCAAAGAAAGACGTCTGTCTTTTAATTATGTCCAGCCCTAATCCTGTATCATTTCTGAGACACTCTCTCCCATATTTCGCGATAATACAAAACCTGCTACTTTTCTTTGAACTTTTCCGATGTACTCCGTCGGTCGTATCTGGTAAGGATCCCACACTGCGCAGCAGTACTCTAAAAGAGGACGGACAAGCGTAGTGTAGGCAGTCTCCTTAGTAGATCTGATACATTTTCTAAGTGTCCTGCCAATAAAACGCAGTCTTTGGTTAGCCTTCCCCGTAATATTTTCTATGTGTTCCTTCCAATTTGAGTTGTTCGTAATTGTAATTCCTAGGTATTTAGTTGAATTCAGGTCCTTTTTATTTGACTGATTTATCGTGTAACTGAAGTTAAAGGGATTCCTTTTAGCACTCATATGGATAACCTCACACTTTTCTAATTAGTTTTGCAATTTGTTTTGATTTTCTGATCACTTAATTAGTCGATAAACGACAGCGTCATCTGCAGACAACCTAAGGCGGCAGCTTAGATTGCGTCCCAAATTGTTTATATAGATAAGTAACAGCAAAGGACATATAACACTACCTTGGGGAACGCCAGACATCGCTTCTGTTTTACTCGATGACTTTCCATCAATTACTACGAACTGTGACCTATCTGACAGGAACTCACAAATCCAGTCACATAACTGAGACGATATGCCATAAGCATGCAATTTCACTACAAGCCGCTTGCGTGGTACAGTGTCAATAGCCTTCTGGAAATCCAGAAATACGGAATCGATCTGAAATCCCTTGTCAATAGCACTCACACTTCATGCGAATAAAGAGCTAGTTGTTTTTCACAAGAACGATGTTTGACCATGTCAATAGACCGTTTTCTTCGAGGTAATTCATAATGATGTTCCAAAATCCTGCTGCATATCGACGTTATTGATATAAGCCTGTAATTAAGTGGATTACTCCTACTATCTTTCTTCAATATTTGTGTGACCTGTGCAACTTTCCAGTTTTTGGGTACGGATCTCTCGTCGAGCGAACGGTTGTATATAATTGACAAGTATGGTGTTAATGCATTAGCATACTCTGAAAGGAACCTAATTGGTATACACTCTGGATCAGAAGACTTGCTGCTATTAAGTGATTTAAGTTGCTTCACTGCTCCGAGGATATTTACTTCTACGTTACTCATGTTGGCAGCGGTTCTGGATTCGGTTTCTAGAATATTTACTTCGTCTTATTTTGTGAAGGCATTTCGGAAAGCTGTGTTTAGTAACTCTGCTTTGGTAGGACTGTCTTCGATAGTATCTCCATTGCTATCGCGCAGAGAAGGCATTGATTGTTTCTTGCCGCTAACATACTTCACATATGACCAGAATCTCTGGATTTTCTGCCAGCTTTCGAGACAAAGTTTCGTTATAGAAACTATTATAAGCATCTATCACTGAAGTCAGCGCTAAATTTCTAGCTTCTGCAGACGATCGCCAATCCTCGGAATTTTGTGTCTATTTAAATTTGGCATGTTTGTTTCGTTGTTTCTGCAACAGTGTTCTGACCCGTTTTGTGTACCAAGGAGGATCAACTCCGTCGTTTGTCAATTTATTTGGCATAAATCTCTCAATTGCTGCCGATATTGTTTCTCTGAATTCAAGCCATATCATGTCTACACTTATATCATTAATTTGGAAGGGGTGGAGATCGTCTTCCAGCCAGAGAATTTTTATCTGTTTTGTTCGTATTATGAAGATTTTTTGTGAGGTAAGTGACTTATGAAAAGGTATTGCAAGTCAGGGCCACTCTTTTGTTTCAATATTTGAAACCATGTTGTCACTGTACGGCAGTCAGATTGCGTTGGGTTTGTACATTGTGGGTAATAAATGAATAGGTTAAGTTCGAGTTTTATTTATCCCGGAAAATTCTGTACGTCAGTCTTTTAAATGATAAAAATAAGTACAGAGACAGTAGTTTCACCAATAGTTTCACCTACTCAGAAGTTTCACTTAGTAGTTTCATGGTAATAAATGAAGTAGAATAAAACTACAACTAAAATATCCTGTTATATGGAGAAAAGGTTAAATTCGTTGTACACGCAAGCTAGAAAAGAGGTAATCTAGAAGATGTGGTTAAACTAAAAGAAAAATTGTAAGAATTGGCAGAAACATTAGTAAAAATTCTCCAGTGATCATAATTGGAATGGTGTCAGTTAAAACTAAAGTAATCCATATACTCGTATTTTAATAGGAACAAAGCAGACGGTGCGAAAAGGCTACGCCACAGAAGATGTAATTAAAAGACTGGCACACGATGTAAAAGGTTAGTCCTATAATTAAATATACCTTGAGTTCCTAATACGACTCTGCATTTTTATATCTACATCTGTATAAATAGTTTTCGTGTATTCTTTTATTTTACTACAGAGGTTGACCCAGATGGAATGGTCAATATTCAGATATACGACAAGAACATGAAATTGAAGCAAAATACTTCCTGTAGGCATATGCCCTGTTCTGAACAGTTTCCAGATGGAAGACATTTAACGTATACCGATGTTTCCAAACTACTGTTTTGAGCCATAATTAACAAACAAAATGCAAAAGTTGTGCTGAATAATTCAAACAATTCTAGAAAGGTATAAAAATTTAGTGACTTGAAAGAAAATATTGTACTGTGAAAATACGAGGTGGAGCCAGTATTCGCGTGAACAACCTACCTCATATTGTCACGAGATGTTACGCCTTTGTTTTCCTGTATTGGGATAATTTTTCCTACATTCTGCCATATTTTGACCAACCACTTGACGACTGAACATTTTAATCACAATTGGTAGAGAATGTTGCTTCATCTACCGATTAACAATTGAATAAGTCATGAAATAATTAAGTATCCCTGAAGATGTAACGCCTTGAAATGAGATGGGTCATAAATAAATATTTTTCAAACAGTGAAGTGATCTCTTTCATCGCGATGCAGTTCTACAGCTGTGGATGCTTACAGTACAAAATTTGCTGCAATCTTTCAGTGCAAAAATAGAATTACAAAAATTCTAAGAATCAGAAGCTCATATGGTGTTGATGGAATTTCAAACAGAACTCAGAAAAGTTGTTATAACTGAATAAGTAACGTCCTTAGTAAAACATGTAGTGCATCACTGTCACAGGGAATTTTACAAGACAGATTTAAATATGCAATTGTTAATTCTCTTTATAAGAAAATGATCAGAAAGACTTAAATAATTATAGTCAAATTTCCTTTTTTACTTCTTTTTCCGAAATAATCTAAATAGTAGTGTACTCAAAAGTAGACTCACATTTTAGTACAAGCAACTTGGCTAGCATGAGAGCTAGTCAACATAGAGACTGATTTTTTTCACTGATGTTTATTATTCCATTTCAATGTTTACGTGATCTCTTTAAAGTGCTCCCCTTCTAGTTCAATGCACTTTTTACAGCGTCCCTACCAGTCCTTAAACACATGGAGCTGGCTATTCTGCGTCAGGTCCTTGAGAATTGGCTCACTTTTTTTTAACACTGCTTCAGAGTTATCAAATCGAATACCCCGAAGCTTTGCCATTAGTGATGGGAATAAAAAAAATTCGCAGGACGCAAGATCCGGGCCATAAGGCGAATGCGGTACACACGTAACAGTGAATTGAGCATGCAACTGAATGGCTTGATATGCGAAGTGAGGCCACGTATGATCATAATAAAGCCGCCACCCAGTCCGAGAAACGTCTGGTCGTTTCCTTGCATTGTACTGCCTCAGTTTAGCCAATACGGACGTGTAGTGCGCTGCTGTAACACTTGTCGGCCAACTGCATGGTGGCAAATCGTTCCATAACAGTCAAAAAATGTGAACACGCTTTTCCTGCAGATGGAACAACGTTCGACTTTTTTGGTGTTGGAGAACCTGGCGATTTCCTTCAGGTTCACAATGACGCACCCATGAGTCATCATCGGTGATAATCGATTCCAGAAATGCATCCCTTCCATCAGCAAAGAGACGCAGCATTTCACAGCTTATCCTCATTCGTACAGCTTTTCTTTGGGATATGACACGTAACGGACACTAGCATATGGAAATGATCATACATAATTGAAACAACATTGCTGTATGAAATTCTGAAAACTCCACTGAGGTTACATAATATTGTCCGCCAGTTTCAAGGACGCCCACAGCAGCTGTGTTGATGTTGACTTTAGTCACAGCAGAAACCTAAACACTGGGCCCACCTTGCTTAACACAGACATGTCGGCCTTCTTTGAAGTCCTTGAACCACTTAAACTCTGTTGCACAAAGTATTGCATCTTCACCATACGCTTTCTGCAGCTATTAGTTAAGTTTCAGTGGTTGCATGGTCTAAACGAGCACAAACTTTAACTGCGCCCTACTTCTCCTCTTGCGTCACCTCCATTGTCTGGTATGAGATATACAAAGCGCGTCTGCAAAACAGAACATTACTACCAACCTACCGGTACGTGCATGCTGCCGCCATTACATATTATACACAAAAACCCGCATTTTTCAAATATTCATGGTACAGATAGGCACTTATCACGGAAAAAATCAGTTTCATCTTTGTTGGTCAGCTCTCGTACTTCACAGTTTGGATTTCGGAAGGTGTGCTGCCGCGCGGGATTAGCCGAGCGGTCTCGGGCGCTGCAGTCATGGACTGTGCGGCTGGTCCCGGTTGAGATTCGAGTCCTCCCTCGGGCATGGGTGTGTGTGTTTGTCCTTAGGATAATTTAGATTAAGTAGTGTGTAAGTTTAGGGACTGATGACCTTAGCGGTTAAGTCCCATAAGATTTCACACACATTTGAACATTTTTTGAAGGTTTGCTCGACTGTGAATGCAACTTATACAAACAAATTCGCTAAATACTACAAAGCTTAAACAGTGAAATATAGCCAGCTGGTAATTTTTATGATTTTTCGAAGAAATTTGATTGTATAAATCATCTTACGCTCTTCTAAAACCTTTATGAAATTGGCAGCTTTACACACAACTGGTTTGGATCACACTTAACAAACAGAATGCACAAAAGCTGAATAGTGCGAACAACTTTGAAAGTTACCTGCCCTGTTTCAGAGGATCATTCTCAGCCTTCAAGGTCCGGGCAATCGCAGAAGGTGGGCTTACTGGTAGTTGGGAGCTCCAATGTTAGGCGCGTAATGGGGCCCCTTAGGGATACGGAGGGGAAGAAATCCAGTGTGCACTCCGTGTGCATTCCGGGAGGAGTCATTCCTGATGTGGAAAGGGTCCTTCCGGATGCCATGAAGAGCACAGGGTGCAGCCAGCTGCAGGTGGTGGCACATGTCGGCACTAATGACGTGTGTCGCTTTGGATCTGAGGAAATTCTCTCTGGATTCCAGCGGCTATCTGATTTGGTGAAGGCTGCCGGTCTTGCTTACGAGATGAAGTCAGAGTTCACCATCTGCAGCATCGTTGACAGAACCGACTGCGGACCTTTGGTGCAGAGCCGGGTGAAGGGTCTGAATCAGAGGCTCAGACGGTTTTGCGACCGTATTGGCTGCAGATTCCTTGACTTGCGCCATAGGGTGGTGGGGTTTCGGGTTCCGCTGAATAGGTCAGGAGTTCACTACACTCAGCTGGCGGCTATACGGGTAGCGGAGGCTGTGTGGCGTGGACTGGGCGGTTTTTTAGGTTAGAAGGCCTCGGGAAAGTGCGGGATGGGCTGCAATGTCAAAGGGTGCTTGGCAATTACAGGACGTGCTTGGATCAAGGAACAGTCGGAATTATAGTTGTAAATTGTTGTAGTTGCGCTGGAAAAGTCCCTGAGCTTCAAGCGCTAATAGAAAGCACAGAAGCTGATATCGTTATAGGTACAGAAAGCTGGCTAAAACCTGTAATAAGTTCTGCAGAAATTTTTACGAAGTCTCAGACGGTGTTCAGGAAAGATAGATTAGGCAGAATTGGTGGTGGAGTGTTTGTGTCTGTCAGTAGTGGTTTATCTTGTAGTGAAGTCGAAGTAGATACTCCGTGCGAATTGGTGTGGGTGGAGGTTATACTTAACAGCCGAATTAAGTTAATAATTGGCTCCTTCTACCGACCCCCAGACTCCGATGATACAGTTGCGGAACAGTTCAGAGAAAGTTTGAGTCTCGTAACAAATAAATACCCCACTCATACGGTTATAGTTGGTAGGAACTTCAACCTACCCTCGGTATGTTGGCAAAAATACTTGTTCAAAACCGGTGGTAGGCACAAAACGTCTTCCGAGATTGTCCTAAATGCATTCTCCGAAAATTATTTCGAGCAGTTAGTCCACGAACCCACGCGAATTGTAAATGGTTGCGAAAACACACTTGACCTCTTATCCACAAACAATCCAGAGCTGACAGAGAGCATCATAACTGATACAGGGATTAGTGATCACAAGGTCATTGTAGCTAGGCTCAATACCATTTCTTCCAAATCCATCAGAAACAAACGCAAAATAATTTTATTTAAAAAAGCGGATAAAGTGCCACTAGAAGCCTTCCTAAAAGACACTTTCCGTTCCTTCCGAACTGACTATGCGAATGTAGACGAGATGTGGCTCAAATTCAAAGATATAGTAGCAACAGCAATTGAGATATTCATACCTCATAAATTGGTAAGAGATGGAACGGATCCCCCGTGGTACACAAAAAAGGTCCGAACACTGTTGCAGAGGCAACGGAAAAAGCGTGCGAAGTTCAGAAGAACGCGAAATCCCGAAGATGGGCTAAAATTTACAGACGCGCGAAATTTGGCACGTACTTCGATGCGAGATGCCTTTAATAAGTTCCACAACGAAACTTTGTCTCGAAATTTGGTAGAAAATCCGAAGAAATTCTGGTCGTATGTAAAGTACACAAGCGGCAAGACGCAGTCAATACCTTCGCTGCGCAGTGCCGATGGTACTGTTATCGACGACTGTGTCGCTAAAGCGGAGTTATTGAACGCAGTTTTCCGAAATTCCTTCACCAGGGAAGACGAATGGAATATTCCAGAATTTGAAACACGAACACCTGCTAGCATGAGTCTCTTAGAAGTAGATACCTTAGGGATTGCGAAGCAACTCAAATCGCTTGATACGGGCAAGTCTTCAGGTCCAGATTGTATACCGATTAGGTTCCTTTCAGATTACGGTGATACTATAGCTCCCTACTTAGCACTCATATACAACCGCTCGCTCACCGATAGATCTGTACCTACAGATTGGAAAATTGCGCAGGTCGCATCAGTGTTCAAGAAGGGTAGTAGGAGTAATCCATTTAACTACAGACCTATATCATTGACGTCGGTTTGCAGTAGGGTTTTGGAGCATATACTGTATTCAAACATTATGAATCACCTCGAAGGGAACGATCTATTGACACGTAATCAGCATGGCTTCAGAAAACATCGCTCTTGTGCAACGCAGCTAGCTCTTTATTCGCACGAAGGAATGGCCGCTATCGACAGGGGATCTCAAGTTGATTCCGTATTTCTAGATTTCCGGAAAGCTTTTGACACCGTTCCTCGCAAGCGACTTCTAATCAAGCTGCGGAGCTATGGGGTATCGTCTCAGTTGTGCGACTGGATTCGTGATTTCCTGTCAGGAAGGTCGCAGTTCGTAGTAATAGACGGCAAATCATCGAGTAAAACTGAAGTGATATCAGGTGTTCCCCAGGGAAGCGTCCTGGGACCTCTACTGTTCCTGATCTATATAAATGACCTGGGTGACAATCTGAGCAGTTCTCTTAGGTTGTTCGCAGATGATGCTGTAATTTACCGTCTAGTAAGGTCATCCGAAGACCAGTATGAGTTGCAAAGCGATTTAGAAAAGATTGCTGTATGGTGTGTCAGGTGGCAGTTGACGCTAAATAACGAAAAGTGTGAGATGATCCACATGAGTTCCAAAAGAAATCCGTTGGAATTCGATTACTCGATAAATAGTACAATTCTCAAGGCTGTCAATTCAACGAAGTACCTGGGTGTTAAAATTACGAACAACTTCAGTTGGAAGGACCACATAGATAATATTGTCGGGAAGGCGAGCCAAAGGTTGCGTTTCCTTGGCAGGACACTTAGAAGATGCAACAAGTCCACTAAAGAGACAGCTTACACTACACTCGTTCGTCCTCTGTTAGAATATTGCTGCGCGGTGTGGGATCCTTACCAGATGGGATTGACGGAGGACATCGAAAGGGAGCAAAAAAGGGCAGCTCGTTTTGTATTATCACGTTATAGGGGAGAGAGTGTGGCAGATTTGATACACGAGTTGGGATGGAAGTCATTACAGCATAGACGTTTTTCGTCGCGGCGAGACCTTTTTACGAAATTTCAGTCACCAACTTTCTCTTCCGAATGCGAAAATATTTTGTTGAGCCCAACCTACATAGGTAGGAATGATCATCAAAATAAAATAAGAGAAATCAGAGCTCGAACAGAAAGGTTTAGGTGTTCGTTTTTCCCGCGTGCTGTTCGGGAGTGGAATAGTAGAGAGATAGTATGATTGTGGTTCGATGAACCCTCTGCCAAGCACTTAAATGTGAATTGCAGAGTAGTCATGTAGATGAAAGATGAGAAAATTTTAGGGACTTGGTGCAAATTACGAAGGAAGTACAGAAACGTTCAGTTTTGGATCCATTCCTATTCATTACAAAAGTGAATGACCTTCATCTTAACATTCATCAAGTATAATTTGTACTTTGAGCAGACGGCACTAGTATTACGATGAATCCCATCAGAAGGAAAGCATCATAAAAGATTAATGGTTTTCAAGGAACTAGTAGTTGATTTCCTGAAAATAGACGCACATCTGATTTTGAGAAAACACAACATATTCGGTATGTAAAACCAATAGAGGCATACGAACAATCGATGTAACATATGAGCAGGGATGACTAAATAGTAAAGAGGAAAGAACGCTCCAATTTTTTGTGTGTGATTATTGACGAAAACTTGAAGTGCACGAGGCACAGTACTTAGCTGCACATACAGTGAAGTTCAACTGTTTTCGCTCTTCGTATAATTGCTAATCTTGCAAACAAATGAATCAGCCTCCTTACATACTTTACATATTTCTCTCAATAATATCTTATTGAATAATTTGATAGGTTAACTCATCAATTAGAAAGAAATTGCTGAGTGCACAAAAGCGAACAGTAAGAATATTATGTGCTATTCGTCCGCAGTCGTCATGTAGCAACTGCATCATCAGAATACACAAGTATTTTCCTGACTGAAATTCGCTGTAAATAATCCATTAAAATTTGAAAATAATACTGATGTCAATACCTACAACAGCAGAGGGTCGAATGGCGTTTATTACTCATTATTAAACCGGTCTGTGCCATAGAAAGGAGTTCAATATGCAGCAATAAAATTTTTTGGTCATTTACCCAATACCATAAAAATCTGACTGGTAGTAAAGCAAGCTTTAAATCCGACCTAAAATCGTTTCTCGTGGACAATTTCTTCTATTCCACAGACAAGTTTTATTTAAAAATTAGTAGTCTGAAACTGAAAAGAAAAAATAAGCTTGTTTTTCACTGTAGTCACATTTAGGGAATAAAAAAATATCAATTCCTTAATTCTACGAAAGATCGGTATCCAAAAATTGGAAAGTTGCACAGGTCACACCAATATTCAAGAAAGGTAGTAGGAGTAATCCACTAAATTACAGGCCCATGTCGTTAACGTCGATATGTAGCAGGATTTTAGAACATATTGAAACGTCCCCTTAGAAAAATTATACAAGACTGTGCTTAAACTGAAACACAATATTTTTGGCGCAACGCAATCTGACTTCCAAAAATCCCTATGAAAGAATGGCCCTGACTAACATTAACCTATATGTTTCACAAATCACTTATCTCACAAAAATCTTCGTTACTCAAGCTACTGCAACACAGCGAGCGCCACTACTGCCAGCTAAATAAAAGATTCAAACTACTGAAGGCACTAACTACTGATAGGCATAGTTAGCAAATGAAAGATTTTAATACAGAACAAACAATGTATTTACCTTAATAGTCATTATATATATATATATATATATATATATATATATATATATATATATATATATCAGTTCATGACACCAATTCTTACAAATTTCAAAACTCCGCCATCTCTCTCCCCACGTCCACCACTGCTGGCGGCTCACCTCCAACTGCGCAACGCTACGCGCTGTTAGCATCCAGCTGCCGCTGCCCAACACTACAATGGCAGACAACAATGCAAACCAGCCACAGACTGCACACGGCACAGCCAGTGATTTTTCATACAGAGCGCTACGTGGCGTTACCAATAAGAAAACGTAAACAGCCTACTTACAATATATTGTGTTCGAACGTAATGAATTACCTCGAAGAAAACGGTCTATTGACACACAATCAACATGGGTTTACAAAACATCTTTCCTGTGAAACACAACTAGCTCTCTACTCACATGAAGTGCTGAGTGCTATGACAAGGGATTTCAGATCGACTCCGTATTTATGGATTTCCGGAAGGCTTCTGACACTGTACCAAATGAGCGGCTCGTAGTGAAATTGCGCGCTTATGGAATATCGTCTCAGTTATGTGACTGGATCTGTGATTTATTGTCAGAAAGGCCACAGTTCGTTTTAATTGACGGAAAGTCATCGAGTAAAACAGAAGTGACTTCTGGCGTTCCCCAAGGTAGTGTTATAGGCCCTTTGCTGTTCATTATCTATATAAACGATTTGGGAGACAATTTGAGCTGCCGTCTTCGGGTGTTTGGAGATGACGCTGTCGTTCATCACAAGGTCAAAATAAAATGCTAAACGATTTAGAAGAAATATCGTAATGGTGTAAAAGTGACAGTTGACCTTAAATAACGAAAAGTGTGAGGTCATCCACATGAGTGCTAAAAGGAACGCGTTAAACTTCGGTGATGCGATATAAATCAGGCTAATCTAAAAGCCGTAAATTCAACTAAATACCTAGGTATTACAATTACGAACAATTTAAATTGGAAGGAACACATAGAAAAGGCTGTAGGGAAGGTTAACCAAAGATTGCGTTTCATTGGCAGGACACTTAGAAAATGTAACAGACCTACTAAGGAGACTGCCTACACTACGCCTGTCCGTCCTTTTTTAGATTACTGTTGCGTGGTGTGGGATCCTTACCAGATAGGACTGACTGAGAACATCGAAAAAGTTCAAAGAAAGGCAAAACGTTTTGTATTATCGCGAAATATGGGAGAGAGTGCCACTGAAATGATACAGGATTTGGGCTGTACATCATTAAAAGGAAGGCGTTCTTCGTTGCGACGGAATCTTCTCACGAAATTCCAATCACCAACTTTCTCCTCTGAATGCGAAAATATTTTGTTGACACCGACTTACGTAGGGAGGAACGATCAAAAATATAATATAAGGGAAATCACAGCTCATACGGAAAGATATAGGTGTTCATTGTTTCCATGCGCTACACTAGATTGGAATAATAGAGAATTGTGAAGGTGGTTCGATGAACCCTCTGCCAGGCACTTAAATGTGATTTGCAGAGTATCGGTGTAGATGTAGAATGTTAACATTAATCGCATATACATATCCTGCAAGTTAACTCGTTCCACGTCATTTCGATAAAACAATCGTTCAAATGATCTATGGAACATGAAGCTAACAAACTAACTTATGCTCATACAAGACTTGAACAACAGACAAGAACTTTTGTAAAACTTAATAGCAGGAGGGAGTTAATGTCGAAGAAATTGTTGACCTAAGAATGCAGTAAGAGTTCGACAGAGAACTGAATGATATGATCTCAAAGAAGTAAGCAAAAATTGATAATCTACTTTCAGAGCTGCTGAAACCTCTGGGAATTCAGAAGTGGAAGGTTATTTGGGTTAATGACAAAAGTATACGGGCGGATAACTTGTCATCAGATTTCCAGGAAAATGTTAGCATCAAATTTCCGAACAGGACACGAAACTGTCGAAAGATCAGTCGTGCTTGTATATCTAGAATAATATACAATAGATTACAGAGAAAAATCTGAAGAATTAGTGGACAGAAATAAGTTTTGTGTAATTCTCATTTTGTGTTAAGTAAAAGGAAGAAAACGAAAGAAAAAAATCTGAATACTTTCATGAGAATTGAGACCATAGCGAAAGAAGTATTCTATAGTATCTGTAAAAGCTAAGTGGTACTAGTATAATTGGGAAAACAAGCAAAACCAATGTAGGAGGAATAATTTTATTTATTGCATCAGAAGTTTTATTCTATGTATCATTATTCTGAGCAATCTTTAGTAGAAGACTGGCGCCAACAATTGAATTAGGAATGACGCCTTAAGATTTTAAGGTAGGGCTGCAGCTTATCACCAGTATTGTTTAACACGTACACCGAAGAAGCAGTGCAAGAAGTTAAAGACGATTGGAGAACAGGAATAAATTGCAAGATGAAGAAATACCAAGGCAAGTTTCACGAAAAACATGACCTTTCTGGTTGGCAGTGAGGAAAGTGTAGAAGATTTGGTCAAAAGTATCCAGACACTAGATGTCAGGAGAGGCCACCGTGTTGTCAGTAGATCAGCAACAGAAGAATGGGTCAAGCAGGAGACCTCAGTGCTTTCAAACCTAGACTAGTCTTTGGATGTTACCTGAGTAACAAATCTATCATTGACATTTCAATGCTTCTATAACTAGCCAAGTCGACTGTCCGTGATGTGATTCTGAACTAATAACGCGAAGGAACAATCACTGTTACAAACAAGAACAGGCAGACATCACGTACTGAGGGACAGGTTCCATCGAGCATTTCGGAGTATGGTTGTAAAAAATCGCATGAAATCAGGGAAGGAATCACTCGTAAATTACGAAGTCCTACCAGCAACCCAGCTAGCACAATGACTGTGCCTCGGCAGTCAAAAAGAGAGGGTCACAATGGTGGAGCAGCTCTGCATGAGCCAAACATCCACATATTCTATGGTAAGAGACGCTTAAGTGCTGTAAAGAGGGACGCTACTGGACGGCGGTGACTGGAAACAAGTGAATCGGAGTCATGAATCAGGCTGTAGCCTATGACAATCCGATGGAGGGTTTTCGGTTTGGGGAATGCCTAGAGAAGGTTGCCTTCCATCATATCTAGTGCCAACAGTGAAGTACAGGGGTGAAGGTGTTACGGTAGAGGGTGTGTTTCGTGGTTAGGGTGCGGCCAAGACACTAAAAGCGAAAGGATATGAACAAATCTGACAACATTGTGTACTGCGTACTGTAGATGAACGAGGATTGTATTAGCATCACAATGCACTCTGCCGTACAGCAGCGTCTATGAGGCAATGGTTTATGGGCAAAGACATGCCTGGACTGACTTGTCCAAAGTCAAAACCTAAATCCAAATTAACACTTTTGGGATGAGTCAGAGAGTGCGACGTAGCTCTAGACCCCAGCGTACATCATTACCTTCTTTGGTTTTGGCAGTAGATTAAGAATGGGCTGCCATTTCTCCACATGTATTCGAACACGCCACTGACAGAGTTCCGGCCAGAGTTCAAACCATCATCAGGGCGAAGCCTCGACACATCCCATATTAGTGTCCACTAATCGGTCTCCGAATGCTTTTGATCAGATGGTGTATGTTGATTGGAATTAATAGCACAATACTGTTATATATGGGTTACGCATCAACAAAAATAAGACGAAAGTGATGTTTGTAGAAGGAAGAAGAGAAGATCGCTTAGAATCAAAACACGGGAGTACACAGCTGTACAGATGTTTAAGAATCCACGAATAGATAATTATAAATTTAAAGAGCAATGTTGTTGTTGTTGTTGTTGTTGTTGTTCTTGTTGTTGTGGCCTTCAGTGAAGAGACTGGTTTGATGCAGCTCTCCATGTTACTCTATCCTGTGCAAGCGTCTTCATCTCCAAGTACCCACTGCAACCTGCATCCTTCTGAACATGCTTAGTGTATTCATCTCTTGGTCTCCCTCTACGATTTTTACCTCCAAGCTGCCCTTCAATACTACATTAGTGATTCCTTGATGCCTCAGAACATGTCCTACCAACCAATACCTTCTCATAGTCAAGTTTGCCACAAATTCCTTTTCTCCCCAATTCTATTCAGTACCTCCTCATTAGTTAGTGATCTAACCATTTAAACTACAGCGTTCTTCTGTAGCACCACATTTAGAAAACTTCTATTCTCTTCTTGTCTAAACTGTTCATCGTCCTTGTTTCGCTTCCATACATCGGTATACTCCATACAAATACACTTAAGTCTATACTCGATGTTAACAAATTTCTCTTATTCAGAAACGCTTTCCTTTCCATTGCCAGCCTACATTTTATATCCTCTGTACTCCGAACATCATCAGTTATTTTGCTCCCCAAATAGCAGAACTCATCTATTACTTTAAATGTCTCATTTCATAACCCAATTCCCTCAGCATCGCCGGATTTAATTCGACTACATTCCATTATTCTCGTTTCGCTTTTGCTGATCTTCATCTTATATATTCCTTCGAAGACACTGTACATTCCGTTCAACTGCTCTTCCAGGTCCTTTGCTGTCTCTGACACAATTACAATGTCATCGGCAAACTTCATAGTTTTTATTTCTTCCCCATGGATTTTAATTCCTACTTCAAATTTCTCTTTTGTTTCCTTTAACGCTTGCTAAATATATAGATTGAATAACACCGGGGATAGGCTACAACCCTGCCGCACTCTCTTCCCAAACGCTGCTTCCCTTTCGTGCCCCTCGACTCTTATAACTGCCATCATATTTCTGTACAAAATGTAAATAGGCTTTCACTCCCTGTATTTACCCTTACCACCTTCAGAATTTGAAAAAGAGTAGTCCAGTCTTCATTATCAAAAGCTTTTTCCAAGTCTACAAATTCTAGAAACGTAGGTTTGCCTTTCCTTAATCTATTTTCTAAGATAAGCCGTAGAGTCAGTATTGCCTCACGTGTTCCAACATTTATACGGAAGCCAAACTGATCTTCCCCGTTGTCGGCTTCTACCAGTTTTTCCATTCATCTGTAAAAAAGAATTCGTTTCAGTGTTTTACCGCCGTGACTTATTAAACTCATAGTTCGGTAATTTTCATACCTGTCAACACCTGCTTTCTTTGGGATTGGAATTATTATATTCTCCTTGATATCTGAGGGTATTTCGCCCGTCTCCTACATCTTGCTCACCAGATGGTAGAGTTTTGTCGTAGCCGGCTCTCCCAAGGGTATCAGTAGCTCTAATGAAATGTTGTCTACTCCCGGGGCCCTGTTTTGACTTAGGTCTTTCAGTGCTCTGTCAAACTCTTCACTCAGTATCATAGCTCCAATTTCACCTTCATCTACGTCCGCTTCCATCAAAATATTGCCCTCAAGCACATCGGCCTTGTAACCCTCTATATACGCCTTCAACCTTTCTGCCTTCCCTTCTTTTTTTAGAACTGGTTTTCGATTTGAGCTCTTGATAGTCGTACAAGGGGTTCTCTTTTCTGCAAAGGTCTCTTTAATCTTATTGTAGGCAGTATCTATCTTACCCCTAGTGACATATGACTCTACATCCTTACATTTGTCATCTGGCCACCCCTGCTTAGCCATTTTGCACTTACTGTCGGTCCCACTTTTGAGTTGTTTGTATTCCTTTTTGTCTGCTTCATTTACTGCATTTTTATATTTTCTGCTTTCATGAATTAAATTCAATATCTCTTCTGTCACCCGAGGATTTCTACCAGTCCTCCTCTTTTTACGTACTTGATCTTCTGCTACCTTCACTATTTCATCTCTGAAAGCTACCCATTCTTCTTCTATTGTATTTCTTTTACCCGTTCTTGTCAATCGTTCCCTATGGCTCTCTCTGAAACTCTCTGCAACCGCTGCTTCTTTCAGTTTATCCATGTCGTAGCTCCTTAAATTTCCCGCTGTTTTGCAGTTCCTTTAGTTTTAATCTACAGTTGATAACCAATAGACTGCGGTCAGGGTCCACATATGCCCCTGGAAATGTCTTAAAATTTATAACGTGGTTCCTAAATCTCTGTCTTACTATTATATAATCTTCTCAAACCTTCCAGTATCTCTAGACCTCATTCGCGTATACAACCTTCTTTTATGATTCCAAAACCAAGTATTAGCTATGATTAAGTTATGCTCTGTGCAAAATTGTACCAGGTGGCTTCCTCTTTCATTCCTTACTCCCAGTCCATCTTCAACTACCACTTTTCCTTAGAGAGAGAAAATACAAGGGCAGACGAAGACTTAGTATGTTAAACAGATTGTAGGCGATTTTGGTTAGCAGTTCGGTAAACCAGCTGCTAAAGGATTAAAACCACAAGGTGTTTACAGATAAATAGCGACATCAAACCAGGTTGCAGAAAAATGACTAAGAGAGAGTGTTGCGAAAAACTCTGAGCAGCCTAATTATATTACTACGACTATTAGCACGGACCTGTAATTAATGTCAGAAATTGTTAAAAATACCTTGTAGCGGTGATAAGTTGTTAGGAACGCTCAAAAACTGTAATTTCACATCCGACACTATCTGCAACGAAAAGCTGAAACAACTTTCTTTCACGATAATAGAAATTCTGTTAGCCTTTGTTATCAGTTGAGTAATAGAATACGATGTCGAAAGTTCGTAAATATGGGATGTTATGTGTAGCAGAAGGTACTGATTACCGTTATCGCTTGGCTGATACCCTAACACTTTCATGTACAACAGTGAAATAAGCATAGTCTTCGGTAAATGGTTAAATATTCCCACATATTATGCCTGTGATTCCAAGGCGATGTACGAATTGTGAAATCACACTTCCCTCAAATTGTCTTGCATATGCCTTGCCTTATTGCAGTCTACCGAAGTCCTTACGCGTCAGCTTGACTCAGCTTGAAGTGATCTCAGATCTAGCGATTTCAGTCCGTGTACGATAGTGGCAAGAGTGAGAAAAAGCTTTCCAAAGTACAAGTCGACCTACGATTCTTCAGCAGATCTCACCACGACTTCCAATCTCTAGTGTAATGTACACTTACGTGACAAAAATCATCGAATAGCGATATGCACATGTACGGAAGCCGGTAGTCCATACACAACGTATCAAAAAGCAGTGCATTGGTGGAGCTATAGTTTGTACTCAAGTGATTCATGTGAAAAGGTGTCCTACATGATTATGGCCACGCAACGGGAATTAACAGATTCTGAACGCGGAATGGTAGATGGAGCTAGATGCACGAGAGATTCCATTTCGGAAATCGTTAGGGAATTCACTATTCCGAGATCCACAGTGTCAAGAGAGTGCAGAGACTATTAAATTTTAGGCATTACTTCTCATCACGGACAATGCAGCAACGACCGATAGCAGCAGCGTTTGCATAAAGTTGTCAGTGCTAACAGACGAGCAACACCGCGTGTAATATCCGCAGAAATCGATCTGGGACGTACGACAGACAATCCCTTAACACAGTGCGGCGAAATTTGTCCTTAATGGGGTGTGACAGCAAACGACCGACGCGAATAGCTTTTGTAACAGCACAACATCGACTAAGCGTCTCTCCAGGCATCGTGACCGTATCGGTTGGACACTGAACGACTGGAAAACCCAGGCGTGGTCAGATGAGTCCCGATTTCAGTTGGTAAGAGCTGATGGCAGGGCCCGAATGTGGCGCAGACCCAATGAAGCCACAGATCCAAGTTGTCAACAAGGAACTGTATAAAGTAGTGGTGGCTCCGTAATGGTGTGGGCTGTGTTTACATGAAATGGACTGAGTCCTATGGTCGACCTGAAATGATCTTTGACGGGAAATGGTTAAGTTCGGCTACTTGAAGACGAAAAAATGATGGGATTTTTATGGATTACAATGCTCCATGTCATTGAGCCACAATTGCTAACAATTTCAAATATTGGTTCGAAGAACATTATGCATTCTTGGAGCGAATGATATTGCCACCCATTTCTCCCGACATTAATCCCATCGAACATTTATGCGACGAAATCAAGAGGTTATTTGTGCACAAAATCTGCACCGGCAACACTTACGCAATTGTGGACGGCTAGAGGTAACATGGCTCAAGATTTGCTGCAATTCGCCGGGCTAAAGGAGGTTCGACACGATTTTAGGAGATCAGCTCCGTGTATGCTTCAGTGAACAGCTGTCACAGAAAAATGCTACATAGCTTTAATGAGGTTTTCCTGAATCTGTTTCTCACGCCGGTGTAAATGTCTGTCCCTGTGTGTGACGCAAATGAAACGTATCATAAAAATCTGTTCGTCTTTGGAACTGAAATCGCTTTATTTTTCGGCAGTTATTCTGTCTTTTACACAACCACATGAACTAGAACAAACAACTGATTTAAATCCGTCAAATACACGTTTCGAAGCAAACCAAACAACTCTTGGTCACGTGCGCGGGAAAACGAGTGCAGTGATCAAGGCATCTCCCTGTAAGCAGGAGACGCGGGTTCGAACCCCAGTCTGGCACAAATATTCAACTTTCCCCACTGATGGCTGGCAGCCAATATCTGTAATTCCTTTGAGACTTAAATCTTTCTGTGCAAGCTCTGATTTTTCTTATTTTATTATAATGACCATTTCTCCCTATGTAGGTTGGCGCTAACAAAATATTTTGAAAATATGAGGAGAAAGTTGGTGATTAAAATTCCACAAGAAAATGGTGCCACAGAAGAAAACGCCTTCGTTTTAATGATTGCCAACCAGTTAACGTATCATGTCCGGGCCATTCTCTCTCCTGTTTCCCCATAATAAAAACGATATGCTCTTCTTTATCGATGTCCTCCGTCAGTCCCACATGACGCGGAATCAACACCGTAGACTTGTTGCAGTTTCTAAGTGCTCTGCCAACGAATCACAGTCTATAACACTATCACTGCCTCTCGTTTATGTTCCGAATCTATTTTGTTAACCAATTATGGTATACAGAAGCAGTACAATGTTACCCTCTGTCAGGAGTTTGTAGTTTTGACCGAGAATTGCCTAAAGGAGGTTGCCTATCGGACATCAAATTTAGAATCACGTAAATACACAACTAGAAACAGATACGGTTTAGAAACTATTTTCATTAACCAAATTGTTCTAATGATGCGGTCGCCAGCCTAATTAGACACAGAAGTGTGTGACATTCCTTTTTAAAAGAAAAAGTAAGCAGTTTTAGTGGAAAGACACAGCCTATACTTTTAAGGTACGAAAGTGCAATGAACCCAGCAAACAAGGAAATGGTAAAGTAGGTACTGACAGTCGTAACAGAACAAACCTATTTTCATAAACACAATAAATACTAACACACTTTTGTATTCAAGGCCTAGTCAAACTAAATAGATTTAATAACATGACACATGGAAGTCACTATTGAATTGGAAATTGGGCATGGCCTATTCTTCCTTCAACAGATATTTTCTGTACAGTACAAATTTACATAATATTCACATGCAGTAAGATTCACACTATTCTTTAAAGTCAAAGAAGTAACTGTACTCATGGATAATGACATTCCTAGCCACTTTACCTTCAGTGAGGATAAAACAGTAAGCGGGTACTCATAAACTGATATTACACTTTTTTAGCACACAATGAGCACAGAACTCAACAGAAATATCAAGACTAGATAGAACTTCTTATAATCAAGAAACTTAGTAAAATTCAGCAACTTTCTATGGGGGATGGGGGGGGGGGGGAGGGGGTTAATCTTGACCACTGTAGTAAAACAAACTAAACATACTTGCATAAACAATCTAAAGAATGCCCACTTAACAAATCTGTTTCATAGTTCTTTACCTTTTTAAACTAAAAATGAGAAATTTTGGAAGATCACAAAACAAAAAATATGAAAAATTTCACATACCGTGAGGCTCTCACAAAAGCTACACTTACTTCCTCCCTCGACTTCACCAAAATCCACAATAATATTAGATAATTTACTTCGCTCAGTTTTGAACAAATTTAATAAGGTAATAGTCTTTTCTTTTGAATACTGTTTTTCAAAATCAGGACACTCGGAAGTTATAGTTCAAACGGGAGGATCCTGAAAGGTGTTGTGATAAGGAAAACGTCAAGGTAGGTACATAAATTCAGGTATAAGTTACCTTATATTTAAGCACACTAAAACATCTAATGAGCTGATCCTTCACTTTACGTATCTGCAATTCCTACATTCCGTTACAGTGATTGTGCAATGTAGTAGCGAGTACATATTGCCAGATGGATTTGCAGTAGGTAATGTTGAGCTCTGTCGTTCCTTGGTATCGACGATCCTCAGATTATTAAGTATCTTTTTCAGAATAGAGCCAGCTATTTATCCATCCATCCGAGGCTTTGGTACAGTGGAAAACAGCACAAAAAGCTCTCTCGGCACCAGTACAATACACGACTTTTACATAAGCTGTTGGAAGTTTGGCAGCTTGTCCTCGACTAACTCTTGTTTCCACCTTTCTATCCCTGCCAACCACATTTTGCGCGGCACAACTTTTCGTTCCAGAGGGGAACTACACCACCTTTTCACCTTACAATAAACTTAAAGCCCTAAGTGAAGATCAGTAATTACATAGAAGCAACCAAATATTTTAAATAAAACGGAACATCTGCACATATTGATATTTCTACAAAAATTATTTAAACAAAATTATTCAGTCTTAAAAATAATCAAAGAGATTGCGTGAGAAAGGCAAAACATATCATTTGCTCATATTGTACATATTACATAGATTACACTTCCTACAATCTAAAAGACATCAAAGTTTTTAACAGAGAAAAGAAATACACTTCTATACAGTACCGAACCAGTCATACAATAATTACAGAAGTTCAACGACGGAATGTGGAACAAAACAGAAAGCAAAATGAATCATCAAAAGGTTTGTAGTGTTTGAGCTATGGTGCTACAAGTCTTTTGTTTGCTTTTCTCACAACAGTATTTATGTGATCATCCCAGTTTAAGATATTCGTAATTATAATACCCAAATGTTTAGTTGAACTGAGAGACCTAGAATTATGTGATTTATCATGTAATAGAAATTTAGAGTATTTCTTTTAGTACTCAAGTGGATAAGTTCACACTTTTCATTATTTAGAGGCAATTGCCGCTTTTCGCAGCATACAGATATCTTGTACAAATCATTTTGCAATTGGCTTTGACCATCTGATGGCTTGACAAGATAGTAAATGACAGCAACATCTGCAGACAAATTGGGAGGCCTACTCACATTGCTTCCTGTGTCTTTTATGTAGATGAGGGACAGCAGAGGGACTATAACACTTCGTTGAGGAACACCAGATATTTTCTTCTGTTTTATTCGATCGCTTTCTGTCAGTACTACCAACTGCGACCTTTCTGACAGCAACTCATGAATCCAGTCGCACAACTGGAACGATTCTCCATAGGCATGCTATTTGATCAGATGTCGTATGTGAGGAACGTTGTCAGAAGCCTTCTATAAATCTAAAAATAAGGGGTCAATTTGGCATCCCCTGTCAATAGCACTCGTTACTTCATGAGAAAAAGACCTAGTTACGTGACATCACCATTAGCCTCGCGCAGTGAATGTACTGATGATTTATTGATGCTGGTGTACTTTACATAAGGTCGGAATCTCTTTGGGTTTTCTGCCAGATTTCGAGACAGAGTTTCGTTTGAAAACTACTAAAAGCATCTCGCTTTGAAGTTCAAGCAAACTTTTGAGCTTTAGGATTTTGCGTCCAAGACCAAAATTGTAACATTTGATCGACAACGTCAGTATAGAAACGGGAAGTAGCGATCGTGATGTCATTATACGGCAGCAACTATGATTGCGAAAGTCAATAAATGACCCAAGAAGGCTATGATAGTACTTCTGCTTGACAGAGCAAATAAGCAGTGACAGTGACACTGAACTGACATAGATGTACATAGATCAAATATACTCGATAGGTAAAAGTCGCTTCGAACAAGTCTTGCATGATCTGGGCATTTACGCGCTATTGACCGTAGACTTTCTTTGAATTACACTAAAACTGTCAGAGGGATATCGGGTGGCCGAACAAAAACATCCAACAATTAACTTGGTTTCACCTACACCTGTTATGCGCGACCAGATAACTTCACTGTCACACCCAACTCCGATCTCAATAGCTGCTATGAGTACTTCCCTTCTGCAAATATGTGGGAATTTAAGGAACTGGGACCAGGATAAACTGAAAGAACCAGAGGTTGTACAGAGTTTCATGGAGAGCATAAGGGAACAATTGACAGGAATGGGGGAAAGAAATACAGTAGAAGAAGAATGGGTAGCTTTGAGGAATGAAATAGTGAAGGCAGCAGAGGATCGAACATAGATTCAAAGATGAGGGACCACTAACATTGGCACTGCAATAAAGTTCCATTACTTGGGTGTCGACTTTACAGAGTTTACCCAGAGTAACACAGCAAAAACGTACAACAGTTACTGCAGTCCATCCATTTTCATATTCACCACAACCTCCTATGCAGTCTGAATCCATTTGAGAGAGTGAAATATTTCAACACGTATGTAGCCGCTCAAGTACTCCCTCTACCATCGATCTTGAGGTATTAACTCTAATAGGCCATTAGATACTGACAACATCTTAGAGGCACAGTGCCTGGAGATTCAATGGCTGACAGTGTCGAAGACTGCCCATACATGTTTCCTTCTTGACATCAGTGTTTTCGTACCAGATTTCCGTACAGCCAATGACTACATCGTATCAGTTTGGATAAATCGCCACTTTCAACAAGTTACCATTCAAGGACACTGACGAGCACTGCCTTACATGCACTATGAAAGCCAAGGTCTGCTTCCAGATGCAATGTATGTTGTGGTGCTACCTCAATGATCCACCGGAAAAGGTTGGCCTTTGTCTCCTACTCCTTCTGCACACTTCTCATTTCCCCCCAGCTAAGCACCATGCTGTCATATGATCATGAGGTCAAGCTATCACTTGCCTTTCCATGATTCCCCATGCTCTACACTTGATTTTTGTTGCCACATACTGGAACTCACAGTACTCTCGAATTTTTATCCAGATACCGTCGGACCTTCGAACGTTATTTGCGAAGTGTGATTAACAATCAGTTCCAGAGTACCCAACCAGCTACGTTCTTGACAAGTGTATGATCATTTCCAGGACTATGTGGCATACCAACACGTGCAGGATGGCGACCGGAATGTATGCTGGGGGAACTCCACAGTCAACAACTTATTTTTTATTTTTTTCTGAGTTTAAATTTTAGTTCATGTGTTTGTCTGTCCGTAATGTTGGGGGCATCACCCCATCCCCACCCGCACAGTAGGAACGGTCTGTTACACTGACCCTGACCAGTTCTCCTCTCATATACAAATATATTTTTAAAAATAAATAAAAACTAAAAATAACAGTAATATAATAAAAGGATATTTCTGTCAGTTACCTTGATCTAATTGTTTTCCCATCACATCCCTCACAATGGAGAGCACGAGCAAGTCGTGGCCAGGCCTCAGGCTGCGACTCATGCCAGCTTCACCTTCCTATCTCCCCTGTCACAACTCAGCTATGTGATCTGGTAAAAATGAAAAGAAAACTTGGTATCGCTGAAAAGTACTAACTGGCTAATCACTGCAGTGCTGATTAGAATCTCCATAAGATTCTTTTTTTTTTATTCTTTCTGTTCATTTCGAATAGCCTAGAAGTTTAATTCTAAAATTCATTAAATGTATGCTCATGAACATATATTTAATCATTTTTATGAAAAAAACACATCTCCTTGTTTCTAACTACTTATCAAATACAGAACTCTAGTCTCCATTTTAAATACAAATTCTTAATTATTGATATTTTATTAAGGATTATTAATAAATTTATAATGTTTTTTAATTTAAACAATTTGCATTAACAATCTGTTATAAATTAGGGATAATTTGAGAATTTATATTTGCAATTCATGAAATATGTAGTTAGAGACAAGAAGATAAGTTTCATAACAAAATTAAAGTTCACTGGAAATCTTCAAAGTAGATTTTTGCGGGATGTTTTATTATATATATATATATATATATATATATATATATATATATATATATATATATATGTGTGTGTGTGTGTGTGTGTGTGTGTGTGTGTGTGTGAGAGAGAGAGAGAGAGAGAGAGAGAGAGAGAGAGAGAGAGAGAGATAGAGAGAGAGAGAAAGAGAGAGAGGAGAGAGATTTATAAGCTTTTTATGCTAAACTACATGGATCTTCAATGAACAGGTCCACTCCCATAGGAAATGATTTTTTAATTTTTCCCAGCATTTATTATAAGCATGGCTGTACACTTTGGGTACTGTGTGGTACCAATGTCTGATTCTGATAGACACTTCTATTTCCATTTTATTTTTGTATAGTGCATGTCCCCTCACTTTCCACCCTCGCCCCCACCCCTACCCCTTTGTTTCTACCATCTGTGTTTCATATTCTATGGTTTGAGTGTAGGGTTACGCTATGTATTTCATACTTTGAGTTTATATCTTTTACAAAGCTTAAGAATACGCTATAATTTTAATGCCTGGCAGTACATGGTACCAAGTGATATTTTTTAGCTTTATACGGACACAAGGTGTGAGCTCCCATGACTGATCTTTGTTTATATTAAAATATCACCCCTGTTCCCCCTCCCCCCCCCCCACCACAAACCCACCTCAGTTTCTACAATTATGTTACATATTTTATGATTTGAGATGCACAATTACACTAAGTTTTATAAAGCCTCAAAAGTCATTACAATTTTAGTGTTTGACAGTACAAGGTACTAAACAACATTTCTTAGTTTTATATGGACATAATTTGTAACCTCTCATGATTGATTTCTGTTTATACTAAATTACCTCCTATATTTTGATAGAAACTGGTTGTACTCGTTAGCAGAAAATGCTCCTTTGATTTAACGTAAGTGCAGTGACGCATATTGGGTACATTCTGGTACCAGATTTGGGTTTGACAGAGTTGTATCTTAGTTCAAAAGAAAATATTATATTTCCCCTTCTCCTGTTATACTGTCGTATTTTACTGTGAGGCAAATCTTTCTGTTTGCTATTTTATATTCTGTTTTCTTGTCTTTGTCGTATGACACAGGTGTAGTTGCTGCTTCTGACTATGTATGGCACATGTAATAGTAAATGTACATTAGTTGATGTGTCTTGGTGCCACGATACATTTTGTATTTTCTTGGTCGACATACAGCACAATTGTGTCTGTAATCTGCGAATGTATGTTTCCTACACAACCTGAAACGCCATTTGTACATGCAGCAATTACTTCCGGTTTGGTATAGTACCGTCTCTGCCAAGTGATTTCAATTAAACGGATTTCTATAGTTGTCCATTACTGTTATTTACAAAATATTTTTGAATTTGACTTTTTTGTAGATGTCTCATGTTTGATAAATTCCAAAATGCCTCAGATGAGCAATAATGTCATTCCTTGCCTGATATGTGTCTCTTGCCTTTATGACTCCATCATCTTGAATGCAAAACTGCTGATTACTATAACACATATTATTGAAAGAAAATATTCCATTAATTAATTAATTATTCTTTTTGATCTGGATTTTTACTTCATGGATTTATTGATTTTATTGAAACTCAGTTAGAGTTTGAGTTTAAGATTCTTAGCAGTCATTATTAATATGTCATTTGTATATTATTTAAAGCACAATATAATGGTTAGTTAACAAAGTCATACGATTCATCTCAAGACTCATTGAGTTTGCTGAAATTTGCCATGAGCTCTCTTTAGAATCTTATAGTTTGCTCGGCCATTAAGATGCAAGTGAACTTCGTAGCTGAAAGCTAAAAAGAAATATTATTCGATTGCCATAGTTCTAAATGAATCTGCGTCTGTGCAATTACAGAACGTTCTATAAAAAGTGGATGACAGGTATCCAGCTGCATAACAGTTAAAACATCAGAAAAATTTATGATATGTTTCGAAAGTTCTCACTATGCATTCATGAACCATCGATCCACATGATATATGCATCGTAGGCTGTCATAATGATGAGTCAGTAGTTTTGCCAAATAAAACATTGATGTACCATGCAAACACTAATGAAGCAATATTCTTGAAATGTGAGTGCACTTTGCCACGTATGAAGAAATTATCCTGAGACAATATTTGCATCATTGACGTCAATCTAACTTTCTGTGAATGGAGAAATCACTAATGGCATCTGCCAACAATGCTTTACCACATTAAAATATACTATACTGCATTCATCGTAAGAATAAACCTGATGTAAACATTACATCATATATTCTTCAGCGTTTGGTGCAGCCTCATTTGATTTCGTTTCATGTGGAGCGTAAGTCAACATGTGTAACACACAGTCAAGTACGATAACAAGGATACATTTTCTGCTGTACGTTAGGCACATATCGACTCAGCGATGATAAGGGGTAACAGTTTTACTAGCGTGTTTAACTAGAACAGCACTGGCCAGCTAAGTGGTCCAGTTAACTTACAGTGGTGTGAACAGTTGCCATTAAGATGTAAAAAGAGACGAGTAGAGAAACAATGTAGCTTCAAATGTATAATTTTTAAAATATACTGACGTAATAAATGGCAATTCTGTGGTAATAAGCTTCTTAGATGATCATACACGTGCTATCGATCTTAGCTAACATAGTGTTGTAATTAAAAACGAGAGTTCAACACAAGGTATTTTTTTCTGTGTGAGCTTTGTGTGACGTAAAAGCGTATTGCAAGCAATTCACCACATGGTTAAGTTCGGCTATTTGAAGACGAAAAAAAGATGGGATTTTTATGGATTACAATGCTCCATGTCATTGAGCCACAATTGCTAACAATTTCAAATATTGGTTCGAAGAACATTATGCATTCTTGGAGCGAATGATATTGCCACCCATTTCACTACTGGAACTGTCATCTCCTACGTTGGCAACGAGACAGTCAACAACGAAATCCACGAAGCCTTCCAAAATTCTCATTTTCTCCCCTTTTTTTTTGACTTGCTGGTCTGCATTACGCCATCATTCGAAAGTGAAGTGTCTCACAGCTTTGTGTATTATTTCTAGTACGCCTGACCTCTCAACTTCTTGTTATTTCTCGCTACAAGTCCCTTGTCTCCAAATCAGTTTTGGTTAAGACTAAGGTGGTAAGGTGGAAAATGTAAAAATTGGTTCGATTGTATGTTCGATTAAGTAAAACTTATTGTTTATCATGTTTATGTGACACTTATCACTCATCCTCGTGACCACATTTGTTGTATAAAGCAATGGACATAGTCCAAATAAAGACTAGTTTATTTTTCATTTTTCTCTCAAATATTTAACTGCATAACGTTTTATTAACTTAAATAATCTTTATTAACAACCTTATATAAAATATCGATAATGAATATTTATATTTGCAAGGGAAACTAAAATTTTGCGTGCGATATGTAATTACAACAAGAGGTGCATTTTCATAAAAATGATGGTGAGGTATGTGCTAATTAGCATATATGTGGTGAATTTCGTTTATACATGATGTAGGTATTCGAACTGGGATTCGAACCAACGACCCACAAACTACTCTATTACTTACCTCCAATGCTACCGATTACCTTATAATTAGTAATTACAGCTTTTCGAATAACTTCGAAGTCGACTTTCTCTGCAATCTTGTGGAAAACGTTAAGAAAATCTCGTCTCTCGCGTCTTTCCCTACGAAGCTGGAAGCAGTGTCAGCCACTTTCACATAAAGTATTGACAGCGCGGCAATCAGAGCACATCTACCGTTTACAGAGACTGCGACTCTACACGATTTCTGAAATAAAAGTTGCATATAAGTTGGAACTACTTATACTTCCTCGATTGCAACAACACCAGCGTATGTGTGCTACGGCTGCACAACCAGTCATCTCGTTTGTGCTTGCTTACATCAGGTTTCTTGAACATCGTATAGTCGCTGTACATTTACCTACTCATAAGAGTTCTCACACTCAGAAAAAAGTGAGGCCACATTGTATTAACACCGGTAATAATAGTCCGTTCATAGGGCACCGCTGAGAGCCAAGGAGCGTCTAGCTATCTCACAGCTACTCCGATAATGTTCATATTATCTTGAGTAGTATTTGTCGTATTATTAAAGATGTTACTGCTGCTGCTCGTTCAGGGTAGCTATGAAAGTCTGTATTCACTAGATAATAAATTTTACAATCACATTGTGAATCTTACTAATTCCCAAAGATAAACAATTTAAAAAATCCGATTGACGAGTGGTCGCCTTGTATGCAAATTATTTATGATGGACATGATTTATTTATGATTATTATTTACAAATTATTTATGATGATTTATGTGGGACGCTACCCACATGTTTAGGAACTGAGGGAGCAATTTTGTAAATGGTGCCTTTGTCATGGAACCTATGCTTCTGAGACTGATTTTTACCATTCATTTTTATATTTCACCCAGCATAACATCTGCAGACGGCTGAAAGTAAGGGGATACTACAGTCGTAATTTTTCCGAGGGCATGCAGATTTACTGTGTGGTTAAATTACGATGGCGTCAACTTGGGTAAAACATTCCGGAGGTAAGGTAGTCCCCCATTCGGATCTCCGGGCGAGGACTACTCAAGAGGACGTCGTTATCAGGAGAAAGAAAACTGGCATTCTACGGACCGGAGCGTGGAATGTCAGATCCTTTAATCGGGCAGGTAGGTTAGAAAATTTAAAAAGGGAAATGGGTAGGTTAAAGTTAGATATAGTGCGAATTAGTGAAGTTCGGTGGCAGGAGGAACAAGACTTGGTCACGTGAATATAGGGTTATGAATACAAAATCAAATAGGGGTAATGCAGGAGTAGGTTTAATAATGAATAAAAAAAAATAGGAGTACGGGTAAGCTACTACCAACTGCATAGTGAACACATTATTGTGGCCAAGATAGACACGAAGCCCATGCCTACTACAGTAGCACAAGTTTATATGCCAACTAGCTCTGCAGATGATGAAGAAATTGATGAAATGTATGATGAGATAAAAGAAATTATTCAGGTAGTGAAGGGAAACAAAAAATTTAATAGTCATGGGTGACTGGAATTCGAGAGTACGAAAAGGGAGAGAAGGAAACACAGTGGATGAATATGGATTGGGGGAGAGAAATGAAAGAGGAAGCCGTATGGTAAAAGGAATACAAACGTCACAAAAATGAGATCGACAGGAAGTGCAAAATGGCTAAGCAGGGATGGCTAGAGGACAAATGTAAGGATGTAGAGGCTTATCTCACTAAGGGTAAAATATATATCGCCTACAGGAATATTAAAGAGACCTTTCTTTGGAGAAAAGAAAGTCACTTGTACGAATATCAAGAGCTCAGGTGGAAACCCAGTTCTAAGCAAAGAAGGGAAAGCAGAAAGGTGGAAGGAGTATATTATGGAAATGGACAATATTATGGAAATGGAAGAGGATGTAGATGAAGATGAAATGGGAGATACGATACTGCGTGAAGAGTTTGACAGAGCACTGAAAGACCTGAGTCGAAACAAGGCCCGAGGAGTAGACAACATTCAATTGGAACTACTGGCGGCCTTGGGAGAGCCAGTCCTGACAAAACTCTACCATATGGTGAGAAAGATGTATGAGACAGGCTAAATACCCTCAGACTTCAAGAACAATATCATAATTCCAATCCCAAAGAAAACAGGTGATGATAGATGTGAAAATTACCGAACTATCAGTTTAATAAGTCACGGCTGCAAAATACTGACGCGAATTATTTACAGACGAATGGAAAAACTGGTAGAAGCCGACCTCGGCGATGATCAGTTTGGATTCAAC
This sequence comes from Schistocerca gregaria, assembly GCF_023897955.1. Classification (NCBI taxonomy): domain Eukaryota; kingdom Metazoa; phylum Arthropoda; class Insecta; order Orthoptera; family Acrididae; genus Schistocerca; species Schistocerca gregaria. Next base: position 1,045,786,201 of record NC_064920.1, on the reverse strand, counting down.
AGAAATGTTGGAACACGTGAGGCAATACTGGCCCTACGACTTATCTCTGAAACTAGATTAAGGAGATGCAAACCTATATTTCCAGCATTTGTAGACATGGAGAAAGCTTTTGACAATGTTGACTGCAATACTCTCATTCAAATTCTAAAGGTGTCAAGGGTAAAATACAGGGAGCGAAAGGCTATTTACAAGTTGTACAGAAACCAGATGGCAGTTATAAGAGTCGAGGGACACGAAAGGGAAACAGTGGTTGGAAAGGGAGTGAGACAGGGCTGTAGCCTCTCACCGATATTATTCAATCTATATATTGAGCAAGCAGTGAAGGAAACAAAAGAAAAATTCGGAGTAGGTATTAAAATCCATGGAGAAGAAATAAAAACTATGAGTTTCTCCGATGACATTGTAATTCTGTCAGAGACAGCAAAGGACTTGGAAGAGCAGCTGAACGGAATAGACAGCGTCTTGAAAGGAAGATATAAGATGAACATCAACAAAAGGAAAACGAGGATAATGGAATGTAATCGAATTAAGTCAGGTGATGCTGAGGGAATTAGATTAGGAAATGAGACACTTAAAGTAGTAAAGGAGTTTTGCTATTTAGGGAGCAAAATAACTGAGTATGGTCGAAGTAGAGAGGATAAAAATGTACACTGGCAATGGCAAGGAAAGCGTTTCTGAAGAAGAGAAATTTGTTAACATCGAGTATAGATTTAAATGTTAGGAAGTCGCTTCTGAAAGTATCTGTATGGAGTGTAGCCATGTATGGAAGTGAAACATGGACGATAAATTGTTTAGACAAGAAGAGAATAGAAGCTTTCGAAATGTGGTGCTACAGAATAATGCTGAAGATTCGATGGGTAGATCACATAACAAATGAAGAGGTATTGAATAGAATTGGGGAGAAGAGGAGTTTGTGGCACAACTTGACAAGAAGAAGGGACCGGTTGGTAGGACATGTTCTGATGCATCAAGGGATCACAAATTTAGGATTGGAGGGGAGCGTGGAGGGTAAAAATCGTAGAGGGAGACCAAGAGATGAATACACTAAGCAGATTCAGAAGGATGTAGGCTGCAGTAGGTACTGGGAGATAAAGAAGCTTGCACAGGATAGAGTAGCATGGAGAGGTGCATCAAACCAGTCTCAGGACTGAAGACAACAACAACAAACAACAACATCTGCAGTCTATTTGATCTTTCGTTTGAATTTCGCATGCTCGCGATCGTAATCGCTTTCATGTATCACTGTCGATAGCCAATTTTTGAAAAGCGAGCTTCAGAACTGTGACAGATTACACGTTTCTTTTAGCATCGACCGAATACTGTCTTCCCTGGTGTCTGGCTTCAGCTTAAACTTATCTTTTCGAGACTATCAGTTAAACTAAAGACAGTAAGTTTTGTTCCTCTATTTGTTGGCGTTTGTTTATCTTACGCAAATCAATACCGTTAACAACACACTAAATTGAAAATGACCGTGATGTACCACAGACAGGAATGTTATACGAATGCTACTCCCAACGTTGATTTATTTGGTTGGCCTTACGATACAAAAAAAAAATCATAAATAACTACGTCTATCGAATAAGGAGTTATTGGCGCAATCATTCTTTTTCGCACGTCCAATATTATACATCATTTTATCACTCACACACGCATTTATCCACAAAACTGTAAATTACCATATAAATGCGATGCCTGCTATTTTCATTTGTGTCCGAAGATGAGATATTACGCTAATGAAATCGCCACAATAGGCACTTTTATTATTATTTGCTAGCAGACATTCCGCGGAAATTCCGTGAGAGTTTTTTCACTGGAATAACGGCCGCTGGCTGGCAATTCATACGCCGGAATTACCAACAAAATATGGGAAATGTTATTGAAAAGCTGAAGCGTTGCGTTGTTTGTAGATTACGAAATAAAACGATTAATGCTAATAAATAAATATATTTCAGAGGTGTATTTATCTTAAGAGTAAAATACTTTTTCTGTTCTTGTTTCCTGGAAAACCAAGCTGAACTCTATCGGACAGCAACTTACGTTTAGTAAGTACCTCAAAAGGTATGATTTCGAGTAAATACTTTCAATTTCCGAAAAAGTTGATGGAAATGAACATTATTGGCAAATCCAGAGAAAAATAGTATTTCTACAAACCTGGATATTACAGTTCTCTGGCTAATAAGAACCAACTAAACTGGCGAAAAGATATTAAAAATAGCCATATTTATGTACCATCAAGAGACGGCGATAAATTAAATCTTCACAAGCTAACAGTTAGGATAGAAATGATCGTCATCAGGCAATATGAAGTTGTTACAGTAACGTATGCCGTATCACTCTTACCGTTTCTTCAGTACAAAACGAAATTATAAAATACAATAGTGCACTAAGATTACTTAATTACGTAAACACACTTTATCCTTCAAAGTAAGATATATTACTATATCACTTCATAAATAGTTAGCGTGTTTGAAGAATGTAGGTATTTTATTTAGTTATAATAATTTCCTGTGTGAAGCAGAAAACTGGTTTACATACAAATATAATCTGTGAATATCTTAAAACTCGATGGAGTAAAAAAAGTTTCTGAAGTCCGAATACTAATAAATGCTTTAACACTGTATCTTTATACACTTAATTATGAAAGTTATTGCCTTTTGACCCTAAGAAATCCACTCCAAGACCAGTTCGACAAACCTCGGCTTGTGGTATCTGTTTGAAATTACCGTGTCGCCTTTAGAAAAACTGTCGGACTCCTTTAATGCAATTTGTAAGAGATGTAGATCCCGTCTTGCAGATAAAACTGGCTCACTGGCTGTCTGTGACACCGGCCAAAAATTCCTTCCACGAAAGCTTCAATTATTACAATGCTGAAGGACACATTATCATCTGAAAATAAAACATGGCTCAGGATATCTAAATAACGCACTTGACTCCAAGAAATACTTTGCTTTGATGTTATTTTCTTCAACTTGAGTACACTTACATGAATCACCAACGAACCATAAGAACAGCAATCTCAAGAGAAATAGGAATACGAAGTCTGATCAAAGAATTTCGGAACTTTCTCCACAAATCTTCTTTACACTTTCCTTTTACTTATTGTGCATGGCCTCCTTCGAAATACTCTCCACCGCAATTGATACAACGGTCTAATCCCTTTCCACTTCTATAATCAGTCTAGGTACGCCCTTGCTAGATTATGTGAAGCGCTGTCCGCGAACTTTCTTTTATCTCGTCTGTCGTTGCAAATCTTCGTCCTTTCAGCCGGGTTTTCAACTTCGGATATAGAAAAAAAAGTTCTCTGGAGCCAGGTCTGGAGAGTACGGAGGATGAGTCAGCACAACGATTTCGTTTTTTGTGCAATAGTCACTCACCAACAGGGTTGAATGTGCGGGTTCGCTACCGTGATACAAGAGCCGTGAATTGCCTCGCCATATTACAGTCCGTTTCCTTCTCACATTTCTCGCAGGCGCCACAACACGTCGCGATAATACTATAGATTAACAGTTTGTCCCTGATGCACGAATTCATGGTGAAATAATCCCTCAAATTCAAATAAATAATCAGCATGTGTTTGACATTTGACCTGACCTGATGAGCTCTTTTTGGTCTTGGAGAAACTTTCTCGACCATTTGACCTGACCTGATGAGCTTTTTTTGGTCTTGGAGAAACTTTCTCGACCATTTGACCTGACCTGATGAGCTTTTTTTGGTCTTGGAGAAACTTTCTCGACCATTTGACCTGACCTGATGAGCTTTTTTTGATCTTGAAGAAACTTTCTCGACCCATGGTGAACATCATAAGATAGACCCATATCATCACCATTTATGATGCTCTTAAGGAACATCTCGTACTCATTTGCGTGATCCAAAAGTTCTTCGCAGATTACGAGGCGAAGGTCTTTCTGGTATTGACTCCTGAGACGTGGGGCGAACTTGGCGGCAACACGATGCATTCCAAGATGTTGTGTCAGCATTTCTTGACATGGTCTAACTGAAAAGTTACATTCTTCTGCAATCTCTCGGACAGTCAGTCTTCGATTAGCACGCACAATTTCGTTGACGTTCCTGACCTGACCGTCATCGGTAAACGTTGAAGGGTGTACTGAACGAGAGTCTACCTTATCTTCCGTTCGGTGACCGAGACGTGTAACCAATGACAAACATACCATCACGCCGGATGATACGCCAGTATGGCGATGACGAATACACGCTTCCAATGTGCGTTCACCGCGATGTCGCCAAACACGGATGCGACCATTACGATGCTGTAAACAGAACATGGAATCATGAGAAATATGACGTTTTGTTATTCGAGCACCCAGGTTCGTCGTCGAGTACACCATCGCACGCGCTCCTGTCTGTGATGCAGCTTCAAGGGTAACCGCAGCCATTGGCTCCGACTTGATAGTCCACGCTGCTGCGAATGTCGTTGAACTGTTCTTGCAGACGGTTGTTGTCTTTCGAACGTCCCCATCTGTTGACTAAGGGATCGAGACGTGGCTGCACGATCCGTTACAGCCATTCGGATAAGATACCTGTCATCTCGACTGACAGTGACAGGAGGCAGTTGGGATCCAGCACGGCTTTCCGTATTACCCTCCTGAACCCACCCATTCCATACTCTGCTAACAGTCATTGGATCTCGATCAACGCGACCAGCCATGTCGCGATACGATAAACCGCAATCGCGATAGGCTACAATCCGAATTCTATCCAAGTCGGAAACGTGATGGTACGCTTTTCTCCTCCTTACACGAGGCATCACAACAACGTTTCACCAGGCAACGCCGGTCAACTGCTGTTTGTGTATGAGAGATCGGTTGGAAACTTTCCTCATGTCAGCGCGTTGTAGGTATCGCCACCGGCGCCAACCTTGTGTGAATGCTCTGATAAGCTAATCATTTGCATATCACAGCATCTTCTTCCTGACGGTGAAATATCGCGTCTGTAGCACGTCATCTTCGTGATGTAGCAATTTTAATGGCCAGTAGTGTATTTTGTCTCTTTATTAAAGAAAAATTACTTAAATCTATAAAAGAGGTAGTGACACTGAACATTTTTTTAGGTTGGTGCTTAAATTCTTAGTGGTTTTTTTTCATATGTTTAATAAATGCAGCACATACACATAACAGAGACTTCAGTCATCTATAACAGTCTCCTGCGCTATTTAATACAGTTCGCCAATGCTGGGGTAATTTTTATCTTCCATGGTTGTATAAATCACGCGATTTCGAGGCGAAGGACTCGTCGAGCCATGTTCGGAACGCAGTGTCGTCCGGAAAGGAAGTTCCTTGAAGGCTGTTCGCTATAGAGTGGAAAAGTTGAAAATCTGAGGGCGCCAGATCAGATGAATAAGTTGGGTCGCTGTTCCACCAGATGCGTAACATTTCCTTTTGTGTATGCACACAGGTCTTTGTACGGGAAGCTGCTGCTTTGTTTGGGCAACTCTTCCTGTCTTTTCCTCACTTTAGCCTAAAGACACCATTTCTCGTCACCGGTAACAATATGAGACAGGAATGGTCGGTGTTGTTCACGAGCCATTTGATGACGAGCTAGCAATGATACACTTATGGCCAATCACTGAATTTTGTGATTTTGGCTTAGAGCGTGCGATACCCACACAACCAGTTTTGTGGACCTCCCCATGTCGCACAATGACGGAATAATCACATTTCGTCACATCTGTCAGTTTTAGAGTACACTGACGGGAATCATTGTGGATTAATACGTTTAAACGATCTTCATCAAACCCGGAAGGTCTTTCTCAACGTGAAAAGTAAATAATAGCAAAGCGATCCTCCTCAAAACGAGACAACCATTTTCTTGCCGTACTCTATCCAGCGACTTTATCCCCGCACACGGCGCAAGCTTCTCCAGTTGGCTTTCATTTTCTAGTATCCACAGTTCCACTCACGATCTCTAAATGCGAAAATGACAATATGTAAACCCAACCAGCAACAGTGAACTACAAATAAAATATGACAATCGGTAAATAAACCCATAACATCTGGAATACCAACATGAAAGAAAACATGCTATGATCTTAAGCATCATTAATTGTGCTTGGATTGACGCCCCAGTAAGAAGATACCACAAAGGCTGAAGCAAAATTTTTGGGAGGTTCGATCGAAACATAATGCATGAAGGTTTATTTTATTATCAAATCTTGGTGTTACATAAATATGGCTTTATTTGCATCTTTACGAACTATGGGCAGCTCTTGCACAAAATTATACTGACGAAAAGTGGTGTATTTTATATTTTTGTATTGCTGTTGAGCTATTGTTAAAAGATTATGTTTGCAGAAACGATTTAAACCAAACTGAAGCAGCTTCAAGAAATGCCTTCTTTGACATCACAATGTACGTAGTTATCAGGAAGGCTGTAAAAGAGTACATGAAACTAAAACACAGTGTACATTCGTAATGCCTGTTCGTATTCACTATAGGAGGGGCAGATATCACAAGCGTAATGTGTGTGTGATGTAAAATTTTAATGGTGAATATTAAGTGATGTTATCTTGTTTCAAGATCAGGATCAACACTTACAGGATTTCTTTTTTAAGCGCCATATCGAAGGAACATTGCAACGGACCATAAAAAGGAGAGCGTCTGGAACAGGGACTGATGATGTGCTACAAATTGGAACGCTTTCTGTGCCAGACAGGTACATTATCTTGGAAACGGTTTCAGTTCGTTGTAAACAAACACGCAATTAGGTGCTATAAAGATAAAGGTCGCATAATCTTTCAGATAACCTAGTGTCACGCACGTGGAAAGCCTAGCCCAGTAAGCAAATATACGGACGCGCGTGTTTGGTTGTGCAATCATACAGTTTTTGAGTCGATATGAGAACTTCCTTTCGATAAAGCTGCTCACATTTATAATTTAAATAACAACGACTTTCGAAAAAAAACTAGTTTCCTTTCCCCCTACATACAATTCCCACATGTACATTGTTAGCAAATCCAGCGATCTTCAAGAAAAAACATATTGTATCTATAAATCTGGGTATTGATATTCTATGTCTCTCTTCAAACATGCTAGCAGTGCGCTTCCGGAACCTTCCGTTGTACGAACCTCTGTTTCACGCGATACCCTGTCTGAATGGGATCTTATCACTTAACTTCTGGCTCCGTCGTGACGTCGATCCACATTTGCCGTAAAACCTGTATTATATCCAGTCCTTTCATGTCCAATCCGTCCGATATCAAAAGAAACGAAATTCTTTCGTCAGCATCATGACGCTGTGATAACAGGAGAAAACATATACTATGTGATCAAAAGTATCCGGACACCGCCAGAAACCTACGTCTTTAATATTAGGTGCATTCTGCTGCCACCTACTGCTAGGTACTCCATATCAGCGACCTCAGTAGTCATTAGACCTCGTGAGAGAGCAGAATGGGGGCTCCACGGAACTCACAGACTTCGAACGTTTGGGTGTCGGCGGCCGTTGTAGCCGAGCGGTTCTAGGCGCTTCAGTCCGGAACCGCGCTGCTGCTACGGTCGCAGGTTCGAATCCTGCGTCGGGCACGGATGTGTATGCTGCCCTTAGGTTAGTTAGGTTTAAGTAGTTCTAAGTCTAGGGGACTGATGACCTCAGATGTTAAGTCCCATAGTACTCAGAGCCATTTGAACCATTTCTTGATTGGGTGTCACTTGTGTCATACGTCTATGTGCGAGATTTACACACTCCTAAACATCCCTAGGTCCACTCTTTCAGATGTGATAGTGACTTTGAAAAGCGAAGAGACGGCTACAGCACAAAAGCGTACAGACCAATCTCGTCTGATGACTGACAGAGATCGCCGACAGTTGAAGAGGATCGTAATGTGTCATAGGCAGACATCTATCTAGACAATCACACAGGAAACCTAAACTGCACCAGAGTGCACTGCAAGTACTACGTCAGTTAGGCGGGAGGTGAAAAAAAGGAATATTTCATGGTCGAGCGGCTGCTCATATGCCGAACATCACGCCGGTGAATGCCAAAGGACGCCTCGCTTAGTGTAAGGAGCGTAAATATTAGACGACTGAACAGTGGATAAACGATGTGTAGAGTCACAGCACACAATGTGGCGATGGGATGGCAGGGTGTGTCTATGGCGAATGACCGGTGAACGTCATCTGCCAGCGTGTGTAGTGCCAATAGTAAAATTCCGAGGCGGTGGTGTTGTGGTGTGGTCGTGTTTTTCATGGAGGGGGCTTGTTGTTTAACGTGGCACTGTCACAGCATAGGCCTACATTGATCTTTTAAGCACCTTCTTGCTTTACACTGTTGAAGAGCAACTCGGGCATGGCGATTGCATCTTCCAACACGATTGAGCGCCTGTTCACAACAAAAGGTTTGTGTTGAAGTAGTTACACGACAATAACATCCCTGTAATGGACTGGTCTGCACAGAGTCCTAACCTGAATCTATAGAAAAGAACACCTTTGGGATGCTTTCGAACGCCGACTTCGTGCCAAGCCTTCACCGACCGACATCGATACTTCTCCTCAGTCCAGCAGTCCGTGAAAAATGGGCTGCCATTCCCCAAGAAACCTTCCAGCACCCGAATGAACGTATGCCTGCAAGAGTGGAAGCTGTCATCCAGGCTAAGGGTGGGCCAACACCATATTGAATTCCAGCATTACCAATAAAGGGCGCCACGAATTTGTAAGTCATTTTCAGCCAGGTGACCGGATACTTTCGATCAATAAGTGTTTGTGAATTTTGGTCAAGATCAAGTGAAAAATTGTTAGGGTTGCCTTTTATGAGCTATTGTGTTCATACTACATACGCCGTATACGAAAATCACGACTGGAATCAATCCACAATCCAAACTGAGTTATATCATTAGACGCAAAACGTCATATTGACAAGTAAAAATGGTGATACTAAACAGAGATGTAACATGCAAGACCTTAGCCTTCATAGATTTTCTGGACTTTTTCAGCTCCACTTATAATTTATTGGGACAAAAAATCATTTTAACTTCATAAAATTAAATCTGTTGGACTGCACTGAATCTCTGTGCGAGGATATTTAAATTCAACGAATTATACGTAAACAGATCTTTATTAATTGGAATTCCGATATGCAACGTCGTGAGGGTAAAACACACTCCCCTTGATCACTTTTGCATAAAAGATGCTATTCTAGTACAAAAAATGAGCTTCTTGCTGTCGTAAAGTACTGCAGCGGCACTGATTGAAATCGTAAAGACATTCTGAGCATTTGTCCTCGGCCACTGACGACCTAATGGAAACACTATCGGGATGACGTAGTACCATCACACAACCTAAATGTATATTTTTATTACATTGAACGCAAGTTTCTGATTAACCACTCAGCGTCGAAAAAATTACTGAAATGAACTTTTTATGACACATTAGACTACTTCTCAGTGTGGAATTAGAACTTAAAACTTACCACCTGAGCTAACGAAGTTCATCAATTTGGAGAAGGGCGGTTTCCTTCCTAACAGTTTCACCTGGGGTAACAGATAGAGTATATGAGCACGGTCCAGAAACGACATGATTTATAAACCAATGTTCCCGTAAAACTAAATTCTAATTTGGAGGTTGCAGCAATATTCTGTTGATGGAGTCGAGAAATGGCAGCTTGTCGACGAGAACTACTACTTCAAGTTACCCGCGCAACGTATTGTCAAGGATCACTTGATTTCATGGATTCTAGCCAGCGTGAATCAGTAATTATTCCTGACTGAATATACGAAGAATTCCAAGGTTGGTAATTGATTTGTTCTTACAGAAAAGCGATAAAATCTACCTTGGAAAAAATAGAAAATAGAAAACAGCTGTTTGTATCAAACGATCAGCATTGACAGGGTTCCAGATACATGCAAAAAGCTCACGATATGAGAAAACGTGACTCCAGAAAGAGCATTGGACTCCGAAGTATTTGCTACGGTCGCAGGTTCGAATCCTGCCTCGGGCATGGATGTGTGTGATGTCCTTAGGTTAGTTAGGTTTAAGTAGTTCTAAGTTCTAGGGGACTAATGACCACAGCAGTTGAGTCCCATAGTGCTCAGAGCCATTTGAACCAACTCCGAAGTATTAGGTTGCCGCATAAGTTCATAGTGTTTTTTGTTTTGCTTGTTGGTATTCCGGCTGCTATGGGTTTATTTATCGCTTGTAATTTTTATTTGTAGTTGACTGTTGCTATTTAGGTTTGCATTTGTAATTTGCTCATCTGGAGACAGTGAGAGGGGCTACGCCACCAGGAAATGGCGTGCCAAGTGGAAAAGAGAAACATTTCTGACATATTCTTCTGTTTGAGTTCAGTGGAGAGATGACAGCAGCGATAGCAAATAGATATATTTTTACCATTTATCGGGATAATGCCATTTGGCATAACATGAAAGAAAATAGTTTATTTCTTTTAAGTAGGATCGTTTTGACATTAGTGACTCTCCATGTTCAGGAAGATCTTCGGCGTTTGACGGAGATCGTTGAAACACATTAATCTACAACGATTTACGCAGAATACTAGAGAACTAGGAAATTTGATTAACTGTGATCATTCCACCAATGTAATTCAAGGGGAAGGTTCACGAAACCATGTGTACGGGAACCGTTTGCTCTAAGCTAAAATCACAAAGATCAGCAGGTGACCAAATATGCCTCTATGCTTGCTCGTTATCAAATGGCTTGTGAAAACACCGACTATTCACACTCTGTAACGTTGCTGCTGATGAGAAATGGTGTCTTTATGATAACGTAAGGAAAAGAAAGGAATGGTTTCCCAAACAAAGCAGCAACTCACTGTACAATGACCAGCGCGCGTCCACAAAAGATGATGTTATACATATGGTGCAACAATCACTGCTGTCATTTACTGACAACAACTGAGACGTTGAGGTTTACTGAGACGTGTTACAGACGCAATCCAAGAACAACGATCAGGGAGACTACGTGAAGGATGTTACTCCATAATAACACTCGCCTCCATTCTGATAGACTGACAAAAGACGCTATACAGGAGTTGGGTTGGGAAGTCATTCCGCACCCATACAATTCACCTGATCTGGTGCCCTCAGATTATCGCCTTTTCCACTCTGTGCCGAACAGTCTTCAAGGAACTGCGTTTCCGGATGAACGTGGCTCGATGAGTTCGTATACACGTCGCGATTCTTCCATTGCGACATAATCTGAAATTGCTTGAAAATGAAAGCAAAAAGTAAAGTTGCGCTGTAGAATCCAAGCCAGCATGCTTCCAATCCGATAGAAATAGGTTAAGTAGTGTGTAAGCTTAGGGACTGATGACCTCAGCAGTTAAGTCCCATAAGATTTCATACATATTTGAACTTTTTTTATAATAACCTATACAGAAGCTGGGAGCTATTGCACATCTATATCAATACTATACAAGCCATTTATACTGCTCTGCCAATTTCCCCCTTTCCTTCTCCAATCCTGAATGGTTTGGAAGAAGAACGACTATTGGTAGGCCTAAGCATCCGTGTGAGTTCGAACATCTACAATTTTTACACATGTAGAAACAATAGATCGCTTGACTCTTCTAGGAAGTGAAGCCCCGGGAATTTTAATAATAAACCACCCTGTGATGTACAACGCCTCTCTTGTAGCGTCTGCCACCGGAGTTGGCTGTGCATCTACATCTACATACTTACACCGCAAGCCACTGTATGGTGCGTGGCGAAGGTTTTCCCAACACTGGACAGTTCCCTTCCTGTTCAACTCGCAAACAGACGGAGGGGAAAACGACTGTCTATATGCCTCCGTAAGAGCCCTACTTCCTCGTATCTTATGTTGGTGGCTGTGGAACCGTTCTGCAATCAACTACAGACGATGGTTTTTTAAATTTTCTCAGTGTTGTCTCTCGGGAAGAATGTCACCTTACCTCCACAGATTCCTATTCCAGTTCCTGTATCTTCTCCTTAAGGGGAGGTTTACTATCTTTTGGCCCAAATATCGATTTTTTGAAATTGCATTTTTGCATCCACAAAAGTGTTTAGAATCCATCCCTGAAATGGTTTTTCCGAATACGGAACGGAAAAGTTTGTCATTCGCTGTTGAACAAAAAAATTCATCTGCCTGGAATCGGCTTTTTTCACGCACCAGTTGTTTTTCTTTCGGAGGACGACTTATTGTATCGGTGCTTGGGAGGAAACACAAAATTCAAATAAAAGTTTGAACGCATGTGTTTGGAAGCCAGCCCCCAAGCATTTGCATTCCGGTGCGAAGACTATGGAGATTGCGACTTTCCTGGCAGTGAGCAGCTTCAACGAAGGATATTCAGCAATTCTGAAGACCATGACAACGACAGACGTCACCCTGAGACTATTCGACGCAGTTCGCCAAGCATTCGGACGACCACCGGATTCAAGCGGCCGAAAACCGCTTGTCACCGGCCGTACGAGCGGCTCTGGAGCAGCACAGGATGGCCCAGATCGAGCAGAACGCCTTCTATGAGGAAGAGGAAGGACGTTTATTGGATCGGGAACAGCAGATCGAACGTACGTTGCATAATATTGCATTTATATGTAGTCAAAACTTCAAACGCGTTTTTCTCGAAATGTCGTTTTTTTATCGCGCGGTATGGTAACTTCAAATCTACCGATCCGATTGGCATGGTTCTTTGTTTCCGACAAAGCTAAATAAACTGTCTACGAGTTGTACAATTCCGATCCATCAACTATAAATATTTTTATTTGACCGACGAAGTCGAAAAATGGATGAAAAACACTCTATTTTTTTTTCAAATGGCCGCCATTTTGTTTCCTATGGTCCAAATACCTCAAGCGAGATACAGCTTCTAAAGAATCCTATATGCTTCGCTAACGTCAACTCAGTTTTGATTTGAGACTAACCAGCTGACCTGTAACATACCGCGCGTGGAGGTCTACATCGAATTTTGTTTCGTTCCGAAGGCACTTCCGCCTTTGCTCTTCGACATTTCCAGTCAAAGAAATTCCAGTTTGTAGACGAAATATCAATAAACGTTTTGAGTAAATTTGACACTGATATTTATAACACATCTCGAGAAAAATATTCTCAAACAATATGCTTTTTTCGGGCCAAAGATAGTAAACCTCCCCTTAATGCTCGGGTGTCCATCGAACGTACCGATAACAAACCTAGCAGCCCGCCTCTGAATTGCTCGATGTCTTCCTTTAATCTGACCTATTGCGAATCCCAAACGCTCGAGTGGTAGTGAAGTATAGGTCGTACTACTGTTATACATGCGGTCCCCTTTACAGGTGAATCACACTTCCCAAAAACATTCCCAATTAAAGAAGTCGACCATATGTCACCCCCCTACAATCCTTAGATGCTCGTTGCATTTCACATCGCTTTGCAACGTTACTCCTAGATATTTAATGGATGTGACTGTGTCAAGCACAATTCTCTTAACGCTGTATTTGAAAATTATGGTATTGTCTTTCCTACTCATCTGCATCAATTTACATTTTCTTACATTTACAGTAAGCTGTCATTCATGGCATCAACCATAAATTCTGCCAGTCGTATCCTCCTACAATAACTCAACGACACCTTTCCATACACCCCAGTAACATCAGAAAACATTTGCAGACTTATACTCACCCTGCCTATCAGATGATTTATGTATGTAAGAATCATACTGATCCCATCACATTTGCTTGGAACATTCCTAATGATACCCTTGTCTCTAATGAACGCTCTTCGTCGAGGAAAACTTACTAGATCCCATTACTTAAGAGGTGCCCGCATCTCGTGGTCGTGCGGTAGCGTTCTCGCTTCCCACGCCCGGGTTCCCGGGTTCGATTGCCGGCGGGGTCAGGGATTTTCTCTGCCTCGTGATGGCTGGGTGTTTTGTGATGTCCTTAGGTTAGTGAGGTTTAAGTAGTTCTACGTTCTAGGGGACTGATGACCATAGGTGTTAAGTCCCATAGTGCTCAGAGCCATTTGAACCATTTGAACGTAAGAAGTCTTCGAGCCACTCACTGATCTGGGAACCTATTCTGTATGCTCATACGTTGGTTAACAGTCTCCGTGTCAAACGCTTTTCAGATATCTAGGAGTATGGAATCCGCTTGTTGTCCTTCATCCATAGCTCGCACGATATCATGTGGAAACAAACAAGCTGAGTCTCGCACGAGCCTTGCTTTCTAATAGTGTTGATTCGTGTACATAAGCTTTCCTGTCTCAAGAAACATTATTGTATTCGAACTAAGAATATTTTCAAGAATTCTGCAGCAAACCGAAGTTTGGCATATTGATCTGTAATTTTGCGGGTCCGTTCTTTTACCCATCGTATCTGCAGAAACCACTGCGCTATATCCAGTCGCTTGGCATTTTGCGCTCGACGAGAGATTCGCGATAAATGCAAGCTAATTAAAGGGTCAGTATGGCAGAGTACTCTTTGTCAAGCAGAACTGGCATTCAATCCGGACTTGGCGGCGTATATGTCTTCGTCTCTTTCAGTTGCTTCTGTACGCCAGGGATTCTTATTAGTAAGATCCCCAGAGGGTAGTCTGTGCTACGTTCAAACGAAGATATGTTTGTTCGATCCTCCTGCGTGAACGATTTCTTAAAGGCGAAATTTAAAACTTCAGCTTTTCTTTTGTTATCTCTTGTTGTCACGCCAGACTGCTCAACGAGTGACTGGGTAGAAATCTACGACCCACTTAGCGATTTTAGGTAGGAGCAGAATTTTCTCGGGTGCTCAGTCACTGGGTGTGGACTATCTTTGTGTGACTTTAAAACTGTTACGACGGAATCGGCTGGCCCTAACAATATCCAACAATTAACTTGCTTCCAGCTAGACCTGTTATATGCGTCCAGATAGCTTCATTGCCACACTCAAAAACGATCACAATAGAGACAATATTTTTGTCGACTGCAATGCTCTCTCCTGCTCCTATGGTATCTAATCTGTCTTTGCAATATCCCTTCTATGACTCGCGAATTATTTCACAGCTTTCTACTGCGAATTTTAGAATATTTCACAGGTTCCCACTTCGAATTTCAGCCAATTTTCGGTCTCGCCCTCTCAGAATAATTTGAGACTGACAAATTTCCTGGAGGACAGTATATTCGGGAATTTTTTACGAATACTTCGACAATTTACTGATAAAAATTTAACAGTCAAAGGGTATTTACTCGCCGACCGCTGTGTCGGAGCGGTTCTAGGAGCTTCAGTCCGGAACCGCGCTGCTGCTACGGTCGCAGGTTCGAATCCTGCCTCGAGCATGGATGTGTGTGATGTCCTTAGGTTGGTTAGGTTTAAGTAGTTCAAAGTCTAGGAGATGTTAAGTCCCATAGTACTTAGAGCCATTTTTTATATTTACTCTGAACGGGGTTTGATTTCGCTATCTTCGTTTCGAGTGGCGAGTTTTCATCAGAGTACCTCAAACTACTACATAGCCTTAAAAAAAAATCATGTGCATTCCACAACTACGTACTCTATTACACAATTCCATTATGTAGCGCACCCCGATCTACCGAGGGAAATCCTACAACTATCCACCAAATAATGCACGTTCAGAAATTTTCAAAGTGAGGCCTAAAGAAAGTTTTTATTCGTTTTGCTTCTTACCATGGTTCTAAATTATATGGTTTTTCAGGGCCAACTGTATGGTGTCCTGCACTGATAGCTTGTCACATGAAAGCCAAACGATGGAAATGTAAATTTCATCAGCGAGTTAACATGTCCATTGGTTTCTAAAAAAAAAAAAAAAAAAAAAAAAAAAAAAAAAAAAAAAAAAACGTGATTTTGCCTTGTCAAAATGTTTTGCGCATATATTTATTGCTACTCCCGTTTTGTTGTGACCGATCCTTCTTCTTTTAGTTTCCGAGGATACTGTACACACATAGTACTGCACTTTGCGTAATTTCTTTCTTTAGAAACGCCTTTTTACTTCGCAAAACGCGATGAGCACTATGTTGTGTTTCCTAATGCCGTCGGCGTTCATTTGTTCCCGAGAGAGTTTAGTGCCAAATTTGAATTCTGTTTAGTTTTTCTCTCTCTCTCTTTGTGTGTTTGTAGGCTCCTTTATCTGTTCGTGTTACATTTTCTGTAAAGTTCCCATAATGTCTTAAATAGTGTGCCTTTACTGAGTGTAGTGTTTTCATCTAAAACTTGTTTACCTCTTGCTATTCCCTTCTGTATGTGGAAGTTCTCTTCTACTGTCAGTGTGTGGTACAGGTTGTACCCTATTAACAAAAACCCAGAGATGATGGCACGGAGGTGCTGAAACATATTTGGGTAAAAAGAAAAAAAACTGTGTTTGCAAAAAGGCAGAACCAATGTTCTGTAGTTTAACTGCAATGCGGAAAGAAAGGACAAGAGCTGCAGATCCAAAAGACGGATATTTCTGATGTCTTCTTTGATTATTGATTATGTTGTCGCCTTCCAACAAGAGGAAAACACGAGTAACTTTACAACAATTAGAAATGTCAAATTAAATACCCTTCAACCGCCAATTTTCAACCTTATTTTATCTGGCTGCCAGTTTCAGCGTTTTAATTTCAATGGATATGCAAATAATTTTTACTGTAGTGTATGTATTTTACTAACTTATCCATTTTACAAAAAATCTCATGTTCATTTATTCCACGTTTCACACTTGGAAATTGATTCATGCAACGTTCTCGGAAGTGAACAACAATTTGATTTTAAATTCCGTGTAATTATGTCACAAGTAACTGCGAATCGAGTTCAGATTTAGAATTACACTCCATGCAGCTGAATATTTATCTTAAGCAAATCACAGAACGAGAGATATAAACACGAGTCAGACACCAGAAATGTGGGAACCGGAAACTTCAGAATTAAAAGGGAATCAATTATTGCACTGCTTCCGCTGTCATAACGCGACATGGGCAATATATCGACAAGCTTGATCAGAGAGTAAAGTAATACAGACCATTTCATCAGCCATGGCGTTGCCATCTGCAAAATTTTTTCGAGTGAACTGATAAAATATATCAACGGTGGTCAGTGGTAAAACTCAAATTAATTAAAATTAATACGAGGGGCATTCAGTAAGTAATTCACCACATTTTTGTTCCCGGCCAGCTGGGGCTGAAAAATAGGGACATCGTGGAATATTCCCGCTTCAGCTCCTTTAGTTTCATGAAGTTCCGATAGGTGGCGACGCTACATCTAGGTTTCAAAATGGAGTTTGTAGCGGAGATGCATTCCAAGCAGAGAGCTGTCACTGAGTTTCTTTTGGCGTAAAACCAGAGAAACACAGTTATGCAAAGGCAGAATGTCAACGGAGATCTGGCAGTGAACAAAAACACGGTGAGATGGTGGGCGAAACGTCTGTCATCATCACGACAACTAGGTCCGCAGCTCGTGGTCGTGCGGTAGCGTTCTCGCTTCCCACGCCCGGGTTCCTGGGTTCGATTCCCGACGGGGTCAGGGATTTTCTCTGCCTCGTGATGACTGGATGTTGTGCGATGTCCTTAGGTTAGTTAGGTTTAAGTAGTTCTAATTTCTAGGGGACTGATGACCATAGATGTTAAGTCCAATAGTGGTCAGAGCCATTTGAACCATCACAACAATGTAGAGCAAACCAGTCCGATCTCCCGCGTGTCGGCTTACCGCACACCGCTGTTACTACTGAAGTGTTGGAACGTGCCGACACTCTCGTTCGACGTGATTGACGGATTACAATCAAACACCTTCCAGCTCATCTGGAAGTCTCTATTCGTAGTGTTTACACATTCCCCCACCAGTTGTACTATTCATGGTGTGTGCCAGCTGGGTTCCTCGCTGGCTTTACAGAAGATCATAAAGAACAACGAAAGAACGTCTGTGGGCAGTTCGTTGCATTTTGGGAGGCTGATCGTGACAATTTTTTGTCCATAATTGTCACGAGCGATGAAACATGAGTATCTCACCGGAAACAATTCTGGAATAGAGCGAGGGGAGAATGAGAGGCTGTAAACGTCCTTATAGGCTCTAATGTATATGTTAATTTTCTGACGTAATAGATTGTAAATGCGTAAGAAGGCATATAAATAAAGGAAAGGCATTTGCGGATGATGTTGCATTAGAAACAGTGAAAGCTGAAGAAAGATTACGAAGGGTAGTCACAAAATTTTAAGTAATAGCTAGAAAAAATAAAGATACGTAATTAATTTTTTTGTTTGTCGCCAGGTACGAGTCTCCAGTCCTGGTAGACACTGAAGACGCCTCGCAACAGTTACATAGCAAACAGCAGATAGCGCAACACCCTCGTAATACAAAATGCACTTGCAAAATTGTTAACAGGATATTGTGAAAGGAGAGAATTCACCAAAACTGAAATCGTAATTTCTCTGCTTCTCAAGAAACGTGACAGGAAAGACAAATAAAAATGCAGACTTACAAATTTCCTGCCATAATGTGCAAAATATTGACTTAAATTTCACCAACCGCTTAGATAAAGCATTGTAATTTAATTATGTAAAGGACCTTGTAAACTTCATTATTGCTGGTGCCCTGTTGTAAAACAACCTGCGAATATAGTTTCATCGGCCCCGTTCTTTCTTGACTGCTCAATTTCTATAAACCTTAGGGTACATATTTAGCACATGTTTTAGAATTAAAAAGTGGTTCTAAAGAAACAATTATAAGTTATCGATAAAACCGAGAATATTTGTGTCACAAATTTCAGGAAAAAACAAACTTCTGGTAAGCTATACACGGCCGCTGGTGTTTTTAATATACGTAATATTGTCTTAACGGCAATGTTTACTGCGACTTTGGGTGTCATTAGGTGCATTCAAATATCGGATTATTTGTTGTAATTACTGTGCAGTTTCTGCTCTGAAGGGATTATTGAATATGGATTCACCTTCGAGACTGGACAGCAATGAACAAAAAAAATGGATATTTGAATCCATTCAGTGGCACCCAGTGTAGCAGGGAATGTTATCACTAACTTTTTGGAGGGTGTGGATCCTGTGCAACTCAAGTATACGTAAAAAAAGTTGCGCTCGAAAGTAATGTCGACATCTGGGTAAGACTGTTTCAAGAAACAAGGTTTCTTTTACATTGACAGATGGTCTACTGTGAGAACCAACTGAAGAGAAATTTCAAAAAAATTAATGTTGAAATAGTTTATTACTGCTGACTTTTTACACGCACAGGTCGAAAATCAAGTAACCGAACGTGAACAAAATCTGTACATCACTGGACGATGTGACGTAAAGAACGAAACTCTCAATGGTTAATTACGTAAATGACTAATTCTGCCTATCAGTAAACTTTTTTACGCTCGCTCATCTCAGTTTTGATAAAGAAAAAAGATTCTCTTAGTATCAGTTAGTCCAACAGTTATTTAAAAAATTCTCCATTTCGCATTACAGCTTGCTCGATTTTTTTCGGGAGATAAGTTACTTTTATGTGTTATTTCAGCAAAGTGCATAATTACGATGCATTAAGTAGAGTACGTAGCAAAGTAAGGAAGGAAGACTGGGCCTAACGCCCCGTCGACATCTAGGTCATTAGAGATGGAGCACAAACTCGGATGGTGTCAAGGATGGGGCAGGAAATCTCCAATGTCCTTTCAAAGGAACCATCCCGGAATTTGCCTGGTGAGATTTAGGGAAATCACAGAAAATCTATATCTACATGTCCGGACGTGGGTATGAACCGTTGTCCTCCCGAATGCGAGTCCTTGCGCTAACACTATGCCAAAATGTGACGAAGAGATTCAAGGCAAAGGCTTAGGATAAGAAGAGACAAATCAATCACACACTATCTGATCAACGGTACCGAGACATGTAGTGGTGGACAGTAATATGGAATGTGTAGACCTTCCACCTTTATGACAGCTTGAACTTTATTGCGAACACTTTCAATAAAGTGTCTGCGTGCCTATGCAGGATGTTGAAGCATCGGATCTTGAACGGAGTCGACTCTCTTAATTCATTCCAAAGGTGTTCCATTTTGTTCAGGTGGGGACTCTGTGGAGGCTACTCCATTTGGGGAACGATAGTGTCCATAAACAGCCTCACAGACACTGCGTTAAGACAGGGTGCATTGCCAAGCTGATACCAACGACTGTCGGCTCCGAACTGTCCCGTTACTGTATGCAGTATACAATTCTTATCCTTCAGCATTCATAAGAACAATAAGGGACCACACAACCACCTCTAAAAACAGCGCCATACCGTAACTACATCTCCTCCGCACTTCACTGTTCTACATCTAAATCTACATAGGTACACCGTAAGTCAACATACGGTGCTTGGCGGAGGGAAACTTCTACCACTACTACTCATTTCCTTTTCTGTCCGCCGGCCGAAGTGGCCGAGCGGTTCTAGGCGCTGCAGTCTGGAACCGCGAGTCCGCTACGGTCGCAGGTTTGAATCCTGCCTCGGGCATGGATGTGTGTGATGTCCTTAGGTTAGTTAAGTTTAATTAGCTCTACGTTCTAGGGGACTAATGACCTCAGAAGTTGAGTCCCATAGTGCTCAGAGCCATTTGAAACATTTTGAAACTTTCCTGTCCCACTCGCAAATACAGCGAGGGAAAAACGACTACTTGTTTGTCTCCGTATGAGCCCTGATTTCTCGAACCTTATCTTGGTGATCCTATGCTCAATCTGTGTTGGCAGCAGCAGAATCGTCCGGCAGTCAGCTTCAAATGCCCGTTCTCCAAATTTTCTCAGTACTGTCGCCTTCCCTCCAGGGAGTCACATTTGAGTTCCAGAAGCATCTCCGTAACACTTACATGTTGTCCTTAGGTTAGTTGCCTGCCTCTGAGTTGCTTAGATGTCTTCCTACAATCCGACATGGTGAAATCCCAAACACTAAAGCAGTACTGAACAGTAGGTCGCACCAGCGTGCTATATGTTGCATCCTTTACTAGTGGCCGGCCAGAGTGGCCAAGCGGTTCTAGGCGCTTCTGATGACCTCAGAAGTTAAGTGCCGTAGTGTTCAGAACCATTTGAACCTCTACTAGTGAACCACTCTTTCCTAAAATTATCCTAATGAACCGAATTCGACGATTCACTTTCCTTACCGCAGTTCTCACCTGCTCGTTACGTTTCATATCGCTTTGCAACGTTTCCCCCCCAGATATTTAAACGACTTGATTGTGTCAGGAAGGACACTAACAATACTGTAACAGAACATTAAAGATTTGATATCCGCTTTAACTTACATTTTTCCACATTTAGAGGTAGCTGACATTCATCACGCCAGCTAGAGACTTTATGTAAGTCGTCTTGTATCTTCCTATAGTCACTGAACTTCGACACCTTACTGAGCCATGCTCACTCCGAACCGCGTTTCCTTGAACTTTGCTGTCTATCTGCGTTTGCTTTCCCGTCGTTGTTGCGGTTATGCCGTGGTTCGTCCTCCTTCCACGTGTGGCAGCAGATATGTGTATCGATATTTGCACCGTGTACCATCTTTAGTCTTGTGGATATAGTTTACGGCTAGGGGGTGTGAGGGTAGTCGGTCGATTGGTGCGGACCAGGGAGGATACCTTCGTTCGGCGCAGTCGGCTGGGCGGTCCGCTGGCGGTCCCTGCGCAGTTGCGGAGCGTGTGTGGAGCTGTCCGATCGCTATGAGCTTCGTGGCTCACCGACCCAAGACGTCAGAGTCGAGTGGTGTCTTAAGTACCCAAGCCACGTCCATTCATGTTGTGTCATTCATTTCGGTGGTTCGCTGTTGGGGAGCTTTTGCTGCGAGCAACACCAAGTGTTTGGAGTGATGAAATCGAGCCGCTGTGCGGTGGAATTAAGTATATTAGTTCACTACAATTCAAGTGCACCAGCGGAATTTTCTGCCTTGTGGCCGTTAGTGTTCTGGTTACCTGCCCTGGCTACTAACGTAATTTCAGGCAGTGTCCTTTCCTCACCTGTTGTAACTGTCCAACACTGTGTATTGTTTTGACAGCTTAATACTTATTTCATTGTGGATAATCACGTCCGTAACAGTTTGGTCTTTGAGTTTTCATGTACCGATTGGTGGCTAGCATGTATCGTTTGGTCGGTCGGTCCATGACTGTCTCTTGGTTGGGTTACCGACGGATCAAGTGTAGTTGGGTCCACCACCTGTCTCACCTAAGTGAACGTTAATGTTTCGAGGGTACGCCCCCCCCCCCCCCCCCCCCCCGCCCCTGGAGGTGTCTGAGTGCCGTTGTCAATATGTCCTTTTCATGGGTGTTTAATGGTCTGTTGGTAATCTATTATAGCCAGTGCTTTAAACAAACAGAAAATTTTATTGTGTTTGATGTAAATCAGGGGCCTTCAGCCCATTCAGCCCATATAAGTAAGTTTGAATTCTGCCAAGTAGATATTTTGCTGAAAGTTACTGTTGTTGTGCTATCTTTTCATTTAGTGCGCTGTGAGCCATTTAAAACTTAAAGGTTTACGGTATTTTGAATTTTTGGAAAATCGCTTGTGAGCCTTCAGCCGCTTAAAACCTTATTCTTAAATTTAGTTATTGCTCTTCCGTTGCCTTTTCATTTAGTGTGTTTTTGGCCACTCAAAACTTAGAGGTTTAGGTATTTTTTGAATTTTTGGAAAATCAACTGTTTGCCTTGAGCTACTTAAAGCCTTATTTTTAAAATTTCCCCTTAAGCGAAAACATTGCGGCCTTCTGCCTTAAGGGATTATGGTAATATATTTTAAAATTTTTAAATTTAATTGTGGCCTTTAGCCGTTGGTATTGAACCTTGTTTATGTTTGTTCTATCCACTTTCGCCCTGAGGCTTCCAGCCTAGCTGTGATCTATACATATATATTTTAATTATTTTATTTGCAATTTTAACTGCATGTCTTCAGTCACTTGAAATTTATCTTGCTGATTTTTAAGATTTCTTGTTTGGAGGCCTTCAACCGTGAAAGAATCGGATTTTGAAACTCGTGGTTGCAAAGGTTCGGCTAAGTGCCGTTTTGGTTTAAATGTGTTATTAAATTACAATTTTGAAGTGAAACTGACCGCCACCTTATTAGGCCCTTTCTACAATCCTAATCACCTGTTGTGCCCTGCAGGTTTAGCGGGCGTATCACATACCATACACCACACCATTACGAGCAAACAACCGCAGGTTGCTGTTCACGTTACACATCATGGCAGGTAACGTTCTCCAGGCATTCGCCAAAACCCAAACCCTTCCGTCGGACTTCCATGGAGGGCAGCGTGATTGATCACTGCAGTTGACTCGTCTCCAGCAATCTACTGTCCAGTGGCAACCCTCTTTACACTACCTCAAGTGTCACTTATCACTGACTGCACAAAAATTCCACACGACTTTCACTATACCGTTCACTTAAATACCCTTCGTACTACTTCGCGAACTCGTAATTAGCATTTTTCCGCGATTTTAAAGTACTTTCGTCGGAACTGCTTTCAATGAGATGTTACTAGTTCGAACCCTCAGCCCCGACTTACTTAGATCACACCAAAGGCTTTATTCCCAGCATAGATTGGCGCGAGCCTGCATTTTTCTGATTGGTTGATATCACAAACAGCAAATCAGGTTGCAGAATTATCCCGTGCTAACCCGCGATTCACTTCAATGACCAATCATAGTAAAACATTTCTTTCTATGGCAATTGCTAACTAAATAAATTTAGAAAAGTATCAAATATAAAATTACTCCTACTGAAATTACCGATTAATTTGTGTTCTACTCACGATTTATTAGTACCATAAACTGACGGCACATTTAATTATAGTAAATCCCCTGTAGAGTTTAACTGGTACTTCGTGAGTAAACAAAACAATTTTCGTTTACTTCTGTTCTTCTTCACTCATACAACACTCACACTGCTAATTACTACACATATAAAAGAATTATAATTATGCAAATACATTAAATATTAGTCAAACATAACTTTACAACATTGTTTTGACTATCACTGCTACGACTGTCCGTCAACTGCTGACCTAGTACAACTAGGTGCAGCTCTGTAACTCAGGTCCATGTCAGCTGGTGACATCTGTCGATGACTCGTGCCGACAACGATATCGTCCTAACAAGTGACAGGAGCCATTTGAACCATTTGAAATTGGGGTCAGTGATATGGGTCTGTAATTCAATGGGTTACTCCTATTTCCTTTCTTTAATATTGGTGTGACCTGTTCTACTTTCCAGTCTTTAGGAACAGACCTTTCGTCAAGTGAGCGGTTGTATATGGTTGCTAAGAAAGGCGCTATTGTGTCTGCACACTCCTGATTGGTATACCATCTGCACCGGAAGACTTGCCTTTCTTAAGTGATTTGAGCTATTCCGCAACATCTAAGATATCTACTTCTATGTCACTCATGCTAACAGCTGTTCTGGTTTCGAATTCTGGAATATTTACTTAATCTTCTTTCGTGAAGGAATTGCGGAAAACTATTTAGTAACTCCACTTTAGTGGCTTCATCATCGGTAACATTTCCATCGCTGTCGCGCAGTGACGGTATTGACTGTTTTTTTTTTTTTTGCCACTGATGTACTTTACATACTACCAGAATCTCTTTGGGGTTTCTATGACATTTTGAGACAACGTTTCATTGTGGAAACTATTAAAAGCATCTCTCATTGACGCCCGCACTAAATTTCGAGCTTCCGTGAAACTTAGCCAGTCTTCGGGATTTTGCGTTCTTCTGAATTTGGCATGCTTTTTTCGTTGCTTAACTATGATACACTGAAGAGCCAAAGAAACTGATACAACTGCCTAATATCGTGTAGGGCCCTCGCGAGCACCCAGAACGCAGAAGTACCGCAACACGACGTGACGTGGACTCGACTAATGCTGGACTAGCGCTGGAGAGAATTGACACCATGAATCCTGCAGAGCTGTCCATGATTCCGTAAGAGGGGATGGAGATCTCTTCTGAACAGCACTTTGCAAGGCATCTCAGCTATCCTCAGTGACGTTAATGCCTGAGGAGTTCGGTGGCCAGCGGAAGTGTCTAAACTCAGAAGAGTGTACCTGGAGCCACTGAGCCACTCTATAGCGATTCTGGAGATGTTGGGTGTCGCATTGTCCTGACGGACCAAGTCCGCCGGAATGCACAATGGACATGAATGGACGCAGGTGATCAACAGGATGCTTACGTACGTGTCACCTGTCACTGTCGTATCTAGATGTATCACGGGTCCCATATCACTCCAACTGCATACGCCCCACACCATTACAGATTAGAGAGCCTCCAGCAACCTGAACAGTCCCCTGTTGACATGCAGGGTCCATGGATTCATGAGGTTGTCTCCATACCCGTACACGTCCATCCGCTCGATGCAATTTGTAACGAAACTCGTCCGATCGGCAACATATTTCCAGTCATCAACAGTCCAATGTCGGTGTCGACGGCCCCAGGTGATGCGTAAAGCTTTGTGTTGTGCAGTCATTAAGGGTATACGAGTGTTCCTTCGGCTCCGAGAGGCAGTATCGATGATTTTTCGTAGAATGGTTAACACGCTGACACTTGTTGATGGCTCAGCATTGAAATCTGCAGCAATTTGCGGAAGGGTTGCACTTCTGTCACGTTGAACGATTCTCTTCAACCGTCGTTGGCCCCGATTTTGCAGCGATGTCAGAGATACGACGTTTTTTCGGATTGCTGATATTCGCGGTATACTCGTGGAATGGTTGTAGTGGAAAATCCTCCCTTTTTCGCTACCTCGGAGACGCTGTGTCCCATCGCTCGTGCGCCAACTATAACACCACGTTCAAACTAAAACTTTAATAACCTGCCATTGTAGCAGCAGCAACTTATTTAATAACAGCGTCAGACACTCTTTGTATTATATAGGCGTTGCCGACCGCAGCGCCACATTCTGCCTGTTTACATACATATATCTGAATACGCATGGCTAGACCAGTTTCTATGGCGCTTTCCTGTAAATGACCAAGCTATTATATGACGTAGTAGTGACCTCGAAAGATTACATTTCTTCCCTGAAACTGATCACGTTAGTCTCTGAGACGTAATCTACTTCATCATAAAATTCTTCAGTCTCAACACGTAATTCCAATCTCTTAAGTGATACATTTCAGCTTACTTTCTCGGTCTCGAAATAGTATTTTCTGATAAGTATGTAACACAGTACCAGAAAGCGTGACTTTGTATGAAACCTCTACATACCACCGTGAAAGCAAGTAGTTGGCTTCATTTGCATACAGACATACGACTTTAATTTGAATGGATACTTAATTACTGAGTTTATGCCGCTGCAGAGTTCAGTATTCATTCTGGTGAAACATTTTGTAACAAGGAACCACACTGAGGAAGCAAACGAACAACTGTTGCCTGATTGCTTTTCCCATGTTGTGTATTATTTGCCAGATGTTTCATCTGTGCATGAACTGACTGTATCTCGTTGGCAACTAACAGCTTCTGTTGATATTTTTGATGTCGCATTGAGGTCATAAAAAATCCATTTAATCCGAGCGTTGCCACCCACTGGTTAAACACAGAAATCGTACTCTCGAAGAGTCAAATACAAATCTCTATAAGCATTTTCATCAGCTTAAAATCCAATCAACACGTACATCAGGCTGTAGTTGTGACGTCAACATTATGGAAAAAAATAGTAAACGATTTATGGAAATTACTGTTGTGATGACCTCATATGATCACCGCTAGTTCGCTTGAACTACGGTATCACGTTACGCCCTGACGTTGGTAACGAGTAAATAAGTTTCGCTGTACGCGAAGTGGGTCCTCTGCGTACGTTTATCGCGCTGGTGACACATGCAGGCTGGGACTGCCGCAAGTTTTATGAAAGCCCCACAAAATATGGTAGAAAGTTACACGGTGACTTTTGCTCGTGCTATTAGCCAGAAGGTACCTATGCACGATGATAAGAACAGGTCGATGTTTTCCGGTGGGCGGGCCAAGATATGGCGCACGAATTTTTCAGAAGCGTATTTAAGCTGTAGGAGGCTCGGTGGATGGTCAGTGGTAGCTCAGCTGTCGAAGACTGTACCACGATTGACTACTGGTAAGTCTTCGTAGAACAACATTGCATTATACACCAGTCGCTTCCTCATATTTACAATTTACTATTTTCACCTCCAGTACATATTGTTGCACTACGTATCTATCTAACTTAAATTTATAACGGGACATTATTAAATGCTAAACATATTTCTATGAACAATAAATTCACAGTTTACTGTTCCCTAGCCAACTGTTTTGTCCCTTGAATGATGTGACAGCCAACTGGCATTCTGATGAAACTTGCTATTCGTTTAACTCTTTTCGTTTGTAAACGGATGTTAGTCTTGTGTTCCCCGATTCTAATTTCTCTGACACGTATTACAACTCTCTCCATAGCGCAGTTGCATTTTACAGGAGCTCGTTTTCCTTATCTATAATTGAAGTTTCTAGCTTCACTATGCAACAATTTCTAGCTTTAGTATGCAATAATTTTTCAACACCACTTAACAGACTGTAATTCTGTTACTGCAAAAAAAGTGCACCTAACTTCTAAAAACGTGACTTCATAAAGATGGTAACTGAAAGCAAGCTATAGATTTCACAATAACGCGATTAATATTTTTTATACTTCAAAAAAATTCTTTCCCACTTCCAGCTGAACGTTTTCGTCTCCTACGGCAGATGCCTTTTAGTCCAATTGTGAGTATAACGGACAAAGTACAGCGTAAAAAAACCGTGAAGATGCAGCTCATTATTTTCTTTAGAAAATCTCATACAATTAAGCCCATAGGAAGAAAGGAAGAATGGAGTTAAACATATTGCTGTCATCAAGGTTAATAGGGACGGATTAACTCTGAGAGAATATTACATGATAAAAGACAGCATTCCGTTATTGCTTTTCTTCCACTTCCCTCAAAGCACTAAGTTCATGTGAAACGAATACCCTAACACAGACAGGTGTTTCTAGCATTAAAGCTAAGGGAGATGCCTTTCAATAAAGGCCCAAAATGTTTTTTTTTATTACTAATAAGCAACGAATCACCATTTCATTCATTTCACTAAACCTAACAATAATGCTTAACACACTCCAGAATTCAGTGAAACCAAAATCCATTGCCAAATACTGCATATACACAAATTTTGGAAGACGAATTGCAGTACTCGATATGGGTTCCTTTACAAAAAAAAAGATACAAATTGTGCTCACTGCTGCGGGTCTTCTTGTTGTCTTCGTCTGTATTTACTAGATGACTCGCTGACATGGGTTGTTCCCCATATGGAGTCTTCCAGGCTGCCCCCTACCGAAGTTCATACTCTTTTAAATTCCAAATCTACTTTGTAAAGGCTAGAAGTCACTAATTCACCGTCCTCAGATATTGACCACTGACTAGCTTCTGTCTCTCTCTCTCTCTCTCTCTCTCTCTCTCTCTGACTAACTCACTCACTCATTCACACCTCTCACTTTTAGATCAGTATATGGATTGATTTGCTCTGACGTTTATCTATAATACCGACAGATAAACTGATGGCACTACTGGTATTTCTAATATAATACGGGCAACTTGCCTATGGAATACATCTTATCGAAATACGGTACTGGACTGACATAACGCAGAAACTTTTTAGCTCCAAACCTCGCCGTAACAGCACTTTTAGATCGGTTTATTTTATTTTCATATTTCAAGGAAGAAAAACCAAATCTGGGAAAACATTCGGATTAAGGGACTGAATTCATTTACACTGAAGTCTTTTTGCAGCAATCTCAGGCCTAGAAACTCTTGAGAGAGCGTAACTTATAAGACCGAGTGTTTCATATGCTGTTATCTATGCAGACGGATTATTTCTCATCTATGATCCACTAGCTTCGAATTAGCGTAGTTTATTTAAGTGCGCATTCGGTTTCCCAAATCGATTAAAGCGAACGCCGGAATGGCGTCTTCGAAAAGTGGCACGGACAATTAACGTCGCCATTTGCGCTCGAGTCATCTTTCTGGCCTACCTAGTGATCTTATTCTAAACTGGATGAGAGCCAAAGCCTTAGATCTAGGTAGTCTGTTACACTGGATCAACCATATTTCTGTAGAAGATCAAAACAAAAGTTTCAAAACCAGCTCAAAGTATTACGTCTCTTTGTCTGTATTCTTACAAAGATTTGAGCGCTACGCAGGACCAACATATTGAAAGGCCAATGAGAAAATAAAGTAAGCTGAAACTCATTATATCAGTGCACCCGTTCTTTTTTTTTGTATAGTCACAACACTGATTTCGTTATAACTACAGATTTTTAAAGGTGAAAATTTATATAGGGCGTAAGAAACTAAGTGCACCAAATCTTGGAGTGTTTATAGGAGAGAAATATTTTTCTTCTGACAAAAATGTCTTAATGCACCATTTCTCTGCCACGGATCCACGAACGTTTTGAGGCTAGGGGCGTTCAGATATGGTGATCAGACTGCCGTGTAATTAAGACTGTTTTAAAGATGTTGCTGGAAATGCAGTCCGTTTTCGTCAATGTACAACTGGTATCTGAGTGCTAATGATTGTCCAGCACGCTCAAAACAAGTAGGTGTTTCATGAATAATGGCTGCAGCTTCACCCAAACGGCTAGCTAACTCTTCTGGAGTGTCTACCTGTAGCTCGCACACCAAACGCTTCGTGTATCGCCCAAAAACGGCATCCATACGAGTGAGGTCTGGAGAACGTGGTGATCACTGTACAGTCCTATCCCTGCCAATCCAAGAATCTGGGGAAAAATTGTCTGTTGTTGTTGTGGTCTTCAGCCCTGAGACTGGTTTGATGCAGCTCTCCATGCTACTCTATCCTGTACAAGCTTCTTCATCTCCCAGTACTTACTGCAACCTACATCCTTCTGAATCTGCTTAATGTATTCATCTCTTGGTCTCCCCATACGATTTTTACCCTCCAATGCTAAATTCGTGATCCCTTGATGCCTCATAACATGCCTTACCAAACGGTCCCTTCTTCTTGTCAAACTGTGCCACAAACTCCCCTTCTCCCCTATTCTTCCATACATGGCTACACTCCATACAAATACTTTCAGAAACGACTTCCTGACACTTAAATCTATACTCGATGTTAACAAATTCCTCTTCTTCAGAAACGCTTTCCCTGCCATTGCCAGTCTACATTTCATACATCAGTTATTTTGCTCCCCAAATAGCAAAACTCATTCACTACTTTAAGCATCTCATTTCCTAATCTAATTCCCTCAGCATCACACGAGTTAATTCGGCTACATTCCATGATCCTCGTTTTGCTTTTGTTGATGTTCATCTTATATCCTCCTTTCAAGAAACTGTCCATTCCGTTCAACTGCTCTTCCAAGTCCTTTGCTGTCTCTGACAGAATTGCAATGTCATCGGCGAAACTCAAAGTTTTTATTTCTTCTCCATGGATTTTAATACCTACTCCGAATTTTTCTTTCGTTTCCTTTAGTACTTGCTCCATATACAGATTGAATAACATCGGGGAGAGGCTACAACCCTGTCTCACTCCCTTCCCAACCACTGCTTCCCTTTCATGCCCCTCGACTCTTATAACTGCCATCTCAATGTTCTCTAATATCAAGAGCAAAGTGTGGTGGGGCTCCATCTTGCTGGAACCGGAACAGTTCACTGCTAGCGGGATGGTCTCCAACAGTTTTGGCAGTACTACGCGGGTGATGGTATGTTAATTTTTTCTACTGAGAGTGTTAGGCAGAAGAAAGGGTCCAGTCGGATGGCAAATTTCTGTCGATGGTGGAACACACGATTTACATAGAGTTTTGCAACTCCCGGACATGGCTATTGTGGCTGCTGGATATTCCTTCCCTTGTGAACGCAGCTTCGTCAGTAAACAACACACACATTTAGATGTCAGAGATTGTACAGTTTGTTGTATATACCATTGGGATAAGTCAACGAACAGGGGAAAATCATCAACTGATAGCTCTTCTTCCCTCTAATACTTGAAATGATGCGTTGAACGCATTGACGTTGATAGTATTTATTTCCTTGGCTATGAATCCTGTACTGGTTCTGGGATTATCCTCAGTTCGCTGTGACACAGGTTCCTCCAGCTGAATAGTTGGCACACTGCGAGGTCTTAAGAGTTCCCCGTGGATCTGATCTAAGGATCACGTACCACGGGAAAAGCCATCCAGTTTTTGCAGTGTGACGTGATTTCATAAATTTCTCCCTGGAAATAGTTCCGCGTACAGACACCTTGCCACTGGACTTCTGTTTCGTGCCTCTCCAGAAACGAGATGTGTGTCTCTCGGTTAGAGTGTAATCAACCATCATGAACCAGTCGACATCATCAGAAACTTTCATGTAAACACAAAAACACCATCCGAAACAGGCCTTGAAGGCCCAACGGTACCGACCGGTCGCCGTGTCATCCTCAAACCTTAGGCGTCACCGGATGCAGATGCAGTGGTCAGCACACAGCTCTCCCGGCCGTTGTCAGTTTTCGTGACGTCTGCCGCTACTTCTCAGTCAATTGGTCTCACAAAGGCTGGGTGCACCACGCTTGCCAACAACACTCGGTCGACCCGGACGGTGACCCATCCAACTGCTAGCCAAGCCCGACAGCGCTCAACTTCGGTGATCTGAAGGGAACCGGTACTACCACTGGGGCAAGGCAGTTAGCTTCATGTAAACACAACGTAGCATACACAGTTATCCAGGTACCCAGGTATGTGGACACTACTAGCAGTAATGAAAACTCGCCATTCCTAGCAGTATGATTGGTTGGCTTGGGCTGTTTGGGGGAGGAGGCCAAATAGCGAGGTCGTCGGCCTCATAGGATTAGGGAAGGATGGAAAGGAAGCCGGTCGTGCCCTTTCAAAGGAACCATCCCGGCGTTTGGCCGGAGCGGTTTAGGGAAATCACGGGAAGCTAAAATCAGGATGGCCTGACGTGGGGTTGAACCGTCGTCCTCCCGAGTGTGAGTTCAGTGTGCTAACCACTGTGCCATCTCGCTCGGTGCAGTAAGATTGTGCTGCAGATTCCAGTGTCCACACGTTGCGTACGAAGCTGTCAAGACAACTATGCACGTTGGTCTAAGGGAAGTCCACCGTCAAACCCTTTATAAACTCCGAGTAAGGATACGGTGCATCTGCGACATCTGTATAACGTAACAAACCTATTCCCTTCTTTACCTTCTCAATTACTTCTAAAAATTTGCGTTGTAGCTTTTTTTCATAAGAAATAGTCTGTCGCCGTGTAACTCGTTAAGACCATTAATTTAAATTCAATTTCTTACCCCCGCCTTGTTGCAGAAAATCTATAAATTAGAGTATTTTCAGTGTTATGAATGAAACACACACAACGCTTGTGTAATATTCCACAGTATTTATTACTTGTTACACGAACCGATTTGCGGCTGTTAGACCATCATAAGGAATAAAGATAAGTATGTAGTGCAGTGAAATTTTGTTGAATCAAAGATTTTAAGCAAGTGCATCTATTGACAACCCATAAAGGAAGCAAGATGAACTATCTTGAAAAAAAAATGGAAATTAATTTCCATCAACCCGAGCTTAGTGCTGAATGACCAGATACAGTTCCCTTACTCACCACTTCTAACTGCAGATACTAGTCACAATCCCACAAACCATGTAGTGAACTACCCTCTGACTCAAATGCTCCATTTTCCATTATTTCAGCTACTATAATTTCTCTGGTTGTGGTTTTTTTTTGTATAATCACAGCTGCTTCACTCACATGCTTAATATTACTATTATATCTTATCTGTTTGTAATTTAGGATCTACTAAAGAAAAGATTCTTTGGAATATGTACAAAAGTTTATTATTCCGTTATTTTCTTATACGTACATCTGTTGTAATTTATCTATAACTTATCTTAGTAAAATAATCTTACATAGAATTTACACTGAAATAATACCTCTTGTTTTATTCCTAATTCTAAAATTAACATTTTTATCTTTGGAAATGGAGATACTTTGTAGATGCTCTAGTTTAACATCTTTTATCCAGGTTATCACTGTTAGCATTCAACCGCGATTCTTATACATATATTTTAACAACGCGTTTCAAGAGACGATGCTCTCATAATCAGGTTGTAAAGTCTATGTCATAAAATTAAACGGACTAAAAAGACAAAATACCATCACAAATAGTTGGGAAGTCCATAGAGTAAAACAGAATTAAAAGTATATTGGACTGTGGGTCCTCGTGTTACATTGAAGTTGTTGAGAAGTCGATGGCCGTCCCATAGCTACCAAATATGCTGTCGCACTGCGCCGGCTCGGGAGCTGTTGTGGACTGACGTGCCTAGGTGTTGTGGCGTGGTTACAGCCGTGTGCTTGACGGTAACGCTATGCTATTGGGCGCCTGATTTCCTTATTGCATTGGTCTGCCATCGTTAGCCTCTCGCAACTCCGTCAGTGACATGCTACGAGTTTAAAGTCGCATACCTGCCCTAAAATAATTCTAAAAACCCGCTAAAAAATCTCATTTCTTTAAAATTATCTTGTGCATTTAGAATATTGCTTTGTTTCTTTTCATGGATAGCTATCTCGAATTCCTCTAGTAAATCAAGTTTCCTCCCTTTCTTTTCTATATGCAATATTTCTACGTTGTCTTCTATGCTATTAAGGGGATGGCCTGTTTCATATATATGGTTCGCCACAGCTGATTTGTCATAATTTCCTAACCTCAACGCATCTTAATGTTCTTTATACCGGATCGCGAATGATCCTGTCTGCCCTATATATTTTGCATCACAAGTTCTGCACTGAATCTTATAAACTCCCGATCTTTCATACGTATTTCTCTTCTCGCCAATATCGTGCGTAAGGCTATACCTCACTAGGTTATTAGTCTGAAAAGCTATTTTGACATCGTATGGCTTAAAAATATTTGCTATCTTTTGTGAGATTGTTCCGTAGTATAGCATCGTGATAATTTTCACTTTCTGTCCATCATGTTTATTCTTTTTGCGCTTATTACTTTTCCGTAACAGTCTTTTAACTATATCTATTCTGTAACCGTTATTCATCGCTATTCTCTTAACGGTATTAACTTCAGTCTCCCTATCTTTTTCACTCATAGGTATATTATCTACCCTATGCACGAGACTATGGAAAGCAGCTTCTTTATAAGCCTGCGGATGGCATGAATCATTCGGGATCACGGCATCAGTCGTAGTTTGTTTTCTATAAACGGAGAACGCATGTTTGTTGCCCTGCTTTTTTAGATTCAGGTCCAGGAACTGTAAACAATTGTCAGTTTCATACTCCACGGTAAATTCTATTTTATTATGTGCGTCGTTGAACTTTTTTACTATTTCCTCAATGTCCTCACGGGAAACATCGACAAGTAACAGAGTGTCGTCTACATAACGTTTGTAATAAACAATTTTATCCATAGTGTTTTGGTCAGAATTTAGAACTTTATCTTCAAAGTCACTGATAAAAATGCCCGCCATAGTTCCTGAAATACTGGACCCCATGTCTAACCCAAGAACTACGGCGGACATTTTAACACACATTTCAGAAGAAATCAGAGCTGGATATAAGTACTTCCCCCTCAGGTTGTTCGCTATTGTTCGACAGTATATTCCTTCAACTGAGTGATTAAAGAGGTCTACAGTGGTAGATAGTCGTTGGGTTGTAAAATGAAACTTAGCTTTCTTTCTTCCTTTCAGAATTACAGATTTTACTGCGTTACAACTTGAATTTTCATATAAAAAGGATGGACTTTATCCAGCAAAATATTTCAAAAACACAAAATATGAAACAAATAACTACAAAGACTATAAATACAACTAATGTTTCAACTTTTTCAGATCTCAACGGAAATGAAGATTGTTGTACTGATACTACTGCTGTTGGAGGCACTGCAATGCAGCCAGTGCATGGCTCTACCATCAACATTACTATCACTTTCACCTAAGCAAGAGGGACAATTAGAACACACAGTTGCAGAGCGAGCAGAAAACCCATTCAATTTTGAAGCGTTGAGCTCTATCTTCACTGGAGACATGTCGAGCATAAAAGAGATGTGCAAAAGTATCAAATTCGGAGAGTCCTCTTCATCTGAGAGAAAACGTTCAGCTCAACTAGGATTTCCTTTTAAGCTCCCTGTCGATCAGTCCACAATGACACAGTTATGTGAGCAAATCGATAAGTTTAAACCAGGAGCTGCCAGCGGCAACAAGGAAGAGAAACGATCAATCGAAGTGAGATCTTCATCTTCAGGTGGCGGTAGCCCAATCAGTTTCGAAGCGTTGAGCTCTATCTTCACTGGAGACATGTCGAGCATAAAAGAGATGTGCAAAAGTATCAAATTCGGAGAGTCCTCTTCATCTGAGAGAAAACGTTCAGCTCAACTAGGATTTCCTTTTAAGCTCCCTGTCGATCAGTCCACAATGACGCAATTATGTGAGCAAATCGATAAGTTTAAACCAGGAGCTGCCAGCGGCAACAAGGAAGAGAAACGATCAATCGAAGTGAGATCTTCATCTTCAGGTGGCGGTAGCCCAATCAGTTTCGAAGCGTTGAGCTCTATCTTCACTGGAGACATGTCGAGCATAAAAGAGATGTGCAAAAGTATCAAATTCGGAGAGTCCTCTTCATCTGAGAGAAAACGTTCAGCTCAACTAGGATTTCCTTTTAAGCTCCCTGTCGATCAGTCCACAATGACGCAGTTATGTGAGCAAATCGATAAATTTAAACCAGGAGCTGCCAGCGGCAACAAGGAAGAGAAACGATCAATCGAAGTGAGATCTTCATCTTCAGGTGGCGGTAGCCCAATCAGTTTCGAAGCGTTGAGCTCTATCTTCACTGGAGACATGTCGAGCATAAAGGAGATGTGCAAAAGTATCAAATTCGGAGAGTCCTCTTCATCTGAGAGAAAACGTTCAGCTCAACTAGGATTTCCTTTTAAGCTCCCTGTCGATCAGTCCACAATGACGCAATTATGTGAGCAAATCGATAAGTTTAAACCAGGAGCTGCCAGCGGCAACAAGGAAGAGAAACGATCAATCGAAGTGAGATCTTCATCTTCAGGTGGAGGTAGCCCAATCAGTTTCGAAGCGTTGAGCTCTATCTTCACTGGAGACATGTCGAGCATAAAAGAGATGTGCAAAAGTATCAAATTCGGAGAGTCCCCTTCATCTGAGAGAAAACGTTCAGCTCAACTAGGATTTCCTTTTAAGCTCCCTGTCGATCAGTCCACAATGACACAGTTATGTGAGCAAATCGATAAGTTTAAACCAGGAGCTGCCAG
Organism: Schistocerca gregaria; assembly: GCF_023897955.1. Classification (NCBI taxonomy): domain Eukaryota; kingdom Metazoa; phylum Arthropoda; class Insecta; order Orthoptera; family Acrididae; genus Schistocerca; species Schistocerca gregaria. Next base: position 1,045,750,100 of record NC_064920.1, on the reverse strand, counting down.
CGGCAACAAGGAAGAGAAACGATCAATCGAAGTGAGATCTTCATCTTCAGGTGGCGGTAGCCCAATCAGTTTCGAAGCGTTGAGCTCTATCTTCACTGGAGACATGTCGAGCATAAAGGAGATGTGCAAAAGTATCAAATTCGGAGAGTCCTCTTCATCTGAGAGAAAACGTTCAGCTCAACTAGGATTTCCTTTTAAGCTCCCTGTCGATCAGTCCACAATGACGCAATTATGTGAGCAAATCGATAAGTTTAAACCAGGAGCTGCCAGCGGCAACAAGGAAGAGAAACGATCAATCGAAGTGAGATCTTCATCTTCAGGTGGCGGTAGCCCAATCAGTTTCGAAGCGTTGAGCTCTATCTTCACTGGAGACATGTCGAGCATAAAGGAGATGTGCAAAAGTATCAAATTCGGAGAGTCCTCTTCATCTGAGAGAAAACGTTCAGCTCAACTAGGATTTCCTTTTAAGCTCCCTGTCGATCAGTCCACAATGACGCAATTATGTGAGCAAATCGATAAGTTTAAACCAGGAGCTGCCAGCGGCAACAAGGAAGAGAAACGATCAATCGAAGTGAGATCTTCATCTTCAGGTGGCGGTAGCCCAATCAGTTTCGAAGCGTTGAGCTCTATCTTCACTGGAGACATGTCGAGCATAAAGGAGATGTGCAAAAGTATCAAATTCGGAGAGTCCTCTTCATCTGAGAGAAAACGTTCAGCTCAACTAGGATTTCCTTTTAAGCTCCCTGTCGATCAGTCCACAATGACACAGTTATGTGAGCAAATCGATAAGTTTAAACCAGGAGCTGCCAGCGGCAACAAGGAAGAGAAACGATCAATCGAAGTGAGATCTTCATCTTCAGGTGGCGGTAGCCCAATCAGTTTCGAAGCGTTGAGCTCTATCTTCACTGGAGACATGTCGAGCATAAAGGAGATGTGCAAAAGTATCAAATTCGGAGAGTCCTCTTCATCTGAGAGAAAACGTTCAGCTCAACTAGGATTTCCTTTTAAGCTCCCTGTCGATCAGTCCACAATGACACAGTTATGTGAGCAAATCGATAAGTTTAAACCAGGAGCTGCCAGCGGCAACAAGGAAGAGAAACGATCAATCGAAGTGAGATCTTCATCTTCAGGTGGCGGTAGCCCAATCAGTTTCGAAGCGTTGAGCTCTATCTTCACTGGAGACATGTCGAGCATAAAGGAGATGTGCAAAAGTATCAAATTCGGAGAGTCCTCTTCATCTGAGAGAAAACGTTCAGCTCAACTAGGATTTCCTTTTAAGCTCCCTGTCGATCAGTCCACAATGACGCAGTTATGTGAACAAATCGATAAGTTTAAACCAGGAGCTGCCAGCGGCAACAAGGAAGAGAAACGATCAATCGAAGTGAGATCTCCGGGAAACCTATTTAGCGTGGGATCGTAGCTGTTTCTAAGTTTTACTTTGGGTTTTCTCAAACTTCTAGTCTCCTGCCAGCACCTGAAGTGGGCGTAAATGAGGAATAACTAAGTGTCTTTGAAAGAAAATGTTGAATGTAAAAGCTCTGAAACTTTGTGGAATATTTCCGTTCACGCAAGAACTCAACACAAACTGCTTCCTAGCTTTACTTGTTTAAAGTTGTCTAGTCTTTGACTTATGCTGTAAAACTCTGTATTACCGTAACTGTTGTGGATGAAGAGTAAATAAACATATGTGTTAGATAAATGTTATTATTTGTTCCTGTCTTCACTGTTCCCTTTTTAAATGTTTAGATTTTCATTTCTAACGTAATATTAACATTTCTAACCATCTGCCTTACTTTCCTAATATCTTCGAGTCCCGAGAATCCTCTGAAATTCTTAAATCAAAGAATGCTGCTGTAGATATTATTACTTTGATTTTATTAATGTCTTTTGAAACTGTTGATTTTTTTTCCAATTGTTTGCCTGCTAGTACGAATAAGTCGTTTTATATGCCTTTCAGAATTGGATATGACATTAAGTTAATTTTGCCACGGAAATGGTTCGTTAATAGCTGAACGAAGATCCGAAATCAGCTTTCATGAACGTCATAAAATGCTGTTGACCCTTTTATAGAGTTGATTCACAGGAAACCATCAGCTGGCAATCTATTGAGGCCAGTAAGTGCAGAGAGTGAGCAGCATGTCAAACATGCGATTCGTTTCTTCTTTGTTAAGTATGCTAGCAGCTACGTGTTCTTTTCCTTTTTTTTACGAGTAGTTACGATGGTCAGGAAAGATGTGGAAGTTAACTATTATGTTCTACGGTTTCCCATCAAATTAAAATACTGTATGGCGCTATTATAATTGAATCATCCGTTTTCAAAGCTCTATATTTTCCAAAGTATTGCATGTATATATGTGACTGATGCATGAAGAGAATCGTAAACTCACCCAGTTTGCATTTTCCACTCTACACGTGTTCTATGAGTGCTTGTCTACTGACATGGCACCCTCCATGTGGTAGTCAAATTCGTTCCGTACCATATGTAGCAACGTCCTGTCTATGTTCAACACAGCAGCATTGACCTGTTCCCTGCGCGTTTCTCGTATCCTTAGCAGTGGGATTCATGAACACTGTCCCTTATGAAACCTCCTCGCCCTTCCCCCTCCCTCGCACAAGAAAAGTTACAAGGCGTTACGTAAAGCAGTGGAAGGCCAAGGGAACAAAGCCACATCATCTTCATCACTAAACGACCTCAGCAATGCGGAAGTTCGTCGTTTAGGAAGCGACGAACATTGATGCTCCAGTGAAGGGTTTGCGCTGTCTTGTTGGAAGAAAAAAGTCTCTAAATCAGCAATCAGCAGTGGAAACAATCACAACTGCAACAAACCGAAGCATATGATACCTGTCACAGTCTTCTCACAAAAGAACGGTCCATATAGTTTTGTGTGTGACATTGCGCAGGAAACGAGCCACAATTCCTTGAGGATTTTCGATGTCACACATTCTCCCAATGTGGCGATTAATCTTTCCAGGCAAATGGAAGGCAACAGATAAACATCTCGCTTATTGCGACACACGAAAGCTCTTTTCTTGTTTGGTCGCCAATTTGCCAAGACAGTGCACTCGTAACAACAACTGGTGAACACAATGCAAACGTGGTTCTATTCATGCATCAATCACATTTGTACATGTAATACTTCGGAAAATATAGACCTCTGAAAACGTTTTAATCAATTATAGTAGCTCTCTATTTTATGCAGCCAATTCCTACTGTGTGTACCAAAATTTATGAAGTAGCTTGACGATTAATGACAGTAAATGTATTTATGCATTACGTTGTTATTTACCTCCCCAGTCACCCGCGTACCACAAAAGATAATAATAAGCATACTGGTTCTCTCTCTCTCTTTCTCTCTCTCTCTCTCTCTCTCTCTCTCTCTCTCTCTCTCTCTCTGCCGACAGGGGTGGCCGAGCGGTTCTAGGCACCTCAGTCCGGAACCGCGCGCCTGCTACGGTCGCAGGTTCGAATCCTGCCTTGGGCATGGATGTGTGTGACTTCCTTTGGTTAGTTAGGTTTAAGTAGTTCTAAGTTCTGGGGACTGATGACCTCAGATGTTGAGTCCCATAGTGCTACATCTACATCTACATGATTACTCTGCTATTCACAATAAAGTGCCTGGCAGAGGGTTCAATGAACCACTTTCAAGCTGTGTCTCTACGGCACGCGGGAAAAACGAACACTTAAATTTCTCTTTGCGAGCCCTGATTTCTCTTATTTTATCGTGATGATCATTTTTCCCTATGTAGGTGGGTGCCAACAGAATGTTTTCGCAATCGGAGGAGAAAGCTGGTGATTGAAATTTCATGAGAAGTTTCCGTCGCAACGAAAAACGCCTTTGTTTTAATGATTGCCACTCCAATTCAAGTATCATGTCTGTGACACTATCTCCCCTATTTCTCGATAATACAAAACGAGCTGCCCTTCTTTATACTTTTTCAATGTGATCCGTCAGTCTCACCTGATGCGGATTCCACACCGCACAGCAGTACTCCAGAATAGGGCGGATAAGCGTGGTGTAAGCACTCTCTTAAGTAGACCTGTCACACCTTCTAAGTGTTCTACCAATGAATCGCAGTCTTTCGTTTGCTCTACCTACAATATTATCTATGTGATCGTTCCAATTTAGGTTATTTGTAATTGTAATCCCTAAGTATTTAGTGGAATTTGCAGCCTTCAAATTTGTGTGACTTATCGCATAATCGAAATTTAGCTGATTTCTTTTAGTACTCATGTGAATAACTTCACACTTTTCCTTATTCAGGGTCAATTACCACTTTTGGCACGCTACACATATATTATCTAAATCATTTTGCATGTCGTTTTAATCATCTAATCACTTTACAAGACGGTAAATGACAGCGTCTTCTGCAAACAATTTAAGACGGCTACACAGATTGTCTTCTATACCGTTAATACAGATTAGGAACAATAGAGGAGTAGTAACACTTCCTTGGGGAACGCCATATATTACTTCTGTTTTACTCGATGACTCTGCGTCTATTACTACGAACTGTGACCTTTCTGGCAGGAAATCACGAATCTAGTCGCACAACTGAGGTGATACTCCGCAGGCACGCAGCTTGGTTAGAAGACGCTGTGAGGAACGGTATCGAAAGCCTTCTGGAAATCTAAAAATATGGAATGAATTTGACATCCCCTGTCGATAGCACTTATTTTTTCATGAGTATAAAGAGCTAGTTGTGTTTCACAAGAACTATGTTTTCTGAAACTGTGCTGACTATGTGTCAGTAAATCGTTTCCTTCGAGATACTTCATAATGTTCGAATACAGTATATGTTCCAAAACTCTACTGCAAATCGGCGTTAGTGATATAGGCCTACTTCCCTTTTCGGTGCTCAGAGCCTTTTGAACCATCTCTCTCTCTCTCTCTCTCTCTCTCTCTCTCTCTCTCTCCCTCCCTCCCTCTCCCAAATTTCCCTAATTCCCCTACGATCCACCCTGAATTCATATTGTGGGTACGAGTGTATCAGTCGTTCAACACAATCTGTAACACACTGACACAATAATCTGTTGCTTATGGGGAGCCCTACAAGTAAATGTTCTTCCCTGGTTTTTATGGTATTAGTATAGCTGGGGGAGCAGATTTAGCTGAGTGGTATCGAAACTCCAGGGAAGTTGACATTTATGTTAACTTTGAAGTCACTGAGCTAGAAACAAATATTTAAATCTTTCCTCAGATAAGGAAATTAACAGGTTAATACAAGCACAAAACATCGAACTACATCGTATCCCTAGACTTATATAGTTGGTAAAACTATAACATATGAGTGGACATAAAAGGCAATGGCAAGAGAAGTTGTGTCCTCAAGCTTAGAAACAAGTCGAAAGAGAGCAGAAATGACAATAGCTGCGCTCCTGAATCGAAACCATGAACAATTAAAATGGGGAAAAATACATACCAAATGAAAAACCATACAGAGACTACCAAGGAGACTTTTAGACTCCGCTGGGAAGATAAGAAACAGTAAACACACAACACCCAAAAAGAAAGGAAAATACTGTAAGAATTTTTTTTCTAATTATGGTCAGAAACATAAACGGACTTCCGTCAAAGGTCATGAATGCAGTACTGCTTCTTCAAAGTTAATCGAATGCCATGCAGTTTTACACATGACATGAACGTCAATGGACACACCCTCAGAATGAACAGCTAGAAAAGACGCATGCACACTTTTTACTGTCTAAAACGTTGTTGTTTTGTTCCCCCCTCCGAATGTACTTGCTTTCTAGTTGGGTATGACAAATAAAGTGAAGCCTATTTCAACTAGCCTGTTCTTCTGGAAAAAAAATTAATCGCACAGAACAATATATTAGCGACTGTCACAAATCCCATTTTCCCAACCAAAAAAATATTTTCTGGCAAAATGTTGGTATCACTTCCTATCTGTCAGAGGGAAGCGTAAGTGGCACGTCAGCAACATACGCTCTCTCTCTTAATCACACTACGCAATAAGACACTCAAATAAAATCCCACAGTTTAAGAACGGGATAAATAAAGGTTAATGATGCAAGTTATTAAGCACCTAAAATAAATTGTGCCGCTTGCCTGTGTAATGACGCGTCATAGCACACGACTGTGAGAAGTAGTTCTGTATGGCATCCAGTGGCACTCCAAACGTATTTGATAAACATTAATTCTTGTTTTCCGCTCTGTTTTAGCTGCCTGCATGATATAATAGATGATATTGCAATACTATTCGGTTTGAATGGTTTGTCGAACACTTTTACCGAGTTGTCAATCAAATACTTCTTTCTCTGAAATAACAACACATAAACGTTTTGCTCTTTTACTATTATTGGACTCAAGGACATGTGTTCATCTTTTATATACCAAATTAAACTTGCTTTTATTAAATATGACGTGCTCCCACCACATTTGACCGATCGTTTTACAAGGTGATGATTTTACATCTGGCATTTCGCCGGGAGCGAATACATTTCTTAATTTATGCCCAGTTTTGAGGTTGATATTCTGCAGTATATGTTAATGACATAAACCCATTTACTTGAAAATGGCATCAAAGGCTGAAACCTGTGTAACTAAATAAACAACAATACAGTCAAAGGGCGGAGTGTTCGTTATAATTAAGTTTCATCGTGCTTCGGAGTTCATATCGACGTAAGCAAATCGAGGCAGGAAGTGTCATTTGCAAGTGTTCTAAACAATACAAATGAGGGTAGAGAAAATGGCACAGGGGATGTAGGTGGAGCAACTCACTACCCTCAAAAATAATTTTTCAGAAGTCATTTTCATATTAGTTTCCTAAGAGCTAAATTCTCATTATATGAGACTCTTTAACTGTTGCTGCAACATAAATAGTAAATTGCAATAACCTTGATGCGAAATTAACAAATGAATGGCAGAACATACAACTCTGATCTCTCTAACATAGAAAATTCTCGCACTAATGATCTACTGGTGTACGCAAGTCCGTAATCACAGATTTTTGAATATCGCTCTCATTTTTGGACGTTCTTTTTTTCATCCTTCTGGTAGCTTACGTCCCATATCAGAATCAGCAGATATAGATCAGTGAGTCTTTAATTACATAAGTTGATAGCTCATTTCTCCGTCCTCATGTATATGAATACTGAGTCGAATGACAACACTGTAGTATTGATATGCTAACAAGTAAGCGGTTGCATTAAAAAATGAAAAAGTGCCCTTGACGCACATTTGTTACGAAACTAAATTCTTTTTTTTTACTGACAGGCTATTATAATACACACCAAGACAAGAAAAAAAAGACACGACACGAAGCAAATATCCGAACGGGACGGAATTCGGTAAATGTTATGTACATGTACCCACAAACATATGATTACAATTTCAGAAAAAAATGGATCAATTATTCAAGAGGCAGATACATTAAGTGATCAAAAGTATTTGAACACCCCGAAAACATACGTTTTCATATTTGGTGCATTGTGCTCCCACCTACTGCCAGGTACTCCATATCAGCGACATCAGTAGTCATTAGACATCGTGAGAGAGCAGAATTGGGCGCTTCGCGGAACTCACGGACTTCGAACGTGGTCAGGTGCTTGAGAGTCACTTGTGTCATACGTCTGTACGAGCCATTTCCACACTCCTAAATATCCTTAGGTCCGTTGTTTCCGATGTGATAGTGAAGTGGAAACCTGAAGGGACACGTGCAGCACAAAAGCGTACAAGCCGTCCTCGTCTGTTGGCTGACACAGACCGCCGACAGTTGAAGAGGGTTGTAATGTGTAATTGGCAGACATCTATCCAGACCATCACACAGGAATCCCAAACTGCATCAGTATCCACTGCAAGTACTATGACAGTTAGGCGGGAGGTGCAAAAACTTGGATTTCATGGTAGAGCGGCTGCTCATAAGCCACACATCACGCCTGTGAACGTCAAACGACGCCTCGTTTGGTGTAAGGAGCGTAAATATTAGACGATCGAACAGTGCAAAAACGTTGTGTGGAATGACGAATCATGGTACACCATGTGGCGATCAGATGGCAGGGTGTGGGTATGGCGAATGCCCGGTGAACGTCATATGCCAGAGTGTGTAGTGCCAACAGTAAAATTCGGAGGCGGTGCTGTTATGTTGTGGTGGTGTTTTTCGTGGAGAGGTTTTGCACCTCTTGTTGTTTTGCGTGGCACTATCACAGCACAGGCCTACATTGATGTTTTAAGCACCTTCTTGCTTTACACTGTTGAAGAGCAATTCTGGGATGGCGATTGCATCTATCAACACGATCGAGCGCCTGTTCATAACGCACGGCCTGTGTCGGAGAGGTTACATGACAATAACATCCCTGTAATGGACTGGTCTGCACAGAGTCCTGACCTGAATCCTGCAGAACATCTTTGGGATGTTTTGGAAAGCCGACTTCGATCCAGGCCTCACCGATCGACATGGATACCTCTCCTCAGTGCAGCAGTCTGTGAAGAATGGGCTGCCATTCCCCAAGAAACCTTCCAGCACCTGATTGAACGTATGCCTGCGAGCGTGGAAGCTGTCATCAAAGCTAAGGGTGGAGCAACACCATATTGAATTCCAGCATTACCGATGGAGGGTGCCACGAACTTGTAAGTCATTTTCAGCCAGGTGTCCGGATACTTTTGATCACATAATGTATTCACAAATTGAGCAAGTCAATAAAGCGTTGGTTCACCTCTAACCTTTAGGCAAGCAGTTATTCACAGTTGACTGGTAGAATTGTTGGATGCCCTCCTGAGGCATATCGTGCCACATACCTTCCAATTGACACCTTAGACCGTCAGAACCCCGATATGGTTAAATGGCCCTTCCCACAACGATCCAAACGTTCTCAACTGGGGAAAGCTGGCGACCTTGTTGGCCAAAGAAGGGTCTGGAAAGCACGAAGACAAGTAGTAGAAACTCCTGCCGTGTGAGGACGGTCATTCACTTGCTGAAATGTAAGCCCAGGATGGTTTTCAATGAAGGGCTACAAAACAGGTCCTAGAATATCCTCGACGAACCGCTGCCCTGCAAGGACGCCGCGGATGACAACCAAACGGGTCAGGCAATGAAATGAAATGGCACTTCAGACCATAACTCGTGGTTGTCGGGCCGTGTGGCGAGCGACAATCAGGTTGTGATCCCATCACTGTATGGGGCGTCTTCAGACAAATCTTAGATGATCATTGGGGCTCAGATGGAAGCGGGACTCATCACTGAAGATAATCCTACTCCAGCCAACGAGATTTCAAGCCAAATGTGCTCGACACCGCTGCAAACGGGCTTATTGTTGTACAGAGGTCCACGGTAGATGGCCCAAGGAGCGCTGTGAGGCCAGCTTCGTATCAGTGAACCAGCTATTAATGGTCCTTGGGGTCACGAAAGCACCAGTTGGACGTCGGATCGATGATAATAATGAATCTAGAGCTGTGAATGCATCATTGATGACTGATCGATCCTCACTTTCTGTCGTGTCTCTAGGTCGACCGCTTCCCTCTTGACGCTGTGTTCTGCCATAGTTTACTCATTTCTGTCAACACAGTCGAATAGTGGCATTGCTCCTATTCAAATGTGGAGCGATCCACAGATTCTTTGAGGCCAACTACATGTACCCGTGGTCTAGGGGTAGCGTCTTTGATTCATAATCAAAACGTCTTCGGTCCCGGGTTCGATCTCCGCCACTGCCTAAATTGTGATAAATAATCATCATTGGCGGCCGAAGACTTCCGGCATAAGAAGTCAGCCTCATTCTGCCAACGGCCTTGTCAAAGAGGGCGGAGGAGCGGATAGAGGTTCAGGGCACTCTCTTGTCCTAGGGGTGGGAAATTGCCCCTAAAGGCGGAAGAATCAGCAATGATCAACGACATGAGGATGGAGAAGGCAATGGAAACCACTGCATTAAAGACACGTAACGTGTATCCACAGGACATGTGGCCTGTAGTTAAAGAATTGTCATGATGATCTCTCCATTGGCAAAAGATTCCGGAATAGTCCCCCATTCGGATCTCCGGGAGGGGACTGCCAAGGGGGAGGTTACCATGAGAAAAAGATTGAATAATCAACGAAAGGATAACGTTCTACGAGTCGGGGCGTGGAATGTCAGAAGCTTGAAAGTGGTGGGGAAACTAGAAAATCTGAAAAGGGAAATGCAAAGGCTCAATCTAGATATAGTAGGGGTCAGTGAAGTGAAGTGGAAGGAAGACAAGGATTTCTGGTCGGATGAGTATCGGGTAATATCAACAGCAGCAGAAAATGGTATAACAGGTATAGGATTCGTTATGAATAGGAAGGTAGGGCAGAGAGTGTGTTACTGTGAACAGTTCAGTGACCGGGTTGTTCTAATCAGAATCGACATCAGACCAACACCGACAACTATAGTTCAGGTATACTTGCCAACGTCGCAAGCAGAAGATGAACAGATAGAGAAAGTGTATGAGGATATTGAAAGGGTAATGCAATATGTAAAGGGGGACGAAAATCTAATAGTCATGGGCGACTGGAATGCAGTTGTAGGGGAAGGAGTAGAAGAAAAGGTTACAGGAGAAAATGGGCTTGGGACAAGGAATGAAAGAGGAGAAAGACTAATTGAATTCTGTAACAAGTTTCAGCTAGTAATAACGAATACCCTGTTCAAGAATCACAAGAGGAGGAGGTATACTTGGAAAAGGCCGGGAGATACGGGAAGATTTCAATTAGATTACATTATGGTCAGACAGAGATTCCGAAATCAGATATTGGATTGTAAGGCGTACCCAGGAGCAGATATAGACTCAGATCACAATATAGTAGTGATGAAGAGTAGGCTGAAGTTCAAGACATTAGTCAGGAAGAATCAATACGCAAAGAAGTGGGATACGGAAGTTCTAAGGAATGACGAGATACGTTTGAAGTTCTCTAACCCTATAGATACAGCAATAAGGAATAGCGCAGTAGGCAGTACAGTTGAAGAGGAATGGACATGTCTAAAAAGGGCCATCACAGAATTTGGGAAGGAAAACATAGGTACAAAGAAACCATGGGTAACAGAAGAAATACTTCAGTTGACTGATGAAAGGAGGGAGTACAAACATGTTCCGGGAAAATCAGGAATACAGAAATACAAGTCTCTGAGGAATGAAATAAATAGGAAGTGCAGGGAAGCTAAGAAGAAATGGTTGCAGGAAAAATGTGAAGACATCGAAAAAGATATGATTGTCGGAAGGACAGACTCAGCATACAGGAAAGTCAAAACAACCTTTGGTGACATTAAAAGCAACGGTGATAACATTAAGAGTGCAACGGGAATACCACTGTTAAATGCAGAGGAGAGAGCAGATAGGTTGAAAGAATACATTGAAAGCCTCTATGAGGGTGAAGAATTGTCTGATGTTACAGAAGAAGAAACAGGAGTCGATTTAGAAATAGGGGATCCAGTATTAGAATCGGAATTTAAAAGAGCTTTGGAGGATTTACGGTCAAATAAGGCAGAAAGGATAGATAACATTCCATCAGAATTTCTAAAATCATTAGGGGAAGTGGCAACAAAACGACTATTCACGTTGGTGTGTAGAATATATGAGTCTGGCGACATACCATCTGACTTTCGGAAAAGCATCATCCACACAATTCCGAAGACGGCAAGAGCTGACAAGTGTGAGAATTATCGCACAATCAGCTTAACAGCTCATGCATCGAAGCTGCTTACAAGAATAATATACAGAAGAATGGAAAAGAAAATTGAGAATGCGCTACGTGACGATCAGTTTGGCTTTAGGAAAAGTAAAGGCACGAGAGAGGCAATTCTGACGTTACGGCTAATAATGGAAGCAAGGCTAAAGAAAAATCAAGACACGTTCATAGGATTTGTCGACCTGGAAAAAGCGTTCGACAATATAAAATGGTGCAAGCTGTTCAAGATTCTGAAAGAAGTAGGGGTAAGCTATAAGGAGAGACGGGTCATATTCAATATGTACAACAACCAAGAGGGAATAATAAGAGTGGACGATCAAGAACGAAGTGCTCGTATTAAGAAGGGAGTAAGACAAGACTGTAGCCTTTCGCTCCTACTCTTCCATCTGTACATCGAGGAAGCAATGATGGAAATAAAAGAAAAGTTCAGGAGTGGAATTAAAATACAAGGTGAAAGGATATCAATGATACGATTCGCTGATGACATTGCTATCCTGAGTGAAAGTGAAGAAGAATTAAATGATCTGCTGAACGGAATGAACAGTCTAATGAGTACACAGTATGGTTTGAGAGTAAATCGGAGAAAGACGAAGGTAATGAGAAGTAGTAGAAATGAGAACAGCGAGAAACTTAACATCAGGATTGATGGTCACGTAGTCAATGAAGTTAAGGAATTCTGCTACCTAGGCAGTAAATTAACCAATGACGGACGGAGCAAGGAAGACATCAAAAGCAGACTCGCTATGGCAAAAAAGGCATTTCTGGCCAAGAGAAGTCTACTAATATCAAACACCGGCCTTAATTTGAGGAAGAAATTTCTGAGGATGTACGTCTGGAGTACAGCATTGTATGGTAGTGAAACATGGACTGTGGGAAAACCGGAACAGAAGAGAATCGAAGCATTTGAGATGTGGTGTTATAGACGAATGTTGAAAATTAGGTGGACTGATAAGGTAAGGAATGAGGAGGTTCTACGCAGAATCGGAGAGGAAAGGAATATGTGGAAAACACTGATAAGGAGAAGGGACAGGATGATAGGACATCTGCTAAGACATGAGGGAATGACTTCCATGGTACTAGAGGGAACTGTAGAGGGCAAAAACTGTAGAGGAAAACAGAGATTGGAATACGTCAAGCAAATAATTGAGGACGTAGGTTGCAACTGCTACTCTGAGATGAAGAGGTTAGCACAGGAAAGGAATTCGTGGCGGGCCGCATCAAATCAGTCAGTAGACTGATGACCAAAAAAAAAACATGTCCTCTCTGTGTGGCGTCCCCGCACTCTAACCGCCTGCTGATATTCTCGACGCCGTACAGCTGCTACTGCCACAGCTCTCGCAGTGGAGATGAGACACGATGTGCGATGTCGTAGGTTCCCGTTGGTGAACGGGAGACAGAAATGCGAACTCGTACGATGGATGTTTCTTCTGATTTAAGACTGAATGATTCATTGCCCGGATATGCAGTAGTTGTTAAATATTATCTTATCCGCATCGTACACACCACCAATTGCGAGGAAACATTGTAATTATCAGTCTTCTCGTACGTTGTTGGCTCGATGCTATGGAGTTGTTGAACCTGCACGAAGCGAGATCCACAGATACTCTTTGATAACGTCTGAGGGAACCTACGCCGTAATGCTTAAAAAATGTTCTAAACTTCTCTTTTCAAATTAATGAAGTAGGTATTTTGATATTCAAATTAAATTGTCCCTGCTGAACAGTCGTTGATTAACTATCATTGATTAAATCACTTAATAATGTAGTCCACGCTTGATATTTCACTTGGAACGAACAGTTTATTGTTCCTTGGCCACTGAAAACTTTATAACTTTCGCACCACACGCAAACGCAGTTGGTTGGTAAAGACAGTTCTAATAAGTTTCTTGACAATTACGACAACTTAACTTTTCAGCGTAATTGTATTATCTTCGTGAAGTCGTGTAACTGTGTCCTACTCGAGACTAATTGACTGTAGTCCTTTGATATACTATTCACTCTTCTTTTAGTTCCAACTATTTGCTAGTCAAGTCCAATGTTCACTAGTTTCGTCATTAAAGTTCACTTAACCCATAATGCACAGTTAAACGCCTCTATCAGTTCCTATCTCTGCTTAGAAAATCAGTTTCCGAAGTTCGTGAATCACGTCACGCAAGAAACACTTCTGAACCCAAAACAATCTCGTCGCGTTCCGTATTCTCAATAACTAAGGCAAGAATTGTTCTCGCACGTCTTTACAGGACGAGAGGCAGCAAGCGACTTCTGTGAAAGAGTATTGTAGGCGCATTGAATTTCTTCGTTGCGCTTACAACTCTCTTTCACATAAAAGTTAACTCTGACCACCATCACTTAGGACTTCGCTTTCAAGATAGTAACTGCAATTATGACTTGGATATTTGTCCATTAATTAAATCTGAGGTCTCTTCCTCCTCTTTTCATACCAAAACCTCTCAGTGATGTATAACGTTGTTGTTATCAAAACTTCTTCGTGTTTGCTTATCGGCAAAGATGTCATATTTGCAAAGATAACTCTTCCCTACTTCATATTATGATATTGTCTTAATTGACTTTAAGGTGGTCGTTGGGGTGTTATATCTCTCAGATGCTAATATCTGAGTATATTCTTCGTCTACCTGTGCGCGAAGCATAGTTACTGTCCAAGTGAATACATGGATTAAAACTCTCAAGGACTTTGTGCCTTGGAATCGAAGTGTCACCTGTTTGCTATATTGTCCAGCTACGTGGTGAAATTGCGCTGCAGCGTCAGTCATTCATCCACAGCCGCGGAAGTTTACAACTACCATCAAAGCCGACAGAATTGTTGGTAGACAGTCTGTAGCAGAGGCTCGGACGACCGCAAAACCAATTACTGATGATCCGAACCAACTTATGGAGTAGGCTCTTACGTTTCTGCAGTAAAGTTTCTATTTCACGATCAGGTCTTGCTAGGCTGCCGTTCGTGTAAGAAATCTTCGTTAGCTCATCAAGTAGCAAAACGAGAATTGCCCTTAATAACACTGCAAGAGGATGACAAAAGACTGGCCCAAAGTCCTATGGGACGACGTAAGTCAATTTAATTTAGTATTTTCCGGTGGGTTTCATTGCGTTTGTCGTCCTACAGGTGAAGAACCACGCTACCAGGTTCCAGACATAAAGCTTGGAGGAGAAAACAGGGCATGGAGATGCCTCTTCGCCCAAGGTAGTAATAAAAGTGTAGCCCGCAGGCTGAGTGAGACTCCGTCCAAGCACTTATCAGGCCACGGTTCTCAAACGTATTTCATAATAATACGCATCTAGCAACTAACATCCGGATCAAAAACCGTCAGCTAACAGTACGAGCTTGTTAAAAATGTAGTTTTCTTCAACCAAAAATACCTAGAGAGCAATATTTTATAATGTGTTTAACTTTAAGTGGCATGAGTGAATTCGGTCGTGAGCCAAGTAAAGCCGGATACTTGCTTTTGTGGCAGGGGAGGGGGGGTGGGGGGAGGGACGTAAGTAGCGTGGTCACTGTGGGGTTACAAGGGGTGAGGATGAGGGGGGGGGAGGGGAATGTTTTGTTGTTCGTCTTCCAGTACTGAAAACATCAAGCGCGACTCATACCGATCAGCTGTTGTGGTGTAAATTTTGCCATGTACGTACCATGGAGTCGTGAATGCGCATCACAGAGACGGTCATCCACGATAACAGTACTTATTGGTAGCAAAGAATGTTAAATCGAGTAAGGCTGTTGTAAAAGGATGCAGTGAGTAGAAAAAGGTGGCATTTAAATCATTTATCAATCTTACGCAATTCAATGTAAGCACAACAGTAATCATCCGACCACACGGACAACTCAAAAATACTTCGCTACATAATTACGACAGTGACACACGCTAAGGGTGACACCAATCTGAAACAAAGAACAATCAAAACGAAGTGTTCCGTATGTTGCCAACTTCTAACAATCAGTACTTGGAGACCGGAGATCGGCTAATCGCACCCTTAATACAGCTGGGCTCTTGGGGGTTCATAACATACTAATTTACGTAATTTATCAATTAACATAAGGAGCGACTAACAAGTTCCCTTTTGAAGGCGTTGCTGCAACGTATAAGCAATGCAGTGTGACTCCGCTGCGGGTATATCAGCACCGACATGTGGAGAAGACATTATTTGGCATTCGCGTCTTTCTGACTAGCGTGCGTGTTTGTTTTGTTTGTTTTCTATATGTGTGGTTTCATATTTATTCATTCTTTTGTGTGTGTGTGTGTGTGTGTGTGTGTGTGTGTGTGTGTGTGTGTGTGTGTGTGTGTGTGTGTGTGCGTGTGTGTGTGTGTGTGTGTGTGTGTGTGTGTGTGTGTGTGTGTGAAAGGTAAACACACACCGACTGTTGGTAACACTACCCACTGTAAACACACATACGTTCAACACACAGTGAAAAATCCAAGTGAAGTGTTGTAATAAATGTGGGTGAAGAAACGCCGAAAATAGACCGTCTGCAGGTTTAGGACCGGATAAACATATCTTGAGGACCATACACCTTGCCAAGCAACATTCGAAACCGTAAGTAACAGTAGTACATTATTTAAGTTCACGAAACTTGTGCTACAAAAGTTGTTTCTGTCTCGAAAAAGAAGAGAATAACACGAGAAAACGTAACGTAGTAATATACTTGTAACTACTATACAATGCATCTATTACACAATATAAAAATAATCGTATATTACAGGCTACTGAAGATGCTTCATAAAAAAGAAGCGAAACGCATATGGCAAAAAACAACATGCCTTTCATTTAATTGCAGAAACCGAACATACCTCCACGAATGAAACGCTTGATTTTACAATGTAGAAGAGAGTGTGGGCTTAAAGGTGTTTCAACATAAACTTGCATCGAAAGTTCAAAGGTAGTTCGCCTGGAAGATGCAGCATCAACCTCTGATATTTTCTATCAAGACTATGAGACTCAAGAAGGAGAGGTAGCGACTTAAAGCTCCATTGTTTCAAGCAGCAAGATAACTAACTACTCACCAAAGGTGAAAACAGGAAGTATGACGAATCTTACATTAATTTCGGATTTTTTTTATTCTGACGTCTTACCTTTCTGCATGTTAATGTAGCGAGCTACTTCAGAATAGTTCCATGGTACCCGCTGAGATGCGTTGACGTGTAGAAACTATACACCCTGACTGAGAAAACAACAATGAAGCATTTTTTATATGTAAGAAAGAACAGTTGTTAAGAAGACAAAAACTATGTGATTTGAAAGCCATTGCATTTGGTCAGCTAGTGCATTGCACAAGCGGGAAACGCGCAAACTGTCGCTGAGAATTTAGTGAAACCATACTACTGTATGCTCGACGTAATATCTGCAAAACATCTTCCTACAGTGCCATTTTCGAACAACACCGTTTCGTGGTGAATTAACCATTTGGAGGGCTACAAGAACTAGTTGGTCAGCTTCAACACAAGAAATTAGTCTTACAAATGAAAGAGTCGACTGATGTTTCTGGACTGCCCATCTTGCTGATACTCGAACAATACTTGCTTATTAGTGCGTCCTTATCAACTAACACAACCAGAAAAGAAATTTATAACACGATTAACAACTAAAAAAAATAAAACATCTCCATTGGAATGTTTGTAACGACATTTGTTTAGATGGGGCCAAGGCAATGAGTAGTAAAACAGCAGGAGCGGCATAACAAATAAAAAGTAAATCTCTAAACCGTTATTCCAGCCATTGTATCCCTGCATAGACAAGCACTTACAATAAAGAAGATGATGTCAAATATAAAATTGTTTTTTAATGAAGCAGTAAAATCACTCCCTCTTCAGTGCCGATTTTTTTCGATGTTGCCTGAAGATTGTAGTAGGAGACATAAAACACTACTACTCCACACCAAGGTTAGATATTTATCGCTGGGCAGGATCTTAACCAGATTATTCGAATTCAGAATTGAATTACGGTACAGGCTTTTATGACTGGCATTTCTTTTACATTAAGGTACCATCTGAGTGATGTGACTTTGTTATTCATACTAGCTCTTTTGGCAGGTATATTTGGAAAAATCAAGGAATTAAATCTATATTTAGCAGGAAAACAGACGAGAAATAATCACCTTAAAAAATTAGACTTTTGGATTATATGTGTTGGCAAGAGAGTTAAAAAGCTTTTTTTAATACTGAACGTGTTATATTGTGTACTGTATTATCTTGTGTCGTTTTGTACATTGTTGTAGAGATCATCGGTGTATAATGTGCCTTTTTTGTATGATATTCATTAAATGATTATAATTAAAGAATGAACGTAAAACCAAGTTTGCCTTATTTTAGAGCTGCGTAAAATATTAGCATTTCAAAAGAGTTCTGTCACCAAAAAACTTTGAGAACTACTGCTTTAGAGATGATTCAGAATCAAACACTTCGTCTCATAACTGGAGCTGCCAATTCACACTTGCACTGGACACTTCGTAACTTTTCCTCTCTGTACTCTTTGTGTAGCAGTTATTCACACTTACACAAGATACACTCGCACGTAGAGATTAACAAACTGTGTAAAACAAGTATATCGAAACAAAGACTGTTCTTCATAATAAACGATAAGCCCGCTCACTCACTGTGGTCGACACCACCTAAGTCGATCCGTGCCATTACAAACCCTTCCATCACAACAGAAATTAAGATGCAAGCCGTAAGTACATTCGCCAAAATGAAATCCACACATAAAGCAAATTAGATAGAAATCTGCTGTCCGAGCTCCATAAGAACACAAACGACATCAGTAGAAGCATGGATGAAGATATTTAACAGAGAAGGAAGGAAACTCTAAACATGAGTTTAAAGGCAGCTGCAATATTTATTTATGCATTTATTTTACCTGGCAAGATTAGGGCCTTCAGGCCCTCTCTTACACCTAACCAGGCATACTCAGATTGAACGAGTTACAGTTACTAAATAACATTAAGAACATTTAACGTATTATGCAGTATTGATGTCAAACGAAAAAAAATTGAGATTATAACAGTAGTACAATGATAGTTATAACAATAAAAATAATTATAACAATCAACGATAATAATGATAATAATCATGATAATAGTAATAATAATAATAATAATAATAGTGACTAAGTATATGAAAGTAAACATACATTTCTTTTGTGAATGTCAGTTAGTTGGGAATTTTCTCGTTATATTCTTGCAGCTTGTGAGTTATTCTCATCGAGCAGAGACATAAGACGATAGAATGGGGTGAAAGAGATATATAAGAGGTAGATAGGTTTGAAGAAGAGTAAAAGAATGGTAAAATTCGAAGCTGTGATGGAGAGAAGAAAGAAAGAGATGTTAGGGGCACAACAATGGTGGCTATACCGTCCCTAATATGTAAGTTTTGAGTTCCCTCTTGAATGTTGAGTAGTTCTGGATAAGACGCAGATCACAGGGGAGTGCGTTCCATAGTCGTATGGCTGAGATGGAGAATGACACGGAGAAAGATTTTGTGTTATGTAAAGGTATAGCCAAGATGATAGACGTATCCGATCTGGTATTGCGATTGTGGAATGATGATAGATGTTTAATGTGAGAAGATAAGTATTGAGGGCACCAGTGGCTAAGAAATCGATGAAGTAAGCACATCGTGTGGAGATCGCGTGCCTTATGTGGCCGTATCCAACCTAGCTGGGAGTATGAAGGACTGATATGATCATACAACCGAATATTGCACACGTATCTGACGCAAGCATTCATCACTAGCTCGAGGCATCTAGAATTTTCACTATTCGTGCCGTGTTGAACTACATCGCAGTAGTAAAGATTAGGCAAGACTAGTGTTTGGACTAATTTTTGTTTAACATGGGTTGGAAATATTTTTCTAAATTTTTGAATTGCATGTAGGGAGGAGAGCGATTTCCGGCAAGCTGTGACTGTTTGTTCTTCCCAGTTTAGGTGTTCATCCAAGATTATTCCAAGGTCTTTTACTGTTTTTTGGTATGGTAGTTGGGTACCATTGAGGAGTATTTTAGGGACCGTTTCGCGAAAGTACCGGCTGATTAACTTTGGATGAGATATAAGTGTGACCTGGGATTTCTTGGGGTTTAGTTTCAGACCTAGGTTCTGTGCCCATCGAGAAACAGAGCAAAGATCTGCGTTCATACTCGCTACTGCGCCAGCAATGTTTTTGGGGCTTGCACTTATGTACAGTTGGATGTCGTCAGCATATAGATGGTAGCTGCAGGAGTGAATCACTGAAGAAATGTCATTAATATACAGTGAGAAGAGTAGTGGACCAAGGACGGAGCCTTGGGGAACTCCAGAGTGCACGCTTTTCCATGATGACTTTTCCGACCCACAAACGACTTGTTGACTTCTGTTTTTGAGGTAGCTGTCGAACCAGTGTATTGCGCTGATTGAGAAATTCAGCTGTTTCATTTTAATTAGTAATATATCGAAGTCAACTGTGTCAAAAGCCTTGCTAAAGTCAAGCAGTGTTAGGATAGTAGCTTCACGTCTGTCCATAGCATGTTTAATGTCATCAGTTACTTTGATTAATGCAGTTGCTGTACTATGGTGCTTTCGAAAGCCTGACTGATATTCGTCATGGATGTTATGAGTTTTGAGGTAATCCGTCAGCTGTTCATGGACGATGTATTCTAGGGCTTTAGATATTGCAGGTAGTATGCTGATCGGCCTGTAGTCACCTGGCGACTTAGGGTTGTCAGTCTTGGGTATAGGCTGGATTAAACTTTGCTTCCACTCAGTAGGATATGTACTACTGACAAGAGACAGGTTGAAGATGTCTGTGATAACTGGAATAATAGTGGCTACGACGTTTTTAATCATGCCAATGCTCACTCCATCATTTCCTACTGCCTCGGAAGAGATTCTCATAATTGCCTTGTGTACTGTGCCGGTAGTGACATGTTTTAGGAAAAACTTGTCTCTCAAGAGATTGATATCTTGGGGCTGGTAATTTGTCGCTGCGTGGCAGATTACAGCTGTTGAGAAGAAATCGTTTAATTCTTCTGCAGACGCTTGATAAACAGCGTCATATCTTCGCTTCCCTATACCGAAACTGGGCAGCTTTTTCCACAGTGCAGCAGGTTTTGATATGCCGCATACGACAGAGCGGGCATGTCTGATTTTGGCATTTCTCACGCTTTGCTTCGTTCTGTTTCGGAGTTTCCTATAAGCTTCGTACGCCTCGGGAGTTGGGTTACGCTTGAAGGCCCTGTGTGCAGCATCACGTTTATTCATTAACTAGCGTAATGCAGTGGTGAGCCATGGAGCAGGAGCTCTCTTTACCTTGACAGTGCGTTGAGGAGCGTGTTTATCATACAGTGCAATAATTTTGCTACATAATTGCCGAATTTTTCCGTCTAAAGTCGGTTCATTGCTTATATCATGCCAAGGGATGTCTGAGCAATCCTTTTGAAGAGCGTCATGGTTAACATTTTTTAAGTTTCTGTAGGTTACCAGGTGAGATTTTTCTTTGGTAGTATGCACTGAGTAATTTAAGAATATCACGTCATGAGCAGAGAGTCCCGGAGCGGATGTCTGATTGGCGCGGATTATTTTATCTGGTCGCTTTGTTGCTATTATATCTATGAGTGTGTGGCTGTGTGACGTGTGGTGAGTTGGGTCCAGCGGTGTTAAACTCATATCATTGGAGTGGAACAGTCGCCTTAGTTTTTCGGCAGAGGGAGATTTTAACTGTAAGTCGATGTTTGTGTCGCCCATAATGATTATGTGTTCATACTGTGTCACGAGTGAGGACAGGGCAGACTGAAAGGAGGACATGTCACCGACGTTTGGAGGTTTATAGATTACTCCAATTAGCAGTTTCTGATTTGATGTATTTATTTCGAAAAACAAGAACTCTGCTTCTCCTTCGCCCTTTGCATCCGATGTGCATAGTACAGTAGGTGTCAGATCAGAGCGAACATAGGCACCCACACCACCCCCGCGTCGTGTTTCACGATCTGCCCTTAGGAGAGAGTAACCAGCGATTCGGATAGCGTCGGAAGAAATGTTTGGTTTCAACCAAGTTTCAGAGACGAGGATAATGTGGAACAGCGATTGGCAGAACAGGTCACAGAACTCGTCGAAGTGAGCCGTTAGCGACTGCGCGTTCGCGTGGGCCACAAAGAGCCCGCCGCCGGAACCGGTCCGTCCCATTGTGGCCGCCTGTAGGACCGAGCGCGCTCCGTTTACCTGCTGGCCGGAAGAGGGACAAAAGCTGGATTTCGCGGGGGAAGACATGTTTACAGGTGTCCAAGGTCGTGACTGACTCAAGCGTCTGTGAACTAAAGGTGAAAAACACGCTGGAAGTATCGGAGAAGGGAGCGAAAAGAAAGATGGAAAGTGGCAGTAGTGGTTACGAAAAAGATAATAGTAGTAGTAGTAGTAGTGGCGAAGATGAAAATAACAGATATAGAAAGGCGGTTGTAAGGAGATTCCTGTTAATGGAGAATGTTAATTCCCATTTAACTGACAATATGAGTATACATGAGCACTTATGATAGACAAATAAAGAAACAATATTTATGTGAAATAATTGACTGATTTTAAATAGAGTACTTATGGTACTTATAGAAATAACGGAGCTATATTTAAGCTAAAACATGAAAAGAAAGAATAAAAATTAACTTATATTAGACAGATTACAATATGACACTTTGTGTCTCGCGAGATTTCGCTCAGTCTTTCAGTTCGAACATGTTCGTCACCGTTTTCCTCCCTCCTTCCGTCTTGACTACGATCCTGCCGTCCTGGGTCCATACATTTTGAAGGCCGAACTGTGTGATCGCAGCGTTCAAAACTTTTAGTCTTTCGCGCGTCAGATCTTCCCTCAGGGTAACCCCACTCTTGGCGAGTTTTCTTTTCTGAGCAAACACTTCAGCTCTTTTCCGGTACGACACAAATTTAATTATTATAGGCCTGGGTTTCGTGGCGCCTGGTATCCTGCGCCCAACACGATGGCTTCTGTCAATATCGGCCACGTCGATCTGCACGCCAAGTTTCTCACGCACGAGGCTAATGGCCAGGTCGTCGGTGTTTTCGCGATCGTTTTCAGCTACCCCGAACAAGCGCAAGCTGTTCCTTCGCTGATACTGCTCAATTTCATCGGTGGCAGCAGACAGTTTAGCTTCTAGCTCGGCGGCTTTTTTCTCTTGTGCGGCCAAGGACTTTCTAAGAGACTGGATTTCGGTGCTGTTGCGCCCGACAGACTCTTGCAGTTTGTCCATGACCGCGGCCGTCACAGAGTCCGTGATGGATTGGACGATTACGTCTAGCGTGTCTTTGCTGTGCAGCGCCGCACTCACCTGGGACTGGACGAGCTCCCCGATGTCGGGAAGCGGGGCCTCACCTGCCGCCGGAGACCGGGCGCCCGCGCTGCCTGCGCCCCTGTAGCCTCGCCTGCTGCCGCTTACTCGTGCTCTTCCCATTTTTCACTCACTTATCACTTATCACTTGTGGTAATCGACGGAG
Organism: Schistocerca gregaria; assembly: GCF_023897955.1. Taxonomy (NCBI): domain Eukaryota; kingdom Metazoa; phylum Arthropoda; class Insecta; order Orthoptera; family Acrididae; genus Schistocerca; species Schistocerca gregaria. The sequence goes on along the minus strand of NC_064920.1, from coordinate 1,045,726,982 downwards.
AACAATACACCACGGCAAGTAACACTTGTTTAGTCAGATGCACACGTTGTGGACTGTCGCACTTCTCTGTAACACCTTCACTGAGCGGAAAAACTCGCGAGCCGAAGAAACGCGCGTCACTCAGTGGCCGCCATGTGCAAAGATGATACATAAGAAATATCCAGAACCATAATGGCTTACAATATTCACGTATGGATCACAGATTAATTATAAATCTGGATCCGGAATGCACTGCAAATTGTTTTCTCAATACTCCCCTGTCGGGTAACACATGAAGAACATTGACACTGAAATAAATGCAGTCCAACTAGCAGTTAACAATCTTACATGCAGAATTAGCTCATTTACAAACTCTGTAATGCTGGTTGACTCTAGAGCACCCATTCATGCTATCTCAACAAACCATTCCACAGAAACAACAACAAATAAGACAAGCCTTACACTATATCAGGGATATCTTCATACGTAGGAATCGACGGAAATGAGACTGCTGGTCTGTTGACCATAAAAGGAACATATTTACATGCCAACAAAAAACCCATTCCAGCTAACACACTTAAGAAACTTATTCACAAGACAATTATGGGATCGGAACGAGTTTAACAAGTAAATTAACAGGAAAATTGTGGGAAGACATACAAGAATACTGGGAGCTATTCAGGAATAAACAGACGAAGAAAATAGTAGCCAACTTTCGACTAACACCGGGACATGATTGCTTTGCTGAGCATCTATAGAGGGTAGGAGTACATCCCACAAATGAATGTTCCCTTTTTAATACCTGTGTTATGGGTTCAGATCAGCTATTGATATCCTCCGGTTTTGGTGCAGAAACACGGAAAGAGAGCAACAACTACAAATTGCACTGGGTGCCTGAAAATATTTATTATAGCTTTCTGCAACCATCGCTTCATTATTACATTTACTTCTCTTCACTTATAATGTACACTGGCAAATTTTACAGGGACGCCGGAAACTATATGTTAAAACTTTTCTGTGCCTAATGTTTCATTATTATCATTATTTTCAAAGTAATTATGTGTGCGATTATTAATACTATTATGTTAACAATAGGAAGTTAAATGTATTATGGATTAATCTACAACAAAGCCATATGCAGCAACAACACTATTTTATTCTATCCCATGCGCAGATATTTCGAAAAAAAATTGACATCTCCTCAACACGCCTTCAAACGTTGTCAGTTTCGAGAAGCCATGCAGGATTTATTCATAATTACGACACAGGTCATTCCAACATGAAGCGCACAATCTTGTAGTTCATGGAACACACAAATGCTGCCACTTACCGACAACTACCAAACTTGATGAGCAGTGCAACACTTCGAGAGACAATGTTCACTGTCTTTAAGTAACGTCCTACAAAACTGAGAGGTATCAAAGGATTACCATTGTCTGTACTACACGTACAAATTAAAAAATTATCATGGCCCGCTTTTGCCTCTGTTTTTATACTAAGATATACGTACACAATGAGTATCAAATTTTTAACATAAATAACAATACTTCTTTTTTTTGCAAACAGATATATTCCAACTAACAACACTGATGTCAAGGTTGAACAAATATAGGATGATATTTCCGAGTCTGTTCGTCAACTGTTTCATTCTCAACGAATAAAACATGGAACAGTCATAAAGAAACTGCCTGCCACATAAAGACCTCATACGTACACAAAAATGAAAGTTTCGAATATTATTCTGAGCGCGTCCGTTTCTGGCTTGACCAATCTGTAATTGTTTATAATATAAATTACACGAACATAACAGACGTTTTGGGGTAACAGTGCAGTAAGTTTCAAATAACCGAACTCGAAAATAAAAAAGGGTGACACATAAGCAGTAGCAAGAGAACTGCATTTAAAACCGAACACGATACCATTTTCTCATCACCCAGCCATCTCCAGACTCATCCTTTAAAAGCTACACTTATAGCGGCCATTCTAACTGTTCTCCAACTACAAGTCTACTCTCACAATTTACACACTGTCCTCCCTTGGTGGCTGAGTGGTCAGCGCGACGGAACGTCATACCTAACGGCCCGGGTTCGATTCCTGGCTGGGTCGGAGATTTTCTCCGCTCAGGGACTGAGTGTTGTGTTGTCCTTATCATCGTCATTTCATCCCCATCGACACGCAAGTAGCCGAAGTGGCGTCAACTCGGAAGACTTGCACCAGGCGAACGGTCTACCGGACGGGAGGCCCTAGCCACACGGCAATTCCATTTACATACCGACAGAAATTCCTTCCCTTTTACCTGTATGTGTATACACACATATACTATCTGATAAAATGTATCCAGAATCAATTAAGGCACATTAATACTCGGTATGTCCTCTTGAACTCTGTTGGTAACACTTTCAATGAGGTGTATGGATGTCTGTGGAGGAATGGTAGCCCATTCTTCCCCAAGAGCAGCAACCAGAGAAAACAGTAATGCTGATGCTGCCGCGTGGAGTGAAGCCGCCGTTATAATTCATCCCAAAGGTGTTCCTTTGGGTTCAGGGAACGACTCTCGGCAGGCCAGTCCATTTCAGGAACGTTATTCTCCACGAACCGTAATCTCACAGAAGCTACTTTATGACAGGGTGCATTTTCATATCGATATAATCAGTCATCGTCTCCGAACAACATCGCGTTTACAGTGTTCTACGGAAGCCAGTTCATAGATGTTTGTCACTGATGGTATCGTCTATACGATAGGAGTTGACTCCCTTAGCATCAGTTAAGGCCTGAAGATGGTGTATTGAGTCACCGAAACTGGTTTCAATACGATAAAATAACATCAAAAACGACTGCTCTAGGTGTTTCATTTTATTACGTAAATACTGGTATAAGTCAAGAATGAAGTCGTACAATCAGTTGATGAGTGCTGTGTAATCAACCCATCGAAATAAAAACTAGTACTGGTAAATGTCACGAACGAAGTCGTAGACTCAGTTGATGAGTATTGTCCTTTATGACAGTTGAAGGCAACAGCTAGATGGATGGAAAGTAAAAATAACCGGAGAAACTTCGGTAAATCAAGCATGGTTTTCAAAACTAGGCTGCTGATTAGTCTGGAAAGGTAAACATCAAATCTACGACTTAGGGATTTGATTTTTGGCAATAATAAATGCGAAAATTAATCAAAAACTAAGGGCTGCTCAGCGAGCAATATCGAGATGTATGTAGTGAATTAATAGGAGACATGTGAAAGTAAACAAGTATGTCAGGGAACACTGGAGTAGAAGATGTAATAATGCTCGCAATTAAAATCTAAGTACACAAGAAGTAACCAGACAGCTCTAGGAAGCTCATTGATGGATTCCAAGAGGTAAGAAAATATCGAGACGATGAGCTAATGGATAGACGACATTAACCATAATTCAGGATGAAAATGGACATTTAAATCTCTGAGAAAGACCTCATCCATGTCAAATAGTTCATTACACTAATTCTCAAGGATTGGATCTGATTGTATGTAAACCGGGGACCTAGAAACGACGGAGAGGCTCCGTCCCCGCCGCAGCCGCAGTGGTCCACCACACCACGACGACTACCGCTGTCCACTTCACTCCTCCGCCGCCCCACACCCAACCCAGGGTTATTGTGCGGTTCGGCCCCCGGTGGACATCCCCCCCCCCCCCTGGGAACGTCTCACACCAGACGAGTGTAACACATATGTTTGCGTTGTAGAGTAAGGATGGTGTACCCGTAAGTGGAGAACTTGTTTGCACAGAAATCACCAACATAGTGTGGCTGAGGTGGAAATAGGGGAACCAGCCCGCATTCGCCGAGGCAGGTGGAAAACCACCTACAAACCATCCACAGACTGGCCGCTCACCGGACCTCGACACAAACCCGCCTGCCGGATTCGTGCTGGGGACCAGGCGCTCCTTCCCACTCCGGAAAGCAGTGCGTTAGACCGCTCGGCTAACCGGGTGGATTGAAATCTCTTAGGATTACTTCCAATACAAATAGCCGTCCATTATCTGCTTGACTGTCCTTCCAGCAGCTCTCATCGTGGCATAAACACAGCTCCAAACCAATACACACACACACACACACACACACACACACACACACACACATACACACGCAAATCTATCACAAGTCATGCGTTGTTTTATAGCACAGTGAGTTTATAAAACTAGTTTATGTGTAGCAGAGAAAGTAATTTTCATGAACATATAACAACTAAAAATGTATTTCTAATGTTATTTTACTACGTTGTATAGGTTGTTGCAGAGGAGAGTGAGTACATAATAATTTCAATAGGAACCCATGTCCAGAAACGTATCGTTTTCGTTCTAAGACGGTTTCGATTCAATTGTTTAACCATCCACTTGTGATTGAGGAATTGAATAAGGCGTGATGCAGTGCAGTTATTACGTAACAATTCGAAAGGAAACATAACGAAATATCCATTTATCACTCAAGCACATTTGTTTGCATTAACACTTGATCATTGCGTGTTATTCCACAACAAAAGAAACCCAGCATACTGTACGTACAGAACAGTACTGATATAATGCAAGAGCGGTTCGACGTGGCGACCACCAACATTGTTACAGACATTGTACCTACGAAGCATGTTCTGGTACACACTCTCCATCCCACATGGTGTCTTTTCGGTTTCTAGTGCAGCGACCAGAACTCGTGCCAGCACACCTTCCTCTGTCTGGTAAATTAAACTTTACATACGTTAAGTGACATCACGTGACAGTCTGACGCAGTACACGTCTGCCCTAGTGCATTCCAGGACAAGCAGCTCTGAGTCTTTTCTCTTTCCCTCAGCAAAAATGGACGCGTAACACGTCTGAATCAAAACCGTCGTAGAACGGAAACGGTACATTTCCGGACCTATGTTCCGGTTCAAAATATCATGTACTCACTCCCCTCTACAAGTCCTGGAAGTTTGTAACGTCAATTTCCGAACGCCATTTAGATGGACATTGACTATAACAGTAAGAGTAATGTACCTGTTTGAAATGAGGCACAAGTTTTCTTTTAGCTGTTTAGCAACTGCATTTTCTAAGTCGGGGGGGTCGGTAAAACGATCCAGTTAATAGTTTATTCCGATTGTCAAGTATAGCCTCTACCCATATTATTTCGCAGAAACTATCTACATAAATTTCACTACAGGCAAACCACTTCTGACAGCAATAAATTCTCCACCACCAAATGTATTTCATGTATCCTTTCTGAACACTGTAAGGTCGTTTGAAAAATTTCGGCTGAGCTTATTTCCGGCTTTAGCCAGCTTTCCGTACCTATAACTATTTGAGCTTCAGTGCTTTCTATTAGGGCTTTACATATTCACATACACCTTTTTCTTTAACCCAAATAAATACAGACTCATTTAGAGATATTTTACGGCTGTTACAAGTATATAAAGACAAAGAAGAAGGCGAAACATAGGTTGATTTACAAAATCCTTATTAGCTAATTCAGATATATGGTAAGTACGAAAAGCAATAACGTCTCTGTCCACAAAGCTTTCAAGTCCAGGAACATTTGGTACTCCTGTACCTCTTCGAACAATGGCCACAGTTGACCATCCGATGACCAAATGAATCATTTATATCTAAACTAAAATTAAGTCTGCAACTGCAGAAAACAGCAGGGCCATCCAGCAAGGCTTGGGCAGCGACAGACTTAACTGGAATACGATTCTTCTTGTCTCCAGCTGTTGTAGCAAATTCGATGTTCTCGATGGTCTTGTAGACTGTCTCTTTAGAACGGCGGCGATATCTTCTGTACGGCACGGCTACGACAATTTACAGCTACAATACCGATCGGTTCTACAAATAACTTACGGTGTTTTACCTCTCCCCTTTTAGACGGATCCCTTTTATGCGGTTCCCTAAGACCCTCTAACCTAAAAACCACCGAGTCCCTTCCATACAGCGCCCGCTACGGGTATAGCCGCTTCCTGTATGTAGTGGACTCCTGACCTATTAAGCGGAACCCGGAAACCCACCACCCGATGGCAGAAGTCAAGGAATCTGCAGCCTACACGGTCACAGAACCGCCTAAGCCTCTGATTCAGACCCTCCACTCGGCTCTGCTTTTGTTGATTTTCGTCTTATATCCTTCTTTCAAGACTGCCCATTCCGCTCAACTGCCCTTCCAAGTCCTCTGCTGTACCTGACAGAACTACAGTGTCATCGGCAAGTCTCTTGGACTTTAATTCCTACTCGAAATTTTTATTATCTGTAGCTTAAGGTGAAGATAGAGCACGCACAAAATAACTTGTTCCCTACCTGCACAGACCGCATATTAGGGTAGGAGACAACGATAGTGGTGGGGGCGGTGTTGCTAGTGGTGAGCGGCCAGAAGGGTGCAGGGGAGGTGCAGTTCAAAAGCTGCAGCTTACGCACTAGCAGAACTTATAAGCTACACCCAGTGAGTCCGTAATCATCATATTAAAAAGTTGTGCCAGTACGTCCAATATTTGGACAAGTTAAACGTTTACTGTTAAACACACAACGAGTAACAGTACTACACTGACAGGCTCCATTTATTTTCATCTGATTTGTAACTCTTTCTTTATTGCTCTAGGTGCCATGTTCAAATTATCTTCTTTTATCGAAACGCATTGGTGTTCACACAATTTCATCTTACTACCATGGTAATGTAGTTTCAATTGACATAGAATACAGAAACAGTCTGTTATTAGACAATCAGTTGGGGACTACTCAGGTCAATAGTTTATCGAAACATTATGCTTGGTATAAAAATAAACTTGTAATTCTTTAACTTATGTTCTTACCTCAGCAATTGTCATTTCACCAGTTATCGATAGCGTTTCAAAAAATTACATTATTTCATTGAAAAAATCTGGATTTACTAATATATCGCAGTGGATAAGAAAGTTTGGCATGTTAATCGTGTGGTGAAATGTACTCCACTTTGTGTGCTATCATTTGCCGAAAACTTGTTTTGATATCCCGAACTCCTTATGAGACACGAGAGATGTTAAGAATATTTCGCTTTCGCTCTATCGTTTCGTGTGCAAATCGAAGTGAGTCCACTACACTGAATCCATTATCTCGATATTGGAGACAGATGTAGATATTGTCTCAAGTTTTAAAGAAAATTCAATATGTTAGCTACATGTTGCACGTATCAGTGTATGATCTAACATGCACCAAACTCATAGTAACCTACAATTTAAGCGACACGAAGAAGATGTTGTGATATGCAAATGATTTGCTTTTCACAGCATTCACACAAGGTTGGCACCGGTGGCGACACCTACAACGTGCTGACTTGAAGAAAATTTCAAACCGATTTCTCATACACAAGCCGCAGTTGACCGGCGTTGCCTGGTGAAACGTTGTTGTGATACCTCGTGTAAGGAGGAGAAATGAACACCATCACGTTTCCGACTTTGATTAAGGTCGAACAGTACCCCATCGCGATTGAGGTTTAACGTATTACGACATTGCTGGTCGCGTTGATCGAGATCCAATGACTGTTAGCAGAATATGGAATCTGTGAGTTTAGGAGGGTAATAGGGAAGGCCGTGCTGGATCCCAACGGCCTCGTATCACTGGCAGTCGAGATGACAGGCATCTTATCCGCATGACATTACGGATCGTGCAGCCACGTCTCGATCCCTGAGTCAACAGATGAGGACGTTTGCAAGACAACAACCATCTGCACGAACAGTTCTACGACGTTTACAGCAGCATGGACTATCAGCTCGGAGACCATGGCTGCGGTTACACTTGCGCTGCATCACAGTCAGGAGCGCCTGCGATGGTGTACTCAACGATAAACCTGGGTGCACGAATAGCAAAACGTCATTTTTTGGGATGAATCCAGGTTCTGTTTACAGCATCATGATGGTCGCATCCGTGTTTGGTGACATCGCAGTGAACACACATTGGAAGCGTGTATTCGGCATCGCCATACTGGCGTATCACCCGGCGTGATGGTATGGGGTGCGATTGGTTATATGTCTCGGACACCTCTTGTACGCATTGACGGTACTTTCAACAGTGCACGTTGCATTTCAGATGTGTTACGACCCGTGGCTCTAACCTTCATTCGATTCCTGCGAAACCCTACAGTTTAGCAGGATAATGCACAACTACATGTTGCAGGTCCTGTACGGGCATTTCTGGATACAGAAAATGTACGAATGCTGCCGTGGCCAGCACATTCTACAGATCTCTCACCAATTGAAAACGCATGGTCAATGGTGGCCGAGCAACTGGCTCGTCACAATACGAACTATGGTGTCGTGTTGAAGCTGTATGGGCAGCTGTACCTGTACACGTCATCCAAGCTCTGTTTCACTCAATGACCAGGCCGTTATTACGGCCAGAGGTGGTTGTTCTGGGTGATCTCTCAGGATCTATGCACCCAAATTGCGTGAAAATGTATTCACGTGTCACTTCAAGTATAATGTATTTGTCCAATGAATACCTGTTTATCATCTGAATTTCTTCTTGGTGTAGCAATTTTAATGGCCAGTAGTGTTTAATACAACGACTCTTAAGAGAGACATGCGTTATATCACAGGGAGTAGTAGTAGCTGGAATATATCTACATAATTACATGATAAGAGGGATCTGCAGCAGCTCATAGCACAACGCTTAAAGACAGAGTGTCCTAACGCTGATTCAACACATCTGGACCTCATCAGATATAGTCACTTCAGAAGTTTTAATATTTCTTCAACTTGGACTTTGAAGGTAGCAAAAGAAAGCAGCTCACATCCCGAAGATCGGGTTCAAAACTGAAGTGATTTATACGTACATCATGACTTTGTTCGTATTTAAACAGCCAGTTGTAGACGGATTTACAGTTTAACATTAACTCCGAACTTTTCCTTTTAACAAGGCATTGCTAAAGGGAAATGGAACGAGAACCGACAGGCAAAATCTTAGGCCTTTTTTATTTTCTTCGAATTGTATTGATATAACACGGTACTGAATAATTTCCTTAGGAGCTAAACGTCTTCCATTATGAAAGATAAAAAAACTAAACGCATTTTATGGCCATGAAACAGCTGCTCCCTAGTATTAAAGGAAAAACGAGAGAAGCACTACTTTTTGAAAAATTAAAAAGAATCATTAAATCATTCTTATTGTTGTAACTGATGTTTTTGTATGATTTAAAATACTAAAAAATATCTAAAGAGTAACGAAGTCTTCCTTTCTCAACATCGGTTGCACCATTTAGCCAAGGGAGTTGCATTTTCTCTGGGCAGCTTATTCGAACGTGATCTATAAGACATTCTGGGTGCACATTTTGTACTTGGGCAAATAACTTATTGTAAAATGTTAACTGTTTAGCAGCTGCGAAAAAGTCTACTAAGGATGATGCTTTCTTGTCCAACGCGACCCACTGATCTACCAAGCCAAACCATGAGTTACCAACTGTCTTTCTTCCACACTGTTCAGAAGTTGACGTAACGGCAATTTTGGCGTTCCAGTAGAAGCCCGCGGTGTGAAGAAGACAACAGCGTCATTAATCGCTTATACGGAACTTCAGTAAGCACCGGTTTTACGTGGGAGCCGTACTTGACGGGTCTAAGCTTTCGCAACGTGTTGGTGACCGAGCAAAGCGGTGGAGGTATTGTCAAGCGGCGCGATAATTAAGCAAGTTTGACTGCCGGAACTCGGCGCTACCTGTAATTATCAGCGCGCGAGCGGTTTCTGAATAAACTTTCACCCGGCTCGTGCTCTTGGGGTGTTTACGCGGCCACCGCCAGATAAGCATGTTACGCCCCGTGTTCAACGCCTTCCCGACAAGTTTAGCAACCCCCAGCGCCGGATTAAAACACTCGTGAGGGAGGAAATTACGCGTTCGAAAGCCCTCTGTCACGCCAGCGTATTTCCAGGAACAAACCAACAAGGGATCGCTGCCGTTGAAGGGAAATTTCCGACCCTGTACACGTGGAGGGAAGGACGCTAACCGACCAGCTCTGCTGCGTTTGTTCCATTTCGAATTCAAGGGCACTATACACCTCGAATCGTGAATCAGAGTAACAATGGAAAACCAACAGTCCAAAAAAAATTCAAGTTCTGATCCAAGAACAACTGCAAGCAGTAAAGGAAAAGAACGAGGAACGTGGGGAGAGAATTAACGTTCAGGGAGAAGAGATAAAACTTTTCGGTTTGCAAATGGCATTGCAATTCTGCCAAAAATGGTTCAAATGGCTCTGAGCACTATGGGACTTAACTTCTGAGGTCATCAGTCCCCTAGAACTTAGAACTACTTAAACCTAACTAACCTAAGGGCATCACACACATCCAAACCCGAGGCAGGATTCGAACCTGCGACCGTAGCGGTCGCGCGATTCCAGACTGCAACGCCTAGAACCGCTCGGACACTTCGGCCGGCTAATTCTGTCAGGAATGACGAAAGACCAAGAAGAACAGATTAGGTAGAGCCCTGAAAAGAGGTTACAGGATGTCAACAAAAATAAAAATAAGGGAAAAGGACTATAGTAAAATTTAATCAGTTTATTTTGAGGGAATTACATTTGGAAATGAGACCCTAGAAATGGTAAAAGAGGTTTGCTATTTGGACAGCAAAAATAACTGACTACTGTCGAAGCAGTGATGATGTAAAATGCAAACTGGCATTAGGAAGAAATAGGTTTCTCTAAAAGAGAAATTTACTGACGTCGAATATAAATTTAACTGTTAAAGAATTCTTTTCTTAAGTGGTACGAAAATGAAACATGGACGAAATTGAATTTATGGGAAAACTTGGCTAAAAGAAGGGTTTGGTTGACAGGACACATACTCAGTCATGAAGGAACTGTCAGTGATGAGTGGAAGGCAAATATTTAGAGATAGACCAAAACTTGAAGGTTCAAATGGCTGTAGGTTGCAGTAGTTACGCAGAGATGAAGAGGCTTCCACTGGGTAGACTAGCATGGGGAATGCTACATCAGATCAGTCTTCGAACTGAAGACCACAACAACAACAACTAAACACCAGAAAAGTAATTAATTGATAGACCTTTGTATGTGGGACTATATAGTTATTTATTTATGCCAACTGTTGTACTGGCATGCAAACTGAAAGTGATGTTTTACTTGTTCTTCTTTCTTAGGCACCACTTCAAGTAGGAACTTCAGGATCAACGTCAAATACTAATTGTTGATGCATGGCCCCCTGTCCGGACTGGATGCCAGTCAGGTTTCTTTCAGAATATGCTGTTACAGTAGTTCCATATTTAGCAGTCATATACAACCGCTCACTCGTCGGAAGGTCTGAACCTAAAGACTGGAATTTTGCACAAGTCACATCAATCCACAAGAAAGGAATACACTACTGGCCATTAAAATTGCTACACCACGAAGATGACGTGCTATAGACGCGAACCTTAACAGAGAGGAAGAAGATGTTGTGATATGCAAATGATTAGCTTTTGACAGCATTCACACAAGGTTGGCACCGGTTGCGACACCTACAATTTGCTGACGTGAGGAAAGTTTCCAACCGATTTTTCATACACAAACAGCAGTTGAGCTGCGTCGCCTGGTGAAACGTTGTTGTGATGCCTTGTGTAAGGAGGAGAACTGCGTACCATCACGTTTCCGACTTTGATAAAGGTCGGATTCTAGCCTATCGCGATTGCGGTTTATCGTATCGCGACACTGCTGCTCGCGTTGGTCGAGATCCAATGACTGTTAGCAGAATATGGAATCTGTGGGTTGAGGAGGGTAATAGGGAAAGCCGTGCTGGATCCCAACGGCCTCGTATCACTAGCAGTCGAGATGACAAGCATCTTATCCGCATGACAGTAACGGATTGTGCAGCCACGTCTCGATACCTAAGTCAACAGATGAGGACGTTTGCAAGACAACAACCATCTGCACGAACAGTTCGATGACATTTGCAGCAGCATGGACTACCAGCCCGGAGACCACGGCTGCTGTTGCTCTTGAGGCTGCATCACAGACAGGAGTGCCTGCGATGGTGTACTCAACGACGAACCTGGATGCTCGAAAGGCAAAACGTCATTTTTTCTGATGGATCCAGATATGTTTACAGCATCATGATGGCCGCATCCGTGTTTGGCAACATCGCAGTGAACGCACATTGCGCGCGGGATAAGCCGAGCGGTCTGGGGCGCTGCAGTCATGGACTGTGCGGCTGCTCTTGGCGGAGGTTCGAGTCCTCCCTCGGGCATGGGTGTGTGTGTTTGTCCTTAGGATAATTTACGTTAAGCAGTGTGTAAGTTAAGGGACTGATGACCTTAGCAGCTGAGACCTATAAGATATCACACACCTTTGAACGTCTTTTTGAACGCACATTGAAAGAGTGTATTCATTATCGCCATACTGGCGTATCAGCCGGCGTGATAGTATGGGGTGCAATTGGTTACACGTCTCGGTCACTTCTTGTTCGCATTGACGGCACTTTGAACAGTGGACGTTGCATTTCAGATGTGTTACGACCCGTGGCTCTACCCTTCATTTGATCCCTGCGAAACCCTATATTCCAGCAGGATAACGCACGTCCGCATGTTTCAGGTCCTGTGCGGGCCTGCCTGGATACATAAAATGTTAGACTGCTGCCATGGCCAGCACAATGACCAGATGTCTCACCAATTGGATACGTCTGGTCAATGGTGGCCGAGCAACTGGCTCGTCACAATACGAACTATGGTATCGTGTTGAAGCTCCATGGGCAGCTGTACCTTTAAACGTCATCCAAGCTCTGTTTGACTCATTGCCCAGGCGTATCAAGACCGTTATTACGGGTTGAGGTGGTTGTTCTGGGTACTGACTTCTCAGGATCTATGCACCCAAATTGCGTGAAAACGTAATCACATGTCAGTTCTAGTATAATATATTTGTCCAATGAATACCCGTTTATCATCTACATTTCTTCTTGGTGTAGCAATTTCAACGGCCAGTAGTGTAGAAGTAATCCGCTGAATTGCAGACCCATATCGCGAACCTCAGTTTGCCATATGGTTTTTGAACATATACTGTGTTCGACAATTAGGAATGACCTCGAAGAAAACGATTTATTGACAAACAGCCAGTTAGAATTCGGAAAATACCGTTCTTGTGAAGCGCAGCTAATCTTTATTTTTGCGAAGTAATGAGTGCTATCGACAGGGGATGTCAAATTCATTTAATATTTCTAGTTTTCCAGAAGGCTTTTGGCACCGTCCCTCACAAGCGACATCTTATCAAACTGCGTGCCTCTAGAATATAGTCTCAGTTTTTCAATTGGTTTCGTGATTTCCTGACAGAAAGGTTACAGTTCGTAGTCATCTAGTAAAAGGCAACTGAGTTACTGGCGCTCCCTAAGGAAGTTTGATAGGTCCTCTGATCTATACAAAAGAATTAGGAGACAATGTGAGTAACCCAATCAGAATGTTTGCAGATGATGCTGTCATTTATGGTCTTGTAGAGTCATCAGATGATCAAAACCAACTGCAAAATTATTTAGGCAAAATATGTGTTGGTTTGACAAATGGCGATTGATTCTAAGTAATGAAAGTGTGAAGTCATCCACATCGGTACTAAAACAAATACTGAGCGAGGTGATACAGTGATTAGCACACAGAACGACGACCCAAACTAGCGCCCAGACATCCTGATTTAGATTTTCCTTGATTTCCCTATATCGCATCAGGCAAATGCCGGGATGGTTCCTTTGGAAGGGCACAGCCCATTTTCTTCCCCATCCTTCCCAAATATAATGGGACCTATGACCTCTGCAGCTTGAAAATCTCGTTCTGGAAACATCCCCCAGTCTGTGGCTAAGCCATGTCTCCGCAGTATCCTTTCTTTCAGGAGTGCTAGTTCTGCAAGGTCTGAAGGAGAGCTTCCGTTAAGTTTGGAAGGTAGGAGGCGAGGTACTGGCAGAAGTAAAGCTGTGAGGACGGGGCGTGAGTCGTGCTTGGGTAGCTCAGTTGGTAGAGCACTTGCCCGCGAAAGGCAAAGATCCCGAGTTCGAGTCTCGGTCCGGCACACAGTTTTAATCTGCCAGGAAGTTTCATATCAGCGCACACTCCGCTGTAGAGTGAAAATCTCATTCTGGCAAGTCCCATAGTGCTCAGAGCCATTTGAACCATGGATCCAAGTCGTCAACAAGGAATTGTGCAAGCTGCTGGTAGCACCATAATGGTATAGTCTATGTTGGAATAGAATAGACTGGATCCCCTGGTCCAAGTGAACCGATCATTGACCAGAAATCGCTATGTTCGGCTACTTGGGGACCATTTGCAGCCATTCGAGGGCTTCATGTTCCCAAGCATTTCATTGGACCACAATTGTTCGCGACTGGTATGAGGAACATTCTGGACAATCCTAGAGATTGATCTGGCCACCCACATCGTCCGACACGAATCTCTTCGAACATTTATTGGAGATAATGGAGAGGTCGGTTTGTGCAAAACATCGTGCACTGGCAACACTTTAGGAATTATGGACGGCTATAGAGGCAGCATGGCTCAGTATTTCTGCAGGGGACTCCCAACGACTTGTTGACTCCATGCCGCCTCGAGTTGCAGCACTACGCTGAGGAAAAGGGGGGCCGACACGATATTAGGAGGTATCACATGATTTTTTGTCACCTCAGTGTATGCCGGTACTAAGTGCATTCGTTCGTGTGTAAACTGTTGGTGCTCTACAGATTGTGCTTCCATAACCAAGGTAGTCGAAGTGTCTGGTGTTCCAAGAGGCACCATATCGAAGATTTTTACTGGGTACAGAGAAAGCGGAAAAACATCATCCGCTAAGTCTCAATGCGGGCAAAAGTGTCTGCTGAAAACGGTCGTTGAAAAAAATTGTGATGAAAAATAAGGAGGACGGCATCCGCAAAACTCACTGCACAATTAAAAGTCGCTCCCGAGAACTTTATGTACACCAGAACAACTCGAAGAGAGCTCCATAAGCTGGGAATTTCAGGGCGATCTGGAATTCTAAAACCACGCAACAGTGATGCATATGCCTCGAAGAGGAAAACGTGGTGCCGAAGATATAGAACAAGGACAATGGAGCAGTGGAAGAAAGTCTTTTGTCGATGAGCCTTACCCAAGAGTGAAACAACATTTGAGCAGCCGTGATCGTGAAATTTCGAGGGCTTAATTGTTACTCTGCAAGATCTCTTTACAAACAAAGATGAAGTGTCCGTTTTGGTTGCTCAGGGCAGTCCTATGGTACAGTGTTTATTTCCCAATGGTGATGCTGCATTCCAAGAAGACAGGGCCCCAGCTTACTCAGGTCGCATCATCCACGAGCGGTTTGGTGAGCGCGAGAATGAATTGTCGCATCTCCCCGGCTTCCACAGTCAGCAGATCACGGCATTATAGAGCCTTTGTGGTCTGCTTTGGACAGAAGCGTATATGAGCGCTCTACACCTCCATCATCGTTAGCTCAGCGTACCTCAGTTTTGCAAGAAGAATGGTGTGAGATTCCTTTGAAATAGATTCACGATCTGTATTAACCCATTCCAAGACGACTGAAACCAGTTTTGAATGTTATCAGGTTTTGCTACAGAATGTTAGGCTTGGCAATATATTATCTTCTGAGTGTTTCTATAATTTTGCCCACCTTTAGCTCTGAATGATACCGTAATCAAATCGGCCATCTCCTCTGGATCTTCTGAATCTCTTCTATTAATCCAAACAGGTAAGTATTCCCGATTGACGAACAATATTTAAGAATCGGTCGAACAAGTGTTTTGTAAGCCATTTGGTAGTGGGTGAATGACATTTCCGTAGGATTCTTCTAGCAAATCTCCGTCTGTAATCTGCTCTTTCTACGATTTGTTTTATGCGATCGTTCCAGTTTAGGTCGCTGGGTACGTTACAGAAGTTACTGTTTCCAGTGGTTTTTCAGCAATGGTGTAATAGAAGGTATTGAATTTGTTGGCATATTTATGCACAGTATGTTACGGTTATTTACTTTCAGGGACAGCTGACAGTCTCTACAATAATCATCGGTCCTCTCCAGGTTTTCTTGTAGTTGACTACAGTGTTGTGGCATCGCTACCATCTCATAGACGCCGGAATCATCTGCTTACAGCTTTATGGAGCTTCGGACGTAATCTATTATATCATTTGTATGTATTGTGAACGATAACGGTCCTATCAAATTTTCTTGTGGTATGAAACTGCTTGGCAGATTAAAACTGTGTGCTTGTTCGAGACTCGATCTCAGGACCTTACCCGTGAAAGGCTATGGTCCTGAGTTCGAGTCTCAGACCGGCACGCAGTTTGAATCTCCCGCCTGTTTGGCATGTTTCAGCGGCCGCCGTTAGGCCAGACGATTGACCGTCGAGTTTCACAGAAAATGGCAATCTAGGATTAATCACTAAGATCGCGGGATACAAACGTCTATTACAAAAGACCACAGATTCAAAGTGTATTACGCTGTACCACTACGCCACTGACAGGCGTCGAAACAAAACAGTCGTTTTGGGCGACTTCTGTATTTGTTAAGCTTACTGAAGTATTCTGGCATTATTCTCTTTTTTCTCGTACGTTTGAGATGGAACTTATCAACTCTTCTTCGATAAATCCCAGCCACATTGATGAATCAGCGATAATTATCAACGAATCCAACACTAGGGCATGTGAAACACGTACTCTTGAGAAATGCGCTGTACAATAATTTTCAGGTAAGAGAAACTCAGGTTGCTATGTAGCGAATGGATGAAAGCTATTGTAATCCCCCACGGGATGAAAGATCTGTATAGTATACCTGTTTGACACAGCAGCTACTACACAAATGGGAACTGAAGATCATAAATATGAACTATCTCACTTATGAAACATCCCCTTAGAAAAAGTAATAAATTACTGTGCTGATAAACCTCTTACATTATTTGATTTTCAAACAGCTGAGCAAAACTGAACGTACTCAGACATTTCTCTCTTTACTTATTCTGATCAACACTAAACTGGCACACAAATTTTTTTTAAGCGCTACGCAATCTGACTTTCAATAATCCCTACAAAAGAATGGCCGTGACTAACACTAATCTATACCTTTCATGAAGCACTTACCTCACAAAAATCTTCGTTACTCAAACTACTGCAATACAGCGTGCGCCAATACTGCCAACTGAATAAAACATTCTAACTACTGAAGGCACTAACTACTGATAGGCATAGTTAGCAAATGAAAGATTTTGATAGAGAACAAACAATGTATTTACTAGAAATTTACTCTTTCTGATGAACACACGTCCAGATCGTCCGCTCTAAAAATTCTACCATCTCTCTGCCCACATCCACCAATGCTGGCGGATCACCTCCAGGTGCGCAACGCTACGCGCTGTTCACATCCAACTGCGCAACATACAATAGCAAAAATTCCAACAATGCAAACCAGCCACAGACTGCACACAACACAGTCAGTGATTTTCATACAGAGCGCTACGTGGCCTTACCAACATAAAAACCTAAACGGGCTACTTACAAATGGGACGGATAACAAGTCACATTCTGTCTCATCGAAAGCATATACAGACATCTTAGAGGAATTTAGAGGAAGTGGATTCAACTACGAGATATAGTCTGTTGGCATCATTGTCAGCTGTTCCCACAAGTTGTTCTGCGACAGTGCTTTTCTGCAGAGTTCTTGTGAGAGCGTACTCGTAACAAGTATTTCTCATTGTACAATACTCATTTTTGCCCAAATATTTTTCATATAACTTCTCAATGCATTTTTTACCTATTCTTCATAGTTAGTTACTAACATAGTCTACCTCCTCTTAACCTAACTTAAATCTGCTGAGCTAAGATATATATACTAAGGAACGAGGCAATGCAACACATAACAAATTAACACAAACAGCAATGACAAAGAAATGCAAATTGGCAATGCAAGCAGCAGTACATCTAAATTGGCAAAGCAAATGCAACATTACAACTAATATGAGCCAATGAAAAATAAATCAGTAGTATAACTGGCTTAACACAAGGTAAAATTCAGTAGGACAACGCCTGACAAACAGCAGCAGAAAATGCAATAACTAAACATGACAAAGTTCAAGCACAAAAAATAGTACACAAAAGACAACAATGCAGATAAAGGAAATGTCTATTCACATCTTAATGTCTATGTCATTAAAGTGGTACACCACAACAACTTACTCTACAAAAAATATTACCAAGTACTTGAAAAGAAAATTATGTATGCAATTACTGTTATTACTACCTTCTTATTGTTCGTTTCTTTAGAATTGCTCCTTTTTTTCGAATAACGTGGATCATAAAACTATTATTTATCAGATCTGTTGACAGAAAGTGTTCACATTAACAAATGCATTTAATTTTATTTTATAAAACCAATGCTGTACACAGCTGGAAACAAGATATCAAATTAAATAAGCAACTATGTACAAAGCAAAGCATAAAAACATCATTCAATAGCCATGTGGCATTGCTTAAGTCAGTTGAAATTCTCTCAACTCTCGTAGAAAGACACTTGTCATAATCAGGTGTGCAGGTGTAAGAATATTTCCCATCAATTCATAAGCATTTCAGTAAGTAGCACAAAGTACGAGCTCCGAAGGGTAATCATATGTTTCCAAGTAATGAGCGTGTCATATTTGTGATGCTTTCTACAAAGGAATGTCAATAGCTAGGTTAATGGCCTCTTTTTTCTCCACCTAATGGCTTTTTCTCCAGGAGACTGGTGCAGCTGGGTGCCCACATCGCATTATGTCAAGCTCACCTAGATTTCTTACCGAAATATTTACGACAGCCATTTGCATTACAGTGACAGCCTCATATAAAAAAAAATTACAGATCGAGAATTTGCGTTACAAATTGGTAGAAACAAAATCCTATAAATATAAGTGTCCAAAAAATTTTCGCCGGCATTGTGATACATTCACAACTTGTATACACATTCTATAACTCTTAAAGTACGGTTCTTGGTTTGCAACATCCTTTTTCACAAATCAAAGTCTCTAACCACTACTCTTTATTCCTTACCTTATTACACATATACATATTCATTGACATTTCTTCAATATTTCATCATAATAAATATGTAGCATAATCAAATTCCACATATAGCATCAGCTTATTGATCATAAACATACCTCAACAGCATAATACACATCGTCGTCGTAATAATAACATAATAACACCTCAGTCAAATCTCAAAAACGTTGTAGCTTTCAGCAATTATTTCGAAACCTAAAAAAATTTTCTGCTCATTTCAACAGTGTCATCTACCACAAACGTGCTTTAAAAATCATGATCCCATACAAAATACATTACTCAAAGCTCTCATAGTATCAAATGGTTCGGAAAAAAATGAAGAGTTCACAACGTACAGAAAAAATACAATTTCATAAATGTGAAGCTATCCAGCTGTATAACTGCGTAGACATGTGTCACTGAAGTAGTAAAAAAACATGTTTATCTCTCTTAGTTAAATGATGAGATAGCTGTGTAATTCTGTGTTACAGTAATATGGTACCGATGTGTAAAGTTGTATAAGCAAATACAATATTAGGTAGGGCTCCTATGGCTTGCCACGGTTAGCACACAAAAGTAGGCGTCTAAGCCCTGAGCATTAATGTAATTATACTCTCGTGTTACAGATTACAGCAATGGAATGAAATGTGTCACGGAAAAACTTTATATCTTTGTAATTCAAAAATCTTTAAAAATAAATGTTTGAAGTACAAAATTAATCACTCAAATACGTGTAATGTAGCGCTAAACTGTATGTCTTGCTGTAAAAAAAATCTCTGTCATTACTCAAGGGTAAAAAATTCGCCAAGTGTCGTAATTTTGGTCGTCCATAAGCAAAGTTCTGTAGAAGTCAATGTACTTATCTCGTAATAAACAAAAGTGAAATGCTATGCATATAGATATCGTAGTTATTATGTACAGTACTGTGATAAAGAAAGTACTATATTGTAACATATTGTTGTGCTACGAAAAATGCTGTCCCATTGTAGCTATACCACAAAAGTTACTACTAAAACATGTTTTACTTTCCAGAATAATTCATAAAAACTGTGCAGATATGAAACAGATACAGCGCAAAAGCAATAATATAAATTGTGTCACTCGTTAGTAGCGTCGTGATATGATCGTGTAGCTGTCAAATAAACTAACCACTGTGTCATCTGGTATCTCTCAGAAAGTTCTTTAAATCCAGAATGTATTTTCAAGTAAACCAAAATGTTGCATTAAAATCCCATTAGCAGGACTGGTATATGTTCTAAGTATGTAAGCCGTATATTCGTTACGTAATCATGCAACTAACAAGCAAGAATGTACACACGCAATAACACTGTGTCGTCTGTTCACTATAACAATGCATTTGTAGTTACTGTCCAAATATGATCCCTAGGTTATAGACTGGATAGTTAACTTCAAAACATTGTTGCATGTTAACAGTTTCTAAGTGTGACAAAGCGTACTAGTAACGAGAAGTGAAAGATTTTATGGCAAAGACTAAGTTAAAAAGCAGATTATCTCTCAATAAACGGTTTTACATGTGAAATATGGAGCAATCCTTTATTGTTCCTAGTACGCAGAGTTTCAATTTCAAAGTAATTATCATGTGGCATACATCAGATTCTGTAAGGTCCATTGGAAATCAGAAAGAATTTGTGACTCAAGTGTTTCTTCTTATGTGACAATGAATGAGCTTTAATGAGAACTTTCTGACCAATGTACAGTTTCTTTGCATTTGATTTACCGTGTAATTTTCTCCTTTTGTATGCAGCAGAATTAATATTTTTAATAGCCAAATCAAATATGTCTTTGTGTCGAAGTTTACATGTATTCGGAAAAGGTACAAGCTCTCTGATTCTGTTCGGTGGTTCTTCATTTTTAAGTACAAGAATAACTGGTAAAGCAGTGGAGTCATGAGGCATTTCATTCAGCACGTTTTGAAATAAGTGTAAATATCTGTCCCAATACTGATGATTTCTGTGTCAATAAAGTATGCAAAGCTTATTGATTTCTTTCATAATCCGTTCAGACGGGTTACAATGTGGTGAGTAAAATGAAATAAAAACAGGTCTGATTTTATGATTCTGAAGCATGCGTGACCAAACAGCAGATCTGAATTGCGGTCCGTTATCTGAAATGACTTTACTAACGTGTTCAACTTCACGTAAGAAATTTTTAACAAAGGAGTTGGGTACAGACCGTCCAGTGGCTTTAGGTAACAGTCTGAAAGAAACAAATTTTGAAATAAGTTCAACAGCGACTAGAACGTATGAAAGTCCATTCGATGTTCTGGCAAGGGTCTCAAGAGATCAACAGCACCAAATTCTTTTAATTTAGAAGGAATGATAGCAAACAACGGAGCACGATGTGAGATAACAGATGGTTTAGCCTTTTGAGAAAGTTTACATATACACAAGACTCTCAGAACTCTCTTATCCATATTGTTACAATAACTAGTCGTCCTAAGAATATGATAACATTTTCTTGGAGCAAAATTTGCGTAGCTGAAATGGATATACCAGATGAGCTTATTAACAAAATCGTTACGAATGCAAAGTATCTATAGCTTGTCATCAACAGTGCAGCGTTTGAAGAGTAAGTTGTTTCTAACCAGATAATAATGCCGAATCTGTGTGCGTGTCTTTTCATGCATTTACTTTTGATGTCTTTCCAAGTCGGATCTTTATCTTTTTCATGAGCAATGTCCTATAAGGTGTGGTAATGAAGGTTTCAAAGTTGACTTTCTGAATGTAAAGAATACTGAAATTTTTCTCGAGGTTGCCTTCCGTGTTACTCTTCTCAAGCCCAGCTGGTGCGCGTGACAGTGCGTCCGCAACAATGTTCTCCTTGCCGGGAATGTAGACTATTGTGAAGTGGAATTCTTGCAGAAACAATGCCCAACGTTTTAACCTGTCATGATTTAATTTTGAAGACATAAGAAACTGTAATGCACGATGATCACTGTATATTTTTACGTGCTTACCAGAAAGAAAGAAACGGAATTTGTTAAATGCCCAAACGATAGTTAAAGTTTCTAATTCAGTAACGGAATAATTTTTTTCAGATTTTGTTAGCATTCGGCTAGCAAAAATAATGGTTTTCTGAACAATAGTGTAATTTTCTATGGCTTCTAGAAATAAATGGGCACCAACACCGACTTTAGAAGAATCCGTGCTAAGGCAGAAATCTTGTGACAGATCTGGATGAGCTAGTATTGGCGCGTTAAGTAGCGCTTCTTTCAAAGAATTGATTTCCAACTGCGCCTGTTCGTCGCAGTTCCAATTAGTATTTTTTACAGTGAGAGAATAAAGTTTTGGTGTAACTAGAATTTGCATTTTCACAAAACGACGGTAAAAATTTACGAGACCTAGAAAACTGCGGACTTGTTTTTTGTGGATGGAACTGGAATGGCACAGATTCTTTCTAACTTTTCAGGATCCGGCTGAATTGCTTCAGAAGAAATAATATGTCCCAAAAACTTAACCTTCGACGTACCGATTTCAGACTTTTCCAAGTTAACTGTAATTCCAGATTCTGCAAAAATACGTAACACAATGTTGAGGATGCGATTATGTTGTTCCCATGAGGCTTCTACTATTAGAATATCGCCCACGTATAAGGTGATGTAACGTTTTAAGAACTCAGGTAATATGGAATTTAGCCCACGAAATCTTCAAACCAAAAGGAAGTTTCCGAAATGGATAACAAACGCGGAAACAAAGAAAAGCTGTGTATTGCCTACATTCTGGATGAAGTTCGATCTGATAGAATCTGGATCTGAGATCAATGGAAGACAACACCTTTACACCAGTAAAATTTTGAATAAGTGCTTCCAACGTTTGCGGCCTGTCTGTTTCAGGAACGATGATAGTATTGATTTGTCTCGAATCTAAGACAAGCCTGAGCGATCCATTTTTCTTCTCAACAATTTGTAATTGATTGTTGTATGAGCGTACTGCAGGCTCAATAATACCCTCGTCAAGCATAGATTGTTTTTCTGTTCTAACATTGTCCCTATAATATGCCGGAATTACGTATGGTCTAACACAAAATTTACTATGCTCACGAACACGAAATTGGTATTGAAATCTCTTGATCGTTTCCGTTTAGTGAGTAAATCTGTCGAATGTGCTTGTAAAATCTCAAAAAGGTGCTGCCTATCAGTGCCAATACAATTCTCAAATGTTTGAATTTTATTCTCGATTAACTCATTAGTATCAAATACGCTGTCGATATCATCATTGTCAATACTTGCAGAGTGATTGTTAGTGTCAAGTTCCATCAAAAATTTCGAACTGTTGTCTAACAGGAAGTAAAGCCGATCAATTTCCTCGTCATGGTTTGAGAGCCAATCTTCAAATATCAAAGCTATTGACTTACCTTCTTTCTCTAAACTTATATCAGCATCGTGAAAGTTTAAGATTGCTTTGTATTCATTCAAAACGTCTACTCCCAATATAATTTCTATTGACAATAATGTAACGATAAGGAAGTCTATAGAGAAACTGTGGCTTTGAAAAAAGAAATCTAAGTTGGTTTTTTGGCGTACATCTACACTTTTTCCAAAGATTGCACCTTGTAATTTAATCGTACGCAACGGAAGTGTGGGGCAATCGTTCGATTTGATGCATTTGCTGAAGGCTGTTTCACTAATTACTGAGATGGGACTGCCAGAGTCAAGTACCGCCGAAAATTTTACATCATTTACTGTAATGTGAATTACAGGATATGCAATGTTTTTCTGTTTCACGTCGTATTTCTGGTGTACGATGTCCCTAATGTCTTCCATTTTTACGTAATTACTAGCCACGCAACAACGTCGTCAGCTTCATAAGTACGTTTCGTGGCTGCCAGGGGTGTGAGTCATTGCCTATTGTGTCTTTGATGGCGCGCGTCGTTATTGGGATTAGGAGACCTAACTTCTACAAATTCACCTTGTCGAGAGGCCACTGCCCTGTTGAATCCCGCCATTTCTGATGAAATTCAGGTCTGTCGTTATGTCGGTAGTTTTCATAGTTTCTTTTTTGTCGGTCATGTGGTGGAGAGTTTCTCCCGGGATCAGCGCGGTGGACCGTTGCGTCTGAAATTGTTCTGTCTCCCTTGATAATAATTATTTTGGTTCCCATGTTGTCAGTTTCTCTGATTCTCTCTGTCATAGTCATTACCACGGAGAGGTGATCTTTCCCTGTGATTATTATTACTCTGCCAGTGGTTGTCATTTGGGTGGTGTGTGTTTTGGTCACGATTTGCGTTGTAATAATAGCATTGTCGTGTCCAGTTATTGTTTCTGACATCACGGAATTGTGACGGATGTGACCTGTAAGGATTGTTTTCCTGTTTTCGCTTCCCGTGACTGTCTGTGTCAATTTCTAATTCTTGTAAGAGTCGCTGAAAGGCTTCAATGTCGTCTTTGCAATGTTCTGCCAAAACAACATGTCGTAAACGTTCAGGCAATTTGATTAAGCAAATGCGAATAAGTTCTGAGGGGCTGTATGGGTTTGACAGATACAGATTCTTGTGCAACATGTCGTCAATATATTTGACGAGGCTGGAAAATTCAGATTGTTCGAAATGTTTCATCATTATGATGCTATATTTTACGCCATCTTGAGTAACTTGAGACCAGTATGCTGAAAGGAAGGCATGATAAAATTCTCCTTCACTGTGACAATCGTGAATGACCGATCGCATTCTTACAGCTGGTTAATTCTCTAAGTAGCCACACATAAATTCTAACCTGTGCTCCAATGACCAGTTGGGAGGAAAACAATGAGAGAATTGATGAAGCCACGCTTGTGGTTGAATGTCGTTGCCAGAGTTCTTGCATTATTTGATTTTCAAACAGCTGAGCAAAACTGAACGTACTCAGACATTTCTCTCTTCACTTATTCGGATCAACACTAAACTGACATACAATTTTTTTTTAGGGCAACACAATCTGACTTTCAATAATCCCTACAAAAGAATGGCCGTGACTAACACTAATCTATACCTTTCATGAAGCACTTACCTCACTAAAATCTTCGTTACTCAAACTACTGCAATACAGCGTGCGCCAATACTGCCACCTGAATAAAACATTCGAACTACTGAAGGCATTAACTACTGATAGGCATAGTTAGCAAATGAAAGATTTTGATAGAGAACAAACAATGTATTTACCTTAATAATGCTCAAAAGTCATATATATATATATATATATATATATATATATATATATATATATATATATATATATCAGTTCATGATATCCAGTATTACAAAATTCTACCATCTCTCTCCCCACTGCTGGCTGCTCAACTCCAACTGCGCAACGCTACGTGCAACGCAAACCAGCCAGAGACTGCACACAGCACAGTCAGTGATTTTCATACAGAGCGCTACGTGGCGTTACCAACATAAAAACCTAAACAGCCTACTTACAGTATACCTGTTTGACACAGCAGTTACTACACAAACGGGAACTGAAGTTCATAAATGGGAACTATCTCACTCAGAAAGATAACGTATTGTCTTATTTATTTTTACGCTATTGTGTTGAATGAAATGAGAAAAACAGCCATTTACAAATTTTAATTGACTGCTATCGGGTACTGTCTTCTGCTTAATCTTTATTTACACGAATTACTAAATATTTAATTAGGCTGCCTTTATGTTGATTTTGCTGATATGACCTATCTGTTGATGTGGATAATTTCAAACTTCAATTGACAAGCACACAGGGCTTAACTTCGGCGGAACGCTACTGAGTGTCTTTCCGGTACCGCCAAGGGAATTTTTTGATTTGTTTTCCTTTGTTTTTATTTTAACTCGTTGGAACTAGTCGGCACCAGAGATTTCAAATAGTACACATGTATTAAATCACAACTCAACAATATGCATCACGATTTTGGAACGTATACTGTGTTCGAACATCATGATTTACCTCGAAGAGAACGGCCTATTGACACACAATTACACGGATTTAGGAAAAATCGTTCTTGTGAAACACAACTAGCCCTTTACTCACAGGAAGTGTTGAGTGCTATTGACAAGCGATTTTAAATGAATTCCGTATTTCTAGATTTCTTCAGGGCTTTTGACACTGTACCACACAATGGGCTTGTAGTGAAATTCCGTGCTTATGGAACATCATCTCACTTGTGTGACTGGATCCGTGATTTCCTGTCAGAGAGGTAACAGTCCGTAGTAGCTGAGGGAAAGTCATAGAGTAAAACAGAAGTGATTTCGTGCGTTTCCCAAAGTAGCATTGTAGGCCCTCTGCTGTTTCTTACCTATATAAACGATTTAGGAGCCAATCTGAGAGTGCGTCATAGGTTGTATGCACATGATTCTGTCGCTTATCATCTATAAAGTCATCAGAATATCAAAACAAATTGTAAAACGATTTAGAAAAAATACCTGTATGGTACGAAAATTGGCAGTTGACACTAAATAATGAAAAGTGTTAGGTCATTCACATGATTGCTACGAGAAATCCATTAAACTTCGGTTAGACGATAAGTCAATCAAATCTAAAGGCTGTAAATTCAATTAAATACTTTACCTAGGAAGCAGAGTTACGCACTACTTAAATTGGAAAGAACACACAGAGAATATTGTGGGGAAGGCAGACCAAAGACTGCGTTTTACTGGCACAACACTTCGAAGATGCAACAGATCTACTAAAGAGACTGCTTGCACTACACTTGTCCGTCCTCTTTGAGATTACTGCTCCGCAGTGTGGAATCCCAATCACATCAGATTAATGGATTACATCGAAAAGGTTCAAAGAAGAGGAGTACGTTTGGTCTTATCGAGAAATAGGTGGCAGAAAGTCACGGACATGATGCAGGAATTGCGGTGAACGTCATTAAAACAAAGGCGTTTCTCATTGCGGCGGGATCTCCTCACAAAATTTCAGTCACCAACTTTCTCCTCTGACTGAAAATATTTTGTTGACGCCGACCTACATAGGGAGAACGATCATCAGAGTAAAAAAAGGGAAATGGAAATCGCACCGACAGATACAGGTGTTGGTTTTTTTCGTGTGCTGTTCGAGATTGGAAGAGGAGAGAATTATTGTGAAGGTGGTTCGACAACCCTCCGTCATGCATTTAAGTGTGATTTGCAGAGTCTCCATGTAAATTTAGGTACAGTTGGAGAATTCGTTAATAGCGGCCCACAGAATTCAAGTTCCTTTGAAGTACTACTAATAGAAAAAAAGGAAACTACTTATTACAAATGATGACTCTTAAAATACAGAACAATCGTGTTGTTGTTGTTGTTATTTTATTAATATTAATACGTGTACACGAAAATTGAAGTACCGATTTTTAATGTTAATTGTACGAGAGGCCAATGATCCTTATAAAACTCGAAAGATACTTTGCCATAGATATACACAACGAAAAATAATGTGTGATTCACCATCATGCATTAAAATTTCCAATACCTGAACATCGAAAACTGAAAAGCTGACAACTTCTGTCCTGCGCATCGATCAGGTGCTATGTTAGTAATTACACACGAAAGTAACATTTCCTGGAATTGTATTCTATGGGCTTTCATGTTTACATTGTTCACACTCAGCATACCGGGTAGCTACAATGCGGCAACTGCTAGGCCGAATATGTTGTCAGCAGTGAAAATCAACATATCGCACTAAAGAAATCTGTAAATAACCTTGAGTATTGCCGTCGTTATTTCGCTTACTTTTCAGTAAGAGTAACTGTGTGGTCATTTGGTACCATTACCAGAAAATTTGAAGTACGTTCCTAATTTTTAATTTCTTCATTTTGAATAACTACGACTTTATTATGAGGAAACTATATTTTTTGAGTATGCCTAGAAGGAAAATGCCAAGAGGTCAGAGTGAAAGACGCAGAGCTAGACAGACACAATTTTTGCCTAGAGAAAGTAATAGTAATGTGGATATTCATAAAGGTAATGCATCTGTTTTATTTAATGATCATAATATTAATACGTCAGCATCGAAAATTGAATACCGATTTTTAAAATTAATCATAATTCGAAAGGAACTTTGCCGTAGATGTGCACAAAAGGAAGAAATCATGTGTATAGATAGCCATTAGGAGAGGTCACAGGAAGCAGACACACACAAGAGAAAAGTTTTCGTTTGTCTCTGACATTTCTACCAACTTTTAGTACGCATAAAGATCGGGTGCTTTGGTACAAACGACAAACGAGAGTAACAACGTTCCTGTTTAAATGTTGCAGATAGTTTATTTGCAATTACACACGTATACCAGACAGCTGCAATGCCGAAACTACCACGCTATTGCTGCTGTCGACAGCGGAAAACGAAACGTATAATGAATCCATCGGGGACAACAAACGTTGTTTATTAGCGTCGTTTTTTCATTTACTTTCGTCTAAGAGTAAACGGAACTAGCTCTGTGTTCGCTTGCCGCCATCGTCACAAAATTCAGTGTGTTCCTAATTATCAGTATCTTCATTTTCAATAGCTACACCCTTCCGTTATTATAAGGAAACCATATATGTTTCAGGTTATGTGCATTGAACATAATTCCAAATAATTTTGAGATTGCGGTTTCATGGATTTCCAGTGTAGATTTTGTAATGCAAATCATTACGCGATACGACAGATTTCACAGTGTGTTGTCATATGGGAAAAGTTAATTTGCCCCCATTAACACTAAATTTTCAACGCAGTGTATCAAAGACTCCCTTGAAATGATCGACCAGTTAAAGAGAAATCAAAGAATTATTTCGAGAGTACACGTAGCTACAATGAAGCATTAGCCACGGATCAGTTCAGCAGCTAAAATTTCAGACTAAGATGCATGACATTTGCTGTCACAGATCAGGTCCATCGACGCAACAAGTCGAATTTCGACCACAGGCGACACTAGTTATTATTATTAAGCAACAGCGCTGGTGCTCGCATTGATAACTTACAGCCTTCATCAACGAGAAGACAGGACAAAATCAGCGGTATCATTACATATTTAATAATCTAATTACAAAATCACGCTAGTGTTACATATATGTTATTGCGGCGATCGTTATGTTTCTGGAATTGTCGAAAAATCTTTTTTAACTCCATGCGTGATATTCGATTGCAATATAATTTTTCTTATTTACATATATGGCTACTACGTTTGTCCCGAAAGGAGAAAACAGTGGTTATACAGTAAGCATGGCTTTCGTCATTCTATAATTCTTTGTTCATATTGTCAGTACCATACATGATAAAAAATTGTCTTTATTTACATATCAGACATAGTAATTATGATCACACAATAGTGCAAATTGTTTACCACTTTGTGAGTTATGTGCGATGCTGCAGTTCGCTTTTGAGAAACGAGCGCTTATGTTACTTTCTGTCAATTATACATTGTTGTTCTAAAAATACATGGCTCAACACAATGAGTCTTTATACAATTTGTTTCATTAACACAAGTGAAACGTTATGTATGACGTGTAATTGACTTCACCTGGGATAGGCCTCATTATTTCTCTACTCTATTTAGGCGAATTCCACGGGAAACCCAGGAAAACCATGTAGGGGCCTTCAATCCCTGTATTAGTTCACATAACAAAAACAATTCTGTTTATTATACTGTTAATTTACAGAGAAACATATATTTCATTCAGTGCTAAAAAATCTAGCTCACTCTTTTCTGATGCAAGTTTTTATTACCGGTCCACATTCGTGACGGACTTTCATAAAGCACACGCAAAACAGAGTGTGCCGGAAGTCATTGCCTATTGTTACCGATAGTGACTACTTCTGCTTGTATTTAGGCTTAGCACAGCCCTTAGAACCAAAATCTATTACGAGAGAGAAAAAACCTCGAGTTCAAAGAAAAATGGTGAATATTTCCAAATAACCTACGAAAGCCAAGCTCTTCTTAGACCAACTCTGTGTAATCAGATATTAGCTAGTACAGCCACCCCCTACCCGCAGCAACATTAGAGCCTAATTAAACTTAAGAATGAAAACCAATTTTCTTTGAACACTTTTATTTTCAAAATGAACATAGCAGAATATTTAATTTTTATAGGTGTTTTATTACACCACAGGCTAAGGAGTCAATGAGATAACTGGTACTACTTACTTCTAACAAGCTTTTTATAGACTGACGAAGGAATTCCCAGTGCATTATGAGTGTAGGCACTTGTCCAAAAACATGCTTCCTGTCCGCCACTTCTCCTCTAACCTCTCTTGCTTGGCCCACAATTTGATGTGTACGGTCTAAAGCAGAGTGTAACCATTACATAGTTACTGTTGCGTTGTGCTGTCAATTAGTTCGTTTATCTGTTGCGAAATGAATAAGTAAGCAGTTTCCGGTCCATTGCGAGCACTACCTACAACTCGTCGAAGACATACGTGAGCATATGTCTCAATTTTACTATTATGTGCATAGTACAAAGTGCAAAGTATGTGTGTACAGCTTGTTTACATTGAGAAGAACGAGGCCTCCCTAGCTCTGAATTTGGCCAAAGCCGATAGGAGTCTTGTCGACTTCCGCACTATCGTCTTTCATGTCCGGCCGCTGCCAGCTTCAGTGATATAATACAGAACATTGCGTATGCAGCCCTTGTGGAGCGACTGCTGTGGTGTGTTATGTTCCATATTCAAGGAATACAGGTACGGCAAAGAAAAGTTCCAAGATACAAAGAAACACAGCAGAGGAAAGAAAATACAATAGTAACCCGTCTACAGCAGATGTTGAAAGTGACCAGCATTCATTTCTTAGCACTTTTGAGCCATCTTCAGTAAGTTGTGTATGGGTGTGGTTATACGCATACATTCACGTCCAATCCTATCTACTCTTCCGGGGTACTTTATATGCCTCATCCTGTACATATCTTGATGATTGATGAAGCCATTCCTGAACCATCACGGGGCATCACCATAATATTCCTTCCACTCCTCGGAAAAGGGCAGGGGGAGGGGTAGTACATTACGTAGTGTAGTACGGAAAATTGAGAATATTGCGAGCAGGAGAGCAAAAAAAGAGAGTTTCTCCACCCACTCTCTCAGCCGACAAGACGAACAGTGAAATTACTAGAAACTCCCGACAAAACAGGTAGATTCAGGTCACATTTTTCTGTTCGGCAGTTCTTTGAAACTGCCTTTACGTCTGTCTGAATTGCTTTAAAGTGGTCGTTTTGTTTGTGTGTGTAAAACAATTTCTTGAGATCCAGTGGGTGGGTCAAGATGCAATAAGTAAGTCCATTATTCAGAAGCCAATATGTTGCGTAGTGGTTAAAATACTTGGCTGATGTGGTGGAGGAAGTGGGCACGAGTCATTTTTTTTCTTTTTTTTAATAGTAATTTAAATGACTGCATCATTATTTTTATTCAATTAATTGTGGCTGGCGAAGATGATATCACAGACCATTACCTACATCAGTGTATAAGCGGCTTCGGAAAGTCGATATTTCGCTTGGTGACATCTGCTTTTACTTGTAAGTATACATTCTGCATAAAACTGAATTCTGCTTTCTGATTATTTTTTTGTTCTCTTTCACTTGGCGAAGATGTACTGGGAAAATCCATCCGGATAACTTCGACTGGGATGAGCTGAGACAGACTATCAAAGACTTCTACTTGGAGCACAAGATTACTCCCAGTCTGCGGAAACTTCGAGAAATGCTCGAAGAAAAGATCGAATGAATTTGGTGTATTACATGTCTGCGAAATACTTTGTTGTCCATGAGGTTCACATGGAAAAAAAAAGTGCGGAATAGAAGGTCTTTAATACTAGCTCATTGAGACATTGTTCATTGACTGTCACATTTCATTGTCGAAATGAAGTATATTACGGAAACAACCACAGGTATGTTCTATCCGGATTACATTTGGATAGACAATTATATGACGGTTGGTAAATGCTGAGAGAAGGAAAATGATGTCGGTGTTATGGGGTCGGCAACCTCCTCTAAAAGACTCATTATTGGAAGTGCTGGATCGAGGAAGAGGTTGTCGAGGAGGCTTAACTGAAATTCTTGGCTAGATCCACGAAAGGTGATTACTTTGATCAAATGAATTCTGGAAACTCTGAAACGTGGTTTGTAAATATAGTTCTCCCAAATATTCCTCCAAAGTCATTCATTGTGATGAAAAACACTCCAAACCATAACAGACAGGTTGACGAAACGCCAATGGTATGACACCAAAGCGAGGCTGTAGGAATGGCTGCGAAAGAGACGTACTGCCTGTACTGAGTGCACGCTTTAATTCAAGAACTTAGACCTGCCAAAGAATGTACGCGATCGACGAAATGGAAAAAGAGAGAAAAACACGGTTACCTGCTTCCCACCTTACAATTCTGGAAGGGCACATGTGAGGCGGGGGTTGGAGGGGGTGGTTCCATCGCCCTTTACACCCTCAGGACATCTGTCCATCCTCAGCATCAACGTCTTTCACCCAAGAGATACCAGGCCTGTTTAGTGGAAAAACTTCAGAGGTGCACTCACAGGCAGCATCAGACACAGGGAGGGGGGCAGTCGCAACAAGCAAACGCAGGCGGAGAAGTGGGGGGGGGGGGGGGGGGTCCCGTCCCCTAGATGAATGCTGGCCATGCCCGGAGACGGAGGCAGGGGAGACGTCGTTTCCTCTGGTGTTAGGGGGTCGGAGGACAGCATATCATCTGTGGGGGGGGGGGGGGGGGCGTCATCCTGTGCACACGTACGATGATGGAGTACGATGAAGGGGTACGGTGCTGTCTCTTCTGTTTCCTCAGTGACTGTTGCTTTCTAAAATGCAGTTCCATGTCGGAAGGCAGACAGAGGACGCGCTGAGCACAACCTGGACAAGTACTCCGCTGGGCGTCATACATGACAATAGCTCTCAAGCCGGCATTAACCAAATAAGAAGACACTGGTTTACTGAGTTCGGTTTTGATCTGACACACGCTGCTGAGGACATGGTAGTGTCGAATTCAAGCACGTCACTGAAGACGCTGCCGTAAGGTTTAAGGCGGCCACCGCAATCTCTGGCAGTACCTCCAACGGGAGTTCGAAAACCCTGAACGATCAACCACGACAGCCCCTATACGGACGTCAAATTATCGGAATTTGGATCGTCAACATGACGCAACATAACATCGGCATATGTCTTCATTCACTATATTGATATACACAATGGTACTAATGATCGAAAAATTAATCCGGAGAAAGACTTGCAGTGGGAGACGCATTTCGTCCAATACAAACCTTTCAGTTTCATGCACTTTTGGTCATTCATGATCAAAAGAAAAAGTTAATTTGATAGTGGTTTGGCGACAGAAAAACGCCATGAAATTCGGTGAACACAGACATGAAGACAAGCCGCTATGTGGAAGTAAACAAAAGCACTCTAGTTTGCAAGCAGCACAACAGGCGAGACGCAAATAGGAAGACATGTTCGCCTCACCACTGCCAAATTGAGACTGTCAGATTCAAATCCAGGTCTCTCGTTCACTAGGCAGATGCGCTGACCACTACGACATCCTGTTACAGTGGCTTTGCACTACTGTATGGACTACCCTAGCATGCCTCCCTCCTCATTTTAAATTCCCATTCACGCCTCAGCCCCCTTGACATTTCCCCTAAATTCAATGAGCGTTAAGGCAGGATCGCCCATTTCTTTCGATGCTGAGATGGTATTCCAGCAGTTGAAGAGCCTCTGCATTGTTGTCAGAATTTAGGGGAAATACCAAGTGGGCTGAGGCATGAATGGAAATTTGGAATGAAGAGCGACGCCTGCCCGAGTAGTCCATGAAGCTATGCAAAGCAACTATGCCAGGGGGGCGAAGTGGTTAGCGTATCTGCCTAGTGAGCATGAGACCCGCGTTTGCAACCAGGCCTTGGTAGAAATTTTCTTTCCTCGCTTCAGTGTGCATATATGCATTCTACAACTGAGGTCACCGCCATGTCCCCTATCATACAGAAAAATGTGTCGCATTGAAGGAAGAAAATGTAGAGAAGGGTTGACACTATCAAAGTCCAGCACTTAGATTTTTTTCGATGTAATAATTAACACTTTATGACTACAGCTCCTAATGTCAGAGAAGTTACGTACATTCACTAATCGAATGACGTCATGTGGAAGAGGATAACATGGTGGTCAGTCGGTACTGAATGGCCCCTCAGGGCCAGTTCGCATTTTGTGCACATTTGTAGAGTAAGGGAGAGTGTTGTACCCAAACGGTAGTCTACATGCAAACAGAGGATGTTCCTTCGTCGGTTCTTGAGTCTAGTGATTGATTCTAGAATCACATGAAGGAATGGTCACTAGAAGACGCCACAAGCAGTTCTTGCCGTCTTCTACAGGTTTTGATTTGTTAGACGTGATTTAGTATTCTGTGTAGCATTTTAAAGTATTTGGTGTCCACACATTTAAGTTATGTGTAATATATTAAAGCTATTTGCAATGTATTGTTAATTCTAAATTTAGGTAACTTTTTGGTGAGAAAAATGCTATACATTTTTAGATATGTTTATATAACATGTAGACAGTTAAGTCATACTTTGTCAGTCGTGCATCATCTCGTAACTTGAAGCAGAATGCAAACTTTCACCATGGAATATGTGGAGCTTGCAAATGAAACGACTTTCTTTTGTGTCTTAACATTTTAACCTGTTTTGAAAGTGAAACTTTGTGTTATATTCCAATAGTTTCTGTTTTAAAATATATTTTTCTTGTAACTGATTTTTGATCATGCTTGTGATTAAATTTTATTTAACTTACTGACTGAGGGTCTGTAGTAGAATAAAAATTTAACAGATAGTCTATGAAACACAGTATTGAAAAGATTTTCCCAACTGCTATGGTTTTAAATATTTGTACGTAGGTGCATGAGTGTGTTATATCTTGAAACATGTTTTCACATTTGCAGAAACCTTAATTTCCCACAATAATTTTCGTGATCTCAGAAAAAGACTGCAATACATAAAAAGTGAATGCCATCA
Source organism: Schistocerca gregaria (assembly GCF_023897955.1). Classification (NCBI taxonomy): domain Eukaryota; kingdom Metazoa; phylum Arthropoda; class Insecta; order Orthoptera; family Acrididae; genus Schistocerca; species Schistocerca gregaria. The sequence continues at coordinate 1,045,692,128 of NC_064920.1, read as the reverse complement.
TTTAAAACCGAAACACGAAAATACATTACACTTCTATTACAGGCTGGGCTATAGGCGAAAGTCTGAAAAGTGTTCCGAGGTACAACATTCTCTCCTAGCTGAGATTTTTACCTTTCCTATAGTTCCTATCTTAATTCAGTGTGAAGAATTAATGCCAAAAGAGATCATTCTGCTCTTCAGTGTTGAACGTATTGTGGTTTCAGGAGTGAAAAGAAGCAAAATAAAAAAAAATTGTAACTAGCAAATGTCACGTAGCTCCCAGGATGACATCAACCATAATAACATCCTCTCTCTTAACATTGTTCTTTACGAAAATATGTACAGGCAACACATATTTTTTTAGATAGCAACCTGCACTTTTTTTGGTAGTCCACTTCACCTTCTGAAGGCCTGTTCAAAAAGTATGACAGCGTATCATTAACGTAGACATGACGTTATTAAAAACATAACACAAAACTGATCTTTAGTCTCATGTGCTAGCACGTGGTGCAGTTACCTTGGATAAAGTAACTTGTCCACTTGCTGGAGCTAACAGTAAACAAATGGAAATCAATGAAAATACGCGCTGGTAATTCAGTTTAGCGTCTTCGGTTGAAGGTTTGCGTGGGTACAACGTACGTCAACGGAGAGAAGGTAGAAATGTTACTCGTCTATGGAGAATGGAAGTTTATAGGAGTGGAACAGCAATGGCTGGTGTACATTTTCATTGTGTTTCTATTAGTTTAGTGTCAGCACCAGCAAGTGGGCGAGTTACGTTACCCTAATTATCTGCACTGTGTGTATTACAAAGGAGTCATATTCAGTTTTGTTTTACGTTCTTAATAACGTCTTCACTACTTGTTTCTGAACTGGTCTTGATAGAGGCTGTGGATTACCGCGTAAAATAATAAAGGGTGTAATTTAGAAAGCTCGTAGGGGAGGCGGGGCTTGGTTGTTAGACGGGAAAACTTATTGTGTGCGAATTTTGAATTAATCGCTGGTAACAAAGCACTTTTATTCCAGTAGCCCGTAGCAGCTTATAGAACAGTTCTCCTGCCAACCGAGGGCTGTCAGTATGAGAGCGTATGCGAGAGGAAGCATTGTGTCTCGTTCTGTTTATTCTTTCTTCTCCCGGTATATTTTAATAGTAACGTAGACTTTTTGTTTATCAGTGCTGTATGATGCGAATGGGTCAACTTGAAGTGACTGATAACATGTTTAATCTTTCTCTGACTTTGACACTTACCTGTAACCGAGTGTGAAATGCCGATGTATGAGGCAATTTGTTACAGTTTCGTTGGGCTAATTGTTATGGTGTAAAGCCTGCTTCGCGTCACGTACAGTTTCCTACTATGTACTTTCCTTATGAAAGAAACATGTGAAATTAAAAATAAACACAGGCACAACGCCAAAAGAAACTTACAGCGAAGCGGTAAAATAAGTAGTGTATGGTTGTTCACTGAGGAAATCCGCTAGTAAATATGGAATAAATTTTATCACACTACAGTGAAAAAACCGTTATCTTTCACTGGAAGGGAAAAAACAAGTATTATTTTGATTAATGCTTAATAAGCTACACTGTATTCAACAACCTACACCACTCATTGTAGCAGCTTGCCTTGTTGTGCGATAAATTGCTGAATGTGCATGGCTGGAAACAATGTCAAGACAATGATATTTCTGATAACTGAGCACAAGTAAAACAAATATGTGGTGCTACATTATAACGTATCTCGCATTAAAATATTTCTAAAATCTTCTTGTATATAAATTATTTAAAAAATTGTAACAACTAACCCTTTTCTCCCCCACTACTGTTCATATCTATGTAGTGACAAAGTTACAAGGAATGCAATCATGCTGGGTCATGTACCTCTGATAGCTAAACAACATTTGTTTGATAAATTTTTTGTTTTGCTCTGGACAAAAATTTATTTAGTCAGGGTAAAGGGGACAACCTGTACAGTCTAAAAGAGTGATTGTCCAACATTTTTGCTTGAGAGGGCGACACCTCCAGCCGCATACGAAGGTGTGGGAATATGGGGAGGGGTGTAGAGTGGTCATTCAAAGAGAAATTTCGTTTTCACCAAACTTTGATCACCAATAGAAGTTTATCACTTACACATTTTGAATCTACACTTCATATATTATAGAAATCAGTTCATCTACTGGAACTATATTCATTTTCCTGAAGGCTTATATAGCGACCAATTTTCCGTACGAGAGCGGGTACTATGGCCCATGTCATCGCACCATGATCCCGTTTTTGTTTTCCCGATTTCTGGGTACATTTTCTAGACTTCTTCAGGCCCTAGCATCTGAAAGAATACCAAGCGGTTACAGCAACTGTTTTCAGTCGAAAATTTGTGTTAAGCCAAATATAATAGAACAGTGAAGGTTTTAAATAACGCACTGAAGAGCCAAAGAAACTCGACACCTACCTAATATCGTGCAGCGCCTACGCGAGCAAGCAGAAACGACACAACACGAGGTGACATTGACTCGACTAATGTGTGAAGTAGTGGTGGAGGGAACTGACGTCATGAATCCTGCAGGGCTGTCCATAAATCCGTAAGAGTACGAGAGGGTGGAGGTCTCTCATGAACAGCACGTTGCAAGACATCCCAGATATTCTCAGTAATGTTCACGTCTCGGGAGTTTGGTGGCCAGCCGAAGCTTTTAAACTTAGAAGAGTGTTTCTGGAGCCACTCTGTAGCAGTTCTGGTCGTGTGGGGTGTCGCATTGTCCTGATGGAATTGCCCATTCAGTTGGAATGCACAATGGACATGAATGGATGCAGGTCATCAGACAGGATGCTTTCGTACTTGTCACCTGGCACATACAGACGTATCAGGGGTCCTCTATGATTCCAACTGCATACGCCCCACACCATTACAGAGCCTCTGCCAGCTTGAACGGTCCCGTGCTGAGATGCAAGGTCCATGGATTCATGAGGTTGTCTCTTACCCGTACACATGCATCGGCTTGATACCATTTGAAACGAGACTCGTCTGACAAGGCAACATGTTTCTAATCGTCAACAGTCCAATGTCGATGTTGACAGCCCCAAGCGAGGCGTAAGGCTTTGTGTCGTGCAGTCATCAAGGGAACACGGGTGGTCCTTTGGCTCCGGAAGCCCCTATCGATGATGCTTCGTTGAATGGTTCGCACGGTGACACTTGGTGATAGCCCAGCATTGAAATCTACAGCAATTTGCGAAAGGACTGCACTTCTGTCACGTTAAATGATTCTCTTCAGTCGTCGTTGGTCCCGTCCTTGCAGGATCTGTTGCCAGCCCCAGCGACGCCGGAGATTTGATGTTTTACCGGATTCCTGATACTGACGGTACACTCGCGTAACGGTCGTATGAGAAAATCCCCACTACATCGATATGATGGAGATGCTGTGTCCTATCGCTCGAGCGCCGACTATAATACAACGTTCAGACTCACTTAAATCTAACCATTGTAGGAGCAGTAACCGATCTAACAACTGCACCAGACACTTGTTGTCTTATATAGGCGCTGCCGATCGCAGCGTCGTATTCTGCCTCCTTACATGTCTCTGTATTTGAATGGTATGTCTAAACCAGTTTCTTTGGTGGTACAGTGTACAAATGGCTAGAAAGGGATAGAAATGCGTGCAATAGCTTTGTGTATAAAAGGATTTAGAACTCAGTTTTATCTATTGCATTATGTGTGTTTTCTGGAAGTAATTAACTCTCACTGGGCTGAACACTTTGACCTCTTTTCCCGACGAGTATTGTGGCCACTTTTTTTCAACTGCACGTCGTGTCTGCATTAGAGATCCACAGAAGAAACCATATATTAAAATAAATAACAAGTAACAAGTTTTTCTTAGACAAAAAGACATTTTTGTGACGTTTGTATTGCAAAAAATTATTACTCTCCATACAAATAAGACTTACCTTATTAAAGACGACTCAAAATGGGAAACGTTTTTACTAAAAAATAGCGGAACGAGCGTTCTTTATCAGTCTCACTGAAAGCAATGCACACTTTTCCCCTTCTGGCCCCTTTACCATTCCTTCTCCTATCGATCTTACTATTAACTCGTGCCCTACAAAAATTATTATGTTGTATTAAGTGATAACAGTAATTGCAACACGAGACGCTATTACAGATGTTTACTAAATCTTTTTAATATCATTTTTCTGTTACTCATTGCGTTGTATTACAACACCCTTAATTCGATTTCATATTACTTGCTACAAACGTGTACTACATTTGAAGATGACCGCCTCTATAATGTACATTCACAGCTGATTGGTGCTAGTCGCGCACGCTGGTGGATTGTCAGCACTGGAAGACAAACAATAAATTATTCCCCGTCTCACTTCTATTAACCCTACAGTAGCCGCGCTGCAAACCACTCTGCCTTTGACGTAAGCAGAAAACTTTACTACGTTCACGGTCGAATTCACCAAAGATAATTAAAATTTGGCACATCTTGAAATATTTCAGTCTTTGTATTTCTGTTTTTTACTGAGCAAGAAAAATACAGCCTTACAAAGGTTCTTAACGTTTATGACGTTTTTTGATTGTACTGTTAGCTGCTAGCGCAGAACAGGGAATCAGTGATCATAAGGCCGTCGCAGCAGCCCTGAATATGGAAGTAAATAGGAATATAAAAAAAGGGAGGAAGGTTTATCTGTTTAGCAAGAGTAATAGGAGGCAGGTTTCAGACTGCCAAACAGATCAAAACGAAAATTTCTGTTCCGACACTGACAATGTTGAGTGTTCATGGAAAAAGTTCAAGGCAATCGTAAAATGCGTTTTAGACAGATACGTGCCGAGTAAAACTGTGAGGGACGGAAAGAACCCACCGTGGTTCAACAACAAAGTTAGGAAACTACTGCGAAAGCAAAGAGAGCTTCACTGCCAGTTTAAACGCAGCCACAACCGCTCAGACAAGCAGAAGCTAAACGATGTCAAAGTTAGCGTAAGGAGATCTATGAGTAAAGCGTTCAATGAATTCTAAAGTAAAATTCTATGTACCGACTTGACAGAAAATCCTAGGAAGTTCTGGTCTTACTTTAAATCAGTAAGTGGATCGAAACAGCATATCCAGACACTTTGGGATGATGATGGCATTGAAACAGAGGATGACACACGCAAAGCTGAAATACTAAACACCTTTTTCCAAAGCTGTTTCACAGAATAAGACCGCACTGCAGTTCCTTCGCTCAATCCTCACACGAACGAAAAAATGGCTGACATCGAAATAAGTGTCCAAGGAATACAAAAGCAACTGAAATCACTCAACAGAGGAAAGTCCACTGGACCTGGCGGGATACCAATTCGATTCTACACAGAGTACGCGAAAGAAATTGCCCCCCTTCTAACAGCCGTGTACCGTAAGTCTCTAGAGGAACAGAAGGTTCCACATCATTGGAAAAGATCACAATTAGTCCCAGTATTCAAGAAGGGTCGTCGAGCAGATGCGCAAAACTATAGGCCTATATCTCTGACATCGATCTGTTGTAGAATTTTAGAACATGTTTTTTGCTCGAATATCATGTCATTTCTGGAAACAAAGAATCTACTCTGTAGGAGTCAACATGGATTCCGGAAATAGCGATCGTGTGAGACCCAGCTCGTGTTATTTGTTCATGAGGCCCAGAAAATATTAGATACAAGCCCCAGATAGATGACATTTTCCTTGACTTCCGGAAGGCGTTCGATACAGTTCCGCACTGTCGCCTGATAAACAAAGTAAGAGCCTACGGAATATCAGACCAGCTGTATGGTTAGATTGAAGAGTTTTTAGCAAACAGAACACAGCATGTTTTTCTCAATGGAGAGACGTCTACAGACGTTAAAGTAACCTCTGGCGTGCCACAGGGGAGTGTTATGGGACCATTGCTTTTCACAATATATATAAGTGACCTTGTAGATAGTGTCGGAAATTCCGTGCGGCTTTTCGCGGATGATGCTGTAGTATACAGAGAAGTTGCAGCATTAGAAAATTGCAGCGAAATGCAGAAAGATCTGCAGCAGATAGGCACTTGGTGCAGGGAGTGGCAACTGACCCTTAACGTAGACAAATATAATGTATTGGGAATACATAGAAAGAAGGATCCTTTATTGCATGATTATATGATAGCGGAACAAACACTGGTAGCAGTTACTTCTGTAAAATATCTGGCAGTGTGCGTACGGAACGATTTGAAGTGGAATGATCATATAAAATTAATTGTTGGTGCCAGGTTGAGATTCATTGGGAGAGTCTTTAGAAAATGTAATCCATCAACAAAGGAGGTGGCTTACAAAACATTCGTTCAGCCTATACTTGACTATTGCTCATCAGTGTGGGATCCGTACCAGGTCGGGTTGACAGAGTAAATAGAGAAGATCTAATGGAAGGCGGCGCGTTTCGTCACAGGGTTATTTGGTAAGTGTGTTAGCGTTACAGACATGTTTAGCAAACTCCTGTGGCAGACTCTTCAAGAGAGGCGCTCTGCATCGCGATGTAGCTTGCTCGCCAGGTTTCGAGAGGGTGCGTTTCTGGATGAGGTATCGAATATATTGCTTCCCCCTACTTATACCGCGAACCATACGCGAGTGGAACAGGAAAGGGAGGTAATGACAGTGGCACGTAAAGTGCCCTCCGCCACACACCGTTGGATGGCTTGCGGAGTACAAATGAAGATGGAGATGGAGATTGAGATGTAGAAGCATATCATTATAAACTACGGAAGAGAACAGCGGGGCGCGGGAAGAATTGTTTCAGGCCGCTTGTGGCCTGCGGACTGCAGATTAACGACCATTGTCTAATAGCTGTACACCGCCTAAGCAAGACACCTATGGAGAACACAGTATACTCAGCTGTGTCTCTAAAGCGTCGGTGACCTTGTAGACTAATTAGACAAGTAGGGGAGATCGATTTTTGCACGGTGAATGAGCCGTTAGTTGGGATTAACAACATCCCGGATAACGTTGCAGTCGTTGTCCCTGCGTGCAATTGTGTGAGTGTAAGCAACACCACCGGTGCGGATAAGCGATCTTCCTTTATTACACTCCATAAATCTAGCCCTCAGCTAAACGAGCTGGGAAATTATAACGGACGGGCTGCAGGCCCTCCGCGAGTCCGAGCAGGCTGCCGGCGGCAGCGGCGGCGGCGGAAGCTGCAGCGCGGGCAGCGAGCTGGCAGGCGCCGCCTAGACCGCGCCGCGGCGCACCGTGTTATGAGGCGGTGATAAATCCAGGCAGGGGTGCGCGCAGCGCTGCGCGCTGGCCGCCGGGATTAATTTCATTTCGGACTGACCTTATTGTCCCGGCACAATAGACGCCGCAAAGGGAACGAAAACGAGAAAAATCCTCTCCGTGTCGGTGATTAACACTGCTGCAACGGAGCAGATACCACGATTTTCATTGCCGACGGGATGATCCCTCTGAGTCAAGGACAAAAGAAAGACCGTAGTGTTGTGTCACTGATGAATCTGCTTGTGAACAAACCATCACTGACTTGAGGTAGTCTCAGTTGTTCTTTAAAATGCGAGATGATTCATTTGATAATATTTATGGAATATTACGTCGGTTGTTGGAGGAACAGCGATTTATTAATAACTTGAATACAAAGTATTAAAGTTCCACAATAATATGTATTTAACAGTTCGTTATGAGCCGGCTTTCAGCTTCTTAAGCGATCGTCAGACAAATTAATCCTAAACAGATAGTACACATGACTTCAGCGAGAGTTCATAGCTGCACAAAGATTGCTATACAAACATATGTAACATCTCAGACGTAGCCCGTATACTTATCCTGCCTTGGAAGCGGTTAAGTGGGAGATGTGTCTCAGAGCTGGATAGTGACAGATGGTGACGCGAGACTGGACGCGCACGTAGTTTATGTATCAGCCGATAGAGGACAGTATTGGATAGGGGACTGTGATTTAGATTCGACTGTGCCCACTAGAGTGCACTAAAGTAATAGAATGTTTTTCATAAATTGTTCTAGTATTTTCATAAAGTGTTATAATGTCTTTTTGTTTATGTAAAATGTTATAAATGTGTTTTAGCAGGATGAATGATGCGTGAGTGTGGTTTAAGGTTAATATGAAGATAATTATTTAACGAATTATGTAGTAGGATTTAGTGTGAGAACATTTCGAAGTAGTATGGATGTGGACAAATGGGATTTTTGTAGAATAGATTTGTAAAGTAAGTTTATGGTAAAGGGAAAGTTAATTCAGGTGTAAATAACAATAGTAAATAACTTTATGCATAAACAAAACTTCAGCATATTAGACAATTACGTCGGTAAAAAGTGCAGTCGTTAGATTTACTATTTTGCGACTGGTTATTGGTGCAAAGTGCGGACTGACGCGGGAGAATGTTGTTTTGCTATTAGCTGTTGAGTAAATTGACCGATGGTAAAGCAATATTCTTCGTGCGCCTTTCTCTGCAGGTGGAGAAGAAAAGAATGGTTCAAATGACTCTGAGCACTACGGGACATCTTTTGAGGTCATCAGTCCCCTAGAATTTAGAACTACTAAACCTAACTAACCTAAGGGCATCACACACATCGATGCCCGAGGCAGGATTCGAACCTGTGACCGTAGTGGTCGCTCGGTTCCAGACTGTAGCGCCTAGAATCGCACAGCCACTCGGGCCGGCCAGAGGTGGAGAAGACATAGATTATTCTAGAGAGGAGGCGGAGGATAGCCATGAAATAGTTCGGACGTGTGTAGAAGTAGTTCCGATGGAAATGATAAGTTGGCGCATCTAGTAGTGTTTCATACATCAAAAGTGTTGTAAAGTGACGGCATAATTATTCCGATGGGTGTGTAGAAATTTCGGAATTTTAAGTGAATTTTGTGACGAGAAAAGACATAAAATCCCGCGTGGCGTATTGAGCAGGTCGGTGGCTTAAAACTTTGAATGCATTAGGTAGCGACAGACTTAATATCGGTCGAGCATTCTCAATCAAAAACAATCCGTATTTTTGTAGCTATTACATTTTCGAAAAATGCAACACCATAAACTTGCGAACGTGAGTGAAAGGGATTGTAAGTGACCGTGTTAAGACTAGCACGGATTTGGCAGTGATACTTGTTCACCTACGTTTCAGAGTATATTACTTAAGGACTAAATTTCCAACCTTTCATTTCGTGTGAAAACTTTCTCCCGAAACATAGATTAGTGACTTTAATTGCAGCCTGGTTCACATCGAAGTACAGTAGGTTTCGCTTGGCTTCCCTACTGATGATATGCTGAGACAATGTTCATAGGTAGGTGCAGGTTCGTCGTAAAGGGATAGAAGGAACCGAGCCGCTGCACATCTTTGACTGTATCGATAAAGAACACAAGCATAATGTAAGACCTAAAAAGACTCTGAACAAATAAATCTTATTTTACAATATGTATAAGTATTGAAGCTATGTGAATGTGTAAGCCACAAATGCTCTAGAAGTGAATAATGATACAGGCTGCTATGTCATATGGACAAACTAGGGAATGTCACAAACAAACCGAATGAAGGAATGGGGAGAAATAAGTCAGTGGAATGTGGGTGTGGAACAATTATAGCAAAACTATTATCTAATGGTCAGGGAAATAATATCTGGGTGCTACTTTAATAAGGGTGAGTAACAGAACTGTGTTTTTTCATTAAGGATCATATCAGAACTCTTTAATTGGTGTTTATTAATGGCCAGAATTTCAAGTAATGTTAGTTTTCTGACTTTAGTTCCTTTTCGGAGAGCATCACACTTCACATCATACGAATGACATCCATTCAGATCAAGTTCAGCAAAGGTGGAATCTTCCTTTTTCAGTCTGCAACTCCTTTAATGCTCGGTCAGTCTAGTAGTTATAGCTCTATTCGATTGACCCACATATAATTTGCCACAAAGATTGCAGGATATCCTATAAATACCACTCTATTCTAAAGATGGAATCTTTACTCAGGAGCGGAAGGTGGGCAACAGTATCCCAAATGTTAAAATCAGGAGTAAATTTCCTGTATGTTAATTCCATGGCAAGAAAATGTTAAGTCCTACCCACATATAGGTTGGGGGCACATTTTTTATCAGTGTGGTATGGTGCTGTCTGAGGTGGATAAAGGAGCTCTGTATCCTCTGCCCCTTATTTTTGCTGAGTATGTTATCAATTAGTGTAGGACTGTAACCATGGCCATATCCTATTTCTTCAATTATTTTCAATTCATTTTCAAAATCTGGTTTGGTTTATGGTACAGATAACAAGCGGTGTACCGTGGACTAGAAGGCCGCGCGTTTGTGGGTTATGGGAAGCGGGGAACTGGTTGGTATTACTGTGTCTTTTGTGGTTACTATCCCGCATATTTTAAATAAATGCTGTTGGTTATTGACGTCAATGGTGAGGTCTAAAAAGTTGGTAGAGTCTCCTCCCAACTCCACAGTAAACTTTGTTTTACTGTGGCGTGAATTCAAATGCTGAAAAAACTTAGTTCCAGTTTTGGCCACCAGTAGCAAATCTGGTGCTGTACGCTGTTTGTAGGATGGTTAGCAATTAACAATAAAATCAACATTATACCTTTGTCATTTGTTTGACCTTTCCTGCCCACATCCCATTACTAATCCACTACATAAGCGAACACTTCTTCACGTCTATCTTGCATTCACAGCTCCAGATTTGCGTCTGGTGGCGAAACTAGGAATTAATATTTTTCCAGCGTAAATCGGTTCCGCATTAACACACTAGCACATCTACCAAGCTTCGTTGGCATACGATAATTACAGCTGCACTTTAATTGTAACCATCCAGTGTATCAGACTTGCTAATAGAGCTGTTGGTAGCTCAGTATATAGCATCAAAGTCTAGCGATTGAGAGATCACTACTTTGAATATTGTTCATAGCAACTTTTTTAATTTCTTTTAAATTCTGCATTACACCAGTAAGAAGACTAATTAATGTATGTGTATATAAAGTACTTTATGGGAAATTGCAACTGACCTGGTGAATATTTCATGCACCTTAAGATAGGTAACCCAGCTTACATTATCTGCATTTGGGGCAGATGAACTAAGTTGGGTCGCCTATTTAAAGATGTATGAAATATTCACTGTCCTTCTTAAGGTGTGAACTATTCATCAGTCCACTTGTACTTTGGCCACTCTGTACTTAAAAATATTTGCTCAACAGCTGAATTTCGGCGTCATTTTAGTAAGTACTTCTAATGGCTATATAACATTCCCACAATTCATTACGATGCAGTCATAATTATTGTTCAGTAATTATAGAAATCTAGGTAAGAAGAATAGAAAAATGTTCACACTTATGGTGCTCGCAAGACCTCTACATACATGTTATTTCTTGCAATTTTTATACTTGTTAAGAGTACGCTCACACTACAGAAAAGCACTGTCACAGAACAACTTGTGGGAACAGCTGACACTGATGCCAGCAGACTATCTGTCGTAGTTGAATCCACTTCCTCTAACCTCCTCTAAGATGTCTGCATACGTTTTCATTGAGATAGAATGTGACTTGTTATCCGTCCCATTTACTGAGAATAAGACACTAACAGGGAGGAGAAGTAAGACGTTGTAAGGAATAAAGAGGAAGAGAGAGGAGGGGTCAGGATAACTTTGTCAGAGAGGAAGATGAGACACATGTAGAAGGATCACTTTTGTTAAACGCAATGGTGGCATTAATACAAAAAGTACTTGGATACAACAGTGCTTTACCAAGCATAGTCCTATTGGAACTGGGAAATGTTTGAGTTCCTCCTACCAGCAATCCGCTTCACTCCATAAATTATCGCGAGCTCTACAGTCTAAACTGGAGCCTCTATCATAATTCATCTTGACTCAGTACTGTTTTCACGAAAAGTTATCACCATTGATCTACTGGTTAGGAATCATCAGTTTACATGTTTTCCTTATAATGAGGCCTTACTTAAATTTTTTCTGTGTACTGCAGAGTAATGTCACTACGAGCATGTCTACAAGCAGGTGACATATTTTTTGTTGCATGCAGTTGCAGTAATTATACAAAATGATAATTTCTGGGCCTCTCTTACAACCAAAAAGAAAGAACAGCAGATATCTCTCTTCAAGATCTTCCATCTTATCAGGAAAATGCAAAAATGAGACAGTAACATAATATGCCATCCCAAACTATGTTTCCCTTCTTTCTTAAAGTATCAGTCACTGGTAGTGGGTTGCGTCACCGACTCGAAAGGCGCTAAGCAGGCAGTGTGGCACTATGTTTTAGAATTTTTTCAAACTGTTGCATCCTTGAGCCGCCGCCCGGCTCGGAGCCAGGCCTGCGGACACACCAGCAGAGCGCGCTGCTAAAGTGACTACAGCGCGCGTACGGGATAACCCACCCCGGCTGGTGCGTGCTGAGTCCAAGTCCGTTATAAGCCTCTTACGTAATCAAGGTCACTCGTTCTCTATATAAGCGGGCAGTGCATGCCAGCGGAACATCTTCTCCAGTTCGCTGATGACACCGCCTTCCTAGCCCTTTATCCTACCCTGCACCGGTCCCAACATACCCTCCAAACCCACCTTGACCAATTCACCGCTTGGTGCAACCAGTGGTTCCTCCGTGTTAATCCCTCCAAGACCCAGGCGACCATCATAGGCCGCACCACCCGCTCCTTCCGCCTCCATGATTTCTACCTCACCATGTATCATTATGTATGTATCATTTTATTCATATGTTAGTTTTAGTGTCACTCGGCTGAAGAGCGGCGGATTGTGCCGCTGACAGCCCTCCACTGCCCGTATGGGGCAGGGGAATGAAATCACAATAAAGAAAAAAAAAAGCCAGCGGAACCATTCTGCTGTGAGCTCTATCTGCGACAGCATTGAAGCACTATGCCGCGTCGACGTGTTTATCGTCAACACCGCAACCGCATGCCTGTCTACAAACATATTATTAGTCTCAAGAATAAACTTGGACGCAATGGAACAGCACAATCCTTCCTAGTAGACCTAGTTATGTATATAGTAATTTCCCATTTACATTGTATACTCGCTCTTGTCGTAAAGTTAGTAATGATGAAAAAATACATGTCTGGATGAAAGAACTTCGTGTACTTGCTGAAAATGTAACTGTAACTGGGGATATTACTTTGTACTATAATTATTAATAAAGTGTGATCTTGTAATTTTAATGATAGAAAATTTTGTTTACAGCACATGGTGAAACCTCATAAATAATAGAGCTATACCAAATTTCAGAACCGTAATAACATCCAATACAAGTTCTAGTAATGGTATAGTTCAGAGGTAACGATCCGCCGTTACTTCCACTATAAAAATTCTAGAAGGCAAACTTTTTACTCAAGCAAGCTGAAACTTTTTCTGTGCTTTCAAACAACTTACCTGAATGAATGTAAAACGTAAGAAGATTCTAAATTAATTCATTAGTTTGATATTAAAGATTATGTGTCAGAGAAACCTGTCGTTCAGAGGCTGCTGTCGTGTGCATAGCCAGATAATAACAGTTGTTCCCTCGGCCGTCAGCTGCGGCACATATACGGGGTGTTTCAAAAATGACCGGTATATTTGAAACGGCAATACAAACTAAACGAGCAGCGATAGAAATACACCGTTTGTTGCAATATGCTTGGGACAACAGTACATTTTCAGGCAGACAAACTTTCGAAATTACAGCAGTTACAATTGTCAACAACAGATGGCGCTGCGGTCTGGGAAACTCTATAGTACGATATTTTCCACATATCCACCATGCATAGCAATAATATGGCGTAGTCTCTGAATGAAATTACCCGAAACCTTTGACAACGTGTCTGGCGGAATGGCTTCACATGCAGATGAGATGTACTGCTTCAGCTGTTCAATTGTTTCTGGATTCTGGCGCTACGCATGGTCTTTCAAGTGTCCCCACAGAAAGAAGTCACAGGGGTTCATGTCTGGCGAATAGGGAGGCCAATCCACGCCGCCTCCTGTATGTTTCGGATAGCCCAAAGCAATCACACAATCATCGAAATATTCATTCAGGAAATTAAAGACATCGGCCGTGCGATGTGGCCGGGCACCATCTTGCATAAACCACGAGGTGTTCGCAGTGTCGTCTAAGGCAGTTTGTACCGCCACAAATTCACGAAGAATGTCCAGTTAGCGTGATGCAGTAATCGTTTCGGATCTGAAAAATAGGCCAATGATTCCTTTGGAAGAAATGGCGGCCCAGACCAGTACTTTTGGAGGATGCAGGGACGATGGGACTGCAACATGGGGCTTTTCGGTTCCCCATATGCGCCAGTTCTGTTTATTGATGAAGCCGTCCAGGTAAAAATAAGCTTCGTCAGTAAACCAAATGCTGCCCACATGCGTATCGCCGTCATCAGTCCTGTGCACTATATCGTTAGCTAATGTCTCTCGTGCAGCAATGGTAGCGGCGCTGAGGGGTTGCCGCGTTTGAATTTTGAATGGATAGAGGTGTAAACTCTGGCGCATGAGACGATACGTGGACGTTGGCGTCATTTGGACCGCAGTTGCAACACGGCGAACGGAAACCCGAGGCCGCTGTTGGATCACCTGCTGCACTAGCTGCGTGTTGCCCTCTGTGGTTGCCATACGCGGTCGCCCTACCTTTCCAGCATGTTCATCCGTCACATTCCCAGTCCGTTGAAATTTTTCAAACAGATCTTTTATTGTATCGCTTTTCGGTCCTTTGGTTACATTAAACCTCCGTTGAAAACTTCGTCTTGTTGCAACAATACTGTGTTCTAGGCGGTGGAATTCCAACACCAGAAAAATCCTCTGTTCTAAGGAATAAACCATGTTGTCCACAGCACAGTTGCACGTTGTGAACAGCACACGCTTACAGCAGAAACACAAAGTACAGAATGGCGCACCCACAGACTGCGTTGTCTTCTATATCTTTCACATCACTTGCAGCGCCATCTGTTGTTGAAAATTGTAACTACTGTAATTTCGAAAGTTTGTCCGCCTGAAAATGTACTGTTGTCCCAAGCATATTGCAACAAACGGTGTATTTCTATCGCTGCTCATTTAGTTTTTATTGCCGTTTCAAATATACCGGTCATTTTTGAAACACCCTGTACAAACACAGCCCGAGAGGCAGGAGAAAGGTTCACTTCGCACTCAGCCACTGAAAGATCCACGTCTGTTAAACGTCGGATCGCGCTCTGCCTAGGATGACGTCAGTGAGAGACTTGTGACAAATCGCGTATTTGCGGTAAAAACTGACAGTGGACTCGAGAACGCTTAGATTTCGCTTAAGTAACTGGTAGTGTGCCGTCCGTGATAATTACAAATCCGCGTGGCAAGTGGTGACTATTGTTTCCACTTTTGCGGTGAGATTTATTTTGAACATTTATCTGAGTATTATTGCTCAGGGCGCAAGAGAATCTGGTAGGAACGTACCGTAGTAGTAGCCTCTGAGCAGCTAGTTGTGCTGTTTAAAATAGAGAGATTTACTGTCAATTGAACATAGTGATTTTCAAAGTGTTGTACGTGAGATACATTACTCAATATATGTATGAACTAGAACTTTATACCCTCATTTATAATTATAGACCTGATCCCGCTAAGTAGAAAGAGAATAGAAACATTTCTTTCAGCCGGCCGGAGTGGCCGTGCGGTTCTAGGCGTTACAGTCTGGAGCCGAGCGACCGCTACGGTCGCAGGTTCGAATCCTGCCTCGGGCATGCATGTGTGTGATGTCCTTAGGTTAGTTAGGTTTAATTAGTTCTAAGTTCTAGGCGACTGATGACCTCAGAAGTTAAGTCGCATAGTGCTCACAGCCATTTGAACCATTTATTTCAGTGAGTTGGACCAGAATGTGGCCATGCAGACTGCAAGGTCAGTATGTTCTCCATTGCTTTCTGGCTGACCACGCAAATAGTTGCCAGGCTCGCTTGAAAAAGACGGCGTACTATACAACCATCATCATCATAATTTTACTCGCCGCCTAACAATAGGATTGATAGAGGAAATAGAGAAAATCGAAAGAAGAGCAGCACATGTGTTAGAGGTTCATTTACTAAGTGTGAAAGCATCACGGATGTACTAAGCGAACTCCAGAGTGAGAAGCTGTAAGGTGATCTGCATCACAGTAAGTTCCGAAAACATACGTTCCAAATTCTACGTACATATGGCGAAAAGACACTGTAGATAAAATTGGAGAGACTTAATGTCACACTGAGGCTTACCAGGGATCGTTCTTCCAGTGAACCATAGGCGACTGATACAGAAAAGGTGAAGTACATTAGTACCCTCCGCTTCACACCGTAAAGTGGCTTGCCTAAAATAGATGTAGATGTATACAATAAACACTTGGAATTGGGTCGTCGCAAAAGGTCATTTCCCAAAGCCCTACAAAGAGCTGTATGAAAATCAGTGCTCTAAATAACACGGAAACTGGAGAGAACTGAGTGGAGGCATGTTTTGTGGTCCGACGAGTCGCGTTTTCACACTGACAGTCAACGACCGCGTCCATTCAAAGTAAACACGGCCCTCACCATTTAGGAACCACCACCAGCTTGCACTGTGTCTTGCTGACAACTTGGATCCACGAGTTTGTGGGGTCTGCACCACACTCGAATCCTACCATCAGCTCTTACCAACTGAAATCGGGAATCGTCTGGCCAGGAAACGATTTTCCAGTCGTCTAGGATCCAACTGATACGGTCACGAGCCGAGAAGAGGCGCTGCACGCGATTTCGTGCTGTTAACAAATACACTCGCATCAGTCCTGGCAGATTAAAACTGTGTGCCGGACCGAGACTCGAACTCGGGACCATTGCCTTTTGCGGGCAAGCGCTCTACCGAAGCACGACTCACACCCCGTCCTCACAGCTTTAATTCCACCAGTACCTCGTCTCCTACTTTCCAAACTTTACAGAACCGTCGAAAGGCAATGGTCCCGAGTTCGAGTCTCGGTTCGACACACAGTTTTAATCAACCAGGAAGTTTCATATCAGCGCACACTCCGCTGAAGAGTGAAAATCTCATTCTGAAAACATCCCCCAGGCTGTGGCTAGTTCTGCATGGTTCGCAGGAGAGCTTCTGTAAAGTTTGGAAGGTAGGAGACGAGGTGCTGGGGGAATTAAAGCTGTGAGGACAGGTCGTGAGTCGTGCTTGGGTAGCTCAGTCGGTACAGCGCTTGCCCCCGAAAGGCAATGGTCCCGAGTTCGAGTCTCGGTCCTGCACACAGTTTTAATCTGCCAGGAAGTTTCATAACGCATCGGTGTTTTTTTTTTATTTATTTACATGTCATGTTCCTTAGGACCAAATTGAGGAGCAAATCTCCAAGGTCATGGAACGTGTCAGTACATGAACTTACAACATAAAAGTAATAACTGATAAAAATAAATGTTCATGAATCTGAAAGAAAATCAGTCCATAAGTTTAAGCAAACGCATCACAATACAATGAGAATCAGCTTAGTTTTTCAAGTAACTCCTCGACAGAATAGAAGGAGTGACCCTTGAGGAAACTCTTCAGTTTCGTTTTGAAAGCGCGTGGATTATTGCTAATATTTTTGAATTCGAGTGGCAGCTTATTAAAAATGGATGCAGCAGTATACTGCACACCTTTTTGCACAAAAGTTAAGGAAGTCCGATCCAAATGGAGGTTTGATTTCTGCCGAGTATTAACTGAGTGAAAGCTGCTTATTGTTGGAAATAAACTAATGTTGGTAACAAGAAACGACAATAGGGAATATACATATTGAGAGGAGCCGGGTGACCGCTACGGTCGAGGTTCGAATCCTGCCTCGGGCATGTATGTGTGTGATGTCCTTAGGTTAGTTAGGTTTAATTAGTTCTAAGTTCTAGGCGAATGATGACCTCAGAAGTTAAGTCGCATAGTGCTCAGAGCCATTTGAACCATATTGAGAGGCCAATGTCAAAATACCCAGACTCGTGAACAGAGGTCGACAAGAGGTTCGTGAACTCACACCACTTATAGCCCGAACGGCCCATTTCTGAGCCAAAAATGTCCTTCTAGAATGGGAAGAGTTACCCCAAAACATAATACCATACGACATAAGTGAATGAAAATAACAAAATAGACTAATTTACGTGTCGAAGTACCACTCACTTTCGATACCGTTCGAATAGTGAAAATGGCAGTATTAAGTCTTTGAACAAGATCCTGAACGTGGGCTTTCCACGACAGCTTACTATGTATCTGAACACCTAGGAATTTGAACTGTTCAGTTTCACTTATCATATGCCTGTTCTGTGAGATTAAAACGTCAGGTTTTGTTGAATTGTGTGTTAGAAACTGTAAAAACTGCGTCTTACTGTGATTTATCGTTAGTTTATTTTCTACAAGCCATGAACTGAGGTCATGTACTGCACTACTTGAAACCGAGTCAATGTTGCACACAACATCCTTTACTACCAAGCTAGTGTCATCAGCAAACAGGAATATTTTAGAGTTACCCGTAATACTAGATGACATATCATTTATATAAATAAGGAACGGGAGCGGCCCCAACACTGATCCCTGTGGCACCCCCACTTGACAGTACCCCACTCAGATCCCACATCATAGCCGTTATCAACATCGTGAATAATGACCTTTTGCTGCCTGTTGCTAGGTGAATCAATTGTGAGCTACTCCCCTTATTCCGTAATGATCCAACTTCTGGAGCAATATTGTGAGATCAACACAGTCAAATGCCTTTGTTAAATCAAAAAATACGCCAAGCATTCGAAACTTTTTGTTCAGCCCAACCAGTACCTCACAGATAAAAGAGAATATAGCATTTTCAGTTGTCAAACGACTTCTAAAGCCGAACTGTACATTTGCTAGCAAACACGGCGTTTTCGATAACTTTTGCAAACACTGATGGCATAGAAATAGGTCTAAAATTATCTACATTATCCATTTCTCCCTTTTTATAAAGCGGCTTTACTACTGAGTACTTTAATCGCTCAGGAAACTGACCATTCCTAAAGGAAAAAATTACAAATATGGCTAAATACAGGGCTAACATGTGCAGCACAGTACTTTAACAATCTACTAGACACTCCATCATAACCATGAGAGTCCTTAGTCTTCAGTGATTTAATTATTGACTCAATCTCCCTCGTGTCTGTATCACAGAGGAGTATTTCAGACGTCAATCTCGGAAAGGCATCTGCTGCCATAGACCATTGATGCCAAATTACGCCTCACTGTCCTAACGGACACTTTCATCGTAGGTCCCACATCGATTTCTGCCGCTATTTCATGCAGTGTTGCTCATCTTTTAGCAGTGACAGCTCCACGCACACGCCGCTGCTCTCAGTCGTCGACCACTGTTGAGTCCGTGGAGAGAGGTAATGTCTGAAGTTTGGTATTCTCGGCATACTCTTGACCACTGTAGATCACGGAATACTGAATTCCCTAGTGGTTTCCGAAACGGAATGCACCGTGCGCCTACCTCCAACTACAATTGTGCTTTCCTGTCTGTTAATTCCCGTCATGCGACCATAATCTCGTCGTAAATCCTTTCACATGGATTAACTCAGAACAAATGAGAGCTCCCCCAATGCACAGCCCATTTATTCCTTGTTTACTCGATACTATCAGCATCTGTACATGTGCATCCACTATCTCATGATTTTTGTCACCTGACAAGGGAATCTCCCCATCGCACCCCCTCAGATTTAGTTATAAGTTGGAACAGTGGATAGGCCTTGAAAAACTGAACAGAAATCAATCGAGAAAACAGGAAGAAGTTGTGTGGAACTATGACAAAATAAGCAAAATATACAAACTGGGTAGTCCATGGGCAACATAGGCCACATCAAGGATGATGTGAGCTCAGGAGCGCCGTGGCCCCTTGGTTAGCGTGAGCAGCTGCGGAAAGAGAGGTCCTTGGTTCATGTCTTCCCTCGAGTGACAAGTTCAAATCTTTATTTTCAGACAATTATCAAAGTTCAGGCACTCACACATAATCAACTTCGACCTCCAAAATTCCAGGACATGTTCAGATTTGCTTGGACATATGCAGTATTTGACTGTCTACACAGGGAAAAATTTGAAAATGTTAAAAACATATGTTTTGACAGAGCACAGAGAAAACTGTGCGACTGTGAAACTGTTGCATTCATTTGTTGCAGTTTATGTGACACACTCTTATGTTTTCATCACTTTTTGGGAGTGATTATCACATCCACAAGAAAACCTAAAACGGGCAAGGTAGAAGAATCCTTTTACCCATCCGCCAAATGTGCAAGTTAGGTGGATCGATAACATATTCCTGTCATGGGACGCACATGCCGTCACCAGTGTCGTATAGAATATTTCAGACGTGTTTTCCTGGATCAAATGTTTTCGGTCCCCATTGGAGAGGGACGTCGTTTCGTCTACTAATCGCACGGTTTTGCGGTGCGGTCGCAAAACACAGACACTAAACTTATTACAATGAACAGAGATGTCAATGAACGAACGGACAGATCCTAACTTTGCAAAAATAAAGTAAGTACACTTTTCGCTCGATGGAAGACTTGAACCAAGGACCTCTCGTTCCGCAGCTGCTCACGCTAACCACGCGACCACGGCTCTCCTGTGCTCACATTATCTTTGATGTTCCTTATCTTGCCCATGAACTACTCAGTCTGTATATTTTGCGTATTTTTTCATAGTTCCACACAACTTCTTCCTGTTTTCTCGATTGACCTGTGTTCAGTTTTTCAAGGCCTATCCACTGTGCCAAATTATAACTAAATCTGAGGGGCGTGCGATGGGGAGGTTCCCTTGAGAGTATATGTACAACAGCGGCTGAAACTTAACTACTAACAACACCCCACGATTTGATGGTTCTACGGAATTTGATCATCATCAAACGGCTTCAACTGGACATGGCACGCCTGAGAAAACATGTGGCCTTCTCTCACTGTACTGCGGTCATTGTGAAGGCTTAAGGCGGTTTAGAGACGTCTACAGAAAGTGTCTAATTCCTCGCTGTTTCCTCTTCGTCATGTTTCTTCTGTTCTGTTATAGTTGGTGTCATGCATTGCTACCCTATTACTAATCATACCGCTGAGGCAGGCCACCTCAATGGAATCTGTTTATTGTTTCTTGATGTTAAGTTGTCAGTCGCTGTGGAAGATTTTGGGTTTACTTGAACTGGCCAAATGTAACTGTCTTTATTTCTGTCGTTTGAGATGAACTCTCTGTTCCGACTGTTCTAATGTTACTCATAGGCGTCCGTAAGGGGAGGGAGAGGGGCGAAGAGGGGACGCTTGCTCTCTGCCCCTCCTGGAATCTGCGAGCAGGCTTTCTGTTCATTAAAGAATTCTGTGGAATTTATAGCGATGATCGTCTTCGACGTTAGTGATCTCCAGATTAACAATGCATGCCGCAGCAGTACGTTAGGACGGCGGTTATTGCCGAAACAACCGGTTTTCGGTTTTCTTCCACACCAGTTTAACGTGGCTATTAAAACCGCTCAAAATAACCGGTTTCTGAAATAATCGACTGCCGGTTTCTTATTCTTATTATTTCCTGTGGTAAACTTAGAAACCGAACAAAATTGAAAACATGTGACTAGGTCATTTTCAAGATACATTGAATCAAAATATTGAATTAAACACCCCAACAACAAAAAATACTTAGTCCATCTGCTACTCGGAGCTATTCTCGAAAAGTGATGAACTGTTCAATACTAGCAAAAATCACTGGTATTCTCGTACTGATTCTAATTTTTCGAAACTCTGCTCAAAAACTATGTTGTAGTCGGGGAACCTACCAGTATTTGGGCGTTACGATAAGACAGTGGTAAAGATTGAAAATTGAGTTACAAGACCTCGGTTTTTTGCATTAATCTGTCCGTTTCCAAGAGCTACAAGTAAATAAAGGCATATAACGTAGACACGGGCAGCAGATCAGCTACTTTCTATTTTTATTACTCTCCGTGTGTAGAATGGTTAAGGTACACGACCTAGCTCCGTTTGACCGCGGGCAGATTGCGATGGCACGAGCATTTCAAAAACTGCACGACTTTTCGAGTGTTCGAGAAGTGCTATGGAGAGTGTCTTCAACACGTGACGAAACCAAGGTGAAACCGTGTCCAGGCGTCGTGCGGTTGAGCAGCCACCCTTCATTACAGATGTCAGAAGTCGTAGGTTGGACAGACTGGTACAACAGGACAGGTGGCGAACTGTGGCGGAACTAACATCAGACTGTAATTCTGGGCAGAGTTCAAGTGTGCCTGAAAACACAGTGCACCGAACTCCATCGCAGCCAATGTTAAAACCACAACATTAGCGTCTACGACTGAAACGGCTCGTGACCATCAGCGCGTTGGCGCGGTGGCAGGGCGTTGCTTGGCTTGGTCTGATGAATCCCGAAACCTTCATCAACATACGGATGGGAGGCGCGAATCCGTCATTTTCCAGAGGAACAGCTCCTTCACACCTGTACTGTGGGTCGGAGACAAGCTGGCGGCGGCTCCGTTAAGCTCTGGTAAACATTCACCTGGGCTTCCATGGGTCCAGTGGAGCTCGTTTAAGGCACCATGGCCAAGGAGTATCGTATACTCGTTGCAGAGCACATACACTCCTGGAAATTGAAATAAGAACACCGAGAATTCATTGTCCCAGGAAGGGGAAACTTTATTGACACATTCCTGGGGCCAGATACATCACATGATCACACTGACAGAACCACAGGCACATAGAAGCAGGCAACAGAGCATGCACAATGTCGGCACTAGTACAGTGTATATCCACCTTTCGCAGCAATGCAGGCTGCTATTCTCTCATGTAGACGATCGTAGAGATGCTGGATGTAGTCCTGTGGAACGGCTTGCCATGCCATTTCCACCTGGCGCCTCAGTTGGACCAGCGTTCGTGCTGGACGTGCAGATCGCGTGAGACGACGCTTCATCCAGTTCCAAACATGCTCAATGGGGGACAGATCCGGAGATCATGCTGGCCAGGGTAGTTGACTTACACCTTCTAGAGCACGTTGGGTGGCACGGGATACATGCTGACGTGCATTGTCCTGATGGAACAGCAAGTTCCCTTGCCGGTCTAGGAATGGTAGAACGATGGGTTCGATGACGGTTTGGATGTACCGTGCACTATTCAGTGTCCCCTCGACGATCACCAGAGGTGTACGGCCAGTGTAGGAGATCGCTCCCCACACCATGATGCCGGGTGTTGGTCCTGTGTGCCTCGGTCGTATGCAGTCCTGATTGTGGCGCTCACCTGCACGGTGCCAAACACGCATACGACCATCATTGGCACCAAGGCAGAAGCGACTCTCATCGCTGAAGACGACACGTCTCCATTCGTCCCTCCACTCACGCCTGTCGCGACACCACTGGAGGCGGGCTGCACGATGTTGGGGCGTGAGCGGAAGACGGCCTAACGGTGTGCGGGACCGTAGCCCAGCTTCATGGAGACGGTTGCGAATGGTCCTCGCCGATACCCCAGGAGCAACAGTGTCCCTAATTTGCTGGGAAGTGGCGGTGCGGTCCCCTACGGCACTGCGTAGGATCCTACAGTCTTGGCGTGCATTCGTGCGTCGCTGCGGTCCGGTCCCAGGTCGACGGGCACGTGTACCTTCCGCCGACCACTGGCGACAACATCGATGTACTGTGGAGACCTCACGCCCCACGTGTTGAGCAATTCGGCGGTACGTCCACCCGGCCTCCCGCATGCCCACTATACGCCCTCGCTCAAAGTCCGTCAACTGCCCATACGGTTCACGTCCACGCTGTCGCGGCATTCTACCAGTGTTAAAGACTGCGATGGAGCTCCGTATGCCACGGCAAACTGGCTGACACTGACGGCGGCGGTGCACAAATGCTGCGCAGCTAGCGCCATTCGACGGCCAACACCGCTGTTCCTGGTGTGTCCGCTGTGCCGTGCGTGTGATCATTGCTTGTACAGCCCTCTCGCAGTGTCCGGAGCAAGTATGGTGGGTCTGACACACCGGTGTCAATGTGTTCTTTTTTCCATTTCCAGGAGTGTATATCCCTTCATGACGATCATGTTTCCCGACGGCAGTAGCATTTTTCAACAAGATAATGCGCCATGTCACAAGGCCAGGAATGTGATGGAGTGGTTCGAGGAACATAGTGTAGAGTTCCAATTGATGTGCTGCCCCCCCCCCCCCCCCCCCCTCCGCCGCCCTACACACACAGCTCGCCAGATATGAACGAAATCGAGCGCATCTTTGATGTGGTTGAACGTGGCATCAGGGCTCGTCGCCCCCTGCCCGAAATTTACGAGAATTAGGTTACTCGTGTGTGCAGGTTTGGTGCCAATTCCCTCCAGCTACATACGAAGGTCTCATTACTTCTACGCCACGACGCGTCAGGTGGTTACCCGTGCCAAAGGTGCAAACACCGGCTGTTAGGTAATTGCTCATAATGTTCTGGCTCATCAGTGTAATTACTCACTTACCACCTCCGTCTCCACGGCGGGAAACTTCACTTGTACGGGAGTACAAAAAATTACAGAAAAATCATAATCTCCCTGGACATGCAGACGTTCCATGCATCAGCAAAGGTAGGTAACGCTCTCGCCACCCACCCTTGGAAACCGTAACGGCTTTAATACTGACGACTGCTGGAGACGCACATGGCAGACGCTCTGGGCAACATATGATGACAAGTGGATCGATCAAGCCACCTGGCTTTAAACTGTCAGGCAATATCTGGTCTAAGCGAACAAAAACCAACACTGGAAGGTGTGCTGACTCTTCTCACAGGTGGCAGAAAATAATTTCTCCATGCCGTGACTGTGGCGCCGACAAACAGACTGTTCACCTTGTCGTTCAAGAATGTCCTCTGAGCGCTTTCACTGGCGATCCAAAAAAGTTCCTGCCGACGATGGAGCGATCAGTAGGGATGTATTAATGGCCTGGATATAAGTTTTTACTTTGAGGTAACTGTAATATTATCTGTTTGTGGTGTAGCCATTCGCTAAATATTTGTTCTTACTTTTCACGCCGTTCACGAGAAATTATGCTGATTCCTTTCTGC
Source organism: Schistocerca gregaria (assembly GCF_023897955.1). NCBI lineage: Eukaryota > Metazoa > Arthropoda > Insecta > Orthoptera > Acrididae > Schistocerca > Schistocerca gregaria. The sequence continues at coordinate 1,045,667,208 of NC_064920.1, read as the reverse complement.
GATTGCATTTTCGGCAATATTTTGCAGTAAAGGTGAATATGAACGTTTACAGAATACTTACCGACGTAGACGAAGGGACGGATCTAATACCATCAAGCACTGATTCCGGTACGACATAAGCAAGGCAACAGTGTCATCCGCATCCAAATTCCTCAAGAACACGACATTCCATTGCTGCGCAACAGAATCTCAATAACAGTTTATCGTTTCTGTACAAAGAAGACACGTAATGGTTTGCAAATTCTACGTGCAGATTCATACGGCACAGTTGTTATAGTAGACTCTGAACAACACAGCTGTCTGTACTTGATGGAGAAGGGAAATCAGCGTTTGGCGTCATTGGCCGGGAGGCCCATTACGGGGCAGGTCCGGCCACCTTGGTACAGGTCTTATTGCATTCGGCGCCACATTGGGCAAGCCGAGCGCCGGATGCGGATGAAATGATGAGGAAGACAGCACAACACGCAGGCCCTGCGCGAAGAAAATCCCCGACGCAGCTGGGAATCGAACCTGGGCCCCTTAGGATGGCAGTCCGCAGCGCTGACCATTCAGCTATCGGTGTGGACACTGTACTTGATGAACCTGTCTAAATCCACCAGTCATAAACGAAAACCCCATTTTATGCGCTGGAATAGAGGAAAGAAGGCGTAATACATTAGGGTCACAAAAGTCATGGTTCAAATGGCTCTGAGCAGTATGGGACTTAACATATGAGGTCATCAGTGCTCTAGAACTGAGAACTACTTAAACCTAACTAACCTAAGGACATCACACACATCCATACCCGAGGCAGGATTCGAACCTGCGACCGTAGCAGTCGGGCGGTTCCAGACTGAAGCGCTTAGAACCGCCCGGCCACACCGGCCGGCGACAAAAGTCATGTGGTAGAGATATACACATATACAGATGGCAGTAGTATCGCGTTCACAAAGAGTAAAAGGGCGGCACATTGGCGGAACTGTCATTCACGTGAAAAGGTGTCCCACGTGATTATGGCCGCACTAACGGAATTCACAGACTTTGAATGCGAAATGGTAGTTCGTGTTAGACACATGGGACATTCTACTTCGGAAATCGCTAGTAAATTCAATATTCTGAGATCCTCAGTGTGAAAAGTGTGCCGACAATAGCAAATTTCCAGCATTACCTCTCGTCGCGGACAACGCAGTGGCCTATGGCCTTCACTTAACGATCGAGAGCAGCGGCATTTACGCCGAGTTGTCAGTGCTAATAGACAAGTAACACTGCGTGAAACAACCGCAGACGTCCGATGAATGCATCCGTTAGGATAGTGAGGCGAAATTTAGTGTTAACGGGCTATGGCAGTCAATGGGCTTTTAGCAGTAGATGACCGACGCGAATGACTTTGTTAACAGCGCGACATCGCCTAGAGTACCTTTCATGGGCTCGGGAACCATATCGATTGGACCCTATAATATCGTAAAATCGTGGCTTGGTCAGATCACTCCCGATTTCAGATGGGAAGAGCTAATGATACGGTTCGAGTGAGGCGCTATAAGTGTTCGTAAATATATTCTAGCCTTATTTCATAGCTCGTTGGATACGCTGGATTTAATCGTATGATTACGAAATCTTAGATCGTCGAATCAAAAAGGTGACAATTATATCGATATTAATAACAAAAAACGATTTACTCTGTATATAAGCTGAATAAGCTTACCGTTCAAAGTAAACTGTCTTAAAAATATTAACTGGATGACCGTCGGTCGTTTGCGGTACAATAAATTTGGTTAATTGTTGCCAAATTTAGTTCCTGGGACACGACACGTTTTCAGATGCACCGAGTCACTTGTATAAAACATGGTTAATTGCAGGATTTCACCTCTCCTGGAAAGATTGTTGCTGTCGTCGTTTCAGATCGCCAAGTTATTATTCCATTCGAGAAATGCTGGAATACGTTGCGATACACTGTTCCAGTCTTAAAACATTGAGATACAGCGCTCTATAAAAATCCTCTCCTGTTATTTGCTCCTAACATAGTTTTTCTCTCGCATTTGCTGCATTAAACCCGCGTGTCGTGTTAACCCATCACACTCTGACCACATTATTTTGGCTCATCATTTAGGATGCTCGCTCCTGCCAAAGATGAAATTACCCAAATGTGTTTCATTCTGGTATTACTCTGGTTCGTAACGGCCTAGTGAGCGTTTTTGCGTACGAATTAAAACCAGTGAAGGATAAAAAAAAAGAGTTTGCAAGCCCGATACATTCGCACATCTACTAGCAGTTAGAAGTACGCTGCTGTTGCCGACATTTTTTTCTGTTCCTACTGGTGCAAATGAATATTAAATAGGAATTCCCTTTTTTTTTCTCTGCCTCTCTCGTTCAGGAGGCGAATTTATATAGCGTTATTGTCTTTTACGCCGACTGATGAGAATGGAACAAAGTTATGCAAATTTGACTAGTTAACGGTATTCATTTTTTTTTATTTCCGCGAGACAATGCAGAGCTTTGGAAGCAATTTAAGCCGAGTGAAAATAGTACGTGAGCAGGAACCACAACTTGCGTCGCACTTTGCACGACCTGGGGTCCGGCTGTCCTTTGTCCTCTCTCTCTCTCTCTCTCTCTCTCTCTCTCTCTCTCTCGATCTCGACCCCTCTCTGATACCGTGTTTGTGTGTGAGAGAGTGTGTGTATGTGTGAGTGTGCCAGGGAGTTTTAACGGCTGCTTACGAGCGAGGAGGTGGATGGGTAGACGAGGTTGGGAGGTACTGGGTTTTGCGGGGCGACGGCATATTTTATGCATGCGGGCGGCTCTGTCGGTCGGCTCTCCGCCGTTCGGTTGGCAGGCCTGCGACGCTGCGGACTGTTTCTCCCGTGAATAGAGCGACTGGATGCGGGGCTCACACGTGACCTCACTACAGAAGCGGCTGCACCGGGGAACCCCCAAACGAGCCTCGCCAAGTGTTTGTGTCTCTGCCGTGCGCCCTAGGCGTGGCGTTGCCTCTGCGAAACACACGTTTTTCTTCTGTCTCGCAGGAGCACTTGCCTGTGTTCGTCCTCGAGACAAAATAACCGTGTATTCCGCTCTCAATGCAACAGTACTTTTTTTGTAGGCTCCTCACAACCTACTGCTTTCTAGAGAAGGAAGTCACAATTCTCTTCTTGTACTGACATACGTGACATTCGTTCAGTTCTGAAGAGAAAAAGAAAAGAAAAATAACGGACTCCTTGGTACTGCTGAATACTACTGTAGCTGTGAATAAATTGACGATATAATTGCAATACTGGCCCCAATTTTAGAGAAGAGATGGAGCCCCTCCATGCCCGCACCAACGTGGTGACCAAACCAAAAATTCTACTGTCGCCTCCGTCAACATGTTAGTTATCTAAATAGGTGGATCACAGGATGCTGGGCTGTGATGTTATCCGTGCGTCTGGGTAAGACTACGAATTAAGAACTACATCAGGTGAGGGTAGCAATTTGAAGAGCAGAGGGAAAAAAGTGCCAAGGCTCGTGCCGTGGGAAAAAAACCTCTGCGACAGTGGGATGGGTAGCAAGAGCAGTAGAGGCTTACTAGCTGCGATGCTTCATGCAAGGTTGGGTTTGTTAGTATAGGTATCCTGCATCATTACCGTGGCAGGCGATGGCGATGTATCCAAGTTACCTGCACCTGCTGCATTCCTGGAACAATCAGGATCGTTATATATTAGTGGGAGATTAGCCATAGATCATCTCACTGTGTGTGGGGGGTAGGGAGGGGAGGGGGGTGCTTGTGTATTTAGTGTACGGTACGGCTTCCCTGTGTGGTGCCAGTTATTCAGCAAGTGTGCTCCAACTGGATATCCAGTAATGGTTTCTGATTAACAGGGTCTCACCTGTACCGTTGTGCTTGCGTGAACTTGGCCATAGATGTTAGGTCCTTACAAATATGTTTTTTGGTCTTTTATGTTTCCGTCTATGGTTGTGGTCGTAGTTCCCCAAATTCAGAATAAACGGGTTCTGCTAATGTCTGGAGTTTCTGTATAGTCTTGTGGTGAGTTTGTAGATTACCTCCGTGAGAGACTGAAGTCGGTATTCCCGGTGAAAGTCCGCAATGCTTATGTATCGTGGAGCATTGCTTATGATTTTGAGTACTTTGTTTTGTATGATCTGAAGACGGCGCAGGTGTGTGGGTGCAGCGTATCCCCAGACAGGGGCTGCGTACGTCATCAGAGGTCGAATAAGTGTCAGGTACATGGACCTCGACACCCTTCTACTCAGTGTGTTACGCCTGTTGAGCACAGGGTAGAGCTGTTTGAGCCTCGCGCTTGCTCGGTTGGTCATGTGTAGGATGTTGTCCCCCCAGAGTAATTTCCGGTCCAGACAGGCACCAAGATATTTGACTTTCTCGCGGAAACGTATTGGGCGTGCATTTAGAGTTATTGGTCTGCAGTATCGGAGTTTGCGCAGTTGCTTCGGTCTTCTAGTGAACAGAACGGCTTCGCACTTGTCGACGTTTACTCTAACATGCCATTTCTCTAACCAAAGCTCAGCCACTCTAAGTGCGGTCTGTAAGCGTGACGTAATGTTTGATGGTTTCCAATCTTGCGCGAGGATGGCTGTGCCATCGGCATAGGTTGCCATCGTTGTGTTGAGTGTGGTTGGGAAATCGTTTATGTAGAGGTTAAACAGTAGGGGCCCTAGGATGCTTCCCTGGGGTACTCCCGCGTCAATTTGAGAAAGAAATTTCCGAGAATGTTCATCTGGAGCTCACCATTTAATGGAAGTGAATCATGGACTGAAGGGAATTATGAAAAAAAGGGAATCGCTGCGTTTGTTCTATGATGTAACAAAAGGACTGATAAAATAAGAAATGAAGTCGTTTATAGCGTCACCAAGGAAAGGAACATGTGGTGAACATTGACTAGAAGGGGCGAGACGATAGGACATCTGTTAAGACATCAAGGAATGACTTCTATGGAGCTATATGGAGCCGCGAAGGGAAAAAAACTGTAGGGGAAGACAGATACTGGAATATTAATTCGTAACTACAGACGAGACTCAGATTGATTCCATAATGTGAAGTGACTCGGAGGTTTCACATTGTTGTACTTGCGTTAACCGCACCGTAATATCTGTACCTTCAAACTAACCTTTCCTCAGTCTGCATTTACGGCGTTGAGGCCTAACATCTGTTTCTCAGTGAGTTATTTGTTGCTGAAATTAGCAATTCGCTTTATGGAGTCAGTTTGACTCCACATTTTTGACTGCGTCAGAAAACATTACTAAGTCTCATGTCTTCATTTATGTTCTTGGGAAAAGATTTTAATTATTTAATCGCAACAATATCTCTTTAAACCTTCAAACCTGGTATACGCCAGGAAGTGAGAACATCAGTCAGGAAGGTTCTTGGTAAAGAAGAGTAGCAAACACTATCAGGTGGAAATAAGTTGGCAACTAGAAAATATTGATCTATACGTCCCAAAAAACTGGAAAGGAAACCTCCACAATATGCAAATGTTGTAATCATCTAATGGACAGTGCTCATAAGCTGTGTGCCACATTTGCATTTAATATGCATTTTTTTTCTAAACGAGAGCACTATTTTACATTATTTACAGACGAACTTTAAACGCTTTCTAAGGAATGAATAAGTCAGTACTTTAAATTCCTGCCTGAAAACTGTATAACTTTATAACTCAAGCAACAGTTTTTTACTTTATAAATACTTTAGTCTTTAATATGATTTTGACTTACTAAACACGTAATTTCCTTCTCTGAGTCTTCCAGAATCCGTTAATTAAACATAAAATAAAGTTGTGGCAATAAAAATTAAAAGACAAACGGAATATACAGAGCCAGTTTGATTCAGTGCTCTAGTTATGTAACAAGTATTCATTTCTTTAGTTACGGGTTAAGAGTAAGTACCACTCTGATATAAGAGTGTCACAATGGAGAGCAGCATCAGACCAGTCAGAAGACTGAATATGTTGGCATCAAATAAAGGCTGCCAGAATAGGAAGAAAACGTGCATTATCCTGATGAATCTAACGTCAGCATACTATACAATATGGACGAATTATCTGCCCTATAAACAGATAAGAAATTCAAGCGATAGGGTCTATAAACTGGTGGAGGACATTTTAATTGGAGGAATTTATAAACTGATGAAGAACATTTTAACCGGCATAAAATTAGGGTAACACTGAGCGGCAAAATCATCAGATGGATAGCACTCCACAGTGGATTCTCGCAGGGCTCGGTACTGGTCCCCTTAGTATTTTACTTCTACACTGCGGATGTTCCATATACAATTTCCCGTAAGTTTATGCAAGTGGACGATATGGCAGCAGCTTCTTAAAGTAACTGCTTCGAAAAGATAGAGCAGAAAATGAAAGGAGCTCTAAACCTGCGCAGTCTATATTATACTAAATGGCTTCTATAACGCAATCCAGACAAGACGGCCATATTAAACTTTTATTTTAATAATAGACATGCCAAAAGAAATTATAATATCTGCATAAATAACGATATCATTAAGCATGAAGAAAATTATCGGTATCTTGGAGTAAGGCGTGACAACGTATAGAACCTCTATAGAGGGTACCAAAGAAAGATTAAAATCTAGAAATTACATCATCTACAAACTCACTGGAACAACCTGGATATGTGATGAAAGTACCACGTGACCCCAGCCTTGGCACTGGTATATACTGTGACCGAGTATGTGCTCCTGTATGGACCAGTAGGGCACACGTATCAAAAATCGATACTCAGCCAAGGACTTAGCCAGGATTTTGTTAAAGGGAGGGAGGTTGCCCGATATGTTAAACAGGACCTTCAAAAGCCTCATATTTTTCATTATATTTTGAAATCACATTTATTTATTTAGTTAATTGATGTACATAATTTGCTTTTGGGAAAAGTTCATACAAACAGCATTTGGTCTATAAAATAGAGCAGGAAAACCTTCTCTTAAAAGGTATAACGTATAATAAGAATTATCCATATGTGCAATTAAATTTTGCTTTCTTAAAATAAAAAATAACGTCTTTCTGTCACAATCGTGATTTTATTTCAATGTACGGTGCATTTAGAGCCTTCGCGATTCATCTTCACTGCGTTTAACAGTTTACATCAATTTTTCTTCTTGTGTCAGATTTAGGTTGATTCTGGCTGGTCCTGGTAATGCTTCAATGGTATATTACAAAGTGGCAAATTGTGAATATAAGTTAACAAAACTAAGACTAATAGAAAGATAACTTACTGCTTCCAGTAATGGGTAGATGGTTTTGAACCACAGTATGAGTAAACATGTTTATGTGCTTGTACACACTTATGTGCATATGTATATATGTGACTGAGAGTGGCTACATGGTCTTGAAGCATAGTATGAGTAAATATATTTATGTGCATGTATACATAAAATGCATAAGTGTATAACTGCACATAAACATGTTTACTCAAACCATGCCTCACAACGATGTTTCCATCGCTGGAAACAGTAAGTTATTTTTCGATTTGTCTTAATTTTGTAAACTTGTATTCCCAATGTACCAATTTGTAATATACTATTATAATCGATGAAGCCCGTGAAAGCACTTAAAGAGGAGTTCAAATGTTCAAATATGTTTGAATACCTAAGGGACTAAACTGGACCCTAGTCATATACACTACTTAAACTAAATTAACCTAACTTATGCTAAGAACAACATACACACACACACACACACACACACACACACACACACACACACACACACACACACATACCCGATGGACGAGGGAGGACTCGAACCTCTGGCGGGAGCGGCCACGCAGTCCGTGACATGGCGCCCTAAACCACGCAGCCACTCCGAGCCTCAAAGAGGAGTCCCATGGCTCTATAGTGCATGGTGCATTGAAATACAATCACGATTGTGACTGAAGGCGGTTGTTCTTTATTTTACGAAAGTTGTACAGTAACGGAAGAAACGCTGACGTATTTCTTTATTAGACAGTATGATATCTTCTCTCTACTGTCAAACGAATTAAAATTCGAATGAATTTCATTTCTTCATTGCTAACAAAACACAACTTCTAATTTAAGGTTCACTATCGCAGAGCAGAAGAATCTTAATATTGGGTTGAATAATTTGTAAGGTTAAACGGGTCCAAATCTTTTTTGATAAGAGTTATCTTTCTCCTACAATCTTGTATTTAAATTTACGACTTACCTTAAACCAATTCACATAAAAACATCCCAAGTTCCTTAAATTCAGTCTCAAATTTTATGAAATTATCTTTCATTTCATTAAAATCCTTCGGTTTCCTTAACTGATCACGAACATTTTTTTTAAATTACTATTTCAGTCGTTAACTATAGCAAAAAAATTTACTTATTGAAAAAATGGAATGCAAAGATATTATGTGCTACAATTTTGAAATCCTAGGACTGATTCACGCATTAATTTCAACTCTACTTCTAATTAGTTTTTATTTATCCATGATAATTTGGTTAGATAGCTTATGACGCTAATAAACCCCCCTACAACATACGCTGTCATTTTTATGAGTTTACATACAAATACGTTAGAGTTGTGACGGTTGGACTCAATAGTCCAAGGATATTACAAACAAGACAGAAATGGTTCAAATGGCTCTGAGCACTATGGGACTTAACATGTGTGGTCATCAGTCCCCTAGAACTTAGAACTACTTAAACCTAACGAACTTAAGGACATCACACACATCCATGCCCGAGGCAGGATTCGAACCTGCGACCGTAGCGGTCACGCAGTTCCAGACTGAAGCGCCTAGAACCGCACGGCCACACCGGCCGGCCTACAAACAAGACATTTCGCAATATAACATCGTTCTTGTGCGAAAACTGGAAGAGATGATACATCGACGTTCCACAAGTGAGCCACTTCAACGTACAGAAACATAATACAAAATGACGACAGCTAGCCACCTTCCGATGTAAATATGGCTTTTAGTGTAAAGAGTCTCCAGAGAGATGTTCGGCGCGCCTTCGATACCGCTTTTTCAGCACCTTTAAGGGAATTGGCATGCGACAGGAAAGAAAGGAATTCGGGAAGAATTTTTTGTGGCCTATAGTAAGGGCTCAATCCCAGCACTGGCCTGAAATGAAAATGGGAAACCAGAGAAAACCATATTCACGGTTGCCGGCGAAAGGATTCTAACCACCTCACCTCCCGAATTCAGGGATTTCTAGTTGAGCAACTCAAGGCGCAGAGCTACCCCGATGGGTGCAGAATATAACAATGAGGTTGAAAAAAAATCAGCCAACCAGTTGCAACCAAGGGTTTATTCAGCCCTTCACCTAGGTTACGATATTTACAAAAATATCTTATTATAAATATCGAAACCTAGGTCAAGGTCCTTCATTGCAATTGGTTGGCTAGTTTTTTAAAGCACTTCAAATTGATACAGTTGCTGAATTGCAGCCATATTTAAGATTTTGGAATATAACAGAACTGGCTGTTGTACATTATTGTCAACGAAAATAAAGTGCAAAGCAACAAAACGTGGACTTCTCACATTGCATGTTTTTCCTTTCTTTGTGCATGCATTTTAAGATTTAATTGTGGAGCGAATTCATGGCTTCAGTTATTATAATATTAAATGAGCGAAAATATATCTTGAACGAAAGAAAGTGGTGGAAGGGGGTGGGGAAGGGGAAGGGGATGGAGAGCGCAGTCGGCATCTACGAATTCAAGTAGCGCGCTGAAAAATTCTTTTAGGAACGAACGAACTATAGAATTTATTGTCATCACATACTCCTTCTGCTCTCCACAACCCCCCCCCCCCCCCCTCTGTTCCGTGTCGGAACCGGTTTGCATAACTGAGCCGCACCTGCATGACCAGATGGATTTGGGCTAATAATGACAGAATTTTGAGTTAATTTTTTTAAAGAAATGCAGTCGTCGCCGTTTACGTGACATTTTTGTCGATCAACGAGATTTCTGGGCGACGCAGGCAAATGTAAGTGTATTTTTGTGTAATTATTTTAGTCTAATCTTATTTACAATGATGTTTACCGCCCCGCTGCCTTGTGAAATAAGAGTTATAATTCAATCCCTAAGCTCTACCAGACTCCAAATAACGGTTCCAGTGTTAAAATTAATCTGGTATGGAATGGTAATTAGGCTGTTATAGTTGTGCGTACAAATGTTTAACTCATCATAACTCTAGTGCTCGAATCAAAATCGATTTTTCTTCTTTCTCTTTACAAACATATACGTGACTAGAACTACCACAACTGCACACAGCATAAAAATAATAAACGGCGGCACTTACATTAAAATAAACAGCAAGGAAGAACTAAACTGATGAACAAAACAAAAACTGAACTCAAGAAAGGCCAACAATGTACATTACATGATCTTCGCTAAAGTAGCTACAGGTAGACACCGACAGTGCTATCGACATACCGATATAAATCTATCGAGAGCCTTGTTGACTGCCGATAGTATGTATCCTTTTTTCGTCTTATGATTGAAAATATGGTGGTGGTGGTGGTTAGTGTTTAACGTCCCGTCGACAACGAGGTCATTAGAGACGGAAAGCAAGTTTGGGTAAGGGAAGGATTGGGAAGGAAATCGGCCGTGCCCTTTCAAAGGAACCATCCCGGCATTTGCCTGAAACGATTTAGGGAAATCACGGAAAACCTAAATCAGGATGGCTGGAGACGGGATTGAACCGTCGTCCTCCCGAATGCGAGTCCAGTGTGCTAACCAGATTGAAAATAGAAATATACGGGGCCATCAAAAAGTTACCGTTCGAAATTCCCACTGTCCAGAAACGTTATGATACTCAGGCAAAACGTCCGTGGTCATTGAGGCAATCATCCCACCGACGTTGAAGATAGCTTCTTAGGCAAAACACGGTGTCCTGCTAAGTATAGAAGTCCGCAACTGCCTGTTGCACTTCCTCGTCTGACAGGAGTCGTCGACTCTTAAAGGCCTTTTAAGGGACCGAAGGCATAATAATCGCATGCGGAGAGATCGCAACTATAGGGCGGATGCCCAAGTGTCCTCCCACTTCAGTTGGCGCAACTTCTTCTTTACGACATTTGCGATATGGTGACGTGCGTTATCATGAAGCAGCAGCGCTTCTTGTCGTACCATTTCACAGCGGCGGTTTCCGATATATCGTACATGCTGTTCCACGCACATTCTTCATCCTCCAATGGATGGCTGTCCTTCAGTAGCCAAGAAAAGAATAACAGCGTGTTGGTCGTGTTTGGACGCGTTTGGTAATAACGTCGTCATAGTTCACGTTTCCGCTTACCTCACGCGCTCCGAAAATACATCGATGCAAGACTAATCCCTTGCCAACATGTCGATACCTATATACCCATATCCAGATACAACGACCGGTAAGTTTATACACGTGGACGATATGGTAAACAACTTATTGATGTAAATCTTACGAAAAGGTAGAGCAACAAATGAACGGAGCCTATATTATATTAAATTATTATATTATACTAAATGGCGTCTAAAAGCCAATCCAGACAAGGCAGTTTAAACTTGCATCTTGATAGGAATCGCGCTATGTTGCATATACGCTGCAGTAAAGCACTCAAACCTTTTGACCGCCCCTTATAATTTCCAGTATCATTGCACAGCAGCTATGTTGTGAGTAATTGAGTCCTTGACTCAACTAAGAGAAGCAATAAGAATAATATCTGGAACGCTTAGACCTATACCTTTTGACTGGCTGCAATCACTAATAGAGCACCACCTTAAATCAGAAGGAATTAGTTATAAGGGGAGTTCAAAAAGGTACTAACCTAAGGCATAATTACAGAAACCAGTACCTGTGTGTTAGAAGTATTGACCCTGGTTGTTGAGACACTTGTCCCATTGTGACACAAGGCGGTGAATGGCTGTCTCATACAATTCCCGGGGCTGCGATGTTAGCCAGTTCCGCACCTACAGCTGCACGTCGCCGTCCGAGGTGAATCGTTTGCATCTCAGAGCCTATTTAATGGGACCAAAAATGGCCTAATCACAGGGACAACAGTGAATGCCCAGCGATACTTGCAAACCTTGACCACCCCTCGCCAAGCGATCAAATCAAAAAGACCAGGCAATCTCACCCTTGGGGTCATTCTGCTCCACGACAATGCAAAGCCTCATACGGCCAACACAGTCGCGGCTCTCCTGCAGAAATTCAAATGGGAGGTTCTCGGCCACCCTCCATACAGTCCGGACCTCTCTCCCTCTGATTACGCCATTTTTGGTCCCCTTAAAAAGGGTCTGAGGGGCAAACGATTCACCTCGGACGATGACGTGCAGCTGTACGTGCGGAACTGGTTAACATCGCAGCCCTGGGAATTTTATGAGACAGCCACCCACCGCCTTGTGTCACAGTGGGACAAGTATCTCAACAGCCAGGATCAATACTTCTAACATACAGGTACTGGTTCTTTAATTATGCCTCCACCTCGTTTCTTTTTGAACCCCAATTATATTATTCAGAGAATATGGTAAACAACTGTCGAACCTAAATCTTCCTGTGCTCCAGATCCTAGCACCAAACAACCACTTGAAATCAAGGTGATCCCTATGGCATATGGGTGGAGAGGTGTTTCCCAGCGATCCAGGAAAGGAATGGAAAAGATTGTGAAGCAGAAGCAAAATCATTCAATGCCGATGTGGATTCACCTAACCGACAGAGCGCTTGATCAAGTTCGCTTTAGTGGTGAACTTGAGCACAAACATAAACCCACGAAAAATGCCATTGACTGGTTTAAAAAAAATTGTCTTATCGTGTAAAATTTTTTATTATGTAATGCTGAATGTGTCGTATTTTACGGCGAAAACTCACTTTTTTTAATATTCTTCCAGTGTATGCCGAACGAATAAATAAATAAATAAAATAAACATGACTTTACATTTGCAAGAAAAGGTACACATTTCACTAATTTTTTCTGTGTGGTGCCGTTCAAACATGGAATAATATGCAATCCGAAGTCGCTTTGTCTGCAACAATTGCGCGAATCGTTTTCCGTTGTTTTATAGCTGATCAAAGCGAAGTTGTAACAAACAGAGCGGCAAAAGTAAAGTACCCTCTTTACACTTTCGTTGCGTTGACCCACTTGGCATAACGATATAACAGGAGTAGCACCATCCAGTAGCTTTTGGAACCGTTGCTGAAGACAGTCCACTGCGAATCTCCTCAGGATTCCCATTCACATACCACCACCCGTTTCAGTGCTCTCCAGTGCGTCGCTGTGTTATGTCTTACCATATCAGATTTGCGGCATTTGTGTTCGTTTAGAGAGGATACTTAGAGCGACCAGAACGATATTCGATGTTGATTCTCATCTATATCTACATCCATACTCTGCAAACCACTGCGAAGTGCATGGCAGAGGGAATACTTATGCAGCTTCGTACAGACAGTACTTCACTATAGCTAATTGCATCATCTGCAGAAAGCCTGAACTTAGAATTAATATTGGTCGCAAGGTCATAAATGAACAACATGAACAGCAAGACTCCCAACGAACTTCCCTAGGGCACACAAGAAGTTCCTTCTATATCTGACGATGACTCTCTATCCACGATAACATTCAGTGTCTTCCCTACCAAAAAGTCCTTAATCTAGCCCCAAATGTCGCCTGATACCTCATATTATTGTACTTTCGCCAATAAGTGTAGTTGTGATACTAAGGCAAATGCTTTTCGGAAATGAAGAAATTCTGCAGTTACCTCACTACCTCGATCCAAAGCTTACAGAATGTTATATGAGAGATGAGCGAATTGGCTTGTTTGGTTTTCAGAATCCATGCTGGTTGGCATGGAGGAGGTCATTTTGTTCAAGATACCTGATTCTAAGAGTCCACAACAAATCGATGTCATTCTGTCCAATATACCTCATTGTAAGAGTCTATAACGAATCGATGTCAAAGATATTGGGTGGTAGTTTTGTAAACCTCTTCTATTACCCTTCTTGTAGATGGATGTTACCTGTGCTTTCTTCCAACTACTGGGCCTGGTTTTGTTCAAGGGATCGATGAGAGATTACAGTTAGAAGAGGGGCCCACTCAGCCGCAGATTCAATGTTCTATCTGATAGGGGTTCCCATCGGGCCCTAGAGCTTTGTTCATTCTTAACGATTTCAGCTGGAGGACAAGGGTTCAAGTACGCGTCCAGCTATCGAGATTTAAGCTTCTCATAGTTTGGTTCAAATGGCTCTGAGCACTATGGGACTTAACATCTATGGTCATCAGTTCCCTAGAACTTAGAACTACTTAAACCTAACTAACCTAAGGACATCACACAACACCCAGCCATCACGAGGCAGAGAAAAGCCCTGACCCCGCCGGGAATCGAACCCGGGAACCCGGGCGTGGGAAGCGAGAACGCTACCTCACGACCACGAGATGCGGGCTTCTCATAGTTTCGATTAAGGCAAATTATGATACCAGGGCACCACGCCCCCGGTCACTTCCCCACCCCCCACCTCCCCACGACCAGAGGCCAGCGCCGACCGACGGACCAGGGAAATGCCTCTCCCCCTAGAACATCCACACAACAACTATCGTACGTTGTTCTGTGCTGCTAAGACGAGTAGAAAAGACCCATTATCAGATGAAGGACCAGAGGATAGTTGGATGCCCCAACGGGGCATGAGACGTCCTTGTGAGAAGGGCAGTATGAAATTAGTTAATGCAAAGAACGGTTAGGTCTTTATAGGAAAGAGGGCAACCTTGCCACACCAGCCGTTGTACCAGGATGGGCGGCGTAAGACGACCATTGTATGGGATCTCAGGAGTAGGCTCATTATGACCACCACAAAGCTGTCAGGGAATTCCACATTCCACACACCGCTGTCAGATAGGAGTGATCAATCCTATCAAAGGCGTGGCTGAATTCAAGGGATGCACTGCATCTGTGCAAGTGTAATCATGTCACGGTATCGACATAAGGCAGTCCAGACCTACATCCACTTCAACAGCGACATAGTACTCCGCAACCCACCATACGGTGCGTGGCGGAGGGTACACAGTACCACTGTTGCGCTCTCCTCCTGAGAAGCTTGGTTGTCTGGCACCACGTATCAGGTGACCAAAAGCTGGGTAAAGATCTTCATATCACAGTTAAGGAGACATTGAGGGCGATAGTCACTGACGGAGGTGACACCATTTGGTTTGTGGACAGGAACGAGCAATCCTTCGAGGAAGACACCAGAAAGCTGTACTTCAGGATGCATCGAGACGTTGTCTATGTCCGTCCAGGCTGGCGTCAGTAACTGGCGGTAGGTGGAGTAAAACTCTAACGGGAAGCCGTCGGGTCCTGGCGACATGTGAGGCGCGCCGACCATTATAGCTGCAGTGACTTCCTCTTCAGTCATGTCCTCAAGTAATGCCATATGCGCGTCCCGCGGTAGTGTCCTTTCGAGGTGTTGCCTCGTGAGTGCTTGGTGACGGGCAGATGAGTGTAGCATTGCGGAACAACCACGCAGAACGCGGTAAAAAAAAATCTAGTGAGTGCCGCCTCAAGGCGGCGATCTCCCTGCCGTGACCTGTCAACGCCTTCCTAAGAGTCAGCTTGGTGCAAAGCAGCCACCAAGAGAGTGTAGTCGGATAGGCTTCTCACCAACGGATGCTTGACGTCCACGTTGCCTCCACGAACTGTCGCAAGGTTACTGTGCACATATAGGCCGCATGGTCGGAAAAGGCAACAGGCCATATTTCAGCGGCCTGTGTGCCCTGAACAAAGGTGCGCAAGAGATAGAAGCGATCTATACGGCTGGAGGAGTGGCTGGTATAGTGGCGAAAACCGCCCTATCGCCGTGTACATACTCCCACTCGTCCATGAGTCGAAGTTTGGCTACGAGAACGCCAGACATTGAACGTAGTGTGGCAGTTGGTCGTTCGGAGCCTGGATGGAATTAAAATCCCCACCGAAGATTAGGGCATCCTGGTGTCCCATAAAGAGGGTCGCGACCACATCTGAGAAGAAAGTGGACCGTCCATGGCGTCGTCCCTATCCGGAGGGCGCATAGATTCTGACGTTATGCAGAGTGAGCACCACGTCTCTCGCGTAAGGGAGAAAAGTAACGTCTTCGGCAATTCGGCCACAATGGAGAAAGATTGCCACGCCATTGCCACTGGCAGAAGCGTGTGAGACGTGAGCAGGCCATTCGAAAGGGCCGACAAAACCCTCGACATAGACCTTCTGGGGAAGGACAATGTCCATATCTGCCGCATTCAGAGTACCTTGAAACATAGTTTATGGCGCGCACAGATGGTATCGATATTGAGAGTCGCCAGTCGGTGTTGTTGGGCCTCCAAGTCCGCAAGGAAGGTGGCGTCCGCTCCAGTGGTGGCCGTCAGGGGCGGATCAGCCGCAGCATCCAATTTAAGGTCACTGTATCGAAGCTGTCCCGGCAGTTCCAACGGGACGTGCCGTTTTGCGGCACCAAGCCACAGCACAGAGTCATCATCGACGTCAGAAGCCCAGGAGCTCGTCAGTACAGATGCGGTGTCCCTCGACGGGTCGTCCACTGTGCGCGCAGATGGAGTTGACAAATCAAGAGGAATGTCACCCAGGACGATTACGGAGGGTCCGGTGCCGTCGCGTCACTAGGACGTAAAGCTGTCGTGGGGTGAGGTGCCGGAACATTACCGTCCGACTTCTGCGTGCCAGAAGACGTTGCATCATCGGATATGTTGTCGTCATCTTAGGCTCCATTCTTTGAAGATAATCATCCGAGGGTGCACGGTGCCTCTTCCGACGCTTCCACGGGGCCTTTTGTTGCATAAATGCTGTTCTGTGTCGGAATGGGAGCAGCTGTCCATCTCCTCCTTGCAGATGGAAGGAAGGCAGAATTCGACACAACGCGAGGCATCAGATACATCCCAGTGTCGTGGTGTGTCGTGGAGTGTCTCTCCTGCCGACAGTGCCTCTGGTTGCAGTGACGTAAAAGGTGTCGGACTGGTCTCCAGGACAGTAATAATCAGGTCGCGTGGGTCGTGCGGAAGGTCAGCAGTTGGTGCGGTGACCGCAGCATAGGTGACAGGAAGAACTGTGGACGGCGCAGTGGAAGCGGCGTCGTTGAATGGTGCCTGTAGAATCCGGCGCTGGAGACAGTTTTGGCGGTCAGGCCCTTCCTGGCCACAGCCAGCGTAGGTACGGGGCTCTCCATCATACATAATGATGGCCCTGCATCCTCCTATAACCAGGTAAGACGCGCATGCCTCATCAATTCAATTTTCACTTGACAGACAGTGTACAGGATAGGTCTCAAGCCGGCCGCGGTGGTCTCGCGGTTCTAGGCGCGCAGTCCGGAATCGTGCGACTGCTACGGTCGCAGGTTCGAATCCTGCCTCGGGCATGGATGTGTGTGATGTCCTTAGGTTAGTTAGGTTTAAGTAGTTCTAAGTTCTAGCGGACTGATGACCACAGCTGTTAAGTCCCATAGTGCTCAGAGCCATTTGAACCATTTGATAGGTCTCAAAGGTGGGTCTCAAACGTTTTCCGTTTTTCGACGAAGTGACTGAGTACATCGCCATACGGCTTAAAAGCCGACATGACGACGTCCGGCGGGACCTCGAATAGGAGCTCGAAAACCCTGATCGTACGCAGGCCGAAACCCGAGTGATCGACCACTACAACCGTCAGGGTGCTTCAACTTGAGGCTTCGCGCGTGTCGGCCCACAATTTCGGTACAGAGTTCTTCGGTGCGCATCTTGACAAATACAACGTTCCCAGTGATGGAAAAGTGAGTGCCAATGACATCTTGAGGATCCAAGTGAAGATGATCACATATAAAGTTCGCAATTTCGTAAGGTCCTGATTGAGCATATTCGGCGTGAAATGCGATCTTGATTATTGTCCGGCGGTAAGAGTGTGCCATGGCTCACTCGTAAAAAAAGCACTCCGCCTTCAGGCCACAAGTGGCCCATCGGGACCATCCGACCGCCATGTCATCCTCATTGAGCATGCGGATAGGAGGGGCATGTGGTCAGCACACCACTCTCCCGGTCGTCATGATGGTTTTCTGTGACCGGAGGCGCTACTATTCACGCAATTGGCATCACGAGGCTGGCTGCACCCCGAAAAATGGCAACAGCGCATGGCGGCCTGGATGGTCACCCATCCAAGCGCCGGCCACGCCCGACAGCGCTTAACTTCGGTGATTTGACTGGAACCGCTGAATCCACTGCGGAAAGGCCGTTGCTCGCTCACTCGTAAGAGGGACTCAAATACACTTAACAGCGGCGAGAGCTAAACAAAGCGCGCTCGAGCTCCACAATAGGTGGGACGCAGCGCTCGTCCGCGCCGCACTGCTGCGCGAGCTGAACTGCCCATTCGGCTACCCGTGCTTGATTCCCGACCCGACTCACTTCGATATGTCTTCAACCATGAGTTTCCAACCTGCTCTCGTACATCCATTATGTATATTCCAGAGCTGGTGAGACATTTTACTTAACAGTCGCTTGCCCTGTGTCGGTGGATAAATACGATATTGCAGTGCCTCTGTTCAAATAAAGGATTTATGCAATAATAGCTCATTTCAAAACAACAACAAAAGTTTTATACAAATTTTAGCTTCTTCTTCTTCCTTTTCTTGTGCCTCTGCCCCACATCTGCGAAGGGTCGGCATCGTTATGAACGGATTTGGCACGCTTCATTTTAGGGTGGCCGGATGACATTACTGTCGCCAGCTCGCTATACCCCAAGACGGAATGTATCTGCTTGCTGTTTGAGTATAGTGTTATTCATGTGAAAGGGTGCTAAACATTTACGAACTGAGTAACTTGAGGTGGGACCGCCTAACAACCACACTCAGGCTGGCCGGCACACCGACCATTGACGTTGATGAGCGAGCGCATGCTAGGTGGCCACATCACCTAGGTGGAAGTAGTATTTGATAACAACGAGAAAGACTTGCCGGCGTCTGAAAGAAGGCAATAAATTCTACTTCATCCATTGTAAAGTGGAAAACTGTGGTGTTTCTGTGTGTGTCCTTCCCCTTTTTAGCCATCTTAATATGTGTATATCTCTGTCACATGACTTTTGTCGCTGGCTGGTGTGGCCGAGCGGTTCTACGGTCGCAGGTTCGAATCCTGCCTCGGACATGGATGTGTGTGATGTCCTTAGGTTAGTTAGGTGTAAGTAGTCCTAAGTTCTAGTGGACTGATGACCTCTGAAGTGAAGACCCATAGTGCTCAGTGCCATTTGAACCATTCTCCCTTTTAACTTCAAATTGATATCCTACTTTGCTTACATTGGAGTCCGCAGGTGGGAGGGTGGTGGGAAGGGGAAATAGGGGTCACTTGCCCTCCCACCCCCCACCCCCTAGAATATGGAGTACAGGGTTTTATCACAGAATTCTCATACACTTCTTCACGTAATTTTCCGTGATTCCGTAAAACCTCTCGTTTAGCCAATTGTAGTATTATGTTGCTGATCGCAGTGAGATAATGCTATAGTAATTACCATCTCCTCTTTAGAAGATATAACACCATACATTCGAATATGGAGGGATGACTCCATTTGTTTATAATTCGCTCTACCTTCCACAACAGCAACAACACTGTTGTATCGCGGATCACAAGAAGGCGTAAAAAAAAGGCCGCTCTTGTAGGCCGTGCCGAATTCCTTTACTGAATTCTTCGTAGTATTGTTCTCTGGGTACGAGGCATTTCTCAGCTCTTGTGGAATTTAATTCCCCGTCCAACATTTTTAACGTAATCAAAACAACTAAACGCAGCGCTTCCTAGAACATTGTTTGGGTTCACAGAATGCCACGTGCGCCACTGTGTGCAGTCCGCTATGTCTTAAAAACTGTTTTCTGCCTCATCGCATCCGATTAAGATTAGTCAAAGTTTATTGAATTTTTTTTCATTTTTCATTATTTCATATTCAGACTTTTCACATTCAATATCATTTTAGCAATGTTAATCGATGAATAAAAATGTGTTTTCCAAATATTTTATTACTTTATCTCTTAAGCTATTGATGGTTTTGTTGCATACAAGTCAGATTTAATGGTAAAAGGATATAATTTTAAACCGTCAGCTTAAAAATGTGTCACATCTATAATTATTTTAACAATCAAAAGCCTTACTTTGAAAATAATCATGACCTACGCTTGCCTTTTAAGAACGAAAGTAATCTACCAACAACGAATATAAATGTGATCGGAGGCTTTCCCGGCGTATGTGTTATTTCCAGGGCTCTCGGGTGCCTAGCCAGATGCGATCGTTGAAGTCCCACGATATTTCGGCGAATAACCTTTCCGCCATCATCAGGTGGTTCTGATGGTATATATATATATATATATATATATATATATATATATATATATATATATATATACTCCTGGAAATTGAAATAAGAACACCGTGAATTCATTGTCCCAGGAAGGGGAGACCTTATTGACACATTCCTGGGGTCAGATACATCACATGATCACACTGACAGAACCACAGGCAAATAGACACAGGCAACAGAGCATGCACAATGTCGGCACTAGTACAGTGTATATCCACCTTTCGCAGCAATGCAGGCTGCTATTCTCCCATGAAGACGATCGTAGAGATGCTGGATGTAGTCCTGTGGAACGGTTTGCCATGCCATTTCCACCTGGCGCCTCAGTAGGACCAGCGTTCGTGCTGGACGTGCAGACCGCGTGAGACGACGCTTCATCCAGTCCCAAACATGCTCAATAGGGGACAGATCAGGAGATCTTGCTGGCCACGGTAGTTGACTTACACCTTCTAGAGCACGTTGGGTGGCACGGGATAAATGCTGACGTGCATTGTCCTGTTGGAACAGCAAGTTCCCTTGCCGGTCTAGGAATGGTAGAACGATGGGTTCGATGACGGTTTGGATGTACCGTGCACTATTCAGTGTCCCCTCGACGATCACCAGAGGTGTACGGCCAGTGTAGGAGATCGCTCCCCACACCATGATGCCGGGTGTTGGCCCTGTGTGCCTCGGTCGTATGCAGTCCTGATTGTGGCGCTCACCTGCACGGCGCCAAACACGCATACGACCATCATTGGCACCAAGGCAGAAGCGACTCTCATCGCTGAAGACGTCACGTCTCCATTCGTCCCTCCATTGACGCCTGTCGCGACACCACTGGAGCCGGGCTGCACGATGTTGAGGCGTGAGCGGAAGACGGCCTAACGGTGTGCGGGACCGTAGCCCAGTTTTATGGAGACGGTTTTGAATGGTCCTCGCCGATACCCCAGGAGCAACAGTGTCCCTAATTTGCTGGGAAGTGGCGGTGCGGTCCCCTACGGCACTGCGTAGGATCCTACGGTCTTGGCGTGCATCCGTGCGTCGCTGTGGTCCGGTCCCAGGTCGACGGGCACGTGCACCTTCCGCCGACCACTGGCGACAACATCGATGTACTGTGGAGACCTCACGCCCCACGTGTAGAGCAATTCGGCGGTACGTCCACCCGGCCTCCCGCATGCCC
The DNA here is from genome assembly GCF_023897955.1 of Schistocerca gregaria. Classification (NCBI taxonomy): domain Eukaryota; kingdom Metazoa; phylum Arthropoda; class Insecta; order Orthoptera; family Acrididae; genus Schistocerca; species Schistocerca gregaria. The sequence continues at coordinate 1,045,645,806 of NC_064920.1, read as the reverse complement.
ACTATACACCCTCGCTCAAAGTCCGTCAACTGCACATACGGTTCACGTCCACGCTGTCGCGGCATGCTACCAGTGTTAAAGACTGCGATGGAGCTCCGTATGCCACGGCAAACTGGCTGACACTGACGGCGGCGGTGCAGAAATGCTGCGCAGCTAGCGCCATTCGACGGCCAACACCGCGGTTCCTGGTGTGTCCGCTGTGCCGTGCGTGTGATCATTGCTTGTACAGCCCTCTCGCAGTGTCCGGAGCAAGTATGGTGGGTCTGACACACCGGTGTCAATGTGTTCTTATTTCCATTTCCAGGAGTATATATATATATATATATATATATATATATATATATATATATATATATATATAAGCCGTACTTGAAGGCTGAACTGGTGAAGTGTTTTGTCTTTGCGGCACTTACTTCTGCCTTTTGGAGTGGAGGCGTAATGGTCAAGGCTTTTTGTGTGGGTCTGTGGTTTGTGAGAGAAGTGTTTTATTTTCCTGGGTTTATCTGGAATTAGGTAGTAGGTTTGTGAATTTTCATGTTAGTAGGTATTTGGGGGTTTTGATCCTGAATTCTCTTGGGTTGTAGTTACCAAGGGAACTGATCAAGGCGTTCCGGGATTGCCTAGCTCTGTCGTAGAATGCTTGGGCGAGATTTTTAAACTTTGTTTGAAGAGGTTCTACACTGACGGCAGCGTGCAAGTCTGCAGTGGGGAAACGGGAGTCTACATCTATAGATCTTTTCAGAGCTCTGTTCTGTATTGCTTGCAATCTTTTTATGAGGGTTTTTGCAGCGTAGCTCCATACAGGACAGGCGCATTCGAGGGTAGGGCGCACTAGACTGCAGAACACCCTAGCCCCTACGTTCGCTGCTTGGCTACTCTCTCTGTTTAGAATGGGGTATAGTACGTGGAGCCATTGACTTGCTTTTACCCTCAGGGTAAAATGTGAGGCGTTGGTCCATAGTCACCCCGAGGTACTTTACGTCGAGCCGCCACTCTACTTTGCACCTGTGGAGACGGAGGCTGGGGAGTCGGAGGCGGTGTGTGGGTCTCTTCCCTTTGTTTACATAATTGCTCGAGTTTTTTCACTGTTCAGTGTTATGCGCTATTTCTTGGCCCATCTGCTGTTTTGTCAAGGGCGTTTTGTATTCGTCTTGTTACTGGATTCCTGTTTGAGCTCTGTGCAAAAAAGGCAGTGTCATTAGCGTACTACGCTGTTTCCGCTGCCGATTCGGTGGGGGTGTCGACTGTGTATAGATTGTATAGGATGGATCCTATGACGCTACCTTGTGGTACTCCTACTCGGATACGCCTTTTTCTTTAGCGTGAGTTGTCTACTTTTACTGCGAAACTTCTGCCTGACACGTAGCTGTTTATGAGTTTTACTGTGGGCCCTGGGAAGCCCTGAGTGTACAGTTTATATAATAGTCCTTCGTGCCAGACCGTATCAAAAGCTTTAGTTACGTCTGGTAAGACCATTCCATAGTAGTCTCTGTGGTTAAGGGCTTGGGTGACGGCCTCTGTCACCCTCATTAGTTGTTGTGAGGCAGCATGACCTCTCTGAAAGCCAAACTGCGACCTGGGGAGTGTCTGCTCTCGTGCTAAGTGCTGCTGTATGGGGAGACGCAGGAGGCGTTCGCATACTTTGCCTAGTGATGGTATCAAACTTATTGGGCTGTAATGTTGTGAGAAGATGGGATCTTTGCCTGGTTTCGGGATCGCGATCACTTCTGCTTGTTTCCATTCCTCAGGGAACTTGCATGATCGCGTTATCTCACTGAAGATGTTCGCAATGTGCGTAATTGCTACCGGGGACAGTTGTTTCAACAGCTCCTTTGCGACTTTATCGTGACCAGGCGCCTTGCTAGTTGGTATCGATTTTATGGCTGCTATTGCGTCTTCTGCGGTGAAGAGCGGTAGCTCGTCATCTTCATCGTCTTCTGTTGCAAAGAAGGCGGCCAACTGCCCCAGCACTGAACGCGAGGCCTCGCTCACCGTGCAGAGAGGGCATTTTTGGGTGTGTTTTGGTAAACTGTTTGGTTGCCTGCCAAAAGCTGTTGTCTTCCAACTTAAGAGTGGAGAGACCTGCGGAACATTCCTGGTTTCTGTGTTCTATGAGGGCTGCTTTTAGCTCCCCGTGGAGCCTGTTAAGCAGTCTTCTGGTGCCTGGGTTTCTTGTTAATTTCCATTCCTACGCGATCCTGTTTTTGTTCCTAATGTGCGCAAGAAGGTGCAGTGGGAGCTGTTTAGAGGGGAGGTCGCTTTCTGAAGGCCTGGGTGTGACTTCCTGAGCTACTTGTAGGATTCTTCCGGTGAGGTGATGCAGTGCCTGTTCTGTGGTTTCTGCTGTGGGAGGGGGGGTGTCGGCAGTGTCCGTGGCCAGTTCATCACGGAATTTCTTCCAGTTGGTGTGTTTGTATGAGTACTGGCGCTGCATTATGGGGAGCCATTCGCCTACGTCGAGTTCGAGGACGACGGGAATGTGGTCGGATGACAATCTGTTCAGTGAACTCGCGACCACAAAACCCGATACTCTCTTTGTCATGGATATGTCTAGAACGTCTGCACGATTTCCGTTGAGGGGGAAATGTGTGGGTTCCTCTGGGCCCCACACATAGAAGTGGTGTGTGCGCGCAAGTCGGCGGAGCTGGCGGCCGGCTCTGTTGTTGGTTCTGGATTGCCAGTGAGGGTGTTTGGCATTGAGGTCTCCTCCAATGAGGACTTTGCCTCTTAGGTGACCCACTGCCACAATGTCTTCATCTCGTATGTTCTGGGATGGTTTGTTGTATACTGCTATGGTGCTCAGTGGCCCTGTGGCCGTGGCTATCGCTAAGGCAACTGACTAGCTGAATTTCTGGGGGGATGAACTTGGTGGCGGGGGATTCTTCGTTTTACGAAGATTGCTACCCCGCCTCCTGCCGTTGGCCTATCTAGACGGCAGCTAGAGTAGTTTGGCACCGAGGCTTTAATGTCTGGCTTCAGGTCAGTTTCCGATACCAAACATACGTCGATGTCTTCGTCTTTTAGGAATTGTCTGAATTCCTGAACCTGATAGAATGGTCTGTCTGCTCTCTCTCTCACCTTTTCACTATCCCTTCCTTGTAGAAGTGTGTTGAGGAGTGTGTAGTCTGTTGGCTTTTACTCCACAGTGTGAGTTGTGAGTGTGTGATGGTCTTTAACTTTTTTGGCTGTCTGGGTGTTGCGTTGGTGTTCTGGTGGTGTCTAGTACTTGCCTGAGGTTGGCGAGGTGTTGGGTGTTTTAAGGATTAAGGATTGGTGTTAGGATTTGGGGATTTTTGGGATTTTTCTCTTCGACTTAGTCGTCGAAGATCGTCATGGGGCGTTTATGCTTGTCGCGGGACATGTCATACCGACCTAGGGATTGTATAAGGTTGTTTCCAGATCTGGAAGAGCTCTGGTGGAAAGCCCGTGCCAGATCCTGGAATATTTCTTTGAGGAGTGGGATTTCGGCAGCGCCGTGCAGATCGTCAGTGGAGAATCCCATGGGTAGGTGCAGTGCCCTCCTGAGGGCGCGGTTCTGCAGCCTCTGGAGTCCAGGTGTTGCTTTGCTGCTCATTGTCGGTGTATTTATGTCCGTCAGTCGGGCTTCGATTCCTTAAGCCGAAGGCCGATTGTGGGCGCCGACATTCTGATTGCGATCGCCGACGCTCCGATTGCGCCCGCCGAGAATCCGTTTTTGGGCGCCGACCCAGGTCCGCGCCGTCCCCGGCGTCGCGCTGGCTGGTTTAAGGTGCAAAAACCCGGTGAGTGTCCCCGGCGGCCGTCGTGGAAAGATCGTGTGTTTGCTTGAGGCGTGACTCCTTGATGGAGCTAAGTAAGGGCTTCCAGACCTTGCTCAGCTGAAAACCTGTGTCTCTGTTTATGAGATTTTCATATACGCGAATTTCAATGGCCTCCTTGAAGATGCCGTCCCAGTAGAAGCTGGTAGGGGCCAGAATCTTGGTCTCTTCGTATTTCGCGTTGTGTCCAGTTTTCAAGCAGTGTTCTGCCAGTGCCGATTTTTTGGGCTGGCCTAGGCGCGTGTGGCGTTGGTGTTCTTTGCAGCGATCTTCTAATGGTCGGATCGTTTGACCGATGTAGGACTTGCCGCAACCACATGGAATATTATATACGCCCTCTTTCTTGAGGCCAAATCCGTCTTTCACTGTCCCCAGTAAGGCGCGTATCTTCGACAGTGGTCGGTAGACCGTGTCAATTTTGTGTTGGCTTTAACAGACTCCCTTTTTGACGTCACGTTGCTTGCATATATTAGAAATGCAAGGCGTGGCTCCTTCAAATGACTATGTGTAACTGAGGATGTTTCGGGTGGCATCTTTATGCAGATTCCATATGATCGCAGCACTGTGCGGAATCATATATTCAGCTGGCCGTGATGCCGGCATTGGCCACTACATCCATTCATGTCACTAATTTATTTATTGATCTACTGGAAAATCTAGTCAATAAACATTTGGTGCGCTTTTGCCAGCTGAGGTGTGCTGCATTCGTGCATGACCCTGAGTGATCGTTATCCGTCTCTTCCTCCTCCGCATTCGGCTCCAGAGACCGACAAGCCATGCCACGAACCTGTTAACCAGTTGAACCTCAGTGTTGAACACAGTTATGTTTCTACGCGTACCTAAGCTATTTGCGAATTAATAAAACATAAAAGAAAGTAAGATTTCGACTGATTAGGTAATTTAAGATCATTTTAATCACATATATTCGTTGCTTTGTGGTGAATAGTTTCTCTAGATATACCAACCTCCTTTAAATTCTGTTGTTGTGGTACACTATTTGCAATTATTTTGACTGTTACGGATATATTGCAAAAAATATTACCTACGGGGGGCGTTTAAAAAGAAGGCTACAATTGTTTTCTGAAAGCAGATTCCAATACACCATATTATTCTCCACTCTTTTGGCTACAAACGCCCTATTTTGCAAAATAATCTCTGATCATTGCGGCGGCCTCACTCCACATTACAGGGAGGGACTGTATGCCCATATGGTACCACTCTACTGATCGACGTCGGAGCCAAAGTCTTGCTGCATCAATAACCTCCCCATCATCCACTTACTGTTTCCGGCGCAGTACATTCTTCATTGAGCCAGACGGAAGTCGAAATGTGCTAGAGGGTAGATGAGGGAGAACAGTCCAACTATCTCTGAGTACCTCAACTGGTGGGCGAGTGTGCCAGCACTCCCAACAGAGACACCCAGTTGCGCACCGAGCTGTTTGATTGTGACCCGTCGATCACTTCGAATGGCAGTACGATATGGCAGTGCCTGTGTTATATCGTTTTTATCCGCTGTCACCGCCCAAGCTTTTCTCAATATATTCTCTTTAACGGGAATATACATAATGGATGTACGAGTACAGGTTGTGAACACATTGTTGACAACGTATGGAAGGTTGGGTCTGGTCGTATGTCGTGTACGGATAGCCAAATGGTAAGGCGGCCGCTGGCGATAAGCGGGAAATGCGGGTTCGAGACCCGGTTCGGCACAAAATTTCATTGTCATCATTCCATTATACAGCTGATAGTGGTCCACATTCGCAACTTCGATTACATTTGATGCGTCGAATGAGAGTGTCCGCTCGTTACAGCTGCGTGAGGCCTTCCGGCACGCGGGAGATTGGGCAACTTTGCGCGACCTTGTTGCGATGTTGACAGACGCCTCACCCGGGGATTCATCATGCTTTTGCTCGCTGCCAGGTCTCCGTATAAATTCTGCAAGCGCCTATAAATATGTGTGATGCTCTGATTTTCGGCCGAAAGAAACTCAATGACAACTTTCTGCGTGGAACGCACATCCGTTACAGACGCCATTTTGAAGTCTACGATAGCCCCGCCATCTACCGGAACTTCTTGAATCTCTAGGGACTTCATTTAACGCTTCTCGTACTTCGCATAAAATATGGATTCTCCGACTTATAAAAACAAAACGTCTTCATGATTACTGCAGTGCCTTCAAAAAGGAGTAGCTTCAAAGTGAAAGATTCTCTAGTTATCCAAGCGGACGACAAAACCAGGGCAGATATATGATCTGATCATCTTCTTTCAGTCCGCCCCGGTAGCTGAGAGGCGCCTGCACGGTAGCTCAGCATGTTCGGTCAGAGGGTAAAAGTGGTCAGTGCGACAGAATGTCAATCCTAAGGCCCCGGCTTCGATTCCCGGCTGGGTCGGAGATTTTCTCCGCTCGGGAACTGGGTGTTGTATTGTCCTAATAATCACCATTTCATTCCCATCGAGGCGCAAGTTGCCGAAATGGCGTCAAGTCGAAAGGCTTGCACGCGGCGAACGGTCTACCCGACGGGAGGCCCTAGTCACACGACATTTATTTATCTAATTTTAGAGCAAAGAATAATGGAGTGAAGGCTCTTGTTAAACACATTAATGACAAGAAATACCTTTATCGGTTATTTAGAAGCGAAAAGAGCTGCAGCTGAACTCACAAAAACCTATCACACGGAAAAACATGGACACAGTTAAAGAGTCCTGCAGACTGCGCATTCGCGACGGTTACAGTGGCGTGATCAAGTTGAAATTCACGTCAGATGCGAGCGAGACTTCAGGCGTGACGGTCGTGTATGTGCCTGCTGGTTCGTGTGGCTGTATCGTGAGTAATTCAGTTTAAAATTGAAGTTGAAACCCAATCATGTCGGATTACACGTAGTGACATCACATGCTTTGAAAGAGGTGTGTGGTAATAGTGCAATGGATCGAATAGCACAGTATCACGGTGGTCGGCTCGTTTCTGTGAAGGTCGGGTAATCAGTCAGGACAACCCAAGAAGTGGAACACCGTCAACTGCAACGGACTACAACTCTCAGGATATCGTTAATGACAGTTTGAGATGGGATCAACGAAAAACACGTGACGGAACTTCATATGAGGTTAGAATATCTATATTTCACTTTACAGAACCGTAACTGGAAACTTAAACGTTAGAAAAGTTGCTGCCAGATGGAGTCCTCAGTATGTGAGTGAAGAGCAGAAAGCAGGTCGCAAAAGAATCGCAGAATTGCTTTAACTTTATCTAATAGAAGGAGAACAGTTTCTTAAAAAGATTATTGCAGTTAATGAAATCTGTGTGCAAGAAAATTCGTGCTTGCAGCTGGTCTTCTCATATTGCCAGATAGTGGAAGATCGCATGTTGCCCTACCAGACTTTTTTTTTAATCTCGTTTCTTTTGCTTTCGTTAGTTGCTTGTTCGGTTCATCTGCTCGGGGCGGACGTCGTAAGACATCCGTTTAAGTTCGTTGTTGATCGATTAGCTCAGATTTTTTTATTACAGAGGGCTGCTAACCCTCTGACCGAACACGCTGAGCTACCGTGCCGGTTTAGAATTGCTTTAACTTTATCTAATAGAAGGAGAACAGTTTCTTAAAAAGATTATTTCAGTTAATGAAACCTGTGTGCAAGAAAATTCGTGCTTGCAGCTGGTCTTCTCATATTGCCCGATAGTGGGAGATCGCATATTGCCCTACCAGTGAGAGGAACGCTCGAGAAATATGATGGGAAATACTTTTCCATCCACCATACAGTCCTGATATGAGCTCATCAGGCTTTGATTTGTTTCCTAAATTGAAGGAACAACTCCGTGGAAAACGCTTTGACGCAGAAGGAGCTCCCAGCGGGATGACCCGAGTAATCAGACAGCTGAACAATGAAGTTGCCCTCTCAAAAATACAGAAGTTGCCAAAACTTAGGGAAGCTGTCATAAATGAATACATTTCGTACGCCATGATAGCAGTGTACCAACTTTTATTGTTCGTAGATGACCGGTTTAACATCTACATGACATTTAAGTGCCTGCCAGAGGATTCATCGAACCACCTTCACGATACTCTATTATTTCAATCTCGTATAGCGAGCGGAAAGAACGAACATCTTTATCCTTCCATAAGAGCTCTGATTGCCCTTATTTTATCATGGTGATAGTTTCTCCCCATGCAAGTCGGCGACACCAAAATATTTTCGCAATCGGAGGAGAAAGTTGGAACTTGGAATTTCGTGAGAAGATTCTGCCGCAACGAAAAACGCCTTTGTTTTTATGAAGCCCATCCCAAATCCTGTATCATTTCAGTGACACTCTCTTCCATATACAAAATGTGCCGCTCCTCTTTGAACTTTTTCGATGTGCTCCGTCAATCCTATCTGGTAAGGATCCCACGCCGCGCAGAAGTATTCTAAAGAGCACGGACAAGCGTAGTGTAGGCTCTTTCCTTAGTTACATTTTCTAAGTGTCCTGCCAACGAAATGCAGTCTTTGGTTAGTCTTCCCGACAACATTTTCTATGTGTTCCTTCCAATTTCAGTTTTTCGTAATTGTAATTTAGTTGTATATACTGTCTCTTAGATTTGATTGATTTATCGTGTAATCGAAGTTTAACGGATTCTTCTTAGCACTCGTGTGAACACTTAACGTTATTTAGGGTCAATTGCCAACTTTTATAAATCTTTTTTTAATTTCTCTCGATCTTACGATGACTTTACTAGTCGATAAACGACAGCGTCATCTGCGAGATCACTGCACAGATTGTCTCCCAAATCGTTTATAAAGATAAGAAACAGCAAAGGGCCTATAACACTACCTTGAGGAAGTGCCAGAAATCACTTTTGTGTTACTCGATGACTTTCCGTCAATTACTACGAGCTGGGACCTCTCTGACAGGCAATCACGAATGCAGTCACATAACTGAGACGATATTTCATAAGCACGCAATTTAACTACAAGACGTTTGTGTGATACAGGGTCAAAAGCCTTCGTGCGAGTATAGAGCTAGTTGTGTTTCACAAGAACAATGTTTTCTAAATCCGTGTTGACTGTGTGTCAACAGACCGTTTTCTTCGAGGTAATGCATAATGTTCGAACACAATATGTGTCCTAAAATCATGATGCATATCGACGTTAATGATATTATGGGCCTGTAATTTAGTGGATTACTCCTACTACCTTTCTTCAATATTGGTGTGGCATGTGTAATTTTCAGGTCTTTGGGTACGGATTTTTCGTCGAGCGAACGGTTGTGTATGATTGTTAAGTATGGAGCTATTGCATCAGCATACCCCGAGAGGAACCTAACTGGTACACAGTCTGGACCAGAAGACTTGTTTTTATTAAGTGATTTACGTAGCTTCACCACTGCGAGGATATCTACTTCTACGTTATTCATGTTGGCAGCTGTTGTTGATTGCCACACTCATCTGATTTACGGAGAAAACGTAAGGATAATAGGTCAGGGGGGCTGGAGGCAGAATGCAATACATATAATGGATTATATAAGTATACAAAATTCCTCGTACCTTGTGGAACTTGCTATAAAATTGCCATGTTCCTTTACATGAAGTCGAAAGGCACTCCACATGTATACACTCCTGGAAATTGAAATAAGAACACCGTGAATTCATTGTCCCAGGAAGGGGAAACTTTATTGACACATTCCTGGGGTCAGATACATCACATGATCACACTGACAGAACCACAGGCACAGAGACACAGGCAACAGAGCATGCACAATGTCGACACTAGTACAGTGTATATCCACCTTTCGCAGCAATGCAGGCTGCTATTCTCCATGGAGACAATCGTAGAGATGCTGGATGTAGTCCTGTGGAACGGCTTGCCATGCCATTTCCACCTGGCGCCTCAGTTGGACCAGCGTTCGTGCTGGACGTGCAGACCGCGTGAGACGACGCTTCATCCAGTCCCAAACATGCTCAATGGGGGACAGATCCGGAGATCTTGCTGGCCACGGTAGTTGACTTACACCTTCTAGAGCACGTTGGGTGGCACGGGATACATGCGGACATGCATTGTGCTGTTGGAACAGCAAGTTCCCTTGCCGGTCTAGGAATGGTAGAACGATGGGTTCGATGACGGTTTGGATGTACCGTGCACTATTCAGTGTCCCCTCGACGATCACCAGAGGTGTACGGCCAGTGTAGGAGATCGCTCCCCACACCATGATGGCGGGTGTTGGCCCTGTGTGCCTCGGTCGTATGCAGTCCTGATTGTGGCGCTCACCTGCACGGCGCCAAACACGCATACGACCATCATTAGCACCAAGGCAGAAGCGACTCTCATCGCTGAAGACGACACGTCTCCATTCATCCCTCCATTCACGCCTGTCGCGACACCACTGGAGCCGGCTGCACGATGTTGGGGCATGAGCGGAAGACGGCCTAACGGTGTGCGGGACCGTACCCCAGCTTCATGGAGACGGTTGCGAATGGTCCTCGCCGATACCCCAGGAGCAACAGTGTCCCTAATTTGCTGGGAAGTGGCGGTGCGGTCCCCTACGGCACTGCGTATGATCCTACGGTCTTGGCGTGCATCCGTGCGTCGCTGCGGTCCGGTCCCAGGTCGACGGGCACGTGCACCTTCCGCCGACCACTGGCGACAACATCGATGTACTGTGGAGACCTCACGCCCCACGTGTTGAGCAATTCGGCGGTACGTCCACCCGGCCTCCCGCATGCCACTATACGCCCTCGCTCAAAGTCCGTCAACTGCACATACGGTTCACGTCCACGCTGTCGCGGCATGCTACCAGTGTTAAAGACTGCGATGGAGCTCCGTATGCCACGGCAAACTGGCTGACACTGACGGCGGCGGTGCACAAATGCTGCGCAGCTAGCGCCATTCGACGGCCAACACCGCGGTTCCTGGTGTGTCCGCTGCGCCGTGCGTGTGATCATTGCTTGTACAGCCCTCTCGCAGTGTCCGGAGCAAGTATGGTGGGTCTGACACACCGGTGTCAATGTGTTCTTTTTTCCATTTCCAGGAGTGTATGTTGACGAAAGGCACCCCACACGTATATGTCTTGATAAAAACCCAGTTGATCAAATGCACAACAATTCGCCAAATGCACACAGATGATAACAAGCGCTCAGTTAAAATCCTCATATCGTCTACGCATGCTGGTGGTTAACATGATTCTCACAAAATGCAGCACAGGTCCCCGCTGCCGGCGGAGTGTTAACATAGAGGCGACAGACCCTGTTGTCACAAGCAATGAATAGCGGTGCACCAGAAAGAAAGGTGGATTTTTCAATGTGCCCGATATAACAGTTAGGCATGCCACCTGCCTATACATTTAAAATTACCATGGGCTCGTGCTCCGCATTAAATCCGTAGTAATTACATAGAGTGTGCTTATTGACAGTGAGAAAATAACAGCAAAAATTATAAAATTTTAAAAAACCTAGTATCTTTAATTTACAAGCAGTGTGATGCAAATAAGAAAACCGCACTGCTATGAGCGGGAATGCTAAACCGGCCCGACCTGGAGGGGGCCCGCGAAGTAACACGTGGAAAAATGGAGGAGGTCGTGTGCAAGAACCATGTAAAGCTGAACTTACTTCAAAAGAGGATTGTAGCCTTATTGGATGCGAGTTGTCTACTACAGTATCAATCAGAATGATAATTACCATTAAAAATAATGTAGATGAGTACAATACAATTAAACATATGAATGGGTCATAAAAGTGCGTATATGAATACGTCACACAGTGCTTAGACGATGTCTGTAATCCATGATGTGAGTCAAGAACTATGATACATAGGAGCATTTAAACAAAAGAACAATAACGAAAATTAAGTAACTGGGCGAGTCCGTGGTCCATAAATGGTATTACGGCTAAGATAACAGACGGGATTGTTGTATCTGAGGGTGTATGTTTGGCAGTGTTCAAGTTAATGCAGTACACGATGAAATACTAAATGACTGCCGTGTGAGATACCTGTTAACTATTGGATGCAAAGTGTACATTCCTGATACAGTGTGACTTTTAAACTTTGGGGGGGGGGGGTCGCTTACCTAAACGGTTTGGGGGTAATGGTATTGTACCTACTGGCTGTTCTGCTATGTCTACTACTCTACGCTAGGATGTTCCTGAAGGTAGTTCTGTTATGCACACTTACATTCTCTGAAGCGGATGAAAAAAGACCTCCCCCGTCTGGCCAGCATACTGATATGTAGGCGCGTACAGCAGAACAGCCTGTATGTACCATCCCATTACCCCTTAACCTTTTGGGTAAGTTACCCCCGTTTAATAGTTACATTGTATGACGAATGTACACTTTTGCATCCAACACTTAACAGATATCTCACGTGGCAGTCTCAGCCCGGCTACTTGGTTTTCGTTAATGCTTAAATGATCCCATTTACAGTAGTTCTTGACACATAGCATGGATTACAGACGTCGCCTACGCGCTGTATGACGTATTAACATACGCACTATTACGACCCATTCATTCCTTTACTTTTATTGTAGTTATCTACACTATTTTTTGTGGCACATATACTTGTTTTTTTAAGTTGACGCCTTACACGCATTAAGGCCACCACCTGCCTATCTGCCTCTGGATTAGGTGACTTTTGAAGTAAGTTCAGCACCGCATGGTTTTTGTGCACTCCCGCCACCACCCGACCCTTTTTTTTTTTTTTACATACTGCCGATCTCGCGTCCTTGACAAAGTTAAAATATTCTTTAAACTTAATTATTCTTTCGACACTGAACATGAGCGAGAAATGTGGGAGCTGTTAGTAAGTAGTGTGTAGATGTTGCCAATCTTTTAGGAAATATTTTCACTGGGGGAGATGTAGTGGGGAGAATGTTCGGAGAACAGAAGAGGCTCTCTCCTGGAACAGCAGAGTATGCAGTAGCACTCCAAATATCACACATACCACGTGTCACAAAGAAAAACAAACCATTTGAAAGAGTAACTTGGGGGACTTTCACACTTAACAATCCTCCATCAAAACATGCAATCAACAAAAAATAAAATAAAATCTTTGAATTGCACAGTAGTTTGTGCTACTGAGCACTGGTGTCGAGACACAGAAATCCAACATGTAGTATTATCAGTGCATGAAAGGGCAAACACTTACTGCAGAACTGCTTCAAGGGGTGGAGGATCATGCATTTTTATCAGAAAAGGAACACAGTTCATTTCAAGAGATGACCTTAGTCCACTAAGTGAAGACACTTTGAAATATCAGCTATTGAATTAACAGGGCTTGATATCACAAAGAAATTAATCATTTTGTGTTTGTAGAGATCTCCCAGTAGTAGTGTGGAAACTTGTTTCAATAAATTAACAGAAGTTCTAGATAAAGTCTCAAGTCCAAAGGTCAAGCATAATTCTGTGTGTGGGCATTAACATCAACACTAATATCATAAATGAATCTAGTAGCCATCTCATAAATATCCTTCATAGTTTTGGCATGTCCCTGTTGGTCAATAGTGCAACAAGGGTTACTACAATTATTGCTTCAGTAATTGACTATGTGGCCGCAAACATGGACCGGGAAAAATGTAATGTAGCTGTAAAAGATCTCGGACTATCAGACCATATCTGTCAAATAACAACAGTAAAATCAGGCATCGAATCATTCCCTAAATTACAAGTCTACAAACGACATCTATCAGAAATCAGACTAAAATATTTTTCAGAAGAACTACCAAAACAAAGCTGGGATGAGGTGTATAAGGAAACCAATGTGAATATGAAATTCTCTAAATTCTCCACATTATTTAAATTCTGAAAATGCATTTCCAAAAGTATGCATTTATGTATCAACATCTCACAAAAACAGATGGATAACAGCAGGTATTAAGAAGTCCGTCGAAGCACTTAAATTCCACAGCTCCATAAAAAAGAGTCACAATGATCCAGGAGCCTTAAATTTCTATCATAGATACAAGAAGATCTATATCAAGGTGCCGATTGCTGCGAAAAAGTCATTTAATGGCAAAATAATATATAATTCAGAAAATAAAAGCAAAGCAGCCTGGGATGTTATAAAAAAGGATTTGGGGAGAGGCAAACAAAAGCAGAATAACAGACTGCTAGGGGAGGGGATAAGGTAATAAGCGATCCACAACACTTAGCAAACTATGTAAACGAGCCTTTTTCAAGTATTTCAGAGAAGCTACAGTAAAAATTCCCCAAAAGAAACATAACACCTGTAAATAATATTGCACTAAATACAATGAGGTTACTTCCAACCACAATAAAACTGTTCAAAAACTAAAAAATAAAGTCACTAGGCTTAGATGAAATACCAATATGTGTATTCAAACAATGCATAGATATTATATGAGGCCCATTAACAAATATAATAAATGAATCCTTCACCTCAGGGACATTTCCAGAGCAGTTAAAACAGGGAAGAGTTGTACCTATGCTTAAGAAAGGTAATACAGAAGACGTAGAAAATCACTGGCCCATTTCCCTGATGTCACCATTCTCAAAAATAATTCTAGCAATTATGGAAGACAGATTATAATAATAAATACAATCTTTTAAGCGAATCACAGTTTGGTTTCTGAAGTGGCAAAAATATGGAGTAAGTCAAAGTAAAATTCACAAAAGTTGTATTTGATGCTCTTGACAAAGATGAGTGTGTCACAGGCATAATTTTGGATCCTTATACAGTCGACCACGAGATTCTCTTAAATAAATTGAAGCATTAGGAATCAACCGATCCCTTCTTCTAATCAAGTTGTGCCACAAATTTCTCTTCTCCCCAATTCTATTCAGTGCCTCCTCAATATTTAAGTGATCTATCCATCTAATCTTCAGGATTCTTCTGTAGCACCACATTTCGAAAGCTTCTATTCCCTTCTTGTCTAAACTATTTATCGTCCATGTTTCACTTCCATACATCGCTACATTCCACACAAGTACTTTCAGAAAAGACTTCCTGACGCTTAAATCTGTAGTCGATGTTAACAAATTTCTCTTCTTCAGAAACGCTTTCCTTGCCATTTCTAGTCTGCGTTTTATATTCTCTCTACTTCGACCATCATCAGTTATTTTCCTCCCAAAATAGCAAAAGTCATCTATTACATTAAGTTTCTCATTTTCTAATTTAATTTCATCAGCATCACCTGATTTTTGCTTTTATCGATGTTCATCTTATATCCTCCTTTCAAGACACTGTCCATTCTGTTCAACTGCTCATCCAGGTCTTTTGCTGTCTCTGACACAATTACAATGTCATCAGCAAACCTGAAAGTTTTTATTTCTTCTCCATGGATTTTAACTCCTACTACAAATTTTTCTTTTGATTGCTTTACTGCTTGCTCAATACATAGATCGAATAACAGTGGGGACAGGCTACAACCCTGTCTCACTCCCTTCCCAACCACTGTTTCTCTATCATGCCCCTCGACTCGTATAACGGCCGTCTGGTTTCTATACAAATTGTAAACAACCTTTCACTCCCTGTATTTCACCCCTGCCACTTCAAAATTTGAAAGAGAGTATTCCAGTCAACATTGTCAAAAGCATTCTCTAAGCCTACAAATGCTATAAACGTAGGTTGGCCTTTCCTTAATCTATCTTCTAAGGTAAGTCATAAGGTCGGTATTGCCTCACGTGTTCCAACATTTCTACAGAATCCAAATTGATCTTGCCGGAGACCGGCTTCTACCAGATTTTCCATTCGTCGGTAAAGAATTCGTGTTAGTATTTTGTAGCCATGACTTTTTAAACTGATAGTTTGGTCATTTTCTCAGCTGACAACACCTGTGTTCTTCGGGATTGGAATTATTATATTATTCTTGAAGTCTGAGGTTATTTTGTCTGTCTCATACATCTTGCTCACCAGATGATAGAGTTTTTTAGGACTGGCTCACCCAAGTAGTTTTAATGGAATATTGTCTACTCCCAGGGCATTGTCTTGACTTAGGTCTTTCAGTGTTCTGCCAAACTCTTCATATATATCGTACCTCCCATTTCATGTTCATCTATATCTTCTTCCATTTCCATAATACTGCCCTCAAGTAAATCGCCCTTGTATATAGCCTCTGTATATTCCTTCCACCTTTCTGCTCTCCCTTATTTCCTTAGAGCTGGTTTTCCACCTGAGCTCATGATATTCATAAAGGTGGTTCTCTTTTCTCCAAAGGTCTCTTTAATTTTCTTGTAGGCAGTATCTATCTCACTTCTAGTGATATATGCCTCTACGTCCTTACATTGTCCTCTAACCATCTCTGCTGAGCCATTTTGCACTTCCTGTCGATCTCATTTTTGAGACATTTGAACTCTTTTTTGTCTGTTTTATTTACTGCATTTTTATATTTCCTCCTTTCATCAATTAAATTCAATATCTCTTCAGTTACCCAAGGATTTCTATTAGCCATTGTCTTTCTACCTACTTGATCCGGTGCTGCCTGCACCATTTCATCTCTCAAAACTACCCATTACTATTCATTTGTACACTCAATTCTTAGGTATGGCACTTTTTTGGGGAACAAATGGACATAAAATAAACACAATTTTGAAACTCCAGGAAAGATCCATTAGAATAATCAAAAATAGCTCATTGTAAAGGTCTATTCAAAACAATGGGGATTTTAATTGATCCTGTGAATACATTTATCAGTCAGATGAACACAGCAAAAACAACATCGGTAATTTCTGCACAAACAGCTCAGTTCATGAACACGGAGCAAGAGCTAGACTCAATTTACATTTACCAAGAAAACAAACATGAAACTCAAAACAGCATTTTCTACCAAGGAATAAAACTGTACAATAAACTGACAAAAGAGATTAAAGAGATTGCAAAAATACACTGACTTAAAAAGGCAGCTAAACAGTACCTGTTATACAATACGTTTTATACATTGAAGGGCTACTTAAATAAAACAGAGTAGGGGTTTGGGCAAAATGTTAAACAAAGAAATAATAATAATTATTATAAAACATCCAACATTCTACATAACATCTTCACACTAAGGTTTTTTCATTCTGTTTTCCTTTTCTAGACAAACGTAGCCCCAAGCTATGCATAGCACAATACTAACACCTCTTCCCCTGTCTGAGCTCAACATCTCTCTCATTACCGAGGAATGCTGACTCAGTTTTTCAGGACAGCAAATAGGAAGTTGCGGCACAGAAAATGGTCCAAAGATCACAAGTGTGTGTGTGTGTGTGTGTGTGTGTGTGTGTGTGTGTGTGTGTGTGTGTGTGTGTGTGTTTGTATGTGTGTATGTGTGTGTGTGTGTGTGTGTGTGTGTGTGTGTGTGTGTGTGTGAGTGTGTAGTGAGTGAAGTGTTGTGAAACAATGTGTGTATAATTTGTGCAGTGACTGATAGTGAGATATGAGTGAATAGTGTGGCATTACATTATTGAATAAGTTATTTGTTAAAGAAAAATTGTATACCAGGAGAAAATCTAATTATCGTTTCTAACTAGAAGTCTGTAATTGTATGTGTATACGAATTAGCTTAAATTGGTCTACACTTGTAAATACTTCGACATATCCTATATCCCTGTAAAAAGAGATCTACAGATGAATAAAGCTATTGCTACTACTAATAGATTCAGAAGGATGTAGCCTGCAGAAGTTACTCGGAGATGAAGTAGCTTGCACAGGATAGAGTAGAGCTGGATTAAACCAGTCTCTGGACTGAAGACCACAAGAACAACAATTCTCCAATGACTGAGCTGGCTTCAAAGGCGCAGTTAGGTTGAAGAAAACCTGTGGCTCTCACGAGTAATGTACCATATTCTACAGAAAATGTTGTAAAAGAATACAAGATCAAAATAGTCAATTTTCGGTATCCATTGATGCTTCAAATAAAAGCAATACAATTTTTAACGTTTAGGAAGTGTTTTATTGTGTTCACCCTCAGCTCAGCAAACCGTTTTACATATAAATAATCCGGATCTTCCAACAAACATTTCCGTGTAAGCCCACAGAGCAATAAGTGGCGTAATTTTGTCTTGTACGCCGCACATTGCTAAGGGCACGTAAATTGTTCTGGTCGGTGGCGCCGAGGATCCTGCGGTATCGCTAAAACAACTGGTTTTCGGTTGCACCGGTTCCCTTCGTCTCCAGTTTAACTTGTGTATTAAAAACGCTCGAAATAACTGGCTTCTGAAATAATCAATTTCCGGTTATTTACTGCTGTTCATTCCAGTAAAAAACGCATATTTCGAACATCCCCAAGGGAACACAAAATCAGGGATTCAGTTGTTACTCCGAGTTTACAACACGTCAATAAAATTATTAGTGTCTGTCAAATTTACCTTCTCTTTCAAGGAACATTGTGGATGTTTTCCGCTTATATGGTGCGGCACGTTTGTTGTGCCTCCTCCCGTGGCGGCAGGTTTTGTGCACTGCGCATACGCGCAAACTATTGGGCAACGACACGCGGCAACAAGTACATTATTCTCTCTGTCATGCTGTGCCGATTCTTTCGTCATGTGTTTATTGCTAGTTTCTAACATTGTTATTAACATAATGCTGGTCGCTTTTCCCAATTTTTATAACAGTCCAATATTTCAAAACAATGGAAATTTTATGAATAAACATTTCATTTAAAAACTGAAGATTTTAGTACTGTTGCTATGGAAAAGTGATATGCCGTTCTTTTTCCCAGTTATGAAAAAAATTAAAAAGCCTGTTATATCTGAGGCTAAACAATGGTACCGAAAAATACCGATTATTCAGAACTAAAATACCGGTATCGATTTTAACCAGTTAGTTTTTCCCATCCCTACCACCGAGCCTTGACCCGCGCCTTCGAAGTTCCTAGGCGACGGACCGGAAGGGACGTTTCAATGTAAATTCTTATTTTGAGAAAAATCCTGAAAGTTATTATAGATTTTATGTCTTGCGATTATAATTATTCTTTCCAATTTACTGTGCGGTTTTCTGATTCTGTTACTAGATGACAATGCGGTGACAATGCGTTATACACAGTATTGATTTCATTGCCCGTTTATACGGGGCTCCTAAAACCGGATTTCGTAAACCGATTTCCTAATACCGCTCTTGGGTGACCATGTAATCAATTCAGAATCTATTCTGGAAATCCGCTTCTAGTTTGCAGTTTTTCCAATTCCGCAATCTATTTTCGTTCCCATGTAAACGGAACCCGTTTCGACACGTGCTTTGTCTGTCAGGTTTTATTTTGTTTTTAAAATTGTTTGGCTATTAGGAACACTGGCTTTTTGTACAGTGAAGGATAGGTAGAAACATTAGACTGAAGCTGTTTACATCTCATTTAACTGAAGAGGAATAGTGACTGCGGTTTTCCAGGAGCCATATTTAACTGGGCTAGCAAGTCCTCTTCAGACGTTAAAATGTATATATACGACAGTGAAAATCAGTTTTATAATTTCAGTTTTCGTCTTTTGGAACAGGTGTCGCATGCAGACGTAGTGTGTATTTCTTCTACCTTCCAAAGCACAAAAATAATTAAGAGTCAAGTGTCACCGATGCAGCAGCGTGGTGACACATTATTGAGTTATAAAGAAAAGCGACATTGCGCCATACAGATTCTTGATATCAGTGAGGTGGGTAAAATTATTTATCATATCTCTTTTTAAAACGTATAAATTCTCGTTACTGAATTTTTCTCAGTATTAATTCATTAAAACTATTTAATAACCACGTTTTTCTGAAATAGCCGTCCTTGGCACTTTTTCTGTGAAAGTCCTATTTAGTCTCTTTTAGCCCTATAAGTACAATTGAGCCCTTTTAATTTCTTTAGGGTTAAGACCTTCAAATCCAGACCCTACTAATGAACATACCATCTCTACTAAAACAATTTCCATCCGAGGAAAGTATACAGGATGTTTCCGTAACGGACAGATACCATCCTCATATAGTTAAGGCTAACCGGCCATTGACGTTCTTCTTCTGTGCGGATGCTCACTTATTGCTCGAACTCTTACAGGACTCAGTAAGATTGTCTACTGCGAGTAATGATTGTAATGGACAGGGGAACTTCGAATGTAGTGTGTGGACATTAAGTTAGGAATGTAAGTCTAACGGGGAGCGTTCAAAGTCCTTGCAGTCGCACTATTCCCTGTGCCCTCGGTGGCTCAGATGGATAGAGCGTCTGCCATGTAAGCAGGAGATTTCGGTTCGAGTCCCGGTGGGGGCACACATTGATGTGTATCAACGCCTGTCGGCAGCGTGGGGTCTCGATTTAATTATCATTTCATTCTAGAGCGCTGCGTGGTCACCGAAAGAACAGATACCATCTTCACATGTAAAATGCGAGGGCGGTGGTGTTATGGTGTGGTTGTGTTTTTCGTGAAGGGGGCTTACACCCCTTGTTGTTTTGCGTGGCTGTCATAGCAAAGGCCTACATTGATGTTTTAAGCACCTTGTTGCTTCCCACTTTTGAAGAGCAATTCGGGGATGGCGACTGCATCTTTCAACACGATCGAGCAACTGCTCATAATGCACGGCCTGTGGCGGAGTGGTTACATGACAGTAACATTCCTGTAACGAATTGACCTGCACAGAGTCCTGACCAGAATCCTATAGCACACCTTTGGGATATTTTGGAACGCCAGCTTCGTGCCAGGCCTCACCGACCGGTATCGATACCTCTTCTCAGTGGAGCACTCCGTGAGAAATGGGCTGCCATTCCCCAAGAAACCTTCCAGCACCTGACTGGACGTATGCCGGCGGGAGTGGAAGCTGTCATCAAGGCTAAGGGTGGGTCAACACCATACTGAACTCCATCATTATCGATGGAGGGCGCCACGAACTTGTAAGTCATTTTCAGCCAGGTGTCCGGATACTTTTGATACTTCCAGAACCTGACTGAACGTATGCCGGCAGGAGTGGAAGCTGTCATCTAGGCTAAGGGTGGGTCAACACCATACTGAATTCCATCATTATCGGTGGAGGGCGCCACGAACTTGTAAGTCATTTTCAGCCAGGTTTCCGCATACTTTTGATCACATAGTGTAATTACTTGCAGAATAAGAAATGTTTTAGAGTAGGTAAGTAGCAGCAAATCATTTATGTATGGCCGGCCGGTGTGAGCGATCGGTTCTAGGCGCTTCGGTCTGGAACCGCGCGACCCCTACGGTCGCAGGTTCGAATCCTGTCTCGGGCATGGGTGTGTGTGATGTCCTTAGGTTAGTTAGGTTTAAGTAGTTCTAAGTTATAGGGGACTGATGACCGCAGATGTTAAGTCCCATAGTGCTCAGAGCCATTTGAACCATGTATACTCTTATCCGAAGTTAGTCAGTGACATATTGAGAAGTATGCATCATTGTGTTGTGTGTCAGGAACTGTAGCCTTTGCTGTTTTTGTACAAATACAATGAATCTTTTGATACAATATTATTAACATTACTATTATTATTACTGTTATTATTATTATTTACATCATAAGTTTTACTTATTTTCTGTGAGAGCTCGTACTTCACATTTTCCACCGGACCGCAAAAACATGTCTGCAGCAGATTGCTTGTGGTCTGCCACTGTGTTGAATGGTTCTGATGAGGCTTGTCACAGCGATCCAGATTTGAAAACAGCTACCCATAAATAAGTCACAACTCCTTCTTAGTAACACGAGCAAGCGTCTTATATTTGTGTCGAAGTAGTTTTTTTTGCTTTCATTTCGTGGCGTTGTACACTGAGCATGACAAAGTAATAGGTGTTCACGAAGCCGTGTGACGTTGAAGAAATTCTGACGTCATTTTGAGAAAGTATATCGAGAACAGAATTGAAACATCACCAAGTCGCAACTGTCATAGTGTTCACTACATACTTTTACCGTAACTGTCATGATTGTAACCGAATTGTTCAATTGTTCATTAACCATCTGCACGAATGAATTTGAATAACTCTGTTTTTAAATAACTGTGTAGGTATACAAACGTAACCTTGCGAGGGACGCTTCATAGGAGTCATTAATCAGCATAATACGTTGTCCGTTGTAAAGTTCGCTTTTGGGGCGTCTACGATCAAACCGATAAGGCAGCCTGTCCCACACGCACAACCGAAATGGACAAACATTTTCTGCAGCTTGAAACGTGTGATTGTGATTCCGTCAGCGAAAGAGAGCCTCTAACATTTCTGCATCCCAGCAATAAACCACTCTGTGTGCTGTGGCGATGCGTTCCCCTTTAATGGTGTCGTGCCGTTGCTCAGCAACGGGTTCTGCGGTGCTTTGTGCTTGAAGAATATAGCATTCACAACCCGCACTAAGCGAGAGCGTATCTAGGTCACCAATATCTACATCTACATCCATACTCCGCAAGCCACCTGAGGGTGTGTGGCGGAGGGTACCTTGAGTACATCTATCGGCTCTCCCTTTTATTCCAGTCTCGTATTGTTCGTGGAAAGAAGGATTGTCCGTGTGCCTCTGTGTGGGTTCTAATCTCTCTGGTTTTATCCTCATGGTCTCTTCGCGAGATATACGTAGGACGGAGCAATATACTGCTTGACTCTTCGGTGAAGGTATGTTCTCGAAACTTCAACAAGAGCCCGTACCGAGCTACTGAGCGTCTCTCCTGCAGCGTCTTCCACTGGAGTTTACCTATCATCTCCGTAACGCTCTCGCGATTACTAAATGATCCCGTAAAGAAGCGCGCTGCTCTCCGTTGGATCATCTCTATCTCTTATATCAACCCTATCTGGTACGGATCCCACCCCGGTGAGCAGTATTCAAGCAGTGGGCGAACAAGCGTACTGTAAGCTACTTCCTTTGTTTTCGGATTGCATTTCCTTAGGATTCTTCCAATGAATCTCAGTCTGGCATCTGCTTTACCGACGATCAACTTTATACGATCATTCCATTTTAAATCACTCCTAATGCGTACTCCCAGATAATTTATGGAATTTACTGATCCCAGTTGCTGGCCTGCTATACTGTAGCTAAATGATAAGGGATCTTCCTTTCTATGTATTCGCAGCACATTACACTTGTCTACAATGACATTCAATTGCCATTCCCTGCACCATGCGTCAATTCGCTGCAAATCCTCCTGCATTTCAGTACAATTTTCCAATGTTACAACGACTCGATGTACCACAGCATCATCTGCAAAAAGCCTCAGTGAACTTTCGCTGTCATCCACAAGGTCATTTATGTATATTGTGAATAGCAACGGTCCTACGACACTCCCCTTGCGGCACACCTGAAATCACTCTTACTTCGGAAGACTTCTCTCCATTGATAATGACATGCTGCGTTCTGTTATCTAGGAACTCTTCAATCCAATCACACAATTGGTCTGATAGTCCATATGCTCTTACTTTGTTCATTAAACGCCTGTGGGGAACTGTATCGAGCGCCTTGCGGAAGTCAAGAAACACGGAATTTACCTGGGAACCCGTGTCTATGGCCCTCTGAGTCTAGTGGACGAATAGCGCGAGCTGGGTTTCACGCGATCCTCTTTTTTTCGAAATCCATGCTGATTCGTACAGAGTATATTTCTAGTCTCCAGAAAAGTCATTATACTCGAACATAATACGTGTTCCAAAGTTCTACAACTCTGTAACGCTTCTGATGCCCACGATACAAACTTTACCTTAATTTGTAATCATCAGTCTTCTGACCGGTTTGATGTTACCGACCCAGGCGGTGCAATGGATAGCAAACTGGACTCGCGGTTTAAATTCCCATACGGCCTTCGACACTTAGTTTTCCGTTATTTCCCAAAATCACTGTATTTCCCAAACTCACTCCAGTCAAGTGCTGGAATGGTTCCTTCGAAAAGTGACGGTCGATTTCTTTCTCCACGCTTGTCCTCAGTCTCTAGTGACCGCACTGTTTACGAGACGTTGAACTCTTTAATCTTCCTTTCTTTCGTTTGATGCAGCCCGTAACGAATTCCTCTCCTGCGCCAAAGTATTCATCTCAGAGAGCCCCTTGCACCCGACGTCCTTTATTATTTGTTGGATACATTACAATCCCTGCCTTTCTGTAGAGTTTTTACCCTCTACAGCTCCATCTAGTACTACAAAAGTTGTTTTCCGGTTGCTGACAGATCCTATCATCCTGTCCCTTCCTCTTGTTAGTGTCTTCCATTTGTGTCTTTCTTCTCTGTTTCTGCGCAGAACCTCATTATTCCTTACCGGTCCACCTAATTTCCAACGTCCTCCTGTAGTACCACATCAATGATTATCTTATTTTCCGTTTTTTCCACACTCTGTGTTTCACTATCATACAATGCTTTGCTCCAAACTTACATTCTCAAAAGTTTCTT
This sequence comes from Schistocerca gregaria, assembly GCF_023897955.1. Taxonomy (NCBI): domain Eukaryota; kingdom Metazoa; phylum Arthropoda; class Insecta; order Orthoptera; family Acrididae; genus Schistocerca; species Schistocerca gregaria. The sequence goes on along the minus strand of NC_064920.1, from coordinate 1,045,621,814 downwards.
GCTTAAATTGAGGTCTATATTTTTTCCGTTTTTTCCACACTCTGTGTTTCACTATCATACAATGCTTTGCTCCAAACGTACATTCTCAAAAGTTTCTTGCTTAAATTGAGATCTATATTTCACTCTAGTAGTCTTATTTTTGCCAGGAATATCCTCCTTGCCTGTACTACTCTACATCTACATCACTACTCTGCAAACCACTGTGAACTGCATCGAACAGGGTACGTCCCATCATACCCGTTATTAGGGTTTCTTCCCGTTCCATTCACTTATTGAGCGTACGAAGAATGATTTTTTAAATGCCCCCGTGAGTGCTGTAATTAATCGAATCTTGTCCTCGCGACCCTAACAAGAGAGATGCTTAGGGGGTTGCAGTATGGGGGCTGATCAACAAAGACTGAGATTGTCCTTTTTCCTTGTAGTTCCTGTGACAGTTTCTTATTTGTAACTTGAATATCTGAAAAGAGTGATTTTTTTATGTATAATGTTGGTAGTAATGCTGTATTTTGTTGATAGTCAATGCGTTTCGCATGCAAAACAATGGAGGCAGCGCTGGAGGAGTAGTACAGCACAATAAAATTGTGTGTTCATTTAAACCTTTTATCAACTGAAACTTCGAAAAAGTGCCACAAGCGTATGGTAAAGGCGCACAATTTCCGGCTACAGTGTATGGGTCAGTCAAGGACTTCAAAAAATGGTTCAAATGGCTCTGAGCACTATGGGACTTAACATCTGAGGTCATCAGTCCCCCATAACTTAGAACTACTTAAAGCTAACTAACCTAAGGACATCGCACACATCCATGCCCAATGCAGGATTCGAACCTGCGACCGTAGCAGTCGAGCGGTTCCGGACTGAAGCGTCTACGACCGCTTGGCCACCGCGGCCGGTGACTTCAAAGAAGTTCGACCTTTCTGTGTTAAGCAAGGTGAGCCTGGTGTCTAGGCTTCTGCTGTGACTCATGTCAACATCAACACAGCTGCTGTGATTGTCCGTGAGCGTCGGCGGATAACATGACACAACTTCAGTGAAGCTTTGAGAATTTCATATGACACTGCCTTTACGATTGTACATGATCACCTCCATGTTACCCGCGTTGGTGCTCGTTAGTGCCACGTCTGTTGACTCCTGAACAAAAGGCTGTGCGAATGGAGACAAGCAGTGAGGTGCAGCGTCTCTTTGCCGATGGATTGGATGAAATTCTGGAATCGATTACTACTGGTGATGAGTCATAGCTGCATCATTACGATCCTGAAGGAAAACGGCCAGCACAGTGTGGAAGTAGCCAGGTTCTCCAACACCGAAGAAGGTGAAAGTTGTTCCAGTTTCATGAAAAGCGATGGCGATCACATTTTTTGACTGTCATGGAATGATTTAACAGCGTGTAGTTTCCCCTCACACTACTGTTACAGCAGCATACTACATGCCAGTATTGGCTTAACTGAGAAAAACATTGCAAGGAAACAGTCAGAACTTTCTAAGACTGGTTGGCGACTTCATCAAGACAGTCCACGGCGTCATGTCTCAAATGAAGTCATGAAGTTTCTGGCTCAATTCAGCATTACCTAAGGCAAAGCTTCAGCGTATCCGATTTGAGAACTCTGTAGCAGTGCTGAAAAAAAGTGAGGCTGTTCTCAAAGACCGGACAAAGAATACCCTACACCCTGTGCTCGAGGACTGGTAGAGACGCTATAAAAAGTGCATTCACGTAGAAGGAGAGTATTCTGAAAAAGATTATGTAAATATTGAAATCGACTAATAAACATCTGTAAAAGTAAAAGTACCTGTTGATCATTTAAAGCCGCTTCTTGAAATTTTCTACGTATGCTTTATCGCCATAGCTCACGTCTATCATCAAGAGTCTGCTAGTGCATTTCTTCTGCAGCTTTGCAACTCTATCCCGCTAGTCAAACAAGCCTGTAATCATTTGTGCTGGCTTTCTCTGTATACGTTCCAAGTCCCATATTTGTCGTATATGGTTCAGATATCAGACACTTGAGTCGTATTCTATAATGGGTTGCATGAGTGATTTTTAAGCAATCTTCATTGTAGACGGGTTGCATTTCCCCAGTTCTCTATCAATAAACCGAAGTCGGCCACCCTCTTGACCCACGACCGAGCCTATGTGATCAGTCCATTTCACATCCCTAAGAAAAAAATTAGCCAAGATTTCTGTACGAGTTTATTTCCGTTGTTGCTTCTTCGATGTATAGGTCGAATAGTGGGGGCGAAAGAGTGCGTTGCTATCCTACACCCTTTTTGAACTGAACTCTTCGCTCTTGGTCTTACATTCTTCTTGTTCCCTCTTGGCTCTTGTATTCTACGAGAGCTGCCCAAAAAGTAATGCACCGCATTTCTTTTCTTCAACAATTCTTTGTTGAACATTTTGCACACATGAAAAAATGGTGTTTTATCTACACACCCTATTTTCCCACGCAATCTCAGTCCCTTTCTATCACCTTCCTTCAGCACGAAACAAGGGCGTGTATGCCCTGTCGGTACCAAATCTTGTCCTGGAGGCGGAGCGACTTCTTCACTGTGAAAATCACCTCATCATCCTCAAAATGTCTTCCACAAATGACATCCTTTAATGGCCCAAATAAATGGAAGACCGAGGGGGCTGGGTCAGCACTGTAGGGTGGATGGAGTAACACCATCCAACCCTGTTTTGCGAGGTGTTCAACAGTCCTCAGATTTATGTGAGGCCGAGAGTTATCGTATTGCAGCAAAACATCTCTTGGGTAGCTGTGACGCCGAAGTCGCAGGAAGCGCGTCTTGAGTTTTGTTAATGTGTTGTCATATGCTTCTGAAGTAATGGTACCGCCTCTGGCATGACATCAATCAGAATCACACCTTCACAGTCCCAGAATACGGTGATCATGACCTTACTGGCCGAAGCAGTTGCTTTGAATTTTTTTCTTCTGTGGAGGGTGGGAATGGCACCATTCCATCGACTGTCGTTTTGCTTCCGGCTCAAAATGGTGAACCCAGGTTTCATCACCTGTCTCAATCCGGGGCTAGACGTCCTCCGCCTCAGCTTCAAAACGTTGCAACAAATCAAGACAAATATCTTTTCTCTGCGATTTGTCATCCACCGTTAGACACCACGGGACCTGTCTTGCACACACTTTTGGATATCCAAGAGCGCAGATAATTGCAGTCACACTTCCTTTGCTGATTGACAGATACAGCGCCAACTGCCGAGTCGTAAGGCGTCTGTCGTCGCGAATGACAACATCAGCTCGCTGCAACATGTCAGGTGTGGCAGCCGTGCATGGTCTCCCCGTCCGCTGCAGATCGTGGACCTCCGCCTAACCGCCTTCTGATGACCTCAGCCTTCGTGCCCAGCGACTAACTATACTTCTGCCGACAGCAGATGCTCCATAGATTTTGCACAAGCGTTTGTGAGCACTTCCCACAGTTTATTTTTCTACCGTGAGAAATTCAATGACGTCACGTTGCTTGTAACGTACATCACCAACGACCTATATATGTAGTTTATATACCTCCTTGTACATGGCTTACAGACACCATTTTGAAACTGTCCTGCAACTACGCTATCTGTCGGAAGTGACGGAAACTTGGCGCGCGCTCTCAGGAGACTTCAAGCAATACATATGTAAAGTTTCACATCCGTAGCACTGTTCTCGTCTGAGAAAAAAATGCTACGCATTACTTTCTGAGCAACCTTCGTCTATTACCTGTCTTTCTCCTCTTCTATCTGCATCTTTTCTCAGAATTTGGAACATATTACGCAGTCGTAAAGTTTCTAACATTCTTTCTAGGTCCACAGATCCTATTAAAGCATCTAGCTTTATTTTAGTCTTGCTTTCATTACCAAGCGCAACGTCAGACAGCCATTCTGGTGCCTTTACCTTTCCTAAGACTGATCGACATCTAACAGATCGTCCGTTTTATTTTCCATTCTTCTGTATATTATTGTTGCCAGCAACTTGCATGGATGAGCTGTTAACCTTAGGCCTAAGTGTGCGATAGTTTTCGTATTTGTCTGCCCTTGCTTTCTTCAGTATTGTGTGGACGATATTTTTCTCAAAGTCTGAGGGTATGTCTCAATCTCATAGATCCTACACACCAACCTGAACAATCGTTTGGTTGATACGTCCTTCCAGTGATATTAGAAATTCCGTAGGAATGTTATCTATGGTATCCGCCTTGTTTTATCGCACGTTTTCCAAAGTTCTGTTAAATCCTGACTATAATACCGAATGTCCTAAGACTTCTATATTGACTCCCATTCCTTTCTCAATCACGCCATTAGACAAGTCCTCCCTTTCATAGCAGAGGCCTTCAGTGTCCTCTTACCGCCCATCCGCTCTCTGTTTTGTGTTTAACGATGGAATTCCCTTTGCACCTTTTATTTTTTACTCTCTTGCACTTACTTACACTAATAGTTGTTTTAAGTTTTCTATATGCTGAATCAGTCCTTCAACGCCAGTTCCTTTCGATTCTACCTATTTTTCCTGTCGTTGTCTTGTCTTGGTCTCCCTGCACTTCCTATTTCTTTCATTCCTAAATGATCATATTGCTTATTCCCTTTCTGTCCGAATACTTTTGTACTTTCCTTCTTTCGTCGCTCAATAGCTGTATTTCTTCTCTTACCGAAACGTTATTCACAGTTACCATTCTTATACCTATGTTTGTCTTTTCATCTTCTATGATAGCTCTTTTTAGAGGTGTCCATTCGTGTTCATCTTAACTGCATCCTGTGATATTCATTATCACAATATCTACAGATCTAGGGCACTTCAAACGAATCTCATCATTCCTCAGTACTACAGAATCCCACTTCTTTCCACATTGTTTCTTCCGGACGCTTGTCTTAAACTTCAGTGTGCTCTTCACCATTACCAAATTGTGATCTGAGTCTACATCTGCTCCTCGGTACGCCTTACAATACAGTGTGAGATTTCGGAATCTCTCTCTGACCTTGAGGTAAAGTAATTGGAATCTTCTGGTGTCTCTGGGGCCTTTCCAAGTATACCTCCTCTTCTTGTGAGTCTTGAATGGAGTACTCGTTATTAGTAGCTGTAATTTGTTGCGGAAATCAGTTAGTCTTTATCCTCTCTAATTGCTACTACCATGCCCATATAGTCTCGTTACCTTAACTCCCCCCCCCCCCCTCCCCTATGAACCGTTGACCTCGCCGATATGGGAAGGAATGCGTGCCTCAACGATACAGATAGCCGTACCGTAGATGCAACAACAATGGAGGGGTGTCTGTGGATAGGGCACACAAATATGTGTTTTCTGAAGACGAGCTGCCTTTTCAGTAGTTGCAGCGGCAACATTACGGATGACTGACTAGTGTGACCTTGCAACATTAGCCAACAAGGCGTTGCAGTGTTGGTACTGCGAACAGCTGAAAGCAAGGGAAACCTACATCCGTTATCTTCTCTCCCCCTGCGCCTTCCCCCCCCCCCCCCCCCTAAGGGCATGCAGCTCTACTATCTGGCTTAATGATGATGGAATCCTCTTGCATGAAATATTCTGGAGGTAAAATAGTCACCCATTTGGATCTCCGAGCGGGGACTACTCAGCAGGATGTCGTCATCAGGAAAAGTAAAACTGGCATTCTGCAGGTCGGAGAGTGGAATGTTGGATACCGTAATCGGGATGAGAATTTAAAAAGGGAAATACATAAGTTAAGTATAGTGGAATGAGTGAAGTGCAGTGGTAGACAGAATAAGACCTATCGTCAGGCCAGTAAAGGGTTATAAACACAAAATCAAACAGGCGTAATGCAGACGTAGGTCCAATAATGAATAAGAAAATAGGAATGCGGGTAAGCTACTATGAACAGCACAGTGACGCGTTCTCGTGTTAGACACAAAACCAACATTCAATACGGTAGTACAAGTTGACATGCCAGCTAGCATTACAGATGATGAAGTGGTTGAAATAATTCAGATAATTACAGGAGACAATAATTTATTTATGTTAGGTAACTAGAAATCCGTAGAAGGAAAAGGAAGAGAAGTAAAAATAACACAAGAACGAGGACTGGAAGAGAGGAGTGAAAGTGGAAGCCGTGTAGTAGATTTTACACAGGGTATAACTTAATCACCGCTAACACTTAGTTTAAGATGGAAGAAGACTGTATACGTGAAAGGGATATGGGACACTGGAAGGCCTCATCAGATTATGCTACGGTAAGACAGACATTTCAGGACCAGATTTTAAACTATAGGAAATTTCCAGGTGCAGACGTTGAGTCTGGCCATAATTTATTGGTAAAACCGGATAAATTACAAAAAGATAAAAGATTAAAGAGACCGGTCAAGGGTCCGGGATGAACGGGGGGAACTAGATGTTGTTGAGAGTTTCAGAAAGGGCATCAGCCCACCATAGACTGAAACTGGGCAAAGAAATATAATAGAAGATGAATGGGTAGCTTTGAGATAGGAAATAGGTAAGGCAGCAGAGAATAACGCAGGTAAAACGGCAAGGCCTAGTTTAAATCCCTGGATAACTCAGAAGATAAGAATTTAATTGATATAATTTACGAAATAAAATATAAAGATGTAACAAATCGTGTAAGCGAAAGCGAAAGGAATACAGTCGTCTAAAAATTGAGACTGACAGAAAGTGCAAAATGGCTGAGCAGGAATGGCTAAAGAGCTAATGCAGGGTTGTAGAATCATGCATAACTAACGGGAAGACAGAGACTGCTTATAGGAAAATTAAAGTGAGTTTTGCAAAAAAAGAGCAGCAGTTGTATGAATAACAAGAGCTCAGAAGATAAGCCAGTAAAGAAAGTAAAGCTGAAAGGTAAAAGGGACATAAAGAGGCTCTGTATAAGCGAAACAAACGTGAGGACAATATTATAAAAAGAAAAAGCGAAGAAGGTGAAATGAAATAGAGTATTTGATACTACAAGCAGAATTTCACAGAGTACTGAAAGAGCTAAGCGGTAACAAGGCCCCTGGAATTGATGATATTTCCTCAGCATTATTGAAAGCCTTGGGAGAGCCAACCATGACAAAATTATTCCATCTGGTGCACAAGATTTATGAGACAGGCAAAATACGCCTCAGACTTCAGGAAGAAAGCAGTAATTCCAGTTCCAAAGAAGTCAGATGCAGACATGTATGAATACTACCGAACTGACCGTTCACTAAGTCGTGATTGCAAAGTGCTGATGCGTATTATTTAGAGAAGAGTGTAAAAACTGGTAGGAGGCGACCGCAGGAACATCAGTTTGGATTCGCTAGAAATGTAGGAATACACGAGGTTGTACTGACCCTACGGCTTATCCTAGATGATAGGTTGAAGAAAGGTGAATCTAAGTTTATAGTACTGGATTCATAGATTGAGCGAAAGCTTTTGACAAAGTTGACTGGACTACGCTCTTTAAAATTTTGATGCTATCAGGGATGAGATGCAGGGAGCGATATGTTATTTACAACTTGTACAGGACCCAGACTGTAGTTACAAGAGTCGAAGCACATCAAAGGGAAGCCGTATTTGAGAAGGGAATGAGACGGGGCTATAGCCGATCCCCGATATTATTCAATCTACACATTGAGCAAGCAAAGGAAACCAAGGAGAAACTTCGAAGGGAGTTCAAACTCATGGAAGGAAATACAAAACGTTAAGGCTTACCGACGATATTATAATTCTGTCAAAGACGGCAAAAAACTGATAGCACATTTGAACGGAATAAGCTTGAAAAGAGATTATAAGATGAACATCAGCAAAAATAAAACAAAGGTAATGGACTGTAAATGGTTTAAATCAGGCGATGCTGAATGAATGCATTAAGATATGTGAAACTAAAAGTAATTGCGAATAAGGACTACCATCAGCTCTAGAATGGAATGACGACAATGAAAATTTATGCCGGGCTGGGACTCGAACCCGAATTGCCCGCTTACCGCGAGCAATCGCCTTACCATTTATTTTTTGACCTCGTTTTGTTCGTGATGTTCGTTTCGTTTGTTCGGGGCGGACGTCCTAAGACACCCGTTCGATTTCATCGTTGACCTATTTACTCAGCTTTTTTATTACACGTTGAGCTACCGTGCCGGCATCCATTTGGCTAACCGTGCATGACTCGCGGGCAGACCCAAACCTCCATATGCCGTCAAGCATGAGCCGTGGGTCTGCCTGCGAGTCGCGGGTTCGAGTGATGTGTTTCGTTATGGCTGTGATCGCCGCAGTGCCTGTTCCTTCTGACACCATGCATATCCAAAGGAACTTTGCATCGTAATCAGAATAACAAAGGCACTGCAATATCGTACTAAAAGCAATGGATAAGTTTAACTAGCCGAGCAACAAAATAACTGAGGGTGTCCAAGGTAGAGTGAATATAAAACGCAGACTGGCTTCAGCGAGAAGAACATTTATGAAAAAGTTGAATTTATTAATACATAATATAAATTTAAGTTTTAAGAAGTCTTTTTCTGAAAGTATTTGTAACCTCTTACGGAAATGAAAGACGGACGATATGCAGGTGCGTAGTACCAACTGAGCCTGAAAGCATTCATTCTGGGAAGCTATTGGATCTGCATCAGCTGAGCTACTGAGAAGCAATTCCCTCTCCAGTGCTCAGTTACTAAATTAATTGCTGTCGCGCAATGGATTTGCTATTATCAAAAGAGTGACTACTTCTCATTACTTTCGCCTTTCTTCGATTTCCTCTCAACCCATATCCTGTACTCATTACACTGTTCATTCCATTCTGCAGATCATGTAATTCTTCTTCACTTTCACTCTGGATAGCAATGTCGCCAGCAAATCGTACCACTGAAATCCTTTCTCTTTGAATTTCAGTTCCACTGCTGAACCTTTCTTTTATTTCCATCATGCTTCTTCGATGCCGGCCTCTGTGGTCGAGCGGCTCTAGGCGCTGCAGTCCGGAACCGCGCTGCTGTTACGGTCGCAGGTTCGAATCCTGCCTCGGGCATGGATGTGTGTGATGTCCGTAGGTTAGTTAGGTTTAAGTAGTTCTAAGTCTAGGGGACTGATGACCTCAAACTTTAAGTCACATAGTGCTTAGAGCCTTTTGAACCATTTGAGCTTCTTCGATGTATAGTTTGAATAGAAGGGCCGCGGGACTTACCGTTTTTAATACAACTTCGTTCTTTGTCTTCCACTCGTATTATTTCCTCTTGGTTCTAGTATATATTGCAAATTATCCGTCTTTCTTTACAGCTTACCCCTATTTTTCTAACAATTTTGAGCATTTTCGACCATTTTACATTGTCGAACGCTTTTTCCAGGTCAACAAACTCTATGAACGTGTCTTGATTTTTCTTCAGTCTTGCTTGCTATCACGTCATCAGACACGTCTTCCTCCTCGGGAAAGCCTTCAACGTACAAAAGCAATAAAAGTGTGCAGCGTGGAAAATGGACTCACTGACTACTGAATTAAAATCTTGGCCTAAATGAATCCAATTTTCCAATTATGTTCAGTGTGCGTAGGTGAATCAATGACATGGACATGAGATTTAATTCTGCACACAATAAAAGGAACGTCTAATAAGAGCAGGTTATTGAGATACCTTAGCATTAATTAATATGGAAAAATTCTGAAAAAGAGAAATAGGGATGAAAAATAATCATCATCCTAGATTGTTAGTTGTGTGAAACATTGCCGTGGTAGACACGCCGCGATTATACAAGATGTGTGAGAAAAGTAATGAAAGTGGTGGTGGCGGTTAGTGTTTAACGTCCCGTCGACAACGAGGTCATTAGAGACGGAGCGCAAGCTCGGGTTAGGGAAGGATAGGGAAGGGAATCGGCCGTGCCCTTTCAAAGGAACCATCCCGGCATTTGCCTGAAACGATTTAGGGAAATCACGGAAAACCTAAATCAGGATGGCTGGAGACGGTATTGAACCGTCGTCCTCCCGAATGCGAGTCCAGTGTGCTAACCACTGCGCCACCTCGCTCGGTAATAATGAAAGTGACAGCCCGTCCAGATGATCAGTCAAAGTTTGAGCGCCGTATGGCCATTACGTGATTTTTAATAGCATCAGTGAAGATGCATATTTGTTGTGAGTGACGAAAATGGAACAAAGAAATTTAGAGCAATGTTATGCCATCAAGTTTTCTCTTGATCTTGGGGAATCCCCGGGTGACCTTTGAAAAGTTGAAACAGGTCTTTGGGGAACTTTCGATAGCACTAATCATTTTTGGAAGGCCTAGAACACGTCGAAGATGAACCTGCTCTGGCCTGGGGGACCTTCAACTTCAAATGCTGATGAAAAAGTTTGCGTGCTTTTGTGAGACTGATCCTCCAAGACAAACTGTCAACCAAGTGTTTTACAGTGATGTCCTTGAAAGGCTCAGGAAAAGAGTGAATCGAGTGAGACCGGACATTGCAGGCAAGTGGGTGCTGTATCACGGCAATGCCCCATGTCACAGGGTCACTTTCATCACGGAAGTTCTAACCTCAAAAGATCATTCCTATTGTTCCGCAGCTCCCCTGTTCACCTGATCTGAGTCCTTATGACTTTTTTCTTTTCAGGAAATTGAAAAATGTTTTAAAACGTCTTTTTGCGACTCTGGAGAACATCCAAAAGAATATGACATACATGTTAAGACCCTATCAGCTGAAGGCCTTCATCGCTGCTACCAAAACTGGGAACGACTCCTCCAGTATATAGTTGCAGAAGGGAACTACTTTCAAGAAGACAATATTGTTGATTGGAAGAAAAAACTTTGGTAGAGTAAAAAATGCATTACTTTTCTCACACACCTCGTCAGAACATACCAAATAACATGCAACTACTCCTTCTCGTTCGATCTTGAATCAGCCTTCACGAAATCAGCTAAGTATCAAAAAACACCCAACTCACCGTAATCGTTGAGTCAAAATGTAGACTGCGGATGGTGCATGTGGCTGTTCCTGAAACTCGTCAGGCAGCATTCGGGCCGCCTTTATTGCGCCCTTCTGCGCCCACGGGAGAAAAGTCTGGTCTAAGTCCGGAATCGAAGTTTACTACTTGTGGTCAGAAACCGAAGTATCTTTACAGCTCTAAGCCTGAAAAATAGGTAGTGCCTCCCTCTCACGTCCCCTGTCACTGCTATATGCCTACTCCATGACAAAAATATTCACCAGTACTCGACGACAGCATTAACTGTTAAGTTGCTGTTATACTCCCACCAAAGCAGTGTGCGAAAAGCGTTCGCCAATCAGAAGTTTCTCCGTCTATGGTGTTTTGAGAAAATTTTGAGGCGTGAACCTACGTCACTGATTTTCTTTTTTAGCTCGCCAATGCACAGCCTTCACGCGCAGAGTATCAGAAAGACAGCTCCACGCCTTCCACTCTCAACCCCAATTTTGAAGAGTGCACAATAAGCTCATTTCTTGAAAGCTGTTGGAAGATTCCCTAACACCATGGAGCCTGCGTCAAGTGGACGCTTTCACCCGGTGACGGAAAAACACGGGACACAAAGCTGAATAGCTCGAATTTTTTTATGCCCGGCAGTGAGACAAGAGTCTTTTCAAACGTTTCCTCACCCAACCTGCCTTCCTTGAAGTCATCAGATTGTGCCCAATAGCACAATACCAAGTGCAGAGCACTTTGCCGTACCTGAGCTTAGTTGTAAAAGTGGCCATTTATTTGCTTCAGGTCAATCTCCACAGTTCATCGCTTGAAGGTTTTAGGTGGATTCGTGCATTGTGTGTTGCACTCCTGCAGCTGGTGGAAAAACTACACTGTGGCTGCCAGGATGGTACCGGACGGAAGATTTAACGTCGGCAGCTTAGCTACACCAGATGGCCAGATTCGTCACCCCTCCCCTTCTCGGTGAGGTCTTACAAGACGCTTGTGTTTCTAAGTCGTCTCACGGTGGTAATTTTGTCCTGTAATCACCACTGTGGCTAACAGTTGAATGTGGATCGGGCGCGAGGCGTGTTGAGATAGTCCGCGCAGTTGCGCTAATGCTGTGTCCTGGATGGTACAGCGGTTAACACATGTGCCTACGAAGCAGAAGAACCTGGGCTCCAACATCGGTCCGATACATACTTTCATTTGTCGCCACCGATTCCGCGTAATGTTCCGATGCAGCTGACAGTAGTGATCCCCTCCCTTTCCTTTCCTTTCTTCCCCTCTTCACCTTCAAATTACATACTTCTTAAGTCCCAGCTCTCTAGGTAATGGGAAAATCCAGCATGTACCTCATCTGTAGGTGCTGTATTGATCTGATGTAATTACATTTTGCTGAAGATACACTGAATCTCAGCTTTATCGTCGATAATAGTAGAAGCTGAAGTAATTAATTAAAATTTGTGTCCATCTTGGGACTTGAACCCAGGACTCTAATTCACTAGGCAGATGTGTTAGACACTACAACGCCCTTACATGATGACTAGTGTAGCCGCACAGACACTCAAGTATAGTGTTCTCTGTAATCCAAACTGCAAATTCAGGCAGGATTTCCCCATTGCATGTAAAGCTGACACGCTATTCCAATATAGGAAAGCCTCGACAGTACTGACGATTTAATCAGAAATATATGTCCAAGCGATGCTAAATTTTATCACCTTTACATAAAGAAAAGTATTGTCTTCTAAATAACCTTCAAATCTCGTGAGCTACACCCATAATTTCTATACACGAAATTAGTGAATTTGCTCATGGCACTTTTGTTGCCTATGTCTGCGGTTACTTTCAGAACTTAAATTAATAATCAAATTAACTTATCTAATAATTATGAAAACTGAATTGCTGATGTACCTATGTATCACCACAGTAAAATAAGAACAGTAAATAGCTAAGGACGTATGAATGAGAACAGTGGCATATTTAAGTTTAGAAAAATAGTAACAAGTTTTTATTAATCACTTTATAACTGCATTGAGCTAATAAATCTTACAACAAAATGACAAAAACAGAAAAGGGGTGGCCGTTGGTAGGAAAAGCATTCATTGGGGTGGAAGCTGTACAAATTCTCCCCTCAATTAATCTCTCTTACAGCGCAATCTGACTTTGTTTACATGAATCCATTGTGATGCTTAATTCTGTTCAAATGGAATCAACTAAGACCAAGTACACCACAAACGATGGTTCATGCAGAACAGGGGCTGGTTCCCCTTATTCCGCCTCAGTTACACTATGTCGGCGATTGCTGCGCAAACACTTTCTCCACGTATACGTACACATATGCACCAGTCGCTCTGCCCATATCGTTCCAGCTTCTAACATGAGAGTGGTCAGAGTTTTAATACCTGGCCACTATTTGCACAAAAGCTCAGATTACAGCAGTCTCTCTTAAATGGTTTCCTCCACACTCTCCCTGGTAACTGGCCACCTTCGCAATTGATTGTCGCCTGGCCCAGGTAGAATGTTTTGCAAACTGGCCCCTTCCTGCTCCTTCCCCAAGTGGATATAGGGGAATGCCACCGCTCAAAGTGCCTCTGCAGGTACAATCCACAAAGCCCTGCTTCCCAGAATCACTTTCACAGCCAGGACGCAGGATTCTGCATTTATGGCCCGCAATCCATCTTTGTCCTGTTCTCCGTCGATTCCACTATGGCCCCATGGGAATAAGTTCTCTACAGTCTACAGCTGCAGTTATATGAACATTCTACCCACAATTTCCTCACGTAAAAAAGTCATAAACTACACATATCAAATTTAGTACTGGGGGGCACCGAGATCATGAACTAAAATATGAATATTAATCTAACTGACCGTCAGAGCGTGGTGTGTCACCTGTCAAAGTGTTTAACAAACTAATTTCCTGTTATGGTTTAGTAAGGTTGTAATTGTAGCCGCACGCGAGTTGTGTGGTCTGCCTATAAAACTGAACGAATTCGCTGTTCTATTACAACTCCCGAACTATTTCCAACTAAGGTAAGTCTGTCATATTTTTTTCTTCGTAATCAACGTTTAGCTCGCCTAAATCAGCATGTTCTTAGCTGTATTCGTATACAATACAGTCGGAAAGAAATTCGTTTACTGAATATTTTCTCAGTAGACATGCGTTTGGGGCGGAATGGTCTAGCGGTATATTGCCCGTTCCTCCCCGATAGCCTTTTATTCTTCGTCTGACGACTTCGGCCGCGAGGATTGCCTTTCTCATTTGCAGATGGTACATCATTATGTACAGCGAACGGAGCGACAAAATTAGTCCACGAAAAACATGGAACAAACTACTAAATCGGTAACTAATAAAACGATGACCCACGAAAAAGCATCGAAACAATCTTTCGTGCCTTTGACTACTTGTAAGTAGGCTGTTTAGGTTTTCTTATTGGTAACGATGCTTAGCGCTCGGTGTGAAAAATCACTGGCTGTGCTGTGCGCAGTCTGTGTTTAGTTTGCATTGTTGTCTGCCATTGTAGTGTTGAGCAGCGGCAGCTGGATGCTAACAGCGCGTAGCGTTGCGCAGTTGGAGGTGAGCCGCCAGCAGTGGTGGACGTGGGGAGAGAGATGGCGGAGTTTTGAAATTTGTAAGAATTGGTGTCATGAACTGATATATATGACTAGTGAGGTAAATACATTGTTTGTTCTCTATTAAAATCTTTCATTTGCTAACTATACCTATCAGTAGTTAGTGCCTTCCGTAGTTTGAATCTTTTATTTAGCTGGCAGTAGTGGTGCTCGCTGTATTGCAGTAGTTCGAGTAACGAAGATTTTTTGTGAGGTAAGTGATTTGTGAAAGGTATAGGTTAATGTTAGTCAGGGCCATTCTTTTGTAGGGATTATTGAAAGTCAGATTGCGTTGCGCTAAAAATATTGTGTGTCAGTTTAAGCACAGTCGTGAATAATTGTTCAAAGAGGACGTTTCACATAGACCAGTCTTGTATAATTCTTCTAAGGGGACGTTTCATACTTTAAAACGATACGTAATAAATAAAAAGGACAATCCCCTTCAGTGATTGACAACACCTGCGGAAAACAAGGAGAAAGAGTTAGAAGTAGTCAAATATCTTAAAGATCTACAAAAGCGACGTTTTTTTTATGACTATAAAAGAACTGCGCAGATTGGCGTATCAACTTGCAGAACGAAACAGATGCCCGCACCCGTTCCACAATGAAACGAAAATGGGTGGAGAAATTGGGTCCTTGGATTTCTGGTTCGCCATCTTGACTTAAGATTCAGGAAGCCGTGAGCTCATAGCTCGTGTGCTGACATATATAATGAAGAGGATAGAGAGCAGTTTACCTGTAAGATGTGTCACAAAAAAAAGAAATGGGAGCGTCCGTTCCTCCGGGGTGGCCTTGCGGTTCCAGGCGCTACAGTCTGGAACCGCGGGACCGCTACGGCCGCAGGTTCGAATCCTGCCTCGGGCATGGATGTGTGTGAAGTCCTTAGGTTAGTTAGGTTTAAGTAGTTCTAAGTTCTAGGGGACTGATGACCTTAGAAGTTAAGTCTCACAGGGCTCAGAGCCATTTGAACCATTTTTTTCCTGTAAGACAAACATTTATAATTTTTACATTTCACATATCATTGTTAGATATTTTAATACCTGGAATAAAGATACATGTTATTTTACAGTGTGAGACATTTCGTATTGTTCTACCAATTCGCTTTGATGGTAGAGTGGAAATATCTCATTTTACAGTCAACTTTACAATGAATTACACTTGATTCATTGAAGTACGTTTCATAATATAATTACAGTTTCAGTACGTGACAGAGAAAACAATTCACACTAGTTTTTCACACTTTCTACCAGTGTTATCATTCTACAGCGTTTGTCAATTTTTGTCGTAACACTTTGATGAACATCACTTCTAACGTGTCTAGTAGGCACTAAAGATATGTCAAAAATTATCTCTCCACTGTCTCTAGATGTGCTTCAGGAGGGTAGAACAGTACCTGACTAGATCCCTGTCTGGGCATTGATTTACGACACTGTTTTTAACACATTTTTTTCTACAACTATCATTATCCATTGTTTTGCACATAAAGTTAGAACAGTCTTGGCAACAATTACAGTATCTGCGTAGACACCATATTATTATTATAATTACTACACCAGAGGCCATGAAAACCAGGAAAGAGAAATGACTTAACGAGGATTTGCTGAAGGCACTTCTCTCCTGGTATTCAATCTCACTTTGTAGCTCATCCAGCTTACCTCCTGAAGCTGTTAGCTCATAAGTCTGCCTAATTGTAGATTGTATTGGCAGTTCCAGCTTAAGTTTATTTCTATTCTTCCTCTCATCATTCACTATGCTGCAAGTTATTTCCATGCTTAAGTTCGGCACAGTATCACTCACTACTGGGGACATTTGCTCGTATTATATGTTCGGACTGTATCACCATCTTAGCCGTATACCCACTACATTTACCTATAAATGTTAACTTCCCTGCGTCTCGGAGCATGATATCTGTGGGATTTCCGTCAAGACATATGATTGTAATGCTGTCCTCTACCAGGGCAACAAACAGCCATTCATTATTACTTAATGGTGCAGACTTTCGTTTAACATTATTAGCTGCTGAACGCAATCCTTGGGAATAAATCGCACTGATTGCGGCGCCTTAGCTTCACACTTCTTTTGCTCATACGTGAACAAAAGTGTAAATACCTGTTCTCGTATTATGAGGCTCCCTGTAACCTGTTCGTTATTTATCTTCGCCCATTGACATTTCGCGTCATCAGTTAGGAGTAGCTCTTTCTCTGGGACAATATACATAGATAAATGTCACGTTCCGTTCGCTTCTGACGGTAACGGTAGTATTTTGTAGAGATTATGCACGTCGTTCTCTACTAGCGGGACATTTAACGTATATCTTAAGATGTTTCCAGAAGGAAATATCCAGATCAACGGTTTTGATTAGCCGGTCTCCTCTGTCTACCTTTAAGGTCGACAGGGAACTGTTTGTCTTTGATGCCATCTGATATTAGTTCAAGATACTTTACGATCTGAACTGGATTGATCAGATGCGGCTCCATGATACCATTCTAAGCGTTGACAATGCTGATATTAACATATCGTATTCCCGTTCTAGTTCATTGAAAATACCCTTCAGTTCCATCAGCGATGATCAAAATTATGGCTCGCTGTAACCGTTTGTCAGTGCTTTTCTCAAAGTCTACTATGCGCCAGCTTAATTTGGTTCATTTCACGCGTGATAATTCCTTCATTTTTTGTTGTGGAGCTTACCGACGATTAAAACTAGTCAACGTTGCCTTAGCTATTGTCACCTACTCCTCCGAAAGTCTGAGTAGCTGTTTCTGTTCTCCTTCTAAGACGTCTATGTTTGTCTTGAAGTATGTGGCGTCATCTTTGTCTAGGGTTCCGAACAAAATCTTGTTGACCTAGCCCACGAACTTTTAGATTCCCCGTTACTTTATATGGGATTCGTGCGGTGCCAATTGCCAATCAGACCCTGCGCCATTTCAATTTTTCCTGTGCACCATCTTAATGCAAGTTCGGCTCTGTTACACTCGGTTGCACTCATATTGAATAACGCCAAACTGTCTTTGCACTATCTCATTGCTTCCCTCGCGAGAATCGCAGTGCTCTCAAATTTCTCTCTCAGTTCCATTAAATAAAAAAACACACAATTTTAAACGTTACACTATAAATTTTTCTCGGCCCATGCTGTCATAATACAGTCCATGCGACGACTGGAAATTCGTTCCTTGCGTTTACGGTTCTTGTCTGGTGTGCTCAACCACAATGAGCAGTAGCATGACGCCGACGGAGTAGTATGACTCGACATCTAGGATTGGAAAAATTCCTTGAGTCTGTTTGCATGAATTGTGAGACATTTCGAGCGGTTCTAGGCGCTACAGTCTGGAACCGCGCGACCGCTGCGGTCGCAGGTTCGAATCCTGCTTCGGGCATGGATGTGTGTGATGTACTTAGGTTAGTTAAGTTTATGTAGTTCTAAGTTGTAGGGGACTGATAACCTCAGACGTTAAGTCCCATAGTTCTCAGAGCCATTTAAACCATTTTTTAATGAGACACTTATTTCGCTTCAGACAGATTGCAACAGTAGGCCCATTTGTTGACACCACTATGTACGGACCTCACCATTGTGTATCTAACTTATGTGATCTGCTTCGTCATACAATGTCATCAAACAACAGAACCTTATCCCTACAACGGAATTCCTTATGATTCTGGGTCCTATCATAATATTCCGTATTTTTTCCCTTCTCTACGCATTCTGTCAAAACACTAACGCGAATTCTTTACAGACGAATGGAAAAACTGGTAGATGCAGACCTCGGGGATGACCAGTTAGGATTCCGTAGAAATTTTGGAACACGTGAGGCAATACTGACCTTACGACTTATCTTAGAAGAAAGACTAAGAAAAGGCAAACCTACGTTTCTAGC
Source organism: Schistocerca gregaria (assembly GCF_023897955.1). Taxonomy (NCBI): domain Eukaryota; kingdom Metazoa; phylum Arthropoda; class Insecta; order Orthoptera; family Acrididae; genus Schistocerca; species Schistocerca gregaria. The sequence goes on along the minus strand of NC_064920.1, from coordinate 1,045,603,538 downwards.
ATTTCTAGACTTAGAGAGAGCTTTTGATTATGTTGACTGGAATACTCTCTTTCAAATTCTGAAGGTGGCAGGGGTAAAATACAGGGAGCGAATGGCTATTTACAATTTGTACAGAAACCAGATGGCAGTTATTAGAGTCGAGGGACATGAAAAGGAAGCAGTGGTTGGGAAGGGAGTGAGACAGGGTTGTAGCCTCTCCCCGATGTTATTCAATCTGTATATTGAGCAGGCAGTGAAGGAAACAAAAGAAAAATTCGGAGTGGGTATTAAAATTCATGGAGAAGAAGAAAAAACTTTGAGGTTCGCCGATGACATTGTAATTCTGTCAGAGACTGCAAAGGACCTGGAAGAGCAGTTGAACGGAATGGACAGTGTCTTGAAACGAGGATATAAGATGAACATCAACAAAAGCAAAACGAGGATAATGGAATGTAGTCAAATTAAATCTAGTGATGCTGAGGGAATTAGATTAGGAAATGAGACACTTCAAGTAGTAAATTACTTTTGCTATTTGGGGAGCAAAATAACTGATGATGATCGAAGTAGAGAGGATATAAAATGTAGACTGGCAATGGCAAGGAAAGCGTTTATGAAGAAGAGAAATTTGTTAACATCGAGTATAGATTTAAGTGTCAGGAAGATATTTCTGAAAGTATTTCTATGGAGTGTAGCCACGTGTGGAAGTGAAACATGGGCGATAAATAGTTTGGACAAGAAGAGAATAGAAGCTTTCGAAATGTGGTGCTACAGAAGAATGTTGAAGATTAGATGGGTAGATCACATAACTAATGAGGAAGTATTGAATAGGATTGGGGAGAAGAGAAGTTTGTGGCACAACTTGACTAGAAGAAGGGATCGGTTGGAAGGACATGCGTTGAGGCATCAAGGGATCACCAATTTAGTATTGGAGGGCAGCGTGGAAGGTAAAAATCGTAGAGGGAGAGCAAGAGATGAATACACTAAGCAGATTCAAACGGATGTAGGTTGCAGTAGGTAATGGGAGATGAAGAAGCTTGAACAGGATAGAGTAGCATGGAGAGCTGCATCAAATCAGTCTCAGGCCTGAAAACAACAACAACAACAACACGCATTCTGTGTTTTTGTTCACCGGTGCATTTCTTGCATGCACTCCTTTATCTCTGCCTCATAGTCATCAAACTTATATCTCACTTCAGCCGGATCTTTCTGTAGTATCCTTGAACTGTTGCGCGTCCTTCACAAGAGCAGTTCATGTGGCCTATAACTTGTCGCACTATGTGCTGCTGTGTTATACACAAAACCTCGAATGGGACCTAGCTGTCCCAATTGGTCTATGCTCTATTTACATAATGTCAGAACATCTCCGTTAACCCTTTCAGACACGAAATATGAAAAACAATTTTTTTTTAATTTTCTCGTTTTTATCAGTTTATTAGACATATATTGACAAATAACAATGTAAAAAACAAGTGTTAATTTCCTTAATTGAACAAACATAGGGTGGTTTCAAATGGATCCGCTGTGTATGAAATGTCGTTAGTTTTGGTGATAAGTTAAAATGCAGTTCCTTTCTACAATTAGGCATAGGGCAACTTGACAGAGATCACACTTCCATCTGCTTCTGTGATATTCCTTCTTGGTACTACAGTGTTCACAGTGCCTTCAGGTGCCACGCATTCGTAGATGCATTACTTCTGTTGTATGTTTTTCAAATTGAACTACAGTCTATTTTTTTGGCAACGGTTCTTCTTCTCTGACTCACTGATAATGGAAGACAACAGCGAATTTTTCGTTCGAAAATCGAGATCACTGTCTTCAGTGAACGCATCACCTTCACTTTCACTACTGTTGTTAGTTTGAGTCGGGATCAGAAGAAGTCCCATCCAAAAGGAAAGGTAGAATTTCCTCTTCCATTATTTTGTGAGAGTACATCATGTGAAACGGGTTATACAACAACCTGTCACTGCTACTCATGTTGCCATTAGAGCTTCAGAGGTTTCAAAAGGAACCATCACAATATTTATGAAAATAAATAGATAAATTTAATTATGCTCGCGTTACAAAGAGTATAAATTTGAACAAAACAGTTTTCTGTGCCTAATGTATGCCTTATAGAAACAGATTTAATCAGAATTTGAAAACAAAGAAAATCGTGCACTGTATACGAAAATTGCTCCTACGTTTGCTCGTCTAAATGCTTTGATTCATAACAAGCAGTATCTACAGGAGACTTAGATGTGGCTGTAGATGTAGCTACTGTACATACGCCATGAAATGAGAAATTCCTAGATGGCTTCAAACGGAACCACAGCGCCTGAAAGGGTTAATGTTCAATACGACCTCTCTAACGTTCCGTTTGTTTGAGGAAGGTAACTTGTTGTCTGTATCTTTTCGATACACAGTAGTTTACATACTCTTTTCATAGTCTCACTCATAAAATTACTTCCCTTGTCACGTAACAATTGTGGCGGTATTCCATACCTCAGAATAACGTTCTCAACTAGCACCCTCGCTACTGCTTCAGCACCTTGCCTTTCAAAATGTTCACCTTCCATCAACATCAACAGTGCATCCTGGAACATAAGAATATACTTGTTCCCTTTGTCTGTCTGGTTTAATGGACCTACTATGTTAGTGTCACATCTTTTGAAAACGTGCTCAGGTGTCTTGGTGACCTCTACACGCATCTTCATGTGTTTCCTAGTGAGCTCATTCTTTCGACAGTTTTCGCATTTCCGGATATATTCTTCTATATCTTTCTTCATACCGTCCCATACCCGGTACACTTTTATTCGCTCACAGGTCATTTCTGTGCTATGGTGTTCTTCAATGGGAGAATCGTGAAACTGTTTTAATACTGTGGCTTCTCCAGTCGCACTTATTCTTCCATCTTTCCCGAATCAACTCTCTTTTGTTTCCGGATGTACTTTTCTGCATCCTTGATGCAGTTTTCACATTCGCGAATAATATGCCCGCTGTCGTCACCTGCCGGTGGGTTCCCGTCCCGTGCCATGGCTTCCGTTTCCGCCTTGTCCTCTACTGTCGCCTTTCGGTCGCACACCAACCTCCCTGACCTTTCTCATTCGCGAGAGTGCTTCGGTGACTTAATTTCGTTTCCAAATCTTGTACAGGATCTGATAGTCATATCCCTCCACCTTTAACCTAAATTTCATCAGTGTAGATGACGGACATGATATACTGCCTACCCATATTAGCGATTTATGGTCAGTACACACTAGGAACTTTCTTCCAAATACATATGGTCTAATGTATTTCCTGACCAACAAATAGCCAGCATCTCCCTCTCGATCATACTGCACCCTGTTTCTGCCTTGTCCTGCGTTCTCGAGGCGTACGCGACAGGCAAGTCGCTTCCAATTTTTGCCTAATTTAAAACTGCTCCAATACTTGACTGGCAAACGTCTGTCGCAATTATGAAGTATCTTTCAAAGTCGGAGTGTTGTTGAATAGGGGCCGGCCGGTGTGGCCGAGCGGTTCTAGGCGCTACAGTATGAAACCTCGTGACCGCTACGGTCGCAGGTTCGAATCCTGCCTCGGGCTTGATTATGTGTGATGTCCTTAGGTTAGTTAGGTTTATGTAGTTCTAAGTTCTAGGGGACTCGTGACCTCAGAAGTTAAGTCCCATAGTGCTCAGAGCTATTTGATTTTTTTTTTTTTTTTTTTTTTTAGTAGGCGCCTGATAAGCTTCTCTTTCTAATGCTGAAATGCGGTTTCTTGCTCGACACCCAGGTGCAAGGCTCTTCTTTCTAAAATAATTCGGGTAGTGGCTTCGTGATTTTGCTGAAGTTGCTTATAAAACGCTGATATTATCCCTCAAGGTCTAAATACGCCTTTAATTATTTCGTTGCTTTGGGCTGTGTATACTCCTTTATTACCTTGACCTTCTGTGGAACTGACCACAAGCCCCAAGCCGATAAAATATGACCCAAATAGCACACTTCTTTCACAAAAACTATCACTTGTCCACTACTTGAAGTTTTAAATTGTGGAGTCTAAGCCTTTCGAATACCTCTGTCAGCCGCCCATTATGTTCCTCTCTGTCCCTTACGCCTGTCATTCCGTGTTAGTGCTAGTCACTACTTCTCACATCCTCTTGTATCAAATCGATACTGTCCAGCACCGAAAGGAAATGTTCTAAGTCATCGTCCGGTACAGTAATTACTTTTCTCGGATATTAGATGGCAACTTTGCCCTTAAGAGCCGGAGCACATCTTTCTGTGCCACCGGCTCGTCCCAATACAGAGTGAGATTGATGTATTTCTCGAAATACCGGCATGGCTCTCCTAGTTTCGAGCTGTACTGTTCCGGCGAAAAGACCTTTTTTCGAAATCTCTCTTGTACTCCTGCCGACCAATATTTCGACAGGTATGCCTTTTCAAATTGATTAAGTGTATCATAATTCTCGATAGCTTCTGCCGCCCACAATGCTCCATCGCCTTCGATATGCGAGTCTACGAACTGTATGCGTTGTCTTTCGTTCCATATTTTAGGAAGCACGTTCCTAATCGACCGAATAAATACAACCTGGTGTACTGGCTTCTTATCTGGTATGAATACTGGGAACAACCGGTATTTTAATAGGCTCTCATCCATTAAAATACCCATCAAAGTATTGTCTGCCCCCTTCGCTTTAGGCGATTGATATACGTGTGGTTGCTCTCTCTGATAAGTAGTCTTAATAAATTGATCGTGCATTTTCCGGATCAGATTCATAAAAAAGTTCATATAATCATAGGTCCGAAAATGTTTAGTTACAGAGTTACGGCTAATAAAAGATTTTGCGTGTAATTTAGCAACTTCGCTGTCATGAAGCCATTGCAAAAATGTGCGAAGTTAAAGTAAAGCACGATTTCCATTTATTTTGTTGTTATTGGTCTGGTGAATCTAATAAAACATGTCCCAGACGCGTATCTGAAGCAGTTCTCCAGAACATCCAGAGAAGCAAAGACGTAATTTCCTAAACAAAGCAAAAAAACCAAAAAGACTTCGCCAGAAGATGATGAGAATGACATTCATCGAAACGTCGCGGATTTCCGACGCAGCTACCCGGATGGAAGCCCGAGAAGATTTCATCAGCAGTATACACCGGGAAAGCCTACATTCACATAGATTGATACCCGTCACGCATGTGTACGTCAGGCCGCGGTACACTACTACAAACGCAGCATGTCATTCTCAATGGAGAGAAGTCTTCCGAAGCAAGAGTGATTTCAGGTGTGCCGCAGGGGAGTGTCTTAGGAGCGTTGCTATTCACAATATAAATAAATGACCTTGTGGATGACATCGGAAGTTCACTGAGGCTTTTTGCGGATGATGCTGTGGTTTATCGAGAGGCTGTAACAATGGAAAATTGTACTGAAATGCAAGAGGATCTGCAACGAATTGACGCATGGTGCAGGGAATGGAAATTTATGGTTCAAATGGCTCCGAGCACTATGGGACTTAACATCTGAGTTCATCAGGCCCCTAGAACTTAGAACTACTTAAACCTAACTAACCTAAGGACATCACACACGTCCATACCTGCGAGCGTAGCGGTTGCGCGGTTCCAGTCTGTAGCGCCTAGATCCGCTCGGCCACTATGGCAATTTAATCTCATTGTAGACAAGAGTAATGTGCTGCGAATATATAGAAAGAAAGATCCCTTATCATTTAGCTACAATATAGCAGGTCGCAACTGGAAGCAGTTAATTCCATAAATCATCTGGGAGTACACGTTAGGAGTAATTTAAAATGGAATGATCGTATAAAGTTGATCGTCGGTAAAGCAGATGCCAGACTGAGATTCATTGGAAGAATCCTAAGGAAATGCAATCCGAAAACAAAGGAAGAAGCTTACAGTACGCTTGTTCGCCCACTGCTTGAATACTGCTCACCGGGGTGGGATCCGTACCAGATGGGGTTGATATAAGAGATAGAGAAGATCCAACGGAGAGCAGCGCGCTTCGTTACAGGATCATTTAGTAATCGCGAAAGCGTTACGGAGATGATAGATAAACTCCAGTGGAAGACTCTGCAGGAGAGACGCTCAGTAGCTCGGTATGGGCTTTTGTTGAAGTTTCGAGAACATACCTTCACCGAGGAGTTAAGCAGTAAATTGCTCCCTCCTACGTATATCTCGCGAAGAGACCATGAGGATAAAATCAGATAGATTAGAGCCCACACAGAGGTATACCGGCAATCCTTCTTTCCACGAACAATACGAGACTGAAATAGAAGGGAGAATCGATAGAGGTACTCAAGGTACCCTACGCCACACACCGTCAGGTGGCTTTCGGAGTATGGATGTAGATGTTGCGGTAATGTTTCACCAACGCAACGATCGTTCTGGATTTGTGACACGATTTCTTCACGCCACTTTGGCATTTCGTTCGTCGCAACCTGCTTAAGCTGCTCTAGCTCGGTGGCTATCTTTTTCTTCATTTTATTTAATTCTGCAGCTTCTTCGCCACTAGTGCTGGCAATCGAGCTCTTTACTTCGGATTTAATCTGATCACCTATCAAAAGTCTTTTTCCCTCACCCAATCATGGAGTTCTTTATTTATACGAGTAGTCTCACCATGCTCAGCTATTTTAGCCCTAGCAGCTATATGTGTTCGAGTGGTAAATTATTGACTAATTGTGCTAGTTCCTTCCGTCTTCTTTTGCGCCATTTGCACTGATTCTATCGTCTCTTCTCTGATTTTCTGTGCAGTTTGCACAGTGCTAACATCACTCATTAATTTAGTTACTGTTTCTGTCAGGTCTTTAGTGAGCTTTCGCATTACTGAGACTTCTTTTGTAAAACTTTTAAACCAGCATTCAATTTTGCTGCTAGTGCTTCAGTCTCTTTCCCTAGCCGCTTGTGCTTTCTCGCGTTTTCTTTATTTCGCCATTTGCATTTCATCGCGTTGTTGTAACCGCAGAAAAGCCAAGTCTAAATGCAGTTGTTCTCAGACGATACACCAGAAATCATACGGGGAGATAGAGTTAACAGGGGACGCCAGGCGTGTCAGAGGGGTCACAAAAGATAACGACGCAGCCAAATAGCCGAGGCGGCGGTCCAAGCGGCCAGGCAGCTGCGCGTGATAAGCAAGGAAGCAGACTCAGCTATTAAGATAAACAGGGCGCTCTGGGCAGGTCCCTTAATAAACAATAACTTGCAGTATCAACACTCTTGGCTAGAGGGAGAAGTCTGGGAGCGGAGAGAGAAAGAAAGAGGGCCCTAGGTGGGGACCGCACTACGTCATGAGGAGCCAATGAAGGGCTCAGGACGCAGTGCGTGACCATATAGGGAGACGCCCCTCTACCCCTCCACCCAGCTTCTGAAGAAAAGTACTGAAGTTAATACTAAAACAATCCCTAATAAGGAAAAGTTGCACTCGACGCTACGTCATGCCAAGCGCTGGCGGGGTCGAAGGGGAAGAGCTAACAAAACTCGGAGGCACGCCGCTCCGGAGATCTCTCTCTCTCTCCGGTTTAGGCAGCGACGGTAGTCAGCGTGAGTAGCAGCCGACTTGGGCTGAGGGCGGGCTGCAGGCAGACAGTTGGAGATAGTCGCCGATGAGCGTTTAGGCAGCGACCGCGGGACTCTGACGTAGGGTGCTAGTGTGGGCAGCAAAGTGCTGGAAAGTTCTATCAGGCAGCCAGAACGGTGGAAGTCAGTCACCGTCTCTGTAATGGGCTTGGCTATTCTGTAGGTACAATCACTACGCAGTTAGGGTGATCTGTATTCTTTATGAATAAATTAGAACTTTTATAACGTCCATACGAGTTTACTTCTACCAACATCCTAGCCTTGTACCTTCACACCAGGGAATTTAACATCTTAGCCAGATCAAAGTCTCCCTCTCAATTAGGTCAACCGGCTAATTCCCGTTTACGAACCGTGTCGCTCAATCCCTCGCAAAACCCACGCTTGGGACGCGACATAAATAAAAGTTTTGGTGCCAGGTGTGGGGTACCACAAAGGCATATAGGCAAAAGGAGATAGGAGCCAGTAGATTTTGCTACAGCGACTGTGGCAATTAGCAGGAAGTTGTGGCGACTCGCAACTTTCAGCATTAGTAGCCCCACTACGACAGAGTCCAGAGAAGTAGTCCTCGCGGGTGCAGGGCAACGCAGGATAGCGGCAGCACGACGCGGAGCGACGAGGCACAGAGTTGCCTAAGCAGCCAGCGTTCGAGACCGGGGGTCCGGGCCGAGCAGCGGCAGCAGCCGTAGCAGCGGCAGCCGAGGCGAGCGACGGGGTCGGCACAGCCCAGCAGAGCGGCGGCCGACGCATCGCGGCAGCGCGGAACAGCGCGGGCATAGAGAGCACAGAGACAGCGCGGAGCAGCGCGGCACAACGCGGGACAACGCGGATCAGCGGAACAGACGGCGCACCACAAGAGAAGCGGTACATATAAAATTATATTAAGAATTTTGTATCTTGTATTGTAAAGTGCTAACATAGTTAAGTTGGTAAAATGGCCCAAACTAACGAAGTTCCGTCATCCTCCAGTAGCGGTAAGATATCAGTGAAAGAAGCCTTGTGTATAGTTCCAAAAGTGTTCGAAGGAAATAAGAGAGATCTTAGGGAGTTTATTGAAAATGTAGACGCTGCATTTGAACTTGTGAAACCGGAGGAACACGAAACGTTACTGAAGTTTGTAAAAAGCCAAAATAACCGGAGAGGCCAGATCGAGGCTGCAAGTAAGGGAACGCACGGGGACATGGCAGGAAGTAAAACATGTTCTAGAGGAAAATTATGCGAGTAAGCGTACCATTGACTACTACGCGTGCAAGATATTTCAATCGAGACAGGGACAAGGAGAGCCAATTGCGACATGGGCAAGCCGAATAGATGAAATGCAAAGGGATTTCAGGGAAGCAGTAAGCAGAGTTACGGCTAGGGAGAACTTAAAGGGCGCAATAGAATTGGTTGATTCACTAGGAAGAGCATGCTTTATACAAGGGTTAAGCAATGATAGAATACAGACGATAGTAAGAAGTAGAGGCGATGAAATCACGCTAGCAGCGGCCGTGGAACTAGCATTGCAAGAAGAAAGTGCAATACTGTCAATGAAAGAGCGGGGACTAGCCCCAAGAGTAACTTTCAACCGGGGAAAGGAAACGGTGAAGAATACCAGAGATATTAGAGATTTGAAATGTTTCAATTGTGGATTGAGAGGGCACATGGCAAGCAAGTGTAGAAAGAATAGGCCAGAGGGAAGAGTACGGATAATGACGGGCAAAGAGTTTACGAATTTTTGTTACGGGTGCGACAAGCCAGGACATACAGACGCGGAATGCCGGGTAAGATTAAGAAAAATTCAGCCGATAGATACAAGAGACTTTAGAGGAAATCATAGGGAAGCTGATGGAGGGTTACGAGAGTGGAGGTGCCCACAATGTAATCTACCAGGGAACTGTGGAGTTCCGTGTACGAGGGTAAAAGACGTTGCTTGCTTCAAGTGTAAGCGGCCGGGACATTACGCGAAAGATTGTCACGCAGGGCCCTGGCACGCATGGAGAAAAGGCAGGGTGCCAGTATCGAGCAAAACCGGTAAAGTGGTGCAGGGAAACTAAGAGGCGGCAAGGCCGCACAGTCGGGCCTTGTTGCGATAGGTAAACCCTCAGTTAGGGTAATCGACTGTGCAACAGAAAATGACGTTTTGGTTTTATACTGCATAGAATTAAAAAGATATTTGAAGTTGCTAATAGACACTGGAGCACAGTTGTGTCTGCTCAAGAGAACGAGTATTCCGATAAATAGTACACTTGCAATTAATGAAGCGGAAAGGCTTCGGCTAAAAGGTGTAACCAGTGAGGCCGTCAGCACAATAGGTACGGTACAGGTACACTTAAGTGTGGACGGTTCTGAGCAAGTAGGGCAAAAATTTCACGTGTACGGGAGAGGATTAGATATTCCGTACGACGGACTGATAGGCAGAAATTTCTTGACAGAGCATAGAGTTAAGTTAGACTATGCAGGTAAAATAGTGAGACTAAAAGGGCGAGATATACCCTTAGTAGTAGAGGAAGAGCCAAAGGGACATGAGAACGAACAAGATTCAGAAGTAGGCGGGGAAATAGGGCCCCGAGAGGAAAAAATAATGTTATTAAAGGTGGAAGGAAATGTAAAAAGGGGAATCGAAAAGGAAATGATTATTCCTAGGCAGGAGATTGCACAAGGGGTACATGTACCTGAAGCGTTAGTAAAAGTGCGAAATGGGAAATGCATAGTAAGTGCATTAAACTTGTCAGAAGACAGAGTGCAGTTAGGAAACGTCAGGTTAATGACGGAAGAATTAGAAAAAGTAGGGAAAATACGCGAAGTAAAATGTTGTACTAATGTCATAGGAAAGACAGAAAGTCGTACTAGTGTGTTGCGAAGGCAATTAAGAATGGATCATTTGAACGCTGAAGAGAAAAGCGCTCTAGCAGAGGTTTGCGCGGAATACGGAGATGTATTTCATCTACCAGGGGACAACCTGTCCTATACTTCCGCAGTGAAGCACAGAATACCGATTGCACCGGAACACGCGGGAAAGGTAGTAAACGCTAGACCGTACAGGATCCCGGAAGCGCAAAAGGAAGTGCTAAGGGAGCAAATAGAGCAGATGCTAAGAGATGACATAATTGTCGAGAGTAAGAGCGCTTGGAACGCACCGTTACTGTTAGTTCCAAAGAAGCTAGACGCTAGTGGCAAACAGAAATGGAGAATCGTAGTGGACTACAGACGATTAAATGATATCACTGTAGGCGATGCATTTCCACTACCGAATATCTCCGAGATACTGGATCAGTTAGGGCAAGCTAAGTACTTCTCGACGCTTGACCTCGCAAGCGGGTACCATCAAATATTGACGGACGAGAAGGACAGAGAGAAAACGGCATTTAGCTCAAACTATCAGCATTACGAATACAAACGAATGCCGATGGGACTGAAGGGAGCCCCAGGATGTTTTCAGAGACTGATGAATACAGCCTTGGCAGGTTTACAAGGAGTAAAATGCTTTGTATATCTAGACGACATAGTATGCTATGGGAAAAACCTGCAGGAGCATAACGAAAAGCTCCGGGAAATATTTGACAGGTTGCGAGAGCACAATTTGAAGCTGCAACCAGACAAGTGTGAATTCCTGAGGAAGGAAGTAATCTTCCTAGGTCATTGCATCACTGACAAAGGAATATCACCAGATATGGCGAAGGTGGAGAAGGTGAAGTTCTTCCCACAGCCAAAGACAACTAAGGAACTAAAAGGGTTTCTCGGATTGATAGGTTACTACCGCCGTTTCATTGCTAACTTCAGCAAGATTGCGAAACCTCTCCATGAGCTCTTAAAAAAGGGAGTGGAGTACCGATGGAGCGAACGTCAGAACAATGCGTTCGAAGAACTAAAAGAGAAATTAATAAACCCTCCGTTACTTCAGTACCCTGACTTTACGAAACCGTTCATCATTACAACGGATGCGAGTAACGCAGCCTTGGGTGCAGTGTTATCGCAAGGTAAGAAGATTGGCGAAGACTTGCCCATCGCATATGCATCCAGAGCATTGAACAAAGCCGAACTAAATTATAGCACAACGGAAAAAGAGTTGTTGGCTATAGTTTACGCAGTAAAACAGTTCAGACCATATGTATATGGCAGAAAGTTCACTGTAGTGACAGACCATAAGCCACTAACGTGGATATTTAGTGTCAAAGATCCGAGTTCGAGACTTCTGAAGTGGAGACTGAAACACGAGGAGTATGATTATGAAGTAATATACAAGCCAGGAAAGTTAAATAGTAATGCGGATGCGCTGAGTAGAATAAGGCATGAAGGGAAGGAAGAGATAGATGCGAAGCAGAAGGTGGAGACAGAGATCTCGGCAGCAAAAGCAAATGGGGAAGAAAGTTCCGTAAACGTGCGGCAAGCACAAGTGTCGAGTGAAATAGAACAGGAAACGGATAGTGGTGAGGAAATTAGTCCCGAAGAAAAAGAAAATATACTAAAGGAAATGCATGACAATCCCTTGGGAGGTCACCAAGGAATGCACAGGACACTCGAAAGAATTAAAGCATACAAGCAGTGGCGCGGAATGAAGCGTGACATTGAAAATTACATTAGGAAATGCCCATCGTGTCAAAAGAATAAAAACACGCAAATGAAAACTAGGATGCCCTTAGAAATTACAGACACAGCAGAAACAGTATTCGGAAAGTGTGCGATGGATATAGTGGGTCCACTAGATGTATCTAATACAGGAAAAAGGTACATGTTAACATTCCAAGACGATCTGAGTAAATTTACCTTAGCAATCCCAATTGACAAACAAGATGCCGAAACAGTAGCTGAGGCATTTGTGGAAAACGTAGTATTAAGGTATGGAATTCCATCAGTATTATTAACAGATCAAGGGTCTAACTTTCTGAGTGATGTATTTAAAAGTGTATGTAAATTGTTGAAGGTAAAGCGTATAAATACTACAGCGTACCACCCTGAATCAAATGGTGCACTAGAAAGAAGTCATAGAACTATTGTAGAGTATCTCAGACACTTTGTAACAGGAGATCAAAGTTCTTGGGACAAATGGGTACCGTATGCAATTTTTGTGTTCAACACTACACCACACAGCAGCACAGGATACACACCATTTGAATTACTATACGGAAGAAAGGTTAACATACCAGGAGTACTGCAGCAAGAAACACAGCAGGTAAGTTACAATTATGAAATGTATGTAAATAAACTAAGAGCGAGAATGCAGGAAGCCCACAGAGTGGCCAGAGACTCGATTATAAGAAGTAAGAAAATCAGTAAGGAACAGTATGACATGAAACAAAATCCAAAAAACTTCAAGGTAGGAGATAAAGTATTACTGCACGATGAGTCGGTGAGACGGGGTAGATCTCGGAAATTAGATTCACAATGGAGAGGTCCATTTGAAGTAGTAAAAGTGGAAGGTCCTAACGTAGTAATAAAAGTTAAAAGAAATAAGGAAACAAAAGTACATGCCAACAGGCTGAAACAATTCTTTTAAAATTCAGGTATGGCACTCAAGTGGCAGGTCGTGAAATTCGTCATAGTGATAACAGCATACTACATCACTGCATCAGAGCATGCAACAAATGAGTACCAAGTGACGCCATTTCCGAGTTCATCAGGACTATATTACGATAATAGAGGACAGGTAGAAATATACAGTACCACATGGAGAATAGTCACATACGTAAATCTAGATATAATAACAGAAAGGTTTCAGAATGCAGAGAGGTATGGTAGGGCAGCGGTACAAAGGTGTCGAGAAACACTAACACAATTAAATGTAGGATTAATAGAATGCAGGGTACTAGACCAACAAGTAACCCATCATGTGGAAAAAATCACAGGATTGCAACTTTTAGTACAGCAGCTAACGAAACACGAGACCAGAAGGAAGAGAGGAGTATTCAACTTCGTCGGGCAGGTAAGTAAAATACTGTTCGGGTCGTTGGACGAAGCAGATGCAGCATACTATAAGGAAAGAATAGACGCTATGGAGAAAAACACAGAAGGGTTGTTGAGGCTAACAAAGGAACAGGTGGCAGTGGTAAGAGCCACATTGGCGGGAGTAAACAGGACGGTATATACACTAGAGTCAAATGAGCACGTTCTGAAGACAGGTATGCAAAGACTAGAACGATTCATGAAGGAATACGTGAAGGAAACCGATATAGGGTTTAAACGTGTAGCGTCCTTCGCCACAGTAACAGAGCAAGTATTACAACTATCGGCAGTGTTTGGTCAGATCGAAGAGGAATACGAACAAATGATAAATGCCATTGTAAATGCTCAGAAGGGAATACTACAGCCTCATATAATTAATCCAGTCCAAATTGTAAAATACCTAAGTTTAATACGGGAAGAACTAAAAGATGTAAAGTTTCCTGTTCCTCTTACGGAGTCCTCAGGTTATCTATTGTTAAGAATAATTGATTTAGATGTTTTCATCTCGGGTAGCATACTAGGGTATGTAATTAATATTCCATTAATAAATAATAACAATTTCAATTTGTATAGAGTACTCCCACTACCAAAAGAAATTCCAAACATGAAAGGTAAATATGTGTACATACAGCCAGAGAAAGAATTCTTACTAATAGATGAATCCAAAAGGCAGTACGCGAAACTTTCTGCGGAGGAACTAAAATGCAAGGAGCTAAGTAAAAATAGGAGACTGTGCAAACAAGCATTCGCCTTTCTGTCACCATTCGACCACGAAGAGTGCGAAGCCAAATTGTTGCAACCGGTAAGAGAAATTCCGGAAGATTGTGTGCGAAAAATAGTCGCACTGAATCAGAGCCTTTGGACTCATCTAAACAGTAACGAATGGCTATATGTAGCACCGAAGGAAGAAGGCTTAACAGTATTGTGTGGAAGAGAACCACCAAAGGACCTAGTAATAAAAGGGGTAGGAAAAATTAGTTTTTACAGTAAATGTGAGGGGTATGGCACTAGAGTGTTCATACAAACAGATAGAGTGATCCAGAGTAATGTGACGAAGAAAGACATAGTTCCGCAGATCAATCTAGAATTCGATTGTTGCGTGGTAAACAAGGAAAAAAGGAATGTCTCAACGTTAGCATTAGATTTGCCATTGGACCAGGTAATAACACTGTTAGACGACTTGAAAGTCGCAGGAAAAAGACTGGATGATGTCCAGAAGATGGTAGAGAGACAAGAGGAGGAAATGAAGTACTCCAGGTACTTCACACATTACTCCATAACTACGTATGTAGCCATATCAATAGTCATTCTAATCATAATAACACGCTGTTGTAAAAACTGTAAATGTTGTAAAGACTGTTTTAAAAGTATATGGAAATATTTTGAAGACAGTGATTGTTGTGGAAAAGTATGTATAAGAAATACCATAGTGAACCAATACCCAGAGACTAGTTCAGCTAGAAGACACAGTAATAAAGAAACTGAAGAGATAGTAATTTATGAAACATGTGGAAAAGACCAAGGTGATACGGTCGCTTTCAGAAACAGACGTTAAATAACTGTATTTGAAATGTGTAATTGAAATGTAACTGTATTTGAAATATGTAATTGAAATGTAACTGTATTTGAAATGTGTAATTGAAGTGTAACTGTATTTGAAATGTAATTCTAATTGAAATGTGAATGTATGTATCAATGAAAGTGTCTTTTGATTTTAATGCAAATGCTTTTGACATAACTGAATGTTAGGCATGTATAATGTAATTGTATTATTGTGTGTTTAATGAATTTGACTTTACTAAATGAAAATGAAAAATATAATATATCAGATGCTAATGTAATAAACAAATCTGTAAAGCATGTAATGGAAAAAAAAGAGTCACAATTGACGCTACTCTGAGGAGTAACGCCAATTTCCCTGGCGGGGGAGGTGTTGTAACCGCAGAAAAGCCAAGTCTAAATGCAGTTGTTCTCAGACGATACACCAGAAATCATACGGGGAGATAGAGTTAACAGGGGACGCCAGGCGTGTCAGAGGGGTCACAAAAGATAACGACGCAGCCAAATAGCCGAGGCGGCGGTCCAAGCGGCCAGGCAGCTGCGCGTGATAAGCAAGGAAGCAGACTCAGCTATTAAGATAAACAGGGCGCTCTGGGCAGGTCCCTTAATAAACAATAACTTGCAGTATCAACACTCTTGGCTAGAGGGAGAAGTCTGGGAGCGGAGAGAGAAAGAAAGAGGGCCCTAGGTGGGGACCGCACTACGTCATGAGGAGCCAATGAAGGGCTCAGGACGCAGTGCGTGACCATATAGGGAGACGCCCCTCTACCCCTCCACCCAGCTTCTGAAGAAAAGTACTGAAGTTAATACTAAAACAATCCCTAATAAGGAAAAGTTGCACTCGACGCTACGTCATGCCAAGCGCTGGCGGGGTCGAAGGGGAAGAGCTAACAAAACTCGGAGGCACGCCGCTCCGGAGATCTCTCTCTCTCTCCGGTTTAGGCAGCGACGGTAGTCAGCGTGAGTAGCAGCCGACTTGGGCTGAGGGCGGGCTGCAGGCAGACAGTTGGAGATAGTCGCCGATGAGCGTTTAGGCAGCGACCGCGGGACTCTGACGTAGGGTGCTAGTGTGGGCAGCAAAGTGCTGGAAAGTTCTATCAGGCAGCCAGAACGGTGGAAGTCAGTCACCGTCTCTGTAATGGGCTTGGCTATTCTGTAGGTACAATCACTACGCAGTTAGGGTGATCTGTATTCTTTATGAATAAATTAGAACCTTTATAACGTCCATACGAGTTTACTTCTACCAACATCCTAGCCTTGTACCTTCACACCAGGGAATTTAACATCTTAGCCAGATCAAAGTCTCCCTCTCAATTAGGTCAACCGGCTAATTCCCGTTTACGAACCGTGTCGCTCAATCCCTCGCTAAACCCACGCTTGGGACGCGACAGCGTTTTCTGTTTTTTCCTGCGATTTGCTTAGTGAGCGCATTATCGCATTCTATTTCTTTTGCAGCTTGCGCTTCATCGCGTTCGTTCATCAAGTGCTCGATTGTATCTAATAGAGCTGCAAAAGAGTCTGCAGTGGCGGCAGGGCTTTGTTCCGCACCTCCTGCAGACTGAGACCGCTCAGGTATACCAACTGCTGCATTATATGGCTCAGTTCTACTTGCTACCGAGTCAGGTGCAACATAGCTATCATCGGCAACATCTTCGTCAGTAGTTTCTTGCATAGGGTCCATGTTTGCGAATTTACCAACTTTGGTCATTTCACAAACAATTATGCCTAGAAATGGAACCCACCTACGATCTAAACTGATTAACTGAACGAAACTTTATAGACATACCATTGACATTACTTACACTACTGGCCATTAAAATTGCTACACCAAGAAGAAATGCAAATAATAAACGGGTTTTCATTGGACAAATATACACTCCTGGAAATTGAAATAAGAACACCGTGAATTCATTGTCCCAGGAAGGGGAAACTTAATTGACATATTCCTGGGGTCAGATACATCACATGATCACACTGACAGAACCACAGGCACAGAGACACAGGCAACAGAGCACGCATAATGTCGGCACTAGTACAGTGTATATCCACCTTTCGCAGCAATGCAGGCTGCTATTCTCCCATGGAGACGATCGTAGAGATGCTGGATGTAGTCCTGTGGAACGGCTTGCCATGCCATTTCCACCTGGCGCCTCAGTTGGACCAGTGTTCGTACTGGACGTGCAGACCGCGTGAGACGACACTTCATCCAGTCCCAAACATGCTCAATGGGGGACAGATCCGGAGATCTTGCTGGCCAGGGTAGTTGACTTACACCTTCTAGAGCACGTTGGGTGGCACGGGATACATGCGGACGTGCATTGTCCTGTTGGAACAGCAAGTTCCCTTGCCGGTCTAGGAATGGTAGAACGGTGGGTTCGATGACGGTTTGGATGTACCGTGCACTATTCAGTGTCCCCTCGACGATCACCAGAGGTGTACGGCCAGTGTAGGAGATCGCTCCCCACACCATGATGCCGGGTGTTGGCCCTGTGTGCCTCGGTCGTATGCAGTCCTGATTGTGGCGCTCACCTGCACGGCGCCAAACATGCATAGGACCATCATTGGCACCAAGGCAGAAGCGACTCTCATCGCTGAAGACGACACGTCTCCATTCGTCCCTCCATTCACGCCTGTCGCGACACCACTGGAGGCGGGCTGCACGATGTTGGGGCGTGAGCGGAAGACGGCCTAACGGTGAGCGGGACCGTAGCCCAGCTTCATGGACACGGTTGCGAATGGTCCTCGCCGATACCCCAGGAGCAACAGTGTCCCTAATTTGCTGGGAAGTGGCGGTGCGGTCCCCTACGGCACTGCGTAGGATCCTACAGTCTTGGCGTGCATCCGTGCGTCGCTGCGGTCCGGTCCCAGGTCGACGGGCACGTGCACCTTCCGCCGACCACTGGCGACAACATCGATGTACTGTGGAGACCTCACTCCCCACGTGTTGAGCAATTCGGCGGTACGTCCACCCGGCCTCCCGCATGCCCACTATACGCCCTCGCTCAAAGTCCGTCACCTGCACATACGGTTCACGTCCACGCTGTCGGGGCATGCTACCAGTGTTAAAGACTGCGATGGAGCTCCGTATGCCACGGCAAACTGGCTGACACTGACGGCGGCGGTACACAAATGCTGTGCAGCTAGCGCCATTCGACGGCCAACACCGCGGTTCCTGGTGTGTCCGCTGTGCCATGCGTGTGATCATTGCTTGTACAGCCCTCTCGCAGTGTCCGGAGCAAGTATGGTAGGTCTGACACACCGGTGTCAATGTGTTCTTTTTTCCATTTCCAGGAGTGTATTATACTAGAACTGACATGTTATTACATTTTCACGCAATTTGGGTGCATAGATCCTGAGAAATCAGTACCCAGAACAACCACCTCTGGCCGAAATAGCAGCCTTGATACATATGGGAATTGAGTCAAACAGAGCTTGAATGGCGTGTACAGGTACAGCTGCCCATGCAGCTTCAACACGATTCCACAGTTCATCAAGAGTAGTGACTGGCGTACTGTGACGAGCCAGTTGCTCGGCCACCATTGACCAGACGTTTTCAATTGGTGAAAGATCTGGAGAATGTGCTGGCCAGGGCAGCAGTCGAACATTTTCTGTATCCAGAAAGGCCCGCACAGGGCCTGCAACACGCGGTCGTGCATTATCCTGGTGAAATGTAGGGTTTCACAGAGATCGAATGAAGGGTAGACCCACGGGTCATAACACATCTGAATGTAACGTCCACTGTTCAAAGTGCCGTCAGTGCGAACAAGATGTGACCGAGACGTGTAACCAATGAAACCCCATACCATCACGTCGAGTGATACATCAGTATGGCGATGACGAATACACGCTCCAATGTGCGTTCACCGCGATGTCGCCAAACACGGACCATCATGATGCCGTAAACAGAACATGGATTCATCCAAAACAATAACGGTTTGGTATTCGTGCACCCAGGTTCGTCGTTGAGTACACCATCGCAGGCGCTCCTGTCTGTGATGCAGCGTCAAGGCAAACAGGAGCCATGGTCTCCGAGCTGATAGTCCACGCTGCTGCAAACGTCGTCGAACTGTTCGTGCAGATGGTTGTTGTCTTGCTAACGCCCCCATCTGTTGACTCACGGATCGAGGCGTGGCTCTACGATCCGTTACAGCCATGCGGGTAAGATGCCTGTCATCTCGACTGCTGCTGATACGAGGCCGTTGGGATCCAGCACGGCGTTCCCTTTTACCCTCCTGAACCCACCGATTCCATATTCTGCCAACAGTCATTGGATATCGACCAACGCGAGCAGCACCTTTATCAAAGTCGGAAACGTGATGGTACGCATTTCTCCTCCTTACATGAGGCATCACAACAACGTTTCACCAGGCAACGCCGGTCAAATGCCGTTTGTGTATGAGAAATCGGCTGGAAACTTTCCTTATGTCAGCACGTTGTAGGTGTCGCCACAGGCGCCAACCTTGTGTGAATGCTCTGAAAAGCTAATCATTTGCATATCACAGCATCTTCTCCCTGTCGGTTAAATTTCGCATCTGTAGCACGTCATCTGCGTGGTGCAGCAATTTTAATGGCCTGTAGTGTAACTGGTGGCATAACAAAATAACTTTAACATAATACATGAAAATTTGCTTGCAGCTGGCCTGCGGCTTAGCGATAGCTCAAATTCTGCGCCGCACTGCAACAGTAGCTACACTATTCTATGCTGAGAGCACAATAAAATGATTCTACTGACTACGAAGTCATGCGACTATGCAGGGCAAAACTATTGCAATATACTGCGATGGCAACATGCAAGCGACCGTACCTTTTATGCAGAACTGCAGCGTGGAGTGGTTGTGAAGCTCATTATCTACGACAGGAATCTATTTTCCGCTTCAACATCGCTTTCCTCAGTACTACACCGGGGCAGTTGGTTCATGAAAAATGAAACAAACACAAGATTTGCACATTCATGAATTTTAGTTCTGGCCTCACGTCGTGCGCTAGTTGAATTGTTATTTTCAAAACGGAAAATTTTCTCCTTCGTTTTGTGCGGCGTTCTTTAGTGGTAATTGAAAAAATGAATTTTGATTCGAGGAAATTAACTGGAGTGCCGTTATTTAATAGAAGCAGCCAAGTAAAAGAATGATGATAAGTTTATCACACGGCACTGATAGGAAAACCAAAATTCAAGAATTTTGTCTAGCCTGCTTTGATATCGGTCGAGTAGACTAACCGTGCACATCGTTTGTTGGCTGTATGCTGATCATTAACATTACGCGTCATGCACAGAAGTGCTGCCCGGAAACTGCAATTTCAGATCGGCTTAACAGGCGTCGGGGACCACGAGTGGCTGCTACAAATTCGAACATCAATGATGTTCGGCAGCGCCCTGCAAACGATGTGTCGGCGGGCTAACAGTTCTCGTAGCTGCAACATTAGAAAGGTTGGTAGGC
Organism: Schistocerca gregaria; assembly: GCF_023897955.1. NCBI lineage: Eukaryota > Metazoa > Arthropoda > Insecta > Orthoptera > Acrididae > Schistocerca > Schistocerca gregaria. The sequence goes on along the minus strand of NC_064920.1, from coordinate 1,045,583,108 downwards.
AAGGTTAACGTGATTAAAACACTGGTCAACAATAACAATTATTCATATACTGACGATTCTTTTACGTAGATGAATACTTAACACGCCTTGAAATTAACTTTCTAGTACGAGAGCGGAGACATCAACAGAGCGCCGGCCTCAGGAGAGGGCGAGCTAGACGCTGCTCGTGCTCATAAACAAGTAGACAACTGAAGGAAAATTTACTATCATTTTTCTTCAGGCTCGTCCTGTTCTGGAAGCCTCTTGGCGTGGAAAAATGTTCGAGACACTCCGCTACGCTCCTTTCCGGCGCGGGTGATCGCTGTTGACGCCGCATGCGGCTGCATCTGATGCATTATTTACCAATTAAAAAATACAATTGCTGAAACTTCCTGGCAGATTAAAACTGTGTGCCCGACCGAGACTCGAACTCGGGACCTTTGCCTTTCGCGGGCAAGTGCTCTACCAACTGAGCTACCGAAGCACGACTCACGCCCTGTACTCACAGCTTTACTTCTGCCAGTATCCGTCTCCTACCTTCCAAAGCTGTGAGTACCGGGCGTGAGTCGTGCTTCGGTAGCTCAGTTGGTAGAGCACTTGCCCGCGAAAGGCAAAGGTCCCGAGTTCGAGTCTCGGTCGGGCACACAGTTTTAATCTGCCAGGAAGTTTCATATAGCGCACACTCCGCTGCAGAGTTAAAATCTCATTCTGAATACAATTGCTCTCTTTTGCTAGTTTTAACATCTGTATGCTCTCTCACATATAAGAAAAATTAATTACAATTTTACATTATAAGGCAACTTAAAGACAATACACTGAATTAATATAAAAATACAACGCTTCTTACGTAGGTTTACATAAATTATTGTAGTTTTTGGGGCTTACATTTATTTACACATAAAAAGAAACATTTCAAGGAGCCAAATATTAACACGTCATCCAAATAGATAAACAATTTGTCACTTTGTAGCTCTGTCAAGAAGGAGTTCATTAACTTCTGAAAATTACTGGGAGCTGTTTTAAGACCCACGAGCTTTCGTTTGTACTCGTAATGTCCAAACGGCGGACTGTAGGCTGTGTTTTCTCGATCCTATTCGTCTAATAAGACTTGACAATAGTCCTTCGCTAACTCGAGGGCCGATTGCCGATAAGTACTTTGCCTATCCTATACTTTAAAGAATTTTGTCTGTTCTTGGTAATGGTTACGTTGAATTTAGGGACTTCTCATTAACTTACTTACAGTCCGTGACTATTCGGCACTTCTGCTTTCCATTTGCATCCATACTTTTCGGAATTAAAACCAAGGGAAAATTTCAACCACTTTTACGTGGTACTATGTCATCCTTTAAGATCTTTTGAATTTCTTGCTGGAGCACCTACTTTGGTGCTTGCCATTTTCTGAAGGGTCGCGATCTTACCACCCTACCTTCTACTTCTGGTAGCAGCTTAATTTCGTACCTGATACTACTCCTGTAAGATAATATGTCTCCAGGCAAATGCAAAACGTCGCTGTACATGGTGCATAAGTGTGATTTCTGCCTTTTCGTCGGCAGTCAAATGACTCGTGTGAATGTTCTTCTTTAGTGCACCTATTCTTGATTTCAGCTGTGGCTTTACTGACACGGTTCACAGTAATCGATCGCTACAACAGTATCCGCTCCAGAACTGCTTCTGCTATGGGTAGTCTACTGACACACACTCATCCTTAGTGTTCAGCATACTCGTTAGGCATTTTCCTGGTTCTACTTTTACTAATGCTTCAGGTAAATGCACGCCCTTGGTGATTTTCTGTTACGGAATAGTAGCCTCTTTCATTCCATTCCCCTCTATTTTTATTCGACACACCCGTTTCTCCCGGGATCCTATTGTTAAGACTGAAACAGTTTGTTTGGGCTCTTTTTGCTTCTGTCCGACATTAACAGTTACCTGTCACTGTTGCGTTCCGACTGTTAATAAGTTTCTGTCACTATTCACTCTCGCCTTTCCACATGTTTCTCGCCTTGCTCTAAAGTATCCCTCGCAAGAGCCTTCTATTTTCTTTGAATGTACTACAGGGTTTCCAAATCGAAAGAGGCCCCACAAACAACAACATTTGTTTAAATTACACTTAAAGATTTTGCATAAAAATCAGGAAATGAAATGAAACTGTCGTATCTTGTTCATGGGGAAATAAAGGTGAATCAAAACAGGTGGCAGAAGTGACCGTCCTCGACTTGTAAACACAGTTGAACACGACACTGCTGATTCTCGAACGTTCCTTCCAGAACCTCTGGTGTCACTGCCTGGATTTCACAGATGATGTTCGCTCGCCCGCATCTCGTGGTCGTGCGGTAGCGTTCTCGCTTCCCACGCCCGGGTTCGGTTCCCGGCGGGGTCAGGGATTTTCTCTGCCTCGTGATGGCTGGGTGTTGTGTGATGTCCTTAGGTTAGTTAGGTTTAAGTAGTTCTAAGTTCTAGGGGACTGATGACCATAGATGTTAAGTCCCATAGTGCTCAGAGCCATTTTTGATGTTCGCTCGTGAAACTTCCAAGTTGTGTGGTTTTCTCCTGTGATATAGCATCCGTCAATCCTCGAAGTATGATGGTATAGCATGGTTGGTTCAGACTCTGCAAACTTGCTATGGCTGAAAAGTCCCACTCGAGACTGGCAGTCTCTACTGCAGTTTGGGCACTTGAAATGTGAAGGACTTCCACCAGAGGCCGCTCTCTCCTTCCGTCTTGCCCTCTTCCTGATGTCTTCTTGCATGCGTTCGTTCTCTGCAAGCTCAATCCCATTGCACACATCTTGTCGCCACTTGACGCGGTCGCGAGCTGTATTTTCCCACTGACTTGGATCGATGCGCCGGCCGAAGTGACCGAGCGGTTCTAGGCGCTTCAGTCTGGAACCGCGCGGCCGCTACGGTCGCAGGTTCGAATCTTGCCTCGGGCATGGATGTGTGTGATGTCCTTAGGTTTAAGTAGTTCTAAGTTCTAGGGGACTGATGACTTCAGATGTTAAGTCCCATAGTGCTCAGAGGCATTTTCTTGGATCAATGCTGGACTTGGTCACATCTCTCTTGCAGACATCTTTGAAGCGAAGGTGTGGTCTTCCTACTGGCCTCACACCCTCCCGAAGTTCTCCGTACAGCACTTTTTCGGTATTCTCTCAGGATCCATGCGACCGACATGTCCCAGTCACCATAGGCGTCGGTGTCTCAGGAGTGCATGAATGCTGGTTGTGCTTGCGAGCCGTAATACTTCGGCGTTGGGTACTCTATCCTTCCAAGAGATCTGAAGGATCCTCCGGAGACAACGGAGATGGAAGCTGTTCAGTCGGGATTCGTGTTTAGCAAGTGTTGTCCAAGTCTCACAGCTGTACAAAAGGGTGCTGATAACACAAGCGTTAAAAACTTGCAATTTAATTTTTAATGTGAGTAGTCCATTCTTCTTTACTCTGTTTTTCAATCTACACCATGACAGCCGATGCTTTCGCAATTCTGTTGGTTATCCCAGTGTCAAGAGACAGGTTGGACATACTGTAGAGCCCAAGTAGGTAAAATAATCTAATCCCTGGAGTTGATTGCCGTTAATACTGATAGCTCGAAGGCTGGTGGTTTCCTGCGCCATGATCTTGGTCTTTTGGAGTTTGATGGTAAGACCAAATTTTCCACATGCTTGTGATAGCTTGTTGATTAGATACTGTAGCTCATCCTATGAGTTTGCTACCAGAGCTGCATCATCTGCATATAACAACTCGCAAATAACAATTTATTGACTTTGGCCTTGGCCTTGAGACAAGCAATATTGAAGAGATTTCCATCAAACCTTGTATGTAAATACACTCTCTCCTCACAGTCTTCAAAAGCAAATCTCAGCAGAAGGGAAAAGAAAATGTCGAAGAGAATAGGAGCTAACACACACTCCTGCTTTACATCGCTACTTATAGGGAATCATTCCGATGTTTTGCCTTTGAATCAGACTGTTGCTTGCATTTTCTCATGGAAAGAGGCATTTAGTCGAAGTGAACATGTAACACGTCAGCCTCAGTTGCAACTGAGGCTGACGTATTACCTGTTCAATTATCACAGTTGCTGACAGGGCTGCACAATGTCAAGAATACTTAAGTTATTCGAAGTAATTTATGTGAGCATTCAATCTTTTGCTGCAACTTGAAGAGCACAACTCTGCTCACTAAATCAAATACTTTTACGAGGTCCACAAAAGCAATATACAGTGGTCTCTGCTGTTCACTGCACTTCTCTTGCAGTTGTAGAGAAAAAAATCATGTCCACGATTTAGCGGCCAGGTCTGAAGCCACATTGAGATTCTGGGTAGATTCTAGATGCTAGGAATTGCAATCACATTAGGATGACTCTTGCATAAGTCTTCCCAGCTACACTCAACAGTGAAATGCCTAGGCAATTGTGGCAATCACCTCAGTCTCCTTTCTGTTTATACAGAGTAAAAATCTTTGAACTTCGCATACTTTGTGGGGCGTAGCCTTCTTCCCAGATGGTTGTGAGAAGTGAATGTAGCTGCTGTAGAAGGACAGGCTTGTTACACTTAATAATCTCTGCAGGGACACCATATTCACCTGGAGCCTTTCCATTAGCTAGGCAATCTATCGCAGTGCTGAGTTCTTCCATAGTGGGCATTGCACAAACTCTTACATAACTGGCATTTGTTTGATGGCTTCAAGTGCATCCTTGCTTACTTCATTTTCAGCTGCATACAGGTCGAGGTAGTGTTCAACCCAGCGCTCCTTCATCAGTAATAACTTCTGTGATTACGTAGGCTTTCCCGGCGTAATAAGTCTTGAAAGTCTCTTCGGGTTTGCTGCAGGATCCTAAAATCAACTTGACTCGATATTTCGGCGATCTGGCTGGTCGCCATCTTCAGGAAAATGCTGCTTCTGCCGATGAGTTTTTTTTTTCTTTATTGTGATTCTACTCCCTTGCCCCATATGGGCAGGGGAGGGCTGTCAGTAGCACAATCCGCCGCTCTTCAGCCGAGTGACACTACAGCTAAAACAAGAATAAAATGATACATTCATAAGGAGATAAAAAAGGGGAACATAAAACAGAGTAAGGGGAGAAAATGGAGGTAAAATATACACTGACATGGAGACGTTCATGGGGGACAGTTAAAAAAAAAAGTCACCAGAAAGTTAAAAAAACACAGTTGGCGATTCTTAAAACACAGAGAAGACACTAAATGTGCAGGCACAGGTTAAAAGTCGGCCACAGTAGTAAAAACACTCCGGAACAACACACTTAAAACCCACTTGGAGCACACACGACGAACAATAAAACTGCCAGGTGGGACCTGCCGAGGGAAAGGTCAGAGAGTATGGAAAGGAGGGGTGAGCAAGGGGAAGCTGGGGAAGCGGAGGGATGAAGAGAGGAGGGGCATCAGTGGGTTCACGAAGAGGCAGGGCACACGTGGGGTGGGAGAGGAAGAGGGAAGACAGGGCAGGAGGGAGCGCAGAGACACTGGAAGGAGGCGAAGGAGATGGAGAGAGAGAGTAGGAGGGGAAAGCCGCTCAGGAGGAGGGAGGGGGAGGAAAGGGAGCCCGGAGGAAGAGGCAGGAAGAAGGGGTTAGAGTTGGTAGGAAGGGTAGATGTCAGGGCGAAACCGATGCCAGGTTGCAAATCGACGTCCTGTATAGGCCACCGTTCAGTACACGTCGCATGCGCCGCCCATCACGGTTTCTGCCTTCCAAAACTGGGAGGTGGGGCCGTCCTTAGTGAAACACTGCTGGCAAAGATACATCGCAATCAAGGCCACACCGAAGAACGTTCAGTTCTGATGCTAGATAAAACAGGATTCCATGTCTTGCTAAGAGGAAACCCATTGTCTCTGTTGATTAAATTATAAGCCAATCTAATTTCAATCGCCTCTTCATAGACACTGTTCCAAAAGCTGGAAATGTTGGCAAGAACCACAGTTTCATCAAATTTCATACTGTGTCCCTCATTTAAGCGGTGTTCTGCTACTGCCGATTTTTCCGGCTGTTGTAGCCTCGTATGACAGCGATGTTCCACACACCTGTCATGTACTGTGCGATTCGAACGGCCAAAAACTTCTCCTGTCTTCGTTTTCAGAGGAGCTGTTTTTCTGACAGTTGGACCAACTGCTTGCTTAATACCATCGTACATTGCCTTAATGTTCCCAAAAGTGGCAGCTTTCTGTATATCTGCACATAAATACCCCCAGTAGTTATTTGCACATCTCCTACATGTTTGTTGTGCCCCGTTCTTTGGTCCTCGCCAGTCTTCCCGAGTTCTTCTATTTGGGTTTCTTTTATAAGCAAGCAGAGCTTTCCGCTTTGCCTCAATGACTGGTTCCATCTCCTCCAAATTTTGCTCGTACCAGTCCTTGTTTCTATTCTCTTTCATTCCACAGACCAATAGTGTCGAGTTGTACATGGCGTCAGAAAGTTGTGCCCATTTGTTATCAATATTCATTTCTGTTTGTGCGTTTCTTGATGAAACACTTTCAAAACTACTGGCAAATTCTTGTTTTCGTTGCCAGCTATGAACATGATATGTGTTGATTCGAGGTTGACCTCTCTGTTGAGTGTGGTGATATTTCTTAGGAGTGAGCGTCAGTCTGTTTGCCACCAAAGCATGGTCAGTGTTGCAGTCAGCGCTATGATAGCTTCGTGTCAGTAGGACATTTTTTTTTAGATCTTTACGCCTAGCTATGACCAAATCAAGTTGGTGCCAGTGATTAGAGAGGGGGTCTCTCCAGGTTACCTTGTGTCGATCTTTAAGTTGGAATTATGTGTTTGTGATACACAGACCATGAAAGCAACACACTTCTATCAGTCTCTGGCCATTATCATTTACTGACCTAACTAGAGCATTGAAGTTGCCTAGAATATATAATGACTCTGAGTCCGGTACTTTGGCTATTCTGTAGCTGAATAAATCATAAAACAGATCCTTCTGTTCTACGCTGGATGATGAGATGGGAGGGTACACATTAAAGATATTGATAGTTCCATAGAGCATACTTGTAAAATATGAACCCGCTCTGTTCCACCAGATGGAGGTACAGTACTGTTAAGGAGGATGTTTTTAACCGCGAATCCTAAATCCGTGAAGTCTTGGCTCATCTTGAGACTTCCCCTGCCGGAATAACGTGTAATTAGCTTCTCTGATAGAGCCCGTGTCTGGTAGCCGCGTCTCCTGTAGTCCCAAAATGTCCAAATTCAAGCTATGAAGCTTATTATCAACAACTGCAGTCTCTGCACCTCTTGGGTATCGTCAGTGTACCTTGAACACATGGTCCTGACAGTCCAGTTGGCAATATGAAATGGCGGTTTCTTTATTATTTCCTTTGTTTTTCGTAGGTGTACTTTATCTAACCGCTGGTTGAAGATAACTTCTAAGCTCCACACAACCTATGAAGCAGGCGGTTAGTGGCGGGACAACTACTTATTAGCTGGGGGCTGCCCAGCTTTAGGCGGGTGGTAGCTGTCAAGTGAGATGCTATGATCTCTCCCACCGCCGGAAGTGGCCCCTGGCGCTCAATTCTTCCGCCAATTAGACGTCACTGAAGTGTCCTCTCCAGGATACTACAAGCCTGGGCGATAAATATGAAGACCCGTGTGTCGCCCATGCATCATGATCTCCCTTTCGACCTAAATGATAAGTGTCCAGAGGAAGGGCAAGCCAGTACGTCTGCTATCACTTCAGTCGCAGGAGCTGCTAGGAGGGGACGTAGTACGCCTTCCGACCACCTTCGAGGCCCTACTCCAGATTTGCTTTCAGGGTTTTCTCCCTTAGCCTTCATCCCTCCTGAGACTAACCACCAGGCAGTGGTATGTAAGGTAATTAGATGAGGAAAGGAGTGGTAACTGAGGAAAGGGTAGGGTAGGGAGTATGTAGGATATAAGATGGGTCGTTGTGAGGCACAATTCGTCTGGCTCCTCTGCAGAGACCTGCCCAGATAGGTTAGACCTGCCAGATGTTACGCTACCGTCGACATCGCTCTCAGCTTCCCTGGGGAACGGACAGTGCTACGATAAGGCGGTGCCTCGTGTGAGAGTTTTCTCCTGTAGACCTAGCCATTTAGTCCGCCCCCATTGGAAAAGGTCTGGTGGTGTTAAATCAGATAACCTTGGAGGCCACAGTCCTTTTGAACTCACTCTGCGCGAGAAAAATGATTCGACCTCAGCCAAGGTCACACTCGAGAAGTGTGGCATATGGCGCCATCCTGTTGGTATCGGCCGAGGGTAAGTTCTTCATAGTCCAGCTGGTTCACAAATTCCCGAAACAATTCGCTGTAACCTGCACTTGTCACAGTAGACCGAAAAAAATGGTCCTTTGATGCAACGCTGTGATGCACAGAACGCGCCAATCTTTTGTGAATGCAGCGATTGCTCGATCAGCGCATGAGGATTTTAATTGCACCATTAACATGTATTCTGAAAGTTTACATAGCCAGAGACGTGGAACCACGCCTCATCACTGAACCAAGCGTACTGCAGTATTCTTGGCCTCTGAGCACTACATTACTTTGTCATTGACATTCACTTCCTGTACGAATACAAGCCGGCTTTATTGGGAGCTCTGTGGCATGTGATCCGTGATATTCCTCATTCCTGAGATAAACATCGAGGTTTCTCTGAAAGAGCCTTCTCTCTCTTCTATCTGCACTACTGTATTAGCAAGTTTCCAACTTCTAATTTCAGTCTGCACTGGGCGCAGCTCATACTCTTGCTCCATCTCCATTGTGATCTTTTTACCGTGGATCCACAGGTTTCCAGTGGCATAACTGATTACAACTCCATGTTCTTTGAAAAAGTCTCAGGCCACCAGTCCGTCAAATTGAAGAACTACATCTTCTCCAATTACATGAAAATGATGTTTCACTTGCATTGATGGAAATGATGGAAATAAAAAAAAAGATTCAGGAGTAGAATTACAATTCAAGGTGAAAGGATATCAATGATGCTGATGACATTGTTATCTTGAGTGAAAGTGAAGAAGAATTACATGATCTGCTGAATGGACTGAACAGTCTAATCAATACAGAGTATGGACTGAGAATAAATCGACGAAAGAGGAAGGTAATGAGAAATAGCAGAAATGGGAACAGCGGGTAACTTAACATCAGGATTGATGGATTGATGGTCAAGCAGCAGATGAACTTAACGAATTCTACTACTTAGGCAGCAAACTTACCAACGACGGATGGAGCAAGGAGGACATCAAAAGCAGACTAGCTGTGGCAAAACGGGCATTCCTGGCCAAGAGAAGCCTGCTAGTACGAAATACAGGTCTTGATTTGAGGAAGAAATTTCTGAGGATGTACATTTGGAGCACAGCATGGACTGTGGGAAAATCAGAACAGAAGAGAATCGAAGCATTTGAGATGTGGTGCTACAGACGAATGTTGAAAATTTGGAGGACTGATAAGGTAAGGAACGAGGAGGTTATGCCCAGAAACGGAGAGATAAGGAAAATGTGGAAATCACTGACAAGGAGAAGGAGCAGGGTGATAAGACATCAGGGAATGACTTCCATGGTACTAGAGGGAGCTGTATAGGGCAAAACCTGAAGAGGAAGACAGAGATTGGAATACATCCAGCAAATAATTGACGACATAGGTTGTAATTGCTGCTCTGAGATGAAGAGGTTGGCACAGAATAGAAATTCATGTGGGCTGCTTCAAAACAGTCAGAGGACTGATGACTCAAAAAAAAAATTATTGATGGTGTGAGAGTCACTAAAATATATTGTAAGTTTGACATTATATTCTTGACAGTATTATTCAGATGTTCAAATGTGTGTGAATTCCTAAAGGACCAAATTGCTTAGGTCATCGGTCCCTAGTCTTACACACTACTTAAACTAACTTATGCTAAGAACAACACACACACTCATGCCCGAGGGAGGACTCGAACCTCCGGCGAGAGGGGCCGCACAGTCCGTGCCATGACGCCTCAAACCGTGCGGCCACTCCACGCGGCTAACAGTATTACTGTCAGTAAATATTGAATTGTGAGGGTCCCCCATTTTCATTTAGCTTTACACAGCGCATTTCACAAAAGCATTACAAAGAAGATCAGATATACACATTTCATATTATACAACAAAACATAAAATATTCTAAACAATCAAAGATACAAGTACAGAGGAAAAGATCGCAAAGGGAAAGAAAGAAGAAAAAAATTATTTATCGCAGTTAAGAACGTCCCTGGTCAAATGGAAAGAAAATACGATACAGCATTGGAGGAACCATTATCAATAACAAAGTTATCTTCCGGTGTGACATCGGTCTGTATCCCCTGTTATTGTTCAAGTCCAGCGAAGCACGCTCACTACGAAAGAATACAGAGTGGAAGTGCGAGATAGGCTACCGCAGCGGCACGTCTATAACGTAAATACGTGCAAGCCAGACAAATATTCATGGTGGCCATTTTGAACTTCAACCACCTAACCCTACCCTGCCAGAGACATCGCAGTAATCGAAATAGCTCTGCGTTCTCAAATGAATACGATTTCTATAAGCGAATCGTCACATCGAATGTATCTCCGTGTTACCGTCAGATAGTATGAGCAATATGTAGTCTTACACAATAAGAAATGTAAATAATAGATTTCAGCTATCAGTCGTCCTTTTTATTTTTTTATTGGCAGGTCTAGATTTCAGCTAGAACTTAGCCATTCTCAATGCTAAGAATACAAGAGGTACATAATTAGATGATGTCATAAAAAAAGTTGCAATTAATGGCTTAACTCTAAGTGGTTCAAATAGTTCTGACCACTATGGGACTTAACATCTGAGGTCCTCAGTCCCCTAGATCTTAGAACTACTTACACCTAACTAACCTAAGGACGTCACACACATCCATGCCCGAGGCAGGATTCGAACTTGCGACCGTAGCAGTCGAGCAGTTCCGGACTGAAACGCCTAGAACCGCTCAGCCACCGTGGCCGGCGGCTTAACTCTTATGGTTGGTATATTACATACCATTACCATTTTTGATCAATGCATGTAATGCCTGTTGATTGGGCTTCATCCACAGTTCATTGAATACTACTGTTTGCGGAATGCGGGCTGTGTGGAGAACACATCGGTTGGTTACATGGCGCCATCTATGTGACCTCAAGGGAAGTAAAACATTTCAAATTTAATTACATAAAATGAAACATAAGTAAAAGTTTTACATTGTCATCAGACTTATTTCATATTTATCATAAAGTAATGAAATTTACATGTTCTCTCCTTGTGAGTCAGTTATTATTATTAAAACATTTCCTTCACCTGCCCCCACTGGAACATCGTGGAGTGCTTCCTCTGGGATTAACCCATCTCATCCACCTCCTCTTCTATCTCCTGCTCATCAATGTATCCCCACCTCTATATCACTCTTTCCCCTCGCCCTGTCTCTGCCCCTGCCCCTTATCCTGCCCCGCCTCCCACTCCTGTCGCCCATCGAGACGACTTTCCCACCCTCCCCACCCTCCCCCTGCAACTAGCCCTGCTTCTCCCACTCGAGTAACCGTGCCACAGTCGCCACCACAGAGCACCTCACCCTCTTATCCAGTGCCACTGCCTCACAAGAGAGCCCTGCCTCCTACCACCTCCCCACTCATCCAGTCCCTCATCCCTCCTCCCAGGCCAAACATGCCAAAAAATCTTCCAAACACCCCAGTGGCGACCTCTCCTCCACCCCCTCCTCCAAATAACCATTGCCTGCCCAACTTCACTCTGACCCCACCATGGATACCACCCCACCTCCTTCCTCCCCATTCCTCCTTGCCAACCCTGATCCAAAATTCCTCGATGCCTGCACCCTCACCCAGAGACTTTTCAAGTCCTCCTCTCCCTCTTTCCATACTGATCTCCTCCGGTGCCTTCCCCGCATCACCTTTGGTCCCATGCATTCCTCACCCCTTTCCCTACCTCCTCCTCTCCTCGTCAGTCCCAACCCCCTCATCATCCGCCAAACTTCACCACCCTGATCACAAAACTCAGCCCTGTGGTCATGGAGGCTGAGGTGTTGGCGGAACTGAATGCCTGCCATATTTACAACTCCTCTGGCCCTGCCTTCCTCATGTGTATATTTACAGAGTCCACCTCCTCCATCGACCACCTCCTCACACAGGGAGTCCTGATTTTCAACTGCTGCCGCCCTTTTGATCCATCCCATTCCCCTCCTCAATCCTAATGCTGCCAGTGCTGTCTCCTGTATAATGACCACCTCACCCAACCTGACCCCATTGTAAAGCCTCCCACTCCCTTAAACAGTGCCTCTCCCCCTTCCTGCAACACCTGCAATGAGCCCCACCCCACCTACTCCCCCAAATACAAAGCAAAAACCCTTCCACCAACCCTGAGCTCACTGTCTCTGTTCACCCCATCAACCCACCCATCCACCCCAACAATTCCCTCTGCCCTACCCCTACAGCAGAAGACATCATCTGGTTCCTCATCATTGTCCAGCAGAACATCCACCCGTTCCAGCGGCCCCACACACTCCAGCAGATTTCCCTCGCTGCCTGCTCCACCTAAATACCTACACCACCTACTCCCACAACTAGGCCCACTTTACCTTCACCCGCCTTGACACCCTCGTTTAAGCCCCTCTCTCCTCATCCTACTTCCTTCCCACCTCCCACCTCCCACCTCCTGGCACATCACCAGTATCGTCTCCTGTACCTCAACATTCACTCCCTTCCTGACAACTAGTACCTCTTCATGCATTGTCTATCGCAGCAGCAGGTTGACTCCTTCATCCATAATGAAACCTTCTTCCAACCTCACCATGTTGTCCACACCTCCCCCTATCTCCTTCACCGCACTTACAATCCCCTTCCTCTCGCCCGAGGCAGGGTCATTATAGGCCACGTCAAGCATCTTCCTGTTCAGCCACAATGACCCAACTGAACAACTTCTTCTCAGCCTATTTTTCCCTCCCTCACCATCACCTGTGACACTATCTATAACCGCCCCGCAGCTCCTCTCCCCTACAACTTCATTTCCCATGTTGACTGTATCTTCTCCACCTATGTGATTGCTGCCGACCTCAACACCCACAGCTGTGACCCTGCCACCCTTCAGTAAAGTCATCAGTTCCTAGCCACCCTCCATGGAGACCTTGTTCCTCTCCCACAACACACCCATCCTGAAAGTAACTCCATCTCCGATGTTATCCTCGCTTCCCCCAACCTCCTTGGTCGCATCGCCGTGGATGTCTTGATCCCATTGGTAGTGACCATCCCCCTGTCCTTCTCACCATCTCCTCTGCCCGTGACACCCCTGCAGCCACCCACCCAGCTGCCCCTCCGAAGTCTGTCCATGACTACTGCCGTGTCAACTGGGATGCCTACTGGAAATTCATTGCCTTAGATGTCGAAAGTCACCTGCTCACCTTTCACCATCCTGCTGACATCACCTATGCTTCTTCCTTCCTTCGGAAGACCATCACTGACGCTGTGGAGGCCCATGTTCCTACCAAACTCATCCACCCTCACCTCCCTACACTTCCTCCACAGGCCTTTCTAATTCTGTGTGAATCCCGCAAGCTATACTGCTCCTTTCTCCGCACCTGTGACTGGGATACACTCATCCACCACCAGCAGTTACAGCGACACATCCAGAACCTCCTTACAGCAAAGAAACGCCGCAACTGGCTCCAGAACTGCATATGCCCCAACTCCACCCTCCCTGTCAACTCCTCCAAGTACTGGTCAACCTTCCACCTCCTTGCTGGTAGCCATCCCACTCCACATTACCCTATCCCCCATGACGATCTACCCTTTCCTGACAACCTCAGTAAGGCTAACCATTTTCTTTCCCACCTCTCCGAGGTCTTCTCCATTCCTGACTATCCCCATTTTGATTACTCCCTCTTCCCCACTGTCCTTGACTCCACTGATACCTCTGTCCCATCACTCACCCCTAGCTTCCAGTACTTGGATCAGTTACCACCATCAGACATCAACACTCCCATCACCACACACGACATCACACTTGTCCTTCGCTCCAAATGCAACACCAACCCTGGTCATGATGGCGTCACTTGCTGCCACATCAAGGAATCCCCGCCATCCTTCCTGGCTGTCCTTGCTACCCTGTACAGTGTCCTCCTCTCCACTGTATTTTACCCCAACCTGTGAAAGACTTCCCATGTCCTGCTGTTCCCTAAGCCCAACAAACCCCCCTCTGATGCCTCGTCCTATCATCCCATCTGCCTCACCTCCGTGTTCAGTAAGGTCTTCGAGACCATCCTCTCTCACCGTATTCACCGCCATCTTACCCAGCACCACCCCCTTCCCCTTACCCAGTGTGGCTACCAGCCTTCCTTCTCAGCCAACGACCAGCTCTTCAACCTTACCAATCTTCTTTCCCTCCGAATTAACTCCCATCACTCCACTATCTTTGTTTTGCTTGACCTCCAGAACGCCTATGACCGTGTCTGGTATCTCGGGCTCCTCCTCAAACTCCAGACCTATGCCCTCCCCATCAACTTCGTCCGTCTCGTTGATTCCTTCCTCTCCCATCGTCCCTCCTATGTGACTATCCACAATTCCAACAAATGTACTTTCTATGCCTCTGTCGGCATGCCCCAAGGCTCCATCTTTTCCCCTCTCCTCTATCTCCTGTACACTGCTGATATGCCCAAACCTCCCCCACCTGTTCATCTACTTCAATTTGCTGATCACACCACCGTCCTTCAATGGTCCCAACGCTGCACCACCCGCCCTTTCCATCTCCATGATTTCTACCTCACCATTTATGGCCTTCCATCCACCTCACTCCTACCCTCAAATACTTTGGCCTCACCCTCGACCGCCACCTCACCTAGATTCCCCATCTCCTTACCATCCAACATAAAGGTCACAACAAACTCCACCTCCTGAAACTCCTGTCCGGCCAGACATGGGGTCTGCATCCTTCCACCATCCTTCATACCTATAAATCCTTGATCCACCCCATCCTCTGTTATGCCAGCATTGCTTGGATTTCCATGCCTCCCAAATGCTCGAATGCGATGCACTCCACCTCACCTTCTGTATCTGCCTTCCATCCCCCCACACGCATCCTCTACGACCTCATCCCCTTCCTCCACCTTCTCCTTCTCCTTGAACATATCTGCACACTATATACACTCCTGGAAATTGAAATAAGAACACCGTGAATTCATTGGCCCAGGAAGGGGAAACTTTATTGACATATTCCTGGGGTCAGATACATCACATGATCACACTGACAGAACCACAGGCACAGAGACACAGGCAACAGAGCATGCACAATGTCGGCACTAGTACAGTGTATATCCACCTTTCGCAGCAATGCAGGCTGCTATTCTCCCATGGAGACGATCGTAGAGATGCTGGATATAGTCCTGCGGAACGGCTTGCCATGCCATTTCCACCTGGCGCCTCAGTTGGACCAGCGTTCGTGCTGGACGTGCAGACCGCGTGAGACGACGCTTCATCCAGTCCCAAACATGCTCAATAGGGGACAGATCCGGAGATCTTGCTGGCCAGGGTAGTTGACTTACACCTTCTAGAGCACGTTGTGTGACACAGGATACATGCGGACGTGCATTGTCCTGTTGGAACAGCAAGTTCCCTTGCCGGTCTAGGAATGGTAGAACGATGGGTTCGATGACGGTTTGGATGTACCGTGCACTATTCAGTGTCCCCTCGACGATCGCCAGAGGTGTACGGCCAGTGTAGGAGATCGCTCCCCACACCATGATGCCGGGTGTTGGCCCTGTGTGCCTCGGTCGTATGCAGTCCTGATTGTGGCGCTCACCTGCACGGCGCCAAACACGCATACGACCATCATTGGCACCAAGGCAGAAGTGACTCTCATCGCTGAAGACGACACGTCTCCATTCGTCCCTCCATTCACGCCTGTCGCCACACCACTGGAGGTGGGCTGCACGATGTTGGGGCGTGAGCGGAAGACGGCCTAACGGTGTGCGGGACCGTAGCCCAGCTTCATGGAGACGGTTGCGAATGGTCCTCGCCGATACCCCAGGAGCAACAGTGTCCCTAATTTGCTGGGAAGTGGCGGTGAGGTCCCCTACGGCACTGCGTAGGATCCTACGGTCTAGGCGTGCATCCGTGCGTCGCTGCGGTCCGGTCGCAGGTCGACGGGCACGTGCACCTTCCGCCGACCACTGGCGACAACATCGATGTACTGTGGAGACCTCACTCCCCACGTGTTGAGCAATTCGGCGGTACGTCCACCCGGCCTCCCGCATGCCCACTACACGCCCTCGCTCAAAGTCCGTCAACTGCACATACGGTTCACGTCCACACTGTCGCGGCATTCTACCAGTGTTAAAGACTGCGATGGAGCTCCGTATGCCACGGCAAACTGGCTGACACTGACGGCGGCGGTGCACAAATGCTGCGCAGCTAGCGCCATTCGACGGCCAACACCACAGTTCCTGGTGTGTCCGCTGTGCCGTGCGTGTGATCATTGCTTATACAGCCCTCTCGCAGTGTCCGGAGCAAGTATGGTGGGTCTGACACACCGGTGTCACTGTGTTCTTTTTACCATTTCCAGGAGTGTATTATCCGCCACCCTGATCCCCCTCACCCCTTGGTGTCTCCCTTCCTTTCCACCCCCAGCACGTTGCTGCGCCTTTACCATTGTGTCCCATCCTCTCTACATCTCCACACCCTCCGCTTCCTTTTCCAACACAACTTTCACTATCTACCCCTTCCGGATGATGAGCTTCGGCCTGACATCTACCCTTCCTACCAACTCTAACCCCATCTTCCTTCTGCCTCCTCCTCAGGGTTCTCTCTTCTCCCCCTCCCTTCTCCTGAGCGGCTTTCCCCTCCTACTGCCCCTCCCTGACTTGTTCTCCCCTTCAGTGTCTCTGCACTCCCTCCTGCCTTGTCTTCCCTCTTCCTCTCCCACCCCATGTGTCTCCTGCCTCTTTGTGAACCCACTGATGCCTCTCCTCTCTTCATCCCGCCACTTCCCCAGCTGCCCCATGCTCTCCCCTCCTTTTCCATCCTCTCTGACCTTTTCCCTCGGCATGTCCCACCTGGCAGTTTTATTCTTCATTGTGTGTGCTCCTAGTGGGTTTAAAGTGTGTTGTTCTGGAGTGTTTTTAATACTGTGGCCAACTTTTAACCTGTGCTTGTGACTTCAGTGTCTTTTTTGTGTTCTGTGAATCGCCAACTGTGTTTTTTTAACTTTATGTCGACTTTTTTTATTGTCCCCCCCCATGAACATCTCCATGTCAGTGTATTTTTACCTCCATTATCTCCCCTTACTCTGTTTTATGCCCCCCTTTTTTATCGCCTTATATGTAATATTTTATTCTTGTGTTAGTTGTCATTTCACTCGGCTGAAGAGCGGCGGATTGTGCAGCTGACAGCCCTCCCCTGCCCATATGGGGCAGGGGAATGAAATCACAATAAAGGGAAAAAGAGGTGTTACCTCGTAACCCCCTGGGTCAAATCCTACGCCCGTTCCCAGCAACAAGTCCTCGAACAACTCTCAAAATCGTGCATTTTTCACAACAACCTGATCCTTAATCAGGCTGCTGCCGAAATTTTTGTGGTGACAGAAGATCTCGAGCTCTTCCAGGAGGTCGAGGAACCCGTCCTTCTCACACTTATGCAGCAACTTCATATTGGATGTCAAAGTCGGCACCTTATGTTTTGTTGTAAGCAAATGTACCGCCATACTCGATTTTTCCGTGGTATCTTTTCATCCCAACGTGACGTGTTCCAAAGACCTGATTTCCAGCCTCCTTCCTGTTTGGCCAACATTACAGGCCTTTCAGTCTGGGAAATCAATTTTATAAACTCCAGATGCATGAAACGTCTACAGAGAGCTGCAAAATACGTCCTAAGTTATTTTTGGTACAAAAAGACACTTTCATATCCTATTTTCTAGGGATATTTGCAATCCTAGTGCTCATTTTTCCGTAGTAAGGTAAGTTGACAAACTTACTATGTTCTTTAGAAGCCGTATTATTATTGAAAAGCGTCATCCTATTTTTGTATTTGTTAACTATGTTCATATGTATAAGATCTACAAAGTCCCATGGATCGTTATTTACTTTTGCAATGTGCCTTATTGTTGCCATTTCCTCATCGTGTTCGTCTTTTGACAGCGGAATTTTAAACAACCGATTGATAGCAAAATTGAAAAACGCCTTTTTATGTTGAACTGGGTGGTTTGAAGTAAAATCCACAATGCCATCGGTAAAAGTCTCTTTACGAAATATACCAAATGTGTGCCCGCCATTTTCATTTGGAATTGATAGATCTAGAAAAGTAATAGACTTATTTATTTTGGTCTCACAAGTAAATTTAACTATTTTATGCAAAGTATTAAATAAGGCTGATATGGTGTTGATGAAATCATCGTTACCCTGTATTAGCAGCAGTCTGTCATCTACGTACCTAAAGTAATACACAATTTTGTCCGCTAACTCAGGATTTTCAGACAAGAATTTGTTTTCTAGATAATTAATAAAGATGTCTGTCAGCATTCCCGATATTGAGCTCCCCATACTGAGACCATCTGGTTGGGAATAAATGTCCACATTAAATTTAAAGTAGTTAAACTTCAAAATTATGGTAAGTCGCCCAACGCGTCGCTGCGTGCAACAGCCTTCTGAATGGAAAGTAACCTGACCACAAGAAATATTTATTTGCTACGTAACAAAACAATCATTTGCTCACCTCCCTCCCTCTCTGCTGTGAATCAAACTTATTGATCTCCAAGCAAACGATAACTTTTGAAGAACTGTTTATTCGTTTCCATCGTGTATAGAAAAGAAACACAGATATACTTAAAGACAAACGGCAACCAGCAACTGTTAATATTGCTACATATTCTGGGCAAATAACACCATTATCTGCTACGAACCGAGAGGTTTGCCGGCCGCGGTGGTCTAGCGGTTAAGGCGCTCAGTCCGGAACCGCCCGACTGCTACGGTCGCAGGTTCGAATCCTGCCTCAGGCATGGATGTGTGTGATGTCCTTAGGTTAGTTAGGTTTAAGTAGTTCTAAGTTCTGGGGGACTGATGACCACAGCAGTTAAGTCCCATAGTGCTCAGAGCCATTTGAACCAGAGCCGACAGGTTTATCCTCAGACGGTTGTTCGCGTTTGAAGTTACATTATGATATACGAGTATGTGTCGTTCACTGATTGTAGCGAAAGTTCGTAGGGTGGTGGTGCCATCGAAAAACCTGGATCTTTTTATTTCACTGTTGATTGTATTTAAAGAAGTGCGTATGTCGCCGAATGACATGCCAGACAATTTCTCAA
Organism: Schistocerca gregaria; assembly: GCF_023897955.1. Taxonomy (NCBI): domain Eukaryota; kingdom Metazoa; phylum Arthropoda; class Insecta; order Orthoptera; family Acrididae; genus Schistocerca; species Schistocerca gregaria. The sequence goes on along the minus strand of NC_064920.1, from coordinate 1,045,563,872 downwards.
CTTTGAGCACTCCGATAGTGTAGAGCACACACACACACGCACAACCTAAGTATTTCGACCACAGGGATGTGTGAACGGTGCTGATTTTTACTTAATTTAAAGAACTGACCTATAGTTGAACATAGTCTCCGCCTCACTCAGCTAATTTTCAACAAAACGACAAAACAAAATAGCATAAAGAAAAGCAGCTGTCTCGTGTGCATATTTGTGCATGGGTAATTTTCTCGAAGCAGAAGCCTTCCGTAGCTGAGCGTTGCTTCCTGGCTTAGGTGAGAATCTCTTGTGCTTTTTGGCAGACCATAGGCAACTGAGGCCCATGAGTGGTTTGTTGTACATTGAGGTTACACTTCCAGGTGATTTATGTGCACTCATCCACTATGAGATTTTCACTCTGCAGGGGAGTGTGCGCTGATATGAAACTTCCTGGCAGATTAAAACTGTGTGCCGGACCGAGACTCGAACTCGGGACCTTTGCCTTTCGCGGGCTAGTTCTCTACCATCTGAGCTACCCAACCGCAACTCACGCCCCGTCCTCACCGCCTTACTTCTGCCAGTATCTCGTCTCCTACCTTCCAAACCTCACAGAAGCTCTCCTGCAAAAGTCGCGAGTTTGAGTCTCTGTCTGGCAAACAGTTTTAATCTGCCAGGAAGTTTTATGTGCAATCATGTCTGTTCACCCCAAAAAAAAAGCACACTGAAATTTGTAGATGATCACAGGCAAAGATAAGTCATATGGAACGCCACCTCTGAAGATAAAAATTGAGATGTGATGCTCTGAGCGTCAAGTATTAGATTAGTAACCTTTTTTATAAAGGATTTTGGAGTCTGTAACATTCCCGAATTTGCCTAGCCCGAGGACTTTGTGATTAAGATTGTGTTAACAACTTTTTTCTTATTTAAAATACAGATCGCTTATTGAAAGCAAAACCTTATTGCTGCAGCTTTCCAACTATAAAATCTAAAATCTGGCTGTGGCTTCCCGAAATTTTCAAACAAAACTTCGCCATCACTTTGTATTTCTCGTGCTTCTGTTATTTAGTTATTATTTATCGCCGCGGTCGCCTTGGTTTTTTTCTTTTTCTGGCTTCTTAACATCGCAATAAACGCAGCACAGACCCTGGGCAAAGTAGGGGATGTATAGCAGACTGGGCAATGAAGCAACTTGTGGACACGAAACGCGCACGCATACGTGCGTTCTTTCCACTAATTTTTGGGTATGTGTTTTTATTCCCGTCATTCTGCGATCGCGCCCGAGTAAATAGGCATCATGTGAACATACATTAACAGATTAGGGTAAGGTGGCACTTTCTGAATCATGGAGGTATGTGGATAGAAATAAGAAAATATTCTACTTCGCAGCCCCTGTGTACAGCTCGGACGCGATTACGTTACATAATCTTTGTTAGACAAGTCGTTCTAAAGCTGCAAGAACCATTTTCCAAATATCTTTACCCCAGACAGCAATCATCCAGAACGAAATAGGAGAGGTAGGACAGTACTGCACAAAAATACCCATCTTGCAACACTAAGTCTGTTTTAAATAAGATCTAGTGTCGGAATACATGAATGCCAGCTATAAATCTATCCGCTTCCAGTTGAATAGATTCCATAAGGTCGGTCAACAGAACAACTAGCGACATCTGTTACAAATTTGAACAACTGCTTACTTTTAAAAACAATGAGGCAATGAGACTATGTACATCAGGTTCCGTGGAGCTTTCTGAATCGGAAAAAATATGTATTATTTCTTCTTTATTGAAGCATTCACGTAGCTTAATTATTATAACTTACAAAGATAATTTAATCATGTTGTAATTTAGGCTATAGTAATGAGCAAGAGATACTAATTTAGTAATGATCAAAAGAATTTTCGAGTTTCTTACGATGGTAAGAACATGTAAGCGAAGCCATTCATGTTTACACGGGTCATAAGACCCGATGGCAAGCGCCATAACCAATGTTTTACAAGGGCGTGTAAGAACGTGCGCCGCAGTTCGGCCTTATGAAGTGCCATTTGCGACGCTCTATAAACGGGTTCGAGAAACTTGTTTCCTTCGAGGAATGGGACATAACGGAACGCATCAAGTGATCATTCAGAGAAGAAGAAAATAGGCCATCCAGCTGTATTATCAGCTGAATACGAAAAAGATCTGGCCTAGAGAGTGGACAGTTTATCCAGTTTTCTCCTCCGATTGAGAAAACATTCTGTTGGCACCCACCTTATTAGGGAGAAATGATCATCACGATAAAATAAGAGAAATCAGGGCACGCACTGAAAAATTTAAGTGCTCGTTTATCCCGCTCGCCGATCGAGAGTGGAACGGTAGAGAGACAGCTTGAATGTGGTTCATTTAACCGTCTGCCAGGCACTTTATTGTGAACAGCAGAGTAATCACGTAGATGTAGATGTAGACACAGACACTGAGAACAGCTGGAGCGACGCGCTCACGGTAGGAGAGAAGTGACTTACACAAGCAGTCCTCTGCCCATGCACCTCAAATAACGGCTGTCCTTCAGTCCAACGCTATGTTCGAGGGGTAAGAAGTAGCCGCTACTCGCACTGTGACCGCATTAAAGAAAAACAGGAAGGGGAGGAGAAGGAAGTTGCGGAGTCATCACATAACTGCCACAAGACTGGGCAGGATGTAGCTCAATAAAAGATTTAATGCAAAGGCACATTTAAAAATTTATTGTTTTGTCGGTCAACTGTACTCGGCAGTACTCAAATCAAAGATGCACGAATTTAATTTTCTTTTTTTGTGAACTAGTGGACCTAAGTGCATTTTTCCAATTCTTTTCCAAAAAACAAAAGACACCTAACTAATTAGGCAGACAAAACTTTACAAATCTCGATGTGACTGTCTAGAAGCTGTGCAGACAGTCGTCTGTTATCCCAATGGTACGGAAATGAGAAATGTTACTAATATTTCATTGTTAGAATAATCGTGCTTCAATACTAGCGCTTCCGTATCAGTGGACCCGTTCACACGATGTATGGTCAACATTGCAATTTGTAATCAATTGATTACAAGTTCGTCTTTTGAAATGTGAGTAGCAGGTGATTTAGTTCACAGCTGGCAAGTCAGGTGCAGAGCAGACGGAACAGATAGAAGCACTGCCTGACCTACATTCGAGTGAGCGCTCTTATTAACCCTGTGCATTGAGGATCGTTTCAGCTAACTGCAAAGTCTAGCGTGCAAGACTCAAAGCTGCAATCAACTGATTTGATAACATAAATAAATCACACATCATATAATTAATTTAATAAAATCAAAGAAAGAACATTATTATAACAATACTAGCGACAGCATAATAAATCATACAGCTACATTTTTTTTAACATCTTTGCAATATGAGACATGAAACAACCAGGAGGATTACCAGGGATGGGCTTAGCTCACCCCCAGTGGCATCGTCTATTAGCTCTTGGATCTCTCCCGACAGGGCACACACACATGAAATTATGCCCCCCCCCCCCCACCACCACCACCACCACCACATTGGAAACAACCTCAGTGACGCAAAGAATTAGTGGGTGAATCATGAATCTTAACTCGGAAATGAGGTGCGGATTCTAGCTTTCATGTCAGTCAGGTCGTTTGTTGGCAAACCTAAAAGCGTCCATACAGGAAACCAACTCATTCAACTCAAGAAAGCTGGTGGGTTTTTGTGCAAAGATAATCTGTGAACAATCGTCTGGCTTCATCCCCGGCAAAATGATTAAAACGCTGTTATGTTCCACGACTCCCATCTGTAAATCAACGACAGCTTGACCAAGATCTCGGCTGATGCTTTACCCACCAATTACATTCACAGTCCAATTCATTCTGAATGCGGGGCAATAATTCCAGTTTTATAATATGACCCCTCAAGTCACTCAAGGTGCGCTGGCTCTGAAGCATTTTGGAAAAAATGTCAATCAACAATCATTGAGTCAAGGGATATAATAAATGAAGTATAACAGAATGTGAAATTTGTAAGGTACCAGCATGGAGGTTAAAACGAACAATCAGCTGTGTGGGGTAGCCATGCAGTCTGAGTTTCGAGTGCTCCCTAGAGCATGGTTGTATGTGTTGTCCTTAATGTAAGTTAGTTTAAGTTAGATTAAGTAGTGTGTAGCCCTAGGGCCCCATGACTGCAGCAGTTTGGTCTCATGTAAACGTAACACCACCACAAACAATCAACCACAACATATTCTCAGCCTGAGTCAGTTGATTGATGTATCGTTCCTAAAAATGCATAATCAGATTTGGTAACTTAGCAAACAAGCCAGGGATTGAACTATTCAAAATCTGAACATTTATGTCCTCGACAACCTGATCCAACCAATTCGTAGTGAGACCACCATCCTCCATACTGCTCTCCCCCCCCACCCCCACCCCCACCCTCCCTCCTATCTGCTTGCACTAACTTGAAACTTCTTCACCTGACCAAGCAGTTAATTAATCTCATCTTCTTGTTCCCTACTTAGCTGAAGATTCTTCAAATTGAGGAAACGTTTGTCCCAGTGAATGAGTTGGGCATGTACCATACATATCTGTTTACAGGAAGGTTGACTGCCCTCAAGAAGTTAGATATTGTGATGCAGTTTGTCCAAAGCATACAAGGAAGTGGGAATACCAGCACTTATCTCACCAATGATGTGACAGGAAATATAAGCAGGACTGCCCAATGATGCACATAAGCTTGTTGCCAGTTGTGCAATGACACCCACAATTGGCTGTTGCTGTAACTTGAGCTCATACTGAAGTTGTTCTGTTTTAAATAGATCAGGCCAAGGCAACATCTGTGCTCCATCCCCCTGTGTTGTTTTACTGTAGCAAATTCAGTAAAATTTAGAAACAAGAAAATAATGTTTAACACAATTCAAACACCAAACAATGAGTGATGTTGTCAAGATAAGACAACTCTGCTCCCCCCATCCCTCTTAGGTAGTAAGACTGCAGAAACAGTATCTGGTAAGACTGCAGAAACAGTAGCTGATTCATCTGGCAGCATCAGGGAACTCTTAAAATAAGTGCCATGCAACAAAAATATGCCTGGAAATACTAATGGGTCAATTGGTATAATAATATATTTTGAACAAATAGCACTCCAGAATAAGGTACAACAACCCTGGCAAATGTGTATTAACAGATTAAACTAAGGATTTCAAGAATAGTACAATTTAAAACTGGAAGGAACCTAGAATTAGCAGATCAACATAACCAAACTGCAAGCATAGTTTAAGTAGATTTTAAATAACCATCTGAACATCTGATCCAGATTGAAATGCTGGTTCTGTTAGCGACATAAGGTCAGGTAAAATTATAACATAGCCCTCAACCTAAGGCTTCAAGAATCAGGTAAGGGATATCACCTTACAACCCTGAAGGAAGCCAACACAGAAAATTTTACAGCTCTCCAGCAGTGCATCCAGTATGCTAATAGAGCTGGTCAGATCAGAATCTAAAACATAGTTAAAATAGCACAGTAATCTCAAATGTTCATGACAGCACCAGTAGCACATGCAACTGCCGTCACATTCCCACCCCTTGCATATACAGTGACAGTAATAATGTTATACAGTGACAGTAATAATGTTAGGTGTCATTTGGCAAGAAGAAACACTATTAAAACCAAACAATAAAAAACTATAACCATAACTGTCAGATCTGGGGATCACAATAAGTCAGTTTTCAGGAAAGCAACATGGGTCACTCAGTGAACACAGAGATGGGGAGGCTCAAACAGTTTGTGTAAGCAATACAGCCCACACTACAGTGGATCCAAACTTCCTGGGAACACAAATTCATAGCTCAGGGAAAGATCACATAGGACAGGGCAGTAACAACAGACTCCACTAATACTGCCAAGCTATTTCACACAGCATAAACTGAGAACAGGAAACAGGTGTCTTTTCAGAGCACAGGAATCAGCTAATCATAATCAAAGTCATTTCCATTGCAACGGTTCGCTCACAGTGACAAACACATTTCCTCCAACCAACTTCCCTCCTTCTCATTCCCTGGTGACTTTTCATTTCACCATTCACCCTCTTTGTGAACATTTCAAACTGGAAGACATGACACAGAGACAGATAACACGAATACCATGTTATTACTATCCTAATGCTCACACTTCTGCATTGGTTAAAGTGACACTTTTCACCTCAACATAATGTATGCAATAAGTACATTTGTAAGGAAGATGGGCCTGTATAATACTGTTTCTCTTGAACATTTCATGTGAAAGTGCTAATGTTCCAGTAATAACATTTATGAGACTGTATTATGAATTGTGGAACTGTTGTAACTATTTCTTGTGCACTGTTCTAACTATACTATTTCTGAGAATGTAATTTTGTTGGGCCATTGTGATCTTAAATCAAATGTGTGATGTTGTTTAGCATTTGTGTGATTCTCCTTCCTTCTGGGACTACAAAGAAGGAGATAGGTTTCCATTTACTTGTATATACTGTGAATTGTGAAACCAGCACTGGCTATCAACTGTGGTACAGTGAAAATACATTGGGTTAAACAACATTTAAAACTTATTTCATGTGTATTGTACAGCATTTGAATCTCTCCTACTGGCCATCAGTTCTCAGTATTTTAGTTGAATGAGCTATTAGACTCAAAGATTTTACAAAACCAAGTGCAACAATAAAGCAGTATGTAAGAGGAATGCCACAGCTGCCACTGTAAACAAATAGTTTATTGTTATGCTATGTTTTATTAAGTTCACAAGTCCTAATGTTGTAACAAAACAGGAAGGCATCATTACACTGCGGCACTAAATTGAAAATTTGGTGTTGCCTAAGTTTGTTATGACTGTGCTGTGGTGGAACAGTTCTTAACACTTCTAAGTTCTAATTGTGGCACAGTGGGGCAATTCCACACCCAACAGGGCAAGAAATTATAAAGCATCAACTTGATATAAACAAAATGTACACAACACCTCAATTTAAGTTTCACTTTTTCACATAAGTTATTAGCCTAAAAGTTATACTGTTTGGATGATGACTAGATTTCTTACTTCATGAAAATATTAACGCATACAATTAGGTTGGCATTCAGAATTAAGGGTTCAATGGTAGAATTAAGGTCAATTTACACTGGCTGTCATGTTCTGTGATTTTACGTCCTGGCACTGTCAAGGTTTCTCAGGAAGAAAGGTTTGATGGCTGAAGTCATCCATCCGCTGTTGATCACATGACCCCCAAGTTCATTTGTCATCTCCTCTCGGTACACTGCATGGACTTTAATATTTTGTTTCATTGTGGTTTTGTGTTTGGTGTCAGTTGTTAGTTGTACATTATTTCCTATAAATTATTTCATTTCGTTATTTATTATGTTAAAATTTATAATAAATGATAAAAGGTTAATTGAAGCAGTGAGGCAGCAGTCTGAATTGTACAACATAAGCATACTGAATTACTTGCTCTCTACTATATTTATAAAGTGAATTCTTATACATTCTGGTACCATATTTAATATTTTACAATGAAATGAACTGCAGTATGGCTGCAACGTGAAGTGAGAAAAGAACTGTGGGGATAATCAGATGGATTGGTAAGTGGAATTTATTTGTATGTAGTCAGGCATCTGTGATGTTTTATACATAAATGGACCGAAATCTTTAGACATTGCAACAGTGTCAAAATACTTTTTCTGTGAATTATACATTGAGTAATGTATTAAAGTTGTTAGTTTAAATATGTGTGTCTGGTAGGCTTATGTATTGCTAAGTAGTTCTCTCGATTGTGTGTGAAACAGTTTTGCAAGCATAATTGATCAATATTTATGTGATTATGTGGCACCTGAACAATAAAAAGCTACATACACTATTTAAAGAAAACCTATAAATCTTTAAGGAAAGATATTGAGGGAGATATAACTGTTGCACAAAAATTTGCATTGGACTGGCAACTAAATTTAAAAAACTGTTTTTCCCAAGATGTAGTGGCAGTTCATACCAGCGAGTTGCTTTTAGTTATTCTGGGAGCAGTTTGACATAACAAATGAAAAAAAGCTGGTGCTTCAACTTTATGAAATACAAAATACAGGTTTCTCTCCTTGAACTCATTGAATACTGTGTGAAATTACACTTAACATACCACGAAATGACATTTTTTGGGCCCACGCTCTTTTTAGAATTTTTTGCACTTCTGTCTTTCCCAACTTTTATGCACAGTAGTTAGTTTGAAGTCTAGCTTTGAAGCACTGTTTTTCATCTGTACTTTAAACTGCTCATCCAGTTGTACTCTGGAGACAGCAAATTGATTTTCAATTCTTATTTCACCTCTGATTTCAGTTTAGAAATTATGTTAAAAGTATGAGTCTGTATGTGCTTAATTTCCATTCGTAGCTTGGAATTTACACTATCAAACTCTGATTTTAAACTGACATTTCCTTTATCAGTTTCTACTTTTAAATTGGCAGTTTCCTTTTTTAATTTGAAGTTTAAGTTGCTTAACATCTCAATTAATGACACTGTCAAAACATTTTGCCCTTCACACCTAAAATCTGAATACAAATGTTTCTCTACTGATTCTGTCATTATGTGAGTATCTTCTCAACCAGTAGATACAGATCAAGCACAACTGGTTCACCTTTGCCTTGCTCTACTGAAACCACACTAGGAGATTATACCACAGGTACATACCTATTCTATACTCGTGTTGAGTACATATCCAGACTGGAAGCTTCAGTACTACTCTGTTCCCACTTAATTCTGTCCATATCAATAATACCCAACAAGTAGCCCAACAGCTAGAAAATAATTCAAAAGATTAGCTTGTGACATTGTCTTCATCACGTTGCATACAGATGCATAAGCTGCCTTTGCTGCTGTGGTTGGTCACTGCCCCATTGCTTGCCTCCAGGCCCATAAGACAATGCTGCCATTGCATTTGCCGCAGCCTGTGGCTTGACTCCCTGCAGACGTATTAATGACCAAAAAGTAAACTTATCTGCCTCCAGCTACAGTTTGCAGATCACTGTAACTCTCCCTTTCTGTCAAAAACTACTCTCACAACATAGGATAGAATAAACTGCCTGGCACAGTAAGCAGAGGACTAATGGGGAGACATAACTGACTGACAACACAGAACTACCACTTTGTGTTGTGTACCTGAAGTTCATCTGCACATACTTGATGTGTTAACATTAATTGTACTTATCTGTTATTCAGTCATTTACACTGCACTCCCATTTGTGTGAGCTGATAAAGCTTTGCAGTAGCACAAAAAAAGTCTGGGAGATGTTGATACACCATAAAATAAATAACAAGAGAATCTATTAAAATCACGTACATTATGGAGGCCATATGTCCTCCAATTTGTTTGATGTGGATTAGTTACAATAAATCCTCAAAGTTGTAGGTGACACTGATCAGAATTCATGAGACAGACACTAATTCTGACTGACCAAACACTTTGACTTTTACTTCAGTCGTGGCTCTCATACAAAATTAGAATAACATGCTGCTGCCACATGGCAGTTTTTAATTTTAAGATATTTCTATAACAATATATTGTTTGAATTGTAGCTTGAAACTGCAGAAAGGTAGGACCTGGATAAATTGAAAGAACCAGAAATTGTTGACGGTTTCAGAGACAGCATTAGTCAATGATTGACGACAACAGGGGAAAGCAATTCAGCAGAAGATGGATGAGTAGCTTTGAGAGATGAAATAGTGAATGCACCACAGGATAAAATAGATAAAATGACAAGGTCTAATAGAAATCCTTAGGTATCACTGGATATATTGAATTTAACGGATGAAAGACAAAAATATAAAAATGTAACACATGTAGCAGACAAAAAGGAGTACAGGTGGCTAAAAAATGAGATTCACAGAGAAGTGCAGAATGGCTAAGCAGGAATGGCTAGAGGACAAACGCAAAGATTTAGAAGAATATTTCACTAGGGGAAAGCTAGATACTGCCTTCAGGAAAATTACTGGAGTGGACAATGTTTTGAATGGAGGATATAATGTGAATATCAACAAAAGCAAAACAAGGATAATGCAGTGGAGCAGAATTAAATTAGGTGATTCTAAGGAAATTAGATTAGGAAATGAGGCCCTTAAAGTAGTAGATGAGGTTTGCTATTTCAGCAGCAAAGTAACTGATGATGGCCGAAGTAGAGAGGATATAAAATGTGGGCTGGCAATGGCAAGAAAAGCATTTCTGAAGAAGAGAAATTTGTTAACATCAAATATCGATGTAAGTATTAAAAAGTCTTTTCTGAAGGTTTTTGTATGGAGTGTAGCCTTGCATGGATGTGAAACATCGATGATAAACATTTTAGACAGGAAAAGGATGGAAGTTTTAGAAATGAAATGCTACAGAATAATGCAGGAGATTAGATGGGCAGATCAGAGGTAATGAACAGAACAGGTAAGAAAAGAAATTTGTAGTATAACTTGGCTAAAAGAAGGGATCGGCTGATAAGGCACATTCTGAGACATCAAAGGATCACCATTGTAGTAGTGGGGAGAAGAGTGGGGGTAAAAATCGTAGAAGGGGACCAAGAGATGAATACACTAAGCATATTCAGGAGAATGTAAATTACAGTAGTTATTCAGAGATGAAGAGAGTTGCACAGTATAGAGTAGCATAGAGAGCTGACTGAAGACCACAATAACAACAACATTGTACAGCTGAGGTGTAACTGCCATGTGACACTTGACACAGGTCCTGCCTTGGTCAACACATGACATGTTCTTCTTCACACAATGGCCCATCACTTCTGTTTATAAGTTTTTAGTCTACTGTGAAGTCAGATAAGCCACATTACTAATGTTTACCCTTTTAATAATGTTTTGTCCTGGACTTATTCCTCCAGTGGAGACTCTTTTGGAACACTTCTTGAAATAATTTTACAGTCAGGGTAACTCTTAAAACACTTTTTTTTTGTATGGACAAATTTACTTTTCCCTTGTTTCAGGGCTTGGCAAGCGTCCAATTGCACTTTGCTAAGGTTCGTGCCCCCACAAAATGTGTCTATAGCTGACTCAGTATGACAGAGCATGCAGCCACATCCCCTGTTCACCCACATCCCCTGTTCATGATTCTGTATAGATTGAATAAGCGGACCCATCCACTCTATTGGAATCCAGCTAATTTATTCTATAACATACTGCCTTTTAGCAGTGTTTTTTTATGATGGGCAACAAATGTTAGGTAAAAAGGTTCTGAACTTTTCTGCTCTAATGTTTTAGTGATATGTTCACCTGAAGATGTGACATTTAGTGCCACAAAACATGTAGAGTTCCAACGAAAAAAGGACTAAATACAGTTGAAGTGGTTTATTAATAACCAATATTAGGGACTCAGTTTAAAAATTTTTATTTCGAGGAGTCTAGCCTAGTCTTTACAATTATTATCCAAGTGTAACTTACATCATGCCTTTGTGACCCAAGTTGCCTGCCTTTCAGAACTGAGGCTGTTTTATCCAGATAAACTTACTGACAAGAGACACTCTCTTTAATTTGCTGGCAAACCTGTGCTACAAATTTAGTCAATAGTGAACATAGGAGACAGGTCATATATGTGGCTATCAGAAGGTTCTGGAGTGGAGAACTAAATTATTTGGTTTCCAACAATTGAGAGAGCAGATGTTGTCTAAATAGCCTTCATGTTGTCTGCTTCCGACTTTCTCTTCACTAGGACCAGCCACTAGCAGCATAGATACGAACTGCCACCTCTCCTGTTGCCTATTGCTCATCATTTAAGCCCTAACTCTTAGATTGGCAGTCACCTTCCATCTCCTCCCACAGGACATACCATAGTATACCACAGTTGCAGACTGTACCACAAGTTCCCTTTAATTCCCTCTTTTTGTTTCAGACCAGCCTCCCATCCAGCACTTACAACCCATCCTGCTCCCAGCATCCTGTACTAATAGGTGTAAGAATCGTGACAGAGTCCACCATTCAGCCCAAAGGGTAGCCATGTGTTTGATTCAATTCCGTGATTATGCAGTTGGTCATAAAATGTTGTCATTGTTAGCATGCTGTGGGTGTAGCAGCACACCAGCTTTGCTGTTGTGTAAGCACTGCATCTGCACACTTTTTCGCTGCAGTGTAAAGTGGTGCATTACTAGCCCAGCGGCTAGTCGAGAGAGCAGGTTTGATCAGGCATTCCCTTAGCCATCCGCACCGCGGCTTTATATGTAAGAATGCTGCGTGAGAAAAAGAAGGCCCCAGTTCTCTCCAGATGCTGATTAGCACACCATCTGTGCCGGGAGTCACGTCATGTCGGTATCGTTGATATAAACAGCCTCAGATGCAGTAATAAGTTATTTGGGATACGCGTAACCATGAAGTCGTTTTCGAGTGAAGTGTTAATTTTGCGATGATGTTAATGATCTATCTTTAGTTTGCGTATGTAGTATTTTCACGTGTCGCCACAGGACATACATTCTACCATTATTAGCGTGGCGTTTGATGAACATTATCATCAAATTATGGTGAGCATTCACTTAAACATTTAATTTGAACAGTTATAGTTGCATCAGCGCATTAGACTCTGAACTGCTCTGGTAGTTGGATTGTGTGGATTCTTTTTGGTCTGTGACTTTCAGAGTATAGTGAACATTTTAGAGAGAATGGTTTTTGATTATGAATCCCAGACAATCTCCTAATTCCTCAGAGCTATAAGCTGTAGCTATGAAAGTATTTCTCAGATGAAGTGGGCACTAGGAATTCTAATTACAGGCTTCACGTTTTGCTAATCACTTTCTGGTTGCCAATATTATAGTTAGAGAGCCAGTGTTGAGAAAGGCAAACAACAGCATTAAATAAATAATAGGAACATTAACAACAATTATTCCACCCGCCGCCCCCCAAGTGGTCTATAGTCATCTTGCTGCTTGTCAACTAGTGCTGCCATGTGTCCACCTCGCTACAGAGAGCAGTGCGCCACACTGCATAAGTGCACATTGCTTGAGTCTGTGCTGTGTGTTAACTGTTGAAATGCTTAGCAGCATACCATTGCAAAGCTGTCTAGATGCATGTCGCCTGCAAAATCCTGTGCTACTTCCGCAATCTCACCAAATGCATGGATGCAATATTTATGGTTGGCATGGCTCAACTGCCATTGTCACTATCCAAAGGCAGTATCCACCAGCTGCACATCACACACCTGTGTCACCCATCAGTTGGCTGCCTGCTGGACCATCTGAGAACATAGCCAGGGCTACACTGTGCTGAAGCTGAGCCTGCCACCCGAGTTGCCCACACTCCTAGCCACCTTGATTGGTGCCTTCCTGTGGCATAGCCCACCTGCCAACCCCACCCAGAAGCACTGCCCCACATTACCCATCTGCAGCCCTTGACTGGGCTGCAGCAACCCCTGCTACTTGTGGCCAACACAGCACACCTCGCTGGGGCCACATCAGCCACTGCAGCCCACACTGCATAATCTACACCACTAATCTGTCAGTGCTGCTGACTCCTGCGTGTGCGCCTGCCCATCCTGAGAGCTCTGTCATGCTGCACTGGGCAGCCTCCTGCCATCAACCCCATGAGTGTCCTCCCTCCGTGCTGGGGTGTGTATCTCCATCATTGGTCAGGCAGCTGTCCCCACCTCCGGTGCTTCTACCAGGCAGGTATCGTGTGTGTACCGACCTCGGCCACCCACAGCTATCACCACCTTCTGCATGCCACTCCTCTATCACCCACTCTCACATTTCGCACATCTTGATGTGACAAGTGTACTGTAAGTGTCACAATGTACTAAGGCACTGTAGCCATTTTTTCAGTGTAGAACATCAAGAGTGAATAGGGACTCTCAGATCAGGAAATTGTAATTTTAAGTGGATAAGTACTGTCCTGTTGAACATTTATAGAGCCTAGCTTTCATTTCACATGGTATTATTTTGGCTCCTTATGCCTGTAATATTAAAAATTGATGAGTTCAGAACTGTTTTGCTAGATGGTCACTGCATAGCTCGTGACAGGATCAAACATGATTAGGCAGAGATAGGGAGAAAGTTTGCCAGAATGTTGCAGTGCTAGGGCTGTGATTTTATGCCTCATTGGTGTTGCTGGTTGTATGGATCTTCTCCTGCCCAGTCTGATCACCCTAACACTTAAGAAGTACCATAACTGGGATGACTTTGCCAAGCAGGGCAACTTTGTCACTTTTTGAATGAGAATATCCTTGGTGCCCTTCCAAGTTCCTGGATCATCAACTTGATGCACCACTGCTTTCACTGCACCGAACAACTATTAATGACAGATTTGGCATGCAATTTACATATATTCATTGGTTCCTGGTCTTTGTCAGTGCTTCTTCTTTGAGCTTTTGTGACATGAACTTTCTGGTACTCTACAAAAATGTCTAGCTCTGCCCACTCATTCTGATGTAAGTGAAAGATATTTCTTTTGTTCAGCGCAGTATATTATTATTTTAGAATCACTTTCAGAAATAAAATTGTGTAGTGCATTTATCATAATAACGTAACTTGGCAATGTTTTACCAGGAAGCTTGGTAAAAATGGGACAATTTTGCCAACCTAGAATTTATTGTAACGCCAAGACCAAACCGAGAGTAAACAGGTATCAAAATTATGACAACACCACACTACAGCTAGCTGTCTCTGCAGAGATTAATAAGCAAATGAGTAGTGGAAAAGCTGCAAAAGAGTTCAATATCCCTCGAAGACTAATTGATAATAAAGTAAAGGGTTTCCACTTAAAGAAACGAGGGTGTCAGACTGTGCTTCGCAGTGAAGAAGAAGAGGAGATGCTCAAATGATTCCTCATGTGTGCATGTTGGGGTGTGTCTCTTAATACCCTTGATCTATGGCTCATTGTGAAAACTTTCTTGGATTTGATGGGGAAGCAGATTTGACAATTCAAAAATAACTTACCTGGTAATGACTAGTAGCATTCTTTTATGAAATGGCATAAGCAAAGACTTTCTTCACACAACTGTCAAAATATTTCCTGTGCAAGAGCTAGCTAGCATTGGAATAGATCAGCTTAAAGCATACTTTAGTCATTTGAAAGACTTGTTAGAAGGAGTTCCACCATCCCACATATTCAACTATGATGAGACAAATTTGACTGATGATCCAGGGGCCAAATGAGTATTATTTCATAGGGGATTCAAGTACCAAGAAAGAGTTATAAACTCTACCTAAGCAAGTTTTTATTTGATGTTTGCTGCTTTGGCGTCAGGTGAACTGCTTCCTCTTTTAGTAGTTTATCATTCTCTGCAATTAAGAGACCTGTGGATTTGAGGAGGACCAAAAGGAACAAATAAGGCTAAACAGCAAGTGGTTAGATTGATGCTCTGCATTTTGAAAAGCAGTTTTTCCATTCTGTTCTGCCATTTTCCAGAAACCTATCTGGCTCCAAATTTTTAATAGGAGATAATATTAGTAGCCAATTGAATGTGAGTTATCAAGGCATATCAATTCATGGCATTTGCTTTGTGCCTTTGCCCTCAGCATCCACTGACCATGTCAACCTCTAGATGTTTCAGTCTTTGCTCCACGTAAAAGGGAATGGAGAGCCATATTGACAGAGTATAAGATGAGAAACTCATCTAGCTCCAAGACACTCGAGAAAATTGCATTTCCCAAATTGTTGGCAAAACTTCCCATTCTTTGGATGGAGGAGAGAAAATGAATGTGGCATTGTGCCACTAAATCCTGAAGAAGTTTGTTCTAGAACCCCACATGCACAGAGATCTGGTGGCAATGGCGCACCTATGAGAATTAGTGATTCATTCATGAATGAACCTCAAGCCTGTTGTGAAAATGGTAGTCAGAGTCCACTGAAGAGATGAAGAAGGAGAAGTGATGTGGCACCAGGAGAAACTGTTGACAAATCACACTTGATAAACCACCAATCTCTTCCGAGTATCCCTGTAATGAAACAAATTGAGGGGACTGGTAGAAGGAAGATCACTCAGAGGAATAGCCATCACAGCAGAGATGAATCTGACAGTGCATTTTACTTCCATGAAACATCTGATTCTGAACTTGAACAAGATGCAGAAGCTGCAGAAGAACTAGGTAGTCAGGAATTAGTTGATCCAATGTGATCTTGCTTTTTGGTATGAAGACGATCATAATTCAGCCATTCATGAGCATTATGAAATTAATGCCGGAATGGCCCAGGATGTTACAAAACTAAAGCTTGGAATGTTTGTTGTAGTAAAATTCCTGACAAAAAAGTGTCAAGCAGTTTTTTGGTAAACTTATTCAATTTGGAAGTTCGAGGTGTCGCATCTTCATACTACAAAAGGGAGAACATTTCTACTTCCCATATGTGTCAGATGAAGTATCCCTGAAAGCAAAAGACATTTTGTACATTATTAATAATCCTTACAATCAAAACAGAGGTACATTTTTCTTTTCTGATGAAAACATTAAACTTTTCTTTTAACTTTGAAGATTTCTGTATCACTTTCTTTGTAACTATCTTTGCATTAAATTGTTTCATACTAATGTGTAAATTGTTTTCATTGCTTTAAACTTATTTTTTGGTAATTTTTTAGTGATTTCCACTTATTTTAACACAGTTGGCAAAGTTGCCCAGTTTTCCAGGTAACTTTGCCAAATATGTTTTCCGTTTTTTTTTAAATATAAATACAGAAGTACAAAATGCATTTGTATCAGATAGGGACTTTTTTTAAAGATTGACAAACTCCTGATCAGAGTTACTGTAGATAAATATTTTTTTTAAAAGTTGAGCCAATGAACTGACAAAGCTTGACTTCCATAAAAAGTTAATCTTTTTGTGTGTATCACTCACCTACTGACAACGTGGACACATTTTCTTCAAATAAATTAACTGAAGTCCTGGACAAAGTCTCAGGTCCCGCACTAACTTAAGTTTATGAGGCGTTAAACACTAACACAACTTTTATCATTGGAATAAGAAATGACTTCCTAAACACTCTGAATACCGTAAATGGTAAAGTGCTATGAGGGGAACTAAAAATTTAGCATTAGCCTTAGACCATGTACTAACAGATACCAGCAGTAAAAAATGTGATGTATACATAAAAGATAAGGAAATATTTAAGAAATTTGGTGCCCTTACTGTACCAATTGAATTCATCCAGCAATGTGCTGATCAGACCAGGCTTGCGTACGGTGAGGTGAGTAGAGAGAGAGAGAGAGAGAGAGAGAGAGAGAGAGAGAGAGAGAGAGAGAGAGAGAAGAGGGAGGCAGGGAGAGGTTGGGGGCAGGTGGTTTGTAGCTCGGCACGTGACAGCTGGTCTGCCATCTAGGAATGCTGAAAAATGGGTGGTAGGTATACAGGCTAGGCATATGATGCATGATTGTAGGAGCTGGTGCGGAGCGATACACACTGAAGGTGAAGTCGTGACATGAATTTGGGAGGGTGTGACAGGATGGAGGGAAAGGACACAGCTGAGTGGAGTATATGGGGAAAGTGATTGAGGCCAGAATTATTATGGGAGTGAAGAATGTGTTGCAAGGATAACTCTCATATGCGTAGTTCAAAGAGACTGGTGGAGACGCGGAAGGGTCGAGATAGCCTGGGGAGTGAAACAACTGTTTAAAAATCAAGCATGTTATACTCAGTTACATGTTGTGTCAATGGGTAGTCAACTTTCTTTTTGGTAAGAGTCCTGCAATGACCATTCATCCTGATAGACAGCTGGTTGGACATAAAAAGCTGTGCATTGTTTGCAGCAGAGTTGGAATATTATATGGCTGCTCTCACAGGTGGCCTGGTCTGGTCCTGATGGCATAGGATATTCCTGTGACAGGACTGGGCTAGGAAGTGCTGGATGGATGGTTCGATTGTGCAGGTCTTGCACTTTGATCTTCCACAGGAAGGCAGGAGTTGTTAGTGGTGACATAGGGATGCACCAGGATGTTGTGTAGGTTGGGTGGATGGCATAACACCGCTTTAGGAGGGGAAGGAAGGATAATATTATAAATGATTATGGAACAAGAGATATTTTGAACTTATTTTTACCAAGGAGAAACAAACAAAAACATTTAAACGCCATTTTTTTAAATCAGGGATTAAACTGCATAATAATTTCCCCAGGCAGAAGAAAGATACTTTTAAAGCAATTTTATTTCAACGGATAGTCAGTGTGTTCCTCTCAAATACTGCATACAACACAGTTAAAGATTGCTTAGAGAGTTAGGAAAACCCAAGTGAGATATTGGATTTGCTAAGGCACTCGATGACGAGGACTCATGCTCCATCTAGCCATACTGATTCAAATTTTTGTAAATCACGTCAGGCAAATGCCAAAATGGTTCCCTCAACAAGACCTTGGCCACCTGCCTGACCTGTCCTTTACTCATTAAACACATGTGTATACTCCTATGTATGTATGTGTATGACTAACAATTTCCTAATATTAAACTGACATATCCAATATCATGATAAATTGATCCTTGAATGAATTACTTACTAATACTAACAAATTGTTGCACATCACATACACCACCTTCTGCACTTCTGTACTGCCATGTGATAACAAAGAAATATACACTCCTGGAAATGGAAAAAAGAACACATTGACACCGGTGTGTCAGACCCACCATACTTGCTCCGGACACTGCGAGAGGGCTGTACAAGCAATGATCACACGCACGGCACAGCGGACACACCAGGAACCGCGGTGTTGGCCGTCGAATGGCGCTAGCTGCGCAGCATTTGTGCACCGCCGCCGTCAGTGTCAGCCAGTTTGCCGTGGCATACAAGCTCCATCGCAGTCTTTAACACTGGTAGAATGCCGCGACAGCGTGGACGTGAACCGTATGTGCAGTAGACGGACTTTGAGCGAGGGCGTATAGTGGGCATGCGGGAGGCCGGGTGGACGTACCGCCGAATTGCTCAACACGTGGGGCGTGAGGTCTTCACAGTACATCGATGTTGTCGCCAGTGGTCGGCGGAAGGTGCACGTGCCCGTCGACCTGGGACCGGACCGCAGCGACGCACGGATGCACGCCTAGACCGTAGGATCCTACGCAGTGCCGTAGGGGACCACACCGCCACATCCCAGCAAATTAGGGACACTGTTGCTCCTGGGGTATCGGCGAGGACCATTCGCAACCGTCTCCATGAAGCTGGGCTACGGTCCTGCACACCGTTAGGCCGTCTTCCGCTCACGCCCCAACATCGTGCAGCCCGCCTCCAGTGGTGTCGCGACAGGCATGAATGGAGGGACGAATGGAGACGTGTCGTCTTCAGCGATGAGAGTCGCTTCTGCCTTGGTGCCAATGATGGTCGTATGCGTGTTTGGCGCCGTGCAGGTGAGCGCCACAATCAGGACTGCATACGACCGAGGCACACAGGGCCAACACCCGGCATCATGGTGCAGGGAGCGATCTCCTACACTGGCCGTACACCTCTGGTGATCGTCGAGGGGACACTGAATAGTGCACGGTACATCCAAACCGTAATCGAACCCATCGTTCTACCATTCCTAGACCGGCAAGGGAACTTGCTGTTCCAACAGGACAATGCACGTCCGCATGTATCCCATGCCACCCAACGTGCTCTAGCATGTGTAAGTCAACTACCCTGGCCAGCAAGATCTCCGGATCTGTCCCCCATTGAGCATGTTTGGGACTGGATGAAGCGTCGTCTCACGCGATCTGCACGTCCAGCACGAACGCTGGTCCAACTGAGGCGCCAGGTGGAAATGGCATGGCAAGCCGTTCCACAGGACTACATCCAGCATCTCTACGATCGTCTTCACGGGAGAATAGCAGCCTGCATTGCTGCGAAAGGTGGACATACACTGTACTAGTGCCGACATTGTGCATGCTCTGTTGCCTGTGTCTATTTGCCTGTGGTTCTGTCAGTGTGATCATGTGATGTATCTGACCCCAGGAATGTGTCAATAAACTTTCCCCTTCCTGAGACAATGAACTCACGGTGCTCTTATTTCAATTTCCAGGAGTGTATCTTCTGTGCTGTAATTAAAGAACCTCTCAGCATCATATTGTGAGCTCAAAGGGAATTTATATGCTCTAAAAGGCGTCAACATTATATTATCAGCGATGTGATTCTAAATTTAACAATGAGTTTCAGATATGTTACATCAGGTAAATTAGAACACAGTTGTGCTTATATTTATTCTGCTTTATTTGTGATCCACAATTGATATTTTTTTCTTTAAACAATATGAAAAATCAGTGTTTGCTTTCATTTTGAATTAAGTTAAAATATGACATTTTTCAATAGTGTGTTCTCCACAACCAGCTAGCAAACAGCTTAGATGGAGTCTTGGGTACACTCAGATAATTTATATGGGAATAGGAAAATGAATACAAGTAGTTCTGTTTTGAATTAAAAGTATAATTTATTTACTTAAGAACATAGCACATCTTGCATAGTATTTAAGGTACAATTGGTAAATGAATTCTTCCTTCAGTAACCATAATTATACTCAATGATGAAGTTTTTATTTGTGCAGACAAAATAAGTTAAGCATACCACTGTAGTTTCCTGTGGCTTATGGAATGTGCAAGAAGTTCCATAGTGCTCAGTACATCTAACAGTCCTCACAGAATTTTGAAGTGTTAAATACTGTTTATGTTCAGTTGTAAATAAGCACACAGTATTAATCATTTGAATTAATTAGTACCAAAATATTCTCATAAAATGTCTATGAAGTTAACAGCTCCGGCACTTCAAATAAATTCATTTAAACTACTAGAACACAAATGGCTGAATCTCTCTTTTGTGGCTGAGAAGATTCTACAATTGCAAGTACCAAATGTAGAATCCCATTAAATACAAATGGTTCTAAAGTTGTATCTTACACTTAAAATTTAACTGTTTCAGGCTGTGGATAACATTCTGCAAGCAAAGTAGCCTATTCGCATAGTTATATGTGTTTTCTGGGTAAGACTTTTTTCTTTAATATCTCTGACGTTAATGCGACAAATATTCTGAAACATTTACTACAAAACATTCTGTTTACATAATTGAAAATGAAAGTTTTAGTGCTGACAAATATCTCCTCATACTAAATGTAACACTTTTATGAATAACTGTACAACAAAAGATTAAAACTTCAAATAAAAAGCTACATATTTGCAACTTATAATTCGAAAATTAACAGTTGGCTTAGCATGGTAGTCATCCTGTATGCAATGTACCAGTTAGAAATTATTAAAATGTACATAAAAAAATTTCTGATACAAGGTAAGATTTTTTTGTTTTCTGGAATGTACTAAGATTTTTACAAAAAAAAGTGTCAAAAGAAACTGCAACAATCATGAAATCTATGCACTTGACCTGTACCACTACAGTACAAAAGACTACTATTGAGATGTTTAATATAAGGCAAATAATTTCTGTATAAAAGTCTGAAGCAGATAACTCCTTTCAAGTATCACAATAAAGGGAGAATTAGAACCTTTTCAAATTACATAGTTATTTTTCATATTGAGTGCCACCATCATGTGGTAAAATGAACTATCACAGGTATGACTAGAAATAAATTAGCAACACACACAATTTACATATGATATACATGTTCATGCATTATGATATCATGCTTTCAAGTTACAACACAAGGGGCCATAAAACACTTTAAACACAAGTACAAAAATATTATCACAGTTCCATTATAGGAAATCAGAACTTGCTATGCACTGCAGCTACAAATTCCTAAGACCAACAAATAACTGCTTTAAATGGCAGTCCTTACAATGTATGTGATGTTCTGGGTCAATATTTCAGTATAAAAAGCTACTCACAGTCACATGAAAACATCATATAAAACATTTATATTAGGAACTACTGTGTAGTTCTAGATTAGCTTATAAATATATGCTGTGGACATTTGTACATGATGGAGATGTTCAGTGTACTTCATATATTATTCAGGCTGTATTTTAAACAAAAACCTCATTTTCCTTAGCAGAGACACACTAACAATTCAGACGATGTTTCTAGCTGCTATAGAAAAACATCAAATTTTCTTAAAAATTGCTTGCCACATAAAATTGCAAACCATTCACAACTTCTCAAACAAAAACAGAGCAGGAAATTTAGTTCAATGTTATTTTTGTCTATAACACACAGAAAGAAAAAAATAATTAGATTCATTGTACAAACAATATGCAACACAATTGTGTAACATGGTCACTTTAATTTCATTCATCAGCAATCTTAATAGCTCCCTCACTATAATCATTAAGTCGTTTTTTTAATGAGCATGATATTCAAGCACTCAACATAACAAGCTTTACAGGAACCCCAATAACACAAAAAAATTAAAATTAAATACTATAAACAAAATGCTAAGTAAAAATAAAATTTTATGTCAACATGCATACTAAAAAGGAACAAGTGGCCATTTTGATGGAATCTGAGAATTTATGTACATGAAATAGCAGTCCTATAATACATCTATGGCAGTTCTCTTGCATTGTTACTACAGTATATTTATCAATGTTGTGATTTGCATCATGGCCTTTCAACAAATCCTCAGTGCTGCACTGAGATCCTCACTGAATATACTTTAAACCTCTTATATTTACATAAATAATACAATAACATAATAACTGAGAGGAGGGGCAATGAAGCCCATAAATAATGGTTTATTAATATCACATTTGTAATTTGAAAAGATACTGCATAACAGCAGCACAATAAAAATAGTATGTGGCTTAGAATGCACCACTGGCAAAAAGACAGTCATGGGAGATCATAAGATGATGATCATAATACTTAGCTTTGCACCTCTTTTATGATAAAAATATCAACTACCAAAAAAAGGAATTTATTAATATGCTACCAACTTCTCATACAATTTTTATTTTAAACCCTACTTTTCTTCTTTTGAAGTCCTCTGATCTCTACCCTTTGTTTCCTGCTGATGCAACATTTACACTAGATTCCATTTTTGCCTTTTTTCCCCTTTTCTTTCCTTTCACCACTCCAGTTCAGTTCACCAAAAAAAAACATTGTCTACCATAACAGACAACTATCACCAAATCAACAGTTTTAAACTTACAATTAACGAGCTTCCTGTGCACGCATAGGTAAAATAAAACAAAATTATGAATAATAGAGCATTTTTCACTTTTCATTTCACATCATTCCATAATTTTCTTCACTGCTGCTAAATCAATAAACTTATCTGCCAATATTCACACTCTTCCCATTTGTGCAATGAAAAGTCTGCAAGTCTAAATTTGCAAGCCCAGTTTTAACTACATATAAGATAAAATTTCCTGAATTAGTAAAATAAGCAAACACTATGCACCTATAAAATTTCTATTATGTGCAAAGACCTTGCCGACTCAAGTATCTTTGTGAACTTCTCCTCCACTAACAAATTTTATTTTTATTTGTCCATTAATGATGCGGCATTAAGACCACGAGCACTGACATGCTGCCAGTTTCCCTGAAAACATAAAACAACAGCTAAAGGTGGATTCAACTCACAATAATAAAACTTTTACTGGCTACAACAACAGATGTAAAACATAAGTCAAACAATGGAAAATCCAGGATAGAATGTAACAATATTATGAGGAAGGAAGTTGCTACTCACCATATAGCAGAGATTCTGAGTCGCAGATAAGCACAACAAGAACGCTCACACAATTATGGCTTTTCGCCACTAAGGCCTTTGTCAGCAATACACACACATACACAAATGCAACTCACACACACGAGTGCAGTCTCAGGCAACATTCACTTAATGTAATTGGATAGAAAAAATATCTACTCATTGAGCAGCAGCAGGAGAACACACATATAAAAAAAGGTTTTACACATGCAAGTTTTTGAAGCCAGTGGCCCCTTCTTCTGGCAGACGGGTTGATGGTGAAGAAATAGGGGTGAAGGAAAAGGACTGGAGAGGTTTAGGAAAAGGGGTAGAGTTTGGAAAAATCAGACAGAACCCCAGGTCAGGGGAGACTTACTGGAAAGACTGATTGTTGGGAACCACACTGGGTGGGATGTGAAAACTTGAGATGAAACACAGGGTAATATGCAAGACTCTTATTACTGCTGAAACATCATGCACAAGTTAGTAAGAATGAAAAGCTTAGTGCAATGCATGTAATAGAGGTGGGAGGGGGGACAGCAAAAAACATACAAGTCAGAGAAGGAAAAATGTAGAAAACTAAAATGGTGTGAAGAAAGGAGCACTTACTGTGAATAAATTCTAAGATGGAAGAAATTAACATAAATTATGGCTAGGTGGGTGGTGAGAAGTAAGGAAATGTAATGCTAATTCATTTAAATTGAGACAATTATTTGATAGGCTGCAAGGTAGGGTTGTAGAATGCTTGCCCGCCACATGAGTGCTCTGGGTTCAACTCCTGACTGACACAAAGATCCCTACATATATAAAAAAAATTAGTAGCACTCCTGACTGCTAATCACTGGCTAAACATGATAATCAGCTGTGTTAATTATCTCAGTATATTGGATGAATTTTTTTTTCTTTAGATAGCATACATATTTAAACTGAATGGAAACTAAATGACAAAAAAAGGAAGACAAACACAAACCAACAATTAACCCCATCCTCCCTCCTCCCTTCCATCTTAATGTATTTTACATTTCACATATATGCTCATAGAATATGCACCTTTACTTAAAAATTTGCATTAGCCAGGAATTGAAACTGTGCCACCTGCATAGAAGGCAAGCATTCTACCACACTGAGCTGTGGGGCCCATTTAAAATCAGTTCTAGCTTTAGAGAATTAAAGAAGTCTCCTTGTTAGTAGGAAAGCATTATAAATGGTGTGTGTAGATAGGAAGTGTTCAATGTGATGAATATAAGCATTGTATCCACAGTATTCAATATTACTACACTAAATGGTGACAGTCCTGATGTCAACTGACCATAAACGGTGGATATGGGGGTACGGGTGGGAAGGGGTAACTACTAAAGCATAAGTGTGGAACGTATGGAATAATTTCAGCAAAACAAATCTCAATTACTACTACTGGAAAGAAATAACACCACATAAGATTTGTCTAGCACTCGCACTCCTGTGTGGATGTATTGGTAAAGGTAGAGATTGGAAGGCCCAGACACAGAAAACAATCAAAAAGACTGCTATTATTGTCACATCCAGTGACTATTGGATTCCTTGGCTGACGATGGTGGTACTGTTGAAATTTACCTCTATTGGTTGGGAAGGGATGAAAAAGCGGTGACATAAAAGTAACATGGCAACAATGGGTAATCAGATAGTCCTTTAATAAGTCTTTTCATGAAAGAATAAAATATTGGAATGATTAATGGACATAAAAAACACTTTCAAAATCAGTATCCATAACCTGCAGCCAGGCAAGCCAGAAGGATGCCTGCCATAATCCACTGGAGAAGTTGCAAGAATGGCTGAGTTGACATAATGAAAGCCTCCATTATGGCACTGAAGCGAGCTCAGTTACCACACACTGTGCCCTGCCACCTGCTGCTAGGAATAGAACACTGTCAATGCAGCATGGTGTGGGCATCAGACCACTGCTGTATGACACTCTGCTGGGGTGCTTCAGTGGTCTACATGACCAAAAGTGACATCCGATCTTAACAAGGCTAGGATGAGTGGTCACAGACTACATCAAGTGGTACTCCACACCAGCTTACAACCCGAAGTGGGTCATCCCATCTCCACTAGAAGTAGGCACTGCCTCTGCTAGCCACAGGTCTATGGTTGGTTGATTGACTGGAGGGGGTGGGAAACACCAAACACATATGAGGTCATTGGTCCCATGACCCAAGGTCACAAAAACTAAGGTAGGTACAACACCAGCAGCACAGTCCAGTCAACGGGAAAGGGAAACATGCAAACAAAGAGGTGGAAGGAATGTCAGGGTGACAAGCAGAGTAACAAAAAAAGGGAGTGAAAGTGGGGTGGGCTGAGAGCAGGAAGCACCCCAGAGGTACCACAGGGCACCGGCACCCCCACCTACCCATCCTGATCCCACTCCATACCATGACTGCAACAAAATGGTGACAACACATACAGAAGAAGACGTGAAAAGGGAGGGGGTGGGGAACCTGGTTGGCATGGAGGCAAGGCTGAAGGCCTTCCAAATCGACACCAATGCTAACTGAGGGACTTCAATTCTGGAAAGAAATTAAGGCACTTAAATCTGAAAAGTCAAATCACTTTCACAAAGAAAACTGAGGATAGATGTAACCCCAAGGATCCTCCACTAACACATGTGACAGGGAAAGTGGGAGGGCATATTTAGTGCGAAGGGGCACAAGATGGGGCAGTCCAGCAACTATAGACTACTGTGAGAGGAGGGGACACAGCTACAAAGGGGAATGGATCAAATGGAATAAAAATCCCTATGGATAAATTAAGCCAGCAGAGGATAGTACATTTTTTGCAGGGAGATGCAGAAGGAAGGACACCACATGCACAAATTTCATTAGATGAGGGGGACGCTCCACCATAAATGGGACCACAATTGACTAAAAAAGAATTTGACATGAAGCTGGAAATACATCCCCGGAGGGGTCACAAAGATTGGGGGTAGGTGGCTGCCCTCCCAGCCATACAATCAACAAGCTCATAACCCAGGATACCCACACAGCTGGGAAACCAATGGAAATCAACTGAACAAGCAGCATGGTCAAAATCGGTGCAAAGGTTTGAATGGCAGAGATCAAAGGGTGGTGGGGAAAACACTAGGTGATAGCCTGAAGGCCACTCATAGAGTCCATCATAACAAAACTTGGGTGAGGGAGGAATGTTTAATAAAACATAGAGCCCAGTAAATGGTCATTAGTTCCACTGTAGACAATTCCACACACGGGAGGCAAGAGATGGTGTTCTGTTCCAAGAGAAGAAATGAAGGCTTATCCCACATGATGTGGATTTGGAACCATTATTATTTCAGGAGAGCACATGGGGAACAGGACAAAGAGAGAAGATGGAAATCATGGTGCAGAGAAGTGAGGCAGAGCCCAACTGCTAAACACATTCGAGTGGGGTGACATCCCTGAGCTGTGAAAAGAATAGAATAGGAGGAGTGAGCATGGAAAGAACACCAAAGATTAAGGCAATGGCACCTATGGAGCATAAGAATATAGGAATTCAATAGCTGGACTAGCACCTAATCAATTATGAGAGAACATGGACCGAAATATTAGAATAAGAGTTATTTTTTTCTCTTTCTCTCTCTTTTAAGACACCCTTGTCATACTTTTAACTTCATTCTTAAGTGTAACTACAAAGAAATGAAAGGAGTTGGAGAGGGGGGGGGGGGGGGGGAGGAAACACAAAATAATTTATAACTCAGAAAATTATGTGTCAAACATGTAGAAATTTAGGTGTAAAATGCTTTATACAACGTTTATGAAATAAGATAACACAGTTTCAAACAATGAGTTTTATGGTCAAACTTGGTACATATTTTGTAACATACAAAATGCACCAGAGAGGTACACCAAAATCAATGTTGAGGGTGTGGGGGGGGGGGGAGGGGGGGAGAGGATGGGGGGGAGGACGGGGGGGGGGGGGGACAGAGAGAGAGAGAGAGAGAGAGAGAGAGAGAGAGAGAGAGAGAGAGAGAGAGTGTTTATAGAGTGACTTGTGATGTGGCTAACAACAGTGTCTTTAACTTTATATGAAGTGAATGTCATTCTTCCTACAAAGCTGCTCTTGAGGTAGTAACAGTCTTTGGATGACTATGGGCAGAAGTATATCGTTATTCCTGAAGAGTATTCCAAAACATGTTTTTAAGGTGTTCAGATCCAGAGATAGGTCACTCAATGTGCTATACTGGTTGTGGTCTTCCCTGTTTCCTTACTGGTCACTACTTGCCTTCAGGAGATGTGATATACAGTACTATCCA
Source organism: Schistocerca gregaria (assembly GCF_023897955.1). NCBI lineage: Eukaryota > Metazoa > Arthropoda > Insecta > Orthoptera > Acrididae > Schistocerca > Schistocerca gregaria. The sequence goes on along the minus strand of NC_064920.1, from coordinate 1,045,536,078 downwards.
GCTTTCAGGACTAAGTGCCCCTTTGACACAGAGGAGAGAGGGGTATATTAGAGGAGACTAAAAAGGAAGGGTAGGTAACACTAGTCCCAGTTTGAGACCTTGTATACCTTCATTGTCAATGCAGGTGGATCTTTTTCATTGTGGGGCCTAAGTGATCCGCTCTTCATTTCTAACATTTCCTAAACTATTTTTCTCTCCTCCCCAACAAAGGAACTGTTACTCGTAGTTCCAAAAGTTAGATAGTAATATGCATTTCACCTCCTAAAAGAGGCAACAAAATCTAATAATTGAATTTTCCTTTGATACATTTTGTTGCACAGTTACAAGGTGGCATGTAAGGACCAAGGACTTCATTTCTAAAAATCTGCAAAATTAGAATTCTGTGTGGAAGTTCCATGGAGTACATACATACATTCACGTGTGTGTGTGTGTGTGTGTGTGTGTGTGTGTGTGTGTGTGTGTGTGTGTTTTCTATCTCTGTTGAGGGCCTTGTTGGCTGAAAGCTCATTTTCTGACAGTCTTTTTGTTGTCTCTATCTGCAACTCAGCGTCTCCACTATGTGGTAAGTTCGTGTTATCTTACTTTTCCCAGCTGCATTACAGACAGTAATACAAGTGGATTATGACCCTTTTCCATCATTGGATGAACCTTCTAGATGTTGAATCTGTGGTTATAAATTGATATCATCATCTCTGAACAATAGCAACACTAAACATTCATCTACCTGGCCACTGATGTCCAAGTTTCAGATGCCTCCAATTTCCCAATGATCTTCCATTGCAGTTGGTATTGACATCAACCAAGTAGCTTACCTCAGCTGTCTTCTCTTCCTCCCATGTCTCCAAATGCCATCTTACTGTGAAGTATACTGTGCCTTTGGAGTCTTTTGCGGCAGCATGTCTGAATAAAATCTTCTCAGTTTTCAGGTTGCACCAATCTGAATGAAATTCTCAAGCTTTTGATGCCTATCTCCACCAATGTCATCAAGAGTGAAAACCTCAGACTGCTGGAGCGGACATGATTTTCTGCTTATACAGGCACAAATGCAGTGTCTGGCACCAATCAGAGATGGCTGAAATGATGCATGTGCAGAAGGTGAGTTGGGCAGCTCATAGTAGCTCTGGCCCACTGTAGGACTGTGCGATGTCAAGTGGTATTAGAGGCCTGTGCCACAATCAAAATTGCTGCTCTCACATCCCTACAAATGTCAAGCACCTGATTTGGCCTACTTTTGATATCCAAAGTGTGCCTCCATGCCCTACTAAGTGTGTACTCCTGGTCTCTGTTAAAATTGTTGTTGTTTATTCTAATCTCAGCCACTTCCTTTACAAGGGAATCCCAATATGTTGATGCATGAGCCAAAACTCTCGTGTTTTCAATCTGTATTCTGTCTCTGTTTTCCAGTCAATGCTCAGCTATGTTTGACTTGTCAAGTTCCCTTTCTTTAATATGTCACTTGTGATTGGCACAACAGTCTGCAACTGTGCGAATTGTCTGACCTATATAGATGCTTCCGCGTTCTCAATGGATGCCATGCACACCAGGAACACAAAGAGCTATGCCATCTTAACAGGACACAGAATATCTCATTTCTTAGGTTGGGCCGGAACACTGTTTTCTGTCCATGTTTCTGCAGCACACATCCTACCTTGCTGCTCACTGCCCCACAGTAAGGCAGGAATGCAGCCGGCTTGGCCTCTTCTGCCAATTCACAAGGCATCCTTCTTTGGTGGCACCTGAAAGCATTTAAAATGTCAGCTGCCAAGCCAGTTACTTTCCTGCCATACTGTGGGGTGATGAGCAGCAAGTTATGCATGCGCTGTTCTGTGGAGACAGGGACTGAGATCAGCGTTCCATAGCTTGACAAGTCGACCATAGGTAAGCAACTGCCTGCAAAACAAACACAAAATAAAGTTTGAAAACACAAGAGTCTTGGCTCATGTGACAACATATTGGGATTCTGTTGTAAAGGAGCAACTGAGATTACGACAAATTACAACTAATTTAACCGAGACCAGAGGTAGTCATGCCACTGCAAAAGACTCTGAGAAGACATATCTTTCCTCTAATGTGAGGATGTAATGCACAGTGTAAGATGGCTGGAAAAACTTTGAAAAAATAAATCACATCTGCTGAGTTCTTCAGCACTTCAACAACACTGCCACAACAAGAAGTTAATTCATCACTTTGCTGTAGTTAAGCAACACATTCAAACTGGTGCAGTGGGCAAAATTTTTAAGAGGACAATTCATACCATTGTGAGAAAGTGAATGTGATAGACAGGGTATGAGTTCAACCTTAATGCCAGGAACTAATTTGATTGTCATCTATTTTTGTCATCAACTTTGTCGTCATTCTATTGAGAGTGGGTGGACACAGACATGGCAGCACAATAGCACAGAAATTTGCACAAGAAAATGTCTAAGTAGCGTAACAAGTTTGACTGGTTAACTCACATGAAGAATGATAAGGCTCATAGATCAGTTGTTAATCTCTCTGACCAAGAACTGGATGATGGGATGGCTCTGTGGCAGTGCTGAGTACACACAACTTCATTTTTCTCCAGCCCCATGACATCTGCCCATTTTGGATACTTTTACTGGAATAGAGCAGTGCATTCGGCATCTCTCACATGATGCAGCCGAGGATGTCAGACTAACCATCAGCCAAATACTGGTAAAAGCTAAGCCACTGATATCTAATATTAACCTGGAGCAACAGTGTGGTTTGCACTTATTACAAGAGAATGAGGACTTGGTTGTCTTGCAGCCAACAAAGGAAATGCCACTGTGATTGTCAAGACTGATGACTTCCACCGGAAGGTGATACATTATTTAGAATATGATGTGTACCAGAAGCTATGTCGCGATCTGACACAGGACACTGTCAAAAGCTAGGGAAGTTATTAGAGGACACTGGTTTAATAGATAAAGTGCCACAGAAATTAATGACCCACAGTGCCAGACCTCTCAGGCTTTATAGATATAGAAAATGTCCCTCGTAGACCCACTGTTAGTGCACACAGTTCGCCCACCTACAGACTGGTCGAACATCTGGCAGGGCAGGATAATTAGTGCCAAAACTGGGTCAGTGTGAACACCTTGATGCAAACTCACAGACATTTGTTGACTCAAGAAAATGAAAATATGCCACAATGATGTAAAGGATTGTCCGGACATTGTATCACATTTTACAGGGTGCCAGTACAAATGGTTCAAATGGCTCTCAGCACTATGGGACTTAACTTCTGAGGTCATCAGTCCCATAGAACTTAAAACTTAAACCTAACTAACATAAAGACAACACACACATCCATGCCCGAGGCAGGATTTGAACCTACAACTGTAGCGGTCGTGCGGTTCCAGACCGTAGCGCCTAGAACCGCTCGGCCACTCTGGCCGGCTGGTGCCAGTACAAGACATGCTGGTTCTTTTGCACTACCTGGAATTGTCAAGCTGTTCCGTCTTCTTCTAATGAAACATACTTCCTGTATTGCAATGAATATTATGAAATGGTGGGTGGCACAATGATGGGATCACCACTGTCTCTGGCAGTCATGAATTTCTTCATGGAGCACTTTGAGGAGCAGACTCTGAACTCTGTGGTGTTGCGTTCATCTTGCTTCCTAAGTTACCTCAATGTCACCATCTTGATATTGCCTCATGGTGAAAATGCACTGTAGCAGTGCATTGATCACATGAACAATGTCCATCTCAACATCATTTCTACTACTGAGATGTAGAAGGATGGCAAGCTGCCATTCTTGGATGTTTTAGTTGAGTGGAAGGCAGGAGGCCAGCTTGGTCATTCATTGTACAGGAAACTGACATACACTGATCAGTACTTGAATGCCAATAGTTCTTACAACCCTGCACACAAAAAAGTGGTCCTGAACACATTAGTGCACAGAGGGAAAGCTATTTCTGATGACCACATATTGTACGAATTGCAGCGCTGGAGACATGTGTTCAGAGAGAACGGTTATAACAAAAGACACTGCAAATGCTTTCAGGTGCCACCAATGCAGGACATCTTGTAAATTGGCAGAAGAGGCCATGCTGACTGCATTCCTGCCATACTGTGGGGCAACAAGCAGCAAGATAGGATGTGTCCTGCAGTAACATGGACTAAGACCAGTGTTCTGGCCCGCTTCCAAGACACAAGATATGTTGCACCCTATTAATGACAACATAACACTTCATGTGCCTGATGTGTATGGTGCCCCTTACAAATCAGCAGCATCTATATAGGTCAGACAATTTGCACAGTTGCAGAACGTTGTATCGAGCACAAGCGACATAGCAAACAAAGGGAGCTTGACAAGTCAGACATAGCTCAGCAGTGCCTGGAAAACAGACACAAAATACAGTTTGAAAACACAAAAGTCTTGGCTCATGCATCAACACATTGGGATTCCACTGTAAAGGAGGCAGCTGAGATTACAACAAACAACAACAATTTTAACAGAGAACAGGGGTCACACTTAGTAGAGTGTTGGGGCCAGCTTTGGATATTGAAAGGAAGCAAAGACGGATGCTTGAAGCTTATAGGGAAGCAAGAGTGCCTGTTTCAAATGCGGCCCAGCCTCCCGCACCACTTGATGTCACTTGGTCCCATGGTCGGCTGGAGCTGCTACGAGCTGTACAACTCAGCTTTAGTGCATGTGTCACTTAGGCTGTCTCTCACTGGTGCCAGAGGCTGCAATCATACCTATATAAGCAGAAATCCATACCAGCAAGGATGGAGATAGCCACTGAAAGCTCGAAAATTTAATTCAAATTGATGCAGATTGAAGACTAAGAAGATTTTATTCTGTTAAACATGCTATTTTTTGCTAACTGCAAAAGATTTAGGTTTGCAAGTGGTAGTTTTGTGGAAAATTAACATTGTGGCAGTATAGTCAACTTTCATGTCAGTTTCTTTGCTTAATCCACAGTTACAGCTGATTTGTGGAATCCGGTGTAATTGATCACTTAGGCCAAGAGCTGCAAAGAAATCAGTGGGTCAATGTTGAAATCAAGATGTATCCTTCTCAAGTTTACCTTTGCGCAGGCTACTGCACCTAGCTTTCTGAAACTTCCAGAAGATGCCTCTCACAACAACTTCATTAGACCGATTTGGAAACCATGCAATCCCACCACTGCCTTTTAATAATAGAAAATTCCTTACACCAAAACAACCCAGAAGCAATTCGCTTGAAATACAATACCATTTGAGCCTGAATCAACAATAAATTTCCACCTCACATCTTCTTGTTGATCCAATGTCTTGGATGAACCTCCTATCTAACTTTGGAATAAACCATTTTTGCCAAGCATTTATTCTCTTTTGTTGCATGAAAGAACCTAGTGTTCTTAGTTTCTGATTATGTGTCAGTTTTACTTTTGTTGTGTATCACACCCTTTCAGCACTGTATGTCAGTCTATCGTTTGGAGTTCATTTTACATAATGCATAACACCCATCATAACAGCTATATATTACAGCTCCTCTGAACCAGTGGTTTTGTTTGTTTAAGTCATAAAACAGTCATGACGTACTTCTCTGTGCCTAAACTGATAAAAACAGAAAGAAACTGGGTGCTTCTTTGTTTATTCCAACTAGTAATGCATATAATATCAACCGTATAATTCACTATTCAGAAGATATAGTTCTGAACTGGCATAAGCAGCTAAGAAAATTAACACTGTTATTCATAAAAACAGACATTTACTTGAAGGTAAAATAAGAAACAATATGTACTACAGAATGAGATTTTCATTCTGCAGCAGAGTGTGTGCTGATATGAAACTTCCTGGCTGATTAAAACTGTGTGCCGGACCAAGACTTGAACTCGGGACTGGTCCCGAATTCGAGTCTCAGTTTGACACACAGTTTTAATCTGCCAGGAAGTTTCAACATGAACTGTATTTGTCAAACTGAATGTTTATAGCTTAATAACTAAATAAACGGTGTATAGAAAGAATTAGCAGGTCTCACCACAATGCCATGCACCCATCCAGTCCCTGCAGGGTTTTCTGGAGTAACACCATATCTGCGTGATACAACTCCTGAAGCTGTTATGGCCCACACCTCACCATCTGCCCTTCCAGCTGACACATGGCGGAAACCCGATGTTGATGCACTACTTGTACTTCCAGAGGCTATTCTGTCTACAAAGTTCAGAGAGAGTTAAATAAGTAAAGGAATAGACGCTGAGTGTTAGGTATTATAAACATCAAATTAATAAAACTATGTAAACTAAAAAGCAAATTAACACAACTCTCTGTATTGATTAACAAAGCAAACTGCTCTGAGAGCCAAAGAAATTGGAACACGTGCCTAATATCAGGTAGGGCCCCCGCGAGCATGCGGAAATGCTGCAACATGATGTGGTGTGCGCTCGACTAATGTCTGAAGTAGTGCTGGAGGGAATTGACAGCATGAATCCTGCAGGACTGTCCATAAACCCGTAAGAGTATGAGGGGGTGGAGATCTCTTCTGAAAGCACGTTGCGAGGCATCCCCAATATGCTCAATAATGTTCTGGAGAGTTTCGTGGCCAGCAGAAGTGCTTAAATTCAGAAGAGTGTTCCTGGAGCTGTTCTGTACCAATTCTGGATGTCCGTAGGAATGCACAATGGATATGAATGCATGCAGGTATCAGAAAGGATGCTTACGTACCTGTCACCTGTCAGATTCATATCTAGATGTATCAGGGGTCCCACACCATTACACAGCATCCACCAGCTTGAACAGTCCCCTACTGACATGCAGGGTCCATGGATTCATGAGGTTGTCTCCATACCCCTACATGTCCATTCGCTCGATACAATTTGAACTGAGACTCATCTGACCAGGCAACACATTTGCAATCATCAAGGGTACACGAGTGGGTCTTCGGTTCCGAAAGCCCATATCAATGGTTTGTACTCTGACACTTGTTGATGGCCCAACATTGAAATCTGCAGCAATCTGTAGAAGGGCTGCACTTCTGTCATGTTGAACAATTCTCTTCTGTTGTCCTTGGTCCCATTCTTGCAGGATCTTTCATCCTCGCTATCTCAGAGATGCTGCGTCTCATCGCTCATGCACCGACTATAACAGCACGTTCAAACTCACTTAAATTTTGATAACATGCCATTCTTTCAGCAGTAACCAATCTATCAACTGCGCCAGACACTTGTTGTCTTATATAGGTGTTGCTGACAACAGTGCCGTATTCTGCCTGTTTACATATCTCCATATTTGAATATGCTTGCCTAAACCAGTTTCTCTGATGCTTCAGTGTATAAAGGCTATAGCAGGATAAGAGGCACAGCTCTGTTCAAACTACTGCACATCATTACCTGGTAGTGCAAACAATGTAACTGTTTGACTCAAACTCATTCCATTTCTGATGTTAAGAAAAAGAAAAGAATTATGGTGTCAATGGAGAAGTTAATGAACAGTGCATGAAAAATATTTAAAAAGATGAACTTGTACTACTGACAGAACATAGTTGTGAAGAAGGCAAACTGCAGCTGATTACAGAGAAACGTTTGCTGTTTCAGAATTCAACTGGCTAGAGGTTTATTTTGAGAAGATGTGGATTTGCTCTCCTAATAGTATGAACAAATGGTAACTAAGTGTCGCTGTGCAAGGTGTATGATCAAATGGATGTTTGAAATGAAATTTTAATCAAATCAGTGGATGAAAGTCAATGGCCATGCATCAGAAATGGAAAGCTGATTTCATTTGCTTGGAAGATTATGGCCAGTCTTTTCTGTGACACAAAGGGGTTCTTCTTACTGATAACCTCACATAGTGTGAAATAATAATAGGTGAATATTATGCAATGTTTTAGAGTAACAGGATGAAAAAATGGCAATAAAATACCCAACAATGTTCTGTAAACGAGATATTGCTACTCACCACATAAAGGAGATGCTAACTCTACACAAACGCAACGAAAAAATGGCTTTCTTCAGAAGTAGAAAACACACACACACACACACACACACACACACAGAGTCTCTAGCCACTGTGGCCTGACTAAGAAGTAAGTGAACCTGACAGGAGAAGCAATCAGGTGGTGGGGGTAAGGATGAGACATGGTGTGGGAAGTAGAGGGGGTGGGGGAGGGATTTGGGGGGGGGGGGGGGGAAGAGAACATGTAGCGCTGCTTGTCGGAGCTTACAGGGGCCGGTAGTGTGTGCTGATTGGTACAGCCGGCAGTGCTTTTCTTTTTTTGGAGGGGAGTGAAAGCAGTCATGTGATCTACAGACTGGTCTGCAAATACTGTGCTGCTTTCTATGGTGGGCACAATGAGTAAAAAGCTCTGATGCCTGCCTGCATGAAAGGCCTCAACTAGCTGTCACCAAGAGACAGCAGGACCATCCACATGATGAACATGCTGCCCAACACAGTGTGCATCACTTCAAGGATTGTTTCACAGCCTTTGCCAAACATATCCTTCCTACCAAAACCAGTTTTTATGAACTGTGCAGGCAGTAATTCTCCCTGCAATATATCCTACATTTTCATAACCCACTTGGCTTTCATAACCTTCGCTAGTTCTTGCCTTACACCTACTTATCCCCTTCCTTGTTACCATTTCAGCATCGCTCACAGTGGCCAGACACAGTGGTCATGTGTATGTGAGTTGGTGTTGGTGTGAATAAATGTGTGTGTGTGTGTGTGTGTGTGTGTGTGTGTGTGTGTGTGTGTGTGTTTCCTACTTTGGAAGAACCTAAAATGTATAGCAGTGGTTTCATTTTGCCTGACTGTGGCTCAGTGTCTCCTCTATTGGTGAGTAGCAATCTATCCTTTTCATAATAGTGTTATTCCATCCTACATTTCACATTCTTTTATTTTAGAAGAAGAGATCAGTATTGTAAAATGAGACAATTCTCTTCCTTTGGGACAGTAATCCTGTCGACGAAAGTGCTTTGGTCATGGTAAAAAGAGGGATGTAAGCTACATTCCATAATAACATTCATCTTATTCACTGAATTTGGCTATATACAAACACATTTATAACTGGATTTTTTAATGCAATGTATGTCACTTATAGGTGGGTAATGGTATTTGAAATCCATTGGTGACTCTAAAGTAATTATGGAAACAATGGCCACACAAATGAATAATATGAATGGATGTATTGGACAAATTAAATTGATCTAAAAAGGGAATAAGTTGAAAAAAATCTGATTTTTCGCTTCAACGTAATCTCCGACTGCAAGGAGAGATACTTTCTCCTTCTTTCATGAGTTATTCGGATAGCTTCCTTTTCTAAGTGACCTGTCTTTATTCATTTTCAATGCCTCCATATGATTAAGAAATATTCTGTTCACTGTCCATTAATAACAAGTAGGTGTAGGTGTAATACATTCCTGAGCCCACGCTAAAAAAAAAAAAAATAAAATAAAATAAAATAAAAAATTAAAAAAATATATGTCATAATATTTTTACTAGTGTGATTTTTTCCATGCTTCTCATCTACACCTGCACCTCTATTCTGAAGTTAATTGCAGAGGATACTTTTTATTGTACCATATATTGCAGACTCTTCCTGGTCCATTCATGGATTGAGTACAGGAGAATGTCTGTACACCTATGTGCAAGCTGTTACATGCCTAGTTTTATCTGCATAGTTTCCAAAGGATAGATATGTAAGGCACTCAATTTTTGTAAATAAAATAGAAAGAAACTTCCACATGGGAAAAATATATTAAAAACAAAGATTCCAAGACTTACCAAGCGGGAAAGCGCCGGCAGACAGGCACATGAACAAAACACACAAACACACACACAGAATTACGAGCTTTCGCAACTGGCAGTTGCTTCATCAGGAAAGAGGGAAGGAGAGGGAAAAATGAAAGGATGTGGGTTTTAAGGGAGAGGGTAAGGAGTCATTCCAATCCCGGGAGCGGAAAGACTTCCCTTAGGGGAAAAAAAGGACAGGTGTACACTCGCACACACACACACACACACACACACACACACACACACACACACACACACACACACATATCCATTCGCACATACACAGACACAAGCAGACATATTTAAAGGCAAAGAGTCAATTTTTGTATTTACAACTGCAATTTCTGCACTAAAATATATTTCTCTAATTTTTCTAAATATTTCCTCAGTATTCGTACAATGTCTTCCACTACATGTCTATCAGTTTTAGATTTTTCAGCATTCTGTTCCACTCTTTTACCATTCTCAACAGGCCTGTCACAATTCATACAGTTGCTTGTTGTACATGGTCAATGTCCTCTATTAGTCTGATCTGGATCTCACACATCTGATCAGTATTTAAGTTGGGCCATATAAGTCTGTTTTATATTCAAACTGCAGTTTATCAAAATTCTGCCAATGAATTGTAGACTACCATTTCTTTGACTACAACATAGTCTATGTGGTCGTACCTCTTCATATTTCTAACATTGTTACTCCCAAATATGACTCAAGTTGTGACTAATTAATCCTGCAGTAGAATATCATACTTTTACATTTTGTGTAGAGCATAACTTAGAATTTTTCTATATTAAGAGTTAATTGTCACACTTTGCACACCAGTCCAGCATTTTGTCAAAATCTAACAGACAGAATTTCTCCATATATCACTGCATCATGTGTGAAAGCCTGGAATTGCTATTAAAACTATTTGATAAATCATCAAAGTATAAAATGCACATCAATGGCCCTGTTACACTCTTCAGAGGGAAACTAAACCATTCCACTTGTCAACTAAATTTCTGTCTTAGCTGATTTAAGATTCTAGTCTATTGCTAAAAATACATAATCTCTCATTCCACGTATCCCATCTTTTAGGCAAACTTTCATAGCTCTCCCTGTCCTCAATTTCTGGCTCTAGCCTACTCATGATGCTGAATATTATGTGGATTCTTATCTATACAATAGTGTTTCAAACTCTGTCCCCTATTTGTGAATGCTTCCATAATTTATCATTAACTTTCAGTATTCTCATCTATTTTGAAACATTATTATGATCTCTTATAAGTATTTTGTAGCCCTCTGCAACAACTTTTAACCTCACTGAATGGTGAATCTCCTTTCCGCAACTACAAGTTATATGTAAATATGCACTGAGAATTGCCTCGATGCATAATTATAACTACAGCAATTATTTCTTATCTACAACATTGAAATTAAATTCTGAAGAAATGTTATGGCAGATAGAAATATTACCACATTAAGATTCACATTGACTTCTTACCCTGAGTAGCTGCATCATTTGCAGATGTTGGCAGAGTCTGCCAATGTGTTCCTTCAGGGAACACAGGAGTGACTTCACGTCTTAAAGACAACTGCCCTTGAGAATCAAGAGCCCATACTGCATAAGAGCCAACAGATATTTGTTTCAAGACTTTGCCAACTGGAGGCTCAACACTTTCCCACACTGCACCTGTGTACACAATGATAGTTGTGCAACAAATGCGTAACAATATAGAACAAGCACTTAAATGAGACTGAAAATGTAAACATACAAACTACATGCAGACATCTGGCTATCAGTTAGAAATGTGTTGCTACTGCCAGTGCTACTACCACTACTATTACACTACACTACACTACACTATACTACACTACACTACACTACACTACAACAACAACAACAACAACAACAACAACAACAACTGCTGCTACTAATACTAATACTACCACCACCACCACCACCACCACTACTATCATGTATCAGATACAGTACTTGCCAACTGCAGCAACAAGACAGTTCAAGGTCACTTTATAATTATGACTGCTGCCTTTCTTAAGTTATTACAGTTAATATTTAGTTGAATATAAGTGTAAGAGTATAACAGCAGGCTTCATAAGAAACTCATATGTGACAAAGGGGGTGGGGAGGGGGGGGGGGGGGCAAGAAGGAGTACTATTGGGATTCACGCAAGTCTATAACTTGAGGGATTTCCCAGTTGCATGAACCATTTAAGGCATAATATTAACATGGAGAGCCTTTGTGAGAGAGGAAAGAATGTAGTAGGCTCCTAAGTTAGCAGAGAAGCCTCTCAAAACTGACTGTACATAGCCTGACAGGTGATGTGTGAGGCAGAGGCTGACATGAGATTTCCAGCCAGAAGAGGAGATAGATCACCTTTGGGCACTTCTATCAAGAAACTGACCCTGGCATTTGAGTTGTAGAACACTGCCCATACTAATGGTGAATTTTCTTTTTCTTTTCTTGGAATCTTTTATACAATTCTGAAGTGATGTCACAGATGACACTGAACTCCCAGACAATCTGACAATGACTGACCACAAATCGGCCAATGATCCAGCTATGCACAGGGCCATCCAAACGTGTCTATTGTACCACAGTGCTTCCCTATAACATGAGTTCTTTGTACCAAAACCACACAATATGCAGTCAGAACCACTATGTCCAAGGCCTTACTAGGATGTACTGTCTTCAGCCTATATGGAGCATACAACTGTAATGGTAACCTCATGTATCAATGGTAACAAGCACCAGATAAGTGTTAGACATTGATCCAAGAGAAACTTAGCTGAAACTGAAGAACAAATTAGCATCTAAAAATGGTAATGAATAAAATTAATATTAAGATTCAAGCTTCATATTGTATTTTCAGACCTGTAGGATTACTGTCAGTGATCCCAAAACGCCAGTATGCAGAGCCATTCCTCCCAACTGCCCAAACCTGGCCTCTAGGACCACAACTGATACTAACCAGAGGATAATCACTTGGTACATGCTCCCAAGAAGTGCCCTGGGTAAAATAAAATATATCACTTTCCTAAAATACTGAAAAATATTTCATTTATGTTGAAACAAGCATGATACAGACAGAGAAGTAATTCTACTTACAGATGGAGAGGACTGAGACACACCTCTCCTGTAAACGGCATCACCATTTGCAGCAACAGCCCAAACATGAATCAAATGGTCACTACCAATTTTTCCACTGTCCTGTTAACAAAAAATGAAAGCTGCTGTTATATCATGTTATATAAAAGTCATTTTAATATTTACACTTGCAGAGTAAGAGCATATTGCAAATATACACCTGCAGTGAGATATCAACAAGTTTTGTATTTCCTAGCTCTTGCCAAGGACCACTTGTTGAAAACCGACATTTCCGCACCCACCTACGCCGACGTACATAGTCCGTGAAATGTTTCTGACCGTGGTAGGTAGAAGGAAAGTCAACAGCATACTGCCACCCTTCCTTATCTACTCCTCCGGGAGTGTGGTAGTCAATACTCCACTCTGAAACCTATTTCACATAAATTAGTTTACACAATTAATAGACAAGACGTATATTAGAAAAAAAAGTACTACACTTCCGTAGAACTATTTAAAAAATTGTCCAAGATTTCTTTATATTCACATAGCATCAAACGGGGTGATTCTGGATGGTTTGATGTTATTTGCACCGTAACTTGCATAGGCTACATTAGACTTCATTGTTTGTTACAGAAGTGGTGGAGTATTGTATAACAAATAAAATATCCTAAACAGAAAGTCCATGTGTACCTATATTTGCCCGAGACAGTGTCCAAAATAGCCCTATGGACTTTGGTGATTTCGGACACACGATTTTTAAATCTCTATCCAGTTACAAAGTACAGGCAGATAATTTGGACATAAACTGATGCTTTTTAAAAATTCTACATTCTTCTTATTTTATTTTAGTGACTTCTAAAACATTTTGATGATGTCCATCATTATATATAACTGATAAGGATTGAGATAAAGAATTTTATATATTAAACATCAATTCTTATTGTCTAACAAATTAAATTGCATTTTTTTTTAATCCTAAAGCAAAATACTGAAAAAAGAAACAAAACAGAGAAATTCTACTAACAGAGAAAAATCAGTTTTTTTACTTGACATTCAAAATCAAGTTGAAAACACTTTGAACATTGGCCATAAAGTTACAATGACTTATGAGTACAAAGTCTCTAAAAATAAATAACCCTCTCTTCTCAACTGGTATACAATTTACTCATGAAACTTGTTCTTTCGGTGTTATGTCTGCGGCAGGGAAATTTGGAACCAAAGATATGTTTCTACTATTGTGTGAGCACAAGAATTTCACACATACTTCCCTTGCACCAACATTTGTGGCCCCTCCAATGTATTGCCTCATATGCTCATTGTTTCTGGATGTGTACTTGTAGATCACAACAAGAAAAGCCTCTTCATTCAGTAGTAAAAATTAAATGGATGATGGGTCATTTTTATTTTCACTATACTGATAGAAGTACTTCAGTTGTTTCTACATTGTTTCCAATTTCCTGGAAGTCACAGCCATAACTGATCTCCCATAAGCAATGCCTACTTTGTGGTGGTGGAAATAACCAGACTTATTTTAAGGATAACAAACTTCTTTGAGCATTTCTTTGAAAATGGAAGTCCATGACTCTGCATTGCTATGTTGGCCCTCCTCATTATCAGGCAATTTCAATGAAATGGGATTAGGCCTGTGGTGTGAAATGCACTCTTTATGTTTTCAGTAAAGTTTGCTGAAATCTGCTTCAGAAGAGATGGAAAAACATCTTCGGAAATGGTCTCGCGAGCATACTTTTTCCATTCAGTTAGTACTGCTTGCCACGCTGCTTTCAATGGTCTGAAGAAGCTTACATCCAGCATTTGGGGAAGTGGGTCTCACTGGTGGGAAGGAGAATGAATGAAATATTGTTCGTACATTCTCCAATAAAATGTAACTGGGTAAGTTGACACCAATCATCACTGTTGGCCCACTTTGCTTCTTTAAATAGGTCAAAGCGACTGTAAGCATTAAGTCTTCAAATACTGGTAGATCACACCATCTACTTTTATTCCTACTGAAATGCATTCCCTATGAGCCACCTTCTTGCCATATGTCCCAGAAATGCTCAGATTTACAAAGGACATATGGTGGAAGCAGTTTATCATCAACACTTACTGCCACTATTATCAAAACACTAGATTTGGCAAATCCTTCAATTTTTAAGCATGCTTACTACCTTAATACCGCAATTTTAAATTATCTGCTGCTTGCCTGGATATCTGAAATGTTAGTTTTTTCAGAGCTGACCATGTTGCTTGGTGAGAGATTTTCCAGCATCGGCTTTATATTGCGAAAACACATTTTAGCTGTCACTTTGTCATGGCAAAGAGAGTTGTTCTGAATACCATCTGAGGAATAAATGCACCCATACTTCTCCTGGAAAATTGTTACAAAATTCCTTCTCTTTCTGGCTAGATAGATCAATTACCCAAGGTATCCCATACTATAATTTACGACAATGAATATCACGAACAGCTTTATCTAAAAGTTCTAGGTCATAATTACACTATACTTTAGCACCTTTCTTGATTTTATTCTTTCTTGGCATTATTCAAAATCACTCCACAAAGTACACAATTTTATAAAATCTATCATTATTTTAAAAATTTGCACAAAAAGCTTGATCCTTATACAGCTACTGACTCAATGCAGTAAGCTACTTATCTCAGTGACAACTGCAATTATAATACTTTTCTGCTGGTCTCAACATTCAAAAATTTTCACTTTATGATACTGTGTAAACTTCTAACAATAAAACTGTTCATCAGATATTTATCTAGGTAATCATCTTGAAAAAAAAGTCATGGAACGTTGTAAATACAATCTGTGCTTAAAATAATTGCGGTGCAGAAGTGAAAATTAGTGGTAATTCATTGATATGCAGTGGAAAATAGCTAATAAATCATACCATCCAAAATCCTCCTGATGCCCGAAATCACCCTATTTGGCTGTATGTTACCAATAATTGAAGCCAGCTGATAATGGTGGAATACAAATTCAAAAATAGTTATGAAATTGCAAAAACAAATGTCTATGTGATTAAGAATCTCTAAATCTTATAAATGGAAACACACCCACTGCCAATGCATGGACAGCAATTTTGTCTTCTCTCTCGTTCGCTTATGTTTTCCTGTACTATCACTCCACATATATCGGTCGGTTGGTAGCCCATGAGAAGTGTATCCAGTGAGAGGGTTCCAGCGTTGGTTTTCATAAACATAGAAGCAGTGAGTATCTGCCATAGGATTGATACCCGAACTGCTTGTTTCCAGACCTGTAACAGATTTCAGCTTTCAAAATAGCTTTCCAAATAGAACATGCGATATCCTAGAAAAACATTTCCAGTTTTTACATATCTGAACACAATTGCTTCAGTATAAAGCAGTTTTATTTTTAAAACATTGTAACTGTATTACAATCTTATTATTTATTATGCATCCGTTGCAATAATGGCATCCAGATATAAAAAGAGAGATAAGCAAATCATTGCTAACTACAGTTGCATTTCATTCCCACTGGCCTTTTTAAAAAACGTGAACAAGTAGCCAGTGATAAAATACATTTTATTTTCTACAGACCTTCCAAATGAATTTCTAGCATTTCTAAATGAAAAATTATTGTTTTGTGGTATTTTATAAAAAGAACAACATGTAAAAGCTCATGTCTGGTGACCAAACAGAGGACAAAGAAACCAACAGCCAATAACAGAAATAACTGCTAGTACTTTGTTTTGTGACATGAAGAAACTTTTGTATAAGGAGTGTTAGAGTGACACTTAGTTATTATTGAACATAATGGCTAAGGTAGAAATAGGCAATGAAATGTAAATTAAGAAAAACAAAATTGCTGTGGAAGTTATTTCAGACTGACAGTTTGTTTTGTCACTCGTCGATCATTCAAAGCGCCGCTGCGCAATTACGCGCATCCTCTACCTGCGGCGCTGTCTGCCAGCGATGCAGCAGCTGCGCCACCTAAGCGGCCATCCGAGCAGCAGCCGCTAGACTGGGACTCAGTGCTCATTCGAATGCTAACATGTACACATGTCTTGCTTGTCAACTTACTCTGTGACTTATATGTGTTGTGTCGTTCTGAAATATATGTGTTAAACTTGCCGTTATAACAGTTGGCGACGAGGATGGGATTTTTCCTTTTCACCGTTGACCCACTGGTTTCCATGGCTACTGTGGGCCAACTATTGCAAAATCTCCTTGAACAACAAATGCTTCTAATAGCAGCGATTCGCGATTTCATTGCGGCGTCAAATGCGGGGCATTTCTTGCCGTTGGCTATACCTCCTTTTCCTCCTTACGACGAGACGGCGGAAGACTGGTGTGATTATGACAAACGTCTTTGACAGCACTTCTTGGCATTTATGTCAAGGACGAACAACCATGTAAGCCTCTGTTCCTTTCCTGGATTTCACCTCAAATGTCTCAGTTGTTGTCGCAATTGGATCCGTTGAAGGATCCTGCGTCTTTGTCCTTTGCTGAAATGTGCTCACTTCTGTCTGTCTATTTTCAAAAGCAAACACATGTCGTAGCCTCTCATGTTGCCTTTTATCATTGTCAAAAATAGCCACATCAATCCTATCGCGATTGGACTGCTGAACTTCACGGCCTCAGTCGAAAGTGTCAATTTGTTACTGATGTTCACAAAGAATCCAATGCCGATTTCATGGTACAGGATGCTATTATCCGGTCGGCACCCGACAAAGAAGTTCGGCAACGTGCCCTTCAGTTGGCAAATCCGACTCTAGATGAAGTTCTCTCTATTGCGCAGTCTTTTGAAATATCTCACACCGCTGGGGCGCAAATAGAGGCGTGGGGTGATGTCAGGGAAATACAACCTCTGTGCACAGTTGACGACGCGTGTGGCGCGTCCCCGCCAGCCAACGTGGCCGCAGAGTGCTCCCACGTGCAGCCTCAGCCTAACCGTAAACAACCCGCTAAGAAACTGCAGCAAGACCCCCGGCAACTTCCTTCATGTCTGCGGTGTTTTAGGAAACATTCACGCAAGGATTGTCCCCAATGTTGGGCTGTGTGTGACAATTGCAAAAAGAAAGGTCGTGTGTCTTCCGTTTGCAAATCCGACCGCATACATGATGATCATGAACATTCTGTCAATTGCACTTCTTCCCTTTCAGGGAAGTTATTCCTCAATGTCCAAATCCTTGGTCGAGATGTTCGCATGCAGGTGGATACCGGTTCTGCTGCCACTATAATTAATTCTCAGACGTATCTTCAGTTGGGTTCTCCACTCATGTCACCTGTCACTCGGCATTACAAACGTACAATAAGCAGGAGATTTCTCTCTTGGGACAAGTTAATGCTGAGGTATCTTACAAATCCATCGTTCGCACTGTTCCCATATTTGTGGTCGACCAGAGTAACGCAGAGAATCTTTTTGGTTTCGATGCCTTTCGTGTTTTTGGGTTCTTCATAGATGACTCTGTCAATATCGTCTCTGATGCTATTCCTTGTGCTCAATTGAATTCCTTGTCAACGACATT
Organism: Schistocerca gregaria; assembly: GCF_023897955.1. Taxonomy (NCBI): domain Eukaryota; kingdom Metazoa; phylum Arthropoda; class Insecta; order Orthoptera; family Acrididae; genus Schistocerca; species Schistocerca gregaria. The sequence continues at coordinate 1,045,517,766 of NC_064920.1, read as the reverse complement.
TTCGTCCTTTTTTTCTCCTGGGTTAGGCCGTGCAAACGACTTTGAAGCTCATATCACGCTCAAAGCCACTCGGCCTAAGTTTTTTCAGGCTCGGTCCATTCCTGTGGCCCTTTGTGATCAGGTAAAACGGGAGCTGGATCGTCTCACTACTTCAGGGGTCTTGTTTCCTGTCACTTCCAGTGAGTGGTCCTCTCCTGTCGTTGTCGTTGCTAAGCCAAATGGTGATATTCGTCTCTGTGGCCATTTCAAAGCCACTTTAAATGCTCAATGCCTCATCGACACTTACTCTATGCCCCAACGTCAAGAACTGTTCACTAAACTTGCTGGAGGCCAGTATTTTTCTAAAATTGACCTGTTGAAAGCTTATCATCAACTTCCTCTCGATGCTGCTTCCCGCCGGCAGTTTCTGGTCCTTGACATGCCTTTCGGCCACTATCAATACCAACACTTGCCTTTCGGGGTTGCTAGGGCCGTTCTCTCTTTCAGCAAACCTTGGAACAATTATTGCTCCCTGTCCCTGGGTGTATCAATTGCATGGACGACATTGTCGTCACTGGCTCCACCACTGTAGAACATCTTCAAAATCTCCGCACCCTTTTTCATGTCTTACAGACTGCCGGTCTTAAGTGTAATCTTCAGAAATCACAATTTTTTCAGGCACCTATCACATACTTGGGGTTTGAACTCTCTCGGGATGGTATTCGTCTGCTTCAGCAAACTGTCGCTGCGATCGATGCCCTTCCTCGCCCTACATCTGTTAAGGAACTACAGGCCTTCTTAGGGAAATAGCATACTATCACAAGTTTTTACCATCTGCGGCTTCGGTGGCTCAGCTGTTGCATCGCCTGTTGCATAAAAACATGCCTTTTCACTAGTCCGTGTCATGCAATGCGGCTTTCTGGAAATTGAAGATTATGCTGAAACAGGCCCCGTGCCTGGCTACTTATCGACCTGGCCAACATCTTGTTCTTGCTACAGACGCCTCTCAATACAGGGTCGGTGCAGTCCTTGTGCACCGTTTTTCTGACGGTTCGGAACAACCCATTGCTTATGCCTCCAAAACGCTGACAGGTGCCCAACAAATGTATTCTCAAATTGAGAAAGAAGCTTTGGCCATTATTTATGCTCTTCATAAGTTTAGTGTTTTTCTCTATGCCTCAAAATTTCATCTTGTTACGGATCACAAACCACTTGTTTCCTTGTTTCATCCAACAACATCACTTCCCGTCAAGGCTGTACACCACCTCCAGCGTTGGGCTCTTTACTTGTCTCGTTTCAATTATGAGATTCATTTCTGGCCAACAGCTCAACATGCAAATGCTGATGCTCTGTCTCGCCTTCCTGTGGTTCCTGATCAGGCATTCGATAGGGACGAACTTTTGTGTTTCCACCTGGATGTTGCCAAGCAGTGGGTTGTGGACGGGTTCCCCATCACCGGGGACAGGCTGGCGGCTGCTACGGGTTCTGACCCTACCCTCTCCCGGGTTTTACGCTGTATTCAGAAGGGTTGGCCAGATCGCCTGTTCCCTAAAACTTCTGATCTGTTGTGGAACTACTATGCTTTGCGCTACCGCCTCACGGCTAGGGATGGTATTATCCTCCTTTCCACTGACAATGCTTCGCCGCGTGTTGTGGTACCTGCGTCTTTGCGTGCTTCGGTCTTGCTCCTCCATCACCAAGGGCACTGGGGTGTGTCTCGCACAAAATCTCAGGCACGCCGTCATGTGTACTGGCCTGGCATCAACTCTGAAATAGCACACATGGTCGCTGCCTGCGGCCCTTGAGCACTGCCCCGAAGTCATCTTTGTCACCGTGGCCTTCGCCTGAGAAGCCCTGGGAGAGCATTCATGCTGACTTTGCGGGACCCTTTTTAGGTACTTATTGGCTCCTCGTAATTGACGCCTACTCTGACTTTCCTTTCATTGTCCATTGCACATCACCTACCACCACGGCAACCACCAGTGCTCTCGCCTGCATTTTTTCTTTGGAGGGCCTCCCCTCTACTCTTGTTACTGATAATGGTCCGCAATTTGTCTCTTCCGAATTTGCGGATTTTTGTGCTTGTCACGGCGTTATGCATGTCACGGCCACGCCGTTCCATCCACAATCCTATGGTGAGGCTGAACGACTGGTCCGCACATTTAAGGCTCAGATGCAAATGATGCGCTTCTCCAGTTTCTGGCGTCTTACTGTTTCACCCCCATGGGCAACCACAGCCCGTCTGAACTCTTACATGGCTGACAGCCCCACACGCTACTTCATCTTCTGCGGCCTTCCACCTCACGGCCGCGGGTGCCTTCACTTGGCTGGTTCGCTGACGACGACCTCGTCTGGGTATGGGGATATGGCAGGCGGCCAAAATGGAGCCCGGGCCACATCTTATGACACCATGGCAGATGCTTGTATGAAATTCAGATGGACACAGGTGTTGCAGTGTGTCATTCGGACCAGCTTCGGCCTCACGTGCCGGCCACGCCTGTTCCGAATGCCACTACACCACCTTCGGCTCTACCTGACGCTCGGGATCTTGGCCTCTCTCAATACTTACAATGCAGCCCTCTCACCATCATTGCGATGCCAGCACAAGAACGGATGCCACCAGGAGACGTGCCCATGCAGGAACTGGATGACCATCCTCTGTCAGAGCAAATCTACTCGCCTCCTCCTCCAACGGACGCCAACACATCGCCCATGTCTCCTGTCATATCAACTGGACATGCCACAACGGGCAGATTGGTGCATGGGGCCCCAGCAGATTCGACCCCTACGTCTCCTGTCATCTCGAACCATTGTCAATTCAAAATAATTCAAAAATTCAAATGGTTCAGAGCACTATGGTACTTAACATCTATGGTCATCAGTCCCCTAGAACTTAAAACTACTTAAATCTAACTAACCTAAGGACATCACACAACACCCAGCCATCACGAGGCAGAGAAAATCCCTGACCCCACCGGGAATCGAACCCGGGCGTGGGAAGCGAGAACGCCACGAGATGCGGGCGCGACCCGTTGTCATCGGGGACACTTCTGTCCATACGGGAAGCCTCTTCCTCGAGACTTTACGGCGAGTCAAACAACGCCTATGGAGGTTAGCCATCTCCAGGACACCTCCATCAAGACCAGTGCAACAATTTCAAAGGGGGAAAAGTGTTGTGACTCGCCGATCATTCAAAGTGCCGCCGCGCAATTGCGCGCGTCCTCTACGTGTGGCGCTGTCTGCCAGCCATGCAGCAGCTGTGCCACCTAAGCGGCTAGCCGAGCAGCGGCTGCTAGACTGAGACTCAGAGCTCATTTGAATGTTATCGTGTACACATGTCTTGCTTGTCAACTTACTCTGTGACTTATGTGTGTTGTGTCGTTCTGAAACATATGTGTTAAACTTGACGTTATAACAGTTTGCAGAAGAGCTAAATGACTGAAATGGGTGGTCCAGTTGTAAGCTAATGAAGCAACTAAACAAGCCAAGGTGTGAACTATCTGGTACAGTTGGAAGGAAAGAAATGTATTCTTACATAAATGGAAAGACTCATGGAAAAAGATACAATGACGATGGAAGAACCTCTAGGCTTATGAACAAATAAATTTTTAATATCAGAAAACACACACACACACACACACACACACACACACACACACACACACAAGGAAAACTCTCAAACATCACACATGTGGGTAATCTCTCACAGCTGCTCAGGTACCTAAGTCTTATGTCACCAACAATCCGAGGTGAGTATGATGGTCAGGAGGTGACACAGGGTGGGAAGGGCAAGGATAGGAGAGAAGGGGTGGGAGAAGATGTTGTGCAAGCAGGGACATGGCGCCAACAGGATAGGGCTGCTAGGTGTAGAATGGGAGGTTGGGGAGGGTAAATGGGAGAGAGGAGAGGAGAGGAGAGGAGAGGAGAGGAGAGGAGAGGAGAGGAGAGGAGAGGAGAGGAGAGGAGAGGAGAGGAGAGGAGAGGAGAGGAGAGGAGAGGAGAGGAGAGGAGAGGAGAGGAGAGGAGAGGAGAGGAGAGGAGAGGAGAGGAGAGGAGAGGAGAGGAGAGGAGAGGAGAGGAGAGGAGAGGAGAGGAGAGGAGAGGAGAGGAGAGGAGAGGAGAGGAGAGGAGAGGAGAGGAGAGGAGAGGAGAGGAGAGGAGAGGAGAGGAGAGGAGAGGAGAGGAGAGGAGAGGAGAGGAGAGGAGAGGAGAGGAGAGGAGAGGAGAGGAGAGGAGAGGAGAGGAGAGGAGAGGAGAGGAGAGGAGAGGAGAGGAGAGGAGAGGAGAGGAGAGGAGAGGAGAGGAGAGGAGAGGAGAGGAGAGGAGAGGAGAGGAGAGGAGAGGAGAGGAGAGGAGAGGAGAGGAGAGGAGAGGAGAGGAGAGGAGAGGAGAGGAGAGGAGAGGAGAGGAGAGGAGAGGAGAGGAGAGGAGAGGAGGGAAGTAGAAAGGAAAATCAGATTAGTACATGCATTGGTGGAACAGAAGGCATGTTTACTGCTAGAGTAGGAATAGAGAAGAGTGTGGAAGACAGGAACTAGCAAATGTTGAGACTAGTGGTAGTTATGAGCACTAAGGCTATGTTTTGAGGAGAGTTCCCACCTGCATAATTCAGAAAAACTGATGTTGACAGAAATGATCCAAATGGTGCAAGTTATGCAGCAGTCGCTGAAGTGAAGCACACTGTGTTGAGCAGCATGTTCAGTAACTGGCTGGTCCAGCTGTCTCTTGGCCACGATTTGGCAGTGGCCATTCATGCAGACAGACACTTGCTGGCTGTTGTGTCCACAAGCAGTATGGTGACTGCTGCTTCATTGTAAATCACATGGCTGCTTTCACAGGTGGGATAGAAGATGCCTGTATCAGGACTGGAGTAGGTGGTGGTGAGAGGGTGTATGAGACTGGTCTTGCATCTACGTCTACTGCAGTGATATGCACCATGAGGTAATGGTTTGGGAGCAGGAGTGGAGTAAGGATGGACAAGGATATTGTGTAATTTTGGTAGGAGGCAGAATACCATTGTGATGATGGGTAGGAATGATAGCAGGTCAGATATTCCTAATTTCAAGGCATTACGAGAGGTGGTCGAATAGAGTAGAAGGAGAATATGGAAGCAGTTATGTGATCCACAAACTGAGCTGCAAACATCATGCTGCTTTCTTCATGGGCATGACAACTAACAAGCTCTCTGTCAGCATGAATGATAACTGCCAAATTATGACCAGGAGGCAGCTGCAGTGCCCAGTTGCTGAACATGCTGCCCAACATGATGTGCTTCCATTTAATGAATGCTTCAGTGTCTGTGCCATCTGGGTACTTCCTACCAGCACCAGTTTTTCTCAACTGTGCACATGGGTACTCTTCATTCTAACCCTCCTTGCCTCAAACTTCACAAGTCTCTGCCCCCGAAATCCTTACCTGCTTCTACTGAAGCACAACACACACCTTCTATTCCACCAATCCACCTATCAGTCTTTCTCCCTTCTCTACATCTCTCCTCTCACCTGCCCCAGCACCGCCTCCCAAGTCTGCACCTAGCAGACCTATCCTGCCCACACCACATCCCTGCTCACTGCCACAGCAGCACATCATCTTCCTCCATCCTTACCATGCTATACCTCCCCATTGCACACAATGCCGCTTCCTTACTACCACCACCCACCCTGGATTGTTGCTACCACTGAACACAGGTGCAACCTGCAATCAGACCCCAAGAAGCCACAGATATTAACTATATTAACTACATGTGTGCATTTGTGTATGTGTGTGTGTGTGTGTGTGTGTGTGTGTGTGTGTGTGTGTGTGTGTGTGTGTTTTATGTTTTGTGTTTCTGAAGGAGGACTTTTTGTCCAAAAGCTAAAAGTTTAGAAATCTCATATTCCCATTGTTTAAATTGTAGTATGGAATATGGCAAATACAATACAGCACACAAAAATCATAAAAGCAGAAGAAGGAATAATTAATAAAAGCTTTAAGTGAGAATGCCAAGAAAGATTGTGAATTGTAATGGCAATGGCTGAAGCAAAAGATAAATTTCCAAAAGATGACAGATGATTTTCATGCTCAAACAGAAGAAAAGACTGCAGAGGTCAACACCCTGACAGAGAAGCCAAGGAACACAGGATAACTATGGAAGTGAACAAAGAAATGTACCCTAGTACAAATCTGTCAAAGCACCACAGCAAGTAGAGGCAAGGCTTTGCAAGATGCAGTAACGGAAATCTGTCCCAAAGTTATAGACATTAAACAGCAGTATCAACAAAATGTGTTATTAGAGTTCAACTTGCTAAAGTAAACTTGAGGGTTCAATAATGAACACAAAAGAGATCTCTCACAGTTGTCACACAGAAGTGCAGCTACAAGTTATCATTGTGTAAGACATTTCCAGCAGTTGAAGATGTGACAATATTAACCATGAGGTTTTTGTGAAATAATTTTGCAATGTTTTCAAGAAACTGTGGACTGAAAAAAAGTTAAGTATGACTATTACTGGGCACTTGCAGCAGGAGCAGGTCATCAGTGTTCTTTACTTGCCTTAACAGCATGCCACTACGTCCAGGAGCTCCTGTAATCTGATTTCAAATATTTGCCATATGAGCAAAATGGTTCCATGTCACAGATAACATTTCATCTTCACAACACCATCTAACCTCTCTCTACTCCCAATGTACTGAAGAAAAAGGACACTTCCTGCAATATATATTTCCACATGTGCCAATACAAAATATGCAATTCAGAAACAAAACAAGCAGTGCATGAAATAAGAGAGTTAAAATACACTCTTTATTGTACTGGAAATGTCTATACACTCTTTATTGGCACTGGAAGGACAAAAGGTTGAAAGAAGATGTCCAGAGTTTTCTGGGTTTCTTCACTGAACAGTCAATGGGATGCAGGAATTTCTGACTGCAGAGCAGAATTTGACAGATGGAGAGGAGGTAGTGCAAGAAAGTTTGAGTATGGTCCTGTGTATGGTTTGCAGGACTTGGTGGGTGGTCCCCTCTCTACCACTTACTCCAGTCCTGTCACTGGCATTTACCCCATCAAAGGCAGGGCCACCTGTAAAAGGAGCTATGTGATGTATCAACTTAGCTGCAACCACTGTGCCACCTTCCATGACATTACAACTAAAAAGCTGTCTGTCCACATGAATAATTACTGCCAAACTGTGGCCAAGAAGCAGCTGGACCAGCCAGTCACTAAGCATGCTGCCAAACTTGATGGGCTTGACTTTAATGACTGCTTCACAACCAGTGCCACCAGGATTGTTCCCAACACCAGCTTTTCTAAAACAAGCAGCTGAGTACATACCTCCATCCCTGTAACATCCCCCCTCCCCTTAGCCTTTGCTAATCCTTGACCTCGAATTGCCTATCCCTTCCCTGATCCCACTCAAGTGCTAAACATGCCTTCTTTCCCTCCATCACACTTACATAGTCCTCTCCCCTCCCCACATCACAGCCTCCAAATCCTGTACCTAGGAGTCCTACCCCCCCCCCCCCCCCCTCCACATCTCTGCAAGAGCACCTACAGACTGCACCTTCTCCCACCCCTACCTTGCTATTTGTCACTCACCCCACACCACACCTCTTCTTTAACACCACTTTCCAATCCAACTACATTGTCATACACAGCTGCAATTGTGCCCATCTGGTATTCAAAGTTTCAGGTTTTGTTGGAAAATGTAAAAGGAAGTCATATTTCCTCATTCTGTAGGAGCCAGCCACATGGAATGATTGGAGGTAAACAACCATATACACAGAGTGAGTCACAAAAGTGGAAATATCTATATGATGACAGATCACTGATCACCAAATACAAGAGATTTCACACAACAGATAGGCATGTAAAAATGAACTCAATAAATGTGGTGGTATAAAAGACTATAGTTTCATTTAAAAGGAAATTAATTTGATGATGATACATCTGTAATAATTTCACAACAGAAAATAATTGTAATTTATTCAGGAATTTATTACAATTTTGAAAATATTTTAAGTTTGCATCTTTGGTGACCCCACCTTGTGTAAGGAAAAATTTCTGTGACAGAGTAAAAACAACTACAATGGAGAAGGTGAAAAATTCATGACAACCTTTGAGGAAAGATCCTCCCCAGCCACCAGTGTAGACCCATGCTGTATTGTCGTAGCCAACACCCCATGTTACCCCAGCGGCACATGTTTCAACACGACGCAGATGACCACCCATCTGCCTCCAGTACATCTCCAATGGATCTATAATCACCTGAAGAGAAATGTTTCATTATCAGTATACTCTTACTACTTAGTATTAACAATCATAGTAATAACAATGCTGAAAACAGATCATTATCTTTTATGCCACACTAAAGAGACACGTATAAAGGGCTGCGAATATTTTAGTATGACATGATGAACAGATTAGATTAGATTAGATTAGATTAATACTAGTTCCATAGATCATGAATACGACACTTCGTAATGATGTGGAACGTGTCAGGTTAATGAAAGATGTCTGTACAAGATATTACATTACACAAAATATTGCATGACACTAATGCTTTAGTTAGTTTCTTTTCTCTCCCTTAATTTATATCTAAAAATTCAGCCAATGAGTAGAAGGAGTTGTCATCTAGAAATTCTTTTAATTTATTTTTAAATGTTGGTTGACTATCTGTCAGGCTTTTGATGCTGTTTGGTAGGTGACCAAAGACTTTTGTGGCAGCATAATTTACCCCCTTCTGTGCCAAAGTCAGATTTAACCCTGCATAGTGAAGATCATCCTTTCTCCTGGTGTTATAGCTATGCACACTGCTATTACTTTTGAACTGGGCTGGATTATTAACAACAAATTTCATAAGTGAATATATATACTGTGAGGTTACTGTGAGGATCCCTAGATCCTTAAATAGATGTCTGCAAGATGACCGTGGGTGGGCTCTAGCAATTATTCTGATTACACGTTTTTGAGCAATGAATCCTTTTCTACTCAACGATGAATTACCCCAGAATATGATACCATACGAAAGCAGTGAATGAAAGTAGGCATAGTAAGCTAATTTACTGAGATTCTTATCACCAAAATTTGCAATAACCCTAATAGAATACGAAGCCGAACTCAGACGTTTCAGCAGACCATCAATGTGTTGCTTCCAGTTTAACCTCTCATCAATGGACACACCTAAAAATTTTGAAAATTCTACCATAGCTAAAGACTTCTGTTCAAAGTCTATATTTAGTACTGGAGTTGTGCCATTTACTGTACGGAACTGTATATACTGTGTTTTATCAAAATTTAAAGAGAGTTCGTTTGCTGAGAACCACTTAATAATTTTGTGAAAAACATCATTTACAATTACATCACTTAGTTCTTGGTTTTTGGATGTTATTACTATACTTGTATCATCAGCAAAAAGAACTAACTTTGCATCTTCATCAATATGGAATGGTAAGTCATTAATGTATATCAAGAGCAGTAAAGGACCTAAGACCGAACCCTGTGGGACCCCGTGCTTGATAGCCCCCCAGTCTGAGGAATCAGCTGTTGTATTAACATTACATGAACCACTTATTTCAACTTTCTGCCTTCTTCCAGTTAAGTATGAATTAAACCATTTGTGCACTGCCCCCCCTCAAACCATAATGATTTAGCTTATCTAAAAGAATTCCATGATTTACACAGTCAAAGGCCTTTGAGAGATCACAAAAAATACCAATGGGTGATGTCCGGTTATTCAGAGCATTTAATATTTGATCAGTGAAAGTGTATATAGCATTTTCTGTTGAAAAGCCTTTCTGAAAATCAAACTGACATTTTGTTAGTACTTTATTTTTACATATATGGGAGGCTACTCTTGAATACATTACTTTCTCAAAAATTTTTGATAGAGCTGTCAGAAGAGAGATTGGGCGATAGTTGTTGACATCCGACGTATCCCCCTTTTTATGCAATGGTTTTACAATGGCATATTTCAGTCTATCGGGGAAAACACCCTGCTCCAAAGAGGTATTACATATGTGGCTGAGAATCCTACTTATCTGTGGGGAACAAGCTTTAAGTATCTTGCTGGAAATGCCATCAATTCCGTAAGAGCTTTTACTTTTCAGTGAGTTTATTGTTTTACTGATTTCAGAGGGAGAGGTTCATGGAAATACAGTTGTTTCAAACTGCACAGGTATGGCCTCTTCCATTAGAAGCCTTGCCTCTTCTAGTGAAGATCTAGATCCTACTTTCTCCACAACATTTAAAAAATGATTATTGAAAATATTTCCAATTTCAGATTGTTTGTTAGTACACTTGTCATTCAGTTTTATGGCACTAAAGTCTTCCTGTGCTCTTGGTTGCCCTGTTTCCCTTTCAATAATATTCCAAATTGCTTTAATTTTATTATCAGAGTTACTGATCTCAGACATGATACACTTGCTTCTGGACTTTTTAATAACTTTTCTTAGTACCCGCACAATAGTTTTTATAATATTGAACAATTTTGGGGTCAGTACTCCCTCTTGCTGTTAGATACAGTTCTCTTTTACGGTTGCAAGATATTCTTATTCCTTTATATTCTTATTCCTTTAGTTAGCCAAGGTTTTTTATATGTTTTCTTGCAATTATGTTTCACTGTTTTCTTGGGAAAACAATTTTCAAATACCCTTAAAAATGTATCGTGAAATAAGTTATATTTCAAGTTTGCATCGGGTTCCTTATACACTTCATCCCAGTCTAGCTCCTTTAGTCTTTCCCTAAAGTTTGCAGTATTTATATTGTTAATTGAACGCACTGCTTTGAAATTCTGATTTGATATACTGCATGGAGCTATGCTATGTACTGTAACCAGCTGTGCACCATGATCTGAAAGACCATTCTCAACAGGATAAGCATTTATCTATAAAAAAGTTATCTATCAATGTCCTGCTGTTCTTTGTTATCCGAGTAGGAAAATCAATGACGGAGCTCAAATTGAAAGGATTGAGTAATACTACACGGTCATTCTTCCTATCACGCTCTTTCAGGGAATCAACATTGAAATCCCCATAAATGATAATTTGCTTCCCCCTGTCTGACAGACAGCACAACAAAGCATCCAAGTTTTCTAGAAATAGCTGGAAATTCCCTGAGGGGGACCTATACACTGTTACAATTATGAAAGTGCCATCATTTAGTTTTAGTTCAGTGGCACATGCTTCCATATGTTGCTCTACACAAAATTTTTTAGTTTCTAAATGTTTTGTGCTGAGGAAGCTTTTGACATATATGGCAACTCCTCCTCTCATCATATTATCTCTACTTACATGTGCAGCTAATTTGTACCCATTGATGCTAACCTTTTGCATATCAGTGACAGTGTGATGCTCAGACAGGCATAGTACATCTATTACATTCTCAGTTTCTATATCTTCTAAACAAAGCAGAAGCTCATTAATTTTATTCTTCAATCCCCCAATATTTTGATGAAATATACTAACATTTTTCATTTTACTTTTGTGAGTATCTTTAACTTTTTTAACATCTTTAGTACTTGCCTGGCTGAGTTTCCCACTGGACACTGATCTTACACTAAAAAAGAGTTACCACCATGAGATGTAGTTCCTCCCCCCTTTAAATTTCCTGCTATCAGCCCAGCCAGTTTACCCTTCCCCTTCTTGTTGAGGTGTAGGCCATGTCTAGTATAGTCCCACCTACAGAGTGAATCAACAGGAACCACACCAATGTGTGACCCCGCATCAGATCCAAGTAGCCGTTCCAACTCCAAATTAACTCTCCTGACAGAAGAGCTCAAATGAGGCCGGTCGTGGCGCTCCAGAACCGACACAAACCCAACACTGGTATGACTCGATGCCGATGCAATATTTGCAGGGTCACACTCTATGCTGTACCCCGGATCTCTGTCAATACTGCTGCCCGGCCCACCCACAATAACCACGGTATCTTCCATAGTAAAGCTTCTACATAGTGAACTTAAATCCTCTGTAATCTGCCCCAGTCCAGCACTAGGTTTGAAAAAACTTGTGACCTGGTATTCTGACCCTAATTCATCCTGCAGAAGTTGGCCCACACCCCTAGCATGCGAACTACCTAGCAACAAGACTTTCTTTCTCTTTGCACATTTCCCTACCTTCTTATTCAATTTGCTGCTGAAAGCTTGTTGAGCCCTGTCTACATCTACTTGTGTGAGAGGCTCATCAGTTTCCAACTGAGGCAACAGGTCAAACCTATTTTGTACATTAATAACAAAGCTGTCAGAAGAATTTCTTGGCCTGTTCCTTATGCCTGTTGCCACTTCCCACCCCTGTTTACCCTTCTCCCCCATTAACCTGCACAGTTCTCGTCTAGCCTCATCTAACTCAGCCTGAAGGGCAGCAATTTTCCCCTCCTGTTCCACAATCTTTCTATCTCTACTGCATAGCCTACAGAACCACTGATGAGTCTCGCTCATTTTCCCAATTCCCACGCAACTACAATCTCCCCAATGAAAAAAGTTACTACATCCATCACACCAGACTCCGGAGCTAACGATTCTACGGCATGTCAGGCACTTTACACTCATGATACAAATCGATTTTAGTGACAAAAAGACAATTAAGTTACCGGAAAACAATGAAAATACGTGTACAAAAAATTAGGCCTACTCGCGACAATGTAAACAATGGTTCAGAAGTTTCTTACTGGAAATTACTTAAGAGATGACGATACTCTACAGATATAAAGAGGCAGCAAATGTATTTGGCACACTAAACCATCAGTAAATGCATTTAAAATTGCGGTATGAAGTTTAATCTGAAAGCTCAAAAGTTCGGCCTGGCCGTGATATGTAAACAAAACAAACTTTGCTTGATTACTGTGAAAATATGCGAGTAAGACAAAAACTTTTAATGGTACGCTTAAAGAGCACTATAATTAACATAATAAATTAGTTTATTACTACTAAAATTACTTATCTTGTACAGGAGTCAACAAAAAAGTTTTAAAGAATAGAAGGTTGGAAAAGAAAAGCTGGTCATCTTGAACACTAGTACAGGATAGCTCCATTATGTGCAAGGTAAAAAGGATTGATGTATTCCTGGTGCACATCACTGAGGTCATTAGTACACATGAATTAATGACACCAGACAATAAACACAAAAGAATCACAAATAAAATTTAAAAAGCAGTAACTGAACATTACATTAATATACTGTTAATAATAAACAAGCTTTGACTAGCCAGTAAAAACAAGTACATTCTCACAACTATAAATTTAAGCAGAAATGTAGGTAGCAAACAGAAAAAAACCAAAATAACTTCCCCTTCTCAATGTTACCACACAAAGCTGTATGACCCACACTCACACTCTCTCTTAACTGTGTCACACAGTACATCTACATGTACATACATACATACTTACATACATACTCTGCAATCACTGAGAAATGCATGGGTTTATAGTTTCTTCCCTTCATTTTATAAGTGAACTCAGCATAATAAAATGTTGATACATGATGCACAGTAATCTTAATTGAAGTGAGAATTATTTTATCTCTTCTTAAAAAAGTATCTACATTACCTAATGTAGATTTCTCTGCATCACTCCCAGACAAAAATCCTTCCATCAATTCCTAATTCAACTTCTCAGAAGGGGTTCCCAAGAAACTCATAATGAAAATCAGTTGTTGATTGCTGAGGAATGTCATACCTTTTGTTTCTTTTTGCTAAAATGCAATGTCTGTGAATATTTCTACAGTTAGGCACATACTTTGTTTTCCAGTTTAATATATATAGTTGTGCGAGTAGAAGATTTAACAATGTAGTTATATGCGAGACCAGACTGTAAGGCTTCAGCCTTTATACTGAACGACTCTGATGACGCATCATCATATTATAGGTAACAATTACAGCACTCAGGAACACAATAATTTAAAAGGGTGTCTAAAATTGGATGGCAGCAAAGTTAAAGATGTCACTTACATCAACTGCCAATTGGCATAGAATGGGCATATGGGTTGAACAGACTTGACTGATACAAGACTCTGAGGCAGAGAAGGTGGGGGCAGTTGGAGAGAGGAGCGAGGGGGGCATTACACCATGGCAGTGAATTTACATTGTCCAATGGATCAGTGTACTATATGCTGTGAACATATGAACAGTTCTACAGCGGACAATTTCAATGGTGACTGAATGTCTGTTGAGGAATGATAACACTATCTTCCTCCAGAGTTGAAACTAGAGGAGGCAGTGTTGTTCAACACTGGGGTCTGGAGTGAAGTCAACATTCTAGCTCATCCCAAAGCTGTTCAACTGCTTTAAGGTTGAGACTCTGGGCAGGCCAGTCCATTTCAGGAATGTTGTTGTCAACATATCTTTGTCTCACACATGCTGCTTTGTGACAGAGTGCATTGTTATGCTAATCAAAACAGTCATCATCTCTGAACTGTTCCTTTACTGTGTCCAGTACACAATGCTGTAAAATGTGTTAATATCCTTCCACACTTAGCATTTTTTTAAGTGCAATGAGGGGACCACATTCCAACCATGGAAAACAACCCCCGTTTTGTAAGAGAACTTTCTCTGCGCTTCACTGTTGGCATTACACATGAAGGCCTGTAACATTCTTTATGTATTTGACAAACCCAAGCCCTAACATCAGATTGCCACAAGGTATAGTGCATTCATCACTTCTAATTACTGTTCCCAGTCATCAACTCTCCTGTGGCATTTCTCTTTACACAACCTCAAGAGTGGCGTAGCACTGACTATAGCAATGGGCAGCTTATGAGGAGCTGTTCAACCATTGTACCACATTATTTTTAATTCCCTACACACAGTCATTGTGCTAGCTCCACTGCTAGTAACACTTTGGAATTCACTATTGATTCTTTCCATTGATTTCACATGATTGTTTTATAACTACCCTCCACAATGCTAGACATTTTCTGCCTGTCAATACATCTTGGTTTATCTGTGGTTTTTCCTTCACATTTCCACTTCACAATCACATCACCAACAATTGTCTTGGGCAGCTTTAGAAAGGTTGAAATGTCACTAATGGTTTTATTACAGCAGTGTGCACATAAGGAAGCAGATGGTTGGATGATGCACAATGCAAGGGAGACTTGCGCCACATAAGACTCCAGCCAATAGCATCTGTCAGCCACATATGCCTGTAGTGTAAGCTTCACAGAATTTGGTGAAGCTGGCACTGATTTTCGGAAATAAACTTATTTTTCGCTGTTGTTGGTAGACATGCTATAGTTCTTGAGTTCTCTGTAAAAAAAATTAACAGTTCTGTAGAATTTTCCAAAAAAACATTATGATCAAAATTACGAATAGCTGTGAAGCTGGCAACCAATTTCCAAGAAATATACATTTTTTTCAGCGTTCTTGGTATATATGCAATAGTTCTAGAATTCTCTGTACTAAATTTGAATAATTCTACAGAATTTCACGAAAATACACTAGACATTGGAAAATTTTAATGTTGTAAAAAAATTATTTGCCAATTTGCAAAAATAACATTGTAATCACAATTCTGAATAGCTTCCCAAGAGTTATAAAGAAAACTGTAATGACTTTTTTGCACACATAATAGTTTATGAGATAACTGCAATAATGCAGTCCCTATTTTCACTGCACTAGATTTCTGATGACAGTTCTGATCATAGTGCTGGGTAACAACCCAAGAATCTTATCAAAAAACCTAATGTAATTTCTTGTGAAAGTAATCGTTTATAACTGCAATAATGTGGGACTTCCCTAACATATAGCTTTTCATTCGGAGGCTAAACTTCACTGCTCTAGTTGTGACTGATGCATGTAGATACAGGTTGGCACACATCCTGTCAACTGTCATTATGTATCCAATTGATAACAACCCCAGAAATCTAATGGCAGTTGCCATTTTTCATCTATTTCTGCATTGTATTACTTACTTTAGGCACTTTTAATCTATTTCATATTATCAAATTCTGAGGCTTCCTTGTAGTCTGTTTACCATTAACAAGTTTTCCGTAATGGGGTGGTAGCCCATTGGCAGCCCCCAATCTGGAGGACCAGGGTATTTGATTTTGGGGTAACCTTCCCCTAGATGAATTTCTTTCTCTTCTGCTGTTGAAGTTCATCTCCCTTTTTCTTACAAATGTGAAATGATGAAGGACAGGGAGTGGAAAGAGAGGTCATTTTGAGACACACTTTGTCTGGTTCATCGACTAAGACCTGTCCGACTTGGGAAGCCTTGCCAGTAGATATGCTACTGCCGGCATAGCTCTTGGTGTCATCTAAACATGCAAACCTCTCCACCCACATGGACAGTGCTTCTTTAAGGCAGTGTCTCCTAGAGAGGAGACATTTTATCACAAAAACTTAAATTTAATTTGATATTCTTTGCTACAATTAAGTACCTGATTAGAAGGTAGCTGTCTCTATAATTTGCTTACTTTTACAATTTCCTGTTACTTCATTGTTTGATACATAATGGGATTTTCCAGTATTTAGCAAGAAATATGCTATTTTTTGCACAGAGGAGTTCAGATGCGTCACCAGGTCGAACACTTTTTGTACCTTAATACTTTCGTTGTCACGGTTTGAAGATTGGGATAGGGGTTGGGTCTTGTTCACTTAAAAGAGGTAAAACATCAACTGACTCATACAATTAAATTGATTAATTTGTGTCAGCTCAATACATACATGCTTAATGTACCATCAATCATCAGTATTTGGAAATCATCTCTTCAATGAGAAGGTGAGCGCTGTTGTAGAGCCTGCTTATGGTGCTGCATCTGCTGAAGAGGGTCGTTTGCTGCAGATAACTCTGGTCCAGATTTCTGAATTGGGGGGGAGGGGGGGGGGGAGAGACAGACAGAGAGAGAGAGAGAGAGAGAGAGAGAGAGAGAGAGAGAGAGAGAGAGAGATAACTTGGTGTTGTAATCTCTGCTCTCTAGAAGGAGTCCCAGCCAGATTAGATTAGATTAGTACTTGTTCCATAGATCATGAATACTACACTTCGTAATGATGTGGAATGTGTAGCCTAAAATAAAGGTCATTTGTAGATGTAATTAACATTTAAATGATTTAATTGGTGTATTGGAACATCTGTTGTAGCTCAGGAGCCTTACAAATTGTTAATTTGATCGTTTTATCCATTATGTAATTTTGCCTTCAATAAATGTCATGGATGAAAAGCTTTATGTTCATCTGTACGTCATCTCAAACAGACATAGGTCTATACAACTATGTGCAAATGTTCTTAACTCTAGGAAATGTGCACTGCATCTGAATGCCAGAAATTAATTATAGCAGATTTATTTTGATATGAAAATAGCTTACAGATTTAATTTTTAACAAAAAATTTGCTTTTAAATTAATCAGCTCTGATTCTGTGTCACTAGGAATATGTATTATATTTTGATTATTAACTAAAAATGGGTATCAAACTTATGAAAATGACTTTCAAATGAGCTTTGCAATATTTATGTTATTCAGTACATTTGCTCAAACTGTTCTTATGCACAGCATATTGACTCTTGTTCTTTCAGGTTTGGAAATTTCTCCACACGATGCCTCTTTATGTATAATGCAGTAATATTATAGTACAGTATGATTAAAAAAGTTTTTGATTAAAGTTTCTGTGCCATTGATTCTACCTATCACTGATGGCTCTCCATCATTACACAAATTTATCACTTTACTACAACATACTTCTAAATTTTTTCAGGCATAACTCCACTTTTTCAAATATTTCTGATAGTATTATTTTAGCATGCATTGTCTCCAGATTTTGGAAGACATAAAATTAACACCAATTCCAGTTATAAAAATGATATACTGGACAACACTGCATACATCATTTGATCCATCCGAAGCTTGTGAGAAGACAGTACAATGGACAAGGTCTTCCAGTTGCTGAGGTACATCCTGAAACAGTTCCTCATTTCGTCTCATAACTGGTCTTGCTATAGCAGTTTTTTCACTTTCATTTCAATATCCTTATTACCATGATGGTATGTCAATATTTGGTGACCAATTATAACAATATCTTCCCCATCAGTAATGGTACAGAAGTTTCATATGATGCTTATGTCATCGCCAACTCTTATCAACTTACTTTAGCAAATATAAATATCTTTTTTTGGCTTCTTCCTTTTTGTAAGTCACAAATTCTTTCAGTACATCAGATCCAAGTACAAGCTTAATTTCTTCTTTGTTGATCTGACATTGCGTGTCCATCAATGTTACACTGTCTATTATGTGCAAGAGTACTTCAAAATACATAGTCTGTTCGTGATGGAATACAATAAACAAAAATAAGGGCCTCCAAACTATGGAGCAAAGTCCTCAAAAAATAATTAATTTCTGGCATTCATCACATAGTGCACATTTACTAGAGCTAAGAACATTTGCACAGTGACATCTACACCTACATCTATGTGATTACTCTGCTATTCACAATAAAGTGCCTGGCAGAGGGTCTAATGAACCACCTTCAAGCTGTCTCTCTACCGTTCCACTCTCAAAAGGCATGCAGGAAAAACAAGCACTTAAATTTTTCTGTGCGAGCCCTGATTTCTCTTATTTTATCATGATGATCGTTATGCCCTATGTAGGTGGGTGCCAACAGAATGTTTTCATAATCGGAGGGAAAAACTGGTGATTGAAATTTTATGAGAAGATCTCGTTGCATCAAAAAATGCCTTTGTTTTAATGATTGCCACTCCAATTCACGTATCATGTCTGTGACAATATTTCCCCTATTTCATGATAATACAAAACAAGCTGCCCTTCTTTGTACTTTCTCGATGTCATCCATCAGTCCCACGTGATACGGATCCCACATCGCACATCAATATCCAGAATAGGGCAGACAAGCATGGTGTAAGCAGTCTCTTTAGTAGACCTGTTGCACCTTCTAAGTGTACTGTCAATGAAAAGCAGTTTTTGGTTTGCTCTACCCACAATATTATCTATCTAATCATTCCAATTTAGATTATTTGTAATTATAATCCCTAAGTATTTAGCTGAATTTACAGTCTACAGATTTGTGCAACTTATCACATAATCGAAATTTAGCTGATTTCTTTTAATACTCATGTGAATAACTTCATCCTTTTCTTTATTCATGGTCAACTGCCACTTTTCGCACCATACAGATATATTATCTAAATCATTTTGCAAGTTGTTTTGATCATCTGAGGACTTTACAAGACGGTAAATGACAGCATCATCTGCAAACAATCTGAGACGGCTACTCAGATTGTCTCCTATGTCGTTAATATAGATGAGGAACAATAGAGGGCCTATAACACTTCCTTGGGGAAAGCCGGATATTACCTCTGTTTTACTCAATGACTTTCCATCTATTACTACGAACTGTGACCTTTCTGACAGGAAATCATGAATCCAGTCGCACAACTGAGGCGATACTCCGAAGACATGCAGTTTGATTAGAAGACACTTGTAAGGAATAGTGTGAAAGCCTTCTGGAAAACTAAAAGTATGGAATCAAACGAACATCCCCTGTCAATAGCACTTATTACTTTATGAGTATAAAGAGCTAGCTGTGTTTAAGAAGAACAATATTTTCTGAATCCGTGCTATGTGTCAATAAATCGTTTTGCTTTGAGGTACTTCATAATGTTCGAATACAGTATGTGTTCCAAAACCCTACTGCAAATCGACGTTAGTGATATAGGCCTGTATTTCAGCAGATTACTCCTACTTCCCTTTTTGGGTATTGGTGTGACTTGAGCAATTTTCCATTCTTTAAGTATGGATCTTTCTGTGAGCGAGTGGTTGTATATAATTGCTAAATATGGAGCTATTTTATCAGCATACTCTGAGAGGAACCTGTCTGTTATACAATCTGGACCAGAGGCCTTGCCTTTATTAAGTCATTTAAGCTGCTTTGTTACACCGAGGACATGTACTTCTATGTTTCTCATCTTGACAGTTGTTCTTGATTGGAATTCAGGAATATTTACTTCATCTTCTTTGGTAAAGGAGTTTTGAAAAACTGTGTTTAATAACTCTGCTTTAGTAGCACTGTCATCACTGACTTCACAGTTGTTATCACGCAATGAAGGTATTGACTGCGTCTTGTCACTGGCGTGCTTCATGTATGACCTGAATCTCTTTGGGTTCTCTGCCAGATTTCGGAACAGAGCTTCATTGTGGAAATTATTAAAAGCATCTCGCATAGAAGTAATCGCTATCTTTCAAACTTCTGCAAAACTTTGCCAATCTTGGGGATTTTGCGTTCTTTTAAATTTGGCATGCTTTTGTCGTTGCTTCTGCAAGAACGATCTGATCCGTTTTCTGTTCCATGAGGGATCAGTATCATCAATTATTAATTTATGTGGTATAAATTTCTCAATTGCTTTCGATACTATCTCTTTGAAAACATTCCACAACTTTTCTACACTTACTTGATCAGATCAGAAGGAGTGAAGACTGTCTCTTAAAAAGGCGTTAAGAGCATTTTTATCAGCTTTTTTAAATAGATATAATTTGTGTTTATTTATAATGGTTGTAGGTGTTACGGTATTCAGCCTAGTAGCAACTGCCTTGTCATAGCTAATCCCTATATTAGTCACAATACTCACTATTTGTCCAGGATAATTTGTTGCTAAAAGGTCATGTATGCTTTCACAACCATTTATGTTTAAATTGGGCTCATGAACTAATTGTTCAAAATAATTTTCTGAGAAAGCATTCAGTACAATTTAGGATGACGTTTTATGCCTGCTGCCAGCATTAAATATATAATTTTTCCACATATCGAGGGTAGACTGAAGTCACCACAGACTATAATTTTATAAACTTCTTTGAAATGAGACTCAAGTTTTCTTTGAATTGTTCAGCAACTATATCTTCTGAGTCGGGGGGGGGGGGGGGGGGGGTGGTCGGTAAAATGATCCAATTAATAATCTTGTCCGATTGTCTGGTATAACCTCTATCGATACTATTTCACACGAACTATCTACTTCAATTTCGCTACAAGGCAACCTACTTCTGACAGCAATAAATACTCCACCACCACCTGTATTTAATCTATCCTTTCTGAACACTGTTGGACTGTTTGAAAAATTTCAGCTGAACTTATTTCCGGCTTTAGCCAGCTCTCTGTACCTACAACTATTTGAGCTACAGTGCTTTCTATTAGGGCAATCGTTTCTACAACTACCTTACTGTGTTTTACCTGCCCACTTTTAGACGGGCGTCTCTTCTGTGGTTCCCTGAGACCCTCTAACCTAAAAAACCGCCCAGTCCCTTCCACACAGCCCCTGCTACCCGTACAGCCACCTGCTGTGTGTAGTGGACTCCTGACCTATTAAGCGGAACCTGTAAACCCACAAACCGATGGGGCAAGTCAAGGAATCTGCAGCCTACATGGTCACAGAACCACTTGAGCCTCTGATTCAGTCCCTCCACTCGGCTCTGCACCAAAGGACCACAGTAGTTCTATCAATGATGCTGCAGATGATGAACCCCACCTTAATCTCGGAAGCAAGACTGGCAGTCTTCACCATTTCCACTAGCCGCCCGAAACCAGACAGAATCTGCTCCGATCCAAAGTAACACACGTCATTGGTAGTGACATGAGCCACCACCTGCAGTTGGCTGCACCCTGTACTCTTCATGGCATCCAGAAGCACCCTTTCCACATCCAGAATGACTCCCCCCGCAATGCACAAGGAGTGCACACTGGCTTCCTTCCCCTCCTTGGCAACCAGGTTCCTAAGGATTCCCATTACGTGCCCAACATTGGAGCTTCCAACTACCAGCAAACCCAGTCTCTGTGAATCCCAGACCTTGCGGGCCGCGAATCTTCCTCTGGAACAGGGTGGATGACTGCATCCGGCTCAGAGACATCGTCAGCCACAGGTAACGCCCGAAGCCTGTTTGTCAAACAAACCAGGGAGGCCCTTCGATCGGCACCTCGGAAAGTTTTTTGCTGCCTGCCAGACTTTGGAATGATCTCCCACTCGGCCACGGGTAAGGGGTCAACCTCAGTGCAGACAGTACCCGGGGCAGTCACAGCAGTGGACCGATCGGAGGACACATGAGACGTGCTCGACGTCCCTTGCATCCCTGAGTTCAATCCCCCACAGTGACGTCCCTTGGCAGCAGCCTCAAGCACACAAGCATAGGCCTATGTTTGTCCGAGATGACATATGGATGAGTATGTGTCTTTTCATCCATGACCTTCATTGATGGCAAAACCACGTCACAGATAAAAGAATCAAATTAATGGTACTTAAGGTTCCTGGGCTATAACAGATGTTGTTTAAATATACTAGTTAAATCATTTAAAATGTTAATTTAGTCTACAAACAACTTTTATTTTAGGCTGCTAAGCATTGGTTGGGACTCCTCCTAGTGAGCAGAGACAACAGACAACACCAAGCTCTCTCTCTCTCTCTCTCTCTCTCTCTCTCTCTTTCTCTTTCTCCCTTCCCCCTCCCCCCCCCCCCTCCCACCTCACAAAAAACACACACACAAACACACTTCGATCCAGTAATCTGGTCTACAATTATCTTCAGTAAATGATACTCAACGGTAGCTGTAGCACCACAAGTGGATCCATGACAGTGCTCACTTTCTCACTGAAGAGATTTCCAAACACTGATGACTGGCACTCCAATAAGTGTGTGTTTTTTGAGCTGACACAAATTAATTGATTTAATTGCATAAGTCAGTTGTTCTTTTACCTCCTCTAAGCGAACACAACCCTACCCCTACCCCTATTGCTATTTTCCAACCCTGAAATGAAAGTATTAAGGTACACAAGGTGCTTGACTGTACGACACATCTGAACGCCACAGTGAAAAGAAACAGCATACGTCTTACTAAATACTGGCAAATTCCAGTAAGAATCATCACTGAAATAACAAGAGGTCATGGCACATTATAGAGACAGTTGCCTTCAAATCCAGTACTTAAGCGTAGTAAATAATATAAAATTAAATTAAAGTTGTTGTAATATAATTACAACTAGATTGCTAGGGTTATCAGCAGTTGGACACATAACAACAGTCAACATGACGTGTGTCAATCTGCACCTACATGCACCAGTCACAACTAATCCAGTGAAGCTCAGCCTTTGAGCGAAAAGCTATACGTCAGGGAAAAGAGTCCCATATTATTGCAGTTTTTAACAATTACCTGGACAAGAAATTACAGCAGGTTTCTTTGATAAAACTATTGGAGAGTTATCCAGAACTATGATCAGAACTGTCATCAAAATTCTAGTGTGATTTTGTATTTTTCTTAGTGAAAATAGGACCCTCGTTATTGCAACTATCTCATAAACTATTACCTACACAAAAAAAAATCATTAAGGTTTTCTGTAGAACTCTCGGGGACCTATCGAGAATTGTGATCACAATTTTATTTTCGCAAATTGGCAAATAATTTTTTTACAACATTAAAATTTTCGAATTACTAGTATTTTCTTCATGAAATTCTGCAGAATTATTCAGATATAGTACAGCAAACTACAGCATGTCTACCAAGAACTCTGAAAAAAAATTGGGTACCAACTTCACATGACTGCTTCAGAATGCATGTAGAACACTTAGCATTGACTTTGATGTCAGTTTACATATGGTGACATTACTTAGCTACTAGACTGGCAGCTTCAGTGGGTCAGTGCAGCACTTATCTAGGTGATACCCATTATTAGGGTACACAATGGCTGGAGCATGGTGTGTACGACAGAGACAGAAGGCACACTCGTACCACTGCAAAGTATTCTCCAAAAGTATTCTCCATCTGTTTCTGTGCAGAATGCAATATAGAGCCGCCGCCTTCAGTGGACACCACTACACTTGGGTGACATCCAATGCCTAGTCCATGTCTGAAGTCATTTAGCTGTCCTGACTGACCCACTCTGCAGTTCTGTTTCTCTACTGACAACATAATACCCCCTCTACTGACAAAACAATACTCCCCAAAACATTTTATAATGGTAGGTCCACCTCTTGTCACATCGAGAGGTCAATTCTACATTACACAGAGGTGTCTGATAAGATAGTGTAATATCATTTAGGGTGCATTGTGTTTGGCATAGGCACACAGGCAGTGAAGCTGCATTACACAGTGTTCACAAGTACTGGTAAAATGTAAAATGAGAATAGTGTTTTATTTTTCGTAGGTGTTAAAAGAACAAGGACCGAAGATGATATAAACTGGGGTGGAGTGTAAGGTATAATGGCCATGATGTATAAGAGAGCAAGGAGAAAAGCTTCTGGTCTTGCACAGAGCTGGTGTAGATACAAGTGAAATTTTACTTTTATAATTTTGGTAGATACTACACAATAACTTCAGTCAACTGCCAGCTTGGTCTAACCAACATTTTTCTTTGTATGGGCTTTTAAACTACCGGTAAATTGTTTATTTTTTCTTTTTCTTTTGATTATGGTTTTAGGGCACAAAACTACTATGGTCATAAGTGCCCATTCCATGGCTTAGTGAAGGGTAAAAACTGGAATTTAAATCAGCAGCAATGGGAGCTAAACTCAAGGAGGAGGAAACTAAAAACAGAAGGAAATCTTAGAAAGTTGCTATTGAGGGGGGATTGTTTTACCTGAAAAGAGCTTCAAATTACCAATGTCATCCCACTAATACTGATAAACACAAGGACGTGATCAGCTGAGCCCATGTCATCTGCTATAAGGCAAGGTATATCAGGCAACAGTTGTAAACGG
Organism: Schistocerca gregaria; assembly: GCF_023897955.1. Taxonomy (NCBI): domain Eukaryota; kingdom Metazoa; phylum Arthropoda; class Insecta; order Orthoptera; family Acrididae; genus Schistocerca; species Schistocerca gregaria. The sequence continues at coordinate 1,045,493,137 of NC_064920.1, read as the reverse complement.
GTGTGTAGTGGATTAAAATAGGGGCACTGAAGTAAAAGGTGTCTCACCATTCATGATTGAGAACAGTGGGGACGATGCAGGGGAAGATTGCCACTTAAAAGATGTCGATGGCTAAAAGAGGTTTTATGTCCCATAATTTATTATCATGAAGTGCAGACCAATGTTTATGTCATAAAAGAGCAACACAATGACATAAAATGTTCTGTAGATCAGCAAAGGCAACCATGTGAACAGCGGGCCGAGGAAGGGAGGCTGCAGCATTTGCCGCTATATCGGCTGCGTTGTTTCCGCGGGTACCAACATGCTCTGGGTTCCAGAGGAATGCCACAGAGATGCCCCCCCCAAGTGTAGCATGTGGAGGCAGACTCAGTTGTGGTAGAACTAACAAAAAAAATCACCCTGTTGGCCTTTTCTGTGATCTTGATAAGGCCTCTAATAGTGTAGGTCACAAAATTGTACTAAGGAAACTAAAATCATATGGTGTTTAATACATTGCCTGTGCATAGATTGAATCACAATTAACAATGGAAAACAGAGTCACATTAGTAATTTATACAAAAGGAATAATACTAAACTCAGAGTGGAGAAACATATGGTGGCCCACAAGATTTGGTGCTTGTTATGCTTCTGCTCTTGGCCTACATAAATGACTTACCTAGGACAATGGGCTACTCTTCAAAAGATGTGATGGAACTTGTATACTAGCAACGAGACACAACACTTTCATATCAGGGTAAGTAAAGGGAACACAGGAACAGGTTTACATATGGTTCACAGCAATTAGTTTTAACCTCCAGTCTTAGTAAGACTCCTCATTCCATGCTTTCATAATATTCTACTATAGTGGAACAAGGATAAAAAGTTTTTATTCTTTCACATCTCGCAGAAGCCCTTTGGGGACATGCCAGTTCATATTCTTCATAATAGCATAATGTCAGTTCGCTAGTTGCATTTGTGAAACACTTTCCAATGACAATCAGCATGACATTTTGTGGTTTCATTATTAGAAGGTGAATTTGATCTTCATTTTTGTCTTCCAGCTACATATTTAACGTACCTCCACAACATCACGTAACCAGTGTTAATCACTGTACCTTCTGAATACTACCGTTTTAAGTATGTCGAAACCTAGGTCAATGGGTTTTCAATAAACCTTGTACTATTGCAATTAATTTGGCTGTTTTTCCCCATTTTCCTCACGAAGAGTACATTACAGTTCTGGTCAAAATTTTAAACTAAATTTTCAGTATGTTTCCCAGCTTTCTTTGCAACATTACTTGCACTCTGCAAATGTCTTTGCATATTTTATGAAGTGGGTGTCATTCATAGAGAAAAAAATTAATTCATTGTGTTTGTACCTTTTCTCTCTAGAATTCGCTTTTCATCCCTGCAACGCACTCAACTCAAGGCAGTGAATATCATCAAAAAGAACTTGTTACAATATATTTTTTATACTTACAGCTGTTACTTTGACACAAAAAACATACCTTTTTGGATTTGTATACAAATTTAGTTAGTGAGACATCACCATGTATGTAAAGGTGGGTGATGAAATGTGGTTTTTGCCGATGAGTATATGTGACATAATGTTGCCCATTTACATGAACCTAAAAAAAAAAAAAAATTGATGGAAATCAATGTCAGCCCTTGCACACATTAATGATTAAAAACATCCTGTTCTCTATTAAACTATGCTAGGTTTATAGATTTCATTCATCTAATTAATAGTTTTATATACTGCAAAATTCGAATAAAAACTATTTAGCAAGGCTCGTTATTTCTTATAATAGTTTGTTAATTGTGCCTACCTTGTACTCATCTTCACAACAAATTATTGTAATGGTAAATTCTGCTCCTTGTCTAAAGGGATTTGCTCCTTCTCTTTCCTCTTCTCCCCATGAACCAGCCAAGTATGAATTTCTCACAACTACATCTGGTGAGAAACGAGGATTGAAATGGAATGCAATGTCCTTGGCCTCTAGATCTGCTTTGTGACGCACAGCTAATGACAAATACTGCAAATTAACAGCAAACCTGTGGAATAAAATATATTCATAGGTTTTTATAAAAAAGAATCAGTTGGAAACAAACATAGGGGTTTTCAATTTTAGGTCTCAGGGAGTAACTCCAAGGGACAAGCAAATTTCAAGAATGTATCTGAAACTGTAAAAGAGGCTGGGGTAGAGCAGGTTTACATCCAGAAACGTGGACTTTCAGTGTTAGGGCCTTTGGGAGTAGCTCTGAGGGGCAAGCAGGTTTCCAGAATTTATCTTATGTCAATATCCTATCATCAAACATCCAACCACCAATTATCTTCATCCTGGCTTTGTTATTTCATTTACATCGAAAGGATTGGCATATTATGCCTTACGCACATACCCCCAACCTGCTAAAAAGAAATCCCCTTGCACTGATATTTTTGTTATTACATGAAATTAAAACAAATAGTTCATTAAGTATCTTATTATAAAATCTAACCTTGATATTTGAAAAATCCTCATCTATAATCAAGACACGAGATTTTAGTAAGTAGCAGTAGCCCCTCCCCCTCCCCACTCTGATCTCCTTTAAAGACTGCTCAGCATCCTGATGCTAAAAATAGCTCCAAATTAATAAAATAATAGAAAATCCACATTGTAAACAAAAAAATTAAGAGATGAATACATGTATATCCTGCTTCTACAGTTCAGCTTTACTGAAGGAGAAAAATAGTTTAGGGTTTTATTTAGCACTTAGATAAACAAAGCACAAAAGACAAAGTAAATAGGCACTATATGCTGTCTTTTAAATATTGTTAGGTGTGTATGCCTGTACTTCATCAAGTGAGTAAGTGTTGATGTTTCAAATGACACTTTTCCTAATTTTTAGTTCTCACCTGTGTGGAGAATTTACTGTAAAACTTTTGTCAAGAACATCCACAATGAATTTTGCTTGGTCATGAATGAACTCTATTACAATTGCCAGTTCCTGAAGATGTTAACTTACTATGACTTTTTGTTGAAAAGGACTGTCCTCCATAAGTACACTTTCACAATACTATACGGTCATACAACACATAATCATGATGCCGACATGTAAACATAAGCCACAACTCGTGACAGTGAGTCACAGTGCAGGAATAATATGCCTTGGATGCTGCTGTAGAGCATACTTGCCACAAATGGTCAGTTGAAACAAATTACGAAAATCATGTAAAAGGAGCTTAACAGATTGTGAAAGTGCAGCCAACTTTGACCCTTTTTCTAGTATAAGTTCACTATACCCTACACAGACTTACACACTTATATTTTCCTGACACTAAAATTATTTATGACTGATTGCTCTGGTAGACAGATGAATGCCAACTGGAACATAACAATACTTGCTCAATTAAACAAATATTTTGAGACTTTACTCCTATTTCAACAAAACCAGTACTAATGGGTTGCAAGAAACAAGGCATTGGTTCAGTCTATCTTAATGAAATGAAAAATGTACACATCAATGCTACAGCTCCCAACATCTTACCTCAACTATCCACAGCAGCTCTATAGAAAGCTTTCAGACCCACAAACCAGGAAGCAAAATAGGAACATGTGTCCATGGAACATTCTGAACCACCTTTTGCTTTCCTGGCTATGTATTGTTTGCCTCTAGTAACACAATAAACGGATGAATTTAATACAGTTAAGTTTGAAGGAAGCCCTAAAAATCAACTGTAATAAGATTAAAATAATGTAAATGAACATAATGAAAAAGAAATAATACAAATTAACAAGTAAATCATAAAACCAGGTAACAAACTTATGTATTTGGGTCAAGAACCTAAAATGAAAGTTTGCAGTTAATATATTAACAGTTTTGACTTATGGCAGTGAGACATGGACTTTTAACGTGAAAACCACTTAAAAACTGTTGTTGCTCATTACAAAATGGAGAGATATAAGTCAAGAATTACGAGGAAAGACAGAAACAAACAAATGGATGGGGGGAAGAGACTGAAGTGGAAGGCGTAATTATGGTTTGGTTTAGTTTGGTTGTTGGTTGACTGGGGCAAGGGGACCAAACAGTAAGGTCATTGGTCCCATAGGATTATGGAAGGAAACGGAAGGAAGTCGGCCATGCCCTTTCAAAGGAACCATCCCAGCATCTGCCCAAAGCGATTTAGGGAAATCATGGAAAACCTAAATCAGGATGGCTGGCACAATTATGACTGTAATGAAAATGAAAAGGAGGTGGACAAAATGTATAGCCCAGCAAGTCAATGGTAGAGGGTCCAAGAAAGTTTTCCACTAGATTCAAGATATAGAAATAAGACTGAGATGACTATCTGATACACACATGAGAAATGAGGATGTATTTAGCTGAAGATGATAATTCAAGTACAAATCTGTAGGAGGTCTTTACTGAGCAGTGGAAATAAATGGATGATAGTGGAGATGATGATGACAGAAGTATTTAAAAATGGAAATGCATGCTTATTATTTCCTACTACCTATCTCCTCAGCATCCGCTGTAACTGACATGCAGTTACTGGGAGGCCACAAAATGAGGACAAAATCCAAAAACTGTTCATGGGGATCTTTTCTGTCAATGACGTTCTTGTTGAAAACTGTGGTAAAAACAGTAAAACCTGAAACATTTGCTTGAGGGGCAAAACTCTCATGATAACACCAGTCTCAGAAAATGCCAGAAATACAAAATATGAAAATCATATTAAAAACAAAGATTCCAAGACTTACCAAGCGGGAAAGCACCGGCAGACAGGCACAATGAACAAAACACACAAACACACACACAGAATTACTAGCTTTCGCAACCGATGGTTGCTTCTTCAGGAAGGAGAGGGAAAGACGAAAGGATGTCGGTTTTAAGGGAGAGGGTAAGGAGTCATTCCAATCCCGGGAGCGGAAAGGACAGGTGTACACTCGCGCCCACACACACACACACACACACACACACACACACACACACACACACACACATCCATCCGCACATACACAGACACAGTAGATTTAAATATGAAAATCATGCAGATAAGAAGGGAGTAGCCAAGGAAGTGCCATCAAAATAGCTGCCTGATGATGATTTATTACTAGATAATCCACATATAATTTAAGTAAAAAGTTTAAGAATGGACTCCTTGCCCATATACATCATGAGGGCTACACTGAAATAAGAACATGGCTTGACCCAAACTCCAGCATGAGGATAATTACTACCTTTCCAAACTAAAATTACAGCCAGAAGAAAGCATTTCTTAGGTGCTGCAAAATGTGAGAAGGCACTATCTTGGTACACAAAATGGGTCAGACATGCCAAATTTAAACAGGTGTAAAATCCCCAAGATTGGTGATCTTTTACAGAAGCTCGAAATTTAGCATGGACTTCAAAGCGAAATGCTTATAATAGTTCCCACAACGAAACTTTGTCTCCAAAGATGGCAAAAATCCCAAAGAGATTCTGGTCGTATGTGAAGCATGCAAGCGGCAAGAAACAATCTATGCCTTCTCTGTGGGATAGCAATGGAGATACTATTGAAGACTGTGCTGCCAAAGCAGAGTTACTAAAGACATCCTTTCGAGATGCCTTCACAGAAGAAGACGAAGTAAATATTCCAGAATTCCAATCGAGAACAGCTGCCAACATGAGCAACATAGAACTAAATATCCTCGGAGTAGTGAAGCAACGTAAATCACTTAATAAAAGCAAGTCTTCTGGTCCAGACTGTATACCAATTAGGTTTCTTTCAGAGTATACTGATGTAATAGCTCCATACTTAAAAAATCATAAGCAACTGTTTACTCATCAAAAGATCTGTACCCAAAGACTGCACAGGTCACACCAATATTCAAGAAAGGTAGTAGGAGTAATTCACTAAATTACAGGCCCATATCATTAATGTCGATATGCAGCAGGATTTTGGAACATATATAGTGTTCAAACATTATGAATTACCTCGAAGAACACAGTCTATCGACACATAGTCAACATGGGTTTAGAAAACATCGTTCCTGTGACACACATCTCGCTCTTTATTCACATGAAATGTTGAGTGCTATTGACAAGGGATTTCAAATTGATTCCGAACTTCTGGATTTCTGGAAGGCTTTCGACACTGTAACAGACAAGTGGCTTGCAGTGAAATTGTGTGGTTGAGGAATAACATCTCAGTTACGTGACTGGATGTGTGATTTCCTGTCAGAGAGGTCACAGTTCGTATTACTTGAAGGAAAGACATCGAATAAAACAGAAGTGATTTCTGGCATTCTCCAAGGTAGTGTTATAGGCCCTTTGCTGTTCTTTATCTACATAAATGATTTGGGAGGCAATCTGAGAAGCCGTATTAGGTTGTTTACAGATGACGCTGTCATTTATCGACTAATAAAGTCATCAGTAGATCAAGACAAACTGCAAAATGATTTAGAAAGATATCTGTATGGTACAAAAATTTTCAATTGACCCAAAATAACGAAAAATGTGAGGTCATCCACATGAGTTCCAAAAGGAATCCATTGAACTTTGGTTACATGATAAATGAATCATATCTAAAGGCTGTAAATTCAACTAAATACCTAGGAATTACAATTATGAACAACTTAAATTGGAAGGAACATACAGAAAATGTTGTGGGGAAGGCCAACCAAAAACAGCATTTTATTGGTACGACACTTAAAAAGTGTAACAGATCTACTAAGGAGACTGCCTACACTACAATTGTCCATCCTCTTTTAGAATACTGCTACACCGTGTGAGATCCTTACCAGATACCCTTATTTTCAATATCTGCAAGTTTCAGAGCACTACATGTACAAGACATTATCTCTGAAGTACTGGCAAATTTTATTACAAATGGCTCTGCTACATTCCCTTGTTTTTTACTAAGTGAAGTGCTTGAGCTGGCAGAATATGAGAATTGGAATCTTTCTTGGTCTCAGCATACAGATCTTTTTGGCCATTTATTTATTAAACTTTTTGTTCTCTGGTGATACATGACAATTCCTGATCCATGATGCAAGGTTACCAAAGTAATTTATACAAAATTCTCTGTGAGAAGACTGAATCTCTTTACATGAACTACTCCTCCGCATTACAACAGGTAAGTTTAGCTACGTATACTACAGTTGTATGGCAGTACAGACAGCACTGAAAATGAAATGGTGTATGGCAAATTCGTTCAAACCCACAGGAAATGAATTGCACTTTTATAACTTTCTAACTTGATATTAAACCTAAGCTTTTTCTTGCTCAACACTTACAAATTTTTTACCTCCCTCAACCTGTCATTCCTCTGTTTCTCAATTCTGCTAACAATTCTTAACATTTTACACAGTTAACTCTTTGAAGATCACAACATACTTACTCAACTTTAGCGTTTTGTGTACTTCAACTTTAAATAAAATACATGCTTAGTTCTTTTGACTTCATCAGACTATACTTGATACAATGAATTTGTCTAAGTCAGGAAAATACCATTCCACAACTCCTTAAATGATTTTTAAGTGCTTTTCAATCCTTGAAGGCATAACTTCTTCCATTTTTTTCCTGCAGAAACATATTCTATTTTACAGAGCCATTATTTACTCTCAATTGATAGTACTGCTCAAGATGCATAAAAACTATGCCTCTTTCAGCTGAAGGCATATTGTAATGTCTGATCAGTCTCTCAAGCTGAAAAGACTGGAAGTTTTCAAATTTGAAAGTCTGAATTTCACTGTCATCTGATGAGACACTAGGGAACTATGCAGTCCACATAGCTGGAGACCCACACACCTAGGAAAATCCAAGTAACTGGGCTATTCACTAACAACTGTTTTATGTCAACACGTGTCTCACAATGAGGCTGATATTTTCTAAAACAGAGGTTTCTACCATTCTCATGATTCATGCAACTGAACCAATTCCTTGTTCTCTAAAATACACAATATTCCACAATCATACCCAGCAGCAGTCACTGAAACTTCATTAGAGTTTACAAGGACAGAGGAATGGAAGTGTTGATCTGCATTGTGAATGCTGAATGTCTTATACATCTTATACGTGTGAATAATGAAGGAGATAACTACTCACAGTGAATTCCAATATTATTTCTGTGAACATAGTACACATTGGTTCAAATGCACTAACCTGTCTGCTTTGTCATGCACACATCCTGTCACAATGAGTTCTGAACCTGGGCAAAAACCATTGTGTAGCTGTGCTTCATACGGCAAACCTCGTCCAGTAATATCGATTTCTTGCACATAGAAATCATCCTTTTGCTGGGCTGCCTAAAATTATACAATATAAAATTACTTTCCAAACATAAGCATGGTATTTTTACTTTATAAATCAAATTCTGTGTTTAGGTAAGAGGTGAAATTTATATTTCTAACCTCTGTATGTGATTGTTAAATAGTATCGTGCTATCAAGCAATAATAGATCCATGGAATGTGTATCACAATAAAAAATAAATAAATACAGGGTGATTATAATTAAAGTTTAACTTTCAAAACACTGTAGAAATAATGCCACTGGTCAGAATGATGTCAAATTGCAACAGAATATTATCGGAGAATGGGGAAAACGTATGGCAGAAGGAAAAATATAGTGTGAAAATTGATCAATAGATGGTGTTGTATTGTGTCAGAATACATAAATGAAAACACCTGTCATGCACACAACCAACTGAAGTTGATATAAACACGCCGGGTACATGGCAGCTTCTCCTCCTTTCGTGTCTGCGACGTCAGCGCGACTGTCTCAATACAGGGTCGCGCTCTTCTTGTAAAGCTGTGTTACAAGAATGATGACTGTGCACACGTCATTCTGCAGAAGTTCCAGACACTGAAGGGTTTGAAAAAAGGCTTTGGTCCGATGACTGCCTTGGGTCTGTAGAAAATGATCTGGAAATTCAAAAAGACAGGTTCTTTTGGTGTGCAACCTGGCAGAAGGAGAAAACTAATTGATTCAATGTCAGTGGAAGCAGTGAGCACAGCAATGCAGGAGGAGACAAGTGGTGGCGTGCAAACGTGTAGTGCATGGAGAATTGCCCATGCACTGGACATACCCGTGAGCACAGTGCATACAATGCTACAAAACATCCTTCTTTGCTATCCATTCAAAATTACACATATGCATGAGTTGCTTCCTGTTGACATGCCAGCAAGACAGACCTTTGCTTTAGAACTTCTTGCTCACATTGATGTGCACAATGATTGGTCGTGGGAGATTTTGTGGACAGACAAAGCCCACTACCATCCGACAGGATATGTCAATACACAGAATTGCCGAATATGGGCAACAGAAAATCCACACTAAAATCAAGCAGTAACACTTCATCCTGAAAAGGTCACTGTGTGGTGGAGGTTTATGGTATCATATATCAGCGGGCCATATTCTTTTGAAGAGACAGGGGCTTCCAGTCCTGTTACCTGTACCATCACTGGTAAGCGCTATCAGTGTATTTTGCGCAATCACATCATTCCAGTTCTTCAACAGTGTGGATGTAGGGATGGGATCATTTTTATGCAAGATGACACACCTCCGCACATTGCAAATCCAGTTAAGCTGCTGCTGAAGCAGAATTTTGGAAATGCTAGAATTATCAGCCGCCATTTCCCTACAGCCCGGCTGTACCGATCACCTGATCTTAGTCCATGTGACTTCTGGCTGTAGGACTATCTCAAAGATATTGTGTTCAGTGTCTCCATTGCAAACTTAGCTGCATTGAAGGCATGCATTGCGCATCACATTCTGAACATGAATCTGGAAACACTTCAACCCTTTGTGGAACATGGTGTTTCTCAATTTCAACTTGAAAACGGTGGACAGTGTATTGAACCTGTTTTGCAGCAGTCACACTGAAATTAATAATCCGATTTGAATTTGATTGACGCTTTTTATGCAGTTTGTGGCCTCAGGACAATTAGAAACCGATTTTTCCCATCCGGTGTTATACGACCTTGCAGTGGTGGATGGGCTTATGTAACTAACAGTATCACACCTGTAGACCCATTCACACACTGAGTAGTACAGTTTGTTTAGTGTCAAACATACACCTTAGGCATTGTTGTACAATTCATTTGTCATTTGTAGTTGACCACTATTAAAATATGATGCATACAGTGTAATCTATTGCTACATTTTGTAACTATTTATTTTTCTTCTGCCATATGTTTTCTCCCTTCTCTGATAATATTCCGTTGAAATTTGACATCATTCTGACTAGTGGTGTTATTTCTACAGCAGTTTGAAAGTTTAACTTCAGTTATAATCATCCTGTATATTGATGTTAAAAATAAACTTCAGTGTAATCTCCACTTCCCAGACAAGAGTAAGGGAAAAATGAACTGAAAAAAAGACAAATGCTTAGAGAAGTGAATATTTCATTTGTATAAATCTATGGTCTTCTGCAGCTACAAAGTGTATGAAACACATTGAAATGGTAGTCCACCAGAGCTGTTTTCATACTTATTTTTTATTTATTGCCTCTGGTTTTAGGCAACGCTACATTCAAGTGGTATGCTATAAGAACATAAATGTATTTTATACTCAGATATATGGCACTAGGCAGTAGTCAAGGAATGTGTATATGGTTATAAGGGATCTAGGAGGAAGAAACTACAACAAGATGTGACAAAATCAAACAATGTAAAATCCATGTTTGAATATCAACAATATAAGGAAATGGATAGGTTGCTACTCACCACAAAGATGACACATTAAGTGGCAGACAGTCACAACAAAAAGACCACTAAACACTTAGCCTTAAAAAAAAACCACCACACATATTCATCTACACAAGCAAGCACACCTCATGCACACGACTGCCATCTCAAACTGGAATCCAACTGTCACATGGAATGAAAGCAGCAATCTGGAGGGGGTGGGGCAGGGGATGAGATAGCAGGTTATGGATAGAGGGAGAGAAGAATACTGTCTGATAGGAGTCTGTAGTGACTAGAGGGAGGCATGACAAATTGCCCCGCCAGGTACAGCTGTGGGAGGTTGTGGGACAGGGAGTCAGGAGGGGGAGAGGGCTTCTCTCCACCTACCCATACCCTGGTATCCCTTCCCCTTCCCTGCCCGCCTCCAGATTGCTGCTTTTTCACAAGACAGTTTTATTCTGGTGGTCCAAGCTGCTGGAGGTGGCAGTCATGTGTGCTTGCAAGTGTTGGGAATAAATGGTCATCCTTAGAGTGAGTGGCAATCTATACTTTTCCTAATATTCTTTCTTATCAAATGTGTTTATTTTTGCCTTTTTCCCTTGTATTTGTGCACTAGCTAAGGATCAGTGACTAGATGGAGGCATGACAAATTGCCTCACCAGCTACAGCTGCGGGATGTTGTGGGATAGGGAGTCAGAGAGGGGGCGGGGAGCTTCTCTCCAGCTACCCATACCCTGCTTTATGGCTTCTGATTATGCAACTTCCATTTTTTTTTAAATTTCCTAAACATTAACTTTGTTTTACTTATACACAGCACTAATTAAACACTACTGAAGACTCCTGCACAAGACGCGATTCAGCATCACATATGTGGCTGTTGTAATCAGGGAGATCAGCTTACATTAGATAAGCTTTGCACAACAGTGCGTGAAACCGAGTGTTTGAAGACTGCAATTCATCACTGCGACTGGGTGATCGCAGTCAATAATAGAACAACATGACTAAGTGTTATATGTCAGTGCAATGATTAGCATGTTAACTTGTCACAGGTTCAAATCTCATCAGATTTTATGAAATAATTTTATTTCTAAATCTAATCAAAAGAGTCTGATTATCATTTTTATTCAGTTAACTGGTCTAAACGTATTTTTTTATTTCTAATTCTTTGCCACATCATTTTTTTCATCACATTGACTTTAATTTGCTTTTATTTTTCTACCATCTGGAATCTTCCTGTGTCATCTATACCTGCAAACGAGTATCAACAAGGACTGCTTCATCAGTTGGTAACATGGCAGCTCATGTAGCCAGTGAGAGGACAGTTTCAGGTAATCAGTGATATCAAGAAATTACAGCCTGCTTTTAGCACTGAAACTGAACTTTTTTCTGTCTTGAGTTTGCCATTAGAGACTAACTGTAATAGCTGTGAACTAAGCAATCATGAGTTTAGTTGTGCCTCAGTTTGTTAACCACCACTTTCTTGAATACATTTCACATCACAGGGTTGTGGTTGGTTTTGGATACAAGTTTAAATTCAGGGCTTGGTCATTTAAAATCAGCTGCTGACATAACACCTCACATTTTCAACAAACCTTGCAGCAACAACCTCCAACATTACTAAGCGTTACTTATTAACAGCATCTGTAAAGTGACTTCTTGTGTTGGTGTGTTACCTGTAACCAATAGGTGGCCAGTGGCTAATGTGGCAACACCATAGTGGCAAGTGACAGACGTCAGCTACCAAGTAATTTTAAGTGGACTATGCCGTTTCTAAAAATTAAATTCTCTCATTACAGACAACGAGAAATTTATTAGTAACTGCAAGGAAAATTATGTAATGATAATAAAGAATATAATGAAATGACTTACACTTAAGAGTGTATTACAAACCTCTAAATTAATTGGATCAAAAACAAATATATCACCAAGCCCTGTTATTGCCCATATTGACCCTGGACTTGGTGCACCATGGACTCCATTTGCTTGACAGCACACTGAAACAGACACAACAAAACATACAAAAATTTTGCATTTTTTCCCTTCAAAACGCATTCAGAATGAATACTATAAGGGGCAAAAGACGTAAGAACTCCAAATATAAAATCTCTGTCATGATGCTTTACTTAAACTACTTTCTTTTAGATAGTTAAATAAATTATTACAGTTTCCCAGTTTTAGTCTACAGTTCACAACCAATAAATTGTGGTCTGAGTACACATCTTGGTCTGCACCTTCCCATGATGTAACTTAAAATTTAAAATCTGGTAAGACAGAGATTCTGGAAACAGATTTTAGATTATAAGACATTTCCAGGGACAAATGTGGTCTCTGACCACAATTTATTGGCCAGGAACTGGCAATTTAAACTAAAGAAGTTGCAAAAAGGTAGGAAATTAAGGATATGGAACCTAGATAAGTTGAAAGAGCGAAAGGTGTTGAGAGTTTCAGAGAGAGCATTAGGCTAAGATTAACCAGAACAGGGGAAAGAAATACAGTAGAAGACAAATGGTTAGCTTTGAGAGACAAGATAGTGAAGGCAGTGGAGTATCAAATACGTGAAAAGAAAAGGCCTTGTAGAAATCCTTCGATATCACAGGGCATAATGAATTTAATTAATGAATGGAAAAACATGTAAAAATGCAACAAATGAAGCAGGCAGATGGGAATACAAACATCTGAAAAATGAGACTGACAGGGACTGCAAAATGACCAAGCAGGAATGGCTAGAGGACAAATACAAGGATTTAGAAGCATATGTCACTATAGGAATAATAGATACCACCTAGAGGAAAATTAAAGAGGCCTTTCGAGAAAAAAGAAGCAGCTAAATGAATATCAAGAGCTCAGATAGAAAATCAGTACCAAGCAAAGAAAGGAAAGCTGAGAGTTCGAAAGAGTATGTACATGTTCTACACAAGGGAGATGATGGCAGTATTACAAAAAGGAAAGAGGACAGAGATGAAAATGAGGTGGGACATAATGCAAGAAGAATCTGACAGAGCACTGATGTTGAAACAAGGCCACTGGAGTAGACTACACTATGTCAGATCTACTGATGGCCAGCCATGACAAAAATACTCTATTTGGTGTGCAAGATATATGAGACAGGCGAAATACTCTAGGGCCTGGAGAATAATGTAATAATTCCAATTACAAAGAAAGCAGGTGCTGACAAGTGTGAACGTTTCCGAATTCTGAAACACATGAGGCAGCACTAACCCTACAACATATCTTAGAAGATAGTTTACTGAAGGGCAAACCTACATGTGCAGCATCTTTAGACTTAAAGAAGTTTTGATAATGTTGACTGGAATACAATTTTTGAAGTTCTGAAGGTAACAGGGGTAAAATAAAGGGAGTGAAAGGCTATTTACAACTTTGCACATAATTCGATGTGCATGAATGGGAAGCAGTGGTTAAGGTGGCAATAAGACAGGATTGTAACAGATCCCTGATATCATTTAATCTGTACAGCAAAACTAAAGAAAAATTTGGAGTAGGAACTAATTTCAGGGATAGGAAATAAAAACGTTGAGGTTTGCTGATGACATTGTAATTCTGTCAGAGACGGCAAAGGACTTGGAAGAGCAGTTGAATAGAGTTAACAGTATCTTAAAAGTAGGATATAAGGTGATCATCATCAAAAGCAAAATGAGCATAATGGAATGTAGTCAAAGTAAAGCCGGTGGTGCTGAGGGAATTAGATTAGGGAATGAGACACTTAAAGTAGTAAATGAGTTTTGCTATTTGTCCAGAAAAATAACTGACAATGGGGGCAAAGTAGAGAGGGTACGAAATACTGATTGGTAATGACAAGAAAAGTATTTCTGAAGAAGAGAACTTTGTTAACATCGAATATAAATTTAAGCATCAGGGTGTCTTTTCCATAGTGTAACCATGTATGGAGGTGAAATATAAATGGTAAACAGTTTAGATAAGGATAGAATAGAGTCTTTTGAAAAGTAGTAGTACTGAAGAACACTGAAGATTAGATGGGCAGATTGCACAACTAATGAGGAGGTACTGAATATAATTGGTGAGACAAGAAATTTGTGGCACAACTTGACTAAAGGAAGGGATAGGTTGACAGGACACATTCCACGATGCCAAGGGATCACCAATTTAGTACTGGATGGAAGTGTGCGGGGTGACAAGAGTGGGTGAAGGGGGAGAATAGGGCAAGTTCTATAGAGTGAGACACAATAGGAATGTGATCCACCAAGTAGATGTAATATCCAAGTTTTGCAAAAGGAATAAAATTAAATTGTATCTGGAAAATTGATCAGAGTTCACACAAAAGCATATGGCAACCACAGACAGGTATTTTGCAGACCCTCTATTAGTGTACTTCTGGGATGCAATCTGTATGCTGTAAAAACAGTGGACAAAGAGCAATGAAATAAAGGCAGCTAAAGCAGTGTAGTTTTTACCTGCAGCACCACGAATGAGCTGAAAATGCTGCTGTAAGTATTAGCAGGATCCACAGAAAACTGCAGAGAAACAAGGGCACAACATATTGACTAACAGAAAACCATTTACCTGAATAAACCTGATGAAACAAGTGTTACACAGTGCGATGGGATAAAAGAAATGGTTCAGATCATTAAGGGGGGTAAAATTTATTTTTTATGTAGTACTGGAATTTAATAGTAGGAAAAGGAAGAGAAGATAATATAGTATGAGAACATGGATGGGGGAGAGGAGGGGGTGGGGACACAAAAAAGGGGAAAGCCACTGGCAGAATTCTGCATAGAGCACTGTCTAATCATTGCTAACATTTGGTTTAGGAACACTGAAAGAATTTTGTGTACCTAAAGAGATCTGGAGATACTGAAAGCTTTCAGAGAGATAATGGTAAGACAAAGATTTTGTTTGAAATCACAGTTTATGCTACAAGACATGCCCAGAGGTTGACGTCAACTCTGACCATAATTTATTGGTTAAGACCTGGAGTTTAAAACCAAATGAATGTAGAAAGGAAGGAAATTAAAGTGATGAGACGTTTATATAAATTGAAAGAATCAATAATTGTTGAGAGGGGTAGCATTAAGCAATGACTGACTGAAACAGGGAAAAGAAATACAATACAAACTGATTGGGTAGCTTTGAGAGATGGAATATGAAGGCACCAGAGGATCAAATGCTTAAAAGAACAGAACCAGTACAAATACTTGGATAATATATGAGATATTGAATTTAACTGTCAAAAGGAGAAAATTAAAAAAATGCAATAAATAAAGCAGGAAAAATGCAATACAAACAGTGGAAAGTCCAGGATGAAGTAACAGCAATATGGAAATGATAGATTGCTACACACCATGTAAAGGATATGCTGAGTCACCAGATAGCCACAATGAAAAAGACTGGTAAAACATTTAAGTTTTCAGACAAAGTCCTTCTTGTGAAGTATAAAACATGAACACAAATAAAACAATGGCAACTCCAGGTGGGAATATCAACAATGTAGGAAAAGACAATTTCTACTTACCGTAAGGAAGACATGTCACATTGATGACAGGCACAATTAAAAGACACTGACATAAAGCTTTTGGCCACAGCCTTCGTCAGTAAAAGAGAGACACACACAGCATTCACACACACAAGCAAGCACACCTCATGCACACACGGCTGCCAACTCAGCATCTCGAGCTGGACTGCAACCATAAGTGGGATGAAAACAGCAATCTGGAGGGGGTGGGGAAGGAGAAGGGATAATAGTATATGGGTGGGCAGAAGAACGAACACTGTCTTGCAGATAGTGCAGGGGTTAGACTGCCGACAGTCGCAGCATCAGGAGGTTGTGGGGCAGGGAGTTGGGGAGAAAAAGGAGCAAAAAAGGAGAACAGCATGGGAAGACGGGTGGCCGTATTCCCAGAGGGCTGCAAATAAGCAGGGTGAGAGATGAGAATGGGGAGGAGATGACAGGACAGAGAGGGTGGAAACTGTTGGGTGGAGGTTGTGGGGACAGTATGTTACCATAGGTTGAGGCCAGGATAATTACGGGAGAGGAGAATGTGTTGTGAGAATAACTCCCACCTCTGTAATTCACAAAAGCTAGTGGTGGAGAGAAGGATCCAAGTCTCCAGATGGCTCTGGTAGTGAACGAGCCATTGAAATCGAGTATGTTATGTTCAGCTACATGTTGTGCCATGGGGTGGTCTACTTTGCATCAGTCCACAGTTTAGATGACATGGCTGCTTTCACAGGTGACCATGTCACTGATGGGATAGGATAAGCTTGTGATGGACTGGAGTAGGAAGTGCTGGGTGGGTGGATTGGGCAGGTTTTGCTCCTGGGTCTTCCACAGGGATATGCTCCTTGTGACAAGGGGCTGGGATGGGGAGTGGCATAGGTATGGACTGGGATGTTGTGGAGGTTGAACAGGCGACAGATCAGCACTTCAGGAGGGGTGGGAAGTATTGCAGGTAGGATCTCACTCGTTTCAGGGCATGATGACACGTAATCAAAGCAATGGTGAAAGATGTGGTCCAATTCTTCCAGTCTGGGCTGGTCCTGGGTGATGGAGGAGACACTCATTTGTGGCTGGTTGTTGGGGGTGGTGAGAGGATTGGAGATGTGTAGAGAAATGGCATGGGGGATCTGTCTGCGGACTGTCTGGGGGATAGTTCCTGTCTGTGAGGGTCTTGGTGAGACTCTCAGCATACTCAGCAAGGGAGTCTTTGTCAGTGCAGATATGCTTCCCTGGGGTGCCAGGCTGTATGTGAGGGACTTTTTGGTGTGAAAGGGATGAAAGCTGTCAAAATGTAGGTACTGTTGGTTGTTGGTGCATTTAATGTGGACAGAGGTATTTCCTTATCCAACTCCCCTCATAACCTACACCTATTTCGTCCATTTCTACATCATTCATGTTTCATTTACATCATTCCTGCCACAGTTGACCCCAGGTCCATCTTTCTGCACAGTTCCAAAAACTATCCCTTCCCTGGCTGCCTAAACCATGGCATCCCCCCAAACGGCCTAACTAAAGATTTATTTCTCTGGATCCCAGCCCTCCTTTCACAGTGATTTACACCTTTTCAGATTCCCCAAATCCCTGGCCCTCACAAACCTGCTATTGAAAAAACACATCTCCATGGCACAGCATGGTAGAATCACCTCTGCTCCCTCCACAAGATACTACTACTGCTCTGCAATCCACACTCCATATATCACATACCTGAAATTGAATCACTTACCCTCCAGAACCTAGAGGAGCATCCCAGACACCACCTACATAAGTTATCCAATATGCTGACATCCTACCGTCACCTCAGAGCACCATTATCCAACCCCCACCGTACCAACTGTATTCAAAGTGTTCCTCCTCATTTACCCGTCACAACAGCTAAACCTTGCCTAGCTCACCTTTTCAACTTGCTACATCCCCCAAAACTCTCCACTAAATCCAGAGACAAAACATTCCTGCAACACTGTTGTTAACCTTTCCACCAAAACCTTCAGTCCTATCCAAAGGCATCACCTTTAGCCCTACACCCAGATTTAACCATGTTGGACTTGTCAACAACCTACTCTCCTTCTCCCAATCCCTGCAATGGAAGCACTTCTTTGCCACCAATCCCTCTAACCAAATCCACCCTAATTCCAATATTGAACAGCCTCTTCCAGTTCAAACCACCATCCAACTACAATCCCCCCTCTGACCTAACTATCTGCTAGTTACCTTCTAGGAATTCCTTACCTCCAACTTAGCTTCACCATCCTTCCCCAGTTTCCTCCCTCAGAACACCAACCTTTCAGTAGAAGAAATAACAGCCATACACAACCTCAAAACAAATCCTGACCTAATCATCCTACCTGCAGACAAAGGTTCTACCACTGTTGTTATGAATCACAGTGATTACCTGGCAGAAGGCATCTGCCAGTTATCTGACTGCTCCACCTACAAACTCTGCCAGAGTGATCCCACCCCACAATTCCAAAACAAGCTCCAATCCCTGCTTAAAGCCTTATATCTTTCCCAGGACATCTCCACCAAATCCATTTCACTCCTCACCCCTATGACACCCCACACACCCACCTTCTACACACTTCCCAAAATCCACAAACCCAACAATCCTGGACACCCAATTGTGGCTGGTTATTGTGCACCCACTAAAAGAATTTTGACCCTCATTAACCAACACCACCAATCAACTGCCCATAATCTTGCCTCCCACGTCAAAGACATCAACCACTTCCTTCACCGGCTCTCCACCATCCCTATACCTTTACCCCCTGGACCCTGTTCATCACTGCTGACGCCACTCCCTATACACCAACATCCCTCATGCCCATAGTTTTCTGCTTCATGTGGTCCTCTCAACCCAGTGTGCTACCTTTTAGACGCTGATCTCCTACTCTCTGATGGCTTCATCCACATCTCTGTCCACATTAAATGCACCAACCACCAGCATTGCCTACATTTTGATAGCTTTCATCCCTTTCAAAGCAAAAAATCCATCCCATACAGCCTGGCTACTTAGGGACTAGTCTACAAACAGATCTCCCATGCCATTTCCCCTCATACTCCCAATCCTCCCACCACACCCAAGAACCAGTCACAAAGGAGTGTTCCTTCATCACCCAGTACCAACCCGAACTGGAATAACTAAATCACATTCTTCACCAGGGCTTTGATTACCTCTCATCAAGCCTTGAAATGAGTGACATCCTACCCAAGATACTTCCCACCCCTCAAAGTGCTGTTCCATCACCCACCCAACCTGCACAACACCCTAGTACATCCATAAGCAACTCCCTGTGGGATGCCCAAGTGCAAAACCTGCCCAATTCACCCACTTAGCACTTCCACTCCTGTCATAGGTTTACCCTACCCCTCAGGGGTTGGACCACCTGTGAAAGCAGTCTTGTCATTCACCAGCTCTGTTGCAATCATTGCACAGGTTTTTATATTGGTATGGCTACCAACCAGCGGTCCACCAGGATGAACGGCCATTGCCAAACTGTGGCTAAGACCATCCTTTGGCACAAATTGCAACTGAACATTACACACAGCTGATTTCAATGGTGCTTCACTACCCAAGCTATCTGGATCCTTTCCTCCACCACCAACTTTTCTGAACTGCACAGGTGGGAGTTATTCTTACAACACATTCGCCACTACCATAATTATCCCAGACTCAAATTATGTAACATACTGCCCCCTCTGTCCTATCATCACCTCCCCATCCTCATCTCCTACCTAGTTTATTTGCAGTCCTCTGCCACAATGCATCTACCTGTCTTTCCCCACAATCTCCATTTTTGCTACTTTTTTTCACCACATCCACACCCCACAACATCCTAATGCTGTGCTTGTTGGCAGTCTAGTCCCTTCACACTCCACCAGACAGTGTTTGTCTCTCTCTGCCTACCTGTACATTACTATCCCTTACCCTTCCCTGCTCCCTATAGACTGCTGTCTGCATCCCATGTTAGTTGCATTCCAGTCTGAATTGCTAGAGTTGGCAGTCACGTGTGCGTGAGGTGTGTTTACTTGTGTGTGTGTGAATGGTATGTGTCTCTCTTACTGATGAAGGCCGTGGCCAAAAGTTTTATATAAGTGCCTTTTAATTGTGCCTGTCGGCAACTTGGCGTGACTTCTTTATGGTAAGTAGCTATCTGTCTTTTCTTATATTGTTGATAAAACATAAACACATTCACACAAGGAACATCTGTGCTTTCGACTTTGGGAGGACTTTGTCTGAAAGATTAAATGTTTTAGCAGTCTTTTTCCTTGTGACTCATAGAAACCCGATGTCGCCTCTGTGTGTTTAATATCCTTTCCAAAAGGGAATACAGATGTATGAAATATTAAACTAACAAAAGTGCAAAGTGGCAAAGCAGAAATAGTGACCAGAGAAATGCTGAGCTGTATATGCATGTATGATTAGTGGAAATAGAGGTGCACGTATACAAAAATTAAAGAAATCTTTGTAATATCAACAATATCAGATGAAGATAGACTACTACTTACAGTACAGATGATACATTAAGTTGCAGACACGCACAATGAAAAAGACACTTATACATTATCTTTCAGACAAAGCCTTGGTCAGAAAAAGAAACACACACACATTCAATTACACAAACAAGCACAGCTCATGCAAACAACTGCTATCTCTTGCACCTCAGTGCAATAGGTGTGTTTGTTTGTGTGAATGAATGTGTGTGTTTTGTGTTCTGATGAAGGCTCTATCTGAAAGCTAATGTATCTTTTAATTGTGCCTGTCGGCAACTGGACGTGTCTTCTTTACGGTAAGTATCTATCTGTATTTCCCTATATTGCTGATAAAACAAACACATTCACACAAGGAACATCTGTGTTTTCGACTTTGGGAGGACTTTGTCTAAATGATTAATTGTTTTAGCAGTCTTTTTCATTGTGGCTCTTAGAAACCTGATATATTTTAGTTGTGTCCATCTGCAACTTAGTGTGTCATCTTTACAGTTAAGTAGAAATCTATCTTTTCCTTATTTTGCTGATATTTCAACCTGGAGTTTCCATTGTTAGAAATCTTTATAAGAAAGAGAAGCAGCTGTATGCATATCAAGGGATCACACTGCAAACCAACACTAGGCAAAGAAGGGCAAGGAAGAAGTCCAAGTAAAAATCTGAAAATGGAATTATAATTCTAGGAGAATAAATTAAAACTTTGAGATTTCCTACTGACACTGTGATTCTGAGAAGACAGAAAAATCCTAAGAAGTTCAGATGAACAGTATCTTGAAAAGACGGTGCAAGATGAATATCAACAAAGGTAAAACAATAAATTAGGTGGTGCTGAGGGAATGATATAGGAAATAAATGACTAAAAGTAGACATATTACACTATATGTGCAGCTATATAACTGACAATGTGCAAAGCAGATGATATAAAATGCAGACACTGAATATCAAATGAAGTTACCTGAAAAAGAGAAATTTATTAACACCGAGTATAAATTCTAGTGTTAGGAAGCCTTTCTGAAGGTATGTCTCTGCATTGTAGCCTTTTATGGAAATAAAATATGGACATAAACAATTAAGACATGACAAGAATAGAAGCTTTTGAAATGGGGCATTACAGAGAAATGCTTAAGGTTAGAGGCCTAGATCGGATAAGTAATGAAAAGATACTGAATCAAACTGGGGAAAAATGGTATTTATGGCACAGTTTGACTAAAAGAAGGGATTGAATGTTATGACACATACTGACAAATAAAGGAATAGTTAATCTGATAATGGATGGAAGTACGTTTGAGTGTGTGTGTGTGTGGGGGGGGGGGGGGGGTAAAAACTGCAGAGGTATAACTATAAGTTTGACTATAGCAAGCAAGTTCAGAAGGAGGTAAAGTTATAGTAGTTAGGCACAGATGACAATAAGCATAGAGGGATGCAGCGAACCAGTCTTCATACTGAAGACCACAACCACCACCATCACCACCACCACCACCACCACCACCACCACAACCACAACAACAACAACAACAAACACAATTTGTCTATAGCAGGTACTGCTGAGGTTCTTGCCACTTAGTTTTATCCAAACACTGTCAGCACATAGCTCAACTTGTGGTCAAGCCATTGCTGGCCACATTGCACGAGGTATTTATCACAATGGGCAAAATGATGAGTTATAGTCCCACCTCCATTCACAGTATAAACAGCACTGCATGCTGCAATACTGCCTTTAATCAAAGCATGATTTATATCACACATTATGCACAAATGAATTTTTATTCTGCAGTGGATTGTTCCCCAATATGAAACTTTCTGGCAGAGTAAACCTGTATGCTAGACCAGAACTTGAACACAGGGCCTTTTCCTTTCACGGAAAAGTACTCGACTAACTGAGCTACCTGAGCACAGCTCATGACCCTTACTCACAGTTTTACTTCTGCCAGTACCTCATCTCCTACCTTCCAAAACTCCACAAAAGTTTCCCTGCATAACTTGCCGAACTAGCACTCTTGTAAGAAAGGATATTGCACAGATATGGATTAGCCACAGCCTGAGGGACTGTTTCCAGAACAAATTTTCACTCTGGAGAATGTTTTTGGCTGATATGAAACTTCTTGACAGATTAAAACTGTGTGCCAGACCAGGACTTAGCACTTTTCCACAAAAGGAAAAGGTCCCATGGCTCTGTCAACTGAGATACCCCAAGCATGACTCAAGATCTGTTCACACAAATTTACTTCTGCCAGGACCATATTTCCCAAACTTCACAGAAGTTTTCCTGTGTGACAATAGGTCTTGAGTCTTGCTTGGATAGCTCAGTTGTTATGGCATTTGCCATGAAAGGCAAAGTACCCGGGTTCAAGCCCTGGTACAGCACACAGCTTTAATCTGCCACGAAGTTTCATATCAGTGCACACTCCACTGTAGAATGAAGTTTCATTCTGGAAATAATCCCCCATGTGGCTAAGCCATGTCCCCACTACGTATTTTCTTCCAGGAGTGCCATTCCTGTGAGTTATATGCAGGAGAACTTCTGATAGTCAGCCACTTCACATTAAGTGCACAACTGATAACACTCTGGTCCTTGTGCTACCTTTCATTCTTAATCTGCTGTATGACATTTTATGTAACCTAACTGACCTTAACTGCAGATCTACACACATTTACTAGAACTGTCGCTAGCATGTTATGTGATTTTATGTCACACCTTTATAACTTCTATGAAGTTTGGAAGATAAGACATGACATGCTAGCAGAATTAAAGCTGCTTGGTTCAGTAAGTTCAGCATTTGTCCATGAGAGGTAAAAGTCCCAGGTTTAAATCCCAGTCTGGCACATGGTTTTAATCTGCCAGGAACTTTCAAACACTATGTCATTTCATCCTCTGAATCCACCTTCAGGTATTACTTTTCTTACAGCAGCAACAAATACCACATAAACTAATTCCTGAAAGACAGAAAATGGTACATGCTCACACTGCAATAAAATAAGTGCATGAAGATGGCTCCACAGGATCCAAAAGAGCACAATGTGTGATTTAAATAAAGTTATTTAGTGAATGTAGGCGGTATGAATATACTAGCTGACAAACCTGGCATTGCCTAGGTTTTAAATTTTTTTTTGGGGGGGGCGGGATTTTAAAAAGAAAAAAGAACTGTGTTTGTACTGCAGTATCAAAAAAACTTCATGACCATGTACTAGTGAAAACACCTTTGATATTATGAAAAAGTCATTTAAAAACATATGCACAATTTACAAATGTATAAGCACAGTATCCAAATTAAGAAACATGAGCCCAGACAGTTTCCGTATGCTGGGTGTAGCTGCTTCACTTGTCTACAATGCAATTTTGTAAACATCTCTACAGCAATGCCTCTTCATAGCATCATAGATAGGTGTCGTTTTTGCCTACAGCCATTAGCGTTTAGCAGTTGAAAGTTCTCTAAAGTGCTGCCAGGTATCAGGAATTTCCCTAAGTTGACTTGACTGTAGTAGTACCTTAGTAATAAAGAATAAATGTATTAAAGCTTCCTGCATGATGTAGCATTTTTATCTCATACCTCAGTGTTTATGATGTCATATCTTTGGAACTACTTTTTGTACAATGATATATTTGTGCAGGTAAATTTAGCAACATATGTGGAGTCTGTCCGTAAAATACGCCGTGAATACATCGTAGCAAAGACGTAATAAATTTAAATTTCATGCATGATGCAGCAGTTTTGCATGCATCTCAGTGTTTATGACATTGTATCTCCTGATCTAGGTGACATACAATGGTATAATTTTGTAGGTACACTCAGCGGTATATGTGGATACTGTCTGCAAAATGACCTGTGAATAGTGTTACTAGAAAAGAAGCAATAAATTTAAATGTCATGCACAATGTGCCAATTTTCCACTCATCTCAATGTTTATGACATATTTCCTGAACTGTGTGTCTACCATGACATACTTTTTACATGCGTCTAGCATCATATGTGGATACTGCAAAATTTGCTGAGGATACAGTTAGTGTCACAGAAGAAATATATTTAAATGCCATGCATGATGTGGCAGTTTTTCATGCAGCTCATTGTTTATGATGTCTTATCTCCTGAACTATGATAGGTAGGCAGTTCTTACCCCCAAAGCAATTGTTTGACAGTACGGAATACATTTACCAAGTTTTGTTGAAATTGTTCCAGTGGTTTACAAAGAGATGTGGAACACACACACACACACATTATTATAATATATACGGAAATTCTTTAAAAATCTAACAATAATGGAAATTTCTGAATGTAAATATGCATAACTCACTACAGCATACCCATATGAGGTGCATAGGAGCATGTAACAGAAAGCATTATTCACAATGGCTTTCAAGCTCTAAGTACAAACACAGTCACATATTCCAAAATATAACCTTCCGCAATAATGGTGAAATGTACTTTTAACAGAAAAAGAGCATGAACTCTAAAGCTACAGTGAATACTGCTTTCTGTTATATCGTATGTTTCTGCATGCCAAGTGTTGGTCTGCAGTAGATTCCTTTTAAATCCTACTGATCTGAATGAGTTTACTTTAAGCATACTAGTTTTCTCTCTGACAAATTGTAATGTACATCTCCTCAATAATAAATTAAAGACTGACGATAAAAATTTGTAGATTGCAAGCCTGCACACTGAATGGCATGTACAAAAAGAAAAAAGAACAAAAGAAACAAGTGAAAATGCGTGATACATCTACCAGTATAGTGAATAATCAGAACTAGCCACAATTTGCTTTCAGAAAATCATTATTTCCTTGTCAGTGTCAGTTATTTGGACACCATACAGTTAATTATCAAATGTCTGAACACGAAACCAGTAACACTGAAACATAACTGAACAGAAATGAAATTATGCCTACACAAGATTCAATGCTACTTTAACTTCTCACCATATGTTAGATTTGCCATCCAGTCCTCCATGTCGGTATCACCACAGAACTGCAGTTTGACAACGGCTAAGCTTTTGGTTAAACCAGGAGTGTGTATCACTATTCGTGGTTGAGCAGGCTCACTGCAGCATGCTATGCATGTTATCTCTGATAAGCTGAACTGTATCTGCAAACAAAGATTTACAAAAGCTCAGTGTCATTCCTCTTACTTACACAACTGAAAAATTATTATTACGAACAATAGAGATTTATTATATAGATTAAAATCTCCCTAATCAACTGTAACAGTATTTACCATTTGCAAGATGCAAGATATTCAGAAAAAATAAGTATTCACCTTATCATACCTCTTAAACTTGAATGCAGCTTAATACAGAAACCTCAAGACAGATTAAAACTATTCCCCAGACTAGGTGTCAACTTGGAATTTTGTCACTAATCTCTCAATAATTTAGGAGTAAAGGAGACCAGTCACCAAAAGTAGAAGCGTTGAGTTGTAGACAGGCACACAAAAAAGAATGAAAACTTTGTTGGCTTTTAGACAGAGCCTTTAATGAGCTAGAGTACATACACATGCTGGCTGAACACACAATGCCAGGATGGGAGCACAGCAGTTTGATAGGGTTGAGGGTTTGTGTTTGGTGGGGTGGGTCATCTTTGCAACATATCCTTTACTTCTGTAATCCTCCTGGTCTCAATCTCTGCCCACTAACTACACCCACATTCTTAACTGAAGTCTATCGTTCTTCGTTCCTGTTACCTCCTCCCAATACACACCTGAATGTCATAATCCTTATATGCTACACACACACTTTCCTGGCTGTTTCTCCCTATACCCACCCCACCTGACACAGCCCCTCACCACAGTCCATCTGCCAAACTGCAATCCCAGCACCAGTGTTCAGACATCTCAATGTAGCTGCATAGGTGTGTATGTGTGTGGATGGGTGGATGGGTGATTTGTGTGTGTGTGTGTGTGTGTGTGTGTGTGTGTGTGTGTGTGTGTGTGTGTGCGCGCATGCGCGTGCATGGGAGGGGGGGGGGGGGGGGGGTGCAGTTTAGCTATCAAAGTTTGCATTCTTTTTTGTGAAGCTGTTTACAACTCAACACTTTTATTATAACATTTTGCTAGAACTTTTCTTACCATACATATCTCTTAATGATATTTTCCAAGTCTGAGAATATTCTGGTCTTGCAAGTTACATCCATAATTCAGAACAACCTTGTCCTCTTCGAATCAGGTGCATGATTATGCAGGGTGTTTAAAAAAGTATTACATATTACTACAGGAGGTAGTATTGGTGGAAACTAGCTATATGTCAGGAAACCAATACCTGTTGAGATACGGGCCATTTTATTTGTGCTGAGTAATGTAAAGTATCTGGTGTTGTAGGGAGGATTCAGAAGAGACAGCACAATAAATTACCACAATATGCACATGTAAGCAGAAGCAGATCCTCAAGCAGTCTGGAGGTGAGTCATGAGGATGACTTTAGTATCAATGTACGTGCTGGAAATGTTGGTGACAAAAGGCTGTATACTCTACCAAAAAGATTAACAGGTGCAAAGTTTCACTGATTTGTGTGTGATGAATTACCACCACTACTGGAGAATATTACCCTTGCAGAAAGCTGACTGTGATTTGTGCACAATGGGGGACCATCCCGTTTTCTACAGTTTGTGTGACAACACTCACCACAACGTTTCATGGGTGAGGAGGTCTGGTAGCATGGTCTTCCTGTTCACCAGAACTGAATCTTGCATATCAAGTTATGGGGACATTTAATTATACTGGTGTATGCTCAACCTGGTGACAATTTGCAAATGGTACAGTGGTGTGTGGCCACTGCATGTGACACAAATCCAATGGAGCCAGGTGTGTCTGAAATAGTTTTTGATTCACTGCAAAGATCTGATGGAAGTGTCAGGATGTGCAATAATCACATGCAGCACTGCCTAAGTGTCTACTTCTGTGTAACAGACAGACAGGAATGAGAGGAGAGAGTGGCCCAAATCACAACGGGTATTGGTATCTGGTCATATTATGAAAGGAAATTTACTTCCAGTTTTGACCAACATTGCCTCCTGTAGGAACAGGACACACTTTTTTTTTAATGCCCTGTATATCTCTCTTCACTCAATTGTTTCACATTAAATTTCATAAAATGACAATGCTGAAGGAGAAAGATCTTCTCATGTGAGGTGTAAAAACTGTCACTTGTGGTCGTTTCACCCATTCAGATGGGGCTGCTTCGATTGTTTTCTGTCAAATCATCAGCTGCTTGCTTCTATGTGCATTCATCTGGACAAGGGTTGTTCCCTTGCACTTGATATTCTCCATGGACATGGGACTGATGTGTGCTAGAACACTGATTTGAGTTGTTGTTGGACTTCACCTCATCAGACCGAACTGAACAGAACAGAACTGAAAACACAATCACATGTGCTTCAAAGGGCCAGATAAAAAGGAGTCACATTCTGGAAGAGTTGTGGTTCAAACTTCTGTTTAGCACCCAGTTTTGTTTTCCATGATTTTCCTGAATCAATTACAACAAATGCCAGGTTGGTCCTTTTGAAAAGGCCAAGGACAATTTTCTTCCTTAGCATTATCCACACCAAGCTTGTGCTCTATCCCTAATGAACTCAACAAGATGTGAAACATCAATCTTTGTTCCTTTTCTTTCTAAACAGACAATATTGAAAACTTCACTTAGCAAAAATTGCATTGCACATTAACTTCAATGACCATTACATTTCATGATTAACTCCAAGGCCCCATTCAAACTTGTTGCGTAGTCCAAGTTTCATCGGATGGTTTCTGCAACTTACTAATTTACTTTTGAGAGCATGGCACAGTGGCTACATTGTTGTGCATTGGCAGGGCTGAATGTATGTGCAGGCTGTCCACACTGCAACATATGGGGCCATTCCACAAAATTTTTAAATAAAACAAAATAAAGTATCTGTGATTCAATATCACCTGTTGTAAATGGGACCAGGCAGAAAGGTTTTTCTAGGTTAAAGGCAAAGTCCAGAAAGACAATAATCAAGAAAAATAGAATAAAAGAAGCTTCATGTACAGTAAATAGAGATAAACCTAAGGGTGGTATCAAATTTACTTCATTAAAATATCAAGGGAATAAAAATTGAAGTAGATGAGCTGTTAGTGTGTTTGGATTATCTCAAAAACAGGAATGAGACTGATATACTTTGTCTGTCTGATCATCATTTAACTGTGGGGATGGAAAGTGTCAGTATAAATGGGTATAATATAGGATCTTACACTTACAGATCTAACATGGATAAAGGACAAGTTGCCATTTACACAAAAAGGGTATAATACAAAACTGTAGAAATAAGCAAATTTTGTGTCAATCAGTACTTTGAAGTTTGTGCATGTGAACTACAGCTAGACAATGTAGTGTTAATATTAGCAACAGTGTACAGGTCCCCATTAGGAGTGTGGGAGCTATGATTTCAATGTAAGCTTTCTAAATAATTCTGATAGGAACAGCTAACTAGAAGTGCTATTAATGACATATAACTTAGAATCAGTGATCAATTTCCCTACACATATATCTCAAGACAGTAGCACTCTCGTAGATAATTATTTGGACAGCAAGAGGATGTAAAATTAACACATGCTTTCCCTGTGACAAATGGATTATCAGCCCATAATTCACAACTGATTAACTTACAAATTAAAGAGCATGAGACCATCTTAACCAACAGTACACAAGTAGCTAGTGTATTTAACAACCATTTCTTAAGTGTAGGTGAGAAAAATTGGTGAGAATAGGTCAAAAGAAAAAGCCAAGCAGTACAGGGAAGAGTCAGTTTTGAGAAATCTTAGTCAGATTAAATTTCATCTAACAACCTCTTGTGAAATATGGAAAATCATTAAATCTTTGAAAAATAAATGTTCTGTTGGAGTAGAAGATGTCTCTAACAAGATACTAAAACAATGTGGAGCTGTTACAACTGATGTTCTGAGTCACATATGTAATGCATCACTAACTAAAAGTATATTCTCAGACAAGTTAAAATATGCCATTGTCAAGTGTCTCACAGAAGTTAATAAATGCTTGCCAGTATCCTTCCTTACAGCATTTTCAAAAATCATTGAGAAAGTAACATACTCGAGAATGGTTATCCATCTCAACAGTAATGGGATACTTAGTAAATCACAGTTCGGATTTCAAAAATTCTGTTCCTCTGAGAGCAACATACAATTTTGCTGCCCACATAAGAGAGAGTTTCAACAGTAAAATCTCACCAACAGGAATTCTCTGTGACTTATCCAAAGCATTTGATCGTGTGAACCATGGCATTATTTTACAGAAACTACAGTTCTATGGTATAAACAGAACAGTATATGAGTGGTTTAAGTCAAATCTATAGAACAGGAAAAAATTTTCTTTATATGGTTTAAGTGATTTAAGGAAGTTTGTCACTTCTAACTGGTGTGAAATTACATTAGGTGTTCCTCAGAATTCCATCATGGGTCACCTTCTATTCTTGATGTATGTGAATGACCTCCCTTTTTATCTGAAACAAGAAGCTAAACTGACACTGTTTGCTGAAGATACAAACATTATCATCAATCCAGTAAAAGAAACTCCAATAGAAAATGATAAAAATGTATTTGGAAAAGTTATTAACTGGTTTTCTGTGAATGGGCTTGCTCTGAACTTTGAAAAAACATAGTACAAACAATTTTCCACTGCAAGGAGTACAGTTCCTTCAACAAATATAGCCAGGGTACAGCATACAAACTTTTTGGGTGTACATAGAGATGAGAATCTTAGTTGGAAAATTCATATTTTGGATCTCCTAAAGTGACTAGGTTCAGCAACTTTTGCAATCAGAATAATTCCCAATTTTGAGGATACAGAAATTAGTAAGCTAACATACTTTGCATACTTTCACTCTCTGATGTCATACGGAATAATATTTGGGGGTTACTCAACAATTAGGCAAAAAGAATTCACTGTTCAAAAGAAAGTGTTTAGAATAATGTGTGAGGCTCAAAGTCATACATCTTGTAGGCATCTGTTTAAAAGGTTAGGAATTCTTACAGCAGCCTCACAGTACATTTACTGAATAACAAAATTTGTTCTCAACAGCATGGATCAGTTTCAAAACAACAGCGATATACATGATTATAATAGCAGAAGAAAGGAAGACTTACACTATCCTCTAGTTATCCTCACTTTGGCACAGAAAGGGGTAAAATATGCCGCTGTAAGATTTTTTGATAAATTACCAGATGAAATAAAATGTCTGAAAGACAGCAGTAATAGTTTCAAAAGTAAACTGAAATCATATATCTCCTTGACAACTTCTCTACCACACATAATTTCTTGAATAGCAATAAATAAATCTATAGGTATAATACATGCATTTTTTGCCATTTAAGGGAATGGGGTGGGTAATAAAAATTTTAAGCTTTTTTTTTTTTAAAAAAAAGCAACCTTGACTCACATGTGCATTTGTTACGCACTTGACACATTTCACACCACAACAGTTACTGTGAGATTGATCAATGGAACACATAACTAACTAACTAACTAACTAACTGTGGTGGTGTGCACTTTCATAGAAGATGAAAACATAATTATTTCAATTGGGCTCATTTGACCAAATTTTTCAGTGGGCACCTTATATGAATTAAGTCAGTACTCTACTCTCAAACCCCAGGATTTATCATGTCAAATTCCCAGTGGCGCCTAGTCAAATTCATGACAATTCAGTTGGCAAAATCACCAAGACTTTTAAGAGAATGGTTAGCATAATTTGTGCAGTTTTAGTTTGGACTTCTTGGAAAGTTGGTCTCTTTCAAACATCACTTCATCCTAACCAGGATTCGTCATCAGATGGGGTTCCTTTAGCTTTGAAAGCCAGAAAAAACCATTTTCACATAATTACACTCACTGACAAGAACACAGTACACAGTACTGTATTTGAATTTATAGAAGTAAAATTTGCTTGGTTGTTGCATTCCTTTCATTATCTTTCATTTATCTAACTAGCATGTACGCTGATAGTTGCAACATCGCCAAGTTGTAACCACTATCAAGTCCAATTCTGAAACATTACAACACTTAAAGGAGAGGTCCCCAGTGGTGGGATAGACTTTTTGAAACCATCTACACAGTGATGTAGGTTAAGGTGTCAGGTATCATCTCCTGCAACCATTCTTACTGCTTGGCATTTGTTTATGAGTAATTAACAAAAAAACAATATTGGAATTTTGCACGATGCTCTACAGCTTTGAAAAGGAAATGCTATACAGACCAGTTGCTTAGTGTATTGGTTGACACATAGTCCTGAATTTTGTCAGGTTCTTTGAATTTTTTTTATTTATATGCCTTTATTGAAATGAATTTGATCTTAGTTTTATTTTAATTAATTGGCTTAAATATAATTTTTTATTTCTATTCCTTTATCACATCATTTTAATCATCATATAAAGTTTTCCATTTGCCTTCATTTTTCTTCATATCATTCTTTTTCCTCTTGGAATCATTGTGCATGTGAAATTACTTATTTTTACTTATCCATCACAATATTTAAACATTTTGAAATGTCTACCTATCAGTTCAAAAATATAAGATGAAATTGTCTATTATACTGACTGTACAATGGTGACAAAAACATATTTTTCATTACAAGATATAAATTTCTTACGACAGTAACTGTCATAGAAACATTTAAAACAAATTCTTATTGCACAATGGACAAAATAATGCAGATGAAGATTTAAACTACAGAAACGATGAAGTAAATGAGGAATAGAAATAATGAATTCAATAACAGGAATGAAAATACAGGATGATAAAGGGAATAAAGTATATCCAAGTTGATATACAAAAATAATTAAGATTACACACAAAGATTCCAAGTGGAAAAAGACTGATAGAAAGAAAAATAAGAGCAAATGGAAAAAAATATTATGATGGTTAAAATGATACAACAAAGCAATAGAAATAAAAAAATACATTTAAACCAATTAATTGAATATAAATAATGATCAAAGTCCTTTTGATAAAGATCTACAAACAATAAAATTCAAAGCACCTGAGAACGACCTACAGCCTTTTTGCATGTGAGGACTGTACATTAACCATTACACTATTCTGTATAGTTCCCTTTTGTAAAGCTGTAGAGCATCACACAAATTTCCAAATTTTTTTCCGTCAGTTACTTGTAAGAGAGGGTGCACCAGGGAGAATGGTTGCACGGTGTTATATCTGAGACCTTAACCTATATTACAGTATAGATGGTTTCGAAAAGTCAGTCCCATGAGAGAGGACCTCTCCCTGTTAGCACTGAAAGTATGTTTATTATGAACACCAACATACAGCCACAACAGAATTGGATTTGTGGGTGGACAGTGCAGCTATTTATAAGAATCTCTCAGAACTGATAAATACTAAATGACAAATTTGAACTGGTGACCTGTAGCACACCAGCCAGTGACGCTAACTGCTGTGCAATGCTATGGACAAATTAGGGCATTATTGTTACCTGTCATTTCCCTCACTTAATCTCACTCTTACTTTTCTTACAGGGCTCCGCAACAGTTTTTACTCCTGAAAGGAGAGAACCTTCCTTCTTCAGCATTCACAGTCATCCTGTTAAATTTAATGTAAGCTACCAACTGAATGAAGAGACATAAGGGGTGTATAAAAAATGTGGTTGTGCCTTCTGTTCTGCTAGTTGTGGTGAAGTCTAACAAAAAAACTCAGATCTACATCCTAGAAAACATCAAAACATTTGACTAGTCCCATGACCATGGAGAACAGCAAGTGGAAGAGAA
Organism: Schistocerca gregaria; assembly: GCF_023897955.1. NCBI lineage: Eukaryota > Metazoa > Arthropoda > Insecta > Orthoptera > Acrididae > Schistocerca > Schistocerca gregaria. Next base: position 1,045,459,820 of record NC_064920.1, on the reverse strand, counting down.
CAGCCCTATGTCCACAACAGTGCACATGGATGAAACTGGCTGAGGATTAATAGTTATCAATTTAAGCAGCCTTAACTGAGCACGTGAAAGAACCACAAATTTTCAGAAATACAATGATGTTGATTTTTATCACTAGTGTTTTGTCCTTTGTGACTTTTAACATTTTTTTGGTTAATTATAAATATCAGTAATTCCTTGTTGTAGTAGTAACCAGTAAACTCTGATGAAATCTTCTCAGGTTATCAACCAACAGTATTGTCTTGAGCATCAAGTCGACATCTTGCTCAGCTAATAATCTGAGCAGATTTGTTCAGCAAGATTTACTGAAAAAGCCTACTGTCTCACTCAGCAGGTATGATCTACCTTTGTTTGGTTCTTCTCAGGAGACATTATGGTGAACGTTCCAGACTCCAATGTTCCCAAATCTCCACCAATCCATTCCAGTTCTAGTACACAGTCTTCAAGTTGGTAGTTTGTCTCCTTCAACATGCATCTGGCATCTCCAGTTTTCACCCAAGATGATCTAAAATAACATTATACATTTAAAAAATTTAAGTACAAGATATATCTCAGCAACAGTTAATAGACTGAAGTTATGGTTCTTCTCTTTAGCACATACAACATCCACATATAAGATTCTCTGTGTTTCTCAGAATTTTTGTGTTTCTCCTCTCCTATTTTTCCCAGCATCTTCTTCCTCCACCATCCCCTATTCTTGTTGTTTCTCTCACCTTCCTCACCATCATATTCATCTATTTTTCTTTTAAAGAATGTAACAGTTATGAGCTGTTTCTTTTCATGTTGCATGAATGAGCTGCTTGTTTCTAGTGGAATGGTGATTCTACACTTAAAAACAAAATATTCACTGCACAAAAATGTACAACACTGAAAACAGAAAATGACTGGGGAATCCCTCAATTAAGAATAAACTGCAAATGTAACAATACAGCTGCTGATGCAAAACCTCGAGAAAAACAAACTAAGTAAAATAATCAAAGAAATTTATGTTACCACCATAAGCTAAGCTGCTGTAAGTGAATAATTCTTTACTGACAGCTAATTTTGATTGGAAATTTTCCACTTGTGTAAGAACACTTTAAAATAAAAACATCTTAGTACGATAGATTAAAACATGAAACATCAGATCGAAGTTAAGTTGTCCAGATCAAGAAAATTTGCATCAAAGCCTGTAGTGCTGCCACTTGTTTTCCACATAACATAGTAATGAAGATCTGCCATAGTTGTACAATGTATGTCAATAGGTCTAACATTTGCATACTAGTCATAAATAAAGCATTATTCATTAAAAACAGGTATATGGAGAAAAAATTAATTTTTATAAACACACTGCTAAGAAAAAAATAAAGTTGTACACCCTTTGAGAGCTTTACAATTCACTCAAGATTTATTGTTGCAACAATGCATATGGATTAAATGAAATAATTACATTTAGAGATGCATAGCAAATGCCTTTCTGAGATACCAGACACCATGCTGAAACACTCATATTAATATGTGGTGTAGCCTCCATGGGCAGCAATGCAGGTGTCAACTCTGGCATCCAGTTGATTGTACAATTGGTGAACACATCCTGGGATATGTTATGCCATGCCTGCTTGAACTGTTTATGTAGTTGTAACAGTTGTTGGTTGATGAGTGGTGCTGGTCACTACTCGTCCCATCATATTACACACATGCCCCGTTGGAGACAAGTCTGGAGATTGTGCTGGCCAGAAAAGTTGTTGTATGTCTGCAGAGCATGTTGAGTTTCAAGGTCAGTGTGTGGGCAGACACTATCCTGTTGGAACAACACATGACCTTCCTGTTGAAAGAGTGGCAAAAGAACGGATCAAACAACATTTTGCACGTATCAAGTGCTGGTTAGCTTCCCCTCCAGATACATCAAAGGTAAATTAGAGTTGTAACTTACTGCACCCCAGTACACATTATCTTGACTGGGGCAAATGCATGTCTTGGGCAAATGCACTCTAAATGATGTGCTCATCAGGTCAAATGCGAAAATGACAATCTACATCATCTATATCTACGTGATTACCCTGCTATTCACTATAAAGTGCCTGGCAGAGGGTTCAATGAACCACCTTCAAGCAGTCTCTCTACCGTTCCACTCTCGAAAGGCATGCAGGAAAAACAAGCACTTAAATTGTTCTGTGCGAGCCCTGATTTCTCTTATTTTATCATGATGATCATTTCTCTCTAAGAAGGTGGGTGCCAACAGAAAGTTTTCGCAATCGGAGGAGAAAACTGGTGATTGAAATTTCATGAGAATATTCCATTGCAACAAAAAATGCCTTTGTTTAAATGATTGCCACTACAATTCATGTATCATGTCTGTGAGACTATCTCCCATATTTCGTGATAATACAAAACGAGCTGCCCTTTTTTGTACTTTTTCGATGTCATCCGTCAGTCCCATCTGATACGGACGGATCCCAAACTGCATAGCAATACTCCAGAACAGGGCGGACAAGCATGGTGTAAGCGGTCTCTTTAATAGACCTATTGCACCATCCTAAGAGTTCTGTCAATGAATCTCAGTCTTTGGTTTGCTCGACCCACAATATTATATATGCGACGTTCCAGTTTAGGTTATTTGTAATTGTAATCCCTAAGTATTTAGTTGAATTTACAGCCTTCAGAGTTGTGTGACTTATCGTGGTAATCAAAATTTTCCTTATTCAGGGTCAATTGCCACTTATCGCGTCATACAGATTCTTATCTAAATCATTTTGCAAGTCGTTTTGATCATCTGATGACTTTACAAGACAGTAAATGACAGCATCATCTTGCATACAGACAGGATCTGTCTTTGTATCTGAAGACCACAGCACACCATTCCATATCCCACGTGATCATCTGACAGTACCAGTCGAGCCATCCATATCCATGCTGTGGCATTAGTGGAAGACAGGCAAGAGGTGTGCATGCCCACAGTCCCACTGCCGATAACTGGTTCGCAACAGTTCATATTGACACATCTGGGCTCAATGTGCTGTCATAGCTGTAAGCACTGTCACTGCTGTTCTTACAATATTATAATCCTGGTGGGTGTCGGAGCTACTTGGACATCCAGAACCTCGTCTATGGGTGGAGAATGTCATATGACTACGGATACCAGCATCATTGCAAAACTAACACAGCACATCTAACTCATGTGACAATTCTCCGAAAGGACCATCCCAGCAGTCGGAAGGCCACAATTTGAGTCCTTTCAGACTTGCTCAGTTTCTTCACATGTTTGCACAGCATTGAGACTTCTGATTGTAAGCATTCCCTATTAAATGATAGACACAAATGGCACTCTGGTAACTATGCCATTATGCTATCTGTTGATGAACAACGTTGAAACCATTATCAGTACATCTATTATCCTCCAGGTGGTGTATGACCTCATTGGATCAAAATCGACGTTGTATTACCAGATGTACTAATTTTTTCCCCGGCAGTTTATATTAGAGATGTGGATAACATTTAACAAAAAGGTTTTTAAATAAAACAAGTTTATTCACCGACAGCATAAAAATGAAAGTGAAATTAAGCATGCAGGAAGTAACAGTGGTTCACTGGTCCATTTTCACTGAAAGCCTAGGTTTTCTAAATATGATGTGCACCCACTATTATTTACTGATCTTTTTACAAGGTGGTGATTTTTACATCTGGCATTTCATAGGGAGCCAATATGTTTCTTAATTTATGGCAAATTTTAAGCTTGATGTCCTGCAATATACGTTAATGACAACTCAATCACTCGAAAATGGCTTAAAAGGCTGAAACCTAGATCATAATTAAATAAACAGCAATACAGTCAAATGGTGGTGAGTTCATTTAAAAATTGTTGTGTGGCTGTTGCTTAGTAACATCAAAAACTGTCATACAACTGCTTTGAAGTGTTGGTAAGTTGCAATGAAGGTGTAAACAATAAATATCATTGGAAAATAGCAACTAGTCTTCAAATGGTATGTAGGGTCTTACTGGTAGTTTTTATTTGTTCCCTGATAGCCATAGAAAATTCCTAGTCTTGATTATGAAGAAGAAACAAAATCTCTAAATGTTAATAAATTATGAAACAGATTTACAGGCCAAGACTTACCATCAGGTGGTATATAAGTGTTACAACATTATGGAAAATCTAGGATGGAATGTAACAATATACTGAAAAGGATAGTTGCTACTCACCATATAACGGACATGTGAAATTGCAGATAGGCACAAGAAGAGACTGTCAGAAAATGAGCTTTCGGCTAACAATGCCTTCATCGGACATAGAAAACACACACACACACACACACACACACACACACACACACACACACACGACCACAGTCATGTGCAGCAGCGCATGATGAGAGATATAACCAGGTGGTGGGAGTAAGAAGGTGGCTGGGTTGGGGAGGGGTAGGGATAGCAGGTTAGGAGTGGGGGTGGTAAAGCATTGCTTGTGGGAGCATAAAGGGACAAGGCAGAGAGAGAGTATGACAAGGTAGGAGTCAGGGATGGTAAAGTGTTGCTTGTATGAGCAAACAGCGACAAGGCAGAGCGAGGGGAGGACAGCTAAGTGCAGTCAGGAGGTCAGACGAGGGGCAGGGGAGGGTTAGCAGAAAAGTAGAGAGGTAAAAAGACTGTGGATGCGTTGCTGGAATAGAGGACTGTGCAGTGCTGGAATGGGAACAGAGAAGGGTCTAGAGAGTACGGACAGAGACTAACAAAGGTTGAGACCAGGAGGGTTACAGGAATGTAAGATATATTGCAGGGAGAGTTCCCACACCTGCTCAGTTCAGAAAAGTTGGTGTTGGTGGGAAGGATCCAGATGGCACAGGTTGTGAATCAGTCACTGAAGTGAAGAATGCCCGGGTTCCCGGGTTCGATTCCCGGCGGAGTTAGAGATTTTCTCTGCCTCGTGATGACTGGGTGTTGTGTGATGTCCTTAGGCTAGTTAGGTTTTAGTAGTTCTAAGTTCCAGGGGACTGATGACCATAGATGTGCTCAGAGCCATTTGAAGTGAAGAATGTTGTGTTGAATGGCATACTCAGCAACAGGGATGGTCCAGCTATTTCTTGGCCACAGTTTGTCTGTGGCCATTCATGCAGACAGAGAGCTTGTTGTTTGTCACGCCCACATATAATGCAGCACACTGGTTGCAGCTTAGCTTGTATATCACATGATTGTGTTGTGACTCGCCGATCTTTCAAAGTGCTGCCACGCAGTTATGCGCATCCTATACATGCAGCACTGTCTGCCAGCCATGCAGCAGCAGTGCCACCTAAGCGGTCAGACAGCCAGTGGCCGCTAGACTCGGACTCAGTTATGATTTGACTGTTAAAGTCTTACTCTGTTTACTTGATCTGTGACTTTCATGTATTGCGTCTTCCTTGAAATATATTTGTTCAACTTGAAGTTACAACAATTGGCGATGAGGATGAGATTTTTCTTTTCCATCGTTGACCCACATGTTTCCAAGGCTACTTTAGAGCAACTATTGCAAAGTCTCATAGAACAGCAAACCCTTCTCACAAATGCGATTGATGATTTCGTCACGGCATCAAATGCTCGTCGTTGTCTCTACTTCCTTTTCCTCCTTACAACGAGATGGCGGAAGACTGGTCTGATTACAAAACACGTCTTCGACAGCACTTCTTGGCACTTCATGTCGCGGACGAACAAACATGTAAGTCTCTGTTTCTTTCATGGATTTCACCTCAAATGTATCGGTTGTTGTTGCAATTGGTTCCTTTGAAATACCCTGCGTCTTTGCCCATTGCTGAAATGTGCTCAGTTCTGTCCACCTATTTTCAAAAGCAAACGCATGTGGTAGCCTCTCGTGTTGCCTTTTATCATTGTCAAAAACAACTGAATCAATCCCATCGTGCTTGGGCTGCTGAACTTCACGGCCACAATAGAAAGTGTCAATTTGATACCGAAGTTCACAAAGAATCCTACGCCAATTCCATGGTATGGGATGCTATTATCTAATCGATGTCCGACAAAGAAGTTTGGCAACATGCTCTTCAGTTGGCAAATCCGACTCTAGATGAAGTCCTATTCATCGCTTTGTCTTTTGAAATTTCTCGCACCGCTGGAGCGCAAATAGAGGCCTGGGGTGACGTCGGGGAAATACAAACTGTGTGTGATGTTGACGAAGCGTGTGGCGTGTCCCCGCTGGCCGACGTGGCCAGAGTATGCACCCAAGCGCAGCCACAGTATGCACCCAAGCGCAGCCTCGGCCTAACCATAAACAAACCGCTAAGAAACTGCAGCAAAACCCATGGCAACTTCTTTCATGTCTGCGGTGTTTTACGAAACATTCACGAGAAGATTGTCCACAACATTGGGCCGTGTGTCACAAATGAAAAAAAAAGGGTCATGTGTCATCCGTTTGCAAATCCGAATGCATACATGATGCTCATGAACATAACGCCGATTCTGATTCTGTGTTGTCTGTCAATTGTACTTCTTCCCTTTCAGGGAAGTTATTCCTCACTGTCCAAATACTTGGTCAAGATGTTCACATGCAGGTGGATACTGGTTCTGCTGCCACTATCATCAATTCTCGGACGTATCTTCAGTTGGATTCTCCAATCCTGTCACTAGGCAATTACGGACTTACAATAAACAGAAGATTTCTCTCTTGGGACAATTTGATGCTGAGGTATCTTAAAAATCTGTCATTCGCACTGTTCTCATATTTGTGGTCGACCATAGTAATGCGGACAATCTTTTTGATTTCGATGCCTTTCGCGCTTTTGGGTTGTCCATAGATGACTCTGTCAATATCGTCTCTGATGCTATTCCTTATGCTCTATTGGATTCCTTGTCGACGACATTTTCATCCTTTTTTTTCTCCAGGGTTAGGCCGTGCAAACGACTTTGAAGCTCATATCACGCTCAAACCCACTCGGCCTAATTTTTTTCAGGCTCGGCCCATTCCTGTGGCCCTTTGTGATCAGGTCAAACGGGAGCTGGATCGTCTCACTGCTTCAGGAATCTTGCTTCCTGTCACTTCCACTGAGTGGTCTTCTCCTATCATTGTTGTTGCTAAGCCAAATTGTGATATTCATCTCTGTGGCGATTTCAAAGCCACTGTAAATGCTGAGTGCCTTATCAACACTTACCCTATGCCTCGAGCTGAAGAATTGTTCACTAAACTTGCTGGAGACCAGTAATTTTCTAAACCTGACCTGTCAGAAGCTTATCATCAACTTCCTCACGACGCTGCTTCCCGGCAGTTTCTGGTCCTTAACATGCCTTTCTGCCTCTATCAATACCAACGATTGCCATTCGGGGTTAGCCAGTGCCCCTGCTCTCTTTCAATGATTCTTGGAACAATTATTGCTCTCTGTCCCTGGGTGTATAAATTACCAGGACGATATTGTTGTCACTGGCTCCACCACTGGCAAACATCTTCAAAATCTCCACACACTTTTTCATGTCTTACAGATGGCCGGTCTTAAGTGTAAGCTTCAAAAATCAAAATTTTTTCAGGCATCTATCACGTACTTGGGGTTTCAACTCTCTTGGGATGGTATTCATCCGCTTCAGAAAACTGGCGCTGCGATCGATGCCCTTTCTTGCCCTACATCTGATAAGGAACTGCAGGCCTTCTTGGGGAAAATAGCATACTATCACAAGTTTTTACCATCTGCTGCTTCGGTAGCTCAGCCGTTGCATCTCCTGTTGCATAAAAACGTGGCTTTTCACTAGTCTGCGTCATGCGATGCAGCTTTCCAGAAATTGAAGACTATGCTGAAACAGGCCCCATGCCTGGCTACTTATCGACCTGGCCAACATCTTGTTCTTGCCATGAACACCTCTCAATACGGGGTTGGTGCAGTCCTTGTGCACCGTTTTTCTGATGGTTCTGAACAACCCATTGCTTATGCCTCCAAAACGCTCACAGATGGCCAACAAAAGTATTCTCAAATTGAAAAAGAAGCTTTGGCCATTATTTATGCTCTTCATAAGTTTTGTGTTTTTCTCCATGGATCAAAATTTCATCTTGTTACAGATCACAAACCACTTGTTTCCTTGTTTCATCCATCAATGTCACTTCCCGACAAGGCTGCACACCGCCTCCAGCATTGGGCTGTTTACTTGTATCGTTTCAATTATGAGATTCATTTCCAGCTGACGGCTCAACATGCGAATGCAGATGCACTGCCTCACCTTTCCATGGGTCCTGATCTGGCATTCCATAGGGACAAACTTTCATGTTTCCACCTGGATGTTGCCGAGCAGCGGGTTGTGGATGGGTTCCCCATCACCGGGGACAAGCTGGCAGCTGCTACGGGTTCTGACCCTACCCTCTCCCGGGTTTTACGCTGTATTCAGAAGGGTTGGCCAGATCGTACGTCCGCTAAGACTTCTGATCCGTTGCAGAACTACTACGCTTTGTGTTACCGCCTCATGGTTAGGGATGGTGTTATCCTCATTTCCACCGAAAATGCTTCACCGCATGTTGTGGTACCTGTGTCTTTGCATGCTTCAGTCTTGTGCCTCCTTCACCAGGGACGCCGCCCCGAAGTCATCTCTGTCACCTTGGCCTTCGCCTGAGAAGCCCTAGGAGCGTATTCATGCTGACTTCGCAGGACCTTTTTTAGGTACTTACTGGCTTCTCATTATTGACTCCTACTCTAACTTTCCTTTCATTGTCCGTTGCACGTCACCTATCACCGCGGCAAACTGCAAATGCTCTAGCTTGCATTTTGTCTTTGGAACGCCTTCCCTCTACTCTTGTTACTGATAATGGTCCACAATTTGCCTCTTCCGATTTTGCGGATTTTTGTGCCCGTCATATGTCATGCATGTCACGGCCCCTCCATTCCATCCACAGTGAAACGCTGAGGCTGAACGACTGGTCCGCACATTTAAGGCTCAGATGAGAAAACTCCTGACTTCTTCTTCTGCTGCTGATCATGCGCTTCTCCAGTTTCTGGCTTCTTACCGTTTCACCCCCATGGGCAACCACAGCCCGGCTGAGCTCTTACATGGCCAACAGCCCCACACGCTACTTCATCTTCGGAGGCCTTCCACCTCACGGCCGCGGGTGCCATCGCTTGGCCAGTACACCGCCAACGACCTCGTATGGGTACGTGGATATGACAGGCGGCCAAAATGGAGTCCTGGCCGCATCTTACGGCACCGTGGCCAATGCCTGTATGAAATCCAGACGGACACAGGTGTCGCAGTGCATCATTCGGACCAGCTTTGGCCTTGTGTGCCGGCAACGCCTGTTCCGGATGCCTCTACACCACCTTCGGCTCTACCTGACGCTCGGGATCCTGCAATCTCTCATTACTCACAACACAGTCCTCTCACCATCATATTGGTGCTTGCACAAGAACTGACGCCAACAGGAGACGTGCCCATGCAGGAACCAGATGACCATCATCTGTCGGAGCAACTCTACTCGCCTCCTTCTCCTACGGACGCTGACAGATCGCCCATGTCTCCTGTTATAACAACGGAACTTGCCACAATGGGCAGATTGGTGCACAGGGCCCCAGCAGATTCGACCCCCATGTCTCCTGTCATCTCAACCCTATATCATCGGGGACACTTCTGTCCTTACGGGAAGCCTCCTCCTCGAGACTTTTCCAGCCAGTCAAACAACACCTATGGATGTTAGCAATCTACAGGCCACCTCCACCAAGACCTGTGCAAAAACATCAAAGGGAGGAAAAGTGTTGTGACTCGCCGATCTTTCAAAGTGCCACCGCGCAGTTACACGCGTCCTCTACATGCAGCATGCAGCCATGCAGCAGCGCTACCTAAGCGGCCAGCCAGCCAGCAGCCACTAGACTCAGACTCAGTTATAATTTGACTGTTAAAGTGTACACTGTGTCTTTCATGTATTGCGTCTTCCTTGAAATATATTTGTTCATCTTGAAGTTACAAAAGATTGGTTTCACAGGTAGCCCTGCCTTTGATGGTATAGGTGGTGCTTGTGGCTGGACTGGAGTAGGTGGGGGTGGGAGGGATGTTTTATACAGGTCTTGCATCTACATCTTTTACAGGGATATGAGCCATGAGGCAAGGGTTTGGGAACTGGAGTTGTGTGGGGATGGACAAGAACATTGTGTAGGTTTGTTGGGCAGCAGAATCCCATGGTGGGAGGGATAGTGGGTAGGACATTCCTCATTTCAAGAGCCCAATGAGAGCTAGTCCAAACCCTGATGGAGAATATGATTCAGTTGCTCCTGTTGGTGCGGAGTCATGAGAGGAATGCTCCTCTGTGGCTGGACGGTGGGATTTAGGGAGATGTTGGGTGAATGGAGAGATAAGGCACAGGAGATCTGGTTTCTTACAAGGTTGGGAGAGTAATTACGGTCTTTGAAGGCCTCAGCGAGACATTCATGTATTTCGTGAGAGACCACTTGTCATTACAGATGTAATGGCCAAGGGTGACCACACTGTATGAAAGGTACTTCTTGATGTGTAATGGGTGACAGCTGTCAAAGTAGACGTATTGCTGGTGGTTGGTAGGTCTGATATGGATGGAGGTACCGATGTAGTTGTCTTTGAGGTGGAGGTCAACATCGAGTAAGCTGGCTTGTTGGGTTGAGTAGGAGCAGATGAAGCGAATGGTGGAGAAGGTGTTGTAGTTCTGGAGGAATGTGGACAGCACCCTCTATCCAGAGCATGAAGATGTCATCAATGAATCTGAACCAGGTGAGAGCTTTGGTATTCTGGGTGTTTATGAAGGATTCCTCTAGATGGCCCGTGAATAGGTTGGCATAGGATAGTACTATGCGAGTTCCCACAGCCTTAGACCAGATTTGTTTGTAAGTAATATGTTCAAAGGAAAAGTAATTGAAGATGAGGATATGCTTGGTCATAGCAATTAGAAAGAAGGTTGTAGGTCTGGAATCCATCTGGCCTTGGGAAAGCTAGTGTTCAATAGCGTTAAGATTAGGAAGAAGGTTGTAGGTTTGGAATCCATTAGATATTGAAAAAGCTAGTGTTCAATAGAATTATGGCCATGGGCATTACAGATGATATTGTAATGGCAGGCGGCATCAATATTCATGAGCAGGAACAGGAACTGTGGAGAGTCGGAGGAAATGGTTGGTATCTTTTATATAGGAGAGGAAGATGCAGGTAATAGGCTGAAGGTGTTGGTTTAGGAGAGCAGAGACTCACTCAGTGGGGCACAGTATCCAGCCACAATGGGGAGCCTTGGGTGGTTGGGTTTATGGACTTCAGGAAGCATGTAGAAGGTATGTGTGTGGGGAGTGGTAGGGGTGAGGAGAGAAATAGAACCTTGGGAGAGGTTTTGGGATGGGCGTAGGGATTAGAGAGACTCGATATTCTGCTGCATTTCTGAAATGGGGTCACTGTGGCAGTGTTTGTCGATGGATGAATCTGACTGCTGGTGGAGTGCTTCCGCCAGGTAGTCTTTGCAGTTCAAAACAACAGTGGTGGAGCCTTTGTTAGCAGGTAGGATTATAAGGTTAGGATCAGTTTTTAGGTGATGGATTATGGCTTTTTCCACACATGTAAGGTTATTCTGCATGCTGAGGGTCTTCAGGAACGATGTTGATGCAAGAATCACAGTTAAAAAACTCTAGAAATTTAGATGGGGGTTATGTGGTGGTTGTGGGGGTGGATCACAGCTGGATGGAGGAGTGGACTCAGTCAGGCAGGGTTCAACATTGGTCTTTGGTTAAGTCTGATTGGTAGGGTTGGTAGTGAAAAAGTGTTTCCACTGAGAAAAGGAGAGAAGATCTTTAACAAGTCCTGCATGATTGAATTTGGGAGAGGGGCAAAAGGAGAGGCATCTGGAAAGGACTGATACTTCTGTGGGGCAAAGCTTTTGGAGGAAAGGTTCATGACTTTGTTTCGAGTCTGTTCAGGTTCTGGACTCTGTATGGTGGTGGGAGGAAGCTTTTGAGGGTGAGGTAAATGTAGTAGATTAGAGATTAGATTAGATTAATACTTGTTCCATAGATCATGAATACGACACTTCGTAATGATGTGGAACGTGTCAGGTTAATAAAAGATGTCTGTACAAGAAATTACATTACACAAAATATTGCATGACACTAATGATTAAGGTTTTTTTTTTCTTAGTTTATATCTAAAAATTCAGGCAATGAGTAGAAGGAGTTGTCATCTAGAAATTCTTTTAATTTATTTTTAAATGTTAGTTGGCTATCTGTCAGGCTTTTGATGCTGTTTGGTAGGTGCCCAAAGACTTTTGTGGCAGCATAATTTACCCCTTTCTGTGCCAAAGTCAGATTTAACCCTGCATAGTGAAGATCATCCTTTCTCCTGGTGTTATAGGTATGCACACTGCTATTACTTTTGAATTGGGTTGGATTATTATCAACAAATTTCATAAGGGAATATATATACTGTGAGGTTACTGTGAGGATCCCTAGATCCTTAAATAGATGTCTGCAGGATGACCGTGGGTGGGCTCCAGCAATTATTCTGATTACACGTTTTTGTGCAATGAATACTTTTCTACTCAACGATGAATTACCCCAGAATATGATACCATACGAAAGCAGTGAATGAAAGTAGGCATAGTAAGCTAATTTACTGAGATTCTTATCACCAAAATTTGCAATAACCCTAATAGAATACGAAGCCGAACTCAGACGTTTCAGCAGACCATCAATGTGTTGCTTCCAGTTTAACCTCTCATCAATGGACACACCTAAAAATTTTGAAAATTCTACCTTAGCTACAGACTTCTGTTCAAATTCTATATTTATTACTGGAGTTGTGCCATTTACTGTACGGAACTGTATATACTGTGTTTTATCAAAATTTAAAGAGAGTCCGTTTGCTGAGAACCACTTAATAATTTTGTGAAAAACATCATTTACAATCACATCACTTAGTTCTTGGTTTTTGGATGTTATTACTATACTTGTATCATCAGCAAAAAGAACTAACTTTGCATCTTCATCAATGTGGAATGGTAAGTCATTAATGTATATCAAGAACAGTAAAGGACCTAAGACCGAACCCTGTGGGACCCCGTGCTTGATAGCACACCAGTTTGAGGAAGCAGCTGTTGTTTTAACATTACACGAACCACTTATTTCAACTTTCTGCATTCTTCCAGTTAAGTATGAATTAAACAATTTGTGCACTGCCCCACTCAAACCATAATGATTTAGCTTATCTAAAAGAATTCCATGATTTACACAATCAAAGGCCTTTGAGAGATCACAAAAAATACCAATGGGTGATGTCCGGTTATTCAGAGCATTTAATATTTGATCAGTGAAAGCATATATAGCATTTTCTGTTGAAAAGCCTTTCTGAAAACCAAACTGACATTTTGTTAGTACTTTATTTTTACAAATATGGGAGGCTACTCTGGAATACATTACTTTCTCAAAAATTTTTGATAGAGCTGTCAGAAGAGAGATTGGGCGGTAGTTGTTGACATCCGACGTATCCCCCTTTTTATGCAATGGTTTTACAATGGCATATTTCAGTCTATCAGGGAAAACACCCTGCTCCAAAGAGCTATTACATACGTGGCTGAGAATTCTACTTATCTGTGGGGAACAAGCTTTAAGTACTTTGCTGGAAATGCCATCAATTCCGTAAGAGCTTTTACTTTTCAGTGAGTTTATTATTTTACTGATTTCAGAGGGAGAGGTTGGTGGAATTACAGCTGTTTCAAACTGTGCAGGTATGGCCTCTTCTATTAATAGCCTTGCCTCTTCTAGTGAAGATCTAGATCCTATTTTCTCCACAACATTTAAAAAATGATTATTCAAAATATTTTCAATTTCTGATTGTTTGTTAGTGCACTTGTCATTCAATTTTATTGCACTAAAGTCTTCCTGTGCTCTCGGTTGCCCTGTTTCCCTTTCAATAATATTCCAAATTGCTTTAATTTTATTATCAGAGTTACTGATCTCAGACATGATACACATGCTTCTGGACTTTTTAATAACTTTTCTTAGTACCGCACAATAGTTTTTATAATATTGAACAATTTCGGGGTCAGTACTCCCTCTTGCTGTTAGATACAGTTCTCTTTTATGGTTGCAAGATATTCTTATTCCTTTAGTTAGCCAAGGTTTTTTATATGTTTTCTTGGAATTATGTTTAACTATTTTCTTGGGAAAACAATTTTCAAATACCCTTAAAAATGTATTGTGAAATAAGTTATATTTCAAGTTTGCATCGGGTTCCTTATACACTTCATCCCAGTCTAGCTGCTGTAGGCTTTCCCTAAAGTTTGCAGTATTTATATTGTTAATTGAACGCACTGCTTTGAAATTCTGATTTGATATACTGCATGGAGCTATGCTATGTACTGTAACCAGCTGTGCACTATGATCTGAAAGACCATTCTCAACAGGATAAGCATTTATGTCCTTAAACTTATCTTGGTCTATAAAAAAGTTATCTATCAATGTACTGCTGTTCTTTGTTATCCGAGTAGGAAAATCAATGACGGAGCTCAAATTGAAAGAACTGAGTAATACTAAAAGGTCATTCTTCCTATTACACTCTTTCAGGGAATCAACATTGAAATCCCCACAAATGATAATTTGCTTCCCCCTGTCTGACAGATAGCACAACAAAGCATCCAAGTTTTCTAGAAATAGCTGGAAATTCCCTGAGGGGGACCTATACACTGTTACAATTATGAAAGTGCCATCATTTAGTTTAAGTTCAGTGGCACATGCTTCCATATGTTGCTCTACACAAAATTTTTTAGTTTCTAAATTTTTTGCACTGTGGAAGCTTTTGACATATATGGCAACTCCTCCTCTCATCATATTATCTCTACTTACATGTGCAGCTAATTTGTACCCATTGATGCTAACCTTTTGCATATCAGTGACAATGTGATGCTCAGACAGGCATAGTATATCTATTACATTCTTGGTTTCTATATCTTCTAAACAAAGCAGAAGCTCATCAATTTTATTCTTCAATCCCCCAATATTTTGATGAAATATACTAACAGTATTTTTCACTTTACTTTTGTGAGTATCTTGAACTTTTTTAACATCTTTAGTACTTTTGTTCTTCAATCCCCCAATATTTTGATGAAATATACTAACATTATTTTTCACTTTACTTTTGTGAGTATCTTGAACTTTTTTAACATCTTTAGTACTTGCCTGGCTGAGTTTCCCACTGGACACTAATCTTACACTAAAAAAGAGTTTCCACCATGAGATGTAGTTCCTCCCCCCTTTAAATTTCTTGCTATCAGCCCAGCCAGTTTGCCCTTCCCTTTCCTGTTGAGGTGTAGGCCATGTCTAGTATAGTCCCACCTACAGAGTGAATCAACAGGAACCACATCAATGTGTGACCCTGCACCAGATCCAAGTAGCCGTTCCAACTCCAAATTAACTCTCCTGACAGAAAAGGTCAAATGAGGTCGGTCGTGGCGCTCCAGAACCGACACAATCCCAACACTGGTATGATTCGATGCCGATGCAATCTTTGCCGGGTCACACTTTATGCTGTACCCCGGATCTCTGTCAATACTGTTGCCCGGCCCACCCACAATAACCACGGTGTCTTCCTTAGTAAAACCTTTACATAGTGAACCTAAATCCTCTGTAACCTGCCCAAGTTCAGCACTAGGTTTGAAAAAACTTGTGACCTGGTAATCCAACCCTAATTCATCCTGCAGAAGTTGGCCCACACCCCTAGCATGCGAACTACCTAGCAACAAGACTTTCTTTCTCTTTGCAGACTTCCCTACATTCTTAATCAATTTGCTGCTGAAAGCTTGTTGAGCCTGTCTACATCTACTTCTGTGAGAGGCTCATCAGTTTCTGACTGAGGCAACAGGTCAAACCTATTTTGTACATTAATAACAAAGCTGTCAGAAGAATTTCTTGGCCTGTTCCTCATGCCTGTTGCCACTTCCCACCCCTGTTTACCCTTCTCCCCCCTTAACCTGCCCAGTTCTCGCCTAGCCTCATCTAACTCAGCCTGAAGGGCAGCAATTTTCCCCTCCTGTTCCACAATCTTCCTATCTCTACTGCATAGCCTACAGAACCACTGATGAGTCTCGCTCATTTTCCCAATTCCCACGCCACTACAGTCGCCCCAATGAAAAAAGTTACTACATCCATCACACCAGACCCCGGAGCTAACGATCCTACGGCACGTCAGGCACTTTACACTCATGGTACAAATCGATTTTAGTGACAGAAAGACAATTAAGTTACCGGAAAACAATGAAAATACGTGTACGAAAAATTAGGCCTACTCGCGACTATGTAAACAGTGGTTCAGAAGTTTTTTACTGGAAATTACTTAAGAGATGACGATACTCTACAGATATAAAGGGGCAGCAAACGTTTTTAGCACACTAAACTATCAGTAAATGCACTTAAGATTGCGGTATGAAGTTTAATCTGAAAACTCAAAAGTTCGGCCTGGCCGCGATATGTAAACAAAACGAACTTTACGTGATTACTGTGAAAATACGTGAGTAAGACAAAAACCTTTAATGGTACGCTTGCAGAGCACTATAATTAACGTAATAAATTAGTTTAAAGTGTTAAAAAACAGTTTATTACTACTTAAATTACTTATCTTGTACAAGAGCTGTGACTCAGACGTCTGTGTAGCAGGCGCAGGCGCAGGCGCAGAACATAGGTTTGCGAGGCAGGTTTGGTCAGCTATGAGGGGATATAGGGGAGGTTTGGAGGTTTTGTAGATTTTGTGTATAGTGGTAGGCCAAGGTGGGAGTAGGTAGTGAACTGGTTGGAGAGTTTTTTGGGATGTTGTTGTGCATGTTGCTCTAGTTTCTGGAGGGCAAGTTTTCAGTGTGTGATACAGAATCCAGGAATTTGGGATTGCATAACAGGAGAATTTTACGAATAGAGGGGTGGTACAGTGAGGATGTTTGGGGCAGATTGATATAGTTTTGCATGTATATGTTGGTGTATGTTGAGGACTGGTGGAATCTGAAAAGATAGAGGTCATTGTGGGAGAAAGGGTGGCAGTTGGAGATGGCTAATTTGACGGTAAGGCCATTTTGGGAGATTCAATGACCCAAGCAACAACACAGTAACAGTATGTGGGACGGGTTCTGGCTAAGGATAAGGAAAATTTTCTGTATTGATTCAGATGGAAGGAGCAAGGATCCATACAGGAGGATAAAAACACAAAAATATGTAAATGACATAGAAAAAGGTCCGAAAAAAATCACAAAAAAACACCCAAACACATGGAAAAATTCATGAGAAGGACGAAACAAATGGAGAATGAGTAAATAAGATGAAATCTGAGGGAGTAGCCTGATAGTGAAAAGTGGAAACTAACTGAAATTGGTGTGAAAGCACAATGAGATCAAAGAAAAAATAAATAAAAAGACTGTAATGAGGACAGCAGATGTGACTAGTTATGTGAAGTGCAAACTGAAATAGAAAGGAGAAGATGTAGGGGGTGGTTGGTAGAATGACATACAAGTTCGTGCAGCACAGGAAATAACACATGAACAGCTGGACCACCCCACTGCTGAGCATGCCGTCCAACACAATGTTCTTTATTTCAATGACTGCTTCACAGCCTGTGCCACCTGGATCCTTACCATCACCAGCTTTTCTGAATTTCACAGGTGGGAACTCTCCCTGAAATATATCACATGTTGCCGAACCCTTATGACCTCAACCTTCATTAGTCTTTGTCCTTAGCCTCTAGCCACTTCTCTGTTCCCGTTCCAGCATTACACAGTCCTCTTTTCCACCAACAACCCACAGGCCTTTTACCTCTCTCCTTTTGTGCTAACCCTACCCCATCCTCCATATAATCTTCCGATAGTACCTAGCTGCCCTACCCTGTCTCCACCTCGTTCTTGTACAATCCCACAAGCAGCACTTTACTTTCCCACACTCCTACCTTGTCATCCCTCTCCTTCCCCACCCCAGCCTCCTCCTTACCCCCACCACCTGGTTGCGTCTCCTAACCTGTGCTGCTGCTCACAGTGTGGCCTCAGCAGCCAGAGACTGAGGTTGTGTGTATGACTTGCATCTGTGTGTGTGTGTGTGTGTGTGTGTGTGTGTGTGTGTGTGTGTGTGCGCGCGCGCACGCGTGCATGCACGCTATCTCCGGTGAAGGCCTTGTTGGTGAAAAGCTCTGACAGTTTTTTTTGTTGTACCTATCTGCAACTCAGTATCTTTGCTATATGGTGGGTAGTAACAATCTTTTCCATAAGATTGTTACATTTCACCCTGGATTTTTCATTGTTGAATTTTGCCTGACTGCTTTTATTCCAGCTTGTAACCCAGTGCTGTTTCCCTTTGTTACTATTTTCTAATGCAGCACTATACTCAAGTGTCCATCCTTCTTCCCTGTGTTTCTCTTGTCACCTTACAAATTGCACTGAAGGCTCTACTAACAAGCCACAGTGTATCAACTGTCTTGGCTTTGCACAACAGATGGCTACAAGACCGCATTAATTGTTGGTGCAGTATCTTATGTCCCACATTACTTCTGCTGATATCATTAATGCAATACCTTCAAATTAATTACTCTTCTTACATCACTGTGCATGTGTTCGCATGTTGTTTTATGTACCTTCCTGAGCCAAACGAACTTGTATCCCACACTACCAAACCTCCTCCCCCTCCCCACACTCTTCTCTTCTCTATTCCAGTTCGCACATACTAGCTTCACCTAACTAGTCACATCTGCCACCCCCATTCTTCACACTTATCCATCAACAACACTCATTGCAAGCTTTTTATTTATTTTTCCTTCGATCTCAATGTGTCTTCACACCAATTTCAGTTGTTTTTCACTATTTCACTATTGGCCTATTCCTTCAGATTTCATCTTGTTTCCCCCTACTTCATCTGTTTCATATTTTCCATGATTGTTCCCATGAGTTCGGTTGTATTTTTGCAATTTTTTTCTGCTATGTTTCTATGATATTGACATATTTTTACACGTTTTTATCCTCCATGATGGATCCTTGCTGCTTCCATCTGCATAAATATAGAAAGTTTCCCAACACAACGTTCTTCATTTCAATCACTGCTTCACAGCCTGTGCCATCTGAATCCTTCCCACCCACACCAGTTTTTCTGAACTGCGCAGGTGGGAACTCTCCCAGCAATATATCATATGTTCCCATAACACTCCTGGCCTCAATCTTTGTTAGTTTCTCTCCTTATCCTCTAGTCCCTTCCCTGTTCCCATTCCAGCAGTACACAGTCCTCTATTTCATCAATGCACCCACAGTCTTTTTACTTCTCTCCTTTTCCTCTTACCCTCCCCTGCCCTCCAACTAACCTCCCAGACTGCACCTAGCTGCCCTACTCTCTCTCTCTCTCTCTCTCTCTCTCTCTCTCATCCCTGTATGCTCCAAGCAGCATTTTACTGTCCCCCACCCCTACCCTGCAATCCCTCCCCTGCCCTGCCCCATTCTAATCCTGACCCACCACCCAGCTGCATCTCCCATCATATGCTGTTGCTTGCAGTGTGGCCTCAGCAGCCAGAGACTGTGGTCATATATATAGTGTGTGTGTGTGTGTGTGTGTGTGTGTGTGTGTGTGTGTGTGTGTGTGTGTGTGTGTGTAGATGTTTGTTCTGTCTCTGACAAGGGCCTTGTTGGTCAAAAGTTCATTTCTTGACAGTCTTTCTGTTGTGCCTATTGGCGACTTAGAATCTCTACTATATGGTGATTATCAACTATCCTTTTCATAATATTGTTAGTAAATTATGAGACAGATGTACTGGCTAAAATTTACCTTTAGGCAGTGAAATATGTAGTACTTCTAATAGATACACACACATAAACTTAAAAATTCCTAACTACTAGTTCCTTCCTTGGGGAGGAAAAAGGGATAGATTGGGGAAGCTTAAAAATGAAGGACAGGTAACTGAACTCCCAGGGTGAGAGAGGGTGATGGTGGACATGTTACTGAATTTGTAAAATCTGTTGTGTTCTGCAAGAGATTGTGGCAGTCACTAACAAACACAGAAGCCTGGAGCTAGCACCGCTTGCAGTGCTGTAGTTGCTACCAATAAACTAACTGGGAAAATATTAGTCATCCGCTTACAAGAGCACACCGGTCACTTTGAAGCACTTTAGAACCAATACTAGCTGGCCATGAGACCCTCCACCTCCAACATACATCATGGTAGCAAAGTTTATGTATGTGCCAATCAGTTTTATGGAATCTGTAAGGTAAGATGGGTCAATGTGGAGGTACAACACAATGGCAGAAAGAGCTATTGTGAGTAGATGTGCCAATGACCACACCATAATGAAGGTGTCTAATTTGCTGGTGTAGCAATGCCAACTGTCCTTGGTTACAAGGAATAGTGTGCCACTAACTTCCATGGAACATGATTTAAGAACAGTGGTCTCAAGAAGATCCGAAGTGACACGACTGAAGATGAGTGCTGTACCTTGCCAATGATAATTGGTTTCAAACACAAAAGAAACTGCTGCTGTCAATCAATGTCCATCATTCTCATTATGAGTGTACACTGCATATGGAAGTCCACACAATGGGCATCTGGAGTTGGGTTGCTCATAGCAGCACATAAAGTTTCCTGTCTTCAATGAGCCAAACAAACACAGAAACTGGGCTGTAGCTGTCTGGAGGTGTGTAGTGTGTTCTGTTGAGTCACAATTGTGCCTCTTTTCACATGATGCAATGTTATGACTGCACCAGTATCCCAAAGAGCGATTTTACCAGTAGTGTACAAGGAGGGTATAGTTCAAGCCATACGTGACTCTGTAATATTTTGAGGAGTTTTCATATCATAAATTGGGTCCCACTATTTCACACTCCCATGATCATTAACCACGGTATTTATTTCAACATTCTAGGTGATCCAAAGTTGCCCTTTATTCTATATCTTCACGAAGAGTAGGCTGCAGACACACTGATCTTCCAGGTTGACAACAGGCTTACTCATTGGCCTGCAATATGTGTTTCTGGTGTTATGAACTCTCAGGCAACATGTAGTGCCCTGAATGGCCTGCTAAATCATCTAATCTTAATCCCACTCAAAATGTCTGGCACTATTTTGAAGAGTGGGTGAAACATAGCAATCAACACCCACACAATTTGGTTGCTCAATGGAATCCCAATCATGTATGAGTGCCTTCAGCTGTATATGGCATGCCTTAGGAAACTTGCAGACCCTCTTCTTCACCAAATTGAAGCCATTATCAAGACTAGAGGCACTGTTACATGGTTCCAACATGATGTAGTCAGGGTAAGAGGGGAGGGGGAAACATTCTTGTACAGTGTGCTTATGATGTTCACAGGAATGGGGCAAGTCTGCTTTGAGAGCTTTGAGGCAAGCATTAGAAAACAACACATATGAAGGTTTTTATAACAAGAACAAATGACATATGATCTCACAAAATATCATGAGCAGTCATTATAACAGAACAAGTTTGTAAAAATAGTACATTTTTCAGCAAAGTAAACCAGATCAAAAATTACAACCAAAAGAGGGATGACTTTACTACCCACAGAATGCACAGAAATAGAAAATTCAACACAATACTGTACTGTGTAGCATAATATTGAATCATTTAACAGAGTCATATCTACCCTAGCTTCCAAAATAGCAGCAACAGAATCAACAAATGTACGAACATCACAGGAAGCAGCAAAACAGAAGAAACATGTACTTCTCAGGGTTAAATCTCTTACATCAAGTGTTGAAGTGGAACCACTTGAAGCTGAATTAGTACTGAATGCCCTCCCATCTAAGGATAATATTAGTGTGGGCTGAAATTTACATGTTTGTGGATTCAGTGCACTAAGAACTAGAAGTACAGGTTCATCACCCCTATAAACACTATCAGCTATCATCATAACTGCAGATAATCCAGAAAACTTTGTAAAAAAATTATTGTGTAACCAAGTCTTAAAAAATGTTCCCACTGCAATTACAATACACATCAAGTACGAATGATAGCAAAACATCCAACAAATCCAGAGATTTGCCATATTTAGTCAAGACTGTAACAGATAACCCTACCAAAAATGTGCTGTACATACTCACAAAAATTAAATAAACCCTTTGGAAGGTACTCATGACCAAGCACTATACAGTAGGATGAAGACTGTAAATACGAGGTCTGTTCAAAAAATTCCAGAACTTTGTCCACAAAACTTTTCTACGTTTACCTTTTACTTTTAGTGCAGGGCCTTCTCCACAATTGAGACACTGTTCCCAATGCAGTTTCTACTTCCGGAAGTCTTGGTACGCCTCTTGCTGGATCGCACGAAGCGTCATCTGCGAATTTTCTCTTATCTTGTTGAATTGTTGCAAATCTTTATCCTTTCAATGGGGTTTTCAAATTTGGAAATAAAGAAAAGTCTGCAGGGGGCAAGCCTGGAGAGAACGCGGGATGAGGCACAACAATGATTTTGTTTTTTGTGCAATAGTCATACACTAACAGGGATGATTGGTCACGACATAATAACCGTAGGCCCATGTGTTATCACCAGTTATGATTCTCTTAAGGAACATTTCGTTCTCATCTGCATGATCCAAAAGCTCTTCACAGATTGTGAGGCAAATGTCTTTCTGGTCTGGGCTCATGAACCATGGGATGAATTTGGCGGCAACACAATTCATTCCAAGATGCTGTGTCAATCTTTCACGAAATGATCCAACTGATATATTACACTCTTCTGCAATCTCTCGGACAGTCAGTCTTCAATAAGTATGCACAATTTCAATGACGTTTCTGACATGAGCATCATCGGTAAACGTCGAAACGCGTCCTGAACAAGGGTCATTTTTAACTTCCATTTCGCCATTTTTAAATCATGTGAACTATTTGTAACACCGATTAAGCACTCACCACCATATAATTCCTTCTTCATTTTATGTTCCTCCGTAAAGATTTTCTTGAGTTTCAAGTAAAAGTTAATGCAACTTGTTGCTCCTCTAACTTAGCCATCTTGAAATTCACAGACTATACAACACATCATTCTACTCAATACAGCAATGTACAATAACTAATAGGAATATAACAATGAAACTTCGAGCAGTTATACATTAAGATTAGGCATGTGAAGGGAAGCTAACCACATTTTACTCCAACACGCCATTGGCACTAAATTATGAATGTTCAAGAATCTTTTGAATGGACCTCGTAAGCAGATGTAATTAACCTCACTTTACTTGATATATTATATTTGTATTAATGACCTTGCAGACCATATGAAAAGTAACGTCAAACTTGTTGCAAAGGATGCAGTTATCTGTAATGAAGTACTGCGTGAAAGAAGCTGCATAAATATTGAGCCAGATCTTGATAAGATTTCAAAGTGGTGCAAAGCCTGGCCAATTGCTTTACATGTTCAGAAACGTAAAATTATGCAATTCGCAAAATGTAAAAAAAAGTAATATCCCATGACAATAATATCAATGAGTCACTGTTGTAATCGGCCAAATTGTACAAATACTTGGATGTAACACTTTATAGGGAAATGAAATGGAATTATCACATAGGTTCAGTTGGGGATATATCAGGCGATAGACATCAGTTTGCTGGTAGAGTACTGGACAAGTGCAATCAGCCTACAAAGGAAACTGCTTACAAATCAGTGACTCATTCTAGAATATCACTCAAGTATGTGGGGCCCTTACCAAATAGGACTAACAAGTGATATTGAATGTACACAAAGAAGGGCAGCAAGAATGGTTTGATCTGTGGGGCAACGTTACAGAGATGCAGAAGAAACTGAACTGTCAAACTCTCGAAGACACACGTAAATTATCCAGAGAGCCTGCTAACAAAGTTTCAAGAACTGGCTTGAAATGATGACTCTATGAATACACTACAACCCCCTACCCATTGCTTACAAAGGGATCATGAGGACAAGATCAGAATAATTACAGTGTGCACAGAGGGCTTTCAATCATTCTTACCACACTCCATACATGAACAGAACGAGAAGAAACCCTAGTGACTGGTAAACTGGGATGTACCCTCTTCTATACACTTCACAGAAGTTTGCACGGTATAGACGTAGATGTAGACATAGTTGTAGATTTCATCCTGTGTGTAATAGGAACAAATTCAGATTTTTCTTCTCTCTGTTCGTGTGTGAATGAGAGTGAGAGTGAGAGTGAGAGAGAGAGAGAGAGAGAGAGAGAGAGAGAGAGAGAGATCTTGCCTCCTTCACTCTCTTGATGTAGTTATTCTACCCTTCTTTTCTTTTCCTGGCTTGATGATGTGTCACTACAAGGTCAGTACATTTATCTGATTTGGCATGGTAATGGTAGAGGTTCTTCTAATGTCCCTCCTGTTCTCTCGACCCCCCCCCCCCCCCCTCTCCCTGTAGTGTTATCTCATGTGAACCCTTGAGAACTGTTTTGAAATCTTTGCATAATGTGTAACTGATGGGATGGGGGTACCTGTCTGGTATTACCTTAGTTGGGTGTAGGAAACCACATCCAGGTTGTTTGGTACACCAAATGTTGTAATTAATCCAGTTAGCAGGCTCAATCCCGGGCCGGTATGCCTCCATGCATCCGAAAAGGATTCAAAAAAATGGCATGTTTACGAATGTGGCTACCAGGGCAGATTTGTACATTTAGAAGAAAACTCTCTGTAATATATAAAGATAGATTTACACAGAACAACTATAAAGCACTGTGGTTGTGTGAGGTAATCTAGAAAATGGGATTCCTTTTGAAACTTTCAAAATACTGAATGCTTTAGTAACAGAAATGTTATGTGAAGTTTCGCATAATATCAGTCTGAAGTCTCATAGTTGCAGTGTACTATTCAGTAAAGACAGGAGGCTGGTGCCAAGAGCCAACAGCAACCCCCCCCCCCCCCCCCCGTCCTCCCATCCCCCCCTCTCCCTCCCCCCCCCCCCCGACAAACACACACACACACACACACACACACACACACACACACACACACACACACACACACACACTATTTCCCAAGATAATGCGGCTGACTTCAATATCTGTTTAATGACCTGTGCCATCTGCACCCTACTCCTTAACACTAGCATTCACAACCTGAACAGAAAGAAACTCTCCCTGCAACATATCCTCCATCCCTACAACCCCACTGCCCCCCGCCTTCAATCTCCATCAGTCTATTTCCTGAAAGTGACCTCACTTGCTCTCCTGCTCCTAACAAATTTCATCCTCTTCCCCCCCCCCCCCCCCCCCTCCCCCTCAAGATCAACCTCCCTTCCACTTTCTTTCAACACTGCTCCTTTGCCTTTCCTCATCTGTTACTCCATTTCCCTTACATTGACTACTTCATCTTCCAATGTGATCCACATTTTTCTCAATGTTTCTCCTAGCAGTCCATCTACTTATCCTATGCACCAAGCACACACCTAAACATGTCTCACTCTAGCACAATCTTTATTGGACTGTAACAGGGGAAAGGAATGCAATAGAAGATGAATGAGTAGCATTGAGAGATGAAATAGGGAAGAACACACAAAGTCACATAGATAAAAAGACAAGGCATAGGACAAATCCCTGGATAACACGGAGGATATTGAATACAAATGATGAAAGGAGAAAATATAAAAAATTCAGCAACTGAATGAAGTGAAAGGGAAGGGAATAAAGCTGTCTAAAACATGAACTGACAGAAGCTACAAAATGGCTAAGCACGAATGATTAGAGGACAAATGCAAGGCTGTAGAAGCATGTAGGGGAATTATGTATGTCAATTATATGAAAATTAAAGAGACATGTGGAGAAAACAAAAGCAACTGTATGAATATCAAGAACTCAGGTGGCAAGCCATTACTAAGCAAGGAAGGTAAAACTGTAAGGTGTAAGATTGAAATAGAGGTCCATATAAGGGACAAAATTGAAGACAATATTGTACAAAGAGAAGGGGAAGTGGGTGAATGTGAGATGGAAGACATGAGACTGCAAGAAGAATTTAACATGGCACTTGACAGAACCAAGCTGAAACAAGCCCCCCAGAGTAGACGACATTCTCTCAGAATTATTGAGATTCTGGGAAAGCCAGCTGTGACAAAATTATTCCACCTGGTATGCAAGATATGTGAGACAGGAAATATTTCAGGAGAAATGTAACAACTGCAACTAAAACGAAGGCATGGTCACAAAATATTGACAAATTATATACAGAAGAATGGAAAAAAATGGTGGGAGTTGACCTCAGGGGAGATCATTTTAGGTTCTGAAGAAATGTAGCAAAACACAAGGCAATACTGAACCTGAGACTTATCCTAGATAATAAGTTAAAGAATAGCAAACCTACTTTCATAGCATTTGTAGATTCAGACAAAGCTTTTCACAATGGCAAGTGGCCTACAAACTTTGATGTTTTGAAGTTTACAAAGATAAAATACAGGGAATGAAAAGTTATTTCCAACTTGTACAGAAACCAGACTGCAGTTATGAGAGTTGAAGGATATGAAAGGGAAGTCTAAATTGAAAGGGGAGTGAGACATGGTTGTAGCCTATTACCCAATGTTTTTCAATCCCTACATTGAGCAAGTTGTGAAGGAAATCGAGAAGAAATTTGGGTGGGGAATTAAAGTTTTGGGAAAAGAAATAAAAACTTTGAGATTTTCTGATGACATTTTAATTCTGTAAGAGGATGCAAAAGCTTTGGAAAAACATTTGAACAGACTGGAGAGAGTCTTGAAAAGAGATTATAAAAGATAAATATGAACAAAAGTACAACACGGTAATGGAATGCAGTCAAATTAATTCAGGCAACGCTAGGGGAATTAGAATGATGTAGTAGATCAGTTTTGCTATTTGATCAGCAAATATCTGATAATGGTTGAAGCAGGGAGGACTAAAATACGGACCTGCAAAACTAAAAAAAAGCATTTCTGAAAAAGAAAAATTTATTAACATATAGTATCAGTTTAACAATATTATGAGAAGGAAGGTTGCTACTCACCATATAACGGAGATGCTGATTCCCAGATAGGCTCAATAAAAGGACTTTCACAATTAAAGCTTTCAGCCATTGGCCTTCATCAACAACACACACACACAAACAAACGCAACTCAGAAACACAACTACAGTCTCAAGCAATTGAAACCACACAGCGATCAGCAGTGGTGGGCACTCCAAGCAGCATAAGAATGGCCACATAATGGCCTTTCATGCAGACAGACAGCTTGTTGGTAGTCATGCCTACATAGAATGCAGCACAGTGGTTGCAGCTTAGCTTATAGAACACGTGACTGGTTGCACAGGTAGCCCTGCCTTCGATGGGATAGGTGATGTTAGAGACTGGACTGGAGTAGGTGGCAGTGGGAGGATGCATGGGACAAGTATTGCATCTAGGTCTATTACAGCGATATGAGCCATGAGGTAAGGGATTGGGAGCAGGGGTTGTGTAAGGATGGAAGATTATATTTTGTGGGTTCCATGGATGGCGGAATACCACTGTGGGAGGGGTGGGAAGGATAATAGGCAGGACATTTCTCATTTCAGGGCATCATGAGCGGTAATCAAAACCTTGGTGGATAATGTAATTCAGTTGATCCAGTCCTGGGTGGTACTGAGTTCGAGGGGAATGCTCCTCTGTGGCCGGATGGTGGGACTTTGGGAGTCGGTGGGACACTGGAAAGATAAGGCACAGGAGATTTGTTTTTGTAAGAGGTTGCAAGAATAATTAAGGTCAGTGAAGGCTTCAGTGAGACCCACGGTATATTTCAAAAGGGACTGCTCATCACAACAGAGGTGATGGCCTTGGGTGACAAGGCTGTATGGCAGGAAATTCTTGATATAGAATGGGTGGCAGCTGTCGAAGTGGAGGTATTGCTGGTTGTTGGTAAGTCTGAAATGGATGGAGGTACTGATGTTGCCATCTTTGAGGTGGAGGTCAACATCTAGGAAGGTGGCTTGTTGGGTCGAGTAGGACCACGTGAAGCAACTGAGGAGAACTACTTGTAGTTCTTGAGGACTGTGGATAGGATGTCCTCACCTTCGATGCAGAAAGCAAAGATGTTGTCAGTGAATCTGAACCAGGTGAGGGGTTTAGGATTCTGGGTTTTTAGGAACGACTCCTCTAGATGGCCCATGAATATGTTGGCATAGGATTTGTTTCTAGGTAATGTGTTCAAAGGAGAAGTAATTGTGGGTGAGAATATAGTTGGTCATAGCGACTAGGAAGGAGGTTGTTGATTTGGAATCCGTCAGATGTTGGGAAAGGTAGTGTTCAATAGGCCATGGGTATTAAGAATTTTAGTGCACTGGGAGGTGGCATCAATAGTGACAAGCAGGGCACCATATGGTAAACAGTCAAGAACTGTGGAGAGTAGGTGGAGAGATTGGTTGGTATCTTTTATATAGGAAGGTAGGTTCCAGGTAATAGGCTGAAGGTGTTGGTCTACATGAGCAGAGATTCTCTCAGTGGGGGCATAGTAACTGGCCACAATTGGGCGTCGTGGGTGGTTAGATTTATGGACTTAAGGAAGCAAGGAGTGCGGGCAGTGCTGGGGGTGAGTAGAGAGATGGACTCTGGGGAAACGTTCTGGGATGGGCCTAAGGATTTGAATAGTGACTGGAGATAGTGCTGGATTACTGGAATGGGGTCACTGTGGCAAGGTTTGTAGGTGGAAGTATCTGACAGCTGGTGGAGTACTTCTGCCAAGTAAACTTTGAAATTCAAAACAACAGTGATGGAGCCTTTGTGGGCAGGTAGGGTTATAAGGTTGGGTTCAGTTTATAGATGGTAGACTGCGGTTCCTTCCCTGCCCACCATTTAACCTGCAGGACCTCACTGTCCACCACCCCCACCATACTATCCCTCCCCCTCCCCGCACCAGCCACCTCCTTACCCCCAGCCAGTTGTCACTCCCATCATGCACTGGTGCTGCTGCTCGCAGAGTGGTTTCAGTTGCCCGAGACCGCAGTCGTGTGTGTGAGTTGCGTTTGCGTTTGCGTTTGCGTTTGCGTTTGCGTTTGCATTTGCATGACAGTGAGTGAGTGTGTGTGTGTGTGTGTGTGTGTGTGTGTGTGTGTGTGTGTGTGTGTGTTTTGCTGATGAAGGCCAATGGCCAAAAGTTGTAATTGTGAAAATCTCTGTGTTGTGCCTACCTGCGACTCAGTATCTCTGCTATAAGGTGAATAGCAAATTTCCTTCTCATAATATTGTTCTACATCTACATGATTACTCTGCTTTTCACAATAAAGTGCCCGGCAGAGGGTTGAATGAGCCACCTTTAAGCTGCTCTCTACCATTCCACTCTCGAACGGCATGCGGGAAAAACGAGCAATTAAATTTTTCTGTGCAAGCACTGATTTCTCTTATTTTATCATGATGATCATTTCTCCCTATGTAGGTGGGTGCCAACAGATGGTTTTCACAATCAGGGGAGAAAACTGGTGATTTAATAATTGACACTCCTATTCACATATCGAGTCTGTGACACTATCTCCCCTATTCTGCGATAATACAAAACGAGCTTCCCTTCTTTGTACTTTTACGAAGTCATCCATCAGTCCCACCTGATGCGTATCTCACACCGCACAGCAGTACTCCAGAATAGGGCAGACAAGTGTGGTGTAAGCAGTCTCTTTAGTAGACCTGTTGCACCTTCTAAGTGTTCAGTTTGCTCTACCCACAATATTATCTATGTGATGGTTCCAATTTAGGTTATTTGTAATTGTAATCCCTAAGTATTTAGTTGAATTTACAGCCTTCAGAGTTGTGTGACTTATTGTGTAATCGAAATTTAGTAGATTTCTTTTAGTACTCATGTGAATAACTTCATACTTTTGTTTACTCATGGTCAACTGCCACTTATGCACCATACAGATATCTTATCTAAATCATTTTGCAAGTCGTTTTGATCATCTGATGACTTCACAAGACGGTAAATGACAGCATCATCTGCAAACACTCTAAGACGGCTACTCAGATTGTCTCCTATGTCTTCAATATAGATCAGGAACAATAAAGAGCCTATAATACTTCCTTGGCGAACGCCGGATGTTATTTCTGTTTTACTCAATAACTTTCCATCTATTACAATGAACTGTGACCTTTCTGACAGGAAATCACGAATCCAGTCGCACCCCGTAGGCAAGCAGTTTGGTTAGAAGATGCTTGTGAGGAGCTGTGTTGAAAGCTTTCTGGAAATCGAAAAATATGGAATCAATTTGATGTCCCCTGCCAATAGCACTCATTACTTCATGAGTATAAAGTGCCTGTTGTGTTTCACAAGAACGATATTTTCTGAAACCGTGCTAAATATGCGCCAATAAATCATTTTCCTCTAGGTACTTCATAATGTTCGAATACAGTATGTGTTCCAAAACCCTACTGCAGATCGACTTTAGTGATATAGGACTGGATTACTCCTATTTCCCTTTTTGGGTATTGGTGTGCCTTGAGCAATTTTCCAGTCTTTAGGTACGGATCTTTCTGTGAGTGAGTGGTTGTATATAATTGCTAAATATGGAGCTATATTATCAGCATACTCTGAGAGGAATCTGACTGGTATACAATCTGGACCGAAGGCCTTGCCTTTATTAAGTTATTTAAGCTGCTTTGTTGCAATGAGGATATCTACTTCTATGTTTCTCATCTTGGCAGTTGTTCTTGATTGGAATTCAGGAATATTTACTTTGTCTCCTTAGGTGAAGGAGTTTCGGAAAACCATACTTAATAACTCTGCTTTAGTGGCACTGTCATCAGTTACTTCACCGTTGTTATCATGCAGTGAAGGTATTGATTGCGTCTTGTCACTGGTGTGCTTTATGTATGACCATAATCTCTTTGGGTTTTCTGCCAGATTTCAAGACAGAATTTCGTTGTGGAAATTATTTAAAGCATCTCACATTTAAGTACAGGACATACTTCAAACTTCTGTAAAACATTGCCAATCTTGGGGATTATGCGTTCTTTTAAATTTGGCATGCTTTTTTCGTTGCTTCTATAACAACGATCTAACCAGTTTTGTGTACCATGGGGGATCAGTACCCTCACTTATTAATTTATGTGGTATATATCTCTCAATTATTGTCAATAATATCTCTTTTAAAACATTCCACAACTTTTCTACACTTACATGATCAGATCAGAAGGAGTGAAGATTGTCTCTTAAAAAGGCGTTAAGAGCATTTTTATCAGCTTTTTTAAAGAGATATACTTTGCATTTCTTTTGATGGTTGTAAGTGTTACGGTATTCAGCTTAGCAGTAACTGCCTTGTGGTCGCTAATCCCTGTATTCATCACAATACTCACTATTTGGCCAGGATTATTTGTAGGTAAAATGTCATGTATGCTTTCGCAACCATTTACGCTTCGAATGGGCTCATGAACTAATTGTTCAAAATAATTTTCTGAGAAAGCATTCAGTATAATTTGGGATGACTTTTTATGCCTGCCACTGGCATTAAACGTATAATTTTTCCAGCATATCAAGGGTAGATTAAAGTCACCACCAACTATAATTGTATGAGCAGAGTACTTATTTGAAATGTGACTCAAGTTTTCTTTGAACTGTTCAGCAACTATTTCTCCTGAGTCTACATCTACATCTACATCCATACTCCGCAAGCCACCTGACGGTGGAGGGAAGGGGGGGTTGGTAAAATGCTCCAATTAATAGCTTAGTTCGATTGTCAGATATAACATCTACCCATACTATTTCACATGAACTATCTACTTCAATTTCACTACAAGGCAAACTACCTCTGACAGCAATAAATACTCCACTACCAACTGTATTTAATCTATCCTTTCTGAACACTGTTAGATCATTTGAAAAAATTTCCACTGAACCTATTTCCGTCTTTATCCAGCTCTCTGTATCTACAACCATTTGAGTTTCACTGCTTTCTATTAGGGCTTGGAGCTCTGGTTCTTTCCCAACACAGCTACGACAATTTACAACTACAATACCAATTGTTTCTACAACTACCTTCTGTGTTTTACCTGCCCAATATTAGACGGACATCCCTTCTATGGTTCCCTGAGACCCTCTAACCTAAAAAACCGCCCAGTCCCTTCCACACAGTCCCCGCTACCTGTGTAGCCACCTTCTGTGTGTAGTGGACTCCTGACCTATTAAGTGGAACCCAAAAACCCACCACCCGATGGTGCAAGTCAAGAAATCTACAGCTTACACAGTCACAGAACTGCCTGAGTCTCTGATTCAGACCCTCCACTCGGCTCTGCACCAAAGGACCACAGTCGGTTCTATCGACGATGCTGCAGATCGGGAGTTCTGCCTTAATCTTGGAAGCAAGACTGGAGTCTTCACCATTTCCGCTAGCCGCCCAAAACCATACAGAATCTCCTCCGATCCAAAGCAACACACGTTACTGGCACCGACAAGAGCCACCACCTACAGTTGGCTGCACCCTGTACTCTTCATGGCATCCAGACTTTGGAATGATCTCCCACTCAACCATGGGTGAGGGATCAACCTCAGTGCAGGCAGTACCCGGGGCAGCCACAGCATTGGACCGACCAGAGGACACGTGGAATGTGCTCGACGTCCCTCGCATCCCCATGTTCGATCCCCCACAGTGGCGCCCCTTGGCAGCAGCCTCAAGCTGCGTGACGGAAGCCAACGCAGCCTGGAACTGTGAGTGAAGGGTCGCCAACTCAGCTCGCACCTATACACAGCAATCACCGTTGCTATCCATTAATGCAGTCACTCCTGTTAAGCGCGTAAAAATATGTAACAAAAGAACAGTGTACTCGCCTTATTAGTACCAGGAACTAGCGGTGCTGCTCTCGCTGACGGCCTAACCGACACTGAGCTGTTCTAACCAAACAAACAAAAGCCTGTACGATACAAGGGTCGATACAAGCGTCGATACCAACGGCAGTACTCTACGCCACACTGTTATTCAAATAAAAGGTTGTGCCTAGTAAGCACTCAAACACACAAAAAGTTACAAAAATAAACTAGTAACTACCCAGATAACTGAAAATAAGTCATTCCTGTTTGGCGCTCGTAAAAATATGTAACAAGTGAACAGTGTACTCGCCTTATTAGTAGCAGGAACTAGCAGTGCGCTCTCGCTGACAGTCTAAACGACACTATGTTAGGAAGTTTCTTCTGAAGGCGCTTTCCTGGAGAATAGCCTTGTATGGAGTGTGGATGATAAGCAGTTCAAACAAGAAGACAATAGCATATTTGATGGTCTTGAAGAATGCTGAAGATTAGATGAACAGACTGAGTAACAAAGGAGGGGGTGTTGAACCAAAGTCAGAAAAAAAAGAAATTTGCTAAAGAAGGGATTGATTGATAGAACACATTGTAAAGCCCCAAGGAATTGTCAATTTGGTAAAGGAAGGAAGAAGTGTGTGTGTGGAGCGGGGTGGAGGGGCATATAAATTGTAGAGGAAGGGAGGCAGGGACAGGGAGGGAGAGGGAGACTTGAATATAGTAAGCTAGTAAGCAGGTTCAAATGGATGTTGGTTATGGTAGTTATGCAGAGATGATGAGGTTTGCACAGGATAGTACTGCAGCAAACCAGTCTTTAGCAAAAAAAAAAAAGCAGTATTCAAAAGCTAAGACATTTAATTCTTAAATTATGTCGGTGTGAAATTTATTAAACCTGTGAGGCAAGAAAGAGAGAGATATACAACTAGCCTCAATTGCCTTAAATAAACAATGAAAAGAAAAAGCATCCTTATTTCTAATAATATATGAGTGATAATTACATGTCTACAGCTTTTTCATATTTGTTGAATTCTTCTGGCACCCTCTTTTTCAGCTCCTGTAGTATTCTAACTCTCCAAGGTTTTGAGAGTTCAAGATCAGCTGTTGATAAGTTTTCCACAAACCTAGAAAAGTAGCAACCAAATTACATCAGAAAGTTTTTAAACAGTAACATGAAATTCATTTAGTAATAGATAATAAATACAACTTTTAAATATTTTGTCTAGTCTGAAAATACAGGGTATCTTTACAACTTAGGACTTAATGAATGGTTTCAACATCTGATATGATAACTAAAAAAGTTTTATTTATCTTCCAGGTGATGCAATTTTGACACAAAATTGGACTTGAAACCTGATAAAATGTGGACCTATAGGAGAGGGCTCAGAGGGTGGCCTAGTTCATACAGACAGTCACTGGTATCCCAGTGCAATGGAACATTAAAACAGGGTATGGAAGGTAGACACTGTCCTTACCAACTATTCAGGGTTGGCATACATCATTTATGGAAACTGGTAGCATTCTCCATAACAAGGGGTGGGTCACCCATCTGTTTTAGATGCCAATGTGGACAAGATATAGCAGAGAGTTGCAAATGGGACGATCAACAGTGCACAACATCTTACATAAGAGACTATGGCTATATCCCTACATGGTACAGCTGCTTCAGGCACTAAAGCCTATGGACAAAGATCAGTGCGAGCAGTTTGCACTGCTAGGCAAGATGTGAGCGAACAATGAGTTTTTGGAAAGATTTGTTTCTCCA
The DNA here is from genome assembly GCF_023897955.1 of Schistocerca gregaria. NCBI lineage: Eukaryota > Metazoa > Arthropoda > Insecta > Orthoptera > Acrididae > Schistocerca > Schistocerca gregaria. The sequence goes on along the minus strand of NC_064920.1, from coordinate 1,045,425,433 downwards.
ATGAGGCAATGTTTCATGTATCTTGTAAACTGAATCATCATAATTTCATATACGTTTCTCACAGCATCCTCATGTTACACATGAAATGGAAACAGACAGTCCCAAGGTCAATGTTCGGTGTGGACTGGTGCACAATTTTAACAGTGGTCCATTATATTTCATTGAACCTTCCATCAACAGTAATGTTTACCTGACATGTTATGAGAGTTTGCTTTGTCACAGTTGTAACACCTGTTACCTGATGTCTTACTCCAGCAGGATGCGCCCCCCCCCCCCCAACTCCACACCCCGACCCCTCCCCCCAAGCCAGTCGCTAAGTGTCCATCAGTTTCTAGATGAAAAGTCTCTGGATAGGTAGATTGACAAGATGGTCAGTGGCCACCATGATCCCTTGACCTCACACCACTAGACTTTTTCTGTGGGGTTTTTTAAAGGATCTGGTGTACTGAACCAAGATTACGCCTTCACAGACAGGCACTACCCCCCAGAACTAGTCCGCAAATACATCTCCCGTGCCATTTCCCTTCACAACCCTCAATCCCCCCACCACCCCCAAAACCCAGTCACAAAGGAGTGTCCCCTTCTTCACCCAGTACCACCTTAGACTGGGAGAAATGAACCACATCCTTCACCGGGGCTTTCATTACCTATTATCTTGCCGTGAAATGAGAGGCATCCTACTGAAGATACTTCCCACCTCACCTAAAGTGGTGTTATGCCACTCGCCATCGCAACCCCTCGTCATAAGGATCATTTCCCTGTGGAAGACCCACGTGCAAAAACCTGCCCAATCCACCCACCCAGCACTTCCATATCCAGTCCTGCCACAGGTTTATCCTACCCCGTCAGGGGCCAGGGCACTTGTGAAAGCAGCCATGTCATTTACCAGCTCTGCAGCAATCACTGCACAGCTTTTTATACCAGTAATGACTACCAACCAGTTGCCCACCAGGATGAACAGCCACTGCCAAACTATGGCCAAGACCACTCTGTGGCACAACATGCAGCTGAACATAACACACTTGAATTCAATGGCTGCTTCATTATCTGATCCATCTGGATCCTTCCATCCATCACCAGCTTTTCTGAACTGCACAGATGGGAGTTATCCTTACATCACTTTCTCCACTCCTGTAATTATCCCAGCCTCAATCTACAGTAACATACTGTCCCCACACCCACCACCCACCAGTTTCCATCCTCTCTGTCCTATCATCTCTTCCCCATTCTCACCTCCCATTCTGTTTATTTTCAGTCCTCTGCCAATGCATCTGCTTGTTTATCCCCGCTCTTCCCCTTTTTTTGTTTCTTTTTTCCTCACTCCCTGCTCCACAATCTCCTGCTGCAGTGCTTGTTGGCAGTCACTCCACCCGACAGCACTAGACTCCCCCCACCCGTACACCACCATCCCTTTCCCTTCACCTCCAGATTGCTGCTTGCATCCCACGTGATGTTGCATTCCATGCCAAAATGCTGGAATGGTGATTGTGTCTGCATGAGGTGTGCTTGCTTGCTTGCTTGCTTGTGTGTGTGTGTGTGTGTGTGTGTGTGTGTGTGTGTGTGTGTGTGTGTGTGTGTTTATTGACAAAGGCTCTGGCTGGCCAAACACTACTTGTGAGTGTCTTTTAATCCCACCCATCTGCAACTTCATGTCTTCTTTAAGGTATGTAGCAATCTATCTTTTCCTACACTGTTGATACTACTACCTGCAATTTTCATTGTTTGAACCAAGATTAGAGACCTACAGGTTTGATAGCATGCTTTCGCAATACATTTGAACATGTCACTGATGAGATCTTGAATCATATGTGGGGAGAAACGGAATTCTGACTAGGAATTATCCATGCCACTAAGGGTTCACACAGTGATGTAGGTAGATGAGGAAACAAAACTTTCTAAGTTATCGTATCACATACTGAAAACCATTTGTCGGTATCTAGAATAGTTTTAAAGATATTAAAGTTGTAAGTTGTAAAGATAATTTACGGACAGCCTGTATACTGAAGCACAATTATAATAGCTGGTAGTGGTAAATCACAACTTGAAACTTCCTGGCAGATTAAAACTGTGTGCCGGACTGAGACTCAACCTAGGACCTTTGCCTTTCGGGGGCACACAGTTTTAATCTTCCAAGAAGTTTCATATCTGCACACACTCTGCAACAGAGTGAAAATTTCACTCAGGAAATCACTACTTTGTTATGAAAAGCATACATTGCTATTCACTGCACAGAGACATTGTTTAGCCTCAAACCAGCACAACAAAACCATTGCTAAAACAGTGGGCTTTCAGTCAAAGGCCTTCTTCTAATGTTGAAAACACACACACACATTCATGCAAGTACAACTCACACACACATATCACTGCCTCGTTGGACACAGACAGTGGTCATGTGTGTTGGGTTGTGCTTGAGTGAATGTATGTGTGTATTCTACATTAGAAAAGGTCTTTTGGCTGAAACCTCCCTATAATGCAGTCTTTTTGTTGTCCCTGTCTGTGACACAACATCTCTATATGGCAAGTAACATAATATTGTTTTTCCATCTTGGATTTTCTATTGTTTAAATCACTACTTTAGTAGCTTTAGATCATATTCACAAAGATAATGACCTAAAAAAATAAATACATATGTGGTGCAGTGACTCCACACAGATTAATATGATGGAAACAAATGAGGTAAAATAAGTATATTACACAGTTAGGTACTCAAATTCGTATATATACACACAAACAAACACAAACATACACAAAATTAGAGCTTTTGCAACCGGCAGTTGCTTCGTCAGGAAAGAGGGAAGGAGAGGGAAAGATGAAAGGATGTGGGTTTTAAGGGAGAGGGTAAGGAGTCATTTCAATCCCGGGAGTGGAAAGACTTACCTTAGGGGAAAAAAAGGATAGGTATACACTTACACACACACACACACACACACACACACACACACACACACACACACACACACACACACACACATATATATATATCCATCTGCACATACACAGACACAAGCAGTCATTTGCTTGATTTGCTTGTCAGGGTTCAATATGGATAGTGTGTTGGGGAGTTGGATCATTAGGAGTAGGATTAGGATCATTTAATGGTAAGCTTCACACGTCCGTCCACATCAAACCCACCAACAAGCAACAGTATCTCCATTATGACAGCTGCCACCCATTCCACATCAAACGGTCCCTTCCTTACAGTCTAGGTCTTCGTGGCAAACGAATCTGCTCCAGTCCGGAATCCCTGAACCATTACACCAACAACCTGAAAACAGCTTTCGCATCCCGCAACTACCCTCCCGACCTGGTACAGAAGCAAATAACCAGAGCCACTTCCTCATACCCTCAAACCCAGAACCTCCCACAGAAGAACCCCAAAAGTGCCCCACTTGTGACAGGATACCTTCCAGGACTGGATCAGACTCTGAATGTGGCTCTCCAGCAGGGATACAACTTCCTCAAATCCTGCCCTGAAATGAGATCCACCCTTCATGAAATCCTCCCCACTCCACCAAGAGTGTCTTTCCCCCATCCACCTAACCTTCGTAACCTCTTGGTTCATCCCTATGAAATCCCCAAACCACCTTCCCCACCCTCTGGCTCCTGCCCTTGTAACCACCCCCAGTGTAAAACCTGTCCCATGCACCCTCCCACCACCACCTGCTCCAGTCCTGTAACCCGGAAGGTGTACACGATCAAAGGTAGAGCCACGTGTGAAAGCACCCATGTGGTTTACCAACTGACCTGCCTATACTGTGAAGCTTTCTATGTGGGAATGACCAGCAACAAACTGTCCATTCGCATGAATGGACGCAGGCAGACAGTGTTTGTTGGTAATGAGGGTCACCCTGTGGCTAAACATGCGTTGGTGCACGGCCAGCACATCTTGGCACAGCATTACACCGTCCAGGTTATGCGGATACTTCCCACTAACACCAACCTGTCAGAACTGCCGAGATGGGAACTTGCCCTTCAGTATATCGTCTCTTCTCGTTATCCGCCAGACCTCAACCTCCGCTAATTTTAAGTTGCCGCCGCTCATACCCCATCTGTCTATCAACAACATCTTTGCCTCTGTTCTTCCACCTCGACTGACGTCGATGCCCAAACTCTTTGCCTTTACAAATGTCTGCTTGTGACTGTGTATGTGTGGATGGATATGTGTGTGTGTGTGCAAGTGTATACCTGTCCTTTCCCCCACCCCCCACCCCCACCCCCAAGGTAAGTCTTTCCACTCCCAGGATTGGAATGACTTCTTACCCTCTCCCTTAAAATCCACATCCTTTCGTCTTTCCCTGTCCTTCCCTCTTTCCTGATGAAGCAACCGTTGGTTGCGAAAGCTTGAATTTTGTGTGTGTGTAGATGTTTCTGGCTGAAACCTGACACAAGAGTCAACTAACAACTAAAATTTGAACACCTGAGCATAGAAATACCTTGCTTTAAAGAGACTGTTGCCTTACATTAAAAATTATAAAAGATAAAGTTTTCTCATCAACTGAGAGAGTCCATCAAACCAACCAATATTCAGTATTAACAAAGCTATAACATGCAATCCTTTTGGTAACCATTGAGATCATCAGAACTCCGCCATAGCTGGTCCGAAGCCCGATTGAGAAAGGAGGGGGAGAAGTAACACCTCGTTAAAAAAAACCTTGGTTCACCTGGCCCGGGTGATAGTACCTTGTGAAGGCCCCTTGCCAGGGATACGGTGAAGACCTCAACGGCAACGAAGGTGAAGAAGATGGGCTTCGGTACGGCAGAGCTGGTGGAAGAGGCACCTTTTCTCTTTGGGTACAAAAAGAGTACAAGTAGTGACTGAACCCCAGAGGGGCGGTTACAGACAGCGTCTGACTCTTGGTGAGCGGTTGACTTTATGCTGGGCATCCTACTGCCTATGTGGAAAGTAACGGGAAACTACCACATTACATTCACAAGCAGTACATGGTATGTCCCTCCATGTGAAAGATTCCAGAGTTAAAACTTCCCCTCATTCGGATCTCTTGGAGGGGAACACATTGAGAGTAGACATATTTGAAAGGAAGAAAGGGACAGTGAAGGGAGGAAAGATACGGATTGGAACATAGAATTTGAGGACACTTCTGCAAGCAGGAAAGCTAGAGAATGCAAAACAGGAGATGAAAAGGAACAGATTAGATGCCCTCAGTTTGTGTGAAATGAGATGGGGAGAGAATGGGGAGTAGAAAGTGGAGATTATAAACTCTTTTACTCAGGGGAAATCAAGAATGGTGAAAACAGAGTAGGAATATTGATAGACCAAAGGTGAAAAATAAGGTAATGAAGGTACAATATATTGATGGAAGACTGATGATGATATGATTGAAGAGTAGTTCAAAAGATTTGGTATTAATACAGGTATATATGCCAACCAGCCAGCACAGAGATGAGGAAGTGGAAAATACAAGAAATATGAGAAAATACAAGAAATCTTCGAGAAAGAAAATAGAAATGCCTTCATTATCATCATGGGGGACTGGAATGCAGTGGTAGGCAAAGGAAGAGATGAATATACAGTAGGAAAATTTGGATTAGGAATAAGAAATGAGAGAGGTGAATGACTAATTAGTTTCTGTAAAGGAAATTCATTAGCAGTGAGTAACACATTATTTGAACACCACAAAAGGAGATGTTAAACATGGATATCAAATTTGAAAAGGGAAAGATATCAGCTGGACTACATCCTGAAAAAAAAAAAAAAAGGTTTAGGAACTTTTTGAAGAATGCTAAAGCTTATCCACGAGCGGATATAAATTCAGACCACAACCTAGTGATGGGAGAAATACAAGTGAAGTTGAAAAAAGTCTGGAGAGGTAAAGCAAAGGAAAGACTAAACATAGAAAGGCTCAAAAAGGTAGGAAAGGCATCAGATTTGGAGAACAGATTTATGGAAAAATGGCATAGAGCTAGTGTTGATGAAAGTGTTAATGACAAGTGTATAAAAATGAGGGAAAGACTCATGGACTCTGCCAAAGAAGTACTAGGAATTAGAGTATCCCCAAGCACCAGAAAAGAATGGATAACAGAAAACATGTTGAAAAAGATGGAAGATCGCAGAAAGTAGAAAAGTGTAGAAACTGAAGAAGGTAAAAAGAGGTACAGGAAACTGAATAATGAATTAAGAAGAGAATCTGAAGAAGCAAGAGAAAAATGGATAAAACAGAAATGCGACGAAATAGTGAAAATGGAGAGAGAGGGAAAGTCTGAAATGATGTATAGACTGGCTAGTGAGATAGTTTTTGAACGTAAAAGAAAGAGGAATAACATAGAAATAGAAACAGCGGATGTTACTCTAGCAGAAGAACCACAGGAGGTTTTGAACAGATGACAAATATATATTGAATGTCTGTATCAGGGGGATGAAATGCAAAGTGAAATGAAGGTTGAAGAGGAGCAATATGTGCCGGAAGATGGAAAGGGATTTACCATTTTGGAAATAGAAGCAGAAAAGGCGCTGAAGAAGATGAAGAATAGGAAGGCATGTGGAATAGATGATTCGCCAGCAGAACTGTTGAAGAGTCTGGGAAACAAGGCAAGAAAAGAAATAGTCTACCTCTGTAATGAGATATATGACAAAGGGGAATGGCCTTAGGACTTCGCTGCAACAGTTATGGTACCAATAGAGAAAAAGAGAAATTCTGAAAACAGTGAAGAGCACCGGACCATCAGTCTAATTTTTCATGCAGCTAAAGTCTTGCTGAGAGTGTTGAATAGAAGGTTATATGGCAAGCTGGATAGAGGGATTTGCAGAGGAGCAGTTTGGATTCAGAAGAGGAAAAGGAGCAAGAGATGCTATTGGCCTGCTAAGAACTATAGGGGAAAGATATATGGTAAAGGGTAGAGAAATCTTTGCTGTTTTTATAGATTTAGAAAGGCTTTTGACAGAGTTCAGTGGAACAAGCTGACGGATATCTTGAAGAGGAAAGGAGTAGATTGGAAAGAGAGACGACTGATACAGAATATATATTTACACCAGAAAGTAAGGATAAGGATTGTAAATGAAATGTCAGAAGGAAGCAGCATTGGACGAGGTGTACAAGGTTGTTGCCTTTCCCCACTGTTGTTTACCGTATACCTTGAAGAGATTATTGCGAAAAGTTTAGATGGCAAAAGAGGAATATGTTTGGTGGCAAGAGAATAGAATGTATAAGATTTGCTGATGACATGGTATTAGTGGCAGAAAGTGAGCGGACAGTGAATAACATGCTCAAAGATCTGAATGAAGCTTGTGTGGAATATGGGATGCAAATAAACACAGCAAAAACAAAGAGTATGGTCATCAGTACAAGATGCAGACTGTCCAATATTAAAATAGGACAATCTACCATTAGCCAAGGTGAATTTAAATATCTCAGAAGCACAACAACTGAAGACTTGAGATGTCACCAGAAGGGGAATACAAGCATTGCCATAGTGAAGGAGGCATTCAACAGAAAGAGGAGACTCTGATGTGGCAAATTAAATAAAGGACTAAGGAAAAGGCTTGGCAAATGTTTTGTCTGGAGTGTGGCACTATATGGGGCAGAAACATGGACACTGAGACAAGAGGATGAAAAAAGGTTAGAAGCATTAGAGATGTGGATGTGGAAGAGAATGGAGAGAACAAGCTGGATGGAAAGAGTGAGTAATGAAAGGGTATTGGAAAGGGTTGGTGAGAGAAGATGTCTGCTGAAGGTTGTAAGAGAAAGGAAAAAGAACTGGTTGGGACATTCATTGAGAAGGGAGTGCTTGCTAGTAGATGCTTTGGAAGGACTGGTGTGTGGGAGAAGACTGAGAGGAAGAAGGGGATACAAGGTGATAGACAACATAAAGGGAAGAGGAAATTATGCACACCTGAAGAAGATGGCAGAAGACCAGACAGCCTGGAGAACTACCATGTGAAAACCTGCCTTTAGGCAGAACACTGATGATGATGATGATGATGATGATATCAGAAATTTGTCACATCTTCATGCAGCAGTTATGGTTTTACCATTTACAAAAATATTCAACGTTGTTTCACCACAGTGTACATTATATACACTTTAATTCCTTTTGAATGGGCTTGTCTGCACATAAAAGTCGTCTTAATTAAAGGTTTTAGTGAGTTAACAGATCAATATTAATAATACAGTACTACATAATGCATGTATTATTATATTTATTTATTTATTCTTGGGCATTTTAGAGCACACAGAAGCACTAGTTTGATTTACTCTTCTTATCTTCCCAAAATTTCTTCATACTATCACAATGGATCTGTTATCATTGTAGTGTCAATTGTATTTTTGGTTCAGACTTCTTTCCACCTGTTACTTGGATGTGAACTTTCAAGGGTTGATCTCCATCATAAATTAGGAAATAAAAATTGTAATTTAACAAAACACACCCATTTCTACTGATCTGCCAAACCTACGTGTAACATTTAATACCATTAAAAATTGTGTAAAATCAGAACATCATTAATATCAGTTATAAGGAAGTCTGATCTCATATTGAAATTTCTTATGACTATAAGTGCTGTAGTGCCCCAAGAATTTCGGAGTAAATTCTAGAAACACTCAGCCTTCCACCATCTTGAACACCAGATATTTTAGGTATGACTGCGGGAGAGTGAGAACGTTTCTACCAATCCACCATGTGCCATAGAGATGGGTTTAAATAATTCTTATATAGCAGTAGTAGCTCTATGCAGGGCACCTTCAGGTAACTTAAACATTTTTTTTTTTTAAACAGTTAGATGCACTCCTAACAAACATATTTAAACTCAGTAGAGATATCATAGTTGTTGGAGGCTTCAATGCAAATTTCCTAACGAACTCCAGAGACAGAGTAGATCTTGAGAACTTGATGTCCTCATATAATCTTGCTTCTGTTGTAAAGTTTCCCACCAGAATAACTTCACGAACAAAATCATTAATTGGTAATGTATTTATTGACATATCCAAGATTGATGATATAGCTGTCAGGCAAGTCCTGAATGGTCTCTCTGACTATGATGGACAAAGACTTGCCATTAACAATTCAAGTATTTGTGAGATTAATAGTGGTTCCAACTGGAAAATTACTAGGAAATCTACTGATGAAACTATTGAGATCTTTAAATCACATCTCCAAAACATAGGCTGGGGTCCAGTATATAATGTAGAAAATGCCAATTCCAAATACAACCTATTCAGTAATGAAGTGGCTCTAATATTTGAAAGTACCTTCCCAAAAAGAATATATAAAATCCATACTAAAAAATCCACCAACAAGCCTTGGACTACCACTGGAATTAGGATTTCTAGAAACAGAAAGAGAGTTGTACATTGGCTTTTTTTTAAAAAAAACTGATGACCCTAACCTTTTGAATGACTATAAAAAATACTGTAAAATATTGAACAAAGTCATTCAGAAATCAAAAAGTATGTGTCTGTGCTCAAAAATTAATAACTCCACTAATAAAATCAAAACTAAATGGGAAGTGATACGAAATGAGACTGGTGCAAATTACCCCAAGACCCAAAATATTGCTCTTAACAATGAAGGTAAGCTTGTTCAAAATCAAGATATTGTAACTAAAATCTTTAATGAGCACTTTGTAACTGTTGCTGAGAAAACAGCATGCAAAGGCTCTTCGGAAAAGGCAATAAAAACTCTGAAAGAACTTTTCCCTAATTCTATAGACATGATAGGTATGGCCCCCATAACTGTGCAAGAAGTAAGAAAAACCATAGTGTCTGTAAAAAGTAAAAATTCATTGGGTGTAGACAATATTTCCAGCAAACTGCTAAAAGCCAGGCGTAATCAACTCTCTAAAGTTCTAGCTCATATATTCACTTCCTCTCTAAATCAAGGTATCTTCCCTGACAGAGTGAAGTATGTTACCATGAAGCCCCTCTACAAAAAAAAAAAAAGGTGATCCCACAGATGTTTCATACTATCATCCTATCTCTCTTGTAACAGTATTTCCTAAAGTCTTTGAAAAATTAATATATGTCAGGATTGTCAATCACCTTGAAAAATTTGCACTAATTAGTAAACAACAATTTGGTTTCAGATCAGGTATATCTACAACCGAAGCAATTTGCGCATTTACAAATAACGTTTTAGAATGCCTTGACAAGAAAAAATTACCCGTTGGCAAATTCAGTGATCTGACTAAGGCTGTCGACTGTGTCGATCACAGAATACTTTTAAGAAAAGCAGCCCAATATGGAATCTGTGGGCAAATTGGCTCAGATCATATCTAGAAGACAGACAGCAAAAAATAGTATTAGGTGCTAACAGTCTACAAGTAGGAGAGGTGGAGTCTGGGTGGAGAACAGTACATCATGGAGTTCCACAAGGGTCAGTCCTTGGTCCCCTCCTATTTATTATATATATTAATGACCTACCCCTGCCCTCAAACAGTGCAAGCAATATCACAATGTTTGCAGATGACACACGTATAGTGACAGCCAGCAAAACCGCCACTGATGTGGAGCTAAATGCCAACCAAGCACTTGAAACTGCTCTGAACTGGTTCACGGCAAATTCTCAACAATAAACCTCAGTAAAACAAATTACATGCAGTTCCAATCCAGTTACATAAGCCCAGAAGAGATTAACATTGCACACGAGAGCCAACAGTTACAGAGCGTTCAGTGCACAAAGTTCCTAGGCATTCACATAGATAACCAGCTCAACTGGGAATTTCACATACAGAAAACACTAAAAAAGCTTAGCTCAGCAACATTTTCCCTCCAAATAATCTCCAAAACTGGAGACATCAATGTTTCAAAGTCTGCATATTTTGGCTACTTTCATTCAGTGATGTGCTATGGAATAATCTTTTGGGACAACTCAACACTTAAAAAAATAAATAAATAAATTGTAAGCCAGGAAAAAGTAGTCCGTACTATAAGTAGTGTTCCTCCAAGAACCTCACGTCGCAGTTAGTTATATTAACCACTACCTCACAATATCTCCTCTCACTCATGGCTTTCACACTTCTCAATTCCTCTGAATACGAAACAAATGAGGCATACTATTATTATAACACAAGACGGAAAGGTGATATGCACTGTGAAGGGTACAAAAAGGAGTAAAGTACACAAGTACAAAAAACTTTAATGGACTCCCAAGTAATATAAAGTGTCTAAAAGAAAAGAAAATGCTACTAAAAAAAAAAAAAAAAAAAGGACTAAAGGAATTCCTACTGGAAAACTGATTCTACTATTTAGATGAATTCTTCAGCAGAGATAAATAATTTGAGTAGTAATTCAGACTATTTCCTTTCTCATTGAATCTGTATTTTTTTATCACTATTGTATTTTTGTATTATATTGTTTATTATCTTGATTATTATATTGTATGGTGCTAGTTTTCAATCATTCATCTACCATGTGTAATATATCAGTATGTATTGTATACTATGATGTCTATATTGTATCTGCTTTGACTCGTTCCACATCCATGCGTAATCACGCCATACTGGATCTATGGAGTGTGTATCTTAAATAAATAAATTAAATAAAATTATGTCATATTCTTTGATGTGTTAGTGTCTGTGGTGATTGTAAAAATGACCATTGAACCAGTGGAATACAGAGTGCCATGCACATTCATGTATTGGACTCTCATTAGACTAGAGACTTTTAAATTTTTCACGTCTTGGCTATGAACGAAACAAGACACATGTATGCTATTTGAATACGTGTAAATGAGTCTAACGTGTACGGAATAAGTTAGCTTGCAGAAATTATTATGTATGGAAATTGAAAATATACAGTGATGGAACTAAAAAGTATTATAAGAGTACCAAAATTATTTCAAGGATAGAGAAGTATTTTAATAAAGTCCCTTAACCAGCTGTAATCTTTGGAGAAGAAGCTTGTGGGGGATTGACATAGCTGATTAGCCAGAGAAGAGGATCGGCTACACACAATGTTCAAGTTAACTGAATTGAGAGACGCGTGTGCCTTGCAACCCAATACCACACTGTCTCTTGACGTCTGAAAAATGTTAGAGTCCTTCTCACAGACTGAAAATCTAGCGATAGATCCAGTAAGTATGGAATAAAATAAGAAAGGAGAGTGCGGAGAGAGAAGGAAAGTGGTTTAAAGTTCTACAATGAGAGCAGTAGGCACACCATTGGAAACTAAGGATGCCCAATCCTTTCTTTCCTCCAATTCACAGCCATTGTTTTGGTTCTTTTTACAGTCCTCTTTAGAGATCATTTTTGTGTGTAGGGTGCCCTCTTTGGGCATTTGTATGAACTTTTTTAAAGTAGTCACAGCACAAACAGCTTTATTTGGTTACCACAGCAATGGCTTGCTAGTATTGATAGTTACGCTCCAGTAAGACCCACCGCAGACACCATGGCAGAGGATGGAATGCTGAGGAGGCAGCCACTGTCCAATGTCTTCTATGATTTACTCTAACAGCTGGAGGATGAGTTGTGGCAGTCAGTGTCTTTGTTACTATTGTCTATCATAGATTAAACACAATGATCAACTTCCAAGGCATCAGACAGATCCTGCCTACTCAGCATTCCATCCACTGCCACAGTGTCTATTGTGGGTCTTGCTGGAGCGTAACTGTCAATAGTGCCAAGCCATTGTTACGGTAACCAAATACAACCATCTTTGCTATGACTACTTTCAACTTCTTCCTTTGGTGCCATCTGGTTCAGATGTTGGCAATCATGATAGCTTGTCGTCTGTTGTTGGCAGTAACATGTAACAGTTCTATTGAAGATGTACTGAATCAGCATCCAAGGTTGTCAGACCGAGATAGTCATCTTCTACCAGGTGCTCTTTTGCTGTTATTTTCCTTTAAGTTTTAGCAAATCATATCTATTTTTAATCCGCCTGATATGTCCTAGATATTGCAACTTCCACATTTCACTATCTTGATTAATATAGGTGTAAAGTTTATTCTTTTCAAAATTTCTAGTTTGTCTCTCTCTGAGTCCAATGTATTCTCAGGATCTGTCTATAAAGCCACAATGCAGGGGCCTCCAGCTTCTTTGCCATCTTTTATTTAAGGTCCATGTCTATGCGTCATACAGGAGCAGAATATGTGTAGCAGTGCAAAAGTCTGATTTTTGTTCTTAAAGTTAAGTTGTGGCTTTTGAAGACAGCACTCAGTTTCTGAAACACACTTCTTGCTTTCCCAATAAGAATCTTGATTTCTTGCAAGTTATGCCAATTTTGATTTATTATGGTTCCAAGGTATGTATATTGTTTTATCCTTTCTATAGTTCTTTGGTTTCCTTCTGTAATACTTTCCTTACTTACGACCATGAGTTTTGTCTTTGTGGTATTTATTTTAAGCCCATATTGAATGCTAACTCTTACAATTCTATCCATTAATAATCATAACACCTTGATAGTGGCAGAAAATACAATAGGATCATCGGCATATCAAATGTTGTTTGATCTTATTCCATTTATCACAATTCCTTCTTCTGCTTCTTCCAGGGAATTCTGAGTATATATTAAATAGTTTGGGTGATGTGATATATCCCTGTCTCACTTCCCTGAGAATTTTGACTGCTTCAGTTTGTTCTCCATCAATATCCAATACCGCTGTTTTGATTCCAGTACGAGTTCTTGATGATTCACAGATCTTTTTCCTCCATTCCACTCCATTTCTCAAAATCTCCATCAATTTGTCTTGTATTACTCTATCAAACGCCTTCTGGTTAAGCTATTAGACAAGAAAATAATTATTTTTTATTTATTTCTCCATCTCAAAAACAATACTTGTACGCCGAACAAGACATCTCTCATACCGTCCGCCCCCGGTAGCTGAATGGTCAGTGCTATGGACTGTCAATCCAAAGGGCCCGGGTTCAATTCCCCGATTGGTTGGAGATTTTCTCTGCTCAGGGACTGGGTGTTGTGTTGTCCTAATCATTATCATGTCATCCCCATCAATGTGCAAGTCGCCGAAGTGGCGTCGAATCGAAAGAATTGCACCAGGCGAACGGTCTACCCGACGGGAGGCCCTCGTCACACGCCATTACTATTTTTATTCTCTCATACCCACAGCATTAACAAACCCAAACTGGTTAGGGGCTCTCTCTTCCTCAAATAGTCTATATATTCTTCTGCATATCACCCCCCAAAACAATTTCCAGATACGGTTCATTAAGCTTACCGTATGATAATCTCCACATTCTTTTTGTGTTTGGCTTTTTGGGCAGAGTAATTAACTCTGATTTTAGCCACTCCAATAGAATGTTGCAGCTACATAAATTTGACTGAAGATTTTCGTTAACCATTTTATATGATTTTCATCCATCAGTTTTAAGAATTACTTTAGTCCCACAGCCTTTCCATACTTCATTAGATTGATGGCTGTTTGAACCTCTACTTATAGTACATCTGTACAACTTATTTCATTTGATTTCATCTGTACTTGAACTAAAAGCACATCTATTGCCATAAAATAAATTTTCTATATTTTTTCCATGTCTTTTTCATGTCTTCTAATTCCACCATAAAGCTCTCAGCTTCACCTAACTAGCTCATACAAATGCCCATAGAGAGCAGTCTGCACGCAAAGACGGTCAAATCATGTCTGTTCTTTCATTTCTTTACTTTAAATTAATCATTATAGGATTTGTTGTGAACCTTTCTGTGTGTGATTGATGCCTATATTTTTATATCTGATTTTCTTGTAAATTCGACTATACCATTCAGTGTAGCATATCTCATGTAAGATGTACATGATTGGTTGTCAATGATTAAATGCTGTATGGGATGGGCAGAGCTTACAGTAGATTAGATTAGATTAGATTAGATTAATACTTGTTCCATAGATCATGAATACGACACTTCGTAATGATGTGGAACGTGTCAGGTTAATAAAAGATGTCTGTACAAGAAATTACATTACACAAAATATTGCATGACACTAATGATTAAGGTTTTTTTTTTCTTAGTTTATATCTAAAAATTCAGCCAATGAGTAGAAGGAGTTGTCATCTAGAAATTCTTTTAATTTATTTTTAAATGTTAGTTGGCTATCTGTCAGGCTTTTGATGCTGTTTGGTAGGTGCCCAAAGACTTTTGTGGCAGCATAATTTAACCCTGCATAGTGAAGATCATCCTTTCTCCTGGTGTTATAGGTATGCACACTGCTATTACTTTTGAATTGGGTTGGATTATTATCAACAAATTTCATAAGGGAATATATATACTGTGAGGTTACTGTGAGGATCCCTAGATCCTTAAATAGATGTCTGCAGGATGACCGTGGGTGGGCTCCAGCAATTATTCTGATTACACGTTTTTGTGCAATGAATACTTTTCTACTCAACGATGAATTACCCCAGAATATGATGCCATACGAAAGCAGTGAATGAAAGTAGGCATAGTAAGCTAATTTACTGAGATTCTTATCACCAAAATTTGCAATAACCCTAATAGCATACGTAGCTGAACTCAGACGTTTCAGCAGACCATCAATGTGTTGCTTCCAGTTTAACCTCTCATCAATGGACACACCTAAAAATTTTGAAAATTCTACCTTAGCTACAGACTTCTGTTCAAATTCTATATTTATTACTGGAGTTTTGCCATTTACTGTACAGAACTGTATATACTGTGTTTTATCAAAATTTAAAGAGAGTCCGTTTGCTGAGAACCACTTAATAATTTTGTGAAAAACATCATTTACAATTACATCACTTAGTTCTTGGTTTTTGGATGTTATTACTATACTTGTATCATCAGCAAAAAGAACTAACTTTGCATCTTCATCAATGTGGAATGGTAAGTCATTAATGTATATCAAGAACAGTGAAGACCGAACCCTGTGGGACCCCGTGCTTGATAGCACCCCAGTTTGAGGAATCAGCTGTTTTAACATTACACGAACCACTTATTTCAACTTTCTGCATTCTTCCAGTTAAGTATGAATTAAACCATTTGTGCACTGCCCCACTCAAACCATAATGATTTAGATTATCTAAAAGAATTCCATGATTTACACAATCAAAGGCCTTTGAGAGATCACAAAAAATACCAATGGGTGATGTCCGGTTATTCAGAGCATTTAATATTTGATCAGTGAAAGCATATATAGCATTTTCTGTTGAAAAGCCTTTCTGAAAACCAAACTGACATTTTGTTAGTACTTTATTTTTACAAATATGGGAGGCTACTCTTGAATACATTACTTTCTCAAAAATTTTTGATAGAGCTGTCAGAAGAGAGATTGGGCGGTAGTTGTTGACATCCGACATATCCCCCTTTTTATGCAATGGTTTTACAATGGCATATTTCAGTCTATCAGGGAAAACACCCTGCTCCAAAGAGCTATTACATACGTGGCTGAGAATTCTACTTATCTGTGGGGAACAAGCTTTAAGTACTTTGCTGGAAATGCCATCAATTCCGTAAGAGCTTCTTGAGTAAACATTGCATTATTCAACAGTTGATATATGTGCTCTTACGAATACTGATTTATTCACCGCTACCATCTGCCATCATGGGTATCACATTGTACTTCGTTGAAATTGTAGCTTTTTTTTTTTTTTTTACTTTTATAGCCATATTACAACCTCTTTGTACAGAAATAGATCTCAAATCTCAAAATGTATTACTATTGTATTGCAGTGCTTACAGCCTGATCAACTGTTTTAGTGAATTTTAATATTTTATACCGATCGCTGTTTACACTCCAGTGATAGAATGCTCTTTAAAATTTTAAACAAATACCCAAGTCCTTCATGCAAACAACATCAACTGCCTCATTGTCAGTGTGGCAAATGGGCCAATGTTAGTAGTTCAAGCTGTAGCTTCAGCATCAGCTGACAAGGTTTACAAGCTACTGTGACTTCCATCGAGTTAATACTTTTATGTTGTTTACTAATAATCTGGGTGTTATATTTCACTATTATTACTGATACTATTGTCATCACCATCACTACATGAGTTCTACTGACACTGCTGCTGTTTCTTACTGGTGTTGGTACATCTACAATTTGTATAAGTAGCAATACAATTGATATCAATATTGCAAAATGAACTTTTTTTAAATTTCTTTTATTTTTCATACCCATCTTCTCCTCTCCCCTGCAATGCCACGTTCTTACCCCAGTCATCCGGTTTACTTAGAAAGCCATCTTCTGTCACTCCAGAACACATTATTCTTGCTTGCATATAAGCTGTGTCTTTTGTATAAAATCAAGGTTACATATAAATCCCTTGCAAAAATGAAAAATGGCATGAACGATGACAAATTCCTCATATTAACAATGAGAATTTTCACAATACTAATGGTGATCTGCTCGAAGGCATTAATGCCTCTCTGACATTTGAAACCATCGAGGCAGTGTAGGAAACCATATTTGTCAGACAGAGAACTGCTATGTTAACAAATAACTATTGCACTCTGAAAACAAAACACAGTAGATACTTCTCTTATCTTCATTTAGTTTTTGAGAAAGTTATCATCACTTTCCTTGATGACATGAGAACAAGTTGCTCTTACTTCATCCTCTTCAGTTAATGCATTGACTGCAAGTGACATACGCTGTCACATGTATTCTGGGAAAGTTAGTCCTCCAAATTTTCTTCGGTGTTGTTTCTCTGTTATGGTTTATACCTTGAATCTGTCTGTCTCATCTCACCTAGATACAGGAGACTTTCTAATATACACAGCTTCATGTTGCATTTTTCCTTGTCAGTTAACAATCTTCTCCTTGGTGTATATTGGCAACCACTTAACAAATGCACTGTACCATGTCCCACAACCTTTCAAAAAGCAACTTTCCTCACAAAAACTTCTATTAGTCATTGTCCAATATCCACATCCACACTATTGTATGCAACTTCTTTCAACTGAATGTGTTTTTAGTTTGATTAACATATCTTCCCAGCCAAAAATCTCTTGGGGGGGGGGGGGGGAGGATAAAATTTTTCCATATGTATCCCCAAACAGAAACTTACACATCTTTCCCCATTATTCTCTTTAAAGACAAATGACAACATTGGCTTCCAAATATTACTGACACATTGGCTTTCAAACATTACTGACAACTGATTAACAAAGAGATTTATACACTGAACTAAATAATTCTTTATTGAATGGGATACATCTTATATGCAACTTGCTCTGACATATGTAAAATATTTTTGTGAAGTTTAAGGTATCAAGGAAAACTAGGTCTATGCTGAGTCATTATACACAGCATGATTACACAAGGCAGAAAGACGTATGGGCTCCAACAAGAGAAAACGTCCATCTAAGAAAATATATGAACTATCTCAGATGAGATGAACAAAGCATTAATAAAAGAAATGATTCTGTGTATGCCTTTGACAAAAGCACAGAAAAATAAATTAAGAACTCAAAAAATTCATGGACCACATAAAACTGATACCACAATTCCATCAGTGGTTACCTACAGATCATTAAAAGGAGAAGCTCTGTTCTATCTTAACTACTCAATATCTTGAACTGGACAGTCCATTGTTACAAACATCTTGCTTAATTCAACAAATATGATGTACGAGGCCATTAGGATGCTGCTTCATGGGACACACTTTTCTAACACTACCTTTCTTTTTTAATACACTCCTGGAAATGGAAAAAATAACACATTAACACCGGTGTGTCAGACCCACCATACTTGCTCCGGACACTGCGAGAGGGCTGTACAAGCAATGATCACACGCACGGCACAGCGGACACACCAGGAACCGCGGTGTTGGCCGTCGAATGGCGCTAGCTGCGCAGCATTTCTGCACCGCCGCCGTCAGTGTCAGCCAGTTTGCCGTGGCATACGGAGCTCCATCACAGTCTTTAACACTGGTAGAATGCCGTGACAGCGTGGACGTGAACCGTATGTGCAGTTGACGGACTTTGAGCGAGGGCGTATAGTGGGCATGCGGGAGGCCGGGTGGACGTACCGCCGAATTGCTCAACACATGGGGCGTGAGGTCTCCACAGTACATCGATGTTGTCGCCAGTGGTCGGCGGAAGGTGCAAGTGCCCGTCGACCTGGGACCGGACCGCAGCGACGCACGGATGCACGCCAAGACCGTAGGATCCTACGCAGTGCCGTAGGGGACAGCACCGCCACTTTCCAGCAAATTAGGGACACTGTTGCTTCTGGGGTATCGGCGAGGACCATTCGCAACCGTTCCCATGAAGCTGGGCTACGGTCCCGCACACCGTTAGGCCGTCTTCCGCTCACGCCCCAACATCGTGCAGCCCGCCTCCAGTGGTGTCGATCAGGCGTGAATGGAGGGACGAGTGGAGACGTGTCGTCTTCAGCGATGAGAGTCGCTTCTGCCTTGGTGCCAATGATGGTCGTATGCGTGTTTGGCGCCGTGCAGGTGAGCGCCACAATCAGGACTGCATACGACCGAGGCACACAGGGCCAACACCCGGCATCATGGTGTGGGGAGCGATCTCCTACACTGGCCGTACACCTCTGGTGATCGTCGAGGGGACACTGAATAGTGCACGGTACATCCAAACCGTCATCGAACCCATCGTTCTACCATTCCTAGACCGGCAAGGGAACTTGCTGTTCCAACAGGACAATGCACGTCCGCATGTATCCCGTGCCACCCAACGTGCTCTAGAAGGTGTAAGTCAACTACCCTGGCCAGCAAGATCTCCGGATCTGTCCCCCATTGAGCATGTTTGGGACTGGATGAAGCGTCGTCTCACGCGGTCTGCACGTCCAGCACAAACGCTGGTCCAACTGAGGCGCCAGGTGGAAATGGCATGGCAAGCCGTTCCACAGGACTACATCCAGCATCTCTACGATCGTCTCCATGGGAGAATAGCAGCCTGCATTGCTGCAAAAGGTGGATATACACTGTACTAGTGCCGACATTGTGCATGCTCTGTTGCCTGTGTCTATGTGCCTGTGGTTCTGTCAGTGTGATCATGTCATGTATCTGACCCCAGAAATGTGTCAATAAAGTTTCCCCTTCCTGGGACAATGAATTCACGGTGTTCTTATTTCAATTTCCAGGAGTGTAGAAATAACCAATACCATGTATACTATTGATTCTTCTATAGATGAACGTTATATCAGCTGTTTAACTGAATGAACTTCATATGATTTTGTATACGATGTGTTATGTTTTGGGCTAAAATATGTAAAAAGAAATCAGTTTGTTAGTACTCTGTGCGTACAGGTAAAATCACTCTTCTTTTAGAAGTATTTGAAATTGCAAAATATCTGGCATACTTAAAATTCCTATCATTAATTGCACAATCTTATGATAATTATAAAATTTATTTCTGGAGGACTCATTTATAAAATAATGGTATATTTTACGGAAGATTCTTCTTTTGTCAAGAAAGTTTGCGAACTCTATTTGCTTTGTAAACCCTTTGGAATATTGTGAGTACCACAGAATGCAGGAGTAGTGGGCATGCTTCTGATGGAAATGCACGTGTTTTTTAATTTTGTCTACAACAATGCAATTACTGGGTTTTTTGAAAATGGAGGTTGTGAAGTCTGTGTGATATAGAGGAATGGGATAAAATAAAAGACAAACATAGTAACAGATAGTACTTCATCAGTAACATGGTCATCTGGAAGACACCAGATCAAAATTTCAGCTGCACGAATGTACCCCTAGATGCAACAACTGGAGCCAACAACAAAAGGAAAAAATGAAGATAAGTAAAAACATTTTTTCTTTTGTATATCTTAGGCCTTTTGAGGCTGCCAAAACTTGCGCAGAGACAAATAATTTTAATAATGTTGTGTGGGAGGGAAAGATTGTAAGACCTCACAACCACCAATGTGCAGCAATGTGAGGTGTAATTATGAACACAGTTAGATCATCAATTTGTTTGTTTTCTTTTCTCTATGCTCTCCACTGACCAACAGAATTTGGTTACAGTAACTAATATTAATACACAGTATCCTCCACTCTGCACAATAAAACAGGTTGTGGAGTGTTTCTGTAAATGCAGATATGTTCATCAATTAGGGTCTGCATTCAGCTAGTTTCTGTACAGGGATAGTACACTACAACAACATAAAATATATAAGAAACAGGATGTTGGTCCTGATTAGTGACAGGGTTCATCACTTCCATTTCTGTCTCTACTCTAAACAGTTTAGATAACGAACCCAGTTTCTGTTTATGTCCTTCCTATATTACTTGCTGTTATTTCCATCATCTTCTCCCTTTCCACCGTTCCTGTTAAATATTTATTACTCTTCACCATTTGTTCCACCATAGTGTACTAACTGCTTTCAAGTTGTTAAAGGTATTTCATATCCACCTTTGCAAATATAAAAAATGTAGTACTTGTGAAGATATATTTGTCCTTTCTTCCAGGAGTGCTAGTTCGGCAAGGTCTGTGGGAGAGCTTTTGTGAAGTTTGGAAGGTAGGAGACGAGGTAATGGTGGAATTAAAGCTGTGAGGATGGGTCGTGAGTCACGCTTGGGCAGCTCAGATGGTAGAGCACTAGCCCCCGAAAGGCAAAGGTATCCTGAGTTCGAGTCTCAGTCCAGCACACAATTAATCTGCCAGGAAGTTTCAAAAGATAGACTGCTGCTCACTGTAAAAATGACATGTAGAGTTGGAAACAGGCACAACAAAAAGACAATTACACATTAGCTTTAAGCCAAAGCCTTCTTCACAAAAGGAAGCACACCCATATTCATTCACACAAGCAATCATACTTCACGCAAGCATGGCTGCCATCTTTGGCAGCTTGGACTAGAATGTGACAATCACATAGAAATCTGGAGAGGGTGGGGAAGAGGAAGGGATAATAGGGTACGGGTGGAGGAGCGAGCAGGAGCAGATTGCCAACAGGCGCAGCTTCAGGAAGCTGTGGGATGGGTAGATGGGGAAAGTGGAAGCAAGAAATGAGAAGAGCAGGAAAGGGGAAAGACAACTGGGTGCATTGGTAGAGGGTAGCACAGACACAGGGTGAGGGGGACAACAATATGGAGTATGTGATAGGGCAGAGGGGGTGGAAACTGTTTAATGGAGGGCGTGGGAGCAGTAGGTTACTGGAAGTTGAGGCCAGGATAATTTTGGAAGCAGAGAATGTGTTGTAAGAATAACTCATCTCCACAGTTCAGAAGAGCTTGTGGTGGAGGAGAGGACCCAGACGGCTCAGTGAACTGATTTCAATACTGCTTCACTACTTGAGCCATCTGGATCCATCCCTCCATCATCAACTCTTCTGAACTGCAGAAATTGGAGTTATCCATACAACACATTCTCCACATCCAAAATTATACTGGCCACAACCTATGGTGACCTACTGTTCCCACACACTCCACCCAACAATTTCCACCCCCTCTGCCCTATCAATTCCTACCTATTCTTGTCCCCTCACCCTCTTTGTGTCTCACCCTCTGCCAGCGCACTTGCCCGTCTCTCCCCTTCCCTGCTCCTCGCCTTTTTTGCCCTCATACCACTCCTCTCCCCCATCTCCTTGCCCCACAGCCTCCAAACACTGTGCCTGTTGGTACTGTTGGTAGTTTAGTCCCAGCACACTCCATCACACAGTGCTCTTCTCTTCCCCCAACCATACCCTGCTATCCTTTCCCCTTCGCCACCCTCTTCCTGGATGCTGCTCCCATTCTATGTGACAGCTGCATTCACGTCCAAGGTGCTGGAGATGGCAGTCATGCATGCATGAAGTGCGATTGTTTGTGTAAATAAATGCATGTATGCATTTCCTTTTCTACAGTCTGCTCTGGCCGAAAGCTAATGTGTAAGTGTCTTTTCATTGTGCTTGTCTGCAACTGAACATGTCATCTTTACAGTGAGTAGCAATATATATTTCCTTGTATTTTTACCTGGAATATGTGACAGCATCTCTCTCTGTGCATACAGGTGACTACTCTGATTTTTTTTCTGATAATGTTTCAATTAGTTGTTAGTACAGTGCTATAAGGAAAACAAAAAATATTCTCCTTCTCTAAGCAATTCTAGACTGATAAAACTTATGATGAATGTCTCATGTTTCAATAACAGCACAGGTAACTGGACTCCTAATCAAGTACACTTGACAACAGACACCAAATGAGTTCAGAGGTGTGTCTCTAGGATTGTTATTTATTTTTTCATACGGCTCACATGCAGTTTAAAATTACAGGTATATAACATTAGTAATACTATATATAACAGGAATATAAAGACACAAAACTACATACAAAACTAACTAAATGTCAATATCCAGGTTTCTAATCCACATAAGAGCCATATCATCAGCTTTTATGAGGTCACTCCAGCTCCCCTGGTAGGAACACAAGGGGCATTCAGCTCTAATGTGCTTGATTGTCTGTTTCAGAGTCCCCCAGTCACAAACTAGAGATTCTGTAGCATCCCATTTGTAAAGCAAGAGTGCACATCGCCCATGCCCAGTGCGAGCTCTGTTCAATTTCACCCACAATTTCCTGTCAAGTTCTGTGCAAACAGTATCACAATTATACTTTTGGAACCACTCATGCTTTTCAGGACTTTCAATAAGCTGACAGCTCTGGTCCCACAGGTCTCTCACCCCAGTATTACTGGCATCTAGCTTTTCTGCTTGTCGTAAAGGTGTGTTTCTTGAATGGAGTCTATTTCGTCGTAAACTTGGTTTGTCTTCCTGTATGAGTCATTCCAGGTTCTCCTGTAACTTGCATTATTCCCTAAGCAAAGCCTCACTTCTGCGGATTGCTGGTGGGTAGACGTTGCTCAGCAGAGGAAGCCAATAAGTAGGTGTTGGTCGGACTGCCCCAGTTATTAACTGCATAGTGTGATTCAACTGGACGATGATCAAGTTGGTGTGACAGCTGTTTAGCCACACCGGAGCACAATACTTGGCTGCTGAGAAGAACAGTGCAATGGATAATGTGCACACAGTTTCTGAAGAAGTTCCCAATGTCATTCCACACAATTTTTGAATAATATTGTTCTATTATCTTGGCAGCAGTAACTTCAAGATGTTTTCTATATGAACGGATGCACTCAAGGGTGACACCAAGGTATTTTGGAGACTTGTTATGGCAAAATGTGTTTCCGTTAACTTTCACTCTGAGTTCCGCATTAGCTTGTTTGTTTGCCAGATAAAATGAACATACTTCAGTTTCACTTTTACTCGGTTTAACTCACCACTTTCTAAAATAGGCGCTCATAATGGATAGTATCAAAATAAAAAAGCTTTAAAACAGACCTTTTCAGGACCAACTGTTTAAAGGACTTGGCCCTTCAATCTGAGTATGCCATCTAAGCATAGAAGGTATTAGCTGATCTGAAAGCAAGTACCTATCTACACTCCTTATAGATAATGATATATTTACAAGCCATAAAATGTGCCATTGCCCCTGGATATTCTGCCAATTACTGCCCAACCATCAATTTATGCTGGAGATTTTAATAGTCACCATGGACACTTGAACTATGCACGTTACAATGAGTGTGGTACTGCACTCAACAACTGGGCTGAAAATGAGAATCTGTCCTGGTTTTTGATGCCAAGGATTTGGAAACTTTCAGATCAGCTGCTTGGCGAAGAGATTACAACCTGGATCTCTGCTTTGTGTCCCAGGACTGCATAGGGCACCCAGTGCCTACATCCAGAGAGGTCATACCTAGTTTCCCACAGAGCCAGCACAGGCCAGTAATCCCCGATAGGGAGTACTCTGTAACAATAGCGAGACCTGTACCATGACCCGATGGTGCAGTTTTGCTGACCACAACCATAAATATATCTGTTCTATTTCACCGGAACCTAAAAACTACCCTAGATTCGTTGGGGCTGTTCTTACTGCTGCTAAGAAGTTTATTCCTGGTGGGTACAGAAACAAATATATATCAGGCTGGAGTGAACATTGTGAACAACTTTATGAACAGTATAGCAAAACTGGCGACAGAGATATTGCAGACGACCTCCTCCCAAGTCTTGACACTGCTAGAAGAGAATGATAGCGTGAGATGGTAGAAAACGTAAACGTCAGACACTCTAGTAGAAAGGCATGGAGCCTTCTGCATAAGCTTGGCAGAGCCTCCAATAAACCCGGGCAGAAACCTGGTATTTCAGGTAACCAAATCACTAGGATTGTAACAGTTTGGTATAACCCATAAAGAAATGTAACAGTAATTTCTGGAAACTTAATGGTAATCCTTGGAAGAAATATGACATAGTCTCCACAAAACCTTGTCGTGTAAATTTAGAAAACCTGTATTTGAAGAAGACTGGTGACCATTATGTTGCTACCATTGTATACCATGTATAGAGAGCACGAGAATAAGATAAAAAAGATTAGGGTGTGTACAGAGGCATACAGACTGTCATTTTTCCCCTCGCTCAATATGTGAATGGAATAGGACAGAAATCTATGATAATGGCACCATGTACTCTTTACCATGCGCTGGACAGTGGCTTATGGAGCATATATGTAGATGCCGTTGTAGGTAATGTGTAAAATTATGAATATCACACTTCATTAACAAATCATTTGGCATATATTTTTAATACATTCTCTTATATAATAGTCCCTGGAAATCAAATGACTCTTACAATTGTTGTGAAGGAAATCTTAAACATCATATGACAAACTTACCAGTTTGGTAAACACTGAGGATCCACTGTGCATGCACCAGCAGCGACCATACACCACACTACATCACATTCTGACCAGTACATTTCACCTGCATCATCATCACCATACACTCCAGAATCAGCAGATAAGTCAGGATCAAAGACACTTCCGTCTGATTCTGGATGTGCTTCCATTCCAACCACAGAACCTACACTTCTAATAGGACTCCAAACTCCAGGATTTGACTTCACATCACCAGCACTTTTTCCTGCCACACGTAATCTACTTGGAGAATTTTCAGTATGTTCTTTGATTGCTGCAATTGTGTTGAAGCTTCCACTGTTTCCATCAGCAGAATTTGAATCATCTTCAGACCTGAAATATACACCAGCCCTATAATTTCACAAGTATAATTATTAAAACATAATTATCAAAAATAATGACAACATAAAGACTCCTTTCTCCAGAATAAGACTGGCATAAAACTGATACTTCTACAATGAACAACTTGTTCACTGTATTACTTTTCTAAATTACTACCATTCATAAGGTTCTCTAGACATGAATGATGAATATACAGGAAATAGTAGAAATACTGTGAATAAATTGAATGAAAGTCAGATCACCTAAAACCCTCAAAATAACCCTCTTACTGTAATTTAACTTGCTCTAAAACATATGAATTTTTGAACAGGAGTTCCAAACCTTATGAGTGAATGCTGAAGACAAGAAGAATACTACAGTGTTTCCATTCACTTGGATTAAACACAGAATCAGAAGATAAAAGTGTAAAATGTCTACAACATACAGAACTTAAAAATTGAGGCCTTTTATCTCTATACCACTGGACAAAATTTGGAGCTATCTTTACTACAAAACCTTTAACAGTAAGCAGTATGCGTATTCTTTCACACAAAAAATTAGCAGCTCTGCAATGACATGCTGCAGGCTAACAAATGGAGAAGCCTGAATTATGTATAGGCATTGTATCTTACAGCTTCTTAACTAGATCCAAATAGCATATGCTATTGCAAATGACCCAAATAATATCACAGCACTGCAATACAGAAAGCAGACAACAATTAATCACAGCATTACTTTTAACATCTGTCATTGATGCCTACAGACAGATCAACTATTGTCATAAGCCAGAATGAGATTTTCACTCTGCGGTATCCTTTCTTTCAGGAGTGCTAGTTCTGCAAGGTTCGCAGAAGAGCTTCTGTAAAGTTTGGAAGTTAGGAGACGGATACTGGCAGAAGTAAAGCTGTGAGTACCGGGCGTGAGTCGTGCTTCGGTAGCTCAGTTGGTAGAGCACTTGCCCGCGAAAGGCAACGGTCCCGAGTTCGAGTCTCGGTCGGGCACACAGTTTTAATCTGCCAGGAAGTTTCTTGTCATAAGAATTATTAAGATATCAATGAACAAATCTTATTTCGGACTGGTATGGTCTCATCACAGTTGTGACTATTAACCACAAAGTAATTTTTATGCTTTTAGGCTGTAGTACAGCAGTAGATCATCATTCCTCCAGCAGCAGTGCCCAATACCATTAGATGCAACTGAGATAATATGGCAATTGACTTGTGTTACCAGGTTGAAATTGTTGTTGCAGACAAAGCTTGTACTGTAGTACAAACATATTTTTTTTTTTTTTTTTTTTTTTTTTTGACTTCAGATAATATGGCACAATTATAGTATCTACACACAATTTTTAAGGCTTTCTTCCATTATCATCATGACCACCACATTATAATTTTTCTGTTCCAGCGAACCTGATACAGTTGCTGCTAATATTCTGCAATTTTCTTGTGCTTCCACAACTGTTGTTCGCATATCTGATGCCAGCTGGCATGTCGAATTTCGATGTCCCGAAGGATCTACTTCTCTCAGCTGTCATAAAATCTCTCTCTTGGTCTCCTGCCTAGGAAATTTTGGTGAAAGTGAAGCTGAGGGGTTCTGCAGGGAGCCCTCCTCTTCATATAGGACCATACCACTGAAATTGCTTCAATTCAAGTCTTCTGCAGGAATCTTTCTAACAGTTGTTGGATATCTTCAGTGTTTATTTTATTCATCTTGCCTTCTACAGGCAACAATGGAAGAATTACGTCATTTCTGTTGCCAAGAGGAGGTTCTTACTCACTACAATAACTGTTGCTGCATGTACTCCAGGTCTTAGTATAGTTTGGAGATACATTTTGTACAGGCTGATCTTAGAAGCATGTGATAGCAGTTGACCAACCACATGATTGAATTTGGAACACCTCTGAATTATGTTTCCAGTCTCTTGAGGTATACTGTTGTCTGAGGGAACAACACTACTCACATATTGGAAGATGCTCACCTTATCTGCCCCCTCATCTTCAGTTCTTAGATGTACTGTTGGAGAGTTCCTTCTCAACACCAAATCTACTTTCTTGGTTTTTGGTGATTTAGAGACCATATTTCTGAATTATTCACATCAAAAATCTACTTTGGTTTATACCTTCCAAACCACTGGAAGACTTGTGATCAAAGCATAAGGCATAGATAAAATTACTTTGGAATTTCTAAACATGTTGGGGGAAGTGACACCCATACAATTATTCAAGCTAATGTGTGGAACCTATGAGACTGGAGACATAGCATCTGACTTTCAGAAGAAAACCATCTACACCACCCCAAAGACAGTAAAAGGAGATAAATGTGAGAATTATTGCACAGTCTGATTTCTTTGCCCAACTCTTCTCTAGCTGAATAATTTCAAAATTCGATCTCATAAAGATCAGATGTTTAAGAATTATTTCTGACATTTTGTATTACATCAGAGTTCTTTTTGTAATCTGGACCCCACCTTCACTCCAACAGCAGCAGGAGACCACATCATTTGTTTATTTATTATTTTAAGATTAGATTAGATTAGATTAGATTAGATTAATACTAGTTCCATGGATCATGAATACGATATTTCATAATGATGTGGAAAGAGTCAAATTTTCCAATACATGACATAATTAAGTTAATTTAACAACATAATTAAGTTAATATAACAACTTTTTTATTTTTTGTTTTTTTTTTAATTTTTAATTTTTTTCTTAATTTATATCTAAAAATTCCTCTATGGAGTAGGAGTAGTAGTCATTCAGAAATTCTTTTATTTCTTCTTAAACACTTGTTGGTTATCTGTCAGACTTTTGGTACTATTTGGTAAGTGACCAAAGACTTTAGTGACAGTATAATTCACCCCTTTCTGTGCCAAAGTTAGATTTAATCTTGAATAGTGAAGATCATCCTTTCTCCTAGTATTGTAGTTATGCACACTGCTATTACTTTTGAATTGTAGAAGTAATTTACTTACTTAATTGCGCGTTGTACTTTTGTAGTTTATTAATTAATTTCCTTGCATGTTTGTGTATTTATGAGCCACAGTTCTGAAAAAAAAAGATGACTTAGAGATCTTTCGTATGGATAAGAGCTGTGAATTTTGTGTTCAGATGCGAGCTCAGTTGGTGATCCTTGATTCAAACCTCCAGGCGATTATGCCTTTGGTCGCACAGCTTTTGGCTGTTGCCAGTGGGTCTCACTGTGGCAGGCCGGATCCATGGGATGTCCACTATGTCCCGTGTGTCTTCCAACTGGTCTGTTGCTGTGGTTGGGCTAGTTATTGCTGTGCTGAGGTTGCTCCTTTACTCATGATGGACTGGGAGGTCATTTCAAGGTGTGGCAGGCAGTGAAAGACATTCTGGGGGACTGATCAGTGGTCCCAGTTGGTCTGAATAAAAGGTTGGGATTATTGCAGTTGGGAGCTTCAATGTCTGGCGCAGGATGGAGCTCCTTGTGCAATGCCTGCCAAGGGGGAGAATTGTACAGTCCACTCTGTGTGCATACCACAGAATCATCCCGGACATGGAACAGGTCCTTTCAGAGACCATAAATAGCATACAGGGCAGCCAACAGCAAGTGGTGGCTCATGTTGGTACTAATGATGTGTGTCGCTTTCGATCAGAGATTCTCTCTGGTTTCTACTGATTATACGAACTGTAAAAACAGCCAGTCTCACCTGTGAGATAAAGTGAGAGCTCACCGTCAGTAGCATTGCTGACAGAAGCGACTTTGGGCTTTTGGTACAGAGCCAAATAATAGGTCTAAATCAGTGGCTCATATGGTTCTGTGACTGTGTAGCTACAAAGCCCTTATCTTGTGCCACAGGGTGGGGGGTGGGGGTATCAGGTTCTGCATAATAGATCGGGGACTTTTAAATACAGGAGGTGGGCACATGGGTAGCAGATCCTGCGTGGAGTGGACTGGGTAGTTTTTTAGGTTGTGAAAGGGTTGCAGAAGTGTAAAAACAGGAGTTCAGTCTCAAATGCTGTGGGTCAAACACAAGATGAGGGTAAACTTAACATAGGTATTATAATTGAAAGCAGCTATGTTCAGAAAGAGCCACAAGCTCCAAGTGCTCATAGAAAGCAGTGAAGCAGAAATCGTTACAGGTATACGATAAATCGCACAAATCTAAGGGCTGTCAATTCAACTAAATACCCAGGAATTACAGTTATGAGCAACTGAAACTGGAAAGATCACAGATACTATTCTGGGGAACTTGTAACAAAGACTGCAGCACTTTGTTGGCAGAACACTTAGTAGATGCGACAAACCCACTAAAGAGACAACCTACATTACACTTGTCCATCCTCTGATATTGCTGCGCAGTGGGGGATCCTTACCAGGTAGGATTGATGGAGGACATCGAAAAAGTGCAAAGAAGGGCAGCCGTTTTGTGTTATCGCGCAGTAGGGGTGAGAGTATCACTGATATGATACATGAGTTGCGGTGGTAGTCACTGAAACAAAGGTGGTTTTCTTTGCAGCGAGATCTATTTACGAAATTTCAATCACCACCTTTCTCTTCTAAATGCGAAAATATTTTGTTGACACCCACTTACATAGGGAGAAATTATCATCATAATAAAATAAGAAACCAGAGCTCAATTGGAAAGATTTAGGTATTCCTTTTCCCCACACGCCCTTTGAGAGTGGAATGGTAGAGAAGTAGTATGGAAATGGTTCGATGAACCCTCTGCCAGGCACTTAAATGTGAATTGCAGCGTAACCATGTATATGTAGAAGTAGGCTTAAGTCAGAGGAAAGCTCAGTTGAAAATTTTACAAAGGACCTAACTGTGATCAGACAGTATGGATTAAATACATTTGGTGTAGGAATGTTTATTGCTGTCAGCAGTAGTTCTGCCTTAACACTATTCAATTGGATATATATATATATATATATATATATATATATATATATATATACACAAAGATTCCAAGACTTACCAAGCGGGAAAGCGCCGGCAGACAGGCACATGGACAAAACACACAAACACACACACACACACACACACACACAGAATTGCTAGCTTTCGCAACCGATATGGATGTGTGTGTGTGTGTGTGTGTGTGTGTGTGTGTGTGTGTGTGTGTGTGTGTGTGTGCGCGCGCGCGCGAGTGTACATCTGTCCTCTTTTTTTCCCCTAAGGGAAGTCTTTCCGCTCCCGGGATTGGAATGACTCCTTACCCTCTCCCTTAAAACCCACATCCTTTCGTCTTTCCCTCTCCTTCCTGAAGAAGCAACCATCGGTTGCGAAAGCCAGCAATTCTGTGTGTGTGTTTGTGTGTTTTGTTCATGTGCCTGTCTGCCGGCGCTTTCCCGCTTGGTAAGTCTTGGAATCTTTGTTTTTAATATATTTTTCCCATGTGGAAGTTTCTTTCTATTTTATTTACATCATTATATATATAGCCCAGACCATTATTTAAATATTCGGTAGTACATAAATGTTAGCTTAAAAAGGCAAATTGGTACAAGATGCTTACCAGCATCCTCCTAAGATGGAGTTCTGGATTAGATTGCCTTCAGTCATGTTTTAATGAGTCTTACTATTTAATTTTGATTAAAAAAAACCAGGCTCTAACATCATTTTTCTGTTAGTCAGACTGTATTAGTTATAAGGATTATCCCATTAAATACCCTTCTTGGAATAACTTATATGAAGGTAGAAAGATCAGCCCCTTATACTCTTCACTTGTCTCACAAATGTTGGCGAAGAAAAACCTTAATTGCTTTGTAACAGAAAAGTGTCACTCTCCTAATTAAAATTCTATGAAGGCTTTTGCATCTTGTACTTCTGTAACAAAGACAAATGTATCCCTTTTATTGTACAAGGTGCAGCAGCATTCATAGCATAATTTAACTTCCGTAGTACAATGACGTATTGCAGGAATGCGTGCCAGCTTGTGCCGCATTCATGTACTAATGAGCTGCTGTTTCGAGCGTGACAGTGATATGGAGCAGTGGAGTGCACAGCATCGTGCCATTGCTGTTGAAAGTTATTTCAAGAATAATTACTCTGTTATTGCTACCCAGCATCTAGTTTGGCGACATTTCAACTTGGGACATCATGGGAAAGTTCCAGATGGCGGACCATTGTGAGGTGGGTATGTGCATTTCGAACAACAGCTTCTGTTTGCAATGGTAAACCAGGAAGAAGTGAAAGAACTGTGGAGACACCAGAAGCCGTGGAAAATGTTTGTGCAGCACTATTGCATAGCCCCAAAAGATCTGCTCGGCATCATGTGCAAACTGTGCATATGTCCGATCACTCATTCAGGAGAATATAGCACAAAGATCTCCATTTTCATCCATATAAGCTGCAGATTTTTCAGGAAATTAGGTCTCACAATTGGGTTTCATGTGAAAGATTCTGCTTAACCATGTGTGATCTCCTTTGTCAAAATTCACAAATGCTGCACACCATCCTGATGTCAGATGAAGCTCATTTCAAGCTATGTGGTTCAGTGAATACACAGAATATGCATTATTGGAGTGATGTAAACCCGCATGAACTGCACATCAAGCCCTTGCACAGTTCTCTTGTCACATTGTCACAGTGGGGTGTGGAGTTGCTTCCTTTGGGATTACTGGCCCTTACTTCTTTGAGGATGACTGTGATGTGGTTGTAACTGTCACCAGCGAACGCTACCTAAAGATGCTGCAAGACTTTGTTCTTCACCATTCAGGTATGGTCAGTGTGTATGTGGAAAAATTATGGTTTCAACAAGATGGAGCGACTTTGCATAGAGCCAGAATTTGCATGGATTTCTTGTGACAGACATTTACCAGTAGAGTAATTTCCTGATTTGACGACATTTCCTGCCTGCCTTGCTCACCTGACCTTTCATGTGCAAACTTTTTCCTTTGGGGCTATCTGAAGCAAGAAGTGTTCTGAACATGTTGTGCCACCATTCCTGAGTTGAAGGATCACATCAGAACTGCCATCAGCAATGTCCCAGGGAATGTGTTATTCTGAGTTATGGAAAGCTTCCAACGTTGCCTAGATGAATGTGTTGTGCAGAGGGGGCATCATTTGACAGGAGTCATAACTGCCCTACTTTAGTATGTAAGGCCCCCAAAATAGCACCATCTGTCATAGGGAGTATTTAACAGCTCACAACTTTTGTATACTTGATACACTACTCCTGCAGAAAGAGGAAGGAATATACAGTTGGTATCCTTTAAGAGGGAATTAGAATGAGTCTACAATTTAAAAAATAATGGTTTCTTTGATTTAGAACGCTGCTTGCTGGGAGACCACTCCCATGGCTCACTCACAGTACCATCCATGTAGCTGGGCTAGCATTGTCCACACAGTTAAGGACTGCTGATAAACATCTCGTCAACATTGCCTGTAACCCTCAACCAATGGGAGCACAAGAAATTGCTCACGTAAGGCCTCAGTATCTGGGAGCAACTGCTGGGTCAAGATGAGCTTGCGTGCTCTCGCTCTCGCTCTGCTGCTGCTGGAGGTTCCCAACCAGTTCTTTTTCTTACGCTCCTATGATCCACTCAAAACTTAGGCTGTAATCATCTCTTCAGCCATCCATCGTCTTCACTGTGTGGGCCCTACGTACCTCTAAATTTGCAATATATATGACATCTTGTTAATAGATTTTATGCTTATTATTACAAAACCAACCTTCCAGAATGCCCACGTCCTGACCTGACCACCTCCCACCATGTACAGATTGTTTGCAGATAATGTTGTTGTTTACCATCTAGTAAAGTCATCAGAAGATCAATACAAATTACAAAATTATTGACTGAACATTGTGTGAAAAGTAGCAACTGAAACTGATCAACAAAAGTGTGAGGTCCTATACACGAGCATTAAAAAGAATACACTAAATTTGGTTATGTGATAAATAATACAAATTTAAAGATTATAAATTCAACTAAATGCCTAGGGACTGAAAGGCAAAACAAAGACTGTTTTACTGGAAGAAGGCTTAGAAAATGCCACAGATCTGCTAAAGTGACTGCCTACAATATGCTTGTCTGCCTCTGCAAGAGTTTTGTTGTACATTATGAGGTCTTTATCAGACAGCATTGACAAAGGTCATAGAAAAAGTTGAATGGAGGACAGCTCATTTTGTATTATTGCAAAATAGAGGAAAGAGTGTCACACATATGATTTGTGAGCTGGGGTGACAATCATTAAAACAAAGGCATTTTTCATGGTGATGAGATCATTTCACAAAATATCAATCACCATTTTGTACTACAAACGTGTTTATATTTTGTTGACTTCCACTCACATATGGATAAATGACCATCTTAATAAAATAACAGTAATAAGCACTCACAGCACAGAAAGATTTTCCCACATGCTATTCGAGAGTGGAAGCACAAAAAATAATCAAAGTGGTTCTGTGAACCATCTGCCAAGCACCTGAATGTGATCTGCAGAGTACTGATGTAGTGTAAATGTATGCTTCTGTAGATTATACTGCAAACTTAAGTCTAATCACAAAGATTAATTTTTTTTTACTCAGTGGACAAAATATATCAATAAGTTATTAACAAATCTCAATGAGGTCTCTGCGTAGTGCATGAATGTGTTGACATAACATCAGTGTCCATGATTTACAGCAAATGTGTATTTAAATTTCCAGAACTGAGTCTTTTTTCTCAATGTTGAGGCACTCAAACAAAAGTGCTAACAGCAACATAGTAAATAAACTCTCTTCTCCTGTAGTAACAAGGACATCTTGGAAGGCTAATTTATGAAACTATATGTTGATGTCTATACAATACCACACAGGGGTTTGTAAAGGTGTAAACCCGGCATTGTTTGGTAAAATTTCTGCAGTCGCTGCACTCAACACACTTCTCTTCACTGCAGACATGTTTAATAAGTGATGAAATGATATTTTGTGAGCACAGAGGTTCTGGATTGTAAAAGAAATTGTATACTACAATATTAAGAAAAACCTGCAATTGTTCAACAAGCACTGAGCACTGATTATCACCATGGTTACTTCAACATGCTTGCTCTCCCCAAATACTGAAGGGCAAAACAGAAATTACCAACTTTCAAAGATGGACAACTAGTCTGAAACAAAGGGAAAATGAAAGCAAACATCTTGATGGTCCCAAAGTTTTACATAGTTTGATGAGGAGGGAGTGTGTGTGTATATGCGGGAAAACGCCGGCAGACAGGCAGAAGAACAAAACACACAAACACACACACAGAATTACTAGCTTTCGCAACCGATGGTTGCTTCTTCAGGAAGGAGAGGGAAAGACGAAAGGATGTGGGTTTTAAGCGAGAGGGTAAGGAGTCATTCCAATCCCGGGAGCGGAGTACCAAGTTGACCTGCTGCATTACCTCACACTGTTTTACTCCCCCATGCCATACAGAGAGAACCGTTTTACTTTGTGTATAACATTAAGCTCTTAAATTATATTGTATACTTTCTGCAAGGTAATTTGTCTCTTAGTTTACATTTCACATTACAGTTTCATTTCTAGAAGTAACTTTTTGAACAGCAGCAACAATCAGTCTTACTAAAGAAACTTGCACTAAACTACTTTATGAAATTTATTTGCGAATGAAAGCACCACTTTCTCTCCAGTAAAGAGAATTAATTTTGAACAATAGCTTCTCTTTGTTAGAATACATCTTTATTTGTTCCATATTTCTGAAAGCTCTCCTCTTCAGAATAGAATAAATTTGTTAGATGGTTTTCAAATGTCAATAAAACAAACTAACATTAGTGCAACGCCAGATATACATATCCATCACACTTAGAGGTGATGCTATAAAGTAGCTGGTGTTAAATTAGTGCAAAAATAAACTCTGATTAAGCTGAACTACATCTCGTGGATCAATTCACTTTCAACTGCAGTCATCAGCTCACAGACTAATGACGTTAAAGATTTTGATGAAAAACATGTTGAGAAGTAGTAAATAATAAGAAAAATGTAGTTGACTCAAAATAATGGTAAGTAAATACACTGCTCAAATTCAAAATAATTTTTTCAACCTTTAAGGTTAGGTTACAGAAATTTAAACAATGTAAGTAATCAATACAAATAATAATTGCTTCCATAAGAATTACATGAGAGAACTCATAATTAATGTGAAATAGTTTAAAAGCATTTAATACTTATTGACAAAATAAGCAAGAGTATTAATAGTGAAGAGTAAGTATATGGAGTTCAATGGCCACCAATAACCAATGAGCATCTTTTATGGTAATGTTTTGTAGCCTGAAATGGAGTAACTACACAATTGATATTAAATTTTTCACAAGTCAGTGTTCACAGGAGGGCAATAATTTAATTATCGAATGTCTAGTTCATAAGTAAACAGCAATGACAGCTTTGTGTGCACTGAAGAATTGAACTAGTAAATACATGTAGGTCAATGAGCAATGACATCTTTACTGACCAACCAGCAACCAGTGCAAACATACACATCTGTCAGACTCTGCATTAATAGTTTCTCTAGCGAAGAATAACAATGGCTTTAAAAGCTGCAAACTGTTGAAACTTCCGTCCATACAGAAAACTACCTAAATCTCTGACCAATGATATATAATATTTGTGTTTCCATCATGTTCACAATACAGCTGACAGCCTAATACACTGGCACAGTTGACAATAGTTTGGGTACAAGAGTCAAACTGACCAAACAAGCTAACAGCCAACATAAGATAGCCATGACCAGTATGAAATGGTGTCTTTTCTATGATATCAATCATAAAGATAATTATGACAATACTATGTTTTGAAAACATACTGAATACACCACTTGCTGTTTGCCTAACATTGTGAGCCCCAGTGGGGTAGGCAACTTTAAGTGTGCATGAACCTTACGATTTTTTTTATTTTTATTTATTTATTTTAAGGATATTTAATGGCAATGAGTTACAACAAGCTTAACACATGTTTTACAAAAGAGCAAACTCTTTCTTGGAATTAAAATAAAAAATTTAAACTAACATTTTGTCAATTACTGTGCTACTGATAGAACTAAAAGTGAGAGAGTGTCTGTTGCAATCAATCACATAAAACCAGCCACTGACTCCTTTGTGCATGCTGCTGCTAACATTGAGATTTTATGCTGTAGGATACTGACTCAAGAGAATTTCCAGCAATAATTTATCTACACCTGTGGAGACACAAATAGCAAACCTTTTTATATTTTCAACCAGTTTCACAAGATGAAACCTTCAATAGTAATCTACAATGTATGGTTAATAAGTGCGGACTAAGTGCAATAATAGTTTTGACAGGTGATTTAGCAGTGTTGGTAAGCATGTGTCATGGTAACTTCAATCAACATAAAACCTCTTGCATCTGAAAAGTTAATGTTACATAACATATCATTTTTATGAACCAGATTCATTTTCTAAACTATGGTCAAAATTCATTTCCAGTCAACAAAGCTTATACAATTGGTGCTTGAAGTTCTGCCATTTTCTCAAGATCAGTGCACTTTCGTGCAGAGACAATAATGGTATGTTATTTGTCATGATTAGGTCAGCCATAAAAGAGAACGGGTGAGTCAGTTATTTAGCCTCGCTGCCAGGCAATTGTTGGAGAACCTTTCCCAAACAGCAACACGGAATGACAGAAACCCAATTGATGCTCAATCTATATTCCAGCAAGCCACATTTATCAGCTGATAGCTACTACCTTGGCAGTAATAGAAACTAGATGATGCTTTCAACTCAGGTAATGGCTCGTGTCAGCACATAAAATTATTTATCACCTGATCTGTGAGCTACGAGTCCACCACTTCCACTGGATCGCAAAATTGGTGAAAACTGCTAGCCTTTCTGGTGAGATGGTGCGAGAACTCTGATTATGCAGCATCTTTCCCACAATTGATCGCAGTCCTCTTGTCTGTTCCCTGATGGAAGTACTAAACCAAAAGTTTTTTTTCATTTCTGTGGCTGTTAAATTATATGTTGTACATTTATTACACACCTTGGAAGATTCATGTGTAGTTCTTATCATGAAATAATATTTTAACTTTCTTTTGCCTCAAAAGTGTTACAAATGCACATGTTGAGCAATTTTGTTTGACACTTCTCAGTAGATTGAACAAAATAAGAAAATCCTTTGTAAACTGAGCAGGCATGCTGCTGAATAAATGACTATTTCTAAATGTGACACACAATTCAGCTGTTCACATGGTAATATACAAGATTAAAAGGCCAAAGATGTGAGTCGATGAATCAGAGCAACAAAAAATAAAATGATGACAGTACCTTTACTGCGTGTATATAACTATGTGATATATTCTACAGAAAAATCTGGAAAAATTCAACATGAGATGTGATGTGCATGTACACAATACCAGAAACAGTGACTTGTTGGAATTGCCTTCCTCAAGACTTACTTTAGTCTGTAATAACTATAACTATTTGAGCATAAAATTTTTCCAATAAATTACGATATTGAATTCGTACAGTACCACTAAATAGACATTAAAGCATATTACAAACTTGGCTGTAATACAAAGAATTCTATTCAACTGAATATGTTTTTCTTAAGTGACAAAGAAAATCTTTTAGTTCTTAAATAAGTTAGTTATTTTATGTGTTATTTTATGTAATGTAATTGGTATTGGATGTAACTCGATTCCACTGTAAACCTTTATGAAGTCAACTGTATGAAAAAAATACTTACCGAGAAATAAAATGTTCTATTCTAATCTAGTAAGAATTCAAACAAAAAATTGAGATTCATTCTCAACTGGATGCACAATGCTGTGGAATTTATGTCTGTTACAGTATAGATGAATTAGGATTCCCAGTATTTTTGTCTCTATGAAACACTCCACACAAGTCAAATGTGCCTGTGGCCATTCACATTATTCTTGTTTTCATGTGCTCAACATCCTCTGTTAGTCGAACCTGATATATAATATGACAGTATTTTCAAATGAATATCACAATTTTCGAAGTCATTACTTCTCAAATTTATCACTGTAGCTTTCTGGCAATTATCACAGATTCATTTAGTAAGCTTGACACACTCAACAAACTCCAGCAACAGAACTACAAGAAACAAGAAAGTCATTGCACGTTACTGATAGAATTAGTGTTGAAATTCCAAGAGCAAATGTTCGAAGAAAAGTTGGTCAGCTTATTCCTTCCTCCCATATATGTCCCACAAAATGATCACAACAAGAAAACTGGAAACCTCAGAGCTCATATGGATACTTACCAACAGTTGTTTATCCTGAGAAATGGAAAAGGTAAGGTGGAAATGATAGTGGTACCAAAGTGTCCTCAACCGCAAATCGGTAGTTGGTAGGCAGTGTATGGACATAAACTGTGAAATTATGAGACAGAAGTGTTAGCTCGTACTTACCTTCAGGAGATGACATATTTGATACTGCCCGTTGACATATACTTGGCTGTCAAGAACAATCTGAAGAACCTGTAAGTGAGTTCAGGGTAGGTTGTAATGAGAAATAACTGTTAAGAAATAAATTCAATGCAATGTGGCATTTCCACATTAATTAGCACTGTAGTTAGCCAATCAGACCATTCTGCATGCAAATTCAAGCAGCCCACCCCAGATGGTGTCAGCAAATGTGTTCTGCATTTGGTTTCCTAAAACCGAACAAGAGAGTGATACAAAAAAGTGGACATTGGACAGTACTAAGAATTGAACCTGAGCCAAAGGCTGAGCAGTCTCATGCACAATCATCTACAACATAAGAACAACTGACACTAATTGTATCTGGTGGGCCACTTGAATTCGCACTTACATCACCCTAATTGTCTAACTTCAAAGCTATTAACCCCAAAATGATGCAACTTTTTTGCATTTTTTCCTCAACCATTATTTCTCAGCACAACCTAACCCTTATAATCTTCTCAGGCTGTTTCTGTCCACCCAGTATAAAAGTATACAATGCAGTCCTTACTTTTGCAACTATAACTTCTTCATCAGGAAGGAGTGAGGGATAGGTTAGAAAGGTTTCAAAATGAAGGACAAGTCACTTAGCAAATAGGAAGAGAGAAACACTCCTGTTTTAATGGTGAGGGGGGGGGGGGGGGGGGGAAGGAAAAATATGTAAATGTAGAGGTACCTGAAATTATATTTAAGTTTAATATTATTATTAACATGTTGTATACCGGTATGCCAGTTTATTTAGAATAATAGCTGCAGAGGATTCCAGATGTGGTGTTACTGTCCAGTTTTTTAATTAAGTGAAGCTGCATACAATGGTATTTCATGAATATGTAAGTTCTCAGAGGTTAGGTTTCACTTCATGAGCCAGTAAATAAGGACATGTGCCGCTGTGGAAAGTGTTTATTAGGGATTTAGTGAGTTGCGGAGTAATAAAGTAAGTGTTATTCCACATCGTCTATGATTTGGTTTCTATTACTTAAAAAGTCTTTGAACCATTCACATATCTGACAAAGAGAGGACACAACATTGGGATCACAGATTTACTTCAAACTTTGTACACCTTCAGTAGGCCATTAAAACAACATAATGTGCAAGTAGTAAGATGCACTACTCCAGCAATTCTGAGAAAATTGCAAGAGAAGTTTTATGTGTCTCTTATGTGGCTTAAGTCTCCGTGCATAGGAGATGGTTGTTAGAGTTCATGGTGGTCAAGCGATCAGCATTTGAACTGCATGAAACGAACATCTATGAGGTGATGGTTCAATTTGTGGTCAGACTTAAATTACAATTTTCTTATTTTCCATCATTGATCATTTTATTTTATTTATACGACATTCAAGAGATAATGTAACGAAAAAAGCATGTGTGTTTGCATAAAGTTTGAATTTATGTTTTCCATCTCTGTACAACAAAAACCATCCTGCAACATATGGTGTCGAAAGAGCATCCAACATCCAACAAGTAACTGTACATTACTCTTGTGGGCTGGCACATTGTGAATTACTATATTACTGATTGTGAATAATGTCATTCATATCACTATTTATTGAGGTTTGGCTGGGCTTTCCAAGGGTATCCCTCATCCTTCAAAATTTATTTGTAAATAGTTGTTGTTGTTGTTGTTGTTGTTGTTGTTGGTCTTCAGTAAAGAGACCGGTTTGACGGAACTCTCCCAGCTACTGCACCCTACAATCTTCTGAATCTGCTTAGTGTATTCATCTCTTGGTCTCCCTCTATGATTTTTACCCTCCATGCTGCCCTCCAATGCTAAATTGGTGATCCCTTGATGCCTCAGAACATGTCCTACCAACCGATCCCTCCTTCTAGTCAAGTCATACCACAAATTCCTCTCCTTCCCAATTCTATTCATTACCTCCTCTTTAGTTACGTGATCTATCCATCTAATCTTCAGCATTCTTCTGTAGCGACGCATTTTGAAAGCTTCTATTCTCTTCTTGCCGAAACTATTTATTGATGCTGAAGGCCACCAGTTTGGACATAATCACATTTGCAAAGTACATTTATTTTTCCAATTGGACTTTAAGCTTTCCATTTCCAGAAATTTAACATTGTAGAATGGGAAATAAATTTTCTATGAGGCTTCAAAGTGTGTATACATTTTTTTGACGCACCCTGTACATTTAGAAAAGATTTCCTGACACTTAAATCTATACTTCATGTTAACAAATTTCTCTTCTTCCGAAACGCTTTCCTTGACATTTGCAGCCTACATTTTATACCCTCTCTACTCCGACCCCCATCAGTTCTTTTGAACCCCACATAGCGCAACACATCTATTACTTTAAGTGTCTCATTTCGTAATCTAATTCCCTCAGCATCACCTCATTTAATTAGACTACATTCCATTATTCTCGTTTTGCTTTTGTTGATGTTCATCTTATATCCTCCTTTCAAGACACTATCCATTCTGTTCAACTGTTCTTCCACGTCTTTTGCTGTCTCTGACAGAATTACAATGTTATCGGCGAACCTCCAAGTTTTTATTTCTTCTCCATGGATTTTAATCCCTACTGCAAATTTTTCTTTTGTTTCCTTTAATGCTTGCTCAATATACAGCCTGAATAACATTGGGGATAGGCTACAACCCTGTCTCACTCCCTTCCCAACGACTGCTTCCCTTTCATGCTCATCGATTCTTATAACTGCCATCTGCTTTCTGTACAAATTGTAAATAGCCTTTCGCTCCCTGTATTTTACCCCTGCCACCTTCAGAACTTGAGAGTATTTCAGTCAACATTGTCAAAAGCTTTCTCTAAGTCTACAAATGCTAGAAACGTAGGTTTGCCTTTCTTTAATCTGTCTTCTAAGATAAGTCATAGTGACAGTATTGCCTCACATGCTCCAACATTTCTACGGAATCCGAACTTATCTTCCCCAAGATCATCTTCTACCAGTTTTTCCACTTGTCTGTAATGAAATCGCATCAGTATTTTGTAACTGTGACTTAT
This sequence comes from Schistocerca gregaria, assembly GCF_023897955.1. Taxonomy (NCBI): domain Eukaryota; kingdom Metazoa; phylum Arthropoda; class Insecta; order Orthoptera; family Acrididae; genus Schistocerca; species Schistocerca gregaria. The sequence goes on along the minus strand of NC_064920.1, from coordinate 1,045,383,211 downwards.
TAAGCTAATACTTCGGTTATTTTCACGCCTGTCAACACCTGCTTTCTTTGGGATTGGAATTATTATATTCTTCTTGAAGTCTGAGGGTATTTTGCCTATCTCATACATCTTGCTCATCAGATGGTAGAGTTTGGTCAGGATTTGCTCTCCCAAGGCTATCAATAGTTCTAATGGAATGTTGTCTACTCCAGGGGCCTTGTTTCGACCTAGGTCTTTCAGTGCTCTGTCAAATTCTTCACGCAGTATCACATCTCCTATTTGATCTTCATCTACGCCCTTTTCCATTTACATGATTGCACTCAAGTACATCGCCCTTGTATAGATCCTCTATATACTCCTTCCACCTTTCTGCTTTCCCTTCCTTGCTTAGAATTGGGTTTCCACCTGAGCTCTTGATATTCATACAAGTCTTTCTCTTTTCTCCAAAGGTCTCTTTAATTTTCCTGTAGGCAGTATCTATCTTACCCCTAGTGATATATGCCTCTACATCCTTACATTTGTCCTCTAGCTATTCCTGCTTAACCATTTTGCACTTCTTGTTGATCTCATTTTTGAGGCACTTGAACTCCTTTTTGCCTGGTTCATTTACTGCATTTTTCTATTTTCTCCTTTCATCAATTAAAATCAATATCTCTTCCATTACTCAAGGATTTTTACTAGCCCTTATCTTTTTACATTTCTACTAGCCCTCGTCTTTTTACCTACTTGATCCTCTGCTGCCTTCACTATTTCGTCTCCCAAGGCTACCCATTCTTCTCCCACTGTATTTCTTTTTCCTGTTCCTGTCAATTGTTCCCTAATGCTCTCTCTGAAACTCTCTACAACCTCTGATTCTTTCAGTCTATCCAGGTCCCATCTCCTTAAATTCCCACCTTTTTGCAGTTTCTTCAGTTTTAATCAACAGTTCATAACCAAAAGATTGTGGTCAGAGTCCACATCTACCCCTGGAAATGTCTTACAATTTAAAACCTGATTCCTAAATCTCTGTCTTACCATCATATAATCTAATTGAAACCTTCCAGTGTCTCCAAGCCTCTTCCATGTATACAACCTTCTTTTGTGATTCTTAAACCAAGTGTTATGTATGATTAAGTTATGCTCTGGGCACTATGCTACCAGTTGGCTTCCTTTTTCATTCCTTACCCCCAGTCCATACTCATCTATTACTTTTCCTTTTCTTCCTTTTCCTACTATCAAATTCCAGTTCCCCCACGTGCCCAATGACTATTAAATTTTTGTCTCCCTACACTATCTGAATAATTTCTTATAGCCCATCATACATTTCTTCCATCTCTTTGTCATCTGCGGAGCTAGTTGGCATATAGACTTGTACTACTGAGGTTGGCATGGGCTTTCTGTCTATTTGGCTACAATAATGTGTTCACTATGCTGTTTGTACTAGCGGACCACACTCCTATTTTTTTTATTCATTATTAAACTTACACCAGCATTATCCTAATTTATTTTGTATTTATAACCCTGAATTCACCTGACCAGAAGTCTTGTTTCTCCTGCCACCAAACTTCACTATTTCCCACTACATCTAACTTCAACCTATCCATTTCCCTTTGTAAATTTTCTAACCTACCTGCCTGATTAAGGGATTTGACATTTCATGCTCCGATCCATAGAACGCCAGTTTTCTTTCTCCTGATAACGACATGCTCCTCAGTAGACCCCGCCCGGAGATCCAAATGGGTGACTATTTTACGTCTGTAATATTTTAACCAAGAGGATACCATCATCATTTAACCATACAGTAAAGCTGCATGCCCTTGGGAAAAATTATGGCTGTAGTTTCATCTTGCTTTCAGCCGTTCACAGTACCAACAGAGTGAGGCCATGTTGGTTAATGTTACAAGGTCAGATCAATCAAATATTAAATAGTCAAATAACATATGAAATTCATGACAACTTCAAGAAAATGCACATTTTTTCCATTATATTACTTCTCAAATGTCATATAAATGAAGTGACTCTGTGGCAGTAAGGAGGAGGCTGGGGCGGATGGACGGATAGGGGGAGGGATAGTAGAGTAGAAGTGAGGGACAGTGAAGTGCTGCTGGGGAGTGCACAGGGAGAAGATGGAAAGAAGTTAGGGCAGCTATGTGAGTTTGGGGGGTTAGACAGAGGACAGGGCAGAGGAGGTGGGAGGGGAATGAAGAAGGAAAGAAGTAAAAAGACTGGGTGCGATGGTGGAATGAGGGCTGTGTAGTGCTGGAATGGGAACAGGGAAGGGGCTGGATGGCTGAGGATAATGGCTCAGCAGCCAGAGACTATGGTCGTGCGTGTGTGTGTGTGTGTGTGTGTGTGTGTGGGCGCACACGTGCTTGTGTGTGTTGGTGTTGTTCTATCCCTGACAAAGGCCTTGTTGGCCGAAAGCACATTTTATGACAGTGTTTTTGTTGTGCCTATCTGCAACTCAACATCTCCACTATATGGTGAGTAGCAACTTTCCTTTTCATAATATTGTTACATTCCACCCTGGATTTTCCATTGTTCAGTTACATAATAGACGCGTAAAAGTTATCTTGCATTTAACTCTGAATTGTCACAGTCATGTACATTACTACTTGCACATTATGTTGTTTTAATAGCCATATATAGATGTACAAACTTTAAGTAAATCCATGATCCCAACATTGTGGCATCCCCTTGTGATATCCTTTTTTGTATACTCAGGCCTTTGTTAACAGTATGCTGTGTGGCACTGAGTCATATGTTTCCTGGAAATCTAGGAATACTTAATTTGCCTGATGCCCTCCACATTGCAGGATATCGTGCAAGTAAAGAGCAAGTTGAGTTCTGCTTGAGCGAAGCTTTATTTGTAATTGGCTTCTAGGCACTGGAACTTTCACTGTAATTTCACTGTAATTTGAATCCGGCCTCTTCTGGTGTATTTTATCCATTTTTCTGCTGTAGAGCAGTTGCGTAAAATTCACCAATCATAGTGAAGCTCTTTCCATGGAAATCAATAAGAACAATCCTCTTAAGGCCAAGAAAACACTAGTGGAAGTCCTTGTGGAAGACGAAAAGAACTTGTCCGTTTTGGTGAAAAGCAACCAGTCTCCTCCTACTCATTTCATTACTGCTTAATTTATGGTGTGAAGTGGTCCACTCAAGTCATCACACTAACAAATTAGTGCTCAAAATCAATAGGAACTTTTTTTAGTGGCCTAAACATTGATGAGAATTTCTTTTGGAGATTTGCTCTTTATTATCATTCAACAAATTACCATTCATCTTCCACAAACGTTTCTCTCAGTCAACTCTTGGCATAGAATAGACTGTTCTCTTTCTTTATAAATAATTAAGGAGTAAAGGGGGCAACACAAAATGATGAGACTGTAGTTCAGGAGTTCTGTTTTGTGAGGAATGGACTGGTGGTACCTCAAAATTTGAAGGTCATTGTGGAAGGAGGGGTGAGATCCAGAGAAGCGAGTTTTTATGGTTCAGTGATCTCCCACCACTGACCACTCCATCCATAACTCTATCATACCTCTATTCACATCAGCCCACTGACACCATCAACATTACCTGTGTTTTGACAGCTGCCATCCCTTCGTCGAAATTTCTTTTCCCAGTATGCTGAAGATCTCACAGAGGCCTCTCCAGGGAGGCACTATTCGTCACACCTAGTCCTCAAACAGATTTCCAGCGCCATATCCTCCCACATCCCTAATCCTCCCACCACCCAAAAGAATCAGCCAGAAAGGAGCACCATCCCAGATCGGACCAACTGAACCACGGCCTTCATCAGGTATTCGACTGTCATCATACACAACAGTGAGGGACATCCTTCCCACAACCCTTCTCACCCTCCTAAAGTGGTAATCTGCCACCCAACAAACCTATATAACATCCTGGTCCGTCCCTATGCCATTCCCACTTCCAAGCCCTGCTCACAAGTGTCATATCCTTGTGAAAGACCCTTGTGCATGACCTGTCCAGTTCATCCACACAGCACATCCCACTCTAGTCCTGTCCCATCGGGGGCCAAGACTACTTATTGCAGCAGCCATGTCATATACCACCTCTACCCAACCCACTCAACACAACCCATCACCCTACCCTATAACAAATACAAAATTAAACTCATTTCAGTATCATATTTATGCCAAGCAAAAAACTTGTTTTCTTGTCATAGTATTCTAATGGTTGAATACTGTTCATAGTATGAACAAATGTACCTTCTATCAAACACACAGAGAAAACCTAAGGAACTAAGTGAGTAATGATCACTTGAGAATTTAACTACAAAATGTGAACTAATAATGATTACCTGGTTACCAAAAAGCTGCCATTTATAGGTATGCAAACATCCTGTTTTCAAATTAAACTGCAGAAAGAGGAAAGATAAACAACATTTTAACATTCCACTGCCAAAATGGCTTTGAGAGATGGAACAGAAGCTTGGATTGAGCACTAACAGCTGATTGTGGTTTTTACAAAGCATCCAGTCAGGCATTTCAGCAAAGTCAGAGGAAACCTCAATCTGTGTGGTCACACAAGATTTTGAATCTTACTCCTACCAAATGTAGTTTCAGTGGTTTTGTTGTTGCACCAACTCAATCTGTTATACATTAAGGGAACACTGAAGGATGTGGAATGAGGAGGTCATTATAGATGGATCACAAGTTTGGATTGGGGAAAGAAATCAGCAAAGTCCTTTTCAAAGGAACTACTGTGGTATTAGTCTGGATCAGTTTAAGGCACCCATAGGATATATAAATCTGGACAGTCACTTGAGGATTGAAACTGCTGTCCTTTGAATGTGATTCCAGTGCCTTACCACTACATTATCTCAGTTTGTAATAGTCATCTTAGTTGTATCTCTTCATCACAGCAGATAGGATCCCTCCCAATCTTGGGTCTGAGTGCCCTGCCACTCCTTTCCAAACTTCCTCAGTCCACTTCCTCTGTCTTCCCCAAAGGAGTTAACAGTTACAAAAGCTAGGATAGTTTATTCTACTTTAATTTGTGTCTATATGCAGTAACTGTAGTTTTGTCCCCTGGAGATAAAAATGGTCAGCTGTTCCATCTTATTGTAACATCACAGTGTTATATTCAGCACACCACCAGTCATTTTAGAAGCTAGTTAGTTAGTTTCATGTTCCTTGGGTCATTTGCACGATATATCATTATGATGTGGAATGAGTGATTTTACATTCACATTACAAATTAATTTTGTAAGTATACTTGCATACTGAACATCTATAAGTTTTATTATTATTATTATTATTATTATTGTTATTATTAAATACACACATGGGAGATAGTAATTTCTACCCACCACCTTCTACACATTACAATACCAAAAATTCTTCAACAAAATAGGGGGAGTTGTCAAGTAGAAATTTTTTCAGTTTGTTTTCAAAATTTTATTTTGCTGTCTGCTGGAATTTTGTATCACTGTGTAGCTGATCAAAAATTTTACTTGGAGCATTGCGTACTCCTTGCTCGGCTAAAGACAACCTTAACATAGACTGTTGAATGTCATTTTTCCTCCTGGTATTGTAATTATGCATATCATTGTTCCTTTTGAACTGCAGTGGATTTTCTTCCAACCTATAATAAACTCAACCCAGGGATACCATTGGGGTGCACGTTCAGTGAGGTCTCATACCACACTCCAACTGTGGAGGTTCAAGATTGCATGTAATAGATTTACAACAAACTTTCTAAGGGAATAAATGTACTGTGAAGCAGTAGGCAGAAAGCCCAACTCCTTAAACATAAAAATGAAAACAATCAATTTTTTAAAAAATAATGTAATTGGATAGATAAAAAAATCTACTACCAAGCAGCAGCGGAGAAAACACACACACACACACACACACACACACACAAGAAGATTATAATTGGGAAAGCTTCCAGAGCCAGTGGCTCCTTCAGGCAGAATGGTTGACGGGAAAGGACTGGAGAGATCTAGGAAATGGGGTAGAGTTTGGGAAAGTCGCCCAGAATTGTGGGTCAGGGGAAACTTACCAGATGGGATGAAAAGGAAAGACTGATTGTTGGGGACTGCACCAGGTGAGATTTGAAAACCAGAGAGCTTAAAGGTGTAACACAGGATAATATGCAAGACAGAGATTACTGCTTAAACATTATGTGCAAGTTAATAAGAGTGTAGAGTGAAAAGCTAAGTGCATTGTGCATAACAGAGGTGGGGGGGATGGTGAAAAACAGACATGTAAGAAAAGAAAGATGTAAAAAACTAAAACAGAGTGACAAAAGGAGTAGTTACTGTGAAGAAATGCTGAGACGGAAGAAATTAATGTAAACTAAGGCCAGGTGGGTGGCACGAACCAAGGACACGTTATAGTGATAGTGCCCACCTCCTGAGGTCTAAGAAACTTGTGTCTGAGGGAAGAACCCAGATGACAGGTGTGATGAAACAGGCACTGAGGTCACAACTGTCATGTAGAACATGCTCTGCAACATGGTATTGCATGTTACCAGTATATACCCTCTGTCAACCTAAATGATGATTTGGTGGTAGTCACGTTGGTGTAAAAGGCCAAAAAGTATTTATGAAACAGCTCGTATATGACATGTTGTTTCACAGGTGGCTCTCCCTTTGATAGTATATGTTTTGCCATTTACAGGGCTAGCACAGGTGGTGTTAGGAGGGTGTATAGGGGAAACAGTGGGGACAGTCACAGGGGTAGGAGCCACAGGGATGGTAGATCAGTGCAGAAGGAGCATAGGGTCTGACAAAAATATTGTGGAGATTGGGAGGTTGAGAAAAGCTATTCTAAGTGTGAGGGCAAAATCTCGGACAGAATAGATATCACTCCAGAGCGTGATTTTAGGAAATCATGGCCTAGTTGAAGTAGCTGATTAATACATTCCAGTCCAGGATAACACTGAGTCACCAGTGGTGTACTCTGAAGTTGTTTTTTGGGGGTATCAGCAGTACCAGGATTGTGTGTGATAGCTTTGGAACTAGGTTGGTGGGGTAATAGCATCCAGTGATGCTGAGGTGAGAATGGTGGTATACTGCTACAAAGAGCCTGCATACGAACAAATATGTTTGCCTTGGATGTCAAGGCTTGTGCCAAGTGGCACAAGATTTGGAATAGGACTGTGTGAAATTTAACTGCAAGAAGGTATTTAGAGATTCCAGGAATTTTAACAGGTCGGCCTCATCATGAGTCCATATGGTAAAGATATCTAAACCAATTCGGGGGCTGAAGACTTATGGATCCCAGGAAAGCCCCCTCCTAGCAACCCATGAAAAGGTTGGCACAGGAAGGAACCATCCTGGTTCCCATGGCCGTACCCCTGATCTGGTTGTATGTCTGCCCCTCAGAGGTGGGTAGTTGTTGGTAAGTATAATTTTGATTAAGGTGAGTAGGAAGGATGTCACAGGTTTGGAATCAAGTGCGTCCTGACCAATGAAATGTTCAGCAGCAGACAGATCATGTACGTGGGGGATGTTGGCATCAATGGTGACAAGCAAAGTGTGTGGTGGAAGTGGGACAGACACAGATTTAAGACAATTTAGGAAGTGTCTATATCTACATCTACATGGACACACTGCAAATCACAGCGTCTGAAAGAGGGGTCATCTAACCACCTTCACAATAATTATCTATTATTACAATCTCGTACAGTGTGAGGAAAAAATGAACACCTATATCTTTCTGTGCGAGCTCTGACTTCCCTTATTTTATTATGATGATCATTTCTCCCAACGTAGGTCGGCTCAACAAAATATTTTCACATTCCGAGGAGAAAGTTGGTGATTGAAATTTTGTGAGAATATTCTGCCTAAATGAAAAACGCCTTTGTTTTAATTATGTCCAGCCCAAATCCTGCATCATTCCAGTGACACTCTCTCCCCTATTTCAAAACAATACAAATCATGCTGCCCTTCTTTGAACTTTCTCGGTGTCCTTCGTCAGTCCTATCTGGTAAAGATCCCACATCGCACAGCAGTATTCTAAAAGAGGATGGACAAGTGTAGTGTAGGTGGTCTCTCTAGTAGATCTGTCACATTTTCCAAGTGTCCTGCAAATAAAATGCAGTCTTTGGTTAGCCTTCCCCACAACATTTTCTGTGTGTTCCTTCCAATTTAAGTTGTCCATAATTGAAATTCCTATGTATTTAGTTGAAATTACGGCCTTTATATTTGACTGACATATTGTGTAATTGAAGTTTAATGGATTCATTTTATCATTCAGGTGGGTGACCTCACACTTTTTATTATTTAGGGCCAATTGCCAATTTTTGCACCATACAGATATCTTTTCAAAATCATTTTGCAATTTCATCAGGTTACCTTCCATTAGGAAAGTAGGTGCACTCAGAGACTGTGATATTATTTACAAATTACAGAGGACAGCAATCAGTCGTCCTTTTTCTTTTGCAAGTTTTATTTTGCAAATTCAGATTTCGGCTAGTGCACAGCCATTATCAATGCTATTTTCTAGCCTGTCCCTGTTGTTCTCGTGTCAGTCACAGTTCTTTGAATTCAAAGAACTGTGACTGACACCCAAACAGGAACAACAGGGAACTGACATGTATAGAGACTAGAAAATAGTGCATTGATAATGGCTAGGCACTAGCTGAAATCTGGATTTGCCAAATAAAACCTGCATTTTTTAATTTGTTTTAATCTTCTCATGACTTTACTAGTCAATAAATGACAGAATCATCCGCAAACAACACAGCTGCTCAGATTGTCTCCTAAATCATTGTTATCTTTGATACAGGAGGGAAGTCTCTGTACTATGGGTTGTTAGTACTGATCAACTAAGGCAGATATTCATTCGGTGGGTGCTGTGAAGCCAGCAACTATAGGACAGTGAAGATTGGGTTTGTGGATCTTAGGAAGAAGATAAAAGATTGAGGTGTGTGGTTCGGATGGGGTGAGAAGTTCTATGGATTGAGGTGTTAGTCCTTGTGAGGCGTCTGAGGTTTTAAGGAGGGACTGAAGGTCAGTTTGATCACACGGATGATATCTTGATGGCAGACACTTTATGTAGGGGTGTCAGACAGGTGCCATTGACCTTCACTAACATACTTCTTTCAGTCAAGTACCATAGTGATAGATCCTTTGTCCGCTGGGAGGATAATGATGGAGTCATCAGCTTTTACGGAATGTAGAAACTGGAGTTCTGCAGAAGACAGGTTAGGGTCATGATTTAGGGACCTGAGGATGGGTTGTGAAACAGCGCTGGATGTGCGGAATTCTTCGATGGTTTGTAAGGGATGATTTTGAGATAGTGGTGGTGGATCAAGTTGGGATCATGGTCAGAACTGTTCAAGGCACGGTTCAATGTCATATATGCCGTTGGAAAGGTTTTGGGATTGGGTTGCAAAGTGATATTTCCAGTTGACATTACATGAGAAGGAAAGTAGGTTCTTCACCATAACAGCATAATCAACTGTAGGTTTAGGGCTGAAACTGAGACCCTTAGAGGACACAGATAATTCAGGAGGGGAGAGGGCTTTAGACAAGAGGTTGAGCACACTGTACCACTATGACTGGTTCTTGTGATTATAATAATGCATGTAAACTTCTGGTTGGAAATAACGAATTATTTAGGAACAATGACACGACTCACCAAAAGACAGAACAGGTGCATGAAACAAAAGGTACAGTTTTGCTTTTCTAGCTTTCAGAATTAACTTTCTTTCTCAAGCTGTAGAAGAAAACGGACCATGAGGTTACTGGAGTGAAGAATGTGCTGTAAGAATAGCTCCCATATGTGCAACTAAGGAAAGCTAGTGGTGCTGGGGAGTGTCCAGATGGAACGAGTTATGAAACAACCACTGAAATCTCGTATGTTGTGCTCTGCTGCATATTGTGTCACTGGGTGGTCCACCTTGTTTTTGGCCACAGTTTGATGGTGGTCAGTCAGCCCGACAGTCTTAACTTTGGGGATCTCATGGGAACCGGAGTTACCACTTTGATAAGGCCATTGGCACAAAATCCCCACAGAACAACTTTATCTCCCAAGTTCACTTTTGACTCAATCCACATAAGGCCATGCAGTGAAAGGATGAAAAAATTTTGGGAGAAAAAGAAGTGGTATGTTAGATGAAATTTGCTCTTCAGATGGACACAACAGATAGAAATTCCATGTAAAGGCAATGATAGCTAATCCTGGGTAGAATACTAATAATGGAAGTAGTAATGTTAACTATACACTGCATAATTGAGTGGTAAATAGGCATGAAAATATTGTTAAAGTTTTTGGAAAATGTCCCCCTCCACCTCCACAGCTAACTAGCACAGAACACACTTTCACAAGCACAGGTACATTGTCCCGAGTGAGTAGGAAAATTAAATGACTATATGGTAATCTGCGACAATGTGAACAATGCGCATGTGTGTGTGTGTGTGTGTGTGTGTGTGTGTGTGTGTGTGTGTGTGTGTGTGTGATCTGTATCAGTCATCCCAGAGCAGAACATTGTTGAGCAATGTTTCCACAACCTCAATTATATGGCGAATAGTTACTTTCACTCCTTTCATTATGAACAACAAAAGTGACTGGTTATACAAATTCTTTTGAGTTGCAACTACTACAATAACAGAAATACTGCAATGAGATTTTTTTACCGATTCCTGTAATGCACTATTAAAAGTAGATAAACAAATGCGGTAATTCGATCTATTATGGGCCACACTGCAATTATTTTTATATAACACACAAAAAAGCTACACACCAAACTGATAAAGAAAAAAATGAAGTCTGTTTTATACATGCTTTCTCACCTGAGATTGCTAGCTTCACTAATAGAATCCTGGGACGTGGTTGCTGTAGAAGGGGCGCCATTTGAGCTACGTTGTTGCTGCTGCAACCTAAGTGATGTGGGAGTAGGTGCAGAACGGGATGTCTCTTCCCATTCCCGCAGCACACCGCAAGTATCAGAACTGCTGTGACGCTGAGCCAGAGAAGTCCAACTGCGGACACGCTGTTTGGCACCTCCTCCTCCAGTAACACTGCCACACACACTATTTCGATGGCTTGATCCTGCACCTGACCAAAGGCTAGCATTGCTGCTTGTTCGACTCATCTGCATTGGAGCTTGTATAGCACGCCATTTTCGTCCAGTCGGATCTGATGGTAGCACTCCAGTGCGGAAATAAATTGTTCTGTCTTCACTTCCTACTGCCCATACCTATCAGAAATGACATAAGAAAAAAATAAGTAACTAAAATGTATAATGTGAGCTTTTCCAGACCATGATACATTACCATTCTTAGTTTTGTGGCCAGCCAGTGCAATGTAGGTGGCACAGGTGTGTAAATCATTTATCATTTGTAATAAAAACTTTTTCCAAAGGTGATAATTTTTGTTTTGCCATGGATTACACACAAATATTATTAGAGAAGACCTGTGTCATTTTCTATAGAGACAAAAAAATATAAAGAATATAAACCCCACAAGTTACTTAGATTTCAGACTGACAAGGTGCCCGTACTTACACATCATTACCGATTTTGTCCTAATTTAAGGTATATGTAGGACTTGCCTAGAAATGAAAGTGACAGAAGTGGGAGTTACAGATGGACAAGAACTTAGGATGGAAAAAAAATAAAAAAGCAGCAGGTGCAGGCTGCGTGAGGCGTGAGCTATTTATATTAGCTTAGACTTGCAACAGCACTTAGAGTACAGAATGGTAATCTGACAGTTATGGGTTTGAATCTATGTTCAAATATTAATTATATTCCTTTTTATTTTAAATTTTTACTTTACTTGTACTGCAGTATACTGCATTTACTAAGATTTTTTGTAAAATGCATGAAAAAGACAGGCTAGGGAAAATTTGGGATAGTAAATAAATTTCCAGGGAGGGATTGTAAGGTGTACACAAGAACTTTTTAAATGAAATTAGATACTTTTATTATTTTACATTTGATGAGTTACAAGTGCTGGAGGGATATTCATCGTAAAAACAGGAGAGGCAGAAATTCTCTTGGCCTCTTGCAGAGGTGATAAACATATCATTTTTACAATTACATGTGTGGAAAGTTCCGACTGAAAATTATGAATTATTTGGGAATAAAGGAGATGACTCACCAAAAGGTAGAAGCGGTGCATCGTCGATAGACACACAAACTAAAGGTAAAGAGCTTGGTTGGCTTTCAAAATGCTTGTGTCCCTACACTGTGCTCAGTCGATTGAAGACACACACACACACACACACACACACACACACACACACACACACACACACACACACACACAGAGAGAGAGAGAGAGAGAGAGAGAGAGAGAGAGAGAGAGAGAGAGAGTTTTTCCTACAGCTAGGAAAGAGAATTGCATTTCAAAAGCTAGCCAAGCTCTGCATCTTTTGCTTTCGCACCTACTGACAAAACAGCACTTGTGCCTTACGTTGTGTCAACTCCTTTACAATTATATGGTTGTTTTAAAGTTTTTCTATATAAACAAAATAGTTTACACTAGTAAAATGTCTCTCACTGATGGTACATATTGTACTCTTGCTTTTCTGCAAGCCAGACTCAAAGTGATGTGACAATATTTCATTTTGCTATGAAATTTTGGATTTAGATTACAATAGTTTTTTTCAAATACTTATGAAAAGCTTGGGAAAGATATGGAAAATAAAGCTGAAATTGATGTGTTAACATTTTTCTCCATATGGGACCTTCGTAAACTAGGGCCATTTAAAAATTTCAATAACAATAATATAGTCAATATGCTGTCTGAACAATGAATTTTCAGTGAGTGCTGATAGCAAGTAAGTCTTCACTCAGTATGTATGATGAATTTTTATACATGGGAACCATTCTTTGAAGATTTTAATGTGTCACCATTTTATTTTAAATGTTATTTTACAACTTTAGGAAACAAGCAAACGAGAAATTTTTGTTAATTAAAAAAGGAAAAAATCTCTCTCATGTGAACCACAATAATCACACACAATGATGAAATTTACCTGGTCATTTGGTGCAACAGATACTAGAGCCATGTTGCCAACCATCTCAACCCAACCAGTCCCAGTTGCTGCCTCTTCACTCACACCACAGCTTTCTCCTCTAATGCCTTTGCGAAACCAAACACGATGATCTCTTGTTACAGCCCAAACAGCACTTGTGCCAACAGACACTTGAGAAAGTTTCCCTTCCTCTGGTGGAGCCACTTCAATCCAGAATTCACCTACAATTTATTAAAGAAAGTTGCACATAACTACATTTACAAAGATTACACTCATGCATATGTTCATGCAGCTTTACTGTATGGTTAATGATGATGGCGTCATCTTGGGTAAAATATTCCGAAGGTAAAATAGTCCCCCATTCGGATCTCCGGGCGGGGACTACTCAAGAGGATGTCGTTATCAGGAGAAAGAAAACTGGCATTCTACAGATTGGAGTGTGGAATGTCGGATCCCTTAATCAGGTTGGTAGGTTAGAAAATTTAAAATGGGAAATGGATAGGTTAAAGTTAGATATAGTGGGAATTAGTGAAGTTCAGTGGCAGGAGGAACAAGACTTTTGGTCAGGCGAATACAGGGTTATAAATACAAAGTCAATTAGGGGTAATGCAGGAGTAGGTTTAATAATAAATAAAAAATACGAATATGGGTAAGCTACCACAAACAACATAGTGAACGCATTATTGTGGCCAAGATAGACACGAAGCCCACGCCTACTACAGTAGTACAAGTTTATATGCCAACTCGTTCTGCAGATGACAAAGAAATTGAAGAAATGTATGATGAAATAAAAGAAATTATTCAGATACTGTAGGGTGAAGAAAATTTAATAGTCATGGGTGACTGGAATTCGGTAGTAGGAAAAGGGAGAGAAGGAAATGTAGTAAATGAATATGGATTGGGGCTAAGAAATGAAAGAGGATGCCATCTGGTTGAATTTTGCACAGAGCACAACTTAATCATAGCTAACACTTGGTTCAAGAATCATAAAAGAAGTTTGTATACATGGATGAAGCCTGGAGATACTGACAGGCTTCTGATAGATTATATAATGGTAAGACAGAGATTTAGGAACCAGATTTTAAATTTTAAGACATTTCCTGGGGCAGATGTGGACTCTGACCCCAATTTATTGGTTATGAACTGTAGATTAAAACTGAAGAAACTGCAAAAAGGTGGGAATTTAAGGAGATGGGACCTGGATATACTAACTAAACCAAAGGTTGTACCGAGTTTCAGGGAGAGCATAAGGGAACAATTGACAGGAAAGGGGGAAAGAAATACTGTAGAAGAAGAATGGGTAGCTCTGGAGGATGAAGTAGTGAAGGCAGCAGAGGATCAAGTAGGTAAAGAGAGGAGGGCTAGTAGATATCCTTGGGTAATAAGAGAAATATTGAATTTAATTGATGAAAGGAGAAAATATAAAAATGCAGTAAATGAATCAGGCACAAAGGAATACAAACATCTCAAAAATGAGATCAACAGGAAGTGCAAAATGGCTAAGCAGGGATGGCTAGAGGACAAATGTAAGGATGCAGAGGCTTAACTCACTAGGGGTAAGATAGATAATGCCTACAGGAAAATTAAAGTAGTAAAGGAGTTTTGCTATTTGGGGAGCAAAATATTAACATCGAGTATAGGTTTAAGTGTCAGGAAATCGTTTCTGAAAGTATTTATAAGGAGTGTAGCAATGTACGGAAGTGAAACGTGGACGATAAATAGTTTGGACAAGAACAGAATAGAAGCTTTCGAAATGTGGTGCTACAGAAGAATGCTGAAGATTAGATGGGTAGATCACATAACTAATGAGGAAGTATTGAATAGGATTGGGGAGAAGAGAAGTTTGTGGCACAACTTGACTAGAAGAAGGGATCGGTTGGAAGGACATGTGTTGAGGCATCAAGGGATCACCAATTTAGTATTGGAGGGCAGCGTGGAAGGTAAAAATCGTAGAGGGAGAGCAAGAGATGAATACACTAAACAGATTCAGAAGGATGTAGGTTGCAGTAGGTACTGGGAGATACAGATAGCCGTACCGTAGGTGCAACCACAACGGAGGGGTATCTGTTGAGAGGGCAGACAAACGTGTGGTTCCTGAAGAGGGGCAGCAGTCTGTTCAGTAGTAGCAGGGGCAACAGTCTGGATGATTGACTGATCTGGCCTTGTAACACTAACCAAAACAGCCTTGCTGTGCTGGTACTGCAAACGGCAGAAAGCAAGGGGAAACTACGGCTTCAATCTTTCCCGAGGGCATGCAGCTTTACTGTATGGTTAAATATTGATAGCGTCCTCTTGGGTAAAATATTCCGAAGCTAAAATAGTCCCCCATTTGGATCTCAGGGCGGGGACTACAAGAGGATGCCGTTATCAGGAGAAAGAAGATTGGCGTTCTACGGATCGGAGCATTGAATGTCAGATCCCTTAATCGGGCAGGTAGGTTAGAAAATTTAAAATGGGAAATGGATAGGTTAAAGTTAGATATAGTGGGAATTAGTGGAGTTCGGTGACAGGAGGAACAAGACTTCTGGTCAGGTGACTACAGGGTTATAAATACAAAGTCAAATAGGGGTAATGCAGGGGTAGATTAAATAATGAATAGCAAAATAGGATTGCATGTAAGCTACTACAAACAGCATAATGAATGCATTATTGTGGCCGAGATAGATACGAAGCCCACACCTACCACAGTAGTACAAGTTTATATGCCACCTAGTTCTGCAGATGACGAAGAAATTGAAGAAATGTATAATGGATTAAAAGAAATTATTCATATAGTGAAGGGAGACAAAAATATAATAGTCATGGGTGACTGGAATTCAGCAATAGGAAAAGGGAGAGAATGAAACCTAGTAGGTTAATATGGATTGGGGGTAAGAAATGAAAGAGGAAGCTGCCTGGTAGAATTTTGCACAGAGCACAACTTAATCATAGCTAACACTTGGTTCAAAAATCATAAAAGAAGGTTGTATACATGGAAGAAGCCTGATACTGACAGGTTTCCAATATATTATATAATGGTAAGACAGAGATTTAGGAACCAGGTTTTAAACTGTAAGACATTTCCAGGGGCATTTGTTATGACCTGTAGATTAAAACTGAAGAAACTGCAAAACAGTGGGAATTTAAGGAGATGGGACCTGGATAAACTGAAAGAACCAGAGGTTGTTCGGAGTTTCAGGGAGAGCATAAGGGAAAAATTGACAGGAATTGGGAAAAAAAAATACAGTAAAAGAAGAATGGTTAGCTTTCAGGGATGAAGTAGTGAAGGCAGCAGATGATCAAGTAGGTAAAAAGACAAGGGCTAGTAGAAATCCTTGGGTAAAAGAAGATATATTGAATTTAATTGATGAAAGGAGAAGATATAAAAAGGCAGTAAATGAATCAGGCAAAAAGGAATACAAAAGTCTCAATAAAGAGATCGACAGGAAGTGCAAAATGGCTAAGCAGGAATGGCTAGAGGACAAAAGTAAGGATGTAGAGGCTTATCTCACTAGGGGTAAGATAGACAATGCCTACAGGAAAATTAAAGAGATCTTTGGAGAAAAGAGGAAGACTTGTATGAATATCAAGAGCTCAGATGGAAACCCAGTTCTAAGCAAAGAAGGGAAAGCAGAAAGGTGGAAGGAGCATATAGAGGGTCTTTACAAGGGCGATGTTCTTGAGAACAATATTATGGAAATGGATATGGATGTAGATGAAGATGAAATGGGAGATATAATACTGTGTGAAGAGTTTGACAGAGCACTGAAAGACTTAAGTCGAAACAAGGCCCTGGGAGTAAACAACATTCCATTAGAACTACTGACAGCCTTGGGAGAGCCAGTCCTGACAAAACTCTACCATGTGGTGAGCAAGATGTATGAGACAGGCAAAATACCCTCAGACTTCAAGAAGAATATAATAATTTCAATCCCAAAGAAAGCAGGTGTTGACAGATGTGAAAATTACCGAACTATCAGTGTAATAAGTCACAGCTGCAAAATACTAACACAAATTCTTTACAGACGATTGGAAAAACTAATAGAAGCCAAACTTGGGAAGATCAGTTTGGATTCCGTAGAAATATCGGAACACGTGAGACAATACTGACCCTACAACTTACCTTAGAAGCTAGATTAAGGAAAGGCAAACCTACGTTTCTAGCATTTGTAGACAGCTTTTGATAATGTTGACTGGAATACACTCTTTCAAATTCTGAAGGGGGCAGGGGTAAAATACAGGTTCAAAAGGCTATTTACAATTTGTATAGAAACCAGATGGGAGTTATAAAAGTCGAGGGATATGAAAGGGAAGCAGTGGTTGGGAAGGGAATGAGACACGGTGGTAGTCTCTCCACGATGTTATTCAATCTGGATATTGAGCAAGCAGTCAAGGAAACAAAAGAAAAATGTGGCGAGTACGTATTGAAATCCATGGAGAAGAAATAAAAACTTTAAGGTTCACCGATGACATTGTAATTTTGTCAGAGACAGCAAAGGACTTGCAAGAGCAGTTGAACGGAATGGATAGTGTCTTGAAAGGAGGATATAAGATGAACATCAACAAAACCAAAACGAGGATAATGGAATGTAGTCGAATTAAGTCGGGAGATGCTGAAGGTATTAGATTAAGAAATGAGACACTTAAAGTAGTAAAGGAGTTTTCCTATTTGGGGAGCAAAATAACTGATGATGGTCGAAGTAGAGAGGATATAAAATGTAGACTGGCAATGGCAAGGAAAGCATTTCTGAAGAAGAGAAATTTGTTAACATCGAGTATAGATTTAAGCATCAGGAATGCGTTTCTGAAAGTATTTGTATAGAGTGTAGCCATGTATGGAAGTGAAACATGGATGGGAAATAGTTTAGACAACAAGAGAATAGAAGCTTTTGAACTGTGGTGCTACAGAAGAATGCTGAAAATTAGATGGGTAGATCACATAACTAATGAGGTGGTATTGAATAGGTTTGAGGAGAAGAGAAGTTTGTGGCACAACTTGACTAGAAGAAGGGATCGATTGGTAGGACATATTCTGAGGCATCAAGGGATCACAAATGTAGCATTGGAGGGCGGCATGGAGGGTAAAAATCGTAGAGGGAGACCAAGAGATGAATACACCAAGCAGATTTCTGAGAATGTAGGTTGCAGTAGGTACTGGGAGATGAAGAAGCTTGCACAGGATAGAGTAGCATGGAAAGCTGCATCAAACCAGTCTCAGGACTAAAGACCACAAGAACAATATATGTTCAAACCATAAAAAAATAAATACTTTGTAGCTTATCACTAAATTTAAATATCATTAATCACAAGAGATTTCAGATACTTTAGTTCAACACTGGACCAAAATTCTGATTTATAATTTAGCACAATTTTTCTCTTCTGATGAGACAAATTTGGTGGTTTCTTCGTGTTTGTGCTGTCTCTCTTTCTGGAGAGCTCAGTATTACAGCAACAAATATTTCTTTCACAAAATGAAAGTTGTGAAATTAGAAACTAAGACTGTCTTCTGACGATTGAGCAATGGTTCTGAAATGCATGCTGGTTAATGAGTATTAAATGTCAGTAACATTTTAAAACAGTGTTTAGTTATTTAACATGAGTTTATATTTTTTTCTTTCAG
This sequence comes from Schistocerca gregaria, assembly GCF_023897955.1. Taxonomy (NCBI): domain Eukaryota; kingdom Metazoa; phylum Arthropoda; class Insecta; order Orthoptera; family Acrididae; genus Schistocerca; species Schistocerca gregaria. Next base: position 1,045,364,694 of record NC_064920.1, on the reverse strand, counting down.
TGATGTTTTATAACCAAATAACTGTTTCAAAGCGAGATCTCAGTGTTGCACAAAACTGTCGTTGTCATTCAGAACTTGATCCACAAATCCAACTACAATATTCTGATTCAATTTTTATACAAAACTGTAACAAGTAAAATAGGTAAGATGAAATATTAGATAAAACTGCTGATTGTTAATTTCTATTTAAATGGTATCCAAACAATCATTTTCTATTATGAGCATACTTGAATATCATGTACGTATTAAACAATGCGAAACCAATTACATGACCATATAATATCATTGGACAGACAAAAAATCTACCCACCAAGTGGCAGCAGAAAATGCACATCAAAGAAGGTTATAATGAGAAAACCTTTTGGAGCCAGTGGCTCCTTCTTCTGGCAGAAGTGTTGAAGGGGATGGAAGAGAGTGAAGGAAAAGGACTGGAGAGGTCTAAGAAAAGGGATAGATTTCGGAAAAGCCAGGGGAGACTTACCCGAAGGGATGAGAAGGAAACACTGATTGTTCCAGATTGCACCGGACGAGATTTGAAAACCTGAGAGCTTAAAGGTGCAAGACAGGGTAATATGCAAGACAGAGATTACTACTTGAACATCATGTACACCTTAATAAGAGTGAAAAGCTAAGTGCATCAATCCTTCTTGTCAGTCTTTGTTGGCGTTTGTCATGTTCAAACTGTCGTTTGTTTTCTACCTTATGTGCTAAACCATTCATTTATTTATATTTATCACCAAGATTAATCAACATCTTGCACCTATATCTTTTTTAGTATTGATTTCCATGCATGGTATGTCTCTCCTGACCTGCAGTTCTGGGTGATTTTTCCAAAATCAATCCCTTTTCCTAGATTCTCCAGTCCTTTTCCTTCATCCCTCCTCCTTCACTTTCAACTCTTCTGCTGGAAGAAGGAGCCACTGGCTCCAAAACCTTGCCCAATTACAACCCTCTTCCGTGTGTGTGTTCTGCCACTGCTTGGTGAGTAGATTTTTTATGTATCCAATTACATTATAATGTCAAAAAATGATTGTTTTCATTGTTACTATTAGATGATCAGTTTTTTCATACACAGAAAAATAAATTATTACCAAGTTCTGCAAACAAACAGGGAACAATATTATAAGCATAAAAAAAAAAATTGAAGAGAAACTACATAAAACTCTGCCTGGCAGCAGAAAAGGCAAAAGGAACACAGAAGAAATTCTGCTAGCTAGGATTGAATATTAAACTGACTGCCTGGAGTGAGAGAGATATCAGATGCAAATCGCAGGAGACAAAAGAAAAGTCCAGACTTTGGAAAAGGACTGATTAGAGGTACAAGCTGGTTACGATTTACTTGTATCTACATTTACACGTACATCTACATCTACACTCTGCAAGCCACCTATGGTGTGTGGCAGAGAGTACTTTATGCTGCAATGTCACTCTTCCTCCCTTTTCTTGTTCTAGTTATAAAGATGCACAGAAATAAGGAGTGTAGATAAGCCTTTGTTGGGAGCATTTTACTGGTTAAAGAAAGGCAACAATCAAATGGAAGTATGAAGGATGCTCAGCACTGGAGCCAGATCTAAAAAGTTAACACAGGATTACATATTACAACTGGGGCAAAATGCATGGGACACGCCAGGCAAAGACAGGAAGAAATATTACATATCTATACAAAATCAAATGACAGTTGAATGATAGCTGCGCCTACAGCAGTGTGGGACTGCACGCTCTATGAAGATATGGTGAGTAACATCAGTCTGATGCTACTGTAGCTCAAAGCATGTGAGCACCCGTAGTCGCTTGCCTTTTATGTATTCTGTTTCACAAATTTTGTGACTAAAGCTTTATCGCTTGATTTTTAGTTTAAAGCATGACATGCCAATTTGGGTTTTATTTCTGTTGAAGGTACTCATAGCAGTGCCGAAACCTGGGTCAAAAGACTCCTTTTTTGTGACCAGGGGCTGCTATTGCTGTTAATTTTACTTTGTAAATGGTTGCTGATCCTGCAGCCCTGTTCAAAATTTTAAAATAAAAATAAAAAGTAAATGTACAAGGTGTACAACTTTGCTTCCGCTGTTTGCCGATAGGTAATAACAACGGTAGGTAGAGGTCGAAAGAAACAGATCGCAGACATCAGGCAGTCAGCTTGGACCTCGGTCAACATAGCCTCATTCAAACATTAGTCAATTTGTGTCTGCATCATAGAGTTGTTCTTGACTGAAAATGTCAGTTTACGAGCCTAATTCTCTTCATTTGCATGAGGTGTTACTCTTTTGTTTCAATATAAAGACAACAGTGGCCGAGTCTCATTGAATTCTCTCAAGTACATATTGTACGGATGCTATTAGTTAAAGAACATTTTGTGAGTGGTTTTAATGCTTCAAGAACAGTGATTTTAATGTCGTGGACTGGCATAGTGCTGGATGAGAGAATGTTTTCGAAAATGCGGAATTGGAGACATTGCTGAGTGAAGACTCACGTCAAACTCAAGAAGAATTGGCACGATTAGTGGGAGTGATACAGAAAGCTATTTCAAAATGTCTTAAGGTTAAGCGCATGATTCAGAAAGAGGGAACTTGGGTCCTGTGTGAGCTGAAATCAAGGGGCATTGAACGCCGTTTGTGTGTTTGTGAACAGTTGCTTCAGAGGCAAAAATGGAAGGAATTTCTGCATCACATTGTGGCCGGGGACAAAAAATGGTTTCATTATGATAACCTTAAATGCAAAAAAATCATGGGAATGTCCCAGCCATGCTTCCACATCGATGGCCAAACCGAATATGCAAGGCTCCAAGATCATGCTGTGCATTTGGTGGGACTAGCTCAGCAACTTGTACTATGAGGTGTTAAAACCAAGTGAAACTATCACAGGTGCTCGTTATCAAAAGCAATTAATATGCTTGAGCAGAGAATTAAAAGACAAACAGCTGCAACACAGTGAGAGGCACGATAAAGTGAATTTGCAGCATGACAAGGCTCGGCCCCACATTGCAAAAGAGGTCAAAACGTACTTGGAAACGTTAAAATGGGAAGTCCTAACCCACCCGCCGTAGTCTCCAGACATTGCTCCCCCCGACTATCACCTGTTTAGATCAATGTCGTAGGGCCTGCCTGACCAACACTCCTAATCTCATGAAGAAGTCACAAATTGGATTGATTCATGGATCACTTCAAAAGATGAACAATTTTTTCGACGTGGGATTTTTACAATGCTCGAAAGATGGGAGAAAGCAGTGGCCAGAGACAGAAAATACTTTGAATAATACATGTGTAACCAATTTGTTTCATTAAAGCCTCAAATATCGAGGAAAAAATCGTGGAACCAAAGTTGTACACCTTTTAAACTCTTTTAAGATGTTTATCATAGCTGTGGCCATTGTTCAAACTAAAATATTTGAAGAATCACCTTGCTGGACTTTGACTTTATCTTTGACTTGTTTGCCACGAGTTGTTGCTGCACAGCAAAGTGTTCCATCATGTTAGTAAATAGCTTGGCTGTGTGCTAGTGTTTTTACTAAAGCAGATATCGTGGATGCAACAATTAAGTCTGGCCAACCATCCACTGCTCATGAAATTTATTACAGTAACCCAAAACATAAGTGTTTAATGGGTTACACACGTTGCTCAAAAATTACATTACAATCCCACTACCAATTGGTGTATTAAATCCAGTCTCTATCCTAACACTTAACGAATCAGACTCCAAAGACCTATTCAACATTACTGAAAATATTCATTAGCATGAATTGAAACAAAAGTTCAGTAAAAAATGATGGAAGTGTCCAAGAACTCCACTTGCCTGCTTCACACTCCCTGTTTCATTATACTTAAAATTATACTTATTGTTTTGTGTGTCCAGATCCTGGATTCACATTTCCAAATATTTTTAATTTTCTCGGTCGCTTCAGTAAGAAGGCGAGCATGAAAAATATTTCCTTCTGGCAGCTGGAACCCAGATTCATCTATCACTTCTTTCTTTCATCTAAACTTTTAGTTCCACTTCTAATGAAGCAGCCACAGTATTTATAACAAAATACAAAATCACACATTGAAAACTACAGCCAAGTTGCGCTTCAGCTTCAAGATGGAAATGCTAGTATCAGAAACACAAATGATCTAATCATTCTGTGTGTTATTTCCTCAAATTATTCCACACAGTAGTTTTTGTAATTCACAAACAGTACAGTGGTCGTAACAGCGTAAATCAAGTGGAAAACAGCAATTTCCTTACTTCTAATGATTTTTATTTCACACTCAATAAATCTATTCCTCACAAGCTGAAAACATACCTGTAGTGTTCTCTCTAGTGACACCAGCTCTTACAAGAGCTCTCCCATTCCAAAGGACTGCCCATACAAGGCCGGTAGGTCCAACACTAATCTGGTTCACTTCACATCCTGGGGGAACAGGTATTGCAGTCCATCGTTGTCCTTCAGGAGCTGTAGTGCTCACACCGGTGCGAAACATGACCTGCAAGCCCTGCAATGCTCATCATAGGCTACTCTTCCACACTGTAGCACAGAATGCATTTCAATGATTTCAGCAGACTGTTGTAACCTGTTGAATGTCTCTGCAGAGAAAACAATCTTTTCATCTCCTAAAACTGAGCCAAAACTTTTCTAGAGAACCTGACTCCCTGTTCAGCAAAAAAATTACTAAAATCAAAGTGATAAACTACTTTCATCAGAAATTAATGTCAGTTACACTAACTCTGCATTAAAAATGAATATAACTGTGGATGATTTGTCTGTTACTGGTCATAGACTGTTATAATAAGCGTTATGACTTTGTGTTAGTAAAACATACACCTGCAACTTGTCAATCATGTTCACAAACAGCTTTAGAAAATTATATGAAACTTATGCACATATTCAGACAATTTTCCTAACATCATATTTAAATTTGATCCAAGTTGTCTCACCTCATTTAGAAAAAAATAATAGCATATAATGAATTGGGGAGCAAAGACTTTTGTGGCACAATCTGACAAGACATTTTGTCTTGTTAGTAGCATATATATTCTATATTTGCCCACAATGTTAAACAGTGTATGTGGATTTTGAACACTGTGTGTAGTTCAGAAAAGTCGCTAGTAGGGACAACCCAGATGGTTCAGGTAGTGTAGCAGCCTGCCCAACCCTCTACCCACACCTCCTATTCCAATCCTCTCACAGGTTTAACTTACCAGATCAGGGGCTGAGCCACCTGTGAAAGCGCTCATGTCACTACCTGCTCTGCTGCAACCACTATACAGATTTTTACATTGGTATGATTACCAACCAGCTGTCCACCAGGATGAACAACCATCACCAAACTGTGACCAAGAGCAAAGTAGACCACCCTTTGGCACAACATGCAGCTGAGCTTAACATGCTTGATAAGCCATCTGGATCCTCCCCTCCATCACCAGCCTTTCTGAACTATGCAGATACCCTTACAACACTTTCACGACTACCATAATTACCCTGGCCTCAACCTAAGGTAATTCACTGTCCCACACACTCCACACAACAGTTTCCACCCCCTCTGTACTATCATCTCCTCCCCACTCATGCTTCCAGCCCCTCTCCTCCCCCCCCCCCCCAAACTACTGACACTGTGCCTATCAGCATTGTAGTGACTGCACATTCTGCCAGTCAGTGTTCCTCTGTCTCCCCACGTGTACTCTACTATCTACTATCCCTTCCCTTCTCCCCCCTCCACCTCCAGACTGCTGCTGCCACCCCACGTGATAGTTGCATTCTGCCCTGAGCTGCCAGAGTGGGCAGTCATTTCTGCATTTGTGTGTGTGAAAGATGTACGTTTCTCTGTTTCTCTTTTGCTGATGAAGGCTGTGGCCAAAGAATTGTGTAAGTGCCTTAATTGTGTCTGTATGCAACTTAACATGTCTTCTTTACAATAAACAGCAATCTATCTTTTCCTACAAAGATGAAAATCAATCATTTAAGGCATCCAACAGAAGTTATATGTCAGAAATAAGTGATTTTCTAAATTACTTGCTACTCGCTGGTGACCATGACAGAAAAATTACTTATTATATTTATTTTGTGAATGTATTCTGAAAAACAAAAAAATAATCTTTGTGGATGGCTTTTTTTCTTACTATGCTCTCACCTGTCAGTCATATTTATCAAACAGTTATATCAGTGGTAGGAATGGGGTGAATATTTAAGGTGCCCACCACACAAATAGCTCACATACTGGCCATCTTGTTATTGGTGGTGTTGTCGCCTTCAGTCTGAAGATTAGTTTGATGCAGCTCTCCATGCTATTCTATCCTACGCACGCCTCCATCTCTGAATAACTACTGGAACATACATTCTTCCGAATCTGATTAGTGTATTCATCTCTTGGTCTCCCTCCATTATTCTTAACCCTCCCCCCCCCCCCCCCTTTTCCCTCCAATAATAAGTCGATGATCCCTTGATGTCTCAGAATGTATTCTATCAACTTCTTCTTCTTGTCAGATTGTGCCACAAAATGTCTTTTCTCCCCAATTCTATTCAGTACTTCCTCATTAGTTATATACTACTGATCCAAACTTCAGTATTCTTCTATAGCATCACATTTCAAAACCTTCTCTTCTCTTCTTGTTTACACTGTTTACTATCCATTTTTCACTTGCATACATGGCTATACTCCATACAAGTACTTTCAGAAACAACTTCCTGACACTTAAATCTATATTAAATGTTAACAAATTTCTGTTTTTCATAAATGCTTTTCTTGCCACTACCAGCTTACATTTTATATCCTCTCTATTTCAGCCACTGTTACTTATTTTGCTACCCAAATAGCAAAACTCATCTACTACTTTAAGTGTCTCGTTCCCTAATCTAATTCCCTCAGCATCACCTGATCTAAATTGTATTACATTCCATTATCCTTGTTTTCCTTTTGTTGACGTTTATCTTGTATCCTCCTTTCAAGACACTGTCCATTCTGTTCAACTGCTCTTCCATGTTCTTTGTTGCCTCTGACAGAATTACAGTGTCATCTGCAAACCTCAGTTTTTATTTCTTCTACCTGGACATTAATTCCTATTCCAAATTTTTCTTTGGTTTCCTTTACTGCTTGCTCAATGTACAGACTGAATTACACTGAGGATAAACTACAACCCTGTCTCACTTCCTCTCAACCACTGCATTCCTTTCATGCCTCTTGACACCCATAGTCACTGCCTGGTTTCTATACAAGTTGTAAATAGGCATTAAATGATACTTAAATGGACACCCTAGCTGCAAACAGGTGTTGTATTTCATTGGGGACATGTTGAAAATGTGTGTCCCGACCGGGACTCAAACTCAGGATCTCCTGCTTACATGCAGCTAGGGTGCCCATTTAATTATCATTTCATTTCTAGCAAAGCTGCATGGTCATCTACGGAAACTGTTCTTTCGGGAACAGATACTACCATCATATATAGTAATAAATAGGCTTTTGGCCCCTGTACTTTACCCCTGCTACCTACAGAATTTCAAAATGGAACATCCTACTGCACATATTTTAAAATTTCTTCTAATGTTGCACATCTGTTCCTTCAAAAGGTTTGGTCTACTTTGTGTGTAATGCATGTTCGTTTCTTTCCTAGACAACATTTTATATTACTAAGTGTTTATCTTAAATATTTGAAAATTGGATACCATACAACAGATATGTGCACAGAGAAACAGCCTTATGTACCACATCTATAAAACAATGCAAAGAGTTGTACAATACTAACTCGTCCATGTGCTGTGATTGCCCAAACGAGAAGATTTCCTGCTGCTGCTCCAGGAACATTTTGACCTCCTACTGAAACATCTATGAATGGTTCCTGTGGAAACATAAATTTTATTTAGCAATGTAGCTTTTATCGTTAACTATGCTTGTACACTGACTTAAAAGTTCACATGTAGTTTAATAAATAATGGCAATAACATTCTACTCATTCCATGAATATTACTGTTTCCTTAAATTCTTTTTACGTGTCTGTTTGCTGCCACTGAGAACAGAAATTCTTTCTGGGATTATTTGAAAGCAGACACAATAAATAATCTCTATTACGAAACTGTTGTTATTCTCATTATTTTCCTATGGCCATAACACAATTAAAATACAGGTGTGTAGAAACAAAGACTAAAACTTCTTTGGTCAATTCTAATCCCAGTGCATTACACTTTTATCTTGAATAAGCCATTATCTACAATAAGTAACTGTCAAAGTATCTTGTGCTCAGAAGTTAGTTGCACTGCTCAGGCGGTGTTTGGTTAACTTTTCAATGTTAGAATCTCTACTATTTTCCTATCTGTGAGATGGCATATGGTGTTAATACAAAGCAAAAATAAATATTATGAGAAGCTCAGTAATCCCTGTACTATAACAATGCACATACAAGCAATAATTTCAAGATTCTTGCATATGACATATGTCAAGACAATACTTTCATATATCTAAGGCAATAATTGGTTCTAAAACATTATCTTGATCAAAATAATTTCATGGCCCTCTGTAACACAGTCTTCTTTCCCTATAATAAATGTAACTGATGAAACATTAACTAATATTCTGCCGGTTTTTAGGGAACTTCCTGATGATACTGTTATTTTATAAGAATAATCTACAAATTTTACAAACAAAAATATTAGTATAACTGTTTTCTGCAATTAAAAATGAATAGATCTATTTGCATATACCTGAGTGGGATCTTTATGCAGTGGAGCAACAGCACACCAAGAGTTCATTGCACTATATCGTCGATACCTCACCCATTTTCTACGTCTAACACAGGATTTCCATTGTTTCTTTGCATGGAAATTTGCCGGAAAGTCAACTGCATATGTCCAGCCCTGTGCAAAATATAAAACTTTTGCAACAAAGCAGGAAACATAAAATAAAAATCATGTTAGTTCTAAAAAGCTAATAATCATCTTGGTATTGAAGCTCTTTTTTCCGTGTTTGCTTTAACAATATATATGTTTTTGGATAGGGTCCGCCTTTAGCAAAACACAGTTTTGTTTTTTAACCCAAACATGTTTCACTGCAGTTGCAGCATCCTCAGTGGGCTTTTATTTTCCATCTGTTAAAGATAAAGAACGTTCTTTGTTGTTTTGTATACATGTAGCTATTAGTTTTTTTTTTAAATGTAATTATAGATATTTGAAAAAACACATAAATTATGAAAATCCATAAAAAGGTATGGATTTTCATAATTTATGTGTTTTTTCAAATATCTATAATTACATTAAAAAAAACTAATAGCTACATGTATACAAAACAACAAAGAACGTTCTTTATCTTTAACAGATGGAAAATAAAAGCCCACTGAGGATGCTGCAACTGCAGTGAAACATGTTTGGGTTAAAAAACAAAACTGTGTTTTGCTAAAGGCGGACCCTATCCAAAAACATATATAAAAAGCTAATGTTTATTAAAGTCCCCAATTATGGTCTTTGTCATCCCCTAACAATTTTTTTTAACATTTCACTAACAGGTAAGCACTGTGTGAATAAAGTGATAAATTGATGAAGGGTAGTCGTAAGGTCTTACGGGACCAACCTGCTGAGGTCATTGGTCCTGATGGAGGGCAGGGATGCAATTACCTGATGATGCATACTGTTATAAAGGCATTCACATTCAACTGGAATGATACAGCAATAAGCATGAAAACAAAACCTATTATTATCAAGGCATAAGGGTGAATACTTTAAAAATAGCACGCGGACGCCTACACACACACACACACACACACACACACACACACTCACTCACTCACTCACTCACTCACTCACTCACTCACTCTCCGTATCTATCTATCTTCTTAAAATTTTACATAACACGTGAGCTAAAGTTCATAATGTAGATGTTAAAACACAACAGATACTTATGGATAACTGCACACTGTCGACCCCTTGAACTGAAAACTTTGTCCAGTATTTGGTAGAAGGGCAACAGAAGTGATCCACAAAACAATTGTTCAATATCTTTTACAGACTCTTACTACATATTCTGAGTTCAAACTTAATGAAGTATCTCAAACAGGATGACTCCTCCATGACAACTTAGCATGGATTCCAAAAATCTGTCATATGAAGCTCAAGTCTCAATTTTCTCACACGTCATACTGAAAGCAATGGATCAAGGCAGTTAGGAAGAGACAGTATTTCTTGAAAATCATTTGGTTTACTACCACACCTCAACTTATTAATGGAAATATAATCATGTGGAGTATCAAATGAAATCTGCATCTAGAGTGGGGATTTCTTGATAGTGAGGACACCTAAGATAGTCAATGACAGATGCAAAAGCAACCACAGGGTGTTCCCCAGGGAAGTGTGTTGGCACCTTTTCTGTTCATTTTCCGTGTTAAGCACGTGACAGACAATACTATTAATAACTTCTGACTAGTTGCAGATGAAGCAATTATCAGTAATTTAATACTGCCTGAAAAAAATCTGCACAAATATTCGTTCAGATCTTGACATCATTTCAAAATGGTGCAAAAACAGGCAGTTTACTTTCAATGTTTAGAATGTAAAAAGAGTCACAATCAGTGAACACATACAATTTGTAAAGATATGAAGTGGAATGAGCACATAAGTTTAATCGTAAGTAATGCAAGTGGCAGATTTAGGTTCATTGGGAAAATGTAATCCATCTGCAATTAGGCTATGAGATTCCTTCTAAAACACTTGTCCAACCCACCCTAGAGTGTTGCTCAAGTGTGCGGGAACTTTTGTGATAGTCAATTTAGATCAACAAGTTCATTTATTAAAACTTGCTGTTTACAGTGAGACACAAAACAAATGATGTATTGTTCTTAACTATTACTAATTGTGTGAATTGTGTGGGACTACAAATGGCAATTGGCAACAGCACAACTTCAATTACAGTCGTGGAAACCATTCATGTGTGAGGCTGAACTAAGTCCACTGAAGTAGAAGTTAATAGCAGTAGCCAGATGGCACTGTATTCAGATCCCAAGCAGACCCAATTGGGACATGAACAGTTGAACAAATAACATGTGAAGTGTAGAGTCATCAACAATACTTTGGTCAGCTGAGGAGGTGAACACATTCACTTGTGCACATAAGTGAGAATGGGCCAGTAATCAGTTGGCATTAAAGTCAGCTGGCTAGTGTGCTCACATGACCTGCTGTCCAGAGATACTGTGTTACTCTCCCCTCCCAGTGACACTGCTGGACATGGGTGGAGTGGCAATAGTATGGCACCATCCATCAATATGTCCTGTCGGGATTTCAAGTAGACCCATACCAAACAGATCTATCATATAATATCAAACATATACAAAGAAGGGCACTAAGTAGGGTCACAGGTGCATTTGAGCCATGAGAGGTTGCACAGAGGAGCCGAGAAACCTAAATCGGCATGCACTTGAAGTCAGATGCCATATATCAAAAAACAAAAAACAAACTGCTTAAAAAGTTCAAAGAACCAGCATTAAGCGAGGAATCTATGAAAATACAACAACCACCTTTGTATGATGCCCATAGTGACCTCGAGGAAAACATTAGACTACTACAGTGCGCACAGAGGCAGATTCTTAAAATGCTTCATGTAAATTACACTGAAAGCAGTCCTAATGACATTTGCAATGGGGAATAGCCCCTGCCACACATTTCAAATCGGTTTTTGAGAATTTAGTATGAATGTAGATGTAGATATATTGAGATATGTATGTTGCAGTACCTATAAACAGGTGGATCCCCTTGTAGTATTTGATACTTATGGGTTCGAGAATAATGTCCCATATTAAAAGAAAAAAAGGGCAGAGCCACTTCATTAGAGCTCTGTGACCGAAAAAGAGAAATGTCACTGCTGGGTGGTAGTTTCGATGACTGTATCTCCTCTGTCACTTCCAGTTACACGTTCTTCTATTGGAGCATGATGTCTGACTCAGAAGTGAGGTATCATTTCACATGGAGACAGCACAACTGTCGGTAGTGTATCCTGAACAAGCTTCCATGACTGATAAGTGAGCTTTGTCATTGCCACAGATCCAGACAAGTCTTGGAACCCAACATAGTGTTAGAACCTTCTATTACTTTTGTAACAGGGGAACACTGAAGGAATAAAAAAGATGAGTAAATTGGTCCTTCAGTCTAGCCACATCTGCTCCAGGTCCTCCAAGACAACTTACAGTTCTGCACTTTAAACTGCATTTGCATTACAGTGTCTCCTGAAGGACAAGTAGAATGGGTCGGCAGCCAAAACAATACCCCTGCTTAGAGCAATCATTATACATTGGGATACAATATTAGTTTCTGTCTAGGATATTAAAAATATAATTCAAAAATACATTTGGAGTACTTTAATTGTTTTCAGTTGTTAAATCTAAGATCCAGTGCCTCATACAGAGTCAGGTTAATGATTTACGCAAATCTTTGCATGATATGTTAAGTGTTTGTTGCAAACTGCATATACAATGTTACATGGGTGGGCAAGCAACAGCACAGTGACTAGGTGCCCAAGGCATTGAAAAAATTTATATGCTTGTCATATAAGCAACATTTTGCAAACTGGAGCTCCTCATCCCAAATACACAGATAGGGGGTGAAGCTGGACCTGAATTCCCTGTACCACCCTATTTCAACATTGCATGCTACACTGAGAGTCTCCAGGTAGGACAACCAGATGGATCCACACACTATGAAACCATGCTCGAGTCAGGACTGTAAAAAGCCTCTATAAAATAGAAGCAAATGTTTTCCGGCTGCTCCCCAGGTCTTGTGGGTAACACAATTCAAAATATTGAGTGTTTTGAAAGGTTGTGCTCTGAGGATAAGTTTATTGTTGAAAGTTTAGCCTCAAACGTCACTAATTCTCTAAAACTTAAAATAATTTATGTCATGCTTTGATCAAGAAGATTAAACTACAGAACAATTGTTTGAAAAGAAAACATCAAATTTTGAGTTAAAAATTTAAAATGTGCTTTCTGCCAGTTCTTCCAATTTTGTAACCATGAAACTGAAAAATCATCCCTAAACAAGAGGTGTTGAGTTGTGGTTATTGCCAAGCTTTATAGCAATTTTAAACAGGGTTGCACTTGAAACACTACCTTAAGGGACTCTGTTTCCTTGTATAAAACAGCTTCATACACTATGTGATCAGAAGTATCTGGACACTCCCAAAAACATATGTTTTTCATATTAAGTGCATTGTGATGCCACTTACTGCCAGGTACTCCGTATCGGCAACCTCAGTAGTCATTAGACCTCGTGAGAGCAGAATGGGGCACTCCACAGAACTCACCGACTTCGAAAGTGGTCAGGTGATTGGGTATTACTAGTGTCATAAGTCTGTATGCGAGATTTCCACACTTCTAAACATCCCTAGAGCCACTGTACCCGATGTGATAGTGAAGTGGAAACATGAAGGGACACATACAGCACAAAATCGTACAGACTGACCTTGTCTGTTGGCTGACAGAGCACCAACAGTCGAAAAGAGTCGTAATGTGTAAGAGGCAGACATCTATCCAGACCATCACACGGGAATTCCAAACTGCATCATGATCCACTGCAATTACTATGACAGTTAGGTGGGAGGTGAGAAAACTTGGATTTCATGGCCGAGCAGCTGCTCATAAACCACAAATACATCGGTAAATACCAAATGAAGCCTCGCTTGGCGTAAGGAGCATAAACATTGGATGATTGAACAGTGCAAAAACATTGTGTGGAGTGACGAATCACTGTACACAATGTGGCAATCTGATGGCAGAGTGTGGGTATGGCAAATGCCTGATGAACATCATCTGCCAGCATGTGTAGTGTCAACAGTAAACTTTAGAAGCAGTGGTGTTATGGTGTGGTCATGTTTTTCATGGAGGGGGCTTACACCCCTTGTTGTTTTGCATGGCACTATCACAGCACAGACCTAAATTGACGTTTTAAGCACCTTCTTGCTTTCCACTGTTGAAGAGCAATTTGGGGATGGCGACTGCATCTTTCAACGTGATCAAGCACCTGTTCACAGAGCACGGCCTGTAGCGGAGTGGTTACACGACAATAACAACCCTGTAATGGACTGGCCTGCACAGAGTCCTGACCTGAATCCTACAGAACACCTTTGGGACGTTTTGGAATGCCGACTCCGTGCTAGGCCTCATTGACCAACACCGATAGCTCTCATCAGTACAGCACTCCACAAGGAATGGGCTGCCATCCCCCAACAAACCTTCCAGCACCTGATTAAATGTGTGCCTGCAAGAGTGGAAGCTATTATCAAGGATAATGGTGGGCCAACACCACATTGAATTCCAGCATTACCAATGGAGGGTGCCATGAACTTTTAAGTCATTTTCAGCCAGTTGTCCGGATACTTTTCATCACAGAGTGTATCTATATCTAAAATAATTAAAGGAAACAAGAGCCATTGAGAAACAGGAAAATATCTCCAAAATCCCAATTTGTGTGGCTATCAAAGGATATTATACCTATAAATTGATAGCTGCAACAGACAGAAAATGAGCTTTGTTGATGCTGCACATTTTAGCAATTTTGGCTGAAACAAAATCACACCGCAGTGTTCTTCTTCAGCATGTCAGTGTAAAAGTGCGCACAGAAACAGCTAAGTAAAAAATTAATGCCATACACAAGGTTATTTATATGTAAGATCTGACTTCAGAATTTTCCTTTGTGTGAGACCACATGTACAAGATTTGTGTGTTGATGTGAAGTACTAGATGTGCATATTTTACTCTGTGCATTGCCTTCTGCATAATCTTTCACTAATTGTATCAACATTCATTTGTTTTGTGCAATATTGTGCAAGTACCGCAGTAAACTTGTACTGTTATCATTGATTATATTCTCAAATTTAATTGTGTTCTTTTAAAATTTGTGGAAACAGTAGGTCCATCCTAATTCAAAATAACTGTTTTCTCATTTCATTGCACAATTGTGTGAGAAATAGGTTACTTCTGAGAATTATTGGACACTTATGAAACTAGCATAATCATTTCACTTGTCACAACAAATTTGGGTAATACTCCAAGCTTTCAATTATATCCACCATCATATTCGTGAGGAACTAAAACTGACTGTTGTGAACTGGCAAGGTTCTCTCTTTTATACCCTCAGAATGCCATCCGATTGGCCAGATTATGTCAAGAAGGTGCATACAGTGGTGGTGCAATCCACATCCATAGATTTTGCTTGCACTTTGTATCTAGAATTGCTTCAGCACAATCCATCACATCAGTCAGTGAGCTGTGAGAATTATTCCTCGGTGGTTTTTCCTTATCAACTGCACACTTTCATGCATTGCTAAGTGCACATCCAGGGTCTCTATTGAAGTTGTTTTCACAAAATCTAATTTCAACAGCTTCTCTGACCAGAGAGTCCCCCAACTGTTCGAACTGTGTGCATGTATTGTCTTGTTCAAACAAAATCTTGTGCTAATTTAACAAACTGTGCTCTGCCACTGCTCATTTATCCAAATGCCTGCATTTCAGATAACACTGATGTTCGATATAATGATCAGCATCCATTCATATAGACTGACCCAAATAACTCTGCCAACATTCCCAAGAAATGGTATAAATTCCTGGCACTCTCAGGCCAGGAGTATCTTTAACAGGTCGCAACATTTCTTTAAATTTTCAGGGTGGCTAGGAGACTGGTCTGATTCCTTGCCTGTTTAGAACTCTGCCTACCTTCCTAGCAGAATGGAAGCCGTGCTAGGTGTTGGCCCTCTTGGCTTGTTTGAATGGTGTTGCTTACAAAACAATATTTTTCCAAGTTACTGGTATGGGTGTTTTGGATATATAATTTATTTTGTAGCAAATCAACATTTGTTGTTCACGTTTCTGCCAAAGAATACATCACCCCTGAATTTCATTGCATATCAATGCAAAAAAAAAAGACGTGTTTTTGAGAATTTTCAGAAGTTACCACTGTCCTTTGGATAATCTTCGAGCAGCTTGTAGTAAATCAGTGTTTATGGTTTAGTTACTGTAGCAGATATTCTAACACACATATTGTGTAACATTTAGTTTTGTCTTAAAGAGGAGTATCTCTGTATATTATCTGCATTTATTGCAAATTAACTCAATTTTCGAGTTTGCTAACAACTGCAATTAATCATAGAGTGCAGGCTTTCATGGCCGGAATAGTCTTCAGTTAAAACTTCCGGGCTGAGAGGCCGTGGTCGATGTATAAAATTTCCACCTGACGTTTCGTCTCCAGCTGCGGGAGACATCTTCCGAGGTCGTCCGGCTACTGCGACTGAGGCTCCAGGTACTCTCGCATTTATAGAGCGCATAGAGGGCACCACCATTCGTCACGTGATGCCGACAGTATGCCTATCTTTGGAGGCGTCATTATTCTCGATTAAGAGTAATCGATTGTCATTCTTCTTGCGCAACGTCGACATCCATATTTTGTCCAATTTTAAAACTTCCTCTTTTCTATTAAAATTGTTGTGGTGTTTGTGGATCTCTATTGCTTCCCTATACATGCGTGCATGATAATGGGATGTTTGTGCTAGAACGCTAGTCTCATTAAATTTAATTTCGTGGTTCCCATCTCGAAAAAACATGCTCAGCTACGGCCGATTTTTCGATGTGTCCTAAGCGACAGTTTCTCTTATGTTCGGCTAAGCGGGTGTTTACACTTCTTTTTGTTGTTCCAATGTATACTTGTCCACAACTGCATGGAATTTTGTATACCAAAGGTGTTGCTATGGGGTGTCGAGCGTCTTTTGCAGTTCTTAAATATTCCTTAATCTTCTTGGTGGGTCTGAAGATAGTTTCGATCCCAAGTTTAGCCAAAACTTTGCCGATGCGGTCCGTGACTTTATTAATGAACGGTAAGAAAACTTTTCCAGTAGGTGACCGTTGTTGCTCTGGAATTCTGGCTTCTTTTCTCCTTTGATGGAGGGCTCGATCAATTTCCTTGCTGGTATATCCGTTTTTCATGAAGACCGAACGTAAGTGATATAATTCGTCTTGCAAGTAAGCCGGCTCGCAGATTTTGTTGGCTCTGTCCACCAAGGTTTTCATGACACCTCTCTTTTGCCTAGGATGATGGTTTGATTCCTTGTGGAGGTATCGATCCGTGTGAGTGTTCTTTCTATATACCTTGTGGCCCAGCGTCCCATCCACCCGTTTAATTACTGACACATCCAGGAAATTGAGTTGACCGTTGCTCTCTTTCTCCATCGTAAACTGTATCTTCGGGTTAATACTGTTCAGGTGCACCAAGAAGACATCCAGCTCTTCTTCACCATGAGTCCACACTACAAATGTGTCATCAACATAGCGGTACCATTTAGCTGCCAGTAAAAAGCCAGCTAAATGGTACCGCTATGTTGATGACACATTTGTAGTGTGGACTCATGGTGAAGAAGAGCTGGATGTCTTCTTGGTGCACCTGAACAGTATTAACCCGAAGATACAGTTTACGATGGAGAAAGAGAGCAACGGTCAACTCAATTTCCTGGATGTGTTGGTAATTAAACGGGTGGATGGGACGCTGGGCCACAAGGTATATAGAAAGAACACTCACACGGATCGATACCTCCACAAGGAATCAAACCATCATCCTAGGCAAAAGAGAGGTGTCATGAAAACCTTGGTGGACAGAGCCAACAAAATCTGCGAGCCGGCTTACTTGCAAGACGAATTATATCACTTACGTTCGGTCTTCATGAAAAACGGATATACCAGCAAGGAAATTGATCGAGCCCTCCATCAAAGGAGAAAAGAAGCCAGAATTCCAGAGCAACAATGGTCACCTACTGGAAAAGTTTTCTTACCGTTCATTAATAAAGTCACGGACCGCATCGGCAAAGTTTTGGCTAAACTTGGGATCGAAACTATCTTCAGACCCACCAAGAAGATTAAGGAATATTTAAGAACTGCAAAAGACGCTCGACACCCCCTAGCAACACCTGGGGTATACAAAATTCCATGCAGTTGTGGACAAGTATACATTGGAACAACAAAAAGAAGTGTAAACACCCGCTTAGCCGAACATAAGAGAAACTGTCGCTTAGGACACATCGAAAAATCGGCCGTAGCTGAGCATGTTTTTCGAGATGGGAACCACAAAATTAAATTTAATGAGACTAGCGTTCTAGCACGAACATCCCATTATCATGCACGCATGTATAGGGAAGCAATAGAGATCCACAAACACCACAACAATTTTAATAGAAAAGAGGAAGTTTTAAAATTGGACAAAATATGGATGTCGACGTTGCGCAAGAAGAATGACAATCGATTACTCTTAATCGAGAATAATGACGCCTCCAAAGATAGGCATACTGTCGGCATCACGTGACGAATGGTGGTGCCCTCTATGCGCTCTATAAATGCGAGAGTACCTGGAGCCTCAGTCGCAGTAGCCGGACGACCTCGGAAGATGTCTCCCGCAGCTGGAGACGAAACGTCAGGTGGAAATTTTATACATCGACCACGGCCTCTCAGCCCGGAAGTTTTAACTGAAAACTGCTATTAACCTCAAAACATTTCAGGAAACTATTAATTTTTACCACAGGTGTTTTGCCTCCCAATAGAAATCTCATTTTGTGTATTTGCTTCAATTCTTATATGGAACTGGCAACTTGTTAGCTCAACAGACGAAAAGATAATTAGTGGGCTTAAATTAAAGTTATTTGTTCACTGCCTTGTAAAACATTGCACCAGCCAAAATGCATTCCAATTGTGAATGCTGTTCTCGATCATGGCACGAGTTGGTTGACATTTATAAGCAGCTGAAAATTGCCCTGACTACTATCAAACAATTGGCAGCTGCTGTGCTGCAAATCGATGAGTTGTAGGAGCTCCCCAGAATCATGAACTAATGACACTGGTACCAGAGATATCTCATGTACTACCCTCTCCTGTCGATCCTGTCTCCTCTGCAGAAAGTACTGGACCTGTCACTACTTGCCCACTTCTTGCTTACTGCAGCAAAGAATCCGATAAAATCTAGCGAGGTTACCATTAATACTGACTGTGAATTAATCTGGGTGAAGTTAAGTAACAAAATTGGCCAAAAATGGTAAGTGGATGCTTTTATAGACTGCCTGTGTCAGGCGCTCTAGTGGTAGACCGCTTCAGACAGAACTTGCGGAATATCATTAATAATTTTTGCGATCATGATGTTTTAACAGGGAGTAACTTCTACTAGCCAGGTATACATTGGAAGTGTCATGCTATGAAAACTGGCACCAGAAACAGGAATTTGTGCGGCATTATTCTGGATATCTTGTCCTAAAATTACTTTGAGCAGATAGTTAGAGAACCAGACCTGAACTTATCGAATCAGTTAGTGTGGAGGAAGGTAGCAGTGCTCATAAGGCTGTGATAGAATCTACGACAAATTGTGTTACAAAGATTGTTAAGAAATGTAGGAAGATATTTTTGCATAGCAAGAGTGACAGGATACAAATTTCAGAGTACCTGAACAGTGAGCATCACATATTCAGTGATGAGGACAAAGATGTGGAGAACAAATGGAGAATATTCAAAAGCATTGTGCTACAAGCCCTAGAAAGTATGTTCAGATTAAGGTCTTAAGAGATTAGAAAGACCCACCAAGGTTAAATAGCAATGTTAAAAAAATGCAACATAAACAAAGAGAGGTTCATCTCAGATTCAAGAGAGGTAAAAACCTAGCTGACAAACAAAACCTGAACAAAGTTAAAATGAACGTAACGAGAGCAGTGAGAGAAGCTTTCAATGACTCTGAAAGTAAAACTTTGTCAACCGATTTGAGTAAATACCCTGAGAGATTTTGGTCATATTTAAAATCAGTAAGTGGGTCAAAATCATCTATTCTTTCACTCAGTGACCATACTGGCACTGAAACAGAAGACAACAGAGAGAAGGCCAAAATACTGAATTCGTCTTCCAAAATTGTTTCACCACTGAAGATCATAACACAGTCCCTCCTTTCAATCATTCAAGGATAGAGTAGCATGGAGAGCTGCATCAAACCAGTCTCAGGACTGAAGACTGCAACTGCAACAACAACAACATAGTAGAAAGCATTGGATGCTCTCTAACGCTGTTTGTAGTAGACAGTAATGATTAGCAGAAAGATTTCCAGAGAATTGATGAATGGTGCTGGCTCTGGCAGTTGACCTTGAATGTAAATAAATTTAACATATTGCGCGTACACAGGAATAGAAATCCACTGCTGTATAGTTACACTGTTGATGACAAACCCCTAGAAACAGTATCTGCCATAAAATACCTAGCAGTAACCATACAGAGTAAACCTTAAGTGGAATGATTACATAAAACAAATAGTGGGAAAAGCAGATGCCAGACTCAAACAATAGAAAATCTAGGATGGAATGTAACAATGTTAGAGAAGGAAAGTTGCTACTCACTATATAGTCGAGATGCTGAGTCATGATAGACCCAACAAAAAGATTCACACAATTATAGCTTTCAGCTAATAAGGCCTTTGTCAGCAATAGACACACATACACATACACACACTCATGCAAACGCAACTTCACACATGTCTACAGCCTCAGACAACTAAAACCACATTGCTAGCAGCAGCACAAGTGCATGATAGGAGTGGCGACTGGGTGGGGGTAAGGAGGAGGCTGAGGTGGGGAGAGGGAGGGATAGTATGGTGGGTGGTAAGTAGCGGAAAGGAGAGAAATAATAAAAAGAAATTAAAAGACTAGGTGTAGTGGTGAAATGACAGCTGTGTAGTGCTGGAATGGGAACAGGGAGCTGGATGGGTGAGGACATTGACTAACGAAGGTTGAGGCCAGGAGGTTTACGGGAATGTAGGATATATTGCAGGGAAAGTTCCCACATGCGCAGTTCAGAAAAGCTGGTGTTGGTGGGAAAGATTCATGCGGCACAGGCTGTGAAGCAGTCACTGAGATGAGGGATATCATGTTTGGCAGCGTGTTCAGCAACAGGTTGGTCCACTTGTTTTTTGACCACAGTTTGTCAGTGGCCATTGATCTGGACAAACAGCTTGTTGGTTGTTATGTCTACATAGAATGCAGCACAGTGGTTGCAGCTTAGCTTGTAAATCACATGACTGGTTTCACAGGTAGCCCTGCCTTTGATGGGATAGAAGATGTTAGTGACCGGACTGGAGTAGGTGGTGATAGGAGGCTGTATGGGACAGGTCTTGCATCTAGGTCTATTACAGGGGTGTGAGTCATGAGGTAAGGGAATGGCAGCTGGAGTTGTGTAAGGATGGACGAGTATATTGCCAGGTAAAATAAATGCACAAATAAATAAAAATATTGCGTAGGCTCGGTGGATGGCGGAATACCACTGTAGGTTGGGTGGGAAGGATAGTGGGTAGTAGGACATTTCTCATTTCAGGCTACAACAAGAGGTAATCGAAACCCTGGCAGAGAATGTAATTCAGTTTCTCCAGTACCGGATGGTACTGAAGTACGAGGGGAATGCTCCTCTGTGGCTATAATTGTGTGAATCTTTTTGTTGTGCCTATCGTGACTCAGCATCTCCACTATATGGTGAGTAGCAATTTTCCATCTCTAACATTGTTAGATGCCAGACTCAAATTCATACAGAGAATCTTAAGGAAATGTAACTCATCCATGAAGGAAGTGGCTTATAAGCGACTTGTTCAACCAATTCTTGAGTACAGAATGAGATTTTCACTCTGCAGCAGAGTGCGCACTGATATGAAACTTCCTGGCAGATTAAAACTGTGCACCAGACCAAGACTCGAACTCGGGACCTTTGCCTTTCACAGGCAAGTGCTGTACCATCAGAGCTACCCAAGCATGACCCATGCCCCGTCCTCACAGCTTTACTTCTGCCAGTACCTCGTCTCCTACCTTCCAAACTTTACAGAAGTTCTCCTGCGCAATCCGTGACAAGACGCCTCAGACTGCACAGCTACCCCACATGGCTAATAGGTGAAAACAAAGCATCAGCCTATAGATAAAGAGATGCTGAATAAAATGAATTTGGCTGTCAAGAGAGGTGTGATGCCTTCAGTGACTACCACAGCGGAATACTGTCAAATTTGTTGTTGTTGTGGTCTTCAGTTCTGAGACTGGTTTGATGCAGCTCTCCGTGCTACTCTATCCTGTGCAAGCTTCTTCATCTCCCAGTACCTGCTGCAGCCTACATCCTTCTGGATCTGCTTAGTGTATTCAACTCTTGGTCTTCCTCTACGGTTTTTACCCTCCACACTGCCCTCCAATGCTACATTTGTGATCCCTTGATGCCTCAGAACATGTCCTACCAATCGATCCCTTCTTCTAGTCTAGTTGTGCCACAAACTTCTCTTCTCCTCAAACCTATTCAATACCACCTCATTAGTTATGTGATCTACCCACTAATTTTCAGCATTCTTCTGTAGCACCACATTTCGAAAGCTTCTATTCTAGTTATTTTGCTCCCCAAATAGCAAAACTCCTTGACTACTTTAAGTGTCTCATTTCCTAATCTAATTCCCTCAGCATCACCCGACTTAATTCGACTACATTCCATTATCCTCGTTTTGCTTTTCTTGATGTTCATCTTATACCCTCCTTTCAAGACCGTGTCCATTTCGTTCAATTGCCCTTCCAAGTCCTTTGCTGTTTTACAAAACCTGTAGAAATTCTGGTGGTTTATAAAGCTGTTAGTGGCACCAGAGCTAGTGTCCATTATCTAACGAACGAGACAGGAACTGAAATTGAGGCTATGAAGCAAAAGGTGAAATGCTTAGCTCCGTTTTCAAACATTCCTTTACAAAAGAAAACCAAGGAGAATTGCCCCAATTTAATCCTCAAACTGTTGAAAAGATGAATGAAATAAATACTGATGTCACTGATGTTGAGAAACAGCTGAAATCGTTAAAACTGAAAAAAGCTCAAGAGCTCGATGAAATCCTGTCAGATTCTACAATAAATTAGTGTCTGAGTCAGTCCATCTTCTAACTATAATCAATCATAGAGATCTGCCCACTTAGTTAGTTAGTTAGTTAGTTAGTTAGTTCTTGGAAAAAAAGCACGTGTCACACCCATCTACAGGAAGGGTGGTTAAAGTGATGCACAAAACTAACGTCCAGTATCCTCGACATCAATTTGTTGTCGAATCTTAGAACATATTCTGAACTCAAACATAATGAGGTATCTCAAGACCTCCTCAGTGCTAACCAGTATGGATTCTGAAAATATCGATCACATGAAACACAATTCTCACTTTTCTCACATGACATACTGAAAGCTTTGGATCAAGGCTGTCAGGTAGATGCAGTATTTCTTGATTTCCGAAAAGCATTTGAATCAGAACCACACCTACATTTATTGTCAAAAGTATGGTCATACTGGGTGCCAACTGAAATTTGTGACTGGATTGAAGACTTTCTGGTAGGGAGGACACAGCATATTACCTGGGATGGAGAGTCATCGTAAGGTATGCCCCAGGGAAGCATGTTGGAACCCTTGCTGTTCACATTGTATATTAATAACTTTGCAAACAATATTAATAGTAACCTCAGATTACAGATGATGCAGTTATCTATAATGAAGTAATGTTTGAAAGTGACTGAATAAATATTCAGTCAGATCATTAGAAAATTTCAAAGTGGTGCAAAGATTGGAAACTTGCTTTAAATGTTCAGAAAAGTAAAACTGTGCACTTCACAAAATGAAAAAATAATGTCCTATGACTATAATATCAATAAGTCACTGCTAGAATCAGCCAACTTATACAAACACCTGGGTGTAATACACTGTAGGGATATGAAATGGAATTATCACACAGGTTCAGTTGTAGGTAAAGCAGGTGGTGGGCTTTGGTTCACTGGTAGAATACTGGGGGAGTGCAATCAGCCTACAAAGGAGACTGCTTATAAATCACTCGTGTGACTGTTTCTATGATAATTCTCAAGTGTGTGGGACCTGTATCAAATAGGGCTAAGAAGGGATATTGAACATATACACAGAAGGGCAGCACGAATGGTCACAGGTTTGTTTGATCCATGGGAGAATGTCACAAAGATACTAAAGGAACTGAACTGGAAGACTCTTGAAAAAACACGTAAACTGTCCTGAGAAAGTCTGTTAACAAAGTTTCAAGAATGGGCTTTAAATGATGATTCTAGAAATATACTACAATCCCCCATGTATCACTCTTATATGGATCATGAGGCTAAGATTAGAATAATTAATGCACACAAGCAATCATTCCTCCCAAGCTCCATATGTGAATGGAATGAGAAGAAATCCTAATAAGTGGGTACAATAGGACTCACCCTCTGCCATGCATCTCACAGTAGTTTGCAGAGTATAGATATAGATGTAGATGTAAACAATATTACAGGTTCGCAGCATATATGAATATACTTGTTAGGAGATACCGCTACAGGAAAGCCAGTCGCACAGCTTCCTCCCGCAGAATCAGGTTGCTAAGGGATCAAATACATCCTGAACCCACTAAAATCAGCCAAAGAGTTGTCTGAATTCCTTTGGTTTCAAATTTTTTCCCACACACCGGGTTGGAAAATACTGTGATACATACTTGGATATGTACAGTTCTTCCCAGACATGAAGAGAATAATTAAAATGGCTCCTTTAACTTTTGTATTGTCTTGTTTCATATTAGAAGCTAAAAATGACCAAGAATTGATTTAGCACTTTGTGTGAGGTGGCAACATATACCAAAATGGATTTTTTCATGATATGATCACATTACCATATTGCAGAATTCCTAATCCAGCTCTGCCCTAAAAAATGGTTGTTGTAGACTTCCTCATCAACTGAGTTTAACTCCCAACCACAATCCTCAGTGATGGACTGTCTGGGGCAAAAGGCTAGTTTCTAACTGGTGGTAACTGTGATTTTGGCTAAGTGTTGTTCTGTGGTCTGAGTAATACCTCCTTATGTCATTCAAAGGAGATCTGCTATCCCTTCCTGAAGTCTTCTTTATGCCCTGACACACCTGTATTGCTTTTGTTAACTGATTAACTTATTTGGTGATGGTGGCTGTTTTATGGCACTCAACATCATTGTTTCAGTGCACTTGCTGAATATGAATGTGGGCAATTTTTATAATGAGTGAAGAATCCTTTATAAATGTTTTTGTGATGATCATCATTATCTTCATTTCTCCTTCATCCTGCATGAGGCTGGGCCACGACATTTAAGGTATTTCTCTTTTTCCTCTGTCTTTCCACTGTTTTCCTTCTATAACTCCCCCCCCCCCCCTCTCCCTCCCAGTTCAGATTCCTTCTTCTTAAATTTATCTTCATTGAGTCTTGCCCTCAAACTTGGCCTCCATCATTCGTTTTGGTATGCTTCCATCTTTCATTCCCCTTACATGTCCAAAATATTTTAACATGTTCTTGTCAATTCTCTCATTCAGCTTTTCTACTCGAATTTCATTCCTAACATCCTCACTTCTAACTCCCCCCCTCATTTTCCCTAACATACTTCTAAGGAATTTTATTTCATGGTTTGGCTTCTCCTCTCCTTTCTTCTTTTCATTGTCTAGGTCTCTGATGCATATGTCATTATTGGTGTAAACAACATTTTGTACTGCACTTACTCACACTCGCCACACTAAGTCCCTCAAACACCTGGTATTGTGCATTGCTCTGCTGTTCCCTTTTCCTAACTTCTGTCACCATTCTAGGATTTTGCATTGTCACACTTCCCAGATATTTAAAGTTATCCACCTTTCAATATTATGTCCTGTAATGTTAATTTGCCCCTTGAGTTCTCTGTCTCTTCTGGTTACCACCAGTTCATATATCTTGATTCTTTCATTTCAGATCTCTATTTGTTCTTGTATCTCCTTACTTTTGGCTCCCCACACCACAATAAAAGTGGAAAACAGAAATAACTTCATCTCCCTTCCACTATGAGTTTCTTTTGCCTCTTTCACAATTTCATTCATCACCATTATGAATAACAGTGCTACCAACACACTTCCTTTTCTCAATACTGTAACAGTCTTAAACTATTCAGTTCCTAAAACTTGGATTTGGAACAGATGAAGCTTTTTTCGCACATTGCTTGCCGGATTTCAACTGTCGGTTTTCTAACTCCCTCCTGTACCATGGAAATCTATTCGCAGCTTTTGCAACAGGCACTGACCATGTCAGGAAACACACACACAGACAAATACAAATAGACAAGTGTGTTACAAAAGACAATCCATACTCCCTTAACCAGTGACTGTGTAACGATGCAGCACAGCAGCAGCAGACAGATAGTACTGTAAGGGTAAGCACATGTTCAAGATATCTTCACAGAACAGCCTGAAACTGATACCTGTATCAGTACTGTGGCTATATGATTTGCTCTCAGTCAGCTGATAGAAACAACACGAGACCAGAAGAATCATTTGTTCACTCATGTCTTTCTTACCCAATCTGTCCCATCACATACAGAGTCAAGTATCTGGCTGGCTGTCTGCTATTGTTTTGCAGCAGCACTATTCAATCCCTTGTGAAGTCGTGTGTGTGTGTGTGTGTGTGTGTGTGTGTGTGTGTGTGTGTGTGTGTGTGTGTGTGTGTGTGTTTTTCAATAGACGTTGGCAATTTTGTTTTTCTGTTGCACATGGGTAAATAACTAAGGCTGTACTGCCAAATTTCGTGGGACACACAAATAAACATTATGAATGTATATTCATTAGAAAATATATTACATAAATAGTTTCTACACTTAAAAAATCTTTCTACCAAAAATATATTGATTATCATATAAACACACACAGCAATCAGAGGAAAATGATTATACGATACAATTGCTGAAGCTTATAGAAGCCATGAGGCTAGATCACACATGTCAATTTTACGTGGATTACATTGTGTGGCACTCCTAAACTTTCATGACCTCTCCAATAAACACAATATATAAAAACACGCACAACTACAGAAGAGATGTCTTACTATTAAGTAATTACATATTCTGCAAAAAGATACACAAGTATTTGACACTTTCCTTTGTATAATGCCCTACATTCATGAATCATTGCTTATTCCGTCATGAAAAATTAACACAATTTGAATAACAATGTTTAGCAAAAAAACATGTCTTAGGACAGGAAATTTAAAAAAATGAAATTATACAGAGAAACAAGCTGATTCACAAAATTGACCTTACATCATCATCCAATGGTTGGCCATCCAGTGTGGTCTCAATGTGCCAGTCACCCTCCCACTGCCATGCCATTGATGGTAACCTAATCTTATCAAAACTTCTATCAACGGAACCCTCTTGATTTGAGAAGTGATATCTATCTGTTGGAAGCAAGCGGCTAGTAAAACCTTCCACAGGAAGCCACCTCTGGAAAAAAAGAAAGAAGAACTAATTTTTTTTCTACTCTTTTAGATAAAACAGTATGCCGTCAGTATTTCTGTCACCAAAATAGGAACAACTGGAGCAGTATTGTCACACTTAACAACTGAAAACATCTATTAATCTCATAAAAAGTAGAAGTGGCAAGGGAGAGTCAGAAGTAAAATACACACCATAAATTTCTTGAAACACTAGATCAGGAAACACAACACTGAAACTTACCTGTCTTCCAATTCAGTGTGAGGAGTGACATTTCGTTATCTTTAGCAGTTTATCATATTGCCCTCAATGAATGACACACTGATGCTCCTCATCTATCTCTTATATTGCAGTAATTTTTTTTTTCACTTTTATCTCTAGTACTCATAAATACACATCATCCTCCATATACAAATCTACAAATTAGCTGATACGTGAAAAAAAAAAAAAAAAAACTGCTACTACTATTCTATTACAGACCATTGCAGTGAAGCTTTAAGAATTTCACAGAGTCATAATGTTGATGGACTAAATCACAGCTCATTTATAGAACACATTTCTAATCCTTTATGGTAAAAATGATGAATGTTCTACTGTAGATTCTCTCATTAAAAATCAAACATATGAGCTTCCCATCAATAGTATTTGAGGCAGAGGAGGTACATTCACACACGAACACCTATGCACAGTAAAACTTAGAAGAGGAGTGACAGAAATAAATACAAAATAATATATTTAAAACCCCTCTTTCCACAATTTTTAGAAAGCTCTTGATCAAAAAAATGCAAAAGGAGCTAATCAAAACCAAAATAGTCACGTCAACCAATTGCTCTGATTCCATTCATTGGCTCTGACCTGTGACATAACTGTGTTTTGTTGTGTGATATCATGGAGGTGGGGCACATTGGAAATGGACTGTGTTTGTACAGGGTGTATTGTTGTAAGGGACTGTGCACTCTGGTATGGGGTGTTTATGGTTCTAAATTGTTTGTGAGTGATATTAGTGCAGCATTGGACTTCATGCTATGTTTTATTCAGTGTTTTTGGTACTCTGCTTTTGTTATCTTCCAAGTGAGTTATTTTATTTTCGTTGGTTATTTGCCAATGATTTGTTTTTGATTTTTAAATAGGTAGTTTGTTGCTTTGTACCTAGTTTAAATTTTTTTCTTCTTCTTGTGTGCCTCAGTAATACAGATAGCCATACAGTATCTGCAACCACAACGGAGGGGCGTCTGTTGAGAGGCCAGACAAACTTTGTGGTTCCTGAAGAGGGGCAGCAGCCTTTACAGTAGTTGAAGGGGCAAAAGTCTGGATGATTGACTGATCTGGCCTTGTAACACCAACCAAGACAGCCTTTTTGTGCTGGTACTGTGAACAGTTCAAAGCAAGGGGAAACTACAGTCGTAAATTTTCCCACGGGCATGCAGCTTTACTGTATGGTTACATGATGATGCCGTCCTCTTGGGTAAAATACTCTAAAGGTAAAATAGTCCTCCCATTCGGATCTCCCAGCAGGAACTACTCAAGAGGATGTCATTATCAGGAGAAAGAAAACTGGCATTCTATGAATCGGAGCATGGAATGTCAGATCCCTTAATTGGGCAGGTAGGTTAGAAAATTTAAAAAGGGAAATAGATATGTTAAAGTTACACATAGTGGGAATTAGTGAAGTTCGGTGGCAGGGGGAACAAGACTTCTGGTCCAGTGACTACAGGGTTATAAATACAAAATCAAATAGGGGAAATGCAGGAGTAGGTTTAATAATGAATTAAAAAATGGGAGTAAAATGGAAATGTCGTGCGACGAGGGCCTCCCGTCGGGCAGACCACTCGCCTGGTGCAAGTCTTTCGATTTGATGACACTTCAACGACTTGCGCGTCAATGGGGATGAAATAATGATGATTAAGAAAACACAACACCCAGTCCCTGAGCGGAGAAAATGAGAGTGCAGGTAAGCTACTATAGACAGCATAGTGAACACATTATTGTGGCCAAGATAGACACAAAGCCCATGCCTACTACATTAGTACAATTTTATATGCCAACTAGCTCTGCAGATGATGAAGAGATTGAGGAAATGTATGATGAGACAAAAGAAAAAATTCAGATAGTGTACAGAGATGAAAATTTAATAGTCACGAGTGACTGGAATGCTATAGCAGGAAAAGGAAGAGAAGGAAAAGTAGTAGGTGAATATGGAATGGGAGTAAGAAATGAAAGAGGAAGCTACCTGGTAGAATTTTGAACAAAGCATAACTTAATCATAAAACACTTGGTTCAAGAATCATGAAAGCAGGCTGGGTACGTGGAAGAGGCCTGGAGATACTGGAAGGTTTCAGATAGATTATATAATGGTAAGACAGATATTTAGGAACCAGGTTTTAAATTGTAAGACATTTTCAGGTCAGATGTGGACTCTGACCACATTCTATTGGTTATGAACTGTAGATCAAAACTAAAGAAACTGCAAAAGGTAGGGATTTAAGGAGATGGGACCTGGAAAAACTGACACAACTAGAGGAGAAAATATAAAAACGCAGTAAATGAAGCAGGCAAAAAGAAATACAAATGTCTAAAAAATGAGATCAACAGGATGTGCAAAATGGCAAAGCAGGGATGGATAGAGGACAAATGTAAGGGGTAAGAGAGGTACTGCATACAGAAAAATTAAAGAGACCTTTGGAGAAAAGAGAGCCACTTGTATGAATATCAAGAGCTCAGATGGAAACCCAGTTCTAAGCAAAGAAGGGAAAGCAGAAAGGTGGAAGGAGTATATAGAGGGTCTACACAAAGGCAATGTACTTGAGGACAATATTATAGAAATGGAAGAGCATGTAGATGATGATGAAATAGGAGATATGAAACCACGTGAAGAGTTTGACAGAGCACTGAAAAATCTAAGCCGAAACAAGGTCGCAAGAGTAGACAAAATTCCATTAGAACTACTGATAGCCATGGGAAAGCCAGCCCTGATAAAACTCTTCCATCTTGTGAGCAAAATGTATGAGACAGGCGAAATACCCTCAGACTTCAAGAAGAAGATAATAATTTCAATCCCAAAGAACGCAGGTGTTGACAGATGTGAAAATGACCAAACCATCAGTTTCATAAGTCACGGCTGCAAAATACTAAAGCAAATTCTTTACAGACTAATGGAAAAACTGTTAGAAGCCCCGACCTTGGGGAAGATCAGTTTAGATTCCGTAGAAATGTTGGAACACATGAGGCAGTACTGAACCTATGACTTATCTTAAAAGATAGATTAAGGAAAGGAAAACCTATGTTTCCAGTATTTGTAGGCTTAAAGAAATCTTTGGCAATGTTGACTGGAATACTCTCTTTCAAATCCTGAAGGTGGAGGGATAAAATACAGGAAGCAAAAGGCTATCTACAATTTGTACAGAAACCAGATGGCAGTTATAAGAGTTGAGGAGCATGAAACGGAAGCTGTGGTTGGGGAGGGAGTGAGACAGGGTTGTAGCCTATCCCAAATGTTATTCAATCTGTATATTAAGCAAGTAGTAAAGGAAACAAAAGAAAATTTGTAGTAGGAATTAAAATCCATGGAGAAGAAATAAAAACTTTGAGGTTTGCTGATGGCACTGTAATTCTGTCAGAGACAGCAAAGGACCTGGAAGAGCAGCTGAACGGAATCTGACAGTGACTTGAAAGGAGGATATAAGATGAACATCAACAAAAGCAAAATGAGGATAGTGGAATGTAGTCAAATTAAGTCAGGTAACGCTGAGGGAATTACATTAGGAAATGGGACACCTAAAGTAGTAAAGGAGTTTTGCAATTTGGGGAGGAAAATAACTGAGGATGGTCGAAGTAGAGAGGATATAAAATGTAGACTGGCAATGGCAAGGAAAGTGTTTCTGAATAAGAGAAATTTGTTAACACACAGTATAGATTTAAGTGTTAGGAACGCCAGTTTTATTTCTCCTTGTGATGTAATTCTGAGTTGTCCTCACCCAGAGATCCGAATGGGAGACTATTTTACCTCTGGAATATTTTATCCAAGAGGATACCCTCATCAATTAACCATATAGTAGCGCAGCATGCCCTTGGAACACAAAATTCTGTAGTTTCCCCTTGCTTTCAGCCATTCACAGTACCAGCGAAGTGTGGCCATGTTGGCTGGTGTTACAAGACCAGATCAATCATCTAGTCTGTCACTCCTGCAACTACTGAAAAGGCTGTTGCCCTTCCTCAGGAACAACATGTATCTCAACAGGTATCACTCATAGAAACATCACAACATAAAATATATTTGATATTAAGTAAGTAATGAATATAATGCATTATTATTATTATTATTATTATTATTATTATTATTATAGTTGCAGTCATGAACTAAAAATTACAGAAAAGTGAGGATATATGAGTGACAGTCTATTTATCAAAAGGCACACGACGCCAGCAAATTTATTGTTCAATAGTACCAGTAAGCTTTTGTGAATGTTCTGCTAACTACACACAGGTGTTTATAAATGCACAAATTCTTCTTTGGGTTAGGAGTTGTCAAGCAGATAAGATTTCAGTTTTTGTTATCCATTACATTCTTTACGCCACTTGGTAGGTAGTCAAAGATTCACATTGCTGAATACCTAACTTCTTTCTGTGTTACATTATGCCGACTGACAGATAGTGTAATTAATTTCTCCTAAATCTTGTATTTTATTTATTAATGTTACTGTTGTTTCCAATTTGTCACTGAATGATAAATTTTAAAAGGGAGTCAGCTTGATGTCAGTACGTCCTGTTGTCTAAGAACATCTGAAATGAGTGAATGAAAATAGGAAAGGCAAGTAAACTTTTTGACAAATTAAACTCCAGAATCTGATATTATCCATAACACAGGTCAATGGAAGTGTCCAATTCTACCCGTCTGCTTTGACCCGTGACGCAAGGGTGTTGTGTGTGATGTCATTACGGCATGGTCTTTATGAGTTGGTTGTGTTTGTAGATGTTGTCTTGCTGTGTTTTATGGTGCCCTGTGGTGGTGGTGGTGGTGTTTTGTGTTTGTGTGTGTGTGATCAATTTTTGTTTGTTTATGTGATTGGTGTTTTCGTTAGGCGTTATTGGTTTAATTACTTTAGAATACATTATGGGAGTGACAGTAATCAATGTGTTACATATATTTACTATCAAAAACAATCCTGATCACAATTTATTTATTATGGAAACCAGTCACCATAATAAATAAATTGTGATCAAGACTATTTTTTATATTAAAAATTTGTTATTGGTTAGTTGTTTGTGGTGTGGTAAGATGTTTAATTTGTGTGTGTGTGGTGGGGGGATGGGGGGGGGGGTTGGGCTGGCTGACTTAGTTTGAAGTGCTGGAATTTGTTGGTGGTAAGAAAAAAAATTGTTTTTCCTTTGTCTGTTATTCTCAAGTTGTGATGTTTTGTGTATTTATGGTGAATTGAAAGTGTTTTAATTTATGAATTATGTAGAGATGTTTGACTTGTGGATTTTTGAGGTTGTGGCTTTGGTTTTATTTTTCATAGTTGTAGGTGTTGGTTTCTTGGTAGCAATAGTTGTGGCTTCCTTTTAATGGTTTCGGATCAAGGGAAGTGTCTGATTCCTTAAGATTTTGTTGGTGCAGCAGAATGTTGTAATATTTTTTCTTTTGTTCATCATTTTGTGTTTTTTTTTACTATTGTATGTAGCTTGTCCTCACCCTAAAGCCCTCAGTTTCCTGCAGTTGCCCCATTAGCTTGATTGTATTTTTGGAGATTATGGTGTAATTTATATGTATTTTCGTGTTTGTTTCCATGTATACATAGTGACCGCATGGCTTAGAATAGCCATTTCTGCCATACTGATGACGTCATGGGTCAAACCAGACATGTGGAATCTGACACTTCTGTAATCCCCATAACACAAAATTTGCACAGTTTATATTTTTAAGAGAATATGTAACACCAAAATTTTAGAATATGGGCTTATGTTTCATTTACACAACTGAATGAATTATCACTAATGATGTAGTCAAGCTGTGTGCATTAGAATTGAATTTACTGTGTGTTATCAAACTTCAGCAACAGTCTATTTACAGAGAACTAATTATTAATTTTTAAGAAAATATTATTTATTTTTCAAGCGCTGAAGCTGCTCCATTTAGCTTGATTCTAATGCCTGCACCACAGCAAACTGAACTATTTCTGTTTCTTGGTATTATGGCCTACACGATAAGAACAAGTGAGGACCCAACATAGACACTTGTAGTACACTTGCTTATTCATCCATGGAAGAAGAAATTAGCACATGGATCAAAACACTGACAGGAAAGGCCTGTCTAATAAATAGTGTGGAATTTGACAGCAGTCAGAGAAACAAGTGTTTGAAGATATTCTTACAACAATCGCAAACATCATGTTCCTAAATTGCATACAATGTGGTTCCAACGTAACCTCCTCCACATGGAAGACTGTATTCTTTCAAAATTGAGAACTGCATTATTATATTTCTAACAGATCAAGCAATTGTGAATGTGGTTTTGAAATAAAGAAGTATTAACAAAGAATCTGTGTCAACTTTTTACGTGTCCATTCAGATGTGCAAAAATCATATCATGTCAATGGTTGAGTTTGGGAAATGGATGGGACATGGTAAGACAGAGTAATATATTCTGTATATTGTTGTATTAGGGCTCCGAAGATGCTTGAGCTTTACAGATACTGTTACAAAGGCATACGTGCACACCCAAAAAAAAAATGTCAGTGACAAGGGGCACAATTGTATGCGCACAGGTTAGTAAATGGTTCCGAAATGAAACACAGGGAACTACTAAAAAGGGTTAGGAATTACAACACATAATTCTTGAACATGCAGCGAAAGAATAAATGATACAGAATACACGTGACTATGGCCAAATATTTGAATAATCTTGGTGGCAAACACAAGTACTCACCTCATTTTGGTATGATTCTTCTTTAATTCGTATGGGTATATCCAAACCATGAACGTGAACATAAATCTGACGATCGCCTCCAACAGCCCACATGAAATGTGGGACAGCTGAAAGATGTTTGAACTCCAGTCCCAAGTAAACAAACTCTCTCCATGTAGTACCACTTGTGGACAAGCGAAATACGCGTCCCTCATTGTTAATTGCAAACAAAAACGAACTCGGCATGTCCTTTTGGCTTTCGGATCGTTAAGACGTAATTATCTTGTGTTTATGCTAATACTCTATAAGTTTCTAAGCCATGTGTAAACATCATGTTGTGAGTGAAACGTCATTCTATTTGTCATACAACAAACCCTGTAACGTAGCGGCTGTCGCTGACAGCTTTAAGTAAACATTTCTGCCGGCATGTGTACAATGAACGTCTTTGAAAAATGTAGTGAATATGACAGAAGTTAACAACAAATTTTTGCTATTTTTCGAGTTATTTCCTAGTACAATCATGACGTTAAGTATAGCATTTTCTTCTGATGCCTGATGATTCGTATATTTCTTATAC
Source organism: Schistocerca gregaria (assembly GCF_023897955.1). Classification (NCBI taxonomy): domain Eukaryota; kingdom Metazoa; phylum Arthropoda; class Insecta; order Orthoptera; family Acrididae; genus Schistocerca; species Schistocerca gregaria. Next base: position 1,045,329,989 of record NC_064920.1, on the reverse strand, counting down.
AAAATCAACCACTACTGGTTGACTAGTATTATCGAAGACTGTGTTTAATGAGATGTATTGTGTAGTTACTTAATCAATATTTTACTAATAGAAAAAATATGTAAAGTACAGTTTTATAGCAACCAAGGTTTGATATACATATATTTCATGACAAAACGGTAGAATGTTGAGTACCTTTGCTCTATGGTCATACAGAATTTTCATCTTTCGCGTCTTGCAGTATGCATCTTTGGTGTATTCATTTGTTTTTGGCGGGAAAAGTTGTCAATTGGAATTGGAATTACGCGAAAGGCATCGAAAATCGCTATGGATATAGCCGAGTTCACCCCGGAAGTGCTGCCAGATTTACTACCCATATACTATAAAAGAATTTTTCCGTACGGCCCTTTTTATAGATGGTTGAGCTACAGTGATGGTAAGTTCCAATTGTAAAACAGTGCACAGTATAGTAAATAACGATGGAAAGTGTACAAGTAGTGCTCTATATTCATATAACGTGACTTGTCACGCCGTTTATACCACCAATCAACAACAAATCACATTGTCGTATTGTGGTTAGTTTCTGTTTTTTTTTTTTTTTTTTTTCGTTTTATCGTCGTCTTAGAACGTGATTTGTGCAACAGGTATACATAAATTAATTTTGGTAAGGTTCTAGGACTCGCATATTTATGAAGCGTTGTAATTTTCTAGAGATTATTGTAAGTATCTAGCATACAATACGAAATATAGTTCCCCTTACTATCAACCATACATATAAGTCTGGCAGATATGATTCAAGCAACCATCCATAAGAATTAAATGATAAATGGTAACCAAAACATAGGAGTGGCTCATAGTCTACAATCGAAATATAGAAACATAAATATTCCAAATTGATTAGAGGTATGACATTACACATCGGACAATATACTAATTGCTTATGTTGTTCACTAGACCCTTTTATTTGTGAAGCTGTGGTGACATACTGAACTATTTATACCCAAAGGCGTGCTTTAGTGTGGTTGCAAGTTGAAGATGCCAACAAGTGTGTCGTTACAATTTTTTTCACATACATGTACATTCCATAGGTAGATTAATGTCTCCAATCAAAACGCCTACTATCCCACTGTGACCAGATATTTTCAAGTTTTAATACATCTGAAGACCTTAACAACCAGACGACACCCAACAATGCATTTCTTCCACCATCTTTATGTGTTGGGCCTGTTGCTCTTCAATTCGATGAAACTACAAAATTCCATGGGTTCGTGCTTGATAGAAACTTTTTTTGGACCTTGCACATGTCTTACCTGGCTGCCCTCTCCATCTGGACACCAAATGTCCAATACGTCCTCAGCGATACTTCCTGGGGAGCATATCGGAACACCTTCCTCCATTTGTATCAGTTCTTGTCCATTCGTAACTAGGCTATGGGTGTTTCGTTTACACACATGCACGTCTGTCCATATTATGCCGTCTAAATACAATACACCATTGTGGCAGCCATTTGGCAACAAGCGATTTTTACACTAGCCTGTAAATAGAAGCTTCCAAACTACCTCTGTCATACTGACATGATCATCTCCTTAGCAGATACGTATGCTGTTTGTGTGCCGTGCCCGTCAACCTATCCTACGCCTTTTTCTTCAATGACTCCTTTGACAGCAAATATGGGGTGCATACTTCTTCTCTGGTACCTCCTGGAGTTCGCTTTCAGCTATTGCTCCAGCTGTTTAACTTCATGCTACCTGCCACTTTTCTGATGTATGTGCATCCTTCACCACCTTGGCTTCTTGCAGCGGTCCGTGTTCACCTTTAGTTTCATTCGCTTCCTAAGGACACTACTGCAGGTTCTGTCCATCGGGGGTCGACAGAAGTGTCCGATTCCACACGTCGGCTTTAACCCGTAATGTAAGGGTGTTGTCGTGTGTGACGTCATGATGGCGCGGAGTTTGATTTGTGAGTGTGGCGTGTTTGTAGATGTCGTCGTGTTGTGATTTGTTGTGCTCTCTGGTGGTATGTTCAAGGTTTTCGTTTGTGTGGTGTAATGGACTCAGTTTGCTTTCGCTCATTATCCAGAATGGTTTGAGTGTCTGCTGTGTTTGTAGTGGAATTTGTTTCAGTGAGTTAACGATTTTGTGTGAAGGTTAATTTAGTGTTGTTTGCTGTACGTCATGTGGTAATTTTAGTAAAATTAATCGGTTGTTGTTTTTGTTAAGGAATCGATATGACCGATAAAATTAACAGTGTGCAGGTCAAGGGAAGTTTTCGATCCCAGTGTGTGGCTGTGTATGTTGGTATTGGTATCGGGAGATGTTTTTAAGCTATATAGGCCAACGGAAGTGTTCGATTGTAATTTATGCGATCGGGAGCTGCTGTTGAGCTATATAGGTCAAGGGAAGTGTCCGATTCCAGATGATATTGTGTTTAGTGGTATTTGGGGAGTTTTGTGATGTCGGTTTTTTCGCCATTTTGTATGGGGGCGGGTGCTAAATTTGTTTATATTTAGTTTGCCCCCACCCAAAAACACCTCATTTCCCGCACTTGTCCCGTTAGTGTCAATAGGCTTTTTGTGGAAAGTGTGTGTGTTTGTTTTTTTGATGTATTTTCGTCCTCATAATGTGTACGTAACAACTTTACATACACCATATTGGAATCGTGGTTTATGGTCATTTCCGCCATATTTGTGACGTCAGGTGTTAAAGTAGACAGGCGGGATCGGACGCTTACGTATTCCCGCTATCAGTGTCAGTTTCTCTACTTTTGCGCAGAACTTAGCAATAGTACCTAGGTGTATACTAATGGTTCTCGGACTGACAGTAGTGTTGGGTGTGCCTTCATCATTGGCACTGATAATTTTAGGTACTGGCTTCCGGAACACTGCTCAGTACTTGCAGCTGAGTTCTTTGCCCTGCATCCAGCCACACAGTATGTCTGGTGACACAGACGTTTATATTACATCGCTGCTTCGATTGTCTCACTGCCCTTCAGAGCCTCTGTGTGCTGTACACAGTCCATCCCTGAGTGCAACGGGTCCAAGAAAGCTTCCGCTGCTCAGTCTTGAAGAAGTCATTGTGATGTTTATGTGGGTCCCTGATCACGTCAGTCTCATGGGAAATGAGGCTGCTTATACCGCTGCTAAAGCTGCAGTTCTCCTACCTCAGCCCAGTAGTTCTTCCTTCCCTTCTGATGGTCTCTGTGTTGCTCCCTGATAGCAGGTGATGTCACTTTGGCATCACCATCGGTCTTCCATCATGGGAACAAGCCCTATTTTATTTATTTATTGTTCCGTGAGACCAAATTTAGGAGAGTCTCCATGGTCATGGAACGAGTCAATACATGAAATTATAACACGATAGTAGAAACAGATAAAATGAAATATTCAGGCGACAAGTCGTAAGTTTAAATAAGGAATTTGCTTAATTTTTTAGCTCTTCTAGGAGCTCCTCGACAGTTTAGACTGAAGAGTTTGGGCTACTGCTAAGATTTTTGTGTTCTTGTGGTTGGTTATTGAAAATGGATGCAGCAGAATACTGCACTCCTTTCTGCACAAGAGTCAAGGAAGTGCATTCCACATGCAGATTTGATTTCTGGTTAGTATTAACTGAGTGCAAGCTGCCAACTCTTGGGAATAGGCTAATATTGCTAACAACAAACGACATTAAAGAAAATATATACTGTGAGGGCACTGTCAGAATTCCCAGAGTATTGAATAGGGGTCGACAAGAGGTTCTCGAACTTACACCACATATAGCTCGAACAGCCTGTTTTTCAGCCAAAAATACACTTTTTGAATCAGAAGAATTATCCCAAAAAGTAATACCATACGACATAAGCGTGTGAAAATATGCGAAGTAGACTACTTTTCGCGTTGAACTGTCGCTTATTTCAGATACTATTTTAATGGTAAATAAAGCACCATTTAGTTTCTGAACAAGATCCTGGACATGGGCTTTCCACAACAGCTTACTATCTATCTGAATGCCTAGGAACTTGAACTGTTCCATCTCGCTTATAATATGCCCATTCTGTCTGATCAAAATATTGGTGCTTGTTGAATTAAGAGTTAGAAACTGTAAAAACTGACTCTTACTGTGATTTAGCATCAAATTATTTTCCACAAGCCACGAACTTATTTCATGAACTATATTATTTGATACTGTTTCAATATTACACGCAAGATCCTTCACTACCAAGCTGGTGTCATCAGCAAACAGAAATATTTTTGAATCACCTGTAAAACTAGAAGGCATATCGTTTATATAAATAAGAAACAGCAGTGGCTCCAGCACCGACCCTTGGGGAACGCCTCATTAACAGTGCCCCATTGAGACTGAACATCACTACCACACTCAATATTGTTGAGAATTACCTTCTGCTTTCTGTTCTTAAAGTAAGAGGCAAACCAATTGTAAGCTACTCCCCTTACTCCAAAATGGTCCAACTTCTGAAGTAATATTTTGTGGTCAACACAGTCAAAAGCCTTCATTAAATCAAAGGAAACACCTAGTGTTCGCAACCTTTTATTTAATCCGTCCAAAACCTCACAGAGAAAAGAGAATATAGCATTTTCAGTTGTTAAACCATTTCTAAAACCAAACTGTACATTTGACAGCAAATTATGTGAATTTAAATGCGCCAGTAACCTTGTATATACAACCTTCTCGATAACTTTAGTAAGCACCGATGGCATAGAAATAGGTCTAAAATTGTCAACATTATCCCTGTCAACCTTTTTATAAAGTGGCTTCACTACCGAGTACAGGAAACCGACCACTTCTAAAGGAAAAGTTACAGATATGGCTAAGTACTGGGCTAACATACATAGAACAACATTTCAGTATTCTGCTAGGTACCTCTTCATATCCATGAGAGTTCTTGGTCTTTAGTGATTTAATTATTAACTCAATCTCCCTCTTGTCCGTATCATGGAGGAGCATTTCAGGTAACAGTCTTGGAACACTTTTTTCTAAGAGCGCTATATGATTTCCTGTTGGGTCTAGGTTTCTATTTAGTTCACCTGCTATATTCAGAAAGTGATTATTAAATACTGTACATATATGCGACTTATCAGTAACACGGACATTCCCACTATGCACTGATTTTATATCCTCGACTGTCTCTGCAGATCAGCCACTTCCTTTATGACTGACCATATGGTTTTAATTTTAGCCTGAGACTTAGCTATTCTATCTGTATACCACATACTTTTTGCCTTCCTAATAACATTTTTAAGCACCTTACAATACTGTTTGTAATGGTTTTGATATAATTGCCTCTTTGTTCTACAAGATATTCTTATCCCTCTAGTCAGCCACCCAGGCTGCCTGTTTGTGCTAGTACCCTGTTTTGAACGTTCTAATGGAAAGCAACTTTCAAAGAGCATGAGAAAAGTCTTGAGAAAAGCATTATATTCGTCGTCCACTGTATCAGCGCTATAAAAATCTTGCCACTCTTGTTCCTTGATAAGGTTTACAAAGGTCTCTACAGCAACTGGATCAGTTTTCCTAAACAGTTGATAACTACACTCCTGGAAATTGAAATAAGAACACCGTGAATTCATTGTCCCAGGAAGGGGAAACTTTATTGACACATTCCTGGGGTCAGATACATCACATGATCACACTGACAGAACCACAGGCACATAGACACAGGCAACAGAGCATGCACAATGTCGGCACTAGTACAGTGTATATCCACCTTTCGCAGCAATGCAGGCTGCTATTCTCCCATGAAGACGATCGTAGAGATGCTGGATGTAGTCCTGTGGAACGGCTTGCCGTACCATTTCCACCTGGCGCCTCAGTTGGACCAGCATTCATGCTGGACGTGCAGACCGCGTGAGACGACGCTTCATCCAGTCCCAAACATGCTCAATGGAGGACAGATCCGGAGATCTTGCTGGCCAGGGTAGTTGACTTACACCTTCTAGAGCACGTTGGGTGGCACGGGATACATGCGGACGTGCGTTGTCCTGTTGGAACAGCAAGTTCCCTTGCCGGTCTAGGAATGGTAGAACGATGGGTTCGATGACGGTTTGGATGTACCATGCACTATTCAGTGTCCCCTCGATGATCACCAGAGGTGTACGGCCAGTGTAGGAGATCACTCCCGACACCATGATGCCGGGTGTTGGCCCTGTGTGCCTCGGTCGTATGCAGTCCTGATTGTGGCGCTCACCTGCACGGCGCCAAACACGCATACGACCTTCATTGGCACCAAGGCAGAAGCGACTCTCATCGCTGAAGACGACACGTTTCCATTCGTCCCTTCATTCACACCTGTCGCGACACCACTGGAGGCGGGCTGCACGATGTTGGGGCGTGAGCGAAAGACGGCCTAACGGTGTGCGGGACCGTAGCCCAGCTTCATGGAGACGGTTGCGAATGGTCCTCGCCGATACCCCAGGAGCAACAGTGTCCCTAATTTGCTGGGAAGTGGCGGTGCGGTCCCCTACGGCACTGCGTATGATCCTACAGTCTTGGCGTGCATCCGTGCGTCGCTGCGGTCCGGTCCCAGGTCGACGGGCACGTGCACCTTCCGCCGACCACTGGCGACAACATCGATGTACTGTGGAGACCTCACGCCCCACGTGTTGAGCAATTCGGTGGTACGTCCACCCGGCCTCCCGCATGCCCACTATACGCCCTTGCTCAGTCCGTCAACTGCACATACAGTTCACGTCCACGCTGTCGCGGCATGCTACCAGTGTTAAAGACTGCGATGGAGCTCCGTATGCCACGGCAAACTGGCTGACACTGACGGCAGTGGTGCACAAATGCTGCGCAGCTAGCACCATTCGATGGCCAACACCGCGGTTCCTGGTGTGTCCGCTGTGCCGTGCGTGTGATTATTGCTTGTACAGCCCTCTCGCAGTGTCCGGAGCAAGTATGGTGGGTCTGACACACCGGTGTCAATGTGTTCTTTTTTCCATTTCCAGGAGTGTATATTTAACATGTGTTGCAGCACAAAAATCTTTTAGAGTTAAAATTTGTGCATCATGATCTGAAAGGCCATTCACCTTTTTGCTAACAGAATGCCCTTCTAGTAATGAGGAATGAACAAAAATGTTGTCTATGGTTTTTCTTCTGTTCCCTTACAGTCTCTGTGGAAAGAATACGGTTTGCATAAGATTATATGAATTAAGGTGGTCTACCAGCATCCCTTTCCTTGCACAGTCACTTATGCAATTAATATGGAAGTCACCACATATAATTAACTTTTTGTATTTCCTATAAAGTAAACCAAAAACCTCCTCTAGCTTTATCAAAAATGTTGTGAAATCGGAGTCTGGGGATCTATAAATAACAACAGTTAGAAGTTTTAGCTCCACTAAATTTAACCACACCTGCACAACATTCAAACACTTTTTCAGTGCAGTACTTTGAAACATCAATTGACTCAAATGGGGTGCCGTTTTTCACATACATGGCTACTCCCCCACACCCCAAAGAGCTCCTAGAAAAGCTGCCAGCCAACCTGTATACTGGTAAAGGCAGCCTCTGAATTATCTCCTTATTTAAGAAGTGTTCAGATATACCAATAATTTCAGAGACAACATCTATAAGCAGTTCACTAACCTTATCTCTAATACCTTGTATATTTTGATGACATATACTAATTCCCTCATTACTCGGATACCTAAGCTTTGTCAAAAGTGGTTCCGTTGTTAGAGAGACTTCTCTTAAGCAGGAATACCTATCAGCTGACTGAGAATTAAATGTCTTCCAGCTGTGTGGCTGATCTCCTCTTGCCAGCTAGGTTTCCTATGGGCACTGTCATTTTACCCATTGACATTTGTTAAGTTGTGATCCCCCACTACTTTGTGCTTATTGACATCAACCATTGACAGTTCATCATTTCTTGACCAAATCTCGTATTTTTAACCACTTACATTCTGCTGTATGTTTGCCGTCAGAGTCATTATCGACAGTTTTAGTGGACGACCAGAGTTGACCGCATTTTATTTTTCATCTGTCGTAGCAATATGGCGAAGGACCTCTAATCTTTAGTTCAGGACCTCCATTGTCTCTACAGCGTATTTTTTGCACCTTTCTCCAAGAGGAAATAATTGTTTTGGGCTTAATGCAAAAAAAATTAAGACCTAATATTGCTGGTCGATGATGAACTATGCCCTAGTTCAGAATAGACGGGTTTTTCACTTCGTCAGGCGCGTCTTTAGGGGCAATAAAAATAATAGGTTTCCTACCGGTGTCTTCATCTTGGCCTTTGAGGTTACTTGAAAAGGTCAAGGTGATTATACCGATGTGATGTGAAACCGTACATCCTCCTCCTATGTGGGCCTTTAAGTGCTGGATATTTGGGCATGTCTTTTCGGTGCAATTCCCTTCATGTAGAGACTGCAGACGTCCGCTGCATGCAAATGCTCCAGGTGGCCTTGCTCCCACCTGTGTCAACTGTGGAGAGCGCCACTCCCCATGCTCGCCAGAATGAGCAGTACTCCAAAGGGAGAGGAAAATTATGGGGTACAAGACCATAGACAGGCTGACTTACCAAGAGGCTAAATGGAAATATGAGAAGTTAAACCCCATTCACTTGACATCTTCCTATGCTGCAGCTATAATGCCATCACCCTCACTAGCAACAGTAGTCCCCTCATTTCTTCCTTGTACAGTGGGCCCTCCGAGCCACCCACATCCCCCCCCCCCCTCCCTCTCTGTTGGTTGGGGGCACTTCTTCTTCTGTTGCCCCCAAAGTTCCTACATTGGAAGCAATGCCCGCCCCCATCCAAACACGCCCCCCAGCTGGAACTCCACCTTCCAAGGTCTTCCCCCATGCAAAAGCTGCTAGTTGAAGAGCTTCATGGTCTTCCTCTGTTCCTGAATCTACTTCAGAGAAGCCCTCCCATCAAGCCCCTAAAGAGCAGCGAGAGGACAAACAGATCAAGAAGATAGCTTAAGAAACAAGAGACTCCGGTGGCTCTCTCACCACCACTCTGTACAAGTTCTGCACCTGAAGACGAGGTGGAGATTCTGGCATCCACCGAGGACCTAGAGCTCACTCACACTTCAGATGCAATAGTACTGGATACAAGCACTCAAACAGTGGCAGCGGGTGCATCCTGCCTATTTGCTCACTTCATGCCTTTTGACGCTACAGAAAGTGTCGTCCTTCAGTATAACTGTGGTGGCTTTTTTCCTCCACCTGTCTCAGCTACAACTCTTCTTAAACATCACACCTGCTTTTTGCTTTGTCTTTCAGGAAACCTAGTTTCCAGCGATGCGGACCCTTGCCCTTCATGGTTATCAGTGGTGTAATGTTGGGAGGAGTATGTATAATGCCCTTATCTCTGTATATAGCAAACCTGTGCCCCGTCAAACACCTTTAAAAACTGTGGCCGTCAGTGTGAGGACAACATAGGAAATTACCATCTGCAGCATCTACCTTCCTCCAGATCGTGAAGTACCACAACATGTATTGGCTGGACTAATTTCTCAACTCCCCCCACTTTTTCTACCTCTGGGTGATTTCAACACCCATAACCCTTTGTGGAGTGGAACCAAGATTACTGGCCATGGAAAAGATTTGGAGAATATACTAACACAACTTGACCTTCACCTCCTAAATACAGTTGCCCCCATTCATTTCAGTGAGGCACATGGCACATACTTGCAGTTGATCTCTCAGTTTGCAGTCCAAGCCTTCTATTGTCTAGCCACTGGAGACCTCGTGATGACTTGTGTGCTAGTGACCACTTTCTACTCTTCCTGCCTCTTCCCTGACATCTTTTGCATGGATGCTTGCCCAGATTGGCTTGACTGGAGCACTCTCAACTCTGCTACCACTATTGGATCTCCATGATGTGGTGATCCAGAATGTCACTACCACCATTGTTTCTCCAGTTGAATCGGCATTCCCTTTTTCTTCAGGTTGCCCCTGGCAGAAGACAGTGTTGTGGTGGTTACTGGAAATCGCTGCGGCCATTAGGAATTGCAGGTGAGCCATATAACTTCATAAGTGGCACCCATCAGTGGTGCATCTCATTGCCTTCAAATGGCTCCTTGCTGCCCAGGTCTGTCAACTCATCAAAAGACAGAAGCAGGAGTGCTGGGAATGGTGCATCTCCACCATTGGAACACGAACCTCCTCCCCAGGTTTGGACTAAGCACAGGCGCCTTTACTGATATCAGACCCCTGCCGGTATACCTGGGATTTTCACACATAGAGCTCTATATACTGACTCAGACGCAATCACAGAGCATTTTGCCGCATAGTATGCTCGAACCTCTGCATCTGAGAATTACCACCCCACCTTTCATACCATAAAACAGCAGCTGGAATGACAACACCTGTGTTTTACATGATGTCAGCCTGAGCCATATAATGTTCCATTCAGTAAGTGGGAATTTCTCAGTGCACTTGCCCATTGTCCTCGCAGCAACCCTGGGCCAGACTACATCCATTATCAATGATTACCCGCCACAGAGGGCTTACCACTCTTTGGCGGTTTGTGCTTTGTTACCACGGGGCCCCAGCCTTTGCAGCATCTTTTCCCTTGCATGCTGCATGTCTATCCTCTTGCTATTCTTTTTCCCCTCCCTTGGGGCACATGTCTGGAGTGTTATTGAGAATGTTCCACATTGTCTCACTGACTTAAGAACAGTCTCACCATTGTTTTCGTTTACCTTATTCTCTGCTTCAGCATTTGAGGTTCCTTTTTTTTCTTCATCCTCCCTGTGTGCTCCTGAAGGCTGGATGCATAACAGGTAACCAGGTAATGCGTAATACCCAGTCCTAGGTCGACAAGGACGGTTTGCATGTACTCACGGTACAGGCCAGGCCCAGGGAGGGATGATTGCCTGAGCTGCTACCTTCCCAAATTGCCAATTGGTCCCTCTGTCAGATGTTCAGGAGGTGTGACCTGAGGTGTGAACAGTCACCTAAAATGGGTACCCCCACTTGTGAAGGGGGCTCCCAGTTGGAAGGGGCATGCCATAGGAGAAGCTGACAATCGTGGGGGATTTTCTCACAATAAGCCAATCATCTTCACAATCAGTGTCTGCAAAACATAAAGGAATGATGCTAATGATTCAAACACCCTTCCAGGTGCATCAAGGTTCCTTGTGGTTTCATGTAGTGAAGATGGTCAGTCCTCCGCAACAGTAAATCCATTAATTATCCACAAAGGTGTTGATGCAAATGCAGGGCTGTGAAATCCTGCTTGTGTTTATGGAACCACACTTTACTTTTGGAGACTACTTCTGATTCTTAAGCACAACAATTGCTTGCCGCTTCACTTCTCCACGGCCATCCTGTTCATGTCAAGCCCCACAGAACTCTGAATTCTTCCATTGGTGTTATTTACACTAGGCTCATTGACAGTCTGTTTAAGAACAAAATCCAATCATAACTCTCTGATTAGGGTGTCATTGTAGTCCATCTGGTGATGAAAAAGGTAGATTCCTCCTTAGTGCTTACACACATTCATTTTCCCTTCTTTGATAGAGTGGTGCTTCCGTCCAAGATCAAAGCAGGCTATGAATCTATCACAGGCCAACCGTACATGTGCTACTACCAGTGACATCATTTCAACCACACTTGAATGTCTTGTTGACACCCGGTCAAATGTATAACCTGCGGTAGGGATGCACACGAGGGTGATTGCCTGCCTCCTTCTCCCCACTGTATCAACTGCAAAGGCGGCCTCTTGAGATTGCCTCGTGTATCTCAATGAGTGGACTGCCCAGAAGATCAGTGTAAAAGAAAAAGTTCCTTACATGGTCGCTTGCAAGTTATTGTCTAGTTGTAAACCTTGCATTCTACTGTCTGGCACTTAATGTACTGTTCTTGCTACATCTTGATCCATGGAGGACTTTGCCATGCAGACATGTGACCTCAAATTCTGCTCTGAGCTTGTGAAATCGCCCAGTGTCAAGGTAACATTGCCATCTCATCCAGCTGTGCAACAAGCCATCAAACTCTTACTTCAAGGGGCGAATTCACCAGCTACACAACTGGCAGGCCGGAAAGGACAGTGGGAGTACTGCAGTGAAGACTTCCTATGTCCCCTCAGTCAACCAACACCTGAGTTTTCCTCTGCTAACCAGAAAGGCTCTAAGAAGTCCAACAAAAGCAAATAGTTGTCTCCTCCGCTAACTTGAATATCCTCTTCGATGGTGTGCCGCAGACAGACAGAACAAGAAAGCCGATGCTTCTGTGGACCTCAAGGAGCAGGATCCTCCTGCCCCTGTGTGTCCTGTAGGAGTAAGCCTTCGCAGGCTGGCACTTGGCAGCCTCTGAGGTGACAGCCCTTCATTTTTTCCTTATCATGATGCTCCTCCAATGGAACGTTCGCTGCCTTTGTTCCAACAAAGAGAATTTACAGGTTTCTACCCAGTCCATTTCGACCTTCTCCCTGAGGTCGACATTCCATCTCAGGGTGGAGAGTCATGCTGCTCATACGGGATGATGTTCATAGTCAATCCATCTCCCTGACTACCCGTCTTCAAGCTGTTGCAGTTTGCCTTTTCCTTCCTCACCTGACATTTCCCCTTTGTACCATTTATATCCATCTGTCATTCGATGTCACCAAGGCAGACTTCCTCCAGCTTACTGGGCAGTTACCTCACTCATTTCTGCTGCTCAGTGATTTTAACATGCACCATCACCTTTGGAGTTCTCCCAAACCTGTCAGAAAGGTGCCCACCTGTCTGACCTTCTTTATGAACTGAAATCTTCTGCTTTAACACGGGAATACCCACATTCCTTTCCGACTCCTTGCGCACCTATTCTCATTTGGACTTATCCTTCTGCACTACCCAGCTTGCCCATTGTCTTGAGTGGTCCGTTCTTACTGACACCTAATTGAGTGACCATTTCCCATGTGCTATCCGCTTGCTGACTCCTACCCACTGCATACACACCCACATGGCATCTTACGAAGGCTGACTGGTGCCTTTATTCCTCCCTGGCAACCTTCGAAGAACAAGATTTTCCCAGTTGTGGGTGACCAAGTGGAATATCTTACAAATGTTATCCTTAGCACGGCAGAACGTTTCATTCCTCACACTTCGTCTTTACCAAGCCATGTCCCAGTTCCTTGGTTGACTGTGGCAAGCCGCGACACAGTTCGCGCACAGAGACATGCCCTCTGCATTTTTATCCATCATCCTATGATTGCAAACTGCAGTCATTATAAACAGATGCATGTACAGTGTCGTCACTTTCTTTGGGATAACAAAAAAGCTAGCTGGATTTCATTCACTAGTTCTTTTAACAGTTCCACCCCCTCCTCTGTCGTGTGGGCCAACCTCTGCTCTCTGGGACCAAGATCCATTCCCCAATTGCTGGCCTGACAGTAGCAGACAATGTCATCGTGGACCCTATTGCTATCTCCAACACCTTGGGCTGTTACTTCACAGAAATTTCGAGTTATTCCCACTATCACACTGACTTCCTCCATCGGAAACAAGCGGAGGAGGCTTAAGTGATACCCTTGTCTTCTCAGAATTGTGAGTGCTACAATGCCGCCTTTACTATGAGGGTGGAGGATTGTGGTGAACTGAAACCATGATCTAGCTTGATCGTGTTCTCAGTTCATCCTGATCCTCCACCTCAGGGCCAAATGCTGTTCACATTCAGATGTTTCACTGCCTTTCTGTTGCAGGAAAGCACTTTCTGCTTCATACTCATAGCCGCATCTGAGCAGAGGGTATGTTTCCCAGATGCTGGTGTGAAGCCACGGTCATGCCCAGTAATGACAAACACCTTCCTTCTGGGTTCTGCCCCATCTCTCACCAGCTGTTTTTGCAAAGGGATGGAAGGTATGATTCATGCTAGCTGGTATGGTGGCTCGAGTTTTGCAATTTACTAACCACTGTACAGTGTTGATTTTGAGTGCGCTGTTCTGCAGTTGCCCATCTTCTCACTTCATCCACCTACATCATGAATGGTTTTCTGTGGAAATCCAAGACTGTAGCCATGTTTTTCGATTTGGAGAAGGCCAACAACACCTGCTGGAGAACTGATGTCCTCCGTACTTTCTACATGTGGGGCTTCCATGGACGCCTGCCCCATTTCCATGAGGAATGTTTAAAAGATAGAGTTTTCAAGGTGTGTGTGGGTTCTGCCTTGTTGGGCACATTTATCCAGGAAAACTGTGTGCCTCAGGTTTCAGTCCTGTGGCATCATCCTCTTTGCTATCATCTTAACCCCATAATGGCATACCTCCCGCTGGGCATCTCCAGTTCCCTTTTTGTTGATTTTTCCATCTATGGCAGTTCTCCATGGACCTGTCTCATTGACCAATGTCTCCAGCAGTGTCTCGGTCATCTTTACTCATGAAGCATCAACAATGGCTTTTGTTTTTCCACTGACAAAACCACTTGTATGAATTTCTGGGGGCGCAATGGTTTCTCCCACCATCTTTACATATTGCGCCTGTTGCTCTTCCATTCATTGAAACTGTGAAATTCCTGGGGCTCCTGCTCGATAGGAGACTCCCTTGCTCTTCCCATGTGTCTTACCTGGCAGCCCGCTGTATGCGGTCCCTCAATGTCCTATGTGCCCTGAATGGTACTTCCTGGGGTGCAGATTGAACCAATCTCCTCCGTTTGTACTGGTCCCTTGTCCATTCGAAACTAGATTATGGGCTTTGTATATGCATCTGCATGTCCGTCCCTCTTACACCGTCTGAACACTGTCCACCATTGTGGCATCAGTTTGGCCACTGGTGCCTTTTATACTAGCCCAGTTGAGAGCTTGTTTGGCCAAACTGCTGAACTACCACTGTCCTACCACTGTGACTTTCTCCTCAGCAGGTATGCATTGTGTGTGTCTGCCATGTGTGGCCACCCATCCTATGCTTCTTTCTTCTATGACTCCTTTGATAGCCAGTATGGGGTATGTCCTTCTTCTCTGTTGCCTCCTGGAGTCCAGTTTTGGCTCTCACCCAGCGGCATAGCTTCGCACTACCAGCATCTTTCCCAGTGGGTATGAACCCTTCACCACCTTAGCTTTGTGTTGCAGATCGGGTTCATTTTGGCTTTCATTTGCTTCCTAAGGTTACTACTCCAGCCTCACTCTATTTACCCCTGCGGGTCTGTGGGTTAGAATAGGCCCAAGATATTCCTGCATCTCGTAAGAGGCTACTGAAAGGAGTCTCACACGTTTCGGCCTTATATGATGGTCCCCTGTCAGGTTTGACCTCCATCTTTCTGAATTTTCCCGAAGAGCAAGCCAATTGGCGAAGGGCACCTTATATGGTGCATCGTGTCCATTGTGCATTGAGATCTTTAGCCATATTCTCATCATCACATTGCAGACCCACTAATTCTCCATCTCTTGGGCGAGGACACCTTCCTGGGTGCATTTTCTTCAATGGACTATGCAGTGTCGCCTTCTGCGCCGACAGTGACCATGGACTTCTTAGCATCTCATATGCAGAACAGTAGCCAGTCTATTGTGGTGGGGCTGCCATGTACCCTGTTGTTGTAGCCCCCTGACAACACAGGGATCGCTCTGCTAATACCTGCACTATTAACTCCCCATGTATGCCATGGAGTAGGTGCCCATCTCCCTGAGGCATTGGGACTCTCGGCAATGGGCGTCCTGCCAGGTGGCCCTTGCTGAGGCTGGGTGACACCTGCAGAGAGCCCTATGGTCGGAGTGGGTGGCATCAGGGCGGTTGACATGCCATGAAGCTTAGTATGTCCCCTCTTGCTGGTGGTTTGCCACCAACAGTCTCTAAGTGTGCAAAGTCTACCTTCAATGCTAAGAAATGTGACCCCAAATCGTTCCCCTTCCTTGCCACAGCATGGGAGGAACGCCAGGTTAAGGATAGCAGTGAAGCTTATTCACCCCGGTACCTCATATGTACGAGAGGTGATGGGGAATCTTTCATGTCCACGAAGCCTCAGTTTTTTGTGGAGCATTTGGAGGACAAGTTTGGGGAGGTGGAGGGCTTGTCCAAAATGCACTCTGGGTTGGTCTTGATAAAAACAGCATCCTCTGCCCAGTCACGGGCATTACTCGTTTGTGACAATTTGGAGGTTGTTTCTGTGACCATCATGTCCCATAATGTGGTCAAGGGTATTATATTCCACAGGGACCTTCTTTTGCAGTTGACGAGCTGTGTACCAATTGAGAGTGGTGAAGTGTTCATTTCGTCTGGCGTGTCCATCGGGGTCTGAGGGATAATTGGGTTGCCACCAGTGCCTTCATCTTGGCCTTTGAGGGTGACACATTGCCCGAGAAGGTAAAGGTGGTGATCTACCGCTGTGATGTCAAGCCATATATCCCTCCCCCAATGCGATGCTTTAAGTGCTGGAAGTTCGGCCATATGTCTTCCCCCTGTACTTTCAGCATCACATGTCGAGATTGTTGATATCCATCACATCCCATTACTCCACGTGCCACGCCTGCGAACTGTGTCAACTGCAGAGAGCATAATTCAACTTGCTTGCCAGACTGTAGGATTTTCCAGAAATAGAGGAAAATCATGGAGTATAAGACCCTGGACTGACTGACCTACACTGAGGCTAAGAGGAAATTTGAGCACCTGCATCCTGTGGCTAAGACCTCCTCTTAAGCTGCCACCACAAGAACAGTTGTCACCTCATCAGTTCCTCTCATTCCTGACACCTCTGAGAACCAGAAGACTACACCTGTCCCCCTTTATGTTGGAGGGCATGTCACTCCCTGTTGCTCCCGCACCACCCACTTCGGAAACAACACCCTCCACCCCTCCCCCCTCCCAACCATCAGGGATATCAGTCCCCATTTCTGAGCCAGAGAAGCGTAAATTTTCTTTGCCACTCACACCACCACTACCTACAAGCTCTGCATTTGCGGATGAGGTGAAGATTCTCGTGTTTGATAAGGGCCTAGATCTTGCCAGACTCTCAGAGACGCGGAGATAGACTGCTCAACGGCAGCAGGTGACCCTGAGGTGTAAACTGCCTCATTGAGTGTTCCATGCCTTCCCAGTCTCAAGATGACTTCATCTTCCAGTGGAATTGTAGCGGTTTTTTCCACCACCTGGTTGAGCTATGGCAACTGTTCAGCTTTACACCTGCTTTCTGCATTGCCCTGGTTCCTGGCAATTCAGACCCTCCTGTGGCTGTAAGGGATACTACAGGAACCATAGCAACTATAATAGTGTCAGGTGGGAGTTTGCTTTTACGTCCTAAACTCAGTCTGTAGTGAAACTGTCCTCTTCAAACCACTCTTGAAGCTGTGGCTGTCCGAATAAGGACGACACAGGAAATAACTGTCTGCAATGTATATCTTCCTCCAGATGGTGCAGTATCCCTGAATGTATTAACTGCAGTGATTGATCAGCTCCCTAAACCTTTCGTACTTTTGGCAGATATTAATGCCCATAACGCCTTGTGGGGTGGCACCATGCTTACTGGCTGAGGCAGAGATGCCGAAGCTTTACTGTCTCAGTTCGATCTCTGCCTCTTAAATACTGGGGCCGCCACACATTTCAGTGTTGCTTATGGTAGTTACTCGGCCATTGATTTATCAATTTGCAGCCCAGGACTTCTCCCATCTATCCACTGGAGACCACATGACGACCTGTGTGATAGTGACAACTTCCCCATCATCCTATCACTGCCCAGGCGTCAGGCCCACAGACGCCTGCCCAGATGGGCTTTAAACACGGTGGACTGGGAAACTTTCAACTCTGCTGTCACTGTTGAATCTCCACCACACAGTAACATCGATGTGATGGTTGAACAGGTGAGAACAACAATCGTTTCTGTGGCAGAAAATGTGATCCCTTGTTCTTTAGAGAGCCCCATGGCGAAAGGCAGTCCCTTGGTGGTCACCGGAAGTCATTGAAGCAATTAAGGAGTGTTGGCAAGATCTACAGTGGCATAAGCAGCACCCTTCCCTGGAACACCTCTTGGCCTTTAAACGGCTCCGTGCCTGCATTTGCCGACTTATCAGATCACGGAAGCAGGAGTTTCCAGAATGAGATTCAGGAGTGCTAGTTCTGCTAGGTTCGCAGGAGAGCTTCTGTAGAGTTTGGAAGGTAGGAGACGAGATACTGGCTCCCCGCCACTGTTGGATAAACAGCTGCAGCAGCAAGTTGTATAACCCTAGCTTACGTATTTGTTAGATAGTTTAATTAATTTCTTTGCGTGTTTTTGGGTACTTGCATTGTTTAATTCATATATTTCGGGCGTATTATAGTATTTGAGGGTTGTAGCATCGCGCCTTAGTACCTGAATAGTGTAAATTCGCGTAGTCGTCTGTCTTCTGTTTTTGTTTTGAACAGCCAGTGTCGGTTGGTCACAGCCATTGTGCTCCCTGCCGCCGTTGGATAAGCAGCTGCAGCAGCAAGTCGTATAACCCTAGCTTACTTATTTGTTAGATAGTTTAATTAATTTCTTTGCGTGTTTTTGGGTACTTGCATTGTTTAATTCATATATTTCGGGCGTATTATATTATTTGACAGTGGCAGCATCGCGCTTTAGTGTTTACTTGGTAGATTCTTATTTAAATTGCGTGTGAGTTTCGTATAAGAGATGCAATTTCGAGTTTTAGTTACTGTAATCATAAATTCAGCAGATTGTAGCGCAGTCGTTAGGCATTTGTACAGGTTAGTTGATACATTCTTTGCATGTTTCGCTTGCGTTATCTAGGCAGGGACTCGTGTTTCAGTAACTGTTGTTCAACATCGATTAGAATGGACAGGGACTGTGATTGCTGTGTTCGGATGAGTGTTAGAAGAGATATGTCTCGACCATTGGGTGCCATACGTCACCCGCCCAAGTCTGGGCAAAGATCAAACATTTTTTCGGGTACCAGAGCCCAACAGGTGTACCCGGTGTTAACATAAATAGCCAGTTATCTATCGAAGCAAACGCAATTGCTAAGCACTTTGCTGAGCATTATGCTCGAGCCTCTGCATCGGAAAATTACCCCCCAGTCTTTCGCACTCTCAAATGGTTGCTGGAAGGGAAAGTGCTCCGATTCACTACTCGCCACAGTGAATCCTATAATGCCCCATCGATATAGTGGGAGCACCTCAGTGCCCTTGCATATTGCCTCGACATGGCTCCCGTGCCAGATCGGATCCACAGTCAGATGATTAAACATCTCTCATCTGACTACAAGCAACATCTCCTTGTCATCTCCAACCAGATCTGGCGTGATGGCATTTTACCATCACAATGGTGGGAGAGCAACATCATTGCAGTACTCAAACTCGGTAAAAACCCACTTGATGTGGATAGCTCTTAGCCCATCAGCCTCACCAGTGTTATTTGTAAGCTGCTGGAATGTATGGCGTGTCACAGTTGGGGTGGGTCTTGGAGTCACGTGGCCTACTGGCTCCATGTCAGGGTGGCTTCTGCCACGATCGCTCTACCACTGATAATCTTGTGTCCCTCAAGTCTGCTATTTGAACAGCCTTTTCCAGATGCCAACACCTGGTTGCCATCTTTTTTGATTTACAAAAAGCATATGACACCATCTGGCGACATCATATCCTTGCCACATTATACGATTGGGGTCTCCGAGGCCTGCTCCCAATTTTCATCCAAAATTTCCTGTCGCTTTGTACATTCCATGTCCAAGTCGGTGCCTCCCATAGTTCACCCCCATGTCCAGGAGAATGGGGTCCCGCACAGCTCTGTATTGAGTGTCTTTCTATTTTTAGTGGCCATTAATGGTCTAGCAGTAGCTGTAGGGCCGTCCGTCTCACCTTCTCTGTATACAGACGACTTCTGCATTTCGTACTGCTCCACCAGTACTGGTATTGCTGAGCAGCACCTACAGGGAGCCATCCACAAGGTGTAGTCATGGGTTCTAGCCCATGGTTTTCAGTTTTCAGCTGCATAGTTGTGTGTTACGTACTTCTGTCGGCATCATACAGTTCATCCAGGGCGAGAACTTTACCTTAATGGCCATCCACTCATTGTAGTGGAGACATATCAATTCTTAGGACTGCTTTTCGACGCCTGGTTGACTTTGCTTCTGCACCTTCATCAGCTTAAGTGGAAGTGTTGGCAGCACCTCGGTGCTCTCTGCTGCAGCTCTACAGAGCCCTTGTTCAATCCCATCTTGACTATAGGAGTCTGGTTTATGGTTCAGCGGTGCCCTCAGCATTGCGTTTACTCGACCCAGTGCACCACTGTGGCGTTCACCTTGCGACAGGAGCTTTTAGGACAAGTCCAGTGACCAGCGTTCTTGTGGAGACTGGGGTCCTTCCATTGCAGGTTAGGCATGCACAACTGCTGGCCAGTTCCATTTCGCACATTCATAGTTCTCCTGCGCATCTGAATCACCGTCTCCTTTTCCCACCCAAGGCGGCTCATCTCCCATATCAATGGCTCAGGTCAGGGCTTCCAATTGCAGTTGGTGTCCGATCCCTTCTTTCCGAACTGGAGTCCTTGCCTTTACCACCTGTACTTGGGGTCCATTCATATACACCTCCATGGTGTACACCTAGGCCATGGCTTCGTCTGGCCCTTTCACATGGCTTTAAGGACTCAGGCTCTCCACTTTCACTTGCTCTTGATTCTTGAGATGCACCGAGGCCACAAAGTGTTTTACACCGACGGCTTGATGGCTGATGGTCATGTTGGCTTTGCGTGTCCATGGAGGACAAATTGTCATCCTTTGGTAGCGACCATACAGGAGTCCATCTATGCCCTGGAACGGTCCAGTCATTCAGTCGTGTTTGTCTGCACCCCATGTCATGTCGGAATCCTGGGCAACTAATTTGTCGACAGGCTGGCCAAACAGGCTACATGGAAACCACAACTGACCTATATTCAGTACTATGCTGCAAGGTTTTGCGGCTTGGGGAGACGAAATGCCATAACCTCAGTACACACAACATATTGCGCACCATTAAGGCAGTCCACTATGTGGGCCTCTCACAGGGACTCTGTGGTTCTCTATTGGCTCTGCATTGGCCATGGTTGGTTGAGAGACAGCAACTCCTGCGCTGTGATGACCTCAGTGTTGGTGTGGTGCCCCACTGACAGTGGCCCATATCTTGGTGAGCTGTTCTTCTTTTGCTGCCCTGCGACAGACTCTTCAGTTACCGGACTCATTGCCATTAATTTTAGCTGACAACGCCTCATCAGCTAATTTAGTTTTACATTTTATATGAGATGGTGGGTTTTATCATTCTATATGTTTTAGCACATGTCCTTTGTCCCTTTGTGTTCTCCACTCTAATGCTTTTAGGGTGGATGTTTTAATGTGTTGCAGAGTGGCTGGCTTTTCCTCTTTATTCTCATGGTCGGGCAGCCACGGTCAGCTGCTCTCTTGTTTTTGCCCTTTCTACCTGTTTCATGCTCCTCTCTATGGTTTTCCTGTTTTGTCCATGCTAGTGTTGGTCATCCTACTGTTGTTCTTCTGGTTCTGCCTTTCTCCTGTTATTGTGCTGTACGTCTTCTTTCTTTTCTTCTTTCCCTTGTGTAATTATTTTACCGGGAACAAGGGACCGAGCACCCTGCGGGTTCGGGGATTAGAATAGGCCCGCGGTATTACTGCCTGTCGTAAGAGGCGACTAAAAGGAGTCTCAAACTTTTCGGCCTTATATGATGGTCCCCTGTTGGGTTTGACCACCATCTCTCAAAATTTTCCGAAGAGCGAGCCGATAGGGGAAGGGCGCCTTACTTGGTGCATTGTGTCCATCTTGCGATCAGACCTTTCACCAGCTTATACACTGTTGAACTGCAGTCCTGTCTGCTCTCCATCTCTTGGGCATGACTCTTTTTCTGCGTGCAGATAACACCTTGCACTGTGCAGTGCCTCTTTCTGCACCGACGGCGACCATGGACCACATGTTACCTAACATCCAGTACGGTAGCCAGTCCGTTGTGGTGGGGCCGCCATGTACCCTGTTGGCTGTAGCCCCCTGACAAAACAGGGATCGCTCTACTGATGCCTGCGCCGTTAACTCCCCACATATGCCAAGGAGTAGATGCCTATCCTCCTGGGGTATTGGGACTCCCGGCAATGGCCATCCTGCCAGGTGGCTCTTGCCGTGGCTGGGTGGCGCCCGTGAGGAGGGCACTTGGTCGGAGTAGGTGGCATCAGGGCGGATGACCCACAATGAAGTGTGGTACATCGTCTCTCGCTGGTGGCCAGCCGCCAGCAGTCTCTAAGCGTTCTCGGGCTCAGTTTAACGCTCAGAAATACGATCCGAAAACGTTCCCCTCCCTGGCCACACCGTGGGAGGAACGTAAGTCTCAGGATGGCAGTAGCAGTTATTCGCCCCGCTTCTTAGTTTGTACGAGGGTTGATGGGGAGTCTTTTCTCTCCACAAAGCCTCAGTTCTTCGTCGAGCATTTAGAGGACAACTTTGGGGAGGTGGAGGGCTTGTCAAAAATGCGCTCTAGGTCAGTCCTGATACAAACGGCATCCTCTGCCCAGTCACGACGGTTACTCGCTTGTGACAAGTTGGGGGATGTTGCCGTTATGATCACACCCCATAAGAGTTTAAATATGGTCCAGGGAGTTATTTACCATAGGGATCTTCTTTTGCAGTCTGATGAAGAGCTGCGCGCCAATTTAGAGCGCCGAGGTGTACATTTCGTCCGGCGCGTTCATCGGGGTCCGAAGGAAAATCAGATTGCTGCCAGTGCCTTCATCTTAGCCTTTGAAGGGGATACATTACCGGAAAAAGTCAAGGTGATGGTCTACCGATGTGACGTTAAGCCCTATATCCCTCCCCCGATGCGGTGCTTTAAGTGCTGGAAGTTCGGCCATATGTCTTCTCGCTGCACTTCCAGCTTCACATGTCGAGATTGCGGACGCCCATCACATCCCAATACTCCATGTGCCCCGCCTCCCCTCTGTGTCAACTGCAGGGAGCACCATTCACCTTGCTCGCCCGACTGCCGAATTTTCCAGAAAGAGCATAAAATCATGGAATACAAGACCCTGGACCGACTAACCTATACTGAGGCCAAGAGGAAATACGACCGACTCCATCCTGTGAGAATGACATCTTCCTACACTGGTGCTACAACACCTGTGCTAGCCCCGTCTGTTTCTCCAATTGTGGCCGGATCGATGAGTAGTAAAACTCCTCCTGCCCCCTCGCCAGTGGGGGGCTCCACCCACCAGGTTGCTCCTGCGCCACCTACCTCAGGAGCAACACCATCCCACCTATTGGGGACATCCGTCCCCACTTCTAAGCTGGAGAAGTGTCCAACTTCTTCGGCTTCTCATGCTCACAAGGGGTCCCTTGGGTCCCTCCCTTCCCAGGTTTCCGCCAGCGAGAAGCCTGACGACCGACAATGGCGTAAGTGCCCGCAATCAGCTGGTCGTAGGGCTTCATGATCCTCCTCCGTCCCGGAGACTGAATCGGTGAAGCCCTCCCAGCCAGTGCGACCCAAGGAACGGCGTGAGAAACCCAAGAAGAGCTCTCAGCCCAAGGAACTCGCGGTGGCAGCCATCCCACCGCAACCTTCCAGCTCTGCATCTGAGGATGCGGTGGATATTCTGGCGTCCGCTGAAGATCTGATCTCGCCGGTCCATCAGATGCCATGGAAAGCACTATCACAGGTGCTAAATCGGTGGCAGCAGGTGACCCAGCGGTGTAATCTCCCTTCCCAGTCCCGTCAAGCCTTTCTCAGCCATGGACAACACCATCCTCCAGTGGAACTGCAGCGGTTTCTTCCACCATCTAACTGAGCTCCGCCAACTTATCAGCCTTCACCCTTTCCTCTGCATTGCTCTGCAGGAAACTTGGTTTCCGGCAATGCGAACCCCCGCCCTCCGTGGCTATCGGGGTTATTATAAGAACCGGGCAGCTTATGAAAGGGTGTCTGGTGGTGTCTGCATCTATGTCCTGAACTCTCTTCACAGTGAGTCTGTACCTCTCCACACACCTTTAGAGGCTGTCGCTGTTCAGGTGTGGACGCCACAGGCTGTTACCGTTTGCAGTCTTTACCTTCCACCGGATGGTGAAATCGCGCAGCATGTCCTGGCTGCTCTGATAGCTCAATTGCCTCAACCTTTCCTGTTACTGGGCGACTTTAACGCCCATAACCATCTGTGCGGTGGGTCAGTGGCAACAGGTTGAGGCGCCATCATTGAGCATTTATTGGCGCAGCTCGATCTCTCGATCTTAAATGATGGTGCCTTCACACACTTCAGTGTGGCGCATGGCACATACTCCGCCATTGACCTTTCTATCTGTAGCCCTAGCCTCTTACCGTCTGTCCAATGGAGAGTGCATGACGACCTGTGTGGTATTGACCACTTTCCGATCTTTCTGTCACTACCACAGCGTCAGTCTTCTGGGCGCTCTAGCAGATGGGCTATGAATCAGGCTGACTGGGACTTGTTCTCCTACACTGCCGCTATTGAGCCTCTCTCTAACGATGCCATTGATGCAGTGGTTCAATCGGTCACCACCGGTATCGTTACTGCTGCCAAATCTGCCATTCCCCGTTCTTCTGGGTCCCTTCGGCAGCGGACTGTGCCTTGGTGGTCGCCTGAGATCGCTGAAGCAATTAAAGCTCGCCGGCGGGCGCTCCAGCGTCACAAGCGACATCCCTCAATCGACCACCTTATCGCCTTCAAACGGCTGCGTGCGCGAGCCCGCTGCATATCCGCCAACACAAGCAGGAGTGCTGGGAGAGGTATGTGTCCACCATTTACCTCCATGTCACTCCATCGCAGGTCTGGGCCAAGATTCGCCGCCTCTATGGCTATCGGACCCCTGTCAGTGTCCCTGCGCTCTCCCTGAATGGAGCAGTTTGTACTGACTCCGACGTCATTGCAAACCGCTTGGCAGAGCACTTTGCTCTGAATTCCACTTCTGCCAACTACCCCTTGGGCTTCTGCTCCATTAAGGAGCGGATAGAACGTCGGAGTCTTTCTTTTCGCACTCACCATCCTGAATTGTGCAATGTTCCATTCAGTGAGTGGGAATTTCGAAGTGCCCTCGCCGCTTGTCCTGATACCGCTCATGGGCCAGATAGCATCCACTCTCAGATGCTGAAACACCTTTCAGTGGACTGCCAGCGACGCCTCCTCGATCTTTACAACCGCATTTGGGTCGAGGGTGAGTTTCCTCGCAATGGCGGGAAAGTCTTGTTGTCCCCATTCTGAAACCAGGGAAGAACCCTTTGGAGGTGGACAGCTACCATCCCATTAGCCTCACCAACGTTCTTTGCTAGTTGCTTGAACGGATGGTGAGCCGCCACTTGAATTGGGTACTGGAGTCTCGAGGCCTTCTGGCTCCATCTCAGGGTGAGTTCCGTAAAGGCCGCTCCGCCGCCGACAATCTGGTGAGCCTGGAGTCGGCCATACGTACTACCTTCGCCCGCCGCCAGCATCTGGTCGCTGTCTTTTTCAACATGTGGAATGCGTATGATACGACATGGCATCATCATATCCTTTCTACGCTTCTTGGATGGGGTCTTCGGGGCCCTCTGCCGATCTATATTCGCAATTTTCTGTCATATCGTACCTTCCGCGTGCACGTCGCGGCCTCACATAGTTCCTCCCAAGTCCAGGAGAATGGTGTGCCACAGGGTTCTGTTCTCAGTGTGTGTCTGTTTTTAATAGCTATTAACGGGCTCGCTGCGGCCGTGGGAAATACTGTCTCCGCTTCCCTGTACGCTGACGACTTCTGCCTTTACTACAGCTCTATTGGCATTGCAGCTGCTGAACGTCAGCTACAGGGCGCAATCCGCAAGGCGCAGTCTTGGGCTGTAGCGCCTGGTTTTCAGTTTTCCACAGCCAAGACCTGCGTAAGAATTTCTGCTGGCGACGCACTGTTCACCCGGAGCCGCGGCTTTATCTTGACGGCGAGCTTCTTAAAGTGGTGGAGTCACATAAGTTTTTGGGGATGGTTTTTGATGCCCGGTTGACTTGGCTGCCTCATATTCGGCAGCTTAAACAGGCGTGTTGGCGGCATCTAAATGCTATGCGATGCCTGAGCCACACCAGGTGGGGCGCCGACTGATCCACTCTCCTACGGCTTTACCAGGCGTTAATCCAGTCCCGTCTGGACTACGGGAGTCTGGCTTATGGCTCAGCATCCCCATCTGCGTTGCGAGTGCTGGATCCAATCCTCCACAGCGGGATACGCCTTGCCACTGGTGCCTTCCGAACCAGCCCTGTGGACAGCATACTTGTGGAGGCAGGTGTCCCTCCACTGCGGTTACGACGCCAACAATTACTGGCTGCTTATGCTGCCCATGTTTTTAGCTTGCCCGGGTATCCAAATTATCGTGTCCTCTTCCCGCAGTCAGTCGTTCATCTGCCAGAACGTCGGCCCCGGTTGGGTTGTCCGATCACCGTACGTGTCAAACAGCTTCTTTCCTGGCTTGGGTGTTTCCCTGTTCCACCTCCTTTCCGGGCCCCTCTGCGTACACCCCCATGGTGTGTGCCTCGCCCTTGCCTTCGGCTCGACTTGGCACATGGCCCGAAGGACTCAGTCCCTCCGGAGGCCTTCCGATGTCGCTTTTATTCCATCCTGGCCACGTATCAGGGCTCTGGCGTTGTCTACACCGACGGGTCGATGGTTGCTGGTCTAGTCGGTTATGCACTAACTCTAGGGGACCATTCTGAACAATGTTTCGTGCCGGCTGGCTGCAGTGTTTACACTGCTGAGCTGGTCGCCATCTTTCGTGCCCTAGAGTATATCCGCTCCTGCTCAGGTGATTCCTTCGTTATCTGTAGCGATTCCCTGAGAGGTTTATGAGCTCTCGACCAGTGTTTCCCTCGTTCTCGTCTGGTGATGGCTATCCAGGAGTCCCTGCATACTCTCGCCCGTAGCGGCAGGTCTGTGGTCTTTGTTTGGACCCCAGGCCATGTTGGTATACCCGGCAATGAAACTGTTGACCACCTGGCGAAAGAGGCCACTAGTGCACCATCTGTGGAGATTGGCCTCCAGGCGACTAATTTGCGGGCACTATTACGCCGCAAAGTTCTCTCGTTTTGGGATGCTGAATGGTGCGGTCTGACCACCCCTAACAAACTCCGTGCCGTCAAGGACACGACGACTGTGTGGCGGTCATCCATGCGAGCCAACCGCCGGGACTCAGTCGTTCTTTGTCGGCTCCGCATTGACCACACCCGACTCACGCACATTTATTTACTGTGTCGTGAGGATCCCCCTCTTTGTTGTTGTGGGGCGTCCTTGACGGTGGTCCATATTCTGTCGGAGTGCGCCCTTTTAACCGTGCTCAGGCAGACTTTTGCAATGCCTGACACGCTCTCTGCTCTTTTATCAGATGACTCTGCCATGGTGGACTTGGTTTTGTGTTTTATTCGGGCAGGGGGTGTTTATCCTTTAATCTGAGTTTTTTAGTGTTGATTCTGACTTTTAGCCTCTGATTTTAAACTGAGTTTTTAAAGTGTTCTTGGTGGTTGGCTTTTCCTCTTTTTCTCTACGGTCGGCCAACCACCGTCACACTATGTGTTTTAATTTGTTTTGTCTGGTCTGTCAGAGTATTTCATGTCCTGTTTCATCTGCTGTCTTTCCTGTTGTTCGTTTTTTATTCTCTTCGGGTGGTTTTAGTTTTTATGGAACAAGGGACCGATGACCATGGTAGTCTGGTCCCTTTAATCCCACAAACCAACCAACCAACAAGGGACCGATGACCTCACCGTTTTGTCCCTTCCCCTCGCTCTTTTTAACCAACCAACCTCACTCTATCGCCTTCAGTTTCATGACCTTCGCATGGAACTTTGTGATTATACCTTTGTGTACACTTATGACTCTCGGACTGACCACGGTGTCAGGTGTTCCTTCGTCATCTGTGCCAACATTTTTCAGTATCGTCTTCCAGCACACTGCTCAGTATTTACAGCAGTGCTCTTCGCCCTGTATCAGGCCGTGGAGTACATCCGTCAACACAGGCTTTTCAATTGTGTCCTCTGCTCAGACTCGCTCAGCACTTTCCAAAGTCTCCGTGTGTTGTACACCGCCCTTCCCTTAGTGCAACGGCTCCAGGAAAACGGTCACTTGCTCACTCTTGATGGAGCCACTGTGATGTCTATGTGGGTTCCTAGTCATGTTGGTCTGCCAGGATACGAGGCTGCTGACACTGTGCCAAGGCTGCAATCCTCTTACCGCAGCCCACTAGTTCCTGTATTCCCTCCGATCATATCTGTATTGCTGTCTGTCAGGAGGTTGTGTCATGTTGGCAACACCATTGGTCCTCCTGTCATGGGAATAAGCTCCAGATCATTAAGCCTCTCCCAGTGGCTTCGCTGACCTCCTCTCATCCCTCCCGCCGGGAGGAGGTCATTTTAACTGGGTTGCGTATTTTGCACTGCCTTTTTAGCCATTGGCATTTGTTAAGTGGTGCTCCCCCTCCACTTTGAAAAATTGTGCCCAAGTTTTAACAGCCCACCATTTACTGATGGAATGTCCATGTTTTAACCATTTACGTTTCCACTTGAGTTTGCCATCTGAGTTATTGGCTGTTTTAGTGAATGACGTGCAGGTTGTTGACCACGTTTTAATTTTTATCTATAATAGCAACATAGCGAAAACCATTTAATTTTTAGTTCTGGACCTCCATTTCTCTATAGTGTATTTTATAGCCGTTTCTCCATGTCCCGGTTTTTAATTGTCTTCTCTTATGTTGATTGGTATCATTGTGTATTCATTTTTTAACTCCTCTCTGTTTTCATGTTCTTTAGTTTTGACTTGGGCGCATATGACTCCAGTTGTTTTTGCACCCTAAAATAAAACAATCCAATCCATCCAAATGATTATACATCTCTCAGTGGACTACCAGCACCACCTCATTGCTGTCTTCAACTGCATCTGGAGCGATGGCAAATTCCTGTCACAATGGGGAGAAAGTATCATTGTTCCAGTGCTAAAACGGGGTAAGAACCCACTAGGTATGGATAGCTATTGTCCTGTTAGCTTCACCAATGATCTGTGCAATCTGGTTGAACATATAGTGAGCCAGAAGTTGTGTTGGCGCCTTGAGTCATGGGGCCTTCTGACTTTGTCCCAGGTCTGTTTTGCCAAGGTTGCTCCTCCACTGACAACTTGGTAAACCTGGAATCTGCCATCCGAATGGCTGTTTCCCGTCGTCATCACCTTATTGCTGTCTTTTTTTGACTTTATGAAAGCCCTATGAGGCCACTTGTCAACACCACACCTTTGCTACATTGCACAAGTGGAAGCTCTAGGGCACGCTCTCTACTTTTATACAGAACTTTTTGTTGTTCCGCACCTTCAAAGTTAGAGTGGGTGCTTCACACAGTTCCCTCTATATCTAAAAACAATGGGGTCCCATAGTTCTCTGTATCGAGTATCCCACTCTTTTTAGTGGCCATCAAATGGTATCCCAGCAGCTGAGGGGCTTGGAGTATCACCCTTCTTATAAGCAATGACCTTTGTATTTCCTTTTGCTCATCTATTATTGGTGTGGCTGAACATTGACTGCAGGGAGCCATACAAAAAGCACTGTCATGGGCCCTTACCCACAGCTTTCAGTTTTCAGATGCCAAGACCTGTGTCACACACTTCTGTCGCCATTGTACAGTTTACCTGCACCCACAACTTGTTCTGCACGTTCAAAGTTAGAGTTGGTGCTTCAGACAGTTCCCCCTATATCCTGTCGTTCATCTCCATAATGTCGTGGAGGCTTATCGCTTTTTAGGACTGGTTTTCGATGCCCACTTAACTTGGCTTCCCCATCTTCGTCAGCTTAAGCAAATGTGCTGGCAGCACCTTAACATTCTTTGATGCTTGAGTCACAGTGACTGGGGTACAGACTGCCTACACCATTGCAGCTGTATGTAGCTCTTGTGTAGTCCCATGTTGATTGTGGGAGAGTGGCGTGTGATTCAGCATTGCCCTCAGCATTGCTGATGCTGGACCCTATACACCACTGTGAAGTTCACATTGTGATGGGAGCTTTTCAAATGAGACCCATGAACAGCTTACTTGTGGAAGCTGGGGTTCTTCCGTTGAGGATCGGTGGCAACAACTGCTTGCCAATCATACTGTGCATGTTCACAGCTCTCCTAAACATCCAAATTACCATCTCCTTTTCCCTAACATGGCAATCCATCTCCCACAACAGCAGCCCAAATTCAGGATTACAATTGCAGTCCATGTCCTGTCCCTTCTTACAGACTCGAGTCTTTCCCTCTACCACCTCTCCTCCGGGTCCACTCACGTACACCTCCATGGCGTCTACCCTGACCACAGCTTCATCTAGGCCTTTCACAATCCCAAAAGACTCAGTTCATTCTGTGACCCGCCACCACCTGTTACTCTCTATTCTTGGTGTCTCCCAGGTTTCAGAGGTAGCCATCTCTTGCACCCTTGAGCATCTTAGAAGCTCACGACCAGTGCTGTCCTCGCAGTCCTTTGGTAATGGCAATCCAAGAGTCCATTTACATCCTCAAACAATGTATATGGGCAGTGGTCTTTGTATGGACTCCAGGACATGTTGGAATCTCAGGAAATGAACTGGATGACAGGCTAGCCAAAAAAGCTACTCGTAAACCCTGTCTCGATATTGTCATACTGGAATCTGTTCATCAATCCTCAGGAGAATGTGGAGAATGCCCCTCCCCCACACCCCCCAGGCAGTGTACTCGGTGCCACAATGTTTGCATATGCTATCACTGACATCTCTTCTGCATTCAGAAGCCCAGTTAAAAGTTCTTTGTTCATGGATGACTTTGAGATCTCTAGTCTTCCTCCAAT
This sequence comes from Schistocerca gregaria, assembly GCF_023897955.1. NCBI lineage: Eukaryota > Metazoa > Arthropoda > Insecta > Orthoptera > Acrididae > Schistocerca > Schistocerca gregaria. The sequence continues at coordinate 1,045,299,370 of NC_064920.1, read as the reverse complement.
CTTATGCCAACAACGACAAGGCAAATTCAGCTGATCATAAGGAGGTTGAAAACTTGGCCAATAAAACTGGTTTTAGTTTCTCACTTGAGAAAACTGTCTGTGTCAACTTGAACCATGCGTGCAGTTTTCACCTACCAGAGCTCATGAAGGAGCACACAGTTTTGAAATTTAACGACAATGTGTGCCTTTTGGGTCTATAATTTGACTCAAAATTAACCCGGTTCCCACACTTGAATGACCTGTGAACAAAACGGCACGAAATCATTGCATGCTTTGAAATGCCTTATCGGAAAGTCATGGGGAGCTGACAGGCCCCACTTCCTGCAGCTTTATAGGGCATTCATCAGATAATGGATAGATTACAGATGCCTGTTTTATGGATCAGCCAGTCTTTCCTACCTAATGATGTTAGACAATGTCTATCATAAGGGCATTCAGATATCGACAGACTTTTCGGATCCATGCAAACAAGCCATTAAGGATATGTGCTAATGACTGTCTCAGGGATCTGGATGTAACAGATCTCTGGATACACAGGCAGGTATGGAACAAATTTCTACCATGGCATCTTCGGAGGCTCAAAGTGATTTTCATTGTAATACAGTGCAAGAAAATTTGTAGTGCAGATTATGTTTGTACAACTCTGTTTTCTTTTAAGTACATATCACAGTTTAATAGTTGTTGATATGAGTGGATCCCAGCAAGGGAATGGCCTCTTTTGTCCAGCTGTTTCGCTTGGTAGGTGTAGTAACACGGTTCATGTTTTCCGCCGCACTTCAGAGTAGACCGGTAACTGTCTCATAGGCATGCCCAATGTGAACTGACTGGGCACGGCCCGTGCTGCCTGAGTTGTTGTTGTTGTTTTTCCGCTGGCAGAGGTCACGGCCGAATTCTCGCGTGCCCTCTGGTGGACGGGACTCTATTTGCGGCAACTACTGTCCGTGCCCCGCCGTGCCGATGTGCGCCTCCCGCGATCTTTCTGGTGGCTACTGCACTCCTCCTCAATCAGGGGGTGAAGCCACTGTGATCCACTGCGTCGGAAGGTGTAGCGTCGTGCAGGAGTGATGACCTCCACATCCATCGGAAGGCTGGAGTCGAGGGGATCTGCCTACCCTCGAGCTGGAACCTTAGAATACAGCTGGAAGTGGCCCACATGAAGAGGCCCCCGTTGTCCCACCACCGGAACCCGGGGTAGAATGGAAGACAGGCCGTTGAACTCTGTATCCTGGTCCACCCCGGGAGGGGCAAGTCCCGGGGGCGGGGACGATGGGGAAGGGACGACCACAGGTGAACCAGCCTGCTGAGAAATCGGGCTTGCGAGGGGGGTCCGGTTCTCGCTGGAGCATCGCTAACGATGGCGATGCCGGTGCTGGAGCTACTGGAGGCTGCCAAGGCTGAGAGCCATCGCAGTGTGGCGGAATCACAGGGGGGAGGGGTGGTAGCGTCCCCTGAGAAACCAACACAGATGCCGGCAATGGGGAATTCGGTGCCCTAGGGGTCAGAGGGTGGGGGGCCTAAACGTGGACATAGCTGATTTTGGTGACAACGTACCTTCCAGTCCCTCGTCTGCAAGGTATAGAGCCGCGGCCAATTCGGCGCAGGACCACCGCCGGTATCCACCGTGGATTGCGACCAAACCCACGTGCCCAGACTGACATACCCGGTAGAAAGCCGGGTACTCCGTTTTGTGAAGACTAGCGAGGACCGGGCCGAAGGAGATGCAGCAGAGTCCTAGGTTGGCGCCCATGGAGGAGCTCTGCGGGGCTGCGTGCTCCCATAGGTGTGGCCCGGTGTGTCATCAGGAAAAACATCAACACCTCCTCCGCAGGAAATTCGTGCACATACTTTTTCATCTATGTCTTAAATGTGCGCACCATGCGCTCAGCTTCCCCATTCGATTGTGGATGAAAGGGGGAGAGCAAACGTGCCGAATACCGAAGCGCCTACAAAAATCCTGGAAGGTCTGCGACATAAACTGAGGCACTTCCTCGAGGGAAGGGTTTCCTAACTGCAGGGCCCATTGCCAGACCTCCCTATCAGGGGCCGAACAAACAATGATGTCGCGCACCATAATGTGGGCATACGACTCTCGCGGCTGCTCCGTGACAAAATGACACTTGCGACTAAGACCGTGCAGGGTAGCGGCCCACGCCCGGTAAGACTGATGGGGCTGCTTCTTGCATCGATAAAACTCGACCCTGGCCACCACAACATGCCTGCGGCGGCGATAATATGAAGACAGTAATGAACACAATGCATTGATACAGCGAGGGAGATATCCAAGACAAGAAAAGAGCACGACATACCTCCGCATCGCCAAAATGAAACGACTGGAAATGCTGCCGAAGGCGATGTTCATACGCGTCCCAGTCCTCTCGCCATCTCGTCATATGGGAGAAAGGGAAGAGGGAACGGTGCTGGAGCAGATGGCGTGGAGAGCAACGCCGGTAGCACTTGTTTCATGGTGGCCATGAGCTCCATCTGCTGCGCAACCAAAACCCGCACTAAATCCTCCATGCCGCGGATAAGCCGCGAAACCGGAACGACGGCGCAACACGCAAAAGAGCGATCCCATCCTCGTCGCCAATTCTGTAGTAACACGGTTTCCGTCGCACTTCAGAGTTGACCGGTAACTGTCTCACAGGCATGCCCGATGTGAACTTACTGGGCACGGCCCGTACTGCACGAGTTGTTGTTGTTGTTGTTCCGCTGGCAGAGGTCTCGGCCGAATTCTCGCATGCCCTCTGGTGGACGGGACTCTATTTGCGCCAACTACCATCCGCGCCACGCTGTGCCGATGTGCGCCTCCCACGATCTTTCTGGTGGCTACTGCAGTAGGATTTTCCAAGTGGCCTTCTGGAACAATGTACAAATTAAGATGTAGAGTTCTATGGCATTATGATGACCCTGGAGGGGATTCAAAGGCATCACACTACAATGTTTCTTGTTTGTTCTGAGTAGCTCAGTGCACTACAAGCAGTCCATCAAATGTAACCACTTGACCAGTCAATCCATTGCATCCATGACAACCCCTTGGTCTTTTGTCAGATACCTGGACAAATTGAGATACAGGAAAATGACAAAGCATCCAAAGAAGCATGTTGGGATGCTGTTGTACATCAATGTGCTGCACCTTTTCACACTGTCAGCTCATTATCTGACAGAAGAATCATGCATAAGTGGGAGCCCGAATGGTTGGAAGTAATAGACAACGAACTGCCATCACTCAGAAAATTGAGCCTTAGTTCGTCTACATTCTCCTGCCGTGCGCTGCAGGTTTCAAATTCCTCATGGAGATATGACAATATTGATTTTTAGTTCTAGTTTACTGAACAAATATAGAACATATATATCTTTCTATTTGTTTCTGTTATCCATTATACTGTGGTAAACATTGTTGCCATAACCATGTCATGGTCACTGGTACCAGTTTGTCTGGACATCCTTAGAGGTCAGGATTATTTGTTGCCATTGGATCTGATATACTTACACATCATGAGTGGGAAATCAGCCCTGGACTAGAGTATAAACATTTTGAAAGCAAATTACAATGTAGCAAGAACAAGCGACTTGTTTGTAAACCTTTGATCTTAAAGTTTTAATGTGATCATGAGTGATATAGCCGTTTTAAATTCTGACCTTTGTTGATGCTGGTTTGAAGGTGTTAAACGTGATGCAAAGACTTGTCATATTTTTACTCCATTATGCTTCAGTGATTCATCTTTAAAAGTTTCTAATAGTATCATATTGTTTTGTTACAGTGACACCTAATTACTTTCAAAACAGAGAATTTTCTTTCACACTGGCAGATGATGTATATATACGTTTTTTGTCTTTCTCAAATCAAGAGGAATTAGAATGTGAAATGCAAAAGAAGAATCCATTTAAGATAGATTTAGGTGCAGTGTATAATTTCAGGTAAGTGTGTCTGTCTGTTATTTTTATCTACTGGCAGTGAAAAATAGAACACCATGAAAGACCAAATCTATTTTGATCTGATAACAGAAAGGACATTAAACAGCCATGGAGAGAGAGAGAGAGAGAGAGAGAGAGAGAGAGAGAGAGAGAGAGAGAGAGAGATTATGGGTCACTAGTGAGGTTAAAGTATTGTGACAGAAAAACTGACATCAATCTGCTGTCAAGAACAAGTAAAGTTCCTGCAGTAGTTGCACATCATAAAAGTCACTCAAGATTACTGATAAGTGTGATTAAAAAATAAGAGAACTTGTACATTATGTCAGTAATCAGTAATTCCAACAACTAAGTCATATGGGATAAAGTGAAAAGAGAGACAGGACAACAGCCCACAGAACAGGATAATATCATTATTGATTTCAATGGAAAGGCTATAAATGATCAGGTATGTTTAATTATGATCCTTTAATTATCATCCCTTAATTGTGACAAAAATATAGAGATAACCAGTTCAACAATGGAAGCAGTATGTTGAAAAACCAGCTTGCATAAAATTCAGTCTTACTGATGTCTCACCCACTTCCCCTTCTGAAATTAAAAATATTATGTCTTCTATCAAAAATAAAAGATCTGGATTTGATGAGAGTACGAAAGACTTGTTCCCATATAATAAACAGTCTTTTCTGAAACATTATGAACCCATTGCGTTATTCCAGGAAGATTGAAATATGCCATTGTAGAACTCCTCTATAAGAAAGGTGAATGGAGAGATGTCAGTTACTACCAGTCTGTTTCACTACCAATATTTTTCAAAATTTTTGCGAAGATTATGTTTTCTGGAATAATATCCCACCTGAGTGACAATAATATTGTCAATAAGTCATAGCTTGGATCTGAGAAGAGTTGCTCAAATGAGAATTCCATTTACATGCCCAACAAATTTTGCAAGCATTAAATAACAAAATAGCACCTATTGGTCTTTTCTGTAACCTAAAGGCATTTGACTGTATGAATCATGATGTTCTTCTATACAGCTGCAAAAATAATCAGTGCTTGAAAATATAGTATGGATTGATTAAAAAATCTACTCAGCAATCAGGCAACAGAAGAAAACACGTGTAAAAGATGTGAAAAGTGCAAGCTTTCAGAACCACTTGTTCTTTGGCAGAAAAGCTGAACAGAAAGGAAGAGGTTTTGAGGAAAAGGACTGGGGAGGCTTAGGAAATAGGGAAAGTTACAGAAAAGTTGCCCTGAACCTGGGTCGTGGAAGACTTACTGGATGGAACGAGAAGGAAAGACTGATTGTTAGTGCTTGCACCAGATAAGATTCGAAAACCTGAGAACTTGAAGACTGAAGATTGGGTAATAAGCCAGGCACAAAGTACTAAAAAAACTTTGTGCAGGAGTCAATAAGAGTGGAAAGCTAATTGAATTATACATGACAGACAGGCAAGGGGGTTGGTGAAATGTAGGTAGGTCAGAAAATAAGAGATAGAAAACTGGGGGATCAAAGAAAAAGAATAGTTAGCAAAAGAAAATACTGAGAGTTCAGAAATTAAAGTATGTGTAGGAAAAATGGGAGTTGAAAACCAAGCACATGTAATGCCATTTCCCACCTGTGCAGTTGTGAGAAGGGAGAATCTGGATAACACATGTGTTGAAACAGGCACCACAGTCAGGATATTGTGTGTTAGCGGTGTACACACTCTGTCTAGGCCCATTCATCCTAACTGACGACTTCGTGGTAGTCATGCCAATGTGGAAGGCCAAACAGTGTTTACATAACAGCAGGTACATGGAATGTCATTTCACAGGTGGCTCTCCGTTTGGCAGTATATATTTTAAGTTGCAATGCTTTTATAAGTGGTGGTAGGAGGCTGCTTCAGGCAAGTGTTACAGCTATCATGATCACAGTGGAAAGAACCAAAGGGTAGGGAAATTATCACAAAAAGAGTATTGGGCTGACCAGGATAAAATGAAGATTGGGGAGGAGGGAGGGAGGAGGACAGAAAGCTACCCACAGTGGAGTCCGCAAGAGGTCAGACAGAATGGAAGTCATTTTGGGGCATGATATTAGGAAGTTATCTTTTTAAAGTAGCTGGTGAAGAGTGGGATTACTTCCAGAAATAGGGACAAGCAGGTTTCAAGAAACAGAATGTGAAACCTTAGTTTAAATAGTGCAAAGACATGTTTTCAAAAGGGCAGAATATAATATATGCTAGGATTCATCATGGCATAAGAAGAGGATTTGGAATATTGGAGAGTGAGGAACTGGTGAAAAAGAAGCAGAGTTAAAGAATAGTTAGTAGTTACTGAAATAAATGCTGGGCCCACACAAATTTAGAGTGGAGATGGGGTGGAGGTGAGTGAGAACCAATAACATGTAACACTAGTTCCCACCTGTGGAGTTCTGAGAAACTTGTCATATCCACTGGTGTGTCTCATTTTGCAGATCATGGTGGGACCTCACTTGTCACCACTGATGCCACTTCCCTCTGTACTAACATTCGTGACATAGACTGCATTTACATGCGACACAGCTTCCGAGAGACAAAAACTGAATTTTGGAAACCATTTTTCACTGTCATATTTACATGTTAAGCTCTGAAGTGTATTTGCTATCCCAGTTAAGTATGGTGCCTGGAAAACAGCTGTTACCGTTTATGATTTAATCAGCACAATTACTGTTTCTCTTCAGTTAGATGAGGTGTAAACATCTTCAAATATTTCTACAAATCCTTCACTGTACAAAAAGCCACTCCATTAATATTGGCCAAAAAATTTTGAAAACAACGTGAAACCTCACAGCTTAAGCACATTTCAAAACAAACTGCATTTACATGGAAACTAAAATCGATTGTGAACTTGGAAAACCGGCAACCATAAGTGGATTTCCATAATCGATTTTGAAGTGTTTACCACCCGAAGCGGTATTGGGAAATCGGTTTACAAAATATGGTTTTGGGAGCCCCATGTAAATGGGATGATACATAATCTATCTATTGCAGAGCATTACCTAAACTATCCCAGGTCAGAAGCTAGGATAATACTGAGTGACAAGAGCTGCACTTCTATGTTGTTTTTTGGAGGGATCACCAGTACCATCCATCCCCATGTGAGAAAGTGTTGTTTATATCCAAGCTAAAATTAAGAGAACATCCAAGAAATACACAGGGTCCATCGACGAGGCCGTGGGCTGCAACACTCTTCACTGGAATACGATTTTTATTGTCTCCTGATGTTGTTGTAAGTTCAATGTTTTCTATGGTTTTGTAGACTGTTGTGTGGGTACGACGATACCTCTTGTAGGGCATGTTGGCGGCATTAAATGCAGTTGCCTGTGCAGCAGCAAGACACAGACTGAGCGTAGCGCAAGAGCGCGCTTGCTTATATAGTGTGAGAGAACTTTGACCTTAGATAAGGACTTAGCGGTTTCGCAGTGGTCAGCGGAACATAATCCTGGGCGCGCACACTAGTAGCTCCAGGTGTGCGCGTCCCTGCTGGTGCGCCGCCAACGCCAAGCGATAAGAGTGTTTAAATAACAAAACTGTTGCATCCTTGAGCCTCCGGTTCTAGATGTACCCTTGTCCGGTTAGTGGCGACGCTACAGATCTTTATTTATGGAAATATAAAGTACAATCAGCTACAAAATTTACATATTCACATACATCTTTACCTTTAACCCAATTAAATGTGATAGCTTGGGAAATCTTTTGAACAAGGTTGATGTAATAATTACTTGTGCTTCTTTTTCGCCAATCCCACCATCTCTGATATTCTAAACCTTCATGAATCCTATCACATATTGTATTAGGTTCTTTTGAAAACGTGATTTTGTACTATCTGAACTAAGTTATTACATTCTCTTACTTGAAATCTGCTTGTCGCTGGGAGATACTTCCAAAGGTCTAACTATGAAAGTCCCCTATTTCTGGATGTAATCCTCTCTTCACCAGCCTGTTTTACAGTTTTAAATACAGCAATCTCTTGTATTTACCCAGCTAATATACGATCCATATACCATATCTGCCACTTTCCGACCAACTGATTTCTCTCCTTCTATAAAATCCTGCAGTTATCTGCCCCTCAAGTTTCCCAATGGTATCATTCACCAAACTAACTACAAACTGCAGTAAGTGACTAGACTGTGGTACCGGATTGAAGGGAGAATGTAAGCAAGGGTCTACACCAGTGTTCTGACACTTCTGCATACATACATAATCTGGGATCACCATTACATCCCTGTGGTGCAAACTGACCTACAGCGCCCCCTTAAAATTTCAGACTCCTCACAAGGACTAATGCCTGAATCCATAGAACTTCTTATCCCATGCAGACTACTAACTCCCACCCTTTACCTTCTTGAGATCCATAAACCCAGTCACCCTGCCTGTCCCATAGTTACCAGCTTCAAAGCAGTCACTGAATGTATCAGCACCTGCAATCTGTAGTACAAACACTCGCTTTCTATATTAAAAATACCAACTTCCCACCACATACGTTCATTGTCATCATTGATGCCAAATCCCTCTAAACCAGCAATCCCCAAGTTCATAGTCTCTCTGTTGCTGGGCATTGCCTCAATCAACACCCACCTGACTCCAAACCTACAGCATCCTTCCTTCTCACCTTGATCAGCTTTGTACTTACGAACAGTTACTTTACCTTTGATGGGCAGAGATACAAACAGGGAACCAGGATGACTTTTTCCTACACTAACCTTTTCATGGGTCACTTGGAGGTTACTTTCCTATTTTCCATAAACCTGCAGCCCATGATTTGGTTTAGATGCATAGATGACATCATTGCCATATGGACTCATTGTGAAACTGACCTATTGAAATATTTGGAATCTCTAAATAAATTCTCCCAATGAAATTTTGCATGGTCCTATTTTGAATCTTGTGCCACTTTCCTTGATTTTGGGCTCATCCTCACCAAGGGTCAACTACATGCTTCTGTTCACATTAAAACTACAAACAACAGTACTCACATTTTGACGGTTTCCATCCTCTTCGTGTCAAATGTTCCTTGTGTTTGCAGTTGCATTGGCAATGGCGTGCAAGGCAGACATTTGTTCAGATGTAAACTCTTTACACCAGTACAACATCATTCTCACCTCAGCCTTCACTGTACTTAATTATCCCACTGACCTAGTTCAGAAGCAGATTTCCTTGGCCATCACATCCAGCCCTGGTGCAGTTGATCCCTACAAAGAATGACTTACATGTACACCTCTCGTCACTCAGTCCTAAGACCTGCCTGATGCAACCTCCTATGACCACCTATACCAGCTCTGTAGTGGGCAAAACATATACTATCAAAGGGAGAGCCATTTGTGGTATGACAGTTGTTGTTACCAGTTAAGGTGAATGGGCATAGAGAAAGGGTGTATATTCGGAGCACACAATATCCCACTCAGAGCATACTGAACAACATGACTATTGTGACCTCTGTACCTGGTTCACCATACATGCCATCTGTATTCTTCCTTATGACATATTTCTCAGAACTGCACCAATGGGAACTAGAATTACAACATATGCTTTGTTCTCACCACCTGTCTGCCCTAAATTTATGATTGTGTTGTTTTTTTTTCCAGTGGTTGTTCTTTTTCTTTTCTCCCTTTCAGTCTTCTACATCTTTTATTTTCTGACTTGTTATATTTCATTGGTTCCTCACCTATCAACTCTGTATAATGTTCTTAGCTTTTGGTCTTATTTACCCTTGCACAATGTTCTGTCAGTAGTCTCTATCTTGCTTATTAACCCTATCTTCTACCTGTAAGTTCTCAGGTTTTCAAATCTTGTCTGGTGCATGCATTAACAATCAGGCTTTCCTTCTCATCCTGTGTAATAAGTCTCCAGTGACACAGAGTTCAGGGTAACTTTTCCATAGCTCTCCCCATTTCCCAAGCCTCGCTAGTTGTTTTCCTCCAGCCTCTTCCCTTCCATTCAACTCTTCTACCAGAAGGAGGAGCCACTGGGTTGAAAGGTAGCACATTTCCATATCATTTACGTGTGTTTTCTCCTGCTGCTGGTTGGTGAGTTGATGTTTTATCTAGCCATATTGTACAATATTCTCCTAGATTAAATAAAGTTTTATTGAATTGCAGGTGTAGCCAACTGTTGGATAGTCCCATATCTAACCAAAAGAATGCAGAAATTGTATTTAATAATTCAAGCAATGTAAGCAGGTGAAATTCCTCTAACCGGGGACAAATTACTCATGGCGTTCCACAAGACACAGGTCAAATGTTATTTCTCAGATACATAAACAACCTTCCTTCTAATTTACAACAAACAGAATTTGTTCTATTTGCAGGTGATACTAATATTGTGCTGGACATCATTAGAACAAAGGCGTTTCTTGTTGCAGTGTTATATGCTCATGAAATTCCAGTCACCAACTTTCTCCTCTGAATGACAACATATTTCATTGACACTGACCTACATAGGGAGAAACGATCATCATAATAAAGTAAGGGAAATGAGAGCTTGCACAGAAAGATATAGGTGTTTTTTCTGTGCACTGTTCAAGAGTGGAATAATGGGGAATTATTGTGAAGGTAGTTTGATGAATCCTCTGCCAGGGTCGGCAAGTGTGATTTGCAGAGTAACCATGTTGATATAGAATCCAAACATACATACTGCAACAGAAGAAATAGTAAATAATATTTCTAAAGAAATTATTGAGTGCTTTTCTATGAATGGTCTGACTCTCAATTTCAAAAAAAGACACAACATATTCAGTTTTGCACATTTAGAGATACTACACCAATGGCAAGTGTATCCCAAGGGGGGGGGGGGGGGGGGGGGAGATAATAACTAAGTGGGAAGCTTCAAAATTTTTAGGCGTACATATTGAACGTAACTGAAGCTAAGAAGCACATTTTGGAGCTCCTATAACAACTAACTTTAGCCACATTTGCAGTTTGAATTATTGAGCTTTGTGGGCAGAGACACATCAGCAAATTAACATATTTTTGTGGTTCTGTGCCATGTAGAAGAAAGGAGCACTTGGATAACTCAGTCAGTGGAACACTTGCATCCGAAAAGCAAAGGTCCTGAGTTTGAGTCTCAGTGTAGCACACCAGTTTTAGTCTGCCAAAAAGTGTCAGATCAACGCACACTCTGCTGCAGTGTGAAAAATTGATTCTGGAATTATGTTGATAGTTAACATTCATTACCCCATATTAAGGTTTTCCTTGCCATAAAATGGGGTACACATGTTGCCACCATAATTTTTGATCACTTTCCCAATGATATAAAATATCTGATAGATGGCAAAACAAACAGAATAAGTTTCTCTTTTTATTTTGTAGAATAATTTCATGTTTGTAATGCGTAAAAGCTGGTGCATAGCAATTACTAATAGAATTCTGTATTAAGAGAGGGATAGAGGGAGGGAGGCAAGTGTACTAACTTACAAAGGGTCAGCATATAGTCATGTGGACATTGAACTATTATTTATGTGTGAACAGTCATTGGAATTCATCATAAAACTAATCCATGGGGAATAACCTTAGACAAAAGGCTCAGTGGAATGCAGAAGTGTGAAGCAAGAAGGAATCGTCTCATGGACACACAGTTTTGTTTCTTACTACCAACTTGATGAGTTCGAGAGGAATCAAATTGTGGCCTTTGATCGTTTCAAACAATACCACTTAAGTTAAAAGTACATCAGTTGTGCAACACTGCTGGCAATAGTGGACACATGAACCTTCTCACCCCGCAAAATATGGACATCCATGCAGCACAAATGCTTGCCAAGAGTGTCGTATTGTAAAGTGGCAGATCACATAGTTTGTACAGCACAGAAAAGAGCATTTATGTACCTGTAAGTGACAACACAAGCTGTTGTAAAACAGTTGCTATAAGTGAGGCTGAGCACACACACTTCTACACTGTCTTCCACTTATGCCCCAGTGTTGATGTGCATGGTTCAACTGGTGTCTTTGAGGATCACCGTGAGAATTGAATGGCATGCCATTTTCTTCAGCAATAAAAGCAGATTCTGCCTATGTGCAAGTAGTTGTCGTTCATGTGGATGACCGATCACCGTAGCAGTCTGATCCCTTTAACCCCCACAAACCAACCAACCAACCATGTGGATGACCTGTGCTCAGTACATGCAGAATGTAGTGCAACCAGTTCAGTTGTTCCAACAGGTTAATGCTCACTCACACACTGCATGTCAAAGTCAGTATGCTCTGCTAGAAGTGCAACTGCTTCCCTAACAGCACTATCACCAGACTTGTTTTCTATCAAACAAATCATGGGTAAGCGACTTCTGCAACTCTTCCGCCCACAACTCTTACAGAGTTATGTGAACAGGTCAGATGTGTTGAATGATCTGTCCCAAGACAGTATCAGTCACCTTTATGATTGACTACTGGCAGGCTACACTGCATGTGGACATTGAACTATTATTTATGTGTGAACAGTCATTTCAATTCATCATAAAACTAATCCATGAAAATGTCCAGATACTCTGTGACGAAAATGGTACTGAAACAGAGGATGACAGACTGAAGGCCGAAATACTAAATGCCTTTTTCCAAAGCTGTTTCACAGAGGAAGACTTCACTGTAATTCCTTCTCTAGATTGTTGCACAGATGACAAAACGGTAGACATCGAAATAGATGATAGAGGGATAGAAAAACAGTTAAAATCGCTCAAAAGAGGAAAGGCCGCTGGACCTGATGGGATACCAGTTCGATTTTACACAGAGTACGTGAAGGAACTTGCCCCCTTCTTGCAGCCGTGTACCGTAGGTCTCTAAAAGAGTGTAGCGTTCCAAAAGATTGGAAAAGGGTACAGGTCATCCACGTTTTCAAGAAGGGACATCCGATACGCAGAACTATAGACCTATATCTCAAACATTGATCAGTTGTAGAATTTTGGAACACAGAGTATAATGACTTTTCTGGAGACTAGAAATCTACTCTGTAGGAATCAGCATGGGTTTCAAAAAAGATGATCGTGTGAAACCCAGCTCGCGCTATTCGTCCATGAGACTCAGAGGGTCATAGACACGGGCTCCCAGGTAGATGCCGTGTTTCTTGCCTTCCACAAGGCATTTTATACGGTATCCCACAGTCGTTAAAGAACAAAGTAAGAGCATATGGACTATCAGACCAATTGTGTGATTGGATTGAAGAGTTCTTAGATAACAGAACACAGCATGTCATTATCAATGGAGAGAAGTCTTCCGAAGTAAGAGTGATTTCAGGTGTGCCGCAGGGGAGTGTCATAGGACCATTGCTATCCACAATATATATAAATGACCTTGTGGATAACATCGGAAGTTCACTGAGGCTTTTTACAGATGATACTTTAGTATATCAAGAGGTTGTAACAATGGAAAATTGTACTGAAATGCAGGAGGATCTGCAACGAATTGACACATGGTCCAGGGAATGGCAATTGAATCTTAATGTAGACAAGTGTAATGTGCTGCGAATACATAGAAAGAAAGATCCTTTATCATTTAGTTGCAAAATAGCAGCTCAGCAACTGAAAGCAGTTAATTCCACAAATTATCTGGGAATAGGCATTAGGAATTATTTAAAATGGAATGACCATATAAAATTAGTCGTGGGTAAAGCAGATGCCAGACTGAGATTCATTGGAAGAATTCTAAGGAAATGCAGTGCTGAAACAAAGGAAGTAGGTTACAGTACACTTGTTCGTTCACTGCTTGAATACTGCTCGCCAGTGTGGGGTCCGTACCAGATAGGGTTGATAGAAGAGATAGAGAAGATCCAATGGAGAGCAGCGCACTTCATTACAGGATCATTTAGTAATCGCGAAAGCGTTACGGAGATGATAGATAAACTCCAGTGGAAGACTCTGCAAGAGAGATGCTCAGTAGCTTGGTAAGGGCTTTTGTTGAAGTTTCAAGAACATACCTTCACCAAGGAGTCAAGCGGTATATTGCTCCCTTCTCCGTATATCTTGCAAAGAGACCATGAGGATAAAATCAGAGAGATTAGAGCCCACACAGCAGCATACCGACAATCTTTCTTTCCACGAACAATACAACACTGGAATAGAAGGGAGAACCGATAGAGGTAATCAATGTACCCTCCGCCACACACAGTCAGGTGGCTTGCGGAGTATGGATGTAGATGTAGATAGTAAAATTGGTGTTGCAGCATAGGTACATACTGTTACTGTGCAACAGTTTGAGCTATTGATCTATAAATATAACAATTCCATGTACTCCATATGTATTGTTTACAATTTTATATGAACTTGAAAAATCTTGATACACCTTTTTTTTCCTTTTTCAAAATGTAGGTTGTAGTGCAGGTTGTTTAGGGTAAAATACCTTAGGTGGCAGCCTTTCCACTTGGCATTTTATGATTACCTGTGCATTGTCATTACAATTACGCATATAATTACTCCTGTGAATATGCTAACATAATTGACAATCTGCTGTGATGGCATATGACAGGTAATGGTTTGCAATTTCATCAGTGTTCCACCCTATTTACCAGGTTCTGCATTAACATAGTCTGGGACACGTGTTTTTAAATTCTGCGTCCTCCTTAGTGATATGGTATGAACTCACCGTTTCACTTTCTGTTTCTTCATTGAATTTTGGAGCTAGGCTCATTGTTTTACTTGCCTCTTCTTGTTGTACATTGACTGTAACTCTTAACCTAGCTGTGTCTTTCTGTTCTGTATACATTATTAACATTTCAAGTGCATGTTTGTTTTTCAAATGTTCATCATATGCTTAGTTGCTTTGGACATTTGTATGGTAGCTCACACCTGATGGAACTAGCAATGTGTGTGTGTGTGTGTGTGTGCGTGTGTGTGTGTGTGTGTGTGCGTGTGTGTGTGTGTGTGTCTGTGCAATGCATTTGTGACCCAATCACTCCTGTCTACGAACAGTTAACATGGCTATATGAATATAATAACATGGCTACATGAATATAAGCATAGAAACCATTATGCCCTCTGCTTTACAAAATTTTCAATCATTGTAATTCCTCGTATTTATCTTCAACACTAATATTACTGTCTGGACAGCAGAATCATCTCCGTATCGCTATGCAATACAGCTATCTTCTAAAAGTGGTTTTCTGTTATCAGGAACCTGACTCTGGAATTACCTTCCTTCAAATTTCAAGAGAAGTTACACACCTTTCCAACTTCATACAATAGTTAATGGTATACCCTCTAACACAATAGCTATCTCTTCCACATAAGTGTATCCATCTCATTCTAGTCAACCCAGCCCTCCTTACTTGACCTCTTCTGAAAGTCTGTTCTTTCTCAGCAGGTACTACCACTATCATTTTAATCACCTTCCCTGTCATTATCCTTCTGTTTCTGATGATATTAAACGTTGTTTGAAAAGTGATGATCAAATTATTATTATTTTATTCCTCTTGTCTGGCATTATTATTTGTATTCATATTTATTCACAGATCAAAATTGAGAACATTTTGTAATAATTTTTGCTGTTTAGTTCCTAGTTAAAAGTAAGAGAGGGGGCTGGAAGGACTAATCTGGTCAGGCTAAAGAAAACTACCTGTTTTTCTCATTTGTCTTCTGTTTGTAATTTTCCACATTTTCAGATGTTTTATCCGTAATATCTGTCATATTGTAAGTAATAACTTTAATATTACAAAAAATATATATTTTTATATGTGCTCGTCATTTCAATGCGTGCTACATTCTTTTCCAGGCCTAAAGATCATCGCTCAGTTTCACTTTTTCAACCACTGGAAAAAGAACTTGTGTTTGATATTGATATGACTGATTATGATGAAGTGCGTTCATGCTGCAGTGGTGCAGATGTCTGCATTAAATGCTGGCGATTTATGAGTGTTGCTTGCAAGGTGTTAGATGCTGCCCTTAGAGGTATTATTCCGTTTCCAAAAATTTGCATATCAGAAATTAATACCTTTATAATGGCTTTAACTATGAAGTACCTCATTTCAGATGACTTTGGTTTTAAACACCTATTATGGGTTTTCTCTGGACGAAGAGGTGTCCATTGTTGGGTATGTGATGGAGCAGCACGCAAGTTAGATGCATCAGCGAGGTCTGCAGTTGCCGAGTACCTGACGCTTATATCTGGAGGAGATGGGCAAGCAAAGAAAGTGTCATTTCCAGGTGACAGACTCCACAGCTCTATCAAGTAAGTTTATTGCACAGTTTTGCTGTTTGTAACAGTTCCCCATTTTATCAAATAGCATTACAAAGCTCTCATTTTTAATTGCCTGTTGTCGTTGTCGTCTTCAGTCCCAGGACTGATTTGATGCAGCTCTTCACACTAGTATATCATGTGCAAGCCACTTTGTCTTTGCATAAGTACTGCAGCCTACATCCGTTTGAACTTGCGGACTGTTGTTGGGAGCTCAGTGATAGCTATTCTGTATGATGGCTAATAGACATCTGAAAGATGATTCAAGTTTCACCTCTTATCTCATTGTCTGCCTCTTCATAGCAGGGAACGTCCTGTTAGGCTCTTCTCTTTGTTGGTGTTGGTACTTCAGGGCTACAGAATTTAACTAGTCTGTTATTCATAGTATGGGTAAGTCAATAATGATGCGATCATCTGATTTACTTGAATTGCTAATGCTGCTTCTTCCTAATAATAATTCACTTTGTGCTAGTACGCAAAAATATGTCTGTCTGTCAACAAAACTAGACTGCAAGAGAGTGAGCGATTTGTAAGAAGTTTTATTTGTTTATCAGTCAAGCTAAGTTAAAAATTGTTTAACATATATTGTTAATGTTGCAGCTAAAGGATGCTCGTTTCATGTCTTGGGACCACTGTATAATTAAATAGTTTTGCTGCCTGAGGACTTTAAAATGCTGCCAGCACAGATGAGACAAAGGTTTTCTTTCTGTTGCACTAGCTCTTCTTTCCTGCTTGTTTGTCAACTGCAAGGGGGTTGGTATTTACAGATGATTGAGTACTGAGTCTCAGAAATTCTTCCTCCATGATTCTGCTGCTATATCTTCCCGCTATATGCTGGGAAGAGACCAGATGGGGAAACCAGTACCGGGAGGGCTTCAACCAATGAGTCGGCAGGGGAATGGGATGATGATAGCATGACCTGTGGCGTTGGCATTTCTGGCAATGTTAGCCAATGTAGGTGGACAGCATGACCTCTAGTACCATGCACTCATTGTTAGCAACATCTCGATCAGATCATGAAACTTAATCCATAAGTGTTTCAGTATTCTGCGGATAAACTTAAAATATCTTCCTGTAATGAAAATGAGTTAGTTGCACAAACGTTAATTTTTGTATCTCCTTTTCTACATAACGTACATCTGCCCAATAAAAACATAAATACAATGACAGAGAAAAAGTCCCAGCAGCAAGAAGGAGTTTTGCGAGATAAACATAAGTTAGCAGGCATGTTTCTGCATCTGAAAGACAAAGTCTATTCACATTTCGCATCAGTCATATAAGAATTATTCTAGTAATGCCACTATGAGGATGTGAATCACTTTTGTGTTAAATGCACATTGTAACAGCCATGAGTGTTAATTACTTTTGAGACTAGAAATAGTGAGTTGAGAGTGCTTTTAAGATGACGAAGATGCCTTTATCGACAGCTCACTACGTTTGAATGAGTTTGTGTAATAGGGCTATAATATGCTAGATGTTCCTTCTACAATATTGCAGAAAGACTTGGCAGGAATGTTACCTCTGTACAAGATTGCTGGCAGCACTGGTCACAAGCAGATATGGTAGCAAAAACACTGGGCTCCAGATGGCCATGTGGCACTACCAATAGGGAAGACTGTCATGTTTGGTGTATGTCTGTGGTGCATTGTACTGTGTCTGTAGCAACAATTCGAATAACAGTTGGCACCAAAGTGACAGAATCAACTCTTACAAATCTGTTCCTTCTAGGATAGTTCTGGGCCAAATGCCCTGTAGGGTGCATTCCACTGACCCCAAACCATTGCCATTTACAATTTCAGTGGTATCAAGTGAGAGCTCATTGGAGGGCAAGGTGAAGGTCTGTTGTGTTTCCTGATGAAAGCTGCCAGTGGCAGCCATTTGTTGGTTAGGAGGCCAGTTGAGGGCCTGCAACCAACCTCTCTGCTTGCTAGACACACTGGACCTACACATGAAGTCATAGTGTGGTATGTGATTTCATATGACAGTAGGAGCAGTCTTGTGGTTATCCCACACACCCTGACTTTCAAATCTGTTCATCATTCTGGTGATTTGACCTGTTGTGTTGGCGTTCATGAACAATAATCCAGGAGTATTTTCCAACAGGATAATGCTTGGCCACATACAGCCAGACCAAGGCAACATGCTCTACGGGGTGTCGACATGTTGCCTTGGTCTGTTTGATCACCAGATATGTCTCCAATTGAGCACTAATGGGACATCATTGCATAACTATTCTGGTGTCATCTCCAACTAACATGAACCACCCCTGACTTGACCATCCAAGTGCAGCAGGTATCCCACAAACTGACATCTGGCATCTGTACGACACAATGGATGCACATTTGCATGCTTGCACTCAACTTTCTTGTGGTTATACTTGTTATTGAAGTACCAGTATTTCACATTTGCAATTCTTTTCTTATGCCTACATTACTCTGTGAACGTGCAACGTTAATCACTTAAATGTGTTAAATGTATTCCCAAAATTTCATTACTCTACATTAATTATTTGTTGATGTTGGGATTTTCTTAGATCATTGTACGTAACTTTCTAGTACACAAAATTTTTTTGCTCATTACTTGCTTATGTAAGTATGTGTAAATTCACATTGTATATTTTACTTGGGAGGAGAGGAGGTTGGGCAGTGCTGAGGTCAATTACTTTCTTCACATTGTAATTCCAGGCACAGTACTCTTTGTACTCTAAGTGAATGTTGCTCTTAAGAGTTTGTAAAATTGTCGCTCCAGTAATTCATCCTATCCTCAATCAAACGACGACCTTGTCATTTAACTGTCATATTTCGTTGATGTGTGTTGAGTTCATGTGGTTCCATATTGTGTGTGAATATTAAACGCTTGCTTACTGCTTGTTGACACTTTCTTCCATCTGGTTCATCGCCTGCTTGCATCAGTTACAGTCCCCACATTGGTGCGTACTGAATAATGTCTCCCCCCCCCCCCCCCCCCCCAGTAACTCCCGCCACCTTCCTGCACTCCTTTGGTGTAATATGACATCTGCTTGCTCTGCATGACAGTTTCCCTCTTGGCATTCTTCTCATCCCCGTACTTGTAGTCAACTAACACTGTTCCCTGATTTCTCCCTGAAAATCATTGAACACGTCCTCTAGCTAAGACATTTATTGACTAATATGCAAAGTGTCACTTAAACAGCATATGACAAACTTAAACGTCATGCACATAATTGTACATAACAATAATAATAATAATAATAATAATAATAATAATAATAATAATAATAATAATAATAATAATAATGAGGTATCACTATACATTCTGTACTCGCATATAAAATTGCACATCAGTCTATACTATATGCAGGACATCACACAGTAATCAGTTAGCAAATCACCTCCATTGCTCTGGGATCAGTGTAATTCAATATTCACGAGTCGAATGGACAGTCGTGCTCCTTTATTACCTCAAAATTTAACCGTGTGTATCTTCAGAATACACCGTGTCACTTATTGTTTCTTATCATTTACACCCACTTTCAGCAAAATCATTCCACTTAATCAAAAATTAATGCTTGTTCAGACTACTATATTTCAGTGTTTTCTAAGCATTTAACCACTCACATAAAATACACTTTTGAAAATTTGTTTCCTGGCAATTTTACACTACCAGTTTTATAACTATTACAATAAACATACTTGAATTTTCTAATCTCTACTCCGTTTTGCAGCTCCCATGAGAGTAGGTTATTGTATCTCGTAAATATCACAGAGCATGTTCGTTGGAATAAGACTATGTGTAAAACTTGTAAGATCTTGATAGCAATACGGTCCTTTCACCTTTCCTGAGTTCAGGTAGTCCAGTAGATATGCATTTGGGCTCAGAATTCTCATAGTAACATATGGGTCTGTCTGCATATACTCTCCATTTCTCTGCTTTCCAATTCAGCAAAGATGACTGTCTCCAATGTAAAAATGCCTTGATTGTGTGATGTACTTCCCATAAAACTTCTTTCATTGTTCATCCTTGAAACTGAGGTTAATTAATGCGTATCTAATTTTATTTCTCAGAGTATTTCACATAAATGAAAGTGAAATGAGGCTCCTGCCTCAGTGTCTCTTCCTGTTGCGCCTCAATATCTAATAGTGTCACGTTTAGATGAAAACCAGACTTTTGCTTCTGTAAACCCCTTCGTTATACAGAAAGACATGGATGGCATCGCTGACCCTGTGAACATTGTGCATAATTCATATGATATGAATTTGAAGTTAGTGCATGCAATGCTTGCAATAGGAAAAGGAAAAAAGGCTGCTCAAACACTTTGTGATTTGATGGACCTTTCTCCTCCTCCTCCTCCCAGTAGGTTAAGCAAGTACATAAAAGTACCTTTAGGTGCTTTGACGGCTGTGTCTAAAGCATCTACGAAATGTGCAGTAGAAGAAACTGTAAATATTAGTGGAACCAGGGACATTGCTGTTGCACTTGATGGGACATGGCAATGTCGAGGGCATCATTCCTTGAAAGGTGTTCTAAGGTGTTCTCTGGAGAATGGAAAAGTTGTAGATGTTGAGTACTTATCTGAGTACTGCCAAACCTGCCATGGTAACACTGAAGGACATATTGAACATCAGTGTTCCAAGAATTATAATGGTTACAATGGAGGTATGGAGTGTGATGGAGCTCCAAACATATTTCAGAGGTTGGTGCCCATTTATAACATTAGATATACGAAATACCTAGGCAATGGGGACTCTAAAGCTTTCAATAAAATTAATGAGTTCAGTCTTTACGGTGATACCTTGGTAACAAAACTGTAGTGTTGTGGACATGTGCAAAAGAGGATGGGTGCTAGATTGAGGAAGCTACAAAGAGAAATGAAAGGAAGGTTGATATCTGATGGGAAATCTCTGTCTGACCAAGGCAGATTGACAGAAACTGAAATGGACCTCCTTCAGAGTAATTATAAACTGACCAATAGACGATCTGCACCTCTGAATGATTTTACAGCAATGAGAAAAGCTATATGTGCCACCTACTTTCATAAGTTGTCTACAGATGACCACCTGTTCATGGGCTCTGCAGATTCTTGGTGTCTTTACCAAAGAGCAAAAGAAAGTGATCAAATATACCATCATGAGCATTCTCTTCCTGAGCCTATATGAATGAAATAAAACCAATTTTTAGAGACCTGAGTGTCCCTGTTTTGCTTAGTAAATGTCTTCATGGGGACACTCAAAATACAAATGAAAGTTTCGTCCATTGCTTATGGGAAAGATTACCCAAGAATGTTTTTGTCGGATTAAATTCATTAAAAGTTGGCATACTAGATACAGTGATATGTTTCAATGATTGAGTGATAGGAAGGTTGGAAGTCCTGAGAAATTTAGGCATAAAATGTGGCTCTAATATGGACGACCAATTGCTTGCGTGTGACAGACAACGGGAGCATGAAGCTGAAAGATTCACTCTTCAAGTTACCAAAGAAGCAAGAAGTGTTAAAAGGAATGCCAAGAGGAAGCTTTGGAAGATGATGAAATGCTGCAGGATGAAGACTGTGTTTCAGGAATGTTCGGAGGCACAGTTTAATTGGACTCACATCTTCATTTGCAATTTCCCACAAGTTGTATTTTTCAGAATTCAGGTACAAATATTTCCTCAAGTTTATAAAGCATTGCTATAACCTGCAATAGTCCATACTTATGTAGTAGACCTAAGCTTTATTGCAGAATCGATTAAATTATAGAAAAAAATAACATTTTTATTAGGAAAAAAATTATAAAAATTGCAATGTAAGATGTGATATTTTTTTATCCTTGTAGTATACATAATATGTGGAATTAAATAGGTCTAGTACCACAACCATCATGTCATGCATATCTGGTAAAAATTTGGTCTCAATATTGGATTAAATGGTACCTCAGTTTGAGGAAGCATTTCGAAAAAAATAAATTGCATCAATTTCTTTGTAAGTTTTTTGATAACACTAAGCAGGTTCAAAAATATTCAAAATACTTCTAATTTGTTTACAAAGTGTGCTGCATTACCTGACATCAACAAAAAATCTGTAAAACATATACTTTATAAACAGTGCCTGAAAGAAATAGGTGATGATTTTTACATAATATTGAGCCGGAAAAGTACCGTGTATCCTTAAGCTACTAGGGTAATGTCATTTGGGGAATGGGATAACTACTTTGATGAGCTGGGCTCCAATTCTAAGACGATAATACTTTGAAAAGACTGGGTACCTAGTTTTCAAACAATGGAAAATACAGGATGGAGTGTAAGTCAGCATTTCTGCTATATGGGTACATAGTTTTGTTATGTTACTGGGAGTACTGTTGTAAGGGGCCTCCTGGATTCCTAATACAAGTCAAAGAGATATACTGTAAGAATGTTGTGACTTTCCAGTGAGAGACCCTCCAGGTCCCTCACCACTTTTTGGTGAGTAAGTGCTTGGCTACCACAGGGCCCTAGCCTTTGCAGAATTGGTTTATGCTGCAGACCTACACTTCTCTCTCTTCCCTCCTCTGACTTTCCATTAGATGGTCCCTTTGGTGCAGAACCTGCTTTATGAATTTGGTCTTGATTTCTAGTCTCACTCTCGGCACTATCTTTGCCTCCCATTAATAATTATATGGACCCCATCATTCGGTTTAACCTGCCATCTTTTCCAAATTGTACAGAAGTGCTTGTCACGCAGGGAAGGTCACCCACTGTGGTGTATGCACTGCCTCTGTGCCCTTCAACTCACCCTTCCTTCCTGTTGTAGTAGGCCCAAAACCCAGCACACTATCCATCTTGTTGGGGAGTGGGGGGTGGGGGGTGTCATCATGCACCTGCATGATAGTAGCCCCTTATCGTGCAGGGGTCACACTGTTGGTGCCTGCATTGCACACTCCCCACATATGTCATGGAGTATGTCCCTGTCATGACTGGGGCATGGGGACTCCCAACAATGGATTACAGGCCAGGTAGCCATTGCTGTGGCTGGCTGTCACCCATGGGAGGGCCCCCATTCAGACTGGATGGCACCATGGCGGATAGTTCACACATGAAGCAACTTTAATGGAAGCAACTTTAATGGAAGCAACTTTAATGGAAGCAACTTTAATGGAAGCAACTTTAATGGAAGCAACTTTAATGGAAGCAACTTTAATGGAAGCAACTTTAATGGAAGCAACTTTAATGGAAGCAACTTTAATGGAAGCAACTTTAATGGAAGCAACTCCAAATGGAAAGGCCTCATACAGAGCAACAAAGTACTACCCCAGTGCTTTCCTTTTTTCTTGCTGTGCTGTTGGAGGAAGGCAGGACTAAAAACAAAGAGCAAAATCCTCCCTGCCCCCTCCCCTCTCCCCCCACTATCTGGTATGTACGAGGGCTGATGGGGACACCTTTTTGGCCACAAAGCCTTTATTTTTTGTGGTTAACATTGAGGACAAATACGGGGAATTTGCAGTCTTCTCTTACATGAAGAGCAGTTCCATCTTCATTGAAACGTCATCTCCTGCCCAGTCACAGGTGCTGCTCTATTGTGAAAAGTTAGGTGACATTCCTATGACTGTCACTCTCCACAAGAGTCTCAATATAGTCCAGGACGTCATCTTTCACCGTGATCTTCTTCTGCAATCTGACGATAAGCTGTAGGCCAACTTAGACTGATGGGCTGTTCAGGTACAGAAAAATAGGATTTTACTATCTATAATGTTTACCCCCTCCCAACGATGTCGTCCCAGGATGTACTGTCTGCATAACTGTCTCTGCCCCCTCCCCATTTCTAGTCTTGTGTGACTTCAACACCCATAACCCTTTTGTGTGGTGGAAGAATAGTCACTGGTCATGATAAAGACATTGAAACTTTACTGGCAAAACTTGTTGTTTGCATCTTGAACTGTGATTCCCCCACACACTTCAGTGGTTCACACAGAACTTATTTGGCCGTTGATTTCTCCTTTCGTAGTCCTGGTCTTCTATTTGTCCAGATGGGTTCTTTGTAATGCTGACTGGTATCGGTTCACCTCTAGTGTCATCCGTAGCTCTCCAATGCAAGGCAGTATCGATGTGGGTGTTCAGCACACAACAGCAGCCATTCTTTTGGCAGCCAACCAAGACACCCCCTCTTCCTCAGGGTTCCCCTCTTCTCCGTCTCTGTTGGAAGATGGTACTCTGATGGAGCCGAGAGTGCATTGCAGCCATTAGAGATCGTAGGCAGGCTCCCCAATGCCATAAGTGGCACCCTTCAATGGAGCACTTTATTGCCTTTAAACGGCTCCGTGCCCGTGTTTGCTACCTCATAAAATGATGAAAGCAAGACTCCTGGGAACCAAATGTTTCCACCATTGAATCACATACCTCTCCATCACAGAGATGGGCAAAGATCAGATGACTCTACGGCTTCCAGTCCCCTACAGGCATACCAAGTATTTCCTTATATGGTGCCATTTATACAGATCCAGATGCTGTTGCCAAGCATTTTGCTGAGCATTACACTCACACATCTGCATCTAAGAACTGCCACTCCACCTTTTGGCTCATAAAACAACGGGAGGAACGAATGTGCATGTCCTTTGATATCTGCCACCTGGAGTCATATAATGCTCGATTCAGTGAATGGGAACTTTCCAGTGCCCTAGCCCATTGCCCTGATACTGCCCAAGGGCCGGACCTGCATTAACAACCACATGCTGAAACATCTCTCAGTGGATTGTCAGTACCACCTCCTTGCCCTCTTTAATCAGATCTGGAATGAGCGTGAGTTCCCATCTCAGTGGTGAGAAAGCACAATAATTCCAGTACTGAAACAGTAAGAACCTCTTCCAGATGACCAGTTATCAGCCTTACTGATGTTCTCTGTATGTTGGTTGAAAGAATGGTGAGCAAGCAGCTGTGTTGGCTACTTGATTCTCTGGGCCTTTTGGCTGCATCTCAGCGCAGTTTTCGCAAAGGCTTCTCCACTGCTGATAATTTGGTTCACCTCGAGTCCATCACCCGGATGGTCTTTGCACATTGTCAGCACCTCATTGCTGTCTTTTTAGACCTACAGGAGTCTTAAGACACAATGTAGCATCGCCACATCCTTACTATGTTACATGAGTGGGGTGCCCGGGGTACACTCCCAGTTTTTGTCAAGAACTTCCTGCCACACTGTATTCTCCAGTTTGTAGTGGATGCTTCACCCAAAGCTCCCCATATTCATGAGAATGAGGTTCAGCAGGGCTCTGTACTGAGTGTCCCTGCATTTCTGGTGGCCATCAATGGTCTAGCAGTGGTTTTGGGGTCTTAAGTATTGCCCTCCTTATATGCTGACAATTTTTGTTGTAATTATTGCTCCTGTAGTATGGTTTTGCTGAGAGTTGCGTACAAGATGCCATATGAAAGTCTTGTCATGGGCTTTTGGTTTTCAGCTGCCAAGACTCATGTCATGCACTTCTGTTGCTGTTGTACTGCCCACCCACATCCAGAGCTTTACCTAGATGATCAATTACTTCTTATAGTTCAGGCGCACCGATTTCTGGGACTAGTCTTAGATTCCTGGCTGACGTGGCTTCACCACCATCACCAACTTAAGCGAAGGTGCTGGTGATACCTCATTACACTTTGCTGCCTCAGTAACACTAGCTGTGATGCAGATTGCTCTACCCTTTTGCTGCTGTAGAAAGCCCTGATTCTATATTGATGATGAGAGTCTTTTATTTATTTATTTAATTATTGTTCCATGGGACCAAATTAAGGAGAAGTCTCCATGGTCATGGAACGAGTCAATACATGAAATTATAACACGATATTAGAAACAGATAAAATTAAATATAAAAAAACATATTCAGGTGACAAGTCGTAAGTTTAAATAAAGATAAATCAACAATGTAACACTGGAATTAGCTTAATTTTTTAGCGCTTCCAGGAGCTCCTCGACAGAATAGAAGGAGTGAGCCATGAGGAAACTCTTCAGTTTAGACTTAAAAGAGTTTGGGCTACTGCTAAGACTTTTGAGTTCTTGTGGTAGCTTATTGAAAATGGATGCAGCAGAATACTGCACTCCTTTCTGCACAAGAGTCAAGGAAGTGCATTCCACAAAGTGGACCTCATTCATCAATATGAGGTCTAGCTTGGGACAGGAGCCTTACAAACTAGCCCTGTGAACAGCCTGTTAGTCGAGGCTGGAGTCTCTCCATTACCTATCAGGCACCAACAACCGCAACTGAATTATGCTAGATGCATTCATAGCTTCCCTGAGCATTCCAACTAATGTGTCCTTTTCCCTGGAAGGAAACTCCACCTCCCTCAACCGTGGCACAGAGTGAGGTTACAATCACTGAACACCTCCAGTGTTCGGAACTGTAACTTCCTCCACTGTCGCCTCTGGTCGGGGGAACATAGCTTCTGCCCCCATGGCTTGTGCCCTGACCTCAGATTTGCCTCGAAGTCTCCTTTGGTCCTACATGATGTAATATTCCTGGCCTACTCTGTGCAGCCCCCAAGGATCAAATCGCGTTACATAACTTGTAGGAACATGAAACGTATTGACCTTGACGCTCTAACAGCCGATTGCTCAGAAATCTCATGGCATCAAATAATCAGAGAACCTACAATCGACGGCAAAATTAATGAACTTGGTGATAAACTCACTGCCCTCTATGACAAACATGCACCTGTGCGCACAGTCCGTGTAAGAAAATCTCCTGCTCCATGGCTGACAGCTGAATTTACGTCAAATGATGACTAATAGGGATGCTGCCCACAGGCGTTTCAAGGCAGATCCGAAACCCGAACGTTTTGAAGAATATAGAAAGCTACGGAACAGAGTGAAACAATGCATTCGCAATGCCAAAATCAGGCACGCTCGCTCCCTTGTATGCAGCGATCTGACACCCACGACTCTATGGAAGAATCTCCGTAGCTTGGGGGTCGGAAAGGCAAAATCGGAAACTACTTTTCATGTGTCAGCTAACGAATTAAATGAATTCTACTCTGCACCTCTGAATACCAGCACGGCTGATAATTACCGTCCACAAGAATCCCCAAACAGGATAACTAACAACGATACCTTCCATCTAAAACATGTAACAACAAATACGGCAAGAAAAGCAATAATGAGAATCTCTTCTGATGCAATAGGCAACGACAGTATCGGTATAACCATGATTAAGAATGTTGCCGATATCTTAGTACCTGTCTTAACTGACATATTTAATTTTTCCCTCGTGAACGGAATATACCCCACTGCATGGAAAAGAAGCATAATTCGACCCATCCCTAAGGTCGAAAACCCGCAACTGCCTAGTGATTACCGACCAATTAGCATACTGCCTGCTGTTTCCAAAGCACTGGAATATATTGTTCATGACCAAATCACTGAACACTTGCATGAATTCAGTTTATATGACAAATTTCAATCCGGTTTCCGTAAACATCACAGCACAAACACTGCTCTAATTAAAGTAACTGATGACCTGAAATATGCCATCGACAACGAAAGGCAACAATATTGACGCTACTGGACTTCAGCAAAGCTTTTGACACTGTTAACTTTGACATATTACTCAGAAAAATGCAACAGCTTAATCTCTCTGATAGTGCAATGAGATGGTTTGAAAGCTACTTAAAAGACAGACAGCAATGTGTTGTCTGCGCAAATGAAAAATCTTCCTGGAAACATGTTTCTTCGGGAGTGCCACAAGGATCAGTCCTAGGACCACTTTTGTTTTTCTTTATATGTCAACGATATTTCGTCGGTTTTGTCCTCCTGTAAACATCATTTCTATGCCGACGACCTCCAGCTCTACCTAAGCGTCAGACCTGAAGACGTAAACACTGCTATCGCTCTGATGAATGATGATCTGTCTTCAGTAGTGACATGGGCGAAAAACCTGGGGCTTAAATTAAATGCAAAAAAGACGCAAGTAATCTTAATAGCCCATCAGAAATTAATAAGTTCAGATTTCCGCGAACGGCTACCTCCTATTCTGCTCGAAGGTACTCCAATACCATATCAGAAAACAGTGAAGAACTTGGGTGTAACTTTGGACGAGCATCTCAACTGGGCGGAGAATACAGTCGCAGTGTGCCGAAAGACGTCTGCTTGTCTCTATGCTCTCAAAAAGTTTCGGAACGTATTCCCACAGGACTTGAAACACCAGCTCGTGCAAGCACTCGTTCTACCGAACCTCCACTATTGTGATGTAATTCAACAAGGCATGAGTAGTGAAAACAAAAGACGGCTAGAGCTAACCATGAATGCCTGTGTGCGTTACACCTGCAACATTCGCCGATATGATCATGTTAGTGCTTCATACTCCGAGCTAGGGTGGCTGCGGCCGGACAAACTGCGTGACTACCACACTCTATGTCTACTTCACCGACTCCTCATCGCGCAAGCACCCCAGTACCTAGCTTCAGAGATTAAAAACCTGTCATGCCATCATAATCGAAACACGAGGTCACTCTTATCTGGTATCCTAACTGTGCCCACTCACAAAACAAAAACTTTTGCAAACTCCTTCTCAGTTGCCACTGTCCGCCTCTGGAACAAATTGCCCCTTACCTTGAGGAAAATTCAATCTCCTGTTGCTTTTAAGAAGAAGTTGAAGCATTTCCTACTATCATCCGCATAAAATTCTCCACAAAATTAATGTGCAAGGCCAATCCTCTCATCTGTCAAATAGCAAAGCTAGCGTCTCCTATCTTGCTGCTGAGATGCCTTCCTCTTCATCTATCTCTATTAGCCACGCAGTCTCCTTTTCCTTTATATTTTCCTTAATTATGTTTCATCATGTCTCTCTATTCTTCTCCTCCCTTCACCATGAGTCTCCTTCATACTCCCTGCTGCCAGCACTCCTATCTTAAATCTTTCTCTTCAATAATGTATTTTTCGAGGTGTACCTTTCTAATTGTTTATCTCACTTTTTGTATTAGATGTAGTTTAACATGCCTACTGAAACATATGACTGTAAAATAAGTAGAATGCCTGGTTAGATGTAAGAGAGGGCCTGATGGCCCTAATCTTGCCAGGTTAAATAAATAAATAAATAAATATTCCACTGACCCCATGATTTTTCGCCACTTGTTCTTGGCTGTCATTGAGAAGTACCCTGGTTGGGAAGCAGTGTTCACTGATGGTTCAACAGTTTACGGATGAAGAGGTTTTGCATACACACATGCACAGTGTAGTGAACTCCACTCTCTCCCACACAGCTGCAGTGTCTTCGCTGTTGAATTGATGGCCATTAAATTCATCCTTATCCATGTTCGTTCTTGCACTGGCAAGAGTATCCTACTCTGTGGTGACTCCCTTAGCAGCCTTCAGGCTATAGACAAGTGCTACACTCCACACCCACTGGTTGGAGCTATCCAGGATCTAGTCTCTGACCTCCATCAAGCTGAGTGGCCAGTTATTTTCCTTTGGACCCCGTCATGTTGGGATTTCGGGAAATGAACGAGCTGACTGGTTGGCCAAGCTGGCCACCAGGATGCCAATTCTGGAAATGGGGGTCCCAGAACTGAACCTTTGCTCATTTATACGTCATTGATAGCTGGAAGTCTGGAACTCAGAATGGTGTGCCCTGATATCCCCAAACAAACTGAGGACAATAAAGGAGACCATGACCATGTGGCTTTCTTCCCTGATTGTTTCTTACAGGGAATCCACCGTCCACTGTAGACTCCACAGTGGTCACATTTGGCTGATCCATGGTCACATTCTCAAGCATGAGGATCTCCCTCGCTGCTGATACCAAGCCCACGCGGCAATGGTCCACTTGCTCATAGACTGCAATAGTTTGGCTGCTTTGAGACTGCATCTTGATCTTCCTGATAAGCTCCCCATAGTGCTAGCAGATAACACCAACTCAGCTGGCTTGGTGTTTCCTGCAAAGGTGGATTCTATCCATCCCTTTAAGGAAGGGCTTTTTGGTGCCATTGACTGCCTATGGGGTTGCAGGGGCACCTCTCTTCCCCCCCCCCCCCCCCCTCCCCCTCTTCTCCTGGTGGCCCAGCCTAGCCTCTGCTGTTTCCACCTTTTCTTTCTCTTTAGCGATTTTGTGTTTTTGGCATTAAAGCCTTCTCTTCACTGATTTTTAACAACTTGTTTGTGCTGTCTTTTTTCCTTGGCTTTACTTCTGTTTTTTATTGTGTTGGCTACACACAGGCTTTCCACAATTTGCCTTTCACCTCCTACTTTTGACGACTACACCTGCAGTTAATGGATGAAGGGCTGATGATCTTGCAGTTCAGTCCCTTTCACTCCAAACCAACCAACCATCCAGTGGGACAGATTGAAGAGAACTATAGGAATTGGCAGGGGAGACCATTTGTAAAGTGTACTTGTGGTTACACATCTCAGCTATCCTGCTACTTACTAGCAGGTCTACTGCTAATTTTCAGGGACAGCCAATGACTGAAACCATATAAACTGTGGAAAGTTTTAACTGTATGTCAGTATCTGTTCTAGCTGTTAAGTACTACAGAAGAACTTGTATAGATGTTGAGAACCAAAGACCACTCAAATGTGTCCAATCAGAACTAAAAAGAATTAACTAGCTCCCAGTACAGAAATGGAAAGAATTTGGAGTCCTGAATTTTTCAAAGAAGAGAGGAATGTAACAGCATGGGACTAGGCTACAGGACTCGACGCTGTAAAGAAGCACTTGCAGCAATACGTTGTCACAAAATTGCACCGTGCCACCCACCTGCCGATTAATCCCCAGCTAGTTAACAGCCAGACACACTTCAGCATGTAGCATATGTGACATTTGTAGCAGCTACATCACAACAAACCCCCCTTGGAGCACATAAATACTGACTGTGCTGCCAGGCAAGTCATCAAATCAGTGAGTCATAAGAGTTGACATCCACACAGTGTCATCATGTGCTGTGAGGCTGCTTTGCTCCACACTCATTTGACAGGGGATCCAGCCGCCACCTCATGGCCCAAAAGTCAAACTAACATCCAATGAGCCACTGGGGCATCAGCTACCACTGGCCACCCTTCAGCATAGTGGAAAACAACCAAAAACCAATAATCACTGTCTTCACTTTTGTGTCATTTGCTTGATCTCTAGTCTTTAACTGTACATAAATGAGTGATGATTCTACAGATAGTTTAAGAATCTATACTCACTGCAGCCTCACTACAGAAAAGTAAAGTTCCGCATTAGACAATAACAACAGAAGTGATTGTCAGTGATATCAGGAAAGTACACACCAAAGTCCAAAGAAAATTAGGTACAATAATCACTGAAGTACAAGTACACAGTTGCATGGAGTCCCCCGGAAGATTGCCATTAGCTGCTGGGCATCATAGCAGAGCTATACAGTGCGCTGCAGACTTGGCAGATGCTCCAACTCAGGGGTTGTTGACAGTGTCTGGCTCAAGTGGTCTGGAGCACAGCTGTGACTGCAACTGGTTACTGGAGGTTGTACCACAGCTTAACTACACTACACCAGAGGAGTACCCGCAGGCTCTTGATGGCCATGCGACCCACAGATGCAAGCTCATCCCCACTACCAGTGCCGCTGTAATGGCTGCGCATACTGCCTATGACTAATGGTTCCTTGGGGTGCCTGCTAGCATTAATCCTGTAAATAGTTTGTTTGAAATCAGCACCAAACCCAAACACACGATGTTCTAACAAGGTGTGTAACTGCCTTCCGAGATGGACCACTTATCAGTTAAGGGCCAGCAACCTGAATGACACAGGTGTTGTGCTGGGAAGGCTGACTATCAATGGCCCTGCCCTGTGTGCGCTACAGTCTCATACCTTAAAAGTTGAAGCAAAAGGTCACTCTCCACAGTAATGAGAACTACTATGACATGGAGTCTGACTGGGACACAGTTAAGTAGAGGGTGCCGCACAGGTCAGTGCTGAGACCACTGCTAGTGAAGGATGTTGAATGTAACATAGAAGATGCATCAAATAATGCCGTTAAAGACAAATCATGGCTTGTAGAAAATAAATTGATGCTAAATCACAGTATGACTCAGTTTTCAGTTTCCAAAACACAATTCAACTGAAACTTATATTTTGATTTCAAATAATGGGCATAGGATTAGTGAGTCTGAACATTCCAATTTCCTAGGCGCTAAGATGGATGGTAAGCTGTCATGGAAAGCTCATGTTCAGAGTCTTGTTCAGAAATTGAATACCACTAATTTACTATTAGAACACAATCTGCAGTACGTGATAATCCAACATAAAAATTAATCTACTTAGCTTATTTTTAGCTGGAATGACATTTTCATCTGCAGCAGAGTGTGCACTAATATGAAACTTCCTGGCAGATTAAAACTTTGTGCTGGACCGAGACTCGAACTCAGGGCCTTTGCCTTTCGTGCGCAAGTGCTCTACCAATTGAGCTACCCAAGCACGACTCACCCCTCATCATCACAGCTTTACCTCTGCCAGTACCCATCTCCTACCTTCCAAATTTTACAGAAGCTCTCCTGCGTATCTTGCAGAACTAGCACTCCTGAAAGAAAGGGTATTGCGGAGACATGGCATAGTCACAGCCTGGGGGATGTTTCCAGAATGACATTTTCACTCTGCAGTGGAGTGTGCACTGATATGAAACTTCCTGGCAGATCGAGACTCGAACTAGGGACCTTTGCCTTTCGCAGGCAAGTGCTCTACAAAGGTAGGAGATGAGGTACTGGCAGAAGTAAAGCTGTGACGACGGGGCGTAGCTCATTTGGTAAAGCACTTGCCTGCGAAAGGCAAAGGTCCTGAGTTCGAGTCTCCGTCTGGCAAACGGTTTTATTCTGCCAGTAGGTTTCTTATTTTTAGCTGCTTATGGCATGTGGCAGTATATTCTGGGATAGCTTAGTCGCGAATGGTATTTTTTGCTGAGAAACAGGCAGTTTGAGTAATTAGTGGAGTACATTTGTAAACCTCTTGTCAACTCGTGAGTAGGAGATTTGGATTCCTCTCATATGTATTTTCATTAATGTCTTTCATTGTTAACAGTACATGCTTATTTCCAAGTATTAGCAGCTTTCACTCGTTTAATACTAGGCAGATATCCAATTTGGATCACATCTCATTGACTTTCATGCAGAAAGATAGTGTGTATTCTGCTGCTTCCACTTTCAATAAGTTATCATAAGAATTAAAGAATCTTAGCAGTAGTCCATGCAGTTTCAAGTCTAAACTGAATAATTTCCTCATGACTCATTCACTCTATTCGTTTGGAGCATTCCTGAAAAAATTGAGCAACTTCCTATGTTACAGTGTTAATTGCATTCGGGCCAGAGGGGGATGCAACATCATACTGACCATGCTGCCAAGATCTTTGTAAATTTGTTAGTTATCAATAAAGTATAACTTTATAAAATATTAATAAAAATTTCCGAAGAAAATTTATTATAGGTGCCAATGACATTGTTTATTTTTAGGCGTGCTATAACTTTCATTGAACAACAGTTCATGGAGATATGTATTGATGAACAAGATATCCTGGGTCCACCAGAAGCCATAAGGAAATTTTTAGCAATTCTGGATGAACAGATGAGGCAGGATGTGGAGAAGGAATTTCAAAAATTGTCTACTTCCCGGGAACGTTGGGATGCTTTTACAAAGTACATCAAACAACAGCAGGAGCAGGTAATTATCATAAGTGTATCCTAGATGCACAAAAAATTAATATTTACTATCAAAGAGATAGAGGGGCTGGCCAGTACTTACCTCAGCTCAGTACAGCCTATAGAAACACAAAAAACAACCAAAAATTTAAGTTCCTAGCTTTCGGAATAAATGTTCCTTCATCAGGGAGGAGAGAGGGGAAAGAAAGGGAAGAAGGGAAAGTGGATTTAGTTACTCACAACCCAGGTTATGAAGCAACAGGGAAAGGAGAACAGGGAAGGTAGCAAGGATGTAGGCATGGTTGTCAGAGGGAAGCCAAAGATATTCTACTGCAGGTACTGTGCCAGCTTCAAACCAAAGAGGATGCATACAGAAGTAAAGAGGTGTATAGTATAAAGATGTAGGATGGAAAGATGCATGAATGGCTAAAGAGGAAAGGGAAAGAGGAGAAGATTGAAAAGTAAATGGGAGTGAGATTGTTTAATGTAGGTTCAGTCCAGGGGGATGGCGGGATGAAAGGATGTACTGGAGTGCAAGTTCCCATCTCCGCAGTTCAGAGGGACTGGTGTTGGGTGGGAGAAGCCAAATGGCACATACAGTGTAGCAGGTTCCTAGGTCCCTAGAATTATGCTGGAGATTCCATAGTTTTAACGTTCGTTATTCGCTGTTTTCCAGCCAACAATCACTGCCAACAATCTCTTCTACACCTATCAGTATCATCCAATTCCGTTGATTTCGTGTTGCTGGTGATATTTTTGTGCCATTGCCTATCTTTCTCTGCCACAGGAAACATTTTTTGGAACATTTCTGCGCCACCCGAGAACCTTTTTGCGGCACGCGCGAACTTTTTTGCGCACGCACGATCTTTTTTGCGGCACGCGCGAACTTTTTTGCGCACGCACGATCTTTTTTGCGTCACGCGCGATCTTTTTTTCGCTACTCGCTATCTCTGTTTTTGAGCAGCGTGTGTTCTTTTTCCCCTGATCTGGACATACTTGCTTGGTTTGGTCAACTTTTTCCGTATTTTTCTTATTTGGTGGTCTTTCTTTGGTATTTAACGTTACCAACACAATTTCTTTCTTTCTCGCCCTTCCTTCCGTGTTTTATTCCTTCTTATGATTACTATTCTAACTTTAGTTATTTAATTTTCCTACCCACCAGTTACCCACTATGTACCCTAATCCTATACCACATTATTTACATTCATTCCGGAAACATGCATTTACCGTAGCCAAACTGCAATCCCACATACTTTTCCTCCGTTCCTGCTTAACCTTTGGAATTACCACTAAAGGACTTACCTTAAAAGTTCCCATCTCTGGGTGCAATTCCTCCTTCCACCAATCTCTCCTGGACTTCCAGAACCTTCAATCCTTAGCCCTTACCCAACTTGTCCTGAATCTCTACACTACTTCATGTAACCACCACTCCGAACAGCTCCTATCTCTCTTCAAAGTCCTCCACCTCTCAAACCCTTGCTTGGAGAACACACTCAGGAACATCATCCTAGAAGCCAGCCGCAAACTTGAGTCCCATGCCACACACCACCTGAAAAAACTATCCACAGTGCTAGTGCAACACCTAAGAAGTGGGGTCCCTCTCCCTATCCCTCACAAACACCAACCACAACAGAACCGTCAACAAACCCCCCTCATAGCCAACAAACCTAGCCCAGCCACCCTACTCAATCTCCCCATCCTAGCACATACCCCACACAGACCAAATCTCAACTATAACCACAGTCAAATGCCACATATCACCAACTCCAATTCAGTTCTAAACCTCTCATCCAGATCCCTCTCTCCTCAAGAGACATCTGTTCTATCAAAAGGCTTAACCTTTAGCCCCACACCTAAATTCAACCACACTGCCCTGGTTAAAGATCTCCTCTCTTTCACCCGGAACCTCAACTGGAAATATCACTTCACCACCCAAACACAGCCCCCAAATACTAGACCCAGTGTTGAACCTTGTTTAGAACAGTTCCGACCGCCTTCTCAAAGGGATCCTCCTCCCCTCCCCCAAAACCATCCCTTGCAGACATTTCAGGAATTCCTCACATCCAGTGTTGCCTCCCAGTCCTTCTTGAACAACATCCCGACAACCCCAACATCACCCCAGCTGAATCCCGTGCCATTAAGCAGCTGAAAACAGACCGCTCTATTGTAATCCTTCCGGCGGATAAAGGCTCCACAACTGTGGTACTTGACCGTGTGGAGTATGTGGCAGAAGGACTGCGTCAACTCTCCGACACCTCAACCTACAAAGCTGTTACCCAGGATCCCATTCCCTCCATTCAGACTGAGCTGCAGAAAATCCTAAAAATCCAAGGTCCCTCACAAGGCCTCACAATGGCTTCCATAGACTTACTCACTCCACCTGAGCCACATACCCCTACCTTCTACCTATTACCCAAAATCCACAAAGAGAACCATCCTGGCCGTCCCATTGTAGCAGGCTTCAAAGCCCCAACAGAACGTATCTCAGCTCTGGTAGACCAACACCTCCAACCTATCACCTGCAGACTCCCATCCTACATCAAGGACACAAACCACTTCCTAGAACGCCTCAAATCCATTCCCACTCCTCTCCCACCTGAAACCTTTCTTGTCACCATAGATGCTACATCCCTTTACACAAACATCCCACACACCCATGGTCTCTCTGCCCTTGAGCACTACCTCTCCCACCGCCCACCCGAAGATCTTCCAAAAACCTCGTTCCTTATCACACTTACCAACTTCATCCTCACCCATAATTACTTCACTTTTGAAGGCCAGACCTACAAACAAATCAGGGGAACTGCCATGGGAACCAGGATGGCTCCATCCTATGCCAACCTCTTCATGGGCCGCATGGAGGAGGCTTTCCTGAAGACCCAACAGCTGCTTCCCCTGGCCTGGTATAGGTTTATAGATGACATCTTTGTGGTCTGGACTCATGGTGAAGAAACACTCCTTAATTTCCTCCATAACCTCAACTCCTTTTCGAACCTGAATTTCACCTGGTCCTTCTCCAAAACCAAAGCCACCTTCCTGGATGTTGACCTTCATCTTGTTGAAGCTCACATCCACACCTCTGTCCATATCAAACCCACCAACAAACAACAGTACCTTCACTTTGATAGCTGCCATCCATTCCACATCAAACGCTCCCTTCCCTACAGCCTAGGTATTCGTGGCAAACGCATCTGCTCCAGTGACGAATCCCTCAACAATTACACCAATAACCTGACCAGTGCTTTCCTCTCCCGCAACTATCCACAAACAGATCTCCCGAGCAATACATTCCTCCCCGTCCAACAACAATATTCCTACCCTCAGACCACACAGAAGCATCCCCCTTGTTACAAAAATATTATCCTGGCCTCGAATACATCAATAAATTACTCCGCCAGGGATATGACTTTCTCAAGTCAACCCCTGAAATGAGATCATCCCTTGACAAAATTCTCCCCACACCACCCAGAGTTGCCTTTCGTCGTCCCCCTAACCTCCGTAACATCCTTGTTAAACCCTGCAATATTCCCAGACTACCTTCTCTACCCAGCGGTTCCTACCCCTGTAACCGACCCCGCTGCAAAACCTGCCCCATGCATCCCCCCACAACCACCTACTCCAGCCCCGCTACTAGGAAAACATACACAATTCAAGGCAGGGCCACGTGTGAGACTACACATGTCATTTATCAGCTGACATGCCTGCACTGCACAGCCTTTTACATTGGTATGACAACAACTAAACTGGCTGAGCGCATGAACGGACACAGACGAACTGTCCGCCTAGGAGATGTCCAATACCCAGTAGCGGAGCATGCCCTCCAGCATAATTCTAGGGACCTAGGAACCTGCTACACTGTATGTGCCATTTGGCTTCTCCCACCCAACACCAGTCCCTCTGAACTGCGGAGATGGGAACTTGCACTCCAGCACATCCTTTCATCTCGCCATCCCCCTGGACTGAACCTACATTAAACAACCTCACTCCCATTTACTTTTCAATCTTCTCCTCTTTCCCTTTCCTCTTTAGCCATTCATGCATCTTTCCATCTTACATCTTTATACTATACACCTCTTTACTTCTGTATGCATCCTCTTTGGTTTGAAGCTGGCACAGTACCTGCAGTAGAATATCTTTGGCTTCCCTCTGACAACCATGCCTCCATCCTTGCTACCTTCCCTGTTTTCCTTTCCCTGTTGCTTCATAACCTGGGTTGTGAGTAACTAAATCCACTTTCCCTTCTTCCCTTTCTTTCCCCTCTCTCCTCCCTGATGAAGGAACACTTATTCCGAAAGCTAGGAACTTAAATTTTCGGTTGTTTTTTGTGTTTCTATCGGCTGTACTGAGCTGAGGTAAGTACTGGCCAGCCCCTCTATCTCTTTGTTAGTAATTGTTTCACATCTTTATATGAGATTTTCCATTAATTAGTCAAAAAATTAATATGTAATTTGTTTAATCTAATTTACTCTTTTGTAAGTGTAGTATTGCAGGAAGCAACAGAGAGCAAGTGGTTTGGAATAAAAATTTGAAATAATAAAAAGTAATTAAGACTTTAATATTGTCATATTTAATATCAATGATTTCGATCAGTTGTGAGATGTTATGTCACAAGAACTATATTTTATAGGCGAATCATAAATTTATTACATCCTAGAAAATTGATGGCCATCCACTCAAATTTTAGAAGAGTGTGATAATTCTTTAATGATAAAAAACCGTATATTTCAAATGTCATGGTGTGTGAGGGAGGAGGGTGCATACTTCACTTTTGTACCTTGCGTACGCAAGTGAGCACTAGTCATAATTTGTTGTTAGTTGATGAGATTTAGGGAATGTGTGTGTGTGTGTGTGTGTGTGTGTGTGTGTGTGTGTGTGTGTGTGTGTGTGTGTGTGTGTGTCCTTTTGGCTGATGCTCATCACTCTCATTTCAAGAGTTCTAAAATCTATTTTCACTATTATTCTTAACTCCATAATATGCCATTCAGTAGGTGATGCAGCCCCCCCCCCCCCCCCCCCTCCCTGCATTGACTGAAAAAGAGGAGGTGCAAGGGAAAGTAAGGCTGTTAAGTAACTTAAATTATGGAAGAAGATGAGCTGGAAAATAGATTGTCTCCAAATGGCAATGTACTGGGGTGGACAAAAATATGGAATCACCAAAAGCACAACACGTTAACATTCATAATACGGTTTAGGAAGCCTGTTGGCATCCAAACCAGGTTCCATTCATCTTGGAATGGATACATACAGGTAATATATACTTTTTCAGGGACTCGTATCTTTTTTTTTTTTTTCTTGCAAAATAATGGCAAGTTAAAGTAACAATGATGGAGGTGGATAGTGATTTTGCATCCTTCTCTCCAAAACAGATCACAAGGTGTAATATTATTGAGATTGAGTGACTGCAGTGGCTATGGGAGATGTGGCAGTTCATCATCTTGTTTACAAAACCTGTCGTGGACGATGTGATATTCATGAAAAGGTGCCGTGTCGTCTCGGAACACAGTATTATTTGGGACACTGAATTAGGAACAAACATTGTACCCTGGGGATATAAATGATTAGGGTAAAATGCTCACATAGTCCTTGGCAATAATGTGGTTTTTGAGGGTAACTGTGGGGCCGATGAAATACCCTGATCAGGCTGCCCAAATCATCACCAAATCCTCATCATGTTTCACTCTTGGGATGCAGCCTCAGCCAAAAGTTTAAAACCATGTGAAACAAGACTCATCCATCGAAAATACTTTCTTCCATTTCTCTATATTCCAGGTTTTATGGCTTCAGCACCTCATTTTCTTGTTAAGGCAGTTGCATCACTGATAAGTAGTTTTGGAATTCCAGCTTGCCCTGCAATTACCTAATTTTAGTGCTTCATTCGTGTTTAGCTGTTGATGCGGTTTGTGAGTGCAGCATTCAGTTCCGCAGTGACTTTTTCAGTTGTCGTCCCCTTATTTTTTGTCACCGTCCTCTTCCATAACCATCTGTCATGATCACTCATCTCTCACACTTTTGTCTGCAGTGTGTCTTGGTGAATGATATTTTTCAACTTTCCCTGTGTGTGCAGCATAAATCTTTGACATGGTGTATCTTGAAACACGAAACATTTCTGCTCCCTTGCATGCAGTAGTACCCATCATGTGAGTCCCAACAATTTGCTCACATTCAAGTTCAGTTATCTTCCATGTCGTGCACTCAAGGTACATAGAGCACTGTTCTGACCATAACAGATTCTTTGTAAGTCACTTGTCCTGTTTATTAAGCCAACTTGCATACTTTGGGCTGTATGAGTTTTAGTAGGCAATCAAACTAGATGGTTACAACAGCATGGAGGGCAAACCTACACCCTGGGTATTCGTTCCAGATGGAGAAAGTTTGCTACTGTGTGCCTGCTGACACATGCCCTGTCTACAACTCAGTACTTCTGATCATATTTCTCACCAAACTACTGTTGTTAATATAATGAAGTTAAATGAAGTTCAGACTTGTTTGACGGCACACGATTTATTATCTTTCAAATACAAGCAAAATTGTCCCCACAAACCTATTCATTCTCACTCTGCAGCCTCTTTCATTCACTTAACACAATATGAATTGAGTTCCCCATTGCTAGTAGATTCTTGAAGGTTGCCTGTAAGGTAAGAGTCATTTTCAGACTTTCTAAATATCCTCAGTTCTACAAATTAACTTTTTATACCCAATACTCACACTTTTAACCCTGTCATTCTGAAAGCTCAAGCTAGACCCACTCACAGACCAAAGCAGGCTTGAAGCCGCACTGTTCTAATACAATGGTTCTTCCCCATCAGCAATGCTAACTCACTGGAGCAAAGATGCATAGAGGTAGCTTCAATCTGACTGGGACAGGGTAGATATTTGTACTCTTCCAACATGTAAAATATTGAGACATTGCACAATAGCCACCCGTGGTCATATGGAACAGTGCAATCTGCAGCTTGACTACCCTCTGCATTTATGTTCAGACTTGTTTTTCTCACAGTGTTTTCATATGTTTGTTCAAACTCTAACCAATAGCTTGCACAAAAAAGGGATGGGGGGTGATAATATTGATGTTATATCAACAATATTAACATTACCATTGATACTAAAAATGAGACACAAATAGAAAAAGAAGTGAAATTGGAAACAAAATAACTAACTTGCAGACAAAATAGAATCTTGAATCTCAAGGGCCAGTAGAAAGTTCAGTTTACGATCAGGTACCTGATGAGAACTATAGGTGTTATCTAGTTCCAGTATATACATTTCAGGATCAGTACACAAAGATGAAACATTCAGGGGGTATAAGAGCTAACAGTGCTACTGTAGTTTCCAGAATATTTAAAAGAAGACAATCAAAGTAATTTAAATGTTCCCTGTTCATGCTGTCAGATGACAATGCACATATTCTGTGCATTGCAGCACAAGTGGCCAATACTATCTGGCACTACTTTATGCTGAACTTACTGTGTTGCTATTATGGTCTTCCGTCTGAAGACTGGTTTGTATCAGCTGTACATGCTACTATATCCTATGGGAACCTCTTCATCTCTGAACAACTACAACCTACACCTTCTGTAACTGCTTACTGTATTCGTGTCTTGGTCTCCATGTATGATTCTTACACTCCACAGTCTACATTCCAGACAAATCCCTTCAGAAAAGGCTTCATAACACTTAAATCTGTATTTGATGGTAGCAAATTTCTCTTCTTCAGCAATGCTTTCCTTGCCATTGCCAATCTATATTTTATATCCTCTCTACTTCTGCAGTCATCATTTATTTTGGTGCCCAAATAGCAAAATTCATCTACTACTTTAAATGTCTGGTTTCCTAACCTAGTTCCCTTTGCATCACTTCATTGATGTTCATTTTACATTCTTGTTTCAAGACACTGTCCATTCCATTCAACTGCTCTACCAAGTCCTTTGCTATCTCTGACAGAATTACAATGTCACTGGCAAATTTCAGTGTTTTTATATCATCCCCATAACTTTAATTTCTACTTCAGGTTTTTCTTTGGTTTACTTTACTACTTGTTCAGTGTACAGATTGAATATAATCAGGGTGGGCTATAGCTCTGTTTGACTCCCATCTCAACCACTGCTTCCCTTTCATGCCCCTAAACTCCTATAACTGCTGTCTGGCATCTGTAAAAGTTGTAAATAGCCTTTCTCTTCCTGTATTTTGCCTGTGCTACCTTCAGAATTTCAAAGAGAGTATTCCAATCAAAGCCTTTTCTAAGTTTACAAATGTAGGTCTGTCTTTCCTTAACGTATCTGCTAAGATAAGTCATAGGGTCAGTATTGCCACACATTTTCCTAAATTTCTCCAGAATCCAAACTGATCTTCCCCAAGGTCAGCTCCTACCAGTATTTCCAGTCTCCGGTAAATAATTCAGGTCAGTATTTTGCAACCATGACAAACTGGTAGTTCATGGACTTTCATGTCTGTCATCAACTGCTTTCTTTGGAATTGGAATTACTACATTCATCGTAAAGTCTGAGGGCATGTCGCCTGTCTTGTACATCTTGCACACCAGGTGGAAGAGTCTTGTCATGGCTGATTCTCCCAAGGCTCTCAATAGTTCTGACAGAATATCGGCCACCTCCGTAGCCTTGTTTCAACTTACAAGGGGGGGTCCACGGCGTTGGGATCGCAGATTTACTTCAAACTTTGTACACCCTTATTAAGCTATTAAAACAGCATAATGTCCAAGTAGTAAGGTGCAGTACTCTTGCAATTCCGAAAAATTGGAAGAGAATTTTTACATGTCTGTTATGTGGCTTATGTACCTGTGCGTGAGTATTGGTGGTTAGTGTTTGCGGTGATCAAGTGATTAGCTTTCGTGTTCCATAAGACGAATTTACATTAGGCGATGGTCTGAGTCCAACTGAAACTTAATTATCAGTCTGCTTTTTTTCATCACTCATCATATTATTTAATTGTTAACATTTGAGAGGTAACATAACTTCAAAAGCTACTTGTATTTGCATGAAGTTTTAGCGAATTTCATATTATTTGTTACGGGTCTTCCAGCTTGCACAGTTAGTCATACCCCAAAAGGTACTCCAATTTGCCAACCATGTGACATTTATTTCTATTGGCAAGTAAAACACTTTATAAAGTTCCTTCAGAACTGTTCATTTCTGATTGACAGCAGATTACAAGTTGCTTCCTGTTTTAACACCTCTACTTAATTATTATCTACTCGTCGGTAAGGTAATCCTCAAAACTTTGAAGAAAGATTAACTGCCTTATTAAAAGTGCATGTCATCTGATGTTATCTAGAATCATAAGTAGAAGGTTAAAAACCCAATTTTTCTCCACATTACTGAAATATTCGTAGATTGCCTGGATCTTCATGAAGAGTGTGGTTTACAGTGAAAGTGATCGGTTCCAGTTTTTAAACATTTATTCCTCTGTTCGTAAATCTTATCAAATCCATAATGACACATTGCAAAGAGGCCGAGTTGTACAATATGTCTTCATAAAACAACTGACTGATTCACAAATCAAGAAAAATACTTCTTCACAACTTTAAATCTTAGTGAAATAATATTCAAATAACTAACACAGGTTACACTTCGAGATATCAGCTCAAAACTGCCCGTCCCAGCAGTCTCGCTGCGTCCCTATTTATATATTCTAAATAATGGATGATCACTTGGACCATTATTACTTAATAATGACAACTTATTTTTAATCGTATTTACAATTAAAAGTTCCAAAGCAAATATGTTCTGATTACACAGAATAATAAGTCTA
Organism: Schistocerca gregaria; assembly: GCF_023897955.1. Taxonomy (NCBI): domain Eukaryota; kingdom Metazoa; phylum Arthropoda; class Insecta; order Orthoptera; family Acrididae; genus Schistocerca; species Schistocerca gregaria. Next base: position 1,045,255,976 of record NC_064920.1, on the reverse strand, counting down.
AAATTACAGAATTGAATTTATAATGTAGAAATGTTTTTAATGTGAAAATTCCATGTAAATTTGAGTACAATAATGAACTTCATAAAATTAATTAATACATGTTAATTACAAGACGACTCACATTCCTAACAATAATTGAAACTAAGAGGGTAAAACTAAACAGGTTTTGATTGACAGAATTTGTAACAGATACCTAGACTTTTATAATTAGGCATATATCTGGTTATAACAATACAAGTTTAATTAATAAAGTCATTAAGGCGGAATGTCCTTTACAGCTTTCATCCTAAATTTAAGTTTTACAGTATGTGCCTTCATTTGCAAGCGACAGAATAACTTCTTGAATGAGTAGTTTTCATTAAGTCTTTGTATGGTATGTATATTACACTGTGAAGATGCTATTAAAATCCATTCCATCGTACATCACCATTTTTCAGCACCTATATTTGAATTAATCATCGTTTGCACGCAAATTATTGGAAGAAAGAAAAACTTTTCAAAATATCAATGAGGTCAGTTTTCCCTTAGAAACTCTGAACATTCCCTTAAATGCAGGAAAACTACATTTGTTTGATGTAGTATATGCCGTTTCAATTTATGTTTTCCATGTCCGCATAATAAATACCGTCCTGCAACGTGTGAGGTCGAGAGCACATCTGAGGAGTAATAGTATATTACACTTGTGGTCTGGCACATTCTGACTTGCTATATTACTGATTGTGAATGACATCATTCCCATCATTATTTTTCAATGTTTGACTTGGTATTTCCAAGTCTGTCCCTTGTCCTTGAAAATTTAATTAAAAATAGTTAATAGTTTAATAAGTATGAAATTCACTAGAACTTCATGATATTGCACGTGGTTTTTTGTCGTTATATTACCTCTCAGATGTCATATAAATTAAATAATAATGATGAAAAAATATAAGTTAAAAGTTAACCATTTGATCCCAATGACTTCTGGCAGTCATTATCGTCACACAGATACTTCACCTAAATAATAGACGCGTAAAACTTCTCTTGAGATTTTCTCAGAATTGCCACAGTAGTGCACGTTATTACTTGCACATTATATTGTTTTTAATGGCCTACTTAAGGTGTACAAAATTTGAAGTAAATCTGTGATCCGAACATCTTGGCCTGCCCTTGTTAGATCGTTCTGAGTTCTGTGAAAATTCTTCTTGCAGTATCATATTTCCCCTCTCATCTTCATCTATGTACACATTCCGTTTTATAATATTGTCTTGTAAGGACCCTCTATATACTCCTTCCACCTTTCAGACTTGCCATCTTCGCTTAGCACTGATTTTTCATCTGAGCTCTTAATGTTTCTACAGCCGCTTCTCTTTTTCCCAAAGGCCTCTTTCATTTTCCTGTCTGCAGTCTCTCTCTTTCCTCTAGTGAAATATGCTTCTAAATCCTTACATCTGTCCTCTAGCCATTCCTTCTTAGCCATTTTGCACTTCCTGCCAGTATCATTTTTTAAACGTTTTTATTCCCTTTTGCTGCTTCATTTACTGCATTTTTCAATTTTCTTCTTTCGTGAATTAAATTCACTATCATTTGCATTATCTGTGAATTTCTATTAGGTCTTTTCTTTTTTCTTATCTGATCCTCTTTTGCCTTTACTATTCCATCTCTTAAAGCTACCCTTTTATGTTCTACTGTATTGATTTCCCCTGTTCTAGTCAACTATTGCCTAGTGGCCCCTCTGAAATTCTCAACAACCTCTGATTCTTTCAACTTATCCATGTCCCATCTCCTTAATTTCCTACCTTTTTGCAGTTTCCTCAGTTTCAGTCTGCAGTTCACAACCAATAAATTGTGGTCAGAGTCCACATCTGCCACTGAAAATATCTTACAATTTAAAATCTTGTTCCTAAATCTCTGTCTTACCACTGTATAATCAATCTGAAACTTTACAGTGGCTCCAGGTCTCTTCCACATATACAACCCTCCCCTACGATTCTTAAACCTAGTTTTAGCATAGAAATTATGCTCTTTGCAAAATTCTACCAGGTGGCTTTCTCTACATCTACATCCATACTCCGCTAGCCACCTGACGGTGTGTGGCGGAGGGTACCCTGAGTACCTCTATCGGTTCTCCCTTCTATTCCAGTCTCGTATTGTACATGGAAAGAAGGATTGTCGGTATGCTTCTGTGTGGGCTCTAATCTCTCTGATTTTATCCTCATGGTCTCTTCGCGAGATATACGTAGGAGGGAGCAATATACAGCTTGACTCTTCGGTGAAGGTATGTTCTCGGAGCTTTAACAACAGCCCGTACCGAGCTACTGAGCGTCTCTCCTGCAGAGTCTTCCACTGGAGTTTATCTATCCTCTCCATAACGCTTTCGCGATTACTAAATGACCCTGTAACGAAGCGCGCTGCTCTCTGTTGGATCTTCTCTATCTCTTCTATCAACCCTGTCTGGTGCGGATCCCACACTGCTGAGCAGTATTCAAGCAGTGGTCGAACAAGCATACTGTAACCTACTTTCTGTGTTGTCGGATTGCATTTCCTTAGGATTCTTCCAATGAATCTCAGTCTGGCATCTGCTTTACCGACGATCAACTTTATATGATCATTCCATTTTAAATCACTCCTAATGCGTACTTCCAGATAATTTATGGAATTAACTGCTTCCAGTTGCTGACCTGCTATTTTGTAGCTAAATGATAAGGGACCTATCTTTCTATGTATTCGCATCACATTACACTTGTCTACATTGAGATTCAATTGCCATTCCGTGCACCATGCATCAATTCACTGCAGATCCTCCTGCATTTCAGTACAGTTTTCCATTGTTGCAACCTCTTGATACACCACAGCATCATCTGCAAAAAGCCTCAGTGAACTTCCGATGTCATCCACAAGGTCATTTATATATATTGTGGATAGCAATGGTCCTATGACACTCCCCTGCGGCACACCTGAAATCACTCTTACTTCGGAAGACTTCTCTCCATTGAGAATAACATGCTGCGTTCTGTTATCTAGGAACTCCTCAATCCAATCACACAATTGATCTGATAGCCCGTATGCTCTTACTTTGTTCATTAAACGACTGTGGGGGACTGTGTCAAACGCCTTGCGGAAGTCAAGAAACACGGCATCTACCTGTGAACCCGTGTCTAAGGCCCTCTGAGTCTCGTGGATGAATAGCGCGAGCTGGGTTTCACACAACCGTCTTTTTCGAAACCCATGCTGATTCCTACAGAGTAGATTTCTAGTCTCCAGAAAAGACATTATACTCGAACATAATACGTGTCCCAAAATTCTACAACTGATCGGCGTTAGAGATATAAGTCTATAGTTCTGCACATCTGTTCTACGTCCCTTCTTGAAAATGGGGATGACCTGTGCCCTTTTCCAATCCTTTGGAATGCTTCACTCTTCTAGAGACCTACGGTACACCGCTGCAAGAAGGGAGGCAAGTTCCTTCGCGTACTCTGTGTAAAATCGAACTGGTATCCCATCAGGACCAGCGGCCTTTCCTCTTTTGAGCGATTTTAATTGTTTCTCTATCCCTCTGTCGTCTATTTTGATATCTACCATTTTGTCAACTGTGCGACAATCTAGAGAAGGAAGCACAGTGCAGTCTTCCTCTGTGAAACAGCTTTGGAAGAAGACATTTAGTATTTCGGCCTTTAGTCTGTCATCCTCTGTTTCAGTACCATTTTGGTCACAGAGTGTCTGGACATTTTGTTTTGATCCACCTACCGCTTTGACATAGGACAAAAATTTCTTAGGATTTTCTGCCAAGTCAGTACATAGAACTTTACTTTCGAATTCATTGAAAGCCTCTCGCATAGCCCTCCTCACACTACATTTCGCTTCGTGTAATTTTTGTTTGTGTGCAAGGCTTTGGCTATGTTTATGTTTGCTGTGAAGTTCCCTTTGCTTCCGCAGCAGTTTTCTAACTCAGTTGTTGTACCACGGTGGCTCTTTTCCATCTCTTACGATCTTGCTTGGCACATACTCAACTAACGCATATTGTACAGTGGTTTTGAACTTTGTCCACTGATCCTCAACACTATCTGTACTTGAGACAAAACTTTTGTGTTGAGCCATCAAGTACTCTGAAATCTGCTTTTTGTCACTTTTGCTAAACAGAAAAATCTTCCTACCTTTTTTAATATTTCTATTTACGGCTGAAATCATCGATGCAGTAACCGCTTTATGATCGCTGATTCCCTGTTCTGCATTAACTGATTCAAATAGTTCGGGTCTGTTTGTCACCAGAAGGTCTAATATGTCATCGCCACAAGTCGGTTCTCTGTTTAACTGCTCAAGGTAGTTTGCAGATAAAGCACTTAAAAATATTTCACTGGATTCTTTGTCCCTGCTACCCGTTATGAACGTTTGAGTCTCCCAGTCTATATCCGGCAAATTAAAATCTCCACCCAGAACTATAACATGGTAGAGAAATCTACTCTAAATATTTTCCAAATTATTCTTCAGGTGCTGAGCCACTACAGCTGCTGAGCCCGGGGGCCTATAGAGACACCCAATTACCATGTCTGAGCCTGCTTTAACCGTGGCCTTCACCCTAATCATTTCACAATTCGAATCTCCGTCAATTTCCTTCGATACTATTGCACTTCTTATCGCTATAAACATGCCTCCCCCTTCACTGTCCAGCCTGTCTCCGCGGTATACATTCCAATCTGAGTTTAGGATTTCATTACTGTTTACATGTGGTTTCAGCCAACTTTCTGTCCCTAGTACTATATGGGCGTTGTGACCGTTTATTAATGAGAGCAGTTCTGGGACCTTTCTATAGACGCTCCTGCAGTTTACTATTAGCACATTAATATTGTTATTCCCTGTTGCATTTTGCCTACTCCTGCCTTGCCACGTCTCAGGAGGCGTCTTGTCGGGCCTAGGGAGGGAATTCTCTAACCTAAAAAAACCCCATGTGCACTCCACATGTACTTCGCTACCCTCGTAGCCGCTTCCGGCATGTAGTGCACGCCTGACCTATTCAGAGGGACCCTACATTTCTCCACCCGATAGCGGAGGTCGAGAAATTTGCACCCTAGCTCTCCGCAAAATCGTCTGAGCCTCTGGTTTAAGCCTTCCACTCGGCTCCAAACCAGAGGACCGAGATCAGTTCTGAGAACGATACTACAAATAGTTAGCTCTGATTCCACCCCGCGAGCGAGGCTTTCCGCCTTCACCAACTCCGCCAACCGCCTGTACGAACTGAGGATGACCTCTGAACCCAGATGGCAGGAGTCATTGGTGCCGACATGAGCAACAATTTGCAGTCGGGTGCACCCAGTGCTCTCTATCGCCGCCAGTAGGGCCTCCTCCACATCTCGGATGAGACCCCCCGGCAAGCAGACAGAGTTAACACTGTCCTCCTTCCCCGACCTTTCCGCTATTTCCCTAAGGGGCTCCATCACCCGCCTAACGTTGGAGCTCCCAATAACTAATAAACCCCTCCCCCCGTGTGCCTGCTCGGATCTTGCTGAAGGAGCAGCCACATGTCCACTCACAGGCAGAGCGGGCGACACCACACGGCCAGCCTCCACATTGACCCTCTGCCTCGTGCGTCGTGAACGCCGCTGAACCCGCCACTCCCCTTGGGGAGAGGGTGGCCCAACCGCGCCCGGTACCCGCGAAGATGTCTCGACAGCAGGGACAGTGGGTGAAGCATGTAACACCTGGGGTGTACCTTGCGACGCACCAGACTCCCCACTGCCGCTACACTCCAAGGCAGCAGCCTGAAGACGGCTGACTGCGGCCATCAACACGCTCAGCTGTTCGCGAAGAGTGGCCAGCTCCTCCTGCGTCCGTACACAGCAGTCACACATCCTATCCATCCTAAGGAATCAATTTACTAAAGAGACTTAATCAACTTTTAACTAGAGTGCTAATTCACTAAAGGCGGCTGATTATTGACTGAACTGTGATTGCTAACCACTTCTTGTAGAAAACAATGAAAATAGCACTACCTGTCTCTGGACTGTATTGAAAACAAACACTAGCACTACTAGCACTATGGCTGACTAAAGGGACTCCCTCTGACTGTATTCAAAACAAAGACGAAATCTATGGAACACTATTACAGGCACTCGACAATTAAAGCTTCCTAAAAGCAAAAACACACGGAAGAAGAAGTGACAAGTAAGAAAAATACTGTTAATACTTAAATTAAGGTAGCTCACTGCACAGCAGACGTGAAGCAGACGGCGGTTAGGGCGACACTGACACTAATCTTTCATTCGCTTCCCCCAGTCCATATACATCTAATATCTTATCTTCCTTTTCCTACTATCAAATTCCAGTGCTCCATCATGATTAAATAGGCATGTGCTTTAATTATCTGAATAATTTCTGTTATCTCATCATCCATTTCTTCAATCTCTTCGTCATCTGTGGGGCTACCTATCATATAAACTTGTACAACTGTGGTAGATGTGGGCTTCGTGTCTGTCTTGGCTACAATAATGCATACGCTCTTCATAGTAGTGTACCCGCATTCCTATTCTCTTATTTATTACTAAACCCATTCCTGCATTACTCCTGTTTGACTTTGTATTTATAAATCTGTATTCACCTGACCAAAAGTCCTGTTCCTCTTGCCAACAAACTTCACTAATTCCCATTCTGTCCAGTTTCAACCTACCCATTTCCCTTTATAAATTTTCTAAACTACCTGTCCAATTGAGGGGTCTAACATTCCTTGCTGCGAACTGTAGAATGCCAGTTTCGTTTCTCCTGATGCAACATCCTCATGAATACTCCCCACCCCAAGATCTGAATGGCAGTTATTTTACCTCCAGAATATTTTACCCAAGAGGGCACCATCATCATTTAACCATACAGTGGAGCTGTATGCCCTTGGGAAAAATTACAGATGAAGTTTCCACTTGCTTTCAGCCAACTATATCAATTGTTACAAATCTTTCAAATGGCTGAAGTATTTTGTGTGTTTAAAATTCCTCTGCAGGGGATAATCCAGCAAATGTAAGTAATTTAATTTTTAGTTCACATTACCGTATTTACTCAAATCTAAGCCGCACTCGAATCTAAGCTGCACCTGAAAAATGAGACTCGAAATATAGGGAAAAAAATTTTCCCGAATCTAAGCCGCACATGAAATTTGAGACTCAAAATTCAAGGGGAGAGAGAACTTTTAGGCCCCACCTCCAAATCGAAACAAAGTTGGTCCATTGCAACATGAGACACAATTTAGGTCAAATAAATGACGATACAGCTACAGTAGTTTGGTTCGAGTCGTAAGCTTAGCAGTTAAGCTTTACCAGGTAGCCATTGTTATGCGTCAGGCACTCTGTCCGTATTTATATGGGTATCCTTCCTTTTTCACGTGCTTCGTCTAGTTTGAATTGATTGCTTATTTTTCTTTGATCTGATAAGTGTCGTTCTCTTTGTTATAGGTGTTTACGTCACTCTAAGCTGAAAATGCATAACTGTACTGGTCATGCATTGTTTGTCGCATTCTGATAATGAGTATTAACGACATGTCGCAGCTCGTGGCATTGCTTGCTTTTGTGCACGCTACCGCCGCTTACAGTTTAAAAAAAATAAAAAAATAAAAAAAAAATAAAAAAAAAAAAAGAGAGAGAGAGAGATGAAGGAATTGTCTCATTAGTGAAACAGTGGCAAGAGACTGCTATTTGTTGTTACTTACACTGCTGCTTTCTTTGAATATGATCAACAAGAACCAAATAATAGACTGCGTATGATAGAATATGTTCTGAATGAGAGTTTAGCGAAAAATTTTCTCCGTTTGAAAATCTTTAGTACATTACATTCTGCACAGAAATTAAGTCATCTTAGATTTAAAAATCTAGTCAACTGCCATGCTTCATTTCTGACTGTATCACTATTAGGCATAAGAATAATAAGAATATAAACATGACATGATATGTATATTCTTGCATGTTTGCTGTTGTCTCGCTCTAGTTTCATAGTTTATTAGGCAGACAGGATTTAAATGAGATAGCAGCAAACATGAAAGAACATGGCAAAATATTTATATTCATATTATTCTTATGGTGAAGAGAATAATGCATGTGATTCACAATTCATAAAAGTTTCTATTAGCAACCATCTCTTCTCACAGGAAGGAAAAAATTCAGAACATAGAGTTGGCCATTTTGACAAACATCCCAAACAGTCTCGCCAGTTGGATTTTCGTAGTACATTGGAATGCTGCTACATTTGAAGATGAACAATACGGAATTTGTATTTACTTCATTGGATAATGTACGAAAATGCAGTGGTCAAAACTCAGTGTGGAGAAAAAAAAAGCTCGTCTTCTACCCTTTTTTTTAATTTATTTGTTGACGCAGAGGTTTTTGCGCCAGTATTTATCTTTGTGCCTGCAAAGCATGCCCATGTAGCGCTACATATATTCGACGGAAGAAGTTAGTTGTGGCGACATGTACCAACATTTTTCAGAACTTCCACTTACTTTGCACTCGATTATAAGCCGCAGGCAGTGTTTTTAATTACAAAAACCGAAAAAAAAGTGCGGCTTAGGTTCGAGTAAATACGGTATGGCGTTCCTTTGCTGAGCAACCCATTGCCTTCCTGCTGCTGCAAAAGTAAAAATATAGCTTTGCATTGTGCGTATACTTAATATACCTTTCACAGTTACCAAAAGCAAACAAGAGTTATGTTTGTCAACCGAGTCCACAAGCCCTACAAGTAGCCACATACTTCTCAGACAGTTTACATCCTCCATGTCCATGGGGATCACCTGTTTCATGCAGACAGTTTTGCTGGGACCACATATACTAGTTTCATATTATCATTTCTTATACAACACCTGTTGTTATCTGTGCTTTGAAAATTTATCTGTTGAGGGATCATGTTTGCAGATGCACTGTACCTACATTATTGCATTGTTGATGTGTCATGCTGTTTCTCACAGTTGCTTAGTTAGTCCTGTGAAGCTCAAATTTGTACCTCTGGTATGATGACTACTTCTCTATCGCAGTGGTGAACAAAATATGAAATTTTTAAATTATCAGTGCATATTATCCTTAAGCATGTCTACCCTTGCCCTTTGATTGAGGCACCATACACAATCATTAACCTGGCTCCAGGGAGGTAGGGTGCCCTTCCATATTCCTCCACTGGAGTAATTCCTGTCTGGTGCGTCCACGTCACGGGGGTGGGCATCCTACACTTCAGTAGGCCGGAGTGCTAGGATGGCTGAGTTCAGGCAGGGACCCAATCCTGTGGGGTATAACACGGAACCCATGCCCAGGGTTACGGGTGAAGACCTTAATGGCAGCGACGGTGGAGAAGGAAGACTCTGGAATGGCGTAGCTGGCAGATGAGGCAACCCTCCTTTCTGGGGATTAAATGAGAAGGGAACCACTGCCTTGTGGTGGAGGATAAACTCCGAAGGCTAAGGGAGACAACCCCATCAGAAAATCCTTCCTTGCATTAGGCCTAGCAAGTCAGTAGGAAAGTCTTCATATATTGTTTTCAAAACACAGATGAGCCTCAGAACGAACCACTCAGGATTTGACCCCACTGCTTCTTCAAGTACTGGTGCAAATGATGGGAGACCTGATGATATTCAGCAGGACAAGAAGATGAAACCAACTGGACTAAAAAATAAACTAAATATTGGCACCCTTAATATATTAACCCTCAATGGAAAAATGGAAGAAATGACAGATGTACTAACAGAGAGGAAGTTAGATGTATTGGGATTAAGCAAAACAAAGTGGAAGGGGAAAGGTGAGAAGAATTCGAGAGGAGGAGGAAAACTGTACTGGAGTGGGAATAACAGGTCTGGAAGAAATGGTGTGGCAGTGATGGTGAATAAGAATGTATAAAGCTGTATTGAAAATGTGAGATATATATCAGACAGGATCATAATCTTAAACCTGAGATTCCAAAAAGAAGCACTAAAAGTAATCCAGATTTATGCACCTCAAGTGGGATGTAGCGAAGAAGAGAAGATGGACTTTGAAAATGTGTTAGAAAACCATATAGAGAGTGCTAATATAGTGATGGGAGATTTTAATGCACAGGTAGGTAAAGACAGAAAGGGATTTGAACAAGTATTGGGATGTTTTGGATATGGCGGCAGAAATGAAGAAGGGGAAAGACTCCTGGATTTGTGCCAGAGGAATGGAATGAAAATAGCAAACAGCTGGTTTATGAAGAGAGAAAGTCATGTTATCACCAGATATAGTTGGGATGGAAGAACGAAGAGTGTAATTGATTATATTCTAGTAGATAGGGAATGGGGAGAGAAAGTAACAAATGTGAAGGTAATTCCAAGTATGAGTGCAGATGGAGACCATAGATTACTGGTGGGACAATGGAAAATGAATCAGTGTGTGAAAAATAGAAAACAGAAGAAAGTGATGAGAATACGGGATTGGAAATTGAAGGAGAGTGAATGTGCTGAGAAGTACAGAGAATTAATAACACAAAAATTTCCAAAAGAAGTTTTCTGCGATGTAGGAAAAGAATGGAGTTTATTCAAAGACACTTTAGTCAAAGCAGCACAAAAAGTATGTGGCATAACATCTGGAAAGGAAAAAATACCACAATCCAAGCAGTTAGAAGAAAAAATGAAGCATGGAGAAAATGGTGGAAAACTAAAAATGATGAAGACCATAAAAGATATATAGAGGAAAAGAAGAAGTGCAAAGAAATAGTGGAAACAGCAAAGAAAAAGGCATGGGAAGAGTTTACAAAAAAACTTGAAGATGTGAAGAGCAATAAGAAAATGTTCTATAAAATGATGAAAAATAAAAGGAAGGTTTCTGAAGTACCCGTAAAGATGGAAACAGAGGACGGTACCATTATTGAAGATCCAGGGAATATAAAAGATCTCTGGAAAGAACATTTTAAGAAGCTGTTAAATGCTGAGGAGCAGGTACATGAGGAAACAACAAGTAATAGAGAAATTGGGAAGCAGAATTAGGACAAATTACACGGGAAGTAATGGAAAAAGCTGTGAAGATGATAAATGGGGGGAAAGCCCCAGGACCTGATGAAGTATCAGTGGACATGATAAGGGCAGCAGGTCTAGTGGGAATGCAGTAGCTGTATAGAGTACTATCAAGCGTGTGGAGAAATAGTAAAATACCTGACGACTGTAGAATAGGAGACATTGTTCCCATCTTCAAGAAAGGCAATAAAAGACTTTGTAAAAACTACAGAGGAATAACCCTCATGAGTCATACAGCCAAGATTTTTGAAAGAATTTTACTAAATCGAATAAGTGAAAAGATAGAAAAGGAGCTGAGTGAAGAACAGCATGGGTTTAGGAAAGGAAGGAGCACGATCGACCTGATATTTGCTATCCGTCAACTGATAGAAAAAAGTTGGGAGTATAACAAAAGGGTGATAATGGTTTTTATGGACATAGAAAAGGCATATGACTCAGTTGACAGGGAAAGACTCTGGGAAGAACTGAAGAAGATAGATATAGAAGGTGGATACATTAATGTTATAAAGACAATGTACAGAGGCCACAATTGTAGAATTAGAACACCATTGGGGAACTCTGAATACTTAGAAATAAGACAAGGACTTAAGCAAGGAAGTATTCTATCTCCTGCGCTTTTTAATGTTGTGGTGGAGGGAATGAATAGGGCAGTTAAAGATACAGTAAAAGAAAAAGACAAAAAGATGATTTTTGAGATAATATGGTAATATGGGGTGATAAAGAGGTAGATGTACAGTTACAGCTTGATGCGTGGAAGGAAATAATGAAAAGGTATGGATTAAAAATAAATAAAGATAAGAGTGAAGTAATGGTACTTGGAAGAGAGAAAGGAATCAATGGAAATATTACCTTGAATGGAGAACCCCTCAAACTGGTAGAAAGTTTCACTTATCTAGTGAGTGAAATATCTAGGGATGGAAGAATAATTAACGAAATTAATAGGAGGTTACAGAAGGGAGGCAATTTCTACGAAACAATAAAACATGTGATTTGGAATAATAAGGTTTCAGAAAGAGCAAAACTCCTTACGTATAAGAATTATTACATCCCTATTGTCACCTATGGCAGAGAAACATGGACAATGACAGAAAGGGACTGGAGCAGACTGCAAGCAGGGGAAATGAAATTTCTCAGAGCAGTTAAGGGAAAAACAAGAGTGGACAGAGTAAGGAATGTGGAGATTAGAAAGTATGAGGGAAGAAATTGAAAGAAAGAGATTAAAATGGTATAGGCATGTTAAGATGATGCATGGGCAGAGACTCCCCAAAATTATGGAAGAACTAAAGATGGATGGGAAAAGACCTAGAGGGCGCCCAAGAACACGGTGTAAAATGGGAGTGAGAATATCTGTTGAAAGGAGAGGTGTGACCTGGCAGCAAGTGGAGGAAGAAAAGTGGTGGGAGGACCGAGCCAAATGGAGAGGACTTGTCAGCACCCAGATCCGGCAGTAGCTGGAGCGGGATTCAGATATAGATAGATGTCTATCCTTAACCCATTACTGGCCAAAACTCTATTGGATCATTTTTTGCAAACTTTTATACATAAATACGTTACATTGAGTGATTAATTGAATAAGAAGTTGTTTTGAAAATTTTCAGTTTATTAGGACAAAAACTACAGACTGTCCCATTTTTGGGACATTGGCCAAATGTGCTATCCAAATTCACAACCTTATTCTCCACGCATAATATTGTAAGAAACAACACAAACAATAAATAAAGAATGTTTTAATATTATTGAATGTCTATTGAGTATGAAATGAAGCAAAACACTTGTCGTATACACCAGCATTGCACCTGTCACAAATTATTGTTGTTTTTTTCTTGCAGTAAGCACATCTCTTCTGTGTTTTACGTGGCACAATGAAATGATTTCCTGGATCTGGTCGTACATCTGTGCTCACCCGTCCTCCCATCAATTTGCTTTTTTGTGGTCCTCTGCGTTTTGGTACTGATCCTGTTTCCTTTGATAGGTAAAACATCACTATTCTCCATCAGACATCCAAAAGTGAGAACTTCTCATTAGAGTTAGCAATTTGGTATGCATGCCATGTGTTTACTACGCAGATATCTATCATCTGTGTGAATAATGGCCACCACCATCTTTGACCTTATCCTCATCCTATAAAGTTATATCTGCTTGTCCAGCAGATCTACGCCACCAGTATGGGCATTGTATTCTTCAATGAGATGTGGCATTGTAACAGATATTTCCTTTTTCTGTGCCCGTGAGTATCTTTTAGTAGAACTCAGAGGAGTAATAGTACTGTAATTTGTCGGTACACATATCCATTTGTTGTCACTCCATTTCACAATCAGAACTTCGTTCTCTTTGTCAAACATGTAGTCATAGAATCCTCGTTCCTTTTCTTTTGCCATTCTTTTCGAGTCAATCAAAGGACATGCATTAGTTTGGATCTCTCTTATTGATCCTGTAGCTTTCATTTTACTCTTTCTGAGTGTGATCAGTGTGTCAACACTGGTGAAAAAGTTGTCAAAGAAAAACTTATAATTTGGATATTCAGATTCTGGAATCATGCTGGTTAGTTCATTTATTACCCTTGACCTAAAGGGTCCTGTTTGTTGTCAGCCTTGCCACAGTATGGCGAAAAATTATAAAGAAAGTCATTGTAACTTGTAAGACACCAAATTTTATATCCAAATTTGATAGGCTTTCCCCTCAGAAACATTTTAGCTGAATATTTGCCATAATAACGTACCATCATTTCATCAATTAAGCATTCTGAATGAAATACACCAAATTTACCAAATTCCTTTTTTAGCATTTCAAAGTACAACCTCAGTTAGTATGTCTTGTCGTTTCTGTCTATTTTGGAGTTGTCATTGAGATGAATTAATCTCTTTATTTCGCGAAACCTATTTCTTGACATGGCGTTGAAGACTAAAGGAACACTGACATCAGGAGCCTGTTCCCAGTATATATTCCCATGGGGAAGCTTATGATAACCACTCAGAAGTAGTATGCCAATAAATGATTTTAGTTCTTCTTTGGTTAGCAGAAAATTTATTTTGTTATGTTGGTAAGCATAGATTTTGCTTTGTTCAATAATAGTATCCATTAGTCTTCTTCATCTGTTATTGCATCTGCATCGGGTGGAATAATCGCTAATTCTATGTCATCATCTTCAATGTATCTTGGTGGTTCTTTAGTTCTCCTAGAATTCCTTCAAGTGTAAGTCCACGCGGCATGTTTTTATCCTGTTGGAGAATCATAAAATTCGAATAGAATATTCAAAAAGCAGATATAAAGAACGTAAAATGCAGTTCTTCTCTGTATAATACGTGTATACAGGAACAGGGCGGCGCATCAACAATAAATGATAGTGTAACATGCCATTGTTCCATTATTGGGACGCATAAAATATATCGATATTGCACTCACTTGAAAAAATCTGAAGTATACTTAATCTTACACGGACATCCATATGTTCATAACGAACACGCCCAGACAACTAAATCACAGGTCATTGTCGTCCAGGAACTACCAGCAGACGTATAGTGCTGCCAAGTGCGAGAACAAAAAATCGGCAAGTTTCTAATTTTCCTGATATGAATTACTTAGAAAAAAGTTATTTATTTTACATTTACAGGCATTATAGCAGTTAGTTGAACCTACAGGTGCAACAATAAAAGCTAAAAGCTCCATTGCTTACATAGAAATAAGTAAAATACACGCGTCCCAAAAAAGGGACAATGGCCAGTAATGGGTTAAGGGAATAGGCTGTTGGAGAACTTTCATCTGTACTCATATTAATGAAGAATTTAGATTTAATTTCCTTAAATCATTTCAGATGTAGATGGAATGGCTCCTATCGAAAAGTCTAGACAGCTTTCCTTTGTCGTGCTCTCCAAGTCTGTGCTCCTTCTCTAATGAAGTAGACATTGATGAGATGTTAAACCCTAATCATCCATTTTGCTTTTCTTCCCATTTTCATTGCTTCCTTTCTTTTACTGTAACTGCAGATCAACATAGTCCATCAGGATGTCAGTTTTTTTTGTGATTCCAGTGATTTATATTAAGCTTCAATACCTTATGCATCATATCCTCTCTCTTTTAAAATTTTATTTGTTTCATTTACATCAATCTTTATGTTCTACAGGGGCATCTGAAAAAACGAAAACAATTCATCATCCAGGAAATTATGATTCAGTACACCTACCCAAGATTGGATATTAATGTCACAAAAGGACTGAACCATTTATTGAAGTCTCCATTTTGCGTCCATCCTAAAACAGGAAAAGTGTGCATTCCATTTAATCCAAAAGCAGCAGAGAAATTTAATCCAACGGCTGTTCCAACAATCAGGTAACTGATTTATACAAGGTTTTCTCTATCATTCTCTTCTTTCTTGCTTTCACTTTCAAGTGTCAGATATATCATTTTCCCATTAATTTGTTGTCTTTCATCAACCCCATTTTTACTGTGTTTCATATCTTTCCTCTCAGATAGCTCTCTTACTACTTTCTTTCATTTCAAGGTATTTTGCATTTTTTTAATCTCAAGTCTTGCTTGCACTTTTGTTATCCTTCCCATGGTTTTAATAACAAGAGTGCAACACATATTTATCTTTCACATTGTTTTCTATTAGCATATTTTTATGGGAATGTTTATTAATTTTAAGTTAAGTTTCCAAAACAGTGGTGTATAATGCTATTTTACAATAATTTTATTTATTTGATGTTGACAGTCAGTTAATTGATGAAATTCAGAAATATGATGCTAAGACGAAGGAATTATTAACAGAAGATGATCGTAACAAGAGAGTGAAAGATTATAAAAAGACGAGTATGTACAAGGGTGTCGTAGTTTTTGAAGAATTCTTACGGAAACTCGAAAAATCAGGAAAAGATGATGTTATCAGCAGGCATGGTAAGTGTTAATCAAGGTATTTTCCAACTGTATAGCCTGTGTGTGTGTGTGTGTGTGTGTGTGTGTGTGTGTGTGTGTGTGTGTGTGTGTGTAAGGGGGGGGGGGGGGGGTAAAGCAAATTGGCCATAAATCGGAATAGTCATTTTTTCCTTCCCATCATCCATCTGATATCAGATTTTGGGAATTTTACTTTTATCTTTTCTGTTACTCACTCTGGCCCTTTTCTGATTGGATTTTGTTTGTACTGATGCCAAAGCTTCCTCTTTTGTGACATTATTTCTGCATTAACCCCTTTCTGCCCCTCCTCTTCAATTTCATGTCTCCTCCATCTTATTCACTTTTCCAATACTACTAATAATGCTTTTATCAGTATATGTACCTCTATCCTCATCAACCATTCTTACCTGTTTCTCTTCGCTAGCGTTTGGTTTATCAGTTCTCCATCATTCACTGGCTTTTCATGATTGGTCTATCATTTTCAGTTCTTAGCTCTTTCCCAAATTCATCTGTTTGTTTTCACCCAGTGCAAGATTTTGAGGTTTAATTTTTTATTGTCTTTAGATGTGTGTACCTCTTGCTCAGAATAAAATAAACAAAAGTTTCTGAAATCATCTCCTTACATTTGTTGTGATGTTGAAACATGTGATTTGCTGAGTGCATATATTCTCACCTGTCCTAACTTGTTGCAAAATCAAATACACATTGTACTACAAAATACACTCCCGGAAATTGAAATAAGAACACTGTGAATTCATTGTCCCAGGAAGGGGAAACTTTATTGACACATTCCTGGGGTCAGATACATCACATGATCACACTGACATAACCACAGGCACATAGACACAGGCAACAGAGCATGCACAATGTCGGCACTAGTACAGTGTATATCCACCTTTCGCAGCAATGCAGGCTGCTATTCTCCCATGGAGACGATCGTAGAGATGCTGGATGTAGTCCTGTGGAACGGCTTGCCATGCCATTTCCACCTGGCGCCTCAGTTGGACCAGCGTTTGTGCTGGACGTGCAGACCGCGTGAGACGACGCTTCATCCAGTCCCAAACATGCTCAATGGGGGACAGATCCGGAGATCTTGCTGGCCAGGGTAGTTGACTTACACCTTCTAGAGCACGTTGGGTGGCACGGGATACATGCGGACGTGCATTGTCCTGTTGGAACAGCAAGTTCCCTTGCCGGTCTAGGAATGGTAAAACGATGGGTTCGATGACGGTTTGGATGTACCGTGCACTATTCAGTGTCCCCTCGACGATCACCAGAGGTGTACGGCCAGTGTAGGAGATCGCTCCCCACACCATGATGCCGGGTGTTGGCCCTGTGTGCCTCGGTCGTATGCAGTCCTGGTTGTGGCGCTCACCTGCACGGAGCCAAACACGCATACGACCATCATTGGCACCAAGGCAGAAGCGACTCTCATCGCTGAAGACGACACGTCTCCATTCGTCCCTCCATTCACGCCTGTCGCGATACCACTGGAGGCGGGCTGCACGATGTTGGGGCGTGAGCGGAAGACGGCCTAACGGTGTGCGGGACCGTAGCCCAGCTTCATGGAGACGGTTGCGAATGGTCCTCGCCGATACCCCAGGAGCAACAGTGTCCCTAATTTGCTGGGAAGTGGCGGTGCGGTCCCCTACGGCACTGCGTAGGATCCTACGGTCTTGGCGTGCATCCGTGCGTTGCTGCTGTCCGGTCCCAGGTCGACGGGCACGTGCACCTTCCGCCGACCACTGGCGACAACATCGATGTACTGTGGAGACCTCACGCCGCACGTGTTGAGCAATTCGGCGGTACGTCCACCCGGCCTCCCGCATGCCCACTATACGCCCTCGCTCAAAGTCCGTCAACTGCACATACGGTTCACGTCCACGTCCTACGGTCTTGGCGTGCATCCGTGCGTTGCTGCTGTCCGGTCCCAGGTCGACGGGCACGTGCACCTTCCGCCGACCACTGGCGACAACATCGATGTACTGTGGAGACCTCACGCCGCACGTGTTGAGCAATTC
This sequence comes from Schistocerca gregaria, assembly GCF_023897955.1. Lineage (NCBI taxonomy): Eukaryota > Metazoa > Arthropoda > Insecta > Orthoptera > Acrididae > Schistocerca > Schistocerca gregaria. The sequence continues at coordinate 1,045,238,108 of NC_064920.1, read as the reverse complement.
GGCGGTACGTCCACCCGGCCTCCCGCATGCCCACTATACGCCCTCGCTCAAAGTCCGTCAACTGCACATACGGTTCACGTCCACGCTGTCGCGGCATGCTACCAGTGATAAAGACTGCGATGGAGCTCCGTGTGCCACGGAAAACTGACTGACACTGAGGGCGGCGGTGCACAAATGCTGCGCAGCTAGCGCCATTCGACGGCCAACACTGCTGTTCCTGGTGTGTCCGCTGTGCCGTGCGTGTGATCATTGCTTGTACAGCCCTCTCGCAGTGTCCGGAGCAAGTATGGTGGGTCTGACACACCGGTGTCAATGTGTTCTTTTTTCCATTTCCTGGAGTGTAGTTGGATGAGTTCAAAACCATAAGAGCTAAACAATGTGGCAATTCCCTGCATCACATTACCAATGTTGCTATACCCAGTATGTGAATTTGAACCGAGAAAACTGCAAGGGCAGCAATATGTCATTTACTTAGCCACTTGTTCAACCAGCATAATGCAATTTGAGAGATTGCATTTTAGGTGACTATCTTGGCCATGAGGTTGTAATGATAACTTAATCCTTATACCTTGGCCTAATCATGCAACAGTGCTTTTATCATTTGAGCTCTTGCTCTTGATAGCTACACTGAAAGCATGTGGTAGCTGTGCTTGCCTCATCACCTCTACTGTTCCAAATTCAATATCAGGGATGCTATAAAAACACAATACGATTGCTGTACAAAGTCAGGAAGAAAAGCTTTAATTCTGTGATGCTTTGAATCTCTAGCATTCAAAACTGGAGCTCAATACCTTTACCTTCTCTTATTATTGGCTGGATGTTAATCATTCTCCAGAAACCAGCAGCAACTGAAAATTCTCTTAAATTCAGTTAATAACGTAACGGTCTGGGAATAAAAGCAGCTCTATTGGTTATATAACTCTAGATGATGATTCATTCTACCACCTTTGACTCCACTGTATTTGAACCATTTATATGTAGAAATTATCTCTGTCAGCACAGAGGTATATTGTTACTTCTTCCTCCGGCTGCGTTTAGCTGAGAACTACTGTGTTACAGAATTTGGATTGTGGTGTTAAATTGTTTCTTAAACACTGTAGTGTCTTTGACATAGCCCTGTTAATCTTACACAAGCAGCTTAGTGGTCATTGTGCCAAGCTAGAAAGCTGAACAAAGGATCTTTAGTAGCTAGTCCATTTGACATTTAATAGCACAAGTGGTTCTCTTTTTGATTACGTATATTTTACCAGTGGTAGCTGGAGAAACTAGTAATGGGGAAGTGCCAAGTATGGATTGGACAGTGGAGGTTTGCTGAACGAAGAATATCAACAGTATGCTTAAGCAATTGATTGAGGCAGTGCACACAAGTTTGTAAGACATGTATGTTGGGAAGTCACCAAATCAGTTGCTGTGGGTGAATTTGGAAGAATTATAAAAATGGTGAGACAGTTCTGGATAAGACATATAAGTTGATACATTACTTTTGAGTAGTTTTCAGTATGGCTAAGCTGGACAGTGAATCTGCTTGCGAATGGAATTGGAGGTAGTTACTAATAATGAAGGTAGCTGTGTGCCTGTTTTTCTATCCATATAGCATGCCAGTGTGGGAACAGATACAGTAATCATGAATGCCAAGGGGACATAAAAATGAATCATAACTGTTAAAGTGCCACTATTACAGCTTCTCAAATGTTTAACTTGTATCCTTAAGATTGGACCTTATAGTCAGTGAGGTCAACATCTAGAAAGGTTGGATGGAACTCAGAAAAGGACTGATCAATCTTACCATTTGTGTTCACTTAACTTTCCATATATCCCATAAAGAGGGCGCACCAACAAAAGAAAAGCGTGTTGTAGTGACTTAATCTATATACTGCACTAACAATAAACTTTCACTATACAGTTTCATAATTTTTCTATTTGTGCAGATTGCAGGTAACCTAGAAAAGTTGAAGGAAAGCTTCTCATATGAAAAGGGGGGGCGCTACTGCTTAACCAGTTATATAACTGATGTACTGATGTGTACAGTATGTTCTGTTGGTATCTTAATATTTACTTGGTGATTGCATTAGTATTTTACAGAGAGAACAGTTAGTTAGACATGTAACAACAGAGATTTGTTGACAATACCTACTATTTATCATACAGCTTTACAGTGTATCATAATGAGAATAGGAGTGAACACCTCTGGACTCCAAGAAGTACCTAATGAAGTGACATGTGGAAATGTTGAAATAAGAAAATGCTATCACACTTCTCGCAACCATCCCTAGGACTGTTTGTATGCTTTCTTCTCAAAGAAGAGATAATATATTGCACGTGAAACATGATCATCTCTCATGTCACTGAGATTTCATTGTTGATTTCCCTCTTGTTTAATTTGCTTTGTTTCACGTGTGTGATTTACTTTTCGATAGAACCATTCTGTTCAAAACAGTCCTCTTTTCATCAGAAGAAAGTCTATAATTTTATATTGTGTTAATATGAAGCCATCTGCTGCTGCCTGGCAAACAATATGTTTCTTAACCTTTAAGGTGACCTCCCACTGTTGACAGTCCTTGACATTTTCCCAATTTTTTCCTGAATTATGACTGATCAGAATTATGATACATGTTTGCTGTATCATTATCCCCATGTTCTTCAGCATCCTCTTGCATCAGACCATATTTGGTGGGGAATCTGTGCTGCTAGCTGTTAGACAGTTCTTTTTCACCTTCAGCATCTGTATTCCGATAATTTCTCAAGTGACTGCAAAGCCTTAGTTGCATACTTAACAGTTTGCTACTCCAGTGCATGAAACCTTCCCGGTTCAGGTCCTCTGAAATATTGGCGTATATAGTGGCACTACACAACCTAAAGATAAAATTATATACCCCAAAATCTATTATGTAATGGACTTGCTTTGCATGGCAGCCTGTGTGTTAGGGCCAAATAATGATTTTTCAAGTATCTGATGTGCAGCCTGCCCTGTAACAGACATGCTGTGGAAATAGTATGGGCCTGCTTTATTGAAATTGATTGCAGGTGCTATACTTGCTATTGAGCATGGCTGAGGACAGATTGAGATGGACAGAGGATAGGATGGACAGGGCTCAGGGGAAAGGGAAATTAATAGATGAGGGAAGGAGGGGGAGATCCATGAAGAAGGTGAAAGGTGTAGTTTCATGGGTAGGTGGAGAACATAGAGGGGAGGCGAAGATGGAAAGAGAGAGGAGGAGGAGGAAATTGACAGAAAGAGGACAAGGAGGAGATATACAGATAAAGGCGAGAGTATAACATTACTACCAGCAGTTATATGAAATTTGCTTTATATTCTGTACATGATAGTCAAGAGTATTAACTGTTACATAAAATTATTCTGAAAACTTTATCTTTGGCAATAACATTATGACAAACCTGAGGCCTGATACTCTTTTGTTTAATCTCAGATACTTTTACCAAAATCAAGAATGATAATAATACTGTTAACTTTCATTTACTTTTGAAACTGCAAAATAGCGGTGGCCCACAGTTAACTTGGAAATAATTTGTTTGCTATTTTACTGACAGTGAAAAGAAATGAAGTTTGCTTTCATAATAATTGCTCTCAGAAAAATTATCACCATGACGTGGCATGGACTCGACTAGTGCCTGAAGTAGTGCTGGAGGGAACTGACACCATGAATCCTGCAGGGCTGTCCAGGGGGTGGCACATCACTGGCACTATGAACTGGAAGGTGAGGTTCAATGTTGCTGGTAGTTTAGTTTCAGTTGGAAGAATTGGTATTAAACAGTTGTTTCCACTGTAGTGATCGAAAGGAGGAGAGAGGACTTTGACAGGTTCAGTTGGTTAACCTTGGCTGTGGGTCTGAAGAAGAGGCCTTTGAATAGAACTGAAAATTCTGTAGGATCAAGGTTTTTGGTAGAAAGTATAATCACACCATTTTGGGGTTATTTGTGTTCTGGATTTCATGGATTGTTGGAAAGGATTCTTGGAGGATGTGGCAAATCGTAAAGATCAGCAAGGCAGGGTCTGGGTGCCTTGAAGGGTTGACAAAGGGTAGGATACATGTTGATGGGTAGTTGTGCTCCTGAGCATGCGGAAAACGTCAACATGTTTGATAATTAATGGAGGTGGTGTCTAGAGTGCTCTTCCAGATGTAGGAGGGCAAGGGTTATCGATCTAATGTGAGTATCTTAAATAAAACACATCTCGGTCGGTATGTACCCAGTATACAATTAATAAAATACAGCTGAAGCCCCACCAGATCATTCTCCTGCACAGTTGATGGCTGCACTTCATTGACGACTTATCAAAGTTTGTGCCATATTCTCTGCATAAACCAGCTATGAATTGCAAATTTGAAGCTTCAGATATTTCAGAGAATTCCAGTAATTTTGATGTTTATACAAAAATTACAACTTTGAATATAAACTGACCCTGTATTTTGATAGATTTCTGGAAAAAAATCTTGCCTTATAGGAAGGTATATATGAATATATTGTTTAGGGCTGCTTCTGATAGATGTTTTGCCATTTATATATATATATATATATATATATATATATATATATATATATATATATATATATATATATATTAAAAACAAAGATTCCAAGACTTACCAAGCGGGAAAGCGCCGGCAGACAGGCACATGAACAAAACACACAAACACACACACAGAATTACAAGCTTTCGCAACTGGCAGTTGCTTCGTCAGGAAAGAGGGAAGGAGAGGGAAAAATGAAAGGATGTGGGTTTTAAGGGAGAGGGTAAGGAGTCATTCCAATCCCGGGAGCGGAAAGACTTCCCTTAGGGGAAAAAAAGGACAGGTGTACACTCGCACACACACACACATATCCATCCGCACATACACAGACACAAGCAGACATATTTAAAGGCAAAGAGTTAAGGGCAGAGATGTCATTCGAGGCGGAAGTACAGAGGCAAAGAAGTTGTTGAAAGACAGGTGAGGTATGAGCGGCGGCAACTTGAAATTAGCGGAGGTTGAGGCCTGGCGGATATCGAGAAGAGAGGATATACTGAAGGGCGAGTTCCCATCTCCGGAGTTCGGATAGGTTGGTGTTGGTGGGAAGTATCCAGATAACTCGGACGGTGTAACACTGTGCCAAGATGTGCTGGCCGTGCATCAAGGCATGTTTAGCCACAGGGTGATCCTCATTACCAACAAACACTGTCTGCCTGTGTCCATTCATGCGAATGGACAGTTTGTTGCTGGTCATTCCCACATAGAAAGCATCACAGTGCAGGCAGGTCAGTTGGTAAATCACGTGGGTGCTTTCACATGTGGCTCTCCCTTTGATCGTGTACACCTTCCGGGTTACAGGACTGGAGAAGGTGGTGGTGGGAGGGTGCATAGGACAGGTTTTACACCGGGGGCGGTTGCAAGGGTGGGAGCCAGAGGGTAGGGGAGGTGGTTTGGGGATTTCATAGGGATGAACCAAGAGGTTACGAAGGTTAGGTGGACGGCGGAAAGACACTCTTGGTGGAGTGGGGAGGATTTCATGAAGGATGGATCTCATTTCGGGGCAGGATTTTAGGAAGTCGTATCCCTGCTGGAGAGCCACATTCAAGGTCTGATCCAGTCCCGGGAAGTATTCTGTTACAAGTGGGGCACTTTTGGGGTTCTTCTGTGAGAGGTTCTGGGTTTGAGGGGATGAGGAAGTGGCTCTGGTTATCTGCTTCTGTACCAGGTTGGGAGGGTAGTTGCGGGATGCGAAAGCTGTTTTCAGGTTGTTGGTGTAATGGTCGAGGGATTCAGGACTGGAGCAGATTCGTTTGCCACGAAGGCCTAGGCTGTAGGGAAGGGACCGTTTGATATGGAATGGGTGGCAGCTGTCATAATGGAGGTACTGTTGCTTGTTGGTGGGTTTGATGTGGACGGATGTGTGCAGCTGGCCATTGGACAGATGGAGGTCAACATCTAGGAAAGTGGCATGGGATTTGGAGTAGGACCAGGTGAATCTGATGGAACCAAAGGAGTTGAGGTTGGAGAGGAAATTCTGGAGTTGTTCTTCACTGTGAGTCCAGATCATGAAGATGTCATCAATAAATCTGTACCAAACTTTGGGTTGGCAGGCTTGGGTAACCAAAAAGGCTTCCTCTAAGCGACCCATAAATAGGTTGGCATACGAGGGGGCCATCCTGGTACCCATGGCTGTTCCCTTTAATTGTTGGTATGTCTGGCCTTCAAAAGTGAAGAAGTTGTGGGTCAGGATGAAGCTGGCTAAGGTGACGAGGAAAGAGGTTTTAGGTAGGGTGGCAGGTGATCGGCGTGAAAGGAAGTGCTCCATTGCAGCGAGGCCCTGGACGTGCGGGATATTTGTGTATAGGGAAGTGGCATCAATGGTTACCAGGATGGTTTCTGGGGGTAACAGACTGGGTACGGATTCCAGGCGTTCGAGAAAGTGGTTGGTGTCTTTGATGAAGGATGGGAGACTGCATGTAATGGGTTGAAGGTGTTGATCTACATAGGCAGAGATACGTTCTGTGGGGGCTTGGTAACCAGCTACAATGGGGCGGCCAGGATGTTTGGGTTTGTGAATTTTAGGAAGTAGGTAGAAGGTAGGAGTGCGAGGTGACGGTGGGGTGAGGAGTTTGATGGAGTCAGGTGAAAGGTTTTGTAGGGGGCCTAAGGTTCTGAGGATTCCTTGAAGCTCCGCCTGGACATCAGGAATGGGATTACTTCGGCAAACTTTGTATGTAGAGTTGTCTGAAAGCTGACGCAGTCCCTCAGCCACATACTCCCGACGATCAAGTACCACAGTCGTGGAACCCTTGTCAGCCGGAAGAATGATGATGGATCGGTCAGCTTTCAGATCACGGATAGCCTGGGATTCGGCTGTGGTGATGTTGGGAGTAGGATTAAGGTTTTTCAAGAAAGATTGAGAGGCAAGGCTGGAAGTGAGAAATTCCTGGAAGGTTTGGAGAGGGTGATTTTGAGGAAGAGGAGGTGGGTCCCGCTGTGATGGAGGACGGAACTGTTGCAGGCAGGGTTCAATTTGGATAGTGTCTTGGGGAGTTGGATCATTAGGAGTGGGATCAGGATTGTTTTTCTTCGTGGCAAAGTGATATTTCCAGCAGAGACTAAGAGTGTAGGACAGTAAATCCTTGACAAGGGCAGTTTGGTTGAACCTGGGAGTGGGGCTGAAGGTGAGGCCTTTGGATAGGACAGAGGTTTCGGATTGGGAGAGGGGTTTGGAGGAAAGGTTAACTACTGAATTGGGGTGTTGTGGTTCCAGATTGTGTTGACTAGAATTTTGAGGTGTTGGGGGGAGTGGAGCTGGAAGTGGGAGATTGAGTAGATGGGAGAGACTGGGTCTGTGTGCAATGAGAGGAGGTTGAGGTTTGTTGGAAAGGTTGTGGAGGGTGAGTGAGTTGCCTTTCCGGAGGTGGGAAACCAGGAGATTGGATAGTTTTTTGAGGTGGAGGGTGGCATGTTGTTCTAATTTGCGGTTGGCCTGTAGGAGGATGCTATGTACAGCCGGTGTGGATGTGGGAGAGGAAAGATTGAGGACTTTGATTTGGGATAGGAGTTGACGGGTGTGTTCATTGGCCGAGTCGATGTATAGGTGAAGGATTAGGCGGGTGAGGGCTATGGATTGTGCTGTTTGGAACTGGTATAAGGACTGATGGAAAGAAGGATTGCAGCCAGAGATGGGAACTTTAAGTGTGAGGCCTTTGGGAGTAATGCCAAATGTCAGACAAGCCTGAGTAAATAAAATATGGGAGCGTAATCTGGCTAGGGTGAAGGCATGTTTGCGGAGGGAATGTAAATAAAATTTAATGGGGTCGTTGTAGGGATGTTGTGAGGTTGACATGGTATTGGTAGGTGGAAAGGGTAATATGAGGTTAAAGTGAAAGTAAAGAGAGATTTATATAGGGAGAGATAAAGGTGTGAAAAAAGTCGAAAGAGTGTTGGTTGAGATGAGCTATGTTGATCATGTGCTGAACTTAGGTTGGTGAACAACAATGGGTGCAAAGGTTGGGTAGTTATGTTGTCTCCAGATCACGTTAAAGGGTGGGGAAATTCAAGAAAATTTCGAGAAATTCAAGAAAATTTCGACAAAAAAATTTTTTCGAAAAAAGTTTCGAAAAAATAATTTGCGAAAAAATAAAATTCGAAAAAAAAAAAAATTTTCGAATAAAATCTCGAAGAATATGTGTGTAAATGTATTCAAAGGACTGGTTATGTACTGGCAGGTTATGATAATGAGGCTAACAATTGTTTGATGAAGAAATAATAACGTGTAAACCTGTGGGAAGCTGCTAAAAAATGATCGGTTTTGTGGGAGAAACGGGAATGGAAATAAAACGAAAGTTGTTGGAAAAAAAAAAAAAAAAAAAAAAACTGAGATGGTTGTGTAATGGGTGAAGGAACTGAAGCTGTGAAATAGTATTCACAAGTTTACACGAAATGTTTGTAAACTTGGAACAATGGATTTTATAGCAGCGCTTATGTTGAAAGCGTTGAAAATTTTAGGTTATGGTTTGGAAGTAAATTACGTATTATTGAGTATAAGTAGGCAGGATAAAATGTATGGTAGATTACGGAAAAATGGAAGATGAATACAAAGTGAAACTTCTTGTACAAACGAAAAGAGAAAGTCAGACGATAGAGAAGATTTCGAAATGCAACAGAGACAATAACAAACGTAATTGTTGGGTTCAAATTAATGACGATGTAAATAAAACAGAAAGAAACTTCCACATGGGAAAAATATATTAAAAACAAAGATTCCAAGACTTACCAAGCGGGAAAGCGCCGGCAGACAGGCACATGAACAAAACACACAAACACACACACACCCTTTCATTTTTCCCTCTCCTTCCTTCCTTCCTGACGAAGCAACTGCCAGTTGCGAAAGCTCGTAATTTTGTGTGTGTGTTTGTGTGTTGTGTTCATGTGCCTGTCTGCCGGCGCTTTCCCGCTTGGTAAGTCTTGGAATCTTTATTTTTAATATATTTTTCCCATGTGGAAGTTTCTTTCTGTTTTATATATATATATATATATATATATATATATATATATATATATATATATATATATATATATATATATATATATATATATATATATATATATATATATATATATAAAGATTCCAAGACTTACCAAGCGGGAAAGCGCCGGCAGACAGGCACATGAACAAAACACACAAACACACGCACAGAATTACGAGCTTTCGCAACTGGCAGTTGCTTCGTCCATTCCTGATGTCCAGGCGGAGCTTCAAGGAATCCTCAGAACCTTAGGCCCCCTACAAAACCTTTCACCTGACTGCATCAAACTCCTCACCCCACCGACACCTCGCACTCCTACCTTCTACCTACTTCCTAAAATTCACAAATCCAAACATCCTGGCCGCCCCATTGTAGCTGGTTACCAAGCCCCCACAGAACGTATCTCTGCCTACGTAGATCAACACCTTCAACCCATTACATGCAGTCTCCCATCCTTCATCAAAGACACCAACCACTTTCTCAAACGCCTGGAATCCGTACCCAGTCTGTTACCCCCGGAAACCATCCTTGTAACCATTGATGCCACTTCCCTATACACAAATATCCCGCACGTCCAGGGCCTCGCTGCAATGGAGCACTTCCTTTCACGCCGATCACCTGCCGCCCTACCTAAAACCTCTTTCCTCGTCACCTTAGCCAGCTTCATCCTGACCCACAACTTCTTCACTTTTGAAGGCCAGACATACCAACAATTAAAGGGAACAGCCATGGGTACCAGGATGGCCCCCTCGTATGCCAACCTATTTATGGGTCGCTTAGAGGAAGCCTTCTTGGTTACCCAAGCCTGCCAACCCAAAGTTTGGTACAGATTTATTGATGACATCTTCATGATCTGGACTCACAGTGAAGAACAACTCCAGAATTTCCTCTCCAACCTCAACTCCTTTGGTTCCATCAGATTCACCTGGTCCTACTCCAAATCCCATGCCACTTTCCTAGACGTTGACCTCCATCTGTCCAATGGCCAGCTTCACACATCCGTCCACATCAAACCCACCAACAAGCAACAGTACCTCCATTATGACAGCTGCCACCCATTCCATATCAAACGGTCCCTTCCCTACAGCCTAGGCCTTCGTGGCAAACGAATCTGCTCCAGTCCTGAATCCCTCGACCATTACACCAACAACCTGAAAACAGCTTTCGCATCCCGCAACTACCCTCCCAAACTGGTACAGAAGCAGATAACCAGAGCCACTTCCTCATCCCCTCAAACCCAGAACCTCTCACAGAAGAACCCCAAAAGTGCCCCACTTGTAACAGAATACTTCCCGGGACTGGATCAGACCTTGAATGTGGCTCTCCAGCAGGGATACGACTTCCTAAAATCCTGCCCCGAAATGAGATCCATCCTTCATGAAATCCTCCCCACTCCACCAAGAGTGTCTTTCCGCCGTCCACCTAACCTTCGTAACCTCTTGGTTCATCCCTATGAAATCACCAAACCACCTCCCCTACCCTCTGGCTCCTACCCTTGCAACCGCCCCCGGTGTAAAACCTGTCCTATGCACCCTCCCACCACCACCTACTCCAGTCCTGTAATCCGGAAGGTGTACACGATCAAAGGGAGAGCCACATGTGAAAGCACCCACGTGATTTACCAACTGACCTGCCTGCACTGTGATGCTTTCTATGTGGGAATGACCAGCAACAAACTGTCCATTCGCATGAATGGACACAGGCAGACAGTGTTTGTTGGTAATGAGGATCACCCTGTGGCTAAACATGCCTTGATGCACGGCCAGCACATCTTGGCACAGTGTTACACCGTCAGAGTTATCTGGATACTTCCCACCAACACCAACCTATCCGAACTCCGGAGATGGGAACTCGCCCGTCAGTATATCCTCTCTTCTCGATATCCGCCAGGCCTCAACCTCCGCTAATTTCAAGTTGCCGCCACTCATACCTCACCTGTCTTTCAACAACTTCTTTGCCTCTGTACTTCCGCCTCGACTGACATCTCTGCCCTTACTCTTTGCCTTTAAATATGTCTGCTTGTGTCTGTGTATGTGCGGATGGATATGTGTGTGTGTGTGTGTGTGTGTGTGTGTGTGTGTGTGTGTGTGTGTGTGTGTGTGTGTGTGTGCGCGCGCGAGTGTACACCTGTCCTTTTTTTCCCCTAAGGGAAGTCTTTCCGCTCCCGGGATTGGAATGACTCCTTACCCTCTCCCTTAAAACCCACATCCTTTCATTTTTCCCTCTCCTTCCTTCCTTCCTGACGAAGCAACTGCCAGTTGCGAAAGCTCGTAATTCTGTGTGTGTGTTTGTGTGTTTTGTTCATGTGCCTGTCTGCCGGCGCTTTCCCCCTTGGTAAGTCTTGGAATCTTTGTTTTTAATATATTTTTCCCATGTGGAAGTTTCTTTCTGTTTTATATATATATAATATTGTAAATAAAATATATTTTTCCCATGTGGAAGTTTCTTTCTGTTTGTGCCTGTGTATGTGCGGATGGATATGTGTGTGTGTGTGCGAGTGTACACCTGTCCTTTTTTTCCCCTAAGGGAAGTCTTTCCGCTCCCGGGATTGGAATGACTCCTTACCCTCTCCCTTAAAACCCACATCCTTTCATTTTTCCCTCTCCTTCCCTCTTTCCTGACGAAGCAACTGCCAGTTGCGAAAGCTCGTAATTCTGTGTGTGTGTTTGTGTGTTTTGTTCATGTGCCTGTCTGCCGGCGCTTTCCCGCTTGGTAAGTCTTGGAATCTTTGTTTTTAATATATATATATATATATATATTGTAAATAAAATATATTGTAAATAAAATAGAAAGAAACTTTCACATGGGAAAAATATATTAAAAACAAAGATTCCAAGACTTACCAAGCGGGAAAGCGCCAGCAGACAGGCACATGAACAAAACACACAAACACACACACAGAATTACGAGCTTTCGCAACTGGCAGTTGCTTCGTCAGGAAAGAGGGAAGGAGAGGGAAAAATGAAAGGATGTGGGTTTTAAGGGAGAGGGTAAGTCATTCCAATCCCGGGAGCGGAAAGACTTCCCTTAGGGGAAAAAAAGGACAGGTGTACACTCGCGCGCACACACACACACACACACACACACACACACACACACACACATATCCATCCGCACATACACAGACACAAGCAGACATGTGTACTGTTACATCAGTATCTAGAGTAATGAGTCACATCAAATTTGTAAATTTCTAATGTAAGTGTGAAAAGTCGCAGCAGTAACATTTAAATCAACAATCATGTCCCTAAACAAAGTCAGATGTTCACAAGGTGGCAGCATCATGCTGAAGTGCAAACACCAGCTATTGAAATCACTTCCCCCAAAAATTTCCATCACGAACAACAGCATTTCATTATTCAGTTTGTTTGTAGGAAAAATGTGAAACTTACTGAAATTCATCGTAAAATTAATGTCCATTATGATGGTACATATTTTGCAGTAGGTAGCTCTCGGTAACACTTACTATGTGTGTATTAAAGCAGAAAGCTAATGGTCATTACCAATAAACGGTACTAGTGGTGGAGCACTACTACCTTGGACATGAGCATCTTTTGTCATTTTAATTATTGGGAAATTCTGTCACTTATTTAAACTGAATGTATTGTGCTGTTTCTTGGTGTATTGCATTTACATTTTGGCAGTATCTTACACTGATTTTTTTTCTCCATTCTCTCTTAGATCTCAGCATGGAATTTTAAGAAGCCATTGGGGTGAAATGATGCAGTTGCTAAAAGAACAAAAGACTGCTGCTCCCACATAACACATCAGAACATGCTTTTCTTTGTGTTATAAGATGTCCTCAATATTAGTGATTGTTGTTTTTTATAATTAATGTTGTAAATTAGTTCAGTATTAACATATGTTGACAATAAAGACTTTGAATAAATCTGGTATAGTCCTTAATGTCCTTAAGTGACCCTCCTGTACTACATAAACTTTTTTCTTGTAGAGAGTAAGATAGTGTATAAAAAAATGTAATAACATTGCATAACATTATTCTCTCAATAGTTATTAAATGACACCTGTCTGGTTTTAAAACTTTTTCCTGGGCAGTGACATGTAAATAAATACTGTAATTTGTTACTTTCTGGCTGCTGCAAATTTTTTTACTGTTACTTGACACTTGCTAGCCGAGACACTCTTTTATACATGTTATACATTATTAGATTAAGATTTTTCTCTGTGTTTTCAAAATATCAGTGACTAGCATGCTGGGATGTTACTAATCTGGTTAATGATGATCACTGCTTCAGTTCCTCAGTAACACTGAAATATAACCATCTTGTTGTTGTTGTTGTTGTTGTTGTCTTCAGTCCTGAGACTGGTTTGATGCAGCTCTCCATGCTACTCTATCCTGTGCAAGCTTCTTCATCTCCCAGTACCTACTGCAACCTACATCCTTCTGAATCTGCTTAGTGTATTCATCTCTTGGTCTCCCTCTACGATTTTTACCCTCCACGCTGCCCTCCAATGCTAAATTTGTGATCCCTTGATGCCTCAAAACATGTCCTACGAAACGATCCCTTCTTCTAGTCAAGTTGTGCCACAAACTTCTCTTCTCCCCAATCCTATTCAATACCTCCTCATTAGTTACGTGATCTACCCATCTAATCTTCAGCATTCTTCTGTAGCACCACATTTCGAAAGCTTCTATTCTCTTCTTGTCCAAACTAGTTATCGTCCACGTTTCACTTCCATACATGGCTACACTCCAAACAAATACTTTCAGAAACGACTTCCTGATACATAAATCTATATTCAATGTTAACAAATTTCTCTTCTTTAGAAATGCTTTCCTTGCCATTGCCAGTCTACATTTTATATCCTCTCTACTTCGACCATCATCAGTTATTTTACTTCCTAAATAGCAAAACTCCTTTACTACTTTAAGTGTGTCATTTCCTAATCTAATTCCCTCAGCATCACCCGATTTAATTTGACTACATTCCATTATCCTCGTTTTGCTTTTGTTGATGATCATCTTATATCCTCTTTTCAAGACACTGTCCATTCCGTTCAACTGCTCTTCCAAGTCCTTTGCCGTCTCTGACAGAATTACAATGTCATCAGCGAACCTCAAAGTTTTTACTTCTTCTCCATGAGTTTTAATACCTACTCCAAATTTTTCTTTTGTTTCCTTTACTGCTTGCTCAATATACAGATTGAATAACATTGGGAAGAGGCTACAACCCTGTCTTACTCCCTTCCCAACAACTGCTTCCCTTTCATGCCCCTCGACTCTTATAACTGCCATCTGGTTTCTGTACAAATTGTAAATAGCCTTTCGCTCCCTGTATTTTACCCCTGCCAACTTTAGAATTGGAAAGAGAGTATTCCAGTCAACATTGTCAAAAGCTTTCTCTAAGTCTACAAATGCTAGAAACGTAGGTTTGCCTTTTCTTAATCTTTCTTCTAAGATAAGTCGTAAGGTCAGTATTGCCTCACGTGTTCCAACATTTCTACGGAATCCAAACTGATCCTCCCCGAGGTTCGCATCTACCAGTTTTTCCATTCGTCTGTAAAGAATTCGTGTTAGTATTTTGCAGCTGTGACTTATTAAACTGATAGTTCGGTAATTTTCACATCTGTCAGCACCTGCTTTCTTTGGGATTATTATATTCTTCTTGAAGTCTGAGGGCGTATCACCAGTCTCATACATCTTGCTCACCATCTGGTAGAGTATTGTCAGGACTGGCTCTCCCAAGGCCGTCAGTAGTTCTAATGGAATGTTGTCTACTCCGGGCACCTTGTTTCGACTCAGGTCTTTCAGTGCCCGGTCAAACTCTTCACGCAGTATCTTACCTCCCATTTCGTCTTCGTCTTCATCTACATCCTTTTCCATTTCCATAATATTGTCCTCGAGTACATCGCCCTTGTATAAACCTTCTATATACTCCTTCCACCTTTCTGCCTTCCCTTCTTTGCTTAGAACTGGGTTGCCATCTGAGCTCTTGATATTCATACACGTGGTTCTCTTCTCTCCAAGGGTCTCTTTAATTTTCCTGTAGGCAGTATCTATCTTACCCCTAGTGAGATAAGCCTCTACATCCTTACATTTGTCCTCTAGCCATCCCTGCTTAGCCATTTTGCACTTCCTGTCGATCCCCTTTTTGAGACGTTTGTATTCCTTTTTGCCTGCTTCATTTACTGCATTTTTATATTTTCTCCTTTCATCAATTAAATTCAATATTTCTTCTGTTACCCAAGGATTTCTAGCAGCCCTCGTCTTTTTACCTACTTTATCCTCTGCTGCCTTCACTACTTCATCCCTCAGAGCTACCCATTCTTCTTCTACTGTGTTTCTTTCCCTCATTGCTGTCAATTGTTCCCTTATGCTCTCCTTGAAACTCTGTACAACCTCTGGTTCTTTCAGCTTATCCAGATCCCATGTCCTTAAATTCCCACCTTTTTGCAGTTTCTTCAGTTTTAACCTACAGGTCATAACCAATAGATTGTGGTCAGAGTCCACATCTGCCCCTGGAAATGTCCTACAATTAAAAACCTGGTTCCTAAATCTGTGTCTTACCATTATATAATCTATCTGATACCTTTTAGTATCTCCAGGATTCTTCCATGTGTACAACCTTCTTTTATGATTCTTGAACCAAGTGTTAGCTATGATTAAGTTGTGCTCTGTGCAAAATTCTGCCAGACGGCTTCCTCTTTCATTTCTTAGCCCCAATCCATAATCACCTACTATGTTTCCCTCTCTCCCTTTTCCTACTGATGAGTTCCAGTCACCCATGACTATTAAATTTTCGTCTCTCTTCACTACCTGAATAATTTCTTTTATCTCATCATACATTTCATCAACTTCTTCATCATCTGCAGAGCTAGTTGGCATATAAACCTGTACTACTGTAGTAGGCATTGGCTTTGTGTCTATCTTGGCCACAATAATGCGTTCACTATGCTGTTTGTAGTAGCTTACCCGCACTCCTATTTTTTTTTATTCATTATTAAACCTAATCCTGCATTACCCCTATTTGATTTTGTATTTATAACCCTGTATTCACCTGACCAAAAGTCTTGTTCCTCCTGCCACTGAACTTCACTAATTCCCACTATATGTAACTTTAACCTATCCATTTCCCTTTTTAAATTTTCTAACCTACCTGCCCGATTCAGGGATCTGACATTCCACGCTCCGATCCGTAGAACGCCAGTTTTCTTTCTCCTGATAACGACGTCCTCGTGAGTAGTCCCCGCCCGGAGATCCGATTGGGGGACTATTTTACCTCCGGAATATTTTACCCAAGAGGACGTCGTCATCATTTAATCATACAGTAAAGCTGCATGTCCTCAGGAAAAATTACAGCCGTAGTTTCCCCCTTGCTTTGAGCCGTTTGCAGTACCAGCACAGCAAGGCCGTTTTGGTTAATGTTGCAAGGCCAGATTAGTCAATCATCCAGACTGTTGCCCCTGCAACTACTGAAAAGGCTGCTTGCTGCCCCTCTTCAGGAACCACACGTTTGTCTGGCCTCTCAACAGATACCCCTCCGTTGTGGTTGCACCTACGGTACGGCCATCTGTATCGCTGAGGCACGCAAGCCTCCCCACCAACGACAAGGTCCATGGTCCATGGGGGGGATAACCATCTTATTTTCTGAAAAATGTTGGCTTCATAACTAGAGTGTTCAATAACTAACACAACACCTTTGATTTAAATTTGAATTATTAGCACTTTTATTATTGTCAACACACATTTCGGTGATTATTACCGACACTCCTGTTTATATTTCACAAAGCTCAAAGACCATTTTAGTAAATAAACTGGGCGATCCTTATCAGTGGCAACATATTTCATAAGCAGTTCCATAACATACTCGGCAGTCATGGTTCTACATGTTAGACTGGCACAGTCCGTAACATTACCAGCTACTACATAATTAGCAATTCACCGATAATGTTACTCTTGTGAAAGGATTTTAATTTTCACTGTGATCACATGTACTGAAAATGCAGCAGACTGTTTTCATTTCTTGAAATATTTCTAATCAAAGGAAGAACCAGGAAAACCAATGGGAACCAAATCAAGGTTCTAATAGAAATAAAGTAAACTCTAATTACATAAAAGGAAATTGGTTGCCAGCCTAATTTGGCAAAGCTGTACAAAATACTTTCACTGTTCACAAAGAAAGTTAACAACTGTTGTGGAATTTACTTGATACTTAAATTCTGCAAGCAGGATACGAGACAGCAGCACACTTTTGAATAACAGAGAAGGAGAATTAAAACATTTTTGCAGTAGGTAGCTCTTGGTAACACTTAATATCTGCGTATTAAAGCAGAAAGCTAATGGTCATTACCAATAAACAGTACTAATGGTGGAGCACTATTACCTTGAACAAGAGGATCTTTTGTCATTTTAATTATTGGGAAATACTGTCACTGAAATGGCATTCAAATATTTATTTGTTCTGACTACAGTTTGTTTTATCTGGGAGCATATACTTCTTTATACTCGATAGGACACACGTGGTCCCTGAATAAATTATAGTTTGCCTGTTACTTATTATAATACACAAACATTATAAAATTGGTAGTAGCACTTCATTAGTATAATAATTGTAATTTAGAAAGCAAATCTGATTCAACAATTAGTATTGGGGGGAAAGGGGGGGGGGGGGGGGGGGAGAGAGAAATTGATCTATCAATATCTCATATCAAAGCTTGACAATTTAGTCAAAACATAACATAAGAAACACTTAACTGTATACACGTGGCAATATAGACATTGTTGCTTACAAACTTGTACAGTAATTGTTCCTTATGCTTAAAGTTTCTGAGCTAGTAAATCATTCAGAATGACCCAGTTTTATGCTAATAATGCAAATGCTGTTTTGATATTTCAGTAAGAACGACATATAGGCAAAATACTTCAGATAATTTCTTTGCAAATGTACTTATTAGAAACTTTAACTGTCCCTCATGAAAAACAAGTGGTGTACTTCAGAAACAAAAGTCACTGCATGGTTAAGACATCTACTACTCCACTAATGTTATTAAATGTTGTTATAGAAATTGATTACTTTTTGATTCAGTAGGACAGGATACTTTGGAATACCACAGCTCTTAGGACCCTGTTAAGATAAATGACTTAAAATGAGTGCTCAACATAACTCAATGCTACTATATCCTGTGCAAGCCTCTTAATTTTTGAATAACTACTGTAACCTATGTCCCTCTGAATCTGCTTACTGTATTCATGTCTTGATCTCCCTCTACAATTTTTACCAAGCACGCTTCCCCCTAGTACTAAATTGGCGATCCCTTGATATCTCACAGTGTGTACTACCAACTGATCCCTTTTTCTATTCATGCTGTACCACAAATTTCTTTTGTCACCAATTCTGTTCAGTGTCTCCACATTAGTTATGTGATCTACCCACCTAGTCTTCAGAATTCTTCTGTACCACCACATTTCAAAGGCTTCTATTTTCTTGTTTAAATCTGTTACTCATCCATGTTTCATTTCCATGCATGGCTATACTCCATACAAATACTTCCACAAAAGACTTCCTGACACTTAAATCTATAATCAAAGTTAACATGAATGTCATGGATACTGAGCCAAATTTCTTCTGCATCCATGGCTATTTTAAATAGTCTTGCTGCTTTTCTTGCCATATTCATCACACAAGACCACTTTGCATGTTACCACCAACTAATTCTTGCCACAAAGGAACTTGGCAATTCGACCAACAAATCCATCTTTTCTGTTCCCACCAAACCAGTTTTGTAGCAGAGGGACTTCTCTCCGTCTTTCACATGATTAAAATCCTAAGTTCCCTATGCATGAATTATTAACAAGTAAAGTTTTATCATTTACATTCTTTGACAGAAAATGACTTAAAAAAACATACATTAATTATTGTAACATAAACGCACATAAATAATGTAGCAAACATGTACACAGATGTTACGTCAAAGAAGTGGTACAGAAATCACATTAAATATATACAGACAGAGAAGTTAATAACTATAGGCGATATTGATATTAGTGCTAAAAGTTCACAGTATGAAATAAGACTTCCACTTCTTGATGCTTAACTAAGTCAGTCTCTAACATGCTTTTACACCAAGTCGTTACCAGGCATAGACTTTTATGCACAGATATTAGCATGGTGAATCAATACAACTAGCTGATTTTCATCATCATAAGAATATTAACGGACAACTCATGTGACTACAAGTTGTTACTGAACCGAATACTGAACTCCAATTGATGGTACTGCCATCTGATGCTTCTATATACAGACGAGCAAGTAATTAATTTGTGAAGTTAGTAATTACATTTTAGTTCAAAATCATCAAAATTAGTGGCAGTAACATTGCAAAAAATCAAGTAATAATTCGGTTTATCTATGTGATATTTGACTAGAAATTTGTCACATGGACTATTTTGTTAAAGCATATATACCTCCTACAGGATTTATCAAGTTTCATGTAAATTTCACAGGTTCAAAATTTTTGTAATTTCCTTAATTTCTTAACTATCACATCATTTCTCCAACCAAAAGTATTATCTAGTTCAGAAAAAAAACTGGGCAACAAAATCATGATGCCAGTTCTTGGAATTAAGAAGCTTGTGGGCTCAAATAACGAAAGTATTTTTTGCCTGGTAGAAAATTTAACAACAATTAATTCCTTGATTAATGACTTTTCAGTAATAGTTAACTATTTACTGAAAAGAAGGAAATAATTACTAGCTCATGATATTTTTAAGATCACATGGCATGTGAACATCATAAACTGCAGAGTCCTCTCAAAAGGAGATGCTTCCTGAAAGACTAGGTATACACTTACTATAAGCATAGTCAGCTAAACTACTGGATAATAATTTTCAATAAATACCATGTAAATAAGAATTTTGTTAATTTAGGTAATACCTGTATTTCACAAAGAAAAAAATAGTTATCTCAGGACTAGAATTTGAGCAAATCGATTTATTCCAATTTGCTACATTTCAACGTTATTGGGGAAATATGTCTGATTTTAATTCTGTTGTTGAAAGTGAAACCACATTAGAGATATAACCACTGTTAGTTTTTAAACGGATACTACATTATGAACTTTACTGAATGACCTTGAATGAAGAATAAGATGATAAATATTAGAAGCTTTTTATAGATTCTCAAAAGAAAGTAAATAAGTTTCTATGTAAAAACTACCCAACTTTGACTTAAATGCACAGACACATTAAAAATTACTAGCATTTACTGAAGCTGACATTTTGGAAAAGTTATCATTTCCAGTTCTTTGCACAAAATATACTTATTTTATATATTTATAGTATTACTCAACTTATAGTCTGTTTTAAAAAGTCACTCTCTTTGTAGTCTTGAAATAGTTCTTAATCTCCAGTGATTAGAGGCTATTGAAACATAGAATATATTAGATACTAAGTTGAAAGATCTAAATGTTAATTACAAGACTGGATTTATCAATTCAAAAACCTTAATTGATGATTAGGAAGAATTTTGAAACATTCTGGCAAATTAAAACCGTGTGCCAGACTGCAACTCCAAACTGGGCCTTTGTTTTTCGGGGAAGTGCTCTACTGGTTGAGCTATCCAAGCATGACTTGCGACCCATCCCCACAGCCTTATATCTGCCAGTATCTCATCTCTTACCTTCCAAAACTGCTCTGAGAGCATATGACTGTAAAAGGGAAGTTCCAGGTTCGAGTTCCCAGGCCAGCATACAGTTTTAATGTGCCAGGAAGTTCCAAGTCAGCACTCATTCTGCAGTAGAGTGAAAATGTAATCTGAAAAAAGGAAGAATATTTATAAAGAAGATAAAGAAATAAATGTTAAGGGTATAAGAAATGAAGAAATTTTTGGAACTAAATATGTGATAAATTACTATGTAACTAATGCAAAGACAGTCCAGAATAAAAAGAGCAACTACCAACAGCTATAACTATTTAATGCATAGTGATACATCAGTAAGAGTTACTGAGAATGTAGGAGGAGGTTCAACTTTTTTCTTTACATTCTGTAAGGACATTCTGTATAATTCTATTTGGTTTCTGTACAACTCCCTTTGATCCTAAGGATAACGTCCAACCAATTCATTTCCTGCCATGCATAGTGACGGTTTATCCCTTTTTGACAGCACTATGAAGGATTTTGTTCTGTGTGTGATCTATTTTTAAGTTAGTCCCTCACAGTAAGTAAAGTCTCCTGACACAAGATTCTTTGATCCCAGATGTTAGCCCCCTTCGTCTTACTTCAGTTGTCCCAGACCGTTAGTAAGGAAAACTGGATTTCCAGTTTGTAAGAATATTTTTGGAAATAATTAATTTTTTCATCTACTGTGTGCCCTTAGTAAACTTTTGCCCTATTTTTAACATCTTAAATTTTCCTTCAGTAGCATATCTGAGTCACCATTTCCAATTCCGTCAAATTTTGCCCTTCTCTTCTTAGTCAGATCTGATTAATGAGAATACTGTATTGCTGCTATTTAACACTCATGGTCATAAAAACCACTTAACTGCTGGTCATTTAACTGCTACACCATGAAGGCTGCAGGCAACAAAAGTCAAACTGCAGCGAAGCGTACTAGGTGCTTCGATATGCAGATGGTTTACATTTCATCACAACCAGAGAAATTGGGTGGGAGTAATACCATCTACATTCTCTACATAGAGAAAGATGGTGCCATAGGTCTCTCATGCAGAAATCACCTTTGAATGTTAGTTGTTTGTGAGAATATCATGTGATGCACCACATAAGAAGGAGAAACATCTACCAGCCCATCGTGGGATCATAGGCTGTGGAGATTGCAGTGCATCGTTCTGCAATATTGGTGGCTGTGTTGGTTGGGATCCCAAGACTGTCAGGCAGATATGGAACTGGTAGGTTCAGGAGGGCCATACTCAAAACTATGCAGGATCTCAGTGGCCTCACTCAACAAGCGCCCAAGAGAACAGACATTTTGTTTGCTCAGCTGTCCTGTACTTTGTCAGGAAGTGGGCTCATTCACAGCAAGACAAGTACCCACACATACAGTGGAATGGCAGTTGAAGCACCACGGACTATCAACATGATGACCATCGATGGAGCTTCCCTTGATGCGATAGCAGATAGAGGCACACCAACTGTGGCAAGCCCAGTGGCAACACAGCACACAGGTGTGGCACTATGTCATCTTTCCAGATGAGTCCCTGTTCTACAAGGGTGATTCAAATGAAAATCCTAACAGTTCCATAAAATTTCGAAGAACTGTGCAATGGAGTTGGTAGGTGGCAGTAATGTTCCTTGAGGATCATAAAGTGGAAGACAGGTGGCAGAGTGATGCTACAAGACAGGAGAAGGCAACAGATTCCTCATCAAGATGGCCACCGTGCTGTCAGCATGCACCATGATTGAGAAGCAATCTGGGATGCGTTTACTGTGTAGCGGTGTCAAACCACCAACATTCATCGCAGAATGACAGCGCAGTATGGTGATGTGGGTTTGTCATTGCAGCAAGTGTAAGAATGGTGAAGTAAGTTTAACAGCAGTGTAACTTATGTGGAGGATGCCCCAAGACCTGAGTAGGCTCACCGCATAGTGACAAACAAGAATATTGTGTTAGTGGAGGAGCTAGCTTGTAAAGGAGAACAGACACGTAAATCTTTACGAAATCCCTCGAGTTTCAAGATTAGTATTGGTTCATTGCAGAATATTGTTCACAGTGTGTACTGTGCTTCAATAAGATGGGTGCCACTTCAGTTGACTAGCAAATTGCAAAACTGTTGCGCCGATGCCTGTGAAGAATTTTTGCATCATTTCCACATGGAACGTAATCTGGGAAAAAATTGTTACAGATTATGAGACTTGGGTCTACTAGCACCAACCAGAAAAGAAAAGGTCAAGCAAGGAATGGCGCCACAGCTCATCGCCAAAATTCAAAAAATTCTGCACTCAACTGTCTGCTGGAAAAGTCATGCTCATTCTCTTCTGGGATGCAAATGAGCAATTTTGGAGCATTACAAGGATAGGGTAGTGATGGTAACCAGTACTTCTTATTCAGTAATGCTGAAAAATCAAGTTCGCTGTGCGATAAGGAGTAAACAACGAACTCTTCTGACTTAAAGTGTATTGCTAGAGTATGACAACACCCAACCGCCTACATCCCATAAGGCAGTTGAGACTATTCAGGAAATTAAATATGAATGTCTTGTACATTCTCCTTACTCACCAGATCTCTGTTTAGTGCACCCAAAGCAGCAATAGGAAGCAGGCATTTCAGAAGTGATAAAGAGGTGAAATCCGTGGCGCATCACTGGCTACACTCATGACCAAAAGAATTCTTTCTTCTTGATTTCTATGCACTTCCAAAGTGGTGGAATACCTGCATTCAACATCAGGGAGACTACATCAAAAAATGACATGCAAGTTTTTTATTCATGTTTACAATTAAAAATAATTTAGTACTTTTAATGTTTTCATTTGAATCATCCCTGTATATACAGCATTGCAATAGACTTAAACGCGTGTGGATGTTCAGAGTAGAACGAATATTGCAAGACAGCATTCATCAACAACACATGGACCCAGCATTTGGCACGATGGTATGTGGTGCTGTTATGTACACAACATTGTCACCTCTGGTTCATTTAGCTTGTAATCTGGAGAGCAGCCATTTCAGGATGGTGGCTGTGCCCAATTGGTGAGGTGTCTGTGACATTATCTTTCAATAAGATAACACAAAACAACATGTTGTCTGCACTGTCTTAACATACTTCGATACGAAGGGAGTTCTCCAAATCTCTCTCACGCATTGAAATGATCCAGTCACGGGTTTCTGAGAAACACAATGTGATCAAAAGTATCCAGACACCCCCAAAAACTTATGTTTTTCATATTAGGTGCACCTACTGCCAGGTACTCCATACCAGCAACCGCAGTAGTCAAATGAAAACATATCATTGACGTCGGTTTGCAGTAGGGTTTTGGAGCATATACTGTATTCAAACATTATGAATCACCTCGAAGGGAACGATCTATTGACACGTAATCAGCATGGCTTCATTTATTTTATTATGGGGTATCGTCTCAGTTGTGCGACTGGATTCGTGATTTCCTGTCAGGAAGGTCGCAGTTCATAGTAATAGACGGCAAATCATCGAGTAAAACTGAAGTGATATCATGTGTTCCCCAGGGAAGCGTCCTGGGACCTCTGCTGTTCCTGATCTATATAAATGACTTGGGTGACAATCTGAGCAGTTCTCTTAGATTGTTCACAGATGATGCTGTAATTTACCGTCTAGTAAGGTCATCCGAAGACCAGTATCAGTTGCAAAGCGATTTAGAAAAGATTGCTGTATGGTGTGTCAGGTGGCAGTTGACGCTAAATAACGAAAAGTGTGAGATGATCCATGTGAGTTCCAAAAGAAATCCGTTGGAATTCGATTACTCGATAAATAGTACAATTCTCAAGGCTGTCAATTCAACTAAGTACCTGGGTGTTAAAATTACGAACAACTTCAGTTGGAAGGACCACATAGATAATATTGTCAGGAAGGTGAGCCAAAGGTTGCGTTTCATTGGCAGGACACTTAGAAGATGCAACAAGTCCACTAAAGAGACAGCTTACACTACACTCGTTCGTCCTCTGTATAGAATATTGCTGCGCAGTGTGGGATCCTTACCAGGTGGGATTGACGGAGGACATCGAAAGGGTGCAAAAAAGGGCAGCTCATTTTGTATTATCACGTTATAGGGGAGAGAGTGTGGCAGATATGATACACGAGTTGGGATGGAAGTCATTACAGCATAGACATTTTTCGTCGCGGAGAGACCTTTTTACGAAATTTCAGTTACCAACTTTCTCTTCCGAATGCGAAAATATTTTGTTGAGCCCAACCTACATAGGTAGGAATGATCATCAAAATAAAATAAGAGAAATCAGAGCTCGAACAGAAAGGTTTAGGTGTTCGTTTTTCCCGCTCGCTGTTCAGGAGTGGAATAGTAGAGAGATAGTATGATTGTGGTTCGATGAACCATCTGCCAAGCACTTAAATGTGAATTGCAGAGTAGTCATGTAGATGTAGATGTACACATTGTGAGAGCAGAATGGGGTGCTCCGAGTAACTCACAGGCTTTAAACGTGATCAGGTGATTGGGTGTCACTTATGTCACAGCTCTGTATGCGAGATCACACTCCTAATCACCCCTAGGCCCACTGTTTTCGCTGTGATGGTGAAGTGGAAACTCGAAGGGACAGGTACAGCACAAAAGCATACAGGGCAATCTCGTCTTGTAACTTCTTGAGTCAATACACGATAACTTTATTCCAGTAATCTACTTTGCAGAACAGCTCGTAGCATTGGAGCTGTTGGCTCTGAAGGACACAGCCAGTTGAGTCTTAGCACCTGTTGCTATGCTAGCCATGGGAAGCAGTATCTGTGTCATTTAGAGCAACTAAATATTCAAACCCTTAAGAATATAAATAAACTATAAATATTATTTAATATTGTTTAAAGTCAATGCCCTGCCTTTTGTTATTCAACAGAATATGGTATAAAAATTTCAGCCTTCTATCTGCCACAGTTTCAGGGTTACAAGAAATTACCTAAACACTCCAAACCGACACGTAGACTAAAACAACTCAGTTAGGAATAATAGCAGTTTGTCTTTTAGTATCATTTGAAATCATTACTGGAGTTCACAAAATGTCAGATCAATTTATTTGGATTTTCATATTAAAAACATTAACAACTTTTCATTTTTGTGATATAAAATCCAGAAAAGATTATTATTTAATTAATATCTATTTGTTTTCTTGTTGTGGAATGAATGAGTGAGTGTGTTAAGTGGGACATACGTAGAAATTAAGTATTGTATAATGTACCACATTACATAACTGTGTAGTGGGAAAATTTGTGTTTTCCCCTCGTTGCTGATAACATATGTCTAAGAGTACTTGCTTTTTTTTAAGAAGGCTGCCAGAATAGCCGTTTGCAGAGTAATAGTTTTTTAAATAAATTCTGAGATTAGTTTTCCTTTCGTTTGGTTTCGTTAAACATTATATTAATATTTGCCTATTGAAATGACGGAATGCAACTGGGAACAGTGATTGGCATAGGACAGTTTTGGCATGAGAATGATCTCGAACGATTGCTCTGATTGGCTGGTCATTTTGATCAAACAAAGTTTAGCATTTCCCGTGCACTGCCAGGTATAACAGGCTGTGGAAGGAGTAGCATGGAGGAATCGCTGGGTAGCTATTGAACGGGCAGGTCATGTTGAACGTGTCTGTCTGCATAATGAGTAAAATAAAGAAGTTATTAGAATTTCGCATCCATATTGCATTTACGGACAGTTTTGTGAAGTTTGGAAGTTCTAGAATTGTTTTGTTGGAAAGATAAACGCATGTGAACTTTTGTCCTTTGTAAAATTCAGTGGCATTTTTCGTACCCATATATGGAATATTTGGCAAGCAGTTTTCTTAATAGAAATCAACTGAAAAGGACTGAATGTGAAACTCAGATATAGTAGTTGGTTATTGACTGTGAAATCATTTAATTCTTGGTGTTGGACTTTAGTACATTTCTGGCTGCCTTGCATTTGTACTTGGTGATATGGGCTGTGAACTGAAGACAGTGATGTTCACTAATTGCATGTGGGCTGATGGCAGGTACTTTTCTTTTTTTAACTGATATGGAATAAAAGATTCGTATCAGAATTTTGACATTTTACTGATAGAATGAAGCAACCACTTTCCGCCCAAAAAGTATTATAAGAATTTCCAGGATAGCTTGCTACCAGAGTTTACACAGACTTTGCAATGTAAGTATTGATGGTGTTTTCTTCAAGACAGCTTTTACGTTGTCAGCGCAACACATACGTATGCAAGTGGGCTGGTGATCTGCTGCCATTCTTAGGTAGGTGGAACTTTTGCAGTGAAGAGTATGACAAACAAGCAAACATTTAAAACCTGCCCCGCCGCTGTCTGTGGACTAACAGAGACCGCCAATAGTTGCAGAGGGCCGTAATGTGTAATAGGCAGACGTCTATCCAGACCATCACACAGGAATTCCAAAAGTGCATCATGATCCACTGCAAGAGCTTGACAGTTAGGCGAGAGGTGAGGAAAATAGATTTCATGGTTGAGCGGCTGCTCACTACACCGGTAAATGCCAAATGACATCTTTCTTGGTGTAAGGACCATAAACAATGGATGACTGAACAGTGGAAAAACATTGTGTGGAGTGACGAATCACTGTACACAACGTGGCAATCTGATGGCAGGGTGTGGATATGGCAAATGCCTGGTAAACATCATCTGCCACGCTGTGTAGTGCCAACAGTAAAATTTGGAGTCAGTGGTGTTATGATGTAGTCATGTTTTTTATGGAGGGGGCTTGCACCCCTTGTTGTTTTGCATGGCAGTATCACAGCACAGGCCTACATGGATGTTTTACGCACCCTGTTCCGACTGTTGAAGAGCAGTTAGGGATGGCGATTGCATCTTTCGATACGATCGCGCACCTGTTCATAATGCATGGCCTGTGGTGGAGGGTTTACACAACAATAATATCCCTGTAATGGACTGGCCCGCACAGAGTTCTGACCTGAATCGCACACAATACCTTTGGGATGTTTTGGAACACTTCGTGCCAGGCTTCACTGACTGACACTGATGCCTCTCCTTAGTGCAGCACTCCTTGAAGAATGGGCTGCCATACCACAAGAAACCTTCCAGCACCTGATTGAACGCATGCCTGCGACAGTGGAAGCTGTCATCAAGGCTAAGGTGGGCCAACACCATATTGAATTCCAGTATTAACATTAGAGGGCGCCACGAACTTGTAAGTTATTTGCAGCCAGGTGTCCAGATACTTTTGATCACATAGTGTACTGGTATATCACCATGTAATCTTACCTCCCCACATATCATCATTAAATTTTTAGTCTCTTCATTAGTTTCAAAAGCTTCGAGAGGCATAAGATATTTTGTATATCTTCATTTTCTCATTGTTTGCTGCAGTTCATCTAGGAGTAGATTCTTGAGGCTGAAATTTTTAAAATTTTTGTGTTACAATTGGCATAATAACTGATGAAGATTTTCCTATCTTACTCTTGAATTTTATTTATTTACTTTTTTGACACTTTTTTTCAGTATCACATC
Source organism: Schistocerca gregaria (assembly GCF_023897955.1). Taxonomy (NCBI): domain Eukaryota; kingdom Metazoa; phylum Arthropoda; class Insecta; order Orthoptera; family Acrididae; genus Schistocerca; species Schistocerca gregaria. The sequence goes on along the minus strand of NC_064920.1, from coordinate 1,045,209,976 downwards.
ATCTTTTTAATTTCCACTTCTATAACACCATAAATTACACTGTTATTGCCAATCATAGAAATACGTCCGATTCCATCAGAGGCATGCCCACTGCCATAACAATGTTCCAAAGAGTTAACAAACTTTCTTGACAAAATAAGAATCTTAAAAAAGTTATATCATTATTTTATAAATGACTCAGAAATAAATATAATAAAAATTGCCAGATTGTGCAAATGAATTTTAAGTCCCTCACATATTTCGCAATTTCAGATATTTCTAAGAAAAGAGTAATTTTAAATGGTCTATTGATCGTGACCGGGCCAAATATCTCATGAAATAAGTGTCAAATGAAAAAACTACAAAGAACAAAACTTGTCTATCTTGAAGGAGGAAACCAGATGGCGCTATGGTAGGCCCGCTAGATGGCGCTGCCAAAGGTCAAACGGATATCAACTGCATTTTTTAAAAATAAGAACCCCCATATTTTATTACATGTTTGTGTAGTACATAAAGAAATATGAATGTTTTAGTTGGACCACTTTGTTCGCTTTGTGATAGATGGCGCTGTAATAGTCACAAACATATGACACAATTTTAGACAAACAGTTGGTAACAGCTAGGTTTTTTAAATTAAAATACAGAATGAAGGTATGTTTGACCATTTTATTTCGGTTGTTCCAATGTGATAATGTACCTTTGTGAACTTATCATTTCTTATAATGTATGCTGTTACAGCGTGGTTGCCTGTAAATATCACATTAATGCAATAAATGTTCAAAATGATGTCCGTCAACCTCAATGCATTTGGCAATACATGTAATGACATTCCTCTCAACAGCAAGAAGTTTGCCTTCCGTAATGTTCGCACATGCATTGACAATGTGCTGATGCATGTTGTCAGACGTTGTCAGTGGATCATGGTAGCAAATATCCTTCAACTTTCCCCATAGAAAGGAATCCGGGGACGTCAGATCTGGTGAACATGTGGGCCATGGTATGGTGCTTCGATGACCAATCCACCTGACATGAAATATGCTATTCAATACAGCTTCAACCGCAGGCGAGCTATGTGCTTCCATCATGCTGGAAGTACATTGCCATTCTGTCATGCAGTGAAATATCTTGTAGTAACATCGGTAGAACATTAAGTAGGAAATCAGCATACATTGCACCATTTAGATTGCCATCAATAAAATGGGGGCCAATTATCCTTCCTCCCATTATGCCGCACCATACATTACCCTGCCAAGGTCGCTGATGTTCCATTTGTCACAGCCATCATGGCTTTCCGTTGCCCAATAGTGCATATTATGCCGGTTTACGTTACCACTTTTGGTGAATGACACTTCGTCACTAAATAGAATACTTGCAAAAAATCTGTCGTCATTCCTTAATTTCTCTTGTGCCCAGTGGCAGAACTGTATACGACATTCAGAGTCATTGCCATGCAATTCCTGGTGCATAGAAATATGGTATGAATGCAATCGATGTTGTAGCATTCTCAACCCCGACGTTTTTGAGATTCAGCGACGCTTTTGAGATTCTCGATTCTCGTGCAATTTGTCTGCTACTGATGTGTGGATTAGCCATGACAGCAGCTAAAACTCATACTTGGGCATCATCATTTGTTGCAGGTCATGGTTCACATTTCACATGTGACTGAACACTTTCTGTTTCCTTAACTAGCGTAACTATCCAGCGAATGGTCCGGACACTTGGATGATGTCATCCAGCATACCGAGCAGCATACATAGCACACGCTGTTGGGCATTTTGATCACAATAGCCATACATCAACACAATATCGACCTTTTCCGTAATTGGTAAATGGTCCATTTTAACACATTTTAAACATTCATATTTCTTTATGTACTACATGAATATGTAATAAGAAATGGGGGTTGCTATTTTTAAAAAATGCAGTTGACATCCGTCTGACCTATGGCAGTGTGATGTAGCTAGCCAGCCATAGTGCCATCTGGTTTCGCCCTTCAAGCTAGATGAATTTCGTTCTTTGTAGTTTTTTCGTTTGATGCTGGACCACCCTGTGTATAGAGGTAGTACACATTGATTGTAATAAATTAATTTCTTTTTATATATTTTAGCCTGAAATATAATGCATCGTAAACAAAATAATATAAAATGCTTTTAGTTAAACAGCTGAGATAATGTTCACCTATACAACATTCAAAAATATTCCTGGTATTGGTTGAAAAAAATATCCCCCCCCCCCTCACAAAATTTGGAAACAGTGTGTTTACAGTATTTTGTGATAGACTATAAGGTTTTTCCAAATGGTATACAAAATGATGCCAAAAGATAGATAATAGATGTATAGATGAATCTGATGCATTAAATATTGCAGAACACATAAGAAAAATATCTACTGTACAAATCATAATCTATACATACAATATCAGGACATGGCATTCAGATTTTCAGATCTGTGGAACGTAATGTCACAAGACAATTCATACAAGGTCAAAACTACAGCATTGCAACACTAAACTATAGAAATAAATACAAATACAAGGTAAATTACTAGAATTACTAATTGTAAATTTACATACATAATATTAAGTCTTCAAAAGAGAAGAGAGAAATTTCAGAGCCTAAGTGTACGATGAGTGAGCTGACTTGAAAAACCCACGACGACGGGTACAGACCAGAAGAATATACTCAATCATGAGTAGAAATATAGAACAAAATCAGCCACATAAACCAGTGTATTTAAGGATATCTTGACTCATGAAAGAACAAAACAATTAAAAAAATATTAGGGCCTAAGTTTATGATGTGGGAACAGACCCATGAATCCAAACCACACCAGGTACAAACCAGCAAAGATTGGTTTGACACAACAAAATGGAGGAGGAGGAGATTAGTGTTTAACGTCCCGTCGACAACGAGGTCATTAGAGACGGAGTGCAAGCTTGGGTGAGGGAAGGATGGGGAATGAAATCGGCCGTGCCCTTTCAAAGGAACCATCCCGGCATTTGCCTGAAGCAATTTAGGGAAATCACGGAAAACCTAAATCAGGATGGCCAGAGACGGGATTGAACCTTCGTCCTCCCGAATGCAAGGCCAGTGTGCTACACAACAAAATGAATAAAGCTGATAATCATATCAATAAGTCCACACGATGACGAGGGTTACCCAAAACAGAGTTAAGCACAAATCTGTCCATATCTCAAGCTCCAATCAGATACAATACTGCAATACTCAGGATAAACCATAGTTAGCTTTAAATAATGACATAATCGAGTAGCTCGAGGACCAATATCAGTGTATGAAAGCAGATGTGTATACATCTTGTTATATTTTTCACACTATTCGCTAATTGTCCATACAAACTAACCTACATAAGTAAAAGCCTAAGAGATTCATTTACACTTGATAAAAAAATACATACTGATTTGAAGTTACATAATGTATTGGAAGTTAATCCCCGTACTTGAAAAAACATGCATTTATGCAGAAAAACACTGTCTTTAGAAGTCTTGGCTAACAATTCACAAATATCAGTCACAGCGTTGATTTAGTTGACAGATGCTTGAGTACATTACCCGGCACCTACGATCTCTTGTAAGTTGACTGGTCCAGCAGGGTACAACCATACAGCAGTATGGGGAGTGGATCTGCCCACATCTTTCAGTTTCCTCCTTAAAGTTCTCATCACAAGCTTCAGTGAATACGTAATTTCTTGTCTAGCATTTACATCAAATCCTGAAACATTGTTATGTATTCTGAATATGCTTTTCAATACCTTCTTCAAATCACACAAGATATGCTCTTCCTATCCATTTTTCAAAGTCAGATGCGATTAAAAAGTGTTCACTTATGAAACATTAATAAACAGAGTTAAATGCAATGAAAAATAATGAGCTAACGAGGTCATGGTGTTAATAGGTCACATTGGCCACACAAATTACAATCTTTGGAACATTAACTTCTCTGATGAGCTGCCATGTTTATTTCAGTCTGCCTTTGTAGTTCATGCAGTGTTCACGTGTATCAGTCTTTATGGTAATAATAGAGGGAAACATTCCACGTGGGGAAAAATATATGTAAAAAACAAAGATGCTGTAACTTACCAAGCGAGAAAGCGCTGGTAGATAGACACAATAAAAAACACACAAGCACACACAGAAAATTTCAAGCTTTCACAACCCAAAGTTGCTTTATCAGGAAAGAGGGAAAGACGAAAGGATGTGGGTTTTAAGGATAAGGAGTCATTCCAATCCTGGGAGAGGATATATAAAGAAACTTCCACATGGGAAAAATATATTAGAAACAAAGATTCCAAGACTTACCAAGCGGGAAAGCGGGAAAGTAATTCTGTGTGTGTGTTTGTGTGTTTTGTTCATGTGCCTGTCTGCCGGCACTTTCCCGCTTGGTAAGTCTTGGAATCTTTAATATATATATATATATATATATATATATATATATATATATATATATATATATATATATTTCCAAGACTTACCAAGCGGGAAAGCGCCGGCAGACAGGCACAATGAACAAAACACACAAACACACACACAGAATTACTAGCTTTCGCAACCGATGGTTGCTTCTTCAGGAAGGAGAGGGAAGGACGAAAGGATGTGGGTTTTAAGGGAGAGGGTAAGGAGTCATTCCAATCCTGGGAGCGGAAAGACTTCCCTTAGGGGAAAAAAAAAGGACAGGTGTACACACACATATCCATCCGCACATACACAGACACAAGCAGACATATTTAAAGGCCTTTAAATATGTCTGCTTGTGTCTGTGTATGTGCGGATGGATATCTGTGTGTGTGTGTGTGTGTGTGTGTGTGTGTGTGTGTGTGTGTGTGTGTGTGTGTGTGTGTGCGTGTGTGCGTGTGTGCGTGTGTGCGTGTGTGCGTGTGTGTGTGTGTGTGTGGGTGTGGGTGTGTGTGTGTGTGTGTGTGTGTGTGTGTGTGTGTGTACACTTGTCCTTTTTTTTTCCCCTAAGGAAAGTCTTTCCGCTCCCGGCATTGGAATGACTCCTTACCCTCTCCCTTAAAACCCACATCCTTTCGTCTTTCCCTCTCCTTCCTGAAGAAGCAACCATCGGTTGCGAAAGCTAGTAATTCTGTGTGTGTGTTTGTGTGTTTTGTTCATTGTGCCTGTCTGCCGGCGCTTTCCCGCTTGGTAAGTCTTGGAATCTTTGTTTTTAATATATTTTTCCCATGTGGAAGTTTCTTTCTATATATATATATATGTTGTTGTTGTTGTTGTCTTCAGTCCTGAGACTGGTTTGATGCAGCTCTCCATGCTACTCTATCCTGTGCAAGCTGCTTCATCTCCCAGTACCTACTGCAACCTACATCCTTCTGAATCTGCTTAGTGTACTCATCTCTCGGTCTCCCTCTACGATTTTTACCCTCCACGCTGCCCTCCAATGCTAAATTTGTGATCCCTTGATGCCTCAAAACATGTCCTACCAACCGATCCCTTCTTCTAGTCAAGTTGTGCCACAAACTTCTCTTCTCCCCAATCCTATTCAACACCTCCTCATTAGTTACGTGATCTATCCACCTTATCTTCAGTATTCTTCTGTAGCACCACATTTCGAAAGCTTCTATTCTCTTCTTGTCCAAACTAGTTATCGTCCATGTTTCACTTCCATACATGGCTACACTCCAAACAAATACTTTCAGAAACGACTTCCTGATACATATATATATATATATATATATATATATATATATATATATATATATATATATATGTGTGTGTGTGTGTGTGTGTGTGTGTAAGGTAAGTCTTTCCGCTTCTGGGATTGGAATGACTCCTTACTCTCTCCCTTAAAACCCACATCCTTTCGTCTTTCCCTCACCGTCCCTCTTTCCTGATGAATCAACTTCTAGTTGCGAAAGCTTGAAATTTGTGTGTGTGTTTGTGTGTTTTTTTATTGTGTCTATCTATCAGCACTTTCTCGTTTGGTAAGTTACAGCATCTTTGTTTGTTATATAGAGCCTTTATGGTGAAATATATGTGTATATAGAAAACTTGAGAATGTATAATACGATACGTATCCAGAATCCCATACTGGTGACCCCGGACAAAAAGTTTTACGTCTTCCGCACCGGTCATATAGAATCAACAGGTTTCGCATCTGACATCATGGCTACATCACCGAACATTATTTACGAAGATTTGGAGGCCCAGCTCTTATGACCAGTCCAACACAACCCTCCGCCGTCAGTTATTTCGCAGATAATGGACAATGATCTACGATCTTCGACAAGGATAACATCTACTTTAGTAACTCCACAACGAACGAATGTTACGTAGTTACCTCAAACAATGGACTCAGGCTTTGTTTCGCCAGATTACCTACAACAACAAGTGAAAAGTGAAGTGGACAATCTACTAAATAGCGTGACGATCGATCACTCGTACGAAGTTCAAAGGGACTGAAATTTGCATACATGCTTTGATCCTCTACTCGCCACAACGTCGGTTACAGTAGTGCTGTGTGCAACGCCGCCATTTGTGCAAAACACACATGCTGTCATCTATTACCAAGCTACACAGCCCTGCCTTCCTCACAGATCACTAGCAGACATTTTTATGGATCCAGTTCACCAGAACAAACCACAGGATCAGCGGCCCAGTTTCGCGACCACATGGGTACGAGTGCACCCAACAGAGCCTCTTCACCCAGCAACATTGCTCGCTCCTTCCACAGTACCGTCTCCGACTGCCATGCCAGCCTTCCATGTCATTTCCGAATTGGACAATGTCAGTGCTATTACTGCAATTTCTGGTCCAGTTTATGGGCCCTTATTACGCGCGCCACTTGCCTGTTCGCTGCCACAGTACCGACCGTGCCTACCATGTCGTGTTTTTGGGTGTCTTCAAAGACAGTACAACCAGCCATTGTTCCAAACATCTACATCTACATCTACATCTACATTTACACTCCGCAAGCCACCCAACGGTGTGTGGTGGAGGGCACTTTACGTGCCACTGTCATTACCTCCCTTTTCTGTTCCAGTCACGTATGGTTCGCGGGAAGAACGACTGTCTGAAAGCCTCCTTGCACGCTCGAATCTCTCTAATTTTACATTCGTGATCTCCTTGGGAGGTATAACTAGGGGGAAGCAATATATTCGATACCCCATCCAGAAACGCACCCTCTTGAAACCTGGACAACAAGCTACACCGCGATGCAGAGGGCCTCTCCTGCAGAGTCTGCCACTTGAGTTTGCTAAACATCTCCATAACGCTATCATGGTTACCAAATAACCCTGTGACGAAACGCGCCGCTCTTCTTTGGATCTTCTCTATCTCCTCTGTCAAACTGATCTGGTACGGATCCCACACTGACGAGCAATACTCAAGTATAGATCGAACTAGTGTTTTGTAAGCCACCTCCTTTGTTGATGGACTACATTTTCTAAGGACTCTCCCAATGAATCTCAACCTGGCATCCGCCTTACCAACAATTAATTGTATATGATCATTCCACTTCAAATCATTCCGCACGCATACTCCCACATATTTTACAGAAGTAACTGCTACCAGTGTTTGTTCCGCTATCATATAATCATTCAATAAAGGATCCTACTTTCTATGTATTCGCAATGCATTACATTTGTCTGTGTTGAGGGTCAGTTGCCACTCCCTGCACCAAGTGCCTATCTGCTGCAGATCTTCCTGCATTTCGCTACAATTTTCTAATGCTGCAACTTCTCTGTATACTACAGCATCATCCGCGAAAAGCTGTATGGAACTTCTGACACTATCTACTAGGTCAGTTATATATACACTCCTGGAAATTGAAATAAGAACACCGTGAATTCATTGTCCCAGGAAGGGGAAACTTTATTGACACATTCCTGGGGTCAGATACATCACATGATCACATTGACAGAACCGCAGGCACATAGACACAGGCAACAGAGCATCCACAATGTCGGCACTATTACAGTGTATATCCACCTTTCGCAGCACTGCAGGCTGCTATTCTCCCATGGAGACGATCGTAGAGATGCTGGATGTAGTCCTGTGGAACGGCTTGCCATGTCATTTCCACCTGGCGCCTCAGTCGGAGCAGCGTTCGTGCTGGATGTGCAGACCGCGTGAGACGACGCTTCATCCAGTCCCAAACATGCTCAATGGGGGACAGATCCGGAGATCTTGCTGGCCAGGGTAGTTGACTTACACCTTCTAGAGCACGTTGGGTGGCACGGGATACATGCGGACGTGCATTGTCCTGTTGGAACAGCAAGTTCCCTTGCCGGTCTAGGAATGGTAGAACGATGGGTTCGATGACGGTTTGGATGTACCGTGCACTATTCAGTGTCCCCTCGACGATCACCAGAGGTGTACGGCCAGTGTAGGAGATCGCTCCCCACACCATGATGCCGGGTGTTGGCCCTGTGTGTCTCGGTCGTATGCAGTCCTGATTGTGGTGCTCACCTGCACGGCGCCAAACATGCATACGACCATCATTGGCACCAAGGCAGAAGCCACTCTCATTGCTGAAGACGACACGTCTCCATTCGTCCCTCCATTCACACCTGTCGCGACACAACTGGAGGCGGGCTGCACGATGTTGGGGCGTGAGCGGAAGACGGCCTAACGGTGTGCTGGACCGTAGCCCAGCTTCATGGAGACGGTTGCGAATGGTCCTCGCCGATACCCCAGGAGCAACAGTGTCCCTAATTTGCTGGGAAGTGGCGGTGCGGTCCCCTATGGCACTGCGTATGATCCTACGGTCTTGGCGTGCATCCGTGCGTCGCTGTGGTCCGGTCCCAGGTCGACGGGCACATGCACCTTCCGCCGACCACTGGCGACAACATCGATATACTGTGGAGACCTCACGCCCCACGTGTTGAGCAATTCAGCGGTACGTCCACCCGGCCTCCCGCATGCCCACTATACGGCCTCGCTCAAAGTCCGTCAACTGCACATACGGTTCACGTCCACGCTGTCACGGCATGCTACCAGTGTTAAAGACTGCGATGGAACTCCGTATGCCACGGCAAACTGGCTGACATTGACGGCGGCGGTGCACAAATGCTGCGCAGCTAGCGCCATTCGACGGCCAACACCGCGGTTCCTGGTGTGTCCGCTGTGCCGTGCGTGTGATCATTGCATGTACAGCCCTCTCGCAGTGTCCGGAGCAAGTATGGTGGGTCTGACACACCGGTGTCAATGTGTTCTTTTTTCCATTTCCAGGAGTGTATTTTGAAAAGCAATTGTCCCATAACACTCCCCTGTGGCACGCCAGAGGTTACTTTAACGTCTGTAGACGTCTCTCCATTGATAACAACATGCTGTGTTCTGTTTCCTAAAAACTCTTCAATCCAGCCACACAGCTGGTCTGATATTCCGTAGGCTCTTCCTTTGTTTATCAGGCGACAGTGCGGAACTGTATTGAACGCCTTCCGGAAGTCAAGGAAAATGGCATCTACCTGGGAGCCTGTATCTAATATTTTCTGAGTCTCATGAACAAATAAAGTGAGTTGGGTCTCACACGATCGCTGTTTCCGGAATCCATGTTGATTCCTACAGAGTAGATTCTGGGTTCCCAAAAACGACTCGAGCCAAAAACATGTTCTAAAATTCTACAACAGATCGACATCAGAGATATAGGTCTATAGTTTTGCGCATCTGCTCGACGACCCTTCTTGAAGACTGGGACTACCTGTGCTCTTTTCCAATCATTTGGAACCTTCCGTTCCTCTAGAGACTTGCGGTACATGGCTGTTAGAAGGGGGGCAATTTCTTTCGTGTACTCTGTGTAGAATCGAATTGGTATCCCCTCAGGTCCAGTGGACTTTCCTCTGTGGAGTGATTCCAGTTGCTTTTCTATTCCTTGGACACTTATTTCGATGTCAGCCATTTTTTCGTTTGTGTGAGGATTTAGAGAAGGAACTGCAGTGCGGTCTTCCTCTGTGAAACAGCTTTGGAAAAAGGAGTTTAGTATTTCAGCTTTATGCGTGTCATCCTCTGTTTCAATGCCATCATCATCCCGGAGTGTCTGGATATGCTGTTTCGAACCACTTACTGATTTAATGTAAGACCAGAACTTCCTAGGATTTTCTGTCAAGTCGGTTCATAGAATTTACTTTCGAATTCACTGAACACTTCACGCATAGCCCTCCTTACGCTAACTTTGACATCGTTTAGGTTCTGTTTGTCTGAGAGGTTTTGGCTGCGTTTAAACTTGGAGTGAAGCTATCTTTGCTTTCGCAGTAGTTTCCTAACTTTGTTGTTGAACCACGGTGGGTTTTTCCCGTCCCTCACAGTTTTACTCAGCACGTACCTGTCTAAAACGCATTTTACGATTGCCTTAAACTTTTTCCATAAACACTCAACATTGTCAGTGTCGGAACAGAAATTTTCGTTTTGATCTGTTAGGTAGTCTGAAATCTGCCTTCTATTACTCTTGCTAAACAGATAAACGTTCCTCCCTTTTTTTATATTCCTATTAACTTCAATATTCAGGGATGCTGCAACGGCCTTTAGATCACTGATTCCCTGTTCTGCTCTTACAGAGTGGAAAAGTTCGGGTATGTTTGTTATCAGCAGGTCCAAGATGTTATCTCCACGAGTCGGTTCTCTGTTTAATTGCTCGAGGTAATTTTCGGATAGTGCAGTCAGTATAACGTCACTCGATGCTCTGTTCTTACCACACGTGTGTGCTAGTTACATTTCCGCTCCAGTGATGCCAGAGCCCAGCATAAACTCCTGTGCAGCAGGACCGCAGGCCTTCCAAGACACGCCAAAGCCACCTTCGTCTCCACCTCCAGCAGGCCACCTACCCAAGCTGCCTCCCTTATATGAGGACAATCCAGTTTTGTGGTTTGCACCGGTGGAGCACCTCTTTGAGCTGCATCAAGTGACTGATGACAACTGCAAGTTCCTATGTTTGGTCACACACCTTCACGACCACTCGGATTTAATTTGTGATCTCCTACTTTTGCCTCCGCCACCACCGAAGTACAAGTTCGCCAAGAAAACTGACATGCCTGCTCGCCACAGGAATTGATAATTAAGATTCTGTACGAGGAGCACCTGGGGGACCGCACTCCATCAAAACTTTGGCGCCGCCTCAGGTTACTCATGAGTGAACACATGATGCCAGACATAACTCTGTGGGCAGTATGGTCTGCCAAGTTACCTACCGACCTATAGGTACACCTACTGCCACACTCTTTCAAGTCTATCAGTTCTCACATAGGCGTCGCAGACCACCTGTATGCGTTCCTGCACCAGAAACACCCAGCTCATCCCCCATTGCTGTGTGACACTGTACCTCCTGTTTACTGGCCGTCTGCAGGCAGGGGCAGGGCCCGTTCCGCCTCCACGCCTTCTATGCCTCCAGTCAGTACTTGTTTGGTCTCTCCTCTTTCCGAGTACTCAAGACTCACCCATGCTTCATACATCCCAGTTTACATCCAACAACAAGTCAACGAGGACAAGCCTCCCCCGGTATCACAGTCACCACCACCGCTACATCTGGCTCATCCGAACTGTTGGTACCACAAGAGTTTTGTTGCTGAGGCTAAGAAGTGCAGATTACCTTGCCAACACCCAAACACTGAACACAGGAACTAAGTGACGCCAAGTCCTACAGGGAACTTAACAGTCGCTAAGGCATTTGGAGGCAGGCATTCTACAGCCATCAGACAGCAATTGGTCTTCACCAAGTCACCTCGTCACCAAACACGACAGTTCTTTTCGAATGTTTGGTGATTGCAGACGTTTAAATGCTCGCACTGCACAGTCTTCAGTTTGATTGTCTGCAAACATGCTTATCACCAGATTCCCATAGTGACCGAAGACATTCCAAAGACTGTGATCATCACACCGCTCGGTTTGTTCCAGTACAACTTCATGCCATTCAGTTTAAAGAATACGGCACAAACATGGCAACGTTTCGTTGACACAATATTACGACAATTCGAGTTCTGCTTCACATACCTGCATGACATACTCATTTTCAGCAAATCGAATGAAGACCACGAAGATCATTTATCCCAGGTCCTCCAGACTTTGGCATCCAACAGTGTCGAGGTCAACAAAGAAAAATTCCAATTGTGTCAGTCTTCTGTGACATTTCTGGGTTACACTGTCTCCGCAGCCACCCCAGCTACCTACAAAGAAGTCAGACATTTGCTAGGTACTATAAATTACTAACCCGTCATCTACCTTCTTCCACCGCTGTGCAGGCCCCGCTGATGGACTCGCTCACAAGCAATAAAAACTTAGGGCATTAAACCAGTCCGTTGAGCTGAACCCATGCTAGAGGCTTTCAGGGCTCTTAAAACACCTTTAGCTTACGCATTTGTATTTGCCCACCCGACCAATCTGCCCATTTGTTCATCACTACGGACGCCAGCGATGCCGCGGTCGGGGCAGTATTACAACAGAGTAAAGGCAACACAGTTTCACCACTTCATTTCTTCTCCAAAAAACTGTCTACAGTACAGAAGAAATATTTCGCTTTTGATAGAGAGCTTCTGGCAGTGTACGACTGTCAAATATTTCCACACTGACATCGAGGGCCATCCTTTCTTCATTCTTACTGATCACAAACTGCTGGTGACGCCTTCTGCAACCCACCTGGATCCTACTGCCCCCACCCCCCTCCCCATCCCCCACCCCCTCCCGGCACTTCTGCCACTTTGACCTGGTCTCTCAATTTATTACAGACGTACGCTACATCAAAGGTACGGAGAACATCCCCACTGATTTCCTCTCGAGGATAAATGCCGTTTCAAGTATCGTCGATCAATCCTACCTTGGTACTCAACAGGCTTCGGATGAGGACACTCAAGGTTTGCTCATGGACCCCAAGTCTTTGCTCATGTTTACCAAGGCTAAGTTCCCTGGCATTTTGGACAAAGTTGGTGTGACTCTTCTAGAGGCATTTTGTGGCCTTTGCTCCTGCCCACACTGCACCGACAGGTTTTCAACGCCTTACATAGTCCCGCCCACCCCATCATCCAAGCCACCACTTGTCTCGTCACTGAGCTTTTTGTGTGGAAAGATGTGAAATGGAACTGTCAAACATGGGCACAGAGCTCCATTTCCTGTCAACAAAACAAAATAGGACGTCACACCTCTCCACCACTCAGCAAGTTTAACATCCCTAAGGGACATTTCAATCATGTACATATCAACCTTATCGATCCCCTGCCTCCGTCGGAGGGCCACAGGTATATCTTGTCCACAAGAGACCGAATATCTCGTTGGGTGGAAGCCGTCTACCCAACATCACAGCAGAAACTGCGGCCAAAGGATTCGTTTCTTCTTGGATCACAAGGTTCAGCTGTCTGTCCACCATCACAACCGACCAGGGTCGACAGTTCGAATCTGCACTTTTTACAAATTCTCTGTAATCTTTGTGGTATTAAAAAGAACCATACAAAAGCCTACCGCCCAAAAAACAGACGTTTAGTGGATCGATGGCACCGCACCCTTAAAACTGCACTCAGGTGCCACGACTGACTCTGGTCCGAGGCACTTCCTTGGGTGTTGCTAGGCCTATGTTCTACATTTAAACCAGATTTACATGGGACGATTTCTGAATTCGTTTTCGGCGAAAACCCGGTTTTACCTGGGGAACTAATTCTCCCCCAAGATCCCGGGGATTCCCTCTTCTTCCCAGACTTTATCGGAAGGATGTGTGCACACTTTACAAACACCCGGCTACACCCACCTGTCAGCCATTCCCCACCTGACACTTATGTGCTGACTGCACTCAGCTCTTGCTCACACGTCGTGCTCAGGGACGACTCTGTCAGAGAACCCTTACAACCCCCTTACCTCGGCCCCTTCGAAGTATTCCAGAGGGGCGACAAAACGTTCGCACTTTGGCTCACGCAGGCTGTCGTGGAGAGGGAAGAACTATACTGACATGAGGTCTGCAACATAACAAGGAATGAGAATTCAGAAAGCGGACATAATTAGTTTAATACTTAACTTTAATCTATTAATGATGAACGTCGCTCTTAACGGTACATGAGTCACAATATTATCTGTTCAGAATACATTCTTGAAGATAGTACTTATAGTACCTGAATATGGCTCCTTGCTAGGTCATAGCAAAGGACGTAGCTGAAGGCTGTGCTAAACTGTCGTCTCTGCAAATGAGAGCGTATGTAGACAGTGAACCATCGCTAGCAATGTTGGCTGTACAACTGGGGCGAGTGCTAGGGAGTCTCTCTAGACTAGACCTGCTGTGTGGCGGCCCTCGGTCTGCACTCACTGGTAGTGGCGACATGCGGGTCTGACGTATACTAATGGACTGTGGCCAATTTAAAGGCTACCACCTAGCAAGTGTGGTGTCTGGAGGTGATACCACATTCCTCCCCCGCAAATTGGTATACGGTTGTGGTATAAGGCCTCCGCCCGCCGTGGGGAGGACCCCATGTTGATGTATGCGACGAGGTGGGGAGCTTAACAACAGGCGAGGCTGTACACCCACACCGTGCCATTCGGAATGCAGGGAGCGAGGAAACGCCTGAAAACCTACTCCAGGGTGCACACCAACATGCGGTGTATGCGCCCGTAGAGAGACAGGAGGGGCTGAAGGGTTGACCTCCATCAGGCCGGGGCACCCGATGGCGAAGACAATATATTGTCCGGAGTGGGCAAGAGTGCTATGTCGGAGAACAATTGGTCGGCGGTGTGTGACACAGGGGGGGTGCCCGGCGGCTGTAGCGATGCGTCCACTGTGGGTGTTGCCGGTGGGAGAACAGGCGGCGGCACGTCGCCATGGGACAAAGTGGAAGGCAGCGTCACTAACACCTGGGGCTGAGGCGAGCCAGTAGATGGGTCCCCGGGGAGCTGACTGAAATTCTGCAGACATGAATTGTGGGCCTTTGTCGGAAACTATAGTCTGTGGAAGACCTTCAATGCAAAAGATAGAAGATAATGCTTGGATGGTGGCAGATGATGTCATGGAAGACAGCCGGACAACAAAAGGAAAATTACTGAATGAATCTATCACAACCAACCATCGAGCATTCCAGAATGGACCAGCAAAATCGTTGTGTAAGCGTTGCCAAGGGAAAGTGGCTTTTGGTCATGCAAAGAATTTCCGCGGTGGTGCTGATTGTTGTTCGGCACATATTTGTAATCGTGGCATCAATTCCAAACCAAGTACAGTGCTGACGAGCAAGTTGATTCGTTCTCACTATACCCCAATGTCCTTAGTGGAGAAGCTTTATGACAGAGGACTGTAACGAATGTGGGACCACGACCCTGGACTGATAATTATCAGAACGCAACAGCAAAAAAACCACATTGAACAAAAAGTCTCTCCTTGTGAGCAAAAAAATCGGCAAACCAACGGGTCTCTGATCCGTGACTTTGACAAGAGCCATTGCGTATCAACAAAACGCAGAACGGTAACAAGGACAGGGTCGGAAGTTGTGGCTATAGCTACACGACGAAAATCAATCGGAAACGATTCAAGCACATCATCAGTTTCTGAATCAATGAACATACAAGCAAGTTTGGAGGAATCGAATGCCGTGTCCTCATCAACAGGCAAACGGGACAACGCATCGGCGTTTCCATGCTTAGCAGTGGACTGTTACAAGATATCGTAGTGGTACTGCGAGAGGAAAATAGACCAGCAATTGAATTTCTGAACAGTACGTGGAGGTAAAGGCTTGTGCGGATGAAAAGCGATGTCAAAGGTTCGTGGTCTGTGATTATGGTAAAGTGATGACCCAACAAGAAGTCATGAAACTTATGTAACACCAAATACGAGAGCCAGTGCTTCTTTCTCGATCTCTGAATAATGTCTTTCCGCAGACGAGAGCAATTTGGACGCAAAGGCAATAGGGCGATCATGCGAGCCATCTTTGTGCACAAGCACAGCACCGATCCCAAAATGCGATGCATCCACCATCAACAAAAGGGGCTTCTGGGGATCGAATGGCATCTGTAAGTATGGGAAAGCAATACCAATTTCAACTGGCGAAAGACGCGTTCGCATTCCATTGTCCAGATTAGCGGAACACCTTTCCTTTACGGCCTAAGCGATGAAGCAGAGCTGAAATGGAAGAGGCATGCGGTGCATATCTATGATAATAGTTGATTTTTCCCAGCATACTCTGTAGCTGCTTCAAACTCTGCAACGAAGGCAAGTCTTGTATGGCACGGAGGTGCGTGGGACTGGGATGTATGCCTTGGGCATTGAGTACATGTCCCAGGTATGGCAAGTCACTAGCAAAAAACACACATTTGTCCTTCCATAAGCTAAGGCCATTTTGTCGCAAGACCTGAAATAATGTTCTGAGACTGGCTAAATGTGCTTCTTCTGTCTTTCCGGAGATCACAATATTGTCCAGATAGTTTGCTGCAGTAGGAACCATTGCACAAACAGTTTGTAGATATTGCTGAAACAATGCTGGGCTGCATGCACACCCAAATGGCAGTCATTTGAATTGATACAAACCAAGATGTGTGTTAACCACCAAAGCTCACTGAGATTCTTCGTCCACCAGTATTTGCAAGTATACATCTGCTAGGTCCAACTTCGAAAAATACGTGCCTGGGCACAGTTTGTCAAAAATATCTTCCGGGCGGAGTAAAGGAAAAGTTGCAATCACTAGTTGTGGATTCACTGTTGTCTTGAAGTCCACGCAAAGTCTCAATTTTCCTGAAGGTTTTGGCAAAATTACTAAGGGTGATGCCCAGAGAGAAGCCTGCACATGTTCAATTACACCTTGTGATTCCAAATTGTGTAATGTTTATGCGACCTCATCACGCATTGCGTGGAGAACATTGCGCTCGCTGAAAAATTTCGGTTGCGTGTTTACATTCAGTTCCAAATGTGCTTTATAGTTCTTAGCGCAACCGATGTCAGCAAATTCTTCACATAGACGAGAAACACTGTCTGAAGGCACAGTCTGATTTACTGATGGGACCTGATTTACTATAGACAAGTTAAACAACTGAAATTAATCGAAATCAAACAAGTTCACTGCAGAAAAAGAATGAATGATGTAAAATGACACAAGTTTTGTTAGTCCTTTGTATGTTGCAAGATGGCTGCACTGTCCTAACACAGGGATCTCTTGACCTGAATAGCTAGTTAACTTAACATTTGCGGCACGCAACAGAAGTGTGCCCAGCAGTTTGTAAGTGTCTTGATTGATCAGTAAAACTGCAGCTCTGGTATCGAGCTGGAATGGTATCACTTTGCCGTTAATGTCCAAGTCTACAAGAAGTTTATTGTCCTGCTGACGACAAGAGCAACTGTCTCGTGCAACATGAACTGACACTGGTACAAAATCACTCGCAACTTGACTGGAGTTCCGGCGATGTCAACGCTCACTATTTGCGGGATGAACACAGTCACTGTTAGAGAGAGTGGCACTGGGAGGAGTGGAATGGACGACATGAATTTCCATGGGCGAAGTTTCACGAGCCTGAGTATCCTTGGTTCGATTCCGATTCTGGCGTGAAGCAAAGGGCCTGGAATGGTTTTGAGTTTCTGATCCGAGCTTTTTCTGGCAAACACTCTGAACATGTCCTTTTTTACTACAGTAAAAGCAAATAGCTTGGCGTGACGGGCAATTCTCACACGAATGTTTAGTAGCACACCGCGGGCATGATTTGAGCACTGCATTTGCTTGCCGGTGCAGCAGACGTGGCTGAGACCATGGCGGCAGCGGTGCGGCTGGATGCAAGGGCTGTTTACTGCTCCGTGCAGCTCATCCAGCGGGCCGGTTAACCTGACACATGACTGATGAAGTTTCAAATGATTCCTGAACAAACTCAAGTGTGTCCTGCCGATCCAATATGTCCATCACTTGTTCCCTTATACGAACATCAAAAACGTATTGTGCAATTGCGTCACATACCATATTATCTGAATATGGGAGTCCACATTGTCACTCAAAAGCACAATCTCTAGTAAGGCCTTGCAAGGTTGCAACCCACTCCCGATTAGTCTGACCTGCCGTACTTTTTGTATGAAAGAAGGTATACCATTTTGCAACTACATTGACTGATTGTTTGAAATATGCATCTAATGCAGACAAATTTTCTTTGTAGGACAGAGTTACTATGTCACATCGGGGAAATAATTTGACTATCACATGGTAGGTTTGCACACCGACAGATGACAAAAGAAAAGGCTGCCGCTCATTACCTTGAATTCTGTAGGCGGCAAGATGGAATCCAAATTGGCGTGACCACTCTGTCCAGATTTCCAGTTCAGCACTAAAAGACCTGAAGGTCGGTGTAACTGCGTGTTGTGGCAACGTTAGCGGTGGAGCAGCAGCTGCTGCATCGTTTTGCATTGCCTGTTGACCCCGGACAAACTATCCAAGGGCATCCAGTAATGCGTGCGTCTGCTGATTCTGTAAGCGATAAAATTCGAACAGTACATCTGGAGATTGTAGCAAAGCCATTACACAACAAAATCAGGGTAGTCACAACGACATATGTCAGTATAGTTAAGAACACCATTTTTACTCCTCATCGCCAATTTTGTGTTAGCAGAAGAGCCAACACTGTGTTACGAGTGGAGGCCAAAATGCACACATTTGTGCTCACGTAGGGTGGCATGAAGAGGGAAGAACTACACTGATGTGAGGTCTGGAACATGACAAGGAATGAGAATTCAGAAAGCGGACATAATTAGTTTGATACTTAACTTTAATCCATTAATGATGAATGTTACTCTTGACGGTACATGAGTAACAATATTGTCTGTTCAGAATACATTCTTGAAGATAGTACTTATAGTACCTGAATATGGCGCCTTGCTAGGTCGTAGCAAATGACGTAGCTGAAGGTAATGCTAAACTGTCATCTCTGCAAATGAGAGCATATGTAGACAGTGAACCATCACTAGCAAAGTTGGCTGTACAACTGGGGTGAGTGCTAGGGAGTTTCTCTAGACTAGACCTGCTGTGTGGCGGCGCTCAGTCTGCAATCACTGATAGTGGCGACATGCAGGTCTGACATATACTAATGGACCATGGCCGATTTAAAGGCTACCACCTAGCAAGTGTGGTGTCTGGCAGTGACACCGCAGACATCATGATAAAAGATCACCCACAAACCGTTTCTCTACACAGGCTCAAGCCTGCCTTTGTAGACTCCGACACTCCTCTGCCGTCCCAGTCAGACTGCCTGAGAACATGTTCTTTTGACGAACCTGCTAACGAGTCCCTTCAACCTGCGGTTGGGTTTTCTCTATCCAATGATTCACCACCGCAGGTTGCGGGATCCTCAGACATGTCATCATCATCCCCATTCACAGGTTTTAAAGACATTTCTGGTACTAGAGATGCAAATGTCCCGTCCTTTGTTTTGCACTGCAACATACCACCTGACTGCATCGATGACGTGTCAATTATAATGTTAGATAATCGTGTGCTTGTACTGCTCACCGATAGCACAGACCTGACCCTCACCAATGAACTCAGTGTCAAGATAGTGCACAGCTTGTCCCTCCCACAAGAGTGTGACCTGTCATGTGTTCAAGCTTTCATTTCTTTGGACAGCTCAGTATGCATTCGGAGAAGGCACGCTCACACGCCACCTCCTCTCCCATACTGCTACTCTCGAGTTGGCCACAGCATCATCCCCCCCCCTCCCCCCTCCCCCCTGCTGGGGGGTAACGCAGATAGGCACAATCTGCCTATCTGCGACTAAGTGTTTCCACTGTATGGTGAGTAGCAACTTTCCTTTTCATAATATTGTTAATTTAATGTAAGGGCATCCAAAATCTGAATCATCATCTCTGTTATTACACACTTCATGTAAAAGATCACTTACAGTTTCATTAAATGCTACATCCACACTGTTTTTACAGGGTTTTATCAACTTTACTGGTGTCATGGCATTACTTTGGTTACTCATGTTGTCAGGTAAAGATTGGACACACTGAAAGGGGTTCCATTGCTCAACTAACATCACTTATTACAGATGGAACTTAAACTATATTACTATCAAAATTACACTTCCTGTTTAGAACTTCTTTCACTTCATTCTGCCAATTTGGATACCATTTTTGACTAACCATAGCTAAATTATTCCAGAATGCACATTTATCTATATTGTCATCAATCTGATCCCAACAAAGTACAAAAAGTTTTCACCTTTATTCTCTAGGCTTACTAATAACTCACCTTTACTGTTTGAATCATTACTCTGCATGAAATTAATGAAAAATTGCTTTGACTGGTGTGGTATTCCATGATGCTTACTTACATCATCACATACATCACTTACTTTATTTCTATTCACAAATAACTCTGAAAAGTCGTCATTCTTAAACTCCACAAATATGTGATACTCATCATTATCATCATCACCATCATACTATTCCAAAATTACTTCATCAACATCATTGACAACACAAGTCCCATTGCCATCAAAATCACACACCTCATCTACATTCATTTGCCGTAAGCTACCAGTCTCAGACTTACCAACCTCAGTTATTTCACAGCTCTCATTCACATCTACATAAAAAATACCAGCTAATACAGATCCAAAATAGTCATCACATGTTTTCCATACATCAATAACACTGTTTTCTGACCAAGAGAAAAAATCATTAGTACACACTACATCAAAATTCTTGTTACTCTCACATTATCCCAAAATTTTTGATCAAAACTAAATCAGAATCTGATATTCCTTCTGTTTAACTTCAGATACCTGTGCTACATTATCAATACTGTTATTATTGTCTAATTGTAGGTATAAATTGGGGGGGGGGGGTGTGGAGAGAGGGAGGTCCTGTACTTGTTGTGTTTCCTTGCCCCAAAACTGTGGATCTCAATTGAGGCGGACTGCTGTTTCCCGAGTAGTTACCTCTGTGCTTATTTCTCCTATTAAATTGCCCATGGTTATCCCCATTATTCCTATTCTGGTGATGTTCAAAATTTCTGTCTCTATTACCATTTTGACCCTGATAAAAGTTACCACTATCTCTGTTTCTGTACTTATTACCATTGCAATCTATATCATGGTACATGCTTCTTTCTACTAGTGTATCCAGCCTGTCAACATATCATAAAAAGTGTTCAACACAATTGTCAGGTCCGTATACTAAATCCCACTGCACTCTTTCTGGTAATCTCCTTTTGAGTGTATCAGTCAATGTCATTTCATCAAATAGTTTGTCAAGGTGTATTAATTTCTTAAGTTGATTCTTACAAAACTCTTTCAGAATACCATCCCTATTCCTATAATTAGAACCATTCAAAAATTCACTTTTAATTTTCCCCTGTTCAGCTTCGAACCAAAATTTATTTAAAAGCTTTTTGCGAAACTTTGATATGCCTCCCAGTACCTTGAATTTAGATTTACCCAAGACAGAGCTTCGTCTTCAAGACATCTTTTAACAAATTTAATTTTTTGATTGTCACTCATGTCTTACACAAAACTATCTCTACAGTGGTGCATCCACTGGATGTAAATTGTCTGATTGAAAACTTTTAATTGGAGTGTTGGACACCATGCAGTACCATTGTTAGAATACAGATTGTGAATTCAATTTTCCTGAACTTCTGAAAATTTTTGATCTAAAACATTTATATTAGTTTGCATACTAGTTTCAACATTAAAATTTTTTGAGCTAATCTACTGAAGTTTTGTTCCATTTTTTCCTCTATGGCCTTCTGTTGAACTCTGACATCCCAAACATTCTTCGTTTGTTGTGCAGAATGGGCAACTAACTCACTTTCCAAAACAATAAATTTATTTTCTAAGACATCAACTTTTCCATTCACACTTTTTAATCCCTATGACAACCCATTTTTTGCACTGAAATTTGCTATTGTTATCTGTCTTCATTTCCTCTAATTTTGCCAAAAGCAACTGCAAAATATCAGTTTTCACTGTTTCTTTGCTGTCTACACTTTCACTTGGTTGAAACACGTCTTGGCTGGGTCCTATAGCTTTCACTTCATCACTACTACCCTCATCTCTATTAGTTTTCCTTATCAATCACACATGTCCATAAAAAAAAGTATCACAAATAGTTTGTACATATCTTTTTTTTATGTCCCATGTCGTAGCCGTAAAGTCCTCTTTCAATTGATCTGGTCCACCATTGTCATTACGACTTTGTTGAGCAGTTCTCAGGTCTTATTTCTTCACGTGATCGAGACTTCATCTGTAAATAAACTTAAAATGACACAAATCACTGTCCTTCCTTTCCTTCCTTTTCTGCAACAGACAAAACTTGATTGTCAGTCAACTGATCCCAGATGACACCCACAATTGTAATCTTACCCTTTCACAAACCACCATTAAATTTCCAGTCTCTTCATTAGTTCCAAAAGCTTTGAGAGGCGTAGGATACACAAAATACTTTTTTTACCTGTCTTCATTTTCTTGTTGTTGGGTGCAGTTTGTCTAGGGGTAGATTCATGAGGCCGAATTTTTTTTAACTTTGTGGGTTCCAGTTCACATAATAACTGATAAGGATTTGCCTGTCTTACTCTTGAATTTTATCTTTTTGTCACATTTTTTCAATATCAGACTGTCTTTAAAATCTTGATTTCTATAACACCACAAATTACATTTTTATTGCAAATCATAAAAATGCGTCTGATTCTGATGTACTCACAATATTCAAAGGAAACAAACAAAACAGTTTACAAAATTTCTTGACAAAAGAAGAATGTTCACAAAGTTATATCATTATTTTATAAATGAGTCCAGAAATAAATTTAATAAATATCATCAGATTGTGTCAATTAATAATACAAATTTTAAGCCTGCCAGATATTTCGTAATTTCAAATATTTCTAAAACAAGAGTACTTTTAATTGTATATACAGAGATAGTACATATCAATTGTAATAAATTACTTTCTTTTCATATATTTATATATAAAAATTTATATATTTTATATAATGCTTCGGAAACAAAATCATATGAAATTCTCTTAGTTAAACAGCTGAGATAATATCCACCTGTACAAGATTCAAACAGAGGAGGGTCCCGTTACAACCACTTTCCAGCAATTATGATTGATGAAGTCTGGCACAGAGATGAAGTAGCACAGAACAGCGTGTCCATACCTATCTAAAAGCTCATTCAAACTCAATGCTCAGCTGGTGGAATTTACAATGGCTGCCAGAGTTGACATTCCCTGTGTACTAAGTTTTGCACCACATATACTGCCAAATCAACTACAAATTTAATCAAATTTTCTTCTTGCCAATTTGTTAATGCAAAATAAGGATTTCCTTTTATTTGGTGTCCTTCCTAGTGTTGCATTTTAATGGCTAGCAGTGTAGTGAGGGGCCCACATCTGTTCAGGAGCAGTTCAAGAACATTTTTGCACACAAGCAACTTAGCATTTGGCACACTTCCCTCTTTTTTCTTGTTCACTTTCATTCATGTTAGTTTTCACTACAAATTTTAATACACTTTGCACACAAACCTTGTACCTGGGCACCCCTCTCAGCTTGGCACCACACATGGCCTCCACTATTTGTGATACATCCTGTACAGAAATCTCACAATTGTGGTGCTCAGGTTCTCCTCTGAACTTGGTGCCCCAAATGGTTGGATGCATCACTGTGGCCTTAATCTGGCCTTGCATCTATGTCCTGAAAACCAGTTGGATTTAAAAATAAGTTGTCAACTCCTGTTAAACTAAGTCCTTCTGTTCCTGTTGGAAGATCAAACCAAAGCTGAACACAGAAAGGCTAAAATTCTGCCAGGATCAGACATAAAATGAAAATGATGAGAATTTGCTTTCACATGTACCTCTTACCCTTTCAGAAATTTTAAAACCAACAACTGTGTAGTAATTACCAAATTCAAACTTTTGCCATTATTATGTTTCTCTGATCACTGCAGCTTCACTTTACAACATTTTAAATGAAATGAAGTGTGACGAGGGCCTCCTGTCGGGTAGACCGCTCGCAAGTCTTTCGATCTGACGCCACTTTGTTGACTTGCGCGTCGAAGGGGATGAAATGATGATGATTAGGACAACACAACACCCAGTCCCTGAGCAGAGAAAATCTCTGACCCAGCCGGGAATCGAACCCGGGACCTAAGGACTGGCAGTCTGTGGCACTGACCACTCAGCTACTGGGGGCAAACAACATTTTAAATAGTAAATCATAATTATAATGAATTAGTGTTCTCTTAGTTAATTTGCTTCAAATAACTTCTAATGTTTTTATGTAATGATGAACTACTATTACATAAGTGAGTACAGATACTGGGTCTGAGCAATCACTAACCTTTTACTAAGCTAACAGCTTTAAGCATCATCATTTATTGCATTCATGGGATTTTAAGGCCTCCAGCAGAAAAGAAGAGGAAAAAATGCACTACAAAAATAAAAGAAAAAACTACACACTATGAAAAATTATAAATGAACACATTAGAAAAAGCACAATAAAAATGGAAGTCAATCAGTCACAACAGAGGAGATATCTACTGCAGTCCATTGTTCCCAGTCTCTTCTTTTATCTTCCACTGCTGTCAGCATCACTAATTCAAGGCTTAATACTATTCAATCCTGCCATCATGTCCTTGGACATCCCCTTGTCCTTTTCCAGCAGGCTGAGAATGGAGAACTCAGTCAGGGAGGAGTCCATCAGCTTGAAAGTTGCAGCCTCTTCTTCCCTAATATTCAATTAATGTTTGGCTTTTACAATCCTATGTGTGAATCAGCAACTTGTTCCATGTCTCCAATACACATAATTTTTTCTTCATTTCCATACTACATTTGCATACCAAACGCTCATTATTCATTTGTATCTGATAGAGATTGATTTACAAAGCTTCCATGTGATTATGTGCTGATTACATCAGTGGTTAGGGCGTAGTGCATGTTTTCTTGTTATATTTTCTTCTGCTCATAAGTGCATTTACTTTTTGGTCTTGGAAATTTCCTTTCATCACACCAGGCTCTAGCTCAGTAGTTGGCCCACTGGTTTGGGGGAGACCTTAGGTAATAGTGTTAATGAAGCTGCGAGGAAACAGTGATTACCTGAACACTAGGCCATCCCCTAACACTGGACTCACAGGTAACTGGAGGAGCCTCACCTTAATCTCTCTTGTACAGTGTCATTACAACTGGAGGCTAACTTTCAGTTTGTGGTCGGCATTGTGAATAGAGAAACGAGACACAGGTAGTCCAAGCTCTGAGGAATCCACACATTACGAACACCTTCCATTGTGTTTGTACACTTAAGACACTGTCCACAGAAGCCTAACATTTTGACATCTGGAATTCATTGCTTCTAAAAGTTGTAGAGACAATGCCATGTTTAAGCCTGTTGAAATTCTGAGAGTTTGCCAACAAATAAGCCTTCCCGAGATGAGATGTTTACTTTATGTCCACTCTCTGAATTCTCAATGTGGATTGGTGAATACATTTTAACTGCAATATAGCTTAATGCAATAAGCTGGAATTTTCTGCATTATTCATTCTTTAATGTTTCTAAATGTAGTGCAACATATAAAATTTCCATGTGAATCTTACAACCTTGTTTTGAGTACAAAGAAGAGTTCTTTTTCTGGTGCCAAAGCTTCTAATCTCCAGAAAAAACAATACTGAAACATTTGGCTTACTAATCAGTTCTTTATATATTGTTACATTATTTGAATTTAGGTTTTGAAAACCACAACAGGACACATTTTTTATCACACATAAAAAAGCTTTATTCAAACAGTACATAGTGACATTCATCTCCTAACAGTAACCACTGTATTACATAATTAGTAAATAGCCTACATAGTAATAGATTGTGAGCAATTAATGAGAATTTAAAAGAAGATCTGTCAGTTGCTTTGCTGTGTACATAAGATACTAATCTGCATTGTTTTTGTGTAAGTTTAAAATAATGTTCATCACTGATAAGTAATATAAACCTCTTATTAATGATAGTAGCTAATGTAATCTGCAGGCAAGTTATTACAGCTGCATCTTTGTGATGACTCATTTCATAGCCTTCAATTATAGTGGTACTTAAAGAACATAACATGTGAATAAATGATTCTGTTCTTTTACTTCATTTTAGTTGTTGTCATACTTTTTGATGTTCTGATTTATTAGTCCTATTTGTCCTTTCTTTGTAGAAAAGCAGTTTTGAACCACATCTCAATGAATGAGTAGATGTATAAGTTCGAGTACTGAGCCTAACGGGGTGAGAACACATTACTATGAGGCATATTATGGTTTGACTTAACAATAGCATAAAACAATCAGTGTTTATTTAATAAATATTAAGTGACACTGCTGCAGTGTGAACAAAGAGTGTGCAGGTAAATATGTTAAATCACACACACAAATAAATCTTTAATTTTTAAGTATTCCTCTTGTTTCAGCATTTTGCACATCAGCTGGAAATCTTTTATTTAATTCAAAGAGCTCTGGTGATTTGTTCAGGTGCTTAACTTCTCACGTGATTAATGTCATTACTCAGGCAAGAATACTTCTCACATATATTTTTGCATGCATCACAGCATTTCAAGGATTCACCAGTGTCAAAAAGCTGCAGGAAGCCCTATGACTGTGTTACATGATGAGTTATGTGTGGCAAATAGGATATTCTTAGCTGTGACCATAGGTGGGGGCAAGGAACTTCACAGGTTTCACAGCTGTTGTGGACTTGCAGGTGGCTGCACTCCATACTGAACTGGGTATGGAGTGCAGCATATCAGGTAAAATGATGTACAACAAATTATCAAATGGTAGTGCAAGTTATATGAATAATGCATCTGTACCTCTGTGACACCTTTGACGATACATAATTCAAATTGAGAAAAGTTTAGAACTCTGCATTTGTGAATAGAATGTGTTATTT
Source organism: Schistocerca gregaria (assembly GCF_023897955.1). Lineage (NCBI taxonomy): Eukaryota > Metazoa > Arthropoda > Insecta > Orthoptera > Acrididae > Schistocerca > Schistocerca gregaria. The sequence goes on along the minus strand of NC_064920.1, from coordinate 1,045,183,201 downwards.
CATAGGGAATTTTTGTGGATGTTTAGTGTGTCCACATAAATTATTACAGAAGTAACTATGCTGCCATATTAGTCTCACTGTTTGGTTTCCCTAATTATGTTTGGCAACCAGCTGTTTTTAATACAATTATGCAACACAATCGAGCATTTGTTTTCTTATTATAATTGTGTCTGTTACATTTGAAAATAAAATTGTGTCTAATATTTGAAGTAGCTTCTGGTAGCACTAATTTATTATGTAAATTGTAATGCTACATCACGTTAAACTGCATCTGCATTGAGAACCTATAGGGACTGCAATTGATATATGTAATATTTAGAAGTATAACAACAATATGAAAAGCATACATTACTATTCATTACATGAATCTTGTTTTCAGTTTGCCTGTCTGCCACGCAATGTGTGACCAGTGTGACCAGTAGCAGTTTATCCTTTTCATATTGTTGTTATTCAATCCCAGATTTTCCATTGTTTGATTTTGATATTAAAAAATATATAGCTATTTTTGTACTACATAATATACACATCAAAAGATGCTGCATTCAGAAGTCTGTTGCTATTAATTATATTAAGTAAGTTTATCCAGGGTTGTACAGTTCACTTATTTACTTTACTGAGGATGGTGAAGTCTTTGCAAAAATTACAATTTTTTTCTGTGGAGAAACTGCTATTGCTTACTATGAATATATATCCTGTAAGTATACATTCTTACACATAGTTATAAATATCTCAATTACTTGAAGAGTCACCAGCAGAGTGTTCACATGCATGTATTATAGGAAGGAAACTCATTAGTATCTCTCTTTCATTACCGCATTAATTTAGACAGCACTGAATGTTAACTTCAATGTTTCAAAAATCTTCTTAATTTTATTTTCTATAAATTGTTAATATAAAAGAGACCAGAGTTGTTGATAAACTCTGTAATTAACATTCTCTCATTGTGATTTCAGGGTTGCATTTGAAAATACGTCTTTTAGTGAAGCTCTTTTCAGTTTCATACTATTTTGGCAAAATAATTAGGCAATTCTTTTCAGCTGACTGTGTTGAAATCATGCTACTGTAAAACGAGTAGTGTTGGGACCTTAGGTAGTGGGAGAAAAAAAAAACCTCCAATTTCTAACACCTGGAATTAATTTGCATTTTTTAAAATTTATACATAGTTTGCATTTTGTATGCTCTTTATTATGTAAAGGCAGTATGTCTAGGGGTATCATGGTTGTAGTTGATAAAACCCTTCTGTTTCTGGAGCATTTTGGCAGAATACTGTGCATGAATAGTGGTCCATTGCCATCCAAAATTGGATGAATTTTGATAGCCATTTTTCAGTACAAGTAGTCTGTTAAGTTGTTTGTTTTCAATAAGTGAGAATACATGTATGTATGGGGCAATCAGAATTGTGATCCATTTTCCAAAATCAATTTCCTTGAATAGGATTTCTCTAAATTTCAAAATAAAAATGTTCGCCAATATGCTCAAAAATGTAATGTTGCAGGTAATCCTTCCCTCCCTTTATTTTACCCTTATTACTTATGCTATCAAAACTAGGTCTCTTTAATATTTGTAGATGTGTTAGCAATACAAGCCACTTTAAGACTGAAACTAACAAATTTCATAATTTTATAATTTCAGCAGGACTCACATTTCAGACGCTGCTGTCATTATTGTTGCTGCTTAGTGTGGACGGTACAGATGAAAGTGTCTCACCCACAGCTTCTTTCAGCACTATTCGTCAGGATGATATTTGTGCCAACTACAATGGACGCCGCCTATATCTTGAGTTGGGTGAACGAGGTATCTTGACAGCTCAGAATGTCTCTTCATCACTAGTGAATAATGGAAGGCCTTCCTACACCGGCAGTACTGCTGGAACTGTACCTGGATATCGGAACACTAGCTCACATGAACAGTGCCGGCTTGAACTGATCACTTGCCCATCATGTGTAGTCAGCATCACTTTTCGACAACTGGGCCTGCCCCACAGTTGTGGTGGAGCCAATCTTGTTATCGACAGGTACTCATACTTGAACAGCCAAAAATTATTTGTATTATACCTAGTTCACTCCTATAGTTAGAAAACAGAAATCAGCTGTGTACACACCTGTAGATAGTGTGCCTCCATGGCAACTGGGCCTGCTCCACAGTCTAGATCTACATCTACTCTGGGATTGAGATGTAAGTATTTGGCAGAAGGTACATAAAACTACTTCCAGACTATTTCTTGACTGTTCCACTTTTGAATAGCGTGTGAAAAAAAAAAGAATGCCTAATGCTCTCAATGTGAGCTCTGATTTCTCTTATTTTATTATAATTATCATTTCTCTGTATGTAGGTTAGAGTCAAAAAAATATAATGGCAATCAGAGTAGAAAGTTGGTGGCTGAAATTTTGTGGGAAAAAAAAGACTTCTGTTTTAATGATTGCCACCCTAACTCGCTTATCATATCCATGACACGTTTCTGCTCTATTTCACAATAACACAAAATAATCTTCCCTTCGAGAACTTCTTACATGTCCTCCATTAATACTCCAGAAAACTAAATAACAGCAATGTCTGTAAACAATCTAAGAAGCTACTTGGGCTGAAACTATGTTATTTGTAGTGTATGTAGTTTACTGTTATAGCTAGAAAACAAAAGTCAGCTGTGTAGATGCCAGCATGTAAAGTGCCCCCAATGCAAAACAGTAGAACCTACCTACTTAATAGATGAAGATTTAAGTTGGGCATAGAATGGCTCTGATGTTATTTGATGCCACAATTTTAATACTGCCATGTAAGCTGTTAGAAAGGGGAATGCGATACCTGAAGATGATCTTAAGTTTGAAACTGATTGTGGATAAAAAATTATTTGGCAGCAGTTCTTGGTGAATGAAATTCAACTTTCTTCAAAAACATGGATAACCTATTACAAAAGTGAAGCAAAACATCAGTTAATGCAGTGGTGCCACTAAACCTCACTAAAGCTGAAAAAATTTCCTGGATTTTAGGCCATCATGTAGAGTCACTGTTTTCCTGATTTGAAAAATTTCTTTTATTTACGTTTGCAGCTAGATGCTATTCCTGCCATTACAGTCATCAGCTGACATAAACAAGGGAATTTATGTGTGTCATATATCTGTGAACTGGATAAACTTTGTTCTGCCTTTTATCATTTTTAAACTGTTTGCGTGGAGACTAAAAACCACACACAGGCTGGCTGTTTGTTAGTCCGCTGGATGGATTCAATCCAAGCCAGACTCACCTCAGCATCTCAAAAGCTAGTGAGCTGCCCATTAAGCTAAATGAGCAAGTAAACCATTCTGCTTCCTCAAGTTGAAAAATGATGGGACGATAAGGACAATAACATGTTTGAGTTCATGGAATGTGTGTCAATAGTTATAGCTATCACGTACTACAAAATAATCACCAAGATCAATTACAATCTAAAATCAATGCCGAAGGAAACTGTCATCTGGGATAGTCTCCTCCAGATAACACACTGCTGACTATACCAAGTACAAGATTCAACACATCTGTTGGGACCTTTTTGACCTCCCACCCTACAGTCCCAGCCTTGCACAAGGTGACTGTAACCTCTCCTTGTCTTAGGAACAATTGCATTGTGAGCAGCAGTTTGAAGATGAAGAGAAACTGCTATTGTCAACTGGTTCATTTACCAGGCAGACAACTTCTATGCAGAGGGCTGAAGACACTAGTGAAACATTACAGAATTATGAAAAGGATAGTTGCTACTCACCATATAGTGGAGACACTGTGTTGCAGATAGGCTAAAAAAAGACTATCAGGAAATTAACTTTTGGTCAACAAGGCCTTCATCAGAGATAGAACATATACACACAGTGTGGCCTCAGCAGCCAGAGACTGTGGTCATATGAGCAACAGTTGTGTTTGCTTGTGTGTGTTGTGTATACTTATCTCCAATGAAGGCCTTGTTTCCTGAAAGCTCATTTTCTGACAGTCTTTTTGTTGTACCTATCTGCGACTCAGCACCTCTACTATATGGTGAGTAGCAACTATCCTTTTCTTAATACATTCCATCCTGGATTTTCCATTATTGAAATGCTACAAAAAGCACTGAGAAGTGATCATATGTAATGTTAAGAGGGTCTGTAGAAAACAAAGAAACTCCTCCCATGAGTTTAATCTGTTCCCTGTTCAAGTTCAGTGATACAGAATATCTCTTGAAACTGGCTTCGGCATCATTAGCTTGCCACATTTTTGTTTTTGGATCAGAGTTCAGTATTCTACTCTCCAATCCTCTGACAAGGCCTTTGAATTCTGTGCTGTATAATCTTAAACAAAGTCTTTGGAGGGGCATCCTGAAGTTTTGGTACCCATTTTGACACCTTTATGGTCTTGTAGATCTCGTCCACTGTCTTGACCAGCAGCTTCGCTTCTTCTTATAGATATCTTGGGCGCCATTTCCTTAAGCTAATCCACTGTTCCTATTCCCTCACAGCCAAAGATAAGAACACCTTTGTCCGGATAGACCCTCCTGAATTTGGGTTCTGGACTAGTGCCCTCCCCAATCTTTTCAAAGGATTGACATTGACCAGAAGGTGTCCCTGTTGAATAACAGCCATCCTGAAAACCACAATTGCAGTAGTATAGGTCTGTTTCCCTATTTCCTCCCTTGGCTTTTTCCGGATCCATTTATCCTGAGAAGTGGGACTATTAGACTTATCTCTTGTTCTCTTGTTCCTGTCTTACAAGATCTGGTTATCCACTTCACACTGAGATGTCTCAGTTTCACGACCTTATTGTTCCCTCCTTTTACATTTAGGAAGACATTCTTTACCTTCTTTTTCTTTTTGTTCCTTGAGAAGTTTCATCCTCTGAGCCCCAGACAAAAATTTGACCTTGACCTGATCCAACTTCTCAGTAATTAAATTACAGTGATTCAAAAGAAAAACATGTTCTAAGTGCTGCACATTACTCTTGAAAAAGAAAAAAAACTTGTGCACCCGAACGCATTTCACCTCAATTACTTGGCATCTTCAGTGGGTCTCATATTAGCATCTAATTCATCATTTCTAAGCCAAACAGCTTTCTCTCTGGTTCAAACTGGTTGAAAGTTTACACTTTCTCTTTTTGTCACTGTTTTCAATATACCGGTATAGCAATTTAACTACCATTTTTATGTAATTGTTTCCCCTCCTTGGACTGGTCTGTTGCCCAATGCAATGGTGGAAACAAGTTCCATCAATTCCACCCCCAATACGTGTTTCATATCTCATCAAGTCTCTCAGTTTTTGTTTATTTTCCACATTCTCCATTTTGGTTCCCTGAGAAATAGGGATCTATTCGGTTGATACTATGGAACCTTAGGCAGTGCAAGGGTAATTACTCAGTGTGGTTACCCACTATCCGTGAGGCTCTGTTAACAACACATCTTCCCACACCGCTTTGCGCAGATAACATCACAGCTTGGGATGGATATCTGGGAAATTAAGAAAGGACTATGGAACTGAATATGAGAGAGTTGGGACATTGTGGGATAGTTTTCATTTAGCCAATCTGCTGAGGCCTGTCCAGTATGAGAAACTCTGTCAGTAGCTGTGCTACAGCCAGCATAACCCACAGCTTCGTGCAGACAGAGGAATTTTTCTGCTTGCATGTAAGGACTTCAACAAGGCAGTGTCTCATGACGAGGATTGGCAGCCTTGATCACAGTTTGATCTATTTGAACAGATAAGTAGTTTGCACTCTACTACCATCATCAGATCTGTAAGGAGAAAATTAAAGTAAGGGTATCTCAGAACCAGTGAAATGTGAACATGATGAATCTATTAAATATACATGGAAAATATTTGGTGCGACGGTCGGTAAAGAATCAAACTGTCTGTGCATGCTTTACACCTACCTTCACTGTATAGAAGAGCCTGAAAACTATTTGTATGGTCAGCCAGAAAGTGATGAAGAACATACTGACCATAATTTCCAGTCTGTCTGTGCTTGATTTATACCTACTTTCACCATGTACAAGAAACTGAAAACTATTTCTGCAGTCAGCCAGAAAGTGATAAAGAACATACTGACCATAATTTCCAGTCTGCAAGTCCACATCACTCATTGTATGCACTGAAAGAAAATGTTCCTACTTGCTATTTACTCACCCGGATCAGGAATAAAGACTATAAATCAAAGTTTCAAGTTTTGACTGATTGAAATGAGATGTGTTCAAAAAGTAAGGTGACTTTATATATTCATCAATATTAATGTTGTACCCTTCAAAGTAATGCCCCTCAGATACAATACACATGTGCCAATGCTTCTTCCAATCCTCAAAGCACTCCTCATAAGCCCTTTTTGGTACAGCCTTGAGTACTTCCAGTGATGCAGTTTTTATTTCCTCAGTCATTGAAAATCTTTATACTTTCATTGGTCTCTTCAGTTTTTGGAACAGGAAAAAGTCACAGGTTGCCAAATCCGGTAAATATGGTGGCTGGGACATGGTGTGTTGTGTTGTTTTTGGTCAAAAAATCACTCACAAGCAACAATGAAGAAGCAGGTGCATTGATGTGATGCAAAAGCCATGAATTGCTTTTCCACAATTCTGGACTTTTTAGCGTGCTGCTTCTCACAAACAGCTCATACTGCCAAGGTAATACTCTATTGGTTGTAAGACCTTGAGACAAAAATTCATGATGCACTATGCCACGGTAATTGAAATGAAAACAGTGATCAAAACTTTGACATTTGATCTAACTTTGCATGCTTTTTATGGTGTTAGCTCTCCAGGATGCTTCTATTAGGATGACTGGGCTTTGGTTTCTACCATAAACCCATGTTTTGTTACCAGTTATGACCCTTTTGAGCAAACCAGGACAATCATTGACATGATTCAAGAGCTCCTGAGTAGTGCTCATGCGACGGTTCTTCTGATCAGAACTGAGAAGTTTTGGAACAAACTTCACTGACACCTGTCTTATGCCCAAAACATCCGAAAAAATTGTACAACATAAGGCGACCAATACACCAACATCCTCAGCAACTTCTCTTACAGTAATTTGATGATTTTCCAAAACATTTTTCTTTACAGCTTCGACAATATCATCTGTTGTTGATGTGCTGGGGCATCCAGAGTGAGATTCATCATTAGCATCTTCTCAGCCATGTTGGAAGAGCATGTATCACTTGTAAAGATTTTTATTTCGCATGTTTTAGAGCACTTGATTCCATTTTTCAAACAAAATTTGATGCAAATTCTTTGCTCCAATTTTTATAATAATCAAAAATCGCCAGACACACTAAAACACATCTAACCTTTCTATCTGTCAAAAACAAATGAAGTATGCTGTGCACTTGAAACTGAACATTTGTTCAGGACATGTGTACCAACATTAAAAAAATATATAATTCAATAATCGAAGGTACATTGCCCGCACAATTTGAAAAGTCATCTTACTTTCTGAACAGCCCTCGTATACTCAGTAAAAGCTCAAATGCACAAAATATAATAAAATTCCTAATGATAATAATAATAATAATAATAATAATGTCTCTATTGAAACAGTACTATTAACAGTTCAGAGGTGACCTCTAAGGGAAGTTACAGGTAAAATGGTCTATTGCCTTGACTTCTAACCACCGAAAGTTAATTGCTTGCCTTAAAAGCAGAAATTAATCTTGTCACTTGTCATGCAATTTTTTCAACATTACAGCAGCACACAAACAGCTATTGCCATGAAATCTAAGTGATCCAGAATGGTGTACAGACCTCATGAGCTCACTTCCTACTTTTACCGAAAATGCTTTTGGTAGGTGCCTAGCTCTGGTATCATCCAAAGCACAGCACATGCAGGTGTTTGACTGACATGGTCAAATTGATATCTTGGTGCAAAGTGTCTCTCTTCACTGCCTCTCTGGCCATATTTATATACGGGTGCAGCCAAAGGGAACATCTGCTGTCAACTTCGTTGGGTACAGGTAGCAGCACCTAAACAGTCCCTTTCTTGGGCACATATTAATTAATCACCATGTTATTCATTAGTTTACAATCTTCTTAGTTTGTATATAAATAGAGTTAAGTTTGCTTTAGTCAGTGAAAAAGTTTTATTGCAATTGCATTTAATTTTAGAATGGAACTGACAGTAGAACATGAGATCTAAACTGCCCTTTTATGATTCCTTGTAATGATTGTTATTTACAATAAAGTCTTTAAACTAGGCACAGCTGTATTATTTGATTAATGTAATCAAGTGCTGTAATTAGAACTTTATATTATTAATTCAAATAATACTTAATCACCATGAACAAGAACATTTCTGTTCCAAATTTAGTTTTTAGCAAATAAACTGAAAACTATTAGAGGTAGCTTATTGGTGTCACAGATACAAACTGAGGCTACAAACAAAATTTCATGTTTCTCAGTCCAATGTTTAGCATCTTCAATTTTTCGAAAAATGATTTTGACCAAAATATTGCTCTGTTCTAGTTGAGACTTGTAACTTTTGATTGTGACATACATTTGTACATTCTCAACAGTTTCTCACCTTCTAGCATCATTATTTAATGTCACTTATTTTTTTCTTAAAATAATATATTTAGCAAAACATGTTCATTTGGTCATTCTGAGACTTCACAATCTCAATATTAATATACTGAAAAAGTTTGGAAAAGCTGTTTTAAGTTTTAATTTACCTCTTAGATTATGGTGCCATCTTTTGTATGCTAAGCACAGGCACTTTATGATGACATGACACTAGCAGTAGTATGTACTATTAGCACACATCATCATAACACGCCTGTTCTTACCGTACAAAAGATATCTTACTTACTCTTTATCTACTTACTCTTTATTGGAGCTGTTTAGTTATTGGTAGACCCACAGGAAATAAAATTATTGACTTGTTTGTTCCATTGCTCAGAACAGACTAACCCTTTGGACGACTTAAAGTGGTGAAGTATGTGTGCAAACTCCCACTTCTTTAACGATACGACTTACTTGAGATTGTCAGCCGACTTTCCTTGCTGGTTAGCTTGCTGGTGCAACCTCCTTTTCTCTTCTTCTCCCAAGTATATTTGGTAGGAACAGGAATTTCTCAAAACTCTTTCTACTAATAAAAAAAAATAAGCAGACATACGCAGTTTCTTTTGCTTCACTTAACGATGTATATTCAAACATCAAAACTTTTACAAATCTCATTCTCCAGATAAATAAACACTGTCAAGTAAGTCTCTTCACTTATCCAAAGGTTAGAAACAAAGTTCAAATTCGCAAAAGAGAAAGTTGGCTTAAAACCCAAGTCCATTCTCATCCTGAATCTGAACACATGTCTTATCCTTTCCAAGTCTAAGACGAGCATTAATTAAGAATATTTCAACCGTTGTTCTTTTTTTTTCACTACAATAGTCAAAACTATAAAACAACATGGAATAACACAGAAGTTCCTTGAGTCTGCCGTGTTCTTTCATTAAACTTCCATGGCACCACCAGAAAACACCTGTTGGTGCTGTTCGACCACCATGTCTACAGTCTTCTTACTACACACTTTGGACCTGCACACACAGACAGGCAACGCACAGTAGATAGGCTCTCTCATGCTTAAAATACTGTGTGTTCGAGATGGTCGAAGGCCAAGTGGTTCTAGAATTTACACGGAAATTCTTGAAACACCACAATATGGTTTCTTGTCTCAGGATGAATATGCTAGAGAAGATAACAGCATTGTTTGAAAAATATCTTGAAGTCTTCAGAACAGTTTAGTATATAAGTATAATTAGAAATTACTTTCCATGTGCAAAGCAAAATGAGTTGGTAGTCACGGAAATGTGGAAAGCATAAACTTGAGTTGTGCTCCAGTTAAAATGTAATTTATCTAAATATCTGATACACAAAAAGAATATCACGCTCTGCAGTGTACTTCATAGATCTTTTGTGCTGCTACTACTAGTACAATCTGCACATTCTATGAACTCATAAACGTATGGTGTGGGATGAACCTGCAATTGGCATACAAGAGCTGGCATTTGGTAAACTCTAGGTTTGTGGATATTTGTTATGGTGATAACAGCATGAAACACAGCATTAGAAAACACAGTCAAACCTGTATTTTTTTTAACAATAATAGTAAGTAGCAAGACAGTAAGAATGAAAAATGGGAGGCGTAGTGTACAGATTCTGCAAGAAGGAAACATTTCCCCATACACCAAATGACATATCAGACTGTAAGCTGCTTCATTCACAGGTTGAAGGAGGGCAACTTGAGATACATAATGAGCAAAGAACTCTGGTGTTCACCTTAATCTTGATGACTGGTCACCATTCACCTTAAGGATGAGGTCAAAGGTTCTGAGTAGAACACATGAAATTGAGTTAGATGGATGGAAGTGAATTATATGGGTAGAAGACATTTTGTCTTGCAGAAATGATAAAAATTAAACAGGGCTTTATTTGCTGATTTGTAAAGAAGAGTAGATTAATCTTCTTTATCCATTAAGGGTAAGATCATTAAAGAGGGAGCATAAACTTAGGTTGGACATAAATGGGATCAAAAATTGACCACAGGTGTTTTTCTTCTTTGTGTGTGTGTGTGTGTGTGTGTGTGTGTGTGTGTGTGTAAGGAAAAGTTGGCCAGTGTCACCCCCCCCCCCTCCCCCTCCCCACCCAAAATGTAAATACAATGGCATTCATCTTAATAAATTCAGGGAAACAATTAAAAATCTAAATGTGGATGACCAGATGAGAATTTGAACCCTGCACCATCTGAATGGGAGTCAAGTTTTATTTATTTGTCTAGCTCAATCCTGATGAAACCTATTTAATTATCATTATTCTGATGGATTATGTCTGGTGTCTTAAGTTTAGTCAATGTCTGTGAGTAATTCATGTTTTGTATAATGTTACACTTGTTGTTGGTGGTGATGGTGGTGGTGGTGGTGGTGGTTGTGGTGATGGTGATACTGGTGGTGAAGGCATGCTAAAGTGCACTTACGGTGTTGTTGGCTCTTCCACTCATGCTGTTGTTGGCAATTCATTCCCATTGGTCAAAGCCAACTGGATGATAGTGGATGGTAGTCAATGAGAAACACTGAATCTAATGTCCTCTTTTTGTAGAAAATACAATTTTTCCTTTTTTTTTTTTTTTTTTTTTTTTTTTTTTTGAATATGGGGAGCACAAGATTGACGATTATTGATGCAGCTATAATCAACTATATGGTTGGTTACTGGTTTTTGTATTTACTTTCTTGTATAGTATGTTTCTCAGAATATCCAGGATTTCTTGGGATATTGTTTTGCATTCCAGTGTTATATTGTGGTTGTGAGTTGGCGAAGACAATAAATGTGACTGGAGGAAAATTAGCTGTGGCGATGGACTGATCTGTAGCATAGCTCAGGGTATAGCTTGGGGGCCTCTTGTCCAACCTGCGGTGTTACCCTCACAGCTTACAGGATCGCTGGCTTTTCTTAAGGGGTTTTTGAGATAAAAGTGCTTCAGTAGATCTTCAGTCCGATTCTCAATACAGACACAGGGGAATGGAGGATCAGACACAACCAAGTGTCTAAGGAACTATACCAACAGCCCAACATAGCAGGAACTGTTAAAGCCAAACAAATGCAGTGGGCCAGCCATGGGCCCTGATGGAAGATCACAGATGGCCTCAAAAGCTCCTGAATCTCACACCTACGGGAAAGAGACCCCCAGGGAGACCCAAGAAGCGTTGGACGAATGGCCTCCATGAAGATTTCAACCAAGCTTCAATAGATGTGGATGGATGGCGGATAGCAGCAATGGACAGAATATGAAGAAGTAGAAGAAGAGGTTGTAAGTTGATAAAGTTAACAAATGTATATGTAACAAAACTGGTTGCAGTGACATAGTGATCTGCAGCATGGCATGAGGTGTAGGTTAAATTGAAATGTTATAGTTTGGTTGTGAGTTGCCAAAGTCAATGAATGGGACTTGATGAAAGCTGGCTGTGGTGACACATGCTCTGTAGCACAGCTCAGTGACCATATCGAAAACTTTGTGGGGTACTTTCAGAACATCCCAGTTTCCAAGACCGAGCTTAGGCAGGAACATAAAGTCCAGTTCAAATTTTATGTAAAATTCTGCTTTATTTGACAGCATTCAGCATGATATATTCTGCTATGCCATCACATAGTTCCATACACTCGACTTCATGATGATATTTATTGAATGATAATTTTCCATTGGGTTACCATCTTGTATAATCATCCTATTTATGATTTGTCATGTTCACTTCCTATCATTCAACACACAAACAGTTACCAACAGCAGCACCCAACAAGAGGAGCACTTTTACCTGTACACAAGGTAAAAGAAGTGGTGAAACCCAATGCCAGCATGTAGCTTATCACTCTCAATTAGCTCCAAGGGTTTCCAACAAATATAATATCCCCATCCAATGGATGTATGACCATCAACAGCATCACATTGTGCAGAGGCGTGGAATTTAACTCAGGTTAACCCTTTGTATGACTTCCCTAAATCACTTAAGCAAATTCTAAGGTGGTTCCTTTGAAAGGATACAGCTTTAATGGCCTCATTGTCAATGGGATGTTAAACTCTAATCTTCCTTTCTTCAAACTAGGATACTGGTTCAAGATCTGCTGATCAGAAGCATTACACCATCACCTCTCCTCCCCTTTGAGGCCAAATGTTGGAAATCAAAAATTCTGCCAGTCAGAAGTAGACCCAGCTACCACTGTTGAGTACCACAACAATTATATGTTATGGAGGTGGATGAAAGAGGATAAAAAAAAGCACTTGATACTTAATCATACATAGTGCCTCGCCAAACAGTTGAAGCACTGAGTAATTAATAGGCACAAAAAAACACTGAAAACAATGTTAAGTTTTCAGAAAATGTTCTCATTCAATGCCAACAAATACAAAATACACATACACACGTGTGCCTACATTGTCCTGGTCATAGTTGTGCAACACAGTCCAGAAGCTTAGCAACATTTTCAGTCTTGTTTATGTGAATATTTTTGGTTGTTACTTTTCCTCCTCATATTCCACCAAGGAATTTCAATTGAAATTTCAAGCAGTATTCCTATATTGTGTGTCTATATTTTAAGCAGTTTATTTATAAGGAGAAACAAACATGTAAGAAGGAAAGAATTAAAGAGAGGCTAAGATGTACTGATGCTAAAGGAAGGGAAAAGTTGTACCTCAGCCAGAATCCTAAGAGAAACAATGACAACCATTGTGATGATGTTCACTACTGATATCAGTGTTTCAAATTCATTGTTCTAGGATGATATTAAATGGTGTAATGAAGAGTTGGAGAAGTGAAAATGAGAAAAAGTATGAAAGTAATTAGTTATCTGAAAGAAAAGCACTGTTCAGTTTAGAATGGTAAATGAATAAGTACGTACGTCCAGCAAAGGAGAATCCTGGATGGAATGTAACAATATTATGAGAAGGAAAGAAGCACTCACCATATAGCGGAGATGCTAAGCCGCAGATAGACACAACAAAAAGACTCTTATAATTAAAGCTTTCGGCCATTTAGGCTTTTGTCAGCAATAGAAACACACACACACACACACACACACACACACACACACACACACACATACATACATACGCACACACACATGACTGCAGTCTCAAGCAACTGAAACCACACTGTAACCAGCAGCAGCAGTGCATAATGGGAGTGACGACTGGGTGGAGGTAAGGAGGAGGCTGGGGCAGGGAGGAAGAGGTATAGTATGGTTGGGGTGGTGGGCAGTGAAGTGCTGCAGGTTAGACGGAGGGGAGGGTAGAGGTGGGGAGGGGATGGGGGAGTAGAGGAAAAGGAGAGAAACAAAAAGAATGGGTGTGATGGTGGAATGACAGCTGTGTAATGCTCATATGGGAACAGGGAAGGGGCTGGATAGGTGAGGACAGTGACTAATGAAAGTTGAGGCCAGGAGGGTTACAGAAACGTAGGATATATTGTAGGGAAAGTTCCCACCTGTGGACTTTAGTAAATCTGGTATTGGTGGGAAGGATCCATATGGCACAGGCTGTGAAGCAGTCATTGAAATGAAGGATATTATGTTTGGCAGCATGTTCAGCAACAGGATGGTCCACTTGTTTCTTGGCCATAGTTTGTCAGTGGCCATTCATGCAGACAACAGCTTGTTGGTCATCATGCCTACATAGAATGCAGCACAGTGGTTGCAGCTTAGCTTGTAGACCACATGACTGGCTTCACAGGTAGCCCTGCCTTTGATGGGATAGATGATGTTAGTGACTGGACTGGAGTAGGAGGTGGAGGGAGGATGTATGGGATGGGTCTTGCATCTATGTCTATTACAGGGGTATGAGCCATAAGGTAAGGGATTGGGTGCAGGGGTTGTATAATGATGGATGAGTATATTGTGTAGGTTCGGTGGATGGCGGAATACCACTGTGGGAGGGGAGGGAAGGATGGTGGGAAGGACATTTCTCATTTCATGGCACAACAAGAGGTAATTGAAACCTTGTACTGAGTTACAAGGGTAATACTCCTCTGTGCCCAGATGATGGGACTTTGGGAGGTGGTAGGCAGCTGGAAAGGTAAGGCACAGAAGATTTGTTTTTCTACAAGGTTGGGAGGATAATACGGTCAGTGATGGCTTCAGTGAGAGCCTCAGTATATTTTGAGAGGGACTGCTTGTCACTGCAGATGCGATAACTACGGGGGGTAGACTGTATGGGAGGGACTTCTTGGTATGGAACAGCTGGCAGCTGTCAAAGTGGAGATATTGCTGGTAGTTAGTGGATTTTATATGGACCGAGGTACTGATGTAGCCATCTTTGAGCTGGAGGTCAACATCTAGGAAGGTGGCTTGTTGGGTTGAGTAGGAGCGGGTGAAGCAAATGGGGGAGACATTGTTGAGGTTCTGGAGGAATTGGATAGGGTGTCCTCACCTTCTATTCAGATAGCAAAGATGTCACCTGTTGAGTTGAGTAGCCACCAATACCTACTCCAGTGGTCACTAACACCACCTGTCTTATCAACAGCTAGGCTACCTATGAGACCAGCTTTCTGTCCGCATGAATGACTACTGACAAGCTGTGACCAAGAAGCAAGTGGATCACCTTGTTGCTGAACATGCTGCCAAACATGACATCCATCATTTCAATGACTGCTTCACAGCCTGCAACATATGGATCATTCCCAACAACACCAGCTTTTCTGAACTACACAGATGGGAACTTTCCCTGCTATATCCTACATTCCCGTAACCTTTCTGGCCTCAACCTTCTTTAGTCACTGTTCTCACCCATGCAGCCCCTTCCCTGTTTCCATTCCAGCACTACACGACCATCATTCCACCACCACACCCAGTCTTTTTTGTTTCTCTCCTTTTCTGCTACTACCCCCCCCCCCCCCCCCCCTCTACCGCTCCCCTGCCCTCCGCTAACCTGCAGCACTTCACTGTCTGCCACCCCCACCGTACTATATCTCCCCCTCCCCACCCCAGCCTCCTCCTTACCCCCACCCACTCACCACTCTCACCATGCACTGGTGCTACTACTTGTAGTGTGGTTTCAGTTGCCTGAGGCTGCACTCATGTGTGTGAGTTGTGTTTGCGTGAGTCAAAAGCTTTAATTGTGAGAGTCTTTTTGTTGTGCCTATCTGCGACTCAGTGTCTCTGCTATATAGTGAGTAGCAACTTTCCTTCTCATAATAAGAAAGTAAATATATGACATAAAGAAGATGTAAAATGAACAATACACTGCCAGACACTGGCAATACCTCTACTGCAACACCTGGCGTGGTCTGACAAGGAACCAAAAAGAATATGAAATATCACACCAAAGGATTGTATTCTTCAGCATTAAAATGGCTTGGCATTATTATCATAAGGAAGGGAAAATTTTCAGGTTAACATGAAGGAAATTTCTGAAAACAACTACTATCTACAAAAGTTTCTGAGGAGGTTGCAATATTACCAAGAGTACTGTCAAATTACAGGGGACATTTCACACCATAATTTTTATTTATTGTAAGATGAATAGTTTTATATTTGTGGAAACAATATTTTATGGCTATACAAGTTGAGTATTTCCTTGGCTTATGCGGTAAAATGCTCCAGGGAAGTATGATAGGACTGCTGTTGTTCTTTATATACATAAATGATTATATCTAAAAACAAAGATGATGTAACTTAACAAACGAAAGCGTTCGCATGTTGATAGACACATAAACAAACACAAACACACACACAAAATTCAAGCTTTCACAACCAACGGTTGCTTCATCAGGAAAGAGGAAAGGAGAGGGAAAGACGAAAGGATGTGGGTTTTAAGGGAGAGGGTAAGAAGCCATTCGAATCCCGGTAGCGGAAAGACTTACCTTAAGGGGAAAAAGGACAGGTATACACTCGCACACACATACACACATATCCATCCGCAGGTAGTTTCACTTTGTATTCACCTTCTCCTTTTTACCGTAATCTACCATACAATTTTATCCCGCCTATATATAACGCTACATAAATGATTAGGCAGACAAGGTAAGCAGCAGTCTGCAGATGTTTACTGATGATGCCATGGTGTATGGTAAGATGTCAAAGTTGAGTGACTGTAGCAAGATACAAGACGAGTTAGAAAAAATTTCCAGTTGGTGTGATGAATGGCAGCTAGCCATGAATGTGGAAAAATGTGAGTTGATGTGGATGAGTAGGAAGAACGAACCTATAATATTCAGATACAGTATTTCTAGTGTTCAGCTTGACACAGTCAAGTTGTTTAAATTTCTGGGGGTAACATTGCAAAGTGATATGAGGTGTAATGAGCATGTGAAAACTGTGGTACGGAAGGCAAATAGTTGACTTCAGTTTATTGGGAGACTTTTAGGAAACATTGGTTCACCTGTAAAGGAAACCATATATAGCACACTGATGTGACCTATTCTGGAGTACTGCTTGTGTGCTTGGATTTGTACCAGGTCATATTGAAGGAAGACGTCAAAGCAATTCAGAGAAGGGATGCTAGATTTGTTACCAGTGGATTTGAACAAAACGTAAGTGTTATGGAATACTTTGGGAACTCAGATGGGAATCTCTGGAGGGAAGGCAGAATTCATTTCAGGAAACATATTGAGAAAATTTAGAGAACCAGCATTTGAAGCTGACTGCCAAACGATTCTGTTGCTGCCAACATATATTGTGCATAAGGACAACAAAGATAAGATATGAGAAATTAGGGCTCATACGGAGGCGTACAGGCAGTTGTTTTTAGATGTAGATGTAAACTTTGTCAGATTCTACTGATGTCTGTTCTAGTTCTGCTTTTTATTTAGAGCATTATTCTAAAATTTGTCATAAAAGTAAAGTTATGCTGCTGGTAAATTTAATCATTTAGTTATGATAATGTGTTCCAGAATATTACATCTGCCAGCTACAGTTTGAAAATTTTGATCTATAAATGTATGTGCCATTTTTCCAGTCCATGCCGGTGCGATTATGTGTGGGTGTCAGAGCCACCATATGAAGATGTGTCAGGTGTACCGTTCTGTGGAGTTCATCCCTCACTGCCAGCAGAAGGGCCCAATGCTGTTACTTACAAATCCCACACACGAACTTTAACACTTGTGTTACTGTACAGCGAAGTGCATACCAATGCATTTGTCTTGGAATATTCTGCAGAACGTAAGTTGAGACTGATTTTCAAAGAGCTTTCTTATTAGATGCTTCTATTCCACACAACTACTCTGTATAGATTTTTTTTATTTTCTTAAAATCATTACAAGCTAGTTTACTTAATGTGTTTTTGTTACATTTTTGTGATTTTCCCTTTCCATTTTCACAACAGTATGTGAAACATGACTCTGGCTACTGAACTGTTGTAGTTATATTTTCATTCTCATCCTGAACTTTTTTTCTTGCCAAGAAACATTTTAAGTTGCAAAAGGGATTTATATAGACTAATTTCTATACTGCTATGAAAATTATTGTGCTACAGACAATTTAATGATTTTAATTTAAACCAACAGTTTCTGTGAGATCTTTATTATCACATAATCTTTCTAATACAATCAAAAATTGTGACATAGGTGACTTGCCAGTTCTAACACTTTAGTTAGCTATAACAACCTAAAATAATCAATTCTTTCCTTCTCATCCCATCTGGTAAGTCTCCCCTGACCTGGGGTCTTGGGTGACTTTTCTGAACTGTACCCTTTTTTCCCTAAACATCTCCAGTCCTTTTCCTCCACTCCTCTTCCTTGCCCTTCAACTCTTCTGCCAGAAGAAGAAGCCACTGGCTCCAAAAGCTTGTAAAAGTTAAATCCTTTCATGGCCCCCTGCTGCCACTTGGTCAGTAGATTTTTTGTCTATTTATTTAAGTTACTTTGGTTACTTAGCTACACTGTCACAGACTAATAAAAATTAATCTAAAGTTATGATACAAATACTGTTACTTCTTCAGGCAGGTACTTTTTACATGGTTATCATTCAAAAAAGAAAAACAGTCTATGGTTATGATACGTATGGTGTTACTTCTTGATCCATATACTACTTTAAAAGGTGAACATTCAAGAAATCAGTCCCTACCACCCCTTTAGTGAGTGTCCCAGGTTACATGGTGGGCAATAGGTGGTAGGCTGTTGGAGATAAAAGACATTTTCATTAGGTTTTCATAAAATTCTGGCATAAATTATTTGGTAAGTAATTATTATTATATGCTTTAACTTGCTGCAATTCCACAGTATAAATTTTATAAAGTAAAGTTCCTCCTCTACCTTACAAATCACCATTACTGTTAAACTGGTTAGCAGTTACAAGATGTTACTACTAACAGATGCCCGAAAGTGGGCAGTAGGTAAAGAAAGTTGGCTACTAGTGATGTACAATGACAGGCAAAAAGACTGCTGGCCTAAATAACTTAAGAGTCCAAGAACAGAGCACTATGCATGCCCAATCTCAGTAGTGCCAGTGTTCACAACTTTAGAAATCTGCAGAGCTTCAGCTTGGTGTTTACATAATCAAATAGAGGCAATATAATAGTTAGGATACAGTATATCTTGAGATTCATTGCAGTTTAACTCATTTTATAATTTCTTTTGAATATCATTATTTGAGCACATAGAAACAGATGAAATAAGAACCCCACATTGGTAGCATTACTACTACAATGAGCATTTCACTTGTGTTTCAGTGGCTGAGTGGGTAGGCTGACAGCTTCCAAACATGCAGGATGAGCATTCAAATCTAACAGGAGTCAAAAATAGACACCCCCCCCCCCCCCCCCACACACACACACAAACACAACTCACACACACATGACTGCAGTCTCTGGTAACTGAGACCACACTGCCAATATTATTTATTTATTTATTTTTTAGACCTGTGCAAGTAATATTTATTTCTAGGTTCCACATTCTTTCAGCAGATTTCATTTTATAATAGTCTAATCTTTAAACAAACAGACCAATTGTCATAATAAAAATAATTAAAATTGATGTATTTATTTGTAATTACTTTGACTGCTGCCTGATGTCTCCATAGTTTTCAGCTAAGAGAAAGGTACTCATATGAGCTCATTGTCATACATCATAGGTCTGCTTCAAAATGACTGATGTGACTGTTCATGAATGAATAATTGCTCCCTTTGAAAATGGTATTAGTGCACCTGAAGCAGGATGTCATCATGGTGTTGATGTTTCCACAGCAAGGAGATGGATTAGTTGATTTAGAGATAATGGTGAAGCAGCACGATGTCCAACATCTGGAAGATCACAAGTCTCTATATGGAGACAACATAAGGAATTGGTCATGGCAGTCTATAATGCTCCTTTGTCACTTATCGGAGAAATCACATTTCTGAGGTTTGCCAAGAACTGTTCTCAGAAGATTAAAGGACCATGGAATCAGGTCCCATCATGCTCTTATCAAAGAACCATTGCCTGATGAACAAGCCATGTATAGATTAACAATTATGAGTTCCTTGGAAGATGTCAATTGGAAGAAAACCATTTTCTCCACTGAGTGTGCAATTGAGTCCACGATCAGTGGTCCTGGTCTTGTTTACTACACAGATGGGCAATGATATCAAGCATGCTTCATGGCCACCTTTGACAGAAGTGGACACATAAGTGTGAAATGATGAGGCTAGACGTCTTACATGGGTGCAGGAATTTTAGAACACATCCAAGGCCAATGATGAAGTCTTCTCAGGCTATTAACTGAGTCCAGGCATCATTCAGCAGCAGTGTTTCAATAATCCTACTGCCATCTTCAGGTGAAATGTGGGGTTCATATCCTGTTCAGTTCTTTGTAGCCACTGGACCACAGGCTCCTCTGCCTCATCTGCATTGGCAGGCCAATCACACGCCTCTGGAAGGGGTGCCGCAGCATGTGGTGAGGTGGAGTCACAGCCTGTGGTGGTGGGGGCTCCCTGTGTCTGATGGGTGCAGGAGTCTCATCCTGCTGAAGTCTGTCCATTCCATCTGTTGCCTTCACTGATTTTGCATCAGAGTGTTTTTGTCATATTTTTGGTATCACTGCATCCCGTGCAGTGCTAAGTTGTAAATCACTATCTCAGTTGACAAGGTTATCATGGACTCATGTCTCTACAGCCTCTTTAAAGATTTAATCCCAGAACCTGTTCATCCTGCACAGCAGCTTTGTTTGTTTAAAATCAAACCTATGGTTTTTCTTGAGCCCGTATTCTGCCATTCACCCGGCAGCACACATAGAACCCCACCACCCCCACCCTCACGCTGGCTGGGTGCCTCTGGAAGGGGTGTCATGGCCCTTTGTGGAGGGTGGGGGGTGGTTCCTATGTGGTGGCAGGTGTGGGCATACCTTCCTGGTGAGGCACGTCCATTCCGTCCGCTGTTCCACCAGTTTAATATCAGAATGTTCTTGTCATATTTTTGTTATCACTGCCACCCATGCGGTGCTAAGTTGGAAACTGCTATCTCAGTTGACATTGTTATCATGGACTTGTATCTCCACAGCCTCTTTAAAGATTGAATCCATGATAACCTTGTCAACTGAGATAGTGCTTTCCAACTTAGCACTGCATGGGTTGCAGCAATAACAAAAATATGACAAGAACATCCTGATGCAAAACTGGTAAAGGCAGTGGACAGAATGGACATGCGTCACCACAATGTGACACCCACACTTGTGACCACACAGAGAACCCCCACCACCATTGGCTGTGACTGCCCCATAATGTCCCATGACATCCCTTCCAGAAACGCATGATTGGCACTGCCTACACAGACAAGGCAGAAGAGCCTACGATTCATTGCCTATAAAGAACCAGACAGGACATGAATGCAACACATTGCTGAAGATGACAAGTAGGAACCTGTTGAAACATTGCCCCAGAATGACACCTTGACTTGGGTGATAACCTAAGAAGTATTCATCATTGAGATTTGCTAAGAAAGTCTAAATTCACAGATATCCAAGGCGAGCTCAATTCAGCATGCTATTGACATAATGAATAGGAAAATAGGAATGCGGGTAAGCTACTACAAACAGCATAGTGAACGCATTATTGTGGCCGAGATAAATACGAAGCCCACACCTACTACAGTAGTACAAGTTTATATGCCAACTAGCTCTGCAGATGACGAAGAAATTTAAGAAATGTATGATGAAATAAAAGAAATTATTCAGATAGTGAAGGGTGACGAAAATTTAATAGTCATGGGTGATTGGAATTCGGTAGTAAGAAAAGGGAGAGAAGGAAACGTAGTAGGTGAATATGGATTGGGGGAGAGAAATGAAAGAGGAAGCCGCCTGGTAGAATTTTGCACAGAGCACAACTTAATCATAGCTAACACTTGGTTTAAGAATCATGAAAGAAGGAAAATTAAAGAGACCTTTGGAGATAAGAGAGCCACTTGTAGGAACATCAAGAGCTCAGATGGAAACCCAGTTCTAAGCAAAGAAGGGAAAGCAGAAAGGTGGAAGGAGTATATAGAGGGTCTATACAAGGGTGATGTACTTGAGGACAATATTATGGAAATGGAGGAGGATGTTGGTGAGGATGAGATGGGAGATCCGATACTTCGTGAAGAGTTTGACAGAGCACTGAAAGACCTGAGTCGAAACAAGGCCCCCGGAGTAGACAACATTCCATTGGAACTACTGATGGCCTTGGGAGAGCCAGTCCTGATAAAACTCTACCATCTGGTGAGCAAGATGTATGAAACAGGCGAAATACCCTCAGACTTCAAGATGAACATAATAATTCCAATCCCAAAGAAAGCAGGTGTTGACAGATGTGAAAATTACCGAACAATCAGTTTAATAAGCCACAGCTGCAAAATACTAACACGAATTCTTTATAGATGAATGGAAAAACTAGTAGAAACCAACCTCGGGGAAGATCAGTTTGGATTCCATAGAATTACTGGAACACGTGAGGCAATACTGACCTTACGACTTATCTTAGAAGAAAGATTAAGGAAAGGCAAACCTACATTTCTAGCATTTGTAGACTTAGAGAAAGCTTTTGACAATGTTGACTGGAATATGCTCTTTCAAATTCTAAAGCTGGCAGGGGTAAAATACAGGGAGTGAAAGGCTATTTACAATTTGTACAGAAACCAGATGGCAGTTATAAGAGTCGAGGGGCATGAAAGGGAAGCAGTTGTTGGGAAGGGAGTAAGACAGGGTTGTAGCCTATCTCCAATGTTATTCAATCTGTACATTGAGCAAGCAGCAAAGGAAACAAAAGAAAAATTTGGAGTAGGTATTAAAATCCAGGGAGAAGAAATAAAAACTTTGTGGTTCGCCGATGACATTGTAATTCTGTCAGAGACAGCAAAGGACTTTGAAGAGCAGTTGAATGGAATGGACAGTGTCTTGAAAGGAGGGTATAAGATAAACACCAATAGAAGCAAAACGAGTATAATGGACTGTAGTCGAATTAAATCTGGTGATGCTGAGGGAATTACATTAGGATATGAGTCACTTAAAGTAGTAAAGGAGTTTTGCTCTTTGGGGAGCAAAATAACTGATGATGGTCAAAGTAGAGAGGATATAAAATGTGGACTGGCAATGGCAAGGAAAGCGTTTCTGAAGAAGAGAAATTTGTTAACATCGAGTATAGATTTAAGTGTCAGGAAGCCATTTCTGAAAGTATTTGTATGGAGTGTAGCCATGTATGGAAGTGAAACATGGACAATAAATAGTTTGGACAAGAAGAGAATAGAAGCTTTCAAAATGTGGTGCTACAGAAGAATGCTGAAGATTAGATCGGTAAATCACATAACTAACGAGGAGGTATTGAATAGGACTGGGGAGAAGAAAAGTTTGTGGCACAACTTGACGAGAAGAAGGGATCGGTTGGTAGGACATGTTCTGAGGCATCAAGGGATCACCAATTTAGTATTAGAGGGCAGCATGGAGGGTAAAAATCGTAGAGGGAGAGCAAGAGATGAATACACTAAGCAGATTCAGAAGGATGTAGGTTGCAGTAGGTAATGGGAGATGAAGAAGCTTGCACATAATAGAGTGGCATGGAGAGCTGCATCAAACCAGTCTCATGACTGAAGACCACAACAACAACAACAACATTGACATTTCCTTGAAAATGTGAACATCACTGGAGCTTGCCTTTGGTACGCCAAAGGATGTTTCACTTACCAACAAGATAAACATACATCACACACTAGCATTAGGATTCAGAGCTGGTGTCAAAAGAGGTAGAATATTATTCAGTGCCTCCTGTGACCTCCAAAGTAACTTGGTCTCAATCCCACATAGCACGTATGGGCTCAACTTAAGAAGACTCTGTGGGACAATTGGTCAGACCCTCCTCCGGAAACGGTGAATGCACTATTGCATTTTGGTTCATACTTCATGGGAGAGAATTGTCATGGATGGGGCTTTTTCCATAAACTTGTCAATTCTATGCCTCAAACAATCCAAGCTGTTCTTGAGGCCAATGACATGTGGATAAAATACTGAAGCTATATGTACCCTACTCTTCATTTTATTTCATTTCCTTTTTCTCTAAAGGTGTACATAATTATTAGGCCAACAATTTTAATTTTAATAGACTAGACTGCTATAAAATGGAATCTTTTGAAAGAATGTGGAACCTAGAAAAGCCTACAACTGCACTGTTTGTAGTACCTGCACAGGTCTAAATAAAGAAAAAATGACAGATGACTCCAGTTAGATTTTAACGCTCATCCTTTATGTTCATAAACTGTCAGCCTACCCACGCAGCCATTGAAACAGATGTGAAATGCTCTCCACAGTAATTCTACTGACATGGAGTTCTTATATTTCAACTGTTTCTACATGCCTGAATAACTATTTTTTAACAAAATGATATGATGAGTTAAATTGCAATGAATCTCAATGTATAATGTATCCTAAGTACTATATTGCTTCTCTTTGATGATGTAAACTTCAGGCTAAAGGTCCACATACTGCTAGAGTTGTGAACATTGGCACTTCTGAGCTTGGGCATGTGCAGTGCTCTGTTCTCAGACTCTAAATTTTTTGGGCTGCTTAATCTTTGTGCCTCTCATTGTACACTACAGTAGCAGTTACTTTTCAGATATTTTTCCAGATCTCCTTCAGTATTTTTTTGATGTTGGTATCACTTCCTCTTCCAGACTTTATTCTTAAATTTCATGCCCATATAATGTGGAGTTTAGCCTCATATTGATGCAAGAAGCAGTTGTCCTCAAAAACTTGTGGGTTCCTCTTTGTGAAAATAATAGCGTCATATGGAATGGGCATTAAATTAGGTTTTCAAATAAAGATTTGCAGTGTTGTTATAGTTTGACTTCCACAATGGCTCAGATGACATTTATGTAGTCTAAAAGCTTGGAGTAGTGTAGTTTTCTGAGACCCACATAAAATTTTAGTATACCTAATGAATGATACAAAGTATGCAAAATGCACAGTTTTTGTACAGTTGAATCGTTGATTATATAAGACGTGCATGACTTTAACGATACTGTTCAGTCGACTTAGTATGCTGACCACATGATTACTCCACAACATATTTTTATTTATTAGTACATCAAGGAATTTAACACAGTTTGCACTGTACACATTTTGTCTGTATAGTGTATTTCACACATACATTGCACAGACTGTTTTGTGGTGAAAGGAAAAATTTCTATTTTTTTTCTTTTTTTTTTTTACAAATTATTATTTTTGACCCATGTCTCTGCCTCCCTAAGTGTCTGTTAATTAAGCAGAGTAACTCCACATTGATTTTAAAGCATCATCTGCTTTGTGAATGGTATTAGACTGCACCTGATGTGGCTTATCATTGATATTGAGCCTTGTGGGACACCTAATTGAGTGTGTTTCCAGCTAAAGAGGAATTAATTGCCACTGTTATGAACAAGTACTCTTTGTTTTCTGGTAGCTAACTTTGAAGACACCCAACTCAGGGAATTCCCTTGAAAGCTATAGCTTATTAGCTTCCAGAGAAGCAGGTCATGATTTAAGCTATCATAAGCTTTGGTGAGATCTCAAAAGATTTCTGACACACATATTCTGCTATAAAGACATCTTCCAACTCTTGTGACCATTTCATTTATTGTGTGGCCTGTGCTGAAGCCTATTCCAAAACAATATCAATTGTGTAAAACAATGCTATGGGATAGCTTATAATTTTCTGTCTGATCGTATATATCACTTTCAAATATTTTTGAGAAAATTGGCAACATGAGACATATCTGTAGTTCCCCATTTCATATTGTTTGCCATTTTTATGAACAATCCAAAACTCATTGGGCTGGAATAAATCCCTCATCAAAAGATTGGTTGATTATGAGGGAGAGTGGATGTGCAATACTGTGGCATACTGCTTTTATTATTCCAGTCGTAGCCTCATCCCAACCCGTTGAGTTTAAATTTTTCAGGGACATTAGAGTTTTCACCAATTTTATTACAGTTTGCATAGTAGGCTTTATATATGGCACTAGGACCTGTAATAGCTCTACATTTATCATTAGTTTAGACAACTTAAAGAATTTAATTTTATTCACCAGGTTCTGTGGGACCTAGTGAACTAAGGTTCATGGAGTAGGTCACTACACAATTCACAGAAATCTTATAAGGAAGTTCAAAAACAAAAAGAATACTGTAAAAACTTTAAAAACTTGCACAAATACATATAAAAATATATTACAATGCAAGACTTCAGCTTATTGCAAGGAACACCTTTAAAGAATAAAAGAAGTTTGAGTTTAAGACTCAAATTTTTAATTCTGCTGAAAGCCTACTGAATATGAGGCCTGCAGAATAGTTCTCTCCTTACTGTTCAAATTCAAGAATCAGTAATTTTATGGGCTAAAAATATTCTTTCAGAAACTGACTAATTGTATGAGTCTGCATCTTCATGTTTCTTTTCAGGTTTGTAGTTTAGGAGTGATAACTATATTTTCTATTTTACCCATACAATATCAAGCATCACTTTAAAAAATTCCTCACTAAAATTGTTTTCCTTGTAAATCCAAACAATAGCTTTTCACAGAATGCTAAGCTGGTCACACAAATCATGGATCTGGACTACAATACAGTGGATAAATATGATGAACAGCTAAAGAACCAGATTGATAGAGAAAAAGTAAGACTTAAAAGTCACTAGAATTGAAGCCATAACTTCTAAGTGATCTATGGCAGGATGTCTACATTCATGATAACAATATTATAAGTGTATGGTCAATTTATCAAGCTATCAAAATAATAGGAGATCCTTCTAATAATTTTGATAGCTTGTTAAATTAACCATAAATACCGCGACTGCACCTGGGCTCTTCAGTAGTTGTGTACTCACCTGGTGATGGCCGGACGTCTCTGGGCCGAAATATCGTGGCAGAATGTCAACGGGATCCGGCTGCATACCCGGAAATTATTAGAAGAACAAATACTCCGGGAAAATTTCAGAAGTCACAATAGGAGATCCCTCTACCTGGATGCAGGATAACCCCATAATGTGTGCCAATATCAGAAGCAATGCTTGTAGGTAAACAAGAGATTCAAATGGACACAAAAGTCATAAGAACATGGGGAACATTCACAGTAGAAGTTACCAAGCCTGAAGAACAAGATGGAGTAAGATTCAATAGATACGATGTTTTTAATCAATTAATTAAAAATGGTGTAGTAACCAAGTATTACACAAAAGCAATCCAAATAACACAAATCTGGCTCTCTTCATAAACCTGTGAACAATGACGGAAATAAGCCTCTTGTGACTCCACACACAACAAGACAAAATAATCATAAAGAAGATGCAACATTAGCAATTTACAGAACAACTGATGTGAGCAGTACAAACTTAAAAAACATGGTGAGGGTGACCCAGTGCACTCCATGCTCATATAGGCACGAGTCACGGGTAGACGGCAGGGCAGAGACTGTGCCATGTGCACACTCGAGGGCCTCTAGTGACTGGCCATGCTGATACATTTGGCTGTTGATTTAAGTACACATGCATGGCAGCACTACACTCAGTGCACTCATACTCATACATACTAGTAGTAGGATACAGCACTGCAGTACACGTCCCCACTCATGCAAAGAGGGTGTCCAGGTGACAGAGGAGACATCAGCAGCCCAATGAGAGACACATCCATCAGATATGACAACCAGTGCCAATGGCGGGTGTGTGACAGTGTGCTGGGCGGGCACCAGAGGATAGTGCTGGAATACACAGAGATGTGGTCATGCCCAAGGACAGTGGTCCTGCTCGGCACTTGAAAACAGCACCAAGGAGCAGGGTGCCATTACCATCTCTGCATTATCGTCAGCAGGCAGTTCCCAGTGTGTAGGTGGTGGTGGTGGTTAGTGTTTAACATCCCGTCGACAACGAGGTCATTAGAGACGGAGCGAAAGCTCAGGTTGGGGAAGGAAATCGGCCGTGCCCTTTCAAAGGAACCATCCCGGCATTTGCCTGAAACGATTTAGGGAAATCACGGAAAACCTAAATCAGGATGGCTGGAGACGGGAGTGAACCATCATCCTCCCGAACGCAAGTCGAGTGTGCTAACCACTGCGCCACCTCGCTCGGTCCCAGTGTGTAGGAGATGACACTGTACACACCAGCAATGATGGCTGAGATGATGATGGAGAGGGGCTGGTGGAGTTGGCCCGACTGGAACAACAGGCTGCAGCAACAGACCCAAGGCTGGAGATGAACGAATGCCTAGCACCAGGAAGCTGGAACTCCTGGGTGCCACACATGGAGGAGGCAGCCAATGGGACAGGCACCTGCAAACTGGTAGCTTCTGGTGGTGAGCAAGGGTGCAACTGATAAACATGATGTGTTGATGTGTGTAATAAATCATCCTCCTCTAATATTATCTTTTTTTATAGAGATAAAAAATACCATGTAAGCTATTGGTTCTTGCATAGGTTAAAACTATCTCAGCTTTTCATTAAAAGATTTCATATGATTTTATACACGCTATATTATATTTCAGGCTAAAATGTATCAAAAGGAAACTAATGTGTTACAATCAATATTTACTAACAGTTAAGATTACTCTTCTATTAAGAATAAATGAAATGACAAAATTTCTGGCATACTTAAAATTAATATTATTAATTGTGCAATCAAATGCTATTTATTAAACTTGTTTCTGGATTTATTTCTGAAATAATGATATAATTTTGTAAAGATACATCTTTTGCTTTATAAACTCTTTGGAATAATGTGAATACTGCAGAATGTAAGGAGTGGGGGGCATACCTCTGATAGAAACACATGTATTTTGCTTAACTTGTCAACAACAATGTGATTATTGGTTTTTTGAACATGGAAATTGTAAAGTCAGTGTGATTTAGAAGAATGGGATAAAAAGATGTTCATAGCAATAGGTAACTCTTCAACAGTTATTTTGTCTTCAAAGACCTGTTCTTGTTGTTGTTGTGGTCTTCAGTCTGGTTTGATGCAGTTCTCCATGCTACTCTATCCTGTACAAGCTTCTTCATCTCCCAGTACCTACTGCAACCTACATCCTTCTGAATCTGCTTAGAGTATTCATCTCTTGGTCTCCCTCTACAATTCTTACTCTCCACACTGCCCTCCAATACTAAATTGGTGATCCCTTGATGCCTCAGAACATATCCTACCAACCGATCCCCTCTCCTAGTCAAGTTGTGCCACAAATTTCTCTTCTCTCCAATTCTATTCAATACCTCTTCATTAGTTATGTGATCTACCCATCTAATCTTCAGCATTCTTCTGTAGCACCACATTTTGAAGGCTTCTATTCTTTTCTTGTCTAAACTATTTATCATTCATGTTTCACCTCCATACATGGCTACACTCCATACAAATACACTCCTGGAAATTGAAATAAGAACACCGTGAATTCATTGTCCCAGGAAGGGGAAACTTTATTGACACATTCCTGGGGTCAGATACATCACATGATCACACTGACAGAACCACAGGCACAAACACACAGGCAACAGAGCATGCACAATGTCGGCACTAGTACAGTGTATATCCACCTTCCGCAGCAATGCAGGCTGCTATTCTCCCATGGAGACGATCGTAGAGATGCTGGATGTTGTCCTGTGGAACGGCTTGCCATGCCATTTCCACCTGGCGCCTCAGTTGGACCAGCGTTCGTGCTGGACGTGCAGACCGCGTGAGACGATGCTTCATCCAGTCCCAAACATGCTCACTGGGGGCAGATACGGAGATCTTGCTGGCCAGGGTAGTTGACTTACACCTTCTAGAGCACGTTGGGTGGCACGGGATACATGCGGACATGCATTGTCCTGTTGGAACAGCACGTTCCCTTGCCAGTCTAGGAATGGTAGAACGATGGGTTCGATGACGGTTTGGATGTACCGTGCACTATTCAGTGTCCCCTCGACGATCACCAGAGGTGTACGGCCAGTGTAGGAGATCGCTCCCCACACCATGATGCCGGGTGTTGGCCCTGTGTGCCTCGGTCGTATGCAGTCCTGATTGTGGCGCTCACCTGCACGGCGCCAAACACGCATACGACCATCATTGGCACCAAGGCAGAAGCGACTCTCATCGCTGAAGACGACACGTCTCCATTCGTCCCTCCATTCACGCCTGTCGCGACACCACTGGAGGCGGGCTGCACGATGTTGGGGCGTGAGCGGAAGACAGCCTAACGGTGTGCGGGACCGTAGCCCAGCTTCATGGAGACGGTTGCGAATGGTCCTCGCCGATACCCCAGGAGCAACAGTGTCCCTAATTTGCTGGGAAGTGGCGGTGCGGTCCCCTACGGAACTGCGTAGGATCCTACGGTCTTGGCGTGCATCCGTGTGTCGCTGCGGTCCGGTCCCAGGTCGACGGGCACGTGCACCTTCCGCCGACCACTGGCGACAACATCTATGTACTGTGGAGACCTCACGCCCCACGTGTTGAGCAATTCGGCGGTACGTCCACCCGGCCTCCTGCATGCCCACTATAGGCCCTTGCTCAAAGTCCGTCAACTGCACATAAGGTTCACGTCCACGCTGTTCCGGCATGCTACCAGTGTTAGAGACTGCGATGGAGCTCCGTATGCCACGGCAAACTGGCTGACACTGACGGCGGCGGTGCACAAATGCTGCGCAGCTAGCGCCATTCGACGGCCAACACCGCGGTTCCTGGTGTGTCCGCTGTGCCGTGCGTGTGATCATTGCTTGTACAGCCCTCTCGCAGTGTCCGGAGCAAGTATGGAGGGCCTGACACACCGGTGTCAATGTGTTCTTTTTTCCATTTCCAGGAGTGTACATTTAGAAAAGACTTCCTGACATTTAAATCTATACTCAATGTTAACAAATTTCTCTTATTCAGAAACACTTTCCTTGCCATTTCCAGTCTACATTTTATATCCTCTCTACTTTGACCATCATCAGTTATTTTGCTCCCCAAATAGCAAAGCTCATTTACTACTTTAAGTGTTTCATTTCCTAATCTAATTCCCTCAGCATCACCTGATTTAATTCAACTACACTCAATTATCCTCATTTTCCTTTTTTTGAAGTTCATCTTATATCCTCCTTTCACGACACCGTCCATTCCGTTCAACTGCTCTTCTAGGTCCTTTGCTGTCTCTGACAGAATTACATTGTCATCAGTGAACCTCAAAGTTTTTATTTCTTCAGCATGGATTTTAATTCCTACTTTGAATTTTTCTTTTGTTTCCTTTACTGCTTGTTCAATATACAGATTGAATAACATCGGGGGTAGGCTACAACCCTGTCTCACTCCCTTCCAAATCACTGTTTCCCTTTCATGCCCCTTGACTCTTACAACTGTCATCTGGTTTCTATACAAATTGTATATAGCCTTTTTCTCCCTGTATTTTACCCCTGCCACCTTCAGAATTTGAATGAGAATATTCCAGTCAACATTGTCAAAAGCTTTCTCTAAGTCTACAAATACTAGAAACATACGATTGCCTTTCCTTAATCTATCTTCCAAGATAAGTCGTAGGGTTGGTATTGCCTCACGTGTTCCAACATTTCTATGGAATCCAAACAGATCTACCATGAGGTTGGCTTCTATCAGTTTTCCCATTTGTCTGTAAAGAATTTGTGTTAGTATTTTGCAGCCGACTTATTAAACTGATAATTCAGTAATTTTCACATCTGTCAATATCTGCTTTTGTTGGGTTTGGAATTATTATATTCTTCTTGACGTCTGAGGGTACTTCACCTGTCTCATTAAGGACCCAAGAAATCGAAATTTTCAGCTGCAAGAAAGTACTCCTGGACAAGACTCTGAGCCATCGACAACAACAATAAGATAATTAAGATAAGTACAAAGTTCTTCATTTGTAATCTTACTCCTCTCATAATTCTCAAAAGTGTGCAAAGAATCAGAACTTTAATGGTGATGTGTGGGAGAGTAAGATTACATGAGCTACCAGTCTGTCAGTCATATGGACATCACAAAGACAGTGTCCCTGGTGGTGGACAACAGTGGCCAGTATCCACTTCAGCCAGGGACCAAACGCTCATGCCCACACTGATGATTCCATCATCAAGCTGCCAGATGAACCTGACTGCAGCATGTGGAGCACAGGCTTCAGAAGATAGAGGCTGCTGGCAATGAAGCAACTCAGCTGGGCTCTCTTCCCCCTTAGGCTTGAAGTGACAGGTGCTCAGAAAATAGAGAATGGAGCCATATGGCAAAGAATCCACAACAGACTTTTTCATTTGGGACTTGAATATACATGCTAGTCATTCCACCTCATCATATGATTGAGAGTGGAATGTCAGAGTCTTAAAATGATGAAGGCCATAACAGGAACCAAACAATTGATAGGTGTGAGAAAGAAACTCGAGCCCATTATCGGAAACTAAGGTACAAGAAAAAACCTTCAAAAGCATGGGAATTGTGATCTCAGATGATGTCGACAAGCACCAGAGAATGTAAAGAAACTGGGAAAATGCATCCACAAGAAGAGCCAATAGGAATTCAAGAAAGGACCCACAAAGTCTACATGAATTCATTCTCATGGTTGGTGTGGAATGGGCCAGGGGGACAGAGACACCCTGGGAGCTGCTTGTTGTCAGCACATTGCTCACAAGCTGTGACAAAACAAACAATTTTACCATCAATCCCCAGCCAAAAGACACGTCTCCTAGCTAACAGCTTAGTGCACGAATCTCCCCAATGGCCCTGATGGAGAAGGCATAGCAGCTCCATAATGTGGCAGAAATGATTACTTTGGGAGAGAGGACTTCCCTGGACAACAGCAAAACACTGTCAAAAACAGAGAGGTGATGCCGTAAGGAAAAATAGCTCACAGGGGGTCTGAAACTCAACCCAGCAGTTTATCTGGCCAGACCTGTTTAACAAACCAAACCACCTGGCAGAAAACTGAAGTGGCAGCAATGGCAGCTGCTATTCACAAGCTCATAATTGGAAAACCCTTAACTGTGGTCTGTATTTCCTTATCAAGATGAAAGCAAAGGAAGTCTTCTGATCAAAGTTGCGTTCAAGACTCACAGGAAGGTGGGACAAGGCGTCTACATTAGCATGTTCAGACATAAGTCAAAAATGGATTTTGTAATTGTAGCAAGACAAGAACAGCACCAGTATTGTAGGTGGTTTGTTGACTTGTCAGGCAGGGAACTGTGAGGGTTAAACAAGGAAGCCAAGGGTTTATGGTCAGTAATAAAGTGAAACTTAGGACCTTACAAAAAAACGTGAAATTCCTGAACAGCATACACTATGGCAAGAGCCTCTTTTTTCCACCTGAGAGTAACACTGCTGGACCGGAGTGAGACATGGCTATTCTGAGCCATCAGAATATTGATACACTAAGAATGTGCTAAGGCCATACTGTGAGATATCAGTCACTAAAAATAATTGGTGGTCTGGAGAGAACGTAGCTAAATGAGGGGCTGTGAGTAGTTTGAATTTCAACATTTGAAAAGCATGTTCATCATCTGGGCTCCAGCAAAAATGTACTTTCTAGGATAAATAGGCAGGCAGTGGGTGGGCCAGGAATTTATGGTAGTTGGCTATCTTCCCTAGGAAGGCTTGAAACTCCTTTGTGGGTGAGGATCGAGGCATAGATGTAACAGTAGAGATGTGGTCTAGCAGAGGGTGAACCCCATCCCATGAAACCTGAAACCCCAAATAGACAATAGAAGGTTGGAAAAAAACTGAGATTTCATTATGTTACACTATTAGCCTGCAGACTGTAAGACATAAAACAGGGTGCAAATTTCTCAAGTGATTGGCCAAGGACGAGCCTGTGACAGCAATATCATCCAGATAATTAATGCACCATGGAACATTTATAGTCAATTGCTCTAAGCCACAAGAAAAGGAAGGTGGAAATATTGACAGAGACTAAAAGGAGTATTAAAAACCAGAACTCACTTAGACTCCTTGTCCACAGGAATCTGCTGATATGCTTCAGACAAATCAATTTTAGAAAAGTACTGGCCACCCAATATTTTTTCCAACAGTTCCTCCTGGCATGGGAGAGGATATGTATCCATGAAAGACTTCTTGTTGATAGTAGTACTGAAGTCACCACAAAGGCAAAGTTTCCCGAACGATTTCTGAACTACAGCCAGCAGAGTCGACCATTCACTAGCCATAACCGGTTGCACCACCCCTAGAGATTGAAGTCTGTCCAATTCTGCTTTCACTTGATCTTTCAGGGTGATAGGGATAGGACACACATGACAAAAACAAAGCTGAGCCATGGATTTCAAAGAAATATGAGCAGAAAAATTCATAGCACACCCTATACCTTCCAAAAAATAGTCTGGAAACTCCTCACATAGTATTTCAAATTAAGAATACAGTTTGTGACCTGATCAGACACGATTTGAACTGTGTTGGTGATAGAAAACTCAAATGCCTAAAATGCATCCATCCCAAACAAGTTCCCAACACCATCCTCAGCAACCACCAAACATGTAATGGAACAAACCACTGACTTGTAAGAAGTAGGAAAATTGTCCCAACAGCACAATGTTCTTTTTTTATACTGGATCACCTTCTGTGTTACTGGTGTCAACAGTGGTGAGCCTAAACTCACATAGGTTTCATAGGTTTGAGAATTTAATAACATTACTGCAGCACTTATGTCGACCTGTAGCCAGAGCACTTGGTGAAAAACTCTTAACTCGATAAACAATTTGGGAGAATTCAGAAGCATTGTAGTCACACAATTTATGTCCATGTCCATATCCTGTGGAATCTTTGGTGAACAGCACACAGAGATGATCTGGCCTTTCTTCTGGCAAGCATTACAAGTAGCCCAGTGCTTAGTGTGCATCAAATACTTGTGCTGGACAAAGCAGAAAGGACAAGACGGAAACAGAGAATGCTGACACTGGCACTGTGGTAGTCACAGCTGCT
Source organism: Schistocerca gregaria (assembly GCF_023897955.1). Taxonomy (NCBI): domain Eukaryota; kingdom Metazoa; phylum Arthropoda; class Insecta; order Orthoptera; family Acrididae; genus Schistocerca; species Schistocerca gregaria. The sequence goes on along the minus strand of NC_064920.1, from coordinate 1,045,148,435 downwards.
TGGGCTAGCCCTCTTCTGTTTGGTGCTGTGCCTGCATGTTTACCGCCGCGACTGCTGCTTCCTTATGCAAGCTATCTGTCATCCTAGGGGGCAAATCTTGTGACAATACTGCCATATTGCCTATGCTTCAATTATTTGGTCACTGGCTGCCAAGAAACATCAAAAGATTGTGCTATTTGCAAAACTTCAGCCAATGGAAGGGTTTTTATAGAGTAAAGCCTTCTGTCATGCTTCCTTGTCTGGAGATAAACAGATAATTGCATTGCACATCATATAGTCTGCATAGGAGTCACTATGGGCATCAGCAATGAACTGCCACTTATGGCTAAGGCTGTGAAGTTTGGCTGCCTAGGTCCTGTATAACTGGTTTGGTTTCTTGTGGTATTGGTAGAATTCAGCTCGCATTGCTATGACATACCTTCATTTGGAGTGGTACTTGGACAATAAACTGCATATGTGATCAGAAGTAAGAGCTTTCAGTTCTTGTAAAACTGATACACCTTAGGAGGAATCCATGAGAGGAATAAGGTTTTGCACAAATTTGAGTCTGTCATACCCAAAGCCAAAGAAAAATGCTGTCTTTTTCATAAGCTTCCCAATCCTCATCTGAATAATCATGTGGAGGGAAAGTGGGTGGTTAGACTAGTGGAACTGTACCCTGTCAGTTAATGGAAATTTACAAAGTGGTCACTGCCGAAGTAAGCTGTTCAGTCAGGGCCAGCAGCAAGGTGTCCATAATGACTAAACCTGATAAAACCACATGTAAAGACTGCACATGCAGAAACTGTTCTGAACTCATTGCCAGTCATGTAGCAAACAAGTAATGCATGAAACTGATCCAAGTAACACAAATGTGGCTTTATTCAAAAGCCTCTGAACAATAATGGAAATAAGCTTCTTGTGACTCCATGTGTAATAAGACAAAATAATCATATGGAAGGTACAAACATAAGTGATACACAGAACAACTGATGTGAGTGGCACAAACTAAAAGAACATAGTGAGGTTGAGTCAGCACTGCTACAGGAGTATATAGGCACGAGTCACCAGTAGACGGCACTACAGAGATGGTAGCATGTGCATGCTTCCTACAGGCAGCCTCTAGTGACCATCCCATGCTGATACAGTTGTTAGTTGATTTAAGTACATATGTGTGGAGGCACTATACTCAGTGCACGTTGTTTGTTGATTTAAGCACATATGTGTGGAGGCACTATACTCAGCGCACTCACACACACTCGTAGCAGGCTGCAGCAAATGAGATTTAAAGGATATTCCTAGTTGTAACAGTTGATATTCAAAATTGTAATTGGCGGTGACAGTGATTGTTCCAGTTGACCCAGAATGAAGTAACTGGCTTGCCAAACAAAAAAAGATGACAATGAGTATGGACATTAAAAATGTGTAGCTTCTTTGTTATATGTGAACCCATTGCCATAATCATTCTTCAAAAAGACACAGCAATAACTGCACATTGGTCTGTACAAATTAATTTGCAATGTGAAAGTAAAATGATTCATTCCACATCATTACAATCTATTGTGCAAAATGATCTGTGGAACATGTAACTAACTAACTCATTTGTTCATTCATTCTTTCTTTCTTTCACTAGAATATATTTTCTAAATATTTTTGAAAGAACCTGGGAGAAGTGGCCAAAGGCAAGTTGAGATATGATCTTGTTGCAAACATGCCTGCTCAGAAGGTGAACCAACCAGCATTTTTTGAGGTATTCCTAATCAAGACTCTCTAGAGTGAATCAACACCTGGCATAGGTGACTTCTCTTGGGAAAAAAAAAAACCAGCAGCGAGCAGCAATTTATTTCCTAAAGTTTCTGTGATTGTCTATTAATCATTTCTGACCAAGATTCTATTGAAACATATCATAAATCTTTGCTAAGCGGTTTGAGAGGTTGTATCTGTATGTATGACTTGTCAAATTGGTCTTTAAGAAGGTATAAAGATAAAGTTTGAGCAAAAACAGCTAAATGCTCCATTTCAACTTCCACAAACACAGATTCATGTATGGCAGAATTGCCTGAGTATTTGAATTGTATTGTATTTCACAATGGGTAACAGCAGGCATGACCATTACTTGAGTTTTCTTAATTCTTGTATCCAGTAGACACATTACCACTATTATTGAAACAAAACAAATATTTCATCTTCTGGTTTTCTGAAATATGTACTTTGTCTTTTACTTCAGGTAACAAGAAAATAATGACAGGATCTCCAGGGGCTGGTGCCATACCACCATCTGCGGGAAATTTTACTCATGGAGGAGTCCTAAAATCTCCATTTTTCCCAGCACCTTACCCTCGGGACTTAGGTGCAGAATATGTTATTGCTTGCCAACCTGAACTCTCAGTCAGCTGCCGTGTGCGTGTGTTGTTTAGGGATTTCCAGCTGGCTCCAACGTCTGTGATGGAGGTTAGTAATCTAGCTCCAGACCTTCAAAACCTTTTCTATTTAATCTCAAAATATATTTTATATGGTACTCTTGTGGGAGAGAATGATGCATTATTGTACTGCTTACATCCAAAAATCTCTCTGAAATATGAAATAAATTATCGTCATGGACAAATAAATAATCCAATGTGAAATGAAGTATACAAATATATGATTTATTCTTTTTTAAATGTAAAGGAATAAATTAAATCACTATTCTGTGGAAGGAAGATAGTTGATTTCCACGTCTTGACTCCACTGGCCTAAAGCACTGAGTGACTTATCTGTCTAATACACGATTGACCCCATTTCCCACAACCATTTCTTCATTGCAAAATGCAAACTTTCACTGCTGGGAAGGTTAAAAAGTACCTAAATTCTTCTGGTTGTTGTGCTATGGTGTTCTTGGATCTGTCAGATACCACAGTGTTTAATACTGACTGCAGAGGTGAAGGCATGATGTTATGTGAGTGTGGTTGACCGTTGGTGGTTGTTGGCATTGCTATCCTTGGCCCATTGTGGAAGACTAGTGCATTTCTTAGAACTGAAGCCAGATACTGTTGTCCTTGTTGCCTTATTCTTTATGATTAAAGTTATTCATGCTTCACAATTTCCACTGCCTCTCTACACACTCTGTCACAATAACTGCTTCTGGGTGCCAAGAATTGCGTCTTTGCACATAAAATGTTATGTTTTCCTGGTTGCAAAGCATGTTCTGTTACAAGTAATTTATCCATTTCCCGTCTCTGACAATTTCCTTGTGCTCCTCTACTCTGTTTTTCAATCATTCTCTTTATGATACCCACACACAGCTGTCCACAACTGCATGGTATTTTGTGCACTCCTGCTTTCTTCAGAGGTCGATGGATATCCTTTGTTCAGCTTTAGATATTCAGATATTCACATATCTTCTTTGTGGGTTTATTTTTAATGGCAATGTTCCATTTCTCTAAGAGCTTCTCTATGCTGTAAGTGATGTCCTCAATGAACAGTAAGAAGACTTTAAATTTAGGAGATGCTTCAAGTCCACTGCTGCCTCTTTGTGACCACCATAGGGCCCATCTTATGTGGATAAATACTTATTCTTCGATCGAGTGAACTTGATGTATTCCTCTCCTCTCCAAACAACTCTGGTTTGCAGATGTTTCTAGCCTTATCTGCTAATGTCTCCACAAGCCCAAACTTCTGCTGTGGGTGGGGATTCAAGTTTTGGTGCAAAAATAGTATGTGTGTAGTTTTTAATATATGATGTCCCAGGTGATCCTCTTCCTTACTGTAAGCAAACACTTAGAAAAATACTGTCTATTAGCCATATCTTTTTTTAGAATTCAAAAAATACTACATTCACCTGTCTGCCTTAATGCCTTGCAGGATCTCATATGAAAAAAAAACACATTAGCTTGGTTTTCTGTAAACTACATTTTTGGCATCTGTGGTGGCATGAAGAAGCTCAGTCTGTCCGAGATACCTCATTATGATCGAGCTCAGAACATTTGTGGATCATTTCTGCTACCACTTTAGCACGACACGTACTTTCTTCCAACAACTAGGCAAGGTGTTCAAGGAATACATGTGACATCATGGCTGAAAGAGGGCCTTACTCAGTCACAAATTTGGTACAAAATCTGAGAGGGATTTTAATGGCCCCTGAAGATTTGTTAGATTTTTATAATTTCAGCTGTTTCTCAACACCACTGACGTTAGTATTGCTAATGCACAAAAGGAAACTACATATCACACTTTGTCCAAAAGGCAAACAAAGTACCAGTTATTTATAATTAAAGTGCAGTAGTCACGGAGGTCCAGTGTGTCTTGTCATTATCATATGATGGTGAAATTTGGTAGACATGCTGTTGCATTAAAGCGGAACCAATTAACACTGAAAAACAATTTAGTTCCATTTTGGCCACATTTTGGCGTTGCACACTGTTTGTATGACATCCACTCTGTCATTTGACAAGCCATAACATGAATGAACAGTATGGCTATCGAGAAAAGAGTGGATGCTATTATTGAAAGAGTTTTACATGATAGCAATTAGATAATGATAATGATAATAATAATAATAATAAATAGTATGGTTTGTTTGTCCAAAATAACTTTTACAGTTGCCAACATAGTCTGTTGATAAACATATGAACAATAATAAGAGACTAGAAATAAAGGTACATCACACACAACAACATTAAAAACCATTGATAGGGTGCAAACATTTATCAATTAATGGTTGCTTTAATTTTATCTTAAATATGTTTCCATTTAACAATTTTATTTTATCTGGCAGTCTGTTATAAAAATGCCTTCCCACAGAAAATGGACTAAGATCTGTTGCTCTTTTATAGCTAAATTTTATGTGGTAATCATCTCTTTTTTAGTATTATAATGATAGAGTGCTGCATTGAGAGAGCATCATCAACTGAAAGGTCTAAGGAGAGGCCTGATGTCAGCAAAAGATTTAAAGGGGATGGTAATGAAATTCGAAAATATGGTTAAGCTTGGTGTGACTCTTGGAAGAGGAAGGCAGCCTGTCCCAACGGAAGTTACTGACAATGTTGCTGTTGCTGTAACTGACCATGCAATAAATGCCCCAGGTAGGATTGTGCATCCCGTGGTCAACAGTTAGACAGTTTGGTGGTCTATTTTACACTGTGCCCATACAAGATCCAGGCCATGCAGCAACTGACACCTCGTGACCCGTAGCAATGTTCAGAATTTGATCTTCGATTTCTGGCATGGATCGAAGTTGATGACATGTAGCTGGGCAATATTCTATGGAATGAGGAGGCACATTTTACACTACAGGGCATAATGAATTCACAGAACAGCCAAATCTAAGGTACTGTTAAATCACATTTTGTGCCAAAGAGCCACTGCAATCACCATATGTGACTGTGATGTGGATTCGTAATCATCTTTATTCTTGGTCCATTCGTCTTTGAAGAGAACACACCTGAAGTGTCTGTCAGGTGTACTGTGATGTCTACATGTTATTGAAATCTCCATGTACATAATGTCTTTCCTGCTTTGGAAGAGTGCAACTGCCTGTAAACCACTGTTTTCAAGCAAGATGGGGCAACACCTCATGTTGCTCACCCAGTGAAAGATCTGCTTAATGCAACCTTCCATGAATGTGTTATATCCAGACGTTTCTCAGATACATTGCCTGCAAGATCACCTGATCCGAATCCATGTGACTTTTGACTCTGGGGATATCTAAAAGAATGCATTTACCAGGAACACATTCAGTCTCTACCTGTTCTGAAGGCAAGTACACAGGAACATGGTGTCCAGGTTCCACTGGACCTGTTGCAAGCAACTGTTGATCACATTGTTTTAGTGATGTAGCACCTCCTCAATACCTCTGGTGCTCATATTGAACAAATTGTGCAATTGGTGCTTAATAATAAAAATCAACATTATGCCTGTCTCACTTTTTTGTTCTTTTCTGCCCAGGTTCCATTTCAAATCCATCACACACAGAAGGATTTCTCTATGGCTCTCTTGCATTCACAGTGAAATATTTGCAACTGGTGAAGTGTGGCCAAAATTGGAACAAATTTTTCCCAGTGTACATCAGTTCTACATTAATGCATTAGACTATCTACCAAGATTCACTAACATACAATAATTACATCCCATCCTGGACCTCTGTGATTAGCTCCACTTTAATTATAATCACTCAGTATTTTATCTACAGAACATTTAAATTCAATTGCCAGGATACTGGGACAGGATGTGTATCCAAAGTAAATACAGAAGGTTTACTGTTGTAACATAATATGCAAGACAGTTAATACCTACATTTCACTGGACATACACCATTTAATTTTCAAAGTTGCAATGGCAGCGTTATAGTGTGATAGGTTGCAATACATAGACTTCAGATAAAGTATGTACCCCAGTTTTTTAAAAATATGTTGTTGCACTTCCTGCATCATCTGCTGAAAGACCAGCATTACTACATATATACAGAAGAGTGTGCAGATGTGTCTAATCAAAAGCATCCAGCTAGCACACTTACAAGAAAAACACACACTAAGTGCCACAGTGTGAATTACTCTCATGAAATGGCTTTTTAGTTCACTTATCGGTAAATAGCTAACATGCTGGTCTACCAAAATCTTTCCAGTTGCAAGGGTATCATTTACATAATCAGTTAATTTAGAATAAATTTCACATCCCTAAACAGGATCCAGTGTCCTAATAAACTTCAACAGAGAAACATTTAATCTAAATGGAACAACAGAATATTGATAACAGTTACTACCATATAAAAAAGCAGTACATCTCCTTGAGTCAGGAGCCAGGGGTATCTGAGGAAAATCTGAAATTAAATCTAAACTGGTCATATACATCACACATTGAGATTTATGTAAAAGTTCTTCTACATTTTCTGGATGACCATTCTCTGTTCTTAAAATAGTATTTAAATGTCTAGAGTTGAGTCTCCAAAAGCTAAATATTCAGAAAGTATGAATTTTAGTGCACCTGGAAGTCCTCATAAAGCATTCTTATATGTTCTGTGCTTATGTATATTTTTAAGCTACTTATTTTCACTGCACTATGATGACAAATCCTGAGATGATCCCTGGATGAATAAATAAATAAAATACACTGTTAGTTTGAGATAGAAACAAAGAATTACAATGCAAATTACCTCCTTATGATTACTTGAAAATCTTGAAGATATGTTTCCTATTAAATGAAGTAACAGAGTTCTACATCTGTCTGCTATAAACAATTTTGCTCATGGGTGAAAATGTAAATAATTTTCACCAGAAGCACTAGCTTAAGTTTCCAGATGCAATCTGTTACTCGTATAAGATTTTATATAATTTAATAAATTGTGAGTCATCATCAGAGGTTTTGAACTATCTTTATTAATGTTCTTGTTTGAGCAACCAATTTTTTGCATAATTGTCAGAAACTATTATATACAGGCTATCCCTCCAAAGAGTCACCAGTCACCAGGCACATTTTACATGGTGTTTTGGAAGATTTTTGTAATTATGTTTTTGTAATGTGTAGCCAGAATCAGCCCAAACAATACTGCTTATTACATATTTCATGTGATGTCCAGCATTGATGGATAGCATTTGTCTGATTCCCATTATGGACAATATTATTTTTAAAGTAGAATTTTATGTGTCCAGTCAATAGAGTAGTCTTGAATTAATCTAGTGTGATGCTTGTTTTATTGAGATATATTAATGGCACATTAAAACTTGAAGACTAACAAATAGTCCAGCAGCAATAAAAGTGCTAGAAGTTAGTGCGGGTCAGGGTCACCCTGTGTTGTATAATATTGTCACCTCCAGACTAGTGAAATCACATTTTGAAGACTTGCAACACAAGCTTGCTGGCCTTTTCTTTCCAAAACTGAGAAAAATCTCAGATGAAACAGTATATGTGGTTCTTATGTTTTCAGATATTTGGGCATGCATGTGTTTCAGTGTTCTAGAAAGATGTCAACGCTTCATTACTTATGTGATACCAATAAAGTACCCTAATAACCTGAACAGCATCCATGGACAATAAACTATTGCCCATGGAAACTTTGAATGCCATGAACTGGTTACTGTTTATGTCCTCAATAATAAATCAGTGTATCCATTTGATGATTCCTTATTACAAATGAATAAATCATATATATACTATTTCCTTTTTATTTTAAGTTGTTTAAAAGTACTGAATGCTTTTTGTGCAATTTTTATAAGTGATCTTTTCCTGTTTGACACACACCATTAAAAGATTTTACAATTATACTTTTTATAATGTCAGGCTAAGACTCCTATGATACACATGGTTCTGTGCTTAATTGTAAAGATTTTTATTGCATTTATTGCCATGTTTTCTGGATCTAAGGCGAAGCTACATCATTGCAACTGATGAATGATAGAGATTTTGCGCTCCACAGTCAATTTACTTTCAACATATTCTTACTCATTGTTCAAAGAAATATGTGAATGGAGTACTCAATTACATTTTTGTCAAATTGTGGTTTATCCTCCTGTATAAATTTACCTGTTCATAATTTCTAGTTTTATGACTGGAATGGACAAAGAATAGATGTGAGCAGTGGAGCTTTGTTCCGTCCACCTGTCATACTTAGTACTGGACCTTCCTTATTAATTCGATTCTACGCAAATGGGGGAACTAGTTTGGGATACAAAGCAGTTTATTCCTTTGTTACTGGTAAGATGATTTCAGATATCTTTATATATTTATGTAGACTAGACCAGTTATTACACATCTAAAATGTGATCTGAGGGTTGAAAATCTATGTGAATGGCATACAAATACAAAATTTTGATGCTATATGTTGTTGTTGTCGTCTTGTCTGGTCTGATACAGTTCTCCACATTAGTCCACCTAGCATAAGTCTCTTCATCCCTGCATATCTTCAACTTTACACCTTTGAATCAGTTTACTATATTAAAGCCTGTGTGTCCTCCTACAATTCTCCAACCCTCCCCTCCCCCTCCCTCTGCCCCCCCCCCCCCCCCCCCCAGGAACACACGCACGCCCCTACCAGCACACACACGCACGCTCGCACGCACGCATGCACGCACGCACACACACACACACACACACACACACACACACACACACACACACACACACACACACAGAGGTGGTCACGTATGCATGAGGTGTGAGGTGTTCTTGCTTTGTGTGTGTGTGTGTGTGTGTGTGTGTGTGTGTGTGTGTCCTTTTGTTCTTTACTGATGAAGGTTATATGTGAGTATCTTTTGATTGTGCCAGTCTGCAACTTGACATGACTTCTTTACAGTACGTAGCCATTTGTCTTTTCCTACACTGCTTACATTTAACCAGGTTGTACCATCTCTTAATTACTTATCTTACATACCCACATAATCTTCAGTATTTTCTCTACCTCCACATTCCAAATTTCAAAAGCATTTGTTCTCTTCTTTTTTCTTCTCCTGTCATCTGTGCTGTTTATTTTCCATGTTTCACTTCCATATAAGACTACATTCCAGATAAATACTTTTAGAGAAGACTTCTTAACACTATTTATATTCTGTGTTAACATATTTCCTTTTTTGAGAAAAGATTTATCTGCTATTTCCAGTCGCTTTTTTCATCATATTTACTTCTCTGATTGTCATGTGTTTTATTGCTGAACCAGTAAAACTTGTTAGTTACTTAGTAAAACTTGTTAGTTACTTTCAGCATCTCAGTTACTAATCTAAATCTCTCTTCACACTATCCACCCTGTTCCACTGATCTTCTAAGTCCTTTGGTGCTGTTTTCTTTCTCAAATTTCTCCTAGTCTCCATTAAAGCTTGCTCTATGTTACACAAAAGTAGGATAGGCTACAATTGTGTGTCACTCTCTTTTCAATTACTGCCTTCCTTTCACATCCTTCGGCTCTTATAATTGCAGCCTGGTTTCTCTACAAATTGTATATAAGCTTTTGCTTCCTGCATTTCAATCCTGATAACTTCAGATCTTCACAGAGAATACAGCATAATAAATGTCTCAGACAGAAGTTAACAACATAACTTATGTTACACCGATTGGTGTTTCACATACAGAAGAGACATGAAGTTGCAGACAGGTACAATTAAAAGAAACTTACATAAAGCTTTCAGCCACAGTGCTCTTCAGCAAAAGAGAAACACACACCATTGATACACACAAGCAAGCAAACCTCATGCACACATGACCACCAACTCCAGCATATTCAGGTCAGAATGCAACTATCATGTGGGATGCAAGCAGCAATCTGGTAATCTGAAGGGGGCAGCGAAGGGGAAGGGATAGTAGTGTACAGGTAGAGAGAGAGAGAGAGAGAGAGAGAGAGAGAGAGAGAGAGAGAGAGAGACGAATGCTGTCTGGTGCAGTGTGCAGTAAATATTCCAGAATTTGAATCAAGAACAGCCGCCAACATGAGTAATTTAGAAGTAAATATCCTCAGAGTAGTGAAGCAACTTAAATCACTTAATAAAAGCTAGTGTTCCTCTCCAGACTGTATACCAAGTAGGTTGCTAACAGAGTATACTGACGCAATAGCTCCACACTTAAAAATCATATATATCCACTTGCCGTGTGAAAGATCCATACCCAGAGGCTGGAAAGTCGCACAGGTCACACCAATATTCAAGAAAGGTAGTAGGAGTAATCTACTAAATTACAGGCCCATATCATTAATGTCGATATGCAGCAAGTGTTGAGTGCTATTGACAAGGGGTTTCAAATTGATTCTGTATTTCTAGATTTCCAGAGGGCTGTACCAAACTAACAGCTTGTAGTGAAATTGCGTGCTTATGAAATATCATCTCAGTTATGTGACTGGATTTGTGATTTCCTGTCAGTGAGATCAGAATTGATAGAAACTCATTGAGTAAAACAGAATTGATTTCTGTCATTCTCCAAGGTAGTGTTATAGGCCCTCTGCTGTTGCTTATCTATATAACTGATTTAGGAGACAATCAAGCAGCTGTCTTAGGTTGTTTGCAGATGACTCTGTCATTTATCATCAAGTAAAGTCATAAGAAGATCAGAATAAATTGTAAAATGATTTAGAAAAGATATCTGTTTGGTGTGAAAATTGGCAACCAACACTAAATGATGAAAAGTGTGAGGTCATCCACATGAGTCCTAAAAGGAATCTGTAAAACTTTGAATACACACTAAATTAGTCAGATCTAAAGGCCATAAATTCAACTAAAAACCTAGGAATTACAATTACAAACAACTTTAATTGAAAAGAACACACAGAAAATGTTGTTGTGAAGACAAGCCAAAGATTGTGTTTTAATAGAAAACTTAGAAAATCTAACAGAGCTACAGAGACTGCCTACACTATGCTTGTCCGTCCTCTTTTCAAATACTGCTGCAAGTCTGAAATCCTTACCAGATAGGACTAATGGAATACATTGAGAAAGTTCAAAGAACAGCAGCATGTTTTATATTATTGTGAAATAGGGGAGAGAGTATCACTGACATGATACAGGGTTTGGGATGGACCTCATTAAAACAAAGACATTTTTCATTGCGGTAGAATCTTCTCAAGAAATTTCAATCACCAACTTTTCTTCTCTGAGTGTGAAAATATTTTGTTGATGCTGACCTACTTAGGAAGAAATGATCATCATAATAATATAATGGAAATTAGAGCTTGCATGGAAAGATACAGATGTTTGTTTCCCCATGCGCTGTCCGAGTGTGAAGGTGGTTTGATGATCCACCTGCCAGCCACTTAAGTGTGACTTGCAGAGTAGCCACGTAGATGTAGATGTAGATGAATGCCAACAGCTGCAGCATCAGGAGGTTGTGGGACAGGGAGGTGGAGAAAAAAGGAGCAAGAAAGGAGATGAGCAGAGAAAGATGGGTTGGTGCATCGGCAGGGGGTGGCCAATAAACAGAGTGGGAGACAAGAATGGATAGGAGATGATAGGACAGAGGGAGTGGAAACTGCTGGGTGGAGGGTACGGGTAAAGTATGTTACCGTACGTTGAGGATGGGATAATTACACGAGTGGAGAATGCGCTGCAAGTATAACTCCTACCTGCGCAGTTCAGAAAAGCTGGTGGTGGAGGGAAGCATCCAGATGGCTCAGGTAGTGGAGAAGCCATTGAAATCAAGTGTGCTATGTTAAGCTGTGTTTGTGCCACAAGTGGTCTACTGTGTTTTGGCCACAGTTTGGTAGTGGCCATTCATAATTGTGGAGAGCTGATTGGTAATCATACCAATATAAAAAGCTGTGCAATGATTGCAGCAGAGCTGGTAAATGACATGGCTGCTTTCACAGGTGGCCCAACCCCTGATGGATAGGATAAACCTGTGACAGGACTGGAATAGGACGTGTTGGGTGTGTGTGGATTGGGCACGTGTTGCACCTGGGTCTTCCACAGGGATATGATTCTTGTGCCACTCATATCCCGTGGAAGACCCGGGTGCAATGCCTACCCAATCCACCAATGCAGAACTTCCTATTCCAGTCCTGTCACAGGTTTGTCCTACCCCATCATGGGCTAGGCCACCTGTGAAAACGGCCACATCATTTACGAGCTCTACTGCAGCCATCGCACAACTTTTTGTGTTAGTGTGACTACCAATCAGATGTCCACCAGGATGAACAGCCACTGCCAAACTGTGGCCAACAACAAAGTAGACCCCCCCCCCCCCCCCCCCCCTGTGGTTCAACATGCAGCTTAACATAACATACTTGATTTCAATGGCTGCTTCACTACCCAAGTCATTTGGATCCTTGCCTCCATACCACATTTTCTGAACTGTGCAGATGGGAGCTATCCTTACAATACATTCTCTGCTTCCCAATTATCCCATCCTCAACCTACAGTAACATACTGTCCCCACACCCTCCACCCAAAAGTTTCCAACCCCCTGTCCTATCATCTCCTCCCCAGTTTTATTTCCCAGCCTGTTTATTTGCTGCCCTCTGCCATTGAATCTGACTGTCTTTCCTTTCTACTCCTTTTCTTCCCACAACCTAATGATGGTGCACCTGTTGGCATTCTAGTCCCTACACACTCCACCAGACAGCATTTGAATCTCTCCCAATCCATACACTACTATCCCTTTTTCTTCCTTGGCCCATCCAGACTGCACCTTGCATCTCACATGATAGTTGCATTCTGGTCCAAGATGCTTGAGCTGGTGGTCATGTGTGTGTGACATGTTCTTGCTTGTGTGTGTGATTGTTTTTTGCTTCTCTTATGCTTATGAAGGCTATGGCTAAAAGCTTTATCTAAGCACATTTTAATTGTGCCTGCCTGCAACTTAATGTGTCTTCTTTACACTAAGTAGCAATCTGTCTTTTCATACATCATTCATATTCCTAACTGGAGTTTCCACAGTTTAACTTATATTAGAAATATGTTCAATCACAAAATGGAGCAATTTACTGTAGTTATAATTTTTATAACTGGAAAATACCTACACCAAAATGGATGGATAACAAAATGATGAAAACGGAAAATCAGTACCAAAATTTCATATCCTTGCTTCAGCAAATGCCTGGAGATGACTTTAGTGCCTGATATCTAACTATGAGTGAGTATCATACACATTATTTACAAAGTATATCCAGCAAACAAAAGTTAACTGCTATTTTCTGATCCAGGTGATCTGTGTGTGTTGGGAGAAAAACAACTGCCTTAAAATTGATCCAATGCTGCTACTCTTACACTATTCAGATGATGTTTTGATCTAATACCTCAAACAAATCATTTATGTAACTTTATGCAGAACTGAAAGATGCTTTCCTTCTCATCCCATATGGTCAGTCTTCCCTGACCTGCAGTTCTGGGTGACTTTTCTGAAATCTACCCTTTTCCTATATCTCCAGTCCTTTTCCTTCACCCTTCTTCCTTCCCTTTCAATCCTTCTGCTGAAGAAGGAGCCACTGGCTCTGAAAACTTTGCAGATTACAATGATCTTTTATGTGTGTGTTCTGCCACTGCTTGGTGAGTACATATTTTTATCTATTCAATTAAACAACATTCTAGAAAGAGTTTATCAAAGTTGTGGGATAACTCAAAAAGCAACAGGCTAGAATCATGTTACTTATGTTTGAGTGAAAACTGATTCAGGTTGCACTGATGATGTATGGCGTTTGATAGTATCCTTGATAGAAATGTCCACATACAGAATGACAAGTTGACTACTATCAGAGGGGTACTGAAGCTATTTACCAACAATTTCAAAAAATATTTATCACCTCATGTATACGTTATTTATTTGTGTATTAAATATATTATCCTTGTATTTCAATAAAGCATTCTTACAAATCATTCACATACACCATTTAAAGTGTCCAAATATGTTGTTTGTGTTGTGGATGACATGTGCTGTCCGTACGAGTGAGTATTGGAGGATTCACAGTCCAATGCTCTGCATGTATCCTAATGTAGACCACACATTACAAAATACCTTTAGCTTGTATGCATACATGAATTGCTTGTCTGAGATGTTTAAATTTAGATAAAACTCCTTGTGGGGATTAAATTTAAGTTCAAACTATCATCAAAAGGGTTATAAACTTAAAATTAAATCTAGTATTTCATGCTGCCAGTGTATTTGCATCAGGATGTTATTTTGCATCTTTAAGCAAACACAATGAACAGGTTTGATTCATTTATACTTTTGAATGTAAAGAAAACCGTCCCCAGAAGAAAAAAAACTACTAACAAATAAATACTGAACAAATTCTAACTTAACAAACAGTAGAATACATAGCCAAAAAGGTAATACAAATCTAATTTGGTAGTGTCATAGTGTCCAATGTCTTACACAAAATGTGAACGCAAGAAGCAATAAAAAAAAAATGCAATTCATCTAGAAAACAAGATGGAACAAGTTAGTGTCTTCAAGGATTAGGGGAATAATTATTGAGGAGATGATTTGATTTAATTATTTTGATAATGGGATGATTTGACTTAATTATTTTGATAATGGGAAGAACTTTCCATCCACCTCTGCCTTTGACAATATTCCTCACTTCTGATCAGGTCTTGCCAACTCTCCTTGCTTTCCCTTCTACCATCCATATCAGTGTACCTTTGAGCCTGCCTTTTTTCCTTATCCCTTCTGGATTGAATTCTAATGCATTTATTTTGATTGCTCAGTCTAGCCACATCAGTGTATGTCCCGTCATCTCCACTATCAGGTATATGATCTCCTGTACGTATCTGATTTGTTTTTATCAGTAGGTCCTCATTACTAATTTTTTCTGGCCAACAGATATATATGAAGTGCCATAGAAGCTGTATAATTGTGATACTATATTCTTGTCTACTTTCCAGCTTTTACTGGCATGTGGCATAGCCTCAACATTTATACAAATTTTTCTTTTGCCTGTGATAATTCTGTTTTGCCATATTGGATACATCTGCGTGAAGGCAACATGTGCCTTCTTTGTCCAGTTCTTCATGTCTCCTCCAGTCCAGCTCTGCCATCTTCCATACACCATCACCCAGGAACATGAATAATTTGACAGTTTCCATCTGCAACTACACCACCAATAGGCATATGTCTATGTTCCCAGAAGTTATTGTCATCTCTGTGTTTCACCTGTACTTATCTTAAGCCCAGCAATATTTGATTCTTTTTAAGAGAGTTTAACTTATCATTCATATCTGTCTGTCTTTGAGCTGATAAAACAAGGTCTAAATTCTCCATACATTCATGGATTCCTCTTTTACTGCCTGCTGTGACTTCTAATAAACTAGTCAAGCATCAGAAGGAAAAGTGTTGGTGGCAAAACACATCCCTGCCTGACTCCAGTTATTAATGAATGCCAGGTATATGGCTGCATAAAATTATTTACTTTGCTCTAAGATGATCCTTAGAGTATTAATAGATCAACAAAACTTACAATGTAGTCCTTAACTGTATTGCACTCGGTCCCACATATCTCAAAGTCTCATATACTCAAAATTTTATAACTTGAAGCATAATAACATGACACACACTTACTAAAATGATAATCTATTACATATTATTTATGTTAAACTGAACAAATGACTTTATACCATTTTCAGAAATACTTGCACGAAAATGATCCTGAATTAATTTTAAGTACATTTCCTTTACTGCTATGGTACAAATTACCATTGCTTTGTAAACATACAGTTTTCTTTTTCTTTTTTCACAACAATTATAATAAATTTCACATTTCATCATATTTTGGCTTACCTCTCTCTTTTACATCAATATTTGCTGAATGAAATTTATTTTTTCTCAGGATTTCATCATTATTGCACACAAAACAAAACAACATTTTTTCCCAAAATTTCTACTGACAAATCTTTTGCTTCCATCCTCTTATATGATGCTCCATCTACATCTATACTCTGATAACCACTGTGAGGTGCATGGCAGTGTGTACATCCCACTGACCAGTCATTAATGTATTTTCCTGTTGCCTTCATGTATGGAGTGTGGAAAGAATGATTGCTAAAATGCTTCTGTTCATGCAGAAAATTATTCTAATCTTATCCTCGGGATCTCCATATGAGAAATACATAGGGTATAGTAGTATATTCCTAGAGTCATCATTTAAAGCCAATTCTTGAAACTTTTAATAGATTTTTTTTCCCGTATAGTTTACGTCTGTCTTCAAGATCTGCCAGTTCAGTTTCATCATTATCTCTGTGACACTTTCCAGCATATCAAACAAACCTGTGACCATTCATGCTGCCCCTATCTGTATACGTTCAATATTCTCCATTGGTCCTATTTGGTACGGTTCCCACGCACTTGAGCAACATTCCAGAACTGACTAAGTGAGTGATATGTAAGCAATCTCCTTCATAAACTGTTTGCTCTTCCCCAGAATTCTACCAATAAACTGAAGTCTACTATCTGCTTCACTCACAACTGAGCCTATGTGATCATTCCATTTCATAGCCCTGCAGAGCGTTACACACAGTTATTTTTATGAGTTGTCCAGTTGCAACAGTGTCTCATTGGTATTGTAGTCATAGGATACTACATTTCTTTTTCTTTTTGTGAAGTGCACAATTTTACATTTCTGAACATTTAAAGCAAGCTGCCAATCTTTGCACCACTTTGAAATCTTACCAAGGTCTGACTGAATATTTGCTCAGCTTCTTTCAGATAGTACATCATTATAGACACCTGCATCATCTGCAAAAATCCTGATGTTACTATTAAATTGTCTGCAAGGTCATTAATATACAAAATGAACAGCAAGGGTCCCACACATTTCCTTGGGGCACACCTGCAGTTATTTCTATATATGACGATGACTCTCCATCCAAGATAACAGGCTATTTCCTCTGTTCCAGAAAGTCCTTAGTCCAGTCACGAATTTCACTTGATACCCCATATGATCATACTTTTTACAATAAGCATAAATGAGGTATTGAGTCAAATCCTTTTCGAAAATCAAGAAATACTGCGTCTACCTGATTGCCTTGAACCACAGCTTTCAGTATGTCATGTGAGAAAAGTGCGAGTTGGGTTTCACGAGATTGCTGTATACAGCATCCATGCTTGTTGGCATTGAGGAGGTCATCCTGTTCAAGATACCTCATTATGTTTGAGCTCAGAATATGTTCTAAGATTATACAACAAATCCATATCAGGCATATTGGATGGTAGTTTTGTGGATCACTTTTCTGCCCTTCTTGCAGACAGGTGTGACTCTGCTTTTCTCCAAGAACTGGACTCGGTTTTATTGAGGTATCTGTGATAGACTATAGTTAGAAGAGTGGATAACTCAGCCACTAATTCAGTATAGAATCTGACAGGCATTCCACTGGGCCCTGGAGCTTTGTTCAGTTTTAATGATTTTAGTTGTTTCTCAATGCCACTGATGCTAATACTTATTTCATTTATTTTGTCTGTGGTACAAGGATTAAACTGGGGCAACTATCCTGGGTTTTCCATTGTAAAGGAACACTTGAAAATGGAGTTAAGCATTCAGCTTTTGCTTTGCTGCCTTCAGTTTCAGTTCCTGTCTCATTTACTAAAGACTGGATACTAACTTTGGTGCCACTAACAGCCTTTTCAAAAGACCAGAATTTCTTTGGATTCTGTGAAAGATCATTTGACATTATTCTGCTATGGTAGTCACTGAAGGCATCACACAATGCCCTCTTGGCAGTCAAACACATTTCGTTACAGTGATTGTATACCATGGAGGTTCCCTCCCATTATGAACTGTTCTTCTGGATACATGTCTATCCAGTGCATGGTCAACTATTCTTTTAAACTTTAGCAATAGTTCCTGTACATGCTCGTGCCCTGTGCTGGAAGTTTGAAGATCCTCATTGAGTTATGACACCACTGATTTTTTTATCTAGTTTACTGAACATATGTATATTTCTGCTTGTTCTAGTTGTCATTTGTGCTTTGGTAGTCATTGTTGCCACAACCATGTCATGATCACTGATACCAGTTTCGATGTGGATATCCTCAAAGAGGTCAGATCTGCTCTTTGCCCTTGGATCCAATACATTTCTATCATGAGTGGGGTTCCTAACCATCTGTTATAGGTAGTTTTCAGAGAAGCCATTTAGTAATGTTTCAGAGGATGTCTTATCATGCCCACCTCTAACAAAACTGCAATTTACTGAATTAATCATTGTGCATTATCATACAAAGTTCTAACCTAAAAGCACACAGAAAATTTGATTAGTAGAATATTACATGTTTATGTACACTTGCAGATAGTAGAAGTTTATTAACTTCTCCTCCTCATACTATGAATACAATAATCAGAGAATGGAGTGATTCCAAAAAGCAAGAATGAAATCATGCAGTTCTGGGATACACTACATGCCAACTGGTGTGCTCAGTAAAGAGTAGTGTACCCCCTCCCAATCTGAGGATTCCCAATGAATCAGACACCTGCTCCACCATCAAGCCTTTGGAAAATGGATGAAATTTCACATGTACCTTTTAAAACATTTGCTATATTGGTGCAAAATACTACTCCTGTACATTCAACCCTGAGAAAACACAAATTTGCTGAGCATCACAGCTACATTAGTAACAACTTTTTGTGCATTTACATTAAATATTACTTTTTACAAACTGTTTACTTTATTGTCTATAAAAATTCTTTCCGTCCCCATCACACTACTTACTGCATTGTCTACTTCTAGTAACCTTAGTGTGGCTACTTTTGGCAACTGAATTACAGCATTCTTTGCTATAACAACTTTTGCCTTTTCAGCAAGCACATTTTTCATTACCACCTTATTTACATTAGCATTAACTTTCTCAACCGTCTCACTTACTAACTGTATGATGTCTGTTTCAACATTGCTTACTAATGGTACACAGTCTGCTCAACATCAGTTACACTATTTTGAATTAATGGCAGATTACCTTCATTACTATTTACAATGATATTCCCACCTTCATTCACAATCTGGCATTCATTCACAGTGTCACCTATTTTGCCAAGAACATCATTCATTACTTGAACACACTGCCTCAGCATCATCAAAGACGTCAACATTTGTAGCAACAACTTTTTGCATAACAAAACCACTCATACTAGTATCAGGGTTATTCATAGTTTCACCCAAATCCCTACACTGTTAGTCAGTCTCATTTGCTTCCACTTCAATTATTGGTAACTCATTTACATTACTGCTAATTGTCAAAATTCCCTATACCTTTTCCTTATTAAGCTCAGCAGCTTTTCTGGCCATTTCATTCACTATCAGCAAACATTCTTTTTACATTTCATTATCTACCTTAGTCACAACTAACTGCTCCTCATTTACATCACCACTAACCTCCAATGACACACATGCTCCTTTGAAATTACCTTCCTGCTCAATATCATTTATTTTACCAGCAGTTTCATTCATTATCTGCATTGTTCACACCTCATTTACATCATTGATAGTTATTAATGATTCATATTCTTTTTTACCATAAAATTCATTCACACTATCGTCCATTATATTAATAGATTCATTCCAAAACCACTCATATTCCACATAACACTCCTCCCACACATAATTTGCTTCATCCATGCCATCCTTCTTTCATATCTTCTTAGTCATGTGAAAAGATAAAAGGAATATGTACAGATGAAGAAGAGAAGGAGAAGTGAGTGCAAACTCTGAGTCATGGTGTATGGCAATTGTAGGAAACAAGTTGGAATTAATAAATCTGCACCATTTGGCTTTTGACAATATTTCTTATTCATGATTTATATTATAATGTTTAAATAATGACAAATTATAAGAAAAGGGAAAGAAGTTACCCACCTCAGAATCAAGCTTGTAGAATGACTCATGAATGCATTTAAGCTTGTGGGTGCAGTATGAGTCATTCAGAATCAAGTGTTCTTTTCTGCACTGCCATGGGAAAATAGAATACAAAACATGGAGAAAAATTTAGATTGAGGACAGAATCTTACTGTGTAGTTTGATTAATGTTAAAGTTGTTAACATAATCTTTCTTTGAAACAAAATATATAATTATACTTTTGAATTCATAGAAAGTATCTTCCCATACCCTCTCCCACCCAATACACTCATATAATGACTTACAGAACACAATCATAAATATGGATGTAAATTATGAAACTATGGCACTGCATAAAAAATTTTACACAATTGTAATTTGAGGCAATGTTACACATTTGGTGATTAATGCAACAGTACTCAGGTAAAAAGCAACAGGGTTTGCCTATATTCAGTTCTCAGATTGTCAGAAACCAATCTTTTCACTGTTTACTCCAAATTCTTGAATGCTAAGTTTAGATCAAATTTGTGCACTGTAACAACTTCATCAGTTATGTAGATGGTAGTTTTGAAAATAATACTAAGAGTAAAATAATATTAACATTTCTCTTCTAAGACACTGCTTAAAAATTCTTATAACAATAATTTTTGTTATTGCAGGTAACATTCCTGAGAAAGCAATTAAACCAGTTACAGGTAAAATTCAGTTTTTTGTAATATTAGAAAGTGTTCTCACAACAATAAAATGTAAAATACTGTAGTTGATAAATTATTTTCAGATTGTGGAGGTACGGTAGAAAACTTTGGTGGAGCTATAACTATGATGAACATGGTAACAAATGGAGTTAAAATGTATGACTGTGTGTGGCTGATAAGACCCCCAAAAAACTATCTACATCTCAAAACGCATCTGTATTTGAAAGTAGCAACATTTATGGACATGGGTGAGTGACTGCATATTACATCAGTTTTCAGTTTTTAACATTCCTCTTAATTTGTTTTAGATCAAATTATTGACAATTATAAATTTAGAAATTCCACATAGATTTCAAGTGTGTATTGTGTGATTATACTAACTTATTACATCAAGACCACTAAGAAATTTGTCTTATTGGTAGCCGGAAACACTGAACTTGAAATCCTACGTGGTGTTACATCTGAACAACCAGTACTAGAAACTCTGCGCCATCCAGTGACACAGTTGCAGCCACCACGCTACAGAGAGCATGTAGTTCCTGTTGATGTTGGTTTTTACGTGTCACTTCGTGGATCATTTGGTCCTACATCTCGCCTTGCTATTGTTTATGCAGCATTCAGTTACATGGGTAAGCTATAAGAAAAAGTCAATTAGTTTCTTTAAAAATATTAGTATTGTTATGTAAGTGCCTTATCCTTCTATCTCTGTCTATATAAATTAAAGTCTCCTGCTATGGTTTCTGTCTGTATGTTTGGGCTTATCTCAGGAACTACTTTTGGAATTTTTGTACGGTTTTCAGTAATAGAGAGAGATGGAATTATGTTTATAATTTCTAAATATTCATGCAAATTGGCTGAACTATGATGAATTAAAGTCCCTTGCCACTGTGGAAATGATGGCATAGCCACCTAATGGTGAATGATGGATCTCATTGGAAATATCAGTACAGTTTATAAATTAAAGTCCACATCGCAATTTCTTTCTGTACATGTGGGATAATCTCAGGTACTACTGCAGAGATTTCAATACAGCTTTCACTAATAGATAGACTGATTCACTAGGAAGGTTTCTGGGTACATGAAACAGGTTTAAGGCATCCCGACTGCAACTCCAAGCTGGAGCATGCTACTGCTGACTTCAACAGCAAGCTGCAATGCAGGATATATGAGATGTTACGCTGATAAGAACAGATTTTTTAGGACAAAGTTAGTGTTTCGTGGGTCTGAAGAGAAATCTGAGAAAAGCTCAAACAGAAGATGTAGCTCATCCAGGAAAGCTCATCCAGGAAAGCTGCTGAAGTTGGACCACCAGTAAGTCAGCGCAGTGGCTCACAGCTCCCATCATTGGTATGAGCTGTCACTCCAAATGCCAATTAAGTATGTAATAGATGACATTGTTGCCCCTTCAGAACTTTCCTGGTGTGTGCTGTTTAAATAATTTTAGTTATTTGAAAGGGTTGTTTCAGTTACTTAACACTTTTTTCTACATGCAATTAAGGAAAGGCAACCATTCACAAAGAGCTGACTGATTTGTGGCACATATAAACATACAAAAGAATACAGTATTCACAATTGCTTTCAAGCTCTTCCTCTTGCTACAGATTATTGAGAGCAGTTGCCTGAGTAGATCGAGGTGGGATGGGATAGAGAAGGATGCACAATGCAGGGAAGGGGGATCATGGGATAATGTGAGGCAGGTCTCTCAGTGGATGACTCAGCAGCTGCTCAACAAGACAAAAGGAGTTCAGAGGTAGGACATATAATAGATGGAGAGAGGGGGGAGAACAAGGTGGAGATGAATGGGAGGACAGGGAGAGAAAGTGGAAAGGAAGAAGGGTGAGGGTTGGGGGGGGGGGGGGGGGGAGATGAGAGAAAGAGAGAGAGAGAGAGAGAAAATGCCTGCATGGGAAAGGGGGGTGGGTTATTGTTAGGAGATGGCAGCAGTACACCATCTAAGTAGTAAAGAGTGAAGAGAGGAGGGAAAAGGTAAGGTGAGGTGGTGGGAAACAGATTAGTGAAGGTTTAGGCCAGGAGGATTGCCAGAGTACAGGATATGCCATAGAGACAAATTCAATCTGTGTAATGCATAGAAACTTTTGCTTAAAGGGATTATCTGAATGGTTTGTGTAATGAAGCAGCTGTTGAAGCCATTTGTGTTGTGGTGTACGGAAGTTTACAATTTGCCACAGTTTGGCAGTGGCCATTTATATGAGTAGACACTTTGTTACTTATCATCCCACATAGAATTCTGCACAGTAATATATAATGTGGCTGCTTTCAAGTGTGACCCTGCCTTTTACAGGATAGGAAACACCTGTGACTGGACTGCAGTAGGAGGTGGTGAGTTGGTGCATGGGATAGGTCTTGCTCCTGGATCGACCAAAAGGCAATGGTCCATGGGGTGCAGGATTGGGAGCAGGATTGGAACAGGTATGACAAGGTTATTTTGTAGGTTGAGTGGGTGGTGAAACACTACTTTGGGTGTTGTCAGAGGAAGAGATGGCATGGGAGATCTGTTTATGGATTAGCTGGATGTGATTCTGTTTGTCAGTAAAGGCCCTGGTAAGGTTGTTGGAACATTTTGACAGCTCCTGCTTTCCACTGCAGATTCAGGGTGGGTCCTCAAATTTGGGAAAAAAAAACAATGCCTGGGAATCCCAGGTGTGAGGGAAAGATGTTGTCAGGAATCGCATGATAAATTAATGGTGAGTGGAGAGGGTGGGGATAAGCAGCAGTTTAAACACTGTTTTTAAACATTGATAATTTATATGGAATAATATTCATATAATTAACACAGTTTGAAATTTTAAAAATTATGACTTATAAAACTCGTTGTTGTTGTTGTTGTCTTCAGTCCTGAGACTGGTTTGATGCAGCTCTCCATGCTACTCTATCCTGTGCAAGCTGCTTCATCTCCCAGTACCTACTGCAACCTACATTCTCAGAAATCTGCTTGGTGTATTCATCTCTTGGTCTCCCTCTACGATTTTTACCCTCCATGCCGCCCTCCAATGCTAAATTTGTGATCCCTTGATGCCTCAAAACATGTCCTACCAACCGATCCCTTCTTCTAGTCAAGTTGTGCCACAAACTTCTCTTCTCCCCAATCCTATTCAATACCTCCTCATTAGTTACGTGATCTATCCACCTTATCTTCAGTATTCTTCTGTAGCACCACATTTTGAAAGCTTCTATTCTCTTCTTGTCCAAACTAGTTATCGTCCATGTTTCACTTCCATACATGGCTACACTCCAAACAAATACTTTCAGAAAGGACTTCCTGATACATAAATCTATATTCGATGTTAACAAATTTCTCTTCTTCAGAAACGCTTTCCTTGCCATTGCCAGTCTACATTTTATATCCTCTCTACTTCGACCATCATCAGTTATTTTACTTCCTAAATAGCAAAACTCCTTTACTACTTTAAGTGTCTCATTTCCTAATCTAATTCCCTCAGCATCACCCGATTTAATTTGACTACATTCCATTATCCTCGTTTTGCTTTTGTTAATGTTCATCTTATATCCTCCTTTCAAGACACTGTCCATTCCGTTCAACTGCTCTTCCAAGTCCTTTGCTGTCTCTGACAGAATTACAATGTCATCGGCGAACCTCAAAGTTTTTACTTCGTCTCCATGAATTTTAATACCTACTCCAAATTTTTCTTTTGTTTCCTTTACTGCTTGCTCAATATACAGATTGAATAACATCGGGGAGAGGCTACAACCCTGTCTCACTCCTTTCCCAACCACTGCTTCCCTTTCATGCCCCTCGACTCTTATTACTGCCATCTGGTTTCTGTACAAATTATAAATAGCCTTTCACTCCCTGTATTTTACCCCTGCCACCTTTAGAATTTGAAAAAGAGTATTCCAGTCAACATTGTCAAAAGCTTTCTCTAAGTCTACAAATGCTAGAAACGTAGGTTTGCCTTTTCTTAATCTTTCTTCTAAGATAAGTCGTAAGGTCAGTATTGCCTCACGTGTTCCAACATTTCTACGGAATCCAAACTGATCTTCCCCGAGGCCTGCATCTACCAGTTTTTCCATTCGTCTGTAAAGAATTCGCGTTAGTATTTTGCAGCCGTGGCTTATTAAACTGATAGTTCGGTAATTTTCACATCTGTCAGCACCTGCTTTCTTTGGGATTGGAATTATTATATTCTTCTTGAAGTCTGAGGGTATTTCGCCTGTCTCATACATCTTGCTCACCAGCTGGTAGAGTTTTGTCATTACTGGCTCTCCCAAGGCCGTCAGTAGTTCTAATGGAATGTTGTCTACTCCGGGGGCCTTGTTTCGACTCAGGTCTTTCAGTGCTCTGTCAAACTCTTCACGCAGTATCGTATCTCCCATTTCGTCTTCATCTACATCCTCTTCTATTTCCATAATATTGTCCTCAAGTACATCGCCCTTGTATAAACCTTCTATATACTCATCCACCTTTCTGCCTTCCCTTCTTTGCTTAGAACTGGGCTGCCATCTGAGCTCTTGATATTCATACACGTGGTTCTCTTCTCTTCAAAGGTCTCTTTAATTTTCCTGTAGGCAGTATCTATCTTACCCCTAGTGAGATAAGCTTCTACATCCTTACATTTGTCCTCTAGCCATCCCTGTTTAGCCATTTTGCACTTCCTGTCGATCTCATTTTTGAGACGTTTGTATTCCTTTTTGCCTGCTTCATTTACTGCATTTTTATATTTTCTCCTTTCATCAATTAAATTCAATATTTCTTCTGTTACCCAAGGATTTCTAGCAGCCCTCGTCTTTGTACCTACTTTATCCTCTGCTGCCTTCACTACTACATCCCTCAGAGCTACCCATTCTTCTTCTACTGTATTTCTTTCCCCTATTCCTGTCAATTGTTCCCTTATGCTCTCTCTGAAACTCTGTACAACCTCTGGTTCTTTCAGTTTATCCAGGTCCCATCTCCTTAATTTCCCACATTTTTGCAGTTTCTTCAGTTTTAATCTACAGGTCATAACCAATAGATTGTGGTCAGAGTCCACATCTGCCCCTGGAAATGTCTTACAACTTAAAACCTGGTTCCTAAATCTCTGTCTTACCATTATATAATCTATCTGATACCTTTTAGTATCTCCAGGGTTCTTCCACGTATACAACCTTCTTTCGTGATTCTTAAACCAAGTGTTAGCTATGATTAAGTTGTGCTCTGTGCAAAATTCTACTAGGCGGCTTCCTCTTTCATTTCTTACCCCCAATCCATATTCACCTACTATGTTTCCTTCTCTCCCTTTTCCTACACTCGAATTCCAGTCACCCATTACTATTAAATTTTCGTCTCCCTTCACTATCTGAATAATTTCTTTTATTTCATCGTACATTTCTTCAATTTCTTCATCATCTGCAGAGCTAGTTGGCATATAAACTTGTACTACTGTAGTAGGTGTGGGCTTCGTATCTATCTTGGCCACAATAATGCGTTCACTATGCTGTTTGTAGTAGCTTACCCGCATTCCTATTTTCCTATTCATTATTAAACCTACTCCTGCATTACCCCTATTTGATTTTGTGTTTATAACCCTGTAGTCACCTGACCAGAAGTCTTGTTCCTCCTGCCACCGAACTTCACTAATTCCCACTATATCTAACTTTAACCTATCCATTTCCCTTTTTAAATTTTCTAACCTACCTGCCCGATTAAGGGATCTGACATTCCACGCTCCGATCCGTAGAACGCCAGTTTTCTTTCTCCTGATAACGACATCCTCCTGAGTAGTCCCCGCCCGGAGATCCGAATGGGGGACTATTTTACCTCCGGAATATTTTACCCAAGAGGATGCCATCATCATTTAATCATACAGTAAAGCTGCATGTCCTCGGGAAAAATTACGGCTGTAGTTTCCCCTTGCTTTCAGCCATTCGCAGTACCAGCACAGCAAAGCCGTTTTGGTTAATGTTGCAAGGCCAGATCAGTCAATCATCCAGACTGTTGCCCCTGCAACTACTGAAAAGGCTGCTGCCCCTCTTCAGGAACCACACGTTTGTCTGGCCTCTCAACAGATACCCCTCCGTTGTGGTTGCACCTACGGTACGGCCATCTGTATCGCTGAGGCACGCAAGCCTCCCCACCAACGGCAAGGTCCATGGTTCATGGGGGCAGGTTATAAAACTCAATAAAATTAAATTCCAGTGTTAGGTAAAAAAAGGATTTCCAAAGATGTCATGAAATTCCTGCTTTTTCCAGGTAAAATGTGATTGCCTGATAATTCCAGGTTTTCCAGAAGAATCACTACCTATGGCATCCACAAATAAAGAGGCTGTAAGGATGAGACTTTTTGACATGGAACAATTGACAATTGTCATAGTGGAGGTAATGTTGGGGTTGGCATCAATATGAACAGACATATTTATGAAGCCATGCGAATAGTAGAGATTGACTTCTAGGAAGATGGCTTGTTGGGTGGAGAAAGAACAGGTGAAGCAGATTTGGGAGTAGGTTTTGAGGTTATGGAGGAAAGATAGTGCTCCATGACCAGAAGGACATGGGCTTAGAGTATGTTGGTGTATAAGGATGTTAAATGTATATGTTGTGTGATTGGGGCCTCCTGTTGGGTAGACCATTTTCTGGGTGCAAGTCTTTTGATTTGACACCACTTCGGTGACTTGCATGTCGATTGGGATGAAATGATGATGATGAGGGCAACACAACACCATTCACTGAGCGGAGAAAATCTCCGACCCAGCTGGGAATCAAACCCGGGCCCTTAGGATTGACAATCTGTCATGCTGACCTCTCAGCTACTGGAGGTGGACATAAGGATGTTGCTTCCACAATTACCTTTCTTCTAACTTCCAACATAGCTCTCTATATAGTACCCACAATTTATTTCCATCATAAAACTTTAAGCATAAAGTTTCACCTTATTTTCAATCCTTTTAACAAGTTTTTGCTCATGTTTCCAGTCACTGCTTTTGTCTCCTGACCATCTGAATCTGTGCTCATTCTACCTCCACCAATTCAAAAAACTCTGCTTTGATCTAGCAAAACTTCGATCATACAATCTCTTTTTGAAATCTTGTCTGGTGCTTGATATCCAACTGAAGGGGCTTTCATTAAAATTGGCATCTCAGGCTGTCATCCACCCTACTGCAAGAACCTTCACATTTTCCAATACCATCAGTCCCTCACCCACAACAGTCTGTTCCTTCATAATCATCCAATCCAAGCTTAAACCATATTAGATAGTTTCTATTTGTTTCACATCTTTCCACTCTGTTACCACAAATTCCTGAATACTAGCACTGCAACAGAAACTCTCCCCATTCACCAGTTGCAACAGCATCCCTGGCACCATTTGAAAAAGCTGTCCCACCTACTCTTGTCCTATGCTCACATGCAGTTACCCAGAGCCAAAAAGAGTCTCCCACTCTGATTCAAGTCCTCTCCGATCATTGCCTCATGGCTCATAATTATGCCTTGCTGCCTTATTCCACCTTCCACATCCCCTCCATGAAATACACTGCCTACTGTCACTTAATATACATACTGTAACACTGTTGTCAACCTTTCTGGCAAAGCTATGACCCTTACAGGAGCGTCAGTTCTTTCTAAAGCCCTCAGCTTCAGCCCTAAACCTAAATCCAACCATGCTGGACTTGTAGAAGACCTTCTTTCCTTTATTCATTCTCTACAGTGAAAACATATCTTCACCACACCACCCATGGACAACTGTTGGTGAAAACCACACAGAACCTTGTTTGAAACAGTTCCAATCTCCCTCCAACTTTGATCCTCCTGCCCTTCTGCCCAGTCATCCCCTGGCAGTCTTTCAGAAATTTGTCACTTCTAACCTGGTCACACTGTACTTTCCTACATTCCTCCTCAGTGAGTCCAGTGTCACTCCTATGGAACATACAACAATCCATAACATGAAACCCAATCCTGAACTTATCACATTTCCTGCAGTCAAAAACTCCACAACAGTGGCTATGGGTCTTAGTAACTGTGTGGCTAAGGGTCTCTTGGCAACTTCCTGACACCACTACATACAAACCTTACAACCATGATCCCATCTCAGGAGTCCAGCAGGACCTTTAGTAGCTCCTCATGGACTTAAGTCTATCCCAAAACCTGACACCTGAATCCATCACCTTTCTCACACCAGCTACCCACCTGCGCCACACTCCTTCCTTTTATCTGCTTCCCAAACTCCACAAAGCCAACTCCACCTTGTCTCCTAATTGATCATTCCATCGTGACTGGGTACAATGCTCCCACAGAACAAAGCTCTGCTTCTATTGACCAGCACCTCCTAAATATAATCCAAAACATCCAATCTGACATTCGAGACACTGCTCACATCCTTCACTGCCTTCCCACAGTCCCTGTCCTGTTACCTCCAGACTCCTTGTTGGTCACTGGGGATCCCATATCCTTATATATGAACATTTCCCATGCCCATGGCCTTGCAGCCATGGAATAGTACCTTATACTATGTCCTTTGAAACTAAACCCACCACCTCATTCCTAATCCTCCTAATCGACCACACCCTAACCCACAATTACACTGTATCAACTATCTGAACATCAGTCAATCCAATGATTGATTACCCAAACTGTTACTCTCTTATGAGTGTTGCCCTTCCTGTACCAATGCTGTCCTGCTGAGAATAGTAATCCTTCGTGCTATATAATGATCACTTATGTCAACTTTGCAATGTAAGGAACACTTGCAATATAAAGTGCTTAGATGTCAACATGTTGTCCTTTCTTTGAGAGATAAATGTGACATTAATAAAATGTTACATGAAGGTGAATCTCTGATCAAGTAATCTAATGAGTACAAGCTTGGTAAGTTGCCAATTGTGGATACAAAAAAACAAAAGAAGTGTCACAAATTTTTAACCTAAGTTTATTTTACTGAAGGATCAACAAGTTATAAAACTATGAAGCTTTCCATGATCATCGATCTAGGAGATGTTGTTTACAGGTGGTTTACACAAAAAAGATCCAAAATTGTTAAGGCTTTCATAGCCACTTGTTGAAAAACTCCCAGTTGGCTTCTATCTTGGGTTCTTCGGCCTACGTTCGTCTGATGACTTTTCTGTCATTTTACCAACACAAGTGACTAGCATTGTCAAAGTTTCACCCTCCATTGCTGATGGTGGACTGGAGCCAAGGTCACTGCCACAGACTATTTGTAACTGGTGCACCAATGTCCAAGGGCTTCTCCACAGTCATTTCCAGTACGGTTCTCAGGCTACCTGCAATGGTCAATCACAGCAGTACAGGAAGCCAGAATCCATTTAGCTTGAGGCTTCCTTCTTTCTTGTTGAAGCTTTTCTCATGTTTGTGAATTTCTATAGCTTATCTGAACATGCAGGTGTGATAGTTCTTCTCTACAGCCAGAACTTACGTGTTGGCAAATTTCACTACATGGTCGGTCTCATGCAGTGCGCACTCTGCCACAGCCTATTTCTCCGTCTGGCCCAACCTGCAATGTCACTTATGTTCTGTTATCTGGGTGTTGATTGATTGTCCAGTCATACCAACATAAACCTTCTGGCATGTGCATGGTATACTGTATATTCCCGACATTGCAAGTGGGTCCCTTTTCTCCTTTACCAATCTGAGGCACTCTTTGATCTTACTTGTCAGTTTGTAAATAGTGTTTATGCTGTATTTGTGGACTATACAACTGTTTCTGTCTGTCACTCTGGGAATGTATGGTACAAAGGCCATACCCGACATTTCTTTTTCTGATTTCTCACTACACAAAGTGTTTAGCTCTGTAATACTTCTAATATGATTGGATTAGTACTGATTGCTCCTCAGAACACTTTATAAGTGTTGTATTTCATGTCTGAGGTGCTGTGACTCACATATTTGTTTTCCTCATGTTACAAGTGTATTAATCATGCCTCTTTTCTGGCTCAGGGGGTGATTTGATAGTTTGTGCAAGTGTTGGTCCACGAGTGTCGGGTTTTGATGCACGCTGTGCCCCAAGATTTCACCATCCCTTGTGACCAGGATTTGTAGAAATGGTAGTTTTTTGTCCTTTTTCACTTCCATGGTAAATTTTGCATTGGCATGGAGACTGTTTCCCACTGCCTCATCTTACCTTTTCCCTTCCCTCTTCTGTTCACAACACCATTCCTTCCCCACCCAGACTATGTAATGCATTCTCCTACCATTCAACCCCCCCCCCCCCCCAAATCCACCCAGATATGCACGCACATTCTCTCTCTCTCTCTCTCTCTCTCTCTCTCTCTCTCTCTCTCTCTCTCTCTCTCTCTCCCCCCTCCTGCCACCCTCACACTCCACCCTCTGAACTCCTTTTGTCTTCTTGTGCAGCCACTGAATGATCTGTTGAAATACCTGCCTCACAATACCCTTCTATCCTCTTCTTGCCTTGCACTTTTCTCCCTACCCCTCGTGATCTCCATCTACTCTAGGAACTGCTCTCAGTAATCAATAATCAACAGTCATTCTTGTCATAGACTTGGGTGTGTGCATTTTTGTGTCAGTTTGTGTGTCAATGTGTGTACTTTTGCTATAGAAATGGTAAGAGCTTGAAATCTCATATGAATATTGTGTTCTATTGTGTGTGTCTATGGCCACACATCAGTCAGCTCTAAGTAAGTATTTTTGTTTCCTGTTTTGTACCTAGCATTCCATTCAGGAATTCCATTATTATAATTATTTAATATTTTTCTCTAAATTTTACTCATAACTCTATCCAGTGACTGGTAAACAAGACTACTGCCACACCAGACAAGTAGTCTGGCCATAGATATTTATTGATACCCATGTGATGCTGGGGCAGGTCACTAGTAATAACTAAGGAGGAAATATTAGTATACAGGAGGAGACATCTCCTCTGATGAAGTAAACAGGTACAAATGTGAAGCTATAATGTTCCAGATTCTTTTGTTTGTCTTTTTACTGCTCATTATTTCTCTGTATGGTGAGTGATGGTTTTTTCTCATACTACTGGTTGCATTCAAACAATGATTTTCCATTAGCACTGTTTAAATAAATTCTAATCTCTGACATTCATCATGAGAGGGTGAAGCATTATATGAAAAGAACAGTTATTACCACAGATACAACAAAAATATATCAGAAATTTAGGTATCATATATTATGACAAAATTGTCATGGAAAGGAGAAAAAGATTCTTCCCATGGAATTACATTCAGTAGATGGGTATATGAAAAGTATCCATTGGACAGTAATCCATGCTACTAGACAGTAAATACACTTTTCCCAGGAAATGTGGAGACACAGAATAAAATGAAACATTTTGTTTTAAATGTTAACTGGAAATCCTAGGAAACACATATGTCCAATATGGAAAATTAAGTTTCTATTCAGCAAAATGAAATGAATTCAGAAATGGAATTTTTAATCAATGAAATGACAGAGCACCAGGTGTGACATCATGCTACAGTGAAATGGATTGAATCCGAGAATCACACATGGTCACTTAATAAAGCCACACATATCATAACACTCACAGAATATTTGTGACTTAGTAACATGAAGAAATGCTGAAAGTGATCATTGATGTACACTTAGTACACACATCAACTTTTTATTTTGTAGTTCATGACACAGAAAATAAAACTGGCAATGGGGTGTTTGTATATATTCATTTGCAATGTGTCTAGATCACCAAATCAAGAAAACAAATATTTGTCTAATGACAGAGTTGTCTGTTTCCTACTGTAGGTTTTTCACACCACTCCTCAGCAACATAAATATATCATGAAACGTTCCCTTGGTCAGATGCAGGCTTGAACCTGTCGTAGCACACCATCAATGAAATCATCGAGCTGGCCCTGGTCCAAATTGACCCCCCCCCCCCCCCTCTTCAAAGCTGATTCTGTGTAAGTCACCACAAAATACATGATCATTGCTGACATCCAAAAACTGCTCATTTAAATCAATCCCACACATGTTCAATGGGGTTCATGTCTGAGGATCTGATATGTCACTCCATTCTGGCAACCCTAGCATGCTGAAGGAACATGTTCATGAGACCAGCACAATGATCGCATGTGTTATCATCCATTAAGATGAAATCATCACAAAAATGTCAGTGATATGGTCCCACTATTCACTGCAGATCTTGTCCCTGTAATGAACTGCTGTGAGATTGCCTGTAACAACTACAATAGATGTACAGTGGTTCCATGTAATGCCACCCGAGAATATCACTTTGCCACCATCTTGTTGCACATGTGGGACACATTCTGATATTACTAGATTGTCTCCAAACAAATTGTCTGTGATCCATGTTTCATCCCTAAACAACACCCAATACCAATACTGGGGTGCCCACTTTTCATGATTTCTTGCTCATATGAAACAGAGTCCATGGTGTTGTGTTGTATGACTTGGGTGCTCACCATGATAATCAGGAATGGAGATCTCATCATGCAATCATCTCATAACAGTTTTATGTAATACATGACATCCCTTAGCCTCATTGAATGCCAGATTTAATTATGGATTACACAGCCCACACTTCCTTAGACTCAGAAATCATAGATATCAATCATCCTGTTCACTTGTTGGAGGTCGGAGGCCTGTGTGGTGTAAGATCTCAATGCTACCAATCAATTGTAACTGTTTCCATGTATACAATACATCACTCTGACTCTGTTCCACAAGTCAAGCACCTTCCCTAGTAGACAAGGCTTCTGCACATAACACAATGGTGGGCATACTCAATCACTGGTCGCAACTGTCCTTCATGCCATGATGAATGTTCGCTCTACCAGTCCACAGACATCTGTGATGCTTCTCTACTTGTGCTTTACTTTCTATTGCAGTGCTGCAGTCCGTTTGGGTGTGACGTTCTACCCACACTTAGTGCTCATGGTAACTGTGTGTATGTTTACAAATGATGTCAGGGGTGTCCTTCCAATCAGTACAGGAACAGTCACAATAGCAACACACCTATATGATATATCAGGATGTTGAAAAACTTTTGCTCGTATGTATCAATATTAATTCATCACATTAGGTAAATGAATTTCTTTAAATCGAGAAGTCCAGTTCAACAGTGAGATATCATTGTTATTAACACAGAATTTTAGGGGCAGCCAAATAACCAAATTAAAATAAATTACCTTCTATAGACAGATTCTACTTACCATAAAGAAATAGTTCTGGAAACAAGTTGAGTACCACTGTTGTCAATTATTTGCCCTTCTGAAAATCTATCTGTGTATCATAAAAGAGGTTATTTCCTTCAAAGTAACTTAATAGCTGATCTTTCATTATGGATTCCATCAGCTTAACTAGCATTGCTGTTATAGATATGAGCATTTAGCTTGACAATCCATGAAAATTACCTTTGTGGTAAATTGGTACTGTGCATGCTATTTTCAGGAAGTTTATAAATTCTCCAGCTTGGAAGCATTTACTTATTACTACTGTTAGTGGTTCAGCAACCTCAGTTTCACATATTACAGTTTTTGATGTCATACAGGACGTGCCATAAGTATCAGGGCTTCCTGAGTGTTTGTAGGTTTTCACTATTTTTCTTTGGTCTTTTGGATACACTCTTTCACATACACTCTCTTCCACATTATCATGCTGAATTTATTTCCAAATTTCACAGCAAGGAGGCTGCAAGGGGATGCTTCTAACATCTGTCCTATATCACATATCACATTTATGTGACTTGCCCTATTCTGTGATTATAAATGAAGAAATAGGAACAGTATAAATAGATGTGAGTACTATTCCATCAGAACCCAAGGATTTATCCTAGGAGGGATACTGTCTCACCAGTAATGAAGATTAATTCTGAAATAAAAGATCAACAATAAAGACTTTTTTCAACATATATTTCCATTTAACAACATCTTATATTTTTGTGAAGTAGCTGTGGCAGCACAAAAGACTAATCTAAAAAATACACAATCTATCCTACAGCAAAGGTGATTGATTTTATATTCACATAGCTACTATTGCCAACTGTTAACAGACACATGAATTGACTAGCATGGTATTTCGACTATCTTTCATTTTATATTTAGCACCACAGGCTGCTCATAATAACTGAAACTTTAAAATACAGTATGTTTTGAACTTCAGTTATGAAAGGAGCAATGTACAAAAATCAGGCTTTGTTTTAAATTGGGTAAAACTGCCACAAGCACTTTTGAAATGATACACACTGATTTTTTTTAAAGTGGTAGGCAAGGTTTTGTGACTGGAGAGAAACCTTTGAAGATAGTCCACATGTAGGAGCCTTGGTAACAGTTTGAGCCAAGGAAAATGTTCAAAAAGTGGCAGGAATTCTTTGAAATAATCATTGTGCATCTAAGAGGTTACTTGAGCTGGTCACGGGAAATCCTAAAACAACTTTGCATTGCATTCTAACCAAACATTTGGGCAAAGAGAAGACCTGTTGTCACTTTGTGCCCCGCTCACTCTGAGGATCCTATGAAACATGACATTTTAAATAAGAGTGACTTACAAGTGCCAAAATTTGGAAAGGAAACATCCAGAATCTTTGAGACTGCAAAAAGTGTGCATATGGAAAAGCTGTGCCTAGACACCACTCACTATTTACTTTGATTAAAAAAGAATTATCCATAATAAATTTGTTCCAGAAGGTCAAATTGGGGCTGTACATTACTACTGGGGTGTTTTAAATCGTTTATGGGTGAGGATTGTTTGGGTTTTATCTGAAAACCAGAATCAAGCAACAAGGTGTTTGTTGCACAATGCACCAGTGCACAAAAACAAGATCGTAGATGATTTCTTGGTTCAAAAATGTACCACAATACTTGAACACCCTCCTAATTTGCTTCTGTGCAGCTTCTGCTTAATCTGAAAACTGCTGTGGAAGTAAAGCATTTTGACGCAATTTCTGATATCTGGAAGGCTAAGACTGTGGCACAAAGTATCAGAACTGTTCCCAACAATTTTTCTAATGCTTCCAGTTGTGTATTAACTAACAGGGAGCCTATTTTGAACAGAAATTCATATGTAAACTAAAAATTAAAAAAGCAGTCACTTGTCCTCCAGGATGGACTATGTATTTAGAATATAAGGCAAATTTTAAATTACAGTGATTCAAACAATATGTGTTGTAGTGTGATTCACAAATGATGGTGGTTTATGCAGATCAAGGCATAGATGAGCATTGCATTGTTGCTGGAGCAAAGCAACTGTTGCAGAACACATATATTCGTGCTTTATGCTTGCAAAATAAAAATTCACTAAATAAATCACTACAGTCAAGTTTAATGCTCGCATTGGCTTTGAGAGAATGTGTGGCGTAGGTGTGCAAACAAGCCAAGTGGATTGTCATGGTTAATTTAAGGGGTGGCTAGACACCCTTTCTGTTACTACCTCATACCCTTGGGACAGAATATGTGTGCCCCAAGCATTTGCATGCAGCATTACCCATTAGAAAGTATGGGAACATTTTCTAAATGTTTGCAAATCATGTAAATGAGGTGGGACTTTGGTACCAGCCCAATATTCATCTAGTCAGATATGGGAAACCACTTACAAACACAAGCCCTCATCGCTAATCTGCTCTGCAGATTCGATCCCAGGCTGGTGCATCTGCTTGAATCCTGGAAGTGACATACTAACACATGTGGCGATCGAGGCAGATATTTTGGCAATGCATTCTGATCAAAAATATTAGTAAAAAGATTTTCACCTGCCTAAATGAAAATTAGCTGCCTTTATTTACTATAAAGATGTTACACTATGGCTTAGTTTCAGTTATAAATTACAAAAGTATATTTGAGTGTAATAATATTTTTTCTGCTCAGATTGTTTCAGTGGTTCTGATACACTTTGTCAGAATCACCGGTGTATACCTTCACAGTTATACTGTGATGGTTTTGACCACTGTGGTGACAACAGTGATGAACCTGCAACCTGTTATCAAGGTATTTAAGTAATGCTTGCAAATATAATACGCTTCATTTGTTTTCATAATTTTTAAAACTGAATTTCTCATTGTTAAACTTTCCAGATTGGAAGACAGAACCTCATCAGGATCGTCATTGGTATTCTCATACACCAAATTATTACTTTCCAAAAATTGAACGGTATCCCGACTTAAAAACAGCTACTCTTGTGTTTGTTGTCAGTAGTCTTGGTGAGTTTCTTTCAGTTTACTGTTTAGTCATACCCTCATTTCTCTATTAACTGAATAATAACTAAATTTCTCTTAAATAAATATTTTCAAATGTTATTGTAATTCTATCTTTATTTGTACAAATTTTCTGCCAAAATATCCAAATATTATGTACATTATCTTCTTGGTGGTTTGTGGATGTGACATATAGTCAATGTGAATCGCTTGTCAATCGCTGGGAGAGTAAACGACAGGCATGGCATCTTGGGAGCACAAAATGGCTCTCCTTCTGCTACCACCCCACACACACACTCCCTCCTTCCCATTTTTTTCCATTGTTATTATTATTATTATTATTTTAGCCTTGTTATGCCATGCTCTGCTATGGAATTTGACTGAACTTTTTCCCTGAAATACTTGTTTTCTTCTCTTCCCAAAATTTCTTCAGCTTCTCACTATAGTTTTTTTTATGTTCTTCTGTCCATGTTTCCTTAGATTTAACACTTAATTTAGCTTTAAAATTGTGCTTATCAGGTAAAGTTATGTAGCTCTGCCCTGCAGAATTTTGTTTGTAATGCTTATTTCCTGAAGATCGCTTTCAGTTTCAAGTATCCAAATGTATTCAAATGGCTCTGAGCACTATGGGACTTAACATCTGTGGTCATCAGTCCCCTAGAACTTAGAACTACTTAAACCTAACTAACCAAAGGACATCACACACATCCATGCCCGAGGCAGGATTCAAACCTGCGACCGTAGCAGTCGCGCGGTTCCGGTCTGAGCGCCTAGAACCGCTAGACCACTGCGGCCGGCAAGTATCTAATTGTTTTTAACATTCACTGAGGGGGCAGGTTAGAGTATCCTTTTGGTCAGTCTGTTATTATTCATTCTGAAAATGTGGTCATAAAATTACAGTATTCTTTTCCTGAGAATTT
The DNA here is from genome assembly GCF_023897955.1 of Schistocerca gregaria. Taxonomy (NCBI): domain Eukaryota; kingdom Metazoa; phylum Arthropoda; class Insecta; order Orthoptera; family Acrididae; genus Schistocerca; species Schistocerca gregaria. The sequence continues at coordinate 1,045,110,539 of NC_064920.1, read as the reverse complement.
CCAAGATTTTTTCAAAATTATGATATAACTTCTGTCTCTTCCAGATTCACTCAACACAACCAGATTAAAAAATTTTCCTTAGTATGTTTCTTTCTTCTTTTCCCAAATCTTCTAGTTAATAATTACAGTCTGTGATGCATATAATGCTTCAGGTTTGACTACTTTTATGTAATGTTTTAATTTTGCATTATGAGATATTGATTTTTTATTGTACGAGGGGCTTTCAGTACGTAATGCAACACTTTTTTTTCTCGGCCAGTTTCAGTTGAAAAAATATGGAATTTGTTATGGGGCACCGTGGAATATTCCAGCATAAGTTCCTATAGTTTCATGAATTTCCGATAGGTGGCAGCACTGTATGTAGCCTTCAAAATTAGTATCTGTAACAGAGGTGCATTCCAAGTGAAGGAGCTGTTATTGAGTTTCTTGTGGTGGAAAACAAAGCACTCTGCACATGCCGGAAGCAGTACATGGATGATGGGGAGATTATTGATGCAGCAAGAAACTGGATCTGACATTGACCAGTAGAGTGATAGCATGTCGGTATACAAACTCACCCAGTAAGGTAGCATAAGGCCATTGCAGTGAATGGAGATTACATTTGAAAATATGGTTTTGTAGCCAATAGTGTGGGGAATAATATGTTGTATTTGAATCCTGAATAAAATGAACCTGCTTTCAGAAAAAGCTGTTACACTCCTTACTGAATGCCCTTTATGTCTGTTGATAATCCTATAAGCTCTTTGTGCTTTAATGATTCTGCCTTCATTTGCTTGATACTTGAGATATTTTGCCAGCAGCAGCAGTGGCAGAACAACTGAGGCAAAACTTGGAGAATATTCTGCATACATTTCCTGGTCAGATTATAATTTTAGGTGGAGATTTTGAATTACCAGACTGGGAGACTCAAGTGATTAGGACATTATAGTTAGAGACAGAGATTCATGTGAAATTGTTCTTAGTGCTTTATTCCAAAATTACCTTGAGCACTTAATCAGAGAACCAACTCATGAAGACCTGCTGATGATACACAGATCCTAAATTTTTTACTTAGTTAGCACAGAACAGGGAATCAGTGATCATAAGGCCATTATCACATCATTGAATATGGCTGTAAATAGGATTACAAAGGAAGGCAGGAAAATCCTTCTGCTTAGCAGGAGAGATAAGAAACAAATTTCAGATTACCTGAGTAGTCAATATGAAAATTTCATCTCCAGCACTAATGATGTTGAGTATCAATAGACAAAGTTCAAGAGCAGTGTACAATATGCTTCATACAGGAAAGTGCCAAGCAAAATTCTGACGGATGGAAAAGGCTTGACATGGTTCAATAGACATGTTAGAAAACTGCTACAAAAGCAAAGAGTGCTTCACTGCTAATTTATACATAGCCAAGGCCTTTTAGGCAAACAAAAATTAAACAAAGCCAAAATTAGCATAAAGAGAGCCATGTGTGAAGCGATCAACAAATTTGAAAGTAAAATTTTGTCTACTGACTTGTCCGAAAATCCTAAGTAGTTCTGGTCTCTTGTTAAATCAGTAAACTGATTGAATCCCTCACCAAAATACTAAATGACTTTTCTCAAAGCTGTTTCACAGAGGAAGATCACACTATAGTGTCTCTTTCAAATCATTGTATGAATGACAAAGAGGCTGACATCAAAATAAGTGACCATCGGACAGAAAAGCAACTGAAATTTTTCAACAAAGGGAAGGCCACTGGACATGACATGATCCCAATACACTTCCACATAGTGTATGCAAAAGAAATTTCCCATTTTCTAACATCAGTGTACTTGTAGGGCTTTGGAGGAGAGAAGTGTTCCTGATGATATGACAAAAAGAACAGGTCATTCCCATTTTCATGAAGTGTCATCGAATAGATGTACAAAACTATAGACCTATACCTGCGACATCAGTCAGGTGTACAATTTGGAACAGGTATTATGCTCACATTTCTGGAGGCCAAAAATCTCCTCTTCTGGAACCAACATTGATTCTGAAAACAACAATTGTGTGAAAACCAGCTCGTTCTGTTCACCCATGGGACCCAGGAAGCAGTAAATACAGGCACCCAGGCAGATGCTGTATTTCTTGACCTCCGGACGGCATTCAATACAGTTCCACACTGCTTGGTAAAGAACAGAATACAAGTGTATGGAAAATCAGATCAATTGTGCGATTGGATTGAAGAGTTTCTTGCAAACAGAACACAGTCTTAAATTCCTGGGATTACAACTTGATAATAAATTCAGTTGGGAGGAGCACACCACAGAACTGCAGAAACGCCTTAACAAATCTGTATTTGCAATTCGAGTGTTAGCAGACATAGGTGACATAAAAGTGAAAAAGCTTGCATACTTTGCCTACTTTCACTCCATAATGTCATATGGTATAATATTTTGGGGTAACTCTTCAAGTCAAACAAAAGTTTTCAGAGTCCAAAAGCGTGTAATACGTATTATTTGTGGAGTAAACTCACGGACATCTTGTAGAAACCTCTTCAAAGAACTGGATATACTAACTACAGCCTCTCAGTATATTTACTCCTTAATGAAATTTGTCCTAAATAATATATCTCTGTTTCCAACAAACAGCTCAGTTCATACGTACAATACCAGGAACAAAAATGACCTGGACAAGGATTTAAAAGCACTTACTTTAGTTCAAAAAGGGGTCCACTACTCAGGAACACTCATCTTCAATAATTTGCCAGCAAACATAAAAAATTTAGTTACAAATAGAGATCAGTTTAAAAGGAGCCTGAAAGACATACTAGTGGTCACCTCCTTCTACTCCATTGACGAATTTTTTAATAGTAACAAATGATATGTTGTATATATTTATACTATTAGTATTGTTATTTCAGCTTACAAATAAAAATAAAAAATGGTGACATGTTCCACGTCCACGAGGATCTCCTCAACACGGATCTATGGAACAAAAAACTAATCTAATCTAATCCAATATGCCATTCTGAATCAAAGAATACAAAGAAGGCTTCAGTTGTAATAGTAACTTCAGGCATGCCCCAGCAGAGATTTATAGAACCATTACTTTTCACAATACATATAAATGACCTAGAAGATATTGTTGGTAGTTCCATGAGGCTTTTTGTGGATGATGCTGCTGATACAAAGAAGCACTAGAAAATTGAAGCAAAATGTGGAAAGACCTGCAGAGGATCAAAAATAAATTTAATATATTTTAAAACACTGTCAGAAAGACATTTCATTATATGATTACACAATTGCAGAAGTCATTGAAAACAATTACTTACTTAAAATATTTATGAGTAAGCATATAGGTCAATTTGAAGTGGAATGACCACAAAAAAATAATTGCAAGAAAGGCAGATGGTAGACTGAGATTCACTGAAAGAATTCTTAGGAAATGTAGTCTCTATCGACAACAGAAGTAGCTTATGAAACATTCATTCGATCAATAACTGAATACTGTTTGTCTGTATGGGATCATTACCAGATAGAACCAATAAGAGGAAATGGTGAAGACCCAAAGAAGAGCAGCATGTTTGGTTACATATTCATTTAGTAAGCATAAAAGCATCAGAGAGATGATCATCCAACTCCAGTGGCAGACACTGTAGGAGAGGCATTCTGACTCATGTTGTTGTTTATTGTTAATGTTCTGAGAGAATATTTTCCTAGAAGATCAACAAATATATTGCTTCCTCCTGCATCTATTTCTCAAAAAGACCATAAAGCTAAAATTAGAGAGATCTGAGTCTAGACAGAGGCTTACCATAATCATTCTTCTCACAAACTATTTATGACTGGAACAGGAAGGGAGAAATGTCAGTGGTACATAAAGTACCCTCTGCCACACACCACAATGCGGCTTGCAGATTATTGATGTAGATACTGTGTAAACACGGGTTGTCCATTTTTTTATTTATTTTTTTTTCCGTAAGAAGTTTTTAGTCCACTTTTAGCTGCTACTCCATGGAAGTTTGCAATGCAGTTTATAGCTTCTTCTCCATTGTTTGAAAAGATTGCTGTATCAGCTGCTTAAGCCAAACATCATAAGTGAATTTTAGTTTCAAATAGTAAAATGTCATGTTACTAGGGCCTCCCGTCAGGTAGGCTGCTCGCCAGGTGCAAGTCTTTCGATTTGACGCCACTTGGGTGACTTGCGCACCCATGGGAATGAAATGATGATGATTACGACAACACAACACCCAGTCCCTGAGTGGGAAAAATCTATTCAGGTTTCCTTGTTTTCTATTCACTTTAAACTCTTCCATTGTACAAAACAGTTTAATCTATCTGTTGAATCATATGCCTAATTTGAAGTCTACAAAGCTGATCAACATTCATTTGCCTTACAAATTTGTAAGACAGTCACAAGACTTAGAATTTATTACATACAGGATCTACCTTTTCTAAAACCCTGCTTGATATTCACCAATTAAATGTTCGTTTGAGCCTCAAGTTTCTTAAGTACGATTTTCTAAAGAATTCTGTAAGTAACTGGTAGTAATGAAATCCCTCTGTATTTATTTATATCTGCTTTTTTGTTTAATGGGTGGATAATGGCATACTACCATTCTTTAGGGATGGTTTTCTCCAGCCAAATATCTATGAGAACCTTGTGAATTTTCTGTGTAATGCTTTTACTATGTATTTCCCACATTTCCGGTACTATCCCATCTTCCACAGGAGTTTTATTGATTATAAGTTCATATATTTTGTTGTCAACTTCTTTTAAGGGGTTCTGATTCTGTGTTTGGTTTAGATTTCTCAAATGTGAACTTGACATGAGAACTCATGATTTAAAAGATATTTAACACACACTGTATTGGGGAGAGGGGGGTGGGGTGGGGTGGAGACTTTGTGGTCACCATTTGGAAATATTGTAATCTAGTTGGTTATTTCATATTTTGAAATTTTGAAAAACAAGTATTTGTTGTTTTAAATGACTTCTTTTACCAAATTCCATAAGTGTTTGAAATTTTTCAGTTAAACATAACTCAAAAATTTAAGTCTCAGTAGTAAATGTCACTTTCTCCAATGAATGTCATATTCAATATTTTCAGTCTCAGGACCTTACCTATACATCAGTTTCTCTTTATGTTCTTTGTTATTGCTGTGAGTATGCCACAAGATATTTTCAGGCTATGGACCCTATTTACACATCAGTATCTCTTTTAGAAAATATAGTTTTAATATAAGTCAACAAATTCTTTTTTCATATTTTTTTTATCATGGGCATAAAGTAAGCACTCCCCCCCCCCCTCCCCCCTTGGTCATGCACATTTTGGAAAATGTATTGTTATCATTGTGGTTAAAGTAGTTTGCTATGAGTTTACAACTATCTTAATTTCCAGAGTCCCGTTTGGTCATCAACAAACAGGGACTGAGTTGACATTGCTTTTCTAAAAATTCTGTAGCAATTCCACATATTACTTTTCTTGAACTGTTGTTCAATTTCAGCTAATCTGGTTTTATCATAACAGCATTTTAGAGATCAAATGATGTGTGGAATCAGTTTCTAGAGTGCAGTGATTTCATACCATTTTTGTGGCACTGTATGGGACTTAGTATTATTATTATTCAAAATTGACTTCATGTACTTTCTCTCCTACTTTCCCATTTTATAGTTTGCAAATAATCAAAAGTATTGTGGTATCACTTAAACTTAGTAATAGTAATTGCTTTATGGGTAAACGAAAAAGCCACGGAATTGGTAGTAATTCAAGGAGATTGAAGATGACACATTAGCACTAAAATATTTTGAATGACACAGAAAAAATAACAGTCATTCTCCACCATGTACTGTCACACAGTGTATTGAGTAATGATATATCATCCTCCACAAATGAAGAACAAGGATTCTTCTTTTTTAAATTCTATTTTTCCATGTGCAGGAAGAAGTAATAGGAAGAATTGGATACAGCATTAATCTGAATCTGTACCTGAGTGATTCAAAAAATTTTCTCTTTGCAAGTGAGACAAGTATTGTCGTCAACAAAAATAATCATTTTTTGAAAACATAATTGGATAGATAAAAATATCTACTCACCAAGAAGGGACATGAGGAAACCCATATAAGAGTTAAAGAAATGTGTAAGATTTCAGAGTAAGTGGCTCCTCCTCCTGGCAGAAGGGTTGAAGGGGAAGGGAAGGGGATGAAGGAAAGGGACAATTCTATTTCCTAAATCTCATCAGTCCTTTTGCTTCACCTTCAACACTTCTGCCAGAAGAAGGAGCCACTGGCTCTGAAAGCTTGCACATTTCTATAACCTTCACTTGTGTTTCTTCTTTCTAATTCTTGATGATTAGATTCTTTTTTTATCCAAGTATATTACAAGTGTTATTGTGAAAGACACGGAGTGTACTGTAAATGATCTAGCTAATTGAATAGTCATTGACATTAGCAAGCAGCATTAAGAGAATAGAATAATGCTTAACCACAACAAAACACAATGAGCACAGTTTCCGATACAGGATTCTTGTGAAAGTCAAATTTTATTCTCCCAAAACAACCAAACAGTCGTGAAGCCAACCATTTTAAATTCTTAGGACTGAGGATGGGTGGAAAGTTTTCTTATAAGTATCTCATTCAAGATTTTATGCTCATACTGAATGCTACTACCTTTACAGTAAGGGTAATGTCCACCATCTCTGAATCTGAAATGCAAAAGCATTGTTGCTTTACTTCCTTTCACTCTATTATCTCCAATGATATCTCATTCTGGATCAGCTCTATGCACTCATCAAGATTAATCTTAGCCCAGAAAAGGGCAATCAGACAGGTATGTGGTATCAGTTCATGAAGTTAATTTTAGTTGTTGTTCAAGTGTCTCAGAATCTAACTGTGTAATATACTCCATCATAGGATTTCTTGTCAATAGTATTGACTCTTTCAGAAGAAACTGGAATATGCAGTCACTGAACACTAGATGGAAAAGCAATTTGCACTTGGATAACATTTTCCTTAGCGCTGTACAGAAAGGTATACACTATTCAGCAGCTTTAATTTTCATCAGTCTTCCAGCAAAACTGAAAAAAATGGTGATAAGCCTCAAGCTTTCAAATCTAGGTTGAAAGGTTTCCTATGGCATACTCGTATTCTGTAAAGTAGTTTTCCTCACAGTAGTTGAGAAATTTTCTCTGTATGTGTTGTATATTTGTATACTCTCTATTTGTATACTCTCTCATGATTTTTCATGTTTTGTTAATTCTTTTTTTAATTATAATCAGAATTTTGTAAACTAGGAGTATGTACTGAATCTTTCTGTGACCAGGTAGCCTGAACTGAATGGTTCTGTCGAACCTGATAAATTAAATAAATAACTCATCATATGAAAATTGAGAACTAAAATGTGAATACCTGCAATTTCTTGAGATTTCCTGGCACATCATTTTGCAGCTTCCTTTTTTTGCTTAATTACACCAACATCTAATTTTCACATTACTGCACTATTTGTCTTAGTGACAACAAACAAACAAAAATACTATATTTGACCTGTAGACACCAAATAAAATTCCATTTCAGTGCCCTTGTAAATTCTTATTCTGTGGCTCCTTTTTACAAAGAGGGCATAATTAGTCTGAATTGCACATGTTGTATTGTACTGAAACCATATTCTTGCCTTTCATTGGTCCTCTTTGTCCAATAAACACATCCCACAAGAGTAAGAAAATTCTTTCAGCTTGCTTCTGTCACCACCTTCTACCTCTTGGAGTGTTTTAATCTTTTCATTAATTGCCTTATAATTTTACCTTCTTGCTTTCCATTATGCAACTCTGTTCACTGTCCTTGCCAACCTGATTAATTGGATATTTCACAGCCATTTCAACAAAATTGTCATCCACTTTACTTTGGTTCTATCAACTTTTTTTAAGCTACTGTAAACCATAACATGATGAATATCTTGTCCTTCTAGCATCTACATCATTTCTTCTTTGAAATACTATGTGGGCTCAGTAGCCTTCATTCCTAAAATCATCTTAGTACATAAACCTGAGTTCTTGTCTTTCTACTGTAACATTACATGCTAATATCACTTCTGAAAACCTCTTTTTCTTCATTGGCAGTGCAGGTAGACTATAATTTCTTTTTATTATTTTATATCCTGATCGACTATCATTTACTAATACATCATTTGAGGGCAGATTATACTTACGGTTTTTCCTTAAATCTGTCTCTCTCTCTCTCTCTCTCTCTCTCTCTCTCTCTCTCTCTCTCTCTCTGTCTCTCTCTCTCTGCATCCCTCATTTTTATACAAATCATCTTTTGTTCTTTCTTTCTGTATGTCTCCTGATGTTTTGCTCTTTTCAGATCAGGTTAGGCCTCTGATCTAGCCAAATCTACCATCTAACCCCAGTGAATTATTGCCTCAGTGTCTTCCTTTGTTGTGTGGAGCCGGTCGGGGTGGCCGAGCGGTTCTAGGCGCTACAGTCTGGAACCGTGCGAGCACTACGGTCGCAGGTTCGAATCCTGCCTCGGGCATGGATGTGTGTGGTGTCCTTAGGTTAGTTAGGTTTAAGTAGTTCTAAGTTCTAGGGGACTGATGACCTCAGAAGTTAAGTCCCATAGTGCTCAGAGCCATTTGAACCATTTATCTATTTATTTATTTATTGAGCCCTTTGATCATATGTAGTACAGTGTACAGGATGATATTGGACTTATTACTAATTTCAAAATGATAGATATTTAAATAATCATTTTTCAACATGCTACCAATTTCAATAGTTGTAGTTCTTACAATGATACAATGTTACAAATTATAGTAGCTTTAGTTCTTAACAGTTATTCTGGTCCAAGTATTCCTTTACTGAGTAGAAATAGTGGTACTGTAGATATTCTCTGATAGATCTTTCAAAAGCACTAATATTTTGTAAGCATTTTATACTATTTGATAGTCTATTATAGAGTTTAATACCCAGATAGCATGTACCTTTCTGATACAAACTGGTACTGGCTGGGGGTACATGCAAGTTATATTTTATTATAGTATTATAATCATGTATATCTTTGTTTTTTAAAGTATTATCAGCATTACCAATCACATACTTTTTTACGTACATTAGTGTATCAACAATAAACATACATGGTAGAGGTAGTATATTCAGTGCTTTAAATATTGGTTTGCAGGACTGTCGAGCACCACTCCCTGTCATAATCCTAATGGCTCTTTTTTGTATTCTGAAAGTTCTTTGAGCTGCTGGGGAATTTCCCCAGTATATGAGTCAATACTTGAGATGGGCACTGAAGTACGCATAATAGGCACACAATAGTGCCTGTTCATTTATGCATCGTTTGAGAACCCTAAGAACATAACAGCCCGTGCTCAGCTTGGCATTAATTTGTTCTATGTGTTTGTCCCATTTTAAGTCTCTTTGTATCCAGATGCCAAGAAATTTTGTAGCCTCATCATATGCAATAGGGTGTTGATTGATTTTTATTTCTGGATTTATCAATGTGGTGTTTTGGTGGTTATGAAATTTAAGGCTACTGTTTTATTGTAGTTTATTATCAACAGTTTTTCTACTGTCCAATTACTTAGATGTTTTTAAACTGTGTTTACTTCTTCTTATATATCTTCATTTTTTGCTGCTTTTACCATATTGTTTTGTTGTCAGCAAACAGTATTACTTTGTTGGAATCAATATGTATATCCAAATCATTGATATATAACAAGAAAAGTAGGGGTCCCATTACCGACCCTTGTGGTACCCCATAAGTGATTGGGCTTTCTGATGATACATATTCTGTGATTATTCATGCTTTATCATCTATGTGTCTGATGGATACTTTTTGTTTACGGTCACTGAGAAATGAACGAATCCAATCATTTACCAACCCCCTAATTCCATAGTGCTCTAGCTTCTTCAATAGGGTTTTGTGGTTTACCATATCAAAGGCTTTGGTTAGGTCCAAAAATATATCTGATGTTTGTTGTTTTTCATCTATTGTTTTTGATACAGTAGATATGCATTCATAGATTGCTGTCTTGGTTGATTTCATGCTTCTAAAGCCATGTTGAGTATTAGATAGCACACTATTTTTGTTTATAAACTTTAACAACTTACTACACATAATTTTTTCTATTACTTTTGAGAAATAGGATGTTAATGTAATGGGACGATAGTTTATTACTTCATCTTTGTCACCAGCTTTGAAAATAGGGATGACTTTTGATGTTTTTAGTTGATCTGGAAAGATGCCTGACTCTAGGGAACAGTTGCATAAGTGAGTAAGGGGGTCAGTTATATCTTGGATACAGAGTATTAGGATTCTGTTCGGTATACCATCAATTCCTGCTGAGTATGTTGTCTTTAGTTCTTTGACAGCCTTCAATGTCTCCTCCCTGCTTACTTGGTACACAAACATTGAAAATTTATCACAGTTGCACTTGTTTACCACTTGATGCTGAGTTGAACTAAAAATTAGTTTTTATTAAATTTTCAGCTATCCCAGTGAAGTATTTGTTGAATATGTTTGCTGTTTCTGTAGGCTGTAAAATCTTTTTATTGTTGTGTATCAAGACAATGTTTCCTCAGTTCTCTTATTTTTGCCACTTTCTTTTTTAATGATGGCCCACATAGCTTTCACTTTATTTGTAGAATTATTTATGTAGTAATCATTGTACAATCTTCTTGTCTGTTTAATGACCTTTTGTAAGATTTTAGTGTATGTTTTGTAGTGAGTATGCATTTCCTCAGTGGCATTATTATCTTTGCAGATTCTGTGGAGCTCCCTTTTTTTCTGGCAAGAAGTTCTGATTCCCTTAGTAATCCAACCCTTTCCTCTTGTCTTCTCTTATATTTACCATTTTTTGAGGGAAGGCTGTATCAAAATGCTTTACCATTTTTTCTAGAAAAATATTGAATTTCGAATTCAGATTTTTCTTTTCATAGACATCTGACCAGTCTTCAGTATGCAATAGTGAGTTAAAGAGGTCAATGCTTTTCTGCCTGTACATCCTTCTCTTGACCTTTAGTAAGTTATTCTTAACAGGTCTTCCTTCCTTTGTGGTGGAAAGTATTTGAGCTTTGTGGTCACTGTATCCTATGTTAAACACTTTTACTGACCACTCCAATTTCTCTTTATCAATCAGGATTTGATCTAAACCTGTCTGACTGGTTGGTGTTATTCTCATTGCAACTTTAACTGTGGCTGTAAGGTTATGTGTTTTAATGAGATTGCCAAGGGCAGTTTTCTGTTTACATTTACTAAGAAAATCTATGTTAAAGTCACCACATACTACAACATCACACCTTGTTTTATGCAGCTTATTTAAGAAAATTTCCATTTTTTTCTAAAAATACCTCAAACTTTCCCGTTGGAGAGCAGTACACTGTAGCTATTATCAAACCTAATTTTGGAATTTTTATCACTGTCATCTCAAAGTCTTTTTCACAACTTAGGGAGGTGACATTATCTATTTTGGTAAACTCTATATTATCTTTTACATATATGGCTACACCTCCATAGTAACTACTAGGTCTACAATAGTACTCAGCCAGAGTGAAATTGTGTAGGCAGACAGATTTAATTAAGTTCTCGTCAAGCCAGTGGTCTGAAAGACACATTATGGAAATATCCTCTAGTTCATGCATTAATAAAATATTTAGTCCTTCTACTTTATTGCTTAGGGACTGAACATTTTGGTGAAAGATCTTTATTATAGAATTTGTGGGAAAATCTACAGTACCACCTACCTTCACTTTAAATGTTTCTTGTTTGTGCAATTTGTAGCTACTGCTTTTGGCAGTAAAAAATCATGCAGATGAGGAGGCTGCCTGATGTTTCTTCTAGTTGGGCGAGATGAGGCTTCCCTAGTGATCCATTTCTCCAAGGTACTCTGACCTGCAATCTTTTTGTGCTTCTTATCACTCTTGTTTACAAGACGGCAGATTTCTTCAGCCAAGAACTGTTTACTATAGAAATTCAAATGTAGGCCGTGACTGGTATGCATGTCTCTGTTTAATGTATGTTTTTATTGTGTGGAATCCACTGTTTAAATCTGCATTCTTTCTTCATTATAGCCACCCTTCCATACACTTCTCTTTGTGGACTGATGCCTAATTGGTTAAGGTACACAACTGGTCCAAAATGAGCTTTATATCTTCTAGCTTGCCCCTGTGTACAGTTATTTTTCTGGATTAGTATGTGGAAATTCTGTTAGTACTATTGACAGCAAATCCACTGCTCAGAGTAGAATGTCATGGTAAAAATACATTTAACAGAACTGTTGAAATGAATTGCAGTAGCTTTCAGACCACTTGTAAAAACTTTCAGCCCAGTAATTGGTGGCTTGTTTGCTACCTGATCAATGATGTTTCAGAAGTATTTTAATAAATTCTCCATTTTGAAGATTTTGTGCCTGCTCCCATTTATGAGAAGTTTAATGCTTCGCTTTGTGGGCTGCTAAGAGTATCTCTAATGTTTCTCCATTTATCTCATTGTTCTGAAGAACATCTTCAACTATTTTACAAACTACACAGAATGTAAATTTTCTAATTTTGAAAACTTTGAAATTTGCACATATTCAGATTGTGTTCATCCCTGCCCCATCTTGTTTATCTTTTATACCCATAACATACAACAAACATTTGCTTGGCTCTTAACTTCTTGCTCCAGAATAACAGCTTGATATCACATTTGATTATACACTTACGAAAAAAATTCAGCACTAAAGAATAATTAATGTACAGTAATGAAATTTTAAGTATACATTTATCTAGGTAACGCATTTAAGTGATGAACATTGAAAGATCACAGGTTTATGTAAACTTGAGGTAAGTCATTGCAAATGTGAAATACTGATACATTAATAACTGGTATAACCACCAGAATGTTGAATGCAAGCATGCAGACATACATCTGTTGTGTTGTACTGGTGTTGGATGTGAGTTTATGGGATTAAAGCTATTTGTGGATGACACTATAGAGTTGTCATCTGATGATGTCCAATATGTGCTTGATCGGAGAGAAATCTGGAGATTGAGCAGGCCAAGGTAACATGCCGAAACTCTGTTGAGCATGTTAGGCTACAGCAGCAGTATGTGTCTGAGTGATATCCTGTTGGGAAACACCCCTGGAATGCTGCTCATGAATGGCAGCACAACAGGTTGAATCATCAGATTGATGTAAAATTTTGCAGTCAGGATGCGGTGGGATAACCATGAGAGTACTCATGCCGCCATATGAAATCGCATCTCCGACCATAATTCCAAGTGTAGGTACAGTGTGTCTAACACACAGACAGTTTCTCAACTGGCCTCCTCCCAACCAACACACAAGACATCACTGGCACTAAGGCAGAACCAGCTTTCATCAAAAAACACAGCAGACCTCTACACTGCCCTCCCCATTGGATTCCAGTGAACTCACAGGTGGCAGTAGTTTGGGGTCAATGGAATGCATGCTACTTGCATCCAGCTAAGAGCTGTCCTTGAAGTATCTAATTTGTATCGGTTTGTTCTGTCACCATGGTGCCAACTGCTGCCCAGATTGCTGCTACAGATGCAGTATGATGCACAAGAGCTGTATGCCTATCTTCCCTCTCAGTTGTGCCACTTGGCTGGCCTGAGCCTGGTAGTTTTGCAACCGTACATTCTTGTGACCACCATTCTATTTTTTTTTTTCATTGTGCCTATCTACATCTACATCTACATCCATACTCTGCAGGCCACCTGACAGTGTGTGGTGGAGTGTGCCTTGAGTACCTCTATTGGTTCTCCCTTCTATTCCAGTCTCGTATTGTTCGTGGAAAGAAGGATTGTCGGTATGCCTCAGTGTGGGCTCTAATCTCTCTGATTTTATCCTCATGGTCTCTTCATCAGTTATACATAGGAGGGAGCAATATACGGCTTGACTCCTCGGTGAAAGTATGTTCTCGGAACTTCAACAAAAGCCCGTACCAAGCTACTGAGCGTCTTTCCTGCAGAGTCTTCCACTGGAGTTTATCAATCATCTCCGTAATGCTTTCGCGATTACTAAATGATCCTGTAATGAAGTGCACTGCTCTCCGTTGGATCTTCTCTACCTCTTCTATCAACCCTATCTGGTACGGATCCCATACTGCTGAGCAGTATTCAAGCAGTGGGTGAAAAAGTGTACTGTAACCTACTTCCTTTGTTTTCGGACTGCTTTTCCTTAGGATTCTTTCAATGAATCTCAGTCTGGCATCTGCTTTACCAACGATCAACTTTATATGATCATTCCATTTTAAATCACTCCTAATGCGTACTCCCAGATAATTTATGGAATTAACTGCTTCCAGTTGCTGACCTGCTATATTGTAGCTAAATGATAAGGGATCTTTCTTTCTATCTATTCACAGCACATTACACTTGTCTACATTGAGATTCAATTGCCATTTCCTACACCATGCGTCAGTTCGCCGCAGATCCTCCTGCATTTCAGTACAATTTTCCGTTGTTACAACCTCTCGATATACCACAGCATCATCCGCAAAAAGCCTCAGTGAACTTCCAATGTCATCCACAAGGTCATTTATGTGTATTGTGAATAGCAACAGTCCTATGACACTCCCCCGTGGCACACCTGAAATCACTCTTACTTCAGAAGACTTCTCTCCATTGAGAATGACATGCTGCGTTCTGTAATCTAGGAACTCTTCAATCCAATCACACAATTGGTCTGATAGTCCATATTCTCTTACTTTGTTCATTAAACAACTGTGGGGAACTGTATCGAATGCCTTGCAGAAGTCAAGAAACACGACATCTACCTGGGAACCTGTGTCTATGGCCCTCTGACTCTCGTGGACGAATAGCACGAGCTGCGTTTTTGAAACCCATGCTGATTCCTACAGAGTAGATTTCTAGTCTCCAGAAAAGTCATTATACTCAAACATAATACGTGTTCCAAAATTCTACAACTGATAGATGTTAGAGATATAGGTCTATAGTTTTGAACATCTGTTCGACGTCCCTTCTTCAAAATGGGGATGATCTGTGCCCTTCTCCAATCCTTTGGAATGCTACACTCTTCTAGAGACCTACGGTACACTGCTGCAAGAAGGGGGGCAAGTTCCTTCGTGTACTCTGTGTATAATCGAACTGGTATCCCATCAGATCCAGCGGCCTTTCCTCTTTTGAGCAATTTTTATTGTTCCTCTATCCCTCTGTCGTTTAGATTAGATTAGATTAGATTAGTTTTCGTTCCATAGATCTGTGTTGAGGAGATCCTCATGGATGTGGAACATGTCACCTTTTTTTCATTTTTTATTTTTATTTTTTTAAGCTGAAATAACAATACTAATAGTATAAATATATACAACACATCATTTGTTTCTATTAAAAAATTCGTCAATGGAGTAGAAGGAGTTGGCCACTAGTAAGTCTTTCAGGCTCCTGTTAAACTGATCTCTATTTGTAACTAAATTTTTTATGTTTGCTAGCAAATTATTGAAGATGAGTGTTCCTGAGTAGTGGACCCCTTTTTGAACTAAAGTAAGTGCTTTTAAGTCCTTGTGCAGATCATTTTTGTTCCCGGTATTGTATGTATGAACTGAGCTGTTTGTTGGAAAAAGAGATATATTATTTAGGACAAATTTCATTAAGGAGTAAATATACTGAGAGGTCATCTATTTCGATATCTACCATTTTGTCATCTGTGTGACAATCTAGAGAAGGAACTACAGTGCAGTCTTCCTCTGTGAAACAGCTTTGGAATAAGACATTCCTATGTTTGATGTACAATGGAAGTAGTACCTAAATATTTTCAGTTCATCTTGTATTTTTATGATGTTAGTGGCTTACACTCTCCTAGCTTTTTTGATAAACTTATCACCTTTATGACCTTCATTGCTGTAATGGATTCATGATCATTTACCTTTAATGACACTCTCAAAAAGAACTGGTCAGGAGATATAAAATACAGCTGTGATCTGTGGTGCATGCTTTGTGGTGTAAGTGTTAGCATTACTGGCTGGCATGTTCTGCAAGTTGCCTGTTCAAAGCCAAGCACCAGCAATTAATTATTATTTTCTATCATTTCTCGAAGGTTCTTGAAATATTTTATGTTTTTATAGTCTGGAATATTCCATGTCTGTATAAATCATGTGCAGTGGCAACCTTCCTGCCAATTCTTTCTGCAGTATTGCAGCAGGAACATTCAGCTTCTCATAGCTATATTACAAAACCTTGTTCAAACTCATTGAAGTGTTGATAATGGCATCTTTGTCACCTTAAAGGCATTCTTGACTAACATTAACCACCATGTCCAATCTCAAAGGTAACTAATGTTCACGACTGTTACAGCATGCATTTAAAGCAATCTTAATTTACATCCTCATAATGGTACTACTACCAACTTTTTTTTTATGTTGCGCAACTTCTTATGTGGTGTTGTGTGGTTTTTTTCCATCCACCATTGAAGATTTTGGCAGTTTCAATCCCCTATAGCTGATTGTGCTCTGGACACTAGCTCAATTCTACAGCTACAGCTATACAATGCAACCACTGAAGGGTGTGGCAGTGGATACTTCACATTGTATAGTTTTACTTTCAGGTCATTTCCTTTCCCTCTGCCATCATTTAGCTCTTACTGTCTGGGTACCAACAAGACATGGTTTACAACAAAATATTTAATTCTAAAAGTGATCTGGTCTCAACTATGTTGATTGTGTTTTGTTCTGATTAACACATTTTTTTGTCTGTACTAAGGAAATTAAGGAGACCAGCATTAGCCAAAACTGTGTTACCGGTGGTTGCTTTAACAAAAGGAAAATTCACTTGAGCAAACTGTAAGTTTACAAGAAGATGAAATTCCAAGTACTGCTCACAGATCAATACAAGAACAGAAAAAAAACTTGGTTATTATTCATTAACATCATGGTAATATCAAAAAAGAATTAACTGAAGGGCTGGTTCATATGTAGCAGTGCTGTTGAAGGCACAAAACTGACTTACTGAGTGATTTATGGTGAACTCGTATTTTTTAAAATGTTTTCTGTAAGTGAAATACTAGTACTCGTGAAACTCACATGAAACAAACAAAGTGGTTTTACTTTTAATTTGCAAACAAACATTTCACTGTATAATTTACTATTGCTGTACTTTGGTTGTTCATTTTGGATTTAGTATGCCTCTGTTCAGTGTCATACCAAAAGCTGTACTCACAACTGAGTAATGTTGAACAAATTCAGAAGCAGCATGATTCCAGTCCCAATCCCTACACCTGTTCAAATATTCTGCAAGATACTATGCGCAAATGAGCAAACTGTTCAAGTGCATTGCAGAGGGTACTTCCTGCCCTATTTCTGTAGGCCCTATTTCAGTAAAGAGCGGGAAAACTGACTGACTGTGCTCTCTAATATGTCTTATATTTTTCTCATTGTGCCTATGTCTGATGTACAATGGCAACAGGACCTAAATATTATCAGCAGATTTTTTTAATTTTTTATTTTTGATAAAATTCTCACTTAATGTACTGGATTCATGGCCATTTATCTTTAATGGCACTCTCAAAAAGATCTATTGTTGTTATGGTCTTCAGTCCTGAGACTGGTTTGATGCAGCTCTCCATGCTACTCTTTCCTGTGTTAGCTTCTATATCTCCCAGTATCTACTGCAGCCTACATCCTTCTGAATCTGCTTAGTGTATTCATCTCTTGATCTCCCTCTATGATTTTTACCCTACATGCTGCCCTCCAGTACTAAATCGGTGTTACCTTGATGCCTCAGAACATGTCCTACCAACCGACCCCCTCTTCTAGTCAAGTTGTGCCACAAACTCCTCTTCTCCCCACTCCTATTCAGTACCTCCTCATTAATTATGTGATATACCCATCTAATCTTCAGCATTCTTCTGTAGCATCACATTTCGAAAGCTTCTATTTTCATCTTGTCTAAACTATCTATCGTCCATGTTTCACTTCCATACATGGCTACACTCCATACAAATACTTTCAGAAACAAGTTCCTGACACTTAAATCAATACTCGATGTTAACAAATTTCTCTTCTTCAGGAATGCTTTCCTTGCCATTGCCAGTCTACATTTTATACCCTCTCTACTTCGACCATCATCAGTTATTTTGCTCCCCAAATAGCAAAACTCGTTCACTACTTTAAGTGTCTCATTTCCTAATCTAATTCCCTCAGCATCACCCGACTTAATTCAACTACATTCCATTATCCGCGTTTTGCTTTTGTTGATGTTCATCTTATATCCTCCTTTCAAGACACTGTCCATTCCATTCAACTGCTCTTCCAAGTCCTTTGCTGTCGCTGACAGAATTACAATGTCTTCAGCGAACCTCAAAGTCTTTATTTCTTCTCCATGTATTTTAATACCTACTCCGAATTTTTCTTTTGTACAAATGATAAATAGCCTTTCGATCCCTGTATTTTACCCCTGCCACCTTTAGGATCTGAAAGAGAGTATCCCATTCAACATTGTCAAAAGTTTTCTCTAAATCTACAAATGCTAGAAACGTAGGTTTGCCTTTCCTTAATCTTTCTTCTAATATAAGTCATAGGGTCAGTATTGCCTCACGTGTTCCAACATTTCTACGGAATCCAAACTGATCTTCCCCGTAGTCGTCTTCTACCAGTTTTTCCATTAGTTTGTAAAGAATTCGCATTAGTATTTTGTAGCTGTGACTTATTAAATTGATAATTAGGTAATTTTCACATCTGTCAACACCTGCTTTATTTGGGTTTGGAATTATTATATTCTTCTTGAAGTCTGAGGGAATTTCGCCTGTCTCATACATCTTGCTTACCAGATGGTAGAGTTTTGTCAGGAATGGCTCCCCCAAGGCCATCAGTAGTTCCAATGGAATGTTTTCTATTCCTGGGGCCTTGTTTCGACTCTGGTCTTTCAGTGCTCTGTCAAACTCTTCATGCAGTATCATATCTCCCATTTCATCTTCATCTACATCCTCTTCCATTTCCATTATATTGTCCTCAAGTAGATCACCCTTGTATAGACCTTCTATATACTCCTTCCACCAAGATCTGGTCAGGAGATATAAAATACAGCTGTGAGCTGTGGTGCAGGCATTGTGGGGTAAGGGTTCGCATTGTTGGCTGGCATGCTCTGCAAGTTATCTGTTCAAAGCCAAGCACCAGCAATTATTTGTTATTTAGCACCTATCATTCCTGGAAGGTTCTTGAAATATTTTATGTTTGTATATTCTGAAATATTCAATGTCTGCACAAATACTGGCATTCTGGAACATTCAAAGCTGGTATAAGTACCTGCACTCTCTGCCCAGGAAGTAAGTTCTGTTCTGGTTGTACATTGGTGTTAGTAGTAATAAAAATACTTTCATTTCTAAGCATTGTACTTCACTGATGATCCTGCTTTCATATTTGGACTTGAGTGTGGTTACCATATGATACTGTTTGGTGGAGATGTCATGTATTTCAAAACACCTATACCATTGTGGCTTAAATTAGGCAACATAAAGCAGTTGTCTTCACAGACAGGAACCAGTATACAAGCAATGCATCATTCATAAATCTGTATATTCAGGAGATAGATGCAGTCCAAAACAGCAGTACGTCAAATATACATCAGGCATCCATCTGTATTTTCCAGAGACATTGGTCAGGATCTGTTTCCTTGATATGCTGACCCCACTCGATGTATTCTTCTGTCATTATAACATACTTCACCATGTTGTCAGCTTCTGTCATGTTAGGATTCACAATGTGTGTGACAGTCAAGGAGAACTTTGGGATACTAGCTGTCATGAGCAGCCACAACTCATCTGTAAAGTTATGTGAGTGGGGACAGCCAAACCAGTCCAGGAGGGTAGAATGTGTCACTGATGAAGAATTGTGCTCCACTATCACTACAGACAATGCAGTGCAGGAAGTTACTAATGGACTGCCAATACGATCTGGCCTCATTGAGGAACAACGCCAGTGAATGATAGCCATTCTGGGTCAATTTTTGTATACTTTCAAATCTGGAATGGAGGGAAGACAGAACAAGCAGCCCATGGTAAAACATCATATCAAAACTGTGGATTATGCACCAACAAACCAGCACTCAAATAGCATGTCACTGGTTGAAGGATGGATAATCTGAGTTAAAGTGGAGAAGATGCTGCAGGATGAAATCAGGGAACCTTCAGAGAGTCCTTAGTCCTCTCCTGTGGTTCTTGTGAAGAAGATCAATGGCACATGGTGTTTCTGCATTGACTACTGATGACTGAACAAAGTCATGAAGAAAGATGTCTAACCATGGCTGCAAATTGGTGACATCCTAGAATGCCTGAAAGGAGCAAGTATTTCTCAGCTATGGACATTTAGTTGGGCTACTGGCAGATTGAAGTTGATGAGGCTCACTCAGAAGAGACTGCCGTCATAACTCCTGATGGGCTCAGAGTTCAAAGCTATGCTGTTTGGACTATTCAGAACTTCAGCCACCTTTCAATATATGATGGACAACTTGCATTGACACCTTAGATGGATGACATGTCTTTGCTATCTGGATGGTATTGCCATTTTTTTGAAGACATCTGAAGGACATCTAAGCTACCTGACAACCGTGTTCAGACTGCAGGTCTCCACATGAGTCAGAAAAACTGACTTTCCGTCACCCAAGAAATAAAAATCCTGGGGCATATAGTGAATTGTGATTGAGTCTCTCCGAATCCAGAGAAAATGAGAGCTGTCACAGATTTTCATACTGCTCAGCCCATTCATGATGTGAGAAGTTTCCCTGGAATGTCGTCGTACTATGGACTATTCATAAATTACTTCTGTACCAAAGCATGTCTCTTGCAAGGAATACTGCAGGTAGATGCCAAAGTTTCCTGAAAAACGCACAATAAAGATCTCTACTTGTCGTTAAGGAAGTACTTGCATCTTCTCCAGTTAAAATGCTGAGACAGAACTTCACACTGACACTGATGGTATTTGGATATGGGAAGTTCCAGTACCAATACAGGAAGATGTTGAAGTGGTGACAGCTTATGCTTCCAGAGTACTTCCCCAGGACCAAGACCAACTACTCTGCAACTGAGAAAGAGTACCTTGCAGTTGTCTGGGCTATCATTAAATTCCAGCAGTTAAAAAATCACCATTCTCTATACTAGCTTATGAGCCTGAAGAATCTGTTATGTTGACTGATAAGATAAGCATTGAGGCTTCAGAAGCACAATGATGTCACAGTGTTCTACAAAAGTGGACGCAAACACATGAATGCTGACTGACTTTCAAGGAATGATTTGCAGAACACAGTGACAGGGGTGAAATCCCAGTCATCAGTGCATTAAAAGACATTTCTGCTGAACAGAGGGAAGTTCCATTACTGCTGACAACCACTGAAACCTTGAAAACAAGAGGAGGAACCAACAAAAGGAGAATTCTAATTAATAAATGGTGCCTTTTATTAGAGGAACTATGAACTGATGGGGCGGAAATGGTCGCTCATTGTCCCAGAATACCTATGGGCAAGTATCCTGAATTGTTTCCATGACACTCCAACATTTAATCGTGTGGGATTTGTGAAGACTCCAGGTATCAGTGGCCAGCTTGTTATCAATTTGTTACACACCATGTAACCCACTGTAAGGAACGCCAATGTTGGAAGCACATGCCACAGTTACCTCTGAGGCATATGGTACCAATCCCACAGGTAGCAGAGCCATTCCACTAAACTGGAGACAGCTTCTTTGGGAGATTTCCAACATCAGCAAATGAAAATTGTGGGTGTACTATGCTGTCACCAAAGCTGTGCCAGCTGCTGAAGCTCCATATATTGAAAAGTTCCTTGTAGAAAACATTATTCCAAAGCACAGAGAACTCTGTGTGATGATCTCTGTTCATGGAAAAGCTTTCCATTTGAGACTGTTCCCAGAGGTAAATTCACATTGTGAAATCACTCACAGAGTGGAAAGTGCCTGTGATCCACAGATGAATGACCTCACAGAACACATTGCGAAGACGTTGGCAGATATGCTCTTGATGTATGTTGATGTCAAATGGAGAGATTGGGATACAGTACTGCCCATCGTGACATTTGCTTACAACATACTGATGCAAGACACTATAGGCTTTACACCGTTCTGTCTGCTCCATGGTCATAAGGCAGAATTAACAATGGATACTCTGTTCCCATTTCAACCAGGCCAATACTTAATGCTGGCTATGTGAAACATCTCATTGCCAGGATCAGGGAAGCAAGATAGCTGATGCACTTATGGACCCTGGTGGCCCAGCAAGGAGACTGGGAATGCTATAATGTAAAGTACCAGTCAGTGACATGCAGCCTGGGAAACTTGATATGGACTTTTATGTGACTATCAGAAAAGTTACTGAAGTGCTACTTTGGGCTACATAATATCCTTTGTCACCTGTTGGGCATCACTGGGATATACTGGGATGAGGTGGGGGTGCAGGGTGGGGTGAGGGATGGAGAGAGGTGGGAGACAAGGAGGTGATTGGAAGGGAAGCGTTTAACAGCTCATGGGAGAATGGGAAGCCGTCTGTGGGCTAGCTAGGGGTGCAGGTAGAGGGTGCAGATAGCAGACAGCTGGGCATGTGATTTCATAGACTAGTCTCACCCCACTGCAACCCACACCCCCATCTCACTCCAACGCACTCACCGTGGACCAGGAAAGAGCTGGCAGTCAACTGAGCACAATGCAGGGCTGTCTCAGGCATAAGCTAGCAAAGCTCTGTACCTATTGTTTCTGCATCTATTGACAATGCAGCGCTCCTGCCTTTAGGTGAGTCCTCTCTTTTATTCATAAATTATTCATATTTCTCAACCTGAACTTCCCATGCATTAACATAGGAAGTTGAAGATTTTGACCCTTCACCAAGAAGACAAAAGCTGAGAAGTATCATTCATTTCCATATGAAGCCCTACTGCAGTCCAGAGGTGCATATTGATGATCGGAGTTTCAAGGACACTAAAGATTCATTTGGCGATTGTGAAGCTTCAATAGGAGGGGCTATCTTCAATACTCAGTATAGCAAAGAAGATGTAACAAAACAAGCAGAAAAAAGGGATATTTCAGTTCCGCCGTACACAGGACCATTAACAGAATCTACAACCAGGGTACTGTAGTTGGCTTCAATGAGCATTTCTGAAACAGTGGATCACTTTTCTCCAGGAGAAGGCGCAACATCAAAACCTGGGGTGCATGCTGTGTGGTGTAGGTCTTGGCACTGCTGGCTGACATGCTGTGAGTCACCAGTTCACATCCTACCTCCAGAAATTATTTGTTATGTAGCATTATCATTTCTAGAAGGTTCTTGAAATAACTTTTGTTTATAATGTTTATATATTCTGTAATTTTCTGTATTTGTATAAACACCAGTATTTTCAAATATTTGATATCTGTGCAAATAACTGTACTCTCCAATATTACTCTCTCATATGTGCTGCTGGACTGGCCATTTGAGGCAGTTGTCTGAGAACACATTCATTATTATTTCACATGTCTGTTTACCAACATTACTAGTAATGTATGAGGGTGAGTCAAATGAAAACCTTAATTTTTAAAAAAAAAATATTATTAATTGTGCAGAAGTGGTACAAAACTGTACCACTTTTCAACATAATCTCCCCCATGTTCAATGCATGTCCTCCAGTGCTTACAAAGTGCATAAATTCCTTTAGAAAAAAAATCTTTTGGTAGTCCATGCAACCACTCATGCACCAAGTGGCATACCTCTTCATCAGGACGGAACTTCTTTCCTCCCAATGCGTCTTTGAGTGGTTCAAACATATGGAAATCACTTGGTGATGAGGAATGGCACCATTCCTTGCTCGCTCTCTTCATTTCCGTTTGGTGGACGTGAACCCAGGTTTTGTCCCTAGTAACGATTCTTGCAAGGAAGACATCACCTTCTCGTTCAAAGCACCGAAGAAGTTCTTCACAAGTATCAACACGTCATTCCCTCATTTCAGGAGTCAGCTGCCATGGCATCCATCTTGCAAACACTTTGTGAAACTGGAGCACATCATGCACAATGTGGTATGCTGACCCATGACTAATCTGTAATCACCTCGTTCAAAGCACTGAAGAAGTTCTTCACAAGCATCAACATGTCGTTCTCTCATTTCAGGAGTCAGCTGCCGTGGCACCCATCTTGCAAACACTTTGTGAAACTGGAGCACATCATGCATAATGTGGTATGCTGACCCATGACTAATATGTAAACGTGCTGTAATGTCATTCAGTGTCACTCGGTGGTTTTCCTTCACTATGGCTTCAATTGCTGCAATGTTCTGTGGAGTCACAACTCATTGTGCCTGACTTGGGCAAGGAGCATCTTCCACTGAAGTCACACCATTTGTGAACTTTCTACTCCATTCGTAGACTTACTGCTGTGACAAACATGCATCACGAACATGAACTTTCATTCATCGATGAATTTCAATAGGGTTCACTCCTTCCCTATGCAAAAATCAAATAACAGAATGTTGTTCTTTCCTGGTGTAAGTCACAAGTGGGGCAGCCAACTTTATACTGGTACTGTGACAATATCTGTGCATCTTCACTATGCTGCCACCTACACCTACACGCCATTCTGCACGCTGCTTGTAGCATGCTTACCAACTTCCAGGATAGCAGTGCGAAATTTCGATTAGTTATTACAAATTTAAGGTTTTCATTTGACTCACCCTCATATATGTAGCTTTCCAGTTGGTACTAGGCAAATTAAACTCATGGTCTACATGTACCATATGCTTGGTGTATTTTGGTGCTATTGATTTTAGGCATTTTTGAATGAATATGTGATCAATGCACCTAAATCTGGCATATGCCAGAAATATCAAATTCACTAGATGTGCTTGATGCCGTAAACACTCCACCTTAATGGGAATCTAATAATCATCTTAACATTAAATGATCTATGTGTTGATATTTCTTTGCTTTCTACTTCAGGCTATATCCAGCTATAAGTAGTCAGTGTTACGTGATTGTGATTGTTTTCTTAGAAAGAGGCAAGTTCTGGAACTTTATCACAAACATTGTGATAGTTAACAACTACTGTTTTAGTATTTTGAATATTCATATTTGATATCCAGAAAGATTTAATAACTGGTTTCTGAAGCGACATTTTTTGTCCATGAATTTGCTGTTTGCCATAAGCTAGTAGTAGTAGTAGTAGTAGTAGTAGTAGTAGTAGTAGTAATAGTAGTAATGTAATAACACTGTTCTGCTATACTATTTGCTAACAATAAGTAATTTCACTGTATTGTTCATAAATAAAAAGTAAGTCCTTGACTTATTTCTGCATCCCAGACAACCCTCACTGCAGGACTCATGGAATAAATTTAATGTACTGTAATAGTCAGAACAATGCTCCAAGGCAACAGCTTTGCTATGTTTCCACAAGTGAGGCTAGCTGTCATCACAATTTCTGCCAATCTGTGGAAATAACTGAGGATGTACTTAGATCCTGCATAGCTGTTGTCATTTGTGGCCCCCTGAGTAACAATCTTCTCCCATGATGGTGTTTCCCTCTTATAAGTCGTTATCCACTTCTTGTTCAAGCTGCCTACAACTAAAAGCCACATATTTTCCCTCTGTGGGTGCCTGGATTTTGACTGTAAAGGCTGCTTCTCAAGCAAAAGAGGCAATGTCTACAACCTTGTCTGATTGTCAGTAGGAGACATAGCTTCACACCCATTCATTCAATGTTTCGCATTTGTCTTTTGACCATTTGTCATATTAGAAGTTTCATACAAGGTAACTCCAGACTTTGGACAGCCCACCAACCACAATCAGTTGAGTGTATAGTACAAGATTTAGTGTGGATTATATCAGCAAAAGAGCATTCATATACTCCAAGCGATATTTTCAACAACAGGGGACTGGCCTTCCACCTTTTGACGCATAAGGTGAATAATGATGTAAATGCTTTGATGCCGTTGTAGTCATGCCACGAAATAAAAATGTTTTCATATTTTCTGACAGCACTTGCCACAGGTCTTCATGATATAACCACACGTTTCATGCACTGGCTGTATCTGCAACAGTAGTTAGCCATGAGTTCTTTCATTTAGTAGTGCCAGTGCATTTCTTTGTAAACGATATCCCATGTACAGCTAAATTACGCAATCCAGTCATATTAATGTGACTACTGCCTATGTTCAAAATCAGTGCACAATAACAGTTCCAGAGAGCAGGTGGCAGCACCAGCAGTACAAGGCATATATACTGATCAGCCAGAATATTATGAACACTGACCTGCTATTGATATAAACCTATCCAGGCAATAGCAGCATCACCTGGCAAGGAATGACTTTTAGTCAGACACATGCACAATGCACGTAGTTTCAGTGAGCAAGCTGTCCATGTGTAGAATGGAGAAGGTGCATGACCTATCTAGTTTGAACGAGGGCAGATTGTGATGGCCTGGAGGCTCAGCACAAGCATTTTAGAAACTGCACAACTTGGGTGTTCGAGGAGTGTTGTGGTGACTGTCATCAATACATGGCAAAACTGATGTGAAACCCTGTCCAGATTTTGTAAGGTTGGGTGGCCACCATTCATTACAGATGTCAGACAGACAGGTAAAACAGGACAGGGAGCAAATTGTGGCAGAACTAACATGAGACTTTAATGCTGGGCAGAGTACAAGTGTGTCTGAGCAAACAGTGAACCGAACACTCCTAACAATGGGCCACCGCAGCTAATACCAAGACATCGGCAACTAGGACTGAAATTGGCACATCATCATTGACAGAGCATTGCATGGTCTGATGAATCCTGATACCTTCTTCATCATGCCAACGAGAGATTGCACATCCTTAGTTTTCCAGGAGAACAGCTCCTTGACACCACTACTGCAGAAAGGAGACACATTAGCAGCAGTTCCATTATGTTCAAAGGAACATTCATGTGGGTGTTCATGTGTCCAGTGGAGCTCATGCAAAGCACCATGGTTGCAGACCATGTACACCCCTTCATGGTGACCATGTTTTCTGTCAGAAATGACATTTTCAGCAAGATAATGTGCCAATTTTTTTTTTACAAGACCAGGAGTGTGGTGAAGTGGTTTGAGGAACACAGTGTCAAGCTCCTATTGACATGCTGCCCCTCCCCCCTCCCAACTCACCAGATCTGAACCCAATTAAACACATGTGGGATGTGATTGAATGTGGCGTCAGAGCTCATTGCCCTTCTCCCCAGAATTTGTGGGCATTAGATGAGTTGCATGTGGAGATGTGGTACCAACTCCCTCCAGCACCTGCCAAGACTCATTGCTTCTGTGCCATGACAAGTCACCATGTTTGTTATCTTATCTTTGCTAAAGATGGACATACCGGCTATTAGGTAGGTAGTCATAATGTTCTGGCTGATCAGTGTAAAGTATGTGGCATCAACCAAAAGGACAATGCAACATGTCGGACAGATCACAGTTTCTGTGCATGGTTCAAACAGCACCAGAATGAGTTTTCGATTATAATAGTACACCTTGAAGCATCAGATGACTGAAAGTCATGGCCACCAAACTCCCTGGATTTAAAGCCAGTCTAGTATCTGTGGCACCACCACGATCAGGCTGTTCACACCATGGATCCTCAACTGTGACATCTAGCACAGTTGGCCAGTGGGGTTGATTTATACCATCTTGAGCATCTGTTGACTTTTGAAACAATTTATCTATACATTGTTAATGAGATGTGAAGCAATACTTGGTATGGCTAATAGCAATAAAATATGAGAGAGGAGGATGATGTTTCTTACTTGGTCTTGTATAACAGACATGAATTACTCTTAAATTTTTTGACTTTAAAAACTCAGATTCATCTTTGTATGTGTGGAGAAGAGAAACTGGCTTGTTATGCATGCAAAGTTACAGTTGCAATCATTCTTGCACATTAGATTTCTCTCAGCATCCCAATCATCACATCTGATGTATCTGATGTCACCATTCTGAAGTTTATAGCTTCATCTTGAGTATTCCATGAAATTCAAAATGACAATGGTTATCATTTAACTTTAAAAATATAAATGTTGTAACCTGCATTACTATTCTTCATATGTAATGAGTAATTCCATATTGAAGATTGTAAAAAACATGCAAAGGAAAAAG
This sequence comes from Schistocerca gregaria, assembly GCF_023897955.1. Lineage (NCBI taxonomy): Eukaryota > Metazoa > Arthropoda > Insecta > Orthoptera > Acrididae > Schistocerca > Schistocerca gregaria. The sequence continues at coordinate 1,045,082,512 of NC_064920.1, read as the reverse complement.
AAATTTAGAAGATGACTTCCAATATGTCATACACTTGAGGAAGATAAAGGCCTTGCACACAATAAGCAGAGAATATTAACCAGTTTTCATTCATCAGTCCTTTTTTTCCTCCTTCATCAAGGGTGGTAAAAGAACTTCATGTATATTTTTTGTCTCTACTCAATCCCCCCATAGCTGAAAATGAGGTAATTGCTTTCAGAAGCAATAAAGGAGGTGGCATTTTACATTGCTTAGGAATCTATTTTCTTTCTCTGTTTATTTTCAGGTTTAATTCTGTTAATTGCTGCTTTAATAATTTTACTATATCGAATGGGAGCAAGAGCACGTCAACAAAGAGAACTACAAAATCATTTGCAAACTATCAGTGAACTTCTCGGTATGTACACCCTTCATACATAAATGTTTATTCCTCAATTATTTTCTTTATGATCGTTCATTACCCAGCTTAGTAGATCATGAATTTAATGCAGATGGTGCACGTGTTGAGGAGATTGTGCCAGATGATCCACCAGTTTATGAAGCTCCTCCAGATTATGATGATGTTATAAAGGTCTTCCCAGAATTAACACGTAGTCAGCGCCATAAAAGGAAACGTGAGTCTCACCAGCAGGATTCCAGCCCTCACAGCAGATCAACAAGTGGTGAAGCATCGTAAGTATCAAATGTTCTCTCAAGATCAATCTCTGAAAAATAAGAATCATAGTTTCATAAAAAATTGCATAATTAGTGTTAAGTTAATTAACTGCTCACAGTTCTTCAAATGAGAGGAATTGTTGCCTTTAATAACATCATATGACCATGCATATACTATGAGGGTAATCCCAAAAGCAATGTATCCAAAGCCCTGGGCCACAGGGAAATTGCTTGCGTGGCTGTTGGACACGCTATTTTTCTGCTTGCTCCCTCCACTGTCTACAGAAACCACCGCACATCTGCTGGAGCTTTCAATCTTAGCTTGGCAGCCAGTTGTAATGGAGCTCCAATTAGCCACTGCCAACAGGTGTGTTTGCACAGTTATTCAGTTTTTGAGTGTGAAAGGTGTTAAACTAATCAACACTCATTGACAGTTGACAGAAGTGTATGGAGAGTTGTGTATGGATATCAAAAATGTTTGCAAGTGGTGCAGATAATTTTCAGGTGATTGTACTGAAATTCAGGATGAGGAAAAAGCTGGGAGATTGCCAGCTCTCAAAGAGACAATCACAAAAGTAGAGAAAATAATGCCTCAAGATCGGCAGATCACTCTCAATGAGCTCTGAAATGTTGCTGATGCTTCTCAAAGCACCATTCACTGGACTTTGACTGAAGTGTTGAAATTTTGGAAGGTGTGTGCAAGATGGGTCCCAAGAATGCTGACAGAAGACCACAAATGGCAATACTTTAAAACTTCCCACAAATGTCATCAAAGTTACGCAGATGAAGAGAAAAACCTTTTGGATCCACTACTCACAGGTGATAAAATATGGGCTTACCACTTCACACCTGAGACCTAACAACAATCTTGTGACTGGTTCTAGATGAAATACCTGGCATCTGTGAACACTCTCACAAACAACAGAGGAGAAACCAAAGACACCATAGAAAACCACACAAAATGGCACAAAACTGGTTTTCAAATTTTATATAAAGAAGGAAATCTACTGCAAAACTGCCACAGGATAATCTTGTCATAGTAATAACCCACAGCAAAACCATGCCTGCAAGGCCTTCTCTTAAGATACTTAGGAGACATTATTGAACCATCTGGTAACTCCCAAAACCAGCATGTTCAAATAGAATCACTACGCCAAACAATCCATATGCATCAAGGCACTATCCACACAGACAAGCTACTAGGAGCACCACATGCAGTGAATTTTACCAAAACGAAAATTCACTTAAGATCTGTGGTGTCAGTTCGTGAACTTCATCTATGCCGTTGTTCAGGTAATTTGGAATTCTTACTCAGCCAGGCCACTATATACACTTCATCATGAGAATCATTGTTGACAGTATGGTTGAATTAAAAATAAACTGTAACATTCATTCAATAATCACTTCATTTGCTCATGGATAAAACTTCCTTAAGCACTGCGCAGAAAAGAGTGCATTATTCAGCAGGCTTAATTTTCAATAGGCTTCCAGCAGAGCTGAAGAAAAGTGAGTGATAAATCTCAAGTCTTTAAAATAGGTTGAAAGTTTCCTTCTGACACACTCCTTGTAGTCTGTACGTTATTTGCTTGCAGTAGTTGAGAACTTCTATGTGTAAGATGTCTTTTTTTTTTTGAATACTCTCCCACAATTTTGAATGGTTTATTAATTATTTAGTTTCTTCTTTCTATAAATTTTCTAATCATAATTCTCTGAACTATGTACTGACTCACCCTATGACCAAGTAGTATTGGCTCACACGGTCCCACACAAACTGATAAATGGGACTATGCAAGTGAGATAGAACTGCTGACAAAGCCACCCTTCAGGAGGCAAAATTCTTAATACTAATGATAGACATATAAAGAGCAAGAAACTATCCTAATTTTTGGAACTATTAGTTCCTTCCTCAGGGAGACACAGTTGATAGTTTGGGGAAGGTTAAAAAGGAATGGCAAGTCAGTCAGACTCCAGATGAAAGGGACCGCACCTGTAATGGGGACAAGAGAAGGTGAAGGTGAAGTGGAAGGCAACAGATAAACTGAAACTAAATAAATACAGAAAATGAAAGGGAAAAATCTTCATAAGCATTTTCAAGCCAATAAATAAAGAAGGAATTTGGGTGAACAGACCAACATCAGAAATATGCAAATATACACATCAGAAATATGCAAATATACACAAAAATTGTGGACAAGTTAAGATTCTCAAAGTCATCCAGTCAGGCAGAGGAAACGCAAAGTGAACAAAGAAAGTTGAAATTGATCTCAGACAACTAGACACACGAACAGATGACATGAGTGATCAGGTAAAATTCAGGAATACCATCCACAGACACAAATGTGAACCATAACATAAGACAAAAGAAGACATCCTAAGTGGTCTGAAAACAAAAGGAAACAACACAGTGAACACATCAACAGAAATTCTGAATATGTAAAGAAATCATTATAAATGAATTCATGTTAATTTTCTTTAGCAGGGTATGGTCAATAGTAATAGTAATAGCAATACCAATAATAATAATAATAATAATAATAATAATGGTTTAAGAAAGAACCACTACAATTTTTTTTGGAAAAGGTGTAGGGGCACTAACAAATAATCAGAATGACTCCATCACATAACACTTAAAAATCTGCATCATCTTCAAAATATGTCCTGTAGGCTTAATACACTTATCCCAAGTTTTAGTCAATGATGAAGCACCCTATGTTTTGGTCATTGATGAAACAATTTTTAAGTGAAGCCACCTAACACCTTCAGAAATTTTCTCTCTCCTCTTCTATGCCCCCAAAACACTTGTCCTTTAGGTAGCTTTTCATTCTAAGCAACAGGAAAAAGTGTGTTTCTGGTTAATTGTGATTTATTGTGAGAAAATGAATGTGGATTTGTTGTATATATTGGGTCTCATGTAGTTTGCTTCCTTCTTTTATGGTGATTAAACAGTCTTCCATTGTCTTGACTATTATTTGGTTTCTGGTCAGAGTGATCATTTCCGCTACTGGTTTCCCTAATAGAAGAGTAAATAATCATCTTATTTGTACCATATTAGTTATATAAATTGAGATACAATGTATTATTGTAACTTTATGTATATAGACTGAAGCGGTTAGTGAAAATTTGTACCAGAGCTGGGAATTGAACCCGGGTCTCCTGCTTACTAAGCAGGTGTGTTAGCCACTAAGCCACCTCGACACAGTATAATCCCCCTTGACACAGAGGTTCACAAAACTGCACGGATTATCCTGGCATGCCTTTCTCATCAATCCAAATTCTCACTAACACCCCCATCTACTTTATATTCCCCCTTACACATGAATAGAACTGCTAAGGCTCTCCATGTCCTGGAATAGCACCTCAGCATCACATGTAAATGTGGGTTCCAGCTTGAAACCCAGGTGCAAGTACTTATACAAATGAAATGACGCAATTTCAGGGACTTTATTGGTCTCATATGGATATGATTTTATGTATATAGACTGAAGGATCAAGGAGGGAGGCATGCTGGGGTAATGCATGCAGTTGTGTGAACTATTTTGCTGAGGTGGGTTAGTGGCTAACATACCTGCCTAGTAAGCAGGAGACCCAGGTTCAATTCCTGACCTTGGTAGAAATTTTCACTCACCACTTCAGTCTATATAAATAAAATTATATCGGTATGAGACCAGTAAAGTGTCTGAAATTGTGTCATTTTGTTATTGTAATTGTTTCCATTAAGTATGGTTATGACATTAGTTGTACATGTCCATAATCCATAACAAATCTTTTATTTCTCTACAAAGAATAAATAAATGACAAAAAATAAAATCTCTGTAACTAAGTGTTATACTGACTAGATTGAACATTTGTCAAGTGATCCATAAGATATATATATATTTAGCCACTATGACACTTTTTGCCTTTCAGTTTTACGTTGTAACAAATCCACTATGATATGCAATAGGATAAAGAGACAGAGAAGGAAAGAAGTTTTATGTAATAAGTCTTTGTGAGACCAGACTTTCATGTAGTTTAAATTCATATCAAAGATAATACGTTTTACACTCCTACAAATCTGGCAGTACCTGAAAAAAGAGACATGTTCACCACACATATCACAGTGGCAAGAAGTATTTCCTTAGAAATGAAGGACAAGGTCATTAGAGATGGATAAATAATGAGGCAAATGGAAGGAAGAATGGAAGAGCACAATTCACTTACTGAGATAGTATTTTTTTATTTATTTATTAGTAAAATTAGTTATAGACACTTTGCACTAGCCAGGTTGAAACACTTGTCAGTGCATCCTCACATCTATCCTTCTTTAGTGGCAAACAAATAACATATGATCATTGCAGAGAGACATTATTCACAGGAGCAATATTGGGCATAAACTGTGGCATTTCATCCATACATTAATTCCTAGAAGTTGTTTTATCTCCTTCAGCTGATACTTTCATTTGCCAAAGGATTTTATACATCTCAAGTAACAAACTACAGCATCACACATTTCCTAAAATTTTATAGCAACCAAAATGAATTAAAAATCATATTACTTACAAATGTAACTGGGAAAGTGCTTAACTACAACACTGATTTAATATACATTATGTATTATGTGAATTAAGTTAGTTTTGTAACAGTTATCTGATGTTTAGGTCACACTGCTCCAGTCAAGACGAGCTATTTTCCATTGCTTATGTTGTTCTACTTTTATGAATTTTGATCATCAGTATATTTTAATAGATTAGAGACACAGATGTCCTGCATTAATTTCAGTTTTAATGCCTCGACTTTTAGGGCAGATGCAAGACCTGGCCGAGATCTTCATCCAGGAATAACGTACACCACTACCTCTGAAATATCACAGCAGAGATATATTACTGGCTCTGCACCTGGTCTACTGTTGGTCCCAAGTGACAGTCAGTTCCATTTAGTGACACCAGCAATAACAAGTCGTAGTTGCCAGACTACTCCAATACCTGATTCACCTCCACCATCTTATGTTGCTACAATCAGTGCAGAAAGAAGCAGATGTAATGAGGTACCAAATGGAAATTTATTACTGACCTCCTATAATGTTCCTCAGCTTCCACCTCCTATCACTCCTGAAATAACTGCAGGAGAAGGAACATCCTCTGGGGTTAATAAAAGACGAAAGAGGACAAGAGAATCCTGGATGCTATTTAAAGATGAAGGAAGTACCAGTGCTAACTCATCAGATATAGAATGTAATAGCCATCAGTATCGTAATGAATCTACAGATGGTAGCAGTACTCACAGTACGCCATATTTCCATCAGCAGTCACCTTCAAGCCTTGAGCTAGTACAGCAGTACTCACAGTCATCATCAGATGAATCTGATGACAATACATATCAGACTACCAACGGTGACTCATTACAGATTCCTAGATCCAACATTCTAACAATAAGGCAGCCTTTAACAGAGACTTCATCAAGTTCCCAAGGACACTCAACAGAAACAGGTTTAATAATACAAAAATTCCAACAGTATGGGCACCTGAGAACTAACAGTGCAGATCACAATTCAAATCCATATATCCAGCAAATATCAGCAACCAGTTCACTTCCAGGAAGAGAATTTGAGTCGTGCCAGTCACTGTCTGCTGTTGGTGGTCAGTGGGTTGCTCAAAACTTGCAGACAGGTGAGCAAAGATCTCTTCCACAGAGTCTCAGTGGTCATTATTTCTTCGACAAGATTGTTGTCACAGAAAGAGATCCTCACATTATACTACGTAATCAATATGATCAGCAATTCAAATCTCGAGCAAAGAGTAAGTCAGAACGTATTAATAGACAAGTATCCACACAGCACTACCTAAAACCTAAAGGAAAGGGACAGGAACGAGATCCTCATGCTGAAAAGAATCTCTGCTCCTGTGAAGGAGCATGTGGATGTTACATTGTAGATAGCATGTTGCAAAAAAGGACACACAACATGAATGGCCATGTACGGAGCTTGTCAGCAGAATTTCCTCGAATTGGAAATGAAGAAGCTACATTATCATCATCAACAACAGGAGCAGCAGCAGCAACAACATCAGAAGCAAATAAAGCAACACCAAATGGCTTAGAGGAAAAGAATATCAATGGAACAGAACTTCTGAGGGACTCTGATATGGTCACAAGCATTAGAAACTGCAGCTCACCAGAGGCCCAAGATTTCTTTTCAAACACTCTCATCATTGGTGGAAAACCTGACGTACTTTAGGTACGCAACAAATCATCTTTTAGAATCATGTTATGTTAATGCTCACAGTAACAAATTTGTTTGTTAATAGCGGATAACATATGGTTTTTAAAACATATTTGATGTCTTGCTTTTGTTGTTAACTATTACCTTCAAAGAGAATGTGACCACAGGTAGCCATGTGCTCTTGCTACACAAAAAATATTGTGGCTATAGTTCTTTGATGAATATATAAAATACATGGGCCTAATGTTTTCATGTGTCATACAATTAAATAAGAAACTATTGTCATTCTTAACTTAAAAGGATATATGTTCCTGTATGATTTTCCTGTATATTAACTGTGTCATTATTAGTGCACTTAAGAAATAAACTGATAGTTGTTGACAGTTCCTTTGAAATCAATTGCTGCAAGTGCTGAGACTATAGCATTTCATTTTAGTAAAGTAAGATGTGATTTTATTATTTCAATAATTACAGAGCTACTTAAAGATTAAAGATGATTCATGTATAGAAAAAAAATATCGTGATTTTAAACATTATCTCACAGTCTCATACAATAATAGCAAGCTGTAATGTACTACCATGCTTACTACTACTGCATTACTCTACAGCAGCCATTTCTTAATACTGTTTCTTTCTCTTGAAGTGACAGATACGATATTGTTATAAAAGTTAATTTTGGTGATACTTGAATAAAATTTATTCTGTCCTTTGCATTACACCTGAAGAAATTATTCTTAATTGTTAATATTAGTCAGCTGTCAAGGTTATTTTTTATGCATTTGTTTAAGAACGGCAAACCAGGTTGAGATCAAGTCAAGAAGAATTTTCTGCACAGTCAGCTTTTATTGATTACCTTCTCTTATTACTTGACAACAACTGATATTTTAAACTCTAATTTCTAGGGTACACTGCAACCGGATTTTTCAGAAATAAAAAAGTTAGGGAATAGCACTGACATGACACTACCTAGGAAAATTAAGTCTGACGTATTGAACAGTGATAGCATTCTATTTTTTTATTTAAACTGCTACGTCTTTCATAAAAAAGGTAAATAATGAAATAATATAGGATGTTGCAGTGATCTTTCTTGTTGGTAAAGAGAAGAAAACTGCAACATTTCAGTGGCTCAAAGTGATTGGAGTTTCTACGAACATGCATACAATGGAGAGTTTGTTTCTTATTATTGCAATTTTTATAAGCTATAATGTTCATTTCTGCACTTTTGTATTAAATTGCCTGTTTTGAAAACACATGTTATTTATTTTATATTTAATCACATAACAAACATTTCGTGCTGATTTCTTGTTAATTAATCCATGATAACTGCTTATAATTTACCACTATAAATTTCCTTCGACATTAGTTTCTTAGTCCCAAGCAAAATATTTAATGTTCTATCCTGGACTGATTAAACCATTTCTGTTGATGTCTTACTTTTTCTTGGTTGTTTTTAGAAATAGATGATAATCGTTTTTTAGCACTCAGAAAAGTTAACACACTTGAAAGAATAAAAATCAAACAATTATTTTTATAAGTATCAGGGCTGAGGTAGGCCTGAGTCAGAATTATACTTGAAATGGCTACTTAACAACTAATGGAAATCTGTGCCAGAGTGGGAATTGAATATTTATTTCCTGTTTTTTTGCAAGCTGTTGTCATAACCACGAGGCTACATGAGCATACCTCCAGGCCTGACTCAAATGTTTATTGTCACTGATGTTTCCACCTATGATTTACAAACAGTACAACCAGATATTGTCTCAGAGTGTATTTGAGAATAGAACTACAATATACTCACTACATTGAGAGGGCTGACAGCATTTCTGACAGGTTTTCTTTGATATCATTTATGTCATCTTCAAGTTTTCATCCCATTGATCTATTCATTTCATTTGAGTAAATCTAATACAACTTTTTTTCCTCATAATTAACATAGCTATCACCTGTGTCGATAATTTTTGTATAAAATATGTGTCTCATAATCAATATAGCTATCAACTGTGGCAATAATTTGTGTCTAAGTTACGTGAAATTACATCATGACTTGGACTATTTTGCTTCAATCCATTCATCTGCAGTTTATTTAGCAGACTGGGAGGAAAGATTATAAAAGAGAAACTTCAAAGAATGATGGATATTGAATGTGGAAGTTGGAAATTTGAGGTGTAAAACTGGAATAATATAAGATGAACTCACCTCCCAGCGAAGGTCCTGGATAGTTACTTTCATCATTCTAGTAGCCCATAGGAGTGAAAGTATTGCAATAGCTCTTGGTACCAAACTCTTGATTGTTCCTATTCAAGTAAGGGCACAAGAAATCTAGCCAGTAGCAATAAATTACAGGAATTCTATATATACTCCTAGAAAGCAGTTCACAGTACATGGCACCTTCCATATTTCAGGAAAAACAGATAACCTTCTGTGGATTGATGAATTTTTGGAAGGGAATTAGCATTTTTGTTAAGTGTCAATGATTACTTTCTTTTTTGATAATTATATAAAGGCAAAAAGTTTTGAACATGGAATAAGGAGGAGAAGGCAACATGCACAAATGAAGGGTCAGTAGACAAGGGCACCCATGCAATACTTTCTACGGTGGCACCTAGAGCAGGGGGTAAGGAGTATTTTTAATATTCTGGAAGCTTAATGGCGACTTGTAAACAGCTATTAAAAAGTTACAGTTCCACCCCTATTAAAATCCTGTATAATACTAACTTTTAAATCATTGTCTTGTAAGAAAAATACCCAAGTACACTATTTTTTTCCTTTCCCTAAGAGTTGGGTGGGGGGGGGGGGGAGAGGGCTGGAGGGGGGGGTGTGTGCAGTACCCCTTGCCTTCATGTATGGGTACCCTTGCCAGTGGAACAAAGTGCTAGCTGCCAAGAGCAGAGTTTTGGGTTACTGCATGTTATACATTTGGCTCTACTATTGTGGACTGTCTTCATCAAAAAGTCCCTGGAAACGTTTTGACAGCAAATACACTCCTGGAAATGGAAAAAAGAACACATTGACACCGGTGTGTCAGACCCACCATACTTGCTCCGGACACTGCGAGAGGGCTGTACAAGCAATGATCACAGGAATGTGTCAATAAAGTTTCCCCTTGCTGGGACAATGAATTCACCGTGTTCTTATTTCAATTTCCAGGAGTGTAGAAAGCTTCACAGTGTAGGCATGTCAGTTGGTAAATCACGTGGGTGCTTTCACACATGGCTCTACCTTTGATTGTGTACACCTTCTGGATTACAGGATTGGAATAGGTGGTGGTGGGAGGGTGCATGGGACAGGTTTTAAAATGGGGGCAGTTACAAAGGTATGAGCCAGAGGGTATGAAGGTGGTTTGCGGATTTCATAGGGATGAACTAAGAGGTTACGAAGGTTAGGTGGACGGCGGAAAGACACTCTTGGTGGAGTGGGGAGGATTTCGTGAAGGATGGATCTCATTTCAGGGCAGGATTTGAGGAAGTCGTATCCCTGCTGGAGAGCCACATTCAGAGTCTGATCCAGGCCTGGAAAGTATCCTGTCACAAGTGGGGCACTTTTGGGGTTCTTCTGTGGGAGGTTCTGGGTTTGAGGGAATGAGGAAGTGGCTCTGGTTATTTGTTCTGTACCAGGTCAGAAGGGTAGTTGTGGGATGCGAAAGCTGTTTTCAGGTTGTTGGTGTAATGGTTCAGGGATTCTGGCCTGGAGCAGATTCGTTTTCCACGAAGACCTAGACTGTAGGGAAGGGGCCGTTTGATGTGGAATTGGTGGCAGCTGTCATAATGGAGGTACTGTTGCTTGTTGGTGGGTTTGATGTGGACGGACGTGTGAAGCTGGCCATTGGACAGATGGAGGTCAATGTCAAGGAAAGTGGCATGGGATTTGGAGTAGGACCAGGTGAATCTGATGGAACCAAAGGAGTTGAGGTTGGAGAGGAAATTCTGGAGTTCTTCTTCACTGTGAGACCAGATCATGAAGATGTCATCAATAAATCTGTACCAAACTTTGGGTTGGCAGGCCTGGGTAACCAAGAAGGCTTCCTCTAAGTGACCCATGAATAGGTTGGCATACAAGGTGGCTATCCTGGTATCCATGGCTGTTCCCTTTAATTGTTGATATGTCTGGCCTTCAAAAGTGAAGTAGTTGTGGGTCACGATGAAGATGGCTAAGGTAACCATACGAGACTGGAACAGGAAAGAGAGGTAATGACAGTGGCACGTAAAGTGCCCTCCGCCACACACCATTGGGTGGCTTGTGGAGTATAAATGTAGATGTAGATGTAGGAAAGAGTTTTTAGGTAGGGTAGCAGGTGATCAGCGTGAAAGGATGTGCTCCATTGCAGCGAGTCCCTGGACGTGCAGAATATTTGTGTATAAGGAAGTGGCATCAATGGTTACAAGTATGGTTTCCGGGGGTAACAGATTGGGTATTGTCACAATCTTTGATTGTATAAGGCATGTTATGTGATAATAAAAATTGAATTGAATTAAATTGAAAAAAGTACACAAATAAATTATAGAATGGAAACCTGACAGCAGAACCAACTCAAAATTATTAGCCACTTACTAATAATTAGTCATTTACTAATGACTCACTTGCTACACTTACTCTGGTGGCGGACGAGTAATTTGTAACTCTCACAAAAAAAAAAAAATGTAATAAAAGATACTAAACTGCAATATTTTAAACTTATTTATGCAAAGAATAGTTTATTAAGCGCAAAATAAAGCAGAAAATTAATAAAAACAAAATGGCCACACAGGGCCGGTTACCCAAGTACACTATGGCAGGCAATGCTTAAATGTTAAGGCAAGAACAATGGTAACCCCCAAACCTATTTATTATAGAATGTTTCATTGTTACAACATAAAATGAACAAGTGAGTGTACAACCTTACAATCATTCACTGATATATATTACGAGGGTCAGTCAAAAAGTAATGCCTCCTATTTTTTTTTTCTACGTTTAATTGTCAGGAAATTTAAATGCAATTACATAGGTTGAAAACCACAACATTGAGGATCATTTTGTCATTTTTCAATGTAATCTCCGCCCATCTCTACAGTTTTGGTTCATCTTTGAACAAGGGCATGTATCCCAGCACGGTAAAAATCACAGCTCTGCTTCCTAAGCCATTGACGCACGGATGTTTTGACGGCCTCCTCATCTTCAAAATGAAACCCACGATGAGCTTCTTTTAGTGGCCCGAACAGATGGAAGTCTGATGGTGCCAGGTTCAGGGCTGTATGGAGGATGAGGCAAAACTTCCCATCCAATTTTGACAATCTCGTCAGAGGTGTGACGACTGGTGTGTGGTCTTGCATTGTCATGCAAAAGAAGAACATCTGCCATTGATTTTGTTGGGCGAACTCGCTGAAGACGTGCTTTAAGTTTTTTGAGGGTTGTGACGTATTGAACAGAATTTATTGTGCATCCCTGCTCCAAAAAATCAACCAGAATCACACCCTCTGTATCCCAGAAAACTGTTGCCATAACTTTCCCTGCCGATCGCACAGTTTTGAATTTTTTCTTCCTCGGCGAGCTTGTGTGACGCCACTCCATTGACTGCCTCTTTGATTCGGGTTCAAAAAAATGCACCCATGTTTCGTCCCTGGTCACAATTTTTTTCAGAAACTCATCTCCCTCCAAACGGAAGCGCTGCAAGTGTTGGGAGGCTATTGTTTTCCTTGCCTCTTTATTCTGATCGGTTAACATTCTTGGAACCCACCGTGCACAAACTTTTGAGTACCCCAATTGTTTAATAATCGTGATCACACTGCCTTTACTAAGAGAAATAATGCGACACACTTCATCTGCAGTCACCCGACGGTCACCACGAATGATGTCATCAACTTGCTGAATGTTGTGTGGAGTCACTGCACTCACCGGCCTGCCGCTCCGCTTTTCGTCAGTCAACGGTGTTTGCCCTTCAGCTTCCTTACAACGACGAACCCATCGTCTAACAGTGCTGACATCCACTGTCACAACACCATACACCTTATTCAGTCTTTCATGAATGCGTATGGGCGTTTCACCTTCTGCATTCAAGAATTCAATCACACAACGCTGTCTCAAACGAACATCGATGTCGGCCATCTTACAAACTTCTGCTGTGCTGCCACCTGTTGACACAGAAAGTTACTACTGCAGTGGATTGCAGAAGAAGGTTTGAGGAATGGCGCCAAATTCAAATTTTTCACTTAACTTAATTTTTTTAAGTAGAAAAAAAATGGGAGGCATTACTTTTTGACCGACCCTCGTACATTAAATTTGTATATATTTCGTTTACTCAGTCTTTCACGATGGCTAGCTTCAATAAAATCTTCTCGGTTTACAAGCTGTGTCATTTTGAATAAAACTCTTGAGCTTTTGACAGCTATTTCCACCACTGTCATCAGGGGTTGAATTCACTGACTGTCAGGACTGGCAAGGTGTTCTGCTTATATAGATTTAATGGCAGCATCTGGCACCTTCCAGAGGTGTCTGGAGTTGCACATGCATGGAAGGCAAGTTGCGCATAGCATTTCTTAGAAGATAATACATATCAGATGCTTGGTTGCAATGCGACGCAGACTATCATCAGAAAGACTGGGAAGTTAATAAGAGAGTTTAGTATGGCAGAATAACTGATGAAGAAATGAATGCCATGTGAGCCACCAGACCTTCCAGGGTTTGGATTGCTTAAGATCCACAAGGAAAATGTTCCTCTGAGGCATATACTTAGTGCAGTCAGTTCACACGTCTACATATTGGCAATACATCTGGCTATGTTATTAGTGTCCTAACTGGGACACTCCAAACATTACATTGTTAACTTGCAGTCATTCATTGAGCCTCTCAAGAAAATAAAGGTGTGCCAAAATGTCATAATGGTTAGTCTGGAGAGAGTGTTGTGTCACTGTTTACAAGAGTGCTGGCACAGGATACAACAGATCTTTTGGCCCACCAATTTCCACCTGAGATCATCAAGTTGGTCCGCCATGCCTTAATGACAATGTACTTTATGCACCATAATGAATATTACATGATGATGAAAGGCATAGCCATGGGATCCCCACTGAACTCTATGATGTTGTGACCATCTTGCTTCCTACAGTAAGTTGATGACACCTTCTTGATATAAACTCATGGTGACAATCCAGTGCAGCAGTTTGGTGGCCACATGAACGGTGTCCATCCCAACATTAAATTTACTGTTGAATCAGATAGGGGCAGCAAGTTTCTGCTTCTGGATGTTTCAGTTGAAAGGAAGGCAAGAGACTGGCTTGATCATACAGTGTACAAGAAATCTACATACACTGATCAGTACTTAAATGCCAACAGTTTTCACCACCCGGTACACAAGAAATGTGTTAGCAGAGTGTGCAAAGATTATTTCTGACGACAACCATATGGAGTCTGAATTTCAGCATTTGAAGTGTTTTTTCAGAGAAAATGGTCACAACAAGAGAGAAATTGCTAAGCTTTCAAATTCCACCAATGAAAGATGCCTCTTCAAGACCCTGGAGTGTGTGGTGTCCCCTGTGAATGTGGTGGTAGGCCTATTTACCTAGGGCAAACCAACCATTCACATTGTTGTTGAACATTGTGCATAGCATTCATGACACACAAAAAAAGGAGGACTTGACAAGTCAGCCATGGCTGAACATTGCCTAGAAAAAGGGCATAAAATGTAATTTGAACAGAATAAACAGCGATCATTTTAACACAGACCAAGGTTACACATTTAGTAGGACATGGTGGCGGACTTTGGACATTGAGCAGAAGCAAAGACGTAGGTTTGACACTTGGGACGTGGGAGCCGCAGTTTCGAGCATGGCGCTAACTGCTCGCACCATGTGACGTCACACGGTCCTGCAGTGGGATGGAGTCACTAGGAGCTGCCCAACTTGCCTTCCCTGTGTGAGGCTTTGCTCGGTCCTTTGGGGAAGTCAGTATTACAGACTCAGAACAATTTCCCCTATATCACATCTAAAATCCCCTTAATCGAGCCAAAATCACCAGAATAGTTTATCAAACTAATGACTATATTATCAAATTTCTATTTTTTAAAGGGGGTGGGGGGAGTGTTCAGAACAATGTAAATAATTTGTAACACTTTACAAAGAGCACTTGTAAACTACAATTCATTCAGAAAATGCCACAATCTGCCTAAGTGTTTAAATCATTACAAAAAGCCTACAGTTGCATGAAGTTCATGCAAGTAATTTTACAGTGTTTACGAGCTTCTCTCTATTGCATTTTAGATGAACTCCATCTAGAATAAACAAAATTCCACTTGCAAATTTTGAAGTTTCCAGTATTTAATGAAGGTAATATTTCCATGAGAATTATGGAATTTAACGCTTTTGAGTAGGACATCGCTCACTCTGACAAGATGGAATTATACCTATGATAATAGTCAAACTATATTAACATATATATGCAAATCCTCCCCCCCCTCCACCCCCCATGAACCATATGAACCATGGACCTTGCTGTTGGGGGGGAGGCTTGTGTGCCTCAGCGATTCAAATAGCCGTACCATAGGTGCAACCACAATGAAGGGGTATCTGTTGAGAGACCAGACAAACATGTGGTTCTTGAAGAGGGGCAGCAGCCTTTTCAGTAGTTGCAGGGGCAACAGTCTGGATGATTGACTGATCTGGCCTTGTAACACTAACCAAAATGGCCTTACTGTGCTGGTACTGCGAATGACTGAAAGCAAGGGGAAACTAAGTCATAATTTTTCCCAAGGGCATGCAGCTTTACTGGATGGTTAAATGATGGTGGCTTCCTCTTGGGTAAAATATTCCAGAGGTAAAATAGTCCCCCATTCAGATCTCCGGGTGGGGACTACTCAAGAGGACATTGTTATCAGGAGAAAGAAAACTGGTGTTCTACGGATCGGAGCACGGAATGTCAGATCCCTTAATCGGGCAGGTAGGTTAGAAAATTTAAAAGGGGAAATGGATATTCAGAAGGATGTAGGTTGCTGTAGGTACTGGGAGATGAAGAAGCTTGCACACTATAGAGTAGCATGTAGAGCTGCATCAAACCAGTCTCAGGACAGAAGACCACATCAACAACATGCAAATTCTATCTCACTGGTTCTCTGAGCAGCAAGGAACTGACTGGCAAACGTCACAAGAGAACTAACTGCACAGTAGCATTTTTTCTGACAGATCTGAGGTATTTTGAGTATCACTGGTCACTGTTCCAAGAGTGAACATCAAATTCGGATCTTTCATTATTCATTCAATTATGATCTTAATGATATTTTAAACTACCTGTACTTACAAAGCATTTTCTCTTTATGCAGTTTGCAAAGTAGTTACAGTCTCCAGAAGTCTCCCAAGTTCTACGAGAACTTCTTCCGGGTGTCCCACATAAAACCGGCATGCCCTATGTACCAGTTAATCATCTATAGTCAAATTGCTGGTGAAGTGGTAACACTGTCTCGAAAACTGGCCATACTGCATGTTACTCCAGAGTAGAGTGTAGCTGTGTGATCACGCATCAGTTGTGAGAATCTCATGTTGTTGAGCTGTTACAAAAATGGGGCAGTTTGTATTAGAACAGCAAATTGATATTATGGAGTGTTATGTAAAGACAGGTTCCATCAAGGAATGTAAAGAAATGTTTCAAGTGAAGTATCCTGTTAGGAAACTGCCCACAACCAGTAGGATTTGTTCAGAAAGTGCAGAGGAATAGGTAACTGACAGAGAGAGCCCCTCAAACTGTACACAGAATTCGCATGGATATCACAAGAAGTCCCCTCAAGTTAAGGAGGTTATCATAGCAGGTAGGTGTACCTCATACACCAAGTTATCGTTAATTAAAAGATATGAAATTAAAAGCCTATTGTGTGAGTGTGGTGCAAGAGTTGAAATTTGAGGACTAGGAAAAACAAGAGTACATTATTGTAACTGGCTGTTAACATCAATTGCTAACGGTTACTTGGTCTCCTGGCTTTACTTCAAATCAGATGACGCCTATGTAAACCACAGAATTGCAGATATTGGTTGCAGGACAACCCATATATTCTGCATGAAGAACGTCTCCACACAGACAAGATACATGCCTGGTGCCCGTTGTCCAGCATGTGCATTATTGGCCCCATATTTTTCAATTACACCTTAAACAGTGACAGATATCTATACACCTATGAATCTTTCTATGCCCCATTAATAGATGCAGAGAAGCTGTATGCAGTATCTCAATACGATGGAGCAATCACTCACACATCCAACCAAAGTCTGGCCCATGTCTTCAACTTATTCCCTGAAGACAGACTCCTAGGTGCCCAGATGTAACATTGTGCAATTTTTTTCTATGGGCATATTAAAAAGCAAAGCGTATGCTGACAATCCTCCTATCTTAAATGCAACACTATTAGAGAAATTAATACATCACGCCTGCAAAATTACGGCGTGTTGCTGGTAAAGTCATTACACAAAGTCAGCTATGCCTGGATACCTATAGCCACCGTACCCAGAATCTCTTATAAACAGGTAACTACATGTTTTTTAACGTTACTATTTTCCACTCTTTTTTAGTTAGTTCATTGTTACTTGAACCTCAGGCGTGAGGTGTATGGTTTTATGTTGTACACACTGTACTACTTCTTTGTATGATTAAGTTTGTTTGTGGTCGCACATAGATATGTTGAACTTCAAAATTTTGGAGGATGGTTCAAAACGGGCACAACATATGTTTTCCCTTTTTAAACAATATCTGATTGTCAGAAAAGCATAGCCTATACTAAATCTGTAGAGAGCCTATTCCTGAGCTGATTTTTTTATGCAAGAAAATACTGAAAATGCACCTTCAACTATGGCATTTGACGCGGGGAGTGTTAGTAACCAAAATGCAGAATTATCAATATTTCGCATCAGGACATTACCAGCTGCATCTGTGTCTTACAAAACCTATGTCGTGAAAACTACAACGTCTGAAACGTTTGCACACCATTTATTTGCAAGTTTGTTCCATTCTGAAACGATGTCATATATTTTATCAGTTATCTCTCTAGTTGTAAAGCTGGAGACAAGTGGAGGAATATCTAAGCTCTGCTGGGAAGTTGCAGCACAAGGAAAATATTTTCTGACAATTGATTTTAAAATTTTGTGCAATATTTTAGTAGAAACTTCTTGCATCTCTCATAGACATCAAAATGTTCTTCTGGCTGAAGAACTTGTGACTGTGATTTGTAACCCAATTACGAGTCTGAAGTATACATTAGGTGATTTTCAAACTGAAAATTTAAGAGTTCGTCATCCTTTAGGTGGGAACAACAAACTTTCTGAGTAGACATCTGAAGATCAGGAAGACATTGAGAGAGGACAAGTTGCTCTCGCACCTATTTTTCACATATGGAAAATTATTGAAGATTTTATTACAACCTGATAGGGCCGGCACAAACCCAAGTGCCGCCCCGTGCGAGCTGCTAAATTTTATTTAAACTAATCTGTAGGAAGTGTCAGCAATCACTCGCAATTTTTGTTTTTGCTTTTCAGATCTACATAGGTTTGAGCCACTGAGTGGCCAGTCTCAAAGCTTTTAATATGTGCTTACATCTAAACAGTCATGTTGCCAGTTACGTTCAGCATGGCGATATAGATGGAAACATAACTGTAAGCATTGAGAATAGCCACACTGTGCCCGAAATCTATGTAGATCTGGAAAATAAAAACAAAAATTGCGACTGATTGGTGACATTCTCTGCATATTTGTACAAAACAGTCGCTGGGCACCTAAGTTATCCTAAGGACAAACACACACTCCCATGCCCGAGGGAGGACTCGAACCTCCGTCAGGACCAACCGCACAGTCCATGACTGCAGCGCCTTAGACTGCTTTTTTTTTTAAAAAAAAATTGATCTCATTTTGCTCTGTATTGTTCGTTTTTTATTACAGAAGGTAGCTAAACCCTCTCATCGGACATGCTGAGCTACCGTTCCGGCGGCCGCTCGGTTAACCAATTAGCGACGGAATTAATTTTTTCGTGTTTTTTAAAAAAAATTGCATTATTATGTCTGTAAAGGGCATAAATTACACAACAGAGCTGTTTTGAGGAAAGTCATTACTGCCGTTAGCTAGATATTTAATGCTGCCATATGGCAACACTAGGTGCTTTCACTACCTAAATTTAAATGGATTACAACTTCAACGAAAATAAGTAGCTTATTGAAATTTCTTATTACATATGCAAGTTTTGTGCAAATTTATTAATCAGTCTTTGTCATACAATGGATACCTTATAACACAGTACAATTAATAATAAAAAATCAAACCTTGAACTCAGAATTATTTTACATCTATGAACACATTGTTCTCACAATAGATTTACAGTCCCTGTGTGCACACCTTTTCTTCTTCTTTCCTTCTATGTGCTGGATGAGGTGATCAGTCTTATCAAACCTAATTGAATCTGATATGCAGCTGTCGGAACATGCCCTTGATGCAGATGGTCTCCCAGCTCCTTTTGGTAAAGCTTGGTGTCTTTGCAAGTACACTGTTGCTACTTCTCTCTTGAAATCAAGCTGAGAAATGGTTTGGTTTCTTGCTTTATTATACAAAATCCTATTGTTTTGTATGGCAACATCTAACATCCATGTAAAGAGACACCAGTACAATTTCTTGCTTCTTATTGCCATGTGATAGCATGCTAGATTCTGTCAGTACCTCCCACATATGTATTATATTTGGCTAGCAGTTTTGGTCTGGGAATCATTATATTTCGCTTTTTTACTTGCAAGAATCTCTTGACTTGGCGAACTTCTTGTGCACCACATGGAGAAGAGACCATTGTGACAACTGAGTTGTCCAGCCACCCCACATACACAGACTTCATCTGTGTCTACATTCGGATCTGGGGGCTCAACAAACATATCATCTTCAATATCGTCATTATAAAGAATCTCCAGCGCCTCAGCAAGCGAGAAACCTCTTCTAAAACAAAAAAGAGAAAATTCGTCCTTTTACTGAGTGCAAGCGCCTAGCGTTGCCATATGGCAACACCGACGTTCAAACGGCCTAATTGAACGCAATTTATTTCCCAGCAAGCAGTAACGTCCAAAGAATACATATATATGAGTATTTAAAGCACAGCCATACTAAGAAAGCAAATTATATATCGTAAGTTACTGGGTAAAACATACTTATTCGAACTTATACTCCGTTTTTCTTCGTCATTCAGCAAACAACGAGTTCCAACACTGCTTACGCCGAAGAATTTAAATGTATTCTTAAAACTATTGCATTGTAGTGATCTTTACAGTCTTGCAGAACGGAATCCATTGCTGCCAACACTCTCGCTTCGTTGATGTCGTGGAATCAACGATTTTTAAAAAGTGTGACAAACGTTACCATATGGCAACGCACGGCGGTAATGGGTTAATCCCGCGCGGCATGAACTTACAGTTAACGTAAATAAACATTTTTCAGTGGTTGTGAACAAAAAATGTTTTCAACGGAAAACAAATTATATTTGCAATTTAACGATAATTTGGTTTAAACAATAATATTTACAATAACTATTTAATGTTGAACAAAATAAGAAACAACACAGTAAATAACCAAGACACTGATCATAATATAAAATTTAAAAAAAAAAACCTAGACAAATCGAACCTTCCTGTCTTTTGCTTGTGCAAACTCTTTCACATGCTCTGTGTAATTTAAGTCCTCTGCAAGATCGTGCTCAATCGATATTGTTGCAAGATCATTCAAACGAGTTTAGCTCGTCGTTGATCGGAGGTATGTCTTTATCAATTTCAGTTTTAAGAAACTTCTCTCTCCACTCGCAACTGCCACTGGGAGTGTTAGGAGAATTCTCAGAGCAATGTTATCATTAGGGCAAAAACTATGTCTTCCTATAAACTTCAGAGTCTCTTTTGGACCTATCCCAGGTTTCAGCAATGTTGAAAGCACTTTTAGTTCTTCCCTCAACTCCAGAGCATCAATGTCGCTTGACTCATTATCTTGCAAAATCGCTGCGAGGTTTCTACACTTTGTGTCCAGGCTGTCAGGAGGTGCATTCTTCAGCTCGCCGATGTCATAGAGAAAATCAAAATAATCACAAAGAGATTTCAGTTGATTGAATCTCTCATCCAAAGATGTGGTTACTGTATCTAAAACATAATAGTAGAATTCAGTCTTGTAACGTTTTTTTGGGTCATCTATTGTCTCATCCCTTCCTTCATAGGTAAAATGCATTGGCTTCTTACTTCGTCGGGAAACACTTATCCGTGTAACGTTAGGTCTTCTAGCTCTAATTCTGTAGCGAATTCTTTGGAATCCATCAAGAAAGACACAAACTTTTCTTCTGTTCTGAAGGTCTCAAAATATGCTTTCGTTTTTTCAAGCATTTCCATGGTCCCAGAAACATTTATGTCAATGGTCTGGTGGCTCTTACTGACTACACTGATGTGAAGCAGAATGTCGTACCAGATTCCCAGAGAATTGAGAAAGGTGTTATTTTTTATTTGATTCGAAGGTGACGTTGCTTCGTGAGCGGTCATTCCAGCGAATTCTTATGATATCTGAACCAGTGCATCATAAACGCCTCCAATTTGAAACCTCAGGGGAGTAAATGCATCGATGCGACTTTCGCACCTAGTATCGCTCAGTGGCTTCAGTGACAAGTTAGGCAGATACTTCTTCAAGACATCCCAACGTCGAACGGAGGACGAGAAAAACGAATACAAGCTTTCCACTGTCGAAAACATGGAAACAGCATATTTAGAAGAGATGGCGGCATCGTTTACAGCTACATGCTCGCTTGTTCATATCTCAAATTCTTTTCTGGAGATCAGACTTCTTTCCTTTCATGTTTGCTACATTGTTGTATCCTTGCCCTCTCATATTACACAATAGGATTTTTTTATCTTCCAAGAACTTGAGTACAACCATCGTCAAAGTGGAGCTTGAAGAATCGGGCACTGGAAGAAATCCCAGGAAATGCTCCCGAATTCGGACATTGTATACCCCGTGGAGTCTTGTCTTCTGGACGAAACGTACCACAACTGTCATCTGCTCAACTTTTGAAATATCTGGTGTGCAGTCCAGAATTATACTGCAATACTTTGCAGATTTCATCATTAATAAAATGATAGATTGTTGTTGGTTATAGATGATCCAATAAGATGAATTATTTCGTTCTGTGTTTCTTTTCCAAGATAATGATGACCCTTGTTCTCACCTTACTTAGTTTTGTACAGGTGCTCCATCATCACAGTGTCGAACTTTCAGAATTATTCAACGAGTTTCAAGAAGTTTCCGTTGTCAGGCTGAAAGAGTGTGTCTGTACTTCCTCTCAAAGGCAGACATTGCCGACCCAGGAAATGAATTATTGCTATTAAACGCTCAAGAACATTTTTCCCATGTTCGCTTTCAGTATTCATAAGCCCTTGATGATGGGCGTCAACAGTTAGTGACTTTTTCATTCCCTCGGAAAACACGATCCACTTTTTATATGAATTCAAATGCTCCGTAGACTTCCTGTGACTTTCGAGATACAAAGCAAGGTGCCGCCAGTCGCTTATACCGTTCTTTGCAATTTTTACTGTAGAAGACGAAAAAAGTTTGCAACAAAAGCAGAACACAGCTTCTTCTAAATTCTTCAAAGAATAGCTGCAGTGCACAGGGCTGAAACACCGGTGTCCGCGTTTTTAGGACATTCTTCAGCTTCCTTAATGCACTCGGGAGGACCTCGCATGTCCAAATTTGTTATGTGTCTTCCAGTTTAGGCTCGCCTTCAATCCCTTCTTCGGTGGTGAGTACCTCGGCTGATGTTCCTCCGGTATTTTCGGAATCTGGTCGCGTAATTTCAGTTCTGCCTGATGTTTCAATCCCAGAGCTTTTGTCGCAAAGCTGGTCTTGAGTCCAGACAAGGTCTGTTGAACATGTGGATGGCCCACCGTCAGCATTGCTACGGTATGCGGTGGTCGCAGTACTGTGTTCGTCAACTTTCTGGTCATGTCCTGAAGATAAAGATGTAGCTGCAGTAGCTCCACTAGTTTCTGTACTTTTAGAATCTATTTTTGCACCCTCGCCGCTTCTAGGGCGTTCTCTCTTTGGCTTGAAGTATCGTTGTAGTGCATCCTTTTGCTTCTTAACGTCATCTTCCTTCAACGCTCGTCTTTTCTTAAATTCACTGCCAGACAGTCTTTTTCTACTTTCGGACATGTTTCGATCCAGCCTATAAAGAACGATTACGTGAAACTAACTGTTGATGTCAGTGTACTAACTTTATTTACAACATACTTCGCAGACAGTTTCCCGATATTCCACTGTGCATAAACAGAAAATTATATTATTTTAGGATACACTGTTCAGGAGATGAAGTCATAAGAATTGAGCCGCATACAATTGAATTTCAGGACGAATTTCATTACAGACGCATGTGAAACGGTGTGAGAGTGGGGCGGAAGACAATGGAGAGATGAAGAATAAGGAGATGGAGTAACATAATAATGCAATAAATACACATCCGGGCATCGACTGGTACTAATGCCAGTCGAAATAAATTAACTCACTGCACTGTGGTTGTTCATTTGAAAGAACTGACATCCAACATCTTTTGTAATTTCCATGTCCCACTTCTTTCGTGACTGATTGTGGAATAAGGGGTAACAAATTAGTCATCGCCATATCACTTCAGTTTTCTTCGCTTTATTTTCATTCTAGTTACTGGGATGACGCATGCTTATTTGCCGACTTGCCAATTTTTTGAAGTAACAGATCATAAGAAAAATAAATTTTCCTATTCTGCAATCTTGAAGGAGAAAAATTCTAACTTTTTGAGTAACGTGCATGTGCAATACTAAATGTATGTTATATGAATAGCACGTACTTATTACATCCCAAGTTGCAAGAAATTCGGAGGCACCAATTATGAAATGCAATAAAAGTGCTTCTGCCGGCCGTGGTGGCCTCGCGGTTCTAGGCGCGCAGTCCGGAACCGTTCGACTGCTACGGTCGCAGGTTCGAATCCTGCCTCGGGCATGGATGTGTGTGATGTCCTTAGGTTAGTTAGGTTTAAGTAGTTCTAAGTTCTAGGGGACTGATGACCACAGCAGTTGAGTCCCATAGTGCTCAGAGCCATTTGAACCATTTGAAAAGTGCTTCTGACCAATCTTGACTCCCTTGGCAAACTAACGACACGGATTCTTTAGTTTCTGCTGTAGAAAACGCAACAATACCTATTACCTGCAAAGGCGAAGTGGTGACACGACAGTGCCAGGAACTAGGTCACATGACGCGGTACAGCGAGGATATGGTTAAACTAGCGCCCAAGAAGCAAGAAGCTCACAATAAGTATGTGGCCGATGATATGGATAAATGTATTATCAGGCAGCAATTTCTACGGCATTACGAACAATAGAAAGAAATACGAACTTTGCGAAAACTGCACAACTTTTGTCAAACAGAAATGAGCTTCAAAGCTAGCAAGGAAACCCTTAGAAGCAATGTTCTGTCTATGGATTTTCGTTTTATAAGGTGTCAAAATTAACGTTTTGTTTTGTGCGGACGAGAGGGCATTGTTGCTAAAAGACCATACTTTCTCAGGTTTTCATCAGAATCAAAGCGACCAGTAGCTTACTAAGATGAAACATGGATTCACACGGGTTATAAAGTAAATAAATGTTGGCAAAGTGATAGTGTGTGGGTAGTATTGTCAAACAAAAGTGCCGGTCAGAGTTTAACTGTTGTTCATGTAGGTGGAGACAGGTGTTTCATGACTCAAAAACCAAAACGTCAGATTATCACTCAGAAACGGATAGCAAAAATTTTCAAAAATACTTCGAAGCCCAACTTATGCCAGGCTTATTAGCAATGTCTTTATCCCTTGTAATTACTCGCTACCTATTTACCCATTCAGAATACTTCTAGTCATTGTAGGCGTTAGACATGTTTGACTGTAGTAGCGTTCAACCATTTTTTTTCCCATAATGCGGGAAGAATAAAACACTCGGTAACTGCCATTAAAGGGCTTAGCAAAATGCTTCAAGCTTAACATGTAACTGCAGTATCGTACATTACATTCGAATTTCCAAATTAGATTTCGTCTTCTGCAAAATTAGTTGTGAATAAACACATGGCGCGTAACAGGCTGGCAGCGCTCCATTCATAAGAATACTTGTGTGTACACCAGACTACTTCCCCCTCTGTTCCTCCGGCGTAAACACGATGGTGCTGCCACACTGGCGAGGAAGAAAGTAGTACTCCTCCTTCCCCTTGTTCAACAGGGGTGGCTGGCAGGTAGTCAAGGCACCATGCCACAGTTCCTGAAGCCGCTCCCTCCGCAGTTTGGTTTCAAATCCCCTCTTGGGCATGAATGTTGAGTTTGCCCTAAAAAAAGGGGGGGGGGGGGTGGAAGATTTGCCGCCCCTCAGAAAGTACTGCCCCGTTCGGCTGCACATTTCGCACATACCATGCACCAGCCCTGCAACCTGACACCCCTTGTGCAAGACTCCAGAAAGTTAATGGCCGGAGTAGACATTAGTGGAACCTGGTAGGGCGCTAAAGGCATTTTTATGATTCTTAGCTGACAGAAAAGGCTTGTTAGGAGTTGAAAGCAATTGGCGGCGAGCCCATCCCTTAATATATCTTGCCAGACAGGCCTACAGCCAGACAGGGCAGCCCCTCATCGAGTCAGAGCTCCAACAGAACAATGCCACAATACCTGCTGTGGCGCAAGCAGAACCCTAACAGGGGCGACAGTCTAAAGGAATGTGTCCATCCAGTGGAGTTGTAAACCAGGCACTGTGTGCAGAGCCATGCATAATAAAAATTCACATGTTTTTGTATTCACTAATAGTGCACATAGCCAGTGAACCACTTCCCTCGGCTGCTTCAGTTGTCCTAGAAAACTCTGGCATCTGAGAAATGCTTAGAGATACTATCTTTATTACAACTCATAGCTAGGATTAACAGGCTCCAAGGCACAGGCAATTTAGATAAAAGATCTCCGAGATTGTATCTGTTTGCTTGTTGCCATGAGAAGCAACACGACTACAGAGAAAATCATCTCTTCCCCCCTCTGGGAAAACTTCAAAAGGCCAGTAATTGGCAGTTTCCTTCTTTTTTTAGAGACACAGTTTTTTTTTAATTCTTGCCCTGGTTTCACATGAGTTTCTGCTGTCATGTGGATTTAGCACCTATAGAGCCTTGTGATTGGCTCAAGATGGGGTGAAGGCAGTGTTGTTTGTGCAGTTTGCGGGAAAACGAAAAATTTTTTCTGAAGAGATGTGAAGCACTGGAGTGAGGGACTTTGGTGTGGTAAGGAACTTCTAGTCGAAGCTCTGGCATGTGTGGGACCTGTCCTGAGACTCAATTCACTTTCGACTAGTTTAGACTGGGGGGCCTGTGGTGAAGTTCTTACTGTACCAACATGTGACTTCAAATGTATCAGACTACTCGTTTGCCAAGGACACACTTATTCTTTATTGCTTTACCAGTCTTGATGTTTGGTATCCTTGTACGCTCTGTCGCATAAGTGAGCCAACTTGGTCCTTGGTACGACCAGTGAACAGATGTGTCAGACACTGAAATCTACCATGATTAGGCTCTGGTAGAGAGTAAATTGCGATCGATCTGCCTGATTGCTAGACCATGAGATTTTTGCATTTCGTTGAAGGCCACGATCGATTCACAGGTGCCACCTCAAGATCTCACCTCCTCTGCTACACACATCTCGCCAGCTGCAAGTCGAAGTATACAGGGTAACATACTGCCACACTGGCATTGTCACAGCGTACAGATCTCCATCACCACTTGCTCTCACTTGCACCTATGTAGAGAAAATTCAGTAGATTTGATCAGTCAAAGTCTGCTCAGAGTCAGATCAATTCAGCTTTCGTTATCCACATTTTTAGGGCCAGAATACTAGGCTCACTGATCACCTAGTTAAACTGTCTTTGCCAACCAGGATCCACCTAGTGGAGCATTAAATCACCTGTTAGTTGTTTAGGGTATTCAATCTATAACTTGATTAGTATAATTTATGTCTTGTTTGGGAAAATAAATGTTCTTAGTACACTAAATTTTGCAGTAGTCTCAATCAGTTAAACAGTCCAAACTAGTTACCTTTCAACATCTTCAAAATTTCCTCACCGTCAGTACTGTTATTCTGAAAACACAAATTCATTCTGTACATGAATTTTAATTGATGAACAGGATTTGTACACTGGACATCCACTCTAAATTCTATCAGACTTTTACTTTAAAACCATTGCTTTGTATTTTGAATTTAGGACAATGTAAATGGTGTGATCATCAAAAGCAATTAACTGCATAATGCAATAATATGTAGTTATAATGCATTTCTTCAAAAGTGAAAAACTTGTTAAATTATTCAGTCATGTTGCATTTATTGTCACCTTTAGCAGGAGAAAATAACAGCTTCAATCCTTCCCATTGCTTCAAAACTGTGTCAGTAGCAAAATATCTAGCTACTCAACAGGAACCAGAATGTCCTCAAATTTTATAGGAGTGTAATTATCACTCATAGTTTTATGCAGCTGTTGTTTTTGGTCTAGTCTCTTAGGACTGTAAGAAAAAAATTGCGTGTTTTATTCCAGTTGGCATAGGAAGACTGCTACAGCTTTTCTGTGCAAAGGTGAAGAGAATGATAAAGACACTTAACAACAGTTAAGTCAGGAACTATCTCTTTCAGAAAAGCACATACCGAACTGTGGACTCCTACCATTATACTCACACTATCCACTCCAGTTCCTATCAAAAATTTCACTTTAAAACCATCGCTTTGAATTTTGAATTTAGGGCATTGTAAATGGTGTGAGCATCACTAGCATTTAACTACATAATGCAACTAAATGTAATTACGTTGCATTTCTTCAACAGAGAAAGGTACCGTACCTAAGTGAAACTCGCATTCGGGAGGATGACGGTTCAATCCCGTGTCCAGCCATCCTGATTTAGGTTTTCCATGAGTTCCTTAAATCGCTCCAGGCAAATGCTGGGATGTTTCCTTTGAAAGGGCATGGCGGACTTCCTTCCCCTTCCTTCCCTAATCCGATGACACCGATGACCTTGCTATCTGGTCTCTTTCCCCAAAACAACCCAACCCAGCCCTAAGTGAAATGCAATGCTGCTTTTGAGTATTTACATCTGTGCTTTTTTCAATAACAATTAAAGAATACAGAGAATTTCCTATTTCAAAGATTAAATCCTCTTGCACTCTACCAGCAATTACATTTTTAATTATCATGATACATTTTGTGTGATATATTTTTAGACTCTGCAAAGAAGCTTCATATCTTAACATTTGCAGTATTTCTCCCAGATAATTTACACTGTTCATAGAAGAGCGTTGGGCAACAGCAACAGGCAAGATTTAATATTGTCCTTTTAACATGTTTGTTGAACAGGCTTCATTTTCGGCTTGATTTTACTATTTTTCCATTTTACGTTTTTCTTCGTGCTTTTTCCTTGTTGCATGATACAGCAACCGTTTTTATAAGCCTTTTTTTTGGAAAAGGCTCTCCTTTCTTTACCTTTTTGGGTCCCAGGCCAATCAATCCGGAAAGCAATGAGGGTGTGGGGGGAGCACCAGTTACTAATTTGTAGTGGTAGTTACCTCTTTATAGCATTCTTTAAACATATAGATAACCGTAATTAGTATTTACCTTCACTAATAAACCCTTCCATTAAAGTACTTTCTGTAAGGCTGCGTAATCATGCATTTATTCCAAAAGTTAGTTGTGGAAAAAATATTAATTTTTCATATTCTACACTAAACTGTTTTTAAAAAACCAATAGTATGAGATATTGGGCAATGGCCTTGCCCCAGTGGATACACCTGTTCCGTGAGATCACCAGTCCGCCATGCGCTGTTGCCATTTTTCAGAGTGCATTCAGCCTCGTGATGCCAATTGAGGAGCTACTCGACCGAATAGTAGATCATCAAATCGACCGGGAGACCGGTGTGCTGACCACACGCCCCTCCTATCCACATCCTCCACTGAGCATGACACGGCGGTCGGATGGTCCCGATGGGCCACTTGTGGCCTGTAGACAGAGTGGTTAATAGTATGACATATTAAGAAGTCATAGAACATAGGCTACAGAACAAGCTATATAAACAATGTCACTGCCAGTGCTGGCCTTAAAACAAAAAACACTGTATGAACAGGCCACGAAGATCCAATGGTACTGCCCAGCCGTCGTGTCATCCTCATCTCATAGACATCACTGGATGCGGAAATGGAGGGGCGTCAGCACACTGCTCTGTCGTCATTTTTCGAGACCAGTGCCGCTACCTTTCAGTCAGGTAGCTCCTCAGTTGGTCTCACAAGGGCTGAGTCAGCATCGCCTGTAGAGGAGGGGGTGCTGGCTGAGTGCAACCCACTTGCTAACAGCACTCGGCAGACCCAGACGATGAACCATCCAAGTGCTAGCCAAGCCCGACAGGACTTAGCTTCGGTTATCTGACGGGAACGGGTGTTAGTATTGCGTCAAGGTCGGCCCTTAGGCACGTGCACACTTTGCAACAGCAGAGGGTCCCGCACAAAACATTAGCAGATAATTTTAAAACTGTCACCTGTAATTTTATTATTTCAGATAAATTGAAGAAATAAAGTAAGATGTTTCTGAAATTACTTTTTATATAATGTAATTTTTCTCAACCACGACGTCCTGTGGCTGCACGAAAAGCATTATTCAACATGGTGGCGTTGTTGTCAGAGTTCCTCCAAGCCATACTCCATAGGTAGTTGTCATCTACTGCAGTAGTAACCTGTGGGCGGCCTGACAGAGGCATGTCATCGACAGTTCCTGTCTCACTGTTATATCCTCCATGTCCGAACAACATCGCTTTGGTTCACTCTGAGACGCCTGGACACTTCCCTTGTTGAGAGCCCTTCCTGGCACAATGTAACAATGGGAACGTGATCAAACCACAACATTGGTCGTATAGGCGTGGTTATACTACAGACAACACGATCCGCGTACCTCCTTCCTGGTGGAATTACTGGAACTGATTGGCTGTCAGACTCCCTCCATCTAACAGGCGCTAATCTTGCACGGTTGTTTACATCTTTAGGAGGGTTTAGTGACATCTCTGAACAGTCAAAGGTACGGTATCTGTGATACAATATCCACAGTCAGGAGTTCTGGGAACCAGGGTAAGGCAAAACTTTTTTGATGTGTGTGGATTGAACCAAAATTCGGAGATAAGAGAATAGGCAAGAAGGTGAACCAATTTATTGTGAAAGTCAGGACGTAGTTTGCGGTGCTCAACCTTCAGAGGAGAAATAAGAAATCAATTTTTTTCTGCCCTGCTCTTGACACAATGTTAAAACGTTTGAGAGAAAATCTTGGCCAACTGCCTAAGTATTACGACTGTTTTCATCCGAAAGTTTAAAATACATATGGGATGAAGAACTGAAAATGCTATGTAAAATTTTTATGAAAGAGCTAAGTGTAAACATAAATAGTGTATATTCAAAAGACATTGTTGAATCAGACATATTGACAGGGGTTCAGAGAAATAGTGCCCGAAGATGTGAAAACTCCTGTGTTAATACTGAAATACTTGAATGACACTGGAAACATATTTCTCAATATTTATATTGCCTACAGACTGGCGCCTCCGCTGAAAGGAGCTTTTGAGTTTTAAAGCAATAGCTGTCTGTGGGTCTGTTCAACTGCTGACTCAACATTATTGTACAAATAAGAAACAATGTGGCATTGACATTGATTACCTGTATAGGGATTTTTTTTTCATTCACGCCTTTTAAGAGAAATAACGCAAATTCCTTAGTGCTGTGGCAGTTTCACTGCTATCGTGCAGTCAAAGAGCGCTCTCTCCCCTTGCTTCCTAATGGAATCTCAGTACTAGTTTGCCATTTGTCTATGGAACAAGTAGAACTCTGATGGCCTGCGAATACTACATTTAGTTGGAAACGGCAGAGCTATTGTAGCAGACACTGAAGAAGACAGCTGTCTGTAGTTAATTTGTGTGTGCAAATGCATCAGCAGAAACAGAAAATCTCATTTTATTGCTGCAAGAGAGGAAAGCAAATATAAAATTTCAAGGTAGAAAAGATGCCCTCTTTAGGAATTGGAACTTTCTCAAGTCTGTAATGTATAACACAGCACCATAAGAAAATCTCATTTTATGCGCTACAAGTCAAGAAAAAAAGTATAGAATTTCAAGGTCGAAGAGATGTCCTGTTCAGGAATCGTAACTATCTCAAGTCTGTGAGGTATAACACAGCACCGCAAGCAGTCATGGAGCTACGAATTCAGCACTCCTGTTGTAGTGGCTGAACAATAGTGCAACTAACTGAAGAGATGAGGATTAACTTGTTTAAGTCTTAGTTTATTAAGAGTCAATTCTACTGGCCTTGCTTAACCAAACCAAACAATGTAGTTTTCGAACGATGTTTTGTATAGTTTTAGTTACGCCAGTCGACATTAGAAAAATGAAAGCATGAATGTGATGAAATAAATCGACTAAAGTGCGCGTCATTTACGACGGCGGCCGAGTTTATGTTCGTTCTGCGCATCTGGCATCACTAAACACTGTCAGCCAATGAACAGAGAACGATGTTACCAGAGTTCGACTGCAGTGCAGAGCACGGATGAGTGTCTTCAGTTTCAGAAACGGTCAGTCATAAATAAAGTAATTGAACAAAAGCAATGTCTTGCTAACAGACTTTCTTTTAAAGAAAGTTTGGAAAAAGCATTCTTTATACCAATTGCTTCATATTCTATTAATTAATTTGGCTTCATATTCTATTAATTAATTAAACCAAACAAGCAATAAGCCTCCTAATTCAGGAGATAGCAAGGAAGGTGTTTGTATCATTCTCACTAACCGCTTTTTTGCAATAAAGAACTGCAGTAAATGTTTCTTTACTAATGAACTTCGACGAAACGTGAGTAATTCATAGTCATACCAACAGTATTTGTATTTTGCGTGCTCTTTTTAACTCCTTTGGAATATCCGTTGAATGCCAAGTAATGCCGGCACAGAAGCTCAGCGTGTTAGGTCAGTGGGTTAGCTGCCCTCTGCAATTAATAAAAGTTGCGTTAGCATAATGGTTAAAGTGTTTGGCTGATAAGCTAAAGGGTGTGAGTTCAAACCTTTTTCTGTGCTTAACGTTTTCTTTATTTTAAAACAATATCGAAGTGTCTTACTTCATGAATTTTATTCGTTTGAACGTAATTTTTTGAAATTTCTAGTGGCAACTAAAATCGACCATACAGAAAGTATACGCTATGGACTGTTACCTCTGCAAACTCTTCAAAATTTCGTGCAATGGTTTACTACATCTAATGCTGCACAATAACTGCATTGAACATCGAAACAAAATTAAGTCATTTATGGGGGGGGGGGGGGGTATCAGTCAAGAAGATGGGTAAAAATCAATTTATGGGCCAAATAGTTTTTGTGAAATCGAAACACCATGTGTCTGCACAGGCGAGCAGTGCAGTGATGACAAAATCGCGTAGAGCGCGGAATGCGGGGAGCACGTCTCTGTAGCAGTGAAAGGGTTAATGCGGCCGTAGTGG
Source organism: Schistocerca gregaria (assembly GCF_023897955.1). Lineage (NCBI taxonomy): Eukaryota > Metazoa > Arthropoda > Insecta > Orthoptera > Acrididae > Schistocerca > Schistocerca gregaria. The sequence goes on along the minus strand of NC_064920.1, from coordinate 1,045,050,174 downwards.
CTTTACTTCATAAACTGCGCGCTCCCCCCCTAAACGTAAGTTCGCGAACTATACTATGGCCCTGCTTCTCTTGGCGCGTACAACTGGCAACGCAGCAATCTCTCACGTCTGGGCGGGCATGCGCGAACCGCCAAGATAAAAGGATTGAACTATAACGTAGTCAAATGTGTTTTGTAAGCAAATAAGTGTTGTAGATAGCATAAAATCTAACAAGCCTTTCTTCAAAGTGTACAACCAGCTTCCCCACTCCACTCCAAAGAGGATACCCTGAATTTACCTTGGATACCTTGGATTTAATCACATGAGGATGACATTTTAACTCGCTGAATCAAAAAGGTAGCATCCATATTCCTATTAATAACATAAAAAGATCTACTTTTCCTTCATACATTTTCACCCATGTCAGTTTTTGTTAGTAATTGTGATATGCAGTCTATACAAAGTTGCACATGCGCACACAATAGCATCCCTCTCAGCTTGTGATAATTCCTACACAGAAATCTTAAGGGGCCCCCACACACGATCAAATAATTTGTCAAACACAATGAAACTTTCACTCTGCAGTGGTGTGTGTGCGCTGGCAGATTAAAACTGTGTGCTGGACTGAGACTTGAGCTCGGGATCTTGGCCTTTCGTGGGCAAGTGGTCTACCATCTGAGCTACCCAAGCACAACTCACGACCCCCCATCACATCTTTACTTCCGCCAGTACCTTGTCTCCTATGTTCCAAACTTCACAGAAGCTCTCCGGCGAACCTTACAGAACTAGCACTCCTGGAAAAAAAAAAGGATATTGCGGAGACGTCCCGAGTTTTTGAGTCTCGATCCAGCACACAGTTTTAATCTGCCAGGAAGTTTCAATTTCTCAAACCTCACTAAGTCTACCAAATAGTTGGCCGTGTACAGTGCTGTCTGATACGTTTCTCGAACATTCAGAGTGTTTGAGAGAAATTCTGACTGACGAAAAACATGACAAGGTGGTGGACTGTTTGTGTTGATGTTTCAGTGCATCTGTTTAGTGAAGAAAAAAAACAGAGTTTTGTTACAATGTATCTCGCTGTATCGCGAGCTTCTATGATCAAGGATAAAAACAAAATATTATTCGCTATTACCAAAATGGTAGGAGTCTCCTGTCTTTCCCATTCATGAATTATGCAGGAAGAGGTTAAGATGAAAATCAATATTCTGTGTACAAGGTCCAAATGGGAGTGCAATAAAATTTAAAAAAAATCCACGAACGAAGTTGGTTATACATTCCCATGTTGTGATATTTCAATGAGTTTACATTAGCTGCTGCTGCTGGTGGTGGTGGTTAGTGTTTAACGTCCCGTCGACAACGAGGTCATTAAAGACGGAGCGCAAGCTCGGGTTAGGGTAGGATTGGGAAGGAAATCGGGCGTGCCCTTTCAAAGGAACCATCCCGGCATTTGCCTGAAACGATTTAGGGAAATCACGGAAAACCTAAATCAGGATGACCGGAGACGGGATTGAACCGTCGTCCTTCCGAATGCGAGTCCAGTGTGCTAACCACTGCGCCACCTCGCTCGGTTTTACGTTAGAGGACTAAGTAGAAGATAATAAATTTTTGCATACTTGTGTCTTCTTTCTCAGTTACGGGCGACATAACTGTAAACAGATTATTTACAGTTTCACTGTCCATTGGGAGAATGTTGATATCATGAGGTTCCTAGTGTAAAATTTCCTTTAACAGGCTTTCATGCGTATATTTCTCTCTCATTTTAAACCACTCCCTGGACCAGCGTATTGTTGTTTTCTTCTTCTTCAAGCACTGTGCCAGAGTCATTGCTTAGAAACGCTTTACCTGCATTTGTAGCCGTTTCCACTAGTGTCAAAACAAATCCAAACAATACTGCTTCGAAAGTAAGGTTAAATTGACAAACTTGCTGTATCATGTTAGAGGTTGTTTGGCAGACCTGTGTATAGATAAGGGTGAACACGAAAAATGAATCTGATCATTTATGGGGCGCCTTTACAGTTGCTGCACCGCTGGTACCCAACTCGGCTTGCTGCCCCGAGTGGCGGCATATGTTGCTTGGGACTTTGGAACTGAAGCCGGTCTGGACAGAAATACTAATTGATTAGCTATAAACCCTTTCGGATAAAATACTTCTTTCAATTTATTTCCTGGAGCACGGCAAGTTTTAACTTTTGAAATTCGCCGAAAATAGCAATTTGATAACCTTTCCCCAGTCATGGAAAAGATTTTGCGGATGCTCATGTGGAAGGATGTTTCAGTTTTATGTTTTTGTGAACACTCGTTTCAAAATGAATGTTTTTAGCACTTAACAGTATGAGATTTTAGCCTGGCAACTTGTTTTTGTAAAACAGATCAAAATTTGGAGGAACTTATATATTTGTAAAGAAGAATTTAGATTATGCATATGCCAATATTTGCACAGAGTATATTGTAGAAAGAGGTTTTGAAGTCTCAGGTATTGAGATAATGGCAGAAAATTGTATTATTTTACGTGTGTGCAGATCACTTGATAGCAATATACGCTGATAAGCTAAAACATTATGACCACTGCCAATGTGACGTTGGATGTTACCTGGTGGCGTTGCGGGCGTATAACGTGGTAACAGAAATACGTAAGCACAGAAGACATGGACGGTGGGGGTCACCCTAGCGAAGATATGGGCTGCAAATGGGGAAATCCATACAGATAAGCGACTTTCAAAAAGGGCAGATTATTATTATGCAGGGGCTGTGAACGAATATCTCGAAAACAGAGAAGCTGGTCTAATGTTCACGTGCTACTGTCATGAGCATCTACGGAAGAGCTAGGAGGACAATGAAATTACCTCTGGGTGCTAAATGGTTGGACGTCCACGACTCTTCACAGAACGTGGGGTTCGGAAGATAGTCTGCTCTGTAAAGTAGGATAGATGGTCTGTGGCATCTCTGGCGAAGTGGTACAGAGCACACCGTTCATCGTACATGGTTGAACATGAAGGTCTGCAGCAGACCGCCCCTACGTCTTCACATGTTGAACCAACAACATCATCAGTCACGACTATAAGGGGCACAGGACTATCGGGATTCGACTGTCGATCAACGGAAATGTGTCAGCTCTTCGGTTGAATCACATTTCTGCTACGTTAGGTCGATGGTCGTCTCCACAATCGCCGTCATCGAGATGAACAGCGAAACGAAATGTGCAGCACATCACAGATGAAGGCTGGTGGGAGCAGTATTATGCTATGGGAGACATTCTCCTGCGCTTGCATGGGACCTCATTTGATGTCTTCCCTAAAGGCGATGTCATTTTTTAACAGTATAACTGTCCATGTTTTAGAGCCAGAACCATGCTACAGTGGTTTGAGGAGCGATATAGTGAACTCTCGTAGAGGTCTCAGTGACTAGGTGCACCTGATGTAAATCTTATGGAACCCATCTGGGTCACTATTGGGCATCATGGGTCAAATGACTCTAAGCACTATGGGACTTAACATCTGAGGCCATCAGCCTCCTAGAGTTAGAACTACGTAAACCTAATTAACCTAAGAACATCACACACATCCATGCCAGGCCGGCTTGGGCACCATCACCGCCTAGATACGCAAATCAGGGCCTGTTATTTACGCGAATTACACGACCTACGTGTGGACATTTAATACTGCATACCTCCAGAAACCTACCAACAAACTGTGAGATCCTCGATATGTAGTCTCAGTCGGGATGTTTTCGTTCCAAAGATAGACAAACAATATATTAAGCAGATGGCCATAATGTTTTGGGTCATCAGTCTTGAGCGCTTTTTTTCCTGCTTACTAACAAAAAATTTTTATAGAGTCAATAATATTTTAAGATGGGCTTAATTTTAATTGAAGTTAGTGACTTTGGCCATGAGCTAAGTAAAGTTGTCCATTTAGCTGAGTGGCAGAGGAGTAAGTAGCACCAGCAATGCAGGATTAGAGGAGGAATGTTTTACTGTTTATCTTCCAGTAATGACAACTCAGTCATGTGTGACACATACCATTTAGCTGCTATGCTATAAATTTTGACTGGGAGGTACAATGAGCATCTTCAAATGCAGTACTTGTATTGTAGAAAGTAACATTAAATTAAATAAGGTCATTGTAATACAATACAGTGATAAAAAGAAAACTGGCAGCCGGCTGGAGTGCCCGTGCGGTTCTAGGAGCTGCAGTCTGGATGCCTCAGAAAAGGCATATAGAGCAGCTTTGTACATTCGTACTGTCTTAGATGATCACATCGTAACCCATTTAGCCTGTAGCAAGAACAGACTTGCTCCTATTAAGAACGTGACATTGCCTCGACTCGAAGTTTTAGCGGCAGTAGTTGGGACCAGACTATTGTGTTACTTTTGCCGTGCAACAGACTTCAAAATTGCCCATGCGATATTGTGGACGGATTCTACAATAACACTAAGTTGGATTCGCTGTGATCCTAACAGATGGACGACCTTCGATTGTAATCGTGTAACTGGGATACAAACACATACGACTCCCATGCAATGGAAACACTGCTCAGGACCAGACAATTCTGCTGACCACCTCTCACGTGGACTCCTTGGCTACCAAATGAATCCTCTGGGTATTTGGTGGCATGGGCCGCCTTGGCTTACACGCCTTCCTGAATGCTGGCCAAACGATACTCCAACAATGGTACGACTTCCTCCCAAAGAAAAGAGGAAGAAAACCCAGAGCCAAGTCTTGTCGATATCTACGCCAACCAGCCTTCTGAACTTATTTAAATTCAAGTCATACTGGAAACTCAATTGTATCACAGCATGGACTCTCCGTTTCCTACACAACATTCGTCAGAAGAATAAATCTTCAGGAGAACTTACAGCCACCGAATTATCAGCTGCCAAAATGTATTGGACTCAAGTGGGCCACAGAGATTCCTACCCCAGCGAATTAAATGCACTTCGGAATAACTTACCACTGCCAAAAGAGTCAAAAATCGCACATACAATCCTTTCCTAGAAGATGGACTGATACGTCTAGGAGGCCGACTGCAGTGCACTAGCCTAAATAGGGAACAAAAACATCCTGTATTCCTTGACGGTTCCCACCACTTCACACAATTGGCTATTCGAGAGACACACATCTGCCTCCATCACTTTGGTGTTCGTTATTTATTTTATTTATTTATTTACGTCCTGAATCTTTGTGGTACATATATCATACCTTAGAAGTTGGACAAAATGACATTACATTAATATACTGTTACATTGAGTGTATACATTACATTTATAAATTGTTACATTTTTATATTTCTATATTGTTACATTACAGTTTTATATTGTTTCAACCAAAATTAACTTATTTTTCAAGGTACTGTGTTACTGAGTAAAAACAGTTTTCCAAGAGATATGATGTGACAGATTTTTTAAAGCTATGGATTTTGTTTATGGCCTTCAGGTTACTTGGCAGCTTATTAAACAAATGTGAACCTGAGTGATATACACCTTTCTTGCACAGTGTGGTATAACAATGATGCCTGTGTATGTCACTATTTGCCCGTGTATGGTGTTCATGTACAGATTTATTTTGAATAAATACATTTCCATTTTTTAGCATGCTTTTTTAGGAACATCACAACTTCTAGTATATAGATACATGGTAGGGGTAGAATCCCCATTTCTTTAAAGAATGGTTTGCATGATTTTTGGCTGTTAGCATTTTTCATTATCCTCACAATCTTTTTTTGTTTCCGGAATGTGGTTATGCAATGAGGAGAATTTCCCCAGAGTATGATGCCATGTCTTAATAGGGAGTGTATGCGAGCATAATACACCACTCTAACTGTTTCAGGACTTGTGTTGTTCCATATAATCCTCGTCGCATAAGTCATTTTGGATAGTTTAGAATTTAATGAAGTGATGTGGGAATTCCATTTAAGATTGTCTTGTAAGTAGATTCCAAGAAATTTTGTTTCAGTGACACTGTTAATTCTTTATTTTTCTATGGACATGTTTGGTTTTAATAGGTTTTTATTTTTTGTGTATGGAAGTGTAACACGACTGTTTTTTGAGGGTTTATCAGTAATTTATTCCTCATAAACCACTCTGTGACATTTTCATTTGTGACTTTAGCATTTAAACTCAGAGCCATTTCATTTTCACCTTCAATTAATATCCTTGTGTCATCTGCAAACAGCACTGGTTTGGAGTGTTGAACGTGTAGGGGGAAGTCATTTACGAAAATTAGGAAGAGAAAGGGACCTAAAATTGAGCCTTGTGGTACACCGTGGGTTAATGTGGAAGGTTTCGATTGATAAGCTTGGAATTCGTTGTTTCCCATGTGTTTTACCTCTGTTATCTGAGAGCGATTTTCTAGGTAGGATTTCAGCCACTCGTGTGGCACGCCTCTTACACCATATCACTCTAACTTTCTTAGGAGAATTTCATGGTCTATTAGATCAAATGCTTTTGTTAAATCCAGGAAAATCCCCGAAACATTTTTGTGATTATCCAATGAATTTAAAATATGACTTATGAGGCTAAAAGTGGCTGTTTCAGTACTGAAATCATATTTTTTTGTTAAAGAAATCAGTTAGTTGTAGCAGAACTAGTTTTTCAATGACTTTTGAAAAACCTGATAGGAGTGACACAGGCCTATAGTTGACCATCTGCTGCCGATCGCCCTTTTTGTAAAGGGGCACAACTTTTGCAGTTTTTAACTGTTTTAAGAAAATACCACTTGATAGTGAAGAATTGCATATATCTAGCAGTGGTGTGAGTATCTGTTCAGCTGATACTTTTATAATATAGTCTGGCACATCATCGACTACGGCTGCATATTTATTTTTTAATGTCTTTATGCTGTTTAACAGTTCTTCCCTACTTATTGGTTGGAGGAACATGGATGTATTTGTTACACTATTTGCAGAAGTATCCTGTAATATTTTGTTTGATGTTTTTCCCATTTGATCCTTCGTGGTTCGTGGTTAGCGATTAATTTTGGATCAGTGATCTTGCTGCCCGCCTGTGACAATACAATGTTTTTGTGTGTTTCCACCTTTCCAGTAAGTGTCTGTACCATATTCCACATTGTCTTAGCTTTGTTTGATGTGTCCATAATAAGTTTGTCATTTTCCCTTAATTTTGCTTCCCTTATTACACGACTCAGAGTTAACTTAAATTTTTGGAAGTAGTGAACAAATTCAGGGCTGCTTTCTCTTTTTGATAGCGCAAAAAGTTCTCTTTTTCTTCTACATGATACTTTGATCCCTGATGTAATCCAAGTTTTGGGTTTTCTGGGGCCTTTACAATTTTTTCTTTTTTTTTAAATGCAATTTCGAAACAATGTTTGTAAATTTCCATGAAATTATCCAGCTTTTCATCTGTGCTGTAACTGTTGTAGATTTTATTCCACGAGTGGGTACTTAGCATATGTTTGAAGTGCTCAATATTTTGCATGCTGAATTTTCTCTTGTAGATAACACTTCCATTCCTAGACAAATCAACACTTCCGCATACGGCAAGTAGCTGTGCATTGTGGTCACTGTAGCCGGTATTAAAGTTTTCTGAGGTGTGCATGTCAGTGTTTACAAAGATCTTATCAATAAGTGTAGCACTAGTTTTTGTTACGTGTGTAGGGGAGTTTATTTTAGTGCAAAGGTTATATTCTTGAATAATATTAAGGAATTTTTCTCTTTGGTGGCTCTGTGTTAAGAGGTCAATATTAAAATCGCCACACAGAACTATAGTTTTGCAAGTATTTTTAAGTTTCCCTAGTGCAAGGTCAAGTTTTTTTAAAGAAAATATTTACATTGCTGTTGGGTGATCTGTAAACACACATTATTATAGTTTTTCCTGATGTTATTTCAATAGCTGAGGCTTCAAAGTGTTTTTCGCTTCCTAACTGATTTACACAGTCTATTATCTTATAGTCTATGTTTTCTTTTACATAAATGCAGCTTCCTCCAAGCTTTGATATTGATCTGCAAAAGTAGTTTGCCAGAGTGAAAACGGTTATGTTTGAATACTGTAAATGGTCCTTCTCTAGCCAGTGCTCACAAAAACATAAAACTGATACCTCCTTCCACTCATTCCTAAGAAGCACATTTATTTCTTCAAGTTTGTTTGGTAGGGACTGTACATTTTGGTGAACGACTTTTAAAGTGTATGTATAAGTTTGTTCTGTAACACATTCCCCTGTGGCATCCTCACCTACTCTAAAAACCGTCTACCTGTCCCTTGGTGTGTGTTTCTTCCCAGCCATTTATCTAATGTGTTTTGGCCCATTTTTGTGTTATTCGTTCTTTCCTTGGGTTTCATACTTCCTTGTGAGTCAATTTGGACCCCTTTAACATGTTCTACTTTGTTTTTTGAGCTTTCATTGCCTGTTATGAGCCAATTATCGAACGTACTGGTACGTTTTCTAATGTAATGCTTCACAAAATTATATATTTTCTCTGCTAGGTATTGTTTACCAGCATAATTTAGATGAAGTCCGTGTCTGGTGTGCATGGATTTTCCAAGAGTGCTTACATCTATTACATTTGCATGCTCAAATATTCCACAAACATCCTTTATGTCAAAGTTCAACTTAATCACTAATTGATTCACACATGACCAGGAAGGTAGGTCATGCCTCTGTGGTTGGTTAATAACTAACACATTCGTGTGGATTGTCTGCTGCAGTACACATTTAAGAGCCATTTTTATTTCGTTGGCTTGATCCCTTGCAACATCGTTCGCACCTCCAAAAATTACCACGTGGTCTGATGGTCCAAAGTTTTTACAAGAGTTTTCAATTTGTTTTGGTACTTCCGAAAAACAAGCTCCTGGTTTCACGAAACCGATGACATTGTCGCTTGGTAAAAGGCTAGACACTTTTTTCTGCAATTTGACGACCGTGACTGTCGGCGAGTATAAGGACCTGTCGATCTTTTTTGCACAGTCTCAGCTGGTCGATATTGTTTTGTTCTGTGTTGTTTATCATAGCGGTACCCGAAATGGATGTTTCTGTATATTTTTTATTGTTTGAAACAGATGGGCATTCTTGGCTGATGCTATTTATTGACATACCGATATCTGGACAGTTTTCTCTACACAACACTGACTGTTCTTTACTGCTTGAACAAAGTGAACTTTTTTTAGTTATAATATTTGCGGTCTTAGCCTGGGAAATGTAGTTTTGTGCAAGACTTACGTTCAGGTTAGGTTTTGAACTCGTTTTCCGTATGTGGACTCTGTTCTTCTGATCGTTGTTTACGTTGCGGTTGGCAGGTTGCTTGAGGTTATGGTCTTCACATGCCCCATGGATGACTTCTTTCTCTCGCAGCTCTTGCAGTTGACTTCTTAAGGCGGAGACTAACTTTTGTAGTTCGTTGATTTCACTGTTTTTTACCGTTAACATGCGGCGATAATCGACACATTGGTCACAGGGATGAATAACTCGCATGTTTGCATGTGTGACTGTTTTGCTTTTCGATTTTGACCTGGTTACGATTTCGTTGGCATTTTTAACTATCAAATAACAACGGTGGCACATTCCAGGATTATCTAAACTAACTCTTACACATTCTTCACACGGAACATTTTCGTTATCGGCATAATTTACAGAGCGAAAATTTCGCGAACCTTTTATTTCCGCCATGTTTCGCGCTGTACTATCCAAACTGCGAACCGAATTTTGGAACCTTAGAGCTCATCAGTCCATCAAAAGAATCCTACACTCACGCCTCGCATGCAAGATCTTGAATCCATGAGGGCAATAGATCGAAGCACCACTGACACCTGAACGAGTTTCGCCTGCCAAACCATTTGCTGTAACCAGAATAGACTTTACTGGCCCACTATTCATGAAAGTGGGGAAGGAAACCCACAAGTCATATATTACTCTTTTCACATATGCTACCACACGAGCTGTACACCTCGAACTCTGTACAGACTTGTCAATGGACAAGTTTCTTATGGCACTTCAGCGATTCGCCAGAAGATTCGGACTACCCTACATTATGTATACAGATAACACAAAAACATTCCACACCACGAATATGGAACTTTCCCAACTTTTGAAGGCATTAATCAGCACAAAAACTTATCAGTTCCTCGCCCACCACGGTATTACTTGGAAATTCATTGTCTCTCAGGCAGCTTGGTGGGGAAGATGGTGGGAAAGAATGGTAGGCACTATAAAGCGTTGCCTACGGAAGTTATTGGGACTCGCAAAGGTCACTGGGGAACAACTGAACACTACCTTGATGAGTATTGAAGCCGCAGTGAACTCCAGGCCTATCACACCAGGAGATGACTCTGATGCACTCACACCTTCCCATTTTCTGACGGGAGAAAAACTTACGACTATTCCGACGGGACCAGAGCCTTCAGCGAACACGAATATAACAAAGTAATTCGGACTGAGACAGCAACTCTGTGACAGTTTTTGGAACCGTTGGATTAAAGAATACCTATTGGAGCTCCAGAACCACCATGAAGTTAAACGCCCATCGGGACGAGTCATCCCCTTTCGCCCTGGCGACATCATGTTGATCCAAGAGGACGCTCGTCCGCGACATGTGGAAGAAGGCCAGGGAAGAAAAGGTACTACCAGGAAGAGACGGCAGATTAAGGACGATAATACTCCGGACACCAGAAGGTCACATCATTAGTTGTCCAGTGCAGCTGGCCGTACCTTTAGAGGTCGACCAGGTTGGGGAGGATGTCACAGAGTGATGTACTTTGGGCAAGTGAGAGACTGTTTGTTTACTCTTAGGACAGTGTATCTTTGACATGTTGTATTGTATGTTCTGTGACTATCAAATAAAGTGTTGTTAGCCTGCTATTCGCTGCTGTACTGTGATTCACGAGACGGCATAATCTTTTGGGGAAACGCATCTGCTAGAAAAGTTGTTTTATATATCAGAAGAGAGTTGTAAGAGCCATAGAAAATGCTGCATCAAGCTCATGCAAGCCCTTATTCAAGAACCTACATATCCTTCCACTACCGTGTTTGTACATTTTACCTGTATGTATAACACAAGAAGAAAGCAGGACATACTTGTTCAACATGCACGGACAACACTAAAACAGAATGGACCACTACAAACTGGAAACAGACTATACAATAAGCTACCTACAAACATTAAAACAATAAAAGACACATCAAAATTTATAACTGCTCTCCAAAATATTTATTGCAAAAACGTTATTATAATATAGATGAATATCTTGAAAGATAAAAATTTATTGCCAAATACTAAAAAACATTGAATTACTTGGGTTAAATAAAATATATGGAAGCTGAACGTTCAGTTGTGATAATATTAAGTCTAAAACAATGTAAATATTCTTGTATGATTTAAAAACGTATTGTAAATAACAATGACTTGTCGAATATCATATAGTGTACCTTGTACAACAAATGATCAAAAGGACCAATAAAAGTGTAATGTTATTTAAGTAGTGTGTAAGTCTAGGGACCAATGACCTCAGCAGTTTTGGTCCCTTAGGAATTCACACACACATTTTGAGGTTCATATTGCTGCAGAGCAGTCAATACTGTTAAAGGTATTTTTTAATTTAAGTATATTGATAATATTTTTTTGCTTAGTCGTTGAGTGCAGATATTTATGTGAAATGGAAATTTATTGGTGGCCTTGCAGATTTAGAACTAATCTTGACGCTCATTAAAATCCTTTGTAAACGTAAGTGTTCGTTATTGGCGTCATCAGTGAGTAATGACAGTTCTGCACAGTAGTACAATGTTCGGTTACAAAATTAAATACCGTACTGCTAAAACGAACATATATTCACGGCGTCTGTGACCTAACAGAACGTTGACTAACTGAAAATAAAGACAAAGCTGAACTGTTGGGAAAAACTTTACTTTCTGTTGTATTGTAAACAACATAAAAATTTAGAACTAGTGCTCTTCGGAGTGCAATACGCCATGTATACTGCAGTGACGCCAGTTGCCAATGTAAATTGCGAAACATCGCCTTCGTAGTATAACTAGCTTATTAGCATATTTGATGTTCCTGAACGATTCCTACGAGATACACATTTCCATGTCCAACATCTGTGAGTCAGTTTTTTCTTCGTTAATGTCATTATACGCTCTTCGGCTAAAAGCTGCGCATCTCCCCTACGAATAATTTTACTTTTCGAATCTAGGAAATCACGTAAGAAGCCGTTTCCAACCCAGGTGTGTGGAAACAGCGTACGTGCGATGGTCGAGGTCGGGATCTACACGTGTAAGAAATTAATGGCTGAGGAAACCAGGCTTAACATGAACGGGACAGCGAAACACGGTTTCTGAAATTCGGCTTTCGTCTTTCAGGAGATGTTCGCATTTAAACGCAGCAAGTAACTAACCAAAGAGTTCAGTTAAATGATCCACAATCATGAACTTCAGTGCTTGACTCAACTGAAAGCCCTTGCCTTCTAAAATCGTTCGAAGAGCACAGAAAATGTAATTTATATCTTTATCATCCAGCTTTCTCTTCCACAAAAGCAGTTTCTTCCTAAAGGCTGAAATTTTGTCTGGCGGTTGCAAATCGTGAGTGCATACATCATTTTCACATAGAAGCCAACAAGAGTTACTGTGATAAGTTGGAGGAATGTGCTCAGCCTCTTATCAACGCACAAATCTTGAAAACATCTCGACTTAAGTGGTAGACTCTTAATGAAGTTTACCACTTCAGCTACTGAAGAACCTCATGAAGGGCAGGGCTCCTGCTTTCTGATGCCTCTGCTTCTTGGTGAATAAAAATGTGTCCAGATACCATGAGTAGCTTCTTTAGAGATCAAAACTTACAATCATTGTAAAAAGAGATCTGTGGATGAATAAAGCTACTACTGCTACTACTACAACTTGTAGTGTTCTTTGACAAAGGCACACTTGGCAGCTCACTCACTCATCGTAATACCATGTCCAGAGCAGGTGGTAAAATGATGTCTTCCTCTATACGAGGTTTCTTTTTCTTTGCTACATGGTAGGCAACTTTGCAAGATGAAAGAAGAGACTTTGTAGTAACCATACCATGTTTAGTGAAAGTTTTCGTGTTCTGTCATTTCTTTTAGATTGTGGGGAAAAGTGTTCTCGTAGTTTGTTTATCCGACTACCATGATTTGTTTCCTAACGTCGTTCCATTTTTTTGGGAAGCATGCTATCAATAGCTTACACATGTGAATCGAATGACTCACTGTGGTCGTTCTTCCTTTAGTACTAGTGATGGGCTAAACTGCGATTTCCCGATATCAGTGATTTCTGTAAATGATACTTTTCAGTATCTGCTATTCTTAACTGTGATTTGTCGCAGTTAAGAGTCGCCGTTAAGGAACGTAGGTCGCGTATCCCTCCGCCACTGCTATTTCTGCTACTTCCGCGATTTCTGTGACTTCTGCTACTTTTGCGATTTCTGTGACTTCTGCGATTTCTGTGACTTCTGCGATTTCTGCGACTTACCACCGTATGAAAAAGTTACATGTGCCCACACAGAAAATTGCTTCTCAACAAATCTGTCATTGGCAAGTAAGTTTTACGTTTGTTCTTCCGTTGGCTTTAATTATGTATTAAAGAAACAACTGTGAAAATATTAATAGTGTAATTAATATGTAAGTAGCCATACAGTAGCGTAATAGTTCGTGTTTAGAAAATGAATTCTAACATTGTTATGTTCACAGGTACCCGAACTACATTTCAGTCACTCAGTAAATTGATAACTCAAAATATGATTGTCAACAGATCTGGAGAAATTGCCACTGCGTCTTTAGACCGTTTTCGTCAGACTAGAGGTTAGTTTCTAAGTGTTTTGATGGACTTAATTACTTCAGTGAGATCGTTCTTGCAATTGTGAAATATATCCCATTGAGTGGCTTTCATTACAGCAAATATTAGCAATCTGTCAATTATATTGCTTGTAATTAGTGACAGCACAAATTGTTTAATAAACCTTGTGATTTTGCAGACACAGTTCTGAGTCTTGATTACTGGTTGCTGTACGTATCTATCCACATCAAGGCTATTGAGAGAGACTCATGAAGATTCAAGACAGCTCTTAGAGGGTTTGCAGTTTAAAAGTGACATAATTGTGAAATAAGTGTGCAGATGAGCGATTAAACTGTGTTTTATTGAAGTTGTTATGCGATTTTAAAGGAATAATAAATGTTAAATACAGTGATTGAATAATGAAACTCTCATTTTCCACATGTTTTAGCCGTCCTATACCCGTAATTTTCCGCCACATATTTACTGGTAAACACTAGTTGAATAGTGACATGTCGCCGCCGCCGCCCCCCCCCCCCCCCCCTTCTCCACAATCTTGGTATAGAATATGCATTTTGAGGCTGTTGATATGAAAGTGGGAAGTACAGATCTTCCAGTTAAATCAGGAATAGCTTAAGTGCAGTACTTGAAAGTAACACAGGAAAAGCTTACTTATGTAGGTGGTTGTAGTGTCGGCAAAAAGTCCGTGTGTGTGAAGTTGCCATGTAGAACACCAGGGGCAAAACTTTTATCCCGAGTCTTGAACTGTGCCGGAATAAAAGTGAGACATTCATATGACTCAATAATGCTGTCTTCATTTCATTACACTTATAGAGATGTCTGAGTTGTGCTGTGTTAACATTGCAAAGTCCTGTAGACCTGTGAAGTATTAACCAAATTGTCATATTGGAAGCAGAATCACAATTGTTACGTTACTTTATATTTTCAGGAGAAAAAGGCAATGTTGCTTCTTATTAACATAATACATTCAGAGTCACAGCTGTGTTTGACCAATCATAACTGACGCTGAATGTGCATGTCTTCATATAAAGTGAAGGGCTTATTTCAATTACCTCCAGTTTTCTGTCAATAATGTTTCTGAAATTAATGATCCAAACAAACATTAATAAAGGTTCATTTCTAGCAAGAAGCTATATGCTTGAATATTTCTGGTATCTCAACTGTAGATTTTTCAGCGCTCATTTAACTTTACGACTCCGTATCTCAAAATGAACAAAAATGGACTTGTACCACTAATGAAATAAGTCCTTCATACGCACACACAGCACACCGATCTCGTGAGGCACAAGGCTCTTATAACGAAGTACGTACGTCATTCAACAGATGGCACTAGGAAAAGAATGTTAACTGCGCTTTTTACTTGCTACTTGTGACTCTTAGTTGCGATTTGTCACGGAAATCGCAGTTTGACTCGACTGACCAAGCAAATTGTCAGAATTCCGAACAGGTCGACTGGCGAACGTGTGTTATGTACCACACGGCTGCGTGCAACCCATAGACCCTTACAGTACAGAAGTATACGTTTATTAAAATTCAAGTAACTGTTGTCGTACTTCCAGCATTTTCGTCTCTCCGTATCTTTAGAACTGCACGATACATTTGAAACACTGCATTTTGTACCTACATGAAAAATTTACGATGCTGACAGAGAAGCAGTAATCACAGAAGACAAACAACGATTAAAAATATCTGCACTTGGCAAAACTTACCTTTATATTGATTGTTACTGAAGAAAAACAAATGAATGACATAATACGATTCACCTGCCATGTACCACAGTGCTGTATTAACAATACTTATTTGCCAGCTAGCTAGACATACGACTGCTAGTGCACATGTCGTTCCTCAAGTCAGAAAGCAAATAAACAATTGTTATTTGTAACCTATAGGAACCATAAACCAATGACGTTAGCTTTTAGAAGCCCGAGAAGGTTGTTCTCGCAGGCAGTTTCGCCAGCTAGAGTTCATGTGATGTGCCTCAACTCTACTCAGATCATTCATGCCCAAAATTCTATTAAAGTAGTATTTGACAGCGATCATAACCTTACCCATCCCAGCGCAAAAGCCAGTGACAGAGGAATTCGTGTGGCCCAGCATTAAAAAAGACTGTCATCAGTGGTTGAGCATGTCTATCACATGTCAGCAGTGCAAAGTCGGCACACATATGCAGAAGCCAGAGTGAGAATTTCCTGAAGCAACAGGCCATTCCTTCCATGTACACATAGATCTTGTGTGCCCCATTCCACCATCAGAAGGATACTGATATAATATATTCACGGCTATTGATAGGTACATTCTTTGGGCAGAGGCGACACCAGAAATCTCCATGGAAACAACAGCAAGAACTTTTTAAATGATGCGAGTTTCACCTTTCGGCTGTTCAACTCGTGCCACTATTGATCAAGGGCATCAATCTGAGTCTACGTTGTTGCTCAAACTGTCTAATTTGTGTTGGTTCCAACACCACCATATGACCAGCCAGCAAGCCGCAAGGAACAGGATGGCAGAGCACTGGCATAGGACGTTAACACTGGGCCTCCACACAACTTTCAAACCAAATGTTGGAGCAACAACAGCAGAAATTGATTATGAGGAGACATTACTTCTGCCATTGGAGATTTACTTACTTATTTATTTATTTATTTATTGGCACAACAACTGTCAGTTTAACCAGAGCTGTCGTGTTTATTGCGACAAGTCAAGACAGAAATCTCTAAACTATGCCCTTCACTAGCACCCTGCTGTGGAGGCCAGAAAATTTTCATTCACAAGAATCTCAATGTGTTCACATGTGACGCTAAGAAGAGATGCAGTGGACCCATTATTACAACTGCCAAGTACTCAAACAGAATTAATATTCAGTCTAAATAATGTGCAATGTGTTATCATTAATGGTATCATTGGTCATTGGAAGGATCAAACCAGCACATTCTAGACGCCAGACATTCCTTCACAATGGCAGGAAACCTGGAACTTGTAATCTTACCCTCCCAGCAATCACTATTAAAATTCTCTGTCTCTGCACAAGTTTTGAAAGCTTCATGAGGCATAAGATATAGAAAAGAAAAACTTTTTACTTGTCTTCATTTCTCTTGTTTTTGGGTGGAAGGAAACATTCTTGAGTCTGAAATTTTGATTTTTGTGTTCCTGCTGAAGTGAATAATTGACGAAATGTTTTCTGTTATATCACACTGACTTCACAATCCTCATTTCCATTAAACCATCAATTACACTTTGTAGTGACAAAAAACAGAAGAACACATGTGTTTGCATCAGAGGCATGCCCACTACTACCGTACATTCTGCGGTACTAACAACATTCCAAAGAGTTTACTAAGCAAAAGAGTCTACAAACTTTCCTGACAAAAGAAGAATCTTTATTAATTTATATCATTATTTTGTAAATGGATCCAGAAATAAATTTAATAATTCACATTAGATTGTGCAATTGGTAATTTATTAATTTTAAATGTGCCAGATATTTTGTAATTTCAAATATTTCTAAAGAAGAATAATTTTAACAGTACATACAGAGCGTAACAAATTAATTTCTTTTTACACATTTTAGTCTGAAATATAATACACTGTAGACAAAATCAAATGAAATTCTTTTAGTTAAACAACTGAAATAATGTTCACCTATACAAGAATAAATAGTGTAAATGGTATCGATTATTCCTATAAAAAATGTAATGTTAGAGAAGGGTGTCCCATTACAGCCACCGCATTAGTGGCTTCAAACCAGTCCATTAGTTGACCTTCCACAAGAATCACCGGAGACACCAGGAGGAGGACCAACAATGTAGATAACTCCCATCTGCGCAGTTCAGAAAAGCTGGTGGTGGAGGGAAGATCCAGATGGCTCAGGTAGTGAAGCAGCCACTGAAACCAAGCGTGTTATGTTCAGCTGCACGTTGTGCCGCAGGGTGGTCTACTTTGCTCTTTGACACAGTTTGGCAGTGGCTGTTCATCTTGGTGGACTGCTGGTTGGTCGTCATACCAGTATAAAAAGCTGTGCAATGATTGCAGCAGAGCTGGTAAATGACATGGCTGCTTTCACAGGTGGCCTGGCCCAGGATGGAGTAGGATAAACCTGTGACAGGACTGGAATAGGAAGTGCTGGGTGAGTGGACTGGGTAGGTTTTACAGCTGGGTCTTCCACAGGCATATGATCCTTGTGGCAAGGGGTTGGAATTGGGAGTGGTATAGGGACGTTGTTGAGGTTGGTTGCCTTTAGTTGCTTGTGCTCTAGCTCCGGATTAAAATAAAAAATAAAATAATAATAATAATAATAATAATAATAATAATAATAATAATAATAATTTCTGACATGGTCTCCTTAAATTTGTTGTGATGTTGAAACGTGATTTGCAGAGAGAATATATTCTCACCTGTCCTAACTTGTTACAAAACCAAATACATATTGTACTACAAAATAGTTGGATGAGCTCAGAACCACAAGAACCAACATGGCCATTCCGTGCATCACAAAACCAGATATTTCTATAGCCACTAAGTCAATTTGAACAGAGAAAACTGGAGCAGTAAGATGTCATTTACTTATTCATTTGTACAACCAGCATCAAGCAATTGGAGAGATTTCATGTTAGGCGACTATCTTGGCCGTGAGGTTGTAATGATAACTTAATCCTTATACCTTGGCCTAATCATGCAATAGTGTTTTTGTCATTTGATCTCTTGCTCTTCATGGCTACACTTAATGTGTATACCGAGCGAGGTAGCGCAGTGGTTAGCACACTGGACTCGCATTCGGGAGGACGATGGTTCAATCCCGTCTCCGGTCATCCTGATTTAGGTTTTCCGTGATTTCCCTAAATCGTTTCAGGCAAATGCCGGGATGGTTCCTTTGAAAGGGCACGCCCGATTTCCTTCCCAATCCTTCCCTAACCCGAGCTTGCGCTCCGTCTCTAATGACCTCGTTGTCGACGGGACGTTAAACACTAACCACCACCACCACTTAATGTGTACAGTAGCTGTGTTTGCAAGACCACCTTAACTGTTGCAAATTCAATATCAGGCATGCTAGAAAGGACACAATATGATTACTGCACAAAGCCGGGAAGAAAAGCTTTAATTCTGTGATTCTTTGAACTTCTAACATTCCACACTGCAGCTCAATACCTCTGCCTTCTCTTATTGTCAGCTGGATGCTAATCTTTCTCCAGAAACCAGCAGAAATGGACCATTCTCGTAAATTCAGTTAATAACTTAGTGGCCTTGGAATAAAAGCACCTCTATCAGTTATATAACTGTAGATGATGATTCATTCTCTACCTTTGACTCCACTATATTTGAACCATTTATATGTATACAGAAATTATGTCAGTCAGCACAGAGATATATTGTTCCTTCTTTCTCTGGCTGCATTTAGCTGAAAACTACTGTGTTACAGAATTTGGATCATGGTAGTACATTGTTTCTTAAACATTGTAGGATCTTTGACATAGTCCTGTTAATCTTACGCAGGCAACTTAGTGGTTATTATGCCAAGGTAGAAAGCTCGACAAAGACTCTTTACTAGCTAGTACATTTGACATTTAATAACACAATTGGTTCTGTTTTTGGCTGGCCCTGAGCACTATGGGACTCAACATCTGAGGTCATCAGTCCCCTACAACTTAGAACTACTTAAACCTAACTAACCTAACGACATCACACACATCCATGCCCAAGGCAAGATTCGAACCTGCTACCGTGGTGGTCGCGCGGTTCCAGACTGAAGCGCTTAAACCACTCAGCCACACTGGCCGGCAGTTCTGTTTTTGATTAGGTTTATTTTACCAGCGGTAGCTGGAGAAACCAGTGTTAGCTGAAGAAAAAAGTAATAGGAAAGTGCCAAGTGCAGATTGGGCAGTAGAGGCTTACTGAATGAAGGGTATCAACAGCATGCTTAAGAAATTGATTGAAGCAGGGCAGACAAGTGTCTAAGACATGTATGTTGGGAGGTCACCAAAGCAGTTGCTGTGAGTGGATTTGGAAGAATTATAAGAAGGGTGAGACATTTCTGGATAAGACAGATAAGTTGGTATGTTACTTTTGAGTAGTTTTCAGTATGGTTGAGCTGGCACAATGAATCTGCTTGAGGTAGCTTCTAATAATAAAGGTAGCTGTGTGCCTGTTTTTGTATTCATATAGCATATCAGTGTGTGAACAGATGTATTTATAATCCAGAATGAGATTTTCACTCTGCAGTGGAGTGTGCGCTGATATGAAACTTCCTAGCAGATTAAAACTGTGTGCCTGACTGAGACTCGAACTCAGTACCTTTGCCTTTCGCGGGCAAGTGCTCTACCATCTGAGCTACCGAAGCACGACTCACGCCCAGTACTCACAGCTTTACTTCTGCCAGTATCTCATCTCCTACCTTCCAAACTTTACAGAAGCTCTCCTGCGAAGCTTGCAGAACTAGCACTCCTGAAAGAAAGGATATAGCGGAGTCATGGCTTAGCCACAGCCTGGGGGATGTTTCCAAAATGAGATTTTCACTCTGCAGCAGAGTGTGCACTGATATGAAACTTCCTGGCAGATTAAAACTGTGTGCCCGACCGAGACTCGAACTCGGGACCTTTACCTTTCGTGGGCAAGTGCTCTACCATAATGAATATTTATAATGAATGCCATGGCTGTTATGGACATAAAAATGAATCATAACTGTTAAAGTGCTACTATTATAGTTTCTCTTATGTTTAGCTTCCATCCTTAAGTTTGAATCTTGTCATCAGTGAGGTCAATATCTAGAAATGTTGGGTGGTACATAGAAAAGGAGTGATCAAACTTATCATTTGTGTTCACTCACCATTCCATGTATCCCATTAAGAGTAGGGGGGGGGGGGGGGGGGGGGCACTAACAAAAGAAAATCACATTGTAGCAACTTTATCTGTATATTGAATTAGCAGTAAACTTTCACCTTTACTGTTTAATAGTATATCTGCTTATGCAAGTTAAGTGTGACCTTGAGAAGTAGAAGGAAAGCTTCTCATTTGAAGTTGGGGGGGGGGGGGGGTCCTACTGCTTAACCAGTTATATTAAATAACTGATGTATACAAGTATCTTTTGTTGGTAGCTTAATATTTATTTGGTGATTGCATTAGTATTTGGTTACTTAGACGTGTAACAATACAGGTCTATTGATAATACCTACTATTTATCGTACAGCCTTACAATGAGTCAGAATGAGAAAAGGAGTTGAAGGCCCCTGGACTCCAAGAACTACCTAATGAAGTGACCTGTGTAAATATTGGAATAAGAGAATGCTATCACGGTTCTCACAACCATCTCTAGGTCTGTTTGCATGCTTTCTTCTCAAAGAAGGGATAATATATTGCACATGAAACATGTTCCTATCTCATGACACTGAGATTTCATTGTTGATTTCACTCTTCTCGTAATTTGCTGTGTTCCACTTGTGTGATTTACCTTTCAATAGTACCATTCCGTTCAAACCATTCCTCTTTTCACCAAAAGAAAGTTCGTAATTTTATATTGTGTCAATGTGAAGCTGTCTGCTGTTGCCTGACAAACACCGTGTTTCTGAACCGTTAAGGTGACCCTCAATTGCTTTAAAGACACTCCTTGACATTTTTCTAATTTTTTCGTGAACTATGACTGATCAAAATTATGATCCACCTTTGCTGTAATATTATCCCCATGTTCCTCATCACCCTCTTGCATCAGACCATATGTGTTTGGAAATCTATGCTGCCTGCTGTTAGACAGTTGTTATTCATCTTCAGCAAGTGCAGTCCAATAATTTGTCAATTGACTGCAAAGCCTTTAGTTTCATATTCAACAGTCTGGTGCTCCAGTGCATGAAACCTTCCCTTTTCAGGTCCTCTGAAAGTTGGGCATGTATATTGTCATTATACAGTCTAAATATGAAATTATGTACTCCAAAATCTATTATGTAATGTGGCTATCTGTATAGGAGAATTCTTGAATATGCAGAGTGTATGTGTTTATGTCTGGGATCTCCTCCCAAACCCCCTGATTGATTTCATACAAATTTGGCACAGAAACAGCAGGCCTCAAGAGTATCAGCAATGTGGGGTTTATAACCTCCTAGCTCCAATAGGAGCAGAGATACAGTCAAACCTGTGTTCTTAGCAGCCCCTGGCATATAGGCTGCCCTGCCTGACAGCCATGTTGTGTGGAGACAGTATGGGCCAGCCAAATCACCCTGCTTCACAGGGCACCCTACATGTCAAGGGCAAGGTTTTCTGGCCGCAACATGTAGGCTGCTTTGCCTGACAGGCATGTTGTGTTGGAATAGTATCAAACTGCTTCACATGGCAGCCTGTGCATCAAGAGCAAATAATGATTTTCAAGTTGCTGATGTGCAGTCTGCCCTGTAACAGACATGCTCTGGGAACAGTATGAGCCTTCTTTATTGAAGTTTATTGCAGGTGCTATATGTGTCATTGAGCATGGCTGAGGACAGATTGAGATGGATAGAGGAGGGAATGGACAGAGCACAGGGGAGGGGGAACTGGATAGATGAAGGAAGGAGTGGGACATGCATGAAGCAGGTGAAAGGAGAGGGGGGATGAAGATGGAAAGAGAGAAGGGGAGGAGGGAATTGACAAAGAGAAGACGAGGAGGAGACAGACACATAAAGATGAGAGTATAACATTACTGCCAGCAATTATGTGAAATTCACTTTATATTCTGTATGTGATATTCAAGACTATGAACTGTTACATAAAATTATTCTAAAAACTTTATCTTTCACAGTAACATTATAACAAATCTGAGGCCTGATACTCTTTTGTTTAATCTCAAATACTTTTGCCAAAATCAAAGATGATAATAAAACTGTTACCTTTCATTTACTTTTGAAATTACAAAATAGCTGTGACTCACAGTTAGCTTGGAAATAATTTCTTTGCTATTTTATTATCAGTGAAAAGAAGTTTACTTTCATAATAATTGCACTCAGAAAAATTAGCGGACTTCCAGAGAAGCAAATGACTGCAGGCTCTAATGATTGTAACATGCAAATACACCGATAAGCCAAAGAAACTGGTACACCTGCTTAATAGCGTGTAGAGCCCCCCATGAGTGTGCAGAAGTAGTGCCACAATAGGATGTTCCAGGCAATCAACTAATGTCTGAAGTAATGCTGGAGGGAACTGACAATATGAATCCTGCAGGGCTGTCCATAAATCCACAAAAGTACGAGGGGGTGGAGATATCTTTTGAACAATACATTGCAAGGCATCCCAAATATGCTCAATAATGTTTCATGTCTGGGGAGTTAGGTGACCAGCAGAAGTGTTTGAACTCAGAAGAGTGTTCCTAGAGCCACTCTGTAGTTATTCTGAACATGTGGGGTGTCACATTGTCCTGCTGGAATTGACCAAGTCCATCGCAGTGCACAATGGAAATGAATGGATCTGGATGATCACACAGGATGCTTACGTAAATGTCACCTGTCAGAGTCATATCTTGATGTATCAGGGCTCCCGTATCACTCAAACTGCACACACCCCACACCATTACAGAGCCTCCGCCAGCTTGAACAGCCCCTTGCTGACATGCAGGGTCCATGGATTTATGAGACTGTCTCCATACCTGTACATGTTAATCAGCTCAATACAATTTGAAACAAGACTTGTCCGACCACGCAACATGCTTCCAGTCATCGACAGTCCAGTGTTGGTGCTGACGGGCCCAGGCGAGGTGTGAAGCTTTGTGTGCGCAGTCATCAAGGATATATAAGTGGGCCTTCAGCTCTGAAAGCCCATATCAATTATGTTTCATTGAACAGTTTGCACACTGACACTCGTTGATGGCCCAACATTGAAACCTACAGTGATTTGTGAAAGGAATGCACTTCTGTCATGTTGAACGATTCCCTTCAGTCATCATTGGTTCCATTCCTGCAGAGTCTTTCGCCAGCTGTAGCGATGTCAGAGATTCGATGTCTTACCAGATTCCTGATATTCACAGTATACTCATGAAATGGTCATATGGGAAAATTCCCATTTCATCGTTGCCTTGGAGATGCTGTGTCCCATCACTCATTCGCCGGCGGTAACACTATGTTCAATCTCACTTAAATCATGATAACATGCCATTGTAGCAGCATAACTGGTCTAACAACTGCACTAGGCACTTGCTGTCTTATTTAGGCAATGCCATATGCTGCCTGTTTACACATCTCAGTATTTGGATACGCATGCCTATACCAGTTTCTTTGGTGCTTCAGTGTAGTAATTACACACAAAATGGCTTTTAAAATAATGACAAACAAAATGAAACACTTCCTTATTTAATTTCCTCATTTTTTATGAATGAAATCTATTTTTCTTTTAGTCTAAATGGAGCTGGTGTCCGGAATGCTCTTCCAGGTGTAGGAAGGCAAGGGTTATTTACCTAATATGAGTATCTTAAATAAAATGCATCTCAGTCAGTATGTACCCAGTATACAATTAATAAAATACAGCTGAAGCCTCACCAGATCAATCTCCTTCACAGTTGATGGCTTCACTTCATTGATGACTTACCACGAAAGTTTGTGCCATATTTCCCTGCATATGTGAAGCTCCAGCTATCTTGGAGAATGCCAGTAATTTTGATGTTTATACAAAAACTACAACTTTGATTATAAACTGATCCTGTATTTTGACAGATTTGGGGGGAAATCTTGCCTTATAGGAAGGTATATATGAATATATTGTTTAGGGCTACTTTTGATAGATGTTTTGCCATTATATATATATATATATATATATATATATATATATATATATATATATATATATATATATATTTTGTACTGTTACATCAGTATCTAGAGTAATGATCAAACCAAAATTGTAAATTTGTAATGAAAGTGCAAAAAGTGGCAGCAATAACATTCAAATCAACAATCGTGTCCCTAAGCATAGTGGGATGTTCACATGGTGGCAGCATCATGCTGACACACCAATACCAGCTTTGAAAATCACAGCTCCACAAAAATTGCACCATGAAAGACAGCATTTCATTATTCAGTTTCTGTGTAGGAAGAGTGTGAAACCTATTGAAATTCATCATAAAATTAATCTCCATGTTTATTTATTATAGTAGAAAGTGCACAAGTAGAGTGATTGAATTTCACAAACGGTACATGGCTCATGCTTCTCACTCGGGTCAGACACCTCTCTTTGTACACTCCTGGAAATGGAAAAAAGAACACATTGACATCGGTGTGTCAGACCCACCATACTTGTTCCGGACACTGCGAGAGGGCTGTACAAGCAATGATCACACGCATGACACAGCGGACACACCAGGAACTGCGGTGTTGGCCGTCGAATGGCGCTAGCTGCGCAGCATTTGTGCACCGCCGCCGTCAGTGTCAGTCAGTTTGCCGTGGCATACGGAGCTCCATCGCAGTCTTTAACACTGGTAGCATGCCGCGACAGCGTGGACGTGAACCGTATGTGCAGTTGACGGACTTTGAGCGAGGGCGTATAGTGGGCATGCGGGAGGCCGGGTGGACGTACCGCCGAATTGCTCAACACGTGGGGCGTGAGGTCTCCACAGTACATCGATGTTGTCGCCAGTGGTCGGCGGAAGGTGCACGTGCCTGTCGAACTGGGACCGGACCGCAGCGACGCACGGATGACCGCGAAGACCGTAGGATCCTACGCAGTGCCGTAGGAGACCGCACCGCCACTTCCCAGCCAATTAGGGACACTGTTGCTCCAGGGGTATCGGTGAGGACCATTCGCAACCGTCTCCATGAAGCTGGGCTATGATCCTGCACACCGTTAGGCTGTCTTCCACTCACGCCCCAACATCGTGCAGCCCGCCTCCAGTGGTGTCGCGACAGGCGTGAATGGAGGGACGAATGGAGATGTGTCGTCTTCAGCGATGAGAGTCGCTTCTACCTTGGTGCCAGTGATGGTCGCAGGCGTGTTTGGTGCCGTGCAGGTGAGCGCCACAATCAGGACTGCATACGACCGAGGCACACAGGGCCAACACCCGCCATCATGGTGTGGGGAGCGATCTCCTACACTGGCTGTACACCTCTGGTTATCGTCGAGGGGACACTGAATAGTGCACGGTACATCCAAACCGTCATCGAACCCATCGTTCCACCATTCCTAGACCGGCGAGGGAACTTGCTGTTCCAACAGGACAATGCACGTCCGCATGTATCCTGTGCCACCCAACGTGCTCTAGAAGGTGTAAGTCAACTACCCTGGCCAGCAAGATCTCCGGATCTGTCCCCCATTGAGCATGTTTGGGACTGGATGAAGCGTCGTCTCACGCGGTCTACACGTCCAGCACGAACGCTGGTCCAACTGAGGCGCCAGGTGGAAATGGCATGGCAAGCCGATCCAAAGGACTACATCCAGCATCTCTACGATTGTCTCCATGGGAGAATAGCAGCCTGCATTGCTGCGAAAGGTGGATATACACTGTACTAATGCCGACATTGTGCACGCTCTGTTGCCTGTGTCTATGTGCCTGTGGTTCTGTCAGTGTGATCATGTGATGTATCTGACCCCAGGAATGTGTCAATAAAGTTTCCCCCTCCTGGGACAATGAATTCATGGTGTTCTTATTTCAATTTCAGGAGTGTATTAAGAAAACACTACAGTTAAAATGTCTCAAGATAGGTGGCCCACCCAGCAACTCTGTTATTGAAATGATGTGATTTGTTTGTGTGTTTGAACAATGTATTCATCAAATTTAGCAAGGGAATAGTGCCAACCTTACAAACATCATCATTGGAGTCAATAGCCAAGAAGTACCGTCTTAGTTGCTGATATCCCCTCTGGGATGGGCCCTTTAAGACCTATGTTTATGTTAAATGTGCCAACCATCACTAATATCTCATTTTAACAGCTGTAATCCACTTCATGATAAAAAATTCTCTTTCTGTAGCCCTTTGTCCCACTGGGTGTAGCATCTGCTATCTGATGCATGAGTTAGTTGAATACACCAATATCTTGCCGATACTGATTTTTTTTCCACTCTCTCTTAGATCTCAGCATGGGATTTTAAGAAGCCATTGGGGTGAAAATGGTGCAGTTCCTGAAAGAACAAAGTGACTGCTGCTCCCATGTAACATATCAGAACATGCACTTTCTTTGTGTTATAGGATGTCTTCAATATAAATGAATGTTGTTTTGTATAATTAATGTTGTAAATTAATACAATATTAATATATGTTGACAATAAAAAATTTGAATAAGTGTGATGTATCCAGAATGAGATTTTCAATCTGGAGCAGAGTGTGCGCTGATATGAAACTTCCTGGCAGATTAAAACTGTGTGCCGGACTGAGACTCGAACTCGGGACCTTTGCCTTTCGCGGGCAAGTGCACTTGCAAGTAGAGCATTTGCCCGCGGAAGGCAAAGGTCCCGAGTTTGAGTCTTGGTCTGGCACACAGTTTTCATCTGCCAGGAAGTTTCAAGTCTGATCTAGTCCTTAATGTCCTGAGTGACCCTGCTCGACTATGTAAACATTTTCTTGTAGAGAGTAAGATAGTGTATGAAAATGTAATAATGTAACAGCTTCAACTCATACAACATTATTCTCTCTACAATATTAAACCACATCTCTCTGGCCTTAAAACTTGTTCCTGGGTAGTGACATGTAAATAAATAGCATAATTTGTTACTTTCTGGTTGCTGCAAATTTTTGACTGTTATTTTACACTTGCTATCTGAGACTCTCACTTTATACTTGTTTTTAGTTGTTATAGTAAGATTTGGCTCTGTGTTTTCAAAATCTCAGTGACTAGCATGATGCGATGTAACTAATCTGATTGATGATGATCACTGCTGCAGTTTCTCAGTAACACTGACGTATAACCATCTTATTTTCTGAAATATGTTGTCTTCATAACTAGTGTGTTAAATAAAAAACACAAAATAATTGATTTAAATTTGACTTATTTGCACTTTTATTATTGTCAACACACGTTTTGGTGATGATCACCGACACTCCTGTTTATATTTCACAAAGCCCAAAGATCATGTTAGTAAATAAACTCTGTGATCCTTATCAGTGGCAACATTTTTCATAATCAGTTCCATAACAAACTCAGCAGTCATGATTCTACATGTTAGGATTGCCATAGTTCGCAACATTACCAGCTACTACAAAATTATCAATTCACTGATAATGTTACTCTTGTGAAAGGATTTTAATTTTCACCATTATCACATGTAATGAAAATGTAGCAGACTGTTTTCACTTCCTGAAACTTTTCTATTCAAAGGAAGCAGCAGGAAAACCAATGGAAATTGAATTAAGATTCTATTATTAGTAAAGTAAACTGTAATTAATTCTAAGGAAAATGGTCATCAGCAAAGCTGTACAATGTTCTTTCACTGTTCATGAAGAAATTTAACAATTGGTGTGGACTTCACTTGATACTGAAATTCTGTTATGCAAGTACGACACGAGACATCACCACACTTTAGCCACTAATGTTCCACTGGTTTGGCATGAACAGGAAAGATAGAGAATTAAAGCGTTTTTGCAATAAGTAGCTCTTGGTAACACTTACTGTGTTTTAAAGTAGAACGCTAATGGTCATTACCAATAAATGAGTACGGTACTAATGGTGGAGTGCTACTACCTTGACCATGAGGATCTTTTATCAGTTTAATTATTGGGAAATACTGTCACTGAAATGGTATTCAAATCTTTACGCTATTTGTTCTGACTACTGTTTGTTTTAGCTGGGAGCATACACTTCCTTATACTCGATAGGGCACATGTAAGACATGAGATCCCTGACTCTGTTGTAGTTTGAATAGTGGTAGCCAGTTACGTATTATAATGCGCTAATGTTATGAAATTGGAAGTTACACTTCATTAGTATGGTAGTTGTAATTTAGAAAGCAAAGCTGACTCAACAATTAGTATTGGGGGAAAGGGGGGGGGGGCAGAAACTAATCTTATCAGTAGCTCAGATCAAAGCTGGACAATTCAGTCAAAACAGAACATGAGAAATGCAAAATAGTACACACATGAAAATACAGACACTGTTGCTTACAGATCTGTTTAGTAATTATTCCTTATGCTCCTGTTTCTGAGCTAGTGAATCGTTCTGAATGATTGCAGTTTTACACTAATAATTTAAATGCTGTTTTGACATTTAAGTAAGAATGACATTTACACAAAATACTTTAGAACATTTTTTTGCAAATGTACATTAGTGAAACTTTAACTGTCCCTCATGAAAAACATATGAAGTGCTTCAGAAACAAAACTCACTGAATGGTTGAGACATCTACTCCTCCGCAAATGTTATTAAATGTTGTTATAGAAATCGGTCATTTTTCTGATTCAAAGGAACAGGATACTCTGGAATACCACAGCTCTTAGAACTGGCCCCTTTATAGATAAATGACTAAAAATAATATGAGCACTAAACATAAAGTTCAAACAACACAAACTTATTACTGAATAAGAAACCACGTGACTGGCCCATGCAATTATACAGTACTCAACTGATTATTTAAGACAAGGCTGGTGGCTGGAGATGTGCTGTGACTAATCAAAAAGATAGCTAAAGTATCCATGGCTCTTGCTGTATAACAAGATCTGAAAATTATCTTTGTAGTGTTTGATCTTCATATTAAAGAGGTAACAGATGTATACTGTGAATTTTGTTGTTGTTGTTGTTGTTGTTGTTGTTGGGGAGCAAAATAACTGATGATGGTCGAAGTAGAGAGGATATAAAATGTAGACTGGCAATGGCAAGGAAAGCGTTTCTGAAGAAGAGAAATTTGTTAACATCGAGTATAGATTTCAGTATCAGGAAGTCATTTCTGAAAGTATTTGTATGGAGTGTAGCCATGTATGGAAGTGAAACATGGACGATAAATAGTTTGGACAAGAAGATAATAGAAGCTTTCGAAATGTGGTGCTACAGAAGAATGCTGAAGATTAGATGGGTAGATCACATAACTAATGAGGAAGTATTGAATAAGATTGCGGAGAAGAGGAGTTTGTGGCACAACTTGACCAGAATAAGGGATCGGTTGGTAGGACATGTTCTGAGGCATCAAAGGAGCACCAATTTAGTATTGGAGGGCAGCATGGAGGGTAAAAATCGTAGAGGGAGACCAAGAGATGACTACACTAAGCAGATTCAGAAGGATGTAGGTTGCAGTAAGTACTGGGAGATGAAGAAGCTTGCACAGGATAGAGTAGCATGGAGAGCTGCATCAAACCAGTCTCAGGACTGAAGACAACAACAACATGTTGTTGTTGTGGTCTTCCGTCCAAAGACTGGTTTCATGCAACTTTGTATGCTACTATATCCTGTGTAAGCCTCTTCATTTTCGAATAACTATTGTAATTTACGTCCTTCTGAATCTGCTTACTGTATTCATGTCGCTACAATTTTTAATGCCCACACTTCCCCCTGGTACTAACTTGGTGATCCCTTGATATCTCACAGTGTGTCCTACCAACTGATCCCTTTTTCTATTCAGGCTGTGCCCCAAATTTCTTTTCTTCCTGATTCTGTTCAGTACCTCCACATTAGTTATGTGATCTTTCCACCTAATCTTCAGCATTCTTCTGTAGCACTACATTTCAAAGGTTTCGCTTCTCTTGCTTAAAATGTTGCTTATCCATGTTTCACTTCCATGCATGGCTACACTCCATACAAATACTTCCAGAAAAAGACTTACTAACACTTAAATCTATAATCAATATTAACATGAATGTCAGTTACTGAGCCAAAATTCTTCTGCATCCAAGGCTATATTAAAAACTTTTGCTCCTTTTCTTGCGATGTTCAGTACACAAGACCACTTTGCATATTGCCACCAACTAACTCTTCCCATAAAGGAACTTTGCAGTTCGATGAGCAAATCCATCTTTTCTATTCCCAACAAACCAGTTTTGTAGCAGAGAGACTTCCCTCCACGTTTTACATGATTACAATTCTTAGTTCCTTATGCATGAACCAGTACTACAAATAAAGTTTTAATATTTATATTCTCTGACAGAACATGACTTTTAAAATTACACACATACATTAATTATTGTAACATAAATGGTAGATGTTATGTTCACGGACTTAGAGATCACATTAAACATAAGCAGACAAAAAAGTTAATAAGTATAGGAATATTGATATTAGTGCTAAAAGTTCACAATATGAAATAAGACTTCCACTTCCTAATGGTTTACTAAGTCAGTCACTATCATATTTTTACGCTGAGATGTTACCAGGCACGGACTTTTACTCACCGATGTTAGCATGGTGAATAAATACAGCTGGCTGACTTATCGTAAGAATATCAAGTGACAACTCAAGTGACTACATGTTGTTACTGAACCGAATACTGAACTCCAACTGATGGTACTAACATCAGGCAGTTCTATATATGGAGGAGCAAGTAATTAATTTGTGAAATTATTAATTACATTCTAGTATATAATCTTCAAACTTGGTGGTAATAACATTACAAAGAATCAAGTAATAATTTGCTTTATCTATACGATATACGTCTGGAAATTTGTTAAATCATACATACCTCCTGTGGGATTTAACAAGTTTCATGTAAATTTCACAGGCTCAGAAATTTTCTAATTGCCTTAATGTCTTAACTATCACATCATTTCTGCAACCAAAAGTGTTATCTTGTTCAGAATAAAACTGAGCAACAAAATCATGTCAGTTCTTGGACTTACATGAGCTTATAGGTTTAAATAACAAAAGTATTTTCTGGCTGGTAGAAAATTTAACAACAATTAACTTCTTGATCAGTGACTTTTCAGAAATAGTTAATTGTTTGCTGAAAAGACGGAAATAATTATTAGCTCATGATATTTTTATGATCACATGGCATGTGAAAATCATAAACTACGGAGTCCTCTCAAAAGGAGATGCTTCTTGAAAGACTAGCTATAAACTTAATATAAGCATAGTCAGATAAACTACTGGATAATAATTTTCAATGAAATATCACCAAAATAAGAATTTTGATAATTTAGGTAAATACATCATGGGTAATACCTGTACATCATGAAGAAAAAATAGTTATCCCAGGACTAGAATTTGACCAAACGGATTTATTCCACATTGCTACATTTCAGAGTTACTGGAGAAAGATATCCAATTTTAATTCTGTGGATAGGAGTGATAACCACATGAGAGGTATGACCACTGTTGGTTTTTAAACGGATATTGCAGTCTGAAATTTACTGAATGACCTTGAATGAAGAACAAGAGAAAAAAATGTTAGAAGCTTTTTATAAATTCTGAAAAGAATGTCAATATGTTTTGATGTGAAAACTGCCCCACTGTGACTTAAATGTATAGACACACTAAAACTTATTTGCATTTTTTTAAGTTGAAGTTTTGGAAAAGTTGTTCTTGTCATTTCTAGTTCTTTGCACAAAATATTCTTATTTTATATATTTATATTATTACTCAACTTCCCCTTACTCTGTTTTAAAAAGTCACTGTCTTTGTAGTCTTGAATCAATTTGGAATTTCCAGTGATTAGAAGCTATTCAGATGTAGAATATTAATATATTCTACATGTTTATGTACTATGTTTAAAGTGCTAAATGTTACTTATGAGACTGGATACTTCAGTTCAAAAACCTTAATTCATGAAAAGGAAGAATTTTGAAACATTCTGGCAGATTAAAACTGTGTGACAGACTGGGACTCCAAACTGGGCCTTTGTTTTTCGGGAAGTGCTCTGCTTTTTGAGCTATCCAAGCATGACTTGTGACCAATCCTCGCAGCTTTACTTCTGCCAGTATCTCATCTCTCACCTTTCAAAACTACTATGAGGGAGTGTCACGCGTCATGCATGGATAGTTCAGTTGGTAGAGCACATGTCTGTAAAAGGAAAGTCCCAGATTCGAGTCCACGGGCCAGCATATAGTTTTAATGTGCCAGGAAGTTCCAAGTCTGCACTCACTTTGCAGTAGAGTGAAAACACATTCTGGAAAAAGGAATATTTATAATAAATAAATAAATGTTAAAGGTACAGGAAATGAAGAAATGTTTGGAACTAAATATGGATAAATTACTATGTAACTAATGCAAGACAGTTCGGAGTAAAAAAGAGCAACTACCAACAGCTGTGGCTATTTAATGCATAGTGATACATCAGTAAGACTTTCAGGGAATGTAGAAGAAGGTTCAACTTTTTTCTTTACTCTCTTTAAAGGTGTTCTGCATAAGTCTCTTTGGTTTCTGTGTAACTCCCTTTGATCACAAGGACAACATCTAACCATTTCATTTTCCCTCATGCATAGTAATTGTTTATCCCTTTTTGATGACACTGTGAGGATTTTGTTTTATGTGTAATCCATATTTAAGTTAGTTCCTCACAGTAAGTAAAGCCTCCTGGCACAAGATGCTTTGATCCCAGATGTTAGCATCCTTCGTCTCATCTCCTACTTCAATTGTCCCTGACTCTTAGTAAGGAAAACTGGATTTGCAATTTGTGAGAATGTTTTTGGGAAATAATTAAATTTTTCCACCTACTGTGTGAACTTAGTAAACTTTCGCCCTATTTTTAACATCTTAAATTCTGCTTCAGTAAGGTATCTGAGGCAGCATTTCCAATTCTGTCAAATTTTGCTTTTCTCTTCTTAGTTGGGTCTGATTAATGAGAATGCTGTATTGCTGCTGTTTGACACTTATGGTCATAAAAATCACTTAACTACTAGCTGTGTAAACTGCTACACCGTGGAGGCTGCAGGCAACAAAAGTCAAACTGCAGTGAAGCGTACTACGTGCTTGGATATGCAGATGGTTAACATTTCATCAGAACCACAGAATGTAGGTAGTAGTAATACCATCTACATTCTATATATAAAGAAAGATGGTGCCATAGGTTTCTCATTCAGAAATCAACTTTGGATGTTAGTTTTTTGTGAGAATATCATGTTACACATTGCTTAAGGAGGAGAAATGTCTACCAGCCCATTGTGGGATCGTAACCTGTGGAGACTGCAGTGCATCGTCCTGCAATATTGGTGGCTGTGTTGGTTGGTTATCCAAAGACTGTCAAGCACATATGGAATTGGTAGGTTCAGGAGGGCCACACTCAAAACTATGCAGGATCTCAGTGGCCTCACTCAACAAGTGCCCAAGAGAACAGACATTTTGTTTGCTCAGCTGCCCTGTACTTTGTCAGGAAGTGGGCTCATTCACAGCAAGACAAGTACCCACACATACAGTGGAATGACAGTTGAAGCACCATGGATTCTCAGCAGATGACCATCATTGTAACTTCCTTTGTTGTGATAGCAGGTAGAGGCACACCGACTGTGGCAAGCCCAATGGCAACATAGGACACAGGCGTGGCACTATATCATCTTTCGAGATGAGTTCCAGTCCTATGAGGCTGACTGAAATAAAAATCTTAACAGTTCCATAAAATTTTGAAGAACTGTGCAATGCAGTTGGTAGGTGGCAGCTATGTTCCTTGACGTCCTTAAGGTGGCTGACAGGTGTCAGAGTGATGCTACAGCGTAGGAGAAAGGAGCAGCATCCACATCAAGATGACCACCCTGCTGTCAACAAGCACCACAATTGAGAAGCAATCTGGGGTGCATTTTTGTGTTGCAGTGTCAAACCACCAAAATTCATCACAGAATGACAATGGAGTACAGAGATCTGTGTTTGTCATCGCAGCAAGTGTTGGCCGTCGAATGGCGCTAGCTGCGCAGCATTTGTGCACCGCCGCCGTCAGTGTCAGCCAGTTTGCCATCGCATACGGAGCTCCATCGCAGTCTTTAACACTGGTAGCATGCCGCGACAGCGTGGACGTGAACCGTATGTGCAGTTGACGGACTTTGAGCGAGGGCGTATAGTGGGCATGCGGGAGGCCGGGTGGCCGTACCGCCGAATTGCTCAACACGTGGGGCGTGAGGTCTCCACAGTACATCGATGTTGTCGCCAGTGGTCGGCGGAAGGTGCACGTGCCCGTCGACCTGGGACCGGACCGCAGCAACACACAGATGCACGCCAAGACCGTAGAATCCTACGCAGTGCCATAGGGGACCGCACTGCCACTTCCCAGCAAATTAGGAACACTGTTGCTCCTGGGGTATCAGTGAGGACCATTCGCAACCACCTCCATGAAGCTGGGCTACGGTCCCGCACACCGTTAGGCCGTCTTCCGCTCACGCCCCAACATCGTGCAGCCCGCCTCCAGTGGTGTCGCGACAGGCGTGAATGGAGCGACGAATGGAGACGTGTCGTCTTCAGCGATGAGAGTCGCTTCTACCTTGGTGCCAGTGATGGTCGTATGCGTGTTTGGTGCCGTGCAGGTGAGCGCCACAATCAGGACTGCATACGACCGAGGCACACAGGGCCAACACCCGGCATCATGGTGTGGGGAGCAATCTCCTACACTGGCTGTACACCTCTGGTGAGCGTCGAGGGGACACTGAATAGTGCACGGTACATCTAAACTGTCATCGTACCCATCATTCTACCATTCCTAGACCGGCGAGGGAACTTGCTGTTCCAACAGGACAATGCACGTCCGCATGTATCCCGTGCCACCCAACGTGCTCTAGAAGGTGTAAGTCAACTACTCCGGCCAGCAAGATCTCCGGATCTGTCCCCCATTGAGCATGCTTGGGACTGGATGAAGCGTCGTCTCACGCGGTCTACACGTCCAGCGCGAACGCTGGTCCAACTGAGGCGCCAGGTGGAAATGGCATGGCAAGCCGTTCCACAGGACTACATCCAGCATCTCTACGATCGTCTCCATGGGAGAATAGCAGCCTGCATTGTTGCGAAAGGTGGATATACACTGTACTAGTGCCGACATTGTGCATGCTCTGTTGCCTGTGTCTGTGTGCCTGTGGTTCTGTCAGTGTGATCATGTGATGTATCTGACCCCAGGAATGTTTCAATAAAGTTTCCCCTTCCTGGGACAATGAATTCATGGTGTTCTTATTTCAATTTCCAGGAGTGTATATAAATGACATTAAAAGGCCCAACAGATTATCAAACATTATGTTATTTGCAGATGATACAAGCATAATTATAAGTGATGACAGCAAATCCTTATTCACAACAGCTGAAAAGGTTCTGGAGTGTATGCAACAGTGGTTTTATGCTAATAAGTTAACACTCAATTTAAATAAAACAAATTACATACAGTATGGTAAAGTAAATGAGAAGGATGATCACCATTTATCATTGAGTGACCATGAAATAGAGAAAGTCTGGTCTACAAAAGTTTTGGGCATGTACATTGATCAGCACTTGAGCTGGAAAGACCATGTCACATACATATCCAAAAAACTCAATTCAGCATGTTTTGCACTGAGATTAATTTCTA
The DNA here is from genome assembly GCF_023897955.1 of Schistocerca gregaria. Classification (NCBI taxonomy): domain Eukaryota; kingdom Metazoa; phylum Arthropoda; class Insecta; order Orthoptera; family Acrididae; genus Schistocerca; species Schistocerca gregaria. The sequence goes on along the minus strand of NC_064920.1, from coordinate 1,045,014,126 downwards.
GAGTTTGCAGTGCAGAGTGTACAAGATTAGTGTAAATGACTTATTCCAATTCTATTATATTCTATGGAATAACATTCAGGGATGCAACTAAATGTTGCTTGAGAGAGGTTTTTAAATTACAGAAAAAGGCCATTAGAATTATTACACACAGCTCCCCCCACACACACTGCAAGCCCTTTTTATGCAGCTAAACATACTAACAGTACCATCTTTGTACATATTAAAAAGCATACTGCATACAATAACACACTTGAGTAGTGTACGTGTAAATTCAGATCTTTATGACTACAATACACATATCTGTAAGAAACTGCAAGTACTAAGAACGAGAAAAACAAACTCAAAAACATGTGAGCCACTATGGAATAAAGCTTAATAAAGCTTTATAATGCTCTGCCACTCTGCATCAGGGGAACAGAAGATGAAGGAAAATTTAAGTCAGCACTATAAAGGTTTACGATAAATAAATGTTTTTGTCGCATAGAGTAATATTTTGAATCCTTAAATCACTAACTGATAGTTGCACTGTCAACATCATGTTCTCATTGTCAGTTCTATGTCTCATTTATACTCTTTTTAACTCTAAAATTATGTGTAATATGTGTTTTCCAAAATGTACTATATATGTCTGCTTGTGTCTGTGTATGTGCGGATGGATGTGTGTGTGTCTGTGTATGTGCGGATGGGTGTGTGTGTGTCTGTGTATGTGCGGATGGGTGTGTGTGTGTCTGTGTATGTGCGGATGGGTGTGTGTGTCTGTGTATGTGCGGATGGGTGTGTGTGTGTGTGTGTCTGTGTATGTGCGGATGGGTGTGTGTGTGTGTCTGTGTATGTGCGGATGGGTGTGTGCGTGCGTGCGTGCGTGAGAGTGTACACCTGTCCTTTTTTTCCTTTTTTCCCCCTAAGGTAAGTCTTTCCACTCCCGGGACTGGAATGACTCCTTACCCTCTCCCTTAAAACCCACATCCTTTCGTCTTTCCTTCTCCTTCCCTCTTTCCTGAAGAAGCAACCGTCGGTTGCGAAAGCTAGAAATTCTGTGTGTGTGTGTGTGTGTGTGTGTGTGTGTGTGTGTGTGTGTGTGTGTGTGTTTGTGTGTGTGTTTTATTTATTGTGCCTATCTAAAAGAACAACACATTTAATTATAAGTTAATTTTGTGTGTTTTATATAAATTTGTAATATTTTGCTGTGCATATTCTGGATAGTATTATGACAATTCCTGTATCATGTAAATTATGAAAAGGATGATAATAAATTAAGTGATGGATGAGAACATTGTGTTAGTTGAGGAGATAGCTTGTAAAGGAGAACAAACACATAAATCTGGACAAAATGCCCTCAAGTTTGAAGATTACTATTGTTCAGTGCAGAATATTGTTCACAGTATGTACTGTACTTCAATAAGGTGTTTGCAAGATGGGTGCCACTTCAGTTGACTACCAAATTGCAAGACTATTGTATCGATGCCTGTGAAGAATTTCTTGCATCATTTTCACATGGAAGGTGATGCATTTCTCAGAATCTGGTAAAAATTGTTACAGTTTATGAGACTTGGATCCACTAACACCAACCAGAAATGAAAAGGTCAAGCGAGGAATGGCACTACAGCTCATCGCTGAAACCCGAAAAATTCTGCACTTAACTGTCTGCTGGAAAAATCATGCTCATTCTCTTTTGGGATGCAAATGAGTAATTATGGAGCATTACATGGATAGGGGAGTGATATTAAACAGTACTTGTTATTCAGACATGCTGAAAAACAAACTTCACTGTGCGATCAGGTGTAAACAATGAGGGCTTCGGACTTAAGGAGTGTTGCTAGAGCATGACAACATCTGACTGCACACAGCCCATAAGGCACTTGAGACTATTCAGGAAATTAAATATGAGTGCCTTGTACATTCTCCTTATTCACCAGATCTCTGTTTAGTTCAATCAAAGAAGCAATAGGAGGCAGGTGTTTCAGAAGGGAAAAGAAGTGATAACAGTGGTAAATCACTGGCTACACACACTACCAAAAGAATTCTTTCTTCATGGTTTCTATGTACTTCCAAAGCGGTGGAATTCATGCATTCAATGTTAGGGAGACCACGTCAAAAAATGATGCAAGTTTTTATTCATTGTTACAATTAAAATATTATAGTAATTTTAAGGTTTGAATCTGAATCACCCCTTTATATACAGAATTCAGTAGACTTATCCACTTGTGGAGGTTCAGAGGAAAGTGAATATTGGAAGACAACACTCATCATCAACACATGGCACAATGGTATGTGGTGCTGTTATGTACACAAGACTGCCACCTCTGGTTCACATACCTGGCAATCTGGACAGCAGTCATTTCATTTCTGCCATGTTAAAGCTGGTGGCTGTGCCCAATTGGTAAGATCTCTGTGACATTAGCGTTCAATAAGATTCCGCACGACAACATGTTGTCTGTACTGTCTTGATGTAATCTGATATAAAGGGAGTTCTCTATATCTCACTTACCCATTGAAAAGATCCGTTCACCTGTTTCACCTATTCATCAACTATTCATACTGCATTGTTATATGGGCTGAAAAATGAGGGTGGAAGTTCAACACTGACTACTATAAATGATGTAGCCAACAGTCGCACAGTTGCATTTCATGGTTCTTTACTTTCACTGTTCAAAACCCTCACAATATTACACAGTTAATATGGCCAGTTCACTAGTGGTTAACTTTTTATGAGCCTCATTAATAGTTTGCAGGCACACATCAGCATACTGCTACAGTAGTTTACTGTTAAATATCTATGAGCAGTGAAAATCTAACCACACAGTTCTTGCAGACTAATATGGTACATATTGAACAGACACAGTCATTGTTTTAACACATGGCCTATTTGTGTTATGCTTATTTCACAATTAAGTTGATGCATTGTTGTTGACCTAACCAACTCAGGTTCCTCGTCTGAAAATCGGCCATGGACTGACAACCCCGGGATCGGAAGTCAAGTCTTTATATATCCTCACAATAATAGTCACTGAAACTATACGTTGTTCAATGTTTAAGTTACAGAAATTGCAATTAAAAGATAACCCATTCAATTAACTGAATACATAGAAAAATTCCTTCTTTTTAACAGTTTCTTTTACTACGAGGGTTAGGCCAAATTGTTTGTTTAAATGATGAAATTAACAGATATAGTTATACAAACAATTGGTTTGAGAAAACTGGTAATTACTTTGAAATTAATTAAGGGCAGGCTTTACTAATATGTTTTCAAATAGAGTCAAATAGATACTTTAAGGAGCATAGCGATTCTTTTTCCAGATGTGATAATTATTGCAGAATTTATATTTGTTTGTAAGTCAACAATAGAATCTAACCCATGAAACAATTACTGATTTCACCTTATAAAAAAAGATATTAACTAGGAATAGTCCAAATAAATTAGGAAATTGATGACGCGCACAAAATTAGACCTGGTTCTATATACTTTAAAATGGAGGGCCAACCTATCTCTTTTATGAAAATGCAGATTACACGCACTTATGTTAATGGCAATTAGTCAAAATGAATTTACGGAGGCAGATGGCAAAACAACAAGGGAAGGAAAAAGATCCCAGCTTGCTTCAACACTGGTTTCTGAGATACTGGTATTTCACCACTTGCCAGCCATTATGATTGATGAAGTCTGGCGTAGAGGTATACTTTCAGCAGCATGTCTGTATCTGTCTACAAGTTCATTTCAATTCGATGCTCAGCTGGTGTGGATTTACTGTGGCACCCCTTGTGTACTACGTTTTGCACCTTGTATACTCCCAAATCAAACACAAAGTTAATTGTGTATTCTTCTTGCCAATTTGTTAATGCACAATAAGGAAAATTTCTTTATTTGTTGTCCTTTCTGCAGTTTAATGGCTAGCAGTGTAGTGAGGGGCCCGCATCTCTTCAGGAGCAGTTCGAGAACATTTTTGCACATGAGCAACTTATCAATTGGCACCCCCCTTTTTTCTTGTATACTTTCATTCATATAAGTTTTTGCTACAAATTGTTATACACTTTGTACACAAACCTTGCATCTCAACTTGGCACCACACATGGCCACCACTAATTGTGATACATCCTATACAGAAATCTCGCAATTGTGGTGCCTCAGGTTCCCTTCTGAACTTGGTGCCCCAAAAGGTGGGTTGTGTCACTTTAGTCTTAAACTGGACTTGCATCTATTTACTGAAAAACAGTTGGATTTAGAAATAAGTTGTCAACTCCTGTTGCTCTATGTCCTTCCGTCCCTGCTGGGAATGTTACTGTGATGATAAAACCAAAGTTGAACACTGAAAGGCTAAAATTCTGCCAGGATCAGAGACAAATTGAAAATGGTGAGAATTTGCTTTTAAATGTATCTCTGCTCCTTTCTGAATTTTCAGAATCAAGAACTGTATAGAAATTATCAAATTTGAGCTTTCGCCATTATCTTGTTTCTCCTATTACTGCAGGTCCACTTTTCAACATTTTAAATAGTAAATCGTGATTATAATGAACTACTGTTCCTTTAGTTTATTTGTTTCAAATAACTTCTAATGTTTTTACATAACAATGAACTTATGTTATGTAAGTGAGTGCAGATACTGGGTTTGAGCAATAACCAAGCTCGTACTAAGCTAACAGCTTTCATCATCATCATCATCGTCATCATCGTCATCGTCATCGTCATCGTCATCATCGTCATCATCGTCATCGTCATCATCGTCATCGTCATCATCGTCATCGTCATCATCAACATCGTCATCATCAACATCGTCATCATCAACATCGTCATCATCAACATCGTCATCATCAACATCGTCATCATCAACATCGTCATCATCAACATCGTCATCATCAACATCGTCATCATCAACAACAACTGCATTCATGGGATTTTAAGGCTTACAGCAGAAAACAACAGTATAAAATGCACTGCAAAAAAATAAAAACTGCACAGTATAAAAAACTTATATAGGAACATATTACAAAAAGCTCAATAAAAAGGGAAGTCAGTCAGTCACAACAGGGGAGATATCTACCGCAGATGGTAGTCCATCATTGCCTGAGAATGGAGAGCTCAGTCAGGGAATAATCCATCAGCTTGAAAGTTGCGGCCAAACCACTGTAGCCTCTTCTGCCCTAATATTCAACTAATGTGTAGCTTTTACAATCGACTGTGTGAATCAGTAACCTGTTCCAGCTCTCCCACACATACAGTTTTCTTCATTTCATTGCCACATACGCATACCAAACTCTCATGTTCATTTAAATCTGATCCAGTTTGATTTATGAAGCTTCCAAGTGATTATGTGCTGATTACATGAGTGGTTATGACACAGCACATGTTTTCTTGTTATATTTTCTTCTGCTCGTAAGTGGATTTACTTTTCGGTCTTGGAAATTTCCTTTCATCATACCAGATTCTGGGGCAGTAGTTGGTCCACTTGTTTGGGGGAGACCATATGTAATAGTGTCAATGAAGCTGAGAGGGGAAAAAGTGATTACCTGAGCACTAGGCCATCCCCTAACATCCATCACTCAGGTAACTGAAGGAGCCTCACATTAATCTCTGCTGTACAGTGTCAGTATAACTAGAGTCAACTTTTAGTGTGTGGTCGGCGTAGTGAATATAGAAATGGGACACAGGTAGTCTGAGCCCTGAGGAACCCACACATTATGAACACTTTCCATTGTGTTTGTACACTTAAGGCCCTGTCCACAGAAGCCTAACATTTTGACATCTGGAATTTGTTGTTTCTAAAAGTTGTAGAGACAATGCCATGTTAAAGCACAGTTGAAATTCTGAGATCTTGCCAACAAATAAACCTTCCTGGAAGGAGATGTTTACTTTCTGTCTGCTCTCCGAATTCTCTGATTTGTAGATGGAGTTGCTGCTCAGCCTTAGTCTGACTTCAGTGAGGTTTTAGTGTTCACATGATTTGGACCTTCAAGTTTCACATCTTACCCACTGGTCACAGAATACTTCCAATGTTAGGATTTTACAGTGATGTAGGCGATGACTTCACATTGTTCAGCCACAGCTTCACTCCACACACCAGCTACACTCAGCAGCCAGTGGCAGCATAGCCCTAGTAAGACCACGAAAATCAAAAAACGTGTGGTGCACATGGGAATTCAGTAGATGTGGTGGTGAAGTCTTTATCATTTCAGATCTGTAAGTTTCAACCTGTATTTCAAATGCACTTAGTGCCTCATGCATTCTCTCACTTACTCATGATGTTGGCCTTCTCATATCATGTGCAATTTAGTAACCAAAAGCTCTCATATCTGTGAATCGGTGTTTAAATCACCAGAAATTTTGTTCTCCGGTGACAACTTTTCTGTTTACCCTTTCCATTTCATAATTCTGTTGTGTGCTCACTCATTCCTACACTCTTGTTACCATGTTAAAATTATTTTCACAGTTTGATGATTGCATCGTGTGATCATTATATGACCGGGTATGCCACCAGCCAAAATTTTTTGCAGTACCACACTAGTGGCTACCCTGTAAACAGTCTTATCTTTTGTAAGAAATCATTGCAATTTGTGACTCTCCAACTAGATTCATGTTCACTTATACTTGCCACAACTCCTCTTTGTGTTAGTAAATATTATATTTATTGGTTCAATATCTTTAATTTTGTAGTCAATAGTTTCCATTTTTCTTAACAAATTGTGTCCCCGGGTACTTCTACCATAAACGTAAGGTGAGCATCTCTGACAACCTCTGGGCTTTATTATGTGTTTCCTTAATGGGTAACAGATGAACTTTATCAAGTAGCCTAATCACATCATGGGGGTAAACGATCATTTTTGGTTGATTTGGGGTGGTAGTCTGCAATTAAATTCACATTTACTTACCCAAGGAATACTGGTAGACCGGTGTTCATGCCAGTCCCTGCACAACCGTCATTAACTGTTGAAGCTGCCACTTCTTGAAAACTGGGAGGCTCGATGCCATCCGCTATAATTTTCAACCATGCCATTTCTTGTGAGATCAGAACGTAGGACAACTTTTCACATAATTAATGACCCACCATTGCCTTTTGTAAGAATGGAAATGCATGGGAAATATTTTGTAAAAATGATTATGGTATTCAGCTTCTTTGGTGTAAGAAAAAAAATACTCAGTTGAGTGATGACCACAGTACACAGCAATTATGTTCTATATTTTAAAATTTTGTAAAACTTTTTTTATTAACTGCAGTATAGCACATTTGCTAATGTGAATTTTCTGTCAGCTTGTGGGTTTTGTTCACAAAAATTTTCGGTATTCTAGCAGCAGGGCACGAGTGCTGTGTGTGCAGCATGTCATAGGCATAGGCAGGGCTCAGTCGTGTTTAGTAAATGAGAACTATGAGTCAGACTAGGCAACTAAGAAATATGGAGACAGTTATGGCATTGATTCACATGGAATCAGATAATGTGGTGAGTGGAGTGGAAATAGTTACTGACAGGGATCTATCTCAGGTAGGCGATAGCAATAATCAAGGAAAAACCCTACTGGATTCAGTGCTTGATCAGGCAGCAGGATTTCCAGCCACAATGGATAGCCAAGGGCATTATGTTTCACAGGGAGATACACAAGGTTTGGAACTCAAACTGTTGCACTTAACTGTAGCACCCATAACAGTGACAGGAGCTTCTTCTAGTTTGAGGCGATGTTCAGTCAGATCCTGCAGTTTGTGGCTAATAAATTGTTACAAATTAGGCAGTTATAGGCTGACACGTCAGAACAAATGAAGCAGGTCATAGCTGCTAGCAAAAAACAAACTAAGATGATAATGGAACAAGTCAGGCAAGAAGTCAACATGGCCACAGAGACGATCTGGCAACAAGTAGACCAGCAAGGCAAGGAATTAAAAACAAATTACAAAGAATTTCAGAACAAAAAACAAATACAACTGAACCAGCAAGTCTAGTCTACATAAAAAAATTAAAATATATTAAAAACAAAGATTCCAAGACTTACCAAGCGGGAAAGTGCCGGTAGACAGGCACAATAAATAAAACACACACAGAATTTCTGGCTTTCGCAACAGACGGTTGCTTCTTCAGGAAAGAGGGAAGGACGAAAGGATGTGGGAAAAACTAAAAAATGCTCATCAGTTACTGAAATTGTCGAACCAGGAGCAAATGCACCAACATTTGGAACAGAAATTTGTGGAAGTAAACAAGCATCAGGAAGCACAGGGAAATAATCTACAGGATGCAGTCAAATGCATTGATGAGGTGGAACAGGCAGTACGCTCCATACCAGATGCCACTGAACAGAAAGTCAGAGAGGTACTGCAGCAGAGAGACAGGCAGCCCAGTAAAACACCTCCTGAACTGATTGCTGAAACTGTAGAAGTTCACGAGCACTTTCAATTTAAGCAAATGCAAAAAATCATGAACAGAACATGCCAGCAGTGGGAGGAGTCAGTCTCTGGGGGACTAAATAATCAGCGTCTCCAGGAGCCACAGACATCAGGTGCCAAGGCAGGCACCTGTGCGGTCATGTGCAGGGTCTCTTCAGTATCTGAAGATACACTCAGCAGTGACCACAGCAAGTCACCACCCAGAATGTGAATTTAGTGCCCCCTTAAACTGCCGCCTTGGCAGATACCTCAGGGGTGGAATGTTTCCTCAAACACGACGGGGTGTCTGCATCTGGTTGAGGGATAGTATCAGCCACATGCAGCACCTGGAACCTGTCTGTCAGATTAACTGGGAAGACCCTACATTCGGCTCCCTGTGATGTCTTTCACCACCTGCCATGCCCCAAGGCGACCTCCCACTACTGCAGATGAGGGGTCAACCTAAATGTGAGCAGTGACTGGGCTGGCCACCATTGCAAACTGATCGGTGGACTCACAAGTAGTGCTGGATGTGCATTGGATCCCCAGGGCCAGTCCACAACAGTTATGCCCATCCACTGCAGCCTCAAGCTGTGTAACCAAAGCCAACACAGCCTCAAGCTGAGAGCAAAGTGTCACTGACTCTGTTCACATCCACACACAGCAATCACAGTCCCTATCCATATTAAAGACTTTGGTAAACTACACTACAAAGAAACAAACAATTATCGACATGAACTGCAAAACTCTGCTGTAGAGACGGACAAAAAAAGCCAGGACTGTGTCTAATAAATTAGATTAACATGCAGAGTTTCAAAAACTAAACTACCAAAACACACAGGTGTGATAAATAATTCGCTCCTAGTTAGGAACTCAAAAAACATCATAAAAAAGGTTTACCTTCTGAAAAAATGAAAACAGGAAACTGAATCTATTTAAACTAAGGGTCCAGGAAAAGAATGAGTTAAATCCATTTTTTCTTTGTTATAGATTTCACCAGATTGTGAAAGTATGGAACAGACCCAATATTTCCTACTGTAGTAAGTAGGAAAAAGCAACCTCAGTCATACTGAATCTGAGATTTGAAAAAATGCAGAACAGGGAAAGAGAGGGCTCAGTTCATCTGAAACAGAGAAAGAAAAGGCTTAGTCTATTAACTGCTGGTCTTCAAATAATGATATAGGTTACAGCCCTGATAAACAGCATTATCAACACATTGTTGTAATTATGTGGATTGTTGGCACATTAATCTGTTCTGTGCAGGCCTTTGTATAGTGCACTGAAGTGTCTGAAATTTTGCAATAATACGGATGTGGAACATGAGCTATTAAGTGATGCCTTTAGTGGAAGTACAGGTGGAGGTCGGCAACTAATGAAGACAAGAAAAAAGCATAACTGCTTATTTAAGGAACACAGCAAGATTAATTCAGATTAATTCAATGTCTCATGAGGTGAGAGAAAACTTCAGTTGTAGGCTACAATGCTTTGACAACGTGCCTGAAGAGACAAGACAAAGTATTTTAAAAGAAATCAACTTAATGGAATCTGTAGATTTGCAGAATGCTTAGCTATGTTGACTCAATACTGTACTTCCCATAAAGCATAGAAGTCCTAGGAAAGATGAATGTGAAGCAAGATTTAACAATGCATCCTACAAGTGAAGAGTGCAAGGACAAATAGTGGATGTGGGGACTAATTGTAGTTTGTAGTGAGGCATTAATGGCAATGCGCAGCATATCAACAAATAAGATTCAATAGTTATTGTCTAGTCTTTGAACCACTGGGAAAGCCCTTATTAATAAGAGAGGGGAACATGGGAACAGGCCCTGGAAATTAAGTGATGAAAAAGTTAATACCTGTAAGCAGCATATTGCCTCCTTTTGGAGTAGAAATAGTCATCATGGGTTAAAACATACAAGTAAAGTGTACCTATCTGAGGAACTAGGTATGAGTAAAATGTTCAATTTATTCAGAGGGGGTCACACAATGTTTAAGCAGTTTTATGAAACATATACACACATGTTCAATACTAACTTCAATATTTCCTTTGGATATCCCCACAAAGATTCATATAGTACCTGTGACAAATATACACTCAAAGTGAAATGCCTGGAACTGAAAAAACAAAGATGCACTGAAGTATTAGAAACAAAAGATACTGAGACTGAATTGAAGAATTTGGAAACTTTATACAACAATTACAAACTACAAGACAGCACATTTTATAATAAAAAGAAAAAAGCTAAGAAGGGAAGTTTAAAGACATGGAAAACGAAGCTAGATGTATGGATTTTTGGAAAGAGTTTGCGTCTGCCTAACATTACAAGTAACATTGTGTACTATGAATGGCAATTATCTATATTTGCTTTCAACACACACTGTTTATCAAATGCACATAGTTAATTTTTCATGTACCTTGAATGTGTTACCAGAAAAGCAAGTGACGAAGTCTACTCAATGATTCATACATTTTGTTAAAAATTATCTTTGCATGGTCATGAAATATCTGAACATATTTTGTAATTCATGTTCTAGCCAAAATAAGAACCACACACTTATTCAATTTTTTCTCAATTTAGTTACAGTAAAGAAAAGATTTGATGCTTTAAGAGTAATGTTTCCAATAAGAGGACATTATTATTTGGAATGCAATAAAAACATGGGAATTATAAACAAGATAGCTCGTATAGAAGTTCCCAAAGATGGACAGAGGTGTGCCCTTGTCAGCTTGGTCAAAGACTTCACTGTTTGATGTGGTTGAAGCTAATCTGGAACATTTTGCCAATAGAATGCATTCCTGAATCCCCTGTACAGGCTGAAGAGTCCCTTTTTCTACATGTCTGCTTAAAAAACTAGTCATACACAGAACCCACCCAAGGCTTGTAAAATTCAGGGTGACTTTAATGGATCATGGGAGGCTGCTGTTCTGAAATCAGCTCATCTAGCTGAAGGATCCAATGAACTAGAGTTTGATTTACCCAAGTTTTATTATATCGGTAAGACTGTAAGATACTCTCCAAACCTTGTTGATTTTTTTAACTGTGATACAGTTTCAAATTGTAAAACGTTCTATTTCATATTTTTATACCAACTACATATCTTTCATCAGAAACATCTGGATCTGCAGGTTTTGAAAAACTTTTGTGGGGCAGAAGAACAAGAATATTATGACAGTCTTCCCGTTGCCTAAAGTTCTTATAATTAGAACAGGTAATCTTGAACTGATTTTTGAATATTTTTGATTCTGACTTTAGTACTAACGGAATAAGCAGTGCTTATTCTACCTCGAATTCATGGACTCAGCTCCTCCTTGATATTGATCTGTTGCAGAATCTTACAACATACTCTGAGCTCAAACATAATGTGATATCTTGAAGAGAATGACCACCTCAATTATAACCAGCATATAAACATTAATCATGTGAAACCCAACTAGCACTTTTCTCAGATGACATACTGAAAACTTTGGATCAAAGCAGTTAGATAGATGCTGTATTTCGTGATTTCCAAAAACCATTTGGCTCAGTACCACATTTACGCTTATTGTCAGAAGTACAATCGTATGTGGTATCAAGTGAAATTTGTGACTGGGCTGAGGACTTTTTGGTAGCGAGGATGCATCATATCATCTTGGATGGAGAGTCATCATCAGATGTAGAAGTAACTTTGGGTGTGCTCCAGGGCAATGTGTTGGGACACTCGTTGTTCATGTTGTACATTAATGGACTTGCAAACAATATTAATAATAAAATCAGTCTTTTTGCAGTTGATGCTATTATCTACAACGAAGCAGTATCTGAGAGAATCTGCATAAATGGTCAGTCGGATATTGATAAGATTGCAATGTGATGCAAAGATTGGCAGCTTGCTTTAAATGTTTAGAAATGTAAAATTATGCACTTCACAAAACCAAAAAAATGTAGTGTCCTATGACTACAGTATCAGTGAGTCACAGCTGGAATTGGCCAACTCGTACAAATACATGGGTGTTACACTATATAGGTATATGAAATGGAATGATCATATAGGTTCAGCTATGACTAAAGCAGGTGGTAGACTTTGGTTTGTTGGCAAAAAGTGGGGATGTGTAATCATCTATCTACAAGGAGATTGCTTACAAATCACTCATGTGACCAGTTCTAGAATATTGCTCTAGTGGTGGGACTCATACCAGATAGTACTAACAGTGAATATTGAACATTTACAGAGAAAGGCAGCATAAATGGACACAGGTTTGTTTAATCTGTGGGAGTGTCTTACAGATGTACTGAAGGAACTGAACTGGCAGACTCCTGAAGACAGACGTAACCTATCCCGAGCAACTCTGTTCGTAAAGTTTCAAGAAATGGCTTTAAATGAATACGCTAGGAATGTACTACAACCCCCTATGTACCATTCTCAAAGGGATTGTGATGATAAGATTAGAACAATTACTGCACACATAGAGGCATTCAAACAATCATTCTTCTCACGCTGCATGTGTGAATGGAACAAGAAGAAACCGTAATGACTGGAACAATGGGACCTCTCCTCTGCCATGCCCCACAAAATGGTTTAAAGAGTAAAGATTTGAATGTAGAATAACACATTTAATAAGAAGTTCAGCTTGCCAGGGGACCTTTCCTGAACTTTTAAAAATAACTGTACGGGTGTATGAAAAGGGTACAGCCACTTACATAAATAATTATGGACAAATCCCATTGACTTCAACACTTGGCATGTTGCTTGAAAGAGTAATTGTAGACCAAATGGAACCCTCCTTCTGTAAATACAATCTATCATACAACTCAGAGCAAGGATTCTGAAACGGACGATTTACAACAACAGCAGTAGCAATTTTTTTTCCCATGAACTGCTGAACAGACTGGATAAAGGAAACAAAGTTATTGGTACTTTTCTAAATCATTTGATCCTGTGAATCATGCAGTGCTATTATGCAAATTATAAACTTATAGTATACAACGAGTAGCACTAAAATTCTTAAGTTCTTATCTCCGAGATAGAAGACAGTGTACTACACTAAGCTCTAATAATGAAAGTAAGACATTCATACAGTAAAGGCAGCATACAGAAATCTCATCTGTGGAGTCCCACAGGGAAGTATACTTGAGCCATTCTTGTTTCTTGTATATTTTAATGACACAACACAGCCACAAAACTTAGAACTAGTGAGCTATGCTGATACACCAACTATTAGCTGGGAACATACCAAGCAGCTAGCATTCCAAAACAACAAAGGAAACTTTGAAATGATCGCATAATATTTAACAATGAATAAACTTACATTGAATAAGGACAAAACCATAGTAATGAAGTTCTTGTTAAATTATAATAATGCTCATATTCAATAACTTTCTACAGCTGACACATCTGATAAACTGAAGTATTTTGATTGATGAACATCCCTTACGAAAAGAGCATATCAGCTACATCTGTGAAAAGGTTGCCAGTAATATTTTCTTACTTAAACATTTTGCGAATATAATATCTCCCTCCTCTCCTCTCCTCTCTCCCCCCCCCCCCCCCCCCCCCAGTCCTTAAACAAGTGTACTGTGATTTAACCCATTCTCATTTGCAATATGCGATTAATGTGGGGCAACCACAGTCTACATGGATAGGTTTTCCAGACTTCAAACAAAAGCAGTTAGGATAACAGTTAATATAAGGAGGCACTAGTCCTCTGGGGACTACTTCAAAAGTTATAGTTTGTGGCCAGCGACCACTTCTACAAATGTAACTAGTCCCTCAGCATTCCGAGATTGCAGCAGCTCATGTGCATGTACTCTGGCTTCATGTTTTCTTATCAAACTACAGTAGGAATGTACTCTGGATTCTGCTGGTGGCATATTGTGATGGACACCTGAAGTAAGATGCTGTAGGCAAACAATATCTCCTAATTGGCTCATTAATGTTGTTCCCTTTTTCCACACAGTGCTGAAGAATGGGTGTTGAATTATGTTTGTGGCATTGCCTGATATTTCTGTAATTACAAATCTGAGCATATCATCTGCTGAACCCAAAGTGTGCATGTAGATCATCTTTTGAGTGTGATGAATTTAATTCAAGAACAGTTTCATGTTCTCAACTGCATATATTCATCGTATGGCAATGATTCTGCGTCTGTGACGGTTAGCTGTGTATCTCACTGTAAAGTACTCTTGAAAGTTACATTTCAGTTGTCACTCCCATTTCGTGCTTCCCTGTTATATTGTCCTGCCAGGTAAAATGAAGCTCATATCAGGCCATACCACCTGCAGTTCCTGCAAATGATACCAAGTGATTGTTAGACAATGCCTGCCATTAATGAATACAGTATGCACTATCACCACTGCACGAGACATGCTGAGAACAGTATTATGTTTATGTATGAAAGTTTGTAAATACTGAGCCCCTGTCACATTAAGGCTGTACAATCAAAGTGAGTTTATATTCTTCATGGTGCACCTAATACTCAACTTGAAATAGTCACATAGAGCTCACAATCAAAGAACAAAATAAAGAAATGAACATACTGATAGGTTTGCATATAAAAACATTAGTCATTACCTAGAAAGTATTCACTTTCATGCACACAATGTTCAAACACATTTGGTTACATACAGTTGGAAGCTAACCGTCTTAGCTACCATTTTTGTCGTATGTAAAGTTAAGTTACTGCTCTGAAACATTCTTATACCAGATATGAATTTCATCAGTTACTGGTACTAAGTTAACAAAATATGTAAGAACAGTAGATCAGTTGCTATTATAATTCACTATGTTTGTTTGTAAATTTCTGTGCATTCTACCTACACTTGTTTTAAAAAACAGTGATGTATGCTCATCTTAGCTGCATCAATACATATCAATCTCAAAATTGTAGTACCTTTTCAGATTTTATTATGTAAATCTTAACATCAGCTGTCACTGAATTTCTCTCTCTTGTTCAACAAAGGTGATTTTTGTAAATAAAAACTTTTCTGCACAGTGCCAGCAAGTAAAATGTTTTCTTGATTGGATAATTCTTTGAAATAATGCCACAATTTCAGAGACCAATATACAGTGAGCTGACAAAAGTCATGTGATAATGATCTGCACATATACAGGTTGTTACAAAAAGATATGGCCAAACTTTCAGGAAACATTCCTCACACACAAATAATGAAAAGATGTTATGAGGACATGTGTCCGGAAACACTTAATTTCCATGTTAGAGCTCATTTTAGTTTCGTCAGTATGTACTGTACTTCCTCGATACACCACCATGATTTCATACAGTATACTCTACCTGTGCTGCTAGAACATGTGCCTTTACAAGTAAGACACAACATGTGGTTCATGCACGATGGAGCTCCTGTACATTTCAGTCTAAGTGTTCGTACGCTTCCCAACAACAGATTCGGTGACCGATGGATTGGTAGAGGCGGACCAATTCCATGGCCTCCATGCTCTCCTGACCTCAACCCTCTTGACTTTCATTTATGGGGCATTTGAAAGCTCTTGTCTATGCAACCTCGGTACCAAATGTAGAGACTCTTCGCTCTCGTATTGTGGATGGCTGTGACACAATACGCCATTCTCCAGGGTTGCATCAGCGCATCAGGGATTCCATGCGATAGAGGGTGGATGCGTGTATCCTTGCTAAAGGAGGACATTTTGAACATTTCCTGTAACACAGTGTTTGAAGTCACACTGGTACATTCTGTTGCTGTGTGTTTCCATTCCATGATTTATGTGTTTTGAAAAGAAGTAATAAAATGAGCTCTAACATGGAAAGTAAGCGTTTCCGGACACATGCCCACAAAACATACTTTCTTTGTGTGTGAGGAATGTTTCCTGAAAGTTTGGTCGTACCTTTTTGTAACACCCTGTATAGATGGTGGTAGTATCATGTAAACAAGGTATAGAAGGGCAGTGCTGTAATGATAGTTGAGGCTAGACAAATGGGACATTCCATTTCAGAAATCATTAGGGAATACACGTGGCATTTGGATCGAGTTAGCAGTGCTAACAGACAAGCAACACTGCATGAAATAACTGCAGAAATCAATGTGGGATGTATGATGAAATTATCCATTAGGACAGTGGAGAGTGAAGTGAAACTGGCCATTAATGTGCTATGGCAGTAGACAACTGAAGTGAGTGCCTTTACTAATAGCATGACATAGCCTGCAGCACCCCTCCTGGGCCATGACCATATCAGTTGGATCCTAGACCAAAGGAGAACCATGGCCTGGTCAGATGAGTCCGAATTTCAATTGGTAAGAGCTGATGGTAGGGTTCAAGTGTGCTGCAGACTCCACAAAGCCATGGTTAAAAGTTGTCAACAAGGCACTGTGCAAGCTGGTGGTGGCTCTATAATCGTGAGGGCCGTGTTTCCATGCAATGGACTGGGTCCTCTGGTCCAGATGACCCAATTACCGACTGGAAATGATTATGTTCAGCTACTTGTTCGTAAACAATGGAATTTTTATGCAAGACAATGCACCACGTTAGTGGGCCACAATTGTTCGTCACTTGTTTGAAGAACATTCTGGATAGTCTGAATGAATGATTTGGCACCCAGAACATCTGACATGAGTTGTATTGAACATTATGGAGCATAATCGAGAGATCAGTTCGTAAACTAAATCCTGGACTGGAAACAATTGCAGAATTATGGATTACTATAGGGAGAGCATGGCTCAAAATTTCCGCAGGGGCCTTCCAATTTTTGGTTGGTCTATGCCACACTGAGCTGCTATATTACACCAGGCAAAAGGAGGCCCAATATGACAGTAGCAAATGTTCCATGACTTTTGTTACCTCCGTGTAAGCTTTCCATAGGTCGTATACTTGTACATGCACTGAATCAAAATCTCTGAGAATATGTTGGTTAGGATTCAGCGAGAGGTTGGCAAAAGGCACGAATATCTGGACTGACCAAGAGTCAGATGAATGCATAGTGTGTTGGCTGACCTTCAGAAGAGCCAGAAAAATAGAAAATATATGTACAGAGTCAGAATTTCATAAAGGCCAAGGCCTCTCATGAGCTTTAGTGCCGAAGAAGAAGAAGAAATACACTAATCAAAATATGATAACTGTTTCTGCTTATACATGATGATGATGAATCACAGTTTCTAACTTTTTGCTAAATAACATTCTGTAATTCCTGTATGGAATAATGGTAATATTAGGAGGATAGATTGCTACTCACCATGTGGCAGAGATGTTGAATCACAGACTGACCCTGGCAGCCAGAGACAGCAGTCGCATGTGAGAGCTACATTTATGTGAATTTGTAAGTGTATGTGTCATTTCAGAAGGCCCTCTGGCCCAAGGCTAATGTGGTTTGTAGCCTTTTGTTGTGCCTGTCTGTGACTCAACAGCTATGCTATTTGGTGAGTAGCAATGTATCTTTTTCATAATATTGTCAATCCGCAGCTTCTAATTTTTGTGTCAGTCCCCCTCAAATTTTCTCAGGCGTCTCTAAAAATGTATCGTCAGCACAATATTATCACTGTCACATGTTGGGAAAACAGGTGTTGTTGAGCTTCATCATGCCATGAATAATTGTGATATGTGGGTGGTTTCCATTGTTTTAATCCTGCTGCTGATGTCCAACACCAATGTTCATTACTCACCTGTAGTACTTCCATACTTTTGCTCCGGGGCCGCAATACCATACTGCATCTACCACCAACTCAATTCAATATTATATTATATAAAGCCAAAAACATAACTACATGAATTATTAAGTAAATTCCATCCTATAGTATAAACTGTTATTACACGCTAAAGTCTTTCACTTTCAGGCAGTATTTTTTAAACAATCCAAAGATACAACATAAGTAAAACAAGCATAATTCATTTTACTACATTGTCAACTTTTACAATAGAACAAAAATACAGTATTTCTCCTCTATCTTTATATATTTACATAATTAACAACTCTAAAACACACAAAAGTTATGTTTATTGTTTTATTTTACTTCTGTGGTCATATACATTAGCAGTCTTTAGTTTTATCATTAGTCCAGCTTCAGGAACTAACTCAGGAATGTTACAATTACACATTCAAAGTATAACACACTGCAACTCTACTCTTGTGAGTGCAGTAATCCAGTAAGTGTTAAGTGTATTATGAAGTGACTTACATTCTCATTACTTCGTGTGTGAGTCAAATAAATAGGTTAAGTCTGATGCTAGACATATGAGAAACAAATCATAAATACTCAAAGAAACATGTTTCCACAGTACACAAAATTTCTACCTTTAATGAGTTATCAAAGTGTTTAATTTATGTAGCCAAGAATATCATGTTAAATGGGGAATTACAGAGTATGTTTTTTTTTTCATAAAGTTATCTAAAAATAATAAAACTGATCCAAATGTTTTGAAAATATGATACTGCTCCCAAATATATTTTTTTCCATTAGAACTGCAAAGCTTCTTGATAATATTTTACTGAGAGAATAATGCATCTATGGACAATATGGGAGGAGCATTGTAAGTGCACTTGCTTTAAAATCTATCTCAATTAGCTTACTTATGTTTCATCATATTATTATATCATCTGTTTTTCAACATACTGCATAACAGTATTGGACCAGAACAACTAAGATATAAACTATTTTAGTGACATTCATTGTTTATTGGCTATGGACGTTCATAAATTTTAGAAAAAGGTCAACAATATATCTTCATCAACCATTTTCAAGAGGAGTTGAATGTGGGAACCTTCTTGTTTTGTATCATCACTCAAGATCAACAGAACTTTGAATGAGCAGACCCTGCACAACTTCAAATAAGAAATTTCACTTATTATACAAAGCGTTCATAAAAATAACTTAGTTTATCATAATCTGCCCCCTAAACACTGATGCATGAATTAGCTTTATTTGGTGCAGCTTTTCCCCCTGACCTCTTTCAACAAGATCATGAGGCACATTTAGCAGATCTTTCAATGAAATAATAGTAATTTACATCACTATTACATGGTTCACAGCAGTGGGGGGAGGGGGGGGCCTGAGGGGTGGGGCAAGTGGTGGGAGTAAAGGGTGTGCAGGGTCTCAACTCTGACTTATCCGCAGGGTAAGTCAAATTTATCGAAGCCATATAAGGCCAGTATGATGTAGTCTCATAGTATTATATGTTAACCTTGGCATGTGCCAAGTACAGTGACTGAAATATTGATGCAATTATGTACCATACATTCTCAATGATATGATGAAAGAATGGCTTACCATGAGAAAGAACCACTGAGGTTTGGACATACCACCCCCACCCCCATTTAAATAGTATCGCAGAGGAAAAGCACCTGAAACATGATATGCATCTCAGCATAATTACCCTTTGTCTTTTTCTAACATTAAACATATCTGTCCCACATTGTTGCCCACATACTCTCCCCAGCCAACAGAATATCCTAGCGTGTTCTGATGAGACTCCCACTCCAAACACCTTCCTCCCATATGTCTCATCTGTGAAAGAAACATACTTTTAACAATTATCCATGCAACTGTCCATTGTTCTCTATTCCAGTCCTGTCACTAGCGTATCTCAATAGATAATCCCACTACTGGAAGCAGTTCTTTTACACAGCAACTGCAATGTTATTGCTGTACTACTTTCTGTGTAAAATGACTACCCTGTTGCTGCTCAGAAGAATGTGGAAAGCTGCTCTTCTGAACAATGACTTATTTCTACACCTGCTTCATCTCTAATACTATATGCATCCTCTTGCCTTCAATGAACTGCATCTTCTCTGAAGTGTTCAGGAAACTTTTATACCAGTGTATCTTTTAGTTGCACAACACTCCTGGTCTCAATCTCTGCTCATCCCTGTAGTCACTTTCCTCTATTCCCTGTCTGTCATTATTGTTGCCCTCCACCCTTTTGTATCTTTTATCCCAGTCCTAATCCTTCATCTACCCTGTCCTCCGGCCCCCCTCCTAAACATCCACATTAGCTCCAAATACCCCTTTGTCCCCTACATTAGAATCTTTTCTATTGTCTTTTACTCTGCCCTCCTTCAGGTAACTACCACCACCTCTCTTTTCAGCTGAGAGAATGCTCTTTAGCTTTTGCCTATTGAAATTGGTGTTTGTGTGTGTGTGTGTGTGTGTGTGTGTGTGTGTGTGTGTGTGTGTGTGTGTGTGTGTGTGAAAGGGGGGGAGGAGGGGGGGGAGGAGGGGGGAGGAGGGGGAGGAGGGGGGGAGGAGGGGGGCAGAGCAGGGAGGGTTGGAGGGGGGGGGGGAATTATTATCAGCAAAATAATCCTCGAGTACAATGGCTATCTTTCTTATCTTCATCATTTATATTACTTCCTATATTTCCCTTACAGTTTGTCTTTTGGCAGCTTACAGCTGCCATACTTGGAGATTCTTCACTGAAGCAGAGTAGGGTACATTTTTAGAACTGTGGTGTACTCCGTCTAAGATCTGTACATGTGTGATAATCATACATTGCAAAGTAACAAATGAATGAAGTTTTATAATGAAGAAAAATACAAAATATTCAGTGCTCAAGAAATTGACTGTTCTGAAAATTCAGCACTCCAGACCAGCTGGCATGCTGAAAGAAAAGGGGAAACACAACAGTAACATTTCTCATTAGGTAGTCTGCAACCAGTACAATGAGCATCATCTATTTGGCCTTGGAACACATTTAACACATTTGTACTGTACTCATGCACTTGCAGGAACTATGATTTCCTGAACTCTATGAACAATCATAGACATCACTTCAGTCACCAAAAAAAATAATTAACCATACAGAAAAGGTAAGTTCATATTAACAGGATGTAATACATAGTCCTTGAAAGTATGAGAAGTACTTTTAAACACAACATAAAAAATAATACCAACTAGATAACTGCTTTCATTGCAACTACTTCAGTCACAATCTTAAAAAGCAGCCACTGAACAGTTTCTATATAAAATTTAGCTTCACAGCCATGGTAAAAGAAAAAAAAAATCATAAAAATTCTTGTCTGCAAAATAATTTATCTTACTGCCATTACAACATGACATTTCATTGTTTCAGGAACATATAGATGCTACAGAATGGAACCACATTTGAGCTACCTGGTAACTCTCATTGACGCACAAGAAATAGTCATTTCTTGGAAATTTTGTGAATCACACTTTTTTATCTAGACAGTAACAGTAAAGCTTCAGATGAGCATCTGAAATGCACCTACTTTGATTGGCATAAATATTTAGCCTGCTTATTTGTCCTGTGAGACTGAAAGATGCTGGATCTTTGTGGAAGTGTCTGACAGTTGCTTCAAACAGTCCATCACCAGGTGTAGTCTGAAACACAACTACGTAGTCCACATGATCCATTTCTGCTTTAATATCGAGATCATTGCTTTTCCCTTCAACTACTCGTTTCAACTTCAAATCAGCACAAAGTTTCACTTTTCTCTCCTTGTTTGCAGCATCTAACATAGACTGCAGCTCAGAAAGTGCATATTTTGCACAAGCCTGCATGGTAGTATCTTTGGTAGACACCGTCCTGTACTCTGTGCATGCACACCAGTGAGGCTGAATACCTGCATCCTTACATTTCCTATCATAGGGAATTTCCCTGAAGAGACTGTTACACGTTGGGCATTCGAGACTTGCATTTTTGACACTCATTTCACTGTCTGTCCTTCCTGCCCTTTCAAGTACGTCTCTCAGAGTCGCATGAACATCAAAAGGTGACGTTAGTCTGTTGCTGTTTGTGACAATATTCTTATAGGCATCAGGGTAACTACTCCTAAACCAAGGAGGTATCCAGAAATACAGGAAGGGAAGTCTGTCCTCAAACCAACCAACAACTGTTTCTCGTATCTTCCCAAAGCGCATTCCGTGATCACTGAAAAAAAGTACAAGTGTATTGTTCAGAACACCACTGTCTGTCAGCTCTTGAAGGAGGTACATGATTTTAATGTCCATAGCACTAGGGGTGTTGAGGTTATCGTGACTAAAATTGTTCACCCAAAAGAGTGCAAAATATGAGGCATTCTGAAAAACAGTTGCGAAATCTACTGCATACCTAAGAATGTGTTCTGAAACAGAAAGAGACCCGGCACATGTAGCTGACTGATCAGTAGATTTAGATTTCAGTTTCTTGTTTGTGGCAAGGAAAAAGGGTCGAAGATAGTAGTCTGTAGGTTGATGCTTGAAGCCACCTTTCTGGTAGTTGAATGTGCTAATAAATACTTCATCTTCAGCGTAAGCAGTTATGTATCCTTGTTGATGAAAATCCTTCCAGATAAGAGGGATGTCATCCATTGGTGTTTCCTTTGTCTTGCAACATACTTTCTTGACCTTTTCATAGCTCAGCCCAGTCAGAAGAGCTATCAGATTTGGAAATGTGTTGTCTCCCACCTGGAAAAGAAAAACCTCTTAATTGCACCAAATTTTCAGTCTCAATTAATCAATTAATATGCAGGGATGATACGAATTCTTATAGGCATTCATTCTTTGTTGAATACCATCAGTCTCCTTCACATGTCTCAGATACTTTCCTTTCCATTCATGTAGGGAGCACAGTAACAGAGATAATTAGCATGCACAGAGACATTTAAGTGGACTGATAAGTTGGAGGCACCAGAATATGATTTCTGAAACTTAAGGAGGCTGCCATAGGATAAAATAATGATCTGCTTTCAAGCATCTGCTAACTCCAGTTTTTTAGCATTTCCATGGTGATCTCCCCTACATCAAACCAATGACAACCCCTGCCACCCTTCTATGTACTTGTTCAATGTTACCTACCTATAAGCCCTACAAGGTAGGTGTCCCCACATTTCTGCAATTTTCTAAGATGAGACAAACCTGTCAGTGAACCCAAGTTTGGATGGTATTTAAGGAATCATCTGCATGCACTTTTACAGTGTGGTTTCACCAGATGCACACATTTATTGTCCGAGTTGACACAATGAGTACGGATTAGAAATGTACGCATATTAAACAAGTACCTACAAATTTAAAGAAAAAATGGGTTCCTTAAGGCAATGATTATGTCAACTGGAATATGGGGTGCAGGATACACAAAGTGAAGAACAAGACAACTTCCTTATTATCTTAACTGATCTCTGAGGAAGAGACGGATGTGTGTTCACAGCACTGTGCATCGTTTTTGTGCCACCCATCTCACCCAGTGTTCCTGGACACGTCTTTGAAGATTCCATGCCATTCCCAGTCAACTATAATCCCTTCTGAGAATCCTAAAAATCAATCTTCTACCACTGCCCTTATTCAAGCAGTATTTTTCTACATCACTAGCTCTCACACTCTGTATCACAGCCTTCTATAGCTTTGCAACATTTGGTAAGTATTTTAGTATCAAAAAAACTACTTTATCTAATTAGGTAACATGGCACTGAGTGTAGATTGGCAGAATACTAGGTCTGAACAAAAGTACAAAAAGAACAAGGAAAAGTGTACAATGTGTAATAGTATCATGAGTACGTGTGGTTTTTTGTGCTATATCATCATAAAAGTAATAGAAAAGAGCAACGAAGCCAGAAGAAGATTTAAAGAAAACCTCACACATGGAGCGTCCACATCGTCATACGACAAATCAAGTGAAATAATACGTTTGGACCCTTTCATCTGCGAGAGACGTTCAGAAAAAGGTGTAATGTGTGCGGTATGTACAACTGTGTTCCATTATAAATGTGTAAATACAGATCCAAAACATATGATTTGGTTCTGCTCAAAATGTCTCACAGATGATTTAGTTCACAAACTTAATGGAGAAGACTGTTCGAACGAAATTATCTCAGTGTTATTGGAGGAGATAAAGGTTTTAAAACATGACTAACAAAGGCACGCAACAGAACGCAAGTAAATCATATGATAAATTTCATTCAGATACAAGAACTTGTAACAACACCAAAAGAAGTTATAGTGTTTAAAAATACTTCCAACCACAGAGAATGAAGTCAGCAAAACAATTCAAAAAATAAAAATTAAGTAGGCTTAGCTGAAGTACCAATGTGTGTACTGAAACAATGCATGGGGATTACACAAGGCCCCTTAACAAATATAACAAATGAATCCTTCACATCAGGGACATTTCTGGAGCAGTTAAAACAGGCAAGAGTTGCACTTTTACTTAAGAAAGGTAATGCAGAAGACACAGAAAATTACCAGCCCCTTTCTCTGCTGTCAGCAGTCTCAAAAATAATAGAAGAATTTATGAAAGACAGATTAATGAATTACCCAAATAAATACAATCTTTTAAGTGAATCACAGTTTGGTTTCTGAAGTGGCAAAAATACGGAGTCACCATAGTAGAATTCACGAAAGTTGTACTTTATGCTCTTGATAAAGACGGGTGTGTCACAGACATATTTTTGGATCTTTCTAAGGTGTCTGATACATTTGACCATAAGACTCTATTAAATAAATTAGAAGCTTAGGAATAAGAGGGGTACATAATGACTGGTTTCGATCATACCTAACAGATAGGGTAGAAAGCGTAGAGATAAGACATACTTCAAATAGATCTAAACATTTACTAAAACACTTATGGAACCAAAATACATTAATGTAGGGGTTCTGCAGGGTAGCATATTAGGACCAATACTATTCCTGATATACATCAATGACTTCCCCAGTAGTGTTAACCATGGTGAAAAATTACTGTTCGCTGATGACAGCAATATTATAGTCACTGAGAAAAGAAAAGCACTCCTTGCCAAGAAAGCAAATGAAACTCAAGGAAGTTTATGATTGGTCAATAAGTAATAAAGTGACATTGAACATAAAAAAATGCCATGAATTTCAGTGTGAAGAGAAAAAATGACAATGTTAAATTAAATGTAGATGGTGCCTCTAAAGACTGTAACAGAAGCAAAATTTCTAGGAATGAATATTGATTCTCAGTTTAAGTGGTGTGAACACACAAAGGTACTTGCAAACAAAATATCATCAGCATGTTATGCCCTTAGAATCCTATCGTCAGTGTGTAACATGCAGTGTCTTTTAGTTACATATTATTCATATGTACTCAATTCTTAGCTATGGAATTCTTTTTTGGGGAACAAATGCACAAAATATGAACACAATTTTCAAACTCCAGAAAGAGCCATAAGAATAATAAACCAAAAATACTAGTCGAACTCATTGTAAAGATCTGTTCAGAACATTGGGGATTTTAACTGTTCCATGTGAATACATTTACCAGTCAAACATCAAAAGTAACATTGGTTATTACTGCTCAAACAGCTCTGTCCATGACCATGCAGCAAGACAGCAAGAGATAGACTCAACTTACATTTACCAAGAAAAAATAAACATAAAACTCAAAACAGCATTTTCTACCAAGGAATAAATCTGTACAATAAATTGCCAAAAGAGATTAAAGAAATTGCCAAAATACACTTATTTAAAAAGTACCTCTTACGCAATACATTTTATACATTGAAGGATTACTCAGCTAAAACAGAGTAGGGCGTTTGATAAAGAATGTTATACAAATAAATAATAATTATTATTATAATTATAATTATAAAATATCCAACATTCCACATAACACATTTACTTTGTTTTTTTTTTTTCCTCCTTTTTTTTCCTTTCTAGACACACTTACCCCCACTATGCACAATACTAATACCTCTTCCTCTTTCTGACTCATTATGGAGGGATGCTGACTCAGTTTTTCAGGATAGCAAATGGATGCAAAGTTGCAGTACAGAAAATGGCCCAGAGATCACGTGTGTGTGTGTGTGTGTGTGTGTGTGTTGTGTGTGTGTGTGTGTGTGTGTGTGTGTGTGTGTGTGTAGTCTTATGAAACAATGTGTGTATAATCTGTGCAGTGACTAATAGTGAGAGATGAGGGAACAACATGGCATTACATTATTTAATAAGTTATTTGTATTGTATTTTATAGCAGGAGTAAATCTAATGACTGTCTTTAACCAGAAGTCTGTAAATATATGTGTATACAAATTACTTATTTCATATTGGTCTAAATTTGTAAATACTTTGACATTTCCCATATCCTGTAAAAAGATATCTACAGATAACTAACTAACTATGAGAGAGGTGGCAAAAATGGCGTCATATACATTTTATACGAAAGAGAGCTCAATTTATGGTATGAAAAATTCATCCCGTCATAAAAACAGCCAAAAACACAATATTGGAGTGGAAATGTGATACTGGTAACAGCAGAGAGTTACCAAATACACCAATTTCTTAAAAAAAAAAAAAAAAAAAACCAATAAGACGTCCAAAGTACACTAAGTGCTGATTCTGCAAGAGAAAATGCTACTTCAAACATTCAGATACCTAAACCAGCCATTTCTGCACCCCTGAAGACTCGCAAACTATAACAACATGTACCTATGTCACAGCAAAAAATCCGTGATCACTTGATGAAACTTTATATTCTAGCCAATAGCCATGGACGTGGAATCGGCTCACATGTTAATGAGACAGCAGTTGTGAAAGCCATGAACTTTGTCAAGCCAGGAGCGCCCCTCTCAGAAATAATGAATGCTATCCATTATAAAAAAAATTATGGAGTTATCTTCAGGAGACTTAATAGCTCTGTTTATCAGCTCAAATGATATATACAGAAAAAAAAAACATCCACAGCTTGCTCAAAATTAAGGGAACAACTGCTTCATATGTCACACACAAACACTCTGTGACCATTCCCCACCGCTATGATTTGGCACATTGGTCTTGTGTAAACAAGGAGATCAGAGATGCCAACGATCTTCTTTCTGATATATGCAAGCATTTAAAAAATGTTGTTGATGATGATGATGATATTAGCAACGTTGGGCTCCGGTTTCACACGTCCCATGGCCTTCACTGGAACAGTCTAGGGAAGGAAATTGTGACACAGAAATTATTGGAAAAAAAATCAAGAGGCACCTGCAAATATCTGCAACAGAAACACCAGTATCAGTAAAATCACCAAAGCCAGTTGTAGCAAGTACAACACAAATGACAGTAGCAGCAGTACCACCACCACCAACAGCAACAGAAGAAGAAGAAGAAGAAGAAGAAGAAGAAGAAGAAGAAACAGCAATAACAACTAAACCTACATCAACAGCAGAAGAAACATCAGTAGCTGAGGAAAAACCAACATCAGTTACAGCAGCCACACCTCCAGCAGAAACAGTGTCAGTAAAAAAAAGCAAACACAGTCACTGTACGAGAAACCATGTTACTGACAGCACCAACAGCAGTAGTCACTGAACTTCCAACAACAGTAACAGCTGATCAACACTGCCTGAGGAGCAGCCAAAGGCCAAGTACAGCTGCTACACTTTGTGATGATTTTTTTATAGCACCAAATGAAGAAAGGGAAGAGATTATGACAAATCATCCTGAAAAATTGCAGATAAGTGTCAAATATCAACAACAAACCAGCACTTCACTTCACTAGGTATTGACAAAATAACAAATACTTGCAGAACTTTCAAGATAATGAGTCAAAACATTCAGTGTCTCAGAAATAAAGTGTTAGAACAACGCTGTAGAGATCTCTTGTATTTGTCTATCAGAACACTGGTGCAGGGTCAGTGAATTAAGTCTTATATTTATAGGCAATTTGAATTAGCATCTCATTATTGGTGCAGTGTTTGTAAAAATGGTGGAGTATGCATATACACTAGGGCTGGGCTGCAGTATAAAGTTAGATCTGAAACATACCATCTAAATATCGAGGAATTTTTTTAATCCTATGCAATAGAGCTAAAATCTGAGAAGAAGCATAAAAAACTAGTTGTCATATCAATATACAGGTCACCACTAGGTAACAAAAACATATTTCTTAAAAATTTGGAAGCAGTGCTAATCATCTTTCATAACAATGAAGTGAACTTATTACTATGTGGGGATTTTAACATCAACCTGTTAATTGAAAATGAAGAAAAAAAAAAGAGAGCTTTTGAGTATCCTAAACATCTTTCACATGAAACCACTATTCACGGACCCCACTAGAATAATTAGTCATCTTCGTCCCTATTACATAGTATCTTTGCAAATATCAAAAATGATGTTACTGAGGCACAAAACACAAACTTAGATCTTTCAGACCACAACACACTAGTATCATGCATACATTCTTCTGTACCTGAGGTGGTTAAATACAAGAGGGAATATAAAAGGCACTTCCACCCAGAAAAGGCTAATATTTTTATTCAATCATTAGCAAAAGAAGCCTGGGAAGATGTATACTCAAAATCATCAACTGATGAATCATTCATTCAATGAATTTTATAATACTTTCATGTCCATATTTGAGATGCGTTTTCCAAAGAAACTGACAAGAATTAATGTCATGCCAAGAAACAGCAGACAGTGGATAACACCTGCTATCAGAGTATCCAGTCAAAAGACAGAACTTCTCAATCAACTGAGAAAAGACAACCAAGATAAACACTTTGCAGAATATGTTAAGACATATAAGAAAATTTATAAGAAGGTAATTGAAACAGCCAAGACAGTGCACAATGACTAAGTAATCATAGGGACAGCAAACAAGTCGAAAGCAATATGGAATATAGTAAAAAAGGAAAAACAAAAGTGTTAAAAAGCAAGATGACATTGCATTAAAAGATGAATCGTCCTGTGTTACTCAGAAATGGTACTCTAGTAAATTACATAAATGATCATTTCACAAACACTCCAGTCAATCTGAGTAAAACTTTTGCTGGAAATAGTAGTACCACAGTTCAAAGAGAGCAAAGTGATAATTCAATATTGCTATGTCTCACAAATAAATTAGAAGTTCTTAAGATAAAAAAAAAAACACAATGAGGAATTAAATGTCCTCTGGAAATGACGAGGTACTAGGTTCAGTCATAATTAAATGTGCTAGTGTCATAGCAGAACCACTCTCACATATCATAAACATATTATTAACAGAAGGAGCATTCCCACAAAGAATAAAAATTTCAAAAATAAAACCGTTGTATAAAAAGTGTAATATATATGAAGTGGGAAACTCTAGACCAAAAGCTTTGTTATCCACATTTTCAAAAATAATAGAAACTGTCCTGAAAAATATAATTACAAATTACCTCAAAAAATTCAGTCTCTTGTATGTAAACCAACATGGTTTTTGCAAAGGCATGAGTACAGAAACAGCAATTACCCAATTCATTGAAAACATTGTAACAGGAGTTGGCAGAAATAATAGTACAGTAGGAATAAACTTTGACTTTTTGAAGGCATTCGATACTGTTGATCATGATATCTTGCTAGGCAAACTAGAAGCTATAGGTATACATAAATGTGGCATTGCCAACATCTGCAACTAGAGTTTTGGAATACATACAAAACTGGCTTGAACTGAACAGGCTAACCTTAAATATTTCAAAAACTAATGATATACATTACTGGAAAACAAAGTCTCATCATGGTGTGAACCTCAAAATTCAAAATAAACAAATTGAAACAATAGCTGCCACAAAATTCTTAGATGGGCAAATTTATGAAAATTTAGACTGGAAAGCCCATATTGTCTACCTCACTAACAAGTTAAGCTCTGCTTGCCTTGCATTACACATAATTAGTACTGTGTCTAGTAGAAAGTGTAGCAGAACTGTCTACTTTGCTTACATCCATTCTGCTATCACCTATGGCCTAACCCTTTGGGGTCATAATAAAGCAAACATGAAAACCATCTTCACCTTATAAAAATGAGCTGTTAGAATGATTTCAAACAATACAAAGCTAACACCTCCCAAACAGTTATTTCAACACCTGAATGTTCTACCCTTACTATGCCTCTATATAAAAAAAGTGTTGTTAATATAAAAATGCACATTGATAATTATAAAACCAACTCAGATCTTCATTCCTACAACACAAGGATGTGCAATGACATCCTCATAAAAAAAGAGTAAACAAGGTTTTAACACAAAAACAAATCAACATTCAGGCTACTATTTCGTACAACAAATTTCCAACTCAGCTAAAAGAAATAAAAACATTGTCTGCATTCAAGAAAGCAATGTTTAAATTCTTAGTGACCAACTGCTATTATAGTATAAATGAATATCTGCAGTAACCTTGTAAGACAATCAAAAGTAACATCTTTACAGGAGAATGAGATTTTCACTCTGCAGCAGAGTATGTGCTGATATGAAACTTCCTGGCAGGAGACTCAAACTCGGGACCGGTCTACTAACGATATGTGGATACATGGGGAGAAACTAAACTTTTGCTGTCTGTTTCTGCTCATAACTTTACACAAGTGTGAAGAGATATTTTTTTCTTTTAAAGAAAAAATACTTAATTTAGAACAGTTGAAAGGCGGAAAAAATAAGAAATATCACACAACATCGACCAAAGAAATGATAAGAACATGAAGGAGCCCTGGAGAAATGAGAACAACAAAGAAAGACCAGGAAATGAAGTAGTTACACACTTCCTGTTGGTCAAAATTAATATTTATAAGGAATTTAATATTTCATATTTACAGAATGGTAACAGACGTAAAATTTTGTCTCAAGAAGAAGAACATTACCATTTGTTCACGGTGTAACTGAAAGGCTTCAGGCAGCACATTATGTGCCAAGTAGGTGACTGTGCACCACCTTTCCAGACATGGTCCATAGCCTACATATCAGGCAATGACCAGCTGCGACTGTGGTGAAATCTGCACACTATATCATCCCCATGGGAATCTTCTGTAATTGAAGATTTAGCAAGGACTGCCAGGCAGATTTTTAGTTTGAAAACTATTCACTTCAACATGTGTAGAATAAAAGATGTCTCCGATATTATAAATATTCCTGCCAATATTATCTCTGATAAAGAGACACATGGCAAACATTAGTAACATCAGCAGGTGCACCTTGGGAACAAGAACAAAACAAAGGCTCTATGGTCACAGTGAAGGGAGTTGAGCACTGGAGTACCCAAGTAAGTAAGAATTAACCATTCTTAGTAAAAGATAGGATTAACAACAACAAGCCTCAATGATTTTTAGCTAACTTACAGTAAACAGTAAAAATAGCAAAAACCTATGGCTGCTTTTCCATAACAGTAAAGAAACACCTGGCTGAGTGTATTGTTATGCCTCTCCTAAGGAGAAGAAGAAAGATCTAACAGCTCATGTCCGAATTAGATTGCAACAGGCTCATGGGCTATCCACAATGCACTTTATGATTCCATGTACCATTGCTACCAGACATCAAGATCCAGTGACTGTCCTGCAGGTATGTAACCAATGACCTCAGGAAGGCCATATTGTTCATTATGCAGGATCTTAACACGACCACACAATGAGCAACCTATTGTCATGGCTTCCCTTGAAGCTGCAACAGAGAGAGACTAGCCAATACTCGTGCACCCAATTGCAGCCCTTGTCATACGAATGGCAACAGTCTTTTGAGATGAATCTTTGTTGTCTCTACAGCATCATGATGGGTGTTTTTGTCTGGAGGCACCAATAAGAATAAACATTACCAAATAGCATTCATTACCTTCATACACATCCAGCACTGGGAGTGATGATGTGGGGATGCAACTGTGTACACAAGACAATTGCCTCTGGTTCACATTACTTTGAGTTTAAAAAGCATGTGTTTCATTTCTGACATATCAAGGCAGGTGCTACTGCCCTATCTTTTTAAGTCTCTGTTACATTATCTTTTTAATAAGACAATCAAAGACTTTATTGTCCCCTTGCTGTCCTGACCAATAGCAGTGGACAAAAATATGGAAATATCACAAACGCAACATTATCTAACACAATGCAGGTAACCCATCAGCATTCAAGACAGCTTCCAGTCTTCCCAGAAAAGATATACACATGTCCTGCATGATTTTCAAGGGACCCTTATACCATTCTTCCTGCAAAATGGTTGCAAGTTCATGTAACAATGATGGAGGTGAATAGTACCCATGCTCCCTGCTCTGGAAAAGCGACCACAATGGCTCATTGAGACATGGTGACTGTGGTAGCCAGGAGTGTGCAACAATTTGTCCTTGTGCTCACAAAAAACAGGTTGTGATGCAAGCTGTGTGAATAGGAGGCCTGTTGACAATGAACACAGCATCAGCATTGGGGCACAAAAATTCTACCACAATATGGACCTAAGCAGCCAAAAAATCACATATTCCTTAGCAGCAATGCAACCCTGAGAGTACACATAGGGCCATGTAATGCCATGATATGACTGCACAGATCATCACTGAAACACCACCACATTTTACTCTTGACAGCAAGCAGTTTGCATTGTACGTTTAGGACGGCGTAAGTCAGACATAAACTGGTCCACAACTTGAAAACAGTGTGAACCAAGAACCATATGTCAAATGACATTTTTCCACTGCCCCACAGTCCATGTTCATGGCTTCAGCACAACATTTTCCAGTTACAGGTATTTGCGTCACTGATGCATTGTTTTGGAGTTGCAATTCCTGCAGCTTGATATGGAGTGTGTGAATTGCCCTGACCTGCATGTTTTCCACCTCTCTCTCAACCAACGAAAACAACTCTTCACAGGTTGCTGAGAGACCTATATGCCACCAGCCTCTAGCCATGATTGATGAGCTTTGGCATGGAGTTGACATGGCACAAAACAATGCAACCATACCTGTCATCCAAATTCAGCTTTAGTTTATAGCCAGCACGGTTAGAGCCATTGTCAGGGTTGGAAAGTTGGCAACTTTGTGTACTACACTCCAATAAAATGTAGGCCTAGGGTGGCTTGCCATGAAAAGCAACAAACCAGGGCACATAATATCATAGTTGTACCAATGTGCTGTGAGGGTGTCACAGATTAAAACCAAAAGGGTCCTGCTGTGAAAAGAAATTGCACCCCAGAGCATCACTCCTGGTTGTTAGATTATATGGCAAGCGACAGTCAGGTTGGTATGCCACCACTGTCCAGGTCATCATCAGACACATCTTTGTGTATCATCAGGGCTTGCTTTGAATTGGGACTCGACACTGCAACCAATTCTACAGTAGTTAATGACATTCCAGGTAAAAGACGTGTCTGGAGATTTCTGGACAGCAGTGTGTTACCAACCTAACTATCATCTGACATGTGGCCTGATAACCAAGAGTAATGGTCTAGGATGCCAGTTCTCTTCATAGCTGGATCCATTTGGTCATCATCCAATACACCTTTACAGCAGAGTAATACATCGACAATATTCTATGCCCCATTTTGTTGCGCTTCATGGCAATCCATCCTGGGCTTACATTTCCGGAAGATAATGCCAGCCCGTACATGGCAAGAGATTTTACTGCTTATCTTAGCACTTGACAAATACTACCTTGGCCAGCAATGTCACAAGATCTCTCCCCAACTGAGAAAGTTTGGGGTATTACAGGCAAGGCCCTGTGTCCAACTCAGGATTTTGAAGATCTATCGTGCCAACTGGACAGAGTTTGGCACAATATCCCTCAGGACAGTCTGGCTGTGCTGGTACTGGGAACGGCTGAAAGCAAAGGGAAACTACGGCCATAATTTTTCCCGAGGGCATGCAGCTTTACTGTATGATTAAATGATGGTGGCGGCCTCTTGGTTAAAATATTCCGAAGGTAAAATAGTCCCCCATTCAGATTTCCGGGCGGGGACTACTCAACAGAATGTTGAAATCAGGAGAAAGAAAACTGGTGTTTTACGGATCGGAGCATGGAATGTCAGATCCCTTAATGGGCAGGTAGGTTAGAAAATTTAAAAAGGGAAATGGAGAGGTTAAAGTTAGATATAGTGGGAATTAGTGAAGTCTGGTGGCAGGAGAAACAAGACTTCTGGTCAGGTGACTACAGGGTTATAAACACAAAATCAAATAGGGGTAATGCAGGAGTAGGTTTAATAATGAATAGGAAAATAGGAATGTGGGTAAGCTACTACAAACAGCATAGTGAACGCATTATTGTGGCCAAGATACACTCCTGGAAATGGAAAAAAGAACACATTGACACCGGTGTGTCAGACCCACCGTACTTGCTCCGGACACTGCGAGAGGGCTGTACAAGCAATGATCACACGCACGGCACAGCGGACACACCAGGAACCGCGGTGTTGGCCGTCGAATGGCGCTAGCTGCACAGCATTTGTGCACTGCCGCCGTCAGTGTCAGCCAGTTTGCCGTGGCATACGGAGCTCCATCGCAGTCTTTAACACTGGTAGCATGCCGCGACAGCGTGGACGTGAACCGTATGTGCAGTTGACGGCCTTTGGGCAAGGGCGTATAGTGGGTATGCGGGAGGCCGGGTGGACGTACCGCCAAAGTGCTCAACACGTGGGGTGTGAGGTCTCCACAGTACATCGATGTTGTCACCAGTGGCCGGCGGAAGGTGCACGTGCCCGTCGACCTGAGACCGGACCGCAGCGACGCACGGATGCACGCCAAGACTATAGGATCCTACGCAGTGCCGTAGGGGACCACACCGCCACTTCCCAGCAAATTAGAAACACTGTTGCTCCTGGGGTATCAGCGAGGACCATTCTCAACTGTCTCCATGAAGCTGGGCTACGGTCCCACACACCATTAGGCTGTCTTCCGCTCACGCTCCAACATCGTGCAGCCCGCCTCCAGTGGTGTCGCGACAGGCGTGAATGGAGGGACGAATGGAGACCTGTAATCTTCAGCGATGAGAGTCGCTTCTGCCCTGGTGCCAATGATGGTCGTATGCGTGTTTGGCGCCGTGCAGGTGAGCGCCACAATCAGGACTGCATACGACCGAGGCACACACGATTAACACCCAGCATCATGGTGTGGAGAGCGATCTCCTACACTGGCCGTACACCTCTGGTGATCGTCGAGGGGACACTGGATAGTGCACGGTACATCCAAACCGTCATCGAACCCATCGTTCTACCATTCCTAGACCGGCAAAGGAACTTGCTGTTCCAACAGGAAAATGCATGTCCGCATGTATCCTGTGCCACCCAACATGCTCTAGAAGGTGTAAGTCA
This sequence comes from Schistocerca gregaria, assembly GCF_023897955.1. NCBI lineage: Eukaryota > Metazoa > Arthropoda > Insecta > Orthoptera > Acrididae > Schistocerca > Schistocerca gregaria. The sequence goes on along the minus strand of NC_064920.1, from coordinate 1,044,978,915 downwards.
ACTACCCTGGCCAGCAAGATCTCCGGATCTGTCCCTCCACTGAGAATGTTTGGGACTGGATGAAGCGTCGTCTCATGCGGTCTGCACGTCCAGCATGAACGCTGGTCCAACTTAGGTGCCAGGTGGAAATGGCATGGCAAGCCGATCCAAAAGACTACATCCAGCATCTCTACGCCCGTCTCCATGGGAGAATAGCAGCCTGCATTGCTGCGAAAGGTGGATATACTCTGTACTAGTGCCGACATTGTGCATGCTCTGTTGCCTGTGTCTATGTGCCTGTGGTTCTGTCAGTGTGATCATGTGATGTATCTGACCCCAGGAATGTGTCAATAAAGTTTCCCCTTCCTGGGACAATGAATTCACGGTGTTCTTATTTCAATTTCCAGGAGTGTAGATACGAAGCCCACACCTGCTACAGTAGTACAAGTTTATATGCCAACAAGCTCTGCAGATGACGAAGAAAGTGAAGAAATGTATGATGAGATAAAAGAAATTATTCAGGTAGTGAAGGGAGACGAAAATTTAATAGTCATGGGTGACTGGAATTCGGTAGTAGGAAAAGGGAGACAAGGAAACGTAATAGGTGAATATGGATTGGGGCTAAGAAATGAAAGAGGAAGCCACCTGGTAGAATTTTGCACAGAGCACAACTTAATCATAGGTAACACTTGGTTCAAGAATCATAAAAGAAGGCTGTATACAAGGAAGAAGCCTGGAGATACTGACAAGTTTCAGATAGATTATATAATGGTAAGACAGAGATTTAGGAACCAGGTTTTAAATTGTAAGACATTTCCAGGGGCAGATGTGGAATCTGACCACAATCTATTGGTTATGACCTGTAGGTTAAAACTGAAGAAACTGCAAAAAGGTGGGAATTTAAGGAGATGGGACCTGGACAAACTGAAAGAACCAGAGGTTGTACAGAGTTTCAGGGAGAGCATAAGAGAACAATTGACAGGAATTGGGGAAAGAAATACACTAGAAGAAGAGTGGGTGAGGGATGAAGTAGTGAAGGCAGCAGAGGATGAAGTAGGTAAAAAGATGAGGGCTAGTAGAAATCCTTGGGTAACAGAAGAAATATTGAATTTAATTGATAAAAAGAGAAAATATAAAAATGCCGTAAATGAAGCAGGCAAAAACGAATATAAACGTCTCAAAAATGAGATTGACAGGAAGTGCAAAATGGCTAAGCAGGGATGGCTAGAGGACAAATGTAAGGATGTAGAGGCTTATCTCACTACGGTAAGATAGATACTGCCTACAGGAAAATTAAAGAGACCTTTGGTTGAAAAGAGAACCACTTGTATGAACATCAAGAGCTCTGATGGAAACCCAGTTCTAAGCAAAGAAGGGAAAGCAGAAAGGTGGAAGGAGTATATAGAGGGTCTATACAACGGCGATGTACTTGAGGACAATATTATGGAAATGGAAGAGGATGTAGATGAAGATACAATGGGAGATACGATACTGCGTGAAGAGTTTGACAGAGCACTGAAAGACCTGAGTCAAAACAAGGCCCCCGGAGTAGACAACATTCCATTGGAACTACTGACGGCCTTGGGAGAGCCAGTCCTGACAAAACTCTACCATCTGGTGAGCAAGATGTATGAGACAGGCAAAATACCCTCAGACTTCCAGAAGAATATAATAATTCCAATCCCAAAGAAAGCAGGTGTTGATAGATGTGAAAATTACCGAACTATCAGTTTAATAAGTCACAGCTGCAAAATACTAATGCGAATTCTTTACAGACGAATGGAGAAACTAGTAGAAGCCGACCTCGGGGAAGATCAGTTTGGATTCCATAGAAATGTTGGAACACGCGAGGCAATACTGACCCTATGACTTATCTTAGAAAATAGATTAAGGAAGGGCAAACCTACTTTTCTAGCATTTGTAGACTTAGAGAAAGCTTTTGACAATGTTGACTGGAATACTCTCTTTCGAATTATAAACGTGGCAGGGGTAAAATACAGGGAGCGAAAGGCTATTTACAATTTGTACAGAAACCAGATGGCAGTTATGAGAGTCGAGGGACCAGAAAGGGAAGCAGTGGTTGGGAAGGGAGTGAGACAGGGTTGTAGCCTCTCCCCGATGTTATTCAATCTGTATATTGAGCAAGCAATAAAGGAAACAAAAGAAAAGTTCGGATTAGGTATTAAAATACATGGAGAAGAAATAAAAACTTGGAGGTTCGTCGATAACATTGTAATTCTGTCAGAAACAGCAATGGACTTGGAAGAGCAGTGAAACAGAATGGACAGTGTCTTGAAAGGAAAGTATAAGATGAACATTAACAAAAGCAAAACAAGGATAATTGAATGTAGTCGAATTAAGTTGGGTGATGATGAGGGAATTAGATTAGGAAACGAGACACTTAAAGTAGTAAAGGAGTTTTGCTATTTGGGGAGCAAATTAACTGATGATGGTCGAAGTAGAGAGGATATAAAATGTAGACTGGCAATGGCAAGGAAAGCGTGTCTGAAGAAGAGAAATTTGTTAACATCGAGTATAGATTTAAGTGTCAGGAAGTCATTTCTGAAAGTATTTGTAATGGAGTGTAGCTATGTATGGAAATTAAACATGGACGATAACTAGTTTGGACAAGAAGAGAATAGGAGCTTTCGAAATGTGGTGCTACAGAAGAATGCTGAAGATTAGATGGGTAGATCACATAACTTATGAGGAAGTATCGAATAGGATTGGGGAGAAGAGAAGTTTGTGGCACAACTCGACTAGAAGAAGGGATGGGTTGGTAGCACATGTTCTGAGGCCTCAAGGGATCACCAATTTAGTATTGGAGGGCAGCGTCGAGGGTGGAAATCTTAGAGGGAGACCAAGGGATGAATACACTAAGCAGATTCAGAAGGCTGTAGGTTGCAGTAGGTACTGGGAGATGATGAAGCTTGCACAGGATAGAGTAGCATGGAGAGCTGAATCAAACCAGTCTCAGGACTGAAGACAACAACAACAACAACAACAACAACAACATCCCTCTGGAGGAACGCAAATAACTTCCTATATCAACACCAAGCTGAATAATTGCTTTCGTAAGAGCCAACGTGTTACTGACTTACTCAATTTGAGAAACTACACTACTGGCCATTAAAATTGCTACACCATGAAGAAGACGTGCTACAGACGGGAAATTTGACCAACAGAAAGAAGATGCTATGATATGCCAATGATTAGCTTTTCAGAGCATTCACATAAGGTTGGCACTGGTTGCGACACCTACAACATGCTCACATGAGAAAGTTTCCAACCATTTTCTCATACACAAACGTTGTTGTGATGCCTCCGTGTAAGTAGGAGAAATGCATACCATCACATTCTTGACTTTGATAAAGGTCAGATTGTAGCCTATCGCAATTGCGGTTTATCGTATCGCGTCATTGCTGCTCGCTTTAGTAGAGGTCCAATGGCTCTTAGCAGAATATGGAAACAGTGGGTTCAGGAGGGTGATACGGAACGCCGTGCTCGATCCCAATGGCTTCGTATCACTAGCAGTTGAGATGACAGGCATCTTATCCGCATGGCTGTAACGGATCGTGCAGCCACGTCTCCATCCCTGAGTCAACAGATGGAGACGTTTGCAAGACAACAACCATCTGCACGAACAGTTCGACGACGTTTGCAGCAGCATGGGCTATCAGCTCAGAGACCATGGCTGCTGTTACCCTTGACACTGCATCACAGACAGGAGCGCCTGCGATGGTGTACTCAACGACGAACATGGGTGCACGAATGGCAAAACGTTATTTTTTCGGATGAATCCAGGTTGTGTTTATATCATCATGATGGTCGCATCCATGTTTGGCGACATCGTGGTGAAAGCACATTGGAAGCGTGTATTCGTTATGGGGTGCCATTGGTTACACTTTTCGGTCACCTCTTGTTCGCACTGACGGCACTTTGAAGAGTGGATGTTACATTTGAGATGTGTTATGACCCGTGGCTCTACCCTTCATTCGATCCCTGCGAAACCCTACATTTCAGCAGGGTAGTGCATGTTGCAGGTCCTGTACGGGCCTTTCTGGATACAGAAAATATTCGACTGCTGCCCTGGGCAGCATATTCTCCAGATATCTAACCAACTGAAAACGTCTGGTCAATGGTGGCCGAGTAACTGGCTCGTCACAATACGCCAGTCACTACTCATTATGAACTGTATCGTGCTGAAGCTGCATGGGCAGCTGTAGCTGTACACCCCATCCAAGCTCTATTTGACTTAATGCCAAGGTGTATTGAGGCCTTTATTATGGACAGAGGTGGTTGTTCTGGGTACTGATTTCTCAAGATCTATGCATCCTAAATGCGTGAAAATGTAATCACATATCAGTTCTAGTATAATATATTTGTCCAATGAATACTAATTGATCATCTTCATTTCTTCTTTGTGTAAGAATTTTAATGGCCAGTAGTGTATTTCTCTTCTCTTGAATAAATCATCCAATTGTTCTGAAATTGTAATCATTTGTCTGCACATGTATACCATATCTACTGATTTCTTTCCCGCTCAGATAATTGAGTAATTCCTTCATGGTCTCGCCCCCCCCCCCCCTTTTCTTTGTCTTGGAGTGTACATTCTGTATCCGAAGGCACCTAAAAATTCAATCCTGTAGCCATCAGTATAATAATAAAATTATGATAGTAATAATGTTGTCAGTGCCTAATGTGACGAACCCAATCATTATTGCAGCACCGGCAGTGAGCGCACCTTGTTGTAGCCTTTGTACTCGACCCAGCCGCGGCGCTGCAGCAGCTCGACCGTGTGCGGCATGGTGCGGAAGAGGCTGAGCCGCGACATGGAGTCTATGCCGAGCAGCAGGACGCTGATGCCCGGGGCTGCCTGCTCCTGCTGCGCGTCCACGCGCCTGCGCACAGCTTCCGTCTCGGCGACCACGACGTGCGCGTTCACCATCACCTTGCCGCACTTCACCAGCAGGAACTCCTCATCAGGCAGCAACCGTGCCTCCCCATTCTCGATGGGCTTGCACTCCGAGAGGCTGCACAGAAAGGCAATCGGTCTATCATCATCTCAGCATAAAACACTTTCTCATCAGAATAATCAACTATGTGGTGCCTGCCTTCTTGTGTGGGATCTGATTTTTAGCGAGGCAGCTAGGAATCAGCATGGGTTTCGAAAAAGACTGTCGTGTGAAACCCAGCTGGCGCTATTCGTCCACGAGACTCCGAGGGCCATAGACACAGGTTCACAGGTAGATGCCGTGTTTCTTGACTTCCGCAAGGCGTTCGATACAGTTCCCCACAGTCGTTTAATGAACAAAGTAAGAGCATATGGACTATCAGACCAATTGTGTGATTGGATTGAAGAGTTCCTAGATAACAGAACGCATCATGTCATTCTCAATGGAGAGAAGTCTTGAGAAGTAAGAGTGATTTCAGGTGTGCCGTAGGGAAGTGTCGTAGGACCGTTGCTATTCACAATATATATAAATGACTTTGTGGATGACATCGGAAGTTCACTGAGGCTTTTTGCAGATGATGCGGTGGTGTATCGAGAGGTTGCAACAATGGGAAATTGTACTGAAATGCACGAGGATCTGCAGCGAATTGACGCATGGTGCATGGAATGGCAATTGAATCTCAATGTAGACAAGTGTAATGTGCTGCGAATACATAAAAAGATAGATCCCTTATCATTTAGCTACAAAATAGCAGGTCAGCAACTGGAAGCAGTTAATGCCATAAATTATCTGGGAGTACGCATTAGGAGTGATTTAAAATGGAATGATCATATAAAGTTGATCGTTGGTAAAGCAGATGCCAGACTAAGATTCATTGGACGAATCCTAAGGAAATGAAATCCGAAAACAAATGAAGTACATTACAGTACGCTTGTTCCCCCACTGCTTGAATACTGCTCAGCAGTGTGGGATCCGTACCAGATAGGGTTGCTAGAAGAGATAGAGAAGATCCAACGGAGACCAACGCGCTTCGTTTCAGGATCATTTAGTAATCGCGAAAGCGTTACGGAGATGATAGATAAACTCCAGTGGAAGACTCTTCAGGAGAGACGCTCAGTAGCTCGGTACAGGCTTTTGTTGAAGTTTCGAGAACATACCTTCACCGAAGAGTCAAGCAGTATATTGCTCCCTCCTATGTGTATCTCGCGAAAACGCCATGAGGATAAAATCAGACACATTAGAGCCCACACAGAGGCATACCGACAATCCTTTCCACGAACAATACGGGACTGGAGTAGAAGGGAGAACCGATAGAGATACTCAAGGTACCCTCCGACACACACCGTCAGGTGGCTTGCGGAGTATGGATGTAGATATTTCTCCACAGAAATCCTTAAGAAGGGGCCATAATGCCATCATCATCATCATCCATCAACGTTCCCTCCTTGATGCCCTGCCGTCCCCACTCGAGTGGAATGTTTCCACTATGGAAGACTTACTGCGGCGAGACATCGAGTCCTGTAGCCCGCATCAAGCTGCGAAACGAAATTTGTAATACTTTTCTTTTTCTTCAGTTGAGGGTAAAAATACACATGGCAGGTGACTCACTATCTCCAACTGGGCCAACATCTGGCCGAAAGAAAAAAGGGGTACTGAAAACAGCTTGTTATTCTTACGTTTTGGCTCCAAAACAGTATCCTTTTGCATCACACCGTCTAATCTAAGATTCAAGATTCATGAGTGAGCTCTTTCTACCTACCACGTTGCGCTCACCAACAGGGAATGTTAAAAGGCAGTGCGGTATGGGAAATTCTGTATTGTATTCAGGAGATACTTCTTCCCAAGTCAGCTTTAGCCAGAACACTGATATTTATTTTTGGGTATTAGTATACTCTTGCCACAGCATGGGGTAACAGTACGCATAATTACTTTTGACGGAAGCTTTTATTACTCCTCAAATAATAAATGGGTGGCACAGAAACATTTACACAATGTTACCAAGATGTCAAACTAGGTGTTGCATGTGTATTTCATACAATATTGCTGCACGTTTTTTTAGAAAATATTTGTAGTTGTTGTCTTCAGTCCTGAGATTGGTTTGATTCAGCTCTCCGCGCTACTCTATCCTGTGCAATCTTCATCACCCAGTACTTACTGCAACATACATCCTTCTGAATCTGCTTAGTGTATTCATCTCTTGGTCTCCCTCTAAGATTTTTACCCTCCACGCTGCCCTCCAATGCAAAATTGGTGATCCCTTGATGCCTTAGAACATGTCCTACCAAACGGTCCCTTCTTCTAGTCAAATTGTGCCACTAACTCCTCTTCTCCCCTATTCTATTCTATACCTTCTCATTAGTTACGTGATGTACCCACATAATCTTCAGCATTCTTCATAGCACCACATTTAGAAAGCTTCTATTCTCTTCTTGTCCAAACTATTTATCGTCCATGTTTAATTTCCATACATGGCTACACTCCATTACAAATACTTTCAGAAACGACTTCCTGACACTTAAATCTATACTCGATGTTAACAAATTTCTCTTCTTCAGAAACGCTTTCCTTGCCAATGCCAGTCTGCATTTTATATCCCCTCTACTTCGACAGTCATCAGTTATTTTGCTCCCCAAATAGCAAAACTCGTTCACTACTTTGAGTGTCTCGTTTCCTAATGTAATTCCCTCATCATCACCCAACTTAATTCGACTACATTCAATTATCCTTGTTTTGCTTTTGTTAATGTTCATCTTATACTTTCCTTTCAAGACCCTGTCCATTCTGTTGAACTGCTCTTCCAAGTCCGTTGCTGTCACTGACAGAATTACAATGTTATCGGCGAACCTCAAAGTTTTTATTTCTTCTCCATGTATTTTAATACCTACTCCGAACTTTTCTTTTGTTTCCTTTATTGTTTGCTCAATGTACAGATTGAATAACATCGGGGATAGGCTACAACTCTGTCTCACTCCCTTCCCAACCACTGCTCGTATTTTTTGCCGTGGCCTTGATCTGCACGCTGTTAGCAGTTTATGGCAGTCCTCGTGGGAAAATTGCTGCAATTGGCCAAACGCCGCCACGTGCAGAATACTTAATTCTGACTGATAATCTGTGAGAAAAGCGATGAACTCCCTCCGAAAAGATGTTGAGATAATGACTGCAGATGCATGAGAATATAAAGCATAGCCACGATAAGAGGTTCAGCCAATTCAATTAGGAAACTCAATTTTACGCTACAAAACTGTCTTCTGCCATCTTAAAATTCAGTTCAGTGCCGCTACCGGATTGCTCACTGTAGGGGCCGCTGCCTTGAAAGATCGCCCGTAGACTGTTAACTCTGCTGTCAGAGAATTGATCGTGTCACCGTTGCATGTCACTGCCAAACCCTGGCGCTACACGTTACAAAGCCGCACGGGAGAAAGTTTGTTGGAAGATATTTGTCTCAGTATTCCAGCAGCGCACTCGTCCAAAAGCCAGTATCATTTGATGAAGATGAAAAATAAATCCACACATCTGGAGACTCCGAATCCGATGCGCTATGCCGACAAAAAGTACGTTTACACATGTCCATAATGACTGATGTTCCCACTAATTACCTCTCATGCCGTGGAAAAAAGGAATTGAAAATCTGGCTCCTCAATTTCAAATAATTCAAGGTGGTTTGAATACATTAATATCGAGCGCTGTCCAAATGAAGGGACTTCACTATTGGCATTTCGTGCCTTCATTTAATAACGACACTACAGGTGAGCTCCCGGTCGAAGTTAGTGTGGTATCACTTGCCCCATGACAAGCTCTTCATATTGTGTTCAGGACACTCTGTTCAATCACGTTATTAACACCACCAGCTTTATGTGAACGCTATCTTGATTTAAACGCTAAAGTGCGTCGTTTATCACGTGACAGGCGGAGTGATTTCTCGCTTCAGGTATTTCACATGAATAGCAAGCTGTCTGCAAACATTTAGACTACTGCTGTCGTGAGTAAAGCGATGTAGAGAAGCGGATTGTCTAGGCAATCAGCATTTCTGATGTGTCGTTTGTTATCATGTGAGTATGAGGGTGGGGATGGGAGCAATACAGAGTAAAATGCCTTCTAAAGGGGAAAATAATCCACGTCGAAGGCGTGTCTGGAGAAGTCACGGATAGCGGTGGGATACCACCTTGACTGTCGCCCACACTGACCGACAACCAATAGTGATGGTCTGTGGTGCAATTTCTTCATGACCCTCCTGCTAGTCATCGGCCGTACCGTTACAGCAGTGCCGTACGTCGACGATATTCTACGCTCCGTTTTGGTGGCCCTTGATGGCATGTCATCCTGAACTTCTTGTTGTTGTGGTCTTCAGTCCTGAGACTGGTTTGATGCAGCTCTCCATGCTACCCTATCCTGTACAAGCTGCTTCATCTCCCAGTACCTACCGCTACCTACATCCTATTGAATCTGCTTAGTGTATTCATCTCTTGGTCTCCCTCTACGATTTTTACCTTCCACGCTGCCCTCCAATACTAAATTGGTGATCCCTTGATGCCCCAGAACATGTCCTACCAACTCATCCCTTCTTCAGTCAAGTTGTGCCACAAAATTCTCTTTTCTGTTCAATATCTCCTTATCAGTTATGTGATCTACCCATCTAATCTTCAGCATTCTTCTGTAGCACCACGTTTCGAAAGCTTCTATTCTCTTCTTGTCAAAATTATTTATCGTCCACGTTTCACTTCCATACATGCCTGCACTCCATACAAATACTTTTAGAAACGACTTCCTGACAAATCTATACTCTATGTTCACAAATTTCTCTTCTTCAGAAACGCTTTCCTTTCCATTGCCAGTCTACATTTTATATCTTCTCTACTTCGACCATTATCAGTTACATTTCAGAAAGATAATGCCGCCCTCACACGGCGAGAGTTTGTACTGCTTGTCTTAGCACTTGACAAACCCTACCTTGGCCAGCGAGATCGCTGGATCTTACCCAAATTGAGAAACTTAGGGGCATTACGTGCAGGGCCCTCTAATCAACTCTGAATTTTGATGTTCTACGCGCCAGTTGGACAGAAATTGGCACCGTATCTCTCATGATGACATGTAACAACTATCAATCGGTGCCAAGCCCTATAACTGCTTGCATAAGGGCCAGTGCTGGACTAACGTGTTATTGACTTGATCAATTTGGGAAACTCTCTCTTGAATAAATAATCCAAATTTTCTGAAGTTGTAATCATTTGTTTGCCTTTGCATGTACATCACCTCTACGATTTCCGTCTCTTTCGGATAGTGCCTTGGTGGCGCGTCTTTTTTGTGTTAGAGTGTATAAGCCACTGATTTTGGGGCCTAAAGTAGAGGTTTGTCGTATAGTGGGACAAATAGATGAGATTGCTGGTGAAAAACACAGCAAGCCAAAAAACTATTTTAATACCATGAACAATTTCAGCCTATCATGCCTATCTTCGGATACTTTTTAAAAGCTTTATTTTAATCGTATTATCGGTAACGCAATGAAGCGTTGAAACAAGTAGCGACAAAATAAAATCATAAGGATGGCTGTAGGTGTGTGTTTATTTTTTGTCACGATAGTAAACGGCCTTCGTCCCAGAAACCTCTTGCGAAAAGGATGGACAAACAGAAAAAAGTAAATTTGTTGATTTTAATAATACTACTTTCATCCGCCAATAGTTTTAGCTTCTTCGCGTTTGGGAATAACAAATTTGTCTTATTACAGATACATTTAACGAACTGTATCAAGAAATATTTTGTTTCAGATCTGTCTCCAATATCTGACTTGGTCGGGACAAAAAACCGACAGCATTGCTTTAAAAGTGGCTGATTCCGGAGGAAATATAGAATATACTTAATACGTAAGAGAGATGCAAGCTCCATCAAATTTTTCAGTTTCTCATGCAAATACCGTGTACAGAATGAAACTCACTCTGGAATGGAGAATGCGCTGGTATGAAACTTTCTGGTAGATTAAAATTATGTGCTGGACCGAGACTCGAACTCGGGAGCTTTGCCTTTTGCATGCACGTGTTCTACTGACTGAGCTGCACATGCACCACTTCCGACCCGTTCTCACAGCTTCACTTCCGCCAGTAGTTCGTCTCCTACCTTGCCGGGGAAGGGTCCCGAGTTCGAGTTTGGGCCGGGCACACAGTTATAATCAGCCAGGAATTTTAAACTTACATGTAGGTAAACAAAGATCCTAATCCCAGCGGTTGGTTGGTTAATTTGGGGGGAGAGGACCAAACAGCAAGGTCATTGGTCCCATTGGATTAGGGAGGGATGTGGGAGTCGGCCTTGCCCTTTCGAAGGAACCATCCCGGCATTTACCTGAAGCGATTTGTGGAAATCGAGAAAGCTTAAATAAGGCTGGCTGGACGCGGGTTTGAACCGTCGTTCTCCCGAATGCGAGTCCAGTGTGCTAACCACAGCGCCACTTCGCTCGGCACAAATTTACGAAAGAGGAAATAAATGACCGCCGAGGACAAGAAGTATCTCCTACCCGCGAAAAGCCAGACTCAAAGGGAGAAGGCATTTGCAGAATTCAACATGCAGTGTGTGGAGAGAAATGAGAAGGGCACTGATTGTAGATTTATTGCTATCGAGCGTGGGTATGACTGAGGACATTCTGCCGCTCTATTTGTACCGCATAAAAATTAAAAATAAAAAGCTAAATAACTTTTATTTGTAATAAATATTTCATGGTACTAAGCAATTCTGTTGCGGATGTATAATTCGAAAATGAGAAGTTTGAGATTTGTCGGAAAAGCCACATTATTTGAGACTAGTGCCGTTGGGGACATAAGTTGCTTTTTAATATAACTTTATGCTGTTAAATTTATTACATTTTGTAAGTTTTTGAAAATCGTGTGAACCTTTTAACAAATACTGCTTATATCAAACTAGACTAGCGCCCGCTGCTTCGCTCTGGTGGATTGTATGATCTGCATAGTTTCTTATTGTATTTATTTAATCTAATCGCAAGAAACCGCAACATCATTTAACCTTTTCACACTAATTAAGGGCATAAAAGCAAGGTCTTTTCCCAACGTACACCTGACCAAAAAGCGATTCTGGTAACCGGAGGTGTCTGACGCCTTTATTAATTTTTATGCCTTTTGAGTTCTTGTGGTGATATTTCTACAGAAACTTTCATCCATAACACATATTTCTTTATGCGTCAAACATCTATTTAACATAAGGAAATATTTTCAAAAAATTTCATCCTCTATGGGATTGAATTTCCATAATCAATTTTTTTTTATTTCTGACCAAGAAGCCAAATACCAATTTTCATAGATGTAGCTCTAAAATGCTTTAGTAGTGGCTTATAACATGACTTATTTAAAAAATTCACCCATTTTTTTTCTCCTTAGTGATTAAACTTTCAGAAATGCTGAAGCACGTGTTTGTTTACTTGTGACCGAGAAACCAAATAATAATATTTGTAGTTCTAGCTTCAAATTGCTTTTATAGTGACATTTTCAAAAAGCCTTTCATTCCGTACTTCACCCCTTTAGGGGTGGACTTTCGAAAAATTCCTTCTTAAACGATTCCTACAGTATAAGAACAAAACCCTTCTCCAAATTTCAAGTTTCTATCCTTGGTGGAAAGCGTTTCTGAAGAAGAGAAATTTGTTAACATCGAGTATAGATATAAGTGTCAGGAAGTCGTTTCTGAAAGTATTTATATGGAGTGTAGCCATGTATGGAAGTGAAACATGGACAATAAATAGTTTGGACAAGAAGAGAATAGAAGCTTTCGAAATGTGGTGCTACAGAAGAATGTTTAAGATTAGGTGGGTAGATCACATAACTAATGAGGAGGTATTGAGTAGGATTCGGGAGAAGAAAAGTTTGTGGCACAACTTGACTACAAGAAGGGATCGGTTGGTAGAACATGTCCTGAGGCATCAAGGGATCACAAATTTAGCATTGGAGGGTAGCGTGGAGGGTAAAAATCGTAGAGGGAGACGAAGGGATGAATACACTAAGCAGATTCAGAAGGATGTAGGCTGCAGTAGGTACTGGGAAATGAAGGAGCTTGCACAGGATAGATTAGCATGGAGAGCCATATCAAACCAGTCTCAGGACTGAAGCCAACAACAACAACAACATCTTTGGTGGTTTGGGCTGGACGATGATGCATGTCAGTTAGGAAATTTCCTTTTACATACAGAGATTCTTCTTCTATTTGTTGCTGTGGGCCTATCGCAGGTAAGAGATTTGATGACTCTTAACCCGAAGTTATCACCTAAAAAATATGCCAGGGCTGCTTCCAAATGGTTCACTGTTTTTACTTTAAAGGGGAAATACGACAGCGTGTGAAGGGATGCAGTTACCGTTTGAGAACACTAGCTCTTGATAAGAATTGAGGAATTATATAATTTTCCGTAGTGTGCAAAAACATTATGAATAATTTTGGCATGAAAATTACTGCAAAAACGACAAATTTTCTTTCGGTTAACTTTATCCCGAAATTTATGGAATTGAGAAGAAAGTTGCATATCCTTAATCTTATTGCATAGTTTTCTGTTGCACTGATGGCTTTCTTGAAAGGCTTGCACGAGATTTGTATGTATCGCTTTCTATAAATTGTAGAACACGTACAAACTGACATATTTAATCTGGAATGAGGCCGGATTTTTGTGCCGTCATTTAGAAATTTTCTTTTAGTCAAAATGTTGTATCAACCTTCACTGTGGCAAAAACTCGTCTTCTTCCTACTACTGAGGAACCACAATTGAGCCTTGTATCGGGCTCGTATATGTAGAGGTTTGACCTCTAATTATCTGTATCTATGATTCTAATCGAGGAAGAAGTGCGATGCCGCCCCGTAGGTCGAATGTTGAAGTACTCAGAGTGCCAGGGGCCGCCTGGCTATTAAGGAACTTGCTGGTTTCAATTTCATCCCGTGCGCCGCCAGTGAATCAACGAGGTAAGCTTATTACATTTAGAAGTATGAGAAGAAAATCTTTGAACATCATTTTCTACGTTTTAAATTTTTCTCCCCCTTGGTCAACTCTTCAAAAGATTTTGCGAAGCATTTTACACTGGTGTCACTGAAAAATTCAGATGTGTGCCACCCCAAGATAGCCTACAAAGCCGTGACTTTGCCCTTCGTTTTATGACATTAATGGAAATGGGCGACATGTTGTCAGGGAATAGTCAGTTTTTCTTATTACAGAGGGCACCTAACCCTCTGAACCGTACACGCTGAGCCACCGTGCCGGCACCACTCAGCTACCGTGGGAGGGACACCGATAATGGCTAGAAAGAAGTTGTTCTAAATGTTTTTCAGAACATCACAGAGAAAAATCAGCTTTGGAGTTTTTCAAGAAATATTACGTAATAAATACTGCGTTTGATGTTTCAGATATATTCGTGGCGTGACCGGTCGTATCGTAGATTGATAATGGGAGGTTATGTGGCCGGAGGTTCGCAACCCGTTATGGTTTACAATTTTTTGTTCGGTTTGAATACTTCCATCATTTAAATTTGAAATTTATCAAATGTGTGTTAATTAACTCAAACTTAATTCTCATTTTTAAAGAAAAATGTACGTTTTCTAGTTTCTAATTACATGCTGCACACAGAGTTCTGGTTTCATTGTAAATAAGTATTCTTACTTTACATATTATAAACAGTTTAAGATTTTTAAGTTAAGAAAACATTACACAATGTTTTTGGAAAAAATTAAAAATCAAATACTCTTTGTCTGAATATGCCCATTGTTTTATAGGACAGATGTGGTCTTAGACGAGCCAGAGTGATAAAGTCGCAGAAAAGGGGAAACAGTTTTCACGGCGTGGAGCACACTGTACAAATGATGCATTTTTACAGTTGTCACTAAAACATTACACTCTGAACGCAACAGAATTTATCTGAGGCCAAGTTAATGGATTTGTCGCGAGAAAGAACACGACATTTTAGCTCCCAAACTTACTGGAACTAATACACTAAGCTTTGTGTGACGTCAATGCCGAACGACGGCGAAACCCAAAAAGCAGGTCGTTAAAGAGTAAAAGGAAATGTCTTTTTGGTGGCTTGGGATTCTGTTGCTGATCGCCTCGTTATCAACGTAGCAGTACTGAACTGTACCGCTTTCCTCAGAGTCCCATATGAAAGAAGTTCAGAAATTACCAGACGAGTGGCTGTAATATCTTAAGTGGCTTCAATATTTAAATACATGATGAAATCCCAGCGCTGTGCTCTTACGCCGCACGCAACTCGCGCAGGAAAACTAACCTCGTCAAAGTCAGGAATTTTCGTCACTCTCGCTTTTAATTACAGTATTGTGTTAGCTAAGATCGAGAGCATTTTATGTTTTCCATCAGCTCACCTAAGAAGCGTATCGCCTGAGTTTGACCATTAAATTACATTCAAGCTATATTGTTCGCCTCTCGTCTCTTCATACGTCTTTACTACGACTGTTAACATTACTGCAGGTTACTTGGACCCGGTGGCTGGCCAATATTTCCCCAGTTAAATGCGCCGGTAAAGCTGTTACCCAGTATTGTCGCTGGGCCGATGTACGCGTAACGCACATCATAAAATGTATCCTCATTATCGCACTTGACTGTATTCGAGGCAGTTTGCTTCTACTCCACGTGAACCGAAATCCAATGAGGTTCCAGCAAACACGGAAGAATACATAGTGTAATGTTTACATGTGGTTTATTCTTACTATGAACGCAGTATAGCTAGGGAGTCTGACGATATAACGTGACAGCTGAACAGAATTTTGCACGATATCCGTGAGAAGAACACTTAAGGACTTTTATCAACCAATGTGTTAGACCAACGCATTACTGACTTCAATTTGTGAAGCCCTCTCTCTTGAATAAATTACCCAGTTTTTCTGAAATTGTAATTTGTCTTTCTGTAAATGTACACCAAATCTACTCATTTGCGCCCCCCCCCCCCCCCCCCAATAAAAAAATTGAGATGTGAGACGCTCATTCTTTTATTGTTACTCCCCATGGCCACAAATTGTGCGCGATACATTGGTATTTTTTACTATTACTTTAAAGTTGGTAGTTTATACTAAAGCTTTTCTCGGTCTAGTCCTTTCAGTCCAGCTCTCCGCTATCCCACCTTTCAGCGATAACATTGCCGTATCTAAGTAGATTAAACAAAATTGCATTCGGCCATGCCCCCCTCTATCTTGCTACAGACTGTACGTGGCGGCTGTGGCTTTGGCCACGCCTTAGGGTGCAGCAGAATTTGCAGCCGAGGAGGTGGTGAGCGGGGGTTTCGCGTCGCCGTGAACTCTCAGTCGCCACACTAACTGCTATGAAAGTCGTTATCTGACAGTTAGAAACACACTAGCGCCCCAAGCGTAGAGAAAGCCAGCCGTAAGATTAACATTTGTTTTTAATTACTTTTCTACTTATTACATTCCAAGCATCAATAAATTATGTAGAGAAATGAATGATCATGAACTAATTGTAAAAAAAGAGCCTAAGTTCATTGACTCAGTGATATAATCTACAATATGTTCTTAAAGAAATACTTTCGAATTTTGTGTATACCGGCAGCTTATTCTGTACAAACGCTAGAAAACAGAACGACAGTATTTTATGCACGAGAAGCATCTTTTTCAGCTGCTTTCTGTTTCGCCTTCTTGCACTATGATAATTTCTAAATTCTGCTTTCTATAGTACGAGTACATATAACTTATTAAATGTTTACTGAATTACATGTAAAGCAAAACATACAGAATGCTTGATTAGATGTAATAACTGCCTGGTGGACCTAATCTTGAGAGTGTAAATAGACCCATCAATAAATTAGTAAATAATGAATAGACACACAGGTAACATATCGAGAGAAGATAATAGTAAGTTGGCGCATAAGTTCGTGGCGTATTTGTTTTGCATGTTGGTATTCCAGTCGCTATGGGTATATTTACCGATAGCCATTTTTTTATTTGTAGTTCACTGTTGCTGTTTGAGCTTTCGTGTTGCCATTTTGTCATTTGGAGATAGTGAGTGGATATTTGGGAGCTAGAAAATCGAGTGCCAAGTGGAGTAATGGGAACATTTCCGAAATATTCTCGTGTCTGAGTTCAACATAAGGTGGCAGCCAGAAACGTTTCCACCGTGTATGGCGATAGTGCCATCGCAAAGAACAGGGCAAGAAAATGGTTTCCTGATTTTAACAAGTGTTTTGACAGTAGTGACTCTCCACGTTTAGGAAGACCTTCGGGGATTGATGAGGATCGTTTAAAGGTATTAATCCACAACGATCCATGTCAGGGACTCACCCCTATAGAGTATGTGGTTAGCGACCACGGGTCCCGAGCCCAGTCTGGTATTGCTTCCACTTATATCAGCCTCCTCTCTTGTCTTTCCTATCTGACCATTCTCGATCTTCTTTTTCCTTTTTTGACCCCGCTGTTATTTGGTCTAGAGTCCTAGGGCGTCTTTCATTTTCCAACCTCTACCTCTCAGGCTCGACAGTGAACAGATAACGGCGTGGAAGACAGTAGACGGCAGTCTGTAACGTCTCAATTATGGAAGGGGCGGATGAACCAGTTTTTCACTAAAAAAGTAGTCTAAATGACCTAATGCGGAGATGGAGACCACCGCTACAGTGCATTTGGCAGATACCTAAAAAAAGAAAGTAGCGTGTGTTTTCCAGAGCAGCGGCTACGAAAAGGCATCTGTTCTCCAGGTCAGGAGCGGTCCAACTTAATGCTGGCAGCAGCATCTAAAATGCTTGGTGACAGGCTTTGTGACAAGCCGGCCGTAAAACCACTGTCACATCCTTATGGAAATGATATCCAAAGAATTCGGTACCACTGTTAAGCCCGAAAGCAACGCGCGAGACAAGTATGCAAGTGTTGCCGTCTCGAGTGCGGCGGCAGCGGGTAAGCAATTGAGCCCGCACGTTCTCTCTCGCACCAACATCGGGATTATGACTGGACGGTGCAGCTAACTAGCTAAGGCACTCGAAAAAAGACGTACCGATATTTTTCAGTTCAAGAAACGAGGTGTAGTGAACAATAGTAATATAACATTGGTAGTGTTTACAAACTGATACACAACAGAACAAACATAGGAACTAACCGGCGTCGGCACTATCATATCAGCGAAATTCGGTGTTTCTGTCTCAGACGCAGCGTTACGACGATCGCCTTATGAAAACTGTGTACATTGCAGACAGACGAAAAGTTCGCTTCTTCAGTGACTATTCCCCACAAACCGGCCCAAGAGCAGAAACCAAAGATCCCTTCTGGGCACTGCTTGACGACAAGACTGCTGAAATCCCAGCAGAAGATTACCTCGCGACTCTAGAATGACGATGTTAAGGATTCCCTACGCAAGATGAAAAAATTGTAAGACAAGTTACCTGCAGACAAAACATTACCCCGTTGGAATGATTACAAACAAGCCCACACAGAGCCGAAGAAAGTCACAGGTGTCACGAAAGCAGAGAAGTATTCAGATCTCGACACGCAACTGGACTCACGTGAAGGAGAAAGTGACATTTATCGACTAGTTAAATCAAAACATCGGAAAATGGGAGACATCCAACACTTTTACGACATCAACTATGAAACGGGTGAGCTGCTGGTCGACAAGAAGAAAGCAAGGGAATGCCGTCAGAATTACTTTGAGAGAATTTCTACCGAGAAATTTCTCCATTCACCAGTACCACCCATGTTAGCTGTTTAAGAACCAGTTGAGGAAATTAACATTGCTGAAGTTGAGGCTGCTCTGAAGGAGATGAGAGAGAATTCCACTGGCCACAATGACCTCCAAGTAGAGCTTTGGTGTTCTTAACAGTGGAATGCGGCACGGATATCTTCAACCAGATCATCAAAGAAGGTAGAATGCAACAGACTGACAATCTTGAAAAAGAAATGAAGTCCTGCTGATTGTTGTAATTACCGCCCGACCAGACTGCTAAGTCACGCGATGAAAATCATTCAGCGTATTCTCGACACAAGGAAAAGCGAAACAGCTCAAATCACTACGAACCAAGCCCGTTTTGTCAAAAATTATGGCACAACTGACGCAATCTATGCTGCGTGAATGCTGTTTGAAAGATCTCTCAATATTAGTAAGTGTAACCTACTGCGTATAACAAGGCGAAAATCCCATTAATGTACGAGTACAAAATAAATGCCCAGTGTTTAAAAGCGCTAACATCCGTCAAGTATCTGGATGTGATTATTCGAAATGCTCTCAAATGGAATAATCAGATTACACAAGTAACGGGCAAGGCGAACTCTAGACTGCCGTTTATTGGTAGAACCCTGAAGCGATGCAGTCCAACAAAGGAAATTGCTTACAATAAGTTAGTTCGTCTGCATGGGACCCTTACCAGTTGGGTCTGATTCAAGAGATTGAGAAGGTCCAAAGAAGAGCAGCAAGATTCGTGGCTGATACATTTAGCCATCGCGAGAGCGTTACAAGTCTCATAGGAAGTTTGGAGTGGCACACACTTGTAGATAGACGACGCGCTAAATGGAAGGGGCTACTCACTAAATTCCGAAATCCGATCTTCGCCAAGGATGTAGAGCATATATTATTACCACCAACTTTCAAATTGCGCAATGATCACCATTCAAAGGTAAAGGAAATTAGAGCTCGTTCTGAGGCGTTCAGACAGTCTTTTTTTCCCTCGTGCGATCCGCGAGTGGAACAGAGGAAAGGGGGTGGGTGCGGGGGTGGGAGGGGGGTGGTGGAATATGACTTTGGCGCGAATTGTGCCCTCCGCCACACACCGCTTGGTGGCTAGCGGAGGGTAGATGTAGATATCAAGAAAAGAACTAGCCACTGTACCTTGCTTTTGCAGAACTCGAAAAGGCTTTTGATCAGGTACCACATGATCTACTCTGGTTAGCGCTTCGAGACCACGGCATTCCGGAGTACCTTGTCAACTGCGTACGTCTTCTGTATGTAGAACCAAGGAGGTACGTCCAAGTGGGAGCAGGAGCGTCAAATGACTTTCGCATCACAGTAGGAGTCCACCAAGGCTCTGCCTTATCACCACTGCTGTTTATTCTTGTGATGGACACTGTTACATCAGACATGCACATGCAACTACCATAACACTCCTCACTGCTGATATGTTGGCTGTAGAGAACAAGTTTGATCTCCAGCACCTAACATAAAACTCGCGCGATATTGCCTGCGGCTAAACAAAAAGAAAGCTGAGTACATGCCATCACATCCGCGAGAAGTTGGACTGTCATTCTTTGACGGAGGAGATCTACCACGAATAGAAAAAAAAAATTAAGTATCTCGGTTCTACTACTATTTCTAACGATGGCCATCTTACAGAGGTCAACGCAAGGAGGCAGGCAGCCTGGATGAAGTGGCGAACGGCAACAGGTGTCACCTGCGATCGTCGGATTAAGGCTCGTCTGAAGGGAAAGATCTACTGGACTGTCATTCGTCCGGTTGCTCTCTACGGCACTGAGTGTTGACCAGCTACAAGAGACAGAACGACAATTGAGGGTCATGGATACTACAATGCTTAGATGGACAGGTGGCATCACTCGACTGGATCACGTCTCAAATGACACCATCAGGGAATGTTGCGTGGTGCCACCAATCCAGAAGAAAATGCGAGGAAGCTTTCTGTGATGGTTTGGAAATTTGCTGCGTGCAAAGGACGATACCATTGCAAAGGCAGCATACACAGTGGAAGTCATGGGAAAGAGACCCAAGGACGACATATATAAAACCGGGCCGACACTCCGCACAACGACCTGAAGGGGGGTAAATCATAATCCAGATATGACCCGTTATCGTACAAAACGGAGAGAGCGAATCCACTCAGCGGACCCTGCCACCAGGCGGGACAAACACTGAAGAAAAAGAATAAGATCCACGTCAATGTACTCGAGTACAGGCAAATGTTATGAACTCACTATCTCTCCACCATCGTGCGACATTTACATGCAATGTTGACGGCTGAAAAATCGGGTTTACGCATATGCGTGCTCTTAACCTAAAATGGCAACAATAAGCGGATGGCCATTTGTGCATCTCTGGTTGCTCGTCACCGAATGGTTTGTGAACGACACCGACGATTCGTATCTTGTATCGTTACTGGTGACGTGAAATGGTGTCTAACATAAGGAAAAGGAAGGAATGGCTGAGCCCAAACAAAGCAACAATCCCCGTACGAAGACGTGCGCTCATCCATAAATGATAGAGTTACGCATCTGGTGGATGGACAGCAACGGTCTGCGCCCCGCATTCTGCTAGAATGACAAGGAACACTATACAGGAAGGGAAGTCATTCCGCACCCACCTTATTCACCTAATCTTGTGTCCACAGATTTTCACCTTTTCCTCTCTCTTCCTCTCCGGAAGCAAATGCATAACGAACATGGCTCAACGAGTTCTTTGCCTGAAAGTCACGTGATTTCTGCAGTCGCGCAGTTACACCAGCGTTGGTAGACTTGTGAACAGTGAAGGAGAATATATTATTCATGACAAAAGTCTCTGTTATGTGTATCTGTTGTCTGTATTAAACACACGGAAAAATTCTACCAACTTATGTACCAACCAAGTAGAGACAGACATTTAAAACGCGTAGTGAATGTGCTGCGGCGCGGTTCCTTTCGTCCCTTTACGACGAACCCGCACCTACCTGTGAACATTGTTCCAGCAGATCATCAGTAGGGAAGCCGAGCGAAACCTACTGTACTTCGACGTGAACCAGGTTGCAGTTAAAGTCACTAATTACGTTTCGGGAGAAAGTTTTCACGCGAAATGAAAGGTTGTAAATTTTGTCCTTCATATATTGTGAAACTTAGGTGAACAAGTATCACTGCCAAGCCCGTGCTAGTCTTAACCCAGTCACTCACTAGCCCTTTCACTAACGTTAGCAAGCTTATGGTATTGCATATCCCGAAAACGTAATACAAAAATACGGATTGTTTTTCACTGAGAATGCTCGCTAAATATTAAGACTGTCGGTAGCTAATGCAGTCACAGTTTTTAGCCACCGACCTGCTCAATACGCCACGCGTAATTTATGTCTTTTCTCGTCACAAAATTCACTTAAAAATTCCGAAATTTCTACAGACCCATCGGAATAATTATGCCGTCACTTTACAACACTTTTGATGTGTGAAACACTACTAGATGCGGCAACTGATCATTTCCATCGGAAGTACTACTACATACGTCCGAACTGTTTCATGGCTAGGCTCCGACTCCGCTCTAGAATACTCTGTCTGTTCTACCAGCAGAGAAAGGCGCGCGAAGAATATTGCTTTACCATTGGTCAGTTTACTGAACAGCATATTGCAAAACAACATTCTCCCGCGTCAGTCCGCGCTTTTCGTCAATAACCAATCGCAAAATAGTAAACCTAACGACTGCACTTTTTACCGCCGTAATTATCTAATATGCTGAAGTTTTGCTTATGCACAATGTTATTTACCATTTACCATTGTTATTTATCCCCGATGTTACTCAATCTGTATACTGAGCAGGCAGTAAAGGAAACAAAAGAAAAATTCGGAGTAGGTATTAAAATCCATGGGGTAGAAATAAAAACTTTGAGGTTCGCCGATGACATCGTAATTCTGTCAGAGACAGCAAAGAATCTGGAAGAGCAATTGAACGGAATGGATAGTGTCTTGAAAGGAGGATATAAGATGACCATCAACAAAAGCAAAACGAGGATAATGGAATGTAGTCGAATTAAGTCGGGTGATGCTGAGCGAATTAGATTAGGAAGTGAGACACTTAAAGTAGTAAAGGAGTTTTGCTATTTGGGGAGCAAAATAACTGATGATGGTCGAAGTAGACTGGCAATGGAAAGGAAAGCGTTTCTGAAGAAGAGAAATTTGTTAACATCGAGTATAGATTTAAGTGTCAGGAAGTCGTTTCTGAAAGTATTTGTATGGAGTGTAGCCATCCATGTAGGAAAGTGAAACGTGGACGATAAATAGTTTGGACAAGAAGAGAATGGAAGCTTTCGAAATGTGGTGCTACAGAAGAATGCTGAAGATTAGATGGGTAGATCACATAACTAATGAGGAAGTATTGAATCGGATTGGGGAGAACAGAAGTTTGTGGCACAACTTGACCAGAAGAAGGGATCGGTTGGTAGGACATGTTCTGAGGCATCAAGGGATCAGTAATTTAGTATTGGAGGGCAGCGTGGAGGGTAAAAATCGTAGAGGGAGACCAAGAGATGACTACACTAAGCAGATTCAGAAGGACGTAGGTTGCAGTAGGTACTGGTAGATGAAGAAGCTTGCACAGGATAGAGTAGCATGGAGAGCTGCATCAAACCAGTTTCAGGACTGAAGACCACAACAACACAACATTTATCCCTGAATTAACTTTCCCTTTACCATGAACTTACTTTACAAATCTATTCTACAAAAATCCCCTTTGTCCATATTCATACTTCTTCGAAATGTTCCCACACTAAATCCTACTACATAACTCGTTAAACAATTATCTTCATATTAACCTTAAACCACACTCACGCATCATTCATACTGCTAAAACACATTTATGACACTTTTCATACACAAAAAGGCATTACAACGCTTTATGAAAATACTAGAACAGTTTATTAAAAACTTGCTATTACTTTAGTGCACTCTAGTGGGCACAATCAAAACTAACTCAGTTCCCTATCCAATATTGTCCTCTATCGGCTGATACATAAACTACGTGCGCGTCCAGTCTCGCGTCACCATCTGTCACTATCCAGCTCCGAGACACATCTCCCACTTAACCGCCTCCAAGGCAGGATTGCTATACGGCGCTACGCCTCAAATGGTCATAGTAAAGACGAAGAGGCGTTGTGGGTTTGTTTTTATAATGATGGTAGAGAAGACGGGGATGGTAGCAACAAAGATGGATCTATGGTGAGCCTGGCAGCGACGAAGGAGGAGGAGACGTGGTGGTGGTGGTGGTGGTGGTGGTGGTGGTGGTGGTGGTGGTGGTGGTGGTGGTGGTGGTGGTGGTGGCGGCGGATGTGACAATGATGAAAGTGGTTGTAGGGAAAGTGTCCCCGCATTAAGTATAAAAAAGCAAGCAATTTATTTACTGTGCGGCAGTGCAGTGGCGACTGACTTGTAGAGTTCATCGGGTGTCTTGACGATGTCGAGATCGGCGGGCCTGGTGATGTTGTGGTAGCAGCAGTGCGCCACTTTGTCCTCGAGCCGGAGCACGTGCGCGCCCGTGGACAGCCGCTCGACGTAGCTGGGCGGCGGCCGGCGCGAGCACACGATGGGCCCCACCGACTTGAGCAGCCCCTTAATGGACGGGTGGCGCGCCGGCATGTCCGGGATGCGGCAGCTGGGGCTCGACACCAGGTACTCGCCACCTGCCCACAGACAACGCGGTGCCGTGAAGCACACTGAGGAACATAGGTGCCAGCTCTATGCTGTCAGTAGTGGCCTTCCGTGCAATTTCAAAATTTATCTGCTCTGAAGAGAATACTAGAACAATGTTTAAGAGCACCTCTTAATTATTGAAACCTATATAGGGTGAAAAGTATTTAAACCGACAAACTTTGGGAGGTTGTAGGGGACATCTAAACAAATATTCCCCCCCCCCCTCCCCAAATGTCATTTTTTCCTATGAGGAGTATTTAAACAGGTAGAGGATGATTTCTCTGGCAGCAAATTATTTAAACCAACAAACACTTTTCCTTTTTTTATGACCAAGAGACGACACATTAACACAACCCAATTTCTATTACAGTATATTTTGAGAAATGTCTCCATTGACATGTAAACAAAGGTTACACCGTCAAATCATGTTCTGTCTGACACGGGCAAAAACCCCAGGAGTATCCTGAATAGTTCCTGCTGCTGCTACTATCCGGGCAACCAGATCCTCTTCTGATGCAACAGGAGTTGTGTAAATAAGATTGCGCATCTCACCCACACAAAAAAGTCCAGAGAGGAGATACCTGGGGATCGAGCAGGCCACGGTACAGGACCACCTTTGCCATTCCACGTTTCTGGGAACCGTCGGTCCAGGAATCTACGCACACGATGACTGAATGTGCCGGCGCCCCGTCATATTGGAACCATATGCGTTGTCTTGTAGGGAGCGGGACCTCTTCCAGCACTTCTGGCAATGTTCCGGCGAGAAAATTGTAATAGTGCCTGCCATTTAATGGCCTAGGTAGCAAATACGGCCCGATTAAACAGTCCCCAGCAACATCGACCCACACATTAACGAAGAACCGCACTTTATGAGCGCTAGTAACTGTGGCAAGTGGGTTATTCCCACTCCACACATGCGAATTATGCATGTTGAAGACTCCATCACGCCAGAACGTTGCTTCATCGGTAAATAACACAGAAGATGGAAATGTAGGATGCATTTCACACTGTTCCAGGTACCACTGCGAAATCTGTGCTCTTGGTGGACAATCAACTGGTTCCAGGTTGTGAACAAGTTTTAAGTGAAATGGACGTAACAATTGCTCTCTAAGAATTGTTCTTACATTTGTCTGATTCGTCCCCATGTTACGTGCAATTGCACGAGTGCTGATTGAAGGATCCAGCTCCACATGCTGCATGACAGCTTCCTCAAATTGCAGCGTTCTTACCGTGCGACGGCACCCCTGTCCAGGTAATCTGCTAAATGACCCGGTCTCACGCAGACGTTGGTACACAGCAGCAAAGGTCGTATGATGCGGGATACGGCGATTAGGATATTGTTGTTGATAAACCCGCTGTGCAGCTAGTCCGTTGTGGTGCGCTACGTAGTACGTAACACGGCCTCTACCGCTTTAAATCATTCTCATAGGAAAAAATGACATTATGGAAAAATATTTGTTTTGATGTGCCCTACAACCTCCCAGAGTTTTTCGGTTTAAATACTTTTCACCCTGTATAATACTAACTGCTGTCCATTTGGCCCATATTCAGTTCAACCATTAATGTAAACACAGACGATTGTGCGAACTGTTCCAATGAGTATGGAGCATCGAAGCATTACACATCTGAAGGCTGTGGTGAGTTTTAAAGCACCCTAACTAATTTGCACAAACACGGGTTTTCTACATAGCTGGCGCAATGTGTGTGTGTGGCTTTGCGCACACAGTTTCATTCGAAGAGCAGATCTTTTGATGATATACATGGGGAGCAGATCTCATGATATACAGGACGTGCAACAGGCTCGAAAAATATGGGAACTTCTGTAAATTTTTGTTTTACCCTCCATTTCCATGAGTTTTTCAAGTACTCTCTCAGTATAACTTCCCCAGTGACTAAGCGCTAACCCAGCCTGCCTCTCAGGACAAATCCAGTTCAGTCCAGTATGAATCCAAAATCACGCCACTTATACATTTGTGTATCTAACTTATTTAAGCGATTAGCATTGCTAGATCATGGGTTTATGTGTACGTGAAATAAATCATTGCAAATGTTAAATGCTGGTACATCAACAATCGGTGTAACCACCAGAACATTTAATGCAAGCATGCAAACGTGCATGCATTGTTTTGTACAGATGCTGAATGTCTGAGGGATGTAGTTCCATGTCTGTTGCACTTAGCTGGTCAATACAGCAACAGTTAACGTTTTGTAGACAGCGATGCAGTTGTCTGATGAGGCACTGTGTGTTAAATTGCAGACAGGTCCGGTGATCGAGCAGGTCAAGGCAAGACGTCGACACTCTGTAGAGCATGTTGGGTTACAATAGCATTACACGGACGAGCGGTATCCAGCTGGAAAACGCCCCCTGGATTGCTGCTCATGAATGCCAGCACAACAGGTCCAATCACTAGATTGACGTACAAATTTGCAGTCACGGTGCGTGGAATAACCACGAAAGTGCTCCAGCTGCCATACGAAATCGCATCCCAGATCATAACTTTATATGTAGGTCCAGCGTATCTAGCAGACGGGCTAGTTGGTTGGTTGCTTGCTTGTTGGCCGCGTCCTAACCAACACGCGGCCATCACTGGTACCGAGGCAGTAGCAGCTTTGATCAGAAAACACAAAATGATCTCTCACTTGACACCACTGAAGTCTCAAATGGCGGTGGTTTGGGGTCAGTGAAATGCACGCTACAGGGCGTCTGGCTCGGATTTGTTCTTGAAGTAACCGATCTGTTTCAATTCGTTGTGTCTCAGTGGTGCCAACTGCTGTTCAGCCTGCTGCTGTAGATGCAGTACGATGCGCCAGAGCCATACTAAATGGTCACCTCTATCGGTTGTGCCACGTGGCCGTACGGAGACCGGTCTTCTTGCGACCGTAATTTCTCGCGACCACCGCTGCCAGCAATGAAGTACAGTGGTTACATTGTTGCCAACTCTTTCTGCAATACCGCACAATGAACATCCAGCTTTCGTAGTCTTGTTACACGACCTAGTTTAGACTCTGTGAGTTTTTGTTAATGGCGTCTTTGTCGCCTTAACGGCATTCTTGACTAACCAACTCACCACGTCCAATCTCAAAGGTAACTAACGCTCACGACCGTTACAAGACGTACGAAGGTCACTCCAAAAGAAATACGCACTATTTTTTTAATCCAGCGCCTGTATATCCGCACGGTAAAATTCTGGACCAACCTGTTGGAGCCACTGTTTGGCTGCGTGCACAAGGGGGGAGTCATCTTCAAACCTTTTTCCACGAAGAGAGTCTTTCAGTTTCCCAAAGAGATGATAGTCACATGGAACCAGGTCAGGACTGCAAGGCGAGTGTTTCAGTGTTGTCCATCCCAGTTTTGTGATGCCTTTCATTGTTTTTTTGACTGACATGTGGCTGTGCATTGTTGTGCAACAGAAAAACATCCTGCTTTTGCCGATGTGGTCGAACACGACTCAGTCGAGCTTGAAGTTTCTTCAATGTCGTCACATATGCATCAGAATTTATGGTGGATCCACTTGGCATGATGTCCACAAGCAAGTCGTTCAGAATCGAAAACACCGTAGCCATATCTTTTCCAGCAGAAGGTGTGGTTTTGAATTTTTTTCGTTGGGTCGATTTGCATGATGCCACTCCATTGATTGCCTCTTCGTCTCTGATGAAAAATGATGGAGCCATGTTTCATCACCTGTCACAATTTTTCCAAGAAATTCATCTCCACCATTCTCGCACTGTTCGAAAAGTTCGCTGCATACCGTTTTTCTTGTTTCTTTGTGAGCCACTGTCAACATCCTGGGAACCCACCTGCCACAGGCTTTTATTAACGCCAACACTTTCAGTATTCTGCAAATACTTTCTTTCCCTATCCCAACGTAGCGTGACAATTCGTTCACTGTGATGCGTCCAGCAGTCACCAGTTTGTTACCTCTCTGCACATTGTCTGGAGTGTGTGCGGTACGAGGCCTGCCGCTGCGAGGACAATCCTCAATATTGCCGTGCCCGCTTTTATCACGTAACCTGCTTGCCCACAGACGAACTGCACTGCGATCGACAGCAGCATCTCCATACACTTTTTTCAAACGAAAAGGGCACGGAGGAAGGCTGAAAACTCATTGGTAAGAACACTCTGGGGCTGCTCGACTTGAGATGGTTTTACTTGCAATCGCCGCTGTTAATACTCACCGGATATTTTGCGCACCTGGAAGAAGTCTGGCGGCCCCGTCTGTCCCACAGAGGCGATGTGGTAGAGCACGGTGAGGGCACCCAGCGACACCACAACCAGAGTGGCGCGCACGCTCGGCCCCATGGCCCAGCTGCACCTGCAACAACCACCAGAACACTGTTTGAGCACCAGCTCACCCGTCAACAGACTCTGGCCACTGTGTCCGCTTTTACAACCCAAAACAGATACATTTTTAGAAAATGTTGCTCGTGAACTTACCGATGAAAATAAAGCTATTGGTGTTTCGAACTGACTAACCCTGCCAATTCTAGGGCGACCTACAGTTTAATGTCGATTCCAAACTACGGTACAACTCATTTTTTCATGAATGAGATTTTCACTCTGCAGCGGAGTGTGCTCTGATATTAAACTTCCTGGCGGATTAAAACTGTGTGCCGGACCGAGACTCGAGCTCGGGACCTTTGCCTTTCGCGGGCAAGTGCTCTACCATCTTTGTTTGGAAGGTAGGAGACGAGGTACTGGCAGAAGTGATCTGTGAGGACGGGGCGTGAGTAGCTCAGACGGTAGAGCATTGCCTGCGAAAGGCAAAGGTTCCGGGTTTGAGTCTCGGTCCGGCACACAGTTTTATTCTGTCAGGAAGCTTCATTTTTTCATATTAAAAAGCATTGCCAAAGATGAAAGTAAGTTGGCCTTGAGCACTATGGGACTTAACGTCTGAGGTGATCAGTCCCCAAGAACTTAGAACTACTTAAACCGAACTAACCTAAGGACACCACATACATCCATGCCCGAAGCAGGATTCGAACCTGCGACTGTAGCTGTCGCGCTGTTCCAGACTGACGCGCCTAGAACCGTTCGGTCACAATAACTGGCTGAAAGTAAGTGTTAGCGACAGATGGAAATAGTAAGAATGATCGAGGGTCGAACCCGAGGCCTTTGGATCTGTAGGCTTACCGTGACTAGAATTAGGCAGTGATTGACAGCTGAGCAATGAAGCTGAAGATATCTGTTCGCCGCGCCGCCACGCACAAGCCCAGTATGGCTACGGTAGCGGCAGCTTGTGAAGACATAGCCATTAGTCTGAACATCATCTGGTAACAGTCAGCTGAGGTAGGAGAGCGATTGACAACTGTGCACGGAACAAGAGGCGTGATCAGAATGCTGTTATGACTGGTTGTTGCTATGGTAGCAGTCCTGTAAACAACTTACTATAATCAGTTATTCTGATGCCGGAATAAATACTATTGTTTATTTGGGCCTCCATCCTTCAAGCCCAGTCTTACGCTCTATTTGCCGGGCTTCTAAGCCATAGTTACTTTTAATAAAAACGAACCGATAGTAACATTGACAATCTTCTTCTATTTGAGACATCCCTTGTTAGTGCTCTATGCCGTAATTATTGATATGGTATTAACGAAAATAATCTTCATGAGCTGCAGGCCTTCCATTGGTTTATATGCCATAATTGCTATAAAAAAAATAAAACCGTTTTGGAAGCATCGACTTCTAACAAAGTTTGTTGTTGCTCTTTGATCTACTGGCCTAACTTTGCTGATGTTTACATTTTCTTAACTTCTTGCAGTTCATTGTTTACTTAACGTTGTGAAAGTATGTCCGAATCTAGAAAATAAAATCATTTTATTCGGTTATGGAGTGTTAGTGAATTATTAATGTGTATCTAACGGAAAAAACCTATTAACTGGCGACCACAGGAATACAAAGGATGATAGAAACCACTTAAAACAACGACTTCGAATCATGACTTCGAATAGGTCCAAATGGAAAGACAACGTTTCATTGAGAATACCTGCAAAACCACGTTAGTAACTTCCAAACACAATTTCCAAAACGCAGTGACATTAAGTTATTCCCGCAAGCGACGAGACAGACTGACGGAACGAAATCGCAGAATGGCTTATCTCAAGATTACTGCAAACTACCATCTAGCAATGTCAATCATTTAAATGTGTTATTTAGACAAATGTATTCCTAAAATTTCATTTCTCTACATTAATTATTTTTTCGGTGTTGGGATTTTTTTTCCGTCAATGTATAAAATATGCCCCCTGGATCCTGCACAGTTCACACATTTGGCAAACGCCAACTATTAGTCGGCCACAATATTATTGCACATGGGAGTAGGGTGCTTCGGTCGGCTTATCGTGAGGTTTCATCGGGATACTTTACGAGGAGACGCTGAACCACTTGGTAGTGTAATCGTATGTACACAACCGTCTTGAAATATTCGCAATGTGATGCGTTTTCCTTAGTCACCACTGTACTTGTTTGCTTTAACATCACTGCATGTTTCTGTCAACAGCTACTGGAGGCCAAGTGCTTCGGGTAATACCAGCAACAAAAAAACAGCCACGTCGACGAAGTTCACGTAATGATGGGACAGGCGGGCACTCCCGTAGTGACGTAAACAAATAACGTCAGCTCGGTTGAGACCGCTGCTATACGACATGAGCAGCAACCGAATATTAATAAGCAGCCCCGAAGTCCAAAATGTCAAATGGACACACTTCCGAAGCAGTTACTGGCATTGACAGTAAACAAGTGGACTCATGCCACGGAAAATGAAGATAGTCACTTATTTCGGCGGCAGAACCAAACGGACGAGCAAATGGCACAAGGGGGACCGTTCCGTATGCTGGTACTACAGGCACTGTGGTTGTCTACACGCGAGGTGCACGTCTACATGCTCGTTCCCAAGCTACCTCAGCTGTCTGCAGTAGGCGTAGCAGGCTGTTCCACGGAAGTGCCGAATCATAAACGAAGGAGTCAACATTAGTTCTGCAAACATAGCCAACCCCATAACCTAAATTAATCAACACACCACCCTCAATATTGGCGGCCGGACGGGGTGGCTGAGCGTTTCTAGACCCTTCGGTCTGGAAGCGCACGACCGCTAATGTCGCAGGTTCGAGTCTTGCCTCGGGCATGGATGTGTGTGATGTCTTTAGGTTGGTTAGGTTTAAGTAGATCTAAGTTATAGGGGACTGATGACCTCCGCTGTTAAGTCCCATAGTGCTCTGAGCCAGCCAATATTGGCCCAGTTACCAGTGACTAATCGACCACAGCCACACATGTAGCAAATACCATTATGTTTGGTTAGTGCGTCGCGTCGTCTGTATGTGACGGACAGGCAAGTAAACGCCGTCTTACCTACTCAGATTATCATGTACTTGTACTACCACACAGACAGAACGAAATTGCAGCAGCACGTCTCTATCTTACTGCAGCTAACAACTCGCCAGTTGCAACATATCGTGAACGTGAAGTGACAGTCGGTCTGGGCTCCAGCCGAAAGTTCAAAAGGAAGTTCATGTTAGCAAATGCTATTGATCCAATACTGGGAGATTATTTTATTAACCATTAAAGACCGGGAACAAATCTTCGTACAGCACAGATCAAGTTGAGTAGAGCTGTGGTCACAGCTAAAACCGGCAAAACAATCAGTTCACCACATAATTTCGTTGTACCAGCAGCCAAACAGGAAGTTATCGGTCGCATAAGTGAAGTGCAGCGTATCATGGTGCACACAGCTAACCAGCCTGTTAACTGCCACGGAGATTAGCACCCGACCATTTATAGGCGGCAAAAGCAAAAGTTGAGAAAATATTACAAACGGGTACCATATGCGGGTCCGACAACAAGTGGCATCACCGTTACATATGCCAAAGAAGAAAGATGGCATCTGGAGGTCCTGTGGAGATTACTGTGATTCCAATGCATGTCCCATACACGACTGTGGTATTGTAGTCGTCTTCAGTCCTGAGACTGGTTTGATGTAGCTCTCCATGCTTCTCTATCCTGTGCAAGCTGCTTCATCTCCCAGTACCTACTGCAACCTACATGCTTCTGAATCTGCTTAGTGTAGTCATCTCTTGGTCTCCCTCTACGATTTGTACCAGCCATGCTGCCCTCCAATGCTAAATTTGTGATCCCTTGATACCTCAGAACATGTCCTACCAACCGGTCCTTTCTTCTTGTCAAGTTGTGCCACAAACTCCTCGTCTCCCCAATTCTATTTAACACCTCATTAGTTATGTGATCTACCCATCTAATCTTCAGCATTCTTCTTTAGCACCACATTTCGAAAGCTTTTATTCTCTTCTTGTCCAAACTATTTATCGTCCATGTTTCACTTCCGTACATGGCTACACTCCTATAAAATTCCTTTCAGAAACGAGTTCCTCTTTTGACAATGTTACTGGAATACTCTCTTTCAAAGTCTGAAATACAGGGAGCGAAAGGCTGTTTACAATTTGTACAGAAACCAGATGGCAGTTATAAGAGTCGAGGGGCACGAAACGGAAGCAGTGGTTGGGAAGGGAGTGAGGTTTGTAGCATCTCCCCGATGTTATTCAATCCGTATATTGAGCAAGCAGTAAAGGAAACAAAAGACAACTTTGGAGTAGGTATTAAAATCCAGGGAGAAGAAATAAAAACTTTGCTGTCTCTGACAGAATTACAATGTCATCAGCAAACCTCAAAGGACATGGAAGAGCAGTTGAACGGAATGGACAGTGTCTTGAAAGGAGGGTATAAGATGAACATCAACAAAAGCAGAACGAGGATAATCGAATGTAGTCTAATTAAATTGGGTGATGCTAAGGGAATTAGATTAGGAAATGAGACACAAAGTAGTAAAGGAGTTTTGCTATTTGGGGAGCAAAAAAACTGATGATGGTCGAAGTAGAGAGGATATAAAACGTAGACTGGCAATGGCAAGGAAAGCGTTTCTGAAGAAGCGAAATTTGTTAACATCGAGTATGGATTTAAGTGTCAGGAAGTCGTTTCTGAAAGTATTCGTCTTTACACAGTAGTATAAATTTCACGAGTGTATTAGCCAGTGGTACAATTTTTAGCGTGTCTGGCTGTAAAAAGGCTTATAACAAGATTCTGGTGGCATCCCCAAGACATTAGTGATAACACTGTATTGTATTGTATTGTTTTGTATTGAACTGGGGACCTGAAAACGACGGACAGGCTAGGTCCTCGGTGTAGCCCTCAGTGATTCACAACCCCGCAACAGGCTACAGCAGTCCACTCACCGCCCCGCCGCCCCACACAGAACCCAGGGTTATTAGAGAACAGCCAGTACCAAGCATTCCATATGTCTTGTCAGGTAGTAACACGTATTTGCTGCTGTCCTAGTTAAAGTAGCTACTTCTTCCCTATTCCACCGGCATATTTGGAGTTTTTCGCAACTTACAAGCCTATGTTCTACAGTGTGTTTAAGGTTACACTTAAGACAAGTAGAGGTAGGACATAAGCTATTTTGTGAAGCTGGATGTTAGTAAGGTTTTTATAGTGAATCCCTCTACACCACATTGAGTATACGTCTGAACTGATTAGCGGACTAAGTACATTATTTCATACTTTTTACCAGATTACATGTTGAGATCTCTTCCGATTTTACAGACGTGGTCTTGTTTGTAGTTCGTTGTGTATTATTCTAATCCTGATATTCTAAATATTGGATTATTCATGTAGCTGCTCTCTACATAAACGTGTCCGAAGTATTTAAGTTTCCTCCTATTGTGGCCTATGTTAACTGGAGTTCTTCTACATAACTGTTTTTGGTTTGTTGTGTACTTAGATAGTAACATCAGAAATCCAGGTCTCACTAAGGACATACCGCGAACAAAAATGGACATTCATTTCTCTCTGATGCGTACTTCTAATTTTAAACACCTTCTTTGAAGGTCCATGTTTTTGGCAGTGCCATATGAATGAAACACATATTCGCTGTAGCACAGACAGTTCTCTATGCATGTAGCTTTGCAATTTTGCTCTTTTTCTTGAAGTTTATGACTGTAGCATAACTTTATTTTTTCCCCATGTTTGTCTCAGTTCCGTTGATAACAGATTTTTGTCCGGGTTGATATTCATGCGTTGGGATTTTAGGGTATTGACTTTTGAATTTGAAGCAGATGCATAACAAGAGTTCTCTGATCTTTTCTATGCCCTTTTATTTGGTGACCGTAGTATCTATGTCACCAGTTTATAATGATACTGCCAGATTTTCGTCGTGGAATTTTATGCCGGGTGTCTCCTGACGTACGCAAACGAGCGTGCCATTGTGTGAGCGAAGTGCAAGCGAAGCTGATGGGTATTTACGGGCAT
The DNA here is from genome assembly GCF_023897955.1 of Schistocerca gregaria. Lineage (NCBI taxonomy): Eukaryota > Metazoa > Arthropoda > Insecta > Orthoptera > Acrididae > Schistocerca > Schistocerca gregaria. The sequence goes on along the minus strand of NC_064920.1, from coordinate 1,044,944,337 downwards.
AACACATATAACCAATGACAGAGGTCCTTTAAGTGCTAAGGTTTTAACTCAGTAGAGTTATCTGTGAAAGTGATGTGTTCTAATTTAACTATCGTTGTGCAGACGGGGTTGGTCATGAGCTCGCTACGCATCCCACTAACAGCCAAATACAAACAATCAGAGGAAACATTCATTGATTGAGTACACAGTTGCTGATCCCGAAACTAGCTTCTGCGTAGTCCAGGAGACTGGCTGCACTGTCGCTAACCACTTTCTGCCGTAGAGCTGCTAGAACAGATTTCGTGATGTTTTCGGCGTGGAAAAGAAACAGCGACAACAAACATGATATTGCCGTAAAGACTTCAAGGGCGCCATAATGAAAGCAAAACTCAGCGTTTAAAGAGCTTTGTGCTCGATGTTGCATTACTTTGCCCCACTACGCGCAATTAACCTGCACTGGCACGCGCTACCCACACAGTAGCAGCGTCGCTTCGTAGAAGTAGCAAGGAAGTACGTCACAGCCAAGGCTCCTTCGTGAGCGACATACCTGTTGCAAAATGGTCCCTAGAAATCAAATGGGGTCGCACCGCACTTACCCGTTACTGTGCGCCACAAATGAGGCTTAATGAACGAAATTGGATTATTGGAATGATGGTGGCAATAACACAAAGCGTGTAAATTTAAGCTATTTGAAGTTTTACCACTGCATTTACCGTGTCGCTATACATTAAGAAATAACTATTCAGTTATTCGACGGGATTGTGCTGTAACGACTCATATTTGTTTTGATATTAACAAAGACGAAAAAACACACACCTCTTTCGACTGTAATCGGTTTGGGAACTTTTGTATCGCGTTTGTTACGCTAGAATGATATCGCGCCCCTCCAAGAACATGTAACAGTTTCTCAATCTACTAAAGGAATCAACTTCTACAAAACTTATAGTGAAACACTATAAGCTTTCTTTAGTAAGTATTGTTGCCAGTAAGTCACAGTGTATTTTTCGTGCACATTGGGGCACTTAACATTTAGCTTACAGCGACAAACTAATAATTGCCATTTTTTCTTTTGTCACTTCTGGAACCGGGGCGCGATACAAGCCTACAACCCATGGAATAGAAGATACGAGGGCGTGCTGAAAAGTAATTTTCTATTCTGTTCTCGTGCCATGCAAATTACTCCGTCGACTTTCCCGCTTCGCTGACGCAAATTGCAACCCTTTGCCGCTAGAGGGCTGCGAACTGAAGCGTGCAACATGGCGGTGTGGATCCCAACTACAAGGTGTTAGGAAATTCCAGTTACAAACTTCTAGGACCTGTAGAGGGGACTAAGTGCGTAACATTTCGAATAAGAACCCATGTCCGAAAACGTACCGTTTCCGTTCTACAGCCGTTTGAGAACATGTTTGCTAGGTACGCATGCAATAGGGTGGTCATGGTGGGGGCTGGTTACGTCGGATCGGCTGATGTCATTTGACTTCTATCATACCTCTCTGACCTGGTTAGAGCCTCAAACACGTGTATGTCGGTGTCAGAGCAACGTTACTGAGTGCACCTTTGCAGAGTACATAGACATGATCTTTCCGAATGGTGAAGCTGACGGTAATAGAAGAGTTGCTCGTCGCCTTTTCCCACGACGTCGGACTCCATCGCACACCCTTTTCTCCACAGGGTTAGGCTACGCAACGACTTCGAGAAAGGGTACATTCATCGTCAACAAACATGAGGCCGCACACTCAACATGGAACACTGTACTGCATCACGTTGAAGAGCACCCGTCAACGAAAATAGGAGCAAGTTTTCTGGCTGTTAATGAATGGAATCCAAATTATTGTAGTACGGAAATGATACGTTTACGGACGTCGGCTCCAGTTGAAAATATTATTTATTCCCTCCCTCCCTTAAGTCCTAGAAGTTTGTAACGGGAATTTCCAAACATCCTGTATGTCCGCACGTGAGAAACAGCGTCCTGCAATCGAGTTTCTAAACGTAGAAAACATGCCTCCGATTGAAATCCGTAGAAGAATGAAATATGTGTACGGTGATGCCACATCATGCACGAGCGCTGCGACATCTGCAACCATCTTTTTTTTTGTACAATGTTAATGATGTTGAATTTTAAAAGCTGTAAGAGTTTACAGATAAAATCAGAGGCATTACTTTATTACTTTTCAGCAACTGTCTTAGACTCGTAAACTTTCACAACGGAAAATGCCGTGTGGCTAGGGACTCCCGTCGGGTAGACCGCCTGGTACAAGTATCTCGAGTTGACGCCACTTCGGCAACTTGCGTGTCGATGGGGATGAAATGATTATGATTAGGACAGCACAACACCCAGTCTCTGAGCAGAGAAAATCTCCAACCCAGCCGGGAATCGAGCCCGGGCCGTTACGTATGACATTCCGTCGCGCTGACCACTCAGCTACCAGGGGGCGGACAACTTTTACAATAATGGGCATTAATGAAACATACAGTGAGGCTGTCTTACGTTCCATGAAATGATCTCTGGACTCTAGTAGCGTATGTATTGTTGAAGACTGAATTTTGGTAAGACTTAATTAGTTGCCACAAATGTTTATTTTGCCTGCAAATGGTTTACAGTGGTTCTTTGTTTCTCAAGTATTTAAGCGATTATATGGCTCTAAGCACTATGGGACTTAACATCTGAGGCCATCAGTCCCTAGACTTAGAATGATTTAAACATAACTAACCTAAGGACATCACACACAGCCATGCCCGACGCAGGATTCGAACCTGCGACCGTAGCAGCACAGCGGTTCCGAAATGAAGCGCCTAGAACCGCTCGGCCTCAGCGCCCGGCAAGCGTTTATATAGTTATTTCAATACTTTTAAGATAAATTTCGCTCGTTATAGCCATTATAAGACTAAGCTCTTCAAATTCTGGTCACTTCAGATATATTTAGATTTAGTAGTAGTAGATGATGTAACATCACTGACAATGTTGCCGGTGAACAAAAAATATTTAGTCCAATGGCGAAAGCTACACTTGCTGTTTATGTAATCGGTACAAAGACAGGCTTGATGTAGATCTCCACATTTGTCTGTCATATGCAAGTCTCTTCATCTTTCCCTAACTACTACAACGAAAATGCACTTGATCCTAGAGATGGCTGTTATAGATGAAAAGGGGAAAAAATAACAAAACCGAAAACTGTTTGTTTCAACTCCACTTTAATCAGAATGTTAAAACCATGCAAAATAAGCGGTTCCTGAAAACCGATTTTCAGTTTTTTTTATTTCTGTTATTTCCTGTAACAAACTTAGAAATACACTCCCTACGTTTTAAGACACACACATTCAAAATACTAAAATAGGAAAATAAAAATAAAACTTGGTCCGTCTATCGCTCGTTGCTTTTCTCGGAAAGTGATAACTGGCTGAATACTAAAAAATGACCAGTATTCTACTGATTCTAATTTTCTGAAACTACTCAAAATTATATTGCAAACGATCATACAATTATTTCGATATTAGGAATAGTCTGTGCTAAAAGTGTGAAAAACTGAGGTTGAACTATTTTTCGTGTTAATTTGTCCGCTTTCAAGAGCTACAAGCAGATAAAGGCGTATTATGTATACACAGGCAACAGATGAGCTACTTTCACTTATTGTAAGCAATGAATTAATTGTTAAGTTACAAGCTTTCTTCTTACATTATACAGCAATGTTTGTTGTTGCTCATTTCGTTCTTAATATTTTAAAGGAAATGGAGCATTGCACTTTACATGTTCCAATTTCGTATAATACTTCCACACCAAGGATGGTGCTATTCTATAAAACAACTGAAGGCCGCCGGGCGCTGTGGCCGAGCGGTTCTAGGTGCTTCAGTCTGGAACCGCGCGATCCCTACGGTAACAGGTTCGAATCCAGCATCTGGCATGGATATGTGTGATGCCCTTAGTTTAGTTAGGTTTAAGTAGTTCTTCTAGGGGACTGATGACCTCAGATGTTAAGTCTCATAGTGCTCAGAGCTATTTGAAACATCTGAACTGACGTCAGACTACGACAGCGTGAAACTACCTTAAAGACCAAATGGGGACCAAGTCTCACGCTCCTGTACGAAGGTTTTTAGGTTTCTGGGTGCATGGAGTATTTTTAGCATTTTGGAAGGCGAATGGCGACTTTTATGTAGCCTTAAAGTAGTTCTAGTTCCGACCCTGTTAGAAAACGGCGACTTGTAAATCTTTTCTTGAAAGAAAAACGCTTAACTACACTAGATTTTCCCTTGACCCGCCTCAAGGGGATTGCGGGGCAAGGGGGGGGGGGGGGGGGGACGTCGCTGTCACTTCCTCCTCCTCCCCCCCCCCCCCCCAAATCCCTTCCCGCACTTGCGCCCTTGCACATTGGAACAAAGACGCCACGTGCTCGTTGCTAGTTTTTGTTGACATTGTTATTAAAATAGCACTGATCGCTTTTCCCATTCTCTACAGTAACGCAATATTTCAAAGCAATGGAAATTTTACAAATAAAAATTATTAATCTTTTAAAAAGAGGTTTACTTAAAAACTAAAATTTTAGCTCTGTTGCCCTGGTCAATTGATTTCGGCTTTTTACTCGTTTATTAGGAAGAAATAAAACCCCTGTTATAATCTTGAGACCAAATAAATACCGAAAAAATACCGGTTATTCAGAGCTAAAATACCTGTATCGATTTGAACCGGCGTTTTTTTTTTCCCCATCCCTTGATACCTCGCGATGTGTTCTCTCAACCTACCCCAGATTTGTGCCTAAATCCCTCCTCAGTTCGATTCAGTACCTGTCCATTAGTTATCCGATCTACATCTCTAACCTTCAACATTCTTATACGACACCATACTTCAAAAACTACTACTCTCCTTTTGCCAATACTGTTCATTGTTCTATGCTGCAAGTGTCGAAATATACGAGTGCGTTATTTTGCGAACCAGGTGAAGTTGCAAATATTTACATTTTTTTCTTATCTGGGAGTATTTAAGTTAGGATAAAAATATTTGGTAGCAGTATTATTTACCCTTTCCTGAGCTGAAGTCAGGTTTACTGAGGAATTATTAGCTTTTCATTCTGGTACTTTACGTGTGGACGTCATTATTTCACCTAAACTATAATAGATTAATCACAACAAATTTCTTGAGAATACATTCCTACTAACGCAATGGCATGATCACCTGCTCACTACGGCCCGCGGATGCCTAAAGTCAACGGCTAAAGCGAACTCCGCTCAACAGGAGAATCGATTTGCTAAGCTAACCACCCGTCAAAACCTTTTTTCTATCTGGAGTCACACTGACTTTTTCCTTTTACTCTTGGTGTCGGCTGTCGCACTGCCCCCTGAGCCTAAAGCAATTGTATACTGCTTAGTGCCAGGGACCACAGACACACACTATTCAGTTCACGTGACCTTTGACTTCATCAAGACGCACGAAAATTCTGGGATTCAACTGCTTATCTAAGGACAGCACGTGTAGAGACAAAGCGGATAAACTACGAAAGGACTGCACCATTAAATAATTCTAATTTTTCTTCATTTTCATCTCGTTAGTTTCCTTGTACCTTATGAGTTAATGACAGAAGTTCAAAGCACTGAGTAAAATTAAGTCATATTGGGTCCTAGAACGCCATCTTTTTAACTCCCGTTTAACTAATTTGATACAGAAACTGGAAATACCTACAAGCGGTATTATCGGTACTCATGTTCCAAAAACCCGCGAATAATAACGGGATTCTTCCAAAACTCATACCTCGGGTTCTATTGGTGATAGAAAAGAAGGATTAAGTGCACTTAACAGCCCTTGTGCTAGGGACAATTCGTAAAGTCAACTGAAAGACACTGAGTGTAACTACCCTTCAATATAGAGTTATATGAATATTACACATTTCCTCCGGCTTGGGCAAATTGGGCAAATCAGTAGGTTATTTTTGCATTTGATGTGGTCTATGGCTGGCCTTAAGAGGTTGATGGAGTCAGTATTAGCTAATGGAGTATTCCTTCGACGACCCTTCCAAAAATGTTTTTTTTTTTTAAATTTTGTACCAAAATAGATCCGACGATTCCCAGACGGGTGTGCACAGTAAACAGCTGAAATGTTTAAAATACATTCCTAAGATCTCGACATCGAAAAAAAATTGGCAATTTCCTAGATATCTTGATCCGTTTCCAAGATACAGGGGTTTGAACTGATCTTACTAGTACACACAAAATCCCGTGAGAGGAGAAAACTTAGTTTAGAAAGTGACGCAGCACAGATAAGTATGCTATAAAGTGTCTCCGTTATCGTCAGAAGGGTTTTGGGAACCCCACATTGTGCTACTGAAGCACAAGAAAAAATTTTTGTATACGTAAAATCGGGTCCGGTGTGTAAAATTAGTTATTTTATTTCCAACCGAATAAACTATCGAAAATGTACTGACCAATGAGGTTCTCTTCGTATGAGTGATATGACCTACTGTGGCAGGGAAAAGAAGGAATTCGGCGGAAAAATACTCCTGTCAGAGCACAAGAAAAAAGCAGACCTGCTCCTGTTTAAAAGACAGACTGAAAAGTAGGGTAGCAGCTGTCTCATTCCACCATTCTCAGCATCTTTAGAAATTTTCCAAAAAATCTTGGCACATGAACATGCCGCACGTTTTTATCCTGAGAGTGAATGAGGCAGTGGCAGTGGGAGTGGGAAAGATTTGGAAAAGTAAAATGAACATTGGACGAAAATAGAAGTAATAAATACTGTACGATAGTAGGTATTGGTTGCGGTATAGAAAGAGTGAAGGAAGCAATGGCAGTGAGAGAGAATAAGAAGGATGCAGTGCCATGAGAACATAGTTGACTGTCGCAAAAGAAAATGCGAGAACTGTGGCTATTAGATTTTAAATTTACAAGCAGAAACTCAAGAAACTATACTATTAAAGCACACAGATATAATACAATTCGCTCCAAGTTGGGAACTCTTAAATGTCACAAAAGCGGATTACTTATCTGTTGCTGCGTCTGTCGCGGTCGGCTACTGCTGCCTGACGAACGCCAACAAGCGGTCACACTAGTTTTCAAAACACGCTAGCAAACGACTATTATCGACTAGCGCTACGGAAATCTACTGTAGACCTTGACGAAAACGCACTAACTGGTCGTAGTAATACGCAGATATTCAAAAACCTAACTACCGAAGCACTCAGGTGAAACTAATTTGCCCATGATAAGGAACTTGTAAAATGTCACAAAATCGGTTTACTTTCTGACGCAAACGAAAACGCGAAAACTGTGGTTAAATTTACACGCAGAAACTAAAGAATCTTAACCATTAAAGCACACAGTAATAAAATTCGCTCCTGGTTAGGATCTCGTAAATATCACAAAAGCGGTTTACGCATCTGTTGCTGCATCTGTTGCGGTCGGCTATTGTTGCAACTCAACCCCCGCCCCCCCCCCCCCCCACCCCCTTTACTTGCAACATCGTCTCTGCACCCAGCCCCCGTACCTCCCCAAAAGAGTGAATACTAGACACGTACTCACCTTATTCCCTTCAGCAAGGTCTGTTTACTTCGGCAGCTACTGCTTACTATGATGGCTACTCACCGAAATTCTCTCGTTTCATCATTTCCCCTTCCGTACCTAGACTTCTATGCGATTTCAAGATAGGATCCTCCCTGCTGCTTGCAGGAAATTAGTCAGTCAGTCATCTGGGATTGGCATAAACATCGCACCTCCTATACGTCGATTAATGGTTTTCGAGTTTTTCCTCGGTTTCTATTTCCCTAAGTTCGACGTAACGTACGTACCCAGGGTCAATTTGAGCCATGTGCAGGAGTGTCCCCAACTCAATCTTGGTCCGGATATTACCGAACACTGGTTTATCTCAGGCATAGTGAAAGTAGCTGTATATCAAGCAAAACTTGTTTTCAGAACAAGCTTCCTTTTTCGTCGATCGACTGCTCGCAATCGCTGAGGTTTCAGTTAAATTGGCTCGCCTACCGGCCCTTTTACATGGGACATACAACAGATACTCTGACGCTCGTTTTAGTTTAAAAGGAGTCCACGGATTCGTTTTCAGAACAATATAACAATATGGACATGGAAATGAACATTCTAAGAATTTCATCGACGCGGGTGGAGATCAAGGCATTATTCTAAACATCGGCACATTTCTTGTGTACCAAAATCTAAAAAATTGCCGAGGATTTAGGATTTCTTGTGCCCCAAAAAACATAAAATTGTTTGTATTCGAAGGATTGGTCGACATCTGCTGAACATACATTAATTCAACCACACTCAATTTTCTGATACCAAAGGTATCTGTCTTATATTATTAAAATGATTGTGTACAAGTTAGGTTAATGTTTTCACGTCACTGAATCCGGTATTTATACATTAGGAAGCAAATCTGTATCAATCATGAAAAATGCTTTTGTTCATACAGCAATTCATTTTGGTAGACACTAAAAAAATTGAAATTAAGAAACGGAATTGAGAAGCTCGTACTGGATATCAACAAAACCTATCAATTAATTAACACTTCTTAAAGTGAAGCATCAAAAGAGAAAGTTGAAAAAAAAAATCTTATTTCACTTCAATATGGCATACAAAGCTTGGTTTGCTTGCAAAAATTTGAAGTTAGTTTGAGCATACAATCATTCTTTTATGAAATGTATTCGCAAATTGCGAATACGATTATACACCACCTATACGACGTACTAGTAGCATATGAAAATTAGTGCCGGGCGGGGACTCGAACCCGGATTTCCGCTTTAAGCGAGCTATCGCCTAAACTGCTTTGGTTATCCGTGCAGAACTCACGACCAGACCCAACTTCCAGATGTGCAAGTGTCTACGTCCCTTCTTCGTCACATACAAACCGCATAATTTCCGCACAGGGAGAGACGTTATTTTTTATTGTCAGGTTGCCTTGTTTGGCATGAAATACAATAGGGCAGTGTTTTTATTTTACAGTGTCAGAAAGAACTATAGAAGTACTGTAAAATACAGACATCGTGTTACTGAGAATTATTATTATTATTATTATTATTATTATTATTATTATTATGAATTTTTCAACTGCGAGTGTAATCCAGGCCTTACATTCGTCTAGTTCAACGAGTACAAACATTTTTCTACCAGCGGACTCCTAAGACGATCTAAGTTTCGTGAAAGACCGACTTAAATGTACGCACAGTAGACATGCATAAAATTTTATTCCAAGCAAAACCCTTAACAGTTACCACCTGAAGTCACCTAGTTAAAGCTTTAAAGTTGCGCAATGTGCAGGCTTAGTTGCAGTAATAAAAACAAGTTTTCATCGTAATTACTCAACTCTTCCTTGGAGTTCAGTGAGGAGGTTGCCCCTGCTTTCCATGGCACTGAGCTTTGAAACCAGGCATCATAGAAGGTAAATAAAATCTCAACTCACTTTCAGCACAAAGTCTGTGTCTGCATTTATTTTTTAAATAAGCATGTGAAGAAAACTACTTTTCGCACAAATATGTGAATAAAAAAGGGTAATAAAGCCGTTGTGGCTTTATACGGTAACACTGGGAACTCATTTAAAATCAACCAAAACCAGTTAATGAGAAAGATCTGTAACGTTTCTGTAACGGAAATTCAGACGAAATTTCGAGAAGCTGCTCTTTTTAATTTACGATTGCTGTGTATTCTTATGTTGTTGATTCCTCGAAGGGGCTGCGTTTATTATTATTATTATTATTATTATTATTATTATTATTATTATTCCTTTCCTTTCTCAGACGTTATGTCTGGTTAAAAATGGAAAGTGTCACGGAGATTGATCAAGCGTGACTTCCTTTTAACTGTGCGGTATATGTTACATTGCATTTGGGAACTTTCGGGTAATTGAACATGTGTCAATAATTACAGATTTCTGTAGCTGTATATATACGTTTGGATGTAGCGGTATTGCGTTGATGTACTGGTGGATATTGTGTGGTATGACTCCTGTAATTGATAGCATAATTGGTATAATGTCAACGTTATCCTGATGCCACATGACCTTGACTTCCACAGCCAGTTGGATGTATTTTTCAATTTGTTCTCCTGTATATTTGTTGTATTGGGTATGCATATTCCGATTAGTTGTGTTAATTTCTTCTTTTTATTGGTGAGTATGATGTCAGGTTTATTACGTGGTGTTGTTTTATCTGTTATAATGGTTCTGTTCCAGTATAATTTGTATTAATCATTCTCCAGTACATTTTATGGTGCATACTTGTGTGTGGGAATGTGTTTTATTAGTTTATGTTGTATGGCAAGTTGTTGATGTATTATTTTTGCTACATTGTTGTGTCTTCTGGGGTATTCTGTATTTGCTAGTATTGTAGATGCGCTTGTGATGTGGTCTACTGTTTCTATTTGTTGTTTGCAAAGTCTTCATTTATCTGTTGTGATATTGGGATCTTTAATAATATGCTTGCTGTAATATCTGGTCTTTATTGTTTTTATCCTGTATTGCGATCATGAATCCTTCCGTCTCACTGTATATATTGCCTTTTCTTAGCCATGTGTTGGATGCGTTTTCATCGATGTGTGGCTGTGTTAGATGATATGGGTGCTTGCCACGTAGTGTTTTCTTTTTCCAATTTACTTTCTTCGTATCTGTTGATGTTATGTGATCTAAAGGGTTGCAGATGTGGTTATGAAATTGCAGTGGTATAGCTGAAGTATTTATATGAGTGATTGCTAGTTTCTGCTTGTTCTATAAAGAATTTTCGTAAATTGTCTACCTGTCCATAATGTAGGTTTTTATGTCGATAAATCCCCTTCCTCCTTCCTTTCTGCTTAATGTGAATTTTTCTGTTGCTGAATGTATGTGATTTAATCTATATTTGTGGCACTGTGATCGTGTAAGTGTACTGAGTGCTTCTAGTTCTGTGTTACTCCATTTCACTACAAATAAATAGGTCAATATTGGTATAGCATAAGTATTTATAGCGTTTGTCTTGTTTCTTGCTGTCAATTCTGTTTTCATATTTTTGTTAGTCTTTGTGTATATTTTTCTTTTAGTACTTCTTTAATAGTTGTATTATCTATTCCTATTTTTTGTCTGTATTCTAGGTATTTATAGGCATCTGTTTTTTTCATCGCTTCTATGCAGTCGCTGTGGTTATCCAATATGTAATAATCTTGTTTAGTGTGTTTTCAATTGACTATGTTGTTTTTCTTACATTTGTCCGTTCCAAAAGCCATATTTATATCATTGCTGAATACTTCTGTTATCTTTAGTAATTGGTTGAGTTGTTGATTTGTTGCTGCCAGTAGTTTTAGATCATCCATGTATGTATGATTTTGTGTTGGTATGTTCCAGTAATATTGTATCCATAATTTGCATTATTTAGCATGTTGGATAGTGGGTTCAGAGCAAGGCAGAACCAGAAAGGACTTAATGAGTCTCCTTGCTATATTCCACACTTAATCTTTATTGGCGTCAATGTGATACTATTTGAATTTGTTTGGATATTAAGTGTGGTTTTCCAATTTTTCATTACTATGTTTAGCAACTGTATCAATTTAGGATCTACTTTGTATATTTCCAATATTTGTAGTCACCATGAGTGGGGTACACTATCAAAAGCTTTTTGGTAATCAATGTATGCGTGGTGTAGAGACCTTTGTTTAGTTTTAGCTTAACATGTCACCTCTGCATCTATTATCAGTTGCTCTTTACATCCTCGTGCTCCTTTGCAACAGCCTTTTTGTTCTTCATTTATAATTTTGTTCTGTGTTGTATGTGTCATCATTTTCTGTGTAATGACTGAAGTTAATATTTTGTATGTTGTTGGTAGGCATGTTATGGGGCGATATTTTGCTGGGTTTGCTGTGACTGCTTGGTCTTTAGGTTTCAGATAAGTTATTCGATGTGTACGTGTATCAGGGAATGTGTATGGGCCTGCAATGTAACTGTTAAATAATTTAGTTAGATGTGGATGCGGTGACGTGAACTACTTTAGCCAGAAATTTGCTATTTTATCTTTTCCAGGGGCTTTCCAATTGTGCGTAGAATTAATTGCTCGGGTGACTTCATGTTGCAAAATTATCACTTCAGGCATTTGTGGTATCATCTTTTATGTGTCTGTTTCTGCTTGTATCCACCATGCATGCCTGTTATGTTGTACCGGGTTTGACCATATGTTGCTCCAGAAGTGTTCCATTTCTGTTATGTATGGTAGAATGTCTATTTTAATGTGTGTTATCTATTGTCTGGTAAAATTTCTTTTGGTTTGTGTTGGAATGTTTGGTTTTGTTTCCTTCTATTTTCACTTTTTTGTATCTTCTGAGTCGTTTGGCCAATGCTTGCAATTTCTGCTTCTTTTCATCTGATTGCTCTATCGCTTCTTGTTGTGAGGTTTTACCTAACCTTTTTCGTTTTTGTCTGATATTTCATTTCTTATAAACTGTGTGAGCTGTCCGATGTCTTTTCTCAGTTTTTCTATTCTGATCTGTAGCCTGTGTTGCCCTGTGGGTTTTGTGGGTTTCTTCTGTGTGTTGGTTGGTTCTGATCTCTGCCTAGTGTGTGCTCCTATATAGTCTCTTCCATAGTTGTATTTTCATTCACTTTGTTGTGTATGATTGTTTTTATTGTTGTTTCGACTTGTGGGTTACTTGGTGGTCTATGCAAGAATGGTCTAATGTCTGTATTTGTGTCTTTGTATTCTATATATGTCAGCTGAAATTTGTCTTCTATATCTAACATGTGCGTCACTTCGTGTTCTATTTGTGCTTGTTCTGGTGGCTGTCTTAAGATTTAGTTTTCCTCTGATTATTTAATTGATGTGTGTTGTTTGCTCTGGGATGTTTGAGTCCATTACTGTGTTTTCTTCTTCTTCTTCTTCTTATTTCACATTAGTTTGTTCCAGTATTTGTTGTACTTGTTGTTTGATGTTTTCTAATTCTGATTGGGGAATCCTGTTGTTTTTTATTATTACACGGATCTGATCAGCTAGTCGTTCTGTTAAAAATTTTAATTCAGGGTATCTAGTAATAAATGTTGTGTATACTTGTGATCTGTATCAAGCTGTGTTGGTTCCCAAGTTTGTTGTTTGGTAGTAACAGAACACAAATGTGTTGGTTAACTTCATCTGACCATTACATCCTCTGTCTTTGTTTTCCTTTAGAGTGGTTGCAGGAAGCGTATCCTGCAAAACACCTCTATTTGGATTTAAATCATTTTCCGTGTGGCTAGCAGTTTCGTTACCATTGTGGACGGGCATAGGTTTCAAGCGTCGTCCCCGACCATGACAGCGCTTGTCCGAGGCTTCATTAGTTCTGTCCTGAACCAACTAATCACACTAAAAGGGGGGAGGTTAGCCCTATTTGTGGTTTGTTCTTTTCGTCACCTTTTACGACTGGCAGAACATACCGGAGGCCTATTCTTTTCCCGGGCCTCTACGGGGTTTATTATTATTATTATTATTATTATTATTATTATTATTATGCCGCAGAAACTAAGGGAGCAGTAATAGACCTAACCTAGAAACCTGCCACTATGGCCAACAGTTTTGGCGAACCCCTTTTAATATTTTGGGGGATCCCCTGTGGGTTCGCGAACCACAGGATAGGAAACGACGCTTTAGGAGATACTTAGCCTTGCTCATGGTGTTTCAGCAAAGCTCAACATTGTCTCCGGAGCAGATAGTGCGCCCCTGTGTCTGATTCAAGTGGAAGGCTTCAATCAGAGCCTGCGTAGGTCCTGTGATAAGCTAGACACTGTCTTTCTAGACTTTACCATAGCTTTGACAACTGTAGGTTCCCCCTAAACGGGTGAAGTGTGCACTATACACAAAAGGCTGTTGCCCAGGTAATTAGCTGACTGAGTGTGGGGTACACACATTTCCGCCCAGTACGTGTTAAAATAGCTGTGGGAAACCTGTAAGAACCAAAGAAATGCCTCCCCCCTCACAGGAGGAAGTATCAAAATCCTAGTGGTTAACTGACGAGGCATTCAAAACAAAGTACCAAAATCTGAAGCACTCATAAATGCGCTGAAGCTGACATAATAGGCGCAGGAAACTGCTAAAAACCCGAAAGTGACAGCAATGAGATTTTTTGAGAAAATTTGAGTGTTCAAAAATGGCTCTGAGCACTACGGGACTTAACATCTGTGGTCATCAGTCCCCTAGAACTTAGAACTACTCAAACCTGACTACCCTAAGGACATCACACACATCCATGCCCGTGGCAGGATTCGAACCTGCGACCGTAGCAGTCACGCGGTTCCAGACTGAAGTGCCTAGAACAGCACAGCCACACCGGCCGGCAAATCTGATTGTATATGGAAAGGATAGGCCAATGAGAGATGGAGGTTATGTACTCTTGCAGTAGACCAGACACAGTAGACCAGACACTGAAATCCGCCGATATATAAATATAGAAACCGAAGGTGGAGCGAAAGAGAAATATCCTACTATAATTACAATCAACCACCAGACCACCTGCTATAACCGTAAACTTCAGTTCGAAAGTATGCTAAGCTCCCCAATCATAATCTCATCATCAGGGGATACTTTAGTAAGCAACTGAGAAGAGTAAGGTTTCGTTAGAGGTGGGCGTGTCAAGAAATCCTACGGAATATTACGTAATTCCTTCTCTGAAAACTACCTAGATCAGATTTTTTCGGACACCTACTCATGATAAAAATATATTGGATCTAACAACAACAAACGAAATTTTTCTTTGATGATGTCCGCATTGTAACTGGTATCAGCGATCTTGAGGCACTTGTAGCAATAGTAAATCCTCACAAAGGGCACGTGAAAGTAGAGGATGTGATTTGTATCTTCAGTAAATTAGATAAAGAACCAGTAGTGTCCTCTCACTGAGGAATTTAAAATTTTTTATTCGGGACAAGAGTGTGTACAGGACTGTGGCTTAAGCATAAAAAAATAGTTGACCAAGCATTTGATAGATACATACCTAGAACAGTTCATAAGGGGTGGGATCCTCCATGGTATACAGTCACTGCAAAGGAACTGCAGAGGAAACATTGGCTACTGCATAATAGGTAATTCGATTTTCCTCTTATTACATGCGGTGAAAAGTTGCTATTCCTTCACACGCGAACTTCCCACGCAGCCTCTCTCGTCACCCGGGTGGTCCTGTGACAGGCGAGTTCTGCTGAGCTTGAAAGGGTTAAGCCGACGGGTGTGAGGGAGTCGAGTGGATGCTTTCCAGACGTCAACATTGTCATAAGAGCGGGAGCGACACACCCAGACGGGCCTGAAGGGGCGGCTGGGCTAGAGATTCCGTTACTTCGCAGAAACTTAGTGAAACCCCTTTCTGGCGGGCTACCAGCGAGGCGTGGGAAAGACTTGTGTTCCCAGGCAGTCTTGCCGGGCAAATTCCCGCGTTTTCTGCAAAATCGTAACTGTGATTGGCTTGCCCAGGGCATAGCTCCGTGACGTAGCAAAATCGGCGCAGAAATTGGCGCCAAGTATCTCCATTGGTGGAATGGTAGTGCTTCGGCAGTAGAGTGGAATTCTCCGCCGGTTTTCGAGTTGCTGATTGGAACGTGTAACCACGGCCACTGTCGTGGGGGCTGGAATGTTCTGTGTTCGGCTTGTACAGGTGCTCTTGAGAGAGTCGGCTCTCGCCTTTCGGTCGGAGTAGGTTACAAGACTGAGTTCTCGCTGCTCTGCACAGCCTGCCTTCCGTTGGCTGTCTAATATACTTTTATTTAATTGTAACTGTTTGACGAAGTTGCTGAAGTTTCGACTTCAATGTAACTTACCGAGTACAGTTGGCAATTGAGCGTTCTGCGTACAAGCGGCCTATGTTGTCGGACTTTAGTAGTTTTGGCTAAAGTTCACTGTACCGGAGTTACTGTGTGACTTCGCTTGTTAAAATCAATCACTGTACCGTCAGTAATTGTGGGCGAGCCTCCTTCGTCTCCCTCAGAGGCGTATTTGTATTGCCAGATCGTGTTCTTGCAGTTAAGAAGACAGTTTGGTAATGTATGTCCGCAGCACCGGCAGGTAGGGATTTTCCTAGGTGATAATCAGAGCTCAGCAGAGCGCGCCTGTTCGACTTTTTCTAACTTTGTTCTGTCCTGGGTGTTCATTGTCCGAGTTCTCACTACTGTAGCAGCAATGTTGGGTTGGCTGTGTGTTTCTCTTAAGATCTGAGTTGCAAGGAATTGGCTCCACATACCACTTCGTCATAAATGTGACAATCTAGTTTAGGGACAACTTCACCTTCACACCATTTATTTGAGTATCCAATTTGAGCCAATTTGATGTATTGTAAATGTTTCATGTGTGTTGTTTATTATTTTGATATTAGTCATAATAAATCATATTATTTTGGACAGAACTTTCATTCTGTTAATCGGTAGAGCAACCCTTTCATTTCTCACTACGTTAATGAAACTTGTATTATGAAATTAAATAATTGCAGGTGCCAAACTCTTTTCTACTTCACTTGCAAGGTCGATTACAGTCAGTCCACGTTTCTTTTTAATCCATGTGCATGCAACAGCAAAAGACGGAGTTAGAATAGGGGGGGGGGGGGGGGGGGGGGGGCTTAGAGCATCATTTATATATGAAGATTATAGAAGAATTTAGTGTTAAATACACTACTAGCCCCGGCGCCTCACAAGTTATAGAACAAAGCATAGGGCTATAGATACAGAGACGCTTAATGAAAAGCGTCTGGGTGTCGAGAGGGCAATGCGTGAAACCTTCAGTGAGTTGCTTGTAGAATATTATCGAAAGATTTTTCACAAAACGCGAAGAAACTCTAATGTAAAGGCTGTTAATGTCACCAAAGTTTGTGTCCACACACTCATGGGCGAGAGAGGAACTGAAATTGAGGGTAGCAATCTCTGTTTTCAAATTTTCCTTCACAAAGGAAAACTGAGTACTACCCCAATTTAATTCTCGTGCTATTGAAAAGATGAGTGAAATAGATAGGCGTATAAACCTCAGCGGCGTTGAGAAACAGCAGAAATCGTTAAAACGGAACGAAGTTCCACTTTCTGACTGAATAGCTACAGGTATTCTACTCGAGGAGAGGGGGGAGGGGGAGGGAGGGAGGGAGGGGGAGAGAGAGAGAGAGAGAGAGAGAGAGAGAGAGAGAGAGAGAGAGAGAGAGAGAGAGTAGGGGGGGGGGCCTTTTGCGCGTAAGTCCGCAGGCATCGAAGTACGTTTGTTTCGCCAGAGCGCTCACCACCGATGTTCTTTGGCGAAACTCTGCCTTCGCGTCCCTCGGGCTCATTATTCGCGACCGCATTCTTGCTCCTGCTCGCGGCGCTAGATACCTGTGCTTTATGAACATTCCTTCAGAGGCGGAACTCGCCAGCAGCTCTCCTTTGCCGGCAGCTCGGCAAATTCTCGACGTGTTTTGAGTTTCCAGAGATGGTAGGGCTACTGTTCAGAGAACAATGCTATTTTTTGGAACACGTCAGAAGCGAATTTTTATACACACGGAGGGGGGGAAAGAAGTGGAGAGAATAAAAAAAATCTTGCACGCAAGGTGCCGCTAACGCATAGGCGGTCCTCAAGGCTTAAATTTAACAGCGTTAATTTGAACTTGTTTCCAACTCGTCTGTGACGAATTTATGCATGTCAGAGACTAAAACCTGTTACATATATTAAATATGCAATGCACACATGTTTATCTAATTTTGATAGTAATAATACTATAGCAATTTCTATACAGCGTACTAACACTGACTTCTCGTTTCACGTTTCACCACTTTTCCCCCTCCCCCTCCCTTCAGATGGCTGCAGTTCTCTGATACCACCACCACCACCACCACCACCACCACCACCTCTCTCTTAAATTTGTTGGAGTATTCTTCTTTCTGTGGAGTTCCATGGATTGTTTCGATTTCATCAATTTCAACTCCTTCGACATCCATTATTTCGTTGGCTCTAGAATTCATTACATGTCCAAGCTCTGAGATCCCGTTACGTCTCCATTTCTATATCGAAAGCGAGGAGTTTCTTCTGTTCTCTCCACTAGCATGTCCATATTGCTTTACTTTCGACGCCCAATTCCTAAGCGCTTATTTCACCTAAATTTTAGTCGTTTAATCGCCTACAATTCGGAAGAAACATTTTTTCCATTTTTTAGCGCTCTAATACAGCTTGTCTAATACCCTCTTACAGTTTCTACATACGTTGAAAATATTAAGTTTCTTATATTTTTTCACTGAGTGGGACTGCCGTTTAAGCTCACAGTCCCTACGGTTGCGCTTCGTATGTATTTATAATCTAAATGTTTTTGTCCTTCTTATGGAGCCTTATCCACTCTCAAGTACTTGTCAGATATTTTGGCCTTGATCTCATAATATACACCGAGCGAGGTGGCGCAGTGGTTAGCACACTGGACTCGCATTCGGGAGGACGACGGTTCAATCCCGTCTCCGGCCATCCTGATTTAGGTTTTCCGTGATTTCCCTAAATCGCTTCAGGCAAATGCCGGGATGGTTCCTTTGAAAGGGCACGGCCGATTTCCTTCCCAATCCTTCCCTAACCCGAGCTTGCGCTCCGTCTCTAATGACCTCGTTGTCGACGGGACGTTAAACACTAACCACCACCACCACCACCACCACCATCATAATATACATGTGGATGATTTTTATTACCTTAATGTGAAAGTGCTTGGGCCGATGGCATTTGTAATTTTCGTAGCCTGTACAGTCGCTGCAACAAATATAAGGCAATTCATTACAGGCAACTCTTTTTTACATTCACACAAACCTTGTCAACAGCCTCCAACACCCTCAGCCACGTCTACCATTAAATAAGTGATGGTCTGACGATAAAACATGGGTGGAAACTAGTATCCATAGATGCTTTCGATAGCGAAACTGTCACTACAAGACTTACATGGAAGGAAATGGCTGCCCCAGACCCGTATCTCGTTTTAATGCCGAAAAAAATGACAAACAGCAAATCGAAACAGCTTTCTTGGTCTTTTCTCAAATAACTAAAAAAAAAACTGTTCAGAGTCTGAAGAAGATCTGAAGGACCTTCCCCTTCCCTGAGCACTCCTTGTTTGTTTCCTTTGTGCTTCAATGCACAATTCAAATAAACGAATGAAGAATCGATATCTTAAGTCACCTGTGGTCTAGGGGCGCCGGCACGGTAACTCAGCCTGTTCGGTCAGAGGGTTAGCTGCCCTCTGTAATAAAAAAAAACTGAGGTAATGGATCAACGACGAATTGAAACGAGTGTCTTGTGACGTCCGCCCCGAGCAGATACAACGAACGAAAACGATCAAAATGTGATTAAAAAAGGGCTAACATCTTTTATTCATAATCAAAGCGTCTTCGATCCCGGGCTCGAATCCCGCCGCTGCTTAAATCTGGATTAATAATCAGCGCTTGCGGCCGAAGACTTCCGGCGTAAGTAGTCACCCTTATTCTGCCAATGGCCTTGTCAAAGAGGGCGGAGGAGCGGACAGAGGTTCAGGGCACTCTCTTACTCTTGGGGTGGAAAAATGCCCCTAAAGGCGGAAGAATCAGCAATGATCAACGACATGAGGATGCAGAAGGCGAGGGAGATCACTGCAGGGAAGACACGTAACGTGTATCCACAGGACATGTGGCCTGTAATTGAAAAAGTGTCATGATGCTCTCTCCACTGGCAAAAGATTCGGAATAGTCCCCCATTCAGATCTCCGGGAGGGGACTGCCAAGGGGGAGGTTACCATGAGAAAAAGACTGAATAATCAGCGGAATGATAACGTTCTAAAAGTCGGGGGCGTGGAATGTCAAACTTGAAAGTGGTAGGGAAAATAGAAAATCAGAAAATGGAATTGCAAAGGCTCAATCTAGATACAGTAGGGGTCAGTGAAGTGAAAATAAAACAAGGATTTCTGATCAACTGAGTGTAGGGTAATATCAACAACAGCAGAAAATGGTATAACAGGAGTACGATTCATTATGAATAGGAAGCTAGGGCAGGGAGTGTGCGAACAGTTCAGTGACAGAGTTGTTGTTATCAAAATCGACGCAAACCAACACAGACAACGATAGTTCAGGTATACATGCCGACGTCGCAAGCTGAAGATGAAAAGAGAGAAAGTGTATGAGGATATTGAAAGGCTAATACAGTATGTAAAGGGGGATGAAAATCTAATAGTCATGGGGGATTGAAATGCAGCTGTAGAAGGAGTAGAAGAAAAGGTTAAAAGAGAATATGGGTTTGGGACAAGGAATGAGAAAGGAGAAAGACTAATTGAGTTCTGTAATAAGTTTCAAGTAGTAATAGCGAATACGCTGTTCAAGAATCACAAGATTAGGAGGTATACTTGGGAAAGGCCCGTTGATATGGGAAGATTTCAGCTAAATTATATCATGCTCAGACAGAGATTCCGAAATCAGATACTTGGTTTTAAGGCGTATCCAGGAGCAGATATAGACTCTGACCACAACTTAGTAGTGATGAAGAGTAGGCTGAAGTTCAAGACATTAGTCAGGAAGAATCAATACGCTAAGAAGTGGGATACGGAAGTACTAAGGAATGAATTAAGACGCTTGAAGTTCTCTAAGTTATAAATACAGCAATAAGAACTAGCTCACTAAGCAGTATAGTTGAAGAGCAATGGACATCTGTAAATAGGGACATCACAGAAGTTGGGAAGGAAAACATAGGTACGAAGAAGGTAACTGCGAAGAAACCATGAGTAGCCGAAGAAATACTTCAGTTGGTTGATGAAAGGAGGAAGTTCAAAAAAAAATGTTCCGGTAAACTCATGAATGCAGTAATACAAATCGCTGAGGAATGAAATAAATAGGAAATGCAGGAAGCTAAAACGAAATTGTTGCAGGCAAACTGTGAAGACATAGAGAAAGAAATGATTGCAGGAAGGAGAGACTAAGCATACAGTTAAGTCAAAACAACCTTCGGTGACATTAAAAGCAATGGTTGTAACATTAAGAGTGTAACGGGACTTCGACTGTTAAATGCAGATGAGAGAGAGCGGATAGGCGGAAAGAATACATTGAAAGTCTCTATTAGGGAGAAGATTTGGATGATGTGATAGAAGAAGAAACAGGAGTCGATTTAGAAGAGATAGGGGATCCAGTATTAGAATTTAAGAGATCTTTGGAGGACTTAAGGTCAAATAATGCAGAATGGAGAGATAAAATTCCATGAGAATTTCTAAAATCATTGGGGGAAGTGGCAACAAAACGACTATTCAGATTGTTGTGTAGAATGCATGAGTCTGGCGACATACCATCGGACTTTCGGAAAAGCATCATCCACACAATTCCGAAGATGGCGGGAGCTGATAAGTACGAGAATTATCGCACAATCATCTTAACAGCTCCTGCATCCAAGTTGCTTATGAAAGCCGGCCGCGGTGGTTTTGCGGTTCTAGGCGCGCAGTCTGGAACCGTGTGACTGCTACGGTCGCAGGTTCGAATCCTGCCTCGGGCATGGATGTGTGTGATGTCCTTAGGTTAGTTAAGTTTAAGTAGTTCTAAGTTTTAGTGGACTGATGACCACAGCAGTTGAGTCCCATAGTGCTCAGAGCCATTTTTTTTGCTTATGAAAATAATATACAGAAAAATGGGAAAGAGAATTCAGTATGCCCTAGATGACGATCCGTTTGGCTTTAGGAAAAGTAAAGGCAATTCTGACGTTGCGGTTGATTATGGAAGCAAGACTAAAGAAAAATCAAGACATTCATATGATTTGTCGACCTCGAAAAAGCGTTCGACAATGTAAAATGGTGCAAGCTGTTCAAGATTCTGAAAAAAGTAGGGGTAAGCTATAGGGAGAGACGGGTCATATACAATGTGTACAACAACCAAGAGGGAATAATAAGAGTGGACGATCAAGAACGAAGTGCTCGTATTACGAAGGGTGTAAGACAAGGCTGTAGCCTTTCGCCCCTACTCTTCAATCTGTACATCGAGGAAGCAATGATGGAAATAAAAGAAAGGTTCAGAAGTGGAAATAAATTCAAGGTAAAAGGATACCAATGATAAGATTCGCTGATAACATTGCTATTCTGAGTGAAAGTAAAGAAGGCTTACATGATCTTGTGAACGGGATGAACTGTCTAATGAGTATATAGTATGGATTGAGAGAAAATGGAAGGAAAGGAGTAGAAATGAGAACAGCGAGAAACTTATCAGGATTGATAGTCACGAAGTAGATGAAGTTAAGTGATTCTTCTACATAGGTAGTGAAATAACCAATGACGGACTGAGCAAGGAGGACGTCAAATGCAGAGTAGCTATGGGAAAAAAGGCATTCCTGGCCAAGAGAAGTCTACTAATATCAAACATCGGCCTTAATTTGAGGGGGAAATTTCTGAGAATATACGTCTGGAGTACAGCATAGTATGGTAGTGAGACATGGACTGTGGGAAAACGGGAACAGAAGAGAATCGAAGCGTTTGAGATGTGGTGATACACACGAATGTTGAAAATTAGGTGGACTGATAAGGTAAGGAACGAGGTGGTTCTTCGCAGCATCAGAGAGGAAAGGAATACGTGGGAAAGACATAAGGAGAAGAGACAGTTAAGACGTGAGGGAATGCCTTCCATGGTACTAGAGGGAGCTGTAGAGGGCAAAAACTGAAGAGGAAGACAGAAATTGGAATACATCCTCCAAGTAACTGAGGACGTAGGTTGGAAGTGCTGCTCTGAGATGAAGAGGTTGCCACAGGAGAGGAATTCGTGGTGGGCCGCATCAAACCTGTAGGAAGACTGATGACCCCCTTCCAAATAATAAATAAATACACTATTGGCCATTAAAATTGCTACACCACGAAGATTACGTGCTACAGATGCCAAATTTAACCAAAATGAAGAAGATGCTGTGATATGCAAATGATTAGCTTTTCAGAGCATTCACACAAGGTTGGCACCGGTGGCGACACCTACAACGTGCTGACATGAGGAAAGTTTCCAACCGATTTCTCATACACAAATAGCAGTTGACCGGCGTTGCCTGGTGAAACGCCGTTGTGGTGCCTCGTGTAAGGAGGAGAAACGCATACCATCACGTTTCCGACTTTGATAAAGGTCGGATTGCAGCCTATCGTGATTGCGGTTTATCGTATCGCGACATTGCAGCTCGCGTTGGTTGAGATCCAATGATTGTCAGCGGAATATGGAATCGGTGGGTTCAGTAGGGTAATACGGAACGCCGTGCTAGATCCCAACGGCCTCGTATCACTAGCAGTCGAGATGACAGGCATCTTATTCGCATGGCTGTAATGGATCGTGCAGCCACGCCTCGATCCCTGAGTCAACAGATTGGGACGTTTGCAAGACAACAACCATCTGGGTACTGTTTTCTCAGGATCTGTGCACCCAAATTGCGTGAAAATTTAATCACATGTCAGTTCTAGTACAATATATTTGTCCAATGAATACCCGTTTATCATCTGCATTTGTTCTTGGTGTAACAATTTTAATGGTCAGTGTAAATAAAATCAGGTGAACTGTTTGCATCCACAGCATGATCAGCACCACGAAAACTTCCAGATAGAAAAAAATCATGAGTTTAATGATTGACGTCTGCTTTACCGGTGGAAATCTAAGCAGTATTTATTGCACCAGTTACCCACCGTGGCACTATACCGAGGCGACAGACGGCACGTGATTCCCCGTAATATCGTGTGTGACCAACTTTTGCCCAGCGTAGTGCAGCAACTCGACGTGTCATGGAATCAACAAGTCGTCAGTAGTTCCCTGCAGAAATACTGAACCATGCTGCCTCTATAGACGTCCGTAATTGCGAAAGTGTTGCCGGTGCAAGATTTTGTGCGCGAACTGACTTCTCTATTATGTCGCGTAAATGTTCGATGAGATCCATGTCAGGCGATCTGGTTGGCCAAGTCGTTCGCTCGAACTGTCCAGTGACATGACACTGTCGTTTGGGAACACAAAGTCCGTGAATAGCTGCAAATGGTCTCGAAGAAGCTGAACAATAACCATTTCCAGTTAATGATCGGTTCTGTCGGACCGGAGGACCACGCCCATCCATGTAAAAACAGCCCACACTATTTTCGAGCCACCACCAGCTAGCACAGTGCCTTGTTGACAATTCAGGTCCATGGCTTAGTGGGGTCTGTGCCGCACTCTAAACCTACGATCAGCTCTTACAAATTAAAACTGGGAGTCATGTCAACAGGCCACTGACTTCCAGTCGTTTAGGATCCAACCATATTGTCATGAGCCCATGTGAGACGCTGCACGCGACGTCGTGCTATTAGCAAAGTCATTCTGTCGGTCATCTGGTGCCATAATCCATTAACGCCAAATTTCCCCGCACTGTCCCAACATATATGTTCCTCGTACGTCCCACATTGACTTCTGCGGTTATTTCATGTAGTGTTGCTTGTATATTAGCACCGACATTGCCCAGAATATTTTTAGAGCCGTTAATTAGGCAGACGCCGTCTGTTGAGAATGTTTTAAGTAAATGTTACAAATGACTCAGCCCATACATCCCCAGTAGCAGAAAGCTGGTTCAACTGTTATATTTCTTTAAAGGTTGCTGGCTGCACGCTTACTAATTATCAGCTGAAAACACTTTCTTGGCAGGATGGCATTAGAAGATAATTGTGACATATCATGGGAAATAATCAATAATGCTTATTAAGAGTATGTTACGAAATTGTGCTTGGCTTTAGTACGATGCGTGACACTTTGGATTTCGTTGTAATAGGTTTAGCATGTAAATGACTTATCTTGGCAGTCTATAATATCGCCATTGTAACCTAGTAATGATGCAGACACTCTTGGTTGTCCCACTACCACTCCGTAAATAGCGACTGGTAAGTTGGAATGTAGTTTTGCAGGAACTATACTGAGCTGGCTGCAGGCAGTGAGCTGGCTGCAGCCAGTGAGCTGAGCTGAACTGTAATAGCTAGTTTGGAATGATGAAATTTCCTGGAAGACGAAAACTGTGTGCCGGACAGACTCTGAAGAAGGATCTTTGCCTTTAATCGGTAACTGCTCTACGAACTGAGTTAACGAAGCCTGCCTCATAACCCACCCTCAAAGCTTTACATCCATCAGTTCTTGATCTATTTCCAGAACTTCACAGCAGCCCTTGTAGGACTATCATCCCTGGAAGAAAGGATACTGCGGAGACATGGCTTAGCCACAGGATGACTTTTGTAAAGTTTGGAATGCAGGACATGAGATACTGTCAGGGGTAAAGCGGCGAGGACAGATCGTGTGTCATGCTTAAGTAGCTCAGATGATAGCGCAATTGGGTATGGATCCCTTTATACACAACAGTTTTAATCTGCCAGGAAGTTTAATATCAGCGCGCACACACACACACACACACACACACACACACACACACACACACACACACACACACACACACACACGGATGCGTCAGGTATCCAGCGAAAGCTCTCCTTGCAACGGTGTCTGAGCTGCTGCAAGGATTCACGGATGAGCTGAATCAACTGATCTACCGAATAAATCTGATGGGCGCTAGTAATGCACTAAGTGAGTCAAAACAGATCAGAAAACGTGAACTGTCGCGCCTGTGAATCCACTCCAGTGCAGTTGTACAACTCTCCATCATAATTTGTAAACTATTACAGAAGCGAACTTTAAAACCTGTATCCGACTAAACAGGTGAACAACCGAGGGTATTCGCTTGCCGGGATCTATCTGTATAAACAACGATAAAAGTTTGGTATACAGGGTGGTCCACTGATCGTCACCGGGCCAAATATCTCACGAAATAAGCGTCAAACGAATATACTACAAAGAACGAAACTTGTCTAGCTTGAAGGGGTGAAACCAGATGGCGCTATGGTTGGCTCGCTAGATGGCGCTGCCATAGGTCAAACGGATATCAACTGCGTTTTTTCACATAGGAACCCCTTTTTTATTACATATTCGTGTAGTACGTAGTTGGACCGCTTTTTTCGCTTTGTGACAGATGGCGCTGTAATAGTCACAAACGTATAAGTACGTGGTATCACGTAACATTCCGCCAGTGCGGACGGTATTTGCTTCGTGATACATTACCCGTGTTAAAATAGACCGTTTACCAATTGCGGAAAAGGTCGATATCGTGTTGATGTATAGATATTGTGATCAAATTGCTCAACGGACATAATGTAACTATCCGGCGAACGGTCCGGACGCTTGGATGATGTCGTCCAGGATACCGAGTAGTATACATAGCACTCGCCCGTTGGGCATTTTGATCACAATAGCCATACATCAACACGATATCTACTTTTTCCGCAATTGGTAAACGGTCCATTTTAACAAGGGTAATGTATCACGAAGCAAATGCCGCCCGCACTGGCGGAATGTTACGTGATACCACGTACTTATACGTTTGTGACTATTACAGCGCCATGGTTCACAGGGCGAAAATAGTGGTCCAACTAAAACATATTTCTTTACGTACTACACGAATATGTAATAACAAATGGGGGTTCCTATTTAAAAAACGCAGTTAATATCCGTTTGATCTATGGCAGCGCCATCTAGCGGGCCAACCATAGCGCCATCTGGTTTCCCCCTTCAAGCTAGAAAAGTTTCGTTCTTTGTAGTATTTTCGTTTGACGCTTCTTTCGTGAGATATTTGGCCTGGTCACTATCAATGGACCGCCCTGTGTACTTAAAGTGTTTTAGGAACGTACTCTAAAGTACATTTTTTCTTGTACTGCGTCAAGCTTAAAATCAAGTAGGACTTACCAAAACGCCAGGGCGGCAGTTTTTTTTCCTACCCTTGACTGTGTTCGGAGGTCAGATCGATCCAGATCCTTGAGACAGACACTAGCAACTATCCCAGATGCCTGAACAACCACTCAAAGATGAGGTGGACCGCCGCACTAAATGTCAATGAAGAAAGATTTTTTTCGCGTGACCGGTTTCGGGCCCTACTTACAACACTACCACCTCGAAGTTACTGAAGCACTTTGAAGTTTAAGTAAAGCTGCCATCAACACGAAGGGTGTTTTGTGAGCAACAGTGCTGTTCTAGGCACGGTCCTATTAAGAGATGATACGTCTTTGCCTTCCTCTGACCTTGAACTGACTGAGCCAGCCAGGTACAGGGCTACCTACAGTTTAACACCAATTCCGAACATCTACCCAACTCCGCATTTTCTCCGACTAAAAAATTGGCAGAGGTGAAAGAAAAGGTGGCAGAAATCCAAGGGCTTGACGACGGTCAAACCCCGAACCTGCGCCTTCTACAGTGAAAGAAGAATTGAGCATAGTGTCTATATTGCCTATGCTGTTAGTGTGCTAGTTGTAGAAACATTACTAATAAACCGACAAAGACAACATTAACTCTGGATGTTACCGTATCCTTTTTCGTATTCGTAGGTGACAAAGGTCACGGGACAGCGACATGTGCGCATGCAGATGGTAATATCGCGTGCACAAGGTATAAAAGGTCACCGCATTGGTGGAGCTGTCATTTGTACTAACGCGATTCACGTGAAAACGTTTACGACGTGATTATAGTCGCACTACGGGAATTAACAGACTGTGAACGCGGGATGGTAGCTGAAGCTAGACGCATGGGGCATTCCATTTTGGATATCGTTGCGAAATTCAACATTCCGACATTCAGTGTTAAGACTTCCGAGAATCCCAAATTTCATGCGTTACTTTTCACCACGGACAATACATGGTTGACGGCCTTCGCTTAACGACCGAGAGAAGCGATGTTTGCATAGAGTTGTCGATGCTAATAAACAAGCAACACTGCCTGAAATAACAACAGAAGTCAATTTGGGACGTACGGCGAATGTGTCCATTAGGAGAGTGCGGCGAAATTTGGCGCTAATGGGCTTTGGGAACAGACGAGCGACGCGAGTGCCTTTGCTAACAGCACGACATCGCCTGCAGCGCCTCACTTGGGCTAGTGACTGTAAGTTTGGACCCTAAACGACTGGAAATCCGTGGCCTGTTCACGTGAGTCCTGATTTTAGTTTGTATGAGCTGATACTAGGTTTCGAGTGCGGCACAGACCCCACGAAGCCATGGACCTGGGTTGTCGACAAGGCACTGTGCAGGCTGATGGTGGCTCGAAAATGGTGTGGGCTGTGTTTACATGGAATGGACTAGGGTCCTCTGGTGCAACTGAAGTGATCATTAACTGGAAATTGTTATGTTCGGTTACCTGGAGATCTTTTGCAGCCATTCATGGGCTTCCTGTTCCCAACAAACAATGTGCTATGTTACCGAGCCGCAACGGTTGGCGAATGGTTTGAAAAACGTTCTGCAGAATCGAGGAATGATTTTGGCCACCCAGATCACCCGACGGGAATTCCATCGAACATGTGTGGGATTTAACCGAGACGTCAGTTCGTGCACGAAACTCTTCACCGGCAACATTTTCACAGTTATTGGCGGCTGCAGAGCCGACACGGCTGAATATTTCTGCAGGGGACTTTCAGTGACTTGTTGAGACTATCTGCAACTGCATTGAAGCACTATGCCTCGTCGACGTGCGTATCGTCAACGCCGCCGCCACCGCATGCCTGTCTACAAACATACTATTAGCCTGGCAAATTAACTTGTCGGAAATGGAACTGCACAAGCTATTATATTGAATGGAGCTATATTCTTTCGAGGATGCAGGGTTAACTTTACCTTGGACGTCGCTACGGGAAATTCTGGTAGCGGTTGGTTCATACTGGCCATTGTCCGTTGTGAAAATGCATCACTACCCGGACTGGGCTCTTTCTCCGATCGAGATGTCATAGCCTACAAGACCTGGCATTGTGGTATCGACCCGGAGTAGACCTAATTATGTTTATAGTAAAATGCCGTTTACATTGTATACTCGCTCCTATATATATATATATATATATATATATATATATAGATAGTGTGTGTGTGTGTGTGTGTGTGTGTGTGTGTGTGGATGAGAAGACTTGGGTACTTGCTGAAAATGTAACTGTCATTGGTGATATTAGTCTGTACTAAAATTATTAATAAATTGTGATCGTGGACCTCTGTAACCGGGGAGCTTACATCGCGAACTGGGGCTGCACTACACCGGACAGAAGGGTGTCCGACACGATATTACGAGGTACCCCATGACTTGTCACGTCTTTGTTGTTGGTTACAATGCTATTGTACTAGAAAAGCATCTCTTAAGCCGAAAAATATGTCGTACTAAAATGAACTTTCAGTGGAAAATGAGCTATGGAATAGTGCATAATACTCCAAGTCTTTATTTAGCATCACTGAGTCAACATGACTATTTTAAAAGCATGACAACCAAAGTCGCCTCTTGTGTTGCCCGTCCCAATAAAGACATTAAACGCCATATTTACAACACAGTAAAATCAGAATAGTAGTCCACCTGAATAACGTAGGTTATTGTTTAAATCGTCCATTCCTACTCACGAGAGCAAGGTGGGCTATTTTAAAATTTCGTTCTCATGAGCCCAATATCCAAGAAAGCTGGATGTGTGGCAGTGGGCACCAGGTTGCATATGTCTGCGAGACGAATTCCAGTTCCAGCATTCGTTCCTAATCTGTGTCTTCTTTGCACACAGACGTTCAATGAAATGTAATGACATAGTTGTATCGACTTCTGGAGAACGTGAAGTAGGGAGTTGTGTGCATAAGTTGACGGGAATCTCTATTAATTGACTTGTTACGGTCACTGTGTGAATTTATTATACTCCGTAAATTACAGTGTACGTCCTGACCAAAGCACATCAGAAGCTTACTTCTGCGCAGACAGGAGTTTACGGATCCTAGCCGCAACAGATCAGTGACGTCGGTCCTTTACACACGCCAATAAAATGTATGTTCTTTTATTGGAAATATAAAGACATTAAGACACACATTAGAAACCCTTCACTGAAAACCAACGATTATCCGCAAGGAAAATTTAATCTTTTCTGCTTGCATTCTGTGAACAGTGGCGATTTACTGGCAAGGACTTCTGGTGCAACAGTTCTTGGGAAGCATGTGACGTCTTGCGCAATACGCAGGGCAGTGGAAGTAAGTGACCTTCAGTCCGAAGCTTTATTGGTAGCTCTGGCGAAACAGCGACTTAAGTTTCTAATATAAAGAGACAGGTGGAGGGATACGATAATTTATGTGGACCTTTTAAATGTTTGCCAGCACTTTTTGAGCCCGAATACGTGTAATTCACGCGCCAGATGAGATATTTAAATTGCGTCTGTAAAGTTAAAGAAAGAAAGTTAAACACTTACGGTGTTTTTTGATTTCATTGGTCTTCCATTTCTTATCAATTATGAGCAGTGTAGTGAGGTTTAGTTTCTCGTTTATCATCAGTGAGATCCCCGTGAGCTGGAATAAGAGGGGGGCAAAGGAACATTCTGTATCATACAAATCCGAAACACTTCGCAAGAATTAATCGCATCACTGTTCGGTGTTTTGCAGTTACACAAAGGAATGAACCACATTTACTAATTCCGAATGTTTTAACGATGAGGTGAAAATTTGTGTTCCTGCCTGTGGTATTTATGCTTCTCAGTAACATTCATAGGGATAGAGTGAATGAAGAAATTTTATTTGTGA
This sequence comes from Schistocerca gregaria, assembly GCF_023897955.1. NCBI lineage: Eukaryota > Metazoa > Arthropoda > Insecta > Orthoptera > Acrididae > Schistocerca > Schistocerca gregaria. The sequence continues at coordinate 1,044,913,896 of NC_064920.1, read as the reverse complement.
GAATAAGTGGTGGGATTTTCTCTAGGCACTACAATCTGGAACCGCAGAAACGCTGCGGTCGCAGTATAGAATTCTGCCTCGGGCATGGATGTGTGTGATGACCTTAGGTTAGTTAGGTTTAAGTAGTTATAAGTTCTAGGGGACTGATGACCATAGATGTTCAGTCCCATAGTGCTCAGAGTCATTTGAACCATTTTTGATCTGAAGTCAGCCCTCTATTATTACTTGTTTCTCAAAGATTCTCCACATCTCGTTCTATTTGCAAGCAGTTGCACCACTTCTTTCTCATATACAGGGGGTTCCGAAACTATTAGTTAAAATTAATACAGGAAGTTGAGAACAGAAAAAAAAATCGATAAGGGCCATATGGTATCTGAAGTCAACTTTTAATGTTAGGGGGCATTTTGTTAGTGGTGCTGACGTAAGCTGTTGAGTCGGTGTCGCTAACTGATGGTTGGTTGCACATTTAAGATGTACCTCTGAATGTCAGACAAAGAACGTACTTCCAGCACGATGCGGCCACCTTCTGTAATCGATGGATCGGCCGAGGTGGCTCCGTGGCCTGACCACCATGGTCACTTGACCGCGCTTGTTTGGAGTTCTTCCTCTGGGGGAATATGAAGTAGCTGGTGTGTCAAACAGTTGCGGAAACAGGAGGAGAGCTCGTCGCTAGAATTGCTGTCGCTCCTGGTATCATGGCGGACATGCCAGGAATCTTCGATGGGACAACAGTCGATAGTCCGGCGATATAATTAGTGCATACAGGCCAATGGTTGCCCATTCGAGCAGTTCCTGTGAATGCCATTATTGTAATTATCATGCTAAACTACAGTCTGTGTAAATCTTCCTTAGCATCAAAAACTGCCACTAGGGACCACATGTGCCATAACTAAACATATTGGTTTCTATGTTCTCTGCTTCCTGTATTAATCCGAAAGAATAGTTTTGGAACACACAGCACATCACCGTAAATGGAGACTATTTTCCTGTATGTAACAGTAAATAGCCGTTAGATGTATGCATTGGTCTATGGGGCCTTTATGCGTTGTCATTGCGCGATTACTGTCTCTCCCCTTATCAGCTGTGTAACAAACGACGGACAAAGGAAGCGAACACAGGGAAGTTTGTGTGTCTTCTACAAACATTGCCAGCATAATTTTTGAGCAGCCGAGAAAGAGCAAAATGCAGCACTAGCAATTATGCATTACTTTTGTTTCTGTTGGCGAAATTAGCGGTCATAATAGACCCTCTGCCTTCCCAGCGGGGGCCTTTGATCACCATTTGCTGCTAGCGTGAAGCAAAACTCTCGTCCAATATAGATGCTGCAGTGAGAAAGTACGAGGAAGCCTGCAGTCGGCTCCATGCAACAGGTTATAAAGCAATTCCTAGCATCTGAGGCTGCACAACACAAATCTGCTATTTACCAATCGAATTTAACGTGAGAATATGCTGTGTATATAAACAATTTGATTGTTTACATGGTGCCATTGTACAACGACCGATGAAGAGAAAAAAAATTACGGCGAAGAGAAGGGAAAATTATTTTTTTTTTTTGAAGCACGACATATTTACGTGAGAGAGGAAATAAACAAAACAAAGTGTTTACATTCCATTACGCAAGGTCACGTTTTTGCAGCAAACACGCTACGTATTTTACCACTAGAGAAATAACAGAGTTATTTCATATCCAGGTTATCGAGGTAACAAATTAAAGCAGCAAAGCGACGAATGCCCCGAACTTGACATCAGATTAACAAAAAATTCTGGTAGTGCGATCATTCGTAAGTGCCTTTCTGAAAATTATTTCGAATACAGTATGCGTTTATAATAATAATGGAAAGGTCAAAATACGAGCCAGAGACATTTCTCAGTTCCGTGGCAGGTACTTCACAGATTATCTTCACAAACTCAGACATGGTCGGAGGGATGTTTTAGCTGCCATGACTCGCAAAAATCCATTAGCTTTGGTTTTGTCCCAAGAATTTATTTTTACTTGCAGCTTGTGTTAAATATGACAGTGCTATTAAATTCCTGACCCATGCTATAGGTGGAATGAACCAGATAAGTGTACGAAATAAGCAGCATCTTTAGCATATGAAGAAATAACCAAAGCACTGAATGAATGGGTTGGATAAAGGATAACTATAGATACTTCTGACCTAATTGCAAGCTGTCTGATCTACCTGTACACCTATACGATTACTCTGCGATTCACTATTAAGTGCCTAACATAGGGTTCATCGAACCATATTTAAGCTACTTCCCTACCGTTCCACTCTCGTACGGTGAGCGGGAGAAACGAACTCTTAACTCTTTCCGTGTGGGCTCTGATTTCTTTTACTTTATTATGCTGATCATTCCTCCCTGTATAGGTGGTAACCAACAGAATATTTGCACACTGTCAGCAGAAAGTTAGCAGGAAGTTTTATGATAAGGTCCTGTCACAGCGCAGCGAAAACTGCCTTTGTTTCCATGACTGCCAACCCAGTTCGTGTACCATATCCGTGACAGACTTACCCCTATTTCGCGATAATATAAAAGGAGCTTCCCTTCTTAGAACTTTTTCTATGTCCTCCGTCAATCCTATCCAATTCGAATCCCACAGCACAGCAATACTCCAGAAGGGGGCACGCAAACGTACTGTAAGCAGTCTCTTTAGTAGACGTGTTGACCTTTCCCATAGCTCTGCAAATAAATAGCAGTGTTTGGTTTGCTATCGCCATAACATTAAGTATGGTTCAAATTGCTCTGAGCACTATGGGACTTAACATCTATGGTCATCAGTCCCCTAGAACTTAGAACTACTTAAACCTAACTAACCTAAGGACATCACACAACACCCAATCATCACGAGGCAGAGAAAATCCCTGACCCTGCCGGGAATCGAGCCCGGGAACCCGGGCGCGGGAAGCGAGATCTCTACCGCACGACCACGAGCTGTGGACCATTAAGTATGAGTTCGTTCCCGTTCAAGTATTCGCAACTGTAATTCCGAAGTATTTAGTTGTACAATGTATAATTTTAACTTTGCACAAACGAAACACGCGTCTGTTAAAAGAAAATTGAAAAAGGAAAAATAAAAAGTTTGTGACTGGCTTTTAGTAAAACGGCGCTTAATTAAAATTTCGTAGGAAAAAAGAAATATTGCATTGTTGTTAGACAGCGCACACAAATTTCCTACCTAAGATTAACTGGTTACATTGTGAACTTTGGTACCAGAAAAAGGCCGCTAAAGCAAAGTAAAATAAAGAAACCCCTTGAGACGATGTGGAGAAGCTATGCTGTTGGTAAACCATAGAATCAAAATATTTTCGCTTTACATCAGCGGAGAGCTGCTGAGTAATAAGTGACAGAAAGCTGCTTGCAGATAAGCGCCAACTCACATTTTACGGACGGCGTTCCGGCCCTCGAGTCACCGTGGGTGACCCTAACAGCGACGGACGAGTACTCAGGGCGGTTGCTGGGCCGGTACCGTCTCCAAGCGGCGACGCGACCACCCTCAATTTACGCCTTCCGTGACGCCAATAAGATAAACGTCTGCTCGTACGCGTGACTCGTCTGAGACGGCATAGCGCGCCGACTATACTGGAACTATGGCCGCGGCGACCTCTGTCGGTGCTCACCGCTTCCTGGAAGGCAACGGCTAATTTGATTCTCTTTGCACCTGATTCCGACAAATAGGTGCGCGCTCGACACACGACATGCTCTATGCTCTGTGGTGTTCACATAGCTGCCTGCGCAGTACTGGCTTCGCCGGTAGACCAACAAAAGAAAAGGAAGAGCGTTTTTTCACGGCGCCAAACTTGTTAGCCTGAACAGTGGATTTGCAAAAACGTTCCTTTCCCTATATTTATTCTCCTACAAAAAATCTCTTATGTTCAGCTGTGTTAAGTATTAGAGCTGGCTGAAATTAACTGAGTCACCATCCTCACTATACAAGTTCCTGCTTGTGAGACCAAACTAATTTTCTAAATACGAATTATACAGAGTGAGATTTTCACTTTGCAGCGGAGTGTGCGCTGATATGAAACTTCCTGGCAGGTTAAAACTATGTGCCGGACCGAGAATTTTATTCGCTTTCGTTAGTTGCATCTGCTCTGGGCGGACGTCCTAAGACATCTGTTTAAGTTCGTTGTTGATCAGTTAACTCAGTTTTTTTTTTTTTTTTTTATTACAGAGTGCTGCAAACCCTCTGACCGAACACACTGAGCTACCGTGCCGGCATCAACTGAGCTACCCAAGCACGACTCACTCCCCGTCGTCACAGCTACAATTCCGCCAGTACCTCGTCTCGTACCTTCCAAACTTTACAGAAGCTCTCCTGGCAGAAGTAAACCTGTGAGGACGGGGCGTGAGTCGTGCTTGGGTAGCCCAGTTGGTAGAGCACTTGCCCGCGAAAGGCAAAGGTCCCGAGTTCGATTCTCGGTCCGGCACACAGTTTTAATCTGCCAGGAAGTTTCACGAATTATACAGCCGTCTGACTTCTCATTTCTCGAAGATCGAGCATCGGTTCATAAAAATCTGCGAAGTGCAGAGATATCAATTCCGGAATGCTGGCAGCAATAAATGCAATTAAAGGAACTCTATGATGAACATGGCATGGAGTAAACTTGATCTCTTGGGTTCACATATTTATCTATTGCCGTACAACATTACGGCACGCACGGGAATAAAGCGACATCAACTAATACCTGAAAATAAAAAGGAAAAGAAATGCAAATGTAAATGTAAATTAAATGAGAAGCTCATTCCAGTAGTTCCTGACCATGAACTTTCATCTACACTGACGCAAAAGACTGAAGTTACAAGGGGAGGCCACAGCGTTCCGATCACGGGTTCGCTTCTAACTCTCGCAGTCCATTAGGACAACATAATGTGCAAGTACCAAGGCGTAATCCTTAAGCACTTTCGAACAAAATCGCTAGAGAACTGGTGCTTTACGGCCCTGCGTACGAGATGGCAGCGGTCATGTTGTCAGCGTTCAAGTTTCGTAATCAGTGGATCGCTGGCTCGAGCCTGCTTATGATTTGTTTTGATATATTTTGTTCAACACTGGTCATATTATTTCATACATATTACATCTGAAAGTTGAGTGATGAAAAGACGTAAGTATTTGAATTACTTTTATTGAATTTTCACTGTTATTTGGTCTTTTGCTAATTTTAATGACGACGAATATATTTCTAACTATCGGCTAATAAACGACCACACGCACAAAATTTTCCTGAAAATTAATGTCAATCGTGGTTTCCAAAATCCGTTATACCTTCAATCGGATGAGTTACCGAGGACTGTTTCCAGAATGAAATTTTCACTCTGCAGCGGAGTGTGTGCTGGATATGGAAACTTCCTGATACCTTACAACCATGTGTCGGACCGAGACTCAAACTCGCGACTTCGAGTCTCGGTCTGGCCACGGTTTTAATCTGCCAGGAAGTTTCGTTCCAAGAACTGTTTTGCACCTAGGCACAGGATTGGAAAGCTTAAGTCTAACATAGGTAAATAAAGGTACAAATAAATTTATTCTATTACAGAATGAGTTACAATATGCCCGAATTTGCCAGTAATGTACGCTTAATCGCCGGTTGTGCTTTCGACATTACAAGTTGCAGGGTGATGTTCTCCATATAGACACGAAAAACAAACATTATTACATCGAATGAATGTAATTTTTCCGCATGCACAAACAATCTGCGGAATTTGTAAGGGAAAAGAAAGCTCGTATTTTGAAAAATCTCTCTTCCATCCGACAATTTGGACGAAAACAACGCGTAGCCCAACATTTTCGTAAATGTCAATGCCGAAACTTGGTGCTGTACGCTTGAATGTATTTTAAAATAGTATCTTTACGAGAAGCGATTTCTCGTTCGTTGTCAATCAAATATGAACGAGTCCGAATGCGCTGGATAAAGTTTATAACTTGCCTGTAGAAAGAATAGTCGCATATTTTTTTACTGATAAAAATTAGTAAACAGCGAAATAACATTGGGAAATCAATATAAGTTCAGGCAAAAACACGTGTCTTTTCATCAATTTACTTTTAAAGTGTAATACGTACGAAACAATATGACTAGTATCGAAAAAAATTAAAAATGAGCGGGACTAAATCCGGCGATCCTCCGATTAGAGAAACGCTAAACACACTACGGTCACCAACTCGTTCCCAGCGTCGCAAGGCACCGGTACATAACTGGCGTTTAAAACTTCTCTTGCGATTCGTTCGAAATCGCCTAAGCAGTACGCCTTACTACTGGCACATTATGTCGTCCTAATGGGCTATTAAAAGTGGACAAAGTCTGAAGTAAATTCGTGATCCGAACGTTCTGCGCCCCCCCCCCCCCCCTATAAGTTTCAGTGACAACCTCGTACACCTAGCTGAAACAAGTCACATTAAAAGAAAACTATGGGTCCTCCAGTCTTCTACCGAACCCGACTCCCCCTTTCCGGCCGTAAATTTACACGAAGTTCCCTTCGGCGCTTTACCTCACAGTGTCTCTTCGCTTTTCCGTCTCCCCATTTAGAACTGGCGACCTTTTCTTTCTTACCGCTTACGCACTGAATCTCCCCTTTAATGCTCCGCTTGCCATTAACACTCGGGATGCACACCAACCAAACAGCGAATGCTAGTACTCTCCCCTCCCCCTCCCCTCCCCTCCCCTCCCCTCCCCACCCATGCTTCCTTCCCCAGCACTTTTTGCCTTTTTGATCTTTTGACTGGCTGTCTCTAATGTCCATTACAAACGACCTCTTTCCCACCCTTTAAGGGGGGGGGTAGGACGTCAAACGGGCCGACTTGGAGCAGGAGAGGCACCACAGGACATTTTATTTTCTACTGTTTATACTTTCACAAATAAATTCATAAAACTTTGTCAGCATGACCAGGAAGGATTCAGTATTCACACTCATAGGCAGTGGAAGTGCAAAAACATAACAAAATGATTTTTTTTTAAGATATGACATTTCATCATTTTTTCACTTACTGTTGGCTGCATTTGTTGCTATAGGTACATTTTTCTACACAAGTAATAAGTATTCTTTGATAAATTTTGCACAGAATACAAACCCTACTCACAAACAATACTCTAGAATTTTCGATATCCATGAAAAACTGTGGTAAAAATTGAGATAATTAACTACAATTTTTTTTTCTAGACATGAAGTTTAAAACAGCTCATTCATTTTTCATAAATAGATTCTAGAGTTTAAGACACCTGTAAGTGTGGTTTGTATGCTGTGCAAAATTCATCGAACAGTCTCTCTTACTTATGAAGAAGAGTGTACCTATGATGAAATTTCACAAGTAAAAAAAAAATATTTTGTTATGTTTTTGAACTTCCGCTGCTACGAGTGTGAATCCTGAATCCTTCCTGTTAATGCTGACAAAGTTTCATGAATTTACTTGTAAAAGTATAGACAGTGGAAATTAAAATGTCCTGTGGTGACTCTCCTGCTCCAAATCGGCCCATTTGAAGTCCTACCCCCTTAAAAACTAAACCAACACTTTTTAGCTAACGGCACAGTTTTTGTGTTAAAAAACAACTTAGTTGATACAGAGCTTGTGCAATACCTGGAGCAATTAGTCAAACATTAGCATGGACAGTTTAACTTTGCGGTGTCCATCGTTACGTCGGCTCTTCAGCCTGGCCTTTAGCCCACACGATGATAGGAACAGAATAGACATTTGCCACCCGATTAAAGCCCCTGTAAATGATCCATCATTAATGGTTAGGTTAAAAGAATTACAAAAATTATATTAGATATGGTTATTATTAGATCGTGTTTATCGTTCACTGTGAGTAGGGCGAGTATTTCGTTATGGAACATCAGATCATATTAAAGAGCATGTTGTTTACGGCTGTCACCGCTTCTCGGTTCTAACCACACATCCGTTTCCATTCAGCCAGCATCCTTACTGAATGTCTCTGGGCAAAATTGACTCATAGGCACGTCCTCTCCCTCTTCTTCCTCCTTGTGGAGACCAGTTCCAAATATCCTTTGGCCACATGTCTTCTAACGTCTCTAGATTGCTGAGCTGCAGAAACTGTTTTGCTTCTATAGCGTAAATTACCTTCTTGTTAGCCATCGTGGGCCATCCTCGAAATGCCACATTCTTGAAAAGTCCAGTTGCACTGCCAGTAGCCTGTCTCTTATTCAGCTCCGAATTCCTAATGTAGCAGCACTCCCATTAATTTACTTCTACACTATTTGTTTTGCCCCTTCTGTTATATTGGATTGCCTCTCCACAGGACAGAATTTATTAGTATTGCTGTTTCCTCTTGTCATATATTGCTATTTATTTCAGATGCGTCTCTACTATTGGATAAGAAAAATACTGAAAAGTATCTAAAAAGCCTCTCACGTTTTTTTTTATATTTTTACCGTTTCAGCGACTAGATCTTCCATGTTTCGCACTCCTACTAAGAAGTTCAGTTTGCAGCATGTTAATCATCAGTCTTACTCTTCATGTTATTCCTTTAGCGTTTGCAGGTTGTCAGCGTGTTGTGAAGATCAGCGTAGCGGGAGATTTGCGTAAAATAAGTTAATATTAAAGTTTATTATTCTGTTATTTTAAATTTATACTCAGTAATGTGAACAGTTATCGTTAAGTTACGAGAATGAGGTGAAAACAGTCTTCGTTTCAGTTTGCTTGAGAGCGGAAGCTACCGTCAGTATGAGAACAGAACAATTGAGTGCTCCGGCACGGAAATTTGTTAATTTAGGGGAAGCAGTTTAATATAGAAATGTCGGTACGTCATGTGGTGGTGGTGGTGGTGGTGATGGTGGTGGTGTCCGAGTTATGAGGATTTTTTGCCGATAGTGCTTCCTTTGATCAACCAATGCAGTCCGAGACAAGCTAAATAAATCGCGTAAGGCAGATGCTGATGAAAGAGGTAGCCGTCTTACTAACTGGGACCTGTTGTTCTGTAGGAAGAAGCAATTTTTTATTAGCTGTATAGAGCGGTTTGTTTAATCCGACCCTTAATGTGGCAGGATCTATCTGATGTCCCAGGAGGAACGGTCAATATTCGGCAATGTGACAGAAACAGTCATCCGAAGAAGCAAAAAAGTCTAGTGAGACAAGCGCTATAAAACATACATTTTAAGATCTACGATCACTTTTTCATCTTAGCTGCTGTGAAACACCAAGGACTTTGCAAGCTCACAGCAAAACTAGCATTATGCAAACTGATACGATAAGCAAAGAGCTGAAATTTGTCAGCCCGTCACTGAAGATAGCTGGGACACAATGTCAGCGGTGAGGCTAATGGTTATTCTCAACACAGCAGTAAATCGCTTTACGTGATGGGACGTCATGTTTCGACACAATCACATAAATACTCCTGTTTTAACAACAATACCTGAGTATCGCTATTAAACAGGGTTGCAAACACTGGAATATTAACCTTTTAGCAATTGAGCCAGTCTTGCTTCAGAATTCATGGAGGTGTATTCCGTCTACGCAACTAAATGGAAGGATGTTTCTTTTTTGCCATACGTATTTCGCTTCTGTTATTTATGAAGCATCTTCGGTGACTTGTAATACATGTCTCTTTTGACACGAGTCAGTAGGACTGACTACAATAAAGGCTTCTTATCACCCATGGGAGTGGCCTAGGCAGCATTGGAAGAGACTTCATATTTATTTTTCGAAATAGCAAGGGGCCAGATGTAATCAATATGTCCTCTATCATCACTCCTGCTCTCAAAATGGTTCAAATGGCTCTAAGCACTATGAGACTTGATACCTGAGGTCATCAGTCCCCTAGACTTAGAACTACTTAAACCTAACGAACCTGAGGACATCACACACATCCATGCCCGAGGCAAGATTCGAACTGGCGACCATAGCAGCAGCGCGGTCCCGGACTGAAGCGCCTAGAACCGCTCACTCCTGCTCTAGTGGATGTATCAATCCCTTTGCCTGCTCAGTTTGATCCACCAAAACTGACTGATTTAGTCAGACAATTGACCCCTATTAGTTGAGAGAAACTGTTAGTCCATTTTTAACATAAAATGATGCAGGAATTTTACCAGTGCACTTTAACATCCCGATTCAAATGGTGGAATTGATCGAGATGTTGGAAGTTTCAAGCATTCACTGAAAGTTAGAATGTTTGATGAAAAACCCGGCAGGCCACAGCTCGTCCGTGATTTGAGAAGGGTCTAATGATTCGATTAAGTCTAGTCAAATCAGTCGATGTCCAACCAAAGATCAGACCGAAATTACTACTTGCTAGAGAGTTGTTCAGTGCGACATTGTGTGCTTGAGTTACTGATGTATGGAAAAATCACGCAGTTTTGAAGAAAAAGATGAGATATTACCTATTCTGTTAAAGACTGCAATGGTTCTGCTCCTAGCGAATTTTTAGACGAACGCTTGTCTTCCATTTATAATGATAAGAATGCCACATCTGAAACCAAAGTACTGCTCACAATTGATGAAGTCGCTGATATCAGTTGTGATCCTGAAACCAGTAGCGTTCCTGAGACAGAATTGTTCCCAACCTCTTTTATAAACGAGCCACCTGCGACCACTTGGAATAATGAACCTTGTGCGCCACCAATCGTTCAACAAGTGGTCCACAACACTTCAATGCCAAATCCAATACAACGGTGCGCGCAAAATTCCGTGGTCGCTAGATGCACAGTCGGTTGGGGGAGTGTAGGGAGAATGGCAGTGGTGGGGGATCGCTCAGAGCACTTGAGGGGAAATGCCGCACGCTAGAGGGGAAGTGCCTTTCTAAACTGAAGCCGAAAATGCAGTGATTTATTTTTGCCCGTTTCGTTAACCAATTTTAACTTACAGAGAAGCGTTGTGAGTGGCGAATTTTGAGTGAAACTTACACGTATATCTGATTCTTATGTCAAAATTTGCTTCTTTTGCCAAAATACAGTGGAGTTAACACTGTCCTACCTCACTAACATTTTGTGCAGACGTAACTGCTAGAGAATTCTGAAACAGTGTTTTATTAAGTGTTTGAGAAAAAAAGTAAAGTCAGTAGCTTATGAAAAAGTACATCTTCGATACAAAAGAAATGTAATGTCTTCACTCAAGTTGTTCGAAAAACCACAGCATTTCCTATTTCATCAGCTATCGATGGCCTTTAAGAATTACATCCTTTCACTGAAAAAGTCTAACTATTGGAGTAACACGGCAGATAAGGAAGTTTTACATAATAACTATATGGTAAAATTTTCTCTTCTTTTTCATGCTATCATTTTCCAAAATCTCATTTCGCTATCTGAAATCGTTTATGAAATATGAGTAATGTTATGGCTATTTCACTCTGGCCTTATCGCTAGCGCGGCGCGATCGCAAATGAGTGTGCTACATCGGATCAATTTTCTCGATGTTGGTGACAGATACTTCCACCCAAGTCTAAAGAGAAATTGAATATGTCAGCTACATTTCATACGCAACAGAATGTTATGTAATATACATCAAACGCAAAATCATAGCTATCTCTGTTTTTCACTGCACACTTTTCAGAATTTAGAGCAGTGTCTTTACTAGTCACATGAATATCACGATAACTATTACCGTTAACGAAATGATCGGCGCATCACCATGAACTGACGTACAGAGGGGTCCAAAAAATATGCCCACTGTTTAAAAGTGCATAACTGCAAACTAATTGACGGAGTTGTGTCATCTTTGGTAGCGTAATACTTTGTAGTTCCGTCAATCGCCACACAAGCGTTGTATTGCGTTGTTTTGTTTTCTCAGGTGACAGTCGCCAGATAGTGTTTTGTTCTTAGTTGCACCTAGTTACTTAAGTAGACATGGCTGGCGCAAGGCTTACATTCGATAGAAGGAAGTCAGTTTTGAAGTGGTATTTTAAGTACGAAAACATAGTGAGGTTCAACGGCAATGACGAAATGATAATCAGAGCCGCGAACACGTTTAACGATTCGTCGCATTCGAGAGAAATTTGAAGCCGAAGGCTGTGTTAAAGATGTACACAAACAACGATCTGGGCGACCAGCTAACTGCCGTCGTGTGTTACAATTCACTCGTTCACCTCGGAAGTCTGTCACACAGTGTGCCCGTGAAACTGGAGTGAGTCGCTCAAGTGTTCGGCGAATTTTGAAGACAGCAAAGTGGAAGTGCTACATCCCACGATTGCTACACGAAATGAATGAGGACGACCCAGGTCGTGGAGTGGAGTACTGTGGGTGGTTTACTAATATGGTGCGCAACGATGAAGAGTTTGCAGCGATGATTGTGTGGTATGATGAAGCACAGTTCAAACTCAATGGTACAGTAAATCGCCACAATTGCATCTACTGGGCCGCCGAAAATCCGAACGTCCATGTAGACAAATCCGTGAATTTGCCAGGAGTAAATGTGTGGTGTGGGTTGTCTCACCGGGGCTTGATTGAGCCATTTTTTCTTTGACGGTACAGTTACCGGTGAGGTGTACCTTCAGAAGCTTCAGACATTCATTTTACCTGAATGAGATTTTCACTCTGCCTGAATGAGATTTTCACTCTGCAGCGGAGTGTGCGCTGATATGAAACTTCCTGGCAGATTAAAACTGTGTGCCTGGAAACATCCCCCAGGCTGTGGCTAAGCCATGTCTCCGCTATATCTTTTCTTTCAGGAGTGCTAGTTCTGCAAGGTTCGCAGAAGAGCTTCTGTGAAGTTTGGAAGGTAGGAGACGAGATACTGGCAGAAGTAAAGCTGTGAGTACCGGGTGTGAGTCGTGCTTCGGTAGCTCAGATGGTAGAGCACTTGCCCGCGAAAGGCAAAGGTCCCGAGTTCGAGTCTCGGTCGGGCACACAGTTTTAATCTGCCAGGAAGTTTCATTCATTTTACCTGCCATCCGAGACTTGTATGGAGACGGAAGAGTTTAGTTTCAAACAAGATAGTTCCCCCCAGGCCACTACCAAAATCGTGGCAGGGCGTATCTCGACGAAAATCTCCCAGGAAGATGGATAGGCCGTAGAGGTGCTGTGGAGTATCCACCACGGCCACCAGACCTAACTCGTCTGGACTTTTACCTGTGGGAAACCTAAAGGACGTCAGTTTATCGACAAAAGCCACGCACATTGGATGAACTTCGAGAATCCATCTTACATTCATGTGCAAATATCCAACTGAACACGTTGCAAACGGTAGTTCGTGCCGCAGTTTGGCGGCATCGTTTGTGTGTGGATGTTAATGGTGACCATTTCAAACACCTACAGCGATATTTGTAAGTTGGACTTTAAGCTACACTTTCACCAAAATTAGACACCTCCGTCAATTATTTTGCAAGTTATGGACTTTTAAACAGTGGGTACATTTTTTTGGACTCCTCTGTATAAAGCTCTAAGTAAAGCAAATCTTTTTACAGAGTAGTTTCTGTAAAATCGTTTGAGAAAGATTGAACGGTGCGCGCTTCGATTCTGTAATCGCTGAACGGCCGAAAGGTGGGAAACAGGTACCGGTCTCTCCTTCGGAACAAGTGAATGAACTCGCCCAGCTCTTAGGACGGTAGTCACTGCGCACCGGGCACCGTACCCTCCGCGAGCTATAACCATGGCTGCCCCGCGTAGATGCGGTCAAAGGCACATGAAAAAGAATCATTTGTCTATATGTACCAGGGTGGAAAAAACGCTATAAAGAGTGCACTTTTAGTATGTGACCAAAAACCGCTGTGAACAACAAGAACAGGCACAGGATGTCAGATGGTCACTATCTTCAACTGTTGCTCTGCAACAGCTTCGTCAACAAAGCACTTTCAACAATCAAAAGTAGCACAACGTACACCATATTACCGGAGAGGGCGTAGGGAGGAGGATAGAGGTTCGTCGGATACGTTCTAAGAACACTAGCCAACAATGAAAATTTATCTAGGATTAAATAAACGTTTGTTAACTACAGAGGGGTCCAAAAAAATGTATCCTCTGTTCAAAAGTCCATAACTTGCAAACTAATTGACGGAGCCGTCTCATTTTTGGTGAAAGTATAGCTTAAAGTCCAACTTAAAGATATCACTGTAGGTGTTCGAAATAGTCACCATTAACATCCATACACAAACGATGCCGCCGAACTGCAGCACGAACTACTGACTGCAATGCGTCCAGTTGGATCACAGAATCATCTCTGCAAACTCTTCATCGTTGCGCACCATGTTAGTAAACCACCCACAGTACTCCATTCGACGACCTGGGTCGTCCTCGTTCATTTCGTGTAGCAATCGTGGGATGTAGCACTTCCATTTTGCTGTCTTCAAAATTCGCCGAACACTTGAGCGACTCACTCCAGTTTCACGGGCACACTGTCTCACAGACTTCTGAGGTGAACGAGTGAATTGTAACACACGACGGCAGTTAGCTGGTCACCCAGATCGTTGTTTGTGTACATCTTTAACACAGCCTTCGGCTTCAAATTTCTCTCGAATGCGACGAATCGTTAAACGTGTCCGCGGCTCTGATACTCATTTCGTCATTGCCGTTGAACTTCATTAATGTTTTCGTATTTAAAATACCAATTCAAAACTGACTTCCCTTCATCGAATGTAAGCCTTGCGCCAACGAAGTTTACTCGAGTAACTACGTGTAACTACGAACAAAACACTGACTATCTGGCGACTGTCATCTGACAAAACAAAACAACGCAATACAACGCTTTGTGTGGCGACTGCCGGAACTACAAAGTTTTACGCTACCAAAGATGACACAACTCCGTCAATTAGTTTGCCAGTTATGGACTTTTTAAACAGTGGATACATTTTTTGACCCCTCTGTATAACGACCGTGAAACTTCCTGGCAGATTAAAACTAATTCGGGACCTTTTTGCCTTTCTTCCAGGGGTGCTAGTTCTGCAAGGTTCGCAGAAGAGCTTCTGTGAAGTTTGGATCGTAGGAGACGAGGTACTGGCAGAATGAACCTGTGAGGACAGTTCGTGAGTCGTGCTTGTATAGCTGAGATGGTAGAGCACTTGACCGCGAAAGGCAAAGGTCCAGAGTTCGAGTCTCGGTCCGGCACACAGTTTTAATCTGCCAGGAAGTTTCATATTAGCGCACACTCAGCTGCAGAGTGAAAACCTCATTCTGGATATATCGACCATACTGATAACCAAAACGACAACGAGAATCTCGAATTAGCTTTCGTTTTCAAGTTGAAGGTGGTGCATTTAATTATTATATTTTATTGACATTCATTGTCAATCTCTTCCCATACAGGCTTCGAAAACCTGCTGATGGCATACAGAGTGATGAATCAGACAACAATAGATGTGTATATTTTGTCCTGTTTTTGGCCTGGGCTAGTAGCAACAAAAGGAAAGCGGAAGAGGAAATGAGCAGCGGAGCTTATTTCACTGAAGTGTAATTTGAGACTGTCAAGCTGTGTTCTGTTCGTGTGGTGGAAAAACGTGTTACTGAAGTGGTAATTAGTACATGTGATCGTTGCAATCCCTGTGATTCAATAAGTCTCGCAAATGCGCGAAGAGTGCTGACAATTTTTGATACATTTGGAGAGGCTAACTGAGATCGCAAAGGATGCCAATATCGCCATATATTATTAGAAGGTGCACAGACTGTACTTTGGCTGTGAAATCGCGGACCAGAACAAGCCCTGGACTCCTGATTTGTGTTTCATATGTTGTGTCTCGAGTCTTCATTCGTGGCTGAATCGTGAAAGACCTTACATGGACTTTGTTATACCCTTGATCCGGCGAGAACTATCGAACCATGTGAATGAGTGCTACTTTTGTATGACGGCTCCATTAACACATGCAGTTCCCGGGGGGGAAAAATTGTTCTTTGACATAACCAAACATACCGTAGGAAATGCGACCAGTGCCTCACGATGACTGACTCCATGTTCCCGTCCCACGTAAGTGTGACGGTGCAGTAGTAGGTTCACTACCGTCCTCCTCACTATCACCTTCAAAACCCAGGTCTTCAAAATACACTGTTTTTGTGAGTAACGATTGGTGCACAGAGATTAACAAAATAACATAGTGTGAGCTCAATGATCTAGTGAGAGGTCTGGAATTACCGAAAGGTAAAGTGAACTATTAGCGTCAGGCTACGACAATGGAATTGTCTTGATAAAACGGTTAAGTGTGACTGCGTTCCTTAACCGCCATATGCCATTCCTTCTTTTTTCGAAAGTGAAAAGAACTAATTTGTAGTGACTTACAGGGACTTAAGGCAGCTGTGAGCACTGACTGTTAAAATGATCAGTGGAAGTTATTGATCGATTCCTTCAAAGTAAACTTCACGTGTGTGCTACTGCGTAAAGGCAACGTTTTACCATCGATTCCGATAGGGTATGCACCTCACATGAAAGACACGCATGACAGACAAACAGATGTTATTGCGAATGAAATATGAGAATTTCAAATGACAGATTTCCGGTTATCTGAAAGTTATAGGCATATTACTTGGGCTACAGCACAGCTACAATGAATTCTGTCGGTTCCTGTGCCTCTGGGATAGCCGCGCCAAAGCACTGCATCGTAAAAAGAAAAATTGGCCTAAGCGTTCATCACTTGCACCAGGATCCCACAATGTTATGCTCTAAGCTCTTGAAAAATCCAAGACAACAACTCTCCCTGTTCCTCACATAAAACTGGGCCTAATGAGTAACTTCGTTATGGACACGTTCAAAGAGCGAGAAATCAGAGAAATTTCCACGTCTTAATGAGATGAAAATACATGGAAGAAGCCTGGAGATACTGACAGGTTTCATGTAGATTATATAATGGTAAGACAGATTTAGGAACCAGGTTTTAAATTGCAAGACATTACCAGGGGCAGATGTGGACTCTGACCACAATCTATTGGTAATGAACTGTAGATTAAAATTGAAGAAACTACGAAAAGGTGGGAATTTAAGGAGACGGGACCTGGATAAACTGACTAAACCAGAGGTTGTACAGAGTTTCAGGGAGAGCATAAGGGAACAATTGACAAGAATGGGGGAAAGAAATACAGTAGAAGAAGAATGGGTAGCTTTGAGGGATGAAGTACTGAAGGCAGCAGACGATCAAGTAGGTAAAAAGACGAGGGCCAGTAGAAATCCTTGGGTAACAGAAGAAATAATGAATTTAATTGATGAAAGGAGAAAATATGAAAATGCAGTAAATGAAGCAGGCAAAAAGGAATACAAACGTCTTAAAAATGAGATCGACAGGAAGTGCAAAATGGCTTAGAAGGGATAGGAGGGATGGCTAGAGGACAAATGTAAGGATGCAGAGGCTTATCTCACTAGGGGTAAGATAGATACTGCCTACAGGAAAATTGAAGAGACCTTTGGAGATAAGAGAACCACTTGTGTGAATATCAAGAGCTCAGCTGGGAACCCAGTTCTAAGCAAAGAAGGGAAAGCAGAAAGGTGGAAGGAGTATATAGAGGGTTTATACAAGGGCGATGTACTTGAGGACAATATTATAGAAATGGAAGAGGATGTACATGAAGATGAAATGAGAGATATGATACTGCGTGAAGAGTTTGACAGAGCAATGAAAGACCTGAGTCGAAACAAGGCCCCAGGAGTAGATAGCATTCCATTAGAACTACTGACAGCCTTGGGAGAGCCAGTCCTGACAAAACTCTACCATCTGGTGAGAAAGATGTATGAAACAGGCGAAATACCCTCAGACTTCAGGAAGAATATAATAATTTCAATTCCAAAGAAAGCAGGTGTGGACAGATCAGTTTAATAAGTCACGGCTACAAGATAACGCGAATTCTTTACAGACGGATGGAAAAAATAGTAGAAGCCGACCTCAGGGAAGATCAGTTTGGATTCCGTAGAAATGTTGGAACACGAGAGGCAATATTGACCCTACGACTTACCTTAGAAGAAAGATTAAGGAAAGGCAAACCTAAGTTTCTAGCATTTGTAAACTTAGAGAAAGCTTTTGACAATGTTGACTGGAATACTCTCTTTCAAGTTCTAAAGGTGGCAGGGGTAAAATACAGGGAGCGAAAGGCTACTTACAATTTGTACAGAAACCTGATGGCAGTTATAAGAATCTAGGGGTATGGAAGGGAAGCAGTGGCTAGGAAGGGAGTGAGACAGGGTTGTAGCCTCTCCCCGATGTTATTCAATCTGTATATTGAGCAAGCAGTAAAGAAAACAAAAAAATTCGGAGTAGGTATTAAAATCCATGGAGAAGAAATAAAAACTTTGAGGTTCGCTGATGACATTGTAATTCTGTCAGAGACAGCAAAGAATCTGGAAGAGCACTTGAACGGAATGGACAATGTCTTGAAAGGAGGATGTAAGATGAACATCGACAAAAGCAAAACGAGAATAACGGAATGTAGTCGAATTAAGTTGGGTGATGCTGAAGGAATTAGACTAGGAAATGAGAGACTTAAAGTAGTAAATGAGTTTTCCTATTTGGGGAGCAAAATAACTGATGATGGTCGAAGTAGAGAGGATATGAAATGTAGACTGGCAATGGCAAGGAAAGCGTTTCTGAAGAAGAGAAATTTGTTAACATCGAGTATAGATTTAAGTGTCAGGAAGTCATCTCTGAAAGTATTTGTATGGAGTGTAGCCATGTATGGGAGTGAAACATAGACCGTAACTAGTTTGGACAAGAAGAGAATAGAAGCTTTTGAAATGTGGTGCTACAGAAGAATGCTGAAGATTAGATGGGTATATCACATAACTAATGAGGAGGTATTGAATAGAATTGGGGAGAAGAGGAGTTTGTGGCACAACTTGATTAGAAGAAGGGAACGGTTGGTAGGACATGTTCTGAGACATCGAGGGATAACAACTTTAGCATTGGAGGGCAGCGTGGAGGGTAAAAATCGTAGAGGGAGACCAAGGGATGAATACACTAAACAGATATAGAAGGGTGTAGGTTGCAGTAGGTACTGGGAGATGAAGAAGCTTGCACAGGATAGAGTAGCATGGAGAGCTGCATCAAACCAGTCTCAGAACTGAAGACAACAACAACAACAACAACAACAACAACAACAACAACAACAACGAGGTGAAAATAAAAGAGGGTTTTTTTGGGTCCCCAGATACTGTACAAAGATGTGCATTTCAGCATCACCATGACAATCCATGAGAAGTTAGCTTGCTATGCCTTTCTTCAAGGGTCCACGATCTTTCTACGAAATAAGAGGGCAGGAAACTGTAAGGATCTTGTGGCAAATCACCTGCAATGCTACGACAGACAGGGGTGCAACTTTTAACTTTGACATTTCCTATATTACCACTCGGAATTCCTTCCTGACAACTGTTGAGCACAGAACGCTTCCACCAGCAAATTTCGGACATGGAAATGAGATAGCACGGAAAGTGGAGTACATCAATGTTAGCCAATTACTGCTGGACCCTGATCAGGAAATTACCAGCAGGAAACTGCAATCGCCAGGTAAGCGGCTGCGCGCCGTCAGTGACCTTCCTCCGAGGGATAAAACCAAGGTAAATAAATTCGTAAGCCTATTTAGGCAATAACGTAAAGTTATGACAACTTCAGAACGAGAAGTAAACTTGGATTTTCATTAACATATTAGTTATCAGCAAACTCGTAAACGAAAAGATTAGCTGTTTTTTCAGTCGCGGAAACAAAGTAAAATTTTGTTGGCTAGTGGAATATTTAATCAGACACTGGAAAAACGAGACCGAGTGAGGTGGTGCAGTGGTTAGCACACTGGACTCGCTTTCGGAGGATGACGGTTCAAACCCGCGTCCGGTCTTCCTCATTTAGGTTTTCCGTCATTTCCCTAAATCGCTTCACGCAAATGACGGGATTCTTTTTCTTTTAGTGTTCAACCCTGAGATTGGTCGGCAGCAGAGCGCCATTCCTCTCTCCTGTCTGCCTTCCTCCATTTCCACATACTTGTTACGTCCAACATCATTCACGATCTGGTGCATATATGACATCCTTGGTCGCCCCCGCCGATTCCTTCCCTCAGCAACTCCTCTGCTATTGTTCCAATGATGTTGTGTTTTAGGATGTGCCCTACAAGTTTGTCTTTTTGTTTGGATGTGCCTCCACAGAGATCTGGTCCCCTGTATTCTTCTAAGCGCCTCTTCATTTGTTACTTTGTCTCACCAAGTATCATCATCATCATCATAATCCTTCTACAGTACATCTCCAGGGCCTCTACAAGTCTTGGGATCGTTCCGCCAATTTCCTTCGCTAATCCGATGGAACCGATGACCTCGCTATTTGATCCACTCCCCCAAATCAATCATTCAAAAAACGAGCGAAGAGCAAAACTTTTAGACGAATAGGTACAAAACATTGACGAAGACGATGGATGTAGCAGACACACAGAGTTGAGTAACGAGCAAGCACGCCTGCTCTCCACTTTATGATTGCGTCTAATTGCTTCTCTTGTTGCAGAATCTTTAAGAGACCACATAACCGGTTTCGAAAGACCTCAGTTAAAGCGTGAAGTTAATGTTCCGTATTACTTCTCCCGTGACTGTGTGGCAAGGCCAACTGCCTCGCCTGGATGTATTGCATAACGCTGCATCTACAATCCCGCCGACACGTGATAACCTGTTCTCCACCCGGAAAAAAAGCAACGAGAAAACCAGCAATAAACTGATAAGTCATCTTTCTTATTCAGTAGTCAGTGAAACCTTGCATTGGCTGTAAACATCATATCCTAAGAAGCTAGCAGCCAGGGCAGATAAGTGATTTCATGGAAGTTGTAGATTCCGCTTAACGGTAATGTTCACATCAATCAGTTAAAAAAAAATGGCTCTGAGTACTATGCGAATTCTAAGGTTATCAGTCCCTTAGAACTTAGAACTACTTAAACCTAACTAACCTAAGGATATCACACACATCCATACCCGACGCAGGATTCGAACCTGCGACCGTAGTAGCTCACTCATAGGAAGCCGATAGTGGTAACTCAAAACAGGGTTACATTGATGCTTAGTACGAAGTAGCAGAAAAGAACAGCTGAATAGTGCAAGAGAAAGTAGCTTTTTTCGAAGTACGCCTTATGTCCGAAATGCATGGGTGGGTAGCTGAACGGTAAGTGCCAGGCAACAAAACATAAAGGAACCGATAGCCACCTAGCTCGTAGGTGGTCTCCTCCTCTAAACTGGTCCTTTCATTGCTAGCAATGATTTGAATAGGTTCAAATGGCTCTGAGCACTATGGGACTCAACTGCTGTGGTCATCAGTCCCCTAGAACGTACAACTACTTCAACGTAACTAACCTAAGGACACCACACACATCCATGCCCGAGGCAGGATTCGAACCTGCGACCCTAGCAGTCGCACGGTTCCGGACTGCGCGCCTAGAACCGCGAGACCACCGCGGCCGGCTGATTTGAATAGGTGAGTAATACCAACACCGCGTTTAACATAAAATTTACGACCTGTCAAACTGTGATTAAGTGCGTCAAAATGTCTGAGAAAACAAAGCATACCATCTGCAACAGGGGCGCTGAGATATTGAAACCAACCTTCGGGATGGGGACAGCTTTACTTTATTACTTTCGTATTAAATAATCCGCAAATAAGCTTAATTCTCGGTGTGAGTAGATTAGCACGTAATGGATTGCGCAACCACAGCTATCAATTCGCCATTAGCTGCTATTCCCCTTGCAACTGAAAACGCCAGAGGACTGAATTTTAAAAACTTTCAACATTTTCGTCAATTTGCGATGTGTTTTTTTTCTCCTTTTAATAGTGCTCACCAATAAACCCACACGATTCTCTGAAGAGTCGACCTCCCACGTATGAAACGCTCTAAATGTCTGATTATTTAATGTGTTAAAGTTTTGAGGTTCAGCAGGTAAGCAAGAAGCAACTTTGAACATAATTTAAAACATTTTCTAAGTCTGCTGCAAGTCGCTAAGTGCTCTCACTATAAAAAATACTCTATGGTTATAATCCGGATAATACGCACGCCGTGACTTACGCTACCTTGTGTTAAACCTTCAACATACGATCATACCGCTTAACGAGCAGCTTACGACAGAATTTTTAATTTTTACATTCGCGCAGTAATTTATATAAAATACTGAAAATTAAAATTTCCATTGGCCTTGGAAGCCGTCAAGATAAGCAATCTGCAATGGAACCTGGCGCCATGAAATGGATTCACCATTTAGGAATATACGATGCGTGTTTTTTAAGTAAGTACCGTTTTGAATTAAAAAAAAGACGTGCTAAGTTATCTCAGTAATTTTATTTCTACATGAAAGCCTGTACCTTAATCTACACACTGACGCCATTACAGTTTGATTCTTCCTTGTTTACGTTGTGTATTGAGTGTTTAAGATGCCTGCGATAATCGTGAGCCCCGCCGACTATGAAGTACGGGCTGTTATACGATTTCTTAGTGCTAAAGGCCTAAAAGCGATGGATACTCATCACGAGATCTGTGCAGTTTACGGACAAAACATTATGAGTGACGGAATGGTAAGAAAGTGGGTGAGAGCATTTAAAGGTAGCCGCATAAATGTGCATGATGAACAACTGAGTGTGCGTCCTTCGGTCGTTAATGAAAGTTTGGTGCAGGAAGTGGACAATAAGGTGAGAGAAAACAGACGCTATACGATTTCCTCCTTGCGGGATGACTTTCCTAATGTTTCTCGTAGTGTTTTGTATGGCATTGTGACCGAGCACTTGAATTACCGAAAATTGTGCGCACGTTGGGTGCCGAAAATGTTGACGGATGTGTACAAAACCAAACGTTTAGACAGTGCATTGACTTGAGCGGTACCACAACGACGGTGGTGATTTCTTAAGCCAAACTGTTACGGGCGATGAAACATGGGTGGCCTACGTCACACCAGAATCTAAGCAACAGTCCATGGAAGTTCAGCAAGGGCATCGTTTTGCTGCAAGACAATGCCCGTCCGCATGTGGCGAATCAGACCAAAGATCTCATCACGTCTTTTCTATGGCAAACTCTAGATCATCCTCCGTACAGCCCCGATCTTACGCCCAGTGACTACCATCTGTTCCTGCAGTTGAAGAAACACGTGGGCGGTCAGCGTCTTCAAGACGATGACGAAGTCGAAACAGTGGTGATGCAGTCAGGCGGCAGGTTTCTATGAGGAGGGTATTAAAAAACTGATACAACGTTATGACTAGTGCCTCTATATTGACGGAAATTATGTAGAAAATTAGATTAAGATACAGGCTTTCATGTAAAAACAAAATTATTGAGATATCTTAGCACGTCTTTTTTAAATTTCAAAACGGTACTTACCTAAAAAAAAACACGTCTCGTATAATACACTTTCCAATCAGTAACATGACACCAGTCAAAAGCCTGAATAACCACATTTCGCACGGCGGATCGCTGCGACACCTGAAGGAAGAGTGTCACTGAGGTTCTGGAAGGTACCTACAGGGACCTGGAGACTTGCCATTTCCAGGCCCGTGGCCAACAGCGCTAGGTTTCTTGGTTGAGGATCCATGGTGCGAACGACCCGATCGAAGGGGACCCACAGATTCTCAATTTGGTTTCAATTAGGGAAGTTTGGTGGTCAGGGCAGTACTTTGAATTCACCCTGGTGGTCTTCGAACCGTCCACGTACACTGCTAGCTGTGACTCGTTGCGTTGTCCTGCTGGTAGATGCCATGGTACCTACTAAAAACAAATTGATTGTGGGGGTGGACACGGCTTCCAAGGATAGATTGATACTTGCGTTGAGCCAGTGCCTTCCACAATGACAAGATCACGCAGGGAATGCCATGAAAACGTTCCCCACACCATAGTGCTCCCTCCTCCGACCTGAACCCTTACGACGATTGCCGCAGGTTGTTTGCTGTAAGTTGTTTCACGCCTGATAGAGCATGAAACGTGATTCATCTGGAAAGGCCACCTGTCGCCACTTAGTGGGTGTTCAATTGCGTCGAGATGACTGGGTGTTTGTGTTATCATAATTTCATCATCATTCCTTAAAGTGGCGAGATTGGACTTAACAAAGGTTGGGAATTTGTACGGGCGCTGACTGCCGCGCATTTGAGCGCCCCACAAACCGATCATCATCATCATCATCATCATCATCCAATTGCGGTACTGAGATGCAGATTCCAGCCTTCGTCGCCGATGAACAGCAATCAGCACTGGTGCATGAACCAGGCTTCTGCTGTGGAGGCCCATACAGAGCAACGTTCTCTGAACAGTCGTTCAGGAGACATTGTTGGTAGCCCCTTGGTTCACCTGGGTGGTCAGTTGCTCAACAACTGCACTTCTACTCTGTAGCCGTCGTTCATCGCGGTTGCCGCAGCGCCGGTTTTGGACAGCGCCATTTTCCCATGCACGGTACACTTTCACTACGACGCCACATGAACAGTTTACAAACTTAGCCATTTCGGAATAGCTTCCATCCTTGGCCCGAGAGCCAATGATCATGCCCGTCTGGACGTCAGATGAATCGCTCCGTTTCCGCATTACGACAACGACTGCACTGTTTTCTGCGTCCCCCCAAACACGCATTATATACCTTCCACTGCTAGTGCTGCCATCTGCCGTCTATATGTGTGAGAGAGAGAGTTGAAGGTA
This sequence comes from Schistocerca gregaria, assembly GCF_023897955.1. NCBI lineage: Eukaryota > Metazoa > Arthropoda > Insecta > Orthoptera > Acrididae > Schistocerca > Schistocerca gregaria. The sequence goes on along the minus strand of NC_064920.1, from coordinate 1,044,889,434 downwards.
TTTAAACGCCGCCAGCTTCGTGTCAGAATAGTATGAACACACCTAGTACAATTTATAATATCTAATCAGAAGTATCCGTACACATATTAGTGGATATAAATGTTCTCATACAAGAGAAGAAGACATCCATCTGGATGAACCAATGAGAATTATTACTGATACCTTGGCTACTTAGTATCAGTAACATAACGCCACCTGAATTGGGACGCCAAGAAGCAAACGATCGAGAATGGAGAAAGCTGCATTACCCCGGAGACCTAATTCCTTCAGTCTTAAATGCTCCTCATCCAGACCGCTTGATATGACGCACCCCACTGTGGCACAATAGGAAAAACAACAAGTTTGACATTAAAGAAGAGTGGTGCAGAAGATGAAACGCTGCAACAATAGAACATCGAGATGTTTAAGATCCATCTGACAGTCTACCAGGATTTGATCTGAAAAGAAGTGTGTGGACACGAATGAATAGGATAAGGACCGCCAGGTGCAACGCTCTGAGGCGCAAGTGAGGACTCAGGGGACTCTCCAGCCTCTGATTGTGGAACGCAAGAACAAACCGTTCAGCATAGTGTCAGAGAGAGCCCCCTGCGAAAGTACCCAGGACCATTCAGTGATTTTATTAATGCTTCTCCCTCTGCTACCCCGCTACCAAGTGGCTTCATTCAACAGATGTTGAACTCTGACCAAATGTGTCAGTTTTAATTAAGTCTAATTTTATAGTTTAAATGTCCTCCTTTCAGTATTATTGAATTAATAACTTTAAGAAATTGAACATATTCGCCTGATGTCCAAATTCTTCAATGTGTAATTGTAAACTGTATGTATTTCTTAATATATGCTGTTGTCGCCACACCATAAATTAAATGTGAGGTTTGTACCCTTCGCCTTTACGACGGCTTGAACTATACTGTGGACACTTCCAGTGAGATATCTGAATGTCAGTAGGGGAAATTTAGCTCACTCTTCTTCAAGATCCGAAACCAAATAATGTCGATGTTGGTCCCTGGGGTCTGAGCGAACTATACATAGTAACTCATCCCAAAGGCGTTCCACTGGCTTCACGTCATGACTCTGGGCAGGACAGTTCACTTCAGGAATGTTATTGTCCACAAATTGTTACATCATCATAGATTCATAGTTGTAACAGATTGTACAAGCATGACAGTGCAAACAGTCATCGCCTCCGAACCGGTTCTCTACTGTTCGCAGTACACAATGCTGCAAAATATGTGCATAGTCTACCGTGTTTAGCTTTTGTAGGACAATAAGGGGTTCTAACCCTAGCCTCGAAAAACACTCCCGCGTACCTCAATACCACAGTTAATGGCTGGTAACTTTCTCCACGCATTCGCCAAACCCAGCCTCTTCCATCGGAATACCACCGTGCATAGCGTGATTCGCACTCCAAATCATTCGATCCGTCATCCAATGTCCAGTGAAATGACCACTTCGGGCGTCGCTGAGCGTAGACTACAGAGACCTGTCGCTTTTGTGGAGCTATTCAATCATTGTACCCCATTCTTTTTAAATCCCTACGCAATCTGGACTTTGTAACTCATGAGTGAGTCTTCCGTTAATTTCATGCGAATTTTTAGGATCTCCCTCAGCATTGCTGGACAATCAGTATCTGTCAGTACATGATGTCTGCCAGGTTGTGTTTAAGCTGTGGTTACTCCTTCCCGTTTCCACTTCACAATCACATCAACAACGATCGACTTTGGCGGCTTTAGAACGGTTGAAATGTCCCTGGTGCATTTGTTGGTCAGGTAACATCCAATGAATTGGAAGGCACTAAGCTCTCCGGGACCCCACACTGCTGTTACGGTTTCTGTGCCGCAACAGAATACTCCCTGCATCCTTCTATACTGGCGGATTCTCATCTTGTGAAACCTAGTGGTCAATTCCGTATTACTTACGAATGTCGCGATACTTTTCATCAGGTAACTCTATTCTCCCTCTGTCAACTACATCAAGGACGGTAGGTAGACATTCTTGTCAGCAGCCGACAGCAAGCGTACCTTCTATGAAGTTGTAGCGTAACTAAGGTTGGTGACTAAACAACAGTTTAAGAGTTTTGAGTTTTATTTTGCGAGAAATTCTGCTTCGTTTCCTGCTTCCCTCTCACTTCCACGAAACTAAGTATCACCATCCCCCATCCCTACCTCAATCCAAGCTCAGATGCTGGTACGCTCTCGCCATTAGCGAACTTTACACAAGTTGTCTCTAATGGCTACTGCAAGTTCAGGTGCAATCTGACTTGTGCTACACGTCTGAAAGGTCTCTGACAAGATGAATTTATGAAACACGATGTCTGAATTAATGTTTGCTGCATCCTCATTGTCAAATTTGTCTTACTGGAAGAAATATATTCCTTTATCTGAATACAGATATAACTTACATCTGAAGTGACAACATATACATCTGTGACAGTAATTTTTTTTTAATTTTTACTCCACAGAACGTACTCTAACTAGCTATCTAATACAAAAGTTTACATTGGGTGCTTAACTGTACGGAGAAAATACATGAATGCATAACTACACACGAGGAAGTCGAAAATGTCATACGTTGTTTCACTGTAAATTTTTAACAAATGGCATCAGAAGCAAATTGTATGGAGTATTTACATAGATTTTCTCCTACATTTTATAACAACAAATGTCTTTAGTAAAATTAAAAAGAAATGCTCAGATTCGAAAACTACGTACAAACTTCATTTTGTATACAGACAGCTCAACCATCCCGGAAATCGGGGATCTCGACGAGACTGTTGCCTGCTATCGACATTGATGCTGGCAATTCCAAGACTCTCGAGAATGTTTCAGTTTTACGTCTGAATTCTGATACAATTGCCAAGGAAATATTTTTTCGTGCGATGTAATGACAAATGAAAAATGTTTCCCTTGCTTGTGCTGTGAAACCATTCTTATTGCCAAATTTTGTGATTTTAGGTGAACGTTAAGTATCCTATAGACTGGTTGATTTGTGACGATACGCAGCAGTGCTCCGTACCGATACCTCAGACGAAAAAAATCAGAACCGCAAATTCTGAGATGTGGCGCGATGGAAAAGATGTTGACACACTTGCAGCTTGATTTCAGATGGACAAACAAGATACTATTAAAGCATTTCGTGATTATGTTTTTGACAATTTGAAGAACCTCGGTGGAAATTGTGAAAACCAAGCAAAGTATCCCACAAATTAGCTTCCGATGACAAGGCAGTTCCAGTGTCTTCTAGTAAATGTGAATCATCATTACTGATGTCCAATCACGGGAGTTGAGTGGTTAACGCGACAGAATGCTAATCCTATAGGCCTCGGTTAGATTCTCGGCTGGGTCGGAGATTTTCTCCGCTCAGGGACTGGGTGTTGTTGTCCTAATCATCATCATTTCATCCCCTTCGACGCGCAAGTCGCCGAAGTGGCGTCAAATCGAAAGACTTGCACCCGGCGAACGGTCTACCCGACGGGAGGCCCTAGACACACGACATTTATTTTATCATTACCGATGACAGAGACACTCTTAACGAGAAATGTTTCTTTTCTACCTGACGAGAACAGTTTCTTTTCTACCTTTGTAGAAGCTCAATGACACGCCACTTACTCTTTTGATCCTTCAAAGTACGTGGAATCTTGGCTGCTCACTCAGCTATGGACACAAACAGCAAGGAAGGAGAGGGAGAGGGAGAGGGAGAGAGAGAGAGAGAGAGAGAGAGAGAGAGAGAGAGAGAGAGAGAGAGAGAGAGAGAGAGAGAGAAGAGGTAAGTACAACGAAATCCTTTCAAATCTTTTTTGTATCAAATCATAAAATGGTAAATAATATTTAACTTAATAGAAGTTGTTCGTGCATATGAGATTGTTATTTTTTAGCGGTACAAATGTTGTACTCGCACTTTTAAAATGATCACAGATGCGTTAAAATAACGTTTTAAGAAGTCTAAGATTCAAAACACCCCCAGAAGGTCACAGTACCGGACCATCTATTTTTACAAATCAAGCACCGCCCATGGTTATTATAAGTGATTTATGAGTATCAAAATATATGCAATAAATGGCCGTATCTTTTGATTGCATTAACTTACATGCTTCACTTTTTTTTACATCGCCACGGTATACCATAAAGTCTTCAAAAATTCCGATGTTTCACATTCAAATTTGAGACACGTTTACATCAGATAATAACTCAGAATCAGATCTACATCCGGGTAACCGTAAAAGTTGATTCTGTGTAAATTTTGAGGAAAAGAACCGCATAAACCCCACCTTTCGTTTGTTGGGACTCAGTCCGAGTCTTCCGCTACAGATTTTTTCCCTGGCTCTGAAGCTCGTGTAAGTAGTTCATGTAAGGCAAACCCAATTTAATGAGAGTTCTTATAGATGCGAATTGCTTCTGAAACACGTCAACTTCCTCATTACAGCTGATGCCAGCATAGGAATGGATTCACATCAAATGGGATTGTCTGCCTCCTCCGTATATTGCGAACACATTCCGGTATACATCCAATACATAAAAGGTTCGTTATTTTGTTCCATTATCCGTGTTGAATATTTTTCATGACACTCTGGGAGTCAGACATGTTTAATATCGCAAGAAGGGGGTTGAAGATACAAGCTTGAGCGTTTCCAAAATTGCCTCTGTCACGGCCATAAAAACTGAATCGCTTTTAAGTAGTTTGAAGGCTTCAGTGACTTGGATCTGAGGGCATAGAAGAACACATCCAGTATACTCGGTGAATTTTGGATCTATCTGTATATACATACACACAACGGATCCGTGAAATTGTTCTTGTCGAAGTTAATCACCACGGTTTAAGACATTTATCCTTCCGGGGGCGAGACGATCCATTCCTGTTTCGTAGAACGAAATCCGACATCCGCGCATGTCTTCCTTCGGGTCGCCAAATATGTGAAACACGGCTGTACAGAGGACGTTGCAATGTTTCCCAGCCAAACCGCTGAAGTATAGCCTTCGTCCAATAGGCTGTAAGTGGATGGGCATTATCAAATGGTTCAAATGGCTCTGAGCACTATGGGACTCAACTGCTGTGGTCATTAGTCCCCTAGAACTTAGATCTACTTAAACCTAACTAACCTAAGGACATCACACACATCCATGCCCGAGGCAGGATTCGAACCTGCGACCGTAGCAGTCGCACGGTTCCGGACTGCGCGCCTAGAACCACGAGACCACCGCGACCGGCTGATGGGCATTATCGTGTAACAGGATGATTTCGTACGACAGCATTCCTGGGCATTTTGACTTTAGGGTGCGTCGCAGTTTCACCAAAGTTTCTTCATAGTGCAGCGCACTGATTGTGATTCCATGCTCGAGGAACTCTACGACCAGCGGACCCCTGCAATAGAAGAAGATCGTCATGATCTTGCCGTATCTTCTGTAAACAGCTTTTGATTTCTTTGGTGGGGGAGACGTGAGATGCTTCCACCGTTGGCTTTGCCGTTTGCTCTCAGGCTGTCGGAATCATCCTGTAGCACGATAACGCCTGCTCCAACACTTCAATCGGACGAACGCTACGCTTCAGCGAACTGGCTGGGATTCACTGCAACATCCTCCGTACAGACCTGATCATTCACGGTGCGAGTTTCCCATCTTTGGCGACCAAAAACGACACACGGGGACGTCGGTTTCACTTGGACGAGGAAGTGCAATTGTGGCTGCGGTTGTGCATCCGTCAGCGGCCGAGCGCGTTCTACGAAACAGGAAATGATGGTCTCGTCTCGTCCGCCCTGGTCTCGCAGTCGGGTAAATGTCTTAACGCGTGAAGTGTGAACGTTTGAGTAGAAGCATGCCATAGTACAGTTGTGGCGACTGTTTGGTTTTCATTTCACTGCCCTTCCTATCACTGAGCATCAACCATGCTGCAATTTATATTTATACTTCTGAGCTTGTCGTATTAAAGACTAGACTCTGGCAGAATAGTGTGTCAACATATTTAAATGAACACAAATGCGAAGAACATTTTACAGTGATGACTTGTTCTCGGGTTATCAGCCGAGTGGTGGCGTCGTCTTGTTGCAACGTTTCGATGAGTTTCGTACCCATCATCTTCTGGCAAACAATTGAAGACAAATTCTCAAAATGAGTTCGTGATCACATTGTGGCACTTTATTTTACAGGTCGATCTTGATGAAACAAAAACTTTTACGCTTCACTATTAAGGGTTTCTATTGGTGCATCTTCAGATCATAAAATATTCTGATGAAGATATCAATGTCAAATTATACATGTATATAAATAGTAAGTGCTCATGCATAAGGAAAGTGATTGAGAACAGTATCTTTTTGTTACCAGAAAAGAAAGTGAAAGGCCGATTAAAAACGATGTATCCGTCCATTCCTCTGCTTCGTTCGCAGATTAAATTACGCAAGACGGGGGAACCGATTAGGCCGATTGTTATCAATTGCCATGTCACAATTACAAACTGAACCGGGAATACAACAGAAGACTGAGAGCAGCATATACTTATAAAAAGACATTCAGTGTCAGGAATATTTATGAATTTTCGAATGATATTAAGGATAAACCAATGCTAGCTGGACCTACATTGGCTTCATTTGACAATGTTAGCCTGTATATCAACGTCCCAGTAAACGAAACGTTGAACATTATAAGGAAGAACTTGCTAAGATACAAGAAGATTAGTGAAGGGCAAATAGTAGAACTCATGGAAATTTTATAAGTTGTGACGTAATTTAATTATTTTAAGTTTAACGATAAGACTTTTTATCAGAAGGACGGACTCGGAATGAGCCACAGCTTGTCGGGTACTTTAGCTGGGAAATATGTAAATGGGCTAGAAAAGTTTTTTGATCAAAATCCTGACGTCTGCGAAAAAACTGTGTATTACAGACCTTATGTAGACTACATCATACTGCTGTACAACGGTGAAGAAAATGAAATACGCGAGGTAGCAGAAGTAATAGCTGGGATGCAGGAAAAAATTAAATTCTCAGCAGAACTGGAAGAGGAAGGAAGTATAAGTTTCTTGGATCTTAGGCTAGCTAAAAGACATGGAAGGCGTAAGATTAGCTTATTTAGGAAGACCATGGCTACTGATGCGATTAGAACTGTGAAATCATGTCGCCCTAAAAAGTATAAATGGGCATACTTCAGAGCTATGATCAACGGGATGCTGAAACTACCACTCACTCCTAACGACGAAATGGAAGAATTAAATGTGATTAGACAAGTAGCCAAGGCAACCGGGTATAAGGACCGAGATCTAACGAATCTCCATAATACACTAAAGTCAATAATACGTGATAAGGAGACAATGGAACCAGAGGACAAGAAGTTTGTTGCTATGTCATACAATGGTTTATTTTCCGACACAATTACACAGTCTTTCGGAAAAATGGAAGTGAAAATTAGATTTCAAACATAAGGTACAATTGATTCTAGGCTATGCCGCGAAGTTGGCAACAGCAACAAACAACAATCATTTAGAATCTGGTGTCTATAAAACGAACTGCCAGGACTGTGACAAGTTTTATATGGGACAGACGGGAAGGAACTTGAAGACTCGCTTTATAGAGTACACGTACAACCAAAATAGGAGCGCTTTCGGTACACATTTAGATAGAGAAAAACATTCGGCAGGAAACATACGGGATAATATGAAGGTGTTGCATAGGGCGCCCAAGGGGAAATTACTAAACCTACTCGAGGAAATGGAGACTTAGGTTCACAGAAAACGGCAACCAGAATTACTGCTGCAGAAACAGAATGAGTTTGGCCTGAAGGCGTATTTTTATGTATTCAGATACCTACTATACTCCATTCTTCATAAGAATAAACATGGGGTAAAAAAGCACAAACGCGATGATTCGTCAGAAGCCGTAGCACACGTACACTGGTGTTAAGCTCTTGGAAGTAGGTCCTACCTTTGTATAAGATATATTATTACTGTTACGTTAAATGAAACTTTAAGATATTCAAATGTATTAACTGCCATCAACGTTTTTCTTAAACACACTTTAGCTATGTAGTTTTTGTTTAAAAATCGCAGTCTCTGCATTGTTGTGCTCCGATTGTGGCGATGTTAATACGCAGTGTGAAAATGGCTGAGGCTGCTTCCCGTTCCGTAGTGAAACAGGTGTGTGGAACGCGCTTAAAAAGTGCGGAGAAAGATACTGTTTTTAATGTTTTTCATAAATTTACAGAAAAAATCGGCTCTTAAGGTTTCAGAGGGACTGTATTACAAATAGCCGCAACACAAAGGCACACTGGAAGCTGACATGTAGTTGCAACACAAAGACACACAAAGTATAGCAGAATCGCTATCACAGTGGGTAAATGATTTGCTGTAGGTCGAGTTTCTCTGGTTCAGGTGTCATATCAGTCTTTTTTTCCCCCCTTCGTTCGATTTGCAGTACCTACATCTCGTACCTGTGAAAGCCCTCATTTTTCATTGAATAATGCACATCAACTTATTTCTAATTACACATTGCATGCTGAATTACCGTTTTCATTTTAAATATTAATTCTTAATTATTGGTATTTTATGAATATCTGTTACTAAACGTTGCTTAAATTGAGAAAACAATTTAATTTTTAAGGCAAAAATTAAAAGGCAATTACTCTTTACTTGGACTATGTCCATTGTTTTATACCGCCGATGTAGATAAGCGTCATAGAAACATGAAAAACAATCATTTTCACAGGCTCGAGCACACTATACAAACGCTGCATTTTTACATTTGCCATTCTACCATTACAATATGAACCCAACAGAGCTAATCGGGAGCCGAGGTATTGGGGGTTTGGCCCGACAAATGCCAAGTAGGTTAAACTGCCAGACGTACTGGAAGTAACGCACGCAGCATTTTCACGTTTCACTGCCGAACGCTGGCGGGATATAGAACGGCACGTCATAAAAGACTGGGAGAAAATGCGGCGCGGCGTTGGCTTCCTGGATTCTATTGTTAGCCGTCTAGTTATCAACGCAGCAGACGACAGTGAACAGTGACGTGTATTTGGGAATCCTGGAGGAATTACAGGTAAACTTTGCAGAAAGTCAGTTATGTTACTTTCAGCAGGATGGTGTAACATGCCACACATCAGTTGCATCATTGTTTGGTGTGCATGAGGTGTTTACAGCAGAGGGAACAATCGGCAAAGGCTTGTTGCCTCCTCGGTCATGAGACTTGTCCACTCGCGACTTTTACTTCTGGGGACTGTTACAGGGAAGAGTATACGAAACGAATCCACATACAACTGGAGAACTCGAGAGCAGGATCCAGGATGTCATCAACAGCATCACAACAAAACTGACAGAGGTGTATATGAATCTCCTCAAGCCTGCTAACATGTGTACTGAAGTGGCGGAGAATACTTTCAGCACCTAGTGTTATTACATTATATTTCATTTTATGTTCTTGTGTTGATTTTACGGGCTGGTTTTACGTGCCGCACCCTGTACAATCGGAACGTTGTCACTTCAAGCAGTTTCTAAGACTGTGGTACCTGCCTGAAGGGAAGTAAACATATGTGCCTGTGCTCAGTCTTGCTGAAGAAAAACGCTACTGCAGAGGAAAGGACAGTTTGTTGTGGAGACGGTGTGAAGGCGGAGGCGTGGAGGCCAGCTGCGACCAGCCGGAGGTGGAGGTGGAGGTCCCTCGTTTCCAGATCGATAAGCGCCGCTGCCACCGCCACCGCGGCCGCGGCCCCAGAGCTGAGGCATACGTGCCGTCGGACTGCCACACACCACGTGCAGACCGCGAACATCCTGCACAGTGCTGCGCTGTTGTTACGCAACGGATACAATGAACGCTGCAGTTCGCTGAAAGGGAGTAGCGAATGAGCTTTCCCCTCATAAAAAGTGGACGCCCTTGGCATCCTGATTCGGACGCACAGTAACTACGACCGTCACAGTTCGCGCGGTGCATGTACCACAGACAGACTGCGGAGGAACCTTTCAGCGTTATGTACTCATCTGTACTTACTATGAAGCCACCTGCCGAGATTTTCTGTCTATTACGGCTAATCTAACGAGCTGATGTAGAGATTTTTAGCCGACCGACCGACCGACCGACCGACGAAGCACGTACTAGTCGTCCGATCGTGTATTCTTAGGGATACCCCTGCAAAGTTGGGGCAGGGGGGTTGAAGGAGTAGTTCTTTACTGTTTTTATAAACATTTTTTCGACTTCCATATACACTCCTGGAAATTGAAATAAGAACACCGTGAATTCATTGTCCAGGAAGGGGAAACTTTATTGACACATTCCTGGGGTCAGATACATCACATGATCACACTGACAGAACCACAGGCACAGACACAGGCAACAGAGCATGCACAATGTCGGCACTAGTACAGTGTATATCCACCTTTCGCAGCAATGTAGGCTGCTATTCTCCCATGGAGACGATCGTAGAGATGCTGGATGTAGTCCTGTGGAACGGCTTGCCATGCCATTTCCACCTGGCGCCTCAGTTGGACCAGCGTTCGTGCTGGACGTGCAGACCGCGTGAGACGACGCTTCATCCAGTCCCAAACATGCTCAATTGGGGACAGATCCGGAGATCTTGCTGGCCAGGGTAGTTGACTTACACCTTCTAGAGCACGTTGGGTGGCACGGGATACATGGGGACGTGCATTGTCCTGTTGGAACAGCAAGTTCCCTTGCCGGTCTAGGAATGGTAGAACGTTGGGTTTGATGACGGTTTGAATGTACCGTGCACTATTCAGTGTCCCCTCGACGATCACCAGAGGTGTACGGCCAGTGTAGGAGATCGCTCCCCACACCATGATGCCGAGTGTTGGCCCTGTGTGCCTCGGTCGTATGCAGTCCTCATTGTGGCGCTCACCTGCACGGCGCCAAACACGCATACGACCATCATTGGCACCAAGGCAGAAGCGACTCTCATCGCTGAAGACGACACGTCTCCATTCGTCCCTCCATTCACCCCCGTCGCGGCACCACTGGAGGCGGGCTGCACGATGTTGGGGCGTGAGCGGAAGACGGCCTAACGGTGTGCGGGACCGTAGCCCAGCTTCATGGAGATGGTTGCGAATGGTCGTCGCCGATACCCCAGGAGCAACAGTGTCCCTAATTTGCTGGGAAGTGGCGGTGCGGTCCCCTACGGCACTGCGTAGGATCCTACGGTCTTGGCGTGCATCCGTGCGTCGCTGCGACCCGGTCCCAGGTCGACGGGGACGTGCACCTTCCGCCGACCACTGGCGACAACATCGATGTACTGTGGAGACCTCACGCCCCACGTGTTGAGCAATTCGGCGGTACGTCCACCCGGCCTCCCGCATGCCCACTATACGCCCTCGCTCAAAGTCCGTCAACTGCACATACGGTTCACGTCCACGCTGTCGCGGCATGCTACCAGTGTTAAAGACTGCGATGGAGCTCCGTATGCCACAGCAAACTGGCTGACACTGACGGCGGCGGTGCACAAATGCTGCGCAGCTAGCGCCATTCGACGGCCAACACCGCGGTTTCTGGTGTGTCCGCTGTGCTGTGCGTGTGATCATTGCTTGTACAGCCCTCTCGCAGTGTCCGGAGCAAGTATGGTGGGTCTGACACACCGGTGTCAATGTGTTCTTTTTTCCATTTCCAGGAGTGTGTATGTGAAGTTAACGGCTGCCTCTGAGCTCAGATGAAGAAGTCCTAAGCAGAGAACGGGAGGGTGGAATGAGAGTACAGTGAGGTGAGGAAAGTCGTGGATAGTGATATGCAAATATACAGGTGGCTTACACGTGAAAAGGTTTCCGATTTGGTCATGGCCACACGACGGGAATTAACAGACTCAGAATGCGAAATCGTCGTCGGAGCTAGACGAGTGGGACGTTACATTTGGGAAATAGTCATGGAATTCATTATTCCGAGCTTCACAGTGTCAGGAGTGTGCCGAGAGTACAAAGATACAGGAATTACCTCTCGCCACTTACAACGCACTGGCCGACGGTCTTCACTTAACAACCAATGGCAGCGGCATTTGCGTAGAGCTGTCAGTGCTAACAGACAAACAACACTGCGTGAAGTAACCGCAAAAGTCAATGTGCGGCGTAGCACGGGCGTATCCGTCAGTGGAGTGCGGCAAAATCTGGCGTCAATGGGCTATGGCAGCAGAAGACCGCCGAGTGTGTCTTTGGTAACAACACGACATCGCCTGCTGCATCTCTCCTGGGCTCATGACCCTGTCGGTTGGACCCGAGACGTCAGAAAAGTCCCGATTGCAGTTGGTAAGAACTAATGGTGGGGTTCGAGTGTGGTGCAGACTCCACGAAGTCATGGACCTAGGTTGTCTACAAGGCACTGTGCAAGCTGATGGTGGTTCATTGATGGTGTGCGCTGTATTTACACGTAATGGACCGGGTACTCTGGTCCAATTGGACCGATTGGTTGGTTGGTTTGTGGGATTAAACGGACCAGACTACTATGGTCACCGGTCCCTTGTTCCATAAAAACTAAAACCACCCGAAGAGAATAAAAAACGAACAGGAAAAACAGCAGACGAAACAAGACATGAAATACTCTGACAGAGACCAGACAAAACAAAACACACAGTGTGACGGTGGTTGGCCGACCGTAGAGAAAAAGAGGAAAAGCCAACCATCAAGAACACTTTAAAAACACAGTTTAAAATCAGAGGCTAAAAGCCAGAATCAACACTTCAAAAAAACACAGATTAAAGGATAAAAAACCCCTGCCCGAATAAAACACAAAACCAAGTTCACCATGGCAGAGTCATCTGATAAAAGAGCAGAGAGCGTGTCAGGCATTGCAAAAGTCTCCCGGAGCACGGTTAAAAGGGCGCACTCCGACAGAATATGGACCACCGTCAAGGACGCCCCACAACGACAAAGAGGGGGATCCTCACGACACAGTAAATAACTGTGCGTGAGTCGGGTGTGGCCAATGCGGAGCCGACAAAGGACGACTGAGTCCCTGCGGTTGGCTCGCATGGATGACCGCCACACAGTCGTCGTGTCCTTGACGGCACGGAGTTTGTCAGGGGTAATTGGACCGATTATTGAGCGGATATGTTTATGTTCGGCTACTGTGAGACTATTTGCAGTCATTCATTCATAGGCTTCATGTTCCCAACAACGCTGGAAGGCATAAGGATGACAATGCGCCATGTCAGAGGGCCCCAATTGTTTGCGATTGATTTGAACAACATTCTGCACAGTTGGAGCGAATGATTTCGCCTGTCATATCGCTCGACATGACTCCCGACCAACATTTATGGGACACAACAGAAAGGTCAGTACGTGCATCAAATCCTGTCGAAACAATGCCCCGGAAGTAGACGATATTCCGTCAGAAGCATTGACAGCCTTGGAAGAGCCAGCCGCGAAACAACTCTCCCATCTGATGTGCAAGATGTGTGAGAAAGGCGAAATACCCTCAGACTTCAAGACAAATACAATAATCGCAACTCCAAAGAAAGCAGGTGCTGACAGCCGTGAATATTACCGAACTGTCAGTTTAGTAAGTGATGGCTGCAAAATACTGACACGGATTTCTTAGAGAAGAATAATCGGGAAACTAGCAGGAGCCGTCCTCGGGGAAGATCAGTTTGGATTTGGGAGAAATCTAGTAATAAGCCAGAAATACTGACCCTACCACTTATCTGAGAAGATAGGATAAGCAAAGGCAACCTATGTTTATGGCATACGTAGACTACGAGAAGGCTTCCGAAACTGTCGACTGGAGTACTCTCTTTGAAATTCTGAAGGTGGCAGGGATAAAATACAGGGAGAGGAAGGCTATTTACAGCTTGTACATAAACCAGACAGCAACTGCAAGAGTCGAGGGACGTGGAAGACAAGTAGTGGTTGAGAAGGGTGTGAGACGGTCTCTGATGTGGGTCAGGCAAATGCCCACTAGGCAGAACATTTATAAATGAGTATTTGCCCAAAGAAGTTTTAAAGGCACAAAATCCGGGCATTTATAAAATGGTTCAAATGGCTCTGAGCACTATGGGACCTAACATCTGAGGTCATCAATCCCCTAGAAGTTAGAACTACTTAAACCTAACTATCTTAAGGACATCAAACACATCCATGCCCGAGGCAGGATTCGAACCTGCGACCGTAGCGGTCGCGCGGTTCCAGACTGTAGCGCCTAGAACCGCTCGGCCACACCGGCCGGCGGGTATTTATAAGAAAGGTACTTTTAAAAGATGTTCCTGCTAGATCTACAATGTACAGTTTACCAATTAAAATGAAGGATGGGCCTATTCTCCCGATATTAACAGCTACCAAATGTTTACACTTAAACCTATGTACATCACATCGCTTTTTCATGTAACACACTTCATCATCCGTGTCAAGTCTCTGAATATTATTGACGAATGAGTATTGATAAAAATATTACTGAATGTATTAAACAGCTAGCGTGTGTTTCTTGATAGTAAATGTGTTCTTAAATATTAAACTGTTCTCAGTGAAAAAACAAAAACAAAAATTGCTTTATTGTCAGATGTAGCGACATTAAAGGCAGACTGTATTTTTATGTTGTGCTCCTTTCTTGATCTACTTTCGTATGTATGCACTGCTGTGACGATAAAATGAGAACACTAACATAAATAAACGATTTAATAACAAACAATCGATGTCCAAAAAGATGGAATCGTTCCATTCCAATACTAGTTGATTCCAAGAGAATCGTCGTTTCTTGGAATCATGGATTAGGAATCGGCGCTTGACAATTCCTAATTAAAATCGTCGTGGATGACCTTTTCTTTGTCTAATTCCAGTAATTCTGGGAAAATATTAGTGCTATTACTGCAAATAGTAGATGAAATTTTGAGTGACTGGCTGGTAATTCCAGGTAATTCATGCAATTCTGTGGGTTGTTTAGTTAATTGGAATTGGCAACACTAGTAGGACCGTCTGGTAGCCATTTAAGTCTCTACGGTTCAGTGAGAATCAACATAATATCGTCTTTGTGTTATTTAAGTGTTACAGACAATAGGCTATTGAGCAGTTGCAAAATGGTTAATAAAAAGAATTCGTTTGGAACTTTCCCAGTTTAAAAGATAAAGGGGTATCTTGTAACTACTGTTAAGAAATACAAACTGTCACATTCCAACAGAATTGAAAATCACATCAAGAAGTGTTTCAAGTGCCCTCAGAATTTGAAAAAAGTGCTTCAGTTAGGTACAAACCTATTTCAAAGGAAGAGACCTTACAAACACTTTTTGGCTGGAGTGGAAGATTTCAACAAGTCAAGACCAGGACCAAGCTCAGCATGATAATTTGAATCAAATTTATCTAGTGACTATCTTCCATAAACCTGTTTCTTCCTCAACTAGAAAGAAATCGACCTATGTTAACCTCATGGACACTGAAAGCACTGTAAGTACAAATATTTAAAATACACAAACATTAGGTAGACTATGGTAAGGCTTTAAAAAAATAGGGCCGTTTTGTTCTCATTAGACATACTATTATACATCCAAAGGTTTTTTTGAGTATAAAATTGAGGAAACGAATTTTCTTTAAATAGATAACAATTTTTAATTAGTGTTGTAGATTAACCACTATAAATTTTATGTGAGATCCTGGCAATTAATCTTGACCTAGATATTTTTACATTTTCAGACAGTTGTAATTTTTTTAATATTCGCTTTTTTGGGGATAGTGTAAAGGCAAGATTTTTAACAAGCTGCGCAATGTTTGGTTGTGTGCTTTTTAATGTGACACGTTTATTTAGTCATAGAACTTTTTCCCTCCAGGAGATGCTAAGTCAAAGCCTCGCCAGAGCCATATTCGCAGGCGGATCTCCCTTGTCCATGGTAGAACATCCACATTAGATAGGTTTCTTGAAAGAATCAGACCTTCCTTCCAGTTCCCTTCAAGGTATCGGCTATCCTCTACTTAATTAAATGCTCAATACACAGAAATGCAGCGTCATATAAATAAGCACCTTGGGGCGGCAAGAACTCTTCATCTGCAGTGTGATGGCTGGAGCAATCCAAAAAATGAATCCTTTATTAACTTCATAGCTCCGAAGCCTGGACTTTAACTACTTTTTGTTGAATTTGTAATGACTCAAAGCAACAGTCACAATGCCGATTACCTTCTAGCTATGCTCAGGTATTTTAGACTGTCAAGCAATCGCAACTTTAATGACAAAGGCAGTAAAGGTTCTCAAAACAGTAAAACACAACCACATTTAACAACCAATGTCCGAAGAAGTATCACCTGAAAAAAATTCAGATAGGATTTCACTTAAGTTACCAGGAGAGACAAGATGCGAGAGCCTTTTTTTCTTTGTCTTTAAAGTTTGCAGTCACACAAAGTTGTCTTACAAACCTTAGATGTAAACGAAAAGGCGCATTCATACCTCCAACCTAAAATAAATAAGAGAGTTTTGGATGATGATGTTTTCTGGGTGAGGGTTGAGGGTTGAGAAAATGAGTGTGTTCATGAACCCAACTTTAGAGTTAAATGAGTCTCAGATTCACAAAATAGCCACAATGTTTCAAAGTTGGAAGTAGTTATCATCGAGAAACTATCGGTCTCTCCACTGTTATCTGCAGAAGAAAGTCAATCTTACAAGCTAGGAAGTAATTATATGTCTCTTCTGTCCACCTTGCAGATAATCATCATGATCCAGAAGAACAAGAAACCTGAAGCCGATCGAGATGCTTGATGCAATAACCTTTGTTTGTGCCACACCAAAGAACACTGGACTAAATGTTATCCACGTTGGAGAGAACGTAGCTGCTGTAGAGACAAAAATGGAATTTGGTCCAGACAATCTGCGTGTGAATGAGTGGGTCCTCACTCTCAGGAAGATAAAAATCGTAGCGTAAATCCTTTTTGTGGTGGCGAGGATTATGAGAAACTTGTGAACTAACAGAAGTGGCTGTAATAATTTTGGGCGCAACTATTACATCTGTTGCTATAGTGTGTTTCTTCAGCAGTTTTGGACAGATCCATTGTAAAAAAAGAAACAACCGCACATAATAGAAAACTGCCACACTAATCTACCTTTTCTACAACTGGAAGTTCACGAATGGAGCAGTAACACGACCTAAGCATGTTGATCCCAAGGGAAAACTCATACTGAACAGACCAAGCAAATCAAAATGGAAAGGAAGCCAGCAGTTTGTGCTGAATCATATTGAGGAGAATGTGAGGCATAACCAGAAATTCATGGTAGTTCTTTTTCAACTTATGAAGATCAAGAAACTGACTGAGAACATTTTTAATATCTTGCAGTAGTATTGTGTAAGTAAAAATATTGTTTACTGGCTAGCTACTTAATAAAAACTTTATTTAATTTAAAAAATTACTTTTAAACTAGATTGTTGTTTAAACTTCCTGGCAGATTAAAACTGTGTGCCCGACCGAGACTCGAACTCGGGACCTTTGCCTTTCGCGGGCAAGTCCTCTACCATCTGAGCTTTCTTTCAGGAGTGCTAGTTCTGCAAGGTTCGCAGGAGAGCTTCTGTAAAGTTTGGAAGGTAGGAGACGAGATACTGGCAGAAGTAAAGCTGTGAGGGACGGGCGTGAGTCGCGCTTCGGTAGCTCAGATGGTAGAGCACTTGCCCGCGAAAGCAAAGGTCCCGAGTTCGAGTCTCGGTCGGGCACACAGTTTTAATCTGCCAGGAAGTTTCATATCAGCGCACACTCCGCTGCAGAGTGAAAATCTCATTCTAGATTGTTGTTTTCTTTATCACGTACTAACCCAAGAATTGAAATCATTAAAGCTGTAAAAAGTTGTTTAAGTCCCAAGCAGCTTTTTCAACTGATTTATCCAACTGCTAAAGAAGCAGTGTTTCAAAATACCTTTTATAATACAAAATATCAGCTGAAAATTTTGTTTTTATAAGCGCCGCTTGTCGATCTTTAAAATGCGTAAATGCCATGGCCTTTATCCTTAGCATTTGTCCGAACTTATAAATGCCCAGGCATTATACACTTCTAGACAGGGTTGCAGCCTATCTCCGATACTACTGAATCTGCACACTGAGCAAGCTCTAAAGGAAACCAGATAAAATTTGCAGTAGTAATTAAATTCCCGGGAGAAAAAACAGGTTTGCCAGTGCCATTGTCATTCTGTCACAGACAGCAAAGGAGATTAGGAAACGAGACACTGAAAACAATAGATGTGTTTTGCTATTTGGGCAGCAAAATAACTGATAGTCGAAACAGACAGGATATAATGTGTAGACAGGCAACGCCAAGACAAGCGTTGCTGAAAAAGAGAAATTTAACACTGAATTTAGGTTTAAGTGTCAGGAAGTCTTCTGAAAGTCGATGTGTGGACTTTAGCCATGTATGGAAACTTAGACAAGAAGAGAATGGAAGCTTTGGAAATGAGGTGCTACAAGAGAATGGTGAATATTGGATGGGTAGATAGTGTAACTAATGAGGTGGTACTGAATAGAGCTGCGGAGAAAAGAAATTTCTGGTACATCCTGAATAGAAGAAGGGATTGGTAAGACACATACTGAGACATCGAGGGATCACCACTTTAATACTGGAGGGAAGTGCCGGTGGTAAAAATTGTGCAGGGAGACCAAGAGAGAAATACAGTAAGCGGATTCAGAAGGATGTAAGCAGCAGCAGCACGCATTCGGAGATAAAGAGGCTTGTGCGCTATAGACTAACATGGAATGCTGCATCAAACCAGTCTTTCGGACTGACGACGACGATAGCTGCCAATCCAGCAGCTATCAGCACTGAAAGCTGACTGAAGCCGGAGATAAGCTCACGAAATTTTTACTAAGAACCTCACGGTGTTCCGAAAGGGTAGACTGAACATAGCAGTGGCGTGTTTGTTGCTGTTAGAAGTAGTCTATCTTATCGCGAAACTGAAGCAAGTAGTTCGTGTTGTTATGGGCAGAGGGCATTGTTGGAAACCGGAATAAAAGAATAATTGGATCCTTTTACCGACCTTCCAATTCAGATGATACAATTGCAGAAAGGTTCAAAGAAAACTTGAGTTTAATATCAAACACGTACCCGACCCTTCAATTATAGTTGGTGGCGACATTAATTTACTTGACCTCTTGCCAAAAATAATCCTAAGCTAATAACGAGCATCAAAACGGATAAAGGGATTAGTGAACACAGGGTTGTCGTAGCGAGACTGAATACTGTAACCCCTAAACCCCCCAAAAACAAATGGAAAATATGCCTATTCAAAAAAGCAGATAAAATACACTTAACGACTTCCTGAAAGACAATTTCCACTCCTTCCACATTAACAATGTAAGTGCAGACCAGATGTGGCTTGAATTCAAAGAAATAGTATCGGCAGCAATTGAGAGGTTTATACCAAACAAATTAACCTACGACGGAGCTGATCCCCCTTGGTACATAAAACGAGTGAGAACATTGTTGCAAAAACGAAAAAACGTGCCAATTTTAAACAGACCCAAAATTCCCAAGATTAGCAATCTTTTGGACTTCAATGCGAGATGTTGTCTCGTAACCTGTCAGAAAATCCAAAGATTCTGGTCGTATGTGAAGTACGTCAGTGGCAAGACACAATCAATGCTTTGTCTCCGCAATAGCAGTGAAGATACTATCGAAAACAGTGCTGTCAAAGCAGAGTTACTAAACACAGCCTTCCGAAACGCCTTCACAAAGGAAGACGAAGTGAATACTCCAGAATTCCAATGAAGAACAGCTGCCAACATGAGTGGCGTAGAATTAGATATCCTCGGAGTAGAGAAGCAACTTAAATCACTTAAACGCAAGTCTTCTGGTCCAGACTGTATACCAATTACGTTCCTTTCAGAGTAAGCTGATGCAATAACACCATACTTAACAATCATATACAAGCGTTCGCTCGACGAAAGATCCGCATCCAAATACTAGAAAGTTGTACATGACACACCAATATTCAAGAAAGGTAGTAGGAGTAATCCACTAAATCATAGGCCCATATCATTAACGTTGATCTGCAGCAGGATTTTGGAACATATACTGTGTTCGAATATTATGAATTACCTCGATGACAATTGTCTACTGACACAGTCAACACGCATTAAGAAAACATTGTTCTTGTGAAACAACTAGCTCTTTACTCGTACGAAGTGTCGAGTGCTATCGACAAGGAGTTTCAGATTGATTCCTGAAGGCTTTTGACACTGTACTGTGTAAGTGGCTTGTAGTAAAGTGCGTGCCCATGAAATATCGTCTCAGTCGCGTGACTGGATCCGTGATTTCCTGTCAAGAGGGGTCACAGTTCGTAGTAACGGAACTTCTATTTGGTTTGATGAATGGCATTTACTACAAATGTTGAAAAATTGTAAATGACTGCAAGTGAGTACGAAAACCAATCATGGAGTTTTTTAGTACTGTATTAGTGTAGTGCTGCATGATTGTCACGTCGATTAAATATCTAAATGTAACGTTGCCAAGCGATATGAAAGGAACAAGCATGTACACTAGCGTGCAAATTAATTGTTGCCAATTCGCATTTTACAGGACTTGAAAAGCTGGACAGATAAAATTGATTACAGTGAACCAACTTCCAACTGTTGGCAGACTACTGTTGACTTGAGCGACAACTGTCATAGGACCCCTCCAGTTCAGCTGAGTTGAGTGCCTTTGTAGCAAAAGCGTTTGGTATTTCTGTTTTGACATTTCACCTACAAGGAGGGCAAGGTTGGAATCCTGCCTCGGGCATGGATGTGTGTTATGTCCTTAGGTTAGTTAGGTTTAAGTAGTTCTAAGTTCTAGGGGACTGAGGACCTCAGATCTTAAGAAGTCCCATGATGGTCAGAGCCAACTGAACCATTTTTTGAAGAGGGCAAAAATAGTTTCTCTTCGTGAACAAACATCTATGACTATAGGAGTCATTGCCTTTGTTGTTTTTGTGGGGGAAAATTAGTTTTTCAAGACGTATTAGGACGTTTAGTGATACTGCCTCATTGTCTTCAAAGAGAAGAGGTAGATGTGGACGAAAACTAAATCCACCTCTAAAATTGATAAAACTACTTAAAAATAGTAGAGTTCGTCGTCACAAGACAAGGACCTTCAGGAAATTTATTGACTACTGGGCTTGAAATTGACTCTTCCGCCAACAATCAAGAAGCCTATGCCATACCGTTGAAGACACCAAAAGCCAATAAAGAAACAGTTGCTAACACCTGCCATGAAGGAAAAAAGAAAAAAAAAACAGTTGACAAGTATTTGAACTTCATTGACTGCAAACATGTAATTTTCAGCGGTAAGTCACATGTTATTGTTCAAGGTTACAGAGTAGAGATTATTAGGTGAAGTGCCTATGAGGCAGTGAGAGCTGAGCATCTTGTGGAGACTTGTTAAATACCCTCTTAGGGATTCGTTTACTCCAGGTGGCATGGAGCACTAATCCCAATTGATGGCATGATTATTTAAACCAAATACATGGAAATCCTTAGGTGCGGGATTGTGTCATAGTTACAGATGGTGGAGAAACATTTCAACATGATCTGGCCCCCGTCACACTTACGAAGCAGTCGAGACGTTCATGGAAGAAAACAACATTAATGTGCTCCGGTGGCCTTGTAATTCATCAGATTTAAATCCCATCGAGAATTTGTGGAGTATTGTGAAAAGGCGTGGACTGTTCGACAAAAGAACGCGTGTTAGTGAATATGGTAAAAGTTTGGTTTCATGAGGACAAACTAAGAAACCTTTGCTCTAACCTCGTCGAATCTGTTCCAAAACATGTTCAGAAACTCATTAAAGCAAAAGGAAAGCATACATTACTTATGTTCAGTAAGCTACTAACTGTATTGTACATGTCACAGATAATTTGCACATTACTTTAGGTTGGTTGAAGGGAAGGAGAGTGGTCAAAATCTGTTTACTGGCAGAATCTAGGGAAGTGTAACTCCTCTATAGACAAGAAACCGTACAGAACATTTGTGCGACCATTACTGAGAACTGCTGGAGTGTTTGGAATCCCTACACCTCGAGAACTTCAACGGGTATCTCCTTGAGCGAAGGCGGCGTTCTTTTCGCGAAATAATATTCAGAAAGTTTAGAGAATGGTATTTGCGACATACTGCTGAACGATTCCACTGACAGCAACGGAAATCCTCATGCAATGACCACGAAGATAAATCAGTTAAATAGATAGTCGTTTTTCCCCATTCCATGCAGCGTATGGTACCTTTCGAAATAATGTATCTAGATGCAACGATGGTTTGGCGTAACTTTAGTTCACTGGACGACAACACAACAAAGTCCCGCCATAGCGTTAAGTATCAAGATGAGGTTGTTATATTCAGTCCATATTGCACTTACCAAGTCAAGTGACGCCGATTCATTCGTAATTACGTACTGTTCATGTTGTCCTTCCCAGCCGCGGTCGTCGCACAATGCAAAAAAAACTTCGCACATAACACAGCGAAACTGTGCGTAAACGACGTAAAGTTATGAGCCACAATTTAAAGATAAACTGATAAACAGTACTGACTGAATAAACACCGTTCACATTTTAATAGTAGGGTGACAGGATCTTTGACTAGCAACGAACGTAAACAACTTCGTGTTTACTGTTAGAAAAGATTTCAAATAGTGATTTATAGCACCTGTTATAGTTCGTGCATTTTTTTGTGGTGTAGTTCAATTCACAAGAAACACTGCAGTTTAATTTGTTTTAGCGCACAGGATACGATTCCTGTGCGGTCGAGTTAAGAGGGGGCAGCTTCGTGGCATGGCGAGCTCCTCAAACGGTTACTGCGCGGCGCTTCAGTCAGTTGTCGACAACGATACTACGAACGTGCGCAGGAATGGACGCGCTAATTAAGCTTCCACGACTGAATCGTCTCAA
The DNA here is from genome assembly GCF_023897955.1 of Schistocerca gregaria. NCBI lineage: Eukaryota > Metazoa > Arthropoda > Insecta > Orthoptera > Acrididae > Schistocerca > Schistocerca gregaria. The sequence continues at coordinate 1,044,866,663 of NC_064920.1, read as the reverse complement.
CAAACACCGGCTGCCATAGCAAAACAGCAGTCTTCTGTTTCTGGCGGAAATGCGATCCCACCAGAAAAAGCAGTCATCATACACTTTGCTCTCGCATTTCTAGACGCAATATTTGCAGTTTTGCAAGAACTGCTGAAAACTTAGATCGATTAGTGCAAGAGGGTGGTTTGTGTTTTAGAACGATAATAACGCCACCAAGTTTTATTTTTCTAATGTATTACCATTTATCAGTAATGTTCTGATCGTTAACAAACCAGCTGAATACAGACGTATGCTCAGGCATGTCAGACATACTCCATTCAGGTCCAGGGTTCGGGAATGCTCTCATATCAAATCATTTCGTCATACTGTTCAACACATACTCGAAGATTTAAGCAAAATACCATCCATGATAGAGATTCCTTATGTAGGAAATTTTTTCAGTGTGTATATTACCATGGATGACGTACGCCATCATTGCAAAGGTGTTGGTCGTATCAAGAAATATTGCTACTGAGTATTCCGAATGATTAAAACGAATGTACTGCTCTCGTACTTGATATGGCTAAACAAATGTCCGTACCATTCTTCAGCCTCCCACACAGTCTGCAAAAGAGAAACACACATTTGATTGGCATCGCTCGTGCTTGCCCTTTTCTCAAACAATATACTGCGAACTATGGATGAATGGCAACAGGCAGATAATATATTTCTAGATTTTCGGAAAACATCTGACACGTTGCCTCACTGCAGGCAGTTAACGAAGGTACGAGTATATGGAATAAGTTGACACATACGTGAGTGGCTCGAAGGCTTCATACGTAATACAAGCCGTTACGTTGTCTTCGACGGCGAGTGTCTATCGGAGACAAGTGTATCATCAGAAGTGCCTCAGAGAAAGTGACTGTACTGCTGCTGTTATCTATATACATAGATGATTTGGCTGATGGGGTGGGCAGCAATCTGCGGTTGTTTGCTGATGTTGCAAGACAAATGTGTACGTTTTACCCAAACTTCTTCACTCATGTCGCTTCTCTTTAAGTTACAAATGGTTAACAAGCCAGGCGAAAATAAATCACTGCTTGTTTTTTTGCATTTTCAGCGGAATTCTCTTTCAAGGCAGAGGTGACAGCAGATCGTTTTGAATGGCCACCATGCAAGTGAGGGCGTGGAGGGGCTCCTCTCTCTCTCTCTCTCTCTCTCTCTCTCTCTCTCTCTCTCTCTCTCTCTCTCTCTCTCTCTCTCTCTCTCACACACACACACACACACACACACACACACACACACACACACACACAGTGCCTGCCCACAACCACCAGCACTATTGCTCTCCTGATGTGTGCCCTGCCGATTGCGCATCTACCAGCTATGTTATATGCGCGCACTCTACCAGGATTCCGTGCTTGCCTACCATGCAGCAGGCCTGGGTTCCAGATTTTCTCCTCTTGTGGACTGGATGTTGTATCAGCATCATCATCATCATTGACACGGAAGTCATCCAATGTGGCGTCATCTGAAATGAGACGCATCCGCTGGCCGAACTTCCCCGGACAGGGCCTCCTGGCCATCAATGCCACATGATCATTTCACTCCTACCAGGATGATAAGCATAGATTTGCGTTGTACTGGACGGTGGCGGCTACTGGCGTTTAGGTGCAATTCTGACCACCATGTTGTCCTGTGCATTTCCATACGATGTGATTTACCTAAACGAAATGCCATCTTTTTATTCATTGCTTCAGGGTGTCATTTTCCTGTGTAAAGTGCGTTTCACAATTCTTATTACAGGACTCTCCATCGGGACGACGACGATTCAAACCGGCGTCCGGCCATCCTGCTTTCAGTTTTCAGTTATTTTCCTAAATTGCTTCAGGCAAATGTTCGGATGGTTCCTTTGAAAGGGCAGGGCTGATTTCCTTCCTTCCCCGTCCTTCCCTAATCCGATGTGACGGACCACCTCGCTGTTGCATACTCACTCACCAACCAACCAAACCAAACCAAACCAAACCAAACCATCAATGTACGTACGTACCTACCTATTACAGGCTTCAAGGAGTTGTAGAGGAAACTTTATCTATTAAATTTTGATAAGGAAGCAATGTCCGGAAATGCCCCTTTTAGACAACAAAGTAAGTTTGTAGATCGGATCCCTTTCAGATTTACAGTTTCATAGAACGCACACAAACTGAACAGATGGCGCTATCATCAATTGCTGTTTTGCCTCCAACCAAAGTTACGTCATCTTCGAACTTATTTTACTTCCAAATTGTGCATTTCTGGACATGGTTCCCTTATCAAAACTTGATCAAACAAGTCACCTCTAGACTCGCTATAAGCCTGTGACAGGAACTGTAGAACATATTGTACATTTTCATATTATTGAAGTACTGGCTGCCTTTTGTGAAATCTAATCATGAATTGTTCAACAAAAGAGTTATGCACGACCCTCACGACCTGCATCGTTTGAGTTTCATAGATCAGAAACCTGTTCCCGTGCACCGGAAAACTGTTTATCAGGAAATCGCGTCGTACAAAAACCACTTATGTAATCGAGGAAGCCGGCCGGAGTGGCCGAGTGGTTCTAGGCGCTTCAGTCTGAAACCGCGCAACTGCTACGGTCACAGGTCCGAATCCTGCCTAGGGCATGGATGTGTGTGATGTGCTTAGGTTAGTTAGGTTTTATTAGTTCTAAGTTCTAGGGGACTGATGACCTCAGATGTTAAGTCCCATATTGCTTAGAGCTATTTGAACCATTTTTTTTTTTTTTCAATCGAGGTACCGTATGTAACCTCAGTTCTGTTCAGCAGAGTTCGCTGTGCCTACATTCGTGAACACAGCTTGTGTGTGAAGTACCAGTCTGTTAACAAGCCCCTAAACGTCGTCTTAAGCTTAGGCTGTGTGCACAGTGTCACTTTACTATAAGAAGGGTTATCAGCACAAGGTGGTTAGTATCCTCCAAACTGGCGTAGCCATCACGTCATTCGAACAGTCAAGCGCTATGGTGAAGAAAAACATTGAAGATCTGCTAACAGTAATGACCTGCGGTCAACACCACCAGTTGCCCTGGCAGCTGAGGGGTCAGCGTGACAAAATGTCATACCTAACTGCCCGGGTTCGATTCCCGGCTCGGTCGGTGATTTTCTACGCTCAGGGACTGGGTGTTGTGTTATCATCATCATCATCATCATCATCATTTCATCCCCATCGACACGCAAGTCGCCGAAGTGGCGTCAGCTCGAAAGACTTGCACCAGGCGAATGGTCTGCCCGACGGGACGCCATAGCCAGATGGGATATAGCATACCTGATTAGGAAATTGTCACCGCTCGATAGACCGTCTACTTCAGAATGCAACCGTTTCTGCACTGTCAGTCATCGACAACATAATGCAACCGTTTCTCAGTTTTTCATCTAGGCAAACATGGGGATGACCTGCAATGAACCTGGCTCAATGACATCCCTCTTTGCCAAGGATGGTACTAGTAATCTAACACCTACTGACCGTCATAGAAGGATGGGGAGGCGGCAAGATTCCAGAGAACGTATCAAACGAAGTCCCACAGGTTCAGCACTCATGTTTTGAGCCCGCATCGTGCACGGATATTACACTCTTCTCGTGGCCTTCGACGGTAATGTGAAGTCGTGACAATATTCTTCAACATAACGTACACACTACAGTTAACATTTCGTCGATAGATTCGTCTTTCGGCACGATACTGCAAGACCAAACCGCGCCCACCTTGTGTACAGTTTCCTTCACGTGGCACGAATCAACCTATTGAATCAGCAACATACGTTGTCACACGAATCGGATGCATCACGCTGTCACTTGTCCTGTGTCAAGTAGGAACCCCCACCCTAATACATCAACAACGGCTATGTGTAAGAATGGGGACTAGCGTGCGTGCGCAACGTATGAACAAGTTGTGGGAGCGTCCCAGAGAGGATCTAAGCTTGTTACAAAGCACGAGGTAGAGCAAAACGCCGTTCAAAGTTACCCCTCAGCAAATTTTGACTTCAAGTATGTGCACCTTCCAACAATCCGGATTTATTGTGCTCATTGGTTTTAATTTAACAGTTACCATATTATTTTATTTTTGGTAAGGCTGCTTCTATCACTTACGCCTACAAACATTTGCAGTTATGCAGTTGGCGGAAAACTTTTTTTTGTTTTTAGGAGGGTTTTATAAAGCAACATTACACGCGAATACGACATAGATCAGCTCTGATTTCAATAGGATATTTCAAGAAATAACGACTTTTCTTTAGCGCAGAGCACAACAATACGGCTACTTATTAAGAGAGAAGTAAAGAAAGTAATTGATTACAAGACGGTTTTTCATTATATTTTACACTAGAACATTAAAGGGGAGAAAATGTTACATTGCTACTAAACGATCGTAAGGTGTACTACTTCACATTTTATTCAAAGGCAGTCATAATTTGTACGGTACGCATTAGTTAATTGCAATTATTAGATCTCCTATGGTATGTTTTATGTAAGTACTGTATGTCCTTTTTATGCACTACTAATATCCTAAATTTTATGTGGGTTCAGTAATCTAGGCGCCAACGGCCTTGACGCAGAGTAACAGGAGTCCCCGCCAGATCACGTGAAGTTAAGTAATGTCAGGCTTGGCTCGCATTTGGATGGTTGAACACACGACTCTGCCCAGTGCTGTTTACATCTGAGGCGCGCTCGGCCCTTGTAAGATCAATTGACGAGCTGCTTGTTTGAGAAGCAGCGGCTCCAGTCACGAAAACTGACAACAGCTAGGAGAGCGGCTTGCTGACCACATGCCCCCCCCCCAAACGCGCATCCAGTGATACCTTTCGGCTGAGGATGACACGGTGGTCGGTCAGTGCCGTTGGGCCTTCCGGGGCCTGTTTGGACGAAGTTTACCAATATAAGATTAAAGAGTAGCAAAAGGACTAAAGATTTGCAGAGTATCATAATTGATGGTACAAACGCATACAGTTGAAAGTACACACGATACTAGAAGCAAAAAAAGTCGCAATAAACTTGGACTCTAAAGCGCATACCTTAAGAGCTATGATAACCTGTTCAGCAGAAGAGATTTATTTTGTTTCACAATAGCGAATATGAACTGATCAGAGCTCTTACGGTATGCTTTGAGTCCATGATTACAGCGAGCAAATCGGCGGCTACTCCCGCCGGAGGTCCGAGCCCTCCCTCTGGCGGGCGGGTGTGCGCGTGTTTTTGTCCTTAGCGTAAAGTTAGTTTAAATAGTGTGTAAGTCTAGGGACCGATGACCTCAGCAGTTTGGTCCCATAGGAATTCACACACATTTGAACATCTGTTTACTGCAATTTTTTTGCTGCTAGTACCGTGTATGCGTTTACGCCATTAATTATTACATCCAGCGTGTTCGGAGATTACAGTTACAAACTTCTAGGATCTTTAGAGGGGGGAGGGGGCGAGAACACATTTTGAATAGGAGCTCATGTCGGGGAACATACCGATTCTGTTCTAAGACAGTTTCAGTTCAAATGGGTAACGTATCCACGTCTGTTGTGGGAAAGACAGAAGTCTCCAAGCTTCTCGTCCTGGTATGCAATACGGTAGACAGGATGACGTGTACTACATCTCCTATGGACTACTACTCGTGAAATCTTACGCAAAGTTTAATTTTCGAGACGCCTGTAAAGACAGAGGAAGATCTGCTGGGATCGGTTCTGGCCGCTGCTTTAGAAATTTAAGAGACGCTTGGTGAGATGCAGAGTGTGTACCAGAACATGCTTCGTGGGTACAATGTCTGTAACAGCTTTTGTGGTCGACTCATCGAGCCGCTGTTGTAATGGACCAGTACTCTTCGTTACGTAGAGCATGCTTTCTTTTTTTTGTGAATAATATAAACATGTAAGGTTTAAGTGTTAATACAAAGAAGTGTGGTTAGGTGATAAATTAATATTTGTAATTCAATTGCGTAAGCAGAAATGGATGTATTAAATATGTTAAATAAACCCGTCGTAGAATGGAAATGGTACGTTTCCGGACACGAGTTCCTATTCAAAAGATTATGTAGTCACTCCCCTGTACACGCCCTAGAAGTTTGTAATGGGAAATCCGAATACCCTGTACAAACAAGGTGTTTCAGTTGTCCCTAACTATGGGTCTTTGTTCAGGCTTAACGGACTCAAATATCAGACGCTCGCTACATGAGACTATTTGTCTAATATAAAAAATGAACAGGACTATTTTGTAGGAAATTTGAAGTAGTTAAATTCTGTTCTGGGTCACGTTTTTGTTAGAGGTTGTAGTTTTCGAATTAGTCAAGCAAAATTTGCAAAAGTGACCTTCAAACACGTTTTCTCTAATAACTGGAAAAGCATCGACACCAGCGATAACGTATAACAGTACACAATTTAACTACATTAAATTTCGTACAGAAAAGTTCTGTTCATTTTTTCTAACAGTTTGTAGGTAGCGAGCAAGAGTATAGAAATGTCACGTGGTTTCGAAGGCGTTGTGTGTTGCATAGAAACTATCGGTAGGTGCAGCTGAATAAACAAAAGACAGTGATATATTTGAGTGATTAATGTTGCAAGCTCACAGGTTAATGTAAACGCAAGATAGCGATTAAAAATGTGAAATGCTGGTACATTAATAACCGGTGTAACCGCCAAAATGTTGAATGCAGTCATGGAAACGTGCATGTATTGTGTAGTACAGATGGCGAACGTCGTTTGTGGTATGGATTTCCACGTCTGTTGCATACAGGGATGGTTAATGCGTCCAGAATGTAATTTTCACTCTGCAGCGGAGTATGCGCTGATGCGAAACTTCCTGGCAGATTAAAACTGTGTGCCGGACCGAGACTCGAAATCTGGACCACGGAAGGCAAAGGTCCAGAGTCTCTATCCGGCACACAGCTTTAATCTGCCAGGAAGTTTCATTGTAATATAACAGTGTTGGAAAGGCTATAAGGGAAAGAATACAAGCATGAAACGAGCTTACTTTGCAAATATGCAACTTTTCAAAAATAGCCTTATTACAAGAAAAACTAAACTGCTAATATGTAATTCCCTAGTCCGCCCGGTTATCACATACGGGTCAGAGGTATGGACGTTGACAGACACGATAAAAATGCACTAAGAACCATTGAGCGGAAAATACTACGCAAAATCTATGGACCAATAAAGGAGGAAGAAGGCTGGAGAATACGCTACAATTCCGAATTAAAAGAGTTAATACAAGGCAAGGACATAGTAAAATTTGTGAAATCATAACGAATACTATGGGTAGGACACAGAGAGAATGGCAGAGAATAGAATTCCAAAGAAAATGATGAAAGGTGTGACGCATTCAGTTAGGCTAAAAGGGAGACCTAGAAGATGGATCGACAAGGTAATAATGGATATCACCAGTGTGGGAGTGCGGGGGTGGAAAAGAGCAGCAAATAACCGAGAAGTGTGGAGGACGATTGTTGAAGCAGCCAAGGCTCACTAAGGGCCGTAGCGCTACTGAAGAAGTAGTTTCATGGTTAATGCTGTTTGTCGATGACGCTGGAGTCTTCGTCCCATGACGTCCCGTATGTGCTCGATTGGAGGTTGAGCTCGTGATGTAGCAGGTCAAATAAACATGTCGACACACTGTACAGCATGATGGGTCATAACAGCAGTTTGTGGGCGAGCTTTATCTTGTAGAAAAACACTCCCTCGCACGCTGTTCATGAATGGCATCACAATAGGTCGAATCACCAGAATGACGTACTAATGTTCAGTAATAGTACGTGGCATAACAGCGCGAGTGCTCCTGCTGTTATATGAAACTCCATCCCAGATCATGACTCCAGGTATAGGTCCAGACACGCAAACAGGTATGTTGCAGGCCCCCAGCTCGCCTCCTCCTAATCAAAACATGGCCATCACGAGCACAAAGGCAGAACCAACTTTCAGCAGAAAACGCAATAGACCTCCACCCTGGTCTCCAATGAGCTCTCGCTTTACACCACTGATGTCGCAGATGGCTGGCTTGTGGTCACTGGAACGCATGTCACAGGGCGTGTGGTTCGGAGATGCCCTTGAAGTAACCGATTTATAACAGTTCGTTATGTCACTGTGGTGCCAACTGTCACTCAGACTGCTGCTGCGGGTGCAGTACGATGTGCCAGAGCCGTCCACCGAACACGATGGTTTTCACCTCTGCAGTGCCACGCGGCCGTCCGGAGGCCGTTCTGCTCGCAACCGTAGATTCTCTTGCTCACCGTTGCCAGCGGTCATGTACTGTGGCTAAATTTCTGCCAAGTCTCTGAAGTATCGCGAAAGGAACAACCAGCTTCTCGAAGCCTTTTACTCGACCTCTTTCAATCCCAAAGACGTGTTTATAATGCCGTCTTGGTCGCCGCAAAGTCATTCTTGACTAAACACCAACTTACCACGTCCAGTCTCAAAGAAAGATAACGTTCGCAACCGTTACTGTGTGTGTATTTAAAGGAACATTATTTGCATTCTTATAGAGGCGTTACTGCCGCTGTTATCCGACTGGCTCGAAATTTGGACAGACATCATCTTTCGTACGTCGCAACACGCACACCAACTTTCGTTTGAGTTGCGTAACTCCTACTTGGTGTTGTGATTTTCTTTCCGTTACTGTATATAGGAAGAACATGTGAAACTAGAAATACTAAACGTGACTACGAATACCGGATAGCAGCAACTTTCAAACGTTTCACCATAATAGAGGGTGGCGCACGAAATGTGTTACCAATTGTTTCTTTCACAATTTACGACGCACATTAGATATCCCGCTCGGATCTCTACAGCAGTACCAGCAGAGCTTGGAAAAACAAATGAGTTACGAAATGACGTGTAATTCACGATACTGCCGCTAGGATACTAGTAAGCAGCAATGGCTGACAATGGAATACTGACGACACAGCAGCGATCGGCAGTTGTGTTACTTTTTCATGAAACGAAAAACTTTGTTGTGACTCAGAGGCGTTTTCGACAACAGTTAAACACACGATGGGTCCCTTGGAAGAAGACCATCCACAGGTTGTACGATAAATTTGTACAAGAAGGAACAGTATTGGAAGCGAAGCGACATCGGTCTATGCCTGTTTGTTCGCCGGAGAATATTAAAGCGGTACGAGTTGCCGTACCGAGAAGTCCCGGGAAATCGTGTAGAAAGGCAGCAGTGCAACTGGGAACATCCAGACGCTCCGTTCAACGCATTCCTAAAAGTGACCTCCATATGTACCCATACAAGATGACCTGTGCACAGAAGCTCACTGAAGAACACAAGCAGCGGAGACTACTCCTTGCTCAGTGGGCGGAGGATAGGGAAGAAACTCTCAACAACGTTTGGTTTTCAGACGAGGGGCATTTTGATTTAGACGGTGTCGTTAACAAACAAAATGTACGCTTTTGGGCCACTGAAAACCCACAAGTGCTTCATAAACGACAACATTATGCTCCGAGGATTACCGTGTGGGCAGCAATTTCCAGTCACGGACTTATTGGACAAAATTGGCCCCCCAATAGTCCAGACCTCAATCCATGTGACTTTTTTCTTTGGGGACACCTAAATGAAAAAAATTTCCCGAAACGTCCACGTGATTTAATGGAGATCAGAAGACTTACTCTTTAAGCTTGCCGTGGAATTACGGAAGACATGTGCCGTAAGGTAATCACTAACTTCAGTGCTCGTTTGAAGGAAGTTAGGAAACGAAATGGTGGACATATTGAGCATGTGCTGATTAGAACAAATCTCCATGGACGGCTCTTCACTGTAGTGTATGTTCCTTTCAGATTGTATTGACAATGTTTATACTCAAAAACAAAATGGTAACATTTCGTGCGCCACCCTGTATCATAGGTAGGCTAATTTGGGGAGGGGGACCAAACAGCGAGGTCATCGTTCCCATCGAATTCGGGAAGGATGGAGATAGAATTCGGCCGTGCCCTTTGAACATCCCGACATTTGCCTGAAGTGATTTAGGAAAATCACGGAAAACCTGCATCAGAATGGCCGGACGCGGGTTTGAAACGTCGTCCTCCCGACTGGGAGCCAGTGTGCTGACCACTGCGCTACATTGCCCCGTCACATCATCTTAACATACCAGCCAAGTAACTTATTCATCAGTAGTTTCTTTCAACCTCGTCCCTCAAGTGTTTTCAGTTAAACAGTTGGTCCAGTTCACTGAAGGTATCTATAGAAACAGTTCTCATGCATCTAATCATATTGGAAGAACTTTATTTTGGGTAATTTTGTAACTAAGTATTGTATGGAAAGTCTGTATTTCATCAACTTTTGACTTACAGCCATAACTTAATAGCATTTATGTTTCTTTTCTTGGTTTCCTCCCAAGTTCTTCCAATTGTTCCCCCGATAGCTTGATATTTATTAACCGTCTCCTCCTCAACGCCTTTGTCGTTATTAAAACAAATATCACATTCTATATAACTGAAGTGGGATATTTATTGTAAAATTTTCCTCTCTTATTATTGTTTCAATCTGACTGGATTCCTCCTTTTGAAAGCCATTGTCTGTCTTTTTTTGCAGATGTAGTATACTGCATTTTGGCTCCATCTATATACTGCTCTTTCTAAATTATCTTCTATTTCCTGTATAATTAGGTCGTTAGCATATAACAGAGTATTTAATGGTACGCTAGTTCTATTTTAATGCCCAAGATTATTTCGTCATTCCACTTCGTAACTAGGTCGTCAATATATAAATTAAATAAAGTGGCTGATAGACTGCACACTTGTCGGACACCTTGATTTATTAAAATTTCATCTGCAATTATAACTATTTGTGCATTTACAGACTTTTTATGGTGTTAATAATTTTTTTAGAAAAACGTTTTGTTTCCATTATTTAATAGAAAAGTGATCTGTTCACTTTATCAAAGGCTTTCTCAAAATCAATAAATGCCAAATATGACGTCAACAACTGCCGATATTTCGACCTGAGAACACCCTGCCATTTTCAAGGCAAAACTGCAGCAAGTAAGCGCCGTGCAAGCGATTGTCAACCCCCTCCTTCCCCCCCCCCCCCCCCCCCCCCCCCACACACACACACATTCTATAAACTCTTGCGCCATCACAAATGAAGGATGATGTCAGAAGTTATCGATAGTGAAATTAATAAACAACACTGGAGGTAGCACAAACTCTGTCCCTCTGTTTTTTGACCTCTCTCTATTTGTAAGGTTACTTGCTAATTTAATTTCAACAGCTTCCTTATGAACAGTATCCTGTTAGCTCGAAATGCGTGTTAGAATCTCTGTGTTGTTACTCGTTATTCCATAGGATGATCGATGTCGGGGAAGACATTGAACCTCTTGATTATTTTATCTTAAGACGTACGGAAACATGTGTGACGCACTCTGACAATAATAGAATTCTGATTGAGAGCAAAAAAGAAACAGAAATACGAACAGGATGTTAACTACTTTTCCTACGAATTATAAAGAAATCAATTCGACTGAGAGTTTTAAAAAAATTCTCTAACGTCCCCTAACAACTGTTCTGCAATTCTCCTGTACGTAACAGACACGTTACCTCCACTTGCCGCTGCAAATTCGTGATCAGCAGCATGCTACAATATTTCAAAAGCGATACTGCGATCCACGCAGAGTGCAATGCATGGATTAATTGCAACAATTACTGCCACATTTTTATACATAGATACTGAATGATCAGGAGGGGTTTGGTCAAGTAACCTTAACCGATGTAACGCAAAATGAAAGAACCCAATAATATCTGTTACATTTGCGATACATTCTTTGAACAATCACAAACTTAACACAATTATTCCACAATGTGTATACTCAATAAAAACAACAACGATACGAATATTACTCTCAATGTATGTACACACAAATGTCCAGGGCGCAAGCAACCAACTACCAAGCGAAAGGGCAAATTGCCAAAAATCCTCAGTTAATACCGGAGTGTCCTCCTGCTCTACTAGCGCGATCACGGCAGGCTGCGATCTCTCAAGTCGCGCGGAATCTCTCCTCCGCACGCTGCATGCGACCACATCAGATTCCCCTCAACAACTGTTCGCTCGCTACTACACGCGATATTAATATCTCAGACTCAGTTTGTGTATGCACACAGCAGTATCATAGACGTCCAACTTTCAACATCAAGAAAGGTTGCATGTGGTTCGCAGCTGTCAGTGTGTCCTCAATTACTACCACAGGTCCCATGCAAGCTCATGAGGTGGTCTCCAATAGCATAATACTGCTTCCGCCAGCTTACGTCCGTGGCATGCTGCACGTCTCTAGCCGCTGTTCACCTAGAAGACGGCTTTTGTGGAGACGACCATTGATCTAGTGCAGCAAAAAATGTGATTCATGTGAAGAGCGGACATGTTTCCATTGATAAACGGTCTAATCCCGATGGTCCCGCGCCCACTGCAATGGAAACTGTCGATGTCGTTGGATCAACATCTGAACACTTAAGGGTGATCTGCTGCGGGGCTCCATGTTCAACAATGTATGATGAAAGGTATACTCAGAAACACTTGTGCGTGCACCAGCGTTGTTCTCTTTCGGCAGAGTTACCACAGATCACCATCTATCCTACTTTACAGAGCAGACAAGCCTCGGAAGAGTCTTTTACGTCCAACCATTTAGCGCCTAGTTGTAGTTTCAATGTCCTACCTCTTTCCGATCAAATAGGGCATTCTGTCTACCGTAAGCCTACACATATGGACGTCTACTTAAGCGTCGAGCTGCCATCACCCATCACAAATTACCGGCGTCCTCAGAACGTTCGTGCGACAGCCTCATGTTTTTATCCGATGGAGAAAGCCTTATAAACGAGTTAGACGTTCAATGATTAGTACAGCGATAAGCAAGAAGAAACGTGACTACCCGTAACATGAAGAAGATAATAAGCTCTAAAAGTCCAGGGCGCTCCTTCCGTACGTCGGCAACGTAACGTCTAAAGTAGGCAGGATCCTAAGGAAGCAACTAGTTAAAGTTATCTTTCGATCACCGGCAAAGATTAGTGCCCTTCTCTGTTCGGTAAAGGACGATCTGGGGGTGTGGCAGGCCGGGATTTACAAAATTCCTCGCCAGAGGGGCAAAGCTTACATATGAAGGGCTTATATACACTTGAATATTTCTGGTATCTCAACTGCAGATTTTACAGCGCTCATTTAACTTTAGGTCTCTCTATCTCAGAATGAACAAAAATGGACTTTTAGCACTGTTGAAATAAGCCCTTCATATATTGGACGATATACACAGCACAAGAAAGATACTTTAAACACGAGCGCCGCAATCGCCTTTCGCAGCCTTTAAGTCACCCGTAGCTGAGCATTTTATTACCACAGGACGCTCGATGGATTATTCTGTCACAAAAATCTTGATCCCGGCGAGATCCTTTTGAGATTCAATAGCCAAAGAACCTGTGGAAATACATCTAGCAGAAAATCTTATAAATCGTAACGGCGGCTTTCAATCGCACAAGGCTTGGGACTCAGTGATCTCTTTAATATCTTAAGAGAGGAAAATTTTTATTCATAACGACATCTGACGTTCGGCGCGTTCCGACAGAGGGCGGACATGTAGTTCCACCTTCAGGCACGCGCCTGTGCCCCACAGATGGAACAGTGCTTGCAGGGGGCGCGGATTTCGATAGAGGACGCTCCTGTGAAGGCCGCCAATGCGCATGCGATTCCACGCCAATTTTTTTCTATAAAGCCGAAACCGTCGACTAGCAGTTCTTTTGCTTTCCCCTCCATCGCCTTTCCACTCCTCCTTGCGTCTGTCCTGCCCCCCCCCCCCCCCCCGTCTTTTCTGTGTCCTCTCCCTCGATCGGCCCCCTCTTCCCCCCCCCCCCCTTCTTCTGTCCAGGGCGCCCCCCTCCCCCCTCCCCCAACAACTATGGTGTTTACTCTGCAGTGCAGTGTTTACCTGAGTGTTCAGTGTTGTGCGTCCCCTTTACAAGTGTTGCGAACAAACTCCATACTGTCGCTAGTTGTGGTTTTTAACTCTTGCGAACAGAAACCAGACTGTCGCCATGTTTTTTAATTGTGCCTATCTAATTACTGTGTGGTTTAATCAGCATCACCAACCCTTTGTTTTTATATTTTCACTTCCGAAACTTTTCGCCATGTTACAGTTTTAAACGGTCACCGTTTTATCGCCTGTTTTTATTGTTTTGTTATATCCTCATTATGTTTTTAACTCTTCTGTAGGCTGCAGAGCGACATATTACGCTGCTGCCAGCCCCACCACACCTACCCCTTGCTGGGGTTAATCGAATTTAATTTTTAAAAAACTAGCAGTCTCTAGTGGCGAACATTTACCTGAAGACGGCTGGACGGTTGCCAGCCGAAATATTATGGGAAGAAGTCAGAATGATTCGGCTACAATCCCGAACCCTTAGAGTTTTTTCCCCCTTGTTTGCGTAGGCATACTGTCTTTCGTGTGTGTTGAGGCCAAAGTGATAAACAATGTTACGCTGTTGCAGCGAAACATGGACGCGATGGAAATTTCAGAACGGCAATAAAAGCTCATCATTGTGTGTGCAGCAACGACAGCATCAAAGGAAAATACATATTTGAAAAGTGCAAGAGATTCCGCAATACAAGGAGCATCTCTACCTGACGTCAGCTGCCAAGTGCCAGTTGACCCGGGACTATGCGCCATGAACCATAATTAAAGGCAGTCAACTTTTCTCCTTTTTTTCTCATTTGGTACAGACATTGCATTAAATGCTTCCGTGTGCCTTAGGAAAAGTTAATGCGACAGAGCAGAGAGAGAAAAAGTTCTGTTGGCACCGGAAACAGGGCAACTGTATTACGCGGTATTAATAGACGTGCAGGCTTTTACAAAACTGAACTGAGCTCCAAACAGCAAACACATACAAAATAAAAAATACGAAATCATGATGCGATGTGATGTGATTTTTTCCTTGTAGCATTGTTGTTGCAAAGAACAAAAGTGTCATCTGTGCGCCATTTGTTTCTTTTTGTGAGTGAATAAAATGTCGTGGGTGCTACTCGTTGAGTATCGGCGCAATCACTATGTGTGAACAATGTAGGCATCGTAATTTTAAACATAAATTTATAGAAATCTGAAGTTGGAAGCAGCAAGGTATGAGGAAAAGGAAAAGAGAAGCTCTCTACCTTAACAAGGTAACCATTAAGTAAAAGGTGACAGTTTCTCCAGATGACATAGATAGTATTCAGTTCGCTGCATTACATATGATGAGATAGGGTATGAGTGAAAATTTTTAAATAACTTCCGGGAATTCAGCCAGGTAAAACTTTCAGCGACCGCCAATAGTTCGGCGGGAGAACATCCCGCTGTTTTCAAGGTGTCCTCCCGCCGAAATATCGGCGGTCGCTGAAAGTGTTACCTGGCTCAATTCCCGGAAGTTATTTGAAAGTTGTATACGCCATGAGAAACTCATGTCGCAAATGAAAATTTGTTATGAGAAAAAGATTGAAAACGCTAGCAATATAAAGAAAACAAATTCCTCTACAGAAACATCAAATTTTATCAGATATGACTGCAGGTGGCGCCATAATTGAAAACAGACGTAAATAAAAATGTTTCTTAGATTATACCTTGAGCGAAACACAATTGTTAATGAAGACACGAAGATAAGGGTTTTAATAAAAATGTCGTGTGACTAGGGTGGACCATTCGCCGGGTGCAAGTCTTTCGATTTGACGCCACTTCGACGACGAGCGCGTCGACGGGAAAGAAATAATTATGATGATTAGGACAATCCCTGAGCGGAGAACATCTCCAACCCAGCCGGGAATCGAACCCGGGCCCTTAGGATTGACATTCTGTCGCGCTGACCACTCAGCTACCTGGGGGCGGACTAGGGTTTTAATGTCCCGTCGACATCAAAGTCATTAGTGACGGAGTACAAGATCGGACTGTGTCAAGGATAGGGACGGAAGTCGGTTGTGCCCTTTCAGTGGAACCATCCCAGCATTTGCCCGGACCGATTTAGGGTAATCACGGAGAAGGTAAGTTTGGATGGCCGGAAGCAGATTTGGACGCTTATCCTCCCGAATGTCAATCAAGTGTGGTAATCACTGCGCCACCACACTATATTACCGTAGTTGCTTTTAGTTCTATTTCTGAGGTTTGGAAGAAAATCAGAACTAATCTTTTTCTGTCGGAATTCTTTACGCTTTTAAGACCGTAATATAGTCACGTCAAGAGTTGTAGAAGTAACTGTCAGATGATTAAAAATTTACTAAAGCTTCTAGAAGAACATCGCACCAAGTGAATTCATTACTGGAACATTTCTTTCCTCTATTTCATCTGCAGTAACTATTTTTTGGCAAATAGAAAACAAGCGTAAGTGATGGAAGCGAAGAACTTCACTTTGCGAGAGATTCAAATAACTATCGTTCTGCAGGGTCAACAGCATATAATTTCCATCTGCTTTTTGAAAGATTATTTTTCCATGGGAATGAGGAGCAAATGTTAGTGAGATTCCAATCTGAATAAAATGGCACTTTACAGCATCAGGAAAACGCTAATAAATCCTTGATAAAGGTACCATGACAGGGTGTATACGACCCGGGACAACAGCGGGAAAAATCCGGGATTTTTTCGGAATTCCGGGAATTTTTTATTGTTTTCGTTTTCGGTTGAATTTTTGTAATTTTGGCTAGTTGCAGGGGCAACAGTCTGGATGATTGACTGATCTGGCCTTGTAACAATAACCAAAACGGCCTTGCTGTGCTGGTACTGCGAACAGCTGAAAGCAAGGGGAAACTACGGCCGTAATTTTTCCCGAGGGCATGCAGCTTTACTGTATGATTAAATGATGATGGCGTCCTCTTGGGTAAAATATTCCGGAGGTAAAATAGTCCCCCATTCGGATATCTGGGCGGGGACTACTCAAGAGGATGTCGTTATCAGGAGAAAGAAAACTGGCGTTCTACGGATCGGAGAGTGGAATGTCAGATCCCTTAATCAGGCAGGTAGGTTAGAAAATTTAAAAAGGGAAATGGATAGGTTAAAGTTACATATAGTGGGAATTAGTGAAGTTAGGTGGCAGGAGAAACAGGACTTCTGGTCAGGTGACTACAGGATTATAAACAAAATCAAATAGGGGTAATGCAGGAGTAAGTTTAATAATGAATAGGAAAATATGAATGTGGGTAAGCTACTACAAACAGCATAGTGAACGCATTATTGTGGCCAAGATAGATACGAAGCCCACACCTGCTACAGTTGTACAAGTTTATATGCCAACTAGCTCTGCAGATGACGAAGAAAGTGAAGAAATGTATGATGAGATAAAAGAAATTATTCAGGTAGTGAAGGGAGACGAAAATTTGATAGTCATAGGTGCCTGGAATTCGACAGTAGGAAAAAGGGAGAGAAGGAAACATAGTAGGTGAATATGGATTGGGGCTAAGAAATGAAAGAGGAAGCCGTCTGGTAGAATTTTGCACAGAGCATAACTTAATCATATCTAAAACTTGGTTGAAGAATCATAAAAGAAGGTTGTATACATGGCAGAACCCTGGAGATACTAAAAGGTATCAGACATACTATATAATGATAAGACAGAGACTTAGGAACCAGGTTTTAAACTGTAAGACAATTCCAGGGGCAGATGTGGAATCTGACCACAATCTATTGGTTATGACCTGTAGATTAAAACTGAAGAAACTGCAAAAAGGTGGGAATTTAAGGAGATGGGACCTGGATAAACTGACTAAACCAGAGGTTGTACAGAGTTTCAGGGACAGTATAAGGGAACAATTGACAGGAATGGGAAGAAAGAAATACAGTAGAAGAAGAATGGGTGGCTTTCAGGGATGAAGTAGTGAAGGCAGCAGAGGATCAAGTAGGTAAAAAGACGAGGGCTGGTAGAAATCCTTGGGTAACAGAAGAAATAATGAATTTAATTGATGAAAGGAGAAAATATAAAAATGCAGTAAATGAAGCAGGCAAAAAGGAATACAAACGTCTCAAAAATGAGATCGACAGGAAGTGCAAAATGGCTAAGCAGGGATGGCTGGAGGACAAATCTAAGGATGTAGCTTATCTCACTAGGGTAAGATAGATACTGCCTACAGGAAAATTAAAGAGACCTTTGGAGAAAAGAGAACCATTTGTATAAATATTAAGAGCTCAGATGGAAATCCAGTTCTAAGCAAAGAAGGGAAAGCAGAAAGGTGGAAGGAGTATATAGAGGGTCTATACAAGGGCGATGTACTTGAGAACATTAGTATGGAAATGGAAGAGGATGTACATGAAGATGAAATGGGAGATACGATACTGCGTGAAGATTTTGACAGAGCGCTGAAAAACCCGAGTCGAAACAAGGCCCCGGGAGTAGACAACATTCCATTAGAACTACTGACGGCCTTGGGAGAGCCAGTCCTGACAAAATTCTACCATCTGGTGAGCAAGATGTATGAGACAGGCGAAAGAACCTCAGACTTCAAGAAGAATACAATAATTCCAATTCCAAAGAAAGCAGGTGTTGACAGGTGTAAAAATTACCGAACTATCAGTTTAATAAGTCACAGCTGTAAAATACTAATGCGAATTATTTACAGACGAATGGAAAAACTGGTAGAAGCCGACCTCGGGGAAGAGCAGTTTGGATTCCGTAGAAATGTTTGAACACGTGACGCAACATTGACCTTACGACTTATCTTAGAAGAAAGATTAAGAAAAGGCAAACCTACGTTTCTAGACAGCCCGGACACTGCGAGAGGGCTGTACAAGCAATGATGACACGCACGGCGCAGCGGACACACCAGGAACCGCGGTGTTGGCCGTCGAATGGCGCTAGCTGCGCAGCATTTGTGCACCGCCACCGTCAGTGTCAGCCAGTTTGCCGTGGCATACGGAGCTCCATCGCAGTCTTTAACACTGGTAGCATGCTGCGACAGCGTGGACGTGAACCGTATGTGCAGTTGACGGACTTTGAGCGAGGGCGTATAGTGGGCATGCGGGAGGCCGGGTGGACGTACCGCCGAATTGCTCGACACGTGGGGCGTGAGGTCTCCTCAGTACATCGATGTTGTCGCCAGTGGTCGGCGGAAGGTGCACGTGCCCGTCGACCTGGGACCGGACCGCAGCGACGCACGGATGCACGCCAAGACCGTAGGATCCTACGCAGTGCCGTAGGGGACCGCACCGCCACTTCCCAGCAAATTAGGGACACTGTTGCTCCTGGGGTATCGGCGAGGACTATTCGCAACCATCTCCATGAAGCTGGGCTACGGTCCCGCACACCGTTAGGCCGTCTTCCGCTCACGCCCCAACATCGTGCAGCCCGCCTCCAGTGGTGTCGCGACAGGCGTGAATGGAGTGACGAATGGAGACGTGTCAGCGATGAGAGTCGCTTCTGCCTTGGTGCCAATGATGGTCGTATGCGTGTTTAGCGCCGTGCAGGTGAGCGCCACAATCAGGACTGCATACGACCGAGGCACACAGGGCCAACACCCGGCATCATGGTGTGGGGAGCGATCTCCTACACTGGCCGTACACCTCTGGTGATCGTCGAGGGGACACTGAATAGTGCACGGTACATCCAAACCGTCATCGAACCCATCGTTCTACCATTCCTAGACCGGCAAGGGAACTTGCTGTTCCAACAGGACAATGCACGTCCGCATGTATCCCGTGCCACCCAACGTGCTCTAGAAGGTGTAAGTCAACTACCCTGGCCAGCATGATCTCCGGATCTGTCCCCCATTGAGCATGTTTGGGACTGGATGAAGCTTCGTCTCACGCGGTCTGCACGTCCAGCACGAACGCTGGTCCAACTGAGGCGCCAGGTGGAAATGGCATGGCAAGCCGTTCCACAGGACTACATCCAGCATCTCTACGATCGTCTCCATGGGAGAATAGCAGCCTGCATTGCTGCAAAAGGTGGATATACACTGTACTAATGCCGACATTGTGCATGCTCTGTTGCCTGTGTCTATGTGCCTGTGGTTCTGTCAGTGTGATCATGTGATGTATCTGACCCCAGGAATGTGTCAATAAAGTTTCCGCTTCCTGGGACAATGAATTCACGGTGTTCTTATTTCAATTTCCAGGAGTGTATTTCTATGGAGTGTAGCCATGTATGGAAGTGAAACATGGACAATAAATAATTTGGACAAGAAGAGAATAGAAGGTTTCGAAATGTGGTGCTACAGGAGAACGTTGAAGATTAGGTGGGTAGGTCACGTAACTAATGAGGAGGTACTGAGTAGGATTGGGGAGAAGAGAAGTTTGTGACGCAACTTGACTAGAAGAAGGGATCGGTTGGTAGGACATGTACTGAGGCATCAAGGGATCACAAATTTAGCATTGGAGGGCAGCGTGGAGGGTAAAAATCGTAGAGGGAGACCAAGAGATGAATACACTAAGCAGATTCAGAAGGATGTAGGTTGTAGTAGGTACTGGGAGATGAAGATGCTTGCACAGGATAGAGTGGCATGGAGAGCTGAATCAAACCAGTCTCAGGACTGAAGACAACAACGACAACAACAACGACGACAACGAAAACTACTACTACTACTACTACTACTCTACTACTACTACTACTACTACTACTACTACAACGAAACATGAGATGGTACGGTACTGGTACTCTAAGAAAATTTACGTCCCTAAAACAACACTAAAAAGCTTAATATCAGGTTGGGACCTTCTTCATTGTGAATTTGGACATACGAATATGCACTTCAAGCCGAATTATGCATTTTAGTGTGGTTTACGGAATTCCGATGCTCCTGCAGTATGGATGCCCTGTTTGTTTTATGACTTAATGTAAGCTCTCTTTTATGCTTTGTACGTACAAACATACGGGCTTCCTACGTCATCGTAGCTGAGCACGCGCATTAACGCCTGTTTTCTGGCGCTAGCTGGCAACTGCTGAAATGAACTGTCGGGTCTCGAGAAAATATTACGAATGGTGATTTGAAAAGCGTTATTTTCAAAGTAAATTTCCTTTTACGTAAAACGAATTATGTTGCGTGTGAGAATGCGCGATGAATTTCTTAAATCAAAGAGCGCTTGACTCTCTTTTTAAAATTAACACTTTGGGGGTCAGCCACTTAGAAGAACTTCAAGCCCAGAAGACCAGATATTTATATCATTGTTTTAAAATTTTACCGGCACATTTTTGTGATGTATCTTAAAGCGTAAGACGCGCAAAAAAGACCAATATTACATGAGCTTATTAATCTTCGGGACCAATATTATACGTGAAAGCGTAGCTTTTCTTGTAGCTATACTTTTACATTAATTTAAACCATTAACTTTTCCTATTAGTACGTTCGCGCTACTTAACAGTGGTGTTTCCTATTGGCTGGCTTCATCACGTGTCTTGTGTTCTGAATATCTGCCGTCATCGGCTGGCGAGATCACGTGACATCATCTATGAATTGGTTAGAAGATGTCATCGCAATCTCTGTTTCAACGCTTCGCAAACTAACGAGCTATGTTTTGTGGAATTCGAATTTATACTTTAGTAACGCCGAAATATGGAGCGGACGTGTTGCTGCACATCAAAGATCTTTCCAAAACTTTTTTCATTTTTATTAATTTTTGTAAATGCTGGCTTTCGTTTTCTGAAGCGCCGGGAAGAATAAGTATAGTGTCAATTAAAACGGAAGAAGTAAATTTTTACCCTGGGTAAATGTATTTGTAACTGGGACGTCCGGGAAAAATCTGAATTTTTTTTCTTTGTCCACGTATACACCCTTCATAAAATAAGTGGTAAATACGTTCTGTGGACTAATGCTAAATAAAAGTGTAGCTGTCATTTAAGGAATGCAGCACATTACGAGTAACTAGTCTAGGAACATAGGGGTTCTGAATTTGATTTGAGGTATGCGTGAGTGAAAGTGGGCGCTTGTACACGGATCAGCCGGAACATTATGATCACCTTCCTAACAGCCGGTATGTCCATCTTTGGCACGGATAACATTGGCGACGCCATGGAAGCAATGACACCTTGGTAGGTTGCTTAGGGGAGGTGGCACCACATGTGCACACAAAATTCATCTAATTCCCGTAAATTACGGGGAAATGGGGGGGGGGGCGATGAACTCTGATGCCACGTTCAATAACATCCGAGAAGTGTTGGATCGACATCAGATCTGGTGGGCTGGGAGGCCAGCTCGTCAAATGGAACTCGTCACTGTGTTCCTCGAATCACTCCGTCACACTCCTGGCGTTGTGACATGGGGCATTATGTTGTTGAAAAATCTCACTGCCATCTGGATACGTGATCCGTCATGAAGGGCCTTACGTGGTGTGGAACCTATATAGATACGCCTTGGCCGTCATAGTGCTTTGCTTGAGCTCCACTGGACACGTGGGTACTCACGTGTATGTTCCACAGAACATAATGGAGCACCTGCCAGCTTGTCTGTCCTGTAAAAAGCCGTGCCTCTTGAACAAGACGTATTCGCGCCCTCCAATCGACATGATAAAGATATTGGGGCTCATCAGACAATGCGACGCTCTGCCACTGTGCGAACGTCCAGATCAGACGGCGACGTGTCCGTTGTAGTTGTAGATGTAGATGTAGATATCGTGGTGTTTACATTGGCACATGTATGGGTCCTCGGTTGCGGAGGCCCATCGTTAGTAGTGTTCGGTGCGCTGAGTGTTCAGACGCACTTTTACTCTGCCCAGCATTAAAGACCGATGTTATTTCCGCCACTGTTCCCCGCCTGTGTCGTTTTACCCTCATCTGTAGTGGGGAGGGGCCGCCCAACCCCAAAACGTCTGGACGTCGTTGCAGCTTGGTTCACCCCATTTTGAAGACACTCACCGCAGCCCTCTTCGAACACCCGACAAGTCGTGCAGTTTCTAAAATGCTCAAGCCGAGCCTCCAGGCCATCACAATCTGTCCTTAGCTAAACTCAGATAGATCGCGTGCCTTCCTCACTGTACACACGGACAGGACGCTCACTGACTCTACGAGGTACATTCAAGTTCTAATGTCTCCGATTTTTTTTCTAATTAACTACTCACCCGAAATCGATGAAACTGGCGTTACTTCTCGACGTAATCGCCCTGCAGACGTACACATTTTTCACAACGCTGACGCCATGATTCCATGGCAGCGACGAAGGCTTCTTTAGGAGTCTGTTTTGACCACTGGAAAATCGCTGAGCTAATAGCAGCACGGCTGGTGAATGTGTGGACACGGAGAGTGTCTTTCATTGTTGGAAAAAGCCAAAAGTCACTATGAGCCAGGTCAGGTGAGTAGGGAGCATAAGGAATCACTTCAAAGTTCTTATCACGAAGAAACTGTTGCGTAACGTTAGCTCTATGTGCGGGTGCGTTTTCTTGGTGAAACAGCACACGCGCAGCCCTTCCCGGACGTTTTTGTTGCAGTGCAGGAAGGAATTTGTTCTTCAAAACATTTGCGTAGGATGCACCTGTTACCGTAGCGCCCTTTGGAACGCAATGGGTAAGGATTACGCCCTCGCTGTCCCAGAATGGACACCATTTTTCAGCACTGGCGGTTACCCGAAATTTTTTTGGTGGCGGTGAATCTGTGTGCTTCCATTGAGCTGACTGGCGCTTTGTTTCTGGATTGAAAAATGGCATCCACATCTCATCCATTGTCACAACCGACAAAAGAAAGCCCCATTTATGCCGTCGCTGCGCGTCAATATTGCTCGGCAACATGCTACACGGGCAGCCATGTGGTCGTCCGTCAGCATTCGTGGCACCCATCTGGATGACACTTTTCGCATTTTCAGGTCGTCATGCAGGATTGTGTGCACAGAACCCACAGAAATGCCGACTCTGGAGGCGATCTGTTCAACAGTCATTCGGCGATCCCCCAAAACAATTCTCTCCACTTTCTCGATCATGTCGTCTGGCCGGCTTGTGCAAGGCCGAGGTTATTTCAGTTTGTTGTCACACGATGTTCTGCCTTCATTAAACTGTCGCACCCACGAACGCACTTTCGACACATCCATAACGCCATCACCACATGTCTCCTTCAACTGTCGATGAATTTCAATTGGTTTCACACCACGCAAATTCAGAAAACGAATGATTGCACGCTGTTCAAGTAAGGAAAACGTCGCCATTTTAAGTATTTAAAACAGTTCTCATTCTCGCCGCTGGCGGTAAAATTCCATCTGCCGTACGGTGCTGCCATCTCTGGGACGTATTGACAATGAACGCAGCCTCATTTTAAAACAATGCACATGTTTCTATCTTTTTCCAGTCCGGAGAAAAAAAATCGGAGGCCTTAGAACTTGAATGCTGCTTGTGTGTGTGTGTGTGTGTGTGTGTGTGTGTGTGTATGTAGTTATTCCTACATTTGACGCTACTATCGCATTGACGGGTTTGTGTCTATAGTAGATCGGTGGTCATAACGTTCTGGCCTTCAGTGTAGACTTAAATGACACTACACTGACGTGACAAAAGTCATGGGATAGGGGTATGAACGTATACAGATGGCTGTAGTTTCGCATATACAACGTATAAAAGGGTAATCCATTGGCGGAGCTGCCACCTGTACTCAAGACGATTCATGTTAAAAGGTGTCCGACTTGATTAAGGCCGGATGAAGGGAATTAACAGAATCTGAACGCGGAAAATGGTAGTTAGATCTACGTGCATGGGACATTCCATTTCGGAAATGGTTAGGGAATTCGATATTCAGGTATCTATAGCATCAAGAGTGGGCAGAGAATATCAAATTTCAGTAAGTACCTCTCACCTCTCTGCAGTCCTCTCTTACGAACCAAAAGCAGCTACATTAACTTATAATTGTCAGTACTAACAGGAAAACAAAACTGCCTGAAATAACGGCAGAAATCAGTGTGGGACGTACGACGAACTTATCTTTTAGGACAGTGCGGTGAAGTCTGGCGTTAACGTGCTATTACAGCAGAAAACCGACGCGAGTGCCTTTGTTAACAGCACGACATCGCCTTCAGCGCCTTTTCTGGGTTCGTGGCTCTATAGGTTGGACCCTAGACGACTGGAAAACCGTGGCCTAGTTAGACAGGCCCCAATTTCAGACAGAGAAAACTGATGGTAGGGTTCGAATGTGGCGCAGAACCGATGAAGCCGCAGACCCAAATTGTCAATAAGACACTGTCCAAGCTGGTGGTGGCTTCACGATGATGTTGGCTGTGTTCACATGGAATGTATTGAGTCCTCTGATCCAAGTGAACCCCCATTGACTGGACATGGTTATGTCTGGCTATTGAGAGATTATTTGAGCCATTCATTAAGATCACAATGCTTGGGTGAATAGCACCAACAACCGTCCAACAGTCCTGTCTGGCAATGTGTCATTACCCCTCCTCCAGAAACTGAAGCAATCGCTTCGCGGAAGAAGATTTGAAGATGATGATTTCCTTCTGAAGGATGGTAAACAGTGGCTCAAAAGCGCCGGTATTGACTTCTACCGTGCAACAGGGCAGAAATAAGTGGACGTGATGTACATGTACAGACTAAATGATTAAAATTTCAGAATAATTCGATGACTTATTCAAGAGAAAGAACTTCACAAGCTGAGGGCTGCTCCATTTGTGGTCCTTATGTAAGCATTAATTCTGCATGGCATTTATTGATACTGTTGCTCCAAGTCGTCCTGAGAGCCTCCAACTGGTGCGTTAGATCGTCGTAGTCCCGAAATTTTTTCAGGGTCGTGCCCATAATGCTCGAAGCATTTTCAATTGGAAAGAAATCTGGAGACTTTGCTGGGTAAGGTAGCGTTTGACATGCACGACACGAACAGTAAAA
This sequence comes from Schistocerca gregaria, assembly GCF_023897955.1. Taxonomy (NCBI): domain Eukaryota; kingdom Metazoa; phylum Arthropoda; class Insecta; order Orthoptera; family Acrididae; genus Schistocerca; species Schistocerca gregaria. The sequence goes on along the minus strand of NC_064920.1, from coordinate 1,044,840,973 downwards.
ACTCTCGTCGTGTGAGGGCGGGTATTATCTTGCTGAAATGTCAGCCCATGATGGCTTGCTATCAAGAGCAACAAAACGGAGCGTAGAATATTGTCAATGTACCACTGTGCTTTAAGGGTGCCGTGGTCCCAGATCATCACTCTTGTTTGTCTGGCTGTATGGCAGGCGACGATCAGTTTGGAATTCCATCGCTGTCTGGGGCATCTCCAGTCACGTCTTCGCTTGTCATCAGAGCTCAGTTCGAAGCGGACCCCATCACCGAAGACAATTCCACTCCAGTCATTGAGATCCCAGGCGGAAGACATGCCTGGAGATATCCCGCACAGCAGTTGCACACCAACCTGACTGTCGCTCGCCACATGGCCAGAAAACCAGAAGTGATGGTCCGCGATGCATATTTAGTTTCTTACCAGGACCCCGACGACATTGTAATTCTGTCAGAGACAGCAAAGGACTTGGAAGAGCAGTTGAACGGAACGGATAGCGTCTTTAATGGAGGATATAAGATGAACATCAACAAAAGCAAAACGAGGATAATGGAATGTAGTCGAATTAAGTCGGGAGATGCTGAAGGTATTAGATTAAGAAATGAGACACTTAAAGTAGTATGAGTTTTCCTATTTGGGGTGCAAAATAACTGATGATGGTCGAAGTAGAGAAGATATAAAATGTAGACTGGCAATGGCAAGGAAAGCGTTCCTGAAGAAGAGAAACTTGGTAAAATCGAGTATAGATTTAAGTGTTAGGAAGTCGTTTCTGAAAGTATCTGTATGGAGCGTAGCCATGTATGGAAGTGAAACATGGACAGTAAATAATTTGGACAAGAAGAGAATAGAAGCTTTCGAAATGTGGTGCTACAGAAGAATGCTGAAGATTAGACGGGTAGATCACATAACTAATGAGGAGGTATTGAATTGAATTGGCCGGCCGATGTGGCCGTGCGGTTCTAGGCGCTTCAGTCTGGAACCGCGAGACCGCTACGGTCGCAGGTTCGAATCCTGCCTCGCGCATGGATGTGTGTGATGTCCTTAGGTTAGTTAGGTTTAAGTAGTTCTAAGTTCTAGGTGACTTGTGATCACGGATTTTGAGTCCCATAGTGCTCACAGCCATTTGAACCACTTTGAATAGAATTAGGGAGAAGAGGAGCTTGTGGCACAACTTGACGAGAAGAAGGAATCGATTGGCAGGACATGTTCTGAGGCATCAAGTGATCACCAATTTAGCACTGAAGGGCAGCGTGGGTGGGTTAAGATCGTAGAGGGAGACCAAGAGATGAATACACCAAGCAGATTCAGAAGGATGTAGGTTGCAGTAGGTACTGGGGGATGATGATGCTTGCACACAATAGAGTAGCATGGGCGAGCTGCATCAAACCAGTTCAAGAAATGGTTCAAATGGCTCTGAGCACTATGGGACTTCACATCTGAGGTCATCAGCCCCCTAGACCTAGTACTACTTAAATCTAACTAACCTAAGGACATCAACACATCTATGCCCGAGACAGGATTCGAACCTGCGACCGTAGCACCAGCGCGGTTCCGGACTGAAGCGCCTTGAACCGCTCGGCCACACTGGCCGGCAGGAACTCATTCAATTTTTCCGGAATCATTTGTTTTTTGTACATGTACGAGGGTCACTCCAAAAGAAATGTACATTTTTTAAATAAATCCATCTTTTATTCCACATGCTTGAAAGTTTTACGGTGTGTAGATACATCCTTTAGGAACAAGATTTTCATTTCTCCACATAATTTCCATCCCTCTCAAATGCCTTACGTTATCTAGGAACCAGCGCCTGTATACCCGCACGGTAAAATTCTGAACCAGCCTGTTGGATCCACTGTTTGGCAGCGTGCACAAGGGAGTCATCATCTTCAAACCTTGTTCCACGAAGAGGGTCTTTCAGTTTCCCAAAGAGAAGATACTCACATGCAGCCAGGTCAGGTCCGTAAGGCGGGTGTTTCAGTGTTGCCCATCCGAGTTTTGTGATCGCTTCCATGGTTTTGTGACTCACATGTGGCCATGCACTGTCGTGCAACACCAAAAAATCCTGCTTTTGCCGATGTGGTCGAACACGACTCAGAGGAGCTTGAAGTTTCTTCAGTGCGACTGTCAGCAGTCACCAATTCGTTAACTCTCTGCAAATTGTCTGGAGTGTGTGCAGTACGAGGCCTGCCGCTGCGAGGACAATCCTCAATACTGCCGCGCCCACTTTCATTACGTACCCTGGTTGCCCACCGACTAACTGTACTGCGATCGACAGCAGCATCTCCATACATCTTTTTCAACCTCTTGCGGATGGTTCTCAATGTCTCGTTTTCACAGTAAAGGAATTCTGTGACAGCACGTTGCTTCTGACGTACGTCTAGTGTAGCAGCCATCTTGAAGACATGATGTGACGGCGCCATTCACGGGAACAGGTTGAACTAAGTTTAAAAACAAGCGGGAAGGATGTACTTACACACTGTAAAGCTTTCACACATGCAGAATGAAAACTGTATTTTTACAGACATAGTGTGCATTTCTTTTTGAGTGCCCCTCGTAATTTGACCCCCGAACAAGAAAGGTTTGATTATGCCTCTGCAACGTTAGAGATGCTAGTTTGAACTCCCAAGCTTCTATAGATACGGAGTTACGCCTCCAAATCTCTGAAAAAGGTGGAAAATTCTGTATAAAAGTACCCCGTATTACGATATAGCCACATTCTCTTACCTCTAGGCGGTCTTGTATCGCTGCGACACAGAGCAACAGATACGGCGAGCTTTCCTCTCGCCGTCACTTTCTGCACTGCACGGAACAGCTGGTGGCGTCGATTGAGCCACCTCTGAACCACTTCTTTTGTCGGCAGCTGGGCAGTGCTCGGTTTGCCTCTGCGTCTAATTGTAAGTGGGCGGCCTTCGCGGTCGTCGCCGCACCGACACCGTTACGCCTGGGAGCGATAACTACTGGCGAAACGTCAATTACGGTCACGCTGCCTGCAGATACAGCTCCGGGCAGGGTCAACTGTCATAGCTATTAGGCTTCAGTGAAGCACAGCTGAATCTGTGGAACACCAAAAAGTATTTCGAGCGGTGCTTTGTGAACATTTTAGCTACATGTTCCATCATCTTTTGGGCGTGCACTCTGGACAGCGACTATTCTTCTTGTGATATTTCGGCTAGAAACCTCCCAGCCATCGTCAAGGCGAGTCGGAGACTGATTTCATAGCGTTTGCGCGTGCCTATTTATACGGAGAGTCACGTGATACAAAGCTGCTGAGGATTGAAAGCGTATCGTCAGAGATATCATAGTCGCCACTACTGCGCTAGCCGTAGATAAGATGTATATAGCAAAGATAAACATATAAGCGCAGAGTGCAAACAAAATAGTGCTGCTGCGAATCCACAGTGCTTGTAAATAAATAATTAATCTTTAAATGTGGTAACATCTGTCGGAAGTGAAGATGCAGAAATTCTTTCCGAACGAAGGTGTGAAATAAGCGGTTTCCAAGCATTGTCAAGATGAAATCCTTCGTCACGGTTTAGCAGGTTGTCGGCTAGTTGTATTTCTACAGCTTCCTTAACAACTCAGTCCCAGAAAGATGAAGCAGTAGTTAAAATCTTAACACCTTTATAATCCATGGCATGACCAGTAGAAATGCAATGTTAAGATTGCGCTTTCAATCCTCAGCAGCTTTGTATCACGTGACTCCCCGTATAAATAGGCAAGTGCAAACGCTATGAAATCAGTCTCCGACTCGCCTTGAAGATGGCTGGGAGGTTTCTAGCCGAAATATCGCAAGAAGAATTGTCGCTGTCCCGAGTGCACGGCCGAAAGATGATGGAACATTATGTCCGCCGGGAAAATATGAAGAATCACAATTTAGTTACACTCTGCGCGCAGTGTTATATGTCCTCTGAGTTCTTAGTCCCGAAGGTATTCTGGGCAGCTGTTGTGAATTTTTAAAGGTAGAAGACATGTACTGATCGATTTAAAGCTGTGAGTGCAGGTCATGAGTCTTGCTGGATGTACAGAAGTCGAAAAGGGAGTTCTCCACGGGGGGCAACGTTCCCAATTCGGTTTCCGATGTGTCACGCAGTTTTAAATCGTCAGGAAATTTCGAAACAGCGCATATGCTGGCGTAGAATTATTGACTCAGATTGAAAACCACTTTAGCGTTCGAAAAAATGATGGAATCTACCTTTTTTGGAATTCAGAAAAAAAAGCGTAACTGGGTTTCGTCACGACTTTCCACTTGAACGACAAGAATAATTGAATGTAGTTTTGCTCGAAGAGTGGTCCACGTTTTTCGATTCGACACCACTTCTGCTAAACCACGGACAGATTTAAAATTTTGACTGCTAGAATGTCAGTATCGCATCTGAGCAACTTAGATAGCCTCAGTGGCTCCGTGACTGCACATCAGTTCTTTTCGCCAAAGAAAAATGTAATGTAATTGGGATTCTAATCTGGGTCCTCCGCTTTTATAACCAGCGCAGGCAGCGGAATAGAGGCGCCTAGCTCCCATGTTGGCGTCCATCGAAATACCGCAATATGACACACGCGTCCGGGAAACGCTGTGCTATCCAGCACAGATTAAAATGCTACTGTCACGGAAACACGAGTACATTGCACCTAATCTGTATGATAGTTTTCTGACTACGAAAGGAAGCCAGCACCGATGTGTTACCCGGGCTGAGAGCATCGCGCAGAAGTCGAGAATTTCATGGACAATTTGGTGGGACTATTCGCAACACTAAGACCTGGAAGATAGTTATTAAGAAGTAGCTTGTGAATAGCACTGAAACACTTGTAACAGACGAACACATCAACTACAATTAGAGTTGCGCTCTATTCGGTAGTTTTGGTACAGCACATAATGATAGGATTGCCGGGATTATTGGTAACACTGGTACGGAAAGAAACAAAAGAAAGAGTGAGAGAAACTAGGAGCCAAAGACTTCTCTTTGCTTTTTGTTTGTTTGTTTGTTTTGCATATAATTAAAACTGCATATAGTTCAATGTTACGTCATTGCGTATTTTTTATCCTTACAAAAAATTAACTGCATTTCTTAAGTAATAAAAAGTAGTTGACTACGTAGCTTCTAGGCTTTTATGTAAACAATGCAGTTACTTTTGATGTAAGTACAGTTTACATGCACAAACACAAAAGATCTATCGAATTATTATTGTGATATGGCATTCAATAGAAAGTTCCCATCATCATAACCAAAGGTAAGAGTTTCCTGTTATTATTGGTAAGTGCAAAAGTTGTTTAGCAATAACAGAAACATGTTTTATATAAGCTCGACGACGTAATCGAAGCAAGGTTTGATACATACTTCGTATTTTATTACTTTACCTTTTTGGTGAGGAAATTTCATTTTCTAGCGCTGCATGATGAATCTGTATTTTTTTCCCTTTACTTTTACTACGACATCCCTCTGTTTCTCGTTACAAATAAACAATTTTCGAAAAATCGGAATTAAACAATATTTCAATTTTGCAATAAATACTGTTCATACTGCACTAACAGAGAGGAGAATAACTATGTAGAACAAAAATGTTGCGTAGTTTACTTGTTCCTTTACATACCCTTTCTCAGTCTCTATATGGTTCACCATTTTCAGTTTTTAGGGGAATCTAACAACAAATTAATTGCATATGTAAAGAAAGCGCTCGTTATGAGGTAACGCTCGATAGACATGCAACACACCCAAGGTACAAGCAATGTGGATATGATCTCAAATGACCAATGCTACTGGAAAAACTACTGTACTTGCTTACGTTACCCTCACCCGGAACGAACCCGCGTGGTGGATTAACGAGTGTTGGCCTGGTATACCGCCAACCTGAGTATTGTTTTTCACCTTTTTCCACGCACGGTTAGAAAAATTCTGGGCTCGTCCCCAATCTTCCTAAAAAAATATTATGCACAAACATAATACTGTAATAGTGCAATTACATAGGCTTCCGCGGAAAGATTCTGTTACCAAGAAAGTTTTCAGAGTCTACAAAAGACTCAGCAAAAGATTACTGTAACTGTGGCCGAAACATCCGAAACCTTTTTTAAAGTAATTGTTGTTCACCATATACAAATACTATAAACAAACATCAAAAAAGGTTTGCATCACCTTGGTTCACTAGAGTTCCGGAACCTGTACAGAAAAGTTTATTGCTCACGAAAACCACCACCGCCATACGATACCTTCAGAGGTGGTGGTCCAGATTGCTGTACACACTGGTGCCTATAATACCCAGAAGCATGTTCTCTTGCATTGATGCATGCTTGTATTCGTCGTTGCATACTATACACAAGTTCATCAAGGCACTGTTCGTCCACATTCTCCCACTCCTCAATGACGATTCGGCGTAGATCCCTCAGAGTGGTTGACTGGTCACGTCGTCCATAAACAGTTCTTTTCAATCTATCCCCGGCACTCTAGTTGAGCGATGTCGTTATCCTGAAGGAAGTCATTCACAGGAAATGCACTGGGGGGGGGGGGGGGGGGGGGGAGCGAATTGTCGTCCATGAAGACGAATGCCTCACCAATATGCTGCGGATATGGTTGCACTATCGGTCGGAAGATGGCATTAACGTATCGTACAGCCTTAAGGCGCCTTCCATGACCACCAGCGGCGTATGTCGGGCCCACATAATGCCACCCCAAACAGCAGGGAACCTCCACCTTGCTGGACAGTGTGTCTAAGGCGTTCAGCCTGACAGGGTTGCCTCCAAGCACGTCTCCGACGATTGCCTGGTTGAAGGCATATGCGACACTAATCGGTGACGAGAACGTGATGCCAATCCTGAGCCGTTCATTCGACATGTTGTTGAGCCCATCTGTAGCGCGCTGCATGGTGTCGTGGTTGCAAAGATGGACCTCACCATGGACGATGGAAGTGAAGTTGCACATCATGCATAGTTCGAGTCGTAACACAACGTTCTGTGGCTGCATGAAAAGCATTATTCAACATGGTGGCGTTGCTGTCAGGTTCCTCCGAGCCATAATCCGTAGGTAGCGGTCATCCACTGCAGTAGGAGCCCTTGGGTGGCCTGAGGGAGGCATGTCATCGACAGTTCCTGTCTCTCTGTGTATCTCCTCCGTGTCCGAACAACACCGCTTTGATTCACTCAGAGAGGCCAGGGCACTTCTCTTGTTGAGAGCCCTTCTTGGCACAAACAATGCGGACGCGATCGAACCGTTCTATTGACCGTGTAGGCATGGTTGAACTACAGACAACACGATCTGTGTACCTCCTTCCTGATGGAATGACGAACTGGTCGGCTGTCGGACCCCCTCCGTCTAATAGGCGTTACTCATGCATGGTTGTTTAGATCTTTGGGCGGGTTTAGTGACGTCTCTGAACAATCAAAGGGATTGTGTCTGATACAATATCCTCCGTCAACGTCCATCTGAAGGAGTTCTGGGAATCGGTGTGATGCATAACTTTTTTGTTGTGTGTACATACCTAAGAAACTTTGATTTAGCACAGAAGAAAGTTAACACAGTTTACAGACATCCCTGTCTTACCAGAATGAGATTTTCACTCTGCAGCGGAGTGTGCGCTGACAAACTTTCTGGCAGAATAAAACTGTGTGCCCGACCGAGACTCGAACTCGGGACCTTTGCCTTTCGCGGGCAAGTGCTCTACCAACTGAGCTACCGAAGCACGACTCACGCCCGGTACTCACAGCTTTACTTCTGCCAGCACCTCGTCTCCTACCTTCCAAACTATACAGAAGCTCGCAGGAGAGCTTCTGTATAGTTTCATATCAGCGCACACTCCGCTGCAGAGCGAAAACCTCATTCTTCTATAAAGTTGTCTTAAGATGGCGTCTAGTACGGTTGTGTGTAGTGATAAAGTGAACAAAAATCAGCCGGCACGGTAGCTCAGCGTGTTCGGTCACAGGGTTAGCAGCCCTCTGTAATAAAAAAACTGAGCTAATTGATCAACAACGAACTTAAAACGGATGTCTTACAACGTCCGCCCCGAGCAGAAGCAACGAACAAAAGCGAACAAAATGAGATAAAAAAAGTTGGTAGAGCACTTGCCCGCGAAAGGCAAAGGTCCCGAGTTCAAGTCTCGGTCGGGCACACAGTTTTAATCTGCCAGGAAGTTTCATCCTTGTCTTAGATAAACTAAAGGAAAGGGGGTAGGCATTACTTTATTTTTTTCATGTAACCTGGCAAGATTAGTGGCAGCAAGTCCTCTCTTACAGGCATTTTATGTGGATTGCCTGACAATAAAAGTAAAGCACCAAAAATGAAAGGTCGGGATTTTAATGTAACTTTGTACATGAACACACCATCGGCGGGAATGTAAATGATTTAAACGAGCAATTCTCTGTGACACGTAGAAGGGCGACCGAACTGCATTACAGTTTTTCGTTGTTGTCGTTGTTACCAGACTCTGTAGAGTATATAATGGGGGTGTGAACAGTGTCAGCTGTTGAGCGATCACTGAACGACAGGCAGGTGCCACTGTCCTGTGAGAGAGTTATCGGCACCTGACAGATTTGGAAAGAGACTATATGGCGCGCTGGTCGAATCGTGCAATATCTAGGTTTCTGGAGCATTCAGATGTGATGGTGGCCCGATGTTCGGTTGTATAGGAACGTGAGGGCGGGCACACCCCTCATCAAGATCCCTGTCGACGACGTCTGACCAACTGAAGGGAGGGTCGCCATACTGTGCGCCAAGCACATCGCAGCCCCTTCCCAGCTACACCTACCCTCTGAGAACAGCCAATGGACTACTTGCAACATTCTCTGTCATCCCGCATCAATAATCGGAGACTAGCAGCAACCGAACTAGGGTTTACCTCCCCATATGGGACCACGACACAAAAGGCTGTCTCTGGAGTAGTGGCGCGAATGCGAAGCATAGACTGCTGATGAATAGCATAGCATTGTGTTCACTGATGAATCGCAGTTCCGCACTGCTACAGATGACCATCGTCGACGAGTAGACATATTATGGTGATACGGGGAGGCGTCCCATCCCTGCCAAGTTTTGTAGAGAGGGCTTGGCGTCATGTTGTGCGGACTGGGTCACGGCTGGTAGGGTCTGACGGAACACTAATGCCTTAACGGCACATTACGGACATCCTGCGTCCTTTTGTGTTACCTCGCATGCGACAGAAGCTTGGTGCCATACGAAGTGTGTGAGAGAAGTACTGAGACATTTTTTATCTACCAATGCTTTTATTTCTGTATCAAACAACAATATATCCATGTCAAAGTACACTCATGCTCATAAATTAAGGATAATGCTGATACATGACTAAACAACTCTCAGGAGGGCGGTTTGCGGGTTTAAATCACCTCAGGGGATGCGGTGCATTTGACCTGCGGTAGTCGCACAGTGGCGCTGGTAGCAGTCCACATACGCAGAGGTGTGTTGGAGCATGTCAAGGTACAGTGCAAAGAGTAAGTGTGCAGACGTTTTCAGACGTGCTAATGGTGACCGTGTTGAAAATGGCTCGAAGAACCCAAGTGATGGCGTTATGAGGGGTAGAATACTAGGGCGACTGGAGGCTGGTCAAACACAGCAGGTCGTAGCACGGGCCCTCCGAGTGCTACAAAATGTGATCTACATTATGGCAACCATTCCAGCAGACAGGAAACGTGTCCAGGAGGTACAGTACGGGACGTCCACAGTGTACAACACAAGAGAGCCGGTATCTCACCATCAGTGCCCGCAGACTGCCACGAAGTACTGCAGGTAGCCTTGCTCGGCACCTTACTGCAGCCACTGGTACAGCTGTCTCCAGACACACAGTCTACAGACGACTGAACAGACGTGGTTTATTCGCCCGGAGACCTGCAACGTGCATTCCACTGACCCCTGGTCCCAGGAGAGCCCGTAAAGCCTGGTGTCAAGAACACAGTAAATGGTACATGGTCACTGGAAGTGTTCCCAGATTATGTTCACGGACGAGTCCAGGTATAGTCTGAACAGTGATTCTTGCCGGGTTTTCATCTGGAGTGAACCAGGAACCAGATACCAACCCTTTAATGTCTATGAAAGGGGCCGGTATGGAGGTTGTGGTTTGATGGTGTGGAATGGGATTATGACTGGTGCACGTACACTCCTGCATGCCTGACAGAGGAACTGTTACAGGTCAGGTGTACCGGAACGTCATATTGCACCAGTATGTCCGCCTTTTCAGGGGTGCAATGGGTCCCACCTTCCTCCCGTTGGTTGATACGCACGACCCCACCGAACAGCCATCGTGGAGGAGTACCTTGAAACAAAGGATATCAGGCGAATGGAGTGGCCTGCCGGTTCTTCAGACCTAAACCCCCATCCAGCACGTCTGGGATGCTCTTGGTCGACGTATCGCTGCATGTTTTCACATCCCTAGGCCACTGCAGGAGCTCCAACAGGAACTGGTGCAAGAATGGGAGGCTATACCCAGCTGCTGCTCCACCACCTGATCCAGAGTACGCCGACCCGTTGTGCAGCCTATGTACGTGTGCATGGTAATCATACCCCATATTGATGTCAGGGTACATGCGCAGCAAACAGTGGCGTTTTGTAGCCCATGTGTTTCGGGAAGGTTTTCTCAACTTACCACTAATACCGTGGACTTACAAATCTGTGTCGTGTGTGACCCTACGTGCCTATGTTATTAGCGCCAGTTTTTTGTAGTGCCACGTTGTGTGTAGTGCCACGTTGTGTGGCACCACAATCTGTAATTATCCTTATTTTATGAGCACGAGTGTAGTAGTTCCCTCCGTCAGCTATACTGCAGCGTGTCATCGTTCCCAGTCTTGATAGCACTGCTGAAAGGCTTCAGCTAGTAGGCCTGTAACATGCCGGTCACGTTTTCCAGAGCCCCAAAATGAAGTCCTTCTAAGACTTCAATTTCGGGAAAAGAAAACCGTCAAAAGGGACTCCGATTAGATGAACAGGGGGGCAGTGGAACGACAGGGAAGCCTTTTGAGGTGAAAAATTCCGTGATGGAAGCGGGCGTGTGAAATGGGGCGTTGTCATGATGCAGCATCCACTTCTCTGCAATGTCAGGTCTCACTCGATTCACCGAGGCTTTCGAGGTCATTTTTGTAAAACACTTGGTTGACAGTTTGTTTTGAAGAAACAAATTCTATATGCACGATACCCATAATGTCAAAAAAGCGAACGGTAGTGTTTCGATCTTTGCTCATTCGAGCTTTTTTCGGTCGAGGAGCTGTCTCATTGTGACACTCCTCACGATGCCAGTTTGTCTCCGGATCATACTCAGAAATGTAGGATTCATCACCTCTGATCAGACGACTCAGCCACTCGTAGTCAGCAGCAATCCCCTCGGGAAGATCAACGCATACGTTTCTTCGATTGTTCTGTTCCTCAGACGTGAGGTTTTTCGGAACCATTTTGGCACAAGTCCTTCGCCTGTGCAAAACTTCAGTCAAAATTAGATATATGGTGAAAATGTTTAACAGCTCACGTATCATCCTTATTGTAAAAGTCGGTCGGATCTCAAGGGTTTGTACTGATATTTACGAGATAAAAATTACTGACTTTTAAGCACCTGTTCTTTACTGACGATAATTGCACTCAATGCTGTAGTGAGGTCAAGAATAAAACACACATGTGCAAATAGATGAAAACTTCAATAAAATACCACTGTAATAATATTCAACCGCAACAACATAATAAAAATAAGGCAAATTCTTTAAAAATTTGCCAACAATAACCTTCACAGCACGTCTACTTGATCTTTGATAAATGTTTTTCTTATTAAAGTAGTTAAAACAACACATAAAAGTGATTCAAAATGTGTGAATTTTAATCGAATTGAGAATAAATTGTCAACAAGAAAAACTTACAAGCGCTAAAAAAGTAAATAAATTAAAAAAGCTACATTATAGACAAAACATTAAATCATAACTTTAGGTTGGTTAGTTTTTCGCTTAATCTGGCTGCCTAATGCTTGAAGCTCTTCTTTCTTTCCATGAACCTTTTTCTTTAATGCATTAGACCATAAGCAGTAATAAATGATCATTGTCTTTCCCGTAACCCCTTAAAGTTCATCAGCTGATTTGTGCGATGAAGAAATATCATAATCGAGGTTAATTTTTTTCTCCTTTAAACATTCCAATTACTCTTGCAATTTGCGCTTCCTTTCCGATAGTGTATTGGCCATCAACATTTGCTTCTTTTCCTGAAGACAAGCCGTTTATTTACGTCTTGCGTAAGATGCAGATGCCAACAAATCCTTATTAATTTGTACATTTTGCACATTCCCACAAAATTTAAGGTGGTCTTTAACTAGGCACATAATAACATAGAATCTTTCTTTCAAATTCTTTACTTCTAGAGCCATGCTGTTTGAGAATCCACTCTCTACTGTTGCCTGAGCATGCGAACAGATCAGAATCTTCTTATAAACTTTACAAATTTCTTTGAAACCTCTTTAATACATATTATTGCACAGGAAGTCATCACCCATGAAATTTTAATAGCAAATTCTCTACATTCCTGGATTATCTGCATGAAATCTTGAAACTAAAATGGGATGAATCAAAATTCTCCACCAACACATGGCTACTTTCAACCAGGCTATTCAGTATGAATTTCATCCTTTTCCTATGACCACCTTTATTTTCAAGAATAACTTTTGGATCAAGATAAGTTGAATTATGTACAAAGTAATATATAGAGAAGATTTTTCAAGAATACTTTTAACGTTTTGCATAGCAAGTGACTGGACTTAGTGTTTTAAGAATAGGCCATCTTTCTTGTAATCTCTTCCTCCTCAACCACACTAAACAAAATTTTGTCTTCATTGAGTGAAGATGGCTCCACTACGTAAGTAGCAAGCTTATCTGAGGAATTAATTTACTTGACATCCTCTCTCTTCGGTATATGAAAATGTGAACACAATTATTTACTAATTTTTTGATTTCATTTGCAAAAAAAGACAAGCATGGTCTTTCGGATTGATATAGAGAAAAATGCTTCATAGTCTGGGCCACAGCAACAAAAAATTGAAGTTTTATTTTTAGTAACTTGTCCTTCACTGCTGATGGAACAGCCTTATAGGAATTGGAAGCTGGCTTACCAATTTTCCCCTTTTCTAATTTAGCAACTAACAGAAACATCGTTCAAAATTTCCAGAATCCACAGAGCCTCAGGAAGATTTTCTAACCACCTATGATGGCAGAATTTCAAGCCTACTTTCTTTGAATTTGAAAGTTTAAAGTACGTTTTTCAACTTTTGCAGGAGAGTCATGAAATAAATAATACAAACCTCTTAAGAAAATAGCTACATCCCAACCAGAAGTCTGAGCACAATTTTCAAAATAATTATGTAGTGTGTTTAAGCCGCAGGTGCCTAATTCCAATAATTTCTTTCCCTGGTCTTGTTTCATATTCTTCTGCAGCATCTTACCGAATTTTTTATTTACTGCAGGTCCATCCATACACACTTGCAGACGTTTTTGGAGCTTCATACTTTTTACAGCAGCCATAAAGGAATTTTTAATATATACTGTTGTTGCACGGCTCATGAAAGAAGTAAAGTTCTTGTATGAACCTGATTTAGGCCTGTGTACCAAAACCTAACTAAAATATCCCTCTGCTTGCTCTGGGTGGAAATATAAAGTTTCATCATATAAAAATGTGTACCCATCTACAGAATCTAAGGATCTTTGTTTGAAATGTAGTGCAACACGAAAACAAATTACACAGGCATATTTTTTTCTCTCACGATGTTAAGTGTTTCGCTATGTCATTGTCAGGAACAGGACTTATACATCAGGATTAAATATTTGTACACGAGTTTAAAGAATAATGTGATTCACAGCATTTCCTTGCCCAAATTACTCGGCCCTTGAGACGTTCATTTGCTCACAAGTATGATGTTACTGTTGGCGAGGATGGAAAGCTTGAAGCTTCAGGTGTTTCTGAATTTGAATACAAGTCTTCACAAAGTGTTACTAATTTAATTACATCTTCTGATGTTCCATTTTCTTCTCTCTCACTCTCGCTACGTCTACAAAATATATTCAAACACGCAATTTCTCGAGCACTTTTAACTGTTTTCCAGGAACTGGCCACATATTTGCGTTTTGGAGGTGTTAGGAGCCTAGAAGTCGAAAAATGCGCCTCCAGCCGGACGATTAGACGCCTTTCTGTTGTCGCCAATGTTATATTATGTTCTTTAATGTTTTCCCCCTGTAGCGCGCCGATTTGGAGTTTGATCTACTGGCGACGTAGCTATCCAGTCACGCGTCGCAGCTCCGACCTCACTGGTTCTTGATAGTTATTGAGAAACAATCCAGTATATGCCACATTGAATTTGTAACATTTGGTCCGTAATTCAAACTTTTAAGACTAAATCAATCTTACTATGTGTGTGTGTGTGTGTGTGTGTGTGTGTGTGTGTGTGTGTGTGTGTGTGTAGCACGCCGGTAAGTGCAGCGCTACATTTACCTTTGTTACTTTTATTGTTATTATTCTGACTGAAAAATTCCTTATCTTTCAGGTAAATTTTCACAATTTCGAGCGATCGTGATTGCAAAACTAATCTTTGAGCATTTGTTTTATCGTTAATCGGTTGTGTTATTTGTACGTCGCCTTTCCGATAAATTGTAACACTCGCTTCCTCAGACTCTAAAAAATTATCCGAGTAGTTAGAGATGAAGTGTATTAACAACTCATTCACGATTTAACGTGTAACACGCGTAATTTAAGCACATCATGTCAAGCCATTCTAATCAAATTACATATAACATGAAATAACACTTACCTTTCATATGGGGTTTTAATGCCCCATCTCCCATCATCGCAGTATGAATGTCCATTACGCAAATCTTACACTTTCACAAGAAAGTCTTTCGATAGCACTAGTCATTGTTTATATTCATCTCTTCGCGCCCACACATTGCCAAACGCACACTTCACAGGCTTTTTAATCACAACTTTAAAAATACGCCTGTTCTGCAGTGTTTCCACCAAACGTGTGTTACGAGTATGGATGGCCGATACATCGCAGACTGATACTTTGCCACAGATATATTTTTGTCGCATGGGTACTGTTTAGTTAATGTTTCCGCGCTCCTCCCCATTGCTGCCAACGTATGATATCCCCCACTACCGGCACCGCAGCAACGAGTTTACACGTAGCAAACGGTGTCAGTTGCCAGCACTGCGCGTAATCTTACCCCCACTCTAACCTACCTGCCTGAGGCGAGGACAGTCAGCCCTACACGTCACACAGCTCAGCGCCACTCTTCTTTGGCAAAAATAAAGACTTATAAGGACCGTAAATTTAAAAAAAGAAGAAAATAAGCACTTCTAAAGACTTACTGCATGGTTAAAAAGCCACTTTCAATCACTTTTAAGAAAGGTGCGAACACTGGCTCTCACAAGAGCACCACTCACATTGCATGTTTTTGTCCGTTTTTGAAACTGAAAATCTCCCTGAGCGACGTTCATCTTCAACGTGTTCTCGGCCTTCCAAATATGATTTGTGCTAGCGAAAAACCTGGGCTCTTGATGAGGAATGTTCCACATAAGCCCGTTTCAACTTTTCTAGGGTCACGTGAACTGCAAACTCAAATGAGATGCCTCTGCCGCCGGAGGTTCGAGTGCTCCCTCGCTCATGGGTGTATGTGTCGTCCTTAGCGCAAATTACTTTAAATTAGTTTAAGTAGTGTGTAAGGCTAGGGACCGATGACCTCAACAGTCTGGCCCCTTAGGAACTCACACACATTTGAACATTTCAAATGAGATTACTACTATTTTATTCACATTCTGAGCTGTGGCTGCGCTTCTTACAACAGTGCTGCAGCAGAACACAATAAAAGAATTTAATCTTCTTCATGATCATTGTCACTGTTTATTTCCCATAATATTGGCCATTCTTGCATGTGCTCATAAAATTCCATATGCACTGGTGGAATACGTGTTTTCACTTCCAAATATCTTTTGACACAGATGGGCAACTCATTGCGAAGTACAGAATCATTAGCGAAGCTATAAAGAGCTGAAGTAACCGTGACGGCACCATCAATGAACACTTGTGTTTTCATCTGCCCAGGATAATGCGCAACATACTCTAAACTCTTCCACTCAGAAGAGGAAAAATAAATTTTGTTTTACTTAGGAAATTTTCCGAGATTTGATTCAGAGAGGCAGGACTTCATAAAATAGACGCTACACCATTTTTTAAAAGATACATCGTCAACAGTTTCGGCTGAGAATTTACGCCGGCCGCGGTGGAAGAGCGGTTCTTGGCGCTTCAGTCCGGAACTGCTACGGTCGCAGGCTCGAATCCTGCCTGGATGTGTGTGATGTCCTTAGGTTAGTTAGGTTTAAGTAGTTCTAAGTTTTAGAGCACTGATGACCTCAGATGTTAAGTCCCATAGTACTCAGAGCCATTTTTTTGAGAATGTACTTGATACCTTTTTTATCACTATGGCGTACTCTTAAAGTATACAGGTCCTGATGCCTCACCAACTTCTTTATCGTCTCATCTCTTCTATCATTTGGAAGAAAACTATGCCCTTGTCGGGAAGTGACATCTCACAACTGTAGAACAGAACTGAATCATTGTGTTATTCTCAGCAGTACTCCCAGTGGAGGACAGGTGAAGTTCATTCACATTTCTTCTGGAAATAATGGTACACAAATGAGCGAACTTCATTTCAACCTTTCCTGGCTTCGCCTTCACAGTACCTATGAAAGTGTGAATGCTTACTTTTTATGCTATGTTTATCAGGAACACTCATCTATAGTTTTCTTCAAATAAAAGATATACCCCGGGTCGTTATAATTAAACTTTCTCTATTTAACACGTTATAACACGGAAACTAATTACGGTACGAGTACCAAACTTGGTAGCATAAATGTCCAGAGTATGGGGTGCATAATATCCATACGTCACAGAGCAACCGTCCAGTACCAACTATTGCCACCTGTTGCCGTGATCAGTAATGGTGATCCATAGTCTTTTACACTCGACCAGTGTAAGAGTGTCCATGATTGAAGAATTTGTTTGCTAGCGCAGTCGAGCAGATGTAATTTCGATGGATTGCTCACGCGCTGCCTGCGATATGTAATCTGTAAGAGAGTCCTAGACCAAAGAGCAGTGTTGACTGCAGTAAGAACTGTGTGTTAGTAAGAGTAAGTTGTTACTAGCGAGCAGTCTGGTGTATCGTGTTGGCTGGGCCGGTCGTGTGCAGCGATGGCGGAGCCTGAGCGTTGTAGGATAAGGTAAAAGCAGCCTCGCGCATATTTAGTATTGTTACATCAAGTCGCATGTAAATGTTTTTAAAAAATCTGTTACTAATAACCTTTCTCATAAAAAGTAACTTTTGACATTCATCTCAATTTAAAGAATTCACTAATTTCTCCAATCCTTGGCCATCCCGATTATTGAAAAGAAAAATCAGTTCTTTCCTTTTATATAAGACAAATCTATCGGCCAGCATTGCACTCAGCTGCACCAGGAAAATTTCTTATAGGAGCAGATATATACGCGTTATCCGGCGATCTAATTAAGGTAAGATTTTTCAGTTTATTCAGAATGATGTATCAGAGCCATGACGCAGCATTGCTGACGTCCAAAATTTACCAGGTTAAATTGACTGTCAATTATTGAAAGGTTATAAGTGACCCACATTTTTTATTGAGAGATTAGTCACATTTTATTATTGATAAGTTACGCAATTTTCCTGTTGGTAGGTTCTACTGAATGTGAACGACATAATTATATATATATTTTTTACTGTTGAGAGGTTTAGGAATTTTTCTGTTTTGAGGTTACACTAAATGAGAATATTAATGAAAATATTTTATTTTGTGGAGAGGTTACACCAGTCACAGTGCGCTTGTTGACGTGTCAACATGAGCTTGGACAAAAGGAGGGGTCATTATACAGGGTGTTACAAAAAGGTACGGCCAAACTTTCAGGTAACATTCCTAACACACAAAGTAAGAAAATATGTTATGTGGACATGCGTCCGGAAACGCTTACTCTCCATGTTAGAGCTCATTTTACTACTTCTCTTCAAATCACATTAATCATGGAATGGAAACACAAGCGTACGAACACTTCGACTGAACTGTGCAGGAGCTCCATCGTCCATGAACCACATGTTGCGTCGTACTTGTAAAGGCACATGTTCTAGCAGCACAGGTAGAGTATCCCGTATGCAATCATGATAACGTGCTCCATTGAGCGTAGGTGGAAGAACATACTGACGAAACTAAAATGAGCTTTAACATCGAACCTGTAGATGAAGCTCTTATCAAAACAAGAGTAACGCCGCAGCTGCACTTCGAGAATATCACTGGCTGAAAGTGTCTTCTTCCTCCACCCGCTGTGCGGAGCTTGATGAAGTAGTTCGAATCAACTGGAGATCTGGGAATTGTCCTGCGAAGAGGCCGATGACCGGTTGTACCAAGGTCGTTGATCAAATTGCTGTTGCTATGGCAGACAGTGGTGCACGCAATTCCCTATCGTCGGGCAGTTCACTTGCTATGTCTTCACAGTTGAACATCCCGTGGTCCACTGTACGGAAGGTGCTTCGAACCATTCTCAAATGGTATCAGTACAAGATTCATGTCGTACAGCAGCTTGTTCCACAGGACGCACTACGATGTGTTGACTTCGCTCTCCGCTTTCTCCTAAGAACTGAAATTGACGAGGGCCGGCTCTGAACCATCCTATGGACAGCCGAAGCGCACTTTTCTGAGGTGAACACGCACAGTTGTCGAGTGTGGGGATCGTCATCTCCAGTCACTGTGCACGAAGTTCCTCTGTATGGTGAACGTGTCACCCTATGGTGTGGCTTGACGGCTATGTTCATCACTAGCCCATTCTTGTTTGAACAGGTTGGTGCTCGAGGACCAAAGACGTGCAGTGTGGCTGGCCAGCGTTTCTGCGATACGCTTCGCCAGCATGTCATACCACCCTACAAGAGAGACGCATTGAACTCTACAGTTTTCATGCACAATGGGATCCCACAGCACATCGCTTGTGAAGTTCACCTACTTTCCGAAACACATTTGGAAACAATCGAATTATCAGGCGATCGTTTCCAAATGCTTGGCTGGCACCATCTTCTGATCTCACTTCCTGTGATTTCTGGTTGTGAGCCTATCTGAGGGATAGGGTTTACCAGGAGAACATTCACTCATGTGCTGATCTGAAGCGTAGCATATTAAGAGAGGTAGCCAGCATACCTATGGACATGCTTCGTTCTGCTGTGCAGAATGCAATCTTGCGCTTTAAGACTCTTCTGAACACTGATGGACGCCATATTGAGCTTTTGTAGCAGTAATGGTACCGGTATGTGATAGATGATGTACCGTAGCAGGACATTAAAAGTGTTTCAACTGAATTGATTCTGCATTCTCTCTCTTCCCCATGCCCTTGACATTAATGCCACCAAGTCTGGTCCTCGATCGCAATTAGTTTCCGTGTTATAACGTGTTAAATAGGGAAGTTTAATTATTAGTTCCCTGTACTACATAGGAATATTTGGTAACGGTAAATTTTGCATGCAGTCAAACTTCAGGCAATAGACATTTTCCTTTTGACTGCGTTCAGAAACTATATTTTGCTGTAAAAAATTTGGGTCTCTCTCCAGTGAACCGCAGGATTGTTAAAGTTTCTCAAACTTAACAACGAAAAAGAAACACACATGAAACCAGCAACAGGCCACTAGTGTCTAACTTTCAATTGAAGACACTTCCATAGTCATTGCAAAAAGGGAACAAGCGAATGACTCATGACCTTAGTACATGGGGTGAAGATTACGAGATCCGATAGCGACGCCACTCAGTGGTTGGCTACTGCCCTACTTGTATCTATCAATCTAACTATTCTTTATCACCCAGCTCCAATATATAACTCACTTTTGTAAAGATTTGACTCGTGACCTTTCTGCAATGACCGATTCATTTAGAAATCACGCAGAAAAAACCCGTAATTTACTTTCGTTCATGAGACGCACAACATGAGAGGAATTAGAGGGAAGTACGTACATTCAGTAATTTTTGAGAACATTTCCCGTGGAGAACAGCGGTCTGGCAAAAGGAACTTTAAAAATGGACACAAACAGTCTAGACCGCAAAAAAGTTTATTTTGTACTAACCTGTTTCGGTCAGTTTTTGACCATCCTCACTCCCTCATACCATGGTGGTAGGCGGTGGCGGTAGATTGAGCAGGTGGTATAAATAGCAGCTGTCGATCATGGAGTTACAACACCCTGCCTCCCCCCCCCCCCCCCCCCCCCCCCCCCCGCCTCCGAATCACTGCCACCGCCTACCATTGGCTGGAGGATGGTCAAGTCAAAAACTGACCGAAACCGGTTACCACAAAATAAATGTCTTCGCGGTCGAGACTGAATCCACATTTACAGTACGCAGATTCAAACTACAAGCGCTTGTGTCAGGTATGGATGTGGGGCGAGGGGGGGGGGGGGGGGCAAGGGGTAGTAAATGTTGAAAAAGAGGAGCCTGAAGAAACACTAGCAATGAAGATACGAGAAAAGTAAATAGCGTGACAGTGAGAAACTGAATTGGGAGAAAATGGTAGCATTTGCTTTACTATATGACATAAGAAAACCGGACACACACGTTAATTTTTGGGGAAATGTTATGAAAGTGCTAGACGGTACACCATTAAAACGTAACTTGTGATAACGTAACTATGTAATACAAAGGGCTACAGTTATTGAACTTTAAGAAATAAAATAGCCATAACTTTTTAGCGTTTTGTGTTAGGAAGCTCAAACTGCACGGTCGGCCACGCGGCATGATGGGAATTAGTATGCCAATGCATGGTTTGGTTTAGCGACGAATCCCATTTTCATTTGGATGGGTTCGTCAATAAGCTAAATTGGCGCACTTGGGGGATTCAGGATGCTCATTTCGCGATAGAGAGGTCTCTTCACCCTCAACAGGTGAATGTGTACTGTACAATGTTCAGTCACGGAACAATCGGGGCGACACTCATTGATGGCAAGGTGACAACCGAACGATGAGTGAAGATTTTGGAAGATGATTTTATCCCCATTACTCAAAGTGACCATGATATCAACAAGATGTAGTTCATTTAAGACGCAGCTGGACTCCATCGATGCAGGAGTGTTCGATATCCTGGAGGAGCACTTTGGGGACCGCATTCTGGCTATGGAGTAGGTAACCAGAGCCCACTGGCATGTGCCTCGATTGGCCACCATATTCTCTGGATCTGAACACACGCGACTCATTGTACGGCTATATTAAAGACAAGATGTACAGCAATAGCCCTAAAATCGTCGCTGAGCTGAAAACGGCCATTCAGGCCATCGACAGCATCGATGCAGAATTTCGCCATTCGTCTGCGAAACATCATCGCCAATGATGACAGGCATATCGAACATGTCATAACCCAAAACCAAATATCTGTAGTGACGTTACATGTTGAGTGAAGAGTGTGAATGCCGTAGTTTCTAACTAATTTACATTTATTTCCCATATACTTCAATAATTGTCACCCTGTATGTAGGGAACATCGTTTACTTTGGCTGGAGATACATTCATCACTAACGACAGTTTACATTCAAAGTCAGAGTAATCATTTTAAAGAGGCTCGCCAGACTATACAGAGATTGGTCATTTTAAGGCACGTTCGTTACGTCAAGTTGGGGCTAAGAACAATGAAGTGGACACCAGGTGTGTCACTGATTCATCCTTAGTTACATTAACATGAAAATATTTCAAGTATGTTGAAATGTTCCCTGTTACAGACTGTAAACGCAAAAGGTTGTGTCCTTAACGGGCTTTACAATAAATGATCAACAAAAACGTTATGACCAGTGTCCAAAACTAAATTTAATTCCACCTGACGTTGTGGCCACTTGACACTGTGGTAAAAGTGTGTAAGAGGAGGCAAGACGAATGGAAATAATTCTGATCACGATATAAACGGCAGGCTCGAAAATACAGTGACATAAGCAAGTTTGACAAGCGGCAGATTTTTATGGTCAAGTTCAAAATGGTTGAAATGGCTCTGAGCACTATGGGACTTAACATCTGAGGTCATCAGTCCCCTAGAACTTTAATCTAACTACCGTAAGGACATCACACACATCTATGCCCGAGGCAGGATTCGAATCTGCGACCGTACCGGTCGCGCGGTTCCAGACTGGAGCGCCTAGAACCGCTCGGCCACACAGCCGGCTATGGTCAAGTGCCTGGGCACGAGCATCGCGTGCTACTAATGTCGTGAACGTCTAAGGAAAGTGTCAGAAGAACGCCGAAATAACCACGGAGCTTTTCAGTAAATAGAGTGGCCTCCCGGGCGCGCCAGATGTGTGAATCTCACCCTCCCTCTGGGTATCCAGACCCACTGAGGTGCTGGCCGCTCCAAGCAAACTCTTATCGCTCGACACAAGGTGAGTGAAATTTCAAGTCTTCCAGTTTGACTTAGTAAACTGTTTTACGTAAATGAAACAAAGCTAAATCTTTCCCTGCTGTTAGTTTCTCAGTTAAAAGTTTTATTTTCCATATAAACAATTTAAAACCTTTGTTTTGGGATTCGCACGCGTTTTCTCCTATGCAGTCTCTCTCATTCGACTTCGGGGAAATTACTAAAAAAAAAATCTTTTTCGGTATCCTAGTATCTGACGTTATAGTTTGATACGCAATGCTTTTATTTTCGTTTTTGCCCATAGTTATTGTAATTGTATTGTATGCCTACCACTACGGTGTACGAAATGTAGCTAACATACAGAAATTGTTTTTAACAGCGGAAATAGTGTCATACCTCTTTCCACTCTAGAGAGAATACGCGAGATATACCGGAGATCGTCCGCGAAGAGGTAGGCACCTACGCACCACGTAATTGCCGCCTGCTATTGCGGAGGTGTCTCGCGTTACCCTTCTTTCTATGCCACCGATACAAAACGAAGCTCGAAATGAAAGAAGTGCTTAATGAAGTGAGAAGATACTGGGAGTCACCAGCTCATGACGTGTGTTTTTCAATCTATGCTACCTGGTTCCAGGAAAGTACCTATTTATTTGATTCAGAACTTTACCTATAGTATTGAATTTATGTATAACCTATTTACTTTACATCCGCCGCCGACCTCACGGCGTAGGTTCGAGTCCTCGCTCGGGCATGGGTGTGTGCGTTTGTCCTTGGGATAATTTCGGTTAAGTAGTGTGTAAGCTTAGCGACTGATGACCTTAGCAGTTAAGTCCCGTAAGATTTCACACACATTTGAACATTTTTACAGCCGACCGTGCTGCGAACTGTGCGCTGTATAACACGGTCCCTGAACTGTTCTTTGTATAATTGCAGCACAAACACACATCATCCTGCTAGCTTATTGCTCTACATTTAAACAGTATAAATGAACAACAGTAAAAACCTTGTTTTACGGTAAAACAATGCAGCTGCGCGCGTAGGAGACAATGGTACTTCTACTTTTTAATACGTTCTTCTACAGGAAAGCGTAGAAAATAAAAAATAAATCTTTGTTTTACTGTTTAATAACTGAAGCGAATGTGTAATGCATATATTAATACAGCCTTTTCCAGAGTAGCTTACGAAGTTAAAATAAAACCGTCGGCTTACGATTTAATAATTAGAGTTTAGGTTCAGACCACAGTTTTAGTTCCTTTGGCACCTTTCTCGTTTTCTCTCATTGTTCCATGAAAGCGCGCACATCGCGTTACAATGTTTCCCCCTAAACCAGAAATTTTCTATTTTTACATTTTTCAAAACGAAACAAACCTTTGTTTTTCTTCTCTAACCGCACTACATTATTTATAAACAGTTTTCCATCTGAGCGCACTCCTCGATAACATGTATTTGAAAGCTGACTATGCCAGTAAACTGACATTGGAAATACGCAGAAGCAGTAACGCACTATGAGTATAACGTAACTGTGCATCAGTCATGTAGTCGAGTACTGTAAAACCTTCGGTCCTGTTTGCACGGAAAAAAAACTAGCTCCGCGTTCTGGCATCGGCAATTGTAAAATGGTCAGTTTATAATAAACTTTAAAGTAATATATTAGAGCAAACTAGATAGAAAGGTGAGATGAGTTAGTCAGTGCACAAGCGATGACAGAGAAAACAGCAGTGGTACTTGTGCTGCGCTAGGCGCGGTAGGAACCCAAAAGGTTGAGTGTGCAGGTACACGCCCTCTGGTCCTGCGCCACGGGAACCTCTACTTCTCTGCTCTGTAGATGCGAGTAGGTGACAAAATGTTGGACATCCGCGAGCCATCACATAACGTGGAGTTAGGTTTGGCCGCTCTGAAAAGCAGGATAGGCGGCGAAAAATGCAGGCACAAGTGTTTCGGACCACACCTTTCAGTGCACGTTGTTGAACGTGGAGCCCCGCAGCAGCAGACCGCTACGAGTTCCGCTGTTGACCCAACGACATCTTCAATTACGAATACAGTGGTCTCGAGATCATTGACGTTGGACCGTGGATCAAAGGAAATGTGTCGCCTCGTCATGAGAATCACGCTTCTTGTTACGTCAGGTCGATTCTCAGGTCAAAATACGCCGTCATCCAGGCCAACGATGCTCGAAACATGCACCGATACACGGACAAAGGCCAATGGGGACACTTATGTTATGGGGGATCTTCACTTCGGCGTTCATGTGACCTGTGGACCGCAAAGCTTCAAGAGTGTTTTCTTCCCCGACGGCGATGGCATCTTCCAGCAGGGTAACTGTCCGTTCAAAACTACGCTGACGAAGAAATAGTGTGTGACAAACGAAAGTTGCTACGCTGATACTGCATCTGAAGGATGATGCATATTCAAATTTTGAGCCAGTTGCCTAGGAGTACCTCTTGTCGCGTCACTATGGCGATGCAAATCAGGTTTGTTTCAAATACTCACTGTAACGGTCGTGAACGTTTTGCGCCTTTGAGGTTGGACGCGGTGAATTGATGTTAGTCAAGAATACCTAAAAGCGACAAAGTACCTCAGTGGCTTAGAATGAAGTCGTGTAATAGGGCTATGAGTAGACGGGTGTTGCTTCTGCGATACTGCCGACAGACTTGGCAGCAATGTTGTTGTTGTTGTAGTCTTCAGTCCTGAGACTGGTTTGATGAAGCTCTCCATGCTACTCTATCCTGTGCAAGCTTCTTCGTCTCCCAGTACTTACGACAACCTACATCCTTCTGACTCTGCTTAGTGTATTCATCTCTTGGTCTCCCTCTACGATTTTTACCCTCCACGCTGCCCTCCAATGCTAAATTTGTGATCCCTTGATGCCTCAAAACATGTCCTAGCAACCGATCCCTTCTTCTAGTCAAGTTGTGCCACAAACTTCTCTTCTCCCCAATCCTATTCAATACCTCCTCATTAGTTACGTGATCTATCCACCTTATCTTCAGTATTCTTCTGTAGCACCACATTTTGAAAGCTTCTGTTCTCTTCTTGTCCAAACTATTTATTGTCCATGTTTCACTTCCATACATGGCTACACTCCATACAAATACTTTCAGAAATTACTTCCTGACACTTAAATCTATACCCGATGTTAACAAATTTCTCTTCTTCAGAAACGCTTTCCTTGCCATTGCCAGTCTACATTTTATATCCTCTCTACTTCGACCATCATCAGTTATTTTACTCCCCAAATAGCAAAACTCTTTTACTACTGTGAGTGCCTCATTTCCTAATCTAATTCCCTCAGCATCCCCCGATTTAATTTGACTACATTCCGTTATCCTCGTTTTGCTTTTGATGATGTTCATCTTATATCCTCCTTTCAAGACACTATCCATTCCGTTCAACTGCTTTTCCAAGTCCTTTGCTGTCTCTGACAGAATTACAATGTCATCGGCGAACCTCAAAGTTTTTATTTCTTCTCCATGAATTTTAATACCTACTCCGAATTTTTGTTTTGTTTCCTTTACTGCTTGCTCAATATACAGACTGAATAACACCGGGGAGAGGCTACAACCCTGTCTTACTCCCTTCCCAACCACTGCTTCCCTTTCATGTCCCTCGAATCTTATAACTGCCATCTGGTTTCTGTACAAATTGTAAATAGCCTTTCGCTCCCTGTATTTTACCCCTGCCACCTTCAGAATTTGAAAGAGTATTCCAAACAACATTGTCAAAAGCTTTCTCTAAGTCTACAAATGCTAGAAACGTAGGTTTGTCTTTCCTTAATCTTTCTTCTACGATACGTCGTAGGGTCAGTATTGCCTCACGTGTTCCAAAATTTCTATGGAATCCAAACTGATCTTCCCCGAGGTCCGCTTCTACCAGTTTTTCCATTCGTCTGTAAAGAATTCGCGTTGGTATTTTGCAGCTATGACTTATTAGACTGATACTTTGGTAATTTTCACATCTGTCAACACCTGCTTTGTTTCGAATTGGAATTATTATATTCTTCTTGAAGTCTGAGGGTATTTCGCCTTTCTCATACATCTTGCTCACCAGATGGTAGAGTTTTGCCAGGACTGGCTCTCCCAAGGCCGTCAGTAGTTCTAAAGGAATGTTGTCTACTCCCGGGGCCTTGTTTCGACTCAGGTCTTTCAGTGCTCTGTCAAACTCTTCACGCAGTATCTGATCTCCAATTTTGTCTTCATCTACATCCTCTTCCGTTTCCATAATATTCTCCTCGAGTACATCGCCCTTGTATAAACCCTCTATATACTCCTTCCACCTTTCTGCCTTCCCTTCTTTGCTTAGAACTGGGTTTCCATCTGAGCTCTTGATATTCATATAAGTGGTTCTCTCCAAACGTTTCTTTAATTTTCCTATAGGCAGTATCTATCTTACCCCTCGTGAGATAAGCCTCTACATCCTTACATGTGCAATGTAGGCACTGTAAATGGCGGGCAGCGGTTGTCACGAGAATGTGCGTTCGCAATAAGACCAGGCTCCGGACGGTCACGTGACACTATCGAGAGGGAAGACCATCGTGTTCGGCGCACAGCTCTGGCGCTTCGTACTGCACCTGCAGCAACAACCTCAGCAGCTTTTGGCACAACAGTGACAACGACATGTTATGTATCTGTTACTTCAACGACAGCTCCGAGCAACAAGCACTCTAGCGTACAGTCCATTCACCCCATACCACCGTCATTTGCGACCTCAGTGGTGTGAAGCGAGAGCTCATTGGAGGAGACAGTGGATGCCTATTGTGTTTTTCGGATGAAAGCTGGTTGTGCCTCGGTGCAAGTGGTTAGGAGGCGGCCAGCTGAGGAACTGAAGCCAACCTGTCTGTGTGCTAGACACACTGGTCCCACCCCGTGAGTTATGATCTAGGGTGCGATTTCGTAAGACAGGAGACGCACACCCTGTGGTTATCCCAACTGCCGTCACTGCAGACTTGTAAGTCAATGTGGTGAGTCAACCTGTTGTACTGCTATGCACGAACGGCATTGCAGGGGATGTTTTCCAACAGAATAACGCTCGCCCACATACAGCTGTTTTAACCAAATATGCTCTACTGAGTGTGAATATGTTGCCTTGATCTACTCTATCATCAGATCTGTCTCCATTCGAGCACATATGGAACACAATCGGACGAAAACTCCAGTGTCATCCACAAAGAGCATTAACCTTCCCTGTATTAAACACTAATTTGTAACAGGCTGGAACTCTATCCCACAAAGTGACATCAGGCACTTGCACGTTGGCATGCCTGCATTCAACTTTTAGCCGTCACGATGGTTATTAATTTACCACATTTGTAAAGGCTTACGTCGCGCTAACAATAACCTGTGATCTTGCAATGTTAATCACTTAAATGTTACTTAGATGAACGTATTGCAGAAATTCCATTACTGTACACGAATTACTTTTTTGTCTTGCGATTTTTTTTCATGAGTGGTTTTACCAGTAACCCAAACCATCAGAGCAGCAGACAGCAGAGTAAAGAAAGAATGAGAGGCGCTCATAATATTCTGGCCCGTTTGTGTACGTGATGTGAACTTTTTTTTTTTGCAGTCACAGCGAAGGTGTAGCGTATCAGGTTTCTAAAAAGGTACTTTTCTATGCCAGAATGAGAGTGGAAACGGTCGCCTTTGTTTTCTTTGCTCATATCTTAGTCTTGCATAGTTAACACTGCTTTCAAGATTTGTAAGTTCGCGTTAATCAATGAAGCAAGGAAGCGTTTCGACGTTAATCAGAGACGAAAAACTCAGAACTCATACATACGAAGATTTTCGTGAAATATCAGGTTGTATGGAAACTGTTCTGTCAGTATGTTCCGTGTAATGTTGATCGAAAGACCTTTTATTTTCTCGTCGTCTTCTTACTACTCCCCCTTTCGGACTATTTAAGCTTGTTATAGTTTTCTTTTTCCTTCTGTACAATTTACTGTATTAAGAGTCAGTAAATCTTCATGTAGACAAAAACTTACAGAAAAGCCTTGTGAAGTCAAAATACGTCATAACGGCGGTAATACTTTCCATATGCAAAGAAATTCTTGGACGAGAAATTTTTCGCCTTGTTTAGTAAGATGTCAGTGTGAAATGGTCTTCTCACATGAAGTATCAAGCATCATTTTTCATCTATATGAAACCACTGCGAACTCTTGATTAATGAAGTTAAGGTTGTCACTTGTCACCTAAATGGGAACATTGTTGTCCTGAGAGAGAGAGAGAGAGAGAGAGAGAGAGAGAGAGAGTCAACCGTGTTCACAACTCATCTAGCACGTATGGTGCGATATCCATGATGGACTGTACTACATGCGCGTACATGCTCCATAAATTCCCAGCAGCGTAAACATATGGAAGAAACAGCACTTGGCTGCGAAACGTATTTCAACGAACGGTGCCACTCAAATACTACACCACAGTGTATCAAACAAGCACAACAAGTTACTACTGAAGTTCGTTGGCTGAGACACGAGTCAAGCAGAGCTCGCCTCAGACCCGATAATTTTGTCCCGTTTATCGACACCAGTTGCTTACTGTCTTTGTGTCTTCGGGGAACTTTTAATTACTCAGTAGCCCAGAGAGGAAAGAAGTAACCACAGTACGCAATATCTGCCAAGAATAAAAGGTGTCGAGGTGCAAGTAGTGTATTGA
Organism: Schistocerca gregaria; assembly: GCF_023897955.1. NCBI lineage: Eukaryota > Metazoa > Arthropoda > Insecta > Orthoptera > Acrididae > Schistocerca > Schistocerca gregaria. The sequence goes on along the minus strand of NC_064920.1, from coordinate 1,044,811,971 downwards.
ACCCGTTTGTCAACCTATAAAGTATGAATGAAATCTTTCGAATCGACTAATATTTCTAATATGCGTGGAAGTATCGAATACTTTATTCCCGCAAGTAAAGCGAAAATATGTTATGAAAGACGTAAAATTGTAATACTAAAAATATACGTGTACATGAAGGCGAGCTTCCTTTGAATGTCAGTTCCATTAGCTATTTCACATTGAGGCAACAGAAGTCATGCTATACTTCATATTATCACGTGTCGGACCTCGTTTTGCCCGGTATACTGGAGCAACTCTACGTGGCATGGACCCAACAAGTCGATGAAAGTCCCCTGTAGGAATGTTGAGCCATTCTGCCTTTATAGCCGTCCATAATTGCGAAAGAGTTGCCGGTGCAGGATTCTGCATCAACTGACTTCTCGGCTATGTCCCATAAATCTTCGATGTTCGTTGGAAGTGTCCAAAGTATTCTCCAAAACAGTCGCGAGCAGTTGTGGCCCAGCGACAAGGTGCATTGTCATGGGACACTAAGTCCTTGAATGGTTGCAAACAGTCCCCAAGTAGCCGAACATAACCATTTCTAGCTGGAGCAGAGGACGTCCATTCTATGTAAACATAACCCTATGGAGCCACCACGAGCTTGCGCAATGCCTGTTGACAACTTGGATCCATATGTTCGTGGGGTCTGTGCCACATTCGAACACTACCAGCAGCTCCTACCGACTGAAATCGGGACTCATGTGACCAGGCCACGGTTTCCCTGTCGTCTAGCAGCCAATCGATACGGTCGCGAGGGCAGGAGAGGCACTGCAGTCGATATCGTGCCGTTAGCAAAGGCACTCGTGTCCGACGTGTGTCGCCATATCCAACTAACGCTCTGTCCGAACGGATATATTCGCCTTACGCCCTACATTGTTTTCTGTGGTTATTTCATGTAGTGTCGCATCTCTCAATACTGACAACTCTACGCAAAGGTCGCTGCTGTCGGTCTTTAAGTGAAGGCCGTCGGCCACTGTGTTATCCGTGGTGAGAAGTAATGCATAAGATGGGGTATTTTCGGTACAGTCTTGACACTGTGTATCTCAGAATATTGAATTCCCTAACGACTTCCGAAATGGAATGTTCTATACGTCTAAAACCTTTCCACCTTATTCACCTGAGTACAAACGAACAGCTCCGCTAATGCACTGCTCTTTCGTATCTTGTGAACGCGATACTACCACAATCTGTATATGTGCATATCGCTATCCAATGACGCATCAGATCTGTGGTACATTTCAGTTGTCTCAACTGAAGAGTCCTTTGGCCCTAGCACGTAACAAAATTATTCTGTTCCATCTTATCGCTTGCGCAGGGATCATGAGAGATTAGTGCGTGTACTGAGGTATGCAGGGTGGTCCATTTACAGTGACCGGGCCAAATATCTCACGAAATAAGCATCAAACGAAAAACCTACAAAGAACGAAACTCGTCTAGCTTGAAGGGGAAAACCAGACGGCGCTGGCATAGGTCAAACGGAAAGGAACTGCGTTTTTTTTTAGATAGGAACCACCATTTTTATTACATATTCGTGTAGTAAGTAAAGAAATATGAATGTTTTAGTTGGAACACTTTTTTCGCTTTGTGGTAGTTGGCGCTGTAATAGTCACAAACTTTTAAGTACGTGGTATCACGTTACCATTCCGCCAGTGCGGACGGTATTTGCTTCGTGATACATTACCCTTGTTAAAATGGACCGTTTACCAATTGCGGAAAAGGTCGATATCGTGTTGATGTATGGCTATTGTGATCAACATGTCCAACGGGCGTGTGTGATGTATGCTGCTCGGTATCCTCGACGACATCATGCAAGTGTCCGGACCGTTCGCCGGATAGTTACGTTATTCAAGGAAACAGGAAGTGTTCAGCCACATGTGAAACGTCAACCACGACCTGCAACAAATGATGATGCCCAAGCAGGTGTTTTAGCTGCTGTCGCGGCTAACCCACACATCAGTAGCAGACAAATTGCGCGAGAATCGGGAATCTCGGAAACGTCGGTGTTGAGAATGCTACAACAACATCGATTGCACCCGTACCATATTTCTATGCGCCAGAATTACATGGCGACGACTCTGAACGTCGTGTACAGTTCTGCAACTGGGCACGAGAGAAATTACAGGCCGATGACAGATTTTTTGCACGCGTTCTGTTTAGCGACGAAGCGTCATTCACCACCAGCGGTAACGTAAACCGGCATAATATGCAATACTGGGCAACGGAAAATCCACGATGGCTGCGACAAGTGGAACACAAGCGACCTTGGCGGTTTAATGCATGGTGCGTCATTATGGGATGAAGGATAATTGGCCCCTATTTTATCGATGGCAATCTAAATGGTGCAATGTATGCTCATTTTCTACGTAATGTTCTACCGATGTTACTACAAGATGTTTCACTGCATAGCAGAATGGCGATGTACTTCCAACATGATGGACATAGCTCGCGTGCGGTTGAAGCGGTACTGAATAGCGTATTTTGTGACAGGTGAACTGGTCGTCGAAGCACCATACCATGGACTGCACGTTCACCGGATCTGACGTCCCCGGATTTCTTCTGTGGGGAGAGTTGAAGGATATTTGCTATCGTGAGCCACCGACAACGCCTGACAACATGTGTCAGCGCATTGTCAATGCATGTGCGAACATTACAGAAGGCGAACTACTCGCTGTTGAGAGGAATGTCGTTACACGTATTTCCAAATGCATTGAGGCTGTTCGTCTAAAATTGTGAGCCATATGTTTTTGATTATTACAGCGACATCTATCACAAAGCGAAAAAAGTGGTTCAACTAAAACATTCATATTTCTTTACGTACTACACGAATATGTAATAGAAAATGGGGGTTACTATTTTTTAAAAAACGCAGTTGATATTTGTTTGACCTGTGGCGGGCAAACCATAGCGCCATTTGGTTTCCCTCTTCAAGCTAGACGAATTTCGTTTTTTGTAGTTTTCTCGTTTGACGCTTATTTCTTGAGATATTTGGCCCGGTCACGATCAATGGACCACCCTGTATATCCATTTTTTCCTAGCTCAAACACACGAATATAATACTGAAAAAAATCACTAATCTGGTCGAATCCTCCACCATACAAAGTGGCTTGCGGAGTATAAACGTAGAAATAGGGTGAATAACAACATTGCCTAACGTACTCCTTAACAGCGGGGTACCAAGTCTTACATCAAGCCTGGTTCCGCTTTGGGGAAATCTGTGATAATTGCTGTAACTGATACATCACTGATTTGCTCTATTTACACTATCTGATCAAAAATATACTGACACCCCTACGAAATGCGGAACTAACTACTAGATGTCAGGAGAGATGGATAGCTCACTATGGAATGAGGCGGTGAGTGTTGTACTGTCAATAGCGAAGCACTAAGAGCAGAATGGGTCGATGAGAAGAGCTCAGTGACTTAGAAGGAGGGTTTTCCATAGGATGTTAGCTGAATAAGAAATCCTTCTGGGGCATTTGAACCCTTCAAAAGTTGCCAAAGTCGACTGCTGGTGCTTAAGTGAGAAGAGGAAACGCGAATGAAGAATCACAGGTAAACCAAGATTAGGCAGCTCTCGTGTACTGACAGACAGGGATCATGGAGCATTGTGGAAGGTGACCGAAGAAGAAGGAGGAGGAGGAGGAGGGGGGGGGGACAAGGAGGAGGAGGAGGAGGAGGAGGAGGAGGAGGAGGAGGAGGAGGAGGAGGAAGAAGGAAGAAGGAAGAAAAAAAGAAAAGAGAAAAGAGTCACATCCGCGGAAGAAATCACATCTGAGTTGAGAAGTGCAACTGCCAACACAAAGGCTGTGCATAGGACGTTAAAATGAATGGGGCACAGTGGTCGAGCAGCTGATCATCGGTTACACATTTCTGTAGTCAAGAGACGCTTGAAGTTGTGTGGAGAGCGATTCCACTGGACAATGCATGATTGGTAACAAATGATTTGGAGTCATGGATGACAGTATTTACATCTGGTGAATGCCTAGAAAAAGTTACCTGCCATCGTGTTGTGTGTCAACGATCCAGTACGGGATTGAACTGTTCTCTCGATTATGGCGTGGTTCCCGTATTGTGCTTTAAAAAAATAGAACAAACGTCAAATGCGGAAGGAAATGAGTACATTTTATAGCATTGTGTACTGCTTACAGTAGAGGAACGGTTCGTAGATGATCTTATCAATTTGATAATTCACTGTGCCAAAGCAGCATCTGTGAAGGAACTGTTTGAGGAGAATCACATTCCTGTAAAGGACTGGCCTGCCCAGCGTTCCGATATGAAGCCAATAGAATAACTTTTGGACGAGATAGAATGTTGACTTAATCCAGAGTCCCGAGTTCAACATGACTACCTTGTATAGTTCCGGCTCCTGAGGAAGAATGGACTGCCGTCCCTCCACAGACATTCAGACAGCTCACTGAAAGTATTCCCAACAAAGAATGGCGAAGGGTGGATACAACACATATTAATGTACAGTAACGGGTGTCCATGTATTTTTGATCAGATAATGTACGTCAATCGTGGCTAACACCTATGTTAACGATGTTGTTACATAGGTGACACCTATGTTAAGGTGGTAACAATAACTTACCTTCCTTTGTACAGGGTGGAATCACCTTAAACTTGAGCCCACATATATTGCGGAAATGTGAAGTGCTATTTATAAACGATTTTCACAGAATGGATTGGTATTCAGGGGCTCTTATTGTTAGACGATAAACAGATAGCAATAATACTTAGAAAGTGTGATTTTCTGTGCATACATACAGTACTTTAAACGCAACAATACCTACTGACAAACTCGAACTAGGGTAAAGTAGAGTGTCATTGGTGTTTGTTGCAGAAATCTAGTGCAAACCGTTCACAAGATATCGTGTTTCGAAAAGATTTCAGAATGACTATTGTCTGCATCATTCAACGTGCGTAGTTGCTGGGTACGATGTTATGTTTACTTACAGTGTGCTTGTGTGCATCGCAACGCGCTAGTCTGTGTGTGACAGTCCAAGCAGTAGATGGTGAGTGGACCATGGTATTTATCAACGAGGGTAGTGCCGATATGCTCACTGGGTATGGAGAGTGTAAGAAGACTGCAGTTCGTTTTCGAACGGTGTATGCGGAAGATATCCCAGTAGACATCAACCATCTCGGCAGCTATTTATCAACTTCAACTAGTTACGTGAAAGCGGTTGCGTAACATCGAGACAACAGATGGCCAAGTGACCACGGAAGACGGGGAAATTAAAGTTCTTGCTGCTGTTGTGGTTGATCGCACCTTAGTCCCGCGCAAACCGCACGACAAAGTGAGATGAGTCAGGCAAGACTCCTACGAATTCTCCATCGACATAGGTTCGATCCCTATCAGATCCTTCTATATAGAAATACATGAAAAATATTATGAAAATCGTGTTAAGCTCTATACATGGGCATTAACAAATTATACTCCAGATGTTTCAAGTATCTTGTTTAGTGATGAAGCCACCTTTACCAATAATGGCCTGTTAAACCGCCGAAACATGCGCTAATGGTCTGTTGACAATCCGCGTTGGTTTCGTCAGGTGGAAAGTCAGCGTCCATGGAGTGTAAATGTCTGGTGTGTCATAGTGAATCATCAGCTCATAAGCTCGTTTTTCACAGACGGAACACTGAACGCACTGAAGTATAGCAGCCACTAACGGACCATGTTCTGCGTATGCTATAGATGTTCATCTGCGGGCTATGATGAAAGTGAGATAACATGATGGTCGTCCAGACTACAGTGCACTGTCACGGAGAATAATAAAAGTGCAGTGTATTAGTATGCCATGCCTTAGCTTCCTTACCATAGCTCATCAATGTTTGACGGATGGTCGGCTTTGCGTTGGAGAGCCACCAAGGTAAGGTGGAGTCACAGGCGTCACGACATCCCAGCATCGTGCCCATGCTTCCTCGACCGTATGCCGACATGCTTAATGGCCTGAAAAAGGCCATGGGCATGTGCCATCAGCAAGCGGGCGGGTGGCGTAAATGCGGTCATGTGGCTTGGTGTGTTTGTGCTGTGTAAAATGTGTAACCCGGTTGGGTCCCGTGGAGCTTTGTCCAGGTGTCAATGGGTCGCAGGCGATCGATGACCATCGACAGGGCCGCACTAGGTGAATGCTGTGGGAGTAGGTCAGCGGGTCCTTGGGTCGAGTTGAAGTCGCCACCGAGCCCAAATCGTCGTGTGGGCCTGTAAAGAGCTATGTGACCACCTCGGCGAAAAATGTATGTCGATCATGACGGAGACTAGAACCAGACGGTTCGTATATGTTAATGATACGTGCGCCAAGTAGAATGAGGGTCCTACCCCGTGCAGTCGGGATCGTATAAGACATCCTCGGCAGGGAGCCCGTCCCGTAGTAGGATGGCGACGCCACTATCAGTGTCGTGAGAAGCGTAGACGGTGTACCCGGTGGGCACTTTGAAGTTAGCAACGAACACTTCTGTAGGAGTGCAATATCACCATCCGTAGAGTAGATGGTGTCTCGCAACATGGCCAGTTTGTGAGAGTGTTCAGATGGTGGCAAGATTCAAAAAAATGGTTCGAAAGGCTCTGATCACTATGGGACTTGACATCTGAGGTCATCAGTCCCCTAAAACTTAGTACTACTTCAACCTAACTAACCTAAGGACGTCACACACATCCATGCCCGAGACAGGATTAGAACCTGCGACGTAGCGGTCGCGCGGTTCCAGACTGAGGCGCCTAGAACCGCTCGGCAACAGCGGGCAGCGTGGCAAGATTCACTGTGGCGACACGATATTGCTGTGTACAGTCTCTTGCAGATGATGCAGAATGCGTTATGGAAAAAGAATTCTGCAGATGTAGGCCCAGAGGGTACATCGCAGTGGTCATGTTTACTGGCTGGGCACCGGCTGAGGCGCCTCCGCGGGAAGCTCTCCCTCGGACACGCTGTTGATCTGATCTTTTCAGCATCATCGACCCAGGATAGTGCCGCCGGATACCAGTGACAGTTGTTTACTGTCTGAGCGGTGAAAGCAGTCGTTGTGACAATAGCTGCGAGGGATCAGTCGTCCTCACGTACTGGCAACACTGAGTTCGTGTTCTGGACAGAGGATTCTTCACAGGAGAGGCATCAGGAGTAGTAGTGACTGGGCGCAATATGGAAGGCCACCATCAGGCACCCGGTCGTCATCTCGCGAGGTCATCTGAAGGAGAGCGTCACGGAGGGTGTACGTCGGCGTTTCTTGCGCTTCCCGGGCGACGGCTGTTTCCTAATGTGTTGTTCCTAATCAGAATGTGGCCGCCCATAATCCGACACCCGTCTGGGTGAAGACAGCAGTCGGCACGACATCTAGTTCCCGTTCGACGTCCATGGTTCGGACAGGGTCGTCCGCCACGGTCCTGAGAGTAAATGTTTCCGGTGTGAACACTGGGAGCAACGCCTTGCTTGTTTCGTCGGCCTGTTGTGGTGTGGTGGGTGGCATTGGCAAAGCTTCTGGCATATGGTGAAGTGACGAGGTAGGGCTCCGTGCTACCGTAGCGTAGGTGAAATATAAGGACGTGAACGTCGATGCCGGCGTTACTTCACCTTGCGGTGTCTGTATCAAGAGTGGGGGTAAACATTCGCACCGGACATGTCCCTCCTGGCCACATCCGGAGCACGTTAGTGGCGGTCATTGTACATGACGTACGCACACCTCCAATCATCAGGTACAATGGAACGTGTTTCATCAGTACAGTTTTGATCTGCCGGACGTCATTTAACACTGGGTAGGTCGTAAATGTTTTCCACTTCTCCGCGAGGTGACCCATTTGGCTGGAAAGCGGTTATGGTCACCTCCTGAGGCACCTCGAACGGGAGCTCAAACACACGTAAAGTTCGGAGTCCGAATCCCACGTGATCCATTGTTACTGCACCAGCAGAGTGTTTAAATTTTAGTCGGGCGGCGTGTCGTTGGACAGCTTCAGCACATAGCGCCTCCGTCGACACCTTTATGTGTACAACACTTCCTGTGAAGGAAAAATGTATTTCGATCACGTCAAGGGGTTTCAAACTCAGATCCTCTCGTATTAACTGTTCAACTTCAAAAGCTCTTGGGCGTGGATGTACGGCCTGCAACGTTACTTTGATCGTTTCACGGTGGTAGGAGTGCGCCGTGAGGTACAGTAGTAGTGGACTCTATGAACGCGAGTACCGCAGGCAGCATGTGAGTAAACAACGCCGAGAGCGGTGAGCTTGACCTGCACGCAGGGCAGTTCCGCACGCTACCACGGCTGAGAGCCGGCTCTAACGCCACTGTAGTGTGTTCGACGCCGTGGAACATATTGTGTTTCTACGACGCTTATTACTCTGGCTCGTGTGAGACCACATCTGTCTTATAGAACAGTGGGCATATTCAAACGAAGGGTATTTGATTTTTCTCCAAAAAAATTGTAAGTGTTTTCTTGACTTCAGAATCTGTAACAATCTTTTATAATATATCGTTAATTAAGAACGTGTATTTGCGATGGAAACCAGAATTGTGCGCGCGATATGTAATTATAAACGAGAAGACGTGCATTTTTCTTCAGAAAAGATGATGGTTAAGTATGAGTTAATTACCACATTGATATTTAAATGATTTGGGTATTCAAGCGGAACAACTGGTTTCGAACCAACGTTCACCAGTGCGTTAGATTACCAAACGACGACACTGCCAATTGCCCCAAGCTTACAATTGGAACTGCGTCTCTTACGTTTAGTACATTGTATTTCAACAAGCGTCGAAGCCAATTTTTTCTGTAATGTTGTGAAAAACAGTAACAAAGTTGTTCCTAGACATTAATGGCGTGCCGCACGCATGTTTCACTACGAAGCAGTGGCATCCATTTTCGCGGTACCTATGAACAGTGACGCAATCGCAGCACACGTAGCGCTTACACAGACTGTGACTGTACACGACTTTTAAAATAAAAATTACGTCGCTAAAGTATGATTAAGAATATCTTAAAGTTTCATGTACAGTGACATAGTAATAAAATATCTAATACATAAATTGGACCTACTTCCAAGAGCGGAACACCACCAGTACACGAGAGCTACGGCTGCTGACCAATCATCCATTTGTGTTTGTTTACATCAGATTTATTCTTGCGATGAACGGAGTACAGACACGTGAACTTTCCTACGGCCGAGTCTAGCTATCAGTACCAGCGACAATACTTCTTTGCCTTTAATCTCCTGAATTACCCGTATGTACATAACGAAAAGTGGATTTGGCTCCTCGCAACCAGCTGTCCATCAAAGAACAATCTCATTCAAATATTTGGTTCAGCCCTCACGGAATCCGCTCCCACTTTCTCCTATTGTCAGCCGTCAATCGATCGTTTTGATACCGACGGCTGGTAGCTTGTTTGATAATTCTATAGTTCTATAAGAAACATCAGACTGCCGTATTGGCATGTGTGTTATGTATGTGCATCTGATCACAAATTTTTTCCAATCTCCAGAATTATGTACAACGGCCGCCTCACGCCCCCTCTTGTCATAGCTCGATCTGTCCAGCAAGGTTGCCCCCTTTCCACGATTTTATATGGCTTTCGCTTTGAAACCCCTGCTCCAGGGACTGCGCCAACATTTGTAAGGTATGACGTTGCAAGGGCACCGTTTCTGTTGCGTGGCCTATGCCGACGACCTTGTTCTTTATCTGCGCAGTGAGGATGAAGTTCGAGCAGCCCTGACATGGGTGGTGACTTACGGCGCAGCATGGAGCAACTCCATGAACGTGTCCAAATCCAATGGCTTACCCACTGACGAGGGGCTACCAGAGAGAAGCGTCGCCGCCATGGTTCGGTGTCTTGGCATTGAATTGTGTGTGAAATCTTATGGGACTTAACTGCTAAGGTCATCAGTCCCTAAGTTTACAAACTACTTAACCTAAATTATCCTAAGGACACACACACACACACACACACACACACACACACACACACACACGCGCGCGCGCGCGCGCGCCCACGCGCCCGAGGGAGGACTCGGACCTCCGCCGGGACCAGCCGCACAGTCCATGACTGCGGCGCTCGCCGTAGACCGCTCGGCTCATCCCGCGCGGCTTGGAATTGAATTCACCGCCAATCTCCGTCAATCGGCGGCTATTAACGATAGGCGTTTGCTGCAGACTATAAGAGCTAGCCTTGCAGATCACCGGCTACGAGCCATCGATAATGCACGAAGCTTTGTGACACGTCACTGCTGAACGATGGGTAATTGCAGAACAGCGCGTCATAAAACAGGAGGAAGAACTATGGACTTTTGGTGGTTTGGGATTCTGTTGTTGATTGCCTCTTTACCAGCGTAGCAGTGGTGAAATTTACAGATTTCCTCCGAGTTCGATATAGAAGTTCAGAGATTACCAGACGACTGACTGGTTTCAGTATTTAACTACACGATGAAAACCCAGCAGTGCGCTTTTACGCCGCACATAGCTCATGCAGAAAAAGTAGCCTTTTTTTTAAACTAATGAATTTTCATCATTCTCGTTTTAACTACACTACTATGCTAGATAAAATCGAGAGCATGTTTTCCTTCAGAACACCTAAGAAGTGGATCGCCTAAGCTTTACTATTATTGCCTTCTGTCCAAGAAGTAAATGACAATCATGGCTATGCTGTTTTCTGTTCGTTTCTTTTTTAAATCTTTACTACAACTGTTCACATCACTGCACGTTAGTTGGATCAGATTGCTGACCAATGCTTTCCAAGTTACATGCGCGGTAAAGCTGTTGTCCCGTATTATCAAATGGTTCAAATGGCTCTGAGCACTATGGGACTCCACATCTTAGGTCACAAGTCCCCTAGAACTTAGAACTACTTAAACCTAACTAACATAAGGACATCACACGCACCCATGTCCGAGGCAGGATTCGAACCTGCGATCGTAGCAGCCCCGCGGTTCCGGACTGCAGCGCCAGAACCGCACGGCCACCGCGGCCGGCCCCCCATATTATCGCTGAGTCGTACGCGTAACGCACAGCATAAAACGTATCATTATCGTACTTCAGTGTACTCTAGACATATTGGGTTCTGCTTCACGTGAAACGAAATCCAATGAGGTTCCAACAAACGGGGAAGAATACATAGTGTAATGTTTACTTGAGGTTAATTTTAATGATGAACGGAGTATAGTAAGAAGTGTCAGACACCGTGCACGGTGAGGTTTTTTTTTGTTTTTTTGTAAGAAAAGACCGTGGAGGCCCGTGGGAATGTAACCAGGCTCTCCCTCTACTGTGTTGCGACACTAACGAACCAAGTCGATACGTGAAGGCCCCCGTAAACGAGCAAACTTCTTTGTCAAATGCGCCTTTGTCTAGCTAACCCGTACTCGTATAAATTAAGTTTGACAGTTTAACCTAACTGCAGCAGACGCTGGTTGTGTTCGTGAGTGTTCTGACAGTTGTGGTAATGGCCACAAATGTACACAAAGCAATCCTGGCACTGGCTTTGGCACCCTGTTTACAGAAAACCGAGAGAACAAGACACTGATCCAGGGAATGGCTTGAAAGGAGAAAGCAGCATACACATGGAAACCTTTTACGCAATGGAAATTTCATACTTAGAACTCTATGATTACATCAATTTTCTGCAGATGGACAGTGAAACATTTAATAACTTGTTTAGTGTTACTTAGCCCTCACATAGAGAAACAAGGCAGAAGTATGTGAAAATTTATTTTCTTCTGCTTGTTCCTCTAATGACAATTCTTCAAAATGCCGCAACGTAGGAACATGTAGCCCACATAGTCCGTGGATTTCCTGTGAAATATGGGTGGGAAAGACATGACACCAGGGCAATTTTGCTAACTGCCAATCAAAATTTATGTTTAAAACTTTATTAAAATACAGTTTAGTATAATAGTGTACTTTGTTTTTCAGAGTGGTTCAGATGGCTCTAAGCAAAAAGTGGTTCAAATGGCTCTGAGCACTATGGGACTTAACATCTGAGGTTATCAGTCCCAAAGACTCAGAACTACACAAACCTAAGTAACCTAAGGACATCAGACACATACATGCCCGAGGCAGGATTCGAACCTACGACCGTAGCAGCAGCGCGGTTCCGGACTGAACCGCCTAGAACCTCTCGGCCCTATTTTGTTTTTATCCTTTATCGTTATTTCCACAGTAATTGTTATAAAACTATTTTTCACTAAACGTGCAGCAATATATCGTCACAAACAACTTCCGCCATCTAGTCAAATTTTCCGGAAACACGTCAAACACGATCTATGCTTGATACACACAACACAATCAGCACCGTACACCATCAAATGTTTGACAAGTTTGATCGCGTACGGAGGACTGAAGAGCGGCCATTTTGACACCTGACTATAACATCAATTTCGAGACTATCAACAGCGAGAATCTAACTTTTTTAAATTAAAATCTATAGAAGTTGTCACAGGCAGGAGAATGATGTAACAGCGGCCAGAGAAGACTGTAGTGGCCAAACAGAAACCGAAAATACCACTGAGATAGATACCGCGAAATATTACAATAGCTAACTATTTCATTTCCTGTAGGGTTAATATGCATATTGCGCAAAATAAAACTTAGAATGCCCAACCACAAAGGAAAAGCAATAATGCGTTCAGCAGGTACGCCATACATTGGAAATACGGGTGTCACAAAAAAATTGCGAACCTTTACTGAACTCACAGGATGTCAATACAATTTTCTACATCCAAGAAATTTTAACAGAACCTAACACTGTAGAAGTTATGATCAAAATCGATTTTCAATGTCTTTAGCTATTTAATATGTCAGGAATGTTACATGTTCTACAAAGTGGCTGGGATTTCCACTCCTGGATTTAGGGACTCTTATGTGCTTGCACACACAATAGAACCACAGATCTACCCAACACATGAATTTGGAAAAGCTGAATAAAATGATATGTATACCTAAATTTTTTTAAAAGGAGTACCAGGAAATGGCTTTAATGAAAGAACCAGAAATAAAACATCATAAAAATATGGATACTAAATACTACAAGTAAAATGTGAATCTGATTCAGTGAATAACTATCATTGCAGTATTCTTGAAATAAAAACTTTTCAAAATATTATTTAGCAAAAGTAAAATGCAATATTCTTTATAATACTAAGATTGTAAGAGTCGTGGTCTCCTGACGTTCATTGCTTACATATTCTGCCCTCACAATCATATTCCGCACATCAAGACGCTTCATTCGAACCCAAACTCGATAATATAAAGTCAGTGTTTTATGAATTCATGTAAACGATATGCAAATAACAAGTAAACTGCACATGCGCACCGAGGTTGAAATACTCGAGGCTGGAGTACACACACACACACACACACACACACACACACACACACACATTCAAGACATGACAGTCACAAAAGCTTTTAGTTCGGGAGAGGCAAACCGCACGCCAGGCCAGGAGTCCGGTCCCTTCACAGGACGAGTCGACCTATCTGTGTCGGCCGGCGACCGCCCATAGAGTAGACAGCGTTTGCCCGAGCGAAAGGGAGAATGACCCCGTGCTCGGCTTTAAAGCAAATTCCACTACATTGTGTGGGACCACCCAGACTACGCATTCTTAATGAACATAGCACGCAGTTTCAGAGGTTTTCGTACGGAGACAGCAAACACAAAACGCCGATGCTACAGATTTTCGGATTGGTCGCCTTAAACGAAACGTCATTCTCCCGTTTTAGAAGAGCAATGCTGATTGGCAGACGATATTCCTGATGGTTCAAATGGCTCTGAGCACTATGGGACTTAACATCTGTGGTCATCAGTCACCTAGAACTTAGAACTACTTGAACATAACCAAAGGACATCACACACATCCATGACCGAGGCAGGATTCGAACCTGCGACCGTAGCAGTCGCGCGGTTCCGGACTGAGCGCCTTAACCGCGAGACCACCGCGGCCGGCGATATTCCTGACGATTTGAGCTGAAGGAGTAATGGAAGAGACCGAAAGATATACTCCTCGGGACTGGCGTGAAGAGGCCCCGTTCCGTTGTCGTTCTTGGAGCGAGAACACGTAACGAGAGCGTGTGTGCTCGTAGTTGTACTCAAAGAGTGAGGAAGAAGTCTCTCCTCAGTACTTCACTGGGAGAGCACCTCTGTCGAGAGCGAATCGGAGTGCGACTCTATATTGAGTCCTTGCGATTAAGTGTTGTTCACTGTGTTGGCCGCCCTACTTAATGTGCGGTTAAACGCCTGCAAGCGAATTTTTGAGTGGCATCGCGGTGGACTGGTTATCTGACCCGTGTACCACGCCAATAGTTAGACTAGGGGTGAATAGGAGTCCTTGACTTCATCAAGGCGTTGGGAGAGTTTGAATGGCGAAGGTCACTCCAGATAGAACGAGAGTTATCTTATTTGTCAGCAGCGAGCGGCGCAGGAAGCAGTCATCGCAGCTTACGGTATTGTGCGCTACAGCTATTGCGAGCCCCATATTTCCTCCACAACAGTACACTTCACTGCATTTCATACGCGACAACCTCGACTGTACCAACCAACATTCTAATGGATAATTATTCAAGTTGAGTAGGCGTGGCTCTCAGACATTCTGCCAAGTCAATAACAATTTTAAACTTGTTGTTGTTGTGGTCTTCAGTCCTGAGACTGGTTTGATGCAGCTCTCCATGCTACTCTATCCTGTGCAAGCTTCTTCATCTCCCAGTACCTACTGCAGGCTACATCCTTCCGAATCTGTTTAGTGTATTCATCTTTTGGTCTTCCTCTACGATTTTTACCCTACACGCTGCCCTCTAGTACTAAACTGGTGATCCCTCGATGTCGAAGAGTACGTCCTACCAACCGATCCTTTCTTCTAGTCAACTTGTGCCATAAACTCCTCTTCTCCCCAATTCCATTCAATACCTCTTCATTAGTTATGTGATCTACCCGTCTAATCTTCAGCATTCTTCTGTAGCACCACATTTCGAAAGCTTTTATTCTCTTCTTGTCCGAACTATTTATTGTCCATGTTTCAATACTCGATGTTAACCAACTTTTCTTCTTCAGAAACGATTTCCTTGCCATTGCCAGTCTACATTTTATATCCTCTCTACTTCGACCATCATCAGTTATTTTGCTCCCCAAATAGCAAAACTCCTTTACTACTCTAAGTGTCTCATTTCCTAATCTAATTCCCTCAGCATCACCCGACTTAATTCGACTACATTCCATTATCCTTGTTTTGCTTTTGTTGATGTTCATCTTATATCCTCCCTTCAAGACACTACCCATTCCGTTCAACTGCTCTTCCAAGTCCTTTGCTGTCTCTGACAGAATTACATTGTCATCGGCGAACCTCAAAGTCTTTATTTCTTCTCCATGAATTTTAATACCTACTCCGAATTTTTCTTTTGTTTCCTTTCCTGCTTGCTCAATATACAGATTGAATAAAATCGGGGAGAAGGTACAACTCTGTCCCACTCCCTTCCCAACCACTGCTCCCCTTTCATGTCCCTCGAATCTTGTAACTGCCATCTGGTTTCTGTACAAATTGTAAATAGCCTTTCGCTCCCTGTATTTTATCCCTGCCATCTTTAGTACAAGTACATTGTCCGAATGTTTTCAGTATTTTTTTACCTCTTATACTTTAAAGTTTATCCTTTTATTCCAACTACCACACAATCTCTCAAACTACCTGAGCGAAACCAGCTGTCCCAACTAGTTATTGGAAATAAAAACAGCAACCGCAGGTAAAACTGGAGTTCGAAACGGTGCTACATGAGTGTGAAACTAGCACGACAAAAGATACTCAAACTGTGTTCCTTGTAGCTTTCCGCCCGCATCTCATGGTCGTGTGGTAGCGTTCTCGCTTCCCGCGCTCGGGTAACCGGGTTCGATTCCCGGCGGGGTCAGGGATTTTCTCTGCCTCGTGATGGCTGGTTGTTGTGTGATGTCCTTAGGTTAGTTAGGTTTAAGTAGTTCTAAGTTCTAGGGGACTGATGACCACAGCAGTTGAGTCCCATAGTGCTCATAGCCATTTGAACCATTTTTTTTGTAGCTTTCCTTTCATTTACATTTGACATTATTCTGCATCAGGTTCAGCACAGTACCCATTTGACATTATTCTGCATCAGGTTCAGCACAGTACCGATTTTACATTATCTTAAAGTGTGTATGTTTCATGTCGGCCGCCACTATCCTATAGAGCTTAACGGAGGTTACGTTTCTGTAGGACCGAAGTTTTTTCCCTTCTTTAGAGTATGTGTAGGTCGAGCAGTTATTTCAGTGTCATTAACTGAAATTGTTTGGATAAATCGTTTGTTTTCGTTGTGGCGCAATTCTCTAAAAACTTGTTTTCTTCGCGGTTTCATTTCCACATTGAACGGACACTTGTACTGCTCGTGAGGGCAGTGGGGTATTTATTCTCACAATCGATATTACGGCATCCAGACTTCCCGCCGTTCTCAAGGCTAAGCAACGATTAGGAATGTTCTGGTGACCAGCGGAGATGGAACAGTGAATGCGCATGCCAAAGAAGTCAACATCAGACCACCAGACCACTAAAATCAAATGTCACTACTAGTTCTGCAATTGTTTTAACAGCGTTTAGTAAAAAACGACCCTGCGTCGTTTACCCTTGTTGTTGTTCTTCCCTTCTTCTTCTTCTTCTTCTTCTTCAGTCTAGAGACTGATTTCATTGAGCTCTCAATGCTACTCTATCCTATGCAAGGCTTTTCGTCTTATTGTTAAAGTAATTACTGCAAGCCACATCATTCTGAATCTGCTTAATGACTTCATTTCTCGCTCTCCCTCTACGACTTTTAATCAAAACCTTCCCTCCAGTACTAAACTGGTGATCCATTTATGCCTAAGAATGTGTCCTAGTAACCGATCCCTTGTTCTAGTCAAGATTAGGAAATGAGACACTTAAAGTAGTCGAGGAGTTTTGTTATAAACTGATGATGGCCGATGTAGTGAAGATATAAAATTTAGACTGGTAAGGGCAAGAAAAGCGTTTATGAAGAACAGGAACTTGTTAACATCGAGTATAGATTTGAGTGTCAGGAAGTTCTTTCTGAAAGTATTGGTGTGGAGTGTAGCCATGTATGTAAGTGAGATATGGACGAAAAAAAATGGTTCAAATGGCTCTGAGCACTATGGGACTCAACTTATGAGGTCATCAGTCCCCTAGAACTTAGAACTACTTAAACCTAACTAACCTAAGGAAATCACACACATCCATTCCCGAGGCAGGATTCGAACCTGCGACCGTAGCGGTCACGCGGAGATATGGACGATGAACAGTTTAGAAAAGAAGAGAATAGAAGCTTTTGAAATGGGGTGCTACAGAAGAGTGCTGAAGATTAGATGGGTAGATCACATAACTAATGGGGAGGGATTGAACAAAATTGGGGAGAAGAGAAATGTTGTAGGCGAGGCGAACAGGCTGATTTTAAAACATGGACAGAGTTTTCGCTGCCATTACGTGTTGCCGTGATTGTGTAGTATTCATTTGTTTTGTAGTGTGTTTGGCTGGGTGAGGCGCTTAAGTTTTAAGTGAATTTGGCGTTTGTTCAGGGCTGGGACAGAGAGAGAGAGAGAGAGAGAGAGAGAGAGAGAGAGAGAGAGAGAGAGGAGAGAGAGTTGGTCTAACTTGCTTAAAAGATGAACCACAGCCTCGCATAAAGAACTTGATGACAACAAAAACTCCATCCACCCACAAATACAGTTCACCATTGAAACATAAGGAAAAAAATCTTACATCTCACCACAGACAAGAGAAACAAACAAACATGAATTCACAATCTACAGAAACACCCACACTACCAGCACCATTATTCATAACCAATCCAATCATCCCATAACTCACAAAGAAGCCAGCTTCAGATATTTGTTACACAGACTGAACAAAATATTCTTGAACAAACTTTATTACACACAAGAACTGAACACAATAAAAGAAATTGCACAAGAGAATGGATATGATGCAAAGAGAGCAGACAAAATGAACCACAAAATACAAACACTACAACACTTTACCATGAAACATACACACAACGTATCAGCAGACAGTAAGCAACAAATGGCACATAATGACTTAACAACAACAGTCACACACAGGATGGGTAATATACTAAGGAAACAAGGACTTACATAGCATGCAGAGTCAATAACACAATACAAAGCAGACTTGGAAGAAATACCGCCAACACTGACAAATACAGCCAGTCCGATATATACCTACTTACATACAACTGCTATCTATATTATGTGCGTCAAACAAGCAGGAATTTAAGAACCAGTTATACAGAACATCTCAGTGCGCTGAAAAGCAATAGCTCACTCTCAACATCACCTGATAGCACCGAATCACCAGCCAACAAAATATTGAAATTGATTTACACGTTCTTAAAACTAGTAGCAGCTTATTCCAAAAATTAGCTATACAAGAAACTCTCACATCCAAAAACAGTAGCCCAAGGAAAGAAGGTACTAAATGAACTCACATCACTGTGCAATAAAATCGTACTTTCCACAGTTGGAGAACTATACAAATAACACCCACACCAAAACTACTCACGAGAAAACAAAACACACACACACACACACACACACACACACACACACACACACACACACACACACACACACCACAAACGCCAAATACACTTCAAACTTTCGCACCTCACACTGCCAAACACGCTACGAAACAAATTAATACTACACAACCACGACCAACACGTAGTGGTGGCGGAAACTGCCCATGTTTTGAAAATTCGGAGAAAGTGCGTTGTCAAGCAACCATAGATCACGATATCAGCCTATTCGCCTCGCCAACAACATATGAGAAAACAGTATCAAAGCCCTAAGTTACACACAAAAAACGTGATATGCTGTATACTCATTTCCATTAGTAAATGCATAATAAACAGGAAAAAAATTACGTTGTGCTCTTTGCAGACGACAACTTTTAGATTGTGTAGCAGACTAGCTACCAATATCCATCCATCCATCCAATAGCTTCATGTAAGGTATGTAATCTAATGCATACATTCACTCTTTTGCCCTACAAGCTATAACCAGAACTTTAGATATAATGTTAAAAACAACACACAGTGCATCTGATCGTTTATACGTATCTTAACTGTGAACAAATGATGTTTAATATTTTACAACAATTATTCATTCACAATTTTAAATATTTTGTATCAGAAGTTTCGCTAAATGTTAATATGTAACAACAATTTTACAGTAATAAAATAACCCACTGAAGATAGCACAAAAACTGCTGAAACATGTCTGAATAAAACAAAACTGCAAAGATGTCATGCGTAAGGCGGAATTCCTCGTCCTATTTTCATAGCAAGCAAGGGCGTATGAACTGCACCACCACAAGGTGATTACCCCTTATCATGTTTGATGTTCGCGTATTGTTTTGTTTTAGGACAGAATGGATGTCGCCAACAGCGGTCTTGGTACATTCAGCTCGCACTGTTCGCGCCTATTATGCAACGGGCAATATGTAACCGTCCTGATAGATGCGTGTTGCTTGATTTACGAAACAAGTTCAATATGGTTCCGCACTATCGTCTAGCGAACAAATACAAGCGCACGAAATACCAGACTGGCTTTGCGATTGGACTGAGGTCTACCCAGTAAAGAAGGTCGTTTCTAGAAAATTACAAATCGCATATAATCAGATGCGAAAATAACTTCAAATGGCTCTGAGCACTATGGGACTTAACTGCTGAGGTCATCAGTCCCCTAGAACTTCTTAAACCTAACTAACCTAAGGACATCACACACATCCATGCCCAAGGCAGGATTCGAACCTGCGACCGTAGCGCCTAGAACCGCCGGCTCGAAAATGACTTCACGCATAGCCAAATGGATTATTATAGGAACATAATTGATCAAGGTACATATCGTTGCCGTATAACGTTCGAAGCTCTGACATTTCTTATAGGAAAGTCCCAAATTATAATGTAATCAGCAGTAACAGGTCAAGAGATCCAGTAATTTATCAACCGCTGTAAACTACGAAAACAGGTAAATTACCTAGGTCCAAGGAGTATGTGTCCGGCCTGCTTTGAAGCGGAAGGAATGGCAGAAGATGCAGATGCCAAGCACTCATCAAAATTCTTAAGTAATCACAGCAAGCGGGTAGCGTACGAAAAACGTGGTCGATCACTTTCTTTCGATAGTTTCGCATTCGGGGCCTATAAGCTGGTACTTCAGTTTAATAGTGCCGCGACAGAGAGAGAGGGGGGGGAGGGGGGGGGGGAGATTCGAAGCGGAACGGTGCGTCAACTCACATATTCGTTAAGTGCTGTAGCGTCACTTTACAATGCTCATACGGGATGCTACGGGAGAGAGATTTTGTGCATCATGGCGAGGTTTAATTTTAAGATTTCGTGTTCGCACGTTCCATAAAGAGTTAGGCAGCGCTTAGCATCTTCCCACATATATCTTGTTTAACAGCAATGAGACGAAAATTAGACCTTACCACTAAGGCTTACCGCTAATCGTTCTTCGCAACAATCATCGCTAACCTACTTTCTCAGTGAAATGTGGAGCAGAAAGTATGAATACAAAGCAACAACTGTGAACTGAGGTATGGATTACAACCTTGAGAACATAGATGTATGGAAGGCTTTGTTTTAGCCTAGTACAGTACGGGCAAGGAACATGGACAATGAGGAAGACGGAAATGAAAGAATTAGAAGCCTTCTAAATGTGGTGCTACAGGAGACTGTTGTAAGCCCTGTATTAATGATAGGTTGAACACAGTTTACGACTTAAGTCGTTTCAGAAAACTGGAGCTAAAGGGCTACGAGCAAGTAAAAGTTACTGACGTAACGTGCAGCAGTTTTACTGAAACTAAAGATTAACTGACAAACGACAGAAATGGGAACTGCATCAAACCAGCCAAGCCGTAAAAACGAAATATTATCTTCCGACGATACGTTACTAGCGAATAGAAACATACGAGTGTGTTACAGTGCAGTACGAACAAGGCCGTGTGCGTCGTTACGTGTGCCTCTGCCTTCTTGAGCGAGTGTGCGCTCATGATTTCTTGATGTTCCTCTTAAGCCTATTAGGAGCAAGCGTCGGTGATACCCTTTAACGACACTGGAGCTTTCGCGTCCTGCTGTTGTGTGCATCTGAACCGCTGCTTCGTCACCGAACACGAAAAGAAACTCCTAGGGGCCGGCGTATTTCCATGCTAAAAAATGCATTGGCATTAATATTTCCCCCTCAGTGTGTTCCGTTTGAACAATGTCGAGTGTTATCAGCACTTCCCTCTACAATGATCAAATAACTTATAAGCTTTCAAATGTTTACCAATAGCAGAAACACGCTGTTTGTCAGTCAAAATATGACAATATTCATGACATATAAAATTCCTAAATTTTGTGTTCAGTTGCTCTTACTGAAGTTACATCACACCAAATTATTCGCCACATTGATTTATGTTTTAGCTATCACTTAATTTTGTTATAAAGTAAAACTGGTTCTTGGAAACCGCCCTCTGCAAAACAATACTTTTTTCCGGTCGCCCAGACGTATTCCGCACCTAAGTAAATCTTCTGTGGGAGTGTAAATTTACTCTATAGTGTTAGCTATACCTTAGTCTGACGACAGGTATCAATTTTAGTTCATGAACGTTACTGACATGTGTGTTTCAATATGACGATCTGTCTCTTTAAAGTCCGCCTGCTGCAGAGAAATTAAACACCATGGTTCAGAAAGGGATAAGACATCGCGATATATCTCGCACTAGCAGGCGCGATTATTTCAGTGACCACTCAAATTCTCTAATGGCCAACAATAGACATATAAGAGGTAGGCAATATTAGATTCACGAAGACTGTTCTATTCTTTAGATTGTCATGTATAACATAATATAAAAGCACTGGATATAACATTCTTTCATACACAGTGACCCACGTGGAGGAATATGACACTCTCTATGGATACCGTCATGATTTCGAAATGCACTGATAATATGAAATTCAAAGGTGATACATCAAGACTCCTGGGAAAGCCAAAGAGATAATAACCTTCAACATCGCAGCGCGTCAGCAATCGTTGGTTAATTTATTAAAAAACTAAAAACCCAACTCGATTGCGAAAAAAGCATTTATAAATGAAAAAGAAAAGCAAAACACAGTCAGTAGTGGTATTGACTTTGTACATATGTACTGTGTGTGTTTTCTTTTTCGTTTATAAATGCATAGCTATGGTGTTCTTTTGGTCATTGCCAATGGTCTTCTTAGGCATTTGTGGGTTTTATTGTTTTTCTGAAGAAGGTGTAGTTATCTACGCCGAAACCTGGGTTAACACTTAACAATAGGTGCTTTTTTCTCAATCAAGGCAGGTTATTAGTTTTTTAATACAATGAGATAATATTCCCTAGTCAACGAAAAGGTTTAGATTCAGTTCCAAGCGAACAACAAAAACAGGTAACACATTCGTAGTGATACTCATGAAACCTTATGAACATTTATGATTTACGGAACAGTACTGGCTATGAAGAATTCTAATTCGGTTTAAATTTTACTAATACGAGGGTCTGAACTTTAATAGTGGCAACTATTTATTGACAGCTCCTCCAAACTAAATAACTGCTTCAAAGTTTTACTGGCCTTCAAAGTAGTCACCAGCATTGTGTATAGCCCGCTGCCGGCGATGTGGAAGTCGTGGGATACTCTTAGCAGTGCCAGTTGTGTTGACAGTTCGAGCGGCGCGGTCTGTTGCCTGACGAATTTGTAGTAGTTCTGAAGCGAATGCCGTGAAGTGTTTCCTTCAGTTTAGGAATCAAGCGGAACTCACGATGGCTTAAGTGCAGTACGTGGTGTAGCATTTAGCAGCCCCAACAGTCAAACAAATCAGGAACAGCTTGCGCTGTACGTGTTTGAGCATTCTCCTGCAAAATGATGGTCGGGTCCTGCAGGAAGTGTCATTTTTGTCTCTAAGCTGGTCGTAGGTTGTGTTCCAAAAATGAACAGCATACTATTATAAATTATAAATATTCGGATTTTTTCCTTTACTTGTACTGGGAAATTCTACTTCTTGCAAAATTTCATGATTTTAGATCAACGAAAAGTACCCAGTAAGTTTTGATGAGCGAGTGTGCAGATATTATAATATGACAAATGGTCGTATCTTGAGTGCATTGACTTTGAAGCTTCCATTTTTTTTATTTTTTTTTACACCACCAAGGGATAGGTCTTAATATGTTAACTTGATAAATTTACCAGTTCCTAAAGAATGGAAAAAATCATTTTTAACAGTCTGCTAGACAGACAGACAAGGAAGTAACCTCAGTTTTTCCTTATTGAGAAACGGAAGACTAAATGTGTGCTCGCATTTTCGCTTAAAAGCTAAAGCGATACAAATGCAGGCAGCCGAGTCATGCAAATATCTGAGAATAGCAACGTGGAATATCGCAATACATTGCTTCTTCTATTCGCTGATACGATGCTGAGAAACTGCGGTCTTTCTAGATAACAAGCTGCTAACAAAACACACTGAAGTGGCAAAGAAACGTACAGGCACACGTATTCAAATACAGGAGTCTGTAGACAGAATACGGCGCTGTGGTCTGCAGCGCCTATAGAAGACAAGTGCCTAGCGTAGTTGTTAGATCGGTTACTGCTGCTACAATGGCAATTTATCAGTGAATTTAGACGTGGCGTTATAGTCGGCACATTAGCGTTGGGACACAGTATCTACTAAGTAGTGATGAAGTTGGGATTTTCCCGCACGACCATTTCATGGGTGTACCGTGAATATCAGGAATCCGGTAAAAACATCAAATCTCCGACAAGTCTGCCGCCGGAAAATGATCCTGCAGAACGGAGCTAACGACGAGTGAAGAGAATTCTTCAACGTCGCAAAAGTGCAACCCTTCCGCAAATTGCTGCAGATTTCAGCGCTGGACTATCAATAAGTGTCAGTGTGCGAATCGTTCAAAGCAACATCATCGATATGCGCTTTCGGAGCCGAAGGCCCACTCGTATACCGTTAATCACTGCACGAGACAGTATCTTTACACCTTGCCTGGGCCCGTCAACAGTGTCACTTGACTGTTTATGACTGGAAACATGTCTCGTTTCAAATTTTATCGAGAGGATGGACATGTACGGGTATGAAGACAACCTCACGAATCCATGGACCCTGTATGTCAGCAGGAGACTGTTCGAGCTGGTGGAGGCTCTGTAACGGTGAGGGGCGTTTGCAAATCGAGTGATATGGGGCATCTGATACGACTGACAGGTGACAAGTACGTAAGCATCCTGTCTGATCACCTCCATCCACGCATGTCCATTGTGCGTTCCGACGGAATTGGGCAATTCCAGTATGACAATGTGATACCCTACACGTCCAGAATTGGTACAGAGTGGCTCCAGGAACTCTCTTCGGAGTTTAAACAGTTCGACTTGCTACCAAACTCCCCAGACATGAACATTATTGAGCATATTTGAGGTGCCTTCCAACGTACTGATCAGTAGTTATCTTCACCCTCTCGTACTCTTACGGATTTATGGGCAGCACTGCAGGATTCATGGTGTCATTCCCTCCAGCACTACTTCAGACAGTAGTAGAATCCGTCACGTCGTGTTGCGGCACTTCTGCGTGCTAGCGGGGGCCCCACACTATATTAGGCTCGTGTTTCTTGGCTCTCAGTGTACAACCTAAACTGAAAAATCGTGGAGTGTGTGGGATTCGTACCAGGTCAGACAAAGATGGAACACAGTGACATGGCACATACTACAGAAGGGAAGGCAAAGGTATTGGTCATCAGTTTCATCACGTCGCGGGAAAGTAAAAGAAATCCCGATTAATATGAACTTGCACTAGCGGTAAAGAGAGCCTTTACCGTATTTTGCGGAAAATGTTGATTTACTTTGATACAGCTTCCAATAAAGACCGAGAAGATAGGCCGAAGGCGTTGTGCATCACAGAGGTTTGCTGTAGAAATTTCGAGATTGATCTTTCCCTGAAGTGTGACAACGTATTACTTCCTCCCACATACGTCACACGAAATGACCACGACGAGGAAATCCGGGAAAACAAGAGCTATACAGAGGCTTAACGTGAATCATTCTTCCCACGCGCTATTTGCGAGTGGAACAGGGAAGGAGGGATCATTTATTGGTTCTCTCCGCCACACATCGCCAGGTGGCTTGCGGAGCGTTGATGTAGATATTAACTACCGCCACAGAGGCGTCGAAGCTACACTATGTGATCAAAAGTATCCGGACAACCCCAAAAAATACTTTTTCCATATTAGGTACACTGTGCTGCCACCTACTGCCAAGTAGTCCATATCAGCGACCTCAGTAGTCATTAGACACCGCGAGAGAGCAGAATGGGGCGCTCCGTAGAGCTCAACGACTTCGAACGTGGTCAGGTGATGGGTGTCACTTGTGTCATACGTCTGTACGCGAGATTTCAACATTTCAAAACATCCCTAGGTCCACTATTTCCGATGTGATAGTGAAGTGGAAACGTGAAGGGACACGTACAGCACAAGAGCGTACAGGCCGACCTCGTCTGTTGACTGACAGAGACCGCCGACAGTTGAAGAGGATTGTATTGTGTAATAGGCAGATATCTATCCAGACCATCACACAGGAATTCCTTACTGCATCACGATCCACTGCAAGTACTCGATTTCATGATCGAGTGGCTGCTCATAAGCCACACATAATGCCCCTAAATGTCGAACGGCGCCTCGTATGGTGCAGAGAGCGTAAACATTGGAGCATTGAACAGTGGGAAAACGTTGTGTGAAGTGACAAATCACGGTACACAATGTGGCGATCCGATGGCAAGGTGTGGGTATGGCGAATGCCCGGTGAACGTAATCTGCCAGCGTGTGTAGTGCCACCAGTAAAATTCAGAGGCGATTGTGTTACGGTGTGGTCGTGTTTTTCATGGAAGGGGTGGGCACCCCTTGTTGTTTTGCGTGGCACTATCACAGCACAGGCCTACACTGATGATTCGGGGATGGTGATTGCATCTTTCACCACGATCGACATCTGTTCATAATGCACGGCCTGTGGTGGAGTGGTTACACATTAATAACATCCCTGAATCCAATATAAAACTTTTGGGATGCTTTGGAACGCAGACTTCGTGCCAGGCCTCACCGATCGACATAGATACCTCTTCTCAGTGCAGCACTCCGTGAAGAATGGGCTACCATTCCCCAAGAAACCTTCAAGAACCTGATTGGACGTATGCCTGCCAGAGTGGAAGCTATCATCAAGGCTAAGGGTGGGCCAACAGCATACTGAATTCCAGCATTACCGACGGAGAACGCCACGAACTTTTAGACCATTTCCAGCCAGGTGTTCGGGTACTTTTGATCACATAGTGTATCATTCTTCCTACCCTTCAGCTACGAATGAAACAAAGAACCCCTAATGGCCTAAAACTATTCTCCGTAACGTACTTCATGGTGAATCACAAAACTGAAGATTATGTTAACGACAAACACATGAGAAAATAGCTTTTGTAACTGTATTGGCATATTTCCTAAATGTACGCGTATCAACTTTGAGCCAAAACGTTTCGGTCATATTCATACGTTATCTATCTTGCCTCATTACCTGGAAAGCTACTGATGTTTCAGTCATGCTGTAAAGGAGCAGACTGTGAAACTATTCCGTGACCAAGGCGGCCCGACAGAAGGGCTCTGCATGCATAATTACCGCTAAAGAACGAGGTCAACCGCCGGCAGCGATAAAGTACCAAACAGCCGCGTCGCGTGTTTATCTCTTCATCTGCGTCAACCTCCTAACACCAACACGGCTGCTCGCGGGCAAAGCTTAGTAAGATTTACGAAATAGGAGGCTATTTAACGTAGGACAAGTTGAACGAAACGGATTTTCAGAACAAACATGACATAGCTTTCGTTCTAATAGAATCAGACGCTACCCACGTGGTGCTACGGTTGGTCTTGTCCCACGTTTGATTCTGGTGACGACGTCTAATTTTTCTGAAAAACATACATCAAACGAGTTACTCAGTGTCTTGCATCCCAATGAAAAGCTCCTTGCGTGAATGAGTATAGAAATAAGGTTGCAATGTGCAGAAGAGTTATGGAATCTTAAGACTTTCGCCAAACTTGGACCTACTCTTAACTGCAGTAAAATTTTAAGTAGGTTAACGCTAACTACACGGATGAAAGGATCTTAGGTATGAGAATAAGTACCCCACAATAAGCAATGATAAATTTTAAGTATTTTCTCCTTTACATAGGCCAGTAAATTTTGAGATACAATACAGTGCAAATAGGTGGGAATGTACGGGTGGGGGGTTCTCTATAGCTTTGCCTTTATGTCTGATGGCGTTACAGGTATAATTTTACAGCTAGCATATTCACTCAAATAGTTAATTCTGCCACTGTATGATCAGTATGTGCAACACTGACCATACTCTACGTATGTGTTATATATTAACTGGTTATGTCCCATATACCAAACAAACATCAAGTGGGAATGAATTCGCAAATTGCGATTATGGTTCCACATCTGCTATAGAATATTACAGGCAACTGAAAATGTGTACCGGACTGGGGACTCGAACCCTGATTTCCCACTTGTGCATGAGCTCAGATAGCCGGAGTGGTTAAGGCAACCGCTCGCGACGAGTGGAGAATCCGGTTCAAATGGTTAAAATGGCTCTCAGCACTATGGGACTTTAAATATGAGGTCATCAGTCCGCTAGTCTTAGAACTACTTAAACCTACCGACATCACACACATCCATGCCCGAGGCAGGATTCGGACCTGCTACCGTAGCAGGCGCGCGGTTCCAGACTGAAGAAGGGCTGGCGTGGGAATCCGGGTTCAAGTCCCGGTCCGGCACACATTTTCATTTATTTTGAAATATTCTACAGCTGAGGCAGAACCATAATCTCAGTCTGCGACTTCATTCTACATCTACATCTACATCTACATCTACATGACTACTCTGCAATTCACATTTAAGTGCCTGGCAGAGGGTTCATCGAACCACAATCATACTATCTCTCTACTATTCCACTCCCGAACAGCGAGCGGGAAAAACGAACACCTAAACCTTTCTGTTCGAGCTCTGATTTCTCTTATTTTATTTTGATGATCATTCCTACCTATGTAGGTTGGGCTCAACAAAATATTTTCGCATTCGGAAGAGAAAGTTGGTGACTGAAATTTCGTAAAAAGCTCTCGCCGCGACGAAAAACGTCTATGCTGTAATGACTTCCATCCCAACTCGTGTATCATATCTGCCACACTCTCTCCCCTATAACGCGATAATACAAAACGAGCTGCCCTTCTTTGCACCCTCTCGATGTCCTCCGTCAATCCCACCTGGTAAGGATCCCACACCGCGCAGCAATATTCTAACAGAGGACGAACGAGTGTAGTGTAAGCTGTCTCTTTAGTGGACTTGTTGCATCTTCTAAGTGTCCTGCCAATGAAACGCAACCTTTGGCTCGCCTTCCCGACAATATTATCTATGTGGTCCTTCCAACTGAAGTTGTTCGTAATTTTAACACCCACATTCCTCACTGAATGTAGCTGTTGCTCGTGAACGCAGTAACACAGTGGTCGCATACTGCACTGCAATACATCAAGAGGGATGTATTACCACCAGACTACGAATGTGGAGCGGGGAAATCCTTAGTATACTTTCTTCCAGGAGTGCTAGTCTCGCAAGGTTGCAGCAGAACGTCTGTGAAGTTTAGAAGATGAGGTACTGGTGCAAGTAAAGCAGTGAGGGTGGTTCATGCGTCGTACTTCGTTAGCTCATTCGGTGTAACACTTGCTGATAAAGGAAAAGTACCAGGGCAAAGTTTTATTTTTCTATGATGTTCAACATTCGATGTTTTCAGAACAGAAACTTCCGTTACTGTTAATTGGGAGGGGGGGGGGGGGGGATCAAAGGGAAAGTAGTCTGAACGTACATGAAGGTTATGTGATAGGAGCGCTGCTGTTGATGCTAGATATAATTATGTAGTAGCAGATAACGTCTCGCTCAATGAAACTGTTCGCCGACGGTGGTGTTATGTGACGAGTGGTGACATCGTTAGGAAATTGCTATGAACTGTTGAGTGACTTTCAGATCAGCCAATCGTGTAAATATTGCTGTTAACCCTGAACATTAACGTAGTGCTTTTTGGTACGTGAAAGATCCGATCACGTGGTCGAGGGCAACGTAATTAGTCTTGACCTGAACGTAGATATCCAGAAATACATCTCCTGACCAGTTTTACAGTGAAACGAGTGAAGGTACAACCATCGCTGATAGGTAAACTTTTTCCCTTTTCTCTGTCATTTCTTTTGCTTTTTAGACTAACTATTCGCACCTTTGATAGTGAAGCATGGGTGTGTTCGGTAACAATGTTAAAACGTTACTGTAATTTATTCCTTTTCCTCAAATGGGTATTTACGTGTTGTTATTCTCTGAATACGGTAAGACTTTATATTATTTTGTTTATTTTGTCTGTATTTCTAATATTAACCGTAAATCTTAGACACGGGTGCATGTTGACGCTGTTTGTGGTGCAATATGGCAAGACCCAGCTTGTTGCTTTAATCGAGATACAAAAAATTTAGGAAGGCAATGAATCAAACTTTATGACTGTCGACTCTGTTTACCGTCGCGGTGTGTAATGAAAGTTGAAGCGATCTTTATGAACAGAAGTATTGTACGCTTTGAGTATTACTAGACGGACTGTGTCTCAACCGGAACAGACAGTGCTTTCGTGAGGAGAGATAAGCTGATTACTCAAAGAAACTGCTACCCCTGCCTAATATAGTGTAGGGCCCCTGCAGACATGCAGAAGTGCCACGACACGACTTGGCATGGCCTTGATCAATGTCTGAAGTGTACTGCTAGAGGGAACTGACAGTATGAATCCTCCAGGGCTGTCCATAAATCGGAGGAGTACGAGGGATGGAGATATCTTCAGAATAACACGCTGCAAGGCATTCCAGATATACTCGATAATGTTCATGTCTGGCGAGTGCGCTGGCAAGGGGAAGTGTTTAAACTCAGAGCGTTCCTGGAGCAGCTCTGAAGCAATTCTGGACGTGTGGGGTGTCGCATTATCCTGCTGAAACTGCCCAAGTCCGTCGGAATGCACAATGGAGGTGAATGGTGCAGGTGATCAGACAGGATGTTAACGAACAAGTCATCTGACAGACGTATCTAGACCTAACAAGGGTGCCATAACACTAACTGCACACGCCCCACGCCATAACAGAACCTCTACCATCTTCTACAGTCCCCTGCTCTCATGCAGGGGCCATGTATTCATGAGGTTGTCCCCATACCAGTACACGTCCATCCACTCCGTACAATCTGAAACGAGACTCGTCCGATCAGGCAACATGTTTCCAGCCATGTCGGTCCTATGTCGCTGTTGACGGGCCCCACGCCAGGCGTAACTCATCAACGGTACGCGAGTGGACTTTCGGCTCCGAAAGCCCATATCTTTGATGTTTAGTTGAATGATTCGCACACCGGTACTTGTTGATGGTGCAGCACTGAATTCTGCAGCAATTTTCTAAACGGTTGCACATCTGTCACGTTGAACGATTCTCTTCAATCGTCGTTGGTCCCGTTCTTGAAGGATCTTTTTGCGGCCGCAGCGTCGTCGTAGGTTTACTATTTTACCAAAATCCTGATATTCACGGTATACACGTAAAATAGTCATACTGGAAAAACCCCCTCCATCGCTACCTCGGACATGCTGTGTCACATCGCTCGTGCGCCGACTATAACACCACGTTGAAAATCCCATCTTGATAACCTGCCATTGTAGCAGCAGAAACCGATGTAACAACTGCGCCAGACATTTGTCTTATAAAGGAGGTGCAGACAGCAGCGCCATATTCTGCCTGTTTACATATCTCTGTATTTGAATACGCATGCCTATAATAGTTTTAGTTACGGCTGCCCTGTCAGTGAAACTGCTTTTACATTTAACCGCATAGCGAGAGCCGACGCTCCATAAAAATATGTAATATGTTTGCCTTCTCAATGAACAGACGATTGTTTGAAGCCGTGACCGTCGCGGTGAACTTAATTACAACTGGTGATTGGGTGTAAAAACGGTTCCGCTGACTGAATTCGCGATCGCGGTAGCCACATACAAAATTGACGAAAAGATATATCGCGGTCTGAAATTATCACGAACCATCCATGAGGTGCTGAAACGGGAACTAGGTGTGTGTATAACGAGTGATAAACACACACATGCTTAATATGTGGATTGTCACTAACAGTTAAGTCTACTCAGTCAGGGGCCTGTTAACGCCACTGCGGATGACTTCACTAGCACACTTCACCGTGGCTATACGGCAAAGTTGCTGTAATAACTTCGCGATTGATTATATATATCAGAGCCGCCGCTCTCATCTCAACACACCGCCACGCTTTTCCAACAACGAACAGATTAACTGCATTGCTGTGCACTCTCCTAGTTAAAGACTAACAAAATTTAGCAGTTCAGATTATAAATCGATTGTTTCAATATAAAACCAATGCTTTACTTCCAATTTTTTAACTTCTTCCATGTAAAAAAAATTGCGGGACGTGAACTATTAACTTTCAAGGTAGCTTTGTTGACCAACTCCATTTTTATTTTACTTACACTCACTCTCTGTCAAATTAAAGCTGCTGCAGTTACATGTGTTATATGTGCCTTTTGGAAGGAAGTATTACAAATGCATGTACAGCGTTTAAACTGAGTTGGCATACCCTAACGTTTGATCCGGTCGCTAGCGCAAATCGCTTTGTCCGCCATTAGTTTCTGGGCATCGGCCAACAGAATTAAAGCTGCTTGTTCGCTGTTGGTCCAAGCTTCGCGGCAAGGGCAAACTGAATGTGAAAGCTCTCAAACCACGCAATTTATGTTCACATCGTACTTAGAGACATGTTACCACACTTCCACGGTTAACAACTTAGTTGTTGACGATTACAGGAAGAAGTAAAGGCGTTTCAGTGGCGCCTATGTAGACAATTTGCATATAGGCTGTAACCAGTAACGAGAACTGACAGGGATAAATGTATACAACGACAGAAACAACAATGTTCCAGTACACATGGGACCCCAACGAGCCTTTCGCGAGGTAACTGGCAATGTGCAGTCACAATACGCCACTGACGTCAGTATCAAGTACTGTACTGTTTAGTAGAAATGCATTAGAAACTTGAACTTTCCTTTTGGGACAACGGCCGTTTACTATTGCGACAAAATAGAATACCTACAGCCGTCCTTATGATTTTATTTTATTTTATTGCTATCAGTTTGAGCGCTTCAGTGCGCCATCTTCAGGCTTTTGTTGATGCCGCTCAACCTGGTTGCAACAGAAAAAATCATAAGGACGGCTGTAGGTGTTTTATTTTGTCACAATAATTGAACTCAAGTTTCACTCAAGACTTACCTTGATAATAAATACAATATTAAGTCAACACATTACATCTTACAATGTGTGTTCCACAAGTGGTTCTCAACCTACTTTGTTAGCGGAATATCTCCCTTCAGTGCGACACACAAATTTGTATTTTCCTTTTCAGCTACATACATAAAAAAATTCACCATGTCTATCAGTTTATGGCTACTTTCATAGAATACTTTCTGAACCTTAACTGCTTACTGGTGAGTTCCCTTCGCAGGTCACATACAACTTACACGGTGTCTGTGTTAAACACATCGATATGTGTCTGAATGATAGTGAGACTTACCTCTATAGTTTGGTCCTTTGAAGAGCAGCAAGATGATTTAACGTTACGAGGAAACCCACACAATCGCACGTCTGTTGGAAGGAAACCAACGGCCGCAGGTCTGCGTGAAATAGCTGTGGCCGCGCGATCGTGTGGGCTATGGTGGAAACGTTTGGCCATAGGCGTCCGCAAGAAGAGGCACCTACACTTACCGCTGCCCCGCCCAACCCCCTTCACAAGCCAAGGATCCGGGGGACTCTGTTTATATTCATTGCTCAACCCTCAGACATTGCGAGAAGTGAGTGAAAAGCTATGTTGTCTGGGATATAATAGGTTTTTTGTGCCAAATTTTATTTCTCGAGGTGCGACGTCTCTAAACTGCAAAAAAAAAGAAACAGCAATTTTTGAATTGGAAATTTTTTAAAGGATGCCCGTGGAAAGGGCTATTTCTGTCCTGATTTTACCCTAGAAAATGAAGGTGTTTGTAAAGCACTGTTAGACTAAAAAATTAACAAATTTACATTCTTTCCACTCAGTTTAACAGCACATTTTATTGAAGGTAGGACAATGCAACAGGTCTAGTTCTTTCTGCTTTCACTATAGCTGTTAAGGATCGAAGGGATTGATTACCTTGAATGGAACCTATTTCTTCATTTAATGTTTAGACTGAAATAAGATTAGTAAGTAAGTTTCTGATGGGCAACGGCCTTGCCGCAGTGGATACACCGGTTCCCGTGAGATCACCTAAGTTCAGCGCTGTCCGGCGTGGTCGGCACTTGGATGGGTGACCATCCAGGCCGCCATACGCAGTTGCCATTTTTCGGGGTGCACTCAACCTCGACCGAATAGTAGCGGCTACGGTCAAGAATACCATCATAACGACCGGGAGAGCAGTGTGCTGACCCCACGCCCCTCATATCTGCATACTCCATGAGGATGACACGGCGGTCGGATGGTCCCGGTAGGCCACTTGTGGCCTGAAGACGGAGTGCTTAAGTATCTGATACAGAAGATTATCTGTGTAGCACTGCTTCTGAAACAAAGTAACACATTCCCACGGCCACATGATTTAGATCAACGGTTGTCGGGTGTTGTGAAGAGGCGGTAGGGGTAGGAGGTTGATCCGAAGCAAATTTCGGGATGTTGACGGTCACTCGCCGCCCTCCCCGGACAATACACGCGAAACCGCGATGCAATGGTGTAGGAAGATCGAAAGTTATTAAAAGCTCATTTAAAGAAAAAAAATTCAAAATTACTTCCGAGCAAAATAAATGTGATTTTAAGTTTAACTTTCACCATTAGAGGTTTTTGGCAAGGAGTGCAATTTGGTCAGAAGGATTTAGTATCGTTGTCGAGTTAGGTACCAAGAACAGTAACAGATTGAATCGTAAACCGCGACCATTTATGGCTGATGACAACATGACATCAAATAACGAAAAAAATAATGTCATTATGACAAGATGAGCTCTCACGTAGAAACAATGTAAAATTTTTAAATATATTTGTTAGACAACCTTTAAAAATGTATTAACGATATTGGTTCTATTTTCAAACAGTAATTTTAAAAATTCAATGATAGAAAAAAAATCGCAACAGCAAGCAGGAGTTGAGCGAAATAAACGAAAGTTGGTAGGCATGTTTCTACATATGAAAGGTGATGTCTATTCAAATTTCGCGCCAAAGGCACAAGAGAATGCAAATCAGGTTTGCTTTAAATACAGGCTGTAACGATCGTGAGCGTTAGTTATCTTTGAGATTGGACGTGCTGAGTTGATGTCAGTGAAGAATGCTTTTAAGGTGACAAAGACACCATTATCAACACATCACTGAGTTTGGACGAGGTCTTGTAATAGTGTTACGAGAAAATGGATGTTCTCTCTGAGATACTACAGAAATACTTGGCAGGAATGTAACCAGTGTTCATGATTGCTGTCAGCGGTGTTCACGAGAATGTACGGTCGCAAGAAGAACGGACTACGGACGGCCCCGTGGCACTACCTAGAGGGGAAACCATCGTACTCTGCGTCTGACTGTCGCACCGATTTTTGAATTCAGTGGTGTCAGGCGAGACCTCATTGGAGGGCAGGATGAAGATCTATTGTTTTTTATGATGACAGCTGCTTCAGCCTCGATGCCAGTGACGGCAGTGCGATGGTTAGGAGGTGGTCCACTGAGAGCCAGCAACCAACCTGTCTGTGCCAGACACACTGGATCTACACCTGGAGTTATGGTCTGAGATGCGATTTCCCATGACAGCAGTGTCACTCTCGCGGTCATACCCCGCAATCCCACTGCAAATCTACATGATACGATCTGTTGTGCCAGCATTCACGAACAGCATTCCAGGGGGTGTTTTCCACCAGGATAACGCTCGCCTATGTACCGCTGTCGTAGTCTATCATGCTCCACAGTGTGTCGACATCTTGCCTTGACCTGCTCGGTCACCAGATCCGTCACCTATCGTTCACGTATAGGGCATCATCTGACGGCAACGCCACAGCCATCCACAACCAGCATAAGCCGTCCCTGTATTGACCGACTAACTGCAACAGGCATGGAACTCTATCCTACAAACTGACAGCTGGCAAAATGCATGCAAGCTTACATGATTGCATTGAATAGACTGGTGGTTACACCGGTTAGTAATGTACCAGCATAGCACATTATAGCAATTGGTTAACTCGTGCTTCCGTTGACCTGTGATCCTACTTAACTATGTTACCTACACAGACGTATTCCCGAAATTTCATTACAACAATTATTTTTTGGTGTTGGGATTTATTTTTTCCGTCTGTGCTTGTTTATTTACAGATCGAGATTTTCTGATTTCCTTTCTATTAATGAAGTGGTGGGGGCGTTGCAAAATTTTTTCTTCGAAAAGGGGGCTTTTGGCCGGTAAGGGCCGAGAACCTATGGTTTGGGTTTATTTTTTGAAGGTCGTAGAACTGCCTACGGAAAGTAACTACAGAGGGAGCAGACGCCAAGGTGGACAACAAATGATCGTCGCTTGTGTGGAAAATTATTTTCGAAGCGGCAGTGACAACGTGAAGGTAATTACTCTTAAATTTACGACAACCTTAGTTTCAAAAGGAGTCAACACTACTTGCTCTAACGTACGTTTGCGTATTGTGCATTAGGGCAAAAATTAAATTTGAGTTACATACGGGGGCCCACGAATAGAATAGATAAAAAGAGGGTGTCATGGTACACTACGCACTGTCCACCACATATCATGTGGTCGTTTGTGGACCGCAGATTTTCCCGTAAATGCGGGTAAAGTGCAACAGTAGTCAAGCTGATACCCTCGAACATTTTCAGAAAACAAAAAGGCATGACATCAGCTCCAAGATCAGCAGCGTTGGAGGGAGGGGTCATATGCTCCTTAACTTTAGTGAATCCATTATGCTAGAATCTTGCCCCCCTTTGAATTAAACGCTCTAAACACCTGCTTTTTTCCGTACAGAAGTAAGTTTCAGCTTTAAACACCAACTTCAAACTCTTCTTGTTACATCCACTTCCGTGGCCTGACTTCCGAACCACGGCTCACACTCAGGCCGTAATTTGTATTCATGGGACGCGCTCTTCAGCAATGGAATATTCCAGTTCCCCATCCACGTCACCTGGCACACCGTTCGTTCCACACGACCCACCTCTGTCAGTTTATCTTCGGCGTGGATTTAAACAGAAAATGAATAATGATTAGAAATTCACAGAAGAAGGAAAGAGGGACGTGGTGAAGTGACAACTGAATTGGTGGAGAGGGCGGAAAAATATAACATGAATAAGAGAAAAATCTAATGACAAGAAAGTCTAACTAGAAGAAAATAGCAGCGTTTCGACTGATTGCTAGATTTCATTTTTGAAGAAAAAATTGTGTGATGAGGAAAATTGGTGCAAGTTTTTTCTTAAATGCGTTATGGTACTGGTGTCTCGTGATTATAAAGGAGGTGCAGCTCTACACAAAAGTCAAGTGTGGGCTGTAATTACGGTATGGCGGCGAAACTTGGTAAATATGCAACTGTGTTAATGCGGAACGGATTTACGCCTGAAAAAAATTAGTTACAATTTTTGCCACCAGGCGTAAATATGGGGCTGTGAATACAAGAACTACGCATAGAAATGTTTCCATATGTCATCAGTTAGGAACGGGACTTGGATAGAAAATGTGAAACGCGTGAGAAAGGCATAATGCTGATTTTATTATTAACCGTCGCTTACATTCAGTATGAGGACCACAGACGTCGACGAGATGCTGTATAACCCCAGATTTGTGTATGGTGCCCAAAACTGGAACTGAATTTCTTCCATCGTAAACAGGTTCCCCATTAACGCATTAGAGTACCTAGTAAGTTTTTCTGCCATACGATACTTTCAACCCACACGGGACCTTTCGGAGTAGCTGCGCTTTAATTATAACCTTGTTACAGAGATGGACAGTCACAATAGAGCCGTTTCAGAATGTTTGTTTTACGGTTGGGCACAGCTATCATACTAGCAAATGAGATCTTGTATTGCGTATTTATCTGAAATCAGAGTTACAGAAGTATGTGCACATTGCGAAGCCCGTACAGTGTATGTCGTATCCTCGCTACCACACAAATGGCTGCCGTAAGCCGAATGAGGCACCAACAAGGTCTGATAGGCGGATGTAGGAGATGTAACACTCGCAGGCATTCTTAATTCTAACGATCTGGAGTTCTCGTTACTCGCGCTGTGGAGGATTATGTGGTAACGGTAAGGAAGAGTGGATGTGCCGAGTTACCATTTTACATTCTGTAGAAATGTGTTTCGAAATTTCTCAACGATGCCGAGACAAGAGGAAGTCTGGTGAACTTGGTCACTATTTTTACTGACCAGTCTACATGCTTATCCATTGCTCCACACAGATTCGTCGCCGTTTCTGATACGGTATTTATGCACCGACAAGAATAATAAAGATGGAGTGTTAGCGAGATACAAGACGTATTAACTTTTGATGAGATACTCCAGTTACTTTGGACATGTGGGCATTAAGCTATAGGCCATTATTTTGTTCCTATCTGAACTCTTCACGACAGATCGTCAGTATTAAATCTTCTATCTGGCGCTTTTTTATAATTAACTACGTAAAAATCAATATTATTGCGAGATACAAAGAACCGAGTCTACTTTTTTTTTACTTTCCAACTTGTGGTAGTTTAAAAGAAAGACGCCTTTTGCATGCTACAATGAAGTTTTCCATTTAATTTCTGCGCCTAGACGCATTTCCCATTATTTACTAGGCATCTTCAGAAGTTTGTTAGATCAGCGCCTAGATTGTTATTTCCAAGCCAAGCTGCTTTCTCTCATGTGGCAAGCTGGTTGAAAGCTTTTACTTTTTCTCGATGTCACCGTTTTCTGTGCCCAGAGTAAAATGGCATTTGCAGCGCTATATTTCGGAGACAGAATGACCATACCGAAAACTGCAAGCCTTCAACCGGTTAGCCACGTGAAAGAAAGCT
This sequence comes from Schistocerca gregaria, assembly GCF_023897955.1. NCBI lineage: Eukaryota > Metazoa > Arthropoda > Insecta > Orthoptera > Acrididae > Schistocerca > Schistocerca gregaria. The sequence goes on along the minus strand of NC_064920.1, from coordinate 1,044,773,788 downwards.
GCTTCGCTTACAAATAATTAAATTGACGCTGCTCTGACACTCACTAAAGGTGCCCTGTAAATAAGGCGAAACGCGTCTGGGTGTACAAGTTGTAAAACCGAAAGTGCAGATAAAGTACATTCTGCACCATCCAAAATTTTTCGCCGTTTAACATCCGTTGATAAATTGTACTGTACTTCTGATTCTGAATCTGTATGCTGTATTACAGAAACTATATTTAATACGTAACCGATGTAATAGTGTATTTGTGACTGTGTGTAATTTATTGTAATTATAATGAAAATATTGTAAATTGCTGGGTAATAACCAAGTGAACTTTATTTAAATGTATCAATAGCTACGACGAAATGGCAATGGTTGTGCCGTTGTTTTTCTTTTCATATGCACACACACTGTCGCGTTGCGAGCAGAGGGGAAGCAGAGCAGCTTTAGTCATGAAAGAGTTGTGCGGAAGTGTTTGTTGGGCGGTCACGCAGACGCGGTGTGCAAGTGTAGGCCCACCTAATTGGTTAACCGGCAAGTATTGAGAGCACGTTAGGAGTCGACAGGTGGGGGAAGCTGCAGTTCTAACTATTCCCTGTCCCGTAATTATCCGTGGCTCTGGAGACGACTCGGGGTTCTCAACCAGCAGCAGCAACAGCGGCAGCTCAGCGTTGTCGTCGGCTACATTCTTCATCGTCCGCACAGCTACAACATCGTTAAGACCGTAAAGTGATATAGTATTACAGAGGCATTACCCAGTAACATCTCTTTCAGACTGCTCTAAGCTTTAGTGAAATACATTTTTTGTCACATTGTTGTAGAGTGAACTCTAGGTATTAGTCCCTCATTAAGTAAAAGACTCCATGGTAGGACAGGAGAGGTGACTGATGACACAGAGGTGACTCATTACACGAGCCTTCTTGCTGGTGCAAGAACGTACTACAAAAGGAGGGCTGATATCAAATTTTCCAGCCACTGCCGCTGCCAGCCTCTTTATTTACCCAGTGCCCGACTGATAAGATGGTACATTGTCGCGACCACAGAAGCAGTTCATAAATGAGAAGCAGAGTGCGCGATGTGAAAAGTCGCGCATCCAGCTGGTTGCTCTGAATGCGCGCTTTTGGCAAACTTAATGTGTTCGCTTCTACCTTGCGTGTACTTTCTACATCTAATTAAAAATTAATAACTTAGTTTGTGTTTTGTCCTTCCCATCCACCTGTGCCAACGTTATACTTTCCAGTTGTATCCCATCGTCCGATTATTAATGATTCTTTATATGATGTTAAGGGGCAACTTCCATGTTCAAAGTCAATAAAACTATTTGTTAGTGTTTTTTTCATTCATGGGTAGGAGATTACCCCTCCCATTATTATAGCTATGGGAGTCGCCTGGTACCCATATGTTTCATACTTAAATCAGCCACCCCTATTAATATTCATTTAAGTAAGACTTCTCTGTTGCGAGACCGTATCCTTGCTCTTAATTTGCATAATCATTTGGGGTGGTGCTGACCACTAGAATTTAGTTACGTGCATCCTACGCGTATGCTTCGACCAGAACGAACACCCCACTGTTCCAGAAGTACACTCCGACACACACACACACACACACACACACACACACACACACACACACACACAGACCATTAGGTGACATGCGGAGTATGATGTACAGAGTGACCGAAGAGTCCATTAACATTTGGAAATGTACAAATTCACGGAATGTTGTGGGTAGAGCGGTAGAGCTTGACAAACGTACCTAAAATGAGTTAGGGTTTTATTGAAACCAAAAATGCATGCAAAAACCGGCTAACAGATGGCGCTGGGCAGAGGGTTGCTGCTTTTCGAACTGTCAGCATGACGGATGCGATGTACGCCGGTACGTTACAGAATCGCATCCATCCCTAGCCTGGCAGATAAGCACCTGTTGGAAAGTACAACTTTTATGCAGAGTGGCTCTCCACCACATATGGTACAACTACACGTGTGAAAGACCTCTTGCACATATCCAACAATGTCGCATAACTGTCTGCATAAGAGCCAGAGGGGGCGGGGGGGGGGGGGGGGCGGCGACACACTGTAGACCTGCTCAATTTGTGAAGCTCTTTGTTTTGAATAAATCATCCCATTTTTCTGAAATTGTAATTTTGTTCGTCCCTACATGTATGTCACATATACCAATTTTCGTCCTATTCGGATAATTCCTTCGTGGTGTGTTTTTTGTTGTCTTGCATTGTTTCAAAAGTGCATACTTGTTAGATATGGCTGCATTTCCATAAGTATATAGACTATTATTCGCAGATATTTTATGATTGTTGGCTACAAATCGAATAAGTAAGAAACAGTGTAATCTGAGACACTGCTTAATTTCGATTCAAAATGATCAATAATGGCGGTTGAAGACTTCTGATATAAGGAGTAACCTTAATTTTGCCGACGTCACTGTCAAAGAAGGCAGATGAGCGGATAACGGTACACGGCTGTCTCTTGACCTTGAGATGTAAAATCGCCCCTGAAGGCGGGAAAACTCAGCTATGATCAGCAGCTCAAGCATGCGAAAGGCAAATAGAAACCATTGCCTTAAAGGCACACAATACGTATCCACAAGGCATGTGGTCTGTATGACGATTCCACGGTAGAGTCTGGCAGGGGAGCTGCAAGGGAGAAGTGGTCATGAGAAAGATTCAAAGGCAGCATAACGGTAACACTACGAAATGGGAGCCTGGAATACCGGAAGTTGGAATGTAATAGGGAGCTAGGAAATATCAAAAGCAACATGCGGAGGCTCAATCCAGATATAACTGCGATCAGCTGAAAATAGCATAACGGATGTAGGATTCTTTGTGAAATGGTATATAGAGCAAAGAGCGAGTAGCTGTGAACTCTGTATACTCTGATGAACATCTATAATAAAGGCAAACAAAAAAGTTAAACAATACAGAATTTCGACAAACTAAGCTTTAGATGGTAGAACAAATACTTCTCCTGACTGACAGTAGAAATAATTACAAAAACATTCTGGTAACTTCTGGAATACAGCAATAAAACTTAACTAGGAATTAAATAAAATGAAGTGCAGGCAACCTGCAGCCAAATGGCTGAAAGAAAAGTGACGAAATTAGAAAAGAAGTGGGCATCGCAAGGACAGATTCAGCACATAGAAAGAGAGTTCCGGTTCAATTAAAAGCAGCAACCGTAGGATGCAAACATAATTCTTTCCTCTTAAAAGCGGAATGATAATTGATATGGAAAGCATAGGAGATCCTTTATAAAAGTGTTAACAGTGCTTTGTGAGACTTGCGAACAAAGAAGGCACGTGGGATAACATTCCTCTAGAAACGCTTAAATCATTTGGAGACAGAACAGAACAATTCATTCACGATCTCGTCAAGAATGGTATGGAGAAGAACGAAAAAAAATTCTCCCTGGTAACGTCCATTTGGCCTTAGGAGTATTATGTTTGATAATGAAGGCGAGACAAAGTGAAACAATTTCTTTCAAAGGATTAATCTAAGCAGAAAAATCGTCCGACGACGTAAAGGAGTGCAAGATGTTTTTAATTCTCAGACACTACAACCAGGGTGAAGCGTTGAAATTAAACATGGCCTAAGGCGAGGATATATTCCATCCAACCTTAATATCGAAGGCGCATGCATGGAGATTACAATTCAGGGTGAAAGGGCATTATGTGTAAGATTCGCTGAGGGCATTGCTATCCTCATTGAAAGCGAGAAAGAATTACAGAACTTTTTGAATGGAATGGACTTTCTCTACAGTACAGAGTATGGACAAATCAAAAGACTAAAGTGATGAGCAGTAGCAGAACTTTTTGGGAGGTACGTCATGGGCATAGCAACGTATGGACACGAATCATGGACTGTGGGAAAGCCAGAAAACAATACAATGTAAATTTCACAAGATGCGACATAGTTGCAGAAAAGATCTGAGCATGGTCATTACTCACTGAAACCTGTCATCGTCAAAAGAATTGATATTGTGATAAAGACTGGAATAAAAAACATTTGACAACGAAAGTGCTTGAGAAGTGGGGTCTATCGAAGAAGGTTAAGGATAAGTTGTTCAGTGAGATAAGATAGGATGTTCGCCACGGGATCGGCAAGGAAAAGAGTAAGTGGAAATGACTGACTACAGGGTGATACATGGGGCTAGGGAAAAGAAGTTATAGTGATACAAGGAGGAGTTGTACTTGAAGTCAGAGAGTCGAATATACTGAACAAGTAGCCTAATCGAGGGCATTGGGTTTACATTGTCAATTTCTAACGCTCTATATATGCTTTAAAAAACCGACGCATCACAAAGTAATATCCAAAACACATACGCACACACAGGACTTGGTGTATCTCTGGCCCTTATGCAAGCACTTACTCAGCTTTGCATTGATTGGAAGATTTTTTTGGGTGTCCTAAGGGATATCGTGCGAAATTCGGTCCAATTGGCGTGTCAGATCGTCAAAATCCCGAGTTGGTTGGAGGGCTCTGCCCATAATGCTACAAAAATTCTCAGTTAGGGAGAGATCCGGCGACTTTGCTGACCAGGGTACAGTTTGGCAAGCAGGAGGAAAAGCAATAGAAACTCTCACCGTCTGTGGGCTGGAATTACCTAACTGGAATGTAAGCCCAAGATGGCTTGCAATCAGGGCAACATAACGGAATGTAGAATATTGTCGACGTACCGCTATGCCGTGAGAGTGGCGGGGATGATGCCCTGCTGCGGAATGAAATGGCAGCCACAGACGATCACTCCACGTTGTGGGGGTGTATAGCGAGCTACAGTCTGGTTGGGTCCGAGCGCCATCTAGGGCGTCTACTTCGAAGCGGGACTCATCACTGAAAGCGTCTCTACTACAGCCAATGCAATTCCAGAGAGATTATTGGAGGGCCCTGCCCATTACCAAAATTCTCAATTTCAACGATCTAAAGTGCCTGTTAGACAGAATTTGGTATGATATCCCTCAGGCGGCCATCCTAAACAAAAATCCATCAATCAGTGCCAAGACGAGTAACTGCTTGCATAAGGACCAGATGTGGACCAACGCATTTTTGACTTGCTCAATCTATGAAGTTCTCTCTCTTGAAAAAAAGTCATCTAGTTTTATTGAAATTGTTATTTGTTTGTAGAAGTACATCGCATTATCGATTTCCGTCCCATTCCAATAATTCATTCATGGTTCGCCTCTTTTTATTAGAGTGTATTAGTGTTGTCATACCTAGCACAGTGATTTGCCACTCTGCTCGAATCTGTCGAGGTCGGCAGGCGTGCTACTTTGCTTTCTTACTGGCTTTGTAATTGACCTTTAGTCGTTTCCTGCTGCGTAAGTGTCGCAATATAAGTAGAATTTATTTTCTTTTTTGTAACGAGTCATGGAGCTTCTGTTGTGCAGTTTATTTGCGCACTGTGTGTTAGTAACTTAGATACGGGGCAAGTCCCATACGTCAGCCTGCGATGGACTGCCCTCGCTTCCAGGGCGGTTACGTTATGGCGTGCTACGAGCCGGCTTATAGTCTCCTATTCGCCCTTTCGAGGCACGTTCAGTCAGCATTGGCAGGTGGTGTCTACAGCGGACACAGCCTGGAGGGAATGTTGGTGACAATCATCGTTAGTTTGCTATGGAGCGCAAGAAATCACATCGCTGCTTGCTATGACACTGTTTACCATTATGTTCGTATATCAATCATATATACCATATAAGAGCTGGTCGAATACACAGTTCAACTCCGCATCGTATTGAACGAATGTACCTATCTTCAGGTCATTTGTGATCTAAACGTTTACAGGTAGCTAGGAAACTTTCTTCACACCCTTCTCTCACTTCATAATCATCATGTGAAACGCCGTTTTTCTCGAAGACTATTGGATGAATCGCTAAAGAAAGTCTTCGTTAGGATTTTCTCAGTGGTGTGTACTATGCTCCTTAAGATGGTCAAAATTTGCTTCATATTTACTTCTCCATTAGATGGTTTTGGATCAACTCTCACAGTCTTGCTAGCTGTAGTAGCAGATACAGTTTTGTTCCTTTACGTCTTCTCCTGCAGACCTCTAGAACATCTGCTGTATTCATATTCTTAACGCTATTTCATTTCCGGAGTGTATGATTAGTGTGTCTATACAGACCCTTATTATCAAAATAGTTGTGCCAGGTAACCCTCGTTTTCTAGGACTTGCCATAATTTTATTCGGTGCCGTATCAGGCTAATTACGAGACATGCAAATTCTTATCTCTTCACTGTTCTAGTATTTGTCTAATGGTGTCGAAATTATCGGTGTATGATCTGCCTTTCCTAAATCCACTTAGCTGTTCTCCTGTCAGACAATCTAATACTTTTTGTTATTATTTTAGAATACTTTTGTATTCTGTATTGTGTATCCTGTGTAGTAGAGAAGAAAAAGAGGGGTCGTAGTGGAGTAGCCACATTAATAGATAGAAAGTGCAGTAAGACATTAAAGAGTTTCGCCTACATAAATGAAAGAATGGTAATAGCATGGAAACAGAAACAGTGTAAGAACATAAAGACAGACGGCGTTTTAAATGTCTCTAGCCAAAGAAATACTAATTTTACCACAGACACGGCAATTAAGAGAGGTGGGCGGATTCAAGTAAATAGACGATATAGACACGAGTGTGGTTTTATCACCAACTCTTAATTGATACATACACTGACGACATTTTAGAGAAATAGACATTGCTAGTATATCCATGAATTAAATAACCAACAGTTTCTCAAACACTATTTGCAGGCGATCAAATAATGACTCAGGTAAATGAGACAGCTACAGAAATCCCTGTACTATCATACCAAGTATCCCAACGACCTGAACTGCGTTTCACCCGATTTGCATGCAGCCCACATAACGTAGCTGTCTCGCTGGCCCTCAAACATCACTATACAGTCGTTCACTATACAAAATGGATACCACGAAAGATCACTTTAGAACACTGTTCTTTAAGGTAATCAATCCAGATGTAAATGAAAATCACCATGTTGCAAATACTAGGAAACGCATCATTAGAGATGAGACAGTCCTTAACGCTTGGAAATTCAGTTTTATTACACTAAGTGACCTTTCACAATCGCTGAAGTTGTCCGTCAGTTTTCCCATACTTGTGAAACGTCGTTCCTAATAAAAATGGTATGCCAGAATTTGGATGTTGAGCTAATCAGTTAAAAGAAACGCAATTAACAGCAGAAAGTGCTCTATGGAAACCTCACTAATTAATATCTTATCACCAGTAATTTCTCAGTACTCATGACTGAGCAATTATTTGTCAATATGTCTGAACTTTTGAAACTTTAAAATAATTTCTTTGTTCTGGATGGAAACCAGGCACCTATAGCCACTGTAACTAAGCAAAGCTTTCGTGCCTGACCGAGACTCCAAACATCAAAGATCGTCGCTGCCGGTGACTAAGCATAAAGAGTCGTGAACTATCAGAGTTTTCACCAGTATCAGTTAACAAATATGAACCCGAAAATATCTGTACTCTGCTGGAATCCTGCGGAGACCCTCATCTCCCTGTTCACTAACCACGAAAACCGTTTAATACAACTTCAAGCAATAAAGTCTGCATACGTTTAAAACGAAGTGCATGATGATGTGTTTTGTGATGGGAACTCGAACCCAGCACGTAATCAGATTGTTAACTAAGTAAAATCAGATGTTAGATACCCAAATTTTTGTCAGCAGTGAGATAATCGAATTTGCTATGAGAACACGATTTGTTTTGATTGACCGATAATCGAACCCGACATCTCCCGCCGTTGCTTCCTGTCCACGGATCATTTGCTCATCAGTAATGAGATGTGTACATTTTTTTACCAGAAATAACGACACCTGTTATTATTGTCCTTGACACACCTGAAGAAACATTAAAAATGAAAAAAATATATCACTAGTAACTTGAAACTTCCTGGCAGATTAAAACTGTGTGCCCGACCGAGACTCGAACTCGGGACCGTTGCCTTTCAACGGTCCCGAGTTCGAGTCTCGGTCGGGCACACAGTTTTAATCTGCCAGGAAGTTTCATATCAGCGCACACTCCGCTGCAGAGTGAAAATCTCATTCTGGATGTATCACTAGTAGTTCCGTGTCCATATGCTAGTGCTTGGAATGAAATTAAGCTTATTTTTGTGCTGAACCAGGATTCGAAACCACATTGCGCCTCTCGTGGAGACCCAGAGGAGTTTGAATTCTTCGGGAAAACAACGAAATGTGGATCTACATCGTTCCTGTGGATCACATATCACGAAAAAGGAGATCCGAATTAAAACCCCGTCAAGCACCAAATTTTTCAACGTCTCAAGTTCAAATGAAATGAGGCGTGTGATCTACAGTGACCATTGACATATTAAATAAAATAACGTTTCTAGCGTCTGGCGACAGAGTTAGTTTGCTGCGACTTCTGCCTCTGCTATTGCCAAACCTAAACCCGCTTTATCCCAGTTGGTAGTGGAGGGCTATAATGCCCATCATGCGGATTCTGAATTACGGTGCAACTTGACGCTCTTCACTTGGCATTACTAGACGTGAAGGAGTGCTCTTCGTGAGCGTTTAAAATACTTGAAAGAAGTGGAAACCGAACTCATACCAAGCAACTAAGGAACTAGGATCAATTAACGAGGCCACTGAAGGCCACATTTACTACATTCATGATTGTTTCGGGTATGATTTGCTACATTCACGATTACGACACAGTGTCTTTTAAATGATAAATGTAAATTTTGTAATTTTAAATCTCAGCCACTGAAACGAAAATTATGGGCTTTAAGAGGAAATGATCAAGTCAGATAAATGGCTGAGCTACAAAACAACGTTATAGAGCAAACATACAGTTTTTAATAGCTTGGCTGTGACGTAAGTTCTTATAATGAAAAGGACATTGGGGAAATGCGTTTGCAGATTTCAAGCTATAAGTAGTACCACTCAAGGAAATTTAAAAAATGAGCCTAAAAGGGGAACGAAAATGAAAGTTTCGTATTTCTTTTTGGCAGCGAAGCCTGGGTGCTGACTCAAAAGCAACTGAGTAAAATGCGATCGGCAGAAGTAAGTAGTGCTAAAGGTTCACAAGGGTGGACAGGATACAACGTGAAGACGTCAGGAAAGTAATACAGGGTGAGTACATAATAAGGTATTAAATAATAGCGTGAACTGGACGGACCATTTACAATGGAAAATATCAGACATCCCACGGCAGCGTTGCGTTACATGTAGAGGGGAAGAAGAGGTCCAGGGCGACACAGGACACGCTAGAGACAACGGCGAAGCCGGAACAGGCAAGAATGCCTAATCCATGACGTGAAGAACAAGTAACACATCACAAGGGCCGTTGTCTTGCAAATAAAAATTGGCTACAGTTTTTTGTTCTGCCATTACATCCATGTTCCTGTTTGCTTCTGTTGACCACTGCGCGAATGAGATCGTTGTAGTAGACTGGCTATTGCTAGACTCCAAGTTACAGGAAATGAAGTCTGTGTCACGAAGTATTCGCTGCAGGCGCACAAAATATGGACTGGATGCACTTCGGTGCCTCGTCTTCACATCTTCGCAGGATGAACATTTAAACATCTATGTTGATGTCGCGCACAGTGAGAGTCGCCAGAGGTTGTAGCGAGCACTACCCCTGGAACACCGACGACAAACTTCTTGCCTGTATTGGAGTTTTAAGTAGCTGTTGAAGACGTTACTGAATTACGTTGGGCTGCCTTTAGTGCTAATAAGAGATGTATTGCAGCGGTAGAGCACGGGAAGAAATATTCCTACACTCAGGTATGTATACGATCATGTGTGACGACTGACAAAAATTATACAGGGTGATTATAAACTAAGAGAGAGCCCCCATGAAAAATGAGTTGTCTTAGAACAACGAAACTGTGGAAATATTTGTATGGTAATGCGGAAGAGAAATAATGAATGAACCTCTGAAAGAAACAAATATTTCAGAATTCGAATCAAGAACAACTAACAACATGAGTAACATAGAAGCGGGTATTCTCAGTGTAGCGAAGCAGCTTAAATCAGTAAAGAGAACGCCTTAATTCCAAACCGTATACCTGTCAGGTTCCTTTCAGGGTATGCTGATGCAGTAACTCCATGGTAATCACATACAACGGTTCGCTCATAAAAGATCCGTACCCATCGACTGGAAAGTAGCACAAGTCACAGTAACACCCCCAGAAAGGAAACAGGAGTTATCCGCTAAATTACAGACCCATTTCACTAACATCCATTTGCAGTAGGATTTTGGAACGTACAGCTTGTTCAAACATTGTGAACCACATCGGAGAAAACGCTTTATTGACAAATAGCCAACATGGATACAGAAAATATAGTTCTGAAACAACTGGCTCGTTATTCTAATGAAGTAACGATTCCATAGTTTTAGCTTTCTAAAAAGGCTTTTGACACCATTGGTTGTTCGTTCATTCTTTTGGGGAGGGGGTGGGTGGTGGCAGGGACCGAACAGCGATTTCACTGGTCGCATGACCTACGATGACAAAGTAAGAGACGAACAATGACACCACCAACAGCACTGTCCACTCAATGGGAGAGGAAAGCAGGCAGACAAAGACGTAAAGGGAGCAAAGACCGCAACAAGGAGTGCTGGAAGAAAAGCGCGAGGCCATCAATCGTCTACATAACGTTCTATGATATTTCCTCTTATATGCGGCTGGTTCTACTTGTTTTAAGGTTTATATTCTGCTTTTCCTTCGGTTATGATGCATATCTACAACCACATGTACATGACTATTCTGCACCTCCCACCCATGTGCATGCAGAAGCTTCATAAATTAATTTTCTCACTATTTCTCTACCGGTACACTCTGCAACAGCGCGCGAAGGAGGCAAACATTGAAGTCTTCCTGTACGACCTCTGATTTTATTACAACGATTCTTCGTCCCTGTGTAGGCGGCCGCCAACGAAACGTTTTCGCAACCGGGGAAGAAAATTGGAGAATGAAATTTCGTGGGAAGATCTTGCCGTAACGAAGAGCGCCTTTGTTTTAATGATTGCAGTCCCAACTCGCGTATCACACCCGCGACACGCTTTTACCTATTTCTCTTTAATACAAAACGAGCTTCCCTTCTTTGGACATGTTCGATGCCATCCATCAATCCTATCTGGTAAGGAACCCTTATCTCACAGCGATGCTCTAGCGGAGGACGGACAAGCGTTGTGTAGGCAGTCTCTTAGCAGACCAGTTGCATCTTCTGTTCAGCCAATAAAAAGCCGTCTCTGGTTTGCGTTCTCCACAACACTATCTATGTGATCGTTCCAATTAAAGTTGTTCGTAACTCTTATCGCTTGATGCTTCGTTGGATCTACAGTCTTTGGATTTGTGTGACTTACCGTATACACGAAATTTAACGGATTCCCTTTGGTACTTTTTGGATGACTTCAACAGTGCCCACTTTCCTATTTTAATTAGTCTTGACATCTAGGTATTGTAGACGGTAGGCCGCCAGCGATTATACGATGGACACGACAGAGAGGCATCTTTCTGACTATCTGCCGTCGTTCCAGATTCACGACTTTTATACCAACGCTAAATTTGATTACGTCGGCGACTGATAAGGGACTTACACTCCGCCGTGGCAGCGAATCGCGCGTTATCCTGGTGGCGTGCTTAGTGTATCTAGTATCTAGTGAGTACGCGTCGTCTGGCGCGGAGAGAGAGAGCGGCCAAGTTCATCGGCCACATAGATCGTTGCCATTCATTACGTAAGTACTATGTTTACACAGAGAGGCAGGGCTTAGGATGCGACGTGAATACAGGAATACAAATGGAAACATTTCTGACACATCAGTGTAATTTATTAACAAAACTATTGCATCCTTGCGCCCTCACGTCTCGAATCACAAAAAAAAAGAAATCAAATTTCGCATCAATTCCACGACTCTAATAAAGATAGACAAGGTATCGTCTTCTGACAATTTGCACAAATGTCTAGTACGAACAAACATAGGTTTATCAATATAAAAATTTGCAGAGGTGTCGCTCCTTCATTAATCAGTAACGTCCTGTAGGCAATAACATCACAGGGTAGAAAATTCTCCAAACTCGTTGCCAATGACTGTAGAGCAGAATGAATGCAACCACTAGGTACGGTAAGCCCCGCTTGTGTCATAGCTTCTTGAATATTTGTCAGTGCGAAGTCCACTTTGCCAGCAAGAAAAACAGCATCAAAAATGAAGCTGGCACGCCGGCAGCGTTTATCTTCAATTGAGAAAGTCATAGGACTGTCTCACCTCAATGGATGGTAATATACAGTCAATCAGAGATTGAGCAACAATAGTAGATGCTTACAACTATTACTCACCAAAAATTTGTTTTTGTGTGTCATCAAGAACCAAAGTAACCAACTTCCAACGTCCTGGACGACGAGAACTCAGATTACTAGAGTTCTCGTCCGGGATAATAACTTCCGGTGACTTTTTCTAAACTGAAAAAACTGAGCCGCCGTCCAACATCAGTCCTTAATTCTCACTAAAATAACATCAAATCTATATATTTTTAACTTTATTTACCAAGAGGTTATTGACTTTGAAAAATGTAAACATCACAAATTTTCTAAATCATTGGTCTTGCGGAAGAAAACGAACTACGTTGACAATCTCCGAGACCAGCCACGTCCGGCAAAAAATCATTTGTCACAAAAAAATCTGAAATAATAACTGAACAGCCTACGAAGTAGATCTGGTGCTGATTACAGTGAGTTATAAATCACTTTTCGCACGGCACAGATATTTTGTCAATCTTTTTGCAAATAGTTTTGATATTCTGATGAGTTACTAGCGATAGATGACAGCATCATCTGCAAACAATGTGAGACTGCTTCTCATTGTCTCCTAAATGATTTATATACACTGAGGTGACAGAAGCCATGGGATAGCGAATACAGGGACCGATGACCAATCAGTTTGGTCCCTTTCCCCCCTTTTAAACCAACCAACCAATAGCGATGTACACACACAGCCCTACAGACGGCAGTGATATCAGGTACACAAGATATAAACGGGCAGTGCATTGGCAGAGCCGTCATTTCTACTCAAGGGGTCCATGTGAAAAGGTTTCTGGTGTGATTGTCACCGCACGACGCGAATTAACAGACTTTGAACGCGGAATGGTAGTTGGAGCTAGACGTACGGGACATTCTACTTCGGAAATCGTTAGGAAATTCAATGTTCCGAGATCCAGTGTCTAGAGGGTCCCGAGAATACCGAATTTCGAACATTACCTCTCACCAAGGCCAAAAGAATGGCCGACGCCCTTCACTTAACGATTGCGTGTTGTCACTACTAACAGACAAGCAAAACCCTGTGAAATAACCGTAGAAATCGATGTGGGACGTATGACGAACGTATTCCTTACAATAGCGCAGCAAAGTATGGCGGCGTTAATGGGCTATGGTAGCAGACGACGGACGTGAGAGTCTTTGCTAAGAGAACGGCATCGCCTCTCCTGGGCTCGTGACGCTATATGTTCGACCCTAGACGACTGGAAAACTGTGGCCTGGTCAGGTGAGGTGAGGTGAGTCCCGACTCCAGTCGGTAAGAGCTGATGATAGGGTTCGAGTGTAGCGCAGATCCTTCGAAGCCAAGAACCCAAGGTGTCAATGTGCAACATGCTAGCGGCTCGATGACAATGTGGGCTATGTTTACATGGAATGGACTGGGTCCTCTGGTCCAACTGAACCGATCATTGCCCGGAAATGGTTACGTTCGGCTACTTGGAGACCATTTGCAGCCATTCGTGGACTTCATGTTCGCAAATAACTATGGAATTGTTATGGACGACGATGTGCCATGTCAGAAGGCCGCAAATGTTTTTGGTTGGTTTCAAGAACATTCTGGACCATTCGAGCGAACTATTACGTCTCCCGTACCACCAGACGTGAATCCCATCGAACATTTATGGGACACAATCGAAACGTCAGTTTGTGCACAGAATCCTGCTCCGGCAACACATTTGCAGTTATGGACTGCTATAGAGGCAGCATGGCTCAATATTTCCGCAGGGCGCTTCCAACGACTTGTGAAGTCTATGCCACAGAGTTGGTTCACTATGTCGGGCAAAAAGAGGTCCGACACGATGTTGGAAGGTATCCCATGGCTGTTGTCACCTCAGTGTTTTGCTGAAGTCTGTGGGTCCATTTCAAATAGAACTAACAGGGGATACTCAACGAAAGAGACAGAAGACGGTACTAACGTTACTGATTTGCTTGCCAGTGGTTGAGTGTCATGGAGATGCCAACGAAGCTAACTTGGCAAATGCTTTAAGAGCAGGCAAATTACCCCGAGAAACCGTAGTTAAAGTGTGATGACTCTAGGAAAGTACTAGAGCCCCCTACGTATCCGTCCGGTAGCGATAGCGAGGGCAGTTGAGAATAATTACAGCGCTCGCTGAGGCGTTTAACCAACCACTCTCTCCGCACTCCACGTGTGAAAGGAGCCACAATAAACCATAGTAAGTGGTACAATGCGAAGTAACTCTTGCCATGCACTTCACATTTGTTTGCACAGTATGAATGTAGGTGTATAATTGTCATAAAGGAAATTTTTCATGTTTTTAAGTCACATATACAGTATGCACATTCTTAGCGCTAGGAGTGGGCGAATCAGGACTAACGACAAAATTTCAGTTTTTGTTCAAGGATGTTTTCTGAGCATTTTGTTACACGGGCTTGTCGCCTCAGGTGGCTAATTACAGAGTAATAACTTAATAGGCTTTGTTACGAGAATTATTTTTGTTTCTGTGACAATGCTTTCCACAGAACTGAAAAAGGCTGTAACATGCAACCACCAAGACGTAATAATACGAAAGGATCCGGTTATTCGTGGTCGCCTGTGTAGAAATTAAAATATTGCTCTTACGTGTTTCCCATTGTGGCGGCAAAAGCTGAGCATAGCGTCGTCCTGCCGCTTTTCCACTGCATTCAGTGAACCCTTAAAAGAGATGCATCTCTGCCGACCCATCATCACTAATCCTATCCATAGTGTTGTGTACCATCGACAATGCACAACTAACATTGTTGCATTAACCAACCTGAGACTGGGTCGAGCAGGACCAAGTGTGAAGTATGTCTTACCATTGTCAACAGCAAGTACCGTGAGTGAATAAATCAAGTTTGGAAACAAACAACACAGACGGAGCATAACGATGACTTTTTCACTGCTGTGCAGATATTTCCAATGCAAAACCAATAGAAGGGGGAAGCAATCAAACGACATGTAATTACTGTGTAACGAACCAGCAGATACCACGGGTCTCTTATACCAAAATACTCTGAAAATGTCCCTGGACGACCTCCTAACTTTTGTTGGTGTAATTCTTGTTCACCCTGTATACATGTAAAACGGTATTTAATTAGAATGACAACGCATGTTATGCACATTATATGCACCATATGCTGATCCACTGGTAAAGCTAACACTTTAAAGAATGCTTTGTCATGTGGAAGACAAACTATTTTTAAAATTGTCTTTGTAATTCGGTCTTAAAAATTTCCATTGTATTTTCTGAAGATCTGTTCCAAAGTAAAAGTGATTATTGGGTCCGACAGAAAATTATAATCACTTCCCATTATAAAAATTTAGACATTCGAGTTTTTAGTTCGAGCATCTCAGGTCCTCTTCATCAGCACACTTCGTAAAGGCGTCCATCCAAGTCCGGCTGGTCCGCGACCTGTCAGACTGTGGTTGGACACTGGAGACTGCTTAGTGGACCCTACCTGCCTGCACTGACGGGTTACGGCGGCCCCTCGGCTCTTCTATCTTGTCAGGCAAGTACTGGAGCTGGGATCAGGTACTGGTGGACGCTTCCTTGGCCTTCTCTGGGTGCAAATTTTACTGGGTGCAGTTTACAGGACACTGGCAGGAAGAGTAATGGACAGGAGGCGCGGAGAGATGGGAAGGGCGAGGGGATGGGGTGCCAGCACCGCCATAGACCCATCCCAGTGCCCACACCATAACCATGATTGCTACACTATGTGGACAATACCGAAGGAAGAAGTCACAAGAAAAGAGTAAACAAAACGGCACTAACAGCCAGACAAAACCTGCGGAATGGGGAGGGGGGAACCTAGCTGGCGAGGAGGAAAGGCGGAAGACCTCACAAACCAATGCAAACTATGAGGGACTCATTCTGGAAGGAAATTTGGCTACTTAAATCTGGGAGGACAAATCACTTTCATAACGAAAACAGAACGGACATAGACACGCAGGGTCGTCTGCTAACACCAGGGACAATAAAGATGTGAGTGGATGTTAGTGCAGAAGGCCAAAAGACGGTGACAATCAAGCAAAGTATGGAACACGTTGTGGAAGGACCCTGAAACTACGAAGAGGGAGACAGATCGTTACAGAGTAAAAAACTATAGGTCAACGTGGTGTGGCTGATACGAATATGGCAGAGGAATAATAGATTCCCACCGGAAGAGGTGGAATGAAGAACGCCATGGGTTGCTGACCCCTTTATCACAAAAGATTTTTTGGACATGGGAGTGGCCCTAAGAGCCAGCATATGACTAAGCGAAAAGGAATTTGATGTGAGGCCACAAATCCGCCCTCTGGAGGTTCATGGAGAACAGGGATTAGGTGGCTTCACTCACACCAAGAGAATCAGAAAGCTCATTAGTCAGGATACCCATGTGACTGGGAACCCAAAGGAAATCACGAAGCAGCATGGTCAAGATTGGTAGTGGATAGCAGTAATCAAGGGTTTGCTGGAAAAAACATTGGGTGATAGCCTGAAGGCCACTCATTGAGTTCGCACATGAAACAGAATTCAAGTGAGGGAGGACCATTTAGTAAAGCAGAGGAACTGACAGTTGGCTATCAGTTCTACAGTAAACACTCTATGCTAACAGAAGACGTGAAGGCATATCCCACGTGATCGGCAGACTTAAAACCTTTGCTGTAATAAACAGCATGCCGAAACTCCCGTACGAACTGGCACAACAAACAACAGCGCATCCATGGAACGATAGAGGTTTTCAGAGCCTAGAGGAGATCCATCCGAATCCAGGGCAGAGGAACTAACGAAGCGGGAGGGGGTGTTTGGGACAGAACAAGGGAACAGGACTTAGAGAGAAGATGGAAATCAAAGTGGAGTGAAGTGAGGCGGAGGCCAGCTGGTAATTTCATTCAAGGACAGGCAGTGGGTGGAAGACGTTACAGGGCCACGGTAAGTATGGAATACGAGGGATAAGCAGGGAAAGGGCATTTAGCAATAGCATTGGAAAACAAGAGCTGGGACCACCCAACAAAAAGAGGCAGATCACAGAATCTGAAGACTATTGATATGGCTAATGCAAAAGCATCAGTAGCCAAATGGATACCACGACGCTAGACTGGGTCCAAGTGGAGTAGTGTGGAACTGGCAGCTGAGCCATAAACTTTACAACCTTAGTGCAGACGGAACAGAACTAAGGCCTGATAAAGGCAGAGAAGGGCGAATGATCTGCGCACCAAGAGATATGGTCCAAAAAGTGAAAGACTGAGTTTATGGGAACAGCTAATCTTCCAGAGGAGGACATGGGGCAAAAAAGTAAACTTGTTAGCAAAAAGATGACCCAATAAATGGAACTGGGAGACGACTGTCATGCGTTAGGTGTTGAGCTAGAGCTCTGGATCAGGATGAACAGTAGCACAGCAACAGCAATGCACCACCCCAGAAATAACTGGGGAGAATCAATGGTCCAAATGACTAATCACTATGGGACTTAACATCTGAGATCGTCAGTCCCCTATACTTACACTACTAGCCATTGAAATTGCTACACCACGAAGATGACGTGCTACAGACGCGAAATTTAACAGACAGGAAGAACATGCTCTGATATGCAAATGATTAGCTTCTCAGAGCATTCACACAAGGATGGCGACACCGACAACGTGCTGACATGAGGAAAGTTCCCAACGTCGTTGACATGCCTCGTGTAAGGCGCAGAAATGCGTTCCATCACGTTTCCGACTTTGATAAAGGTCAGATTGTAGCTTACCGCGATTTGCGGTTTATCATATCGCGACATTGCTGCTCGCGTTGGTCGAGACCCAATGACTGTTAGCAGAATATGGAATCGGTGGGTTCAGGAGGGTAATACGGAACGCCGTGCTGCATCCCAACGGGCTCGTATCACTAGCAGTCGAAATGACAGGCATCTTATCCGCATGGCTGTAACGGATCGTGCAGCAACGTCTCGATCCCTGAATTAACAGAGGGGGCGTTCGCAAGACGACAACCATCTGTACGAACAGTTTGACGTCGTTTGCAGCAGCATGAACTATTAGCTCTGAGACCACGGCTGCGGTTCCCTTGACGCTGCATCACAGACAGGAGCGCCTGCGATGGTGTACTCAACTACGAACCTGGGTGTACACATGGCAAAACGTCATTTTTTCGGATGAATCCAGGTTCTGTTTACAGCATCATTATGGTTGCATCCGTGTTTGCCGACATTGCGGTGAACGCACATTCGAAGCCTGTGTTCGTTATCGCCATTCTGGCATCTCACCCGGTGTGATGGTATGGGGTGCCATTGGTTACACGTCTCCGTCACCTCTTGTTCGTATTGACGGTACTTTTAACAGTGGACGTTACATTTCAGATGTGTTACGACCCGTGGCTCTACCCTTAATTCTATCCCTGCGAAACCTACATTTCAGCAGGATAATGCACGACCGCATGTTGCAGGTCGTGTACGGGCGGGCCTTTCTGGATACAGAAAATGTTCGACTGATGCGCTGGCCAGCACATTCTCCAGATCTCTCACGAACTGAAAACGTCTGATCAATGGTGGCCGAGCAACTGGCTCGTCACAATACGCCAGTCACTACTCTTGATGAACTGTGGTATCGTGTTGAAGCTGAATGGGCAGCTGTACCTGTACACGCCATACAAGCTCTGGTTGATTAAATGGCCAGGCGTATCAAGGCCATTATTACGGCCAGTAGTAGTGCTGGGTATTGATTCCTCGGGATCTATGCCCCCAAACTGGGTGAAAATGTAATCACATATCAGTTCTAGTATATTATTTTTGTCCAATGAATACCCGTTTATCATCTGCATTTCTTCTTGGTGTTGCAATTTTAATGACCAGTAGTGTGGAACTACTTAAACCTAACTAACCTAAAGACACCACACACATCCATGTCCAAGGCAGGATTCGAACCTGCTGCCGTCGCAGCAGCGCGGTTCCGGACTGAAGCGCCTAGAACCGCTCGGCCACAACGGCCGGCTGGGGAGAATCGGACGCTATGAGAGCATCGACGCAAAAGCGCGCCAGATAGCTCCAGCTGTCGCTCCTCAAAGGCCACTGCGTGGGAGCTACCCAAGATACAGAAATTAAATGTCCTTCGCCGTGTTGCCAGGACGGATAAAAAGCAAAACGCAGTCGACAGCCCACGCGTCGTTCGCTAAAACGGACGGTAAGTCGGACGACAAACTCAAGCGGGAACGTAAACGGTTAAAAGATTGATATTCCATCAGGAAATGGCGGACAGTTAAAACCTGGGCGCAATGTACACAAACTGGTGGAGGAGTTACACTTAATTAGTGATGGCTAAAAAGGCAGTGCCCAGTACGCAACCTAGTCGTTAAATCGGGTAATCTGTCTTGAACCCTCGTGTGGTGAAGAAAGCAGTTCCTTCGAGACCAGGATGCCGAATGTTACGTGTGACTTTCTTTTAGCAGACTTTAACGTTTTAATGCTGGTATGAATGATTTTACAGTAGCAGATAGGCTGCAGCGAAAGATGATGATTAGTTGCAGCTTTCGAAGTCCTGTTGATCACGTTAATCCCAGAGGGATTGCTGTGCGAAGAAATTTAACTGAAGGTTATTCCAGTGTAAATAAACTGTGTGAACTAACGTGGATGTGTGTTTCTGTCTCATATCCATTGCTGTTGTCCCTCAATTGTTTTTTTGCATGAAATTGTGGACGACGTGACATGAAGCCAGCAGGAGGTTAAGTGGAGACATGGCGTTGTGTACTGGCAGTTAAGTGGTTAGAGCTTGAAACTTCCGAGCGCAGCTGGATTAAAACACGACACATATTAGACCTGACATTTTAACCTTATTTCCGTGTTAAAGTAAGGTCGGCCAACTATATCTACAGCTATTTCACTAACGTCGTAGTGCACAGAATTTATCTGGGTCCACCGATTAACAGTTCACTCTCCGACAATTGCGCAATGAACGTTAAGTTGCGGTATCGTGCGCCTTCTGACGTCTTGGATCGCGTGAGTAGTAGCCATGAGTGGTGGATTATGAAGTCACATAGCCAGATCACGTTTGCTTAACTTTAAACCACCTTGTTGCAACTGGCCTACTGGTGTGGTTTATGATTTGCAAGAGCAAAGTCACTGCACTTACCTGGAACTACACTGTCCAGTCACAGAAACGTGACCACCTGTCAAAAGCGTGAGTAGCTTTTGCAGGGCGGACAGCTGCGTGACGTGCAGGAAAAATGGTCAGTAATATTCTGAAAGGTACCAAAAAGGTTGTGGAGCCATGCCGTCTCCAGCTGTTGCTCCGCTCAGAATCCATGGCATCAATATCTATATCGAAATGGTCCCCATAGATTCTCGATTGGGTTTAAATCCGAGGAGTTTGATACCCTGTGGCGGGGGGGGGGGGGGTTCGGTCAACTCATCTTTATGCTCTTCGAACCACGCGAGCTGTGTGAAATTTGCGTTGTCCTGCTCGTAGACGCATTCTTGCTGAGGAAAAACAAGTTGCAGTAAGGGCGGACTTAGTCCCCACGAATAGATGCATACTTGTGTTCCCGGACTATAACGGGCCCTCCTCCGACGTAGACCCTTCCGACGATTGTTGCGCGTGTTTGCTTTTAGACGTTTCACGTCCTACACGCAAACGGGCATCTTTCCGATGAAGAATAGAAAATGATTCATCTGAGAAGGCCGACTGCCGCCACTCAGTTGATGTCCAGTTGAGATACTGGCGTGCAGATTCCAGCCTTTGTTGTCGATGAACAGTATTCGTCATGTGTGCATGAACTAGACACATTAGCTCTCCATACGCAGCAACGTTCGCTAAACGGTCGTTGAGGAGACACTTGTTAGCCCCTTGGTTTATCTGGGCGGTCACCTTGTAAGGTGGCTTCCGCACCTTACAAGAACTCATCCACATACTTTGCGTTGCTCTACAAACACAATTAGGTATCAAGTAATAGGTTGTACATCGTATATATGAACATATAAAGAAGTCTGTCATGTACGCCTAAAAAATACGAGGGCATTTCGAAAAGTAAATATACAATGTCTCGCAGTCGTTAAATAGAACATTTATTTACAAAACGTCGGTTACACCTTATTAACTGGATTATTTGTTATTTTTCGACATAATCACCCCCATTATCCAAATATTTGTTAAGTCAGTGCACAATCTTTTGTATCCCACAGTCATAGAAGGTATCCGCCTGTTGTTGGAACCACATTTCAGCTTCATCTTTGATCTCTTCATCGTTGTGGAATGATTTTCCACCAAGATGTGACTTCAGGTAACGGAAGACATGGAAGTCGGTGCGCGCAAGGTCCGGGCTGTATGGCGGATGGTCCAATACGTCCCATTTGAAGTGTTTGAGAAGTGCTTTGGTTACGAGCGCTGTGTGGGGCCGAGCGTTGTCATGGAGCAAGCGGACTCAATTTGTCAGCATTCCCCTGCGTTTGTATTGAATTGCCCTTCGAAGACGTTTCAAAGTCTGGCAATATGCAGCAGGATTAATTGTCGTTCCAGGAGGCATAAATTCCAACAGAAGGATGCCTTGTCTGTCCCAAAAACCAGAACCCACGATTTTCTTCGCTGAAATCGACGTTTTGCATTTCTTGGCTTTTTGTGAATTCGAATGGCGCCATTGCATTGATTGTTGCTTGGATTCAGGAGTATGGTGATAAACCCACGTCTCGTCACCTGTCACAATGTGATCAAGGAAATCATCACCTGCTTCAGCATTGCGTGCGAGGAAGTCGAGTGCAAAGCCCATCCTTTTCTTTGTCTGTTCTTCCGTTAACAGTTTTGGAACCCATCGCGCACACAATTTCCTGTACCCTGTAACTCGACAGTCACAACTTCATAGAGAGTTGTCATTGACACGTCCGGTATGATCTGAAGCAATTCTTTCAATGAGAGACTTGTGTTCGAATGAATTGCTTCCTCCGTTCTCCGTAAAAGGGCATCAGAGATCACAGATGGCCGACCTGTTCTTTGTTCATGAACATCGGTCCTACCTTCAAAGAAATGACGACACCATTTCGTTACATTTTGTCGATTCATAATGTTCCCATAAACAGAAACAATTTCTTTGTGAATATCCATTGGTCGCTGACCTTTTGCATGAAAAAACCTATGACGGAGCACACTTCGCATTTGGCGGGATTCAGAATTGGGGCAGCCATTTTAAATACGACCTACTCCAACCAGAAGCAACGTTCAACTGCCGAACGACCGCGAGGAGAAATCTAACGGTTCAAGGTTAACATCAGTGTTACGAACTTGCTCGCCAAAACTCTTCTGTTCCTCTGACGTAGGTGTATCTTCCCGAAGTACCCTCTTAATTGTCAAGGCTTATTGCATGAAAGGTGATGGAGCGTCTTTATTATCAGAACGGCGTAATGAATAATTGTCTATACTAGTAGAGGTTGGAACGCCAGTGGAGATGAAACTGCAGGCAGAACGCAGGCTCTGGGTGGAAGGCCCGCACAGGTGTTGGTCCTGCTTAAAAACAGGAAGTAGCTAGACGGACGTTGCGGCACCTGAGCTCTGGAGCACAAAAGGGTGACAGCCAGCCGCTATTGTAGCAGGACCGGAAGGATAACCAGGGGCTCTGCAAATCTTGAACGCACGTGAGAGGAACGAAGAAGCGGCACCTCGGGAACCACGCAGGCTCGGTTATTTCCAAGGACTTTTACTCAGAAGCGTACCATTGTATGAGTATAGGTTTTTCCTCGCAAATTTTCCGCGCTGGACGACAAAAGACTAAAATATGTTGCTCGGCAGTCTGAAGAATCTGTAGAGAGGGAGAACATTCCGTGGTTTCGGGAATGTGATTCGTTTTTGGAGTAACGAGGGTGAGGAGCCGAGCCTTGCTGGAAAGCCAGTGGTGGAGAGACGAGGTCTTCTGCTGTGAGCACCCGTGTGTGGCGGTCGCTAGGTATCAGCTTTGTTGGCACAGACGGGCTTGCTGTCTTTGCTCTCAGGAGAGTTTATAGTTAGAAAAGTTAGGCACTGCACTGTTGCAAACATATACGATTCTGGACCTCGCCTACCGGTTGGAAATCGTCGTTGAGTACGCAGCGTTCAGTACTACTTCTGCCTACACTTACGTTGAGACATTATCTTAACTCCGTCCTTGTGGCTGGGAGTTCGCGTTTCCCGTCTGTAGAACACAGAGAGCAGAAGAGAGTATTAGAGTATATTAGTCAGGGGACCGCCTTCTCCTGTCCTAGTGATTGAAAGAGTTTAGTTGTGGCTGTAGTTCTTCCATCGTCGCAGACGAATACGAGAAGCACCACTTCGACGCCCCGGACGCAGTACATACGGTGATATCGCAAATTGCTTCGGCTTATTAGGGCTATAAAAGCTAAACAGCTGTGATCACGTTAGTTTATTTCCAAAGAGGTTCCACACCACCGTAGCTCATCTTTGAAAGTAGTGTCTTCTAGTGTTTGGTACGCACGTGATGTCAGTCATTTCGCGTTATTGATATTAGATTGCGGAGTCATAAGGGGCTGAGTTGGGCAATTGATTAATAATTTAAGTTAGGAAATATATAAAATATAGAAAATTGTACTTAAAGGGATGATTTTAATCTATAATAAATATATATTGAATAACAACGTTAATCATTTTGTAGTATTAGTTGTTTAGATTGTAATTTATATACAGGGTGTTACAAAAATGTACTGCCAAACTTTCAGGAAACATTCCTCACACAAAAAGTAGGAAAATATGTTATGTGGACATGTGTCCGGAAACGCTTACTTTCCGTGTTAGAGCTCATTTTATTACTTCTCTTCAAATCACATTAAACGTGGAATGGAAACACACAGCAACAGAACGTATCAGCGTGACTTCAAACACTTTGTTACAGGAAATGTTCAAAATGTCCTACGTTAGCGAGGATACATGCATCCACCCTCCGTCGCATGGAATCCCTGATGCGCTGATGCAGCCCTGGAGAATGGCGTATTGTATCACAGCCGTCCACAATACGAGCATGAAGAGTCTCTACATTTGGTACCGGGGTTGCGTAGACAAGAGCTTTCAAATGCCCCCATAAATGAAAGTCAAGAGGGTTGAGGTCAGGAGAGCGTGGAGGCCATGGAATTGGTCCGCCTCTACCAATCAATCGGTCACCGAATCTGTTGTTGAGAAGCGTACGAACACTTCGACTGAAATGTGCACGAGCTCCGTCGCGCATGAACCACATGTGTCGTACTTGTAAAGGCACATGTTCTAGCAGCACAGGTAGAGTATCCCGTATGGAATCATGATAAAAAAATGGTTCAAATGGGTGAGCACTATGGGACTCAACATCTGTGGTCATCAGTCCCCTAGAACTTAGAGCTACTAAAACCTAACTAACCCAAGGACATCACACACATCCATGCACGAGGCAGGATTCCAACCTGCGACCGTAGCGGTCACGCGGTTCCCGACTGACGCGCCTAGAACCGCACGGCCACACCGGCCGGCCATGGGGCCCAATCAAGACATCAACAATGCCTGCCCAAACGTTCACAGAAAATCGGTGTTGATGGCGTGATTGCACAATTGCGTGCGGATTCTCGTCAGCCCACACATGTTGATTGTGAAAATTTACATTTTGATCACGTTGGAATGAAGCCTAATCCGTAAAGAGAACATGTGCACTGAAATGAGGACTGACACACTGTTGGATGAACCATTTGCAGAAGTGTACCCGTGGAGGCCAGTCAGCTGCTGATAGTGCCTGCACACGCTGTACATGGTACGGAAACAACTGGTTCTCCCGTAGTTTCTCCATACAGTGACGTGGTCAACGTTACCTTGTACAGCAGTAACTTCTCTGACGCTGTCATTAGGGTTATCGTCAACTGCAGGAAGAATTGCCTCATCCACTGCAGGTGTCCTCGTCGTTCTAGGTCTACCCCAGTCGCGAGTCATAGGCTGGAATGTTCCTTGCTCCGTAAGACGCCGATCAATTGCTTCGAACGTCTTCCTGTCAGGACACCTTCCTTCTGGAAATCTGTCTCGATACAAACGTACCGCGCCACGGCTATTGCCCAGTGCTAATCCATACATGAAATGGACATCTGCCAACTCCGCATTTGTAAACATTGCACTGACTGCAAAACCACGTTCGTGATGAACACTAACCTGTTGATGCTACGTACTATGTGCTTCATGCTAGTACTTAGAGCAATGAATCGTATGTCAACACAAGCACCTTAGTCAACATTACCTTCCTTCAAATGGGCCAACTGGCGGTGAATCGAGGAAGTGCAGTACATACTGACGAAACTAAAATGAGCTCTAACATGGAAATTAAGCGCTTCCGGACATGTGTCCACATCTTTTCGTTATTTGTGTGTGAGGAATGTTTCCTGAAAGTTTGGCCGTACCTTTTTGTAACACCCTGTTTAAAAAGAGATGAAGAGATCATAAGATCTGCTTCAGGGGTAGTCAGACAGGGCCAAATCATCATTTCAGTGTTTATTATTTTCCGTTGCGGACATTCATTTTACACCCGCCTGGAGTAGCATCTTTGAAGTTGCTTAACAGTTGCACCTCTATTCGGCCGTACAGGACTACGCAGCCGCCATTCACCTCTACCATCTATGGCCCGTGGTGCTCCACATTTGTCTCGGCGCTGGTTTTGGATAGCGCGATGTTGCCATGCACGGTATGCTTTAACCATAGCGTTACGCAAACGGTTTGCAAATCTACTCGTTTTGGAAATGCTTCCACCCGTGGATCTAAAGCCAATGATTATGCCCCTTTCGACATCAGATATATCGCTCAGTTTTCGAATTTACGACGACAGCACTGTTTTCCCCGTCCCCCGACATGCTTTATATACCCTGCACTGCTAGTACTGCCACCTGTCATCTGAGTGGTGACTGCCCGTTGATGTCGAATATAGGCAATGTTCACAATGTGACTGGACTGTATATTATTCTAACCTTTTTATACTGAAAGTAAGACGCCCATTTAGTGACCCAAGACCTAAGTTCCGTTGAGGGGTGAGAAATTTACAGTATGTCCGTATCGAAGAATCGAAAATTGTTTGCAATATTAAGATTCAAGCAATAATACACTACTGGCCATTAAAATTGCTACACCAAGAAGAAATGCAGATGTTAAACGGGTATTCATTGGACAAATGTGTTATACTAGAACTGACATGTGATTACATTTTCACGCAATTTCGGTGCATGGATCCTGAGAAATCAGTACCCAGAACAACCACCTGTAGCCGTAATAACGGACTTGATACGCCTGGCCATTGAGTCAAACAAACCTTTGATGGTGTGTAAAGGTACAGCTGCCCATGCAGCTTCATCACGATACCACAGTTTATCAAGAGTAGTGACTGGCGTACTGTGACGAGCCAGTTGCTCGGCCACCATTGACCAGACGTTTTCAGTTGGTGAGAGATCTGGAGAATGTGCTGGCCAGGGCAACAGTCTAAAATTTTCTGTATCCAGAAAGGCCCGTACAGTACCTGCAACATGCGGTCGTGCATTATCCTGCTGAAATGTAGGGCTTCACAGGGATCGAATGAAGGGTAGAGCCACAGGTCGTAACACATCTGAAATGTAACGTTCACTGTTCAAAGTGCCGTCAGTGCGAGCAAGAGGTGACAGACGTATAACCAATGGCACCCCATACATACCATCAAGCCGCGCGATGCGACAGTGTGGCGATGACGAATACACGCTTCCAATGTGCGTTCACCGCGATGTCGCCAAACATGGATGCGACCATCATGATGCTATAAACAGAAACTGGATTCATCCGAAAAAAATGGCTTTTGCCATTCGTGCACCCAGGTTCGTCGTTGAGTACACAATCGCAGGCGCTCCTGTCTGTGATGCAGCGTCAAGGGTAACCGCAGCCATGGTCTCCGAGCTGATAGTCCATGCTGCTGCAAACGTCGGCGAACTGTTCGTGCAGATGGATGATGCCTTGCAAACGTCCCCATCTGTTGACTCAGGGATCGAGACGTAGCTGCACGATCCGTTACAGCCATGAGGATGAGATGTCTGTCATCTCGATCGCTAATGATACTAGGCCGTTGGGATCTAGCACGGCGTTCTGTGTTACCCTCCTGAACGCACCGATTCCATATTCTGCTAACAGTCATTGTATCTTGACCAACGCGAGCAGCAATGTCGCGATACGATAAACCGCAATCACGGTAGGCTACAATCTGACCTATATCAAAGTCGGAAACGTGATTGTACGCATTTCTCCTCCTTACACGAGGCATGACAACAACGTTTTACAAGAAACGCCGGTCAACTGCTGTTTGTGTATGAGAAATCGGTTGGAAACTTTCCACATGTCAGCACGCTGTAGGTGTCGCCACCGGCGCCGACCTTGTGTGAATGCTCTGAAAAGCATTTCACAATATCTTCTTCCTGTCGGTTAAATTTCGCGTCTGTACCACGTCATCTTCGTGGTGTAGCAATTTTAATGGCCAGTAGTGTATTTCCACCTGTATTCACTAAATGATACCATTTGATGCTTCGCGAAAGGTCACCGAAGGAAGTTGGAATTTTCTAACAGACCAATCCTGTCAGCCGTACTTTGTCTCGAGCGCGAAATACTTTTTTACGAAGGAAACGCTCTTATCAAGTGAGCTATCCGGGCACGACCCATGAACATGTCTTGACAACTTCATATCCCATGCTACCTCTCCCTTCCTTTTCAAACTTCACGTATCCTCTACTGCATGTCTTTCTGCATTTCCAGTTCTTTCTTCTGTTCTAGTTAGATATTGATTTCAACAATTCTAGCTTTTCGTTACACGTTTACTTCAGTAAGCACGAAGTCATTACTCAGAAGATTATCTAAATACAGTTACAGACGCAACAAAATAGGAGTCGTGCAAGGAAGAGAATTTTGACAGCAGCCTAAACTTCCCGAGTGTTAAGTCCGAAAATGGGTCAAGCAGTGTACGTATTATGTGCTTCCATTCACGTCAGGCCATGATGGATGAAGCCAGAGAAACTGGAGGTCATGTGGACCTTCACCGACAGTCATTCTTCCCGCCCTCCTTTACTGAAAGGAACAAAACATGGAAGATCGATAGTACTGCCAGAAGTATCATCCACGACACTTTGCAAGACGGTTCAGGATGTATTATCTGCAGACGTCCAGTAACAGTTCACTGATCGACGTGTGGAAGTACATTCTCTATTGGTAACCATAAAAAGTCAATTTATCTCGTCCCACTTTCAAGAAATGTTGGACATTTAGTGAGATTTGCCATTTGATACCCACGGAAATTAAGTCTTTAGCGCAAGCATGAAGTCAGAAACCAAGTGTGGTAGGATAATTCATGTCAGAAGCTAAGAACCGATTCCCCCCTGTCAAGGTGAACACAGCCCTGCTTCCTGTCTGAATCCATTCGCATGCAGTACAACTATCGACGTCAGTAACCGCGAAATTGTCGAGTTCAGCGTCATGAATATGGTGCTAGGAATCTGAGGGCAGTGTTCTGAGCACCGCGGGAAACGAACAGCCTTACTGTGGCTGAAATCAGATCCGTAGCGAGCGCGGAGACTGTTTTACTAAACGGCCCATCTCTCCCCATCCCGCCCCGCATCTCGTGGCAGAGGTAGCATTTAAAAAAGAGGCTGTACTGTCACACATGAGAACTGGTTTCCTAGCCGTTGAGAGTTCTTCACGCATCTTGCTCGCTAGCGCAACTGCTTCATTTTCACTGAGGGTGCAATAAAAAACCATGGTGCCAATAATACTTCCCCATTTTTACAAGCGCATTATGGATGTGTTCCCGTATTGAGAAATACTCGTGATGTGAATTAGCTGCAGGGCTCAAGAGGCGACCGACTGGAACAGTTCCAGCAACGCGACTGGGATGATGAACTGGTTGTCAGCGTGTCAGCGGAGCATGCGGTAGCTGCGTCTTCTGACATTAGTGCATCTGATCGTGGGAACATCGTGGTTGCTTACGCTCCGACGTCGTGCTGCAACGCTGCGTACTGTGAGTGCCTCCATTTGCAGCAAAGAGCAGCTGTCAAACTTTTTGATTGCGCTCGCTGTCAAAATTAAAGAATCGTCAACAACAATGTCATTCAGAAGTAACCCTCTGCTAGAGGCAACGAAACCTACAGCGTCACACATGCTGTCTAATATAATTTCGTATAAAATGTGTAGCATAATAAGCGGAGGTATCACAGATTATTAACGTATAAATTCCAATTTTCGATGAGGCATACAAAGTCTCAAAAGGCTCTGGGCTGAAAATGGGAAATGGGGAAATAATAGGCCGACTGAAGGAAACAGTTTTAAGCAAATGCGTAGCTAACCGACAGTGTTCAAATTTGCCCAGTTGGTAGGTGAGGTAACGCCGTTTTGCATTATTACGAAGAGTGCTTGAAGCGACCCCATGCCACGATTTATAGGTCCTGCGGCCACTCTTCATAAGTTGAACGGAAAGAAAGTATTTTCTACGTCTTCATAGGGAGTAAGCTCAAGATCCCTCATGAAACTTCAACAAACATTGCCGGTATCGCGTGCATAGACTCGCACGTCTCAACAGAGACGACATGTTTATAAGGAGGATCTACCGGAAGTGAAAGTGTGTGACGTTACAGTGCTGCAGTTTGAGGTTATCAGCGCATTGGAGTATTTGACTACAGGTAGGTAGTTGCATTCAGATGCAAGCCTAAACTGTTATGATATAATCTGGGAAAGACAGTTGTCGCTTGCCGATGAACTGTGAGGGTCGAAGGGGGGGCGGGGGGTGGGGGGGGCACGTAGAGGTAAGATGATTGGGTACCGACAGTGCCCGAGCTATAAGCTGTAGGGAGTTAGCATGTGAAATTACTTCAAATAGTATTATTTTGCTGCATATGCATGTCAAGCTTGTAGAATCTCTTATATCGATCCCAGAAATATGAGCTAACGATTTTTCTCCTACCCTCTCCCCCCGGTTTTGAGATATTAATTGTTTATGTGATGTGACCAGCAGGAATCACTCCCTCACGTCTTCACCAGACTCCAAAACTGCGACACCCCCCCCCCCCCCCCCCCCACGCCCCTTTCCCTAGTCTTCCAAGCAAGGACTAGTTATAAATACGGAGAAAAATTTATGCTCATCCACTGAAAAACATCCCGCCTGTCAATAAGGCGTTATTCAGGTACGTGGTGGAGGTGTCGCCGTACTGACGTCCAGAGTGACCGAGCAGTTATAGACGCTTGAGTCTGGAACCGCGCGACCACTACGGTCGCAGATTCGAATCCTGCCTAGGGCATGGATGTGTGTGATGTCCTTAGGTTAGGTTTAAGTAGTTCTAAGTTCTAGGGCACTAACGACGTCAGATGTTAAGTCCCATAGTGCTCAGAGCCATTTTAACCATTTGTCGCCGTACTTGACATGTTTACATGAGACGAAATGGACCCCCTGATAAGTCTACTATCTTCTCTCACGGGTGAACGAAACAAGGACCAATTATCTCACGTACACCCACTTTGCAGCTACAGCTCTGTGTCGCCAGCCTGCACGTCTTTAGAGACAATGGACTCTTTCATCGCTAGAGAACTGTATCATTTGTGTGCGGTAAAAGATTAGAATGACTCCTCAATGAGTCATCACCATCATCAGAACGAAACAGAATGCTATGCGCTACTAGATAGATGTAGACACCAATTTAACAAAAACGAATGCTAAATAATACTGCTAACCGAGACAGAAAACGGAGGATCAAACTATAAATGTACTAGCTACTTCCTAGTGGTTCTCTAGTCAGCTGCTCCTAATTAAAATTATTTTCGATTTAATCTTTCAGGAAATAATCATCTTTAAGGTCACAAGGACTTGGAGGAGCAGTTGAACGAAATGGACAGTGTCTTTAAAGGAGGATATAAGATGAACATCAACAAAAGCAAAACGAGGATAATGGGATGTAGTCGAATTAAGTCGGGTGACGCTGAGGGAATTAGATTAGGAAATGACACTTAAAATAGTAAAGGAGTTTTGCTATTTGGGGAGCAAAATAACTGATGATGGTCGAAGTAGAGAGGATATAAAATGTAGACTGGCAATGGCACCGAGCGAGGTGGCGCAGTGGTTAGCACACTGGACTCGCATCCGGGAGGGAGGCGCTTCAATCCCGTCTCCGACCATCCTGATTTAGGTTTTCCGTGATGGTTCCTTTGAAAGGGCACGGCCGATTTCCTTCCCAATCCTTCCCTAACCCGAGCTTGCACTCCGTCTCTAATGACCTCGTTGTCGACGGGACGTTAAACACTAACCACCACTACCATCACCACTGGCAATGGCAAAGAAAGCGTTTCTGAAGAAGAGAAATTTGTTAACATCGAGTATAGATTTAAGAGTCAGGAAGTCGTTTCTGAAAGTATTTGTATGGAGTTTAGCCATGTACGGAAGTGAAACATGGACGATAATTAGCTTGGACAGGAAGAGAATAGAAACTTTCGAAATGTGGTGCTACAGAAGAATGCTGAGGATTAGATGGGTAGATCACATAACTAATGAGGAGGTATTGAATAGAATTGGGGAGAAGAGGATTTTGTGGCACAACTTGACGAGAAGGAACCGGTTGGTAGGACATGTTCTAAGGCATCAAGGGATCACAAATTTAGCATTGGAGGGTAGCGTGGAGGGTAAAAATCGTAGAGGGAGATCAAGAGATGAATACACTAAGCTGATTCAGAAGGATGTAGGTTGCAGTAGGTACTGGCAGAGTAGCTTGCACAGGATAGAGTAGCATGGAGAGCTGCATGAAACCAATCTCAGGACTGAAAACCACAACAACGGTAAGGGTTACATTTCGCCATGACAATGCTCGTCCGCACACGGTGAGTTTCTACTGCTTGTCTTCGTGCTTGGCAAACCGTACATTGGCCAGCAGTTGTCAGACATCTCCCCAATTGAGGAGATTTTGAGCTTTATGCTCAGGGTCCTCGAACCATCACGGCATTTTGACGATCTAAAGTGCCAACTGGACAGGCTTGAGCACGATATCCCTCAGGACATCCAACAACTTGTAAGAGGCCCGTTACTAAGTAATTTGTTGCTAGAGCACTCGAGCAGATGTAACTTCGGTAGGTTGCTCACTCGCTGCCTGCGATATGTAAGCTACAATAGAACCACAGACCAGACAGCATTGTCGACAGCAGTAGCAGTAGCAGATCGCTGTCGAGCGGTTGGGTCAAGTCGCTCGTAGGGGGCAGTTGTCGAGTTGTATGCACTTGTGTCCTCGAGTTCTACATCTACATCCATACTCCGCAAGCCACCTGACGGTGTGCGGCGGAGGGTACCCTGAGTACCTCTATCGGTTCTCCCTTCTATTCCAGTCTCGTATTGTACGGGGAAAGAAGGATTGTCGGTATGCTTCTGTGTGGGCTCTAATCTCTCTGATTTTATCCTCATGGTCTCTTCGCGAGATATACGTAGGAGGGAGCAATATACTGCTTGACTCTTCGGTGAAGGTATGTTCTCGAAACTTCAACAAAAGCCAGTACCGAGCTACTGAGCGTCTCTCCTGCAGAGTCTTCCACTGGAGACTATCTATCATCTCCGTAACGCTTTCGCGATTACTAAATGATCCTGTAACGAAGCGCGCTGCTCTCCGTTGGATCTTCTCTATCTCTTCTATCAACCCTATCTGGTGCAGATCCCACAGTGCTGAGCAGTATTCAAGCAGTGGGCGAACAAGCGTACTGTAACCTACTTCCTTTGTTGTCGGATTGCATTTCCTTAGGATTCTTCCAATGAATCTCAGTCTGGCATCTGCTTTACCGACGATCAACTTTATATGATCATTCCATTTTAAATCATTCCTAATGCGTACTCCCAGATAATTTATGGAATTAACTGCTTCCAGTTGTTGACCTGCTATTTTGTAGCTAAATGATAAGGGATCTATCTTTTTATGTATTCGTAGCACATTACACTTGTCTACATTGAGATTCAATTGCCATTCCCTGCACCATGCGTCAATTCGCTGCAGATCCTCCTGCATTTCAGTACAATTTCCCATTGTTGCAACCTCTCGATACACCACAGCATCATCTGCAAAAAGCCTCAGTGAACTTCAGATGTCATCCACCAGGTCATTTATGTATATTGTGAATAGCAGCGGTCCTATGACACTCCCCTGCGGCACACCTGAAATCACTCTTACTTCGGAAGATTTCTCTCTATTGAGAATGACATGCTGCTTTCTGTTATCTAGGAACTCCTCAATCCAATCACACAATTGGTCTGATAGTCCATATGCTGTTACTTTGTTCATTAAACGACTGTGGGGAACTGTGTCAAACGCCTTGCGGAAGTCAAGAAACACGGCATCCACCTGTGAACCCGTGTCTCAGGCCCTCTGAGTCTCGTGGACGAATAGCGCGAGCTGGGTTTCACACGACCGTCTTTTTCGAAACCCATGCTGATTCCTACAGAGTAGATTTCCAGAAAAGACATTATACTCGAACATAATACATGTTCCAAAATTCTACAACTGATCGACGTTAGAGATATAGGTCTATAGTTCTGCGCATATGTTCGACGCCCCTTCTTGAAAATGGGGATGACCTGTGCACTTTTTAAATCCTTTGGAACGCTTCGCTCTTCTAGAGACCTACGGTACACCGCTGCAAGAAGGGGGGCAAGTTCCTTCGCGTGCTCTGTGTAAAATCGAACTGGTATCCCGTAAGGACCAGCGGCCTTTCCTCTTTTGAGCGATTTTAATTGTTTCTCTATCCCTCTGTCGTCTATTTCGATATCTACCATTTTGTCAACTGTGCGACAATCTAGAGAAGGAAGCACAGTGCAGTCTTCCTCTGTGAAACAGCTTTGGAAGAAGACATTTAGTATTTCGGCCTTTAGTCTGTCATCCTCTGTTTCAGTACCATTTTGGTCACAGAGTGTCTGGACATTTTGTTTTGATCCACCTACCGCTTTGACATAGGACCAAAATTTCTTAGGATTTTCTGCCAAGTCAGTACATAGAACTTTACTTTCGAATTCATTGAAAGCCTCTCGCATAGCCCTCCTCACACTACATTTCGCTTCGCGTAATTTTTGTTTGTCTGCAAGGCTTTGGCTGTGTTTATGTTTGCTGTGAAGTTCCCTTTTGCTTCCGCAGCAGTTTTCTAACTCGGTTGTTGTACCACGGTGGCTCTTTTCCATCTCTTACGATCTTGCTTGGCACTTACTCATCTAACGCATATTGTACGATGGTTTTGAACTTTGTCCACTGATCCTCAACACTATCTGTACTTGAGACAAAACTCTTGTGTTGAGCCGTCAGGTACTCTGTAATCTGCTTTTTGTCACTTTTGCTAAACAGAAAAATCTTCCTACCTTTTTTAATATTTCTATTTACGGCTGAAATCATCGATGCAGTAACCACTTTATGATCGCTGATTCCCTGTTCTGCATTAACTGATTCAAATAGTTCGGGTCTGTTTGTCACCAGAAGGTCTAATATGTTATCGCCACGAGTCGGTTCTCTGTTTAACTGCTCGAGGTAGTTTGCAGATAAATCAATTACAAATATTTCACTGGATTCTTTGTCCCTGCCACCCGTTATGAACGTTTGAGTCTCCCAGTCTATATCCGGCAAATTAATATCTCCACCCAGAACTATAACATGGTGGAGAAATCTACTCGAAATATTTTCCAAATTATTCTTCAGGTGCTGAGCCACAACAGCTGCTGAGCCGGGGGGCCTATAGAGACATCCAATTACCATGTCTGAGCCTGCTTTAACCGTGACCTTCACCCAAATCATTTCACAATTCGAATCTCCGTGAATTTCCTTCGATACTATTGCACTTCTTATCGCTATAAACACGCCTCCCCCTTCACTGTCCAGCCTATCTCTGCGGTATACATTCCAATCAGAGTTTAGGATTTCATTACTGTTTACGTCTGGTTTCAGCCAACTTTCTGTTCCTAGTACTATATGGGCGTTGTGACCGTTTATTAATGAGAGCAGTTCTGGGACCTTTCTATAGACGCTCCTGCAGTTTACTATTAGCACATTAATATTGTTATTCCCTGTTGCATTGTGCCTACTCCTGCCTTGCCGCGTCTCAGGAGGCGTCTTGTCGGGCCTAGGGAGGGAATTCTCTAACCTAAAAAAAACCCATGTGCACTCCACACGTATCCGCTACCCTCGTAGCCGCTTCCGGCGTATAGTGCACGCCTGACCTATTCAGGGGGACCCTACATTTCTCCATTCGATAGCGGAGGTCGAGAAATTTTGCACCCCAGCTCTCCGCAGAATCGTCTGAGCCTCTGGTTTAAGCCTTCCACTCGGCTCCAAACCAGAGGACCGCGATCGGTTCTGGGAAAGATACTACAAATAGTTAGCTCTGAATTCACCCCGCGAGCGAGGCTTTCCGCCTTCACCTACTCCGCCAACCGCCTGTACGAACTGAGGATGACCTCTGAACCCAGACGGCAGGAGTCATTGGTGCCGACATAAGCAACAATTTGTAGTCGGGTGCACCCAGTGCTCTCTATCGCCGCCGGTAGGGCCTCCTCCACATCTCGGATGAGACCCCCCGGCAAGCAGACAGTGTGAACACTGGCCTTCTTCCCGACTTTCCGCTATTTCCCTAAGGGGCTCCATCACCCGCCTAACGTTGGAGCTCCCAACAACTAATAAACCTCTCCCCCCGTGTGCCTGCTCGGACCTTGCTGAAGGAGCAGCCACATGTCCACTCACAGGCAGAGCGGGTGATGCCACACGCCCAGCCTCCACATTGACCCTCTGCCTCACGCGCCGTGAACGCCGCTGAACCCGCCACTCCCCTTGGGGAGAGGGTGGCCCAATCGTGCCCAGTACCCGCGAAGATGTCTCGACAGCAGGGACAGTGGGTGAAGCGTGTAACACCTGGGGTGTACCTTGCGACGCACCAGACTCCCCACTGCCGCTACACTCCGAGGCAGCAGCTTGAAGACGGCTGACTGCGGCCATCAACACGCTCAGCTGTTCGCGAAGAGTGGCCAGCTCCTCCTGCGTCCGTACACAGCAGTCACACATCCTATCCATCCTAAGGAATCAATTTACTGAAGAGACTTAATCAACTTTTAACTAGACTGCTAATTCACTAAAGGCGGCTGATTATTGACTAAACTGTGATTGCTAACCACTTCTTATAGAAAACAATGAAAATAGCACTACCTGTCCCTGGACTGTATTCAAAACAAACACTAGCACTACTAGCACTATGGCTGACTAAAGGGACTCCCTCTGACTGTATTCAAAACAAACACGAAATCTATGGAATACTATTAACAGCACTCGACAATTAAAGCTTCCTAAAAGCAAAAACACACCGAAGAAGTAGTGACACACTTAAGAAAAATACAATTAATACTTAAATTAAGGTAGCTCGCTGCACAGCAGACGTGTAGCAGACGGCGGTTAGGGCGACACTGACACTACTGGCACTATGGCTGAATAAAGGATAATGCAGTCCAGTAGTGGTGTTCTGTAGCTCGTGAAGAGCAGTAGAGTTATGGAATTACCAGTGCCGGTCTTGGAGAACGATGGCGGTGCCTGCGCGATGTAGCATACAGTAAAAGGACAATATTATTGTTCTTAATTGGCGAGCGCAAACGTTAATTGCTACAACTGATTTTTGTATTATTGTTATATCAAAGTCCCCTCTAAATGTTTTCAAAAAATCTTTCAATTATCTTTCTTATGAAGATAACTTTTGACAGTGATTTATCTGAATTTAAAGTTTTTACTAATTTCTCCTATCCACAGTCATGCCGACTATCGTAAAGAAAATCAGTTTTTCATACATAACAAAATCTAGTGGCCAGCATTGCACTGGGATGTGCCAAAAAAATTTCTTACAGGAGCAGATATATACGCGTTATTCGGCGACACCATTAAGAATTTTCAGTTATTCAGAATGATTTTTCAGGGCCATGACGCAGCACTGCTGACGTCCAGATTTACCACTTTAGATTCACAGTCAATTATTGAAAGGTTACATTACGAGATTTCTTTTGAAAGCTGATATATGAGTCACATTTTTCAGGAAATTTACTTACTTTTTATTGAGAGGTTAGTCACATTATTGCGAGGTTACGGAATTTATCTGTTAGGGGGTTACAAACTCTACCAATAGCAAATCGAATAACTGCTTGCATCAGGGCTAGAGAGGAACCAACGCGTTATTCACTTGCTCAATTTGGGATGCTCTCTTTTTTCTTCCTCTCGAATAAATCATGCAATTTTTCTGAACAGTGCTCGTTTGTTTGTCTGTACACGCACACCGCGCCTACTGATTCCTGTCGCACTCGGACAATTTCTTCGTTTGTGTGTGTGTGTGTGTGTGTGTGTGTGTGTGTGTGTGTGTGTGTGTGTGTGTGTGTGTGTGTTCTTAGATTGTGCCAAGGACTTGTATAACCCATGCCACGGAGAAAAGCTGCTATATTGCGTCTCACAGTTGGACCGATACGCTATTAAGCAGCAAGTCATGATGTTCTGGTTCATCAGTGGATCTGTAGTTTCGAAATAAATGTTATGTAGTTATGTAGTCATTTCTAAAGGAATAATCCAACCTATAAATACTGTGATGGACTATCAAATCTACGTAAGCCATCTTTTTACAAACAGGGACAGGGATAAGTCATGCAGCGACTAAAATTTATATGACTTGCATAATGATTGAAAGTCTAACAAGTAATGAACTTTCTTAACGAACATGATAGTCCAAACGCAAATAGCTGCTAGCAAATATTTATTCACAACCGGTTCAGATGTCAAGATAAATTGTAGGTATCTTAAGGTAATTTAAAGCAGCTTATATGATATTAAAATTGAGGCGTCTAACAGCATAATAAAGATTCGTTAATAGTGAAAGTAGTGATATGCATCACATCATCTGTAATAAAAAATACCAAACGCTATCTTCATTCACATATTATAGTCACATTTCAATATTCCGTGCGGAGGCGCTAAAGATGCCTGTTGATGACCTCAAGATAGAAGTGTCTGCTCTTCCGACCTTCCAAAGTATATTCTAATATTTCACCACCACCACCACCACCACCACCACCACCACCACCACCACCACCACCACGTCATATGTACGGTTCCCACAATGCTGAATAAAAATGTTTAATAATCTGAGAAACACGGAAAACAAATAACTTAGGGTCTAAATAACTGTCAGGAACTCTTGTACGAAATACAAGGAGAGTCTCTCAACATTTGCAAATTGTATCTTCACTCATATTTTCCATTTCTCTCAACGGTCTGAACTTGTGTTTATGAGAACTATTCGAAAATATAGAGGCTTGTTTCATATTATTACGATGGCCCATCTAGTCCCAACTGCAGTAAGTAATATTTTCTTGTATTACTGGAAATGCACGTTTCAAGTCCACTGTGCACGGCCCGATTAAACGTCTAGAGCTTTATGATCGATACTCAGTCGATGATAGAATCTTTCACTTAATTTCGTATCCAATGTAGACTATGCAAAGCTTAACTGTGCTTGTTAGTTTCATAGTGAACTGCAGGTGCATCATGAATGTTTTGGTAGTTCAGAACGAAGCCATACCATATGTTTCATAATACATATTGTGTCAATGGACTAATTTTGGCGTCGATGGTTTTGAAACTCATTTAAAGAAATTATACCGCTTCCCCCTCCTAAGAGTTTTCAGACACATTTTCTCACATGTTTCGGCAGGTATTTACAATTCCATTTATGCAATGTGTTTGTGTGCAGCACGCACAAGCTAACATTACTCGTGACGTCTTTCATACGGCGCTCTCTGTCGACGGAAAACGTCGGTTTGTTTGGCGTTACAAACAAAATTATTTTTTAAACGGAATACACGTCGCTGGCGGCGCAGTGTACCTGTGTATCGGAGTTTGAAGGCGATTGATATTGACTTGGCTGGGCAGTTTAATAAACAGCAATTGATTGGAGGTCCAAATGTTTTTCGTGGACTCCATCTCAACTTTACATGTGATGTACAAGCAGTGTTTGGAGGTAGTACCTGGTTGACACTTGCTGTTGTATGGGGCAATCAAGCGGATTATGGTGGCCTTTAAGCATTTCCAGATGCTAACATTCTGGGTTGGAATACATGGAGTATTGCAGAGACTACAGGACTGTTGGCTAAACAGCCTTATGGTACTCTTGTTCCAAGCATGCCATGTGTTTTGACTACGAGAAGGAAAAAGAAGTTAAATGCTGATGAGTACCTCTTTATAGACGAAAGTCGGGAGTGGCAATTGTAAAATAAAGATCAACGGTGATTGTATGATTTATTATAGAGCAATCCCAATTACTGCCTTTTTCGGTGTGGGGTCGGTCACGTCTCAGAACTTATGCTTCCCAGCTGACTGCAAACGTTCCAGTAGTACGTTTTTGTCACTGGCAACGAGCCCCGACTCTCCGATCCATCAGAATATCTTTTTCTACTGCGTTCTGAAATGCACTATAATCCATTCTGACTGTTACTCTCCACCGTACGTCGGTTATGATCAGAATTTAATTTTGGTCATCTGCACGCTTCACACATCGAAACAGGAACGTAGAATCCCAAAAACAAGAGTAGCTGTGCGCCTTACTTTGTGTGCAGGGGTGGAAGATTGCAGCCCGAAAACGGTATTCATGTTATTGATATGTATTAACAGGGCCATTAAAGCAGGAAGAATAGCCAGCACACCAACAGCCACTGAGCAGCGCTGCTGCATGATGGTTGAAGTGTACGCGGGCCAGGGCGGTGCTGCCGCTGCGGGAGTACTGGTAATTCTTCGTGCTAATCATCATCATCATCATCATCATCATCATCATCATCATCATCATCATCATCATCATCATCATCATCATCATCATCATCATCATCATCTAAGACTGATTATGCCTTTCAGCGTTCAGTCTGGAGCATAGTCCCCCTTACAAAATTCCACCATGATCCCCTATTCAGTGCTAACATTCGTGCCTCTTCTGATGTTAAGCCTATTACTTCAAAATCATTCTTAACCGAATCCAGGTACCTTCTCCTTGGTCTAGTCCCACTACTCCTACCCTCTACTGATGAACCCTTGAGTCTCTTGGGTAACCTTGCTTCTCCCATGCGTGTAACATGACCCCACCATCTAAGCCTGATCGCCCTGACTGCTAAATCTAGAGAGTTCATTCTCAGTTTTTCTTTGAATTCCTCATTGTGGACACCCTCCTGCCATTGTTCCTATCTACTAGTACCTGCAATCATCCTAGCTACTTTCATATCCGTAATCTCAACCTTATTTATAAGGTAATCTGAATTCACCCTTCGCTCCCATACGACAAAGTTGGTCGAAAGATTGAACGGTGCACAGATAACTTAGTCTTGGTACTGACTTCCTTCTTTAAGAGAGTAGATCGTAGCTGAGCACTCACTGCTTTAGCTTTGCTACACCTCGCTTCCAGTTCTTTCACTATGTTGCCATCCTGTGAGAATATGCACCCTAAATACTTGAAACCGTCCACCTGTTCTAACTTTGTTCGTCCTACTTGGCACTCAATCCGTTTGTATCTCTTTCCCACTGGCATTACTTTCGTTTTCGAGATGCTAATCTTCATACCATAGTCCTTACATTTCTAATCTAGCTCTGAAATATTACTTTGCAAACTTCGTGTTACTGTCCCTGTTAAAAACTATAGGTGAACCTAGTAATCCAGAAAATTACTTTGGGAATATTGTATTTAATGGGCACGTAGAATTCCACTTTGTTTTGAGCAAGATGAGTAAGCGAATCCTTCCGTCAACTCTGAGCGTCGCGTGAAAGATGTGATCAACAGTATTAGTTTGGACTGACTCCAGCTACATAATGCAAAAACCAATTATATATGTGTATACCCTCCTAAGGGTGGTCAAGTGCATTTTCTCTAGTGCTTCGGCGAGACATTTGTAAATTCGTCCAAAACAAATACGGCTCCTCAAGCCTTAAATGTTCAGAATCTAATTGATATTACGATAAAGCTGGAAAGGCATCTAACAGCAGTAAGGAGACGTTACGAACCATAGAAGTTTATGCTTCTCTAAAATTACATGAAAAACATTGAATTATGCCGATAACACTGATTTTTAAGTATGTAACATATTCTCGCTTATTCTCCAACAATGAAGCGTGTAGCGTTGCTCTTGGGGGGGCAAAATGAAAATTGTTATTTAATAGTTTTTTCGGAAAAATGTCGAAAAAGTTAATATTTTGGTGGGCCACTTGGCAACAGAATCAGGGATTGATTACACTATTATAATAACATACGTTGAGCATCAAACACCTGAATAAGAGAAACATTTCTGTGCATTTTTATATTCGCGATGTAGTCATACCCGGAACAACACGAAGGGACCAGAAGATTTATAGACTTTAAAAAAACTGCAACACTAAACAATTAAAAAAGCTGTTTCAGAAATAATAGGAAAACGATAATGTTCCTTCTGCCTGATGCTGCCTTCGGCCCATCAGTGTGATAGTAATTTCTGGTGATGAACTAACACAAAATAATTATCAATTAAGTAAATGAGGAGATGGAAATCATCAAGGTTAATTTACTAAAATAAGCATACTTATCTTTAACACACTTTTTAAATGCTACGTACCTTCTCATATTAAATTACAATAAATGACCCTTGTGCTTAAATACTTTATACATAACAGTCAAAATGTCCTCTTGATGCTTTGTGTTCGTAATCAGTTATAAGAAACTACATTTTTTCTGATTGGGAAAACAACATTTAGCATATTCACTCAATATTTTCACATGAAATATAAAAT
Source organism: Schistocerca gregaria (assembly GCF_023897955.1). Classification (NCBI taxonomy): domain Eukaryota; kingdom Metazoa; phylum Arthropoda; class Insecta; order Orthoptera; family Acrididae; genus Schistocerca; species Schistocerca gregaria. The sequence continues at coordinate 1,044,731,765 of NC_064920.1, read as the reverse complement.
AATGTTGCGGAACGCAGCAAGTCCGCGTCCGCCTTTCATGGAATACAAACAGTAAAAGGTGAGGCGCCAAAAGCCTCATTTGTCTTGAAACAACAGAATTATTTTTTTTATATATCATTAATCGATATATGTACATAGAGATTTACAGGCACCGCGCAAGAACGGCAAAGATAAAGAATAATATATTCTGTCGCTGCTATGCGATGGTTCATTTCTTTTACTTTACAAGTGTTCGATAACTTTAGACCATCAGGCGTGTACTATTGAGCGTATATTAATGTTTGTGAGGCGAAAATTACTAATAATACAAGCTCCGCCTTTCAATTGAAGGCGAAATTCTTATAACCATCACCACCTTTTTCGGTGTCGGGTCGGTCACGTTTCAGAACTGATGCTTCCCAGCTGACTGCAAACGTTCCACTAGCCCGTGTTTGTTGCTGGGAAGAACTTTGGTAACCAGCCCCGTTTCACCGATCCATCAGAATACAGCTTCCTACTGTGCTCTGAAATCCATTCTGACTACTGTTCTCCCCCGTACGTGTGATTTCTTCAGAATTTAATTGTGGACTTCCGCACACTTCAGACATCAGAACAGGAACGTACAACTGAAACTTTCTGACAGATTAAAACTGTGTGTCGGACCGAGACTCGAACTCGGGACCTTTGTCTTTCGCGGGCAAGTGCTGCAGGTAGAGCACCTGCCCGCGAAAGGTAAAGGTCCCGAGTTCGAGTCTCGGTCCAGCACACAGTTATAATCTGCCAGGAAGTTTCACATCAGCACACACTCCGCTGCAGAGTGAAACAATCATTCTGGAAACTTAGAATTACCGAAAGCACCGTAGCTGTGCGTCTTACTTTGTGTGCATAGTTGGATGATTGCAGTCCTGAAACGTCTTCTGCAATTCTGCTGATAACACTGGCTTGGTGGTGCATAACCATTCAATTCTGTTAGTTGGGGCGGCTTGTTTCATCCGGGAACTGCAATTTCCGCAGCTCTTTCCCAGAAGAACAGGTTTCCGATAAATAAATGTCGTGTGACTAGGGCTTCCCGTCGGGCAGACCGTTCGCCTGGTGCAAGTCTTTCGATCTGACGCCACTTCGGCGACATGCGCGTCGATGGGGATGAAATGATGATGATGATGATTAGGACAGCACAACACCCACTCCCTCAGCGGAGAAAATCTCCGACCCAGCCGGCAATCGAACCCGGGTCCGTAGGATTGACATTTTGTCGCGCTGACCACTCAGCTACCGGGGACGAACAGGTTTCCGATGACACACACTATACAAACACAGGCGAAGGTCTTTGCCGTACGAGTATTATGTGCATGCACCTGCTGTATTAGTCCACACTTACGTCACTGGTGTGGGAAGTCCAACACAACAAGCTGATGTAGAAGGCCATTCGACATTTAATCAGTCTCAGCACGATCTGCTATTTATGACCACTGACATATGAGCACTCATCCCAAACATGGCCGACTAGGGATTTCGCTTTTGCTCTCTCCCTTCGCACCCAACCCTCCAATCCCCATCCTCTACAGAAAGCGTTCCTAAACCGGAATAATATGATGGTAGAAGGATAATTCTACAATTTTAATATTCTAGATGTTTCTTGAGTGTAAGTTTATTAAATTTCATTACGGAGTGACAGCAAAACCTTAGGAAGTTTGGGAAAAAGAGAGAAATGGGAAGTAAAAAAAGAATTATTAAAAACAGCAACCAACTTCTACAATTTGGACGTACAGTGACAGCACTACCGTCTATTTTGTTTCGTATATACGCAAAAATGTATAAATTTGGATGCGACATGCTAGGATTAAATTTTGCCGCAAGTATACTTACAGCACTACATAATTAATTAGGAGACTTGATCCCTATACTACTCAGCGAGATTTTTTTTCTGTTTTGTTAGATACAGTATTAATGGAGTGTCAGAAATTTCAGTCTGAAAAGATCGCAGGCACAGTCAAAGGTATTATGTGCGCATGCTGCCACTCAATTTTGACGCTAATATTTGTTTGCAAGTTAGTCAACGTCCGTCTTTTTCTACGCACGCGCGCATTTTGTTGCCTAATTTCTTTAATTAGTTTGAAGGCAGATTCCATTTTTAAGTCATACTTGCTGCTGCCCAGCGCTGATACATTACAATTCTTAGATAGCAGTGACTCTGTTCGTACGTATTTTCAATATTTATTTCGTTAGCAATCTGAAGAGGTGGGCAAGACACAGTACATGGCTGTTAGCAATTGTGTTTCTACTCCTTTATGCGTATTTGTATCTGTATCTGTTTTCATTTCACGGTTTTTACAGGTTCATATTTGTTGAGGTCTATATGGTTCTGGCAGTTCAGACACCACGAGTAGCGTCTTTCAAAATGGTTCAAATGGCTCTGAGCAGTATGGGACTTAACATCTATGGTCATCAGTCCCCTAGAACTTAGAACTACTTAAATCTAACTAACCTAAGGACAATACACAACATCCAGTCATCACGAGGCAGAGAAAATCCCCGACCCCGCCGGGAATCGAACCCGGGAACCCGGGAGCGGGAAGCGAGATCGCTACCACACGACCACGAGCTGCGGACTAGTGTCTTTCATTCCCCCCATCATCAATCTATTCAACTGCAGCTTCCAGAAAACTTCTGCACTGCATTCATTGCCTCCGTCCAAATATCAGTGCTTAAGTGAGAACTGTACAATCTTTGAAAAAGTCGCTGGTGGTGTACTGCAGTTGTGTGCTTTCGAGACATGTTTGTAAAAATATCCCTTGGTCAACATTTTGCTTCTAATACTGAGATGACATCGATATTCAAAATCCTCGAGCTGGTATTTCGTAAATAACGAGGCTCACCTTACGTTTCTACTGCTAGCCGCCCGTAACAAACCAACACAGACCTTATTTATCGTATATTTCTGGATTTCCGCCCTAAATCTGCCATATCCCCAAGTTTCAGCGTTGTAGGTGGTTGCTTAGTAAGCTTATTACGATAGGGTCCTGATCCCATAAATAAATTGGTACATCAGACAAACCCACACATACAACGTTTTTCGGGTGACAGTAAACTACAGTTCTTGGAAATAGTTCTATGCTTTACCAGTTACAACTGAAGATCAGCTGAAAGAACCGCTTATTAGAATAGTAGTTTTTCGGAAATTAGCAGTCATAGCTGCTGCGAAATTTTGTATTTTACTGCGACGAAGACATTTTTAACTAGTAGAAGGAAAAAAATGGTGACCTAGCGCACGCTACGAAGCACGTGCTTCTTGAGCATTGGATCGATGGTTATAACGTCATATCTTGGCCTCGAAGTGCAAAGACCTCGCGGCACGAAGCACAACATGAACACGCGCAGAAGGCAATACACGAATGAACTCTTGTTGGAAATGCATGTGCCCGAACTACGATAGATTGCGATCATCCCAGACTAGATGGCTGTCCATACAAGTTGCTAAGGGTATCTATGTTGAACATTTGTTAAACTATCCGTATAGCTATGAATACTGCCACGAAACACTTGCAAATACAACTCCACTTACCACTCGAAAGCAGTTGAGTTTGAAGAAGGCGACTCCGATGGGACTATACTGAAGCATTTGTTTCTCCGCGAAGACCAACTAGACAAGCCCAAACCGTCCACTCTTTGTTAAATTTTAAGGCTCAGTTGGCGTACATAACTTAGATGTTGACATGATCTCTAAATATGATTTGTTCAATGACCATTCAAGATGATCCTTTGTTTAAATCTCTCCACCATGAACGGCTTTCCACGCCGGTCTTCAAGCAATTTTTCTATTATATTGTCTCGTTCAACTATATATCCGGACGTTCTTAAGAAGCCTCTATGTACAGATACAGTTCCAGGGAATCACATTGAAGGAAAGCACATGCGTTTTATTTGTAATAATTTTCATTGTATTTCTGATACGAACGTCTCGTTTATCCATTCTTCATTCTAATTTACAGTACAGCGTGTGGTTAAAATCATTGTTAACAAAGCTGTGAGGCCTACACTGTAAGTTTCTATATACACATACTTTCAGCATTACACATGAAAGACAGTTTTTTCTTCTTTTAGTAGTTAGTCTTCCGACTGGTCTGACTCGACACGCGACGAATTCCTCTCTTTTGCCAACCTCTTCATCTCACAGCACCTCTTACCACTAATGCCCTCTACAGAGAACGTATTATCGTTAAAATAACACTCCTAGAATCTAAGTTCTACAAAATATAATCCCGTACTACTTAGGTTTAGTACCTAATCTCATTATCAATTACAACTTAAACCATGATTCCCGAAGATTTTCAAGGTGTTTCACGAGTAATAACAGATACTTTGATCGCAGGATGGAACGAACTCGGCTACCGGGTGAGAAATGTCTTCAGATTTTAATATAAGGGCATTAAGCAGTATCAAAACTCGTGAAATGCATCAACTCTATATCTATACAGGGTGTTACAAAAATGTACTGCCAAACTTTCAGGAAACATTCCTCACACACACAGAAAGAAAATATGTCATGTGGACATGTGTCCGGAAACGCTTACTTTCCATGTTAGAGCTCATTTTATTACTTCTCTTCAAATCATATTGATCATGGAATGGAAACACACAGCAACAGAACGTACCAGCGTGACTTCAAACACTGTGTTACAGGAATGTTCAAAATGTTCTCCGTTAGCGAGGATACATCCATCCACCCTCCGTCGCATGGAATCCCTGATGCGCTGATGCAGCCCTGGAGAATGGCGTATTGTATCACAGCCGTCCACAATATGAGTACGAAGAGTCTCTACATTTGGTACCGGGGTTGCATAGACAAGAGCTTTCAAATGCCCCCATAAATGAAAGTCAAGAGGGTTGAGGTCAGGAGAGCGTGGAGGCCATGGTATTGGTCCGCCTCTACCAATCAATCTGTCACCGAATCTGTTGTTGAGAAGCGTACGAACACTTCGACTGAAATGTGCAGGAGATCCGTCGTGCGTGAACCACATGTGTCGTACTTGTAAAGGCACATGTTCTAGCAGCACATTTAGAGTATCCCGTATAAAAACATGGCAGTGAATCGAGGAAGTACAGTACATACTGACGAAACTAAAATGAGCTCTAACATGGAAATTAAGCGTTTCCGGACACATGTCCACATAACATCTTTTCTTTATTTGTGTGTGAGGAATGTTTCCTGAAAGTTTGGCCGTATCTTTTTGTAACACCCTTTCTACTCTAATGTCTCCAAAAGATGAAAAATAATAAAAAGTATGATAGTATGATATATCAAGCGAAATTGGTGACTGGTTTGATGATTTCTTGGTAGACAGGACGCAGCAAGTTGTCGTAGATGAGCAGTCCTCTATAGTTGTAGAACTAACTTCGGGTGAGCCAGGGAAGTGTGTTGAAACCCCTGCTGTTGATGATTTACGAGGACTGATCAACAAAGACATACTTATTTTCCCTGTAGCTTTCGTGATTGTTTCCTATCTGTAGCTTGTTGATAGTAATGCACTATTTTGTAGACAACCTCTGCATTTTGCATACCAAACAATGGAGGTGACACGAGAGCAGCAGTACGCGCAATTAGTATTTACGTAGCTCCAAGGATTTCAAACAAGGCCGACTTGTCCGTTCTAAGCAAGGTGTTTCGGCTTCTGCTGTGACTGAAGTCAACTTCAACACAGCTGCCGTGATTGTTCGCGAGGATCGGCGGATAACATAACGTAATTTCCGCGAAGTTATTTAGATTTTAGAAGTTCATGTGGCGATGTATTCACGATTATGCATGGTCATACCCCATATGACTCGATATGACTCGTGTTTGTGCTCGTTGGGTACTGCGTCTGTTGACACCCGAACAGAAGGCTGTGCGAATGGAAACAAAATGGTTCAAATGGCTCTGAGCACTATGAGACTTAACTTCTGAGGTCATCAAACCTAACTAACCTAAGGACATCACACACATCCATGCCCGAGGCAGGATTCGAACCTGCGACCGTAGCGGTCTCTCGGTTCCAGACTGTAGCGCTTAGAACCGAACGGCAACTCTGGCCAACGAATGGAGACAAGCCGTAAGGTATTTCGTCGCCCAAATTCATGGAAGTATTGTTTGACCACAAGTTACGAGAAACGTTCAGCCTTCGAAGAACGAAGGGCTGCACGTTCGAATAACTTCTTACCAATGTGACACTTCTTACCAATGTGACACTTCTTACCAATGTGACACTTCTTACCAATGTGACACTTCTTACCAATGTGACACTTCTTACCAATGTGACACTTCTTACCAATGTGACACTTCTTACCAATGTGACACTTCAGTAATGCTGATGCTTTTTGAACACGTATTCAACCTCTGTGAAGGGAGTTTGCCCTGGAACATGTCGAGGTCATTTGCAACACAGGACGCAGTAATATCACCAATGTGATTGGGAAAAATGACTATGCATATTCACAAATACCTATCTTTTGTAATCTTTATAGAAGAAATGCGGCTGCGACAATTGTTACAAAGTCGTAATGAGAATTCCAAGTTTTCACAACAGGATATTCTTGCAAGAATTCCCATTTATATTCCTGTAAGAAGTGTAACACAGTTCCTGAGTCTACCGAGACGACGGTTCAGTGATTAGGGCGGTGAATTTATTCCTCTTCAGTCTGAGTCTGAAGAGGGTCATACAGGGAAGAGATACTCTTCGCTGAATATGGTTGGAAGTGAAAGTTGGCCATTCATCAATTTGCGTGGGAAATTGTGTACACAAATTGTCTGCGTCTAGTGTCATTCGAAGCGAAAGTGTGGTGGCGTATGCAGCTTTTCACAGACGAACTGGAATGAATGCAGTTTCTGTATTACAAGCGAAAGTGACTGCTCACAGTCATGTTAACTCTTGGTGGTAACAATTGGTTTAAGTTACTAGGGTAATCTGAAACTGAACACAGCTTCTCTACAAATTTGTCATTATCAATCAAATGATGAAGCTGTGTCGCGAAACGTTTCGCCAGTCTCATTCATACAACTAAGTAAATTTTCTATTTGCTTACATAACATGCTAACAGATAATTATCACTTGTCCGAATAGTGGCTGCAACATGCAGCACATTCAGTAGTAGTGATTGCCAAATGTGTTGTGAAGACGTCTTACGTGGCTCTTACGGAGCACTGATAATGGAGCTATAAACTGACACCGATCTATTAAGAAATATCATAACCCAAAAATTAGTGGTCTTATTTATTTCTCATGTAGTGCCTGGTACCTGTTATTTTATAGTAGGTCGTACATTGTGCGATTTTACATATCATATAAATTCAGTTTTATTACTTATTTTTTGTTGAAAATTTTAAAAAAAGAATAAAATAAAAAAATAAAGTACAAATGCATTAGAGGTCATATTTTGTTGCCATTTCCAAATAAGCATTGGTTGGCGGATCAAGATCAATTCTTGGTGTTGTTACATCCGTCTTAACAATAGTCGTCAACCTTGATTGCATCCACGAGGCTTGGTTAAAATAGTTACTCGTCTAACACTAAAAATTAGTGCCCCATGCAATCCGCCCGCATTCGGAAAGATTCAGATATCCGACCAATGAACTCGAAAACTATTCTACTAACAGCTAACATTCTGGCTACTTCAAACTTCCACAGAAGAAACGTGGGCTAATGGTTCAAAACTACCTAGGCCAAAAGTCATCCAAAAACACTTTGCATGAACGCAAACAAATGCAGTTTATTGAATGCCACCAAGTATCTCTCTTTCAAAATATTAGATAACATTTTCGGGAAGCAGCGATCTTGTTATCTATATCAAATCAGTGAAAAACAGTTTAGATTGCGATGGTACTTCATTAAAATGACCGGTTTCGACCTATACTTAGGCCATTTTCAGATAGCATCATCAGCTGAAGTTGACGATGCGTACAATAGCTAACTGACCTCAGTCACTAAGCTGTCTGAAGACGGCTTTAGTATAGGCCGAAACCGGTCATTTTAGTAGCGTACCATTGCGATCTACATTTTTTTCACTTATTTTATCTCTCTTATCAGGAATTACATCCAGTTAGCCTAATAGTTCATTTCATACGGTACGTCTACCAACCATTCATTCGCGCTGCATCGCAAAACGTACGTACAGTGGTAAGAAATTGATGAGAATTCCAGAAACGCGAGAGAACGCACAAATTTCTATAAGCTTTCTGTACTACACTGAAGTGTTAAATAAACTGGTACACCTGTCTAATTTCGTATAGGGCCCCGGCGAGCAGGCACAAGTGTCGCAACACGACGTGGCATGGACTAGACGAATGTAGTAGCGCTGGAGGGAAGTGACACTGCAAATCCTGCAGGACTCTCCATGAACCCGTACGAGTATGAGGGTTTGGAGGCGTCTTCTGAACAGCACGTTGCAAGGTATCCTAGATATGAATAATAAATGAAAAGCACCAGATTGCTTTTGTTTTACAATATTACTTTTATTGTTAACCGGTTTTCGGCTTGCAAGAGGCTAAGGCCTTTTAAGCCGAAAACCCGTTAACGATAAAAGTAATATTGTGAAACGAAAGCAAACTGGTGCTTTTCATTTATTATAATGTTGTTCTACCAAGAACCGACGGAAGATTCTGTTAACATGCTCACTAATATTCATGTCTGGGGAGTTTGGTGGCCAACGGAAGCGTTAAAACGGTTTTCCTGGAGCCACTATGTAGCAATTCAGGATGTGTGGGATGTCGCACTGTCCTGCTGGACTTAACCAAGTCCGCCGGAATGCACAATGGACATGAAAGGATGCAGGAAGTATCAAGGATCCCGTATCATTCCAACTGCACACGCTCCACACCAATACAGAGCCTCCACCAGCTTAGAACAGTGCTCAGCTGACATGCAGGGTCCATGGATTCACGAGGTTGGCTCCATACCCCACACACGTCCATCCGTTTGACACAATTTGAACCGAGAATTGTCCAACTAGGCAACATGTTTCCAGTGATCAACAGTTCACTGTCGGTGTTGATGGGCTCAAGTGAGTCATCAGGGACACATGAGTGGGCCTTCAACTCTTGAAAGCCCAGATCGATAATGTTTCGTTGAATGGTTTGCACTTGTTGACGGCCCACTATTGAGATCTGCAGCAATCCGCGGAAGGGTTGCACTTTTATCACGTGATTCAGTCGTTATTGGTCCCGTTCTTGTAGCATCTTTCTCTGGCCGCAGAAATGTCGGAGATTTGATGTTTTGCGAGCTTCCTGATATTCACGGTACACTCGTGGTCGAATGGGAAACTGTTCACTTCATCGCTACCCCGGAGATGCTGAATCCGATCATTCGTCCGGTGACTATAACACCGCATTCACTTACTTAAATCTTGATAACCTACCATTGTAGCAGCAGTAACCGTTTCAACAACTGCTCGAGACACTTGTTGTCTTACATAGGCGTTGCCGACCGCAGCGTCGTATTCTGCCTGTTTACATACCATTGTATTTGAATACGCATGCCTATACCAGTTTCTTTGGCGCTTCAGTGTAGATTACTGAGGATCACTAACTCCTCACCTCGAGGACCATAAGATTACAAAAAAATAACACTTCCGCCATAGGAAGTCCCCAGTTTGCCTTCTACAGGTATCAGTATTTCCAGCTCACTCATCGATATCGCGAGCTCCGGAAAACTCACCGAACTGTTTGAACATGGAGGTTTTTGTGTCAGTCAGGCCTGAGGTGGTCACCGACCCGGCCGGACAGTCTTGCGCTTTATCTAGCCGCTTCCGGGATTCAGGGAGGCGAACTGGGCCAGCGGATCTGGTCACGACGACCAGTGCGCCGCCCAGCCTGGATGAGATTTTTAAGCGGTTTCGCACATCCGACTAGGTGAATACTGGGCTGGTACCCATATGCCCCGCAGTTAACACGATTTATAAACATTTTGAATAAGTATTTGTAGCGATTATACGTTTGTTTGAAGTTCTCTGATAATTTCTTCCTTTCTTAAGGCCTTTGTTCCGCTTGACCCAAGGTCGGCCGTGTTACTATGGATTTGGCAGTGTTAGTTCGAGAGGGTGGTCAGATGCCGTTCCTGCCACCACCCCGAACTCCCTGGGACGGAAGTAGTGTACTACAGCTGTTTGCGTCTAGTGTAAGCCATGGAATAGTGCGAAAGATTTCAGATGTCTATGAGTCGTGTAACTGAGGCGGAACGTGGGGACCAGCCCGGTATTCACCTAGCGGGATGTGGAAAACCGCCTAAAAGCCACATCCAGGTTGGCCGGCATACTGGTGCGCACACCCGAGTCCAGGAAGCAGCGCATTAGCGCTCTCGACAACCCTGTCTGGTCAAAAATTCACTGATAATATTTACTACCAATTACCACCTGAGGTAAATATATTGACGGAAAACAATCGCAGCAAGAAAAAATTAGAATGTAGAGTACTGAAATTTCGGGAATACCTTTGTGTAGGTAAGATACGTAAGTGATTAACACTGGCAGATCACAGATTAACGTAAGCGCGAGAAAAGCCACTGCAAATGTGAAATGCTGGTACACTAATAATCGTAGTAACCACAAGAATGGTTAAGACAAGCATGAAACGTGCATGTATCGCGTTTTACAGGTGCCAGATATCCGTTTATGGGCTGGTTCAAATGGCTCTGAGCACTATGGGACACAACATCTGTGGTCATCAGTAGCCTAGAACTTAGAACTACTTAAACCTAACTAACCTAAGGACATCACACACATCCATGCCCGAGGCAGGATTCGAACCTGCGACCGTAGTATTGGATGGAGTTCCACGCCTGTTGCACCTGGTTGGTCAATACAAGGATGGTTAATGTTGTTTGTGGATGACGTTGTAGCTGTTCGATGATGTCCTATATGTGCTCTGTTTGAGACATCTGGTGATCGAGCAGCCCAAGGCAACAAGTCAACACACTGTAGAGCATGCAGGGCTACAACAGCGGTATGTGGGCAAGCGTTATCCTGTTGGGAATCACCCTTCGCGGCTTTTCATGAATGGAAGCACAACAGGTTGAATATCAGACCGACGTACAAATTTGCAGCCAGGGTGTTCCTGCTGTCACACTAAATTGCACCCAACACCTAGTTGCAGGTCCTCAACGTCCTCCTCACCACTACACAGGTGTCACTGGTACCGAGGCAGTACCAGTCTTCATCAGTAAACACATCAGACCTCTAGCCTGCCCTCCAATGAGATCTCGCTAGACACCACTGAAGTCGCAAATGGAGGTGGTTTGGGTTCAGTGGAACGCACGCTACGGGACTCCTGGCTCGCAACTGTCCCTGAAGCAACCAATCTGTAATAGTTCGCTGTGACACTTTGGTGCCAATTGCTGCTCACATTGCTGCAGCAGATGCAACACGACGCGGCAGAGCCGTCAGCCGAACAAGATAGTCTTCGGTCGTATTGTGACAGTACACTCTTGTGACAACCGCTGCCAGCGATCATATACAGTGACTATATTCCTGCGTTGCCTTTCTGCATTATCGCAGAAGGAACATCCAGCTTCTTGTAGCCCTATTACATGACCTTGTTCAAACTCAGAGGGATATTGATAATGGTGTCTTTGTCACCTTAAAGGAGTTCTTGACTAATATCAACTATCCACGTCCAATCTCCAAGGAAACTAACGCTCTCGTGAGCGACGATATTTAAAGCAAACCTGATCTGCATCCTCATCTCTTATGCGAGTGGCGTGAAATTTTAATAGTCCTATTTCAGATGTAGAAACACACCTCCGAACTTTCGTTTATGTCACAACTCTTTTTGTCCTTGTGATTTTTTTTCCTCAGCGCAATTACTGCCTCTTGACAGTTTACACTTAGAGTTTTCATACTAAACTGGTAAACTATGCTTTTTTGTAGCTTTTTTTTTAAGAACAACCAGTAAGCAAATTTTCAATAAAAATCGAACTCCTCCAGATGTGCTAAGATTTTACATTTATTTGGCTACTAGTTTCGACGTTGCGTCAACGCCATCTTCAGGCCCGTACATTTTGATGAGATCATTTGTGCGTGGCTGAGTATTAGCAGTCCGCGGTGAGACCAATACGTGCTCCACATCGACCCATGTGAAGCACGTATTGGTCTCACCACTGACTTCTAATACTCAGCCACGCACAAATGAATTCATCAAAGTGTACGGGCCTGAAGATGGCGTTGACGCAACGTCGAAACTAGTCGCCAAATATAAAATCTTAAGCACAGCTGGAAGAGTTCCATTTTTAATGAAAATTCTACCACCTGTGTCCCACCATAATCCAATTTAAATAGGGATGTACGAAGATTCAATAAGTAAATAGTCCTTTAAGAATAATATTAGCTGGCTAAAAGGCCCTTCTCACTTAAGCCTAAGATTTCGTTTGTAGGTGTTTTCCTTTACCACGAGAAAGAATCCTGGAAGAAAATTGCAAAGAATGTATATGGGATGATGATCGATTTTAGCTGTACTAACTACGAAGTTCCTTGTTTGAACAGTTTCTGGTGAAAGCTTGTTTCCATTCAATTTATCGTTCGTAAATTGACTAGATGTGTCAGTCTTTCTTTCGTATCACTGTAGAGTTCGTTGTTTATGGTGCATCGTATTAGACTGTGGAAGTAAGTAACCACGGTCTTCTGCTGAATATTTTAACCATTTCACGGTCTGTGGTTTACTATGCGTAGGAGACGAAATAATCATTGCTCCAAAAATACAAATACCCTGCGATGACTAATATGTCTCTAGTTACTCAATACCAATCACGGCAGTACTTGGTAACAGCCATTTAAACATCGCAGTATCACTTCTGGTGCGCTAAACATTAATGATTTTACCGTCTTTTGTATTCTCCATACTTTGTGTTATGCCAAGCGAAGTTCATAATTCCATCTTGCAAGGCTCAGCATGGTATTAAACTAAGATCCCTAAGGACTGATTTTAAACTCGCACATTACAAAGCTGCTGTATTTGATCCCTCTCTGGCCGCTGCAACATATGGTAGCCACATTACTGGTAAGACAACTCTTTATTTAGTTTTCGTACAGTTAAGCACTCATTTTAAAATTTCTTTCTTTCCCATTCTCCTTAGGTACCGTCGCCTACTCGACACGTTCGCTGCCTCTGGTGCCTTAAAGCGATAGACTGCTACTTCCGGCGCAGCCACTGTCGCTTTAAAGCGTTCCGAGAGTCAAACGCTCGCTGCTAAACTGCCACCTGCGTGCAGCCTAGGCGATAAAATCCTGGACACGCACGCAGTTGACTGTTTCATCTTAATTTCTTTCTACACTTCGTGGTTACCTCGTCTGCAATTAATAAATAGCAGCACTACAAGTATCTCCTCGTCCACATCAGCCTGAAACGCAAAAGGTATGACAGTTATTTTGCAGAAGCAACGAAAAAAGCATGCCCAATTCAGAAGAACGCAAAATCCCCAAGACTGGCGAAGTTTCACGGAACCTCGAAATTCAATGCGGACGTCAATGCGAGATACTTTTAATAGTTTCCACAATGAAACATTGTCTCAAAATACTGTAGGAAACCCAAAGAGATTCTGGTCGTATGTAAAGTTCACCAGTGGCAAAAAACAGTCAATACCGTCACTGCGCGATAGCGATGGAAATGTTACCGATGATGAAGCCACTAAAGCGGAGTTACTAAATACAGTTTTCCGTAATTCCTTCACGAAAGAAGATGAAGTAAATATTCCAGAATTCGAAACCAGAACAGGTGTCAGCATGAGTGACATAAAAGTAGATATCTTAGGTGTTGCGAAACAACTCGAATCACTTAAAGGCAAATCTTCCAGTCCAGATGGTATACCAATCAGGTTCCTCTCAGAGTATGCAGACAATAGCGCCTTTCTTAGCAATCATATACAACCGCTCACTTGACGGAAGGTCTGTTCCTAAAGACTGGAAAGTAGCACAGGTCACAGCAATATTCAAGAAAGGGAATAGGAGTAACCCATTGAATTACTGACCTCAATTTGCAGTAGGATTTTGGAGCATATACTGTACTTTAACATTATGAATCACCTTGAAGAAAATGACTTATTGTTACATAACCAACATGGATTCAGAAAATATCGTTCTTGTGCAACACAGCTTGCATTTTACTCCCGTGAAGTAATGACTGCTGTCGACAAGGGATCTCAGATCGACTCAATATTCCCATATTTTTAAAAGGCTTTTGATACCGTTCCTCACAAGCGACTATTAATCAAATTGCGTGCATATGGAGTATCGTCCCAGTTGTGATACTGGATTCGTGATTTCCTCTCAGAGAGGTCAGTTCGTAGTAATTGACGGTAAATCGTCGAGTAGAACAGAAGTGATATCTGGTGTTGCGGAAGGTAGTGTCATAGGTCCTATGCTGTCCCTGATTTATGTAAATGATCTACGTGATAATCTGAGCAGCCCCCTTAGATTGTTTGCAGATGCCACTGTAATTTACCGTCTAGTGAAATCATCAGACGATCAAGTCCAATTACAAAATGATCTAGAGATAATTTCTGTATGGTGCCGAAAGTGGCAGTTGGCAACAAAGAAAAGTGCGAGGTCATCCACATGTGTACTAAAAGAAATCCGATAAATTTTGGGTATACGATAAATCGCACAAATCTAAGGGCTGTCAATTTGACTAAATACGTAGGAATTACAATGACGAGAAACTTAAATTGGGAAGATCACGGAGATAATATTGTGGGGAAGGCGAAGCAAAGACTGCGCTTTGTTGGCAGAATACTTAGAAGATGCGACAAACCCGCTAAAGAGATAGCCTACATTACACTTGTCCGTCCTCTGCTGGAATATTGCAACGCGGTATGGGATCCTTACCAGGTAGGATTGACGGAAGACATCGAAAAAGTACAAAGAAGGGCAGCCCGCTTCGTGTTATCGAGCAGTAGGGGTGAGAGTGTCACTGATAGGATACGCGACTTTGGGTGGCAGTCACTGATACAAAGGCGGTTTTCTTTGCGGCGAGATCTTTTCGAAATTTCAATCACCAACTTTCTCTTCCGAACGTGGAAATATTTTGTCGACACCCACCTATGTAGGGAGAAATGATCATCAAAATAAAATAAGAAATCAGAGCTCGAACGGAAAGATTTAGGTGTTCCTTTTTCCCTCGCGTCATTCGAGAGTGGAATGGTAGAGAAGTAGTATGAAAACGGTTCGATAACCCTCTGCCAGGCACGTAAGTGTGAATTGCAGAGTAACCATGTAGATGTAGATTTCTTAATACTGATGTTATGTCCGCTAACATTTCTTTGTGAAGCTACATTTTCAGTGAAAAAAGGTAGTTGTAGATGGACTACCGGTATTTTGTGTACATGTGTATGCGTGTTTCCATATGGGAATGAAAAACGGAGCATGGTGCAAGTATACAGGTAGTTATAATTGAACCCGCTATTTGAGAGGGTACCAACGAAAAACTTGTAATCGAAGGCCAACGAAACTTTGTAAGGAGCAATAATAAACCATTGAAAGAAACGTTTTAATGTCCGCGTGAGATGGCACCATTTCTTAATTGCATACCATTTTTCCGTTCCAGGTCACAAACGTTACCCATGGTGACTACCATATGCATCCACGACAGCCTGAAACATCACTAGAGATACCATTTCACAACTGTTCGCAGAACTTCCATGGAACGTTCAGCTGTCGTGATACATCTCGTGCTCTGCTTGGAAGTCGCACACCGCGTCCAGCGTTGTCCGCCATGGCAAGAGTAACTTCAACAATTTGTGGCGCAGTTGGCTGTCAGCCTCTGTCTTGCCCACACCCATGTTGTATAAATTACAATCATTGTATACTTGAGAATGATGCGTGGCTGCTTAGTAGTAAAGGCACTTCCTGAGTAAATGAAAGATGCGTGCCGCGCGGGATTAGCAGAGCGGTCTCAGGCGCTGCAGTCATGGACTATGCGGCTGGTCCGGACGGAGATTAAGAGTCCTCCCTCGGGCAAGGGTGTGTGTGTTTGTCCTTAGGATAATTTAGGTTAAGTAGTGTGTAAGCTTAGGGACTGATGACCTTAACAGTTAAGTCCCATAAGATTTCACACACACACACACGAACATTTTCAAAGAGGCGTGAGGCGGTAATCGCCTCTAATATATCGTCTCTGGTTCGAATAAGACTAAAGGGTCTACAGAACCGGTCCAGTAACCATGGTCTTTGAGCAGATGACTGAAATGTTTGGTCATATAACCGAATTCGTTGAAAACACACACTTCCTAGGTGGTGGTAGTAAAACTGTTACGTGGATCGAAAGAATAGCAGAAAAATGTTACTTTATCTGAGGGGTTACGGTCTCACCATGATCCGAACCATTTCAAGATATCCGCTTCTGAACCCCCTCCGGACATCGAAAATATCTGCCGATACAGCTAGCGACACCGCCGACTGCCTCCAAGAGCTAGCAACTTCTCTCTGTGCACACTTTCCACTCTCACCACTCACCGAGTCGTGGAGCTCCATAGCTTTCAACATTCCGAAACTTTACTCTCCGCGGATTGCCTGAATTACTTCTTGCTCCTCCCCTTCGCTCTCTAACTCTACCGTTCACAATAATGCTTGATTTTACCTTGTTATCTCACAGTCATTATTCTCTTTCGAAAACTTGTTCCAAAGGTGCAAATAAATTTAAATATAAATATCTTGGAACTAGCAAACATTTTAGGGGATCTTTGTCACAATCAGTGACCCCCTCTGATCAGAGCAGGCAGGACATATTACACTGGACAGCCAGAGAAACTGGCACACATGTCTAATATCGTGTAGGACCCCCGCGAGCACGCAGAAGTGTCCCAACATCACGTGGCATGGACTCTACTAGTGTCTGAAGCAGTGCTGGAGGGAACTGACACCATGAATCCTGCACAACTGTCCATAAATCCATAAGGGTATGATGGAATGGAGATCTTTTCTGAACAGCACATTGCAAGGCATCTCAGATATGCTCAACAATGTTCATATGTGGAGAGTTTGGCGACCAGCGGACGTGTTTAAATTCAGAAGAGTGTTCCTGGAATCACTCTCTCGCAATTCTAAACATGTGGGGTGTCACATTGTCCTGCTGGCATTGGCAAAGTACGTCGGGATGTACAATGGACATGAATGGATG
This sequence comes from Schistocerca gregaria, assembly GCF_023897955.1. Lineage (NCBI taxonomy): Eukaryota > Metazoa > Arthropoda > Insecta > Orthoptera > Acrididae > Schistocerca > Schistocerca gregaria. The sequence continues at coordinate 1,044,714,658 of NC_064920.1, read as the reverse complement.
CAGGTAACCGGACAGGATGCTTACGTACGTGTCAGAGTCGTATCTAGACGTATCAAGGGTCCAGTATCACTCCAACTGCATACGCCCCACCCCGTTACAGAGCCTCCCCATCTTGAACAGTCCCCTGCTGACATGCAGGGTCCATGGAGTCATGAGGTGCTCTCCATACTCATACACGTCCATCCGCTCGATACAATTTGGAATGAGACTCTTGCGACCAGGCAACATGTTTCCGGTCATCAACAGTCCAATGTCTGTGTTGACGGGCTAAAGCTTTGTGTCGTGCAGTCAAGCGTACACCAGTGGGTTATCGGCTCCGAAAGACCTTATCGATGATGTTTCGTTGAATGGTTCGCATGCCGAAACTTGACGGCCCAGCTTGAAATCTGTTGCAATAGGAAGAAGAGTTGCACTTCAATCACGTTGAACGATTCAATCGTTGTTAGTCCCGTTCGTGCAGGATCTTTTTCCGTCCGCAGCTATGTCGGAGATTTGATGTTTTACCGGATTCCTGATATTCACAGTACACCCGTGAAATAGTCGTACGGGAAAATCCCTACTTCATCGCTACCTCTGAGATGCTGTGTCCTATCGCTCGTGCTCCGACTGTAACACCGCGTTCAAACTCACTTATATCTTGATAACCCGCCATTGTAGCAGCAGTAACCGATCTAACACCTGCGCCAGACACTTTTTGTCTGAAGTAGGCATTGCCGACCGCAGCTCCGTCTTCTACCTGTTTACATATCTCTGTATTGGAATACGCATGCATCTACTAGTTTCGTTGGTGCTTCAATGTAAATACATAACGCACACTCTACGCTGCAACGGATCTGACGTTCTAGGAGCGTGGTCACTGACAATGTTCACTTCGATATGAGAGTAAGTTGTCTAACGTCTCATCTAAGTGACTTTTCCAGCGTGTGGTATGGGAAACCTTGACAGGACAAACATTACAGGAAGAAGAAAAAGAAGAAGATAAGTTTGTGGGGCGCTCAACTGCGTGGTTATCAGTGCCCGTACAAATTCCCAGTCCCTTGCTCAGTCCAAACTCGCCAATTTCATGAATGATGATGAAATGATGAGAACAACACAAACACCCAGTCATCTCCAGGCAGGTGAAAATTCCTGACCCCGTCGGGAATCGAACCCGGGACCCCGTGCTCGGGAAACGAGAACGCGGCCGCGAGACAACGAGCTGCGGATCTTTCCAAGAAGAGGTGCTGAACACCTATGGCGTGGTTCTGGATGTAATTTTACGACAACGTACTTGCAAATTTCGGACATCGTCAGGTATTCGCAGAACATTATGTGAGCTCGAAAATATACTAGCGTGTCCGAAAGTAAGGCTTAATAAACGAAACAAGCCAACTGGAAGAAAAAAGGTGGATATGACTGACAACTATCAACTGCTGTTTACACACCTTTGTTTTCTGTGAGAATAGAAAACAACAAACTGCTATATTTGGTTTCGAGGATTAGTCTTGAGACAGTCCGATCGCTTGTGGATAGTGATCGGTCTGGAGACGACATCGACATCATACTCAGAGACTGAACAAACTCTGATGAGAAAAGAAAGGGACAAAGTCGTCTGACGTGCACGCACCATTCCACACAGGCGACAAGCAACCTAAGTCTGTTTCACCTTGTCAGACTAACACTATGGTGAAGAAAGTATGCTGTACGTCTAGAATCACTCTGACTATAATAATGGAGCACGTTGAAAGGCTATTCTTCCCACTTCATCGGTGTGTTGTCCTTTGCCATTTGATTCAGTTCGTGTAGACAACCAGAGAGACTTAGAATTGCCTCATTTATATAAATGCGGCTGATGGATTTTGCATTTTATTTCTTTTCCACACTTTTTGCACACTCAAGAAACGGTGTCAGAAAAAAAATTGAAAACATTTCTGTGCGCAGGATTTAATGTGATTTGCCTGGTCATGGTTACTTTTGGTTTTAAGTCACCCTGAGTTAGGTCGTTAGAGACTGAAAAGTTTGTAAAAAAATCGCAGGATAGGTTGCGCTTAAAAATAACTGTTACGGAAAAAATTCGGCACATTGCGCTGTTTCCGAGTTAATTGGCACTGGAGTTAGCCAGTCAGGTCGTCGTGTGCTGGAATTCAAGCGGACGCCAGACAGGATTGTCACCGTTGCTCTCGTAGCGTAGATGATAGCGGGCGAGACTATTCAGCCTTTGGCTGGGATTCAGTCCTTACTAACATCGCATGTTGGAGTTTTGTATCGCTCTCTTGTTCGGTTTCAGAAAACCAAATGAATACGTTTCGCAACATCCTCTGGTGTGCCGATTGAATTTGCACGCGCAACGGCCTGATTGGATAACTTAAATGCTAATTATCTCTGAAACGGCGCATTCAACCGAATTTCTTTTTCCTAAACAATTGTTTCTCAGCACAGTCTAACCTACGACATTCTTACAATCTCTTCAAACGGTTTCGGACTCCTTTTCATGAGGTGTTCTGCACGATTAAAGATAACTACTTTTTATTCAGTTGTGTGGACTAAGCATATTTTTGAAGAACTATTCTGTAAACAACAGAAAGATAAGTCTATTAATTACTTCGAAACGATAATTATGACAGTACAATTTATTGTCTCATAAGGACTGATGTGGCATCGAAACACTATTAGGTCAACGTAATGCTGGTTAAATTTATGCTCATTTTTTTAAAGCTAGAGTGATGTAAAAGCCACAAATACAATATGTAATAAAACTGATATTAATGGCTGTCAATAAAACTCACGAAGGAGGAATGCTAAGTTACGTTCTGTATAGGTATGATTTTTTTAATGTATCTACCCACGTTTCGTCACACACACACACACACACACACACACACACACACACACACACACACACAGACAGACAGACAGACAGAGAGAGAGAGAGAGAGAGAGAGAGAGAGAGAGAGAGAGAGAGGGGGGGGGGGGGGAGGGGGGAAGGGAGGCTCAGTCACATACCGTGTGTGCGTTTGTTTGAACCTGTCTCTTTGAGGAATCACATACCGTGTGTGCGTTTGTTTGAACCTGTCTCTTGGAGGTCTTATTAAAACAATCTGTGGCAACGATCACACATAAATGTAATGGTAAGAATGCTGTGGGTTTAACTGTTTTAATAGAGGGCCTGCAGTTCTTCCACTGTGACGAGCCCAGGACACACGTCCAGTTAATGTTTATCGCTGTCTAGATGCGCTCTGGTATCTCAAAGCTTCTCTGTACATCACCACTGTTTCGTTTCGTCTGCTGAAGCTGGCGAGTAATTTGACGAACAGTCGATTCCGACACACCTTGCCAATGACTAACCTTCCACCAGTTGAAGTGTGAAGCCCGTGCCCTACACGTGGTGTGTGCGGATAAACTGCTAAGTCATCTTTGACTAGCATTATGGGACGAAAGGTGAAATTGTTGAAATGACTGTTCTGATCCACTTAGTCTTACTGGAACGTTTCGGATTAGAAGGCAGCATGTCGGAGGGAGACCGGCCAGCAGGAAGCATGCTTCCGTAAATGTTTACCTCTTTTGTGAATTCTGCAGCTGGCAAACACAATTTTATAATGTACTGGTAGTCGTTTTCCGAGTCTCAGTCATAACTGTTGCACGTGAGATGCAAAAGCAGGTTAAATAATGTTGCTTTGAATAAATAACAAACCTTCGTCAAATATCTTTTTGTTAATTTATATTGAGATTTTTGATTTTCGCGTTTAAGACTTGCACGAGGAAATGTCTTATTAATTCTGTCAAAGTATTGCTAATGTAAGCAAACATCTGTGATGTTTTATTTGGTTTTATATGCACGGATCATAAAGTATCATAAATTTAGTTAATAATTTTTTTTACACTTGACATATATCACAAGTGTCATTCCAGATAAATAATATAAAACTAAATTTTGTTACCCATTCGATTATTCTGCTGCACCATCTCCGTGTGTGTAGATAACCCCCCACCTTACACCATTTCATTGTCATATCTACGATAGCTATTATTAGTACGGTTTTACAGCCATGTTGGTATGTCTAATGCACACTAAAAAGCTTTCTTCGAAATAGTGTTACAACTAGGCCCTGATCCTAAAGTGTCTTATTATAACTGCTTCTATATATTCGTTTATCGTGAATGGCCAAGAACGAAAGTGAGGGAAGAGGATGAAGTGGAAAAAAAATCAACGAATGTAGGAACACATTGTTGACAATAAAATTTATTTGTTGGAAATATACACGCATATAATCTTTTTGTTGGTGTAGCAAAAGTGAATTACAGCACTTGTTTCTACCACTTCTGCAACACGGTAACGCAACCGACGGAAGAGTATTTTGCTACTGATTTTTAAAGGGTAACAACGAAGTTCGTGCTTTGTGTTTTTCCATGTTTCATGGATCACCAAACGATACGGCCGGGCGAAGGTCATCCAATGTAAACCTATTCACAGCGTCAAAACTTATTGTCGGTTGCAGACACCAGTAGAGTCTGCAATCGCAAGGGGACTACATCGGCAGACTGCGATATCGTTGCGTATCATCATATTATTGTTAAAAATGCTGTTTGATCTGCATTCTGTATCAGTTTGCTTTCTTTTTTAGGTGGATACATAGTAAATGTGTTTTTCCTGTGATGTGCTTTAAGTTATGAAACAAGATTGTTGTTAATTACAGCTGAAATATCTTTCAGTAGAACGGAACATTATATTTGCGTGTGTGGGTATTCTGCTGATGCAAACTCAAGAATAGATTGTACGTGCTTTTAGTTTGAGAGAAACACATACCTAATATTTGTAAATGATATATATAGTTTTTAATGATCCGGTAGAAGGAGGCTGAAACAGATGGCACAAAAATGCACCGGCGGTTCACAAACAGTCGTTCAAGAATAACTGTTAGTTTAAATTTTATGTACGCCATCCTTTTCTTCCAACGCTCCAGATCGATCCTAATGAAAATGATGGAAAGTAAGATTTTAAACAATTAATGTGAAGAAAGTCACTGAAGAATAATCAGCGGCTTCAGAATAATCATTACCAAAATTACTTCGTTGGTAATGTACATAAACTTCAAGAAGAAGAAGAAGAAGAAGAAGAAGAAATGGTTCAGATGCCTCTAGAGCACTGTGGGACTTAACGTCTGAGGTCAGCAGTCCCCTAGACATAGGACTATTTAGAGCTAACTAACCTAAGAACATCACAAACATCCATGACTGAGGCAGGATTCGAACCTGCGACCGTAGCAGCAGCGCGGTTCCGGACTGAAGAAGAATAAGAAAAAAAAACGCATTTAATCATCTGTGTGAAAAACTTCCAACTGTTATTTTAAACTGAGGATTACAATCCACGTTGAGGACAGGAAATCTTCTTCATTAACAATATAATTAAATCAGCGCTGAAATGTTGATTACGACACTCGCTCTACGAAACCGATCTCTACGAAACTAATTTGCAGTTTAATTATCCACTGTACATTATTTCGTGGAGAGCTGTAGATTGTTTTGCATGATACATTCTCTTTACTTCTCAGGACATATTTACAGTTCATTATGTGGATGTACTTCCCATAGCAATACTTTCAAAGGTTGTTATTCACATCATCACCATCACGACCCCTTGCTACAAGCACAATTCGTAGTAAGTAGCTGATTACACCGTAGCACTAGCTTGTACGTTTAGTCCAATCCTAATTTACAACAGTGTTAACCGACAAAGCGAACATAAACATGGTCGTAGCTTGAACTAACTTTCACAGATAACCAGATACAACCGCATTCCAGTTCAAAGCGGCGCGCGTTGCTCACAGTAAAACCAAGGGACTGACACCCGGAAGAAGCTTTCGTAGGCAGCGCACGACAGCTTGCTGTTAACATCAGTAGTTTTACTGACGGTGAGAAGGCGAAATTCGGGACAGTGATTAGCGACACAGTGACTGAAAGGGCAAGCAAATATTGAAGTTGAGTGGATGATGTATAAACTAATGAAGGAAGTAAGGACATGGCCGAGCAGAGTGAGATTCAAATATTTTCGCGAAAGAATAGAATGCAAGTGTGCAAAATAAGCACCCCAACTTAAAACATGAATACAAGTGTTAAGTCTAGAAAATTCGGTTTTCAAATATACCAGAATAAATGTCTTGTGGGAACAAGACGACACTTTCCAAACTGGTATAGTGGCCTACATAAAACTTTTACGAAAAAAATATGAAACGCCAGAATTGCAGAGGCCAGCGATTTATTCAAACGATACACGTTACACCCCCCTGATGAACCACGGACTTCGCCGCAATGTTGTGGCTAGAGTGTCTCAAAGCAACAGATGGCCGTTTCGTAGGTGAACCGAGTGCCATCTGTGGAGAGGCCGGACTAACATGTCGTTCCTGGAGAGGAACAGCAGCCTTCACTGTAGTAGCAGGGACAACATGGTTGACTTGGACTTATAATGCAAGCTAGCGTGGTCTTGTTATGTTCGAACTCCAAACGGATGAAAGGAAAACTGGTTCTGAGCACTATGAGACTGAGGTCATCAATCCCCTAGAACTTAGAACTACTTAAACCTAACTAACTTAAGGACATCACACACATCCATGCCAGAGGCAGGATTCGAACCTGCGACCGTAGCAGCAGCGCGGATGCGGACTGCAGCGCCTAGAACCGCTCGGCCACCGAGGCCGGCAAAGGAAAACTACAGCCGTTATATTATCCGACAATATGCATCTTTACTGTACTACTTAATGATGGCTTCGACCTGGATAGAATAATCTGGCGGTAATATAATTCCCCCCCCCCCCCCCCCTTTCACCATTAGGATCTCCTGGCGTGGACTGGCCAGGTTTTTGGACTGGAAACAACAGAAAATGTCACATTGACGATGTGCAAATAGCATTGCCAAAACTGCAGATCACTGTTTACTTACTATGCTTTATAGGGCATTAGCTATCTAGGTTCCACTTGCAGGACTCTAGAAACTCCCCCTTTGTTTCTCGGGCGTAAACACGATGTTGCTGTCACCCTTAGAAGCTTTTCAGTTCACTTTGCTGGCTAATGGTTCTGTTGAAGTTTATCCTGTGTAACCTATAATTCACCTTTGAGCCCTGTACAAATACTAAACGGTGGTGGTGGTGGACATCATCATCGTCGTCTAAGGTTTCGCTTGAAACAAGTCTCCACGCTGGTCTATCCTGTGCAAACATACTTCTGCGTACTAGCTACAACCCACATCCATTGCTACCTGTTTTCATGGTGTCAAGGCTGCCTCCTTTCAATTATTTGTCTCCCACACTTCCAGTATCAATTGATTGTTCCTTGACGCATCTGTATGTGTTCTACCTACCAACTTGCGTCTTAAATATTTTATCGCCAACTGAACCTAGTATCTCAGTTATTAGACCCAAACAACTTTCAACATTCTTTGTAGCACCTCATTTCAAATGATATTAAACAGCACCAAGAGCACAACGACAAGAAGTCTAATTTTACCCAAGCGGCTTTCTGGCCAAAATTCACAACTCGTTGTGAGAATGTATCAGGTGCGTGTAAGTGAATCAGCCGCCAACCACGTCGCGAGTGGGTCAGTGATTTCAACGATCAATAACAGATTGAGCCAAGTGCAGAGTTTTAAAATCCTGTTCATGCTGAAGATAAACGGGGAACAGTGACGTAGTATGTTAGCATGAGATGATGTCCTATTCACATAGCGCTCAATCCTACACTAAAGCGCCAAGGAAACTGATACAGGCACGCGTATTCAAATACAAACAGGTAAAATACGGCGCTGGGGTTGGCATAGCCTATAGAAGACAACAAAAGTCTAACGCAGTTGCTAGATCGAGTGCTACTGCTGCAATGACAGGTTATCAAGATTTAATTTAGTTTGAAGGTGGTGGTACAGTTTGAGCACCTACTACTCACTCTACATGTCAAATAAGGGCGAGATTAAAATTTGATGTGAACACACACTGCAGCGCCAAAGAAACTTGTATAGGCATGCGTATTGAAATACAGGGATATGTAAACAGCCAGAGCATGGTGCTGCGGTCGGCAATGCCTATAAAAGACAAACAAGTGTGTGGCGCAGTTGTTAGATCGGTTACCGCTGCTAACGTGGGAGTTTTTCAAGATTTTAGTGAATTTGAACATGGTGTTAGTCGGCGCACACAGCGTCTCCGAGGTAGCGATGAAGTGGGGATTTTCCCGTACGACCATTTCACGAGTGTATTGTGAATACCAGGAATCCGGTAAAACATTAAATATCCGACGTCGCTGCGGCCGGAAAAGGATTCTGCAAGAACGGGACCAACGACGACTGAAGAGAATCTTTCAACGTGACGGAAGTGCAACACTTCCGCAAACCGCTGTAGATTTCAGTGCTGGGCCATCAGCAAGTGTCAGCGTGCAAACCATTCAACGAAACACAATAGAAAAGGGCTTTCTCAGGCAAAGGCCCACTCGTGTACCCTTGATGACTGCACGACACAAAGCTTTACGCCTCCCCTGGGCCTGTCACCGACATTGTACTGTCGAGTGGAAACATGTTGGCTGGTCGGACGAGTCTCAAATTGTCTCGAGCAAATGGACGTGTATGGGTATGGAACCTCTGTAGTGATGTAGGGCGTGTGCAGTTGGAGTTATGACTCTTGGCAGGTGACGTACGTAAGCATCCTGTCTGATCAGCGGCATCCATTCATATCCACTGTGCATTCCGATGGACTTGGGCGATACACCGCACATCCATAATTGCTACAGAATGGCCCCAAGAACGCACTTCTGAATTTTAAAACTTCCGCTGGTCACCAAACTCCCCAGACATGAGCATTATCGAGCATATCTGGGATGCCTTGCAACATGATGTTCAAAAGAGATCTCCACCCCCTCCCTCCCCCCCCCCGTCCCCCCGCCGTAAACTCTTACGGTTTTATGGAAAGCCATGCAGGATTTATGGTGTCAGTTCCCTCCAACGCTATTTCAGACATTAGTTGAGTACATGCCAAGCCGTGCTGCGGCACTTCTGCATACTCGCTGGGGCCATACACGATATTAGGCAGGTGTACCAGTTTCTTTGGCTCTTCAGTGTATTACAGTAATGGATTTTGTGATTTTATGTCTTCTTAATCTTATTTTTGCTATTTACTTTGCTTTCGTAGAACGTTGCGAAGTTTGCAGCACGATATGATATTTTCCTACACGTGTCCTCCCAGAAGAGAGACTGAAAGGAGTATAATGTGGCATCAGAATAAGAATATTAATAAATGAAAATGAAACTAGTATACTATAAACAATGAATGTCTGTGATAGGCTCGGTAATATGGATATCTGGCCGTGCGCGACCGCAGAGCCAAAGATACTGTACTGCTTTGTTGGAGTAAGAGAGCGCTTGGCGCACAGTTGTAGGTAGATGTCTGTGAGGGAAAGACGATGGGGTAGGCAGTTTAGTGGTGTGCTGCCACCAAGAGTTAGGTTAATAAAGGTATGTCAGTATTGTTGAACTTGGAAACCGAAGTCTTCACGGAAATAAGGTAAAAGTGTTAAATAATTATGATTTCTGTTTTTGGCAACGCAGTTGGCTGATAATTTATAATTGTTAAGTAATTCGAGAATGTACGTAAATGATTTTGACAATGAGGCTAGTTAAATATTTCATTTTTGTAGTGCTTTTAAGATTTGTTTACACAGCTATGTGTAATGTCATGATTTGCATTTATGTTGAATTAATGAAGTTAGATAACACTTGCAGTTTAAATCTCATTGTTTGTGAATCAATTGTGAGTAATGTAACTTCAATTCCCAGATGTTTTTGAAGAGAAACTTTTAGTATAATTTTGCTAAAAAACTGAGTGTTAGTAATTCACCATAATCAGTACCGCCTCCCAGTTCAGGTCATATGTTTTTTAAATAATTTGAGTTTCCTTAAATGTTCTCGTTTATCAGCTAAATTAATTTTATGTGCATTTCAAGTATTGTGGCCAGCATTGCACACTGCTGAGCCTGTAGCTAGCACTCATATTAATTGTGAGAGACCAGAATATATCACGTTACTCCGTTGCTGCTCTAGAGGTAAGAATTCATTTATTATGTGCACAGGTACCAAAGTTATCAGTTTTTAAACAGGGACAGACGATTCAGTGCCTACGGGGCTGAACGTATTTTGCAGTGACTGTATTTCTTTATTAGTATTCCGAGTTGCATCGCCCAGTCGATTCGTAAAGTTTTGCTAACAATAAGAGTAAGCACATTACTAGGAGTTGCAACACGCAACACGACAATTCGAGTTCTGTACCCATTCCACAGATCAGACCTCATTCAACGTACTCGTAAAGTTTATTATTTCATATTTAAAAGAGCGTTACAAGACCATAGATCCAAAACTAGATTTTATGATACCTGGACAAAGAAAAAGCTTTTTTCATGTCGGCAAAATATCTGTTGAACGAGAAGATTAATTTTCTATGTCATTTAGCGCGATATAAAAGATACAGCAAAAAGCCGCAATTTATTGCCTTCTAAATATTGTTTGGCCTGTTTGCATGTTTTGTTGTGCAGTAAATAAATTTTAATGATCGGAAATATTTGGACGACACTTTTCCTGTTCTCTCACTTCACAGCAGGGCGGAGGATTTTCCGTAAGGCTTGTCAAAAATATCCGCAATGGGAAAAACAAACAAACAAACACTTGAATGTTAAACTGCACAATGTCCAACAGAAGGCTGTCTCAAACGACTAGTCGTTTGTTTCGATAGACGAGACAGTACTGAAATGAAACCCCAGAAGCGTTGCAATATACGAGTAGTCGATTGAGATCAAAGTTGTATTAGAAGCTTAAGGCAACTACTTTTCCCGAGTGGGCGCCAATTCAGACTTCATGGAACTGGATGGGGTGGATGAGAATGTCAAAACATTCCACAATACATTTCGAAAGAAGTATTCACACAGGTCAACGGAACGAGACGCCAAGCATACCGCGAAGAAAGTCTTGATGTTAAGTTGGCGTTATCTGCTAACGTCGGAAGTCAACTCATTCTCTTTTACAGCCGCGGAGTTTGTGCCTTTAAGTCTTCTTAGTCTACTTTGTTTTCGTGACGCATTGGATATGTTCAGTGACGATTTGGATATTTTATCCAGAAGTGTTGTCCTGCAAGGGGGTCCAGATATGTGGAAGCGTAAAGTTATTAATTTTTACAAGGCATAGCCGAAGAAAAACCTACTGTAAATAAATAACATTAAGTGAGGAAACAATTTTCACTAAATAACACTTAGTAGTAAAATGTCAGCAGTATTCGAGGATGAAAATAGTTGTTTTGTACGTTATTCGGTACTTAAGAAGAGAAACTAAGAACAGATAAGGTTGTAAATAGGCTGTTAGATTTTTTTATTGGTAACGCCACGTGGCGCTCTGTATGAAAATCACTGGCTGTGCTGTGTGAAGTCTGAGGCTGGTTGGCATTGTTGGAATATTCGCCGTTGTAGTGTTGGGCAGTTGGATGTGAACAGCGCGTAGCGTTGCGCAGTTGGAGGTGAACCGCCAGCAGTGGTTGATGTGGGGAGAGAGATGGAGTTTTGAGAGCGGACGATCTGGACTTGTGTCCGTCAGAGACAGTAAATTTGTAAGACTGGATGTCATGAACTGATATATACATATGACTTGAGCACTATTAAGGTAAATAAATAGTTTGTTCTCTATCAAAATCTTTCATTTGCTAACTATGCCTATTAGTAGTTAGTGCCTTCAGTAGTTTGAATCTTTTATTTATCTGGCAGTATTGGCGCTCTCTGTATTGCAGTAGTTCGAGTAACGAAGATTTTTGTGAGGTAAGAATTCATGAAAGGTATAGGTTATTGTTAGTCAGGGCCATTCTTTTTTAGGGATTTTTGAAAGATTGTGATGCGCTTAAAATAGTGTGTGTCAGTTTAGTGATGATCATAATAAGAGTGAAATGTCTGAGTACGTTCAGTTTTGCTCAGCTGTTTGAAAATCAAATAATGTAAGAGGTTTATCAGCACAGTTATTCATAAATTTTTCTAAAGGACGTTTCAAGGTAAACAGGCTATGTCTCGTCTCGTAAATATTGGCTGTGTTTGTATATTCCACATAGCAGTTTATCATACAAAGTTTATCAAGAACATCCGTTCTGAAGTTTGGTTTGGGCATAAATACACTTAATTGCTAGCTCCTTAATTCTGACACTACGTCCCGTCTCGTTTTAGCACAGGTTCTATCTCGAATCAGTACTGGGCTAACCGAAGTGACGCTGCGTTGCGCTGACGCTCCGTGTCGCATTTGACGATGTTGCTTGTTCTGTTCCGTACACGTCCATTCAGAGCAGTTGTAGTACCGCGGCAACCGCCCGCTGCATCTTTAAGCAACGAGTGAATGGTGGGAGGCGCGTGCTGGGGAATCAGGGAGCGGGGGTCGGTGAGTGGCTGCGGGTGCCTGCAGCGGCCACAGTACCTTGCGTGCGGTGCCGGCCGGCGGTGGGGGCGCTGTGGCCGTCCCGCGTGGTCGGCCCGCCGGCTGCCGTGTCCGAGTGGCTACTGGCTACTGGCGCTGGCGCGTCGCAGTCGTGGCGCGGTGGACCGAGCGTATCGACCGCGCCAGTCTGCGCGCAGCTGGCTGGGCGACCACATGCGGCGGCGGCTTCTGCTGCTGGCCGCCATTGCGCATGCGCGCCCGGCAGGCAGCGCGACGACTCTGCTCTGGCAGTCTGCTCGCGACGCGGTGGGTCAGTCGGCTGCGCCGTTTCGAGTTTCGGCTGTCAGCGCGCGCAGCTGTGCAGCCGTATGGCTCAGGTCTCCGTGGTAACGGACGACGCAGGTGTAGGGCGAACTCCGTTCAGTTGAAATTTTGCCGGAAAACGGGAGACCTAATACTGTAAAGCGGATACGAATGCTGTAGACTGCAAAGATTCGCAGAACCTTGCTGCCGTTTGTGGATGAGGGAGGGAGGTGGGGGCCGCAACTCGCTGTCGCCCTCATTTGCAATTAATGGAAATACACTACTGGCCATTAAAATTGCTACACCAAGAAGAAATGCAGATGACAAACGGGTATTCATCGGACAAATATATTATACTAGAACTGATATGTGATTACATTTTCACGCAATTTGGGTGCATAGATCCTGAGCAATTAGGACCCAGAACAACCACCTCTGGCCGTAATAACGGCCTTGATACGCCTTGGCATTGAGTCAAACAGAACTTGGATGGCGTGTACAGGTACAGCTGCTCATGCAGCTTCAACACGATACCACAGTTCATCAAGAGTAGTAACTGGCGTATTGTGACGAGCCAGCTGCTCGGCCACCGTTGACCAGACGTTTTCAACTGGTGAGAGATCTGGAGAATGTGCTGACCAGTCGAACATTTTCTGTATCCAGAAAGGCCCGTACAGGACCTGCAACATGCGGTTGTGCATTATCCTCCTGAAATGTAGGGTTTCGCAGGGATCGAATTAAGGGTAGAGCCACGGGTCGTAACATATCTGAAACGTAACGTCCACTGTTCAAAGTGCTTTCAATGCGACCAAGAGGTGACCGAGACCTGTAACCAATGGCAACCCATACCATCACGCCGGGTGATACGCCAGTAAGGCGATGACGAATACACGCTTCCAATGTGCGTTCACCACGATGTTGCCAAACACCAATGCGGCAATCATGACGCTGTAAGCAGAACCTGGATTCATCCGAAAAAAATGACGTTTTGCCATTCGTTCACCCAGGTTCGTAGTTGAGTACATCATCGCAAGCGCTCCTGTCTGTGATGCAGCGTCAAGGGTAACCGCAGCCCTGGTCTCCGAGCTGATAGTCCATGCTGCTGCAAACGTCGTCGAACTGTTCGTGCAGATGGTTGTTGTCTTGCAAACGCCCCCATATGTTGACTCCGGGATCGAGACGTGGCTGCACGATCCGTTACATCCATGCGGATAAGATGCCTGTCATCTCCACTGCTAGTGATACGAGGCCGTTGGGATCTAACACGGCTTTCCGTATTACCCTCCTGAACCCACCGATTCCATATTGTGCTGACATTCATTGGATCTCGACCAACGCGAGCAACAATGTCGCGATACGATAAAGCGCAATCACGATAGGCTGCAATCCGACCTTTATCAAAGCCGGAAACGTGATGGTACGCATTTCCCTTCCTTACACGAGGCATCACAACAACGTTTCACCAGGCAACGCCGGTCGACTGCTGTTAGTGTATGAGAAATCGATTGGAAACTTTTCGTCATGTCAGCACGTTGTAGGTGTCGCCACCGGCGCCAACCTTGTGTGAATGCCCTGAAAAGCTAATCATTTGCATATCACAGCATCTTCTTCCTGTCGGTTAAATTTCGCGTCTCTAGCACGTCAACTTCGTGGTGTAGCAATTTTAATGACCAGTGGTGTATTTGTTGGTGGACCCGGGTTGATTCTCCGCACAGCCACACTTATTTTAAATAACTGCCGCCAGATCGGCAAGACACGGTTGAAATTCTCACCTCCAACGCCAATCATTAAGAATCCTGTCACAACTTTCGCGAATCCAGAATGAATTATCACTCTACAGCGTGGTGTGTGCAGATCTGAAACTCACTGGCAGATTAAACATGTGTACCGGACTGAAGCTCGAACCTAGGACCTATTACCCCAACCCGCGAAGGCAAAGGTCTCACGTTCGAGTTCGTCTCCGGCACAAATTTTAAACCTGCCAGTTAACATTCACATCAGCGCAGACAACGCTATTGTGGATTCGCAGGAGTTGTGACAGGGTTCTTAATAACTGGCTTTGGAAGTAAGAATTTTAACTGTGTCTTGCCGGTCGAGTTTCAACTCTCCGGACTACTCGTACATCCGACCATTAAGCTGGAAGATGAACACCGCTGACAGCTACTTACACTCTTTACAACTGTGGTCTTCATGACTTCCTCTACCGAACCGGATGACACTTGAACGCCATTAGGTCGAAAGTCAGGCAGGTACTTGAACTACAAAATCTTAAACATGGCTGCGAAGCAGCAACTGTGTAAATGTGAAATCACCCACCAGTTGCAAGCTAGGTTTCGATATTTTTTGAGAGTATCTTCTTCACAAGTAGTGAGCCTTGTTACATCACATGATGGTATATTACATTAGATGACGCCGCTCGGCTTCATCTAATCTAATTTATCATTATGTGATGTAACAGGGCCAAATACTTCTGAAAAAGATTTCTACAAATATAGAAACCTAGGTCAATGGCTAACACACCTTTGTTTGCAATTGGTTGGCTGATTTTTCAAACTCTTCACCTGAATACCCTGAATACCAGTTGAAACATGCCGAGTTTACTTGCTTGATTCAAGCCTCGCCAAGTCCGTTTCACTCAGTGAACACTACCACCAGCTAGCTAATGACTATGGCTCTACAGTCTGAAATAAGATGCCTCTTCCAAGCACCCAAGAGGCAAAGCACCCAAGAGGCAAAGCACCCAAGAGGCAAAGCACCCAAGAGGCAAAGCACCCAAGAGGCAAAGCACCCAAGAGGCAAAGCACCCAAGAGGCAAAGCACCCAAGAGGCAAAGCACCCAAGAGGCAAAGCACCCAAGAGGCAAAGCACCCAAGAGGCAAAGCACCCAAGAGGCAAAGCACCCAAGAGGCAAAGCACCCAAGAGGCAAAGCACCCAAGAGGCAAAGCACCCAAGAGGCAAAGCACCCAAGAGGCAAAGCACCCAAGAGGCAAAGCACCCAAGAGGCAAAGCACCCAAGAGGCAAAGCACCCAAGAGGCAAAGCACCCAAGAGGCAAAGCACCCAAGAGGCAAAGCACCCAAGAGGCAAAGCACCCAAGAGGCAAAGCACCCAAGAGGCAAAGCACCCAAGAGGCAAAGCACCCAAGAGGCAAAGCACCCAAGAGGCAAAGCACCCAAGAGGCAACCCTCTATTAGAAATTCAGAAAAGCGCTGAACAGACTTACACACCCACACACAGGAACACACTATCGAATGCTCTGTAGGCTTTCTGCACTGGAAAAGTAGTCTCATTCATCAGAATGGATCACTAACTTCTGCAGTGGTAACCACTTCAAAAACAGAGTTCACCAAGAACGGCAACGGCTTGTCACCTCAGCCCGACGAGGACTGTCGACTGACTTCCCCATTTCCGTGAACTCAGGACCACTGTTGAAGTAACACTGATATTCCACAATGCGTGTTGAGAAACAATGGGCATCATGGAAAGTCGCAAGCCTGTAAGCCAGCCTTGCACGTCCCGACCACCTATTGGGAGGGCTTGGGAAAGATCACATCTACATAAATACGTTACAGTTCAACACTTTGGTGCCTGTCTTCTTCTAATCACCTTCAGACAAATTGACACCCTCTCTCTAAAAGCGCGTGGGAAAAATGACAAATCTTTCTGTACGAACCCTAATTTCTCTTATTTTATTATAATCATTTCTCCTTACATAGGTTGGCCACAGTCAAATACTTTCAAACTTAAAAGAAAAAGTTGATGACTGAAATTTCGTGAAAAGATTTCGCCGCACCGAAAAACATCTATTTTAATGATTGCCATCCAGACTCTCTTATCATAACCATGACTATTTAGCGATAATATAAAACGAGCTGGCCTTTGAACTTTTTCGATGTCCTCCGTCAATACTATCTGCACAGCACTACTCTACCAGAGCTGGCCACTGTGGCCGAGCTGTTGTAGGGGCTTCAGTCCGTAGCGGCGCTGCTGCTACGGCCGCAGGTTCGAATCCTGCCTCGGACATGGGTGTGTGTGATGTCCTTAGGTTAGTTAGGTTTAAGTAGTTCTACGTCTAGGGGACTAATGACCTCGTATGTTAAGTCCCATAGAACTTAGAGCCATTTGAACTCTACCGGAAGTCGAAGATGCGTAATGCACACAGACTCTTTAGTACACCTGTTCCATCTTCTAAGGGTTCTGTCAATAAAATGTAGTCTTCGGTTTACCTTCCTCGCATGTATCCACATGAATGTTCCAACTTAGAATGATCCTAATTATAATTCCTAGGTATGTAGTCGATTGGTTGGTTTAGAAGAGGGGGAAAGGGACCAATATACGAGGTCATTGATTCCTTGTTCCAGTGTGAGAATAAAACTGACGAGACGTTTAACACGAAACGGAAAGAAAGGAAAAACCAGAAGAACGAAGGAAAGGTAACGAACACTAAAAGGAACAAAAAGAGGACAAGAAAACAACTGAGTGACCCTAGAAACAGAAGAGAGTAAAACAAGAAAGCAGATTACAGCGGCTAGCCGACCATGAGAATAAAAAGGGAAAGCCAACCACTCTGCAACACATTAAAACTTCCACCCTAAAAGCACTAGGGTGGAAGAGAGAGAGGAATAAAGGACATGTCCTAAAACCTACATAGAAGTATAAAACCCACTGATAAAACGTAAAACTAAAGCTTATGCTGAGGCATCGTCGCCAACACCGAAGGTAGGGAGCTGGGAAGGTTGAAAGTCCACCGAAGAGCGGCTTAAAGTAGGCAGTCCAGCAAGAGGTGGATGACTCATTTGGAGTCACAGCTATACAGAGGTGGGTCCTCGCGACGGAGCAGGTAACCATGCCTTTGCTATGTATGGCCAAACCGAAGCCGCCAGATGACAACTGATTCCCCGTGACAGGACCGCATGGAAGACTTCCAATCGTCGTCTGCTTAATGACACGCAGCTTGTTGTGCGTACTGTTATGCCATTCCGTCTCCCAAAGCCTGAAAACCCTGCGGCGTAAGACAGAATGCAGGTCAGCTTCGGAGATGCCTGTCTCCAGAAGCGGTTTCCACGTCGCCTGTTTGGCCAGCCTGTCGGCAAGTTCGTTGCCTGGGGTCCACACAAACACCACTGAACGAAGGGACCGTTCTAGGGCATAGATGGACTCCTGGATGGACGCTGCCAGAGGATGGCGAGGGTAGCACTTGTCGATAGCTCGTAGACTGCTCAATGAGTCCGTACACAGGAGAAATGACGCGCCAGGGCATGAGCGGATGTGCTCAAGAGCACGAGATATGCCCGCCAGCTCTGCAGTGAAAACACTGCATCCATCTGGCAAGTCCTCAATGAACATACGCAAAGCCTACATTACCATCAGCCATCGAGCCGTCTGTGTAAACCACGTCAGAGCCCCGGAACACGTCAAGAATCGAGTGGAATTGACAACGGGGAGCGGCGGGGTTAACCGAGTCCTTAGGCTAGTGCAAAAGATCCAGACGACGCTGCGGCCGAGGCGTACACCATGGAGGCGTACGTGAACGGACAGCAAGTAGAGGTGGTAAAGGGAAGGACTCCAGTTCGGAGAGAATGGACCGCACGCGAACCTCAATCGTTAGCCCCGACCTGGGCCGCCGATGCGGGAGATGGACCGCCGAGGGCGGAAGAACGAGACGGTAATTCGGATGCTCAGGAGAACTACGAATGTGTGGAGCGTAACTGGCGAGCAGTTTTGCACGTCTGATCTGCAATGGAGGGACCCCATCCTCCACCAGTTCGCTGGTCATCGGACTCTCCCTAAAAGCTCCTGTTGCTAGTCGAACCCCACAGTGGTGCACAGGACGCTGCCGAACCATAAACCACACTCCCATAGTCAATTCGGGATTGGACAAGGGCTCTGTAGAGCTGCAACAGCGTAGAGCGATCTGCACCCCAATTGGTGTCGCTGAGGCAACGGAGGGCTTGAGTTGCTGCCAGCACTTCCGCTTAAGCTGACGAAGATGATGAAGCCACGTCAATCGAGCGTCGAAAACCAGTCCTAGGAACTGATATGTCTCCACTACAGTGAGTGGATCGTCATTAAGGTAAAGTTCTGGGTGCGGATGAACGGTACGACGCCGACAGAAAAGCACGACACACGACTTTGCGGCTGAAAACTGGAAGCCGTGGGCTAGAGCGTATGACTGCGCCTTGTGGACGGCTCCCTATATGCGCTGCTCAGCAACACCAGTACTGGAGCAGCAGTACGAAATGCAGAAGTCGCCTGCATATAGAGAAAGTGAGACAAAGGGCCCGATAGCTGCTGCTAGACCGTTAATGGCCACAAAAAAAAAAAAAAAAAAAAAACCTCAATACACAGCACTGCGGGACTCTATTCTCCTGGATATGGATGGAACTATGGGAGGCACCAACTTGGAAAGTACAGAGCGACATGAAGTTCTGGATAAAAATTGGGAGTGAGCCCCGGAGACCCCTCTCATACAATGTGGCAAGGGTATGATGTCGCCCGGTCGTGTCGTATGCTTTCCGTAAGTCAAAGAAGACGACAACCAGTTGTTGGCGTCTAGAAAAGGCTGTTCGGATGGCAGACTCGAGGGACACAAGATTATCAGTGGTTGAGCAACCCTGGCGGAAGCCGCTCCGACATGGCCAGTAGACCACGTGACTCCAGGACCCAACACAATCGCCGACACACCATAAGTTCCAGCAGCTTACAGAGAACGTTGGTGAGGCTGGTGGGTCGGTAGCTACCCACATCAAGCGGGTTTTTACCGGGTTTGACCACCGGAATGGTGGTGCTCTCCCGTCATTGCAACAGAAAGACGCCATCGCACCAGGTCCGGTTGGATATGACGAGGATATGTCGCTTCTGGTCAGATGAGAGATGGTCGATCACCTGGCTGTGTATCCGATCAGGCCCAGGAGCTGTGTCGCGGCAATGTGCTAGGCCACTGAGGAGCTCCCACTCTGTAAATAGGGCGTTTTAGAATTCACTGTGGCGTCTTGTGAATGAGAGGACTTTCCCTTCCAGCCGCCGTTTGAGAGTGCGAAAGGCTATCGGGTCTGGTACCCGAAAAGACGTTTGTTTGATCTTTGGCCAGACATGGCACCCAATGGCCGAGACGTATCTCTCCCAACACTCCGGCTTCCGTCGTTTGATAAGTTGGCGAACGCGGGCGCAGATCCGTTTAAAGGCTTTGAGGTGCTCCAGGGAAGGGTGCCGCTTATGCCACTGTAGAGCTCGCCGACGCTCCGTAATTGCTTGAGCGACCGCCAAGGGACTGCCTTACGCCGGGGGCACCCTAAAGAGCGAGGGATCGCGTTTTCTTCCGCAGAAACTATTGCGGCAGTCACCTGCTCTACAATGACATTGATGTTACCGTGTGGGGGAGATTCAACAGTGACAGCAGAGGTGAAAGTTTCCCAGTCCGCCTTGTTGAAAGCCCATAGGGGCAGGTTGTGGGCCTGACGCCAGGGCAGTGATAGGACGATGGGGAAGTGGTCACTACGACACAGGTCGTCATGTGCTCTCCAGTGGATAAATGGGAGCAGTCCTGGGCTGAAAATTGATGAATCAATGGCCAAGTAACTACCATGAGCCACTCAAATGTGCGCGTCCCCAGTATTTAAGAGGCAGAGGTCGAATTGAGACAGTAAAGTTTCGACATCTCTGCCTCGGCCAGTAAGCACGGTGCTACCCCACAAGGGCTTATGGGCGTTAAAATCTCCTAAGAGTAGGAAAGGTTTAGGGAGTTGATCAATCAGTGCAGCTAATACATTCAGGGATACTGCACCATCTGGAGGAAGATATACATTGCAGACAGTTATTTCCTGCGTCGTCCTTATTCTGACAGCTTGAAGGCGCACAGTGTCACTAAAGACTGCGCTTAGGACAAACTCCTCCAGAGACTGGGTTCTGGTCGCTATGGTTCCTGTAATATCCCTTATAGCTGCGGGGGGCAGGGTTGAGCATTGCCGGGGACCAGGTTTCCTGGAGGGCAATGCAGATAGCAGTTGTAAGGCTTAATAGTTGCTGTAGCTCAGCCAGGCGGTGAAAAAAAGCTGCCGCTATGTAGTCGAATTCACAGCTTCAGATCTGAGCTATTTATGGTGTAATCTGTTTTACTGATTTCTTTTGGTATTCATGTGCATGACTTCATACTTTTCCTTATCAAGACACAATTGCCATTTTCGCACCATTTAGATATCGTGTCTAACGACAAGTTATTTTGCAATTGATGTTGTTCTGGTAGCTTTAATACACAGTAAATGAAGCGTGATCTAATCTGAGGGGGCTGCACAGTGTCTCCTAAATTGTTAATGTAGATTAGGAACTGCAGATAATCTACAACATTTCCTTGGGGAATGCCGGATATCACTTGTGTTACTCGATGACTTTCCGTCGATTTTTACGTACCGTATCCTTTCTGAGAGGGAATGACGGACCCAGTAGCACAAATGAAGCGATACGCCACAGGCACTCAGTTCGATAATTCTCTTGTGAGGAACTGTGTCAAAAACCTCCTTCAAACCTACAAATATGGTATAGATTTGAGAACGCCTTCTATAAAGCACATTAATTCGTGCGCATAATAAGCTAGTTGTTTTCACATAAACAATGTTTTCAGAATCCGTGCTGACTGTGTCAGTAGACCGTTACCTTCTATGTAATTCATGATGTTTGGAAACAATAGCCGTTCCAATATGCTACTGCAAAATCGACTTTAGTGATACGGATCTGTAATTCAGCGGATTGCTCCTACTTCCTTTCTTGAATGTTGGTGTACCTTTGCCTTTATTAAGTGCTTGCAGCTAATTCGCTACACCGAGGATCTCTACTTTTTAGCTACATATATTGACCGGTGTTCTTGATTCGAATTTTGTAAAGGAATTTCTGAAAACTATTCTGTAACTTCGCTTTAGTGGCACTATCGTCGGTAATATCATGGTATAGCACAGTGAAGGTATTAACTGCGTCATTCCTTTGGTGTACTTTACATATGGCCAGAATCTCTCTTGAGCACGCACTAAGTGTGGTCAGGAAATGTGTTACAGTCCACGTAAGTATCTTACAGACCATGTAAGTACATGTTTAAATGCTGCAACTCACACTCAACTTTTATAACCTCAAAATTTGCAAAATCCAAGTGCGACTTCACCACTATCAGCGTTTCAATTAGAAAAACCGTCATGAATATGTATCTGCAGGCTATGACTCTGTGAAAATGCAAATGGGGAGAACGCTTAGGTACTGTTATTTTTCTTTGTTACTGTTATCGTTGGTAGTGGTGCTGTCTTTTCTGCTCTTGGCTTGTCTTACTCAACTTCTTGAAGCTTGTCGGTCTTGTCTGTGGGCTCTACAAACCGTATCGGGTTTGTTATCAGCAGCTTGTGAATATGCACTGTTTCTTGACTAATATTGTTCTCATGTGGTCCGCATACAAGCCCAACAACTTGGGGAACGAGAGGGATGTATCCTTCCTTCGCCTAGAACTGTTTTATTTCATTTGAAACAGTTGTTACAGTAGATAAGTACGTAGAAAACAGCCCATGTGCACGTTAAATTATGCACTGGTTACCTTGACAAAAAGAATACACAAATTGGTTAACTTAATTTATATTAATAGCCTCGTTCCATAAAACTTTTCGTGGCCTAATTAATAAAAGTTTTGCATATTACTGTAAAAATTGGTTTTCTTCTTTCGGAATGGATACTAAGTGAGGCCATGTTTCTAAATTCCGAAAGTTGTTTGGGGTCCTATAATTATTTAGGAATAATGATTCCCTACATTTTTCCACCTTCAGCTCCAGCGACACATGTACATCGCGTTTAAAATATTTTTTCTGCTAGGGACTATGATCAGTAAAAAGAAGAGCCTACGATTATTATGTCGAACAAATTCCAAGATAGTAAGACAGCTGATCACCACCTGAAAAAGATGCGTCGCCCCAGGAAAAAAGAGATGGTACAGCCTCAGCGATATCCTGCAATTCAGTTGCAGCTGAATAGACAGATGTAATGAGAGCTGTGGACCGGTTCGAACAACGGAGAGAAAGGTGTGCTACTGGCAGTAGGTCACGCGAGTTGTGGCCACGAATTTTTTTAAATTTTCTTTTAGACATTGCAACAGTACACAGTTTCATCCTGTGGAACTGTAATACTGGAGGAAATGTGACGAACTTTCTCTTCACCTTGCTCTCATACGGCAGTTTTCAACTGAGAAAAATATAGAAAAGCCGAATGGAAGCATTCATTGCAATAAAAGTCAAGAGGTTGTGGAGCTTCACGCTCCACATCACATCGAGGGAAATAAAAGATTACACCAACGAATAAACATATACATGTTAAACTTGAGACATAAATAAGAACAGGCACAAATAGTCCTCTGCACATATTGGCTAAAAGGCAACATCGCTAAATTCAAAACTCGTTTATCAATAAATAGGTGCTACCGAGCTCATCTACCCAAGAAAATAATTACAGAAAAAACCGCCAAAATACAAGGCAAACAATGACAAGACACACAATACACAACTGAAACAATTAAGCGATATCCCGTACATTAGGTGCCAAACACAATGAGCCTGTTGCCTCCAAACAGTTGAAACATTCAACGCTAGATCGCAGCACCATACAAATGTGGATCTTTCATACCCAGGTGAACTCCGCGAAATAAACTCTTATGTGGAACACTCAGGGTTAGTGTTGTACATAGCATTCTACAGTTCGCAACCATAGTTGGCTTCGAAATGTCTGTTCCTAGCTTCGTCAGTTAGAAACCAGCCTGGTGTCATTTAAAGACGCTTACGATTAATGCGACAACGCTTTGTAATTGTTTATCGCAATTTATGAAATTGCTGAGACGTTGGTCCGCTAACTAGAGGTTTTCAGGAGAGTTGGAAAGCAGTATTAAAATTAAATTACATAGATAGGTACAGACGTACATCGCGGTGTTTATTCGCACGGTCCAGATTTCAACGGATGTGACAGTTTCGTTGGGCCTGTAGTGCTTTCGTGTGAACCACGAGTAACTAGAAAGGATGAAGGTCGCAATTTGTAGCAACATTCATTCGTAATCACGTTCCGAGAGCACAGAATAAAAGGCATAAAGTTGTTCTCTCACTCACCTGAGATGTTTACACACGGAGCACCAATATCTTTTTAAACATTATCTTTGCCTTCAGTGGACATTAAGGGATCACGACATGGGGGACACTGAAATGCGACCTTGTGTTCCAAGAACTGTGTAATTCTATCATTCTCCCGGCCTTTGTGACTTCTCCATCATCATCTCATTCACCTAGGCTCCAGTGCGCATCCAGAGGTTAACACTACTAGAATACCAAATGGAGAGTGGAGATCATTACTAGCTTCTTTGGATGAGTTGAATATGTCAAGCTGATTTAGGATCTGCTTAACTATTTTTGTGGGAGCAACTCCTTTAACACTGTCAGAGTATCACACACTGAAAACAGCATGATTAACGAAGTGTTGTTTCATTGAACTTTCACCTATTTTTTGAGTGATTTTTGTGAGTCTGAGATGCGAACTCTCTTCCGGCATGCCACTAGCGCTTTAAACGAGTTCAAATATCTCTGCTACGTGAGGTAGCTGTAGCTACGGTGCTAAAAACTCCGACGTAAAGATATGTTTGAGCAAAGTGCTACGACAATGATAAGCTCATGAAAGTCTATCGACAGGGGATCTCAAGTTGATTCCGTATTTCTAGATTTCCGGAAAGCTTTTGACACCGTTCCTCATAAGCGACTTCTAATCAAGCTGCGGAGCTCTGGGGTATCGTCTCAGTTGTGCGACTGGATTCGTGATTTCCTGTCAGGAAGGTCGCAGTTCGTAGTAATAGACGGCAAATCATCGAGTAAAACTGAAGTGATATCAGGTGTTCCCCAGGGAAGCGTCCTGGGACCTCTGCTGTTCCTGATCTATATAAATGACCTGGGTGACAATCTGAGCAGTTCTCTTAGATTGTTCGCAGATGATGCTGTAATTTACCGTCTAGTAAGGTCATCCGAAGACCAGTATCAGTTGCAAAGCGATTTAGAAAAGATTGCTGTATGGTGTGTCAGGTGGCAGTTGACGCTAAATAACGAGAAGTGTGAGATGATCCACATGAGTTCCAAAAGAAATCCGTTGGAATTCGATTACTCGATAAATAGTACAATTCTCAAGGCTGTCAATTCAACTAAGTACCTGGGTGTTAAAATTACGAACAACTTCAGTTGGGAGGACCACATAGATAATATTGTCGGGAAGGCGAGCCAAAGGTTGCGTTTCATTGGCAGGACACTTAGAAGATGCAACAAGTCCACTAAAGAGACAGCTTACACTACACTCGTTCGTCCTCTGTTAGAATATTGCTGCACGGTGTGGGATCCTTACCAGGTGGGATTGACGGAGGACATCGAAAGGGTGCAAAAAAGGGCAGCTCGTTTTGTATTATCACGTTATAGGGGAGAGAGTGTGGCAGATATGATACACGAGTTGGGATGGAAGTCATTACTGCATAGAGGTTTTTCGTCGCGGCGAGACCTTTTTACGAAATTTCAGTCACCAACTTTCTCTTCCGAATGCGAAGATATTTTGTTGAGCCCAATCTACATAGGTAGGAATGATCATCAAAATAAAATAAGAGAAATCAGAGCTCGAACAGAAAGGTTTAGGTGTTCGTTTTTCCCGCTCGCTGTTCAGGAGTGGAATAGTAGAGAGATAGTATGATTGTGGTTCGATGAACCCTCTGCCAAGCACTTAAATGTGAATTGCAGAGTAGTGATGTAGATGTAGATGTCTACTCAAGTCTTTCTGAGCTGCCACTGTATAAGAACCTAAATCTTAAGAAAGGGATTGACCTCATTAACTCCTCAGAAATTGCAAATACTCGAAATGGTGAACAAGCTCCGATAAAAGGTTAACTGCTGCATTTCCCACATCGGGAAATGGGACGGTGAACAGTAATCTGTTCTCCGTATTCCACGTTTCACTAGTAGTGCATCCAGTCACTGTAATGTAGGTTATTTTACGTGCACCATTCCTCCACACATCGCTTCAGAAAGAGGTTCTTGTCGGTAACCTTTGTAATGCAGTCGGCATTGGAAATTACTCGATTCTTAACCGTAGTGAGATGGGGTAGTGGTGGTGGTGGTGGGTAGTGTTTAACGTCCCGTCGACAACGAGGTCATTAGAGACGGAGCGCAAGCTCGGGTTAGGGAAGGATTGGGAAGGAAATCGGCCGTGCCCTTTCAAAGGAACCATCCCGGCATTTGCCTGAAACGATTTAGGGAAATCACGGAAAACCTAAATCAGGATGGCCGGAGACGGGATTGAACCGTCGTCCTCCCGAATGCGAGTCCAGTGTGCTAACCACTGCGCCAGGTAAGGTAGTGTAGCCTCTACATCAACTTCACAACCCACTTCAGCTGCTATAGGTCAGTAAATGGGCTACCTTTTTGAAACAGGAGCCATGAACCATACTGAATGATCCAAGATCTTCGCAGTATATACGTGCAATTTAATCACAAATAGAGTGGTGGAGGGATTGGTATTGACGCCTATGTTGACTGAGTACGGTAGTGGGAGTCCAGACGAATTCTTGATGCAATAGTATACCAACAGCCGTATATATTGTAGAAATTTTTTATGAACTTCTTATGTGCCACCAGTTTCGGCATTACATTGCTGTTATCTTCAGGCCCCACACGTCATAGTCGTAAGATCGCTATACACGGAAGGAACCATGTAACTGTTTCCGTAAATGAAATCGTTATGCAACAGCTCTTGGTGGCCAGGCAATTTATGTGGTTCCTTGCGTGAATAGCGTTTTTACACTATGACGTGTGGGGCCTGACGATGGCATCAATGCAATGACGAAACTGGTAGCACATAAGAAGTTCATAAAATAAATTTCTACAATACATACTGCTGTTGGTATATTATTACGTCAAGAAGTACATGTCAGCCGTTGTCCCACGGTCCATAATGGATCAATGAAGATCTAGACAAATTTGTTGTAAGGCCGTAATTGGCGAAAACTTTGTTGGAGATGAGTGGGCGAGGTCTGACAGTGGAGCAGTCGCTCTCTGGCAGAGGGGCGGAAGAGAATTGGAGAGTTGGTTCCTGGCCGCTGCAGAAGTTGGTCGCATACTTTGCAGTCCTTGCTGCAGAGTAATTGCAGTATAAGTTTTACTTATCCGGCCACGCGAACAAACAGTTATTTTCGCGCTCAGGCTTCGATCGGTCTCCAAGGCTGAGCCCATCTCCTTGCAGCGGCTGACCACTAGGAGCCGTGCTGTCCTTGACATACACAACTGCTCCGGCCTGTAGGGTTTCCAGTTGATTTTTCAGCCGCCCAAAATAAGAACTGATATTTCTCAGCCGTAGCAACCACAGAACCTACTTGCCACCATATATGATATCTTGGTACTGCAGACGATTACCCACTTGTGTATCTATATTATACATTTCACCTACTCTCTTTGGTCCTTTTTCTCATAGTAGAAAAGTACACTAGATTCCACGCAGCGTCGTTTGTGCTAGGTTCATGCCAACACGTCTGTCACGTGAGGGATATTTGCATGTCTCGTTACGTTAATACATATAGATTAAAAAAAAGTTTTTCATCACCCACGTTCCCAGAACCCCTGAAGATAGACATTGACTGTGGATATTGTATCACATGCGCCGTCTCCTTGACAGTTCAGTGATGTCACTAAACCCGCCCAAAGATGTAAACAAACACGCATGAGCAACGCCTATTAGACGGTGGGGGGTTCCGACAGCCGATCAGTTCCAGTCATTCCACTAGGAAGGAGGTACACGGCTCGTGTTGTCTGTTGATCAAACCGTGCCTAGACGGTCAATATCATGGTTCGATCGCGTCCGCATTGTTGCTTTGTGTAAGTGTAAGCTTATTTGTCCGTCGCTGACATAGAAGACCGCAAACCTTCTTTCCTTCCCGTCTGGGCAAGCTGTGCAGTGATTAGAGCACATGTAAAGCTTACTGAGACAGGGTAAATGCTAGCTACAATGAAGTCGATAATTCGATATCCCTCACAACTGACCAAATTTCCAAAATAAAAAAATTCTTTGTCCACCCACACACTCCTGAGAATGGCACATTAACAATTTGCAATTACGCGTCCATATTACTGGAAGCTGCGTTGATAAATACTCGGCACCTCGCAAGGATAACTACCAGATCAAGAATATTAGGTAAGTTGTTGGAAGTGGTTAACCATTGGTGAAAATCTCGCTTCTGAGCACACAAAGAGCTCTAACCGCAGAACTCTGCACGGAACACGCGTTGGTGCAGTGATGCGATACACACCGTATATCTCCCTTCGAAGACGATGGCCAAGACGCCGTCTCCAAGTCCGTACCGCTCGATGGTTGAAGGCGAAGTCCACTCTACAATTCTCCCGTCTCCCACGCGAACGAAAACGCGGCTGAAGAATACTCAGTTTCGGCCAATGTCGAACGCTCTATCGTCGCCGAAGTCCCTCCAACGGCATTTCTGAGATCTACCCAATTATCGAGTAGGTCATAACACCCCTAGGCAAATTCCAGCCTTCGCCACGTGTTGCCCAGCACAGGTGGCCTGGATGGCGGACTACCCCCAAAAGCGCCGTATTGTCCCGCGTTTCCGGTGACCGCTACCTGCCGCCCACGGCGGCCCGGAGAGCTACGGCCAGCTGCAGACTTTTTATTCCACAATTCTAAACTGCCAACACATTTCACTAACACTAGTGGCTCAATCATGCAGACATGCAGGGATTACTGCTCGACAGTGCCTCATATTTATCATAATTCAATAGAGCCATGATCTGATGTCCTTGCCAGTCCCTTTATTATTAATACTAATGTTGGTAAGCTAACATGTAAGTGCACATATGCTGGCACCTTATACCAGGAAGCGCTCTCAACAAGGGAAGTGTCCAGGCGTCTAGGAGCGAACCAAACATATGTTGTTTGGACATGGACAGAAACTGTCGATGACATGCCTTACTCAGGCTGCCCAAGGGCTGCTACTGCAGTGGATGACCGCTACATGCGGATTATGGCTCGGAGGAACGCTGACAACAACGCTACCACGTTGAATAACGCTTTTCGTGCAGCCATAGGATTTCGAGTTACGACTCAAACTGTGCCCAGTAGGTTGGATCATGCGCAACTTCACTCCCGACGCCCATCTTTGCAACCATGACACCATGCAGCGCGGTATAGATGGGCTCAACATGCCGAATGGACCACTCAGGATACTGCTGAAAAACTGCGACTAAGTTGCAAGACCGTCCGACTTCAACGAAGATCTGATCCCAAATCCACTGCGCCCGCGCAACGCAAGAGCGAAGCCAACATTGCTCAGCTTCTTACTATCCTCAAAAACCGCGAATCTGCATTCAATGTTGATTCCAAAATTCCCCCACACTGTCTCAGGACATCATTCGCACCAATAGCGACCGTTCCCTACAATTACGAGCAGCGCTTTATGACATCAACTAGCTTCACTTTAAGTGGACTTATCATGCCTCTTCTATTCAGCTGAGGGCAATGACCGGCTACGAAAACAACATGCCTAGACCACCGGGCATCCGGCGCCAGACAGTCGCACCCAGCAGTCCACAAATATTCTCAGAATTCTAAGGACAAGGCAGACAGTCGTCGTCAGCAGTCTTCGTTCCAGACGCGCTGGAACGGTAAACACTAACTGCGGCGACACTCAAACGTCTCACACAGGTCGTCCCACCAGGCGCTTAAGCCCATTGATGTACGTCCCTCTCAGCATTCACAGTGTGCCATGTCCTCCGCTGCTCGCTTCGCACAGGCCACCCAGGGAAGTAACCCAACATGCATGGGAATCAAGTGTAAAGTATTGTGAGCTCTCAGTACAAATACTCTCATTACAGTAACCTTATTCGGCCTGTTACCACCGTGCAATGGCATAAAACTTTAATAAAATTGATGAAAATGAGAGGCGACATGCAAAAGAGGGCTTGGGATCTCTCAAACCGGTCAGGCTGAACGCCTTAGACACACTGTCCAGCGACTGCAGCAAGGTGGAGGTTCGCTGATGTTTTGGGGTGTTATGTGGGGCCGACGTACGCCGCTGGTGGTCATGGAAGGCGCAGTAATGGCTGTACGATACGTGAATGCCATCCTCCGACCAATCATATCAGCAGCATATTGGCGAGGCATTCGTCTTCATGGATGACAATTCGCGTCCCCATCGTGCACGTCTTGTGAATGACTTCCTTCAGGATAACGACATGGCTCCACTAGAGTGGCTAGCATGTTCTCCAGACATGCCTGGGATGAATTGAAACGGGCTGTTTATGGATGACGTGACCCACCAACCACTTGAGGGATCTACACCGAATCGCCATTGAGGAGTGGGACAATCTGGACGAACAGGGCCTTGAGGAACTTGTGGATAGTATACGGTCATGCATCAATGCAAGAGGACGTGTTATTGGGTATCAGAGGTACCGGTATGTACCGCAATGTGGACCGCCACCTCTGAAGGTCTCGCTATATGGTAATACAACATGTAATGTGTGGTTTTCGTGAGCAATAAAAAGGGCGGAAATAATGTTTATGGGGATCTCTATTCCAATGGCCCCGGAACTCTCTGAACCGAAGTGATGCAAAACTTTTTTGATGGGTAAATGAGTATTCTTCGTAGAAATTCATGGTAAATTTTGTGTTCCACTTAAGGAAAATAGCGTTTATCTGTTAAACAGTCCCACTCATCAGAATCCTCTCCCATCGTCATTTCTGGAGGGGAACTTTGATTAAATAATTTAATGAATAAATTATACGAGAGGCTAACTACCGCACGTAGGATTTATATCAGGACCATTATAAGACCGCGTTACGCACCTTGCGCACATTCAATATGAACCCATTTGGGTGTGCTTTGCTTAACATCGTAATTCTGCTTCGTAGCTTGCGTATCACTTAAAGGTCCCAAGAAAGGATTTATATGGCTGGTTCCCATCTGGTTCCCCTACATTCCATCATTCACTACCATATAATGCTCTGCTCCAAACAACATTCGCAGAAGTTTCTTCCTCTGGTTAGTGCCCACATTTGATACTAAGCCGACTTCTTTTGGCGAGATATCGCTCTTCGCCTGCGCTGATCTGCTTTTTATGTCGTCCTTGCTCTATCCCTTGTGAGTTACACTCCTGGAAATGGAAAAAAGAACACATTGACACCGGTGTGTCAGACCCACCATACTTGCTCCGCACACTGCGAGAGGGCTGTACAAGCAATGATCACACGCACGGCACAGCGGACACGCCAGGAACTGCGGTGTTGGCCGTCGAATGGCGCTAGTTGCGCAGCATTTGTGCACCGCCGCCAGCAGTGTCAGCCAGTTTGCCGTGGCATACGGAGCTCCATCGCAGTCTTTAACACTGGTAGCATGCCGCGACAGCGTGGACGTGAACCGTATGTGCAGTTGACGGACTTTGAGCGAGGGTGTATAGTGGGCATGCGGGAGGACGGGTGGACGTACCGCCGAATTGCTCAACACGTGGGGCGTGAGGTCTCCACAGTACATCGATGTTGTCGCCAGTGGTCGGCGGAAGGTGCACGTGCCCGTCGACCTGGGACCGGACCGCAGCGACGCACGAATGCACGCCAAGACCGTAGGATCCTTCGCAGTGCCGTAGGGGACCGCACCGCCACATCCCAGCAAATTAGAGACACTGTTGCTCCTGGGGTATCGGCGAGGACCATTCGCAACCGTCTCCATGAAGCTGGGCTACGGTCCCGCACACCGTTAGGCCGTCTTCCGCTCACGCCCCAACATCGTGCAGCCCGCCTCCAGTGGTGTCGCGACAGGCGTGAATTGAGGGACGAATGGAGACGTGTCGTCTTCAGCGATGAGAGTCGCTTCTGCCTTGGTGCCAATGATGGTCGTATGCGTGTTTGGCGCCGTGCAGGTGAGCACCACAATCAGGACTGCATACGACCGAGGCACACAGGGCCAGCACCCGGCAGCATGGTGTGGGGAGCGATCTCCTACACTGGCCGTACACCTCTGGTGATCGTCGAGGGGACACTGAATAGTGCACGGTACATCCAAACCGTCATCGAACCCATCGATCTACCATTCCTAGACCGGCAAGGGAACTTGCTGTTCCAACAGGACAATGCACGTCCGCATGTATCCCGTGCCACCCAACGTGCTCTAGAAGGTGTAAGTCAACTACCCTGGCCAGCAAGATCTCTGGATCCGTCCCCCATTGGGCATGTTTGGGACTGGATGAAGCGTCGTCTCACGCGGTCTGCACGTCCAGCACGAACGCTGGTCCAACTGAGGCGCCAGGTGGAAATGGCATGGCATGCCGTTCCACAGGACTACATCCAGCATCTCTACGATCGTCTCCATGGGAGAATAGCAGCCTGCATTGCTGCGAAAGGTGGATATACACTGTACTAGTGCCGACATTGTGCATGCTCTGTTGCCTGTGTCTATATGCCTGTGGTTCTGTCAGTGTGATCATGTGATGTATCTGACCCCAGGAATGTGTCAATAAAGTTTCCCCTTCCTGGGACAATGAATTCACGGTGTTCTTATTTCAATTTCCAGGAGTGTATTTTACTGCCTAGGTAGCTGAATTCCTTAACTTCATCTACATCGTGATCACCGATTCTAATAAGTGTCTCGCGATTCTAAATTCTGCTACTCATTACTTTACTCTTTCTTCGGTCTACTCTCACTCCATATTCTGTGCTCATCAGACTGCTTATTCCATTCAGTAGGTCTTGTAATTAACTATCAATGTAGACAACAGTGTCAACGAACCTTATTATTCATACATACTGAGGAGCAAAGAAACTGGTACACCTGCCTGATATTGTGTAGGGCCACCGCGAGCATGCAGAAGTGCCGCTACACGGTTGACATGGACTCGGCTAGTGTCTGAAGCAGTGCTGAAGGGAACTGACACCATGAATCCTGCAGGGCTGTCCACGAACCGTAAGAGTACGAGGGTGTGGAGGTGCATATCTCTTCTGAACAGCACGTTGCAAGCCATCCCAGATACGCTCAATAGTGTTCGGGTCTGGGGAATTTGGTGACCAGCCGAAGTGTTTGAACTCAGAAGAGTGTTCCTGGAACCATTATGTGGCAGTGGACTTGTGAGGTGTCGCATTGTCATGCTGGAACTGCTCGTTGGACCGCGCAAGGGACGTGAATGGATGCAGGATGTTTACGTACGTATCACCTGTCGGAGTCGTATCTACAAGCATGAGGGTGTCTGTATCGCTCCAACAGCACACGCCCCATACTATTATAGTGCCTCCACCACCTTGAACAGTCTCCTGCTGACATGCAGGGCCATGGATTCACAAGGTTGTCTCCATACCCTTGGACATCCATCCGCTCGATTAAATTTGAAAAGCCACTCGTCTGACCAGGCAACAAAAGCCCATATCGACGATGTTTCGCTGACTTGTTCAACACTGACATTTGTTGATGGCCCAGCATTGAAATTTGCGGAAGGGTTGCACTTCAGTCACGTTGAACCATTCACTTCAGTCGCCGTCGGTCCCGTTCTTGCAGCGATGTCTGAGATTTGATGTTTTACCGGATTCCTGATATTCACGGTGCACTCGTGAATTGGTCGCACGGGAAAATCGTCATTTCATTGCTACCTCGGTGATGCTGTGTCCGATCGCTCGTGCGGCGACTGTAACACCATGTTCAAATTCATTAAAATCTTGAAATCTCCCACGGTAGCAGCGGTAACCGATCTAACAACTGCGCATATAGGCACTGCAGACCGCAGCGCCATATTCTGCCTGTTTACATATCCCTGCATTTGAATACGCATGCCTGTACCAGTCTCTTTGGCGCTTCAGTGTACGTTCACCTCGAATTTTAATCTGACCTTTTTTATGTATAGATTGAGCAGTAGGGGAAAAGGACTACATGCCTATAGTTAAGTACAATACATAAAACACAAAAAATGACACCAGTTACTTCATTTAAAAACTGTTGAATAGGTATTCCTCAAAAAATTATTTGACTTTGTCGACGCTATAACAAATCATACATCGTAATCGATTAAGCAATAGAGCAGAATTTTCTTCTTATGACAGCAGTTGACCACGTGTGTGTTAAATTTTCAGAAATCAACCAGTGTGTCATCAGATTCGTACACAATGAAATCTTTACGATTTTGCGCAAACAGGGGACGCTTTCTATGCAATCCGCGATATACTAGGTTTTTATCAGAAGACGTATGGGGCACCTCCGATTTATTACGAGGAAGTACAGTCGGAAGATGTTTATCAGTAACGCTAAGTCGCACTCTTCCACCACACACCCTCTTCTGCGGAACGGGTCTTCCTGATATCGTTACAACGACCACTTATGAACTCACAATATGTCACTTTTCTTTGCAAACGTCAATTTTTCGCAGATGTGTCACTACGTAATCTGTTGCGGCGTTTCGGGGCAACTTTTTTGACATATGCGACAAAGAAATTTACGCAACAGAAAGTAAGACTCAGTTCTTAATAACCGCTACACACACACACACACACACACACACACACACACACACACACACACCCGTTAAGCACACAGCGAAACGTAACTAGTAAACCCACTACAGTAATAATATTGTCCAATCAGCAACGGACGCCATGCAACTGTTAGCACTCCTAAGGTTAACTATCTCAACCAATGGCTTTATGGGGAGACGTATGGAAGGGCTGGTCTGCAACGCGCATAGCAAACAGAGTGGAGAGGCCGAACTTTGCAACTCTCTTGGGCATATTTATTACGTATTACACAATATTTGACGCCTGAAGAATGATATTGATTGGAAACTTGATATCTCTAGTGCCAAGTGATCAATCACGCAAATTCAGATGCACTAACAAGGAACTAGTTGAGTGCGATGTCGCAAAAACGTCAATGTTTAAGGCATTCGATGCCCCACATGTTGTCTATCATGCAACCGCAATATTGGCTGCTAATGGCAACAGAAGTGGGACTAGAGGTAACAAATAGTGAGCACAGTTTGAGGTTACGGAGCGTTTACCCTCCACGCTGCCTTCCAAATCTAAATTGGTGATCCCTTGATGCCTCAAAACATGTCCTAACAAACGATCCCTTCTTCTGGTCAAGTTGTGCCACGAACTTCTCTTCCCCTCAATCCTATTCAATACTTCCTCATTAGTTACGTGATCTACCCATCTAATCTTCAGCATTCTTCTGTAGCACCACATTTCGAAAGCTTCTCTTCTCTTCTTGTCCGAACTATTTACCGTCCATGTTTCACTTCCATACATGGCTACACTCCATACAAATAGTTTCACAAACGACTTCCTGACACATCTATACTCGATGTTAACAAATTTCTCTTCTTCAGAAACACTTTCCTTGCCATTGCCAGTCTACATTTTATATCTTCTCTACTTCGACCATCATCAGTTATTTTGCACCCCAAATAGCAAAACTCCTTTACCACTTTAAGTGTCTCATTTCCTAATTCCCTCAGCATCAACCAACTTAATTCGACTACATTCCATTATCCTCGTTTTGCTTTTCTTGATGTTCCTCTTATATCCTCTTTTCAAGACACTGTCCATTCCGTTCAACTGCTCCTCCAAGTCCTTTGCTGTCTCTGACAGAATTACGATGTCATCGGTGAACCTCAAAGTTTTTATTTCTTCTCCATGGATTTTAATACCTAATCCGAACTTTTCTTTTGTTTCCTTTATTGCTTGCTCAATATACAGATTGAATAACATCGGGGATAGGCTACAACTCTGTCTCACTCCCTTCCCAACCACTGCTCCCCTTTCAGGTCCCTTGATTCTTGTAACTGCCATCTGGTGTCTGTACAAATTGTAAATAGCCTTTCGCTCCTTGAATTTTACCCCTACCACCTTCAGAATTTGGAAGAGAGTATTCTAGTCAACATTGTCAAAAGCTTTCTCTAAGTCTACAAATGCTAGAATCGATAAACAAAGCGAACATAGCATTAGATCTACAACAATTGCCGAAGTTGTCAGAAAGGAACCTATATGGAATGTCACTGAGTCAGATAGAAGGGGCAGATGAGGTATTAGCGGTTTTGCAAGATGAGTCAATGGAACGTGTGTTGTCGTAGACGCTCGACTGTCAGGCAATGTACATGAAGAGTACAATGACGACGATACGTACTAACAAGTGAAAGTGATACTGGAACAGGTGCCGAGGCATGTACTTAATTATTCCTGTCGTACAGGGAGCCAAAAAAATGGTTCAAATGGCTCTGAGCACTATGGAACAACATCTGACGTCATCAGTCCCCTAGAACTTAGAACTACTTAAACCTAACTAACCTAAGGACATCACACACATCCATGCCCGAGGCAGGATTCGAACCTGCGACTGCAGCAGCCTCGTGGTTCCGGACTGAAGTTCGTAAAGTCGCTCGGCCACCGCGGCCGGCTACAGGGAGCCACAAATCCCCTCTCCAGTTAAACGTAGTAAAGGACAATCGCAGTCCAAGGAGCGGGTACTAAACATAATTACGTAGATGGAAGATCATTAGCAGAAAAGTAGAAAAAACAAAACAAAAAAACAATTGTGAACAGATTTCGAATTAGTCCCTACCAGTATGAGCGTATTACTACGGATATTCAACGGGGAACAAGGTACATTTGTTACAAAAACTGGTGTTAGCCCGTTTCAGGGATGGCCGATACAATTTATAGGCTGTGCCTGATAGTGACCTAGGTTGTGCACTTCAAATTTCACGCTACATATATTACTGTCGGGCACTTTTATTACGTATTTCATCATGCATGACAGCCGGATCGAAAGCAACACGTGAAGAACGATGCTAATCAAATACTCACGTCTCACACAAAGAGAGAACAATGCCTATTTGCCACTCATCATCTCCGCTATATGGTGCGTAGCAACTATTATTTTCATAATGTTTGTCATTATCAGCCATAAATGTAATCGCTTCTCGGAGTGTTGTGCCGCTGCGCAATGGGTAGTGTATTAACGTTGTTTGCTACATGTCTTGGCTTCGTATCTCGTTAAACAGACCAATTTTTTGAAGTTCTGAATCTATTCAAAATATTTGGATTATTATTTTTATTCAGTTAAATAGTTTAAATTTAATTTTTTATTTTTAATTCTATCATCATACTGTTCTTACTTTTTACACAACATTCTTTTTTCGTCTGGAATCTGCTTATGTCATCCATAATCTGAGGCCACAGTACTGTTGGGCCTTCAATTGCCAGCGAGGAGTTCTCATCGGTTGGTACGCCGGCAGCTCGTGTAGCTCAGTGTGAGGTAAGTTTCAGGTAACCGGTGATAGCGAGAAATTACTTTTAGCGCTGAAATTGAGATTTTTCTGCCTTGACTTTGCTCATAACGGTTAAATTTGATCGTCATTTTAGTCCAGATTGTTGACCGCCGTCTTCTCGACATATTGCACATCACGAGGTTGTGGTTGGCTTAGGTCATGAGTTTAATTAAATTCAGGGCTACAGAACGTGTCGCCTACCGCAGTTCAGTGACTGGTCACTTGACATCAGCTGTCGACAGAGCTTATCGCATTTTCGACACACCTCGCAGTGGCTACTTCCAACATTGCACCACATTAGATATAAAAAGCCTTTATGAAGTGACCCACCCTCCCCCATGAACCATGGACCTTGGCGTTGGTGGGGAGGCTTGCGTGCCTCAGCAATACAGATAGCCTCATCATAGGTGTAACCACAACGGAGGGGTAGCTTTTGAGAGGCCAGACTAATGTGTGGTTCCTGAAGAGGGGCAGCAGCCTTTTCAGTAGTTGCAGGGGCAAGTCTGGGTGATTGACTGATCTGGCCTTGTAACACTAAACAAAACGGCCTTGCTGTGCTGGTACTGCGAACGGCTAAAAGCAAAGGGAAGCTACAGCCATAAACTTTCCCGAGGGCATGCAGCTTTACTGTACGGTTAAATGATGGCGTCCTCTTGGGTAAAATATTCCGGAGGTAAAATAAAGCCCCATTCGGATTTCCGACCGGGGACTACACAGGAGGACGTCGTTATCAGGAGAAAGAAAACTGGCGTTCTAGGGATCGGAGCGTGGAATGTCAGATCTCTTAACCGGGCAAGTAGGTTAGAAAATTTGAAAAGGGAAATGGATATGTTAAAGTTAAATATAGTGGGAATTAGGGAAGTTCGGTGGCAGGAGGAAAGAGACTTATGGTCAGGTGAATACAGGGTTATAAACACAAAATCGAATAGGGGTAATGGAGGAGTAGGTTTAATAATGAATAAGTAATGGGAGTGCGGGTAAGCTACTACAAACAGCATGGTGAACGCATTATTGTGGCCAAGAGACACACGAAGCCCACGCCTAACACAGTAGTACAAGTTTATATGCCAACTAGCTCCGCAGATGAAGAGAGCGATGAAATGTATGATGAGATAAATGAAATTATTCAGATAGTGAAGGGAGACGAAAATTTAATTGTCATGGATGACTGGAATTCCATAGTAGGAAAAGGACGAGAACGAAATGTAGTAGGTGAATATGGAATAGGTGTAAGAAATGAAAGAGGAAGCCGCCTGGTAGAATTTTTCACAGAGCATAACTTAAACATAGCCAACACTTGGTTTTGAGAATAACAGAAGAAGGTTGTATACATGGAAGAGGCCTGGAGATACTGGAAGGTTTCAGATATATTATACAATGGTAAGACAGATTTAGGAACCAGGTTTTAAATTGTAAGACATTTTCAGGGGCAGATGTGGACTCTGACCACAATCTATTGGTTATGAACTGTAGGTTAAAACTGAAAAATCTGCAAGAAGGTGGGAATTTAAGGAGATGGGACCTAGATAAACTGACAGAACCAGAGGTTGTAGGGAGTTTCAGGGAGAGAAGTAGGGAACGATTAACAGGAATGGGGGGAAAATCCTTGGGTAACAGAAGATATATTGAATTTAATTGCTGAAAGGTGAAAATATAAAAATGCAGGTAAAAACGAATACAAACGTCTCAGAACAGAGATCGTCAGGACGTGCTAAGCAGGAATGGCTAGAGGATAAATGCAAGAATGTAGAGGCATATCTCACTAGGGGTAAGATAGATACTACCTACAGGAAAACTAAGGAGACCTTTGGAGAAGAGAGAACCACTTGTTTGAATATAAAGAGCTCAGATGGAAACCCAGTTCTAAGAAAAGAGAAAGCAGAAAGGTGGAAGGCGGAAGGAGCATGTAGAGGGTCTGTACAAGGGCGATGTACTTCAGGACAATATTATGGGAATGGAAGAGGATGTAGATGAAATGGGAGATATGATACTGCGTGAAGAGTTTGACAGAGCACTGAAAGACCTAAGCCGAAAGAAGGCCCCGGGAGTAGACAACATTCCATTAGAACTACTTACGGCCTTGGGAGAGCCAGCCCTTACAAGACTATACCATCTGGTGAAATACCCTCAGACTTCAAGAAGAATATAATAATCCCAGTCTCAAAGAATCCATGTGTTGACAGATGTGAAAATTACCGAACTATCAGTCTAATAAGCCACGGCTCCAAAATACTAACACGAATGGGAAAACTGGTAGAAGCCGACCTCGGGGAAGATCAGTTTGGATTCCGTAGAAATGTTGGAATACTGACCCTACGACTTATCTTGGGAGCAAAATAACTGATGATGATCGAAGTAGAGAGGATGTAAAATGTAGACTGTCAATAGCAAGGAAAGAGTTTCTGAAGAAGAGAAATTTGTAAACATCGATTATAGATTTGGGTGTCAGGAAGTTTTTTCTGAAAGTATTTGTATCGAGTGTGGCCATGTATGCAAGTGAAACGTGGACGATAAATAGTTTGGACAAGAAGAGAATAGAAACTTTCGAAATGTGATGCTGCTGAAGATTATATGGGTAGATCATATAACTAATGAGGTGGTGTTGAAGAGAATTAGGGAGAAGGGAAAATTGTGGCACAACTTGACTAGAAGACGGGCTCGGTTGGTAGGACATGATTTGAGGCATCAATGTATCACCAATTTATTGTTGAAGGCAGCGTTGAGGGTAAAAATCGTAGAGTGAGACTAAGAGATGAATACACTAAGATTCAGAAGGATGTAGGTTGCAGTAGGTACTGGGAGGAGTTGAAGCTTGCACAGGATGGAGGAGCATGCAGAGCTGCATCAAACCAGTCTCTGGACTGAAGACCACAACAACAACAACATGAAGTGACTCGCTGTGTTTGTGTGTCGCCTATAACCGAGCAGTGACAGCCGATGTAGCAACGCTGTAGCGTAAAGTGACTGACGACTATCAAGTAATTCTGAACGGCCTATAGTGGAAACAGTCTAAAATGCGTACCTGAAGATCTATGAGTACTAATGCAGCTTCGATACTGCGGAACATTAAAGAGGAGCCGCTCGTAGGACTTTAAGTGTGCATTTTAAACCGCATGTGTACCAGACTTTTTCTTTGAATGATCGTGCCTGTCTTTTTACTATTGACCGTTCCCCCCTGCGTAGGTTTGACTATGGAGTGGCCTGGAGAAGAATATATACGTTGTTTATATAACAACGACTGGACTGAAGACACCGACATTTTATTCTCCCTGGTTTTCCACACTTTTAAACATGCTTTCTACTTATTTCCATCCTGCAAGCACCTACCTTACCTTACATCTTAAAAATAATTACCGTCCCACAGTGTAGAGCTCAATTACGCAATTCCGGAAAGTAACCACATTATAAGTAGCCTTTCCTAGGACAAGTCGTTCTTTTAAATTTTCGCTTCATTATCTTTTCATAATCTCATTCCCGTTTCGTAGTCACATGCGTCATGAATAATGTTCTGTATAAAATCTGTGAAGCTATCAACGTTTTTGTCAAGTGTATTTAAAAGTACTCCAGGCACAGCTTATGGCCGTGATAAGGGTAAGACGATGACAGTGTAGTAGCCACTGATGTTCGGTTAACAATGTACAGTATGTGACAAATTGTCTCGACTTCATTTGACGTCTCATTGCAGTGGTAATGATCCACAAAGAAAAATTCACAAAATATTCTCTAGTAATTATGACAGCAACTTATTTACCGATCGTATAGGCAATACGACATTCCACGTTGTATTACAATATGGTTATCTAAATTGCGAGGACTGTGAGTAAAGACGGGCACGAAATTTTCTCTCATCAAATAGCATTCTACATAAATAAGAAACACACCCTTGTATATTAGTTACATGAAAGAATTTAATATGATTGTCACTGAAGTAAGTCCAACCTTAAATCATATCAAAGTCGAATGTGGACTCAGCAGACGAAGAAAACTGGGGGTACGCACAAGGCTTTTGTCAGCGCTGTGGTGGATTGAACTGCTTTCCAAGTCGTTAATATCAGCGGATACGGATAAGGAACTTGCGGATGCGGTGCTGACATCACTATTTCTTGACTGCGCAATCCTGTAGCCACAGACTGGACCTGTGCTTA
Source organism: Schistocerca gregaria (assembly GCF_023897955.1). Lineage (NCBI taxonomy): Eukaryota > Metazoa > Arthropoda > Insecta > Orthoptera > Acrididae > Schistocerca > Schistocerca gregaria. The sequence goes on along the minus strand of NC_064920.1, from coordinate 1,044,673,472 downwards.
TAATGGCGCATCTTCAGTAGTGTTCGATTTACGACCCCCGCCGCGCTGCCCACAAATCTTGGTTGTAGTGACAGACTGCTCTGTACCGTAGCCAAGTTCTACGGTAAGTTGAGTAGTAACAATTTGGTTTCAGAATAAAATTTTCTCTGCAGTGGAGACTGCGCTGATACGAAACTATCTCGCAGATTAAAACTGTGTGACGGACCTAGACCCGAACACGCGACCTTTTGCCTTTCGCGTACAAGTCCTGTATTGACTGGACTACGCAAGCACGACTCCTACCTTCGCAGGAGGACTTCTGTGAAGGCAGGAGATGAGGTACTGACTAAGTAGAACTGTGAGGGCGGGTCGTGAGTCCTGCTTGGGTAGATCAGTCGATAGAGCACGCCCGCGAGAGGCAAAAGGGTCCCGAGTTCACGTCTCGGTCCGGCAGACAGTTTTAATCCGCCAGGAAGCGTCAATAATTTGGTTGGGAGTTGGCCAAGGTAACGAATATGAAAGCTATGCTACAGGTCAATGTTTACTTCTGTGCCATTTTTAAACGAACTTGGCCACATGTAACGCACTTATAAAAACAAACTACAACGTAAGTTTTTGAGGTGTTGTAGTTTTGGTTTTCTTTTTCGTAGTTGTAGGTGTTGGTTTTTGTATCAGTAGTTATAGTTTACCTATATAAGTAAAGGAAAATGACCTTCCCAATTTTCGTATTTTTATATGTAGTTATAGGCGTTTTGGTACAGTCAGTTGTGTTCAAGGGAAATGTCTGCTTCCAATTTCCGTAGTTTTTGCTTTAGGCGTTGGTTTTTTGGTATAGTCAGCTGCCGTTTACCTATATGGGTCAAGGGAAGTGTCCGATTCGCGTAAATTTTGTAATTTTTTTGTCATCTTGTGTGTTTTGGGATCGTAGTTTCTTTTAGTGTTATATTTAGCTTTTTCCCTCCCTAAAACCTCCAATTTCCCGCGATTGTCCCGTTAGTTTGATTGTATTTTTGGAGGGAGATATTGTCTTATTTATAAATATTTTCGTGTTTATTGCCGTGTGTACGTAGTGATATTATAGGAGCCATATTGGAGACGCTTAGAATAGTCATTTCCACCATATTGATGAAGTCATGAGTCAAAGCAAACAGGTGGAATCGGACACTTCCGTATTCCCGTTCTTACGAAACAGTGATCGAAAGATTAGAATAAAAGTTTGTAAATAAATAAACTCTAGGATAGCATGGAAGCTTTTAAAATTCATTAATCAGGTGGTCTGTTTCGATCGTGGTACGGTCACCATGAGTCCATTAAAACTCCATGGCTGGAGAGAATGGTGAATTGCAACCCGCAATGTAGCACCGATAAACACTGCTCAACAGTGTTTTATTTAGAAACTTTTATTATTAGATTATTATTGTTGTATTCACCTCTGGTACGTTAAAAGTGGGGATGCTGTCAAGTTATTATATTTAAATTCCTCCCCCTTCCCATCAAATCCTAGAACCGAACCCAGGATTCACGACCCATTTAGTGTCACATAATATACAACAAACAATAGTACCAACAAACAACATTTTAGCTCTTTCAATTGTCGCAAATGAAAATCTCAGTGCACAATGAACTATGTAGCAGGACTGCCAGTTCCTCAAGCCGAAGCAGAGTTCAAGCTCGAAGTGTCGTGATGCATGTGGTTGCTATGGCCAGAGGACTCTTGGCATTGGCTGACTGCGCTCTTTACCTCCCGCATGAGCCGTACCCCACTACTTTCGTCGAATCTGTCAAACTCCAAAACAAATTTTCAGGCATTTCTGTTCAAGGAAATTAAGAGTAGACACAGTCAGGGAGGAATATCTCTAGTAAATAAATATCTACGAACGGCCGAAGGGCAATGGCAGGCCAACAATTTGTCTGTAGCCGTAGTAATGACTTCTATTTTGAGTCCTCAGCCTTCTGATTTATTTTCGTAGGCTACTGCGACCAGAGCCAGTTGACATAAGAGTTGTGGGTATGGTACCACGCAACATTGTAGAAACCGTTACTGGTTACTGATCACAACAGTTAGGGGGCCTTTTCATTATGTTATACGTAGTTTTTGGGCTAGTTATAATAATTGTGGCCAATTCTGAAATTGGCCAGAGGTCTTGGTTAGGCTGCGATAATCTGGTTGAGAGTTGACCAGGCCAACGAATGTGCATGCAAAATAAAGATTGTGATATCAGACTGATCTGTAGCTAAGCATATTTAACTCACCGTTGTCATACTTGATGCACATTCTAGTTGTAAAAGTTATGTAGTGGAGTCCCCCGGCACGACAGCCGAACGATTCCTGCTAAATCCCCGAGTTGATTTATCGCGAAATGCTAATCTGCTTATCGCTGTATTAAAATACACTTCTATTCAATCTGAATTTACTGCTATTGCGTCCGTAATGGGCTGCAGTTCAATCTACGAGTGTATTTCACTCATCTTGATGGAATTAAAGACAAGGTTTCCCACGTAATGGTAGCATATTTCACAGCAAACAATGCGAAAAAAGATGCGTTTTAGAGAGATTATTGAAACGATAAACTGGACAAGGACTCGAGCGCGGAACCTTGCAAGGGGAAAGATTCAAATTCCGATCAGGTACACATCTTCGATCTGTCGAAGTATCGAAACGCGCACACATTGCAGAATAATATTCAGTGACGTAAGCAACTACTTGAAAAACGAAAATATTAACAAGAAGGGAAAGACTATGTTCTGCAGAACTTCAAAGAAGTTTTTCCTCTTTTGCTCAGCCAGACATAAGAGCAATTTTGTGAAACTACGTTAGTAAGAGTTTGCAAGGTTATTGTTCTCGAGGAAGAGGCAGTAAATGTAAATGTTATGGCGAAGGCTGTCAACACTGCATGATTTCTGGTGTGCCATGTGATGTTTACATGAGAACGGTGGTGAAAGCTTTGGTGGTATTCTTGACGTTTAGCACATTTCTCACACTTTCATGCAAATTTGTATTGCAAGCGTCATTTCCTATATTTCTTCTAACGGCTTTCATATCTCTATAGGAACAGATTTATTTAGAAATGCTATATTTGCTTCATGATCCCATGGGCAAAAAAGCTTTGTAGAACATTTGTAGTTTAATAGCTGTTTGCAGCTTTCATTTGCTTTCGGCAGGAAATCTTGACATGCAAATGTTTCGTACTTTTTCTGTAATCATGAATAAACACTATATACGACGAAGTTTTCGTTTCCAAAACTTTCTCGCTTAAATTTCTTAGTACAGTGGGTATATAACGCTAGATACAATTAAAACACAACCTTCCCGTTTTCTTCCCAGAATTTTCAATTTTCATTTCAAAACTTCTACCATAAATCTTAATGTCAATCTTGGAAAAAAAAAAAGGGAGACTAATTATTACTGACGGTTATCACAGTGGCGCCGACAGTATGTACGTTAGGACTGCCCATAAAAAATGCGCATTTCCAATGGTAAACCGCTTTGCCGGGTAGCTAAAGATACAAGTGGAGCTAATTCTTGAGCATACACTATTTGAAACGTAATTCTAAACTTCGCAATTATTCGTTGTACTAACTTCTTCCTTCAGGTCGGACTGTGTTTCACCACTACACACACTAATGCATTTACGATATTGATACGTTAAGTAGCTTTTTCCACAGTCTTCAGTTTTCGTAAAGCTTATTAAAATATAAAATAAACCTATTAAAATAAATCGTTATGAAGTACGTCCGTGCATATGAAGTTTCTTTGTGAAGTAATCGATTTTCACATTTTACTGCTGAAGTCCCAGCTGTAAGATACATGTACATCATCGAAGCACTGGCGGAATATTAGAGTCATTATTGCTCAAACGATAGAACTCTACTTACCTTGAGCTGGCCATTGCGTAACTCCGCGATCGCTGGTGCGGTTCTTGTACACAACACCGATGAATTTTATAGTTCTCTTCTCTGCACTAAACTACGGACGTTTCGCGACCGCGGTGGAATGTGTGTCACTCGTGAAAAGTCGATCAGAAAGCTTAGACGACAGAAGCAGCGCGGGCACGAGCCGTAGTCCCCAAGCACCATTACCGAACTTGACCGCAGCCGTCCGCGCAGAGCTGCAGGCGCACTTTGCGGGTACTTGGCGCGCGTGTTTCCTTGAGGCGTCGCGTCACGCGAGGGGGAGATCGCTAGCCGCAAAGCAAGTGGCTAGCGCGCACGTGACGTCACAAGGGCTTTTTCCCCGCTTCGCGACCTGCAGGTAGGGATGGCCACAACAAATACGGCCAAGGCCGTACGCTATTTGTGCTGTACTCTGCGGACAACAATGGACTGACTGCAACATTCAAGCACACCAACAGCTATAAATGAAGCATTTCCCATGTCTGAGATTAATACCTCTGATAACAAAATCAAAACAATTTGAAATATTATTACAAGGGAGACAGGACAACCGGGAGTCGAAAACATTTTGAATAATCATTTTTTAAATGTTGTAAAGAAAATATGATCTAAATATTCATCGGAAGAAGCGAGGCAGTTAATGGAAGAGGCCTTACGCACGCCATTTGATACAACTGAAATTCCATCTACCTCTCCATCTGAAATTAGGAAGATAATAAACTCTGTCAAGAATAAAAACTCACACGGGATTGATGGCATTTCCAGCAGAATAATGAAAGCTTGTTCCCAAGAGATAAGTTGGATTCTTAGCCACATATGTAATAGCTCTGAAGCAGGGCATTTTACCAGACAGACTGAAGTATGCCATTGTTATACCACTGCATAAAAAAGGGGATACGTCTGATGTCAATAACCACCGCCCAATCTCTCTTCTGACTGCCTTATCCAAAATTCTTAAATAAGTAATGTATTGTAGAGTAGCTTCACACCTTTGTAAAAATAAAGTTTTAACAAAATGTCAGTTTGGTTTCCAGAAGGGTTTTTCAACGGAAAATGCTATATATACTTTCACTAATGAAATGTTAAATGCTCTGAGTAACCGGAAGTCAACCGTTGGGATTTTTTGTGATCTATCAAAGGCTTTTGATTGTGTAAATCATGGGATACTTCTAGATAAGCTCAAGTATTGTGGTATGAATGGGACAGTGCTCAAATGGTTTAGATCATACCTAACTGGAAGAGTGCAGAAAGTTGAAATAAACAGTTCACATAATATCCAAAAAACTGTTGATTTCTCAGACTGGGGAACAATCAAGAATGGGGTGCCGCAAGGTTCGGTCGTTGGTCCTCTCCTGTTCTTTATATTAATGACTTGCCATTCTATATTCACGAAGATGCTGAGCTGGTACTTTTTGCCGATGATACAAGTATAGCTATCACACCCGACAGACAAGAATTAACTGGTGAAATTGTAAACAATGTATTTCAGAAAATCATTAAGTGGTTCTCTGCAAATGGGCTCTCATTAAACTTTGACGAAACATAGTATATACAATTCCACACAGTAATTGGAATGACCCCATTAATCAATATAGACTTCGATCAGAAATCGGTAGCTAAGGTAGAATATTCAAAATTTCTAGGTGTATGCATTGATGAGGGGTTGAACTGAAAAAAAAAAAACAGTGAGGATCTGCTGAAACGTTTTAGTTCAGCTACTTATGCTATTAGGGTCATTGCAAATTTTGGTGACATACATCTGAGTAAATTAGCTTACCACGCCTATTTTCATTCTCTGCCTTCGTATGGCACCATATTCTGTGGTAACTCATCATTGAGTAAAAGAGTGTTCATTGCACAAATGCGTGTAATCAGAATAATTGCTCGAGCTCATCCAAGATCATCCTGCATACTTATTTAAAGATCTGGAAATCTTCACTGTAGCATCACAATACATATATTCACTTATGAATTTTGTTATTAACAATCCGAACGAATTCAAAAGGAATAGCAGTATACATGGCTACAGCACTATGAGAAAGGATGATCTTCACTGCTCAAGGTTAAACTTAACTTTGGCTCAGAAGGGGATAAGTTATGCTGCCACAAAAGTCTTTGGTCACTTACCTAATAGCATCAAAACTCTGACAGATAGCCATATAGCATTTAAAAGGAAATTAAAAGAATTTCTTAATGGCAACTCCTTCTACTCATTAGATGAATTTTTGGATATAGTAAGTGGGTAATTTACCAACACAAAAAAAGAGTGTCATGTAATATTTTGTCTAATGTAATATCTTGCATAGATACCGTTTATTAATCTGACACGTTCCACGTCATTACGAAGTGTCGTATTCATGATCTATGGAACAAGTACAAATCTAATCTAATCTTATTATCCCTTACAAACTGAGAATGCGGCTGAGTCTGAGTGAAAAAAATTCTGGCAAAAATGTAACGTAACAAGAAAAACATAACTCTGGCAACACTAGGGAGGGGTATTTTGTATTTTAAAATTTTGAAAAAAAATTTCTTCTTAGTAATATCTTATCCTGTATTCCGTAATTGTTGTAAGTTATTCAGTATAACATAATTCAAAAATTTAAGTCGTAGTAGTGCATGTGACTTTTAGCAACTGATGTCATATCCGTATTTTCAAGCTTAGGACTCTTCTTACGCTTAAAGTTTTGAACTTGGCTGCGTTGTGAGCGACCGTTTACAAAGTAAAATTAAAGCAATAACTGCCCTCAGCAGTCAGGGTTCACACTTTATTAGTAATTATAATACAAAGTAATATATCCCGTTACATTTTCAGCAAGTACACCAAGTCCTTTCATCGATACATGAATTTTTTTATCATTTCTAACTTCTCTACAGGAGCGTGTATACAATGTAAATGGCATGTTACTATAAACATAGCTAGGTCTACTTTGGGTCTTCGGATCAATACCACAATGCCACGTCTTGTAGGCGATGACATCTCGGCCGGCCCGGGGTGGCCTGTGGTTCTAGGCGCTACAGTGTGGAACCGAGCGACCGCTACGGTCGCAGGTTCGAATCCTGCCTCGGGCATGGATGTGTGTGGTGTCCTTAGGTTAGTTAGGTTTAATTAGTTCTAAGTTCCAGGCGACTGATGACCTCAGAAGTTAAGTCGCATAGTGCTCAGAGCCATTTGAATTAATTTTTTGATGACATCTCGATCGGCGAAATATTCCAATCCACGAAGGGAGGCGTTTTCACAGCGAACGATGGCTAGTGTAAACCAACCACTACCAGAATTTCCTAAAGCGACATCCAGAGTAAAATTAACCCTGCAGCCACGGAAGAATATAGGTCCATTTAATATAACTGCTTGTAATATAACTACTGGTATTGATCCGAAGACCCAAAGTAGACCGAGTAACATGCCATTTACATTGAATACACGCTCCTGTAAAAAAAGTTAGTGATAATGAAAAAACTCATGTATGGATGAAAGGACTTTGTGTACTTGCTGAAAAAGGCCCTTTGACCTAGGTTTCGGCAACTACTAAGAATGCCTTCATCAGAAGTAAAACACTCAAACTGGCATGTCAGTTATAAAACAAATATCAAGCGATAAAGCTTTGTTCGCAAAATTTTAAAATAAGAAACACAGAAGACAAGCCACTACTGACTACGGGCTGTGCCCACACATGTCGAGCTTCGGTAGCATCAGATGCGGATCCCACAGTGCAAATACTCCATAAGGGGGTGGACAAGCATACTACAAGCAGACTCTTTAGTGGACCTGTTACACTTTTAAGTTTCTTGGCAATAAATCGCGGTGTTTTGTTTGATTTCTCCATAAAATCACCTGCGTGATCGTTCCAACTTAAGTTGTTCGTAATTGTAATACCTAAATATTTAGATGAGCCTTTAGATTTGTGTGATTTATCGTGCAAGGCCGGTATTACACTATCATATTTCTTTGTCAAAGCTGTTATGTTAAAGAGAATTATCGCACAATCAGCTTAACAGCTCATGCATCCAAGTTGCTTATGAAAATCATATACAGAAGAATGGGAAAGAGAATTCAGTATGCCCTAGATGACGATCAGTTTGACTTTAGGAAAAGTAAAGGCACGAGAGAGGCAATTCTGACGTTACGGCTAATAATGGAAGCAAGGCTGAAGATAAAACAAGACACGTTCATAGGATTTGTCGATCTGGAAAAAGCGTTCGACAATATAAAATGGTGCAAGCTGTTCGAGATTCTGAAAAAGTAAGGGTAAGCTATAGGGAGAGACGGGTCATATACAATATGTACAACAACCAAGAGGGAATAATAAGAGTGGACGATCAAGAACGAAGTGCTCGTATTAAGAAGGGAGTAAGACAAGGCTGTAACATTTCGCCCCTACTCTTCAATCTGTACATCGAGGAAGCAATGATGAAAATAAAAGAAAGGTTCAGGAGTGGAATTAAAATACAAGGTGAAAGGATATCAATGATACGATTCGCTGATGAAATTGCTATCCTGAATGAAAGTGAAGAAGAATTGCGCGAGTTTCTGATTGGAATGAACAGTCTAATGAGTACACAGTATGGTTTGAGAGTAAATCGGAGAAAGACGAAGGTAATGAGAAGTAGTAGAAATGAGAACAGCGAGAAACTTAACATCAGGATTGATGGTCACGAAGTCAATGAAGATAAGGAATTTTGCTACCTAGGCAGTAAAATAGCCAATGACGGACGGAGCAAGGAGGACATCAAAAGCAGACTCGCTATGGCAAAACAGGCATTTCCGGCCAAGAGAAGTCTACTAATATCAAATACCAGCCTTAATTTGAGGAATAAATTTCTGAGGATGTAAGTCTGGAGTACCACGTTGTATGGTAGTGAAACTTGGACTGTGGGAAAACCGGAACAGAAGAGAATCGAAGCATTTGAGATGTGGTGCTATAGACTAATGTTGAAAATTAGGTTGACTGATAAGGTAAGGAATGAGGAGGTTCTACGCAGAATCGGAGAGGAAAGGAATATGTGGAAAACACTGATAAGGAGAAGGGACAGGTTGATAGGACATCTGCTAAGACATGAGGGAATGACTTTCATGGTACTAGAGGGAGCTGTAGAGGGCAAAAACTGTAGAGGAAGACAGAGATTGGAATACGTCAAGCAAATAATTGAGGACGTAGGTTGCAAGTGCTACTCTGAGATGAAGAGATTAGCACAGGGGAGGAATTCGTGGCGGGCCGCATAAAAACCAGTCAGTAGACTGATGACCCAAAAAAAAAAAAGGCGGATGTGGTAACAATTCATACCTTAGTTCGTGTAATTTTGCCATGGCGACGGCCGCGCATTATCTTGCTGGAAGGTGACTTTCTTCCTTGCTAAACCTGGCCTTTTTTCCCGTATCTTTTGTTGCAATTTGTCCAGGAGGTTAGCAGAGTAGTATCCAGTAATTGTTTGCCCAGTGGGGAGATAATCTACAAGCAGAATCCCCTTCGCATCCCAGAACACTGATGCCATGACCTTTCCCGCCGAAGGAATTATCTTTGCTTTCTTTGGTGGCGGAGAATCAGCATGTTTCAACTACCTTGACTGTTGTTTTGTCTGTGGGGTGTAGTAGTGCGCCAAATTTCATCTGTGGTCACAAACCGGCGCAAAAAATCTTGTTCGTTTCTCCTAAAACTGGCCAAACATTGTTCCGATATGTCCGTTCTCATGCGTTTTCGATCCAGCGACTAGAGTCGCGGCACCCATCTTGCAGGTAATTTTTTCATTTCTAATTCTTCAGTTAAAATCTCATATTTCATTTCAGATGACATCTGGCAAGCGTGAGCAATTTCACGCACTTTCAATTGGCGAACCTCCATCACCATTTTCAGCACTTTTGCAATGATTTCTTGAGTAGTGACACTAATTGACCGCTCACTGCGCGGATCAGCATCTAAGCTCTCCAGACGAAATTTAAATTCAATTGTCCACTTGGCAACAGTTGCATATGAAGGAGCAGAGTCCCCCAGTGTATTATGGAAATCGGCATGAATGTCCTTTGCTTTCGCACTTTTTTTTGTCATCAGTCTACTGACTGGTTTGATGAGGTCTGCCACGAATTCCTTTCCTGCGCTAACCTCTTCATCTCAGAGTAGCAAGTGCAACCTACGTCCTCAATTATTTGCTTGACGTATTCCAATCTCTGTCTTCCTCTACAGTTTTTGCCCTCTACAGCTCCCTCTCGTACCATGGAAGTCATTCCCTCATGTCTTAGCAGATGTCCTATCATCCTGTCCCTTCTCCTTATCAGAGTTTTCCATATATTTCTTTCCTCTCCGATTCTGCGTAGAATCTCCTCATTCCTTACCTTATCAGTCCACCTAATTTTCAACATTAGTCTATAGCACCACATCTCAAATGCTTCGATTCTCTTCTGTTCCGGTTTTCCCACAGTCCATGTTTCACTACCATACAATGTTGTACTCCAGATGTACATCCTCAGAAATTTCTTCCTCAAATTAAGGCCAGTATTTGATATTAGTAGACTTCTCTTGCCTTTTTAACCATAGCGAGTCTGCTTTTGATGTCCTCTTTCGCAAATCACTACTTTGGAACAACAACAGAGACACGTCACCGCCACAGCTCTGTTCCACGAACACCGACGTGGCACGTGTTTACAGGCAAAAATCCTATGAATATCACGTGAACAACTCGTTGCGCTACCGTTGATCTCTCGTTGTGATTCCGAGAACTTTTAAAACCACACTCGTATAATCAATGCAGTGTATACTTCGCATAAGTATTTTTCCTGATAAACAGTGTTGTTAAGTACTCATTTCATTTAAGTGAACTACATTACCAAAGTACAGTCTTAAGTGGATGTGAAGCCTTTCTATAGGGGAAGAGGTCGAGAAGTGAATGGAAAGCGATGCCGGGCTTGTGCGAGGTAAAAGTTTACGACCGTCGCCGAGCTGGTCAGTGGGCCTCCCTAGGGAGACATCGTGTATCCCCGTCGACAAAGCCATCGCTGTCGACGTCGGGTGTGCCTTCCGGGAAGGCAAGTGCGAGCTCTGAGGGGTGCTGCGACGTTGAAGGTCTTAGCGATGATCCGGCCGATTTGGCCGACGGGGACGTGTCGTGTACTTTTATGACAGGAAGACCTTTTCTGCGACTTTTAATGGAGGAGCGACAAGGGCGTAGGATACGCTGGCTGACTGCACACTGGAAGTCTACTCGAGCGAGGCGTGAACGGAACGGCTATTTTCAGTTCGAAGACTGGTTTGATGCAGCTCTCCACACTGAGCTATCCTGTCCAAGCCTTGTCATCTTCGAATAACTACTGCATCTTAGATCCTTCTGAATATGCGTACTATATTCGTTTCTTGGTCTCTCTCTACGATTTTCATCCTGCAGACTTCCCTCCAGTAGTAAATTGGTGATCCCCTGATGTCTCGGAATTCGTCCTATCAAGTCCTAAGTTGTACAGCAAATTTCTTTATTCCTCAATTCTGTTCAGTACCTCCTCATTAAATACGTGATTACCCACCTACTCTTCAGCACTCTTCAGTAACCCCACAATTCAAAAGCTTCTATTCTCTTCTTGTTTAAATTGTTTGTCGTCCATATTTCACTTCCATACACAGCTACACTCCAGACACTTTTAGAAAAGACCTCCTCACACTGAAATCTGTTTTCGACGTTAACAGATTTCTTTTCTTCGGGAACGCTTTTCTAGCCATTGTCAATCTATATTTTATGTCCTCTCTACTTCAACGGCACGGAGAGCGATGTGCTGACCACATACCACTCAGTGTCCGCATCCGGTAACACCTTAGGACTGAGTATGACACGGCGGCTGTTCGGGTGGGGTGTGTTGTGTTCTGCTTCGGCCATCATTAGTTATTTTGCTTCCCAAACAGCAAAACTCATCTGCTGCTTTAAGTGTCTCATTTCCTAATCTAATTCCTTCAGCATCCCCTTGTGTAATTCGACTACACTACATTATCCTTCTTTGGCTTTGTTGATTTTCATCTTATATACTTATCTCAAGACACTGTCCATTCCATACAACTGTTCTTCGATGTCGTTTGATGTCTCTGACAGAATTACAATGTCGTCATCGAAATTCAAAGTATTTATTTCCTGTGTCTGAACTTATTTCCTACTCACAACTTTTCTTTGGTTTCTTTTACTGCTTGCTCTGTTGTCAGAATGGGTAATATCGGGGATATACGACAATCTTGTCTCACACCCTTCTCAACCACTGCTTTCCTTTCATGCACGTCGACACCTTTAACTGCCGTCTGGATTCTGTACGAGTTATAAACAGCCTTTCGCTCCCTGTGTTTTACCCATGCTACCTTCATAATTGCAAAGAGAGTATTCCAGTCAACATTGTCAACAGCTTTCTCTAAGTTTACAAATGTTGTAAACGTAGGTTTGTCTTTCCTTAACCTGTCTTCTGAGATAAGTCTCAGTATTGCATGTATTTCTCCAGAATCCAAACTGATCATCCCCGACGCCGCCTTCCACGAGTTTTTCCATCCTTCTGTACAAAATTCGTGTTAGTATTTTGCAACCATGACTTATTAAACTGATAATTCGATAATTTTCACACCTATCAGCACTTTCTTTCTTTGGAATTGGAATTATTTATTTCTCCTTGAAGTCTGAGGGTATTTTACCTGTTTCATACATCCTGCACACGAGATGGAATAGTTTTCCGACAGCTGGTTCTCCCAAGGCTATTGATAGTTCTGAAGGAATGTCGTCTACTCCTGACGCCTTGTTTCGACTAAGATGTTTCAGTGCTCTGTCAAATTCTTCTCGCAGTATCATCTTTCCCATCTCATCTTCATGTACGTCCTCTTTCTATAATATTCTCTGGAAGTTCATCTGCCTTATACAGAGGCTCCATACACTCCTTCCAACTTTCAATTTTCCTTTCTGTGCTTAGGAGTGGTTTTCCATTTAGTTCATACGGCTACTTCTTACTCCAAAGGCCTCTTTAATTTGCCTGTAGGCGGTCTTCCCCTAGTGATATATGCATCTAAATCCTTACATTTGTGCTCTAGCCATTTCTTCTCAGCCATTTTGCAATTTCTGTCAACCTCATTTTTTAGACTTTGTATTCCCTTCCATCTGCTTCATTTAATGCATTTTTCTCTGTTCATCAGTTAATACGCCCAAAGACGGAGACTCATCCACATACGTACTCTGCAAACCATCATGAAGTAAAGGCAGAGGGTACTTAACATCGTACCACACGGATCGGAGAAGGAACGACTGCTTAAATGCCTGCGTGCTCGGTGTTGTTGATGTAAGCTTCTTTTCGTGGTCCGTTCTGGAGTGACGTGTAGGGGGCTGAAATGTTGATTCTTGGTATATTTGTTAGTAGGTTTTCGCGAGATAAATGTTCTTCAAGCGTCTTCTAATTTAAATTTTTCAGCAGGCACTCCGTGAGCCAATCAAAGTCGTCTGCTGACTCACTCCATTTTTACCAGTATACTGCCAATGAACCGAAGTCTGCCTACGACCAAGCCTCTGAGGACATTCCATTTCAGTTCCCTACAAATTGTTACACCTTCGTATTTTTGTGAAGTGCACAGTATTGCATATCTTTGCATGTAAAACAAGGTGACAGGCTTCGAACTACTTTTACTTTTATCAAGATCTGATTGGATATTTGTCCTTTTTTCAGATGGCACTTAATAATAGGCAATTGCTTAATCTGCAATACGTTTGAGGTGACTGTCGGGTCCCCAATACACTTCTCTGTGACACCTGAAGTTACTTCTATGTCTGTCGATGACTCCTCAATCAAGGTGACAAGCTGCATCCTTCCTACCAAGAAACTTTCAGTTTAATGACATATTTTGTTTTATACTCTACATGATCTTACTTTTCTTAGTAATCTCCTTGAAAGACAAGGGATACTGCTTCTATTTGACTGCCGTACTACAAGTCTTCCAGGATGCCATACGAGTTCCACACGCCCATTGTTTTTCGGTATCCATGCTGGTTGACGTGGAGGAGGTCTCAGTACGATCGGTTCATATAGGACGCCACGGAACGGAACATGAAAACAATCTATAGTTATTTTCAAATAGCTAAATTGACACACATCATCAACGGAGAGGGTAGTCAATGTAAAGAGTTTTCGGGAATGAAGCGTCGACATTGAAGTTAGTAAGGGAGGTGGCAAGGGGTGGGGTGGGGTGGGGGGGGGGTGTGTATAGGCGGAGGTAATCGTTGCGTCGTCTGCTACGGCATGCTTAAAACTATTCTTGACGCGTTCACTCATTTTATAGTGATGGATTTTTTTTAATGTTTTATAAATCTTTGTTCTACTGTTCGCTTTGTTTGGTGATACTTTGCGTAGGCTCTACGAGAACTTAAGTGTTTTTCGCATGAGTGTTCTTCCACTAAAAATACCAAATATTTGAAAGCGAGAAGAGATTTAGATTCCACAACACAGGGACAATGAAAAAATCTAGCGCCGTACATAATTAATAACATCAACTGGTGTAACGAGTCTCATTAAAAAAAGATGTTACATTGGACAAAACGAAGGAAGACGTAGTTGTTTTTGTCGTTATCTGGTACTTCGAAAGAAAACACACATAATCGAAAGAAGCAATTTATCGCCTTTTAAATATTATCTGATTTGTTTGTATGTATATATTTTCTGGGCAAGGAAATGTCGATATTTTGGAATGTTCGGACTTAACTTTTCCTATTTTTTCACTTCGCAGCAGCGTAGAGAATTTACCATAAAACCTTTTTAAAGAATATCTATGCTATTAAATCCTGTCATTGTTGTGTCCTTTATTCTGAAATTGTATTCTGACTTTTCGTTTCTTAGCCACGCTTTCACCTTTGGGTACTAGGCTAAGTGAAGTGGCGTGTTCACGTCCCGCCCACGTGAACACACCTCCATTTGACGGTGACATTGTTTTTTGTTCCGCTGCGTTTGCGTCGAGTATGTATCGACCTGTTCTCACAGTGGGCGGAACGTCAACAACATTCCTGCTCTTAAATCGTATGAACAGGGGATACGGGGGGAGATCACGGGCGGCCGCCTGTCTTTAACAGCAGGTCGGTAATTTCTCAGGTAGTAGAATTTAGTGGCTACAGAAAAATTCATAATGGAAGTTTCTATCAAAGGTCGAACGTAAAAATTATTCTACACGTGGCTGGCAACTGAAACAATAGGACATATCCAGAATGAGATTTTCACTCTGCAGCGGAGTGTGCGCTGATATGAAACTTCCTGGCAGATTAAAATTTAATCTGCCAGGAAGTTTCATATCAGCGCACACTCCGCTGCAGAGTGAAATTCTCATTCTGGAAACATCCCCCAGGCTGTGGCTAAGCCATGTCTCCACAGTATCCTTTCTTTCAGGAGTGCTAGTTCTGCATGTTTCGCAGAAGAGCTTCTGTAAACTTTGGAAGGTAGGAGACGGATACTGGCAGAAGTAAAGCTGTGAGTACCGGGCGTGAGTCGTGCTTCGGTAGCTCAGTTGGTAGAGCACTTGCCCGCGAAAGGCAAAGGTCCCGAGTTCGAGTCTCGGTCGGGCACACAGTTTTAATCTGCCAGGAAGTTTCAATAGGACATATGTCGCATAAACATTCCAAAGCATCGGTATTTATATTCTCGGGAAAATATATACATTGTATCAGAACAATAATGTTTAGAAGACAGTACATAAAATAGCCTTTTGTTATATTATTTGGAGTCATCCCGTTTATAATTGCCAAAAAACATACCGTAAAGAGAACTGTGGTTGCCGCCGACAGTATATATGACATAATTATTGAAATTTTTCGTAACGTATTTTTAAAGACGTTTACCATGTAGGAAAATGGTTTTCGTTGACTGTGTTATATTAAGGTTGTATGTTTCTCTTCAGTCACAATGTTTAATGATTAATAATAATCTTACAACATTAATTTATGAGATTAATACGCCTTAATCATTGTGGCTTCTTGCGGCATGCCGGCCGTTTTGTCCGAGATGTTCTATGCGCTTCAGTCTGGAACCGTGCGACCGCTACGTTCGCAGGTTCGAATCCTGCCTCGGACATGGATGTGTGTGATGTCCTTAGGTTAGTTAGGTTTAAGTAGTTCTAAGTTCTCGGGGACTGATGACCTCAGATGTTAAGTCCCATAGTGCTCAGAGCCATTTGAACCATTTTTTTTCCTTGCGGCAGAAACATGTAAGGTATACAGCAATTTATGTTCTTATTTAAGAGCAGTAACTCTTTTTCACTGTATTTGTAACACTCAAATAATATTTTGCTGTCATAACCTTAGTGTCTTCCGAGAGATATCGCGTTTAGAAAATATACACTCCCTGACAAAAAAGTGAAACATCTAGAATAGACTATCAAATGTCAACACCGACCGAGGTGGCGCAGTGGTTAGCACACTGGACTCACATTCGGAAGGATGACGGTTCAGACCCGCTTCTGGCCGTTCATCCTGATTTATGTTTTCCGTGATTTCCCCAAATCGCTTCAGGCAGATACGGGGGTGGTCCTTTGAAAGGACTCAGCCGAATTCCTTCCCCGACCTTCCCTAATCCGTGGGGACCGATGATGTCGCTGTTTGCTCCACTCCGCCAAATCAACCAACCAACGAACCAGCACGTACTCACCATCAACAGGACTGTAAGTGAATAGAGCTATAATTCTCTGTGAAGGGCAGGACAGCCGCCAGAATGATTTAGTGTTGTTCGTGTTGCCATCAGCCTTGGTAGGTTTGTGAGGGTCGTGAATACTTCAGATGTTATCTTTGTGAAGCACACGGAGATGCTGCGTACTCGTGTGAGACAGTGTTTTCAACCTCACTGCGGGTCTCCATTTGGGCAGCAGGTCGAATCGAGCAATATACGGATTTCCCGGGCATTCGAATGTGATAGTTGCCCATTGTTTGCCTGCCCTCGCGTTCCCACGCGGTTCTACTCAGCGCCAAGGTTCCAATCGGCCACATCTGATCACCACAAGGGCGGATCGATGTCCTGTGCAAGAAGCATATCGTAACGTCTTCACGTCTGTGCCTACCATCCGAGAACAAGCAGTGGACTCCCTGCAACATTCTGCGTTGTCTCGCAAATTTGATAAGAGTTAACAGCAACCGGTCAAGGAATAACCGTTCCATGCGTAGTCTGCCTCCAAAACCACAGCACGAACGGCTGCGTTTGGAATGGTGGCGTGACCAGTAACATGGACAGGTGGCGAAGGACGTCGCAATTCTGCACCACCACAGGTGACCATCCTCGTCGAGTATGATGGCATCTGCGGACGGGTCCCATCCTTTCAGTGTTTTGGAGGGGCATGCAGTGTTACTCCTGGCGTCTCGGTGTGTGGGGCCATCGGGTATGGTTTCAGGCAAAACGCTACGTTGCAGTCATTATGCCTCTTCATGTGTTACCTCTTACAAGACTATCGTGGTGCCATTTGTCAAAAGGACAATGGTTGTCCACACATGGCCCGTGTCTCTACGCAATGCCTGCGTGATGTTAAAGTACTTGCGTGGTCAGCAAGATCCGTAGGTCTGTCCCCAACTAAACGTGTGTAGGACCAGCTCAGACATCTACTGCATCCCGGTGCCAGTATCCAGGATATCAAGGAACAACAGTTGTGGACCGACTTGCCTCAGAAGAGGATACAGCGGCTGTGTGACATCCTTCTCGACCGAACCACTGCATGTATCCATGCAAGAGGGGATGCAACGTGATACTCATAAATGGGCTCATACTGCGGAGTAATTTTGTCTCGATTTTGTAAACACTGAAATAACATCAAACAAATAACCTTTCAACCCGAGAAGGTTCTTTTGTTTTTGCTCTCCTATGGATGCTTCACTTGTTTTTTATCAGAGAGCGAGCGAGGTGGCGGATTGTTTGTCATACTTGGCTGGCATTCGGGAGGGCGATGGTCCAAACCCGTGTCCAGTCATCCAGATTTAGGTTTCACGTGATTTACCGAAATCGCTCCAGGCAAATGCCTGGATGTTTCCGTAGAAAGGGCACGGCCCATTTCCTTCCCCATCCTTGACACAGTCCGAACTTGTGCTCCATCTCTAATGACCTCGATGTCGACGGGTCATTAAACCCGATCTTCCTTCCTTTTGTCAGGCACTGTCACTAGCATTAGGACAAGCCCCCATCCACAATGTATGAATCCCAACTTTCGTGGTGACGTTGATACTTGTACAATGAAGGCTTTCACGACCGGGTGACATGGCTGTTGATATACTTTCAGGGATGTGAGGTCGTGGTCCAAGAACTTTTCTGCTCCTTACGTTTCGTCCAGGACTGCGCTGGACTTCCTTAGAGGCGCTGCTCCGCTGAGTCTTGCCGACTGACTGGTCGGGTGTCTGAGAGCGACTTATATGTTGTGAGAAAGGGGGGCGTGGTTCAGGTGACACGTGATGAGCAGTGATAATCCATAGCAAAGATAAGGTTGACTATCGATTACCACCTTGTCAAGATAAAAATTGTTAGCAATTTTGTAGAGCCACTGTCCATATTTCGCTGAGTTTCATAGCTTCCTCTTTCCTATTAAAATTATCGTGATGTTTATAAATTTCAATAGCTTCTCTGTATAGGCGTGGATAGTACCTTAACGTTGTAGATAAAACCTCGGTATCCGAAAACTTCACTTGGTGGTTACCTGGTTGAAGAGCATGTTCCGCTACAGCTGATTTTTCTATTTTTCCAAGTCGACAAAGACTTTTATGCTCTTTCAGTCGCGTATTTACGCTTCTTTTTGTAGTACCAATACAAACTTTGCTCCATTTCACAAGCGCCGTCGTCAGAACTGACGATGGTCAGCATCATCTGAAACAGTCTCTCCCATCTGCCGTAACTCAGTGAAAAACTCTGCCAGCACTATCCCAATCCAGCAGAAGCAGCGTCTTTTGTAATGGCAGCCTGTGAAGTGGCCAAAAAACTTGTTTTGTTTCGTTCAAGATTTGCAGGTTCACGGCCACATTTGACGTTTGAGATGATGCTGAGAACTGAAAAACAAACAAAAACTTTCCCTGAAGTTTTGTTATTATTTAGAGCGCAAAATAAAAAGATATTGCCTTGTTCTCACTTAGCACAAAATAAAAACATATTGCTCCACTCAAACAGTGCCGTCGTTGGTGTTGTCATTACACTACTAATTAGAACTGACGATGCTCAGCATGATAGCCGGCACGGTAGCTCAGCGTGTTCGGTCAGAGGGCTGCGTGCCCCCTGTAATAATAATAAAAAAAAAACGGAGTCAAAGAATCAACGATTCACTCGAACGGATGTCTTGTGACGTCCGCCAAGACCAAACGCAACGAACAATATCGAAAGAAAAGTGGTCAGCGCGACAGAGTGCCAGTCCTGTGGGCCCGGGTTCGATTCCCGGCTGGGTCGGAGATTTTCTCCGCTCAGGGACTGGGTGTTGTGTTGTCCTAATGATCATCATAATTTCATCCCCATCGACGCGTAAGTCTCCAGAGTGACCAGTACTAATCACGTGACCAAATTGGTTTCCGCTAGGACGGGTCCACGGTTCACTTTGTTGCGTAGTTCGTAAACTCTCTATTTCCTTCCAAAACAAAGAAACCACATGTATAACATTAGTATTCTCATTTTCATCTGCTGTCCACAGTGTTTAAATTAAATTGATGCAAATAGAGCCGGTGCCAGTCTCATTTGTTCCAACCTAGTTCCGATGTCTGCTGGGTGTCCTCCAAGCCTAGTTAGTACCTCGAATGTTTCTTGTTCCCCGTCTCGTCTTTCTCTTCTCTCTTCGTCTCGTTTTTGTTCTGGCCCTTGATGTAGCATCCTAATACGTCAGACACTTTACTTCCCTCATTGGCAATGTTCCCATTGTGGTGATGGTGATCCGACGGGCCAAAAACACTGTTCTTAATGATCACTATCGAAAGCCAGCCACTTTATTATATTTTTTTACGTGCCCAAAAGTACGTGTATACAAAACTTACAGTTGTGGCGCCTCCGGGGCCCCTCACAGCTTGACGCCAAAACAATGTCTTTTGCCGCTTGGGCTTTGAACGTGCCCTACTGCAGAGTCAAAACAAAGGGTGTACAGACAGGTCTGCTAACCACCATCTGATAGCAAATGACCGTAATGAGTCACTAACACTACAACTCTTCGGTATGCATATACACTCCTGGAAATGGAAAAAAGAACACAGTGACACCGGTGTGTCAGACCCACCATACTTGCTCCTGACACTGCGAGAGGGCTGTACAAGCAATGATCACACGCACGGCACAGCGGATACACCAGGAACCGCGCTGTTGGCCGTCGAATGGCGCAGGCTGCGCAGCATTTGTGCACCGCCGCCGTCAGTGTCAGCCAGTTTGCCGTGGCATACGGAGCTCCATCGCAGTCTTTAACACTGGTAGCATGCCGCGACAGCGTGGACGTGAACCGTATGTGCAGTTGATGGACTTTGAGCGAGGGCGTATAGTGGGCATGCGGGAGGCCGGGTGGACGTACCGCCGAATTGTTCAACACGTGGGGCGTGAGGTCTCCACAGTACATCGATGTTGTCGCCAGTGGTCGGCGGAAGGTGCACGTGCCCGTCGACCTGGGACCGGACCGCAGCGACGCACGGATGCACGCCAAGACCGTAAGATCCTACGCAGTGCCGTAGGGGACCGCACCGCCACTTCCCAGCAAATTAGGGACACTGTTGCTCCTGGGGTATCGGCGAGGACCATTCGCAACCGTCTCCATGAAGCTGGGCTACTGTCCCGCACACCGTTAGGCCGTCTTCCGCTCACGCCCCAACATCGTGCAGCCCGCCTCCAGTGGTGTCGCGACAGGCGTGAATTGAGGGACGAATGGAGACGTGTCGTCTTCAGCGATGAGAGTCGCTTCTGCCTTGGTGCCAATGATGGTGGTATGTGTGTTTGGCGCCGTGCAGGTGAACGCCACAATCAGGACTGCATACGACTGAGGCACACAGGGCTAACACCCGGCATCATGGTGTGGGGAGTGATCTCCTACACTGGCCGTACACCTCTGGTGATCGTCGAGGGGACACTGAGTAGTGCATGGTACATCCAAACCGTCATCGAACCCATCGTTCTACCATTCCTAGACCGGCAAGGGAACTTGCTGTTCCAACAGGACAATGCACGTCCGCATGTATCCCGTGATACCCAACGTGCTCTAGAAGGTGAAAGTCAACTACCCTGGCCAGCAAGATCTCCGGATCTGTGCCCCATTGAGCATGTTTGGGACTGGATGAAGCGTCGTCTCACGCGGTCTTCACGTTCAGCACGAACGCTGGTCCAACTGAGGCACCAGGTGGAAATGGCATGGCAAGCCGTTCCACAGGACTACATCCAGCATCTCTACGATCGTCTCCATGAGAGAATAGCAGCCTGCATTGCTGCGAAAGGTGGATATACACTGTACTAGTGCCGACATTGTGCATGCTCTGTTGGCTGTGTCTATGTGCCTGTGGTTCTGTCAGTGTGATCATGTGATGTATCTGACCCCAGGAATGTGTCAATAAAGTTTTCCCCTTCCTGGGACAATGAATTCACGGTGTTCTTATTTCAATTTCCAGGAGTGTATTTTACCCAGGTGTCACTAAATGTTTTTCTTGGCAGTGTCATATCAGTATTCAAAAACGGGAAAGATCGAGAATAAAAAATTTCCGTGGAGTAAGTGTCTTGAACACAAGGTACAAAATACATGCTAAGATCTTTAAAGCTCATTTGCCAACCACATGAGAGGCCAAGATACCTGTAGGTCAAAAGTGGGTTTCGGAAAGGAAGATCTTTCTCACGTAGTATACACACAATAAATAGAATACTGGAGAAACGGGGAGAATATAACCTTCCGACATATTTTGTGTTCGTCCGATTCTGAAAAGGCATTCGGCAAGATAAGTAGGAATATACTATGGTGAATTTTACAACGACATGGAAACTCTAAACATCTCATCTCAGCAATAAAGAGCCTGTATTTGAATACATAGACAGTTCTGCAAAAAGGAAGAGACCAGAAGGTATTAACGGAGTAAGACAAGGATTTAGTCCTTCTCTGACGCTGTTTGATATATCCTTAGACACACCACAAGTATGTGAGAAAGTACACTTCCAACACAAGGTTTTACTGTAGGACAAAGCGAATTAATTAATACGCTGCTATTTGCTGACTACCTACTGCTTATAGACAAAACAGAAGACGGTTAGCAAAGAGCACTAAAAATCAACGAAAAAATGTTAACTACCAAAGTTATGTGCTTTTTCCCTGGAGAGTCCGAATCCACAATAAAAAGAGGGTGTTTCTACAAAAGATTTCAAAGTTGACCCCCCTCACATCCCCTGAGGTGGGGCAGGGGAATCGAGTTTGTTGGGAATCGAGTTTGGTGTCATTGGATGTCCCTCTACGCGCGAATAACTATTATAATAACCTTTTTTTAAAATCCGATCTGTAATTTTCCGCATATTTCCGTTAACTGTTTTAAGTGCCTCACCCTGTAAAAGTTTCCTCTATGCTCGACTCAATATAATCTAAATATTTCCGCAAACAATTTAATGGTGATGTCTTTCTTAGTTGTAAGTCACTCATTCTCAAACCCTGGATTAACATAGTCTGGCTACTCTCGCGTAGTGTGCCGTGCTACTGTTTCATCTCTTTGACAGGTAGGTTGTTCTTAACCCCACAGTGATTCTTTTAGAGGTAAGTTGTTCTTATCCCTATAGAAATTCTTCCAGACAGTAAATGTGTACCAGGTTTGGAAGAAATCGATCCAGTAGTTTAGGAGAAGATGTGGGACATACTACATGCATACATCTACTTTTATATATGTATGGAATACACATCGCTCACAAAAATTCAGTTTCCATTGCAAACATAAATTTTTAATTGGCTATCTTTTATGAAACAAAAGTGTTAATAATGAGTGCCTAAATAAAAGAAAATTTATAAATTATATTTTTTCATTTTTATGTATTTTACTCTTAACAGGAATTCATGTAGGACATGGATCTTCGTTTAAAATTTTGCGTTGGTTGAGAGTTCGACCGAGATCATACGCAGGGCAGGAAAGCACTCTACCGCAGAGCTACACCTTCCCTCGAGAAAGAACCCTCCTTTGTACTAAACACTCTCTGAGAACTCAAAGACGACTTTCTCACAAATTTTCGAGAGCTGCATCGAAGTAGAGACTTTTAGCTGAATTTCACTCTGGTAACCTCATCGAAAATTATAGACGGGTGTGGTAAGGAGGATCTCGAGGACTTTTGGGAGTTGCTACAAGAACTATGGTGTTCGAGAGGCAAACAAGAAGCAGGTAGCAGCAGAAAGGAGAACCGCTCGACTTCTGTCGATCTAGTAGAAGGACGGCAGCGGATGTATGGTGGTGGTCGGCCGACAGCGACGGCATACCAGAGGCGGCATGGAAATAGTAAAGAAAACACTTCTGGCAATCGAATGGAAGTCGTCGGATAGGATAGAGTAAGATGAAAACGATTCCTGTTCAGGACATTACAATGAAACATCCCCTTGAAAAATTATAAATTACTGTGCTAGTAAACCCCTTACGTTATTTGATTATCAAACAGCTGAGTAATACTGAACGTAATCAAACAGTTTTCTCTTTACTTATTCTGAACATCACTAAACTGACACACAATATTTTTAGCGCAACGCAATCTGACTTTCAATAATCTCTACAAAAGAATGGCCCTGACTAACAATAACCTATACCTTTCATGAATCACTTACCTCACAAAAATCTTCGTTACTCGAACTACTGCAATACAGCGAGCGCCACTACTGCCAGCTAAATAAAAGATTCAAACTACGGAAGGCACTAACTACTGATAGGCATAGTTAGCAAATGAAAGATTTTAATACAGAACAGACAATGTATTTACCTTAATAATGTTCAAAAGTCATCATATATATCTATCAATTCATGACGACCATCTTTACATTTTCCTTTTTCTGGCGGACACACGTCCAGATTGTCCGCTTATACACTCCTGGAAATTGAAATAAGAACACCGTGAATTCATTGTCCCAGGAAGGGAAAACTTTATTGACACATTCCTGGGGTCAGATACATCACATGATCACACTGACAGAACCACAGGCACATAGACACAGCCAACAGAGCATGCACAATGTCGGCACAAGTACAGTGTATATCCACCTTTCGCAGCAATGCAGGCTGCTATTCTCCCATGGAGACGATCTTAGAGATGCTGGATGTAGTCCTGTGGAACGGCTTGCCATGCCATTTCCACCTGGCGCCTCAGTTGGACCAGCGTTCGTGCTGGACGTGCAGACCGCGTGAGACGACGCTTCATCCAGTCCCAAACATGCTCAATGGGGGACAGATCCGGAGATCTTGCTGGCCAGGGTAGTTGACTTACACCTTCTAGGGCACGTTGGGTGGCACGGGATACATGCGGACGTGCATTGTCCTGTTGGAACAGCAAGTTCCCTTGCCGGTCTAGGATTGGTAGAACGATGGGTTCGATGACGGTTTGGATGTACCGTGCACTATTCAGTGTCCCCTCGACGATCACCAGAGGTGTACGGCCAGTGTAGGAGATCGCTCCCCACAACTTGATGCCGGGTGTTAGCCCTGTGTGCCTCGGTCGTATGCAGTCCTGATTGTGGCGCTCACCTGCACGGCGCCAAACACGCATACGACCATCATTGGCACCAAGGCAGAAGCGACTCTCATCGCTGAAGACGACACGTCTCCATTCGTCCCTCCATTCACGCCTGTCGCGACACCACTGGAGGCGGGCTGCACGATGTTGGGGCGTGAGCGGAATACGGCCTAACGGTGTGCGGGACCGTAGCCCAACTTCATGGAGACGGTTGCGAATGGTCCTCGCTGATACCCCAGGAGCAACAGTGTCCCTAGTTTGCTGGGAAGTGCTGATGCGGTCCCCTACGGCACTGCGTAGGATCCTACGGTCTTGGCGTGGATCCGTGCGTCGCTGCGGTCCGGTCCCAGGTCGACGGGCACGTGCACCTTCCGCCGACCACTGGCGACAACATCGATGTACTGTGGAGACCTCACGCCCCACGTGTTGATCAATTCGGCGGTACGTCCACCCGGCCTCCCGCATGCCCACTTTACTCCCTCGCTCAAAGTCCATCAACTGCACATACGGTTCACGTCCACGCTGTCGCGGCATGCTACCAGTGTTAAAGACTGCGATGGAGCTCCGTATGCCATGGCAAACTGGCTGACACTGACGGCGGCGGTGCACAAATGCTGCGCAGCTAGCGCCATTCGACGGCCAACAGCGCGGTTCCTGGTGTGTCCGCTGTGCTGTGCGTGTGATCATTGCTTGTACAGCCCTCTCGCAGTGTCCGGAGCAAGTGTGGTGGGTCTGACACACCGGTGTCAATGTGTTCTTTCTTCCATTTCCAGGAGTGTAGTAACCTCTCAAAACTCTGGAATTTCTCTCTCCACATCCACCACTGCTGGCGGCTAACGTCCAACTGCCCAACGCTACGTGTTGTTCACATCCACCTGCCCAACACTACACAAGCAAATATTCCAACCGTGAGTCCAACGAGTCACAGACTACACACAGCACAGTCAGCGATTTTCATACAGAGCGCTACGTGGCGTTACCAACATAAAAACCTAAACAGCCTACTTACAACACGTATGTAGGAGAAAGGAGTAAGTTAATGATCTGTTATACACTGCTCAGAAGTATTAGGTGAACATGACTTTAGACGTCTGCTATGCTCCATTGAGCATTAACTGAGGATGCTACAAAATTATACCTTTATCTTTCACAATTTAAGTACGCAATAAAATATCATTTACGTAACAAGAACTAAAATATCCTACACTTATCGAAAACAAAGTGGAAACATCATTCATATCATCCTCCTGCTTGATTATCATTGGACTTTGAGAGCTTCGGTAACATGTTTGCCTTCCATCAACGTTTATTACCGTCTGACACCTACATGGCATGCCCCGTGTAAGCCTACGGAGGTCAGCCTGTGTTATCCGTTCCCATTCTTCGGTGAAAGTCCTTGAGTCTGTAGTGGAACAGGACGATTACGAACATATCTGTCAAGTATGTACCAAAGGGATTTAGGTTGGAACTCACCGGTGACCGTTCCATCACTTAAAAGTCTGGGCCTCGTAAGACATCCCTAGCGACACTCGCCAATGGCCCCTGGCATCATTATGCATGAAAAGTAACTCGGGGCCACCATACGCTACAACAGTATGTGTTCTGTGTACTGCCTGACGGTAAGGCGACCATAGTCAACGACATTATTCGCACAGCTGTCAACCTTGATGTCTCCCCACAACATAACGGAACCTTTGCCGAATCTATCGATTCCCTGGACAACATTTGGAAGATAGTACCATGGCGTCTTCACACACGAACACGGCCCTCACCTTGCGTCAGATGAAATCTGGAGTCGTCTGTGAGTTACACGCATCGCTAATGACGAAGTGTCTACTTGGCATGGGACAGGCAGAACTGAAGGCGAACTGCGACATGTTGTCGTATCAAGCGTGGTACTCGAAAAGGATCTCTGGGTCATAAGGTCTTATCACGTAACCTGTTCCTTACATTTTGATGGACACAGCTGCTCCATTGGCCCTTCTAAGATCGTCTTGTAGTGCTCTGGCGGTAGCTGTACGACGCTGCAACATAGAGAAGGCCAGATATCTATCTTCACCTGGGGTCGTATTTGTAATGCATAAGCGACCTTATCCAGCTCCCCTTGTGTACTGACCTGTCTCCCTGTAGTGTGTCCGCAACATATGGATGACAAATGGAGAGACAATGCCATTTGGAGCAACACAACGGACAGTCCATCCTTTTTGGATCAAACACACTGCCCATGCAACTTGCACCGCATTAAGATGTCACTTTCCATATGCTTGATTGAATACAACGCCCACAAATGACAGTTGTCCCCTGTGTACCTCACTAAGGAACAGTCAGACACCAGTACTCAATCTCTTCTGAAGGGTCACCTGATACTGTAATGCATAACACATCCGACAGGCGAATGGCTTTAGTTCTTGCATAAACTGAAAGCGAAGATCTCAAGCTATGCAATAAGACCAGCGGTACCGCCTGTATCGTTATTACACTGTACGTTGATACGCTCGTCCCCCTATGTACAATACTGGCCATTAAAATTGCTACACCAAGAAGGTATTCATTGGACAAATGTATTATACTAGAAATGACATGTGATACACTTAAATCTATACTCGACATTACATTTTCACGCAATTTGGATGCATAGATCCTGAGAAATCAGTACCCAGAACAACCAACTCTGGCCGTAATAACGTATTTGATACGCCTGGGTATTGAGTCGAACAGAGCTTGGATGGCGTGTACAGGTACAGCTGCTCATTATAATGGTCGCCTAGTCGTAGATATTGCTATAATCGCACTATTTCACTCACATTTACGGAGCTTGTTAGCACTTGATGTTAGGTTGGCGCCATTAAAATGCATTGTGGTAATCGTTGCTGCTTGCTGGATCGCTGCTGTGCCTCGATGCTAATGCTGGCTCTAAATCTGGTTGTCTAGGGGTAAAAAGATGAGGTCCGGTGTTACTGATGTGCTTATGATGATAAATAATGAGCGAAACCAACAAATATTTAAACTTCAAATATTTATTACTCTGGTGGCCATCTTAATTCCACTGTCCTCCAAAGACAATGACACAACACAAAGTAGCACTTCTTTTACATGTTCTTTGCAATTTTTATCCACCTCGAACAATAATACACATACACTTTACCAAAGTGACATTCAAACTCCGCTCCCGACCCTTCTTGCTGCTTGTATTTATAACCTTGTCAAAGAACTACTAAAAAGAGATATAGTTTATAAGTCACATGTACATCTGTAATCGTAATTTGTGCAGAAAAGTTATTAATTTATATCGAGTGACGTAGTTTAACAAGTTATTAAAATTACAGACAGATTTGTTGACTTGACAGAATAATTCCTTGTTACAAAAACAATTGGTGAGAGATATGGTTTCGCAGGGATAAAATGGCACCACATACCATCACGCCGGGTGATACTCCAGTATGGCGATGACGAATACACGCTTCCAACGTGCGTTCACCGCGATGTCGCCAAACACGGATGCGACCATCATGATGCTGTAAACAGAACCTGGATTAATCCGAAAAAATGACGTTTTGCCATTCGTGCACCCAGGTTCGTCGTTGAGTACACCATCCCAGGCTCTCCTGTCTCTGATGCAGCGTCAAGGGTAATCGCAGCCATGGTCTCCGAGCTGATAGTCGGTGCTGCTGCAAACGTCGTCGAACTGTTCGTGCAGATGGTTGATGCCTTGCAAACGTCCCCATCGGTTGACTCAGGGATCGAGACGTGGCTGCACGATCCGTTACAGCCATGCGGATAAGATGCCTGTCATCTCGACTGCTAGTGATACGAGGCCGTTGGGATCCAGCACGGCGTTCCGTATTACCCTCCTGAACCCACCGATTCCGTATTCTGCTAACAGTCATTGGATCTCGACCAACTCGAGCAGCAATGTCCCGATGCGATTAACCGCAGTCGCGATAGGCTACAATCCGGCCTTTATCAAAGTCGGATACGTGATGGTACGCATTTCTCCTCCTTACATGAGGCATGAGAACAACGTTTCACCTGGCAACGGCGGTCAGCTGCTGTTTGTGTATGAGAAATCGGTTGGAAACTTTCCTCATGTCAGCACGTTGTAAGTGTCGCCACTGGCGCCAACCTTGTGTGAATGCTCTGAAAAGGTAATCATTTGCATATCACAGGATCTTCTTCCTGTTGGTTAAATTTCGAGTCTATAGCGCGTCATGTTCGTGGTGTACCAATTTTAATGGCCAGTAGTGTATTTTGAGCACTGTATAAAGTTATGTTGTTATGTGCATTACTGGACAACGTGTCGATGGAGAAAGAAGGTGTGTTATGTTTCCTTTTGCGGGCTGCAATTCACTGGTTTGGTGTATGCTTTGTTATATGGAAGTAAGAGTCCATAGGTCAGTAATATCCACCGACGAAATGAAGAAAGATGACACATGATGTTCTGAAAGAAAAATAAACGGATGCACCGAAGAGAAGAAGGGTTGACTGGCCAATTTGTTGAGGGTGTCCATGGAATGGGTGACGGTTTCTGTTTTTTCTTCTCTTATTTTGATTGATGTATTCGGCGTTGATGCTACGAGACTACCGAGGTTAACCACATTTTAATGAACTAACACGGTGCCTGTATTGAGAAGATGAGAAATCCATGTTTTTACTAGCTAGTAGACTAAGGCCACCCCTATGTAATAAAAAAACTGAGCTAATCGATCAACAACGAACTTAAAACGGATGTCTTACGACGTCCGCCCCGAGCAGATGCAACGAACAAAAGCGAACAAAATGAAATTAAAGAAAAGGCCCGTGGTCTAGGGGTAGCGTCTTTGATTCATAATCAAAACGTCTTCGGTCCCGGGTTCGATCCCCGCCACCGCCTAAATTTTGATAAATAATCAGCATTGGCGGCCGAAGACTTCTGGCATAAGTCAGCCTCATTCTGCCAACGGCCTTGTCAAAGAGGACGGAGGAGTGGATATAGGTTCAGGGCACTCTCTTGTCCTAGGGGTGGGAAATTGCCCCTAAAGGCGGAAGAATCAGCAATGATCAAAGACTTGAGGATGCAGAAGGCAATGGAAACCACTGAATTAAAGACACGTAACGTGTATCCACAGGACATGTGGCCTGTAGTTGAAGAAGTGTCATGATGTTCTCTCCATTGGCAAAAGATTCCGGAATAGTCCCCCATTCGGATCTCTGGGAGGGGACTGCCAAGGGGGAGGTTACCACGAGAAAAAGATTGAATAATCAACGAAAGGATAATGTTCTACGAGTCGGGGCGTGGAATGTCAGAAGCTTGAAAGTGGTAGGGAAGCTAGAAAATCTGAAAAGGGAAATGCAAAGACTCAATCTAGATATAGTAGGGGTCAGTGAAGTGAAGGGGAAGGAAGACAAGGATTTCTGGTCAGGTGAGTATCGGGTAATATCAACAGCAGCAGAAAATGGTATAACACTGATAAGGAGAAGGGACAGGATGATAGGACATCTGCTAAGACATGAGGGAATGAGTTTCATGGTACTAGAGGGAGCTGTAGAGGGCAAAAACTGTAGAGGAAGACAGAGATTGGAATACGTCAAGCAAATAATTGAGGACGTAGGTTGCAACTGCTACTCTGAGATGAAGAGGTTAGCACAGGAAAGGAATTCGTGGTGGGCCGCATCAAACCAGTCAGTAGACAGATGGGGGGGGGGGGGGGGGGGAAAGAGAGAGACTAACCAAGTACTTAACTAATTTCTCTAGGTAATCAAGCAGTGTTGTCACGACAACTAAGTTTATTTTGGAATATAATACTTCGATGGCGCGATCAAATCAAATGGCTCTAAACACTGTGGGACTTAACATCTGCCGGCCCTTGTGGCCGTGCGGTTCTAGGCGCTTCAGTCTGGAACCGCGTGAACGCTACGGTCGCAGGTTCGAATCCTGCCTCGGGCATGGATGTGTGTGATGTTCTTAGGTTAGTGAGGTTTACGTAGTTCTAAGTTCTAGGGGACTGATGACCACAGATGTTAAGTCCCATAGTGCTCAGAGCCATTTGAACCATTTTAACTTAACATCTGTGGTCATTAGTCCCCTAGACTTAGAACTACTTAAAACTAACTAACCTAAGGACATCACACACATCCATGCCCGAGGCTGGATTCGAACCTGCGACCGTAGCAGCAGCGCGGTTCCGGACTGAAGCGCCTAGAACCGCTCGGCCACCGCTGCCGGCTCAGTTCTAATTAGTACAAATTAGAGGCTTTTTTGCTCCTCTATTTGAGTTATCATTAAGTTGTGTATGTTATAGTAAAAGAACAGTTACAGTTAATAGATGAGAAATGATTAGTGAACAGAACATCACAGTTAAATTAGTAGTTAATGAAGATTATTCTCGGAAGAGGCTGCGCAATGGTTGTAATGATAGTAATTATTTCCGAAACCAGCATTCCTTTTCCGAGAAGTGTTCAAGTTAATCAGCATTAGTTGTATCTCATTTATTTGTCCTAATTAAATGTTGTTTTTGTCGTGTACTCGATTAATATGCCTGTTAACTTAATTTTTTGATTCGTGCGCGCTGAGAATGATTACAATAAATTTAGATTCAAGAGTGCCAAGATTTTAGTTTATTAGTTAGTGAATACTTTTTTCCTTGGAATATATTTTTAATGATCTTTGTCGAGGCCAAACCCAGAACTCATTTGCTGGGCTAACGCCTTTGACATCGTTATATCCGCTCTTAATTCAGTGTCTGAGTTGTTTGTGGAGTGATTCTTTCTCATTAACCCAGCTGACACAGAACCTTATAGCAACCGGAAGGCACGTGTTCATAGGTGGTTTGACGCTTGGCACATTCTTCCTAGTGAAGACAGAAGCAGGATTATCTCTAATTACTGTGTTTGTAGTCTGTGTAAATACGTTGCATTCGCTGTCAGGCATTTATCTCTTGACTGCCAACAGGGAAACATGTTTCTTGGCCAATTTACAATCTTCCTCGTGTGGAACTAACGACAGTGAACGTCACTCGTGTTTCTTAGAGTTACGTGTGACATAATTATGAATTCCCAAGAAAGGCTACAAAGAGTCCACTGCACGATTTACGCAAACAATCACTAAGTGAAACAGCGCATTATTATTCTACAGTTTCGCAACATACAACGTGAGATAAAGCTCTCGCGAGATACGGGGCTCTCTTCACATCACAGGACTAAAATGTACCTGTAAAGCATGTCACTTAAAGCAGAATCTGCTGAAGTCGACTGTCCCTATTGGGCGAAGCGAAACACTTGTAATTATCGACGTGGTTTGATAATATAGGACAAATTACGTTTACACATCAGAACGCTTTTCCACATCAGCACCTGTAGGCACGCGACACGTGCTGTTGTTGTGGTCCTCAGTCCGACGGCTATTTTGATGCAGCTGACCATTCTACTTATCTCGTGCGAGCCTCTTCATCCCCAAATAACTACTGCAACCTACATCCTTCTGAAGCTGCTTATTATATTCATCTTTTGGCCTCTCTCTACTATTTTTACCCACACATTTCCCTCCGATACTAAATTTATGCTAACTTGATGTCTCAGAATGTGTTATAAACCGATTCCTTTGTTTGATCAAGATGTGCCACCAGTTCCTTTTCACCCCAGTTCTATTCAGTACCTCCACTTTAGTTACACGATCGATCCATCTCATCTTCAGCTTTTTTCCCTAGCGCCTCATTTCCGAAGCTTATATCTTCTTGTCTGAGTTGTTTATCGTCCATGTTCAACTTTCATACGTGGCTACTCTCCATACTTTCAGAAAAGACTTCCTAACACTTAAATCTATACTCGACGTTAACAAATTTCTCTTTTCAGAAACGCTATTCCTGCCATATCTTCTCTACTTCACTGCCTATATAGCAAAATCATCTACTACGTTTAATGTCTCATTTCCTAATCTGAATCCCGTAGCATCACCTGACTTAATTGGATTACATTCCGTTATTATTGCTTTGCTTACCATGATGTTCGTCTTATATTCTCCTTTCAAGACACTACGCACACCGTTCAACTGCTCTTCCAAGTCCTTTTCTATCTATGACAGAATTAAAATGTCATCGACAAACCTCAGAGTTTTTGTTACTTCTTTTTAAACTTTAATCCCTACTCAAAACTTTTCTTTGGTTTCCTCTACTGCTTGTTCAATGTACGGATTGTTTAACGTCGGGCATAGGCTACAACCCTGTCTCACTCCCTTCTCAACCACTTTCATGCCCCTCTACTCTTATAACTGCCATCTTCTTTCTGTAGAATTTGTAAATAGCCTTTCGCTCCCTGTGTTTTACCCTTACTACCTTCATAATTTCAAATAGAGTAGTTCAGTCAACATTTTCAAAAGCTTTCTCTAAGTCCAGGAATTCTATGAATGTAGGTTTGCCTTTCATTAAGCTATCTTTTAAGATAAGTCGTAAGGTCAGTATTGCCACGCATGTTCCTATATTTCTCTGGAATACAAACAGATCTTCCCTGAGGTTTGCTTCTACCAGTGTTTCCCTTCTGTAAAGAATTCATATTAGTGTCTTGCGACCATGACTTCTTAAACTAATAGTTCGGTAATTTTCACACCTGTCAGCAAATGTGTCACGTAACCCTCCCCCACCCCCCTGTACTCCGCCCCCTCCTCGCCCATTAACTATAGACCTAGCCGTCAGTGGGGTGGCTTGCTTGCCTCAGCGATACAGATAGCCGTACCGCAGGTACAACCACAACGGAGGGATGTCTATAGAAAGTCCAGGCAAACGTGTGCTTCTTGCAGAGGGGCAGCAACTTTTTCAGTAGTTGCAGGGGCAATATTCTGGCTGATTGTTTGATCTGGCCTTGTAATAGCAACCAAAACGGTCACCCTGTGCTGGTACTGCGAACAGCTGAAAACAAGGGGAAACTACAGTCGTAATTTTTCCCGAGGGCATGCAGTTCTTCTGGATGATTAAATGGTGATAGCATCCTTAATCATGGAATGGAAACACAAAGCAACAGAACGTAAAAGTGTGACTTCAAACACTTTGTTACAGGAATGTTCAAAATGTCCTCCGTTAGCGAGGATACATGCATCCACCCTCCATCGCATGGAATCCCTGATGCGCTGATGCAGCCCTGGAGAATGGCATATTGTATCACAGCCGTGCACAATACGAGCACGAAGAGTCTCTACATTTGGTACCGGGGTTGCGTAGACAAGAGCTTTCAAATGCCCCCATAAATGAAAGTCAAGAGGGTTGAGGTCAGGAGAGCGTGGAGGCCATGGAATTGGTCCGCCTCTACCAATCCATCGGTCACCGAATCTGTTGTTGAGAAGCGTACGATCACTTCGACTGAAATGTCCAGGAGCTCCATCGTGCATGAACCACATGTTGTGTCGTACTTGTAAAGGCAGTACCCCTTATGAAATCATGATAATGTGCTCCATTGAGTGTAGGTGGAAGAACATCAAGACATAATCAACAATGTCTGTACAAACGTCCACAGAAAATCTGTGTTGATGACGTGATTGCACAATTGCGTGCGGATTCTCGTCAGCCCACTCATGTTGATTGTGAAAATTTACAATTTGATCACGTTGGAATGAAGCCTCATCCGTAAAGAGATGATGTGCACTGAAATGAGGATTGTTGGATGAACCATTCGCAGAATTGTACCCGTGGAGGCCAATCAGCTTCTGATAGTGCCTGCACACGCTTTACATGGTGCGGAAGCAACTGGTTCCCCCCTAGCACTCTCCATACAGTGACGTGGTCAACGTTACCTTGTACAGCAGCAACTTCTCTGACGCTGACATTAGGGTTATCGTCAGCTGCACGAAGAATTGCCTCATCCATTGCAGGTGTCCTCGTCGTTCTAGGTCTACCCCAGTCACGAGTCATAGGCTGGAATGTTCCGTGCTCCGTAAGACGCCGATCAATTGCTTCGAACGTCTTCCTGTTGGGACACCTTCGTTCTGGAAATCTGTCTCGCTACAAACGTACCGCGCCACGGCTATTGCCCCGCGCTAATCCATACATCAAATGGGCATCTGCCAACTCCGCATTTGTAAACATTGCACTGACTGCAAAACCACGTTCGTGATGAACACTAACCTGGTGATGCTACGTACTGATGTGCTTGATGCTAGTACTGTAGAGCAACGAGACGCATGTCAACACAAGCCCCGAAGTCAACATTACGTTCCTTCAATTGGGCCAACTGGAAATCGAGGAAGTACAGTACAATCTGACGAAACTAAAATGAGCTCTGACATGGAAATTAAGCGTTTCCGGACACATGTCCACATAACATCTTTTCTTTATTTGTGTGTGAGGAATGTTTCCTGAAAGTTTGGCCGTACCTTTTTGTAACACCCTGTATAATTACTATACAGAGATTTAGGAACCAGATTTTAAATTGTAAGACATTGTCAGTGGCAGATATGGACTCTGACCACAATTAAATTATGGACTGTAGATTAAAACTGAAGAAACTGGAAAAAGGGAAGGAAATTACGATGGAATGTGGATAAGTTGAAAGAAACAGAGTTTGTTGGGAGTTTCAGAGAGAGCATTAAAGGCTGCGTTCACACTGCCGGCCGGGTCGAGCCGAGCCTGGCCGGGCCGCCGCCCGCTTTGATATGAAACACATGGTTCTGAATTGCGGCGTTCGCACTGGCGGCCGGGCCGCGCCGACACGGCGGGAGCCTCCCGGAGCTGAGCCGGCGACATCCGGAGTGTTTAATGTTGCCGGCGCGAGCCTGTGGAGCAGCACTACAGCTTCTGCAGTACACGCATCACACGTCTCCCTCCTGCTTTCATCACAAGTGTGAGTGCACACGTCTTTTATTTTAAGACGTTACCTCACATTTCACAATCAGTGCGGAAAAATTACGTTTATTATAATGATATACGCGAAATTACTTTTATTTCTTTTATTTAATCTACCGTATTTACATGCATTTACAACAATAGCTTGGAGCGATCGCGGCATTGCCGCCACTGATTAGTTCGCATTTACTTGTAAACGGAGACAGATACGAGTGTCACTGAGGGACGGAAATGTGTTCCTACCAGATGACAATGCATTGTGAAGTCACGCTATGGCACGTTAAAAATGGCTCTGAGCACTATGGGACTTAACTGCTGTGGTCATTAGTTCCCTAGAAATTAGAACTACTTAAACCTAACTAACCTAAGGACATCACACACATCCATGCCCGAGGCAGGATTCGAACCTGCGACCGTAGCGGTCACGCGGTTTCAGACTGTAGCGCCTTTAACCTCCCGGCCACTCCGGCCGGCTTATGGCACGTTACTATAAGCTGTTGTCTGTGACATCTTTTTGCGATGTTCTTACTTTAATGAATGCAGAATAAAATATACATGACATTAACTTGTGTCCATCAAATTGGTATCAGTATTTCGGCTAGTATGACAGTAATGATGAGATACACAAAAATACAGTAAATAGCTAAGTACTTTCAAATCTAATTTTTTTTGGAAAGGTTTTTAATTATTTTAAGTTGCATTTTTAACGAAATATTCAACAAAAATGTTCCTGACAGTTGCTACAAAATTTTTCAGCTTCAACATTGCATCCTCTGTCAATGACAATATTATGAAGCAGACAAATGCACTTGACTATGTGATCAGCTACGTAAATGGAGGTTTCAGTTTCCTACCTCAATAGTCTCCACTTATTGGTCACTATACCAAATGCACATTCAACAACTTTTCTTGCTCTGGAATGCATATCATTGTATAGAATCTTCTCGTTGTCCAAATTTCTGCTTGGAAAAGGTCTCATCAAATTCTTCAATAAGGGGTAAGCTTCATCTCCCAAAATGACGTACGGTAGTTCCTGACACATTCCTTCAAGTCTTGTTGGTGGCGGTAGTAACAGCTCCCCATTTGTAAGTTTCTTATAAAACATACTTTCTTTAAACACGCCTGCATCAGACTGTTTACCGTAGGCACCAACATCTACAGCTATAAATTTGTAATTTGCATCAGCAACTGCTTGGAGTACAATCGAATAATACTGCTTGTAATTGTAAAACATGCTGCCAGAAAGTTTAGGACATTGTACACGTATGTGACTCCCGTCTATACATCCAACACAGTTTGGAAATTCCCACCTCGTATGCATTTCACTGGCAATTTCTTTAAATCGAGAAACAGTTGGCGGCCATACAAACGTCCTTCACCACCACTGATACGGTGGACACTCCTAATCGGAATGACGATGCTAGTGCATAAAAGGAGATGCCAGTGGTCAGATACCTGAGAAAAAAAAATCATAAAACGTGTTACTCAAATGTGGTGTTGGTCGAAGTTGTTACAGTTTTGTTTGCACAGTAGATATTTACTTAGTCCATGTCATTTCACAGTTATACAACAATAAATAATTTCTTGCACCCTTCTATATTCTTTCAATTGAAATAATGAAATCGAAATGCAAAGACCTGAGAAAGAGTTACAGAGAATAACTTGTGTAACTTGACAAAATAAGGTCATGTGATCGAGGGAATAGCATATTAAAATGTAATTCCACTCGGGCTTTATCCTCTCATGTGATTTTCCTAAATTCCAAGAGCTATGCACAGTTCCTTATCAGTGGAAATAGAACCACTCAGTCAAAGGGCATTATCTCAAAACTCTTCAATTATCAATCTGTCTATCTTACAAGGTAATGAAAAGAATTTTGCGAGGCCATCAGTGGCTCCACATGATGGACCATCACCACTGCCAAGCGCTGCATCATGAAGAAAAAAGTTGGAAAATTCTGAAGGAGTTTTTCTGCGATTCTCCGTTGAAGGCACAGCAAGACATTACCCAAAATGACGAAGCTAATTACTTCCTAATGATTCTCAGGAGTCCCATAAACTCTCTTCCCCTCAGAGGTAGTGTTTTGTGAAATTTAAAATACAAAAGCATGACTACAATTATTTGGGGTAGTGAATGCTGTACGAAGCTCTACTGCAAACCAAAAAGTGTATACTACCGAATCTTACCTTATCGTTATATACAATGTTTCTTCTGCTGTTATACTTCTACGAAAATTTATGTTCTGTTTCGAAATTTTGTCTTGAATGTTCTGCAGCACATACTGAAATGTATTATGATTCATTCTGTAATATGAATAA
Organism: Schistocerca gregaria; assembly: GCF_023897955.1. Taxonomy (NCBI): domain Eukaryota; kingdom Metazoa; phylum Arthropoda; class Insecta; order Orthoptera; family Acrididae; genus Schistocerca; species Schistocerca gregaria. The sequence continues at coordinate 1,044,635,859 of NC_064920.1, read as the reverse complement.
AAATTTTCAGTTTTTAAGTTATTCATGTAAAGAAAAAAACTCTCCTAAATGTCTGTCGCTATTTATGGGATGAATCAATAAGCTCCTAGTTTATCTGTATTTCAAAACTCGAGTTACTGCAGAGTCAAAACAATACGAATAAAAGAGTGAAGACATTGTTCTACAAGACAGCACAGACTATCTAAAGGCGACTGCAGCTGCGTTTTCTACTTACTTGCTTGTCAGCTGTCGAAGGGTAGGGATCTTTTTTAAATTTATTTATTTGGTCTCCGGCAGCTAACAGCCATTTAGCCAAAGAGTGGGGGTTACCTTGACAGTGCAGAGCAGCTCGCCAAGGAAGGGAAAAAAAACAATCAATTTCTGTCAAAGTAGACAACGAAACTACAGAATTGCGCTTCAGTTTCTACAGTAAACGTATCACAAATCTCCAGTTTGTTTTTGTGATTAGTTTTACATCATATTGTATCAGACCTATGTCACTGACACTTCTATCTAGACACTTTATCTAGACAATGAGACCATTAAAATAATACGAGGGACCGACACTAGGTCTGCGCTGATCACTAGTAATTAGTTTTTTCTGTCCTGCATTATATTGCTACACTAAACCAAGATGTAACCGCGCGAACTCCGTGGCTTGCGGACGCGGCACTGACGCCACTGAATTGCTCGCATTAATTGTGACCAGAGACAGATACCAGTATCATTATCATTTCAAAAACTATTTGGTACTTTTAGCTACATTTCATTCCCAACAATGTATGGTCTAAAACGGATCTAACAGTAAGCTACCCGCTACATAACTTTTTCACTACAAGATTTGTAAATCAAGTACACAACGTTGACAAATAGCATCATTTCAAAATGACTGTTAAGAAATATGGAAAGATAAATGATTCAATACGAAGCTAAGATGTTATACTACAACGTGTACAAAAATCAGATTTTTTAGCCGCATACTTTCTTCAAAATCGGTTGGGGAGCGTTACGAAACTAAGAAATCATGCGAAACGAAAAGTAGACTTTTCCTTTTTTCACGACGTAAGTAATGCTTTTAAGGAAAAAAATAAGCTCATAAAACGATGTGGCGAAGTCTCATATACCGCAAAGAATTTTTAAAACATGAGAATCGGAGAAGTGGGTTTTCCCCCATTTCGCCGTCCCGTCTCGGCGCGGCGCGCAATGTGAATGCACTACACGTCCGCCTGAGCTGGCCAGGCACGAGCCGACCCAGTATGCGTCAGCCCGGCTCGGCCCTGCCGGCAGTGTGAACGCAGCCTATTAGGTAATGGTTGACTAAAACAGGGGAAAGGAATGCAATAGAAGACGAATGTGTAGTATTAGGACATGAAACAGTGAAGACAGAGAGGATCAAATAGGTAAAAAGATAAGACCTAGCAGGAAATCTTGGATAACACAAGAGATATTGAATTTAATTGATGGAGGGGGAAAATTTTAAAATGCTGCAAGTGAAAAGGGCGGAAGGGAATACATACATCTAAAAAACGAGACTGACAGGGAGTGCAAAATGTCGAAGCAGGAATAGCTAGAGGACAAATGTAAGAATTTAGAAGCATATTTCACTAGGGGAAAGGTAGATACTGCCTACAGGAAAATTAAAGAGGCCTTTGGGGAAAAGAGTAGGAGCTTTCTGAATATCAAGGGCTCAGATGGTAAACCAGTCCTAAACAGAGAAGGGAAAGCTGGAAGGTGGAAAGAGTATATAGAGATTCTATACAAAGAGATTAACTTGAAAGCAGTATTATAGAAAGGAAAGTGAATTTGGATGAAGATGAGCTGGAAGGTATGATACTACGAGAAGAATTTGACAAAACTCTGAAAGATCTAAGTCGAAAGAAATTCCGTCAGAGCTGCTAATGGCCTTGGGAGAGCCAGCCATGGCAAAAATCTTCCATCTGGTGTGCAAGATGTATGAAACAGGCGAAAAACCCTCAGAATAATGTGGTAATTCCAAATTCACCTTCAGTGAAATCGAATTTTCCAAACACTGTTACAAAGTTTCTCAGGCAACTGTACGTGGCACAGTCTTCTGAAGGCTGCTGTATTTTGTTCTACTAGGAAGGTATTCAGGATATTCTTGCGTGACTTTTTCTGCAATCATTGTAACACTGGAGCACTGACACGCCGAACGAGTGTGCTCAAAGTGCTACTGCAATGCAGTGAACGTTCCACCACCAGATTCAAGGACAGTTCAAATGGTTCAAATAGCTCTGAGCACTATGGGACTTACCATCTGAGGTCATCAGTCCCCGAGAACTTAGAACCGCTTAAACCTAACTAACCTAAGGACATCACACACATCCATGCCCAAGGCAGGATTCGAAAATGCGACCGTAACAGTCGCACAGTTCCAGACTGAAGCGCCTAGAACCGCTCGGCCACCGCTGCCGGCTTCAAGGCCAGTTTAACGCACAAGCGACTCAAGCTGCCGCTTGGGGCGTCAAGTCGAGACCGGCGCCAAACTGTAAAGGCCCCAGGTCCGTACATCAGTAAGAGGTAGGAAGTATGACTATGAGTAGCAGCCACTTGAGATGCTGAGAGGGGCACACATATGAAAGACTTGGATACAATGTGTATCGCAATTGGTGGTGACAACTGAGACGGGTGGTGAAAGTGGCCGAAGAAAAAGAAAGGGTTGGGGAAGAATGGCGCCAAATGATGACTCTCTTGTATAGAAAAACGTCGAACTGGTCCTGCTCTGTAGGCAGTAACTGTGGTGAGTTTAGAGATGAACAGTGTTTGCAACATTCCTTCTAGGGTACAACATTCCCCACAGACGAGTACGTACTCTTCTCGTGCAGCGCCTGCCATTTTTAACGAGGTAACACTGTGGACCTGTAGGAAACTAGATGAACGTGACAATTGACTGCTGCACGTGTTGGGCACAATGTATCGCTGGTGCATATCTCTAACGTCATTATGTTCGAATATAATGACTTTCCTGGAGACTAGAAATCTACTCTGTAGGAATCAGCATGGGTTTCCAAAAAGACGATCGTGTGAAACACAGCTCGCGCTATTCGTCCACGAGACTCAGAGGGCCATAAACACGGGTTCCCAGGTAGATGCCGTGTTTCTTGACTTCCGCAAGGTGTTTCATACAGCTCCCCACAGTCGTTTAACGAACAAAGTAAGAGCATATGGACTATCAGGCTAATTGTGTGATTGGATTGAAGAGTTCCTAGATAACAGAACGCAGCATATCATTCTCAATGGAGAGAAGTCTTCCGAAGTAAGATTGACTTCAGGTGTGCCGCAGGGGAGTGTCATAGGACCGCTGCTATTCACAATATACATAAATGACCTGGTGGATGACATCGGAAGTTCACTGAGGCTTTTTGCAGATGATGCTGTGGTGTATCGAGAGGTTGCAACAATGGGAAATTGTACTGAAATGCAGGAGGATCTGCAGCGAATTGACGCATGGTGCAGGGAATGGCAATTGAATCTCAATGTAGACAAGTGTAATGTGCTGCGAATACATAAAAAGATAGATCCCTTATCATTTAGCTACAAAATAGCAGGTCAACAACTGGAAGCAGTTAATTCCATAAATTATTGGGAGTAGGCATTAGGGGTGTTTTAAAATGGAATGATCATATAAAATTAATCGTCGGTAAAGCAGATGCCAGACTGAGATTCATTGGAAGAATCCTAAGGAAATGCAGTCCCAAAACAAAGGAAGTGAGTTACAGTATACTTGTTCGCCCACTGCTTGAATACTGCTCACCGGTGTGGGATCCGTACCAGATAAGGTTGGTAGGAGATTTAGAGAAGATCTAACGGAGAACAGCGCGCTTCGTTACAGGATCATTTCGTAATCGCGAAAGAGTTATGGGGATGATAGGTAAACTCCAGTGGAAGACTCTCCAAGAGAGACACTCATTAGCTCTGTACGGCCTTTTGTTGAAGTTTCGAGAACATACCTTCACCGAGGAGTCAAGCAGTATATTGCTCCCTCCTACGTATACCTCGCGAAGAGACCATGAGGATAAAATCAGAGAGATTAGAACCCTCACAGAGGCATACCGATAATCTTTCTTTCCACGAACAACACGAGACTGGAATAGAAGGGAGAACCGATAGAGGTACTCAAGGTACCCTCCGCCACACGCCGTCAGTTACTACCCGCAGTCATGCTTGATGTTTCTGCAGGGCAAAGCAACCAGTACCTGTTGCGCTGGACAGGATGTTGTAGTCTTGTTACTTCCATTTATTCAATAGGAAGATGATGTTCTTCTTCAGCAGGACCAATGCATGCTCACAAACGGCTGCTCGATACAATGTGTTCTTGTGGAGTAAAACAACTGGCCTGAGCAGCAAGATCACCAGAGCTCTCGCCAGCTAAAAACGTGTGGGCATGAAGCGGGAAATTACTCGTCCTTCAAATGGTTCAAATGGCTCTAAGCACTATGGGACTTAACTTCTGAGGTCATCAATCACTTTGACTTAGAACTTACTTAAACCTAACTAACCTAAGGACATCACACACATCCATACCCGGGGCTGGATTCGAACCTGCGACCGTAGCAGCAACGCGGTTCCGGACTGAAGCGCCTAGAGCCGTTAGGCCACAGCGACCGGCTTACTCGTTCTCCAGGGACTGGAAGAACCATCCCCGAATTAAAAAAAAAGGTGTAACATGCTTGGGACAGTCTATCGCATGATGCCATTCGCCACCTTTAAGATCATTATCTGCGTGTGAGAATACACGCCTTTGTTACCGCCGTAGGAGGAACTCGGTGTACTGATACGGCTGTTTGGACACACTTCACTGTGACATGTGTGATTCATTTGTAATCATATACTCCTACAATGATTAACTACCTGTCACATAGATTGTCAGTAAAAGACTCCAAAGTGATGAAGTACCCGTCACATCACTTATCAATAAACCGCTGTTTTCCTTGAAGCCGTTGCGATTTTTTTCTGAGAATGTTTATTTCCTATCGATACTTCTTAATGAGTAGATTATGACAGCATTTTGCGTTTCTTAACTCTGTCAGTATTTACGAGAAATCTGAGAAATGAAATTTGTGTTGTTACTGCAAGCCGTTGGATAGGCAACGAGGATGGGATAGAGGTTTAGTAATACAGGCAACGTCTTTTCCCTGAGGGAAGCGGATGCAACTAGAGCGAAGCGCGGGTCTATTTTAGTATTTCACTAGCGACATGCCACGCTCCGCACGAGTAGTACTAATTCTTCTCTACGGCCGGACGACTTGTCTGTCGTAATAGTAATAAATAAGTATGTACACAAAACTGCCTCGTGTAAACTATACCAAAATGCATACAGTAGTTCCCGAGATTAGCCTTCACAAATAGATTGAAAACCGTTACATGGAACATTGACGTAGCAATATGTATGCCCGTCAATCCAAAAAGTTTAGAAACCGGATTAATAAAAAACAGAGGAAAGTTAAGGTGGTGGTTTTAGTGCTTCAGGTGTTCTACGCATTCGAACCCCACTCACAACACGTGCATGTCGCCTAGTGAAACTGTCAGGAAAAGCCTCGTTTGACGTATTGTTCAACTTGCGCCTCACATTTGCTTTAATGTCGGTTACAACGTCAAACTGTTGATCCTTCATTGATTTTTTATTTTCGGTGTTGCAGAACTTTGCAGCGATTGTTGAAAGACAGCTATAATAATGATAGAATGTTCACGACGTATAAATAAATGATTACATCTGAAGATGCAGTGAACATAAAATGAATGTACTCTGAAAAGTGCGTGTTCTCAGGTACAATTTGTTGGCGTGGCGTGTCGGCAAAAGGGTGCCGTTCATACCGTTAAGTTACCCATAAACGGAGGTTCTAATTTTGATTTCATCCGCTAGGAGCGCGTCGTTGTTAACGGAACAAAATAGGGAGGGAAACCGCAGCTGAAGTAAGCCACGTTTCTTCCCGTATCAGGGTTTAAATGTTTTACTGATGAAGGTGTGATCTGAAATCATGAAATCAATCGTGTTACTGTAAAAGTTCATATATAAAAGTTTATATAAAGCTGAAAGCGGTTTATTTCAGAAACATGTAAAGGTAATTTCCAGGTTACCCAGGGAAGTGTGAAAGGACCGTTAGTAAAATGATATGATCGTATCGCATTGGTGGACGGGATGTCTCATTCGGGTGCAAGTCTTACTTCAGTCGGCGCTACAATGGGCGGTTTGGATCCGATGATGACAACGCAACACCCAGTTCACGAGCGGAGAAAATCTCCAACACAGCCGGGAATGGAACCCGGGCACAGTGCATGGAAGGCAAGGACGTTTTCACCCAGCTAATCAGGCGGACAGGAGCAATACTGTTTAATCAATGGAAATGATATACCAGAACGCGTCGAAATCTCTTTAATACTGTTCGCAGATGATGCGGTGGTCTATACGAAAGTTGCAGCGCCTGAAGACAGTGCTTTCTTGCATAACGAACTACAGGGGATTGATGAATAGTACAGATAGTGGCAAACGACGTTGAACGTAAATCAATGGAAAATACGGTGCATGGGTAGGAAAAGAAATCCACTACGGTCTAACTACACGACTGATAACAAAGTCCTGGAATTAGTAACTACCGTAAAATATACATATATACAGGGTGGTCCATTGATCATGACCGGGCCAAATATCTCAGAAAATAAGCTTTGAACAAAAAAACTATAAAGAACGAAACTGGTCTAGCTTGAAGGGGGAAACCAGATGGCGCTATGGTTGGCCCGCTAGATGGCGCTGCCATAGGTCAATGGATATCAACTGCGTTTTTCTGAATAGGAACACCCATTTTTTATTACATATTCGTGTAGTACTAAAGAAATATGAATGTTTTAGTTGGACCACTTTTTTCGCTTTGTGACTGATGGCGTTGTAATAGTCACAAACGTATAAGTACGTGGTATAACGTAACATTCCGCTAGTGCGGACGGTATTTGCTTGGTGATACATTACCCGTGTTAAAATGTACCGCTTACCAATTGTGGGAAAGGTCGACATCGTGTTGGTGTATGGCTATTGTGATCAAAATGCCCAACGGGCATTCTCATTTCTGAGAACGCATGCTGTTACAGCGTGATTACCTGTAAGTACCACATTAATGCAGTAAATGCTCAAAATGATGTCCGTCAACCTCAATGCATTTGGCAGTACGTGTAACGACATTCCTCTCGACAGCGGGTAGTTCGCCGTCTGTAATGTTCGCACATCGATTGACATAGCGCTGACGCATGTTGTCAGGCGATGTCGGTGGATCACGATAGCAAATATCCTTCAACTCTCCCCACAGAAGAAATCCGGGGACGTCAGATCCGGTGAACGTGCGTATATGGTATGGTGCTTCGACGACCAATCCACCTGTCATCGATGACCAATCCACCTGTCATGAAATACGCTATTCAATACCGCTACAACCGCACGCGAGCTATGTGCCGGACATCCACCATGTTGGAAGTACATCGCGATTCTATCGTGCAGTGAAACATCTTGTAGTAACATCGGTAGATCATTACGTAGGAAATCAGCATATATTGTACCATTTAGATTGCCATCGATAAAATAGGGACCAATTATCCTTCCTCCCGCAATGCAGCACCATACATTAACCCGCCAAGGTCGCTGATATTCTACTTGTCGCAGCCATCGTGTATTTTCCGTTGCCCAATAGTGCATATTATGCCGGTTTACGTTACCGCTGTTGGTGAATGACACTTCGTCGCTAAAAATAATGTGTGCAAAAAATCTGTCATTGTCCCGTAATTTCTCTTGTGCCCAGTGGCAGAACTGTACACGACGTTCGAAGTCATCGCTATCAATTTCGGGTTCATAGAAATATGGTACGGGTGCAATCGATGCCGATGTAGCACTCTCAACACCGATGTTTCTGAGATTCCCGATTCTCGTGCAATTTGTCTCCTACTGATGTGCGGATTAGCCGCGACAGCAGCTAAAACGTCTACTTGGGCGTCATCATTTGTTTCAGGTCATAGTTGACGTTTCACATGTGGCCGAACTCTTCCTGTTTCCTTAGATAACGAATCTGTCCGGCGAACGGTCCGGACACTTGGATGATGTCGTCCAGGATACCGAGGAGCATACATAGCACACGCCCGTTGGGCATTTTGATCACAATAGCCATACACCAACACGATGTCGACCTTTCCCACAATTGGTAAGCGGTACATTTTAACACGGGTAATGTATCACCAAGCAAATACCGTCCGCACTAGCGGAATGTTACGTTATACCACGTACTTATACGTTTGTGACTATTACAGTGCCATCTGTCACAAAGCGAAAAAAGTGGTGCAACTAAAACATTCATATTTCTTTACGTACTACACGAGTATGTAAAAAAAATGGGGGTTCCTATGTAAAGAAACGCAGTTGATATCCGTTTGACCTACGGCAGCCCCATCTAGCGGGCCATCCATAGCAACATCTGGTTTCCCCCTTCAAGCTATACAAGTTTCGTTCTTTGTAGTTTTTTCGTTAGATGCTTATTTAGTGAGATATTTGGCTTAGCCACTATCAATGGACCACCCGGTATAAGAATAACCATCCAGGGCGATCTTATCCGGAATGTCCACATAAAACAAATAATAGGAGAAGCGTAAGTAAAAGTGGGATTTATAGGAATTATCTTGAAATGTAACTCATCCACGAAAGAAGTAGCTTACAAGACGCTTGTTCGACTGGTTCTTGCGTATTGCTCCTTAATTTGAGACCCTTCCGAGCCAGGATTGAGAGAAGAGATACAGATCATCCAATGAAGAGCGGCGCGTTTCATCACGGGATCGTTTAGTGGGCGCAAAATCGTTACAAGAGATGATCTACAAACCCCAGTGGCAGACAGTACAAGAGAGACGTTGTTCGTCAGGGAGAGGTATGCTATTGACATTTTGGGAGAGTATTTTCCAGGGTGAGTAGGACAACACGTTACTTCCTCCCATATACATTCGCGAAATGACCACGATGAAAAAATTAGAAAAATTAGAACTAATACGTCCATAGCTCGTGGTCTCGCGGTAGCGTTCTCGCTTCCCGGGCACAGGGTCCCGGTTTCGATTCCCGGCGAAGTCAGGGATTGTCACCTGCCTCGAGATGACTGGATGTTGTTGTTTCGTCTTCGTCATCATCATTCATCCCATTTCGGTCGGCCTCCACTACGACCTTGCCTAGTACGGCCGTGCGGGTCTCCCTCATCGTTCCGATGCGCTCTGTCAAGGAGTATGGGACTTCATACGCTCAGAACTAATACAGGGGCTCACCGACATTATTCCCTCATGGAACAGGGAAAAGCAGCACCAGAAGTACGCTCCGCCATATATTCAGGTGACTTGCGGAGTGCTGATGCAGATGTAGAGGTTCAAAGCGGTGGCTCGTTATTTTCAGGTTAATAGTCCTTGCTGTAGGGGCTGTGATTTTTGATATTTTGTCTAAACCAGCAAGTTAAAACAGAGGCCACTACTTCCACCACTTCAAGTGGATTTAGTGCCCACGTACTCACACTGAGCCGTGAACACTTCACAGTTTATCAATGGGGAATAATAGAAACTGATTATTACTATTGTCGGTACCATGCGTGCAATGTTAGTGCCAGGCGCACGATATTGAATCTTTATCCCATCGTTAAAGGCGCGAGACTTGCACGACCGTTATAGTTCTGCATTATTCTGTGACACTAGGGGTGATTTCACGTTATGAATGCGAGAATGTAAGATTAAAGGACTAATTTATTCAACAGTTGAAAATCGACCAAGAACACAACCACATGGGGGTGGGGGAAGTAAGATTCGAGTTCGGCAGCCTGCGTTCATAACAAGCCACGATAGCAGGAAAAAAAATGGCTCTGAGCACTATGGGACTTAACATCTATGGTCATCAGTCCCCTAGAACTTAGAACTACTTAAACCTAACTAACGTAAGGACATCACACACATCCATGCCCCAAGCAGGATTCGACCCTGCGACCGTAGCAGTCACGCGGCTCCAGACTGAGCGCCTAGAACCGCTAGACCACCGCGGCCGGCCGATAGGAGGAGAAAAGGAATTTTAGTAACGATCGTCGTATTATCAAATGGGGGCCAATTTACTAAAGGAAGGGGTTGCAGGCATGCAACGAGCACCACCATGGATCAGCCCAAGACTAAGAAAGATGATACTGTGCGTGAGTCGCTAGGTGGCTTCCCGTACTAAAGGAATAAAACCCGCAAGACGCGAAACTGTTCACAATGACCTATAAGGTTCGCTCTGGGCCGCAGAGCGCCAATCTACAGACCACGTCGGCGCACATGCTTACCGAACTTCATCTCCTGGAAGCAACACCTCCGGTCTCCAAGACTAAGAAAGATGATACTGTGCGTGAGTCGCTAGGTGGCTTCCCGTACTAAAGGAATAAAACCCGCAAGACGCGAAACTGATCACAATGACCTATAAGGTTCGCTCTGGGCCGCAGAGCGCGAATCTACAGACCACGTCGGCGCACATGCTTACCGAACTTCATCTCCTGGAAGCAACACCTCCGGTCTCCAAGACTAAGAAAGATGATACTGTGCGTGAGTCGCTAGGTGGCTTCCCGTACTAAAGGAATAAAACCCCCAAGACGCGAAACTGTTCACAATGATCTATAAGGTTCGCTCTGGGCCGCAGAGCGCCAATCTACAGACCACGTCGGCGCACATGCTTACCGAACTTCATCTCCTGGAAGCAACACCTCCGGTCTCCAAGACTAAGAAAGATGATACTGTGCGTGAGTCGCTAGGTGGCTTCCCGTACTAAAGGAATAAAACCCCCAAGACGTGAAACTGTTCACAATGACCTATAAGGTTCGCTCTGGGCCGCAGAGCGCCAATCTACAGACCACGTCGGCGCACATGCTTACCGAACTTCATCTCCTGGAAGCAACACCTCCGGTCTCCAAGACTAAGAGAGATGATACTGTGCGTGAGTCGCTAGGTGGCTTCCCGTACTAAAGGAATAAAACCCCCAAGACGCGAAACTGTTCACAATGACCTATAAGGTTCGCTCTGGGCCGCAGAGCGCCAATCTACAGACCACGTCGGCGCACATGCTTACCGAACTTCATCTCCTGGAAGCAACACCTCCGGTCTCCAAGGCTAAGAAAGATGATACTGTGCGTGAGTCGCTAGGTGGCTTCCCGTACTAAAGGAATAAAACCCGCCAGACGTGAAACTGTTCACAATGACCTATAAGGTTCGCTCTGGGCCGCAGAGCGCGAATCTACAGACCACGTCGGCGCACATGCTTACCGAACTTTATCTCCTGGAAGCAACACCTCCGGTCTCCAAGACTAAGAAAGATGATACTGTGCGTGAGTCGCTAGGTGGCTTCCCGTACTAAAGGAATAAAACCCCCAAGACGCGAAACTGTTCACAATGACCTATAAGGTTCGCTCTGGGCCGCAGAGCGCCAATCTACAGACCACGTCGGCGCACATGCTTACCGAACTTCATCTCCTGGAAGCAACACCTCCGGTCTCCAAGACTAAGAAAGATGATACTGTGCGTGAGTCGCTAGGTGGCTTCCCGTACTAAAGGAATAAAACCCCCAAGACGCGAAACTGTTCACAATGACCTATAAGGTTCGCTCTGGGCCGCAGAGCGCCAATCTACAGACCACGTCGGCGCACATGCTTACCGAACTTCATCTCCTGGAAGCAACACCTCCGGTCTCCAAGACTAAGAAAGATGATACTGTGCGTGAGTCGCTAGGTGGCTTCCCGTACTAAAGGAATAAAACCCCCAAGACGCGAAACTGTTCACAATGACCTATAAGGTTCGCTCTGGGCCGCAGAGCGCCAATCTACAGACCACGTCGGCGCACATGCTTACCGAACTTCATCTCCTGGAAGCAACACCTCCGGTCTCCAAGACTAAGAAAGATGATACTGTGCGTGAGTCGCTAGGTGGCTTCCCGTACTAAAGGAATAAAACCCCCAAGACGCGAAACTGTTCACAATGACCTATAAGGTTCGCTCTGGGCCGCAGAGCGCCAATCTACAGACCACGTCGGCGCACATGCTTACCGAACTTCATCTCCTGGAAGCAACACCTCCGGTCTCCAAGACTAAGAAAGATGATACTGTGCGTGAGTCGCTAGGTGGCTTCCCGTACTAAAGGAATAAAACCCCCAAGACGCGAAACTGTTCACAATGACCTATAAGGTTCGCTCTGGGCCGCAGAGCGCCAATCTACAGACCACGTCGGCGCACATGCTTACCGAACTTCATCTCCTGGAAGCAACACCTCCGGTCTCCAAGACTAAGAAAGATGATACTGTGCGTGAGTCGCTAGGTGGCTTCCCGTACTAAAGGAATAAAACCCCCAAGACGCGAAACTGTTCACAATGACCTATAAGGTTCGCTCTGGGCCGCAGAGCGCCAATCTACAGACCACGTCGGCGCACATGCTTACCGAACTTCATCTCCTGGAAGCAACACCTCCGGTCTCCAAGACTAAGAAAGATGATACTGTGCGTGAGTCGCTAGGTGGCTTCCCGTACTAAAGGAATAAAACCCGCAAGACGCGAAACTGATCACAATGACCTATAAGGTTCGCTCTGGGCCGCAGAGCGCGAATCTACAGACCACGTCGGCGCACATGCTTACCGAACTTCATCTCCTGGAAGCAACACCTCCGGTCTCCAAGGCTAAGAAAGATGATACTGTGCGTGAGTCGCTAGGTGGCTTCCCGTACTAAAGGAATAAAACCCGCCAGACGTGAAACTGTTCACAATGACCTATAAGGTTCGCTCTGGGCCGCAGAGCGCGAATCTACAGACCACGTCGGCGCACATGCTTACCGAACTTCATCTCCTGGAAGCAACACCTCCGGTCTCCAGCACGTTCACACTAGAACTGAACTACTGCCCCTTTGTCCATTATCCACCCGCGGAAGGCGGTTGGCGCCTACCCGAGAAAAACGGGCGCGCACCTGAACTGGCGAATTATAGGGCCGGAATTTCTCAGGGAGGCGACCTCGCTACGTTAAAATCGAGCAGAAATAGCAGTTACAAGGTTGGTAAGGCAGGATGGGGAACTGAGAACAGGAGAAACTTTGGCCACTACTGAACTTTCAAACGACACCACGTGCTACCCTGGCGATCGGAGAAAAGGATGGGAAACTGGAAGCCATCATGGCTGCTAGGAAGACTGCTGCCCTCGCCCATAAGTAAAGAAAATTCGTGGCGCTAAGCTCCTCTCACAGATCAGTGTGAGACAAACTGTAAAAATCGTCAAATAAATCAGGCAACCCATATACAGGGTATTCAGAAGAGGGCTCCCTGATTTCAAAATTAAATATCACGAAAACAAAGATCGATAGAGGAATGCAGTAAACGGTATGTTTATTGTGAAAGCTGTAAGAAGTTTATACAGCAGTTTGAAATAATAGTTACAAAAGCTGCTAATAGATGGCGCTGTACAATGTACAGCTCATATCAGCAAGCATAAGTGAAATAATCGTATGAAAACAATCTTTGCAAACAATCACATCACAATGTTTTCAAAATGTTCACCATTGGCACTACAGTGGTGGCGCAAACGAAGAATGAAATTCGCCATTTCGTAGTGTCTCAACCGAAATGGATTCACATGCCACAGAGATCGCCGAGTCAAGTTCGCCCAGCGTGGCGGGATGCTTCGGGTAGACCATGTCGTTCACTGTACCCCACAAAAAAAGTCACAGGGAGTCAAATCCGGCGAATATGGAGGCCAATCCATGCCTGCACCAGTAAATTTGGGATATTCCAAAGCAATGACTCGATTCCCGAAGTATTCCTGAAGAAAGCGAAACACTTGTTCGGTCCGATGTGGTCGGGCTCCATCTTGCATAAACCATTCAGCACCTGGTCGATCCTCTAAAGCTTGCTGTGTGGCGACAAATTGTTCCAAAATTGCAACGTAACGTGCACCAGTGACCGTTTCTCGAATGAAAAAAGGGCCAATAATGCCTCTGTTGCATACTGCAGCCCACACAGTAACTTTAGGAGAATACAGGGGTTTCGCTTCACACCAATATGGCTTTTCGGAACACCAAAATCGCCAGTTCTGCTTATTCACGTATCCATTCAGGTGGAAGTGTGCTTCATCCGTAAACCAGATGCAGCCAACATCAAATCCTTCACTATCAATCATTGTGAGCATCTGATTAGCAAAGGCAACCCTTTGTTGCACAGTTCGTACGGGTATGGCCTGGTGCGTTTGAATTTTGAATGGAAACAAGTGTAGGCTCTTTCTCAGTATTTTCTGCGTGCTGGAACGCTTCATACCAGTCTCAGATGCAATTCTACGGACTGATGGCATTGGATTTCGCTGAATAATCCCAGAAATTGTGGCGATATTTTCAGGCGTAACTGCGGTTTGCTTGCGGCCAACATGCCCAACTAGATCATCAGTTACGCTGCCCGTTCGTTGGTATTTTGCTAAGAGCGTACGAATGGTTTTCGCATCGGGTCCTTTTGGAACATTAAATCGTGCTTGAAAACTTCGCCTTGTTGCCGTAGGACTCTCTTCTAACCTGTGGTACTCTAGCACCAGAAAAACACGTTGTTCAATGCAGTACATGGTTTTAATCTCTTCCTTCGGTACGCTAACCTCCTTTCACGTTTCAGTAGTGGAACTGATCGCTCTGGGCTTCGGATCACTATTTATACTAGGCATTACGTATGGCGATTACAGCGCCATCTTTTAGCAGCTTTTGTAATTATTATTTCAAACTGCTTACAGCTTTCACAATAAACATACCGTTTACTGCATTCCTCTACCTATCTTTGTTTTCGAGATATTTAATTTTGAAATCGGGGAGTCCTTTTCTGTACACCCTGTAAATTATTAATATTGCCTGAAATATTATTTTACCGAATACCAGAATGCTGGGATTAGAAATATGAAATACGAGCACTGAATGGTTAATGAAGTGCACGTCTTTCAAGGTACAATAACAAATAAAAGCTATACATTATAAAGTGATTGCAGTCTGTTTGATTCCAGACAGACACTATCGGACTCCCTGCACCCTCACATAGGACGCAACGCACCGTCTTTTACCCCACCGCTAGGAAGCGCTCTCTGTGCACCGCGACCCACGTCGCCCTGACGGCAGTGACTCTTGATCGCAGTGATGCAGCTAGCTGTGAGTGGGCGTCACTTGCCTCTCGCACTGTGCAGAGACGGGGCCGCCTCAGCAGAGTCTCTGGCGCCACCGCTAAGCACGCTGGGAGCTCCAACAGCTGACGCTGCAGCCGCGGCGAATTCGCGACGTGAGGTCGTCAAGGACACCGTTTGCGCAAGGGACAGGTCGCAAGGTCTCGGTTATAACAGCTCGTGCACGTGTACATACATCTGCCAGTCAACAAGCAGCACGCACCTCGGTTATTTACACAGTAACACGATCACAGCAGTAGTGAGGTGGAGTTGTGATTATTTCTTTACTTACAGTTACAAGTACTCTGCAACATACTCTACAGCAAGGCTTCCCAACTTGTGGTCCGCGGACCCCTTAGGGGTCCTCCGGCCCTTTCTAGAGGGCCCGCGGTCACCTTTCACCAAATCGTGTTAAATAAAAAGTAAAACTATTGAATAAAAATGTGAAAATCAAATTCATCACTCCAGAATGAGATTTTCACTCTGCAGCGGAGTGTGCGCTGATATGTAACTTCCTGGCAGATTACAACTGTGTGCCCGACCAAGACTCAAACTCGGGACCTTTGCCTTTCGCGTGCAAGCGCTCTACCACCTGAGCTACCGAAGCACGACTCACGCCGGGTACTCACAGCTTTACTTCTGTCAGTATCTCGCCTCCTACTTTCCAAACTTTACAGAAGCTCTCCTGCGAACCTTGCAGAACTAGCACTCCTGAAAGAAAGGATACTGCGGAGTTTGGAAAGTAGGAGACGAGATACTGGCAGAAGTAAAGCTGTGAGTACCGGGCGTGAGTCGTGCTTCGGTAGCTCAGATGGTCGCCGGCACGGTAGCTCAGCGTGTTCGGCCAGAGGGTTAGATGCCCTCTGCAATAAAAAAAGCTGAGTTAATCGATCAACAGCGAACTTCAACGGATGTCTTACAACGTCCGCCCCGAGCAGGTATAACGAACAAAAGCGAACAAAATAATATTAATAAAAAAAAAAAGTGGTAGAGCACTTCCCCGCGAAAGGCAAAGGTCCCGAGTTCGAGTCTCGGTCGGGCACACAGTTTTAATCTGCCAGGAAGTTTCAAATTCATCACTGTTTTTTTCGTGTGAAAAACATGTGTACTTTTACTTCAGGTCGTATCCCCAGGCAGCCTTTGCGGTTCCTAAGTGAGAACGCATACGCGGCTTCACTGATCAACTGCTTAGCAATAATACGGGGGTCGTTTGTACCCCGGGCTCACGGCGCTAGATGCGCTGAAACCTTTTACGCATGCGCGGAGCGAGCTTTGTCGACCAATCACAGCGCTCATATGTGGCCCCAGGCATCATTAAATGTTAAACTTGCTTTGTGAGTGCACAACCTATTTCATAAGTCGATTTTTGACCAGTTTATTACTACTAACATGGATCGGTGGCTAAAGTCAGGATCTAAGGGTGCATTTTCTCCATCGCCTTCACAACAAGGGAAGTTTTCAGTTGAAATGAATGAGGAGGGAGTACGACCGAAGGAAGACTTTACATACGTTTTAACATTCTTCTTCGAATTTCACGAAAAACCACACCCACCCAGCCACCCCTCCCCCACCCCCCCACCCACCCACCCACCCACCCACCCACACACACACACACATACGACTGTTTACGAAATATGCATGCTCCTTACACAACAGTAGCCAAATAGTGGAAGTGAACAGACCACGAGCGGCAACTTGTCGACAACGAACAGTTTGGACGTGACGTTGATTGCTCGTGGAGGAAGACAGCTCCATCGTGTGAAATTTCAATTACCAAGTAACTTTAATCAGGCTCCAGTGTGTTGAACAAAGTGAGTAAATCCACTAGTAAGTGTCTGGATGCAGTGGGAATTCAAATTGGGTCGTTAATTTCAAGTTGTTTTCATTCATCTCTAAACCAAAGACTATTGATACTTCAGGGGAGGGGGGGGGGGGAGGAGGAGGAGGGGGTGCCATTGGGAACATGGCACTTCCATTACGAAGCTTTCAGTTCCTATGGGTTTCGCTCTGAAATTTAGAGTTACTGTGCTCTTGACTGACTAGGGGTCCGCGAAGGAGTTTAGACTGAAGAAGGGGTCCGCCAGCTGAAAAGGTTGGGAAGCCCTGCTCTACAGTGTATGGCGGAGGCAACATTGTACCAATACTATTGATTTTCTATCCAATCCGCTCGTGTATTTAGAAAGGGAAAATAACTAGTACAAGAGTGCGTTGACAGTCACACCGACAGCGAACCTCAGATCCCGCCTCTAGAGATTGCCCGATTACATTGTCCGATACTGTGGTCGCAGTGCACCCGATCTCCTTCGTCTCTCTTTGGCGGAGTTTAAGGAGGTTAGATTAGGTTGTAAGGGACATTCAAATGAAACCCGGGCTGGCTGTTGTGGCCGAGCGGTTCTAGGCGCTTCAGTCCGGAACCGCGTTGCTGCTACGGTCGCAGGTTCGAATCCTGCCTCGGGCGCGGATGTGTGTGATGTCCTTAGGTTAGTTAGGTTTAAGTAGTTCTAAGCCTAGGGTACTGATGACCACAGATGTTAAGTCCCATAGTGCTCAGAGCCATTTGAGCCACGAAACCCGGTCACTAGTGTAAAGTAACGGTAACCATTTTATTAAAAGTGAAGTTATACACACTACACATACTCAAAAATAGTCACCAAAACTGTTGGCACATTTATCCCATTCCGACACCTGCCGGTCGATTCCAACCTTGAAGAAGCTAATAGGCTGCTGTCGGATCCAGGCCTGGATCTAGTCAAGTATTTCGTCTTCCGTTGCGAATCGATTTCCTCGAATAGCTTGCTTTAAGGTTCACTCATGAAAGTCACATGGTGAAAGGTCTGGTCTGTACGCTGAATGTTCCAGCCTTTGAGTTTTTTGGAAGTGGTAAAGTCGCTTGTTTCCACTGGTTGCTCTGACGCTTACTTTCCGCTTCAAAATGGTGACACCATGTTTCGTCACCTGTGACAATACGCGACAGAAAGCCGTGTTCCTCCTCATGATAACGTTGCAGATGACTCAGCGCCATTCGAGTATTACGCTGTGCTGCGGTCAGTTGGTGGAGAACCCACTGCGCATAGATTTTTCGCAAGTTCAAGTGCTGATACATTATGGTGTGTGCGGTGCCCACGCTAACACCCAGTAACCGATGCGGTTGTCCAAGGCTAAAGCGTTCACTTCCGCAGCTATTTCCGGTGTGGTGACCCGATGAGCCTGTCCAGGACAAGCATCGTCTTCCAGTGATTCGCGCCCCTCAAGGAATCGTTTGCGCCATTCATTATGGTGTGTGCGGTGCCCACGCTAACACCCAGTAACCGATGCGGTTGTCCAAGGCGATGCGTTCACTTCCGCAGCTATTTCCGGTGTGGTGACCCGATGAGCCTGTCCAGGACAAGCATCGTCTTCCAGTGATTCGCGCCCCTCAAGGAATCGTTTGCGCCATTCCACAACACTTGCACGACCCAGACTGTACTCACTGTACGTAACCTTCGTCTGTCGATACATTCCACAACCTCCAACTCCCTCCACCTCGTTGTTCCTGCTTACTCGTCTGTATGTTCAGTAGTGGACGATACCTTGTGTGACCACCTTCTCTTCGGCGTGAAACCACCACCCTGGCGCTATGCAACATGAAACGGTGAGCACGCGTCAGTCTCTCTACCAATAGATGGCGCCACCATACTCGCAGTTACGTGGTGCCACCTTGCGTGTGAGGCAAAGGTAGTAGCACTGACCAGGTTTCATTTGAATGAACCTCATATAACCTATTCTGTTAAGGAGGTCAAAATGTATTTTAACTTCCGTGGGTGTGATGGATGCCACGAGAACTCTGTACTTCGAGATGAGTGTTGCTTTGCGGATTTTGCTATTAAAAAGGCGCTCAATGCAAGCAAATGAGATATGTCTCGAAAAGAATTTCGTCAGATATTGGTTTAATTAGGCAAATTTTACGAATATATGAGAGGTAGAGAGAAACTTTCTATGACATACACAAGGTGATTAGTGTTGACATTGGGAAGCAAGATTACAAATTCTCTGCACAACATCATGTAAATTCAGCAAAACAGGTACATGTCAACTAACCTTTAATGACTGTAACTCAGATTACGTGTGACAGACAAACACAAATTTTACAATATGATACTCTGATCACATATAGCACTTAAAAGTCGGATAACATACACCAGACTTCCGAACCGCATCATAGAACAGAATCACCATCCTACTGGTATAAAAATGCCAGTAAGCGGCAATAATAGTTTTTAACCAGCTAATGTCCACCTACCACAAAAAAAAAAAACACTACAGTGACTTTAGGCATAAGATACGCCACCCTTGTCACTCAAACAGAGTTTGCCTACTTGTGGTTTCCCGGTGAAGTTGCAATTTCAGTCCATGTGTTAGGATCTGTGTCCCGAGACACCAAACTCTGTAACAATATTCTAGAAATGGTCGCACTAGCCTCTTGTATACGATTTATATTACAGATGCAGCGCGGAGTGGCTGCGCGGTTAGAGGCGCCATGAAACGGATTGCGCAGCCATTCCCACCGGAGGTTCGAGTCCTCCCTCGGGTATGGGCGTGTGTGTCGTTCTTAGAATAAGTTAGTTTAGGTTAAAGACCAATGATCTCAGCCGTTTGGTTCCTTAGGAATTCACACACATTTGAACATTTTTTACAGTTGCGTTGCACTTTCAACGAACCTTTTCAACAAATCTGTCTTCCATTCGTGATCGTGATCTTCCATTTCAATCGCTTCTCACTAATACGAGAGGACGTCAAAAAATAATCAGCACATTATTATGGCAGACAAACTAACTTTTACTGAATGCTGCACTACACGTCAAGAAGGCACAGAGACATGACACTATTTTTCAATACAGTCACTAATGCTCTGTAAGCAGCTGTCGCAACGTTATGCCAGTGGTTCAGTACCTCGACAATATGAATTCGTTCCTTGGCGACGAGGTCATTCGATCACCGGTGTGTGAACGTCCTCATCATCGGAAAATCTGCCAATCCTCTGCAAATCAGTTCCTCGACTGCCTGGACATTGTCATCGGTGGACAGTGTCGATAGCCTTCCTTCCAGATCAGCACCACCCACAAATTCCTACTTCAAAACTGGTAGGCAGAAAAAAAATCCTGTTTTTACGAGCAGTTGTGTGAGCAGGAATAAAATGATAATGCGTTCATTAATGATAACGCTAATCATGTATACATATCCTGTAAACTGACTCTTTTCACATATTTTGGATAAAAGAATCGTTCAAATGATCTGTGGAACATCTAACTAAATAACTTTACAGCTCTGTTAAAATTGTTCGCACCATTTCCCTTCGGCTGGATGCAACAATGATTTTGCTCAACTTTTTTTTTTTTCTTTCGAGTCATCAGACTTCTGACTAGTTTGACGCGGCTCGCCACGAATTCCTCTCCTGTGCCACTCTCTTCATCTCAAAGTAGCACTTGCAACCTATGTCGTCAATTATTTGCTGGATATATTCCAATCTCTCGCTTCCTCTACAATTTTCGCCCTCTACAGTTCCCTCTAGTGTAACAGATGTCTTGTCAGTGTCCTGTGAGTGTTTTCGAGATATTCCTTTCCTCTCCGATTCTGCGCAGAACCCCCTCATTTCTTACCTTATCAGTCCACCAAATTTTCAACATCCGTCTGTAGCACCACATCTCAAATTCTGCGATTCTCTTCTATTACAGTTTTCCCACACTTCATGTTTCACTACTGTTCAATGCTGTGCACCAAACGCACATTCCTGTAAGTTTCTTCCTCAAATTAAGGCCTATGTTTGATACTAAACTCATGCTCATAAATTAAGGATAATTGCAGAATGTGGTGCCACACAACGTGGCACTACACAAAACTGGCGCTAATAGCACAGACACGTAGGAAACACACATGACACAGGTCTGTAAGTCCACAGTATTGGCGATAAGCTGAGAAAACCGTCCCCAAATGCATGTGCTGTAAAACACCACTCTTTCCTGCACATGTACCCCGACATCAGTATGGGATATGATCACCATGCACACGTACACAGACCGCGCAGCGGGTTGGCATACTCTGGATCAGGTGGTCGAGTAGCTGCTTGGGTATAGCTTCCCATTCTTGCACCAGTTCCTATCGGAGCTTATGAAGTGTCGTAGGGGTTTGAAGAGGTGCAGCGATTCGACCGAGAGCGCCCCACGTGCTCGATGGGGTTTAGGTCTGGAGAACAGGGAGGCCACTCCATTCGCCTGATATATTCTGTTTCAAGGTACTCTTCCACGATGGCAGCTCGGTGGGGCCATGCGTTATCATCCATCACGAGGAAGGTGGGACCCACTGCACCCCTGAAAAGTCAGGCATACTGCTGCAAGATGACGTCCCGATACACCTGACCTGTTACAGTTCCTCTGTCAAAGACGTGCAGGGGTGTACGTGCACCCATCATAATCCTACCCCACATCATCAAACTACGACCTCCAAACAGGTCTCTGTAAAGGACATTAAGGGTTTGGTATCTGGTTTCTGGTTCACGCCAGACGAAAACCCGGCGAGAATCACTGTTCAGACTATTCCTGGACTCGTCTGTGTACATAACCTGTGGCCACTTTTCCAATGACCATGTACTGTGTTCTTGACACCAGGCTTTACGAGCTCTCCTGTGACCAGGGGTCAGTGGAATGCACCTTGCAGGTCTCCGGGCGAATAAACCATGTCTGTTCAGTCGTCTGTAGACGGTGTGTCTGGAGACAACTGTTCCACTGTCTGCTTTTAAGTTCCCGAGCAAGGCTGCCTCCAGGACTCCGTGGTCGTCTGCGGGCACTAATGGTGAGATATTGGCCCTCTTGTGGTGTTGTACACTGTGGACGTCCCGTACTTTAGCGCCTGGACACGTTTCCTGTCTGCTGGAATCGTTGCAATAGTCTTGAGATCACGCTTTGTGCTGTGACCTGCTGTGTTTGACTAGCCGGCAGTCGCCCCAGTATTTTACCACTCATAACGTCATTACGACGTGTTCTTTGAGCCATTTTCAACACACAGTCACCATTAGCAAGTCTGAAAACATCTGTACACTTACTCGCTGCACCGTAGTCTGACGTGCTCCAACAAACCTCTGCGTGTGTGGAGTGCAGCCAGCGCTACCGTGCGACGCCCGCAGATCAAATGCACCGCATAGTCACACCCCGAGGTGATTTAAACCAGCAAACCGCCCACCAGAGCGTTGTTTCACCATGTATCAGCTTTATCCTTAATTTATGAGCATGTGTGTAGTACACTTCGCTTGGCTAGAAATGCTCTCTTTGCCAGTGCTAGTCTGATTTTGATGTCCTCTTTGCTCCGTCCGTCAGAGGTTATTTTAGTGCCTAGGTAGTAGAATTCCTTAACTTCATCTGCTTCGTGACCATCAGTCCTGATGTAAAATTTCTCGCTGTTCTCATTTCTGCTACTTCTCATTACTTTCGTCTTTCATTGATTTACTCTCAGTCCTTATTATGTCCTCATTAGACTGTTCACTCCCTGCAGCAGATCATGTAATTCTTCTTCACTTTCACTTGGGATAGCAATGTCATCGGCAAATCGTATCATTGATATCATTTCACCTTGAATTTTAATTGCACTCCTGAGGCTTTCTTTTATTTCCATCATTGCTTCTCCGATGCACAGATGGAACAGTAGGGGGTCGTCCACTCTTACTCTTCTCTCTTGGCTTTTGTACATATTGTATGTTATCCGCCTTTCCCTATAGTTTGCCTCTATTTTTCTCAGAATTTCGAACACCTTGCACCATTTTACATTGTAAACAAAACATATGAACGTATCTCGACTTTTCTTTAGTCTTGATTCCATTATCAACCGTAACGTCAGAATTGCCTCTCTGGTGCCTTTACCTTTCCTAAAGGAAACCGATGGTCATCTAACACATATATGGCCGGAATTTCACTGTGAATCTGTGTGCAATTTTGACGTTTCTGCCCACAAGAATCGTACTGCTCTGCGTACTTTGGAGTTAATTTCCAGTTGCCGCGCCATTTCACTCCGGCGTTGTGATGCCCCTGTTATCCATAAAGGAGCAAAATTGTGACAGCAGGAGACCAAGAACATATACTCTCCAGTGACAAGGTGCTAATCTTACTGGTGAAATGCTCTTAACGTGGAGTGACATGTGTCACTTATCTGTCTGAAGTGCCCTCGTTTCTCCTAGATACTTACACGTTATGAGGTCCAAACGTTCGCCACTAATCCTATAATCAGGTACAGTCAGTTTCTCTCTCTTTGTTGTAGGCGTTATCTTACATTTACTCAGATTTAATGAGAGCTATTATTCATTATATCAAGTGGTTGTTCAAGTAGTTCTGCAATTCCTTACTATCGCTCAACGAAGATACCGACCTCAAGACAACCGTATCGTTAGGGAACAGCCTTATAGAGTGGCGGATCCAGTACGATATACCGTTTATGTGTGAGTGGTGTTCAAAAGAAAAGGTACGAAACAACACTTTGATTATAACTGAAGTCTTTATTGAGGAGTTATTATCAAAAGCCTGAGCACAGCTGCCCCATTTCTGTCACGAGCCGAAGGATTCCCTGTTTCCAGAATTTCCGTGGCTTGACTGGAACCAGTCACCCAACTGTGTCCAGTTCGTCGTCCAAAATGAAGAGCTTCCCTCTGAGATGTTTTTTAGCGGCACTCAAGCTGCTCCTACTTGAATCTGCCCACTATACTTAGTGTTGCCTTGGAGACGTGTGGATGCGCGTTAACGTGGAGCAGAATCATACCACCTCATGGGCAGCCCCGGTAATTCGCTCTTGACGGATTTGCATATGCTACGAAGTGTCACACAGTACACGTCACTGTTAGTGGTTTTTCCGTGCTCCAAGAATTCGATGTGTATCGGACCTCGGACGTCGAAAAAGACGGTGGACACCACCTTGCCTACCAAGGGCAAAGCTTTGAAATTTTAGAGGGAGGTGACGAATCAAGCTTGCGTTGCATGCTTTCCCGCTTTGGCTCTGGGTCGAAGTGATGGCACCACCTCTTATCATCGCAATGATCCTCTCCATCTTCATGGAAAAGGTGTTGCATTGCTTGCCCCAGACGCATTTCGTAGAGCCGCGGACATACCAAACCTGCCGTGCAAAGTTGTCCACACTATTCCAACACTGGCCCCTAACATCACTGTCAATGTCTACGGACCGTCCAAACCAGCGTCCGGCCAACCTGATTCAGGTTTTCCGTGATCTCCCTAAATCGCCACAGGCAAATGTCGGGATAGTTCCTTTGAAAGGACACGGCCCATTTGCTTCCTCATTCTTCAAACGGTCCAAGCTCATGCTCCGTTATAGAATGACCTCGATGTCGACGAGTCGTTAAACCCTACTCTTCCTTCCCCTTATTTGGAAACGGGCACTCCACTTTCTCACTGACTTATCAGACGCAGAGCTCACCTTTAGACGGTTACCATCCGGCAATGAATATCGGCCGGTTTAACCCGTTCCGCAGTCAGAAATCTGATCAGACCCCTCTGCTCTTCAGCCATTAAATTCTGTTCTGCGAACACCAAGTCCTTAGACGCACTGCCCCGTCAAATGGAATGAATACAAAACTGACTGCTTCTCTCACGCGAGATGTGTCCGCCGGATACTCACAGCCACACCAGACACTGAATTAGCGTCCCTATGTTATCCCAAAGCGGCATGTTCAACTTTCAACTGCTTTGGTTGTTAGACGTTTCGTGCCTCTTAATCTGAACACTCCTTAGCTACTGACAACATTCTTCCCTGGGACATACCGTTCTGTAGAATATTCAGTATGCAGTCTAACATACTGTGTACTATTCGTCAAATATTCATGGAGATATTCCGTGTGATCATATCTGGCTATTAGTCTACGATGCGGTTCATTGTCGAATGCCTTTCGCAAATGTAGGAGTACGGAATCTACGTCTTCACTCTTCATCTATGTCCATTGTTTGCAACATGTCAAGAACGAATAAAACGAGCGATTAATCCAGAAACCCAGCTGACTCCCTGGGAGCCGCTTGTTTCGCTCCCGGGAGGTCACGATGCTTAAGCTTACAAGAATACCACATGGATATGGGATCTTCGATTTTTTTGTATTTATAGTAGGTGAAGTTCAAAACTCAAATATACCCCTCGCAAAGCAGTTCGATGCAACTCTCAAAAAGTCTCCAGATAATCAATTTTGAATCTTTCCTATTAGAAAAAGCAGATAAAAATTCACTTGAAGCCTTCCTAAGAGACAATCTCCACTCATTCCAAATTAATAATGCAAGTGTAGACCAGATGTGGCTTAAATTCAAAGAAATGGTATCGGCAGCAGTTGAGAGATCTATACCAAATAAATTAACAAACGACGGAGCTGATCCTCCTTGGTAATCAAAACGGGTTAGAACACTGTTGCAGAAACAACAAAACAAACATGCCAAATTTAAACAGACGCAAAATCCCCAAGACTGGCGATCTTTTACAGAAGCTCGATTTTCAATGCGAGATGCTTATAATAATTGCCACAACGAAACTTTGTCTCGAAACCTGGCAGAAAATCCAAACAGATTCTGGTCGTATGTGAAGTATGTTAGCGGCAAGAAACAATCAATGCCTTCTCTGCGCGATAGCAATGGAGACACTATCGAAGACAGTGCTGCCAAAGCAGAGTTACTAAACACAGCCTTCCGAAATGTCTTCACAAAAGAAGACGAAGTAAATATTCCAGAATTCGAATCGAGAACAGCTGCCAACATGAGTAACGTAGAAGTAAATATCCTCGGAGTACTGAAGCAACTTAAATCACTTAATAAAAACAAATCTTCTGGTCCAGACTGTATGCCAATTAGGTTTCTTTCAGAGTATCCTGATGCATTAGCTCCATACTTAACAATCATATACAACCGTTCGCTCGACGAAAGATCCGTACCCAAGAGTGGAAACTTGCACAGGTCACACCAATATTCAAGAAATATAGTAGTAGTAATCCACTTAACTACAGGCCCTTATCGTTAACGTCGATATGCAGCAGGATTTTGGAACATATATTGTGTTCGAACACTATGAATTACCTCGAAAAAACGCTCTATTGACACAGTCAACATGGGTTTAGAAAACATCGTTCCTGTGAAACACAACTAGCTCTTTATTCACATGAAGTGCTGAGTGCTATTGACAAGGTATTTCAAATCGATTCCGTATTTCTGGATTTCAGGAAGGCTTTTGACACTGTACCACACAAGCGGATCGAATTGAAATTGCGTTATTTTGGAATATCGTCTCAGTTATGTGTCTGGATTTGCGATTTCCTGTCAGAGAGGTCACAGTTCATAGTAACTGACGGGAAGTCATAGAGTAAAACAGGAGTGATTTCTGGCGTTCCCCGAGGTAGTGTTATAGGCCCTTTGCTGTTTCTTATCTATATAAACCATTTGGGAAACAATCTGAGCAGCCGTCTTCGGTTGTTTGCAGATGACGCTGTCGTTTATCGACTAATAAAGTCATCAGAAGATAAAAACAAACTGCAAAACGATTTAGAGAAAATATCTGAATGGTGAGAAAAGTGGCAGTTGACCCTAAATAACGAAAAGTGTGAGGTCATCCACATGAGTGCTAAAAGGAACTCGTTAAACTACGGTTACACGATAAATCAGTCTAATCTAAAAGCCGTAAATTCAACTAAATACCTAGGTGTTACAACTAGGAACAACTTTAATTGGAAGCAACACATAGAAAATGTTGTGAGGAAGGCTACCAAAGACTGTGTTTCATTGGCAGGACACTTATAAAATGTAACAGACCTACTAAGGAGACTGCCTACGCTATGCTTGTCTGCCCTCTTTTAGAATACTGCTGGCGGTGTGGGATCCTTACCGGATAGGACTGACGGAGTACTTCGAAAAAGTTCAAAGAAAGGCAACACGTTTTGTATTATCGCGAAATATGTGAGCGAGTGTCACAGAAATGATACAGGATTTGGGCTGGACATCATTAAAAGAAAGGCGTTTTCCGTTGCGACGGAATCTTCTCATGAAATTCCAGTCACCATCTTTCTCCTCCGAATGCGAAAATATTTTTTTGACGCCGACCTACATAGGGAGGAACGATCACCACGATAAAATAAGCGAAATCAGAGCTCGTACGGAAAGATATAGGTGCTCATTCTTTCCGCGCGCTATACGAGTTGGAATAATAGAGAATTGTGAAGGTGGGTCGATGAACCCTCTGCCATGCACTCTAAATGTGATTTGCAGAGTATCCATGTAGATGTAGATGTAGATGAGCCAAACAGCCAGACAAAAATATGGTCCCTAGCTGCTGAAAACTGTGGTGTCCTCTAAGTACAAATGTAACAGTAATAAATAGTCAGTATTAGCTCATTAAGAGCTGTGACGCTTTTAACACAATATGTTTCCTGTTACAAAATGTGTGTGATCGTGGAAATCTGAGCAAAGTTTTGATCTTCATATTTGTTATCTGCTTTTTTCCCCGTTAGGTTTTCACTCTAAATGCGCACACCACACGAGCAAAGCTAAAAAATGTGTTAACAGAACACAAGAAAATACTTACCTCCTATGTGCCAGTGTTCGAAGTGCTCTTGTCATTAGACGACGGTCGATGATGCTTTCTCCTTAGTCTCGTTGCAAGATCCGATCGACGATTTCTGCGCAACGCCGATGACGTTCAAACACGCGAGGAACTCGTTAAGCAGGTACTCACATGCGGTGCAACCACGCGTTAAATTACTAGCCAACAGAGCCATGGCCATTCTGCGACCGTTTCCCTGTCGCGCGCGTGACTCAGTATCAAACACGGTGGTTCGGCCAGGTCGCCACTTTGCAAAGATCTGCCAAAACGCGGCCAAGGACGAGAGCCCCGATCTATCGCCAGTAGCTTATTTTTAACAGGCAAGCGGTTCTCAGAGGAGAGGTGCTGCCACTATACGCATCGTCCCTCGTCACAAAGCGCCGAAGGAGTGACCATAAAATGTTCATTAATCTTTACTCATTTTCGGCTGTGTGGCTGGAGTACGTGGATGATCGACTTCGCACGTGGAGCGTCATACACACCTGGCGTCGACAATCTATCTGGTCTCACCCATACAGTGAGAACCTGTTTTCATTATCTATTAGGTTCACGATTTGCTTCCGCCGTTTTGCACACGGAAGTGGTTTCCTGTTCTCTGTATGTGTTGCTCACACACCTCGGCTGCGGCTTCACTTTCTTGATGCCGGCGAACCACGAAGTCTGAAGTCTACAGCTACTCTCTGTACTGCAGTTGCATTCCTTCTCAGGAATTTCAATCTCTTCTCGGACCGTTCTTCTTTAAATGTTGATTTCCAAGTTTACATTGGGGTCAGCTGTAAGCTACTGGTTCATGCGGTTGCTGGTAGGTTCACGCACTTGCTGGTAAGCGTCCCCAGGTGCAAGCCAGATTGGACGCTAATTAACGATTCCGTGCCGAGTTGAGATCACGATAACAAAACAAACGTTCTTCGTTTCAACACGAACAATTCAAATACAAGTTGGCGGCTTGATTTTCGTCGATAGATAACACGCACACCCTACAGTTCAAAGCTTTCCACGGTGGCATGAGCAGTTTAATATTTGTTCATGTAAGCGGAAATCCAGAGCTCGTTCAAGACGAAGAGTGCCTCCAAAAGACTTTTATAGTCCGCAGATGTGCACGCACAGCTTCAACAGATAGTTAACCTTTCCCACTCGATCTGTTTGTATTGTATTGCAGCGACGTCTGTGTTTCAAATTATAAAAAGATTCAACTGTTACAAGTCCTTCACGACGGTTATAAGCAAACGTGTTATAGTTGTGAATTCATTATGGGCGTGGACATGGAAGATAACAGTGGGCGGTTATAGTGAAAGAAAAGGAGTGAGAACATTAATTTGAAAAATTGTGGGAACTAATATCAAAGAGGTACCAAAAGATTTGTGCTAAGCTTCTCCTACGATACTTATCACTTCTCATTTAGTCTTGTTCTCTTCTGGTAACATCATAAACTGAAGTTACCAGAAGCCAACAAGGAATCTGAAGCTAAAACACCCAGATGTTTGTTGCGTTTTTCCCAGGTGCTAACCTCTTTACATCTTTAATTATCTTTTATCTTTGGGGATCTCAAATATTTTCAAAATATTTCAGTTTGTACCTGCAAGGCTTAACTTGTTTATATGACTGCATCCGGAGCCACTTTACCTCTCTTAACGCTCCATGTGACTTACATTATTTAGTACGATTTGTAGATATAACTGCGTCAACATTAACCTCGGTCAGAGATATAATATCGCTCTCCATCATCTTTCGTTCGTCACCGAAACTCAGTAATAACAACACTGCTCTAACAAACACATTGTCGCTAAAACAGTAAGAAGCACAATGAAACTGAGGATATGGTCTAACATTAGCGCAGAAATGAAGAATAAACCAGCCGTCTGTCTAAGTGCAATTGAGCTAACACAAAATAAAAAGAAAATAATTCCACTGTTAGTATGATGAAAAGCGACTTTTTATCGTGCGACATTTTCCCCCTGTAGACGCTGGATTTATCTCTTTTTTTCCTGTACATACATATTAAAACAGCTCCTATGACTAACATTTTTTATGTGATTCTTGAGTTTCTCCCGGCGTATTTGATAATCAAAATATCCACGGGTGTACTGCCGGTCTATAGTGTCCAACGGGCACAATATTTCGGCGATCAAGGCTTGGGAACCAGCGATTGGGTTAATCAAGAGTAAATCGAGCAAACGCATAGTTGTGACGACCACGGCGGACAGAGCCATCACACCGACGTCATCTCAGACGCCGTCGCAATCAGTTCCACCGCGCTACCGTGGCGCGGGGCGCGGACGGCGGAGGGAGCGCGCCGCGGGCGGAGGGTATTTAAATCGGCCGCCGCCGCGACCGAACCCAGTTCCTCCTGAGCAGCCATAGCGTACGGATCTCCGTGCCGGCACGTTCACAGGAGCTCAGTCCGTCAGTTCACCTGATGATGGCGACATGTTTGATCGCCGAAATATTGTGCCTGTTGGACACTATAGACCGGCAGTACACCCGTGGATATTTTGATTAACATTTTTTATCTCTAAAGTATTTGTGCGCTGTGATACACAGAACTTTAGGAGCATGAATGGATCATAACATGATTTTGACACAAAGTGGACTTGTGTATTGTAGTGTGTATTCTACCGGGGACCTAGAAACAACGGAGAGGCTTCCTTCGTCCAGCAGTAGCCTTCAGTGGTTCACAACCCCACAACAGCCCACAGCAGTCCATTCCCACCACCGCCGCCCCACACCGAACCCAGGGTTATCGTGCGGTTCGGTCCCCAGTGAACCTGCAGTTCGCAACCCTGCAACGGCAGAGAGTTGCATCTTGCAGAAAGTCGAACGAGTAATATGCATGACAAATATCGCAACCGATGCTGAGAACAGAATAAAAACATCGGATGCATTATTTTTCAGCATGCTCTCGTAAATATAAGTAAGTATAGGATATAAGATGAAATTTTCACTCCACAGCGGAGCGTGCCCCGATATGAAATTTCCTGGTAGATTAGAACTGTGTCCAGTACGGAGACTCGAACTCTGTACGTTTGCCTTTCGGGGGCAACTACTCTACCGACTGAGCTACCCAAGCACGACTCACAACATTCCTGCACAGTTATACTTCCGCCAGTACCTCATCTCCTGCCTCCCAAACTTCACAGAAGCTCTCTTGCAAAATTACGAGATTGAGAAAGGGTAGATAGAGCAATTGCACGCTAAAGACACTAGTCTCGAGTTGGAGTCTCGGTCATGCACCCAGTTTTCACCCAGAAAAGAAGTTCTTTGAAGGCTGTTCGATAGAAGGCCTAAAAGGCGAAAATCTAAAGCCGCAAGTGCAGTTTAATAAGTGTTTTTTGTCAGACTACCAGAATAAAGGAGGTCTTTATCGTGGAGTAGCATCACTTCACGCAATCTTCCTAGTCGTTTATCTTGGACTGCGTCTGCACGACACGTCAGTAGTTTACAATAAATGTCAGCAGTGTTGGTTACACTTCGGGGAAGCAATTCGTTGTAGTATTGATAGCTACGATGCCACGGCGCAAGTGAAGTTGGCACTACTATGAGACACCGAAGACAGCGGCCTCCAGCAGGCGCTGTTGAGATCTAAGAGCTCCGCTGTAGATTCAGCCCATCTCATCAAGAGCAGACGGCTGGGACACTTCGCACCTCATTGCAAAGTTATGTAACCATTAATTAACTTGTTTTTGCCTATAGTAAACATCTATAGTTTTAAACGCAGTACCGACGCGTTTTACCTCTCCTGCTCCTACTCGCTTCCTTCATTCGGCCAACCTTTCAGTTTCTAGCAGCAGACCCACGCGCTGCTTTACAGTTCACGAGACAAAATTCGTAGTACACTACAGCGTCGCTGTTCCACGAGATGCATAACATTATCTTTTGTGGATGTGTGCAGGTCTTTGTACAGGGAGTTTCTGCTGTGTTTGGGCTCAACCATTCCCATCTTTTCCTTATGTTTGCAAAAATACACCATCTCTCGTCATTATCTTAATACAGGACATGAACGGTCGGTGTTGTTCACGAAGCCGCGTGGCGCGGTTTGAGTCGCCATCTCACAGATTTCGCGGCCGCTCCCGGCGGAGATTCGAATTCTTCCTCGGGCATGGGTACGTGTGTGTGTTGTTCTCCGCATAAGTTAGTTTATGCAGCGTGTAAGTCTAGGGATCGATTCCCTCAGCAGTTTGGTCGCTTAATACTCCACACACATTTGAACATTTTGTTATTCACGAACCAACTGATGGCGAGCAAACAGAGATGAACATATGGTCACCCACTGATTTTGTGATTTTCGCTTAGAGCTTGCGGTACCAATACACCCGATTTTTGAACATTCTCCACCGCATGCTAATGTCGCACGATGGTTGAATGATCACAGTTTATCACATTTGCCAATTCGCGAGGGCAGGACGAGGGTCATTGCGGATTAATGCTTTCAAACGATCATCATACCCCGAAGGCAGTGGAGAGTCACTAACCTCAAAACCATCCTTCTTAAAACGAGAAACTCATTTTCTTGCCGTGTTCTGAACAGTGGCATTTTCGCCATGTTGTTGTTGTTGTGGTCTTCAGTCCGAAGATTGGTTTGCTGCAGCTCTCCATTCTACTCTATCCTGTGCAAGCTGCTTCATCTCCCAGTACCTACTGCAACCTACATCCTTCTGAATCTGTTTAGTGTATTCATCTCTTGGTATCCCTCTTCGATTTTTACCCTCCATGTTCTCCTCCAGTACTAAATTGGTGATCCATTGATGCCGCAGAATATATCCTACCAACCGATTCCTTCTTCTACTCAAATTGTCGCACAAACTCCACTTCTCTCCAATCCTATTCAATACTTCCTCATTAGTTACGTGATCTACCCTTCTAATCTTCAGCATTCTTCTGTAGCACCACATTTCGAAAGCTTCTATTCTCTTTTTGTCGAAACTGTTTATCGTTCACGTTTCACTTCCATACATGGCTACACTCCATACAAATACTTTCAGAAAAGATTTCCTGACACTTAAATCTATACTCGATGTTAACAAATTTCTCTTCTTCAGAAACGCTTTCCTTGCCATTGCCAGTCTACATTTTATATCATCTCTACTTCGATCATCGTTAGTTATTTTGCTCCCCAAATAGCAAAACTCCTTTACTACTCTAGGCGCCTCATTTCCTAATTTAATTCCCGTAGCATCACCCGATTTAATTCGACTACATTCCATTATCCTCGTTTTGCTTTTGTCGATGTTCATCTTATATTCTCCTTTCATAACAGTGACCATTCCGTTCAACTGCTCTTTCAAGTCCTTTGCTGTCTCTGACAGAATTACAATGTCATCGGCGAACCTCAAACTTTTTTATTTCTTCTCGATGGATTTTAGTTGCTACTCCGAATTTTTCTTTTGTTTCCTTTATTTCTTGCTCAATATACAGATTGAATAACATCGGGGATAGGCTACAATCCTGTCTCACTCCCTTCCCAACCACTGCTTCCCTTTCATGCCCCTCGACTCTTATAACTGTCGTCTGGTTTCTGTACAAATTGTAAATAGCCTTTCGCTCCCTGTATTTGACCCCTGCCACCTTCAGAATTTGAAAGAGAGTATTCCAGTCAACATTGTCAAAAGCTTTCTCTAAGTCTACAAATGCTAGAAACGTAGGTTTGCCTTTCCTTAATCTATACCGAGCGAGGTGGCGCAGTGGTTAGCACACTGGACTCGCATTCGGGAGGACGACGGTTCAATCCCGTCTCCGGCCATCCTGATTTAGGTTTTGCGTGATTTCCCTAAATCGCTTCAGGCAAATGCCGGGATGGTTCCTTTGAAAGGGCACGGCCGATTTCCTTCCCCATCCTTCCCTCACCCGAGCTTGCGCTCCGTCTCTAATGACCTCGTTGTCGACGGGACGTTAAACACTAATCACCTCCTCCTTAATCTATTTTCTAAGACGCGTCGCAGGGTCAGTATCGCCTCACATGTTCCAACATTTCTACGCCATACACGGCTCAAATGTTTCTGGCTCCCTCCGTTGCTGTCAACCCTCTATATAACTGAAATGAAAGAACGTGCCAGAAATGTTCTGATTCTCCATTTGGCACTCCATTTTCTAGCGTCAACAATTCAACTATCTCCAAATGACAAAATGAGAATATGTAAACTCAAATAGCAATAGTGGACTACAAATAAAAAGCGATAATCGATAAATTAACCAATAGCAACCGGAATATCAACATGCAAAACAAAAACGCTACGAATTTTTGCACCAACCTAATAATGAAGACGAGAATAGCGTGATTCGCGTCGCTCTGGCTTAATGCAGACGTCCACGTGAATAGAGTGCGTCCTACCCGACGCATTGAGCCCTCAGGGCGGAGGGAAGCGACGGCGGGTTGGCCCCTGATCTGGTCTGAGCCGGCCGTCCATTCACGATCCCTGCCTGCACCCCCCCCCCCCCCTACCTCCCCCCCCCACTCCCCACGGCTTCCCCACACCCTCCCCCTTCCTGATCGATTATGCGCTGCCCGCGCCAGGGGCTGCCGTTTATTTCATTTCTGCTCACCCTTCCCACACCCTCTCGCTCGGTCGAGCTGCTTTTTGCATTAGGAAATGCTGATCCGTTATGACGTCATAGCCACACCTGCGCCGCGTTGTCTGCTGTCCATTTCATTCACGCATCTGGAAATTATTTCCTGCATTACGCTGCCCATAGCTCTTAGTAAATGCTTAATTCTCGTTTTCGACGCGAATGTCACAGCTGACCCGTATTACCGGAGGGCCACTTTTGAGTACTCAACAACAAGCGAACCAGCTACAAACGGTTATTAGTGATACACTGTTAATCATCCGGAAAATATTAACAGAACACAATTGCGAGATGTGCTACGCAATTCACTATGTTGCCCATCAATATGAAATACTCCCTGCCTTGTTCCATTTTCATGGGGAGCGAAAAAAAAAAAGAAACTCTTCGTGTCCTGTATGCTGTCCTTAAGTTTATTCTTTCAACTTCTTAGCGAGATATACGATGCCGACAGTATAAATTATACTACAAACTATCTCGAATGTCAGTTCTTTGTAATTACAGGGTTTCACAAAGACAAAGTGCTCTTTTACTAGTGATTCCAATTTAAATTACCTTTATGGCACATTACTCTGTACTATATCAATCTATTTCAATCGTAGCAGCACGTCGTTGGGATTCTACATCGTTAATGTAAGTCGTTTCTTTTGCAAATGTACCGCATTCGCCCAGAATCATCCCAAAATCTGTGTCACCCTTTCACCTTTCCTGCTACTAATTTCCATATATCATAGTGTAACTTGTAGGCATTTAAAGTAAGTTGACCACTAATCTATAATGATCTTGTTCCATGGGCGTTATTTTCCGTACACACACTGTTACGGAAATATACTACTCAGTGCACCAAGAGGATATTCTTAAAACTTCGACAAATCCAGTACAATTATCTACATCGACATCGATACTCGACAAATCACATTTAAGTGCCCATCAGAGGGTTCATAGAACCACCTTCACAATTCTCTACTATTCCAATCTCGAATAGCGCGCGAAAAACCCGAACACCTATCTCTTTCCGTATGAGCTCTGATTTCTCTTATTTTATCATGGTGCTATGTAGGTTGGCGTCAACATTCGGAGGAGAAACTTGTGACTGGTATTTCGTGAGAAGATTCCTCCGCAACGAAAAACGCCTTTGGTTTAATGATGTTCATCCCAAATCCTGTATCATTTAAGTAACATCCTCTCCACCTATTTCGCGATAATACAAATGTGGTGTCCTTCTTCGAACTTTGTCCACGTACTACGTCAGTCCTATCTGGCAAGGATCCCACACCGCGCAGCAGTATTCTTAAAGAGGACGGACAAGCGTAATGTAGACCGTCTCCTTAGTAGATCTGTTACATTTTCTAAGAGTCCTGCCAATAAATCACAGTCTGTGGTTAGCCTTCCTCGCAACATTTTCTTTGTGTTTCTTCGCATTTAAGTTGTTCGTAATTGTAATTCCTAGGTAGTAGAATTTACAGCCTTCAGATTTGACTGATTTATCATGTAACCGACGTTTAACGGATTCCTGTTAGCACTCATGTGCATGACCTCACACTTTTCGTTATTTACGGTCAACTGCCAATTTTTGCACCAAAAAGATATCTTTTCTAAATCCTTTTGCAATTTGTTTCGATCTTCTGATGACTTTACTAGTCGATACACGACAACTTCATCTGCAAACAACCTAAGACGGCAGCTCAGATTTTCTCTCAAAACGTTTGTACAGATAAGAGACAGCAAACGGCTCTCCAGAGATAGTTTGCGGTAGACAACAACAATGTCTATTAACTACCCGGAAGTGCTGCTATTAAATCATTTATGTGTACTGATACTCTTACACTCTGGGGGACAGACGCCATGATCCTTTTGCTTGTACTGAACGTAAGTTGTCCACTACACAGCATGCAGTTGTACAGGCAAAATTCTTTGAGCCAGTCATATGTCATGGGTCATCAAAAAATTTCCGTTTGATGCCGTTGTTGCAGCTTACACGCACTATAGCGCGACACCAACGTGCGTGTGTAAGCACCGACATGTAGGCGAGGGGCTAATGTGGCATTCATGTCATTCCGACGTGCGTGGGGTAAATGCGGAAGCGTGAACTGTGGCGACGTTATTACCAAATGCGTCCAAACAGGACCAATGTGCTGCTACTCCACTCCTGGCCATTAAAATTGCTACACCACGAAGATGACGTATTACAGATGCTAAATTTAACCGACAGGAAGAATATGCTGTGATATGCAAATGATTAGCTTTTCAGAGCATTCATGCAAGGTTGGCGCCGGTGGCGACACTTACAACGTGCTGACACGAGGAAAGTTTCCAACCGATTTCTCATACGCAAACAGCAGTTGACCGGCGTTGCCTGAGGGAACGTCGTTGTGCTGCCTCGTGTAAGGAGGAGAAATGCGTAACATCACGTTTCCGAATTTGATAAAGGTTGGATTGTAGCCTATCGTGATTGCGGTTTATCGTATCGCCACATTGCCGCTCGCGTTGGTCGAGATCCAATGACTGTTAGCAGAATATGGAATCGGTGGGTTCAGGAGGGTAATACGGAATGCCGTGCTGGATCCAAACGGCCCCGTATCATTAGCAGTTGAGATGACAGGCATCTTATTCGCATGGATGTAACGGATCGTGCAGCCACGTCTCGATCCCTGAGTCAACAGATGGGGCGTTTGCAAGACAACAACCGTTTGCACGAACAGTTCGACGACGTTGGAGCAGCATGGACTGTCAGCTCGGAGACCATGGCCGCGGTTACCCTTGACGCTGCATCACAGACAGGAGCTCTTGCGATGGTGTACTCAACGACGAACCTGGGTGCACGAATGGCAAAACATCATTTTTTCGGATGAATCCAGATTCTGTTTACAACATCATGACGGTCTTATCCGTGTTTGGCGAAATCGCAGTGAACGCACATTGGAAGCGTGTATTCGTCATCGCCATACTGGCGTATCACCCGGCGTGATGATATGGGGTGTCATTGGTCACACGTCTCGGTCACCTCTTGTTCGCACAAGGCACTTTGAACAGTGGACGTTACATTTCAGATGAGTTACGACCCGTGGCTTTACCCTTCATTCGATCCCTGCGAAACCCTACATTTCAGCAGGATAATGCACGACCGCATGTTAGAGGTCCGGTACGGGCCTTTCTGGATACAGAATATGTTCGACTGCTGCCCTGGCGAGCACATTCTCCAAATCGCTCACCAATTGAAAACGTGTGGTCAATGGTGGCCGAGCAAGTGGCTCGTCACAATATGCCAATCACTACTCTTCATGAAGTGTGGTATCGTGTTGAAGCTGCATGGGCAGCTATATCTGTACACGCCATCCAAGCTCTGTTTGAGTCAATGCCCAGGCGTATCAAGGCCGTTATTATGGCCAGAGGAGGTTTTCCTGGTTACTGATTCCTCAGGATCTATGCACCTAAATTGCGTGAAAATGTGTTCTAGTATAATATATTTCACCAATAAATACCCGTTTATCAACTGAATTTCTTCGTGGTGTAGTAATTTTAATTGCCAGTAGTGTATTTTCTTGACTGCCGAAGGATAAACACCTTTAGAAATCCATTGGAGAATGAAGAATGTATATGTTGCAGCATGTCTGTCGAAAGGCACCGTATTGGGCGAGAACTGAAAGAAGGGGCGCTGGTGCTTCATGATAGCGCACGTCCACATATCGCAAGTGCCGTAATGCAGAAGTTACGCCAACTCAAGTTGCAGACACTATCTATACATTCATGGTGGTGTCTGATTGTTCTATATCGTGTCTCCCTAACACTTTCGTGCAACGACGCTATGAGCATGTTTTTTTTAGGAAATTGACTAGTTTGAACCTGGGACCTGTTGCTGGTAAGGAGACGCCAGACCACACATGACATGTAGAATTCAGAAGAGTTCAGTGAGACTAGCGATGATATAACCAAATACTTAATGATTTCAGCGTCAGCTCCACTGCACTTCCTGTAAAAGAATCTTAATACTAACTGTAGGTAGTGGAAGGGGTTCAAGGCTTTCCTATTTATAGTTAGCTGGTAAAATAACGTCGAAAAAGCAGTGAAGTTTACCTTTGGAAATTTTATTCTACTCACAAAACATTGTTTATAAATTGCACTATTGATAAAAGGAAATGTTTTAATACAGGATGGTAAAACCAATTGCATTCAACAAAAATGTGAACGAATGTTCCCTGAATGGGTTTCCAAGTTCTACAATGGATCGAAGGATGACCTATGCCATATCACATCTATAATCAAGGTTTATATTAAGTTTCACAAAAGAGAAAACTATCAAAATGGTCTACAGTGACCATCAATTATCTTTAATTACTTATCTAACTTGTCGTAAATTACAGTGGCTGATGTGGCTTCTAAATAACTATATAACAGAAAAGTCATCGCATTTCAGATCTTTACTTCAAGTGGCAAATATAAACATCATGAGTTTTAATTTACGATCGACATTAGTATTACGCAAAAAAGGGGTGTAACAGATGAGACTTCTGCAGTTCTGAGTGAAGCCTTATGCGCTCAAAAATGAGGCATCGCGTGCGTTCATTACCTTGTCGGTGTGTAGGCAGCGTCAGGGTGGCATCGGGCAGCACAGCTCCACTCACCTCGCCATCTCGGAACTAACTCTTTTCTAACTTCTCCTTACTATAATTTACCGATGTTGGTTTAAAAAAACTATCTGGCTGTGTTTTCATCTGACCAGTCAGGGTCTTAATGTTAACCTTAAGCTCCGCCTACAAAAATTCTGTCTATCCAATGAGAAACGTTATACTTTTCGTGGTGGGGCAATGTTTTTAAAGTTTGCAACGTAACAGAGACGCGAAAAAGTCTCACACTAAAACCTGCAGCTGGTGTGGTCCTTTTAGCGTTGTCTTGAGATCTATACTGTTCTTCTGGAGGGCTCTATCTTTTAACATGGGCTGGGGGGTGGTCCTAATGTAACAGAGACGCGAAAATGTCTCACGCTAAAACTTGTGGGTGATAGTGGCCCTATTTGTGTTATCGTAGGGTCTATAATTTTTTCTGGAGGGCTCTAGTTTTTAACATGGGCTGGGGGGTGGTCCTTGACGAAACAGAGACGCGAAAAAGTCTCACGCTAAAACTCCGGGTGGTGTGGCGCTACTGGTTAGCTGGCGACGTGGGTGTCCAGTCCGTCCATTATCGTAGGGCCTTCTAGCTTAACACGGTTTTGCTCTCGGCTTCTGTTTTCGTTTCTCCCCTCGGAACTGCGTCGGTCTCACAGTGGGAAGGCATGAGATGCATTTAGGCATTCTTGTGTTAGTCTGTGGTATTCCATTTGCTCACTCGTTACTCTTATTACTTTGGTTAATTTAATGTCACGTTTTATTTGGAGTTATGTGACACACTAATGGATTTGCTTATCATGTCAGGGTTTTCATGGAATGTGTTGGATCTGCACTACACCTTGCAACTACGACACCCGACCTATAGTCCTGATGTCTCTTTGTGCAATTATCTTGCCTTCGCTCCCTTAAAAAAGGCCGTGAAAGACTGGCTATTCCTGTATGACGAAGATGTGCTGCAGGCAGTTACCGACTTCTTTACACAGTAGGACACGGTGTTTTATCAAACAGGTATCATCAACTTGATTCCTCGGTTGGATGAGTGCCTCAACGATCACGGTGATTTTGCCGGATTGACTTGTCAATTCTGGAATGTCTGGCCTTCGAACGGAAACTTTTTGGTTTCCCCCTATATTTAAAACGTTTAGAAAATTGGGACAATAATCCAGCGATAGTTTCTGGCAGACAACAGCAGTGTCAGTGAACTATCTCGAGAGTGCTGACAGCTATTACACTTCGGGGGTAGACATCATGTTTCTTGATGTGACTTTTCATGCTTTCCCGGTGGATCTGTTGCAAATACGCTTCTCGGATTTGTCGCCGGATCGTTTTTGCGTTATTTAAACAAGCGCTTATCTCGAGTTATTTCTTATTTAATGACCAGTATTTTGAACAAGTGGACGGTGTCGCCATGGGAAGTCCTCTATCTCCCATAGTGGCCAACTATTTTATGGAAGACTCTGAGGAAAAAGCACTGCAGTCGTCAAGTCTCAAACCTTCTTATTTTTGGCGGTATGTGGACGATACTTTTGTGGTGTGGCCCCACGGAGTAGAGACATTACCTGTGTTTCCCCAACATCTGTACTCGCTCCATCCCAATATACAGTTCACTATGGAACTGGAAAAGGATGGCATCTTTCCATTCCTGGACGTCTTACAAGGGGAGGCCGCAATTGTGAAATTCAGATTTGATTCATATTGCGCATAATAAAAGCTCATGGCCAGAGGTGTAATGTGTCAAAGCACCAAGATGCACTTCTCAGCCGTTGTCGAGAAAATCGACAGTTAAAAGAAACCGTTACGGTGAAATACTCTCTACGATTAACAGTTTTCTACAGCGTCGTGGCGCTGCGGTAAGCGCTCGGGTTCGTAATTCGAAGGTCGCCGGATCGAATCTCACTGCATGCATTTTTTTATTATTAGTTTTTTGTAATTCATATATATATATATATATATACTATTAATGAATTGCTTATGCATCTTAGTGAAGGCGGATCGCTCTCCATTTTTCCGTTTGATTAACAGGATGTACCAAAGCTCTCCCGTCCGCACTGATTTTCGACGATGTTATAAGTTGCGCTAGGGAACGCATCTACCTTCTTTCGAAGTAAGCAGGCAACTACGCTGTTATGCGGCGGCTCATTTCGGCCCATTCAACATCTGTCCTTCAAGTGTAACGAGCGAGTAACGGAGTTTATATTTCATACCTGCCACAGTAAATTTGTGTTCGTGGGGTCTCTATTCTAATTGGAACGTATGACTTGCGCTATACGTATTCGTTTCGGAATATCGTTTCTACGTCTTCCGTTAACTATACGTGGTTAACATTATGAAGACAATTAATAACATTTGTGAAATACAACTTTGTTTGCGGAAAACATAATGATGTTCGAAGTCGCCAGTTTTTCCACGACAAACGACTTTCAGCAACTTATTATATGCATAATTGTTGCAACTGATTGCCGGGAATTATGAATTACAAAAAACAAATACTAAAAAAATAATTGCATGGCGCGAGATTCGATGCGGCGGGCGACCTTCGGATTACGAACTCTAGCGCTTACCGCTGCGCCACGGCGCTGTTGAAAATTACAAATCGTAGAGGGTATTTCACCGCAACGGTTTCTTTTAAATGTCGATTTTCTCGACAACGGCTGAGAAGTGCATCTTGGTGCTTTGCCACATTACACCTCTGGCCATGAGCTTTTATTATGCGCAGTATGAATCGAATCTGAATTTCACAATTGGCGGCCTCCCCTTGTTAGTGAGAAGTTGAGCTGATGATACACTTCTATCTCAAATCAACTCATAAAGAGCTATATTTGCAGGCCACAAGTTACCATCATCCTGCGCAACGCGGTAGTATCCTATGCTCTTTGGTGCATAGAGCACATGTAGTCTCAGATGCCGACTGTCAACCTGGTGAGCTACGACACCTGAGAACGGTATTCCAACAGAATGGCTATTCCGTTCCAAGCAAACTCATAGCAGGGATGTAAATGAAGATTCGTAGGCACCCACTGCAACAGCGTTCTTGCCTTATTTTTGCGGCATGTCTTCGAGAATAGAAAGAATCCTCAAAAAGCACGACGTCAAGTCTGTTTTTCGGCCAACAGCAAAACTGAGGAATTTATTGTGCTCGGACAAAGACGATCTTGGCCTCAGGAAACGTGGCGTGCATAAAATCCCATGCCAATGTGGAAAATCTTATATTGGACAGACATACCGAA
Source organism: Schistocerca gregaria (assembly GCF_023897955.1). NCBI lineage: Eukaryota > Metazoa > Arthropoda > Insecta > Orthoptera > Acrididae > Schistocerca > Schistocerca gregaria. The sequence goes on along the minus strand of NC_064920.1, from coordinate 1,044,593,709 downwards.
CCGTGCAAGAACGCAGCGTCGAACATCATCATCGCCTGGGGCAACTTGATAAATCAGCGGTAGCGGAGCATTGCCTGGACACGGGACATCGTATGCTTTACGACCAGACGGAAATTTTATCCCCAGCGTCATTTTTCTGTGACTATGTTATTAAGGGGGCCATACACATCCGCACGGCGGACGATCTTATCAACAGGGATGCAGGTTTTCAACTGAGCGCCTCTTGGAACCCAGCACTGGCTGCCATTAAATCAAAAACAGGGAAACAAGAACTTCCGTTTACTCAAGTGACGCAACGCGTAGCTGAGATTTAGTTCAGGCTTTAACCGCAGGAGCGTCCGGCACCACAGTCATTGCCAACAGCGCACGCGCGGATGGCCTTCCTGCGGCTCCCAGCAGGGGGGCACCAGGAGCGCCGCTTCCTCCAACTACGAGCGTCTTCCAGCTCACGCGTGTTGCCTGCTCCCACTAAAAAGTCTGTCGCGGCCGCGCGATTATCATCAGTCGCGCCTTTCAGCAGAGACAGCAGCAGCTACCACCACCTGATGATGTCGAGCAGTTGCATCGAAGAAATATTGTGCTATTCACACAATACGATCCGGCGGCAAACCCGAGAAGCGTATTTGCGTCGTGTTACTTTTTTTCTATGGTGAGCATCAGTTGTCCACTATACCGCACGGGGTTGTCACAGGCAAGATTCTTTGAGCCAGTCACCCGCATATTTGAAAAGATTTATGTGGCCACACAATGGGTATCACACGAAAATGTGTTTTTTTTCTTCAGAAATATGGCATCTAAATGGCTACTACAGCCAGAAAATTGCTGTAATGAAACTACTGCATGTCCTGGAAGTGCAGAAGCGCACTGTATTGTTCTGACAGGTGAAGTGTATACCTGACGAAGAGGGAACGTGTTGTGGGGCGGAAGGAAAAGATTGGAGATTGGCTCCCTTTGTATGCTCAGTGCGGTGCATTATAGTAGAGTACACGTTAAATCGACTTCGGATAAGGGATGTAATGGAATAAACAATTTTGGCATATTGTTCTTAAGAAAGACTAGAACCCATTGTACGGGAAAACATTGTCACTCGGAAACAGTTTCTCTTTCCGAAAGGACTGTTAGCTGGTTAGGCTTCCGTCGGCTAAATAGACGATATGTTAAGATTGGTGAGCTATAAATCTTTACCACTGGGAATGTGTTGCAACTTAAATGTTACACTAGCCTATCCTGAACAAGGCTCTACATCCCTTCATAATTACTGTCATATATATTCATCTGAACCTACTTACTGCCTTCCTCTACAATTTTTACATCTGACACTATCATCCATTACCAAACTAATGACTCCTTAATGCCTGGCGATGTGTCAAATCGGTTTGGCACCTCCTTATTGGTTATTCGATCTACCAATCCAATCTTTAACATTTTTCTGTAGCAGAACGTGTAAAATTGTTCTGACCTATTCTTATCTTAACTGTTTATCGTCCACGTATCTCTTCCGTAAAATGGTACACTCTACTCAAATATCTTCAAAAAAGACTTGATAACACCCAAATTTACACTGAATGTTAAGAAATTTTTAGGAACGCTTTTCTTGATATTGCCACTCTTTATTTCGTCTCAACTTCAGCCATTGTCAGCTATTTTCTGCCCAAATAGCGAAAGTCAACTTTTACTGCTTCATTTTCTAATCTAGTTCTATCAGCCTCGCATCGTTTATTTCGACTGCATTCAATTGTCCCTATTTTAGTTTTATTAGTGCACAATTTACATCTTTTCAATGTTTTATCCATTTCGTACAACTGCTGTTCAGAGTCACTTACCGTCTCTGAGAGAGTCACAACATCATAGCCAAACCTAAAGGTTAGTTTACTTTCCAAATTTCTCGGTGGTTTCCTTCGCTGCTTGCTGTATGTACTGATTGTATAACCAGGGGAGAAGCTCCAACCCTGTCCCACTCAGTTCTCAACTGCTACTTCCCTTTCAAGCCCCTCATCTCTACTACTTGTAGATAATTCTGCGCTTCCTGCATTTTATACGCGCTACCTTCAAATGCTATCGCATTTACCGCATGCACGTCGGGAAGACGTGTGAGCGCGCAGGGAGGCTTCGAACGCGCACGGAGGCTTTCCGGCAGTCGTTCTTCCCGCGATCCATACGCGAAGGGAGGTAATGACAGTGGCACGTAAGGTGCCCCCTCCCCCCCCCCCCCCCCCCCCCCCCCCCCGGCCACACCGTTGGGTGGCTAGCGGAGTATAAATGTAGATGTAGATATTGAAAGACACGAATGCTACTCCAATCACGTGCCTTATGGGATTCTGTTACTAAAGTGTTTGTGGAAATAGTCATACTGATAATCAACGTTACTACCAGGGACAGCCGCTGTCAGCTGGGTAATGCACGGAATTCCCTGCTTTCCACGGTTTCATCTCTGCGAAGAGGACAGAGTACGCCGTGGGCCACAGAGAGAGCGGCAACCCACCATACAGCTGAGTGTCGCGTTTGTGGCATCGGCGGCGCTGCCCACTGGTATTGTGGTCGGTCTTGCAATTACGAGCTTGACACGCGCGCGGAACACACACAGTGCGTTGATAAATTGTGCGACGTGGATAGCTGGTGCCAGTCTTTGACAGATCATCTGAAAATGGCAGCAGTGCCCCAGTAAAATATCATGCACGATAGTAAACGACGGCAAGCTGCACTCCCGAAACATCATCGGGCATTCATTATACCAGGCGAATGTCTAGATTCAAAATCTTATATCTCATGAAGTCTGAGGGTATTTAGACCGCATCATACACCTTAAATAACAGGCATAACAGTTTTCTCACTCTTATCTCTCAGAAGATTCTCTATCAATCTTATGGAATGTCGCACACTCCAAGTACCTTGTTTATGCTTAGGACTATCGGTGTTCTGTCAAATTTTTCTCACACTACCATTTCTTCCACCACATCTTCATCTATTTCCTCTTCCCTATCTATCACATTACCTTCAAGTTTGTATTGCTATTCTATGTATTCATTCATATTTCAACTTTCCCTCCTGTGCTTAGTACTGTCTTGTCGTCTGAGCTTATGACATTCAACAGCTGCTGCTGTTTTCTCCAAAGGTTTCTTTGATTTTCTTCCAGGCGGCTTCTCTCTTTCCCGTCGTTACGTATGTTCCTACAGCTTTGCATGTCTCCTGTATTCATTCCTGCTTTGCAACTTTGCACATTCTGTCAGTATCACATTTTAGACGTCTGTATTCCTTTATGCCTGCTCCATCAACTGTATTTTTTATTTTTTTTTATTTTCTCATTTCATCAATCAAAATCAGTATCTTGTGCGTTACACAAAGATTTCTATTGCACCTTAAATTTTTTTAGTTTGATCCTGTACTCCCTTCACTATTTCATCTCTCAAAGGTGCCTTTTGTTGCATTCCTGTTACCCATTTCAGACAGTCGTTACCTAATTCTGCGTTTGAAATTTTCCCTGTGAGTCTCTTGATTCATCCAGGTCCACCGCACTAATTTTCTACTTTTCTGTAATGTCTTCAGTTTTATTCTTCATTCAGGCTCCATATTTTGCTTTATATCTTGCAAAGTAAAATACCATTTCAAATCCTATGTCTCATCATTGTACCTCAGAGCGTCCATAAGTCTTTTCCACGTATACAACATTTATGATTTTTTAATGTGTATATGAATTGATTAACTTATGCATTGTGCAGATTTCTAATAGGTGGCTTTCCTTTTCATTCCTTTCCCTCCATACATATTCTCCCATAATTTTTCCTTCTCTTTCTTTTCCTACTATATAATTCTAGTGGCCTATTACAATTAATTTTTCGTCTCCCTTAACGAACTGAATAATTTATTTTATCTCATCATGTATTCTGTCAATGTCTTCGTCATCTGTGGAGCTCGTGGACATACATACTTCTTCTACTGTGATGGGTATTTAATATGTGCCTGTCGTGGCTACGATAATGCGTTAACAATATTGTTCGCTGTGTTTCCCAAATACCTTAACCTTATTATTAAATCAGTGTTTGGCTTCCAACATGAGTAGCAACAAGGACCAATATTTTCACTGTTTATTAAATTCAAGGTGGAGGCGGAAGAAAGTAAAAGAAAGAGAATGGAAAGAACTATTGATATCAGCTGCATTGGGACTTCATGGCGAATCGGCAGTTGCGAGTGAAAATATGCACTGGACCGAGATTCGAACCCGAGACCTCATACTTACTAGGCAGTTACTTTAACCACTGCGCCAGTCGGACACATTTCGCGAACTGTCTCGGTTCACCTCTCGGCCGGCACACATTCCCAGCTAGCGCCATCTGTCCGAAGTACCCGTCCATGTCCTCCATACTCAATACTTTGAGATCCCTTTAGCAGGCCGAGCGTACTTGGGCACCGGCATTGAAGGTGGTCGATTCATTGAACATCTAATTGAATCATATAAATGCGTGGTGTTTGTTCTTTCAGACATGTCAGAGAGAACTTACACCACGTATTCACATAATATTAAATTTAAGGCACTTGGCTAGATTTAAGTGGCTATCATGCAGCCACATATATAGATACTGTGTAAGAGATCTATGTAACACGCATTTAACTTACTTGAGGGAAGTTGGTAGAGGAATATCACACTGGCATGCTATAGACGGAATTGGGATCACGTGCTGTGCATAAAACACTAAATCCGTAACATATATATTTCCTTGCTGTATGATTTATTATTTTGAGCATTGTCCTTGGTCTGTGCTTTACTGCTGGTTAGCAAACACTGCAGTCATGCTAGGTCCGTGATGAAAAGCACAATAAAGGCAGTTTCAACAGATGTGGGCCAACAGGAGTTTAGATATTACGCGTACTTTCGGAGAGCCGAGCAAAATACTGAGTGTGAGGCTTTAGTTGTATATCGGTGTAAGTGTCGAGGGCTCATGGAAGGAGCATATGCCCATAGGTCTAGTTCCGGACGGCAGTACTTTAGGTGTTCTCGGAGAATTTCGTGGTGATATGTCCGAATAAAATCTTCTGGTTTTCGGTGCGTACTGCGTCCTCTGTGAATGCGGCAGCATCTATGTAGAGTAAAATGTAGGACAAATTGTTCGCACTGTTACTGAGATCTGTACTGAACACAAGCGACATATTAAGCGAAGGGAGATTGAGAAGTCGTAAAACGGACATAAACGTAATTTCAGGATATAGGAGTCTTGGCCTGTGGCTCATCATATTGCGACTCCGTTACAAAGGAGGCGGGCGGGATTAGAATAAACCGCAACAATCCTAACTAAGAACGGGAGTACACACTTAGTAGAACGTGGGGGCGGCCTTTCTCGGTGAATATTAATCTGGGTTCTGGGGAATTGTAAGAACACGCAAGGTCATACTGAACCTTGGACAAATCATATACTGAAGAAAGGCAAACCGACATTTATAGAATTTGTAGATTTAGACAAAGCTTCTGAGAGTGTTTATGAGGCAGTCTAAATAGCCTCAGACTTCATAAGGAATAAGATTTTGAATCTAGACATTCGCCTGGTATACTGAATGCTCGATGATGTTTCGGGTGCGCAGCTGGCCGTCGTTTACTATCGTGCATGATATTTTATTGGGGCGCTGCCTACATTTTCAGATGATCTGACAAAGATTGGCACCAACTATTCACATGACACAATTTATTAGCGCGCTGTGTGTGCTCCGCGCGCGTGTCAAGCTCGTAATTGCAAGACCGACCACAATGCCAGTGGGCAGCGCCGCCGATGCCACAAACGCGACACTCAGCTGTATGGTGGGTTGCCGCTCTCTCTGTGGCCCTCGGCGTACTCTGTCCTCCTCGCAGAGATCAAACCGTGGAAAGCAGGGAATTCCGTGCGTTACCCAGCTGACAGCGGCTGTCCCTGGTAATAACGTTGATTACCAATAGGAAAATTTCCACAAACATTTTAGTAACACGTGACTGGTGTGGCATTCGTGTCTTTCAATATCTACATCTACATTTATACTCCGCTGGCCACCCAACGGTGTGTGGCGGGAGGGGGGGGGGCACCTTAAATGCCACTGTCATAACCTCCCTTTCTTGTTCCAGTCGCGTATGGTTCGCGGGAAGAACGACTGCCGGAAAGCATCCGTGTGCGTTCGAAGCCTCCGTGAGCGCTCGCACGTCTTCCCGACGTGCATGCCGTAAATGCGAAAACGAAACTATGGCGGTGCTATTACCAGATGCGTCCAAACAGGACCGATGTCCTGTTATTCTTTTTTTGACTGCCGAATAACACACGCCGGTAGACATCAATCGGAGAATGAAGAATGTCTGTGTGGCAGTATGTCTGTCGAAAACAACCGTTATGAAATGAAAACTACCGCAATGGGTGCTGCTACTTCATTACAACACACGTCACCATATTGCAAAAGTCGTAACGGAGGAGCTACGCCAACTCAAGGGGGACACAATAGAGCACCAGCCGTATAGTGCTGCTCTCTCCCCATACGATTACCACACCTTTGTTCACTTGAAAAATGCCCTGAAGGCTATGGTGCAGGCACTTACGTACTTCTTCACGAAGCAGGATATCGTGTTTTACCAAACGAGTATCCTGAAGCTAGTGAGTCGGTGGGATATTTGTCTCAATGCTCACGGCGATTTTGCCCGGTTGGCGTATCGATGTTGGAGTGTATGGCTTTGGAACGAAAACTTTTTGATTGCTACTTATATATTCAACACTCACTGTTGAACAGAACAAATGAATCTTTTTATCACCCCACTTTTCGGTTATTATTTACAAACCTTACACCAAATCAAACTGAAAAGTTCAGTCACTTAAGGCATGAAAAAAAAAATGCAAGAATTTCAGATCTCACGGTGAGGTGCTCTTAATAGCGTATGGAGAGTTGGGGGTAATTACTCATTTTGTTCTTTCTTTCTTTTGAATGTTATTACAAGTGCTATGACTATTAATACTAACACACTGCTGGCCATTAAAATTGCTCCACCACGAAGATGACGTGCTACTGACACGAAATTTAACCGACAGGAAGCAGATGCTGTGATATGCAAACGATTACCTTTTCAGAGCATTCACACAAGGTTGGCGCCGGTGGCGACATCTACAACGTGCTGACATGAGGAAAGTTTCCAACCGATTTCTCATACACAAACAGCTGTTGACCGGCGTTGCCTGGTGGAACGTTGTTGTGATGCCTCGTGTAAAGGAGGAGAAATGCGTACCATCACGTTTCCGACTTTGATAAAGGTCCGATAGTAGCCTATCGCGATTGCGGTTTATCGTATCGCGACATTGCTGCTCACCTTTGCGAGATCCAATGACTGTTAGCAGAATGTGGAGTCGGTGGGTTCAGGAGTGTAATACGAGACGCCGTGCTGCATCCCAACGGCATCGTATCACTAGCAGTCGAGATGACAGGCATCTTATCCGCATGGATGTAACGGATCGTGCAGCCACGTCTCGATCCCTGAGTCAACAGATGGGAACGTTTGCAAGACAACAACCATCTGCACGAACAGTTCGACGACGTTTCCAGCAGCATGGTCTATCAGTTCGGAGACCATGGTTGCGGTTATCCTTGACGCTGCATCACAGACAGGATGGTGTACTCAACGACGAACCTGGATGCACGAATGGCAAAACATCATTTTTTCGGATGAATCCAGGTTCTGTTTACAGCATCATGATGGTTGCATCCGTGTTTGACGACATCGCGGTGAACGCACATTGGAAGCGTGTATTCGTCATCGCCAGACTGGCGTATCACCCGGCGTGATGGTGTGGGGTGCTATTGGTTACACGTCTCGGTTATCTCTTATTCGCACTGACGGCACTTTGAACCGTGGACGTTACATTTCAGATGTGTTACGAGCCGTGGCTCTACCTCTCAGTCGATCCCTGCGAAACCCTACATTTCAGCAGGATAATGCACGACCGCATGTTACAGGTCCTGTACGGGCCTTTCTGGATACAGAAAGTATGCGACTGTTGCCCTGGTCAGCACATTCTCCAGATCTGTCACCAACTGAAAACGTATGGTCAATGGTGGCGGAGCAACTGGCTCGTCACAATACGCCAGTCACTACTCTTGATGAATTGTGGTATCGTGTTGAAGCTGCATCGGCCGCTGTACCTGTACACACCATCCAAGCTCTGTTTGACTCAATGCCGAGGAGTATCAAGGCCGTTTTTACGGCCAGAGGTGGTTGTTCCGGGTACTGATTTCTCAGGATTTATGCACCCAAATTGCGTTGAAATGTAATCGCATATCTGTTCCAGTAAAATATATTTGTCCAATGAGTACCCTTTTATCATCTGCATTTCTTCTTGGTGTAGCAATTTTAATGACTAGTAGTGTAGTATCAGTACTACTCTTGCAGACTCCCTTCTTCTGTCCGTTGACCAGCTGAGACCCTCAAGAGTGCTATAGTTGTTTGTGCTACAGCTCCTACACTGCATACTGAGGATGTAGAGGTAACAGTTATAACTAACATACCTCATAATCACCCGAAAAAGTTAGAATGTTCTTCCATCATCTTCAACAGACAGTGAAACTGTTGATCAAATATATTTTTCTATATGTAGCATGTTCAAACCTGCAGGCTATTAGTTGGTTGCGGCAGAACATGTTGTAGGACAAGTAGCTCGTTTTCTCAACATCCTGAAAGTCATATAGGACCTGTTACTAGCATATTAAGTTAACTTTTTTTCGTGGACCTGTCCAAATTTTCCTTTTGTGTGAAAAATGGCTCATTTTCACCATCTTGGAATTTTTGATAGCGCAATGTGCTCATTTCTGCCATCTTGAAATGTTAAGTAGTTTGAACTTCCCATTATAACAAGTGACCAGTTCTCACCATATTGAAATTTTAAGTAATGCGAATTTACAAGTGGCTAAGATCTGCAGTCTTCAGAATTTCCCAACACGACAAAAGGCCCGTTATCGAAATCGTGAAATGTTTCCCGTCATTTTATGAAAAGCACACGTGGCTCATTTCCCTCTTCCCCTACGACGCCATGCAGGCTGGGCCCCAACTCCCATGGCTCACCCTATGACGTCTTGCTGACTGTAGCGAAACTCTCACCCGTCTCCCTGTGACGTCATGCTGACTGTGCTCGATCTCTCATTGTATAAATATTTGAAAATCGTTGTCCTACAGTGTATTACTTTCTTATACAGTCTGTTAAGTAAGATCGTAGTCGGGTTAATCAGATGAAAAAATTATTTGACAACAAACTGAAACATATACAAACATTATAAATGAATAAAAGAAAACTGCAGTTACAATTAATAATACGTCCAGTCACCTTCAGCCTCGACAGTTGCTTGTCATCTGCGAGGCATGATTGAAACCAAGTTTACATGGAAGATATCTAAAGCGTCGAATTTGCGTTGACAGCCGTTTCAGAGTGAAGATCTTTTTTCCTTGCAACTTTTTTTGATGAATACCATAAATCAATAGGATTAGCGTCAGGTGACTGTGTGACCAATTCAGTACCTGCACACCTTTGTCCTTTTTCCAGTAGCTGCAGAGGCTACTGCGGCGCTTCGGATCACTGCCCTGCTGCAGTATCCAATATTCATTTTTGTCGATGAACCAACGTTTGGTAGTTTTGTAACACATTCGGTGCATTTAAATTGACGGTAAAGACGTACAAATTCAGAGTAAACTAATACTTTATGGACATTGCGTAAAGGACAAAGGTTCCGTCTAGTTGGCTGTGAAAACACAATGTGTGTAATGCCGACCACTCTGTTGCTTAACAGAATGTAACTTTGCAGTCGAAATAAAACTTGCCGAGGAATATAATGGCCATCTCAACGATGTTGTTGGTTCCCGTCAGTCGCGCAGTTAACACCGTTGGCGTGGCTAACCTAAAGCAAGTAGCCCGTCTTAAGTTGGTAAGCGTGGTGGCTCCATAGTATTTCTTGCGTCTGATTTTGGTGGATTTGGATGTTACGGTATTCAGTCTCGTGACAACAACCTTGTGGTCACTAATTTCTGCTTCAGTCATGATGCTTCTACTTGCTCACAATTATTTATTGCTAACAGGTCAAGTATGTTTTCACAACCATTTACATTTCTAATGGGTTCCTGAACTAATTCTTCAATGTCATTTTCTGAGCTCGATTTCACAATGATCTCGTACGACCTTCTATGCCTGCCTAAGACTCTAAACACATATTTTCGTCAACATATCATGGGTAGATTGAAGTAACCACCCATGACATTACGAGTGCAATGAGTCTCAAGTTTTCTTTGAACTGTTCAGTGGAATGAAAATCAAGTTTTGTTCGAACTGTTCAACAACTGTATCACCTAGAGTCGGAGGAGGATGGAGGGGCTCGGTAAAAGGAACCAATTATTAATTTATTCCGAGTGTCAAGTGTAACCTATAAACATACTAACTCACAAGAATTATCTATTTCGATTTCAATTTAAGGTGAACTACTTCGACAGCAATAAACTCTCCACGACCAGCTGTATTTAATATATATTTTTTCTGATCACGGTCAGGTCTTCTCTAAATATATAGGCTGAATTTACTTCCCGCTTTAGCCAGCTTTCCATACCTATAACGATTCCAGCTTCAGTGATTTCCATTAGTGCTTCGAGCTCTGGTTCTTTTCCGACACAGCTACGACAAGTTACAACTGCAGTACCGATTGTGTCTACGTCTACTTTCCCATGCTTGCACCGAGCGAGATGGCGCAGTAGTTAGCACACACGACACGTATTTGGGAGGATTACGCTTCAAACCCGCGTCCGGCCATCCTGATTTAGGTTTTCCACGATTTACCTAAATCGATTCGGGCAAATGCACGGATGGTCCCTCTGAAAGGGCGCGGCCGTCTTCCTTCCCCATCCTCCCCTAATCCGATGGGACCCCTACCCCCAAATCAACCGAACAACCAACCTATCTTTGTCCTGTACCCTTTAAGACTGACGCAATTTCTGTAGTTTCCCGAGATCTTCTAACCTGAAAACCCCGCGCAGTCCGCTCCACACAGCCCCCGCTACGCGTGTAGTTGCTTCCTGCGTGTAGCGAATCCTTGACCTATTCAGCGAAACCCGGCAACCCATCACCAGAGGCGCAGGTCGAAGATACTGCAGCTTACACGGTCGCAGAACCGCCTGATCCTCTTATTCAGACCCTCCACTCTGCTCTGCACCAAAGGATTGCTGGTTGCTGTATTTAATTGGAGTTCGGACGTAGGAGAAGCATATTACATGACTTTCATCAACTGTGTTCATAAATGTAGACGGTTGTTTTTCTATGTAACAAATATATTTTGCTTTATAAGGGGGTTAATCGCATTCCTGTCACAGTAGCACTTTTCATGCTTGAATAATGAGGGATTTGTAAATCCGTTTTATTAAATTTCTTTTATTATGGTGCCTTACCTGAGTTATTGTAATTGCATTTTGTAATTTCTGAGGAAGTTGTGGAGGTATGTCGATTTCATTCGTTAAAATTATATTATTTCAACTGAATTTGAATATTGTTTTCCTCTAATGGGAGTTTTTTGAATAAAAATGTGATGTCTTTTGAAGAAAAGTACTACACTCACCTTAACCTAGGCCTTCCGCTCACTTTGTACGTACCACAAATGATTACAGTCCCTTGCATGCATATGTTTGACAAAAATCCAGTGTTTGGCAGAATTTAAGCTATGAGGGTGTACTGAGACGTACATGGAAAGCTCATTAAGAACATAGCCCGTGGAAGGTAAGGTTGTGCCACTATGCTTTAATCCGCCAGGATGTTTCAAAACAGCGCGCCCTCTGCTGTAGAGTGTAGGTTGAATTCCGGAAATTTTATCTACGTAATTAATGTTCGATTTGAGTGCTTCCCAATTGATTTTCGTGCAAGCATAATACATCTATTGAAATTTTACTTGATCTGTCCTTTTAGTGATTTAGAGATTGTTCCTTTGCATTTACGAGGCTTTTCATGTTTTAATAGAAACTAAATGAGTAATGTATTTTCACATCCTAATTTTACCCAAGTTGTTGTGTTTTGACTTGCTAATAGCTAGTTCATCTTTCTGAAGAAATTGCTCCAAGAAAGACCTTGTGACATAAGTTTGACATTATTGTGGTCTAATAGACTGGTGTGACCTCTCACCGGAAACATTAAGATGCAAACCATGCAGTGTACGATGCGATCCAGTGGGAGGGTGATGTATCTTTCATACCCGTGTGTCTTCTGAGTGGGTGTGGAGGTTCTACATTTTCAGAGTTTACAAGCCACTTAAATCAAGAATGAACGTATTGACTTTATTGACACACTTTTGTTCAATGGGCTTCGGACAGCGTGTGGTGTGCAACGAATAACTTCGGCACGCTCTCTGAATTTTGGCTGAGCACACACGTCTGTAATATATGAGATTTGCAGTGGCTCAAAATATAAATAGTGCCATGGTGCAACAGATACGCTGAAATTAATTTCACTGATAAAAATGTAAATTTTGATCACATTGACTGAATCCCATACAGTTTTTATTTGCAGATTTATGAATCAATCTGTACTTCAATCTGTACTCTTTGACTTGAGAACGCTTCAGTTAAATACAAACCCGTCTAATTTCTCATAGAAATGCTTGCAAACTGGTCACACTCAAACAAAAGAATTATTACCGTTATCTAAATAAATTCAACGCCATCTGCTACAGTAGAATATTCTGGGGTCAGAACTAGAGTCCCCATTGCCGCTAGTATCACAGCAAATCTGTCTCTCACCACGATCCATTTCTAACTGTAATTATCGTCTCTCTACACTGCTCTTTCGTAGGCCATTCAAAGGATTTCTCATTTCTCGTACCGGTGGAACCATCTCAGAACATAAATAATAATTTAATGAAATTAATCTAGAAATATGATAATAATATCTTTGGTTGCGAATTGACACGCCTATCTAAGTGATATGTCGATTAATATATTCCAGTTAAAACTATGAGAGTTATTGAAAATATTTAATGAGACATTTCCAAAACTGCGACGAAAAATCATATCATAGGCAAAAGGTGCAATACTAACATAAGTGTTGCACATTAATCTCAACTGCCTTTGTTTGCTGATTTCAGTGCTGGAGTCACCTGTTACATGCCATGCACTGATTCTGAATTATGCTGTTTACTTAAATACAAAAGCGCACTGGGGCAAATGCACTTAAACTGTTGAAAAAAATGAATATTCCTGTACCTAATTCTGGAGGTATACTACGGCTACCACAAGCTGTTACTTGTTTGTTTGTTGATATATGAATTGTGTGGCTAATTGTTTGTAATTAATAGGCGCAATTTCTGCCTCTGGAGGCAGCTTTGAATGTTTATAGAACCGACGTTGAATTCAAATGAAAGTACTCTTCCGTGGCTCTCATTCGAGCTCTCGTATGTTGCTGTTACATTATTGTACAGGGAGGGCAGTGGGCAGTAGACCTTTAGATAGGCAATACAACTTACATGATCTGTCGAGGGATGCAGAAAATGTAAGGTGGGTTATCTGTCGTAAGCTGCATGTAATATTTTCCGGCCCAGTTTTATTTTAACCACTCTTATAAATTGTTAACAATTTATGTAGATTTACAAATTCAGAATACTTGACGTAAGTGTGATGTCCAGACTACGCATGTCACAAATAGGGTGTTTATAAGAATCGTCTCTACAATAGTCTCTAAAATACATAGTTACCTTCTGAATCCGACAATTCCTACTTGAAAGGACATAGCTGTTGTTTGATTTGGGGGAAGGGATCAAACATCAAGGTCATCGGTCCCATTTTATTTGGGAAGGAAGTCGACCTTTCAAAGGAATCATCCTGGCATTTGGCAAAAGCGATTTAGGGAAATCACAGAAAACCTAAATCAGGATGACCGGACGTGGGTTTCAACCGCCATTCTCCGGAATGAAAGTCCAGTGTGCTAACCACGGCTCCACCTTGTTCGGTCATACCTATCCATACGTATGCACACTCGAACATTCTCCATTTCTATGCTCTCAGCCACGGGTTCCGTTACCATCTGGCTGGCTGACCGTTGAACCTTGGGGTTTCCCTTCTGGCCAAGCTTCTGTCGCCTCACTCTCCATGTCGACCCACACAAACTCTGCTCCTTTGACGGAGTACCAATGCCTAGTCCATCCGATCAGATCTTACTGACGTGTAACGTCACAAAAGGCGTACAGTAACTCTCGAGGAGATTCACAATCTTTACATTAATGTGACGAATATCTTGAGCTAGTTGCCAGCCATGATTCTCAATTTCATCATTTGGATTGGGATCCAAACTCTTCCCTGCAACCTCAGCTGTTATTTACAGAGTACGAACGTTTATGTCATGAGCGTTGAGACGCACAGAAGATAATGTTTGTCGCGAACATTCAAAGTCACATGACGTCCCACTTAGTGAAGTAACTGCTCCTCCTTCCAAGTATTTCGATTTGTATCCATAGTAGCAACAATCGTTCACCATTAGTTTTTCTAATAAGTAAATGTGTAAAAACAGGACAAATACATGTATACAAGCGTGCAAAAAGTAAACATCGCTAAACTTTGTAAGCCACTCCCCCTACTATTTATTGATTTAAACTTGATTATTACTTACTATAGTTCTACTCGTTGGAAAATTGACTCATCGGATGTAATAAGTAGGCCAGTTCTGGAGAACGAACTTACTCTCAAAGTACATGCAACGATAACTAAATTTTTACCGTGAACCTACACTGCATGCTCAATATCTTCTCCGACATTGTTCTATAATTCATTCCCTTCCAAAATAGTCTAATGAAAATGAAGAGGTTGTCGTATGTAAAAACTTTTATGTGACACAGTTATTTCATTCCACTTTATATTGAAGTAATACGTCTCTAATTGTTAAGATTACATTCACACTCAGTTACAGTAACTTATGAGCTTATATCAGATTACCATTGTTGATTCCTTGCGGTTGATCACCTTTTCATTATACACACATCAAAAAAAGTTTTGCATCACCTTGGTTCCGAGAGGTCAGGAACCTTGTCACATCAAGACCGATAGGGAGTAGTTGTTCGTTGTAATTAATGATGTGAATTGTAAAGTGTTTTCTCTTTACTACTTAATGTCATTGCTTTACTGTAAGGAAATAGAGTTTCACGAAATATGTTTTGCAGAATTGTAACTGCGTATTTAAATAATTAGACTTTCTGAAATACACTCCTGGAAATTGAAATAAGAACACCGTGAATTCATTGTCTCAGGAAGGGGAAACTTTATTGACACATTCCTGGGGTCAGATACATCACATGATCACACTGACAGAACCACAGGCACATAGACACAGGCAACAGAGCACGCACAATGTCGGCACTAGTACAGTGTATATCCACCTTTCGCAGCAATGCAGGCTGCTATTCTCCCATGGAGACGATCGTAGAGATGCTGGATGTAGTCCTGTGGAACGGCTTGCCATGCCATTTCCACCTGGCGCCTCAGTTGGACCAGCGTTCGTGCTGGACGTGCAGACCGCGTGAGACGACGCTTCATCCAGTCCCAAACATGCTCAATGGGGGACAAATCCGGAGATCTTGCTGGCCAGGGTAGTTGACTTACACCTTCTAGAGCACGTTGGGTGGCACGGGATACATGCGGACGTGCATTGTCCTGTTGGAACAGCAAGTTCCCTTGCCGGTCTAGGAATGGTAGAACGATGGGTTCGATTACGGTTTGGATGTACCGTGCACTATTCAGTGTCCCCTCGACGATCACCAGAGGTGTAGGGCCAGTGTAGGAGATCGCTCCCCACACCATGATGCCGGGTGTTGGCCCTGTGTGCCTCGGTCGTATGCAGTCCTGATTGTGGCGCTCACCTGCACGGCGCCAAACACACATACGACCATCATTGGCACCAAGGCAGAAGCGACTCTCGTCGCTGAAGACGACCCGTCTCCATTCGTCCCTCCATTCACGCCTGTCGCGACACCACTGGAGGCGGGCTGCACGATGTTGGGGAGTGAGCGGAAGACGGCCTAACGGTGTGCGGGACCGTAGCCCAGCTTCATGGAGGTGGTTGCGAATGGTACTCGCTGATACCCCAGGAGCAACAGTGTCCCTAATTTGCTGGGAAGTGGCGGTGCGGTCCCCTACGGCACTGCGTAGGATCCTACGGTCTTGGCGTGCATTCGTGCGTCGCTGCGGTCCGGTCCCAGGTCGACGGGCACGTGCACCTTCCGCCGACCACTGGCGACAACATCGATGTACTGTGGAGACCTCACGCCCCACGTGTTGAGCAATTCGGCGGTACGTCCACCCGGCCTCCCGCATGCCCACTATACGCCCTCGCTCAAAGTCCGTCAACTGCTCATACGGTTCACGTCCACGCTGTCGCGGCATGCTACCAGTGTTAAAGACTGCGATGGAGCTCCGTATGCCACGGCAAACTGGCTGACACTGACGGCGGCGGTGCACAAATGCTGCGCAGCTAGCGCCATTCGACGGCCAACACCGCTGTTCCTGGTGTGTCCGCTGTGCCGTGCGTGTGATCATTGCTTGTACAGCCCTCTCGCAGTGTCCGGAGCAAGTATGGTAGGTCTGACACACCGGTGTCAATGTGTTCTTTTTTCCATTTCCAGGAGTGTAGGTTTGTTTATGTAAAGGAAATAATAATGTAAAAAACTGGTTCATGCTTAGGAACTTGCATTGTTCAGTGAAAAAGACATAGTACTTCCCCTCCGAAACGGAAGTGAGTTGGCGCGGTCGAAAAGGGGAAATTGGCGCTCAATCTGGGCGGCAGACGAGAACGTAAAGTAAGGCAGTCAGTAGCCAGCATCCGACGAGTCAACAGCGCAGGTGATGAGTGAGGCATCCAGTATCTAATATGAGATGGAATGGCCTCGGGTGTTACTGTGGCTGTAAAATGGTACCCTCGCACTGGCAATGGCTATAAAAAATGATATTCACGTCGCCAAGAAGAACTAAATACAGCATATTACCGCTAAGAGAGAGACCAGGTAGGCACCACGTGCTCGCCACCACTATTCCGCCACCACTTTATCAGATTCCAGAGGTTAGAACCGTATATCAGTATGAATCAGTGTGTTTGTGTGAACTAATTTGTAATAATAATGCAAATAATACTAAACTTTGTGTTCGAACCATGAATTGTTTCCTTTCATGGTACATATCACTGTCCTCTCCTCACAATGACCAATATCCGAGTACCCTGTGTGTTAAAAAAATGATAATCATCTGTGTTATTTAACAACTCATGGTCCTGAATGACAAAAATATATAGAAGTGAGTAGTTAGATTATTAATTTCAGAGATGTAAAGGGAGATATTACTTATTGAATCCATGAAAATCTCAAATGTGTTTCAGTTTGTTTCAATTTTACAAATATCACTGTTTTAATGTTCAGCAGTACAAAAATTGGTAGTGAAAATCACTTCCTTCACAAGTGGTGTTATAAAGCTTTTGGTCTTGAAGTTAATTGAAGTTGAACTTCTAATTGAAGTCATTTCTGTAGTTGTAGAGAGTATTGTCAGTTGAAATAATGTTAAAACTTTGCAAGATAAATGATTTTAAGTGGGACAGTAATTAAGCTTTTATCATAATGCAAAATGTTTCTGAAAAGTGTGTATAGTTTGCATATATAAAGGAAGTATAGTTTGTGGGTCCTACATTTCATTCTTTTATATCAGGAAGAAACCAAACTGAATAGTTGTTTTCTAGCTAAAGAAACCTGAAGTAATCATTTAACGGAATATATATATATATATATATATATATATATATATATATATATATAAAAAAAGGTATGTGTTTAGTGTTATCTTATTGCATTTATGATGTGTATATGGATAGTGTCCAATCTTTAATTCTTATTAGATGATGCCTTATCTTGTGTAAGTCTTTTTGGGAACAATTCCTGTGCTAAGGTAGTGAAAGGTTAAAGTGAAGATTATTGTCAATAGGGATAAAGCCCATACTTTTTAATTTGTTTCTATGATAACTGGTGATAACTACTGCTTCTCACTGTGCAGTTCGTCTAATTGTAACGGGTGTTCATTGTACTTTACCCAGTAGCACGTCCTCTTGCATTTATGCATGCCTTTATTCGTCGTGGCATACTATCCACAAGTTCATCAAGACACTGTTGGTCCATGTTGTCCCATTCCTCAACGGCGTTTCAGTGTAGATCTCTCAGAGTGGTTGGTGGGTCACGTCGTCCATAAACAGCCCTTTTCAATCTATTCCAAGCATGTTCCATAGAGTTCATGTCTGGAGAAGATGCTGGGCACTCTAGTCGAGCGATGTCGTTATCCGGAAGGAAGTCATTCACAAGATGTGCACGATGGGGGCGCGAACTGGCGTCCATGAAGACGAATGCCTCGCCAATAAGCTACCTATGTGGTTGCCCTATCGGTCGGAGGATGGCATTCACGCATTGTACAGCCGTTACGGAGCCTTCCATGACCACCAGCGGCGAACGTCAGCCTCATCCACCTTGCTACACTCGCTGGACAGTGTGTCTAAGGCGTTCAGCCTGACCGGGTTGCCTCCAAACACGTCTCCGACGATTCTCTGTTTCATGGCATATGCGACACTCATCGGTGAAGAGAACGTGATGACATTCCTGAGTGGTCCATTCGGCATGTTTTGGGCCCATCTGTACCGCGCAGATTGATGTCGTGGTTGCAAACATGGTCCTCGTCATGGATGTCGGTTGTGAAGTTGCACAGCATGCAGCCTTTTGCGCACAGTTTGAGTCGTAACACGAAGTCCTGTGGCTGCACGAAAAGGATTATTCAATATGGTGGCGTTGCTGTCAGGATTCCTCCAAGCCACAATTCGTAGGTAGCGATCGTTCACAGCAGTAGTAGCTCTTGGGTGGTCTGAGCGAGGCATATCATCGACAGTTCCTGCCCCTCTGTATCTCCTCCAAGTCGGAACAACATTGCTTTGGTTCACTCCAAGACTCCAGGGCACTTCCCTTGTTGAGAGCCCTTCCAGGCACAAAGTAACAATGGAGACGCGATCGAACCGCGGTATTGCCCATCTAGGCATGGTTAACTACAGACAACACGAGCCGTGTACCTCCTTCCTGTTAGAATGACTGGAACTGATCGGCTGTTAGACCCCCTCTGTCTAATAGGCGCTGCTTCATGCATGGTTGTTTACATCTTTGTGCGGTTTAGTGACATCTCTGAACAGCCAAAAAGACTGTCTGTGACAAAATGTCCACAGTCGACGTCTATCTTCAGGAGTTCTGGGAACTGGAGTGATGCAAAACATTTTTTGATGTGTGCATAACAACTTCCCCGATAGAGAATTAATCCCGAACTTCAAAATTCTCAGTCTTATTATGCACATTTGCGTCCTACTTGCGTGATGGCTCCGGCGCGGCTCTGCGTAATCTTTCCACAAAAAATGCTTCTCTTCTATGAGCGATCGCTAGAAGCACGAGCACCAGGGACCTGCCCTGCACAGTTTTTCAGACTCGACTGACTCAGTCCTTCGCGCTAGTCCATCTTCAGGCGCCACTCTCTCCCTTCTAGAACAATGGGGCAACCCGGTTAGCGGTGCCTCTTCCCTGTAGCAAAGAAGCGGAAGGATATACTCGAACCTTCAAGTATAGGATCGTTATTTGTATCCATACAACTGAAATCACTTGTACGAAAACGTTTTCAAATACCATTACCAATCACAAAATTTGGTGACCACTAAATTATACATTTAGCAACATGTTTCGAGGTGGTATTCTTATCATAAGGGTATAGTGGCGTTACGAAAATATTTAACATATGTGTGTGCAGACATTAAAGTTCTTTTGCATGATTGCTGTGAACATCGTGAGGAGAGAGAGAGAGAGAGAGAATGATAACGTAGTAAGAGGCGATGTCACTTTGTATATTTATTTGCTTTCCGCATGAAAATTTTTATAAAACAGTCACTCACTTTGTTGTTGTGACGTGACAGTGATATGCTGAGGTATCGCTACTTCTGTTACTCTCCTGGACTTCTTCACCATTGTTCACAAACTTCCTAATGGTGGCCTTTTGAAGACGCTAACTCAAAACAAATCAGCAGTGGAGAAAAGATGGCGCTCAAAACAAGGTTAGTTTCGACTTGAATATCGGTATGTTGATTCTGGCATTGTCAGTAGCAATGTCTTCGGCATACGTTGCTGTCGTATCACTGATGTTGACTGGTGTAATATATTACAAAATGAGCGATTATGACAATTTTGTAATGCAAATGAGAGTATAAAAGCTTTTTACATTAAGAATTAGAAAGATATTCCCGGGATGTATACTCATATATAACCTAATGTCATGTACTGACTAATATGAGAGTACTGAAGTGAATTTCGTAAAGGTGTGTGAATTTCTGAACTTTGTCTTCTCATTTACGATTTTACGATCTCGTTTTTCGACTTGGGCCATAGATGAGTATTTCCATTGCTCCCAAGACATTGATCTCCAGCTCTTTCCAAAGTATCCACTTCTCCGAGGCCGTTGTCTACTGCAACACTGTGCCCTATTTCATTTACACGTTTTGCTACAGCTGACTTATTAGCTTTATCCATTGTGAAACAATTTATATGTTCTTTAAAATGGGGT
Organism: Schistocerca gregaria; assembly: GCF_023897955.1. Taxonomy (NCBI): domain Eukaryota; kingdom Metazoa; phylum Arthropoda; class Insecta; order Orthoptera; family Acrididae; genus Schistocerca; species Schistocerca gregaria. The sequence continues at coordinate 1,044,573,107 of NC_064920.1, read as the reverse complement.
TTAAAATTTCTTCCCATCGTGCCGATGTAGTATTTGTTGCAGTCACTAGACGTAATTTTACAAATTCCTGATTTGCTCAGTGTCTCTGTTGGTTGTACGATGTTATGGACAAGTTTCTTTCTTAAGCTTTTGTTGGTGGTAAAGACGATCCTGATAACTGGGTTTTTAAACAGCTTGGCGTTTCTGCCTGAGATGACTCGGAAATGTGGTTTCGTAATATACTTAGGTTTTGTATGCTGTGAGTGGGTTTATTTGCTGTTATTTTTCTATTTGATTTGTGGAAGTGCATCTGTTTCATGTTCATGATAGCCACTGCTGTGTGCGCTGTATTTTATTGTGTTTATTTCTGTCTCATAGTCAGTAGCATTAAGTAATAATTCATGTGCTCTGTTTAAGATGGGTCTGAAAGCAACTTGTTTATGTGAGTTTGGGTGTGTGGAAGATTTATTACTGACTGCGTGATTGTTGGGTTTCTGTGTACTTTGATGATCAGTGTCTGGAATGAGTTGGTTATGGTGATGTCTAAAAAAATTATTTTATCTTTTTGGTGGTCAAACGGCTATTACTGTGTAAGTCACCGAATCTAATTAACAGAGTTTTTATTTCTTCGTTAGCTCTGTTATAGGTAATGAATGTGTCTTCTACATATCTGCGATAGTGCACAATTATCTGGGTGACTATGTCTTTGTTGTTCGGAAATTTATTTTCAAGATTGAGCCGTGTTGCGGCTCGCGTTGATTCTGTTTGTAGGTTTCCGCCCTCTGTTGGAGGCCAGACTGTGCCGTTTAGCTGGCGTGGTTGCGGTTGTTTGTCTTCTTCTCATCTTGACTGGCGCCACTCGTTTCGTAAGCGTTGTCTGTCCGCTAGTGGCAGCAGCGCCGGTTATCGATATGTAGTAACTGTTGCACTATCTTTGGGGCGACGTCATTGTTTTTCTATGTTATGTGAGTGTGGCAGTTCGTTTGGGGACGCAGGAGGAGCCAGGTCAGCGCAGTGCGAGAACACGCCGGGACCACTCGCAGCGCGCATGGACTGCTGGATGGAAGGACTGTGGTCGTGAGGGTGCACGACCTCGTCGTAAACCAGATCCTGCAGGCTTAAAGATGTTTGCATTTCAATTTAAGTAGAGAAACCTGCACCACTGCGACATCTCGCGATTCTCTAGTGTCTTGGCCGGCCGATGTGGCCGACCGGTTCTAGACGCTTCAGTCTGGAACCGCGCGACCGCTACGGTCGCAGGTTCGAATCTTGCCTCGGGCATAGATGTGTGTGATGTCCTTAGGTTAGTCAGGTTTAATTAGTTCTAAGTTGTAGGGGACTGATGACCGAAGATGTTAAGGCCCTTACTGCTCAGAGCCATTTGAACCATCCAGTGACTTGGGTTCGTGTTGCTGCTCGTAGTGTCTGCGAGGCGAAGAGCAGCGTGTATAGCGCTCGGGGAAAGCGGATCTGATTAGCTTTCCTCGACTTCTTATTACTATTTACTGCGTTCAGGTTGTTACAATGAGTTAAGTTCAACCAGCCGTATTTGTTCTGCCTGGTGGCCGCTAACGCCAGAGTTACCTGCCCTGGGGGGTTAGTGTATGTAACGGCAGTGTACGTTTCCTCGCCTTGCCGCTGCTGTCCGGTAAGGCGTGTAGTTTTCACAGCTGGAAAGTAAAACATCTAGTCCTGTCGGGAATCTTTGTACTACGGATGAAGACTGTTAATATCCCCCGAAAAAGTGCTTTAATATCAACTCCGAGGCGAAGAGATGTACGAGTACTGTATAAAGACCAGTAAGGAGATGGAATGAGATAGTAACAGGCCATTGGGCTTAATACTGACTAGGAGGACGAGGAGGTTGCACCCAAACCACCTACACAATTAATCATGGGTTGCACCATACTTCTGCCTGACGAAGCGCATGGCTCCTGTATGTATTCTGCAGAATGACGTCTTCAGAGGGGTATCGCCCGTCAGCCTGGAAACCAGGTGCCGTGGCCCAGGAACACATAATCAGCATTCAAGAAGATGTATTCACTACACTGACATTGCAGAAGTCAGCCCAGCTCTTCTCAAAGTCATATTGGTGAGACATTGCCGGCAGGGCTTCTGGAGGAGCTGACAATACAGGACAACTAGGGCAAAAGATTTACCAAAGATTATACCTGACAGCTCCAGCCTCCCCCCTGCGGGTCCGGGGGTTAGAATAGGCCCGAGGAATTCCTGCCTGTCGTAAGAGGCGACTAAAAGGAGCCCCTCCCCCTCAAGGGGGTAGTTAGCGCCTGCGTCCGGAGACGGACGGTTTCACGACCTATATTTGCGTTCATTTTGGTTTTTCACTTCTTCTGGTTTCTTCCTTCCTTTGGTTGGTTCCTTTCTTTGTTCCTCTCCATCTCGGTCTTACTTACTCATCTCCCTGCCTTCTTCTCCTTGCCTTCTTCTCCTTGCCTTCTTCTCCTTGCCTTCTTCTCCTTCTCTGGTCTCCTCTTCGGCGTTTGAGACAGTATGTCCTTTCTGTCCCTCTCTCCTTTCTTTTTCCTCTTCTTCCTTCCTCCCTGTGCGTGCCTGCAGGCCGACCCACGCGTTCGCACGCGTAGCCGGTGACGGGGTAACGCGTAATTCCCCACCCTGGGTAGACAAGTAAGGCACGCACGTACCCCCTGGTAAAGGCCAGGCCCAGGGAGGGGTGATTGCCTGAACTGACACCTTCCGACCGTGCCGATTGGTCCCTCCGTCCGTTTCTCGGGAGGTGTGACCTGAGGTGTGAGCAATCACCTAAGGCGGGAGTGCCCTCTGTGAGGGTCCCCACAAGGAAGGGGCGCGCCAACGGAGACGCTGGCAATCATGGGGGATTCCTCCGCAATGGATTTCTCTTCTTCTTCTCTCTCGACTTTTGCCCACAAACGGAAACTTGACCAGCCACAAGTGACAAAAGTACTACCGCCTGCCCCACAGTTCCTCGTAGTTTCTCGATCTGAGGACGGAAAGTATTTTTCCTCTGTCAACCCTTTCGTTATCCAGAAGCGCGTAGATGCCATAGCCTGATCTGTCAAGTCTTGTACCAGGTTGCGTAATGGTACCTTGTTACTAGAAACTGAGAGCGCCTTTCAGGCACAAAAACTGCTTCGGGCCACAATCCTGTACACGTTCGCTGTCCGGGTGGAGGCTCACCGCACTTTGAATTCGTCTCGTGGAGTGGTCTATACTAGATCACTCGACGGATTGACTGACGAGGAGATTCAGTCTTTCCTCGCTGAGCAGGGCGTGACGGCTGTCCATAGGGTCATGAAAAAGGTCAACAATGACCTTGTACCGACCTGGACACTTTTCTTGACCTTTGACAGAGTTCAGCTGCCGTCACGCATCAAGGCGGGCTACGAGGTTATTTCTGTTCGCCCCTATGTCCCGACACCTACACGCTGCTACCAGTGTCAGCGTTTAAATCACACTCGCCATTCTTGTTCCAATGCGGCTACATGTGTGACTTGTGGCAGGGCTGCCCATGAGGGTGACTGTCCACCTCCGTCTCCTCGTTGCGTGAACTGTCGCGGTGACCATGCAGCGTCCTCTCGCGACTGTCCCGTCTACAAGGAATAACGCTGTATCCAAGAAATTCGGGTCAAAGAGAAAGTCTCCACCTCGGCTGCTCGCAAGCTATTCGCTAGCAGGAAGCCCACGTTGCTCCCAGCGAGGAAGTACAGTACTATCCTCGCCTCTCCTCGGACTACTAGGGAGGTGGCGACGCAGACATGCGATCTGACCTTCAGCATTACAGTCGTCCGTTCGGTCAGTGCTAAGATCGCCCGGTCGACGTCTCCTCTTCCTCCCGTCGCCTCTCCGACACAAGCACTTTTATCAGCTTCTGCCAGGACGAAGACCCAGAAGTCAGAAGCACGGGCCTTCAAGAAAGAACCGTCTCGTGCAGACCTTCTACTACCTCGAACCCTCAGCCATCGACCAATCCTTCCATAAAACGGCCTTCCAAGAAGGCTCATAGGAAGCACAGTTCTCCTTCCCCGCCAAGGAGCATTTCTCCTCCTGCGCCCCCCGGCGGTTGCCGCCCCAGGCCGTCATCCGTTTCGCCTGGCCGCACCGCTGGTAGCCGAACATCTGGCCGTTCACCAGCGGAGGAAGCTCCCCCTTCTGGCCATCTTCACAAGATGGCCGATGAACCTATAGAACAAATGGACGATGACTGTCCGCCTCCTGCTAGCGGCGGCAGTGCTCGCTCGAAGCCGGGCCCTCAGCGGCCTTCTCGATGACCCCTTCTTGCATCTTCTTCTTCTCACGATGGCCCGTATTCACTGGAATATTCGCAGCATTCGTTCCAACCGAGAGGACTTGAAATTGCTGCTCCGCTCGCACCGTCCTCTCGTCGTAGCCCTCCAGGAAACGAAGCTACGCCCATGCGATCAAATTGCCTTGGCACACTGCACCTCTGAGCGTTTTGACTTACCCCCTGTGGCAGGTATTCCGGCTCATGGAGGGGTTATGTTGCTGGTCCGGGATGATATCTACTATGATCCCATCATATTGCACACCGGCCTGCAGGCAGTTGCCGTCCGCATTACTCTCCCCTATTTTACATTTTCCATCTGTACCGTTTACACTCCATCGTCGTCTGCCGTTACCAGGGCAGACATGCTGCAAATTATTGCTCAGCTCCCTATACCATTTTTGTTAACTAGAGACTTCAATGCTCACCATCCTCTTTGGAGCTCTCCGGCATCCTGTCCGAGGGGCTCCCTGTTAGCAGACGTTTTCAACCGGCTCAATCTTGTCTGCCTCAATACTGGCGCCCCTACTTTCCTTTCAGACACCTCTCACACCTATTCCCATTTAGACCTCTCTGTATGTACTACCCAACTTGCACGCCGGTTTGAGTGGTATGCGCTTTCTGATACATATTAGAGCGACCACTTCCCGTGTGTTATCCATCTCCTGCATCATACCCCCTCTGCGTGCTGAACTAGTTGGAACATCTCCAAAGCAGACTGGGGTCTCTTCACTTCCAGGGCGACCTTTCAGGATCAAACCTTCACAAGCTGCGATAGTCAGGCCGCACACCTCACGGAAGTCATTCTCACTGCTGCTGAATATCCCATCCCTCACACTACCTCTTCTCCACGCCGCGTACCGGTCCCCTGCTGGACCGCAGCATGTAGACACGCCTTACGTGCTCGTCGACGTGCTTTACGCACCTTTAAACGCCACCCTACAGTGGCGAATTGTATCACTTACAAACGATTACGTGCGCAGTGTCGTCGTATTTTTAAAGAAAGCAAGAAAGCCAGCTGGGCTGCTTTCACAAGCACCTTCAACAGTTTTACTCCTTCTTCTGTTGTATGGGGTAGCCTGCGCCGGCTATCTGGCACTAAGGTCCACTCACCAGTTTCTGGCTTGACGGTCGCGAATGACGTCCTTGTGGCCCCTGAGGATGTCTCCAATGCCTTCGGCCGCTTTTTCGCAGAGGTTTAGAGCTCCACTCATTACCACCCTGCCTTCCTCGCCCGAAAGCAGGCAGAGGAGGCTCCTCGAATTGTGAAAACTACAATGCCCAATTCACCATGCGGGAACTCGAAAATGCACTTGCCCGGTCACGGTCCTCCGCTCCGGGGCCTGATTCTATTCATATTCAGATGCTGAAGAACCTTTCTCCTGCGGGTAAAAGTTTCCTTCTTCGTACTTATAATCGCATCTGGATTGAGGGACATGTTCCCGCATGCTGGCGCGAGACTATTGTTGTACCGATTCCTAAGCCGGGGAAGGACAATCACTTGCTTTCCAGTTATCGACCCATCTCCCTTACCAGCTGTGTCTGTAAGGTGATGGAGCGAATGGTTAACTCTCGGTTGGTTTGGCTGCTCGAATCTCGACGCCTACTTACCAATGTACAATGTGGATTTCGTAGGCGCCGCTCTGCTGTTGACCATCTGGTTACCCTGTCAACCTTCACTATGAATAACTTCTTGCGGAAGCGCCCGACCGCGGCTGTGTTCTTTGATTTGGAGAAGGCTTACGACACCTGTTGGAGGACGGGTATTCTCCGCATCATGCATACATGGGGCTTTCGCGGTCGCCTCCCTCTTTTTATTCGTTCCTTTTTAATTGATCGACAGTTCAGGGTACGTGTGGGTTCTGTCCTGTCAGACACCTTTCGCCAGGAAAATCGGGTGCCACAGGGCTCCGTTTTGAGCGTCGCTCTCTTCGCCACAGCGATCAATCCAATAATGGATTCCCTCCCAGATGATGTATCAGGCTCCCTTTTCGTGGACGATTTTACCATCTATTGCAGCGCGCAGCGTACATGTTTCCTGGAGCGCTCTCTTCAGCGTTCTCTTGACCGTCTTTACTCCTGGAGTGTCGCCAATGGCTTCCGTTTTTCTGCCGAGAAAACGGTCTGTATTAACTTCTGGCGCTAGAAAGAGTTTCTCCCACCGTCCTTACGACTCGGCCCCGTTGCTCTCCCATTCGTGGAGACAACAAAATTTTTAAGTCTTACATTTGACAGGAAACTTAGTTGGTCTCCACATGTGTCATATTTGGCTGCCCGTTGTAGCCGTTCTCTAAATGTCCTCCGTGTTCTCAGTGGCACGTCGTGGGGAGCGGATCGAACCGTCCTACTTCGCCTATATCGGTCGATCGTCCGCTCCAAGCTGGATTATGGGTGCTTTGTATACTCCTCTGCACGGGCGTCCATCTTACGCCGTCTCAACTCCATACAACATCGGGGTTTACGGCTTGCGATCGGAGCGTTTTATACTAGTCCCGTCGAGAGTCTTCATGCTGAAGCCGGTGAATTGCCACTCAACTACTGGCGCGATATGCTGCTTTGTCGATACGCCTGTCGGCTTCTGTCAATGCCCGACCACCCATCGCATCGTTCCTTTTTTGACGACTCTCTTGACCGTCAATACGGGTTGTATATCTCTGCCCTGCTACCCCCTGGAGTTCGCTTTCGTCGCCTCCTTCAACACCTTGATTTTTCACTCCCTGCAACCTTTAGAGTGGGCGAGAGCCACCCGCCACCTTGGCTCCAGGCTCAGGTTCGCGTTCACCTTAGCCTCCGCTCGCTCCCAAAGGAGATTACCCCCTGTTCATTATACCACTCCCGTTTTGTCGAACTTCGTTCGAATTTCATTAATATGACCTTCATTTATACGGATGGCTCTAAGACCAATGACGGGGTCGGGTGTTCTTTTATTGTCGGTGCACAAAGTTTCAAATACCGGCTACATGGCCTTTGTTCGGTCTTCACAGCTGAGCTCTTTGCCCTCTACCAGGCTGTTCTTTACGTCTGCCGCCACCGACTTTCTGCTTATGTCATCTGCTCCGATTCTCTGAGCGCCATCCAGAGCCTCAGTGATCCGTATCCGGTTCACCCTTTCGTGCACCGGATCCAACGCTCTCTTCAGCAGCTGGTGGACGACGGGTCTCCAGTTAGCTTTACGTGGGTTCCTGGCCATGTCGGTATCCCTGGGAACGAAGCTGCAGATGCTGCGGCCAAGGGTGCGGTCCTCCAGCCTCGGACGGCTTCTTGTTGTGTCCCTTCATCAGATTGTAGCACGATCATTTGTCGGCGCATTTTATCGCTGTGGCATGCCGATTGGGCTGCACTTAGGGACAACAAGCTTCGGGCCTTGAAACCTCATCCCGTAGCTTGAACGTCCTCCTCACGTCCTTCTCGGCGGGAGGAGGTCGTTTTGGCCCGGCTACGAATTGGACACTGCCAGTTCAGCCATCGCCATCTGCTGACGGCAGCGCCGGCGCCGTTCTGTCCATGTGGTCAATTGCTGACGGTCCGCCACATTTTAACGTCCTGTCCGGATTTTACTACGCTGCGTCTTGATCTTGGCCTGCCATGTACTCTGGATGCCATTTTAGCGGATGAGCCAGGAGCTGCTGCTCGCGTTCTTCGTTTTATCAACTTGACACGTCTAAGGACGTTTGATTATGCTGTAGTTTTTTAATCCTATGTCTGTTAATACGTCTTTTATAGTGTTGTCCCTTTTACTTGCTGTTTTAACCTTGTGTCTCGCGGTACATTCCTAAATTAGTCAGGGCGCTAATGACCATTGTAGTTGTGCGCCCTAAAACCACAAAAAAAGCTCCAGCCTGTGATGTCTTAGACGCCAGGAGTGTTGACGTTTGAGAAACTACCACATTAAACTCACAGTCTCAGTTCTGCTCACTATGCGCAGTTACGCACTCGATATCGGTTGCTAGTTATGAGAAGAGGTTCATGTGCACCTACAATCCCAGATGAACCAGCATGCAGCAACTGTCAGACCGCCATTAACTGCAGGTTGCCAGCCAAGGAGAATCTCAATGGTCTCGGCACTTTGACGCCGTTAGGCTATGTGTTGGATGAATACCATGTATTAGCGGCAGCCTTCCTGGTGAGCCAGGGGTTCGAGACTTAGCCACCTAGCTGCCCAGCTACCAATGCCTGGGCACACTGTCGCTGTTCATTGCATTGTCCTGGGGAGGTATACGCTGTTGTTGACTATAGCCCACTGTGGGCACCGACTTATTTTAAACTTCTTGTAACGCAGATTCTATGACTGCACACTCTAAGAAAAAATAAAATAAATAAAAAAATAAAAAGACGCTTCGCGGAGGAGGACATCCAACCGCTGTATCAATCAATGCCAAGCCGAGTAATTGTTTGGGTAAGGACCAACGCGTTATTAACTTGCTCAGTTCTGAAGCTCTTTCATTTGAATGAGTCTTCAATTTTTTTTGAAATTCTGATCACTTGTTTGTCAGTACATGTACATCACATCTATAGAGTTCCATCCCGTTCGCATAATCTCTTCATGGTACGTCTTTTTTTTCCTTAGAGTGTGACCAAGGGCTTGTGTTAGGCTGGAATGGCTGCTTGTAACACTTATATTAAATCGATATCAAGTAACCCATAAAATGGTGCAATATGGCAGAAGACCTACTGTGACGGTGGCGACAGTGAGCGATCGCCTGTGTAATGTCACTGATAAGAAATGTTCCTTTATTAGACTCGGATGACAGTGGCCACAAAGTGCTTCCTTGCGACCGCAGGGGGAGTCAAGAGGCGGTGGTGACAGTGAGCGATCGCCTATGTAACGTCGCTGACAATAAATTTCTTGTTATTAGAGTCTGGTGGCGGCGGTCACTGTTATCAAGTGTCAAGTACGGTATGTTGTGTTACCTCATCTGTAAGAGTAATAGTGCTGTGTCAAGAATAACAACGGAAATTCTTGCTCTTTACTGAAAAGTAGTTACTAATTTTACTATAATTCTCGTCGTTAGAGCACCACGTCATAAATGAAGTCACCTCTGTACGTCATCTTCTCCAGCGAGAAGGGACCCTTTACAAGAAGACAGAACGGAGAACTGGAACATTTATGAGATGTGCCTGATGTTGTAGATCTCCAATGACAACACTCACGTCTACGGTCAATCTGTAACAACCAGCTAACAGGGCACGTCTCATTCAGAGTGGACGTGTTCTATGCTTACCACTGACATTACGGCACAAAAAGCGGTGCGGAAAACCCGGATCAAACCACGAACGTTTAGTTTGGATACTAAATTTGGATAAACGATAGAAGACTTTCGTCTGTAACAGAGGGCCAGGAATTCAAAATAACATATACGCCTCCTTCTCAATTAGAGATATTGTCCTGGAGGCAAAAACCTCGTGGGTCACCTAACACGAGGACTTCTCGGCAATCAAATTCATTGCATAGATGGTGGAAAGAGCGCCCCAGACTTACAAACCCAGAAGAATGTTTACCATCCAGTACTCCAAATATGCGTTACGACTTCTCAGAAGATACAATAAAAATAATTCACGTTACGGCATTTACTATACGACCTAGACATTTTTACTAGAGACTAATTTTTACAACCTGGTGAATCCTTCGCTTCATACATAACATTCGTCACAAAGACAAACATACTGGAGAATTAGCAGCAGTCGAACTCGCAAACGCTGTATTTACTGGCTGAGGAAAGTCCAGCAACATAATCACACGAGTGAAATGCCCTGAATAATATTAGTACGCAACCTGACTGCAGAGAATAACAACAAAGAATGAAAGGAAATTTCCGTTAGCATAGTTAATTAATTAAGTCCCCAGCAACTATAAGAGCTACGAAACAACAAAGCATAAATGTAACTGTTCTGTGTGTGGAAGTGTGATTCAACGTACACATCTGGCACGGTTCTTCCACGATAAGACAAGATATTTTAAACACCCTTTTACACTAAAGTAATTTTTAAAAAAAACAGAAATACTATAATTGCATACAGAAACCAGGTAGATGTCGTGTTTCTTGACTTCCGCAAGGCGTTTGACACAGTTCCCCACAGTCGTTTAATGAACAAAGTAAGGGCATACGGACTATCAGATCAATTGTGTGATTGGATTGAGGAGTTCCTAGATAACAGAACGCAGCACGTCATTCTCAATGGAGAGAAGTCTTCCGAAGTAAGAGTGATTTCAGGTGTGCCGCAGGGGAGTGTCATAGGACCGTTGCTATTCACAATATACATAAATGACCTGGTGGATGACATCGGAAGTTCACTGAGGCTTTTTGCAGATGAAGCTGTGGTGTATCGAGAGGTTGCAACAATGGAAAATTGTACTGAAATGCAGGAGGATCTGCAGCGAATTGACGCATGGTGCACGGAATGGCAATTGAATCTCAATGTAGCGAAGTGTAATGTGATGCGAATACATAGAAAGATAGGTCCCTTATCATTTAGCTACAAAATAGCAGGTCAGCAACTGGAAGCAGTTAATTCCATAAATTATCTAGGAGTACTTATTAGGAGTGATTTAAAATGGAATGATCATATAAAGTTGATCGTCGGTAAAGCAGATGCCAGACTGAGATTCATTGGAAGAATCCTAAGGAAATGCAATCCGACAACAAAGGAAGTAGGTTACAGTACGCTTGTTCGCCCAATGCTTGAATACTGCTCAGCAGTGTGGAATCCGCACCAGGTAGGGTTGATAGAACAGATAGAGAAGATCCAACGGAGAGCAGCGCGCTTCGTTACAGGATCATTTAGTAATCGCGAAAGCGTTACGGAGATGATAGATAAACTCCAGTGGAAGACTCTGCAGGAGAGACGCTCAGTAGCTCGGTACGGGCTTTTGTTAAAGTTTCGAGAACATACCTTCACCGAAGAGTCAAGCAGTATATTGCTCCCTCCTACGTATATCTCGCGAAGAGACCATGAGGATAAAATCAGAGAGATTAGAGCCCACACAGAAGCATACCGACAATCCTTCTTTCCACGTACAATACGAGACTGGAATAGAAGGGAGAACCGATAGAGGTACTCAGGGTACCCTCCGCCACACACCGTCAGGTGGCTTGCGGAGTACGGATGTAGATGTAGATGTAGAATTACAGTCTAATACAAAAACACGAGCTAGATGGTTTGTTGACTGAACCTGTGACCAAGAGGCATTGTTACATAGGAGATTAAACATAAAAAAATTTCTTTACCTTCATGTATATTGACGAAAAAAATACACTCTGATCATTACAACATCCCCAATCGAATAACATATGGTGTCTTGCCCAACAGAACAACTAGTACTCTATCGACGTCTCAACAGGCACAGATGACGCCTACGTCAGAACTACTACTACTATCAGCACTTCTCAGCGGCAACTGCCAGTAGAGGCGGCTGAATAATACTCTTTGGCGCAATCTCTGGCGCTGTGACTCAGTGTAGACACCTTTCAGTACTCCTTCAACAACATTTTGATATTAACGATCTTGGTGTCCGAACTGTGTTATCTGAACTTCGAAAATAATTTTGGATGCTTAAAAGTCGTCAAAGCAATAAGCGGTTCCTGAATACATTTTTACCACGCAAGACCATGAAGACTCCAAGACGACAGCAAACTGAAGATGCCCCACCTGCTGATCGAATGGGACCATCCGAACCTTTTACTGTCACTAGCGTAGACTTCGTAGGTCGTCTCTCTGTCAAGAAAGACATAACCATGGTGATGGCCTATACAGAGTGTTACGAAAAGGTACGGCCAAACTTTCGGGAAACATTCCTCAAGCACAAAGAAAAAATTAGTGTTATGTGGACATGTGTCCGGAAACGCTCACTTTCCATGTTAGAGCTCATTTTATTACTTCTCTTCAAATCACATTAATCATGGAATGGAAACACACAGCAACAGAACGTACCAGCGTGACTTCAAACACTTTGTTAGAGGAAATGTTCAAAATGTCCTCCGTTAGCGGAGCATCCACCCTCCGTTGCATGGAATCCCTGATGCGCTGATGCAGTCCTGGAGAATGGCGTATTGTATCATAGCCATCCGCAATACGAGCACGAACGGTCTCTACATTTGATACCGGGGTTGCGTAGACAAGAGCTTTCAAATGCCCCCATAAATGTAAGTAAAGAGGGTTGAGGTCAGGAGAGCGTGGAGGCCATGGAATTGATCCGCCTCCATCGGTCACCGAACCTGTTGTTGGGAAGCGTACGACCACTTCGACTGAAATGTGCAGGAGCTCCATCGTGCATGAACCACATGTTATGTCGTATTTGTAAAGGCACATGTTCTAGCAGCACAGGTAAAGTATCCCGTATGAAATCATGATAAAGTGCTCCATTGAGCGTACATACTGCCGAAACTAAAATGAGCTCTAACATGGAAATTAAGCGTTTCCGGACACATGTCCACATAACATCTTTTCCTTATTTGTGTGTGAGGAATGTTTCCTGAAAGTTTGGCCGTATCTTTTTGTAACACCCTTGACCTGAATAACAACACACGCAGCATATGTAGAATTCTTCTCCAATACGAACACCGACTTATTTTTTATGGCCTTACAGAGATTTGTTAGTAGAAGTGGATTGCCTCACACCATCTATACCGACAACGCAAAGAACTTTCACACCGCCAACACAGAATTGTCTGACGTATGGACTTCGCTGACCACCACGGAGACCCATCGCTGCCAAAATCGGAATCACTTTTACGTCATCGCCTCACAAGAGCCTTGGTGTCACTCTCTCAAGTGATTCTTACAGGGACGGTCAAGATTAACTGCAGAACACGGCTACGTCATCTCGGTCAGCATCGAAGCCGCTGTAAATTCGGGGCCTAACTCTTCTGTAGCTGTCACAGAAGTTCTTGACACCGGGGCACTTTCTCGTCGGTGACGGACTTTTGAAGGTGTCCACTGGCCCCGAACTTAGTGTTATGTACCGCGCTGAGTGGCCGCGTGGTTAGAGGCGCCATGTATTGGACAGCGCGGCCCCTACCGCCGGAGGTTCGAGTCCTCCCTCGGGCACGTCTGTATGTGTTGTTCTTAGCATAAATTAGTTTAAGTTAGTTTGAGTAGTGTATAAGTCCAGGGAGCGATGACCTCAGCACTTTGGTCCCTCATGAATTCACACACACTGTTACTGTCACACTATCTGAGCAAAGAATTCAAACTATCTCAGAAACTAACACACGACTTCTGCAAAAGATGGGCTAAGGAATATCTTATGGGGCTTAGGAGCTTTCACGAAGTTAGGGGCACGTTTGCAAGACTTATCGATTTCTTACCTGGCTTCGGTTCAAGACGGTGGACGTCCAAGATCTGTCTGGAGGAAAGGGAAAATAGAAAGGTATATAGAGGGAAGATGCAATGAAATACAGTCTGTGATTCTGCGCGCCTCAGAAGGAAAACAGATAGAACGGTCGGTTCAACTGGTGAAGCATCTGGAGGCTGACCAGAGTGGGGATGATGTTGGTAGTGGCTATAGACAAAAACAGTTACATCTTTGATAATTTTGATGTAACGTTGGTATCTGTGATCTGACCTATTGAAAACTCCGTGTAAAGCAAGTTCTATGATTGTTAAATAAAGAGTTGTGCTGTACTGAAACCACTGCTTACTACTGACGTCGCGAAAATTACAAGGGGCAGTCAAATGAAAATGAGACATATGCAAAATAGTAAGCAAACTATTTACTATTTCAGAAGTAACCGGCGTAACTGTTTTTTTGGCTGTGATGCAAGACGATTAGTGCCTTCATGGAAAAATGCGTGCGGTTGTCTACGGAATCATGATTGTACTCAGGCGTGTAGCTCTTTGTTTGAAGCCAATTGGAGGCCACGCATGTCTTTTCTTAGGGCAGCAAAAATATATAAATCGCTTGGTAAGAGATCGGGATGATATGAATGTTGAGAGGTGGCATGAGCCCCCTCTCATATTTCTATCTTACTCTGAGTAATTCGGTTTCCCTCTCTAATTGCATGTGGTGAAAAGTCGGTATTCCTTCACACGCGGACTTCCCACGCAGCGTCTCTCGTCACCCGGGTGGTCTGGTGACAGGCGGGTTCTGTTGACCTTGAAAGGGTTAAGCCGACGGGTGTGAAGGAGTCGAGTGGATGCTTTCCAGACGCCGACATTATCATAGGAGCCGAGGCGACACGCCCACAGGGGCCTGACGGAGTGGCTGGGCTAGAGATTCCGTTACTTCCCAGAAACTTAGTGAAAACACTTTCTGGCGGGCTACCAGCGAGGCGTGGGAATGACTTGTGTTCCCAGGCAGTCTTGGTGGGCAAATTCCCGCGTTTCCTGCAAAATCGTAACTGTGATAGGCTTGCTCAGGGCATAGCTCCGTGACGTAGCAAAATCGGCGCAGAAATTGGCGCCAAGAATCTCCATTGGTGGAATGGTAGTGCTTCGGCAATATAGCGGAATTTTCCGCCGGTTTTCGAGTTGCTGATTGGAACGTGTAACCACGGCCTCTGTCTTGGGGGCGGGAATGTTCTGTGTTCGGTTTGTACACGTGCTCTTGAGAGAGTCGGCTCTCGCCTTTCAGTCGGAGTAGGTTACAAGACTGAGCTCTCGCTGCTTGGACAGTCTGCCTTCCGTTGGCTGTGTAATATGCTTTCATTTAATTGTAACTGTTTGACGAAGTTGCTGAAGTTTCGACTTCAACGAAACTTTCCGAGTACAGTTGGCAATTGAGCGTTCTGCGTACAAGCGGCCTATGTTGTCCGTCTTGAGCAGTTTTGGCTAAAGTTGACTGTATCGGAGTTACTGTGTGACTTCGCTTGTTAAAATCAATCACTGTAGCGCCAGTGATTGTGTGGTGAGCCTTTTTCGTCGCCCTCAGAGTCGCATTTGTGTTGCTAGGAAGTCTTTAGCCTGGAACAACCAGACCAGGATAATTTGTTTCGGGCTATACTCGCGACATTACCATCACCACGACGGGACATCGCAGCAACCAGCCATCGCCTCCCGTATACCAGATCGTGTCCTTGCAGTTACGAAGGCAGCTTGGTAATGTATGTCCGCAGCACCGGCACATTAGGGCATTTTACTAGATGATAATCAGATCTCAGCAGAGCGCGCCCGTTCGTCTTTTCTAACTTTGTTCTGTCTTGTTTGTTCATTGTCTGAGTTCTCACTAATGTAGCAGCAATTAATGTTGGGTTGTCTGTGTGTTTCTTTTAAGATTTGAGTTGCAAGGAATTGGCTCCACATACCACTTCGTCATAAAGGTCACAATCTAGTTTATGGACTACTTCACCTTCACAGCGTTTATTTGAGTACCCAATTTGATCCAATTTGATGTATTGTAAATGTTTCATATGTTTTGTTTATTATTTTGAGTTTAGTCATAATAAATCAAATTATTATTTTGGACAGAACTTTCATTCTGTTAATCGGTAGAGCAACCCCTTCATTTTTCACTACGTTAATGAAACTTTCCTTTATTTAATTAATTTCTATCAAATTAAATTATTGCAGGTGCCATACTCTTTTCTACTCCACTTGCACGGTCGACTACAGTCAGTTCGCGTTTCTTCTTAAGCCATGTGCAACAGCAAAAGTCGGAGGGGGAGCTTAGAGCATCATTTACATATGAAGATTCAAGAAGAATTTAGTGTTAAATACACTGCGAGCCCCGGCACCTCGCAATGTTGTGTAAGGGATTCCCAGAGAAAATTCTTCAGCGTAGTCCAAACAGCATCATTCTGTTGCAGGATAATGCCTACGCACATGTTAACAAGGTTGTTTCGAGTACGCTACAGACGTTTCGTTGAGAAGCCCTTAGGCATCTATACCGTTCCCCATGCGATTTCCATATTTCTGGCGCCTTGAAAAAATATGTTTGTAGCCGGCGGTTTGCTTCGAAGGAAGAGGTGCACCTCTGGGTACAATTACGACTCCGTAGGCAAACGCAGACAATTTTCCATGAAGGCATTGACCGTATTGCCTCAAAGTGGGGTGTATGTATTAATCTGTCTCGTTTGATTTGGTCGCCATCTACCCTTCGGATAGCCATTGGCAAATCAGGTACGAAGGGAAGTGGGCACCGTAAAACTTGTCCACCGGTAGACTGAGAAAGGGAGAGGAGGGGCTCTCATCCGAGATGTAAAGGAAACTACCATTAGGCACTGATTTGCACTTTCATGGATCATTCGTCAGAGGCGTAGTAACGATAATAGAGGGAGAGGGGGGGTTCAAGATACTAAGTATAGGCTGGAGAGTCATGTTATTAAAACATGTGGTAGGTTCGGGAATTTGTGTGGTACTATTCTACATATTTTCCCCGAAAATTACTCTGATTACTTAGATCTTCTATTGGCGAATCATCATAGATTTCTTCGTGATGAATTAGTCCTGAACTTAAGGACTAGGTCAACGTGGATTATGCGACAGTAACAAGGAGCCAGTGTGTCAAAAGGAATGTTTGGAAAAAATATTTATGCTTAGCAAATTCCAAGAAACAGATTCTAGATTACCTGAGCAGCCAACACCGAGCATTAATGTTTGGGGCCCGAAGCGTGGAAGATCAGTGTGAAAAACTCATTGTGTTGCGTAAAACGATTTAAAATAGAAAATAGTCGAGTCAGAACATAAGTACAAAACCGAAGAGCGGTTCGTCCCATATTTAAACGAACCAAAGATTTGTTCACAAACTGAGTTTAAGAAGAGGAATGCGAGAAGCGTACACTAAATTCAAAACTAGTGTCTTATGTAGTGAACTGACGAAGAGCTGTAAGTAGTTTAGTCAACAGAATAGTCACCTATCCAGTCAGTTATTGACCACAGTGAAACGGGTAGTGACAGAGAGGACCAAAATACTGAATTCTTTTTTCTAAAACTGATACACTATGACACTTCCTTGCTATCTTCTGCACGCACTGAAATAATACATAAAATGAGAACTGCTCGAACTGGAAATAAACTACAACCCTCACACTAGAACTGATTCGTTCTCTGCAGACCATGGGCCGGCCGGTGTGGCCGTGCGGTTCTAGGCGCTTCAGTCTGGAACCGCGTGACCGCTACGTTCGCAGGTTCGAATCCTGCCTCGGGCATGGGTGTGTGTGATGTCCTTAGGTTAGTTATGTTTAAGTAGCTCTAAGTTCTAGGGGACTGATGACCATAGATGTTAAGTCCCATAGTGCTCAGAGGCATTATACAGACCATGTAAAAGAAGTTGTTACCCTCTGTGCACCAATAGGTCGCAGGTCGTTGAAGCAAAGACGATTTCCAAACAATTTAAAAATAGCATTGGTCATACCATATTTTCAGGAGGATGACCGTAGTCCATATCGACGTCGTGACATCGGTCTATGGGGATCATCATGAGTTCGACAATCACTTCTCGAGTGAAACCGCTGTCACTCTACTCGATCATGAGAGCCTAATTTAGTAGACAGCGGCACCCAAGTTGATTCTGCCTTTTTTGCCTTTTGGAACTCATTCGATACCGTTGTTCGTGGTGCCACACAGTGAAGAAAACACATGCTTACGGAATATCGAACTCGCATTGTCCTCCGTGAAGAATCCGTCAGATCCGAAAGTAATTTTGGGCATGTAATTAGGACGTATTGAAGAACCAGTTCCATTCACGGTATACACGGTGGTCCATTGATAGTGACAGGGCCAAATATCTCACGAAATAAGGATCAAACGAAAAAAACTGCAAAGAACGAAACTCGTCTACCTTGAAGGGGGAAACCAGATGGCCCTGTGGTTGGCCCGCTAGATGGTGCTGCCATAGGTCAAACGGATATCAACTGCTTCTTTTTAAACAGGCACCCCCGTTTTTTATTAGATATTCGTGCAGTACGTAAATAATTATGAATGTTTTAGTTTGACCACTTTTTTTGCTTCGTGATAGATGGCGCTGTAATAGTCACAAACGTATAAGTACGTGGTATCACGTAACATTCCGCCAGTGCGGATGTATTTGCTTCGTGATACATTACCCGTGTTAAAATTGACCGTTTACCAATTGCGGAAAAGGTCGATATCGTGTGGATATATGGCTATTGTGATCAAAATGTCCAACGGGCGTGTGCTATGTATGCTGCTCAGCATCCTGGACGACATCGTACAGGTGTCCGGACCGTTCGTCGGATAGTTACGTTATTTAAGGAAAGAGGAAGTGTTCGGGCACGTGTGGAACGTCACCACGACCTGCAACAAATGATGATGCCCTAGTAGGTGTTTTAGCTGCTGTCGCGGCTAATCCGAACATCAGTAGCAGACAAATTGTGCGAGAATCGGGAATCTCAAAAATGTCGGTGTTTAGAATGCTACATCAACATCGAATGCACCCGTACCATATTTCTATGCACCAGGAATTGCATGGCGACGACTTTGACCGAGGTGTACAGTTCTGTCACTGGGCACATGACAGATTATTGGCATGCGTTCTATTTAGCGACGAAGCGTCATTCACCATAAGCGGTGACGAAAACCGGCATAATATGCACTATTGGGCAACGGAAAATCCACGATGGCTGCGACAAGTGGAACATCAGCGACCTTGGCGGGTTAATGTATGGTGCGGCATTATGGGGGAAAGACAATTGGCCCCATTTCATCGATGACAATCTAAATGGTGCATTTTATGCTAATTTCTAGCGATGTTACTACTAGATGTTTCACTGCATGACAGAAGGGCGATGTACTCCCAACATGATGGTTGTCCGGCACATAGCTCACGTGCGGTTGTTGTTGTTGTGGTCTTCAGTCCTGAGACTGGTTTGATGCAGTTCTCTATGCTACTCTATCCTGTGCAAGCTTCTTCATCTCCCAGTACTTACTGCAACCTACATCCTTCTGAATCTGCTTAGTATATTTATCTCTTAGTCTCCCTCTACGATTTTTACCCTCCACGCTGCCCTCCAATGCTAAATTTGTGATCCCTTGATGCCTCAAAACATGTCCTACCAACCGGTCCCTTCTTTTTGTCAAGTTGTGCCACAAACTCCTCTTCTCCCGAATTCTATTCAATACCTCCTCATTAGTTATGTGATCTACCCATCTAATCTTCAGCATTCTTCTGTAGCACCACATTTCGAAAGCTTCTATTCTCTTCTTGTCCAAACTACACTCCTGGAAATTGAAATAAGAACACCGTGAATTCATTGTCCCAGGAAGGGGAAACTTTATTGACAAATTCCTGGGGTCAGATACATCACATGATCACACTGACAGAACCACATGCACACAGACACAGGCAACAGAGCATGCACAATGTCGGCACTAGTACAGTGTATATCCACCTTTCGCAACAATGCAGGCTGCTATTCTCCCATGGAGACGATCGTAGAGATGCTGGATGTAGTCCTGTGGAACGGCTTGCCATGCCATTTCCACTTGGCGCCTCAGTTGGACCAGTGTTCGTGCTGGACGTGCAGACCGCGTGAGACGAAGCTTCATCCAGTCCCAAACATGCTCAATGGGGGACAGATCCGGAGATCTTGCTGGCCAGGGTAGTTGACTTACACCTTCTAGAGCACGTTGGGTGGCACGGGATACATGCGGACGTGCATTGTCCTGTTGGAACAGCAAGTTCCCTTGCCGGTCTAGGAATGGTAGAACGATGGGTTCGATGACGGTTTGGATGTACCGTGCACTATTCAGTGTCCCCTCGACGATCACCAGAGGTGTACTGCCAGTGTAGGAGATCGCTCCCCACACCATGATGCCGGGTGTTGGCCCTGTGTGCCTCGGTCGTATGCAGTCCTGATTGTGGCGTTCACCTGCATGGCGCCAAACACGCATACGACCATCATTGGCACCAAGGCAGAAGCGACTCTCATCGCTGAAGACGACACGTCTCCATTCGTCCCTCCATTCACGCCTGTCGCGACACCACTGGAGGCGGCTGCACGATGTTGGGGCGTGAGCGGAAGACGGCCTAACGGTGTGCGGGACCGTAGCCCAGCTTCATGGAGACGGTTACGAATGGTCCTCGCCGATACCGCAGGAGCAACAGTGTCCCCAATTTTCTGGCACTGCGTAGGGTCCTACGGTCTTGGCGTGCATCCGTGCGTCGCTACGGTCCGGTCCCAGGTCGACGGGCACGTGCACCTTCCGCCGACCACTGGCGACAACATCGATGTACTGTGGAGACCTCACGCCCCACGTGTTGAGCATTTCGGCGGTACGTCCACCCGGCCTCCCGCATGCCCACTATACGCCCTCGCCCGAAGTCCGTCTACTGCACATACGGTTCACGTCCACGCTGTCGCGGCATGCTACCAGTGTTAAAGACTGCGATGGAGCTCCGTATGCCACGGCAAACTGGCTGACACTGACGGCGGCGGTGTACAAATGCTGCGCAGCTAGCGCCATTCGACGGCCAACACCGCGGTTCCTGGTGTGTCCGCTGTGCCGTGCGTGTGATCATTGCTTGTACAGCCCTCTCGCAGTGTGCGGAGCAAGTATGGTGGGTCTGACACACCGGTGTCAATGTGTTCTTTTTTACATTTCCAGGAGTGTAGTTATCGTCCATGTTTCACTTCCATACAAGGATACACTCCATACAAATACGTTCAGAAACGACTTCCTGAGACTTAAATCTATAATCGATGTTAACAAATTTCTCTTCTTTAGAAACGATTTCCTTGCCATTGCCAGTCTACATTTTATATCCTCTCTACTTCGGCCGTCATGAGTTATTTTACTCCCTAAATAGCAAAACTCCTTTACTGCTTTAAGTGTCTCATTTCCTAATCTAATTCCCTCAGCATCACCCGATTTAATTTGACTACATTGCATTATACTCGTTTTGCTTTTGTTGATGTTCATCTTATATCCTCCTTTCAAGACGCTGTCCATTCCGTTCAACTGCTCTTCCAAGTCCTTTGCTGTCTCTGACAGAATTACAATGTCATCGGCGAACCTCAAAGTTTTTATTTCTTCTCCATGAATTTTAATACCTACTCCGAATTTTTCTTTTGTTTCCTTTACTGCTTGTTCAACATAAAGATTGAATAACATCGCGGAGAGGCTACAACCCTGTCTCACTCCCTTCCCAACCACTGCTTCCCTTTCATGCCCCTCGACTCTTTTAACTGCCATCTAGTTTCTGTAAAAATTGTAAATAGCCTCACGCTCCCTGTATTTTACCACTGCCACCTTCAGAATTTGAAGGAGGGTATTCCAGTTAACATTGTCAAAAGCTTTCTGTAAGTCTACAAATGCTAGAAACGTAGGTTTGCCTTTCCTTAATCTTTCTTCTAAGATAAGTCGTAAGGTTAGTATTGCCTCACGTGTTCCAGTATTTCTACGGAATCCAAACTGGTCTTCTCCGAGGTCCGCTTTTACCAGTTTTTCCATTCGTCTGTAAAGAATTCGCGTTAGTATTTTGCAGCTGTGACTTATTAAACTGATAGTTCGGTAATTTTCACATCTGTCAACACCTGCTTCTTTGGGATTGGAATTATTATATTCTTCCTGAAGTCTGAGGGTATTTCGCCTGTCTCATACATCTTAGTCACCAGATGGTAGAGTTTTGTCATGACTGGCTCTCCCAAGGCCGTCAGTAGTTCTAATGGATTGTCGTCTACTGCCGGGGCCTTGTTTCGACTCAGGACTTTCAGTATCCGGTCAAACTCTTCACGCAGTATCTTATCTCCCATTTCGTCTTCATCTACATGCTCTTCCATTTCCATAATATTGTCCTCAAGTACATCGCCCATGTATAAATCCTCTATATACTCCTTCCACCTTTCCGCCTTTCCTTCTTTTCTTAGAACTGGGTTTCCAGTTGAGCTCTTGATATTCATATAAGTGGTTCTCTTCTCTCCAAAGGTTTCTTTAATTTTCCTGTAGGCTGTATCTATCTTACCCCTAGTGAGGTAAGCCTCTACATCCTTACATTTTTCCTCTAGCCATCCATTGCTTAGCCATTTTGCGCTTCCTGTAGATCTCATTTTTGAGACGTTTGTATTCCTTTTTGCCTGTTTCATTTACTGCATTTTTGTATTTTCTCCTTTCATCAATTAAATGCAGTATCCCTTCTGTTACCCAAGGATTTCTACTATCCCTCGTCTATTTACCTACTTGATCCTCTGCTGTCTTCCCTATTTCATTCCTCAGAGCTACCCATTCTTCTTCTATTGTATTTCTTTCCCCCATTCCTGTCAATTGTTCCCTTATGCTGTCCCTGAAACTCTGTACAACCTCTGGTTCTTTCAGTCTATCCAGGTCCCATCTCCTTAATTTAGCACCTTTTTCTAGTATTTTCATTCTTAATCTACAGTTCATAACCAATAGATTGTGGTCAGAGTCCACATTTGCCCCTGGAAATGTCTTACAATTTAAAACTTGATTCTTCAATCTCTCTCTTACCATTATGTAATCTATCTGATACCTTTTAGTATCTCCAGGATTCTTCCATGTATACAACCTTCTTTTATGATTCATGAACCAAGTATTAGCTATAATTAAGTTATGCTCTGTGCAAAATTCTGCCAGACGGCTTCCTCTTTCATTTCTTCCCCCCAATCCATATTCACCTACTACATTTCCTTCTGTCCCTTTTCCTACTGACGAATTCCAGTCACCCATGACTATTAAATTTTCGTCTCCCTTCACTACCTGAATAATTTCTTTTATCTCATCATACATTTCATCAATTTCTTCATCATCTTCAGAGCTAGTTGGCATATAAACTTGTACTACTGTAGTAGGTGTGGGCTTCGTATCTATTTTGGCCACAATAATGGGTTCACTAGGCTGTATGTAGTAGGTTACCCGCATTTCAGTTTTCCTATTCATTATTAAACCTACTCCTGCATTACCCCTATTTGATTTTGTGTCTATAACCCTGTAGTCACCTGACCAGATGTCTTGTTCCTCCTGCCACCGAACTTCACTAATTCCCACTATATCTAACTTTGACGTATCCATTTCCCTTTTTAAATTTTCTAACCTACCTGCCCGATTAAGGGATCTGACATTCCACGCTCCGATCCGTAGAACGCCAGTTTTCTTTCTCCTGATAACGACGTCCTCTTGAGTAGTCCTCGCCCGAGGATCCGAATGGGGGACTATTTTACCTCCGGAATGTTTTACCCAAGAGGACACCATCATCATTTAATCCTACAGTAAAGCTGCATGCCCTCGGAAAAAATTACTGCTTTAGTTTCCCCTTGCTTTCAGCCGTTCGCAGTACCAGCACAGCAAGGCCGTTTTGGTTGTTACAAGGCCAGATCAGTCAATCATCCAGACTGTTGCCCCTGCAACTACTGAAAAGGCTGCTGCCCCATTTCAGGAACCACACGTTTGTCTGGCCTCTCAACAGATACCCCTCCATTGTGGTTGCACCTACGGTACGGCCATCTGTATCGCTGAGGCACGCAACGGCAAGGTCCATGGTTCAGGGGGGGTTGAAGCGGTATTGAAAAGCATATTTCACGACAGGTGGATTGGTCGTCGAAGCACCATACCACGGCCCGCACGTTCTCCGGATCTGACGTCCCCGGATTTCTTTCTGTGGGGAAAGTTGAAGGATATTTGCTGTCGCGATCCACCGACAACGCCTGACAGCATGCGTCAGCGCATTGTCAATGCATGTGCGAACATTATGGAAGGCGAACTACTCGCTGTTGAGAGGAATGTCGTTACACGTATTGCCAAATGCATTGAAGTTGACGGACATCATTTTGAGCATTTATTGCATTAATGTGGTATTTACAGGTAATCACGCTGTAACAGCATGCGTTCTCTGTATACGTACACCTTCTGATCAAAAGTATCGGGACACCTTTATGAACGGGGAATTGACCATTAGATATCAACGAAATGTGGACCCGTCAGTGTAAAGGGAGGCGGAGAGGACTGTGTTGTCAGTAGAATGGATTGGTCACGAAAGCTCGGTGACTTCCAACGTGGACTAATAGTCTGTAGCAAAACTTTTAACGCTGCCCAAGTCGACTGTTGGTGATGTGATTGTGAAGCGGAA
Source organism: Schistocerca gregaria (assembly GCF_023897955.1). Taxonomy (NCBI): domain Eukaryota; kingdom Metazoa; phylum Arthropoda; class Insecta; order Orthoptera; family Acrididae; genus Schistocerca; species Schistocerca gregaria. Next base: position 1,044,548,871 of record NC_064920.1, on the reverse strand, counting down.
GCGCGAAGGAACACCCGCAATTAAACCAAGAGCAGTCAGATCTCATGTACCACCCTCCAAAAGGCTCGACGTAAAATTTTTTATAAAAACAGTGGAAGTATTCACTCGTGAGTTCCACTGAGCTAGCAGCAACCGAGCTTGCACAGTGACTGTGGTTACGGAATTGAAAAGAATGGGGTTCAATGCTCCTGATAAGACGCACAGTGCCAAGTGACGCTTCAGACGATGTAATGAGGGATGCTCCTGGAAAGTGGGTGATTGGAAACGAGTGTTTTCGTCTGCTGTATCATGCTATATCCTGTGGCAATGCGATGGAAGGTTTTGGGTTTGTTGAACGCCTCTAGAATGTTACCAGCCATTGTGTTTAGTGCCAACAGTCAAGTCCCGGGGAGGTAGTAATTACTGAATGGGGGTGTTTTTCATGGTTCCCATATCGACTTTAAAAAGACGCTAAATTCGGAAAGATATGAACACGTATTACAGCACTGTGTACCGTGTACCACAGATAAACATTTCGGAGACGATGATTCTGCGAGTACATCTACATCTACGTGATTACTCTGCTATTCACAATAAAGTGCCTGGCCGAGGGTTCAATGAACCACCTTCAAGCTGTCTCTCTACCGTTCCACTGTCGAACGGCACGCGGGAAAAACGAGCACGTAAATTTTTCCGTGTGAGCCCTGATTTCTCTTATTATATTGTGATGATCACTTCTCCCTGTGTAGGTGGGTGGCAACAAAATGTTTTCGCATTCGGGAAGAGAAAACTGGTGATTGAAATTTCATGAGAAGATCCCGTCGCAACGAAAATCGCCTTTGTTTTAATGATTGCCACTCCAACTCACGTATGATGTCTGTAACACTGTCTCTCCTATTTCGCGATAATACAAAACGAGCCGCCATTGTTTGTACGTTTTTGATGTCATCCGTCAGCCCCACCTGATGCGGGTCCCATACTGCACAGCAATACTCCAGAATAGGGCGGACAAGCGTGGTTAAACCTGTCCCTTTAGTAGAACAGTTGCACCTTCTAAGTGTCCTGTCCATAACATTATCTATGTGATCGATCCAATTTACGTACTTTCTGATTGTAATCCCTAAGTATTTGGTTGAATTTACAGACTTCAGATTTGTGTGACTTATAGTGTAATCGAAATTTAGCGGATTTCTTTTAGTAGTCATGTGAATAACGTCACACTTTTCTTTATTCAGAGTCAGCTGCCACTTTTCGGACCATACAGATATCTTATCTAAATCATTTTTCAAGTCGTTTTGATCATCTGATGACTTTACAAGACGGTAAATGACAGCATCATCTGCAAAAATTCTAAGACGGCTACTCAGATTGTCTCCTACGTCGTTAATATAGATAATGAACGATAGAGTGTCAATAACACTTCCTTGGGAAACGCCGGATATTACTTCTGTTTTACTCGATGACTTTCGTCTATTACTACGAACAGTGACCTTTCTGACCAGAAATCACGAATGCAGTCGCACAACTGAGGCGATATTCCATAGGCACGCAGTTTGGTTAGAAGACGCTTGTGTGGAACTGTGTCGAAAGCCTTCTGGAAATCTAAATATATGGAATCAATTTGACATCTCCTGTTAGTAGCACTCATTACTTCATGAGTATAAAGAGCTACTTGTGTTTCGGTAGAACGTTATTTGCTGAATCCGTGCTGACTTCGTGTCAATAAACCGCTTACTTCCAGATACTTCATAATGTTCGAATACAGTATATGTTCCAAAACCCTACTGCAAATCGACGTTAGTGATATAGGCCTGTAATTCAGCGGATTAGTCCTACTTGCCTTTTTGGGTATTGGTGTGACTTGATCAATTTTCCAGTCTTTAGGTCCGGTTCTTTCTGTGAGCCAGTGTTAGTATATAATTGCTAAATATGGACATCATGACAATGCATTCCTTTATAAAGGAACGTCTGTGAGCCAATAGTTGGTGGACAACGTTAAATTGGAAATGGACTGGCCTGTTCAGGGTCCTGACTTGAAGCCACTGGAGCATCTTTGGAATAAGTTATAACATCGACTTCGTTCCAGTCCAGTGCGTCCAGCATCAGTAACATCTCTGGTTTTGGCTCTCAAGGTAGCATAGGGTGCCATTCCTCCACAAACGTTTAGACACCTCATTGAAAGTGTCCCCAGCAGGGTTGAAGCAATCATAAAGACTAATGTCGACTAGCAGGTGTCGGGGTACTTCTGATCAGGTAGTGTAGATGTCCTGGTGGGCAGCGTCTGGAGCTCCAAAGGTAGTTGTTATTTGCCTGTACCTTCCTTGAAGTGGATATTGCTAGTGTGTATCTTTCATAACTTTATTTTTGAACTGTTGTTCGTTTACACATTTAATCTTTATACATAATCCACATTGTTCTGCCACTTGTCGACGCCTGGGGAAGGATTTCTAATGGATAAGTTATTTTACTTTAATTTCCTCTTGTGACTATGAAATCAGTGGTCTCATTCCTGTCCTTATCCCATTTCCTTATTTAGCCTCACGCATAAAAACAAAGCATACCGTCTTTGGGTCAATTTGATTCGATGCTTGCCTTCTTTTCCTTCATACCGGGGAAAGAAAACTCATCGCGCGTTGTGTAATCTGTGTTGAACATTGGCTGTGACCGCCCCATCTATTAAAGTTTTGTTTTGAACTCAGTGTCCAGCGGGGATGTTAAGTTCTGGGAAGATACACTACTGTTCCAAACTTCGGTGAGAACAGGCGTTTCTGCCAGAACGTGGTTCTAAAGTGTAAATTCGTGATGAAATTTATAAGTTTGCTCATGTTCAAACCTGGCGGTGTCTGCGCCACCAGGAGTGGGGAGTGAATCACAATATTCTTTTTGTTTATCGCCAGTGTATTGTAATCACTTCGTGTGACGTTTTAGATCGAGCACGTGGATCTTGTGTTATCCATTTAGGCTACCACCGCATAGTCATATCAAGAATCCAGTGAAACCTCTGGCTCTGACTCTCTTCTTTGGTTTCGCTCTGCAATATTTTTAGATTCAATGTCGAGTGAGTCTGTACTTGTAAGACGTGGCCATGGGAGTTATAATAACGGTCATAGTTCAAGCTGCTAAACTATGCCATGGGTCGCCATTTTAAAGAATGCCTATTTTTCCCAATGTATGGTAGTTTATTCACGGCTTCATTGCATTCGGTCGGAGTTGATGATGAGACCGTTCGCCTTCTTTGTTTCTGTCTGTGTCGGTCCCTCTTGTGCACATGACCACTTTTCTGCCACAAGTCAAATCAAATACCCTGTGTGTGATGAGGCTATCGCGCAGTGATTACTCACAACCGGGTCCAATACGTAAGGGACGGCAGTTAGCAACTGCTGTTTGATATGTCTAACGAATGATACTCAATTTTTGTTATAAATCGTTACTTAATTGAACACGAAATTAATTGTCAGGTTACTCCAGATTCTTCTCCCTCACAGTGTATCCAACCGTTATCGATGATTTAGCAAAGAAAATGCGCACTGAGTGAAATTCATCACTGCACTGTTGTTCTGGGTGTTGGTGTTTTCCACTGCATGCTCCGTTCCTTTATCGCCCCGATATAAGAGAGAGATCTAAGGCATTGTGTCACAATTGAAACCACTCATGAGTCATCTCAACAACTGTACGTGCAGTGAACAGCTTAACCGCTCGTGTGTTGCACCACGACGGTGAAATCTTACTTTGAGTACTAGGCTAACCAAAATTCCCGATCACTTTACGTAAGCGCAGACGATGCGGAAAGTGTGTCTATAAAGAAATAGACCGCAAAAGTAGTAACCTTGTTTGAACCTGATATTTATAGCAAAATACAGGAAAATCTGCAGATCGTAGCCTTTTTGCAAGACTGGGTCGGCCGGTGTGGCCGAGCGGTTCTAGGCGCTGCGGTTTGGAACCGCGCGACCGCTACGGTCACAGGTTCGAATCCTGCCTCGGGCATGGATATGTGTGCTGTCCTTAGGTTAGTTAGGTTTAAGTAGTTCTAAGTTCTATGGGATTGATGACCTCAGATGTTAAGTCCCATAATACTCAGAGCAATTTGAACCATTTTTTGCAAGACTGGTAGTTGAAACTCGACACTACAATTGCGCATTAATGGTTGGAAAGACCAATTACGCGGCCTTGACATCAATTTCAATAACGTATGTGTGATGGCTAAGGAAAGTCCAAGAAGCGATTGAAAATTCCAAGAACGCATGTAACTTCCATACAGGATGTTTCCATAAGATCGCGCAAAAATTTAACAGGGCGTAGAGGACGCTTAAACAATTTGAGGTAGGGGACCTCGGGTCGTAGAAGCCAGCTTAAGGAGATATGGAAGTAAACTTGTCTACGGCTTTATGTAGCGTTACTGTTTTCCAGGTGATTTATAACTGCAAGGTAACGAGGGTGTCGAGCCTCATCTTCTACCTGGCCGTCTGAATGGCCACGGGTACTTGAGGTTCGTGCAAAGAATTCTGCCTGAGTTGTTGGAGAACGTAACATTGGATGTTCGTGAGATGAAGTGGATGCTACATGACTGACAGTACCCCGCCTCGCTTCAGTGCGGAAGTCCGAACCATCTCAAGCCTGTATTTCGTGGTCGCTGGATTGGAAGGAGAGGTCCTGCACCCCAGGGTCTGCGAGGTCACCTGACCTGAATCCCACTATTTCCTATGGGAATACCGAAAGTCACTTGTGTGTGAGACCCCAGTAGAGACGGACATGGAATTAATTGTCAGCATTGTAGCTACCTGTGGCGTGATTCTAAACACACCGGGGATATTTGTCAGGGTGCGTCAGAATCTTGTTCGCCAATGTCATGCTCGCATAGAGGTTGATGTGTATCAGTGTCAGAACAGTTTGTAAGATACAGCGCAAATAGTACGTTCATTGTGTCAGTAATGGTATTTCCGGTTAACCGTAACTAATGTAAATAAAAAAAGTACACAGTAATGTAACTTTATTCCTATTCTGTCCCCAAGCTGGCTTCTCCGACCCCAAGTTCGCTACCTCAAATTGTTCAGTGGAGTATCCTCTACGTCCCGTTAAATTCTTGCTCGCTCTTACGGAATCACTCTTCCAGCATCGTGGCTCACGCCATCAAGGAAGTGAATACGCGGCCGCGGCGTGCGAGCAATGCAAACAACGCCCTGGAAACCACGTCTGCGGACAATAATATTTTGGATAAGCATTCCCCCCCTCTCATGCTCTGCCCGTCCCGCTTGTAGCCAGTGATGCGGGGCCATCTGCAGCAGCGGGAGGAATTTTAACCAATAACACTTCTGCGGCATTCGTGCGGGAAATATCTCTTTCTAACCAGTGACGTTGACCCACCAATGGTAGCTACATAAGTTTTAGCCAATAACCCCCTTCTTCAGCATTAACGCAGTAAAACTTCTCTTACGATCCAATGACGATGGTCCATCAATAGTTGCCCAGGGGTTTTTACCCATGAATACCGCTTCTCTAGCAGAAGCGCGAGAAAACTCCCCTTTACTAGAGAAGGCGATACTGGTCTCTGACAGTGCCCAAACTACACCACAAGATCCTGAATAAAATCTCAGCAGAGGGATAGGGATTGTTTGAAGAAATACGACGCTACGTTGCTGCCCAAGAGACTTTAACTTCCGACCAAATATTATTAGATTAATCACAGGAATCAGTAAAAGCTATAAAATACGTCGCAATTTAAGGTGGGATGGCTACAACAAACAAATCCTAGAATGAGTAGATGCCAAACAAATTCAAAGGGAGAATACGAAGGAAATGTGATTCATCCACAGAGGAGGCAGCTAAAAAACTCACTGTCAATAAGTTCTTGAGCATTGCACATTAGTCTGGGAGTCTTGTAAGGTGGAATTGACACAAAGATTAAAAGCTCGTGTCATCACGAATGAACGTTGGAGTATCAGAGGGGCGTTCATCGACCTCCAGTGGCAGACGCTGAAGGAGACGAGTTTGAATCACGGAGAAGTTTACTGTCAAACTTCAGTGAAAACGCGATCGAAAAAGAGCCAAGCAACATATTCGATATTTGATACAGCAGCTTAGCGGCTGTCGTTATTCCAGCGAACCATTCTTACTAATTGCTTTGCCTTCCGAATTTGCAGTAGTCACCACATTTGTTCATTCTGAAAGTAAAAAAAAAAAATGGCGGAAGGTATTTAAATGAAAGACAACTATTAACGGATTTCTAAATACGAGGAGTGATTTTTAAGTAAGTACCGTTTTGCTAAGATATCTCAATAATTTTATTTTTACATGAAAGCCTGTACCTTAATCTACGCACTGAAGCCATTACAGTCTGATTCTTCCTTGTTTACGTTGTGTACTGATTGTTCAAGATGCCTCCGATACGCGTGAGTCCCGCCGTCTGTGAAGTATGGGCTGCTATAAGATTTCTTAGTGCTAAAGGCCTAAAAGCGATCGGTATTCATCGTGAGATCTGTGCAGTTTACGGACAAAACATTATGAGTGATGGAATGGTAAGAAAGGGGGTGAGAGAATTTAAAGATGGCCGCACAAATGTGCATGATGAACAACGTAGTGGGCGTCCTTCGGTCGTTAATGAAAGTTTGATGCAGGAAGTAGACAATTAGTTGAGAGAAAACAGACGCTTTACGATTTTCTCCCTGCGGGATGACTTTCCTAATGGTTCTCGTAGTGTTTTTTATGGCATTGTGACCGAGAACTAGAATTACCGAAAATTGTGCGCACGTTGGGTATCGAAAATGTTGACGGATGTGCACAAAACCATACGTTTAGACAGTGCATTGACTTTCCTTGAGCGGTACTAAAACGACGGTGATGATTTATTAAGCCAAATTGTTACGGGCGATGGAACATGGTTGGCCTACGTCACCCCAGAAGCAAAGCAACAGTCCATGGAAATTCAGCAAGGGCATCGATTTGCTGCAAGACAATGCCCGTCCGCATGTGGCGAATCAGACCAGAGATCTCATCACATCTTTTCGATGGGAAACTCTAGATCATCCTCCGTACAGCCCCGATCTTGCGCCCAGTGACTACCATCTGATCCTTCACTTGAAGAAACACCTGGGCGGTCAGCGTCTTCAAGACGATGACGAAGTCAAAACAATGGCGATGCAGTGGTTAACAAGTCAGGCGCCACACTTCTACGAGGAGCGTATTCAAAAACTGGTACAACGTTATGACAAGTGCCTCAGTATTGACGGAAATTATGTAGAAAGTAGATTAAGGTACAGGCTTTCACGTAAAAATAAAATTATTGAGATATCTTAGCACGTCTTTTTTTAATTTAAAAACGGTACTTAAAAAACACGCCTCGTATGTTTAGTTTTTCAGAATAATTCGTTATTGCGGATTATTCATTGACAACAGCATTATGTAATTTCAAGAGGCGCTGTTACAACATACCTGGACATTTTGAGCATGCTTCCGTATTTCTAGTTTTTAACGAAATGTGTTTGTGTAAGATAATGACCATTATTTAAGAAATATAATACAATCTGTAAGAATAGTTCGTTTGGCCTATATCGTTTGATTAATAAGAGCATCTGACAGGCGAAAATGTAGCTTACTACTCCTATGTTAATGTTACTACAGCCTTACATACAGTGTAATGTTCTGTGTAAAGGAAACATAAATCATTGAAGCTGGATGTCGAAGTTCGTTGAACTGATCAGCATTATTCAAATTAGTGGAAACGAACTGCCTGCTGAGGAATTCATATAAATGTTTCGGCAAGCACGGACTTGCGAAGCGCCATGTCTTGTTTCTTTACCATTGTGAACATATACTTTTATTTTCTACTGTCTCGGATAGAAAAGACAATATAAATGTAAAAAAAAGGTGTGTACACGGTCACAAAAACGCAAAAAAATTTACTTGCTTGTTTTTCATGTCGAAGTCACATAGAAGTTACATTTTTGTTATTAATCTGTAAAAATTACGCAATGTTTTAATCGTTCATATTTTCTGAAACACTTTTAAATGTAAACGAGTTGACATCTTGAGGAAAATAAATAAATACTGCTCTCTTCTTGACAATGCACAAAATAACAGCTTCAAATTGGTACAAAATATTTATTGGCTTCATCAATGAATTATGGACTGTTACTTGCTATAAATATCATTTAAAATACAAACTTATGTGCGTATACGTTGAAATGTTTTCCTTATGTAATATCTTTCTACTTTTTTGGCATTTTATTACAGAGAAAAATTTTTCTAAATGGATAAAATATCTTACAAAATATATCACAAAATTTCACATACAAATTTCAATGAACCATCATTATTTCACAGACCACCACTTACTATTAGCCAAAGTTTATATTGTCACTGATACTCCAAATACTGTAAGTCTTTTTTCTTCATAAGTATCGGGAATAAAATAAGCAAACATATATCTTCATATCTGCAGAGGAGTTGCACTACTTATTAGTTACTACTGATGAAGTAATAAGTTTAAATATGTGACATGTTCAAGAAGGAGAACTGTGTCTTTCCTACACGTTTCCTGCGAACTTGTGGAACCCTTTGGGTTCGTAAGAAATTGGTATGAGATTAGATAACATATGGGCATCTGATAATAAATAGTTAAGTACATCAAATCTACATGTAATACTAAGAACTTAACAAGCGTAAGTATCCTATGGGCTAGCTGGAGAAACGGGAGAGTAACTTAGTTACTTGTAACCTGATTATGTAGCAAGCTAAGTCAAAAGAGCAAATGTGATAGGATGATTACGCAGAGGAAATGTTGCTTGCTCTATTTTGCAATGATGAAGTCATTCTGCAACACGAATTTCGACCTCTACGAAACAGAGTCAAATGATCTATAATGAAAGAAAACCGATTTTGGTATAAGAGTTAATTGCGTTTTCATTACGTCACACACTTTTAATGATTTAATTTATTAGTCAATTGTATTGAGTAAAATATCAACAGTTGCAAGGTGCGATGATGATCTTTCGTTTCACATAGGATTTGTTTGTTACTACTGAGAAATGGATAGCATTTCATTACAGGATATACAGAGACCGGGCTTCGTCACTGGTTCGTTGACATTTAGCACACAGTATACCTTCACCTTGGACGTGCATCTTCCCTTTCATTAATGTTCTGTGGAGAGAATCACTCAGAACCTCTTAATTTCCATCCAAAGTTGACGAAGGTTCGCAGGTGCACAGAAGTACTATTACAGTCACAGTATGAAAAGGATTTTCGTGTGTAGCCAGCAAAATATCAGAACTTGCTCTACCTTTAAATTGCCCGCGGGTGGAAAAATAGCACTGAGTAACAGTGGCATCGAAACACAGTCAAATTTTCTTTCAGACTCGATCCGTAATGAATATGTGCTGGAACAAAGTCGCTATGATGCTCCTCTCGGCCACGTGCGTGACATATTTTCTGGCATTACCATTTCAAGGGGCAGCCTGAAACGTACTGGTGATTCCTGTGACCAGCAGAGTGATGAGTTTTCACACAAAAGGTAGGATACCTACGAATAAGCGCTTTGACACATATTGCATTTGACCACTGCTGTCGTGTACATCTACACAGAACGTAATCACAACACTTACTACGCTGAAGTGAACCCATTTTTAAAGAAAGAGGCGTCGGTGACTATTAGGTTATTTTGCACATCTGCAATGAAATGCTGACCACTTCTACGGCTTATTTTTTTGTAATCTTGATGCCAGTATGATTTTCATTCGCATTACTCTAATAGATAATCCAGAAATGTGATTCTAAATATTTTGTCATAAAAAATAGATGACGATAAGAGCTCGGCACTTGTCAGACATTGTTAATTCATAAAAAGGCCATTGAAAATTGTATAAAATGTTAAAATACTGTACAAAAATAGTTAGTCACAGACGCTTGGCATCTAACGAGATTTTGGAAAAGGAGACATCAAATTCCATTTTGGGGCTCAGTATTTATGGCAGTCAATGGTAATATGTCTACATTTGATAGACATATCAGTTTTCAGGGCGCAGACTGACATGCCTCCCCTAATATTGTTCAGAGTCATTGTGAGTTAATTAATACGAGACTGCAAAAATGTTAAACTTAAAATATGTATCTACTGGTGACACACGAATCTATTTTTGCATTAACAGCAATATATTTACTGTACACCGAGTACAAAAGTAGTAAGTTTTCCTTTCAGGACTGAGAAGTATATTCACCGATATAGTTTGTACGTGAGTTGGTGGAAAGTGTACAGTTGCAAGTAGCAGCGACTGTGATTCTCTACGGAAACTCTTTGTGATAGTCGATTTCTTGCAAAGTTGCCAGTGACTTTTCTGACAAGTAGAGTGCCCAGCAGTCGGATTTTTGTACTTTTTTGTATTCATGGTAATTGGCTTTCAGAACTGAAATATTGATCTCGCACAGCAGTTCGATGGAAGTCTAAAAAATTCTCCGGAAAGTCAACTCTGAACATTTCCAAGCAAATGATTGACTAAAATTAACGCGATGTTTCACGACAGCTCGCGTGGCTTCAGAGGATGATAACTGGGTAATCAGTAGATCGCTGGTTCGAATCCCACTATGGCCTTCTTTTTAGTTTACTTTTTTTCGTTCAGTTCCATTACCTAGATCATTTGAATATAGGATTCATCAAATACATGCTAATTAACACATATGTAATAAAATTTTTGATGGAAAATGTATATCTTCTTGTTTCTAATTACATACTGCATGCACTGTAAATACAAATTCATAATTGCCAATATTTTATAAAAGACTGTTAATAAATATGTTTAATTTAAAAGAAAACATTCGAAATATACTAACCATATTTGTAAAATATCAGATTAAGACTTTAAATTTGCAATGAAAAATGGAATTTTGCCTGTGATATGAAATTAGAAACAGGAAGAGACGCGTTTTTCATGAAAACATAGTGATTAGATACGTGCTGTTTATCACAAGTTTGATTAATTTCATTTTTAAATGATGCAGATATTCGACTTGGACAAAAAAGAAAAAAAAGAAAAAAAAACATAGAGAGATTTGAACCAATGATCCATTGATTAGTTGGTTACTCTAGTCCAATAGTACCAAGTGAGCCATACGATCAATCAGAAAATTCTCATTTACGTTGGTGAATTCCTGGTCATTGGAAAATTTCGAAGTCGATTTTCTCGATGCTATTTAGTGTTGCACTGAAGTATTTTTGGTGACTGATAATTGAATTCTGAACGTCAAGTACCATAAATGTAAAGAATTACAAAAATGCGATTACCAGGGATCTCCTAGTGTGTGTAAATAGTAATAAATAAGTAATGTGGGTGTTTCTTATTTCTTTCTCCACCAACAAAATACGGAAAAAGAGGATAAATCTGTAAGTTACAAAATCAGGTAAGTAAGAAAGAAGTATATGGGAGTTTTCTCTTTGTCTGTGTCGAGATAGGAAGGCCACATGACTGTACACTAACAGAAACAAGGAGACACTTAAGATTAGTGCCCACAGCGTTCAAGGCACCGTCCATTAATGGGAACGTGGAAATTTCTTGGCGTGCAACATTCCTTCACTGGTGCTGCACCATCAAGTCCTTACAATTAATGCATAAGGCGTAAGTATCTTCGGTGGTGGCAGATCGACTCTCGGGAGGCCCGGAGCTGCTTCGCTGCCCGGGCATCTCGCTGGGAAGACGGCGGGTCTCTTTGGCCGCAGCGAACCGCGCGACCACCCACTAACTGTGCATTGTCTGCTCAGCCTCACTCGGACGCCGCGGCGCATTCTGGAAAACAAAACCAAGTGAAATCATTTAATGCATCCGTAATTTTCGCTGAGACACATGCCATCTACCTCTCCTGAAGCAAGCATATCGAACAAAAAATTCGTTCAAATGTTCAGATGTATGTAAATGCCTAAGGGACCAAACTGCTGAGGTCATCGGTCCCTAGACTTACTCACTAATTAAATTAACTTATGCTAAGAACAACAAGCACATCCATGCCCGTGGGAGGACTCGAACCTCCGGCGGGGTGGCCGCGCAATGTGTCCATGGCGCCTCAAACAACGCGGACACTTCGCGCGGTAAAATTCGTCACCTCTTTATCTCTGAAACAACCGGTTTTCGGTTAAACTGTTTCTTTTCGTCTCACGTTTAGCCTGAATGTTAAAACCGCTCAAAATAACCGGGTTTTAAATACTCGATTTTCGGTTTTTTAAATTGCTGTTACTTCCAGCAATAAACGTAAATTTCCAACGAAGACTGAAAGGTCCTGATTAAGGTGAAGGAGTAGAATATCGAGATTGATATGGGGTTGGCGCTGCGGTAGAAGTCGGTCTCACTGGGTCGCATGAATAAAATTGAGACTATACTTAATACTCGAAATTCCAGAGAACACTCTGAGGTTCGCACGAATGAAGCGAGTCGGAGAATGTACTTCACCCAGAAGTTACTCACAGTAAGTAAAAGCGTGGGGGAAGTTGCTCACAAGCGGAGAGCCTTCTCCGTTTTCTGACGTGGACTCTGTAGCATACTTCGAGCTGAGAAAGTTCTGTTGGGTTTTGTCTACTTTTTCGTAGTAGTGACATAATTTATGTTGCTTGGAAGGCAAAAGAAATGTACGTAGCCCGAAGAAATACTGAAGAGAGAAACTGAAGTAGTTTATATGGGTTTAGCATTACTTGCACAGCGAACTTCCTTCCAGCAAATCAAGAAAGTAGAGGGAGCGACCTTTAAAAAATATTGAAATTAAAACATTTTTGTTGCTATTTAGCAGAACCAAATTTTCAGATTGATTTACGATAAGACCTAAATATAAACAAAACAAATTTCCAGATGTTCATCATGTCTTCTCACAGCAAAAATATTATATTTTGTTATGTTAGACGTAAGCAGGATATCAGAAAAATTAATAACTGGTTTATTACAAACATAGCGATCTGTTTCTCGTAACGAGCTACAAGGGATGCCGCTTACGTACTTGACACGCGAACTGACAATTGTACTTCGTGTTTAACCAAAATTATCTCATGGAGGAGCACTTTCTTTCTTCTTTTGCTTGTGCCGTTTGTCCCGCGGATGTGCAGGGTCGTCATGGTTAATCAGATGTGGCAATGTTAGTTGAAAGGGTGGTCGGATGCTCTTCCTGTCGCCACCCCGTACTCTCCAGGAAGGAAGTAGTGTACCCCAACTGTCTGCGACTAGTGTAACCCATGGAATAGCGCGAAAGTGTTCATTTGTCTGCGAGCCATGTAAATGAGGCGGGACGTGGGGACCAGCCCGGTATTCCCCTAGGGGGATGTGGAAAACCGCCTAAAAACCACATCCAGGATGGCCGGCGCACCGGCCCTCGTCGTTAACCCGTCAGGCGGATGTGATCCGGGGCTGGTGCGCCTACCAGAGTCCAGGGAGCAGCGCGTTAGTGCGCTCGGCTAACCGGGCGAGGCATCGCATGTTAGAGCACTTTGATGGAATAAATGAAAATTACGATTTCGTTCGCATGGTATGTTCACCTAACTTCAATAACAAAAAGGTTTCTGCATGTCGAAAATTCGGTGACATCGCAAGAAAATGCATTTTCGTAAACTGTCCTTAATCGTCTTAATAATTTGTTGCCACATATAAAAATAACATCGAAACGTAGTGCAATATTTCCAGAACATACTGATGCCAGTTCCATATTTGTACACTGAACGGTTTGCCTATTTGTGCCGGTTAAGTGTAACACTAAGCTACGTCCTGTGCCGAACACGGCAGGCGACACACATCGAGAATCTTCTCAAGAAGTAGGGGAGGTAGTGTGATGGAACTCCCTCGTCAGAGAGTATACTTCGAATTTTTTATTCATTCGAAATTGAGGGCTTTCTCAGAAAATATTCTTTTGCTCTGGGAACCTTCTCCACATAATGTTCTCTTTCTTGTTCATACGACCCGTTATCTCCAGCAAAGATTGCGAAGGCGAAGGAGACGGGCGCGGCGACAGCGAGAGCGAAAGGTCACAAGTTGATGACTTCCTTGCATCGTCACTTTTGAATGGTATCAGTTATTTATCCTGAGCCAACTACTATATTAAGAATTCAGTTATTATTTCAACTTTACTGAACGTCAGCCAGTTATAGGTATGTGAATGAAATTTACTTTATTTTCCAAGGTAAATTGTGGATGTTACCTTCCTATATGACGTGGCAAGTCTGTTGTGCCTCCTCTCACTTTTAATCTTTTAAACAAAATGGTGCATTAAAATTCGCTGCTACCGCACTTCGTACAATAATTCCAAGCTACTGATGGTGCCATTCTGCGTTGCAACTGACGTCCGAAGAAGATAGCGAGAAATTGCCGTATAGAGCAGGTAGGGGCCAGTCTTGCACACTGCAAGCACACGAATTCGTACACTCATCAGCCAGAACATTATGACCACCGACCTACTATCGATATAAACCCGTTCTGGCGATAGCAGTAGGGACTGTTCCTGGACATCGAAAAAGCTTTCGACCATCTCTGGCACAACGGCCTTATACGCAAACTAAGCGAAGCTGGTTTCCCAGACGGACTCGTACGTCTCATACGCTCATATCTCACGAACAGATGTTTCAACACTGACGTGCAGGGCAAACAACCAACACAACATAATATCCAAGTTGGAGCACCCCAGGGAAGCATCCTAGGGCCCATCTTGGTAGAGCACTTGCCCGCGAAAGGCAAAGGTCTCGAGTTTGAGTCACGGTCGGGCACACAGTTTTAATCTGCCAGGAAGTTTCATATCAGCGCACACTCCGCTGCCGAGTGAAAATCTCATTCTGGAAGCATATATATTATGCTAGAACTGACATGTGATTACATGTTCAGGCAATTTGCGTGCATAGATCCTGAGATATCAGTACCCAGAACAACCACCTCTGGCCGCAATAACGGCCATGATACGCCTGGGCATTGAGTCAAACAGAGCTTGGATGGCGTGTACAGTTACAGATGCCCATGCACCTTCAACACGATACCACAGTTCATCTAGAGTAGTGACTGGCGTATTGTGACGAGCCAGTTGCTCCGTCACCATTGATCAGACGTTTTAAATTGGTGACAGATCTGGAGAATGTGCTGGCCAGGGCAGCAGTCGAACACTTTCTGTATCCAGAAAAACCCGTACAGAATCTGCAACATGCGGTCGTGAATTATCCTGCTGAAATGAAGGGTTTCGCAGGGATTGAATGAAGGGTAGAGCCACGGGTCGTAACACATCTGAAATTTGACGTCCACTGTTCAAATTGCCGTCAATGCGAACAAGATGTCACCGAGACATGTAACCAATTGCACCCCATACCATCACGTTGGGTGATACGCCAGTATTACGACGACGAATACACGCTTCCAATGTGAGTTCAACGCGATGTCGCCAAATATGAATGCGACCATCATGATGCTGTCAACAGAGCCTGGATTCATCCGAAAAAACAACGTTTTTCCATTCATGCACCCAGGTTCGTCGTTGAGTACACCATCGCAGGCGCTCCTGTCTGTGATGCAGCGTCAAGGGTAACCGTAGCCATGGTCTCCGAGCTGATAGTCCATGCTGCTGCAAACATCGTCGAACTGTTCGTGCAGATGGTTGTTGTCTTGCAAACGTCCTCATCTGTTGACTCAGGGATCGAGACGTGGCTGCACGATCCGTTACAGCCATGCGGATAAAATGCCTGTCCTCTCGACTACTAGTGATACGAGGCCGTCGGGATCCAGCGCGGCGTTCCGTATTACCCTCCTGAACCCACCGATTCCATATTCTGCTAACAGTCATTGGATCTCGACCAACGCGGGCAGCAACGTCGCGATGCGATAAACCGCAATTGCGATAGGCTACAATTAAACCTTTATCAAAGTCGGAAACGTGATGTTACGCATTTCTCCTGCTTACACGAGGCATCACAACAACGTTTCACCAGCCAACGCCGGTCAACTGCTGTTTGTGTATGAGAAATCGATTGGAAACTTTCCTCATGTCAGCACGTTGCAGGTGTCGCCACCGGCGCCAACCTTGTGTGAATGGTCTGAAAAGCTAATTATTTGCATATCACAGCATCTTCATCCTGTCGGTTAAATTTCGCGTGTTTAGAACATCATCTTCGTGGTGTAGCAATTTTAATGGCCAGTAGTGTGTCTCAGTTTGACCGAGGGCAGATTGTGATGACTCGGAGTGTCGACACGAGCGTTTCGAAAACTGCACGAGTTGTCGGGTGTTCGAGGAGTGCTGTGGTGTGTCTTCAACACGTGGCGAAACCATCATGAAACAACGTCCAGACGTCGTGCGGTCGAGCGGCCTCCCTCATCACTGATGTCGGACGTCGTAGGCTGGGTCGGACGACCATACCTCATTACAGATGTCGGATGTCATAAGCTAGGCATAACGGTAAGACAGCACAAAACTGTCGCAGAACTAACGTCAGACTTTAAAAATGGTTCAAATGGCTCTGAGCACTATGGGACTCAACTGCTGTGATCATCAGTCCCCCAGAACTTAGAACTACTTAAACCTAACTAACCTAAGGACATCACACACATCCATGCCCGAGGCAGGATTCGAACCGGCGACCGTAGCAGTCGCACGATTCCGGACTGCGCGCCTAGAACCGCGAGACCACCGCGGTAGCCTCAGACTTTAATGCTGGGCGAAGTCAAGTGTGTCTGACACACAGTGCGCCGAACACTCTTAACGATGGACCTTCGCAGGCGACCTTCGCAAGTGCCAATGTTAACACCACGATATCGGCAAGTACGACTGAAATGGCCACGTGAGCATCGGAACTGGACTTTGGTGCAGTAGCAGAGCGTTGCATGGCCCGAAGAACCCCGGTGCCTTCTTCATCATGCCGATAGGAGGGCGCGTATCTGTCGCCTTCCAAGGGAACACCAACATGACACCTGTACTACTGGAAGGAGACAAGTTGGTGGCGGCTCCATCTTGCTCTGAGGAAAACACACGTGGGCATCCATGGGTTCGATGAAGGTCGTGCAAGGTTCCATGACAGCTAAGGAGTATCATACACTGATTGCAGACAGCAGTGGCATTTTTCAGCAAGACAATGCGCCATGTGACAAGGCCAGGAGTGTGATGGGTTGGTTCGAGGAATACAGTG
Source organism: Schistocerca gregaria (assembly GCF_023897955.1). NCBI lineage: Eukaryota > Metazoa > Arthropoda > Insecta > Orthoptera > Acrididae > Schistocerca > Schistocerca gregaria. The sequence continues at coordinate 1,044,531,785 of NC_064920.1, read as the reverse complement.
GCGATCTCCAATTGATGTTCTGGCCCCCAACTCGTCAGGTCTGAACCCAATCCAACACATCAGGTATGTGGTTGAACGTGGCGTCACAGCTAATCGGCGCCCTTCCCGGAATTTACGGGAACTAGGTGACTAGTGCGTGAAGATGTGGTGCCAACTCCCTCCAGCGACCTACTAAGGCCACACTGCATCCACAACACGACGCGTCTCCGCTGTTATCTGTGCCAAAGGTGGACATACCGGCTATTAGCTATTAGGCAGGTGGTCATAATGTTCTGGCTGATCAGTTATGTTATGTATTCGTTTTCAGTTTCTAACTGTAGGCGTTGTTACCGCGCTGATCGATTTTCTCATTTTCTGTAACCATCCGAAATATGAAAGAAATGGAAATTTTATGAATAAATGTAACTCGTTTTTTCTTAAAAACGTTTTATTTAAAAAGGAAGATTTTTAGAACTGCTGCTATTGAAAATGGATATTCCGTTTCCTTTACTCGGTGATTAGTAAAAAAAGAAAAAAGTCTGATATAACCGAGACCGAACAAATACCGAATAATACCGGTTATTCAGAACTAAAGCAGCGGTATCAGTTTTAACCGGTCAGATTTTCCCATACCTACAGAAACGTCACTTTAATATTGTCGTAGCATTGCGAATGTCCTCAATTCGGCGAGGAGAGTACTGGCTGCTTAAGGTATGCATACTAGGGCAGAAGCCATTCATTGATAATGTAGAGCAGGGGTACTCAAGCCGTCGATTGCGATCGACCGGTCGATCGCCATGACTTTAAGAATCGATTTTTCAAAACTTTTGTCCAAAACACCAGGTTGGTGACAATAAGTGTTTACATGGTAAAGGAGCTAAATGTGACAACACTGATTCCACCTCTTTCGTCTCCATTCGTATTCATCTCCTTTAACGCTCGCGCCAAGCAAAAGTCTTTCCCATAGTTATAGAAATTATATGTGAGACACTTTCCTGATAAACACTCAGAACTGTACGATCAACAGACATCATTGGGCCAAGAAGCTGCAGAGAAGTATATGAACAACCTGACAGCACTGAAGATAGAATTTCAAAACCCACTTTCAGATTTCAAGGCAATGGAACCTGTTGTAGCTTTCATAGCTCAACCTTTCCAAAAAGGGGTGTAGAAGTTATTGTAAGTAAATAAGTACTCTTTTCTCTCATACTGAGATTGTACTTGAAGAGGAAATAATTTGATTTCAAAATGATATTTCCTTAAAGTCAGAATACAATGATGATAAATTTTGGAAATTATTGAGTGTAATAAGCTGCTCTAATGTTGTAAAAGTGGCGTCATATATATTATAATTTTTTGGATCAACTTATCTATGCGGTGCAGCTTTTTCAAAGATGAACACAGGATAGTGTAAGTGCAGAATTAAACTGATTGATGCTCATTTTTCGGATTATGTAAGGTTGGCACTGACAAATTGTTCACCAGACTAGAATAAACTTACCAATGATAAGCAAATGAAAGTATCTCACTAAATGTCTTCATCATTTATGACGGTGTATATTTCAACTTTTTTCACGAGTATAGCACTCGAAAATTGAGTAGTCGAGTTAAACCTGTTTTTATGGATTTTATATAATTAAAATGCTTAATTTTGTCTATGGGGTTGTCTTGTGCTTAACCCTTTGTGAATTTTTAAGTCATAAGCTCTAAACAGATTGTAGCAAATCTCAAGCCTAAAGAGGCTGAGCACCCCTGCTATAGAGCTACCAAATCTCTGGTGTTGCGCACAACACTGTGAACATGGTTGATGTTACCTTAAAAGACACGAGTGTCAATAGTATACTAATCATGAAGATGGAGAAGAGAGAGCCACACTAGGTCACTGCGAATGGTGGAATAAACATCCTAGCTCATGTTCACGGGGACCTGAACGGATGCGCCCAAGTCGCGATAAGCGAAACACCCACAAAACACGTACCTCCGACCTGAACTGCACACACCGGCTCAAAAGTGCACTCGACGGCTTGCATCATTTGGAAAGAGGCAATAACGTGATTCGTCGGACCACATAACACATCTTCAGTCAGCTGCTGTCCAGTTTCTGTGTTGTTTGCATCATTGCAGACGAGCAACTTTTTGGTACGGCAGATTAACAAAAAATACTGCCGTTTAAAACCCTGTATTTATACGCGTAACTGGCGCTCGTGACTGTTAGTTTTGCTCGCATACAACTGCGTTTGATTTAGTTACGGCAGCAGTCAGTCGATACGTGCACAGATACTAGAGCACACGGTAAGGATCAGCTGTATGCGCAGTAGCAGGCCACGCCGCTGACGTCAGAGTGAACCCAACCAGCGCTCAGTAACCTGCAATTGCCATAATGTATTATGTTGTAATTGCGTTTACGAGCGAAAACGGGTTGTTTACGGCAGGGTGCATTTTCATTAGTGGCATGACAACTGAGTACAGAGTTATGCCATAATTATCAATGTATTGAGGGATATTTTAGGGTAAGTTTTTAGTGGAAAACAGTGGTTTGCTGTGCGATCGCCAAATGCGCTAAACATAGCAGGCAAGTATGACATGTCTTTAAGATGCATTCAAAATATTCTTGACAGCTACTTTTACAAAGGAAGAGGACTGGCAAGATTGTGTAAGCACCCTTTGACTCCCAAAGAATTTAATCTTTGGTCTTAAACCGTAATGTGAGTGAAATCCTGTGGAGCAGTACATACGAGAATGAGAAAGAATTTCTTACTTACGTGCTAACATATTGGCGGAAACTTGAGACAGGACTGCAGAACCATCATCTTATGAAAACCGAGACACTTTTTGTGTACAGGAAAGTAAATGCAACAACTAGGAAGTTGAAGAGATTGTTTCAGAGGGGAGAGAAATTTTTAGTATCGCACAGAATACAAAGGAGAAAATATTCCAAATTTGAAAAAAATGTTGCACTACTAGAGATGACTGCAGGCTCTGTTGCTTATAGAGTTAAACGCAAACACACTGAATTAGCACATTTGTGTGTTAAACTAACTGATCATGTAAACATTTCGTGAAAGAACTGGCTTCATACAATTTGAAGAAGATTCATAATGAAACCAACGGAAAATTTTTGAAACTCATTTTGATAATGGAAACAGAATTTCAACCAAATCAATTTCACTGCCTGTATTCCAAAAGTTTTGTAAGCGTAAATGACATCACAAATGAGAAGTACCTAGGACTGGAGGGCTTTGTTGTAATATGTTTCATCATAATGAAAGCTATCTACAAGAAAAAAAAAATACAGAGGTAGTAAGCTAACTGAGAGTGAACAAAGACAAAAATTGAAAGAAAAACAAACAAAAAAGTCGTAACATAGCTTTCCACAATAGAAAAATAAAACCTGTTAATACAGTTCAAGAATTTAAAATGACAATACTGTCGGTTTCGCTGTACTACCAGTCTACGTGGTCCAAGCCTCCGATATGGTGAATAAGTATGACTTTCTTCGGAGCCTTACACTAGTATTTCACTGACCATAGAAAAAATAGTCTAATATATAGCTTTATAGTAATAGTAACAATAGTAATAATAATAATAACAACACACTGAAATATGGAAAAATCTCGATTACATTCCTATCTGTGAATGAGTTAGAATATGTGTGCGCAGTGTGCCTATAAGCTTCACTGCAACGCGGCATGGTGAGGGGGTTTCCAGTGACGTCATAGCTCACAATCTGTCTGCACGTGACCCCTACTGTGTATTCTAGTATCCGTGGAAAGTTCTTATACCAACATAGCATTGATTTGCTTACCTTAACAAGAGAAGCTAGCACAGTTCAACAGTTCTCGAGTTGCTTTACTAGATTCCCCATAATGTAGCTATATTTCTCGAGACTGGGGCGAGACAAATTCCATTTGTACGTCAACCCATTTTGCAGCACTGATTCCATACGAGCGACTTCACGATCCGGTAATGGGCAGATCCAAACAGGACAGCTTGTTGGCTAAAGTCTATATCAGGACCAGCGACAGTCACGGCGATTCTTTTCTACGTCTCAAAGTTTGGCAACGCGTCAGTTTGGCGTAGTCTATGGTATGATTCATTGCATAAGCAATGAGAGGCGAGAACAGAGGCAATGTATTTCTAGCGCCGAAATCGCAACCATTGTTTTATTTGCTTTTTTCCGTATATTAATGAGTTTTGGGAGACATATTTTGTGGTTATGGCAGCGAGTGCTACAAAGTGGACTAATTTAAGTGTTTTAGTTCTGCACGGCGACTTCTTCCGATGGTGCACGTCTCATGGATTAAGTGCAGAGACACGAAAATGCATCAAATGTAATGGTGAAATGACTTTTAAAGAATCAAAGGTTTGTATGGATGGGATCATCTGAAAGAGCAGCGAAGGCAGCCACTTTGAGTAAGGCGATAGTTGTTTTTTTTAATTCAGTCGTGGCAGAAGGTAGGTGGATCAATGTTTAGTAATAATACGGTCACACGTTCGACACATTAATACGGACTGATGCACCTGTTTTGTCTCATGACTTAATTACAAAACATTGATCCACTTAGTGTGCAAGCGCAGATCGATTGCGTGGCAACACAGAGCAGAGAAATGTTTAATTTCTCTTTCGAATATACCGTCGGTTGCCGCGCTGTCCTTAGTTTGCAGATACTAGCACAGTTTAAACAACAGCAACTCAAATGAGGAGCGATTAAATTTATAATTGTCGTCTACAGCAGTGTTTCACCCTTTCTTCCTAATCTATTACTTCCAAACACGTCGTCTGCCCGCTGCTCTCTAATTGGTTGCGTAACATAAACACATGACTCACCTTCGTTTGTTCCCACCATACCTTCTACATCTACATCTACATCTACATACCGAGCGAGATGGCGCAGTGGTCAGCTCACTGGACTTGCATTCGGGAGGACGATGGTTCAATACCACGTCCGGCCATCCTGATTTAGCTTTTCCGTGATTTCCCTACATCACTTCAGGCAAATGCCGGGATGGTTCCTTTGAAGGGCACCGCCGATTTCCTTCCCATCCTTCCCTTATCCGAGCTTGTGCTCCGTCTCCAATGACCTCGTTGTCGACGGGACGTTAAATACTAATTTCCTCCTCCTCCTACATCTACATGACTACTCTGCAATTCACATTTAAGTGCTTGGCAGAAGGTTCATCGAACCACAATCATACTATCTCTCTACCATTCCACTCCCGAACAGCGGGTGGGAAAAACGAACACCTAAACCTTTCTGTTCGAGCTCTGATTTCTCTTATTTTATTTTGATCATTCCTACCTATGTAGGTTTGGCTCAACAAAATATTTTCGCATTCGGAAGAGAAAGTTGGTAACTGAAATTTCGTAAATAGATCTCGCCGCGACGAAAAACGTCTTTGCTTTAATGACTTACATCCCAACTCGTGTATCATATCTCTCACACTCTTTCCCCTATTACGTGATAATACAAAACGAGCTGCCCTTTTTTGCACCCTTTCGATGTCCTCCGTCAATCCCACCTGGTAAGGATCCCACACCGCGCAGCAATATTCTAACAGAGGACGAACGAGTGTAGTGTAAGCTGTCTCTTTAGTGGAGTTGCTGCATCTATTAAATGTCCTGCCAATGAAACGCAACCTTTGGCTCGCCTTCCCCACAATATTATCTTTGTGGTCTTTCCAACTGAAGTTTTTCGTAATTTTTACACCCAGGTACTTAGTTGAATTGACAGCATTGAGAATTGTACTATTTATCCAGTAATCGAATTCCAACAGATTTCTTTTGGAACTCATGTGGATCACGTCACACTTTTCGTTATTTAGTGTCAACTGCCACCTGCCACACCATACATCAATCTTTTCTAAATCGCTTTGCAACTGATACTGGTCTTCGGATGACCTTACTAGACGGTAAATTACAGCATCATCTGCGAACAACCTAAGAGGACTGCTCACATTGTCACCCAGGTCACTTATATAGATCAGGAACAGCAGAGGTCCGAGGACGCTTCCCTGGGGAACACCTGATATCAATTCAGTTTTACTCGATGATTTGCCGTCTATTACTACGAACTGCGACCTTCCTGACTGGAAATCACGAATCCAGTCACACAACTGAGACGATACCCCATAGGCCTGCAGCTTGATTAGAAGTCGCTTGTGGGGAACGGCGTCAAAAGCTTTCCGGAAATCTAGAAGTGCGGAATCAACTTGAGATCCCCTGTCGGTAGCGGCCATTACTTCGTGCGAATAAAGAGCTAGCTGCGTTGCACAAGATCGATGTTTTCTGAAACCATGTTGATTACGTATCAAGCGCTGACATTTCTGCACGAACACGAAAGCGCGCCATTGGCCCTATTCTAGACTTTTACCCAGTTGTTTCTGACACTTAGTCACGCCTCTACGTCGACCACCGTCATACAGCAGACACCAGTGGTCGGTCACATGACCGCCTGGTAGCAGTTCTACACAATCTGGAACGCTCCAGAGCGACCAGTTTTAGAGAAGGACACACTGAGACGACAAGTGAGGGAATAGTGATAGGGACAACCAATAAAACGGCAAAGCATAGGCGGAGCTGTTACTTGAACACAGATGCTTCATATGGAAAGTTGCTTATGACCGCACGACAGGAACTGACAGACTTAGAACACAGAATGACAGTTGGAGCAAGATGTAGGATATTCCATTTCGGAATTCGTTAGAGAATTTAACATTCAGACAGCCACAATGTCAAGGTAGTGCCGAGAATATCAGATCAGGCGTTACCGCACACCACGGACAACGCAGTGGCTGACGGCTGTCACTTAACGATCAAGAGCAGCGGCGTTTGCGTAGAGTTAAGAAACAGTGCGTGAAATAACAACACAGATCACTGTGGGACGTACGACGAGCGTTTTCTGTAGGACGGTGTGGCGAAATTTCGCGTTGACGAGTTGTGGCAGCCGATGACCTACGCGAGTGCCTTTGGTCCCCTGCAGCCCCTCTATTGGGCTCTTGATCATATTGGTTGGATCATAGATGCCTGGAAAACAGCGGTGTAATCAGATGAGTCGCGATTTTATCTGGTAAGAGGTGAGCTGCTGGTTGGGTCGAAGTGTGGCGCAGAACCCACGTAGATATGGACTGAAGTTGTCAGCTGCGTGATTTGAGGCGCTGCAGTCATGGGCTGTGCGGCTGGTCCCGGCGGAGGTTCGAGTCCTCCCTCGGGCATGGCTGTGTGTGTTTGTCCATAGGATAATTTAGGTTGAGTAGTGTGTAAGCTTAGGGACTGATGACCTAAGCAGTTAAGTCCCATAAGACTTCACACACATTTGAAGCCGGCCGGGGTGGCCGAGCGGTTCTAGGCGCTACAGTCTGGAACCGCGCGACCGCTACGGTCGCAGGTTCGAATCCTGCCTCGGGCATGGATGTGTGTGATGTCCTTAGGTTAGTTAGGTTTAAGTAGTTCTAAGTTCTAAGGGACTGATGACCTCAGATTTTAAGTCCCATAGTGCTTAGAACCATTTTGCGCACATTTGAACATTTTGAACTGAAGTTGTCAACAAGGCGCTATGCAACCTGGTGGTGGCTCAGTAATGGTGAGGGCTTTGTTTACATGGAATAGGCTGGGTCCTCTGGTCCATCTGAACCGATAGTTCAGACGAAGTGGTTTTGTTTGGCTACCTGGAAACCATTTGCAGTCATTCGTTCCCAAGCAAGCGATGGAATTTTTGTGGATGACAATGAGTGATGTCACTGTGCCACAATTTTTCGTGAGTGATTTGCAGAACATTCTGAACCATCCGAGCGAATGGTTTCGCCACCTAGATCGCCCGATATGAAACGTATGGAAAATTTGTAAGACGTAATCGAGAGTTCAGTTCTTGCACAGAATTCTGCACTGGCAACACTTTTGCAAATATGGAAGGCTCTAGAGTATCATGGCTCAATACTTCTGCAGGGGACTTTTAACGCCTTGTTGATTCCATGCCATGCCGACTTGCTGCACTATGCCACACAAAAGGATATCCGATACTGTTGTGTACACAGTTCCACGTAGTCAGCGCGTACACAACTTTCCCACTAGAGCGCGCCCCGCTGAGCACAACAGCGCAGGCGCAACGTTCGTCTGTCTCCGAATTACGAGATGGCTCTGCCTTAGAGATGGACCAAATTCTGCTTCTGACGATCCGCGTATTAATATGTAATGCAGCCAATGAGATTTCTCCTCACGGATCACACTTGCGCAGTGATACATGAACGCATGAGGTATTACAACGAGTGTAGAAACCTCCAATTAGTCAGTCTGCATTACTCTGTACCAGTCTATAGTCAAGTTTCAGTCTGTGCCTAATAATATGACCATATTCCTATACATAGCCATGAAGATAAATGTATAGACACTTTTGTCAAGTATCAGAGATATATGTGAGAATAAGATTAACGGACCAATACCAAAGGAACTTCAGATTGTCAATTGTAAATAGCATCCAGAACAAAGTTCAGTAATTTTTATGCTTGTTATTATTTTAATAAATGTGTGTGAAAAATAATCAAGTTCTGTTTAAAGTTGGTCACCGTCAATCTGCTACTCTAAGCGTGCAAGTGGCATTTCTATCATCTGACCTAACGGCAGAAGATAAACACGCCACGATAAGACCACGAGACATAATGCTGACATTCGCCCACTTCGTTAGAGCAACCGAAGGTCTTACAGCACACACACAACAAACACGACATTAGTATGTATCCCATGACTTTTGTCACCTCAGTGTATATACATAGAGAGAGCTGCCAAAGCTCCTTATTCCACATTCCAGAATTCAACTGCACGTGACGTGACTGTGAGATGAAAACACAATCACAGCTACACTAAGACCAGAAAGATCTCATTTGCTTACACACATACTGCACATACTGATTGTAAGAAATTGCATGAATCAGCATTCAGCGACCACATTTGATACGTGCATTCCGAATACATAGCGCCCGTATCGTTGGCCAGAGGGTTACGTCGCAGGTATACACTTAGGTCACGAAAGTCACAGAGTAGCGATAAGCATATATACAGATGGCGGTAGCATCGGGCACACAAGATCTAAACCGGCAACACGGGTGATTCATGAGAAAAGATTTCCGACGTGATTATAGCCGTACAACGTGAACTGACAGACTTTGAACGCGGACCTAGATGCATGGGACATTCCTTTTCGGAAGTCGTTAGGAAATTCAATATTCCGAGATCCACAGTGTCAAGAGTATGCCGAGAATTCCAAATTTCAAATGGTTCAAATGGCTCTGAGCACTATGGGACTTAACTGCTAAGGTCACCAATCCCCTAGAACTTAGAACTACTTAAACCTAACTAACCTAAGGACATCACACACATCCATGCCCGAGGCAGGATTCGAACCTGCGACCGTAGCGGTCGCGCAGTTCCAGACTGTAGCGCCTAGAACCGCTCGGCCACTCCGGCCGGCTCCAAATTTCAGACATTATCTATCAGCACGGACAACGCGTGGCCGATGGCCTTCACTTAACGACTCAGAGCAGCTACGTTTGCTTTGAATTGTCAGTGCCAGCAGACAAGCAAAACTGCGTGAAATAACAACAGAAATCAAAGTAGGACGTACGACGAAACTATCCGTTGGGTCAGCATGGCGAAATTTGGCGGTGACGGGATATGGCAGCAGATGATCGTCACGCGTGTCGCAGGTAGACGCCAGGAAGCTATGGACGCAAGTTGTCAACAAGGCACTGTGCAAACTGCTGGTGACCCCATAATCGTGTTGGCTGTGTTAAATGGGATGGACTGGGTCCTCTGGTCCAACTGACCCGATAACTGACTCGAAATGCTTATGTTCGACTACTTGGAAACCATTTCCTGCCATTCATGGACTTCACGTTCCCAAACAACGATGACATTTTTATGGATGTCAGTGAGCGCTGTTACTGGGCCACAGTTGTTCGCGATTGGTTTGAAGAACATTCTGGACAGTTCGAGCGAATGATTTGGCCACCCAGATCACATGATATGAATCCCATTGAACATTTGTGGGACATAATCGAAAGACCAGTTTGTGCACAGAACCCCAACCCGCAAAACTTTCGCAATTATGGACGACTATAGAGACAACATGTCTCAGTGTTTCTGCAGGGGATTTCCAACGATTTTTTGAATCCATGTCACATCGAGCTGCTGCGACACGCAAAAGGATGTCGACAAGGTATCAGGAGATATTCGATGATTTGTACCACCTCAGTGTAAAACACCTTACATTGATAGAAAACCAATGGCTCGAAATAGCATGAAAGAGACCATATGTGACTGTTGTCAAGTAGTAAAATATATTACCTTGTTAATACTAAAATGTACAAAACAATGTTTGTCTGCAGCAAATTTTATTATCGACAACTGGCATGACTTTTTTTAAAAATAAGTGTGTCATATGAGGATGTTTAAAAAAATCGCAACTTGTGAGATGATGATTATCACAAGTATGGTAAGAAATATTATTTACATGAGAGTGAATGTTTGATATAACGCGTTTTTATATCGGACTAAAAAGTATAAAATAATTTCTCCTAGTCCCATACAGAATCCTAATCCTACAGAGGTAGTCCACAAAATTTCTGACTGCGAATTTTAAATAGCTGTAAAATACCTGTAAGAGTTGAAACAAAAAAATGTGGAACATTCAACTGATTTCAGTAAAGAGACTGAATATTCAGACATCAGTTAATAAGCAATGTATCTGTTGAGGGGTGAAGTATTATGCATCAGGTACTCATTCCGTGCCGCGCGGGATTAGCCGAGCGGTCGATGGCGCTGCAGTCATGGACCGTGCGGCTGATCCCGGCGGAGGTTCGAGTCCTCCCTCGGGCGTGTGTGTGTGTGTTTGTCCTTAGGATAATTTAGGTTAAGTAGTGTGTAAGCTTAGGGACTGATGACCTTAGCAATTAAGTCCCTTAAGATTTCACACGCACACGCATTCCGCGGACCGCACGTTTTCCGCTTTAAATCTCACAAGTGCTTCCACAGCTATTTAAAATTGACAGTGTCAAATTTTGAGGTCAATCTGTGTCGGACTATTAATCTTTATGAAATTCTGGGAGTGTGCAGCTCGTGGTTTTTTTAGATTATGGGAATTTTTATATTTTTTAGTCCAATTTAAAAATGTGGTCTATTAAAAATTCATTTTTATTTAAAATTATTTTCTGCTTTTTGTCTTGAGTGCGTGAAATTTAACAATGTAGTAAATTTTAGGTTTGTTTCATTTTCGCTTCTCCTGACTAAACGTTACTTCAGCTACGCATATCTCACGAGAAGACTGTGAAAGTAAAAACTAGAGAGATTTGAGCATTTATGGCCTACAAGCATTTGTTCTTCCAGCCAACCATTTGCGACTGGAACAGGGGGGGGGGGGGGGAGGGGGGGGGGAAATGCCAGCGGTAAACCAAATACCTTCCGCCCCACACAAGACTTGCATTGTCATCCAGTTCTGAACTATGTTTAGTATTTCAAGTCCGCTGATTGTGAAGTTGGTTTAAAATCAACTGCAAAAACTGTAACAAAGATAAATACAAATATGGATGTGATATCCATCTCCTCTTCACCTTTCTCTCTGCTCTGCGTATCCGCCTGGTCATAACCCACCTGAAATGTAAAACGCCGGTCGTGCAGGTGTTAGCAAACGTTTTCACCCCCAGCCCTAGCGAACAGACCGACAACAAAGTGAGTTAATAATGCATTGTTATCCATTTCTGAGCTTTGCTTAAGATTTCAAGTCTTTAGCTCATCGGAAAGTTAATTTAAAATCATTTGCAAGACGTGCCAAACAGAAAGACAGGCAAGAATGTTGTATCCATCTGCAAAAATGTAATAACCATCTCCTCTTCCCCCTGTCTCTGCTCTGTCAAGCCCATACACTGAAATGCATTCTGATACCATCTGCACAGCACAATGGTCTTGCAGTGCAGCCTAGATGTCAGGCATGACCCTACCCCTACCTCTACCGAACATACCGACCAGAACACAGGTTAATATTGCATTGCCATCCATTACTGAGCTATGTTTAAAATCAGTTTTCAGCTCATCAGGAAGTTAATTTAAAATCATTTCCAAAAATTGCGCCAAACAGACAGATAGACAAGAATGTTGTATCTGTCTACTCTTTCCCCCTCTCTTTGCTCTGCCAAGCCTGTCTGCTCATGGACCATCTCAATGCATTCTGGTATTATCCACAGAACACAAAGCTTGCATGGGGCAGCCTAGTTGTCAGGTGTTACTAAAAGTTTTCATCCCCATCCTCACCCTACTGAACAGACCGCCAAGAATGCGAATTAATACTCCGTTGAGATGCAGTTCTGAGCCAGGTTTAAAACTAATCTTTAGGTTGTTGGGAAGTTAGTTTAAAATCAATTGCAAACTCTGTACTGAACTGACAGACAGACCAGAAAGCGACCTAGTAACAACACGATATTAAAGAAACAAAAAACAATTTTGTCTGTTCTGTTTGACAGCGAGGAAGGTATACCTGCCAGGTTGAGCGCTGGCTGTGCTTACATACGAGACAAGTTATGTGACGGGGAGCCGAGACTTACTGCAGACCCTGCAGTGCGCCTCGTCGCTGGCGTCGCCGCAGCCGTCGCGGCCGGAGCAGAGGATGGCGGTGGAGCGGCAGCGGCCGTTGTCGCAGCGGAAGGGGCAGCGCGGGCCCGTGCGGGGGCGGGCGCGCAGCCGGAGGCGGCGGCGGGAGGCGGCGGCGGTCGGGGGCGGCACGCGGCACCACTGCGGCTCGTCGCTGGCGTCGGCGCACGACACCACCGCGTTGCACAGCTCGTAGTCGGGCAGGCAGCTCACTGATCCGGCGCCAGTGCACGGGAACGTGAAAGCCGGGCACGCTGCAGACAGTGGCGAACGCACGGTAGGCAAGGCGCCGAAGAGAGACATACGTCGCATCAGCTACGCTCCTGTAGTATTGTATTGTATTGTATGTTAACCGGGGACCTAGAAACGACGGAGAGGCTCCGTCCCCACCGCAGCCACAGTCGTCCACAACCCCACGACGACTACCGCAGTCCACTTCACCCCTCCGCCGCCCCACGCCCAACCCAGGGTTATTGTGCGGTTCGGCTCCAGGTGGACCCCCCATGGAACGTCTGACACCAGACGAGTGTAACCCATATGTTTGCGTGGTAGAGTAATGGTGGTGTACGCGTACGTGGTGAACTTGTTTGCGCAGCAATTGCCGACATAGTGTAACTAAGGCGCAATAAGGGGAACCAGCCCGCATTCGCCGAGGCAAATGGAAAACCGCCTAAAAACCATCCACAGACTGGCCAGTTCACCACACCTCGACACAAATCCGCCGGGCGGATTCGTGCCGTGGACCAGGCGCTCCTCCCCGCCCGGAAAGCCATGCGTTAGACCGTACGGCCAACTGGGCGGGCCTCCTGTAGTATTAGTCGCCTGTGTTTTGCAGCTCCTGGTAATGTCGATCTACAATGAGGTGGCAAAAGCCGTGGAATATCTCCAGACATCGTGACTTAGAGAAAGCTTTTGACAATGTTGACTGCAATACTCTCTTTCAAATTCTGAAGGTGGCAGGGGTAAAATACAGGGAGCGAAAGGCTATTTACGATTTGTACAGAAACCAGATGGCAGTCATAAGAGTCGAGGGGCATGAAAGGGAAGCAGTGGTTGGGAAAGGAGTGAGACAGGGTTGTAGCCTCTCCCCGATGTTATTCAATCTGTATATTGAGCAAGCAGTAAAGGAAACAAAAGAAAAATTTGGAGTAGGTATTAAAATTCATGGAGAAGAAGTAAAAACTTTCAGGTTCGCCGATGACATTGTAATTCTGTCAGAGACGGCAAAGGACTTGGAAGAGCAGTTGAACGGAATGGACAGTGTCTTGAAAGGAGGATATAAGGTGAACATCAACAAAAGCAAAACGAGGATAATGGAATGTAGTCAAATTAAATCGGGTGATGCTGAGGGAATTAGATTAGGAAATGAGACACTTAAAGTAGTAAAGGAGTTTTGCTATTTAGGAAGTAAAATAACTGATGATGGTCGAAGTAGAGAGGATATAAAATGTAGACTGGCAATGGCAAGGAAAGCGTTTCTCAAGAAGAGAAATTTGTTAACATCGAATATAGATTTATGTATCAGAAAGTCGTTTATGAAAGTATTTGTTTGGAGTGTAGCCATGTATGGAAGTGAAACATGGACGATAACTAGTTTGGACAAGAAGAGAATAGAAGCTTTCGAAATGTGGTACTACAGAAGAATGCTGAAGATTAGATGGGTAGATCACGTAACTAATGAGGAGGTATTGAATAGGATTGGGGAGAAGAGAAGTTTGTGGCACAACTTGACTAGAAGAAGGGATCGGTTGATAGGACATGTTTTAAGGCATCAAGGGATCACAAATTTAGCATTGGAGGGCAGCGTGGAGGGTAAAAATCGTAGAGGGAGACCAAGAGATGAATACACTAAGCAGATTCAGAAGGATGTAGGTTGCAGTAGGTACTGGGAGATGAAGCAGATTGCACAGGATAGAGTAGCATGGAGAGCTGCATCAAACCAGTCTCAGGACTGAAGACAACAACAACAACAACATCGTGTCTGTCCTCCTTCTCCCTGGCGCAGTGCAGCAACTGGACGTTGCATGGTCTCCGGAAATATTTGGATGTCTCCTGCAGAAATATTGAGCCATGCTGTCTCTATAGTCGTCCATAATTGCGGAAGTGTCGCCAGGGCAGTATTTTGCGCACCAACTGACCTCTCTACTATGTCGAGCGATCTGGGAAGCCAGATCACTCGCTCGAGTTGTTCAGAATGTTCTTCAAGCCAATCGCGAACAACCGTGGCATGCTTACATGCTGCATTGTCATCCATAAAAATTCCATAGCACGGTAAACTCATCCTGGTGCTCCTTGAACTACGCACACACACTTTGAGCTGTGTGAGACGTTGCATTGTCCTCCTGCTACATGCAATCGTGCTGAGGAGAACCAAATTGCATGTAGGGATGGACATTGTCTGCAGTTATCAACGCATGCTTATTTTGATCTATTGTGCCGTCCAGAATGATGAGATGACCCAGGGAATGCCACCCAGAGCATAATCATTGCTGCATGAACCAGGCACCTGCTCTTTAGGGGCAACCTTCGCTGAACACTGATGGTAGACCCTTCGCCCATCTAGGCAGTCAGTTACTCAACAGTTGCACGTCTATTTGTCCATACACATCTCCACAGCCTTTGTTCAACCTTGTCATCTATTGCCCTTGGTGCACCACAATTGCTCACCGCCGGTTTCCGAGAGCGCCATTTTGCCATATACGGTATACTTTAACCACAGTGGCGGGGAAACAGTTTACAAACACAGACGTTTCAGAAATGCATCCAACCCTGGCCAAAACGCAATGATCATGTACTTTTGGAAGTCAGCTAAAACGTTTCGTTTCCACATTACGACAGCGACTACACTGTTTTCTGCGTCCCCCGAACATGCTTTATATACCCTCCATTGCTAGTACTGCCATATTCCGTCTGTGAGTAGTTATTGCACGTAGTGACTTGCAAAATACTTGAGACACAATTTCAAACATTTACGAAAGTTTTTCTCCATGACGACTCCGACATTTTCGTTGTTCATGCAGTAAAACTTCCGCTTGAAGGATGATTTTTGACTTTATTACTTCTTTACTATGAATTGTATTCAGGGCACATTTTGCAGACGGTATTCACGTATTATACCACTGAATGCACCAGCGAAATTATATCATCGCACAACTCATAGTTTAGGCGATAAGGCATCAAAAACACTGAGATGCGTGAAAAATCGTCTCATCATGAATGTCGTTTTTATTTATTACTTCTTTGCTAATAACTATATACACAGCACATTTCGCAGACAGTATGCACACATACCACTGGACATATCTGCAAAAGCAGGTATCACGTCATAATTGTTGCACTGGACGAAAACGAAACTGCTGGGCAAAATTCGCTAGAGATACAGGTGAAATATAGGAACAAATATCGGTGAAAAATGTTAAATATGTGTGGTGTATGTTGAATATATGCATATGCGGGCAAATCCACGCGTAAAAAGCTCATCCTAACATATCTCTAGGACAAATGGCTATAAAGAAGCTCACAAAGATCAGGCAGAACTGAGTGATAGCGAATACTAAAAAGGCAGGACTTGTTGAAACATTTAAGTTATCTGTCTTCTTTATTCGTGATGAAACATGGACCCTTAAGGACAGAAACAAGCAGTATATTGATGCATCTGAATTTCGATGTTGGCTCACGGTGGTGCACATAAAATGGACTGAAAGAAGAACAGACGTTTCCACTGTTAGGAGCTTTTCTTCTTGTGTCAGCCAAAAAATTCTACACTTCTTTGGCCATATAGTGAACTGAAATGGAGAAACTCTAGAGGAAATAATCATGGAAGTGAAGACTGAAGGAAAGAGACTCAGGGAAAGAGCAGTGAGCAGGCACATGAAACTGTCAACATGATCTCTGGCCTACCTCTTCAGCAGCCTCTAAGAGAAGCTGGTTACACCCAGGACGGAGATGCTTCATGAGTCGACGGCGCTCAGTAATGGGCACAAAGACCTGTGATGATGATAAATGCTGTGCCTTTACTAGTGGGTGTACATGGTGATAAAATTAATGTCCATGGTGAGTTGCTCAGCGATATGGGACTTAATAATGGTGATGCAAGTGCTGTTAATGAATTTTGCCCTGAGGAATTAGTGGAAGTACCCTTTTTTTAAGACGGCAGAGGTCGTATGGTTCTGGATAAAAAGGTAAGTAGTAAACGTATAGAGAGAAAGGAGGAAAATTGTAACATTGTAACATAAATGACTGGATGTCTTATGCAAAGGTTCATGAGATTCTAATTCCTATGGATTGGAAGAAACGAAAAGTTAGAAGGTTTGAGGATTTAAGTGGCAAGCATGATGTTGGGATAATTAATGAGTTATTTAAGGGAGATAAAGAAATTGGGAGTATTTCTAAAAAATTGTGTATTACACAAAGGGAAAGCAGGGAGGAGTTTGAAGCAGATTTGTTGGAGCGAACCGAGTTAAAGAGAGCATCTATGGTAAAAGGTCAGCCTATTATTGCTGTGGAAGTTAGGAAAATGGAAAATTTTGCTCTTACTCCTTTACATTATGCGTCTAGTTTGTCAGCTGTGCCTGAAACCTTTTGACAACAAATAAGAAGCAAGGAGTTGGTAGATCTACTTGTGACTAGTGCGAAAATAAAAATAGCAATTGGGGTATGCAGCAAGGCATTTAAGGAAAAAGGTTTGTTAGCATTCCATCGACAATGAGGTCGTTAGAGACGGAACACAAGTTCGGATTGTGGAAGAACAGGGAAGAAAATTGGCCATGTTCATTCAAAGCAACCATCCTGGCATTTGCTGGAAGTGATTTAGGGAAATCATCGAAAACCTCAATCAGGATGGCCAGACACCAGTTCGAACCATCGTACTCCCAAATGTGAGTACAGTGTGCTAACCACTGCGCCACCTAGCACGTTTGTTAGAATTTAAGATGGATGTTAATTCTTTTAGTGTTAACTGTTTCCTTATTCCTGGTTTAATTATGAACATTATTTTTTGAATGGAATTCTCATGTTCATATGCTTGCAAGATTATTGTGAATTACAGAATTTGGGCATTTGATGATGGGGATAAAGAAAAAAAAAAGATTATATTCAAAATGGAAGAAACACAAGTTAAAATGGTGGCAAATTCACGAAAATGATGAAGAGATGTAAATGTTATCTTGTTTCATATTATTTGTGCTCTAATCATAGTTTACTTAGATAGTCCATTTATTACTGTGTGTAGCTGTAACTGTTTTGCTGTCTATTGTATGCAGCTAGGACAACATTTACGTATAGCATAATGTCATTTGCACTACTATTGACAAGAGAAATGTCAGAATTTTGTCTGAATAATGCTGGAGAACAAGAGTAACTTGAATGGTTGAGTTCATATTAAGAATACGTAGTTGTTTACGTCATGAATGACGATTTCATCACTATAGATGCCGATGGGTAGCATGAGTTGTCAAAATAATACTTACGAGAAAACGTGTCGACAGGGGTGGAACCTGGAGCTCCTGTCTGGTATGTGTGGGTGAGATATGTTAGGGAATTATAATCGTAATCTGGTCTTTATTTAAGGAGGCTGTGGTTGTAGTAGTTGTTGTTGTTGTGGCCTTCAGTTTGAAGACTGGTTTGATGCAGCTCTTCATACTGCTCTATCCTGTGCAAGCCTCTTCTCTCTGAATAACTGCCGTAACCTACATCCTTCGGAATCTGCGTACTGTGTTCATCACTTGCTCTCCCAGTAAAAGTTTTACACCCCACGCTGCCATCCAATATTAAACTGATTATCCCTTGATGTCTCAGAATGTGTCCTACTAACCAGTCCCTTCTTCTGATCAAATTGTGTAACAAATTTCTATTCTTTCTAATTCTATTCGCCACCTCCTAATTAAAGCTTGTATTTTCTTCTTGTCTAAACTGCTTATTGTTCATATTTCACTTCCATACATGGCTACTATCCATACAAATACTTTCAGAAAAATCTTCCCAACACTTAAATCTATATTCGATGCTAATAAATTTCTCTTCTTCAGAAACGGTTTCTATGCCATTGACAATCTACATTTTATATCTTCTCTACTTCGACTATCATCAGTTATTTCGCTGCCAAAATAGCAAAACTCTTCTGCTAGTTTAAGTGTCTCATTTCCTAATCTAATTCCCTCAGCGTCCGCCCCTGGTAGCTGAGTGGTCAGCACCACGGAATGTCACGCCTAACGACCCGGGTTGGATTCCCGGCTGGGTCAGAGATTTTCTCCGCTCAGCCAGTGGGTGTTGTGTTGTCCTTATCATCATCATTTCATCCCCATCGACACGCAAGTCGCCGGAGTGATGTCAACTCGAAGGACTTGCACCAGGCGAACGGTCTACCCGAAGGGAGGCCCTAGCCATTCGGCATTTCCACTTTTTTTTTTCATTCCCTCATCACTTGATTGAATTTAACTACATCTCATTATCCTTATTTTGTTGTTGTTTATGTTGTACTTATATCCTCCTTTCAAGACACTTTCATTTCAGTCATCTGCTCTTCCAAGACCTTTGCTGTCTCTGATAGAACTAAAATGTCATCAGCGAACCTCATAGTTTCTATTTTCTCTCTCTGAACTTTAATTCATTCTGCAAAATTTTCTTCTCTTTCCTTTACGGGATGCACAATAAACAAATTGAATAATATCGGTGACACGCTATAACCCTGTATCTCTTTCTTATCAACCACTGCTTCCCTTTCATGTTACTCGACTCTTATAACTGCCGTCTGGTTGCTCTGTAAGTTGTAAATGCCTTTTCGCTCCCCGTATTTTACCGTTGCTACCTTCAGAATTTCAAAGAGAGTACTCCTGTCTACACTGTCAAAAGCTTTCTCTAAGTCCATAAATTCTATAAATGTAGGTTTACCTTTCATTAATCCACCATCTAAGAGGAGTACTGCATCGCGTGTTTCTACATTGCTCCGGAATCCAAACTGCTCTTCCTCTAGGTTGCCTTCTACCGATTTTTCCACTCTGCTATAAATATATCTTTTATTATTTTGCAACCGGGACTTATTAAACTGATAGTTTGGTAATATTCACACCTGTCAGGACCTGCTCTCTTTGGAACTGGAATTATTATACTCTTCTTGAAGTTCAAAAATGGTCAAATGTGTGTGAAATCTTATGGGACTTAACTGCTAAGGTCATCAGTCCCTAAGCTTACACACTACTTAACCTAAATTACCCTAAGGACAAACACACACAGCCATGCCCGAGGGAGGACTCGAACCTCCACCGGGACCAGCCGCGCAGTCCATGACTGCAGCGCCTGAGACCGCTCGGCTAATCCCCCGCGGTTCTTCTTGAAGTCAGACGGTATTTCGCCTGTCTTACACATCATGCGCATGAAAGAATTCTGTCATGGTTGGCTCACCCAAGGTTGTCAGCAGTTCTGACGAAATGTCCTCTACTGGTGGGGCCTTGTTTCCACTTAGCTCTTTCCCTGCTGTATCAAATTCTTCTGACAGTATCATATCACCAATCTACGTAGACTACCAGTTCTGTTAATGTGCGTTGAAGTTCATCTTCCTTGTTTAGACTCTCTATGTACACCTTCCACCTTCCAGCTTTTCCCTCTTTACTTACGACTGGTTTCCATCTGAGCTCTTGATATTGATACAGCTGCTTCTCCTTTCCCCACAGATCTCTTTAACTTTCGTACAGGCGGTTCTGTCTTTCCCCTAGTGATATAAGCTTTACATTAGACCTCTAGACATTTTGCACTTCCTATCTAACTAGTTTTTAGACGTTTGTATTCCCTTTCGCCTACTTCATTTGCTGCAGTTTTATATTCTCTCCTTTCTTCAATTAAATTCATTTCTCTTGTGTTATCCAAGGATTTCTACTATACCTTGTTTTTTCATGTGCTTGATCCTCTGCTGCCTTCACTATTTCGTTTCTCAGAACTATCAATTCGTCGTTAGTGTGCTCTTTTCTCTTGTTCTAATCAATCGTTGCCTAATGCACCCTCTGAAAATCTCAGCAACCTTTGGTTTTATAAACTCATCTAGGTACAATCTCCGTAGTTTCCTACCTCTTTTCAATTTCTTCACTTTTAATCTACAATTCATTACTAATAAATTATGACCAGAGTCCACATCTGCCCTCGAAAATGCCTTGTAATCTAAAATCTGGTTCTGTCTTACTATTGAAAAACCGATCTGATCCAGTTTCTCTAGGTCTTTTCCTCGCACACAACCTTATTTCATGATTCTTAAACCAAGTGTTAGCGATGATTTAATTATGCTCTGTACTTTCTCTTTCATTCCTTTCACCATTTCATATTTACCTAGTAATAGTAGATAAATAGTAGTACATTTAAGGGGGTATATTCTTCATCTGTGTGCATCCATGTAAGTATGTAGGTTTACGTTTGTGAGTTTTCCTGTAATGAGTGTTGTGGTTAGTTGATGATCGAGGATTAGAGTAAATTTTGTTTTTTATTTATATGGGTGTTAGTTAAGAATTAATTAATTTGTTTGGTGTTTGTTTATGCAGTGTCATAAGCACGAGTGAGAAACGAGTGATTGTGGGTCATAATCGAGTTGCGCTAAGCTAAAGTTTTTTCATTTGGAGCGCAACAGGTGTGTGTATCTTATTTAAATTTGTATTTCCGGGCATTTGTCTTTTTGCCTCGATGAATCTCTTCGGAGAAATAACAACAGTAGGTATCTGGTGAACCAGGGAAGGGTTGAAATAGACTAATCACTGGATAGCCATGGAAAGAATAGATTGAGCAATCATTAGTTGGTGTCATTTCTTGTATATTTGATAGGACATGGTTTGTATGGCGAGAGGAGCACTGCTGCGTGTATACAGCTACACTAATGAAGTCTGGATGCAAGACCACCTGGCATCTTCACAGGACAATACCAACGAGCAAAATTGACACGCAGTTGCAGTCAAGAGTTGCTTGTGTTATTATTTCTTACAAATATACAAACAATTTAAAAGCCGCACTGAAAGGTGAAATGTCATCAGTAACATGTTGATTTAACGAGCCCAGAAATGGACCTGTTTTTAAATTCTGTTTATTTGTTTAGGTTACATAGGCGTATATATTTAAGGCATGGTTTACGGTTTTGTACGTTCCGCTTGGTACTTGTGATGAACCATTCATCACACTGGTTTTGGAACAAGTAGAGGTGTATGCTACAAACTAAGTAATATCGACGAAGTCTGGTGCTACTTCGTATTACAATTAGCATGGTTAAGTGCAATACGAAGGGGTGTTATGAATAGCCAGCTAATGGCGCGAGAGGCGATGGTGTGTTTTGATGGAGCAACAGGTAGGCCAAGACAGGCTAAGCAAGAAGGGCAGGTAATGTGCAATTCAAAAGCCAAAGCGACAGTTTGGGTTTTCCCGTGAAGGTAGCATGCACACTGGTTGAGAGAAATGGACAAAAGGCAATGGCAGCTAAGATAGACGAAACGAAAATACCTAATATAACATATTTTACCGAAAATACTTTGAAAAACGTAGAAACACGCTATAAAGAAAAAAACGAATACAACAGATAAATCACGGTGACGGGAAAAACTTATGCATGATTCTAGACATAATATTAGGCAAGTTATTATTTTCAGTTTCAGTAGTTTATAAAATTCACAATATAAACCAATGGAGCAATATAAGTATAGATTGTGATGCATGAAAGCAGACATTGTAAGCAATCACCAAAAAAACGTTTAAAACAGGTATATATACAGAAAATTACAAATGCTTTATTAAAATCTGATACGAAAATGTGCCAAATGATAATGGCCACCCCACAGTTACACGAAGTATGAAGACAGTGTGTATTTCCAAAAACAATATTTAATGTCCCTAATGCAGGAGCATTAGCAGTCTACCTTCGATAAGCACTTGTAAATTTTACGTTAAGTCTTGTCACAATGTAAGGTATACATCCATGCCCACATACGTGAAGTTCGCTAATAATTTGTCTGATACTGTGTCGATATTTCAAGCACAGGTTTCAAAGGGACCATAATAATTTTCTTTTCTTCTAGTGTCATATGTCTATCTATAATCAGTTTTAAATTTGAATGATGGTTATTTACGTAACAAACTTGGACTCAGTAGTGCCCCCATTTTTTTTTCATATGTGCTTCCTGCACTTTAATTTGTAGGGTTGATTTAGATATACCATACAAATCACACGCTTTTCTTTACAATAACTAACCACTCTGAAAACGAACAGGAAAGCGTGCATGGTCTTCTGCTGGTGAACAGTTGTTTGAGCTGTGTCTTTTGTTAGCAAGTCTTTTCGGTGTTGGCGAACGTTTTTCTGTCGAGAGGCTGTCCGGCCATGGGCCGCGCTTGACAGAGATATTTGAAAATTTACGTGTGAATAGTTTCGTGACCGCAAGTTACGGACTTAAACTTATCATGTGATTATGTTCCGGCGATTGCTTTTGCGTGCCTTCGCGACCTTCAACTTTGTGTTTTGGATTTGAGGCAGCTGTGACTGTGATTATTCGCTGCATTTGATATTTATATTTGTGGGTCATGAACGTACTGCATGTTTATCGCGGTATTTATTCAGATTAACGAACTTTAGTTTGCTACGCGACTGGAAGTGGGAAATACACGGTCCGACTTTAAATGTTTATGTTGATTTCTCGTGAGTTGCAGTGCAGCTAAAAGAGCTTTGCTCGCACGGGTTTCAGTATTGGACGTTCCGTTCGGACTACTTAAATTAATAGTGGTTCAATAGTTTTTATCTGAATCCCCAAATCTATGTGAGGTCACCGTTCTCACATGTGTGCCAACTTTAATTAATAAACGTTCTTTGGTTAGAATGTAATTAGCTTGTTTAGCTTAATCGATTTTCCTATGGGATTTGATCCAGGTATTTTCCATATGTTCCTGTTGTTTTATTATATCTGTTTCTTCCCTAATGTACCTGTCAATTAAATTATTGTGTGAGGAATATTTTTATATTCACTGAAGAGTCCTGTTTCGAGCTGAACCTCGATGAGCAGCGAAGTCGTGTCTTGAGAGGCCTCCGACAGCGGTGAGATACCATCCCGACATCCAGGCGTGATGGCCTGGGGCGCCATTTAATTTTATAGCAGTACCCGTTTGGATGTCGTCCGCGGTACCTTTACAACACAGTGGTACTTAAACGATATTCTACGCCCCGTTTTGTTGCCCCTCCGACAAGCCATTCTGGGTTTACGTTTCAGCAAGATAATGCCCGCCAGCACAAGGCGACAGTTTCTACTGCTTGTTTTTGTACTTTCCAAACCCTACCTTGGGTAGCAACGTCGCCGGATCGCTCCCCAACTGCGAAAGTTTGTGGCATTAAGGGAAATGCCCTTCTACCATCTGGGGATTTTGACGATCTGACGCGCCAGTTGTACAGTATTTGGTACGATATCCCTCAGGAGGACATCTAACGACTCTTATCAGTTACCGCCAAGCCGAATAACAGCTTGTATAAGGGCCAGAGGTGAACCAGCGCGTTACTGACTTGCTCCATTTGTGAAGCTCGTTCTCTTAAATTGCAATCAATTGTTCATCTGTATGTATACATCACATTTACTGATTTCCGTCCTATTCGGATAGTTACTTCGTGGCGTACCATTTTTTCCTTAGTGTATTTCAGTTTATTTCTGAACAATGTTGTCCTCTTCCTCAGACAAAATTGAAGTCGTGTGTATGTTTGTGTGTGTGTGTGTGTGTGTGTGTGTGTGTGTGTGTGTGTGTTTGTGTGTGTGTGTTCGGGTATGTGTGTTGGTATGTCCTCGGTCTGAGTAATTAAGGTTAACAATAAGACAAAAAGCCAGTTTGTAACATGTGGATAGGTACAATAAACTCCCTAAGAAGATCGTAGAAAGCGTCACACGCTGAAACAAAACACTTTCCTTTCCATGCTCTTCGACACGCATCGTACTACCCACTGTCGAACAAATTTCTTTCCGTTTGGAACTTGCAACGGACTTGATACAAGACTCAGGCTGTTCTGTTCCAGAACTTCGCAAGAACAGCAACCATCTTCCTGCCTCCCAAAACTGAGGTGAGAATGGTTTTTGAATTAGGAAGTTTGGAGATTAGTGGTAAGTTCCAGTAGGACCAAACTGCTGGAGTCATCGGTCCCTAGGCTTACACACTACTTAAACTAACTTACGCGAAGGACAACATGCACACCATGCGCGAGGGAGGACTCGAACCTCCGACGGGGGAAGCCGTGCGAACCGTGGCATGACGCCCAAGACCACGCGGCTATCCCGCGCGGCTAGGTTTTTGAATTATTTAGCATAATACTGATAGGACAGGACAGGATGTTTATTCCTCAACATCTAAACATGATTTTCACATTTAACTTTCATCCAGGTAATTTTTACCTTGAAGGAATAGTGACTCTGTTTTCTTGGAAAAGACTCAGTATGTTGATGAATGAGCGTCTTAATTTCGGCACCCTTTGAATTTGCTCTGGTGTTTTTTCATCTTAAAACACCTAGAGACTTCTCTTAGACGACAGAGTCTGCTGTCACCCTTAAGACCAAGGAAAGCTAGCTCTAAATGCCTTCCGGCAGACCGACTTCCTTTCGTCATTGAGTATGAAGTATATAAAACTCTGACTACGCTTAATGGATGACAAATATTTAGATGGACGACGTCTTCGTGTTAGAGGCGGTGAGGCCTTGTAAATATATGAGTATATCCTGCTCGCCTTTGCTCTTGAAATTATTAAATTTGTCTTATAAAGATGAATATATTAAAACATGCTTTCTTACAATTCTATTTCTCAACTGTTTTTTTTTCCGGAATTATTCTTCCTGCATAGTTTTATGTATTCATTTACTTGATCACGTGCTCTTTTAATTACCTCAGCTTCATTCATCACACCCCTCTTTTGTTTGTGGGTTTTCCATTACCACAGAACATAAAAAACTATTATCAACTTGCACTTTGTAATCACATAAGGTGACCAAGACCAAGAATCTTCTGTTATGCCCAAAAGATAACCAACCCTTCAGCAATGACAAATCTTATGAGTTGAATAAAAAGATTACACAGCACTGTCAACGGAGCTGCCACGCTAAGATTAAAAACACAAGAACTCCAGGACTTACAGTGTTTCTAAATCTAACACAAACTTACCAGACACAAAAAACATATACAGGTAGATGGTAATTACGTCGCTTGTATACACATCGCTGCCGCTACCCGTAAAGAAAACCAAAACATAAATACTCATTTTGCGTAAAATTTAGTTTTTTCTTATTTCTAAAGTGACCGATTCAGATGATTTTTTTCAGTGTTGGCCGCATAGATTATTCCCCCATATCTTTTTTCATCATGGTGCGTAGACGCCGGTCTGTCCTATGAACCATTCATTAACAGTCCAGTTATGAAACTTTACTGCCGATGTTAAGATGCATGGAGCTCCGTAATTTCCACGAAAACGAACTCTTTCATAAAGTAGCGCCTTTGAGACAATGGTATGCGGACAATAACATTCCTGAAATGGACTGACCTGTCCAGAGTCCCGATATGAACCCGGTGGGAAACATGTGGTGAAATTGAGTATCCACACCGCTCCAGACCCTAGCGGCCAACATCACTACATTCCTTGTTTTCGGCACTTGAGGAAGAATGAGCTGCCATTTCTTCACAGATCTTCAGATACCTCACTGAAAGTGTCCCCAACAGAGTTCTATCTGTCATAATGGCAAAAAGTGGACACACTCCGTATTAATGCTCACCAATAGGTGTCCAGACACTGTGTATTCGCAACAAATGCACACGAGCAGTTAACGGACAGTATTTCCTGAACCAATGGCAGCGATTATCCCATAATGCAACTTCACCAGTTTCATTATCCACGAACTCAATGCGTACACACTGCTTGGCCGTCCTCATACACGGAGTGTCTGAAGAAAACTAAATAGATGGCAGAATATCGCAATATTTTGAGAATATGATGAAATG
The DNA here is from genome assembly GCF_023897955.1 of Schistocerca gregaria. Taxonomy (NCBI): domain Eukaryota; kingdom Metazoa; phylum Arthropoda; class Insecta; order Orthoptera; family Acrididae; genus Schistocerca; species Schistocerca gregaria. The sequence continues at coordinate 1,044,505,207 of NC_064920.1, read as the reverse complement.
GCCATAAATGAATATTTTTGGCGGAGAAAGTTATAACGAGCAATGCATGTGAGGCATAAGTTTGTAGGTTACTTTTCACGGCAATACCAGACTACTATATGCCGATTCGACAATAGTGTTACTTCCTTGACAGACAAAAGTCAGTCGTCTGTCAACACGGAGTTTACCATTGTTTACAAAAAGCCATCACTTGTTGCTGGAGATGGTAGGGTTACTCGTTACAGGAACCACTGTTTACAAACCATCATGACTGGTTGCCGAAAATGGCAGAATTTCTCGTTACAAAAACTTGCAGACATACATTTAAAGTGTGGCGTAGCAGCTCGTAATTCTCAGAATAAACATAGAAAAGTTTCGCAGCGGGCAACCTAATTGGAAAATGAAATAGGCATCTAAATACATGTTATTATCCTTGGGATCCTTTCATGTCTTTTTGCCAGACACTTAATTCGAAATGTTATTCTTCCTTTTCATAGACCTATCGGTGCTTATTCCGTAACTTATCTTAGTTGTCTCTCATCTTCGATATCTGTCATTATTTTATTGATGCTTTGCTGTTATTTAGGAAATCTTCCGTGTTCCCTTCTTTCTTTTATCAAACGTGGAAAAGGCTGCGATGGCTATTAGCGAATGTTCTCCGTCTTGGCTTCTTTTCCTGGTTGTCAAGGTGCTCGCTTCGCTCCGCTGTAGAAGAGTCTTGCCTAAGGTTGCTTACTCATGGCATTCTGCAAAAAGCAAATGGATTTTTATACGTACAACAACTTGAATCCTGGTAGAGACAAGTTTCACCTAACACACATATCCGATACTATAAATTATTTCTTCTCGGAAGTTAGTATTTAATCTTTGTGTATTAACTACATGGTTAAAATATGTGCTGTAATTTTTGGTCTGTAACAAACTGCATTTTGTACTAGTAACCTCTGGGAGAGGTGATAGCTTGTGAAGTATTTATGTGCTGAAATTCTACGATTTCTAGATGTTTCATCACACGTAAAATTAGTGACGTCATCGAATTTATGGAACTGGTCAAAAGAAGATCCCAAGACTGTAATTCTACAGATCATTTGTGGAATGAAAACTCAGTTATATGGTGGAGCATTCGTTGTTGCTGACTCACATGGCTCACTGATATTATGTGACGTAAGGGGATATTTTTTTAGGCGAATCTTCTACAAGTATGACTTATTTGTTGGTACTTTATTAGAGCTTATCAGTGGTTGTACAATATTTCAACGTAAAGCTAAAAATCCGATACGAAATAATTTTTTTTCGACACGTCATGCTATGAAATAGTATTATGCCCTGAAGATATTCACTGAATTGGCTAACACTCTGAGGCCATCTTTGTGTCATTTTAATTCACTGTTACGTTTGAAACTTACATATATTTCTGGTTGCCATCTTTGCATAATTTTGATTCACTATTACATTTGAAACTTGCGCCATTTCTTTTGCGACTGTGACAACTTTCAAATGATTGGATACTACCCAAAAATTATTGAAATGACACATTTAGGTTTTTTTGTTATTAACAAAGTGAGTGGATTGGTTGTTCAGTGATTATCAAACTGTAAATACAGAGGTCTGTCATGAAGTCTTCAGTCGGTTCTAGAACTTATCTTTTATCGCTTCTTGCACCTCTGGCAATGACTTGTATACTGATCTGTAGGTCCCTCCTACAACCGTCTGGGGGACTAAGTTCAGTGTTGGGAGAAAGACGAGGTGACACCATCTCCAATAGGGCCATGCAGACCATGTTCAATAAAGCACTTCAATGTGTGTCGAGTAAGATTTTCATTAACTATCAATTCAGGCAGAAATAGAGAAAATCTAATGCCTTGCTTAGAGGACTATGTTCGGAATAAAAAGTACCACAAAGTGTCCGGAAACCACCGTATAATGCGGAATTCATCACTAGATGTCACGAAAGGCGAACCGGCCAGTATAAAATAAGGCGGTGAGGACTGTGCTGTCAGTAGAGAAGCCTTAACAGGAGACCGACTCTGTAAAGAGCAGTTAGTGACTTCGAAAATGGACTAGTCATTATATGTCACCTGAGTACAAAACTGTTTCAGCCCGTCTCAAGCTGCGGAAGTAAACTGTGTGATGTTTGGGAAGTGGAAAGACCAGACACACCTCACATACTGACGGACTAGGACCGTCGACAATTGCAGAGGGTTGTTAAAAATCACATTGAAGTAGTGAAAGGAATCTCTCATGAATTTCCAAGTGCTACCAGCAGTCCAGCAAGTACCGTGACTGTCCTTGGGAAGTTAAAAAGAATGGCGTAGAAGGGTCAAGCAGCTACTCATAAGCCAGACGTTTTTAATAGTTAATGCTAAGCGACGATTCAGGTGGTGTAAAGAGCGACGCCAGTGGACACTGTATGACTGGAAACGTGTAATATGAAGTGATGTAGTGGTGAATTGCTGCGTACCCTGTGGCAATCAGATGGGAGGTTTGGCTAAGGCCTGCAGAACGTTTTCTGCAGTCATGTGAAATGCCAACAGTGAGGTGTAGAGGATATGGTGTTACGGTACTGGGGTGCTTTTCGTGGGTAGGGTGTGGTCCGCGTATTGAGCTTAAGAAAATGCTAAATGCGGAAGGATATGAATACGTTTTACAGCATTGTCTACTATGTAGTGCTGCGCTAGTATCAGTCTTAGTCGCAGGAAAGGGGAATTATGTGAAAATTCAGTAAAGGCGCGGTTGGGCGATGTTGTCTGCGGCCGCTGACAGTGTGTGCTAATAGCCGGCAGCCAGTAGGCCAGGCAGAGTACAAATGGCGCGGAGCTGCAGCGGCGTATTGTACGCATGATTTGATTTGTTTTGAGTGGAGCAACAGCGAGGCAGGGAACTGCAGCGTTGCTTTAAGTTATTGCGATGTACGAGTCAAGGCAGTAGGCGAGAGCCGGGAGCGGCTGAGGTATGGGAATTCACTCCTGCCATAGTTTATGTCTCTCTCTGACACTACGTCAGAAGCGACGGTAAAAGCAGGATAAATAGTCAGGCACCTTTAGCTTGAGAGGTGTGCCAGGTCAGTCGAGAGTCAGGTCGGACCTGTGCTGGTCTACACTTATAGGGGCCAGCGATGTTGTAAATATTCTGTGTAAACTTTGTAAGGTGTCAGGCAAATCCAACACCTTCCATGAAAACCCTGACATGATAAGCAAATCCAGTAGTATCTCATATAGCTCCGAATAAATCGTGACATTAAATTAACCAAAGTAATACGAGTAACGAGTGAGCAAATGGAATACCACAGACTAACACAAGAATGCCTAAATGCATGTCGTACCTTCCCACCGTGAGACCGACGCAGTTTCGAGGGGAGAAACGAGAACAGAAGCCGAGAGCAGAACCGTGTTAAGCTAGAAGGCCCTATGATAAGGGACGGACTGGACACCCATATCGGCAGCCTACCACTAAGACTACTACCCGCACGTTTTAGCGTGAGACTTTTTCGCGTATATGTTATGTCAAGGACCACCCCCAGGCCATGTTAAAAGCTAGAGCCCTCCAGAAAAACAGTTTAGATCTTACGATAACACATAAAGGGCCACTACCACCCACAAGTTTTAGCGTGAGACTTTTCGCGTGTCTGTTACATTAGGACCACCCGCCAGCCCATGTTAAAAGATAGAGCCCTCCAGAAGAACAGTATAGATCTTACGATAACGCTAAAAGGACCACACCAGCTGCAGGTTTCAGCGTGACACTTTTTAGCGTCTCTGTTACGTTGCAAACTTTAAAAACATTGACCCACCACGAGAAGTATAACGTTTCTCATTGGATAGACAGAATTTTTGTAGGCGGAGCTTAAGGTTAACATTAAGACCCTGATTGGTCAGATGAAAACACAGCCAGATACTTTTTTTTAAACCAACTTTGGGAAATTGTAGTAAGGAGAAGTTAGAGAGAGTTACTTCCGAGATGGCGAGGTGAGCGGAGCTGTGCTGCCCGCTGTCGCCCTGACGCTGCCTAAACACCGACAAGGTAATGTACGCACGCGATGCCGAATGTTTGAGCCCATAAGCCTTCACTCAGAACTGCAGAAGTCTCATCTGTTACACCTCCTTTTTTTGCGTAGTACTAGTGTCGATCATTAATTAAAGCTCATGGTGTTCACATTTGCCACTTGAAGTAAATATCTGATACGCGATGATGTTTCTGTTATATAGTTATTGAGAAGCCACATCAGCCACTGTAATTTACGACAAGTTAGATAAGTAATTAAAGATAATTGAGGGTCACTGTAGACCATTTTGATAGTTTTCTCCTTTGTGAAACTTAATTTAAACCTAGATTCTAGACGTGATATGGCATAGGTCATCCTTCGATCCATTGTAGAACTAGGAAACCCATTCAGGGAATATTCGTTCACATTTTTGTTGAGAGCAGTTGGTTTTTACCATCCTGTATTAAAACACTTCCTTTTATCAATCGTGCAATTTATAAAGAATATTTTGTGAGTAGAATAAAATTTCCAATGGTAAACTTAACTGCTTTTTCGACGTTATTTTACCAGCTAACTAAAAATAGGAAAGCCTTGAACCCCTTCCACTAAATTTAGTTAGTATTAAGATTCTTTTATAGGGAGTGCACTGGAGCTGACGCTGAGATCGTTTAGTATTTGGTTATATCATCGCTAGTCTCACTGAACTCTTCTGAATTATACATGTTATGTGTGGTCTGGGGTCTCCTTACCAGCAACAGGTCCCAGGTTCAAACTAGTCAATTCCCTAAAAAAACACGCTCAGAGCGTCGTTCCGCGAAAGTGGTAGGGAGACACTATATAGAACAATCAGACACCACCATGAATGTTTAGAGCCTGTACTTTGTTTCTATGTACTTGTTGGGGCTGTATTCCGCCTCTGGGGACACAACACCAGGGCTGGACGGAACAGCAGCCGGGTACTTGGAGATAGCACGGGCTGACTGAAGGAGGGCACCGACAGCGGTCTGCAGCGGGTCCAGGACGGGCCACATTCGCTTCCCACCTGGCATACTGGGATCCGGGCGAGACGTACCCTGTGGAAGGCGCAGCAGCGCTGTGACAGCGCCAGAGACGGCGGCGGGTGTTGCTATCTTGCAAGGAGCACTGGCGGCAAGTTGCAGCACGGTGTCCAGGAGGGCGTGGTTTCGAGTCCGGTCCTGTCCTGGGAGCAGCAGTGGCCGAGGGCCACGGTGACCAGTACAACCACTTTCGTCCCATGGTCGGACAGAGCAGGCCAGATGGGGCGGAGGGTGGCGAGGATCAGGGACTGTAACAGTCTCTGGAATTACGGGCAGTGGAATGGCGCCCGTCGTTACACCTCGGCGTGTGGCGACCGTGCGAACGCGGCTGACTTCCATCGTCGGGCAGCCTTGATGACTGCAGCAGCGGCGTCGGCAGTACAGGAGTTCTGAGACGTCTGGACTCGCGGAACGGCGTGCGGTCGGCGCGCCATTGCGCTTCTGTAAACTAACTGAATAAAGGAATACTTCCGAATACTGCTGTATCACTCTGCACTGCCCCTTGACGCTATCGACAGGGGATCTCCAGTTGATTCCGTATTTCTAGATTTCCGGAAAACTTTTGACACCGTTCCTTATAAGCGACTTCTAATGAAGCTGCGGAGCTATGGGGTATCGTCTCAGTTGTGCGACTGGATTCGTCATTTCCTGTCAGGAAGGTCGCAGTTCGTAGTAATAGACGGCAAATCATCGAGTAAAACTGAAATGATATCAGGTGTTCCCCAGGGAAGCGTCCTGGGACCTCTACTGTTCCTGATCTATATAAATGACCTGGGTGACAATCTGAGCAGTTCTCTTAGACTGTTCGCAGATGATGCTGTAATTTACCGTCTAGTAAGGTCATCCGAAGACCAGTATCAGTTGCAAAGCGATTTAGAAAAGATTGCTGTGTGGTGTGTCAGGTGGCAGTTGACGCTAAATAACGAAAAGTGTGAGATGATCCACATGAGTTCCAAAAGAAATCCGTTGGAATTCGATTACTCGATAAATAGTACAATTCTCAAGGCTGTCAATTCAACTAAGTACCTGGGTGTTAAAATTACGAACAACTTCAGTTGGAAGGATCACATAGATAATATTGTCGGAAAGGCGAGCCAAAGGTTGCGTTTCATTGGCAGGACACTTAGCAGATGCAACAAGTCCACTAAAGAGACAGCTTACACTACACTCGTTCGTCCTCTGTTAGAATATTGCTGCGCAGTGTGGGATCCTTACCAGGTGGGATTGACGGAGGACATCGAAAGGGTGTAAAAAAGGGCAGCTCGTTTTGTATTATCACGTTATAGGGGAGAGAGTGTGGCAGATATGATACACGAGTTGGGATGGAAGTCATTAAAGCATAGACGTTTTTCGTCGCGGCGAGACCTTTTTACGAAATTTCAGTCACCAACTTTCTCTTCCGAAAGCGAAAATATTTTGTTGAGCCCAACCTACATAGGTAGGAATGATCATCAAAATAAAATAAGAGAAATCAGAGCTCGAACAGAAAGGTTTAGGTGTTCGTTTTTCCCACTCGCTGTTCGGGAGTGGAATAGTAGAGAGATAGTATGATTGTGGTTCAATGAACCCTCTGCCAAGCACTTAAATGTGAATTGCAGGGTAGTCATGTAGATGTAGATGTATTGAACGTGCTCGGGCTCCTGAAGAAAAACGGCGCGGTGGGCTCTGGCTTCAGCTCTGCCAGCTGGAGTCCTGGGTTAGACCATCGACAGTCCACAAGTGTAGAATAGAGGGACAGTTCGGAGGTATGATTATAACGACAGTGCATCCTGTCATAAAGCAGCTTCTGTCGGGCAATGGTTTGTGGCCAATAAGATACTTGAAATAGACTTGCCTAGTCAGAGTTCCCAACTGAATCCAAAGGATCACCTTTGGGGTGAGCTAGAATATCGAGCGTCCACCAGCTTCCAACGTCATTGCCTTCTACATTTATGGCTCTTGGAGAAGGATGGGCTGCCATTCCTCCACAAACATTCGGACACTCTGCTGAAAGTGTTCGCAGCAGAGCTCAAGCAGTCATAAATGAGAAGGGTGGAATGTCTACCAATAGATGTTCGGGTACATCAGACAATGTATTCCTGGGCAGATGCCACGTTCCTGAACACTTACCTTTGAATCTAGATTTATTGAATACCATGCGTGATGAAAAGGAAAAATAAAACTTGATGTGTGTGCTGTATATTTTTGTTTCTTTTACTGACTTCTGTATCAACACTTATTTCTTACTGTCAGTCGATCATCAAATAATTGAAAGTGAATATATAAAAGTATTGGGGAACCTATCCTAATTATAAATAGAAAAAGTCGCAGTAATGCAGAAGAGTTTTCACCAGAGAATCTATTAAATCTACTCCATAAGTGGGGTTTGTTAATGTTTCCCCACGGAGAAACTCTTCAGGACTCGACGCCTAACGTATCATCCGCTACACAGTAGTGTAAGTCGGGTTGCATGCAATGGCGGCGCTGATCCGAGCGCGTCTACTGACTGCCGGTTCTCGCTTTCACCCTATCCGACCTCACCTACTAAGACAGAAAGCTGTGTTTTACAAGTTACCAGTCTCATCACGGATACAGTCTTATTTACAACATTCTGGCGACATTAATAAAGGTTCACTAACGAAAATAAATTTACCACATTTAGCGATAAGCTACGCTTTGCCAACCACTTTGTCTTTGCGTTGTAGCCTCTTCTTCCTAAAATTTGTATTACATGACTTCAATTATGGTTAAACACTAGTTTCAGTTAGAAATGAAACTGTAATAAAACTGTTGGAACAATTATTATAGCCCATATGAAGGCTTCGTTCACCGTTTCCCTCTTGATATGCTTCATATCGCCGTACAGGAGTTGTGGCGCTGTTCTGTGCCGAATGTTGAAAACGACATAGCAGATACGAAATGCCACCAGTCTTACAGGTCATAAAGTAACAAGACGGGACAAGCAATGGTTTTCTGGTCACACGTTGTCTTGGACACTGAAATATAGCAGCTCACAGAAAGACATGGCGTCTGACTAACGATAAACTGAAAACTTCCATTTCGCGCTTAAGAATTGCAGTAACTTTCTTGGACAACGAGCTTCGGGTGAGAGGGGAAGTGCGGCTGCAGTATAGACACGTTTTTAATTTGGGCAACATTATATCAATGTGAAACAAGCTGGTCTTCTTTTCGGTAAGAAGCCAAATCGTATCGCCACGAAGAAAAATATTAATTTTTTTAGAAAGCATAAATTCAGTTAATCTACAATGATCGCAACGCATTGCGAGATGGAATGCCGTCCTGTAGCGTTGCGGCCACATAAGAAAAATCCATACGCGGAGCAGAGATGAATGGGGAGTCATTCTGAGTCGCAAATGGGGAAATCCACTGTCATTAGCAGCTTTGATAAAGGGCAGACTTTTGGCCAAGCGCCTGGGAATGAGCAACTCGGAAGCGGCGAAACTGGTGAGCTGTTATCGTGCTGCTATCGTGAACCATCTTATCGAAAACGGTTGAGGGGCGACAGAACCATAAGTAGATGACGAGGTGTTTGACGTCCATGCGTCATCAAACGTTGTGGTCGGAGGATTTCCCGCTCTGTAAAGTGGGCTACGCGGCAATCAGTGGCAGTTCTGACGGCAGAATATAATGCTGGTGGAGGCACAAGTGTTTCCGAGCACACCGTTCAGGGCGTTGACCCAACAACGCCAACGTGAGAAAAGGCATGGGATAACGATATGCACATATACAGATGGCGGTAGTATCGCGTACACAAGGTACAAAAGGGAACTGCACCGGTGGAGCTATCATTTGTACTCAGGTCGTTCATGTGCAAAGCTTTCCAACGTGATTACAGGAGCACGAGGGGATTAATAGACGTTGAACACGGAATGGTAATTGGGTTGGGTCGGGTTGTTTGCGGAAGAGACCAAACAGCGAGGTCACTGGTCTCATTGAATTAGTGAAGCATGGGGAAGGAAGTCGGCCGTGCCCTTTCAAAGGTACCATCCCGGCATTTGCATAAAGCGATTTAGGGAAATCATGCAAAACCAAAATCAGGATGACCGGACGCGGCATTGAACAGTCGTTCTCCCGAATATGGTAATTGTAACTAGACACGTGGTACATTCCGTTTCGCAAATCGTTGGGTAATTCAATATTTCGAGATCTACAGTGTCAAGAGTATGCCGAGACTACCACATTTCGGGCATTGCCTCTCACCACGGACAACGCAGTGACCGACGTCCTTCGCTGAAAGTCCGACAGCAGCAGCTTTTGCGTAGAGAGGCCAGTGCTAACAGACAAGCAAAACTGCGTGTAATGAACGCACCCATCAGTGTAGAAAGTACGACGAACGTATCCGTTAGGACAGTGAGGCGAAATTTGACGTTAATGAGCTATGACAGCTGACAATCGACGCGAGTGCCTTTAATAATGCATGACATCGCCTGCAGCGCCTCCCCTGGGCTCGTGATCATATCGGTTGGATCTTAGACGATTGGAAAACCGTGGCCTGGTCAGATGAGTTCCGATTTCAGCTGTTAAAAGCTGATGGTAGGTTTCCAGTGTGGCGCAGACCCCACGAAACCATGGACCCAGTTGTCAACAACATACTGTGCAAGGTGTTAGTGGCTCAGTAAATGGTGTGGGCTGTGTTTACATGGAATGGAGTGGGTCCTGGGTATGTTCGGTAACTTGGGGACCATTTGGAGCCATTCATGAACTTCGTGTTACCAATTAACGACGGAATTTTTATGGATGACAATACGACGCGTCACCGGGTCACGGCTGTTCGCGATTGGTTTGAAGAACACTCTGGACGACTCGAGCTAATGACTTGACCATATAGATTATCCAACATAAATCCTATCGAACATTTATGGGACATAATCAAGAGGTCAGTTCGTACACAAAATTCTGCACCAGCAAGACTTTCACAGTTATGGACGGCGATAGAGCCAGCACTGCTCAATATGCAGGGGATTCCAACGGCCTGTTAAGTCAATGCCACGTAGGTTTGCTGCACTATGGCGAGCGAAAGAAGGCCCGACACAATATTAGAAGTTATCCCACGGCATTTGTCACGTCTCACACATATCGACGCCTGGGAAAGGATTTGTACTGGACAATTCGTTGTATTTTATTTCCTCATGTAATTACTGAGATCAGCGGCCTCATTCCCTTTCACATCCCAATTCCTGTAGTCAGTTGCATGAAAACGGTGACATGGTATCTTGGGTCGAGTTTGAGGCGATCCCTCCTTATGTTCTTCCTCGTCAATGACAAGGGAAATTCGTTGGCCTTCAAGCTTGATCGGTGGGAGGGAGTTACAAAGGCGGGAATGCAGTTTCTCTCCATCCCCTCTCCCCCTTTTTAAAACCACGTCTTTCAGTTAGTGCAGATAAGATCGCTTGAGGAAACTTCTAGGATGTACAAGACGTTCCTCTGCCCTCAATAAATTGAATCCGCCACTCGCCCACGCTTTTCCAGTCCCTCTGATTGGCTTAGCGACTCGCGTTTTGTAGTGGGCGCTGGGGTTGGGTGAGGCTGAATCCAGCATAAGGGTTTTTCTTTGGACTCGGCGTCCGACGGTGGTTGTTAAGCTTTTAGCGAGAGGACACACTAGTTCCAGGTATTGGCGAGTACAGACCTTTCTGCTAGAACATAGATCTAAATGTTAAATCTGGCTGAATTTATAAGTTGTGTCACGTTCAAACCTGATGGCATCAACACCACCAGGCGTATGGAGTGATGCACTGTACTCGTTTTTACTACTGCTAGTGTAGTTTAGGGTAAAACAGGGTGAATGGCCATACGGGAGAGATGACCAACGGCTGTGGTTCTCCAACTTCGCGCTTTACAGCGCTGCCGGTCACTTGATAGTAGTCTTTGTTGCTGGTGACCAGCTGATGCTTCTCTTGGCTCTTGTTTTCAATAAAAAGTAAGTATTTTTCACGCTTTTAGTTTTCAATACTCCTTAATATTATGTATCATGTGAATACTCTTCCAATTTTCCGTAAACTAGGCTGTTAGTAGTTACAGAAACTTACATTTCAGGGTTGCATATGTCTATTTGCATACCGTCATGGCCGCGCGGGATTAGCCGAGCGGTTAGGAGCGCTGCAGTCATGGACTGTGCGGCTGATCCCGGCGGAGGTTCGAGTCCTCCCTCGGGCATGGGTGTGTGTGTTTGTCTTTAGGATAATTTAGGTTAAGTAGTGTGTAAGCTTAGGGACTGATGACTTAGCAGTTAACTCCCATAAGATTTCACGCACATTTAAACATTTGAACACACCGTCATGCTGGTTTCTTTTCGCGTTCTCGTCCACCATGTTTGATGATACGCTATGGCCATCACTCTCTGCCGATGACCATACCATCTTTGCGAGAGTTAGCCATCCCGTAAAACTTTTTTTGTTTTAGTTTCGACGGGAATTCATCATGTTTAAAGATGCCAGCTAAGTACGTTCCGAAGACTGGTTCTACTAGAGGCAGATGATGAGGAGAAGATCTTCAAATTGCTGTCAATAAAGTAAATAATGGTGGTTATTCAGTAAGAAAAGCTTCAGCAGAGCGTGTGATGATACAGGGCTTTTTACAATATCAGTGAGCTTAGCAACAACATATGGCAAAGTATCCACCTGTACTTATTCATATTAAGTATAGTATAGCACAGACAGTGTTGTATAAATTACGTTAATTTCTGTTTTGAAATCTACAAATGCGTGTCTTTGTTGAATCTTATGTTTCATGAGCGGCATAGCATCTAAGCGACAGCGGAAGGAATCTTTCACCTGGGCCGGAATGTTGAAGTCGCCTGACGCAGACGTCTGAGAGCCGACGGCCATGCGCTGGAAGAAGATGCCGGAAGCTTCCCTTAGAAGATGTGACCTAAGATTTTAACAATGTTTCTTCATTTACCACGTTTCATAAAAGAAATTGTAATGTTGCAACTTCAGTCCTATGTCATGGTTCGATGTTAGCTGTTCTGAAAGAACCACTCTTGATGGCAGACATACTTTGAAATACTTACATAGCAGTCATCTGTGTACGGTGTTACGAAATAAAACGCTTCATGTCTTCTAATCTGTTTGCCTTCTAATCGTTTAAGATACTGATGACTCCAGTTTATTTATACTGAAATTGTTGTAAGGCAACGCGGTGATTTTTACTGAATGAAAATTTATACATCTTAAGATGCTAAAAGTAAGTGGTGTTTAATCTCTGACTTATCGAGTTTACGATAAGTGATATTAACTCTGAATCTAGAAATGATTTTCAAACGGTGATGCTCTGATAGAGTTTATCACTGAAACGTTATCAGTTTTGTTATTCAAGAGGCGCCTAAATTGAACTCACGTTACATAATTAATCATTTCCTGCATCTGATAATTTTACACGCTTGCCAGAGCTATTTGTGCTTACGGATCTTGCTGTTAACAGTCATCCTTGGTTCGCATAATAACGGATAAACGAACAGAAGAAGATGTTTGGCTTCAACTCACGTAATTACGCCAAAAGATAACTTTTCTGAAGCACTTATACTATCCGGTGCTCACAGTTTGACCGCTAACCTGTCTAAATGATAACTTTACTAATCTTCGGATATATGCATGCGTCGTCAGAAGTGATCTCTGTCAAGAAGATAGTGGAACTTAACTTGGCTTACGAGCTATGTAGGATGCGCTTGGCCAGAAGAGTCTTTAAGCTTTCTGATCCCTAATAAACCAAGAGAGAGATTGCGACGTGACCACCCTGAGATAGTAACATTTCAAGCGGAAAATAAAAACCGGCCGTGATTTAAAAACTGCATTCGGTCTACGTTCCTGTTTCAATTGTAGCCAATGAGAAACGACTTCTCTACTGTATAAAAAATAGAGCAAGCCCTCGTGTTTCCTTTCACATGGGAGAGTCTACTGTCTTCACTAATACATAAATTTGGTGTTGAAAACGAAAAAGCAGGTAACTACTGGTTACAGCTTTTCTTGTCTAGATACATGATCTATCTGTACGGAAATCTGAAATACTACTCTCTATACATCTTACCTGTCAAAAGTACTTCCATAAATACAAGTTAATATTATTGGATGCTGTTTTAAAACGATTCCTACTTTATTTGTTTACTATTTTGTCAGATAGTCGTCTATCCCTTGCGTGTGTGGCCACCCAACCCTGGTACACGGGCGAAATGGCCAATTGTTGCGGAACTCAAAAAAAAAAAAAAAAAAAAAAAAAAAAAAATCATAGTTAGTTTAAAATTCGGCCTTTCTGAACGAAGTCTTTTGAATATGTGGGATAATATCTGTACATTTTTCACTGTTTTCTGTGTATTATGGTTTGATATTGGCATTTTTTAAAATTTTGGCTATCAGTCACTGTTTTACCCTAATCATTTCGTGTAAGTCTTCGATCGAGCATGTGGGTCTTCTGTTTATCACAAACCACTTATGTGCTCATGTCTTGATTCGGTGGCGAGTCTTGTACTGGCCCTTTCTCAAACATAGTTAGAATTGCGAAGCTCTAACTCGGAAGTATTTTTGGAAATAGTCCAGAATAAGACTGTACTTGTGCTAATACGGAATTGATTGTCTCGTGGTCGCATGTCGCTAACATTACGACGATAGTTCGCGCAGTCGAAGTGAGGCACTGTTTGCCAGTTTGAAGACTGTCAACTTCCACTGCATCGAACAATCTGTTCTCGGATTTACTGAAGTCTGTTGGAGATCGCGATCGTTTGTCTTCCTAGTTCCTGTATGTGCCGATTCCTTTGGCTGTGTGCCTTTCCACTTTCCTCTCGCAAATCAGATCAGTTGTACTGTATATGATGAGGCCATCCCGCGTTGAATTTTCGCAGTCAAAACTTATCAGCCTGTTAATATGTACCTGATATTTAATATGAGTGACGAGTAGTGTGGATGTTCTGTAATAAATTATAAGGTAACTGAATATAAATTAACGATGGTGTTAGTTCATTTCATATTCCTCAGCATCATAGAGTATATGAAACAAAATTCACAGTAAGTTGATTCCGCCACTGCTTAATCATGCTGGCTCTTATCGTTCCTGTTGCACAGGTTTATTTCTTTTGTCAATCAGATTTAAGAGAGACGACTAGGGCCAAATATCTCATTTTAACCAGTCAGTACTCAGTCGACTCTTGCACGCGTAGTAAAGTTCAGCCATACATGAGGCGAGCCACGGCAGATGAAATCTAACTTTGAGTGCTAACTCCATCTAAATTTCCCTCCACTGAATTGTGTAGGTAAAAAAAAGTAGACTAAACTAATAGTATTCTTCGTTCATATTTTATACACTGAAGCGCCCCTGGTGTAGACATGCGCATTCAAATAACAGGCAGAATACGGTGCTGCGGTCGGCAACGCCTATGTAAGACAACCAAGTGTCCGGCGCAGTTGTTAGATCGATTACTGCTGCTACAGTGCTAGGTTATCAGGATTTAAGTGAGTTTGAACGTGGTGTTACAGTCGGCGCAAGAGCGATGGCACACAGCATCTTCGGGGTAGCGATGAAGTGGGGATTTATCGATGAAGTGGGGATCTTCCCCTTCGACCATTTCACAAATGTACCGTGAATAACAGATATCCGGTGAAACATCAAATCTCAGACATCGCTGGGGCTGGAAAAAAATCCTGCAAGAACGAGACCAACGACGAGTGAAGAGAATCATTCATCATGAGAGGAGTGCAACCCTTCCGCAAATTTCTGCAGATTTCAATGCTGGGAAATCAACAAATTTTAGGGTGCGAACCGTTCAACGAAACATCATTGATACGGGCTTTCGGAGCCGAAGGCCCAATAGTGTAGCCTTGATTGACTGCACTACACGAAGCTTTACGCCTAGGCTGGGTCCGTCAACAACGGTATTGGACTGTTGATGACGGGAAACATGTTCCCTGGACGGACGAGTGTCGTTTCAAATTATAATGAGTGGATTGATATATACGGGTATGGAGACAACCTCATGAACCCATAGACCTTGCGTGTCAGCTGGGGACTATTTAAGCTGGTGGAGGCTCTGTAAAGGTGTGGGGCGTGTGCGGTTGAAGTGATATGGGACCCCTGATACGTCTAGATACGACTCTGACACGTGATACGTCCGTAAGCATCCTGTCTGATCGTCTGCGTTCATTCATGTCCATTATGCATTCCGACGGACTTGGGCAATTCCAGGAGGGCAATGCGACATCCCACTCGTCCAGAACTTCGACACAGTGGCTCCTGGAACACTCCTCTGAGTTTAAACACCTCCGCTGGCCACCAAACTCCCCAGGCATGAACATTATTGAGCATATCTGGGATGCCTTGCAATGTGCTGTTCAGAAAACATCTCCACCCCCTTGTACTCTCACGGATTTATGGACAGCCCTTCAGGATTCATGGTGTCACTTCCCTCCAGCACTACTTCAGACACTAGTCGAGTCCATGCGACGTCGTGTTGCGGCACTTCTGCGTGCTCGTGGGGCCCTAGGCCCTACACTATATTAGGCAGTAGTACCAGCTTTTTTGGCCCTTTAGTGTATTATTATTATTATCATCATTAAGTACTGCTCATGCACCATTCACTTTGCAGTGGAGAGTCTTGTGCCTAAGAACACTTCGGTGACATTCGCTTCTAGCCATCACAGTGACAGAAGTTTGATATATTTTCTTATTCCGTTTTCAAATAAAAGCTTTTATATTTTGTGTGATTCACTCTTTGCCTGGAGTTACAAAAATTACTCACATTTTCCAAATGTGACAAACTGTTCGGAAGTACAAATATTCTATTCAAATTTGAAAGTGTTGCAGCCGATAAAATCTTGATGGTACTGCATTTAATAGCCTATGTGTTACTTTGTTACTCAGTTACACACTGATAACTAGAAACTGAAATCAAAGCAAGCAGAAGTATTAGCAACAGAACACCTACAAGATAAAAACATCTGAAGCAGAAGCTATTAGCCACTAACACAAACCTACGTTTTCAAGATAGGAAAAATTGTTAACACGGTAAAGAAACTCAATTCATTTGGTAAAACGACGTGTTCCATGACAGAAGATTTTCCCTTCCAAGGTACAAGACGGTGTACGAATGACGACGTCAGGTTTAACTATCCACATGTTATGTAACTAGTTTTTAAAAATATATGGAATTCTATTCACTATAAAACTCTGTAACTGAAGAATTAAAAGTATCCTCCAAATGGCTTCGATATCTTATACAACACTTAAACATGTAGAACTCGTAATATTTACAAACGCTGCGCAAAATATGACCTCGTGCGTCTCAACAAAAGAACGTTAAAAAATGCTACAAGCTGCTTATAGCCTTGTACAGTGAGCGTTCCTTCATGTAATCCTATAACTGGTCACTAGATTGAGACATCAACAAGAAAAAATCTAGCGTTCCCAGCTACATTATCCTTCGTGTGCAGCACTCTCCTCTAATGTTAATTCACTAAGGATGGCTGAAGGCCCCAATATTACCAAATGAAATAAATCCATAAAATATAGTAGTAGAGCTCTGGATAGGGTTTATCACTACAGGAGTAAGCTACTGAATGGCAGTGTCCTCCTTTATGATAGTACAGCTTCGAAACTTTTTTTTGAAAATCCACAAGCTCAATGCCGCGAGTATTCCTGCTTGAACGTGGAGCAAGTGATGGCAAAAGTCACGGAGAAGCGACAGCGTCGTAGACTTTGTCTTTCTCGCCAACTACTTGCAATACGCCTGGCTTCGTACTTTGCGTCAGATCCCATTTAATGCTCGCCCCAAGTCCCACTCGATGGTCATCTTCGATCTCTACACTTAATTCTACTTGACTGAATGTTGTCTGACTGTTTTACGACGGAATATCATGAGGGTATATTATTACATTACTATAGCCGCATGTTTAAAGAAGCTATAAAGATCTACAAGCACGAAAATAATTTTAATAAAAATGAAGAAGGATTAAAACTAGACGAGATATGGCGGTCGACTCTGTACCAACGAAGTGACTATCGATTACCTATAATCGGGAGAGATGGCACTAGCCAGAGATAGTTTTAAAGTCGAAAGCACGTGATGAGTGGTGGCGCCATCTAAGCGCTCTATATAAGCGGGACCTCCAGCGTCTAGCAGCCAATCCCCGACTCACCTCAGAAGATGTTGCCCGCAGTAGGCAACGAAACGTCAGGAAGGAGAAGCAATTTTATATAAGGACCACGGCAATTCAGCCCGGAAATTATAATTAATGAACGTTTATTATATTTCAAAAGCTGTAAGATTTTTCACATATATAATTTGGAGCTACTACTTTTCAGCACACCCTTCTACTATCGGTGTACTTGCTCTCAATAATGGTAGATGCACTGTCTTCGAGATGTGCAGCAACTCTTAATAAGTTATAACCGGTTATTTATTTCAGTAGCGTCTGCAAGAAGGTAATGCAGTTGATAATTTTCGGGATGAGCTTGGAAATTTCATATAAAAGGTGTAGGACGTTGGTCAGCTGTAAACTCGGAAAGCTGTTCTCGATTTGCATGGCCATCACGTCCGTAAATGCCATATAATTATTTAAGGTATCCAAAATCCATCTTCGCAGCTCCTAAAAAGGTGTATTTATTCAATAATACGTGTTTCGCTTTATTCGTGTAAAACCTCGTCATCTGTCTGGAATCAAACACGTTGTGAGATAATTTAACGTGGTATGAGAGTATTAAACGTAAGCAAAAATGGTATCAGATACTTGTCAATGGCCGTGCCTAGGTGGATACACCAGTTCCCGTTAGTTCACCGAAATTAAGCACCATCGGGAGTGATCGGCGCTTGGATGGATGATCGACCGGACCGTCATATACTCTTGACCTGCTGAGGTGTTCTCAGTCTCGTGATGTCAATTGAGGAGCACTTGACCGAGTTGTAGCGGCTTTAGGTCACGAAAACGCACAATGGCCGGGAGAGCGGTGTGCTGATCCCACGCCCCTTCATATTCACATCCGATGACGCCAGTAAGCTGAGGATGGACACGGCAATCGATGGGTTCGGAGAAGTTTTTTTATAATTACAAGGTTTGATTCTAGACCACTGACGATGTAGCAGATGGGTAAAATGAAGCTCATATGGTAGAATAAATATGAGATACGTTAAGTAATCATGTGTCTACAATTATAACGTGATATCTCCTAAGAAGACGTATATTCGCTGGCGTTCCAGAAGCTATTCACAATTTCGTCTGCACGTATGTCGTAAACAAGTACTGCTGACCAAGAAGAGGGCCCACTGATGTAACGTGGCAAGTGACGTCTGGAGTGACATAAACGTGACTCGAATTCAGTAGAAGTGATTCGGCGAGTAACAATGACGGCGTTTTGATTTACTCAATTATTGTTCTGTGTAAATGAAGCAAAGCTACTTCTATCTCGGTAGTTAGTTCCTCAGTAAAACTTTTACTTTTCGTGTAAAAAATTAAAAACTAGTATGTTGGGGTCTGCAAATTTTCTCCCTTCATGCAGTCTTTCTCATTCGTTTTTTAGCACACTGTTCAATGAAAAAAAAAATTGTTGCTTCACACCGCACATTGATAAGTAAAGGTTCTCTTTTCGTTATTGCTTGTAGTTATACCTCAAAACAGTGTCGCATATAATTCGAAAAGTTTGTAGTTTGTTATTTATTTATCGTATGGCATACATCGCAATCCTTATACAATTTATGCATAGGTTAATTACAGACTGACAATACATTTCATATAATCAATTGCCTCCTCTGCTGCAGCGAGAAAATCGTTGAAGGTTTTCTTGTGGACTCGAACGGGGCATTCTTCCACTATGTATCGGACTGTTTGTTTTTCAGCGCCGTAGTCGCAATTTGGTGTTGGAATCGTTCTCTATTTGTAGAGGGCGTCAGCACATCTTACGTAGCCAATACATATACGGTTTAAAGTTGTTCACACTTCGCGTGACTGGTTGAAACCAGGCGGTTTCTCGGCTGTCATGAAACATTGGCATTTTAGTGGGCAGTGTTCTTGCCATGTTGTTTCCACAGATTGCCGACATCAAAGATGGAGTTCGTCATCTCCTTAGCAGAGAGTAATGATGGTCTTCTCGACTTAAGTCTTTTGCGCTCCAAGTCAGCTGTGTCGCTATGTATGGGCAGCTGTGTGTTATTAGTTATCTTGTTGAACACACTGAGAAGAGCGTTTTTTCGCCGCATTTCTGGGGGTGGTATGTGGCTCATGGTTGGCAGCCATGCGGTGGGTGTAGATTTTTATTGTGCCACTGATAATGCACATGGTGTCATTTAGTACCACATCAGTCCTGCTTGTATGCGGGCTGTTAATCCGCACAGGAGCGCAGTATTCTGCCACCGAGTACACGAGCCCAACTGCTGACGTGCGGATTGTGTTTGCTGTGGAACCCTAAGTGGCGCCGCACAGTTTATAGATGACACTGTTTCTTGTCCTCATTTTATCTGCAGTCTTTGTCAGGTGCTCCTTGTAAGAGAGCGTCCATTCCAATGTGACTCCTAGGTATTTGGGGTAGTTGTTATGGCTAAGGTGTTTCCGTTCAAAGATGACATTAAGCTCTCTTCTTGATGAGTGGTTGCAAAGGTGGAAACATGATACTTCAGTATTAGTTTGTAGTAAAAATTATAGTTGCTGGCCAGTTTACGTTTGGTGTATTTTAATCATATTGTGTACTTTGGCAGTGCGTAATGGCCGCGCGGTTTGAGGCACCATGCACGGACTGCGCGGCCCCTCCCGCCGCAGGTTCCAGTCCTCCCTCGAGCGTGTGTGTGGGCGTGTGTGTGTGGGCGTGTGTGTGTGGGCGTGTGTGTTGTTCTTAGTATAAGTTAGTTTAAGTCAGGGCCGGCCAAATGACTTCCGGGTCATAGTGTGCACGCCGCAGACGTCAGCGTTCAAGTAGTGCATGTTTCTAGCCACAGATATCGCTTTATCCACTTACTGGGATACTCAGTACCAGCGCATTCTAGTGCTCTTTGCACAGCTTGCAAGACAACCATGGGAAGGTATTTCGCGTATTAAACATTTAAAATACTGTCACAGTCTACTCATTGACATGTCTACTTTGATGTTAACAGTTTAACTCAGTAAGACAAGTAATACAGTTAACAACCGTGGGTTTTTATTAAGGCAGCTTGACTGACAGCACGTAAATAAGCGTAATGTTTTTGATCTAGTATTTAAGAAAGAGAGCACTTAGCGACTTCCAAAGAACCTTATTCATGATTTCCAATAACATTAAACTAATGCAAGGTTTCCTATAACTAATTCTCGGTGCCCTCAGCTACACCCACATAATTTCTGTCTCATTGACCTCTGAACAGAATGACAACCGCAGGCCTCTCAATGATCACCTGTTATTTCAATACCATTATTGCTATATCTTTCATCAGTTAAGTCTGAAATCTGCATAATAACCGACAATTAGATGAATGTTATGTTTTATCGACTTCAGCTGAGCGTAGCCCTTCACACATTAAAAAAAACCCTAAATGTAACTATACATTGGAATAATCGGTTTAATGACCAATTTTCTGATAATAATGTGACATGGAGCAGAATGAGGCAATAATGCACAGTTAGTAAATAATAATTTTTAATTATGAAAGGAATGAATCCAAACACTTTTATCACTGGTCATGAGAAATGATAATCGAGTTGATGTGTCTCATCCATTTAAGGACAGTTAATTTTGCTTGCCGTTCTTCGCTGTTGAGTACACTACACTCGTCTTTGTGACGTGTATTGTAGTGTCTTTAAATTGAAAACTTACGCTGGTCGCCTATTATTCGGCGGCACAGCAAACATGGTGAGTTTTCACCAACGGCAACAAAAAAGAATTGCAGTTCCCAGTCATTTTTAAACGACTGACAACATAGATCTCCCGTCCTTTGCTTTTTCACAGTACCTGCCATTTCTCAGTAATTCTCTGTTAAGGTTACGGTTACTAGGGGTAAACGAGGCTGGGTATGTTGCGCTCTTGCTTGTACCACATAAACAGGGAAGTGGAGCCGCCGCCGTTCAGATGTCGCTGTCGAACACGTGCGCACATGTGCACAACTTCCGCACGTCTGCACACTGTGCACCGTTTGGCCGGCCCTGGTTTAAGTAGTATGTAAGTCTAGGGACCGATGACCTAAGCAGTTTGGTTCCTTCGGAATTCACACACATTTCAACGTTTTTGCTGAATATGAGATATTGCTAACATTTGGAAACTGTTTTTTAACGCCGGAAGGAGAGCCTCTTCTGTTTCGAGTTTCGAGTAAATAGGTGGTCTAATTTTGCGGTTGGCCGGGATGGGCTACAACGCGCACACTCTGTGCTATGGCTGTGTACTATGAACAGTTGTGGCTTCTGGTTCACTTCGTATTTGGTTTATGAAGTCAGTTGCCATCACGCTCTACGTTAATATCACATTAAGACTTATTTTCATTTAAAACTAGAGATAGACGACCTTAAATCCAGGAACAGATTTGGTCATATATTGCAAACATCATTTTTTCTTGTCTGTACGAATTGCTTCGTTCACGAAGCGTTTACTGACTGTTTCTGTAGGCATATTTTCGAACAAACGGCGTGTGTTTCAGCAAGCAATGAATGTGAAACTATATTTTGCTATTGATTTAAGTAAAGCATGCTGTGTGCAGCATAATTATTAAAACAAGAGAAAAGGTCACCATCTTGAAGACAAGTTTACAGTGAAAGCACTTGAGTCCCACACAAACAAGGATGAAAGAAAAAGAACTGTGCAAACAATAAAATGTAGATATGCAATTTCTAATTGTTTTGCAAGCGAGACTGGGAAAGTGCCTCTACCGGACAGTAAAGTCTAACGTGCAGAATATGCATGTACAATTTCATTAATTTAATTGTTCTATCGAATCAGTATCATTATTGCCACTTGCTGACGAAACGAGCGTAGTGAACAGCACCCTTTCTCTCTCGACGCCAACGGAAGTCATTCGCCGAGTAGCATGGAATCAAGCCTTTCTCGAGAGATAAGAGGTATTCTGGCTTCAATCAACTTAATTGATACCAATCAATAAAAATCTAAAATACGTTGTTGGTTACACCTTTACTGATATTGTAAGCTGAAAGAACGTGGTGCTTCTAAGGCGTTTAAAATGTTGAATAAGTATCCAGAAAGACATCGGTCATTTTACAGAATGAACAGAGGAAGTTTGACTTGTTGTCAAGAAAGGCTGGCCCATCAGTTTACAAAAAGGATAGCAACTGCAGACTCTCACAGCAGCGGCTGTTAATAGCTTTATGGTAAGAAAAAATTAATAATACTTGTTTTCAAGAATATATTCAGTTCTAATTAAAAGTACAAGTCTTAATCCAGATAAACATACAATATTGGCTTAAAACGTAGTTTTCACGTCGTGGCTATACTGTTACTGGTCTTAATTTTGACATTAATGCTCACTTTAGCTGTGTAATATATTTCCATTAACTAATTTTCGGGCAAACAATATGTTTCTAAGTATGATGTACTTTACATAGACCAGTCGTAATAGCAATAACGGAACAGTGTAGTTGGGATTTACCGGACAGTTCAGGCAATGTAACTACGTCCAATGTAATTCAATCTGTTCCACTGTCACCGCTGAATCATAAAACTCGGTTAGGATGCGATGGTGAACTGGTTGGCACGTCTCTTGCAGTTAAAATATAACTTCTTCCAGTCTGACGTGAACGTTTTATTATTTCATTGACTTTCGGAATTTGTTCATTCAACCATCTTTATCGTTGGTTTTGTATTACAGTATTTTAGCAGATGCTCTGGTGCGATGTTGCATATGGTTATCGAAGTACAGATTAGACATCATTACAATTTTCACATACGCTGTATGACGCAAGACAGATCAATTACATCAAAATAGTCCAGTGCAATACACGCCTAAACGAAGTAGAACCCATACAGGAAGTGCAGAATATTTTTCATGTATACGTATGGCCTGTAACACCGATCTGTAGTAAATTCAAATTATAAGCCTGTGTATAATAACAGTAATGAGTCTTCCTAGAACAATACAAAATAAGTGACATGAAGCACAGATATTTCGTCTCGTCTTGTAGTTCCGTCCATGCAGGTTTGGAAATTTTAATCTCGTCCTAGCATCAGTTTGCAGCTTTGACGTTTCATATGGCCTTCCGTTATTCGGTATGAGTGGAGTTTTCCGTACATTGAACCTCACTTTTTGTAGATCCACAAACAGAGAGTGAACTTTAAATTTCAGTAGAAGGCAATGCAGAAGAAAGTGATGGGCTGTGATGAGTAAAAGAGTGTTGTTGCAAACGCTTCTCCTCACTTAAAATATGCCCAGCCAAATGTAAAACTCCAATTTTGAACCGCCTTTTTTGATCCTCATTCATTCTTTTCATATCAGGAAGAACACTTACAAAAAAAGCCAAATCTGGATCTTCATACTTCTTGTTCTCTATACACTCAATATTTACATATTTATTCTTCGAATGAAAATATTCGTACGCTGACTTGTTAACAACTGCTTGGGATGCTGTACCAGCATTGCTGGCCTTTTTGGATCCTTTTGGTTGAGATGTTGATAAAATACAGTTTTCGCTAGGGGATGACAGTGATGTATTTCTTGACCGATGGTCATATTGCGTCGTAACGACACATTCGTTACCAGTTTCAACGTTCTTGCGTACAGCTTCTTGTGTCTGTTCAAGTGAAATACTCACCGCGCTTGCATTTGAGACACAGTCTTTCATATCCCGAGACTTCCTAAAACGTTGGTACAACATCACATATCCAGAAAGATAGTAAGGTTTTCTTATTTTAATTGCAGAGCCAGATGGGCCGGATGGAGACATCAAATGTCTACTACGGCTCCCCCTGAAACTCTCCCACCGGTCTCGAGAATCTCGCACTGCAACAAATAGAAAACATCAATTTTGCAATATACTGATCATGTCATTAATCTCGCTTTACAGCTCTTTTCAGGTGCTTTACTGCTACGTGCTCCTTCAAGGTGCTTTCCTTTCTTTTCTCAGAGGACACACTACTGTTCAAGAAATTGTGGCTGATTCGTGAAAGGCAATATGTGAGCTCATGCAGCCTGAATATTTACCAACAGCAGCTAGAGAAATCTGGAAGAAAATTACTGATCGTTACTGGGAAATAAGGAATCTACCGAACTGCATTAGTAGCACAGACGGAAAGCATATCGGAGTTAAAGGTCCTGCTAAATCTGGGTCAGTATTTCGTAATTATAAACGTTTTCCTACCATAGTTCTATTAGCTGTTGCAGAAGTAGATGGACTGTTTTCATCAATGACGATGAGCAGTATGACCGCAACAGTGACGGAAGAGTATTGAAAGAAAGTTCTTTGGGTAAGACATTGTTTGGAGGTGAGCTTCCGCTTCCGGAACCTATTCTTTCGCCGCAACAAGGATACCAATTTCGTTATTATTTTGCCGCGGATGAAGTTTTTCGTCCACAAAATACATAATGAGACCATGTCCTCGTAGACAATTAAATAACGAAAGGCGCGTTCTGAACTACAGCCTATCTGGGGGAAGAATGTTCTTAGATGTTCTTTCGGTATGTTAGTGTCGAGGTTCCGGGTGTTGGAAACTTCAATAATATGTATTGTGAATGAAATGAATGTCGTAGTACAAGCAATTAGAGTATTACACAACTCTATGTGGGGTCGTTATGGTGTATATTCTAACTTATACTGCACCACAATGTAGACAACCTTATTGAGAACTCACATCAAAATGTATGAAACCAAAAAAGGCCAACAAATAGATAAAGTGAAGTATTCTCTTGAACAGAACAAAATATGTATAGGGCTATGTACCGACAAGATTTGATATCCTATTACACCCAGCAAACGAGTATACAGACTTTTTTACGGAAAACCGCATTACATACTTTTATTTAGCTATACTTCATTTTCCGCAAATAAATTACGTCGTCTGTCAGCAACGGTGTAGAGCAAGAAGGAAAAGAGGAAAACAGATGGGACTTAGGAGGGTTGAGAGGATGTTGTTGTTATGGTCTTCAGACCAGAGACTGGTCTGATGCAGATCTCCATGCTACTTTATCTGTGCAAGTTTCTTCATGCCCGAGTAACTACTGCAACCTACATCCTTCTGAATCTGTAGAGTGTATTCATGCCTTGGTCTCCCTCTACGATTTTTACCCTCTGCACTTCCCTCCAATACTGAATTGATGATCACTTGATGCCTCAGTACGTGTCCTACCATCAGATCCCTTCTTCTAGTCAAGCTGTGCCACAAATTTCTCTTCTCCTTAATTTTATTCAGTACCTAATCATTAGTTACGTGATCTACCCACCTAATCTTCAGCATTCTTTTGTAGCACCACATCTCGAAAGCTTCTATTCTCTTCTTGTCTACACTATTTATCCTCCATGTTTCGATACTTTACGTGGCTACACTCCTTACAAATAGTTTTAGAAAAGACTTCCTGACACTTAAATCGACACTCGATATTAACAAATTCTTCTTCTTCAGAAACGCTTTTCTTGCCATTACCAGTCTACATTTTATATCCTCTCTACTTCGACCATAATCAGTTATTTTGCTCCACAAATACCTATCTACTACTTTAAGTGTCTCGTTTCCTAATCTATTTTCATAAGCATCACCTGATTTAATTCAACTACTTTCCATTATACTCGTTTTGCTTTTGATGATGTTCATCTTATACCCTGCTTTCAAGACACTATCCATTCCGTTGAACTGCTCTTCCAAGTCCTTTGCTGTCTCTGACAGAATTACGATCCCATCGGCGAACCTCAAAGTTTTTATTTCTTCTCCATGGATTTCAATACCTTCTCCAAACTTTTCTTTTGTTTCCTTTACTGCTTGCTCAGTATACCGATTGAATAACATCGGGGAGAGACTACAACCCTGTCTCACCGCCTTCCCAACCACTGCTTCCCTTTCATGTCCCTCGACTCTTATAACTGCCATCTGGTTTCTGTACAAATTGTAAATAGCCTTCCGCTCCCTGTATTTTACCCCTGCCACCTTCAGAATCTGAAAGAGAGTATTCCAGTCAACATTGTCAAAAGCTTTCTGTAAGTCTACAAATGCTAGAAACGTAGGTTTGCCATTCCTCAATCTAGCTTTTAAGATAAGTCGTAGGGTCAGTATTGCCTCACGTGTTCCAACATTTCTACGGAATCAAAACTGATCTTCCCCGATGTCCGCTTCTACTAGTTTTTCCATTCGTCTGTAAAGAATTCGCGTTAGTATTTTGCAGCTGTGACTTATTAAACTGATAGTTCGGTAATTTTCACATCTGTCAACACCTGCTTTCTTTGGGATTGGAATTATTATATTCTTCTTGAAGTCTGAGGGTATTTCGCCTGTCTCATACATCTTGCTCACCAGATGGTAGAGTTTTGTCAGAACTGGCTCTCCCAAGGCCGCCAGTAGTTCCAATAGAATGTTGTCTACTCCGGGGGCCTTGTTTCGACCCAGGTCTTTCAGTGCTCTGTCAAACTCTTCACACAGTATCGTATCTCCCATTTCATCTTCATCTACATCCTATTCCATTTCCATAATATTGTCCTCAAGTACATCGCCCTTGTATAGACCCTCTATATACTCCTTCCACCTTTCTGCTTTCCCTTCTTTGCTTAGAACTGGGTTTCAGTCTGAGCTCTTGATGTTCATACAAGTGGTTCTCTTATCTCCAAAGGTCTCTTTAATTTTCCTGTAGGCAGTATCTATCTTACCCCAAGTGAGATAAGCCTCTACATCCTTACATATGTCCTCTAGCCATCCCTGCTTAGCCATTTTGCACTTCCTGTCGATCTCATTTTTGAGACGTCTGTATTCCTTTTTGCCTGCTTCATTTACTGCATTTTTATATTTTCTCCTTTCATCAATTAAGTTCAATATTTCTTCTGTTACCCAAGTATTTCTACTAGCCCTCGTCTTTTTACGTACTTGATCCTCTGCTGCCTTCACTACTTCATCCCTCAAAGCTACCCATTCTTCTTCTACTGCATTTCTTTCCCCCATTCCTGTCAATTGCTTCCTTATCCTCTCCCTGAAACTCTGTACAACGTCTGGTTCTTTTAGTTTATCCATGTCCCATCTCCTTATATTCCCACCTTTTTGCAGTTCCTTCAGTTTTAATCTACAGGTCATAACCAATAGATTGTGGTCAGAGTCCACATCTGCCCCTGGAAATGTCTTACAATTTAAAACCTGGTTCCTAAAGCTCTGTCTTACCATTATATAATCTATCTGAAACCTGTCAGTATCTCCAGGCTTCTTCCATGTATACAGCCTTCTTTTATGATTCTTGAACCAAGTGTTACCTATGATTAAGTTGTGTATGTTTTGTAATTTCGTTGATTACCAACTCTAGCAAAATTACCAAATAACTCGGCAGTATGGCCCACTTATCAGTATGACGTTGCAACCTCTTTGCCCCTTTATGCGTGCTCTGATTCGGCTGATAAGGATGCCATGAAGCCGCTGCGTATTCCCCTGTGGCAAGCTGGCCTATAGCTGCCGTAACTGGTCCTTGATATCCTCGATATTGGCACCGAGCTGACGTCCGATCTGGTCCCAAACATATTCTACCGGAGCCAGATCTGGGGATCTTGCTGCCCACGAGAGCACCACGCAGACAGTTCATAGAGACACTTTTCAAGTGTGGACAAGCATTGTCTCGCTGGAAAATGGCTCCACGATATTGTCGCAAGAGAGGTAGCAGGTGAGGACACAGGATGTCCGAGACGTACCGTTGTGCTGTTCGAGTTCCTTAATCACTACCTGCCATGACCTCAAGTGATACCCGATGCCTCCCCACACCATGACGCAGGAGTAGCAGCTCTGAGCCTCTCCAAAACATTGGAAGAATGGGGACTCTCCCCAGGTCGCCATCATACTCGTCGACGCTCGTCATCCGGGGTAGTACAGAACTGCGATTGTTCGCTGATCGTAATACGATGCTAGTTATCAGCAACCCACGCTTCTCAGTCACTGCACTATTCCAAAGGCAGCAGCTTGTGTCGTCGTATCGACGGTAGCCTACGCAAGGGACAGTAGTTCCCTTGTCCGGTTGCTGCTAATCTCCGGCCATGGTACGGGATGACACAGAATATCGCAGGGAGTTCATTGTTCTCGTGCGGCAGTCGCAAATCTGAATTCTTAGTACGCTATGCTTCGAAGGCAACTTCCGAATCATGCCGAGTCGTGCCGAATGGTTACGACAGCCAGATGGCAGTCAAGTGAAGGATGCGTGTGAACAAAGGAAGCAGTTTTGCACCACCTCGCACGAATCGACTCCACTTCCCTGGCATACTGATCTAAAACAATACATGTAATCAATTCCAACGTGACCTTTCATCAGTTAAGGCATTACACGTATAAATCGAGAATCACACTTCTAACGTTATGTGCATGTTTACACACAAATAAACTATTTTTGGCATTTCTTATCATGACACAGTTCGATTCTAACCCTACTGAAAATTTCAGACATGTCCTGCCATCTGTGAGTAAGATTTAGAACTTTTTGCATTCCGTAAGAATCGTGCCATCGCAGACTAGAATCAATCGTGAACGAATCGTAGGAATCGATTCGCAATGTGAGACTGAATCGTAGGAGCCGAATCGGGAAAAAGAATCGTGTTGGCCATCTCTAGAACATTGACGATGTGTATGCCTCCCCTCACGTTCCCATACAATCCAACATTGGACTACTGTAACATGGCTCTCAAATCTGGATATTGCACTATTCGACCAGTAGGCCACGTCGAGACCCAAAGGAAGACTCTTTACAATTCTTCTCAAGTGCAGATAGCGCTGTCTCACACAAGTATGTAGGTGTCCTACACAGTGTTCATCCAGTACTGACGCTGTGCGCGCCCCTTACATCCCCTACCAGGTCTGGTAACAACCTTAAATCCGCACAATGCTACTGCATCAAAAGTGGCCACATTCATCTGGCAGTGACGTGGCGTCAGTGTGGTAGGCAATGCTCCCTCAGGAAGTATTTGTTGCAGGCTAGACGCATGCTTCTTCCCACGGCACGCGTAAGATCCGTGCCACGTTACTCTGGTAGGGGGCCTGCCTCACTTATTAAACGCGACGCCCGACGTCGACGGGCAACGTCGGTTTATTTTACACTACCAACAAATTAATACACTGAGGTGTCAGAAGTTATGGGATATCGATAAGCGCCGGCCGGTGTGGCACATGCGCTTCTAGGCGCTTCAGTCTGGACCCGCGCGACCGCTACGGTCGCAGGTTCGAATCCTGCCTCGGGCATGGATGTGTGTGATGCCCTTAGGATAGTTAGGTTTAAGTAGTTCTAAGTTCTAGGGGACTGATGACCTCAGAAGTTAAGTCCCATAGTGCTCAGAGCCATTTGAACCATGTACAGATACAGATGACTGTAACATCGCGTGCTCAAGGTATAAAGGGCAGTGCACTGGCGCTGCTGTCATTTGTACTCAGGTCATTCATGTGAAAAGGTTTCCAACTTGGTTATGGCCGCACGATGGGAATTAAGAGATTTTGAACGTGGAATGGTTGTTGGAGCCAGACGCACTTCGGAAATCGTTAGTGAACTCAATATTGCGAGAAGTGTGCCGAGGAAACGAAATTTCAGGCATTATCTCTCGCCACGGAAAAGCCCGTGGCCGACGGTCTTCACTTAACGACCGAGAGCAGCGGCGATAGCGTAGAGCTGTCAGTGCTAACAGACAAGCAACATTACGCAGACAGCAGCGAGGGACGCACGACGAACGTATCCCTTAGGACCCTTCCGCAGTGGTTAGCACACTGGACGCGCATTCGGGAGGACGACGGTTCAATCCCGTCTCCGGCCATCCTGATTTAGGTTTTCCGTGATTTCCCTAAATCGTTTCAGGCAAATGCCGGGATGGTTCCTTTGAAAGGGCACGGCCGATTTCCTTCCCAATCCTTCCCTAACCCGAGCTTGCGCTCCGTCTCTAATGACCTCGTTGTCGACGGGACGTTAAACACTAACCACCACCACCACCTTAGGACCCTGCGGCGAAATTAGGCGTTCATGAGTTATAACAGCAGACGATCGACGCGAGTGCCCTTGCTAACAGGACGACATCGCCTGTAGCGTCTCTCCTGGGCTCGTACCATATCGGTTGGATCCCAGAGGACGAGAAAAATGTGGTCTGGTCCGACGAGTCCCGATTTAAGCTTGTAAGAGCTGGTGGTAGCGTTCGAGTGTGGCCCCAGGAAGCCATGGAGACAAGTTGTCAAAAAGGCATTGTGCAACCTGGTGGTGGGTCCACGATGGTGTGGGTTGTGTTTACATGGAAAGGACTGGGTCCTCTGGTCCAACTGGACCGATCAGTCACTGGAAATGGTCACGTTCGGCTACTTGCTCCCAAACTACGATGGAATTTTTATGGATGACAATGCGCCACATCATGAGCTGGTGGTAGCGTTCGAGTGTGGCCCCAGGAAGCCATGGAGACAAGTTGTTAAAAAGGCATTGTGCAAGCTGGTGGTGGGTCCACGATGGTGTGGGTTGTGTTTACATGGAAAGGACTGGGTCCTCTAGTCCACCTGGACCGATCAGTGACTGGAAATGGTCACGTTCGGCTACTTGCTCCCAAACTACGATGGAATTTTTATGGATGACAATGCGGCACATCACCGGTCCACA
The DNA here is from genome assembly GCF_023897955.1 of Schistocerca gregaria. Classification (NCBI taxonomy): domain Eukaryota; kingdom Metazoa; phylum Arthropoda; class Insecta; order Orthoptera; family Acrididae; genus Schistocerca; species Schistocerca gregaria. Next base: position 1,044,474,525 of record NC_064920.1, on the reverse strand, counting down.
ATCCCTTGAACATATATGGGACATAATCGAGAGGTAAGTTCGTGCACGTAATCCTGTACCAGCTACACTTTCGCAATTATGGACGGCTGTAGAAACAGCATGACTCAGTATTCCTGTAGGGGACTTCCAGCGACTTGTAGAGTCTATTCCACGTCGAGCTGCTGCACATATTAGAGCAGTTAGCTCAATTCACAGCAGATAATACCAAACTGCATGAACGGCTTTTAAATGCTCCTGCATCCCTGGGCGACCAGTACTAACTGACAAACAAGTAAATAGTCCCCCTGTGACAACCCATCTACACATATAGGCCATGTCATTGTTTCTCCGCTCTTTACATTTTCTTCTTGTAGCAGCACCAACAGAAAAAATACTATATATCGACAAGACTATCGATTATTATACGACAACCTTTAAGGTCTATCTCTTGGAGAATTTTAACTATCGATACTTCTTCGTGTGATTAACATTGTGATTAATATTTATAACAGTGATCACTGAAGAAATTTACAGGAGAAACAGGCAGTCAGTAAGGGAGCCGGGAGTATTATGAAAGTGACAGCTAGCTATGATGCGGGAGATCCCGGAAAGTCAGAGAGTGTCCCCAGGCAGCCTGCAGAGCGCCGCTTACCCGTCCTCTGGGAGCAGCCCAGCTCGTCCTCGCCCAGCGGGCAGTCGCTGTTGCCGTCGCAGCGCGCCGCCCGCGACACGCAGCTGCCGCCCGAGCCGCAGCGGAAGGCGAGAGGCGGGCAGCCGCCGCCCTCTGCCGCGTTGCACTCCTCGTCCGAGCCGTCGGCGCAGTCGCGCCGACCGTCGCACACGAAGAACCAGCTGATGCACGCGCCCGTCGACCGGCACTGCGGCGCCACAACAAAAGCTCCTGCTCACTACATGCGAGGCTTTGCAGCAACGTTCACATGTAACACAATTTCCAGAATGGGAACTAACCGCCATGTTACAGCTGGGTGGGAGGTGGAGCAAGTGGAATCTATTGTGTGTTGCTAGTAACTGACGAAGAGGTGCAAGTGCAATTACTTCAAGTGCAGTTAATATGATTAAATACTTTATCCCTTGCACAGGCACTTCGGGTTTCTTTTGCTACTTCCAGATGAGGAGAGTGCTCTGTAATTCTACTGATTGGAATCATATCTACATTTACCGTGCAATCCATAGAGGCTCAACTCTACAGGTACTCTACTAAAAATTATTCTAACAAACAATTTGAAGGACGTAGGCCATATTTTGTGGGGAAACTTTGTCAGCCAAAATTTTGAAAAGTTATTGACAGATATACTACAACTTTTTAGACGATATACTACCAGAAATTAAGAAGGATATAGGCTATATATTTGGTTAAATGTCGATGTACGGTTTTTCCGTTCCTTGAAATAGACTGAGAGAAAGAAAATACAGTGCTGTGCGGTTTTGTTTTGTTTTTTTGCGGTGCATGTAAGCCATTTGAAAATCTCCCATATATATTTCTTCTCAGTCCACGTAATTTTAAACAAAAATTGTATATACAATAATGTGTTACACTGCCTTCTCCCTTGCCGTCGGTTCAGCAGAGAACAGGGAAGTTGTATTTATGTCGTATTGGCTTATGTTTAGTATACTAGAATAGAATCTGAATCATCTGAAACTTTGCAATTCCACCCGTTCGCAGATTGAAACGAAGTCACCTGCTGTTATTGAAGTTACTGTTCTCAGAGATCCAGAGGCTGGAGAGGTATCTCTCGTACTATGAATACCAACGAAACCAACCGATTTACCCATTTATCGTTAAGGGATTTCAATTCTCAGTCAAGGGTTCTTTTGCATTGGAAATAAGCAAATCTCTAGGTCTGAAAGAGGGAAGAAGAGGAAATGGACTAAGAGGAGGAGGGGACGAAATGGACGTAGAGAGGCAGAAGGAGGAGGTGGACAGAGAGAGGGAAGAGGAGGAAATGGGGGGAGAGAGGTGGGAAGGTGTTAATGATGTACATCCAATTCCCACATTTAATAATTGCAAAGCACTACAATTGCAATGCGTTATCGGGTTCGCTAGTAATACATGTCATTGAAAAACAAGTACCAGAAATGTATTACAGAGTTTAGCAAGAACTACATCATTAGGTTACCAGAACCAAGATTAATATTCTTACCTTACTACCTAGCCCTGCGTAAAAGGTGCCCCGAAATTACACGTACGCTTATAAAGCAAACACAGATGTAGCACATTGCTCTACTGCAGCTAGTTGCCCTAGGAGTGTCTTTAGGCAGGGCGTAACCCGAGTGGAAACGATGTAGTTTGCCGCAAGGGACAGTAACAACGGAACGACTCACCTAATGGAAGCAACTTACATGTAGACACGCCGTCGTCGGTTCAGACGGACCGTGGACGGTCACTAACTAAACTACGGGCTGTGAAAAACATGAGAGCGAACAATGGAATAATATTGAGCGTATGGCATTGGTAGCCGGGAGACCCCTCGCGGGGCGGTTCGGCCGCCGCTCCACAAGTTCTTTAACGCCACTACGGCGACTTGCGAGTGAATGAGGATGAAATGATGATGAAAGGACACACACCGCCCAGACATCTCGAGGCACAGAAAATCCCTGACCCCGCCGGGAATCCAAACCGGGACCCCGTGCGCGTAAAGCGAGAACGCTACCGCAAGACCACGAGCCGCGGACAACAATGGAATGATGACGGGTTTATAGAATGGCGGCTCGAATTTTCCCATTGACCACTTGCCTCCAGAAACATGCAAGTGGGGTGATGTGAAAGAGCCATAGCCCACTCTTCCCTAGTCTAAGACGACGGTGAGCTTCCTCTACAGTTGACAGAACGCGGCTAACGATGTTAGTGCGAGGCCTCAACCTAACCAATGAGGCTACATTGGTGCAATGCTAGTTGCCTAGTAAATCTGTCTTGTAAAATAGTTTTATGAATAACAAATGTGTACTCAAGTATTAATCTGTTGTGCTAGATAACCAGAAAGGTTTGGTTTAATGCTATTAACAAATATATACGTATGTTTTAGCACATTTGTGCTGGTCGTAAACATATATTAGATTTAACGATAATGTTTCCATTATTTGGAATTTTAAGCGCTATTATGAATACCTGCCAATTGTAAACTTGAACTGTACACCCTTATATCACTGCATTATACTCCTTTATTATGCAAGGGAGTGAAGATAGCAATATTGAGTTGCCGAAACCGGTAGCATTTGAGATATAAAATAAAATAAACCAAAACATACGGCTGTTGGTAAAGTTTTTTGAATCAAGAAAGTCCGCAGCTCGTGGTCGTGCGGTAGAGTTCTCGCTTCCCACGCCCGGGTTCCCGGGTTCGATTCCAGGCGGGGTCAGGGATTTTCTCTGTCTCGTGATGACTGGGTCTTGTGTGATGTCCTTAGGTTAGTTAGGTTTAAGTAGTTCTAAGTTCTAGGAGACTGATGACCATAGATGTTAAGTCCCATAGTGCTCAGAGACATTTGAACCATTTTTGGAATCAAGAAACAGTGAGTTGGTGTGAGTCAAGAAATCCGTTCAGGCAACAAAGGCGTCATTATTAACACCTGAGTATGAACGAGGTCATGTTATAGACCTACAGCAAGCTGGATGTTCCTTTTGCGATGTTAGCGAAAGACTGTATCCACTGTATACAGGGTGTTACAAAAAGGTACGGCCAAACTTTCAGGAAACATTCCTTGCACACAAAGAAAGAAAATATGTTATGTGGACATGTGTCCGGAAACGCTTACTTTCCATGATAGAGCTCATTTTATTACTTCTCTTCAAATCACATTAATCATGGAATGGAAACACACAGCAACAGAACGTACCAGCGTGACTTCAAACACTTTGTTACAGGAAATGTTCAAAATGTCCTCCGTCAGCGAGGATACATGCATCCACCCTTCGTCGCATGGAATCTCTGATGCGTTGATGCAGCCCTGGAGAATAGCGTGTTGTATCATAGCCATCCACAATACGAGCACGAAGAGTCTCTACATTTGGTATTGGGGTTGCATAGACAAGAGCTTTCAAATGCCCCATAAATGAAAGTCAAGAAGGTTGAGGTCAGGAGAGCGTGGAGGCCATGGAATTGGTCCGCCTCTACCAATCCATCGGTCATCGAATCTGTTGTTGAGAAGCGTACGAACACTTTGACTGAAATGTGCAGGAGCTCCATCGTGCATGAACAACATGTTGTGTCGTAAAGGCACATGTTCTAGCAGCACACGTAGAGAATCCCGTATGAACTCATGATAACTTGCTCCATTGAGCGTGGATGGAAGAACATGGGGCCCAATCAAGACATCACCAACAATGCCTGCCCAAACGTTCACAGAAAATCTGTGTTGATGACGTCATTACACAACGGCGTGCGGATTCTCGTCAGCTCACACATGTTGATTGTGAAAATTCACAATTTGATCACGTTGGAATGAAGCCTCATCCGTAAAGAGTACATTTGCACTGAAATGAGGATTGACACATTGTTGGACTAACCATTCGCAGAAGTGTACCCGTGGAGGCCAATCAGCTTCTGATAGTGCCTGCACACGCTGTACATGGTACGGAAACAACTGGTTCTCCCGTAGCACTGTTCATACAGTGACGTGGTCGACGTTACCTTGTGCAGCAGCAACTTTTCTGACGCTGTCATTAGGGTTATCGTCAACTGCACGAAGAATTGCCTCCTCCATTGCAGGTGTCCTCGTCGTTCTAGGTCTTTCCCAGTCGCGAGTCATAGGCTGCAATGTTCCGTGCTCCCTAAGACGCCGATCAATTGCTTCGAACGTCTTCCTGTCGGGACACCTTCGTTCTGGAAATCTGTTTCGATACAAACGTACCGCGCCACGGCTATTGCCCCGTGCTAATCCATACATCAAATGGGCATCTGCCAACTCCGCATTTTAAACATTGCACTGACTGCAAAACCACGGTTATGATGAACACTAACTTGTTGATGCTACTTACTGATGTGCTTGATGCTAGTACTGTAGAGCAATGAGTCGCATGTCAACACAAGCACCGAAGTCAACGTTACCTTCCTTCAATTGGGCCAACTGGCGGTGAATCGAGGAAGTACAGTATATACTGAAGAAACTAAAATGTGCTCTAACATGGAAATTAAGCGTTTCCGGACACATGTCCACATAACATCTTTTCTTTATTTGTGGGTGAGGAATGTTTTCTGAAAGTTTGGCCGTACGTTTTTGTAACACCCTGTATAGCTGCTGGCAGCTGTGGTCACGGGAATGTAGTGTCGCAAGAAGACCGGGCTCCGGATGGCCATGTGGCACTACCGTTGAAGAAGAACATAGTGTTCAGTGTATAACTCTGCTGGATCGTACTGCATCTGCAGCTGCAATATGAGTAGTGGTTGGCACCACAGCACACAATGGACCGTTACAAATCGGTTAATTCAACGACAGCTCCAAGCCAGACGCCATTCCACTGACTCAAAATACCACGATTTGCGACTTCAGTGATGTAAAGTTCGAGTTCGATGGAGGACAGGGTAGAGGTCTGTGAGCTGGTTCTGCCTGTTGGTTAGGAGGAGGCCAGACAAGAACCTGCATCCAACCTGTCTGCGTGCTAGACATACTGGAGCGACACCAGGAGTGATGGTTTCAAATGGTTCAAATGGCTCTGAGCACTATGGGACTTAACAGCTGAGGTCATCAGTCCCCTAGAACTTAGAACTACTTAAACCTAACTAACCTAATGACATCACACACATCCATGACCGAGGCAGGATTCGAACCTGCGACCGCAGCGGTCGCGCGGTTCCAGACTGAAGCGACTAGAACCGCTCGGCCACAACGGCTGGCAGTGATGATTCGGGGCGAGATTTCGTATGACAGCAGGAGCACTCTCGTGGTTATCCCACGAATCCTGACTGTAAATTTATGTGTCAATCCGGCGATTCGACCTGTTGTGCTGCCATTCATGAACAGCATTCGAGGTGGTGTTCGCTAACAAGATAACGTTCGCCCACATACTGCTGTTGTAACCCAACATATTCTACAGAGTGTCGACATGTTGCCTTGGCCTGGTCGGTCACCAGATCTGTCTCCATTCGAGCATATAAGGGACATCGTGCAACAGCTCCAGCGTCAACCACAACCAGCAGTAATCGCCACTGTATTAACAACCAACAGCAACAACCATGGAGCTCCATCCAACAAACCGACATCCAGGACCTGTACAACATTATGCTTACATGCTTCCATACTTGAATTCAACACTGTGGAAGTTACACCCGTTATTAATATACCGGCTTTCAAATTTGCTTACATTTACCTGCTATCTTGCAATTTCAGTCACTTAGATATGGTACCTACACAAATGTACCCGGTATTTCATTAATTACTGTTTGGTGTCCGGCAGCTGTGGCCAAATGGTTTAGGCGGTTCAGTCCAGAACCGCGCTGCTGCAACGGTCGCAGGCTCGAATCCTGCCTCGAGCATAGATGTGTGTGATGTCCTTAGGTTAGTTAGGTTCAAGTAGTTCTACGTCTAGGGGACTGATGACCTCAGATGTTAAGTCCCATAGTGCTTAGAGCCACCTGAACCATTTGAACCATTGTTTAGTGTTACGTTGTTGTTCGTCATTGCTGGACCTCCTGGCGAAACGTAGTGTGATTGTTGGCTGACTACACTGGTCCATCTGATACGGGTTTTACTGTTGGCTTAAAGAAGCAGGCCGTTCGGGAATGAACAAAGATGTGACAGCTCTGTCGACTCTAGAAAGGAGCGGGAATTCCCTAACCATAGGTTGTAACGGAACCGTTGCGGCAGGTGTTCACGGTGGATTACGTCAGCATTGCCCGGTTTATGAAAGAAACAATATATCAAGATATTTTGCAAATACAAAAGTAGAGAAAAGTTCACTTCAGAGAGATCCCTGCTCTCAATAAGTCGTCTGATGAATCTTTGCCACGTCAATTAAAACCCAGCGTCATAAGTTATGACACGTGCAACGCATGCTCAGGGTTGAACAAGCAACAGAGCTATCGTGTAGGTAAGCTCTTGATGTCATTGGATGAGCAGCTATCTCCCAGAGCAGCCTCAAGGGGACTTCGTATGAACGAGATGTTCAGACACGACTTATACGTATAACTGTCTACAGCGCGTTCGAACAGTCATTCCTCACTGTGATGTTCTAATTCCTGTAAAGAGCGTATAAAGAAGTTTAAATGGTGTTAGTTTCAAGTAAAAAGCACAAGTTCATCACGTGTTAAGAATAACAGTTTGTGGGCACTCGCTTTCTCTGGCTAAATGACTAACACTAAATGCTGATTAAATACATTTCCGGCAGATGAAAATCGCAGGCCGGAAAACGATTTTCGCTGACGAGTTTGCATGCCACAGCCTGGGTAGCTTTTGTTAACTGGGCAGCTATTCATTCCACCATTGTCAGTTGTTTGGCACAGTTGGCTTATGGAAAACTGCTGTTCCGGTTTCCCACTTACTTAGCACGTTATCTGTTTTGTTCTGAACACTATAGGACTTAACATCTGAGGTCATCAGTACCCTAGAACTTAGAACTACTTAAACCAAACTAACCTAAGGACATCACCCACATCCATGTCAGAGGCAGGATTCGAACCTGCGACCGCAGCGGTCGCGCGGTTCCGGACTTAAGCGCCTAGAACGGCTCGGCCACTCCGGCCGGCGTTATCTGTTTCTGTTCATTTACGTACAAGTATTGCCAGTATTAACTCGATTAGTTCATAGTCAGTATAATTTATTCACACTGCCGCTTCACACAATCATATTATTTTAATACTATTTGTCACTTTAAAACTGTTATTTATTACGTAACTATGAAGTAAAAAAGGTACTGAATGTGTGAAACCCTGGTCCGATGTGAAAGAGGGCCTGATGGCCCTAATCTGAGCGCTGCTGCTAAGGTCGCAGGTTCGAATCCTGCCTCGGGCATGGATGTGTGTGATGTCCTTAGGTTAGTTAGGTTTAAGTAGTTCTAAATCTAGGGGACGGGTGACCTCAGATGTTAAGTCCCATAGCGCTCAGAACCATTTGAACCCTAATCTGATCAGGTTAAATAAATAAATATAAATAAATAAATAAAGTGAGAACGCATATCAGTTGTGTAAGAGGGAATCCAGCAGGCAGAACTACATTTCCACAATCGACATTGAAGTGTTTATATGGTCAACCATAAGTGGTACTGGGAAATCAATTTTCAAAAACTGGATTCGAGAGCCGCATATTATCGTTGTTTATGAAGGGTATCTGTACCAGTGTACGGTGTGTGGTGAAGGCTACATATTGTACCACGTTCAGTTACTCATCCCACCATTCCTCCCTTCTCCGTTCACAGATGGTACAGGGGAAGAAAGCCGGTACCACCCTGTGTAAGCAAAAATTTCTCTAATTTTACCGCCAACTTCACTGAGTCATTAACACGTTAAGCGCGCCCGCAGTACCGTGCGACTGACAGTGGAGTCTTGTTTTGGGCGCCGTGAGCCTCCTGGGCCTGGCAGAGCAGTTTTCGTTTGGACGAAGTCAGTCCCTGGTGTCTGACAGGGCACTTTTCCTTTGGTAAAGAATGAAGTTTATTAAAACATTCTGTTTCGACTCTGCTACTCACTCTAACTGCCATCTAGTGGCAGCTTCAAACTTGGCAGGTCAGACTGTCCAATATAGTCTGCTCCCTGTTGGGAGACTTTGCAACCTATGTGCAGAAGTGGATCTCTCGGGTCCTTTGTGCACGCAGGTTGTAACGGCCGGAGCCGGCCAGGGTGGCCGAGCGGTTCCAGGCGCTACCGTCTGGAACCGCGCGACCGCTACGGTCGCAGGTTCGAATCCAGCCTTGGGCATGGATGTGTGTGATGTCCTTAAGTTAGTTAGGTTTTAAGTAGTTCTAAGTTCTAGGGGACTGTTGACGTCAGAAGTTATGTCCCATAGTGCTCAGAGCCATTTGTAAAGGCCGAGCCGGTAGCCGCGAGACCCCGTAGCGGACGGGCGTGTATGTCTTCCAGGTAAGCCAGGAGCAGCAGTTGGCGCGCACCCTGTGCAAGTTGTAAAGTTTAATGTAGTAAACACTTATACCAGACAAATTGTTCCGTCCAGTAATTGTGAGTGGAAACAGGGGAAGGACAGTGAGTCCTCTCGCACTATACACTCTCACTCCAATGTACCACCTGGGGAGGAAGAACCCGTGCGCAAACATTCATTTCAAACAACGAAGTTTAAATTTACATGTACTAAAAAACGTAACTAACTTCATAGTTAATTTTCTAGCTGAATCGTGCCCTAATGTTTCTGTGTTTGTATTGCAACATTCAGAAAACTGTCTAACGCGGGCTTTATGCGTCTTTCTTTCCTTTGTTTCGAATTGGTGTTTGCTTATTCTTGTATCGAAACTCACTGGATTTCTTTCATGTGAATGTTGTGTGAGCGCATCTGCCAATGATTTCCGATATATGATATACATTTTCCGTCTTGTTACGTCTTGGAACATATATAATGCATTCACGACAGCGGTGTTCAAAGAAACATCGAATGCTAACCTTCGATGCCATTTTACTGTCTTTCTCATTGGACCGCTGTATGGACTCATCTGATCAGAAAGGTCATTAGCAGTTTTTCCCTATTATATGCAGTAACAATTTTTATTTTTCTAAGAATCCCTCTTTTGATTGTCACGTTTCTCATTTCATTCGAATGTCTGACGCAAAGAACCAAAGCATCTCTTTTGTCTTTCCATTTCAGGATGGTAATTCCTAGACTATCCCCTGTTGTAGTCGCATACCCGCGTTTCAATTTGGTCGTTTCACTTTTTTTGGAATTCCTTTGCGATAAAGTCGAGTGCTGCCAACCAAATACCAATTCATTGTTATGATTTTGCTTGCCAAATCTGCACTGCTACACCAATTATAGGTACATATTATGTGGCATTTACTGATATTACAAAATTAATGACTATATTTGTTTGTGTGTTACTTTCTTTATCAAGCAATTTGCCACTATAAATTCGAAAACGTTAGCAGTATCCACTACAACAACACAATTTAAACATTGTTATGTGATGTAGGTGCCTGTTTCAAAAATTGCCTGAATATAATTCGTCCTCGCAACGGTGTTAGAGGTTTGTCGACACGTAGTGTTTTAACATCATAAAATTATCAAGCGATCCAACATTTAGAATAATGAGGAAGACGTCGGAGCTTTTCAGGAGGTCTTCATTAGAGGTCAATGTCATTAAAAGTATCCTCACTCGGGCATCTCGACCTCCCGCATTGTATGGCCTTCCAAAGGTCCACAAGAGTAACACACTTCCACATTACATCATCAGCACATTGGATCGCCGACTTCTAGACTCCAAAACATCTGCCCCGCGTCCCTACTCCTCATGTTGGTGAGTGTGTGGAACCCATCAAGAATACGGACGATTTAATCAGTCAAATCAAATGATTGCGTCTTGGAGAAGGAGATATTATGGTCAGCTTTGATGTGATGTCGTTATTCCCTCGCGTTCCCATCAAAGAGTCCGTAGACCTTCTCCTCCAAGTATTTGACACCACAGTTATGAATTTATTTTAGCACTTTCAGACGCCATCGAATCTTTTATATTTTTACCAGAGAACAGCGTCGCGATTGGGAGCCCATTAGCTCCAGTTATAGCCAACCTGTTTAAGAACTACTTTGAGGGCATCGGCCATAGCATTCTTCCTGCAAATCCTAGTTGTTTTTATCTGTACGTCGACGACACTTTCGTTTCTGGGCTTATGGACGTGGAAACCTGGAAGAGTTATTGAAATACCTTAACAGTATCCATGGCAACATCATGTTCACGATGGAGGTAGAGACAGATGCTAGATTGCCGTTCCTTGATGCCATCGGCCTCCGTAGAGCAGGTTGGAGTCTCAGCCACACTGTTTACCGAAAACCTACCCACACGGACCGACATCTGCACGCTAACATCTATCGCCAGACGTCGCAGAAACGTTTTATTCTGAGGATCTTGGTGCATCGGGCGGAAGCCACCTCAGATGCTGAAAACTTGCCGAAGAAACTGAGCCACATGTGGAATGTATTCTACGCATATGTCTACGAGAACCACCAGATTTCACAACAAGCCATCTTTTCGAAAACATGTGAGCAGAAGAATCGCTAGGAGGACACGAAGAAGCTTGTGTTTTCGCCTTTCTGTAGCTCAGTAATAGAAAACTGTCATAAAATCAATTCGTTCTTGAAAGCTCCAGCAAAAATTCGACAGCTCAAGAGACCCGTAATAGACGATGCAGGCCTCAGAATACCAGGAGTATATATACTACCGCGTGGGTGTTGACAGTTGTATGTCGGACAGACAGTGCGTGCTATTGAACAGCGCTGTGTAGAACGAGAGAGAGTTTTGCGCCCTCGCTACCCTGGGAAATCAATGATAGCAGAGCATGCTCTAGACAACAGGTATCGTACTGAATTCGACGAGACATCTGTTATCACATCGACTAATAGTTTCTTGGATAGCGTCGTAAAAGGAGCTATCAAGATAAAAATTTGTGACAAACCCTCAATAAAGACGGCGGCCAGTAGCTAAGTACGGTTTTGGACCAGGTCATTTGAAGGCTGAAGCGGGCGTGGCGGGTGCACAACGAAAACACATAACTGGAGCGATCACCAGTGACGTCACAGAGGGCAGCACGCCTGTACAAGGACGATAGCAGCAACCAGAGGAGGAGGAGGAGGAGGAGGAGGAGATTAGTGTTTAACGTCGCGTCGACAACTAGGTCATTAGAGACGGAGCGCAAGCTCGGGTGAGGGAAGGATGGGGAAGGAAATCGGCCATGCCCTTTCAAAGGAACCCTCCCGGCATTTGCCTGAAGCGATTTAGGGAAATCACGGAAAACCTAAATCAGGATGGCCGGAGAAGGGATTGAATGCGAGTCCAGTGTGCTAACCACTGCGCCACCTCGCACGGTCAGCAACCAGAAGACAGTCACCACTTGACAACGGCAGAGGATTACTCGGCAGAAAGCTCGTGCACTGTAAATCACTTGACGCGGTTGGAAGCGCGAGAGAATTTTATCAGTACAGATCGCCGCGAAAATATGCATTCGTATGTCAGTATAATACTTTTTAAAATTTTTGTTCGGTTGAGAGTCGATCTAAAGCATCAGCTCTGCGAAATGTGGCATTCTCAACATAATTTCAAAACTATCTTTATTCATTACCTCTCACGGAAATTTTTGAATAATCAGTCCATCCTTGGACTAATGTAAATGTATGGATGGAAGTTTCATACATCCCATCCACAAAATCAATCCAAACAACCGTTTTATTTCATCATTGTTTGTTGCCACCCATTGATTCAAATGTTTGGAAACAATTTTCATTTGTGTTGCATAAATATTTGTTTGTTTACTGATGTGTTGAGATATTTAATCTGTGACCAAAAAACCATAAAAATCTTCGATTTTGTTACGCTTTTCATCATTCACTTTGGCACCATGTGCACTCATAAAATGCAGCATATTCGGCTGGTTGCCTCGAGGATCAAGCAGCGTACTTAGGTCACTTATTGAACCAATAGACGAATTTTCACTTTCCGATGATGGCAGTCGTTTTATACTACAAATAATGCATTCGATGAGTGGGAGTTTATCTCCTCACCAGTACTACAGGCAACTAAATTTTCTGAAAATGGTCGCCGTGAAACTACTCCCTCGTTACACAACTGTGGCTTTCTATATCTGGTCATCCGATGGTGGTTGTGTTCTTACCATATCACACCCGTTTATACTCAAACTCAGTAACCGTCAGGTGATGTACTTGCAATTTGTTTATTTACGCAGCTCGGCGGTCTAGTAGAACGAATTTTTCCATGATAACGCCTGTGTCATAGGTGGCAAGTGTTGCGCAGCCGTTGGATGGGTTGCCGGCGTGCAGGCGCACCATTACGTTTCCATTTATACGCTAACATTCTACGTTGTCCTGCAGACCAGGTGGCAAGTAATTCTGCTTTGGGTAAGCGCCTTGCCTTTCATCTACTGAATTATTCCTAATTCATCAGCTTCAAACGTATTTTAGACAGCTGATACTGTGCTACTCACTCTGGTAGATTTAAATGTAGGCTAGAGGAGATAAAAAAATTTAAGTTTTGTAAATTTATTACTTTAAGCAACACAAAAATTTAGTAAAATTAATTTAGTAAAATTAACACTTAAATGATATTAATAAGAGGGATTAGTCTGATGATTTAACAGCAAAATTTCAATATTTGCCTTCAGTTTAGTTAGGTTTAATCTTAAATATTGTAACATCTCCGTTTCATTTTAACTATTCCATCGTAGAAGCAACATTATTCTTCAAATAGCATTGAAATGTACATTTACATCATACTCCACAAGCAACGTATCTCGCGAAAAGTGCGTGGGACGAGTGATTGTCTGTAAACCTCTGTTTGAGCTCTAATTTATCGAATTTTCTCGTCGTGGTCTTTCCGTGAGATGTATGTGGAAGAAAGTAATATGTTGTTCTTCGGAAATTTCAATAGTAAATCTCTCCGTGATTCACAGTGTCTCTCTTGGAACGTCTGCCATTGGAGTTTTTTCGAGCATCTCCATAACGTTCTGTTGCCGAGTAAACGATCCCGTTCTCTTCTTTGTTTCTTCTCTATCTCTCCTGTCAGTCCTACCTAGTAAGGGTCCCAGATTGATGAACATTACTCAACAATCGGTCAAACAATCGCCTCGCCCTTTGCGATACTTAGCAATACAGCGATTTAAATTTTTAAGCTCTGGACTTTCAATTCTCTTCCTCTGTGGGGAGACGCGGATAATACCAGAAATCGGCTCTAATTCATTACTCAGAAAATCTATACTCCTCTTTGTGAAGTCCTTATTTAAGCATTCAGCCACCATTTTATGAAAGTATAATTTAATGTGTTATTATTGTGGCATAATAATCACTACGCACACTCATTTTAGTATTTTTTGAGTGAACATTGGAAGTTTAATGGGTGCCGTGCTCAAAAATAATAAAAGTAAAGATAACACAACTCTCTGTCGTCATTTATCAATCACAACTAATTCTTTAGAAATTTATATTCACAGAAGTAGCTGGCTAACAGTGACGAACGACCAGAGACAAATAATTGTTCTCGAGTCTCGTATTCCGCATCTAAAAAGACAAAGTATTAATTGTCTAAATTGTACGACTATAGAAAAACGTCTGCTGTTTCTTTCTTATCGAAACGTGAGAATCTCCTCAGTCAGTGATTTTTAAGAAGACAGAGAATCATGCTGAAACTCTTTTCATGAGGTATGAAGAAGGAAAAGTTATCAAAAACATTCTTACGACAGTCCATAACACAGGATAAGCAAGTATTAAGAAAGTAATATCAGAAACTCTAGCTTCAGAGAAACATACATGTTACTTATCCTGTATTATGAAAAGTTTCTGATAGCTTTTCCATCTTCATATCGCGTGGAAACACGTTGCAGCGCTGTTCCCAGTCTTCTTTCGAAATCACTGACCTAGGATATTCTCGAGTCTAGATAGAAAAGAAATAATAAATGTTTTTTACAGTCGTAAACTCTGAAGTATTAATATTTTGTGGGTTTCAGAAATGGAATACGAGACACGAGACAAGTATTCACTGTTCGGCAGCTAATTCTGCAAACAAACACGAGCAAAAGCGCTTCCAGAATACTGGGGGAGTTTCCTTCAGACGTAGAGCAATGAGTTTGGCACGATCTTCGCTGTGTGCCTTCTAGTCAGGCGTGCAATATTTATCTAGAGCTGTGGAGCGCGTTCCTTGTACACAACAATACCCTCGACTCAGCATTTGCAGTGTTTTGATATAAGCACTCCGCTAATTACAATTTCTCACACCTCCATTCCAATTCAATTTATAAAAGCCACAGCTTGAAGTACGACTCCATGTACTGGCAGCAATAGCTCCGCTCCCATATTCGTTATGTTTACGCGGCCAAGGGCGGCAAATATTTAAAAGCCATTGCTACAAACAAATGCAGTTTGAATAACGTGGGCCACATTATACACCTGAATTAGGAAGTTCAGTCAGCGTATTTACACTCTGCTGCTCAAGCCTGCATGTGATGCACACAGTGAAGAATGGGTGCCACTTACATTCGTATCCAACAACAGAAGGGATAGCCATAATGAACAAAAAAGAGAGAGAGAGGGAGGGAGGGAGCTGCATTACCTTTAATTTTATTATTTTCAAGCACTGGACTTATTAAACTTCCAACGTGCACTCGGTACATACTGTTATGAGCGTGTTTCGTGATTCTTATACCTCATTAATATCACGTTAAATTATGATTTCTTCAAATGGTTGCTAAATGAGTGGATCGGAGCTTCACAAAAGGGCGCGTAGGTTATCTGAGTAATGAACGAGAACTGATTACTGGCATTATCCTCGTCTCCCCAGAGAGGAAGAGAGTTGAAAGTCCAGAGATAAAAAAAAAAATGTAAATCATTGCCTTGCTAAATACAGCAGAGGACAAAGCGCTTGTTTCGACAGTTCTTGAGTATTGTTCATCAATCTAGGATCCTTAGCAGGTAGGACTGATAGAAAAGATAGAGAAGATCCAACGAAGAGCTGCATGTACTGCTGTACTTCACACAGACTTTGAAACTAGGTGTGAAGATGTTTTGAATGTGGAAATGCAATAGTGGATTATCAATCAATCCTTACAGTGATATTGAAGAAATGGATGTCATAATGCCGGATCGGCCGGAGTGGCCGAACGGTTCTAGGCGCTTCAGTCTGGAACCGCGCGACCGCTACGGTCGCAGTTCGAATCCTGCCTCGGGCATGGATGTGTGTGATGTCCTTAGGTTAGTTAGGTTCAAGTAGTTTTAAGTTCTAGGGGACTTATGACCTCAGACGTTAAGCCTCATAGTGCTCAGAGCCATTTGAAATTTTTTTGATGTGATATTGCAAGAAGAATTGATAGGAATATACAATAACGAAGAACTTAAGGTACAGTTTGGAGAGCGATATCAGCAAGTCTGGCTTCAGAGAGACGTGTCTGTTTGTAACACAAAATATGTTTCATAATTGCAACACGAAGAAGGATGTAAGAACTTTACACCACATAAAAATACGCAAATCAAAATCAATTGTGTATGATCTCTGATCTCAGTTCAACATGGTGTGAAGACAATATCGATCGTAATCGGCGCATGTAACATGGTGGCACGGACTCAAATTAGGTACTCGCTATGTTCGTAGGGAATCTCCGTTCACGAGATTTGTATTCGAGTGCATAAAGCACCAACAGTGGTTATTTGTGGATCAAGTGGATGTATATAACACTCTCACTTAACAAAATCATATTACCATACAAACTGCACTTATTACCTGAAGGATGGCAACTCTTAAGACAAACTTCATGACAGTGTAGTTCGCATTTGGGCTGCTTGCCATCACAGACCATCAAGCACCTTGGCACGTTAAGTGAATCTAATATTCTATGCGTTCCACAACAATGGATACCTTGCTACTCGTCCAGACACTTACACATTCTCATCAGGTTTACGTTTGATCTTCGTCGTCCAGACGGTGCCAAATCCTTTTCAGTTAAGACGTTCCGTACATCCTAATGTTCGTTATGTGCAGGGCAGCACTACAGACATTTGCTCCTGCTACTGATCTTTACAGCATAAGACACGTCATCACCAGCTAACAGTTTACTATTTCACTGCTCTTACTAACACTTTTGCATTATCCTATTTACACGTCACCGCTGAGACCTCGAAATTAAGTATGGACACCAAACAAAATAGTTATCCCCCCAAGGAGACGTCATGCCAATGCCGTGCTGCATCACCTCTACTTTAGATTAGATTAGATTAGTTTTCGTTCCATAGATCCGTGCTGAGGAGATCCTCGGGGATGTGGAACATGTCAATCCTCGGGGATGTGGAACATGTCAATCCTCGGGGATGTGGAACATGTCAATTTTTTTCAGTTGAAATGCCAGGAATATACCGCTTATCATGCATATGTTGGAGTGACTGGACGATCGATCAACACCAGGATCACAGAACATAAGTAACACTGCAGGTTGGAGTAGATAGAGTTTCAAATGGTTCAAATGGCTCTGAGCACTATGGGGCTTACCATTTATGGCCATCAGTCCCCTAGAACTTAGAACTACTTAAACCTAACCTAAGGACATCACACAACACCCAGTCATCTCGAGGCAGAGAAAATCCATGACCCCGCCGGGAATCGAACCCGGGAACCCGGCCGCGGGAAGCGAGAACGCTACCGCACGACCACGAGCTGCGGACAGTAGATAGAGGAATCGGCTTTGGCGGAACAAGCGCTACGTCAGGCCGACCAGGAAGTAAAATTCGCCGACACTACCAGTCCACACAGTCCACTACCAGCAATGGAGGGAGGCACTTTGACAATACGAGCCACTCGTGCTGGCTAATCGTCAGAAAAATCATCAGACGGACGTCGGTCGAAGAACCCGAGACAGAAGCCAAACGGCAGTTTGTCAACAAGTGGCCACGAAGCCTTAATAATTTTAACCCGCCAAAGTCGCTGAAGTTCCACTTGTCACAGCCATCATGGATTTTCCGTTGCCCAATAGTGCATATTATGCCGGTTTACGTTACCGCTGTTGGTGAATGACGCTTCGTCGCTGAATAGAACGCGTGCAAAAAATCTGTCATCATCCCGTATTTTCTCTTGTGCCCAGTGGCAGAACTGTACACGACGTTCAAATTCGTCGCCATGCAATTCCTGGTTCATAGAAATATGGTACGGGTGCAATCGATGTTTTTGAGATTCCCGGTTCTCGCACAATTTGTCTGCTACTGATGTGCAAATTAGCAGATAAAACACCTACTTGGGCATCATCATTTGTTGCAGGTCGTGGTTGACGTTTGACATGTGGCTGACACTTCCTGTTTCCTTAAAAAACGTAACTATCCAGCGAACGGTCCGGACACTTGGATAATGTCGTCCAGGATACCGAGCAGCATACATAGCACACGCCCGTTGGGCATTTTGATCACAATAACCACACGTCAACACGATATCGACCATTTTCGCAGTTGGTAAAAGGTGCATTTTAATACGGGTAATGTATCACGAAGCAAATACCGTCCGCACTGGCGGAATGTTACGTGATACCACGTACTTATACGTTTGTGATTATTACAGCGCCATCTATCAGAAAGCGAAATAAGTGGTCCAACTAAAACATTCATATATCTTTACGGACTACACGAGTATGAAAAAAAAAGGAAGTTCCTATTTTTTTAAAAAACGCAGTTTATATCCGTTTGACCTATGGCAGCGCCATCTAGCTGGTCAACTATAGTGCCATCTGGCTTCCCCTTTCATGCTAGACGAGTTTCGTTCCTTGAAGTTTTTTCGTTTGATACTTTTTTCATGAGATATTTGGCCCGGTCACTATCACTATCTAATGTAGCAAATATATGAGTGAATTTACTTAACGATTCCTCTATAGCAAATAACAAAGTCAACATACGTAAGTCTTAGTCAGTCTTGAGGAATGTTAGTGTTTCTTTAAAGAAATTATTAAACCATTACTGCATCTTGTGAGAGATACTGGGCTAGTTATTGAGTATGTTTTAATATGCATGTCTCATGGTTGTACTTATCTATTGAGTTCAGATCACCAGTTAGTGTGATAATTTCATGACTCGCATGTGGGGAACTCTAATGTGGGCCGCACAGGTGGTAGTGAAAGACTCTAACAGCGACCAGCTGTCGGCAGAACTGGAGCACCGGGCCAGCCCCTGCAGCTCTGGTGTCACGGAATACCCTACCTGACACTGGCCCGTCTCTGCTGCATTCGAATACCCCGAAGACAGTGGGTGTCTCATCTGTCGTGGGAGATCGGTCAACACAATGATCATTGACCTGCCGTTCTTGTTTACCGATGGACGATGAATGCGGCCAACAAATATGCGCGACTTGCAAACACACAACTCCTATTAAGTGGAGTGCGTGGATCAGCCAAGTAACGCGGGATCGTGAAGGAAAAAAAGTCTGATATGCTCAAGGAGGTGTGTCTGGGAAGATTTCTATCACTGTCTCCATCATTCACTGACACATCTCCCACCTGTCACAACTCCCATAAACCATGAAGAATGCGAGAAGTGCGTATGAACGACTCACAGACGCACAATCCCGTAAAGAGACATGCGGGAGTCGGCCGGGCAGTGTGGGGTTGTGAAGGAAGAAGAGATCCAATACACACAATGGGGTGTGTCCAGGAATGCTGCCGTCACTGTCTCCACCCGCCTATCGTCCGAGCTCCCGTAACTCACGAAGAATGCTGGTAGCGCATATGCGTGACTGGCTAAAGACAATTTCAATCAACAGGCATGCATGGCTTCCACGCGACCGGGCAACGCAGGGTTGTGGAAGAAGAAGTCTAGAACAGTGAAAGGAGTGTTTCAGTGGGAGTGGGTATCACTGCCATCCTCATTGGTGACGCCACATCCCGTCTGCCCATGGGATGCCAGCGGTCATCGGGTAAATGCGAGCAGCGACTGCCCATTACTCGCCTCACACGCCACGAACTGGAGGCGGGCGTAACTCTCCAACACAGAGGTGTGCATCATGGCGCACTCATGTATCTCCAGCATGTGCGAACGTCGCCTGTTTTTCCCACAGCAGCAAGTGAACCACTGGACGATCATAGAGGGGGAGCTCTTCTGACAGGAATTTGGAGTGATAAGGTGGCTAATGTAATAGTTGGATGGCAGTAATCACTGACAGCGGCGATGTCGAGTCCCATTGTACTCCAAGCAGCCCCTTAAAGAATCATCCATCCCCCTCGACTGATTATGTTGTGTGAATGACAAGCGAAATATTCAGTCCATCAACAAAATCAAATAGCTTGTTTTATGTGTGAGTGAGTGTGTGTGTGTGTGTGTGTGTGTGTGTCTGTTCATTTGACACGATCGCTAAATCTTGAATAATGTTTTAAAAAACGATTGAACATAAGGAGACTTTCCTCAAGGAAGGTCATAATTTTCAATAATCATTGATGAATTTATCTGATGTTGAGGCAATTCTTGACTGATGTAATATGAAGAACACTACTTGTCACAATTGATAATACAACGTAACTGTCCATATTTCTTCTCATGGTCTGTCATGCGTCACATAGCAGACAATTTTTTTTAGCTGTTTCTCATGACTTGATCTCCTTAAAAAAAGGATTTCTCTGAAGGTAGGGAGTGATGCTACAGAAATGACTGGTAAATGGCTACTCCATAGTCAATAACAAATCATGTAGTTGTGAACTCAAATAGTTCGTCAGGTTCATGCTTTTCACTTTAATTAATGTACATTATCACAGTTTTTGAATGCAGGCCGTATTTTATCTGCTTAGTGATGTTTTCCTGATGTATTATGTGTTGCACAATCGATGTATTTTATTACTATTATGATTTTGTTAGTATAACATTGGTTCGAATGCAGTACATATTAAGCCTGTGTATTGATGTTCTTTCTGATGTATCTTGTGTTGTACAGTTGATGTATTTCTATTATTCTTATGGTTTTAATTAAATTTCTGTGGCATTTCTCTCTTTAATTGTTCATTAATGATGGTTCTGTTCACGTACCACGCGTATTTTTTGCTGGCCGATAGGGTGGATAAATTAATCTCCACACTTACAAAAAGACCACAGCTAAATAAAGAATTTAGATTAATTATATTATAAATTAGTTTTGGAGAGTTGAATGCGTTTAATCTGCTTAACAAATTTGTTATTTTTTCTGTTGATGTGGTGGTTATATTGTTGTACATCAGTAGAAAAATGCTTGCATGTCGAGGTCACTCCCTCCTCATTTTTTTCTTGGGGGATTGGATGTTATGAAGAGTCTCTTCAGGAGTCGCTTCATGGACTTTCAGAGTTGATATCCACTTTTACATTTCTTGACAGCATCGCTTATTTGTCAATGCTCCTTTAAATTCAAACTGAGAGAAAAATGATCATCTAGGTGATATACGTATCTGGCAGCCTTTCTGATATTTCAATACTAAATTACCACATCTGAATTGTATTACATACCTAAATCATTTTCCACATTAGCTAGATTCATATTAAGAGTTTAAATTGCCACATAAAATATATCGTCGTATATCTGTGTTGTCATCCTATGGTTTCCTTGTTCCATCCCTCTGGCTGTCTGCTTGGAAGCGTATTTGTTGTCTACTGGAGTGTCTATATGTCTCTGGACTGGGGGTAAGTTTCTCTGAATGTAGGGACGACTAAGCAAACCTTGTGTATAGCAAAATGGGATGCCTTCTGGGTCAGAGAGACACCGAGAAGAGATGATTCGTCGCTTTGGTTAAGTTGGCACAGGTAGAATATGCATATTGTCTGTGTGCTGGCTTCCGGTCCGCGTTAGGGACTGTAAGCGAGTAGCGAGCAGCCTTATTGCGCTGGGAATCGTCGAGCAGGTATCATCTAATTTTAGTCCTTAGTGTTGTAATTCTGTGAAAGTGTAAGTTTCAGCTTAACTGAGTTCTTAATTCATTCCTTAGTAGGTTTTACCTACTATAGAAAAACTCGGGATACTTTGTCCAGGAAGGAATTGAGAATAATTTCGCCTTTTTTAGAATTTATAGCAGTATTTTCTTTGTGCACTATAGCTTTGGGATTGTGGGGCATGAGGCCACGTGTAGCAACGAGTGCGATTAGATTCCGGAATAAATCGTGTAGCTGATTATGAGCAGTGAGTATGTTTTTAACATTCGGTTATCGTATTAATGAAAGGCCACTGTATTTTGTGCAGTTTTGAGTGAGTTTTCTTTTGGCATAGCTGGTAGCCTTTCCAAATGTTTTGTTTGTGAGACGGTGCTTCAGCAGTCTATGCTACCATCCAAACCAGTTTCCTTGAGCAAATTTTCGAGCTTTGTTGTTTGATTTCGTGATCTTTCTTGTCTTGATTTTTTTTTTTTGTATTTTATCGATTTTTCTTTGTAGCGGTTATTAGCGATTGTCGGTAGTTTCTACCTTCTGGAGAAATTGTTCACAGGACGTAGTTCCTATTCGTTGCTTTAATTGCAAACTCTGGAAATTTTTTTTATAAATTTGGGAATAATTTTCTGTTAAAACATTCGACCATCGAGGCTATTCTCTCTGTAATCCAATTTAGGTCTTCTTTCCTTTATTAAATTATTGAACAACTTCTCTCTCTGAGATGAATGGCCGGCCCGTGTGGCCGAGCGGTTCTACGCGCCTCAGTATGGTCGTAGGTTCGAACCCTGCTTCGGGCATGGATGTGTGTTATGTCCTTAGGTTAGTTAGGTTTAAGTAGTTCTGGTTCTATAGGACTGATGACATCAGATGTTAAGTCCCATAGTGATCAGAGCTATTTGAACCATTTGAGATGAATGGTACTCTGATTACGTGCGCATGTAATCCAACTTTTCCACGGAACTCCCGTTTTCAAATTATCATGCCATTCATATATGTTTTTCAGGCCGTTTTACCGGCAATATTGAGTAGCAACACTTCTTGGTAGGTTAAGGTTTTTCTGTTACGTATACGTCTGTTCTTGTACTTCCTTTCGTAAGTTTTAATCCGGAAATAAATGTGTAGTAAAAGGCATTGCTGATATTCAGTGACTCACCCACTATTTATCCAATTCCCTTCCTAGGCTCTTCCAGGCCAGCTTAGCTCACACGTATATAATTTCTAATATATTTGAGAAGATTCCCCAAGCTGATTCTCCTAATGTTCGAGGTATATCAAAATTCCATCAATTTTTCCTGGACTGCGGCCTCTCCACTAACTGTTTTTCTTTCCAAGCAAAGGTAATTAAATGGTAGATGAATTCAGTTGGCGAACGGAGATATCTTCTGTAATAAAATCCCAATTTAAATTTACATAACAATGTACGAGGCTGCATTACAATTTTCTATCAGCCTACTTAATTACACAATCAAACAGGTACGTTACAACTGTTCAGTCATAGCGAATAGGCAAGGGAAATTTCATCACTGTGTACGAGATCAAACAGAAACTAGACACCTGCTTGCACGTAAAAATATCTGCTGCAATCTGAAATGATCGTTACTGACAATAGGACGTAGCTGCAAAGCAGTGGATGGTACAAAGAGATTCAAATTGCCTAGAAAAAGATGCTTCTTAAGCTTCATTTCGATAAAAGCAGAGTTCTGTAGCTGTGGTGATAGGTTCGTTACGGTTGAGGCACTCATGTTTCAGATGTGCTGATGTGAGTGAGACGGGGAAAGCTGAGGCTAGAGAGAATTGGAATGTAGTTACTGACTGAGGTGCGGCAAACTCGGAGCTCATATTCGAAGGCGGGTCGCAGACAACGGGAAAATGAATGCCTAAACGCAGTGACGAATCAGACGTAGCAGCTGCATTACCGTCGGAATTCGCCTCATTAAGTGCGAGTTTATGCTCCACAGTACCGCGATGCCTGCGCTGCGTTTCGACGCGTGGCTCTTGGTTATGCACCACTACCGCAATGGTTGTCCCCAGTAGTAATGTTGGCTGATTAACTGCAGAATCAGTCAGCTTTTATTGTGCTGCTCGCGCGTTTCATAAAGTTAAAAGCACATTCTACATCGTCAACGGAAGATTCAAGTGTAACGGGATCGAATCTGAACGACTATACCTGTACTAAGTGTCAGTCAATGCATTATCTATCTACCAGTGTCACCCGAATTCGAAAGGGAGCGGCAACTGGCTAGCGCACACTTGTTGCTGTCATCTTTTCCTTACTGCCGCACTCTTTTCCATTTAGTAGGTACTTCGTTATTCTCACGTGGCTGATGCCACACATTCCAGACGCCTCGTCCCAGATAGTGTGGCAGTCGAACCCCTATTATGGTGGTCACTCAACTACTGAGTCGGATACTTAATGGCGACAGGAAAATTCTACGAGCCGTTTCAGCAAGTTAGTGTACCCCAAGAGCCGTAGTCGTAGTCGACACCTACATGCCAGGAATGAAATCAGTTTCTCAACTTTGTGAACGGACCACGCACACCAGACCATCAAGACTGAACTTTAATCGCAGTCGTTCATACATAGTAGAGTGTTGACTGGGGTGTAGCGCCCTTACATCGCGCCTATAGCAATTAATATGAGCGACCAGCTTCCTGCAGAGATGAGACATGGCTGTCTGTGGATCTGGAGTCGCTGTAGAATTGTTTCAGTTGGATAAAAAAGAGGACGAAGGGGTGCGCAATCCCATAGTCTTTGCTAGGAGGCCCGGGTTCCCGGGTTCGATTCCCGGCGGGGTCAGGGATTTTCTCTGCCTCGCGATGGCTGGGTGTTGTGTGATGTCCTTACGTTAGTTAGGTTTAAGTAGTTCTAAGTTCTAGGGGACTGATGACCATCGATGTTAAGTCCCATAGTGCGCAGAGCCATTTGAAACTTTTTTTTTTTTTTTTTTTTTTTTTTGCTAGGAGATCTTTGCAGCTCTTCGAGAGAAATTTTAAATCTCAGAACAGGAGCCGTTAGCTATAATTTTTGGTTTACGGAAATTTCAACAGTATTTGGTAGAACACAAGGTGTTGTTTACAGTGATATCGAGATAAAATATATCAATGGGTATGAAAATGTAGTCACAGATGTTTTGTCTATGAGTTTAGAGGATAGTGGTGATAATAGAAATCCATTTTTAGTAAGGAAGAGGTATAAACTCTTGCCGCAATGATATAGATGAAGGAGGTCAGCTTAAATGATTACGGCAGTAGTAGATTCAGGATGGTAATTTAAACTAGTTAAAAGTTATTTAGTCGATTCTGCATAGCCCAGATTAACTCATTATTGTCAGATATAAAAGAGAACTTAGTTCAGAAGGTGAAAGAAAACTGAATGCCAATGGAAAATCTGCTTTTCTGACCGGTACGTGGATTTACTTATTTACTATCTACACAAAAGAATTTGGTCATTATAGAGCAAGGAAATGTGTGTAGCAAAGCTTAGTGAAAAGGTGACATTTAATAACAGTGGCGATGTGTATCCGAGTGAGCCGCTCAGCTCTGTCCACAACTTTCGCTATGAGTTTAGTTCATGTAACAGTAACAGAATAACAGAAAGATAGAAACATCCTCAATATTCCTAAAATTTGAGAGTAAACATAATACGAGCTTTTCTGATACTTAAGCAGTGCAAATATGCAAGTAGCTTAAGAATAAGTATCTCACATGATTAGTCAACAATCCACTATTGCTTTAATCGGTCGTCCACTCCTTCCTCTTAATCGGTCCTTGTGAAGCGTAACGACTATTACATACGAGCTTATGTTGTAAGATAACATTCTTAGTATTCAGCATAGGATTCTTTTCTCGACACGTTTCTTCGTTCAAAGCTCCAAGCTACAGCTAATCGATGAGCCTTTCCGCAGTTGTTACGCAAACAAAATTTGTTAGGAATTAGGGGGCCTTTCCCATGCAGTGATTAAAACAAAAGATGTTTTATGACATGTTCGGAGGCTCAATATCGTGCAGCGGCATCTCTAATGACGTCGATGTTGATGAGATGTTAAACTCTTGTGCTCCAGTGATATGCCAGAAGAGAAATATGAGACTGGATGTGACAGTCACACTCTTAGAGAATAGAAAATTATCATCGTCTTGACGATTGGGGATATTAAGGGATACGATTCGAGTTTCAGAGAAAACTAATGACTACAGCAGAAGTATGCATTCCGAAAAATGCGATAGATCAAAGAAGAGGTGACACATAAAAAAGTAAAGAAATTTTCTCAGTAACAGACGCAATAAGAGAGTGCTGCGGGATTAATGACGTATATTGTGTACGTTTAATGTTTCTGACAATAATTAGAGACTGCGAGTCGTGTTTGTTACGTATCTATGTGCACAGAGTATTTGACTATGACAGGAGTATCAGAATCCTTTTATTGTACAATAGACGTGATAAAGACAAACATTTATGAATAAAGTGCCAAATTTGATCGCTTACTCATTTACAGACTTAATGTCTTCAGTTGATACACAGGTGACTGTTGACCAGCTGGTACCTCAAGTTACCGATGGCTTAAACTAATTTAATACCACCTATTAGCTGCAAGACAACACACAATATTATTCTTATTTGTATCAGAAGCATCAGATTATAAATTGAGAGGAAAAAGGGAGCTAAAATTATGAAAATGGAACAGATTTGTCCACTTACAGCACTTTCCACAACCGCAATACCAGATCGGATACGTCTAGCATCTTGGCTGTACCTTTACATAACACAAAACCTTTCTCCGTGTCATTCTCCATCTCAGCCATACGACTATGGAACGCGCCCCCCCCCCCCCCCCCCCCCCCCCTGTGACCTGCGTCTTATCCAGAACCACTCAACATTCAAGAGGGAACTCAAAACTTACATATTAGGTACGGTATAGTCACCATTGTTGTGTCCCTCTCATCTGTTTCTTTCTCCTCTCCATCATAGCTTCGAGTTTTACCATTCTATTTCCCTTCCTATAACCTTCTACCTCTTCTATATCTCTTTCACCCCATTCTATCGTCTTATGTCTCTGATCGATGAGAATAACTCACAAGCTGCAAGAACATAACGAGAAAATTCCCAACTAGCAATAAGACTGACATTCATAAAAGAAAAGTATGTTTACTTTCATATACCTGCGTCTTATCCAGAACCACTCAACATTCAAGAGGGAACTCAAAACTTACATATTAGGTACGGTATAGTCACCATTGTTGTGTCCCTCTCATCTGTTTCTTTCTCCTCTCCATCATAGCTTCGAGTTTTACCATTCTATTTCCCTTCCTCTAACCTTCTACCTCTTCTATATCTCTTTCACCCCATTCTATCGTCTTATGTCTCTGATCGATGAGAATAACTCACAAGCTGCAAGAACATAACGAGAAAATTCCCAACTAGCAATAAGACTGACATTCATAAAAGAAAAGTATGTTTACTTTCATATACATAGTCATTACTATTATTATTATTATTATTATTATTATTATTATTATTATTCTTGATTGTTATAATTATCATTGTACTACTTTTATAATCTCTATTTTTTCTTTAACATTAATACTGTATAACACGTTACATGTCCTTAATGTTCTATAGACATCTGAGTGTACCTGGTTAGGTGTAAGAGAGGGCCAGAAGGCCCTAATCTTGCCAGGTAAAATAAATGCATAATTAAATAAATAAATAACGCAAAATATAAGCAGTGCTGGTGAGATGGTTCAGTAGAGTAAAGGGTTGCACAAGAAAAGATTTAACAAGGAATGGAGAAATTCGAAAAGGGTTGAATATTGAAGTAATGAGGAAGTAACACAATATACATGTGAACAGGTTGAGAGATGAAAGACAACTCCTGAAAATCGTGGACGAAAACCTAAAATCAAGAAGTCATAGGCCGACCAAAGAAACGGTGGACATAAACTGTGAAGACAAAACTGACCTATCTGTAAGACCTGCAAGTGAGGTGACAACTCATAGCACTTAAACATTGCAAACTAAAGATAAAAAAGAAGTTGTTGTTGTTGTGGTCTTCAGTCCTGAGACTGGTTTGATGCAGCTCTCCATGCTTCTCTGTCCTGTGCAAGCTTCTTCATCTCCCAGTACCAACTGTAACCTATATCCTTCTGAATTTGCTTACTGTATTCATCTCTTGGTCTCCCTCTACGATTTTTACCCTCCACGCTGCCCTCCAATGCTAAATTTGTGATCCTTTGATGCCTCAAAACATGTCCTACCAACCGATCCCTTCTTCTAGTCAAGTTGTGCCACAAACTTCTCTTCTCCCCAAACCTATTCAATACCTCCTCATTAGTTACGTGATCTATCCATCTTTTCTTCAGCATTCTTCTGTAGCACCACATTTCGAAAGCTTCTATTCTCTTCTTGTCCAAACTAGATATCGTCCATGTTTCACTTTCATACATGGCTACACTCCATACAAATACTTTCAGAAACGACTTCCTGATACATAAATCTATACTCGATGTTAACAAATTTCTCTTCTTCAGAAACGCTTTCCTTGCCATTGCCATCATCAGTTATTTTACTTCCTAAATAGCAAAACTCCTTTACTACTTTAAGTGTCTCATTTCCTAATCTAATTCCCTCAGCATCACCCGACTTAATTCGACTACATTCCATTATCCTCGTTTTGCTTTTTTTGATGTTCATCTTATATCCTCCTCTCAAGACACTGTCCATTCCGTTCAACTGCTCTTCCAGGTCCTTTGCTGTCTCTGATAGAATTACAATGTCGTCGGCGAAACTCAAAGTTTTTACTTCTTCTCCATGAATTTTAATACCTACTCCGAATTTTTCTTTTGTTTCCATTACTGCTTGCTCAATATACAGATTGAATAACATCGGGGAGAGGCTACAACCCTGTCTCACTACTTTCCCAACCACTGCTTCCCTTTCATGCCCCTCGACTCTTATGACTGCCATCTTGTTTCTGTACAAATTGTAGATAGCTTTTCGATCCTTGTATTTTACCCCTGACACCTTCAGAATTTGAAAGAGAGTATTCCAGTCAACATTGGCAAAAGCTTTCTCCAAGTCTACAAATGCTAGAAACGTAGGTTTGCCTTTTCTTAGGTCAGTATTGCCTCACGTGTTCCAACATTTCTACGGAATCCAAACTGATCCTCCCCGAGGTCCGCATCTACCAGTTTTTCCATTCGTCTGTAAAGAATTCGCGTTAGAATTTTGCAGCTGTTACGTACTAAACTCATAGTTCGGTAATTTTCACATCTGTCAGCACCTGCTTTCTTTGGTATTGGAATTATTATATTCTTCTTGAAGTCTGAGGGTACTTCGCTTGTTTCATACATCTTGCTCACCAGGTGTAGAAGTAGATATGCATAAAACACAGCAGATCAGTTACGCTAGTTTAGTCCAGAAGCGAGCAACGTCAATCACAATAAGAGTTGCAGGTATGAGATCCAGGAGCCTGGACTGTATCGGGCAACCAGGACAGTGTGACTGGATGTCTCAACCTCAACGCAGATTTTACTCGAGGTCCAGCAGAATCTCGTAAACGAAGACATATACACGTTGATAGGTTACATAGCTGTTCGTGTTATCTAACTTTCAGAATACAGTGTGATGTCAAACTCCTGAGCGTCGCAAACTGAGCTTCTAGTGGACGTGGCAGGGAATCAGAGATATCACGGATATATTTTTGAAGAGTCTCCTTTCACACGGTTTGCATGCGAGGTTGCAAAGAATCTGCTGCGGTTGCTAAATGACCACAAAGAATAAATTTCTGAGCGACCATACCTGTAACATGTTCAATGAGTAACATGCAACGTGGATATGCAGACTAATGAAGCAGCGGTACCGGTACATCTTTGGCGATCTCTTAATATAAAGGTGAGGATTGTCTTGGTAAAATAAGGTATATGACAAACTTTAAATCTGCCGGTTGTAAAATGATGTCAATGCTTAGAAGTAGAGGGCGCAGATAGAGCACAATTGTGTGAGAAACCATCAGCTTCGCATCTGTCCGTTATATTGCTCGACATTGCAGAAAGCCAGATAATAGTTACCACATTAGCATCTTCCAGTCACGTGGACATCACTGTGGGACGCACTGAAATAGATTTCGTCCAGAATACCCTATCTGCCGCTATCTGAACCATTTCTGGGTTCAAAATGGTTCAAATGGCTCTGAGCACTATGGGACTTAACACCTGTGGTCATCAGTCCCCTAGAACTTAGTACTACTTAAACCTAACTAACATAAGGTCTTCATACAGATCCATGCCCGAGGCAGGATTCGAACCTGCGACCGTAGCGGTCACGCGGTTCCAGACTGAAGCACCTAGAACCACACGGCCACACCGGCTGGCCCCATTTCTAGGTTTCTCTACTATGAACGCTATGAATGCTACGTAAACCACCTATCTAGTTCGTCGAAGATGGTGTTGAGTATTTAAATCATATAGAGTCACGCCTGCTGCAGTGCTCCAGTGTAATACTGAGTAGAAAGGTGGACGGTTTATGGACAATATAGCGGTGATTCCACTTACAACCACGTTGCACGGGTCAGTATCCACCCTTTGCTGCTGTGTATGTCGCTCGTCCACTTACTGGTTACTCGTATGTACACATATTAAAGATATATGAATGACAATGTTCTGCTTCCCGTCACACAACGGCAGTTAGTGCTGGGACTTTGCGTACGCCATCTCTGTGCAGTCGTAACCACTAAAATTGCCGGTAATATATTCATTCAATAATATTCACCTTTTTGCAGTTTTCACAAACGTTACTGTGGGTTTGTGACAGCACAAAGGGGGTTGGAGAAAATAACTTCTACGCTACGCCAAGAGCTGCTGATACAACAAATTTTATTTTCTGCCAATTTCAATCGATACGGTCATTATTAGCCAACATAAAATTACTGTAGCAGTCTATATGGTATCACCTTTACTATCATATCAAATTATAAAAAGATTTTCATTGTAATCCTATTTTTGTCGCCTTAATCAGAGGAGGTGTGACAGTATATGGACTGCTATAGCAGTTTTATGTTGCCCATCATCTAGTAGAAAATAACGTTTGTTTTATTAAGAGTTGTTAATGTTACATGCAGATGACATGCTTTGAGTATTCACAACCTGAGGCACCATCCGCATAAAAAAACGAAAGTGTGTTAGCTGCAGGAGAACCAATAGCCAACATCACTATTCCTTGGGGTGAGCGCACTCTCACGACTCCGCAGTGCTTCTTATAGAAATTCTTTAGAGCTGCACGTCAATATTTCAGTTGGCCACTGTCGAGTTCGACGAGCGTGCGGAAGCACACTTGGCAGTTGAGAGAGCAGATAGTCTGGAACGAGCCAGCTTACCGGAAGGAAACACTTTTACGGGGCGGACGCAGTTTGGCACGGAAAGTCGTCTCATTCGTTTGGATGCAGTGGATGGGAACGCGGTGACATACCATTTCTTAAGATCCAGTACTCGGTATTGAACGGTATCGTCTTTTACAGAGTAGGGCAGATATGCTAATCTGTCTAATAGCAAGTGCCCAGTTATTCGATCTGCGATTAATAGGAATTAGAACTGTGATAAATAGTGGCTTATCCGAGTACGACTACAGAACTGAACTGTACGAAGTAGTGCGTTAGAACTGCCAGGAAAGTAATTCTGTATAACAAAACTCTAATATTAGAGGCTTACTTGGTCCACAGCCGGTGGTAGCAAATGAAATGATAAAGACCAGGTACAGCAATTTTCTACGCGAAGTTTGATTCCTTCAAACTTTAAGGGAAAAACATAGTAAAATAAAACAAGTTCGGCATTCGGAATGTTCAGGCGGAATACTTGTATATGGTGTACGCCGGTTACTGGCATTGCTTTATACACTCTAAAAGAAAATATCGTTAAACCACCTAGAGTACGAACAGCCTTTGCAACAGCCTCCAGAAGGGGGATATCAAGCTCTGTACTTGGATGGTGCCGTGAAGGCAGTGTGTACGTGAGGCGACCAGTCATGTTGGTACAAAAACAAGGGAGCAATTGACAGGAATGGGGGAAAGAAATACAGTAGAAGAAGAATGGGTAGCTTTGAGGGATGAAGTAGTGAAGGCAGCAGAGGATCAAGTAGGTAAAAAGACAAGGGCCAGTAGAAATCCTTGGGTAACAGAAGAAATATTGAATTTAATTGCTGAAAGGTGAAAATATAAAAATGCAGTAAATGAAGCAGGCAAAAAGGAATACAGACGTATCAAAAATGAGATCGACAGGAAGTGCAAAATGGCTAAGCAGTGATGGCTAGAGGACATATGTAAGGATGTAGAGGCTTATCTCACTAGGGGTAAGATAGATACTGCCTACAGGAAAATTAAAGAGACCATTGGAGATAAGAGAAGCACTTGTATGCACATCAAGAGCTCAGATGGAAACCCAGTTCTAAGCAAAGAAGAGAAAGCAGAAAGGTGGAAGGAGTATACAGAGGGTCTATACAAGGGCGATGTACTTGAGGACAATATTATGGAATTGGAATAGGATGTAGATGAAGATGAAATGGGAGATACGATACTGCGTGTGGAGTTTGACAGATCACTGAAAGACCTGAGTCGAAACAAGGCCCCCGGAGTAGACAACATTCCATTGGAACTACTGATGGCCTTGGGAGAGCCAGTCCTGACAAAACTCTACCATCTGGTGAGCAAGATGTATGAGACAGGCGAAATACCCTCAGACTTCAAGAAGAATATAATAATTCCAATCCCAAAGAAAGCAGGTGTTGACAGATGTGAAAATTACCGAACAATCAGTTTAATAAGTCACAGCTGCAAAATACTAAAGCGAATTCTTTACAGACGAATGGAAAAACTAGTAGAAGCCGACCTCGGGGAAGATCAGGTTGGATTCCGTAGAAATGTTGGACCACGTGAGACAATACTGACCCTACGACTTATATTAGAAGCTAGACTAAGGAAAGGCAAACCTTCGTTTCTAGCATTTGTAGACTTAGAGAAAGCTTTTGACAATGTTAACTGGAATACTCTCTTTCAGATTCTGAAGGTGGCAGGGGTAAAATACAGGGAGCGAAAGGCTATTTACAATTTGTACAGAAACCAGATGGCAGTTATAAGAGTCGAGGGACATGAAAGGGAAGCAGTGGTTGGGAAGGGAGTGAGACGGGGTTGTATTCTCTCCCCGATGTTATTCAATCTGTATATTGAGCAAGCAGTAAAGGAAACAAAAAAAATTTGGAGTAGGTATTAAAATCCATGGAGAAGAAATAAAAACTTTGAGGTTCGCCGATGACATCGTAATTCTGTCAGAGGCAGCAAAGGACCTGGAAGAGCAGTTGAACGGAATGGATAGTGTCTTGAAAGGAGGATATAAGATGAACATCAACAAAATCAAAACGACGATAATGGAATGTAGTCGAATTAAGTCGGGTGATGCTGAGGGAATTAGATAAGGAAATGAGACACTTAGAGTAGTAAAGGAGTTTTGCTATTTGGGGAGCAAAATAACTGATGATGGTCGAAGTAAAGAGGATATAAAATGTAGACTGGCAATGGCAAGGAAAGCGTTTCTGAAGAAGAGAAATTTGTTAACATCGAGTATAGATTTAAGTGTCAGGAAGTCATTTCTGAAAGTATAGTATGGAGTGTAGCCATGTAAGGAAGTGAAAGATGGACGATAACTAGTTTGGACAAGAAGAGAATAGAAGCTTTCGAAATGTGGTGTAACAGAAAAATGCTGAAGATTAGATGGGTAGATACATAACTAATGAGGAAATATTGAATAGGATTGGGGAGAAGAGACGTTTGTGGCACAACTTGACCAGAAGAAGGGATCGGTTGGTAGGACAAGTTCTGAGGCATCAAGGGATCACCAATTTAGTATTGGAAGGCAGCCTGGAGGGTAAAAATCGTAGAGGGAGACCAAGAGATGAATACACTAATCAGATTCAGAAGGATGTAGGTTGCAGTAGGTACTGGGAGATGAAGAAGCTTGCACAGGACAGAGTAGCATGGAGAGCTGCATCAAACCAGTCTCAGGACTGAAGACCACAACAACAACAACTTGTGGCAGCTTTGGCACTCCATAGGACCCAGTCTTGGGCTTTGCGGTTCTATGAAGATACAGCGGGTCGCGGTGAGAAGGCATTAAGGACCTGAAAGCAACGATGAGAAACGTGTTGTTATGGAGCATCTTCGAGGATACTGCACTTGATGCAGGAGGTCCATACATTCAGTCACAGGACAGTCTCTTACCTACACTACCAGTATACGTTTCTCTCAGATGGATAAGTATGCAGAGGTCCACAGTCATCTAAGGAAATAAGTTGCAAAGCTTTTCATCGTATTAATATTAGTAATTTTTTTTAATGTGATTTGTTGATTGTGCGCAGACGTGTCGTATTAGTTGCTACCGTGTAAACGTTAGTGACTTGTCGTCCGATGATCTAGGAAATAAGCAGATAATAATTGTTGACTGAAATAGGTTCGGTACGATTTCAATGAAGATAAACGGCCGAGAATTAAATACGGCGAATTTGTCCTTCAAGAAGACGATGGCTTTTATGCGTGAACTGAAGATAGAAGAATTGCATTGATAGTAGTCATAACGGCAATAGTACAATTAGCACTACTAGTTGAGTAACTCAAAAAGGTGTCAATAGCAGTTATGTAGTAATAGGAAGCCGTGCTTTGCTAAACTAATATTTAGCGGGCAGTAATAATTATTGTACACAAATGAGATAATACGAAGTGTCCGATTGTGTGGCATACTTAAGTTACCAAAACAAAGTTATCATCATCATCATTGACATCTTGGGTTATAAATAGTGGCGTGTCCTGTCTCAGAACACTATGAAAAAGTGAAAAGAATAAATATATTTAATTTTGTAACTCTTCCTAACTACTTCATAGCTACCATAATTAACATGTCACGTAACGGTCGAGGTAATCAGATTTCCTACTCAAGTTACTTAAGACAAATTAATCAGAAACTTACAGTATGCACGTTACTATTTCTTTTGGAAAATATGTTTCCAAGTGTTCTTCTCTTCGATTAAGATTTATCTCCTTCCACGAAACTTAGTGAGAGATCTTTATTCTTTGGATTTTTCATGATTTATGGAAACCTTTAAGTACTGCACGAATATGTAATAGCGACACACGTCTTACAAGTTCAACTGAATGTGAAAAGCTTTTAAGGAATCTAATTACTATGATCTTTATAATCAATCTGATCCCGTGATTTAAATTAACTTATGGTCGCGCTGTTGGTTACGCGGTGTCAGCATGATCAAAATCTGACGATCTATTGCAGTGTTTTGATGGTATGATCATTTCAAGCGGAATCGATCCGCAAACGTTTTAAAAGTGCCTGTATTTATCAAGGATTTTTTTAATATGAAAGTTATTTTCACTCGACTGACTCTTCTCTTAGCTCCAATTTTTAAACAGGGCCGAAGGTTTGTTGTTAGTCTGTTGGGGTCATCATGTCAAAGAACCATGTACTGAAGACGACGTCCGCCGTGTAGCGAACGCACACCTTATCGTTGAAGCGTCTGACAAGTTAATGCTTTTAGGCTGTACTGTTTGCCGAGTTCACGGGTAAGGTGGTAAAAGCCCAAAACCAGCGTTGGGTTTTCGGCAGGCAGGTTCCGGAAAGGCACGTGGATTTATATTTCCATTATCTTCCTAATTTAGTCTAAGTGAACGTAATGGTATTCCCAAGTTACATTAGGACCAGTTAGCTGTAACGATACTTAGTATTGTCCGACTTAAGTACGGTAAACTCGAGAACAGGTGGTACTGAAAACAAAAAAGAGAAATGATGATTACGTGTGATCATGCCAAAATGTAGATGAATTCGCGGGATTGTCTTCAAGTACAGTCATATAATTCTGAGAAAAGTGGTGAAGACCCGATCCTGAAGACCCATTCAGTTTAGAAATGTGGCCGGAATGCAATTATAACGACCCAGAACCAAAGACTCCGCTTCGAGTCAGTAACGGCTCTTTATACCAACACTTACGTATTCCAGTGCATTTCAACGAAAACACGGCACAGAGAACTGCAGAGCACAAACTGAGCAGAGAGGCCTAAAGATCACAAACTATCACAGGTTTCTGTTGTGTTTCGATTTAACGTTCTGTCGACGTCGTGATTAGGAGAAACAGTGAGTGAGTGTGTAACGACGAAAGAGCGGGCTACGATGTCGTGCTTGTCAAGCGGGTTACTCTTGGATGATTTAGGGGCGGTCCGGCAAATGAGAATCAGAAACGCACGACGGAGATTTGAATTTCACTCAAAGTAGAATTCTAAATTTTACGACCACTCATCCTCTGCTCCGTATTCTACTTTCCGTTCAGGAAAACCGTTAGGTAAGAAAGAAAGCAAGATCAAAATTCAACGATCCGTCGATATCAAGGTCGTTAGAGACGGAAGACCAGCTCACTGGGACGCAAATAGACGAAGAAGTCGGTCGTGACTAACTGGAAGGAGTCGTCAGCCATTCAGAATGAAAGTCTAATGAGTTGAGATTATCTTAAAACTGTAATAAATAACAGTGTAACAGTAGGTCACGAAGAAATAGAATCCTCCTATTTAGTAGTGAGAATTCTATATGTGAAGGTTCTCAACAACGTGTTCATCGCGTCATCGCATTAGTTATTGCTAGTAAACGTTCAAATAGGGTACAAGGTAAGAGTCCAGATACAGGAAGCTTCACCATGTTGAGGGGATCTAGTAATTATACGGTAATGATACATTCGTTTGGGGTGACAGAAAACCATTTGGACGCGATGTTGTTGCCGTTAACAGTGCACGTTGTCTCGTTTGGTTGTGTGGTGTGGTTGCCGTAAGCAGTGCATTTTGTCTGTAAGACAGTCGCTGTATCTTATAATCTCTCCGAGTGCAATTAGATTTCTATAGGGCTTCTAACTTGGCATAGGAACAGTGACTATTTAAATCTCTTCTCGTGGATCATAACGAAGTCTGCTACTCTTATCAATCGTAGCAGTGCAGATAAATGATTCGGAATTACAGACATACCTTTCATAATCGCTGGCTTGATACGCCATGTAATATGGACTGCCAACCCACACACAGCTAGAAGGGCTTGGAAAACAGCCACGGGCGCGCATGAGACTTTGCCCGGCAGCATGACAAGAGAGACGAAGGACTGTGTCAGTGCTATTTACGACTGTGTGTATTAAGAGCTATCTGAACGGCATGTTTTAAATACCGAGGGATACAACTCCATCGAGCTACTCCAGACCCCACTTTTTAGCAAGGCAATGTGCGAGCACAGATGACGAAGCCTTCCTCGAACAACATGTACAGCTGCGTACATGGACTGCATATTCTCCCGATATTTCCATCCAGACATGTCTGTGATATGGCTGGTGTGCTACTTTGTTGTCTCAGTACTACAGTAACTATTTCTGATGCATTGAGGAGTAGCCAGCCGGTGTGGCCAGGCGGTTCCAGGCGCTACAGTCTAGAACCGCGCGGCCGCAACGGTCGCAGGTTCGAATCCTGCCTTGGGCATGGATGTGTGTGATCTCCTTATGTTAATTAGGTTCAAGTAGTTTTAAGTTCTAAGGGACTGATGACCGCAGATGTTAAGTCCCATAGTGCTCAGAGCCATTTGAACCATTTGAACCGTCATTCTTTCTTCGATTATAAATTGAAAATTACTAGTGAGTTACTGTATCTTTCTCTTACACTCTTCTTAATTCGAGCACTTCGTTCTTGGTCTCCGATTCTTATTGTTCCCTGTCTTGTACACAGTGTACGTCCGGTACTACTCGTCCTTCTTACAGCTTACTTCCATTCTTTTCGCAGAATTAACATCTTGCACCATTTTACATCGTCGAAAGCTTCTTCTAGGCCGACAAATCCAATGAGCATATCTTGAGTTTTCTTCGGTCTTGCTTCCGTTATCAAGCGTAACGTCAAATTTTCCCCTCTGGTGCCAGTACCTTTGCGAAAGCAAAACATATCGTCATCTAACAGATTACGTTTTCTTTTCCATTACTGAAGTCATCATCGCAAGCCCTTGTGCTCACTGCTGAGGGCAGTGACCTCATGAACTACGTGTCTCCATCCCGGACCAGATTCTCTTAGAGCCTACTGAAGAGACAGACCAGAGATTTTCTTGATCTGATCGATCCACCAGTTCGGTGTTCTTCCTCTCAGTCTCTTGCTCTCGATCTTGCCTCCCACGAGTATTTTATCTATGTTTTCTCCATCTGTTCTCATAACATGGCCAAAGAAGTGGAGAACTTTTTTGGTCTTCACGAGAAGAAAGGCGTGTGGAGATATCGAGTTGCTCAATAATGGATACATTTGTTCTTCTTTCATTCAATTTTATGGGCAGCATCCTGGCTCAGCACCAAAGTTCAAATGGGTCGATGCGTTGTTCCTCTCTGGCTTTAAGGGTCCATGTTCCATAACCGTAAAAGAAGACGGAAAACACGAGTGTTTCGACAAGCCGGATCTTTGTGGCGTTCTTTATCTCTCCGTTCTTCCAGATCTTGGTGAGTTTCATAACAACTCGCGGTAGCATGATCCGCCTTGTCAACTTATGTGCATAGCTTCCCGTGTCACCCAGAATATATGAAAGAATGCACTACTTCCAGTTCCCTTCTTTAATCTACCTGTGAGTTGAACCTGTACTCCTCGATCAGTTATCATGAGGTTGGACTTGCTGAGATTCCTGCCCAGTCCATATGATAGACTAATGTCTTTTACCTTTGTTAATAAATGAGCAAGTTAATCTTCCCTGTTGGCTAAAACCTAGCAAATCGGAGATTGTTAGCCGGCCAGTGTGGCCGAGTGATTCTAGGCGCTCAGTCCGGAACCGCGCGACTGCTACGGTCGCAGGTTCGAATCCTGCCTCGGGCATGGATGTGTGTGATGTCCTTAGATTAGGTAGGTTTAAGTAGTTCTAAGTTCTAGGGGACTGATGACCTCAGAAGTTAAGTCCCATAGTGCTCATAACCATTTGAACCCATTTTTGAAACGTGAGGTAGCGCTCCTCCTCTGACGGGCTCCGTGTTAACGGAACGCCATCTCCTGGCCTTGCGCAACACGACTGCCGATGGCTTCGGCGCACGTAGCCCCCCGACCCTGGCTGCCCTCAGTCGTAAATACGAGCGCGAGCGCGACAGGTGACGACCGCCGGCCGCAGACGAGCCGTGCAGCGGCGAGGTGAGGTGCCCTCCAGCGCGGTCAATAGTCTGTCAGAGGTTTCCGCCACGGGCAGGGCGGACGTCACGCGCGGGCTGCTTCAAGTGGGGGCACGTAACAATAGGCGCACCGTTGTCTTTGTGAGGCGGGCGTCCGGAGAAATACCGCACGTCGGAAGCTTTGTCCCCCAACGGCGCGGTGCCTCGCTGGCCTCTTTACCAGATCCGCTACGTCCCCTGTTTACAAGGACAGATGGTCGCGTGACGTCTCTGAGCGGTATGCGTCAGCGTCCGCCTAGCCTGGCCTTATATGAGGAGCGTTTCAGCAATTTCGTATGAACGCCTGTTCAACTGACTGTCCCGTACATCAGAATGATGTACAGGGAGATATAATGAAATACTGGGTGGATAGCACACTTCGTTCAACATGGACTGAAGTTCTTCGGCATCAGTTCCAACGTCAGGCTTAATAATGGAAAAGGGATTAACGTTCGTGTCCTGTTACGGGGGCAAATCAAACGCACAAGTGGATGAAATTGGAAGGAAAATCAGCATTGGCCGTATTTTGTTGTTTTATTCTCAGCAAAATCGATTTTCGGTCACTTAGTGACCATCCTCAGTGCAGTAATATAAAATTATAATTGTTAGGCACTGGTATCAAGCTATAACCACAAGCTTTAGTTTATGTGATCGCTCTAAGCTTGTGGTTATAGCTTGATACCAGTGCCTACCAATTTTAATTGTACATTACAGTACTGAGGATGGTCACTAAGTGACCGAAAATCAATTTTGCTGACAATAAAACAACAAAATACGGCCAATGGTGATTTTCCTTCCAAATTTATCCACTATTTGGTCGTGGTGCACAGAACACGCCATGGAGTCGCCAATCAATAAAAAGCGCAAGTTCCAAATGGTTCAAATGGCTCGAAACACTACGGGACGTAACATCTGAGGTCATCAGCCCCCTAGACTTAGAACTACTTAAACCTAACTAACCTAAGGACATCACACACATCCGCACCCGAGGCAGGATTCGAACCTGCGACCGTAGCAGCAGCGCGGTTCCGGACTGAAGCACCTAGAACCGCTCGGCCACAGTGGTCGGCGCACAAGTTTCAAGAAGGAAATGATAATAATCGTATGGGTAACAGATAACAAGGAAATGCATGAATAAGGACAAACGATTTGTCGTTGCTTATTGGTAAAGAGGAGGAGCTGATGAATTGAACATAGATGATGATGATGGTGTTTGGATGTTTGGTTTGTGGGACGCTCAACTGCGCGGTCATCAGCAGCCGCCGGCCGCGGTGGTCTAGCGGTTCTAGGCGCTCAGTCCGGAACCGCGCGACTACTACGGTCGCAGGTTCGAATCCTGCCTCGGGCTTGGATGTGTGTGATGTCCTTAGGTTACTTAGGTTTAAGTAGTTCTAAGTTCTAGGGGACTGATGACCACAGATGTTAAGTCCCATAGTGCTCAGAGCCATTTGAACCAATCATCAGCAGCCGTACAAAGACCCAATTTTTGCAGAGTCCAATTTAGCCGCTGTCACGAATGATGATGACGAAATTAGGAGGACGACACAAACACCCAGTCCCCGGGCAGAGAAAATCCCCAATCTGGTAGGGAATCGAACCTGGGACCCCGGGTTGAACAGAAAATGCATTAAGAGTAAACCGAAAAAGGACGAAATTAATGATAAATAATACGAATGGTATTAGAGATAAACTTATCGTGTTGGGGATCACGGTGTCGCAGAAGTGCAGGAATTGTGCTACCATGAGGTATGAAACAAACAGGATATGAGGATCTGACTAGCACAAGAAAAGAAGCCACTTCTCTGAATCAGATACGCACGACGCATGTGTGCTAATATCAAACATAGACTTTAATTTGAGTAAGATGTTTTTGACAATATGCTTTTGAAGTGCAGCGTTGTGTGGTACTGAATCATACACTGTGGGGAAAACTAGAGCAAAGGAGAATCGAATCATTTGGGATGTAGTGCCACTGAAAGATGCAGAAAATCAGGTGGGCCGACAATGTAGGGAATGTGGACGTTCTCCACAGAATCGGACAGCAAATGAATATGTGGAAAACACTGAGAAAATGGAGGGACAGGACGATGCGACATGTGTTAAGATATCAGGGCATAGCTCCCATGCCACTAGAGGAAGCAGTAGAAACACTGGAATTTATGCAACAAGTAGCTGAGGGCGCTCGGTGTAAGTACTACTCTGAGATTAAGAGGTTGACATAGGAGAAGAAACTTTGGAGGAGCGCGTCATACGTCACAAGTCTGAAGAGAAAAAAATGGATACATGGAATAAATTCACAAAAAGAGAAATGACGCCACAAAAATCTCGGCAGGAGAGGGACATAAACATTATTACAGAGACATCGAAGAAACTGAAAGGCACCTGTCACGTGTCGTGTGTGCATGGCCATTGGAGCGATGTTCAGGCACAAGAGTCGTCATATCTGTAAAACGCTGGCGGAAAATCAAAATTCGTTGATATAAGTGGTACAGCGACTGATTGACGTCAGGATGATTCAAAATTGGTGGACGGTTCTTTTACTTTACACAGGTGTATATATATGAGCCAGAAGAAGGATACATTTTGTCGTAAATTTCAATTGATAAACGTAATTGACAAAAATCACGAACATTTTCAAAGGAAAAACCATTTTTGAATCGCGTGTTGCTAAATTTGCGTATATGGTAGTCAAGAAATGTCCTTCACAGGATCTTCACTACAACGATGCTAGGCTGCTGCATATCACACATGTAAAGAATTAGATATAGATTCTATGATGGTGACTATCAACTGCTTTGAAAAACATTGTGAAAAAGAAAAGAAGACACAATAATGAACATTTTACGAAACAGTTGCTCTAACACGAC
Organism: Schistocerca gregaria; assembly: GCF_023897955.1. Lineage (NCBI taxonomy): Eukaryota > Metazoa > Arthropoda > Insecta > Orthoptera > Acrididae > Schistocerca > Schistocerca gregaria. The sequence continues at coordinate 1,044,432,945 of NC_064920.1, read as the reverse complement.
GCTTCTGGGTTAAAGAGCAATGAATGCTGAAAGAGAACAACAGAAGCAAAATATAGGGAACGGAAATTGGAATTTTTTCGGTCATTCGAAGATGTCGCAAGAAGGGAGGGACCGAGTAACCTACAGACACGGCATTAGCAAAACATCTGGAGCACAGGTAAAAAGACTGGAGGTTACAGGAATAAAAATACTCTATTACGCGTCGATTAGTTGTATCCTTATGTTTTTGTGGGTCAGACCATCTTCTGTGCTAAGACACTTTTTGCCTTTTTGTATACAGGTTGTACGTTGATCGTGACCGAGGCAAATATCTCACGAAATAAGCGTCAAACGAAAAAAATTCACAGAACGAAACTTGTCTAGCTTGAAGGGGGAAACCGCTAGATGGCGCTGCCATAGGTAAAACGGATATCAACAGTATTTTTTTTAAAATAGGAACCCCCATTTTATATTACATATTCGTGTGTATATAAAAAATATGAATGTTTTGGTTGGACCAATTTTTTCGCTTTGTCATAGATGGCGCTGTAATAGTCACAAACGTATAAGTACGTGGTATCACGTAACATTCCGCCAGTGCGGACGGTATTTGCATCGTGATACATTACCAGCGTTAAAATGGACACTTTACCAATTGCGGGAAAAGTCGATATCGTGTTGACGTATGGCTATTGTGATCAAAATGCCCAACGGGCGTGTACTATGTATGCTGCTCGGTATCCTGGACGACATCATCCAAGTGTCCGGACCGTTCGCCGGATAGTTACTTTATTTAAGGAAACAGGAAGTGTTCAGCCACATGTGAAACGTCAACCACAACCTGCAACAAATGATGATGCCCAAGTAGATGTTTTAACTGTTGTCGCGGCTAATCCGCACATCAGTAGCAGACAAATTGCGCGAGAATCGGGACTCTCGGTGCTGAGAATACTAAATCAATATCGATTGCACCCTTACCATATTTACTTGCACCAGGAATTGCATGGCGACCACTCTGAACGTCGTGTACAATTCTGCCACTCAGCACAACAGGAATTACGGGACGATGACAGATTTTTTGCACGCGTTCTATTTAGCGACGAAGCGTCATTCACCAACAGCGGTATCATAAACCGGCTTAATATGCGCTTTTGGGCAACGGAAAATCCACGATGGCTGCGACAAGTGGAACATCAGCGACCTTGGCGGGTTAATGTATGGTGCGGCATTATGGGAGGAAGGATAATTGGCCCCCATTTTATCGATGGGAATCTAAATGGTGCAATGTATGCCGATTTCTTACGTAATGTTCTGCCGATGTTACTACAAGATGTTTCACTGCATGACAGAATGGCGATGTACTTCCAACATGATGGATGTCCGGCACATAGCTCGCGTGCGGTTCAAGCTGTATTGAATAGCAATTTCATGACAGGTGGATTGGTTGTCGAAGCACCTTACCATGCCCCACACGTTAACCGGATCTGACGTCCCCGGAGTTCTTTCTGTGGGGAAAATTTAAGGATATTTGCTATCGTGATCCACCGACAACGCCTGACAACATGCGTCAGCGCATTGTCAATGCATGTGCGAACATTACGGAAGGCGAACTACTCGCAGTTGAGAGGAATGTCGTTACACGTATTGCCAAATGCACTGAGGTTGACGGATATCATTTTAAGTATTTATTGCATTAATTTGTTATTTACAGGTGATCACGCTGTAACAGCATGCGTTCTCAGACGTTACACGTATTGCCAAATGCACTGAGGTTGACGGACATCATTTTAAGCATTTATTGCATTAATGTGGTATTTACAGGTGATCACGCTGTAACAGCATGCGTTCTCAGAAATGATAAGTTCACAAAGGTACATGTACCACATTGGAACAACCGAAATAAAATGTTCAAACGTACCTACGTTCTGTATTTTAATTTAAAAAAAAACCTACCTGTTAGCAACTGTTCGTCTAAAATTGTGAGCCATATGTTTGTGACTATCACAAAGCGAAAAAAGTGGTCCAACTAAGACATTAATATTTCTTTACGTACTACACGAATATGTAATATAAAATGGAGGTTCCTATTTTTTAGAAAACGCAGTTGATATCCTTTGACCTATGGCAGCGCCATCTAGCGGGCCAACCATAGCGCCATCTGCTTTTCCCCTTCAAGCTGGACGAGTTTCATTCTTTGTAATTTTTTCGTTTGATGCTTATTTCGTGAGATATTTGGCCCTGTCACTATCAATGGACCACCCCGTATATGTAACAGTTGAGATTTGACATGTTTTGTACGGTTTTAATCAATTTTCATATATTTCTTTCCTTTGTTTGCTTCATACAGATACCATGAAGATGGTGGAATACGGAAACCGATTGTAATAGTAGATTATTAACACTGATGTGTGTCACGCATAACAAGGAAGAAAACCTCCTCGCCCACATAGGATGAAGACGAAATGTGGACGGACCATATAAAAGTTGTTTCCGACAAGTCGTTAACACCGAAAATGCAGATAAAATACCTTCTGCACAAGCCAAAATTTTTCACTGTTTAATTTCCGGTGATAATTTGTACTGTACTTCTAATTCTGATTCTATAAGCTTTATTACAGAAACTATATTTAATATGTAATGGATGTAACAGTGTATTTAATTGTGGATGTATATAACTGATTGTAATTATAACATAAATATTGTAAATTGTGGGGTAATAGCGAAGAGAACTTAATGTATCGACAGCAACGACGAAATGGCACTAGCTGTGCCGTCGTTTATCTTTACGTCTCTGTCTCTGTCTCTGTCGCGTTGCGAGCAGAGAGGATGCATAGCAGCTTGAGTGATGAGAGTGCGGAAGCGTTTGTTGGGCGCTCCCGCCGACGCGACGTACAGGTATGGACGCGCCTTTGTCGGCGCACCTACTTTGTTAACTCGCGAATATTGCTAGCAGTGTAGGAAGCTGCAGTTCTGACTATTGCCCGCCCCATTATTAACTGTGGGTCTGGAGACGACTCCTGGTTCTCAACCATCAGCAGCAGCACCAGCAGTTCAGCACTGTCGTCGACTACGTTCTTCGTCGTCCGCACAGCTACAACATCGTAAGACTGTTAACTGACAGAGTATAACTAATATTGTACAGGCATTATCCAGTGAAATTTCTTTCACAAACTTTAACCATCTTTCTTGAATAACAACCCGCAATAGTTAAAACTTATAGGGCACCTATGTTTCCACTGTCTTCAGACATTGTCACCAAGCATTTTTCCTTTCCATGCAATCACCGAATATCGTAAAAATATGAAAATTGATTAACAATTTACTGCCAGTTTAGTTTTTTTGGAAATGACCAGTCTCAGTATAATTTTGTGCTCAGTAACTGTTCATTTCTGTATTGCATAACAGAGGCCTAACGGATTTGCAATTTTGAGTATTAACTTTACTCACTTAAAGTTACGTAATACTTTACTGGCAAGAATAATAACTAAAGATACAGCACAAATTAACAGTGCGCAATTTCATTTTTCTGTATTTAGCTTAGCGAGTTGCTTCTGCTGCCTCGGTACGTCCTTTATTGTTCTTATATTAAAAGTAAAATTAGTTGCTCATTTGCTTAAAATAAAGGCAATTCAGTCTTTCAGTAGTTAAATGTAAATTGCTTGCCTTTTTCAAAATTTTGCAATAAGTTTCGTTGACGTTAATAAAAATCATTTTTTTAAGTAACAAAGCTTCAGTTACAATCAGTCATTTATTCAAACAGGAACTTCATTTAACTTGGCTTTCAAAATTTAGTATTTCCGATTATGTAACTGCAAACTCAATACTTCCTGATTCATTAATTTTCTCGTGAACTGCTGTGTTGTGGAATAGCGTGACAACCTTTTGTTGCCACGGCAGTGATTATTTCTTAATTTTCGTTGCCATTACCTTTCTTAGGATTCTGGATATTCATTGCCCAAGAGGGCTGGCGACGGTTTAATTACTTTTTTTTTGATAATCAGTATTTTTTTGAATTAAAGATTACTTGGTACCCTTTTTCCTCTCTGTGTGGTTCGTGAACAATTGCACTACATTACACCCATATCAAAATTATTATCAGTATTTTGATTAGTTTTAGAATAGATTCTTCCTTCAGAAGGTTCTAGTGTAAACTTTCCTCCTACTAACAGGTATTGTTTTCCCCTGGTTCAAATGGTTCAAATGGCTCTGAGCACTATGGGACTTAACATCTGTGGTCATCAGTCCCCTAGAACTTAGAACTACTTAAACCTAACTAACCTAAGGACGTCACACACATCCATGCCCGAAGCAGGATTCGAACCTTGCGACCGTAGCAGTCGCGCGGATCCGGACTGAGCGCCTAGAATCGCTAGACCACCGCGGCCGGCTTTCCTCTGGTAACAATAGCCTTACTTACTGTAAAATTTCATTAGGCATACGCGATCACGGTCAATTATATCGCAGTCCAGTAGGCCGACTGGAAACGGGGACGTTACAAGCCGCAAATTCAAATCTACAAGAGACGATATGGCTGCTACTTAACAGAAGAAAAAGAACAAGAATTATAAGAAAATCGAGACACTTTTACGGTATTTGTCAAGATCGCTAAAACACGCTGTTGTATTGGCTTTGATCACAACAGACGCAACTTCTTCAATTTTTTTTTTTTTTTTTACCTTATTCGCCGGCAAAGAGAGGAGAGTTGTGGGGTACAGTTCTAAATCTAGTTGGGAATGAAACAGTAGAATCAGTGGACAGGAAGGCCCTCAATGATACCCTCAATGATATCAGATTGCCGAAGCAATGAAAACACTAACAGGATTAGAGGGAGAGGGAAAAATGCATGGCGAAGGGACTTTTTAGAGACGTTGATAAACAATTTCTTGAAAGAGGAATAAACTAGAGGGACATATTTCAAGGCTACAGTATCAGATAATCTGCGAATGACAGCAGTAATACGAAACAACAGTAGGCACGGAATCCGTTTGGGATCTGCAGTCGAGCTTATTGCGTGTTTCTACCGTGGATGTAGAGATGCAAATGTTAGGGCAGGGGAATAACAAATGGACGACTGTTACAGGCGAAACAAAGGCAGCGTAACCAACACACGTATAAGCATTTGAAGGGAACGTTTGTGTTTGTACGTTTACTCGCTTACAAATCCGGCAATGCCCGAGTATTCACTTTGACATTTTTTTTGTTAGAAACGAAACCTCATATATACTTTTGCAGTAGATTTTCTGTGAGATGATCCCGGACAGTTTCTGTACATAGGGGTAGCTGCTTCGAGCGTGTACAGTGCGATGATCTGAACGTTTCTGTTGCAACGACTCTTTTTTTTTTTAAAAAAATAGTTCTGTAGACGGCTATTGTTTTCGCCTATAGCCATCTGCGCTTCGCAGTCGAAAGCTATGGAAAGTGCTGCCAGGTGTCAGGGATTTCTTTAAGTTGACTCGACTGTAGGAGTGCCTTAGCAGTAAAGAATAAACTTATAATACTTCATGCATAATGCTGCAATTTTTTACGCACCTCAGTATTTATGACATCATATCTCTTGAACTATGTGTCATACAGTGTTCTGTTTGTGCAGGCCCATTCAGTGGCGTATGTGCATACTGTCTGCGCAGAAGCAATAAATGTAAACTTCATGAATGATGCGGCAATTTCCCATGCAACTCAGTGCTTGTGACAACATATCTCCTGAACTATGATAGACGGATCTTACCCTGCGGTGATTGTTGCCTGACAGTAAGGGATAAGTTGAAACAGGCCCATTGGTTTAGGGGGATATGTGGAAAATACATACTCACATACATACATCCAGTTTTATAATAAGTACGGGTACGGCGGGAAATATGATCCTGATCGAACACTTGGTGCTTCTTACAAGGAGGAACGGCGATGGCTGCTCGCTGATGTCACAGCGCAGAGATTGGAGACAGCTTGACATGCTTGAAAAAGTTGAGAAGCAGAGTTGAATTCGTTTGACCACAGTAATTTGCTATTTGAGGGTTCTCTACTTAATTTGGATGGATTGCATCTGTTCTAACACATCCTGCGTGTCTCACTCATTAAGACTGCTTAACTCTTGCGTCTCAGTATTTTAATGGCGAAACGTTGTACCGATATATTACGTTCTGGTAGATATTTATCTGCTTCCACATACTGTTGCTCATTCAGATTGACGCAAGCTTTCATCGAGGATTTTGAAATATGCGATATCGGGGAGGGGCGGGGTGCACTTAACACAGGCATAATTAATTATCGCTGGTGCTGAAATGGCTGATTGGGAGAAATATTAAATGGGATAGACGTATAAAACGAAGCCGTTAATTCAGCGGACCGTAATAAATCCTCGCCGCTGGGTACACAGCATGTCATTTCTCCCGAGTAAAAAGTGTTAATATCGTTCGGAAACACATCAGCAATTTATCACTAATTAAATTAAGTCAGAAGTGTGCATGCATAAAAATTGAAAAAGGTCTTTCCCGTTTTAAATGTGTGAGAAATAAAGCTGAGCTTTAGACAAGGTGTGAGATACTTATTTTCTTTTATGTCAATTTCAGTAAAAGTTTTCAGCCTAAAATTTACAACGGCTTAGTTAAAAATGCCTCGAAAAATGAGATAATACATAGATAACGTAATATAAACGAAATTTCTTTAAGATTTAAGAAAACAACGCTACCACAGAGGGGTGAGGTGTCCTTCAGAAAACAATTAAAAGAAAAATTACAAAAACATTTCGTTTGGTCACTTGTCCCCATTAGCTTTGTATCTGTATTGCACTGAGAACACTGCAGAACAGTGAAGACGTCTGCTGTGTGCGCTGTAATGCACAGAATAACCGAATATCACCCATCGGGATATTCTGTGATGTCTCAAAGTCTACTGACTGTGTGAATCATGTAACTCTTCTAGATAAACTTAAGTATTGTGGTATGAGCGGGACAGTGCACAAATAGTTTAATTCCTACTTAACTGGAAGAAAGCATAAGGTTGAAATTAACAGTACAGATAGTATGCAAAAACTATCAGAGGCCTCTAACTGGGGAGATATGAAGAGTGGTGTCCACAGGGCTCAGTGTTGGGTCACTTATTGTTCTTAATATATAGTCTACACTACTGGCCATGTCCGCCCCCGGTAGCTGAGTGGAGAGCGCGACGAACTGTCAATCCTAAGGGCCAGGGTTCGATTCCCGGCTGGGTCGGAGATTTTCCCCGCTCAGGGACTGGGTGTTGTGTTGTCCTAATCATCATCATTTCGTCCCCATCGACACGCAAGTCGCCGAAGTGGCGTCAAATCGAAAGACTTGCACCAGGCGAGCAGTCTACCCGACGGGAGGCCCACATCACATGACTACTGGCCTTTAAAATTGCTACACCACGAAGATGACGTGCTACAGACGTGAAATTTAAGCGACAGGGAGAAGATGCTGTGACATGCAAATGATTAGCTTTTCAGAGCATTCACACAAGGTTGGCGCCGGTGGCGACACATACAACGAGCTGACATGAGGAAAGTTTCCAACCGATTTCTCATAAACAAATGGCAGCTGACCGGCATTGCCTGCTGAAACGTTGTTGTGATGCCTCGTGTAAGGAAGAGAAATGCGTACCATCACGTTTCCGACTTTGATGAAGGTCGGATTGTAGCCTATCGCGACTGCGGTTTATCGTATCGCGACATTGCTGTTCGCGTTGGTCGAGATCCAATGAATGTTAGCAGAATATGGAATCGGTGGGTTCAGGAGGGTAATACGGAACGCCGTGCTGGATCCCAACGGCCTCATATCACTAACAGTCGAGATGACAGGCATCTCATCGACATGGCTGTAACGGATTGCGCAGTCACGTCTCGATCCCTGAGTCAACAGATGGGGACGTTTGCAAGACAACAACGATCTGTACGAACAGTTCGACGACGTTTGCAGCAGCATGGACTATCATCTCGGAGACCATGGCTGCGGCTACCCTTGACGCAGCATCACAGACAGGAGCTAATGCGATGGTGTACTCAACGACGAACCTGGGTGCACGAATGGCAAAATGTCATTTTTTCGGATGAATCCAGGTTCTGTTCGCAGCATCATGATTGTCTCATCCGTATTTGGCGACATCGGGGTGAACGCACATTGAAAGCGTGTATTCGTCATCGCCATACTGGCGTATCACGCGGCGTGATGGTATCGGGTGCCATTGCTTACACGTTTCAGTCATCACTTGTTCTCATTGACAGCACTTTGAAGAGTGGACGTTACATTTCAGATGTGTTACGACCCGTGGTTCTACCCTCCCTTCGATCCCTGCGTAACCCTACATATCAGCGGGATAATGCACGACCGCATGTTGCAAGTCTTGTACGGGCCTTTCTGGGTACAGAAAATGTTCGGCTGCTGCCCTGGCCAGGACATTCTCCAGTCTCTCACCAATTGAAAACGTCTGGTCAATGGTAGCGGAGCAACTGGCTCGTCACAATACGCCAGTCACTACTCTTGATGAACTGTGGTATCGTGTTGAAGCTGCACGGTCAGCTGTACCTGTACACGCCATCCAAGCTCTTTTTGACTCAATGCCCAGGCGTATCAAGGCGGTTATTACGGCCAGAGGTGGTTGTTGTGGGTACTGATTCCTCATGATCTATGCACCCAAACTGCGTGAAAATGTAATCACATGTCAGTTATAGTATAATATATTTGTCCAATGAATCCCGTTTATCATCTGCATTTCTTCTTGGTGTAGCAATATTAATGACCAGTAGTGTATTAACGACTTTCCTGGATTGGCAAACATGAAGATATGCATTAGAAACTCTCGCCGTGTGAAGCCTGACATTATATTTGTGAAGCTTGTAACGCCGGAAATGCATATCCTCCTATTTCTATCAATAGTACTATAAATTTTTTCCTTATTTTGTTACCTGAATATATGACATTTCTGTGCCTTTATATATTGTAATTGTTTTACCATATATATATGCATCTATGTGGATGTATAATTGGTTTGTTTTGTAAATATTATTTCTATTTTACGCTGGGTCTCACCTAGGGAAAACTATGCTGTCGAACGAATACATCGATAGGTCGTGTGGAGAACCAAAGTGCTTATGATCTTTGGTAGTGTTAACTCTGCCGCGTGGAGCGCGGGCAGTGCAGGGAGAGTCTGGCTGGAGTAGTGCAGTGGAGCAGGTGTGTTGTGTGACGCTCCCGCGAGTTGCCGCGCTTTCGGGGCTTGGCAGCATGTAATTGAGCTCGACTTGCTATGATAGTTTCTGACACGGTGTCGCGGACGGGAAGCATTAGCTGGTGCACATCAAGAACCCATTTCTCCTGGCGACCGTGTCGAGAAGGAGGCACGCCAACATCCAGCTTCTGCAACAGCGACGGCCGACAATGAGTGACTGTCGCCGCCTCCTCGAGCGACGGCGTCAAACCTTCAATCAACCAACAAGCAAGACTGGTAGCACGTAAAGTTTTAGAACTGTATGACAGACCTCAGCTTTTCAAAGTGTTAAATTTTTCTCACTAAATTACAGCAACGTAGCATGAACCTTTGTTACTCATTGTGCCAATTGCATTACCAACCAGGGTCCCTTCCTTTTCCGGAATGAACCCGAGTGTCGTTGAAATTCAAAGGCCAGCATTAAAGTAATATCATTCGATTTCACTGATTCAATTTTAAAGTTCAGTTAAGGTATTCATAGCTGGCTACAATATTTAGATTACACAAGCACAAATTAAGAGTGCGAGTTTTGTTACCGTATTTTTGCTTACCTGTGACTGCAGCTCAGCTTGGTACGTACTAAATTTTACTATTGTTAATTGTTCAGAATAATTAAATTCAAGTTCAAAGTTAAATCTCTTATTTCTAAATTGCGTAGATTCAAGTAGCTTTTGAAATGATTGTGAGGTAGCCCAAGACTAACCGTATTTGACGGAATTTCGATGTGCTTCAGAAACAAAGCTCACTATTAATTTCAGTCACTAAATTAACTTTCAATTTTCCGGTTTTATTAATTCTTTTGCTAAATTAAGTCAGAGTGTAGCGATATTTATTACTTCTGACAAACTTTCAGTTTTCACACTACGCGTGCCAACCTTCAGTTGCCACGCTTCTAGTGCTAATTATATGTGTAATAACCTTTCTTTTTCAGTTACTATAGTAATTGTCCATAGGACTGGCGACCGTAATTTGCCCCAAATCTCAAATATCTAATTACCGCTAGTTAATTGTTAACGTAACGGCCGCACATTTACTTTCTTTATTACCTTTACCCCTTTTCAAAATTAATTTCCACTAGTTTCATTTGCATTTTTCCTTTCATTTAGATGTAACCCTTTCCTCCATCTTTACCGAAAGATTAACTTCGGTGACGATTGCTTTTTCCAAATTTCCATTAGGTACACGCGGTTTAATTTTTCACTGTCATTAAGGTCGATAAGTGATGGGGAGGTTACAAGCTTAAACACAAGATGGCTTCTCATGATGGGCAACAAAACATGGCGAAGAACATCGTCAATGTACCTCCGCGGTGTAAGGTTGCTGAGGATGACAAACAAGTGGGTACAGCTCCGAAGTGGAATGGCACCCCAGACCATCACTTCTGCCTTTACGTCAGACGGCAGTCAGGTTGATATTCCATTGTTGACAGTGGCGTCTCCAGACACGACCTCGCTGGTCATCAGGGTTCTACTACAGTCAACGACATTCCATACCGAAGGCATGTCTGCAGAAATCTTAGTGTCAACCGCTGTACAGTCCGGTAACCAGGAGTGTCGATCTGGGATCCCATTTCATTGCACATCAGGACCACCCTGGTCGTCATCACGGCACCCTTACAGCAGAGCTATACGCCGACGATATAATACGCCCCGTTTCGTTGCCCTTCTTGGCAAGTCGTACTGGTCTTACATCTCAGCAAGGAACCGCCGCCCCCACAAGGCGAGAGCTTCTAGTGTCTGTCTTCGTTCCTGCCAGTCCCTACGTCAGCAAGACCGCCGCTTCTCCAGCCTCCCCCTCCCCCCCCCCCTCCCTAACAGAATTCCAAAGAAATCCAACAGCTTTATCAATGAATGTCAACCCAAATAACTACTTGCATGAACAGAGACAGACCAACGTGTTACTGACTTGAACAATTTGTGAAGCTCATTCTCTAGAATAAATTATCCAATTTTCCTTAAATTGAGGGCGTTCCTTCTAAGGGACGTCAGGCGAAATTTCTCCAGTGTTTAGCGTCTTATTTGCAGCTTCGTTTTTGCAGTGTGTGACTAGTCATACAGTTGTAAACTTCAACCCAAACAAGCACTGCTCGTCACGTCTTACAATTGAAGAGAATTTCTACAAATTGTAGCGTCTGTAAGTTGTCTTTTGCCCCCGCTCCTGCGGTCACAATAAAATAAATGAATAGTTTTGGACTATTGACTATATGTCGTAATGGTGCTTTATCGAGACACATATCAAGCGGTTTTGTTCTCGGCTGTTTTGGTCATTTGTCTGCACTAAATAAATACCTTGCATCTCTTTTTCGTCGTTTCAACAACACTGGTTCTCTAAGGAACAAATTAAATAGGTTTTTGTGATATCAAATCAAAAATGGCTCGATTACAGTCTCGTGTAAAGAACACTCATTTATCTAACGAATATGTAAAGACGGTATTAAAATGGAGATTCAGATGGATAACTCATTAAAATCTCGTCTCTTTCGTAAACTTCTTTCGCCTGTTACAGGTGCAAACATGTTTTAACTCCCACTTTGATGGAGAATGCGAAAAATAAAAAGTGTAAACAGTAGAACACGACGTAATTGTCATTAATATGCATGAATTAAACATGTGGACGCGGCAAAGATGCGTCAGTGGCCGTTAATTCTCGCTCCGTGCGTTATCTGCGCCATCTGGTGCGTGGGCGCACAAGCCGTTAACGAGCGAATCGCAAACACGGCCGAGGTCCAGCGTGGAATTTCGCGTGGCCTGTAACGTGCGTGTTTTGTTCTAACGAAGCGCTGCGAGGAATGGCTGGTAGAGCTGCAAACGAGCTTTTACAGTAACGCCTGGTTATGAAAACATGCGCATGGCACGTAAATTGATTTTATAATTTGACAAACACCGGCAACCGCAAATTCAGCATGAATGCAGCGGGCAGCCACAAAACCTCGTCATCCACCAAATCAATGTTTCATGTCGCGCGATATAAGGGGAGGATTCTAAAATGTACTGCAAGTGTATTTCCAGGAAGCAAGGAACAAGATACACTACTGGCCATTAAAATTGCTGCACCACGAAGATGACGTGCTACAGACGCGAAATTTAACCGACAGGAAGAAGGTGCTGTGATATGCAAATAATTAGCTTTTCAGAGCATTCACACAAGGTTGGCGCCGGTGACGACACATACAACGTGCTGACATGAGGAAAGTTTCCAACCGATTTCTCATACACAAACAGCAGCTGACCGGCGTTGCCCGGTGAAACGTTGTTGTGATGCCTCGTGTGAGGAGGAGAAATGCGTACCATCACGTTTCTGACTTTGATAAAGGTCTGATTGTAGGCTACAGCGACTGCCGTTTATCGTATCGCGACATTGCTGTTCGCGCTGGTCGAGATCCAATGAATTTTAGCAGAATATGGAAGCGGTGGGTTCAGGAGGGTAATACGGAATGCCGTGCTGGATCCCAACAGCCTCGTATCACTAGCAGTCGAGATGACGCATCTTATCCGCACGGCTGTTACGGATTGTGCAGTCACGTCTCGATACCTGAGTCAACACATGGGGACGTTTGCAAGACAACAACGATCTGCACGAACAGTTAGACGACGTTTGCAGCAGCATCGACTATCAGCTCGGAGACCATGGCTGCGCTTACCCTTGACGCAACATCGCAGACAGGAGCGCCTGCGATGGTGTACTCAACGACGAACCTGGGTGCACGAATGGCAAAACGTCATTTATTCGGATGAATCCAGGTTCTGTTTACAGCATCATGATGGTTGCATCCGTGTTTGCCGACATTGCGGTGAACGCACATTGGAAACCTGTGTTCGCTATCGCCGTACTGGCATCTCACCCGGTGTGATGGTTACACGTCTCCGTCAAATCTTGTTCGTATCGACGGCACTTTGAAGAGTGGACGTTACATTTCAGATGTGTTACGACCCGTGGCTCTACCCTTCATTCCATCCCTGCGAAACCTACATTTCAGCACGATAATGCACGACCGCATGTTGCAGGTCGTGTACGGGCGGGCCTTTCTGGATACAGAAAATGTTCGACTGATGCGCTGGCCAGCACATTCTCCAGATCTCTCACGAACTGAAAACGTCTGGTCAATGGTGGCCGAGCAACTGGCTCGTCACAATACGCCAGTCACTACTCTTGATGAACTGTGGTATCATGTTGAAGCTGCATGGGCAGCTGCACCTGTACACGCCATCCAAGCTCTGTTTGACTCAATGCCCAGGCGTATCAAGGCCGGTATTAAGGCCAGAGGTGGTTGTACTGGGTACTGATTTCTCAGGATCTATGCACCCAAATTGCGTGAAAATGTAATCACATGTCAGTTCTAGTATAATATATCTGTCCAATGAATACCCGTTTATCGTCTGCATTTCTTCTTGGTGTAGCAATTTTAATAGCCAGTAGTATATATGAAGAAACCAAAAGGTTAATTCATAGTATTCTAGCATAAATGTTCCTAAAAACAAATCTATGTCAGTAACCACGAATCAACCAGTTAAAATGCAGCACATGTGGTGTAAGATATGTAGGAAAGAGCTGCAGAGAATTTGACACCAGATACACGCAAAAACAAAATAAATAGCGTCACAGTTCTATTTCTGTTTGTGCACCTGTTATAAGTTAATACTCTGGATCGATAGGTTCAACCGATCATGGCTTACAAAAAGTAGGTTTTTGCTAGAGGCAAATGCTTGGCTGTGGATAGAGTGGGACAGAACAGAAAATATAAGGAGCACCAATGATTTGATTTAAATAAGATTACAAAAACCATATAGATATTTCCTGGCTGCCGTACTATCCGCTAATAAGACACTAAAATCAAATAAAACTCAATAATAAAATCCATCCACAGCGTTTTTGTGTAGATTTAGGAGTCATAGCTACATTATCAGTTTCCTGTTCTAATTCAAGGGCCTTCATTGTGATGTTAAGACGCTAGAAAAGTGTATCTGTGAATTTTGTTGATTTATGGCAACAATAACAATGTGCTTCTTACGAGACTCAAACATCTGACTTCGCAGTCCATGCACTACCCTCAAAAGAAATCCACAAAATTAACAGGCCTGTCGACATCACAATGAAGTTCCTTACATAACTATAGAAAGTCCTGATGGCATTTCTGTGACTGCGAAATGTACATTAGGACAGAAAAAGTCCTATAAAGACCAGCCAAACAGGCTGTAATTAAGGATTCCTTCTATATAAACTTGCTAACTTTTCAGTTAGGTAGTGTCATTTTTGTCTTCTTAGGTTCGACAATTCGTTTCCCGTGCATGTATCCTCTTCAGGAGATCATCAGGAATTTGAACAGTGTTCTACACTGTGTATAAGATATCTCTCCTTAATAAAATTTGCTCGTGCTTCCACCCACGTCAGGTGGTTAAAATCCGACGAGCTTTCGACCGAGCTCTCCTCAGTCATTGTCAAGTGGTAGGACAATGCACCATCTGTCTCGACTTCCATCGTAAACTTGATGTGGCCGTGAATGCTGTTCAGGTCTTCTAAGAATTTTCCCAGTTTTTCACGACCATAGGGCCAGGTGATAAGAGTGTCATCGACGTAATGATAAAAGCAACTTGGCTTAGCTGGAGCCCTGTTCACTACGATGTCTTCATATTCTCCTCTTCGTCCCATTGTGAACACCACTGGGTCACCCACTCACAGATTGGCTAAACACCTGGCCAGCCTCCTTGCACCGCATGTGGGTCATTATGTGCATCACAAATGAGTGTAGGGTAATAACTGTACCACAATCTGCTGACAACGAAAAGAAAACTGGTAATGGTAGGATATATAAAAAGGACCAATAACAATAAACCAATTCCAAATTGCTGAGGACGCTCTCCCGCTAAAAGAGCTTTTGTAGTCTAGTCAGCCAGAGAAAAGTAATAAGAGTAATTGTAACAGCTGCTACTGAAGAAAGCCACAGAAATAAAACAAACATCATTTTCATTTCCTACAAAATCTGAAAATGTCAACGACAGCGTAAACCAACATCCCACTGCTACTGTATGTCCGTACGGTCCTTTTCTCTGCGCAGTGGTTAGACACTGGACTCGCATTCGGGAGGACGACGGTTCAATCCCGCGTCCGGCCATCCTGATTTAGGTTTTCCGTGATTTCCCTAAATCGCTCCAGGCAAATGCCGGGATGGTTCCTTTCAAAGGGCACGGCCGACTTCCTTCCCCATCCTTCCCTAATCCGATGAGACCGATGACCTCGCTGTCTGGTCTCCTTCCCCGAAACAACCAACCAACCAACCAACCTTTTCTCTCTCCATCTCTCTCTTTTCTGCCGGGACGCGCTCATACTCCTGTCGCAGCAGTGGAAAGTCAATTATGATGATACGAACCTAAGGGCAACACACTACCCAGTCCCTGAGTGGAAGAGCTCCGACCCGGCCGGGAATCGAACCCGGGCCGCTTTGTTAAACTATGCGCCGCGCTGACAGCATAGCTACCGATGTGATCACACACTGAGTTGGCTGCGTTCCTATACACGTTTCACTGCTGATATTCTTTTGCAGCTGCTACTAGTTGGCTGAATTTCGAATGACGCATTTTCCAGACCATCAGAATTTGTTTCTTCGCAAACACAGTTTTGACACTATTCGCTCCCGTCAGGTCGCCTTCCGTAACTGTTATTACATTTTCATTTTTTTACCGTGTAAAACAAATCGCTCCTTTTATTTTGTCAACATGAGAAAATTCAGTCACAGTGAACACATTTTGTAACAAAAACGTTTTGAAGACCAGAAGATGACACATCTGTCGAAACCGGATGTCAAAATAAAGAAAAGTTTATGCGACCTTGGATTAGAAAGTTTTCTTACCGAGTAAAACAGATCACTCCTTCTAATTTCTCAACATTAGAAAATTCATTTTTCACTTCCTTCTACATGTTTCAATAACTATTTAGTTTCAACCGCACCTGCTTGTTCAGTAAACCAGCACAAGGTAGTTTCCGTATTTCCTCTGTTACAGGAAGTACAAAGTTGTCAATTCCATTATTTATACTGAGGTACTTTCTGTCTTGTTTTCTTATTCATAATGATTCCAATGTGTTTAAACGTTGACTATTCCTGTGGCTTTTATACTATATTTGACCAAAGAGAAGGCTTTTCCACTTTTTTTTATTCAGTTGCTCTCTTATTCCTCTATCAGCCTTGTTACCAATCCTTTCAGTCCTGTTGATTACGCAAAACATTGAGACTACCAGCATTCCGCGCTAAGATCCACTATGTATATCGTCATCTTTGTGATAACTTCCTACTACGGACTATATATTAGGAGGTGAGGCGGATTACTTTATATAAAAAAAATTAGCCAACGTCCAGATCTTCTATCGCCTTCTATATCGCCATGCGTGCGTGTTAAGAATGTTGGATAATGAATGCAGGACGTTCTGGAATGGGGGAGTACAAAAGGGGCGGTAATTAATCACTATCTGAAGTAATTAACATCTTCGACGTTGCACATCTCCCTGTTCGAGAATATCCTGAAAAGATTACCGACAGTGATTAATATCCCTGACACAAACTAAATCTTCTAGGGCAACGCCATGTTCCACAACAAACGCGTTGTTTACAAACTCTGAAGCCAAGAGCTAAGTCCTACGTATCGTTAACGGTGATGCTTGTGTTCTTTTGTTCTTGTTAGCTGGCCAGTACGCAGAACATGTTCGCTCTCCCGTGAGATGTATTTTGAAACCGAAATGTGGCACTTTGGAGATCGTTATCAACGCACATACATCGTAGCACTATTGTATTATGATGATTGCGCCAGTTTCGCTAAAGCGGTGATCAGGGCAAAGATTGGTTTGCGTACTATGGTGTTTACAGCACACGAGCTTCTTGTAAACCCTTCGGCTCACGTATTCTGAAAGATCACAATACTGTCGAACGACATTTCTTTTCCGTATTTGCTGCCAGTTTGCAATCAAATATTATTATGGAGCTTTAGCCACAGGTAAAATCTTTTTTTTCCTACATGTCTCAAATTTTTCATTTCAATTAGACAACCGTTTTATCCTTCCATTATTTCTACATTGTTGTCATTAAAATTGTGATACCAGAAACGACAGCTTACACAGCGCAGTAAGAAAGTGACAAAATTTGTAACTGCAGCTACGTTCCGATGTGACCAGCTCAAGCGTTAAGATGTGCAAGTGGCTTAGTGTAGGTGTTCCTAGCTACGTACAAGGAAATATCTCGTGGACAGTAAAAAAGCTGATACTTTGAACGCAGAACCTTTTCCTTTCTCAGGCAACTGATCTAACAACCTTTTTATTTGTTAATTTATTTTTAATGAAATTATTCAGCAACAGGTAGTAAGAAACTTTTACATTGACTTTAAATACAACATTTAAATAAGATGTATAAATGGTAAGAACTTTTCTCTTTTCCATTTATCGAGGATGACTTCTTGTTTTTCGTTCTTCATGTGTTGTTTGAAGTCATATACAGACTCTCTTCCCTCACTGAAGAGGGATGAACCACGTGAGTATTCTTGTCCCGGATAATGAAAACGGTTTGACGTCCATGTACATTTTTTCTTGCCGTTTATTTCATTATCAGTCGTACACAGCAAACTTGCTGTTTAAATTTTATTATTTTTCACAGGCCTGCAATTTTGGAGCAATCTGCTGGTCAGTGTATGGTAGCGCCAACTATTCCACAGTAAAGCTATCGGAATTAAATCATTTATTAAACACGTAAGCTGTTGAGCGTAACCTTGAACTTAAGGATTTGTCTACAAAATTTGACCAAACCGTCTCTCAGTTAAAGCCTTTGTTTTTCATCTAGCTTTCTGAGGGATATGGAGTTTTTTCCCAATAGTTTTGATTATTTTCTTTGTCGTATAGAATCTTTCATTGAGAGCCTTCTCTAAAACATATGTTGCTGTTTGCAAGTCAGGATTTATATCTGCTGGCGTCCTCCTGTCACCCATATTTTCAGTGACGATACCCCACCCACACTTCAGTAAGTTCGACCAATAGGTGGTAATTTGAAGGTGTTTTTTGAGATTTTTCTCTATAAGGGCTGAACATTTTGCCTCAGAATTTATTAACCCTATGTCGTCTTCGGTAAGTGATTTCGTCAGCTAATCCATTACTACCGGAACAACATACCTTTCCAAATAAATCAGCCTACCTACTTTTTGATTTTTACGGTACATGTACTATCTATTGGTATGATTTGTGCAACACGCCCCATTTTGGAAAGGGCCTGTATGTTTACACATTCAGTCTTTTGGTGTTTAATTTTCTTGTACTATTCGCTCTCAGAGCACTTCTTGCTTTTTCTACCACTCATTTGGAGTTGACGTTAATTAACTCGTGCTGTTTTTTTTTTCACCTTCGGTGAATAGATGTAACATGGGATGGTCACAAGAGAATTGCTTCGACACTGTTTATCGTTGCCTGTGGACCTTTTTTTATAATTGTTCACTACTTCCGATACTTTTGCGGTGTCTAGGAGTTCTGTAATTATAGTGGTAACGTCACTAGCGTACGCGTTCACAGTGAATCTTTGTGCATCACCACGGAATCCTGGTACTGAGGTTGCTTGTTTTGCTGATTAATGTTTCTAAAGAGATGACAAACATTATCATTGATAAGGGATAGCCCTGTCGGACAGACGTTCGACAGGGAATGTTTTTGTGAAACATCCTTTCCTTTCCACCTTGGAAAACATTCGGTACTGGCTTGTTAACAGTAAATTTATTGTTCTTGGTGGGAATCTGAAATGCTCTAACAGATTCGTTATGTACTGATGACTAACTTTATATCCCTGCATAAATATTGAGCTATGCTGCCTCTTTAACACTCCATAATTGAAACAGTGTTGCCGGTGCAGGAGTTCGTACACGATCAGATTTCTCAATTATGTCCCATAAATGTTCGATGTCGGACGATACGGGTGGCAAAACCATTCGCTGGAATTCTCCAGAATGTTCTTCAAAGCAGTCGCGAAAATTGTAGCCCGGTAACATGCCGCATTGTCATCCACAAAAATTGCATCGTTATTTGGCAGCTTGAAATTCATGAACGGCTGCAAATGGTCTCCAAGTAGCCGAACATAGCCATTTTCTACATACGAAGGTAGCATCTGTTCCCGAAGCAACAGATACCATTGATGACCGGCAAACATGTCCCCAATGATGTATATCAACGCCTGTTTGCAGCTACGGTGTCGATTTAATTATCATTTCATTCTAGAGAAGCTGCACTGTCATCAGTGGTATCTGTTCTTTCGGGAACAGGTACTTCCTTCATATATAGTTAAAATATGGCTACCCGGCCATTGACCTTCTTGTGCGAACGCAAATGCTATGCCTTAACTCGTACGAGACTTTGTAGAGTAATCTGCCAAGAGTAATGAGTGTGATTGGCCAACATCTAATAGGCGCACTACGAATGTAGTGGTGTGGACATGTTGGGAAAGTCTCATGGGGAGTGTGCAAGGGATACGTCCCTGCAGGCGCACTATTCTATGTGCCCTCGGGGCTCAGATGGATAGAGCGTTTGCCATGTAAGCAGGAGATTCCGGGTTCGAGTCTGGTGGGAGCACCCATTTTCAACATGTCCCCAATGATGTATATCAACGCCTGTTTGCAGCTAGGGTGTCAATTTAATTACAATTTCATAGCCATTTCCAATTAATGATCGGTTCAGTTGGACCAGGGGACCTAGTCCATTCCACGTAAACACACTCCACACCATTATGGGTTCCTCGCCAGCTTGAACAGTGCCTTGTTAACAACTTGGGTCCATAGCATCGTCGTGGTCTGCGCCACATTCGAACCCTACCATCAACTCTTACAAATTGAAAACGGGGCTCATTTGACCAGGTCACGGTTCTCCAGTTGTTTAGGATCCAACTGATAAGGTCACGAGGCCCACGTGAGGCGTTACATGCGATGTCGTGCTGTTAGCGAAGGCACTGGCATCGGTCGTCTGACGCCATAGCCATTAAGGCCAAATTTCGCCGCACTGTCCTAAACGATACTTTCGTCCCCCATATTGATTTCTGCGTTTATTTCACTCAATGTTGCTTGTCTGTTAGCACTGACAATTATACGCAAAGGCCGCTGGTATCGGTCCGTTTGTGTCGCCCGTGGTGAGAGGTAATGCCTGAAATTTGGTATTCTCGGCACACTCTGGACACTGTGAATCTCGGAACATCGAATTATATAACGATTTCCGAAGTGGAATGTCCAACGCATCTAGCTCCAACCCTACCATTCCACGTTCAAAGTCTGTTACGTCCCTTAGTGCGGCCATAATTACGCTGGAACCTTTTCACATGAATCACCTGTGTACAGACGACAGCTCCGCCGATGCACTGTCCTTTTATATCTTATGTCTGTCCCCAGACCGGTCTGCCGCTGTGGTTGCCCCGGTTGCTGCCCGCAGTGGGGCTGAACCCTCGCCTGTGGTTGATTGGGAGGTCGTTCCAACGCGTGGCAGGCAGCGAAAGACGTCCCCGGAGGCTGATCAGAAAGCCTCCCCGGTGCGTCTGACAAACAGGTTTCAGGCACTGTCTCTGGTTGAGCCAGATGCAGCTGTCTGCCCTGTTTCAGAGGATCATTCTAAGCCTTCAAGGTCTGGGCAATCGCAGAGGGTGGGCTTATTGGTAGTTGGGAGCTCCAATGGGGCCCCTTAGGGACATGGCGGCTAAGGAGGGGAAGAAATCCAGTGTGCACTCCGTGTGCATTCCGGGAGGAGTCATTCCTGATGTGGAAAGGGTCCTTCCGGATGCCATGAAGAGCACAAGGTGCAGCCAGCTGCAGGTGGTGGCACATGTCGGCACTAATGACGCGTGTCACTTTGGATCTGAGGAAATTCTCTCTGGATTCCAGCGGCTATCTGATTTGGCGAAGGCTGCCGGTCTTGCTTAGGAGATGAAGGCAGAGCTCACCATCTGCAGCATCGTTGACAGAACCGACTGCGGATCTTTGGTGCAGAGCCGGGTGGAGGGTCTGAATCAGAGGCTCAGACGGTTTTGCGACCGTGTTGGCTGCAGATTCCTTGACTTGCGCCATAGGGTGGTGGGGTTTCGGGTTCCGCTGAATAGGTCAGGAGTTCACTACACTCAGCTGGCGGCTACACGGGTAGCGGAGGCTGTGTGACGTGGACTGGGCGGTTTTTTAGGTTAGAAGGCCTCGGGAAAGTACGGGGTGGGCTGCAATGTCAAAGGGTGCATGGATAATACAGGATGTGCTTGGATAAAGGAACAGTCGGAATTATAGTTGTAAATTGTAGTAGTTGTGCTGGAAAAGTCCCTGAGCTTCAAGCACTAATAGAAAGCACAGAAGCTGATATCGTTACAGGTACAGAAAGCTGGCTAAAGCCTGAAATAAGTTCTGCAGAAATTTTTACGAAGTCTCTGACGGTGTTCAGGATAGATTAGGCAGAATTGGTGGTGGAGTGGTTGTGTCTGTCAGTAATGGTTTATCTTGTAGTGAAGTCGAAGTAGATACTCTGTGCGAATTGGTATGGGTGGAGGTTATACTTAACAGCCGAACTAAGTTAATAATTGGCTCCTTCTACCAATCCCCAGAGTCCGATGATACAGTTGCGGAACAGTTCAGAGAAAGTTTGAGTCTCGTAGCAAATAAATACCCCACTCATATGGTTATAGTTGGTGGGGACTTCAACCTTCCCTCGATATGTTGGCAAAAATACTTGTTCAAAACCGGTGGTAGGCAGAAAACATCTTCCGAGATTGTCCTAAATGCTTTCTCCGAAAATTATTTCGAGAAGTTAGTCCACGAACCCACGCGAATTGTAAATGGTTGCGAAAACACACTTGACCTCTTAGCCACAAACAATCCAGAGCTGATAGAGAGTATCCTGACTGATACAGGGATTAGTGAGCACATGGTCGTTGTAGCTAGGTTCAATACCGTTTCTCCCAAATCCATCAGAAACAAACGCAAAATAATTTTATTTAAAAAAGCGGACAAATTGTCACTAAAAGCCTTCCTAAAAGACAATTTCCATTCCTTCCGAACTGACTATGCAAATGTAGACGAAATGTTGCTCGAATTCAAAGATATAGTAGCAACAGCAGTTGAGAGATTCATACCTCATAAATTGGTAAGAGATGGAACGGATCACCCGTGGTGCACAATACAGGTCCGAACGCTGTTGTAGAGGCAACGGAAAAAGAATGCGAAGTTCAGAAGAACGAGAAATCCCGAAGATTGGCTAAAATTTATAGTCGCCTGAAATTTGGCACGGACTTCGATACGAGATGCCTTTAATAGGTTCCACAACAAAATATTGTCTCGAAATTTGGTAGAAAATCCGAAGAAATTCTGGTCGTATGTAAAGTACACAAGCAGCAAGACGCAGTCAATATCTTCGTTGCGCAATGCCGATGGTACTGTTACCGACGACTGTGCCGGTAAAGCAGAGTTATTTTCCGAAATTCTTTCACCATGGAAAACGAATGAAATATTCCAGAATTTGAAACACGAACATCTGCTAGCATGAGTTTCTTAGAAGTAGATACCTTAGGGGTTGCGAAGCAACTCAAATCGCTTGATACGGACAAGTCTTCAGGTCCAGATTGTATACCGATTAGGATCCTTTCAGATTACGCTGATACAATAGCTCCCTACTTAGCGCTAATATACAGCCGCTCGCTCACCGATAGATCTGTACATACAGATTGGAAAATTGAGCAGGTCGCACCAGTGTTTAAGAAGGGTAGTAGGAGTAATCCATCTAACTACAGACCTATATCATTGACGTCGGTTTGCAGTAGGGTTTTGGAGCATATACTGTATTCAAACATTATGAATCACCTCGAAGGAAACGATCTATTGATACGTAATCAGCATGGCTTCAGAAAACATCGCTCTTGTGCAACGCAGCTAGCTTTTTACTCGCACGAAATAATGGCCGCTATCGACAGGGGATCTGAAGTTGATTCCGTATTTCTAGATTTGCGGAAAGCTTTTGACACCGTTCCTCACAAGCGACTTCTAATCAAGCTGTGGGCCTATGGGGTATCGTCCCCAGTTGTGCGAGTGGATTTCCGGTCAGGAAGGTCGCAGTTCGTAGTAATAGACGGCTAATCATCGAGTAAAACTGAAGTGATATCAGGTGTTCCCCAGGTAAGCGTCCTGGGACTTCCGCTGTTCCTGATCTATATAAATGACCTGGGTGACAATGTGAGCAGTTCTCTTAGGTTGTTCGCAGGTGATGCTGTAATTTACCGTCTAGTAAGGTCATCCGAAGACCAGTATCAGTTGCAAAGCGATTTAGAAAAGATTGCTGCATGGTGTGGCAGGTGGCAGTTGACGTTAAATAACGAAAAGTGTGAGGTGATCCACATGAGTCCCAAAAGAAATCCGTTGGAATTCGATTACTCGATAAATAGTACAATTCTCAAGGCTGTCAATTCAACTAAGTACCTGGGTGTAAAAATTACGAACAACTTCATTTGGAAAGACCACATAGATAACATTGTGGGGAAGGCGAGCCAAAGGTTGCGTTTCATTGGCAGGACACTTAGAAGATGCATCAAGTCCACGAAAGAGACAGCTTACTTTTCACTCGTTCGTCCTGTGTTAGAATATTGCTGCGCAGTGTGGGATCCTTACCAGGTGGGATTGACGGAGGACATCGAAAGGGTGCAAAAAAGGGCAGCTCGTTTTGTATTATCACGTAATAGAGGAGAGAGTGTGGCAGATATGATACGCGAATTGGGATGGAAGTCATTACAGCAAAGACGTTTTTCGTCGCGGCGAGATCTTTTTACGAAATTTCAGTCACCAACTTTCTCTTCCGAATGCGAAAATATTTTGTTGAGTCCAACCTATATAGGTAGGAATGATCATCAAAATAAAATAAGAGAAATCAGAGCTCGAACAGAAAGGTTTAGGTGTTCGTTTTTCCCGCGCGCGTTAGGGAGTGGAATAGTAGAGAGATAGTATGATTGTGGTTCGATGAACCCTCTGCGAAGCACTTAAATGTGAATTGCAGAGTAGTCATGTAGATGTAGATGTAGATGTGCACGACATTACTGTCATCCGTATATGTGCACACCCCTATCCCATGACTTTTGTCAGCTCAAAGTGGTAATAAGTAGATCTCTCTGCCATGACTAAATGCATGAAAATAATTATGTACTTATCAATAAATTTATATATTCTCAATTTTTTGCGTTATATACATTTGTATTCGTACAGATTCTTTGCCGTAATATGTAGTTTCACACTTGAACTTAGATATTCTCCAGTGCATAAAGATAAAATAATATGTTTTCCACGCGACACTGTGAGGAACGAACATGGTTTTCAAGTTTATTGGTAAGAGTTGTTTCATGTAATTGCAACGTACTCATCTCAAAATTTACAACAAACTTTATTATAGTGAATTAGTGATCTTTTCAGATATTCGAAAATAATAACAGTGCACATCCATTAATGTTTGGAAGACGAGATAGAGTTTCTGTTTGCGAAACTACTCATTGTTGTGGACTCGTACCCATCGGCACGTAATGCGGAACGCAGTTCATTAGTGACATCGCAAAACGGAAGCGACAGTGGGAAAACAAAGCACTGGATTATTTCGTGGGTTCACTAGAGATGACTTTCTTTTTCTGCTTTCAGCGCGTGCGAACACGGAGCTGACAGGGGCAGTGTTGCACAATTTTAAGAAAATTTTCTCATGTCGAAAGAAAAACGGGAAAAGGAACAACTGTGTGAAGTTAAATGAAAGTGTGAGTCTGCAGTTAACGAAGATATTATTGAATGGCCACGCAGAAACAAAACTTCGGCCAGCAATCTGCTTATAAATATGTCAGGGGAAAGAACCCGAGCAGTAATAACCTGTTTAAGAGATTGATAGTATGGTACTAAGAGCAGCAGCGCTATACGAACACATTAAGTCATTGGTAGACAGCAGCCGTAAAGGCTTGTTTTAGAGTTGCTACAGCAGTTATTACTAGTAATAATAGTGTTCACTTAGCTTCGTACAAATGTCGCCATATCCTATTGTCATTTGTGTACAGAAATGACCGGGGATGATATGAAAATGATGAGAAATCAATAGAGAGGCATGAGTGGTATCGAACCATGAGACTCCCCACCGGTTACGAAACAGGTTTTCCTAGATTGTTTGTATGAATACAAGGTGAGACGGATTCGGCCTGATTTCAGTGCATAAAAGTGAAAAAGCTTGCATACTTTCCCTTCTTTCATTCCATAATGTCATATGGTATAATATTTTGGGGTAACTCTTCAAGTCAAACAAAAGTATTCAGAGTCCAAAAGCGTGTAATACATATTATTTGTGGAGTAAACTCACGGACGTCTTGTAGAAACCTCTTCAAAGAACTGGGTATACTAACTACTGCCTCTCAGTATATTCACTCCTTAATGAAATTTGTCCTAAATAATATATCTCTTTCTCCAAAAAACAGCTCAGTTCATACATACAATACCAAGAACAAAAATGATCTGCAAAGGGACTTAAAAGCACTTACTTTATTTCTAAAAGGGGTCCACTACTTCAATAATTTGCCAGCAAACATAAAAAATTTAGTTACAAATAGAGATCACTTTAAAAGGAGCCTGAAAGACTTACTAGTGGCCAACTCCTTCTACTCCATTGACGAATTTTTTAATAGAAACAAATGATGTATATATTTATACTATTCGTATTGTTATTTCAGCTTTATATATATATATACACTCCTGAAAATTGAAATAAGAACACCGTGAATTCATTGTCCCAGGAAGGAGAAACTTTATTGACACATTCCTGGGGTCAGATACATCACATGATCACACTGACAGAACCACAGACACATAGACACAGGCAACAGAGCATGCACAATGTCGGCGCTAGTACAGTGTATATCCACCTTTCGCAGCAATGCAGGCTGCTATTCTCTCATGGAGACGATCGTAGAGATGCTGGATGTAGTCCTGTGGAACGGCTTGCCATGCCATTTCCACCTGGCGCCTCAGTTGGACCAGCGTTCGTGCTGGACGTGCAGACCGCGTGAGACGACGCTTCATCCTGTCCCAAACATGCTCAATGGGGGACAGATCCGGAGATCTTGCTGGCCAGGGTAGTTGACTTACACCTTCTAGAGCACGTTGGGTGGCACGGGATACATGCGGACGTGCATTGTCCTGTTGGAACAGCAAGTTCCCTTGCCGGTCTAGGAATGGTAGAACGATGGGTTCGATGACGGTTTGGATGTACCGTGCACTATTCAGTGTCCCCTCGACGATCACCAGAGGTGTACGGCCAGTGTAGGAGATCGCTCCCCACACCATGATGCCGGGTGTTGGCCCTGTGTGCCTCGGTCGTATGCAGTCCTGATTGTGACGCTCACCTGCACGGCGCCAAACACGCATACGACCATCATTGGCACCAAGGCAGAAGCGACTCTCATCGCTGAAGACGACACGTCTCCATTCGTCCCTCCATTCACGCCTGTCGCGACACCACTGGAGGCGGGCTGCACGATGTTGGGGCGTGAGCGGAAGACGGCCTAACGGTGTGCGGGACCGTAGCCCAGCTTCATGGAGACGGTTGCGAATGGTCCTCGCCGATACCCCAGGAGCAACAGTGTCCCTAATTTGCTGGGAAGTGGCGGTGCGGTCCCCTACGGCACTGCGTAGGATCCTACGGTCTTGGCGTGCACCCGTGCGTCGCTGCGGTCCGGTCCCAGGTCGACGGGCACGTGCACCTTCCGCCGACCACTGGCGACAACATCGATGTACTGTGGAGACCTCACGCCTCACGTGTTGAGCATTTCGGCGGTACGTCCACCAGGCCTCCCGCATGCCCACTATACGCCCTCGCTCAAAGTCCGTCAACTGCACATACGGTTCACGTCCACGCTGTTGCGGCATGCTACCAGTGTTAAAGACTGCGATGGAGCTCCGTATGCCACGGCAAACTGGCTGACGCTGACGGCGGCGGTGCACAAATGCTGCGCAGCTAGCGCCATTCGACGGCCAACACCGCGGTTCCTGGTGTGTCCGCTGTGCCGTGCGTGTGATCATTGCTTGTACAGCCCTCTCGCAGTGTCCGGAGCAAGTATGGTGGGTCTGACACACCGGTGTCAATGTGTTCTTTTTTCCATTTCCAGGAGTATATATATATATATATATATATATATATATATATATATATATATATATATATATATATATAATGGTGACATGTTCCACTTCCACGAGGATCTTCTCAACATGGATCTATGGAATGAAAAACTAATCTAATCTAATCTAATCCCGTAATGCACTAGTGTCTCGACTTTCTCCACTCTCAAGTCGATACACTTCTCGCAAGGTATTCGCTGTTAGTCGCTTCCACAGCTGAAGGGCACTTCTCAGCCGTCTGCAAGATTCCCACCTTGCAACAACAACTTCATTAGACTCAGAAAGTTTGCAGCCTAAAATTATTTTAGATTAGGAAATAACTAGAAATGTAAGAGCACCAATCTGATAAACAGGATAGATGTTTCAACAAAAAATACCTGAAACATCCTAATTTTCCATTGCCAAGGAGTCTTTATGAAAAGGTGAACGGTCCTAACGTGTTATGATTTAGTAATTTAGCACTCTTGATGTATTCTGGCATTCTGTCCAGTCAACCAGACTTTTATTCGTCAGTAATTGTTTTACCCAGTACGAGGTGAACCATGAGAAGAATTCCTGTCCTAAAGGTGTCAGGAGGATATCCAGATTTCTGCTTCGATGAGGTCCTCCTGCTCTTGTATCGAAACTTTTGACCAAGAGCTGTTTCTACATTATTTTATAAATTGTGCATTATTTTACGTTTCCGTTTATTTCATGTTGACGAATTATAACCTTATGAAGACCATTGCGAGATCCTGTTACCACGTGCATCACAGCGTGGGCGTGAAGTGGCGTGGCAACTGGATACATAACCCGTATTTGAAATACGCTGAACAATACAGATCTTGTGGGCAAAACCCATAAACTGCAGAGAGATTCATCGTGAAATTCTCGCGGTATACGAACTAAGTGCAATGTTGCATTCAGCCGAGGTGAAGAGCCATCAATTTGACCACGGCCACACAGATGTGATCGGGCTGATCGGGAAGGAAGGCCATCGACATCGAGCAGAGACGACAGTGTCCAGGCAATAGAGGAACTGATTCGCAGCAAATGCAGATTTCTGACGATCGGAACGTTCATACTGCGGTTTTCATATGGCTCCGTTGTAAGAGGTCCATGACTAAGGTTCAAATGGCTCTGAGCACTATGGGACTCAACTGCTGTGGTCATTAGTCCCCTAGAACTTAGAACTACTTAAACCTAACTAACCTAAGGACATCACACACATCCATGCCCGAGGCAGGATTCGAACCTGAGACCGTAGCAGTTGCACGGTTCCGGACTGCGCGCCTAGAACCGCGAGACCACCGCGGCCGGCCCGTGACTAAGGAATTTATTGCTAGCGCACTCGAGCAGATGTAACTTCGATGGAACGCTCACGCGCTGCCTGCGATATGTAAGCTACAGTAGAATCGCAGCCCGGAGAGCAGTGTTGGCAGTAGTAGTTGTAGTAGCTCGCAGTGGGGCTGTTGGGCCGGTCATGGAGAGCGATGGCGGTGCCTGAGCGATGTAGTATAAGGTAAAACCAAAAATTACTACCTATAGCCGCGGGTATATGTAATTTGTAACAACTGATTTTGTACTATTTTTACATCTAGTCCCATGTAAATGTTTTTAAAAAAATCTTCTAATAATAATCTTACTTATAAAATTAACTTTTGACAATCATTAATCTGAATTTAAAGTTTTCACTAATTTCTCCTATTCATGGTCATCCCGATTATCGTAAAGAAAAATCTGTTGTTTCTTTTTACACACGACAAATCTAGCGGCCAGCATTACACTGGGCTCTACCAGAAACATTTCTTATAGGAGCAGATATATACGCGTTATCCGGCAACTTAATTGAGGTAAGAATTTTCAGTTTATTTAGAATGACTTTTCAGGGCCATGACGCATCAATGCTGACGTCCAGATTTACCAGTTTAGATTCATAGTCACTTAATTATTGAAAGGTTGTATATGAGTCATAATTTAATTGAGACGTTAGTCACATTTTATTGTGAGGTTACGGAAAGAATTTATCTGTTGGGATGTCACACCGTGGCCGAGGAACGAAATTATATCGTCGAGGAACTCAACAGTTGGTAGAAAGCTCCTACCGCTGTTTATACAGACTTGATGGCTATATTGAAGAGTAGTGTCATGCATCTGTGTCACACTGACGTGTAATGCGGGCTTCAATAAATGGTACTTGGTCTGCCATAATAATGTGTAACTTACTTTTGAAGCCGCCTCGTACGAGTTACCTCAACAGATATTTGTTCCCGGATATTTCAGTTTTCGACTAGCCCTAGAAATTCTGACACCCTGTATTACTGTGCAACTTATACCAACATGATAAAAACGAAATTTCATTGATGCCTACGCCACCTCAGCGGCAAGCCTAGAACTTTTCACTTAACTCACCTACGTCCGTGGGGCATCAAGCTAAATATGTGTTGTAGCGTAATCTCGGGCGAATCGGTACAAAAATTTGAAAATTTATAATGCTGCTTTTATTATTAGGAGAAAGTGTAAAGTTTCTACTTCAGTCTTTAACATAATATTTAGGAACGTTTTACAAGGCCTATTGCTTTTGCAAACAGATACATAGTGAATGTATTAAAGATAACAATTACGTATCACATGTCCCTAATTTCCCTTGCCAATGAGGAAGAATCGGGACAGTCACTGAGATGAATCGGAATAATGTTACAAGGACATTTCTTGTCCTTTTCACTGTCACATAAATTACATATTTATTAAAGAGGTATATAGAGCATCTTAGGACAAATTTCCATGGTTTTACCCAATAAAGTAAAATACTGATGAACGTCATGCTTATTAAGGCCCTTCAAACGAAATGAAGAGAGACCTTAAGCCTCCCTGATTGCTCTTTGGATTGCGCTTACGAAAAGCAAAGAGCCAGTCAATTCCCGCTACTTGATGTTGTTTCGGAAACTTATATTCGATTCCATTTTGCTCTGCGAAGAAAAAAACACCTTTTCTTAAAACGTCAGAATTCAATCCGAACCCACATTGTAAGACGTGTTTATTTCTATTGTCAAACCACAATTTATGAAAGACGTTTATATTTTATTAATAGGATTAAGTAGGAATAATTTATATTTTAAATGTTGGAAATAATTGTGGTAGCAGGGAATGTCTGCACCAAAATATTGTTGGCAAGAGAGACCGCAAATTGACATAATTTTAAAAAGGGCGTGAGAGACCGCGTATGGACACATCTTAAGAAAAGAGCGGGAAAGACCGCGCATTGATGCATTTTGTAATGGTGGCAGGGATTGTCTGCACCAGAAAGCATTGTTGGCAAGAGAGACCGTAGGAAGTCAGTAGTAAGTGAGATGTGAAGCGAGTTGGTGGCAGGTCTCAAGCGAGAGGTTGAGAGGAGCATTGTGCCTGCCAGCCACCAGCTATGATTTACAAGAGATTATAAACGGATGTACAGAGACATCAGCTAACTATTATCATAAGAGGAACTAATATTATTTAATTATTTTCTTTGCGAAACTCGAGACTACTATGTTTGCCCAATGCCAGTAGTAAGATTATTGTAAAAAGTAAGTCCCATTTGAAAGTTTGTAAAATCATTTCATTACCAGCAGTAAATATTTGAAGAAACGTTTTCAGAATATAATTAATTTTTGCCAGCAATGTTGCGTTACTGATTATAATCCATCCCAAAAACCATCAAGTAAAACTTGGCAAAAATTTTATTGTTATCAAGAAAAAGTGTAGCTATGAAGTACGTAACTTCAAATTAATTAAAGAATAACGTCAGCTTTGCTATTAAAGAATAACGTCAGCTTTGGTAATAAATACATCCACTTATTAGGACAGCCCACCAGCAGTTAATAGAGTATAGTAAACCAGAGTAAGTATATTCATGTCGCAGTTCGATGTAGCAGTCAGATGGCGGTCCACTAACAGTAAAGAAGGGAAGACACAGTTTTGGGTTATAGCAGATAACGACTGAGGGCCACGACGACGACACATTCTATGTTTCGTCGAAATAATCAGAAAATCACTTTTAATAAGCAGCAGTTAAATTTATATGCGACGATTGAGAAAGAGAATAAATTTCAAACGGAAGATTTCATTTGTTATTATTAAGTAAGAGATAGAAATCCTAAGAAAAGGTTCATAGGTTATTGTAGAACGGAAGGGAGATATAGAGGAGACGGGAAGGTTTCAACATGACGAGAACCTGAGCATCTGTTCTGCTAAATACTTTTCTTATTCGACGATAAACGCAGATTTCCATCCTTCTTCTTCAGCTGATAATCATTACCACTTTGTGATGGACATAAATGAGGCACGCCAAATAACTTTTGAGGCATGAAGTACGCTCCTTCCTTGGTGGAATGCAGTAATACACTCCTGGGAATGGAAAAAAGAACACATTGACACCGGTGTGTCAGACCCACCATACTTGCTCCGGACACGCACGGCACAGCGGACACACCAGGAACCGCGGTGTTGGCCGTCGAATGGCGCTAGCTGCGCAGCATTTGTGCACCGCCGCCGTCAGTGTCAGCCAGTTTGCCGTGGTATACGGAGCTCCATCGCAGTCTTTAACACTGGTAGCATGCCGCGACAGCGTGGACGTGAACCGTATGTGCAGTTGACGGACTTTGAGC
This sequence comes from Schistocerca gregaria, assembly GCF_023897955.1. Classification (NCBI taxonomy): domain Eukaryota; kingdom Metazoa; phylum Arthropoda; class Insecta; order Orthoptera; family Acrididae; genus Schistocerca; species Schistocerca gregaria. The sequence goes on along the minus strand of NC_064920.1, from coordinate 1,044,400,973 downwards.
GAGGGCGTATAGTGGGCATGCGGGAGGACGGGTGGACGTACCGCCGAATTGCTCAACACGTGGGGCGTGAGGTCTCCACAGTACATCGATGTTGTCGCCAGTGGTCGGCGGAAGGTGCACGTGCCCGTCGACCTGGGACCGGACCGCAGCGACGCACGGATGCACGCCAAGACCGTAGGATCCTACGCAGTGCCGTAGGGGACCGCACCGTCACTTCCCAGCAAATTAGGGACACTGTTGCTCCTGGGGTATCGGCGAGGACCATTCGCAACCGTCTCCATGAAGCTGGGCTACGGTCCCGCACACCGTTAGGCCGTCTTCCGCTCACGTCCCAACATCGTGCAGCCCGCCTCCAGTGGTGTCGCGACAGGCGTGAATGGTGGGACGAATGGAGACGTGTCGTCTTCAGCGATGAGAGTCGCTTCTGCCTTGGTGCCAATGATGGTCGTATGCGTGTTTGGCGCCGTGCAGGTGAGCGCCACAATCAGGACTGCATACGACCGAGGCACACAGGGCCAACACCCGGCATCATGGTGTGGGGAGCGATCTCCTACACTGGCCGTACACCTCTGGTGATCGTCGAGGGGACTCTGAATAGTGCACGGTACATCCAAACCGTCATCGAACCCATCGTTCTACCATTCCTAGACCGGCAAGGGAACTTTCTGTTCCAACAGGACAATGCACGTCCGCATGTATCCCGTGCCACCCAACGCGCTCTAGAAGGTGTAAGTCAACTACCCTGGCCAGCAAGATCTCCGGATCTGTCCCCCATTGAGCATGTTTGGGACTGGATGAAGCGTCGTCTCACGCGGTCTGCACGTCCAGCACGAAAGCTGGTCCAACTGAGGCGCCAGGTGGAAATGGCATGGCAAGCCGTTCCACATGACTACATCCAGCATCTCTACGATCGTCTCCATGGGAGAATAGCAACCTGCATTGCTGCGAAAGGTGGATATACACTGTACTAGCGCCGACATTGTGCATGCTCTGTTGCCTGTGTCTATGTGCCTGTGGTTCTGTCAGTGTGATCATGTGATGTATCTGACCCCAGGAATGTGTCAATAAAGTTTCCCCTTCCTGGGACAATGAATTCACGGTGTTCTTATTTCAATTTCCAGGAGTGTAGTTTTCCGCATATCATCGTCCGTCCCACAACCTTTACCATTGTACATTTGCGAGATATCCCTACTCAGTCTTAATGTAGTATTTTTAATCTACAGAGGTAACACTGAAATCATTTTCCATGAACATAAGAAGCACAATAAACTCATTTCAGATCCCCGACCTAAAATCTACTACAAATGAATACATAATCAGAGTAACTGGTAACTAACTAACAAAGTTTGAAGAAACAAAATATTATAAATCAAAAGCTCCTGTTCGTCTTAACTTAAGTAACTAGTATCTGCTATGAGAAATTCAGAACACTACACTACACTGGCACTTTATTAGGCGGTTTTCTGATACACTACGTGATCAAAAGTACTCGGACACCTGGCTGAAAATGACTTTCAAATTCGTGGCGCCCTCCATCGGTAATGCTGAAATTCAATATGGTAGTGGCCCATCCTTAGCCTTGAAGACAGCTTCCATTGTCGCAGGCATACGTTCAGTCAGGTGCTGGCAGGTTTCTTGGGGAATAGCAGCCCATTCGTCACGTGGTGCTGCACTGAGGAGAGGTATCGATGACAGTCGGTGATGCCTGGCACGAAGTCGGCGTTCCAAAACATCCTAAAGGTGTTCTGTAGGATTCAGGTCATGACTCTGCGCAGGCTATTCCATTACAGGGATGTCATTGCCGTGTAACAACTCCGCCACAGGCCGTGCATTATGAACAGGTACTCAATCGTGTTGAAAGATGCAAACACCATTCCCACATTACTCTTCATCAATGGCAAGCGAGGAGGTGCTTAAAAATCGATGTAGGCCTGTGACAGCGCCAAGGCGTGCAAGCGCCCTCCATGAAAAACACGACACCACCGCCTCCGAATTTTACTGTTGGCACTACACACGCTGGCAGATGACGTTCATGGGCATTCGCCATACCCACACCCTGCCGTCGGATAGTCACATTGTGTACAATGATTCGTTACTCCACACAACGTTTTTCCACTGTTCAATCGTCCAATGTTTACTCTCCTTAAACCAAGCGAGGCATCGTTTGCCGTTTACCGGCGTGATACGTGGCTTATGAGCTGCCACTCGACCACGAAATCCAAGTTTTCTCACCACCCGTCTAACTCTCATAGTACTTGCAGTGGATCCTGATGCAGTTTAGAATTCGGTGTGATGGTCTGGATAAATGTCTGCCTATTACACGTTATGACACTCTTCAACTGTCGGCGGTCTCTGTCAGTGAACAGACGAGGTCGGCCTGTACGCTTTCGTTCTGTACGTGTTCCTTCACATCTCTACTTTATTATCACATCGGAAAAAGTGGACCTCGGGATGTTTAGGAGTGTGGAAATCTCGCGTACAGACGAATGACACAAGTGACACCCAATCGCCTGACCACATTCGAGGTCCGTGAGTTACGCCTAGCGCCCCATTCTGCTCTCTCAAGAGGTCTAATGTTTACTGAGGTCGCTGATATCGAGTACCTGGCAGAAGGTGGCAGCACAATGCACCTAATGTAGAAAAACATGTTTTTTTTGGGGGGGGGGGGAGGTGTCCGGTGTCCGGATAATTTTGATCATAAAATGCAGAAGATATTAGTAATCTAAAGCTGGCAGCAATCTTTTGTACGCAGTTCATTTCTTCTGGGGATCGAATATTCTAAAACTGTCGCTATGCATCCACTGTCCCGATTCATCCGAGCTATAGTCGTATTACCACACTGTCATGATAGCCGATCGTTGTTTCAGTCTCTGCTTTAAGGTTTTCTTAATCGTGAATGTTAGTTTTGGAGATGAATGTTTCGGTCTCTTCTTTAATTACTTCCTGTGTCGTACTCTTAAGCTGGCTGGACCCCATTCCAGTTCTCTAATAAAGGACAGTCCCTTGGTTTCAATGGGGATTGCATCCTGTTCCCATCTAGCGGAGAGGTGGAAGGAGGTAATTTTAGTCGGAAGTAAAATACAGGTAAGTCCCACAGGAAATGCAGTTTAAAACGAGTCACTAATTAGGCCCGCGAGACTCCGCCACGCTATAGTTTAATAGAACGAGGTGTTTTCCCAAGTGATAGAGTGGAAACTTCATTCCGTCAGACAGCTGCACACGACGGCAGACCTGAGGCGTAACGGACCGCCCCCAACGAGTGGGGGCAGGGTTAGCAGTCTCATAATTAAGCCGGCTCATCCACCTGAGACGGGAATGCTCGAGACGTGACCTTTATACTACAGCAGCAGGAGACGTGGCCTGTTAACGACCGTAACGATGCTCCGCCTGATACGGAGGCGCTCTTGTCGGCTGTCGGCGGTCACCGACCTGTGAACTCCCCTGCCCCAGTCGTCCCACACGTCCTTTTACTACAGTTAAACCCAGTGGCCTTATAGCTTTGAAACTGAATCATAGGATTCTTGAAAAAGTCCGATATGGGTCCGTGTTGTGGTTTGGCAAGCTATTGTAAAAATGAAAACTGGAGGGATGATTAAGATGTCTTATTGTCTAGCTCATGCGGCGATGTGTAAATGTCCACTCCTCGAAGCGTCAAGGTTCTTAGGACTTAGCAGCCTAGCAACTATGCAGTTATGAGAAACGGAGGACAGTGTCCGACTGCGGAAGCAGGGCGAAAGAAAAGGGCCATTTCTTTCTCAAACAAATCATACCGGTTATTGCCTTAAGCCATTTAAGGAAACCTCGGAAACCCTAAATTCTATGTCTCTGTACGTCCATCTCTTCAGAGATGGTTGAGGGACTCGGATGTTCGTTACAGGATGTCAAATCAAAGACTTTTCAGCCATCTATTTTCCAAACTTATTTTATTTGGCTACCAGTTTGGGCGATTTACTAGACCATCTTCAGGCTCCTGGCCGACGTGTTGGAAGATTTCACCGCGGTTCGCCTCAAAACAGGGCCTGAATTCGAATACTGCCGACTCGGCAGATGATCGTTGAAGTGATCGGTATAGCAAGCAGAAATCTACAAACACCAATATTCCAATGGTTGCCCATGTTTTGACGAGGACCGAGGTGAAATCTTTCTACAAGAATTCTTGTTTCACGAACTGAGTCTATAACAGGTATAAAAATTACCAAAGATAGACTATCTGTTGCACTGTGTTGTAACGATAATGACAGTCACAAAACGCCAGTGTTTGAGATCATATTGTGCCGTACGACCCACCTATTTTGCAGTGCAGGCACTACTGTACACTCCACTCTCGCGTATGATTTTTTACTGTTTCTACGTTTTCTTTTCGTTTATGTAAGGCTTGAACAAGGAATTTTTTAACGTGGAACAATATTTCAGACAGTATTTCCAGTTGAAAATTAAAGTTGTAATCTACTGTATTGTATTGCATTGTGGTATTGTGACGTTACGAGTAAATAAGACTTCCTCTGATAATGTGATCTTTTTTGAGTTCCATCCATGCATCCGGTCCCACAGAGGGCGGATTAGAGACGTTCTGCTGTAGAAAAAATTGGAACGATACAGAGAACATTAACAAGGCTCCGGCGCAAGGGTGACCCTCGAAATCGTGAAACGTTCCACATTAATAGAACAGGCACCTGAACTTACCATAAAAAGTGTAAAACTCAAAAGCTTGGTAATAAACAAACTGATGGCACAGATCTTTTTAGTGCCTCTTCCCATAGCAGATAGCATCCAACGAGCGCCATGCTTGTTAATCGAGAGGAGAAATACCTGCCGCACGTGATTAGCCGAGCGGTCTAAGGCGCTGCAGTCATGGACTGTGAGGCTGGTCCCGGCGGAGGTTCGAGTCCTCCCTCGGGCATGGGCGTGTGTGTTTGTCCTTAGGATAATTTGGGTTACGTAGTGTGTAATCTTAGGGACTGATGACCTTAGCAGTTAAGTCCCATAAGATTCCACACACATTTGAACATTCTGGGAAATACTTTTAACATGCGTTACGGCATCTTCATACTGCCAACCGGAAACGGTGACCTACACCTCATGAACGTAAGGCAACAATACAAACACTACTGATCAGTCACAGGCGCAGTGTTATTAAGACCTTAATCAACAGATGGGAGCCAGTAAACATAGAGCAGCTTATCGACCTAATAGCAATACCAAGAGCGTTAACCAGGATTCGAATCTGCGACAAAATCCTGCCTCGGGCATGGATGTTTGTGACGTCCTTAGGCTAGTTATGTTTGTAGTTCTAAGTCTAGGTGACTGATGAACTCAGATGTTAAGTCCCATAGTGCTTAGAACCATTTTAACCATTTTTTAGGAGCACCGGCAAACAAAGTCACTTAAATGAAATCTACCCTCGGGCAAGGTGGACTATCGTCTGGAGAAATGTACACAGCAAAGTCTATCACCTAATGCTAAAGCTATGTGTCACGTGATCGTCAACGAAACAATAGCAACTAACGGAAAATTATACAACATCCACCTCAGCACAAGTTTCACAAGAGAAATATGTGCTCTAATAGATGTGTTAAGTCACAGGTTCACATGCAGAATCAAATCTGATCTCTCGTCTCAAACCTAAGGAGACTTGCGACCACAGATCGTACTATCTCCAAACGCATCCACATAATGGAAATGGTGAGTGAAATTTGTTCGCAACTGCGAATACGGACATGCTTCAGCTGCACGGCGGAATGACAACAATGAAAATTTTTGCCGGACCGCGACTAGAAACCAGATTTCCCAATCCTCGCTAGCGGCCGCCTTACCGTTTTTTTCCAATTTGTTCGATGTAGTTCGTTGTGTTTCGTCTGGGCGAACGTCACAAGACATCCGTTCAAGTTGATCGTTAATTCTTTGACTCAGTTTTCTTTTTATTACAGAGAGCACGCAACTCTCTGACCGAACACACTGAGCTACCGTGCCGACACCGTTAGACTATCCGAGCACACTTCCATATATCGTCAATCATGAATTTACAACCTGCACTCGCATATCCATTACGTATATTCCCGTATGGGGGAGGCGTTTTAATTGAAAATCGTCTACCCAGTGTCAGGATATAAATACGATATTGTAATGCCTATGTTGTTCCGGAGTACGATGCAGTCTCGCTGCGGTGACTACAGCCGTTATGAAATACACGGAATGTATTCGCAGATGCGAATATGGCCAACCGTAAGATGTATCACGGAAAGACAAAAATGAAAAGTTGTGTCAGAGCGGAACTCGAACGCTATCGCGAGTGGTCGCATTTTTTTTTTTAATTTTATTTTGTTCAATATTGTTCGTTGCGTTTGGTCTTGGCGGCCATCACAAGACATCCGTTCAAGTTGATCGTTGATTCCTTTACTCATTTTTTTTTAATTGCAGAGAGCGAGAGAACACGCTGAGCTACCTTGCCGGCGTTTAAGATTATGAGACTTACGCGCTACATACTGCGCTACCGAGGCACGGTGCTATTCGAGCACGCTTCACTTCCAGATCCAAATGAAGGGACATTGCATCGCACTTCCGAACAACACAGGCATTGGAATATCAGAAATAATGAATCGTAAATTCCGCGATACCCACGACCCAGATGCTTGGAAAAATTGCTACCGTACTTATTTAATTGGCGACTGACAGCCGTTTTCAACAATTATGACTCGTACAGAGAAACAGAGAATCAAACAATAAAATTCTACAATAACTACGCAGAATTATTGGAAACATGCTGAACATCATTATTACAGCATGATAATTAGGGGAAAGAAAAGGAAGCCAACAATTGTCAAAAGAGCCGGCCCGAGTAGCCGTGCGGTTCTAGGCGCTTCAGTCTGGTTCCGAGCGACCTCTACGGTCGCAGGTTCGAATCCTGCCTCGGGCATGGATGTGTGTGATTTCCTTAGGTTAGTTAGGTTTAATTAGTTCTAAGTTCTAGGCGACTGATGACCTCAGAAGTTAAGTCGCATAATGCTCAGAGCCAATTGTCAGAAGAGACTTAAGTGTTCCGAAACCCCGAGGTTCCATGCATGAGATGGAAGAAATCGCAGACAGAGCCCAAGGCAAAACTTCTGTGTTATACTTCAAAATGTGATTTTTTATGGTAATATTACTATGCCCAATAATGTGGAGAGGCATTAATAAATGTTTATTCTCTGTAAAAGAAAAGCAAGGCCAGAGTCTTCAAGCACTTAACCATTGTGGTTGTTAAAGTCGACTCGGTATCGTTGCAATCACGTTTACGCGGCCAGAAATCTGTCATTTGTCGAGGCAGTTGTTTGTTATGTCTGATAATTGAAAAAGGAGTTTCAAGTATGAGGAAATCAAGTGATTTCATATGGAACAAGGCAGCTGATAAATATAGGACCAAAATTTAAAGCAAACCGTAATGTAAATGTGTCAGAATAGGCTGAGTTAAAGAAAATTGGTCAGGAAAGAGGACTGATAGAATGTGAGGAAACATGGTAACGGCATCTGAAAACAACCTTCCAAAATCGTGTTGCTAAATGACAATGCTGCCAGTAGTATTGATGGTGTGAGGATCGCTTCAATATACTGAAGGACTGACGAATCAGTATTGTCACTAAATATTGAACGTTTGTGAGTGATGGCCTAGTGCCGGCCGGTGTGGCGGAGCGGTTGTAGGCACTTCAGTCTGGAACCGCGCGACTGCTACGGTCGCAGGTTCGAATCCTGCTTCGGGCATTGATGTGTGTGATGTCCTTAGGTTAGTTACGTTTAAGTAGTTCAAGGGGCCTGATGACGTCAGATGTTATGTCCCATAGTGCTCAGAGCCATTTGAACCATTTGATGGCGCAGTCGATCTTCCTTCAGTAGCTATCTTGGCTCGATACCTCGCTCTAAATTGAAGCTCTGATTACTTGAGGAACTACTGCGGCTAATTCAAAAAGGCCGAAAACCGTGGCTCTGAGGAAAAAGTGAGAGCGACTGTTTCCTTGCAGAGAGAGGTGACGTCACAGCGCAACTAGCCGTACGCCGCGGATTGTGGATGTTGTCCTGTGTGGATTGACAGTCACATGCGTCTGTATTGGGTCTGCAGGACTGAACGGAGAACACAGTGTGTCGTGTACGACTCGGCGTTCTAGCTTGGCTTAGTTCCAATGTGGATCGCGCTTTCGGTGAATGCATTAGATGTTTATCTCCTATTGAAGGCGCCGCTCCAGATGTAACTTATGGAACAAGTTATTAGCGATACTGTGTGGAACGTAGTCAGCCTTGGGTCGTCGTGTGGCTTATGTACATGGGAATGGTACTACAGCACTAACAATGAAGGTCGAAGCGAAAGTTTATTTATGAGCACTATCCTGCTCTAAATACACCGTGTGAAGTCGCCATCCTGGTAACCACACACATATTTAGTTTAAGTTTTCGCAAAGTGACGCGACAGAACGAACTTTCCTCAAATTTAAAGAGTGCCGTGCGTCAAGTGATTTTGATAGTCAAAATTTCCTAGTCGATTTTGTTGTGTTGCAGGATCTTTTGAGTTGCACGAGCTATTACTGTGTGTGGAAGGTGTGCTACTTAAATTGTTGTAAATCCAAATAAGAAGCCATTGAGGTGGCATGTACAAGGGATACGAGGCAGGCACCCAATCTGAATTTAACGCCGTCACGCAAACACATGGAGTTATCCTACTTACCATTTCATTGCTTATTTTTCAAATATTGATTTTTTTTATAAATTTTGAATATTTCGGTTTCATAATTTATTGTAAAGTTGAACCTAAGGGTTTTCAAAATTCATGAAACCTCTGAAAAATGAAAGCTTTGGACGTCTCATTTTTTTTAAAATCTGTTGTAAAATTTTGCCCATTGGAAATTGAAAGTTCTGAATGTTTTGCGGTTTTTACTAGTCGTAAATTTTACTAAAAGTTTTGGAAATTTGTTTCATTGTAAAGGTTACTTAATTTAGATTCAAATTTTCTTGCTGTGGCAGTGAAAGTAAACGAACGCGTTGCTAAAGATTCCAGCAAGTTGTAATTTTAAAATCACCAGTCTCTGGTATTTCATACAATGAATAAGTTCTATTAAAATAGTAGTTACACAATTATTGTCTCATTACCTCTCCTGCCCCGTAAGCTTCGAACCGCCTGTTTGGTCAAAGTTAATTAATATTTCACAACCTTAAACAAAGCTGACAGAAACAACATACATAAATTTTCAAAATATAAAGTGTGCAGCCAAATGGTTCCATAAGTTTAACGTAAAAACCTTGATGAGGTTTCGATATCATTGAGAATGTCTTCTTCAGAATTTAAGAAAATTATAAACATACATAGAGGGCTAAGGAGGTCATGCCAAACATCAGAAAATGTCTAAAAAAGTACTTCATGGAATTCTTATAAAAGATACAGAATGTTAAAAAAACAGACATTATACTGTCTAATGTCTACTGTTTTAACGATCTATACCTATTGCAAAAGTTTTTACTGTGTCCACAGCGGACTTTATTTACGTTTTCTAGTGTTTGACTTGGCGTTCTTGACTCGTCAGGTATGTTTAGAATTCTGTGACTTCCTTCAGAAGAAGACACCCTTAATGCTCTTAATGCTATCGAAATCTGGTCAAGGTTTTTACATTAAACTTATGCAACCGGTTGCCTGTATAATTAATATTTTTCTGTTTAAAACTGTCTGAACGTACGTTTTTAAAATTACAGGACCAGTGTGCAGGCCCCTTAATGGGGGGTAGGACGTCAAAGAGGCCGACTTGGAGCAGGAGAGGCACCACAGGACATTTCAATTTCCACTGGGTATACTTTTACAAATAAATTCATGACCAGAAAGGATTCAGAATTCACACTCATAGCAGTGGAAGTTCTAAAAGATAACGAAATAATTTTTTTTTACATGTGAAATTTCATCATTTTTTTCACTTACTAATGGCTGTCTTTATTGTTGTGGTACAATTTTCTTCATAAGTAAGAGAGATTCTTCGATGAATTTTGCACAGCATACAACCCATACTTAAAGGTGTATGAAACTCTAGAATTTTCAAAATCTGTTAAAAACTGTGGTAAAAATTGAGGTAATTAACTATAAAATTTGTGTTTTTTCTAAACACGAAGTTTAAAATATAACAGCTCATTCGTTTTTTCATCAATTAAATAAATTCTAGAGTTACTTACACCTGTGAGTATGGTATGTATGCTGTGCAAAATTCATCGAAGAATGTCTCTAACTTATGAAGAAAAGCGTACCTATAGCAACAAATCTGCCATTAGTAAGTGAAAAAGATGATGAAATTTGACACGTAAAAAAATCATTTTGTTATGTTTTCGAACTTCTACTGCAATGAGTGTGAATCCTGAGTCCTTCCTGGTGATGTTTACAAAGTTTTATGAATTTATTTGTAAAAGTATAGACACTGGTTATTAAAATGTTCTGTGACGCCTCTCCTGCTCCAAGTCGGCCCGTTTGACGTCCTACCCCCCTTAATGATATTGTGAGACGACGAGCTGTGGCACAGCGTTTGCCTACCTGGAAGGTGCCGGGGTGGCAGCCGCGGTTGCCGGCCCAGCAGGAGCCGGTGCCGTTGGGCCTGCGGGCGCAGTCGCAGACGCCGCCCACGCAGCGGGAGTTGGGGTCGGCGGCGCGGCACTGCAGGTCAGACACGCAGGGCAGCCCCAGCGAAACCGCCGCCATGGGCCGCATCCCTACCAGCACCGCACGGCAACAGCCAAGTCAGTGGCACGCTACAGACTTTCCTAAAACTGCCACACACGAAGCAATAAGAAAGGAAATGTTTTTTAAGCGGAAGTACCGACGCGGATTGTCAGTCTGCCTGTCCGACACAGGCCAATGTTAACATGTTGTTGTTGTGGTCTTCACTCCTGAGACTGGTTAGATGCAGCTCTCCATCCTACTCTATCATGTGCAAGCTTCTTCATCTCCCAGTACCTACTGCAGCCTACATTCTTCTGAATCTGCTTAGTGTATCATCTCTTGGTCTCCCTCTACGATTTTTACCCTCCACGCTGCCTTCCAATACTAAATTGGTGATCCCTCGATGCCTCAGAACATGTCCTACCAACCGATCCCTTCTTCTAGTCAAATTGTGCCACAAGCTCCTCTTCTCCCCAATTCTATTCAATACCTCCTTATTAGTTATGTGATATACGCATGTAATCTTCAGCATTCTTCTGTAGCATCACATTTCGAAAGCTTCTATTCTCTTTTGTCTAAACTATTTATCGTCCACGTTTCACTTCCATGCATGGCTACACTCCATACAAACTTCCTGACATTTAAATCTATACTCGATGTTAACAAATTTCTCTTCTTCAGAAACGCTTTCCTTGCCATTGCCAGTCTACATTTTATGTCCTCTCTATTTCGACCATCATCAGTTATTTTGCTCCCCAAATAGCAAAACTCCTTCAATACTTTAAGTGCCTCATTTGCTAATCTAATTCCCTCAGCATCACCCGACTTAATTGGGCTACATTCCATTATCCTCGTTTTGCTTTTGTTGATATTCATCTCATATCCTCCTTTCAAGACACTGCCCATTCCATTCAACTGCTCTTCCAACTCCTTTGCTGTCTCTGACAGAATTACAATGTTATCGGCGAACCTCAAAGTTTTTGTTTCTTCTCTATGGATTTTCATTCCAACTCCGAATTTTTCTTTTGTTTCCTTTACTGCTAGCTCAATATACAGATTGAATAACATTGGGGGAGAGGCTACAACCCTGTCTCACCGCCTTCCCAACCACTGCTTTCCTTTCGTGCCCCTCGACTCTTATAACTGCCATCTGGTTTCTGTACAAATTGTAAATAGCCTTTCGCTCCCTGTATTTTACCCCTGCCACGTTTAGATTTTGAAAGAGAGTATTCCAGTAAACATTCTCAAAAGCTCTCTCTAAGTCTACAATTGATAGAAACGTAGTTTTGCCTTTCTTCTAAGATAAGTCGTAAGGTCAGTATTGCCTCATGTGTTCCAAGATTTGTACGGAATCCGAACTGATCTTCCCCGAGGTCGTCTTCTACCAATTTTTCCATTCGTCTGTAAAGAATTTGCGTTAGTTTTTTGCAGCTGTGACTTATTAAACTGATATTACTATATTTTCTTGAAGTCTGAGGGTATGTCGCCTGTCTCATACATCTCGCTCATCAGATGGTAGAGTTTTGTGAGAACATATCAGTGTGTAATACACCGTAGGTGGGTGTGCCCGTGGACTGCTACTCTGCCTTATCTTGGATGCTAGAGCTGTTTTTCTGTATCTGGGGGACCGTCACTTTATCTAGCCTCAACTCAATCATCCGTCATCTGACTATTCTTGCGCAGCACCTAAGCCAGAAGTCGTCAAGAGCCATTATTGACATTTTGGGGCGGCACCTAGAGCCACATATGTGCCGATTGTATTATAAGTGAATAGCTTACGTAAGTTAGTATGTTGTGAGCTGGCAATGGACTAGCTATCTTAAGGGAGCGGTAAGCTGGCCGTTGACCCCCCACTTCCAAGCTACCCACACCGAACAGATCGTTAAAATTTGGCATTATTCGGAACACACTAGGCTGACCGCTCTCTGTTCGAGATTGTTGCCATCCTCAGCGATCCCGAAGTTGTGACATGTCTTGTTTGTGTGAGTGGATGATTAACTGATTACTGGCTGTAACTGCCCTTACATTCAAAAGCATTTTCCAATATGAAACGCAAACACGATGCAGAAATTTGGTGATGGTCGGAATGTGCTGTCGATGGGTGGTTTTCACAGAATGATTGGTAGTCAAAGGCTCGTACTTTTAGCCAATAAACAGATTTTAATAATACTTTCAAAGTGTGTTTTTTGTGAAAACACACACTTTTTAAATTGAAACAATATGTATTGACAATAAAAAACTAAAAGCAGGGTAAATTAGAATGTCAGTGGTGTTTGCTGCAGATTTATAGTGCGAGTCTTTTATGACATATCGTAATTTGAAAATTTCCCACACCGGCACTTGTGCAGTACCTGTAGGTTCACACACTAAAGAACAGCCGGCCGCGGTGGTCTCGCGGTTCTAGGCGCGCAGTCCGGAACCGTGGGACTGCTACGGTCGCAGGTTCGAATCCTGCCTCGGGCATAGATGTGTGTGATGGCCTTAGGTTAGTTAGGTTTAAGTAGTTCTAAATTCTAGGGGACTGATGACCACAACAGTTGAGTCCCATAGTGCTCAGAGCCATTTGAACCATTTGAACCAAAGAACAACACATGTGCATTCACTAGTTCTATGGATTCTGACCAGTAGCGAGACAATTGACTATGATAGGTTATGTTCAAAATGAGCACCGGCAGCGGCAGTACACGTTTTGAGTCTGATTTGGAACGACTGCAGCACACGTGCTAGCATTTGAGCAGAGGTGTCCGAGCAGGCTGCAGTAACACGTCGTCCACTCTAGTAGTGCGCGTACTCTAGCTATTAAACAACTGTGGTCCTTTTCCATCCCTTAAAACGCTGCTCGGAAAATGCTTTTGTAAGGCGTACTGAATAATTATTTTGAATTTTATCCGTTTGAGCTCCATGCCATCGTCCTCAACGTCGAATACTTGGCAACTAGTTATTAACTTTTAGGGTCAACTGTCAGCACCTGCACCAATCTTCGACCCTCTGTAGCACTTCCTGCACTCCGCTCATGGTCGAAATAAAGGAGAAATAACCACAGTGAAACCATATAGATGGCTCAAGTGGATAAAAGAAAAGGCATGTACAGGGTGTTTCAAAAATGACCGGTATATTTGAAACGGCAATAAAAACTAAACGAGCAGCGATAGAAATACACCGTTTGTTGCAATATGCTTGGGACAACAGTACATTTTCAGGCGGACAAACTTTCGAAATTACAGTAGTTACAATTTTCAACAACAGATGGCGCTGCAAGTGATGTGAAAGATATAGAAGACAACGCAGTCTGTGGGTGCGCCATTCTGTACGTCGTCTTTCTGCTGTAAGCGTGTGCTGTTCACAAAGTGCAAGTGTGCTGTGTACAACATGGTTTATTCCTTAGAACAGAGGATTTTTCTGGTGTTGGAATTCCACCGCCTAGAACACAGTGTTGTTGCAAAAAGACGAAGTTTTCAACGGAGATTTAATGTAACCAAAGGACCGAAAAGCGATACAATAAAGGATCTGTTTGAAAAATTTCAACGGACTGGGAACGTGACAGATGAACGTGCTGGAAAGGTAGGGCGACCGCGTACGGCAACCACAGAGGGCAATGCGCAGCTAGTGCAGCAGGTGATCCAACATTGGCCTCGGGTTTCCGTTCGCCGTGTTGCAGCTGCGGTCCAAATGACGCCAACGTCCACGTATCGTCTCATGCGCCAGAGTTTACACCTCTATCCATACAAAATTCAAACGCGGCAACCCCTCGGCGCCGCTACCATTGCTGCACGAGAGACATTCGCTAACAATATAGTGCACAGGATTGATGACGGCGATATGCATGTGGGCAGCATTTGGTTTACTGACGAAGCTTATTTTTAGTACCTGGACGGCTTCGTCAATAAACAGAACTGGCGCATATGGGGAACCGAAAAGCCCCATGTTGCAGTCCCATCGTCCCTGTATCCTCAAAAAGTACTGGTCTGGGCCGCCATTTCTTCCAAAGGAATCATTGGCCCATTTTTCAGATCCGAAACGATTACTGCATCACGCTATCTGGACATTCTTCGTGAATTTGTGGCGGTACAAACTGCCTTAGAGGACACTGCGAACATCTCGTGGTTTATGCAACATGGTGCCCGGCCACATCGCACGGCCGACGTCTTTAATTTCCTGAATGAATATTTCGATGATCGTGTGATTGCTTTGGGCTATCCGAAACATACAGGAGGCGGCGTGGATTGGCCTCCCTATTCGCCAGACATGAACCCCTGTGACTTCTTTCTATGGGGGCACTTGAAAGACCAGGTGTACCGCCAGAATCCAGAAACAATTGAACAGCTGAAGCACTACATCTCATCTGCATGTGAAGCCATTCCGCCAGACACGTTGTCAAAGGTTTCGGGTAATTTCATTCAGAGACTACGCCATATTATTGCTACGCATGGTGGATATGTGGAAAATATCGTACTATAGAGTTTCCCAGACCGCAGCGCCATCTGTTGTTGACAATTGTAACTACTGTAATTTCGAAAGTTTGTCTGCCTGAAAATGTACTGTTGTCCCAAGCATATTGCAACAAACGGTGTATTTCTATCGCTGCTCGTTTAGTTTGTTTTGCCGTTTCAAATATACCGGTCATTTTTGAAACACCCTGTATATACTACAAGGGGCGTTCAAAAAGTAATGAGCCGGAGGCATAATTAAACTAACTAGTACCTGTATGTTAGAAGTATTGACCTTGGCTGTTGAGACACTTATTCCACTGTGACATAAAGCGGTGAATGGCTGTCTCATAAAATTCCCGGGGCTACGGTGTTAACCAGTTCCGCAAGTACAGGTGGGCGTGGTCGTCAGAGGTGAATCGTTTGCCCCTCAGAGCGTTTTAAAGGGGGCCAAAAATGGCGTAATCACAGGGAGAGAAGTGCGGACTGTATGGAGGGTGGCCGAGAACCTCCCATTTGAATTTGTGCAAGACTGCCACGACTGTGTTGGCTGTATGAGACTCTGCATTGTCGTGGAGCAGAATGACCCCACGGTTGAGACTGCATGGTCGTTTTAATTTGATCACTTGGCGGAGGGTGGTCAAGGTTCGCGATACGTCAGCATAACATTTCCTGCACTCGTGTGAACGACGGCATCCAGCTGTACGTGCGGAACTGATTAACATCGCAGCCCCGGGAATTTTATCAGACAGCCATTCACCGCTTTATGTCACAGTGGGGCAAGTGTCTCAATAGACAGACGGACAGGTATTGGTTTCTGTACTTATGCCCCCGGGTCGTCTCTTTTTGAACGCCCCTTATGTAATACGATGTTTTGGCAAGAGCTAACTTACCTGCCGCAAAACTCGTTGCAGCCAGCATCAAATCGTCTTCTGTAGAAGGTTTTTCGGCTGACGTCACTTCGGTAACAAACAGCGGTGCAGACGATGAGCCGGATGGTGGTACAGCTTCAGAGGCAGCTGACGCTTCCTGCGGTGTCGACTGGTTGTCGGTGAGCTCTGAAGGCACCACTCTCTCAGTGACTGATTCATCTTCAGTGTCATCCTGTAGAAGCGGTTCCGAGCTGGAGGTACCTGGAGTCTCCTGCGTCGGGGTCGCCGGTTCTGTAGAGGAGGCACCGACTTCTACGTCATTCGTGGCGGCATCTACACCCTGAGTCGTCGTTACAGGAGCGTCGGAAGAAGCTGAAGATGAAACCCAGCCGTCATCGATGGAGGAAGACGTATCCTGTGCAGTTGTTACCACTAGCTCGGAATAGGCCGAAGATGATGACACCCAGTTGTCATCGATGGAGGAAGACGACTGGTACTCCGTCGAAGTGGCGTAATTGGCATCAAATGTCAGCTCTGTACCGACGCTAAATGGAGGTGGATGACTCGGAACGGAAGCTGAAGTTTCAACCGAATCTGATGCCTGATTGTCGGGAAAATCTGTAACGGTCGGAGAAGAGATTTCGACGTTTTCTTCGAAGTACGTTTCTGGTTTCGGCGTCGTCGGTAGGGCTTCAGGAGAACTACTGGTCGATGCTTCAGGACTAGATGATTGAATAGTTGAAGGAGCAACGATGTCGCTAACATCTGCAGGTTGTGATGGCGATGATGTGTCCAATGTCGCTTCAGAACTTCCGAAAATGTTTTCTGCGGCTTCAACAGGGGACGGTGAAGAGGTTAGAACTTCAGGTTCTGATGATGTACTGAACACTGGAGGAGACGTAGCATCTGCCATTAACGGAGAGGTTTCCGCTTCCATTTCGGCTGTTACATCCCTGTAAGGACCCTCCGTAGCTGGCGTAGGATAGGAGCTGGGGACGGGGTATTTGATGGAGACATCTGGCTCACGCTCGGTCACTGGTGCAGCATCGCTGGTGCTGAAAGACGCTGCCAGTGATTCGGTGAATGACGACGTTGTTCCGCTCGACAAGGCTTCGTCCGCGCCTGAAGTGCTACTTGTCGCCTCGGGGCTTTGCGTCGTGGAGGCTGCTGCTGTGGTGCTTGGCGTGGTAACTCCTTCTGTAACGATATGCACAGAAGTGCTTTCCACTGTAGTGTGTACTGTGGTGCTCGGTGTGGTGGTATGGTCAGGGGTGAATGGTGCGGCAGTCGTTGTTGGTGCGGCAGTGGTGGTGGTGGTGGTCTCGGTGACGGCGCTGGTGACAGGCGGGTGAGTGGTGCCGGCGTCGGCAGGAGCGGCCGGCGAGTGCAGCAGCGGCGGGGGCGGGAAGTCTTCCTCCTGGGACGGCACGCAGAGGCTGCCGCGAGGCAGCATATGCGCGTTGCAGCCGCACCGGCCGAACAGCTTGGGGATGAGGAAGTGGCAGTGCGAGTTGGCGTCCCACAGGCGGCAGTGCGCGTCGCTGTAGCACACGTCGCCCGGCTTGGCCGCTGCAAAATAAAAGCACCGCGTCCGCGGCTTTAATCTCTGTTCCTTGCCTAGGTTAGGGGGTATTATCTAAGTCTGCAGGCTTCCGCCACCGTTCTCACTACAGTCATAATCTTCTGTGCTGTTAGGTAGCGTCATATTTCGTGAAACAATCGACGTTTCGACCTCTCAATTTACCGTGGATACCGCAAGATCCTGAAGATGATATCAGCAGAAGGGTCGAAACGTCGATTGTTTGAAGATTTTAGCTTCCGTCAGGGGTACCGTCTAACACAACAGTTCGCAACCTGGAAATATTCACCCAGTGATGAGATTTACAGGGTGATCAAAAAGGCAGTATAAATTTTAAACTGAATAAATCACGGATTAATGTAGATAGAGAGGTAAAAATTGCCACACATGCTTGGAATGGTATGGGGTTTTATTAGAACAAAATAAAACAAAGTTGACAAAATGTCCGGCAAATGGCGCAGGGCAGCAAAACGTGAGTGACTGCGCATGAAAATCGTCATGCTTGGCCTCCTAGGTCCCCAGACCTCAGTCCGTTCGATTATTGGCTTTGGGGTTATCTGAAATCGCAAGTCTATCGTGATCGACCGACATCTCTAGGGATGCTGAAAAACAACATCCGACTCCAATGCTTCGCCATAACTCGGGACTTGCTTTACAGTACTGTTCACAACATTATTCCTCGACTACAGCTATTGTTGACTAACGATGGTGGACATATAGAGCATTTCCTGTAAAGAATATTATCTTTGCTTTGTCTTACTTCGTTGTGCTAATTATTGCTATTCTGAACAGTTGAAGCGCCACCTGTCGGACATTTTTTGAGCATGTGTGTCAATTTGTACCTCTCTATCTACATTATTCCGTGATTTATTCAGTTTTCAAATTTATACTGACTTTTTGATCACCCGTTACATTGTGACAAAAACCAGAAGGGGGCGATTTTGTTTCAGTCATTAAACTAAATTAGTTTTAAAGGATCAGAACTATTGTTACAATTTTGTAAGCGTCTAAAGTGCCAGCCGATGTGTCCGAGCGCTTCTAGGGGACTGATGACCTCAGATGTTAAGTCCCATAGTGCTTAGAGCCATTTCAACCATTTTGAAGCGTCTGAAATTGATTATATCAGTTATTACTAATTACCTTTTTCCTAAATTACTAGTATTAATGCGTCAAACATGATAGGATTGGAAAATAACAGCCAACCAGATGCACAATTAAAGGTTTATTGACCCTTTACCATACGTTCGACGGATATAAATTTACATGAAATATATTCGGAGTTGCCAGTACGGACAACCCTCGGCTGTATACTGGAATAACGATAGTGAAAATTTGTGCCCGAGCGGGATTCGAATCCGAATTTCCCGATTATCGCGAGAGGTCACTCTACCCTTTTTTTCGTTATTATTTTCGTTATTTGGTGTAGAATGAGATCACGGGACACCCCTACACGACGATGGTTCAATACTTCACTCACTTTTTTAAATTTTTTTTCTTAGTCAGAGGGCAGCCAGTCTCCTGACTGAATGCTGAGCTACGAACAGGTTCCAAGCGTTTCATAACAGCCGTAGTAGGCACAGTATTTGCATGTCCGAAGAAACATGACATCGTACTTGTGAACAACAGAGACACTTCAACAGAATTTTGTTCCGCCGACACTGGGCAGGGACTTTCAATTAAAATGTCTCCCCTGTACGGAAATATACATGATGTGAGTAAGTTTGACTCGACTTGTAATTACTGAAATAACATCACGCATCTTCTCATCTATGAATTTTCATTTCGATTTCTCCTCCCCTTCTGGGTGCTTCAGATTTTCGTCAGGCAAATTAACAATAACATTATGTAAAAATGAGGTACTGTAATAACTTGTAACACAATAAGACTCTAGTAATGTTTTCTTATAGTGTAAGACAAGCTGGTCTCAGATGAGGATTGTGCGCAGATGAGAGAATCTTGCATTGCCGTCCTAGTGGGGTGGGGGAGGGGAGTTTCTGCCGTTGCCTTCCTCTCACCTGTTACGAAGTTTCAAGTGTGATATGTGCCTTGTGGATGAATGTGGAGACTGATTTTCCTTTCGTTGGTATGACGAATGAAAGGTGACGGTGAAACTTGCGTCGGTTCATAGCCTACTCCCCTCGAACACTGCAAAGAGCACCGCCACTAGTAGCTCTTCCATACGACACATGAGTTACCATCAAGTCTGTCGCATGCCTTGACGCCATGAGGGATTAGGTATGGAATTTGACCTAAAACACAGGCGCAAAGTCTAGTTGTCACTCATTCTAAGTCACCATTTCTCTTTCACTTGCCGGCAAATATTTACCTTCCACTCAACAATCATCAGGAAGAATTGGTACTTTTTCGAACGATAATAATGTTCTAGTAAATCCCGTTATTAAGAAAGCAACAGAAGAAACTGTTGTGATATTTTCGAAGAGTTATTAAGTGATTTTCTGAAAATGGACTCTCCCTTAATTTTCAGAAAACACGCTATATTCAGATCTGTTTAGCAAGTACAGCATACCAATAATTCTTGTAGCACGTGGAGAGGGGTCAGTAAGCGGGGTAGAATGTTCCCAATTTTTTGGTGTATACACTGATGAAAACTTGGACTGGAAGATGCAAATTACGAAGTTGCCCAAACAATTAATTTCGTCCTACTTTTGCGATTCATTTGATTGTTAGTCGTGGAAATAAAGTAATCAATCTGTTAATATATTTTCAATATTTCCTCCCAATAATGGGTTATGGAATATTATTCTGGGGTAACTCTCAATTAGAAAGAAAGTAATGATGGCACAAAAGTGAGCAGTAAGAATAAAATGTGGTGTTCGTCTTCAGTCATCATGTGGTTACCTCTGGAAAGGACTAGGCCTTTTCATCACACTATCACAATACATATATTCACCAATGAAATTCGTCATAAATAGTGTATTACAATTTGAAAGAATAGGGATTTCTACACTTAAAACTCTAGAAGAAGAAGTCACTTTCATTACTCATTATTTAGGCTATCAAATCATCATAAGAAAGTTCAATATGCATCAAGAAAAATATTGGATCAATTACTGGTAACACAAAATGTCTGACAGGTAGCAAAGCAAACTTTAAATCTAATCATTTATTCTGGTCAACTTCTATTCTACAGACATAGAGGAATTTTGATTTTAAAACTGGTAGGTAAAATATCTTGTTATTAAGTGCAGTTTTCCGAGCAGAACCGAGAAAACATTTCATTAAAGGTAAATTCAGACAAAGGTGCCGTTTAGAAACTTGTAAGGAGCCGTCCACTGAAACTAACGATGTATATACTGTCACGTCTCACATCATTTCCATAAAAAGAAAAACGTTCAAATTGTCTGGGAAACGTGTAACTAAGTGACTACAATTTCTGTCCGTGTCGAGCGCATAGGCATCCACAGAAATTTATGCAACGAGGGCCAACATTGCAAAAGTTCCATCTTTGATAGAACTGATTAATTAAATTTTGGGACTTTTCGTGTACCAACAAATAAATTTAACATGAAGTAAACAAAATTTATTAAATTTTAAACATTTGATAGCTATCTTTCAATACTTCTATGATGGTAACTTACTGCCATACCTTAAAGGTAAATAAGCTATGTGATCAAAAGTATCCGGACACCCCCAAAAACAAATGTTTTTCATATTAAGTGCATTTTCTGCCACCTACCGTCAGGTACTCCATATCAGTGACCTCAGCAGTCAGTAGACATCGTGAGGGAGCAGAATGGGGCGCTCTGCAGAAATCACGGACTTCGAACGTGTCAGGTGATTGGATGTCACTCGTGTCCTTCCAAGCCCTTAAACATTTCTTGGTTCACTGTTTCCGATGTGATAGTGAAGCGGAAACGTGAAGGGACACGTACAGAACAAAAGCGTACAGGCCGACTTCGTCTGTTGACTGACAGAGACCGCCGACAGTCGAAGAGGGTCGTAATTTGTAACAGGCACACATCTATCCAGATCATCACTCAGGAATTCCAAACTGCATCAGGATCCACTGCAAGCATTAAGACAGGTAGGCGGGAGGTGAGAAAACTTGGATTTCATGGTTGACCGGCTCCTCATAAGCCATAGATCACGCCGGTAAATGCCAACGACGCCTCGCTTGGTGTAAGGAGCGTAAACATTGGAGGATTGAACAGTGGAAAAACGTTGTGTGGAGTAACGACTCAGGGTACACAACGTGGCGATTCGATGGCAGTGTGTGGTTATAGAGAATGCCCGGTGAACGTCAGATGCCAGCGTGTGTAGTGCCAACAGTAAAATTCGAGGGCGGTGATGTCATGGCGTGGCCGTGTGAGGCTTGCACCTCTTGTTGTTTTGCGTGGCACTATCACAGCGCACGCCTTCATTGATGTTTTAAGCAATTTCGTGAACATCTCTGTAATGGACTGGCCTGCAAAGAGTCCTGACCTGAATCCTTTTTTTTTTTTTTTTCCATCAGTCCACTGACTGGTTTGATGCGGCCCGCCACGAATTCCTTTCTTGTGCTAACCTCTTCATCTCAGAGTAGCACTTGCAACCTACGTCCTCAATTATTTGCTTGACGTATTCCAATCTCTGTCTCCCTCTACAGTTTTTGCCCTCTACAGCTCCCTCTTGTACCATGGAAGTCATTCCCTCATATCTTAGCAGATGTCCTATCCTCCTGTCCCTTCTCCTTATCAGTGTTTTCCACATATTCCTTTGCTCTCCGATTCTGCGTAGAACCTCATCTTTCCTTACCTTATCAGTCCACCTAATGTTCAACATTCGTCTATAGCACCACATCTCAAATGCTACGATTCTCTTCTGTTCCGGTTTTCCCACAGTCCATGTTTCACTACCATACAATGCTGTACTCCAGACGTACATCCTCAGAAATTTCTTCCTCAAATTAAGGCCGGTATTTGATATTAGTAGTCTTCTCTTGGCCAGAAATGCCTTTTTTGCCATAGCGAGTCTGCTTTTGATGTCCTCCTTGCTCCGTCCGTCATTGGTTATTTTACTGCCTAGGTAGCAAAATTCCTTACCTTCATTGACTTCGTGACCATCAATCCTGATGTTAAGTTTCTCGCTGTTCTCATTTCTACTACTTCTCATTACCTTCGTCTTTCTCCGATTTACTCTCAAAGCATACTGTGTACTTATTAGACGGTTCATTCCGTTCAGCAGATCATTTAATTCTTCTTCACTTTCACTCAGGATAGCAACGTCATCAGCGAATCGTATCATTGATATCCTTTCACCTTGTATTTTAATTCCACTCCTGAATCTTTCTTTTATTTCCATCATTGCTTCGTCGATGTACAGATTGAAGAGTAGGGGCGAAAGGCTACAGCCTTGTCTTACACCCTTCTTAATACGAGCACTTCGTTCTTGATGGTCCACTCTTATTTTTCCCTCTTGGTTGTTGTACATATTGTATATGACCCGTCTCTCCTCATAGCTTACCCCTACCTTTTTCAGAATCTCGAACAACTTGCACTATTTTATATTGTCGAACGCTTTTTCCAGGTCGACAAATCCTATGAACGTGTCTTGATTTTTCTTTAGCCTTGCTTCCATTATTAGCCGTAACGTCAGAATTGCCTCTCTCGTGCCTTTACTTTTCCTAAAGCCAAGCTGATCGTCACCTAGCGCATTCTCAATTTTCTTTTCCATTCTTCTGTATATTATTCTTGTAAGCAGATTCGATGCATGAGCTTTTAAGCCGATTGTGCGATAATTCTCGCACTTGTCAGCTTTTGCCGTCTTCGGAATTGTGTGGATGATGCTTTTCCGAAAGTCAGATGGTATGTCGCCAGACTCATATATTCGACACACCAACGTGAATAGTCGTTTTGTTGTCACTTCCCCTAACGATTTTAGAAATTCTGATGGAATGTTATCTATCCCTTCTGCCTTATTTAATCGTAAGTCCTCCAAAGCTCTTTTAAATTCCGATTCTAATACTGGATCCCCAATCTCTTCTAAATCGACTCCGGTTTCTTCTTCTATCACATCAGACAAATCTTCACCCTCATAGAGGCTTTCAATATATTCTTTCCACCTATCTGCTCTCTCCTCTGCATTTAACAGTGGAATTCCCGTTGCACTCTTAATGTTACCACCGTTGCTTTTAATGTCACCAAAGGTTGTTTTGACTTTCCTGTATGTTGAGTCTGTCCCTCCGACAATCACATCTTTTTCGATGTCTTCACATTTTTCCTGCAGCCATTTCGTCTTAGCTTCCCTGCACTTCCTATTTATTTCATTCCTCAGCGACTTGTATTTCTGTATTCCTGATTTTCCCGGAACATGTTTGTACTTCCTCCTTTCATCAATTAACTGAAGTATTTCTTCTGTTACCCATGGTTTCTTCACAGCTACTTTCTTTGTACCTATTTTTTCCTTCCCAACTTCTGTGAATCCTAAAGAACACATTAGGGATATTTTGGAACGCCGACTTCGTGCCAGGTATCACCGACCGACATCGATACTCTCCTCAGTGCAGCACTTTGTGGAGAACGGGCTGCCATTCCCCAAGAAAACTTCCAGCACCTGATTGAACGTATGCTTGCGGGAGTGGGAGCTGTCATCAAGGCTAAGGGCGGGCCAACACTATACTGAATTCCAGCATTACCAATGGAAGGTGTCACGAACTTGTAAGTCATTTTCATACTTAAACGTAGACTTTTACGGCCGGAAATATCATGTCCATTATAATTATCCGGTCTGTTATGCAGTGGTCGGTTGATGAATTCTGTGTCGATTCCCAACGTTTCGTCTCCGACTGGCAGCAGACATCTTCAAGGGGGTCCGTAGCTCGATGGCAGGTCTAACACACCCACTGGCTCGCTACTGACTGCCGCTAAATTCCGTGTCCGCGCGCTCCCACGCCGCGGCGTGACGACACGTGTTTTGAAAACGTCAGTGCAATTGGCCGCTGTCCGTCGCCGTCGATCGCCGTTGCCATCACCCAGTAGTGGACGGGTGGTACACATCTTCTTTAGCACCGACATCCATATACCGTTTAATTTCACGCCCTCCTCCTTTCGGTTGAAATTATTTGGGTGTTTGGCGATTTCGATTGCCTCCCTGTAGAGCTTTTCGTAATATCTGCTTGTGGCCGCCAGTATTGCGTCTCCTCGAAACTAATATTGTGGTTCCCTGTAGTGCCTTTCGTAATATCAACTTGTGGCCGCCAGTACTTGCGTCTCCTCGAAACGAATATTGTGGTTCCCTGGATGGAAAGCATGCTCTGCAACAGCTGATCGTTCCGTTTCTCCTCTTCTACAATTTCCCTTGTGCTCTTCCAAACGTTTAGAAACAGTTCTTTTAGTGGTGATGTTTATGTGGGTACCAGTGGAATGTCCGTGACACAAGAAAGAAAGGATCCATACGCTGACCTACTGAAAGGCGGGCAGATGACGTTATAAAACACGGCTGTTCCATCTCTTATTCACTGTAGCGAAAGCCGAATACCTATCGAAGAACTTTCAACAAACCCCAAAGTGCAAGAATGAAAACGATCCTACGCTACTAGAGAGATCAGATAGGAAACGAAACAATGTGACAAAACTTGTACTAGGACCAAATGAATGCAGAAAAATGAGTAATATTAGTGCATCTGCTGTTAAGACATTGAGGTGATGGACGACACACAGATCCTAAAATTTAATTAACTTATAAACTGAAAAACCAAAGCGCTGCAGGAAGGCAAAAGGACAGATGAATGGAGAGAGTGATGAAGAATAACGGCAGAAACGGACGTTTTATTTCTTTTGATTAAATAACTCAGTATTATGCGCTTGGTATTAACATCAGAAAACATCCTCCGATTTTATAAAAGCTTTACTCCGCTTCGTTGCATTATGAAATGATGGTTGATGGGCGACCGAAATTATATTCCCAACTGGAACTCGTACCAAGAACTATGCGTCTACCAACTGAACCCTCCGGGCAAATATATTGTACAAGCTATTCGAACGATCGAACGGGATGTCAGACATTCGTGTTGTACCTAACGTGAAAACAGCTCAATAAGCTCGTATGCACTGACGAGTTAACATTTAAGATTCTGTGTGTAATTATTAAACGTAACTAGTACCGCAATGCAGGTTCATTTCCTGGTGTTTCGCTTAGAAGGAGAAATATGATATCTCACACATACCAACAAAGAGAACACGGCAACCGCCATTACCCGATTTCCCACGAACTTTACTCAGTGGAAGAGGAGTCAAAATAAGCGAACACGTATATCTCGGCTTATTCGTAGATACTCGACTGTTTCTGAAAAAAAAAGGATGCTCAAAGTTTTCGAGGTATTTTCGAGGTTCTCCGCGCTATATCTTCAGACGAAAAGGCGGCTTCTTAATTTTGCGTCCCGTATTCGAAACCTGATTACTGTTTTTATTTATTTTATTTTATTTCATTTTCATTGTTTTCATTTGTGCGCACAAGTTAACTACAAGAATATTTCTTAGCAAATTATGGCATACAACGTCGTTATATTAATTGTAAAATTGTAAAATTACAAGTATATTTCACAACACATAAGTGTGTATTGTATGATGAATGGTTACAAACTTTTTAAATTCTCGTATTTTGATATTTCTTTCTCGTATCAATTCATATATTCATTCTCATATTTTATTCATATATTTATTGTCCAGGAAAATTTGGTGCATTCCCTTAATTCCCTTAGATGACAGCGACCGCAGACACATTCGAAACACAGATGTTCCGAACGCCACGAGCATCTCGCGAAGGCAGGTTTGCCACAGTGTATTTCTTCATATGAATCTCACTCAAGAAAAAAACGACGTTAACATTAACGAAGACTTCGCGCCTTGGCAATACTTTCACGTGAATCATGAATAACGGTTCATTTTTCCGAAAAAAAGCGCTTGCAATTGATTATAAATCAAACACGCTACAGGAATTTTACCGAAAGCAATTTCAAATAATTTTCTAATTTTTTTTTTTTTTTTTTAAATACACTCACTGACAAAAATCGGAATGACTCCCGAACGTGCTACTTCACGCCGTGACGTCAAAAACTGGGCACGCTCAACGCTCAACGTTCGGAAGCACGGTCCGTGTGCCGACGGCTTAAGGGAAGACTCGAGAACAAGCCGCGAGACACTGTCCCACAGTTAACTGTCGTGTACGAGAACATTAGAGAGGATACGTAAGCTCGGATTGGACTGTGTTCCTTCCACAGCGACCACCCCAGCGTAGTAAGCCATTTAAGAAAACCATGGAAAACCTAAATCTGGATGGCCAGATAAAAATGTGAACCGCCGTCTTCTCGAATGTCAATATACATCGCTTCGTAGTAAAGATTGGGTGGTACTCACGGCTGAGACAGGTGTGTCGGCGGAACTGCAGGAATCCGGGCTCGCAGCGGCATAGGCCGTGTATGCAGCTGCTGTTGGCCACCTTCAGCGAGCACTGCTCCCGCACCAGGCACTCGAAGCCCAGCAGCGTCGCTGAAACACGACACATACACACACAGGTAAAGTAGGTGCAAAAAGTGATGCTCTAGGAGGGAGAGAGTCACATATACCAGCATGTATATGCATAGTCACAGTGAAACTTATTGGTCTGTAACTAGCAAGCACTAACAAAATTTAATTGGGAACTAAAGCAACCAAGGCGACAAGCAAATACTAAAAAATAAGAAAGGAAAATACGAATCTGATTGTTTCCGTCACATTCGTTTGTCAGTGATGTTGCACAAAGCCGAGTTTGTTATATTTCACAGATTCTGAGTTTGGCAATAGAACATTCCTTTTAGCATTATCATCGCCATCATCATCATCATCATCATCATCATCATTATCAACAACAACAACAACAATAACATCTTTATGGTGGTGAGTGCAGTATGCTCAGATCAAAGAGGAATTCAAGATTATTCTCCCATCTCTTCTACAAGTGTCCAACATCTTTCCAACTAGTCGGTTTGTGGAGCGAAGCATTTTTGCAAGTATTTTGTCTTGCATTCGTAAGACATACTCGTGCCAGTTGCATACTGTAATTGAACACGTCACCTGAAGTTCTTATGGAAATGCAGATCGACATAGACATTGATCTTCCATAGAGGTAGCACCTACTGTAGGACCAAGACCTATCCAAATAAGCTATCCCCGCCCGATTCACAACCCTCCTTGAGAGCTTTTACGTCTCCAGTTATGTTTATGGAAAAATCTAGATACAGCTGTAGAATACAAGATATCAGCATTTACTGTAAATAGGAATGGAAAGTGGTCAGAAATTGGAAAATAATGGATTCGAGGCTGTTTTTATATTAATGGATACGCAATAACTCTGTCTGTAAACCTCGATTCTCACAAGAATCTGCTTCGAAAGAGTGGCTACATTGTGTCCAGATTTCGTAGACTGGGAATCGTACACCTAGCAACAGAAAATCTTTTTGCAGAGTTTAAAACAGATGGAATAACTACATTCGATCTAATTCATTTTCTACATTGTGAACTTAAAATGATATACGGATATCCAGCGAGATTGTGGAAAAGAGTTCAAAAAATGATTCAAACGGCTCTGAGCACTATGGGACAACTTCTAAGGTCATCAGTCTCCTAGAACTCAGAATTACTTAATCCTAACTAACCTAAGGACATCACACACATCCATGCCCGAGGCAGGATTCGAACCTGCGACCATAGTGGTGGCGCAGTTCCAGACTGTAGCTCCTAGAACCGCTCGGCCACCCAGACCGGCTGGAAAACAGTTGTCAATGTACATCACATTACATTAGTGCTTGTTCCATACATTATGAACGCGACATATCGTAATGATGTGGAACGTGTCACTTTAACATAAGTTTTCTGTAAACACCCAAGAATGCGTGGAATATTTTAGCAATAGCTGCAGGAAGTAGAAGGCAGAATTCAGCTTCCCTAATGCTCTCAACTGGAAGAGCTGCAAGAAGGAATGGAGCTAATCGTTAAATGGCTGTGATAGATGATTTGCAGGTATGTACTAGAATTCGGAAACATTCCTTCTTTGTATTACAGAAATACTGGTTGGAAAAACAATTAGATGATTCGGATGTAGATTTAAATTATAAGTTACAAATTAAGCTTGATGTTATGACAACGTCATCAACCAAAAAAAGGGAGTTGTTTCCTCTGTGCATGAGTATGCAACAATTAATACAGATTTTGTATGAGCCTATTTGTTTTCTTTTTATACTGCCAAAAGCATATTTATTTTCTTACTTGTTTTAGTGACAAAATTCCTGATATAGTCTACTACTTACGATAATCTACTTGCGCAGGTCTTTTCGATGGTGACGTTCAAAAGTAGCTATAAGTGGGCAAGAAAACGACACTGAAAGGTAGTCGGAAGCGGGTAGCAGAACGCACTGGAACCTTCGCTCCATATCTGTATGAAAAATAGTGAAAACTAGCAACTCTCGTCTCGTATTTTATGTATAATGTTGATTTCACACGTTAAAATTACTGTTCAGTAGACTGTCCGATAGCACAAGTTATTCAGTCATCGCCAACTGTGTCTTAACCAGTAAGTTAGATAAGTAGTGCCAGTAAGTGAGCCATATCCGTTTTGTGTTGCCACAGAAGACATCTTTACGTATGGTGATAAATAATATCGACCGTTATAAGTGCTGTTTTATTTTGGTGCAAAGATCAAATTTTCGTTGGTGATCAGCGACTGAACTTTCCTCTGTGCGGTACCTTGCCCGTCGTTATCTTTAACAGAAGTAAACTGTGGACTCGCCAAATTTGTCTAAGTGTTTAGAAAGCTGTCATATCGTACTTGGTGCTTTTCATAGTCACACTTGTATATTACGGAAATATACAGTTTTAATGATACATCGTATTAAATTCCTCTACAATACGTATTACTTTTATTATGCTTGTTTGTGCTAAAGCATCAGAAAGTGTGACGCCAATGGATAAGCAAGCTGTAGATATTGCTATTATTCAGTAGTTCATTATTAGAACAGAGTTCTGAAACATTTTAGAGAGGCTTTGCACCATAGTTACAATTTGCAGCCTTCCTCAAAGTTCGCTTTTGTACACCAGTGGAGCACAATATCAAGTAGACCCAAGATAAAAAGTAATAGCTAAATTAACCAGTCAATAACGCCCATTATATTTTTATAGTGTAGATCAGAATACATTATCTTCTTTTCACATTAAAATGTTGCTTGTACAGGTGATGAAAATTCGTTTTTGTACCACCAGCAACGTAGTCTCAAGTAGGGCTAAGAGAATCTGTAAACTATTACTACCTTGACTTCTTAGCATATTGTTTTAACCAAATATGTTTTGAACTGTTACAGAACAAAAAAGACAATGTAGACATGGAAATAACATTTTGATTCTTAACTTGAGAGTCCACAGTCTTGTTTTAAGAACCAAGTGAGGTAGAGAACAAGATGGCCAACTCTAGCCAACAGACTGGTTGGCTGAGCCGTCTTAATGGATGGTAAAATTTGTGTGTGTGCGTGTGTGTGCATGTGTGTGTGAATGATAATGGGTATGGTGTCTAAAAATGATGAGAAAACTAGATTTGTTCTATGAATGCTGACAAAAGATATGCTTCTGTTGTGCAAAAGCTAATGAACTATCTGGTTCTGCCAACGCTGACGAGATGACGACTATAGAAATATATGCACTCTACCCATTTCGTTTTAATGGCCAGTACAAAACTAGACTCTGATTCGAGGAAAGGGGAGAATTGTGGAAAGGGAGGGTGACGACAAGGGAGGTATGTGCTTCAGTAGAGGGGAGGAGGGTGAGAAGGGAGGAGGAGAGAGGGGGGGACCTGCAGTAAGTGAGGGGTGGGGCATGGGTCATCCATTTGCACCTGCCCCCATATGTAGCCAATCCAAATGTCGATGTTCTGTTTGTTCCCAGAGTCGCCATTGCAGTACTGCTAAAGGCTTCGTCATTTATTGGAAGAAATTTGAAAGAAAAGTGTTAATCTGATAATGAAACAGCATAGAAGACAGTACGACCAATCCTATTATTTTTTGCTCATTCAGATGACAATGACAGAGTTTATCCAAACAACTGTGGATTATAGTCATCTTTAGATCCAGTATTGCAGCACTGGACATTTCACAACATTGGACCTCAAGAGGGTTGTAAATTACAACTGAATCTGATAACAGTATGTGTAAAACCATGACGCCATCTGGTTACATCAAAGAAAAAGAATTAACTCGTAATCTACGTAAACGATGTTTACCTCTCGTTTCACAAAATCCTGGAGTGCTGCTTTGATTTTTGAATCAGACATGATAGAAGATGTCGAAGGAGTTCAGAGATGTAAGGTAACAGGTCAGTATAAATCATGTGATACTATGTAACAAAAGCATATTCTCTACAGTCAGAAATGATGGGTATTTTCTCCTAGACGACAGTCAGTCTATTGTTCCACATCAGTTATCAGTTACCGCTTTGTGTGTTTGCTTTGGAGGCTATCGAAAAAGCATATTTCTACAATACGTGTTTGATCAATAAAAAGCTGACATCGTTCACAAATTCCTTCATATTCAATATCCTCAGCGGAAATCTTATACCACCTGTTATGTCTGTAGCAAGTGAATCATATTCACTGAAATTATTCTGAAAAAAGAAAAACCTCTTCCTGTCGCACGCTCTGCCTCTCGGATTATCTGTACTGCCGAAGCTATGTTGTTTTTAGATGTCGTTAAATTGAGTTAACGTCTCAATGAATTTTACTGTTATCTAAAATGGAAGTACAAGTTTTATCTTGGTTACATAAAGTGTTTCACTAACCCTTTCAAAGGCCTTACCCCACACCACTAAATACAATTTAGTGAAGTATTTTGCATGTAAGTTAAACATATTATACATAATGAGATTTTCACTCTGTAGCGGAATGTGCGCTGTTTCGCAGGAGAGTTTCTGTAAAGTTTGGAAGGTAGGAGACGAGGTACTGGCAGAAGTACAGCTGTGAGGACTGAGCGTGAGTTTGTGCTTGGGTATCTCAGTTGGTTGAGTACTTGCCCGCGAGAGGCAAAGGCCCTGGGTTCGAGTCTCGGTCCAGCACACTGTTTTAATCTGCGAGGAAGTTTCATATTATACATAGTTTTAATAATTTTTGCTTACTGTCTCACTTCCTGTCATAGTGGGTGAAATAGAGGAAATTTTTTTCATAGACAATGAATTACAAGTGCAGCAATTATCAGTAAACACATGAAAACGGTGGCAATAATGTATAGGAGAATGTCAGTGGAGTGGTGAAACAAATTATGCAGATAAAAAGTTTGATGTCTTGGAACACTAGTTACTTTGCTTTTCTACAGTGACGGAAAAATTTGCAGCACCAAAAAATAATTAATGTAAAGAAGTTTTGGAAGTACATTAGTCTGTATAACATAGATAAGTCATTAACATTGCAAGTTCACAGGTTAATGTAAGCGCGAGACAAGTCATTGCAAACCTGAAATGCTGGTGCATTAATAACCGGTGTAATCGCCTGAATTTTTAATGCAAGTGTGTGTGTGTGTGTGAAATCTTATGGGACTTAACTGCTAATGTCATCAGTCCCTAAGCTTAAACACTACTTAACCTAAACTATCCTAAGGACAAACACACACACCCATGCCCGAGGAAGGACTCGAACCTCCGCCGGGACCAGCCTCACAGTCCATGACTGCAGCGCCTCAGACCGCTCGGCTAATCCCGCGCGGCTTAATGCAAGTATGTAAACATGCAAGCATTGTGTTGTGCAGGGGCCGGATGTCTACTTGGGGGGGGGGGGGGGGAGTTCAATGCCTGTTGCACTTGGTGGGTCCATTCAAGGATGGTTTGCGGATGACTCTAGAGTTGTCGTCGGACGGTGTCCCATATGTGCTCGGTTGGAGACTGATCTAATGATCAAGCAGGCAAGGCATCATGTCGACATACTGTAGAGCATATTGGGGTACAACAACGGTAACTGGGCGAGAGTTATCCCGTTGGAAGACACCTCCTGGAATGCTGCTCATGAATGGGAGCACAACAGATCCAGACGCCAGACTGACGTACAAACTTGCAGTCAGGATGCCTGGGATAACGACGAGAGTGCTCCCGCTGTCAAACGAAATCGCACTTCACACCATAAAACCAGATGTAGGTCCAGCGTGTCTAGCATGCAGACAAGTTGGTTGCAGGCACTCAACTGGCCTCCTTCTACCCAGCAAAAGGCTATCATTGACACCGAGGCAGAAGCACGTATCATCGGAAAATATAACAGACGTCGATGCCGCTCTAGAATGAGCTCTCGCTTCATACCACAGAAGTCGCAAATGGCGGTGGTTTGGGGTCAGTGGAATGCACGTTACAGGCCGTCTAGCTCGGAGCTCGCAGTGAAGTAGCCGATTTGCAACAGTTCCTTGTGTCACTAAGGTACAAACTGCTGCTCAAATTGTGTCAGAGCCACAGGACGAACACGACGGTCTTCGACTCTGTAGTGCGACGTGGTCGTACGGAACTTGGTCTTGTTGCGACCGTACAATCTCGTTACCACCGCTGCCAGCAATCACGTACATTGGCTACATTTCTGCCAAATCTTTCTTCAGAATCGCAAAAGGAACATCCAGCTTCTTGCAGCTCTGCTACACGACCTCTTTCAACCTCAGTGAGGGGCTCGAAATAGCGTCTTTGTTGCTTTAAAGGCAGTCTTGATCCACATCAACTCACAACGTCCTAAATCGAAGTCCTCTATGCTTGCGGCCGTTGCAGCGTGTGTTTAAAGCAAACCAGATCTGCACCCTCATAGTGGCGCTACCAGCGGCACTCATCTGCGAAAGGATCTACACTGGAACAGATATCATCTATCAGATGTTGAAATGTTTGCCTATAGCTTTCGTATATGTCGCACAACTCCTTCTTAGTGCTGCGAATTTTTTTCCGTTCATGTATAATCTGTTTCAGTTCAGTATGCTTGATGTGAAAGGTACCGTCGGTTTGCGTCAGATATTTGAAAATAATCAAACATTTTGTCACCGAAAAACGTTTTACTGCCAGCATTTTAGGATAAAAGCCACAGAAAAAAATTATACGAATGCCAGTCACCTTTACCACTGTCAGGAGATGAATGGTCCTTTAATGAATGGGAAAGACGAAGCGGGAGTGGTATTTACGCATCATTTACCGCATTTGTCAGAATTGCTTTCTGGAATTTGTTGTTCACCTAAATCACGTTACTGTTCAAATCAAATGTTCAAATGTTCGTGAAATCTTATGGGACTTTACTGCTAAGGTCATCAGTCCCTAAGCTTACACACTAATTACGCTAAATTATCCTAAGAACAAACACACACACCCATGTCCGAGGAAGGACTCGAACCTCCGCCGGGACCAGCCGCACACATAACTGTTTCTGAATATTGTAGTAAACAGAATGAATGTAGTCACTCTATCTTGATCCCGTCTTTTCCTGATAGTGATGGCGATCCTAATTCAGCGGCGCCATCTATCCTGGTGGTAGGCATGTTATTTACTAGGGCTTAATTTCTTCATATCACTTTGGACATTTGTCAACCCGCTAGTATGAAACTTTCCTCTTCCTCTCGTATCTGTAGCTGTAGAAAAGCACTTTTTTCATGGCACGTCAAAATGTCTTCGTGTTGATTGTCAGAGTTTTTCACTTATCGAGACGGCTTTAAAATTGATTGGGCATTTTCTTTTAATGTTACTCCTCTAGTTCATCGTAGCATTTCCGTTGCATCGATTTCCTGTACGTGTGTCTGTTTTAATGCCCAGACTTGAGCAACATACTGCTGCGTCGGTCTAGCCATTTTCTACATTCTGGCTTTGATTTTTATGGGCGTTTTAACTTCGCACAACCCCCTAAAGTTAGCCGGCCGGAGTGGTCGATCGGATCTAGGCGGTTCAGTCTGGAACCGCGCGACCACTACGGTCGCAGGTTCGAATCCTGCCTCGCGCATAGATGTGTGTGATTTTCTTAGGTTAGTTAGGTTTGAGTAGTTCTAAGTTCTAGGGGACTGATGACCTCAGATGTTAAGTCCCACAGTGCTCAGAGCGATTTGAACACGCCACTTATTCCAACTAGAGGTTATTCTATTAGTTATGTCTGCTTCAATTGAACCGTTCTCTTCTTTCATAAATGATTCCAGTTGCTTAAAATTTTTTACTGTTGGAAGTGTGTCACTGAAGTGATTCCAGTTCATTTGCAACTATGAGAAATTAGTTGTTGGTAAAGCCCCTGTACAAAGCTGCAACACCCACACTGCGTGACACTGACCGGAAAACATTCTGGCCGAACCGTTTACTGTTGTGAGCTGTCAGGGTGGAATGAAGTAAATTCGCAGTTGCGTTGGCGGAGACAGGTAACCAGCTGTCCCTGTCCAACCTGTATCTCAGCCAGCAAATTCCTCAGGCGTTCAGTCAATGACAATGCAGTTCAGAGTGAGATGCATCGACTGGTGTCAGGCCAACATTCGAGATCGCTACCAAGTAGCGTTGCAAGCGGTGGAACCGTTGTTCGACAAACTGAAACCAGTTTCGTTTGAAGGCCAGATTCGACACGGAAGTACTATTGTTATTTCTCAGTGCTACTTTCATTTTTTCACCTCCTTTGCATCACTCTATAACATTAATTCACCAGTAATGCATACAGCTGTTGATATTTCTTTCACCTCCTTTGCACCACATAATAAAATTTATTCACCAGTACGCATTTAGCTGTTAATGAGAATATCAACACCACACGTCCGTAAACAATTTGGAAATTACTGTAGTGGATTACCGCGTATGGTAATAGTCGACACACGGAAGGTGAACGTAGGACAAAATGGTTTTGTTGTTCTGGAGTTTTCGAAAACCTAAAAGTCTTTAAGGTTTCCAAATTTGGATGTGAAAGAAGGGATTGGATATACGTGCTATCTTTCAGCAATTCTTGTTATCTTCACTCTTAACCGATACGGTTCCTGATGCGAATGACATCGAAACAAAAAGAAAAGATAAAAAGAACAATCTACGAGCCGTACTCATTGTCTCTAATGATGTCGAAGTTGAGTGCGGCAATGAAGTCATCTGGTCGCATATAGCAGATGTAGGTGAAACCAAATTAATTGTTGGATGTTTTTAATGACCACCCGATTCTGCTACGACTGTCTAGAGATATTCAAAGAAACTCTATGGTCAATATCTCGTAAATACCCGGATCACGCAATACTAGTTGGAGGCGACTTTAACCTGCCGAGTAATAGCCATGGATGTCAACGGACTCATTGCATGGGGTACAGACAGACAGTCGTGCAAAATACGTTTGAACAAGTTTCCTAAAAACTGTCTTGAGCAGCTAGCGCGGCAGCCCACACGCAATAGCAATACCTCAGACCTCGTAGCTACAAATAGGCCAGACCTTATCAACAATGCCAGTATAGAAAAGAGGATTAGCGTTCATGCTATCATTATAGAAACTGTGATTACGAAAGTTAATAAATCAGTCACGAAGGCCAGGAGAGTGTTTCTGCTAGACAGAGCAGATAAGTAGTTATTAACATGTTACTTAGACAGTGAATTGGCATCACTTAGTTCCAATAAGATGGGTGTAGAGGAACTGTGGGAAAAGTTTAAGCAGATTGTAAATCATGTCTGGAGAGTTATCTGCTTAGTAAGTGGATAAATGTTGGAAAAGACACACCATGGCTTAATAACGAAATTTGGCGAATGCTGAGGAAGCAAAGGTTAATAGAGATTCGTGCGTCGGTGAAACGTTCTACCTGCGAAACATGTAACTACCACCGTCACACCTTGTCAAAAGATCTGGGATATCCCGAGGAAATTCTCGTCCTACGCAAAGTCACTAATCGAATCTAAGGCTTTCATTCAGTTTCTTGTTGACTAGCCTGGTATGGCAGTTGAAGATAGCAAACCAAAGCCGAAGTTTTAAATTTCACGTTAAAGAAATCGTTCACCCAGGAGAATCGTACAAGCGTACCATTATTTGACCATCGGACAGAATGCAGTATGGACAACACGGCAATAAGCATACTTGGCGTAGAGAAGCAACTGAAGGATTTGAAAGCAAATAAATCGCCAGGTCCGGACGGAATAGCAGTTCGATTTTACAAATGGCTTTGGCCCCTTACCTAGCTTGCATCTATCTGAATCTCTCGCGCAGCACAAAGTCTCAAGTGACTGGAAAAAAGCGCAGTTGACTCCTGTATGTAATAAGGGCAAAGAACGGACTAGCAAATTTACTGACCAATGTCCCTAACTTCGGTTTGTTGCAGAATCCTTCAACATATTTTCAGTTCAAATATAATAAACTTTTCTTGAGACTGAGAAGCTTATGTCCACGAATCAGCATGATTTTAGAAAGAATCGCTAGTGCGAAACTCAGCTCGATCTTTTCTCACGCTTTATACGGCGAAGCATGGATGAAGGACAACAGGAAGATTCCATATTTCTAGATTTCTGGAAAGCATTTGACACAGTGTCCATTGCAGACTGTTAACAAAGGTACGAGCATATGGAATAGTTTCAAAGATGTATGAGTGGCTCGAAGACTTCTTAAGAAATAGAACCCAGTACGTTGCCCTTGACGACGAGTGTTCATCAGAGACAAGGCTATCGTCAGGAACACCCCACGTAAGTGTGATAGGACCGGGTGATGTTCCCTATGTACATAAATGATTTGGCGGACAATCTGTGGTTGTTTGGTCATGATACTATGGTGCACGGTAGGGTGTCGAAGTTGAGCGACTGTGGAAAGATACAAGACGACTGGTGTCGAAGTTGAGCGACTGTGGAAAGATACAAGACGACTTAGACAAAAATTCCCAGTTGGTATGACGAATGGCAGCTAACCGTGAAGGCGGGTAAATGTAAGTTAACGCAGATGAGTAAGAAGATCAAACCTGTAATGTTCGGATACAGTATTACTAGTGAATGCTTGACAAAGTTAAGTCATTTAAATATCTTGGCGTAACACTGCAAGGGATATGTGGTAGAACGAGCGTTTAAGAACTGTGGTAGGGAAGGCGAATGATCGTCTTCAATTTATTGGGAGAATTTTAGGAACGAGTGGTTCACCTGTAAAGGAGACCTCATATAGGACGCTGGTGCGACCTATTCTTGAGCGCTGCTCGAGTGTTTGGGATCAGTACCAGGTCGGACTGAAGGAAGACATCGACGCAATTAGAGGCGGGCTGCAAGATTTGTTACCGGTAGGTTCGAACAGTACGTAAGCGTTCGGCGATGCTTCTGGAACTGAAATGGGAATCCCTTGAGACAGGGCGACGTTCTTTTCGAGAAACAACGTTGATAAAATTTAGAGATCGGCATTAAAAGCTGAATATCTAACGATTCTACTGCCGCCAACATACACTCCTGGAAATGGAAAAAAGAACACATTGACACCGGTGTGTCAGACCCACCATACTTGCTCCGGACACTGCGAGAGGGCTGTACAAGCAATGATCACACGCACGGCACAGCGGACACACCAGGAACCGCGGTGTTGGCCGTTGAATGGCGCTAGCTGCGCAGCATTTGTGCACCGCCGCCGTCAGTGTCAGCCAGTTTGCCGTGGCATACGGAGCTCCATCGCACTCTTTAACACTGGTAGCTTGCCGCGACAGCGTGGACCTGAACCGTATGTGCAGTTGACGGACTTTGAGCGAGGGCGTATAGTGGGCATGCGGGAGGCCGGGTGGACGTACCGCCGAATTGCTCAACACGTGGGGTATCGGCGAGGACCATTCGCAACCGTCTGCATGAAGCTGGGCTACGGTCCCGCACACCGTTAGGCCGTCTTCCGCTCACGCCCCAACATCGTGCAGCCCGCCTCCAGTGGTGTCGCGACAGGCATGAATGGAGGGACGAATGGAGACGTGTCGTCTTCAGCGATGAGAGTCGCTTCTGCCTTGGTGGCAATGATGGTCGTATGCGTGTTTGGCGCCGTGCAGGTGAGCGCCACAATCAGGACTGCATACGACCGAGGCACACAGGGCCAACACCCGGCATCATGGTGTGGGGAGCGATCTCCTACACTGGCCGTACACCTCTGGTGATCGTCGAGGGGACACCGAATAGTGCACGGTACATCCAAACCGTCATCGAACCCATCGTTCTACCATTCCTAGACCGGCAAGGGAACTTTCTGTTCCAACAGGACAATGCACGTCCGCATGTATCCCGTGCCACCCAACGCGCTCTAGAAGGTGTAAGTCAACTACCCTGGCCAGCAAGATCTCCGGATCTGTCCCCCATTGAGCATGTTTGGGACTGGATGAAGCGTCGTCTCACGCGGTCTGCACGTCCAGCTCGAACGCTGGTCCAATTGAGGCGCCAGGTGGAAATGGCATGGCAAGCCGTTACACAGGACTACATCCAGCATCTCTACGATCGTCTCCATGGGAGAATAGCAGCCTGCATTGCTGCGAAAGGTGGATATACACTGTACTAGTGCCGACATTGTGCATGCTCTGTTGCCAGTGTCTATGTGCCTGTGGTTCTGTCAGTGTGATCATGTGATGTATCTGACCCCAGGAATGTGTCAATAAAGTTTCCCCTTCCTGGGACAATGAATTCACGGTGTTCTTATTTCAATTTCCAGGAGTGTACATTGCGCCTAGGGACCACGAAAATAAGATACAAGAAATTAGGTCTCATACATCTACATCAACACCTACATCCATACTCCGCAAGCCACCTGACAGTGTGTGTGGCGGAGGGTACCTTGAGTATCTCTATCGGTTCTCCCTTCTACTCCAGTCTCGTATTGTTCGTGGAAAGAAGGATTGTCGGTATGCCTCTGTGTGGGCTCTAATCTCTCTGATTTTATTCTCATGGTCTCTTCACGAGATATACGGAGGCGGAGCAATATACTCTTGACTCCTCGGTGAAGGTATGTTCTCGAAACTTCAACAAAAGCTCGTACCGAGCTACTGAGCGTCTCTCTTGCAGAGTCTTCCACTGGAGTTTATCTGTCATTTCCGTAACGCTTTCGCGATTACTAAATGATCCTGTAACGAAGCGCGCTGCTCTCCATTGGATCTCCTCAATCTCTTCTATCACTCCTATCTGGTACAGATCCAGCACTGGTGAGCAGTATTCAAGCAGTGGGCGAACAAGTGTACTGTAACCTACTTCCATTATTTTCGGACTGCGTTTCCTTAGGATTCTTCCAATTAATCTCAGTCTGGCATCTGCTTTACCGACGATTAATTTTATATGGCCATTCCATTTTAAATCACTCATAATGCCTACTCGCAGATAATTTATGCTTCCAGTTGCTCACCTGCTATATTGTAGTTAAATGATAAAGGATCTTTCTTTCTATGTATTCGTAGCACATTACAGTTGTCTACATTGAGATTCAATTGCCATTCCCTGCACCATGCGTCAATTTGCTGCAGATCCTTCTGCATCTCAGTACAATTTTCCATTGTTACAACCTCTCGATATACTACAGCATCATCCGCAAAAAGCCTCAGTGAACTTCCGATGGTATCCACAAGGTCATTTGTATATATTGTGAATAGCAACGGTCCTACGACACCTGAAATCACTTTTACTTCGGAAGACTTCTCTCCGTTGAGAATGACATGCTACGTTCTGTTATCTAGGAACTCTTCAATCCGATCACGCATCTGGCCTGATTGTCAATATGGTCTTACTTTGTTCATTAAACGACTATGGGGAACTGTATCAAACGCCTTGCGGAAGTCAAGAAACACGGCATCTCCCTGGGAACCCGTGTCTATGGCTCTCTGAGTCTCGTGGACGAATAGCGCGAGGTAGGTTTCACATGATCGTCTTTTTCAACACCCATACTGATCCCTACATATAGGTAGTCGTTTTTCTCTCTCTCTGTTTGCGAGTAGAACAAGAAGGGATATGACCAGCAGTGGCACAGGGTACCCTCCGCCACGTATCGTACGGTTGCTTGCAGATCCCAAAAGAGGCAAATGTACCTAGCGTTCCAACGGATCAACGATGAGAACAAGAGACCCCTATACTTAACATATATTTAGTCAACCCACATCCAGGGGTTTCAGTTCCTTCAAGAGCTTCTTGCCACCAAGCAGCCTTCCAAACGTTGTCGGCCAGTTTCAACCTCTGCAACAGACTCCGGAAATAGCTGCAACTTTTCATTTGTGAGCAGTGTTTCAGATGAAGAACCTACCAATGTGATTACTCAAGATGAGTCCACAACACATCTACAATTAAAACATAATTCTCCAGGAAGGTCGTCAGGTCAAAGTTTATTTATTGACATCTTCCCCAAACCTACGAGGGTGAAAAAAATAAACAAACAGCAAGGGAAAATTGGTTGTTACTGATCAATTTGTAAGGAAATTAAGGTCAAGGACATGAAACTGTGCATTATGTGTGCTAATTATGATGACGAGGTATGTGTGGGTTTGTTGAAAGAAGATCACGAAAATTTTTTTGTCCCATCTGTGCAAATTAATGTTTGATTTGTTTACTATAATTTGAAATTGATAATAATGTGAACTGACCTATCAAAATTAAAATTTTATTTTCTACCACAATTTAAAATTAATAATGTTATATTATAAAACTGAGCTCATTGCTCTTGTTGATAAATAAATTTTTTCATCAGATTTTCAATTCATGTGTAAATATATTCAGTTTCTGAAATAAAAAACAACTAAGCCACAAAGTATCCACATATTGGTATTGTGGCCCAAATGTAGACTTCTGGAAAACAGCAATTTTACCAAATGTAAAATTCGGACATACAATTACGATTACTTTTTTACAGATGGACAATGACTCAAATAACAAATGAGTACAGATTTTAAGAAATCTACCCACAATGGCGGCATTCAAATTCCTCAATCGTTAAGTGGGCCTTAACACCTTCAAGTACCTTACATAACGTTCATATTTCTCTGATGGCCCATCAGGTAACTGACAATACAATGAGACAGACACGACATCCATCTCTACGATGAACGCTGCGGCACCAGTAACTTGCCATGTGCTATCTAAAGTAGTTGGCATTGCATAAGGAGGCATTCACTTTTAGCGTCATTATGAGTTTGCGTGTGAAATTGCTTTTGAACGTTCAGGCAATTAGCATCAGAAGTAACCAACACAAAAGACCAGTAGAAGACAATCCCTATCTCTCTCTTTGTCTGTCTCTCGCTAAGAACTTGTCGAATCCATGTTACGCAGAATCGCACCTGTAAGTGTTCCAAATGTGGACCATCATACTATTGAGTAGGCAGTCATATTGATTTGTCTCACCAGTGTATGTTCTTCAGAATACGTCATAGGTTGCATCAGTGAGTAATTTCATAAGCAGTGTTGGGGCAGCTTTTGTTAGTGCTGAGGTAAAAGCTTTCTTAGAATCTATGAGATCCTGGCTAAGAAGTTTTTATACTCATTGATACGTATCATAATTTTTTCTAGACCTTACAAGTGATCCGTTCTTTTATACCAAAATCTAAATCCACTTTGTTACTTAACCTAGTTAAAAACTATGGTTTTTTCTATACTGTTGGTGATAATTTTAGTGACTACCACGTGAATTACGAGTGAAAGCCAATATATCATAGGTTTTTTATGTTTTGTCATTCTATTTTCTTGCAAAGTGGAATAATAGGAAAAGCATTAGGTGCATGGGGAATTGTCGTCCTCCAGAAACACTATGCAAATTATTTTGCATGTTAATTTTGTTTACTTTTCTTCTAGATATAATTTTTTTTGATACACCTATGTCTCTGGGCACCAATCGTTTAACCGTACCTCGAATGGGTTTATAAACCTTACCTTCTATTAATTCCAGTTATCATCACTCTCATTATTATCTATTTCATTGTTTCATTTCATGAACTGTACAAACATTTAAAGAAATATTGGAAGTATTTTACTTTTTTCTCTCTGGTTAATTATTGTGTTAATTACTTTGAGACCTGTCTTATTAACTGACTGAATGTGATGCCTATTGAAACATCAGTATGGTTTTTTCAGTCTTGAGCTGTGTAATTCGTCCTGGATGTATAGTGATATTTGGTCAAACTGGGATAATACGTTCCACCGAGCGAGGAACCCGCGTAATATATATATATCAGATTCAAGCTTATTAACTTTTTGTTTCAATGAGTATAACCGATCTCTGCAATTTGGTGCTTCACTTGTC
Source organism: Schistocerca gregaria (assembly GCF_023897955.1). Lineage (NCBI taxonomy): Eukaryota > Metazoa > Arthropoda > Insecta > Orthoptera > Acrididae > Schistocerca > Schistocerca gregaria. The sequence continues at coordinate 1,044,358,292 of NC_064920.1, read as the reverse complement.
GTCTCTTCTTAAATGACAAGACATTTTTTAGCAGACAGATATATTGCTTTCAATACCATATCATGCTAACTAAATGATGGCTGTTTATTATTTTTTAGTAGCTCATTAACGGATCAGACGGTAATATTTTTGCGAGAAGAATTAGCTGCACAAGCACCAATGTGGCCATCTCATTGAGATAATTATCATTTATATTTATTACGCAGAACCCGTATGTTTCATTTTTACGACGTCCAATCTATCAGCGCGTGTAGAGATTAGTGTACACATAATTTTGAAAATTCATGGTCGTAAAATTTTCAACCAAGCAATGTAATTCTAAAATAAGTATTTTGTGCTCACATTTTTATGACATAGAGCGAGAGAGAGAGAGAGAGAGAGAGAGAGAGAGAGAGAGAGAGAGAGAGAGAGAGAGAGAGAGAAAGAGAGAGAGAGACAGACAGACAGACAGACGGACAAAGAATCAAGAGTAGTTATGTTATTGAGAAAAGCTTAGTTTATGTTTTCTCTCTCACCGATGTAACGGTCGTTTTTATGTGATTTGAAACCACTATTCCCTACTGAATCAATCCGACATTGGACATTGTTTAAGCTAAAAAAAATTTGGAATTCCTTCTTTACACATATCGCATACACTGTTTGACAGTTGCTAAAGAACACAGACATTAACAGGAATAATCATAGGCAACGACGGACGACATAAAACATAATACATACGTAATAGAGCTTGAGTCGTAGATTTATATGGAAAAATGTTTAAGTAGGCTGTTCAGATTTTTATGTTGGTAACGCCACGTAGCGCTCTGTATGAAAATCACTGACTGTGCTGTGTGCAGTCTGTGGCTGACTCATTTTTGGAATATTCGTTTGTGTAGTGTTGAGCAGTTAGATGTGAACAGCGCGTAACGTTGTGCAGATGGATGTGAGCCGCCAGTATTGATGGATGTGGGGAAAGAGATGCCAGAGTTTTGAGAGCGGACGATCTGGACGTGTGTCCGTCAGAAAAAGGAATTTTGTAAGACTGGATGGCATGAACGGATATATATATTATGACTTCCGAACACTATTAAGGTAAATACATTGTTTGTTCTGTATCAAAATCTTTCATTTGCTAACTATGCCTATCAGTATTTAGTTCCTTCAGTAGTTAGAATCTTTTATTTGGCTGGCAGTATTGGCGCTCGCTGTATTGCAGTAGTTCGAGTAACGAAGATTTTTCTGAGGTAAGTGATTCATGAAAGGTAAACGTTATTGTTAGCCAGGGACATTCTTTTGTGGGGATTATTGAAAGTCAGATTGCGTTGTGCTAAAAATATTGTGTGTCAGTTTAGTGATGACCAGAATAAATAAAGAGAGAAATGTCTGAGTACGTTCAGTTTTGCTGAGCTGTTTGAAAATCAAATAACGTAAGAGGTTTACTAGCACAGTCATTCATAATTTTTCTAACGGGGCGTTACAAATGTTACGGATTTCACCACATAGGAAAGCAGGATGACAGACTCCCAACTTAAAGGTTGGTATCGGACTCTCAGTAACGAATATGACATCATCGGGCACTAATGCACATATTGCACCTGTTATTCATGCTGTCTATCACAGCGTTCCTAGGGGAAGGGGGAGGGGATTTGTCCAAATCCTCTCGCAAGGCGGTTTTTATTTATGGGAAGGGGCGTTAAACGCATCTGCAAGAGCAGCCCAGGCATGCTCTATAGGGTATACATCGAGCGGGTATGCAGGCCACTCCACACTCCAACATTTTTGCTTTCCAATGAATCCGACACCGCAGTGGTCCTGTGTGGGCAGGCTTTGTCGTCCATCAGCAGAAAATCAAGTCCTGCCGCACCCATTAATGGAGAGACATGATCCAGAATAATCTCCCTGTATTACCGCTGTGCTGTAACGGTAGCTCGCGCAAAGATATGCAGCGGTGTTTGCATATTTTCGCATAGCATTTACACCTTTAGCGGCCGTTTTTAACCGTGAGACAACACGTTTTGACTCATACTCATTACAGTTGCCACAGCAGTAACAGTAATTTGTCAAATGATGTCTTGCAGTACCACACGGAATGTCGCGCTCGTCGGTTCCACAACCACCTTCGTCAAACGCAGTACTGCGTGAACTGTTTTGAATGCACACAAAACGTTCATACCCAGCCTTCACCGTAGTTAACACATCCTGCCCTCTACATTTCATTTTACTGTCGTTGCTCTGGTGTTTCGTAGCAATTGTCGGTTGTTCCGTAGCAACTGACAATTGTTGCTTAGCAACTGTTAGCTGTTCCCTAGCAATTGTCAAGCAATGCACAGTAACTATCGATCAATATTCCGTAAGCCACTTTACGGTGTATTGCGAAGGTTGATACTGGTAACGCTCCCCCCCCCCCCCCCCCCGCCCCCCTCCTACCCCTCCGCTTGTCGGTAAATCCCCAGTAGAGCTGCACTTTCTCAGATTTTACCGTGGTCATTTCCAGGAACCAAGGGGGAGGAATTAGTACGCTTCCCGAACACTCCTGGAACGTCCGCTCTCGGAATTTCAAAGATAAAGCTCAACGCCTCTCTTGTAGGGTATGCCGCTGGAGTTTGTTGCGCATTTACGTAAACTTCTTAGACCTTCTAAACAATACCATTACGAAATGCACCGCTCTTCTTTATCTCTTCTATTAATCCAACCTGTTAAAGGTCACAGACTGAAACGCACAATATTCAAGAATGGGTCGAACAAGAGTTTTATAGCCACTTCCCTGGAGAAAGATTTGAATTTCCTTAAGATTCTTTCATTGAATCTCAGCATGAAACCTGGTTTCCTTGTTGTTGTTGTTGTCCTCTGTCCGAAGACTGGTTTGATGCAGCCCTCTGTGATACTCAACCCTGTGCAAACCTATTCATCTCCGAATAACTTCTGCAACTTACATCCTTCTGAATGTCTCCATCTCTTGGTCTTCTTCTACTAATTTCACCCTCACACTTCCATCCAACACTAAGTTTGTGATCCCTTGATGTCTTAGAATATGTTCTACCAACCGGTCCCTTCTTCTACATAGGTTGTACCACAATATTTACCCAATCCTGTTCAGCATCTCCTCATTAGTTATGTGATCTACCCATCCAATCTTCAGTGTTGTTTTGAACCACCACACTTCAAAAGCTTGTTTCCTTTTCTTATCTAGACTGTCTATCATCCATGTTTCACTTCCAAACGTGGCTACACTCCACAGAAATACTTTCAGAAAAGACTCCCTAACACTTAAATCTATAATCGATACTAAAGAATTTCTCTTTTTCAGAAACGCTTATCTTGCCATTGGCGGTCTACATTTTATATCCTGTCTACTTTGGCCATCATCTGTAATTTTACTGACCCAAATAGCAAAACTCATCTACTACTTTAAGTGTCTCGTTTCCTCAGCTTCACCTAATTTAATTCGACTACATTTCATTCTCCTTGGTCCGCTTTTGTTGAGGTTCATCTTATCTCCACCTTTAAAGACATTGTCCATTCCGTTCAACTGCTCTTCCAAGTCCTTTGCTTTCGTTGACAGAATTATAATGTCATCGCCAAACCACAATGTTTCTCTGGTTTCCTTTCCTGCATTCTCAATGTACAGATTGAATAACATCGAGGATAGGCTACAACCCTGTCTCACTCCCTTCTCAATATCTGCTTATAACTGCCATCTGGTTTCTGTTCAAGTTGTAAATAAGTTTTCAGTCGCTGTATTTTATCCCTGATACCTTTAGAATTTGAAAGTATCCCAGTCAGCACTGTCAAAATCTTTCTCTAAATCTACAAATGCCATAAACGTAGGTTTACATTTTCGGAACTTATCTTCTAAGATAAGTCCCAGGGTCAGTATTGCCTCGCGTGTTCCTACATTTTTCCGAAATCCAAAATGATCTTCCTAGAGGTCGTCTTCTACAAGTTTTATCATTTTTTTGTATAGCATTCGTGTTAGCAATTTGCATCCATGACTTATTAAACTGATACTTGGTTTATATTTACACCTGTCAGCGCCAGCTTTCTTTGGAATTGGAATAATTATATTCTTCCTGAAGTCTGAGGCTATGTCGCCTGTCTCATACATCTTGCACTCCAGGTGGAAGAGTTTTGTCTTGGTTGGGTCTCCCAAGGCTATCAGTAGATCTAACAGAATGTCGGCTACTCCCAGGGCCTTCTTTCAACTTAGGTCTTTCAATGCTCTGTCAAATTCTTCTCCCAGTATCATGCCTCCCATCTCATCTTCATCTACGTCCTCTTTCATTTCTATAATATTGCCTACAAATTCCACTCCCTTGTATAGAGCTTCTACACACTGCTTCCACCTTTCAGCTTTCCCCAAAACTGGTTTTCCGTCTGAGCTCTTGATATTCAAATAACAGCTTCTCTTTTCTCCAAAGGCATCTTTAATTTTACTGTAGGCAGTATCTGTCTTTCCCCTACTGATACATGCTTCTAAATCCTTACGTTTGTCCTCTTACATTTGTCCTGCTTAGACATTTTGTGCGTCTTGTCAGTCTCTTTGACTTTGTATCCCCTTTCACCTGCTTAATTTAATACATTTCTGTGTTTTTTCCTTTCATAAATTTATTTCAATAAATCCTGAGTACATAATAATTTCTAATAGGCCTTGTCGTTTTAGCTATTTGATCCTGAGCTATATTAACTATTTCATCTCTCAAAGCTACTCATTCGTCTTCCTCTGTATTCTTTTCCTCTGTTCTAGTAAATTGTTTCCTAACGCTCCCACTGAAACTCTGAGAAACGTCTGCTTGTTTCAATTTATCCAGGCCCCATTTCCTTAATTTCCTACCTTTTTGCAATTTCTTTAATTTTAATCTACAGTTCATAACCACTAAATTGTGTTCAGAGTCCATATCTGCCCCTGGAAATGTCTTACAATGAAATAATATAATCAGTCGCAAACATTCCAGTGTCTCATAGTCTCTTCCACATATGTAACTTTCTTTCATGATCCCTAAACCAGGTGTTAGCAATGATTAAATTATGCTCTTTGCAAAATTCTACTGCATGGTTTCCTTTTTCATTCCTTCCCCTAGTACATATTCCCCTACTACTTTTGCTTCTCTTCCTTTTCCTGCTGTCGAATTCCAGTCCCTCATGACTATTAAATTTACGACTTCCACATTGCTGGCAACGGGTTACACACAATTCTGGTGACTATTCTGAAGGTCAGTAAAACTTTGAAACACGTGTCTACTTTGTACGAGCTGTAAATAAATAGTTGCCACTGTTATGCCGGAGCCAAGGTAGCCCCTGATGGCCGGCAACCCAAATTACACCACAGAGTACGAGGTTGCCTATGTTCAAGGCGTACCAAAAGCAACATGGTAAACACCGGATATTTACATACAAGATAATGGAAACAGATATTCCGAATACTAATTCCTGCACGGGGAGCTCGAGCCATGGTCTGCAGGAAGTATCACTAGGTCAAAACCTGATTGGCTGGAGACAGTTATTTAGGGCCAAATCCATCCCCGAAGTTAAGTTCACTCCAGCTGCCGACCTCGTGTACTTCGATGACTCAAGATTACGTCTTCGTCTCAAATTGGACTTTTACTAGTGTGTATATGTTACCTCGAATCTTGATGGAAAATTAGAAGTGAACTTTTGTTTGCCTGAATTAGGAGACTTTTACTGGCATCTTTATTGTTACCTTTCGTTTGTTATTCAGTCATCAACCTTGTGAACCTACATCAATAAAAGCTGTGTTTGTGCAAATTTGCGAACTGTCAGCCACAACACCCACTATTAAAGTTCCAACCCTCGTATATTGGAAGCTGGTTCATGCTTAGGACACTTGTATAATGTAAAAGATGTACGGAAGTCCTTCCGCAGCGGAAGTGGCTTGGCGCCATGTAAAAGGTGGTTTTGGTGGTCGAACTTGGTGGCTCCTTGGTGGGAACGGTAAGAAGTCAGTGGCTAGCCGTTGCACGGTACACATCAAGGGTGCCAAGGCAGGCATTTGGAAGTCGTTTTCCAAGGAATTTTGCCTCGGATGTGGATTTGGCTGTTACATGGTACTCTCGGCAATAAGTAATGGCTCTAACACGTTAAAAATCCATCGTCAAGAAGAAAATTCTAAAGAGCAGTCAAACATCAAGAGCCGTGAGTACATTTAGCCACCATTGCCATTGTCATTCGCCATTGCTCCGTCAATTTCATGCATATAGATATGTATCAGACCATGGACCAGTTAAATTGTGTGTTTTCAATAATAATCCAAGTGCTATAGACTTGTGTTTAGAACCTTATCTTTTATCCTAATTATGAACCTACGCAGGATCCCCTCCTAGGTGTTCAGGAAGACAAGTATCCTGTTTTAAACAAACTAGTAATTTTTCTGTGTGTTAAATGTGCTAAACTCCAGTGCCAGGCAGTGTAAATGTTGTTGTCTGAAATACCTGCTTCACAGGTGTTGAAAACTTCACTTAATAAGTTTAAACTTCTTTGAAACATAATTTACTCATGATTGCTATCATGAACGATTTTTTAGGTTAATCGAGCTCAGTGTTGAGTAATTTGCTTTCAAGGATGAAAACATACACTATTCCAAGTGAGGCTAGGAACTGAATTTGGCTGAATTGAATTTTGTTACTGAAGTAATCAAAGATTTTGGCTAGTGTGACAGTATCAGTTTATGGGTCACCACCATGTTCTGCTCATATGAGAAAGATAATTGGAATATTATTGCTACTAAAGGAATCTGATACATTTTTATAAATGGGAATATAAACAGTGTAATTGCAGTATTATTTAATTTCATTTGTGTTATTTATATGTCAGTCAAGTCAGAAGCCCTTCCATGTCCACCTTTAGCTCGGTGCTTCCTGCAGTAACATCTCAGTACTGAGTCAAGTAATGATCGAGATTGTAACTGTTATTATTGTGAGCTGGGTATAATCTTCCTTTCTATGATCACTGGTTTGTGCATTAATGGTAACTACTGCTACCCACGAGTTACGTCGCCCTGTATTCGTGTGTATCCAGTTTGCTATTCAAGGGAATCTTAATTGAAGTCATTTCAACAACTAATATTCAATTTTCTTAAACATAATATTTCAAATTAATGTGCCTGATTAGGGTGGCGACCGTTTATTGTTTAATTCGTATGAACTTTTCTATTTTCATTATCCCCTAAGTAAAGCCTGTATAGTTTTTATAAATAGAAACCCCCATTTTTTTGTTACATATTCGTGTAGTACGTAAAGAAATATGAATGTTTTAGTTGGACCACTTTTTTCGCTTTGTGATAGATGGCGCTGTAATAGTCACAAACATATGGCTCACAATTTTAGACGAACAGTTGGTAACAGGTAGGTTTTTTAAATTAAAATACAGAACGTAGGTACGTTTGAACATTTTATTTCGGCTGTTCCAATGTGATACATGTACCTTTGTGAACTTATCATTTCTGTGAACTTTGTGAACTTATCATTTCTGAGAACGCATGCTGTTACAGCGTGATTACCTGTAAATACCACATTAATGCAATAAATGCTCAAAATAATGGCCGTCAACCTCAATGCATTTGGCAATACGTGTAACGACATTCCTCTCAACAGCGAGTAGTTCGCCTTCCGTAATGTTGGCACATGCATTGACAATGCGCTGACGCATGTCGTCAGGCGTAGTCGGTGGATGACGATGGCAAATATCCTTCATCTTTCCCCACAGAAAGAAATCCGGGGACGTCAGATCCGGTGAACGTGCGGGCCATGGTATGGTGCTTCGACGACCAATCCACCTGTCATGGAATATGCTATTCAATACCGCTTCAACCGCACGCGAGCTATGTCCCGGACATCCATCATGTTGAAAGTACATCGCCATTCTGCCATGCATTGAAACATCTTGTAGTAACATCGGTGGCACACTTCGTAGGAAATCAGCATACACTGCACCATTTAGACTGCCATCGATAAAACGGGGGCAAATGTCCTTCCTCCCATAATGCCGCACCATACATTAACCCGCCAAGGTCGTCGCTGATGTTCCACATGTCGCAGCCATCGCGGATTTTCTGTTGCCCAATAGTGTATATTATGCCGGCTTACGTTCCCACTATTGGTGAATGACGCTTCGTCGCTAAATAGAACGCGTGCAAAACATCTGTCATAGTCCCGTAATTTCTCTTGTGCCCAGTGGCAGAACTGTACACGACGTTCAAAGTCGTCGCCATGCAATTCTTGGTGCATAGAAATATGGTACGGGTGCAATCGATGTTAATGTAGCATTCTGAACAGCGACGTTTTGAGATTCGCGATTCCCGATTCCCGATTCTCGCTCAGCCGGCCGGAGTGGCCGTGCGGTTCTAGGCGCTACAGTCCGGAACTGCAGGACCACTATGGTCGCAGGTTCGAATCCTGCCTCGGGCATGGATGTGTGTGCTGTCCTTAGGTTAGTTAGGTTTAAGTAGTTCTAAGTTCTAGGGGACTGATGACCTCAGAAGTTAAGTCCCATAGTACTCAGAGCCATTTGAACCATTTGAACGATTCTCGCTCAATGTGTCTGCTACTGATGTGCGGATAAGCCACGACAGCAGCTAAAACACCTACTTGGGCATCATCATTTATTGCTGGTCGTGGTTGCCGTTTCACATGTGGCTGAACACTCCCTGTTTCGTTAAATGAAGTAGCTATCCGGCGAACGGATACCGAGCAGCATACATAGCACACGCCCGTTGGGCATTGTGATGAGAATAGCCATACAGCAACACGATGTCGAACTTTTCCGCAATTGGTAAATGGTCCATTTGAACACGGGTAATGTATCACGAATCGAATACCGTCCACACTGGCGGAATCCTATGTGATACCACGTACTTATACGTTTTTGACTACTACAGCGCGATCTATCACAAAGCGAAAAAAGTGGTCCAACTAAAACATTCGTATTTCTTTACATACTGCACGAATATGTAATGAAAATTAGGGGTTCCTCTTTAAAGAAACGCGGGTGATATCCGTTTGACCTATGGCAGCGCCATCTAGCGGGCCAACCATAGCGCCACCTAGTTTCCCGTTTCAAGCTAGACGAGTTTCGTTTTTTGTAGTTTTTTCGTTTGATACTTATTTCGTGAGATATTTGGCCCGGTCACTATCAATGGACCACCCTGTATACAGAGTGTAATGTGCAGATATTTCTATTGGTGACTGAAGGCGTTGTATTGATCAACACTGCAGCAGTATTTATGTCAATTGCAAGACTAATAATTATAGTAGTTACAAGTTGTATGTTTTCAGATTGGGTAGTATCTAAAGTGCATGTGGCACGCTCAAGCCGAACACACGCTCGCAAAACTGATAGTTTATACTACCAGGTGTCGTTCCTGTCGCAGCGTTGGTACGATCATGCATAAAACATCAGGTCATAACGTTTGTGACGTGACTGAGGCAGAGAAAAAACAGTCAGTACTCTGATGTGTGTGTCTGGTAAAGTAGCACGATAAAAATATCCGCATTTATACCCGATATACCCTGGATATCATGTCCCTGTCATCGTGTGGTTCAGCATCCCGCCTGCTCTCCTAGAAGGCACAGGGGTGTATTTATGGCGGCAGGCCGCGTGTGACGTGGGGTAATAGAGACGTCAGCGGGCAGCGCGCACTCGGCGCTGCCGGCGGCGGCCTGCGGTTGGCTGGCTCACGGACCTCGGCTTTCGCGTCACGCGGACGGCCGTGCACGGAATGCCCGGCCGTCCACATGTCAATATACGGAGTCCAGGCAGCCGCCGGCGACGTCGCCGCGGCATGCAGACGCTGCTGCTCCTGGCGCCGGACCGTACCACAGGCAAACCCCGCCTCATCTCCTGACGGGCATAGGTAGGCCGGCGTTCGCTGTCGGCTGCGAAAGGCGGGTATTTGTCCTGAGCTAGCGAGATTTTCAGAAATCGACCGCGAGTTTGCTTCAGCATCTACATCTCTACATGTACATCTACATCTACATGATTACTCTGCAATTCACGTGTAAGTGCTTGGCAGAGGGTTCATCGAACCACAATCATACTATCTACCTACCATTCCACTCCCGAACAGCGCGCGGGAAAAACGAACACCTAAACCTTTCTGTTCGAGCTCTGATTTCTCTTATTTTATTTTGATGATCATTCCTACCTATGTAGGTTGGGCTCAACAAAATATTTTCGCATTCGGAAGAGAAAGTTGGTAACTGAAATTTCGTAAATAGATCTCGCCGCGACGAAAAACTTCTTTGCTTTAATGGCTTCCATCCCAATTCGCGTATCATATCTGCCACACTCTCTCCCTTATTACGTGATAATACAAAAGGAGCTGCCCTTTTTTGCACCCTTTCGATATCCTCCGTCAATCCCACATGGTAAGGATCCCAAACCGCGCAGCAATATTCTAACACAGGACGAACGAGTGCAAAGTAAGCTGTCTCTTTCGTGGACTTGTTGCATCTTCTAAGTGTCCACGCAATGAAACGCAACCTTTGGCTCGCTTTCCCCACAATATTATCTGTGTGGTCTTTCCAACTGAAGTTGTTCGTAATTTTTACACACAGGTACTTAGTTGAATTGGTAGCCTTGAGAATTGTACTATTTATCGAGTAATTGAATTCCAACGGATTTCTTTTGGAGCTCATGTGGATCACCTCACACTTTTCGTTATTTAGCGTCAACTGCCACCTGCCACACCATACAGCAATCTTTTCTAAATCGCTTTGCAACTGATACTGGTCTTCGGATGACCTTACTAGACGGTAAATTACAGTATCATCTGCGAACAACCTAAGAGAACTGCTCAGATTGTCACCCAGGTCATTTATATAGATCAGGAACAGCAGAGGTCCCAGGACGCTTCCCTGGGGAACACATGATATCACTTCAGTTTTACTCGATGATTTGCCGTCTATTACTACGAACTGCGACCTTCCTGACAGGAAATCACGAATCCAGTGGCACAACTGAGACGATACCCCATAGGTCCGCAGCTTGGTTAGAAGTCGCTTGTGAGGAACGGTGTCAAAAGCTTTCCGCAAATCTAGAAATACGGAATCAACTTGAGATCCCCTGTCGATAGCGGCCATTACTTCGTGCGAATAAAGAGCTAGTTGCATTGCACAAGAACGATGTTTTCTGAAACCATGCTGATTACGTATCAATAGATGGTTCCCTTCGAGGTTATTCATAATGTTTGAATACAGTATATGCTCCAAAACCGTACTGCAACCCGACGTCAATGATATAGGTCTGTAGTTCGATGGATTACTCCTACTAACCTTCTTAAACACTGGTGCGACCTGCTCAATTTTCCAATCTGTATGTACAGATCTATCGGTGAGCGAGCGGTTGTATATGATTGGCAAGTAGGGAACCATTGCATCAGCGTAATCTGAAAGGATCCTAATCGGTATACAATCTGGACCTGAAGAGTTGCCCGTATCAAGCGATTTGAGTTGCTTCGAAACCCCTAAGGTGATTAATCTGTTTAAAAAAGGAATTTGTCACACCACATTTTAACGGCCTGCTCCTATAGCGTAGCGTGCGGCACCTTGCTTGCGAGGCAGGAAGGAAAGCCAGACACAGGTCGAATAAACGGCTGTGGGCTAGTACACAGAATGCCGTGAGTCACCCGGATTCCCACGGTAGTTTGCCGGCCGGAGTGGCCGTGCGGTTCTAGGCGCTACAATCTGGAGCTGAGTGACCGGTACGGTAGCAGGTTCGAATCCTCCCTCGGACATGGATGTGTTTGATGTCCTTAGGTTAGTTAGGTTTAATTAGTTCTAAGTTCTAGGCGACTGATGACCTCAGAAGTTAAGTCACATAGTGCTCAGAGCCATTTTGAACCACGGTAGTTTAAACAAGTACTGGGCAGGGCAATGCACTCCACCTCAGAGAATGCGATACACAAAACGAGGTTTACACGATTCACAGACAGATGACGCGCAAGACATCCCTCCGTTACACGGACCGTGCATCTGAGTGTTGAGCGTGCTGAGTTTCTGACGTCATAGCGTGGAATAGCACGTTGAGGAGTCTTTCCGAACGTGCAGAACAATATCTGGCATGTCAGATATTCTGAGCGTGCGTCTGAGCGTTGACCAATGAGATGGCACAACGCCACCTGTCATACGCACCCCGTCTCCCTTCAGTACGGAGTTGCGAGGCGCCATATTGACATTTATTTCAAGCCTATATGTATATATGCCGTTTCTGAGCATCAGCAAATTGAGAATCACTGGAAAACCCGTCGTTAGTTGTGTTATTCGTTCCAATAAAATAATGAGAAACATCATATTCGTAGCAACAGAATTATTTTAACTTACATGTTATGAGAGTAGGCTATTTGAAGGCAGCGACACACTGAAGATCCACCCAAAACTCATTGTTCTTGGTACAATTTGTTATAGTTAAATTTCAATTAGTAACATAATTATCTACGATTAACGTTTTTAGCAAGGGGTAACACAATGTGAGTAACAATAAGGAACGTGTTGTTGGTTTAGCGCTGGCACGGTAACTCAGCGTGTTCGGCCAGAGGATGCCAGCACGGTAGCTCAGCGTGTTCGGTCAGAGGGTTGTGTGCTCTCTGCAATAAAAAAACTGAGTCAAGGAACCACCCAGACAAGCGCAACGAACTAAAACAAAAAAGCGTAATCAGTAGCGTGTCTGTTAAGTAATTAGTTGTTGTTGGGACGGTGGTTCGCATCTTAAGACTTCCAAATTTTTTTTCCTAACATTCCCGTTTTTATTAGGTTCTGATACTCTATTATTTGTTTAATATAAATATATGTCATAATATTTGATGTTATGAAAATATAAACTCACCTTTTTTTGAGGGGTGACTTCGTTGGATTGACTTAATCTACACGACAGCGTGCGCTACTTGTATAAAGATATTTTGCTCCTTTTTCTTTTACGCTTCGTAATTCACATGTTGCAAAGATTCTGCTACTGGGTAGGAACAGTGATCAAGTAATACTGACCCTGGGGTTTTACTAAAATCTGTGAATGATGAAATAATGTTTATCTTATGTGGAGAAGTATTCCAAATTTGTACCGCACTGTTTGTAATGGAACTTTTTTAAGCCTGTGTCCTTGTTGCTTGGACATGGTACTTTCCTTTTCGTGGACGATGAAGGAAATGTACATTTTAATAGAGCTAACGTTGGAATTAAACACGCGCCTGTTGAGTAAACAGTGTGATTTACGAACTAGAAACTGGAGTGCGTTGCGATCACGTATACCACGTTGGTGCGCACTTACCGTATGCACAAGTTGCATCGTTTCTCAGCGTTCAGCACCAAGTTGAACTTGGCACGCTCAACGTTGACGTTCGACAGCACGGTCGGTGTGCCGACGGCTTTAGTTTACTTTTGACCGATTGTGGCTTCAGGAATAGCGTCCAGCCACAAAGTAAATTCTTTATCCAGGAACACAAAACTGGAACACAGTGAAACATTGGTCAGACCAGAAATACTACGAGGGCTACTCCGAAAGCAAGCTCCAATCGGGCGCGACATGTAAAAGACAGTGAAAATCCGATTAAGCTTTGCACATATATGTTGGGCAGTCTCTCTAGTATGCCTGTAGATGGCGTCACATCGCTCTTTTCTGTACTCAGCGCACAGTGACCACGTAAAGGTGCCTAGAAAACAGTGTCTCCCGCCACGTATGAGGGCCTGATGAGAGACTTTGCCTGATGTCACGCAACCCACATAACGTAATTGTCATTTGTGTCCTTGTTTATATCAATTGTCGGCCGCGCTCTGCAGTAACAATGAAGATGCGATGAGAAGTGTTGGATAACCCTCTATATAGCCCGTAATTGGTTCCCCCTGTCATCTTTGCTCACACGATTCGCGGGCTATAAAGACAATATTTCGGCATAGACAACTAAATGTTCGGATACAGCATCAGTAGTGTCCTCTTTGACACAGTCACGTCGTTTGAATATCTGAGCGTGATACCGCGAAGCGATATGAAATGGAATAAGTTGTGAGGATTGTGGTAGGCAAGGCGAGTGATCGACTTCAGTTTATTTGTAGAATTTTAAGAGAGTGTGGTTTATATGTAAAGTCGACTGCATTAGGACGCTAGTGCGACCAATACTCGAATACTGCTCCAGTGCTTGGGATCGGCACCAGGTCGGATTTAAATAAGACATCGAAGGAGCTGCTAGACTTTTTATCGGCAGGTTCGATCAGCATGCAAATGTTACAGATATGCATTGCAGCTCAAGTGGGAATCCCTGAAGGGAAGAACACATTCATTTCGAAGAACGCTACTGAAAAAGTATAGAGAACTGGCATTTGAAGCTGACTGCAGAACGATCCAACGCAGCACACATTTCGCATAGGGACCATGAAGATAAGATACTAGAAATTAGGAATCATTCGGAGGCGTATAGACAGTCGTTTTTCTCTCGCTCTATCTGCGAGTGGAACAGCAAAGGAAAGGACTAGTTGCGATAAAGCGTACCCACCCCCACGCACCATAAGGCAGCTTGCGGAATGTGTATGTAGATGTTGATGTATCTGTAAACCAACCTAAAGAACTGGCGGAAAGCACAGGCGGCTACCTTCTATGACAAGGGTATTGGGAAGTCGGTACAACTCTACGACAAATGTCTAAGTCAGAGCGGCAACTATGAAGAGAAGTAGCCGGAAGGTGCAGCTAAATGTTGCAAAGAAAATATTTTTAGTTTTTACAGTGCTTTTCCTTTGGTGACCCTTCGTACGTGCAGTAGAAACTCTTAAACTGACTACGAAAGGACAACTCGAAAGATTAGGAAAAAGTGGAAGAAAGAATAGCAAGTAAACACAAAAGCAATAGTGAATCAGACCACAGATTAAGATATACTTCCGAAGTAGAAGGTAACACATGTTAACTAAAAAATGAGATTGAAATTCTGTGGACGCATGCCCTGGGCCGCTGTGGCCGAGCGATTCTAGGCGCTACAGTCTGGAACCGCGCTGCTGCTACGGTCGCAGGTTCGAATCTTGCCTCGGGCATGGATATATGTGCTGTCCTTAGGTTAGTTAGGTTTAAGTAGTTCTAAGTCTATGGGACTGATGACCTCACATGTTAAGCCCCATACTGCTTAGAGCCATTTGAACTATTTTTGAATAATTTCAGGATAAGTAAACAAAGAATTTGAAGCCATTTTGACTGGCTTTGCAGAATTGCTGCGATTAACCTGGTTAGGCTGTACCTTGAGTAGTGGTAGCGAGTGATTGACAGTGCCACACGTCGCTGACTCGTCGACAAACACCACCCGTGTTCAAAACCATCTTCTACGAACTGCGTTTTTTATATCAGTGGTCCACAGTAGCTTTTTCCAGGACGAAACGCAGCTTGTTGAGATATTAGCAGGGAGTGAACCACAGATAGGAAGCGATTTAAGATCATTCTTACCAGCAGTTTGTATTTGTGAGAGTGATGAAACTGGTTTACATTCTTTGGATTGTTCCCTTTTCCCTTCTTTACCAGGTTTCAGCAAAGCAAGATCTAACAACAGAAAATATTTTACAGATTACTGGTCTATGCTCCGAGTACGGTATTAGGGACCAACAGAGTTTACACATTATTCGCCAATACTGTTGCTACTAAATATGAGGTCAGGATTATAACCGCGCTTCCACCTGCCGCTGTTGAATGATGCTGGTAATTTTGCATCGTGGATCAAATGCAGTTAATTTAGTTCTCCCCATTCTTGTACTGCCGCTCATCCAAATCTTCATGATTCAGCTCTCAATCGGTTCTATGCGATCTGCAATGCCTTCAAAAGTACACACGAGATTTTCATATCCTCTCTCTCTCGCTGCATGCAGAATATTCCTACAGAAAAAAATGAACAGGAGATTTTTGTACCAAATTTAAGGTAGTTAAATTTTGTACTGGGATACGTTTTCGCTGAAGGCAATCTTTTTCGAGTTATTCAGGAAAAATGTACAAAAGTGCCCTCGTTTTTCTTTAGTAACTCGAAAACTGCACCCTACAGCGAAAACATATCCCAATAAAAAAATTAACTACATTAAATTTCATACAACAAAGCCCTGTTTAATTTTCTGTTGAACTAATAGTTTGTGTGTAGCAAGCAAGAGAATACAAAAATATCACACATGGTTTTTGAACGTATTGTTATGTTGCACAAAACACATAGGCACATATATATATATATATATATATATATATATATATATATATATATATATATATATATATATTTTGTAATTCAGTTAAGACATATGGATCAGAGTGCCTAACATTGAAAAAAAAGGCCAATTAAGAGAACTAGAAAAAAGAGAGAGAAAAATACTAAGGAAAAAATCTAGGTCCTAGGAAAACAACGAAAATAGGTGTATTAAAGGGATAAATAAATATTTATACAAAAATACAGAAAAGATCACAGATATAATGAGGAAGAGACGGCTAAAATTTTATGAACATTTAAAAAGAATGGAAGAAACATGAATTACGAAGAAAATTTTTAATCTACGTTAGTAAGCTGAAAAAAACTGTAGGACAGATAGAAGCAGTAAAGAAAGATTGAAACACAGTAGGCGTTACAGAAGAAATATTATGTGACAGGAAGCACTTCATGCTACTGATATAAAACGCAAACTATGAAGAAGATGAGCCAAAACCTCGACCCAAGAGGGTGTGGACAGATGAGCAAAGACGAGCAGTTGGAGAGAAAATGAAGAAGTACTGGTAAGAAAGGAATAAAAATAAACACCATAAGTCTGGAGTCCATAGCTCAAAAATGGTTCAAATGGCTCTAAGCACTATGAGACTTAACATCTGAGGTCATCAGTCCCCTAGACTTAGAACTAAGTAAACCTATATATATATAATGTCATAGCCCCAGTAGGAATGGACATCCAGACAAAAATGTGTTTTTTCGGCCACTGCTATATAGGCTCCCTGCACAACAAGTGTGGTGTGTGGGAGTAATATCGACATGCCCTACCGACCTTGAACAGAGAGGGTGGGCAAAAAGAGGACAGAGAGAGAGGAAAAAAGATATGGTTAAGGAGAGTGGGAGAAGGAGATCGATAGAGAGAGGAGACAGGAGGATATGGTCAGAGAGAGATGGTGAGGAGGAGGTGAAGGGTGAAGGGTGCAGAAAGGGATGGGTAGAGAGAGGGTGGCAGGAGGAGAGAAACAGCAAGTATCGTATCACAGCAACACGATAAATGTTGCCATACTGTCTTGGGGGACTGGAATTTGTGGTATACGTGGATTAAATCCTCGTGTCAGATTAACGACTTATTTTCTTGAAAGACCAACCAGGCTTTGATGTGGTTTACAAACACCAAATTTGGCGACTGACTCCCTCGCCTCTCATCTCCGCCCCACAGATAACTTACAAAACCTATAAAATACAAAAACAAACTTAAGAATGTTTTACACAAGCAGAGGCTACATTTTTTCCCTCGGATAAAGTTCAGGTCAACTACCTTACCCTTAATGATTTAAGACAAGTATTGTTATGGATAATAAAATTAATCGAATATTCATCTGCATACACTCTAAGAAAAAAAAAGCTACTCACTACGAAGGAACTATCCGAAAGGGACGGAAATCGGTAGATATGATGTGCATGTGCAGACAAACAAATGATTAAAATTTCAGAGAAATGGATGATCTGTTCAAGAGAAAGAACTTTACAACTGAACAAGTCAATAATTCGTTGGTCCACTTCTGGCCGTTATGAAGGCAGATATTCCGTTTGGCGTTGATTGATTGAGTTTTTGAAGATCCCCTGAGGGATTTCGTGACAAATTCTGCGCAGTTGGTGCGCTAGATCGTCAAAATCGCGACTTGAGTGGAGGGCCCTATCGCATAATGGTTCAAACTATCTCAGTTACGGAGAGATTCGGCGATCTTCCTGGTCTAGGTAGGGTCTGGGAAGTTCGAAGACAAGCGATAGAAACCCTCGCCGTTTGCGACCTGGCATTATCTTGTAAGTAGTCTGTTTCTGTTTTTCTATTTTGGCACCACTATGCAGCGCTGAAGACTGCGTTGATATCACTGACAACGCTCTGCGCCCTCTGTAAGAGACTCAGTGGCTAGTCGGACTCACAGTTAGAATTTAATAGTTCGCAGTGATAGAAGTGAGAAGCAGTGTTAGCGCGAGCGGACGGTCTGCACGTGTGTCCCTCATGGAGATTTGATATTGGTGAAACATGGATTGTAAAATGTGGGTAATGAATTGTTTTCGTGTCATGAAGATTTCCTGTGAGGTAAGTGAGTTATGAAATGTATGGGTTATTGTTAGGATTTCTCCTAATTCACAGCGATTCTTTTGTGATAATTAATAGTCAGTTTGCGTTATCCTTTGCATATTTTGGGTAATAAATGAATAGGGTAAGTTTGAGTTGTATTTGGCAGGAAAAATTCTGTAGGTCAGTGTTTGAAATGAAATGATAAAGACTAGCAAAGTGACTGTACGTTAATTTTCACTCAACAGTTTCAGAATTATATTTAGAAGTTTCGCCTGGAGAACGTGCCAGGATACTTGACTAGAATCTTCTGATTGCCTTGTAGTTTGAATAATTAATGCATGAGTTATTGTTTATTGCTAGTGCGTAACTGTGTATAGGGAATTTCCTTTGTAGTTATAGTTTCCTATTATTGAACTATATTGTAATGAGCAAAGCAGTTGTGGCATGCAGATGGATTTGCACCAAGTATTTCGCAGTCGCGTTTGCAACTAAGTAGGTATTGATTATTTTCATTGCTATTTTAGTGTGTCTTCTTATTTTTGCTTTTAAAATTATTTTTTCTGTGTTATCATGTGAAATAGTGTGATAATAATAGCGGATGACAAGTGTAACACTAAGCTGAAAGTAAATTGAGAAATCACAGTGACAACGAGCGTAGCTTGTTAGCACCACCTAGTAACGAAGCGACAAATATTCAAGACAATAATTTGGTAATTGTGCATAGAGACATGGACCAAGTAGTAAATAGCGGTGTAGAAAGTGAAACAATCAACAAAGACGGAAGTATTGTCTATCGATTGGTCGGTAACTGTTCGGCTCAGGAATGCGAAACAACAGAACAAAATCTTGCAAATATCGTAGATTCAGGTTTTGAGTCATTACATTTTCCTCAATTAAGACACTACACATTTTCTGATTTTCAAAATATGAATGCTGCCGGTGCAAACGCACAACGAAAGACAGAATGGAACATGTTTCATTCACTCATACATTGTTATTGCCTTAATTCAAAATCAGAACCAATTAGTTCAAAATGAGAAATAAATACAGCAATAAATGGAACACTATCAGGAACAAATACTGCAACAGCTTCAAAAATTTAATACAACTGAACAACCACTTGAACAAACACGTGAAGATTTAATCGCTGAAAAATCCAAAATCGAGTCGAAATGTCAAAAATTTCTGAAGATGTAGAAACACAAATTTGTGCGCTTTTTCATCCTATCTTTTCGCGACATAGACACATTACAGAATCAGGAAGCTTCCATAAAAGAACTGTAGATCATTGTTCACGAAAATCACGACACCTTGCAGGCTAAAATTGACTCTGTTGCATCTACCGATACGGTCACGCAACTTGTAAAAAATCAGGAAAACCTTAAGGAAACAGTAGATACGATTTTGACACAAAAGTCACACGGCAATAATACGCGATATTTCGGAGATCGTGAAAGGAGTTGGCAAGGTGCACCGAACTTTCAGATGGAACCGCCGACACGATATAAGAATGACCGATTTGTGACTCGGCGTCATAATGACTTTGACTATAAGTTCTTCATCACAACACGTAAATTCAGAACATTCAAGAATTCTGGTAATGATATACTTCCACAGGCTTAGCTTCTTATTGCTCTGGCCGGCCGCAGTGGTCGAATGGTTCTAGGCGCTTCAGTCTGGAAACGCCGACCACTACGGTCGCAGGTTCGAATCCTGCCTCGTGCATGGATGTGTGTGGTGTCCTTAGGTTAGTTAGGTTTAAGTAGTTTTAAGTTCTAGGGGACTGATGACCTCAGATGTTAAGTCCCATAGTGATCAGAGCCCTTTGAACATTATTGCTTTCCTCCTAATTGGTTACTAGAGTACAAACGAAAAAACAGTTATCAAAAAGATTATACCACATTTCTCGTGTAAAATCGTTTATTGAGAAATAGTTTGCTTTCTGACTTAGTCGTCGCTATTATATTTTTCATTTCGAGTTACTATTACAGTTTGTCACATTTCGCATGCAGCGATGTTTTGAAGTTATCTATCTAGTTAACAATCCATGGAACTTATTAAGACAGTAATTTTACGTGTTCACTTTTATAGAGAACAGACGACACAGTCTTATTGTGTGTGTATTTTTTTGCTTGTTAGTTGGACTTTTACGTCACGACTATAAGATTCATATTCTTGGAACACTTACTGCTAATGAGGCTTTACTGGAACATTTTGGTCTACTTGAAAAAACATTATTACTTAAAGTACTTTCAGAGAGGTCACAGATGACAGAGTATTTGGTTTTATTATAGTACAACGCTACTTAGGAGTGACACAATTTTCATTATTGCTTTTGCACTGTATCTGTTTTATGTCTGCACAGTTTTTCTACGTTCTTGTGGAAAGTAAAACATGTTTTGGTAATGCCTTTTATGGCATAGCTACAGTGAAACAGTTATTTTTGTAACACAACAATAAGTTACAGTAGAGTTCTTTCCAGGTCACGGCAATGAACGTAATAACTACGACATTCACATGCATTCGTTTGTATGTGACAAGGTAAGTGCATTGCTTTTTGTAGAACTATGTTTATGGACGACGATAACTACGACACTTGGCAATTACAGAAACTATCTTACAGCAAGAAGCATAGCTCAGCGCTACAGGGCGCGTGATTAATTTTAATACTCGGAAAATTTTTAGAAATATTTTTGAATTAAAATGATACAGAAAAGGTTTTCGGCGATACATTTCATTCCGCAGTTTTAATCTGTAACATCTAAGGTATAATTACATTATCCCTCATGGGGGGGTACGCCTACTTTGTGTACTATGCATGTGGCAAGCGCAAGGAACCCTAGCTAATATGGTATTTGCTTATACAATTTTATACGTCGGTACCATATTCCTCTAACGCCCGAATTACACAGCTATCTGTTCATTTAACTGAGAAGAATAAACTTTTTTACTATGTGTCTGACACATATTTACGTAACTACATAGTTCGATTACTTTGCACTTAGGAAATTGTACTTTGTCTGCATTTTGTGAACTGTTTTCATATATTTTCGGAACCATTGTGATACTATGAGAGCTTTGAGAGATGTATTTTGTATGGGATTATGATTTTTTAATTACGTTTCAGGTACATGACACTATTGAAACTAGCAAGAGAGCATTTTTTTAGAGGTTTAGAGATTGTTGGAGGACGCTGTGACGATTTTGAGATGTGATTGACGTGTAATGATGATATTATTACGACGACGATGTGTGTTATGATGTTGAGATATGTTTATGATCAATAAGGTGACGCTATATGAGAAATATGATTATGTAACGTGTTTATCATGATGAAGTATTGAAACAGTATCGACGTATATGTATATGAAACCAATATTATACTTATAAGTTTCAATCTTACTGAAATGTAAGCTCAGGATGGCTTTCCATGAGTAGCAGCAAAACTGGGCGTAGAATATCGTCGACGTCCACTGTTCCGTGAGGGTGCGGCAGATGGCAACCAAAGAGGTCCTTCTATGAAAAAAAGTGGCACCCCATACCATATCGCCTGGCTGTCAGGCTGTAATGGCGGGCGACAGTTGGTACCCCATCGCTGTCCAGGGCGTCTCAGAAACGTCTTTACTGATCATTGGGGCTCAATTCGAAGACATTCTACCAGAGTTAATAAGATTCCAAGTCGAATTGTTCAAGCTCTTTCTCCTCATTAAATCATTCATTATTTCTGAAATTGTCATCATTTGTCTGTATATATACATTATAGTTGCCGTCCTGCTCGGAGAAATACTTGATGATGCGTCCTTACTTTTTCTTTCTTCATTTCCTTGTTTGTTATAGAATGTATATCTCTATATCAACATATTCGGTATATCTAAGGACTACTGAGATTATACTCTCGGAAGAACTTTTCGTTTTTGTGTGTCCTTAGTGATTTCCACTTTGCGAAGATATTGATATAAAAGCACTTATTAGCAGAGTAGAGACAGCACGTTGCGCTTTATAGCATCGTCAGACAACTTTCAGACTTTTCCGTCGCCTCCAAGGTAAAGTAATTAAAGCAGAGCGTCAGTCGTTCACAAGTCTGCCTGTTGCAGTAAGTGAAACTAATTTGGGAACTGAAAGTGATCAACGTCGCCGCGGCGGCACCAGCAGCGCAAGTGGAGAGGCGCGAAAGAAACAAATGCCGGCGATGTTCATTAATTCCGAAACGAGGCCGATGTGAGCCTAGAGACTAAAAGCTTTGGCTGTCTAAGAGGCCCTGCTTTTCAGCTACCACTCTGTAGGACATTTTAATGAAAGTCCACTCCGAACACGACTATCTTACACAGACGTGTAAATAATTTGATAAGTAATTCCTCCGAGAGCATCGCATCAATGGTAACCAGCATAGATGTTGAGAAGATATCAACAGTAATCTATCATTTCTTTGTTTTTGTATTAATATTTGTCTTCAGCGTAACATCTCACGGTTTATTTGAGTCTGTATCTGTCTCGAGTCTGTCACTCAAGGAACTGTTTTATTGATGTCGCAGTGTGCTTAATTATTTAGTAATAAGTTTCTGTCTTCTATGACATGCATTTGTCTTAGTTTAAATTATCTGTGTTTGAAAAACTTAAGAGCTGCGAAGATTTAAGTGGTCTGTGCGGGAGAACAGAAACGCTTCATACGTTGAAACTTTTGATGATAGAGAGATGGCCGAAATGCTGAACTCGCCCTTCTACAACTGCTTCTCTGCGGAACATTTTAATACAACTCCTTCTTTCAACCAACGTACGTGCGTCGAAATATCATATATAGAAATCAGTGATCACGGAACACAAGAGCAACAGCAGTCGATCAACAGTGGAAAACCGCTTGGAACTTACGACGCACCTGTGCGACTTAACAGAAATTATGTGAACAATTTTACTGTCCTACTGCATGGTCCAGTCACATGGCAAAATATCCAAAATCGGTGCCGAGGTAACTGTGGTGCACCAAGGGCTATAGATTACAGGGGTGAACGACATCTATTTCTACATCTACAACTACTTGGATACTCTGCACATTCAAGTGTTTGGCAGAGGGTTCATGGAACCACCTTCACAATTCTCTATTCTTCCAATCTCGTATAGCGCACGGAAAGAATGAAAACCTATATCTTTCCATACGAGCTCTGATTTCCCTTATTTTATCGTGGTGATCTTTCCTCTCTATGTAGGTCGGTGTCAACAAAATATTTTCGCATTCGGAGGAGAAAGTTGGTGATTGGAAATTCGTGAGAACATTCCGTCGCAACGAAAAACGTCTTTCTATTAATGATGTCCAGCCCAAATCCTGTATCATTTCTGTGACACTCTCTTCTATATAATACAAAACATGCTGCCTGTCTTTGAACTTTTTCGTTGTACTCCGTCAGTCCTATCTGGTAAGGATCCCACACCGCGCAGCAGTATTCTAAAAGAGAACGAACAAGCATAGTGTAGGCAGTCTCCTTAGTAGATCTGTTATATTTTCTAAGTGTCCTGCCAATAAAACAGTCTTTGGTTAGCCTTAACCCACAACATGTTCTACGTGTTGTTTCCAATTTAAGTTGTTCATAATTGTAATATCTAGGTATTTTGTTGAATTTACGGCTTTTAGGCGGTTGCTGAAATGAGAAGAGTGAACAGGCGAGAGCTATTAAGCAACTGACCAGCCAGATGAACCAAGGAGCTACCAATAGTGTCTCCTCGACGACCGTTCAACGAACGTTGCTGCAGATGGACCTCTGCAGTAAGCACCTGGTTCATGCACCCATGCATCGGCGACGAGGGCTGGAATTTACACGACAGTTGCGCAGCTGGACATCCACGGTGTGGTGACAGGTGGCCTTTTCAGACCAGTCGCGTTTTATGCTCCATCAGACTGAAAGCAAACACCGTGCAACAGTCGTCGGAAGAGTCCAGGCCGAAGGAGTGAGTGCCGCCGGAGGATCTCAACATCACGCAGACATTTCATAGACACACGTGCCACTTGTGAACGAGCATTGTCTTGTTGAACAATGGCACCAGGATATTGTCGCATGAGAGGTAACACATGAGGAAGCAGTGTGCCCGTATCTCAGAGATCTCTTAGTCACTTCCAGCTGTGGGCTGAAGTCAGACCCAACACAGCTGCGCCTCCCCAAAACGAAAGAATAGGACCTCTCCCCAGGTTGCCGCCATGCAGACAAATTATGGTCATCCGTGATAGTGCAGATCCGTGATTCACCGCTGAGCGCAGTGCGACGCCACACTTCTGCAGTCGATGCTTCCCGCTGACGGCAGGACTCCTTATGCAGCCGCTTGTGTTGTGATATTAATAGCAGCCTACACATTCCCTAGTCCAGTTGCTACATGTCTCCCAACCAACGATGTGGGATAACACTAACTGGCAAGGATTCTATTACTTAGTCTAGAATGGCAGGCGCAGATGTAAAGGGTTACGATGTTCTCGGTGCGCAACACGGTCATCTTCCTGTGTGGTGATTGGAACCCTTACCACGAGTATTCCATCCCCCATGTTTCCACGCAGTCCAATTTGAAGCCACCATCACATCTGAATGCCCCCAAAATTGGATATTATACGATGCGACCAACCGACCGAACGGAGATGCACAGCCGACTGTTGTAGCCAAGCGGTTCTAGGCACCTCAGTCCGGAACGAGCTGCTGCTACGGCGCAGGTTCGAATCCAGCCTCGGGCATGGATGTGTATGATGTCCTTGGGTTAGTTAGATATAAGTAATTCTAAGTAATTCTATGTTCTAGGGGACTGATGACCTCAGCTGTTAAGTCACATAGTGCTCAGAGCCATTTGAACCATCTTTGGGACTGATGACCCCGGATGTTAAGTCCCACAGTGCTTAGAGCCATTTTTAGAGATGCGTTTTCAAAGTTTGTCAGGTACTGATGGCTCTTTCTCACACGAAAACACGGCATCTCCGTTACCGCAGTTGACACTTATTATCTATCATTTCAGACCCTATAACTATGCTAAACACGAAGAAAATTAACACACTCTATTGGCTGTTCTACCTGTCACAGAGAAATTAAGTACCCGCGATGGTGTATGCGTGTGTGTGTGTGTGTTTGTGTGTGTATGCAAGATTATATATATATATATATATATATATATATATATATATATATATATATATATATATATACTTCTGGAATTGCTACTTACCCGCGTACCTATACTATCGTTCACGAACGTCCTCACAGAGCTCCTGATGCTGTCGACTACATCATATGTGCGAGTAAGTAGAAACGCCACAAGAATAACTAAATCCAGAGAGACATGCAGAACTTCGACTATTTCCGCAACTGTTTGCAGTTAATATTGTATATAAGTAAATTTATTGTATTGCAATAAATGCCCAATGAGAATTGTTACTATTCCATTGCGCTAACTGGCGACAAAAGGTGTAAAATACCTAAGAGTGACCTTTCGGAGCGACACAAAAAAGAATGAGTGCTTCAGACTAGCTGTACCAAAAGAGGATGCAAGGCTGTGATTCATTCGAAGAATCTTTAGGAAACGTAATTTATCTACGAAAGGAGTCCCTTAAAAAACAGTCGTCTTACCGATTCTTGCGCGTAGCTGGGATCCTTATCAAATGGCCTTAATGGAAGAAAGGAGAAGAACCAATGAAGAGCGGCGCATTTCGTCACAGAAGCGCATTAACGTAACAGTGATGCTCAACAAACTGCAGTGTATGGCAGTACAAGAGAGGCGTTGTGCATCATGGTGTGGCTTACTGTTAAAACTCCGACAACCTGCGTTCCTGGAAGAGTTAGTAAATATTTTGCTTCCTCCTACATAAGCCTATATCTCGTGGAAACACCATGAACATAAAACTCAGGGAAATTAAAGCTCATATTCAAATCGAGCGATAGCTGTTCTCGAATGATAAAGGGAAAGGTGGTATTATAACGGTATCAGAAGTATCCAAGCCGACACATCGTATGGCGGCTTCGGAGCTGAAGTGTAGATGGCGTGAAGTAGTGGCCATGTAGACATTTTTGCTTAAAGTTGGTTGATTTGGGGGAGGGGACCAAACAGCGAGGTTGTCGGTCCCATCGAATTAGGGAAGAATGGGGAGGGAAATTGGCCGGGCCCTTTCAAAGGAACCATCCCGGAATTTGCCGAAAGAGATTTAGGGGAATCACGGAAAACCTAAATCAGGATGGTGGGACGCGGATTTGAACCGTTATCCTCTCGAATGCTAGTGTAGTGTGCTATCTACTGCGCCACCTCGCTTGGTTTGGTTAAAATAGATGCTCTTCATTAGAGGTGCGAATGCCTCTGAGTACATCTATCTACTAGTAAATCCATCACTCAGTCCGTATTATAGGGTGTAACGGCTATAGCTGCAAATATTTTTTTTCTTTTTTGTGACTGAGAACAGTGCACTGAACAACATTACATTAGTATTTACTGTATCTGCAGACAAATAATTATAGCTGTTGCTATCAGTATGTTTTTAGGTTGGTTAGCACCTCCAAGTAATGTGGCAAGAGCAAGCCAGGTCAGGTGTTGAAATGTGGATAAGGAGCGCAAAATGGTTAGCCTATACGAACAGACTTAGATCACTTAGTGGTGCAGTTACGACCATGCACAAAACATCGGGTAGTAAATTATGTGATGTGTTTGTGGTAAGACTGTTTGACGCTGAGAAAACACAACCAGCACACTGATGTGTGTACATATTAAGGTACCACATATAAAAATATCCGAGCTTATACCCGTTACACCACATATATGAAATTAAACGATGTAACGATTAGAAGAAATGTGGTAACGAGATATGTATGGTTATTCTTGGACGTTGTAATTTTGCACATTACATAGAGGAGGCAGGCAATAAAGGTACAACTGTGATGAAAAACGTTGTAGCCATCGCATGTAGGTAGTTTCGATTTTCCTTGAAAACAGTGCATACCACCAAGCTATATTAGCATGTCATTGCATGTGGTGCGAGCGTTTGAACTCATCGCCAACGGCCTTGCCTCAATGGTAACATCAGTTCCCGCCAGATAACCGAATTTAAGCACTGTCAGGCTTGGCTAGCAACTGGATGCGTCACCGTCCGGGTCTGCCGAGTGCTGTTGGCAAGTGGGGTGCACTAAACTCCTGTGAGGCCAACACGGGAGCTACGTGATTGAGATGTAACGGCATCGGCCACGAAAACTGACAACAGCGACGAGAGCTCTATGCTGACCTCGTGCCCCTCCATATCTGCTTGCGGTGACGCCTAAAAACTGAGAATGACAAGGCGACCGGTCGGTGCCGTTGGGCCTTCACGGCCTGTTGAGACGGTGTTAGTTTTTCTTTCTTATTTGGACACATATATTCTAGATTGTGGAGCTAGCTTCAAGGTCAGAATAGTTCAACGAGGGGTGTTACTAAAATTAATGGGGGCTATTGCACTAACCCAAATGATGCATTGCTAGTGATTCTATGAATATGACACTGGACTTGCAAATTAGGGGAAGGGGAGCCTTTTACTAGTAAACAGAAATCAAATCAAATGAAAGTACAAAGAATACTCAAAACTGAGGCCAATAAGAAAAAAATAATACAAGACTGCGAATTACAAGTGCGGCAAAATGAATGGGACACATCAAGAAAATTCAAGAGAACTTAAAAATGGGTCAAATGGCTCTGAGCACTATGGGACTTGACACCTGTGCTCATCAGTCCCCTAGATCTTAGAACTACTTAAACCTAACTAACCTAAGGACATCACACACATCCATGCCCGAGGCAGGATTCGAACCTACGACCGTAGCAGACCCGCGGTTCCGGACTGCGCGCCTAGAATCGCTAGACCTCGGCGGCCGGCGAGTTTCTCTTAACATTTGGAAGAGATTAAAATGAGTTCTTAACCCGTAGTGTGAAGTAATATACACTCCATTCGTTCCTCCATTCACGCCTGTCGCAACACCACTGGAGGTGGGCTGCACGATGTTGGGGCGTGAGCGGAAGACGGCCTAACGGTGTGCGGGACCGTAGCCCAACTTCATGGAGACGGTTGCGAATGGTCCTCGCCGATACCCCAGGAGCAACAGTGTCCCTAATTTGCTGGGAAGTGGCGGTGCGGTCCCCTACGGCACTGCGTAGGATCCTACGGTCTTGGTGTGCATCCGTGCGTCGCTGCGGTCCGGTCCCAGGTCGACGGGCACGTGCACCTTCCGCCGACCACTGGCGACAACATCGATGTACTGTGGAGACCTCACGCCCCACGTGTTGAGCAATTCGGCGGTACGTCCACCCGGCCTCCCGCATGCCCACTATACGCCCTCGCTCAAAGTCCGTCAACTGCACATACGGTTCACGTCCACGCTGTCGCGGCATGCTACCAGTGTTAAAGACTGCGATGGAGCTCCGTATGCCACGGCAAACTGGCTGACACTGACGGCGGCGGTGCACAAATGCTGCGCAGCTAGCGCCATTCGACGGCCAACACCGCGGTTCCTGGTGTGTCCGCTGTGCCGTGCGTCTGATCATTGCTTGTACAGCCCTCTCGCAGTGTCCGGAACAAGTATGGTGGGTCTGACACACCGGTGTCAATGTGTTCTTTTTTCCATTTCCAGGAGTGTATTATCTGACCGGTCATAGCCTGTATACTAGGTATCTGTGGAAAATCAAAAGACTGTTGCATGACCTTTGGTGTGGGCTCTCCAGAACACACTCTGTAGAAATGCGCACTCTATGAACAGGCAGCGGTTAATGGCCGACAGGCATTGAGGATGTAGGATCAACACTGACGAACGAGCTAGTCTGGCCTATCTTGGACCATACTACAGCCGCAGAATATCCAGGAAAGCCAAGGAAGACTTCACGAGGCATTCAACTACATTTCTGCACGCTGCCACCCAGGCTAGACAAAGTACTCTACAGATGGAGAGAGGACAACCGAGGTCGCGGACCACTGAAAGTAATGTTTTTTCCAGACTTTACTTTGCGTCGGTACAATTGATAACGTTAGTGTGGATTTTAAGATGTTGCAATGAATCGTAGAATCACTTGCTATAGTGGAAACGCTGCTGACTGCTGCCCTATGCCAAAGAATCCATCAGGCAATGTCTCTTGACCGGGGTAGTATCAGAGCGAATGCAGCTGCGGAAATAGCCATGTAGGGTTTAAATACACCATAAATGAACAAAAACAGAACAATTTCTAAGTACTAAGAGTAGTATTAGTAAGTGGGTCATCGATTGTTTTAGTTTTGTAGTGGTAAAAGTAGTCGAGGTATTAGCATTTAATTTGAATCAAATACCAGGAGAAATCCGCGAAAATAAGAGTTACAATGGCTTATTTTAGCTTCTCAGATAACAAGCTGTGCGAAATCCCGTGAGAATGACAAAAAATGCAAACCCATTGTGGAGCACTTTAATCATTATGGAAGCGGCAAATAAGGCAAGGTAATGTGTTTACTGCAGCACGCAAAGTAGACGTGCTTTCTTCGAGAGGATAATTACAGCTGCAGTTAGAAATAGCGATCCAGTTAATGGGGCATCGTTTAAGAGTAGCCAACGTGGGAGGAATACGAACCATTTTGTGCAGATACGACCTGCTGAGTGTTCAGGCTGTTAGTACGCTTTCGCGTCGTAAGTTTATGGAGAGCAATAAATATGCAGTTTCATTAACTGAATATGACTGTGGGTTCTTATTGCTGGGACAATTTCACATGTCTTACATATCAAGACTTTCTATTCCACTATTTTTTATTTATGCTTCGTTATTTCAGTTGACGAAAATTCAGCAATAGTTTTTCTTTTGTGAATTATATTTTACTCTACTTTTTACATGATACATTATAAGGTGTCCTACAGTGATTTCTGCTCTTTTTTAACGATTTTTAATATTTTGGAATTTATTTAGGGAATACTGTCATTTCGAGACGTAAGTGTTCCAAAAGGAATGTGTTGATGCCATAGGAAACAACTGCTAGAACATATTACCTCCGTAGGCAGTGCATGGCGGGAGATACTTCACACTGAAGTTAACCTCGTTCGGTCCTATTCCATTTGCGTATAGGGAAAGTGAAATGTGATACTCGAGGAGCATAATTTCGCTTCCTTTATACTTGTTCTCACTCCCCGAGACACATACACTGGCAGCTGTAAAATTTTGCATCAAATTCCTCGAATACTACTTCTATATGTTTACCCAACAACGTTCCTCTAGAATACCATTACTTTTCTTCCAACGATTCGCAGCGCATATTTGTTATTATTTTAGTCTGTGACGATGTTAGCTGTATGATATATGGAGTCAGGCCCCATCTCTCGCTTAATACACATCTATAGAGTGTTTATCTCTTCCTAAGTTTCCTCGTGGTATATCTCTTAAATTTCATGCGCGTTTTTCCATTTAAGAGATGTCAGATCGCATTTTGTAATTGTAATTTCAGGCAGTCTGTGGCACATTTCTTCTAAACAACTAGCTACATAGCTCATTAAGGCATCAATGTCAATTGGTGACACTTCAGAAGGGTAGCAAGTTGTACATCTAGGATTCTGTCTGCTTTTATAATTTGATTCTTCAGTAAGTCTGTAATGCCAGAAATGCATATCCTCCTATTTCCATCTATTTTTTTCCTTATTTTCCACCTGAAGATATGACATTTCTGTGTCTTTATATATTGTAATTGTTTTACTATATATATATATATATATGAATAATTGATTTGTTTTGTAAATACTATTTGTATTATTACACTGGGTCTTGTCTAGGGAAAACTATGCTGTCGAACGAATACATCGATAGGTCGTGTGGAGAATCAAAGTGCTTAGGATCTTTGGTAGTGTTAACTCTGCCGCGTGGAGCGCGGGCAGAGCAGAGTCTGGCGGGAGTAGGGCGGTGGAGCAGGTGTGTGGTGTGACGCTCCCGCGAGTTGTCGCGATTTCGGGGCTTGGCAGTATTGCGCTCGACTTCCTATAATAGTTTCTGGCATGGTGTCGCGGACGGGAAACATTAGAAGGCACACATCAAGAACCTGTTTGGCCTGGTGACCGTGTCGAGACGAAGGCGCGCCAACATCCAGCTTCTGCAACAGCTACAGTTGACAATGAGTGATTGTCGCCACCTGCTCGACCGACGACTTCAAACCTTCAATCAACCAACAAGGAAGACTGGAAGCACGTAAAGTTTTAGAATTGTGTGGCAGACCTCAGCTTTTAAAGTTGTTCCATTTGCCTCACAAAATTACAGCAACTTAGCATGAACCTTTGTTGTTCATTGTCCCAATTGCATTACCAAGTAGGGTCAATTCCTTTTCCGGAATGAACCCGAGTGTCGTTGAAATTCAAACGCGAGCTTTAAAGTAATATCATTCGATTTCACCACTTTAATTTCAAAGTTCATAGCTGGCTACAATATTTAGATTACACAAGAACAAATTAAGAGTGCGAGTTTTGTTACCATATTTTAGCTTACCTGTGACTGCAGCTCATCTTGATACATACTAAATTTTGCTATTCTTAATTGTTCAGAATCATTTAATTCAAGTTCAAAGTTAAATCTCTTATTTCTAAATTGCGTAGTTTCAAGTAGCTTTTGAAATGATTGTTGAGGTAGCCCAAGACTAACCGTATTTTACTGAATTTCGATGTGCTTCAGAAACAAAGCTCACTATTAATTTCAGTCACTAAATTAACTTTCAATTTTCCGGTTTTATTAATTATTTTGCTAAATTAAGTCAGAGTGTAGCGAAATTTATTGCTTCTGACAAACATTCAGTTTTCACACAACACGTGTCAACGTTCAGTTGCCACGCTTTTAGTGCTAATTATATGTGCAATAACCTTTCTTTGTCAGTTATTATAGTAGTTGACCATAGAACTGGCGACCGTAATTTTCCCCAAATCTCAAATATCTAATTAAGGCCAGTTAACTGGTAACGTAACGACCGCACATTTACTTTCATTATTAACTTTACAACTTTACCAGTTTCATTTGCATTTTTCCTTTCATTTAGATGTAATCCTTTCCTCCCTCCCTACGACAGATTAACTTCGTTGACGATTGCTTTTCCCATATTTCCATTAGGTACACGCGGTTTAATTTTTACTGTCATTAAAGTCGATAAGTGAGGGGGAGGTTACAAGTCTTGCTGGGATGGGTAAGATGTGAGCATGCTGTGTGCAGACGCAGGAGGAGCTGTCCGCAGTTCGAGAACAGCTGGAAGCTCTTCTGGCTATAGTGTCACTTTCAGGTTGCCGCCTCGGGGTGTATCAGTGGCAGAGAAACTGGCACGTGGCATGGGACAGCTCAGGTGTCGCTTGTTTCGCCCACGGTTTCTGCTACCGAGCTCCTCCTAGCGCACCCGACACGCTGGATTCGCCTTCACAGGAGAGTGAGTGGAGGGAGGTAATGCGGTCGCGTCGCTCGAGGCAGAGGGCCAATCTGGAGGCTGGCCGTCTTGTACCGCCCCGACCATTAACCCTGTGAGTGGACATGTGGCTGCTCTTTAATCAGGGTCCGAGTAGGCACACGGGGGGAAGGGTTTACGTTAGGTTCTTTATGGAGCCTCTTAGGCAGACACAGTATTTACACTAGAAAATACCCACAG
Source organism: Schistocerca gregaria (assembly GCF_023897955.1). Classification (NCBI taxonomy): domain Eukaryota; kingdom Metazoa; phylum Arthropoda; class Insecta; order Orthoptera; family Acrididae; genus Schistocerca; species Schistocerca gregaria. The sequence continues at coordinate 1,044,325,490 of NC_064920.1, read as the reverse complement.
GAAATAGTAAACGAACATTCAGAATTTAAACACAAATACTATCCTAAAAACGTTATTGAACTTTTAGAATACGAAAATGGATAAATAGCAAGTAACATATGCAACAACGAAATATAATCGTAACAAATTTTAATTAGCAAAATAATATGGCTGTTCATCTGCACAATCTTTGTAAACATATAGCTTCGTAATAGTGGAACTATCAAACTGCTGTCACGTCGTAATAAACATTTAATTTCAACATCTTGACAACAACCTTTACGATCTTATTAAAGCAGTGACAGTTACAAGACAATCCACTAACGACGCAATATGGACGTCGCATCAATCTAGACGTGAGAACAAGACAGCTACTTTAATATGAATGACATTGACATCCATACCTATTCTCAACAAAATTGTAATTGAGGGTACTTGAAAATGGCGATAAAGCTGAAACAGTTTGACGCAACTGTAAACAAAGATTACTCATTATAAGCAGCTATTTGGTGTACCTAATGTAACAATGATTTCGTTATCAGCCACATATTACTCTGCTGGCCCTAAAGAAGAGAAATTGCTACAATATAGTACAAAAGGTAACTGAAAGATATATGGAATGAGACGGACAGATATGACACTTTTATTCAAAGGCAATAAATACACTGTAGTCACAACGATTTTTGATGGTACCTGGACACTATAAAATACGGGTCATGGTTTTTAACTGGGTCTGTGATCACCACGAATAGAAATGCAGCCTCTGCAACGTACTGTAACAATAATGTCGTTATCAGACATATATTGTAGCAGTTCTTTCAATGTGTGGTCCAGATTTCATTGAACTGTGGTACCTGGCACTGACAAATCATACGCTACTGGCCATTAAAATTGCTACACCAAGAAGAAATGCAGATGATAAACGGGTATTCATTAAACACACACTCCTGGAAATTGAAATAAGAACACCGTGAATTCATTGTCCTAGGAAGGGGAAACTTTATTGACACATTCCTGGGGTCAGATACATCACATGATCACACTGACAGAACCACAGGCACATAGACACAGGCAACAGAGCATGCACAATGTCGGCACTAGTACAGTGTATATCCACCTTTCGCAGCAATGCAGGCTGCTATTCTCCCATGGAGACGATCGTAGAGATGCTGGATGTAGTCCTGTGGAACGGCTTGCCATGCCATTTCCACCTGGCGCCTCAGTTGGACCAGCGTTCGTGCTGGACGTGCAGACCGCGTGAGACGACGCTTCATCCAGTCCCAAACATGCTCAATGGGGGCAGATCCGGGCATCTTGCTGGCCAGGGTAGTTGACTTACACCTTCTAGAGCACGTTGGGTGGCACGGGATACATGCGGACGTGCATTGTCCTGTTGGAACAGCAAGTTCCCTTGCCGGTCTAGGAATGGTAGAACGATGGGTTCGATGACGGTTTGGATGTACCGTGCACTATTCAGTGTCCCCTCGACGATCACCAGAGGTGTACGGCCAGTGTAGGAGATCGCTCCCCACACCATGATGCCGGGTGTTGGCCCTGTGTGCCTCGGTCGTATGCAGTCCTGATTGTGGCGCTCACCTGCACGGCGCCAAACACGCATACGACCATCATTGGCACCAAGGCAGAAGCGACTCTCATAGCTGAAGACGACACGTCTCCATTCGTCCCTCCATTCACGCCTGTCGCGACACCACCGGAGGCGGGCTGCACGATGTTGGGGCGTGAGCGGAAGACGGCCTAACGGTGTGCGGGACCGTAGCCCAGCTTCATGGATACGGTTGCAAATGGTCCTCGCCGATACCCCAGGAAGCAACAGTGTCCCTAACTTGCTGGGAAGTGGCGGTGCGGTCCCCTACGGCACTGCGTAGGATCCTACGGTCTTGGCGTGCATCCGTGCGTCGCTGCGTTCCGGTCCCAGGTCGACGGGCACGTGCACCTTCCGCCGACCACTGGCGACAACATCGATGTACTGTGGAGACCTCACGCCTCACGTGTTGAGCAATTCGGCGGTACGTCCACCCGGCCTCCCACATGCCCACTATACGCCCTCGCTCAAAGTCCGTCAACTGCACATACGGTTCACGTCCACGCTGCCGCAGCATGCTACCAGTGTTAAAGACTGCGATGGAGCTCCGTATGCCACGGCAAACTGGCAGACACTGACGGCGGCGGTGCACAAATGCTGCGCAGCTAGCGCCATTCGACGGCCAACACCGCGGTTCCTGGTGTGTCCGCTGTGCCGTGCGTGTGATCATTGCTTGTACAGCCCTCTCGCAGTGTCCGGAGCAAGTATGGTGGGTCTGACACACCGGTGTCAATGTGTTCTTTGTTCCATTTCCAGGAGTGTATATTATACTAGAATTGACATGTGATTACATTTTCACTAAATTTGGGTGCACAGATCCTGAGAAATCAGTACCAAGAACTGCTACCTCTGGCCATAATAACGGCCTTGATACACCTGGGCACTGAGTCAAACAGAGCTTGGATGGCGTGTACTGGTACAGCTGCCCATGCAGCTTCAACACGATATCACAGTTCATCAAGAGAAGTGACTGGCGTATTGTGACGAGCCAGTTGCTCGGCCACCATTGACCAGACGTTTTCAGTTGGTGGGAGATCTGGAGAATGTGCTGGCCAGGACAGCAGTTGAACATTTTCTGTGTCCAGAAAGGTCCGTACAGGATCTGCAATATGCGGTCATGCATTATCCTGCTGAAATGTAGGGTTTCGCAGGGATCGAATGAAGGGTAGAGCCACGGGTCGTAACACATCTGAAAATTAACGTCCACTGTTCAAAGTGCCGTCAGTGCGAACAATAGGTGACCGAGACGTGTAACCAATGGCACCCCATTCCATCCATCCACTGTTCAAATTTCTGTCAATGCGAACAAGACGGGACCGAGACGTGAAACCAATGGCCAGTAGTGTAAGAGACACTTTCATCCTTAAGTTTTGCACGCAAGTGTGATATATATAATGATTGTATATGGAGTATCCGAAGAGATATGCGGTTGGAATGAATACTTCCTAGCAAACAGGCATCAGTACGATAACGCATTCTCAGAATTGGAACGAAGACTTCCTAAGAAGCAGATAGCATTATCAGTATCGGAAAGCATCGTCAGAAGCGGATGCAGAGTGCGGCGTATTTAGAGGTAACGTTGTAAGACCATATTTATATATACAGGATGGTCCATTGATCGTGACCAGGTCAAATATCTCACGAAATAAGCGTCAAACGAAATATCTACAACTAACGAAACTTGTCTAGCTTGAAGGGAGAAACCAGATGGTTGGCCCGCTAGATGGCGTTTGCCATAGGTCAAACGGATATCAAGTGCGTTTTTTAAAATAGGAATCCCTATTTTTATTACATATTCATGTAGTACGTAAAGAAATCCTCATGTTTTAGTTGGACTACTTTTTTCGCTTTGTGGTAGATGGCGCTATAATAGTCACAAACATATGGCTCACAAATTTAGACGAACATTTGGTAACAGGTAGGTTTTAAATTAAAATACAGAACGTAGGTACGTTTGAACATTTTATTTCGGTTGTTCCAATGTGATACATTTACCTTTGTGAACTTATCATTTCTGAGAACTTTGTGAACTTATCATTTCTGAGAACGCATGCTGTTACAGCGTGATTACCTGTAAATACCACATTAATGCAGTAAATGCTCAAAATAATGGCCGTCAACCTCAATGCATTAGGCAATACGTGTAACGACATTCCTCTCAACAGCGAGTATTTCGCCTTCCGTAATGTTGGCACATGCATTGACAATGCGCTGACGCATGTCGTCAGGCGTAGTCGGTGGATCACGATAGCAAATATCTTTCAACTTTCCCCACAGAAAGAAATCCGGGGACGTCAGATCCGGTGAACGTGCGGGTCATGGTATGGTGCTTCGACGACCAATCCACCTGTCATGGAATATGCTATTCAATACCGCTTCAACCGCACGCGAGCTATGTGCCAGACATCCATCATGTTGGACGTACATCGCCATTCTGTCGTTCAGTGAAACATCTTGTACTAACTTCGGTAGAAAATTACGTAGGAAATCAGCATACATTGCACAATTTAGACTGACATCGATAAAATGGGAGCCAGTTATCCTTCCTCACATAATGCCGCACCATACAATAAATCGCCAAGATCGCTGATGCTCCACTTGTCGCAGCCATCGTGGATTTTCCGTTGCCCAATAGTGCATCTTTTGCCGGTGTACGTTACCGCTGGTAGTGAATGACGCTTCGTCACTAAATAGAACGCGTGCAGAAAATCTGTCATCGTCCTGTAATTTCTCTTGTGCCCAGTGGCAGAACTGTACAAGACGTTCAAAGTCGTCGCCATGCAATTCCTAGTGCATAGAAACATGGTACGGGTGCAATTGATGTTGATGTAGCATTCTCAACAGCGACGCTTTTGAGATTCCCGATTCTCGCACAATTTGTTTGCTACTGATGTGCGGATTAGCCGTGACAGCAGCTAAAACACCTACTTGGGCATCATCATTTATTGCAGGTCGTGGTTGACGTTTCACATGTAGCTGAACACTTCCTGTTTCCTTAAATAACGTAACTATCCGGCGAACGGTCCGGTCACTTGTATGATGTCGTCCAGGATACCGAGCAGCATACATAGCACACGCCCGTTGGGCATTTTGATTACAGTAGCCATACATCAACAAGATATCGACCTTTTCCGCAATTGGTAAACGGTCCTTTTTGACACGGGTAATGTATCACGAAGCAAATGCCGTCCGCGCTGGCGCGATGTTACGTGATACTATGTACTTATACGTTTGTGACTAGTACAGCACCATCTGTCACAAAGCGAAAAATTGGTTCAACTAAAACATTCTTATTTCTTTACGTACTACACGAATACGTAATAAAAAATGGAGGTTCCTATTTTAAAGAAATGCAGTTGATATCCGTTTGACCTACGGCATCGCCATCTAGCGGGCCAACCATAGCGCCATCTGGTTTCCCCCTTCAAGCTAGACGAGTTTCGTTCTTTGCAGTTTTTTCGCTTGATGTTTATTTCGTGAGATATTTGGCCCAGTCACTATCAATGGACTACCCTGTATATGTATATTAAGGTCTTTTTTATTCTGTGTTTTTGTTAAGGAATTGCTTCTTCTAGCGCTATATGACTAATGTGTTTTCATTATTTGTACACTCTGTTTCACGTTACAAATCAACAAGTTTCGAATAAAACCTGGGTTAAACACGGAAAATTTCAGTTTCTCTGTAAAGACTGTTTACTTTTAAGTAACAGACAGTAGGATCAAAACATTTCATAGGTTACACAGCCGTTTACATATCATCACTCAATTTCTAGCTGGTTCACCTCTTCCGGTTTTCAGGGAAATCTGGTAAGACACTGATCGCATTGTGATGTAACGCCTGATGGGTATGCAACACAGCTAACATACAAGTAAGCATAATAACTACCTAAAAGGTACGAGGAAAACTACCATAGCCTTAAGCTTACTTAAGGACGGTCTGCGGTAGCCTGTGATGGGTTTACAACTCTTGCTACAGACTGAATGTTATACACTGAAGTGCCAAAGAAACTGGCATAGGCATGCGTATTCAAACACAGAGATATGTAATGAGGCAGAATACACCGCTGCTGTCGGCAATGGCTATATAAGACAAAAGGTGTCTGACACAGTTGTTACATCGGTTACTGCTGTTACAATGGCAGGTTACGAAGATTTAAGTAAGTTCGAAAGTGGTATGAAAGTCGGCGGACGAGCGATATGACACAGCAACTCCGAGGTAGCGATGAAGTGGGGATTTTCCCGCACGAGCATTTCACGAATGTACCGTAAATATCAGCAATCACGTAAAACATCAAATCTCCGACATCGCTACGGCCGGGAAAATTTGCTGCAAGAATGGGACCAACGACGACATAAGAGAATCGTTCAACGCGACAGAAGTTCAGCCCTTCCGCAAATTGCTGCAGATTTCAATGCTGGGCCATCAACAAGTGTCATCCTGCGAACCGATCAACGAAACATCATCGGAGCCAAAGGCTTACTCGTGTACCCTTGATAACTGCACGACACAAAGCTTTACGCCTCACCTGGGCCTGTCAACGCCGACATTGGACTGTTGATGACTGGAAACATGTTGCCTGGTCGGAAGAATCTCGGTTCAAATTGTATCAAGCGGATGGACGTGTACGGGTATGGAGACAACTTCATGAATCCATGGACTCTACATCGCAGTGGGGACTGCTCAAGCTAGTGGAGGCTCTTCACTCATGTGGTGAGTGTGCAGTTGGAATGATATGGAATCCCTGATACGTCTAGATACGACTCTGACAGGTGACACGTTCGTAGGCATCCTGTCTCATCACCTGCATCCATACATGTCTCCATTGTGCATTCCGACAGTCTTAGGCATTTCCAGCAGGACAATGCGACACCCCACACGTCCAGAATAGCTACATAGTGGCTCCAGAAACACTCGTCTGAGTTTAAACACTTCCGCTGGCCACCAAACTCCCCAGGCTTCAACATTATTGAGCATATTTGGGGTGCCTTGCAAGATGCTGTTCAGAAGAGATCTCCACCACGTCATCCTCTTACGGATTTATGGACAGCCTCGCAGGATTCATGGTGTCAGTTCCCTCCAGCACTACCTCAGACATTAGTCAAGTCCACGGGACGTCGTGTTGCGATACTTCTGCGTGCTCGCTGGGGCCCTACACAATATTAGGCAGGTGTACCAGATTCTTCGGCTCTTCTGTGTAGCTGATGTAGTAGACCTGTAGGGCTACAGTGGCAAAGTGAACGGTGTGGGGTACTCACAGGGCAGGCAGCGCGACTCGTTGTAGCGGGCGTAGTAGGCCTGGCACGCGCAGGCGCCGGCCATGCAGCGGCTGTAGGGCACTGCGCAGTCGCGGTCCGCGTCGCAGCTGGCGCCCAGCATGCGCCACCTGCTGGGGGCGGACGGCCGGCGCTGTGGGGACGGCACCGCGCACGACGGCCCCGTCTGCGAAACAAGCCAAGCAAACACTCTGCAGTTCTGTCTGCACCGCGCACGAAACAAGCCAAGAAAACACTCTGCAGTTCTGTCTGCACCGCGCACGACGGAACCGTCTGCGAAACAAGCCAAGCAAACACTCTGCAGTTCTGTCTGCACCGCGCACGACGGAACCGTCTGCGAAACAAGCCAAGCAAACACTCTGCAGTTCTGTCTGCACCGCGCACGACGGAACCGTCTGCGAAACAAGCCAAGCAAACACTCTGCAGTTCTGTCTGCACCGCGCACGACGGAACCGTCTGCGAAACAAGCCAAGCAAACACTCTGCAGTTCTGTCTGCACCGCGCACGACGGAACCGTCTGCGAAACAAGCCAAGCAAACACTCTGCAGTTCTGTCTGCACCGCGCACGACGGAACCGTCTGCGAAACAAGCCAAGCAAACACTCTGCAGTTCTGTCTGCACCGCGCACAACGGCCCCGTCTGTGAAACAAGCCGAGCAAACACTCTGCAGTTCTGTCTGCACCGCGCACGACGGAACCGTCTGCGAAACAAGCCAAGCAAACACTCTGCAGTTCTGTCTGCACCGCGCACAACGGCCCCGTCTGTGAAACAAGCCGAGCAAACACTCTGCAGTTCTGTCTGCACCGCGCACGACGGAACCGTCTGCGAAACAAGCCAAGCAAACACTCTGCAGTTCTGTCTGCACCGCGCACGACGGAACCGTCTGCGAAACAAGCCAAGCAAACACTCTGCAGTTCTGTCTGCACCGCGCACGACGGAACCGTCTGCGAAACAAGCCAAGCAAACACTCTGCAGTTCTGTCTGCACCGCGCACGACGGAACCGTCTGCGAAACAAGCCAAGCAAACACTCTGCAGTTCTGTCTGCACCGCGCACAACGGCCCCGTCTGTGAAACAAGCTGAGCAAACACTCTGCAGTTCTGTCTGCACCGCGCACGACGGAACCGTCTGCGAAACAAGCCAAGCAAACACTCTGCAGTTCTGTCTGCACCGCGCACCACGGCCCCGTCTGCGAAACAAGCCAAGCAAACACTATGCAGTTCTGTCTGCACCGCGCACGACGGAACCGTCTGCGAAACAAGCCAAGCAAACACTCTGCAGTTCTGTCTGCACCGCGCACGACGGAACCGTTTGCGAAACAAGCCAAGCAAACACTCTGCAGTTCTGTCTGCACCGCGCACGACGGAACCGTCTGCGAAACAAGCCAAGCAAACACTCTGCAGTTCTGTCTGCACCGCGCACAACGGCCCCGTCTGTGAAACAAGCCAAGCAAACACTCTGCAGTTCTGTCTGCACCGCGCACCACGGCCCCGTCTGCGAAACAAGCCAAGCAAACACTCTGCAGTTCTGTCTGCACCGCGCACCACGGCCCCGTCTGCGAAACAAGCCAAGCAAACACTCTGCAGTTATGTCTGCACCGCGCACCACGGCCCCGTCTGCGAAACAAACCAAGCAAACACTCTGCAGTTCTGTCTGCACCGCGCACAACGGAACCGTCAGCGAAACAAGCCAAGCAAACACTCTGCAGTTCTGTCTGCACCGCGCACGACGGAACCGTTTGCGAAACAAGCCAAGCAAACACTCTGCAGTTCTGTCTGCACCGCGCACGACGGAACCGTCTGCGAAACAAGCCAAGCAAACACTCTGCAGTTCTGTCTGCACCGCGCACGACGGAACCGTCTGCGAAACAAGCCAAGCAAACACTCTGCAGTTCTGTCTGCACCGCGCACAACGGCCCCGTCTGTGAAACAAGCCGAGCAAACACTCTGCAGTTCTGTCTGCACCGCGCACGACGGAACCGTCTGCGAAACAAGCCAAGCAAACACTCTGCAGTTCTGTCTGCACCGCGCACCACGGCCCCGTCTGCGAAACAAGCCAAGCAAACACTCTGCAGTTCTGTCTGCACCGCGCACGACGGAACCGTCTGCGAAACAAGCCAAGCAAACACTCTGCAGTTCTGTCTGCACCGCGCACGACGGAACCGTTAGCGAAACAAGCCAAGCAAACACTCTGCAGTTCTGTCTGCACCGCGCACGACGGAACCGTCTGCGAAACAAGCCAAGCAAACACTCTGCAGTTCTGTCTGCACCGCGCACAACGGCCCCGTCTGTGAAACAAGCCAAGCAAACACTCTGCAGTTCTGTCTGCACCGCGCACGACGGAACCGTCTGCGAAACAAGCCAAGCAAACACTCTGCAGTTCTGTCTGCACCGCGCACAACGGCCTCGTCTGTGAAACAAGCCGAGCAAACACTCTGCAGTTCTGTCTGCACCGCGCACGACGGAACCGTCTGCGAAACAAGCCAAGCAAACACTCTGCAGTTCTGTCTGCACCGCGCACGACGGAACCGTTTGCGAAACAAGCCAAGCAAACACTCTGCAGTTCTGTCTGCACCGCGCACCACGGCCCCGTCTGCGAAACAAGCCAAGCAAACACTCTGCAGTTCTGTCTGCACCGCGCACCACGGCCCCGTCTGCGAAACAAGCCAAGCAAACACTCTGCAGTTCTGTCTGCACCGCGCACCACGGCCCCGTCTGCGAAACAAGCCAAGCAAACACTCTGCAGTTCTGTCTGCACCGCGCACAACGGAACCGTCTGCGAAACAAGCCAAGCAAACACTCTGCAGTTCTGTCTGCACCGCGCACGACGGCCCCATCTGCGAAACAAGCCAAGCAAACACTCTGCAGTTCTGTCTGCACCGCGCACCACGGCCCCGTCTGCGAAACAAGCCAAGCAAACACTCTGCAGTTCTGTCTGCACCGCGCACCACGGCCCCGTCTGCGAAACAAGCCAAGCAAACACTCTGCAGTTCTGTCTGCACCGCGCACCACGGCCCCGTCTGCGAAACAAGCCAAGCAAACACTCTGCAGTTCTGTCTGCACCGCGCACCACGGCCCCGTCTGCGAAACAAGCCAAGCAAACACTCTGCAGTTCTGTCTGCACCGCGCACCACGGCCCCGTCTGCGAAACAAGCCAAGCAAACACTCTGCAGTTCTGTCTGCACCGCGCACAACGGAACCGTCTGCGAAACAAGCCAAGCAAACACTCTGCAGTTCTGTCTGCACCGCGCACGACGGAACCGTTTGCGAAACAAGCCAAGCAAACACTCTGCAGTTCTGTCTGCACCGCGCACAACGGAACCGTCTGCGAAACAAGCCAAGCAAACACTCTGCAGTTCTGTCTGCACCGCGCACAACGGCCCCGTCTGTGAAACAAGCCAAGCAAACACTCTGCAGTTCTGTCTGCACCGCGCACGACGGAACCGTCTGCGAAACAAGCCAAGCAAACACTCTGCAGTTCTGTCTGCACCGCGCACGACGGAACCGTCTGCGAAACAAGCCAAGCAAACACTCTGCAGTTCTGTCTGCACCGCGCACAACGGCCCCGTCTGTGAAACAAGCCGAGCAAACACTCTGCAGTTCTGTCTGCACCGCGCACGACGGAACCGTCTGCGAAACAAGCCAAGCAAACACTCTGCAGTTCTGTCTGCACCGCGCACCACGGCCCCGTCTGCGAAACAAGCCAAGCAAACACTATGCAGTTCTGTCTGCACCGCGCACGACGGAACCGTCTGCGAAACAAGCCAAGCAAACACTCTGCAGTTCTGTCTGCACCGCGCACGACGGAACCGTTTGCGAAACAAGCCAAGCAAACACTCTGCAGTTCTGTCTGCACCGCGCACCACGGCCCCGTCTGCGAAACAAGCCAAGCAAACACTCTGCAGTTCTGTCTGCACCGCGCACCACGGCCCCGTCTGCGAAACAAGCCAAGCAAACACTCTGCAGTTCTGTCTGCACCGCGCACCACGGCCCCGTCTGCGAAACAAGCCAAGCAAACACTCTGCAGTTCTGTCTGCACCGCGCACAACGGAACCGTCTGCGAAACAAGCCAAGCAAACACTCTGCAGTTCTGTCTGCACCGCGCACGACGCCCCATCTGCGAAACAAGCCAAGCAAACACTCTGCAGTTCTGTCTGCACCGCGCACGACGGAACCGTCTGCGAAACAAGCCAAGCAAACACTCTGCAGTTCTGTCTGCACCGCGCACCACGGCCCCGTCTGCGAAACAAGCCAAGCAAACACTCTGCAGTTCTGTCTGCACCGCGCACCACGGCCCCGTCTGCGAAACAAGCCAAGCAAACACTCTGCAGTTCTGTCTGCACCGCGCACCACGGCCCCGTCTGCGAAACAAGCCAAGCAAACACTCTGCAGTTCTGTCTGCACCGCGCACCACGGCCCCGTCTGCGAAACAAGCCAAGCAAACACTCTGCAGTTCTGTCTGCACCGCGCACAACGGAACCGTCTGCGAAACAAGCCAAGCAAACACTCTGCAGTTCTGTCTGCACCGCGCACGACGGAACCGTTTGCGAAACAAGCCAAGCAAACACTCTGCAGTTCTGTCTGCACCGCGCACAACGGAACCGTCTGCGAAACAAGCCAAGCAAACACTCTGCAGTTCTGTCTGCACCGCGCACAACGGCCCCGTCTGTGAAACAAGCCAAGCAAACACTCTGCAGTTCTGTCTGCACCGCGCACGACGGAACCGTCTGCGAAACAAGCCAAGCAAACACTCTGCAGTTCTGTCTGCACCGCGCACGACGGAACCGTCTGCGAAACAAGCCAAGCAAACACTCTGCAGTTCTGTCTGCACCGCGCACGACGGAACCGTCTGCGAAACAAGCCAAGCAAACACTCTGCAGTTCTGTCTGCACCGCGCACAACGGCCCCGTCTGTGAAACAAGCCGAGCAAACACTCTGCAGTTCTGTCTGCACCGCGCACGACGGAACCGTCTGCGAAACAAGCCAAGCAAACACTCTGCAGTTCTGTCTGCACCGTGCACGACGGAACCGTTTGCGAAACAAGCCAAGCAAACACTCTGCAGTTCTGTCTGCACCGCGCACCACGGCCCCGTCTGCGAAACAAGCCAAGCAAACACTCTGCAGTTCTGTCTGCACCGCGCACCACGGCCCCGTCTGCGAAACAAGCCAAGCAAACACTCTGCAGTTCTGTCTGCACCGCGCACCACGGCCCCATCTGCGAAACAAGCCAAGCAAACACTCTGCAGTTCTGTCTGCACCGCGCACAACGGAACCGACTGCGAAACAAGCCAAGCAAACACTCTGCAGTTCTGTCTGCACCGCGCACGACGGAACCGTCTGCGAAACAAGCCAAGCAAACACTCTGCAGTTCTGTCTGCACCGCGCACGACGGAACCGTCTGCGAAACAAGCCAAGCAAACACTCTGCAGTTCTGTCTGCACCGCGCACTACGGCCCCGTCTGCGAAACAAGCCAAGCAAGCACTCTGCAGTTCTGTCTGCACCGCGCACAACGGCCCCGTCTGCGAAACAAGCCAAGCAAGCACTCTGCAGTTCTGTCTGCACCGCGCACAACGGCCCTGTCTGCGAAACAAGCCAAGCAAACACTCTGCAGTTCTGTCTGCACCGCGCACCACGGCCCCGTCTGCGAAACAAGCCAAGCAAACACTCTGCAGTTCTGTCTGCACCGCGCACCACGGCCCCGTCTGCGAAACAAGCCAAGCAAACACTCTGCAGTTCTGTCTGCACCGCGCACCACGGCCCCGTCTGCGAAACAAGCCAAGCAAACACTCTGCAGTTCTGTCTGCACCGCGCACAACGGAACCGTCTGCGAAACAAGCCAAGCAAACACTCTGCAGTTCTGTCTGCACCGCGCACGACGGAACCGTTTGCGAAACAAGCCAAGCAAACACTCTGCAGTTCTGTCTGCACCGCGCACAACGGAACCGTCTGCGAAACAAGCCAAGCAAACACTCTGCAGTTCTGTCTGCACCGCGCACAACGGCCCCGCCTGTGAAACAAGCCAAGCAAACACTCTGCAGTTCTGTCTGCACCGCGCACGACGGAACCGTCTGCGAAACAAGCCAAGCAAACACTCTGCAGTTCTGTCTGCACCGCGCACGACGGAACCGTTTGCGAAACAAGCCAAGCAAACACTCTGCAGTTCTGTCTGCACCGCGCACGACGGAACCGTCTGCGAAACAAGCCAAGCAAACACTCTGCAGTTCTGTCTGCACCGCGCACGACGGAACCGTCTGCGAAACAAGCCAAGCAAACACTCTGCAGTTCTGTCTGCACCGCGCACGACGGAACCGTCTGCGAAACAAGCCAAGCAAACACTCTGCAGTTCTGTCTGCATCGCGCACAACGGCCCCGTCTGTGAAACAAGCCGAGCAAACACTCTGCAGTTCTGTCTGCACCGCGCACGACGGAACCGTCTGCGAAACAAGCCAAGCAAACACTCTGCAGTTCTGTCTGCACCGCGCACGACGGAACCGTTTGCGAAACAAGCCAAGCAAACACTCTGCAGTTCTGTCTGCACCGCGCACCACGGCCCCGTCTGCGAAACAAGCCAAGCAAACACTCTGCAGTTCTGTCTGCACCGCGCACCACGGCCCCGTCTGCGAAACAAGCCAAGCAAACACTCTGCAGTTCTGTCTGCACCGCGCACCACGGCCCCGTCTGCGAAACAAGCCAAGCAAACACTCTGCAGTTCTGTCTGCACCGCGCACAACGGAACCGTCTGCGAAACAAGCCAAGCAAACACTCTGCAGTTCTGTCTGCACCGCGCACGATGGAACCGTCTGCGAAACAAGCCAAGCAAACACTCTGCAGTTCTGTCTGCACCGCGCACGACGGAACCGTCTGCGAAACAAGCCAAGCAAACACTCTGCAGTTCTGTCTGCACCGCGCACTACGGCCCCGTCTGCGAAACAAGCCAAGCAAGCACTCTGCAGTTCTGTCTGCACCGCGCACAACGGCCCCGTCTGCGAAACAAGCCAAGCAAGCACTCTGCAGTTCTGTCTGCACCGCGCACAACGGCCCTGTCTGTGAAACAAGCCAAGCAAACACTCTGCAGTTCTGTCTGCACCGCGCACGATGGCCCCGTCTGCGAAACAAGCCAAGTAAACACTCAGCAATTCTGTCTGCCACTAACACAACGTAACTGCCCTGGCCGCTCCCGCTGGCTCGTCCTCGAAACTACTGAGACGGCCATGGACGATGTCCGATATTTTGTGGACGTGTTATTTGCCAGCCTGGAGATAGTAGTCACGCTTTCATTAATCTGTTAAAGTCGTATCTGTTTAGAACCTAATAGTTTTGCTTAACAGCAAGTGAGTTTCCCGTCAAGGCAGACGTTTTCCAGCACCTGTAGAAAATAAACATCTCAATAATTTGGGATAGTGGCAGCACTTTGCAGAGGAGAACTGTTACAGGGGCATGGAAGTAACCAGTGAAAGTGCTCGTGTTCTGATTCTGATGGCAAATGCTTAAGGGAAAGCATCTTTAAAACAATTTCATGGGGTAGTTTTGGTCTCACAAAATCAAGCAGTGGCATGACAGCGACTATCACGGATGTAGACAACAATTTGTGTGGCCTCTGGGCCGTGGATGTAGTTTAAAAGTGTTTAATATTTCTCAAGTTGGTAGTTACTAATCCTGCATGATATACAAAGTTTCTAAGGAAAGTCTGTAAGGATTCACAAGTGTGTTATGCATTTCCAACCCAATTTCTTAGGTGAATCTGTGATTTAGTGCATTCACAAGTAGCTGCTTGGATCAGGTTTTACACCAAATACTGGAGAATTAAGCTAGCTGGAGGTGTAGTTTAATGAAAGACTTGGAGTTGGAAACGTCTAATGGAAATCAATAATACACATTTGATTTTATGGAAATGTGAAGAGTAACGAACTGTAAACTGTTATCCCGTTTTTCTGTGATGTTTATCGACGGAAGTTGCTACGATCCAGCTGCAAGCGGTGTATGAACTGTTAGCAGTGTACGTTTCCTAGAGTTGTGGCCACGGGATCTTGCTAAATGCGACAGTGCGTTAGTTACGAATTGTGGAACAGTGGCAAGGTTAACATGTCACCTGTGTCGAAGCGAGGATTTAGACCCTTATTTAGACTGTTTTCAATACCGTAGCAGTGTAGAGAATTAATACAGATCCGACAACAAAACTTTCGTATCAAATGTGCAGAGCACTACATCGTATAATTATATTAGGACTGAAAGTAATTGCCAGCTGACATTTGCCACTTGCCGCTAGAGTGTTGTCACATCGGCTGCCTCTCGGCTGAAGACAACGCCCAAACACGATGGGGTCACTTCACAAGTGCTTCCCATGTAACGCGCAACAAGATTGGAAGCGGCTACCGTCAGTTACAGCGGGAACGCGAGATTCTCTGCCCACAGCTGATTTTAAGTGACTAACGACCGAACTGCGACAGACGACGCGTTTTGTAGACCTCAACTTACTCTCTTGTCCTATCCTTTTGACAACCTCTTGATGTGCAATGTGTCCAAGAAAACGGAGGTCAAAAATGTAACTTTTCGCTTTCATCGGTTACCTGTAGTTATCCTCACTTTGGCTGCACGAGCTGACACAATACGAATCACTGAGCAGTCCTGGTTGGCACTCGGTTGCAGGTTATAAGTGACAAAAGCTGATTCCAAACAATAAAAACGATAGTAAGAAAAAATGGAGAAAAAATAAGAGCAAATAAAAAGTCAATACGATAATGAAAATGACGCGACAAAAGCTTAAAAATAAAAAGAACTTAGTTAAGGAAATTAATTGAAAATAATAGTAATCACTCATTTCATAAATATTTAAAAATAAAAAAAAGATGTCACATGGTTGGTTTCGAATCCACGATCATCCGTAAATCAGGATTACACATTAACCGTTGCGCTATAGCACCACATCGTAGAATAGTGTTTTATTTATGCCTCCTTAGGGCCAGCTGCAGCAACGATATGCTGCCTTCAAAGCGGCTTCATGCAACGGCTACGAAGCGGTAGGCCGATCTCTGTAATAATAGTAATTGAATATGCGATATCCGACGCCGAATCGAGTCTTATGCGGAAAGATCCAGTAGTGTTTGGCCACTGCTGTGTCTGAAGCATGCTTTACCGTCCTTTTGTGTGTGTGATGTTCTTGGTGTGGTTATCATGTGTGTTAAAATGCGAAGTACAGGAGCCACACCCTAGATTCGGGATCCAAACACGTCAAGAAAGGAACGCAGACAAGGAAGTGGGAACGAATTGACCATTTGTTGTGGCAACTAACCAATGGCGAACCGTGTGCGCGTGATGTTGTGCACTCTGATCGGAGGAAGAGAGCTCCAATGCGTGAAGCAATTTTAATCAGACTACAATCTCCTGCACCACACGGCAATAAGAGTGTGTTGATTCTGGCCGGAGCCACGAGTGGTACTCGCGCGAAGCTACGGCGTTTCCTGGTGAGAGAAGAAAGGAAAGTTCCAGTTGGAGATACTTTTTCGTCTTTACATGGCTCAACACGGCTTTCCGGGCGGGAAGGAGCGCCTGGTACCCGGCACGAATCCGCCCGGCGGACTTGTATCGAGGTTCGGTGAGCCGGGAAGTCTGTGGATGGTTTTTAGGCAGTTTTCCATCTGCCACGGCGAATGCGGGCTGGTTCCCCTTATTCCGCCTCAGCTACACTATGTCGGCGACTGCTGCGCAAACAACTTCTCCACATACGCGTACACCACCCTTACTCTACCACGCAAACATAGGGGCTACACTCGTCTAGTGTAAGACGTTCCCTGGGGGGTCCACCGGGGGCCGAACCGCACAATAACCCAGGGTTCGGTGTGGGGCAGCGGAGGCGAGAAGTGGACTGCGGTAGTCGTTGTGGGGTTGTGGACCACTGCGGTTGCGGCGGGAATAGAGCCTCTCCGTCGTTTCTAGGGCCACGGTTAACATACAATACAATACAATACAAGGTTCAAACGTTGTTGATTTTGTAGTATATTTCAACGATTTTGTGTCATCTGCTTCCAGAATAGTACCAGGGACTTGTCGACTCACTTCCACTACGTGTCATTGCAGTCCTCTGGGCCAGAGGAGGCCTCGAGCGATATTAGGTGCCTATCCCATGACATTTGCTAAGTCATTGTGCATTACCGCAGTGCATCCTATTGTATCGCGTACCAGAAAGACTTCTTGAACTATGGACATGATTACAATAACATTATTCTGTACACATATCACTTAGGACTGACAGATCCCAACGAAAATACTGCTTCGACGTTACTAGAAACCGCACGATTTACATAAATGTGTACAGGTGTATCTAAATAGAACACTGTTGTAATAGGTGCAAAGAAGATGCTTAGTGACCGAAATGTATAACTACTGACTACACGCTTTCAACGTAGCGTTATGAGAAAACAGAAGAAGAAGATAATCTAAGATTTTGAGATGCTGAGCATTAAGGAGACTGATAAGAGGTGTTGGCATAATAGACAAGGAAAGGAATGGGTGAAAGACACGAAAAGGGCAGCATGACAGGACTTCACGGAATAATTTCATATAGGGGGCAAAAATTGTGGTGGAATACAGAGATTTGAATACAGTGAATTAAAAATTGAGAAAATTTTGTGTAAGTGCTATTCTAATATGAAAAGGTTGGCTCGGTTGAAGAAATCACGTTGAACAGCGTCAAACCATTAAGAAAGTAGAAGAAAAAAAGAGAGGAAGACTAGCGAAGAACGCGTCCTTTTTTTCAGGTCTAATGAACGTCATATTTTTGTTCCGCCATAAATATCTTTACTTTTATTTTCACAATTTTTCCTTTGTTGGATCTAACGCACACTATGTATTTACTGAATAGCTGATAGTCTAGTAGAACTAAAAGGTAGCCGGCCAGAGTGGCCGAGAGGTTCTAGGAGCTACAGTCTGGAAACGCACGACAGCTACGGTCGCAGGTTCGAATCATGCGTCGGGCATGGATGTGTGTGATGTCGTTAGGTTAGTTAGGTTTAAGTAGTTCTAAGTTCTAGGGAACTGATGACCTCAGCGGTTAAGCCCCATAGTGCTCAGAGCCATTTGACCAGTTTGAACTAAAAGATACCTTACATCGCAGACACTAAGGGCGCAAAGCATCGTGGGTAGTAGAACCTCGTTGGGAAACTCGGCCAGGTGTGTGTGTGTGTGTGTGTGTGTGTGTGTGTATGTGTGTGTGTGTGTGGACATTTGTGTTTCGTGGCTGTAAAGCGAGGAGACTCCCTGGAACATTATCTTTCGTAAGAGCGTCCGTGGTCCGTCCCACGCGTTATGCAAATTAGAGTCCAGTTGCTGGACAGAGTGAGAGAGAGAGAGAGAGAGAGACGCATCGCAGCAGATCGCAGCGCACAGCATCCTAGGCAGCACCGTTACAAACCGGGAACCTCTCTCTACAAGGAGCAGCACCTCAACTATTGTTTACTCAGCTACACAACTACTTTACACGATAGGCGTTACTCGCAGATATATCGCCAACGGGGTCCAGCGAGTGTTACAAGATGCAATACATCACTGAATTCTTTCCCGCCCATCTGAAACTTACTACGCTTGCTGGAATCCGCTGTCTACGAGATATTCACATATATACGTAAAAGAACATTTTCTACCGTTCACTAGGTTTAAATGTGAGTTGTCTAGAAGACGTTCTAATGGTCACTGCTTTGCCATCAGCTGTTCCAGTTGTAGCGTTAGTTCATGCATAAAGTTTTCACAGTCAGTCGGAAAGTACAAGATCACTGGTGAAATCGTAGTTCAGTTTACTTCTGTCAAGAATACTGAATTCGAAGCACAGTCCCAACGGGAAGACATCGAACAGTATGCCTTGGTTCCATCTAAATCCGCGCTGTTTCCGTCGCAATAACACCAAAGTTGTATACCTCTAAAATACGATAAACTAACATTTTTCACTCACACTGGACTTTAAAAACAATCACAGTATTCTTAATAATAAATTGAGTTTCTTCTTAGTAAAATATAATTATTCTACTCATAAAGGAAAACGTGCGACAATATGAGGTGCAAAGAAATGCCTTATAAGACGAGTCTTGCTGCCGTTAACTCCAAATGAAATTCAACGTGCAGTATTGATTCCCAGAATCACTTTGTAATGTGTAGCAATGCTCAAGGTCAACATATTGACCACTTAGTACAACAACCGTGACAGTAAACATACGAATCGTATCCGAATCACGTGCTGGCTTTGATTTGTAATAATAGTCTAGCCGAATACTTGATTTGTGACGGTACGTATCGGTACACAGTACAAGTACGACTGACGAAAAAAAAATCGGAACCGCAGATTTTTTAGATGTTGTAGATAGAACTTAATTTTTTACCGGTGGAAATCTGGTAGTCACTCTTTTAAAACGTTCAGAAAATCCTTAAAATAACGCTTTAAGAAGTCTAAATTTCAATCCCCTGACCCGAAAGATTACAAGAAAAGAATTATTTTTTCACAAATCAAGCGGTGGTGCAGACGTTTATGAAATACTGACGACGAGACAGTGATTTGCGGCACTGTTATCTGTATACTGTTCGATCTAGTGGCACACATGTTATATCGCCAAAGTTCTCTTAGAAGCTTCTTTCAAATGCCACAGAAAAAATGTACAGAGTTCCTTTAGAAAAAAAACTAAGTCGGTTTCGTAATTCGGCGACTGTAAACGATAAAAATTACTTTCGAACATCACGAAATTTGCCGTTTTGTGCGCTGTAACTTAGCGACAACCGTACCTCGAGATATTTATTCATTCTGGAAACATTTGCGGTTGTCTGGCTGCCTCACACACTGTGTAGATTGGTACCACTCACAATCTACACGAAAAACAAATGATCAAACATGAACACTGTAACATTGGGCTGAGTGCGGAAGACATGTCACTGTACTGCTGCTTTTAAAGTGAGGTGGAAGTATAAATTACGCCATTGCAGCGTAAGAAAAAGTACATTCAAAAAAGGCATAAAATTGCCAAGTGTTAATGTACTACGAAGTTTCTTTTGACCTTAACCTCCATTAAAAAAGAAAGAAAGAGTAGTGGTTTGCAGAATATCTGACAAAGAGGCAAAAGTACCGTACGTAAATTACACATCAAGTTATGAAGAAATACTGTTTTTAACCCATAACAAACAAAATGTGCAAATATATACATCCATACCTTCAAAAAGACCAGAGAAGTTGCTTTGTAAACGAAAACGAGACGATTCTGATGTAAAATTCTCTTTAATTAACTGAAGTAAGATTATGACGGAGAAACCAATAATAACGGAAATTTTTATTTAAATTCCATTAAAAATGTCTTAACTTTGCAAAAATTCATGCCATCAAAGTACCGCAGTGTACGCACCAATCAGCACCTGCTCTCATTTTCGATGCACTTTTAATTCTTTTCAGTTCCTTCCTATAATTTGTCCGCGTCGAACTTAATTTCTTTACTAATTGAAGTTTTTCTGCACCTGCGTAAAGTTTCGTATATTTCGACAACAGCTGGCCATTGTATTGTGTTTCTTCACAGTTGTTACACTCATTTCATTTAACACACCTTAAGGATGCCAAAAGCCTGCCTTCTCAAATGACCGTGCCTTACGCTGATTTCTAAGTCATTACCACTCATATTAGAACTATAATCGTGCGAAATAAATAGTTTAGCTTACGGTACTAAGCTGACAAATACAGAAAATTTCAGCCAGACACTATAGAAGCTAAGCAGTTTCCTCAATAAAATCTAATCTCAGTAGATCCGTCAATATATTGGACAGGGCTGGAAACGGCCAATGACGAAAAACTAAAATAAGAACCATACATCTGACGTTCAGCTGAAATCGATCGATTAAATATGTTGCGAAAGTAAATATTAGCCTACTTTACAAGTCAGACTGTTATCATAATGTTTATTTGGCATTCATATTCGTTGGGACCGCTAACTCACGAAAAGCGTGTCGCAGCTGAACCTACTCAGAGCTCAGGTCTTGCCACAGGTCAGTCACTATATTTACATGCGACACATCTTCCGAAGCACGAATACCGAATTTCGGAAACAGTTTTTCACTGCTGTATTTACATGTTACGGTCTGAAGCGAATTTGCTAGTCCAGTTAAATATGTTACGTGGGAAACAGCTGTTACAGTTTCTGATTTAGTCAGCACAGTTGCTATGTCTCTTCAATTGGAGGAGAGCAAAGATCTTCAGTCTAATATTTCTACTTATCCTTCACCGCACAAAAAGCCAATCCGTCCACATTAACCGAATTTCTTTTTTTTTTTTTAAACAAGATGAAAACTGACCACCTAAGCAAATTTCAAAACCGCTTGCCTTTACATGGAAGCGAAAATCGATTACGGAATTGGAAAACCGGCACCTAGAAGCGGATTTCCAGGACCAATTTTGAAGTGTTACATGACCACCCAGAAGCAGTACTGGGCAATCCGATTTTGAGAGTCCCATGTAAACGGTGTGACTCTCTCACCACAACCAAATCGACCTATTTCAGTCGAACGCCATTTGTTCCCTACTCATTTTATCGACTCGTCTGCCGGTGGAAGTTATTGACATGCGCATAGCCCTGAGCTATTTTCAAAGCCTCTGGAGCACCGTCTGCTAGGAGTGCAAAAGCTTTTTGAAACGTTGCAGACAAATTGATAATATGGTCTTAGACGCAACGCTCGAAAGAGTGGTACGCAGTAGTAGGAACATGTCTTAATTAAGTCCGCATTTTGCTTAGGTGGTATTTGCTGGATATGCAAACTACGCAAAACCTAGGCAATAAAAGGTCGTGTAGGAGTCATTTGATAGCGATCAGGTAATCGGGGTGGGATCGGTCGAGTAGTTCATGTCTTAAACAATGTTGCCAATCAACTTTTGATGAGTCAAAAATGGTTCAAATGGCTCTGAACACTATGGGACTTAACTTCATCTACATCTACATCTACATGACTACTCTGCAATTCACATTTAAGTGCTTGGCAGAGTGTTCATCGAACCACAATCATACTATCTCCCTACCATTCCACTCCCGAACACCTAAACCTTTCTGTTCGAGCTCTGATTTCTCTTATTTTATTTTTATGATCATTCCTACCTATGTAGGTTGGGCACAACAAAATATTTTCGCATTCGGAAGAGAAAGTTGGTGACTGAAATTTCGTAAAAAGATCTCGCCGCGACGAAAAACGTCTTTGCTTTAATGACTTCGATCCCAGTTCTCGTATCATATCTGCCACACTCTCTCCCCTATTACGTGATAATACAAAACGAGCTGCCCTTTTTTTGCACCCTTTCGATGTCCTCCGTCAATCCCACCTGGTAAGGATCCCACACCGCGCAGCAATATTCTAACAGAGGACGAACGAGTGTAGTGTAAGATGTCTCTTTAGTGGACTTGTTGCATCTTCTAAGTGTCCTGCCAATGAAACGCAACCTTTGGCTCGCCGTCCCCACAATATTATCTATGTGATCTTTCGAACTGAAGTTGTTCGTTATTTTAACACCCAAGTACTTAGTTGAATTGACAGCCTTGAGAATTGTACTATTTATCGAGTAATCGAATGCCAACGGATTTCTTTTGTAACTCATGTGGATCACCTCACACTTTTCGTTATTTAACGTCAACTGCCACCTGTCACACGATACAGCAATCTTTTCTAAATCGCTTTGCAACTGATACTGGTCTTCGGATGATCTTACTAGACGGTAAATTACAGCATCATCTGCGAACAACCTAAGAGAACTGCTCAGATTGTCACCCAGGTCATTTATATAGATCAGGAACAGCAGAGGTCCCAGTACGCTTCCCTGGGGAACACCTGACATCACTTCAGTTTTACTCGATGATTTGCCGTCTATTACTACGAACTGCGACCTTCCAGACAGGAAATCACGAATCCAGTCGCACAACTGAGACGATACCCCATAGGCCCGCAGCTTGATTAGAAGTCGCTTGTGAGAAACGGTGTCAAAAGCTTTCCGCAAATTTAGAAATACAGAATCAACTTGAGATCCCCTGTCGATAGTGGCCATTACTTCATGCGAATAAAGAGCTGGAGAGATGTTTTCTGAAACCATGCTGATTACGTATCAATAGATCGTTCCCTTCGAGGTGATTCATAATGTTTGAATACAGTATATGCTCCAAAACCCTACTGCAAACCGACGTCAATGGTATAGGTCTGTAGTTAGATGGATTACTCCTACTACCCTTCTTAAACACTGGTGCGACCTGCGCAATTTTCTAATCTGTAGGTACAGATCTATCGGTGAGCGAGCGGTTGTTATCTTCTGAGGTCATCAGTCCCCTAGAACTTAGAACTAGTTAAAGAGGGTGTATACGACCCGGGACAACCGGGAGATACGGGAAAAACCCGGGAATTTTTTCTTCTGGGAGAAAACCCGGAAACACCAGGGACTTGTTTATAATTCCGGGAATTTTTCATTGTTTTAGTTTTCAGTTAAATTTTTGTAATTTTGACTGGTAAGAACAAATACTCTGACAAACGATATTACTGTATTCCGCTACTGCAGAACAATACTGCAGCAACAAAACATGAACGAGAGAAAAAAAAAACGAAAATAAAACTTAAGTTGCAAAGGAAATGCGCCGTATGCAACAACAAAACAGTGCTCATACAAGCATCTGCAAACAGCAAAGTGTGTCAAAGGCTTTAGAAAGACTATACAGTACTTTGCAAAAACGCATTGCCTGCGATGAGCGTGGCGTGACAGCTGTTTATATTCGTTTGATCTGTCGCGGGAGGGCTCTTGCGCATCCGCAGTAAAGTCGCGTATGAGTAGTGCCTTCTCCCGCTTCTGGTTACAGAAGTGTGGCTGGGCGCCACTACTTAATATTGACCCGGTTTGAAAATTAATAAATCTGGGGCTGATGCACAGAGCAGTCTGAGTTGTGGTGGAGAGGTGGGTCGTCTCCACGTGACCTGTGTCTACGTTTAGTGATTTTTTTGTTTCCTCACGTTAAATGATAACAACACGGATTATTGTGGCCGGGAGCTATCAAATGAATTAAAATACGTTCGCGTGATTACGTAGGCTAAAATATGTTATTAGTTTTAGATTTTATTTCCACCTTTCTGACAGTCAAACGTTAATCGCCTTACAGAACAATGAAGTTATCTTTGCTGGTTTGCTAAAGAGACTTGGCTTTTATTAATCTTTTCTGTTGAGGCAGTCAGTTTATTTGAAATGAAGTGTTTAATTTCACACTATTGGCTAGTTTCAACAGTTCGCTGCATTTCGAGCGCACTTATGGCATTATGCCATAATAAAGGCCGAAACATGAAATAATACAGTACTGGTACTCCAAGAAAATTTACATACGAATCTGCAGTTTAAGCCGAATTATGCGTTTTAGTATGGTTCACGAAATTCCAACGCTCTTGAAGTATCCTCTGATGTCTTGTTTCTTTTATGACATAATTTAAGAACTTTTAATATCTTACACGTACGAACACATGGGCTCCTGGCGTCATCGTAGCTGCCCAAGCGCGGTGGCGCTTGTTATGTGGCGCTCGCTTGCAACTGCTGAAACGAACGTACTTCTAACAGGTCGCGGGAAAATATTGCGAATGGTTTGAAAAGCGTTACATTGAAAGCAAATTTCCTTTTACGTAAGATGATGTATGTGCGAGAATGTATGATGAATTTCTTAAATCACAAAGTGTTTGATTCTCATCTAAAAATCAACTCTTCGAGGACGACCATTTAGAAGAATTTATAGCCCAGAAGATCAGACATTTACGTCGTTATTAAAAATTTTACTGGCAAATTTGTGCGATGTATCTTAAAGTGTAACAAGCGCACTACGTAACACTGATCTTTCTATTGGCTGTGTACATCATGTGTCCTGTGCTGTTATCAGCTTTCGAGATCACGTGACATGAGCTATGACTAGCTTACAAAAGCACATCGCAAATTAGATTTCAGTGCTTCAGGATGTGACATGCAGTGTTTGGTGGAATTTGAATTTATACGTTCGTAATACGAAAATATGCAGCGTACATGTTGCTGCACATCAAAGGTCTTTGAAATATGTTTTTCCTCCCGAGTTTCGTTTTCTAAAGTGCCGGGAAATTCTACTCCGTTATATAAAACCATGAACATTCAAAGGATTGATGAGTTTTACAGTGCCAAATAAGAGTGTACTGTCACTTAACCGGGAAATCCGGGATAAATCCGAGAATTTTTTTTCCTTGTCCATGTATACAACCTAACTAAGCTAAGGACATCACACACATCCATGCCCGAGGCAGTATTCCAGCCTACGACCGTAGCGGTCACGCAGTTCCAGCCTGAAGCGCCTAGAACCGCTCGGCCACTCCGGGCGTCTTTTAATGAGTCGCTGAGTTAAGAGCTCAGTGTGTGTTCTTAACGCTGCTGCCGCCATGGTCTAATCCGCTGTCTACTGCATGTGGATTACAGGTGACGCTGTGCACTGCGTACCTGCTGTATCACATCAATCCCATCGAAGGGGCGATGTAAAGAAAAGAAAGACTTAGACCGTATGTCAGCCACATGCACGGATCAAGAACTGGAGAAAAAAGCAGAAAAACATGAGCGTGATGAAACTAGAGAAGTTCAATCGGGGATCTGTGTGTTGGATCATTTAATAACCTTGCAGTTCAAACGCTGTGTTTGTAGTGAAGTGCCCTGTAGCTAAGGAAGGAAGGCAGATGTCGGCTGCCTTTGCTCCCACAGTCGGGCTGCCTAGGAGGTCAGCGCTACAGGGACATGTGGTCCCATTAGAGCTTACAGTACCGTCCCCCATAAAAGTACGGAACAGAGCAGCGCGATGTGACCCCTGGGCAGTTTCCCGCTGACCCCTGCCACACGAGCCAGAACCCTGCAGCGTACCCTGCAGCGTGCGAACAGCAGAGGCGCCCAGAACCGCGCTAATGACCGCCGACGCGAGGCAACGGCCGCGGCGTCGCGCGCTTTCCACAAGTGCAAGGTCCCGCCTCTCCGCTCCTCAGACACACCGCGTGTGAACTCCCAGAGCGCCGCCAGGGATGTTCCGTCTCGCGATAAGGATCCCTCTCGCCTCAACATTCTGTGCAATGTGACTTCCTCGTATCTGAAGCAACAGCCAGTCAACACCGTCGTCTCAGCTCAAGATGCGGGCAATGAAAGACATCCTACGAAACATAAAATATGTTAGGCCGTGGCCGAGCGGTTCTAGGCGCTTCAGTCTGGAACCGCGCGACCGCTACGGTTGCAGATTCGAATCCTGCCTCGGGCGTGGCTGTGTGTGATGTCCTTAGGTTAGTTAGGTTTTAGTAGTTCTAAGTTCTAGGGGACAGTTGACCTCAGATGTTAAGTCCCATAGTGCTCAGAGCCATTTGAACCATGTTAGACCGTATCCAAAAGGCTTACGACAATAAACGCTATTTGCTAGCCAAGGTATACCACCTAGCACCTATGCAAGTTGGAATCCGAACTGCACCAACAGTTTGGAAGTTGTTCAGGAATAGTTACACCACCTGATAAGAAAAGTGAAGCACCCAGAAGAGAAGGAAGAAGAAATGAAATGAAACTTCACTGGTTGGGAGGGCATGTGAGTTATTTCGGTGATTACCAAATTTAGTAACATTTACAAAGAACTTGGCAGTACCAGCCAGTTTATCACAATGTTGTTGCACCCCTTCTGGTCGGGATGTGTGCACTTAGTAATTTGGGAAGGACGTCATAACATCGTTCTATCCTCTCCTGAGGAAGGCTGACCCACAGTTGTTGTAAATCGCCCTTGATATTCCGGATACTGGTACTGGGACTGAGTTGACATCCGAGCTGCTTCCAAGGAAGTTCAGTCGGGGACAGATCTGGGGACCTTGTTGGGCACTGAAGTCCGTCAGAATTACGCAGACAATTCATAGCGATACGTAAGTTTTGTGGACGAACGTTGTCCTGTCGAAAAACGACACCACGATACTGTCGCATGTGAGATAAGACACAAGTACACAGGAT
Source organism: Schistocerca gregaria (assembly GCF_023897955.1). NCBI lineage: Eukaryota > Metazoa > Arthropoda > Insecta > Orthoptera > Acrididae > Schistocerca > Schistocerca gregaria. Next base: position 1,044,298,639 of record NC_064920.1, on the reverse strand, counting down.
ATCCGCGACCTACCATTGTGTCGTCAAGGTTATTCAGTTACTACCAGCTGTGACGTGAAGTTCTTACGCTATGATAATTTTTATTTTGGCAAAATTGTACGATGCTGACACCGTCATAGTAAATTTTTTGAATGATGCTGCAGCGATTTGATTGTAATAATTTTTATTTTATTGTTATACAATCCAGATTTTGGTCTTACGACATTTTCAATTACAAAAACTGGTATTAAATACAAGTCTGATGTTTTTTAAAATATAAATACATTTTTGTACTTGAAAACGGCCCAGATTCTATAACAATGATATAAAAAAATGCTTAGAGTCAAATGGCGGCAGCATCGTTCAAAAAATCATACCCCATGGTTTCCCATTGCTGGAGTAACATTGCTCTGCCTCTTCAGTACACTGTAAGAGTAAGACCTCACCCGACGTTGCTGGCTATTTGCCGACGACGATCATCTGGGATAGTGCAGAACCGCGATTCCTCGCGGAACATATAATGACACCATTCATGATCAGTCACTGAATGCTGGCAAGTCAGTCAGGGGGCCTGAAGATGCCGTAATGTAGTGCTGAAACGGGTTGCTCAAGTTAAACAATAAGTGGAAATTTAGACGGTTATAAGTGTTTAATTCGACTTTCTATATGGAGCTAGATCTTCGTAAGACAGCGATCCCTTCGACCGGGACGACTGTACTACGAAGAAATCTATGGATACCAGTCACCGAATGCTGGTCCCTATTTTGACTGGACCAGGGGACGTAATGCAGCGCTGAAACTGGTTCCTCAAATAAAATAACAAATGGAAATTTAGACTGTTGAAAGTATTTGATTTGACATTTCATTTCAAATGCAACCTGGTGGCCGTTTTAGCTGTCACAATGAACTGCATTTCTAATCATTTCCATAACAGCCGATGCTGTTTGAATGTACGAAGATATATTCGACCTTTTCGTCTGTATGCATCACTTTTTTTTGTCAAGCATCGTATATTTAAAGTTATATTCTTGTTTTGGATATCGCCATTTCAGTAATACACTGACGGAGAAAAATCGCACGAACTACAAATAATGTAGAGCATGAAATTTCGGTAATACGAGGTCTGTCCAGAGATTAAGTTCCGATCGGTCGTGAAATGGAAACCGCTGGAAAAATCCGGTAAAGCTTCGCACAAATGTGTTGGGCTGTGTCTCTAGTACGCCTGCCGATCGTGTCTCGTCGCTCTTTTCATTTTTGAGTGAAAAGTGAGCACGTAAAGATGCACAAGGAATAGTGTCTCCCACCACATATGAGGGCCTGGTTAGAGATTTCGCCTGCGTCATGCAGCCCACATAACACAACTGTCGAGCAGTTCCTTCTTCATGCCAATTCTCGGCCGCACACTGAAGGGGCAATGAAGACGCTCCTGCTGCGTGTCCAGTGAGAAGTGCTTGATCACCCACAATACAGTCCGTAATTGGCTCCCCCTGAGTCTCATCTTCTCTCACAAGAACCGTTGACTATGAAGACAAAATATTTCCACAGATAACGAGCTGCAGACCAGTGCAGATAACTGGCCGAAAGCACAGGCGGCTGCTTTCTATGACGAGGATATTGGAAATTTGATGCAACACTACGACAACACTCGAAGTTGAAGCGGCGGCTATGTAGAGAATTAGGTGGAAGGTGTACCTAAATGTTGTAAATAAAACGTTTCTGGTTTTCGCTGTGGTTTCCATTTCACGACCGATCGGAACTTACATTCAGGACAACGCTCATACATTTGTCTAGTGATTAACATTACCGGATCACGGGTTAATGTAAGCGCGAGATAAGCCATTACAAATGTGATACGCTGGTACATTAACAACCAGTGTAACCGCCAGAATGTTGCATGTAAGCATATAATAGTGCATGCATTTTGTTGCACAGGTACCGGGTGTCAATTTGTGGGATGTAGTTTCATTACTTTTACACTTGGAAGGTGAATACAGGGACAGTTAATGCTGGTTGTGGCTGACGCTAGGAACCAGCTTCCTTCGGAAAAGAAAGACCTCCGCATTGCCTTCCGATGAGCTCTCGCTTGACACCACAGAAGTCGCAAATGATGGTGGAGTGCACGCTACAGGGGGCCAACAGTTCGTTGTCTCATTGTGGCGCCAAATGCTGTTCACATTACGATGCACCAGAGCCATACGTTGTACACGATGGACTTCCTTCTCAGTAGTGCCACATGGCCGTCCGGATTCCGGTATTCTTGCATCCTTACATTCTCGTGACCACCGCTACGTGTTATCATGTACAGTGGCTACATTACGCCAAGCTTTTTTTTTCAGTATCCCAGAAGGAAAATCCAGCTTCTCGCGGCCCTGTTACACGACCTCGTTCAAACTCAGTGATGTGCTGATAATTCCGTCTTTACCTTAAAAGCTTTCTCGATTATTATCAACTAACCAGATCCGACCGCAAAGGTAACTAGAGCTCACTACGGTTACAGCGTGAATTTAAGCAAAACTGATTTGCATCTTCATAGTGGCGCTACTAGCTAATGATTTAAATACGTTTCCTAGACAAATATATTTCCGAAGTTTCGTTACTATACATTAATAATTTTTCGGTGTTGCGTTTTTTTCCTTAGTGTATGGCAACTTTTTGCCGGATCGGGATACAAACTTGTCAACTGAGCTGTCAAAGGCATGTCTTGCGGCACACCCTACGGTTTCATTTCTGACAATACCTGTCCCACTTTCCGAACTTCAGTAATGGTTAACCTGTCCTTTGCATAATAACTCTTTCACTTTCATAGACTAAAATATTGTGCAGAACCTAAACTGAAGCCTGACTTTGACTTTCGTGGTCATTTCTTTCATTTTTCAGCTAACAAGACAATTACGTTTTATTACAATCTGCTGAAACCGATGACAGAAACACATACAGCCATACGGTGTTAGAGAAATTGTATGGAACAGGGACAGTAGCAAGAAAGGGATTTATGACTCGACAAAATGCTTTATGGCCGGGAAAAAGCTGCTGATGAAGAACTACGGGTCGACAATCAACAACCAAGAAACATTGAGCATGTGCTAGCGATGCTGGTACGAAGTCGGCTACTGTCTCTAGCTAAGGTATAGCGTCTACTCACCAACACCGATTTCGTCCAATTTCTGGTACGTGTAGAGCTTTTCCAGAAATGAAAGCAGCAAAATGGAAGTTCCAGATACCCATGCGTTTTAGAAAAGTAGCATTTTTCTCGCTCGTCGGGCGAGACAAGAGCCACAGTCGCCAGGCAACGGTTGGCGCAGTAGGAAGCGTACAGGATTGTGGGAATAAGTCCCTATGCAGAAATTTATTTTTATTTTCAGTTTTTAGGTTATTTTGAATGTGTGTGAATTCCTAAGGTACAAAACTGATGAGGTCATTGGTCCCTAGATTTACACACTGCTTAAACTAACTTAATCAAACTTATGCTAAGAACAACACACACACCCCTGCCCGAGGGAGGACTCGAACTTTCGGCGGGAAGGGGCCAAGCAATCCGTGACATGGCGCCTCAAAGCGCGCTGCCACTCCGCGCGGCTTAGGTTATTTACACTGGAAATAATCTAAGTATATTGTATTTATTAATATGCTCACTATATTGTATTTATTAATATTCTCATAAATACCGTGAATAGGAAAGCCATCAAAATTTGAGGTTTGCAAGTAAATTTCCAGAAAGGATTATATTTACGGTGTCCACGAGGACTCTCCAATTAACTTTCAAGAAACGATTGTAATTAAACATTACAGGTATCTCGATAATTTTTGCTTTGTGGATCATCTAATTACAACTAAATGAAACGCAATTTTAGTGCCATACACATTTCACCTTTGCAAAGCATCTTCAGAGACAGATATCGTCGATGTTAACCTACCTGTTATGTTTTTGTGCCTTTGCTATCGCTATTCTGCTTCTCACAACTGCCATCTGAAATTTTGTTTTCAAACTTCATAACATTAGGAACTGAGCACTCGTTTTGTTGTTATCTAAACATCCACAAAACGTGTCACTGAAGATACCGCGCAAAGAACAAAAGGCGAAACGAGTATGGCATAAAAATTGTGTTTCATTCAGTTGTAATTATACGATACATAAAATAAAAATTATCACCATACCTGTAAGGTTTAATTACAGCCCTTCCTTGGAAAGTTAATTGGCTAGTCCAAGTGGACGCTGTAACTACGATATTTCCTTGGCAATTTATTTGAGATCTCAAATTTTCGTTTATCTTTCCTTTCCATACATTTTATAAAAATATTAATAAGTGCTATACACTGATCATTACTTCGACTTATTTCGAGTCTGAGTAACGTAGAAATTGAACATAAAACACTATTTTCTCAAGGAGTCAACCCCTCAAGCCACTGTTTACCACAACGCCAACCGTTGCGTGGCAACTATGCTAACATAAACGTTTCATGCCACGTCCACGTCAAAAACCCTGTTTTTTTCGAATCGCTTGACCGTCTTGGAAGTCCCAATTCCGCATCTTTCGTTAGTGGTCAAGCCCTGTATGTACCATAAATCTGAACGAAATCGGTGGAATAGGAGTGCTCCACTTGTGAGACATATCGGAGGAATTAGGAAGGACAGCGCTAATACATTTTTTTTTACAAATATGCGGGTACGCGGAAGAGATCACATAAAGGAACTGACGAGGAGAAGGCAGTATAGATGGAAACTGCCGGAGATTTCATTGAGGCGTGTGGATGCTGTCTACCTTTACTGTAACCCCCAGCACACGGATGTGACTCAGAATAGCAAACATCATGTTCAACGTGTGTAGTTACCATCTCGACATTCATACAGGTGTGCTGTCAATGCTGCGACAGGTATCAGAATAAACCTTCGCAGACAAAACCAATCTCCGTAACCGAGGTCGGTGACGCATGCTTGTACGACGGCGCTCGCGTCGGAGGTAGCCTGTTCGGATCTTCGTGGTGGAAGCCGTTTTCAGCAACAATATTTGGCAGACAAGAGGAGGAAATGTGATGGCGAACGGATCCTGTCATCAGACTTAGCGTTAATGTTCTCCACTAAATTCCAAACCTCTTTACAGGGATTCACAGACTGTCGGCATGCGATACTATTGGTGGTAATTATTGCATCGAGTGCTACAATTCGAGAGGAGGACGCTATATAAAGGAACCAGGTTTCACCATCTCCCTTCTCTTATCATCATGCAACACAATCATGACACCACTTTGTACGCACATCCTTTAAAGCCGACTACGCTCAACCGATACACTTTGCGCACAGCTCTCAGATGCCGTGTCATAGGGGGTCATTGTGTGGGAAGGATGAAAACACGATTCAGTTAGGCGGCGGCCTAACCCCTCGGGTCCTAGCCTACAGCGCAATACCACTCTTTCTTTATTCCCAGGCAGGGTCAGGGATTTTTATGCCTCGTAGTGACTGGGTGTTGTGTGATGTCCTTAGGTTAGTTAGGTTTAAGTAGTTCTAAGTTCTAGGGGAATGATGACCATAGCTGTTAAGCCCCACAGTGCTCAGAGCCATTTGAGCCTTTATTCCCAGTAACACTGCACGGTGTTCAAAATTTTCCGTTCCGAACTTCTAGGACGTGTAGAGGGGAACGAGTAGATAATATTTTGAATTGGAACCCATGTCCGGAAACGTACCGTTTGCGTGCTACAACCAAGTGAAAACACATTGATGGTGGTGGTGGCGGCAGGGTCTTAAGGGACCAAGCTGATGAGGTCATCGCTCCCTAAGCCTACACACTACTTAATCTAACTTACACTTACGCTAAGGAGACACACACATCCATGCGCGAGGGAGGACTCGAACCTCCAACGGAGGGAGCTGCGCGGACCGTGACAAGACGTCTCAGACCACGCGGCCACCATGTGCGGCGCAAAATACATTGGTAACGCCATCTCTTTTACAAGTAATCGATTAAGAGTGACCCAGTACATCACTTGTTTTACAGTTCCATTCATTAATAGCCAAATAATTTGCTCGTATATTCGTTGACTGGTTATCTTCAATGTGATGCAATATGGCCTCTTCCAATTCGGATGTTGGGCGTCTCCTTGGAGCACCGTAGTCACGCCTGATGACGGTGAAGTTATCCTTTTAGGAAGCCATAAGGTAATTGTGGCGATAAGGATATGCGTTGGAATCGGACGTTGTGGAGAACGGTCTTGATAAAGGCGAAGAGCCGCTGTTCCATTACCGTCAGCTTCGCCATTCAAAAGGACTCGACATGTTGCTTTAACACTCACAGACACGTGAAAGTGTTCGAACCAGGTCAGAGAAGTAGGACAGATGTCAAATGACATCACGCGATCTGACGTAACCTCCCATCACCATTACCACTCTGGTGCATACGTGCCTAGCAAACATATTTTCAAATGGCTGTAGCCAGGAAGCGCAGCGTTACAGAACATGGGATTTTATTCAAAATAATATGTACCCAAACCTCTCTACAATTCCTAGAGATTTGTAACAGCAATTTTCGTACACGCTCTATGAACGTGACCAAAACCAATGAAAATGAACTTGAAAGAGAATGAAGATAATTTTGTTTTCCATATTTCCTCTGTTTTGGGAAACAGTTCGCCAATATTTTTCACACATTTTATTTCAATTTCAGAAAGAAAATATAGACGAACATTGAAAGAAATTGACTGGAAGCTTATCGAAACACACGAGCATACTTTGGTTCCAGTCCCCTAACGCCTGGCATATTCCGAGCACATTGATTTTCAGTCAGCGATGCGTATCGCCGTTGTATAGGGGCCACCGACAGAATGAGAGATCAGGGGTGCCTCTCGTGTGTCTTTCCCCCCCCCCCCCCTCCCGCTCCCACCACGCGGAAGCGGCGGCGACATCCGGCGGAGCGTGCCCCGTGCATCGCCAAGCGACCTCTGTCCGACGCGACGTGGGAAGTTCTCCCAGGGCGCCATTGTGGCTGGCTCATGAGCAGACCGGTACACGCAGGGCAACTTGCCAGCCGGTGCAGCGGCACCATGAGAGATACGCCAGGTAGATGCAGGTTCCGGAACTCCTTCTTGCTACGCGGCTAATGAGCGCAATAGCCCGTGCAGCAGAAAAGGGCGACAGACCCCACGACATTGCGATTGTACGGAGGTTCGAGTCATTACCCCGCAAAGGAGTTCCAGTTAGGTCACTGGGATAAGGACGGTAGGATAGCACGCCTGCAGGAGAGTTGGGTCAGTTCGGGAGGCGTTTTCGAATACCCAGAGTGGTTAAGGCGACCGCTCGTATAAGACTGGAAATCTGGTTTCGAATTGCAGTCTGGCACAAATTGTCATGTGTCCCTTAAATATTGTGCAGATAATCCTTTCAGATTACGCTGATACAATAGCTCCCTGCTTAGCAATCATATACAACCGCTCGCTCACCGATAGATCTGTACCTACAGATTGGAAAATTGCGCAGGGCGCAGCAGTGTTTAAGAAGGGTAGTAGGAGTAATCCATCTAACTACAGACCTATATCATTGACGTCTGTTTGCAGTAGGGTTTTGGAGCATATACTGTATTCAAACATTATGAATCACCTCGAAGGCAACGATCTATTGATGCGTAATCAGCATGGTTTCAGAAAACATCGTTCTTGTGCAACGCAGCTAGCTCTTTATTCGCACGAAGTAATGGCCGCTATCGACAGGGTATCACAAGTTGATTCCGTATTTCTAGATTTCTGAGAAAGCTTTTCACACCGTTCCTCACAAGCGACTTCTAATCAAGCTGCAGGCCTATGGGGTATCGTCTCAGTTGTGCGACTGGATTCGTGATTTCCTGTCAGGAAGGTCGCAGTTCGTAGTGAAATGAAATGAAATGTCGTGTGACGAGGGCCCCCCGTCGGGTAGACAATTCGCCTGGTGCAAGTCTTTCGATTTGACGCCACTTCGGTGACTTGCGCGTCGATGGAGATGAAATGATGATGATTAGGACAACACAACAACCAGTCCCTGAGTGGAGAAAATCTCCGACCCAGCCGTGAATCGAACCCGCGCCCTTTGGATTGACAGTCTGTCGCGCTGACCACTCAGCTGCCAGGGGCGGACGCAGTTCGTAGTAATAGACGGCAAATCATCGAGTAAAACTGAAGTGATATCAAGTGTTCCCCAGGGAAGCGTCCTGGGACCTCTGCTGTTCCTGATCTCTATAAATGACCTGGGTGACAACCTGAGCAGTTCTCTTAGGTTGTTCGCAGATGATACTGTAATTTTCCGTCTAGTAAGGTCATCCGAGACCAGTATCAGTTGCAAAGCGATTTAGAGAAGATTCCTGTATGGAGTGGCAGGTGGCAGTTGACGCTAAATAACGAAAAGTGTTAGGTGATCCACATGAGTCCCAAAAGAAATCGGTTGGAATTCGATTACTAGATAAATAGTACAATTCTCAAGGCTGTCAATTCAACTAAGTACCTGGGTGTTAAAATTACGAACAACTTCAGTTGGAAAGACCACATAGATAATATTGTGGGGAAGGCGAGCCAAAGGTTGCGTTTCATTGGCAGGACACTTAGAAGATGCAACAAGTCCACTAAAGAGACATCTTACACTACACTCGTTCGTCCTCTGTTAGAATATTGCTGCGCGGTGTGGGACCTTACCAGGTGGGATTGACGGAGGACATCGAAAGGGGCAAGAAAAGGGCAGCTCGTTTTGTATTATCACGTAATAGGGGAGAGATTGTGGCAGATATGATACGCGAATTGGGATGGAAGTCATTAAAGCAAAGACGTTTTTCGTTACGGCGAGGTTTATTTACGAAATTTCAGTCACCAACTTTTTCTTCCGAATGCGAAAATATTTTGTTGATCCCAACCTACACAGGTAGGAATGATCATCAAAATAAAATAAGAGAAATCAGAGCTCGAACAGAAAGGTTTAGGTGTTCTTTTCCCCGCGCGCTGTTCGGTAGTGGAATCGTAGGGAGATAGTATGATTGTGGTTCGATGAACCCTCTGCCAAGCACTTAAATGTGAATTGCAGAGTAATCATGTAGATGCAGGTAAGATCTGCACTGCGAATACTTCGTACAGCTGTAGATCGTAGCAGCGTCGTTTCCTTTACACATGCATGCATGTCTGAAGGACATTGGATGATACATTAAAAAAACACAGAAATTGCAAAATAATACTATATGCCTAGACAGGCCCCATCAATAATAAGTCTCTCCCTGTGTCCCTGCGTCGGAATACAGTACGTGAGCACACGGTGAAATACAGGAGTTTGCGTGGATCGGGGAAGCGTGCTTGAATAGCCGAATTGGCGTCCATGTTAGGACTGAACTACCAATGGCTACCACATTGACACGTGAAGACATGCATCGATAATTCTGTAGCGCGCATTACCAACGAGCGACCTCATGTCGTAACGAGACGACCTCTTTTGTGTTTCTTTCTGTTTGATAGGCGACGAGGACCGGCTTTCATTTGCCTTACTCTCGGTATCATGCGGCATGCAAAGTACAAGCTTTCGCAACACATTGGTGATGGTACACAAACACACACACACACACACACACACACACACACACACACACACACACACACACGCACACACACACACACACACACACACACAAAATGGGAAATCCAACTTTAAGTGTCCCGGTCCGGCACAAATTTTCATATGTTGCTAGTAAATCGTATAGCCATCGTAGAATCGTATTTGCAAATTGCGCATGCATTTCAGAATCCATTTCTTTTACTCTGTTCGTTGCAAGCTCGCTCTTTACCCACTGCTGTTTGCCCGTCTTCTATCAACTGCTCTCTCCGTGTACCTACCACATTCTTCGTAATGAAGTAGCATATCTAATTTATCTTGGTTTCTGAAAGGTGGCGTTTTTCCAGAACTCGACACACGTGAACAATACAGGTAGAATGAAAGCTACATTTCCTCCTTGTCTGTTTTACGCCGGTATCGTAGCTATCCAACACTCTGTTTCCTCCTTATCTGACGTAACAAATTTCGTTATTTGAGTGAAAATTACGAACTTCCGGATACGACAGCGAACGGTTTCATGCTCAAAAGAGAAAAATCCAAAGTTTTAAATTCTGAAATTGCTCAGAAACTACTAACCTGATTCTGAAGAGTGAAATGCCATTGAAAATGCCTCTTAGAAGTACGATACTAGCAGCAGAAATTACTGTAGTCTCATTTGAAAAAGCTAAGTTGATACCGATGTCGCTGTAATAAATACAGCTATGAAACTAGAAGTCTTTCTCACCATTCATCTGGGTGAAAACTGGATTACTATGTCTTAACCGGTTCCAAAAATATATGAGGTGGAAAGCTTAGCTGACTTATACTTTACCTATAGAAGCTACTTCATTACCTAACTTCTGACGGATCAATTGGTGTCGAAATATACATGGTTTCGTTTTCAAGGGCACGCTGTAGTATATTTACTACAGGCAAGAATGTCGATCAGTCAACCATAATTCAACTTCAGCGATACCTCTGCTGCTAACCCGTTTACATCATTGTCGAATTTTCAGGACACATTTCTCACACATGAAGACGAAAATACTGTTACATGGAAGTGGTTCTGGAAATGTTACAACTCATTTTCTGCAACTCTTAATTGTACAGGACTCAGAAGAAACACATAAGTAGAGAACGCAAGGGCATACCATACGAGCCCTTTCTTACATGAAATGCCCAAATTGCACAGATAAACGTCGACATGCTGTTTGCATCTGCAACGAACTTTGGTACACAAGAGTCATCATAAACAAAAGGTTAGTATGTTGAGGTCTGGAGAATGTGAAGCCTAGGAAATTTGTCCACCACTTTCCAATCATTTGTCACGGAATCTGAGCCGACGGGGCCGGCTGGTGTGGCCGAGAGGTTCTAGGCGCTACAGTCTCGAACCGCGCGACCGCTACGGTCGCAGGTTCGAATCCTGCCTCGGGGATGGGTGTGTGTGAAGTCCTTAGGTTAGTTAGGTTTAAGTAGTTCTAAGTTCCAGGGGACTGATGACCTCAGAAGTTAAGTCCCATAGTACACAGAGCCATTTTTTTGAGCCGACGGGCATTAACACGAAAATGGGGCGCTCCATCTTGCGCATAGTATTTGCTTCGACATTTTATCTGAGGAAGACTATCATGTAATTTGCTGGTACATTGTTTTCCGTGCGTTTTGTACAGTTAATGTACTATGAAGAGTTGCAGAAAACTTCTAGCGTGGAGATAAAGCATATAATCACGGAAATAGGGTTCTACTTTGCGAATACATAACTTTTTACTTTAACGCTCATATATGTTTAGGTGAAGTTTCGCCATCTTCAGTAGGTTAATTTTATTTTCTTAATGCAACTTACTGACGTTTGTGGACCTTTCTATCATTTGCAATACAGCTGATATATTGCTCCAGTTTATCATCTACAATTTCGTTGATTCACGTTCTCAAGCCTCTGTGAAAACTACTTGCTAAGACACACTGTGTCGCTGTTAACGAGATGTTCATTTGTTCCACCATGGCGGAACACTGACACAAGACATTTTAGCAAGTATAGAGTCAAGACAAACAACAGGCATTGCAGTTGATTTTCTGGAGCAAAACATCAGCTGTACTGCAAATGACCGACAGCTACACAAAGATCAGTATGTGATATTATGAAAATAAAATTAACGCAGTGACGATAGTGAAACTTCAAAGAAACATAGATGCGTTTCTAAGAAGAAAATTTTGTTTGCTCAAGGCAGAACTCTGTGCCCGTAATATTTGAAAGCGGACACAGACAAAAAGTAAGCTTCAAACACAGTTGAATATGTAAACAAAGTGTTCACGGAACAACGTTTATTTCTTCCGGTGTATGAAGAATCTGTTCCGGAAGTTTTTGAGTACCGTTTTGTTGCGTCCTGAATACGTCAGAACCGATCTAAGTAAAAATTTAAGAAAGAAGCTGTGGTAAAGGAAAAAATTTCTCCTTAGTCAACGTATTCATCCAGCTGCGGACCCAGCTCCCATTTGCATCTAGATGGAGAAGTTCAGGCAGGTCAAGTATAGGAGTAGTGATCAAAGTATTAGCGTCACCGTTGCAGTTATACCAACTGTACTAGAATAAACCACGTTGAACACAATAATGCAAACGACGGACATCGCTCGTGTGATCAACTCATAACAATGGCTCAATATCTAAATCCGACGTGATGTGTGTGTTTTTTGCGTTACGGAGTACCGCTTCACTTCCTTCGTACGTCGTATGTGAGAGCTCGTAAAGGGTGAGTCTGAATTGTTTGTCGGAGGACGTATCGCAAGAAAAATTCTAGGGTATGGCGCTGGCCTTGAGTGGGCAAGTAGCAAGACATTTCGACACTGAAGGCGGCAGTGATGGCCTCCTCGCACGACTCCTTCCTCACCACAACTCAGTTTCTCACCCTTTGCTGTAATAATACACCAGTTATTTTGCTTATGCTTGGCTATTGAACACAGTTGATGATCTGCAAGACCAGGTAACTCTTGGCTTTTACAGGGTTCGTGATGCCCTTGCAATCCTAAGAATGGTAACTTACAGAATTTTTGTTGCGAATGTTTATTGAAATGAGTGGAAAGTGTAAAACGTACATCGAGAAAGCAGTATGAAAGTTCCAAATATATCAAGGGTTATTATCTCGTAATAGAGTGTTTTGGATCCTATGTTTTGCTTCCAGGATATCCTGTATTTAATATGGCTAGGTCTATTAGAATACTCGATGTGTATTATTCAAAAGAATGTTGCTATTATGCATTATGTTAAAAATTACTGGAATAAAAACTTTTAACGCTTTAGAGGAGATCCCGCGTATGTTAGCCAAGACTGTGTAAAATCGAATAGACTTGAAACTGGATATACGCCTTTCATGAGCAACGCTCTAGCTCCCTAGTCGTTCACGGGGGTCCCGTTTGCTGTTAGCAGTATCTAACTTTTTCTAAATACACTCTCCTACGACGCTGCTGGTGTAACGTATCTTGAGAAAGACACACTTAAACTAGGCCCTTCAGTCTGGGATCGCGCGACCGCTTTGGTCGCAATTTCGAATCTTTAAGTAATTCTAAGTTCTAGGGGACTGATGGCCTCAGATGTTAAGTCCCATAGTGCTCAGGGCCATTTGATCCACTTTTGAACACACTTAAACTGTAAAAAGTACTAATAGTCAAATTGATCAGGCTTAGTGGTCATTACACCAGGTGAAAAATCCTGTACTATTTTACGTCATTAGTTTGTAGTGTACTGCATTGAAGTAAGACATTTGGAAGTAGCGCGCAATTTGATGATCCCTTCTTTCACTTCTTATAGTATTGGAGGACAGCGTGGAGGGTAAAAATCGCAGAGGGAGACCAAGAGATGAATACACCAAGCAGATTCAGAAGGATGTAGGTTGCAGTAGGTACTGGGAGATGAAGAAGCTTGCACAGGATAGAGTAGCATGGAGAGCTGCATCAAACCAGTCTCAGGACTGAAGACCACAACAACAACAGTTCTAGATCTAGTGTGGAAAATTCTATACATTTTCACTGTTCGAAGCAGTTGATCACAGAGCAATGAGTCACCACCAGGCTGATATCTCGTCACTGAGATATTTTCACTCGTTTGCATTCTTATTATCTGGCAAGATCTGGATTAAAGGCGACCTAAGCGCAATGATTGGAGGAGTGTTTGTGAAGAACACAAATCTGTTAACCTCAAGCAGCATTTTCTGCTCGAAAAGATACGTGAGAGATGTAGCAATTGTTAATGTGTTTAATATAACTTAATATACGCGAAACAACTGAATAAAACTAATCATATATATGACACTTTCCACCTTTTTACGTATTTTCATTTCATTCTTTAATTTTACTTTCGCAGTTCTGTAGATGGCTTCTAACTGGTTAAAGGTGCCATGAACAAATAAATCTTTTCGCAACTGTGACTGAAAAGAGTAATAAGTTATAATACGTGATAAGTTTTATCTCAAGAAATGGAACTTCCTTCTCGAGGCTCAGCAGCACCAAGAAGGAACTTGAGGTTTTCCAAATGTCATGTTGCTGGCCAAACTGGAAACATATCCTCGTCCAAGTGAATGGCAAGTAAGTAAGAATTTTTAATAGTCCTTGGAAAGAATCGTCAAAAGGAGAAGTGGTACAAGTCGGGCACTTATTTCGCCACTGAATGTACTTCATGTCCTTACTCGAGAGAGTGATGAAAAGAGGGTGTAGGTACAAAGGAGATGATAAAAGAGAAGAAGGGGTAAGGTATTAAAGAGTCCGGGAAACGTGATTAACAAATTTAAAGCCAAGAAAGGAAAAGGAATGAGCCATCCAGATTTAGAAGACTTCATGTGTGTATTTAGCATATATTCACAGAGTATTAAACACAGGGTAATATTTATGTGCACCGTCAGTAGTATAAGGTTTCGGACGCCTTGCACACGAGGAATCCGATTATGCCGTGTTGCCGGAAATGGAACCTACACCTGTTGTTTTTCATCTGCCTGGTCAGTATGAATGCGAAGCGGCCGACGTATTATAGCCGCGTAATCCTGTAATGTGAAGCTGTCGAGATTCATTACCGTGCTGTCGTGATGCCGTCGCTTGCGTCGCGTGTGAATAATCGCCCGTCATTTGTCGCCGACACGCACGACTGGTTCTGACAGGCAATTCCCTTGTATCTTTGCAGCAACGAAACCAAATTTAGCTACAACATTGCTTAAAAAATATCAGCATCATATACCTATAACCTGATCAAATTTTTCTCTTATAACTTAGCTGAACAAACTGAAAAAAATGGGTCCATGTAAGATATTAATGAAATTTATCAAAACATCAGAGCGTACGGTTTTCATCGCATGCTGTGGCACTTATCACGTTCCAGTGCATCCCATGAAAATAAATCTGAAACGTCAATGGGGTCTAATATAACAATGTTGCCCAGTTGCAGTTTCTGGGATTGACGATTCAGATTTTTTTTCTAGATTCTGAAGAATTGTTAATATAAATCCAAAATGGAAGATAGGCAGTTTCTGATCAGTTACCTTGCAGGCTATAATTTAAGAAACATATGCAGGGTGCAAATGACAGTTGTTTATAGCGTACCACAGTAATGTAGAGGAAGTAGAGACGAACTTACTGATATAGCACACTTGTGGACTATCAAGTCGGGAAACTACTACAACCTGGCGGTCAAAAACCACCAAAACTACAGCGCATCCGCGTCGCGCGAGATTTTCAATATTGTCTCGCTCCCTTTGTGCAAACTATTGGTCTTATAAAAAATTAATACCACTTTCTTGTAGGATATTTCATTTAAATATTTTGCTGGGATTCGTTTTCGCTATATGCTGCGGTTTTCGAGTTATTCAAAATAACTTACAAAAATGACCATCTAACTGACCGCCATACTCACCCCCTCCCCCAAACAGTCAGTATTTTTGGCATGTTGTTCACGGCATTCCCTACCACTGTACAAAAGTTTGCGACTACACGAATTATTCCCCATGTTCGTCCGTTTTCTGGATACTAACATTGGATCTCAATGGAGCAAACGAAGAATAACCCTTTAGAAGCAGATGTAGCCCAGTGAATTTCCAGATCGTAAATGGGATTACAGAGTAGACACTTATATCTACACCTACATATGTATTCGGTAAGCCATCGTACTGTATGTGGTGGGGGGTATTTTGTACCAGTATTGTTTACTGACTTATTCTATTCGCGTATTGAACGATGCACAAACAACTGTCTGTCTCTCTATGCACCCCATCTCTCTCAAGTATTCTCATAATCCCTACGACGGATGTAAGACGGTGGCAGCAGAATGCTCACAAGGTCGTATTCGAACACAAGATTCTCTCATTTACCCAACATAATTTCGCGAGAACTACATCTTTCTTCCATATACTGTCATATCAAGTTCCCCGAACATATCTGATACACTTTCATATGGGCTACACCCTGTTACGATTGTAGTAGCGCGTCTCTGAATTCATTCACTGGCGGCCGTTGTGGCCGAGCGGTTCTAGGCGCTTCAGTCTGGAACCGCGCGACCGCTACGGTCGCAGGTTCTAATCCTGCCTCGGGCATGGATGTGTGTGTTGTCCTTGGGTTACTTAGGTTTAAGTTCTAAAATGTTCAGATGTGTGTGAAATTTTATGGGACTTAACTGCTAAGGTCATCAGTCCCTAAGCTTACACACTATTTAAGCTAAATTATCCTGAGGACAAACACACAACGCCAAGCCCGAGGGAGAACTCGAACTTCCGCCGCGACCAACCGCACAGTCCATGACTGCAGCGTCCCAGACCGCTCGGATAATCCCGCGCGGCTAGGTTTAAGTAGTTCTAAGTTCTACGTGACTGATGACCTCAGATGTTAAGTCCCATAGTGCTCAGAGCCATTTGAACCATTTTGAATTCATTCACCATCTGTTGACATATCTGCTTTCTAAGGATTCAAAACTCTGTAGCATTACTGTCTGGTCACTCTGACGTCTTTGATGCGATTCCTTTACAGATGTGGTTCACTTCCCTAGAACCATTTCTTTGCCTGCCCTAATACTGATTTTACGTGATCGACCCATTTCAAATTGCTTTCTTGTACTTACCCTAAATAATTATACGATTTCACGAGCTCAAGATAACTTTCAAAGAGTTTGAATTACCACCGTTCCTAGGATTAATAGATTTTGAGAAAGTTTTTGGCTGTTTTTGAACGAAATATGCACAAGCAGTAAAGTGAGAAACAACACTTTTATGGAGTCTATATAGCGTGTTTGACCACTATAGGTACAAACGATAGGGTCAAGCATAGCACAATGAAACAAGCAAATAATCCTCATAAACCTGTGTCCGAAAACTAGTGGTTTCACCAATACTACGTATGCACAACTGCGGCAATGCCAATGTTACAACGCTGTTAATGTCCGAGATTACGTTTATCAAGAATCACTGCAAGTGAGGAGTGATTTATAAGATGACAAACAGCTCTCATTTCACTTTATAATCATTACAGATACCTAAGTAATGGTAAACCGCATTTCTTCGAAAAGTGTCTCGGTCATGGTTCGTCAGTATCAAGGCCTCCCAAGTCCCCCGATTTCAAACTGCTCAAAATAACCGGTTTCGGAAATAATCGACTTTCAATTTTTATTGCTATTATTTCTTCGATCAAAGGCTGAAAAATTCTAATGAAGCTGAAGAAGTAAGAGATCTCGATGGATATTGTGTCAAGGTTGTGACAGAAATCTGACTCGTTGTCTCCAACAAAGATTGTGAAGGTAATGGAGATGGGTGAGGCGACGGCAAGAGCGAAAGGCCACAAGTTGATGACTTTCCTGCGTCCTCGCTTTTGTATGGTATCAATTTTTAACCCTGAAGGAATCACAAAATTAAGGGTTCTGCTATTATCCCAAGTTTATAGCACACCAATATAGTTACTCGTATATCAATCAAATTTCCTTTTAACGAGTTTGTTTGCGTGGCCATCCTCAGCAGAAAGCACCGAAATATTTGTTTTGTAAATAAAAGACGTCTGCTCTTGCTGCGCTGTATTTTATTCCTGCCAGACGCGTTTCGCCATTTTTCACTTTAAGGCATTGTAAGTGGGATCTATAATGGTGCTGTTTTGTTTTGTTATCTATTATTCGTAGATTGTAAAACATTTCGCTAAGTAATCACTTATTTATAAAAAAGAGGAGAAATGAACTGTTCTATAATCTACGAGTTAAACATGTCAAAACGAAACAGTATCGTTACAGATCCCACTGAGAATGCCTTAAAGTGTAAAAAGGGGAAATGCGTTTGGGAGGAATAAAACACAGTGTAGCAAAGAAGGCGTTTTTTATTTACAAAACAAACCTACTTTGGTTTCCAAGAAACAATGAAGATTTTTTGACCGTATATGATGTGGCAAGTTTTGTTGTACCTACTTTAATTTGTAACCTTTTAAAATAAATGGAGCGTTGTACTCTATTTGTAAAATACTTCCATACTAGGATGGTGCCATTCTGCAACACAACCGATTTCCGAAGACGACAGTGAGAAACTGCCGTACACTGCAGGTGGGAAAGTCTTGCACACTGAGCATGCAAGTGGAACAAATACATTACTGTCTCAGCAATTTTCTACCGGTTCTTGTGTCACGTGTCTGTTGCTAGTTACTAACTGTCACTGTTGTTATTAAAATAGCACTGATCGCTTTCACCACTGTCTATAATAACCGAAGATTTCAGAGCAATCGAAATCTCACGGATAACAGTACTCGTTTGTACAAAAAATTTTATTTAACAAAACCAAAAATTTTAGCAGTCTTGTCCACCCGCTGAGGTGAATGGTAACGTGTTTGACTACCATGCAGCGGACCCGGTTTCGCTCGGCAGGCTTGGAGATTTTCTCCGCTCGTGGACTAGGTGTTGTGTTGTGCTCATGAACATCACCGACACGCAAATCGCCCAATGTGGCGTCACCTGAAATAAGACTTGCAACCGGAGGCCGAACTTCCCGTCTGCCACACGATCATTACATTTCATTTAGCACTATTGCTGTGACAAATTTCTATGGCAGTTTTATATGCGGTTATTACTAAAACATAGGAAAACTTATCACCGATACAAATACAGAAGAAGACCGATTATTCGGAACTAAAATATCGGTATCGGTTTTAACAGATTCCTTTCTCCCATCCCTATGCTGAAGCCTGCCATCATATGAACGGTGGCGATGTGAAACACGAGCTGTAATATGTTTGTCTTCAAGTGCATATATAGAGTTAGGGTGCACAGGGCCTCTGTTATAAAGTGTTCATGTACTCACAACGAATCCCTTGAGTGCGAGGTCGCAAAAGGCCGATGATTTTTACTGCATTTGACGCCACACATGTTGCCTATCATGCAACCACAATATTGGCTGCTAATGGCATCGGAGGGCGGGACTGGAGGTATCCAGTGGTGAGCAAGGTACGAAGCGTAGTATATCTGTTTAGCCAACGAGCAACTAACAACTCACAATAGTGCTACAGCGCTAGTGAAGTTGATACAAAGAAGAGCAATTGCAATTACAGACAAAGTAAACATTGCATTATATCTAAGACAACAGTTACCGAAGTTGACATTTCGTCAGAAAGGAAACCAAGGTAGTTCGGAAAGTGAGACAGAAGTGGTAGATGAGATATTGGAGTTACTGCAAGATAAACCAGTGGAATGTGTGGTGTCGTATCCGGTCGACTATGCAGGCAATGTAGAGGAGGAGTACAAGGATAACGATACGTACAGAACAAGTGATGATGATAGTGAAACAGGTGGCGAACCGTGTAGATAAAATATGTAAATGACTGTTTGGCATCATTGGCCAGAAGGCCCCTTGCGGGATAGGTCCAGCCGCCTTGGTGCACGTCTTATTACATTCGACGCCATATTGGGCGACCTGCGCGCCGGATGGGGATGAAATGATGATGGAGACAACACAACACCCAGTCCCTGAGCGGAGAAAATTCCCGACCCAGATGGGAATCGAACCCGGGCCGTAGGACGGCAAAGCGTCACCCTGACCACTTAGCTATCGGGGCGGACGAACCATGTAGGTCATCATTCTTCTCGGACAGGAGGCACAAATTCAGTCTCCAGCGAAACGTAGTAAACGACAATCGCGTCCAATGATCGGGTACTAAAAGTAATTACGTACATGTAAGATCATCCGCAGCGTAATAAAAAACCAATTGTGAACACATTTCGAATTAGTCGGCAGCAGTATAGCCGAGTAGCACATGAGAAAAACTATGGATAGTATCATCGGTTAGTCGTACGCTCTAACGCAGTGCTTTCCGGGCGGGAAGGCGTGCTGGTCCCCGTCACGAATCCGACCGGCGGATTAGTGTCGAGGTCCGGTGTGCCGGCCAGCCTGTGGGTGGTTTTTAAGGCGCTTTTCCATCTGCCTCGGCGAATGTGGACTGGTTCCCCTTACTCCGCCTCAGTTACACTATGTCGACGATTGCTGCACAAACACCGTGTCCACTTACGCATACACCATAATTATTCTACCAGGCAGACATTTGGGGCTACACTCGTCTGGTATGAGACGTCCCCGGAGGGTCCACTGGAGGCCGAACACCTGGGTTCGGTGTTGGGGCGGCAGTGGGGTGAGTGGACTGCTGTTGCCTGTTGGTGGGATTGTGAACCACTGAGGACTACAGCGGGGACGAAGCCTCTCCGTCGTTTCCAGGTCCCCAGTTCCATACAATACCTACAACGCTACACACATCAAATTGACGCGACATAAATTATAGTGATTTAAAGCGAAGCAGTGGATGTTACGCAACTTCAAACATTGCCACAGAAATGGAAGGCGTAAGGTAAAGACATTTCAAGGAAAGTATCAACTTGACGACGCACAGAAAACTGCGGAATCAGCCCAAAAATTTGTAGATGAGCTCGGGGTTTGAAGAGGGAATGCATATGAAAGGAACGCTGGGAGTCAGAGGTACCAAGAGAGTTGTGTCGAGATCAACAAGCATCAATACCTTAACGCTTTCATATACAATTTGCCGGCTGTTTCGTGACATTGCAGGGGCAGCAGGGAATATTTACGTCACAGGAAGCAAGGGCGGTAAAATGAGCGTAAGAGAACTACAACTATGGTATGAGCACTACTTTTAGCTAATAGCTAGTCAAAATAACTTGCTTTTCCTTGATTCCTTATCAGTCCACCTAATTTTCAACATTCGTCTACAGCACCACATCTCAAATGCTTCGATTCTCTTCTGTTCCGGTATTCCCATAGTCCATGTTTCACTACCATAGAATGCTGTACTCCAGACGTACATCCTCAGAAATTTCTTCCTCAAATTAAGGCCGGTATTTGATATTAGTAGACTTCTCTTGGCCAGAAATGTCTTTTTTGCCATAGCAAGTCTGCTTTTGATGTCCTCCTTGCTCCGTCCGTCATTGGTTATTTTACTGCCTAGGTAGCAGAATTCCTTAACTTCATTGACATCGTGACCATCAATCCTGATGTTAAGTTTCTCGCTGTTCTCATTTCTACTACTTCTCATTACCTTCGTCTTTCTCCGATTTACTCTCAAATCATACTGTGCACTCATTAGACTGTTCATTCCGTTCAGCAGATCATTTAATTCTTCTTCACTTTCACTGAGGATAGCAATGTCATCAGCGAATCGTATCATTGATATCCTTTCACCTTGTATTTTAATTCCACTCCTGAACCTTCTTTTATTTCCATCATTGCTTCCTCGATGTACAGATTGAAGAGTAGGGGCGAAAGGCTACAGCCTTGTCTTACACCCTTCTTAATATGAGCACTTCGTTCTTGATCGTCCACTCTTATTATTCCCTCTTGGTTGTTGTACATATTGTATATGGCCCGTCTCTCCCTATAGCTTACACCTACTTTTTTCAGAATCTTGAACAGCTTGCACCATTTTATATTGTCGAACGCTTTTTCCAGGTCGATAAATCCTATGAACGTGTCTTGATTTTTCTTTAGCCTTGCTTCCATTATTAGCCGTAACGTCAGAATTGCCCCTCTCGTGGGTTTACGTTTCCTAAAGCCAAACTGATCGTCACCTAGCACATTCTCAATTTTCTTTTCCATTCTTCTGTATATTATTCTTGTAAGCAGCTTCGATGCATGAGCTGTTAAGCTGATTGTGCGGTAATTCTCGCACTTGTCAGCTCTTGCCGTCTTCGGAATTGTGTGGATGATGCTTTTCCGAAAGTCAGATGGTATGTCGCCAGACTCATATATTCTACACACCATCGTGAATAGTCGTTTTGTTGCCACTTCCCCTAACGATTTTAGAAATTCTGATGGAATGTTATGTATCCCTTCTGCCTTATTTGACCGTAAGTCCTCCAAAGATTTTTTAAATTCCTATTCTAATACTGGATCCCCTACGTCTTCTAAATCGACTCCTGTTTCTTCTCTTATCACATCAGGTCGGTGTATAATAATAATACTCCTTTAGAGTAAACTATCCCTCCTGAAAAGTGTATGAGATAGCAATTCATACCATCTGGAACCAATGGGCAAATTCAGCTTCTAGATGTTGGTTTTTTTCTGTGCCTATAAAACATATTACCCGCACTATCTGCAGCTACGCCTCAAAGGATAGCCAATTTTACAATAAGCTCCACAACAGACTGTTTCGCTTTCGACTGCATGTTATCAAATTCCATCAGTTCTCATCACCCGGTTACGCCAGTATGATTCTATATGCATTCTTTAAGATTGGGTACCTAGCTGAACGTCGTGCACGGATTGTAACTGCCAAGGATTTCACCTTCGATCTCGATGGTGCTAACCTTTGTGATCACGGTGGTGCGCCATTTTTCATTCTATGTTCATGGTGCAAGTTAATGGTTTGTTTTGAACATTTATTGGACGTCAACATTGTCCATTTTGTAAAGTGTAATACAGACATTCCACAGAAGATTGATCTCTGCACCTCTCCGACCCTCACTTTCTGTCGCTCTCCTGATACATATTGTGAGTCATTAGCAGCAAATATTTTCTTGGCATAATTATTAACACAACACTTTCGAATGAGCCTTACTAATAATTGATCTCGCGACCTCACGCTCAAGAGGTTTCTTGTCTATCGTAATAACACGTAGACTATCGACCATACGGTAAGCTTCCGGTCATTTATTTATTAGGATTGTTTGCTTGTTTCGGCTTCCACTACTAGCCTCTTTCGTTTGTACCAATAAGATAATAGCCAGATAACCTGCATAAAATACTCGATATTACGGTTTTCGTTAGACTCCATGAATGTCGCAGGAATTTCAGAATTGAAAGGGGAGTTAGGCAAAGAAATTTCATATCACCAAAAAACTATTCTCAGCATGTCTAGAAGAAGTTTTCATATCCATAAACTTCGGAAAAAGAATTAGGAATATGTGTGAATGGAACATGTGAGAACCACGTGACGTACTGTCTCTGTCTGCCTCTTTGAGTGGTGGAGGAGGGCGGGGGCAGGGGTGAGGGGTGTCGAGATCAGAGCCGCAGCCACAGTTTACCCCCTGGAACGATCCGCTGTATTCATTTGATTGTAGAGTTAGTGGAGGTGGAGCTGTCGGGGGAAAACTTAATTGGGCGAGTTTGAAAATAAGCTAGAAAGCAAGTGACAATAAGACCGAAATAATTTGTGATCGACACATAAGAAAAAAATGTACAAATTATCAATGAAGCAGTTAATTATTTTTAGGAATTGAAGAAAACTATTGAGAGGCCAGGAAAATGAATAAACAGTATAGGTACAATGGCTTAGAGCGATTTTGTGAAACTAAACAGACTTTTCAAGGCTAAGCGTCTGGTATATCTCAAACGGGAAGTCAACATCAAAAATATGCTGGAAAAATACAGCTGAATCCCACAATGGTTGGAAAGGTCTCGAGGAAGCCTTCATTCAGCAGTGAGGTACAAAAAGTCTTGGGATAGCGATATGCACATATACAGGTGACGGTAGTACTGGCGGAGCTGTCATTTGTACTCAGGTGAATCACGTGAAAAGTTTTCCGACGTGGTTAAGGCCACACCACGGGATTTAACAGACATCGAAAGAGCAATGGTAGTTGGGGATAGACGTCTGGGACACTCCTTTCCGGAAATCATTAGAGAATTCAGTATTTCGAGATCCACACAGTTAAGTATATGCCGAGAATACCGAATTTTAAGCATTACTTCTCATCACAGACAACGCAGCGGCTGATAGCCTTCGCTTAACGACCGAGAGCAGCGGCGGTTACATGGAGTTCTCAGTGCTTACAGACAAGCAACAATGCGTGAAGTAATTGGACGTTTGCTTAGAGTTGTCAAGGCTAAGAAACAAGCGACACTGCCCGAAATAATTGCACAAATCAATGTGAGACGTACGACGAACGTTACCGTTAGGACAGTGAGGCGAAATTCGGTGCTATTTCCCACCTGGGCTATGGCTCGTTCACACATGGCACGTGTCTCTATGAACTGTCGGCGTGGTGTTGAAATACTCCCATTGCCACCAATATTCAGTCATCTGTCCACCAACAGGACACGTTAGGAGTAGCTCGGATGTCAAGGACCATTTGCAATAGCTCTGGGCCAGCTTTGCTCAGAAGAGAATACAACGGCTTTACGCCAGCTTTCGCAACCGAATGGGTTTTCTAACGCAGGCCCGAGGGGGTGCAAATGCTAGACAAGTGGCCTCATATTGTCAAGTTTTTCGTAAATTTGGCTGATTACGAATCAGTGAAATAGCATCATATACCCTCTCTATCCGTGAAGTTTCATTTCGTTTCATCCATTCCTTGTGGGTAATTCCCTTTTCCTGCCGACGTTTCTTATTGCACAGGCGACTTTGTGTCCTATTAGCCATCTTCCAGTCAAAACACGGAACAGTAGTGGTGCCAACGTTTCTCATAGCGTTCACTGATATCAACACATAAAAATTCCTACTACCCACGCCTAGACTGTTGTCGCTGTTCCAAATATTGGTCTTGGTTTTCGAAAAAATAGATTAATGTAAAGGAACAAGTCAGCATTCTTACTTCAAAATCAGACATCCACAGCATATTCTCCCACTAGAGATTAAACGAATGTTCCTTGCGTCAGTAACCAAGGTTGTGATAGAATTTCACTCACACTGATCTAGCAGTATTAGAAGGGATCGGTTTCCAATCATTACCATTAATTTCAGTTCCCTGACGCGCAAAAACGGGAGCGCAAGCATATGGTAGTGGAAAATTAGCCACGAGATTTGCATTACTCATTCACTCTCCCCTACAACTCTTTCACTACCATACGCAGGCAAGCAGCGAGGGATTTACCCGCTGAATCAACTGCGGCACCCCTGCTGCAACCATTCCCGCGCCCCTGCCCCTGTTAGGGGTGGAAACTGATGGCCAGCTATCAGGGCCACCGCCCGCCCGCCAGAAGGGTTCGCTGTACCGCCGTGGGGTGGCGTGATCGATCTACCGCCCCCAGCAACACACAGGCTCCCCCAACCCCAACCCAGCTCCAGCACCTCGAGGGCCCTCCTGGGCCAGCCCTGCTTGCCGCGGCCTGATACAACATTGTCATCCACTCGACACCCACACACCAGCAGTATACGTCCTCCTATCCAACTTCTTCTCCATTTTTTGTACAACGTACATGTCTCAGCGTGCACTGCTGGTAGCATCTAACAACGAACGTAAGGGCCTAGTACAAATGTTTCACTTTTTAGCTGAGTGTGCTCTGTTGCGAAACATGCTAGCAGATTAAAACTGTGTGAGTCGCACCAGGACTCGAACCCGGAACCTTTTCGTCTGAGGACAATGCTGTTACCAACTGAGCTGTCCAATAATGACTCATGATCGCCGCTAAAAAGCCATATCTAATTGGATTTCCGATGGAAAAGTAATACTCCCTTATATTAAAGACACGTTCTAACAACCCTGTTCCCTCAATTCATTAATCACAAATAAAATAAAATAGTGATAACCGACTTTTTTTAGCATTTCTGTTAGTATCAACTGACGTATAAAATAATGTATAATGTTTTAAGATGGAATACAATTGTAGACAGGCTGTTTGCTAAGTTGATTGTGGCATTAGTTAACAATCAACAAATATACTCATCATCATTTATCGAAGATATTGTTTACAATGCTCGTCGGCCAGTAAAATTCGGAGTATGATCCGTTCAAATGTGTGTGAAATCTTATGGGACTTAACTGCTAAGGTCATCAGTCCCTAAGCTTACACACAACTTAACCTAAATTATCGTAAGGACAAACACACACAACCAAGCCCGAGGGAGGACTCGAACCTCCGCCGGGACCAGCCGCACTGTCCATGACTGCAGCGCCTAAGACCGCTCGGCTAATCCCGCGAGGCTAAGATTCGTTCAGAGACCCCGATATTATTAGATTTACGAAGAAACCTTAACTTGTTAACGATGGACTACCGTAGTATTCTTGTACTCAGCAACTCAGCTGAGCCGGCCGCGATGGTCTCGCGGTTCTAGGCGCACAGTCAGCAACCGTGCGACTGCTACGGTCGCAGGTTCGAATCCTGCCTCGGGCATGGATGTGTGTGATGTCCTTAGGTTAGTTAGGTTTAAGTAGTTCTAAGTTCTAGGGGACTGATGACCACAGCAGTTGAGTCCCATAGTGCTCAGAGCCATTTGAACCATTTTTGAACTCAGCTGTGTCAATAATATGATTATCTTCATTTACGTAGTAAATGACACTGGCTAGAAATGATCACTTCAAAATTAAACACTCTTTTTAAGGTAGTCTAGTTTTATATGTCTTGTCATACTGATGCATTACAAACGTTAACATTCCTGATACAAAAGTATTTGACCATAGTCAGTGCACAAGACAAATTTCACATTAGCTAACATGAAAGCAAGTCCCAGCCCCTTTGGCTTCCTACGACCGATCTCCTCCAAAACTTCGCAGAGACTTTCTAGCCAGAGTTACACTGCAGTAAACAGACAGCACATCTTGTCGGTGCAAAGAGTTTGCAAGGTAGCATTACATCATGCCTGAGTTAACAGTTGTTTATGAAGTGATAATAAGAGCAAGTATTCTATAAAAAAAACAATTATATATTCTTAAGCCCAATTTTTGGTACTGAAGTTTCGTGATATGGGTAATGTTAAATATATAATTATCTGCGAGTTACTGACGAAGGAGAAAAATCCAGTTTCACCGTATAATTAACGTTTTCTTAAGTAACACGAAAATGAAAGTAATGGAGTTTCAAACTATCAAAAAAAATGAAGTTTGAAAGGATGGTAGCCGTACGACGTAATAATCCCGTAAGTTCCTATAATGAACATAAGACTTACAATTTTCATGGAAACACAGTCATAATATTAATGGAATCGAACGGTTCGTTAAACAGAGATGTAACGCAATCTGATATTGAACAGGCGACATGATAATAGATTCGTTTCAACGTAGAGTTCGAACTTTAGTAAATTATTTAGCTACTGCACAACTGTAGATTTTTAACGAAAGATGTGGCGCAATGTTAACATTCTGGACATATTCGGGAGTCGCGAGGTTCCTCTTTCTACCCATTCTTTCTGATATTCATCTTAGATGAGTGGTAGGACTCTTCCTACAAATAGAATCGACAAATTTACTTCCCCGTCTTTGCTCAATGAAGGTTTTACTCCATCTCCAATATTTGCTAATTCACACATCTTTTCTCTCATAAAGCCGAGAACGTCTCCACAAAACGTAATTAGGTTAAACAGAGCTGATGATGTAAAATGCATTCATCTGGAGCACTGTACGTCTCACTCAGTAAATTGTGATTTGATACAGTTGCCCGAGACTCATCGCTCAAGTTAGCATACTTGTTAAGGCATTGGGCTTGCATTCAGGAGGATTGCAATTCATATCTCCCTTGGATCATTCATATTAGCTTTTCCTAAATCAATTAATCTCTAATGGTACTTTAATAAGGTCACCGAAGATAACTTCTCAGTTCCATGTCCAAATGAGCTGGTCTTTCTTCTCTAGCAATCTCGCTGTGGGAGAGTCCTGAACGACTAATTCTCCTTCCCCCTTTTATCCCCCCCCCCCTCCGTCATTACCATTCCTTTTTATCGTCAAGTCGAATACTAAGGGTTCCCCACATCTCTGCGTGTCTCATCAACGGCAAGAAAATGTCCAGACGGCATTACACGCTCCAGTGGTACTGTTCACTCCCACGCCAGATACGAGTCCACAATTTCCACGCTGGCTGCGACATTGTGGCTTCTGACGCAAGGGATTCCTGGGCCTTCCTTTCACACGGGCGTTCTCGCAGGTGCTGCGCTTCAATTGTCCGCCATCTGGCAGACAGCTGACAATGTTACACACGACACAAGAAGCTGCCGCTTTCACGGCGAGAACACGATAGAAAATGGAAGGGGACGATAAACCGCCGAAGTTAATTGCACAGCCGTGTGAAGGCCACAAGCACACCGTTTTCCTGGAAATAAAGTACTGTGTTGCTCCGGTGACTGGCCTCTCAGAATGTTCACACAAGGTCGTCAGCAGGGTGTGTGGACTCAGGACAGTGAACCAGGGCGAAAATACTACGAAGTGCGACAATAAAGCAATGAGACTGATGTGAAAAAAAATTTTGCTTACCGTTTTAGTCAAGTTTAGTGTTGTCTCCTTCAAAGTAGTTCCCTTCTGATTGCACACACTTTTTCCAGCGCTGTTGCCATTGATGGCAACATTTCTGGAACTCATCTTCTGTAATATCCTCAAGGACCCTCGTCACAGCTTTTTGGACATCTTGTGTTGTTTGAAAATGGTGTCCCTTGAACGCCGTTTTGACTCTTGGAAATAGAAAAAAGTCGCACGGGGCGATATCTGGTGAATAAGGTGTATGTGGTAGTACTGAAATTTGTTTTCAGATTAAAAATTGCTGTACTGACAGAGCAGTATGGATGGGATGGCGCATTATCGAGATGCAGAATCCAATTATCAGCAATGTTGGCACGGACACGAAGAATTCTTTTATGAAGTCTTTCTAAAATTTGTTTGTAGTAATATTGGTTAACTGTTTGTCCAGGAGGCACCCACTCTTTATGAACCATTCCCTCGGAATCAAAGAAGCACACAAGCATGCATTTCACTTTTGACTTTGACATGCAAGCTTTTTTTGGTCTGGGTGATCCCTTTTAGCACCATTGCGAACTTTGGAGTTTTGTCTCTGGATCGTACTGGAAAAAACCAACTTTCATCATCTGTGATAACACGGCTCAACAATTCTGGATTGATTTCCGTTTGCTCTAACAGATCGGCTGCCATATTTTTCCGTGTTTCTCGCTGTTGTGGAGTGAGATTTTTGGGGACCATTTTTGCACAAATCTTTCTCATACCAAGATTTTCAGTTATTACTAGACGAACCGTTTCTCGATTGATGTTTAGTTCTTCTGCAATCATTTTCGCGGATAATTTTTGATCAGATCATACGAGTTCACGCACCCTGGCCAAGTTGACATCCGTCCATGAGGTTGATGGTCGTCCAGTGCGGTCTTCATCTTCAACATTTGTTCTGCCTTCACTAAACATTTTTTGCCAACGAAAAACTTGAGCTCCTGACATAATGTCCTCTCCAAAAGCCTTTTGAAGCTTATCGTAAGTTGTCGTCGCGTTTTCACCCAATTTAACGCAAAAAGAAATGTCATACCGTTGAGCAATATTATGCGGTTCCATTTCCGTGACAAGAGACACAAACACATGTTAACTTATTACAGCACAACTCATGACTGAGCAGCTGCATCGATGTGCCGCTTGGAGGAGAAGCAGCTTATAGACCAAGGTAAAGATAGTGTGCCTACACAAGCCTACAGGGTTGCCACATCTTGCAAAGGACATCAGTCTCACTGCTTTATTGTCGCACCTCGTAATGTACGTTATAGTTTTTTGATTGTACTAAATACTGAATAATCAGCAAGCCAACAGTAATTATCTGCAGTGACTATGATAATTACCTTTCCTTATCCTACAGCATTTGTTCAGTTCGAGGTACTGGTAGTCCTTCAGACAAATGACGCAGAAACATTTACCTTTCTATAAATACAACACAAACTACTGTGCGTGACTGAGGCGCTCTTCGCTTCATCTGTGTAAGCTTAACGGCTATGACCTATACTGTCAAGACCTTCCGTCAGATACTTCTCATCGTCACAAACGTTGTTCCTCCATTTTACCCACACATTTGTGGAACATACGGCCCGGTAAAATGTAAGTGAGAGAAAGCTGTGCTGCCATCAGGTGGGGACTAAGTCTGCTGTTGTACAATGATGGGACAAAAAATCATGGAATAGCGATATGCACGTATGTAGACGGCAGTAGTGCTGCGTGCACAAGGTATACAAGGGCAGTG
The DNA here is from genome assembly GCF_023897955.1 of Schistocerca gregaria. Taxonomy (NCBI): domain Eukaryota; kingdom Metazoa; phylum Arthropoda; class Insecta; order Orthoptera; family Acrididae; genus Schistocerca; species Schistocerca gregaria. Next base: position 1,044,268,780 of record NC_064920.1, on the reverse strand, counting down.
CATTGGGGGAGCTGTCATTATAATCAGGTCATTATGGCCATATCATTTCGGAAATCGTTAATGACTTCAGTATTCCGAGATCCACAGTGTCAAGAGTGTTCAGAGAATACCGAATTTCAGATGTTACCACTCACCAAAGACAATTCAGTGGCTGGAGGTCTTCACTTAACGACCGAGAGCAGTGGCGTTTCCGTATAATTGTCAGCGCTAACAGACAAGCAACACTGCGTGAAATAATCGCAGAAATCAATGTGAGACGTACGACGACCATAACCGTAAGGACTGTGGCGAAATTTGGCGTTAATGGACCACTGCAGCAGGCGACCGACGCGAGTGCCTTCTCTAACAGCACGACATCGCCTACAAAGCCTCTTCTGGGCTCGCGATTACATCGGTTGGGCCACAGACAACTGGATGAGTACCGACTTCAGCTGGTACTAGCTGTTGGTAGGGCTCGAGTATGGCGCAGGCCTCCCGAAGCCATGGACCCATGTTGTCAATAAGGCACGTTGCAAGCTCTGTTTACATGGAACAGACTGGGTCTTCTGGTCCAACTGAATCGAACATTGACTAGAAACGATTATGATTGGCTACTTGGAGATCATCTACAAACATTCATGGAGTTCAAGTTCCCCAACAACGATGTCATGTTACCAGGACACAATTTCTCGGGATTGATTGAAGAACATTCCAGACAATTCGCGCGAATGATTTCACCTCCCAGGTCATTCGACATGAATCCCGCTGAACATTTACGGGACATAACCGAGAGGTCAGCTCATGCACAAAAACCTGCACCGGCAGCATTTTTGCAAGTATTGACGGCTATAGAGACAGTATTGCTCAATATTTCGGGCGGGGATTTCCAACGAGTTTTTGAATCCATGCCACGTCGAGTATGTGCACTACACCTGGCAAAATGGCCAAAAGGAGGTCCGACAAGATATTAGGAGAGATCCTATGACTTTTGTTACCTCAGTGTAAATGAAGTACTTTACCTTCTAGTATAGCACAGCCAACTTCTCGCTGTACAAAAACGAACATATCTCTGTCCCAATGTCAACACTCTCCCAACTTTCCTCACCCCCAGCTCTATAACTGTCGATCAAGCGCACACCCGCAACTGAGGAACATATTTACAGAATAAAAATCTTGTTAAGTTGACTGTAATTTCTTAATTAATTATAATTATGGGACATAAATGTGTGGCGGTCGGCCAGTCAGTCTTGAGGGCCACACCCCACATCAAAGAAACGCATGGGAGTGCAGGACCAGCAGCTAGTCAGTTCCGTGTTGTGCTGTGGTTGTTTGTCCTACGGAAACATGCGTCTGTTTGACGTGGGTTGTGATCTGGCGTGGGTTGTGACCTCTCGTGACTGACTGGCCCGACAGATCCCATAATTATTTGGTAGCACTCAGAGATGAATTTTTATGCTTCGAAACCGGTCGTGGAATAAATTAAGAAAATACTGGCAACTGAAGCGGATTGTTATTCTATAAATCTATCATTTCCTTTGGCCTCCTTGACTTTACTCTCCATCATTGCCGATTTTCGTAAGTCGCACAGAATTTTCCTGACGTACCGTACTATCCCTCCATCTCTGCGTCACTATCGAGATAGCTGTGTACGTCACATGAGAGGCTATTCCAGTCCACTATTTTGTACCTTGTGTCACTGACAGTGATGAAAGGTGGGATAGCCGTGCGTCTTAAAGTGCCGCTCCCGGCACGAGGAGGTGTGCCGGCCCTGTTAGAATCCGCCCGGTGGATATGATTTTTAGGATGTTTCCCACATCTCACTAGATGAATGCCGGACTGGTAGCAAAGTCCGCCTCAATTACACGATTCGCAAACTTTTAGAAAACTTTCGCTCACTTTCACGTTAATCAGGCTACACGCAGAAAGTTGATACACATATTCCGTCCCGGGGGTTACCGAACGGCGACAGGAAGGCTACCTGATCACCCTTTAAACTAACCAAACCAAATCCTTAAATACCCATGCCGACCCTGCACCACCGCGAGACACTTGCAAAAGAAAAAAGAGATGGAAGTCTCTGGTTCTTTCCATGTCATTACCTAACCGAAAAATTCGCGTAGAGGAAATCGAGACCGGTCTGTGAAAAGGACACACTAACGTTGTTAATGAACCCATTACACATTTTCTCTAACTGAGTGTGAAAACCAACGCCTTCAGGTACGCGTTCACGAATCGTACTTGCGGATACAAGTCAGCGGTATTTCATTTGAAGTCCTTCTTCACATGCTCACGCGAATGTACCGCGTCAACAGTGGCCGATGTTTCCATTGGTGGATTTACCCGTTACTTCTGTGTAGTATTTAGCGTTGTTCAGGACTCCCTCTGCAGCGTTTGAAGAAACAGAGAAAGAATATTTAGCCCATTTAGACTGCAAACGGATCTTCTCCTTGTTTCACTTCTTTCTGCGGTACAGCGACCCACCGCTGTTCGCCAGGGAAATATTGCGAGCTACTCATTTCGCGTGTTTTTCTCACGTCCAGAAACACTCTGACAGAAAAGGCAGCAACTAAACATTGTCTGATTGCCTGGTCTTCCCTGTTTCCTTGATCTCTTGTACAGGACAGGCATTTTCAAACTGTATAGCTTCAGACAGGAACCCAAAGTCAAACGCAAAAGGGTCGGGAATTAGGGACGTGGTAGAAATAACGTACAAAGGAAAACAATAATGTCTTCCTTTAATAACACTGACAACTGCCGCTCGTCTAAGAAGAAACCATCGAAATCTGTTCATAGATGTAGTTGAGTAATGTGGTCACACATGACAATCATTTTACGCTCCACTCTTCGAACGCTACCGTCACGAATAACGTGATGGGTGATTATTGGTGATTCTTTGATATTATTCAAGGCTATCTCCTTCAAAATTGGTTTTTGAACAATTTGTCCCCTAGCACCCTGCTGATCTCTCTTTTTGCTTCGATTCTACATCTACATCCACATCTACATCTACATCTACATTTATACTCCGCAAGCCACCCAACAGTGTGTGGCGGAAGGCACTTTACGTGCCACTCTCATTACCTCCCTTTCCTGTTCCAATCGCGTATGGTTCGCGGGAAGAACGAATACCAGAAAGCCTCCGTGAGCACTCGAATCTCTCTGATTTTACATTCGTGATCTCTTCGGGAGGTATAAGTAGGGGGAAGCAATATATTCGATACCTCATCCAGAAACGCACCCTCTGAACACCAAGCTGCACCGCGATGCAGAGCGCCTCTTTTGGATAGTCTGCCACTTGAATTTGCTAAAAATCTCCGTAACGCTATCACGCTTACCAATAAAAATAAATAAACCTGTGACGAAACGTGCCGCTCTACTTTGGATCTTCTCCATCTCCTCTGTCAACCCGACCTGGTACGGATCCCACAATGATGAGCAATACTCAATTACAGGTCGAACGAGTGTTTTGTAAGACACCTCCTTTGTTGATGGACTACATTTTCTAAGGACTCTCCCAATGAATCTCAACCTGCGCTCGCCTTACCAACAATTAATTTTATATGATCATTCCACTTCAAATCGTTCCGTACGCATACTCCCAAATATTTTACAGAAGTAACTGCTACCAGTGGTTGTGGTCATATAATCATACAATAATGGATCCTTCTTTCTATGTATTCGCAATATATTACATTTGTCTATGTTAAGGGTCAGTTGCCATTCACTGCACCAAGTGCCTATCCGTTGCAGATCTTCCTGCATTTCGCTGCAATTTTCTAATGCTGCAACTTCTCTGTATACTACAGCATCATCCGTGAAAAGCCCCATGGAACTTCCGACACCATCTACTAGGTCATTTATATATATTGTCTACCCTTGCACTCGTTTTTTCTCATAGTCAAGAAATGGCTTTTAGTTCAGCTGAAGTCTGAGTGGAAACTTCTGTCTATGTATCCCATCGGCTCTACCGCCCTGTTAATGCGTCGCTACCAGCTCAAGTGATCCTCAGTTGCAAGGCGCTAACTATCCACCTCATTCAGCTGTACTGAGCGCAGTGGCTGAGGTTATTTCCTCCATTTACGACGATTTATATATGGTATTAACCTGTTATGCGGGTAGTTAGCGTGCGAGCGCCTCTTCCTCAGTAGGTAAAATTTGCTAGCGCTCCCTGGCGCGTAGGTGTTGTGTACTTTTCTCACACATAAAAGTGTTCCTTCATGTTTTGGTTTCTGAACATAGATTGAAATGAATAAAATATATTGCATAATTTAACGAAAATTAATCTTCTCGACATTGCAAGTCGTTTCCAGTGAGAAGCATTTTAAAGCACGGTGCCGATCGAAAGGAAATTTCGTATTCTGCTCACCATTATGAGATGTCCTTACGAAGGCCTTTTCTCGTGTACACCACACACCTTCTTGTTGGCCTTTTCTTTGTTGTGGGCGGGAGAGGGTCTGGAACACCTATGGCTGTAAGGGGCTTAGCTTTCGATGTCCCTTGTTGTGGTGAAGATATGGCAAATTGTTTGTCAAGGCTAATCATGAAGCTCATTCAACTTCGTTCTCCGTCATGATACTTGCCCAGAACATATGCACTGAAGTGTGCAATGTCCAACAAATGCCGGTAAAGCTTCTGATGACACTTTTCCAGCCTGTTCCTGCCCATCTGGTAGATGTGCAACTGAGAATCGCATATATCCAAGCCTCTCATAGTCTCGTCGTCGTCAACGAGAACGTGCGGCTTTCGCACAGTTTCCTTCTTCGAGCTAACATTTAAAAATGAATTTTCATGGAAGATGATGACCATAATAACGTCTTTTTTGTCCTTCCATTTCATTAGCATCTGTTTCCTTCTGTACCCTGTTATGTACTCTCCTTTCTTCAGTTTCTTCTCTCTTACGAGGTCAAAAAATCTAGTCCTGTCTTGCCGCTTTGTTCCATAACGTCGGTGTTATTGCTGGTTGGTTTGTCCACCAAATCTGGGCTTCTATTCCAGTTGTCAAAATAAATGCAGTGACCTTTCCCGAGTAGATCTCGTGCAAGTTTTGAAACAAGTCTAGAGATTAATGTTTCTTCTGGACAGTGTCTACCATAATTAATTTTCTTTCCGTGTAATCAATGAAGTCCCACACATACCCTCACCTGATTTGAGAGAGTTTGCAAAATTTTATGCCGAATATGCTACGCTTTTATGGAATAATCTGCTTCCGTCTAAGCTGTCTTTCGAAGAGCAACAAGGATTCGTCAACGGTGATGTTCTTTTCTGGCACGTGTACTGATCTGAATTTACCCCGCATATGCCCCTTAACTCAAAGTAGAGAGGATATAAAATGTAGACTGGCAATGGCAAGGAAAGCGTTTCTGAAGAAGAGAAATTTGTTAACACGGAGTATAGATTTAAGTGTCAGGAAGTCGTTTCTGAAAGTATTTGTATGAAGTGTAGCCATTTATGGAAGTGAAACATGGACGATAAATAGTTTAGACAAGAAGAAAATAGAATCTTTCGAAATGTGGTACTGCAGAAGAATGCTGAAGATTAGATTGGTAGATCACGTAACTAATGAGGAGGTACTGAACAGAATTGGGGAGAAGGGGAATTTGTGGCACAACTTGAATAGAAGAAGGGATCGGTTGGTAGGACATGTTCTGAGGCATCAAGGGATCAAGAATTTAGTATTGGAGGGTAGCGTGTAGGGTAAAAATCGTAGAGGGAGACCAAGAGATGAATACACAAAGCAGATTCAGAAGGATGTAGCTTGCAATAGTTACTTGGAAACGAAGAAGCTTGCGCAGGATAGAGTAGCATGGAGAGCTGCATCAAACTAGTTTCTGGACTGAAGACAACAACAACAACATGCCTCTTAATCGGGTGATTTTTGAAAAGTTTTCTGCTGATAGTGCCTAGTGGATCATATGCGGTATCATCAGCAAGGCGGAGGAATTTCAGTCATCAGTCTCCTGAAGAAGTGTGTCAACTGATTTTCTCTTTGAAAAGTATATCTTGTTTTTTGGTTCTTGTAGAATTCCTTGAAGTATGAGAATTGAAATATGTGTTTTTACCTCACCCCTTGTAGTATCCTGCCAACTGCGAATACTGGAGCGTGATGGGAAGCTATGAATTGTTGTGCATATAAGTTTGCCCGTTCAGGTATTATTTTGCGAGAACCGTCATCCACAAACGCCTAAAAGAACTCGTCACATCATATTGTTTTAGAGGCACAGCTGTACGACTACTACCACCGAACAAATATTGATCACGAAATGAACTAGCACCCACAAATGCACTAGCTACCATCTGCTGCAGTAACGTCTCGTCACCAGATGTTTCTGAATCGAAGTTGCGAGGTGTCGGGGCTAGCAGTGTATTTAACACTAAATTCTTCTAGAATATTCATATGGAAATGATGCTCTAAGCCCCCACTTTTCTAACTCCGAGTTTTGCTGTTGCGCATGGATTAAGAAGAAACGCGAACTGACTAATCGACCCTGCAAGTGGAGTAGAAAAGAATTTGACACCTGCAATAATTTAATTTGATAGAAAGTAATTTGATAAAGGAAAGTTTCATTAACGTAGTGAGAAATGAAAGGATTGCTCTACCGATCAACAGAATGAAAGTTCTGTCCGAAACAACAATTTGAATTATTATGACTAAACTCAAAATAATAAACAAAACACATGAAACATTTACAATATGTCAAATTGGATACTCAAATAAATGCTGTGAAGGTGAAGTTGTCCATAAACTAGATTGTGACATTTATGACCAAGTGGTATGAGGAGCTAATTCCCTGCAATTCAAATCTTAAGAGAAATACCCAGCCAACCCAACATTAATTGCTGCTACAGTAGTGAGAACTCAGACAATGAACACCCAAGACGGAACCACGTTAGAAAAGACGGGAACAGGCCCGCTCTGCTGAGCTCTGATTGTCACACAGCAAAATTCCCTAATCTGCTGGTGCGGCGGACATACATTACCAAGCTGTCTTCTTAACTGCAGGGACACGATCTGGTATACCGGAGGCGATGGCTGGTTGCTTCGATGTCCCGTCGTGGTGATGATAATGTCGCGAATATGGCTCTAAACAAATTATCCTGGTCTGGTTGTTCCAGACTAAAGACTTCCTAGCAACACAAATACGCCTCTGAGGGAGACGAAGAAGGCGCCACTGTGATTGATTTTAACAAGTGAAGTCACACAGTAACTCCGATACAGTCAACTTTAGCCAAAACTGATCAACACGGATGTACGCTGAACGCTCAATTGCCAACTGTACTCGGAAAGTTACGTTGAAGTCAAAACTTCTGCAACTTCATCAAACAATTACAATTAAATGGAAGTATATTAGACAGCCAACGGAAGGGAGTCTGTCCAGAGCAGCGAGAGCTCAGTCTTGTAACCTACTCTGACTGAAAGGCAAGAGCCGACCCCTTCAAGAGCATCCGTACAAGCCGAACACAGAACATTCCCGCTCTCACGACAGTGCCCGTGGTTAAACGTACCAACCAGCAACTCGAAAACCGGCGGAAACTTCCACTCTATTGCCGAAGCCCTACCATTCCACCAATGCAGACACTTGGCGCCAATTTCTGCGCCGATTTTGCTACGTCACGGAGCTATCCTCTGAGTAAGCCAATCACAGTTATGATTTTGCAGAAAACGCGAGAATCTGCCCGCCAAGACTGCCTGGGAACACAAGTCATTCCCACGCCTCGCTGGTAGCCCGACAGAAAGTGTTTTCACTAAGTTTCTGCGAAGTAACGGAATCTCTAGCCCCAGCCGCTCCTTCTGCCCCCTGTGGGCGTGTCGCCCCCGCTCTTATGACAATGTCGGTGCCTGGAAAGCATCCACTTGACTCCCTCACATCCGTCGGCATAACACTTTCAAGATCAGGAGAATCCGCTTGTCACCAGACCACCCGGGTGACGAATGAAACTGCGTGGGAAGTCCGCGTGTGAAGCAATAGCAACTTTTCACACATGCAGTTAGAGAGGAAAATATTAATATTTCTGAGTTCTCAATACTAGCCTTGCAATGACAATACTCGGCTATACTTCCCCAAATCGAATTACTCAGAATAAGACATAAACATGAGAGGAGGCAAGTCACTGTGTGCATCTAGAGGCACGCCACCTCTTAAAGTGCCTTTCACTGGCCTCAACATGCGTATCTTAAAAACTTTCAGAACTGTCACTGAAATTGTTGCCATTTTCTAAAATCAGTTGCTGTATCTCCGAATCTGATAAACGTCTTCTTTTCGCCATTGCAAAAGATCACTCACTAACGCGTCAGTACGCACAGAAGAAAAAGGCTGCGATAAAGATGTGTCCCGGAGTGGGCAGTGATTAACGTACCTGCCTAGCAAGCAGGAGATTCCAGGTACGAATCCCGGCACAGTACACATTTTGGGACGCCGATGACTGCGCGTAATGTCCCGACACAGCAGACATCAGTAATCCCTTTCCTTTACTTTCCTTTCTACTCTCCCCCAGTCCTCCAGCTTCATTTACATATAGTATAATGGAATGGCGACAATGAAAATTTGCGCCAGATCGGACTCGAACAAGGATTTTCCGATTATCGGGAGCGGTCGCCTTACGGTTTAGCTATGCGTACACGATTAACGGGTAGACCCAAATTTCAACCACGCGTCTAAATACGATGTTGCATTCCTACATGTCCGAAGAAACAGTGCATCGTAATTCAGAATAACACACGCACTGCAATATCGTAACTATCCGCCGACACCGGCAAATGACTTTCAAGTAAAATGTCTTCCCTGCACGGGGATATACATGATGGATGTACGAGTACAAGTTATAGATGCTTGGTTGAAGGTTGGGTCGCCCGTTAATCGCGCACGGATAGCTAAACCGTTAGGCGAACGCTCGCGATAAGCAGGACATTCTGGTTCGAGTCCCCAGTCCGACACAGATTTTCATTGTCATCATTCCATAATACCGCTGATGGTTGTCCATATTCGCAAATGCGAAAACATTTCATGTATAGAAATTTGCTCCTTCCATGAACTCAATACTACGAGAGCCTAAAGCGAACCACTAATACACTACTGACCATTAAAATTGCTACATCACGAAGATGACGTGCTACAGACGCGAAATTTAACCGACAGAAAGAAGATGCTGTGATATGCAAATGATTAGCATTTCAGAGCATTCACACAAGGTTGGCGCCGGTGGCGAACTCACAACGTGCTGACACGAAGAAAGTTTCCAATCGATTTCTCATACACAAACAGCAGTTGACCGGCGTTGCCTGGTGAAACGTTTTTGTGATGCCTCGTGTAAGGAGGAGAAATGCGTAACATCACGTTTCCGACTTTGATAAAGGTCTAATTGCAGCCTATCGCAATTGCGGTTTATCGCATCGCGACATTGCTGCCCGCGTTGGTCGAGATCCAATGACAGTTAGCAGAATATGGAATCGGTGGGTTCAGGAGGGTAATACGGAACGCCGCGCTGGATCCCAACGGCCTCGTATCACTAGCAGTCGAGAGGACAGGCAGTTTATCCGCTTGGCTGTAACGGATCGTGCAGCCACGTCTCGATCCCTGAGTCAACAGATGAGGACGTTAGCAAGACAACAACCATCTGCACGAACAGTTCGACGACGTTTGCAGCTGCATGGACTATCAACTCGGAGACCATGGCTACGGTTACCCTTGACGCTGCACCACAGACAGGAGCGCCTGCGATGGTGTACTCAACGACGAACCTGGGTGCATGAATGGAAAAACTTTGTTTTTTCGGATGAATCCAGGCTCTGTTGACAGCATCATGATGGTAGCATTCATGTTTGGCGACAACGCCTTGAACTCACATTGGAAGCGTGTATTCGTCATCGTCATACTGGCGTATCACCCAACGTGATGGTATGGGCTGCAATTGGTTACATGTCTCGGCCACCTCTTGTTCGCATTGACGGCACTTTGAACAGTGGACGTTACATTTCAGATGTGTTACGACCCGTGGCTCTACCCTTCATTCGATCCCTGCGAAACCCTACATTTCGGTAGGATAATGCACGACCGCATGTTGCAGGTCCTGTACGGGCCTTTCTCGATACAGTAAATGTTCGACTGCTGCCCTGGTAAGCACAGTCTCCAGATCTCTCACCAATTGAAAACGTCTGGTCAATGGTGGCCGAGAAACTGGCTCGTCACAATACGCCAGTCACTACTTTTGATGAACTGTGATGGTGTTGAAGCTACATGGGCAGCTGTACCTGTACACGCCATCCAAGCTCTGTTTGACTCAATGCCTAGGTGTATCAAGGTCGTTATTACGGCCAGAGGTGTTTGTTCTGGGTACTGATATCTCAGGATCTATGCACCCAAATTGCGTGAAAATGTAATCACATGTCAGTTCTAGTATAATATATTTGTCCAATGAATACCCGTTTATCATCTGTATTTCGTCTTGGTGTAACAATTTTAATGACCAGAAGTGTAACAGGCGCAGAGAATCGCACACAAATGTTGCTATGAAGTACGTTTACAACAAAATATCTAAATAGGTGTCACTCTGAACCAAATATTCATCACGTGACGAGGGTCTGCGTCCACCCCACAGCATTTAACAGCTTTTTGCTGCCGTGCTGTGGCAGGATATGATGCCAAAGCAGAAAGTAATGCAATTGTGGTCACCTGAATGCCAACAAAGTAACTGGTGTTGGGTTTCACTCTAAAGCATACTCATATGTGGCTGTCATTGAATGTTATGTCACACATTGTCGAACTTAATGACGCAAATTCGCGTAGCAGCGAGAACCTGGTCTCCTGGAGTTGGCGCGCAGCCTGTGGCGTGTTTCCCGGGTTTCCTCCCGACCGCAGATTGCGACCCGTGCTACTCGCTGACCCCCCCCCCCCCCCCCCCCCCCCCCCCCCCGGCAGTCCTTCGGACGATGGGAGATACTGCCGTGCTTTACGGCTGCCCATAAAAGGGCCGTGTTTTCCAGCGATATGCACGGCTGCTTCTACCAGCCGTGTGCCGCGCCGCGCAGCGTCCCTAACGTCTATGGGTGGCCTCGCTTGATCTGCTGGACGCGTGTTCGCTCACCACCATTTACGGTGTACGCAGCTGCACCGTAATAACCACTCTAAAGCATGACTTGAACCATGGCTATTACACTATCTCGACTCATGCTCACAAATTAAGGACAATGCTGATACATGGTGACACAACGCTCTGGTGGGCGGTTTGCGGGCTTAAATCACCTCGGGGTATGACCATGCGGTGCTTTTGATTTGCGGTCGTCACACGGCGGCACTGGCAGCAGTCCACATACGCACAGGTGCAGCGAGTAAGTGTGCAGACGATTTCAGACGTGCTAATGGTGACTGTGTGTTGAAAATGACTCAAACAACACATATTGATGACGTTAGAATACTAGGGCGACTGGCGGCTGGTCAAACACAGCAGGTCCTAGCATGGGGCCTCCCTGGGCCACAAAGTGTGAGCTCAAGATTATGGCTATGATTCCAGCAGACAGGAAACGTGTGCAGGCGCTACATTACGATACGTCCACGGTGTACTACACCACAAGAGGGCCAATATCTCACCATCAGTGCCCGCAGACGGCCACGGAGTACTGCAGGTAGCCTTGCTCGGGACCTTACCGCAGCCACTGGAACAGTTGTCTCCAGACACACAGTCTACAGAGGACTGGGCAGACATGGTTTATTCACCCAGAGACCTGCAACGTGCATTCCACTGACCCCTGGTCACAAGAGAGGCCGTAAAGCCTGGTGTCAAGAACACAGTACATGGTCATTGGAACAGTGGTCCCAGGTTATAATCACGGACGAGTCCAGGTATAGTCTGAACAGTGATTCTCGCCGGGTTTTCATGTGGCGTGAATCAGGAACCAGATACCAACCTCTTAATGTCCTTGAAAGAGACCTGTATGGAAGTCGTGGTTTGATGGTGTGGGGTGGGATTATGATTGGTGCACGTACACCCCCCATGTCTTTGACAGAGGAACTATAACAGGTCAGGTGTACTTGAACGTCATTTGGCACCAGTATGTCCGCCTTTTCAGTGGTGCAGTGGGTCCCACCTTCCTCCTGACGGATGATAACGCACGGCCCCACCGAGCTGCTATCGTGGGGGAGTACCTTGAAACAGAAGATATCAGGCGAATGGAGTGGCCTGCCTGTTCTCCAGACCTAAACCCTATCGAGCACGTCTGGGATGCTCTCGATCGACGTATCGCTGCACGTCTTCAAACCCCTAGGACACTTCAGGAGCTCCGACAGGCACTGGTGCAAGAATGGGAGGCTATACCCCAGCAGCTGCTCGACCACCTGATCCAGAGTATGCCAACCCGTTGTGCGGCCTCTGTACATGTGCATGGTGATCATATCCCATATTGATGTCGGGATACATGAGCAGGAAACAGTGGCGTTTCATAGCACGAGTGTTTCGGGACGGTTTTCTCAACTTATAACCAATACCGTGGACTTATAGACCTGTGTCGTGTGTGTTCCCTATGTGCGTATGCTTTTAGCACCAGTTTTGTGTAGTGCCACGTTGTGTGGCACCACATTCTGCAGTTACCCTTAATTTATGAGCATGAGTGTATATTAATAAACGGCTGAAACTGCCAACTCATCACCGAGTCATAGTTGCAGGTTACCCGTCAAACGTTTGACAGTAGCAACAAAAATGTGTGTATCGGTATTTCGTACAATTATTGACCGATTTAAAAAAATTAAAATACTGTCATTACCTATCCATTAAGAGTTTAGCGGAGGAAGTCAAGTATTAAAGTTAGAAACCGTATATTTGTCTTCACTCAGTGTAACTCATGGCATACAAATTACCCAGAATATATTCATCCAATACTACAGAATAGGACCTCTTGTCGACTTCCACCAAATTTCACACATAATTTAAAAACGTTGCTGTCGTTCCCACAACATAATGAGAGAAAAAAAGTTTATCGCCTATAACATTTCCGCAGTAAAACTTCAGCCGAAGCATGACTTTTAATTTATTACGTCTTTACTGATAATTGTATTCACATTTGTGTCTACATATAATAGTGAATGTGCATGCAAAACTGTATCATTCTACTACACATTGTTCAGGAGATATGACGTCACAAACGTTGAGATGTCTGAAAAACTAGACGGACCGTAAATTACTCAGACCATAATCTTCAAGCGTCTGATAATGACAGCACTTAGCAACTTCTAGTAACCTTTAAACAGAATTTCAAATCATTCCTCCATTTGCTCGCCTTAAACCTTTTACGCGCATTCGTCAATTGGTTAACACTTTAATTCATTTGTAAAGTAGTGAGACCTTTGAAACTGTTTTATACGAGAGAGTTTAATTCTTTAAAGAATGGGGACTTACCAGAAATATTCATATCCACTTGAAAGGATATTGTGGCTTATGCAGACAATCACCTTTGCCAAAGAACGTTAAGTGGAGATGTCATGCCAGGCTTCGTGGTTCTACCAAGCCCTTCCATTGTTTTGTTTCCACGAAAGCTCTTCATTTAAAGATGAGTATACACACAAACTTTAAATATTTTTCCTAAGTATCTTTCGATGAATTCGAAGTTAACAGGTAGTTCAAAAAAATGTTCAAATGTGTGTGGAATCTTATGGGACTTCACTGCTAAGATCATCAGTCCCTAAGCTTGCACACCACTTAACCTAAATTATCCTAAGGATAAACACACACACCGATGCCCGAGGGAGGACTCGAACCTCCACCGGGACCAGCAGTACAGTCCATGACTGCAGCGCCCAGACCGCTCGGCTAATCCCGCGCGGTTATCAAGTAGTTCCACTTACAGCAATTGTATCTGACCCTCTACGTTGTTTCAGGTAGGAGGAAGAGAAAATATATTTTAATAGTGTAGGGCTAACCTATCGTTTATAACGATAAAGCCTGTCATAGGAACCTCAATTTGTTGTACTTACGCCGCAACAGTCGATTTAGATCGCCGTACCTTTCAGGTATAGCAAATTTCTAGGACACATTTACGAATAGTTACACAGCCAATATTAAAAATCGTTATTTCACTGGATTCTTCTTTTCAAAACTGCCGTCGAATGCTTTTAAAAAAGCATAAAACACGCACAGTTGCTTCTATACCTCGAATGAGTATTAAGCATCTAAGAAATTTACGTGTCCTTGAGCGTGCTGTCATTTATGCCAAACTTCGTTTGAAAAAATGGGCTGTTACGTATTATTCATGATTTGGTTTAGCATCTCTCGCTGTAGACGTGTTTGTAGACAAAATTACTGGATTTCGGATCCGCCTGTTATGCAAAAGAGTTGTTGTGTTTTGTAGGACCCTATTTACCTTTCTGTATATGTTGGCAGCTTGTCATAGTTTTGAAATATCCGCTCTCATCTGTTTTCTCATCTGTTGTTCAAATGTTTTTGCCGAACTTCACTCGCAAGTTACACTGTTTCACTTTACAAAACACAGTGTTTATGTTGCTGCTGTGTGTGCAGTCCCTCTGTTTCTCAACATAAGCCAGTGTAATTTTGCTGCTAACATTCTTGTAATTCTTCTGTTACTTATTTGTGGTAATTAGCATATAAATTATTAATGTTTTGCAATTGGTAATGGCTCCTACCAGCGTCGTCGCTGATATGTAGAGCAGATAGAGGTAGCACGACAAATGAGAGATGCGGTACAGCAGGAAGCAGGTTAAAAGACAGAGGGCTTTTCTGGAGGCTGCATCTCGCTGCCGCAACCAGCCAGGTGTAAACAGCAGCCAGCTGGACTCTACTCTTGTTTTGGGAAAGTGGGGGAGGGGAGGTGGTGGGCGGGGGGGGGGGGGGGAGGGGTCCAACACCGGTCTCATATCGTCACGCGCCGCTGGTGCTTTTTAACGAGGCTGGAAATGCGTGGCGCACACGAGCGAGCTCTTCCGCCAGCCGTGCGAAGCTGCTGCTGGTTCGTAGCAGATGCTTCGCGCCACTGCACTGTTTACTTGCACAGTTAATGTGAGCCCGCAGTGAGCTCCGTCGTTTTCTCTGGCTCGGCTCACTACCGACTCGCGAAACTGAGAGGAACGACCCGATGTCTTTACGGGTTCCGTCTACCACATCTGTGACTTAAGCAAAGAAGTGCCATGTAATTACGTAGGCTTTCCCGGAGTAATAAGTCTTGAAAGTCTCTTCGTGTTTGCTGCCGGCTCCTAAAAAGAACTTGACTCGATATTTCGGCGATCCAACTGGTCGTCATCTTCAGGAAAATAATGCTTCTGCTGATGAGTCCCACTGAGAACTGACGCCAGGTTGCAAATCGACAGGTGTGTGGAACATCGCCGTCATACGAGGCTACAACAGCCGGAAAAATCGGCAGCAGCAGAAACGTTGCTGAAATGAGGGACACAGTATGAAATTTGATGAAACTGCGGTAGTTGGCAACATTTCCAGTTTTTGGAACAGTATCCATAAAGAGGCGTTTGAAATTAGGTTGGCTGATAATTTAATCAACAGAGACAATGAGTTTCCTCTTGGCAAGACGTGGTATCCTGTAATACCTCGCATCAAAATTGAACGTTCTTCGGTGCGGCTCTGAGTGCGATATATCGTTGCCAGCAGTGTTTCACTAAGGGCGGCGCCACCTCCCTGTCTTGGAGGGCAGCAACCGTGATGGGCGGTGCTTGCGCCGTGTACTGAACGGTGGCCTATGTAGGACGTCGATTTGCAAACTGGCGTCAGTTCTCAGCGGGACTCATCAGCAGAAGCAGCATTTTCCTGAAAATGGCGACCAGTTGGATCGCCGAAATGTCAAGTAAAGTTCATTTTAGGATCCAGCAGCAAACCCGAAGAGACTTTTTTTAAAAAAGAAGTGCCATGTACGACTGCTTTTTTATGAGAGTATATCAGAATTAGCGGAATCTGGAAATGAATGATGTTGCGTCTATTTCATGTGAGGGTATAGACATGTAATTAGTTAACAGCTTTGCTTTCGTGGCCAACATCAGCAGCATGCACAGAAGTATTCGTTTTATTAACACCAAAATCCTTTTCTTGTTGCAGTGTTTTTATTTCTCCTAGACGCGTTTCACCTTTTACTTTAAGGCATTTTCAGTGGAATCAAGAATGATACACTTTTGTTTTGATATGCGATATTTGTATAATATAAAATAGTTCACGTCTTAATTTTTACGTAAATGAGTGATTACTTACAGTTCTTCGCGTTCCTGACTGCGTTTACTTTTATCTACTCACATGCTGGAGGTCGCCCTATAACTTTACTCCTGAAACATAAGCACGTTTTCTGTGGGTTTTTTCACACAATTTTCATATTGTTTGCCCTTATTCCTGTGTAGAAATGTTAGTCTTCTGTCACTGGCTGTAGATATTTTACCGAAAACTGTGATTTAACCACTGTGTGTTCACTTTATGTCTTGCGTAAGCGTTGCCAGTCTAAGAGAGAGAAAGAGAGAGAGAGAAAAAGAGAGAGAGAAAAACAGTGTGTATACGTATGGATTATTATTTTGTATGTGTGTGTTTGTTGAACACACAGTAGTTACGACTTTAAATCACAGAGTACCGCAGCTCGCCGCTAGAGTCGCCAAAACAAAATGGCTCATAGACTGCCTGCATACACTGGAGTCCAAAATCGAAGGACGAAAGTTTTGCGTGGTGTGTCACTACCAAGTAACATAGCTCGATGGGCACTTGGGCCATATATAAAAAGAACTGATATGTATAGTACAGAAGGTAACTGAAAGAAATACGCAGTCAGACGAGCAGATGATATATTTTTATCCACGGTCGATAATTACACTGAAATATCCACGGTTTACAACGCTCCCCTGAACATTACAAAAGGCGGGACATGGCTCTCCACAGGCTTCGCTATTATCACGGACTGCTTTGCTTGCTCTGCGACATGCTCCCATGCTTGTCACAAGGCTGCTCATGAGTTCATGCAGTAGAGCGTTTCGTTCCTCCACCAGCGCAACTGACATTCGCTGGATGGTTGTTATCATATGTGGACGTGCTGCAATACGTCTCCCAAACGCATCCCACACGTGCTCGGCGGAATATAAGTCGGGGAAACGGGAAGGCAAGGCTATTCGCCGAATATTCTATCATTCCAAAAACTCCTCCAACTGCGCTGTTCGATGCGATCTCTCATTGCCATCCATGAAACTGGAGTCAGGGCCGAATGCACCCTTGGAAAGACGCTCGTGGAGAAGAAGTATAGTGCCACTAAAACGTTGACAGGAGAGTGATAGTGCCCAAAGACCTGGAGGTCAGTACGCCCATGCAACATTAGGCCTCCCACGCCATAACACACTACTGGCCATTAAAACTGTTACACCAAGAAGAAATGCAGATTATAAACGGGTATTCATTTGACAAATATATTATACTAGAACTGACATGTGATTACATTTTCAAGCAATTTGGGTGCATAGATCCTGAGAAATCAGTACCCAGAACAATCACCTCTGGCCGAAATAACGGCTTTGATACGCCTGGGCATTGAGTCAAAAGAGCTTGGATGGCGTGTACAGGTACAGCTGCCCATGCAGCCTCAACACAATACCACAGTTCATCAAGAGTAGTGACTAGCATATTGTGACGACCCAGTTGCTCGACCACCATTGACCATACGTTTTCAATTGGTGAGAGATCTGGAGAATGTGCTGGCCAGGGCAGCAGTCGAACATTTACTGTATCCAGAAAGGCCCATACATGACCTGCAACATGCGGTCGTGCATTATCCTGCTGAAATGTAGGGTTTCGCAGGGATCGAATGAAGGGTAGAGCGACGGGTCGTAACACATCTGAAATGTAACGTCCACTGTTCAAAGTGCCGTCAATGCGAACAAGAGGTGGCAGAGACGTGTAACCAATTGCACCCCATACCATCACGTTGGGTGATACGCCAGTATGGCGATGACGAATACACGCTTCCAATGTGCGTTCAGCGCGACGAGGCCAAACATGAATGCGACCATCATGATGTCAACAGAGCCTGGATTCATCCGAAAAAATAACGCTTTTCCATTCATGCACCCAGGTTCGTCGGTGAGTACACCATCGCTGTGACGCAGCGTCAAGGGTAACCGCAGCCATGGTCTCGGAGTTGATAGTCCATGATGCTGCAAACGTCGTCGAACTGTTTGTGCAGATGGTTGTTCTCTTGCAAACGTCCTCATCTGTTGACTCTGGGATCGAGACGTGTATGCGCGATCCGTTACAGCCATGAGGATGAGATGTCTGCCATCTCGACTGCTAGTGATACGAGGCCGTTGGGATCCAGCACGGCGTTCCGTATTTCCCTCCCGAACCCACCGATTCCATATTCTGCTAATAGTCATTGAATCTCGACCAACGCGGGCAGCAATCTCGCGATACGATAAACCGCAATCGCGATAGGCTACAATCCGACCTTTAGCAAAGTCGGAAACGTGATGGTACGCATTTCTCCTCCTTACACGAGGCCTTGCAACAAGGTTTCACCAGGCAACGCCGGTCAACTGCTGTTTGTGTATGTGAAATCGTCCGGAAACTTTCCTCATGTCAGCACGTTGTAGGTGTCGCCACCGGCGCCACTCTTGTGTGAATTCTCTGAAAAGCTAATCATTTGCATATCACAGCATCTTCTTCCTGTCGGCTAAATTTCGCGTTTGTAGCACGTCATCTTCGTGGTGTAGCAAATTTAATGACCAGTAGTGTAGATCTGTAACTCCTATGCACTTACATTTCCGTCTTTTATCGCTTGTACCTTTGGTACAGAGTACTGATAACTCGGAACAGTGCCTCTTATAGTAAAATATCACTTGTATTTGTTGAATTTGATTTAACTTTCTTATAATGAGAAATGAGTAGGTGCGATCCGTATGTATTTTAAACAAATTTTTTTAAGCCACGATGCGTTTTTACCGGCTTCGATAGTTGAAACTGTCATCTTCAGATCTGCAGGTTATGCATTTACCTATACTTAATCTACCATCGGTTTTTTTGTTAGACGTTACAAATGAGGCAGTAACAATTATACATTTACATATCTTTTAAACATTTCTTGGTTCAAATGGCTCTGAGCACTATGAGACTTAACATCTATGGTCATCAGTCCCCTAGAACGTAGAATTACTTAAACCTAACTAACCTAAGGACATCACACAACACGAGTTTTTTTTGTTGTTGGTTGTACGTCATGTTCCATTAAGTGGTTCATTACTCATCCCATGTTAACATTTTAGTAGACAGTATATTGTACATTCCACATAGGTTTGTAAAACGACAAATTACAAAAAGGTCTGTCACAAGAAAACTATACACAGCTAAAATGCATCTTGAGGAACTTGGCATGTCTGAACATGTGACACTCCTTTGATGCTTGTCAGTAAAAGTGTACATTTATGCCAATGTTTACATTTACATGACGAGTGAAGTACACCTTGGAACCTTCGCACTCAAAATACATAGAGTAACAGCCATTTCTCTGGAAATAACTAGGATAGTTTCCCCAAACACTCCTAAATGATGAACGGTTTTCCATATTTCAACTGCATAGAAAGCTCACACATTCTCAGATCCAGTTCCGATATTCTTTCCTTATGGAACACAGAGTATGTGATATTTTCATTATTTATCTCTCCCCGTTTCCATGTTTAATACTTACTTTGGAATTTTTCGAACCAAAATAAGTGTTTGGTGCAAAATTAATATGTAGGGTTTAAATTCTTTCTTTCGCTCAATAATCGAATTTGTATATTCCTAACAAAAATGTTTCTAACGTATAATAAACAATCTGTAGCATTTATTTAGGATTTTTTTTATTTAAAATGTTTATTTGCTCTTGAATATCATTAGAGGCATAGGAATTCTCTCTAATTTTAACGTCATCTACAAAAATTATTCGGGAGATAATATTTAAGATTAACTGTTTTCATTTTTATTATAAGGCGATATTATGGATGGAGGATACAGGAATCCAACCATCCGTGTCTGTTAGGAACAGTCACGGCTTTTGCTAGGAGAGACTGAGAAAAGCTCAAAACTCTCAGTCATCGCTGACAGGGAACTGGGCATCCTGCAGAACACCCAATGAGACGACCAAGAGTTCACGGAAAACGTAAAGTGATTTTCATCTATCTGTAATGTCTGATCTGAAACTCTCAGCATAACTGAAATAACTGGGAAGCAAAATGTGTACCTGTATTCTTAAATAGTAAGGGGGCTCACAAAAATTTAAAGATTAAGATATTTCCACGCTCTTACAGAAACAAATATGTGAAAAACTGTTAAAAAAATCGAATCTTAACGTTATAGTTGCTTCGTTAGCTGGTAGGTTGTACATCCTAACGGATGAATCAAATTTCATCAATTTGATTGTACAATACATTTGAACACACATTCTGCAACACGAAGTATAGGCAAAATTGCAAGGAATAAGGAGAACTGTAATTATGTGAAAGTTTGTGGGTGTCAAGGTGACGTACCTTACGCTGAGTAACGCGTCTGCGCTATCTGTGGGCCACTGGCAGCAATTCCGAGAAGCAGAGGGATCGATAGATCCAATTAAGGACGACCTTGCCGTATCTTGGCACCATGCCTAGAACTTCGAGTAACCCGTAAACTCAAGAGGTAGCTGCACGGTGAAAGCACAGGTGATCGATCTTGCGCAACTATCGATACCTGGTCGATCCGAGCTAAGCAGTTTTGGCTGTGGAAAATTTCACTTGCTCATTACTCCTCGGAAAGGATACGTTCTAGAGAGCTGCAGCAGTATTTCGACTGAAAATACCAACGAGGGGCTTAGCTCTATATCGTCTAAGCATGTGCGATTGACTAGTTTGCTTACGTGGCCTTGGAAGTAACGAGATAGGACAAAAATGAATGGTAAAGAGTAGATGTACACGTCACACATTATGTCAGACCTTGTTGATTTTCTCTCTCTCTTTCTCTCTCACTTTCTCTGACTTTCGTTTCAACGCGTCATTCCTACCCCCGAGCAAGCAACGAGCTCTCGGTTTTCAGCCTCATTCTATCTAGTTCGAGTTGGACAGTGCGTTCCACATTGAGAATAAAGAACAGAAGAGAGTTACCAATACCAGCTTTTGCCTGGAGTCCAAGATATAGGTTTGAGAAATCATTTTCAATTCCGTCTCGCATAAAAATATGTGGGTCTTCTGTGCGAATGTGTACTTGTCAGTTCATGTAAGAAATCGATCTCGAAGACTTGTTTCACAAGTACTGGAGTGTACATACAAGTGACTTTACTGCCACTGTTTGTTATTTCATGCAATACATTGCCATTTTTTTCCCTTCAGTTATCAGTCTCTGCCTGAGTGGCTACGATGACGTGTTTGTAATTTACCCTGAATATCTATCTGAATCGCAGCTCGTGGTCGCGCAGTAGCCTTCTCCCTTCCCGGGCCCGGGTTCCCGGGTTCGATTCCCGGCGGGGTCAGGGATTTTCTCTGCCTCGTCATGACTGGGCGTTGTGTGATGTCTAGGTTAGTTAGGTTTTAGTAGTTCTAAGTTCTAGGGGACTGATGACCATAGATGTTAAGTCCCATAGGGCTCAGAGCCATTTGAACCATTTTTGTAGATCTAGATCTTTTTAACCTGAAACCAGCGAGCTCAGCTTAAGCCAACGGATTGTTTGGAGATGATACAAAGTTAAGTTATGAGAAGATCAAAACCAGCTACAAAATGATGTAGACAATATATCTGTATGGTACGAAAAATGAAAAGTGACTAAATAATGAAAAATGAGGTCATGAACACGAGTGTCGGTTACACGATAATTCACATATATTTTAAGGATCTACATGCAGTTGAGGATTACAACCACGAGCAAATGTTTTGTCTTCAGTATTTTTGCTCTTTATATTTTTAAATTTACCGGGCCGGTATTGAGGGCATGCTCATCATCAGCAGGCTTATGCACTGAAGAGACAGACGTCATGGGATGCTTCCTACCTAATATCGTGTCGAACCTCATTTTGCCCGGCGTACTGCAGCAACTCGACGCAGCATGGAATCAACAACTCGTTGGAAGTCCCTGCAGAAATACTGAGCCATGCTGCCTCTATAGCCGTCTATAATTGCAAAGTTTCCGGTGCAAGATTTTGTGCGTAAACTTACCCTTCGATTATGCTCCATAAATCTTCGATGGAATTCATGTCGGGCGATCTGTGTGGCCAAAACATTCGCCCCACCTTCGAGTATGTAATTCAAGCCAACCGCGAACAATTGTGGCCCGGTGATATGGTGCATTGTCATCTATACAAAGTAGATCGTTCTCTGGGACATGATGTCCTTGAACAGATGCAGATAACCATTTCCAGTCAAAGATCCAAGTATACACAGCCTACAAGATTATGGAGCAACCACCACCTTGGAGAGTGCCTTATTGACGACTTGGGCACGTGGCTTCGTGGGGTCCTAGCCACCTTGACATTAGCTCTTACCAACTGGAATCTGACCAGGCCATCGTTTTCCAGACGTCTAGGATCCAACCGATATGGTCACGAGCCCAGGTGAAGCGCTGCAGACGATGTCATCTCGCGTCGCACGTCTGCTGCCATAGCCCATTAACGTCAGACTTCGCCGTAATTTCCTAACGGATATCTTCGTCGCACGTCCCACACTGTTTTTTGCTGGTTTTTTTCACGCAGTGTTGCTTGTCTGTTGGCACTGACAACTCTACACAAATGCCGCTGCTCTCGGTCGTAAGTGAAGGCCGTCAGTCACTACATTGTCCATGGTGAAATTTGGTATCCTCAGCACAAGCCTGATCTCGGAATATTGAATTCATTAACGATTTCCGAAATGGAATGTCTCATGCGTCTAACTTCAGTTTCCATTCCGCGTTCAATGTCTGTTAATTCCCGTCGCGCGGTCGTAGTCACGTCGGACGTCTATTCGCCTGAATCACCTAAGTTCAAATGACAGCTGCACCAACGTTTTGCCCTTTTGTACCTAGTGTAGGCACGTCTACCGCGCTTTGTGTATGTGCATATCGCTATCTCACAGCTTTTGTCGCTTCAGGGTATAAGCTTTAATAAAAGTTTTTCAGACGTTTATTAATTTTATGTCGTTTCCAGTATACACGTTAGTATAAATTAGGCTAATCGTGCTTTATAATATGTCAGTGATACTATAATGCACGATTAGTCTCATTTATCCTAACATGTAAATGTGCTAGAAACAATATAAAATTGATAGAATATCTGCAAAAACTTATATGATCAATTAAAAGCAAAACAGAGGACCGATGACCATGAGCATGTGTTCGATACTGGTCCATTAAATTCAAAAGTATAAAAAGCAAACAGCCCTGTATTTATGTGCAGATAAAACATGCCATTAATCAATGACGAACAACTAAAATTGTAACGATCACATAAATAATCTTGTTGGGAAAGTGAATCAAAAACTGCGATTTATTGGCAGAACACTCGCCCCACGTGTCCAGTATATTATTCAAGCCAACTGCGAACAGTTGTGGCCCGGTGATATGGTGCATTGTCATCCATACAAATTACATCGTTCTCTGGGACATGCGTGGTAGACAGTTCCGATCCACTCTCGAACAGGACGTGGAACAAAACAAAATTTATATCTGCCCCTAAGAGCTCTGCTTTCTCTTATTTTATAACGGAGATCATTTCTCCCTATGTACGCACATCAAAAAAAGAGATACTGCTCTAGTCTTGACCGTCCTCTTCTGGAGTATTGCTGCGCGGTATGGGATCTGTACCAGACGGGATTGGCGGAGTACGTCGAAAACGTCCAACAAAGGGCAACTTGTTTTTTACCCCAAAAATACGACATAAGCGTATGAAAATATGCGAAGTAGACTACTTTTCGTGTCGAAGTGTCACTTACTTCAGATACTGTTCTAATGGTAAATAAAGCAGCATCCAGTTTCCGAACAAGATCCTGGACTTGGGCTTTGCACAACAGCTCACTATCTATCCGAACGCCTAGGAACTTGAACTGCATCAATGCAAGAGGACGTGCTACTGGGTATTAGAGGTACCAGTGTGTACAGCAATTTGGACCACTACCTCTACCTTTGGTGCTCGGTTCTTTTGAGTTCAGCGAAATACCGGCAATCCAGGAGGGAATCTCCGTTTACATAATAAGACAGAAGTGACACAAGGGATACTTCCCGACAACCTTGCTGGGAATTTGAGGACTAGAAATATTTTAAGTTTTTTGCTGAGGACAAATTTGTTTGTCCATTGTCCCAGATATCGGTCCGACAGACTAGAAGAAAATTAGCAGTTTACTTATGGTTTTACACGATTGTTTAGGCAAGTAGAAGACAGATTACTCCTCATGAAATATTAATTAAATAGACAGTCAATGGACAGATATCAAACGATTCATAGACATATAGCGTATACCTTTCCTAACCTTGCTTCCTGTCTTTTCATCTTACGTCGTGAGAACGGAAAGTTAATCTTGCAACAGAACTAAAACAACCTAATTTCAAGATAAACAAAATGTGAGAGAGAGGATATCACATTAAAAACAATATGAATGTATTTCAGCGAGTTCAGGAATACTAAAATGGGAAATTAGTTTATTTTCTATCGAAATTTACAAATGTGCATATTTCTGATTTATTAACCCTTCGCACAGCCACCGACAAAGAGAACATCCAAAAGTTATACATGACGCTAAACGAGTAAAATGAAAATCTTTGATAAAGGAAACCTTGATATGGACTGATTTGTGCACGAAGATAGAGTGAGGAATTTTCGGTATAGAACTTTTCGACAGGAACTTACGCAATGGAATTTTATGTGCGGAAGTTTCGGTACGGATATGGCAGTCTTGGTATTAAAGTTTCTACGTGGAAATTTTGGTATTGAAACTGTACGGCAGAAGTTAGGAAGATTTCTGGGTACAAATTCCTGATCGAGAACAGTTTATTACAGAACAGAAAAGTCAAAAAGAAACTTCGCCACAAAGGACTACAGTATACTCCGCCCGTATGTCACACACACACACACACACACACACACACACACACACACACACACACACACTACGGTTACAAACTACCCAAGTAGCGTAGCTACTAAGAAGCAATGAGCGGCAGTTCTCACAATTTCCCATGACATAAAGGCCCCTGGATTTGGGCCCGTAACTGCGTGAGAACTGTCATGGATTGGTGGATACGTAACAAGCCTCTGGAACGTTGCTCTTGGCTGCTTAGCGACACGGTTTCCATTCCTGTTCTGGACCGAACGGGGGAGCGTCAATGCGAGTGCGACCCAGTGACCAGTTTCAGATGCAGCTCACACGGACCGCTAGCGTCGAAAGCACTTCTCCGTTACGTTTTACTCACTCGTCCCCGCCACCCCTTTCGACGATTGGTCACTTCCAGGAAGATACACATTTCTCAGGTGCAGGAGTTACAGAGAATATGGAACAGGAAACGCCATGTAACTGTTGTTCCACCATTTAAAGGAAGGAAGGATGTCAGAGTGTAACGTATTGTCGATGACGTCATCGATTGCCAGTCAACGACGCTTTTAGCTCCAGTTTAGTTGCCCTTTCATGATCTGCAGTTTCTCTCACCCTGGAAAAACTCCCACCGCGAAGTCAGTAAATAGGACCTCTGCTTCTGAGAGTAATATCTATTGGCCAGATGGCTAGTATGACTAATAGTGCCTCAACCAGCGTAGCCCCGAAGGCTCCTATGAGCCTCAGCAGTACATTCCTCTGTGTGTGCCTTATGACTGACATATAGCGATAGTTAAGCAGTTTTTATATCCAGACGGTGCTACAAATCCTACGACAGCGGTGAAGCTGTTATCGCGCTGAAGTCCAAACAGTTGAAATGGAATTATAGTAATTTTTTTGTGGACAACATTGGCAACTTGAAACATCATCCCATTAGAAAAATTTATCAATTACTGTGCTGGTAAACCTCTTACGTTATTTGATTTTCAAACAGCTGAGCAAAACTGAACGTGCTCAGACATTTCTCTCTTTACTTATTCTGATCAACACTAAAGTGACACACAATATTTTTAGCGCAACTCGATCTGACTTTCCATAATCCCTACAAAAAATGGCCCTGACTAACAATAACCTATACCTTTCATGAATCACTTACCTCACAAAAATCTTCGTTACTCGAACTACTGCAATACAGCGAGCGCCAATACTGCCAGCTAAATAAAAGGTTCTAGCTACTGAAGGCACTAACTACTGATAGGCATAGTTAGCAAATAAATGATTTCGATAGAGAACAAACAATGTATTTACCTCAATAGTGTTCAAAAGTCATAATATATATACCAGTTCATGACATCCAGTCTTACAAATTTCGTTTTTCTGACGGACACACGTCCAGATCGTAAGCTCTCAAAAGTCTGCCATCTCTCTTCCCACATTCACCACTGCTGGCGGCTCACTTCCAACTGCGCAACGCTACACGCTGTTCACATCCAACTGCCCAACACTACAATAGAAAATATTCCATCAATGCACATCAGCCACAGACTGCACACAGCACAGTCAGTGTTTTTCAAACAGAGCGCTACGTGGCGTTACCAACATGAAAACCTAAACAGCCTACTTACAAACTTTCTGATATATCTGACAGACATGTATGTAAACCATTGAGCAGCAGTAAGGTAGTTGCATTTGCTGCGATATCAAATTTATTATCTGGGCACCATTTTGACACCCTTTTCTGTGCAGCCTAGCTCTTCAGTCCTCTGTCACCACAACCAATACTTCATTGGCGTAGACTATGACTTCTGACACGTGAGCGTTTTCATTCCGAGATGTAAGCAGTGGCTCACGGACAAGGTCTCAGAAAATCGGTCCACATATAATTCCCTCCGGACAGTCCTTAATGGTTCACGTAACTATTTTACTGTATGTTGTGCCCCACTCCACAGCACGCCCTTAGCAGTAACCTAGGAAGCTCTGTACAAACATTTTCTAGTTGTCTCGGACGGGCAAACATTGCGGACCGCTAAATACTGACAAATGCGCTCGCAGTGTCAACCACACTACCTACAACATACTTGCTGCTAGCGTTATCCACTATTCTGAGAGCACAGTTAGTTGCTTCGTCTATGGATCTGCCCTTTCCGAAGCCGTATTGGCTCTGGCTGTTGCTATGTAGCCCCCTGTGTTTCTGCAGTCTGCTGCACATCAAGTGCCCCGTTCTTTGGCCAAGGTGCTAAAAAGATAGAGTGGTCTGTACCTTTTAGGAGCCACTGCATCCGTAACCATGCTCTTCTCAGTTATCACAGCTTGCGTAGACTTCCAGATAAACGAATTCTTCCTTGTCATAGCGATTCAATTAGTATATGTGTGACGAATGGAATGAATTTTGCCAGCCGTTGTGGCCGATCGGTACTAGGCGCTTCAGTCCGCAACCGCGCTGCTTCTACGGTCGCAGGTTCGACTCCTGCATCGGGCACGGATGTGTGTGATGTCCTTAGGTTAGTTAGGCTTAAGTAGTTCTAAGCCTAGGGGACTGATGACCTCAGATGTTAAGTCCCATAGTGCTTAGAGCCAATTGAACCATTTGAATGAATTTTATGAGATATTAAAGTAATAGTTCCTGGGAGTCGTAGGTAATACTCTGACACTGCCAGCCTTTAAGAGACAGCTTCACTGAGCTATCAGGGGAGCTGCAAACGCTTCACAGAAGGGGACGGGCATTTCACGGAAAGATCCGGAGAGAGCGTGCGGTGATTCACGGAGAGGGGACTGCGCGCTCGTTAACTGGACTCACTTGGTCATTCTGGGCTTGCCGGCTCGGAACTGGTTGCCGCGCAACGTAAATATTCCCCGGCGATGGCAGCGGCAGCGAGCAGTGCTACGAGCCGGTTAGCTCAAGCCACAAGTAGTAAACGGGCCGTACACTTTATCTGCGAATAGACAGAGGAATTTTTACTAGGACGACGCATCATTTTACATTCGATGAAGAGCCATCAATAAAATCGTCGTTAAACAGATAATGCCATGTAAATGACTTTTCCGATTTTCCGGATATCGATCAGTTGGCATACTTGACTCAGATCACCCGCTGTTAGCGCTGGAATGACGAATTTTCTGTTACGTGCAATGAAAATAAGGCAGGAAGAATCGGGTGCAAGTGAAGCATTGTAAAAACAGTGAGAATTCCATGTAACTGCAAAAGATTGTAATGCCGGTAACTGGAGCCTCAGAAGATCCTTGAGGACGACGCTTTTGGTTATGGGGAGGTCTCAACGTCAAAACACTGCAGCGAAATTCAAGGAAACCTGGTGCAGTGGCTGACAGCTGTTAAGCACCCTTTTCGTTCAAAAAACAAAAGTCTCCAGCTTCATATACTACTTTCAACGATTTCTTTCTTCGTGAAAAAACCGTCTTGTTAGACGCTGTTATTTCCCATCAGCTGAAACCTTGACTTTGGAACTACTTTTCAACACGGTGCAAATACATAGAACGCAATATAAAGTGCTGTTCCTGCGTGCGCTCTTATATTTGCGTGACAGATCCGCAAAGAATCAATTACGCGCTCTTGTCTCTTTAATGACGAGACGCAAAAGTAGTTCACGTGTGCCCCAGGAAAATGCGTATGGATTTTCGCTGTTCATGTTGTATATTCTTCTTCGCCTTGTTGCAGAACGTTTTCTTTACGCCACGATAAATATTCTTTGAAATGCTTTCTGCAGAACAGCAGCAACTGCTACGGAATCTAAGTTTTTTTCCTAAAATAAGAATTTTACATGAATTATGAGAAAATGAAGGAGCGATATGATAGGAATGATTTGCTCAATTTTTTGTAAGTGATAGTAATCTACTCAGTTTTTTTTATCAAACAGTTAAAGCACGACTCTCGACCACTTGCACTTACACATTTACTTCCGAACTTCGTAGTTTTTCTCTTGCATACTTTGCGCGACTAGCACACCTGGAAGAAAGGTTGTAGCGGAGAAACGACTTAGCTACGCCCTCGGAGACTATTTCCAGAATTAAAATTTAGGTGGGCCCCATGTTGGACACAGTTTTAACCTGCCAGGCAGATTCAGAAATCAGTTCGCGCTCCGCTTGCAGAACGAAAATGCATTCTGAACCCTAATGTTGATTTGAAGACCACAGTGCTTTACTTGGTAGGGTCTTAATGCAGGTATTAACCCTTTTAACGTGGGCATCGTGCATTGTTGGCATGAGAGAATATGATGCATCCATCTGGAAAATTGCTGCTTCTGTCACTTAAACTGGATTACGGTTTTATATTGCTAGTTAATATTTGCTGTGGAGCATTCCACACAATTTTCCAGAAAATGATACAGCTTTGTTTTTACTTTACGGTCGTGATTATTCCCTGCAGCAGCTTTGGCTCTTTGGCCTGTGATTCCGGGCTTCAGAGCCTTTCTTGTACACAGATGAAACAGAAAAGAAATGACGAGTTGATGCAGACGAAGTTCTTCGCTCCTGACGGTTTATAGCTGCGAAACGCAGTGGAAAACTGTAATCGTTTTGACAAATGAAAATCAGATTGTCTTGAAAAATAAAATCTTCCAATTCTCTTGTGCTATCCTTGATAAATAAAGTTCAGAATGCGAATTCCCTCCCCCCCCCCCCCCCCCCCCGCCCCCTCTCCCAACCCACTGCTCGGTTAAACAGAAATTAATGACGCCAGCTGTTTGCCTGCCTAGATCTCTGTCTCAAGAACCATGTTAGTTAAACTGGACGCAACGGAATTAACAAACGCTAATTTTCGCCCAGAAATGAATCAGTGAGTTGGGGTATTCACAAATTTTCACTGATTATGCAAAGGGATGACTAACTATGAAATGAAATTCAAAGGTAAGCTGAACACTGACTTTATTAACAATAAGCGATTTGCTTTAAAAATTGTTAAATAATTCATTGCAGAGACTATTCCAGATGAAATAAATACTAATAATAAACGAAGAAAAATAAAATTGAATTGGTCTATGGTTGGCAGAGTTTGGGAAAGGGAAGTACGTGATGGTAAGTGCAGCTTTCTAACACGTTAAATGTTAACTGACCATAATCCGTGACTCGACAGCAGTAATTGCTTATCATGCACAGCATAGAAATGCTGCGCAAATTTGCATGCCCCAGTGGCCAAGTTGATGTAATCGCGAAATTATGGAGGGCTAGTAAATGCATTGCCACCTACATTGCCTGTGTCGTCCGTAAATCTGACGGTCACTGAAGTGTGAATCTGGTGGCTGCGGACAGCCCCGATGGCTCACTAAATTGCAGAATCGGGTCACTGTTGTCAGCTAGCGGGACATTACGCGGAATCAGCGGCGCCCAGCGAAAAGGTGTACCGGAAGGCATTCGAACCCGGAATCTTCTGCGTTGACCACTGCGCCGTACTGGACACTGCGTTAGCGCAATTGCGCGGATTATCTCGGCATACCGTAAGGTCGATCCACATTTCCACCAAGCGCCACCTATCCCTGTCTATTTCACTCACTGTTCACTACTCTGAGATCCCCATAGGAGGCGTATTTGTGCATCCGTGCTGAAGAAAGTGGATCCATTGCCCACCTAGACTTCTCAGTTATACGAATGCGTGGTGTCTATTTTCTCGGACATTTCGTCGTTGGATTAGTTCTGCTGATCGAATCTGCCCCTGACGCGTTCAGACCAAAGCGTGAAATTAGAATTATATTAATACCTTTAGATGCTGACAGGCGGAGATCCCGGGTTCGAGTCCCGGCCGTGACACACATTTTCACCACTCCCCGTTGATATATATCAATGCCCGTCAGCAGCTGAAGGTATTAATATAATTCTAATTTCGTTCTAGACGGTTACAGGACGTCAATGGTGTCTGTTCTTTCGGACATGTTCGAAAGAACAGACACCATATCCATATACGTATATAGACCAAAGTTTGTCCCAACTGAGAGCGGAATCCGAAGCGTGTAAAGAACGCAGGGTGCGTCCATTCTGCGAACGTTTATTCACACATCAAGTTAGCAATCGCCGATCAGAATAATTTCATTTCAAGTCCCGTCACTAAAAAATTAAGCTGAATCCGTGGTACGCCCCTCAACGTAGGGGAAATGTGGTCACCTCAATCAAGTTCAATGACGCCTCACATCCAGAAACTTGCATCCGAAAATTTTACGTCACTATGCTCCAGCCACTGCGAATGTCTTATTTTTGGTGGCTTTGGCACGCTGTTTTCTAGCATGGGGACACAAAAAAGAAATAAAACGTGCTAGGATAGGCGCCAAAGCAGTGGCCGAATCGTATAACCATTATTTGCGGAGACTTCCCATGTCTTCTAGAAAGTTTTCAACGTCTATATTTCCCCCAGGAAGTTCCTCTAAAGAATGGCTCAAAAAATTGCCCGTGCCGTTTAAGAATCCTCCTTCCACCAGAGAAATGTTTTGCGCAAGTCCATAGCAGCAATACTTTTAGCTCGGAGCCACTCACCGACACCGTCTCTCCAGAAAGCAGACAGCACACAATGGGCGACTCGCTGTACCGTACCTGCGGACTGGCGCTTTCTGCTCCTCCTTAAGATCAGTGGAGTGTTGGGACGTTCTCTATTTTGGAATGTCCTGTTTAGAATGGAACGGACACAGCTCATCGACGTCGCCTTAAACTGTACCCCGTACAAATGCAATGTATATCAACAGAGATGAATGGAAAAAAAAATTACCTACTGAGTCACTCTTGTTGTACTACAATTAAGATAAACATGCTTTTCTGCAATATCTGATTTCGATTGGATTTAATTGAAAACTAATCAGTTTGCATTCAAAACTGTCTCTAATTTGCATATGTAAAATGTAGCTAATTTGCATATTAATATGTCACGTAGTGAAAAGAGAAGTGAAATATTGCTTTGACCCTTTCCAGGAGTCTAAAATTCCGCCTGAAAGTTAATGTCTGTAGGCACAGCGAAATTCGATCAAAATGCAACCAGTCCATCGCCGTTACTGAGACTGTTACCCTCGAGAAACTAAATCTTCTTGGACGCTAAAACTTCTTCATAAAATTGAAATTCTTTCTGTAATTCCAAGAAAGATATCTTTTGATAACTAAAATTTTTTTTCAGTCCATGAGTCTACTTAAAGACATAAAAGTCAAATGAGGACTCCATTGTCCTTTTCTTATATATTTACCAACTGAATATTGGAAGAATCCACGATGTGAATCTTTATCTCGCCAAAAAATCCTCGTTCCGAATAATTCACGTCGCACAACTATTACACTTCTTATTAACTCAATTTTTATAAACTGGAACATCTGCACTAAACTGACAGTTTCTACATAAATGCTCTCCACATACTGGTAGAATCTGTGGCCGAGCGGTCCTAGGCGCTTCAGTCCGGAACCGCGCTGCTGCTACTGTCGCAAGTTCGAATCCTGCCTCGGGAATGCATGGGTGGTGATGTCCTTAGGTTAGTTAGATTTAAGTAGTTCTAAGTCTAGGGGACTGATGACCTCAGATGTTAAGTCCCATAGTGCTTAGAGCCATTTTTTTTTTTTTTTTTTTTACACGGTACAGAACACTCGAAATCAAGATCAGCTGTAAGCCGTAGGTAAAAATCCGGTCGGCACAATAAAGCTTACAAAGTACAAGTCTTTCCCAGGGCATAAATAACAGCCGGATCATAGGGTCTGTGCATCGATCGAGAACAACACCCAAGTGGTCTTCTGATAGGCACGTTGGCACCTTTATTCTGTGTCGGAAGAAGCTGACTGGCGACAAATGATCCTACGCTAGGAGACGTATTCTTAGCTAGTAGCGGTGCCTGCATCGCTGGATACAGCATCTGGGAAAACCATCAACTCAAGTACCCATCGATTTACAATTTTTCCTCATGCCTGCAACAGTTCTTGACATAGTTTCTACTGTTTCGTGTTGTGTTTACGCGGCAATGTAGATGAAAGCGTATTGTTTCGTTGTCGGAGGCTTCACTTTTTCTGTATGTTATGCTTATTTAGCAAATGATTTTACTGCAAATATTTCAGGTGTTTCAGTACCTTATTTTCTTTTTCCAAATCCTTAGAATGCTGTATGAAATAGTACGTGGCTCACTTTAAGTACATCAGAATTATTTCAGTATCTCGTTAGATAAAACAGTTAAAACTATTAATCATGCAGGTGGAGAGGGATAAGATTTCTTCTGTAAAGTCTTTTCGAAAAAGATATTCGGCTCTGAAAAGAGTAGAGGGAGACTACATTACAATACTTGCTTGTGAAAGAAGTCATTAGGGTCTTCATCGCTGTAGTTTTCTAGAGAAGAAAAGATTACCAAAAGAAAACATGGACTTCATAAAACTAATTGTCAGACTGGTGACATGGAAAATACCGCCGTTTGTGAGTCAGTCTTTCTAATATCAGGAGACATACATGTCTGGATTGAAGAGTTCCATTGTCCGTTGTACCTCAAAGAGTGTGATACGCGGTGTTCAAAAGATCGTACCCATTTACAGAGTAAAACTCCCAGCAGTGAATTACTGCATCTCCTCCATAGCTATCAACCAATTTTGCTGTTCATCATTCCGTTATACACAATAAACTTACTTAGGTCTTATTCACATCATAAGAAACAAAGGATATTAGGGCCGTCGATTTTGTACCTTGTATCAATTGAAAATAAATCACTCCACTCTCGGACGTCAAATTCAATACATCTTAGTTATAATTTCATTTCTGTGTACCTCCTCATGTCGATTTTGTACCGGCATTGTGATAAAACTGACAAAAAACTTATTTCTGTCACTGTTACACGTAGAGATTGCATAAACGCTACTTTTTCCCGATTATTCCTCGTCTCTGTTGCGATGTCACTGTCAGGCGGTGCTCGCCTCTGACGCTATTCTCTTGTCGTACAGGGGGAACACACGAGTAGCGCTATCTTCAGTGGGGTATGGATGGCAGGGGAGTTACACTGGAAGTGAGGGTCCGCTTTGGATAAGTCACGAACCCGGGCTCCCTTCGCTACCCCAAACGAGCCCCGGAGCTTCTAGTTTTGTCAGCGTAACCCGACAACTCCCACTTCACTGTTGAATACACCCCACCCCATTTTCCTCGCTCCCTCTTCGCCGCCAGCTCACTTCCGTACACGTCCATCGCAAAGTGAGTGCACGCGAAGACAATGAAGGTTAACTAGATTATTTTTTTTCCAAAAGCAGCCCCAAGAGATAACAAAGCTCATTTCCTCGGTTTAGGCAACCGTGAAATGTTCTGGGGGCAGAGTCATGCAAAATTTCAGATATAGCTGAAGTCAGTTTCACACAAAGGATACTTTTATGACAGACTAGCGTGAAGGATATGAAATGAAAAGTTCTCATTGATCTCTTCCACAGCTCTCTCGACAGCTGGCAACTGGGAGTAGGTGTATACCCGAAGTCAAAATTGATTCCTTGTTTATAGTTTAAAGAAGTCGGACAAAATAATATGAAGAGACTGAGATAAAACCCGTCAAGCTGCCGGGAAGTTTCAAGAGTCTAATTATTAAGTTCACTGAATTCCTCAATGGTATTGTACCTTTTGCGTTTTTCCATGTTGCCAAGTGGACACAATATCCAGAAAACAAAGGAACTAATAACTGAACGGCCATCAGCACGGCACAAACAACTCTCTGAACATCTCATACGCTGTCACGAAGACAGGGTGAAGTGAGAACTCTATACCCGATACCTGCGCAAGCAGCTCCCACATTTGGTCGCTCTGTGCACGTGCAGGGTTAAAAAGAATCGAAGGTATTTCGACTCTCCTAAAATCACCTGCAAACTTTTTGTGTCACTGATTCATCTTGTGCCCGGAAGGATGCTGATTCAAATTCCCGTCTGGTCACCCAGTTTATGTATTCGGTGATTTCCCTACGTCGCTTAAGACAAATGTCGCGGTGCTCCCTTTCAAAGAGCAAGGTCGCTTTCTTCCCACAGTAAAAGTCTGTGCTCCATTTCTAATGACCTCGTCGTCGACTGAACTTTAAACACTAATCTTACTTTCTTCCTTCTGATCCACGTATACATGTATACGCGACAGGTTTGTTGAAATATATGTGAGAGCCTTAAGGTAGACGGTATAGCTCGGCCGGTAACGTTACTGTCCACGAACGGAAAGGATACGTCTTCGAGTACCAGTAAAGAGCATACAGTTTCAGTTTGTTACGTACATCCCCAAAGCATACATGCGGATTAGAATGAATGATTACTTACGCTCTCAAGTGACCTCACCATACTGAACGAGTATGGATGCTCCAAACAAACCACAGTCGGACGGAGGCAACAGCGTTCCATCTCGATAATAAAGAGTCACATAGGATGTTACACGTGTTATTTGACGTGTTCGAAGTTTCCCACAATTACGTACCGAAAAATTCGATCGGACAGTGTCATTTAAGCAACATTGCACGAACGAGTGCAAAAAGCTTGGTTCAAGAGTAAATCTATTCCACAAAATAACAAGATGCCTGAGGACCAAATGCAGATTCGCCATCAAAATACTGCAATTTCACTTGTGTACTATGTTGCTGACTATTGTGTTCTGCATGGGAAAATAGCAAACTTATGAGTACATGTAAGTTATATATTAGAACTCATTTCTAAGCAAAACAATAAACTGGTGGCCAAGATTGCAGGAATTCTTCTTATTTCATGATTACCGGTTTCGGCGAAACTAAAGCCGCCATCATCGGATCATAGGACACATGTAATCTATATGTGTCCTAAGATCCGATGATGGCGGCTTTAGTTTCGCCGATACCGGTAATCATGGAATAAAAAGAATGCCTGCGATCTTGGCTACTAGTTTATTGTTTTAAAAGCATCTACATCGCTCCTACATCAGCACAATGTGCTCCCTACATTATTTCTAAGTAGTGTTTTCCAGAATCGACCAGCTCTTCGCCTGAAGTCACAGACGTATCCCATGTCTACGACAGGGGCCGGGGGGAGGGGGGGGGGGGAGAGGGGGGAGGACGGGGTGGCGAAGAGAACGTTGAAATAAAGACTCACCACAGAATGTCAACCAGATTCGGAAGCAAAAACGAAGCTTGTAGGGTTTGGTCTCTCCGTCGCGGATAGTCGAGACTCAATGTCATCCGAACCGGACGAGGGAAATGTGTCCACATCTTGAAGAAATGGGACTGTGAGAGCCCAGAGTACGACTGTGAAGCGGAGGAACAGACAATACGACATACACTGAAGAATTGTCGCCTCCACGTTTTCAAACGTGATCTACGCGTCTAGCATGACGTGACACAGAGGACTGCAATCTAGTTGTCAAATTTAAACACTAAATTCATTTGTACGATAACAATAAATTGTGGTGGTTTAAGAAAATTTGAGTTGAGATACTACGTTAAGCGTTCGTTACTTGCGTCATCCCTCTCCGCCAATAGCAGTTTCCCTGCCAGGCCGCTGGTGTACGAGCGTAACGGTAGGTCGCGATGCTGTTGCCCTTGCATATGGGAGAGCCCCCTTACCGGGTCGCCGCGACCACTCGGTAAGTGGACCGCGTCCCGTTAGCCGGCGACTGCAGGTGACATGACGCAATGAGCCTTCTGCAGAGCAACAGCCAATTCACCTCGCATCTCAGCTGGCTCTCCTTGTTAGCGGCTCGCTCCTGGAAGCGCGTCCTCGTCTTGGTCGTTAGCCTGCACAGCTGACGGAAAGTGAAGACTCTGCTCATCCGCTGACCAAGAACCTCTTTGGACCGTAGGACTGCGGATGCTGTATTACTCCCCGGTCCCACTGCGTTCTGTATACACACTATTTGATCAAAAGTATCCGGGCACTTATTACACTTCTGGCCATTAAAATTGCTACAACAAGAGGAAATGCAGATGATAAACGGGTATTCATTGGACAAATATATTATACTAGAACTGACATTTGATTACATTTTCACGCAATTTGCGTGCATAGATCCTGAGAAATCAGTACCCAGAACAACCACCTCTGGCCGTAATAACGGACTTGATACGCCTGCGCATTGAGTCAAACAGAGCTTGGAAGGCGTGACATGGTACAGCTGCCCATGCAGCTTCAACACGATACCGCAGTTCATCAAGAGTAGTGACTGGCGTATTGTGACGAGCCAGTTGCTCGGCCGCCATTGACCAGACGTTTTCGATTGGTGAGTGATCTGAAGAATTTGCTGGCCAGGGCAGCAGTCGAACATTTTGTGCATCCAGAAAGGCCCGTACAGGACCTGCAACATGCGGTCGTGCATTATCCTGTTGACATGTAGGGTTTCGCAGGGATCGGATGAAGGGTAGAGCCACGGGTCGTAACACATCTGAAATGTAACGTCCACTGTTAAAAGTGCCGTCAGTGTGAACAAGAGGTGACCGAGACGCGTAGCCAATGGCAGCGCATACCATCACGCCGGGTGATACGTCAGTATGGCGATGACGAATACACGCTTCCAATGTGCGTTCATCGCGATGTCGCCAAACACGGATGCGACCATCATGATGCCGCCAACAGAACCTGGATTCATCCGAAAAAATGACGTTTTGCCATTCTTGCACCCAGGTTCGTCGTTAAGTGCACCATCGCAGGCGCACCTCTCTGCGATGCCGCGTCAGGGGTAACCGAAGACATGGTCTCCGAGCTGATAATCCATGCTGCTCCAAACGTCATCAAACTGTTCGTGCAGTTGGTTGTTGTCTTGCAGACGTCCACACCTGTTGACTCAGGGATGGAGACGTGACTGCACGATCTGTTACAGCCATGCGGATAAGATGGCTGTCATCTCGACTGCTAGTGATACGAGGCCGTAGGCATCCAGCACGGCGTTCCGTAACGCTACTGAACCCACCGATTCCATATTATGCTAACAGTCATAGGATCTCGACAAACGCAAGCAGCAATGTCGCGATAGGGTAAACCGCAATTGCGATACGCTATAATTCGACCTTTATCAAAGTCGGAAACGTGATGGTACGCATTTATTCTCCTTACACGAGGCATCACAACAATGTTTCACCAGGCAACGCCGGTCAACTGATGTTTGTGTATGAGAAATCGGTTGGAAACTTTCTTCGTGTCAGCACGTTGTGGGTGTCACCACCGGCGCCAACCTTGTGTGAATGCTCTGAAAAGCTAATAATTTGCATATCACAGCATCTTTTTCCTGCCGGTTAAATTTCGCGTCTGTAGCACGTCACATTCGCGGTGTAGCAATTTTAATGGCCAGTAGTGTAGTAGACATTAATATGCGTTGTGTTTATGTTTCGGTTTTCACACGGTCTTAACTCTGGTGGAGACAGATTCAGTGCGATGACTGGATGACAACCCATTCTTCCTCAAGAGCCGAAACCATAGAACGTAGTGATAATGGGCGCTGGGGTCTGGAGCGAACTCGACATCCTAATTCTGCCCAAATGTGTTCCACTGGGATCAGATCGGAATTATAGCCAAGCTATTCCACTTTGGAAATGTCATTGTCTCCGAAATGTTCATTTACTGCACGCAGAACGCATTGCTTTAATGTGTGTTCCTATCCTTCCAATTTTAATATTTTCTTAAGTGCAATAAGGAGAGTACAGCCTCACCACGAGAAACACTCTGATCAACTGACCCCTTCTGCTCTGTTGGCTCTACTCATGACAGCATGTAATATTCTCCAGGCATTTGTCAAATCCAAGCCATTCCATCGGATAATTACGAGATGTAGCACCAAGTAATATTCTAAATTACTCGTTTCCAGTCATCTACTGTCTAGTGACGCGGCTCATTACACCACCTCAAGGATTGGATAGCACTGACTACAGAAAAATGTGGCTTATGGGAAGCTGCTGCCTATTGTACCCGATTCTTTTTAACTCCTCAGGCACAGAAAGTGTGCTAGCTAGACTGCTGGTAGCACTTTGGAACTCACAAGTGATCCATTCCGCTGATTTCTTGAGATTTTTTACAGTCACCTTCCACAATGCTCCAAGTTTTCTGTCCGGCAGCACACGGTGTCTGCCTGGTCACGGTTTAACTGTGGTTGTTCCTTCACGTTTCCACTTCACCATCACGTCACTAGCAGTCGACTTTGGTCGCTTTAGAAGAGCGATCTGTTACTCAGGTGACGCCCAGTTGCCAGTCCGCGTTCGAAGTCATTGGCCTTTACTGATCAATCCATTCAACCCCTGCTTTTCTAATGCCAACAAAATGTTCCCAGCCTCCTTTTATACTGGCGAGTCCGCCTCTCATGCGAACTAGCGGTCAATTCTGCATTACGTGGTGGTATCCGGATGTCTGTTATCAGACATGGTACCTTATTATCGACGTATACATGTCTGGTATACACTGAACAGCCAAAGAAACTGGTACACCTGCCTAACATCGTGTAGGGACTCCGCGAGCACGCAACACGACGTGGCAGGACTCGACTAACGTCGAATTTAGTGCTGGAGAGAACTGACACCATGAATCCTGCAGGGCAGTCCATAATCCCGTAACATTACTAGGGGTTGGAGATCTCTTCTGAACATCACCTTGCAAGGCATCCCAGATATTCTCCATAATGTTCATGTCTGGGGAGTTTGGTGGCCTGCGGAAGTGTTTAAAATTATAAGATTGTACCCGGAGCCACTCTGTAACAACTCTGGACGCGTGGGGTGTCGCATTGTCCTGCTGGAATTGGCCAAGTCCGTCGGAATGCACAATGGACATGCATAGATGCAGTTGATCGGACAGGATGTTTACGTACGTGTCACCTGTCAGGGTCGTGTCTAGATGTATCAGATGTCCCGTATCACTCCAACTGCATACCCCCAGGCCATTACGGAGACTCCATGACCTTGAACAGTCCCCTGCTGACATGCAGGGTCCAAGTACTCACGAGGTTGTCTCCATACCCGTACACGTCCATCCACTCGATACAATTTGAAACTAGACTCGTACGACCAGCCAACATGTTTCCAGTCGTCAATAGTCCAATGTCGGTGTAGAAGGACCCAGATGAAGCGTAAAGGTTTGTGTCGTTCCGTCCTCAAGAGTACACGAGTGGGCTCCGAAAGCCCATATTGATTATGTTTCGTTGAATGGTTCACAAGCTGACATTTGTTGATGTCCCAGCATTAAAATCCGCAGCGGTTTGCGAAAGGGTTGCACTTCTGTCACGTTGAACCACTCTCTTCAGTCGTCATTGGCCCTGTTCTTGCAGGATCTTTTCTCGACTGTAGCGATGTCGGAGATCTGATGTTTTACCAGATTCCTAACATTCACGGCACACTCGTGAAATGGTCGTACCGGAATATCCCCACTTCAATGCTACCTCGGAGATGTTGTGTCCCATCGCTCGTGCGCCGACTATACCATCACTTTCAAACTCAGGTAAATCTTGATGACCTGCCATTGTAGTAGCAGTAACCGATCCAACAACTGCTCCAGACACTTGTCGTCTTATATAAGAGTTGCTGAACGCAGCGCCGTATTCTGTCTGTTTACGTATCTCTGTGTTTGAATTCGCATGCCTATAGCAGTTTCTTTGGCGCATCAGTATATTTCAGTACCTTTCCCAACTGCGTGTAATGTGGATCTAGACGTACTCCTGACACTAGAAATGTCGTGCGTTTCATACCTTGACCTTTCTAATACCGGAACCGCTGCTGTATAGCGCATTTGATAATCGCTGAGGAGAATTCAGATCTGCAAATTGTTGTTAAAACAGAGTAAAACATTTTATATTACATTATATTCGAACGTTTCTGAAATCGCCATTGCCTTTACGATTCCTTGGGGACGAGAATTTCGAGTAACCAGCTGGTATTAGTCGTCAGACGGCATATAACAACGCAGCATCTCTGGCATGCACTTCTAGTTACTGGTACAGTGTTACTAAGGAAGGTGTTGAGATCAAATTAGTAAGTGAGTTTATAAAAACAGCCTGTGGTTTTTATTTAATTCTGTGTGAAGTCTTGCTCTCTCCTTGGTCAAACAAGAGAGGGAGAGAGTTAGCAATATTTGCTCATCTGTTAACAAAGTCTGACGTTGGTTTTCTTTGGTTCTGTGGTGGCGCCGGTTGTCTACGGTGTATTTTGTCTTTTCACATGTGCCATCTTTCGCCTTCATCGCTGGCCCACCTCCTCCAACCTAGGGTTTAAATTGCCATGTTCAACAACCTCTCCTTTCGTTTGTGTCTTTAAACTGACAGAGCCTACACATGGCTACAATTGGCGGTTTTTGAGGACAATACACAGCAGCATTTCCATGAGTTATATGAACCCCTAAATATTTATATGATGTGACGTGCTCAAAATGACTAACTTTTCTCATTTTGTATCGTGTTTGTCTGATGCAATACGCAACTGTGAGCAATACGTTCATGGATATAGCCTGTTACGTTTTTCAAATGTTTTAGCGACAACAAATCTTCCACAATTCTCCGTTTTTATCCACTTGACATCATGTGCGTAAAGTCAGCGTAAAATGAATACGTTTTACAGCAAAAAGATTTTAAGGTATGTAAATGTATAGGTCTATTTCCGGTTTTTATAATACCAAACTAAAATTTTTATATTAAATGTTATATCTTAACTTATGAGACATATTCCATATATACGCATTTTCTTATAGAACTGAAGATGACAGCATAGTCTATTGAAACCTTAAATAAAGTAATATTGTGTGCGATCTTGGCTGTTGAATGGTTTTTAATTGCTCTAAATGTTCACCACTATCTTGTAATCTGGTAACATGGATTTCTTCTCTTTCCTGTAGATATTATTCTGCAATGGCTTCTTTTGATGCAGGTTGCATAAAGCATTCGCGTAATTAATTCTTCATATAAAAGGTACCACACTCTTACTCCTAATACGGCTACGACAGCAGCTATTTCATACACCTTTTATTGCCAATTGACAGATGACATTTTTGGTAATTTCTCGATATACTACTGAAAATGAAGAACAAGGTTGCTTATAAATCTCTACCAGCTATGGTTGAATATCCACAGACGATAAACAATACAAATTGAAGAATTTTAAAACGCCACTTTATTACAGTTCGCCATTCAACGAAACGTACACCATTCTACCATTTTCATAGGTTGTATAACGAAATTTGTTTGTCAGACCAGTTTGAGCTTGAATTAAGTTCTTGTACAAGACATAAAAACAAGATAAAAACGAAATTTCTTTGATATCAATGCCATCTCTGTACCACGTCAAGAACTTTTCACCTTGTCTACATCGGGTGTTTCAAAGCGTTTGCGACAAACGTCTAGGAGTGAAATATCTCGTCATGGAGGACAACTTCTGTTGGAGACAAAATGTTTGCTGACGGTTTCCAGCGATGCAAGGTGTCCTATAATATTTAAGGCCGTAGAACGGTGACATTGAACGAACTAGCAGGGTCTACTGACCAGGAGGTTTTTTCAGTCGACAGTCTTCTGAGTACCACGTATTCCTCTCCTCTGTCAACCTTTTCATCTCAGAGTAGCACTTGCAATCTACGTCCTCACTTATTTGCTGGATGTAGCCCAATCTCTATGTTTCTCTACAGTTTCGCCCCTCCAGTACCATGCAAGTTATTCCCTGATGCCTCACAGACGACTTATCATTCTGTTCCTTCTCACCACCAGTGTTTTCCATACATTCCTTTCATTGTCTGCTCTGCGCAGAACTTCCTCATTCCTTACCTTATCAGGCCACCTAATTTTCAGCATTCTTCTGTAGCACCACATCTCATATGTTTTGAGTCTCTTTTGTTCCGATTTTTCCACAGTTCATGTTTCACTAACATACATTGCTAAGCTCGCAACGTGTATTCTCGGAAATTTCTTCCTCAGATTGAGGAGTATGTTTGAAACTAGCAGATTTCTCTTGGCTAGTATACTTTGTATGTCTTCCTTGTTTCGTCAATTATGGGTTATTTCGCTGCCTAGGTAGCAGAGCTCCTTAAGTTCGTCTACTTCGTGATCCCCAATTCTGATGTTAAATTTCTCGCTGTTCTCATTTCTGCTACTTCTCATTACTTTAATCTTTCTTCGATTTACTCTCAATCCATATTCTGTACTCATTACGCTATTAATTCCATTTCTTCTTCACTTTCACTGAGGATATCAATTTCATCGGCGAATCTTAACATAAATATCCTTTCACCCTGAATTTTAACCCACTCTTGAACCTTTCTTTTATTTCCGTCGTGACTTCTTCGGTATATAGATAGAATAGTAGGGGCAAAAGACCATATTCCTACCGTACATCCGTTTTAATCCGAACACTTCGTTTTTGGTTTCCCAGTCTTA
This sequence comes from Schistocerca gregaria, assembly GCF_023897955.1. NCBI lineage: Eukaryota > Metazoa > Arthropoda > Insecta > Orthoptera > Acrididae > Schistocerca > Schistocerca gregaria. The sequence continues at coordinate 1,044,225,594 of NC_064920.1, read as the reverse complement.
TTGATCCCTCATGGTTCTTGTGCGTGTTCCTATTTATCTCAGAATTTCGAACATATTGCACCATTTTACTTTGTCGAACGCTTTTTACAGGTCGACAAATACCATAAACGTGTTTTATTTTTCCTTAATTCTCGATTGCATTACCAAGAGCAACGTCAGAACGGCCTCTCTGGTGCCTTTACCTTTACTAAAACTGATGGTCACCTAACAGATCCTCAATTTTCTTTCCCATTGTTCTTACAGTATCCTTGTCATCAGATTACATGTATGAGCTGCTAAGCTGATTGAACGATAGTGTTGCACTCACCGGCTCTTGCTATCTTCGGAAGCGTGGGAATGATGTTTTTCCGAAAGCCTGGTGGCATATCGCCAGTGTCATACATTCAACACACCAGCGTGAATAGCCGGTATGTTGCCACTTCCCCCAAACGATTTTAGCATTTCCTATGGAATATTGACTATCCTTTTTGCCTTATTTGAATTAGGTCTTCCAAAGCTCTTTTAAATTCTGATTCTAATGCTGGATACCCTATCTGTTTCTCATCGAAACCGTTTTTTTTTCTATCACGTCATCGTACAAGTCCTTCCCGTCATAGAGGCCCTCAATGTACTCTATCCGCTCTCTCCACTTCAGTTAACAGTTATATCCCTATCCAACACTTAATATTACCGCCTTTGTTTTTAATTTCGCCGGAGGCTGATTAGACTCTTCTATATGCTGAGTCAGCCCTTCCAACAGTCATTGCTTTACCGATTTCTTCACATTTTTCACGCAGCCATTTTGCCATAGCTTCCCACCAGCACTTTCTATTTATTTCATTCCTAAGTTACTTGTGTTTCTGTAGTTCTGTATTTCCCTGATACCACGTGTCTCAGTAAATTGATAAAGTCAACAAGTAAACCAGAAGAATGGGTGTCTATAAACGCTGAAAGATATTTTAGAAGCGAACCAAAAAATTTAATTTTCTCGTCCTAGCGCGCAGATGACTGCATGATAGACAACACACAACACGTACGAACGGTGCAGAGTGCGTACCTAACGCCGCCTCTCTGGCGAAATAACCACTCTTGAACGACGTCTAATGTCACGGGGACGAGTCAGTGAACATTTTGTCTCTAACAAAAGTTGTTTCCCATGATGTGATCTATCACTCCTAAAATGACTTTGAAATATAGATTAATAAGTCCTGACGCACAAGCAAGCAAGTTGGACCAGAACATAAAATGTTAGACTCGCATTCTGGAGGCAGTGTGCGCCAGTGCTCGTCCAACTGTACTGACTTAGATTTCCAGTATTTTCCCAAAACGATGTACAGCAAACGCCGCAAACCATTTCCTGCCCAATTCTTGTCCAGTCCGAGCCTGTACTTCACACCGTTATCGACGGGCCATAAAACTCTTAGCTTTCTTTCTTTGTTGCTTCTCTTCCAGTGTACATTACCCAGCATCGTACCTTCTGGATGCCTGAAGTAATGGCTCGATAGGCCATTACCTTTCATGGGCGAATCTGGCCGTTGAGAACTGCGAACACTGCTGCCGCTATTTCACGAAAGAGGTAAAACTCGAAGTGCAATCAGTTCGACTACAGATCCCAGAAACATGTTAAAGGGGACGTTATTGGGGACGTTAAAGATTTTTCCTCTGTATTTCAGTTTTATTCCGATCCACCTGTCCACTGATATGTGGCCCAATGGTAAATTTGTGATGTTGTAAGTTGCCCGATTCTTTAGCTATCCTCTTCCTGTGGATTGCAGAGCTGAGTTTCGCCGGTTTGCTGCTATGATTTGTAGAGGCACTTCTTACCTTTCGAAATGGCTACAAACGAATTGTTCTAGGACACATAACATCCTTTTATTTGTATGAGTGTGTCCTCATTGCGTTGAATTATTATAGACCAACTTCATCCACAAAATATTACATTTTAAGACACAAACGCATTAAAGACATTAACTGCCACTTGGTATTGAGTTATGTAGGTGGGGCAAGTTGAAAATTTGTGTCAGTCTGGGGCTTGAACCCTGGTCTCCTAGTTACTACGCAGATGCACTGACAACTACGTCATCTGGGCACGGACTATTCTAGCACGCCTTCAATCGGACCCGAATTCTCAACTTCTACCAGACACTATTTATGTAGTACACCCCCCTCATTAGCCTCGTTACTCACGGCGTCTCGCGGATTCCCGCTGGAATTCGAGTTTGACGTTGCTCTGCACTGAAAACAACAAGCCAATATTATAAGTGAATACAGCACAATGGACCATTTGCGCAGTGTGAACCACAATATGAAGCGGGCAAATGATTCGTAGTGTTCTTTACAGGGGGAAACAACAAGCTACACATTGAACTGCTCAGATAGAAAAGAATGGTTGTAGGTTTATTAAGTCTAATGAGAAGAATACAAAATCACCATTTTTTGGGACATGAGTCCACGCTGCTTCGGTCAGGCTAAAAGTTAATCTCTGATTTTATACTGCAAAGTTCTTACACTGATGAAGTCCATGAGGCCTCGGTCGGCGATTAGCAGTAGGTTGCTAGAGGATAGCAGAAGTCCGAGAGGCCACAGTGAGTAGTGAGCGTACGAAAAATGGCTCTGAGCACTATGGGACTTAACATCTGAGGTCATGAGTCCCGTAGAACTTAGAACTACTTAAACCTAACTAACCTACGGACATCACACACATCCATGCCCGAGGCAGGATTCGAACCTGCGACCGTAGCGATGGCGCGGTTCCAGACTGGAGCGCCTAGTGAGCGTACGGTGCTCAAGGATACACGAAGTCGATAAACTTTGCGGGGAAATTCTCTTGTTGGCTCAGAGATTTGAACTCCGACTGATGAGCTGCTAGACGCAGCCAGCATAAGCCTGGCGTGTGAACGGGCCGCAGAGCAGCCCTAACTATTCGACTGGTGAAAGCATACCTGAGTAGGCACGTGGCCGATGAAAATGAGGCAGTGCCGCTTTTTGCGACGATGTTTTTGCCTCTAGAAGCGAGTTTGGCGCCACATGGTACTGCGGTGGCTGTTGGAGGTTCTGTTGAAAACGACGCGGCATGTTTGTGTTCCCGTCAGATCACCGAAGTTAAGCGCTGTGGGGCTTGGCTAGTTCTCGGATGGATGACCGTTCGGCTGTGTCGAGCGCTGTAAGCCTTGAGAGGCCAAGCGAGGAGCTACCTGATTGAGAACTAGCGACTCCGGTCACCAAAGCTGACAACGGCCGGGAGAGCAGTGTGATGCCCACAAGCCTCCAGATCCGCACCCAGTAACGCCTGTTGGCTGAGGATGACACAGCGGTCGGTCGGGACCATTGGGCCTTCCGAGGCCTGAACGGACGGAGAGGGAAGAGTGTGTGTGTGTGTGTGTGTGTGTGTGTGTGTGTGTGAGAGAGAGAGAGAGAGAGAGAGAGAGAGAGAAGAATGTTTGTGCTGATGAAAGATTGTTTTCTTTCAGTCTCCAGAAGTAGCGCTATCAGCGGGCCAAAGGTTCGGCAACCCGCAGTACACGAATAAATGGTAGGTGGCTGGTGTCGCCCGGGAGTACAACAGTATTCATGAATTCTGAGAAAGTTTTTGGCTCGATTTCAACCAAATCTGTACTGATAGTACATGAGATTCAACGCATTTAGTCAGGCTAGGTAGTACACATAGAATATGTAAGTCCATATCCGTGCTACAGGTTTCAGTAGACCACCAGTATTGAGGGAGGAGTCAGCTACTAAACTTCCTCATCATTAAAACTATTCCCAGCAGCTCAAGAAGATGTTTTTACATCGTTAAACCAGGAAAACGAAGAAAGTGTGTTATTGGACCGCATTTAAAACATTTGGCTTTCTCAGGTGGCACTGTTCTGTTTATCTCCAAAACAGAAAAATTTCATCAACGAATGGAGAAAGTTAATGGAGTACATTTGAAAGTATACTTTCAAATCAACTAAAATAAAAGTAAAACAATATAATCATTATATCGAAAAGAAAAAAGTTCAGTGAAGTCATAAGACTAGTTAACGAGTTTTTATGGATAGTGCAGATAAAACAGTGACTCGATGCACAGCAAAAGAAACAAACTCAAATACAAAAATGGTCTGTAGGGCCAGTTGTTGAGAAATGCGAAAACTGCGACCGCAAGAGGTTCAAATCCCTGTTTGTCTATCTACATTTGGGTTATTGGTGGTTTTCCTAAATCGTGAAATGCAAATGTAGGAACGATTTCTTTCTCGTTCTTCCCCAATCTGAGCTTGTGGCCCGTCTCTAATGACGTTGCAATTGTGCGAGCGTTAAAACCTGATGTTCCTTCCTTTAACTCATTCTCACGCTCTAAGAAAACTTTTATCTCTATGCGTGAAAACTTAATAGTTGCCTGCTTCGCGTAGAGATGGAGTTGATGTCAATTAAATTTCGTTTATGTTGTATTTGCACTTATTACACAAAGGGGAGTCAAGTATCAGCATGACCTGCGAAATAATTCCTTGTATAGCGTATTAAAACAGTTGATTGCATTTCGTTGAACGGGCAAACTGGAATACCGCGCCTCCATAAAACATTTTGACTTGAGTATCGAGTACGGAAATTCAGGCATATTTGACGTCAGTTTATTAGGTGTCTGACCCTTTATTTTCTTCAGCTAAGAGATGTGGGGTTTTTATTCGAATGTGGTCACATTTCTCCTACAGTTATCCCGAAGATAGGAACCACGAATGAAAACACCGAGAAACTGGTATTGGGCAATTGGTGGTTAAAATTGTATGAAACAGCTGTGTCATAAGGGTATTATAAAATGAATGTATTGCGTTGTAAATGAAAAATTAACTACAAAGTATCTCTGCGTACGCTGCACCAAAATAGGCCAAGAGAAATTCAGGTTCCAAAAAGGCTATGGTCAACGTTTCCTGAATTGTAAAAAATGCTTTTTTATTATCTATTGGTTAATTTCATCTGTAAGATTAGGGCCATCAGGCCCCCTCTTACTTATAACAATGGATTCTACATATTTTATATTACATTCATTACGATAAGCATGTTATATGTTACCCTCTCGGATAGCTGTGCGTGTTAAACCGTCGCTTCCGGAACAAGGATTTGCGCCGGTTCAAAAGAAATGGCTCTGAGCATTATGGGACTTAACTTCTGAGGTCATCAGTCCCCTAGAACTTAGAACTACTTAAACCTAACTAACCTAAGGACATCACACATATCCATGCCCGAGGCAGGATTCGAACCTCCGACCGTAGCAGTCGCGCGGTTGCAGACTGTAGCGCCTAGAACCACTCGGCCACTCTGGCCGACGACTTGCGCCGGCCCCGGATCGAATCCGCCAGGCAGGTTAACTATGAGAGTCGTCGTGGGCATCAGTTAGAAGATTCGGAAACATTTAAAAAGACTTCGCTCACTTCCACATGATTAACAGTATACACAGACATTTGGGATGCATACATTCCGTCTCAGGGGGTAGCGGGATGCCGCCAAGGACATATGGCCACCCCTTAAACTAATTATGCCCAATGGGTTAACAACCACGGCTACCCTACAGCGATGCGGAACACAGGCACAGAAACAGAAGATGAATTAGCATGTTATAAGTTACATCTAATACACAAAACTACAAAACATTTAGTAATTACTATAGTGGAGAAAGTGAAAAAAATGCACGTTTACATTGGTTCACGATTACAACAATAGAGAAAGTATATTTAAACTATGAGGATTCTGAAATAACCGGGAGAAAAGAGAGAGGACGGGGAATCAGATAAAACACAATTAATGAAGACAGGGGAAAAGAAAGTGATGTAACTTATTGATAAATTATGAGAAAGAAGCGTGACTGGAACTAGATGAGAGATTTTCCTTCGCTGTTTGACGGAGAGATAGCCGGCCATAGACGTTTGTTTTGTGGGAAAAGTCATGAGGGTGAAAGAAGGATGTGTTCGGCTTCTTCTTTAGAGCAACAGGGCATTTAACAGGAAAGCTCGTTCCGGAGGCGGACCGTAACACCAGATAAAGGCGTTTGCCAATGTTATTGATTATATTGCAACAGACACAAAAACCTATGGCACAATATGCCTGACGTCGGCCTGTTGTAGAATTTTGGAACATATTTTATGCTCACGTATTCTGACATTTCTAGAGACCGACAATGTCCTACGTTAATCGTTTTTTGCTCTGTGTCTAAGAGTCTTCTTGCAAGCACATCGCATAATTTACTACCCGACGTTTTCTGAATGGTCGTAACTGCGCTGCCATGTGGACTCCGGCGGGCAGTCCACACCTCTATACCTGGCCGCCCAGGAGAAATTAAACATGAAAGGATTCCTTGTGCTACATATACCTAGAGGTGATAACCAATCTGAAAACGTACTGTTCGTAATAGCTCTAACTATCAGTAAATACTCATGTAATGTTGTTCGGTATAGCGTTCTCAGTCACCGATAGAAATTTCTGCATTTGATCCGCTAGCACACTGTATACAGGGTGGTCCATTGATCGTGACCGGGCCAAATATCTCACGAAATAAACGTCAAACTAAAAAACTACAAAGAACGAAACTTGTCTAGCTTGAAGGGGGAAACCAGATGGCGCTACGGTTGGACCGCTAGATGGAGCTGCCATAGGTCAAACGGACATCAACTGAGGTTTTTTTTAATTGGAACCCAAATTTTTATTACATATGCGTGTAGTACGTAAAGAAATGTGAATGTTTTAGTTGGACCACTTTTTTCGCTTTGTGGTAGATGGCGCTGTAATAGTCACACACATATTGCTCACAATTTTAGACGAACAGTTGGTAACAGGTAGGTTGTTTTAATTAAAATACAGAATGTAATGTTCGCACATGCATTGCCAATGCGTTGACGCATGTTGTCCGGCGTTGTCGGTGGATCACGATAGCAAATATCCTTCAACTTTCCCCACAGGAAGAGTAAGAAGTAAGATCCGGTGAAGTTGCTGCTCCGACGACAAAGTCACCTGTCATGAAATATGCTATTCAATACCGCTTCGGCCGGCCGGTGTAGCCGTGCGGTTCTAGGCGCTTCAGTCTGGAACCGCGTGACCGCTACGGTCGCAGGTTCGAATCCTGCCTCGGGCATGGATGTGTGTGATGTCCTTAGGTTAGTTAGGTTTAAGTAGTTCTAAGTTCTAGTGAACTGATGACCACAGATGTTAAGTCCCATAGTGCTCAGAGCCATTTGAACCATTTGAACCAATACCGCTTCAACCGCACGTGAGCTATGTGCCGGGCATCCACCATGTTGGAAGTACATCTCCATTCTGTCATGCACTGAAACATTTTGTAGTAACATCGGTAGAACATTACGTAGGAAATCAGCATATATTGCACCATTTAGATTGCCATCGATAAAATGTGGGACAATTATCCTTCCTCCCATAACGCCGCACCATACATTAACCCGCCAAGATCGCTGATGTTCCACTTGTCGCAGCCATCGTGAATTTTCAGTTGCCCAACAGTGCATATTATGCCGGTTTACGTTACCGCTGTTGGTGAATGACGCTTCGCCGCTAAATAGAACGCGTGGAAAAAATCTGTCATCGTCCCGTTATTTTTCTTGTGCCCAGTGGCAGAACTGTACACGACGTTCCAAGTAGTAGCCATACAATTCCTGGTGCATAGAAATATGGTACGGGTGCAACCGATGTTGATGTAGCATTCTCAACACCGACGTTTTTGAGATTCCCGATTCTCGGGCAATTTGTCTGCTACTAAGGTGCGGATTAGCCGCGAAAGCAGCTAAAACAACTACTTGGGCATCATCATTTGTTGCAGGTCGTGGTTGACGTTTCACATGTGGCGGTCGCTCGGCTCCAGACTGTAGCGCCTAGAGCCGCACGGCCACTGCGGCCGGCTCTTCCTGTTTCCTTAAATAACGTAACTATCCAGATAACGGTCCGGTCACTTGGATGATGTCGTTCAGGATACCGAGCAGTACGTGCCCGTTCGGCATTTTGATTACAATAGCCATACATCAACAAGATATCGAACTTTTCCGCAATTGGTAAACGGTCCATTTTAACACGGGTAACCGTCTGCACTGGCGGAATGTTACATGATACCACGTACTTATACGTTTGTGACTATTAGAGCGCCATCTGTCACAAAGCGAAAAAAATGGTCCAACTAAAACATTCATATTTCTTTACGTACTACGCGAATATGTAATTGAAATGTGGGTTACTATTTTAAAAAACAACAACACAGTTCATATCCGTTTGACTTATGGCAGCGCCATCTAGCGGGTCAACCATAGCGCCATCTGGTTTCCCCCTATTTTGCCCGGTCACTATCAATGGATTACCCTGTATAATTGACATATTCGGCAAACGTTGGAAGTGCCACAAGGCTTTTCACGGATGATGCTGCTATATACAGAGAATATACAACGCTTTTAAATTCTGAGAAAATTCAAAAAGACCAGCAGAGGATCGGCGCCTGGTGCAGGATGTGGCAATCGATCCTCGCCATAGAAAAATGTAATACACTGCTTATACATAGACAGGAAGACCTATAGTTGTCTAATTACGCAACTGATTCCATAGAATATCTAGGTGTACGTGTATGGAGCAATTTAAAGTGGAACGTCTTGTAATCGCTGGAAAAGCAGAGGGGAGAGTGAGATTCGTTGCAAGAATCCTCAGGAAATGTAGTCCGTCATCAAAGTAGTTAGCGTAAGAAAACCTCTTTCGACCATTACTTGAATGTGATATTCATACCAGATAGGATTAATAGAGCAAATAGAGAAGATCCAAAGATAGCAGCACGTTTCGTTAGTAATCACGGAAGCGTCACGAAGATGATCAACAGACGACAGTGGAAGACGCTGCAAGAGAGGCGTTGTGCATCACGATGTGATTCACATGTACAGGCAGCTTCTCAACCAACTGACCACAAATAACATATTATCAAGAACACAGTTTGGATTTCTGAAGGATTCTGATATCGAAAAGGCTATTTACACCTACAGTGAAAATGTACTTCATTCATTAAATAACAAGTTACAAGCAGCAGATATTTTCTGTGGTTTGTAAAAGGCATTCGATTGTGTAAACCACAACATCCTCTTAAGTAAATTAGAATTCTATGGTATCACGGGCAGTGCTGCAAAATGGTTCAAGTCATACCTCTCTAACAGGAAACAAAGGGTGTCAGTGCAAGGGTTTAGTGAATTAAATCATCAGTCATCATCAGAATGGGAAGAAATTACGTGTGGTGTCCCACAAGGATCCATCTTAGGACCATTGCTTTTTCTTGTATACATTAATGATCTCTCATCAGTTACACTGCCAGAAGCAGACTTGGTTTTGTTTGCAGATGACACAAGTATTGCAATAAATAGTATGTCGAGTGTAGTTCTAGAAAGATCTGCTAATCATATTTCCATGGATATTAATAAATGGTTTAAAGCAAACTCACTGACATTAAACTTCGAAAAAACTCACTACATTCAATTCAAAATCTGTAAGAGGTTTCCACCATGCAAATGCATAAAGTACGAAGAAGAGCAGATAGAAGAGGTTGACAGTCAAATTCCTGGGATTACAACTTGATAATTCAGTTGGGAGGAGCACACCACAGAACTGCAGAAACGCCTTAACAAATCTGTAATTGCAATTCGAGTGTTAGCAGAAATAGGCGACATAAAAGTGAAAAAGCTTGTATACTTTGACTACTTTCATTCCATAATGTCATATGGTATAATATTTTGGGGTAACTCTTCAAGTCAAACAAAATTTTTCAGTGTCCAAAAGCGTGTAATACGTATTATTTGTGGAGTAAATTCACGGACGTCCTGTAGAAACCTCTTCAAAGAACTGGGTATACTAACTACTGCCTCTCAGTATATTTACTCCTTAATGAAATTTGTCCTAAATAATATATCTCTTTTTCCAACAAACAGCTCAGTTCATACATACAATACCAGGAACAAAAATGATCTGCGCAAGGACTTAAAAGCACTTACTTTAGTTCAAAAAGGGGTCCACTACTCAGGAACACTCATCTTCAGTAATTTGCCAGCAAACATAAAAAATTTAGTTAAAATAACGATCAGTTTAAAAGGAGCCTGAAAGACTTACTAGTGGCCAACTCCTTCTACTCCATTGACGAATTTTTAATAGAAACAAATGTATTGTATATATTCATACTATTAGTATTGTTATTTCAGCTTTTTTTTTAAAGTGACATGTTCCACATCCACGAGGATCTCCTCAACACGGATCTATGGAAAGAAAAACTAATCTAATCTAATCATCTAAACTAAAATTCCGAGAGTGTACATTCCTAAATGAGTCAACAAATTATTCTCTTCCACCTACGTATATCTCGCGAAAAGACCAGGAATATAAAATTAGAGAGATTCGATTCGGCATGGATGTTGCTGGAGATCGTTCTTATCGCTAACGATTCACGATTGGAACAGAAAAGGGGAAAAGTGACAGTGGTAAAGTGAGCACCCGCTGCCATACACGGTGAGGTGGCTTGCGAAATGTAGTGGAGATGTAATTTAGAAGGATTAAAAAAACTCGACAATAACTACAGGAACCTTGTAGACGGAACGGATAAAAATCCACCCTTCCTGGATCCGAGCTTGTGTTCCGTCTCTAATGACATGGTCGTCAGCGGGACGGTAAGCCATAATCTTTCTTTTCTTCTCTCCCTGCGTACAAAGGTGCGACTACTTTATACTACGCTCTCAAAATGCTTGTCACGTGAATAATTTCGTGAGAATCGCTAGATTACGGTTCAGATCTTCTTTGAGTCAGGCAGTTGTTAAGACCACACTCAAGGCGAAAAGGATGGAAGATTAAGGTTCAGCGTCGCGGGCGGCGATCACGCCATTGGAGACGGTGTTCGGGACGAGGGCCAGAGCCTGTAACAAGCGTCGGGTGGCGGAATTCTCCGGCTATTGTGGAGGCAGCTGTAGTTTATGGCGGCACTTGCAGAAGCAAGCACCGCGACGGCAGAGGCGACGGCGGACCCCCGCAGCGACCCGCGCGCGGTCCCGCTCGGCGAATACGCGACCCGGCCGGCTTCTTGCTGCTCCTTTTGCTACAGTCGCGCATCCTCGCTGTCTTACAGCCGTTCTACGTGGGTGGCTGAAGGCCGGCTCCGTGCTCTTCCAAAGCAACTCTGATCAGCTGCCGAGCACACGCTGTGCTGACGGTGATCACTCGAGTAATTTTTGCCAGCGTTCTGCGTTTCATGGGTCAGTTCTGAGATAAAAATTTCACAATTTTACGTTGAGTGTGTCACTGTAAGATAGATGACATTTTTTAATCACAGATCAGGTGCACTGACTCAGTTAGTTGAATTTTGACAACAGGCGATAATAGTATATACAAAAATGTGTAATACACTACTGGCAATTAAAATTGCTACACCACGAAGATGACGTGCTACAGACGCGAAATTTAACCGACAGGAACAAGATGTTGTGATATGCAAATGGATCCTAACGGCCTCGTATCGCTAGCAGTCGAGATGACATGCATCTTATGCGCATGGCTGTAACGGATCGTGCAACCACGTCTCGATCCCTGAGTCAACAGATGGGGACGTTTGCAAGACAGCAACCATCTGCACGAACAGTTCGACGACGTTTGCAGCAGCATGGACTATAAGCTCGGAGACCATGGCTGCGGTTACCCTTGAACAACGCGGTGAATGCGCATTGGAAGCGTGTATTCGTCATCGCCATACTGGCGTATCACCCGGCGTGATGATATGGGGTGCCATTGGTTACACGTCTCGGTCAACTCTTGTTCGCATAGACAGCACTTTGAACAGTGGACGTTACATTTCAGATGTGTTACTACCCATGGCTCTACCCTTCATTCGATGCCTGCGAATCCTTTCATTTCAGCAGGATAATGCACGACCCCATGTTGCAGGTCCTGTACGGGCCTTTCTGGATACAGAAAATGTTCGACTACTGCCCTGGCCAGCACATTCTCCAGATTTCTCACGAACTAAAAACCTCTGTTCAATGGTGGCCTAGCAACTGGCTCCTCACAATTCACCAGTCACTACTCTTGATGAACTGTGGTATCGTGTTGAAGCTGTACCTGTACACGCCATCCAAGCTCTGTTTGAATCAATGCCCAGGCGTGTCAAGGCCGTTATTACGGCCAGTGGTGGTTGTTCTGGGTACTGATTTCTCGGGATCTGTGCACCCAAATTGCGTGGAACTGCAATCACATGTCAGTTCTAGTATAATATATTTGTCCAATGGATACCCGTTTTATCATCTGCATTTCTTCTTGGTGTAGGAATTTTAATGGCCAGTAGTGTAATAAATGGGCTCATACCAAGTTCTTTCTGAATTCCATTATGTTTGTAATCACTGAATAATATCACATACCCTCTTGACCAGAGAAATTTAGTTTCCTTCTCCCGTCCTGGATGTTTCACCTTTTTTTGTCCGGCAGTGTATTATTAGCTCCGACTCACTGGTGAAACTGCCCCCTCAGTCAACACTTTATTACCAGAAATACATACGACAGCTCGTTCCCGAACAGGTTTCTGTAGAGCCGCATAACTTGACGGCGCTACGAGCTCGATTTTTGAGCCGCGTCCCGTCCTCGCGCCCCGGCACGTCGTTCGGAGCGTTTTGTGTTGGCTGAACCAATCTCTCGCTCCCCCACAACAAACACGGGTCCGCCCGGAGGGAGCGCATAATGCCATTCACCCCCGCCTACAAACGCACAGTACAAATAGCCATTCCGCCTCCCGCAGAGGCTGAATGCAGGGCGCCGGATCGAAGGAAAACACCGCGAGCGATCGCGGGCCCTCGTTCTCCTCCTCCACCTCCCCCACACACAGCCGCGTGGCGACGCTGCAGTCCTTTCAAAAGCTTCGCACCCTTTCAAGTGGCGGCGCACCGACAGGTGTAGGCGAAAATGCTTCGGCCGGAAACTGACAGGTCGGCTTCAAAGGTCTGCCGCGTGCTCCATTCACAATAGCCACTCCATCTCCGATACCGCCGGTTGTCGCGGCGCCAGAGGGGAATGAGGTATAGATTTTCGTACTCACTTGTATTTGTGCTTGGTTTCACAGGCTCGGTAAATTTTCCCACTGGTAACGTTTTTGTCATTTCTAACGCGGCTGTGTTAGTACACCCGTTGCCAAAGCATTCCTCCGTATGCAACGATTTGCGTATCTTTCAGTTTAATCTAAATGCCAAGCACTGAATGATAATGTGAGTCACATTCATAAGAAATTCATAAGTTTAACAGCAGTTAATTTTAGCTCTACAGCTACATACGAGGGTTGTCCAGAAAGTAAGTACCGATTGGTCGCGGAATGGAAACCACTGGGAAAGTCCTGTAAAACTTTGCACAGATGTGTTGGGCAGTGTCTCTGTATGCCCGTCGATCCTGTCGCGTCGCTATTTTCAGTTTTGAGTGAAGAGTGAGCACATAAAGATGCGTAGGGAGTAGCGTCTCCCGCCAAGTATGAGGGCCTGGTTAGAGATTTCGCCTGTGTCATGCAGCCCACATAACACGACTGTCGAGCAATTCCATCTTCATGACAATGCTCGGGCAATGAAGATGCTCTCGCAGCGTTTCCGATGAGAAGTGTTTGAGCACCCACAATACAGTCCATAATTGGCTCCCCCTGAATTTCATCTCTGCTCACAAGAACCGCTGGCTATGAAGACAAAATTTTTCCAGAGACAACGAGCTGCAGACCAGTGCAGATAACTGCCTGAAAGCACCGGCGGCTGCTTTCTATGTTGAGGATATTGGAAAGTTGATACAACGCTATGACAACACTCGAAGTTGGAGCGGCGACCATGCAGAGAAGAAGGTGGAAGGTGTACTTAACTGTTGCAAATAAAACGTTTCTGGTTTTCGCTATGGTTTCCATTTCACGACCGATCGGAACTCACTTTCAGGACAACCCTCGCACATACTGCGCATGGTGGTGAATAGGATACCTTTTACTAATGCTAGACTTTCCACTCCCTGTTTCACCCGCAAATAGATCAAGACCGTCTGTATCCTTCCGTACGAGCCCTGACTTCTCTCATCTCTGATGCCTTTACGCTCAATGTATGTAGGATCATTCCGCAGCCTATCTCTAAACTTTCTATATGTGTCTGGCGAAAATAAGTCTTATTCCCTACAGGTATTCCTGTTTGGGTTCACAAAGCATCTCCGTAACACTTGCTTATTATTCGAAGCTACCAGTAACAAACCTACCAGCACGTCACTGAAGTGCTTCGATGTCTTGCTATAATTCGTCCTGGTGAGAATTCCGAACACTCGAACAGGACTCAAGAATGGATAACACATTTTTTTCATTACACGTTCTACTTTATATATGAACTACACTTTCTTAGAATTCTCAGAATAAACCAAAGTCGACAATTTGCCTTCCCTGCTACCGACCTTAAGTGCTAGTTCAATTTCATGTTGCTTTTGCGTCGTTACGCCCAGATATTAAAAAAATATATATAAAAAAATAATAAAACGAGACAGTGTCAAGCACCACTACTATCGAACATCTCGAGATTGTTTTTCCTATTTATATGCATTAACTTACAATTTTATACATTTAGAGCTACCTACCATTCGTCACAAAAAGTGGCTCTGAGCACTATGGGACTTAACTGCTGAGGTCATCAGTCCCCTAGAACTTAGAGCTACTTAAACCTAACTAACCTAAGGATATCACACACATTCATGCCCGAGGCCACTCCGGCCAGCTATTCATCACACCAAGAAATTTTGTCTAAGTCATCTTGTATGCTCCTGTCGCCACTTAACGACGACGCCTTACCGTACAGCCGGCCTGAGTGGCCGTGCGGTTCTAGGCTCTACAGTCTGGAACCGAGCGACCGCTCCGGTCGCAGATTCGAATCCTTCCTCGGGCACGGATGAGTGTGATATCCTTAGGTTAGTTAGGTTTAATTAGTTCTAAGTTCTAGGCGCCTGATGAGCTCAGAGGTTAAGTCGCATAGTGCTCAGAGCCATTTGAACCTTACCGTAAACCACAGCATCATCAGCAAACAACTACAGATTACTGATCACCCTGTCTGCGAAATCTATTATTTACGAGTATACAGAAAAAAACAACGATACAGTCGTAATGCCCTGGGTCACTCTTCACGATACCTTCACCTCTAACGAACACCCGTTGTCCAGAAAAAGTATTGTGTTCTGTTACCTGAAAAAGTCTTAGAGCCACTCACATATCTAAGAGCCTATTTCGTATGCTCTAATCTCTGTTAGCAGTTTCCAGTTTTGCACTCAGTCAACCACTTTCCGGAAATCTAGGACTATGGAATCTGCATCTTGCCGTGCGCCCGTATTTGTCAGGGTATAGTGCTAGAAGATGGCAACCTGAGTTTCGCACAGGTGATGGTTTGTAAATTAGTTTCGAATCGTGGATAGAAACGTTTCCATCTCTTCTCGAGTATACTCAAGAATTCTGCCGAAACAGAACGTTTTCATACTATAGTTGTTTTCTTCGTTTAATGATCATGAATAGAGCAAAAGTAAGAAGCAGCATTTTGTACGACGAACTGCAATGCGAAACGGTATGGGGCAATGTGGAACAATGGTATAAGAGCTCGAAGAGCGCTATTGAGGAGAGACACTTCTGCCGAGGCGAAGGCTATTCGTGGAACATGTGAAAGACCACACCAGTCTGAAGAATCGACTCCACCAAAAGGGGCAGCCCAGCAGCAGGCAAGAAGATAGAGTGTGGCTTTAAATGCATTTCCGAGCGTGTTTGCATAAGAATCATGACTACAAATACACCGCTCTTTTCCATTATCAGAAGTACGTACGAGCTTAAGAGGAAGCGAAGTAGAGTACATAAGAATAATTACGTCGACAAATCCACATTCACTGCTGTCAACGGTCGTCACTTGAAAAATTTCACAAGGACCAACGATCCATGATCAGTGAAACCAGTGCTTGTTAATTTATTGTTGAGAAACTGTCCAAGTAACCCAGAAAATAAACACTGCATCTAAACACGGCATACACTCGTGTATAAATCCTGCGTGGCAGCAACAAAAGTACAAAATCTGTTATGTTTTACCAAGACTTGTGTACAGGAAGAATGTTTAATACATTACAATAATAGTGAAAACACGTAAAATAAATAAATTCTGGGAAATACTGTCTCAGACGTTAAGTCCCATAGTGCTCAGAGCCATTTGGACCATTTTTGACTGGAACTGATTGGCTGTCGGACCCCTCCGTCTAATAGGCGCTGCTCATGCATGGTTGTTTACATGTTTGGGCGGGTTTAGTGACATCTGTGAACAGTCAAAGGGACTGTGTCTGAGATACAATACCCACAGTCAACGTCTATCTTCGGGAGTTCTGGGAACCGGGGTGATGCAAAACTTTCCTTGATGTGCGTAGTATATCAGTGTACTTTCGCTATTCATCTCGTCCCTGTTCATCTAGACTCTAATGACCTCATCGTCGACGGTACGTAAAACACTTTTTTTTTTCAGCACTAACTTGAGTTGTTCTTCACACGAAATAAGAGACAGTGTCAACAAGTCACGCTTAAACTTTCACAGTAAAGCCACATTACAGAGCGAAAGGCAACTTCTAAACGTAAACGTAAGTCGGTTCAGAGGCCCTGGCAGTCCCATCGGTACCGACTGACCGCCGTGTCATCCTCTGCCAATGGCTCCACTGTATGCGGTACGGATGTGCGTGGATGGTTCCAATGGCTCTAAACATTATGGTCATCAGTCCCCTAGACTTAGAACTACTTAAACCTAACTAACCTAAGGACATCACACACATCCATGCCCGAGGCAGGATCCGTACCTGTGACCGTAGCGGTCGCGCGGTTCCAGAATGCAGGGCCTAGAACCTCTAGAGCCACTTCGGCCGGCGAAATGTTTCCATCTTTGGGCGAAAGCCAATGATCATGCCCTATTGGACGTCAGGTAAATCGGCCCTTTTCCTCGACAACTACTGCGCTGTTTTCTGCGTCCCCCAGACACGCTTTATACAGGGTGTTACAAAAAAGTACGGGCAAACTTTCGGGAAACATTCCTCACACACAAAGAAAGAAAATATGTTATGTGGACATGTGTCCGGAAACGCGTACTCTCCATGTTAGAGCTCATGTTATTACTTTTCTTCAAATTACATTAATCATGGAATGGAAACACACAGCAACAGAACGTACCAGCGTGACTTCAAACACTTTGTTACAGGAAATGTTCAAAATGTCCTCCGTTAGCGAGGATACATGCATCCACCCTCCGTCGCATGGAATCTCTGATGCGCTGATGCAGCCCTGCAGAATGGCGTATTGTATTACAGCCGTCCACAATACGAGCACGAAGAGTCTCTACATTTGGTACCGGGGTTGCGTAAACAAGAGCTTTCAAATGCCCCCATAAATGAAAGCAAGAGGGTTGAGTCTGGAGAGCGTGGAGGCCATGGAATTGGTCCGCCTCTACCAATCCATCGGTCATCGAATCTGTTGTTGAGAAGCGTACGAACACTTCGACTGAAATGTGCAGGAGATCCATCGTGCATGAACGACATGTTATGTCGTACTTGTAAAGGCACATGTTCTAGTAGCACAGGTAGAGTATTACCCCTATGGAATCATCATAATGTGCTCCATTGAGCGTAGGTGGAAGAACATGGGGCCCAATCAAGACATCACCAATAATGTAGAGCAATGAGTCGCATGTCAACACAAGCACCGAAGTCAACATTACCTTCGCCGGCCGCGGTGGTCTAGCGGTTCAGGCGCTCAGTCCAGAACCGCGCGACTTCTACGGTCGCAGTTTCGAATCCTGTCTCGGGCATGGATGTGTGTGATGTCCTTAGGTTAGTTAGGTTTAATTAGTTCTAAGTTCTAGGAGACTGATGACCACAGATGTTAAGTCACATAGTGCTCAGAGCCATTTGAACTATTTGAACCATCAACATTACCTTCCATCAATTGGGCGAACTGACGGTGAATCGACGAAACTAAAATGAGCTCTAACATGGAAATTAAGCGTTTCTGGACACATGTCCACATAACATCTTTTCTTTATTTGTGTGTGGGGAATGTTTTCTGAAAGTTTGGCCGTACCTTTTTGTAACACCCTGTATATTCAATTATGAAATTTGTTATTACAATCCGAACGAATTCAAAAGTAATAGCGATGTACATGGCTCCAACACAAGGAGAAAGGATGCTCTTCACTACTTAACGTTAAATCTAACTTTGGCTCAGAAGAGGGTAAATTATGCTGCCACAAAAGTCTTTGGTCACTTACCTAACAGCATCAAAAGTCTGAGAGATAGCCATAAGGCATTTAAAAGGAAATTAAAAGAATTTCTTAATGGCAACTCCTTCTAATAATTAAATTAATTTTTGGATATAGTAAGTGTAAGTGAGTAATGCCCGCAACCACCGCCCCCCCCCCCCAATAAAAAAATTAAAAGATATTAAGTGTCATGTAATATTTTGTGTAATATCTTGTATAGACACCTTTTATTACCTGACACGTTCCACATCATTACGAAGTGTCGTATTCATGATCTATGGAACAAGTACTAATCTAATCTAATCTAATCCTGCCCTACTGAACGTCAGATAAATCGCCCCGTTTACTCGACAACTACTGCACTGCCGGCCGCGGTTGTCTTGCGGTTCTAGGCGCTGCAGTCCGGAACCGCGGGACTGCTACGCTCGCAGGTTCGAATCATGCCTCGGGCATGGATGTGGGTGATGTCCTTAGGTTAGTTAGGTTTAAGTAGTTCTAAGTTCTAGGGGACTGATGACCTAAGGTGTTAAGTCCCATAGTGCTCAGAGCCATTTTTTTTTAACTACTGCACTGTTTTCTGCGTCCCTCAGACACGCTTCATATATCCTCCACTGCTATTGCTGCCACGTGCCGTCTGTCACTGGTTATTGCACGTTGAAGGAGAAAATAGGTGGTGGTCACATTAATGTGACAGGACCGTGCAAAAGCTGATAGTTTCTAAACTTTCGATATTACGTAAAACATTTTTCCCCTCTACAATCTAAAATATTCTGTAATAAAACTGTAGAACGCCCTGTTTGCTTACTCGACGCGATTTGAGTATTTGCTACAACCTTTTGGCACCTGCTCTCTGACTACCAGCAGCGCGAGTTGCGTCGCGTCTGAATGAGGCTGCGCTGCATACCTCCTGGTAGTGTTCACCGGACGGTCACGCCCCAAGAGCGAAACGAATGAGAAAATCTGCCAGCAGCCGGTGTGGCAAAAACAGTAATACCTCGCGTAAAGCAACAACAATGCACGCGCGCGTCCTCCTTTTGAGCACAGCGGTGCTGTCAGACTAAAGACTGGTACTACGTACGCAACAAATTCGGCAACGGGGTGCCTATCTAAGGGCCACAGGAGAGGCGTTACGAAACGAATTACAGTGGAGTAGGCGACAATGTTTTTTCTAACCCTTATTATTCTTTTTGTGTGTGAAAGCATTTCACACCGTATTAAGCATACGTTCCACGTTCCTCGTGGAACGGTCGGATGACGCAGACTTTTCCATACAGAACCGAAATGCCGTGCTACAGTGTGTCCCGAAAACTTTTTCACTAAGCCGCAGCAGCTGAAACGTTCGTTGTGGGGAAACAAATCGGTGACAAACCTACAAAAATACCTGCTCCTTCTTTCAATGTGGTCATCTTTAATTTATTTTTCAAACTTCATTGCCGTTAAGCGGGTCCACAAATTAAGATAGTAGCGCTAGAAACGCAGTCAGTAAATGCAGTGTGGGGTTTTCAAACCGTTTTACAGAATTCTGCAACTTTTAATGAATGTAGCATATATTGAACGAGTAAGTACATGCGACTGTCTGTAGACCAGTACGTTCTGTCCACGTCAAGTCTGTCAGTTGCAGTCGTAATATGAATTGTGTACGCAGCAATATGTTGGTTTACGGAAATTTGTGAAGATGAGGCGGAAATGTTCTTTAACTGTTTGTGAATGCGGTATGAAATTTTTAGCATCCCAGCTGATTTATATCTTTCGTTATGTGAGCGTAGACTCGAATTCCTACCTTTGTGAGTGACGCTCAAGTGTAAATGGTATTCGAGCTGATTGAAATTCAACAGTAAAAGACGAAAATCTTCTTCTTAAAATAATGCTAGCAATGTGGGGCACACACTGTTCACATTTAACATTTTTGTGCTGTGAATGTTTTAGGACTAAATGGGGGATTTGTCATGTGGCTTTATCATTGACATTCATTACCGAATGAAGACCGTGATAGTTTCATTGTGCATATTTTTAGACGGATAAAGTCTTCACAATCATCTCCATCACCGTCTAGTAGCAGTATTGGGTGTCTTCCGTTTCGGGTCACAACAAGTTGTTCAACCAAACAACGATGTGCTCTTCCTAAATCTTTCCTATCTTCAGGTCAAGATTAGAGCGCTTTATGTGACAACTTTCATCTTAATAACCCTGACATCTTAATAAGATGCTGGTGCCATTTAGATTTGTGCGTTTGTACACGTACGATTCATTCATTATCTATAGTCTAATTTTGTAAGTAAAAAGCAGTGACAAATGTAGCCTTTTCACGAGAAAGTATAAGCATTTGCCCAATGGATTGGCAGACCAACAACAGTCAAGCTCATATGCGAGTAGCACGTAACCACCAAAACACTTTTCTAATTGGCTATTCGAATAAATATTTGCAAACGAGGTAGGACACTAATTAAGGCCACAGACAAGTAACCGGGAGAAACGAAGTTGAAGTTGTGATACAGGCATCTAGTCTATGAGTTACATGGCTTCTCTAATCCACTTGAACGAATGTCGATATGATTCCATCTACAAGATAACGAGCGAGTCTTTTCGACACCCTTTCTGAAATGTGTTACTAGTCGATCTCTAACCATCCTGATGATAAGGAGACGTTAAGACTGCTTCTACTACTACTTCTTTCGACACAGTTCTGACAGAGAAAGCAGTTGGGTATTCCGTCATACAATGACGGAAATGGAGACATGGAGCACTAGCACAATATTTATTAGACTTATTGTCGCTGTTCATTACATATTAACTGATCAAACTTTTTTTCCATTTGGAACAAATGCTGATCATCAACATCAGTATAGGACGTGATCCCTCTGTGGGCATGAATACACTCTTGTAATAATTATGGCAAGCAAGCAGCACCCCAGAGATTCTCAATGGATGAAAACTCAGGAGGCTGGACTGGCCAGTGAATGATTCGTACATCCCATAAGGAGTTTGTGGTGTGAACTACAGTGGGGGGTTTTGCATTATCGTGCTTGCATGCCATTTGGTACCTTTTCTTTCCAAATACTGGCGACCATTTGGCGTGGCTCAGACAATTACCAAATCATTCCTGTTGTCATATCCACCAACTACCCACACTTTGATACCAGGTTTTGGAGATGTGTAGGTCCCGAGAGCTCCCGTTCTCGTACGCTTTCTCCTGGCGGTCTACGAACTCATTGACGTCGAAATGGCCGTCACAAACCGAAGCGAGACCCATCACTGAACATTGAATACTACAAATCGTTCTTGTCTTTGGTATTGTTACAGCCTAAAACGATGCATGGCAACTCGACATCTCAACCCAGATTCTAGAAACCTGTTCCCAACGGTACATAGTGGTATACTGGCTTTAACCGCTGCCTGGATACCAGCGTCCTCCGTCTGTTCGTCAGAAACAGTCGATCAGTCCTCTCGTGATGTAGCCGTTCAGGCAGAACTCGTTCCTGCTTTTATCTTACCACATTGTTGTCCACCTCGATACCACTCGCTCTGCAGTCATTTCATTACAACCAATTATCTGTGCTATCTGTCGGTATGTTGTCCTATGTCCTCCATGCCAATGATTTTACCGTTCTCAGAGTCCTAAAGATGGTGATATACTGCAGGTGCACGTCCTCTCGGCATGCTACATCTACATCTACATCTACATCTACGTGATTACTCTGCTATTCACAATAAAATGCCTGGCAGAGGGTTCAATGAACCACCTTCAAGCTGTCTCTCTACCGTTCCACTCTCGAACAGCACGCGGGAAAAACGAGCACTTAAATTTTTCTGTGCGAGCCCTGATTTCTCTTATTTTATAGTGATGATGATTTCTCCCTATGTAGGTGGGTGACAAAAGAATGTTTTCACAATCGGAGGAGAAAACTGGTGATTGAAATTTCATGAGAAGATCCCGTCGCAAGAGAAAAACGCCCTTGTTTTAATGATTGCCACTCCAATTCACGTATCATGTCTGTGATACTATCTTCCCTATTTCACAATAATACAAAACGAGCTGCCCTTCTTTGTACTTTTTCGATTTCATCCGTCAGTCCCATCTGATGCGGGTCCCACACCGCACAGCAATACTCCAGAATAGGGCGGACAGGCGTGTGGTGTAAGCAGTCTCTTTAGTAGACCTGTTGCACCTTCTAAGTGTTCTGCCAATGAATCGCAGTCTTTGGTTTGCTCTACCCACAATATTATCTATGTGAACGTTCCAATTTACGTTATTTGTAATTGTAATCCCCAAGTATTTAGTTGAATTTATAGCCTTCAGATTTGTGTGACTGATCGCGTAATCGAAATTTAGCTGATTTCTTTTAGTACTCATGTGAATAACTTCACACTTTTCCTTATTCAGAGTCAATTGCCACTTTTCGCACCATACAGATATCTTATCTAAATCATTTTGCAAGTCTTTTGATCATATGATGACTTTACAAGACGGCAAATGGCAGCATCATCTGCAAACAATCTAAGACGGCTCCTATGTCCTATGTCGTTTATATAGATCACGAACAACAGAGGGCCTGTAACACCTCCTTGGGTAACGCCGGATATTACTTCTGTTTTACTAGATAACTTTCCGTCTGTTACTACGAACTGTGACCTTTCTGACAGGAAATCATTAATGTAGTCGCACAACTAAGGCGATATTCCATAGGCACGCAGTTTGATTGGAAGACACTTGTGAGGAACTGTGTCGAAAGCCTTCTGGAAATCTAAAAATGTGGAATCAATTTGACATCCCCTGTTGGTAGCACCCAGTACTTCATGAGTGTAAAGAGCTACTTGTGTTTCGCAAGAACGATATTTGCTAAATCCGTGCTGACTACATGTCAATAATCTTCGAGATACTTCATAATGTTCGAATACAGTATATGTTCCAATTTGTGATTTCTGGCCGAAAAGTTCCAGCACTGTTCCACACGCCCAGCAGCCATCATGCACTTACGCCCTTCTTCATCTGTAGGATCACCTTTTTTTCTGTGCTGAAAATAAGCTCACACAAGTATGAAATTTTAATTAACGTATTCCACTGTATGAAAGTACTGGATTTTGGGAGCTTTGGGTGATGATGCTCACGATGTGACACTTTCCATTTCACTCAGTGTATTAGACACAGATCAATACTCTTTTTTATCAGTCAGGTGTCATATTCTTTACCACGATCCCTCATGGTGAACTCTGCAATATTTCTGGCTTTGCAGCTACAAGAAGCTCTTTTTAGAATAGTTAAGAAGGCACCTGTGGCAAGATGACGTAATGTGGTGTTCGGTACAGACGACAGATGGTTTGTTCGGTACGGGTATCGTGAGAAAGACCGCCTAAATTATGGTCCTTCTCCAAGATTAGCTGCTGCGTTCGGATGTTGCGCACCAAAATGACAACCTTCTATTGATATTAGAGAAATTATGCAGCGTATTTACTTGAATTTCAAACTGAAGCATCTCTCAATAGCATGCTATCATTCCATTATTTCACAAGTATTAATAACCATCAGAATGACAAACAACTGCAAAACGAGGAGGAGGAGGAGGAGGTTAGTGTTTAACGTCCCGTCGACAACGAGGTCATTAGAGACGGAGCGCAAGCTCGGGTGAGGGAAGGATGGGGAAGGAAATCGGACGTGCCCTTTCAAAGGAACCATTCCGGCATTTGCCTGAAGCGATTTAGGGAAATCACGGAAAACCTAAATCAGGATGGCCGGAGACGGGATTGAACCGTCGTCCTCCCGAATGCAAAATGAAAAGGCAGACGAAGCACTTCAGTGATTGGATCGAACCTAACTTGGATGGCGAGCGAAGTGATTCAGCTGTAAGATCAGAGCTAGTTTGGAAGACTCGGAGGACGGACATGCTGCTCGCTGCGGTATCAGTTAAGACTTAGTTAGCAATGTCTATCGTGTAAATCAGAGATCGTTCGTCAGTCTCGGAGGACAAGCATGTTGTCCGCCGTGGTATCAGTTAATACTTTATTAGCAATGTATGGTTATTTGAACATGTAGTTGAGAACAGTGCGATACTAATTTACTGAAATATGCAGTTCATTAATTTGTTGGGGAATAGAAATCATATGTGAATCTGAAAAGGAATAAAATTATGCAGTTTCTTGTGTTCTGCCAATAAAAAAGCGAGTGGCATCCTGTACAACAAACTGGTTGGAAATTTAATCATTTCTAAAATAACAGTTCCTCGCAAAGAGTTTCTTACAGCCTCAAGCTCACGAATTCACGACCTATGTGCTGTTCTCTGCGCAGGGGGACAGCAACTATAGGAGAATGCAGGTTGGTGATCATTTGTTAGAACTTTTGCACTGCACTCAGGGCGGTGGAAGCAAATCAAATAGACACCTTGCGTTTATTGCAATCTTAGTACATATGAGATCAGTGACACGTCATCTGTGGTAACACAGAGAAGGTATGAAAAATTTGGTGCAAATTGCTCTGAGCACTACGCGACTTAACTTCTGAGGTCATCAGTCGCCTAGAACTTAGAACTAATTAAACCTAACTAAGGTAAGTACATCACACACATCCATGCCCGAGGCAGGATTCGAACCTGCGACCGTAGCGGTATGAAAAAGAGAAGTATTTTTTACGGAGGGGGTTGATCATTCACACGTGAATATGACCCTCACTCCCTCCCCCCCCCCCCCCTTGCTCTCACTTTTTCTATTTGCTGTAACTTAATGAACCAACACGTTCCCATCTCCATACTTAGATAAAGTAACGATCATAATGGTTGGACTCAGCGGTGCCGTGAAACACCGCGGCCGTTAAGCTACATCCACGACTGAACAAGTAGGGTATGTTGCTTTGGGATTTCCCATCTGGCCGCTATATCGCGGACGCACGCTACGCGCTGTGTGCCCAGGTGTCGGAGGAGCGACAGGTGCCGACCACCTGCGCGAGCTGCCAGTTTCGGGCAGCGACCTCCGAGGTACGCCTGGACGCTCACCGCCTTGGAGAGGAGGCTGACCGTTTGTCGCGTGCGTCACCGCCGTTACGGGCAGAGCCAGAGTGCGCCCGAGTCAGCGCACGTGTGCGCCTGTTATGTGTGCGTGTGTGTTTGGGAGAGAGAGAGAGAACTCTGACCAAATAGCGGCCCGGAGCCCACGCAAGTGGGCACTTTCCAGCACACGGACCACTGAGATCGAAAACGAAAAACATAACGGGGATGACAGCAACAATGGCGATGTGCCACAGTCTCTGCAATAACACAAATAAATCGCGTTGAGTGTTCCACACCATCGGTTGAACTCTTGTCTGGTGAAGATACACTACTAGCCATTAAAATTGCTTCACCGAGAAGAAATGCAGATCATAAACGGGTATTCATTGGACAAATATATTATACTAGAACTGGCATGTGATTACATTTTCACACAATTTGGGTGCATAGATCCTGAGAAATCACTACCCAGAACAATCACTTCTGGCCTTAATAACGGCCTTGATACACCTGGGCATTGAGTCAAACAGAGCTTGGATGGCGTGTACACGTACAGCTGCCCATGCAACTTCAACACGATACCACAGTTCATCAAGAGTAGTGACTGGCGTATTATGACGAGCCAGTTGCTCGGCCACCATTGGCCAGACGTTTGCAATTGGTGAGAGTTCTGGAGAATCCAGAAAGGCCCCTACAGGACCTGAAACAAGCGGTCGTGCATTATCCTGCTGAAATCTACGGCTTAGGAGAGATCGATTGAAGGGTAGAGCCACGGGTCGTAACACATCTGAAATGTAACGTCCACTGTTAAAAGTGCCGTCAGTGAGAACAAGAGGTGACCGGAACGTGTAATCAATGGCACCCAATACCATCACGCTGGGTGATACGCCAGTATGGCGATGACGAATACACGCTACCAATGCGCTCACCGCGATGTGGCCAAACACGGATGCGACCATCATGATGCTGTAATCAGAACCTGGATTCATCCGAAAAAATAACGTTTTGCCATTAGTGCACCCAGGTTCGTCGTCGAGTACACCATCGCAGGCTCTCCTGTCTGTGATGCAGCGTCAAGGGTAACCGCAGCCATGGTCTCCGAGCTGCTGCAAACGTCGTCGAACTGTTCGTGCAGATGGTTATTGTCTTGCAAACGTCCCCATCTGTTGACTCAGGGATGGAGACGTGACTGCACGATCTGTTACAGCCATGAGGATAAGATGGCTGTCATCTCGACTGCTAGTGATACGAGGCCGTTGGGATCCAGCACGGCGTTCCGTATTACCCTCCTGAACCCATTGATTCCATATTCTGCTAACAGTCATTGGATCTCGACCAACACGAGCAGCAGTGTTGCGATACGATAAACCGCAATCGCGATAGGCTACAATCCGACCTTTATCAAAGTCGGAAACGTGACGGTACGCATTTCTCCTCTTTACACGAGGCATCACAACAACGCTTCACCAGACAACGCCGGTCTACTGCTGTTTGTGTATGAGAAATCGGTTGGAAACTTTCTTCATGTCAGCGCGTTACAGGAGTCGCCACCGGCGCCAACCATGTGTGAACGCTCTGAAAAGCTAATAATTTGCATATCAGAGCATCTTCTTCCTGTCGGTTAAATTTCGCATCTGTAGCAATGGCCATTAATGTAGAAAAGGCTTACGGAGAGGCAGACTGCATGATCTAATTCCCTACCCATACGATGGCCAACTAAAATCTTTTTCTTATATGTACCAGTGATGATGTTCTACAAGATGTATTACTCGATGTCATTAGCAATAGCACAACAGATATACTATTAGATATTCGATTGCTTTTGGCTCTAGTTATCAAGTCAGCGACGATCTACATTTAAAGTTATTAGGAATCCTTGGAGGTATAGTAAAACGTACAATTTTAAAAATGAAGTAAGCCTTGATATGGTATAAGAGCATTTCCTTCTGAGTGGCTTACAGTCTACTTGTGATTCGCTACTCGGCTACAGCTGCAGCACCTCGGGGTCGAACATGTTCTGTTTAGGATCCAATACAGCGCAATCTACAATGGCAGTTCATCATTTCTTCTCGCTTTAAAATTCAAAAGTTTTATGAAGCTCCACAGTCTCATGTGAAAAGTAAGTGGCTTCGTAACGCATTGGCTTCTTCAAGAACGTTTGAACAAGCCATGGAAAAAGGGACTGAGTGTTAAAGAATGCTTAAATACACCATATGACAAGGAAGTTTAAGAAAACTGTGATACTTCGGTCAGCAGTATCAACAACTTTATTTTTCACACAGCGTGATGCCGGCCTCTGTGTCCCATAGTGCTTAGAACCATTTGAAGCAATAACGAAGTTTAACGTACGGCTGTGAATTCGATTTCAGCATCGACAGATGATTGGCAACATGAAACATATAAAACAAAACAAATAAAACAAAAGTCTTTATTTTCCATCAAAGTAACATCCGCTGAAGAACGTTCACTCTTGTCAACACTTAAAAAGCTGCTCGACACTCTCAGCGAAGATTTCCGTTGAAATCCACCGAATTCTGATGTCCAGCGAAACAAGATGCAGATAGCTTCGCACAGTGACCGGAAAAGTAGCCTACCGTAAACTGGATCGAATGAAGCACGAAGGAAGGTTACGACTCAGCGTCCCGTAAATGAAGAGTTCATTAGAGATGGAGCAAAGGCTCGCATTGCCGAAGGAAACGGACCGAGTCCTTTTCAGAGGAACCATTCCCGCATTTACCTGGAGCCATTTACGGAAGCCACAGAACGGCTTCATTTAGATGGCTGGACGAGTATTTGAACCGCCGACTTTACGAACGCGCACCGAGTTTCTTAAGCACTCTGCCACTTCGCTCTGTTGCACTGATCGAACAGGTAGCTCTAAGGTGCTATCCCTTGCGATGATGATTTGTAGAAGCGATACAGGGATAGAACAAAAATATGGAAACACCAAAAACACAACCCATTACCATGCCTAACAGGGAGTAGGAAACATATTGGCATTCAAAACTCATCCAGTCTTCAAAATGGTACAAATGGCTCTGAGCACTATGGGACTTAACATTTGAAGTCATCAGTTCTCTAGAACTTACTTACTTACTCACTTACTTATACCGGACTCGAGAGTCCATTACCGCAGCAACGTATTTTCGCCATCTGTCCCTGTCTTGGGGTATTTCCTTCCATTCACCTTCAATACCTAGGCTCCTCAAATCAGCCCTCACATTGTCCTCCCATCTACGCCTCGGTCTCCCCACAGGACGTTTTCCTTCTAGGTGCCCTACCAGTATTTCGCGCAACCCTGCCCTCATCCATTCGAACTACATGACCCGCCCATGGCAGCCTACGTGGTTTAATAATACTGATTATGTCAGGGCTTGAAAAGAGTTCGTGAACCTCTTCGTTATGCAGTTTCCGCCACTCTCCGCTAATGTCATGCCTTTTTGCTCCGAAAATTTTCCTCAAAATTTTGTTTTCAAATACTCGAAACGGCTTTTCATTTTGCACAGTGAGAAACTAAGTCTCACACCCATACAGCTTAACTGGTAGAATAATAGTTTTGTATATTCTAATCTTTAAATTGCTAGACAATATCCGTGATGAAAGTAATCTATTCAGAGAAAAGTAGCACGCATTTCCCGCCCGTAATCTCTTCTTCAGTTCACATTCAATCTCATTTCTCGAAGTGATGTCCACGCCTAGATACTTAAATGTGTTCACTTTTTCAAACTGCATGTCTCCAACTCTTAACATTTCCTGATCTACTGCTGTTGGCATTCTAGTAGTAACCAGGTATTTAGTTTTGTCTTCACTTATCCATAGACCTTCATCTTCACTAGCCTTGATTAACGCATTCGCATTTGCTGTTACAGATTCTTTCCTATCGCTAATGATGTTAGACCATCTGCATACCTTAATATCTTAATATTTCCATTTAACTCCACATCATCTGAATTATCTGCTGCCATTCGTACAATATATTCTAGGACTAAATTAAAAAGTCCGTTCTTTATTACAAATTCTTCTGACTACAATTTCCTCTCGCGTACTCTACCTTTTTTTTTTTCAAACTCGCTTCTATGAGTCTAACATACTACTTTGGTATTACACGTTCCAAAAGAACCCTTTACAATTTTGACTGCAATACTGAATCATATGCTTTTGTAAAATCTATGAAAAGATTATGAACTGGTTTATTGTATTCCCATTTCTTTTACAAAATTTGACGCAGGGTGAATATTTGGTCTATAGTTGATCTGTTCTTCCGAAAGCCGGCTTCGTAATCCCCCACAATTACATCTGCATATGGTGTAAGCCTGCTTAGAAGAATATTCGAGAAAATTTTGGAACATACTGGTAATAGCGATGTCCTTCTATAATTACTACAATCCATTTTGTCACCTTTCTTAAAAATTGGGATCAGAATCGACTCCTGCCACTCTTCAGGTATTATCTCTGAGTTTCATACTTTAGTTATCACTTTGTGAAATACTTCCACCAATTTCTGTCCCCCATTTTTAACTAATTCTGCAGTTATACAGTCTGATCTTGGTGCTTTATTGTTTTTCAATTTGTTGATTGCATCTCTTACTTCCTTTAACGTATCCGGGGTTCTGCTGTATGTATTTCGTACGCCTGCTCATTTCCTGCTTCCTGGTGTACATTTAACAGATGCTCGAAATACGCCCACCATTTACTTAATATAGCACTGGGGTCTGTCAGTATTCCCCCAGCATTCCCTCGAAGTGCATTTGTCCTAGCCTTGAAGCCCTTCCTATGCACATTTATGTCTAGGTAAAGTTCGCTCGAACTTAGTAGAACTTAGAACTACTTTAACCTAACTGATCTAAGGACATCACACACATCCGTGCCCGAGGTAGGATTCGTACCTGCAACCGTAGCAGTCGCGTGGTTCCGGACTGAAGCGTCTAGAACCACTCGGCCACAAAGGCCGGCCCATCCAGTCTCTCGGAATGGATAAACACAGGTTCTGTATAATTTTCACAAGTATCTTATGCCATTCTTCCCAGGTTCAGCTAACAATGATGAAGGTGGATAACGATCAAAATGGCTCACTAATATTGAGATCTGGCAACTGCGGTGGTCAAGAGCGATGCGACAATTCGTATTCATCCTCACGGTGGTTCTAGAATTCCAGTTCGCCCTAAAATTCCCTGTTTCTGGAGCTCCCTTCATATGGCTTTGATGTTGACAGCGTTCGCGAGTGCGACGTTCCGTTCTGCAGTTGCTTTTGTAGTTATCGTCCTCTTTATTTTTCGTAACAATGCTCTTTAATGACGGTGTGTGAATCGATACACACCTCCGTCCACGTTGTGGCTTAACAGATGATGTTTTGCCGATTTATCTGTACGAATCTAACCATGACCTACACATACAACGTGCTGAGGACACCGCACAGGTGCCGTTAGTGGTTAAATAAAGTGACGCTACCTCCAGGCTTGGCTAGCATCGGAGTTTATGTTCAAGCATGCGTTTCTCACGGTGTTTCCAATTTTTGTCCAACCGCTGTGTATCTCGAGCATGCGTGTCAATAAGACTCGAGCTGTTGCTTCCGTGATTTCTCCTTGTGAATCGCGTGCGTCAGAAATCGACGACAGATCTTTAGTTTACCGAAATGCAGTTCATTCATTGGGCTCTTCAGACGGACTGTGTAACTCACTCTGTCCGAGTATCGAACACAGAATAAATGAGAGTTATAGATGAGTTTTCCGTCATGAGATTCTTTTGCTGTAGGTCACCGATTGCCGAGTGCCAATATTTCATTATTCATATTCGATGGCTTTGACGACGCATCCTGTATCTGTCGTTGCATAGTTGAGGAGGTGGAACCAGCGTAAATTTAGTGGTTACTACAAACATTAGGAGGAAATTAGTGCGAAGTAAATACTTCTTGGATTCATTCGAAACGACAGGATTGTGTTCTGGCATAATTTTTTTATTTAATTGTCTTGATCGCAAAGTTTTTTGAACAGAATTAACCGTTTCGACTATACAGTAGCCATCTCTGCAGTGCGCAATGGGAGTCTACAATGGAAGAAAAAGAACGAACTTTACTGTCTACTACAATAAGAGATTAAAAACAGAGGACAGAAAATATAAACAAGAATAGCTCTCACCCTACTGCACTGCAGTAAGTCATAAGCAATTTAAAATAATATGAGTCAAAACTGCATTGCATGCTTCAACCACATACTCTGGTATACAAGATTCAAAACTTTCCTAGATGTCGTTGACGTATGCGAAAGGTGCAAAGAAGGTTCATTTAGAAGTGCAGTTCTTTTGAATTTTTCTCAATTGTATTAAAGTAAACAAAACGCTTTTTTAAAAGTTTAACCACCTGAAAAATCTGTTTCCGACGGTTTAAAGATGGTCAGAATTTAACGACATATTCGAAAATAAAATTACTTACAGAAATCGTTTTAAAACTGAGTACATTGTAGTGGCTCTAGAAGTAGCTCTATAAAGGATGAAGATGGAATAAATCACGAGAACATGTATATTGGCCTGTCTCTCACATTCTCATATATTTTGTAATTAGAACATTAATAAAAGTGAAAATGGAAATAACAACAAGTAACAAGAAAGAAGCAAAGTACAACAAAATTTCAGCAAGGAACAGTAATTTTAAATGTACCTTCTTTTAATAACTTTGTATAATTATCTGTACGTTATGCATGCATCAGATACCTCTAGGATAGCTTTGAATCCTACATGTTACCAGTGGAAGCATGCATGGCAGTTCTCATTCACTTTACTTTTACATGGTTATGACTTGTTGCAGTGCTGCAGAATGAGAGGTAAATCATGTTTATATAACATTTTCTGTCCTCTGTTTTTAATATCTTATAGTAGTATGTGGTAATATTTTTCGTTTTTTTTGTTTTTTGAATTCTGTCGAAGATTTTGAGGATCGTTATTCCATAGTCGAAACCTGTAATTCTGTTCAAAAAACTTTGCAATCAATAAAATCAAATAAAAAATTATGTGTATAATATGACCGCTCTCCATATTGTCATTTTACGTGGAAACTCTATTGGATTTCTAGTGAAATCTACCCATATTTCGTTTTTCTGGCACGAAAGGCGGGTACCCATCAGTAACTTCTCAGTTCCACGACTACTTCTCTTGGTTTATTTCGCCCAGTGTTGCAAGTACACGGCTTCACCGGTATGACGTGATTTGAAATGATTCAAACAGAAACAAGAAATGTACGTAATGTTTGTTTATTATCTTTTAGCTCAAAACAAGGACAAATTGTTCTACGTGAACATGGCGTCATAGATGTTGCTACCATATTATCTATTAGAATCTAAATCATCTGAACTCTTGCTCCTGTGACTTTGGTAGTAAATGGCCCAACTCGTTGAAAACTCTCCAGAACTGCTCACAACTCCCCACCTTCAGCTAAGACAGTTTTTTTTATCATAGAAGCGCCATTCTTATGTCATCAATCAAGCACTAAGCTAGAACTATGAAATGACCTATGAATCAATTGATCATTTGTATAGTTTACAATGACAGTGAAGTCTAACTTACAGTATGAGTCTGTAGTGAGTCAAATTAGAATGTAGCAACCCCCCCCCCCCCCCCCCCACACACACACACAACCAGACGCACACACATTACCTATTCTGTTTCACCTGTCATTTTTATTAAACTCGTAGTATACTGACTTAAACGGGTTGACTTGTGGACAGAAGGGCAAGAACCGTAAGACTGCATTTGAATCACGGGTTTCAACCCCGGACTCTTTTTCTAGGGCAAAAATCTGCATTTGAATCGGTGTTTTAATAAGTTAATGTCAATTAAGACATCGTATTTATAGAAAACAAATAACGTGTATCGAGGTATTTTCACCTTGTACGTTGATTGTAACATTCCATTTGACTCAGAATGCTTTTCAAAGACGGTGTTGAAAAGTAGGCTGAGTGATACCATTTTTACTAAGCGAAAATGTGGGTTATGATGAACAAAGGGATCTCCCTGAAGCAGTCGACTAGATATTGTTGCAGTGCTTGTAATCTATATTTGATTTTCCAAAAGAGCGAAGAACGCAACGGAATTATATACAACTGAGTGAAGAAAGAGGAACTAACTCAGCTGTTGAGTCTTAAGTTTGCTTATAAAACAGCTGCAGGATGAATACACCATGTGACTAAATGCAGCTTAAATAAGCAATCCTTCGTTCAACTAATCATGCGCACCTCTGGAGAGCACTTAGGAGAGACGGACGGATGAATTCTCGGGATGCAGGCTCGATGAATTGCGAGGTACCTCTCTGGGGGCAGAGAGGTCTCTGAGGTAATATATTTTGTGACCCTTTCTCAAACCGTCTGGCAGCCAAGCAGTCTCCACAGTGATAAAGTGAGACAGGTGGGCACGGGATTTGTCACCCCGTTGTAAGCGGGGAACGCTATCAAATGTGCTGCGATAAATACCTGCACATTATTTACGGTTGAAGGCATGTAGCTCTTGTATGGTTCCAAGTACGCATTTGGTCACTGAGCTCTAGGGCAAAAAAGAGCAACGGCCAGCCCCTCTGCTTCTAAACCACACTGGAAAAGACAAGAAGTTTTTTCTGTTCTCGTAAGAGTGTCACCCAAGCTCTTTTTAAAAGCAGGTTTAAAAATTTTACAGGAGTGACTACAGTATGAAAGTTTTATACACTCCTGGAAATTGAAATAAGAACACCGTGAATTCATTGTCCCAGGAAGGGGAAACTTTATTGACACATTCCTGGGGTCAGATACATCACATGATCACACTGACAGAACCACAGGCACATACACACAGGCAACAGAGCATGCACAATGTCGGCACTAGTACAGTGTATATCCACCTTTCGCAGCAATGCAGGCTGCTATTCTCCCATGGAGACGATCGTAGAGATGCTGGATGTAGTCCTGTGGAACGGCTTGCCATGCCATTTCCACCTGGCGCCTCAGTTGGACCAGCGTTCGTGCTGGACGTGCAGACCGCGTGAGACGACGCTTCATCCTGTCCCAAACATGCTCAATGGGGGACAGATCCGGAGATATTGCTGGCCAGGGTAGTTGACTTACACCTTCTAGAGCACGTTGGGTGGCACGGGATACATGCGGACGTGCATTGTCCTGTTGGAACAGCAAGTTCCCTTGCCGGTCTAGGAATGGTAGAACGATGGGTTCGATGACGGTTTGGATGTACCGTGCACTATTCAGTGTCCCCTCGACGATCACCAGAGGTGTACGGCCAGTGTAGGAGATCGCTCCCCACACCATGATGCCGGGTGTTGGCCCTGTGTGCCTCGGTCGTATGCAGTGCTGATTGTGGCGCTCACCTGCACGGCGCCAAACACGCATACGACCATCATTGGCACCAAGGCAGAAGCGACTCTCATCGCTGAAGACGACACGTCTCCATTCGTCCCTCCATTCAGGCCTGTCGCGACACCACTGGAGGCGGGCTGCACGATGTTGGGGCGTGAGCGGAAGACGGCCTAACGGTGTGCGGGACCGTAGCCCAGCTTCATGGAGACGGTTGCGAATGGTCCTCGCCGATACCCCAGGAGCAACAGAGTCCCTAATTTGCTGGGAAGTGGCAGTGCGGTCCCCTACGGCACTGAGTAGGATCCTACGGTCTTGGCGTGCATCCGTGCGTCGCTGCGGTCCGGTCCCAAGTCGACGGGCACGTGCACCTTCCGCCGACCACTGGCGACAACATCGATATACTGTGGAGACCTCACGCCCCACGTGTTGAGCAATTCGGCGGTACGTCCACCCGGCCTCCCGCATGCCCACTATACGCCCTCGCTCAAAGTCCGTCAACTGCACATACGGTTCACGTCCACGCTGTCGCGGCATGCTACCCGTGTTAAAGACTGCGATGGAGCTCCGTATGCCACGGCAAACTGGCTGACACTGACGGCGGCGGTGCACAAATGCTGCGCAGCTAGCGCAATTCGACGGCCAACACCGCGGTTCCTGGTGTGTCCGCTGTGCCGTGCGTGTGATCATTGCTTCTACAACCCTCTCGCAGTGTCCGGAGCAAGTATGGTGGGTCTGACACGCCGGTGTCAATGTGATATTTTTTCCATTTCCAGGAGTGTACTTTTGTAAATAACTGAAAGACAGAATAACAGCGAACATGTCGATCTTCACATGTGCGTGTTCTCTTTATGTCCTTTGGCTGCACTTTTGATAAGACACTATTTACCCTCATTACTGCTAACAGCAACGAAATCGAACATACAATATTTTTCTTTTGGTAATGTCGTAATGATTGTGGTCCCTTAGCACACTCCTTTGTCCTGTGGATGATGCGTCTCGCATGGATTGCAGCTCGTGGCTGACTGCTTTCAAGCAACTGGCAACAGCATCGACATACTTGGAGAAATGCATGATACACACTGTGCTGTCTTACAGTACATTTATCCACTACCGGTTTTTATGATGGACCATCTTCATACTGGAAAAATATCTATTGTGACAACTTCACGTAGTATAGATGCTATTTAACCAGTAAAATATACGCCATTGCTGACTAGAATACGTATAAAACAGATACTTAACGCCTTACTACAGGCTTAACCAAGCAGACAACAACAATTAAAATATGAAATAGTTGTAATAACAGTCACTGCGCAGCACCATGTTTTCAACGTTGAAAGCACGCCTGTATTACGGCTTTAAGTGTCAATTTTCGTATGTTTTCTAGTCAGCTATAGCATATATTTTTCTGGTTAAATGGGATGCACGCCATGTGAGGTTGTCACAATAGATATTTTGCTGTGTGAAGATGTTTCATGATCGAAACCGGTAGTGAATAAATGTATGGTAAGACAGCACAGTGTGTATCATGCAATTCTCCAAGTGCTTTTTAAGTGATACTAGGATACTATCTAATTCCAGCAGCACCAGGCAAGGTGGACAATGGTTAAAATGCTGGAATTGAATTCTGTAGGAATGAGACTAACCCCTCTCCCCCATACCCAACGGTTCAGATTTAAGTTTTGTCTTTATATTCCAAAATCACTTCATCTGAATGGCATAACGGGTCCCTGAAAAGGCCACGAAAGCACTTCTCCATTCTGTTTTAACGGTTCTGTCCTTCACAATTAAGTTAAACCGTAATCTTCTCCTTGTTTCTTCATATTCGGAAAACGATGTATTGAAATCGCGAGCAAATCCTGTTTTAAGAACTGTACCATTGCTTTCAATCATTTCAGGCAAATGCAGGGACGATTCGTAAAAAAAATATTTCAACGGACCTTCCGTTCATTTCTTGTGCTTTCTGAACTTGTACCCGTCTCTGACGATCTCGAAGTTGACTAGACTTCAGACTACAGCCACCCGTCCTTTGAAAAGCAGGCGCAGGGCCGTTGAGCATACCGCCTGCATCAACAGTGTCACGTGTCCACTCGATGGTACGTTACTGTGCTAACCAACCTGTAACTAACATTTCATGGTACACAAAGTAAGCAACGGCAAATATAATGACCGAAAAAATCGCAACAAATAATTAATGTAGGGTAATGAAATTTCGGGAATACGTTTGTCTAGGTAACATACTTCAGTAATTAACACTGCAGGATCAAAGGTTAATAAAGGCGTGAGATAATCCACCGAAAATGTAAAATGTTGGTACATTAACAACCGATGTTGTTGTGGTCTTCAGTCCAGAGAGTGGTTTGATGCAGCTCTCCATGCCACTCTATTCTGTGCAAGGTTCTTCATATCCCAGTACCTACTGCAACCTACATCCTCCCGAATCTGTTTAGTGTATTCATCTCTTGGTCTCCCTCTACGATTTTTACCCTCCACGCTGCCTTCCGATAGTAAATTGGTGTGTCCTTGATGCCTCAGAATATGTCCTACCAACCGATCCCTTCTTCTAGTCAAGCTCTGCCACAAATTTCTCTTCTTCCCAATTTTATTCGATACCTCCTCATTAGTTACGTGATCTACCCAACTAATCTTCAGCATTCTTCTGTGGCACCACATTTCGAAAGCTTCTATTCTCGTCTTGTCTAAACTATTTATGGTACATGTTTCATTTCCATACATGGCTACACTCCATACAAATACTTTCAGAAACGACTTCCTGACACTTAAATCTAATCTCGCCGTTAACAAATTTCTCTTCTTCAGAAACGCTTTCCTTGCCATTGCCAGTCTACATTTTGTATCCTCTCTACTTCGACCATCGTCAGTTATTTTGCTCCCCAAATAGCAAAACTCCTTTACCACTTTAAGTGTCTCATTTCCTAAGCTAATTCTCTCAGCATCACCCGACTTAATTCGACTACATTCCATTACCCTCGTTTTGCTTTTGTTGATGTTCTTCTTAAAACCTCCTTTCAAGACACTGTCCATTCCGTTCAACTGCTCTTCCAAGTCCTTTGCTGTCTCTGACAGAATTACAATGTCATCGGCGAACGTCAAAATTTTTATTTCTTCTCAATGGATTTTAATTTCTTCTCCGAATTTTTCTTTTGTTTCCTTAACTGCTTGCTTAATATATAGATTGAATAACATCAGGGAGAGGCTACAACCCTGTCTCACTCCCTTCCCAACCACAGCTTCCCTCGACTCGTATGACTGCCATCTGGTTTCTGTAGAATTTGTACATAGCTTTTCGCTCCCTGTATTTTACCCCTGCCACCTTCTGAATTTGAAAGAGAGTATTCCGGTCAACATTGTCAAAAGCTTTCTCTAAGTCTACAAATGCTAGAAACGTAGATTTGCCTTTCCTTAATCTATCTTCTAAGATAAGTCGTAGGGTCAGTATTGCCTCACTTGTTCCAACGTTTCTACGGAATCCAAACTGATCTTCCCCAAGGTCGGCTTCTACCAGTTTTTCCATTCGTCTGTAAATAATTCGTGTTAATATTTTGCAGTCGTGCCTTATTAAACTGATAGTTCGGTAATTTTCCCATCTGTCAACATCTGCTTTCTTTGGGATATAATAGCCAAATGATGAATGCAAGCATGTAGTACAGGTGCCGGATGTCAGTTTGTGGGATGATTTCCATCCCTGTAGCACGTGGTCGGACAGTACAGGTGCAGTTAATGCTGTTTTGTGGATGACGCTGGAATTGTCGTCCGATGATGTCCCATATGTGCTCGAATGGGCAAGGGACATGTTACAAACTGTAGAGCATGTTGGATTACGAAAGCGGTATGTATGCGAGCGTTATCCAGTTGAAAAATACCCTGTGGAATACGGTTCTTGAATGACAGCACGACAGGTCATATCACCAGACTGACATACAAATTTGCACTTAGGACGCGTGGGATAATCACGAGATATTGCTGGTGCCATTCGAAGTAGCACCCTCAGACCACAACTCCAGGTGTAGATCCAGTGTCTAGCACGCAGACTGATTGGTTGTAGGCCATCAACTGGCCTCCTCCTTCATTAGAAAACACAGCAGACGTCCACCCTGCCCGCCAATGATCTCTCGCTTGACACCACTGAAGTCGCAAATGGCGGTCGTTTGGGGTCAGTGGAATGCACGTTTTAGGGCGTCTCCCTCGGATCTGTCCTTGAAGTAGCCGATTTGCAACAGTGAGTTGTGTTACTGTAGCGTCAAATGCTGCTCCAACTGCTACTGCAGATTAGAGATGGGTCGTTCGCAAACTAACGGGTTCAAAGGAACGGTTCACCAAGATGAACGGAACGAGAGAGGAACGAATTCTAAAGAACGGTCTTTCATAGTTCACTTCGGTCACGGCTTTTTTCTTATTGTTCCCGAGAACCGGAAACGGTCGGTCTCGTTCCCGAACGGCACGTCGGCCGGTTTCGTTCCAGCCTCGGTCCCGTTCCCGTCTGTTTCGGTCTCGCTCTCGCTCTCGCTCGGCCGGACTCTTCCTTCTTCGCGTGGCCACTCGTCGCAGTTCCACTGCCGACTGCTCATTGTTGGTTCAGTGTCGAGTTGTTTGTTTTGTTCGCTTCGTTCACCAATCCTAGGTCTGTTTCAAACCTTTTTTAAACTCTGAACTTCTGGTTCTTTTCTTATTCTATTGAGCGTCCATGACCGGTAATAAAAATATATTTTATATTTACGTCAATTACATAAAAATTACGTAGTATGTAATATATACTTCACTATTTCGATAAACAGCAGAAGAAATGCTTGTAAAAGAGGCAAGATTTTTTGTTAGTACACATGCAAAGGACATCGTCAAGGCACATACGAGTGGCTATTTTCCGCCTTTTTTTTATACAGGGTAAAAGAGCATGTTCATTGTAATGGAAGGCAGACCAGCTTACAACCGAATTAAGGCCGCGCTTCCTAATCGAGTGTATGGTGTCACATTTTGTAAAGAGAATATGATAATTCCTACAATATTATTTGAATGGTACAGGGTGGCGTATTGTTTCGAAGTTGTTTGCATTAGCTTATTTGTTATTTCTTCACTGCCTAATTATTACATGTTTATCTATTCTGCTCGTAGCGGTCAACAAATCGTGCGTAATTGGCAAGCAGTCTGTACTCGGGTCCGGTTTTTCATGCGCAACCTTATATTATTTCACTGTGATCAGCCACATAACGCTGCAGTTGGCTGAACGAGATGTTTTTCAGAATTACGAAAATTACAAGTATTATGAATAAAAACTCTGTACTCCAGGGGGGAGGAAAGTGCCCCCCCTTGGCGCCTTCCATCTTCAGTCATCTATGCTACTAATTTTCAATTTTTCGTAAGAACCATATACGAAGCACAATGAACGGTGAACGAGTAAAAATGAACGGTTCCCAAAAAAGAACGATCACCAGTGAACTAGTTCCCAAGGATGAACGACTTCGCCCATCTCTACTGCAGATGCAGTACGATCCACCAGAGCAATACGCCTAAAAGGAAGGTCTACCCTCTCGGTAGTGCCACGTGGCCGTCCGAAACACGGTCTTCTTGCACCCGTAGATTCTCGTAACCACAGCTGCCACGAACCATGTACAGTGGCTACATTCCTGCCAAGTCTTCCTGCTATATCGCGGAAGGAACATCCAGCCTCTCGTAGCCCTGTTACACGACCTCGTCAAACTCAGTGAGGTGTTGATAATGTTGTCTTTGTCGTCTTAAAGGCATTCTTGACCAACGTCAACTCCCCAACTCTCGAAGGGAACAAACGCTCACGACCGTCACAGCGCGTACTTAAAGCAAACCTGACGTGCATCCTAATAGTGGCGTTACTAGCGCGACTTTTATGCTACTGGCTCGAAAATCTGAATAGACATCATCTTTCAAATGTAGAAACACGCCTACCAACTTTCGTTTATGTCGCACAACTCATTCTTGATGTTGCAATTTTTTTCCCCTCACTCTATATAGTCGTCGCAAAATGCTCTACAAAATAAAAAGTCAGTACAGATTGCTGGCACGCACTTACTGTTGACTTGCTTCGTTAATGAAGTACATACCTTGCTTCTTCTGAGCTGATTAATTTCAGTTCGACAGCAATTACTCAGACCGTTAGCTGCACTGGACATTTGTGTGCTCGACTACTAAAGAGGTGTCAGGGAGCCTAATGCCCCCAAGTAGACGCAAGAGTTCGTAGCATGTGATCTTTCGGAAGACTCTCTCAGTTTATTGGCGTCAAAAGTTACGAGTTTGTTCTCAATTTCTGAAGCTTTTTAAAGGAGGATTATTTATTATTGGGAACAAGTAGTTTTTGTATTTCAAAAAGTGTCTGTAAATGATGACGTAAGTCTGAAATTCGGTTTCGAGCCATAAGAATGGAAGCTTTAAGAATAGAAGCTGTAGGAATAGAACTGAATTAGCAAAGCTTCTCCGGAGGTGGTTTCACACTGTCTTTATTCAACTTCCCAATGTAACGTCAGTGTGTACGTGAATCGTGTAAACTACTGTGACGGATGCTAGTGAAATATAGCGTTGTGTTGAGATTATGAGTAAGTATGGAAAGAAAAAAGTAAGTACCCCGTTGGCGGTTCACACCCGGTTGCTCTAAAACAGCACTCTAAAACTACCATCAAACTGACAGAACACTTTCAACAGTGTCACAGGCTGTCGCTCCGTGAGACACTTCGGAGAGTTTTTGAAAATTGGCTGTAAACGTAACGACCATGATCTCCATTCCGCCGCGAGCTTTTTTTCACACCTTGGATTATAATTGGCTATCTTTTAACCGAACACTACCGCTCTCACGTACTTCGACGACCACGGCTATGATCGTGCTCAGGAAAAATTACTTTATCATGTTGACTAGAAAATTGTGAGACCAACTTATCGTATTAAATTAGAATGCAATGTACAAAGGATGAAGCTTAAACGAGAAAACTGATGTCACTGCAGCGCCTAGAAGTGTACACGATTAGTGGCGCATCATCTATGTAATTCAATTCAACCAGTTCCTTTTGCCAGAATGCACTGCTTTTGACGCACCACGTTTTAGTGATACCAGTCGACAGGTTGTAACAGCTTAGGCTGTCACGTTAGAGGTAGATACTCCATCTCGACGCGTCTTCAGTGCAGCAGAAGGTCATTACAACGCCATTCGTTGCGGCTTGAGTGAGTGCATCCTGCGGCTATAGACTTCTTCGAGTCGCCGTGAGTAATCAAAGCTGCCAAGGGCACATGAATGAGGACGTATTGTTTGGTCTAATGAGTCCCCACTTCATTACTAGCAAAGTGATTGTCTCATTACGTTTTAGCACTGTAGTGGGTACCAGTTTAATGAATCTCGTCAGAAAAATTTATTGTGTTAAGAATTGAAATCAGTATAGCTCATGAACTTTTTTAATGTTTTCTTATGTAGTAGAAACAGTATAGCATTTTTTCAATGAGACCTGGCCACTCCTTTTACTGCTTCCTTAATGTTCGTCATATCAATTAT
The DNA here is from genome assembly GCF_023897955.1 of Schistocerca gregaria. Classification (NCBI taxonomy): domain Eukaryota; kingdom Metazoa; phylum Arthropoda; class Insecta; order Orthoptera; family Acrididae; genus Schistocerca; species Schistocerca gregaria. Next base: position 1,044,183,509 of record NC_064920.1, on the reverse strand, counting down.
GATTTCCACGAAGGAAATAGTTGCGTGCAGGAGGTGACGTTGACAAGAGTTCTTAGCCTGCGAATGTACTGACCTGACACGTATTACGCGCTTCTGAGATGTGATGAGGTACCCTCCTGCCACTTTGCCCCGGTTACTCGTAGAAGCAGTGAACGATGCAGCAGTATCAACAAAGACATAGTTCGTATCAGCACACTTCGCCCTATCATGTAATCTGTCCAGTTGCGGGAAAGAACTCAGTTGCGCTTTCAGTTGTTGAACTTTAGTTCTACAGCTACTACAAACGTCTCCTTTTAGGCTCTCTTTCGATTTCCTATAACTTGATCTATCAAACTGTAACAGCTAAAAAAGTTCAGCTATTTAGCATAATGCAGAAACATTAAAGACTAGTAAGAGATAACTTGTCATAACGCCGTTTCAATCACAAAGGTGCTAACGTAATAACGTCCGAAAAGGAATAGGTGGTATCCAATTACAATCGCAGTAACGATATAAAAAGAACTTTTTTTTTACCTCCAAATTTAGGCGAGACAACAAATGAGAAGACACTATGCGCAGGTCTTGATTACCATACACTCTGGGTGTGTCCTGTTACATTCTTAATATACCCGAAGTGAATTACCTGCTGGACTTAAGGTGTATGGTACCGTAAAATAAATAAATGTCCTTGGCTAGGGCCTCCCGTCGGGTAGAGCGTTCGCAGGGTGCAAGTCTTTCGATTTGACGCCATTTCGGCGACTTTCGCGTCGACTGGGATGAAATGCTGATTTAACAACACAACACCTAGTACCTGAGCGGAGAAAATCTCCGACCCAGCCGGGAATCGAACCCGGGCCCTTAGGATTGACATTCTGTCTCGCTGACCATTTTTTTTGGGGGGGGGGGGGGGCGGTCGGTATTGTTCGTTGCGTTTGGTCTGGGCGGACGTCACAAGACATCCATGCAAGCTGATCGTTGATTCCTTTACTCAGTTTTTTTTTTTTTTATTACAGGGAGCGAACAGCCCTCTGACGAAACACACTGAGCTACCGCGCCGGCGACCACTCAGCTACCGGGAGCGGACTACGGTACCGTTATCGATATTCATCCACAGGACAGGAGAGTTAAGTTCGACAGAATTCTCGTTGCTTTATAAGAAGAGTAGGCTTTATGTTTATCCGGGTTGTTACCCGCCTCCTTCTAAGTAAATCTGCTCCGTAGCAACACAAAGATCATTCTCCACTGCACAAACACACATTTCATTAATATGTGCGACACTTGGATGACGTAGTATTGAAGACAAAAACCATCTAGATGAAACACTAATGAAGTGCAAATTTCGTGCATAGTACCCGGATTTCGTGGAAATTTTTTTTCAGCACTTGATTCCTAAGACTTCAATTATGTTCTGGATGTATTCCTCCGACCTCTCTCTTACTCTAAAGGTTTCATCCTCTACAGCTCCCTCTAGCATTACTGAGGTTATTCCCTGGTGTCTTAACAGATGTCCTATAATCCTATCCCTTCTTGTCAATGTTTTACATATATTCCTGTCCTCGTCGATTCTGTGGATTACCTCCTCATTCCTTACCTTACCAGTTCAACTAATTTTCAACGTTTGTCCGTACCACCACATCACAAATGCTTCCATTCTCTTCTGTTCCGGTTTTCCCACAATCACTACTCTTCTCAGAATTTTGTTCCTCAAATTATGACCTATATTTGACACTAGTAGACTTTTCTTGGCCAGGAATGTACTTTTTTCCAGTGGCAGTCTGCTTTTTATGTTCTTCTTGCTCCATTCAATATTGGTTATTTTGCTACCTAGGTATCAGAATTCCTTAACTTCGTGTGGTTCGTTACCACCAATTCTGATGCTAAGTTTCTCGTTGTTCTAATTTCTGCTGCTTCTCATTAGTTTCGTCTTTCTTCGATCTTTCACTGACGATAGCAATTTCATGAGCCAATCTTGTCATATCCTTTCTCCTTTCTTTTATTTTCGTCATTGAACATAGGGGCGAAAGGCTACATCTCTGTCTTACATCCGTTTATAATCTGAGCACTTTGTTCCTTCTCCTCCAGTCTTACTGTCCCCTCTTGATTCCCGTACAAATTGTATATTATCTATATTTCCTCATGGCTTATCCCTATTTTTCTCGGAATTTCGAACATCTTGCACCATTTTACGTCATCAAACGCTTTTTCCAGGACGACAAATAGTTTCAGCGTGTCTTGATTTTTCTTCATTATCAACCGCAACCTCAGAACTGCCTCTTTGGTTTTGCCTTTTATGGAGCCAAACTGATGGTTATCTAACAGATCCTCAGTTTTCTTTTCTATTTATATCCTTGTAAGCAACTTGTATGCATGAGCTGTTAAGCTGATTGTGCGATCATTCTCGCACTTGTTGGCTCTTCTTATCTTCGGAATTGTGTGGATGGCGTTTCTCAGAAAGTCTGATGGTATATGTCAGTCTCGAACATTCTACATATCAGCATGAACAGTCGTTTTGCTGCCAGTTTCCCCAATTCCGATGGAATGTTATCTATCCATTTTAACTTATTTCATCGTCCGAAGCTGAAAGATAGCTATCGAAATTTCCTGTGGGAAACTAAGCACTTGGGATCTAAACATCCAGAACGGGTTGTGCTAATGTCGATATACAGGAACAGCACAGAGGGTGGAATTATCGGGAACACTGATAACGACAGAGTAGCCAATAAAACTCGAGCAGAAAGACTGCGTAAAACATACCACAGTCACTTCGTATATCTATAACAAGAAACCCATTTCCACCAAAGCAAAACATCGCCTCTATCACATAGCCGTTGTTCTCGAAGCAGTACACGCATTGGAGACATTACGATTAACCACCAATGACAATGCCGGCGGAAAAAAAATGGAACTACAAACATTGAAGAAAATATTTGAATTATCGAACAGAAGCAGTATCAAGATGCGCTTGGACTCAGAAGAACGGTATTGCGTGACCGAGCGGTTTAGCTCCATTCCAGGGAAAAGAGGTCTGAAATTTTACGGATACAGCCCGTACAACGAACGAACGTTTCACGATTAACAAGCGCTAGAAGAACTGTATTCCCTGACCGAGCGGTTTAGTTCCATTGCATGGAAAAGAAATCAGAAATTTTACGGATATATAGCACGAATAGGCGTCTCACGATGGACCCCCCAAAAACATCTTCTACGTCATAAACGAGAATCGACAAACAACGGTACGGGATGACCGAAAATGAGCTCAGGAAGATCACTGTTGACCTGTTGCGAACTAAACTGATTTCTGACAAACAGAAGAATGATTATGAATAGTTCACGTTCATACGAGGAAAGATCGGAAAGTAACGCATAATTTTACTACCATAATGTTTAATAGATAACAAAACAAAAAAATCACAAATGAATTTACATCTTTAACATACTTTTCTACACAGTCAACAGCGTTCTCAACACATTTCTCCCATAGTGGTACCAGTTTCAGTATGACCTGTTCGTAGAAGTCCGTTTGTTTGAAGTACAGCCACCTGAGCACTGCTGATTTCACTTCCGCATCTGCCGCAAAGCATTGGCTGGCCACGAATTTCGTCATTGCAACCGAACAGATGAAAGTCCGACGATGCAATGTTCCGACTGCATGGAGCACCTGGCGATTTTCTCACGAGCTGTAGCGGCGACATGTGGGCGAGCGTTGTCATGAACAAGTTTTGACACCGTCAGCGTTAATGTTGTGGCGTTTGTCACGAAGGGCACGACAACACTTAATGAAAGTTGTAATGCAGACTGCAGCATTCACAGTGGTCGCGGGAGTTCAGCAAAGTCCACCAATAACACATCATGCATATCGACACCGTCACTTGCACTCTCCTAGCAGACTGAGTCACTGTGAATTTTTTTCGTACTGCGAAAACAGCATATTTCCACTCCATAGAGGCCTGCTTGGTTTCAGACTCGTGGTGGTACGCCCACGACTCGTTATCAACGACGATTCCGTTCAGAAAGTCATGCCCTTCTGCGGCGTAACGCGTTAAGTGATCCAAGTTTGTCATTCGTTGGCGCTTGAGGTTGTCTGTCAAGTTCTAAGGCACCTAGCGAGCGCTAACTTTACGAAATTCCGACGTGTCATGAACAGTATCGTGCATTGCACGATAGGGAATGTTGAACCGCTGCGATACGGTTCGCAGTTGCACACACCGGTCATTCAAAATTGCTGCCCCTATGACTCAGACATTCTCATGGGATGCAGCAGTTACCGGTCGCCGGGAACGTGGCGAATAACTAAGCTTCACATGTTTCTCTTGGAAGAACGCACAACACCTAGAGACCGTCCATACAGTCGTCCCCATATAGGCCACGCATGTCTCTTTGAATTTCACTAGGTGTATGCCTTTTGGCCTACATATACCTAACTACACTACTGGCCATTAAATTACCTACACCACGAAGATGACGTGCTACAGACGCGAAATTTAACCGGCAGGAAGAAGATGCTATGATGTGCAAATAATTAGCTTTTCAGACCATTCACACAAGGTTGGCGCCGGTGGCGACACATACAACGTGCTGACACGAGGAAAGTTTCCAACCGATTTCTCATACACAGACAGCAGTTGACCGGCGTTGCCTAGTGAAACGTTGTTGTGATGGTTCAAATGGTTCAAATGGCTCTGAGCACTATGGGACTTAACTACTCTGGTCATCAGTCCCCTAGAACTTAGAACCACATAAACCTAACTAACCTAAGGACATCACACACATCCATGCCCGAGGCAGGATTCGAACCTGCGACCGTAGCAGTCGGACGGTTCCAGACTGCGCGCCTAGAACCGCTAGACCACCGCGGCCGGCGTTGTTGTGATCTCTCGTGTAGGGAGGAGAAATACGTACCGTCACGTTTCCGACGTTGATAAAGATTGGATTGTAGCCTATCGCGACATTGCAGAATATGGAATCGGTGGGTTCAGGAAGGTAACACGAAACGCCGTGCTGGATCCCATCGTATCACTAGCAATCCAGATGACAGGCATCTTATCCGCATGGCTGTAACGGATCGTGCAACCACGTCTCGATCCCTGAGTCACCACATGGGGACGTTTGCAAGACAACAACCATCTGCACGAACAGTTCGACGACGTTTGCAGCAGCATTGACTATCAGCTCGGAGACCATGGCTGCGGTTACCCTTGACGCTGCATCACAGACAGGAACGCCTGCGTTGGTGTGCTCAGCAACGAACCTGGGTGCACAAATGGCAAAACGTCGTTTTTTCGGATGAATCCAGGTTCTGTTTACAGGACCTTGATGGTCGCATCCATGTTTCGCGACATCGCGGTGAACGCACATTGGAAGCGTGTATTCGTCATCGCCATACTGACGTTTCACCCGGTGTGATGGTATGGGGTGCCATTGGTTATACGTCTCGATCACCTCTTGTTCGCATTGACGGCACTTTGGACAGTGGACATTAGATTTCAGATGTGTTACGACCCGTGGTTCTACCCTTCATTCTATTCCTGCGAAACTCTACATTTCAACAGGATAATGCGCGACTGCATGTTGCAGGTTCTGTACGGGCCTTTCTGGATATAGAAAATGTTCAACTGCTACCCTGGCCAGCACATTCTCCAGATCTCTCACCAATTGAAAACGTCTGGTCAATGGTGGCCGAGCAACTGGCTCGTCACAATACGCCAGTCGCTACTCTTGATGAACTGTGGTATTGTTTTGAAGCTGCATGGGCAGCTGCACCTGTACACGCCATCCAAGCTCCGTTTCACTCAAAGCCCAGGCGTATCAAGGCCGTTATTACGGCCAGAGGTGGTTATTCTGGGTACTGATTTCTCACGATCTATGCACCCAAATTGCGTGAAAATGTGATCACATGTGAGCTCTAGTATAATATATTTGTCCAATGAATACCCCTTTATCATCTGCATTTTTTCTTGGTGTAGCAATTTTAATGTCCAGTAGTGTACACTTCGATGCTCTTCATAAAGTGGCGACAATAACAGACGCACCACTGTCGTTTTGTAGTTCAGGCTTCTCTCGTTAGAGTTGCACGTGAAAAGAAAATACCCACTGTAGCGGAAACTTCAGAATATTTCGTCATGAAATTTCAACATCCTATCTGCAATATCAGGGGAGAAAAAAATTATTGTGCGTTACTTTCCGATGCTCCCTCGTACAGCACGGAAAGAAACAAAAATCTAGAAAGATGACAGGCCTATACTGAACAGATGAAAAAGATACGTTAAGAGAGGAAGACTAAACCTAACTAATGATTCTGCGCACCAAAGGTCTTTAAGGAATGGTGATGCCCCCTTTGACGTAGAGTGCTGCTTTGCTCTTTGCCTCGTTGGTACCCTTGGCAGAGGCGGAACAGGAACAGAGCGGCAGTGAATTAAGCAGATCAGCAGCGGCGCGCTCGGAAGCCCCTACCCTCGGGCGTCGCGAACACACAGACACCCTGGCAGGCCACGTCATCGTCCGGAGCTGCCGGGTATAACACAGTCACCGACCCTCCGTGCTCCCCCCTCCTACGCCTCACCAAGGGCTTCACCCACTCTGCAGCTGTCACTGTATTGTAACAGCACGGAGGCACGAATGAATGGAAAGCCAGGTGTGTCGTGCTCCATTGCTTACGCAGTTTGTGCCAGCGCCAGGTGCGTAACAATAGCTCTCTTTCGAATTAGCTAACACCATTAATCCCCATCACCATCCCGATTCTTCACGGAATCGAATCGAACTTCCATGTACAAAAAAGCTCCAAACGTGTGATTACAAATGAGATAATGTGTTAAAATTTGACGTTAAGCATGTGAAGCCTTTATGGCTGCGGATGGAAGACCTCATTTTACTGGTTGTATTCCAAAGAAGGCAGATCGTGACATGGGTGAAAACTAATAGTTTCATTAGTTATGTCTGCAAAATATTGCCTCAAATTAGTTACAGACGAATTGAAAAACGTAGAAGCCAACCTTGCGGTGAGATCAGTTAGGGTTCCGGAGAAATATAGGAACACGTGAGGCTATAGTGAACCTACGTCTTATCGTAGACGATACTGAGCAGTGACGGCTCGGTTTTCTGGCGTAACTACCCCTGGCACCAGTATCGATAGCCATTTCCCTTATGACTTATCTTTGGTTTTCGTGGTTGAGGCGGAGGCCCGGCGCAGCGGAGTGAGTGGTGAACGACACGTGACGTGAGGAGGACCAGTGCCTGGCTACAGGGTTTGATTGGGCTGATTTGACAACGCATGTACCCAGCCGAATCGCCGAGAGAATTGTCGAATCTTGCGCAGCCGCTAAAAAAGGTGACGAAGGTCGTGCTCTGGAACACTGGTGACGGGGGCCTGCTTCTGTTATTTGAAGACCAGTTAAAAGGATAATTCACGGTGGAGAGACTGCACCGTAACGTACTGCCTATGGACATTCTGGCCCTGTGCTTTTATTGTTTTAAAGGAAGATTAGCGCAATATTATTGTGTCGTATTCAGAGAATAATATGTATTTGTTTGTTCTGCAGTGTGCCTTGGATTGAGAGTGGCCAATAGTTGTTAGTGCGTCTTCTATGAAGCCACGTGATTCTGTTAATTGGTAAATCGCTTGTGTGCACCTGCATGGGGTGTGTTGTTACGAAATGAAGTGGTAACACCGGTGAGTGGCACTGTAGCCGGTGGCAATGTCAGGGTACTGTGTCAGGTACTGGATATGAATCTGAAATCTAATTGTGATTTAGTAAAGTGTATTCATTCTCGCCAGAGATGGGCAAACTCGAGCACCCTTGGGAACTAGTTCACTGGTGATCGCTCTTTTTTGGGAACCGTTCATTTTTACTCGTTCACCGTTCATTAATTCGTATGAAAAATTGAAAATTAGTATCATAGGTGACTGAAGATAGAAGTCGCCAAGAGGGGCACTTACCTCTGTTCTGGAGTACAGAGTTTTCATTCATAACAAAATTCTCACACACTTGCAATTTTCGTAATTCAGCAAAACCTCTCGTTTAGCCAACTATAACGTTATGTGGTTGATCGCAGTGAAATAATGAAAGGTGGAACACGAGAAACCGGCCCCGAGTACAGACTGCTCGCCAATTACGCAGGATTTGTTGACCACTACGAGCAGAATAGATGAATATGTAACAATTACGCAGTGAAGAAATAAGAAACAAGCTTATGCAAACAACAACTTCGAAACAATAGATGACGATTGGTAGGCGACAATGAGCAGTCTAGTACTCGGGGCCGATTTTTCGTGCGCCACCCTGTACCACTGAAATAATATTGTAGAAGTTATCATATTCTCTTTACAAAATCTGACACCAGACACTCGATTATGGAACGCGGACTTCATTCGGTTGTAAGTCGGTCTGCATTCCATAACAATGCACATGCTCTGCCGGCCAGTGTGGCCGAGCGGTTCTAGTCTGGAAACGCGCGACAGCTACGGTCGTAGGTTCGAATCCTGCCTAGGGGCATGGACATATGTGATGTCCTTAGGTTGGTTGGGGTTAAGTAGTTCTAAGTTCTTGGGGACTGATGACCTCAGATGTTAAGTCCCATAGTGCTCAGAGCCATTTTGAACATGCTCTATTTACCTTGGATCGAAAAAAGACGGGCCACTCGTGTGTACCGTGCCGACTTCCTTTGCATGTGTAATAACAAAAAAAATCTTGCCTTTTTGCAAATATTTCTGCTGCTGTTTATGGAAATAGTGAAGTAAGCTGATAAGCCGTTTTGTTACCTGAAAAGATACATACCACGTAATTTTATGTAATTACGTAATTATAAAATGCATTTTAATTTCTCGTCATGGACGCTGAACAGAATACGAAAAGAACCAGAAGTTCAGAGTTCAAAAAAAAATGGTTCAAATGGCTCTGAGCACTATGGGACTCAACTGATATGGTCATTAGTCGCCTAGAACTTAGAACTACTTAAACCTAACTGACCTAAGGACATCACACACATCCATGCCCGAGGCAGGATTCGAACCTGCGACCGTAGCAGTCGCACGGTTCCGGACTGCGCGCCTAGAACCGCGAGACCACCGCGGCCGGCCAGAGTTGAAAAAAGGTTTGAAACAGATCTAGAATGGGCGGCACAGCGAAAGAAACGAACAACTCTATACTGAACTATGAGCAGTCGGCAGTGGAACTGCGACGGGTGGCCACGCGGAGAAAGACGAGTCCGGTCGAGCGAGACCAAGACATATGGGAACGGGACCGAGGCTGGAACGAGACCGGCCAACGTGCCGTTGCGGGAACGAGACCGACCGTTTCCCGTTCCTGGGAACTGAAAGTAGAAAGCCGCGGCCGAAGTGAACTATGAAAGACCTTTCCTTGGAATTCGTTCATCGTTCGTTCCATTCATCTTGATGAACCGTTCCTTTGAACCCGTTAGTTCGCGAACGACCCATCTCTAATTCTCACTTACATTTATGTGTTTTAGTCATAACTGAATTACGAAGGACTTCTACCAAGTGAAATTTTCTGCCTTGCTTAAGGGTTTAACTGCAACTGCTCTGTTTGTACCTGCACCTTGTCACCTACATGTATTCGCTTATCATCTTACCAAGACAGTGGCGTATATATTTATTGTGTACTACCAAACCCGTTCTATTTATCCCTGTCAATCTTAGCGAGTTTCCCCGTATGTGATTAAATCCTTATGAAGGCCTTTATATACATATATTAGTTTATTTAAGTTTGACTTTAACTGTTCGTTTTATCTAGGGTTACGAATTGTATTTATCTTGCTAAAGGGAGTCTCATCTGTAATAGTTTGAGGGTGCTGCCACGCGTATGATTTATGTCCACTGTTGATTGCAAAACAAACGAGTCTACCTGGATGTTTGCAGACGTGACTTCCGGGCCGCTACGTTCGGGGCATCCTGCCCAACGCTCGTGGTCTAACTTATTGCAGCGGTAGCGCTTTGTCGCGTCGTCTGTCATACCTAGCAAAAGCTGAGTAGTTGTCTTGTTCCTTGGAGCTATACCTGGGTTGAGCGACTGCTGCCGGCGTTGTAGGCTGTGGAGTTTGGCGAGATAAACTCGTGAACTCCTGTAAATTAAGACTCAGATTTCATTCTTACTGTTATAAAGTCAGATGCTTTGTGTTTATTGAATACTGTTTGTTTCTCTTTTTTTTCATTTTCATGTTATCGGTCTGGAATTTAATTGATCAATATGTCTTTCTTAAATAAATGTTAATTTGGTGGAAACGACGAACTATCTGATGGGTCTGCCATCCTCGTGTTGATGTTTGATCCTTTCCTACCGTGAACCTGTTTCCTAGGTTTCAGATAAGCTGAAGAATAGCAAACTTACATTTATAATTTTTGTAGATTTAGAGAAAGAGTTTGAAAATGTGGACAGGATTACTCTCTCTGAAATTTTCAGCAGTGATGAAATAGACGGACGGTGAGGTTATTTATAACTTGTACAGAAATATGGACACAAAAGGAAAGCCAGAACTGTGACGGAATTGAGACAGGGATGTAGCCTGTCCAAGGTGTTATTTCACCTATATATTGAGCAAGCTGTGAAGGAAAACAGAAATTTTGAAACGGAATGGATGTTCTAGGAGAAGAAACAAAAGCTTTGCAGTTTGCCGACGGCATTGGAATTCTGTCAGAGACAACTAAGGGCTTGGAAGAGCAGCTGAAAGGAATGGACTGTCTTGAAGAGATTATAAGATGAACATCAATAAAAGCAAAACAAGGACGGTGGAACGTACTCATTTTAAATCAGACAATGATAAGGCACATAGACTTAAACATTAAAAGTAGTAGATGAGTTTTGCTATTTGGGCAACATGATGGTCGAAGTAGGGAAGATATAAACTGCCAAATGGCAACAGCAAAAAACTGGTATCTGAGAAAGAGGAATTCGTTAACATTTAATAACTATTTAAGTGTTAGGAAGCCTTTCCTGTAGATATTTGTTTGTGTTTAGTCTTGTGTGGAAGTGAAAGATGGACGATACGCAGTGCACACAACAAGAGAATAAAAGCTTTTGAAATATGTTGCTATAGAAGAATGTTTTAAGTTAAATCGGTAGATCGAATAACAAATGAGGAACTACTGAATCGATGTGGGAAAAAAAGAAATTTTTGGCACAAGTAGGACAAATTTTGAGGCATCAAGCAGTTGTCACTTTGGTAATGGAAAGAAGCGTCGGAGTTAAAATTATAGAGGGCGACGAACGCTCTAGTACTATAAACAGGTTCTAACGGATGGAGGTTGCTGTAATTGAGCAGAGATGAAGAGGCCTGCACAGGATAGACAAGCAAGGCGAGCTGCTTCAAACCAGTCTTTGGACCGAACATCACAACTACAGCAGTGATACTGCAAGCTTTTTAAATTTTTTAATTTCCACCTGTGTTTCAGAACACATCCTTGAATTAGAGTTTCAACCGCCTAACAATACGCACAATGTTGTGCAATCCCGAAAGTAGTCAAAATTAGAAAACTGAATCGATATAAAACCTAAAAGGCGTTTCGTAGAGAATTAGAATAAAATAAAGAGACGTGTCCTTGTGTAAAAGCTGATACTGATATTTGTTCCTCAGAAAAGGCAATGCGTTTCCTTATTTGTCGGCTAGGGTTAAAGGAAATGAGTGGAACATAAATCATCTCGTCCATTTCGTGACTGAATTTCGTCTCTAATAGTCCTCTGCAGTACGTTAAACTCTGAACTCCCTTCCTTCTTTCACTGATTACAGTCTACGCCAAATTTTAATAAGAGTAGAATGAGGTGTGTTCGCCTGATGACGCTCATTTCGTTACATTTGTTACGTTGTGGGATGACTGTCCATCGCGGCACTTGAGCATCGATTCAGTGCAAGTATTCCTGCATTTCAAAAGCATTTGTGTGAGAACTTGTATACTCTGAAGTGACAAAAATCAATGGATAGAGACACGCACAAACACAGATGGGGGTAATATCGTATACACAAGATATAAGAGGGCAGTGCACTGGCGAAACTATCCTTTGTACTCAGACGATTCATGTAAAAAGGAGTCCGACGTGATTATGGCCGCACGACGGGAACCAACACACTTTGAGTGCGGAATGGTGGTAGATGCATGGGACAACTTCATTTCGGAAATCGTTAGGGAATTCGGTTTTCCGATATACACAGTGACAGAAGAGTTTGCCAACAATACCAAATTTCAGCGACTGCCTCTCACCACGGACAACGTAGTGGTCGAGCCTTCACTAACAACAGATGGCGGCGACGTGTGAGTAGAGTTGTCAGTGCCAACAGACAAGCAACACTGCATGAAATAACAGCAGACATAAATTTGCGATGTACAACGAACGTATTCGTTAGGACACAACGGCGAAATCTGGCGTTAATGGGCTACGACAGCAGACGACCGATGCGGGTACCTATGCTAACAGCACGGCATAGCCTGCAGCGCCTCTCCTCGGCTCGTGACCATATCGCTTGGACCATATATGACTGGAGAACCGTGACCTACTCAGATGAGTCCCGGTATCGAGTGGTAAGAGCTGATGTTAGGGTTAGCATGTGGCGCAGATCCCACAAAGCCATGGACCTAATTTGCCAACAAGGAGCTCTGAAGCCTGTGGTGTCTCCAAGTAGTGTGACAAAGAGATTCGGGTGCAATTTTGATATCAAATTGAGATCAAATTAATTATGTAAATTAATTAATTGATCAAGTAATTACCTCCACACTGTGTTACATCATAGGTTCTCCCGTCCGGTTCGTGCCCCCCCCCCCCCTCAAGAAACTCCCAGCCACCTCCTTTGCCCCTCCCCTCTCCCTTCCCTCCCGTGACGTATTCCAAGATGACGACCCAGGGAAAAGTGGCAGGAATTTCGCTCAGTCTGTGTCAAGTTGTTGAACTGGGAGGACCACATGTTCCCCTTCTCTCCCCTTGAAATGGTGAATCCTCTCCCTGAAATAACACACTGTGGGTCCATCTCTAGACCCTAGATAGAATGCATGGTGCATCTTTGAACCCTATCCCAGATGTAGCATACGGTGGATCCCGCCTCTGAACAGGTCTCCAGATATAACAAGTAATGGATGCACCTTCGAACCTGATCTCAGACACAGCAGATTGTGGATCTACATATGAAGATCGCTCTGGATATAACATGTCGTGGATCCACCTACAAACCCCATTCTGGACGTGGAGTATTGTGGATCCACCTCCGAACATCGCTCTAGATACAACGCGTGGTGGATCCATACTCTAACAATAACTGGGGTCACTCTGGGTCATGGGAGCCATCTGTTACCTCAGTCACTGTCACCTGCTCCAGTGGCCAATGCGTGCATATTTTATGGGATCACAACATATAGTCGATGTCAACATGCAGATGGTATTTCTTTCGTGATATATCGGAAGAGAGAGATGCCATAAAATCTAATTGAGTTCTCTACCAGGTGACGTTAGTGAATTTTTTTATAGTTCGTAGTTTTATGCAGTTGTGTGTGTTACAAAAATATTGAGGAGAGAGAGAGAGAGAGAGAGACACTGTGCTGTCAACAAAGACTCAGGCACCATTAAATTGTACTGTTAATCGTAAGAATACGATAAAGGAGATTAGGTCATGTACAGGAGGGGTATTTATACTCAGTCATTCGATATCGATGAAATGTAGGTGTTACGCTTCTGAATTCCTCTGTACAGTCCATGTATACTCTGTATGGTTATGAATTCCCTTCTGTATAACAGTGTGCTGTTTTTCTCGCTGAGATAGCTCTCTACCTAGTCAGTGATGGACAGAGGACTAGAAAGTTTTATAACTAATGGAATTGTGCTGTCAGAGCATGATGGGATTTCGAGAGAATTTGCACGGATCTATAACATGGCAGGGGCATCTCTTACGAGTCGGAATCAGGTGGGTTAAAATACTATATATTGAAGATTGGAAGATTCGTGTGAATACAGCAGGTAAGCGATGCTGTGATGAAAGGGGAACTGAGAGGTGAGCTCCATATCGTTTCTTCTAAGTGTTGTGGATAAATATATTCCAAGCTCTCACGTATGCCACGTGAAGTGACTACAGTGAGAATATTAGAAGCTAATATGAAGGTTTCTACACAGAGACAATCAGCAGCAGAATTTTTGTCTTTTGTTTTCTCAATAAATAGGAGAGAATTCCTGGCAAATTCTGGACCTTTGCCTTCCGCAGGCAAGTGCTATACTTCAGGTCTTGGTCCGGCTCACAGTTTTAATCTGCCAGGAAGTTTCATATCAGCACACACTCCGCTGCACAGTGAAAATTTCATTCTGGAATAAGAGACAACACTCTTCCGTGTGCTTTAAATGCCTTTAAATAAATGGGCTGACGTATTAATAGGTAGACTAAATATACGTCTATGTGCTAAATTTGCAAGCCATTGTATGGTGTATGGCGGAGATTATCCTTAACTATTACTAGTCATTCCCTTTCCTATTCCACCCGCAAATACAGTACCTGTATGTACCCATATATATATCCCTATGAGAGCTAATTTCTTCCATCTTACGTTCGTGATCCTCACGCGAAACGTATGTTGGCGGCACTCAGCTTGAAATGTCAGTTCTCTGTAGTGTTCCTCGAAAAGACCATCGTCTTCATTCCCATTCGGGTTCTTGAATCGTCTGTCCTCTAATTTGACAGGAGCCAATACGAATGCTTCTATAGGGCTGTATTCAGGGGAAAACCTAGGACTGTAGACTCTTAAACATTTGGGATGTGGTGGCCAGTATACATGTATTTTGTTATTACTCACTATCTCAGCATTTTCGGGATATTTCGAAAACAAATCTCAGAACGTTTCGACTTGCAGGAGGGATGAGGGGAAGCATAAGTATATTGTTGAACATCTAGTATTTACTCCAGCGACATTTAAGAACCCAGTCCTTCTGAGACGGATAGGACACATTTTGCGAGAGTGGGATCATTAACAGCAGTCCGGCATGGCTAGCAGTGCGTTGTCGGCCAGGGGTGGTAAAGCTCTGACGTGTGGAGGTTCACAAGTGATCCAGTGACAGAGGCGTTGTGAGGGTGGAGAAGAGATTGAAACGTCCTACTGCCCCCACAGACCAACAGGTCCCGGCACAATTAGTTCGGGGACAGTTTACCTGAATTCTGATTTGCTTCCACCAGCATGACAAGACAACCGAGAGACAGAACACAATAAGCACTGAATGTCTTCATCTATTTAACGACGTTTACCATCTGTTTTGGTTTTGGAGGAAGTGACTACCTAGCCTATGGGAAACCTCCAGAGACATCACGTAAGTGTCTGTAGCAGTTACCTGGCGACTGTAGTCGGACTGCAGGAAAAAATTACTCCGTATGCAAAGGGACTCTCATGATTTAATTAATTAATTAGCCTATCAATTTGATATCAATGACATGCCGCTGGGAGGGTAGAAACGGGGGCGAGGGTACCACAGATATAGGGAAGTGGGAGAAGGGCAAGTGATGTGAGTGGGGGAGGGCCAACAGCACCCTCTGCTGGTGGTTTTGTGAACTAGGTCAGTTGTGGTGGTATTGTGAACTAGATCGGTTGGTCTCCAGACCTCAAGGTGAACACACAAAATTTTACATTCCCAATAAATTTGAATTTTCCAATTTTTTTTTTAAATTTCCCACCAAATTTTCAATTTCCCGCCATTTAAAACGGAGAGGGAGGGAAGGGGAACGTGTGGTCCTCCCAGTTCAGCAGCTTGACACAGACAGAGAGAATTTCCTGACATTTTTACCTGGGCTGCCATCTTGGATTATATCAAGGAAGACGAGGGGGCTGGGAGTTCCCTGAGGAGACCCACGTGCCAGCTGCGGAAAACCCGTGACGTGATCAGGGGTTGGGGTTATTAATTGATCAAGTAATTATTTTGTGTAATTAATCAGATATCAATTTGATATCACAATTGCACCAGAGCTCTCTTTGCCCCTATACTGTTCCATAATGGTTAGAGCTGTGTTTACATGGAATGGACTGGGTCTGCTGGTCAATTGAACGGATCAGTGATTAGAAAAGGTTATGTTCAGCTACTTGTAGACCATTTGCAGCCATTTGTGGACTTCATGTTGACAAACAACGATGGAATTATTATGGATGACAATGAGCCATGACGCTGGGCCACAAATGTTCGTGATTGATCTGAAGAACGTTGTGGAAAATTCAAGTGAATGATTTGGCCACCCAAATCTCCCAAAATGAATCCCACGGAACATTTATGGGCCATAATCGAGAAGCCAGTTCGTGCACAGAATCCTGCACTGGCAACACTTCCACAATTGTGGACGGCTATAGAGGCAGGCAACTCCCAATGATTTGCTGAGTCGATGCCACGCTGAGCTGCTCTACTACACCGAGCAAAAGGAGGTCCGACACCATAGTAGGTGATATTCCACGACTTCTGTCACCTCAGTGGACAAATGCGTTGTTCTCAATCGGACGGAGTAGCAAGTGGCGCGCCGTGGGTGTGGAATGGGTCGCACAGGAGGCTGCCAGCTCACGACATTCCTCGGTGGAGTGCGACGCAGCGCTGGGCGTGGGCGCGCCGGCACGTGACCACGGCGATGCTTAACGGCGCCGCCGCCACTACACGTCAGACACCGCTACCGGGGCGCGCGCGTGTCACCGGCAGTGCTCCTACACATGTTTCCTCGCGACCGCAAGCTGCTCAGGTGCGCCGCGCGTAGCTCGAAGGAACGATCGTGTCGTAACGACAGAGCACCCCAGCCCTCGGCTGGCGCGACGACCAGCGCTGCCTGCCCAGAGAGACAACACACTCGGTGACACACACAGCGTGGTGTCCTCTGGTGTTTCGTAAACGTTTCGTCGCGACCGACAAAGAGCACACTGAAGTGTCAATTTTTGTGGCATAACTTTTATTTTAACCACGCTCTAATTGCACTTATATTTTTAAGGGTACTGCTTGTCACTGTTCATCTACACTATTGGCCATTAAAATTGCTACACCACGAAGATGACGTGCTACAGACGCCAAATTGAACCGTCAGGAAGAAGACGCTGTCATATGGAAATGATTAGCTTTTCAGAGCACACAAGGTTGGCGCCGGTGGCGACACCTACAACGTGCTGACATGGGGAAAGTTTCCAACCGATTTCTCATACACAAACAGCAGCTGACCGTCGTTGCCAGGTCAAACGTTGTTCTGATGCCTCATGTAAGGAGGAGAAAAGCGTACCATCACGTATCCGACTTTGATAAAGGCCGGATTCTAGCCTATCGCGACTGCGGTTAATCGCATCGGGACATTGCTGCTCGAGTTGGTCGAGATCCAATGACTATTAGCAGAATATGGAATCGGTGGGTTCAGGAGGGTAATATGGAATGCCTTGCTGGATCCCAACGGCCTCGTATCACTAGCAGTCGAGATGACAGGCATCTTATCCGCATGGCTGTAACGGATCGTACAGCCACGTCTCGATCCCTGAGTCAAAAAATGCGGACGTTTGCAAGACAACTATCTGCACGAACAGTTCGACGACGTTTGCAGCAGCATGGACTATCAGCTCGGAGACCATTGCTGCGGTTACCCTTGACACTGCATCACAGACAGGAGCGCCTGCCATGGTTACTCAACGACGAACCTCAGTGCACGAATGGCAAAACGTCATTTCTTCGGATGAATCCAGGTTCTGTTTACAGCATGATGATGGTCGCATCCGTGTTTGGCGACATGGCGGTTCAAAAATGGCTCTGAGAACTATGGGACTTAACATCTTAGGTCATAAGTCCCCTAGAACTTAGAACTACTTAAACCTAACTAACCTAAGGACATCACACACATCCATGCCCGACATGGCGGTGAACGCACATTGGAAGCGTGTTTCGTCATCGTCATACTGGCGTATCACCCGGCGTGATGGTATGGGGTGCCATTGGTTATACGTCTCGATCACCTCTTGTTCGCACTGACGGCACTTTGAACAGTGGACATTACATTTAGGATGTGTTACGACCCGTGGCTCTACCCTTCATTCGATCCCTCCAGAACCCTACATTTCAGCAGGATAATGCACCACCGCATGTTGCAAGTCCTGTACGCGCCATTCTGGATACAGAAAATGTTCGACTGCTGCCCTGGCCAGCACCTTCTCCAGATCTCTCATCAATTGAAAACGTCTGGTCTATGGTGGCCGAGCAACTGGCTCGTCACAATACGCCAGTCACTACTCTTGATGAACTCTGGTATCGTGTTGAAGCTCCATGGGCAGCTGTACCTGTACACGCCATCCAAGCTCTGTTTGACTCAATGCCCAGGCGTATCGAGGCCGTTATTACGGCCGGACGAGGTTGTTCTGCGTACTGGTTTCTCAGTATCTATACACCAAACTTGCGTGAAAATGCAATCGCATGTCAGTTCTGGTATAATATATTTGTCCAAAGAATGCCCGTTTATCATCTGCATATCTTCTTGGTGTAGCAATTTTAATCGCCAGTAGTGTACTTCTACATGGATACTCTGCAAATCACATTCAGGTGCCTGGCAGAGGGTTCATCGAACCACCTTCACAATTCTCCATTATTTTAATCTCGTGTAGCAGGCGGAAAGAATGAACACCTATATCTTTCCGTACGAACTCTGATTTCCCTTATTTTATCGTGGTGATCGTTCCTCCCTGTGTAGTCTCTATTCTCTGACAGCCAAACATCTCATTCCGGTACTAACGAAGCAGCCTTTCCCTGTGTCGAAAAACAATGCAGTAAAACATTTCGAGTAGATCACACCTTTAAGTCGAACCCTCTCTAGACAATGACAGTTTTAAGGAACGCAAATAAACTTGCATAAGACCAACGCATCTCTATCTCCTTTAAGACGACCACCCCTTTTCCCAACCAACGACCACTCTTTAACTAACGATGTCCTCCTTTTACGACAAACACAAACTATCTTAGAAGGGGGAACTGCAATACTATATCACTGTAAGGTTTCTCGTCGACAATGTGATGCAACAATCTCTAAAATTTCATTATCATTTATACTTCTAATAACAAACGGCTATGATTTTTCCTATGTAGTGAAGAATCATAGCTGCTTAAAATAAAAGAAAACTTTTTATTCTTTCACTAGAACAGCGAATTTTTATTATTGGAGAGAGTGACAAAGTAAAATCTCAGCGTCAGCTAGCGAGTGAGTTTAATTTTGAAAAAAAAAAAAAAAACAAATACAGAATACAACTGGAAATCGCAGAAGCTATGCTAAGCATTGGGAAGAAAACGCCACCAAAAATTCAAAGAAAAGGCGGTGGCAACCAATTGAGGACGTTAATAATTCTTTTCTAGAGTGTTTAATAGAACACTTACCAAAAGATTGCCTATTAGTTGTCCAATGCTACAAGAAAATTATCTTAAATTTACTTCTGATCTTCGCGTTCTTAATTTCAATGCAAGCAACGGTTGGCTGGACCGATTTCGTGTTCGACACGGTATTGTTTTCCTAGCAGGCTGTGGAGAAAGTGCAGAAGTTAATCAAGATCTTCTACCCGCCTGGAAGTCCAAACTTAGTGTAATTACAAGCGGCTATTGCGATAGTTACACTTACAACATGGATGAAACTGGTCTATTTTCTAAATCCATTCCAGATAAAACACTACTCCTGAAATGTTATCAGTGCAAAGTCGGCAAAGTGGGTAAACAAAGATTAACGATCAGTCTGTGTGCTAACCTTTGCGGTGAAAAAGAAGATCCACTAGTGAAGCATACAAAAGAAAAAAAATCGCCCACGGTGCTTCAGAAACAGTGGCTTTTTATTGCTTAGTGTGTCTTAGCAGGCAAATAAAAATGCGTGGATGACGTGTGAAATTTTTCGTCCTGGGCTGAAAAACTTAAATTCAAAAAAGAGCATTCAAAACGTAAGATCCTAATTTTGCTAGACAATGTACCATGTCATTGCAGCGAAAAGTTATCAAATGTGGAAGTAATTTTCTTTCTGTCGACACAACATGGTGTGTTCAGCCTCTTGACGAAGGAGTGATGCGGCCTTTTAAATTAAATTACCGAAAGAAGCTTCTGCGATCCCTAATTACCAAAATGGATCTAGCTAGGTCTCTGACCGCAGGTGATGCTGTCAGCCTGAGTGAAAGTGTGTGGAATGAAGTAACAAGAGAAACAATTAGAAAATGCTTCATTAACTCAGATTTTCTGTCTTTAGAAAATGTGGGCGCTGGAGAAGAAGAAGGTGGCGATGAATCAGTAAACATCCCCAGGCACCTGTGTGACGCTGCCACTACTGATTAGGACATTTCTACAGCGAACGAAGAAATTGAATGCTCAGTATTTGTGATAATTGAGAAGATGTCGTTGCGGAAATGAAACCAGACCCTTCGTGTAGTTATAAGCACAACAATGACAATGAAGATGACGCAATTCCTGTAGCGGCAATCCCATCAGGCGATGCCTTGCATAGTATTGGCAGTAAAAGTCCCTTACTTCTAAGCTTTCCAACCAGAAACTGACTGACTTGCTGTCTGAGTTGGAAAAGTAATATGAGAATGTGTTTGTAGATAAACGTATGAAAAAGAGCGTGCAGATGCCAATTTCCGCGTGTTTTACTACGTACACGATTAGGTAGGTAGTATATTATTTTTCTAACTATTAATACATTATAAGAGCTTGTCTTTCATTGTAGCAGTTGTTCTCAATAACTGTGTTTAAATGTTTATGTTAAGCATCACATTTTACCTTGATCACCCTTTAAGAAGACCACTCCTCCCGGTGACCACGGACAGAGGTAAAGTACGCAAAGAGATATGACCTAATGGCTAAGAGGTTAGACGCTGAAGTGACAAAGTCAGGCTGGTATTTTAGTGGAAAAGCGTGTGCTTGGAGAACGAAACGTCGCGCGATCGAATCCCTGTCGGATTGTGGAGTATTTCAGTCTGCCTTTTAATCTAGCCTTCATCTACCAACCACGTGAAGATTCACCAGGAGCAGCACGTGGTTCAGATTCTACGTTAACCCTTTGACTACCAGTTCTATTTCAAAAATATTAATGTAATAAATGAAAAGCACCAGTTTGCTTTTGTTCTACAATATTACTTGTATTGCTAACCGGTTTGCGGCTTACAAGGCCATCTTCAGACATTTACTGAGTATTATCACCAAAGAAGTTAAATGTTAGCAGAAAACATTAATGTATGTTATTTTAATTCACGACATTTCAATTTTTTAAATTAATGTCTTAGTCAGAAGTAATAATATGAAAAGAATGCTTCCCGCCTTTTCGTATTCCTGGGGCATTGTGGGGTGGGGGCTAGAACACGCACGACCATTCATGAGTACTGCTAGTGTTTCAGAAGCCGACTGCGCAAAAACCACAAGACATACTGAAAACAGGCACACATCAGTGGACAGAGTATTTCTCCAAGTTTGTAACTCACACTACAGACGCTTAGTGTGGGCTTCGTTTGTGATGTGGCAAGCCCGCATCTCGTGGTCGTGCGGTAGCGTTCTCGCTTCCCTCACCCGGGTTCTCGGGTTCGATTCCCGGCGGGGTCAGGGATTTTCTCTGCCTCGTGATGGCTGGGTGTTGTGTGATGTCCTTAGGTTAGTTAGGTTTAAGTAGTTCTAAGTTCTAGGGGACTGATGACCATAGATGTTAAGTTCCATAGTGCTCAGAGCCATTTGAACCATTTTGATGTAGAAATCGTCAATTCGTGGATGCAAGCATGAATCTGAAATTGCGTTGCCTAACTGCGGGTGCGAACTAATTCGATGTAACAATACGGTGACGATGGTTGCAAACTGCAGTTTGTAAACTGCAGGTGCCCTTTCCTCGGTAGGACTACTGGCGTGGGTTAGGGATACTCAAGTTGCCGATGAGGTGTCCAGTTGAAAGACTTGCACCAAGCGTTAAGCCACACAGAATTGTTGTTATTATTTCGAGGAGTTCAATTCAAATCCCCGTCCGACCATCCAGATTGCGATATCTATATAGATTCCCTTAGGCGCGTAAGGCCAATATCACAGTGGTTTCTAATCAGTTCATTGTTCGTCTTTAATAGCATTGTCTTCCGTATAAAGTTAAACCCCACTCTCCCAGAACCCAAAATAAGGACTATCCCCAGTACACATTTGCGTTTTTGAAGCTCGAGTGAAGAGCTTTTGGTTATCTTTCCATTGCTTCTTCTTTTTTCTGTCGTGACGGTGACATAGTGTCTCCACCTTATCTATTTGTATTCCACGGCAAAAGTGCAGGATGTTGCAAACCTTTAGTGTCAAAATTATACACAGGATAGAATATCCTAAACATCATACTCTGAGATAAGGAACCAATGAGTCATGTGTTTGTAAATCGATTAAGTTTCTTAAAAGATGATTGCTGCTGCGTCGATGTTGGTGACACTTGGAGTCACACCGAAGTTATTCTGCGCTCCTGGCATAACTGCCATTGTTGCCTTTCCCCTTCCCCTATAAAAATACCTTTCTGCTATTTATTTCTAAACCCAATAATAGAATTTTACACTGCTGAAAGTAGGTTTAGTAAAAATGAAGCATTACTGAAAAATATTGCTTAAACAAATTATAGTGATGAAAAATTTTGCACACGATAAGGTAAATGTATATTTGTAGTAAACATTATATAAAGCTTCTAGAAACAAAATAAAAATAAATAAAATCTGTTAAAAATGGTTCATTACTGACAAATATTGCTTAAAAAACTCTACAATAAAACTGAATGTGTCATTGCAGTAAATAAAATACAAATTACTCGATTATAAAGTTTCTAGAAACAGAATGCAAACAAGCAAAATCTGTATCTTATTATTCATGGCAGCTACTGCACATATTTTGTTTTAGGGTGATTTATAATAAATAACAGATTTAAATTAAGTAGAAATAAAAGAGAAAGGGCTATAATTGAGAGCTGAGAAAATATCCTGTTCCAGAAACTGTGTTTTCATTACAATTTTACTTTGCATTTTCTTGCTTCGACCGAAGCAAATTCATTAATTATGTCATTGAAGACGAGTTTAGCAGCTGTGTGGTGTGTTATCGACGAAACAGCTAAATCTGACAGTTCGCTTTCACCCATATTCGACTTATGTAGTTATCATCTGTAACTCACTGAAACTGCATTCACAAGAATATGCAGTCTCAAAATATCCTCCCGCCACAGTCAGATCCTCAGTCGGCAGAAATCAGCAAAAATCAAGATCCTTCCGTCTCTTGCTTCGGAGGCCGCTCGCCGACCTTTTGAAATATTTCAGTACCGTAGCGAAACAGCAGCAAGAACTCCATTGTTGAACATGAGCGGACTGTGTAGATGACAGCCGCATGAATCAACAGCGCACCGTCGCCACATAAATCTTGTTAGCGGGAGACATCTGTTGACTACTTGTCGTTTCTTTACGATACTCCTTGGGCAAACTGACATCGTAGAAGTGACAATGTGACAACATCGCGCGTTTACAGTCGTTGGTCGAGGGAAGTGCTTCGCCTAATGCGCAGAAGATAATAAACAGCGTGAGGAGAAAGGAAACTCACGTACGTCTCTCGGTTAATTTTTCAAGCGTCTTTCTTATTTGCTTTTTTTGATAGTTCTTGCGTGCTCTCTGGGAGAGTGGCTGTATCGGAACGACCGTGCTGACACTTCCTACAAAAGCAATACAACATCGTCTGTGACGTTCACATAGCGGAGTTCACCTCTGTTTACAGCTCCTGACTGGAAGATGGAGCATAGCTTGTTCCAACAATTTGCAAACAAGCCTTTAACGTACGTTTGAGCAAGGTGTACTGCCCGGAAAGCCAGACGAAAGGAAAGACGAAAATATACCAACAAACGTCATCCTAATCGTACGAAACTTATCGCCGTGGGTAGAAACGGTGGGTCAAGGCGATTTAAACCTCGAAGAAATGGAACTGTAGAAATTGAAGAGATTGTTTCGCACCTGTGGAAAGAAAGATATTAATTAATAAGCAATCCTCAACTTGCCTGCACTGTGTCAAAGTAACGTTGTCCGTGTTCAGAGATTTCGAGGTCAGTACGCCACGCAACTTTATGCTTCCGCACACCATAACACCAGGACCACCAAAACGACTATGTTCGACAAAGTTCCTGAGTACATTCCGTGTTCCACCACTTGTCATACGAAGGAATGTCTAACATTGACGAAAATGATCTTTTTGGTGGTCCAGGTTTTATGCTGTGTGGAGGCATAATACTGCATGGGCATAGTGACCTCTGAACCTTTCAACAAGGTACCGATGAGCGTTCATCGGTCATCGTTATTGTGACACTGTATTCCTGTCCCATGTGCGCCTTTTCAGGGGTGCATTCGGCCCTAGCTAAATTTTTACGCATGACTATGCTCGACCGCTTCAAACAGCGCAGGTGGAAAACCTCTTGGACCGGTAATATATTCGGCTAATATACTGGTGTGCCTGTGTCAACAGCTATCCCACCGAGCGTGTGTGGGATGCATGGAACATACGTACTGCAGCACGGCCATGTCCACCAATGAGCATGCAGCGGTTGTTAACGGCGCTGGTGGAGGATGGAAGGCAGTAGCACAAGAATTCCTTACCAAACTTGCGGGCAGCGTGGGAACACCTTGCAAAGCGTGCATTTCCGTCCGTGCCGTGGAGATCCGCACCCTAGCACGAACAATACCCCGCCTTTTGCATTCTTCAGGGGACCAGCTTAAATCGCGATCACGCCAGAGTAATTATTGCCTTTGAATAAAAGTGTAATTTCAGTTCGTCTCATTGCGTATTTCTTTCATATATCTTCTCTACTATACTGTAACTGCTCTTATTCTATGTCAGGCTCAAGTTTAATAGAGCTATGTTACTTGCCAGAGACATCATGCGGAAGTTACTTTTATCCTAACACACCATGCGAAAGTTACTCTTATCGTTACACCAGTGTGTGCATTTGCGCCACCTTAAGGTTTTTGTTATTGTTGTGAGGTGAGAGCATGTCTTTCTCTATTTTTAGGTTGTTATGTCAGCTGTTAAGTCATTTGGAAACAATCGAGTGCGAACTTCCTGGTTCGTTTTGTCTGTGAAATGCGTTCTGATAACTCTATGCTCTACACTGTTCATAAAATTAAACCACAGTTGATTACGAGTCCACGCTTGCACAACCCAAACCAAATTCCACTCCAACCGAAATTTTGCGCCACAGCATATATCCACGTTTCCTCTGTGTTTCGATTTTGTGTACCGATGTTGCATTTCCTTCGTCAAATTTTTAAGCATTTCCTTATAACAGCTGATACTAGTTTGTTTCTTAATTTCGGTCAAACTGTACAGAATACAGTGCGAACAAACGCTTTTCACAGCTAAATCGAATGTCCTGCAGTCCTCGATATGCTGAAGCACGTCCCCAATCTCACGAAAAGCGGCATACCGTTTATCATCAGACACGTTACGCAAAACGGGGAAGTGTTTTGGAATCTCAGCCGATTTTGGTCGACCTTCACGAAATTCAGCAATTTCGAAAGGACAATCGCAAAGAAATCATGCAAACAAATTGTAAATAGACTCTTTGATGGTGACTGATTATAAGAAGTTGAACGAAGCGTGTCGAGCTGTTGCTACTGAGTTAGACCTTTACGAAAATTATAAAGTAGTGGTCAATAAAAATCTTTGCGCAAAATTTCATTCTCTTGCAACACTTTTTCTTTAAACGCCGACTGTAAACAAACTACTCGCAAAACTACTGAGATACCATTATTTTAATAATGAAGTTGTGCGTTCTGGCACTGTAGGGGCAAATGGGACCCAATCAGTCGCAACATTGATATTATATAGGTCATATAGGTATAAATTATATAGGTTTCAAAAATCTCAGACAAAAGGATCCATAGCCATTAAAATTGCTACATCACGAAGATGACGTGCTACAGACGCGAAATTTAACCTACAGGAAGAGGATGCTGTGATATGTAAATGATTAGCTTTTCAGAGCAGATCACAAGGATGACGCCGGTGGCGACACCTAGAACGAGCTAACATGAGGAAAGTTTCCAACCGATTTCTCATAAACAAACAGCCGTTGACCGGTGTTGCCTGGCGAAACGTTGTGATGCCTCGTGTAAGGAAGAGAAATGTGTTCCATCACGTTTCCGACTTTGATAAAGGTCAGATTGTAGCATATTGCAATAGTGGTTTATCGTATCGCGACATTGCTGCTCGCGTTGGTCGAGATCCAATATGCCACGCATACCTGTTAGCAGAATATGGAATCGGTGGGTTCAGGAGGGTAATACGGAACGCCGTACTGGATCCCAATGGCCTCCTATCACTAGCAGTCGAGATGACAGGCATCTTACCCTCATGGCTGTAACGGATAGTGGTTCAAATGGCTCTGAGCACTATGGGACTTAACATCTGAGGTCATCAGTCCCCTAGAACTTAAAACTACTTAAAACTAACTAACCTAAGGACATCACACACATCCATGCCCGAGGCAGGACTCGAACGCGCGACCTAGCGGTCGGGCGGTTCCGGACTATTGTAACGGATCGTGCAGCCACATCTCGAACTCTAAGTCAACAGATGGGGACGTTAGCAAGACAACAACCATCTGCACGAACAGTTCGACGACGTTTGCAGCAGCATGGACTATCAGCTCGGAGACCATGGCTGCGGTTACCCTTGACGCTGCATCACAGACAGGAGCGCCTGCGATGGTGTACTCATCGATGAACCTAGGTGCATGAATGGCAAAACGTTATTTTTTCGGATGAATCCAGGTTCTGTTTACAGCATCATGATGGTCGCGACATCGCGGTGAACGCAAATTAGAAGAGTGTGTTCGTCATCTACATACTGGCGTATCACTTGGCGTGATGTGGGGAGGGGGGGGGGTGCCATTGGTTACAAGTCTCGGTCACCTCTTGCACTTTGAACAGTGGACGTTACATTTCAGATGTGTTATGACCCGAGGCTCTACCCTTCATTCGATCCCTGCGAAACCCTACATTTCAGCAGGATAACGCACAACCGCATGTTGCAGGTCCTGTAGGGCCTTTCTGGATACAGAAAATGTTCGACTGCTGCCCTGGCCAGCGCATCCTCCAGATCTCTCACCAACTAAAAACATCTGGAATTTCTTCCAGTCCATATGTGGCGTATCTTATCGGCGTTATGTCGACGACATTCTGGTTGTGTTTAATGGCGATCAATCAGAAATTTCGGGTTTGGTTGATGAATTTAATGCCCTTCACCCAAAGATGATTTTCACACATGAGGATATGAATACTGACGGAGTCCTCAATTACCTAGATCTGCGGCTACAGCTACGTGATAACAAAGTATCCATAGATATTTTTAGGAAACCCACGACCAAAGATGCTATTATTCATGTTTCTTCCTACCATTCTCGTCAGCATAAGATTAGTTTTTTTAGAGCTATGATCACGCGTCTATGCGAATTACCATTGTCTGAAGACGCAGTTAATAGAGAGCTTGACAATCTAAAGTATATCGCCCGTAATAATGGCTACAGTGTTGCGCTCGTTGATAACATATACCAAGAGAAAACAACGATGCCCCTTCGGAGTTCACCCAATGCACCCGAGCACAATTACATTTCTTTGCCATTTATGGGCAATTTTAGTTATGAGCTGTGCAAAACGTTTCCGGGGAGTAGGATCTCGTATAGTATTTTCCGCGGCTACCAATCTCCAGTTTATGTACATATATAATGAATCACCTAAAAAGAACAACCTCTTGGCATCCGGGGTGTATCTGCTGGAGTGTCGCGATTGTAATGCAGGATATGTTGGACAAACAGGCAGAACCTTCAAAATTAGATTGCAAGAACATGTTCTTAATAGATGGGGACAGGTAAAACAGAGCTCTGCCTTTGCCCAACACCTTAAAGCCAGTGGCCACAGTCCTCAGCAAGAACAAAATCTTAAGAGTTTGCATTTTGCGCAAAAGGGTAAGAAGTTAAACATTTTGGAAGAAATTGAAATATATAGGCATATGGAAGACAAAGATTTGTCTCTTCTTAACGGCCAAATATTTGGCGCCAATCAGGCCTTTTTAGAAGTTATGTAATCGGTGTTATTAATGTAATCCTGGAGCCCCTGTAGTTCTACCGAAATATGAGCCCTGTTCCTCTCTGGTCTTATGTCGTATTCTTAGAAAATCCATTATGGTTTTTTTTTTTTTTACTCAAATAGGATACTTGCGAGTTTGTCGCTTTAAATGCTGACGCATTTTGCAGATTTCAATGTAGCTATAAAAATGGGGGTGGGGGTTACCCACATAACGTCCATCTTCCACGTTGGTGTATATTTTTTAAGCCTAATAATTTTACTTGTATTTTATAAAAAAAGTTTTCTTGCTAGACGTTCTAGCTCCGAATGACGCAGTATTGGGTGTTATATGGGCGGCCTCTTTATTTGAAATTGCGGTCCTGTGTTTTTAATGTTCTCGTTCTAGTGGTATATGATACGAAAAATCAGTATATGTACTGCATTTGTGTGTTGTATTATACACCTTGTTTTCTCATTTTAAATTTACCGCCTTCATTAATATTTTACTTCGTCAACATTTTAGGATAAGTTAAGCACAGGTGTTGCCCCTAGTAATTCCATCTTATCAATGCTTTATGTGCATTACATTTATAAAGTTTTAGTGGATATGTATATCCAGTTTACGATCTCTCATTTTCAATCACTGCTACGTCGCAGCGCCACCTCTTGAGGTGATTCTGTATTAGAGGCTTCAGTACTGGCACTCGACACTGGGGCGCATTATACTTACTACCTGAGCCCCCATCTTACTGTAACTCGCTCCTGTGAACGGAAACGCGTTATGCAGATCTTGGTGCCTCTGGCGCCCATCTAGAAAAGGTAATTATTTTACTATTTTATATTTCTAGGTTTTAGGGAGTTTAACGAAGGCAATGTTGGCCGGATATATTCGACGATGCCCTTTGGCTACACTGACTAAATGATTCTTAAGCCGGCCGCAGTGGTCTCGCGGTTCTAGGCGCGCAGTCCGGAACCGTGCGACTGCTACGGTCGCAGGTTCGAATCCTGCCTCGGGCATGGATGTGTGTGATGTCCTTAGGTTAGTTAGGTTTAAGTAGTTCTAAGTTCTAGGGGACTAATGACCACAGCAGTTGAGTCCCATAGTGCTCAGAGCCATTTTTTTGATTCTTAAGAAATACCAAATTAAGATATTTACTCTTTCAATAGTTGATCTGTTTATATTTTCAATAGGTGATCTTTTTGCACATGCTTATAGGTTATCAAAGTATGCACAATCGATCGCGATTGTTAAATAGATGTATTTGTTCTCTTTTTTTTATTTAGATAACCTGAACATGCCTAAATAAGGCGAAACACATCGTTGAAATATAAAAAAACTAAATTTGCAACCAAGACTGTTTTTAACCAATACTGAAAACATCTGGTCAATGGTGGCCGAGCAACTGGCTCATCACAATACGCCAGTCACTGCTCGTGATGAACTATGGTATCGAATTGAAGCTGCATGGGCAGCTGTACCTGTACACGCCATCCAAGCTCAGTTCGACTCCATGCCCAGACGTATGAAGGCCGTTATTACGGCCAGAGGTTGCTGTTCTGGGTACTGATTTCTCAGGATCTATGCACCCAAATTGCGTGAAAATGTAATTACATGTCAGTTCTAGTATAATATATTTGTCCAATGAATACCCGTTTATCATCTACATTTCTTCCTGGTGTATTTTAATGGACAGTAGCGTATAAGGCGACCCTAGGGATAGCGGTTATCGCTGAAACAACCGGGTCTTTTCGTCTCCAGTTTAATCTGACTTAAAATCGCTCAGAATATCGGTTTCTGAAATAACCGATTTTCGGTTTTTTATTTCCATTACTTCGAAAAAATACTGAAAAATTATTAACGTAGGTGAAGCGGAGTGGGATAGCACTATCGATATAGGGTTGAGACTGCAGCAGAAATCGGTCTCCAGCAAGGATCGTGAAGGTGGAAGAGACGGGGACGGCGAAAGTGAGAGCAAAAGGTCTCAGGTTGATGACCTCCATCATCACTTTTGGGTGACACCAATTTTCCACTCTGAAGCAACCACGAGTTTAAGGATTCAGTTATCATCTCTAATTTATTGCACGTCAATAAAGGCATAGGTATGCCAATCAAACTTATCTTCTCTTCCAAAGAACATTGTGGATTTTTTCTCGTTATGTGATATTGCAAGTTTGTTGTGCCCCTCCCGTTTTTACTCTTTTAAAACAAATACCGATATCTGCTTCTACCGCTCGGTTTTTCCCATCCCTAGGCGATCCTCTCATTGCGTCTGCAGACTCTCACTGGTGGACACTGCGATATTCGTTGTAGATAATACGTTACATCCGAGCCAACGAATGTGAGCAACACAATAGAAATCTAGGAGGGCGAGGGGAGCGATCGATCGGTGAATGCGCTTGGGGTCCCCCGACGAGCCAGCTAGCAGAAGCGTCCCTGCGCCGTAGCGGCCGTGTGCTGGCGGCGTCGGCGGCCGCGCTGTGATTGGAATACCTGCGGGCCGGTGCCGCCTGTGACGTGCCACTCACCTGAGGGAGGCGCGCCCAGCTTCTGCCTGACCTCCAGCGAGGCCACACGGCGCGAGTAGGCAGTCAAACTGCACCCGTCTTGCGTCACCACGGCCGCCGAGTCTCTTTAGAAGCTCAATAAGGCGCCGCGTGGGAGCTTGTGCTCGGCTCGTCTTCGGGAAGAGGGCAATTGTAGACTCCTTCCAGAGGCACGACCGACCACTCGATATTTGTCGACCATCATACGACCACCTATGTAATTATGATACCTATTGACTGCTACCTTGAATTTCCACCGTCGGAGGGTGGACGTCAAGTCCCACCGCCACACCTGCAACGTGCCCTCCAATGATGTCATTGGAATGACATCATTGTAGGACAGAACAAATGTACACTTACACCAAAACAGTAAGACCGAGGTCCGCCGGTGACCCTGTACCTCAAGCTACCACAAATAAAAACGACCGTAATTACCTGCTAGTGTAATTAACGGCCCCTCAATACCAGCCGTGGTCTCGCGGTCGCGTTCTCGCTTCCTGAGCATGGGGTAACGGGTTCGATTCCCGGCGGGGTCAGGGATTTTCACCTGCCTCGAGTTGACTGGGTGTTTGTGTTGTCGTTATCATTTCATCATCATTCATGAAAATGGGGAGACTGGACTGAGCAAAAGTTCGAATTCCTACGGGCGCTGGTAACTGCGCAGTTGAACGCCCCACAAACCAAAGATCATCATCAATCTCAACCCTTCCAACACCCAGGCTATAATTATGATATGAACAGCTACAGATGGGAAAAGTTCTTTTCAAGGAACTCTTCACTGTAAGATAGGTCTCCTTAGATGAGCTAGTTCGTTGAACTAGTTCAGATGAGTTACATACTCATTTTTAATGTTAAAGTAATATGAGCACTTAAGAAAATCCTTAAACTAATAAATTGGAATACAAAATTTTATAGTTTTATTTTCTGAAAAAAGTGAATGACTATTGGGAACAAAACAGAGTGTATATTTCTACCACCTTTTCTCGTGCTTTTCTTGTCAGACTGGGATGAGCGTTTTAAATTTTAACCCAGGACTTTCTTTACTTGGGAACCTGAGTAGTGGAGAGCACTGGAAATTAATCTCATGGTCACCAAAAGTGTTTGTCTGCTTCTTATTTCTTTTTTTATCTGTAAAGTTTCGAAAAAGGAAAAATTCGTTCTTATGTAATAGTTCGTAAAAATTAATGCTTAAGGCGCGAAAGAGATATTCAGATGAAGATACTGTAGACTGAAATGAACTAAGTGAGCTAGCGGAACGATTTTGGTCTCGCGATCCTATGCGGTTCGCATAGTGAACTAACGGAAGGGTTACGGTCTTCCAATCGGACGCAGTTCGCACAATTCACCGTTAGGATTTCACAGCTGCCGACGCTTAGGTCCTGGGAGTGGGGTGTACACAGTATCAATAAACGGGAAATTTGTTCAAAACTGGTTCAAATGGCTCTGAGCACTATGGGACTTAACATCTGAGATCATCAGTCCCCTAGAAATTAGGACCACTTAAACCTAACAAACGTACGGACATCACACACATCCGTGCCCGAGGCAGGATTCGAACCTGCGGCCGTACCAGTCACGCGGTTCCGGACTGAAGCGCCTAGAACTGCTCGGCCACCGCGGCCGGCGGATATTGGTTCGGCGCCTTCCAACTTCCAATAGGTACGGGAAGAGAGGAGTAGTACAACTATATTTCACTAAAAGAAAGATCGCCGCAGAAAGCCCACAATAGACTAAAACTACTAACTGGCCGAACTTGGAGATTACACCCCTCCAGTATTCTCGACACCTATAAAACCCTGATTCGACTCATCCTTTGCTATGAAAATGTTTCACGGATCTCCACCCCACCCAAATCTGTAAGTTCCCCCAAATCTTGAATGCCACGCATTCCGTCTCACTTTCCGAGTCCGTATACCTTTGCTCACATGGATCCTCTGCTAAAATTCCCACCCCGCCTCACCCACAACGAACACCTCCGCATCTCCCATACTAGCCACAAATTGGATTCTAATAACTCATTGTCTCCCCTCTGATCACCATACCTGATACGCTGCCGCGCCTTCACAAACACGCCCTACATCTATACATGCTCCACAGCCTATCTCAACGCAACTTCAACCAACACCCTCTTCCAGACAAAGAGATCCGCGCCGATATGTATCCCTTTGTCTTACACTACTACTCCTCCAACACAACACACTACTCCTCATCCTCTGTCTTTCCCACTGTCTCCGTTCCCACTACCCACCTCACCTCCCACCTATCATCTCCGTCGTTTCTCAACTTAACAGCTCCTATCTCTTTGTCCACGATCCTTCCAACAATACTTCTCACCCAGTGCAGGACCTTCAGATTTTAAGTGATAGGGCAGCGCCTCGGTGTTTTTCATCGGAAAAATTTCACCTTTCTCCGATGTGTTTTTAAAATGTATTTTCTTCTTATTTAGCTGTCAGTCTTTGGTTTTTAATTTAAAATAGATATACAGCCCCAAATTTTTTTCTCATTCTGTATATTTCTTAATTCACTTCGCTGAAGACCGTAATATCGTACCCCTGACAGCCCCCTCCCCCTCTCTGCCCACATGGGATGAATGGAAAGAAATAACAATAAAAGTTAAAAAGCACAATCCTCATCACTTCACCAGGATTTTTATTCAAGATCACGGTCGATGTTTCCGCTATCTAGCAAGATGTCATTGCACATTAAACTCTGGAATTATACAAGGCGGCCAGAAACAGTCTCAAGCTTGTATGGGTGGTGCGGGGGAGGTTGTGCTCCGTTTTAGAGTTATTTAGCACTGAAATTAGCCAACCAGGTCGCTGAGCGCCCGAATTCAATCACTTGGACTTTCTGAAATGCGATAATGCACAGACAACTGTGTGTCTGTGAGTTACCACTTCTTCAAATGCTCATTACCAGTTAAAAAGTGATTTTTTCGCAAGTGATAAATTTAGGCTAGGTGAGCAAAAGCTACTTTTGCTGTCTAATGAAATCAAATAAAGAACAAGTTTGGAGACACTGTCTTTGGCAGGCTGCTTGAATTTTCGGATGCGACGACCTAAATGGCTAACTTCAGTGCTAAATAACTCAAAAAATGCGCAACGTATTGAATTTTTTTCCTAACTTTTTTTCTCAGCTCAACCTACCCTACAATGAACTTACAGGCTTTTCACATTATTTCTGACCATCCTGTATATGGGAGCATCAGACGGATGAAGTACTTGAACCAACAAGCCAGCCGCGGTGGCGGAGCGGTTCTAGGCGCTCAGTCCTGAACCGCGCTACTGCTAAGGACGCAGGTTCGAATCCTGCCTCGGGCATGGATGTGTGTAATGTACTTAGGTAATTTTCAGTCATCAAGTGTGTAGAAAGCATCAGACTTCTTAAGTTTCGTTTATAACCAGCTAGAGGACTCTGGAATACGTCACTTAACATTGTAACTTCGTATCAGATTACAACCTTGTGCAGATTTTCACTGACTGTGTTCTGACCGACTGAACTATCCAGGCACGACTCACAAGCCGTCTTCCAAGCTTCGTTACTTGTCTTAGGATAACTCAGTAGGTTGGAGCATAGCACGCGAAATGTAACGTCTCGAATTTGAGTTCCGATAAGGCACAGAGTTTTAATCTAAAATTAGTCCCTCTCTCAGACGATTAATATGACTGCATTAATTACACGGTTTGTTAAAGAAAAGACAGAGAGCATCTTTGATATTTCTGGGTATTTTTTATATTTAAACTTGCCTGAAATAAAACAAATCCGCTTTTAATTTTTGAGAATTCTTTACACATTTCGCCTTGAAGATGTATAACAAATGTATCTGGAAATTCTTTATTCTCATTGTTCAGAGATAACGAACGAAGAGCATTTTTGAAATGATCAGAAGGTAACACGTGAAAATCAAACAAAATATTTATTTTTAAATAACAGATTGCCTGAATGTAAATATTTTTACAGAAATTTAGGATAACACTGGGTAACCGACTTCCTTTTCAACCCCCCTGTTAATTTTTTCGTTTTGTAACTTTACTTATTAAATAATGTTTGACCAGGGACTACTAAATGGATCAACAGGCTGTTTCAGCCCGCACTCTCATTAAATATCTTTATAGTGACGTAGACTACCAATTGTTCCCATTGTGTTCCAAAAATAAGTAAAGCTTTTATGGCCACTTATCTTAAAAGAAATGTCGTACATTACGTCCATCAACTGCAGATGTTGTTTATGCGTTACGAAAAGCGTAAAGAAAAGATATTTTCTATTGCGACAATCAAGTGTATCACTCTTTTTGTAAGACGCATATTCGTTTAGATAGCATAGACATCGAGATCAATGCGTCGAACCTGTTTCAGCACCCCTTCGATCGTTACCGAGACCGCTTTTATGGGAGACCCAAATGGGACAAGATGCTGTAAAGGATGTAATAAAGTTGCTCTTAAAAATATTAAAAGCCTTTCTCTCATAACGAAATTTATTCTTAACGATGAAGAAAACTGCACTGTCGGAGGTCAGAAACGGGATTTCTAAACGAGGCAGTAGGTACACAGGTCTAGGCGGAAATGGTTTTTCAAAAACAAAACTGTTGGGTGAGCGTTCTTTTTTTTAATTTACTTGACTTGTTCCATGAAAAGATCCTGGCTGAAGATCGTTTACTGTAGTGGTAATAAACAGCAAGTCAAGAAACCCATTACATACATGCAAGCTGTGTATCTGGAGAGCTTTGGAGCTGATGATCTTTTTGTAATTACGAAAGTATAAGGGACAGAAGACGTCGCTAATAGTGTTTTGTTTCTTCGTGCATAATTATGTTTTCCTATAACTGATCTCAAATCACGCTCTTCTATGTTACATGTCATTCATGAAGCTGAACAAACAGTTATTTTTCTGAGTCATGAATTTAAATAAAATTGTAACTGGAGCAATAGGAGTAGTTAATGGCATCTGCACCGGATGGTGTGCGATGTTGAAAATTTCTGGCAGATTGAAACTCTGTCTTTACTGGTACATACACGTCCCTCGTTATCTTACAGAGGATCACATCACACTTTTATCGCTACTGGGAAAAAACATCACCAAGCAGACAGTATGGGGCTTCAAGACGCCCATAAAGATAAAGTAATGTCCTGTGAACATTATTGCTATGTTACCAGGTCCATAGTTATCTGTTATTTGGTGAACATGCATGAGACACGTAGCGACACATTTTCTGTAACAATGAATGACCTAGGAATCAGTAAGAATATATTTTGTTATTTCAGGAAAGTAACTGTTGAGAATCAAAGTCCCAAACATCATAATTCCGTCGACTGCCTCAAGGACAACATTACTACCGGTATTTCACTGCAGCCCTTTGCAGAACTGGAAAGATATGATAAACTTGTTCAGGAAAAGACATGTCATTGGTTTCGTTATAAAAAAAAAAAACTTAAAAAATCGCTGTTTCTACTTGTTGCGTCGTAGGTTTCAGATTAAAAAATGCATAATGTATCCAAAGTAAATCTGATATCATATTGTTGCTGACCTTTGTTCTCTACTTTTTCGCATAAGTCAATCAGGTATTGCTCATTATACGAACCTGTTAGTACATTTTTCTTTTGTGATGAAACGTTACTGATTCAGCGACAACCACGAAGTAACTCAAAGATCCTCACTAAGAAAACAGAGAATCTTAAACATAGAGAACCTTAGATATAGAGACCATTAACAGCGGGGCAAAAGCTCAGTTGGGCAGATATGGAGCGAGATTTCTTTCAAGGACTTTAGCATGAACTATACAAACATTTGCCTCAAGCCATTAAGGGAAATCACAGATTACATAAGTCTGGATGACTATAGGTCACGAATAGCAGAACACCATCACCCTCAGTACGAAAAGTGCAGCAAATCCCAAATGAAATAGTGAAATGTGTTTGTTCCAAGTGAGTGGCGTCAATTTTCAATTTTTTTGTACAATACTTTGTTATTTGTTTGATACTACGATAATTTCTGGAATAATAATAAAATGAAACTTCTCATTCATGGGAGAATGGTTTACATGAGACGAAGAATGTAACATTGCAGACACTGCTAGGAATGTAATTCTGTCATAAGTTCTGATATAACCGGAAGGCTTTAAGAAACCGTCTCTTTGAACATTACCCGCTGACACATTTTGGAATACGTGATGATTTTCCTGGATATTGTATTTTTTTTTTCAAGAATACTTTGGGCATTTTTGTTATATTTTCATTTTCAGATGTGTGGTGCTAAATAACTTACACTGTTTATTTACGTTTCTCTATGCGACTGCTGTAGTGCTTCTTAGTGGGAAGAACATATTCGTGTAGCAGTTATATGAATTGAGGAATAAATTACAATAGAAAACACTAACTATCCGCTGTAGCATATTCACACTTACTGCTATTTGTATCAGCCATGAAGTTAAGTGCCTTTTTTGGTGTGACATAATGTCTTCGGGTAATGAGTGAATGGGCTGCGTAATAACACTTTCCCTCGTAATCTGAAGCAGTAACGTACAGCGTTATCTCCCACTTACTAGCACATTTGGACTTAACGGCCTGCTTCGTGAAATGCTGTAAGAGGCACCAAATGAAAAACAAAAACCACTCGTCACGCGAACCTCTGAATCACTCAGAGGGAGAGGTACACGCTTTCATGTTCACAACGAGCGCTCATGGCAAACGGTTATTGGTACTAGCATCATTTTCCTCCTTATTTATACGATATAGAACAAAGACAGTGACTGTTTTCATATCTACAGAACTAGAGTAATGTTCGTCTGCGGGCTTAGAGGTTTCTAAAATTTACCAGGCGCTAGCTTCCGATTTGCAGAGCCATGCCTTTTTAGGAGAGGGACGTGGTTTGTTCTCGCGATGCCTATGTAATATCTCAAATCATCTGCCCAAAACTGTCATAGTGTCATAAAGGATCGCTGAGTGACGTCTGCCTACAACAGTTAACAAGGTAAGGCTGAAAAAGCACAATACGCAGTGTCACGGAAAGTGTCTGACGAAAGCAGAGTGGTGCAAAAAAGACAGTATGAGATTCTAAAATTCTTACTGTAATGACATAACCCTAAATGAAATTTTGCTGAAAAAAGAACATTTAAATGCCGGCCGCGGTGGCCGAGCGGTTCTAGGCGCTCAGTCCTGAACCGCGCGACTGCTGCGGTCGCAGGTTCGAATCCTGCCTCGGGCATGGATGTATGTAATGTACTTAGGTTAGTTAGGTTTAAGTCGTTCTAAGTTCTAGGGGACTGATGACCACAGAAGTTAAGTCCCATAGTGCTCTGAACCATTTGAACCATTTTTTGAACATTTAAATGCCGCTGCGACACAGCATGACATGACAAATAGTGAAAGACTGCTGATGACGATGGCGAACGCAAAAAACACGCATTGCCAGTTTATTGTCAGATTAAAATGGGCTAGAATTCCGAATAAAGCACTGAAGTCCTTATGGAATAAAAAGCAGTTCATTGAATCCACAAGTTGTACTGCGGTCATTCACTTTAAAGCATACAGGTAGATGTAGAAACGTCATATTTATGTAAAAAGGCCATTCTCAAACTAATTTTGTCTTCTGATGATGTATGGCGTACCTAATTAGGCAATTCCGTAGTCCACACACCATAATGACGCTAGAGCTTGCTTGTGTGCCAGTTGGATCAGCGTGGCACACTTGCAGCGCCAAAAGGCAGTCGAAGATTTCGAGAGATGCACACCAAATAGACTGAATTCCACACATGCCTATTAACCACTCAAATAGCACCCCATCAGTACCACCGGCTGAGTTAAATAAACTTTTTCGAGGTTAAAAAATAGTATTAAGCAACACTAAATGTGGATATCCAAGAATGCATGTAACGATAAGTCGTGCTGTCACGAATTAACCTTAATTCATTTATTTTTCCAGACAAATTTAGAGTCTTCTCTCACATCTAACCTGATTTGTTTACTGTGAACATTTCAAGGTGGATTTTACATGAGTTACACGTTATTGTAGTAATAGACATAGGTACTGCGATAGGTAGATGTAAAGATATCAAGCTATTGCAATACTTCACTACATATAACGCAATGAAAGACTTCTGGTGATGATAACAAGCTGCTTAAACTTACGATGTTGAGTTATCTTGGGGAAATCGTCGTCAACAAGCCTGGTTCGGGCGGCGCAGCCGTCAAAGCTAAGTAGTAGAAAAGGCTGCAGTAACTTGTGCGTATTTATCTTTGCAGCTATCAAGATTCGTTCGCATGCTGGGGAAACGGGTAGTAACGTGAAAGTAGGAAAATTTTCTTTTTCTCGTAGTTCACTATTATTTCCATGATACTGATATATTTATAACGGAGGAAGGCAGCGTCTGTATCACTTGGTATATTTTTTTAGTATAGCTGGTTTGGAACTTCGATATAGGTCATCCTCTGCTCCATACATCTGATTACTGCGAAGTGTAGCAAGACTGTGTGTTTCTTAATCGCAGTTACAAACGGTAGCTATGCCAAGAAACGTCACGTCTCCAGTGATCAAAAGCGTGCCTTTTCAGGCGAAGGAAGTAAAAAAAAGTTGAAAAACTTAAGTTTAAAGTTATGAATGAGTTTAATATTTTTGCTAAGTCTTCGCCATGTTGACAAGATGTCCCTCGCCGTGATTGAACGTATGGGTTTGAGAATGACTTGCATTAAACTTCGAAACCGGTTTTCCTAATGAGACGTAGAATTTAACCTGAACAGTTTGCTCACTATAATTACAACCGGTGACTGTTTCCTGATACATAACATGCTCAATTATAATTTACGTTACTTGAATATTTTGTCATTGCTTGACAGTAGATGCTAACAATATTAAACAGGAAACTTTTTCTTGACATTTTGCAAAATATTATTTATTTGGTGATGTATCGGCTTTCGGCTTCTTAATCGTCTAGTGACAACTGAATGTCGCAACCACAGATAAAATGAAGCGACTGACACAGATATTACTCTTGCAGATGCAGAAGAGACATAAATTTATGAAATGCAAAGTGATTACAAAGGACGCACAAATCGTCACATTTAATTACAATTGAAAAATAAAGTTTTATTTCGATATCGAACCGGAAGGTCAGTAAAATTAGATGCAGAGTATTTACAAATGAAAGTATTACATTTTTATATCTCGCAGAAACCTTAAAAAATTTAACCAAAAATGAGACACAGCTTTATTTCGAGATCGAAAAAAAACTTCATTTCTCATTACTTCGAAATCAAAATAAAACTTTATGTCTCATTTTTTGTTAAATGTAAGGGTTTCTTCTCGATAGAAAAACGCAATACTTTTATTTGTAAATATTCTGCATCTAATTTTACGAACTTTATGATTCTGTGTAAATAATATCTGTGTAATTCGCACGTCATTTTGTCTGTGGTCGCGAAAATCAGTTGTCACTTGGCGGTGACCTAGGATGCTGAAAGCCATTTGTGACCAAATAAATAATACCGAATGTTCGGAAAAACCCGTTAGAAACTTTTAGGACTTGTAGAGGGGAGTGAGCACATAATATTTTAAATAGGAATCCACGTCCGGGGACGTCACCCAACAACGTCATAAAAGCTATGGGCGCATGTAAGTGTATGTATGTACATAATGATTCCATGACGATGTTACAGACTTTCAAGGATGATGGAGAAGGATAAATATATCAACTTGACGTAAGCGTCTCTGGTTCGGACAGTGGATACCTCTGACAGTGGAATACATGTACCGGTACTGTTGTTGCTAAGGTTGTAGGGTATGCCACTTCAGAGGTGGTAG
This sequence comes from Schistocerca gregaria, assembly GCF_023897955.1. NCBI lineage: Eukaryota > Metazoa > Arthropoda > Insecta > Orthoptera > Acrididae > Schistocerca > Schistocerca gregaria. The sequence goes on along the minus strand of NC_064920.1, from coordinate 1,044,143,175 downwards.
AATGGACCAAAACAAGAAAAAATGTGCAGCCAGTATGGGCTCTAAAATGCATACCTGAGGAGCTATGAGCACTCGTTCATGTTCCCTAGTGTGAAAAACAGCTCTGTTGAACAAGTACTGATAGCTCCTGTTCACTGAAAATTTGTCTGGTTTGGTCCATACTGCCACCTCTGAAAGTTGCCTACCCTACAATCTTAGCAACTGTACCGCTACGGGGGTATTCCGTTCTCAGAGGTATCAGAGCGGTTTGCTGTTATAGCTTTCGACTCATTCATTTCTTGTACAGTGACTGTTCCGTTAAATCCATACATTTATCCTGCTAAATCATCCCTGAAAGTTTGTTACATCATCTCAAATGGTTCAAACGGATCTGAGCACTATGGGACTTAACATCTGAGGTCATCAGTCCCTTAGAACTTAGAACTACTTAAACCTATCTAACCTAAGGACATCACACACATCCATGCCCGAGGCAGGATTCGAACCTGTGACCGTAGCGGTCACGCGGTTCCAGACTGAAGCGCCTAGAACCGCTCGGTCACACATCATCTCAGAATCGCCCTGTATATACATAGATTTACAGGCGCTGGCGCCTATAACTTTGACACTCTGTAGCGTCTTAGGATGACGTTTCCGGACATGGGTTCCTATTCAAAATATTGTGCACTCACTCCCAGCTACAAGTCTCAGAAGTCTGGAACGAGAATTTCCGAATACCCATATATTGCGGAACATCAGAAAATGTTTCTTGTTTAATATTGTGACTCACGTACAGGCTGATGCAGTGATTCGTTTTTGAAAAGTGGGAGCACGTAATGTAATTACAGATACCTCACCACCACCGATGCATTTTTGTAATGCATCGTTTTGTTCTGGAGCAGTAACTTCTGCGTATTTGTTCTTGCAACTACTAAAAGGCTCACTGGCACTCCAGAGAAAGGGGAAGTAGTACGATACGTGAGCACGGTGTTCTGTTACGTGCTTCAAAGTGACATGCAAAACGCACACGTGTTTGTCGCCGTTATTACACTGTGACTATAATGTCAATGAGTCACTGTTGGAATCGGCCTACTCATACAAATACCTGGGTGTAACATTTTGTTGGGATATGGAATGGAATGGTCACATAGCCTCAGTCGTTGGTAAAGTGAGCAGTAGACTTCGGTTGACTGGCAGAATACTAGAAAAGTCAGTCAGTCTAAGGAAGTAACTGAACTGGAAGACCTTTGAAGATGCACACTACCCCGTGAAAGTCTATAACATCTACCTCTACATCTACATACATACTCCGCAATCCACCATACGGTGCGTGGCGGAGGGTAGCTCGTACCACAACTAGCATCTTCTCTCCCTGTTCCACTCCCAAACAGAACGAGGGAAAACGACTGCCTATATGCCTCTGTACGAACCCTAATCTCTCTTATCTTGTCTTTGTGGTCTTTCCGCGAAATATAAGTTGGCGGCAGTAAAATTGTACTGCAGTCAGCCTCAAATGCTGGTTCTCTAAATTTCCTCAGTAGCGATTCACGAAAAGACCGCCTCCTTTCCTCCAGAGACTCCCACCCGAATTCCTGAAGCATTTCCGTAACACTCGCGTGATGATCAAACCTACCAATAACAAATCTAGCAGCCCGCCTCTGAATTGCTTCTACATCCTCCCTCAATCCGACGTGATAGGGATCCCAAATGCTCGAGCAGTACTCAAGAATAGGTCGTAATAGTGTTTTATAAGCGGTCTCCTTTACAGATGAACCACGTCTTCCCAAAATTCTACCAATGAACCGAAGACGATTATCCGTGTTCCCCACAACTGCCATTACATGCTTGTCCCACTTCATATCGCTCTGCAATAAACGAAGTTTCAAGAGCCGGCTTTATATGATTAAGAATATGCTACAACCTCCTACGTAGCATATGGACTATCAGACCAATTGTGTGATTGGATTGAAGAGTTCATAGATAACAGAACGCAGGATGTCATTCTCAATGTAGAGAAGTCTTCCGAAGTAAGAGTGAATTCAGGTGTGCCGCAGGGGAGTGCGTAGGTCCGTTGCTATTCACAATATACATAAATGACCTGGTGGATGACATCGGAAGTTCACTGAGGCTTTTTGCGGATGATGCAGTGGTTTATCGAGAGGTTGTAACAATGGAAAATTGTACTGAAATGCAGGAGGATCTGCAACGAATTGGCACATGGCGCAGGGAATGGCAATTGAATCTCAATGTAGACAAGTGTAATGTGTTGCGAATACATAGAAAGAAAGATCCCTTATCATTTAGCTACAATATAGCAGGTCAGCAACTGGAAGCAGTTAATTCCGTAAATTATCTGGGAGTACGCATTAGGAGTGATTAAAAATTGAATGATCATATAAAGTTGATCGTCGGTAAAGCAGATGCCAGACTGAGATTCATTGGAAGAATCCTAAGGATATGCGATCCGAAAACAAAGGAAGTAGGTTACAGTACGCTTGTTCGCCCACTGCTTGAATACTGCTCAGCAGTGTGGGATCCGTACCAGATAGGGTTGATAGAAGACATAGAGAAGATCCAACGGAGAGCAGCGCGCTTCGTTACAGGATCATTTAGTAATCGCGAAAGCGTTACGGAGATGATAGATAAACTCCAGTGGAAGACTCAGAAGGAGAGACGCTCAGTAGCTCGGTACGGGCTTTTGTTTAAGTTCCGAGAACATACCTTCACCGAGGAGTCAAGCAGTATATTGCTCCCTCCTACGTATATCTCGCGAAGAGACCACGAGGATAAAATCAGAGAGATTAGAGCTCACACAGAAGCATACCGACAATCCTTCTTTCCACGAACAATACGAGACTGGAATAGAAGGGAGAACCGACAGAGGTACTCGAGGTACCCTCCGCCACACAGCGTCAGGTGGCTTGCGGAGTATGGATGTAGATGTATATGTAGATGTACGGCTCACATAGGGATGATGAGGATAAGATTTGGATAATTACTGCACGCACAGAAACATGGAAGCATTCAAACTATCATTGTTCCCGCTCTCCATAAGTGAATGGAACGGGAAGACACCCTGGTAAGTGGTACAGTGGGACGTACTCTCTACCAAGCACTTCACGGTAGAGAGACGTAGAAGTAGAGGAACGTCACCCCATCGTGTGGCGGGCGCCGGGGCCGGAGTACTCACCAGAGAGGCCGCGAGCAGGAGCCCGAGGAGCGAGGCGGCGGCGGCAGCGTGGGCCATGGCGGGCAGCGCTGTGTGGATGGTGGCAGACGTGTCTGCCGGGCGCGCGTCGCAGGCGGACTGAGCGCGGTCGCGGCTCGCACCCTCCTCCAGAGCGGCCGGCTCCTGCCGCCGCTGCCGCCCCCCTAGCGCGGCCACTCCAGCACGCAGCTCGCGGCTCTGCCCAGTTGGGCACGCACGGCACGGGGCCCGCCCGGAACGCTAGCGCTCTCACGTAGCGTGTGTACCGCTAGCCGCTCTTGTCTTCACTCCGCCGGCTGGTGGCCATTGTCTCCGCTGTCCAGACGCCGCTGCCGCGCCGGTTCCCGCGCTAGAACAACACTTTATAGCGTTTTTTCTGCCGCGGAATTTCGAGGTCGGTTGTGCGGGTGCATTCTCCGAGACGGGACGCCCTGCGGCGCTGTTTCGCTGCTGATGGGCCGTAGCGTCTCGACTACTGCTGCAGGTGTAACGGAGTCGCCCACCACTTTATTGCCGCAGGATAGTATTCCGCTGCCCTACATAACCTTCCACGTCTACTGTTCGCAGATGCACTAATGGCCATTAGAACTGGTACACCAAGAAGAAATGCAGATGATAAACCGGTATTCAGTGGACAAATATATTATACTAGAATTGACACGTGATTACATTTTCACGCAATTTGGGTGCATAGATCCTGATAAATCAGTACCCAGTACAGCTGCACATGCAGCTTCCACACGATACCACAGTATATCAAGAGTAGTGATTGGTGTATTGTGACGAGCCAGTTGCTCGGCCACCATAGACCAGACGTTTTCAATTGGTGAGAGATCTGGAGAATGTCCTAACCAGCGCAGCAGTCGAACATTTTTTGTATCCAGAAAGGCCCGTACAGGAACTGCAACATGTGGTCGTGCATTATCCTGCTGAAATGTAGGGTTTCGCAGGGATCGAATGAACGGTAGAGCCAAGGATCGTAACACATCTGAAATGTAACGTCCACTGTTCAAAGTGCCGTCAATGCGAACAAGAGGTGACTGAGACGTGGAACGAATGGCACCCCATACCATTCAAACGTCCCCTTAGAAAAATTATTGAATTACTGTGCTGATAAACCTCTTACACTATTTGATTTTCAAACAGCTGAGCAAAACTGAACGTACTCAGACATTACTCTTTTTAGTTATTCTGATCAACGCTAAACTGACACACAATATTTTTGGCGCAACGCAATCTGGCTTTCAAAAATCCCTACAAAAGAATGGCCCTGACTAACATTAACCTATACGTTTCACAAATCACTTGCTTCCCAAAAATCTTCGTTACTCGAACTACTGCAATACAGCGAGCGCCTCTACTGCCAGCTAAATATAAGATTCAAACTAATCAATGCACTAACTACTTATAGGCATAGTTAGCAAATGAAAGATTTTGATAGAGAACAAACAAAGTATTTACCTCAATAGTGTTCAAAAGTAGTGATATATATATCAGTCCATGATATCCAATATTACAAATTTACTCTTTCTGATGGACACACGTCCAGATCGTCCGCTCTCAAAATTCCGCCATCTCTCTCCGCACATCCACCACTGCTGGCGGCTCACCTCCAACTGCGCAACACTACGCGCTGTTAACAGCCAACAGCCCAACACTACAATAGCGAATATTACAACAATGCCACCCAGCCACAGACTGCATACAGCACAGCCAGTGATTTTCATACAGTGCGCTACGTTGCGTTACCAATATAAAAACCTAAACAGCCTACTTACACCATCACGCCCGGTGATTCGCCAGTATGGCGATGACGAATACACCCTTCCAATGTGCGATGTCGCCAAACACGGATGCGATCATCATGATGCTGTAACCAGAACCTGGATTCATCCGAAAAAATGACGTTTTGCCATTCGTCCACTCAGGTTCGTCGTTGAGTACACCATCGCAGGCGCTCCTGTCTGTGATGCAGTGTCAAGGGTAACCGCAGCTGTGGTCTCCGAGCTGATAGTCCTTGCTGCTGCAAACGTCGTCGAACTGTTCGTGCAGATGGTTGCTGTCTTGCAAACGTCCCCATCTGTTGACTCAGGGATCGAGACGTGGCTGCACGATCCGTTACAGCCATGCGGATAAGATGCCTGTCATTTCGACTGCTAGTGATACGAGGCGGTTGGGATCCGGCACGGCGTTCCGTATTACCCTCCTGTAACCACAGATTCTATATTCTGCTAACAGTCATTGGATGTCGAACAACGCGAGCAGCAATGTCGCGATACGATAAACCGCAATCGCGATAGGCTACAATCCGACCTTTATCAAAGTCGGAAACGTGATGGTACGCATTTCTCCTTCTTACACGAGGCATCACAACAACGTTTCACCAGGCAACGCCGGTCAACTGCTGTTTGTGTATGAGAAATTGGTTGTAAACTTTCCCATGTCAGCACGTTGTAGGTGTCGCCACCGGCGCTAATCTTGTGTGAATGCTCTGAAAAGCTAATCATTTGCATATCACACCATCTTCCTCCTGTCGGTTAAATTTCGTGTCTGTAGCGCGTCATCTTCGTGGTGTAGCAGTTTTAATGGTCAGTAGTGTAGCAGAGTACACTATCCATAAATCCCAACGACCCACCCCCCAATGAAAACAGGTGGCTCCTCGAGATCACCCTTTCCAAGAACCAGGCAATAATTACAGGACCAACCACGTGCAAGACCTACTCCCATGATTTCTACTTCACCATTTACAGCCATCCTACCCAATCCAATAACACTATAAAATACATAGGACCAGCCCTTCGCTGTGAACTGTCATGGTAACACAGCTTCTTCATTAAACAATTAAAAGTCTCACAGCCAAGGTCGTCTGGATTTCTGCTCCATCAAAATTCTGTCACTCCATAAAAAACTATCGAATGCCGTGCATTCCACCTCTGCTTCCGTATCAGCAATGAATTCTTATCAGTTATTAATTTCTCCCTTCCTTCGCCAGAACCGACAAATTCAGATTCCCCGCAAACTTGACACCAAACACATAATCTTTCATATCTGATTACCAACAAACTTATTCTGCCCCATTTCCACCACTAAATCCTCCAAAGCTTACAACTATAAACTATCCCCTCCCCCTCATCATCATTTAACAGTTCCAGTTCCCCGGGTACTGGTAATGAGCCTCTTCCAGCCCATGCTGTCCAAATACACGTGTTCACAGAGAACATCATCCATTGTTCATCCCCTGGTCACTAGATCAGCCTTAATCAAGTCCATCCATCGCGTTAGACGTCTTCCCTGACTCCTTTTCCCATCCACCTGGCTTTTCAAATTTGTTTTGGCTTTTGTAGTTGGCTCCATTCTCATCACATGGTCGTACCATCGAAGTCTAGATGCGCCAATTCGATCTAATAGGAACGTCTTTACTCCGGCTTCTTTCCTCACCTCCTCATTCCTTAACTTGTCCATCTTGGTCTTCTGGATGGTGGAGCTAAGAAATTTCATCTCCGATGCTTTCAGCCTTGACGATTCTCTTTTTGTGAGGGTACATGTTTCAATACCATAGGTTAATATTGGTATGAAATAGCTATTAAACATCATCAGTTTGGCCGGTTTTGGAATCAAGTCATCCCATGAAAGTGATCTTACTTGTTGGTAGAATTCAGATCCTTTTTGCACTTTGTTGGTGATTTCATTTCTGACTAAATTACCACTGGAGTTTACACTTCCAAGGTAAGGAAAACTGTCCACGCACTCTAGTTGGTGGTCTCCTAATTTTGCACTTGCTGGTTGTCCATCTCAGTTGACTGCCATCACCACTGTCTTGGTCTTGCTGATGTTGAGGTTATATTTCAGAACTGAGTTTTCCAATCATCGAGTCTGATCTGTTCTTCCTCTCCAGTTTCACCCCATATAGTGATGTCATCAGCATTGACATTATTCATTATAGTATCCATTACAGTGATCCCCTCCCCTTAACTGACGAAATTCGCCCAGAGATCTACTCCACCGTTAATTATTATCTCGACAAGCCAGGGCTCATTTTCTCCCCACTTTTCCCTATCCGTTTGCATAGCTTGGTTCGGGGTCCTCACTTCTTGTCTTTCCCACACAAACTCCTTCATTTACTCCTCACCTCCTAATAAAAAACAAACAAAAAATAAAAATAAAGACGAACAAGTCCGAGCAGTACTTGCACTCCGAGGGTTCCGTACAAACTCAATTATCCATACAGAGAGTTCATCCACGCCGGGAATGTAGAATTTCAATAAATTTTTCCTGTTATCGATATCGATACTGGAAAGATATCGGTCCCAGGAATTCCAAGGCTTTCAAAAATTGGACTCACATTCGGGAGGACGACGGTTCAAACCCGTCTCCGGCCATCCTGATTTAGGTTTTCCGTGATTTCCCTAAATCGTTTCAGGCAAATGCCGGGAAGGTTCCTTTGAAAGGACACGGCCGATTTCCTTCCTAATTCTTCCCTAATCCGAGCTTGTGTTTCGTCCCTAATGACCTCGTTGTCGACCGGACGTTAAACGCTTATTTCCTCCTCCTCCTCTTTTCAAGAATGTTTTTAAGTCTTACACTCAATTTTTGTGCTATTTCGCGTTCGCTGTTGTCACTTTTCATTTATTTTATCAGTTTTTAGAGTTATATTAAAAGTGCCACGCTGACTGGCAATTGCAGATTTGTTTACTTCTTCTCTTCTCGTCTCTGTTGCGATTAGTGGTAAGATTTGACGCAAACGTCGAATTGTTCCGTTGAATGCTTCTACAGATATTTTATAGGATATTGAAACCTCAGCCCAAACAATAGCAGTGCCATTCTGCATCAGTTACCAGTACTATTTTCCTTTGAAACGCTACAGATGCTGCAAGTGTCATAGGCATAGCCTGTCAGAGAATGTTTGTATGTAGAATGAGCAGTCTATGAAGAACCCGTGACGAGGTGCAACGCTGAGGCTGCTTCCCTGCTGTCACCGCTAGATGGCAAAGGCATCGTTTCAGCGGCATGGGACTTCATCGTAGCTCAGCAAGTTATCATGTATTTGTAAATTATAAACACAACCTCCTCTTGAATCAGTCTACCTATTTTGAAAACCGGATCGAAATCTCTGCAGTAGTTCCTTAGACTTTTGACAGATCACTGATTTAATGTTAAGTTTGTTGACAATAATGTTTTATGCTATATAATAACAGATTCATGGGGCATTTAGAAAGAATGGACTCAGGTTAACGCACAAAATCCATACACTTTTAAAGAACAAAATTACAAGACCGAACTGGTATAAACAGACGGAAAAAGATCTGAGAAAATTAGGATCTACATGACAGAAATGAAATTAGAAAAATCACAAACACGCGGGGTTTTGAGGAAGAAGAGAGAAAAACTAACCGACATACGTGGTGTACGCAACGAAAGCTAGCCCATTCGTTGCTTGTGAAGGAATACTGGGCGAAAAGGAAGGCCAACAAATGTTGATTACGCGTGGTCCTAAGTGATCTATCCGCGAAGAACAAGAACAGATACACAGTTTTCGGTTGTTTTTTTTGTTGTACTTTGAAACCTTCCACCTTGCTAAATTTCATGATTCTAGGCCAATTGGGAGTACCCTGTAAGTTCAGATGAATGAGTTTGCGAGTGTCAAAAAATGACTGTATTTTTTGACTGCATTGGCTTACAAGCTTACGTATTACACCGCCAAGGGAGCGTAGACTTTCTCAAGTGATATAAATTTCAATTTGGTACAACCCCCAGTTCCTGAGACAGTGAGGTCTTCAAAGTCGGAGCCGGCCGGCGTGGCCGAGCGGTTCTAGGCGCTACAGTCTGGAACCGCGCGACCGCTACGGTCGCAGGTTCGAATCCTGCCTCGGGCTGGGTGTGTGTGATGTCCTTAGGTTAGTTAGGTTTAAGTAGTTCTAAGTCTAGAGGACTGATGACCTTAGAAGTTAAGTCCCATAGTGTTCAGAGCCATTTGAGCCATTTGAACTTTCACAATCTGAAAGACGAACAGACAGACAAATGAACAACAAAATGATCCTATAACGGTTCCGCTTTTAGCGAGTGAGGTAAAGAAGTCTAAAAAATGAGTAAAATGTTTTAACAAAACCCTGGAGAGTCATCGTTATTTAAATTTATAAACTTTAAGTAAGTGAACAGCAACCTGCAATAGGAAACCAAAAAAACTAAAGCTTATCTTCGCCATCACTCTCAGAGGTCCAGGTGATGCCGACCGGAAGCCTTGTCCTCCTGTACTGTGACGGCATCATTCAGATGCGGTGTGGATGGACCTGCAGTCAGCACACCACTCTCCCACTCGTTATCGGTTTTCCACACCTTGGAGGCGCTCCTTTTCATTCAGTTAACTCCTCAGTTGGCATCATATGGCTGAGTGAACACAGTCTCAATCCTTCTACCAAGGAAAAATCCCTGGCTGTACCAGGAATTGACACAGGGACCTACACATCAGAGGCAATGACCATTCAGATACGCAGGCCAACGCAAAAGGAAATAACTATAGAAAGTGTAGAGATCGAATGTGTGAGAAGATTGCATCCTCACATGGGACTACTTTTTGTATATTTACTTTCCTCACAGTCTGCCATGTCTACATGGACCTCCAAACCAGCGAAAGAATAAGGCCTATATCACTAACGGCGATTTGCAGTAGGGTTTTGGAACATATACTGTATTCGAACATTATTAAGTACCTCGAAGAAAACGATTTATTGACACATAGTCAGCACGGTTACAGAAAATATCGTTCTTGTGAAACACAACTAGCTCTATATACTCATGAAGTATACTTCTAACCAAACTGCGTGCCTACGGGGTATGGCCTTAGTTGTGCGACTGGATTCGTGATTTGCTGTCAGAAAGGTCGTAGTTCGTAGTAATAAACGGAAAGTCATCGAGTAAAACAGAAGTAATATCCGACGTTCCCCAAGGAAGTGTTATAGGCCCTCTATTGTTCCTGATCTACATTAACGACTTAGGAGACAATCTGAGTAGCCGTCTTAGATTGTTTGCAGATGATGCTGTCATTTACCGTCTTGTAAAGTCATCAGATGATCAAAACGACTTGCAAAACGATTTAGATAAGATATCTGTATGGTGCGAAAAGTGGCAATTGGCCCTGAATAAGGAAAAGTGTGAAGTTATTCACATGAGTACTAAAAGAAATCAGCTAAATTTCGATTACGCGATAAGTCACACAAATCTGAAGACTGTAAATTCAACTAAATACTTAGGAATTACAATTACAAATAACCTAAATTGGAACGATCACATAGATAATATTGTGGGTAGAGCAAACCAAAGACTGCGATTCATTGGCAGAATACTTAGAAGGTGCGACAGGTGTACTGAAGAGACTGCTTACACCACGCCTGTTCTCGGGTATTGCTGTGCGGTGTGGGATCCGCATCAGATGGGACTGACGGATGAAATCCAAAAAGTACAAAGAAGGGCAGCTCGTGTTGTATTATCGCGGAACAGGGGAGATAGTGTCACAGACATGATATGTAATTTGGAGTGGCAATCATTAACGCAAAGGCGTTTTACGTTGCGACGGGGACGACTCATGAAATTTCAACCATCAGTTTTCTCCTCCGATAGAGAAAACATTGTGTTGGCACCCACCTACATAGAGAGAAATGATCATCACGATAAAATAAGAGAAATCAGAAAATTTTAAGTGCTCGTTTTTCCTGCGTGCCGTTCGAGAGTGGAACGGTAGAGAGACAGCTTGAAGGTGGTTCACTGAACCCTCTGCCAGGCACTTTATTGTGAATAGCAGAGTAATCACGTAGATGTAGAAATCTCTCTGGCGCAGGAATATACAGGATTTTTCACAGTTCCTGTGACAGGAGACTCAGTAGACAAAGTTTTGATAAGGAGCTCATTTCGGAATTGCTGTTTGGATGTAAACTAAATTTAAAGATCGGAGCACCTCCAAATATCCGGCTTCATGATTCACCCACCGCGGAGACGGTCCTGTGATCTACAGCAGCCCATGGCACGATAAATGTTTCGTGTACTCGTCGTCGGGTTCTGTTCTAAGTGATGCGGGACGCCCTCTTCGAAATTGATAGGGCGGCGGATCAGAGGAGCACCACAGTCAACCCTCCTGGTTATGAACGTGTCAGTTTCTCCCGTTGTTGCACACGGACTAAAATGATACGTGATGACATAACTAGAGCAGCGAGCGCCGACTGCGCCCTCGTCTCAAGTCTGTGTGAGTTCATGGAGTGGGAGATCTGAAAGTGATCTGGTCTTCAAACTTACGTTACATCCAAATGTTGTATTTCCGGACATCAGTTAAATTTTATCTACTAAGCTCCCTCTGCAACCGCTAGAAGCCTGTAATAGGGATTGTGAACCATCTCGCAGTTGCGTTGTTGCAGTGTTTAGGCTGGAGCAGTTTAGCAGTTACCACAAGAAGGTCGTAGTCAGCGGTCGTTCGTCGTGAGCGAACGTGTTGTATATATTTTACTATTCGTGGGTAGTGCTAGTAAACGGCTTTCTGGGACTCATGTTGTCGTAGGATGTAAAAGTTAAGCGTCGATGGAGAAGATTACCAGCTTTCTTAGAGAATACTCTACCTGTTGTGCTAAAATGTGCCCCTACCAGTGCGACGTACTTCCTCATCATTTCAGTGTTTAATCTTCGTAGGCTTCTAAATAACAGATTTCGTGACACATGAAGAGGTAGAGGTGAACCAATTCCTTGGCTTCCACGTTCTCCGGACTTAAACACGCTAGATTTTTATTTGTGTCGACATTTGAAAGCACCTGTGTACGGAACCCTGGTACAAGGTGTACAGAGTCTTCGTGCCATTACCGAGGAAGACTTTGAAACAGTATGAATTTCCCCATGGATACATCAGACCATCAGGACTTCATTGCGCCGACGTGTTGATGCATGTATCCTTGACAACGGAGGACATTTTGAACGTTTCACCTCGGAAAGTATTCCATACTGTGCTGATATGCTATTTCCCTGCGTGTCTCCCACGATTAATGTGTTGCAGAGTTGTAGAAACAGAGCTCTCACATGGAAATCAAGTTTTTTCGGACCTCTGTCCTCTACGTTTGAGGAATGTTTCCCGAAAGATTGACCGTACTTTTTTTTTTACATCCGCGTAAAATACTTATATGCCAATCACACTGTGCGCTAACAATTGCAGTTTCAGATACATCTCCTGATAGCCAAATATAAAGGCGGAATCATATAGTATGGGCTTACCGAGTTTCTAATTAATCACGAGTAGCGGTCTTGCATTAAATATATGAGACTAGAGAAATATTCTCAGACTTCACAAACAATAGAATAATCCGAATTCCAAGGAAGGCAAGTGCTGGCATCTATGAATATTACTGAACCATCAGTTCAATAAGTCACGGCTGCAAAATACTAAAACGAATTGTGTATAAAATAATGGAAAGACTGACTGGAACCGTCTTGGGTAACAAAATACGAGGTACCTACTGAATCGGACTGCGGGAAAGAGACGTTTATTGCACATTTTGACTAAAACAAAGGATAGATTGCTAGGACATGTCTTGAGACGTCGAGAAATTGTTTGATAATAGAAAGAAGTGTGGGAGTGAAAAATGTAGAAGCAGAGCACGGATTGATTATAATGTGCAGATTGAAATGTATGTAGCTGCAGCAATCATGCAGAGACGAAGAGGTTTGCACAGGATATACTACCGTGGAGAGCTGCAGCCAAAAAATTTAGAACTGAAGATCACAAATACTAATTCTGCTTACCACTGATCACTTAGTATTGTGATAAATGCGATTCAACTCCTAGATTGGACTTGAAGCCTCGATGAAAGTATACAGCCATAATCACATTCAAAATAAATATGACTCCATACCCATCGGCATTTTTCAGACCTGCATTCGACACTGACTTCATTTTTATGGATGACAGTGCTCGATTGCGTCGAACAGAGCAGATGGAGAAGCTCTGGGAACTGGAGAAAATTCGGCGAATGGACTTCCTCAGACTTAAATCCCATCAAGCACGTGTGGGATGCTTTGGGGAGACGTATTGCAGGGCGTCCACACATACCATCGCCCATTCAGCAGTTGTCATTCACGTTGGTGGAGGAACGGAACGCCCTACCACTGTTGGTGGTGAAAGTTCCTATGGGACCAAACTGCTGAGCTCATCGGCCCCTAGGACCTAAGGATAATTTAGACAATTTTAGACCTATTTCCGTGCCATCAGTGTTTGCTGAATTTATTGGAAAGGCTGTGTATGTAAGGATAAGTGATAATTTTATATCACATCATTCGCTATTAAATATACTGATCGCCTTCAGAAGTCGTTTACCAACTGAAAATGCTATATTCTCCTTTCTCTGTGAGGTACTGGACGGGTAAAACAAAAGGTTTCGAACGCTAGGCATATTTTTTGATCTAACTAAGGCGTTTGATTGTGTTGATCATAAAATATTGCTTCAGAAGTTGGACCATTACGGGATATGGGAGTCGCTTACAATTGGTTCATCTCTTACTTTAACAACACACAGCAAAATGTAATTATTCAGAGTGATGAGAATGGCTGTGACGTGGGGTCTGAGTGGGGTACGATCAAATGGGGTGTACCCCAGGGATCAATATTGGGGCCAATCCTGTTCCTTATTTGTATAAATAGTATGCTCTCTAGCATTGCAGGTAACTATAAAATACTTCTGTTTGCTGATGACACTAGCTTGATAGTAAAGGGTGTTGTATGTAACATTGGCTCTGTTTAAAACAGTGCAGTTCATGACATAACTTCATAGTTTGTAGAAAATTAACTAATGCTCAATCACAATAAGACTCAGTTTTTACTGGTTATAACACATAATTCAACAAAACGCGACATTTTAATTTCACAGAATGGGCATATGATTAGTGAAACTGAACAGTTCAAATTTCTAGGTGTTCAGATAGATAGTAAACTGTTGTGGAAATTCTACGTTCAGGATCTGCCACTTTTACTATTCGAGTGGTATCTAAAGTAAGTGATCGTTCGACACGAAAATTAGTCTACTTTCCTTGTTTTCATTCGTTTATGTCGTCTGGTATAATATTTTGGGGTAACTCTTCGCACATTAAAAAGTTATTTTTGGCTGTTCGGCCAATAAGTGGTGTAAGTTTGCGAAGCTCTTGTCGAGCCCTGTTTACTGGTCTGCGTATTTTGACATTGGCCTCCCAATACATATATTCCACTGTTATTTCTTGTTAACAATACCAGATTATTACCAAGAATAAGCAGCTTTCACTCACTTAATACTCGGCAGAAATCCAACCTGCATTTGGATCGGACTTCCTTATTTCGTGTGTAGAAATAAGCTACCACAAGAATTCAGAAATCTTAGTAGTAATCCATGCGCATTCAAATCGAAAATGAAGAGTTTCCTCATAGGTCAGTCCTTTTCTGTTGAGGAATTCCTTGAAAAATTAAGCTGATTCTTACGTTATATTGTTGACTGCGTTTACTGAAACTTATGGCTTGACTTTTTTTGTCTTCATAAACATTTTATTTTTATCTGTTATTACTTTTATGTGTAATTTCATACACAGACGCATTCCATGACCTTGGACATTTACTCCTCACTTTGGTCCTACGGAATTAGACATGTAAATAACTGAAAATAAATAGACTTACACATCACTTAATTTAATCTGAACTAACGAAAACACACACATCCAAGCCCGAGGAAGGACCCGAACCACTGAGAAGGGGAGCCGCGCGAACTATGGCATGGCCCCCCAGACCACGTGGCTACTTCAGAAATGGCTCTGAGCAGTACGGGAGTTAACATCTATGGTCATCAGTCCCCTAGAACTTAGAACTACTTAAACCTAACTAACCTAAGGACAGCACACAACACCCAGTCATCACGAACCAGAGAAAATCCCTGACCCCGCCGGGAATCGAATCCGGGAACCCGGGCGTCCACGTGGCTACTCCGCGTGGTCCTACCACAGAAACCAACCTAGTGACCAGCATGGGAACACGTTGCAGAGCATGCTTTGATGGCCATGATGATCACACACCCTATTAACAACCATGTCCCGCCGCTTGTAATGATCAGGAGACCATTATGAATCGCGGTGGCTTCAGTGTAATATTGTATTTGAATGAAAGTGGCATTTCAGTTCGTCTCATTGAGTATTTCTTTCAGTTACTTTCTATAAAATACTGTAGCATTTCTTTCTATAAAAGGATCACGTTTCATGGAGCTATGTCACTAGGCAGTGATGCATCATACGGAAGACACTTCCGTCTCTAACTTTTGTGCATCAACGTAGTATCCTGCCTGGCGGTTATTTCCTCTCCACACGTCGTATTTAAATGTTATGCTTTAATTAATGTTTGAGTTAATAACTGAATTTGCTTACAGCTTTGTCCTGCTAACTATACGTGCAAGGGATAAGTCCCTGCAGTCGCGCTATTCATCTGTGTCCTCGCTGGCTCAGATGGATAGATCGTCCGTCAAGTAAGCAGGAGATCCCGGGTTCGAGTCCCGGTCGGGGCACACATTTTCAGCTGTCCCCATCGAGGTATATCAACAACACCTGTCGGCAGCTGAGGGTTTCAATTGATTAACTTGCATTGAAGTCAGCCAAATGTCAACCCAAGCAGTGAACTGAGTCGCATGCCAACATTACCGTCGTTCAATTGGAACAATAAACACTGGCGGTGAACCTAATACTTACTGTACGTTGTAACCGACATAACCAGAAGGGTATTTCGAACATTCCATGTTAGAAAACGTTTCATTGCCAGACGCATACCCATATAACGCATTTTATTCCTCTATGTGCAAGGAATGTTTCGTGAAATTTTGATCATATCTTTTTGTTACCCCTTCTATAGTAGGAAATGGGAGGTAATGATTATACATAAACAGCACAACTACAAAAATAATGTATAGCTTACTTTCTCCTGTACAGAAGTAACTAAAAATGAAAAAAACAGAAAAAGTCAAGAGGATTCAAAAAGATTGGTGCCACACAACATCCTGAGAAAAAAATGATCATGTCATAATTATAAATACTTTGCAATCCGATACATTAAAGTTAATCGATCGTTCGGCTTAAGAAGAGATGTACTCTGACATGTTTCAAAATTTCTGTTGCTTCTTTTTCAAATTAAATGTTAAATTAATCACTTGCATTTCATAATAATTTAAAATAGCTGCCGTGGGCAGGGTGTACAAGTCAAGCAAAAGGTTATGCACTTTGACAGAAAAATTTTAACCGACAAGAACTGTCGAGGGTCGAGCGTAGCATGGAGGCATCATCGATTGCTTACAGACGTATGACTACAAATAACTAGATAAAGCTGCGAACATGCAGAATGTCTTGAAAGGAAATTGTCAGTAACTGGGCGGCTGATATCCAAGAAACGTATTTCTTAATGTGCATTGTTCGCTGAGCGTCTTTCCTTGAATTTTTTCAGGAACACCAGTTTCTTTGATACATCCTGCCTAGATATTGAAACAGTACAAGCAGATGCAAGTATGAGAGGAATTGTAGAGAAATTAATTTATCCACAAAGGAAGTGGTTTGCAAAACACTACCACTGACAAAATCCCGTCATGCAATAGGTCATGACTCGCCTACAAAATAGCTGCATCAGTGTAAACTATCCAGTGAATAGTATCGGAAGCTCATATTATGTTGGTATGCCCTATACGGAAACAGGTGGTATATTTATCGTGAAACACTATTTGATAATTTTAAATAAGTTGCATTCAACTAAGTGTCTGATACCATTACGTTACCAGCATTTTGTATCAGCCGTAGCGGCCATAAAAGCACTATAAAAAAGATTAGGGAACGTACAGAGACACAAACTATTTGATCAAAAGTATCCGGACACCTGGCTGAAAATGACTTACAAGTTCGTGGCGCCCTCCATCGGTTATGCTGGAATTCAATATGGTGTTGGCCTACCCATAACCTTGATGACAGCTTCCACTCTCGCAGGCATACATTCAATCAAGTGCTGGAAGTTTTCTTGGGAAATGGCACCGCATTCTTCACGGAGTGCTGCACTGAGGAGAGGTATCGATGTCGGTCGCTGAGGCCTGGCACGAAGTCGGCGTTCCAAAACATCCCAAAGCTGTTCTATAGGATTAAGGTCAGGACTCTGTGCAGGTCAGTCCATTACAGGGATGTTACTGACTTGTAACCATTCCGCCACAGGCCGTGCATTATGAGCAGGTGCCTGATCGTGTTGAAAGATGCAATCGCCATCCCCGAATTGCTCTTCAACAGTGGGAAGCAAGGAGGTGCTTAAAACATCATGCAGGCCTGTGCTGCGATAGTGCCAGGCAAAACAGCAAGGGGTGCAAGCCCCCTCCATGAAAAACATGACCACACCATAACAGCACCGCTTCCGAATTTTACTGTTGGCACTACACACGCTGGCAGATGACGTTCACCGGGCATTTGCCATACTCACACCCTGTCATCGGATCGCCACATTTTGTACCGTGATTCGTCACTCCACACGTTTTCCACTGTTCAGCCGTCCAATGTTTGCGCTCCTTACACTAAGCGAGGCGTCGTTTCGCATTTACCGGCGTGATGTGTGTCTTATGAGCAGCCGCTCGACCATGAAATCCAAGTTTTCTCACCTCCCACCTAACTTTCACAGTACTTGAAGTGGATCCTGATGCAGTTTGGAATTCCTGTGACGGTCTAGACAGATGCCTGCGTATTACACCTTACGACCCTCTTCAACTGTCGGGGGTCACAGTCAGTCAACAGACGAGGTCGGCCTGTACGCTTTTGTGCTGTACGTGTCCCTTCACGTTTCCACTTCACTATCACATCGGAAACAGCGGACCTATGGATGTTTAGGTGTGTGGAAATATCGCGTACAGACGTATGGCACAAGTGACACCCAATCATCTGAGCACGTTGGAAGTCCGTGAGTTCCACGGTACGCCCCATTCTGCTCTCTCATGATGTCTAATGACTGCCACCTTGAGACATCCACTGAGGTCGCTGATATGGAGTACCTGGCAGTAGGTGGCAGCACATGCACCTAATATGAAAAACGTATGTTTTTGGGGGTGTCCGGATACTTTTGATCACATAGTGTCTATAATAATCATTTGATAGCAGTGAATTTCAGAAGAGTGCCGATTGTTACCGAGGTAGGTTCAAAAAATGGTTCAAATGGCTCTGAGCACTATGGGAATTAACATCTATGGTCATCAGTCCCATAGAACTTAGAACTACTTAAACCTAACCAATCTAAGGACATCACACAACACCCAGCCATCACGAGGCAGAGAAAATCCCTGATCCCACCGGGAATCGAACCCTGGAACCGATGTAGGTCTAAATAAATATAACATACTACACAACAATCATTTGATATTGGCCGACTGCAGTGGACTGAAGACTGGTAAAGAGACTAAATGGACATAAGTGTAACATACTGCAGATGCACAGGAGAAATAAATCCCACATTATACGATTAGAGTAATGGCAATACGCTACTGGGAACAGTAACTACAAAATAATTTTTTGTCATCCAGACTTACCTAAAGTAGAATGACCACATAATACAACTCGTAGGAAATCTATTTGCTATGCTAAGATTCATTGACAAATGTAATTCGTCCACGAAAGAAGTTGATCACAAAACACTTAAGATACGATAAAGAGCGATCGTTTAGTTGGTACGGAGCCTCTGGTAGGTGCTCCCATATGCTTCAACAGGGGTGATTGAACTTTTTCCCGTTGCGATGTCAGCGCACACAGGTTGAGAGGTTTAGATGACTTTCTATCTAATGGAATGGTACTGTTCCACCATAATCAGGTTCTGAGAGAATATTATGAAATAGGAAACACTTACAGTACAAATTCTTTCTGTATTAGTAAAGCAGTTCTGCACTGTGTGTCACTGTCTCACAGGATTATATCGTTGTATGAAGAAATGCGTCTGCAGATGCAATATTAAGCAATGCATAATTAAGGAAACACCAACAAGGCTTATTTGATCATTGCACTGGAAAATTGATAGTCTACCTTTCCCTATATTTTCGCCATTAAAGCTATAGCCTTTGACGTACACTGTCTATGCAAATTTCGTCTTCCTGATTTTCAAATTAAATTTGCTTATTATAATCAGCACTTATATTTCTATAGTTGTTACATCACAGTTTGGTAATGGTTCAACATTATACCCATCCCGTAGGTGGCGGGGGGTACTTGGCACACCAGAACCCCACTAAGCACGCTGGCAAGCATATGATCTGAATAAGTACATCAGCACATTTAAGGATTGTAGGTCGCTGTTGTATGAGGTGGATTGAATTGGGCAGCTGGATTATTTTCTAATAGCCAGAATGTAGGGTGAGGCAGTATTACGCAATAACACTCTAACTTAAGTTCGAATATAACAAACAAATGGCCTGAAGATGCACTGGTAATTGACACGTCTGACCTCATTTGGTACTTAATATTGGTGTGTTGCCCTTTGCTGTACATGAGTACTGGTTGGTCTTCACGTTTTAATGTTTCTGTTGATTTACTGGAAATGAGCGTTTGGCGTCATTGGCCGGGAGGCCCTTTACGGGGAGGTCCGGCCGCTTTGGTACAGGTCTTATCACATTTGACGCTACATTGGGCGACCTGCACGCCGGATGGGGATGAAATGATGATGAAGACAACACAACACCCAGTCCCTGAGCGGAGAAAATGCCGACCCAGCCGGGAATCGAACCGGGCCCCTTAGGACGGCAGTCCGTCACGCTGACCATTCAGCTATCGGGGTGGACAATGTTTCTGTTAATACAGTTAGATTAAACGAATATCCAAGTAGACTCATCTGGGACTTCTCTGTCCTATGACTATGTACAATTCCTATTTAAAATCATTTTCTTCGTAACTGGAAACAAAGGAGCATTTTTCTATCAATACTGTACGTTGCAATAGAGACGTGATGAGCAGTATTTGTGTGTGCTGACTCCAGCTACAAATTGCAAAAAACACATTGCAAATACACTCCTGGAAATGGAAAAAAGAACACATTGACACCGGTGCGTCAGACCCAATATACTTGCTCCGGACACTGCGAGAGGGCTGTACAAGCAATGATCACACGCACCGCACAGTGGACACACCAGGAACCGCGGTGTTGGCCGTCGAATGGCACTAGCTGCGCAGCATTTGTGCACCGCCGCCGTCAGTGTCAGCCAGTTTGCCGTGGCATAAGGAGATCCATCGCAGTCTTTAACACTGGTAGAATGCCGCGACAGCGTGGAAGTGAACCGTATGTGCAGTTGACGGACTTTGAGCGAGGGCGTATAGTGGCATGCGGGAGGCCGGGTGGACGTACCGCCGAATTGCTCAACACGTGGGGCGTGAGGTCTCCACAGTACATCCATGTTGTCGCCAGTGGTCGGCGGACGGTGCACGTGCCCGTCGACCTGGGACCGGACCGCAGCGACGCACGGATGCACGCCAAGACGGTAGGATCATACGCAGTGCCGTAGGGGACCGCACCGCCACTTCCCAGCAAATTAGGGACACTGTTGCTCCTGGGGAATCGGCGAGGACCATTCGCAACCATCTCCATGAAGCTGGGCTACGGTCCCGCACACCGTTAGGCCATCTTCCGCTCACGCCCCAACATCGTGCAGCCTGCCTCCAGTGGTGTCGCGACAGGCGTGAATGGAGGGACGAATGGAGACGTGTCGTCTTCAGCGATGAGAGTCGCTTCTGCCTTGCTGCCAATGATGGTCGTATGCGTGTTTGGCGCCATGCAGGTGAGCGCCACAATCAGGACTGCATACGACCGAGGCACACAGGGCCAACACCCGGCATCATGGTGTGGGGAGCGATCTCCTACACTTGCCGTACACCTCTGGTGATCGTCGAGGGGACACTGAATAGTGCACGGTACATCCAAACCGTCATCAAACCCATCGTTCTACCATTCCTAGACCGGCAAGGGAAGTTGCTGTTCCAACAGGACAATGCACGTCTGCATGTATCCCGTGCCACCCAACGTGCTCTAGAAGGTGTAAGTCAACTACCCTGGCCAGCAAGATCTCCGGATCTGTCCCCCATTGAGCATGTTTGGGACTGGATGAAGCGTCGTCTCACGCGGTCTGCACGTCCAGCATGAACGCTGGTCCAACTGAGGCGCCAGGTGGAAATGGCATGGCAAGCCGTTCCACATGACTACATCCAGCATCTCTACGATCGTCTCCATAGGAGAATAGCAGCCTGCATTGCTGCGAAAGGTGGATATACACTGTACTAGTGTCGACATTGTGCATGCTCTGTTGCCTGTGTCTATGTGCCTGTGGTTCTGTCAGTGTGATCATGTGATGTATCTGACCCCAGGAATGTGTCAATAAAGTTTCCCCTTCCTGGGACAATGAATTCACGGTGTTCTTATTTCAATTTCCAGGAGTGTATATACCGAAACAGCAGAGAAAATGTGTCTGGTTACTTTTAGGGTGTAGACACTTTATCTCTAACCACAAACGATATACAGGGTGATTCAAAAAGAATACCACAACTTTAAAAATGTGTATTTAATGAAAGAAACATAATATAACCTTCTGTTATACATCATTACAAAGAGTATTTAAAAAGGTTTTTTTTCACTCAAAAACAAGTTCAGAGATGTTCAATATGGCCCCCTCCAGACACTCGAGCAATATCAACCTGATACTCCAACTCGTTCCACACTCTCTGTAGCATATCAGGCGTAACAGTTTGGATAACTGCTGTTTTTTCTCGTTTCAAATCATCAATGGTGGCTGGGAGAGGTGGCCGAAACACCATATCCTTAACATACCCCCATAAGAAAAAATCGCAGGGGGTAAGATGAGGGCTTCTTGGAGGCCAGTGATGAAGTGCTCTGTCACGGGCTGCCTGGCGGCCGATCCATCGTTCTCGGCCGTCCAGAACTTTTCCCTTTGCACAGACACCCATTCTCTGTAAACTGTTTATACAAACGTTTAATACACCACCTATCAGGAGGTTTAACACCATACTTCGTTTGAAATGCACGCTGAACAACTGTCGTCGATTCGCTTCTGCCGTACTCAATAACACAACAAGCTTTCTGTTGAGCGGTCGCCATCTTAGCATCAACTGACGCTGACGCCTAGTCAACAGCGCCTCAAGCGAACAAATGTACAACTAAATGAAACTTATAGCTCCCTTAATTCGCCGGCAGATAGTGCTTAGCTCTGCCTTTTGTCCTTGCAGAGTTTTAAATTCCTAAAGTTGTGGTATTCTTTTTGAATCACCCTGTATTTACACAATTGCTTATTGGTGCACTATCTTCTTAAAAGAAACTTCTGGAAGAGTCATTTATATAGCCCATCATACAATTTTTTTTATCAATAACCAGAAAACTATACCGAGGGTGACGCTTATATTTTAAATGCCATTGACCATACTGCGTCTAAACAATATGTAGACATCCTCTTTATGTACGCAAGAGAATGCGAAAGCATACACCTAATGGCACACAATTTCCAGCAATCGGTCTGACTTTAGATGACACATTTTAATGTCTAGTACAGCCAAAGTAAAAATGGTTACTGTACTAGTCTTATTGTAAGTAGGCTGTTTACGTTTTCTTATTGGTAACGCCACGTAGCGCTCTGTATGAAAAATCACTGGCTGTGTCGTGTGCAGTCTGTGGCTGGTTTGCATTGTTGTCTGCCATTGTAGTGTTGGGCAGCGGCAGCTGGATGCTAACAGCGCGTAGCGTTGCGCAGTTGGAGGTGAGCCGCCAGCAGTGGTGGACGTGGTGAGAGAGATGGCGGAGTTTTGAAATTTGTAAGAATTGGTGTCATGAACTGATATATATATATTATGACTATAAAGGTAAATACATTGTTTGTTCTCTATTAAAATCTTTCATTTGCTAACTGTGCCTATCAGTAGTTAGTGACTTCCGTAGTTTGAATCTTTTAGTTAGCTGGCAGTACTGGCGCTCGCTGTATTGCAGTAGTTCGAGTAACGAAGATTTTTGTGAGGTAAGTGATTTGTGAAACATATAGGTTAATGTTAGTCAGGGCCATTCTCTTGTAGGGATTATTGAAAGTCAGATTGCGTTGCGCTAAAAACTATTGTGTGTCAGTTTAAGCACAGTCGTGTATAATTTTTCTAAGGGGACGTTTCATATGGCGACCCTGCCAGGATACGAACCTGGAATCTACCGATAACGTATGTCAGGGTGATGGCATGTTAATATCTGGTTTCTGGACATATATCCCCAACAAATAAGTCAACTTACATAGAATTCTAATAGCATGTTTGAGGCTGTCTACATATAGTGTTTACTGCATACACCTTCACTTCTGCTGATGCTCGACACATAGATTAGTAGAAGCCTGCCAAACAGAGAATCTACAATCTGTGTGATAGTGGAGAGGGGGGGGGGAGACTTTAACTGTGTTATTTCAGGTGTGGCCGCTGCTGATGGCCATTCGCTGACATCATATCGTCCTCATACATGAAGCAGTGGCTGACGTGATCACAGCACTTGCTGCTGCTTGTGTTGCTGTGACAGTAGCAGTGGCATGCAGAGGTGTGTGACCATGTGACTCCAACTCGGGTTTTCTCTTTGTTTTAAATAAAGTACATGCCTCTCCTATTTCTATCACAGTGTTGGTGATGGTAGTAGCGCAAACGGACAGGGCAATTGTTTAAAACTGAGATATTACTAGGGGCTGTGGCAAGAGGGGGGGGGGGGGGAACTATGGGGGCTATGCAATTGAGTATCAAATAACTCTGGATAAAATGACTTCAGGAATCAGCGAACAGATTTAATCTTTTTTTTATAATTATGTAGCAATATAGGTTGCAATGTATTCCAAACACATTTTACCAAAAGAATAAGAGCGGCAAATAGCTTACTACCTAAAGCAATAAATATCATTTAATTTAAAGTAGGCGTCTTATTATTTATTAATACACATTTTTTACCCTGAACTCCAAATCTATTACCAAAATCTACTTTAAGCAACACCGAATTTCAGCAATTTGTCGGTAGAGGACCCAACTCTCCTTTTGTTAAGCCATATTCCATTCCGTCAACACCCCCCCCCCTACCCCCTCCCCCCCTCTACATGACCGACTTCCACCTTCTAGAATCGCCTCTGGATATTAGTGTAGTTTATCTCTCTGACGTAAAGTGGATGTGTCTTCTGATTAACGGCTTCAAAAGTTACAATAAGTCAGTAAGTGCAGTGTCAAGTACTTTAACACGTTAATAATTCTAGAACAAGTGCCTTACACTGAAACGTTCCTTCATAAATAAATTTATTAGGTAGCAGGAATGCACTTATTTAAATAATGTTCTGTGGTAATTGTTGAAAGACAGAATTCCACTGTACGAAGAAATAATGTAATATTGTTTAAATAATGCTTTGTGGTATTCACTGTATCTCTAAAGCCTTGTATTTACGATAATCTTTATGCGTCTTTGGATGATGGTCTTGAAAAGTTGTATGTGGAATACTGGGAGAAATTAGCCCTAAAATTGTAACAAACTGTCCCAAAACCGTAAATAGAAATGGCAAGTGGTTGTACATTGAAGTGCTTCCCAAAAATACCGTCAGATGGTCATGGCAGCATTAAATTATAGTAATTCAGCCAGTAGGGATAATGCCACTTTTTTAATTTCTTGTGTACACTGTAATGTTAAAGTATCTGGAAGTGCACTCTGTATAATCCTTCAAAAGATCATCAAAAAATTTGAGCACTGCACTAGCTGAAAGCTTTCTTACACATGTTTGTAGCACATAATATAATGATAAAATTGAAACAATTTTGGATTCCAGTGTCATCTATTTTACTGGTAAACAGGCAGTGCCACTAACATCATTCACATATGGCAATGCCATGCTGTTGTGTTTCCTCGTATGAAGTTGCTGGCGGTCACTTCTGCAGCTCATGCAGGGTGTAGCTGTGCTTCTGCATACAGTGCCTGACAAAAAAAGTAAAACACTGAGAGGACGATATCGAATGTCAATGTTACTTTGTGCGCGCACACACACACACACACACACACACACACACACACACACACACACACACACACACACACACACCATCGATGGGTATGTAAATGTTTAGAGCTGTAATTCTCTGTGAAAAGCAGACTGCCCATCAGAGTGCATTAGTGTTGTTTATGTTAAGTATTATCACAAGTTTTTTTTAGACCACGTAGCGGGCGTGAACGGCGTCAGATGTTGAGTGATTACTGTGAGGGGACATGGCGATGCCATGTGCTCATGTGATAAAGCATTATCAGGACCTGACAGAATTTGAAAAGTACATCATTGCGCATCTTTATTTAGCCAGCTAGTCGAATCATGCAATTTCTTCAATTGCAGAGCGGTGGGATGTGACAGCTTGCCGATGTTGGCCTGCATGGAAACGCGATGGCAGGTGCCCTCGTTATCAAGGTTCCAGTCGAGCACACCTGGTCACAGCAAAGGAGGTTCGCCGTATTGTGTGCCAAGCACATTGCACCCACTCCAGATCTGTGCCTTCCATCTGAGAATCAATAATGAACTCCCTACCAACATCCTGTGTCATATTGCACCACTGGTAGGAGAAGGATAGCCACTGGACTAGGGAGTTGCCATCCCATGCATAGACTGCCATTAACATTACAACACAAATGGCTGCCTTTGAAGTGCCATTACTGGAAATCATGGCCTGGCGCTGAATGGCGTCACACCGTGTTCAATGATGAATCACAGTTGTGCACTGCCCTGGATGCCCATTATCATCGAGGATGGTAGCACCAGGGAATAGCTTCCATTCTTCAAAAACTTTGTAGAGGCTCTGCGGTGTTAATTCAGGCATCGTGGTGTGGACAACAATTGAGTATCACTTCAAATCATGACTGTTAATAATTAATGGATGGTACACCATTACTTCATGTAGATCATGCATCCTAATGTGTCATCTCTTAAGGTATAGTACTGTGGTGCCTTTTTCAACAGGGCAGTACTTGTCCGTACATTGAATGTGTCTGTATGAAAGTGTCTGCATGATATTGAGGTACTCCTGTAGCCAGCAAAATGCCCAGATCTGTACTCGATAGAACTCGTGTAGAACCAGTTCGTATGTCAATTTCGTCTTAGTATCAGTTTCCATGAAATAAAGGAC
The DNA here is from genome assembly GCF_023897955.1 of Schistocerca gregaria. Lineage (NCBI taxonomy): Eukaryota > Metazoa > Arthropoda > Insecta > Orthoptera > Acrididae > Schistocerca > Schistocerca gregaria. Next base: position 1,044,116,807 of record NC_064920.1, on the reverse strand, counting down.
CAGTTACAACAGTTGTGGGTCAGCTTGCCGCAGGAGAGGATACAATAGCTTGCTGACACCCTTCTCACCAAAATCAGTACGTATAGTCAGGCCATAGTGAGTTGCAATGTCATACTGATAAATGGACTCACACTGCCAAATTCCTTGTAAATTTGAATCGATTTTGAAATCATTGAAGTAACACCACATACCCCCTTAAACCATGACTTTTCATTTCGTTTGTTACTCTACTTCTGGGAGCTTCACTTTTTTTCGGACATTGTAGTTTAACAATGTGATAGGCTCTGAATGTTTCCGCATGCTGTTCCAACAGACAAACTTTCCACATCTCCTCGAGTATCTGGAACATCTTATGCAGTCCTATGTCACCTGCAACACGATTCCAAACTCTCCACTGCAGTCCACATCCTTGAGAATCCTTACCGACTGCCGCACTTCTATTGCCATGTGTCACCTTCTAACATCTCCACAGTCAGTGTCCTTTTCCAGGATGATTTCAAAGATTATCTTCTTGCATATCGTGAAATCATTCCTAAAATCTACTCAGCTTATAAAGTACGAGGGCCTGCTGAAAACTAATGACTGAGAATTTTTTATTCTGTTCTCGATATCAGTTGAGATATTACATCTACTTCCCCACTTCGTTGACGCAAGTTGCAACACTCTGCTAATAGACTGCTCTGAAATGTAGTTCGTAACATGTCGGTATGTTAAGTAACTATGTGGGTGCTTGAGAGACGCTCAGAAAACTAAAAGCACGACTTCGAAGAGATCGTCCGCAAACGGAGCACCCTCTGCTTCAGCATAACAATGCCAGACCACACACGAGCACTGTGACATCTGCAGCAATCTGACGGTTTGGCTCCACATTCATCGACCATCCTCCATAGAGTCCAAACTCGCTCCCATCCGATTTTCATTTGTTTCCAAAATTTAAAGAACTTCGATGGTGGTGAAGCAGTGTAAGCAGAGGTGAGGTTGTGGCTTCGTCAGATAAGCGTAACATTCAATACTGATGGTATCAACAAATTGTTCTCTTGCTGAGAGAAATGTGTTCGTCACCAGGGTGACTATGTCGGAAAATAAGTGTGTAGGGACGAAGAATAATGTAGAATATTAATAAAGCTTGTCAGAGTTTTAAGAGTTGTCACATAAAAAAATCGGAGACATTACTTTTCACCAGACACTTGTGCAAGCTATCCTATCATTTCATCCTTCCTAATACTCATTCTACATCCTTTTACCACATCATTTCCTCTCCAGCCGTATACGAAATTCAAATTCATTATCTAGAAAATGTAGCCAAATGCCCACAGCAGCACCATCTTCACAGGATTCAAAACTATACGCATCACCAATATACCATCAAGCTTCGGATCATGGTTTTAATCTTAATAAAACTATTTTATGTGTCACTAATTTTTTTCGTAATGAAATTTTCACTCTGTAGCGGAGTGTGCGCTGATATGAAACTTCCTGGCAGATTAAAACTGTGTGCCGCACCGAGACTCGAAATCGGGATCTTTGCTTCTCGCGGGGAATTGCTCTGCCAACTGAGGTACCCAAGCACGACTCACGACTCGTCCTCACATCTTCAATTCTGCCAGAGGCTCGTCTCCTACCTTCCAAATTTCACAGAAGCTCTCCTGCGAACCCTGCAGAACTTCTCCCAGGAGTGCTCGTTCTGCAAGTTTCGCAGGAGAGCTTCTGTGAAATTTGGAAGGTAGGAGACGAGATACTGGCTAAAGTAGAGCTGCGAGGACGTCGTGAGTGTTACTAATTCTTTATTTAGAAGCTTAAGAGCGAAAGTATAGTCGCTGTTATTCCCCCCACCTCAATGGGCGAATATCAATTTACTTGTTTATTTAGCCTGGAAAAATAGGGTGGTCAGGCACTCTCTTACATCTGATCAAGCATTATAAGTGCTTTATATAGGATATTTTGTCATAAGCATGGTGTAAGCTACACCTAACATAGAGTAAAACATTTAGAAATTATTACAGTGAAGACAAAACAACACAGCATACACTCGTCCATGAGGAAAACATTAACAAATAGAAATTACACGAAGGTAGATTTAAAGTATCAGTGATAGCAGTGCTCGACTTGCGAGACAGGACTGAAGCGAGATAGGAAAAGGAACGCGGTAAAATAGTATTACTGGGGATAGCGGAAAATAAGCCGATATGACTGACTGCGAAATGAAAAGAGTATGAACTGTTAGTGGGAAAGAGTGGACAATTGTTTTACTGTTTGTCCGCAAGAAAAATTGAGAGTGACGCGAAGAAAGTGTTTCTTCTTTTTAAAAGCAATAGGGCACTGAATTATGCGCAGAGTGCAGCCTAGCATCTTGCAGAGGCGGACAGCAGAAACGGAAGGGTTTGCGAATGTTTTTGTTTTATGGATGACCAGATCTAGGATACTATAAGCGGTGATCAAAAAGGTTCCTTTTGGGGGCGTTGCTGCAGCTTATATGCAACATAGCGCGACTCGCGTGCTGGTATATAAGCACCTATATATACGCAAGGGATTAATGTGGCATTTGTGTCTTTCCGATATGCGTGCGGTAAATGCTAAAGTATGAACTATGACGACGTTATTACCAAGTGCATCCAGACAGAACCACAATCGGTTCTCCGTGCTGTCATTCTTTTCTTAGCTGCCGAAGGACAAACACCAGCAGACATCGATCGGAGAATGAAGAACGTGTATGGGGTAGCAAGTCAGTTGAAAACCACCGTTGTGGAACGGTGCTCCATGGGCTGCTGCCACTACATGATAACACTCGTCCCCATATCGCAAATGTCGTAAAGCAGAAGTTACTCCAACTCAAGTAGTAGACTGTCGAGCACACGCCCTACAGCACTGATCTCTCCTCATGCGATGGTCATGCCTTCGGTTCCTTCAAAAAAAGCCTTCAAGGGTCGAAGATTCCTATCGGATGAGGATGTGCATCAGGCAGTTACCGGTTTCTTCACGCAGCAGGACACAAGTGTTTTACCAAATGGGTATCTTCAACCTGGTGGATCGGTAGGATGATTTTCTCAGTGCATGCGGCGATTTTGCCTAATTGGATACCGATTCTGGAGTGTACAGTTTTCGTACATAGACCTTTTTACCGCCCCTTATAGAATCTGAGCCCTCGCATTTCGATTATGATGAGAGGACAAGCGCGTAATCTTCGACATTAGGAGGTGGCGTTCATGTGCACTGAGGACCCGATGAAGAATATCAGGGTATGGAAGTCACGCAACTTGTCTAGTCGCCACGAACCAAACTGGGCCTACGATGACAGATGCTGCAGTAACGATGTAGGTGTTCTCATTATTCGTGCCATATTGGATTAAATCGTTATAGTGTCGGGTCAGTAGTAGGAATGACTGCACAAGATTTCGTTTAACATCATGTGGAAATATGTTCCGAAAATTTTGAAGGCATAGAGGCAAGCAGAAGTCTTCCTCCAAGTTGTGACAGTATTTTCTGCCAGCCGAGATGCTCATCTGTGGCTACACTAAAATCTGCACTGTCTTCAGACGTGATATTGCAATACCATCGAGAAGAATAGGAGACAAATCCAAAAAATAAATTCCATAAGTAACCACTAACTTTTTAAGCGAATACTGTCAAATACTTCACTCTTGTAGTGAGAATTATCTTGCATTTATCCACATTAAAACAGATGTGCGTGGCTGTACACCAGGTGGAAGTACTAATTCATTCTGCATGTTCCGACGAAGTGTCAGAGACGATAATTTTCCAAAGAGAACAGCATCCTCAGCAAACAATCAGAATGATGCTGACCCTGACCTTTAATGACGACATTAAGATTGGCAGTTCCAGAGGTACTATTCGAGGGAAATTGGTTATCTGTAGCCAACGAGTTTTAACCAAACACTTGTGTCCAACTCCATAACCATTACGAAAAACAAACTCAATACTGCGTTGTACAGTCACTCACTATGGTCTCTAAGGCACTTAATATTAGCAACTTTTGAATTCAAGAACAAGCGGCGCTAGCATGGACGTTGTAACACACAAGATGAAAAAAGTAGGGAATTCTTGAAACTACTGAATGAAACAACGATCGCTACTAAACGCTATTCGTTAGAAGTCCTTTTAGACGTCAGATTGAACACAGGTGCTCTAAATCAGGGAACCGTAACGTCCATTAAGTATTAACACAAGTTACAATGGTATTATAATATCAATACCTTGGCAAAAATCCGATAATGCATGTGAAGTCAATACGTTAAAGTCAACACAATATTTGCGGAAATAATCTGTTTCGCAGAAGTCGCGCAGCGACTGCCGAATGTAAAACAGAGAGGAAATGAAGAACTACTGAAAGAGTCATGCATCCACCCACTACCTTCATTGAGCACATGTTAAGCTCGCGATTGCTAATAAATGTAATTGAATTAAAATTTGGAAGTCCTTACGACAGTCTGAAATCTTCGCATACATGCTACAGCTCGGTTTGCGAACGACGCAGTTCCTGATCGTACTTAGTATTACAGTTGCCCACGAGTGACTTCTGCGGTGTCATCTGGTCATCTGTCCTGCACGGAAGGTTACTTTCCGACAGAGCCCGGAATCGAAGGTCCTCTTCCGGCTGAAATGCACCTAGCGGGTCTCCGATGGGAGTGAGTTCTACAGAGTGCTCCCAGTAGGAAGATGAATTTTTACTCTGTCTTATCGATTCTGAGCATTGTGCTTGATTTTGATCACCTGTGGCGGTGATTCTTCCGAGTGTCAACCGGTCCATACCAATAATGCAGTCCCCTCCCATACTCAGTTTCCATGTAATTAATTAATCGCGGGGTTTTCAGTGCTGGAGGTCAGAAACAGACAACCTCTGGCTTCCACTACCTGTCCTACATCGCGGTTCAATCGAAGGGGACCTCTCCACGGATATACAATTGAGTTATGTTCCCACTTCAGAATTTATTTATACAGGGTGATTCAAATAATCGTTTACAAGCTGACATGGCACGCTTGGGGATACAATCAGGATCAGTAATCACTCATGAACCGGGCGTCGCAAGCGCCACAAAACGAAGCTACGATCACGTGTGGGTCGGCATCGTCGGAGACTGTTTAATTGGGCCGGACGTCCTCGTGGACCGACTTGATGGTCGAACGTATCTCGTATTCCTGTGAGAGGTTCTGCCGGACATGCTGAGTGATGTTCCCATGCCTATGGTCGTCGCATTCGATTTCAGAGCGACGTAGCCCCCTCGCATTTTAGCAGAAAAATGAGTGCACATCTGCAGGCAACCTTTCCCGGCCGCTGGATTGGTCAAGGTGGGCCATCGCATGACCACCATGATCACCCGATCTGTACCCAATCTACTTTTTCCTGTTGGTATATCTGAAGGGCTTTGTGTGTGAAACACCTGTTACATCGCTGGATAACGTAGTAGGCAGGATTGTTGCGGCGGTTGGATATCTTCGAGGTACACCAGGTATCTTTTAGAGGGTGCGCTGTTCAATGCAGTGTCGGTGTCAAGCGTGTCTCGATGCTTTTGGACAAAACTCTGAGCTTCTGTAGTGGGCATGCATTTGCAGCATGTGGCTAAATAACTGCAACACCATTTAGTAGCCTCTGACGGCCTTTACGATCCCCACTTCCTATGTAGTTGTGATGCTTGTTGTAAGCCCGATATACAATGTCAGTTTGTAAACGTTTTTTGAATCACCATGTATTATCCAATGGTAGCTGCCCTTATTCTTTCTTAGCAGAGTCAACAAGAATTCAGTTAACATGGCGCCAGCCTGACAGGTGTGGGTGCCGTGCTCTTATGCACAAAATAGTTGGATGGAGTCTCCTGTGCACATCTTATATTTGAACCGTCCTGGGCCCAGTGTTTCCCAGAATACCGGCTTCCTGCAGAGCACAGAGCATTACGATACTGCACAATCCGTCCCTGTTGGGTTATGACACTCCTCCTTGGTGCTGGTGAACACGCTACGTTGAAAAATGACACACAACAGCTTTCCTTAATTTAGGAAGCAAACGCAGATGGAGCCTCTCTGTCGGAGCTTAGGCTACATGTAATATACTGGACCCACTTACCACCTGCTTCTTCTCCTCTCCTCGTATTGGCGGGGCCTAGCTTTTGAAGAGGACTGCGGCCTCCCTAATGGCCCAACATCGTCTCGCTCACACCTCTTCCGCTGGCCTCTGTTCAACGTGTGTCCAGTAGGATTCCAACTACGTTATTAAACAGTGCTCCAGAATAAGAAATTAGTGCGGAATTTTATTCGTTAGACGTGGCAATCAGGCCAACGGCCTTGCCGCAGTGGTAATACCGGTTCCCGTCAGATCACCGAAGTTAAGCGCTTTTGGGCTTGGCTAGCACTTGGATGGGTCACGCATGGTTCTGCCGAGCTCTCTTGGCAAGCGGGGTCCACTTAGCCCTTGAGAGGCCAATTGAGGAGTTACTTGACTGATAAGTAGCGGCTCTGTTCAGGGAAACTGATAACGGCCGTGAGAGCGGCGTGCTGACCACGTGCCCCCTCCTTCCCTCTCCCCTCCCCCCCCTCCACCATATCCGCATCCAGTGACGCCTATCGGCAGACGATGAAACGGCGATCGGTCTGAAACGTTGGGCCTTGCGAGGCACGTTCGGGAGGAAAAAGAGAGAGAGAGAGAGAGAGAGAGAGAGAGAGAGATAGAGAGAGAGAGGGCAATCACTGACGTTAACTTTAACTATACTATTACTCTCACTTCTAGCTGTGAATACACTTATATTAGATAGGTTTATCAGTTGAGGTGAGTTTGATCGTAGTAGACGGCAGTTTTGACAAAAACCGTCGCGTATCATATTCTTCAAATCATTACACAATTGTGGAGCAGCAGCACTCTCCAGAACTAATCCAACGTTTCAGAACCTTCTGTCCTTATGGTTACATCATGTGCAAAAGCCGAACAGTCTTTTTCCATGCAGTTCTCTTTAATGCCAGTCGTATGTCAAGTATCACACCACACATCAGTGCTTTCTTATGCCTCTTTGAAATCTATGAATACATACTGCCTTTCTCTTTCTATCCATGGCGAAGCACCTACCACTTGATTAGCAAACATTACGGAAATAGAAAGTGCTAGTGATGCGCTGTTTTCACAGAACGATTTGGTATCAAGGGCTCGTATATTTTAGCTAAACAATTAGATTGTGATAACACTTAGAAAGCGTATTTTTGTGCAAATATACACTTTTTAAATGGAACAGTACCTACTGATATTAAAAAACTAAAAGTAGGGTAAATTAGAAAGTTAGTGGTGTTTAATGCAGGATTTTGGTGCGAATCGTTTACGAGATATCTTATTGCGCAAAGTTTCCACACCGACACCAGTTCTGTGCCATTGAACTTGCGCAGTTGCTAGGCACGATGTTGTTATGTTTGGTTTCAGTGTGCTTGTGTGTTCCTTGAGTGCACTGCGACTTGCTATTCAGTCGGCGTGTAACTGGCCAAGCAGCAGGTCGTGAGTGGACTACAGGATTTAGCAGTGCAGAAAAAGCCGACATGGCGAATGGCTCAAATGGCTCTGAGCACTATGCGCCTTAACTTCTGAGGTCATCAGTCCCCTAGAACTTAGAACTACTTAAACCTAACTAACCTAAGGACATCACACGCATCCATGCCCGAGGCAGGATTCGAACCTGCGACCGTAGCGGACGAGCGGTTCAGACTGAAGCGTCTAGAACCGCACGGCCACACCGGCCGGCAATGGTGAATACAGAGTGTAGGAAGAATGCAATTCGTTCTTATATGGAGAACGCGGAAAGATATCTCAATAGACGTCAACCACCTCAGCATTTATTTATCAGCCTCTTCAACCAATTACGTGAAAGTCGTAGTGTAACACCGATACAACGTAACAGAAGGAAACAAGAGACGACAGAAGAGGGGAAAATTAATGTTCTCGCTACTGTTGCAATTGATCAGCACGTTAGTTTGTAACCACCCCCTCACTCATCGACCTTAATGACAGTGAAAAATTAAACCGCGTATACCTAATGGAAATTTGGGAAAAGCAATCGTCACCGAAGTTAATTTGTCGGTAAAGAGGGAGGAAAGGGTTACATCTAAATGAAAGGAAAAATGCAAATGAAATTGGTGGAATTGAATTTTGAAAAAGGGTAAAGTTAATAAAGAAAGTAAATGTGCGGTCGTTACGTTAACAATTAACTGCCGTTAATTAGATATTTGAGATTTGGGGAAAATTACGGACGCCAGTCCTATGGACAACTACTATAACAACTGAAAAAGAAAGGTTAATGCACTTATAACTAGCACTAAAAGCGTGGCAACTGAAGGTTGACACGTGTCGTGTGGAAACTGAATGTTTGTCAGAAGTAATAAATTTCGCTACACTTTGACTTAATTTAGCGAAACAATTGAGAAAAATGGAAAACTGACAGTTAATTTACTGGCTGAAATTAATCGTGAACTTTGTTTCTGAAACACTACGAAATTAAATAAAATAAAGCTAGTCTTGGGCTACTTCAACAATAATCTGAAAAGCAACTTGAATCTACGCAATTTAGAAATAAGAGATTTAATTTTGAACTTGAATTTAATGATACTGAACAATTAACAATAGTAAAATTTACTACGTACCAAGCTGAACTTTAGTCACAGGTAAGCTAAAACATGGTAACAAAACTCGCACTCTTAATTTGTGCTTGTGTAATCTGAATATAGTTCTGTTTGTTTATTGTAGCCAGCTATGAATACTTTAACTGAACTTTGAAATTAAAGCAGTGAAATGGAATGATATTTCTTTAATGCTGGCGTTTGAATTTCAACGAAACTCGGGTTCATTTCGGAAAAGGAAGGGACCCTGCTTGGTAATGCAATTAGGACAATGAGCAACAAAGATTCATGCTAAGTTGCTGTATTTTAGTGATGCAAATGGAACAGTTTGAAAAGCAGATGTCTGCCATAGAGTTCTAAAACTTTACGTGCTTTCAGTCTTCCTTGTTGGTTGATTGAAGGTTTGAAATCGTCGATCGAGGAGGTGGCGACAATCAGTTATTGTCGGCCGTGCAGAAGCTGAATGTTGGCGCGCCTTCTTCTCGACACGGTCACCAGGCGAAACGGGCTCTTGTGCTAGCTAATGCTTCCCGTCCGCGACACAGTGCCAAAAACTATCATAGCAAGTCGAGCTCAATTACATGCTGCCAAACCCCGAAAGCGCGGCAACTCGCGGGAGCGTCACTCAACACACTTACTCCACCTCCTACTCCAGCCAGACTCTGCTCTGCCCGAGCTCCACCCAAGGTCCTAAACACTTTGGTTCTGCACACAACCTATCGATGTAATCGTTCGATAGCATAGTTTTCCCTAGGCACGACCCAGCGTAAAAATACAAATAATATTTACAAAACAAACCAATTATGCATCGACATAAATGATTGTAAAACAATTACAATATACAAAGACACAGAAATGTCGTATCTTCAGGTAACAAAATAAGGAAAAAAATTATAATACAATAGATGGAAATAGGAGGATATGCATTTCCGGCGTTACAAGTTCCTGCGGAATGACACAGGAAGTGGCGTGTGTCAGGCAAGTGTCCTACGCAGTCTCCATCGACATAGCTTCCATCCCTGTTACTTCTCTCTCCATCCAGAACTGCATGGAAACGAATATGAGAATCGTGTTAACTTCTGTACAAAGGCGTTAAGACAGGATACTTAAGATATATCATCTATCTTGTTTAGTAATGAAGTCACATTTACCAATCAAGGCCAAGTAAACCGCCAAAATATGCGTTATTGATCTGTTGACAGTCCCTTTTGGCTTCATCAGGTGGAACGTCAGGGTCCAGGGAGTGCAAACGTGTAGTGTGGGATAGTAAACCTTCATCTCATAGGTCCGTTTTTCATAGAGAGAACACCGAACGCGCACAAATACCGCAGCCTCCTAACAAACCGACTTCCCCAGATGATGTAAGACGTTCGTCTGCAGACTAGGCGGAAGAATTGTTTCCAATCGTTATATCGGACGCAGAGGACCAGTACCTTGACCGGTCCTTTCCCCGGATTTGACGCCTGTAGACTTTTTCAGTGGGGAAGATGTAAGACACTGTCTACAACGACATACCAACTACACCCGATGATATGCAACGACGTACGACGTCTCTACTGAAGTGATAGAACGTGCGCAGCAGTCGTTCCATACCAGACTGGAAGCGTGTATTGCCACTGCCACTGGTCATTTTGATGATGATGTTTGGTTTGTGGGGCGCTTAAGAGTGCGGTCATCAGCGTCCGTACAAAGTCCCAATTTTTACACAGTCCAACTTTTTTACCCATTCCAATCTAGCCACTGTCACGAATGATGATGATGATGAAGAAGAAGAAATGATGAGGACAACACAAACACCCAGTCCCCAGGGGGAGAAAATCCCCAACCCGCCTGGGAATCGAACGCGGGATCCGGTGATCCAGAAGCAGCAATACACGCCACTAGACCACGAGCTGCGGACACTGGTCATTTTGAACACAATTTGTGATGGTCAGTTGTCTCGTTACTGGTCAAAATCCACATAACTAGTACATGCACTTGTGTTGTTTTTTTAATGTGTGGCTACCACAATCATTGTACAAATTTCGGTTTATGCGCTTTTCAAAACGCAATATCTCGTAAAGGAATACCACTAGAATCCTGAAACAAACATCATTGACATTCTAATTTACCCAACCTTTAGTTTGTTATTGTCAAGAGGCATTGTTCTATTTAAAAGACGTGTATGTTTGCACAAAAATACACTTTTTAAGTATTACTACGATCTGTTTATAAGGCAACAATACGTGCTCCTGTCTACCAGTCCATTCTGTGAAAATCGCACATCAATAGCACTTCCCATTTCCGCAATATTTGCGGAAATTGAAATCGCATATATTTGCGGTACAAGTTTTACGTGCTTCACTCTGTATAGTGAAGTACGAATACCGATAATTCATCACACCAACAGCTTGTACCCCTTGTCAGCTTGAAACTGTTTGTACATCAGCTACTGGCACAAATTGTATATCTATCTGCACATTTTATTGCATTAACCAATGTATTACCCCAACCTTTAGGCAGCTAATACATGTAACATGTATTCTTAAGACCCCTTGCCATGTAAATGTTTGCTCTCATTTAATAAGTCTTTCCACCCTATCTCTCTCTCTCTCTCTCTCTCTCTTTCTTTCTCTTTCTGTCTCTCTCTTTCTCTCTTCCTCTCCTTCTGCCTCCAGCCTCTCACATCTGTCTATTAATCCCAATGAAATAGTGTCATCTATGTATGATTTTACTGCTGTAGCCAATATGATTATTGTACTTCAAGCCTGTAACATTTCACCTGATTTTTATTAACGAGTATGAAGTTTAAGCCGTTTTAACATTTCACCTGATTGTATAAACGAGCACGAATGTTAAGCTGTTTTAATGTGTCAAATTGGATTTATATGCCACCTGAAGTACACACATATATATTCGACACTTCAAAACAAACACCTCAAAATGCTTTAAACAATTATTCTGTAATAATGTTGTTATGATGTATATTCTTTGCACTTTGCGATTATGTCTTCTCTTCTGCTATACGAACCTTGCTCCCAGCAGATCCCAGACGCCATATTTGTTTACAAATGTGACAGTATACATCTGATGTGTTATGTCAGCGAAAGGAACCTGTGCCCACTGGAGATACCTAGTTTACTTATTTTATGTTTACCATTAGATATCAGTTTAAATTGTTTGTCAGTAGAAATCCAAAACCATGTTCTGAAATAGTGTCTTGTTTCTCCACTAGGCAGTGCCACAAGTTCCGCCAAAGAATCGTAACACAACACACACACAAATGTCATACTAACTCATGTAAATCCACCCTACGATGGAGTTTTAAACCTTTGAAACGTATCGTGGAAATAAATAAAACATTGACTGGTAACAGTAAACTTGTTCTTTCACTTAATGTCAATAACAGTCACGGTAAAGCCTAACCTAAAAACGTTCGTATTTAAAGTTAAACTGGAAGTGGGGTTATCATATTTGTGGTGTGCGTACTGTAAGACCTTCAGTACACACACCATCAGATTATTTGACTTGTCGCTCTAACGAAGTAGGCGAGGGTCAGCAATATGTCTCGTGGTCTTATCGTGGCGTGTTTACGTATCTTCTACCGTTAGGTCAGACGATAGAAATGCCACTTGCACACTTAGAGTAGCAGATTGACAGTGACCAACTTTAAACAGAACTTGATTAATTTTCACACACATTTATTAAAATAATGAAAAGCATAGACATTACGTAACTTGATTCTGGATGCTATTTACAATTGACAATCTGAAGTTCCTTTGGTCTTGGTACGTTAATCTTATTCTCACATATCTCTGATACTTGACAAAGTGTGTATTCATTTATCTTAATAGCTATGTACAGGAATATGGTAACATTATTAGGTGCAGACTGAAACTTGACTACAGACTGGTACAGACTAATGCAGACTGGTACAGACTGGTGCAGACTGACTAATCGGAGGTCTGTAAACTCGTTATAATACCTCACGCGTTCATATATCACTGTGCTAGTGTGATCGGCGAGCAGAAAAGCTTGTACATTAGCAAAAATCTCATTGACTGAGTTACATATTAATACGTGTATCGGCGGAAGCAGAATTTGGTCCGTCTCTAAGGCAGCGCCATCTCGTAGTGCGGAGATGGATGAGCGATGCGCCTGCTCTGTTGTGCTGGGTGGGGCGCACTTTAGTGGGAAAGTTCTGTACAGACTGACTATGCGGAACTATGTACACAACAATATTTTAGTCTGCTAATAATGGAGAAGAAATAAAAACCTTAAGGTTCGCCAATGACATTGTAATTCTGTCAGAGACAGCAAAGGACTTGGAAGGGCAGTTGAACGGAGTGGACAGTGTTTTGAAGAGAGTATATAAGATGAAAACCAACAAAAACAAAACGAGGATAATGGAATGTAGTCGAATTAAGCCGGGTGATGTTGAGGGAAAAGCCGGGTGATGTTGAGGGAATTAGATTAGGAACTGAGACACTTATAGTAGTAAATGAGTTTTGCTATTTGGGGAGCAAAGTAACTGATGATGGTCGTAGTAGATAGGATATAAAATGTAGACTGGCAATGGCAAGGAAAGAGTTTCTGAAGAAGAGAAATTTGTTGACATCGAGTATAGATTTAAATGTCAGGAAGTCGTTTCTGAAAGTATTTGTATGGAGTGTAGCCATGTATGGAAGTGAAACATGTACGGTAAATAGTTTGGACAAGAAGAGAATAGAAGCCTTTCAAATGTGGTGCTACAGAATAATGCTGAAGATTAGATGAGTAGATCACGTAACTAATGAGGAGGTATTGAATAGGATTGGGGAGAAGAGGAGTTTGTGGCACAACTTGACAAGAAGAAGGGTTCGGTTGGTAGGACATGTTCTGAGGCATAAAGGGATCACCAATTTGGTATTGGAGGGCAGCGTGGAGGGTAAAAATCGTAGAGGGAGACCAAGAGATGAATACACTAAGCAGATTCAGAAGGATGTAGGCTGCAGTACGTATTGGGAGATGAAGAAGCTTGCACAGGATAGAGTAGCATGGAGAGCTGCATCAAACCAGTCTGAGGACTGAAGACCACAACAACAACAATAATGGGATCCAGTTTTGCGGATACTAACTTTCTTCGAGCGTTACAGAACCAGCTGGAAAATATTTTGCGATCAAATTTGTTGTACGAGAAACTTCCCCCGTCACGAGTTCGTTCGTCACACACATCTCCCGCCCAAGTGCGTCAGGGGACAGGAATCCAGTTTATCAGATAGGCAATCCGGTGGCCTGTCTCCGCTGATTAGGCAGCGGGGAGGGTGTGCTCGGAGGGTTGTGTCGCATGACGTCACGTGTCGGGCCACATGCGTCCCGGCGCCCAGTCATGACCGGCGTGGTCGCCACGTTCTCGCCCGAAATGAACGCGGTTGTGCTGCAGACTTATTAACTTTGCAAGCGTGCTGCTCCACAGCGCCACACAGGCTCGTTAATGAGACTGTCCATCATCTGCAGCGTCGCTCCCCTACCAGCGTGTAATTGATCCGCCTTCTCGTGCTATTGGGGGCTTTCACTTCTCATTACTGCCCAGATGGTGATGTCGTTAGCTACGCCGCTAATAAGCGTCGATGATCACGTATCACACGATCTTTTACTTTAACGTGAGATCTATGTAGGATTGTCGTCCGCTTTTCAGTTAATAACTTTTACGAGCATCCATTTATGAAAATTAGTAGCTCATCGAATCCATAACATTGATTTGATCAGAATACTAACATTTTGCTATTCAGCATCTTTTGTCGTCCAGAGGTGCAGGCCCTCTAGTTCTTTTCTTATCTGTGTCTTGTTTCCTTGTACATCCAACTACACTACTGGCCATTAAAATTGCTACACCAAGAAGAAATGCAGATGATAAACGGGTATTCATTGGACAAATATATTATACTAGAACTGACATGTGATTACGTTTTCACGCAATTTGGGTGCATAGATCCTGAGAAACCAGTACCCAGAACAACCACCTCTGGCCGTAATAACGGCCTTGATACGCCTAGGCAATGAGTCAAACAGCTTGGATGGCGTGTATAGGTACAGCTGCTCATGCAGCTTCAACACGATACCGCAGTTCATCAAAAGTAGTGACTGGCGTATTGTGCCGAGCCAGTTGCTCGACCACCATTGACTAGATGTTTTCAGTTGGTGAGAGATTTGGAGAATGTGCTGGCCAGGGCAGCAGTCGAACATTTTCTGTATCCAGAAAGGCCCGTACAGGACCTGCAACATGCGGTCACGCATTATCCTGCTGAAATGTAGGGTTTCGCAGGGATCGAATGAAGGGTAGAGCCACAGGTCGTAACACATCTGAAATGTAACGTCCACTGTTCAAAGTGCCGTCAATGCGAACTAGAGGTGACATAGTCGTGTAACCAATGGTACCCCATACCATCACGCCAGGTGATACGCCAGTATGGCGATGACCAATATACGCTTCCAATGTGCGTTCACCGCGATGTCACCAAACACGACTGCGACCGTCATGATGCTGTAAACAGAACCTGGATTCATCCGAAAAAATGACGTTTTGCCATTCGTGCACCCAGGTTCGTCGTTGAGTACATCATGGCAGGCACTCCTGACTATGATGCAGCCGTGGTCTCCGAGCTGATAGTCCATGCTGGTGCAAACGTCGTTGAACCGTTCGTGCAGATAGTTGTTGTCTCCCCATCTGTTGACTCAGGGATCACGATGTGGCTGCACGATCCGTTACAGCTATGCAGATAAGATGCCTGCCATCTCGACTGCTAGTGATACGAGGCCGTTGGGATCCAGCATGGCGTTCCGTATTACCCTCCTGAAGCCACCGATCCCATATCCTGCTAACATTCATTGGATCTCGACCAATGCGAGCAGTAATGTCGCGACACGATAAACCGCAATCGCAATTGGCTTCACTCCGACCTTTATCAAAGTCGGAAACGTGATGGTAAGCATTTCTCCTCCTTATACGAGGCATCACAACAACGTTTCACCACTCAACGCCGGTCAGCTGCTGTTTGTGTATGAATAATCGGTTGGAAACTTTCCTCATGTCAGTACGATGTAGAGGTCGCCACCAGCGCCAAACTTGTATGAATACTCTGAAGAACTTATCATTTTCATATCACAGCATCTTCTTCCTATTGGTTTAATTTCGCGTCTGTTGCACGTCTCTTCGTGGTGTAGCAATGTTAATGACCAGTAGTGTATTAAAAAACTGACAAATATTAGTCATCCTCTTAAAAGAACATTCTGGTCGCTTTTGAGCGCTGCAAGTTGCGTACAAGTGATACGAGGCCCTGCTGAAGAGGAATGCTTCCGAATTTTTTATGTGAAAATTCTTAAACCTTTTTAAATAAGAAGCTTTCAAAAGCTTTTATTCTTCATGTCTACATATTTTCCACCTTTGTCGCTAGAAGCCTCCAAATTGTAGCGTGTAGCAGGGCGATGTGTAACGAACTATATTATCGGAAAAAAAGTTAGTAGACCGTTTTACAGACATTCAGTTCACACAGTATTTATTGTTGCAACAGTGCGTATGGAGTTCATGAAATTATTACATTTGCAGATCAATGGCTAAAGTGGTTTTGGGGCACGCGGCATCGGCCTATGCTGAAACATTCATAGTAGTACGTGTGTGTAGCCTCCATGGGAGGCAATGCAAAAGCTGGCTCTATCATCCAGTCAATCGCACAGATGGCGAACATTGTCCTGGGATACGTTATGCCACGCCTGATCGACCTGTTCATGTACTTCGGTAAGAATAGTTCGTTGATGCGTCACTTCTCGTCTCATCATAAACCGCACGTTTTCGATTGGAGACAAGGACAGAGATCGTGCTGGCCAGGGAAATTGCCACACATCTTCCAAAGGACGTTGAGTTTTACGGGCAGTGTGTGGGCGAGCATTATCCTCTTGGAACAACACATCACTTTCCTGTTTTCAAGAATGGTATAAGAACGCGTCTAACAACATTCTGCACATACCGAGCACTCGTTAGCGCTCCCTTCAGAAACACCAAAGGAGAACGGGAATTGCAGCTTATCGCACACCAGACCATAAGCCCTGCGTTGGAGCCAGTGTGTCTTGGACGAATGCACTTCACGGGACAGCTCTCAATACGAGCGGTGCACGTCGATGCTGTGGCGTAAACAGAGGATGGGCTAGAGGGGTGCATGCCCATAGTCCCGTGATAATAACTGGTTTGCAACATTTTATGTTGACACGCCTGGGCTCACAGGCTGTTCTATCTGCCACTGCTGCCTTTACAATGTGACGATCCTAGCGGGAGTCTGTGCTGCGTGGACGTTCAGCACCTTGTCTACGGGTGTGATGAAGTTCACGTGACCACTGATACCAGCATTGTTGTACAGCAGGCTCAGCACATCCAGATTGTGTGCTAATTCTCCAGTAGGGCTATCCCACCACTAGGAGGGCCACAAGTTGACCTTTTCAAACTCGCTCAGTTGGATGTAGGTAGCACGAGAGTGTCTCCGTGCCAAGGTTGCCTGCTTCCTCCACACGTTTGCACCACGCTGAGCCTGGCTGAGAGCATTCCCCATAAAAGGATAGACACAGGTGGTGCTCTGGTAGGTATGTCATTACGCCATCCGTTGGCGGACGACGTTGAAACCATTGTCAGTACAACTACAATCGCCCAGGTAGCATATGCCGTCATCAAATCAAAATCGTCGTCATCTTTCCAAGTGTACTTTTTTTTCGACAATGTATGGCAATGCGTGGTAACAGGATGCTACAATCGAGTTCCGAATCCAAAGAGTTTATCCACAGATTGAGAACCCTCTCTTGCACACGACAATGCCAGACAACACACGAGCACTGCGACATCTGCAACAATCCGACGCATTGGATTCACTGTCATCGATCATCCTCCATTCAGTCCTGACTTGGCCCCATCAGATTTTCGTCTGTTTCCAAAACACCTTCAAAGATTTCACTTTCATTGCGATGAAGCGGTGCAAGCAGAGGTGAGGGTGTGGATGCGTCAACAATGTTAGACATTATACAGGACAGTATCAGCGAACTGGTCCCTGGTTGGTAGAAATGAGATCGTCTCCAGGGTGACTATGTTGAGAAATAAATATGTACAAACAAAGAACAAAACGTGTAGAATGTTAAAAACATTTGTTTTTATTGAAAAAGCTTTAAGAATTTTCTCACAAAAAATTCGGAGGCATTACTTTTCAGCAGGTCCTCGTACGATGCAATGCTGTAACGTTTCACAGCTGATGTAAGTCATGGCACTAAAGTTCTGTGTATGCGCTGGTCCCGTGTATAGAATCAGCGCTGTAAGAAAGGGTGACGTGAGGACGTGACGCAATGGCGGAAACGAGCTATCGTGTGTGAACGTACTCATGACCGTACAGTGAATGAACCTGCACGATTTGTTGGTGCATCAACGTTAAGGGTCTATTGTTTCTGCAAGGAATGGCGTTCCACTCACAGCCACGTGAAGCGGCGTAAGAAGACTGGAGACGAGTCTCGCCCCTTGTCAATGATGGTGGGTCTCAAGGCCGACGGGAATTGCTGTTGATAGTGAATGCAGGCCCATCTCATCCAGTTTCCGAGCGAACATTGCGAAGGGAACCATATGCAATGGACTTTTAGAGTCCTTTGTTCATATCAGCAGATAAAGTTGCACGCCTTCAAAGGCCCAAACATTACATGTACGTGACAGTAGGTTAATGTCATCCGACAAGATGCGATTTTACCACTTTCCAAATGGAACAAGACCCCGAGAGCACTGGCGGCCCAATAAAGCGTATAACCTGCAGCGCGAGTATGTGGAGCACGTAGCTCAGGCCACAGGTTTTGGGGGGCGTTTTTCGTGCCATGACTTGGGCCCCATCACTCACGTTACCGTGAACATGAACCAAGATGTTTATTTCCACATTCTCGATGATCTAGCGTGCCCATTCTTCTTCATCTTCATGATAAATTTGCTGTGGACACGTGCGTCTTCCAAGCTGACAACAGCCGCTTTCATAGGGCTGCACATATACCTCCTTGTTTAATCGTCACTCAGGCTCCCTACTCCACCTTGAGCATTTCTCTAAATCACCCAGTCTTAATCTCAAATATACGCCAAGACTATTTGGAAGGGCAGCCAAAATACAGAAATCAACATCTCCGTTATTTGGTAGCTTTACGAAATCCCTAATAATCTTAGTGTCGACGGGACATTGAAATCCGTATTTTCTTTCCTTCATGTCGAAAACCAATTCTCCCGCCTACGTATTTTTATTTCTCTAAATCTTCAGTCGATGAAGCGTTATTTATTTATCGGCTTCGTATCAATGAAATTTTGCAGTATACGAACACTGAAGAAAACCCATTTGACTTTATTACTCTACATGAAAAGAGACACCCAAAAATTATATATTGTGTTATACTAGAGCTGTTCTGAGCATTGTCACTGAAATGGCTCTTGACGCTGATATAACCACCAGTCTGCGACTCAACCATGTCGACTGATCTTTCGTTGAAAGGGCGTGTGTGTAAATTTTTCTTGTTTTGGATGTCTGGTATCATACCCGTAAGATTTGAAGTGTTTAGACATGCGCGCGCTGCCTCGGTAGAGAAACTGCGCTGCGTAGAGATGATTTGGAGGTGACCTCCGCTCTGTGAAGACGCGCTGGAGTTATCTGTTGATCGTGAGGACAGAAGAGGAGACAGACAGTCGAACTTCGGTGTTAGACTCGAACAGTCGAGATTTGATTCGGTAGCAGTAAGTAGCAAACAATGGAGATTTTTGGGAATTTTATTACGGGCTAATGGAAAATTTATTGTGGAGAGAAAAAGAATTGATTTTTACGTTGGTACGATTATATTCTTTGTGAATATTGGATTACGGTAAAGATTAAGTTTGTTTTATTTGCTGCAGCTGTTTGTTGATTCAGCTTTCTATGTTTGTCAGGTATATCCACATCAGGAATCTTATTGCCTGTTTTTACGAAGGAAATGGGTTTAATAAGTAGATTTTGGAATTTTGGTTAATGTAAGTTTATAAATATGAAGTTTAATTTTTGTACTTTTTGGATTATAATTTCACGATTCCAGAGAAAGCGCAACTATTATTGAAGTTTCATTAAGTGTTATTAAGTCAAGTGATATAAGATTTCTATTGAGTTCATTTAACCCGGTCATTGTCTGCATCACAAGGGTCAATTAATTTTCAATTTATTTCAAAACATTATCAAAAATTGTGAACCAAGAATAATAGCAATTTTTTTTAGAGAATGCATTGCGCGTTTGCGCTCCTCAGTACAATAGTTAGATTTTACATCTTGTTATCGAGGCGCGTTGTAGCTACGAGAACAGCTTGCACGGCGTTATCCAGTGCGACCCAGGTAACTCGAACTGTAGAAAACAAATTCGTTAATTATATTTCAAAGGGGACCAATTTTACTTTTAAATCAATCAGTTTTTCTTCAAAGTTCATAGTCTGATTTTGTGATTACAATAAGTTTCAGATAGGGCATGATCTTCTCAGCACTCTCGTAGTTTGATTTTTCTATGCATTCTCCTTGAATTTTGCCACCAACCGTTAGCGTTATGCAAGGTATCAGCCTTTAAGGTCCGCTATGCGCACCCTTTAGAACAAGAAGGCCAAAGTTTAGCATCTGACATATAATTTAATATTACAAACACAATCAACATTACAGATTCACTATCACTAAAATAAATTGAAACAAGTAACTTTCAGAGTCAAACTAGTGGGGGGCGTGTATCATTAATCCAAAGTATATAGAAACAAGCTAACAAAATCACCAGTAGCACCGTAAAAGATAGAGCACTTGAACGAAAGCTGGTAACTTCGTCATAAGAATTTACTACACGTAAACCACAGTCATTGCTTGTGTATGCCTGTTCACTGCATGACGCAGAGATTAGCATGGGAGCAGTAGAAACACCGTCTCTTGGGAGCTCGAAGCGTGGTAAAAGGTCTCGTGGCCTGACGTGTCACGGCACACGATGGAACACGCCGATAGCAGCGTGCGTGCTGTTTGCTAGCAGAAGCACTTCTCGTGCAGATGGAGAATATATTATCATCATGACAATGCTTACATGGGATGAAGTAGGGCATCTGATAAATCTGCTACCGTTTCACACCAGTGAACACTATACGAACCTTCTGTCCGTAATATACACTTACACTAACAGACATGGGAAGTGTTACGCCATGAAACACCGTCTAATATTTGTTGAACTATATGAAGATGTTCATCACATAACACGTATTAAGTTATTAAACTTCCTTTCCGTTCGGAGCTGATGGCCATTATCAATATCATTATGCAATGTCACGCCCACGGACACAAATACAATCTTGTATTTGTAATGGCACGGAAGCAAACAGCCTCTGAATCTCACCTTGAGGGAATTCTTTCCATACAAGTTAGTTCATGAATAATGGCTTCTGGAGGCTGGCACGAGAGTATCCATCTTCCCCTAACATCCCATACATGCTCTACAGGTGAAGAATCAGGGGACTGGGCCAGCTATTCGAGGATTCGTGCATGTTCTAAGGCGTTCGTAGTGTGAAGTGTAGGGTCTTGCATTATCCTCCTGGAATATGCCATTTGTTGTCGTGCTCGTGAAGGATGTAACAAGAGGTTGTATCTGTCGTTACAGTGCTCGTGAAGGGTATGACAAAAGGATGTATCTGTTGTTTCTGGTATGGAGTCGGCAGTGAACAACGTATGGTAGCTGGAGATTTCTATCTAACTTCCAATTATCTGCGCCCTCTACATGTAACCTCTTTCGGGACTTCAGTTGTCGTCATTTGTCTACTTGTCAGAACCAGCCTAACAATTCTACCACCTTCTTGTGGTGTAGTCCTTCTGACACTTGATTCCACAATGTTGCTCCGAGTCCATCCTGCCACCACTCGTTCTGCAGTCATTGGACGCAGCAAACTGTCTGTGTAATCTGTCTACTATGATGCTCCCATATTCCTCAAGCCAGTGATTCGCCTTTGTCAAACTCTGAAAGATGGCAAAAGATACACGTGCATATTTTCTAGGCTCGCTGTGTCATCAAAAGTAAAAATTTAAATACAGCCAGTACCCAAATGTACTTACACCATCCTTCATCTGTAGGAATGGCTTTCTTGTGTACTGAAAATAAGCTCACACAGGGCTCAAATTTAAGTCAACATACCCACGGGAATTACAATAATAAAGTATCACTCATTTTCAGTAATTGCACCTTCAATAAGATGATGTTCCAGTGCACAGCTCCAAAATTACAGATGTGAAAACGCCTGTTCGCTCGCCGCTCGAACTTTCGGGTGTGACTAAGTGACTTAAATCGCTAATATCTATGAGACTGATAACGAATCGCTAATACCTATGAGACTGATAACGTATAAACAATGTCTGGGTTTGCAACGGATAGATTATGTATGTACGTGTTCGTCCAGCAGTATGTGTTTGGCCTATGACATAACGGTACCAGCTTGGGTGCATGTGCGTGACTATTACGAATTATCTTTGTGATAAGCTATAAACTGGTGTAGAATGTAAGTGCTTTTAGCTAGGACACTGATTCGGTTGTCGTTGTAAAGGCCTCGTGGTGACCTACAAAGATCCATAGCGAGACAGTGAAAATAATCACGGGAATGCAGTTGAAAACCGGTTTAAAACTGAAAATTACGAAGTAATGAAACATGAGATCGCACATGATTGGTACATTAATACACTCGTAATTATAGAAAACCCAAATAAGAGGAAAGTTCTCGTCGAAGGAAATCCAAAAATAAGAGGGAAGTTCTCGTCGAAGGGAATCCAAAAGCCTAAACAGTCCATTCCGTCGGAACGCGAGAGCTACGGCAGCGTCGAAAAGGAAATGAAAAATCTGCTCAAAGAAATTTAAACGTAGCTGGCCTATCGGACATGCAGCGGCCAGCTGCACTCAAAATTTGTGATTTATCTGCTCTGTGGCCATTATACTATTCTGTTTAACCATTCGAATAAAGAGATTGGCAAAAAATTACATTTTAATACGAGGCACTTC
Source organism: Schistocerca gregaria (assembly GCF_023897955.1). Lineage (NCBI taxonomy): Eukaryota > Metazoa > Arthropoda > Insecta > Orthoptera > Acrididae > Schistocerca > Schistocerca gregaria. The sequence continues at coordinate 1,044,094,172 of NC_064920.1, read as the reverse complement.
TTATGATTTTATCCTGACGTTTCGCAAAGAGTCTACGACGAATTGCACACACAGAATTTTTTTTGATCTTGTTGATGAACTATCTATAAATACGAAGGCGCTTGTGTAGCATCCATGTCATCTGACATCGCTCTTAGTAAGTAAAAAGCTCCTGGAACGCAGACCGATCAATTTCATAACGGTGTGGGTGACAGCTGAACAATGATGTGTTAGGTAGCCCCCTACTTATAGTGTCTTGTGGAATCTATTTAGTTAGTTAGTGCTCCATTGACCAATCTCACGGTGACCGTTATGATGTGGAACGTGTCAAGCGCAAAAGAAATGATCACATTAATTAAGTTTTTTTTTAAGAAAAAGGAGTTACCAAGGATATATGGTTCAATTTATTTTTGAAACTATTGCTGCTGTCTGTCAGAGATTGTATTTCATCCCATAACTTATCGAAAAGTTTTACAGCAGCATATTTGACCCCTTTCTGTGCCAAAGATAGGTTAAGCAGAGGATAGTGTAAGTCTTTCTTTCTTCTGCTATTATAATCATGAATGTCACTGTTATTTTTAAACTGGTCCATGCTGTTGAGAGCAAATTTTCTTTACTGAGTAAATGTACTGTGAAGCTGTTTTGAGAATTCCTAACCTTTTAAATAGATGACTACAAGATGTGCGACTATGACCCCCACACATTGTTCTAACCACTTTCTTTTGAGCAGTGAATACTTTTTGCCTAAGCCTTAAGTTACCCCAAAATATTATTCCGTATCACATCAGAAAGTATGAAAAATATGTTAGCTTGCTGATTGATACATCCTCAAAATTGACAATTATTCTGACTGCAAAAGTTGCTGAACGTAGTCGCTTTATGAGATGCAAAATACGAATTTTCCAATTAAGATTCTCATCTACATGCACATGCAAAAACTTAGTATGCTCTACCATCTCTACTGACGTCTGTTGGTATGTTATATTTATCGAAGGAAGTGTACTCCTAGCAGTACAAAATTGAATCTACTGTATTTTTTCAAAGTTCAGAGCAAGCCCATTCGCAGAAAACCAATCAATAACTTTTCCAAAGACGTAATATGTATCTTTTCTATTAGAGTTTCTTTTACTGGATTAATAATAATGCTTGCATCGTCAGCAAACAGTGTCAGCTAATCTTCTTGTTTCAGATAAGAATGGAGTTCATTCACATATATCAAGAACAGAAGTAGACCCATGAATGAACACTGTGGAACACCAAACGTAATTTCACTCCAATTTAATGAAGTGGGAAACTTCCTTAAATAATTTAAACCATATAAACAAACTTTTTCCTTCCTCTTCTGTAGATACGACTTAAATCACTAACATGCTGTTCCACTTATACCATAGAAATGAAACCTATTTCACAATGAATAGTCACCATTATCACTGCGAAAGTGAAAGCTGTCTCTCAACTGCTCATTAACTGTATGTACCAGTGCCCTGTAAAGTGTAAAATTTACCTTGGGAACTGTGGTGCAAGAACATCCATTCTAAATGTTCCTTTCCTTCTTTGTGAGACTATATGCTGCTATTGATAACACGCTTATTTTGTAATTTCCGTAAAAGTATTGATCAGGAATAGCGTGATACTGTGTGCTGCATGAACTATAGAGCCTTGACACATAGTTTAGCGATGACTTGGCTTCTAATGTGAGCAGACCGTAAATTTGAGTGGATGTTATCTTTGTTGATATATTTGCTTGTAAATAACACATTGAAGGTGGACGAATATGATACCGTCTTACTTGACCTATTGTGTATAAATAAATATCAATATTCAGATAGCTTCCAAAGCCTTTACATTGTGGGTTGGATATTAGTTAATATCTATTTGAAAATTATATCCTATGTAATCGCATTATCACAACTGTTACTTTTCTTGCGGTTCAGTATACAATAATTGTTCATCTGATGTAATGACAGCTCGCCTTCTCCTGTCATAATAATGCTGTGCAATAAAAAAAACAGTATTACAACTTACATTTCTTAAATCTAAAATGTGAATAAGTAAGAAGATATAATCTAAAATCTGCTTAGAAAGGACAGGTTAGCCTATGTATCTGAGTTACAAATAAATTTCACACAGTAACAAAAAAATTTTCAAATCTGTGTGAAATCTGCTTAGGTCATCAGTCCCTAAGCTTACACACTACTTAACCTAAATTATCCTAAGGACAAACACAGACACCCATGCCCGAGGGAGGACTCGAACCTCCGCCGGGACCAGCTGCACAGTCCATGATTGCAGCGCCCTAGAATGCTCGGCTAATCCCGTGCGACACACAGTAACATTTTGTACCATTGTTACAGCTATCAGAGCTTTCATTGTGGTGTTGTGTCTGGATGTTATTTGAAACTTCTGAAATTTGTCATCAGAATTGACAGCGAAATCGCACGCTATAAGCCGGTATTTAGTGGCTGCAGTATTGTGATGTAAACCGTTCAGTAAAACAGATGTCCCTCAGTAGAGAAGATGAACAAGTGCTCATAGCTCTCACGGTACGCACTTCAGAGCCCATGTTTACTGGACTTTTTTTCTCCTTATGGTCCATACTTGTACCTTCAGAATATAGAAACAAAGAACTTCACTAGAAGACATGTAGCGAAGATGAACACGTTGTCATTCCTCGCAAGCTATGCATTTTATAGTCCATGTTTACTAGATATTTTTTCCCATTTTTAGTCCATATTACCACTTATGAAAGTTCGTCGATGGACTTCTGCTTCATCCTTGTGTATGATTGTTTTTAAACCACTATTACCCTCCATTAGGACGGAGACACCCTGTGTCGGCTAGAATGCAAATGGTCCTCCAACATGAGCTGAAGATGACAACATGCTCTATTTCCTACTTTCCCACACAATTACATGTGCATCCTATTTCCATCGTACTAGCGCTGGCTTTTGTCTGAATCACGCCTGTTACGTCTACTCTGCATTAACAGCTATTACTTACTTCAAGTGCCTAAAGCCCCCGCAAAGCGACTTGAAGGCGAATCTAGGAACGCCCCATTGTTTGGATCTTTCAATCCCTGTTCTGACTCCTTTTTGTCTTTCACATACGACGTAAGTAATGAACGGCACAAAATTAGCGAATCTGTAAAGATTTCTATTAAATACACGGAAGAGTTAAAGAAACTGGCATATTTGCCTAATATTGTGTAGGGGTTACGCGAGCACTCAGAAGTGCAGCAGCTCAATGTGGCATGGACTCGACTAATGTCTGAAGTAGTTCTGGATAGAATTGACAGCATGAATTCTGCAAGGCTGTCCATAAATCCGTAAGAGTAGGAGGGGGTGGAGATCTCATCTGAACAACACGTTGCAAGGCATCCCAGATGTGCTCAATAATTTTCGTGTCTGGGGAGTTTGGTGGCCAGCGGAAGTGTTTCAGAAGAGTGTTACTGGAGCCACTCTGTAGCAATTCTGGACGTGTGGGGGGTTGCATTGTCCTGCTGGAATTGCCCAATTCCGTCGGAATGCACAATAGACTTGAATGGATACAGGTGATCAGACAGGATGCTTACGTACGTGTCACCTATCAGAATCGTGTCTAGGCGTATCAGGGGTTCCATACCACACCAACTGCACGCGCCCCACACTATTACAAAGCCTCCGCCAGCTTGAACAGTCCCCTGCTGACATGCAGAGTCATGGATTCATGAGATTGTCTCCATAACCGTACACGTCCATCTGCTCAATACGACAATTTAAAACGAGACTCGTCCGACCAGGCAACATGTTTTCACTCATCAACAGTCCAATGCCGGTGTTAACAGGTCCAGGCGAGACGTAAAGATTCGTGTCATGCAGTCATAAAGGGTATACGAGTGTGCCTTCAGCTCCGAAAGCCCAGATCGATGATGTTTCGTTGAATGATTCGTTGAATGGTTCGCACACAGACACTTGTTGATGACTCAGAATTGAAACCTGCCGCAATTTACTAACAGATTGCACTTCTGTCACACTGAACGATTCTCTTCAGTCGTCGTTGGTGCCGTCCTTGCAGGATCTTTTTCCGGCCGCAGCGGTATCGGAGATTTGCTGTTTTACCGGATTTTTGATATTGACGGTATACTCGTGAAATGGTCGTACGGGAAATCGCTACCTCGGAGATGCTGTGTCCCATCGCTCATGCGCCGACTGTAACACCACGTTCAAAAACTCACTTAAATGCTCCTGGTTGTGAACGGTAACGGCATCAGGCGTCGAACCTAGACCACCATTTCGGACCAGCAGCTATTCGTGATCGCAAGGCGACCACGTCACAGATTAAGATCAGTGTTGCGTCCTGAATGTCAGCTTGGGCTGTCATTAACCTGTTCCATGCTGGACCACGAGCAAAGGTGTTCAAATGGTTCAAATGGCTCTGAGCACTATGGGACTTAACTTCTGAGGTCATCAGTCCCCTAGAACTTAGAACTACTTAAACCTAACTAACCTAAGGACACCACACACGTCCATGCCCGAGGCAGGATTCGAACCTGCGACCGTAGTAGTCTCGCGGTTCCGGACTGAGCGCCTGAACCGCTAGACCACCGCGGTCGGCTATACCGATAGAGTGTATCCTAGAATGTTCTCCAAAATCCTCGAGATGTTGTAGAGGGCGTATTATGCAAAAAATTGGAGGAGGAATCTATTAAGCGGCGATGCAAAGTTTCGAAAATTCAAAAATATGCTAGACGCCGTATCAACAGTATTTATGCGCATCTTCGCCACTTAACACTGAAGCAATATGTTGAGGGTGAGAGTGAGACACGGACGTTGTCCTTACGAAATTCCTATGTCAGTTATGCGGTTTTTCATATAGTGCTGTTTGTTTATTGAGTTTACTGTTCTTTTATGAAATAACTGAGGCCATTATTGCGGAATTTAGGTGGACACGCATGAGTGAGTTTCTGTAAGTCACACACCACACTGGCTAGGGCGAGAATTTTTAGGAAAGACCAATCTCATTTCATTGTTCAGTCGATATCGAAATCTTTCCAGATGGAGCATCAGATCAGTGCAAAAGCATGGGGAAATAAACTGTATGTCGCCTCGTTGAAGGAACAGTCGGGGCATTCACCTGGAACAAATTTAGGTAAATCATGGAATATCTAAATAATAATTACCATATGGTGTTTTAACCTCGCTCGTACCCAATGCATCACCTAGCAAGAATCGATAGAATTCGTTCCAGGAAAAGCTACTTCTCTATCTTACAGACTCGTACTATATCCGTTGTACTTACGTGCATGTCTTTCGTGAATAGATCAAGCGTTAAGGCCCTCTCTTACATCCATCCAGAAGCAACACATACAAAAAATACTACAAAACTTCGCATTAATAATAACAATCAAATGAAACTACATGCGTCCAGAGACCTTTCAAGTCTCAAAACATCTGCAGACTGAAGTGATGAATGAAAATGAGTGGGCATTCGGACTAAATAGGGAGGCGTGCTAGGGTAGTCCGTGCAGTTGTGCAAAGCTACTGCGCCAGGGTGTAGTAATGGTTAGCGCATCTGTCTAGTGAGCAGCAGACCGGGTTGAAATCCCGGCCTTGGGACAAATTCTCATTCATTTCTCCAGTCTCTATATATAAATAATAATAATAATCATTTAAGACTGATTATGTCTATCAGCGTTCAGTCTGGAGCATAGCGCCCCTTATAAAATTCCTCCATGATCCCCTATTCAGTGCTAACATTGGTGCCTCTTCTGATGTTAAACCTATTACTTCAAAATCATTCTTAACCGAATCCAGGTACCTTCTCCTTGGTCTGCCCCGACTCCTGCTACCCTCTACTGCTTAACCCATGAGTCTCTTGGGTAACCTTCTTCTCCCATGGGTGTAATATGACCCCACTATCTAAGCCTGTTCACCCTGACTGCTACATCTATAGAGTTCATTCCCAGTTTTTCTTTGATTTCCTCATTGTGGATACCTTCCTGCCATTGTTCCCATCTACTAGTACCTGCAATCATCCTAGCTACTTTCATATCCGTAACCTCAACCTTGTTGATAAGGTAACCTGAATCCACCCAGCTTTCGCTCACATACAACAAAGTTGGTCGAAAGATTGAATGGTGCACAGATAACTTAGTCTTGGTACTGACTTCTTTCTTGCAGAAGAGAGTAGATCTTAGCTGAGCGCTCACTGCATTAGCTTTGCTACACCTCGCTTCCAGTTCTTTCACTATTTTGCCATCCTGTGACAATATGCATCCTGAGTACTTGAAACCGTCCACCTGTTCTAACTTTGTCCCTCGTATTTGGCACTCAATCCGTTTATATTTCCTTCCCACTGACATTACTTTCGTTTTGGAGATGCTAATCTTCATACCATAGTCCTTACATTTCTGATCTAGCTCTGAAATATTACACTGCAAACTTTCAATCGAATCTGCCATCACAACTAAGTCATCCACATATGCAAGACTGCTTATTTTGTGTTCACATATCTTAATCTCACCCAGCCAGTTTGTTGTTTTCAACATATGATCCATAAATAATGTGAACAACAGTGGAGACAGGTTGCAGCCTTGTCTTACCCCTGAAACTACTCTGAACCATGAACTCAATTTACCGTCAACTCTAACTGCTGCCTGACTATCTATGTAAAGACCTTTAATTGCTTGAAAAAGTTTGCCTCATATTCCATAATCACGTAGAACAGATAATCACTTCCTCCTAGGAACCCGGTCATATGCCTTTTCTAGATCTATAAAACATAGATACAATTCCCTATTCCATTCGTAACACTTCTCCATTATTTGCCGTAAGCTAAAGATCTGGTCCTGACAACCTCTAAGAGGCCTAAACCCACACTGATTTTCATCCAATTGGTCCTCAACTAACACTCGCACTTTCCTTTCAACAATACGTGAGAAGATTTTACCCACAATGCTGATTAAAGATATACCTCTGTAGTTGTTACAATCTTTTCTGTTTCCATGTTTAAAGATTGGTGTGATTACTGCTTTTGTCTAGTCTGATGGAACTAGTCCCGACTCCTAGGCCATTATCCTGTGTAGCCATTTAAGACCTGACATTCCACTGTATTTGATGAGTTCCGACTTAATTTCATCCACCCCAGCTGCTTTACTGCACTGCAATCTATTGACCATTTTCTCCACTTCCTCAAATGTGATCCTATTTCCATCATTATTCCTATCCCATTCTACCTCAAAATCTGAAACATTACTGATCGTATTTTCACCTACATTGAGCAACTCTTCAAAATATTCCCTCCATCTGCCCAAGGCATCCACAGGATTCACCAGCAGTTTTCCTGACCTGTCCAAAATACTTGTCATTTCCTTCTTACCTCCCTTTCGAAGACTGCTAATTACACTCCAGAATGGTTTTCCAGCAGCTTGACCCAATGTCTCCAACCTGTTTCCAAAGTCTTCCCAAGATTTCTTCTTGGATGCTGCAATTATCTGTTTGGCTTTGTTTCTTTCTTCAACATAACTTTCTCTGTCTACCTGAGTTCTAGTATGTAGCCATTTTTGATACGCCCTCTTTTTCCTTTTACAGGCTCCCTTGATTATGTCATTCCACCAAGCTGTTTGCTTCTACTTTTACACACTACTGTTCCAAGGCATTCTTTAGCCACTTCTAGCACTGAGTCCCTGTACCTTGTCCATTCCTTTTCCAATGACTGTAATTGACTACATTCAACTAACTGGTACCTTTCTGAGATCGCTGTTATGTACTTGTGCATGATTTACTTATCCTGAAGTTTCTCCACTCTTATCGTCCTACATATGGACCTGACCTCCTGCACTTTCGGCCTCACAATCCCAATTTCACTGCAGATTAGATAATGATCAGTGTCATCAAAGAATCCCCTGAATACACGTGTGTCCCTCACAGCCTTCCTGAATTCCTGATCTGTTATTATATAGTCAATGACAGATCTGGTTCCCCTGCTTTCCCAAGTATACCAGTGAATGTTCTTATTTTTAAAAAAGGAGTTTGTGATTACTAAGCCCATACTGGCACAGAAATCCAAGAGTTACTTCCCATTCCTGTTGGCCTCCATATCCTCTCCAAATTTACCCAAAACTTTTTCATACCCTTCTGCTCGATTTCCAATCCTGGCGTTAAAATCACGCATGAGCAGAACACTGTCCTTGTCCTTTACTCTAACAACTACATCACTGAGTGCCTCATAGAAACTGTCCGTCTTGTCTTGATCTGTCCCTTCACAATTCGAATATACTGACACAATCCTAATTTTCTTGCTAGACACTGTCAAATCTATCCACATCAGTCGTTCGTTTACATACCTTATTGCAACTACGCTGGGTTACATTTCTTTCGTGATGTAAAGCCCTACACCCCATTGTGCTATTCCTGCTTTGACTCCTGACAGGTAGACCCTGTATTCTCCCACTTCCTCTTCTTTCTCACCCCTTACCCGAATGTCACTAACAGCTAAAACGTCTAGCCCCATCTTACTTGCAGCCTCTGCCAGCTCTACCTTCTTCCCAGAGTAGCCCCCATTGATATTAATAGCTCCCCATCTAATTACCTTTTGCTTGCCAAGTCGTATCTTAGGAGTCCCTGGTTTGTCAGTTAGAGGTGGGACTCCATCACCTCCAAAGGTCCGAGGCATTTTGCTCTGATTGTTGCCAGCATCATATTTAAAGGACCAGGGAAGCAGGTTGCTAGCCTTACTTGCCCCGAGTCCCATTGGGTTTTACCCCTAACGGCTGAGGGACTAACCGGTGGATTTGGTAGTCTTTGCTGTATGAGCACAAAGGTGACCACGGCTCAGAATATGTCCAAGATGCCGAGCCTTATTCCAAAGTAACTGGTATCCCGACTGTCGGGACCACTTACTTGGCCACTCATACATTGCCCATGGTTCATGAACAAGGACATGACTACAGGAACCTACACCATGAACCACCATATAATAATAATAATAATAATTAGAAGAAGAAGAAGAAGAAAAAGAAGAAGAACTGAGATTAAAAATAATAAAAAATAGTTATTGTTTTGACAGTAAAGAGCATTTAGAATAATACAGATTAGCTTAGCACATTTGAAGCCAAGTTTAGTATTATCAGAAGCGGAATGGATAAAGGAACAGGAGAAGACTGAAATAACTGTGACAATGGCTGTTAGGAAGGATCAGGATGTAAACAGAGAACTCTACCGACAAGGGGTAGGGACAAGTTCTGGAGGAGGGAGACTGACGAGAGTCAACTGCTCGGAATGTAGGAGAGATGGCAGTTGTGACGGAAGGTGGACCATTACCTGTCTTTTGAAGTGTGGAAGGAATTTAATTTATTTGATATTTGGAGGAAGATTATTCCAAATTTGGGTTCCTGATACATACACAGAAGTGCTATGTGATGATACTAAGGTAATTTTGGTCTGTTGAGAAAGAGTATTTCTGCAGTGTTAGCAGAGTAAGAGTTGAATATAAATACAGAGGTAGTGCAATGACTGAGAGGACAATAGAGCAAACATAGCGTATGATAGACTGTACTCTTATTGGCACGTGGTGTTGATAACTGTTCCTAGACTGATGTGATATCGCCGAAGAAACGTACGTCACTAATGTATCGTACACAAGCATTCATCACCTGTTCCAGTCTGCATCAGCTTTGCAGGGATGTCCTTGCAGGAGTGCATCACCATAGTTTAGTACGGGGAGTATTAGCGCCTCTACGGGCTTCATTTTTATCGAACGGGAATAATTTTTTCTGTTTCTATTGAGAGTCAAGTAATATTGATAATTTGGTAAAGACTAAAGTCGTGTGTTCAGTCCACTCTAAATGATGGTCCAGAAAAACCCCAAGTTATTCACAGAATAGTTATATCTGTGCTGTTTAGGATTAATGATGGAAGGTATTCTCTGAACACCGTTCCAGGAAAAAGAACTCTACTGAATGCCACTCAACAAAGATACAGCGCAAAAAAAATTAACTAGACAACCGTGGTATCTGTTACACCACTCTTAAAAAGTTAATTACCATTATTCCTACTTGATACCTGAGCCTAATTCTATTTTAATGATATATTTGTTACAAATAATACTACAATATGTGTCTAACTTATAAGAGAATGTACATAAAGCCTCAGTCAATGGAATTATGTGTTGTGTTTGCATACCAACTGATGCGATGTATACCTCAATTAATTATTCCACAGATAATTCAAGACTAGACGAGATGTTATTTTTTATTCTGCAGATCTGTAGTGAGGAGATCGTAAATCGTGTAGAGGATGACATAAAAGAAGAATACATGATATACAAAAAAAATTAAGCTAATTTAATGAAAGGCGTGCTTCTGTGGTTAACCATCAGCTGCTGTCAAAAATTTTGTTTTTACTAGCTTCGGTCTCTAGACAGACCATATTCTGGCATTGATCGAAAAATTCGCTATACCTTCTTGCTTCCTATCGTGGTGAATAAGACAGCTTCAACTGTATGATGAATCTTTATTTATGAACAACAAGTTTTTGGCGTTAGAGCCACATCTTCAGTGATACATAATTATTTCATAATTTAGAGCAAACAACAACGTGTGCATGACACAATATATTTTGCGCGATTGTGATAAAAATGTTTAACCGTCAAGATGTCGGTAGTCCAATTTATAATACAGTGGATTGCAGGGACCATCATCCCAATATAGTAAATCTAATGGGGAAAGTCGTCGTGACCACAAGAGGTCCATAGTGACCACCTAGACAAACTCTTACTTTCTGATGCAATACAAATTATTGCCTTATTATTAAGTTATATAGTCTAGCATCATTGTTGTTACTTGTCAGTAACATACTTTTGATATCTCCTATACGTAATGATAACACTGATGCTTGCTGGTTTAATGTAATATTAAGACAACAATTTGTAATGCAACACAGAGTAAAATGCTACAACGAATTATTTGACCAGTGACAGATGACGATCCATGTGTAGACCAACTCGTGAAAACTTAAAAAAGTTTTTTTACAGATGCTGATGGCGTAGCTATATAAATATGTCCTCCATGAAACTTATGGCAACTGTGGATTATCAGCTTGTTGACAGGTATGCTAATGTTCCTTCCACAGATCCCTAGAGGAACGGTCTTCATTTATGCGGAATAAGTCAATCAATGTTACCTCATCTTACCTAATCTTACAGTACCTATATGGACAGAGATTGGCCAGCGATGATTTCGTCTCCGATTGGCTCAGAAGCCATGATGCCATGTTTTAGCTGTCTTGCACCTCGTCTTATGCTCGCGTCATTATTGTAGATTGTTAGGCATATGAAAATACAAATCAAGTAACATCCTATTTCTATACAAAAATATGCCACGTATCACCTCATTTTGGAATGCCTTTGCTCATTTTACGTGATTTAACACCATAAACACTCTTTCTGTAAATCGGGTTTGTGGTGATAGTCTGCAAGTCAGAATTACATTGTAGTTTTTGCTGGCTAAATTCTGACAGAAGCTGATCTACTGATTATAAATTGTTCGACTTACATAGTTATGTGCGTTAATCTAGGTTCATTCCAGGCTCTTCCTCTGTGGCTTGTAGAAGTAAAATCAGTATTTACAGCAGATAAAAGGTGAAACAGTTAATATGCGAGACTGAAATCGTTGAAATCATAAAGCCAGCTTGCGGAAACTACAAATAGTTGCTTTCCGTGTGAAGGAAATAGTGTCTCATCTGATATGGTATTACTGTCACTCACTCCATAACATTTCTTAGTATCTATTACTACAGAAATTGTTGGTCCTGCTGCTTATGATTTTTTGTGTTGTAAACACTGAAACTAAGTCTTTTTTTTATTAAGCACTGACCAAAAAAATTTTCTCTGAGAAAGACAACTCATATTTAACCTATTCATTTATTACCCACAACATACAAGCCCAACACAGTCTGACTACTATACATTGACAGTTTGATTTCCAATAATTAACACAAAAGAATAGCCCTGAATTGCAAGAAATCCTGACAATAATACAAATCCAAAAAATATGAAATTAAAGAAATATGAAACTACCTCCAACTCTGTTAATAGCCTAATCTCATTTCAGTCACGAATCCCGGCAGTGGAAACCACATTCTTTTTCATACGTCACTTACCTCACAGAAAATCTTCATAACACTAACTACAGCAATTACAGCAAGTACCAACAACAGCCTACTAAATAAAAAGATTCTAAGTAATATAGACTCTAACTCCTAGGAGGCAAATGGTTAACAAAATAAAAATTTTCTTGAAGAGAAAACAATGTATTTAGAAAATTTTGCCTTATTCATGTGACACCCAGTTCCAAAAATTATATACCTGTCAATAATTCCACTGTCCAAATATTATCAACCATACTTCCATCCTCATACATTTCCTTGCCTCTCACTTTACAGTGCATGTCCTACCAACACAGAGTCTCCACTAACAATATCATGTCCATACACTTCCCTATCTAATCGCAACCTGCTAGTCCGTCCAACCAAAGAACCTCTTGCTGAGGGTGCAGAGCGCTGTCAGTGATATTGACACAGTCTAAATCGCTGCCACATGCAGACTACTTACAACACAAAAAGAACGATGCCATATTGATGATGGTAAATTGTGGACATACATTATCCTAGCAGAATATAGATCTCTAAAAACGTTTCTTATTTATTGCATAGCGCCCTTTAACTCATACATAATCAATGCTTTGTTGCCGAATAATGAGTCTAAAATTACATTTCGTCCTTTCTTAGCGTTTCTATGCACATAATGACAAAATTTTCAACAACTATTATTCTTACACTTTTGTTGTTTTATGTCGCATTTGGAAATGTATGTGCTGGAACAAGTTTCCTGTAGTCTCCCAATACATCAAGAAATTATTAAGGGTTACAAAGATACACCAAACATGCATTGTATGTAGATGGGAGAAATTTTCAAAGCTTAGTGGAGGCTAAATTCGTCGATGTACACTCCTGGAAATGGAAAAAAGAACACATTGACAGCGGTGCGTCAGACCCACCATACTTGCTCCGGACACTGCGAGAGGGCTGTACAAGCAATGATCACACGCACGGCACAGCGGACACACCAGGAACCGCGGTGTTGGCCGTCGAATGGCACTAGCTGCGCAGCATTTGTGCACCGCCGCCAAAAGTGACAGCCAGTTTGCCGTGGCATACGGAGCTCCATCGCAGTCTTTAACACTGGTAGCATGCCGCGACAGTGTGGACGTGAACAGTATGTGCAGTTGACGGACTTTGAGCGAGGGCGTATAGTGGGCATGCGGGAGGCCAGGTGGACGTACCGCCGAATTGCTCAACACGTGGGGCGTGAGGTCTCCACAGTACATCGATGTTGTCGCCAGTGGTCGGCGGAAGGTGCACGTGCCCGTCGACCTGGGACCGGACCGCAGCGACGCACGGATGCACGCCAAGACCGTAGGATCCTACTCAGTGCCGTAGGGGACGGCACTGCCACTTCCCAGCAAATTAGGGACTCTGTTGCTCCTGGGGTATCGGCGAGGACCATTCGCAACCGTCTCCATGAACCTGGGCTACGGTCCCGCACACCGTTAGGCCGTCTTCCGCTCACGCCCCAACATCGTGCAGCCCGCCTCCAGTGGTGTCACGACAGGCGTGAATGGAGGGACGAATGGAGACGTGTCGTCTTCAGCGATGAGAGTCGCTTCTGCCTTGGTGCCAATGATGGTCGTATGCGTGTTTGGCGCCGTGCAGGTGAGCGCCACAATCAGGACTGCATACGACCTAGGCATACAGGGCCAAAACCCGGCATCATGGTGTGGGGAGCGATCTCCTACACTGGCCGTACACCTCTGGTGATCGTCGAGGGGACACTGAATAGTGCACGGTACATCCAAACCGTCATCGAACCCTTTGTTCTACCATTCCTTGACCGGCAAGGGAACTTGCTGTTCCAACAGGACAATGCACGTCCGCATGTATCCCGTGCCACCCAACGTGCTCTAGAAGGTGTAAGTCAACTACCCTGGCCAGCAAGATCTCCGCATCTGTCCCCCATTGAGCATGTTTGGGACTGGATGAAGCGTCGTCTCACGCGGTCTGCACGTCCAGCACGAACGCTGCTCCAACTGAAGCGCCAGGTGGAAATGGCATGGCAAGCCGTTCCACAGGACTACATCCAGCATCTCTACGGTCGTCTCCATGGGAGAATAGCAGCCTGCATTGCTGCGAAATGTGGATATACACTGTACTAGTGCCGACATTGTGCATGCTGTTGCCTGTGTCTATGTGCCTGTAGTTCTGTCAGTGTGATCATGTGATGTATCTGACCCCAGGAATGTGTCAATAAAGTTTCCCCTTCCTGGGACAATGAATTCATGGTGTTCTTATTTCAATTTCCAGGAGTGTATGTCCAAACAAGAAAGATGGAAATCGTTCTAGCCTCACTGAAATCAAACAAAACAGATATATTTGGTTTTTCCTGGACGGTTATCGTTATCACCACAACGTCGATTTATATGAGTAATCATTCACTAACTCTGGCGTTCGATCTTCATATACACTGCTTCGCGGCAAAGTGTTTCTTTTGCTCCCACAATTAATTACATGGCCATACAGCAATGGCGTTTGCTCTGATTTGCTACCAGCTAATAGATTAAAAGTGTTGCTTTGATGTCAGTTATCTCTTGTTAGAGCCAGTAGGTCCTGTGTTTCACTTATGGGCATTACCTAACTGCACAGGCGCACAGTCTAGCAGCATTATATAGAGGTCGCCAGATTATTTCACTCTCTGTCTATTAGGCTCTCTAATTCAACTAACTGTAATATACCTGTCATCTAATTTCCGACGAGATGTTAAACTGAAGGAGAAGAGCTGTAAGCCGGCAAAACCAGTAGGACCGACGTGACTTTTTGATGAGAATACAACGTTTCTTCTATAAAGAGTCTAAGGTCAGACGGCAGCATTTGTTTGCTGTGCAAACAGCTTTTGTAGCCTCCAGCGACTTACCTCTCGAGATGGTTGTCAGAGAAAACACTGCTTTTATTTTTCGACTGCTATTTCTAGGGGCTTTTAAGTTAATGGTTTACTTACACGCCATTTCTGATCTAAAAGAAGAAAGAAAAGTCACGCAACTCATATGTTTTTGAAGAAAGAAGCTTTGATTGCCTTGAAAGATATAACGACGTATTCTTCAATAGTTTGCTGACGTATGACACGAATTGCAGCTACCGTCATAAATGTATGTATTCACAATTATCATTTGCTTACCCATCTGCCTTTTGACTGACAGACAAAGCTATGGCAGAATAGTTTGAGTTCACCAAATTGAAGAAAACCCTAATTATGCAGAATATGAAACAAATCTTTTAACTTTAGTCTCTTACAGATGAAAAGTATAAGTAAGCACCTAGTATGTATACGAAACAGTCATTTAATTGCTGACTTTTAATTTTTGTTTGCCATTTACCGGCTAAGAGAGCTCGTATTTGTCTCTGGTTTCATTGTTCATTTGCGTTTTTTAAGAACACGATATTATTTTACATTTAATGTTAAAGAAAACTGAACGACCTTATCCACTGTGTGTGAATAACAGTCGCACAGCTTCCGCAGTTTTTTTTTTTTTTTTTTTTTTTATTCAACCGTTAATGCAGCGCTTCCAAGCTGCTAGCATATAACACACTTCGAAACGATTGTGTATTGGATATATGAAGTGAAGAAGCATGTTCAAAACCCAACAGAGATCCTATTTCAAAGTTAAGTGTTGTGCTATAAATTGTAGCAGCAATAACAAGTATTTCCAAAATTGTAAAAAACTTACTTAGTTTCAAATATATTAACTTTAGTATGAAGTCCGTAAAGAAACTTGTGCAAAGAAGTATAATCGGCGCAGAGCACCAGAAGTGCACATGCCAAGCACGCTTATACACTCATATCAGCTCATTTTGAGCTTAAGCACATCAGATGTTAAATGATTTTCGATACGATTACGACGCTACCACTGTGAACAGTATACAGGGTGTTCGGAAATCCCCACTACAGGCTTTTAGTACTTGCAGAGGCGAGTGACTTCATAATATTTGCAGTAGGAACCATTGTCCGTTCTATGAGGGTTTCAATTCCGATGCGTAACGCATCTGTGTCTGCTGAGGCGAAGAGAAAAGTGGCAGAGCTGCTTGTCCTGGTATACAATAGGGTAGACAGGATGACCTGTAGTTCCATGGACTAGATGGAGTCGTACGCAAAGTTCAGTTTAGCCGACTCATGCTGGCACGAGTTCTTGCCGCTGCACTGGAGACTGAAGGGTCACCAGGTGGGATAGAGAGTGTGTACCCTAACATGATTCGTGGGTACAACGTATGTAACAACGTTGGGGATCGCCACATCCAGCCGCTGTTGTAATGCATCAGCACTGTTCTGTACGTACAGTACGCTGGGTTCTTCTTGTTCTGGAGCAATGTAAATACGTAATGTCTGAGTGCTAATATAAATGTGCTTAAGTGACCAACGGATGCTTCTTTATGTTTGCTTTCGAATTGTTACCTAACGAAGTTACTCAATCACGGCTAATTCAACTCCTGAAGCAGAAGTGGATGAGTTAAACATCTGAACTGAAACGGTCATAGAACGGAAACGGTAAGTTTCCAGACATGGGTTCCTATTCAAAATGTTATGTACTCATTCCCCTCAACAAGTGCTAGAAGCTTGTAACAAGAGTATCCGAGCACCCTGTATATTAAATTGCACTGAGATTTCATTATTATTTGTTGAAATAACAGGAGATCGGATATTACTTTAATTTAGTTTCTTCTCGTATTGGAAAAGTCACCGTCACGTTTAATGACTGATAAATATGGAAGTAACACATCAAAAACAGCAAGTTCTCCGTTTATATCATTCCACTTTTCTGTTTCTACATACCAGCCGCTTCGAGCGCCAGCATCACTTCAACTGTCAAAACTTTCGATGCAATGCTAGCGATGCTAGCGCTCCATGTGGTTGGCGTGCTGTAACTTCACTCAAAACGTTGCAGTTTCTTGTCATCTAAAGGTTCGCGACAATTGTCGTAGCTGTGGCTTATCGTGGACAACAGAGAGCAATGGCGAAGAAAAAAAAAGTTACCCTGTTATGTGTGTCAGTACATTTATGTGTGATGGCTAAAACGTTTGTATGCTAGAAGCCAATAAAAATATTAAAAAAAACAGAGAGCAGTCTTTGCTTCTGCCTGCATGGGTTAGGTTAGTTTGTTTATCTTTCTCTGTAAATGTACCTACCTAAGTGTGAGTAAATCTCATATGTTGTTAACGGTGCAGTTATTTATGGCGAAATTACCTGTTCCACTGCATTTTTCGATGAATGTTGAAGGTGTGTTATAGTCATGCCATGCACATTTTCAATGTAATTTAGAGAAATTTTGACAGGTGTCCTGACTCATAAAAGATGAGTCAAAAATGAGTTTGCCACTTTGGAATTATATGTAAGTTTATTGAGATAACTAACAAAATCGGTACACTTGTCATTTTGTACCAAACAGTCTCAACTTTGATTCATATAGTACATCAGCACCTCATTCTGCCTCCGGGAACATCAGTGTAGTGCACAGTTAAAATGGCTACTTTCTTTGTCATGGAGAAAATCGCCTCCAGTATTGTGTATCTAGAGATGCTCGAAAACTTATCAGTTCCACAGATGGATGAAGATGACCGAGATATGATTTACCACCAGAAGGGAGATGCACCACTTCATTTCCACAATAAAGTTCGAGGTTTCCTCGATAATTGTTTCCCAGGTCGATGGATTGGACTTGAAGGAACGATCGCTTGGGAACCTCGCTTCCCAGACTCGACACTACTGGATTTATTCCTCTGGGGTTTCGTTGAAGGCCGTGTGTATGTTCCTTCACTACCGAACAATTTAGCCAAGCTGAAAAATCTAATCTCCGCTGCTGTTGCGGGTATAACGGGCGTGGAAAGAAATTGAATGGCGAATGGATGTCTGCCTCATCATAAATGGTAGTCACAAAGTGAAAGTGGACACTTTTATGTGAAACTTGATGTTGTTTGCTACAAAATTACACATCTGTCGATTCTGTGAGTTATCTCAATAAATTCCTTGTATCATGCCCAAGTTGTTAAGTCGTTTTTGACTCACCCTCTATATTACTGTGAAACTTCGTGAGATAACTACTGTCCATACAACATCTTTGTGACTTCCAATCTTTAAATACTTGTAAATGTTTCATTCTTTTTATTATCCTGAAACACTTGTCAGTAAATTCGCTTCTTTGTCTGCATACACTTGCTCTGATATCTTTGCTCTTCCATGATTTTCTAGCTACCATCATTTTAGAAGTATTATCACAACTTAATATTTAAACGCTATTCATGCAGCGATGAGCTCGCCTTTTAGACATGATGGTGTTGTTGAGGAAAGCGTTTTGTGCACCAATTACGTTACAACTGTAATACCAAGATTCGAACAGGGTGTTGCTCTTTATTACGTCTTTTTCAAGACGGATCACCAGTAGTAGTACTCCATATCTTTCCTTCAGTTGAATAAAGTAGCCATCTCTTTCAATAACATCAAATGCCATGTTGCAGTTTATTCCTGTTATTTCTTTAAGAGTTTATTTTACATTTCAGTTATCGTTCTGTTTTTGTTAATGAAACAAGAGACAAGATGGCTCAAATGATTTTATTCATCGTATATTTTCGTTCTGTATTTGTTGATTCATGCTTTTGTAAGGGAAGAAATAATTCTTGTTCCAGTCGCCACACCTGTGCTTTCCGAAAAATGATGTCAGGGAAAAAATATTTGAAGGCTTCATATTGCACTAGTAAAACAGAAAACATTACTGTGTCTTATATTAACAAATAAGTTAGCATGAAGGAAATGTGTTTGCATTGCTGTTTGGAATAATAATTATTTAACCGCAGCAAACTACCAACTATTTCTAGAACACATGAATGCTACAGAATATGCCTGCAGCATGTTGTGCTTTCTTTTTGGAGTCAAGTCGTTGTGGTTCAAAGTATTCAGAACATCCCTTTATTGAGATGTAGTAAAATCCTTCTGCTTCAAAAGTATGCAGAACATCTCTTTGTTGAGATTCGTTCCTTAGTGTAGATGTAGAATATAATTTTTCATTACAAAAGAATCCAAAATAAGAACGATAGTAGTTTGTTGTTACGAATATGGTGGTTACTTGTACTAAATATTTTCGTGGCGTTACAAAATATCTAATCGTGACATTTGCCAATACGGCAACTGGATTAATCCATCATGTTTGTAGTTTAAAATGGAGACATTTAGTTGAATAAATACCATTGATGTAAAAGTCTGACAGCTGCAATTGCTTTGGCAACTTGGCTGGTATCTAACGTTGGACAGAAATGTTTGCGCACTCACGAAGTCTAGTTATTAATGTCGTAACTGTTCAGCACAAGTAGTTTCTGTGGCAAAATTAAGCAAAGTGCTTTGCATTTGACAAGGTCCATATTAAGTAGGGGCTCAATGATATGACAAAAAACATCTTATTGAAACAAAAGGCAACTGTTATCGTCTAAAGATAAGAGTTTCATACGATTTTTATCTGTTCACCGCTAAAAGGCACTGAAAACAGGTAAGCACATATTTTTAGACACTAAAATATATATTACGTCCTGTTTCCCATAAAATTTCATATACCTTTCGTTAAATGGGGCCTTACTCTGTTGAATACCTTACAAAATTAACAAATTATCTTTATTTTTATTATTGGATATATTATTTTCTATTAAATATGAATTAATCTGCCACTAAAATCTCCTGGTAACAGTACGGGATGTAGAAAATGGAAGTCTATATTAACTGAACATTCGTCAGTAAAAAAGCAAAAACCCATGTGCTGTACAGAGATAATGCACGTCATTAAATTAGAATACACTGTTATTAATTACATGTTAAAATTTTAAGGTGGCTCCACAGCTGTAGCTTCATGAGAATGTGTTTAGCAAATCAGCGCAACCACCAGCCATCGATCGCAATTTGTATGTGCGCTGGTGAGCTGTGCTGATTTCAATCACTCTTCTTGTGGCAGTAATGTTAACCTATGGTTTTTCAACTTTTTTTCAATAAGAGTCCCATTTATTTCTCTTCCACATAAAATTCCTTGCAAAACTAATGCCTTTTTTGAAGCTGGGAAATAAAATGTGAATACAAAAATAAATGACAATTATAAACATTTGAAAGAATAATTTGAGTATTTGCATAAATTTTACACCATCTATTTGGAACGTGGAGGACATATGTCCTTAGTGGTGACTGCAGCAGTAATACAATGTATGACAACATATAAACTGAATAACAAAAGTAATTTTAAATCGAAAAAACCAAACCAAATTAATAATTAATTTTGTGATGGGCTTTACAAGCCTATGGTACATCTAAACTCACAGACTACATACCAATGAGAGCTGTGCGGCTGAGAGCACATCCATTGTACCATACATAAGGATTTCTTCCAGTTCGATTGCCATACGGAGCGTGGGAAGAATGTCTGCACAAATGCCTCTGAACGCTATGCAACTAGCTGTAATCTTGTCTTCGGCGTCCCTGCAAGTGGAATACGTAAGAGGTTGTAGTTTATTCCTAGATTCTTTCATTAGAACTGGTCTTTGAAACTTTGTAAGTACGCTTCCGCTGTGTAATAGGCGCCTGTCTTCAAATGTCTGTGAATTCAGCTTTTGCTCCCGAGAGTCAAACAAACCTATGCTACTCTACTTCATGCACATTCTGTACAGGACTGCTTATTCTAATTGGTGTGGAT
The DNA here is from genome assembly GCF_023897955.1 of Schistocerca gregaria. NCBI lineage: Eukaryota > Metazoa > Arthropoda > Insecta > Orthoptera > Acrididae > Schistocerca > Schistocerca gregaria. The sequence goes on along the minus strand of NC_064920.1, from coordinate 1,044,073,393 downwards.
ACTACACATTTCAGCAACACTGACGGGCATGAATGTTTCGTACGCAGTCTCCATTGTAGACATAAAGGCATTTTCCCAGAATCCTGCCACTGAACCAAAGTCTTCCACTTGCTTACGATTAAGCCAATATGATCATTCCATTTTATTCACTTTTTTGCTACGTCATGGAAGGTTGCTAATTTCTTAAACATAGTCTAGTACTGCTTCTCTGTTCTAAATAGAAACATCATGTAAAATACTTTCTTGTCTGATTTTGAATGTTTTCAGTGTGACGTTCCATTTTACGTTTCTGTTTGAAATCTAACGAAAATAGGGAATGTTGTGCAGAAAGTAAGGAGATATATTTCCATGTGCAGGTCATTTCCTATTCCATTGTTTGCAGATTCATCCGAACAGGTTTGTGTTAATGGCAACAAAATCCATGCAGAACTGTATATGCTAGAATATCAACATCAAGGTTCCTTTATTTTCTGATAGGGCCAACATAATATTTGCGAGCCAATACTATGTGCCACCTTGACGTTGTCTGAGGTAAATTTTCTAATAAGGATTTGTTTCTCCAAAATACAATACGATGGGACATCACAAACTGAATGCAAGTTAAGCGAGCAAACTTTCCTGCATCTATTCCACGAACAGAGATAACACGTCACTGACCTCTTCACCCTGAATTCTAGTCAATGAACCACTGTTAATGGTAGGTGGTCAGTAACTAACATTTACAAGAGCTCTTCTACATATTGTTGCAGCTTCAAAACAGAACAGTCTCGGTCAGAATGCCACTCAAATAGATTCTCAGCAAAGCAGTTTCCAAACAGCGAGGCTGGGTCGACTACAGAGTGGTGATACAGCCTTTCAAAGATCTTCAGACGATCTCAGAGATCAAACTATCTATTAAGGAATAAAGGGTATAGCTCAGCAATGAGTAGTTGAGTGCATAACTAGGTTTTAAGCACAACTCAGTAGCATACTATCTCTAAACCTTCCAGACTGCAAAATTAAGACCGCTGGAGTAAGAAGGAGAGATTGTGGCTTCAGTGTATGAACCATAACAATCGCCTTACGCCAGATACAAGGCCATCGCAGCTAATCAGGAAATCTACAGCGAAAAAAGTTGATAAAGAATCTGTGCTGAACAGTTAATAGAGAAAAAGTAAAACACTCTACCTAGAAGAAGAGTGAAGATGGTTGTTATGCTCACGATATCTTAAACTTATTGGTAAGTTTGTTGAAGTGTATGACTACGTACATAATAACCTTAAAGCATAGAGAAGAACTGTGCTTGTTAATTGTACTACATTTGGCAATCAGTATCCAATGTTTCAAGACTTCAAAGACTAACATAACGGTGCCCTATACCAATAATGTTCATGAAATATATTACTAGCACAGCAATAAATATTAATAACGATCTAATATTAACTTAAATAAATTATCACAAATTAATACGAAGATGAAACCAATGAATGTAATCATCTATAATAATGTCTGCCAAATAAGAATTCGAAGTCATATCTTCCATTATCACTACATTTAAACACATCAAACAAATCTCTAGGACAACACAAATTTTGTCGCAATATATTCATTACCTTGCAGGTTCAGCACTTCTGAATAAATTTCACGGATATTGTTTTCTATAATTGTATTTTAATTGATTCAATCAGCTTGAAACCTCCCCTTTGAAAAATTTATGAATGACTGTGCTCATAAACCTCTTACGTTATTTGATTTTCAAACAGCTGAGCAGAACTGAACGTACTCAGACATTTCGCTCTTTACCTATTCTGATCAACACTAAACTGACACACAATATTTTAACGCAATGCAATCTGACTTTCAAAAATCCCTACAAAAGAATGGCCCTGGCTAACAATAACCTATACCTTTCATAAATCACTTGCCTTGCAAAAATCTTCGTTCTCAAACAACAGCAATACAGCGAACGCCACTACTGCCAGCTAAATAAAGGGTTCTAACTACTGAAGACACTAACTACTGATAGGCATACTTAGCAAAAGAAAGATTTGGATAGAGAACAAATAATGTATTTACCTTAATAATGTTCCAAAGTCATCACATATATATTTATCAGTTCATGATATCCAATATTACAAATTTACTCTCTCTGATGGACACACATCCAGATAGTCCACTCTCAAAATTCTGCGATTTCTCTCCCCACATCCACCACTGCTGGCGGCTCACCTCCAACTGAGCAGCGCTACGTGCTGTTCACATCCAAGTGCCCATCACTACAATGGCGAATCTTCCAACAATGCCAACCAGCCACAGACTGCACACAGCACAGCCAGTGATTTTCATACAGAGTGCTAGGTGACGTTACTAACATAAAAACCTAAACAGCCTACTTACAAGCTCTGATTTCATTCATTTAGTTCTCTGAATTATATCCATTTGCCACATATCACTGAGCGCATTAACCAGTTGTTGGAAAGCGGGTGTAAATCCGAAAGTTGGAAAAAACTAAGGAAATTTTTGTCTACCACTAGGCATGTTGCAGTTGTTTACGTTTTGTATTCTTTATATTGTTTCTACTTTACTGTCACCTGATTATACCGTTTTGTGGCAAAATAAATGTAACCTTGAAAAATTTCTCTTTGTTGCTTCAGTTTTGTGCATAAGAATCCTATCCAATTTTGAGTGCACTACGAAATGAGAATGAAATGAAATTTTAGTTGCCAATAACGGGTATTCTGAGTGCACTAGAATTAATTTCAAAAATTAGAAAAGTTTTTTCAAAATAATTAAAATCGTTAAAAAGAATATTAATGTAAGGAATCGATAAATTTTTGTTGAAAATTTACTACTCAAGACACTGTTTTTCTCAGCCACATATTAAACGATTGTAAAAATTCAAAATGCTAACATAACCTATGTGAAAAGCCCTCTTCAGAAAAATTATAATGAATAAAATTAGATATAATTATAGTTCACTTCATATGGGAAGCCGGCTCCATCTTCAACCATTCTGTACATCCCCCACCATTAACTGCTAGCAGCCAATAAAATTCATTCTTCTTCCGAGTGACTAGCCGCGAGTTAAGAATCTCTCTCCCACCTGCTGTGCTGTTGCCGTATTTCGCGACAGTGAAGTTTCATTCACAGGATGACAGAATTACTCATTAAGATGTCTATGTTACTTTCATGTAGCAGTATAGCTGTAAAGTTGCATATGTAAACGTTGTACTGTGATTTCCAAATGTATATATCAGGTGATGGCAATACAAGCGGTTTCTCACAAGCAACTTTAATTAAATTGCGTGCGTATGGAGTATCGTCTTAGTTGTGCGACTGGATTCATGATTTCCCGTCAGAATGGTCACAGTATGTAGTAATCAACGGAAAATCACTGAGTAAAACAGAAGTGATATTTGGCATGTGGAAGAAAGTGTTATAGATGCTCTTCTGTTCTCCATCTGATATACGATTTAGGAGACAATCTGAGCAGAGCTCTTAGGTGATACTGTGTTTTACCGTTTTATAAAGTCGTCAAATGATTAAAACAAATTACAAAACGACTTAGACGAGATATGTGCATGGTGAGAAAAGTGGCAGTTAACTCTAAATAATGAAAAGTCTGAAGTCGTCCACAAGAGGCATAAAAAGAATTCGCCAGATTTCGGTTTACACGTTAAAACACACAAATTTAAAGGGTGTAAATTCAAGTAATCATTAGGGATTACAATTACAATTAACTTAAATTGAAACGATCACATGGTTAACGTTATGCAGAAAGCAAACCAAAGACTGCGATTTATTGGTAGAACACTAAGAAAATGCATCAGGTCTACTAAAGACACTACTTACACCACGGTTTTCCATCCTCTTCTTTTGTACTGCTGACCAGTGTGGGATCGATATTAGATAGGATTGACTGAAAGAGTTCAGAGAAGAGCAGCTCGTTTTGTATTATCTCGAAACAGGAGAGAGACTACCATGGATATGATATGTGAATTGGGGGGGGGGGGGGCGTAATCATCAAAACAAAGGCGTTTTTCGTTGTAGGATCTTCTCATGAAATTTGTCAACAACTTTCTCCTCAGAGCGTGGCGCCCACCTAGACAGAGAAGACTGATCATCATAACAAATGAAGATAAAGATTAAAAGTGTTTGTGATACCTAAGCACTGTTCGAGAGTGGAACGGTAGAGAAATAGCTGAAGGTGATTCGATGAATGCTCTGCCAGGCACTTAACTGTGAGGTGCAGGGTAATAACATAGATGCTTCGCAAGCAGTGAAGGAGGTTTATCTCCCACATTTATAACTTCTTGTAATGTGAATCTGAAAACTATATTTCTATTTTTGACATTCTGAAAAGGCAGTAACGAACTGCAGAAGCACATGTTGGCAGGAGAATTATGAAGAGAATAGGAAGCAAAAGTGTCAGAGCTGTAGAAACCTCAGGAAACTTTGTTTTCATGTCGCCTGGAAAGCATCGAAATCGCAAGAAATCTGGAACACAGATAGATGGTTTTGACAGCGATATTTTAAAGCACTCCATGTTAGAAATGGATGTAAGAGGAGAATACCCAACATTACAAAAAGTTGTTACAATTATACCTAAGCAGATTGGCTTCAGAGGTAGCACTTCGTCAGTGTTAATAATCTTAAAAGACATTGGTTTCAGATATGATAAGGAGAGAGTTATTAATTGAAAGAAGTGTCATAGAAGCAGCACAAATCACATCCCCAACAAAGATGCACGATACAAGAGGACAAGGTAGTTCTCCAGTGTATTACATTGATGTAACATAGCGGATTTAAAGTTCCCACAGGAAAATGTTCTCGGATACTTATTCTGCATCCTCTTCTTCCGATTTGGTTCCTGAGAGAGTCAACTTGTATTTAGATGCAAGAAAAACAGTAGTGACTACAATTGGGAAATGAACGCTGCCGCTTACAAGAAGTGGTTCACTGAACAATTCTTGCCATACCTTGCTTCGAAGTCGGTCATTGCAATTATTATGCCAGTTATCATTCAGCTGTTGCAGAGAAATAACCAAGTATGATCACCAGGAAAGGGGGGACGGTGTGCTCTGGTTGAAAAAGAAAAATATTCCAGACAATATTAGCCAGACTCGTGCTGGCTCGTGCATTCTATTAATTTATAAAAGTCACGTGACAGAATGTACAAATTTGATGTTCTTGCATTTGAATGTGGTCACACAGTTCTGCATTTACCCACATATCACTGTCAATGTAATCTGATATAATTAATTTGCGCTCTGGAAACAAGCTATGAGGGGAAAGAAACAAAACATTCAAGATAACAGACACTGAAACGCTTGTGCACGAAGCATAGACAGCATCTCCCTTCAGCGTGTGCACACGGCGTGCTGAAAAGTTTCAAAAATAATACTTTGACAGGGAAGTGAAGATGCATGGTTGGTTCAAATGGCTCTGAGCATTATGGGACTTAACTTCTGAGGTCATCAGTCACCTAGAACTTAGAACTACTTAAACTTAACTAACCTGAGGACATCACAAACATCCATGCCCGAGGCAGGATTCTAACCTGGGACCGTAGCAGTCGCGCGGTTCCAGACTGTAGCACCTAGAACTGCTCAGCCACTCTGGCCAGCAGTGAAGATGGATAAAAGCCTTGAACTTATCATCCAAAATTTACAATCAGATTGTTTGTAGATGGATTTGGATAGCAGATGAGATTAAGATGTAGACTGTAAAAGAAAGTGAGTATTTTTCTTGGTTTTGAAGACTCATGGTTCAAAAATGTTTTCGTCATACATAGTACATGAGAATTTCCTAGTTTTTATTGATTAGGAATATGTAGCGATAAAATATTCAGACTATAGTTTTCAACACATTGCTAAAGGAGAAGTTAAGCTTTTCACAGCGTGTTGTATGTGTATATTTCGACACATTAACACCTGTCATTTTGAAGGCACATATTGGAAAATGCCTTAAAATGAAAGGGAAGGTTACCTGTCAAGATATCGGTGGCTTTCGACCTTATTGGTTAGCATTCCGTCTAGTTATGACGAAAAATGGTTAATTATTAGCTGGTTCAATGGATCATATATGTGTTCTCCGTCTGCAATCTCGAACGAATTAGTTTCAGTTCATAATTCCTGTTCATACAGGAAAATATGATCACATACTGACAGTTTTCACAGTGGTCTTTTGCACTAGTCCTTGCTACCAGTAATTCTTTTTTATACACAGTGATTTAAAATGAACTGCAGTGAAACAAACACATGTATGCGAATTATACACAGTTATATGGAGTAGCTGCAGTTGTCAAACAAATATAATGATTTCGGTTTGGGTTTGAAGATTATTTTGTTGAGTATTTTGCACATAACATAGTCCACATCACAATAAACGACAATTATTGCAACCATTTTCAATGATCTTGTCGTTAGACAAAAGTCGTTTTGAGAAAAATTTTACTTGAAGTTTTCACAAAGCTGTGTCAACTGTTCTGGTATTATGATGTTACAAAGACAACTGCTGTGGAGCAGTGGACACAAGCTCAAGACGTCAAGTAAGATTTCTCTCATATTGACAACTGATCTAAATCAGTTTTAAAATGTATTAATCCCTCATAGATTTGAATGTATTATACAATGTATCGAAATCAGGTGAACCTGATTGTTGTCTGCAGCAACACAGTTCAGCAACATGGACTTCGCCCGCCCTCCACTGCCATGCATGTGAAAAACTCATCCCTTCCATGCTTACCTATCGCTCCACCTCTATGGGCAGAAGTTCCGTTCTACATAACACAGGCTATGGATACACAATTTTTTAGTCTCACTTAATATTCTGTATTGAGAATGCCATGTTAAATTTTTCTTGCTGTACATGGCTATTTAGAGAATTGTGTCTAATGGTACCTTATTGGTAGATGTACCGGCCAATTACATCGTTGTCTTTTGAATGGTAACTATAATTTTTCTACATGTCATGTTAATCAAAATATAGGATAACTGGACACGAAATTATAGGGCTTTGTATCAACACCTCCTTCCAGTTGAGTAACTAGTTTAAAATCTAGAAAAGCGTCATAAGCTTTCAGATAATTATCAACTGGTTCTAAACTCTATGTTTCTTGGGGAAATGTTTTGTTTCATATGTTTTTCAAATATATATTACATAGCTTTACGTGACGATATATTGATGAATCAGCCAGTTGGTTATTTTTTCGATTACTTTGAAACACAATAAAAACAAAATAACAAATATCAATTTCTATTGAGTCATACCAGTTCATGAGATCTAGCTCAAGACTTTTCTTCCTACTTAATTCTGCTATCTCAACTATTGACAGTTCATAGAAAGATATTGGTATTTTAGAATTTTTCAGTATGTTTTGTCACCAGTTCATATTGAACAATAAGTACGTGAATTTCCATATATTTTTCTACAATTTTACATTCTTTTGGAAGTGCACCTTTTAGTTCAACTCCAGTTTCACAGAAGTCAATCAATCTAAGAAGAGCATCTCCAGCACTCGAACTCCAAACAAAAATTACAGCAAGATCCAGTTGCCATAACATTTCTTTAGAGTCCCTAGAGAAACAACCAAGCATATTCAGTGGGTAAAGCACTTCATTTTACTCACTCTTTACTTTACCATTATTAAGTAAATGTCCTATGATACTTATTTTGTCATTAAGAGATGAAGTCAAATATAGCAAACCTAATGCTGAAATAAAAGGATGCACTGTTCTGGACAAAACATTATTTCCTTTCTTAATGGTTATAAAATCAAATGGCTTTCCCACATAATTATCAATTAATTTTTTGTTACATTTTCCATCATAAATGGCATAATCTGTACTATCACCACCAGTAATACTGAAGCTCATGTAAAAAAGAGCATGATTAGGATGAAGCCATCTGTCTCCTATACTTATGTTAATTTCTGTAACCTTGTTAGGTATATCAAAAAAGTTTAAAAAATCTCAATCACAGGGAATGTGCAGAATTGATAGCTCTCCATGTTTCTTCATTATTTAATAAAGATAAGCATTTATTAAGACTTTCCTAAAAACTGTTACAGTAGCACCATTGAATTCAATAAAATTAACATTTTCATCAGTTAGAAGTTATTTCTAACTCCTGTACAGCAACAAAAATTGGTATATTTAGAGGATAACGTGTTTCTTGAGTTACTGGTCCACTAAGTTGAGCACTAGGCTTGATGAAGCAATAATATTAGTTTCTGGATGAAAGTGATCAATATACTCATGAACATTCCATCAGGCAGACTAAAACTTACATAGATTAATTTGAAGAGAATAAATTTTAGAAAAATCATTAGCAACTGTTTTTATCAGCTTCAATAATTTGGTTCCTAAATCCGAGCACACTTCCAATAATGTACGTTACAACCATACATAATTTAACATCATCCTATTAAAAATTACATATGCTTTAATGTGAATATTAAGAATAAACTTTTCCAAACTTTTAAAACTATATTGGCCAACAGGAATTTCTATCATTTCTATAATTTTTTGTGTAATATTTGGAGATAGAAATTCTGTACAAAACCAACTAATGCAACATTATTAAAAGTTTCTTGTACAGTTACTGTCAATCTATTTTCGAGAGCAGATGACTTACCACTCAATTGAAATAGGTGAATCATCATACTTATAAAATTTTATTTCATTAAATGACAACAGATTGGTAACAAAAATAAGAATTCCAGAAAAGCAATCAAAAACTAAACCGATTAAGCCTTTACATAAATCTATTTGATGTGCTATAATAAGTCCAACTTATTATGGAAAGACAACATTAATGGCTGCTAATTATATTCAAGCTACAACATGTTTAAACTGGAAAAGATAAATCAGTTGTATGTCTATTCAAAACATTTAGATCAACTGAAACATTAAAAATTTATAAAAATGTGTAAAAAAGTTGAAAAGAAATATAATGAGAAGAATACTATATTTACTGAAAGCAATGATGAAATTAGACCACCAGACCAATTCCAAGATATTTCCTTGTAGTGTTTGATGATCCCATTCTTCAAAATCAGTATGTAGATTTTTCTAGAGGAAGACATAAAGGTACAGATTTTTTTAAAATTCAGCTGAGACATTTTCAGAAATACCAAATAAATTAGTAAAGGTAATCTAAATCTTTAAATATTTTTAGACAATTTGATACAAATTTAAACCACATTTATCATGAGTTAGCAGGTGGTTAGTTAAAATTTGACGAATAGAAAGAAATATGTGGTAAATGTTTGAATGATCAGCTTGAATTTTTTACAATAGATATAACTTGAAAACCTAATGAAGGGAAATACAGACATCATTTGAAAGATTTGCTTCTTAAATAAGTTCTTTAAAAGATTATATTGCTTGTCTATTAGACTATGATGATAGTATTGGACTTGAACACATAAAGAACCTCTTGACTAATAAAATATGAAAAATTGGAAAAAATTGATCAACATCATATTAATTGTTCATGAGCGAGTACAGAAGCTTAATGTGGGCCAGATAGATGTGGTTGCTACTTTTTTATGTAAGTGTAAGAGCAGAATACATTATCATAACTCAGTACATGAAAACAGATATCATGTTTTCCTGTACTTATTAAATGTTTTCGAAATATTACCTAGAGGTTGTTAAAAAAGCAAAGCAAAAAATTAAAGAATTGAAAGAGGATTCAAAGTTAAAAAAAGACAACCAAGAACACAAGATAAAAAATATAAAAATAAGACAAACATGTTATTGATGCAATAGACAAAGTGAAAGTCGAAATCGAAAGCTTAGATGATAATATACTGAAAGCTATTGAAGACAATAGAGAGGTTGAAAAACAAATGGTTCCATATTTACATAGACATTCAGAAGAATTTGGAGATGTACAAGTGATTCAAATCTGAAGTAGGAATAGTTTGATGATCATCCTACTAAGTATGACCATTCTTTAAGTGAATCAGAAATCCAGAACGTGTTGAGTCAATATGATGAAGAGATTAAAAACAGAAAGAAGGTAGCTCAAGCTGAAGGTGAAAGCAGAAAAATAAATGTAAGTGAAATAATGTCAAACTATATTAATCATAGTGAAGATAATGTTTTTGGTTTGCAACATGTTAGTATGCTAAAATATGTTGGTAATTTACCATTAAAATATCACAGATATATATTAACTATTAGGGTAAAATAATATGAAGACTCAGATGGATAATGAATTTGTTAGCTAAAAAACAGATTACTACGGATTGATGGTGTTGATTTATCAGATTATACAGATATATTATTCAACTCGGGAGCATTATATTCTGATAATATGTCAAGTAAAATAAAACCAAGGAAGGTTAATAAATGTAAATATTTGGCTAAAGAAGTGGTTGAAGTTTCTTTTTCAAAAAAATTGCCAGTAAATTTTAATTCACCTGAAGATGAAAAAAATGATGAAGACTCAATTAAAAAATATACAGAAAAATCAATTTAATATATTAGGATGAATGAGATTTAATCCATAGAATAGCAGGTTCTAGTCAAGATGAATTAGCTGGAAATGAAAATTATCATAATGAAAAAGTGGGAATATACAAATGTTAACAAATACACTTAGTGATTTCGCTATCAACAGTCCCGAATGAATCCCATATCTGAATAAAATTTTGGATAACTTGCCACACACATTTTGAAAAAATGAAAAGTATGGAAAAGGATTAGTTAACACATTAATTTATAAATTACCTTTTGTAATGCTATCTTTTCCTGGTAAAAATAAAAGCAGTGAAAATGTTGCTGATTCTTTTGAAAAGATTTAAAATCAAGGATGCAGGTTGCAAACTACTTTAGCTGTTGCAAGATGTCCAAGAAATTTACAAATAGATAATTGTAAAGAATACTATGACCAAGATTTTCAAGAACTTATGAAAAATATAATATTAATCACTATTCAGCTTTTATTGAATTAAAATCATGTGTTGTAGTAAGATTAAGTAGGGCCTTAAGGAAATTATGTTGAAAAAATTTGCTCTTCAAGGTACTTATAAATGGAATCAATGGGTTGAAAAATTGGTTGCTGAAAAGAATAATACAAAATATCGAAGAATAAAAATGAAGCCAAGTGAAGTTCGTGAAAAAAATATAGTCAGTTATCTTTAAATCTAATGATAACCTTATATACAAATTTGGTAATAAAATAAGAATTAGTTAACTTAAAGGAATTTTCTGATAAGGCTATATAGCCCATTGGTCAACTGAAATTTTTGAAATTGAAGATGTTATTCATTTTAATCGAATCTCATTTAAATTAAAGGCACTGAATGGAGAAAAAATAAAAAGAAGTTTTTACGACTATGAACTACAGATAACAAGACATTCTGGTGGTTACCTTCTTGAAAGGGATCAAGACAGAAAGGAAGGAAAATATATGTTAAATGGTTGGGATTTGATAATTCATATAAAAGGTGAGTTAGTAATGATAATTCTATTTTATGTGTAAATGATTGGCTTTGAGGCCAAATATTATATTATGAGGTGAACTATTCGTTCACTGAGATATCACTCTATATTTTAGGATGTATTTTTATTATAAAGTAGGCTAGGCAAATTTAGAGTCTCAATATATTTTACACCTTATAGGTGGTCACTCCTTAGCCATTCTTCTGCACTCGTTTTAAGATATTGTTAAATATCTGAAGGAGGACGATTCAGCCCTCTTGACAAATCACACAGTTAAAAAAGTTGATGTTCAATATATCCATTATGTGAAAAAAAATGTTACACATTTTATAAAACATTATTACATCTTGTAAATACTGTTGCTCAATATACCCAAAGTCTCATGTAAAGTAATTTCTGTAAAAATTAATATTCTGATTCAGTTCTTCTTTCATTTTATCATACTAGTTGATTTAATTAGAATTAAATTCAATTATTATTATTTCTTCACAGTCTGGATGTCTACCTCAAGTACACACAATCGAGTTTATAACTCTCTTCTTTGATATCTAATCACATAGTAAGCATACTCAGATTCATTATCAAATCATGGTGGGATACCAAGCATCTTTCTCAAATGAGTATTTTTGATTAATACAATGACATGTGGCAGCAGTTTGATCATTTGTTCTCCAAGAAATTCGTTTTGTCTTTTGAAGTTTTGAATTTCTCCTCTTCTTCTCTTCACCATACAAATAGCCATTTCTTTATCAATTTCTAAATCGCCAGTTTGTTCTTGTGAGTGTTCAATTTCTGATTGATGATAAAACTTCGTATGTAACCCAATTTTTGAATAATTTCACTTCTTTTTGTGATTCAAAAATTAATGAATTCAAACCTGGTTCATTAATATATATAGTTCTTGTTTCGTTTATGCTCGACCTACCTCAGAGGCAGGTGCAAAAATTTTTCCCCTAGTTTGTTTTATCTTCTTCGTTAACATTATTTTTTATTGTTTTACCTATATCTTTATGTCTATTGTTTCAGTGACATCATTTCCTTTAAACCAAGGGTTATTCTCTTTATGAATTTCAAAATGATTTCTTTACTGTTATAAACAATTCAGTTGTTATTCTGGAATATATTCATAATGGTGTGACAGCTGAAACAGATGTGCTTCGAGTTGGTTCCATTTAAAGGAAATAACTTTTACTAATTTTTTTACTTTTAGTAATAAAAATGTTTATGTATAAATGTGTACACTGAGAATGAGAAAATTAACACTTTCATATTTTCTAACTAAATGGTATCCTGATGTTGAATGTAATGTCTCCACAGTCATAAATCAATTAACTAATGAGAACATTAATTATTTCTACACTCTAAATGGATAAGATATTTATATTGTTTTTCAATAGTTTACAAAAACAGTGTGGGTATGCATATATGGTAAGGTGCATCAATCGTTCACTTGTAGTTTTTCTTGACTGTTACATTTTGCACTAAGAAGTAGCAGTATAGGAGGCGAGTGGCTGCAATTCGTGTGGCATGTCACCTGGAGACTGTAGCACTAAAATTCAGATCAAGGTGTAAGAGACAATAACATGACTGCTGTTGCTGGAAGAAACATCAATGTTAATCTGGCCCAGCTTCTACTTGTTCGGCCAGCTGAAATGGCCGAGCGGTTCTAAGCGCATCAGTTCGGAACCGCACTGCTACTATGGTCGCAGGTTCGAATCCTGCCTTGGGCATGGCTGTGTTTGATGTCCTTAGGTTAGTTATGGTTAAGTAGTTCTAAGTTCTAGGGGACTGATGACCTCAGATGTTAAGTCCCATAGTGTTCAGAACCATTTTATACTTGTTCATTGATTGGTACTCGATGTACAACAGTAGGATAAGTGTATAGGTACTGGGTTTGATTCTAAATAAATAACTACACGCATGTGAATTTTACAGTGTGGGTATACTCTGTTGTAGATGGAATATGGTATCATCATAAGTCCACTCCCAAAGAGTGCATGGAGAAAAATGAACTGCGCTATGGTTACACCTAGAAACTTTTCCTACTCTTGCAGAGGCTTACATTTTGCATGAAGCTGTGAGGCTGTTGCACCAATGTAAATGATTCAGTGGGTAGTTTGCGTGTTTACACTGTCTTAAAAATCTATTCAAATGAATTATAGCTTATCGATCTGTCATTCTTCGATATTTGGGTTACTTCCCTTAAGATTCCAGCAAACTGATCTGACTCTGACTTATCATTCTTCTTTAGGCCACTTCTGATGCTTACTGCTAGGCATTTTACTGTGATAATGCTTTCAATGACAGAGTCTAGAATTTCTAGTATTATTAACATGCAATAGATTTAGTTATTTCAGGTCAACTACCAACCCCACCTTAGGTCTTCCCGTCTAATTACAGGGAACTCCACCACGTGTGAACAGCCCACATGTAAAACACCAGTATTATCGATTACCATTCTGCACCAATCTGGCGCGCTGATCGAGTAAAAAAAATTGTTTATATGCTTCTATACGTACCTCAGCCCACCCTTATGTTTCCGAGAGAAATAGGTTATCTTTCCCCGATGCCTGTTTTGCCTTACATATTCAAATAGCTTATGCTAACTTGTACGATCCTAGCAATATCCACATGATGTTTTTGCTTCACGGATAAACCACATAACACAAACTGATGTGGGCTCACATGGTTGGTGGATAGTGACCATGTAGTGTTGAGCTGCCAAATCGAGTTACTATTCAGAGTACGTATATTTTAACCACAAATGGGTCTATGCATTTTTATGTTGCGATAGCAGTTGACAGTGATGTCAGAGTTATAATGTAAGTTGAGAATGTATGGTGAGGTATGAAGGTGAGGTTCGTTCAAATACGACAGTGGGAAAAGCCATGCAGTAAAGGGACCTCACACATCACAGAGTATTTGATGGTTAAGTACAACACATTCTGTCTTGGCATTTCTGTCTCTGACAGCAACAGTGTTAGCACATCATCACTCATTGTGCTTTGTGTTGCTATGTTCAAATTAAAAGTTCGAGAGGCGTTGCAGAATGAATTCCTTAAGTATCAAAGGGTCATACACATACGTGGTCTGCAGGAAGAAGCATGTGCTGCAGTGGAGCGAGAGAAGATCTGTGGTACTGTCTTGGTTAAAATAATGGGAGCATTGAGATGGAGCAGGGCTATTTGTGATTTAGGTCACTCAGTCATTCTAAGATAAACCAAAGGTTTATGGTATGCCCACACCAACAGGTTTTGCATGCAATACATCTAGAGTACAAAAATATATATTTGGGAAATACTGTTGCATAGTCTCCAAACATGAGTCAGTGCTTTTTAAGTACAGCGATGCTGTATGTGGACTCCCACCATCAACAAATGTTCCATTAATACTATACTCTTATGAACTATATACATCCATACAGAATGCTCCTGATTCGAAATGTAACTTGCTTAGGGAGAAAAGAGTTCCCAGTAATCCAGTGGCGCAATGGGATGAGATGCATGTAACATAGTCCCCAATCCACTGTCAGGCTGTTTAACTAGAGTGATGTTGTGTGTGCTACTCCCTTCCATAATCAACAAATGACCCATTAAAACTACTGTCTTCTATGCATTATAAATAGCATACTGATTTTTAAAATATACTTTCTTATCGCTAACATTTGGACAGCATAAAATTCGAACAGTCCATTTCTATAGTTAAAAACCAGAACTTAAAAACTAAGAGTGTAGGAAGATGTAATAGTATCTGCCAAACGTTATGTAGTCGAACATATCCTCTCTGTTGATCAGAAACCATAAGCAAGTAGTTATTTATAGAAGTCCATTGCAATATTACAGGTTGATGTTCAATTTCAACGTCGACCATTTTTGCTTTAGATGGTTACTTTTATATTCCCTGTGCATCCATACCAATTGCTCCTAAATACACCATGCTCCTGACTATGGAAATGGTGAAATATCGCTCGAGTGCATAGGGTTCCACCTATCAAAGTACAGTGCAACCTTGCTTAATGAGCACCCTCCTAACACAAATTTGCATAACAAGAAAACAAATTGTAAAAAAAAGTGATTCGCTCAACGAGCAATGTTTCGCACAATGGATGACGGTGATTTAGAGTGACGTCACCAGTCACTCGTGAGTGTTGGGGGAAACGTTCAACAATCTGAACATATTTCATTGACGACAGTGGCTTACGAAAAATGGCTTGAGTACGTATTGCAGTCATCTTAGTGCAGCTTGTGATCATACATTTTTCTAAAATTGTGTTCACACAGTGTGTTTTTGTGTGCAAATTGAATAACCTTCGTAGAAATATCCCCGAAGATAAAGCCGCAAGAAGAGGAAGAAAATGACCTTAGGAATGAATAGTAACATCACTGAAAATCACGAATGTGGTGTGAGCGTTGCTTGTACATACAATCGGCCTACATCAACTATTTGCACTATCCTCAAGAACAAGGACAAGATTAAGGAGTTGGATGATTCAAAGGGAGTGACAACAGTATCTCAAGAAGGATTTCGTATTCTGGACGATGTCGGAATGTTGCTCTTTATGTGGATAAATGTAAACCAATTACAAGGCGACACTATTAACAAAAACATCATTTGTGAGAAGGTGAGGACAATTTTCGCCGACTTAGTTAGGAAGACGCCAGGATCATCAGCAGCAGCCGAAGAAGCCTTGGGTGGTTCGGAAAGTTGAAAGAGAAGAATGCACAGCACAGCACAACGAAGCAGCCAGCTCAAACACAAAGAGACCCTCAACAGCAACTTCAAGATGCTCTTAGATTCTGAGAGTTATCTGCTGCAACAGTTTTAATTGTGAAGAGATGGATATATTCTGGAAAAAGATGATGAAGTGTATCTTTACAACAACAGAGGAGAATGCATTGCCTGGTCACAAGCCAATGAAAGACCGTCTCACACTGTCATTCTGTGCCAGTGCAGGCGGCGATTTGAAAAGCAAACCGCTACTGTTCACCATTCAGAAACTCCAAGAGCCTTCAAGTAGGATAAAGTACAGAAGAGCATGTTCAGTGTGATGTGGCGGTCAAACAACAAGACTTAGGTGACATGTGATCTTTTTTGTGATTGTATCAATGAAGTGTTTGGTCCTACGGTGAAAAAATATTTGCTTGAGATGATTCTGCGCTCCATGTCTTGCTTGTTACGGACAACGCTCCTCCCTATTCTTCAGGCCTACAACACCACCTCCTTGAAGAATTTCAATTCTTCAAGAGGTCAATTTGGTGCACAGCTTTTCCCACAAACTCGTATTTTAACGAACCTCATTTTCATATTTCACCATATATTTTCAACATACATTATAACTCTGACCTCACTGTCAGCTGCTATCGCAACATTAACATGCTTAGACCCATTTGTGGTTAAATTATATGGACTGTGAACGGTAACTCTATCTGTCAGCTCACCACTGCATGGTCACTATCCGACAACCATGTAAGCCCACATCATTTCATGTTAAGCAGGTGATCCATGAAGCAAAAGTGTTATGTGGATGTTGTTAGGATGATATAGGTTGGCAGCATACTCCGTTCAAACATATAAGGAAAAAAGAGATCTGAGTAAAAAGACCTATTTCTTCTGTAGGCATAAGAGTGGATTGGGGTATGTATAGAAGTACACAGACAAACGGACAATCTTTTTTTTTATTATTCGATCAGCGCGTCAGGTTCGGATGGAAAAATAATTGATGAAAATGGTGTGATGTGTCCTCCCCTCGCATACAGTTCAGTGGCTTGTGTCGTATTTATTTTAAATGTACAATGTTCCCAAGTTATGGAGTTACCTGCAAACAGGCGGGAAGAGCTATGGGTGGGCTATTAGTTAACTTGAACATACCTAAATGTATTGCACGTTAATAGGACTAAAAATCCTTTAAATTGTCATAGGAGCCATTAACCATAGTACAATTCCTAGCAATAAGAATCTGAAGCAAGATGAAGAAGAATGCGTATATTGGAGTCATATTAGTTTGCTGGAATCTTAAGGGAAGCAACGCAAACATTGAGTACTGATAGGTTGGCGAGATAAAGCAAAAGATTATGTCACACTCAAATTCATTTGCCTGGGTTTTCAAGGAGGTGTAATCCATCCACTAAGAAGTAAGAGTGTAGGAGGCAAGTGGCCGCAATTCCTGTGGCACATCACATGGAGACTGTGGCATTGGAATTCTGATCGAGGTGTAAGAGACAAAAAGAAGACTGCTGTTGCTGGAGGAAACATCGACAATGATTTGGTCTGGCTTGTACTTGTTAGTTGATTGGCACTCCATATACGATAAGTCGGATAAACGTGTAGGTACTGGGTTTGCTTCTAAATAAACAACTACACTGCATATGTTCGAAGTATGGAATATGGTACCATGGTGATTCCACTCTCGAAGAGCACGCGAGGGAAAAATGAACAACACTATGATTAAACCCCGAGTCTTTCCCTACTCCTGCACCGTCTCTAAACTTTTCAAGGAGCTGCAAGGCTGTTTCACCAATGTAAATGTTTAAATGTTTCAGTGGATAGTCTGTGTGTAGGAAGTTCTGTGATGCTGTTAGAATTATATTACAGAGGTATAGCCCAACTGGAAACCTGACGATATATTTCTCATGAAACACTGTGCTGCCAACGAAGGCTCTTATACCATTATGCCATCGGATATCTAGCGTAGTGATCGCTGGAATATGATAAAAGAGATTAGGATACGTACAGGGACATGTTTGTAGACCATCATGCGATAACAATGAACTCCAGATGTACCAAATTTTTTTTGTGTATTCCTTATACAGTCAAGATTCAGCAATAAGGCTTCCTTGGCTATTAAAAGTCCTACATGTTGCATAGTAATCATAGAGGAGATTAGGGTACAGACAGAGGCTTACAGACATTCATTTTTACTCAGTCATTACGCATGTGGCTGGAAAAGGAACAAAGAAATTGATAATACTGTTACGACATAGTCCACACCGTGCAGTGGTTTGTGGAATACATATTTAGATGTCAGCTCCTGTCTATAGGGTAGAATTGCAACAACAGTAAGCTACAGCACTTTGCAGATGATTGAGGATTGGTGGTCATTCGAGCTGAATGTACATAAATGTAAATATTGACTCTAAAATATTCGAAGAGACTTGCTGATGTTCTATTATGTCGTCTGTCATCCCAACAGAATAAACCCAAAAATAAAAATCAATTTTGCTACAGGTATCTCAACTACTTCCCCACAAGCAAGTCGTTTGCAAGACATGCTATTGATTTTTTTTTCAAAGGAAGCGGTACGCATTGAAATACCGACAGAGGAAAACAAATTCTTATAAAAGGTTCAAATGGCTCTGAGCACTATCGGACTTAACGTCGGAGGTCATCAGTCCCCTAGAACTTAGAACTACTTTAACCTAACTAACCTAAGGACATCACACACATCCATGCCTGAGGCAGGATTCGAACCTACGACCGTAGCAGTCGCGCGATTCCGGACTAAAGCGCATAGAACTGCTCGGCCACCGCGTCCGGCCAAATTCTTAAAGTTTAAGAACCATCACCATCAGAAGTGATGTCCCTTTCTAGTGCATGACGACTTTGAGCGCCTCCTCGCTCTGATGACACAAGGTAAAGGGGATCCCACAGCCTCACATACGACCTTCACTGAAAAACATGCACCATGGTTTGTCGCAGCGTGCCAGGTGTTATATACCTTTGATTCCAGTTTTAACCATCGTAGATATTATGTTGGGGGTAATCCTGCAATTTGGTTGCTCACTGTCCTCGTAAACTTCCATGTGCCCAGAAAGAACCCGTGATTGAAATGCAGGGGAATACTGATCTGTACAACAGTGTGGTAGTCTGCGGGCTGCCTTTAGACAGACAAGCGGCAACTCCTCGTAGGAACCATTGTCATGGTGCAGTTCACAATATATGCAGTTGAAGCATTAATTAACACAACATATGCTCATCTTTTTCTTAATGTAAGTGTGTATGAAGCTCACTTTCTTTTTGAGAACTTGGCTGGTTTCGGGTGGGAGGAAAATGAGATTAGTGTCCTGCGTGAGATGGTCGAGAAATACATTTCGTTCTCTAAACGAATAACGCCAAGAATAATGTTCCGTTTTGTTTATTCTCTACATTTTATGCAGGCACCACTCCAGCAACTTGTTGGAAATCTACCTATGCAGGATATGCATAAACACGTGACGTGCATTTCCCTATGATCCAAAGTTTCAACTTGTGACTAGGAAGGGGGTTTTCCCTTATATGTGGATAGTATAGCAAAACTCTTTGAAACAAGACTACCTGACATAACTGCGTTTTCCAGTAATCTTATGGGCGATGCCATAATGGATACTGAGTATGAGCATGTCTTGAATGTCTGGTAGGAATTCAATATCCCAATTTTGGGCGATTACATAAATCTGTACATGGTCCGGACTGTATGCATGACCACACAAATTCTCGACTCTGCCTTTGGTTACACAGCATCACGGTTGTCTTGGGATGCAATACTCAAGAAAATGAAGAAAACCATCGAGCTATTGACTATACTTCTTTTCTTTGAGTGAGGGATCCATTGGGGACTTTGCCAATGTGCAAATGGGCACACCAAGGCAAATAACCCACAGATGGGTGAGGTGTTCAACGCATCCAATGAGTCTAGTTACGCATTTGGATGTAAATAACTTACATGAGCACGACAAGCGACAATCTCTTCTGATTCATGGGTTTCAATGGGTGCCCAAAGACGATCTCGAAAGATTAAGTGAGATATTAAAAAAAAAGTGGCATGGAGGATGAGTCTGATGTAGAGTACGTTGTGGAGGCATACCTTGCATATCCTATTAGTTTGCATAGTGCACATGCTGATTTGCTGCTATGTCCAGAGGAGAGTGATTATTTATGCGAGGCACAGGTTCCATCCCAAAACTGATGAAAACACTGGGGATCAAGCAGAGCAACGTCATTTTTTACTGTAACCTCCAATAGTGTCTCCAGTTGGGGATCATACTGTATGGAATTAGGCACACTGTCTCCATCAACCATGAACCCTGGTTGACGAGGTATATTGATTTAAATGCCGCAAAGAGTGCTTCCACAACGTTTGACTTTGAAAAAGATTTTTTAAATTAATGAATAATGCAGTTTTTGTTGAAATTATGGAGAATTTAAGAAAACACCACGATATTCTTATTAGAACCGAATGGGATTGGCTTTATGGCGTAATTAAATGCGTCACCAGACCAAATATCAAACAGGTCACCATACCCAGAAAGAACTTAGTCGCTGTGGAGACAACGAAGGTTGCAGTAGAGTTCCCAAAACCCATCTAAGTGGAAATGTCCATACTAAGCCTATCTAAACTTCACATGTCCTGCTTCCATTATAAGCTCGCAAAAACTCATTTCGCTAGTCCGATGTTGCTTTAGAAGGAAACAGATAGCTTCATC
Source organism: Schistocerca gregaria (assembly GCF_023897955.1). NCBI lineage: Eukaryota > Metazoa > Arthropoda > Insecta > Orthoptera > Acrididae > Schistocerca > Schistocerca gregaria. The sequence continues at coordinate 1,044,052,500 of NC_064920.1, read as the reverse complement.
TACTGGGTGAAGAACTGTGATCCACATTACGTGATTAGATAGTACAGTAATGAATTGGGCATGTTTTCATACCCAGTCACTAATCCTTAAGGTAAAGTTCCGCAAAACTGGAAGGTTATCGGCCTAATGAAAGACAAGGCGAATGAATTGCCGATTGTGGAGTTTTTAGGTTTAAGATCCAAGTTGTATGGGAATTGCAGATTGGGATGTGCCATCCAGAGGCGTATTAAGGGTGAGCATTATGTTTCACAAAGGGCTCTCATGACTGAAAGTTAGTTGCAGTGCCTGTATGGTGGTGTTCAAGGTACTCTGTTGTAGCCAAGGCACATGGGGTAGCAAATCAGTACAATCACGAGGGCATGAGATGTACACTGTGGTGCAGAGGTGGTGGTAAAGGGGGGGGTCTATGGGGGCTATAGCCCGGCCCCCCCAATGGAGTATCATATAACACTGGATAAAATGACTTCATAAATCAACAAATATATTACTCCAACAGATTCAATCTTTCTTTTATAATTTTGTAGCAATATAGGTCGCAACGTATTTCAAACACAATTTAACAAAAGAATAAGAGTGGCAAATAGATTACTATATGAACGAATAAACATCATTTAACTTAAATGGGCGTCTTATTATTTATTAATAATCATTTTTTCCCCTGAACTCCAAAACTGTTACCAAAAACTACTTTAAGCAACACCAAATTTTACCAGTTTGTCGATGAAGGACCCCAACTCTCCTTCTGTTGAGCGATATTCCATTCTCCCAAAACCCTTCCCCTCCAATTAGCGCCCCCCCCCCCTTGACCGACTTCTAGAATCCCCCCTGCTGTGATGTAGTCTAAAAATTGGCCTGTCCCCTCATGACAATAAGTAGGTTATTTGTGAACATGGGATTGAAACCCACCCATACTCACAGTATTCATTTCATGACATGGGTAGAGGGACTGATAAGGAGTGAATCAAGGTGTAAAAGGAAATAATGCATGTGGAATACTATGACTCATTTATCATAGTGTAATTAGTAGGTGATTGCTCCCTATATGTGCTGTAGTGAAAATAGTTTTTTCCTCACACATCACACATGTAAATATTTCTTTTTTGTTTTGCCTGCACACCATGTGTGGCTTAAATATACTTTGAAGCGCCAAAGAAACAGGTATAGGCATGTTTACTCAAATACAGAGTAAACAGGCAGAGTATGGTGCAGGTGGTCGGAAACGCCTATGTAAGACAACAAGTGTCTGGCACAGTTTTTAAAGCGGTTACTGCTGCTACAGTGGCAGATTATCAAGATTAAGTGAGTTAGAATGTGGTGTTATAGTCAGAGCATGATTTATGGGACATAGCATCTCAGAGGTAGCGAAGAAGTGGGGAGTTTCCTGTACGACAATGTCAGGAGTGTACTGTGAATATTAGGACCCGGTAAAACATCAAATCTCCGACATCACTGCAGCCGGAAAAAGATCCAGCAAGAACGGGACCAACGACGTCTGAACAGAATCGTTCAACGTTACAGAAGTGCAAATTACTGCAGATTTCAAAACTGGATCATCAACAAGTATCAGCATGCGAACCATTCTATGAAACATCATCGATATGGGCTTTCAGAGCTGAAGGTCCACCCATGTATCCTTGATGACTGCACAATACAAAGCCTTACACCTCTCCTGAGCTCATCAATGCCAACATGGACTGTTGATGACTAGAAACATGTTGCCTTGCCAGGCGATTCTCGTTTCAAATTGTATCAAGTGGATAGCCGGCCGAAGTGGTGGTGCGGTTCTAGGTGCTGCAGTGTGGAACCGCGAGGTCGCTATGGTCGCAGGTTCGAATCCTGCCTCGGGCATGTATGTGTGTGATGTCCTTCGGTTAGTTAGGTTTAAATAGTTCTAAGTTCTACGGTACTAATGACCTCAGATGTTGAGTCCCATAGTGCTAAGAGCCATTTGAACGGACAGAGGTTCAGGGCACTCTCTTACCATTAGGGTGGGATACTGCGCCAAAAGGTGGAAGAATCAGCAAAGGGCTTAAGGATGCAAAAGTCAATGGAAACCACTGCATTAAAGACACAACGTGTATCCAAAGGAAATGTGGCCTGTAACTGAAGACAGTTCAAGCTCATGGAAGCTTTGTAATGGTATGGGGCGTGTGTAGGTGGAGTGATTTGGGACCCCTGACACATCTAGATACGACCCTGACTGGTGACATGTACATAAGCATCACATCGATCACTAGCATCCATTTATGTCTATTGCGCATTCCAGCGGACTTGGGCAATTCCGCCAGGACAATGCGACACACCACACGTCCAGAATTGCTACAGAGTTGATCCATGAACACTCTTCTGAGTTAACACTTCTGATGGCCACCAGACGTTCCAGACATGAACATAATTGAGCATATCTGGGATGTCTTACAACATGCTGTTCAGAAATGATCTCCACTCCCCTCATACTCTTACGAATTTATGGTCAGCCCTGAAGGATTCATGGTCTTAATTCCCTCCAACATTACTTCAGACATTATTCGAGTCCATGCCAAACCTTGTGCAGCACTTCTGCATGCTCGCGGGGACCCTACATGACATTAGACAGGTGTATCAGTTTCTTTGGCTCTTCAGTGTCATTTTGGTGTCTGACTTTATGTAGTAAAAAATCAAAATCGATAACAAAATCAATATAAAAAAATTACCAAAATCTGTAGAAGATATCTGTACGAAAAATAAATTACTGTGTATTTTATTTTGTAAACTATCTGACTGTGCAACATATAAAAAAACAGGTACCAGGTTCAAATGTAAATAGTCTTGTTTTTAAGCTTCACCTGCTACTAATCTTCCCAGTGTGTTTAGTTTTCAGTATTCTTTTATCAATACAATGCAACTTATAGAAATTTCAGATAATCCCAGCGCTGCCATCTTCCTGAATACATCATAATATTGTCCATGGATAGATAGTACATTGTAAAAAAATTTGTTATGTTGCGTGAGAGTGCTTTGACTGTAACTATAGTTACTATTAGTAATAGTTCTAATGCAAGGAAAAATTACGCCTGCTTTGACTGTTCCATATCATACCCAGTCTAGCGTGAAACACTAAATTGGTGGGACTGTGGCCTATAGTTATAAAAGGTACCTCTGCTTGACTGATCAATATCATTGTAAGATATGAAAGCATGTGTTCCTAACAGAATCACAAAGAATCGGATAGCAGCTGTTTCGCAAAGAATAAAAAAGTTATCTTTTTCTGAAAGAACCAAATCGTATTTAGAACCCAACTCTACCACTGAACTTTTATATACAGAGAACCAAATTCAATCTGTGAACTGTATCTCAGGAACCAATGTGTATAAGCAAACCGATTTGTATCACTGAACATTAACATGCCTTTGTGGCCATGTGTCTAAAAGGACCAAATTGAATCTTTGAATCAAATTGTATCTGTGGTAAGTGAATAAATCAAAAAATTTATTATTATCATATGTCCTTGTTGTTATTTACAGGAAACCTACCCCCATTGCTTTCTATATGTTAAGAGTGTGTAAGACACAGAAATGGCGTTAGTTTTTCTAAGCATGAATGCTGCTGTCAGGTGTAATATGGAGAATAACAAAATATGTGTAATGGTTATATGGGAATATGCCTATCGTGCAGCACGTAATTCATTGTGGGAGAGGTGGCACATAACCATGTCCGCTTCCAAAGATGTACAGCAAGCATGTTTAAAATTTATCACCTATGCTTGAGGAAAACCACAGACATGCTATCTGGACAAAACTATATAGTGCAAAAACGTACACACAACTCAGACAAATAATTCATTTGTTTATCATCCAACTTAAAAGTAATTTTACATTTTCATAAGCAAACACAACACAATTTTTTGATACAACTTCATGGGCTCATGGAGAGCAGGATACCCACAGAATTCTAGGTCTTGAATAGCTGCAAACGTCAAGATTCAACACATCCATGTGATCGCCCCCTCGCCATTGACATAGATGATGGTACTGGGAGATCAAGTAACTTAAGTGATGACACCATATCTTTATATGGTATATGAGGATTGTCCCAGTGAATTCTATGATAGAGACCACATTGCACTCCTCCATATTTAAGCACACTTCACATTCTTGAAAGACCTCAGCGATTCAATGTTTGATGAGTATGTTTCTATTATATGAGCATCTTCTGTGTATGCTACAAAAGCTACAGCTTTAAAGATGAACTGTCTTTGCTCATTGTCTGCAATGATGCTCACACCTTGAGATACCACTGTGAAATGTTCTTCGTATAACATAACACTTGTTCAGTTATACTGCTCGCTGCACAACACCAGTGAGCCAGCAACAGTTAACCACAGTCATGTGGAATAGAGCGTAAGCTGCAGCAGGAGTTCGGAAATTTGCTGACACTTCATAATCAATTCATACATCTATAGGTCCATATTTATTTATCTGATTCAGTTTTGAGCAATCTATTATGATGACCAGTGCCAGCTCCTTGAATTCCCATGGAAAAGCAGACATTCTCTTCATAGTAAGAAGCACAGAACCTTGCATACACGTCAAATGCTGTACTGCACGCACTTGCATCCCACTGTAGGTGTAAATTATCATATGGGTAGAATTCAGAGTTCAGGTAGACTCTGACATTAATTACTTAACCCACAATTTCAAATATGGTAGAACCATTTGTTATTTTCCCTCTTTGTAGGTCTGAAACGCAAGTATGACGAATCTTGGTACCTCCACTTGAACAGCCATTTTAATAGCCCATGTAATGTATGCCTGCACTCAGAAGCATAGAGTATTCAAAAAGCCCCTGTGAAAGGAAAGTTAATAGCAGAAATAAGCTTGCATTGAGAACTTTTAAAAGCTTCAAATGCTGCTCATCAAATATAGTGATGTGTGGCATTTTCCATACTATTTTATTGATGGTGATCTAGTTCTCTTTATCAGCTCCTTAAATGTACGAGTTGTTATCTGTTGCACTCTGTATCATGATAAGTTCCTATTTAGCGTTCACAATAATTTTCCTAATATCTTCAGAGTAGCCCACCGGCATTTTTAGAGGTATACATGCAGTAAATCTCCTGTAATCTTCCACAGTTCCACTGTCTGCATTTTCTAAATTACTGAAATCTGAGGAGGATGCACAGACCTGTTTTAAGAATTGTTCTTAGACCTACATTAAGTGCACAATCAATCTCAAGCCCATTAAGTTCATAAAGTGTCTAGCAAACAGGAATGCTAAAGCATTATGTGTAAGCTTTGATGCTGCAGTAGTGGTACCTTTTCGAAAATGATCCTTTCAAAAATATGAAACTCTTGCAAGAGAGAGTTAAAGTATACTGGTGCTGGCTGCCAATCCTAATTACTTTGTTCTTGTTAAATGTTAAAGCATAAGGTTTATGTGAGAAGCATTCCTGCAGAGATAGTTAAATAAAACGATGTCATTGTGAGGTTACAGACCTACTATGTAAGAAACTTGTAGTTTGCATGTGGCACCACCTTGCTGACCACATCAGGCGCTGATGTGCAATGGGCTTTTATCGAAAAACAAATACAATGTTTAGCCACTATGGTGCAATCAGTGCCATTTCACTGAGCAAGAATGGCTGCATTACAATGAGAGGTTTATGAAGTGAGAAACATGAAATATTTACTATAATATATTTTATTTACACTTCAGCAATCATACATAGGATACAGTACATCAACATCAAAAAAATCCACTGTTCCATTCTTTGTCTTCCTCCAGCACAGTACTTAGCAAACAACGGTTCTTTGTATGCATGCATTCTGCTTTAAATTTAGCATGAATGTCTTCCATGTCCAACGGCTCCACTTTGGCACTGCTTTGTTACATGAAGTGAAACACTTTTCAAAATCATCCTCCACATACATGCAGAGAGTTCACAACATCATTGTACACAGCTTGAATACACAGCAGAGATTCAGTCTCTCCAACAAAAGAGGTTATATCATCCTTAGTCCAAATAAGTGCATAATGGTGGAGTGATGAAGATTGATGGACATATCCCCTGATTTCAGCCAGAGCACAGCATCATTGTACAATGCATCCGACCAGAACAGTAGATTTCTGGGGGTGAACAAGATGGATAATACCCAGTAGTTTTGTATTGATTGATGTCGTTTTCTGCATGACACAGTTAATCCCATTCCAACTCCATAAGCCCCACTTTAACGCTCTTCGACACATTTCACTCTCTAACTCAACACAACCATCACTGTCAGAATGAAGGTGGGGGGGGGGGGGACAAAACACGTTTCAGATGCCCTCTGGTGGTGATATTGTGAACTAGCTCAGTCATGTCTAGGATTGCTGAAGGATACACATTCATCTCTTCGACAAATTGACTGGCCATTTCAAAAAAGAAAGATAGTTCCAGCACAAGCAGCTATCTGCATGAGTTGTGAAATGCATCTTCAACCCACGTCGCTCCATAACCATTATCTGTTGAAAAGCCTTTTTCTGCTTATGCTCCTCCAGTGTCTTTCCTTTCCAATCTTCATGTAGGGAGCTAAGGACACAGTCCTCATCTGCATGCTTACAGGTAATACAGTTATTAAACTCCTCCCTGTTTGGCACAAGCATCTCATCAAATGAACACACCATGAACACGTGTGATTCGAGGTCTATTAAAAAAATTCAATTCACATCTTAAACATGCAGTTCTGGTCCAAGTAAAACCAAAAGTCACAATTTGATATTTGACATCTTTCAATTATATCTTTCTAATAATTAGGCATATACCACATTCTGAAAAGTACAGTTTCAAAGTCTTTGTGTGATGTGTTACATATTATTTACAGTGCAATAATACTAATTTAAAATCTAATATTTTCACTCTTGCACCTCAAATACCTGTTCTACGAAATCGTTAATTTTTTTAAACCGAATTTTGAAGCTGTACAAGTGCACTAAAAACACTAATGTTGATTTTCTTTATTAAAAGCAACATTCAATCTGAAATAATACTGCCACCAGGAATTTTCTTACTTCTTTTCTCAAATTCACTGGGTAAGTGTTTAAAGAGTAGTGAAGTATACTAGAAATTTAATATCCAGCCAGTACTAATTAATTTTCACCATTTTAGAATAAAGTGAGCTTCTTTGAAACCACAAATCTACCTTTCATTAATTGTATAATACTTTCTTCCATACATACAAATTTTTCCCATGCATCATATAGTAGACACATGTACTTTCACCATGTAAACTAAACATTGTATCTCATAACCCCCCATGAACCATAGACCTTGTCATTGGTGGGGATGCTTGCGATACAGATAGCCGTATCATAGGTGCAACCACAATGGAGGTGTATCTGTTGAGAGGCCAGACAAACGTATGGTTCTTGAAGAGGGGCAGCAGCCTTTTCAGTAGTTGCAGGGGCCACAGTCTGGATGATTGACTGATTTGGCCTTGTAACACTAACCAAAATGGCCTTGCTGTGCTGGTACTGCAAACGGCTGAAAGAAAGGGGAAACTATGACCGTAATTTTTCCCGAGGGCATGCTGCTTTACTATATGGGTAAATGATGATGGCATCCTCTTGGGTAAAATATTCCGGAGGTAAAATAGTCCCCCATTGGGATCTCCGGACAGGGACTATTCAGGAGTATGTCGTTATCAGAAGAAAGAAAACTGGCGTTCTATGGATTGGAGCGTGGAATGTCAGATCCCTTAATCGGGCAGGTAGGTTAGAAAATTTAAAAAGGGAAATGGATAGGTTAAAGTTAGATATAGTGAGAATTAGTGAAGTTCAGTGGCAGAAGGAACAAGACTTTTGGTCAGGTGAATACAGGATTATAAATACAAAATCAAATAGGGGTAATGTAGGAGTAGGTTTAATAATGAATAAAAGAATAGGAGTGTGGGTAAGCTACTACAAACAGCACAGTGAACGCATTATTGTGGCCAAGATACACACAAAACCCACGCCTACTACAATAGTACAAGTTTATATGCCAACTAGCTCTGCAGATGACAAAAAAATTGATTAAATGTATGATGAGATAAAAGAAATTATTCAGATAGTGAAGGGAGACGAAAATTTAATAGTCATGGGTGACTTGAATTCGAGTGTAGGAAACGGAGAGAAAAAAATGGTTGAAATGGCTCTGAGCACTATGGGACTCAACTGCTGTGGTCATTAGTCCCCTAGAACTTAGAACTACTTAAACCTAACTAACCTAAGGACATCACACAAATCCATGCCCGAGGCAGGATTCGAACATGTGACCGTAGCAGTCGTACGGTTCCGGACTGCGCGCCTAGAACCGCGAGACCACTGCGGCCGGCAAAAGGGAGAGAAGGAAACGTAGTAGGTGAATATGGATTGGGGGTGAGAAATGAAAGAGGAAGACGCCTGGTGGAATTTTGCACAGAGCACAACTTAATCATAGCTAACACTTGGTTCAAGAATCATAAAAGAAGGTTGTATACTTGGAAGAAGCCTGGAGATACAGAAAGGTTTCAGATAGATTATATAATGGTAAGACAGAGATTTAGGAACCAGGTTTTAAATTGTAAGACATTTCCAGGGGCAGATGTGGACTCTGACCACAATCTATTGGTTATGAACTGTAGATTAAAACTGAAGAAACTGCAAAAAGGTGGGAATTTAAGGAGATGGGACTTGGATAAACTGACTAAACCAGAGGATGTACAGGGTTTCAGGGAGAGCATAAGGGAACGATTGACAGGAATGAGGGAAAGAAATACAGTAGAAGAAGACTGGGTAGCTTTGAGGGATGAAGTAGTGAAGGCAGTAGACGATCAAGTAGGTAAAAAGACGAGGGCTAGTAGTAATCCTTGGGTGACAGAAGAAATATTGAATTTAATTGACGAAAGGAGAAAATATAAAAATGCAGTAAATGAAGCTGGCATAAAGGAATACAAACGACGCAAAAATGAGATCCACAGGAAGTGCAAAATGGCTAAGCAGGCATGGCTAGAGGTCAAATGTCCTTTGGCTTCTCCCACTAGGGGTAAGATAGATACTGCCTACAGGAAAATTAAAGGTACCTTTGCAGAAAAGAGAACAACTTGTATGAATATCAAGAGCACAGATGGAAACCCAGTTCTAAGCAAAGAAGGGAAAGCAGAAAGGTGGAAGCAGTATATAGCGGGTCTATACAAGGGCGATGTACTTGAGGGCAATGTTATAGAAATGGAAGAGGATATAGATGAAGATGTAATGGGAGATACGATACTGCATGAAGAGTTTGATAGGGCACTGAAAGACCTAAGTCGAAACAAGGCCCTGGGAGTAGACAACATTCCATTAGAACTACTGACAGCCTTGGAAGAGCCAGTCCTGACAAAACTCTACCATCTGGTGAGCAAAATGTATGAGACATGCGAAATACCCTCAGACTTCAAGAAGAATATAATAATTCCAATCCCAAAGAAAACAGACGTTGACAGATGTAAAAATTACCGAACTATCAGTTTAATAAGTCACAGCTGCAAAATACTAACACGAAATTCTTTACAAACGAATGGAAAAACTGGTAGAAGCCGACCTCGGGGAAGATCAGTTTGGATTCCGCAGAAATATGGGAACACGTGAGGCAATACTGACCCTACGACTTATTTTAGAAGCTAGATTAAGAATTGGTAAATCTACATTTCTAGCATTTGTAGACTTAGAGAAAGCTTTTGACAATGTTGACTGGAATACTCTCTTTCAAATTCTGAAGGTGGCAGGGGTAAAATACAGGGAGCGAAAGGCTATTTACAATTTGTACAGAAACCAGATGGCAGTAATAAGAGTCGAGGGACATGAAAGGGAAGCAGTGGTTGGGAAGGGAGTGAGACAGGGTTGTAGCCTCTCCCCGATGTTGTTCAATATGTATATTGAGCAAGCAATAAAGGAAACAAAAGAAAAATTCAGAGTTGGTATTAAAATCCATGGAGAAGAAATAAAAACTTTAAAGTTCGCCAATGACATTGTAATTCTGTCAGAGACAGCAAAGGACTTGGAAGAGCAGTTGAACGGAATGGACAGTGTCTTGAAAGGAGGATAGAAGATGAAAATCAACTAAAGCAAAATGAGGATAATGGAATGTATTCAAATTAAGTCTGGTGATGCTGAAGGAATTACATTAGGAAATGAGACACTTAAAAAAGTAAAGGAGTTTTGCTATTTGGGGAGCAAAATAACTGATGATGGTCGAAGTAGAGAGGATATAATATGTAGACTGCCAATGGCAAGGAAAGCGTTTCTGAAGAAGAGAAATTTGTTAACATCGAGTATAGATTTAATTGTCAGGAAGTCGCTTCTTAAAGTATTTGTATGGAGTGTAGCCATGAATGGAAATGAAACATGCACGATAAATAGTTTGGACAAGAACAGAATAGAAGCTTTCGAAATGTGGTGCTACAGAAGGATGCTAAAGATCAGATGGGTAGATCACATAACTAATGAGGGGGTACTGAATAGGAATGGGGAGAAGAGGAGTTTGTGGCACAACTTCACTAGAAAAAGGGATCGGTTGATAGGATATGTTCTGAGCCATCAAGGGATCACCAATTTAGTATTGGAGGGCAGCGTGGAGGGCAAAAATCATAGAGGGAGACCAAGAGATGAATACACTAAGCAGATTCAAAAAGATGTAGGCTGCAGTACGTACTGGGAGATGAAGAAGCTTGCACAGGATAGAGTGGCATGGAGAGCTGCATCAAACCAGTCTAAGGACTGAAGACCACAACAACAACAACAACAACAACAACAACATCTCATAACCTCACTGGCAAAAACTTTTTCAGACTGAAGTCACACATCCTGTCACTGTAGCTAAATAAACCACACTCTGAACAACGTGTTTAGGAGAGATCATTAGTGCAGCATGTCAGTGAAACTACATATTTTCGTAATAAGCGTATAAATATGAAAAACACCAATTACAGCTTGCTAGTTTCCACGGGGTTGTCCCTTATGACGCTAGTTACTGGCGAGTCAAAGCGTTTTTAATTTATGTGGCATGGTGTTTCCCCTTCATCTCATATATTTGTAAAACACCTGTAGGTGCCTACTCGAAATCTGTTTTGCTGAATTTATTTAACGTTGTGCAGGTATATGTCAAATAACCTTCAATGACTGTCATTCAGAATACGCGAGAAAGACAAACATAAAGTTTAGTGTAACGTACTCTGAATACACTAAGCACTGAAAATTGGAACACATACGTACATACCGTTTGCAAAGCACTTCACATAAAAGAATCACCACCCTACTGCCATAGAAACAAGGCCAGTAAGCAGTAATTATAATTTGTAGACAGCCAGTGTCCACCTACCACAATCCGAAAAGATCCACTATAGTAACTTTAAGAAAAAGATAAGCCATCTTTATCACATGAACAAATTATTTTTTGGGTTATAATCCCATACCTAAAAAAGCTTTCCTGTCTTGTAAAGAAGGTGGCGAGTACATCTACATGTGCATCATACTCCGCAAGCCACCTAATGGTGTGTGGCGGAGGACACTTTCGGTACCACTATCTGATCGCTCTAAACCTGTTCCACTCACTAATAGTGCGTGGGAAGAATGAATGTCGGTAAGCCTCTGTATTGGCTCTAATTCCTCGAATTTTCTCCTCGTGGTCAATAGGTGAGATTTGTTTGGGGAAAAGTGCTGTCTCGAAATTTCAATAGCAAATCTCTCTGTGCTGCACAATCTCTCTCTTGCAGCGTTTGCCAATGGAGTTTGTATAGCATCTCTGTAACGCTCTCTCACCAGCTAAACGATCCTATGACGAAACACGCCGCTCTTCGTTGGATCTTCTCTGTCTCCTCTATCAGTCCTACCTTATAGGGATCCCAGATAGATGAACAATAGTCAAGAATCGGGCGAACAAGCGTCTTCATGGGTGAGTTGCATTTCCTTAACATTCTTCCACTGAATCTGAGTCTGGCATATGCTTTTCCCACTATCTGTTTTATGTGGTCATTCCATTTAAGGTCGCTCTTGATAGTTACACCCAGATACTTTACGGCAGATGCTGTCTCCAGATGCTTCACATCAATAGAGTAGTTGTACAGTAGTTAATTTCTTTTCCTGTGTATGCGTAATATGTTGCATTTATGTACGTTCAGGGTCAACTGCCAGAGCCTGCACCATTCATCAATTCTCTGCAGGTCGTTTTGCAAATTCCTACTATCTTCTGGCATTGCCACTTTGGAACAGACGACCGCATCATCTGCAAATAGCCTTAAAGACTATCTGATGCTTTCTACTCGATCATTTGTGTATACTGTAAACAGCAAAGGTCCTATCACACTTCCCTTTGGTACTCCATATATCACCATTATATCTGTCGATTTTGTTCCATTAAGAGCAATGTGTTTAGTTCTGTCTGCAAGAAAGTCTTGATTCCAGTAGCAAGTCTGCTCTGATACTCCATAAGCTCATTTTGTTTTTCATTAAACGACAATGCGGGAAGCTGTCAAACGTCTTACTGAAATCAAGGAATGCGGCACCAACCTGTCCACTGTGCTGAAAATCTCATAGAGGAATAGAGCGAGCTGAGTTTCACAGGATCTCTGTTTGCAGAATCCAAGTTGATTTTTGTAGATGTTCATTTTCCAAAAACATCAGAATTCTTGATCATGAAACATGTTCCATAATTCTACAACAAATTGACATCAAAGATATAGGTTTATAATTGTGAGGATCTGTCTTACGGAAAAACAGGAATGACCTACGCTTTCTTCCGGTCGTTAGGTACCTTTCGTTGCTCAAGCGATTTACGATAAATCGCTGCTGGAAGGGGAGTAAGTTCTTTCGCACAATCTTTATAGAATCTGATACATATCTCATCTGGTCCGGACGCCTTTCACCTACTAAGCAATTTTTCAATTGCGCGATCTGTTACCGCAGTATCTGCCATTTCGACAATCGTACGACGGTTGAAAGGAGGGACAGGATTATGATCTTTCGAGGTGAAATAACTTCAGAAGACCGAATTCAATATTTCGGCCTTCTCTCTGTTATCCTTCGTTTCGGAGAGAATGAATAGATGATTTTGACCCACTTACTGATTTTGCATGCGACAAGAATCTCTTAGGGTTTTTACTCAGGTCTGTTGACAACGACTTTCTTTCAAAGTCATTGAACGCTTTTCTCATTGCTCACCTTAAGCTCATTTTCGCTTCGTTCAGCTTTTGTTTGTCAGCTAGGTTTCTACTTCTCTTGAATCTGAGATGAAATACTGTTTGTTTACGTAGCGCTTTTCTAACATGGCTATTAAACCATGGTGGATCTTTCCCATCCCTTAAAACCTTACTAGGAACATACTTGTCTAGGGTATATTGAACGATGCCTTTGAATTTTTTCCCATTTTTTCTCCACATCTTCGCCCTCATCACCGAATATTCGATATTGACTACTTAGATACAACTTTTACAGGTATATGAGAGGACAGGAGAAACTTTCTGTTACATACCCGAGATAATTCGTGGTGACCTCGAAATGCAAGTTACAAACACTCTGTTTCACTGCATGTATTTAAAGTTGTGCTGACGTACATCAATTAACCTTTAGTGATTGTCGTTTAGCATGAAAGTGAAAGACAAGCATAAAGCATAGCATAAGGACTCTGAAAACCTAAAGCACTTAATGTGGAAATATGTACTGTACACTGCAATTGCAAACCACTTGGTATTAACAGTATCACCACCCTACTGGCATAGAACGCCAGTAAGAAATACTAATAATTTGTAGACAGCTATTGACAACCTATCGCAAAAAAGATCCAGAACAGCAGCTATAAGCATGTATGATATGCCACCGTCTTCACTTGAACAACTTAATTTTTGAGGTTATAATCTATGCCTAAAATTGCAAATAAATATTTTACCTCACTGAGGTTTCGAATTAACTTGCGATATCAGTCCATAAATTTCTGTTATGATATTTTCATCCTCAGGATGCTGGAACTCACTCTTTCTCGGACTTAACTTACGTTTCTTACTCTGTATGTCGAGTGTGAGAACGTCGGTCGATTTGATCAAATAAAACAAACTGATTCGAATCCCACCGATTGTCGTCCGACATCTGTGTGTTCGGGAGATAGGATTGGCTACAGTATGACCGCTTCGCTGATTTGAAAAGATCGGCCATTTCCAGTCGATGTCGCTCTTCGGTGAAATCCACCGACATCAGAGTCACTGTGACCACAGCCTAACCGGCGATTTTTGGGAAGTTAGCGAGCTTAACCGCATAATACGTTTTCAAGATGGCAGGAATAGTGACAGACGCAGTTGCAGACGGCAATGACGAGATTTAGTGCGAACTGTTTATGAGAATGAGGAAGGAAAACAAAGTGAGACCAAGCCGATTGCGAATTTATATCCTGATTTTGCTTATTAAACGAACCGGTACTTCGTCTTTTCAGTCTTGTACGTGAGAAACTGTAGCCTATGACGGTCAGGTGAGACTATTCTCTGTTTTCTAAAATAATACTGTTTATTTGTAGCAGTATGCATTTGATTTCAGTACTTTTTCGATTCCATAGTGGTATTTATGTAAATCAGGCTCATTAAAATGATGATTCATACTAAAATATTCTTATTTGTCTGGTGTTTGTTATAACTGTTGCAGTAGTGGAAAGGACTGTTTCGTTTTATTTAGTAGCTCTTTAATAGAGTAAACCAAAGTGAAGAATCACACCAGTTATGGACACTATTTGTATTAACAGCTGTTTCAGTTTTATGCAAAAAACATTGATTTTCCATGTAGCAAAACGTTTTGATAAAACAGTAACCTTCCAGTTTCAATCAGCTACATTACTCCAAAAGCAGAAAATGATGTTCAATTCTGTTTTCTATTAGGAATGACCCTTTTAGTAAACATCACAGCAGTAGCTGAACAACTTTCACCTTTTATTCAAAATATTAGCATTACAGGCCCATTAATGCTTCAGAGCAACAGCATTGTCTCCTACCTATCATTATTCACTGAAGACTGTGAACTATATGTGCTTACTTGAGCTAAGTTTAACATAGTAAGATTTACAGGAAAGTTAGTATTTGAAAAAAAAATGGTGTCTGCTCAGCTACAGAACATAGCATTGTGTTTCTCAATATCAGTATT
Organism: Schistocerca gregaria; assembly: GCF_023897955.1. Lineage (NCBI taxonomy): Eukaryota > Metazoa > Arthropoda > Insecta > Orthoptera > Acrididae > Schistocerca > Schistocerca gregaria. The sequence goes on along the minus strand of NC_064920.1, from coordinate 1,044,037,371 downwards.
ATCCACATAAGCCCATCAATATTTATCATAAAATAATAGTTATATATGTACATTATAGGAACAGAACAGGAATCAAGTTAAGGATTCTACATAGTTCTAGCATGTGGAAGGAGTGCCTGGATGCTATGCTTTTATATTTTCTTGAATTTAATTTTATTTTCAGTATTCTTCTTTATTTTAGACTGTAGCTAGCTGAAGGTAACTTAAACTGAAATATCTTATATTACATTTCTGTGAAGTATCAGTTTACTGAAATTGCTGGCTTATTACGATTATTTAATGTAGCAAAAAGTTTGATAGTATACTAATTAATGTCCAGAGTTCATTCAGCAACATATATAGCACAAAATATTGTTCGCTCTTATCTCCCACTGGGCAAACAATTTTCCACCTTTTAGTGTATTCCGAGAAACAACAACAACAAAAATACTCCACATAAAATTATTCCTATAAGCATATAAATTATTTATGCCTACTCAAGTTAGGTTTAAAACAGCAATTAACAGGAATGTCGGTCTTTTTAAGAAAGCTATAGGGTATGGCTGTTATGTTTCTCAGTCATTAGTATTATCAACATACCTGCATACATATTTATCATAAAGTAATTGTTATCTGTGTGTCATAAGAACATAGGTACTTGTCATTCAGCTAACAGGGAATCTTTAGTTTTTAATCTCCATAATCATAACAGTGGAAGGAGTGACTAGCAAGTTATGCTTTTAAATTTATCTTGAATTGGTAAACAAACTGTCTCATGCCATTCATTGTCTTTCGTTCAGAGATGACTCTGCTCCACTAATGAATTAGCACTCAAATGTTTTGCCTCTGGTGATTTTTTCTGTCCATTGGAAAGTTCATTGGTATTGACAAGGGGAAAGGCAGTAGGATTATTAAAGGAATGTGTATAACACTGAACAACATATAGAACAGACAGACCTGTTAATTATTTCAGTTCTTTGATGTAATTAAGTGAAAATAGAATAAATGCGTGCATATGGAATAATATACTTTTATTCTGAAACCCATTGTGTAACTTGTATTTTCTGATTCTAGTTTTGAACTTTACACTCTTTTTTTTCTTTTTAACCAATACAGTTCTACCTCTCTGCTCTGGTTCTTATACTACTTTTGAAGCAGCGCCATCTGCAACTCTTCTAGTTCTTCCACATTTGAGAACAGGTATTTTTAATCTGAAAACAAATCTGATGGTCTTAAGCTGACAGTAAAAAAGGAACACAGTGAAAGTGTCAAGCCTCCAGTTATTTCTCCTTCCCCCCCAGGTTGCATACAGCTGCTGAAGATGATTGCAAAAGCAAAAATTATGTATGTTCCTCAAACATTACAGTGAAATATATCAGCTTTCAGTTTGGATATGTGCCATAGGTACGTTTCTACTCCAGGTTTACAAAAAATGTTATGGTTGTTTATTGAAATGTTGACATCTTATTATTCATTTATACACTCAATATAATTATTAATAATCACAACTTAGAAACAACGTTTATATAAGACCAGTCACTGCAAAGGGGTTGAACAGTGGTCTGTAATTCAGCAAAGGTACTTTCTGTAGAAACACCTTGCTGCTGTAATGAATTAATTATTCTAAGACATAAATACAACAGCAATTTAGCCAGTAACACTCCTGAGAATTGTCAGTCATATCAATCTCAATTATGTCTGTGTTATCACTACTTGGACTGTGGCATGCTTCCCTTGACAACTTTATCAAATAGTAATTTAATTGTACACAACTTTGAACTGACATTCCATGTATGGGGCGCCACTGCTACATTTTCTAGACATAATATTTATGCGTTTCTTTCTTGGAGAAAAAAAATCTTTGAATGTTGAATGTGCTCTGTCGATCTGTGTGAAGATGTTTGTGAATGGAAACTGCTGTATATTTTTTCTTGTACTTTATTTGGAAATCTAGAAAGATGTCTTACTGCTCAAACAACAAATACCTGAACCTTAACTAATTTTATGAGAGATCGTTGTAGTGTTATACATGGAACTATCCTACAAACTTAATCAAATATTTTGAACTAATGCTTTCACTGATTGAAACCACAGAACTTTTCGTGTTTTCTACTACTCTCTTGACGTCGTCTACATATCTATCAACCTCAAAATATGCTCAAACGCACAATTTTACCTTTTTGCTTGCTTATTGCTCACGTTAGAAGCGCTATTTCTTCAGACGACTCCTACAGTAATATGAATAATAATATAAATAAAAATAATAAATATGAAATAACGTACATGAAAATACTCAGTGCGCTCTTTAGTTGTTGCCAGTGTACTTCGACGGGAACGCTATTCCGGGAATAACTAACCGGGGAATAAAGTGATGTGAACAACGCGCGCTCCAAGTTAACTAGTGGCTAGCCTTTTCCACGGTTAGCTATCCCTGTATTTAACCAGAGATTGTACAAGTGACCCAATTCTTGTAAAAAGCGTTGTCGACTGACAATTTTTGTCAATGCTATTGATAGTGAGATGTCGCTTCAATATATCGAAGGTTTAAGAAACTAGTATTGGCAATAAATATCTGAACGTGTGCAGGCTCCTTTTGAAAGGATGTATTGGATGCCAAAGAGATTAGAATTGTAAACTTCTTGTTGGATGCAGTCAGCTCAATACTGAAGTGCCAAACCTCTTACAGCACTATCGTTGGTCCAAGGAGCTTAGGTGTGTAACTTCCTTGCGTTAACAAACAAAACAGAAGAACTAAGAGATCTGTGGCAAAGTACCTGGAAATGGCGTGGGTTACGACGAGAATTATTTTTAGTCCAAGTGAGTTGGTAAATGATGTAGTATGAAAAGTCTTTTTCGTGACTGAAATCGAGAAAGATGGACAAATCATGCTGCGTGTTGTAACAACACATAAAATCCAACAATCACACACAATTTTAGGTTATGTTCGAAAATATATATCGTTTAAATTAAGTATCCACAAAATGTTTTTGTTGTGAAGAGAGGTGTGAGACATGCTGTTAACTGAATATAATAGGGCAGTCCCATTCTTTGTTTGTTTCGCAGAAATCATATTTGGCTACAGTGGCTTTGCCGGTGTCTATACCATGCAAAATATCCTCAGCGGTTCTGGTCCTAGACTCTTGTTACATATAGAATCGATAATCTCGCGAACAGTATTTCTTCTTATTTCGTTGATCAGTAGGACGGACAGTATCAAATTTCAAATTCGTTTTTATGTTTGACTAATCCATTTTCCTTATGAAGCTAAATTAAGATATTGGGTACGAGTAACAGTTACATCATGGACCCTCTTTGGCTTTTTCGAAGATTATGTACGAAATTTGTGCATAGAAGCAATCAAAATCCGAGACCTGCCCATTATGTAACATAGTTCTTCTGGATTTATCTTAATGTATCACTTGCACGAAGTTTGGTGCGACCGTAGACTTCAGTTTACGCTACAGATTAGTTACTTTAAACAGCAGAGAGGAACGTGTTCACCATTACACACTACGCAGATGTCAAATTCCTTTAGTTGAATGAAACGTATACTGTGTGTCATTTAGTATTGTACTGCAGCGTCAGTATTCAAAATTTATAACAGCAAACATTTGTAGAAATTCCCGCTTGATTACAGCATTAGTAATACATAGTGCTGATGGCGCAAGGGTAGAATGTGTTCTTTCATGAATGTTGTTCAATTTTATGGAATAAACGTCACATCATTACTCAGTTACGGGTGCAGTAGGAATAGGAAAACACCAGTTGATTTAGTTATGCTCAGATGTATAATACAACAACAAACCACAATCCTGGTCACTACTTTGTGCACTGGTGATGACGAGTAATACACCAGAACAACTCACTAAATGAAATTGCTAACTGCAGTTTATTGGACATATTAACATATACTCTCCCACGTGTATCGAACACATTTGACATGATACATATAATGGTCATATCAGCAGATGAAGTAAACATTATGGTGACAGTGATTAAGACACAGGAATGCTCCATACCAACAGGGAAATGAATCTCGGAGCAACATGCTGATGTTTCTGTGTGATTTCTTACATTAAATAGACAAATGTTAGGATAATTTTGACATGGCTGTGGCTGATTTCATAACATGCGTGAAATAGTTCACTTTCTCAGATGACTTTGTCCATGAGTCAGACTGGTCTCCCCACCCCCTTTATGCAAAAAATAAAATAAAATCTGTCTTTGATGCATAGTGTAAGTTGCCACACTTTTCATGTGTAGTCCAAAGTTTTTTCAACTTTGGGTTAGAGAATTTATTTACAGCATAATCGGATTTACTTTTTAACTTTTTTGTTGCCTTTGAAAGTGCAAACTATGTCTCTTAATTTTTCGATAAATAGCTATGTGATTGTACTATATTTAATATTTTACTCTTTTATGATTTCAGTTCTTCGACAGACAGTCAAGAAAGTTCTATTTGCAGCAGAAGCACGTCAGTTGGTATGTGAATTTTGCAAACCACGATTAATGACTCAACTGTATCTTTAATGTAGTGTTATATATACATTATTTTCATCGTGCAAGATTCAGTAGCCTATTGAGTACCACAAGTTTGTATCCATTTATATGGCAGTTTTAAGCTGAGTTATCTGAGTTACGGGAGGGCATTACAGACAAATAATTATTCCACCAGAGAGTCAGGAAGGAATGTAAATAGGCTATAATTGTGACTCACACTGTATAAAGTGCTTATTTTTGGTCTTCAGCCCAAATACTGCTTTAATCAGTTTCACCATGCTGGTCCATTGTATGCTGTGTTGTCCATATCTGCATAACTACTGAAACATATCCATTTGGACCTGCATACTGTTGTTAGGTTGCTGTCTCTCTCGACAATTTTTTGAACCCCTCCCTCTGCACTTCCTTTTATTACCAAGTTAACTAATCCTTGATATGCCATATCAACCTCTCTTCTTTTAGTCAGGTTGTAACATAGAACTCTTTTCTCCCCAGTCTGATTCTGTACCTGTTCGTTAGATACTTGATTTATAGACCTATATCTAATATGCATTTTCCTGTAGCGCCATGTGAAAAATCTTCCCTTTTCCTGTTGGTTGCTGTTTATAATCAATAATTCACTTCCATATCAGACTGCACTCTGTCAAATACTTTCAGGAAAGACACGTTAAGCCTTAACTGTAGTCTGTTTGATTTTAAGACATGTCTGCCTGTTGCTATAATTATTCTTTTTACTGCCAGTGTTTGTTTAATATAATTTTTGTTTCTGCCACTGACAGTTATTTTTCTCCCTAAATAACGACTCATTCAATTTGATTTTGTGTGTGTGTGTGTGTGTGTGTTTTCGTTCGTTCGTTCTAAGAAATATTAAAAATAAAACAAAATAAAAAAAACTACTGTTAATACTTACACAGTTACAAATTGTTAAAGCTTTTGTGGTCATTTCTTGACATTTGTCTTAGGATCTTCAGCTGATGTTTGATGATTCTTCTGGTATTTTGTCAGGATGAGCAGTAGGTTCAGTATCCACAGCTGGTGGTAAACTGTAGTTAAGCCTGCGACCAGAGATGTGTACTCCTGGTATCTTTTTACCTTGAGGCTTTCTTCTTTATTATTTAATCTTTTATAAATTTGTAAATTTCTATGGCTTCTTTAATAAGTTCGCTCGGTTGCTCTTCTCCACAACGAAAACTGGCATGTTGTGTAATATGGTCGGTCTCCCACAGCACATACTCTGCCAGTGGCAATTTCTCAACCTGGAAGGCCACATATGTTTGATGATTTTGGTCTTGATGGACTGTCCAGTCATTCCAACATAGATCTTTCTACATGTATTAAGGTATGCAGCATATTCCGGACATTGCGATTGGCTCCTTTCTGCACTTTGAAAATCTGCGAGACACTTTTTTCCCCCAGTATACAGCCAATCCTGTCTGTCAACCTGGGGATGTACAGCAGGAAGACTGTATCCAACATTTCTTCATCCCACATGTCACCTCACGAGGTGTAGTGTTTTGTGAGCCTTCCCTCTCCCCCCCCCCCCCCCCCATTTAAAAAAAAAAAAAAAAGTGGTGGGGTGTACATGCTCCTGAAAACACAATACAGGTGTTCTATCTTGCATCCAAGATGCTACAGTTGACATGTCTTTCATGCATTACAAGCATATTAATTCTCCAACATAAGGTAATTTTCAGGTATTAAATCATAGACCAATTTCATTCAATAATTAGAATAGCTGTAAAGATTGCATGAAAGGAATGTAACAAGCAAATTAAAATTGGAATTTAGAAGTGATTTTTAATTGACATATGTGGGAAACGTGCAAATATGGTTAATCATCATAAGCACAGAGAAACTTGGTGATAGTTTCTCTGAGTGTGGTATATCTTGAAGCAAGATACACAAGTTCATGCTGCTTCCTTGCACCAGGTTTGTTTCTTTCTGCATTTTTTTCGCATCAGCATTTTTTCTGGAACTGCACACATTATGAGGTTCCTTATTTATTGGATTCAGGGGTATGTGAGATATTAACATACTTTTCTGTCAATCTTGTTGTACTTGTATCTCCTTGTACATGTTGAGATAATGCATGTATGTATTTCTCGAAAATCACTTCAGTTACTTCCACTATAAATTCCGAAAATGTTTTCTTCACGTTTGAATTTTTTTTGGATTATAATAAATGTGTTGAACAGAAATTGATCAATAAGGTGTTGAAATAATATACTTTCTTGTGATATTTCTTCTGCTGTTTCCACATGGTCTCATAGTAAGAAAATTCTCAATGCGCTTTGTCAGTAGTACCCACTGTATTGTTATAGTCACATATCATCTTAATTTCATTATTCGTCACTTTTTGCTTTTTCTTTCTGATTGTCCATCGCTATCACTGAAGATTTTCTGAAAATGTTACTCTCTCTTCCCAAACTTCTAGAATCTTTAGTGGCTTCTATATATTCAGTATTGTCAATCTCATCACCAGAATCTATTGCACGTTTTGACATATTGAGAATACAGGCTCACTGTCAACACTGATGCTGCACAGGTGAATATAAATTGCTATTCTTTTCCATTGTTGAGATTATGCAGCTGTTGAATATTTGAAGGAACATGTGAACACAGCTCCATTACTTTGTCATTTGCAGTTTGTCAACCACATTCATTTTCAAGTGACATCCAGTAGATGAAAATAACATAATTAGTTGTACTGCAAATGAAGTAATTTGATGCAATGTGCATGCAAATACGCTCTTACTAATGAGATGACTTACCATGGTTTGGTGAGAAATCGTGTTTACAGACTTTTCTTGGTGCTTGGCTGTAAAATTCAACAGTTCGTTGCTTAAAACTGCACGACGCCTGGTGTATATTCTACAATGTGATCAGACATATCATAACTTGGTCATTTTCATCGGCCGTGAATCCTGAGAACATTAAAATGCAACACAACTCGTGATGCTATAGAATAACAGAAAAATATTCGATGAGTTATAGTTACTTCTGACATTCAGATATCCCAGAAATTATACCCGACATAACAGCATGCCACACAGATTCATGTGGAAAGAGTTGAATGCACATTGCATGCTGCTCATAGGTGAAGGTTTAATCATGCCCCTTTCCAGGTTTGGATAATGGTGCAGGAGTTTGTAAAGATATTGCTCCATTTGTGTCAGATTTTGATAAATGCTGTGGCCCAGATTCTCACAATTCCTGGTAACGAGCACATGTGGAAGGGGTAATTGTTAATTCTTCTCTATCCCCATAATAATCTTGATTGTTGGCATGGAGGCTGTTCAGCTGTCTTAGGAAGTCTCCAACCATCAAAGCTGACCAGGATTTCTTCGGTCCAAGTTTTAGATTCTTCATCTTCTCAAGGAAACGTCTAGTCTTTTGTGGGTATGACGATCTTTCCCTTGTGTGGCTGAAACCAACTGACCAAGTTTGTCATCAACGCTTATCGCTCTCTTATGTATAAATTGGCAGGATACTTCACCACTCCTTTTCAGCCATAAGTTAATTTAATGTACGGTACTGGTACAGTGAAATCACTTTGGTCATGGGGAAAAACTCAGTGACTCCGTAAGGCATTTGAACAGTCACCACACCAACTGCAGACTTGCTATGGCACTAAGAATGGATCAACAGCTACCCTTTCTAAACGAACACATCTTGTATCAAAAACTAACACACATCGACCAATGCCTGCACACTCTCTCAAACCGCTTCTGGTGCCAGAAAAGAGGAGTGATTAATATTCTCAAAACCTTTGGAAGACAAATTTATTAGCTGCAGCACCTCAAAAGCGAGATGCAGCACCTGGGCCGTGTTCTGAGGACCAGTGGGTACTACACAGTGCTACAAAACCTACAGAGTGACACATATGAAGACTACATGTTGGTTACAGGCACTCTGCCATACATCCCTAGGGTGACGTACAAAATTGGTGATATGTTCAGCAAACACGGCATAAAGACTATTTACGAATGGACCAAAAAGATCAAAATGTGTGTCAGGCTGGCAAAGGAAAAAGGGCCCACTGGCAGTGTTTGAAATATACTGCATACCTGAGTACATGTAGAAAGCTGTGTTGAAATGGCTGGACAGTCCATCAACACCAGGACCATTGAACATAAACCACATTGCAGGTTGGGACAGGTGGAAAAATCTGCCATGCTAGAGCACACTCTGTGTGAGACTAACCACATAACACAATTTGCTGACACGCAATTTCTCAGCCTTTTGTTCAGGGAAGCCATAGAAATGAAATGAAATGATCGTATGGCATTGTTCGCCGGAAGGCCTCATGGGGGAAATTTGGACGCCATATTGCAAGTACTTTTTGGTTGACGCCACTTCAGCGACTTGTGAGTCAATGATGAAGAACACACAACACCCAGTCATCGCGAGGCAGAGAAAATCCCTAACCCCGCTGGGTATCGAACTCAGGACCCCGTGGATGGGAAGCTAGGATGCTACTCCAAATTCACAAACATGACAACAGTTTCAACAAGAAAGAAGAAATCTCAACGTAAATAATCATGGATTTCTTGTGCTACAATAAACAAGCATTTTATGTAACAAGTAACAGTATCAAATGTACGGAAAAGCTCTTGGAGGTTGGTAAGACAGGTACATTTCACCTCTAGGTGCACAGCGGACTCTGTCACCTGTAATGGAGGTTGAATCTTCAGTTAACCGTTCATGTTGGCACTACACAGGAAAAATTATTAAACAATTTGGCCAAAGTTCCTAAGACAAAAGTCAACAGACGATGCATCACTTACACATTTGTTGGGTTGAATATATATATATCTCTTCAGTAAGTGGATAATGAATGTGTGTGTGTGTGTGTGTGTGTGTGTGTGTGTGTGTGTGTGTGTGTGTGTGTGTGTGTGTGTGAGAGAGAGAGAGAGAGAGAGAGAGAGAGAGACGAAATGTTTGACTGTTGAACAAAGAGCATCAGGAAAGTTGTCAATAAGACTACTATACTAATCTTACTTCCAAAGTGTTACATTATTTCAAAATCTGAAACAGTATTGTTATTTTTCAGCATTGCCATGTCAGTGTCAAGAAACTTTTCTTACCATCAGCACAGTTTACTAGGTCATACGCTGAGAAGAAAGTATTTACACGTGACAAACCACATTGTAATGTGGGAACTATTGGACATGTTGATCATGGAAAAACTACACTAACAGCAGCTATTACAAAAGGTTAATGTGGATCTTGAAGATTTCGATTTACTTCAGTGCAAATATGATTATATACTCATGTGATATTATTGCTTTCTCTTCTAGTTCTTGCTGACAAGAAATTGGCTCAAGCGAAAGGTTATGCAGAAATAGATAATGCCCCAGAAGAACGTGCGCGTGGTATCACCATCAATGTTGCGCATATTGAATACCAGACCGACAGTCGCCATTATAGTCATACAGATTGTCCTGGTCATGCTGACTATATCAAGGTATAGTGATAATTGTTGGATTACTCACCTCACACATGTTATTAACAAACAGAAGACACTGGACATGCCCAGCTGATTTGGTATGTGGGTAAACGTTACATAGTTTACACCCCTCGCTTTTTTCATATATTATGCATGATATTTATACATATATGCATCAAAATGTTTGTCTAAGACTTCTCTATTATCTAATGTAGATGTCCTGACTTTACCTGCAGTTTCAGCTTTCATTATGAAAAGAATGTTAAATATGGTATTAGTGTAGACCATACGCTATGCTACAGATTAAGCTTTATCACTACCTTTATTTTGCACATGCTTTAAATTCCAAATTAAGCTAGACCACAGTTGGTAAGTTCCTTTTGTACTACCTACACTGAAATTCTGTCATGATGTGCAATCAACTCAAAATTAACAGGACAGATCGATAAATGAAAACATTTACACCATCGTGTATATGTGGTGTGCAAACCCATATTTCTAAGAAATTGAGAAGAGACTCTTACAACTGTCTCTTAATATTCTTAAGATTAGTGCCCCAGTCACAGATGCATTCTGTAGTTTTTCCTTCACATTGACATTGATGAGAATAAGAGGGATAATAAGGCAAACAAATCAATAAGTAAAACTAATGTGGTAGGAAAATAAATTCTGGAAACAAACAAGGAATAATCCTGGATGGAATAATGACAGTGTTAGGAAAGGGATAGATAGCTACACGCCATATTGAGGAGATGTTGAGTCACAGACAAGCACAACAAAAGACTGCTGAACATGGTAGCTTTTGGCCAAAACGCCTTATTGTAAAATAGACAAACACACACACAAAATTACGAGCTTTCGCAACTGGCAGTTGCTTCGTCAGGAAGGAAGGAAGGAGAGGGAAAAATGAAAGGGTGTGGGTTTTAAGGGAGAGGGTAAGGAGTCATTCCAATCCCGGGAGCGGAAAGACTTCCCTTAGGGGAAAAAAAAAGGACAGGTGTACACTCGCACACACACACACACATATCCATCCGCACATACACAGACACAAGCAGACATATTTACAGGCAAAGAGTTAAGGGCAGAGATGTCAGTCAAGGCGGAAGTACAGAGGCAAAGAAGTTGTTGAAAGACAGGTGAGGTATGAGCGGCGGCAACTTGAAATTAGCGGAGGTTGAGGCCTGGCGGATATCGAGAAGAGAGGATATACTGAAGGGCGAGTTCCCATCTCCGGAGTTCGGATAGGTTGGTGTTGGTGGGAAGTATCCAGATAACTCGGACGGTGTAACACTGTGCTAAGATGTGCTGGCCGTGCATCAAGGCATGTTTAGCCACAGGGTGATCCTCATTACCGACAAACACTGTCTGCCTGTGTCCATTCATGCGAATGGACAGTTTGTTGCTGGTCATTCCCACATAGAAAGCATCACAGTGCAGGCAGGTCAGTTGGTAAATCACGTGGGTGCTTTCACATGTGGCTCTCCCTTTGATTGTGTACACCTTCCGGGTTACAGGACTGGAGTAGGTGGTGGTGGGAGGGTGCATAGGACAGGTTTTACACCGGGGGCGGTTGCAAGGGTAGGAGCCAGAGGGTAGGGGAGGTGGTTTGGGGATTTCATAGGGATGAACCAAGAGGTTACGAAGGTTAGGTGGACGGCGGAAAGACACTCTTGGTGGAGTGGGGAGGATTTAATGAAGGATGGATCTCATTTCGGGGCAGGATTTTAGGAAGTCGTATCCCTGCTGGAGAGCCACATTCAAGGTCTGATCCAGTCCCGGGAAGTATTCTGTTACAAGTGGGGCACTTTTGGGGTTCTTCTGTGAGAGGTTCTGGGTTTGAGGGGATGAGGAAGTGGCTCTGGTTATCTGCTTCTGTACCAGGTTGGGAGGGTAGTTGCGGGATGCGAAAGCTGTTTTCAGGTTGTTGGTGTAATGGTCGAGGGATTCAGGACTGGAGCAGATTCGTTTGCCACGAAGGCCTAGGCTGTAGGGAAGGGACCGTTTGATATGGAATGGGTGGCAGCTGTCATAATGGAGGTACTGTTGCTTGTTGGTGGGTTTGATGTGGACGGATGTGTGCAGCTGGCCATTGGACAGATGGAGGTCAACATCTAGGAAAGTGGCATGGGATTTGGAGTAGGACCAGGTGAATCTGATGGAACCAAAGGAGTTGAGGTTGGAGAGGAAATTCTGGAGTTGTTCTTCACTGTGAGTCCAGATCATGAAGATGTCATCAATAAATCTGTACCAAACTTTGGGTTGGCAGGCTTGGGTAACCAAGAAGGCTTCCTCTAAGCGACCCATAAATAGGTTGGCATACGAGGGGGCCATCCTGGTACCCATGGCTGTTCCCTTTAATTGTTGGTATGTCTGGCCTTCAAAAGTGAAGAAGTTGTGGGTCAGGATGAAGCTGGCTAAGGTGACGAGGAAAGAGGTTTTAGGTAGGGTGGCAGGTGATCGGCGTGAAAGGAAGTGCTCCATTGCAGCGAGGCCCTGGACGTGCGGGATATTTGTGTATAGGGAAGTGGCATCAATGGTTACCAGGATGGTTTCTGGGGGTAACAGACTGGGTACGGATTCCAGGCGTTCGAGAAAGTGGTTGGTGTCTTTGATGAAGGATGGGAGACTGCATGTAATGGGTTGAAGGTGTTGATCTACGTAGGCAGAGATACGTTCTGTGGGGGCTTGGTAACCAGCTACAATGGGGCGGCCAGGATGTTTGGGTTTGTGAATTTTGGGATACGACTTCCTAAAATCCTGCCCCGAAATGAGATCCATCCTTCATGAAATCCTCCCCACTCCACCAAGAGTGTCTTTCCGCCGTCCACCTAACCTTCGTAACCTCTTGGTTCATCCCTATGAAATCCCCAAACCACCTCCCCTACCCTCTGGCTCCTACCCTTGCAACCGCCCCCGGTGTAAAACCTGTCCTATGCACCCTCCCACCACCACCTACTCCAGTCCTGTAACCCGGAAGGTGTACACAATCAAAGGGAGAGCCACATGTGAAAGCACCCACGTGATTTACCAACTGACCTGCCTGCACTGTGATGCTTTCTATGTGGGAATGACCAGCAACAAACTGTCCATTCGCATGAATGGACACAGGCAGACAGTGTTTGTTGGTAATGAGGATCACCCTGTGGCTAAACATGCCTTGATGCACGGCCAGCACATCTTAGCACAGTGTTACACCGTCCGAGTTATCTGGATACTTCCCACCAACACCAACCTATCCGAACTCCGGAGATGGGAACTCGCCCTTCAGTATATCCTCTCTTCTCGATATCCGCCAGGCCTCAACCTCCGCTAATTTCAAGTTGCCGCCGCTCATACCTCACCTGTCTTTCAACAACTTCTTTGCCTCTGTACTTCCGCCTCGACTGACATCTCTGCCCTTAACTCTTTGCCTGTAAATATGTCTGCTTGTGTCTGTGTATGTGCGGATGGATATGTGTGTGTGTGTGCGAGTGTACACCTGTCCTTTTTTTTCCCCTAAGGGAAGTCTTTCCGCTCCCGGGATTGGAATGACTCCTTACCCTCTCCCTTAAAACCCACACCCTTTCATTTTTCCCTCTCCTTCCTTCCTTCCTGACGAAGCAACTGCCAGTTGCGAAAGCTCGTAATTTTGTGTGTGTGTTTGTGTGTTTTGTTCATGTGCCTGTCTGCCGGCGCTTTCCCGCTTGGTAAGTCTTGGAATCTTTATTTTTAATATATTTTTCCCATGTGGAAGTTTCTTTCTGTTTTATTGTAAAATAGACAACACACACAAAATTCCATGCACATGACCACTGTCTCTGGCTACTAAAGCCAGACTGCAAGCAGCTGCACATGGTGGGAGAAGTAATCTGGGTGCTGGGGGTAAGGTGGAGGCTGAAGCAGGAGAGGTTAGCAGGTTAGGAGTGGGGGGTCAGTAAATTGCTGCTTGTAGGAGTATGCATTGATATATTGCAGGGGGAATTCCCATCTGCGCAGTTCAGAAAAGCTGGTGTTCATAATATGAAAGATCAACAGGGTGCAGGCTGTGAAGCAGTCATTGAAGTGAAGAACATGATGGGCAGTATGTTGAGCAACTGGGTGGTCCAGCTGTCTCTTGGACACAATTTGTCGGTGGCCATCCATGCATACAGGCAGCTTGTTGGTTGTCATGCCCACATAGAATGCAGCACAGTGGCTGCAGCTTAGTTTTAATCACGCTCGCCAGTCTTGTTCGAATGCGGCTAAATGTGTCACTTGTGGCAGGGATGCCCATGAGGGTGACTGTCCACCTCCGTCTCCTCGTTGTGTGAACTGTCAGGGTGACAATGCAGCGTCGTCCCGCGACTGTCCTATCTACAAGAAACAACGATGTATACAGGAACTTCGGGTCGAAGAGAAAGTGTCCACCTCGGCTGCTCGCAAGCTATTTGCAAGTAGGAAGCCCACGCTACTCCCAGCGGGGAAATACAGTACTGTCTTCGCTTCTCCTCAGACTACCAGGGAGGTGGCGACGCAGACATGCGATTTGACCTTCAGCACTACGGTCGTCCATTTGGCCAGTGCTAAGTTCGCCCGGTTGACGTCTCCTCTTCCTCCCTTCACCCCTCAGACACAAGCACCTTCATCAGCTTCTGCCAAGACGAAGACCCAGAAGTCAGATGCACAGGTCTTCAAGAATGAACCAGCCCCTGCAGACTTCCTGCGTACCTCGAACTCCCAGTCATCGACCAATACTTCAACAAAACGACTTTCCTAGAAGGCTCATAGGAAGCACAGTTCTCCTTCTCCGCCACAGCGCATTTCTTCTCCTGCGCCACCCAGCGGTTGCCGCCCCAGGCCGTCATCCGTTTCGCCTGGCCGCACCGCTGGTAGCCGAACATCTGGCCGTTCACCGGCGGAGGAAGCTCCCCCTCCCAGCCATCTTAACAAGATGGCCGATGAACCTATAGAACCAATGGACGATGACTGTCCGCCTTCTGCTAGCGGCAGCAGTGCTCGCTCGAAGCCAGGCCCTCAGCGGCCTTAGAGGTGACCCCTTCTTGCATCTTCTTCTTATTACTCACTGGAATATTCGCAGCATTCGCTCCAACCGAGAGGACTTAAAGCCGCTGCTCCGCTTGCACCGTCCGCTCGTCGTAGCACTCCAGGAAACGAAGCTATGCCCATGTGATCAAATTGCGTTGGCACACTACACCTCTGTGCGTTTTGACTTACTGCCTGTGGCAGGTATTCCGGCTCATGGAGGGGTTATGTTGCTGGTCCAGGATGATATTTACTAAGTTCCCATCCCATTGCACACTGGCCTGCAGGCAGTTGCCGTCTGCATTACTCTCCCCACTTTTACATTTTCCATTTGTATCGTTTACACTCCATCGTCGTCTGTTGTTACCAGAGCAGACATGATGCAAATTATTGCTCAGCTACCTGCACCATTTTTGTTAACTGGAGACTTCAATGCCCACCATCCTCTTTGGGTCTCTCCAGCATCCTGTCCGAGGGGCTCCCTGTTAGCAGACCTTTTCAATCAGCTCAATCTTGTCTGCCTCAATACTGGCGCCCCTACTTTTCTTTCGGACACATCTCACACCTATTCCCATTTAGACCTTTCTTTATGTACTACCCAACTTGCACCCCGGTTTGAGTGGTATGCACTTTCTGATACATATTCGAGTGACCACTTCCCGTGTGTTACCCATCTCCTGCATCATACCCCCTCTCAGTGGTCAACTAGTTGGAACATCTCCAAAGCAGACTGGGGGCTCTTCTCTCCCAGGGCGACCTTTCAGGATCAAACCTTCACAAGCTGCAATAGTCAGGTCGCACACCTCACGGAAGTCATTCTCACTGCTGCTGAATATTCCATCCCTCACACTACTTCTTCTCCACGTGCTCGTCGACGTGCTTTACGCACCTTTAAACGCCACTCTACAGTGGTTAATTGTATCAATTATAAACGATTACGTGCGCAGTGCCGTCGTATTATTAAAGAAAGCAAGAAAGCCAGCTGGGCTGCTTTCACAAGCACCTTCAACAGTTTATTCCTTCTGTTGTCTGGGGTAGCCTGTGCCGGCTATTTGGCCACCTAACTTCGCTCCTCGAATCGTGAAGGTTACAATGCCCCATTCACCATGTGGGAACTCGAAAAGGCACTTGCCCGGTCACGGTCCTCCACTCCAGGGCCTGAGTCTATTCATATTCCGATGCTGAAGAACCTTTCTCCTGTGGGTAAAGGTTTCCTTCTTCGTGCTTACAATCGCATCTGGATTGAGGGACATGTTCCTGCATGCGGGCGCGAGTCTATTGTTGTACCGATTCCTAAGCTGGGGAAGGACAAGCACTTGCCTCCCATCTCGCTTACCAGCTGTGTCTGTAAGGTGATGGAGCGAATCGTTAACTCTCGTTTGGTTTGGCTACTCGAATCTCGACGCCTACTTACCAATGTACAATGTGGATTTCATAGGTGCCGCTCTGCTGTTGACCATCTGGTTACTTTGTCGACTTTCATTATGAATAACTTCTTGCGAAAGCGCCCAACCGCGGCTGTGTTCTTTGATTTGGAGAAGGCTTACTACACCTGTTGGAGGTCGGGCATTCTCCGCATCATGCATCCATGGGGCATTCACGGTCGCCTCCCTCTTTTTATTCGTTCCTTTTTAATGGATCGACAGTTCAGGGTACGTGTGGGTTCTGTCCTGTCAGACACCTTTCGCCAGGAGAATGGGGTGCCACAGGGCTCAGTTTTGAGTGTCGCTCTCTTCGTCATAGCGATCAATCCAATAATGGATTGCCTCCCAGCTGATGTATCAGGCTCCCTTTTCGTGGACGATTTTACCATCTATTGCAGCACGCAGCGTACATGTTTCCTGGAGCGCTGTCTTCAGCATTCTCTTGACCGTCTTTACTCCTGGAGTGTCGCCAATGGCTTCTGTTTTTCTGCCGAGAAGACAGTCTGTATTAACTTCTGGCGCTACAAAGTTTCTCCCACCGTCCTTACGACTCAGTCCCGTTGCTCTCCGATTCGTGGAGCCAACAAAATTTTTAGGTCTTACATCTGGCAGGAAACTCAGCTGGTCTCCACATGTCATATTTGGCTGCTCATTGTACCCGTGCTATAAATGTCCTCCGTGTTCTCAGTGGTATGTCGTGGGGAGCGGATCGAACCGTCCTACTTCGCCTATATCGGTAGATTGTCTGCTCCAAGCTGGATTACGGGAGCTTCGTATACTCCTCTGCACGGCCGTCCATCTTACATCGCCTCAACTCCATACAACATCGGGGTTTACGTCTTGCGATCGGAGTGTTTTATACTAGTTCCATCAAGAGTCTTCAAGCTGAAGCCGGTGAATTGCCACTCAACTACCGGCGCGATATACTGCTTTGTCGTTACGCCTGTCGGCTACTTTCAATGCCCGACCACCCGTCGTATCGTTCCTTTTTTGACGACTCTCTCGACCATCAACACGGTTTGTATGTCTCTGCCCTGCTACCCCCTGGAGTTCGCTTTCGTCGCCTCCTTCAACACCTTGATTTTTCACTCCCTGCAACCTTTAGAGTGGGTGAGAGCCACACGCCACCTTGGCTCCAGGCTCAGGTTCGCGTTCACCTTGACCTCAGCTCGCTCCCAAAGGAGGTTACCCCCGGTTCGGTGTACAACTCCCGTTTTGTCGAACTTCATTCGAAGTTTATTAATATGACCTTCATTTATACAGATGGCTCTAAGACCAATGACGGGGTTGGGTGTTCTTTTATTGTCGGGGCACAAAGTTTCAAATACCGGCCAAATGGCCATTGTTCGGTCTTCACAGCTCAGCTCTTTGCCCTCTACCAGGCTGTTTTTTACATCTGCCGCCACCGACATTCTGCTTATGTCATCTGCTCGGATTCTCTGAGTGCCATCCAGAGCCTCAGTGATCCGTATCCAGTTCACCCTATCGTGCACCGGATCCAGCGCTCTCTTCACCAGCTGGTGGACGGTGGTTCTCCGGTTAGCTTTACGTGGGTTCCTGGCCATGTCAGTATCCCTGGGAACGAAGCTGCAGATGCCGCGGCCAAGGCTGCGGTTCTCCAGGCTCGGGCGGCTTCTTGTTGTGTCCCTTCATCAGATTGTAGCAGGGTCATTTGTCGGCGCATTTTATCGCTGTGGCATGCCGATTGGGCTGCACTTACAGACAACAAGCTTCGGGCCTTTAAACCTCTTCCCGCGGCTTGCACGTCCTCCTCACTCCCTCCTTGGCGGGAGGAGGTCGTTTTGGCCCGGCTACGAATTGGACACGGCCGGTTCAGCCATCGCCATCTGCTGACGGCTGCGCCGGTGCTATTCTGCCCATGTGGGCAATTGCTGACGGTCCGCCACATTGTAACGTCCTGTCCGGATTTTACTACACTGCGTCTTGATCTTGGCCTGCCATGTACTCTGGATGCCATTTTAGTGGATGACCCAGGAGCTGCTGCTCGCGTTCTTCGTTTTATCAACTTGACAAACCTGTTAAAGGACGTTTGATTATGATGGTTTTTTTTTTTTAAATTCTATGCCTGTTAATACGTCTTTTATAGTGTTGTCCCTTTTAGTTGATGTTTTAACCTTGTGCCTCGCGGTGCATTTCTATCTTAGTCTGGGCACTAATGACCATTGTAGTTGTGTGCCCTAAAACCATAAAAAAACCTTTATTTAGACTCTATATGATGAGTAGGAATCTATCCTTTCCATAATATCAATTACCGTTTAAACACTTGAAGCAAATACAGGGTGCCCATAATTAAATTTACAGTTTCAAAACACTTTAGAAACATCAAGTTTGAACAGCATATTACTGATGCAGAGGGAAACATCTTTGGGGGTGGGGGGGGGGGGGGGGGGTTGCAACAAGAATTTGTTGAATAGATGGGGCTATATGTGTCGGAATATGAACACCAACAATGTGTCTGAGATGCCCAACATGGCTTGTCTCCACGAAGAATCGTGCACTACTAGTAAAGCTTCTTTATGAGAAGGATAACTGTGTGCCAGTAGCCCTGCACAAGTTTTGGACAGATAAGGGTATGAAAAAAGGCATAGGTTCAGTATCTGCAAAGGATCTGGAGAAAATTATTACAACGTTCGAAAATACAGGTTCTTTTGAAGTGCAGTGTTTCAAGAAAGGAAAGCAGTTGATCCGTCTGTAGATGATGTGGCCACAGTATTGCAGGAGGGGTCAAGTTATTGCGTACACAATTGCACTGCAGAAGCAATTGCCTGGATGTTGGAATGCCTGTGAGCATGGTGCATAAAATCCGAAGAAACATTCTGCTTTGTGTCCATACAAGATCACTTGTGTTCAGGAATTGCTTCCTGCTATCTGTCAGCAACACAAACATTCCCATTTCAATTCCTTGCTCACATGGAAGTGGGCAGTGAATGGCATGGAACATTCTGTGGGCAGACAAAGCCCATTTCCATTTCTAAGAACGTGTTAATATACAAAAGTGCAGAAGGGGGTAAGCGCGCTTGCAGTTGACTACCGCCAGATTAGTGTTCAAGAATAAGGTGCAGCAGCGACCGGTAGATGCAGTGGAAGGTAGAATAGATGTAAAAATTAAAGGTCTTTCGCTCCCCAACCAGGTGATTCCATCAAAGAGCCAGCACTGCTTTCAGTGTGAAGGATTAATCTTTTGCGTATGTAAGTGGCAGTTGTATAATTTTTTTTCTATAATTCTCAAATAGTATGTTGGTGGACACTATATGGTGATCAAAAATGCTTAATTTTCAATTATCTACCCACCCCACTAACTTTGTGGTGATTGCGTGTCTTGAAGGTGGTTTCCTTGAAATAAGGGGTGGTGGGCCAAAATATCTCGGAGAACTTCACTTAATATCACCTGCCAAACATGAATTGAATCAGCTGGCTGCTTCTAAGGCCCTCCTCTTGTAATAATTATGCTAATGTATTACTATGCCAACATATTTATGAATGTCCTCTTTTGATAACTGTTGTTACACAGGTCTAAACATGTCACAAAATGCATGTGTTATGTTGAAGTACTAAATGGAACAGAATGAAAATTTGAAATGTATGTACAGTGATTGGCACAAAAAATGCAGCACCCAATAAGAATGTGTAATTATCTATTTAGTCAATGTGAAGCGCTAATCCACTTTTTGAGGTGGGGTTATTGGCATTGCTTTGTGATCAAACAACAAAGTGTTGATTGTTTATTGCACTAGCTTCACTTACTATTTCCCGAGCAACCTGGAAAACACATTGCTGAATGTGAGCAAATAATGTTTTCCCACTCTTTTAGACCTTATTCTTATACTGTGAATTGTTCCTCTTTCAATCACACGTGTTTGTAGGATCTTTCTGCAATTGTTGTAATCAGCTTTTTGGAGGAAACATGCTGTTAAGCTGAACAAGCTGTGAAAGCTGTTGCTTTGGTGGAAGATGGTTGCAGCATGCGTTACGTTGCAGAAGTGTTGAGGACCTTACCTTCCAGGATTTCCAGAATCATATGAAGGTACACAGAAACTGGAGGCTTTGCAAGTAGACCAGGAACAGGTCAGAGAAGAGCAACATTGGAGAGAGAGACGACTGCTTCTTATGACTACAAGTTCTTTGCAACTGTCACCCCACCCCTGCTGAAGCACGAAAGAGACTCTGCCAGGTTAGAGGGGTGAATGTTAGTGAGAAAACCGTTCAACAATGACTGGAAGAAGATAATACTCAGTCCAGGAAATATTCTACAGGTTCGGAACTCATCAGAGAGCATTGCACAGCTCGGCTACGTTTCATGAGGGAACATCTTGGCTGGACAGTAAAACAGTGGGATCAAGTGGTGTTCTCCGATGAGTCACAATTTGGCCTATCACTAGACGGAAGAGAGAGGAGCTGGAGAAGAGCAGGCAAAAGGTGTTCCATCTTGCACATTCTCATCAGGGTCCTTTTCGGGGTGGTTCTTTGATGGTTTTGGCTGGAATCAGTGCAGCTGCATGGATGGATTTAGTCTTCGTGGAGTGTAGGAGCCTTACCACACATCGTTATGTGGAGGATATCCTTCTGGAGCATGTTGTACCTTTTGTTTCATTTATTGGTGGTGATTTTGTACTATTGCATGGCAATGGATCCCCACATGTTGTGAGAATTGTGCAAGGATTTTTGGATGAAACAGGGATTCATACTAGGGGTTGGCCTGCTCGAAGCCCTGATTTGAATCCTATTAAGCATGTCTGGGGCTGGCTGGGTAGAAGATCCCATCAGCACTATCCAGAGACTATACAGGACCTACAGAATGTCCGCCTGGAAGATGGGATATGATTCATCAACAGGACATGACCGCATTAATCAGGATCATGCCTGCAGGTTGAAGGCTGTCGTTGGTGCAAGAGGTGGCAATACCAGCTTTAGAAGATGTGAACAGAGGTCTCAGAGATCGTCTCAAAGGTTTGTGAAGTAAAGTGTGAAGTGTATAGTGTCAAAATAGAAGACATTACCTTCATGAGCATAGTCATAATTTGCTAGATGTGTGTGTCCATGGGCTTAATTTGCTACATTTGTATATAATCGCTTTTCTTTTTTCATTGTTGGATACTTAAATGGGACCATACCACAATATTCTGTCATAAGGTAGTGGATTAGTGCCTTAAGAATGTTATAGATTTAAAATAAATTTCAGTTTTTGTAAGAAATTGAAGTGTTGTATCTTTTGTGTGGAAAGCTTTGCAAATACTGCTCTTTGAGCTTCAAGGTCTAATTGTTTCTTTCTCCCTACATTGATTCACAGAGTTGGGCTCCCATTTTAGATCAAACAGAAAATACTGCACACAAAATATGAGAGAATGCAAATAGAATGTTTCAGCTCATTTTCTGTTCTTGTCCTTACTTTCTTTAGACTGTATCATGCCAGCCTTATACCTTGCCAGTTGCTTTACATATTTTACTTCTAGGCCAGTATTCTTTTCTCATCTCTACCTCCTCATATGTAGTTTCATTCTGACTCTTGGTTTATCTTAGCTAGTATTTGTATACCCTCAAACCATGTGAACAGAAAGGAGAAAGTGTGCATTGTCATGTCACTCAGTTTACAAGGTAAGTTTAGTTAATCTGGCAGCTGAAAATATCTATTGGGCCCCTTCAACATTTTCTTTCCACCATGTAGAATTCCATATGCCATGTAAATCTTTTGTCAATAACGGCCTTTTTCAATCAGGAATTCATTTAGAAGTAATTTCCGTTGACCAAAATATTGATTGATTGCAGCCAGTTCAGATTAATCAGAATTGTGTGGAAGAGGCCTAAAGTTGTACATTATTTAGCTTCAGATGCGTAATGCATCTTTGCATCACAGAAGTCATTAGATCCTGATACATGTATAATGCTCAAGACCAAATATTTTTCAGGTTAAATTATTATGGAATATATTTGTGTCATTTTGCTCCTTTTTTTAAACCCCTTTGTTCAGACCTGATGTTGAATGCGTAGTCAGGTAAGTAGTGTGTGTACCTTATTTTTGATTAAATTCAGTTGTCTCCTAAGATAGGCCACAACATTTTTAATGGTTGGATCATTCCATGAAAGAAATTATGCTGGTTTTAAGATGAGCTTTTGAAGATTTGCACCATTTTCCACAGGACATGACGGTCTGCTGGAACCAGTGTGTGACTGGTACATAACTGGTTGGCCTTGAATCAGGAAA
This sequence comes from Schistocerca gregaria, assembly GCF_023897955.1. Classification (NCBI taxonomy): domain Eukaryota; kingdom Metazoa; phylum Arthropoda; class Insecta; order Orthoptera; family Acrididae; genus Schistocerca; species Schistocerca gregaria. The sequence continues at coordinate 1,044,014,798 of NC_064920.1, read as the reverse complement.
GTGATACCTTCTGAGAGGCAAGTTTTGCACATGCAAAGATGGGAAATTGTTGACACTGAAGTAATACTTACACGTAGCCCCTCTCAGTCCCTCCGAGACTAGAATTACATAAAGGAAGGACTGTGTCCTTACCTCAGCACCCAACACTCTTCCCTGATACAAAGTTCTTAATATTTGTTTCTGTTTGAATACTCCATATGTGGATCAGTCCATGTCAGCTCACCTAGGCCTCCCTGCTGGTACATTACGGATTTGGATAAAATATTATGTGAACATTCATCCATGTCCCCAGTGAACTCGGGTAAAAATTTAGAAAGCAATAGGGGAATGATACTTTATATTGTAAAACCTTATGTTGCTAAGTTGTTGTTGTTGTTGTTGTTGTTGTCCAAAGATTTAAGTTTATCGTGCCTTTAATCAATGAGATATAAGAAACAACGGTCAAAACTTTATTCACAGTGAGATTTGTCCTAATGGTTTGCTGAAATTTATGTTGTGTTGTTTGCCCATGTTGGAAATTACACGTACTGTTTGGAAGGGGGGAGGACCTTAAAACATCTTTAAAATTAGCCTGTTTTTGAAGCTTTTACCTATAAAATAAGTGTCAAATAATTTGTATTTTCATCTTTTCACAAAAATCTTCATCTTTTGATAAATTGGCAGATTACTGGAAAATAGTTGGTGAATGAAATTTTGTATTCTACAACCTAGTGCTATTGACCTGTTGCATAGTTAGTTTCATGTTCAGTATGCATTTACTCTGTGAGATATAAGAATCCAAAGTTAACATTTTTTCACGCTGCTGTTTTCGTGCTTAACGTTTTAAATTATCTAATCTTGTTATAGCCTGTGTTTGATAGTCAGATACCCTTTTTTTAGTGGTTAAAATCATGGTATTCCTAATGAGTGCAGTTCGGAAAGTTTTCTAGAACATAGTTTTTTACAAAAATCAGATCAAAAGTACCGCATTTATCTTTTTAGAGTATCTTCAATTTTGCACTACATTTTTGTTGTGTGGGAAAGTGCTATATAAACGGTTAATTTTTTTGTCATACCTTTGCTCCCCAAGATATAAGAAGCCAAATTTTGAAATTTTTTTGGGTGCCAGTTTGTTTGTGCAATTTTGTCTAAAAGTTTCTGGGTGAATATAGCTTGTAATATTCTTTTCATTATTATTCTTAAGGAAACACAAAGTTGTACAAGATGGCCAAATTTTATTTCTTTCAGCAACCTGTTGCCCGAGGTACAATAGCTCAAACTCACGAGAAATTTATTCTCTCTCTATGCAAAGTCACACGTGGCGTAAAACAAGTCATTACATCAACCCATTGTTGCTTGGTGAACGTCAAACTTTACCAATGTTCGTCAGGGACATGGACAAATGTTCACATAAAATTTCATCGAAATCCATGATGGCAGAGCAAGGATATGTTCCGAAATTAGGCGATTTGACAGGGAATGACCCATGTATTACCTACCTCTGGCTTTTCTAAGATTACAGTTACTTTCTTTGTGAAGTGTACTGTAGCACATGTTAATTTCTACTGCTTCTTTTACTTAAGTTATCCCTATACACTGGATTGTGGAATAGGACCTTCTTATCTTCAAAACTCATCTTAAAAACCTTACTAGTGCAAAATTTTTGCACATCTCATCTTATTTTCTGTCAAATCATGTGCACACGCGACTGAATGCACCATTTTCATTTTCTGTAGAGTTGGAGCACTGATCTAATGTATTGTTTGCCTAGTTAATGTGCTGTTTTGCTTGAGGTAGAGTTACGGGGTGGAAGGAAAACTGTAGATATATTTTCTTTAGCTAAATGTGTCTACACTTTGGGTCAGTAAAAAGAAGTCTAATACAATTATATTTGTATCTGGTTCTTCCTGAACACAAGCTCAAGTATTTTCACTGAGATTGTTGATATCTGGAATAGTCTGAGCTTTGTATACTAAAATCCTTAGCAAGGAATTATTCTGACTTAACGGTGGCAACCTGCTAATACCAACTTTCTGCTTTGACTCATGATGTTATCAAAAGGTACATTCACCACAGATAAGTTTCCACATTAATATTTGCTGGCTTTGCCAACTTGTAATAAAACTACTGTTACTTGCTAACACAACCTAGATCTTGGGCTACTCTGCAGACCATCCTATCAGTACAGCTGACATTCCAAAAGTAATATAAAAGCATCTGTATGTAGGCAGACACTGGCTGTACAGAGGGGAGCAGACTTCAAAGCTTGCTTCTTAAAGTCAGGTGTGACGTAGCCATCAGTTGCTGGAGATAATGTAGAATTCGTGGCTGTTATAGTAAGTCATTGTGTAATAAGTGATTTATGCTGCACAAAAAATAGTCACCAGAATATGTTAAATGGGTTTGGTGAATCCAGATGTGAAGTGGTTTACTGATAGGTTCCCACTTGCTAATATCATCTTAGTAAATAAAGACGCAATATCTAGGCTTATGGTATGTAGTTTGGAGCTTAATGTTCATCTTAAAGCTATGGATATGATAGTTACAAAGGCCAGTCTTAAGCACCATTACCTTAATAAAATACATCGCGACCCAGAAAGTAAGCAACCCATAGCACTGATGGAGCGTCTTGGTAGTATGACATAAATATGTAATTTTGGCAAACAACAGTCTTGTTGGCATGGGCAGTGGAAGCATAAGACTGTGTATCGGGCAAGGCCAAAGATCTTCAGCTGTTCTGTAATTCTGGACATTTGCTAGACAATACACACCAAACTTGAGTGCTGCATTGAACAGACACAGCACTTAAAGTTCAGATACTTCAGAAAGTCCACAGTAGTGAAACATGAGGCTATGAAATCTGGTCAGGGATGGTGTGGCATGTTGTGCCACCTTCATTCTGATTTTCCATTATTGTGCTTGTCAATCACATGACTCTAGGTGATGGCATTCCATCTGCAGTAAGCTGGACTTGCTTGTGTACAGAAAGAGGTACTTGAGAGTCAGATCTTTTGACAATAAAATTGGGCAAATCCTTGAAAGCTTGTACTCAGATGTATGTTATCTTGAACATACACATACACATAAAAAATACATCTTCAGTCAAAAGCTGCTATTGTACAATATTCTTTGTTGACCACTAGTTACTAGATACTGAATAATGAGTCCCAATCTCACACTATTACTCAGTAATTTGACAAATAAAGGTTTTGTAACCAACTTCTTTTGTGGGTAAAGTACATGCTTTGGAGGATTGTTCTGAGACATTTGTCTAGTAACTAGCTGCCAGATTCACTCATGCACAGAGCAATCTGGTTTGTAACGGGCGGGCGGCACACACACTACGTGACCCATGTTAATGTTTAGTGATTTTGCTGTTTCCCCTTTGTATACTGCTCTCACATCAAATGAAACCAAAATGAATTTCTGTGGCCAGGAGCTATCAGGTGATCTAAAACACATTGACATAATTATGGAAGGTGATCTAAAACACATTCACATAATTACGGAAGGCTTAAATAAGTTATTAATTTGTTCCCTGACTTTTGCTTTATTTCCACTTTTTGGCAATCTAGTATTAACCACCTTGCAGAACAATGAGGTCATTTTTGTCCGTTTGCTAAAGAAATTTGGCTGTTATTAATCTTTTCCGCTGTGCCAGTAAATTTATTTGAAACGAAGTGTTACATTCCACACTATCGGCAAATTTCAACAGTTCACTGAATTTAGAGTGCACGTTTTCATCTTCTGGCATGTATGGTGTTACGCCATAATAAAGAACTAAACGTGAGATAGTACAGTACTGGTACTCCAAGAAAATTTACATCCTAGAAACCACACTGAAAAGCTTAACCTTTTGGCTGCTGCAGCTGCATGGCCGGTTGGCCATCTGGGGCGCTCTCTTGGTAGCCTAATCCGTGTTTATCTCCACGGACTGCTATCTGTGCCTGAGCTCTTCGCTCGGCCGACTTCGCCCTATGCTGAGTATTTCTAGAGCCAGGGCAGTCTCCTTTTATATAAAAATGAAATGCTGTCCGTTAGTCTCGCTAAAACTCAAAAATGGCTTAACCAATTTGGGTGACTCTTTCTGTGTTGCGTTAGTGATAATTAAGGGAAGGTTTGTTTAAAAGAAAAGTTTGGAAAAGTTGTCTAGAACATTTAAAAATTCTGGAAATACTGAAAGAGCTTTTTCTATGGGATTTTCATGATTTTAATTATTCACAGTTGATTCAATCTATATAAATAATTCTTTTTTTTATTTATTTATTTGTTCATTATGGTCTTGGACTTGAAGCATCCAGTCTGTGTTTGTCATCGCAGATTGGATGTTTCATATGTTAGTACATGAAGTGTTGGTCAGTACAGTAATTCATCTGTAGAGACTCTTCAAGCCCAAATAAATGTTTTTATTTATTAATTTTTTGCATGGTAATATTTGCTGTCCATTTTCATCTCAGCTTTGGACCAACAATTGCAAAGTTAAAAATATTTTTTTTATTTTTATACTTATTTTTCATTTATTTTGTTTTTATTTTTTAAATTTTAAATAATTTTTATAGAAGTAAGGGGTTAATTTCATTTTGGTTAAAAGTTTTTCTTTGTGTGGTATGTTTCAAAACATAGTATAACACAGAAGGGTATGTTGCATGTTTTGCATTCATATTCTGTTTCGAGCAGAATGCACATCTACACCACAGTCCGCATTTCTTGGACTGGTCACTTGGAGTGACATTTGGAAAGTGCCTTCGAGTAAAGAGTAGAGGATTCTTGCTGTCAGTTTCTTCCTTTCCTGTCTCTTCTCCATTCTGTAGCAAATGCTTCCACAAGTTCTTGTTCCAGACGTAAATGCAAACCTGCTGATGGTATTTTTCTCCCTGTCACTGATCTGTGAAGAGTGTGGGTTTTCTAAACACAAAGGTCCACTACATGAAAAAACAACTTTCTGTACCATAACAGGTTCACACACAGATCCAACTGAGCTTCATAGCATGTCAGAGTGGTCTGTTGCGCCCATACTTGAGTTCTACTAGGTGAAGTACATGGACACACATTACTATGGGATTCTTCTGAAGAATCATCATTACAAATATTGAAGATGCCACACTCACTGTCACTGCCTGTCCTTGTGAGTATCTGCATTATCTCTTCATCAGTGCAACCTCACCGACATGCCATTTGTTGTGGAACTCAAAAGTGATAGCAGTCTAAAAATCCTGATGAGGCAGAAAGTTAAATGACACCACATAAGCAGAATGCACAAATGTTGAACAACGACTATGGAATCGAACAGAAATACTGCTGGTCGCTTGTGGATATCCACAGGACCACGGGTAGCAGAACCGGCTAACTGTAAAAGCTGTCATTAGGACTCAGGCACCGGCCAGGCTGTGACGGTGAATGCCGTCTGCAGCGCCCATGCAAAATGCCACTGTCGAGGCTGATGACATCCATAGCCTCTGCGGAAAGCTGGAGCACGGTGGGATTTCAGGTCTGCGGTGCTCGAGGGGTTAATATGAGGTTGGGGCCTACTTCTTTGTGAATCTGGACATACTAATGTGCACTTTAAGCAAAATTATGCATTTTTACTATGGTTTACGATGTTCCAATGCTCGTGAAGTATCCTATGATGTCCCGTTTCTTTCATGATGTAATGCAAGATCTCTTAATGCTTCTCTTAATGCTTTGCACATACCTACGTATGGGCTTCCCACTTCATCGTAGCTGCACACGTACCGTGACTGACGCTTTTTTTCTGGCACACTCTAGCAATTGCTTAAATGAACCTATTTCTAACTGGTTGCGGGAAAATATTGTGGATTGAAAAGTGTTTCCTTCATAGGAAATTTCCTTTTAAGTAAAATGAATTAAGTTACATGTGAGAACATGTGATGACACTCTTAAACCACAGAGTGTTTAGACTCTCATTTAAAACTTGAATACTTTGAGGACCAGCCACTTACAAGAATTTCAAGCCCAGAAGGCTAGAAATTTATTTCATTATTTAAAATTTTATTGGCACATTTGTGTGATGTATCTTAAAATGTTACCCATGCAAGAAAGAACAATTTAAATGTGAAAGCTTAGCTTTTCTTTAGCTTATTAATCTTAGTGATCAGTATTATATGTGAAAGACAAGATTTTCTTGCAGCTACACTGTGTGACCAGTATTATATGTGAAAGACAAGATTTTCTTGCAGCTACACTGTACATATTAATTTAAACCATTAACGTTTCCTATTTGTGTGTTAGTGCTACTTAACAGTGATATTGCTGTTGGATGACTACATCATGTGTCCTATGGTCTGAACATGTGTTGTCATTGGCTTGCGAGATCATGTGACATGACCCATGATTGGCTTACAAAGGCACATTGCAATTTGATGTCGGTGCTTCAAAAATTGTTGCTGCACATGGAAGATATTTCTAAAAACGCTCCCCCCCCCCCCCCTTAAGTGCTGGGGAGTTCTATTCCAGTCAATTAATAACTGCATTGAAACAATGCTGGATCTTTTTGTGAGGACACTGTGGCACTAAAATCAACCAAAACTGATCTTCTCTCATTAATTTTCCATTGTGACTTATTGATTTGACTGCATATAAAATGGTATATTGGTTTATCATTTTCTCTTCCCAGTTAAAACTTCCTCTCTCTGCCATGGTCACTTCGTAAGATCAGTACTGCACCTTATGTTAAGTCTAATCTCTGTGTGTTGTGCGTAATGTGTTATGTTGCTTGTGTACTGTGTGCTATGGACATAGGTGGGGAACCATGTTGGGCATGTGCCTGGTCTATGTTGCTAATGGCCCACAGTGATGCAGCTCAGACTTTCTTAGGGGGCAAGTATTACTTCATTATACTTTATGGGCACATACTAGTAGTTAATTTGTCATATCAGGTTTTGTCAGTATTATTGATCAATAATGTGCTTCCAGGTATACACTGTTCCCATTTTATGCAAAATTTCGATGACCAACCCAGCCATCTACTTCTGGTGCTGTGACTTTGTTATTACGTGTAATTGCTGCCTGAACTCCAACAAGATCATGAAGTTCTGTTGCCATTGCACCACTATTTATAGCTGAGTTTGATTCCCAATGTCTGTACTCCCTTTCATGCTCCTTTGTTTTCCAGAACCTGCACTGTCAATCTGCAAAGCACAAATCATCTCAGTGTTTTCCAGCTTTGGTGAATGTGATGGCCAGTGAGATAGTAATAAACTGAGTGCTGAACCCCAAGTCTTGTGTAAATGGAAACCTGTGCTCCTGTTTATTGGGTTTTCTGACGTACTTACTCTATAGGCTCCTTAATTCTGTCTCAAAAACTTGGCATTTGCACCTTAATACTGGTGTTGTCATACTTCAGTTTATGATTATTTTCAAGGTATTGCTTGGAAATAGCTGATTTGCTTAGTCAAGTTTGTCACTGATGATCCTTGCATCTCTCGACTGCTCTGATAGTGTGCCCCATGTAAGACAAGTCAAATTGTCATGGACACACACACACTGCTGTTGGAGACCTCGATAATCTTTAACATTACATAGAAAACTTTACTTCTTAGTTAAAGTGAGTGAAATGCACTGGAATCTTCTGATCTTTCTAAATTCTGGGCTAGCAACAAGGAGATTTTTTGTGATTTTTGACTTCTCTTCCTTGCTCTTAGTTTCAACCTCTTTCTCAAGCTGTTCTTCATTTTGACTGCAATGCATGTTCAATTTGACAATTTCAGTACTCACTCCTTCAGAATACTATTTATAGGTCATGTAAATCTACAGTGGCTCTTCTTGAGTGAAAGTATTGGGCTCTGTAGACTGGAGTCTTTTGCACCATTTGTGTGTGTGTGTGTTGTGTGTGTGTGTGTGTGTGGGGGGGGGGGGGGGGGGGGTGATGCCTTGAGGCATCTCTGTGCATAGGTCTTCTGTATACATTGTGATTCAATAACACATCAAGTTCCGTTTTGAATTTTATATCATGATGAATGAAGTTAATATTGAAACAGTAACCCAGCTGTATGCTTAGAGGTTCACCATTAATTAATTAATATTACCCAAACAGTGAATAAGTTCAGAGTACACTGGAAAAACAAACCCTTTGTTACAGATAACTTGCTGATTGCGGAAGTTTAAATATGACTGTTTATAGTTGAAAACAAGGGATTCCAAAATATTTTGCTGCCTTTGAGAGAAATATCTCTGGTACACATTTCTTATTTTGCATTTCAGGCCAGTGTACAGAGAAACCATCAAATTTTGTTTGATTAGTGTTTTACACTCTTTCATACTGAAATTTCTTTTTACAATATTTCAGAATATGATCACAGGTACAGCACAGATGGATGGAGCAATACTGGTAGTTGCTGCAACTGATGGAGCCATGCCACAGACAAGGGAGCACCTCCTTTTAGCAAAGCAGATTGGTGTAAATCACATAGTGGTCTTTATAAATAAGGTCAGTTCTACACAAATATGCCAGAAACATCATTGAGAGAAGAAAACTTTCCTTTCTGGTGCTTGTATAATTTCTGTCTTAAATAAATAAAATCATAAAAGTGCGGATGTTTTAAAACATTAATTTAATTTTTTGAGAACATTTCTCATGGCAAACAGCATTTTTCTTAGTACTTTAAAATGAACATAAACAGTTTCGACCACAAGAAATTTTTATTTTTGTTGTTACGGGTTTTGGTCAGCTACTGACCATCTTCAGACCTTATACCATGATGAGAGGTGATGACAGAGAATGGCAAAAGCATTAGGAACTCCATGAACGTCAGCAGTAGACACTCGTGGAGTTCATAGTGCCTGCTCCATTCTCCGCCATTGCCTACCATCAGGATACGAGGTCTGAAGATGGTCAGTAACTGATTGAAACAGTAACCGCAAAAATAAAGGTTTCTTGCAGTCAAGACTGTTTTATGTTACTTTTAAACTGCAGTAATAGTCTGCTAGTGAGCTTGCAAGCTCATAATCATATTATTATTGTTATTATTATTATTGTTAGTAGTAGTAGTGTATAATACACTTACACTGTTGTGCTTTCTGTTTATCGAGTGATATTTTTCTACCAAGCAGTGATAGAAGAATCAGTAACATAAGTCTATACCATTTACCAGAATTGTACATTTGTATGGGTAAAATTTGAGTGCTGTGTAGGTATCTGTAGTGTGATGTTGTGGTAGTTTGAAAAAGTATTTTGTTTTGGAATTCTTGTTTATGTATTATTATATGGGGTGTTCAGAAAGTATCTCTGCAGTGCCGTATGATTGTTAGCCATGCGTGCCGTATGATTAGATGAATTGAATTGTGTATTGAACAACAAGGGGGGATACTTTCAACATTTAATGTGAAAATTTGTAAGTAAAAATGAATATTCAATAAATTAATAACTTTTATTTCACTGAGTTTCATTTCAGTATATTCACTGCAGCTTACAGCAGGCATGGCTACCAATCATACGACACGGCAGACAGACTTTTTGAACACCTCGAAGTAACATAGAAAAACATTTTTTGCAACTAGATATACACTGTACATCTTGTGGAATGCTTCATATTTCAGGAAGCAGTAGCCTGGAGAAATTCAAATTAAAAATTTCATGTAAAGATTTGTTCAATTTTCATCAGATTTTTCCCAGCTTGCAACTGAGACTGTTAAAATAACTATTTATAAATGCCTTTATGTATTGATACACGTGTATGGCTTTTTGCAAAAATAAGCTTTTAAAATATTTAAGGTTGATGCTGCAGACAAGGAGATGGTAGAATTAGTTGAAATGGAAATGAGAGAGCTGTTGACGGAAATGGGATATGATGGTGATAACATACCAGTGATAAAGGGTTCTGCACTCTGTGCACTTGAGGGCAGAAATCCTGAAATGGGTAGGTAAATGCTAATTGTTATAGGAAGCTTTTTGTATGAAACTCTCCATGCTTCAGTTTGTTGTTAAATCATAAGGACTGAATATTGAATTGTACTTCAATAGGTGCCGAGCCAATTTTGCAGCTTCTGGATGAAATTGATAAGCACATACCTACACCCATAAGAGAACTGGATAAACCATTCATGCTTCCAGTGGAGAATGTTTACTCTATACCTGGTACAGAATTTGTTTCATTTCATACAGTTTGCCGTAATTATTCAAATTGCTCTTTTTTACTTTTGTCAGTAATTCTCCTTTTCTTTTCAAAGGCCGTGGCACTGTAGTCACAGGACGGTTAGAAAGAGGAACACTCAAGAAAGGTGCTGATGTAGAATTCATAGGCCACAACAAAAGTGTCAAAACTACTGTTACTGGTATGTAACTGAACAAAAACATATTACATCATTAGATTTCTAATGTCAGTAGTGCTGCATTTGTGCTCGTCTGAAGCCTATGCAAGGTGACAGTGAAAATTCATAATTACCTTTTGGGCTGTTGCAATTGAAAATATTTGCAGTATGTAATCACAAGTCCTTGTGTGTGTGTGTGTGTGTGTGTGTGTGTGTGTGTGTGTGTGTGTGTGTGTGTGTAAGCTCTTTAACATTGCAGTATTTCAACTGCACTCATATTTCAGTGATTTATTGGGCACCAAAGACCCAGAGAATTTATGTTGTCATAATCTATATTAAATAATAGTCATGTTGTTTCATTGTCGTACACCTGTGATTGAATGACTCAAGATTAAGCCTTTGCGTGTATGCGAATCACTTTAAGGTAACTTGCCTGTGAAAGCCTGTAAAAGTACTAACAATTTTTACAAAGTTTACACAGCTCTAACAGAAAAATATGAAACCTTAGGAGGATGCAAATTATAGTACAACATGAGTGTTTCTTGCTGAACATTTTGGTACACAGTTGTTCACATTAGTTCACATATCAAATTCACTTTCTGTAAAGAACAGTGAATTCATTTTTCTTTTGATGGTCCCTACTTGAAATTCGTGCACTGAATATATGTCTTAATTAAATGAATAAACTTTTAAGTACACATTAACTACTTGATTGTCTGAAATCATGTCATTTCAGTCACAAGTTTCTATTCTAGAAGTATCCATGTCTGAAGTCTGCTTTCATCCAAAAAGTATCCTAAAACATTCCAAAAAGTTTCAGAACTCTAGCTCAAATAAATTTTTTATGCATAAATTTTTTTATTTAATTCTTAGGAAATTCAATTCAGAGTTACACTCTTGCAACTATGTGAGTTTCACATTCATTGCACACCACAGTGTTTTCATAGACAGATATCTCTTGACTAAAGCTGGCAAAAAGTAACTGTGTATACTTCATAAGTCTTGGAGGTGATGGCAAATCTGTGGTAGCACAAAAGGTTTGAGCTGCTCTTTCATCCTTCTCAGTATACTTCATTCCATACGCTAGTCTAATGTTTGTATTATTAACTCTTCCTTTGCACAAACCAGAATAATACCCAGTTTTAGTTACTCCACAGAAATTGCAAAACATTTGAAGTTTACTGGCCACATATTTCGTGGCTCATGAGCTTGTAAATTTTAATGGCCTCTTTTCCACAGAGTGCACACACAACAACATCCTTTGGTAGCCTATACAAAGCATTTAGTTAAGCAGTCATGGAACTGCATTCTGTTGCATTATCTTGATCAGGTCTCTTAGAAGTGTTTGCTTATCTCTAAATATTTCAGCTTCTGTCTTGAGGCACTCAATGGTGTCACTTGACGTCCATTCAGTTTGTAGATGTATCTACACAATCTCTACTTCCTGGTAAAATTAACTAATTCCCTCTCTTTCCATTACCGAAAATACTTTTTTGAAGCCCTAATAACTTTCAAGGATGCCAGTGTGTAGCAAGAAATTAGAGGATGATAAAATATAGCAACAACTTAAACTACAGAAAAGTTTATAACCAGAAAATGCTGAAGAACCAAAGATATACAAGGGAAGAAATAAGGTTATCACAAGTTGGATCTTCTAACAGGACTGCCAACTCTAAATACAGTAACAACTATACCTAATCTAATAACAAAAATGACAACTTGTAACATGTGGGGATGTGGCAGCACATCAAGAGATCTTTAAATTGTTTTTCAAACTACTTTACAATGCCCAAAACAATTGTTTTAACTACCATTTTGTTAAAAAAAAAAAACTCTAAACATCACGTTAAGGTGAAAGACAAATGAAATTAATTTTTGAAGTGGATTGCCATTTTCTTACTCCCAATCAATTCCTCATTCTCATATGTTTATAAAATTTGATCATTCATATTTTACTTTTAGTCAATACTTGTTTGTTTGCAGGCATTGAAATGTTTCATCAAATACTGGAAGAAGCTCAAGCTGGAGACAATCTTGGTGCATTGGTAAGAGGTGTGAAGAGGGATGAACTTCGCCGTGGGATGATAATGTGTAAACCTGGTACTATGAAGGCTGAGGATCATGTGGAAGCTCAGGTACAGTAACTGATGTCAGAAAAACGCAATGATAATCTCAAGATAATTGCCATCATCAGTGTCATGCTTATCAGTACAGCTAGACCCCATACACACGGATCCATTATCTGCAATGGTTTTTTTTTTTTTTTTAATCTATGCGAATTTAGTTTAAGTCCAGTGCTGCCATTTGTCAACAGTACACAAAAGCTGTAAGCAAGCCCTAATGCGTTAGTGCAAGTTGTGTTTTTCAATATGTAATAGTTAATACTGTTGTGAAGTTTCACTTGACAGGGTCTGTATTTAAAGTATCAGGTGGAAGGAAGGAAGGTGTCCCTCTCAAGGGAAAGAAGCATGTACAAAAGTCTTACTCATTAGAAATAAAGTCAAAAGTTCTGGATTGCTGTGAGAAAGGAGAGCATACTATTGACATTAAGCTTGCTTTTGGACTAAGTGAATCCACACAATGCAGAATGTGTTCAAATAGTGATCAATCTTCAACTAACTTCAGTGCATCTCAAGTGCGCAAATCTCACCCAGAAGTGATAGAAAGACTGGGAAAAATGCTAAGCCATTTGAGCATCACATCCAACAGCACATGCCTCTCCTTGGAACTGCAACTCAAATTACAGCCAAGGGCCTGTGTGTGGATTTAACGCAAGAGGAAGATCCAGCACATGTCATGGCCAGCTCATGTCGATTTGATTGTTTCCAGCAGTGTTTGGCTTTCACAGCATTAAAATAATAGGACAGGCCACTATATTGATGAAGTTGGTGCTAAGGATTTTAAAGAGGCTCAACTGTGAGGCATGGTTTAAACCTTGATGAAATGGGTGTATTTGGGAAGTAATGCCTAGCTGCACATTCATTTCTACTGAAGAAAAACATCACCTGGATTTAAGGCTACCATGGACTGATGCAACCTTGTTTTTGGAGGAACTGTTGAAGGGATTACAAAGTCAAGCCCTTCATGGTCTTCTACTGTCAGAATCCTAAGATTGTGGTGGGCAAGCTGGGATGGAGTAAAATAGTTTGAATGATTTCTGCTATTTTCTGTGGCTGTTTTGTTAATGAACTGAAGAGAGAATTGAGAAAGAAAAAATCTTCTTCAAAATTCTTCTCATTTTTGATAATGTTCTCAGTCCCTCTCTTTCCGTTATTGGTAGAAATCAAAACACTGAAGTCCATTTCTGCCAAAAACACTACATATGTACTGTAACCCATGGATCAGGGATTTATTTTTGCATTAAAGACATACTATCTGAATAAAACCTTCTCCCGTCTTATAGAAGGATGTGATCTTAATGTTGAACTTACTGTTGAGATTTTCTAGCGGTAGTTTAATATTAAGATGGTAACTGATGCCATTGTAAACATATGAACTAATACCACTCCAAAACTTGTGAATGTGAAGGAAACTGTGGCCTGATGCTGTATCAGACCTAGAAGATGAAGTGATCCCACTATTGCAATGAGAGAAATTGCAGACACGGCACAGCAGATTGGATCACTGATGACGACGAAGAGAATGTTTGTGACCTCAGCCTAAATGCTCATTCCGAGAATCAGAGCAACTAAGATAGCCATGTAAGGAAATCCATTATGGAGAATGAATTGTCTACAGCACTATTAGATTCTTTGAATGTAGATGATCCAGAGGCTATTTAGGTTGCAGATGGACTTAACGGAAATGATTTTAATGTATTACTGTGTGTGTGTCATATTTTTAAGTGTGTTAACTTTTCATTAAAATGTATTGCAGAAAGTTGTAATGGTAATTGTGAGTAATTGTGAATCAAACCCCTCAATATACGTATATAATTACTCTAGATTCACGTGAAATCAATACGTGTGGTGATTCTGTGAAACATAGCTGGTGCGTATAACAAGATTTACCTGTACCACCAAATCAAGTGGTGCATTGTTAAGGCTCCATACCTATAATTTGAGGCTCAAAATCTCAAATCTGGATCCCATATTTTATTATTATTTTTTTTTTATTCTTGTAAGTCTGTTGAGCAGCTGTTCAGATGATTTATTTTGTATAGGGCAAAGCTTGTTGCTTTCCACATCATGGCCTGTTAAAGCTTTCTAAGTATTGGGATTATATGTATTGATTCCTCATAACTTCACATACACTTTTCCTACTTGAAAGTCTCTATAAACAGTTAAAATTATTGTATTTCTACCATTTGCCCCACCCCCGCCCCTCGCACGCCTGTGTGTGTGTGTGTGTGTGTGTGTGTGTGTGTGTGTGTGTGTGTGTGTGTGTGTGTGGGAAACATTTCTTACAATTAGTACAACTTTCTAATTTGTTCTTGGTATCCACATGAAAGCTGGAGGAGACATAAAAGAAGTTATTGAATTAAAAGAAGGCAGAGGGTCAACTAAGTTGGAGTTCTGTTTGAAAATACTTCATGTGGCACAGTTTGCAAGGGAAAGAAGAAAATAAGAGAATAACAGCTAACATTGTTTTGTAAATTCCAAAGCTAGTGTTTGCTTATTGCTATAGCAATTAAATACTGCATAGATAAAACATAATAAGCTTTTCTCAAGATGTGTGGTCAAGTTTCCAAAGACTTTGCATTACTGAAAAGGTCCCCAATTATTACCAGAGAGCACCACACTGTAGCAGGGCCTTTGCTGAAGTCACAAAAATTCTGGAAGGAAATGAATTACGTTACTTGTAGAACTTCTGTCTATCTCTTATGACCATTTTCTGAAAGCAAAATCTGTAACCTTCAACAGTTCTAATGTATACAAGGCGTGATTCAGAAGTTTCAAGACTGATTCATTTCTGAGTAGGGAGTGCGTGTGGACCGGTTCCGCCAGGTGGGGGAAGTAGTAGGGGGTCTCAGGGAACGAACTGACGCTGCTGCAGTTGCTTGCGGAACCCTGGAGAGTGCGCATCACTTGCAGCATGAGTGCGTGTTATTGACCTCGGTCGAAAAGTGGGAGAGGCGGAAATGGAGCAACACTTGGAGCAGCGTTATGTGATTGTTTTGCATGCAACTGAACAAAACCGCCACAAAGACTCTCAATATGATAAGAGACCTATAAAGAAGAAGCCATGTCCTGTGTAATGGTTTTCATGTGGCACAAACGTTTCAGAGGTGGCCTCAGGAATGTTGAAAACGATGACCACTCTGGCAGACCATCGTCTAGCCAAACGGATCAAAATGTGGAGAGAGTGCAAGAACTTTCAAACAGTGAGCGTCGTCTTAGTGTGAGTGCTCTGCCGCTTGAGGGATAAAGTTCACTGCATCTGCCCAGCGATCAAGGGTGATTGGATTCTCCACCATGACAACGCATCCGCTCACACGTAGTGCGCCGCTGCCGAAGTTTTGGTTAAGTTCAACGTTACAACACTGATGCCACCACCCTACAACCCCGACTTGGCCCCAGGTGACTTTTTCCTCTTCCCTCGAATCAAGACAGGCCTAAAAGAGAAGTGATTCAACTCCATTGATGTCATCCAGCAGGCTTTGACAAGAGCCCTAGACAGCATAACACCCGAGGCCTTCCAGAAGGGCTACGAATGGTGGAAGACGTGCTGGCAGTGCTGTGTTGATGCCGAAGGATCATATTTTGAAGAATTTTAGTCTGCTGTAATGTCCAATAAATTTAGAGCTCTGAGTTAAGTCTTGAAACTTTTGAATCACACCCTGTATAACTTTCCAAAAGTAAAAAGATCTCATGACAAAAGTTCTTCAAAGGAGCTAGCTTTTATTTGCATCAGCGTTTTATGACAGCTCATTTCTGCAGGAGATTATGAAATGTATGATTGGATTGTAACAACTTTTTATGTTTGATGCTTGGCCAGCTGTTCATCAGTTATCTATCAAATACCTACATTTAGTATGGATATTTGTTTCTTTCTAATATAGTCCAGTTGGTAATCGAATGAACTTTGATGTCCAGGTTTACATTCTGAGCAAAGAGGAAGGAGGAAGACATAAGCCATTTATGTCATATATTCAACTGCAGATGTTCTCAAAGACATGGGACATTGCATCACAAATTGTAATACCCGAAAAGGAAATGGTAATGCCAGGAGAGGACGCAAAGTAAGTAATAAGTGAGAATGTTTGTTCAGTGTTTTCTTCTTCAGTCTTGTGATTGTAATGGTGCACATAGTATATCTCCATTCTAAAATATAATAGATTAACTTCCTGCAAAACTCCCATTTTTGTTTCACTGAAATACTGTTAATGTGGCTATGTCGAGTTGATTTTTCTCTTCGTCTGTTTGGAGTTTTTTTTTTTTTAAATCATATCCTGACAGTGATGAGAAAAGTGTCTTTCTACAGCATTATATAAAGTCATCGTTTTTATCCGTAGAGGTCGGATAGCCTGTGAGAATTTAAGAAATAATGAAAAGTAAGCAATTAACCACAATTGATTTTGTTTATTCTCATGTTATGACAGCACGTAGCAAATTTGTAGTCTAATTTCTCAGCCTGTTACCAGACAGATTCGGTCCCATTCACTCGTGAAGGAACTGCACAGGTTCCATAGATGAGTAATGTTTAGACCATATGTCCGAATTCTGCAGCTACAAGATATACTTTGTCAGTTCCCGATGGTTCTGGAGCATAGATGATCGAAAATAAGGACATGAAAGCAATTGAAGACAGCAAAACTTGGTTTTGATGATCAGCTGGATTGGTTGGATAAGGAATGAAGACAATGAGAAAAAAGCATAATAAAGAATATAATTAAAGAAATGAAATGTTTGTGCACATATTTGTGTGTTGCTGTTGAAAACTGTAAATGAGGGAATGATGGAAGGAAAGAATTGTGAGAATAAATTTAGAAATCAGTACATAAGGCTTGTAGTTGATCATGAAGGGTACAGCAGTTATGCTGAAATGTAGAGAATAAGTAGCAGGTGGGAGGTCTTGAATGCTTTGTTGCATATAGTTGTCTTCTAAAGAGAACACTGTTTCGCTGTCTAATTAAAGCTAATTTATTGTTGCTTTGTAATGTAAATATCGTTTACATGCAAATTTGCATATTAGCAGAATTTTGTTTCAGTTATATTGGGAAAGGTGGAACAGATTTTTATTTCAGACGTGATGTAGTAATGCAAGTAGTATGGAGGTAGACTTAGAGGAATTGAAGGGATGGTAATTGACTCTTTTAAAATTCTTTACTATTGAACAGTTTTGGCAAGATGTTCAGTGACATGGAACAGTCATTGAACGGAGGTAGTAGGTTAACACAATCTCAAACAATTGTTGACCCAACACCATTGTATTATGTCTCAGTAATAGTAACTCAGCTGTTTAAGCTGATTCTTGTAAGCTGTGTTGGTTGAGCACCTAATTACATCTTAATGAGGACTGAGGGATACAACTAGATAGAACCCAATATACAGTGGGTTGAGAGGTTGCAGTGACTGCTATGGAGGGATGAGAGACTTTTCTTCTAGTGGTCGGGTATCCCATCTGGGCATTGGGGATTTAAAGGTTGTCAAGGGCTACAGGAGGCCAGTAAAAGGAGAAGGTGATGGCAGCAAGGCAGATGGTGTGCATGTAATTGCTTTATTAATCCAGTAAGTTAGAGCAGTTACAAGTGCTTGCCCTTGTCCCATGGCTGCAGGGCAGCGTAGATCATGACATCCACGTTCCATAGCTTTGATCTGTGATCAGGCATCAATCACACAGCACAAGGGAAGCGATGCTGCATGGCAGTGTGTTGTCTGGGGGCAGTATGATGACCCGGTGATATTGGTGCATCAGGAGCGGAGTTGGCTGCTGGTAACTAAGGGCATCCTCCCTGAGAACTGGTGGTGGCTAGCGAAGCCCATAGTGCCATGTGGTGTAGAGACAGAGTGGCGCAGCGTCCGAACTCAGGATCTCAACATACAAATTGTTGGCAGATAACAGCTGCCCAGAGGGTGCTGGAGCAGAAT
The DNA here is from genome assembly GCF_023897955.1 of Schistocerca gregaria. Taxonomy (NCBI): domain Eukaryota; kingdom Metazoa; phylum Arthropoda; class Insecta; order Orthoptera; family Acrididae; genus Schistocerca; species Schistocerca gregaria. Next base: position 1,043,996,523 of record NC_064920.1, on the reverse strand, counting down.
GCAACACTAGTTGGTACATTGCTGTGTCAATGTCTTGTTATGAGAGACTCGTCACACATTGACATAATGTGTGGCGCATTCTATGTGTTGATTGCGTCATCAGTTGTGCACCTTTGGGACTGTAATTGGAACACCAAGTTCCAAATTTTGTTGATGTTGCAGTGTGCCACAACACATCTTTCCTCTTCAGAGAAATCGGTCCCCAAATTTAGTTTGGCTTCACTGGCTCATTCTGAAAACCATGCACAATTCCTATGAGGTGACACTAGGATAGTTAATATATGCCATTACACATTATGTCCATTGCTTACTTTTGACCACACCATTTATGCTTCGGTTTACTTTTCAAAGTCTGGTCACTGCTTTTGCAATGTTTCCTTCGCTGTCCCACTGCATCTCTAGGCAAAGCTAGTACATAAAGCAGTTACAATCCTTGACAATCACATGTCCATTTGGCAAAGCGGTAAACAATATCATAAGGGCAGCAGTGGTGAGCTCTGGTAGGCATCATACATTATTGTGAAACTACATACCCACTCTTTGCCGTGTGCTACCGTTTTTGACTCTTATACTTCCTGCAAAAAGTATCACTTAAGGTAACCTAGTTATCACACTTCGCAAAATGATTGACTTGTTGCAAAATGTAACATCAGTACTTCCCTACCAGACAAAATTAAGCATGCCAAGTTTACACTATGCACATTGCAGTATAATGCATTCCCCGTAACTGGACGTCACACCAAGCATTTCGTTTAACGTACTTTAACTGTAGGAAAAGTGCCCTATATGCTCCTAGGCAGGCTTCTTGCGTTAATGCAAACACAATCTACAGTTTGAATCTCATCATTCTTAAATGCATCCATAGACCTACCCGTAACATATACACACAAATTCAGAAGAGCAGCTTAATCTAAACTAGTTACAAAAATTAAGCAAGCCATAACAAAGTAACTATAGTTATGTTATATTGCCCAAAAGAACAGAGAACTATCAATTAAACCTTAAAATGTACCTCACATCTCGAAAGACTAATCCAATGCATCGCGTTGCAGGAGCTCTTTGATATCATAGACTTACAGATCTACAGCCATTCACCCAGCTACTGCCTGCCTCTCTTAGCACACCTGTCATACTCCATAAAATTCCCTAGTACATGGTATGTTCTCCTTATACTGTTTCTGACAGTTATACTAGGCAGATTTTCTGTTATCACGAGCACTGTTTCTCGACAGACCTGGAGCGGTTCAAATGATGAAGTCCGGCAGTGACTTACATCAGATCCGCATGATGCCTTCAGTGTCTTAGCTGGCTTTCTAGTCAGTGTCACATGATACAAAGACAAAAAACCCAAACCATAAGGTAATGTTGTAATACTGATGTACATTGCACTTTCAGTGCTGTCCTACAGTTTGCAACAGCCTTACAAGAAAGTAGTATAAGTTGCAGGAGTGCAGAGCAGAAACAGAAAGGAAAAATGAAACTTTTGACACAACTCAGGCACTCTGTGGACATCAAACCACTTTCCTGCTAAAGACCATAGGAGAGCTCTTAAACTAAGAACTTACATGACAACATTAAGTTAGGTCTACAGCTGCTGGAATGGTTCAGCAGCACACTGGGCACTGATCAGTTGCCAGCTTGACTCTGCCTGGTGGGTGCAATGATGCACATAAACAGTGCCCCATTGACTATTTGTTTGACTATCTGTGGCTGAAGTAATGCAGCACTTGTTGGTGCGTTGCTGCATCAGTGGTTTGTTATGGGAGACTTGCCACACATTGACATGATGTCTGGCTTAATCCACGTGTTGACTGGGTCACAGTTGCCTGCCTTCAAGATCTTAATTGGAACACTTCGTACCAAATTTCCTTGTCATCATAGTGTGCTGCAACAGAATGATGGCCAACTTTATGGAGAACAAATATGAATATGCTTCTCACTTGTTCATGTTACTTACAAACCGTGTATCAGTGTGATAGCTATATCGCAGGTGACAGAAATATTGAGTTACTGTTGAATGACATTATTTATTGGAGGCTTGGCTCATGATCAGCATGTGAACTGGTTGTGTTGATCTGAATCTTTGAGATTTAGGACCCCCTCAGACCAGCACAAAGACAGCTGTGAGTGTAGCTCTGTCAAAGTTTTAACAGTCTATTTCCATACTCTTTCTGGCTCTAGCAAGGTAGTGTACCATAGATAGGGTTGCCAGAGGCCCTGCAAATTTCTGGGTAATTAGTATTCCAAGCAGGCAAAAAATACTGGAGTAATGGACTGAGAGAATTGGAGAAATGACTTATGGCCATGGGGCCTGCCAAACTATTATTTGGCTAAATAGAAATTGAGACCTATGAAAATCCGGCAACTTCTGTTTTAAGGGAAATAAATTGTAGTACTGTAAATACCGAAAATAGGTTAGTGTAGTTGAAAGAGAAGTTAAAATAAGGTTGAACAGAGTGGAGTTATCAGAAGTGCAGTAAAACATTCGTACCAGGTGTAATTAAAATTGTGATGTGTTCTACAGCAGAGGAATAAGGTAATTGATGTTAATCACACTAAAACATAATGATCAATTTTTATGCAGGAGCTTGGCAAAAAGTAATGAAAGCTGTTTCAGTGGAAAACTTGAGATATAATACCAGAAATGTCACATCACGTCAGAAGAATCTTATGAGAAAAAAAAAATGTTTGGCCTTAACACATTTCTCCTCAGAAAAACAAATAGGTGGATGAGGCAAGGAACAAATGGAAATGAAAATTAAGTTGAAATTAAGTTTTATCGGTCAGTAAAAGACAGTTAAGGTACCTAATCCATTTTTTAATTTAAAATGATCATAAACTTATATAAGATACAAAGCTAGCAAGAAATAAACTTACTAGACAGGAACAGATTGAGACTTTCTGTAAGAATAGGAGGGAATAAAAGGTTAAATTCACGAGTTCAGTATCTTAGGGAACACAGTTTATACAAATGTAGATAAAAGGAGCAGTTATAAATAAAAAGGTGCTTAAGGAAACAGAAAAATCTGGAAGGAAGCAACAGACTAGAAAATCTCAAATTGAACAACTTAGATATTAAAGAGGAAAACTTCAAGCAAATAATAATGGAAATATGATAAAGTATACTGAATTTGTAAATATCTTAAAAATATGTGAAGATTCATTAAAATTTGGGAGGAACAATAATTGAAAGCATGGCTTAGCCACAGCCTGGGGGATGTTTCCAGAATGAGATTTTCACTCTGCAGCGGAGTGTGCGCTGATATGAAACTTCCTGGCAGATTAAAACTGTGTGCCCGACCGAGACTTGAACTCGGGACCTTTGCCTTTCGCGGGCAAGTGCTCTACCAACTGAGCTACCGAAGCACGACTCACATCCGGTACTCACAGCTTTACTTCTGCCAGTATCCGTCTCCTACCTTCCAAACTTTACAGAAGCTCTTCATATCAGTGCACACTCCGCTGCAGAGTGAAAATCTCATTCTGGAAACATCCCCCAGGCTGTGGCTAAGCCATGTCTCCGCAGTATCCTTTCTTTCAGGAGTGCTAGTTCTGCAGGTTCGCAGAAGAGCTTCTGTAAAGTTTGGAAGGTAGGAGACGGATACTGGCAGAAGTAAAGCTGTGAGTACCGGACGTGAGTCGTGCTTCGGTAGCTCAGTTGGTAGAGCACTTGCCCGCGAAAGGCAAAGGTCCCGAGTTCGAGTCTCGGTCGGGCACACAGTTTTAATCTGCCAGGAAGTTTCATATCAGCGCACACTCCGCTGCAGAGTGAAAATCTCATTCTGGAAACATCCCCCAGGCTGTGGCTAAGCCATGTCTCCGCAGTATCCTTTCTTTCAGGAGTGCTAGTTCTGCAATAATTGAAAGCAATAAGATTATGAACAGTTATGTTGGCTGGACATCACTGTTAACCATGTAAGAAGGCAGATGTCACGGCAACTAAGACTACTGTCAACATTGTACAAGCATGCAGTGCTTCATTTAAAGTTTGTATAGTTGAAGATATGAATCAGAAACACAGATAGTGAATAATCAGAATAACACAATTCCAGAAATTTCATAAAAATCTATTTGCTGTTCAGTAGTGAATACACCTGAAGGTGATAGTGTTTTAACAGGAAAGATTAAAGCTGAAGACAAAGTAATATAAAAGGAAGAAAATTTCCAAAAACTCAAACAATGCTGTAATTATTCTAGTTCACAATACAAAAGAGACAAACAATTTTAATGTAAGAGATATTGTAACATTTTATCACCATCTGCATACAAAAATGGGATTACCAGGTTGTAACAGGCAAAAGGGGCAAGCGAGCTTTAGAACAGTTATAGTGTCATGGAGTATTTGCAAATAATTACCATAATTATGAGTATACATCACCATTTTGTCTGAGATTCATATATTTTCAAAAAGGCTTGCAACTCAATTCAGACCGTGCTAACAGGCCTTGAGAAACAAGACACTGAGCACAGAGCAGTATATTAAAGACTTTCTTAATAAAGTGAGAGAATAAAAACTAAAAATGGATTCAGACAAGCACATTCCATATCACCAAAATCCTTCTAAGCAGTCCTTGTGGATTTCAAATCCATAAACTGGGAAAATTAAGAAGGAAAATGTGTTAATGGAACATATCTGAATCGTCTTCACCATGCAGATGATGCTGTATTGTTTATTTTTAGATCAGGTAAATTTCACGAATGGATAGAAAAAATATTTAAAAAAGTATGAAAATAGGCCTGAAAAAATGTTAGATTAAAATGTACAGTAAGCACATTGAAAAGAAAATACAGTAGTACAGATTAACACTGTGTGATTACCAGGGGACACAGCAAAACCAATATACACTCACGGACATTGAAAATAACACACCCAGATGGAAGAAAGGTACAAACGCTAAACTTTGCAAATAAGTACTGTGAGATTCAATTTGCAATTTATCCATGTTTGGTGCCAGTGTGCATGCCCACAGAATCTGCAGTGATACTGCAATCGAGCAGGGCCCCTATTTAAATGGCGCATAGTGGACAAGTCATACATGTGACAATCGCACTCAACTTGGAGGATGTTAGTGGTGCACAATGCCAGGTAAATATGGTAGATTACATTTCTCACAGATAAGCCAATTTGAGAAGGGTCTAATCATTGGTATGCTGCTTGACAAATTATGTGGCTCATCAGGTCGATCATTTGGAGCATTTCTTCAGACAAGTTGGTGATTGAAGGATTTTGCAGCAAGTGATTAGGAATCCTACTGACTTGCTCCACAATACAGGCAGCTGTACGGGTGCCAGTTGTTATACAAACCATTTCCAGACACTTGCAGATGCAAATTGGCAATGCAGATGCCCTTGTCGTATACTGCTGTTAACACTGAGACATCAACAACTGCTGTCTAGTAGTACCACAGCAGAATGACTTGGGCAGCCACAGATTGGTAATATATGGTGTTAAGTGATGAATCCGGATTTATTTTGGGATGGATAATGACTGCATATGGATGTGAAGGCAACCTAGTGAACAGTACAGTTCCACCCATGCTGTCGCACATCACATGATCTACACAGCCTGAGTAATGGTCTGGAGGGCCACAGCCCACAGTAGCCGGTCCTGTCTAATTGGGTCATGTGGAACCTCAACAGGCCAGCATTATGTTGAGGATATTCTTCAACCCCAATGTGGGACCTTCCCACACAGTCTATCAGCGGCACTTTTCCTGCTAGACTATGCTCGTCCTCATATAGTTAGTTGCTGAAGACTTCCTATGCCATGTTCCAACTCTTCCATGCTCCCTGGACATGCCCCCTGTAGAGCATGTGCGAGACCAGCTGAAATGCGAGATGAAGTGTGTTGCGGCATGTATTGCAACAAAAGATGGTGCAGCCAGTTATTCATGTTGTGCTGTATCTGTCTACTTGTATGTACTGTACGTTTACATGTCTTGATTTTGGGATAAAGTCAATGTTTCATCTGTATCATTATATGTAATAAATTTAATTATAATTTGATGATCCCTTCTCTGTGTGCTGTTTTTGATGTTAAGAGTATAAAGGAACAAACTGCATTGGAAGACCTAATTATGACTGTAATGAAAATTAAATGGAAGCAAGCATGACATAGCCGTATAAATGTATGCTGGGTGGTGCAAACAAGTAATCTGCTGTGTTACCAGAGGTAAGAAAAAACTCTAGACATTGTAATGGGTGGTGGGCAGAACACACTAAATATTAAGTGTGCAGGAGCAACATGGATACATATTGTTAAAGACCATAATGCATGGTAAAGTCTAGAAGAGGTCTTCATCCAGCAGTGGATACCGAGTGAATTACAGTTAACTTTGTCAGTCAGAATTGTAAACAACCTTAAATTTTCCAGTAAATGGTAATTATAGTGCAGCGTATAGAGCCTCACAGAATACACAGACCATCATTACTACCCCATGTGACAACCCTCTCTTTGACCTGTCCCCACTCTTGCAACTAGTTCCTGTTTTGAAACTGGTAGTGATTTGTTAGACATGTTTGCCTTGGTTCTCCAACATCAAAGGAAGCTGCTTATGGTAACTGGTAAAGTACCTGCCTGTTACTTAATTTGAAAGTCCAGTTGATTCTGTTTATAGTAACATCGCTTTTAACCGTTGAGTTAACATAACAGTGAAACCCATAAGCCCCGTCTAAATCCTTTGTAAATACTATATTTAGAAGAATCATTTAGTACACCAACAACTTATTGCAACTTTTTGTATAAAATCTTTTTTACTACATAGTCAGCAACGTATATTGGCTATAATATCCACTGTTCATTTTTGTTCGTTACATATTTGGGGATTACTAACAACAATATAAAACTTACTTTCAAACTCGTTTTCTGTAGATTCTTGGTTTGAAATTGATGTGTGTTATAAATAGTCACTCCAAGTACCACCTTAAAGATGTCGCTAAAAAGAGGAAAGTATATAATATTGAAGAAGTCACATACTGTAATATGACAATTAGAAAATGGGGAAATATATGTCAGTATCGTAAAGGAAATGGGTGGTTCACTTTCAACAATTTCTACGATTTGGAAGGACAGAGAGGAAATCCAATCTTTTTTTAACACAGTGCTTTAAAAATAAAGTAAGCGATATCACCTGAGCACAAAGATACTGATGAAACTTTACTTAATGGTTTAAGAAGCAAAGATCAAATAACACACCATCAGTGGACCTATTCAAGTAAAATCCACTGAATTTGAGTGTCTGTGGGAAATTCGAAATTCAGTTGTTCTTTATCTTGCAATACATTTCCGAGCTCGTCGTGATAATATTGCTGGGAAAATTTATAGCAAAGCTGCCAGTGTACGGGATGGCATAACAGATTAGTGGCTATCTAAGAAGTGGGCTGCTTTGTGAGAAGATTATTAGACAAATGATACATTAATTGCTGATGAAACTGGCTTGTTTTGCTACATGGCACGAGATAAGATATTGAAATTTAAAGGTGGACAAGTCTAAATGTCTAAAGGCAGAGAATCAGTTATGGTTGCCCCATAACACGATAATCATGTAAAGAAAAGCTTTGGTGATTAGAAAAGCAAGAAAACCTCAGTGTTTAAAAACATTCACACCCTAGTTGTAGTTGATGGAAACAATGTAAAACCTGGAATGACATCTAAAATTTTTGAAAAGTGTAACTGGGACTCTCAGCTGAAATCAAAGAAATTAAAAATTACCTTGTGGTTGATGACTGCATGGGAGCATACCTTGAACCTTTGTCTGCATGCGTGAATTTTTTCCCATATGTCATTAGGGTCAGTTGCTGGCAAGCAGCAGTTGAGTTAGGTAGTATGTAGTGCTCATGTTGGTCTTCGATTGCAAGGGAAATAACGAAACAACTAGAGCAGTGCTACTGCATCCCTTTTTGCCAGAAACTGGGCAACAACCAGTTGGAAACCATTCGGAAGATGGAAGATTGAAACATCTTTCAGTGGTGATGTTATGGGCAAGGTATGGTGCAAGCGGTTTAAAGATAGCTGTATATAGATGGAGTGGAGAACAAGCCACGTTCTAGTCGGCCATCAACATGAGGAAATGACCATGTCATTGCCAAAGTGAATCCTGTGGCAGTGCAGGACCATCATGATTATCAGAGAGCTGAGCATCAACACTTTTTCAACACATTCCATTGTGACTGGAGATTTGGCTGTGTAAAGTGTATTGGCAAAATTCCTGCCAAAGCTGCTTACGGCAGAGCAAAAGTACTTTCACGTTGAAATGTCACAGGACATGCTGAACTCCACAAACAGTGACCTCAATTTTGTGAACACCATAATGGGTATGACCTAGAAGCCAAATCCCAGTTGTCACAGTGGAAGCATTCTTCGTCACCAGGAACAAAGAAGGCCTGCTAAGTGCGTAGCAACATCAGTGTGATACTGACTGCTTTCTTTGACTCTTGCAGTGTGGTACACCACAGGGTAAAAAAAATCACCAGAGATTACTACAGGGATATCCTTCGTCACCTATGTGAAGCTGTGTGGTGCAAGTGACTGGACTTGCAGTCAACAGGAAATTGGTGTTCCAGCACATTCCTCCCACTTGATACAGATATTTTTTTTTTTTTTTTTTTTTTTTTTTTTTTTTTTTTTTTTTTTTTTTTTTTTTTTTTTTGTGTAAACAACAGATCCCTCTGCTTCAACAGGCTCCTTACTCATGATACATGCAACTTCTGGCTGTTCCTCAGACTCAAGAGGCCATTGAAAGAAATGCGATATTGGACAATAGAGGACAATATGGCAGCAGCGAGAGCCAAGGTAATGTTCATTCCAAAAGAAGCTTTTTGAGCACTGCTGGGTAAAATGTGTTGAGTCCCAAGGGAACAACTTTGAGGGTAGCTAGTTGTCCAATTCTCCAGGTAAACCAACTTTTTTTCTACAGCCAAAGGCCAGATACTTTCCTAACAGACCCCATAAAACCTATGGACCAAAGAAAACTCCAACAAATCAGTACAGGAAACATCAAGTAATGACCATGTTACAAAAAGTCAGAGATGGTAAAGAAGCAGTTTTCAACACCTTCGTGCAATTTTATTGATATTGGAAACACGGGAAAATACCACCCAAAAGACAAGTTCCAATTGTTTTAAATAAATAGGATTCTGAGATCTTTTTTCTCTGTAACACAGTGAGGGTGACACAATCAGCAACAGCTGATGGTGCAGATGGGTACGAAATTGCCACAGCAGAATTAGTGAAAGAACTTTGTCCATATTTGTCAGCTAGTGAAATAGAGGACTTCACCTAGATAGACAATAATTTTACCATGTATGCCTCATAGAATGAAGAAGAAATTTGAGCCGACATCAAATTAAATGAATGATTGACGGACATGAAAATGCTCAACAGTAGTGTGTTGGCCATCACTTAACGAAAAGCTCTCAGTGCAGGAAAACTTTAGAAAAAGTTCTTATTTTCAAAGATTATTTTATTAAAGTGACAATAATGAGATGTTAAAATGAATGCATCATCAAATGCTAAATGCATACACACACATTAAATTGATAACTATCTGAGGATGTGTTACTGTATTGCAATTTAAAGTTTAAGCCACTGGTTACAAAACTAAACAACACTATCTTTGCTGTCAAACAGTGGGAAAATGTAGAATGGAATGTAACAATACGAGAGGAGGAGAGTTGCTACTCACCATATAGCGGAGGTGCTGAGTTGCGATAGGCACAATAAAAAGATTCACACAATCGTAGCTTTCGGCTATTAAAGCCTTTGTCAGCAGTGTACACACACACACACACACACACACACACACACACACACACACACACACACACACACACACGTGTTTTATTGTGCCTATTGCGACTCAGCACCTCCGTATTATTCGTAATATCTTTGCTGTGATTGTAGAAAACTAGAAAATTAAAGTCCAGTACATATGACATGATTTTTCCAGAGTACAGATGTAGAATAATAGTGTACTTGTTATTGTATTGTGGTTGTGTTAGATATTTCCATTGTGTTAGGTACAGTATATCACATTTGTACAACATTATAAAGTGAAACATGGGAGAAAGCATAGACCTTCATGTAATTTATGTATAAAATATTGGCTTCTCATTTTTAGTAGTGTTAATTGATTTTTGTAAAACAGTAAATGGTACAAAGTTGTCATGAATGAGTACTGTGCTATACAGTACTTACAGTAAGTTTTGAAAGATGCTCAACATTTTATCTCATCCATTATCCAAAACAGTATTCGACAGTGTTGAACAATTTACATGGTTGCTACTGCTTTCTTCATTTATTGAAGGTTTTTACATCTTTCTCTTAAGTCTCTCTCCACATATACTGTAAGTGTACTGTATTTCTGCTACTATCTGAACTCAAGGACAGTTTATATTTGGAGATGATGAAATTCCTTTTAAAAAAAATAGGGGGGGGGGGGGGGAGAAATGATTCGTGTGACTGTTGACTGTATCAACTGTAAACAGTTCATCCCTTTGATGTTATTAGCATCGGTTTTGACTGTATAACTATTTTTACCGTTAGTTATAATATTAATGTTTTGAGTCTCCCACCCTGCTGAAGATCTTTGACACCATTTTGGTAGCTTGTGTCATTTACACTACATGTTTGTTTCACGAGGCAACTTCTCACGTACCCTCAGGAGCATGAAAAAGTGTGTGTGTGTGTGTGTGTGTGTGTGTGAGTGTGAGTGGTGTGTGTGTGTGTGTGTGTGTGTGTGACAGATTCAACTGACTATATTGCATTACATGTATTATTGATTTCTTCTTCAGGTTGGAGCTGAAAATGTTCAGGCCAATGGCGTTAGAACAAGGACAGCGGTTCACACTCAGAGATGGAACTGCAACACTGGGAACGGGTGTTATCACAAAAGTACTGAGTCGGCTTTCAGAAAAAGAAAGGATGGCATTAACAGGAGGAAAGAAGGCACGTGATAAGCTTGCAGAAGAAAGCAAATAAATAACACAGACATTAATAAAATTAATGTAGATTCAAAATAGACTGATTCTACTGAAACATACAGTCTCAAGTGGCCATTGTACATATGAATTACTACGTAATTCTCCAGTCACTGTAAAATGTTCCAGAAAGAATTGCAAAAGACAGTGAATGTTCTGAAGAGTGCATATATTGTGAAATGTTTTGTGTTTTACCTGTTGCTTCTTTTGTGAATTGTTCACGAATCATAGTTGTGTACTGACAGTTTTTTACATGTAATGTTTGTTTAAAAGTGCATTAGCATCTCTGATTCTGAGCTACACATTAAGATTATATGAGCCTGGGAAATTCGAAGTCTTGTGAGGAATGGTTTAGCTACCATTTCTTTCATGTATTGTGTTAACTTATCACATCAGGAAAAACTTCAGAATTTTGTGTTTTCCATTAAAACAGTTGATGTATTAGCTACACATTGATGACAAACTTTCATCTCTGAATAACTTGCATTATTGTGAAAATATGTTTCTTTGATCAAGTAATGTGAACTCATATTATTCTTGTAATGGAATTTATTACTTTCTGTGGTAGTTATTGCACTTACATTTAAGTTGTGTCACAGTAAATGGACCTTGTTTCAGCTTTTCCAAGTCTATAAATGTTAAAACTGGCATGTGTACTGTTTGACAGAGTATATAAAAATTTCCACTTTATTATCAATAAGCTGTTTTCTGAGCTATCTATCTCTGCCCTTTCCTATTTTGTCTGGGACTTCGATTATATTTAGTAATAGAATTATATTTGTCCTTGTGTGCTACCATGTGGCTTTTGAGACCTGAATGTTACATTCTGCTTGTCAACAAAAAAAAAAGTCTTCTGCAGACTGAAAGTTGTTGAGGTTTTTTATGCCATTCTCTCTCTCTCTCTCTCTCTCTCTCTCTCTCTCTCTCTCTCTCTCTCTCTCTCTCTCTCTCTCTCTCTCTCTCTCGCACACGCACAAGCACAACACATAAGACCACTACCTTAAAATTACGAACAACTTCAGTTGGAAGGACTACATAGATAATATTGTCGGGAAGGCGAGCCAAAGGTTGCGTTTCATTGGCAGGACACTTAGAAGATGCAACAAGTCCACTAAAGAGACAGCTTACACTACACTCGTCGTCCTCTGTTAGAATATTGCTGCGCGATGTGGGATCCTTACCAGGTGGGATTGACGGAAGACATCGAAAGGGTGCAAAAAAGGGAAGCTCGTTTTGTATTATCACGTTATAGGGGAGAGAATGTGGCAGATACGATACACGAGTTGGGATGGAAGTCATTACAGCATAGACGTTTTTCATTGCGGCGAGACCCTTTTACGAAATTTCAGTCACCAACTTTCTCTTCCGAATGCGAAAATATGTTGAGCCCAACCTACAAAGGTAGGAATGATCATCAAAATAAAATAAGAGAAATCAGAGCTCGAACAGAAAGGTTTAGGTGTTCGTTTTTCCCGCTCTCTGTTCGGGAGTGGAATAGTAGAGAGATAGTATGATTGTGGTTCGATGAAACCTCGGCCAAGCAGAGTAGTCATGTAGATGTAGATGTACCTCCAGCAGCTCCAACGACTCATGTTACACAACACTGTTCGTTTATGAAATTAAAATAGAAATGATCAAAGCCATCAGAAAAACGTGTTTGTGGCATGGTACATCTGTATTTTTGGACATAGGCATTGGCATGGCCAAAGTGCACAAGCTTTGAACTAATTCCCATCTGAACAGTTCCCCAGATTTAGCCTCGTTGACATTTATGCTCTAAGAAATCGACTAGTGGCTTGGAGGGAAGGATTTCTCATGTTAAGAAATCGTCATTACTGTAAATAAGTGTGTGCACAGATTGAGCTCGATTGCTTTTCTAAACGATTGAAGAAATTGAAATAGTGGACCAGATGCATTGAACTAAATGGATATTATTTTGAGAAATAGCCATGGTGGCTTTTCTATTAGATTTACCAGTCTGCAATCGTACTATTGAAAGGAAATGACTATTTGCGTTGTAATGTGTTTGGTTATTTCTCAAAATAAAGAAGTCGACATAAAGAAATCATTATAAGAATAAACCTGGTGTAAACATTGCGCTATGTATTCATCTGCTTTTGCTGGAACCTCATTGGATTTCAATTTCACTTGGGACTGCAGCCAAGCTGTGTCGAGTAGTCGAGTATGATAATAAGGGTACGTTTTGTGCTGTGCATTATGTGCACATCGACTTAGCGATAATACGGGACAACAGATTCACTGGTGCATTTAACTTGGACAGCACTGGCCAGTGAGCTGGTACAGCTAGCATGCAGTGACGTGGCCCACTGCAGTTCACACAGAGAGAGACAAGCAGAGGAGCAATACAGCTTGAATCAAATAATACACTGCAAATCTCCCAAAATACGTTCCTTTGACAACTAGACGAAAACCACAACACGTTATCATTTTTAGCTAACATACTATTGTAATTAAAAACAAGAATGATGAAAATTCCTGACTTAACCACAGGGTAATTTGTCTGCATAAGCTGTGAGTAACGTAAGAAAGTATTGAAGGGTTTCACTGTACAGTTAAATATTGAAGCCACTGAAGGTATTACTTAGTCAGTTGTGTGGTAATCTCTTAGCTGCTTCCTTATTTGAATCGGAGAAATACATTTCAGTTCTGGAAGTGTCACCTGCTACTTTGATAATGAGCCTACCAACAACAGAATCCACAAAGCCAACCACGCGCAGCATTTTCTCTTCTTTTATGATGAGCCGTTCTGTATCTCACCAGCATTCAGCAGTGATGTGTGAAAAAACTGCATGCTTTAGTTCCAGTATGTCTGGCAGCTTAACAGTCTTGGTACTTCTCAGGCCGAATCCCACAGTTTGGCTCCAGATCAGTTCTGTTGGGTTCATATTGTAATAGTACAGTTGCAAATGTAAAAATGCAGCATTTGTATGGTGTAGTCGATGCTGTGAAAATGATTGTTCATGTTTCTACGGTACTTGCCTACCACTGGGGTATGAAACTGTGGATACAGTACAAATAGAGGATTTGGTTTTCATTTTTGCTTTAAAAATTAAATTATATTTTCTTAATTTAAACAACTTTGATGAGCAGTCTTTAATAAAACATTGATAATTAAGAATTTGTCATGAAATGGAAACGGGAATTTTGCGTCCAGTATGTAATTAGAAACAAGATGATGTGCATTATTCATAAAAAAAGATGAGTTTAATAATTACGAGATGTAGGTATTTCAAATTGAATGAGAAAAAATAATAATGTAAGAGATTTGAACCAACACATGAATTACCACATTTGGCTGACATTCCATTATGCTACCGACTGCGCTCCTTGTTCAATGTACGTTTGTTAATCACCTGCATTACTTACAATCGTGTGATAGCATCAAAGCCGATTATCTCTGTAAATTTATGAAAAATATTAAGAACGGCCTATTTCTCAGCACTTTTTAACCGTGTTCCACATGTGTTTCACTACAGAACAGAAAGCAGCCTCAACCATTTTCATACTGTGCATTAACAGTGCGACAATCTGAGCACAACGCTGCAGAGGCTGTGACTGTTCACAATTTTTGAAATAAAAACTATGTAGCTAAAGTGCGACTAAGAAAAATGCTGATGGCTGGTAATACATTTGAGTATCTTAAAGTTTCATTGAACATAACGTAGTAATAAGATATCTTATGTATAAGTAGGACCTACTTCCAAGAGCGTAACGACACCAGTGTATGTGCGCTATGGCTTCAGACCAATCATCATGGTTGTTTGTTTTCATCAGGTTTATTCTTATGACGAACGGATTATATTGTGGTTAGACCAGGTTATGAAGCTGAAAATGTTTACACAAGATTACCTATTACTAACTGCTGCATCAGAGTCCTCCTGAAACTGCAATGGAGACATATTTCAATGCCCCTGGAACTGGCGATGTGCAATGCACCCGCAACAGCAGCCAACCCACCGTGTGTGCTGAATATCCAGTAACATGCAAACTTTCCAAAATAAAAAGGTTTTACTGTCGGTTCTTTGACAGGGCTTATTCAGATAAAAACTGTCCAGCTGAATCTACTCGTGGCTCACTTACACATCTCAGTTTTAAAGTTATTGATGCAGACATGGGGATACCTTTACACTTTGGTTCTTACCTCTTTATTGTGCATATTTTGTAGTTAATTTGTGAGTTGTGCCCCAACAAATGGTATTTTCATATGTACAAAACAGTGGTGATGAGAGAATCTACAGATATAAGTGAACTATGAAGTCTCACCAAGTTCATGACAATGAAAGACGACAGGTATCTCCAGTTTCAAACCTTATTCCCACTTCTTTGAGAGGCAACAGAAGAATGATATTACCTATCATCTGCAGCAGCATCTCTCTGCTTGCTGGAAAAGATACCTTGGTTTTCACTAGATATTATAGATCTGCATAAAAAGTTATTCCTCTTTGGGACTTCAGTGAATAATATGTCCGAGATATTTGCGTGCTTCCATTTTTGCATTATGAGCAGGAACGTAAGATTGTATCCAGTCACCTATAATATAATCATTGTAAGAAATTAACTGCCAAAGTTTGTCATGAATGAACAACAGATTTAGGCAGATTAAATAGAAAGTGTAATTTAAGCTTTGTAAAACACAATTGCAATCAGACCTATGCAGATGTTCGTATTTGCTTTGTTCAAACAGAGAAGTGCACTCATAACACAGTTCTGGAATTTCTTGGGGTTTTGAAAATTGTCCAAGTGACAGAATGATACTGTCACATTGGAAGACAACTCAGTGTTTTGGTCATACTCACCGCACCCTCCACAATACTTAACATCTGCCAACTCATCTTGCACATTCAACCCGGCCATTGCAGTGTAGGTTGTGCAGTGTGTTGGAAACTCCTTGTGTAGTAACCAACACCTGTCAAACTTTTTTTTTAGTGTCACAAATCAAAATTTTTATGGAAGAAGCAATTACTACTCAATGCACTAACCATTTCAAGAAGCAACTAAGATTGATGTGTATCTGCAGCCATCCTCTGTAAATCACTTTCAAATGCCAGGACAAGCGTGCTTCCTATTATATCACATCTTAGAGTTTCTAGCAGTGGTACGAGAATTTAACTGGTGTAGTAGTACTGAATCTTCCTTTGTCAAGGAATGTACGGAATAAAATATTTCTGCTTTTGCTTTGATTCCAGTAGCACCAATGAGTGTATTTTTATGCCGTTAACATTTGTAACATATTGTCAGTCTCTGCGTTTTGTGTGTGTCTTTATGTAGTATTATACATGGAAGTGCCAAAGAAACTGGTACAGGCACACACATTCAAATACAGAGATATGTAAAAAGGCAGAATACAGCGCTGCAATTGGCAACACCTATGTAAGAAAACAAGTGTCTGGCACAGTTGTTAGATCGGTTACAGCTGCTACAATGGCAGGTTATCAAGATTTAAGTGAGTTTGAACATGGTGTTTGTTGTGTACATAGTTCCGCGTAGTCAGCGCATACTCAACTTTCCCACTAGAGCGCGCCCCGCTAAGCACAACAGCGAAGGTGCAGCGCTCGTCCATCTCCGCACTACGAGATGGTACTGCCTTAGAGACGGACCAAATTCTGCTTCCACCAATCCGCGTATTAATATGTAACGCAGCCAATGAGATTGCTGCTCACGTAGAACCTTTCCTCCTCGCGGATCTGATTAGTCAGTCTGCATTTGTGTGCATTAGTTTGTACCAGTCTGCATTTGTCTGTATCAGTCTATAGTCAAGTTTCAGTCTGCGCCTAATAAGATTATCATATTCCTGTACATAACCATGAAGAAAAATGTATAGACATTTTGTCAAGTATCAGAGATATGTGAGAATAAGATTAACATACCGAGACCAAAGGAACTTCAGATTGTCAATTGTAAATAGCATCCAGAATAAGTTACGTAATGTCTATGTTTTTTATTATTTTAATATATGTTAAAACTAATCAAGTTCTGTTTAAAGTTGGCCACCATCAATCTGCTACTCTAAGCGTGCAAGTGGCATTTCTATCGTCTAACCTAATGGTAGAAGATAAACACACCACAATAAGACCACGAGACATATTATTGACACTAGCCTACTTCATTAGAGCGACAAGTCAAATAATCTGATGGTGTGTGTACCGAAGGTCTTACAGTATGCTCACCAAAGTGTTATAATCGGTGCATAAGTGATGGGACATCTCCGAGGTAGCGATGAAGTGGAGATTTTCCCGCACGACCATTTCACCATTGTATCATGAATCCAGTAAAACATCAAATCTCTGACATTGCTGCAGGCGGAAAAGATCGTGCAAGAACGAGACCCACGATGACTGAAGAGAGTCGTTTAACATGATAGAAGTGCAACCCTTCTGCAGATTGCTGCAGATTTCAGTGCAGAGCCATCAAGAAGTGTCAGAGTGTGAACCATTCAACGAAACACCATCAGTATGGGTTTTCCAAGCCAAAGACCCAATTGTGTACCTTTGATGACTGCATGACACAAAGCTTACGCCTTGCCTGGGCCTGTCAACAATGACAATGGACTGTTGATGGCTGGGAACATGTTGCCTGGTTGGACAAGTTTCATTTCAAATTTTATTGAGCAGACAGATGTCAGCAGGGGACTGTTGAAGCTGGTGGAGGCTCTGTAATGGTGTGGGGCATGTGCAGCTGGAGTGATATGTTACCTCTTATAGTCCAGATATGACTCTTGACAGGTGACGTGTACTTAAGCATGATGTCTGATCACCTGCACCCATTCATGTCCATTGTGCATTCCGATGGACTTGGGTAATTCCATCAGGACAATGCAACACCCCAATTTTCCAGAATTGGTACAGAGTGGCTTCAGGAACACACTTCTCAGTTTAAAGACTTTCGCTGACCACCAAACTTCCCGGAACTTTATTAAACATATTAGGGATGCCTTGCAGCATGCTGTTCAGGAGAGATTTTCAGCCCTTCGTACTCTTATGAATTTATGGACAGCCCTGCAGCACTCATGGTGTCAGTTCCCTCCAGTACTACCACATACATTAGTTCAGTCCATGCCATGTAGTTTTGAGATACTTTTCCGTCCTTGCGGGAGCCCTACACGATATTAGGAAGGCGTACCAGTATTTTGCCTCTTCAGTGTATTACACTAGTCATTGAATACTTCACCCATTGCCCTTTCAACATACAAATGCAGAAACTTCATTTACCACTTTCTGCTTGTAAATATAAGCTTTGTTTTACATTTATTGTGTTGTAGTCACTATTTCTTTATAGAAATCAGTACTATGCAAGGTCTTCATCTACGTCCATACTCTGTCAATCACTGTGATGAGCATAACAGTGTGTACTTCCCATTGTACCATTCATTAAGGTTTCTCCCCATTGCAAATGTGTATGGAAAGTGGGAAGAATGACTTTGCCTTCATGCACACAATAATTATATTAATTTTGTCTTCAAGATTCCTGCAAATATATATGAAGGATGCTATTGTATGTTCCTGGATTCCTTACTTAATACTGGTTCTTGAAACTATGTGTCTAGGCTTTCACAGGATAATTGGCGTCTGTGATTCTCTCCCATGGGTTAAACAAACTAGTGATCATTCACAGAGCCATCCTGGGGTACATTTAGTTAATGCTATTTGGTACGAGTCCCACATGCTTGAGCAATATTCTAGGACGGGTCACACGAATATTTAGTAAACAACATTTTTTGTAGGTTGATTGCATTTCCCTAGTATCCTATTACTGAACTCAACTTGGCTACTTGCTTTGACTCTGTTGGATCATTCCAGATAATATCTCCACAAACTGTTACATCCAGGTGCAAGGGGAGAAAAAAATAAAAAATAAAAAAAAAAAACGGAATAACATTGCCGTGGGCAGAGCTCGTGTTGTACGCATTTCTGCCACTGCGTAAAGCGCCACCCCTTTGTCAGTTCAGTGCCACCTCTGTTGACCTGGCTTGTACTGTTAATCTGCAGTGATTGTTTTCTCTTTTTATGATGGCTTGTGTAAGTGAACGACAGGTGCTGTGAAATTTTGTTTTCTACTCGGTAAAAATGCTGCTGAACTGTTTTAATGTTGGGGATACGACCCACAGGCAAAGCAACAGACAAGCCAGTGGAAGATGTTATCTGCACGCAATCCAGAAAAATGTCGTCAAGTCAAATCGAACATCAAAAGAATGATCAAAACATCCAGAGCGCTCTCTGCCCAACCTCTACAGGACAACCTGTGGAGATGGATGAAATCACGAGGGAGGAGGTAGGCACTGCGTTTATTCCATATATAGGCGCACTCTCGGGGAAAATCGCCCGCATTTTGAAGAAACACCGGACTGGAACTTTGTTTTGTCCTTCGAATAAAACTCGTGCACTGGTGGGGAGCACCAAAGATGACCTCGGTTTGAGGAAGGCCGGCGTGTACCAGATTCCGTGTCAATGTGGCAAGTCGTATATTGGTCAGACGATGCGTACCGTTGAGGATCAATGCCATGAACACCAGAGGCACACTCGACTGATGTATCCGAGCAAGTCGGCGGTCGCTGAACATTGTTTTTCGGAAAATCATGCTATGGAATATGAACACACAAGGATTCTGGTAAAGACGTCGAGATACTGGGTCAGCACTGTTAGAGAGGCCATCGAAATTCGTACCAATGATGACCTCATAAACCTTGACTGTGGCTATAATCTTAGCAAGGCTTGGGAACCAGCGATTGGGTTAATCAAGAGTAAATCGAGCAAACGTATAGTTGTGACGACCACAACAGAGAGAGCTATCACACCAACGTCATCTCAGGCACTGTCGCAACCTGTTCCACCGCGCGACCGTGGTGCGGGGCGTGGACGATGGAGTACGCCGCGAGCGGAGGGTATTTAAATCGGCCACCGCCACAACCAAACCCAGTTCCCTCTGAGCACCCATAGCATACGGATCTCTGTGCCGGCACGTCCACAGGAGCTCAGTCCGTCAGTTCACCGAAATATTGTGCCCGTTGGACACTGTAGACCGGCAGTACACCCGTGGTTATTTTGACTATTAAATACGCCAGGAGAAACTCAAAAATCACATCAAAAGAATGCTTATTTGCTTTTTTGATGCCAAAGGTGTAGTTCATTCAGAGTTGTCCCTCCAGTCAGACCGTCAATCTGACCTTTGATTTGAAAGTTTTAAGAAGATTTCGCAATGGTGTTTGTCAATAAAGACCCAATTTGTGGCAGCAGGAGTCTACTCCCACATACCTTACCTGGCTCCGTGTGCATTTTTCTTATTTCCATGCACAAAATCACAAAATGGGGAATGAAAGGACACCTACTTGACAACATTGAAGAAGTCAAAAAGAAGGTGGAGCTGTCAGCCATTTCTAAAGATGACTACAAAAAATGTTTCAAACAGCAGAAGCACCGGTGGGTCAAATGTATTAGTTGTAATGGAAAGTATTTTGAAGGAGATAAGATTTTTTGTAAACAATTGAAAAATATATAGCTTTAAAAAATTCAGTTTTTTTTGGGTACCCCTTGTATTTGTATTAGTTGGCTGATTCTAATTATGACTTGCTGTATTCTTGGATACTGTATTTGTGTTTTGAGAACTGTGCAGTTTTACATTTCTACATATTTAAAACGAGTTGTCAGTCTTTGCACCACTTTGAAGTCTTAGCAAGATCTGACAAAATTTGTGCAGTTTTTTCAGATTGCACTTAATATTGGTAAGTGCATCACCTCCTAAGAGTTTTAGACTGCTATTACTACTGTTTGCCAGATCATTATTATACAACATGAAGAGCAAAGACTCCAACACATTCTTCTTGGTAACGCTTGAAGTTAATTTTGCATCTGCAATTGGTTCTTATTAGATAATGAAATGCACATCAATGTATGCTATTGCAGTTGCTCATGAAATTATATGCGACTGAGGACCTCGCGGCTTGGTCATCTGCCCCAAATCAACCAAGTAACCAACCATGAAATTACAGAGTATACAAAAATATTCATTGCCTGTGACATTAGGATCTTTATTATGTTTCATCTTGGGAATAAATAAAGTTAAATTTTCTGTCCCCTTTAACATTTAAAGAAAACATTTATTTGCAGTTGGAAATGACCGTGCGTACAATTGCCTTTGTGGTAGCAAATTGTGGTTTGTGGTTACTGATGATTAGTGAAAAGCATCAGATGTGATGTCTTTCGAGTTGGCACTGACAATGTAACTTCAGCTGCAATGTGAAGCTTTATGCTTTTTCTCTTCCTGTATTTAACACAGAAAGATGTTAAGTTTAAAGCAAAATCAATTCCATATTGAGAAGCTTACCAAAGGTTTAAATTAAGTGAGTTGGAAGTTCTCAGTACAATTGTGTTTAGAACAAGAATTCTGGGACTGGGTGAGTAGAAACACTATTCAAAAGAAAGAAACTTAGGCTAAATCGAAGCTGATTTTACTATCACGTCCAGTCATTTAGGTGTATGTAGAAGTTACACCTTCAAGACAAGATGATCTCAGAGAAGTTAGAGCAAGCTTTTAAAGGAGTGGTTTATAAACACACATGGGATTATTCAACAGTCTTATTGCCACTTATTTAGAATTGTCTAATAGTGTTGTTGACTATCTGAAAAAAATCATTTCAGCTGCTCACAATTTAAAAAAAAAATAATATAAAATGTGAAGTCAGTGAAGAGTAGCTTGGTACACTGTGTTCACCAGTTTGTGTGAAATGTACAAATTGATGATAATAGTAATTGAAAGCAAGAATCATTGCAGATTTAAAAACAAAGCTTTTACAAGACCCATAGAATAGCATTCTGCTCAGGAAGAACTTCTGTTCAAGGAAAACAGTAAATTGATATAAGGGGCACTGGTGCAGATGACTGCAGGTGTTTTAATTTCCATTTTATATTGAACAACCCTTCACAAGTGGAAAGAGCAGATATTTCATATGATGATAACAAATCAACATTGCAGTGACCCACAAAATCAACAAAGCTTGTTGTGGAATGAGTTTTAAAGCATTTTAAGTGAACCGAAGTTCTACAACTGTGTTTCACTGAAGAAGACTCCACAAAAATAACTGTTTATTGTGATGCAGACTCGACCTGTGATCCAGCAGATAACAGGACCTGTACTGGCTACATTTTTCTGTTCTGGATGGCTAGTATTGCATGGAGTTTGCTTCTACGGCAGAAGCAGAATACAGTCAATGACATTAGCAGTACTGGAAGCTCTGTGGCTTCAACAGCTGCAAAATGAACTTGGACAATATGGGAATGATGCACTAGTCATACTGTATGATAAGCAAGATGTAGTGAAGCTGGCATCTACAGACTGCTATCAACCAAGAGCAAAGTATGTACATGAATCTGGGTTTTATAACAGAAAAAGTTTCAAAGTCAAGAATAAAGCTTGTGGTCATTAAAGGGTGTAACATGGCTGACATGTGAAACACATTTGTGTTGTATCACTAAAATGCATTTGCATTCTGGTGGGAAGTTAGATATTAGAAAGCAAATCATTTCATCCTCTCTCCCCCACTCTTGATACTTAAATAACCTGTCGCTATGATATATTCTGTGTTATGTACAATTTTGGAGTAGATAAAATTCCATTTTCTGCCATTGTCTTTAACAGTTGAAGGACATTTTCTTTTCAGCTGCGAATAATCACATAGACTTCCTTCAAGCCCATATTCAAAATAAGATCCTACATCTTCCCTACAAAGAAATATTCAATCAAGTCATAAATTTCAATTACAGTACTCTTTTTCTAAAAATAAGTCTTGGGGGTATTCTCACAGTAGATACAATGGTGTCCGGAGATTTGCTGACACACAGACTTGCGGATATCGGAGGTCTGCGGTCACATAAGGTTACATAAAAATATGCAGCAAGGTAGCAGTTACAAGTAGTAAGACTACTGTTTAAGCTAGCTACATACAGCAGCTGCGTTGCCAGGTTTTCGCTTTTTCTGAACTGTTCGGTATTTCAGCCCGGTGTTCAGTACTGAGGTATGAGTGGTCCTATATTTTTACAATTCCATTCATATTACCAATTTATTCAGTGATTTTCAAAATTATCAAAACGATAATGGTGACTCCATGCAATAATGCCTATGTGGAAAGAGTCACATGTATTATTTATGGCCTGATTCTAGAAACAAACTTAGTGTCGAAATGGTAAAAGCAAAATTATATATTCATTGAAATTTGTGACTTATAAGACAGTAAGGGCAATAAAAATATGTTGAAAGCTGTAAATAGCATACATAATTTTTGGTGTTTACTGTTTTATTGAATTCACTCTTAGACAAGCAGATCCTTTCATCAGGCAATGTTCGGTAATTTTATAATTTAACCTGGCAGTCCTGTTCAGCTGTGACTTCCAAGCTCACTCCCACCTGCTTAATATGAATACCTAACAGTGCATCATGAAAAAGGCAAATTATTCAAATAGTAGTCCATTTTTTTCTAGTTTAAAAAAAAGTTGGAAGCGATGTTTACCCTCACAATATGCCTGAAATAGCAGTATATGGATCCATGCTTGTCTAGGCACAACACATCTCAAAAAATTCAAACTGAAGACATAGGTTTTTCCTTTGTTTTAATAGTATCTTAATACAAAATTCATAGGTATGGTAGCTTAAGTCTACTCAACAATAATTACATTTTATGTTTCGGAATTTGGTTAATAAATAATTCTATGGGACATTGCTTTCGTTTTCAGAATCAACACCATTTCAGCTTGTCAAATTAAATCACAACAATATTCCACATTCCATCTGCCAAAAATTGCTTGGGATATTCCATGTAAAGTAGGACAAACGATTTTTAAAAATTTAAAATTTGCTACATTTGATATATTGTTTAAAAGGGCTGGACTTTTATTGTATGGCAAAAATGATTTGTTGCTCATTATTGCTTTCCTTCCATAATTTGTAGGCATTTTTATAAGACCACATGTTTTTCATGTGATAAGAGTGTGAATTTTGGATCTTTATTTCACAAAATTGGCAGGTAATAATTAGTATATCATTATTTGTATTACAGTTATGTACCCTAATGTATTGCATAAACAATATGAAACTGAAGTATGTAAATTATAGGTTAGGATAAATAATATAGTACAACAGCAAGAACTTTTATGTAACATGAGGCACTTTCGTGTACTTAAGTTTTTCCTAGACAGGTGCTAACTGGAATCTACCGTTGCAGCCACGTTAGTTGCCAGTCACCAGGTGGGAATGACACAATAGTGATTAGAGAAAATAATGAGAAGACAACAGTTCATATTTGTAACTTAGTCATGTCCATCATGGAAACATGAGAGGCATTCAAACAGGAACACGCTGAAATTGTAATTGGGCAATCTAAATTCGCAGAAATACAGGCACCACATGTCCAGTTAAGGAGAAAACTACCTCATAACATACATTTGAGTAAATATAATGAAAATTTCATAAATCCTATCAGCAGTCTTCATAAGAAACATGATAATATTCCAGATTACAGCAGCACATTTGTATCAAATGTCATTTGCCAGCCACCCATTGAGTTTTGTTGGCAGAATGAATGTAACACAAGTCAGAAAGATAGAGGTTTCAACAAAGCCTATAAAACTGACAAGCTGGAAATTGTGAATTTATCACGGTATGTTTGGAAGATGGAAGAATATGGCTCTAAAATTATTAAAGTCATAGAAGAAGGCTCTACAGCTGTTGCAGAGGCAACGGAAACAGCATGCGAAGTTCAGAAGAACGCGAAATCCCGAAGATTAGCTAAAACTTACAGACGCGCGAAATTTGGCACGGACATCAATGGGAGATGCCTTTAATAGGTTTCACAACGAAACATTGTCTCGAAATTTGGTAGAAAATCCGAAGAAATTATGGTCGTATGTAAAGTACACAAGCGGCAAGACGCAGTCAATACCTTCGCTGTGCATTGCCGGTGGTACTGTTACCGACGGCTGTGCCGCTGAAGCGGAGTTACTGAACGTAGTTTTCCGAAATTCGTTCACCAGGGAAGACGAATGGAATATTCCAGAATTTGAAACACGAACAGCTGCTAGCATGAGTTTCTTAGAAGTAGATACCTTAGGGGTTGCGAAGCAACTCAAATCGCTTGATACGGGCAAGTCATGAGGACCAGATTGTGTACCGACTAGGTTCCTTTCAGATTATGCTGATACAATGGCTCCCTGCTTAGCAATCATATACAACCGCTCGCTCACCGATAGATCTGTACCTACAGATTGGAAAATTGCTCAGGTCGCACCAATGTTTAAGAAGGGTAGTAGGAGTATTCCATCAAACTACAGACCTATATCATTGACGTCGGTTTGCAGTAGGGTTTTGGAGCATAAACTATTCAAACATTATGAATCACCTCGAAGGGAACGATCTATTGATACGTAATCAGCATGGTTTCAGAAAACATCGTTCTTGTGCAACGCAGCTAGCTCTTTGTTCGCACGAAGTAATGGCCGCTATCGACAGGGGATCTCAGATTGATTCCGTATTTCTGGATTTCTGGAAAGCTTTTGACACCGTTCCTCACAAGTGATTACTAATCAACCTGTGGGCCTATGGGGTATCGCCTCAGTTGTGCGACTGGATTCGTGATTTCCTGTCAGGAAGGTCGCAGTTCGTAGTAATAGGCGGCAAATCATCGAGTAAAACTGAAGTGATATCGGGTGTTCCCCAGGGAAGTGTCCTGGGACCTCTGCTGTTCCTGATCTATGTAAATGACCTGGGTGACAATCTGGGTAGTTCTCTTAGGTTGTTCGCAGATGATGCTGTAATTTACCGTCTAGTAAAGTCATCCGAAGACCAGTATCAGTTGCAAAGCGATTTAGAAAAGATTGCTATATGGTGTGGCAGGTGACAGTTGACGCTAAATAACAAAAAGTGTGAGGTGATCCACATGAGTTCCAAAATAAATCCGTTGGAATTCGATTACTCGATAAATAGTACAATTCTCAAGGCTGTCAATTCAACTAAGTACCTGGGTGTTAAAACCACGAACAACTTCAGTTGGGAAGACCACATAAATAATATTCTGAGGAAGGCGAGCCAAAGGTTGCGTTTCATTGGCAGGACACTTAGAAGATGTAACAAGTCCACTAAAGAGACAGCTTACACTACACTCGTTCGTCCTCTGTTAGAATATTGCTGCGCGGTGTGGGATCCTTACCAGGTGGGATTGACGGAGGACATCGAAAGGGTGCAAAAAAGGGCAGCTCGTTTTGTATTATCACGTAATAGGGTAGAGAGTGAGGCAGATATGATACGCGAGTTGGGATCGAAGTCATTAAAGCAAAGACATTTTTCGTCGCGGCGAGACCTATTTACGAAATTTCAGTCACCAACTTTCTCTTCCGAATGCGAAAATATGTTGTTGAGCCCAACCTACATAGGCAGGAATGATCATCAAAATAAAATAAGAGAAATCAGAGCTCGAACAGCTTAGACGTGCAAAGGGACTAAATACGATTTGTACTGTAATTGCAAGCTTCACTAATATAAACAAGAATGTCAACGATAAAACGTTACTCATTTGTTTCCGAAATTTTGAGAATAAAAGTGTGAGTGAATCGATGTCAGTGTTTGCCAGTGCCGAAATAAGTAAGTACCTGCCCATTTGTTATTCATATTTTTATTTTATATTTTTATCATTTTATATTTGTTTGCGTGTAGTAGCTACGTAACAAAAAGTAAATATTGGAAGGAGCGATTATTCGATACTTCTATAAAAGAACAAAAAGCCAAGAAAGATTGAACTTCTAGTACTTTTTATTATAAAAATGTTTATTTACGCGACAGTGGCGATCCATTAAAAGAGATATTTATGATTGATCTGCATGTTTCTACATATGTCAGTGTCCTCGTAGTTGCTAATGCTAAACGACACAAAATATATGTAAATGTATTAAAACGTAATTAATCAAAAAATATTTTATATTACAATAAAATAGGTTAGCCTTTTTGTGAAAACCTCTATAGGGTGTTAAAGCACAAGTGCAACGTAACGCATGTTCCCACCATTAGCAGACACAAAGACTAAGCTAGTTAACGAATGCCCCGCCAAGTTGACAAACCGTAGTCGATCACGCCACGTAACGCTCAACATTTTTGACGGTCATATCCGTTTACATATGCCT
Organism: Schistocerca gregaria; assembly: GCF_023897955.1. Lineage (NCBI taxonomy): Eukaryota > Metazoa > Arthropoda > Insecta > Orthoptera > Acrididae > Schistocerca > Schistocerca gregaria. The sequence continues at coordinate 1,043,969,371 of NC_064920.1, read as the reverse complement.
TGCACAATGCCAGTTTATTGAATACTGGGTTGTTACATAAATTTAGGGATATACTAAATTTATAATAAATAGCTTTTCAAGCTTCTCAGTCCTATTGTTTATATTAACAATAAGAGTCAGTACTAAACAATAGGGCGTTGCCCTTATTGAGTGCAGTACAAGTAAACAACAATACAGTCCACTAATAAGGAGAATCTATGCTTATGAAACGAAGCATTGGTCTCGTGAATTAGGTATATATTTTCTTTAATCATTAATTAAAAACCGGCTATTTAATCTCGTGGCTGCTAAAGCTTTGACGATTAAGCAATGAGTCTTCGCAGTTTATTGTTTTCTATAATTGAAAACAGTTTTTCCGCTGGCCTTTTGGTTTCTTCCTTGCAATAATTAATTCTATTCTATTCTGTTAAAATAGCTATATCCTTTTAAAATCGCCTCATGATTACGTACACAATTATTTTTTTCCTTACAGATTACAACTGATACGAAAAATGGACGAATCTAAGAAGAAATGTCGACAATACATGTTGATTATTTGAAATTTGGTTTCCTTCCATCAACAGCAGACAAACGATTGCCTATATGTCTTTTATGCAACAATGTTTTGAACAATGACTCTATGAAACCATCGAAGCTCAGAAGGTGTCATCCTGATGAATAGGTAAAGATTTGAAATACTTTTCAACATTGAAGGTAAAATAATAAAAGAGACCCGCTGTGGACAGTATGTTCGTTTCGACATCTCAGAGTAACGATGATGGCATGCAGGTATCTAACAACATCTCAGAAAGCCACACACCATCGGTGAACCGTTAATTTTACCTGCTATTGAAAAGATTTTAAAAACTATTATGCACAAGCCCCCATCCGACATACTCAAAAGAATTCCTTTAAGTAACAACGCTGTACAAAGACATATTGATGAAATGATCTCTGCTATTGAAAACTTATTGTGTGATGATCTGCAAACCAATCATTTTTCTATTCAGCTGGACGAGTCGACTTTACCTGATAAAGAAGCATTATTATTGGCATGTTTTCGATTTGTTAAGGATGAAGAAATCCATGAAGAGCTGCTTTCCGCGAAATCTTTGAAAACGGACACTAAAGGCGAATCAATATTTAATGTCCTGAGTGATTTTTCAAGGAAAAATCGATTCCATTTACAAACATTCATTCGGTGGTAGCAAATGGAGCTCCTGCCACGTTCGAGCGACATCTTGGGTTTATAAGCCATCTTAAAAGAATAATAACCAGGGCTAACTAGACTGCGTCGCCCACCGACAAGACCTTGTAGCAAAAAATTTGTGTAATAAATTGCACCAATCGTACAATTTGTGATTAACGCAGTTAACAAAATAAGAAGCAATGTGTCGAATACACGTTTATTTGTGCTATTGTGCGATGAAAATGATGAAGATTTCCAACGATTGCTCTTACGTACTGAAGTACGGTGGTTGTCGAAAGGTGCATATTTATCAAGATTTTACTCACTTTTCAAATCTGTTATAGAATTTATGGAACCTATAGACTCAAATTTAAAAGAAAATTTGATCAAATTTAAAGCAGACATTGCGTATTTGACAGATTTGTGCAACAAATTTAGTGACGTTAACTTGCAGTTACAAGGGGACAGCCTAAATTTAATAAAAACGAAGGGTGTTATTTCGACTTTTCTTGATAAATTGAAATTTATGAAGCAAAATATTAGTCGGCACGAATTCTCCCAGGTTCCAAACTTCTTACAGGCAGAATGTCTTGATGAGGATATTCGGATATATGCTCAACAAATTACACTGCATGATGACTTCAAAAATAGTTTTGAAAATATTCTGACAATGGAAATACCACCATGGATCATAAATCCGTTTGATGAAACGGAAATGGCGAATGTGGTATTACAAGAGAGGCTACTTGAGCTTCACAGCAACGAGGAGCTGAAGGTGAAATTTAAGAACTGCTATCAAACATTTTGGCTGCAGGCTGAAATACCCGAAAAATATCCTGGGCTGTGGGAAACTGCGAGAAAATTTTTGATAGTGTTCCCCTCATCATATCTGGTTGAAAAAAGTTTTAGTTACCAACCTATTAACAAAAAAAGGAGTAGATTGAACATCACAGAACGGGGAGATTTGACGTTATTCCTTACAAAACTGAAGCCAAATATTGATAATGTGCTGTCAATTGGTCAAGTACATTCGTCTCATCAAAATTATGACTATTGTTTAAACTGTTTGTTGATGTTTTGTCGATTTTTGGTTAGTACGCTATCAATGTTTATTTTTTATCATATTAGTATATAATCATAAGTATTATTTAATTAAATAGGACACAAGAAAATGTGCTTTTTTTCTTTTTATTGTTACCACTCCGAATTTAGGGTTGGGACTCGACTGTGACATTTTTAGGAGTTTTGGGAATATAGTAGAAATATAGCAGCAGGGGGTCTACCGAAAAAAGTAAAACTTTGAAAGTGGTCTACTAGGAAAAAAGTTTGGGAACTTCTACCTCTGATCCAACCCAACGCGAGATTTTCTAGAAACGTTGCTCTTGCACGTACTGGGAATGAATCATGGTTCGTATTACTTTTGAATAAAACTAAACTGTTCACAGATGCAATGTGCTTCGAGCTTGATAGTCTTGTCTTTGCAGTGTTTGTCCAGCAAGTCCACTCTACATTTTGTTAGGTTTTAGAATTCAACAATCTCTGGCATGCTTGACTTATCGCTTATTGTTCCATTGTGGTACATTGTTAACATTAGGATAACTTTTTTAATCTTTTTAGGGGTGAAAGAAACCAACATTTTGTTGTCATGATAGACGGGCTGTTCAGTTCCACAACATGGATAGTGGTATTTCACGCTTATTTTTACGTAGTGTACAGACTAACGTAAATTTTCTCTCAAGACAGTTTCTCTGCCAACTCATGTGAAGTGAACCATTTATCAATTGTCACATATCGACTGCTCCCTGTCTCTGAGTCAGTAAGTCTAAGAATACACTGAGTCGGTATGGATAAATCATCCTTTCTGTTTGTTCGCTATTTTCCAATATATGGGACGCCTGAAATGAAATAGGACGCTCTGGTGTCGCACCATGAAACTATTTTTGGACTGTACTTAACAGGTTTTGATGGTATAAACATTCTGAAGGTACACTGACCACGGAAACAGTAATGTTCAATCCACTTCAAATTCTCTGAGGGGCTATAATACTGCAAACAATGACTTACAAGAGTATTTTATATTTTTCAAAAAGCAGCAAATTTATCTGTAGCCTTCCTCAAATCCCCATTACTTTTATCATTCAATTTCAAATTCTGTAGAAGGAATGTAAATCTTGTCTGCGATACAGCAAAACTAAGGATCGGTGGTCCCAACATCTTGGAAAACATATCTTGGCATAAGCAAGAATCTTTCAAGACACTGGTCATGAACAAGAAACTAACGAAAGCTTTTATCTCAGTTATGTCTGTCGGATGTATGCTGGGGTCACTGTACTTGAGCTCTGAGTGTCCTATTTCGTTATTAGTATGGCGAACGGCGTTTTCTATAATTTCAACGCTCTTAAAAAGTAATAATAATGTTTTTTCGTCTGTAAGCCCTGGCGCCTTCCCTTTAGGTCCACGCAGGTGAGTAATCACATTTGAAGAAGGGGTTCCTGAATATTTTGAACGTAAAGGCTCGTCGGTTCAGAGTGTTTGCTCGTCCATACCTAACTTTTATTCCCTGTTCCTTCTTCTTCACTCCTACATCTTTCACCCACTTCATCACAGTGGAAAATATTTTCTTCTGTATCTTCTTCTTCCATACCACTGTTCGTAAGACTCCCATCTTCAGATACTGAGACAGACCGTTCTAGGTCTGGGTCACTGTCCTCTTGGGTCTGAATGATGCTCCTGGCGATGGAACACAGCTAGAACTGCCTCGGGTGTATATAACTGTCGTTTCCAAGCCATTGTGAAAAAGATGCATAGCAAAATTCGTAACATTACTGGTACAGTCGTCTCGGATACAACCCGGAAAACACGTAGCAGGCCAAGGCCAATTACACGATTACTAAAATCACTCCAACATCCATCGCACAACTGGCTAGTAGGGTTCCTGGCCGGCTCGACTGCTGCACTGAGCGGGTAGAGCATTGTAGAACGAAACTGATCCATTGGATCAGATTTGACCCACACAGTACCGGCTCATACAGCAATCTTTTCTAAATCCCGCTTTGCAACTGATACTGGTCTTCGAATGACTTTACTAGACGGTAAATTACAGTATCATCTGCGAACAACCTAAGAGAACTGCTCAGATTGTCACCCAGGTCATTTATATAGATCAGGAACAGCAGAGGTCCCAGGACACTTCCCTGGGGAACACCTGATATCACTTCAGTTTTACTCGATGATTTGCCGTCTATTACTACGAACTGCGATCTTCCTGGAAGGAAATCACGAATCCAGTCCCACAACTGAGACGATACCCCATAGGTCCGCAGCTTGATTAGAAGTCGCTTGTGAGGAACGGTGTCAGAAGCTTTCCGGAAATCTAGAAATACGGAATCAAGTTGAGATCACCTGTCGATAGCGGCCATTACTTCGCGCGAATAATGAGCTAGCTGCGTTGTACAAGAACTTTTTTTTCTGAAACCATGCTGATTACATATCAATAGATCGTTCCCTTCGAGGTGATTCATAATGTTTGAATACAGTTTATGCTCCAAAACCCTACTGCAAACCGACGTCAATGATATAGGTCTGTAGTTCGATGGAATACTCCTACTACCCTTCTTAAACACTGGTGCGACCTGTGCAATTTTCCAATCTGTAGGTACAGATCTATCGGTGAGCGAGCAGTTGTATATGATTGCTAAGCAGGGAGCTACTGTATTAGCGTAATCTGAAAGGAACCTAATCGGTAAACAATCTGGACCTCAAGACTTGCCCGTATCAAGCGATTTGAGCTGCATCGCAACCCCTAAGGTATCTACTTCTAAGAAACTCATGCTAGCAGCTGTTCGTGTTTCAAATTCTGGAATATTCCATTCGTCTTCCCTGGTGAATGAATTTCGGAAAACTACGTTCAATAACTCCGCTTCAGCGGCACAGCCGTCGGTAACAGTACCATCGGCACTGCGCAGCTAAGGTATTGACTGCGTCTTGCCGCTTGTGTACTTTACATACGACCAGAATTTCTTCGGATTTTCTACCAAATTTAGAGACAATGTTTCGTTGTGGAAGTCCGTGCCAAATTTCGCGCGACTGTAAATTTTAGCCAATCCTCGGGATTTTGTGTTCTTTTGAACTTCGCATGCTTTTTCCGTTGCCTCTGCAACAGCGTTCGGACCTGTTTTGTGTACCATGGGGGATCAGTTCCATCTCTTACCAGTTTATGAGGTATGAATCTCTTAATTGCTGTTGCTACTATATATTTGAATTTGAGCCACATCTCGTCTACATTTGCAAAGTCAGTTCGGAAGGAACGGAGATTCTCTCTTAGGAAGGCTTCTAGTGACACTTTATCCGCTTTTTTAAATAAAATATCTGGTGGATTTGGAAGAAACGGTATTGAGCCTAGCTACAACGACCTTGTGATCACTAATCCCTGTATCAGTCATGATGCTCTCTATTAGCTCTGGATTGTTTGTGGCTAAGAGGTCAAGTGTGTTTTCGCAACCATTCATGGACTAACTGCTCAAAATAATTTTCGGAGAAGGCATTTAGGACAATCTCAGAAGATGTTTTTTGCCTACCACCGGTTTTGAACAAGTATTTTTGCCGACAAATCGAGGGAAGGTTGAAGTCCCCACCAACTATAACCGTATGAGTGGGGTATTTATTTGTTACGAGACTCAAATTATCACTGAACTGTTCAGCAATTATATCATCGGAGTCTGGGGGTCGGTAGAAGGAGCCAATTATTAACTTAGTTCGGCTGTTAAGTATAACCTCCACCCATACTGAGTATCTACTTCGACTTCACTACAAGATAAACCACTAGTGACAGACACAGACACTCCACCACCAATTCTGCCTAATCTATCTTTCCTGAACACCGTCTGAGACTCCGTAAAAATTTCTGCAGAACTTATTTCAGGCTTTAGCCAGCTTTCTGTACCTATTACAATTTCAGCTTCTGTGCTTTCTATCAGCGCTTGAAGCTCAGGGACTTTCCGAGCACAACTACAACAATTTACAACTAGAATTCCGACTGTTCCTTGATCCAAGCCCGTCCTGTGTTTGCCATGCACCCTTTGAGATTGCAGCCCATCCCGTACTTTCCCGAGGCCTTCTAACCTAGAAAAACCGTCCATCTTCAGCTGATGACGATAAGCATTCGACATAACTGAAAAGGAAGCCCCCGAGTCGACTACAGCCTGGACAGACTGGCCGTCGTTAATGATGTCGATGCGATATCGTGATAAATTGGCCTGTCCGGGAAAGTTCGGCGCACGAATCGTCAATTTTTGAAGTTTTATTCGTACTGCAGCTAGGCAGTAGTGGCCAACCCAACCGATGTTTTAATCAAGTAAACTGATGGACGGTTTTGTTAACATTAAGACGACAAAACGCTCTGGCCTGACTGGGTTTGTGACACCAGTCAACAGTCGAGTGCACGAGACCGCTAATGTAGTATGATCAAGAGTGAAGTAATATTTTGTAACGTAGTCCCTTGCGTTCTGTGAGAAACTCACATGTTGCAAATGTAAGTGGGCCGAGACATCTGTGCGCGGGGCAGGGCGAGCTAGGAAAAGCAGACAGGACAAGTAATAGGAAGAAAACTTACTCATCCCCCTCCAGTAGGACTATATCAGAAGTATAGCTATAAGGATGTAAACAATCGAGTTTAGGGGCTCAAAGCATTCAGTCGTGCCGCCATTCTGACTGCGTTTTGACCAGAGACAATGACAGGCTTTTGACTGTCTGTGAAACCACGATCCACATTTGGTGAATTAGACCGGCTGACAACCTACACGCTGTTTGACTCTTCGAACTCTGGCGACGTGTGCCTACCTGTGGCGTAGCGGCCAGCATCAGCCCTCTGAGGGACTTCGGCCGACGGTCAGTAAATTGTCTACGATCCGGAATCCCTCTGGCTGAGGTGCGCCCTCGTGGCCTTCTAGTCATCTAGACACCATCAGCCATCGCGTCTTAGTCGTGCCCTGAGCGGGAGTGGGGGTCGACCAGTTGACCATGGCATTGCTGCTCGGCAACGGACATCTGGTGTCGCCTACTGCACCCATGCGAACGACACGAGGGCCACGAGTAAGCGTGGGGGGGTGTAGCTGGCAAGACTCCAGAGGACCTGGACGGCCCCCGCTCCTTCTGCACCGGCTGTGTATCGCATGGCAGCGCCTGCTGGTGGGCTACTAGGCGTCGCAACCCAAGACAATGGATATCACCAATGGATCGGGGCGTCAGCGCATTCTGCGATCGGCTGTCTTTGCGAGCACACCCAATGTGGCTATGAGGACAGTCGGAGTGCTGTATAAGGCTGCTAGAATAAACGCGTGTCAATACTACCACTGTATAACTATACATGCCTGTGTAAATCTGCCCTCTCCCTGAACCATCCTGCTGCGTAGCATCCTGTAATAGGCTGGGTCGTTACACTGGTAACTGCCGTCCATGGAGGATTTTCATTTGTGGCAGCTCCACCTCCGTATATGGTTGCTTCTCTTAGTTTTCCTGAATTCAGCAACTAGGTGTGCGGTTGGTACCTCTGTACAGTGACGGCAAACGATTACAGTGTTTTGGGGACAAACCTCGTCCAGGGTACAGTGATGGGATTCGTTCCACAGGTCGACCATAATCATCTGCAGCTGAATGACGTGAATAGAACTGTTGTGATGGCTGACGTCTTGTAGCGTAATACACTATTACAATGGCTACACGAAGAAGAAATGCAGATGATAAACGGGTATTCATTGGACAAATATATTATACTACAACTGACATGTGATTACATTTTCACGCTATCTGGGTGCATAGATCCTGACAAATCAGTACCCAGAGCCGAGCGGTCTAGGGCGCTGCAGTCACAGACTGTGCGGCTGATCCCGGCGGAGGTTCGAGTCCTCCCTCGGGCATGAGTGTGTGTGTTTGTCCTTATGATAATTTAGGTTAATTAGTGTGTAAGCTTAGGGACTGATGACCTTAGCAGTTAAGTCCCATAATATTTCACACACCTTTGAACATTTTTGAAATCAGTACCCAGAACAACCAGCACTGGCTGTAATAACGGCCTTATTACGCCTAAGCATTGAGTCAAACAGAGCTTGGATGGCGTGTACAGGTACAGCTCCCCAAGCAGCTTCAACGCCATACCACAGTTCATCAAGAGTAGTGGCTGGCGTATTGCGACGAGCCAAGTTACTCAGCCACCACTGACCAGACGTTTTCAATTGGTGAGAGATCTGGAGACTGTGCTGGCCCGGGCAGCAGTCGAACATTTTCTGTATCCAGAAAGGCCCGTACAGGACCTGCAACATGCGGTCGTGCATTATTCTGCTGAAATATAGGGTTTCGCAGGGATCGAATGAAGGGTAGAGCCACGGGACGTAATACATCTGAAATGTACGTCCACTGTTCAAAGTGGCGTCAAAGCGAACAAGAGGTGACCGAGACGTGTAACCAATGGCACCCCGTACCATCACACCGGGTGATACGCCAGTATGGCGATGACGAAACACGCTTCCAATGTGCGTTCACCGCGATGTCGCCAAACACGGATGCGACCATCATGATGCTGTAAACAGAACCTGGATTCATCCGAAAAAAATGACGTTTTGAAATTCGTCGTTGAGTACACCATCGCAGTCGCTTCTGTCTGATGCAGCGTCAAGGGTAACCGCAGCCATTGTCTCCGAGCTGATAGGCCATGCTGCTGCAAACGTCGTCGAACTGTTGATGCGGATGATTGTTGTCTTGCAAACGTCCTCATCTATTGACTCAGGGATCGAGACGTGGGTGCACGATCCGTTACAGCCATGTGGATAAGATGCCTGTCATCTCGACTGCTAGTGGTACGAGGCCGTTGGGATCCAGCACGACGTTCCGTATTACCCTACTGAACCCACCGATTCCATATTCTGCTAACAATTATTGGCTCTCGACCAACGCGAGCAGCAATGTCGCGATACGATAAACCGCAATCGCGATAGGCTACAATCCGACCTTTATCAAAGTCGGAATCGTGATGGTACGCATTTCTCCTCCTACACGAGGCATCACAAAAACGTTTCACCAGGCAACGCCGGTTAACTGCTGTTAGTGTATGAGAAATCGGTTGGTAACTTTCCTCATGTCAGCACGTTGTAGATGTCACCACCGGCGCCACCCTTGTGTGAATGCTCTGAAAAGCTAATCATTTACATATCACAGCATCTTCTTCCTGTTGGTTAAATTTCGCATCTGCAGCACGTCATCGTCGTGGTGTAGCAATTTTAATGGCCAGGAGTGTAATTGCCGAACACTCATCTTCTTTCTCTGCAGTAGTTTACAACATGTCAATTGACTGAGCAATGGCGGCGCTCATTTTCTCTCACGTCTGTTACTTGCACCATGCGCCCAGTTTTTGACACTGCCTGAAGCAAAAGTACTTTTCTTCCAATCAAACAGTTGCGGTGTGGCCTTGTCAAGGAGATCTCTAAACGCAATAATGGTTCAAATGGCTCTGAGCACTATGGGACTTAACATCTGAGGTCATCAGTCCCCTAGAACTTAGATGTACTTAAACGTAACTAACCTAAGGACATCACACACATCCATGCCCGAGACAGGATTCGAACCTGCGACCGTAGCGGTCGCGCGGTTCCAGACTGAAGTGCCTAGAACCGCTAGGCCACCAGCGGTCGGCAAAACACAATAATTATCGCGGCCATTTTTTGTCCTATCGGTGGAAGTTCGTGCACCCAAATACGCGTCATTACTTATTCTTCAAAAATGTAACGCTTGAGAAGCGAAACAATGCAATACCGGAACCAAACCATGTAACACTGGTAGAATGTTTTTCTTCAGCTTCAGAACAGACATACCAGTAACATAACTATTTATTTCCAAGTGTCTAATAAGTGCCTGTACATCTCTTGAATTTGTACTCAAGAGGTGTACAGACACTTCTTAGACACCCTGTAGATGAATAATCCTAAACATTTGGAGTTGTAGAGTGATTTATCGATGACATCAACAAGTTCCAATTGGTATAATAATCATCACCAAGCGAAACTGAGAATATTCTTGTTCATACTCTGTTTTTATTTCTGACCTTCCGAACGTAACTGAGCCTAACACAACGCAAATGACGTTTATACATTCTTGCTCTCTTAAAAAGCGTGATGATTTTGTTTCATTTTCCAACAGTTATTTCTGCTGCTATCACAGACCTCAGTTTTTGTCTCCGTTGAAGCTCCATCGGGCATCTGGAAGAGTGGAGAGTACTGACGTCTTGACTCCCCCGGCTTATCGGCAGGCAATCAATCTGCCATTAGGGTAATGGTCGCCGTGCGCAGCGCTTAAGACAGCGCGGTCAGACACCTCGCGATTAGTACGAGATGGGACGCCCACTGCTCTTCTTCGTGCTCGGCTGGGGGCTGGTCTCCGTGACGGCTGATATCGACTCCGCAGGTGAGTCAATGTCGTATTTGTGTGAAAAATTGCCTACATAAGCTCAAGGGTGGCAGGAATCAGCCAATACGATGCCGGTGCTGTGTGCTGACTCCTGTCGCTCAGAAATATTTACGTCACTTTACCCCTCTCGTCTTGCAGTGGAGAACAGTTTTGCGGTATCAGGCGCCGCAGTCTCTTAAACTGGTGTATCCATTTTATTGTATATCCTTAGGTTGCGGAGGAAGTCACTCTACGCCCCTTATCAGTTGTGTCCCATTCATCTTGACGTGTACTCATCCGCTAGAGTTTAAGTTGGCGCTTGGTTTGTATATGTTCACGGACAGTTATAAGCTAGTCATACTAACTTCGACATAAACTGGAGACGCCAAGGCGGCGCTCGCAATCCGGTGATGTAAAGGTTAGGACACGCCATGATTATCGATAGAGGTGAAACGTGCTTTCTAATGGTATTATGGAGACCAAGAAGCGGACCATGCAGTGATACGAAAAACCCGTAAAAAGTTAAAATTAGCACATTCTTCATGTAACACCGTGCTACTTGTGTTTCTAGAATAAGAAGAAAGCTCGAGGCAGATTTCTTGGTGGTGAAAACACAAATAATATGTGAGGTGCACTCCTGAAAGTAACCTGTGCCTTTCAGAATTGGCGAGACAGAACACAATGCGTATGAGCTTACGAGTACTTTAATACTACATCTCCCATCACCTCCTACTCGTAACATTTTGTATACGTTAAGTGCTGAAAAATTTTAGTTCTGGCGTGGTGTATATCCCATGGGATGGTATTATGTCTAGGAGGTTCAGACAGAAAAAGATCTCCTCTGCAGAAGTAGGGCCGGATTTACAAGAGGGGGAGCCCAAGTGCTTTCGGCGTTCAACCCCTTCTGCCCCATCCACCGAGCACCATCGCTCGTTCGTTTTCATTAAATGGTGTCAAAATTTCACCTGTTAATGTTAATATTACGTATCTGGCAGTTCAAATTTCCATTTTCGTGCTTAGAAAAACATACGAAATGAATCTTTTAGCCTGACCAATAACTTTATTTTTTGTTCAATTGTTTGTTTCCTATTTTGTGTACCATTTAGTTTGTTCGTGCCGCCCATAGTATTGGATACTTTTTAAGCAAGGCTAATAGTGAACGTTCCTGAAGACGGCAACTGAGAACCAAAGCAATGCCGGTTCGTATAAGATTCGATGCAAAACCTAACTATACAGGTAGTTCGGACTAGCAACATTAACAATCATGAACCAAACGCTACAGTAAGTGGCCCGTAGAAGATCAATGTAATTTCTCAGTAGTTCCAGTTACACAATAATATTGTACCAGGTTTAATTGAGAGATCGTGGAGTAATACCGAACAAATCAAAAACTTTTGAATATAGTGCACTAACTGAGAAATATTGTGCATTTCGACAATAATCGTGCCAGTAGCTCACATTTCTCGTTGAAGTACAGTCTTTCGGCTTTTTTTGCGTTCAGTGATACATTTATCAACTAAAAAGAGTTCAAATTGAGGAGAAAGATTATGCACATTAATGTGCATGTCATTGTACAAATGACTGGTGACGTTATATAATGTTGGGAGACATGAAGAGAGCGCACCTACACAGCTACGAGAGTGGTCGTCTTGTTTTTTTAGTTGCCAAACATAGGGCGTTCATTTGTAGTTCAGCCTCAGTTTTCTGAAGACTTTTCGTGAGGGAATTTTCGACACTCCCCAAATTTACATCATATATTTTTTCCCTTCTGCTTGGAAGGACAGAACAGTTATCACAGCAACAATATCTTGATCGTTCAAAATTTCTAACCAGACTAAATAATGCACTTGTATTGAGCAGGCTAGGGAGAACTATAATAATATTGCACAATACCGTACAGTAATATTAACCGCCTATTTTTCACATCCCACTAGGTGTATGTCAGGCTGGTCCTCATGTCCCGCTTCAGTTACACGACTCGCAGGCATTTGAATACGTTCGTACTATTACACTGATTTCGTCCCGTGGCGCACGGGATGGCGACATGAAAGGCGTCCGGCCACCCTCCGACACCAACATCGCCCAATCCATAGTAACGAGTGCGACCGCGCGCTGAAGTGGGAGAAAGGCCGGAGGTCAATGGTGATGAATATTAACCGTCAAGGACCCGAATTAGAGAGTGTTGCTGGTGCGTCTTAATGTATACAAATTCCTTGCAATCAATCCTTTTATTTGTCTTTTGTGCACCCAAGCCTGTCGAAAATCCAAGTGCCGATCAAAGTCTCTCGGCGCTCCCCTTCACCCGGTGATTCAGGACCGGGCCTATCTGACCCATGCCTAAAGTGGTCTCTGTGTAGGACAATGGGGACTGTGTAAATAAGTGAGGAGAAAGTTTGTGTTCGTGTGTGTGGACCTTATGAGGTCCTCGTGGTAATGGGAGTCCTACATGTTGGTTAGGTGTTGGAAATGTGATACTTATTTTAACATTCAGTTAGAAAAAAATTAAAGGTTAGTTACGAAATACATGTTGACGACTATGGCAGCTAGGGCAGATGCTAAACTGTCGTATCGAAACGAACACAAAGAGCTGAACAGATACTGTACCTAATTGTACTGTACTGCCAGAAGCCATATGGCTTCTGGCGGCTTCTTGTCCAGGTGGATGATTGCCTGTATGTTGCGGCCTCTCAGTCTTTCTATAAATTTTTTATTTGCATAATTTTCTTTCTATTGAAGCGACCAGTACTTAAGAGGTTCCAGCAGTCATGGATGTAGCTCAATTGCGCCTCTCTAGAAAAGAATCTTTAGAAGTTGAATTCACATCCAGCTCCTACGTGTTAATTCAGTAACAGTTTGAAAAAAGCTAGAATATTAAATGGATACTGACTACTAGCAAGTATACGTTGAGCCATTTGCCGCGTAAGTAACATGAGGTCCCTCACGTCCTCCCCTCCCTCACGTCCTCCTCACCTCACCATCAAGCTCAGGTACGGGATACGCTGTCGAAAGATGAAAAAATAAGAGATTTATCATACAGAGCAAAAACGAAAAGCCAATTCTTTTCTACATGTAACACTGCAAAAAGAACGAAGCATTTGCGGACAGTGAATGCTTTAAGAAACAAAAATTTTTAGAATAATCAAAAAATGCGCCGAATAGAGGACCCAGAGTACAATTGAAGAGTTGAAACAGAAAAGGCTCAAAGTGCCACAATAAGGAATTTTGAAGTTTTGTGTGAGATGGGATCTACATGCTACGTCTAATAATGTATAAAAGGATGAAACAGCCTCGAATGAAAGTGTAGTACCAAATGTAATCAACTAACTGCATGTGGGGTAGCAGCCACTGCTGTTGACATTTGAAAGGTCCAATGTTCCGCGCACTTATTCCTCACTGTTCAAAAAAAAGACCGAGCTGGCAGATTTTTGAACAGTTAGAGAGGAAAGAAACGGCGAATCAAAGGAGAAGGCACAAGGGCAACAACGGGGGAAAACTGAAAAATGGAGGGAATAAATGCATGTTGTTGTTGTTGTCTTCAGTCTTGAGACTGGTTTGATGCAGCTCTCCATGCTACTCTATCCTGTGCAAGCTTCTTCATCTCCCAGTACCTACTGCAACCTACATCCTTCTGAATCTGCTTAGTGTATTCATCTCTTGGTCTCCCTCTACGATTTTTACCCTCCACGCTGCCCTCCAATACTAAATTGGTGATCCCTTGATGCCACAGAACAAGTCCTACTAACCGATCCCTTCTTCTAATCAAGTTGTGCCACAAACTCCTCTTCTCCCCAATTCTGTTCAATACCTCCTCATTAGTTATGTGATCTACCTATCTAATCTTCAGCGTTCTTCTGTAGCACCACGTTGCGAAAGCTTCTATTCTCTTCTGATCTAAACTATTTATCGTCCATGTTTCACTTCTGTACATGGCTACACTCCATACAAACGCTTTCAGAAACTACTTCCTGAAACTTAAATCTATACTCGATGTTAAATTTATATTCTTCAGAAACGCTTTCCTTGCCAATGCCAGTCTGCATTTTATATCCTCTCTACTTCGACAGTCATCAGTTATTTTGCTCCCCAAATAGAAAAACTCCTTTATTACTTCAAGTGTCTCATTTCGTAATGTAATTCCCTCAGCATCACCCGACTTTATTCGACTACATTCCATTATCCTCGTTTTGCCTTTGTTGATGCTCACCTTATATCTTCCTTTCAAGACACTGTCCATTCCCTTCAACTAATCTTCCAAGTCCTTTGCCGTCTCTGACAGAATTACAGTGTCATCGGTGAACCTCAAAGTTTTTATTTCTTCTCCATGGATTTTAATACCTACTCCGAATTTTTTTCTTTTGTTTCCTTTACTGCTTGCTCAATATACAGATTGAATAACATCGGGGGGAGGCTACAACCCTGTCTCACTCTCTTCCCAACCACTGCTTCCCTTTCATGTCCCTCGACTCTTATAACTGCCATCTGGTAAAGAAGTAAGAAATTAAAACTTGGTTTCTGATGATAATGTTGTACTGAATGTAGAGAGTAAATGTAGTATACAGTAAACTTTTTCTCTTCCGTTATTTTGCGCTTGCGCGTGGGATTAAGTCAGCGAGAAAACGTTTCGAAAAGGTTTGAGATTATTCGTAAGGATGGTTGGAAGTCGCTAAGTGCTCTAATTCTCGAATACAGGCTGAATATAGTCTGTGTTCATTTGCGCGCCATGGATTGACTGTCTGGCAATTTCTCTTCAGTTATAATTGCTAACTCATGGAATCTTCAGTAGTTTTTATTTATGGCAATTCACTCGCATGTGATCTACTGAAAAATAAAACGAACACTGAAAATGTGTTATTTCAATTCTGTTTGGTCTTTCTTGACATCGTTGTCATTGTTATAACGGATAGTCATTTGTCATTGTTAGTTCTAAGTATCGTGCTAAATTGGCGATGTTTTCTTTCTCTGCCCCATTGCTAATGAAGAAAATAAGGAGTAACCCACTAAATTACACGCCCATATCTTTAACGTCGATACGCAACAGGATTTTAGAACATATGTTGTGTACGAACATAATGAATTACCTTGAAGAAAACGGTCTATTGACACACAGTCAACATGGGTTTAGAAAACATCGTTCCTGTGAAACACTAACTAGCTCTTTATTCACATAAAGTGCTGAGTACTATTGACAAGGGATTTCAGATCGATTCCATATTTCTGTATTTTCAGAAGGCTTTTGACACTGTACCACACAAGCGGCTCTTAGTGAAATTGCGTTCTTCTGGAATGTCGTCTCAGTTATGTGACTGGATCTGTGATTTCCTGTCAGAGAGGTAACAGTTCGTAGAAATTGACGGAAAGTCATCGAGTAAAACAGAAGTAATTTCTGGCGTTCCCCAAGGTAGTGTTATAGGCCCTTTGCTGTTCCTTATCTATATAAACGATTTGGGAGACAAACTGAACAGCCGTCTTCGGTTGTTTGCAGATGATGCTGTCGTTTATCGACTAATAAAGACATCAGATGATCAGAACAAATCGCAAAACGATTTAGAAGAAATATCGGAACGGTGCGAAAAGTGGCAGTTGACCTTAAATAACGGAAAGTGTGAGAACATCCACATCAGTGCTAAAAGAAACACGTTTAACTTCGGTTGCACGATAAATCAGTCTAATCTAAAAGCCGTAAATTCAGCTAAATACCTAGGTTTTACCATTACGAACAATTTTAATTGGAAGGAACACACAGAAAATGTTGTGGTGAAGGCGAACCAAAGATGCGTTTTATTGGCAGGACACTAAGAAAGTGTAACAGACCTACTAAGGAGACTGCCCTACCCCCATGAACCATGGACCTTGCCGTTGGTGGGGAGGCTTGCGTGCCTCAGCGATACAGATAGCCGTACCGTAGGTGCGACCACAACGGAGGGGTATCTGTTGAGAGGCCAGACAAAAGTGTGGTTCCTGAAGAAGGGCAACAGCCTTTTCAGTAGTTGCAGGGGCAACAGTCTGGATGATTGACTGATCTGGCCTTGCAACACTAACCAAAACAGTCTTGCTGTGCTGGTACTGCGAACGGCTGAAAGCAAGGAGAAACTACAGCCATAATTTTCCCCGAGGGCATGCAGCTTTACTGTATGGTAAAATGATGATGGCGTCCTCTTTGGTAAAATATTCCGGAGGTAAAATAGTCCCCCATTCGGATCTCCGGGCGGGGACTACTCAGGAGGACGTCATTATCAAGAGAAAGAAAACTGGCGTTCTACGGATCGGATCGTGGAATGTCAGATCCCTTAATCGGGCATGTAGGTTAGAAGATTTAAAATGGGAAATGGATAGGTTAAAGTTAGATATAGTGGGAATTAGTGAAGTTCGGTTGCAGGAGGAACAAGACTTTTCGTCAGGTGAATACAGGGTTATGAATACAAAATAAAATAGGGGTAATGCAGGAGTAGGTTTAATAATGAATAAAAAAAATAGGAGTGCGGGTGAGCTACTACCAACAGCATAGTGAACGCATTATTGTCGCCACGATAGCCCATGCCTACTACAGTTGTAGAAGTTTATATGCCAACTAGCTCTGCAGATGATGAAGAAATTGATGAAATGTATGATGAGATAGAAGAAATTATTCAGGTAGTGGAGGGAGACGAAAATTTAATAGTCATGGGTGACTGGAATTCGAGAGTAGGAAACGGGAGAGAAGGAAACATAGTAGGTGAATATGGATTGGAGGAGAGAAATGAAAGAGGAAGCCGGCTGGTAGAATTTTGCACAGAGCATAACTTAATCATAGCGAACACTAGCTTCAAGAATCATAAAAGAAGGTTGTATACATGGAAGACTCCTGGAGATACTAGAAGGTATCAGATAGATTATATAATGGTAAGACAGAGATTTAGGAACCAGGTTTTAAATTGTAAGACATTTCCAGGGGCAGATGTGGACTCTGACCACAATCTATTGGTTATGAACTGTAGATTAAAACTGAAGAAACTGCAAAAAGGTGGGAATTTAAGGAGATGGGACCTGGATAAACTGAAAGAACCAGAGGTTGTACAGGGTTCAGGAAGAGCATAAGGGAACAATTGACAAGAATGGGGGAAATAAATACAGTAGTAGAAGAATGGGTAGCTCTGAGGGATGAAGTAGTGAAGGCAGCAGAGGATCAAGTAGGTAAAAAGACGAGGGCTGGTAGAAATCCTTGGGTAACAGAAGAAATATTGAATTTAATTGATGAAAGTATAAAATATAAAAACGCAGTAAATGAAGCAGACAAAAGGGAATACAAACGTCTCAAAAATGAGATCGACAGGAAGAGCAAAATGGCTACGCAGGGTTGGCTAGAGGACAAATGTAAATCCGTTGGAATTCGATTACTCGATAAATAGTACAATTCTCAATGCTGTCAATTCAACTAAGTACCTGGGTGTAAAAATTACGAACTACTTCAGTTGGAAAGACCACATAGATAATATTGTGGGGAAGGCGAGCCAAAGGTTGCGTTTCATTGGCAGGACACTTAGAAGATGCAACAAGTCCACTAAAGAGACATCTTACACTACACTCGTTCGTCCTCTGTTAGAATATTGCTGCGCGGTGTGGGATCCTTACCAGGTGGGATTGACGGAAGACATCGAAAAGGTGCAAAAAAGGGCAGCTCGTTTTGTATTATCACGTAACAGGGGAGAGAGTGTGGCAGATATATGCGCGAATTGGGATGGAAGTCGTTACAGTAAAGACGTTTTTCGTCGCGGCGAGATCTTTTTACGAAATTTCAGTCACCAAATTTCTCTTCCGAATGCGAAAATATTTTGTTGAGCCCAACCTACATAGGTAGAAATGATCATCAAAATAAAATAAGAGAAATCAGAGCTCGAACAGAAAGGTTTAGGTGTTCGTTTTTCCCTCGCGCTCTTAGGGAGTGGAATGGTAGAGAGATAGTATGATTGAGGTTCGATGAACCCTCTGCCAAGCACTTAAATGTAAATTGCAGAGTAGTCATGTAGATGTAGATGTAGATGTAAGAATGTAGAGGCTTATCTCACTAGGGGTAAGATAGATACTGCCTACAGGAAAATTAGAGAGACCTTTGGAGATAAGAGAACAACTTGTATGAACATCAAGAGCTCAGATGGAAACCCAGTTCTAAGCAAAGAAGGGAAAGCAGAAAGGTGGAAGGAGTATATAGAGGGTCTATACAAGGTCGATTTACTTGAGGACAATATTATGGAAATGGAAGAGGATGTAGATGGAGATGAAATTGGATATATGATACTGCGTGAAGAGTTTTACAGAGCACTGAAAGACCTGAGTCGAAACAAGGCCACCGGAGTAGACAACATTCCATTGGAACTGCTGACGGCCTTGGGAGAGTCAGTCCTGACAAAACTCTACCATCTGGTGAGCAAGATGTATGAGACAGGCGAAATACCCTCAGACTTCAAGAAGAATATAATAATTCCAAACCCAAAGAAAGCAGGTGTTGACAGATGTGAAAATTACCCAACTATCAGTTTAATAAGTCACAGCCTCAAAATACTGACTCGAATTCCTTACAGACGAATGGAAAAACTGGTAGAAGCCGACCTCGGCGAAGATCAGTTTGGATTCCGGAGAAATGTTGGAACACGTGAGGCAATACTGACCCTACGACTTATCTTAGAAGCTAGATTAAGGAAAGGCAAACCTACGTTTCTAACATTTGTGGACTTAGAGAAAGCTTTTGACAATGTTGACTGGAATACTCTCTTTCAAATTCTAAAGGTGGCAGGGGTAAAATACAGGGAAGGAAAGGCTATTTACAATTTGTACAGAAAGCAGATGGCAGTTATAAGAGTTGAGGGGCATGAAAGGGAAGCAGCGGTTGGGAAAGGAGTGAGACAGGGTTGTAGCCTCTCCCCGATGTTATTCAATCTGTATATTGAGCAAGCAGTAAAGGAAACAAAAGAAAAAAATTCGGAGTAGGTATTAAAATCCATGGAGAAGAAATAAAAACTTTGAGGTTCGCCAATGACACTGTAATTCTGTCAGAAACAGCAAAGGACCTGGAAGATTAGTTGAAGGGAATGGACAGTGTCTTGAAAGGAGGATATAAGATGAACACCAACAAAAGTAAAACGAAGATAATGGAATGTAGTCGAATTGAGTCGGCTGATGGTGAGGGAATTAAATTAGGAAATGAGACACTTGAAGTAATAAAGGAGTTTTGCTATTTGGGGAGCAAAATAACTGATGACTGTCGAAGTAGAGAGGATATAAAATGCAGAATGGCATTGGCAAGGAAAGCGTTTCTGAAGAAGAGAAATTTGTTAACATCGAGTATAGATTTAAGTGTCAGTAAGCATTTTCTGAAGGTATTTGTATGGAGTGCAGCCATGTATGGAAGTGAAACATGGACGATAAATAGTATGGACAAGAAGAGAATAGAAGCTTTCGAAATGTAATGCTACAGAAGAATGCTGAAGATTAGGTGGGTAGATCACGTAAGTAATGAGGAGTTATTGAATAGAATAGGGGAGAATAGGAGTTTGTGGCACAACTTGACAAGAAGAAGGGACCGGTTGGTAGGACATATTATGAGGCATCTGGGATCACCAATTTAGTACTGGAGGGCAGCGTGGAGGGTAAAAATCGTAGAGGGAGACCAAGAGATGAATACACTAAGCAGATTCAGAAGGATGTAGGTTGCAGTAAGTACTGGGAGATGAAGAAGCTTGCACAGGATAGAGTAGCATGGAGAGCTGCATCAAACCAGTCTCAGGGCTGAAGACAACAACAACAAACAACAAGGAGACTGCCTACACCACACTTGTCCATACTGTTGCGCGGTGTGGGATCCTTACCAGATAGGACTGATGGAGTACATGGAAAAAGTTCAAAGAAAGGCAGCAAGTTTTGCATTATCGCGAAATATGGGAGAGAGTGTCAGAGAAATGATAAAGGATTTTGGATGGACATCATTAAAAGAAAGGCTTTTTTAGTTGCGACGGAATCTTCTCACGAAATTCCAATCACCAACTTTCTTCTGCGAATGCGAATATATTTTGTTGACACCGACTTACATAGGGAGGGACGATCACCAAGATAAAATAAGGGAAATAAGAGGTCGTACGGAAAGAGATACGTGTTCATTTTTCTCGCGCGCTATACGAGATTGGAATAATAGAGAATTGTGAAGTTGGTTCGATGAACCCTCTGCCAGGCACTTAAATGTGATTTGCAGAGTATCCATGTAGTTGGAGATGTATCACTATTACTTTTCAAATGACAAAATATGTACTTACACTTCCAGTTTATAAGACAGTTGCTTACCGTTAACGGAATTGCTATTTTAAAAAAGTAAGAAATTCGGAATAAAATCCTATTAAAACAAATTCTCCGACTTTTGGTAAAACTTAAGCACAGTCCGAAACAGATTACAAGATTTGCTCGTATCTTATGAACAAAGATACAATAATGAAAAGTAGACTAATGGTGGATCTACTAGTAAAAACATAAAACTTTTCTAAAAATTATTTTCTAAGACAGAATTGCGAAATGCGGGATGGCATTTGGCAACGCGTGATATTAACCGATGACATAACAGACATGACAGATTGGCTGATTGAAATATAAACATTTGCTCCATGATATATAACGATATTTTTGTATAAGTTTAAGCTATGAGCTTAGTTCCCAACTTAAACCACCACATCTGAAATCGCGACAACAGAAGCAGCAAAAGTGTGTGAAAACCAAGTCAATGCTGCTCGCTACACTCGCAGTAGTTTAAGAAAGCAGTGTTCTTCATGTCCCAACCTGAAGACCAACTTGGAAGTCGGGACATTTTCCGGAGAAGCGCAAAAAAATATGACAATGATGGTGTGCTGTTAGGACTAAATCTACCAACCACCTTGGAAATCGCTACAAATTCCTAAAAAAACGTACGTCATACGTCTCTTAAAAATGTCTCATTGCAAATCAAAGTTATTACATTTCTTTAAGAAATATCCAAACAAATCCGAAATAGTTTATACGGTTTCTTAAGTTTATTACCTGCTTTTAATTAATTAAAGATTAAAACGATGGTTCGGTGGCACAAAGGTCGAAAATACATTGTGTGGTATAAACGCAGACATGATTACTTACAGTTTTCTTCAACAAAAGCGAAGCCACATCCTCTGCAACTACACTTCAAGTCGGGCCGCTCAAAGCGAAACGGCCGCAAAAGTGCTGACTTTCCCCATAAATTACACAAGAACTGAATACGCGAAAAATCATCTCTACACCATTAGAAAATCAGTCCGAACTTAAATTATAATGGACCGATTTGTGTGTCTGTTGTTGCTAGGCAAAGATCTCACTTTCATTTTTTTTTACGGGATACATATTCCGCGTTTTTGCAACTGTAATTGTGTCACTTGGGTACGAAATGGATAAAAATAAGTATTTAAATTCAATATAAGTAATAATTACAGTGTGAAATATAATAATAGTAACATAATACATGAAGTATTTTCATTAACAAAACAAAAAACTTTTTTCAGCGTGTGATGTACAAATGAAAATATTTGTTTCGTGAAAGGGACACTCCACGCAATAACTGCCATTAGATTACAATAGTACGTCAAAGTGTGTCGAGTTCATACATTTTTCATTAGATTCAAGTAAATCTTGGTTCTCTTGCAAGTATTTGAGCGGAACTGACGATTCTAGCTACAGAAGGTGTAGCTCACGGCGGAAATTATTTCCCCTTCTTTTTTTATCGTCAAGGAACACGTAATTTGCTTCATATTCAGTGATCAGGCATCAGGCAATGAATATATTGATTTGATATTAAAGTTTTGTTATAGCTGTGGTTCTACAATGCATTTTCGCTCTGCTATTGCGGTTACAATATTAATGTAGGAGCCCGTACACCTATAACATTAGATGTACGAGATCCATGACTTAAAAAAAGAAAAATGTTTATGAGAAACAAAATGGTTTCAAATGGCTCTAAGCATTAAGCCCCTTCGTTCTCTTAAGGATTTGTGGGCAGCCCTCCAGGATTCAATGTGTCAGTTCCCTCCAGCACTACTTCAGATATTAGTCGAGTCCATGAAACGTTGTATTGCGGCACTTATGCGTGATGGTGTAGGCCCTACACGATATTAGGCAGATATACCAGTTTCTTTGGCTCTTCAGTGTATTTAAGAGAAATGTTTACAGATTCGATAATTTTATACCGTTAATTACATACGTTGTATGTGAAAGATAAAGAGCAAAAGATCCAAACAATGGAGTGTTCCTAGTCGCCTTCAAGTTGCTTTATTGGGGTTTTAGACATCTGAATTTAAGTGTCAGATGTTAATGCAGAGCCGGCCGGAGTGGCCGAGCGGTTCTAGGCGCTACAGTCTGGTACCGCGCGACCGCTCCGGTCGCAGGTTCGAATCCTGCCTTGTGCATGGATGTGTGTGATGTCCTTAGGTTGGTTCGGTTTAAGTAGTTGTAAGTCCTAGGGGACTGATGACATCAGAAGTTAAGTCCCATAGTGCTCAGAGCCTTTTGAACCATTTGTTAATGTAGAGTAGACGTAACAGGCGTGACTCAGGCAAAACGCAGTGCTGGTACGATGGAAACAGGATGTACATCTGTGTAAAAGTAGGAAATAGGGCATGTCGTCATCTTCAGCTATTGCAGGTATCGACAACTCACATATCCTCTGGAGGACCATTTCCATTTTAGCTGACACAGTGGTTCCCCGTCCGAATGGAGGGTAAAATGCTTTAAAAACAATCATATAAAAGGATGAAGCAGAACTCCATCGACAAACTTTCATAGGTGGTAATATGGACTAAAAATTAGAAAAATATATCTAGTGAACATGGACTATAAAATGCATACCTTGCGAGGAATGAAAACTTGTTCATCAACGCCACTGTGTGCCAAATGTCTTTTAGTGAAGTTCTTTGCTTCTGTATTTTGAAGATGGTGGAATGGACCAAAAGGTTAAAAAAATGTCCAGTAAACAAGAGCTCTGAATGCGTACCGTAAGAGCTATGAGCACTTGTTCATCTTCGCTATTGAGGGACATCACTTTTACTGAACAGTTTACGTCACAATATTGCAACCACTTATACCGGCTGATAGCGTGCGATTTCTCTGTCAATTCTGATGACAAATTTCAGAAGTTGAAAATAATATTCAGACACAATACCATAATGAAAGCTCTGATAGCTGAAACAATGGTACAAAATGTTACTGTGTGAAATTCATATGTAACTGAGATACAAGGGCTAACCTGTTCTTTCTGAGCAGATTTTACATTATATCTTCTTACTTATTCACATTTTAGATTTAAGAAATGTAAGTTGTAATACTGTTTTTTTTATTGCACAGCATTATTCTGACAGGATAGGGCGAGATGTCTCTACATTAGGTGAACAATTATTGTATACTGAACCGCAATAAAAGTAACAATTGTGATAATGCCTTTACATAAGATATAATTTTGAAATAGATATTAACTAATAGCCAATCCATAATGTAAAGGCGTTGGAAGGTATCTGGATATTAATATTTATTTATACACAATAGATGAAGTAAGATGGTATCATATTTTTCCATCTTCAATGAGTAATTATTGAGCAAATATATCAACAAAGATAACATCCAATCAAATGAGAAGCCAAGTAATAGCTAAACTATATGTCAAAGCTCAATAGTTCATGCAGTACACAGTATCAGGTTACTCCTGATCAATACTCTTAAGGAAATTACAAAATAAGTAAGTTATCAATAGCAGCATATAGTCTTACAAAGAAAGAAAGGAGCATTTAGAATGGATGTTCTTGAGTCACAATTCTCAAGGTATATTTTTCACATTACGGGGCACTGTTACATACAGTTAATGAGCAGTTGAAACACAGCTTCCACTTTCGCAATGATAATGGTGACTATTCACTTCTGTGGTATAAATGGAATAGCACATCAGTGGTTTAAGTCATATCTACAGAGTAGGAAACAAAAAGTTTCTTTATATGGGTTAAGTTATTAAAATAAGTTTGCCACTCCATCTAACTGGGGTGAAATTACATTAGGTGTTCCACAGGGTTCAATCACGTCCCCTTCTGTTCTTGATATATGTAAACGACGTCCCTTCCCATCTGAAACAGGAAGCTGAACTGACACTGTTTGCTGATGGTACAAGCATCATTCTTAGTCCAGTAAGAGAAACTCCAATTGAAAATGATACAAATAAGGTCTTTAGAAAAGTCATTAATTGGTTTTCTTCTAATGGGCTTGCTCTAAACTTTGAAAAAACACGGTACATCCAGTTTTCTGCTGAAAAATGTACAGTTCTTCAATAAATATAACATATCAACAGAAGTCAGTGGACAGGGTAGAGCATACTAAGTTTTTGGGTGTACATATAGATGAGAATCTTAATTATAAAAATTCATATTTTGGATCTTCTAAAGTGACTAGGTTCAGCAACTTTTGCAATCAGAATAATTGCCAATTTTGAGGATATAGAAATTAGTAAGCTAACATACTTTGCATAGTTTCACTCTCTGATGTCATATGGAATAATATTTTGGGGTAACTCAACATTTAGACAAAAAGTATTCGCTGCTCAAACGAAAGTGGTTAGAATAATGTGTGTGTGTGTGTGTGGGGGGGGGTCATAGTGGCACATCTTGTAGGCATCTTTGTGAAAGATTGAGAATTCTTACAACAGCCTCACAGTACATTTACTCACTAATGAAATTTGTTCTCAACAACATGGACCAGTTTATAAACAACAGCGACATTGATCATTATAATATCAGAAAAATAGAGACTTACACTATCCTTTACTCAACCTATCTTCGGCACAAGAAGAGTTAAAATATGCTGCTATAAAACTTTTCGACAAATTACCAGATGAAATAAAATGTCTGACAGACAGCAGTAATAGCTTCAAAAATAAATTGAAATCATATCTATTTGACAGCTCTTTCTATACCATAGATGAATTCTTCAATATAAATAAATAAATCTATAAATATAATGTATGCATTTTGTGCATTTAAGGGAATGGAGTAAATAATAGAAATATTAATCTTTAACTCTGTATTGTAATATATACATATATTAAAAAATCTTGTTTCATATGTGCATTTCTTGTGCACTTGACACGTTCCACATCGTAACGGCTACCGCACCGTGAGATTGATCAATGAATCTCGCAACTAACTAACTAACTAACTAACTAACCAGCTCAGTAATACCAGTTACATCACAAGTATTACTGAAGATCTCGAATGCATCATCAAGTAGGTCATGCAAATCCATTTCATAACAGGGGGCGATAGGATATGTTACATTAGGGATACGATATTTAAATAAAGCATAGATAATATTATAATGCCAGAAATACGAGCTTTGTTCAAAAAATTCCGGAACATTCTTAATTTCGTGCCAATGGTGTGTTGGAACGATATACAGTTGGCATCCCTCCATAGCCTGTGTTTAATGCGTTACTACCGGAATTTTCGTTGTTGTCTGTCTGTTAGTTATTATTCAGTGCTTTATTGAGTAGAACATTGTGACACACAGTTAACGAATTTCGAGATGACAAAGTTAGAGGAGCAACAAGCCTGCGCTAAATTTTGCGTGAACCTCAAAAAACCTTTACAGGGACCCACCAAATGATGCAGAAAGCCGACGGTGATGAGTGCTTAAGCCATACTCGGTGCTACGAATTACTGATATGGTTTAAAAATGGGGGGACAGATGTTAAAGGTGACCCTAGTTCAGGAGCGCTTTGAAATCTACCGAAAACGCTCACATCAGGAACGCCAACAAAACTGTGCATGCCAATTTGAGTGATGTTCGAGAGGTTGCAGTTCCAGTTTGAGTTGGATCTTGTCATGAAATCCTCACACAGTGTCTTGGAACGCATCGTATTTCCCCAAAGTTCGTCCCACGGCTAATGAGTCAAGACCAGAAAGACCTACACCTCGCTATCTGTGAAGAGCTTTTTGATCGCGGTAGTGAGAATGAGATGTTCCTTAAGAGAAACACAACTGATGATGAGACTTGAGTCTGTGGTTATGATGCTGACACCAAGGTTCAATCTTCACAATGGATCGGGAAAGATTCTCCAAGATCAAAAAAAGCTCTTCAGGTTAGTCGTGCTGATAGTTTTCTCTGACTCTGAAGGATTAGTTCGGCATGAATTCACGCTACAGGGACAAACTTTTAATCGCCTTGCGGAGTGGCCGCGCGGTTTGAGGCGTCATATCATGGATTGCGCGCTCCTTCTCGCCGAACGTTCGTGTCCTCCCTCGGGCATGAGTGTGTGTGTTGTTCTTAGCATCAGTTAGTTCAAGTAGTGTGTAAATCTAGGGACCGATGACCTCAGCAGTTTGGTCTCTTCGGAATTCACACACATTTGAACATTTGAAACTCTTAATCGATGGTACTATCAGGACGCGTTGCGACGTCTGCGAGAAAATGAGAGCGGCCTGAAATGTGGCGAGACAATTCATGACTCCAGCGCCACGATAACGCACCCTTTTGGTGCGTTACTATTGTACATAAAACGAAATCACTGTGCAGCTTCATTCTCCGTACTCTCCAGACCTGGCCCTTGAGAAATTGTTTTTTATTTCCGAAGCTGTAAACCCCGTTGAAAGGACGAATATTTGCAACGATAGACGAGACAAAAGAAAATTCGTGTGGTCCAGCGAGAGGTGTACTAAGACTGCTTACGTAAGCGGAAATGGTGTTGGGAGCGGTGTGTCAATTGTGAATGAGAGTATTTCGAAGGAGACGATGCACAATAAATAAAAGGTAAGCGTAGAAAAAATTTGTGGACAAAGTTCCGGAATTTTTTGAACAGACCTCGTGTATGTTGAAACCTAACATGATCGGTAATTTGATTTCATTTCTAAAAACCGGAGTATTTAGGCGTCACGGCAGTACCCATTGCGGGCAAGGGGTCTTGACCCGATAAATCGGAACCATCCTGGCAAAAACGAAACGTCTGGTCGCTTTACAATACGCCAAAGACGATCCAAGCATATTACAATGCGCGGGTTGGAGCAACACGATACTATTACCCAGCAAAATATTTTGATTTCACAGACGTGCACTTTTGAATACATTGCCTTCATATTGGATGTGTCTTTTTCTTCACAGTACAATATTCATTTTTAATTTCATTTTTCCCCTTGAACCTAACCAACCATCTTCGTAAAGATGTGGGAGGCGCAAAACGCTTCTGAGCAATTTATTGATTATGCATTGCATCTGACCGTCTCCATAGCTGCTCCGTCTGTGTGGAAAGACTCAGGTTCGATTTGCAGTAACTCCGCGGAGGTAGTGAGTTTTGGAATGGTGTCCATTCAGCACGGCGAGGCCAAATGAGAAACTGCTTGAATAATCATAGAATGAAGACTTTCACGGCAGGTAGTGTCGTCACTTAACACTTCCGGGCTGAGATGCCGTGGTCCATACATAATACTCTCCCCTGACGTTTGCCCGCATCTCGTGGTCGTGCGGTAGCGTTCTCGCTTCCCACGCCCGGGCTCTCGGGTTCGATTCCCGGCGGGGTCAGGGATTTTCTCTGCCTCGTGATGGCTGGGTGATGTGTGATGTCCTTAGGTTAGTTAGGTTTAAGTAGTTCTAAGTTCTAGGGGACTGATGACCATAGATGTTAAGTCCCATAGTGCTCAGAGCCATTTGAACCCCTGACGTTTCGCCTTCGACTGCGGAATGCATCCTCCGAGGACAATCGGCAAACTGCAACTGGAGCACGAGTACGCGCCGTATATATAAGCCATCTAGAGGGAACCGCTGTCAATTACGTGACGTCGTCTGTGCTGTGATCTCTGATGTTGCCAACTTTCTCAATTGAAATTAATCGATTATCTCGCTGTTGCTGCAATGTTGGCATCCATATCTTATCCAGCTTAATCCCTTCATCTTTTCTATTACAATTATTGCAGTGTTTGGCAATCTCAATGGCCTCTCTGTACATTCGCGCATAATAATGCGACGTCTTTGCTATGGCGATCGTCTCACTAAACTTTATTTCATGATCACCTTCCTGAAACATATGTTCCGCTACAGCCGATTTATCAATGTGTCCGAGGCGGCAGCTCCTTTAATGTCCACCCAGACGGGTGTTGTGCCTATGTAGACCTTTCCACAACTGCACGGAATTTTATAGACACCTGCTGTAGCTATGTCGTATATTCAGTGTTTTGAATAATGAAGCAGTGGGATCGCCCGGATTCATCTGCTAGCATTAACGGCTGGTGGGATTAGCGAGATGCCGATCACATGTCCCATGACCATTGATCGTTCCTTGTACGCGGCAGTCGGTCAGCCGGAGCAGGCCTAAGCCCTCATCCGTGAGTGGTTTTTACATTTTTATCCACACAAACAACAATGTGTTTTGCATACTTCAGTTACGTGGGAGCAGTTGGTATTTTTTTGTCTTCCTTTTTTTAAAACAAAAAAATAGGAAAACAGTTTTGATTACTGAGTTACACTGTAAGTAGGCTGTTTAGGTTTTTTTATTGGTAACGCCGCCACCACGTAGCGCTCTGTATAAAAATCACTGGCTGTGCCGTGTGCAGTCTGTGGCTGGTTTGCATTGTTGTCTGCCATTGTAGTGTTGGGCAGCGGCAGCTGGATGCTAACAGCGCGTAGCGTTGCGCAGTTGGAGGTGAGCCGCCAGCAGTGGTGGATGTGGGGAGAGAGATGGCGGAGTTTTGTAATTTGTAAGACTGGATGTCATGAACTCTGCCTATTATGACTATTAAGGTAAATACATTGTTCTCTATTAAAATCTTTCATTTGCTAACTGTGCCTATCAGTAGTTAGTGCCTTCCGTAGTTTGAATCTTTTATTTAGCTGGCAGTAGTGGTGCTCGCTGTATTGCAGTAGCTCGAGTAACGAAGATTTTTGTGAGGTAAGTGATTTGTGAAACGTATAGGTTATTGTTAGTCAGGGCCATTCTTTCGTAGGGATTTTTGAAAGTCAGATTGCGTTGCGCTAAAATTACTGTGTGTCAGTTTAAGCACAGTCGTGTATAATTTTTCTAAGGGGACGTTTCAACACTGTCCGTGGATCGGAACTGTGCCATAAGCGCGTGCATGAAACTGTTCATTTTTAGTGGTAAGGGTATTTTAATCTTTGTAGTACAGGTATCTATTCTTTCCTTGCACTGTTGCCTCCGCGGTGTGCTGGAAGTAAAATGGTGACCTTCTGATTGTGGTTGTTGCTGTAACCTTCTTGGGCGACTGACTTCGAGTCGATATTGATGTGATCAGGTGTATCATATTTAGCTCTGAATCTTCTTCAGTTCTCATTAATTTCATTATGGATGACCCTCCTGATTATATTTACGTTTCTTGGAACGGTCCTGATGACATCATGTTCTTGGGAGTAATCGGCCAGTGTTTTGCGCTGCTCATTTTTGTACCATGAAGATTTTCACCGAAACTGGTGTTTTGCCACGCAATATGTATCGTAACATGTAATAGCGGAAGATAACCAAAACTCACTGAGTCACATACAGTGGAGTCTCCGAAAATACCTTCAGCACATGCTCCTGTTGCAGACCTTGGTATCGCAGTTCAGCCTGCTTCTGTGCGAATAGCAAGGAACTGGAACTGTGAGGTTGAATGAAACTATTTCTGTTTAGGTTTTATACACTTAGTATATAGATTGTGCTCATTTTAATGAAGAAAATTTACGGTCTCTTTTAGTTACTAGGTACATTTTGCTCGGGGAATTATTTATTACATTTATAGTGACCAACTGAACAGGTAGGCGAAAGAAAGTGCTAACCCACAAGGGAGTATTTTGAGTTATTTTTAAATGGTTGGTTACAGTCAAAGACAGGAATATGCGTAAAGTAAGACAAAGTAATTTAAATAGAAAACAGCGGTTTCTGGTGGTGGATGTGAAATGACATGTTACCAGCATTTGGTGCTTTCGAATATAGAACAGATAACATGATAGGACTAATCCTTACTTTCATCCGTTGACCCTTTCAATTCACATAGGGTAATTCCTATCACCACAAACACTTCACAAACTGTCGTAGGGGCATGACGACTGAAAACGCCGTTGACAGCTGTTAAAATTTGGTTTTCATTGACCGCACTAGCATCTCACGGCGTACAGCCGCCTCTTCATGCGCAACTAAAAATTATCATTTTAATCCATCATGGATGAACATTAGTTGTGGATATTACATGGACTAACTTCCCAAGTAGCCTTAACTCGTCTAATATTTTTTAAATATTGACAGTGTTCTATGAGAGGCAAATCGTGACTAAGAACGGTGGGTTCATCCATGAGGGACTAATCTAATAATATTTAGTTGTACCCAAAGACGGGGCTGTAAGCCGCGAAACCTGTAGTGTGGTCAATGAAAACCAAGTTTTACCAGGTTTCAGCGGTGTTTTCATTGATCATGAGTTTCAGCGGCTGCGGATGCCCTGCATACAAAATTGTTATCATACAGACATTGGAGGCGTGTTCTTACAGTATCCTGCATGATATAAAGAGAGGTCTTTTTGTTAGTTGTTACTTCTCTGAAAAATAGGTCGCAGTATACACTATATTATCAAAAGTATCCGGAAAACCATTAGTGGACATTAATATTAGTGTATTCATCCTTCACCATAAAACGACTTGAAATCTGCTGGGGACACGTTCAACGAAGTGTCTGAATGTTTGTGGAGGAATGACAATCCGTTTCTCCTGAAGAACCGAAACCAGAGGAATTATTGATGTTGAACGCAGAGGTCTGGAGTGAAGTCGACGTTCTAACTCATTGGGCTCAGATCGGCCCTCTGGGCAGGCCAGTCCATTTTAAGAACGTTATTGTCCACATACGATTGCGTCACGGACGCTTCTTTATGACAGGTTGCATTGTCACTCCGATACAATCATCGTCATCGAACTGTTCTTCTACGGCACACAACGCTGAAAAATATGCTATATCCTTTCGCAATCTGGCTTTTCCTTAAGCGCAATAAGGGGCCCATAGGTCCATACCGTATACACGAAAAACACGCCTATGTCCTAACACCACCGTCATCGTACTGTTCTTTTACTGTACACAGTTCTGTAAAATATATCCTCTCGCACTGAGCCTCCTTAAGCACAATAAGGTCCCTACAAAAGACACCACCTCCTCCGTACTTCGCTGATGGCGCTACACGTGATGGTAGGTAACGTTCTCCAGGTATTCGCCAAACCCAATTGGATTGCCACAGGGTACAGTGTGATTCACCACTCCAAATAACTCGTTTCATGTCATCCACTGTCCAGTGATGTCGTTCTTTACCTCACCTCAAGCGCCCCTAGTATCAACTACAGAAATGTGTGGCTCATGAGGAGCTGCTCGATGATTGAACATCACTGTTGTTACCTCCACACGCACGTTGATTGTGGTAATTGGAAGAACCTTGAAACCCACAAGTGACACCTTCCGCTGATGTCATGCGATTTTTTAAAACACCCTCTGCAATGCTCGATGGTTCCATACGGTCAGTATATGACATATGCTTGCTGTTGATTTATCTGTGGTTGTTTCTTTGCATTTCCACTTCACAGTCACATCACCAACAGTCGACCTGTGCCTCTTTGGAAGGGCTGAAATGTTCCTGATGGACTAGTTAATCAGGTGACACCCAATAACTAGACCATCTTGTCACTGAGCTCTTCTGGGCCTACCCATTCTGCTGTTACTGCATCTCTGCTGACGACACAGTACTCCCTGACTCTTTTTATACTGGCAGGTCCGCACCTCGTGACATGTAGTGGCCAATTTCGCATTACGTAGGGGTACCCAGATACTTTTTATCACATAGTCTCTTTGTTCACATACCTAACAGAAACTATCGTGTGATGGGAAAATATCGAACCAGCAACTCTTGTTGCACTAATTGCACACCGCACTCCTGTTTTCAATTATGCAGGCGCTCGTGATGTAACTGACGATGATTTTCAGAGGTATCTGTCGTCCTGCCTTTTTTACATCATCCAAAAAAAAATGCAGCTGTGCTTCATCACAAGCCAAAGGAGCCTTTCAGCATCAACCTCTCCATCATTAACAGTATGCAGTATGCAGTGTGCAATTTGACATCGAGCAACAATATCTAAACCAGAATCAGAATTTCACTCTGCAGCGGAGTGTGCGATGATATGAAACTTCCTGGATATCAACACTGTGTGCGGGACCGAGACTTGTTCGCGAGCAAGTGTTCTACCATCTGAGCTACCCAAGCACGACTCACGCCCCGTCCTCACAGATTTACTTCTGCCAGTACCGGCAGACTATGCACTATCCTTGCGTTATAAGTTTGACACCGGAATCTTATGCGCTAAACAGAAGCAAGATTTTCTCTGACGTGTCTCCAAGGCCGTTTGTCAAGACTGGGCCGGCCGCTGTGACCGAGCAGTTCTTGGCACTTCAGTCCGGAATCGCCCTGCTGCTATGGTGGCAGGTTCGAGTCCTGCCTCGGGCATGGATGTGTGTGATGTCCTTAGGTTAGTTAGGTTTACGTAGTTCTAAGTCTAGGGGACTGATGACCTCGGAAGCTAAGTCTCATCGTGCTTAGAGCCATTTGATTTTGTCAGCTTTGGTTAAAACCAATACCCTATCTGGCGAAGTCCGACGAAAGGCCAGACGGGTATGTAATTCACTGCCTGCCTCTCGGGTATTCCCCCGCAACACCGACCACAGCCCTTGCGTCTTACGGAAGACACCTTGAATCACAACACGAAGAAGGAAGCGACCGACCATAAAAAGCAGAAATTACATGGTAGAACATAAAAAAATGATAACCATCTTCACACCTCGACGTCTGAAAAACTGATTTTTCTATAACCGATATATATATATATATATATATATATATATATATATATATATATATATATATATATATATATATATACTCCTGGAAATGGAAAAAAGAACACATTGACACCGGTGTGTCAGACCCACCATACTTGCTCCGGACACTGCGAGAGGGCTGTACAAGCAATGATCACACGCACGGCACAGCGGACACACCAGGAACCGCGGTGTTGGCCGTCGAATGGCGCTAGCTGCGCAGCATTTGTGCACCGCCGCCGTCAGTGTCAGCCAGTTTGCCGTGGCATACGGAGCTCCATCGCAGTCTTTAACACTGGTAGCATGCCGCGACAGCGTGGACGTGAACCGTATGTGCAGTTGACGGACTTTGAGGGAGGGCGTATAGTGGGCATGCGGGAGGCCGGGTGGACGTACCGCCGAATTGCTCAACACGTGGGGCGTGAGGTCTCCACAGTACATCGATGTTGTCGCCAGTGGTCGGCGGAAAGCGCACGTGCCCGTCGACCTGGGACCGGACCGCAGCGACGCACGGATGCACGCCAAGACCGTAGGATCCTACGCAGTGCCGTAGGGGACCGCACCGCCACTTCCCAGCAAATTAGGGACACTGTTGCTCCTGGGGTATCGGCGAGGACCATTCGCAACCGTCTCCATGAAGCTGGGCTACGGTCCCGCACACCGTTAGGCCGTCTTCCGCTCACGCCCCAACATCGTGCAGCCTGCCTCCAGTGGTGTCGCGACAGGCGTGAATGGAGGGACGAATGGAGACGTGTCGTCTTCAGCGATGAGAGTCGCTTCTGCCTTGGTGCCAATGATGGTCGTATGCGTGTTTGGCGCCGTGCAGGTGAGCGCCACAATCAGGACTGCATACGACCGAGGCACACAGGGCCAACACCCGGCATCATGGTGTGGGGAGCGATCTCCTACACTGGCCGTACACCTCTGGTGATCGTCGAGGGGACACTGAATAGTGCATGGTACATCCAAACCGTCATCGAACCCATCGTTCTACCATTCCTAGACCGGCAAGGGAACTTGCTGTTCCAACAGGACAATGCACGTCCGCATGTATCCCGAGCCACCCAACGTGCTCTAGAAGGTGTAAGTCAACTACCCTGGCCAGCAAGATCTCCGGATCTGTCCCCCATTGAGCATGTTTGGGACTGGATGAAGCGTCGTCTCACGCGGTCTGCACGTCCAGCACGAACGCTGGTCCAACTGAGGCGCCAGGTGGAAATGGCATGGCAAGCCGTTCCACAGGACTACATCCAGCATCTCTACGATCGTCTCCATGGGAGAATAGCAGCCTGCATTGCTGCGAAAGGTGGATATACACTGTACTAGTGCCGACATTGTGCATGCTCTGTTGCCTGTGTCTATGTGCCTGTGGTTCTGTCAGTGTGATCATGTGATGTATCTGACCCCAGGAATGTGTCAATAAAGTTTCCCCTTCCTGGGACAATGAATTCACGGTGTTCTTATTTCAATTTCCAGGAGAGACTTTGAGAACAGTTTTCTTAGACCAAAACAAAAAAAAAAGAACGTGTTTAGAATACACTGACTCTAAAACGAACACTTTAAAACCTATGAACACTTGCTCATATTCGCCACAGTGAAACACATCTCTTTCGTTGAATAAGTGCTCATAGCTCTTAATGTGTACTTTTTAGAGCGTATGTTTACTGGGCATTGTTTTCTTGTTTTGTCCCATACCACCTTCTCCTAAAATATGAAAAGCAGAGAGCTTGTAGTAGAAGAAATGTGTTCTTTAGTATCGAAGATGAAGAAGTGCTTCAATATCTCAACGTATACATTTTAAAACCCGTGTTTACTGGACATTTTTTCCTTGTGTTGATGTAGGGATCCTGTCGTCAGAGACTGTAAAGGGAATGTAGTTTCATCCTATATAACCAGCAGGACACAGCGCTTGGTGACGCAGTGGGTAACACATTGGATTCATATTCGTGTGGACGATGGTTCAAATCAGCGTGCGGCCATCAAGATTTAGGTCTTCGTTGATTTCCCTAAATCGCTCCAGGCAAATGCTGAGATTCTTCCTTTGAAAGGGCACAGCCGATTTCCTTCCCCATCCTTGACACAATTCAAGCTTGTGCTCCGTCTCTAATGACGTCGATGTTGACTGGACTTTAAACCCTATCTTCCTTTCTTCCTTCTATAGTAGGACGTAGTATATGAAACTGTTTTCTGCCTTTAAATCAGTAGTGTAAGAAAGAGTATCTGCTGAAAACTGCATTTATGGCTACTGTTTTACGCTACGTTGTATTCGTAATTGTTAATTAGTGTTACATAGTTTAAGGTTTTGCAGTCGCCTTTTTTAGATGGTAGAAAATTTTATTTTAACACTACCAGTTTCAACTCGTCTAGTGACTTAACATCAGGTGGTATACAGTTCTTAGTGTTTGTTTCATTGTGGTGTTCGTTGTGTGGTTGTGGCAAGACAAAAGTAAAATATAAACAAGTATGCATTGTACGCGAAGAAGTAGCTGTAGCTATTTACGTTATAGTTTCGACTCCATGTTATTACTTATAGTTTTTTACATCCATGGGGTTAATCTTCATGCACAACTTTCTTTGGGAAACATAATTTAAATGGGAAACCGAGCGTTGTCGGCCAATTTTGTTGATGAAATCTTCTCGTCAGCCTCAGGCACCTGAAAGTGACTAGTAGGAAACTCGTCGAAACGTTGTGGAAAAACAACGCCACCACTCGACTTATAACGCAAGATTTCGGCAACGTACACTGAAGAGCCGAAGAAACTGGTACACATACCTAATATCGTGTAGCCCCCCACCCCCACCCCCACCCCGAGCACCCAGAAGTGCCGCAGCATGACGTGGCATGGCCTCGACAAATGTCTGAAGTAGTGTTGGAGGAAACTGACAGCATAAATCCTGCAGCGCTGCCCATAAATCTGTAAGATTTTTTGTGATTGATAGAGTAATCATGTAGATGTAGATGTCGACGTAGGGGGTGGAGGTCTCTTCTGAACAGCACGCTGCATGGCGTCCCACATATGCTCAGTAATCTGGGGAATGTGCTGGCCAGAGGAAGTGTTTAAACTCAGAAGAGAGTTCCTGGAACCACTCTGTAGCTATTCTGGACGTGTGGGGTGTCGCGTTGTCCAGCTGAAACTGCCCAAGTCCGTCGGAATGCATACTGGACATGACTGGATGCAGGTGATCAGACAGGGTGCTTACGTACCTGTCACCTGTCAGAGTCGTATCTAGACGTATAAGGGTCCCATATCACTTCAATCACTCACATCCCACACCATTACAGAGCCTCCATCGGCTTGAACAGTCCCCTTCCGATACGCAGGGTCCATAGATTCATCAGATTGTCCCCAAAACCGTACACGTCCATCCGCTCGATGCAATTTGGAACGAGACTCCTCCGACCAGGCAACATGTTTCCAGTCATCAACAGTCCAATGTCGGTGTTGACGCGCTCAGGCGAGTTGTAAGGTTTTGAATCGTGCAGGCATCAAGGGTACATGAGTGGGCCTTCGGCTCCAAAAGCCCAGATCGATGATGTTTCACTGAATGGTTTGCACGTTGACACTTCCTGATGACCCAGCATTGAAACCTTTCGCCAATTGCGGAAGGGTTGTAGTTCTGTCACGTTGAACGATTCTCTTCAGTCGTCGTTGGTGCCGTCCTTGCAGGATCTTTGTCTTGCCGCAAACGATGTCGGTGAATTAATGTTTTACCGGATTCTGATATTCACGGTATACTCGGAAAATGGTCTTACGGGAAAATCCTCACTTCATCGCTACCTCGGAGATGCTGTGTCCCATCGCTCGTGCGCCGACTGTGACACCATGTTCAAACACACTTAAATCTTGATAACCTGCGATTATGGCAGCAGAAACCGATCCAACAAACGCGCCAGACACATGTTGTTCTACGTCTCGTATATAGGCATTGCCAACCGCAGCGCCGTATTCTGCCTCTTTACGTATCTCTGTATTCAAATACGCATGTCTATACCAGTTTCTTTGGCACTTCAGTGTAGATTATGTTCCCAGTTATGATAATTACATAACATTACACAAGCTATGTCGCATCTAACGGCTCTTGCGTGCTTTACAGAATGTAACGGAACCAAAGAAAGTGACTAAATAAAATGTCCAAGTATTTTGCATTGGAGCGAAGATTTTCTTCGGACAACACACACATTCATTATTACAAAAATAACAGATGCTGCTTTCAAACTCTGTGAAGCTGGGGCTCAAATGTCATTTCTGCAATTCTTCTTGGCACTGAAATTACATGTAACAGGTATATGTTGCCCATGAAGTTAGCATGTTTGTGGCTTCACTTAACGAAATACTAAGTTATGTGGATGGTTTGGGCAGCTGGGGAGGGACGGAGTTGCTGTCTGGGAGTTGGGGGCGGGTTGGGAGGTTTTGTGTGTGTCTGTGTAAGAGAGAGATGGTAAGTGGGTGTACGACAGTGGGGGTGTGAGAGGGGGGAGTTTACGGATTGTTCTGTGTGTACTACATGAAAAAAAAAGGGTTATGCTCACAGAATAAATGGTCGGATGTCAATGTAATTTCATACACGTACACACCACGGGCGGGTATATAAGGTAGGGAATGTATCTATGTACCCGATATTTCATAATCGTGTGTACCAGTGCGGTGCACGCAAATCATCACCTGCACTAGTGAGAATAAATAGTGTGTACTTTGTGGCCTGTCAGCAGTTGTCGATGATGAACCTTCCGACGTGACAGACACCCTGGATCCAGCTTCACACCTGGTGCTGGGGACTGAGGACAACGCTGGGGCAACGCGCCATCGCCGCGACCGAGTAGTTCGGAGAGCCGAGTGGCCGTTCGACCAGCAGGTAATGACCGGTCCGTCCCTAGGCGACGGGCGATAAACACCTATTCCTCAAGGAAGTGGGCACATTGTCGATGCGAAGTGGAATCGTACCGTCTCTTCTAATGTAAATTCATTGTTTTCGAGGCGACACGTTGGCAGAGTTGGTGCTAGCGGCAGAGGCGCTTCCTTGTGGTGCAGGTGTAGCTGTACTACCCGACCACCATATTACTGCTCGTGGTGCCCTGTGGCCGTTATCGGAAACATGCGGTGACGTTACACTGAACAAGTACAGTGTTAATTAACAGAAACGCATCGGATTGTGAATGATCTCAAGACTGTTGTGTATGTAGATAGCATCAAGTGGTTCAGCGTGACCTCGGTGAAATATCATGATAAAAACTCATGATACTAAAAGGAATCAGATAGATTATATAATGGTAGGACAGAGATTTAGGAACCAGGTTTTAAATTGTAAGACATTTCCAGGGGCAGATGTGGACTCTGACCACAATCTATTGGTTATGAATTGTAGATTAAAACTGAAGAAACTGCAAAAAGGTGGGAATTTAAGGAGATGGGACCTGGATAAACTGAAAGAACCAGAGGTTGTACAGAGTTTCAGGGAGAGCATAAGGGAACAATTGACAGGAATGGGGGAAAGAAATACAGTAGAAGAAGAATGGGTAGCTTGGAGAGATGAAATAGTGAAAGCAGCAGAGGATCAAATGCGTAAAAAGACAAAGGCTAGTAGAAACCCTTGGGTAACAGAAGAAATATTGAATTTAATTGATGAAAGGAGAAAATATAAAAATGCAGTAAATGAAGCAGGCAAAAAGGAATACAAACGTCTCAAAAATGATATCGACAGGAAGTGCAAAATGGCTAAGCAGGGATGGCTAGAGGACAAATGTAAGGATGTAGAGGCTTATCTCACTAGGGGTAAGATAGATACTGCCCACAGGAAAATTAAAGAGACCTTTGGCAAAAGGAGAACCACTTGCATGAATATCAAGAGCTTTGATGGAAACGTACAAAAGTGATATTAAATGTGTTCTATCTCGGCATACATTCTGAATAGGGCATACGTCCATATGAAGTTTTTTGTTCAGAATCACTGATACTCTCACCCCTCAAAGCCTGTACCTTTCCTCCTGACTCAACGTGTATGTATCTGGTGCCTGTTCTTTCGGACGTGTTCTAAACAACAGGTACTACATACATGAGGGGTCCAGATGGGAGGCGTGCTGCGTAGTCCGTGCAACTGTGTCCGGATGACTCAGCGGCCAGTAAGCGGCCTAGTAAGCAAACGTTCGAATCCCTGTCCGGCACAAATATTCAACTTTCCTCATTGATGCCACCTCGCAGCCTGTATTTCCTTAGTGTCTTAATTCATAGTGGCTGCTCGATCAAAACTGTATCTGTTCTTTCAGAACCTGCACCACACATGTACATATTATTCTTTACTGGTTTATAACCTATCCTTTTTCATAAGGTATTAAATATTTGCACCTGTTACAAATGGAAATGTATAATCGATATCGGTAAAAATAAATAATTGTTGTCTGCACCTGACTCCTACATAGAATAAAATTACTGTCCAGTTGCTGACAATGATCAGCCACATATGTTGTTGTTGTAGTCTTCAGTCCAGAGACTGGTTTGATGCAGCTCTCCATGCTACTCTATCCTGTGCAAGCTTCTTCATCTAGCAGCACCTACTGCAACCTACATCCTTCTGAATCTGTTTAGCGTATTCATCTCTTGGTCTCCCTCTACGACTTTTACCCTCCACGCTGCCCTCCAAAACTAAATTGGTGATCCCTTGATGCCTCAGAATATGTCCTACCAACCGATCCCTTCCTCTAGTCAAGTTGTGTCACAAATTTCTCTTCTCCCCAATTCTATTCAATACCTTCTCATTACTTATGTGATCTACCCATCTAATTTTCAGTATTCTTCTGTAGCACCACATTTCGACAGCTTCTATTCTCTTTTTGTCTAAACAATTTAACGTCCACGTTTCATTTCCATACATGGCTACACTCCATACAAATATTTTCAGAAACGAGTTCCTGACATTTAAATCTATACTCGATGTTAACAAATTTCTCTTCTTCAGAAACGCTTTCCTTGCCATTGCCAGTCTACATTTTATATCCTCTCTACTTCGACCGTCATCAGTTATTTTGCTCCCCAAATAGCAAAACTCTTTTACTACTTTAAGCGTCTCATTTCCTAATCGAATTCCCTCAGCATCACCCGACTTAATTCAATTACATTCCATTATCCTCGTTTTGCTTTTGTTGATGTTCATCTTATACCCTCCTTTCAAGACACTGTCCATTCTGTGCAGCTGCTCTTCCAAGTTCTTTGCCGTCTCTGACAGAATTAAAATGTCATCGGCGAACCTTAAAGTTTTTATTTCTTCTCCATGGATTTTAATTCCAACTCCGAATTTTTCTTTTGTTTCCTTTACTGCTCGCTCAATATACAGATTGAATAATATCGGATATAGGCTACAACCCTGTCTCACTCCCTTCCCAACCACTGCTTCCCTTTCATGCCCCTCGTCTCTTATAACTGCCACCTGGTTTCTGTAAAAATTGTAAATAGCCTTTCGCTCCCTGTTTTTACCCCTGCCACCTTCAGAATTTGAAAGAGAGCGTTCCAGTCAACATTGTCAAAAGCTTTCTCTAAGTCTACAAATGCTAGAAACATAGGTTTGCCCTTCCTTAATCTAGCTTCTAAGATAAGTCGTAGGGTCAGTATGGCCTCACGTGTTCCAACATTTCTACGGAATCCAAACTGATCTTCCCCGAGGCCGGTTTCTACAAGTTTTTCCATTTGTCTGTAAGGAATTCGCGTTAGTATTTTGCAGCTGTGACTTATTAAACTGATAGTTCGGTAATTTTCACATCAGTCAACACCTGATTTCTTTGGGATTGGAATTATTATTTTCGTCTTGGTGTCTGAGGGTATTTCGCCTGTCTCATACATCTTGCTCACCAGATGGTAGAGTTTTGTCAGGACTGGCTCTCCCAAGGCTGTCAGTAGTTCTAATGGAATGTTGTCTACTCCCAGGATCTTGTTTCTACTTAGGTCTTTCAGTGCACTGTCGAACTCTTCACGCAGTATCGTATCTCCCATTTCATCTTCATCCACATCCTCTTCCATTTTTATAACATTGCCCTCAAGTACATCGCCCTTGTATAGACCCTCTACATACTCTTTCCACCTTTCTGCTTTCCTTTCTTTGCTTAGAACTGGGTTTCCATCTGAGCTCTTAATATTCATAAAAGTGGTTCTCTGTTCTCCAAAGGGCTCATTAATTTTCCTGTAGGCAGTATCTATCATACCCCTCATCATCTGCAGAGGTAGTTGGCATATAAACTTGTACTACTGTAGTAGGCGTGGACTTCGTGCTCTATGCTGTTTGGTTCAAATGGCTCTGAGCACTATGGGACTTAACATCTATGATTAGCAGTCCCCTAAAACTTAGAACTACTTAAATCTAACTAACCTACGGACATCACACAACACCCAGTCATCACGAGGCAGAGAAAATCCCTGACCCCGCCGGGAAGCGAACTCGGGGCATTATGCTGTTTGTAGTAGCTTACCCACACTCCTATTTTTTTTATTCATTATTAAACCGACTCCTTCATTACCCCTATTTCATTTTGTATTTATAACCCTGTATTCGCCTGACCAAAAGCCTTATTCCTACTGCCACCGAACTTCACTAATTCTCAGTATATCTAACTTTAACCTATCCATTTCCCACTTTAAATTTTCTAACCTACCTTCCCGATTAAGGGATCTGACACTCCACGCTCCGATCCGTAGAATGCCCTCCGATCCGTAGAATGCCAGTTTTCTTTGTCCTGATAACGACATCTTGAGTAGTCCCCGCCCGGAGATCCGAATGGGGCACTATTTTACCTGCGGAATATTTTACCAAAGAGGACGCCATCATCATTTAACCATACAGTAAAGCTGCATGCCCTCGGGAAAAATTACAGCTGTAGTTTCCCCTTGCTTTCAGCCGTTCGCAGTACCAGCACAGCAAGGCCGTTTTGGTTAGTGTTACAAGGCCAGATCAGTCAATCGTCCAGACTGTTGCCCCTGCAACTACTGAAAAGGCTGCTGCCCCTCTTCAGGAACCACACGTTTGTCTGGCCTCTCAACAAATGCCCCTCCGTTGTGGTTGCACGTTCGGTACGGCAATCTGTATCGCTGTAAGCCTCCCCACCAACGGCAAGGTTGATGGTTCATGGGGGGACCACATTTATGATATTAAAATATTCCAATATAGGGAAAAAGAATTTTAAATTGTCTTGTGCCGGTTTGAGAACTATCCGATTTCGATAGATGTAGTCACAGGAGTTGATGCACGCCATTCAGAGAATAACTAGATTTTTGATTTATAGATTCTTAACTATTCTCCGCAAGTGAATGTGAAAACAATGTTACCACCTCCATAAATATTTTTGTTTTTTACTGATCAGTGAAAGCTCAAGAAGCTC
Source organism: Schistocerca gregaria (assembly GCF_023897955.1). NCBI lineage: Eukaryota > Metazoa > Arthropoda > Insecta > Orthoptera > Acrididae > Schistocerca > Schistocerca gregaria. Next base: position 1,043,926,543 of record NC_064920.1, on the reverse strand, counting down.
TTAACGTTAGCTGGCGTTTTTGGATTCTGCTGTTTGTTGCTAGATATATTACTACATAATACGGCTGAGAACCGCGGGGCGCAAGCTGCCCGCGGACGATAATTTGACAACCACTGGTGTGGAGGGAAGTGGAGGAGAGATAAACAAACGTTTGAGTCTGGAGAAGTAGCCATATCAACTACAGCCTGTTAACGGCTGAAAGGACGTCGATTCTCTGCCGACAGCTGCCGAGCTTCATCCAGTCGCTGGCGAAGCTGCCGTGGTTCAACGTGCCGTGGTACAGCATCGCCCCGGAGGAGAGGCCGGCGCCCGGCCGCGCGCCGGTGCTGCACAGCGACGTGGCCGCCCTCGAGCGGGCGGTGCTGGAACTGCGCGTCTCCGTGGAGCGCCTGCGCCGCCGCCAGCTGGCTCTGCTGCACGTGCTGCGCTGCGCCGGCGCCAACGCCGCCACCTGCAGCCGCAGCTACGTCAGCGACAGGAGGGTACGTCACCTCGCTTTAGCCAGACGAGCAGTGCCCGCTGTTCATTCACACACCCAAGTACACGAGGCCGAATCTGCAAATTCAAGAACCTACCACTTCTGTTCATTTTGTAATCGTATCCCTCCAGCCTCTGTGATTTCTCTCCCAACGTTTCCACAAATGATCAGCTACCCATCTCAAATACCAACAACGCAACAGGCGTAGACGCTTCCTCCTCCACACGTCGACACTGGAAAAGCTTCCGACACTATCTCGTTCCAATTCCACTTTCAACCAGTTACATCCGTCAAATTGCATTCATTCTTGTTGACTACGCGCAGTCAACGTCCGAAACCCCTCTGCTCTCATATACGTAATCAGATTTGCTGATAACGTCATTGGAACGTTTTTTTTTCTTTTTGAACTGCAAATTCCTTAACCTTTACTATAAAGGGAGTGGAAGGACTTGACCGATACAGTGACCATTTCATTTCAACATATTTATTTGCATCATAGATAAATCATTAAGAGAATAGGAATCATAAACCAGATAATTTGTTTAAGAAATGCCATTCAGGTAAACTTTACAAACTGCTTGTTATAAAACCACAGATGAATTAATCTCTTGGAAAACATTTAAGAACCCGCCATTCAGTCCAATTTTACATTCTGCTTGTTATGTTGTTGTCTTCAGTCCTGAGACTGGTTTGATGCAGCTCTCCATGCTACTCTATCCTGTGCAAGCTGCTTCATCTCCCAGTACCTACTACAATCTGCATCCTTCTGAATCTGCTTAGTGTACTCATCTCTCGGTCTCCCTCTACGATTTTTACCCTCCACACTGCCCTCCAATGCTAAATTTGTGATCCCTTGATGCCTCAAAACATGTCCTACCAACCGATCCCTTCTTCTAGTCAAGTTGTGCCACAAACTTCTCTTCTCCCCAATCCTATTCAATACCTCCTCATTAGTTACGTGATCTATCCACCTTATCTTCAGTATTCTTCTGTAGCACCACATTTCGAAAGCTTCTATTCTCTTCTTGTCCAAACTAGTTATCGTCCATGTTTCACTTCCATACATGGCTACACTCCAAACAAATATTTTCAGAAATGACTTCCTGACACTTAAATCTATATTCGATGTTAACAAATTTCTCTTCTTCAGAAACGCTTTCCTTGCCATTGCCAGTCTACATTTTATATCCTCTCTACTTCGACCATCATCAGTTATTTTACTTCCTAAATAGCAAAACTCCGTTACTACTTTAAGTGTCTCATTTCCTAATCTAATTCACTCAGCATCACCCGATTTCATTTGACTACATTCCATTATCCTTGTTTTGCTTTTGTTGATGTTCATCTTATATCCTCCTTTCAAGACACTGTCCATTCCGTTCAACTGCTCTTCCAAGTCCTTTGCCGTCTCTGACAGAATTACAATGTCATCGGCGAACCTCAAAGTTTTTACTTCGTCTCCATGAATTTTAATACCTACTCCAAATTTTTCTTTTGTTTCCTTTACTGCTTGCTCAATATACAGATTGAATAACATCGGGGAGAGGCTACAACCCTGTCTCACTCCTTTCCCAACCACTGCTTCCCTTTCATGCCCCTCGACTCTTATGACTGCCATCTGGTTTCTGTACAAATTGTAAATAGCCTTTCGCTCCCTGTATTTTACCCCTGCCACCTTCAGAATTTGAAAGAGAGTATTCCAGTCAACATTGTCAAAAGCTTTCTCTAAGTCTACAAATGCAAGAAACGTAGGTTTGCCTTTTCTTAATCTTTCTTCTAAGATAAGTCGTAAGGTCAGTATTGCCTCACGTGTTCCAACATTTCGACGGAATCCAAACTGATCCTCCCCGAGGTCCGCATCTACCAGTTTTTCCATTCGTCTGTAAAGAATTCGCGTTAGTATTTTGCAGCTGTGACTTATTAAACTGATAGTTCGGTAATTTTCACATCTGTCAGCACCTGCTTTCTTTGGGATTGGAATTATTATATTCTTCTTGAAGTCTGAGGGTATTTCGCCTGTCTCATACATCTAGCTCACCAGCTGGTAGAGTTTTTGTCATGACTGGCTCTCCCAAGGCCGTCAGTAGTTCTAATGGAATGTTGTCCACCTGCTTGTTATATGAAACCGCAATTAATCTCTTTGCAGACATTTACAAAACCGCCACTTGGGCCGAATAAATCATTTAAAATAAACTTGACATCAAATAACCAGGAAATGAATTATTATTTAGATTGAAAACCGCCCCTCCCGCTGAGTTATTACCAAATAACATTACAAGGTTATAGACATTTTGATCAACAATAACCCAGTTATTTCCTCATCAAAATCGACATACGCCACTAAGGCTGAATTGTACCGCAATTGTAAAAAACGATTTCAATTAAGACACATTCTTCTAGAAATCTCTCAAAATTCTTGAGACAAATATTTAAAAAATATAACCCAGGCAACTTTGCAGAGCCACTACAAGTTTTAGAAAACTGCAGCTTGTCCAATAACTGAGGCCCGAGATTGTGAGGCCGAGACTTGGCCACGAACAGTGGAGACGACTGAGTACTTATCTTTCGAATTAAGATGTGGACTCCGTTTGTACTTCCACCCCGTTTAGAACACCGAAAACGGAGCTATGTGGTCTTTCCAACTAAAGTTGTTTGTAATTTTAACACCGAGGTACTTAGTTGAATTGTCAGCCTTGAGAATTGTACTATTTATCGAGTAATCGAATTCCAACGGATTCATTTTGGAACTCATGTGGATCACATCACACTTTTCGTTATTTAGCGTTAACTGCCACCTGACACGCCATACAGCAATCTTTTCTAAATCGCTTTGCAACTGGTCTTCGGATGACCTTACTAGACGCTAAATACAGCATCATCTGCGAACGATCTAAGAGAACTGCTCAGATTATCACCCAGGTCATTTATATAGATCAGGAACAGCAGAGGTCCCAGGAAGCTTCCCTGGGGAACGCCTCATATCACTTCAGTTTTACTCGATGATTTCCCGTCTATTACTACGAACTGCGACCTTCCTGACAGGAAATCACGAATCCAGTCGCACAACTGAGACCCCCCCATAGGCCCGCAGCTTGATTAGAAGTCGCTTGTGAGGAACGGTGTCAAAAGCTATCCGGAAATCTAGAAATACGGAATCCACTTGAGATCCCCTGTCGATAGCGGCCATTACTTCGTGCGAATAAAGAGCTAGCTGCGTTGCACAAGAACGATGTTTTCTTAAACCATGCTGATTACGTATCAATAGAGCAATTGGATTACTTAACTTAATGCCAGCTGCTGGATCGATGTGGCGAAGACACCAGACGTTGCTTAGTCCGATAGTAACAGCGTGTTTCTTCGCGGAAGCGAGCACATGCATAGTTTCACTTGGTTGCCAAGAAGCCACAGCGCCAGCCCTCTGTTGCTAACCCCAGTGCGATCAAGCGCTAACTGCCTCCCGTAGTCAGGCACACCGTGCTCGCTGTCGTCTCTCCAACGTCTCGCTAATATTGGCACTACAGTATACAGTGCCCAACCTTACATTCCACTCCGTACTGCCCGCTATATCCTGAGCCGGCCCAGGCTCCAAAGACAAACTTCTGCCAGAGGGAATCGATAGTGCCTAACCAAAGACATCCCTAGCGTCAGTCCCACCACGGGTCAGACATCTTTCGTCCTTGTGTGAAAGAGTAAGCGAAAACAGACAGAAAACCATACGTTACGGGGGAAATTGATGCAGATAAGACTGATAAGATTCCATAAAAATGAAAGCAGTTATTAAGGAGATTTTTAGAAGTGTCAGTGGTGTGAAATTAAGCGCCTTGTCTAATGGATAGAACGAATCTTCAGAGTAACTCCTGACTTGTTTCATTGACATGCAATAAGTTAGGCACTACTAACGGAATATATTTACAGTTGTAACTGTTTTGTTAGTTTTGTTATGTGTACACTAGTCTCCTACCTCCTATTCTTAACTCTAAATGTGTTTGTGTGTATTGTAATGTGAACGTTCTGGGAACTGAACGACGGCAAGTGATGTGCGCCAAATCCATCTGAAATTGTGTGAAGGTGCGTTGAAAGAGACTAAACTTCCTGAATGATATAAAAGAGACTAGAATTTACAAACTGCATTGTGAAACTGACTTTTATCTATTACAACTATCTTTATAAAATTCACTTCTTATAAAAAAAGTACTACTCTGCCATGTAATTCGTTATGGAGTAGTAAAGAAATGCTGAATCTGTAACTCCTTGAGTCCAAGTCATATGAGCAGATGATTTTGCTTCACTTGGTCCCACAATCGAACTACCCGACTCGAATCAATAAAGATCTTTTTATTTCATTTACACTGAGAAATATGTACAATTTAAAATTATACACTTAAGGATTTAAGCATAGAGCTAAAATATTCAACTTCTTAAAGTTAGTAATTCAATAATACTAAAAGGAGAACGTTAACTGTAGCATTAGGACTGTTAATTAAAACAGATACAGTTAATCAGAGTTCAACATCTGTTGAATGAAGCCAATTGATAACAGAGGGAGTAGCGTTAATAAAAGCACTGAATAGTCCTGGGTACTTTCCCAGAAGGCAGTCTCTAACAATATGCTGAACAGTTTGCTTTCGGGTCCCACAATCACGTGCTGGAAAGTCTCGGAATCATCACTTGTGCATCAAAGCATTGTGTCTGGCGGTTCTTACCCTGTTCAGTACTGTCCACTCACTTCTCTTCAGATCAAATCCTGGTAGACTGTTAGATGGATCTTGAACAACTTGATGTTTTATTGTTGCAGTGTTACATCTTCTGCATCAATATTCTCCATGGTCAAACTTCTTGTTGTTTCCTCCATTATGCCTCAGTGGAGGGCACGATATCAAGCGGTCTGAAGGGCATTCACTTAAGGGGACACGCTCGTGAAACATGACCAAACATTTGAAAAAAAATTCTTGATCGATTGAAAGCTGATTTAAAAAAATTTTTAGTTTACGGGCATTATCATTTTCCGTTCATTCTAAAATTGAGGTTGAACATTAAGTTAGTTTGAAGTGCGTCAGAATATGTGATGCATTATTTTGTTCTTCCGTTTTTTTCCGTCATTAGTTACGGATCGTTAACACAGATGTAGTCTAGAAGGCACTGACTCCCATAACCAAAGTACAGCCATGTCTAGAAGGCTATGGTTCGAATGTAAACAAAGATCTGAGAATATATGATTTCGGAATTTCATGCATGTGTGGTTTTGTAGTAACTAGCAACTGTGTGTTGTTTTGTTTCTGTGTTTTCTGTGCTACACATGCCGAGAGTAAAGAAATTTAGCCCCAAACGAAAGTTTCGAGGCAATGAGTTCCAAAGATAACCGAATAATACAGTTGCTTCAAAAGTCACCTGCATATACTGTATCTACAGGCAGTGCTTCTAGGCGTAAACTTTAGCTTTCTGAATGTAACAAGAACTGTTTTAGTAGTATTGTGAGCAGCAATAAAGACGGAAATGTTATTGTGAACCTAAATGTGCTGTCTAGACTTTTGAAGAGAGCTGTGAAATGTAAGTACTGCAATTGTGAAGATAGTATTGACGTTTCTGAGGACATTTCAGCAAGGAAGGGTCTTTCAAGTCAGTTAGTGATTTCCTGTAACTCGTGTAAGATGCACAGTGATACTATGACATAGCCAGTAACTGATAGTCGACATTACAGTGTAAATATTCAGATTCCTTATGCAATATGATGTACTGGAAGGGGAAGGAGAGTCGCCCAGTATTTTTTTGCAGTGATGTATTTGCCTCTACCTCCACTGAGTTTTGACAGATACATTAAATTAATACATAAGGCTTTATGTGGTCTAAGTGAACATTCAATGAAAAGAGCAGCAGAAAAAGTAGTAGCCTTAACAGACATTGTAGCAGCATTTGATGGATCTTGGCAGAAGAGAGGTCATACTTCTCTGAGTGGGGTTGCAAATGCAACATTTATTGAAACTAGTGAGATACTAGATTATGAATATCTAACAAAGCACTGCCAGGGTTGTTCAAGTACAGGGTTATTACAAATGATTGAAGCGATTTCACAGCTCTACAATAACTTTATTATTTGAGATATTTTCACAATGCTTTGCACACACATATAAAAACTCATAAAGTTTTTTTAGGCATTCACAAATGTTCGATATGTGCTCCTTTAGTGATTCGGCAGACATCAAGTTCCTCCCACACTCGGCGCAGCATGTCCCCATCAGTGAGTTCGAAAGCATCGTTGATGCGAGCTCGCAGTTCTGGCACGTTTCTTGGTAGAGGAGGTTTAAACACTGAATCTTTCACATAACCCCACAGAAAGAAATCGCATGGGGTTAGGTTGGGAGAGCGTGGAGGCCATGACATGAATTGCTCATCATGATCTCCACTACGACCGATCCATCGGTTTTCCAATCTCCTGTTTAAGAAATGCCGAACATCATGATGGAAGTGCGGTGGATCTCCATCCCGTTGAAAGATGAAGTCGGCGCTGTCGGTATCCAGCTGTGGCATGAGCCAATTTTGCAGCATGTCCAGATACACGTGTCCTGTAACGTTTATTTCGCAGAAGAAAAAGCGGCCGTTAACTTTAAACCGTGAGATTGCACAAAACACGTCAACTTTTGATGAATTGCGAATTTGCTGCACGAATGCGTGAGGATTCTCTACCGCCCAGATTCGCACATTGTGTCTGTTCACTTCACCATTACGAAAAAATGTTGCTTCATCACTGAAAACAAGTTTCGCACTGAACGCATCCTCTTCCATGAGCTGTTGCAACCGCACCGAAAATTCAAAGCGTTTGACTTTGTCATCGGGTGTCAGGGCTTGTAGCAATTGTAAACGGTAAGGCTTCTGCTGTAGCCTTTTCCGTAAGATTTTCCAAACCGTCGGCTGTGGTATGTTTAGCTCCCTGCTTGCTTTATTCGTCGACTTCCGCAGGCTACGCGTGAAACTTGCCCGCACGCGTTCAACCGTTTCTTCGCTCACTGCAGGCCGACCCGCTGATTTCCCCTTACAGAGGCATCCAGAAGCTTTAAACTGCGCATACCATCGCCGAAAGGAGTTAGCAATTGGTGGATCTTTGTTGAACTTCGTCCTGGAGTGTCGTTGCACTGTTATGACTGACTGATGTGAGTGTATTTCAAGCACGACATACGATTTCTCGGCTCCTGTCGCCATTTTGTCTCACTGCGCTCTGGAGCGCTCTGGCGGCAGAAACCTGAAGTGCGGCTTCAGCTGAACAAAACTTTATGAGTTTTTCTACGTATCTGTAGTGCGTCGTGACCATATGTCAATGAATGGAGCTACAGTGAATTTATGAAATCGCTTCAATCATTTGTAATAGCCCTGTAAATTTATTGGCACCCATGTTTGTGCAAAGAACTTTGATGGCCCAAGTGGAAACATGGAAACGAAAGGAGTACTAAATATTTTTAGAAGATCAGAGATCAGTTGTTGTGTGAGGTATGTAGGCTACCATGGGGATGGAGACTGTAAAGGACATACTACTGTTGTTAATGACAGACAGATTCGCACATTGTGTCTGTTCACTTCACCATTAAGAAAAAATGTTGCTTCATCACTGAAAACAAGTTTCGCACTGAACGCATCCTCTTCCATGAGCTGTTGCAACCGCGCCGAAAATTCAAAGCGTTTGACTTTGTCATCGGGTGTCAGGGCTTGTAGCAATTGTAAACGGTAAGGCTTCTGCTGTACCCTTTTCCGTAAGATTTTCCAAACCGTCGGCTGTGGTACGTTTAGCTCCCTGCTTGCTTCCAAAGCTTGGTTCCAAAGCTACGAGCCGTACTGCAAAGTAGTACAATAAATGCTATTGTATAATGACTCGCGACGTTACACCCACAGCATGGTTTGTATCCAAAAGGAGAAGATTTGTGGTGAAGTACTGGTTGAGCAATGCTACAGACATAGAATATACCCACAAGCATTCCTTACCACTTGCTGTAATTGAGGCAATTAGGCCTATACAGGGTGTTACCAAAAGGTACGGCCAAACGTTCAGGAAACATTCCTCACACACAAAGAAAGAAAATACGTTATGTGGACATGTGTCAGGAAACGCTTACTTTCCATGTTAGAGCTCATTTTGTTACTTCTCTTCAAATCACATTAATCATGGAATGGAAACACACAGCAACAGAACGTACCAGCGTGACTTCAAACACTTTGTTACAGGAAATGTTCAAAATGTCCTCCGTTAGCGAGGAGACATGCATCCACCCTCCGTCGCATGGAATCCCTGATGCGCTGATGCAGCCCTAGAGAATGGCGCATTGTATCACAGCCGTCCACAATACGAGCACGAAGAGTCTCTACATTTGGTACCGGAGTTGCGTAGACAAGAACTTTCAAATGCCCCCATAAATGAAAGTCAAGAGGGTTGAGGTGAGGAGAGCGTGGAGGCCATGGAATAGGTCCGCCTCTACCAATCCATCGGTCGCCGAATCTTGTTGAGAAGCGTACGAACACTTCGACTGAAATGTGCAGGAGCTCCATCGTGCATGAACCACATGTTGTGTCGTACTTGTAAAGGCGCATGTTCTAGCAGCACAGGTAGAGTATCCCGTATGAAATCATGATAACGTGCTCCATAGAGAACATACTGACGAAACTAAAATGAGCTCCAACATGGAAATTAAGCGTTTCCGGACACATGTACACATAGCATCTTTTCTTTATTTGTGTGTGAGGAATGTTTCCTGAAAGTTTGGCCGCACCTTTTTGTAACACCCTGTATATAGGAATCTGGCAAATAAAAATCTACTTAGGAAACGTATGCATGGTCTCTCTCAGAATGACAATGAAAGCTTCAACAGCTGTATATGGGAGAGAATACCCAAAACTCTATTTGTCGGGCTGACAGTGCTGAAGATTGGTGTAATGAATGCACTAATAACATTCAATGATGGTGCAATTTCAAGGATCAGTGTTATGAATAACTTGAACTTCCAGACGGGGAAGGAATATGGCTCCAGCTCAAACTGCTATTGATAAGTGGCGGGTCTCCGAAGCAGAGGCAGCTGCAGAAGCTGCTACCAAAGAGTCAAGGATAAAGAAAAGAATGAAGAGAAAGAGAATGGTGGATAAGGAAGCAGGAGGACAACTGGTGTATGCATCTGGAATGTTCTAAACGAACATAATGGTAAGTTAATAAATCTGTGAATCTTTTTTGCGATTTACTGAAAACTTGAATTTTCATCTTTCAGGTACAACTTTCTCTTAAATGACTGAAGTTAAACTCACGAAAATTGGTAAAGATATTTAGAATGAGACCTCTTCTACCTTCCTTGCCTACTATCTCCTGAAAAATTTATAACACCTGATGATGTCGGTGATATTTGAGTTATATTTTAAAATATTTTTGTTGCAGTAAAATAAATTACTTCTCTTTTTCACAGATCGGTATCAGGGAAGGAAACTGGAGACATAAAACACTTATGTGAATGATTTTTTGGGAAATGCGCTGACTATTGACCCTAATTGTGTGTAAGAGCTTTGAGCTATCTCTCGTTTATAGGTCAGTTGCATTACGAGGGTGAAGATAATGCTAAATATGCAGCACGTTCAGGGGCGTGTCTCCTTAAGACTGTGTGAACTGGAAGATCTTGGGGATAGACAGGCTGATGCGGCTTCCTCCATTCTCAATCGGTTGCTTCTCGGCATCGCAATTCAGATGGTGGAGTGGTGCTCATGGTGTGGATTTTAGTGTACCAGTTGTTATTCTCATTGATTCATTCAGATGAATGTCTAGTTTCCTTGTATGAGCACTGTGTTGCCATACTGGGACACAGTATTCCGCTATTGAGTATATTAGTATCAGGGCTGCAATCCGTAGAGTGGAAGCTTTAGCATTCCACGAAGTGCGAGCCACTTTCATGGTCTTGTTTCGAGTCTTTGGCTAGTGCTTTACATGTGTCTTTTGTATATTAAAGACTAATCGATTGTGACACCATGGTTTTTAGTCTGGAAATTGTGTTTACTTCTCTGTTGACAGAAATTCACATTGAACCGTTGGTTTTACCATTCTGTTGTTTAAGTGGAATGCGCAGACTTCCGTTTTGGTTGAATTTGGTTGGAATCTCCATGCTACGTAACGTGTGTTGAGATTTTCTAAGTGTGTAGACAGTATATTTTATCTTATATTGAGCGTGCTGGTTTTTATGGCTTCTGGCAAGGTCATCGGCGCAGCAAAACCTTTCGCTAGTAGTGTGTGGTAAGTCACTGGTATACACAATGAAGAGCAAGGGTGCATGGTCGGATCCTTGGGGAAACTCATTTTTATGATGTAAGCAAAAAAATTTACCTTTCTCATAGTCATCATAAATTACTCGTGAGCAAGCAAAGCAACGGCAACATTATCTGAGTCGTCATAGTTGTAATATCAGTGTTTAAAAACTAAGTTTCCAAAAATTAACCTCTCATCTCTTTGTCCTGCTAGTTATTCCCAGACCGCTTCTAAGCATGGCCAGCACCAGACGCTCTCACTTGATACTCTCGAATGCCACACAGGGAACGACAATGATATTGATAACCAAAGATCACTTTGCTTATGCTCAGAACCTCTGAGGCGAAACATATCAACTATAAGAGACGTCTCCCTGAGAAAATATCCATTGCCCAAGTATGAAGTATGACTCATCGAATGAAAAGAGAACTCACATAACTCTCATTCAATACCGAAAATAAGCTAGGAACCTTACACAACATGTGACAGTATATTTCATTGGTGCAAAGTGATCCAGTGTAAAACAGCTTTTTAGCAAACTCTCGCAGGAAAGTGTCTGGTGCAGACTCACCACTTTTTCTTAATTACTAACCACCGATTCCATCCATGATACTTTTAACGAACAATCCACACAGTCTAAAGAAGTGAGCCTTTTATGACGAACAGAGCAGGTCGCTGCGTATATCAAAATAGTAAACTATCATATTGAGATCTATGTACATTCGTGTAAAATTTTTTGTATTGCCGTGTTTTGCCTCGTGATGAGGTCATACCTGGAAACATACTGCAGTATTAAATAAGTTAAGAAATTTAACAAGGAATCAGCACTGGTAGCGGTCTTTTGAAAACCTATTTATAAATTTTAATAAAAGTCGAGTTTTACTGATAACAAGTATGGTTTTAAGTTATTACTTAATGCTAACTGGCAGAACATGGGTTCTGCATCCCATGACCGTCATCCGTAACATCCTCTTCCGCCCCATCGTCGCCGGTGAAAATCTTGCACCAGCCTTAAATCTTCTCAGTTCTTATCGCTACTTCCAAATTCATAAATTCATAATTCGCCTCATCTGACTACTTTCTACCAACTGAGACACGTACCAACTCATGGAATTCCCATACTACTCAAACACATAGAATACTTTCTCCTGTTCTATGTCTCCTGCAAACTTGATTTCGATACCTCCTAATATTTTCCTCCATTTCTTCTCTAAACCATCTACATTGTTTCCTTGGCCAACTTTACCCGCATGATCTCCTTGAGTTCTACTCCTCTTGCCAACTGCAACCTACTTTGCCTGTCCCATCACATGTGAAGGCTCCAGTAAACTATCTCCCTTCCATCTCTTAATTTCTGCAGCCCAACTAGAAGCTTCCACTTTTCCTCTGCAGTGCCTTCTACAACAAAATTCCTAGTCATGCAGTGACCTAGACCGATCACTATCAATAGCATTATCACAGAATAGGAAAAGGATTTCGCCGTCTTGTGGTTATTCACATAATCACTGTCTTAACCTCTTAACATTTATTCCTGTTTTCCTTTCACTTTAATCCAAAACCTTGCAGAGCCGTAAATTGGCTTCTGCTAGCTAGTCCCCAATCGTGGGAATATAAATACCCAATAAACAATAAAAAATCAGCCTTGATTCTACAACTGAGCAATAAGTTTAGCGTTAGTAAAGGATCAGACGAGCGGATTCACTCTCTACATTGCTTTTCTATCTGACTCTGGAAACAGCCATGCGGAAGCTTCAGACATCTGCTTACATAGGCACAAATTCGACTCAAATATGTGCGTATTGTGACGATGTAACAATTATTAGCAGAAGGAGGATATCACTAGAGAGGACAATATGCGAGCTGAAAGAAGCCACAGAACCTAGAGGCCTCTCTATAAATGAAAGGAAGACTAAGTACATGAATTTCACCAGGAAGAAAAATAACAACTTGGGTGGACTATCGGCAGACGGTTTCAAATTTGTACATGTGCAGAATTTTGACTATTTGGGCTCTAATATTAACAGCACAAATTCCATGTCAGCTGAAATAAAACTGCCCTTTCTAAGTGCTTCCACACGTTTGAGAAATTGTTGGCCTCTACGTTATTAAATAGGCAACTGAAGCTGCATGATCAAGTCAGTTGTAACCTGCGGATGTGAAACATGGACGCTAACGAGTGTTGATGAGCAGCACCTCAAGATATTTGAATGTAGGGTGCTGTGTTAGATCTAAGGGGCAGTTCAGCATAATAATGGTTTCTGGAGGTCTAGGACGAATACTGAGCTGGACCGCCTCTTTGTAAGAGTTATAAAAAGTAGGAGTATAGCCTGTCCTCAGGATAGATACTAGAAGAACAATTAAAAAGATTTTTGAATGGATGCCAACCGAAAGAAGATAGAGAGGAAGACCACAGAAACGGTGCATTGATGATGTGGAAGAAGATATAAAATCTCTCAAAGTCAGAGGATGGCGGAGAACCGTGCTGGAGAGGGCAGAATGGAGGAAATTTGTTGATGAGGCTGAAACACACAAAGGGTTGTAATGCCGTGAGAAGAAGAGAAGAGGGAAGAATCCACGTCTTTATACACTATCTGATCAAAGATGCCCAGACACCTGTCAGTGGACACTGTAAATGTAAATACCATGTGACTAGGGCCTCCAGTTGGGTAGACCATTCGCCGGGTGCAAGTGTTTCGATTTGACGCCACTTCGATGACTTGCTCCTCGATGGGGATGAAATGATGATGATTAGAACAATACAACACCCAGTCCCTGAGCGGAGAAAACTCTCCGACCCAGCTGGGAATCGAACCCAGCCCTTAGGATTGACGTTCTGACGCGCTGACCACTCAGCTACTGGGGGCAGACAGTGGACACTGATGTGGACACTAATATGGAGTGTGTCTAACATTCCTCTTTAAGATTGAACGCTACTGAGGACATTTTTAAAGAGGTGTCTGAATGCTTTTGGAGGAATAGCTCTCAATTATTCTTCAAGAACCGAAACCATAGAAGGCTGGGATGTTGGATGCTGGGGTCCGGAGCGAAGTCGACGTTCTGACTCATCCCAAAGGTGTTTCATTGGGTTCACGCCGGGACTATAAGCAGCCAGTCCATTTCACGAATGTCAGTGTCCACAAACCGTTGCCTCACAGCTGCTGCTTTATGACAGGATGTGTTGTCATGCTGATATGGTCATCGTCTCCGAACACGAGAAACACTCCCGCGCAGGAGCACCATCTCCCCCTTACTTCATTGTTGGCATGACACATGATGCAGGTAACATTATCCAGGCATTGGCAAAACCCAAACCCTTCCATCGGATTGCCATAGGGTACAGCGCGATTCATCACTCCAAATCACTCGTTTCCAGCCGTCCACTGTCCTGTGACATCACTCTTTGTACCACCTTAGGCATCGCAAATCACTAAGTACAGAAATGTGTGGCTTACAAGGAGCTGATCGACCGTTATACCCATTCTTTTTATCTCCCTACTCACAGTCACAATACTAGCTGGATACTTTGAAACTCAAGAGTGATTCCTTCGCCTGATTTCGTGCACGGTGGTCTCTGTCCGTCATTACACGAGGTGTGCCAGGACTCGCGGTTGTTCCTTCGCGTTTCGACTTCACAGTGACGTCACCAACAGCCGACTTCGGCAAATTTAGAACAGTTGCAATGTCCTTGATGGATTTGTTACACAGGTGATATCCAAAGACTGGTCCACATTCGAACTCGCAGGGCCCTCCTGATCGACCCGGTCCGGCTGGCACTGCTTGTGTACTGACGACGCAGTCGATGAATTCTTCTGGGGTTATCAGTCGAGTGGTGGCGTCGTCTTGTCGCAACGTTTCAATAAGTTTCGTACCCATCATCTTCACCAGAGAGGAATTAATCAGTGGAATACGTTGAGAAAGACTTCAATCGCATATGACAAGTTCTGCATTTCATAGGGGTGTACGGGTGCTGTTGATCAGTGTATGCTTGTGCTACTTCTAATCTTATACTAAGGGAGCTCACAAATTTGCACAATGTCATCAAGAATGTTTGTATACCAGATTTTGACCTTTTCATCAACTCATTTTACAGCATAGGGCAAGGGACAAGTGACGCCCGGACGTAGCCATAACTGAAGGTACTGAGGCGCTGCATTCGAGTGGAGTGGGTTGGAAGTTGGGCAGGGGTTCATTGCCCATCCTATTTTACTCATAGCTGTAATTTTGAGCAACTGTAGTATATATTTCAGAATAATATTCCGTCGTAAGATGCAAATATACTTTTATTTCGCCTTACTGGTGTCGACAAATTTTGGACGAATCATGGCACTATGCTTCTAAGCCAGTACATAGCTTCTGAAGATGACTAATTTGTTGAAACCGGTAAAGTGAAATAAAAATGTCTTTGCAAATGATGACTGAATTTATTCTGAAACCATCCTAATTTAGATTTTTTGTGGTTTTCCTGAATCGCTTCAGACTAATTGAGATTTTTCGTTATTTTCCTGTATCACCTCTGCTGAATACTGCGACAGCATCCTAAATACACTATGTGATCGAAAGTAGCCGGACAGCCCCAAAACATACGTTTTTCGTATTAGGTGCCGTATGCTGCCACCTACTGCCAGGTACTCCATATCAGCGACCTCAGTAGTCTTTAAACATCGTGAGAGAGTAGAATGGGGCGCTCAGCGGATCTCACGGACTTCCAACGTGGTCAGGTGATTGGGTGTCATATGTCTGTACTCGAGATTCCCACACTCCTAAATATCCCTAGGTTCACTGCTTCCGATGTGATAGTGAAGTAGGAACGTGAAGGGACTCGTACAGCACAAAAGCGTACAAGCCGATCTCGTCTGTTGATTGACAGAGACCGCCAACAGTTGAAGAGGGTCATAATGTGTAATAGGTAGACATCTACCCAGACCATCACACAGGAATTACAAACTGCGTCGGGGTCCACTACAAGTACTATGAATTTAGACGGGAGGTGAGAAAACTTGGATTTCATGGTCGAGCGGGTGCCCATAAGTGACACATCACGTCGTTAAATGCCAAACGACGCCTCGCTTGGTGTAAAGAGCGTAAACATTGGACGATTGAACAGTGGAAAAACGTTGTGTGGAGTGACGAATCACGGTACACCATGTGGTGATTCGATAGCAGGGTGTGGGTGTGGCGAATCCCCGGTGAACGTCATCTGCCAGCGTGTGTAGTGCCAAAGGTAAAATCCGGAGGCGGTGGTGTTATGGTGTGGTCGTGTTTTCCATGGAGGAGGATTGCATCCCTTGTTGTTTTGGGTGACACTATCACAGCACGGGCCTACATTGTAAGAACCTTCTTGCTTCCCATTGTTGAAGTGCAATTCGGGGATGGCGACTGCATCTTTCAGCACGATCGAGCACCTGCTCATAATGCACGGCTTGTGGCGGATTGCTTACACGACAATAACATCCCTGTAATGGTCTGGCCTGCACAGAATCCTGACCTGAATCCTGTAGAAACGTTTGGGATGTTTTGGAACGTCAACTTCGTGCCGGGCCTCGCCAACCGACATCGATACTTCTCCTCAGTGCAGCACTCCGTGAAGAATCTGCTGCTATTCCCCAAGAAACTTTCCAGCACCTGACTGAACGTATGCCTGCGATAGCGGAAGCTGTCATCGAGGCTAAGGGTGGGCCAGTACCATATTGGATTCCAGCATTACTGATGGAGTGTGCTACGAACTTGTAAGTCATTTTCAGCCACATGTTCAGATACTTTTCATCACATAGTGTATGTTCTTCCTTTCTCCGTACTTTTTCAACATAGCTACTGTATTTACGAAAACGAGGTAATCGCCTGGTGCCAGACCGCAACAACGACAGCAGTAAATAGCACACACAGCAAATGTGTGGAAGATCCTGACTAGAAGAAGGGACAGGATAGTGGGACACCCGCTGTGTATCCCGTTTGTGCTCATTATCTTTTGGTAACTCAGATTTATTCCAAGACCATCAGTAAGACGCAACCTTTTTTCCTGGTTTTCGGGAATTCAGAGCTGTTCCACATCTTGTGTCTGTGCTCTGTGCAGGATTTCTCTGATCAGTCAATAAATAACTTCACATTTATTCAACGTTAATATAGCACGGTTACTGTTATTAGCTGATTTGCTTCTGCTCGCCGAAAAGGACCTGTGATCAGACGAGAACTCCAGCGTCAATCGCACCGTATCACTTAATGAAGTAACTTCTGTTTAGCGACACCAAATCAGAAACTTCTCTACCCCATGTTACTCATGTGGCAGGCCACATGCTACATTCAGCTGTCTGTTTTTGTTCGGGCCACTGATGCGCGTCTGACACACTGCCCAAACTGCTAAAAAGCGGGCGAAGCTTTCACGGAAATGCTCTCCTTGTTGGCATTTATATCATGGATTTTAGTCTGAGATTCCGCATTACATACATTCATACTTGTCTTGTCTCTCTTCTCTCTCTCTCTCTCTCTCTCTCTCTCTCT
The DNA here is from genome assembly GCF_023897955.1 of Schistocerca gregaria. Classification (NCBI taxonomy): domain Eukaryota; kingdom Metazoa; phylum Arthropoda; class Insecta; order Orthoptera; family Acrididae; genus Schistocerca; species Schistocerca gregaria. The sequence continues at coordinate 1,043,909,312 of NC_064920.1, read as the reverse complement.
CTCTCTCTCTCTCTTCTCAGCGATCACAGACCCTGTAGACTATGTGCTGCCTAAACGATCTGCTTTCACCACCTTCTATCTCTCGCAGCCTCTCTCCACCCTGTGGAAATTACTAATGCTGCGATGTCCTTCTCTATGTCATCTTTCCAGCTTGTACGGTCTCGGCCCAATCGTCTTGTTGTCTGGAGAGTTCCTTCAAATGCTTTCTTTATGATTCTGTTGTTTTCCATTCTAGCCACATGTCCAGCCCATTGCAGACCCCTGCTTTTTAATTTCTGGATGATAGTGCGTTGCTTCATTAACTGATAAATTTCATTGTTCTTTCGAATTCTCCATACACCGTTGTCCAACACAGGTCCCCAGATTTTTCTCATTACTCTTCTTTCGAAATCATTCAGTTTTTGTCTTTCATTCTTTGTAAGTGTCCAGCTTTCTTAACTGTACAGTACTATGGGGCAGATGATAGTGTTATATATCTTCATCTTTGTGGTGATTGACAAAGCTTTACTTTTCAATGGGTTGCTTAGTAGTACAGGCATCTTGACCCTGTGGCTGTTCTTTCATTTATATCCATTGTTATGATATTTTTACTGTTGAAATGGGTTCCAAGTTATTTAACCTGGAGAACTTTTCAGAATTTAGAATGCTGGTCAATTTCAAAGTAAGGATTTGGGTTTATGACTCGACCTATTTCCATATATTCGGTTTTCTATTGGCTAATCAAAAGCCCCATTTTGCTGGCACTGTGCCTGATAGATCTGTACATTTCAGTTCTTGTTCAGTTTCACTTAGCAACACTATATCATCTCCATAAGCCAGTAGTTTTAGTTCACTGTGTTCGAATCGGAGACCATGGTATAGATGTAAATTACTCTCCCGAACCACTTTCTCTATTGCAGGGTTGGAGAGGACACATGCAAGAGCGTCTCCATGTCGTAAGACTGTTTTATTTAGAAAGGTGGGGGATATGGATCCTCTGAACTTCACGGCTGCCTGGGAGCCATCCGTGCACATTTGTATCATCCTAATGATTTTACTGGGTATACTAAATTCTCGTAATGTGTTGTAGAGGCTACTTCTGTGGATGCTGTCGTGATCCTAATATCTTATTTCTTTAAAATAACGTATTTGACTGAAACAGAGAAATTGAATTTACGTAAAATTTTGAATTTATAATGGTGATGTTTTGGTGCGTTGTGCTCCAGCATATCAGATACGTCCACGTCTTTTAATCTGCAGCTAGTATTTACAGGAGAAGCAGATAGGGGCATGCTTCTGGTGTCACATTATTGCTTCATCAAGGGACCTTTGCGAAACTTTCGCATTTTTATAATTTTAAGTAATGGCAGTATTTGGGATAAGCGTAGTCGTTGGGGCAAGCGTAGTTGTGGGAATGAAGAGAAAACATAAAAAAAGAAGCAAACGAAGTGAAAAAATAATCATGAATTTTTGATCATCCTTGAATATATTTCCATGTGTCTAAAAATCAGATTTGCATTCGGAGCTGGCCGGGGTGGCCGAACGGTTCTAAGCGCTACTGTCTGGAACCGCGCGACCGCTACGGACGCAGGTCCGAATTCTGCTTGAGGCATGGAAGTGTGTGATGTCCTTAGGTTAGTCAGGTTTAAGTAGTTCTAAGTTGTAGGGAACTGATGACCTTAGAAGTTAAGTCCCATAGTGCTCAGAGCCGTTTGAACCATTTTTTGCATTCGGAATGTTTGTCCTGGCTTGTACGAAGGGAGGAGATCAGGGACTGTAAGTAGCACCACATAATCTATAACTTTAACCTTACAAACATTTTCAATTACATTAAGCAGATGAGCCTGTAGTATCAATTGTTAAATCAGATTTCAGGGCTACAATAACAAAATATGTTTGAAACTTCCTGGCAGATTAATACTGTGTGCCGGACAGAGACTCGAACTCAGGACCTTTGCCTTTCGAGGGCAAGTACTCTACCATCTTTTTTTTTTTTTTTTTAATCCATTTTGTTCGATATTGTTCGTTGCGTTTGGTCTGGGCGCACGTCACAAGACATCCGTTAAAGTTGATAATTGATTTTTAGACTCAGTTTTTTATCACAGAGAGCACGCAGCCCTCTGACCGAACACGCTGAGCTACCGTGCCGGCGTCGTCTGAGCTACCCAAGCACCACTCTCAGGAGAGCTTCTGTAAAGTTTGGAAGGCAGGAGACGAGGTACTGGCAGAAGTAAAGCTGTGAGGACGGGGCGTGAGGCGTGCTTGGGTTGCTCAGATGGTAGAGCACTTTCCCGCGAAAGGCAAAGGTCCCGAGTTCGAATCTCGGTCGGCCATCTCGGTCGGCCACACAGTTTTATTCTGCCAGGAAGTTTCATGTCAGCGCACACTCCACTGCAGAGTGAAAATCTCATTCTGGAAACAAAATATGTTTGTCGTTTCGGAAAGTATATTCGCTTAAATAAAGCGAACGATTAGTATGTATTGAGAAAAAGGGATGATGACTTGAGAAATAATACACTGACGAAAAAAGTCGCACAACAAAAAATAATTAATACAGAGTAATGAAATTCTGGCAATACATTGGTGTACGTAACCTATTTAAGTGGTTGACATTGCAAGATCATAGGTTAATGCTACCGCAAGATAAGCCATTGCAAGTTTGAAAGCTGGTACATTAATAACCGGTATAACCGACAAATATTGAATGCAAGCATGAAAACGTGCATGCATTATGTTGTACAGGTGCCGGATGTCAGTTTGGAGGCCGAGTTTCCATGCCTATTGCACTTGATCGGTCGCTACAGGGACGGTTAATGTTGTTTATGGAATACGCTGGAGTTGTCGTCCGATGGTGTCCCATATGAGCTCAGTTGGAGACAGATCTGGTGATCGAGCAGGCCGAAGCAAAATGTCGACAGTCTGTAGTTCATATCTGGCTATGTTGGAGAGCGTTATCCTGTTGGAAAACACCCTGTGCAATGCTGTTTATACGAGGTGCAATAATAAAGTAATGAGACTGATGTGGAAAATAGTGTTGCTTACCGTTTTAATCAAGTTTAGTGTTGTCTTCTTCAGAGTAGTTCCCTTCTGATTGCACACATTTTTTCCAGTGCTTCTGCCATTGATGGTAACTTTTCTTTAACTCATCTTCTGTAATTCCCTCCAAGACCCTCGTCACAGCTTTTTGGACATCTTGTGTTGTTTGAAAATGGTGTCCCTTGACCGCCGTTTTTAAACATGCAAACAGAAAAAATTCGCACGAAGCGATATCTGGTGAATAAGGTGCCTGTGGTAGTACTGACATTTGTTTTGAGGTTAAAAATTTCTGTACTGACAGAGCAGTATGGGATGGCGCATTATCGTGACGAAGAATCCAACTATCAGCAATGTTGGCACGGACACAAAGAACACTTTTACGAAGTCTTTCTAAAATTTCTTTGTAGTAATATTGGTTAACTGTTTGCCCAGCAGGTACCCACTCTTTATGAACAATTCCCTTGGACTCAAAGAAGCACACAAGCATGCATTTCACTTTTGACTTTGACATGGGAGCTTTTCTTGGTCTGGGTGATCCCTTTGAACACCATTGCGAACTTTGGCGTTTTGTACCTGGATCGTACTGAAAAAACCAACTTTCATCACCAGTGATAACACAGCTCAACAATTCTGGATTGATTTCCGTTTGCTCTATAACAGATCGGCTGCCACATTTTTCCGTGTTTCTCGCTGTTGTCGTGTGAGATTTTTGGGGACAATTTTTGCACAACTCTTACTCATACTAAGATCTTCAGTTATTATTAGACGAACCGTTTCTCGATTGATGTTCATTTCTTCTGCAATCATTTTCACGGATAATTTTCGATCAGATGGTTCGAGTTCACGCACCCTGGCCAAGTTGACATCCGTCCGTGAGGTTTATGGTCGTCCACTGCGGTCTTCATCTTCAACATTCGTTCTGCCTTCACTAAACATTTTATGCCAACGAAAAACTTTAGCTCTTCACGTAACCTCCTCTCCAAAATTTTTCTGAAGCTTACCGTAAGTTGTCGCCGCGTTTTCACTTCATTTCACGCAATAAGAGATGGCATACCGGTGCGTAATATTATGCGGTTCCATTTCCGTGACGAGAGACACAAACACGTGTTAACTTATTACTGCACAACTCACGACTGAGCAGTTGCATCGATGTGCCTCTTGGACTAGAAGCAGCTTATAGACCGAGGTCAAAGATATTGTGCCTATTCAAGCCTGTAGGGTTGTCACATCTGGCAAAGAAAATCAGTGTCATTACTTTATTGTCGCACCACGTAAATGGCACCACAACAGGTAGAATCACCAAGCTGACGCACAAATTGGCATTCAGTGTGTGTGGGATAACTAGGAGAGTGCTCATGCTGTCATATAAACCCCACCAAAGACTGTAGCTGCAGGTGTAAGTCCAGTGTGTCTAGCGCGCGTACAGGTTTGTTTTCAGGCGCTCACATGACCTTCTAACCAACACAACACCATCACTGGCACCGAGGCAGAACCAGATTTCATCGCAAAACACAAAAGACCTCCTCGCTGTCCTACCGTGAGCTCTCGTTAGACACTACTGAAATCGCGAATGTCCGTAGTTTGGGATCGGTGGATGTTACAGGTCGTCTGCCTCCAAGTTGTCCTTGAAGTAACCAAATTGTAACAGTTCGTTGAATCGCTGTGGTGTCAACTGCTGCTCCTATTGCTGCTGTAGATGCGCCAGAACCACGCGCCAATCACGATGGTCGTTCCTCTGGGCAGAACCACGTGGCCGTCCGGAGCCCGGTCTGCTTGCGTCTGTACATTTTCATGATCACCGCTGCCAGTCACATACAGTGGCTATGTTCCTGCCAAGGCTTTTAGCAGTATCGCGGAGGGAGGGAACACCGACCACGGTTAAAGCAGGCTCAGACATGGTAATTGGATGTCTCTATAGGCCCCTTGGCTCAGCAGCTGTTGTGGCTGAGCACCTGAAGGATAATTTGGAACATATTTCGAGTAGGTTTCCCCACCATGTTATAGTTCTGTGTGGAGATTTTAATTTAACAGGTATAGAATAGGAGACTCAAACGTTTATAACGGGTGGCAGGGACAAAGAATCCAGTGAAATTTTTTTAAGCACTTTATCTGAAAATTACCTTGAGCAATTAAACAGAGGACCGACTCGTGGCGTTAACATATTAGACCTTCTGGTGACAAACAGACGCGAACTATTTTAAGCAGTTAACACAGAACAAGGGAATCAGCGATCATAAAGCGATTTCTGCATCGATGATTTCAGTCGTAAATAGAAATATTAATAAAGGTAGGAAGATTTTTCTGTTTAGCAAAAGTGACAAAAAGCAGACTACAGAGTACCTGACGGCTCAACACAAAAGTTTTGTCTGAAGTACAGATAGTCTTGAGGATCAGTGGACAAAGTTCAAAACCTTCGCACAATATGCGTTAGATGAGTAAGTGCCAAGCAAGATCGTAAGAGATGGAAAAGAGCCACCGTGGTACAACAACCGAGTTAGAAAACTGCTGCGGAAGCAAAGGGAACTTCACAGCAAACATAAACATAGCCAAAGCCTTGCAGACAAACAAAAATTACGCGAAGCGAAATGTAGTGTGAGGAGGGCTATGCGAGAGGCGTTCAGTGAATTCGAAAGTAAAGTTCTATGTACTGACTTGGCAGATAATCCTAAGAAATTTTGGTCTTATGTCAAAGCGGTAGGTGGATCAAAACAAAATGTCCAGACCCTCGGTGACCAAAATGGTACTGAAACAGAGGATGACAGACTAAAGGCCGAAATACTAAATGTCTTTTTCCAAAGCTGTTTCACAGAGGAAGACTGCACTGTAGTTCCTTCTCTCGAATGTCGCACAGATGACAAACTGGTAGATATAGAAATAGACGACAGAGGGATAGAGAAACAATTAAAATCGCTAAAAAGAGGAAAGGCCGCTGGACCTGATGGGATACCAGTTCGATTTTACACAGAGTACGCGAAGGAACTTGCTCCTAGCGTAGCGTTTCAAAGGACTGGAAAAGGGCACAGGTCATCCCCGTTTTCAAGAAGGGACGTCGAACAGATGTGCAGAACTATATACCTATATCTCTAACGTCGATCAGTTGTAGAATTTTGGAACACGTATTATGTTCGAGTATAATGACTTTTCTGGAGACTAGAAATCTACTCTGTAGGAATCAGTATGGATTTTGAAAAAGACGGTCGTGTGAAACCCAGCTCGCGTTATTCGTCCACGAGACTCAGAGGGCCATAGACACGGGTTCACAGGTAGATGCCGTGTTTCGTGACTTCCGCAAGGCGTTCGATACAGTTCCTCACAGTCGTTTAGTGAACAAAGTAAGAGCATATGGACTATCAGACCAATTGTGTGATTGGATTGAAGAGTTCCTAGATAACAGAACGCAACATGTCATTCTCAATGGAGAGAAGTCTTCCGAAGTAAGAGTGACTTGAGGTGTGCCGCAGGGGAGTGTCATAGGACCGTTGCTATTCACAATATACATAAATAACCAAGTGGATGACATCGGAAGTTCACTGAGGCTTTTTGCGGATGATGCTGTGGTACAACGAGAGGTTGTAACATTGGAAAATTGTACTGAAATGCAGGAGGATCTGCAGCGAATTGATGCATGGTGCAGGGAATGGCAATTGAATCTCAATGTAGACAATTGTAATGTGCTGCGAATGCATAGAAAGATAGATCCCTTATCATTTAGCTACAATATAGCAGGTCAGCAACTGGAAGCAGTTAATTCCATAAATTATCTGAGAGGACGCATTAGGAGTGATTTAAAATGGAATGATCATATAAAGTTGATCGTTGGTAAAGCAGATGCCAGACTGAAAGTCATTGAAGAATCCTATGGAAATGCAATCCGAAAAAAAAGGAAGTAGGTTACAGTACGCTTGTTCACCCACTGCTTGAATACTGCTCAGCAGTATGGGATCCGTACCAGATAGGGTTGATAGAAGAGATGGAGAATATCCAACGGAGAGCAGCGCGCTTCGTTACAGGATCATTTAGTAATCGCGAAAGCGTTACGGAGATGATAGATAAAGTCCAGTGGAAGACTCTGCAGGAGAGACGCTCAGTAGCTTGGTACGGGCTTCTGTTGAAGTTTCGAGACCATACCTTCACCGGAGAGTCAAGCAGTATGTTGCTCCCGCCTACGAATATCTCGCGAAGAGACCATAAGGATAAAATCAGAGAGATTAGAGCCCACACAGAAGCATACCGACAGTCCTTCTTTCCACGAACAAGGCCGGCCAGTGTGGCCGAGCGGTTCTAGGCGCTTCAGTCCGGAACCGCGCTACCGCTACGGTCGCAGGTTCGAATCCTGCCTCGGGAATGGCTTTGTGTGATGTCCTTAGGTTAGTTAGGTTTAATTAGTTCTAAGCTCTAGGCGACTGATGACCTCAGAAGTTTAAGTCGCATAGTGCTCAGAGCCATTTGTAGATGTAGATGTAGAAATTCCTTGTAGCCCTATAGCACGACCTCGTTGAAACTCAGTGAGGTGTTGATAATAGAGTCTTGGTCGCCTATCATCAACTCACCACGACCAGTCTCAAGGGTAAGTAGGGCTCACCGCCGTTACAGCGTGTATTTAAAGCAAACCTCATTTGCATCCTCATAGCGACGCTGCTGGCGCCACTCATATGCAATTGGTGCCAAAAGTGACTAGAGATCACCAACTTTGGTTTATTTCGCACATCTCCTCTTTGGTGTCGTGATTTTATTTTCCGCCAGTGTATGGATGAATGTGATACTGCGCCATCGTTTCGACCTCTGGCCCTCTAGTCATAGACACTTTACAATATCTTGGTTTGCCGGCCGTTGTGGCTGACCTGTTCTATGCGCTTCAGTCTTGAACCGCGCGACCGCTAGGTCGCAGGTTGGAATCCTGCCTCGGGCATGGTTGTGTGTGATGTCCTTATGTTAGTTAGGTTTAAGTAGTTCTAAGTTCTAGCGGACTGATGACCTCAGATGTTAAGTGCCATAGTGCTCAGCGTCATTTGAGCCAATATCTTGGTTTGATGTTCCGTTACCGTTTTGTGTTTCAGGCGCAGGGCCTTGTGACGCCGTCGGATGCCGATGATTTCGAATGGCTGCTTGCGGGGCTGCCCGTATCCTCCCCTCCGGCGTCAGTGCCTCTGCCTGTAACACAGCCGCCGTCGTATGGCTTTGGTCAGGGACCGAACTACGGGCCAGGGTACGGCCTTGTTCCAGGGCAAGGATACGGAACAGGGCCGGCATTCGGCACAGGGCAGGGTTTCAACGTCGGCCAAGGCTACGGCTATGGCCAAGGTTTCGGCGCTCCACAGACAAATCCGTATGCATATCAACCTGACTTGCTTCCAAATAGGTCGGGCGCAGCTAACCAGGGGACAAACACAGTCGTTACCCAGCCGGTACCCAACTTTGTGCCGAACGGCGTAGGAAACCTCGGCGGAAGTGGACTGTTTCGACCTGCCGGCGGCCCGCCTCTCTTCCAAGGCACTTCCACATCATCTTCATCCTCCACAGGACCAGGAGGTAATACAGCAACTGGCAGTGCAGTCTGTAAGAGAATAATTCTGGAGAAATTGTTATGTGTGTTTTAATGTACACTACTGGCCGTTAAAATTGCTACACCACGAAGATGACGTGCTACAGACGCGAAATTTAACCGACAGAAAGAAGATGCCGTGATATGCAAATGATTTTTCAGAGCATTCACACAAGGTTAGCGCCGGTGGCGACACCTACAACGAGCTGACGTGAGGAAACTTTCCAACCGATTTCTCATACACAAACAGCCCTTGACCGGCGTTGCCTGGTGAAACGTTGTTGCGATGACTCGTGTAAGGAAGAGAAGTGCGTACCATCACGTTTCCGACTTTGATAAGCGTCGGATTGTAGCCTATCGCGATTGCGGTTTATCGTATCGCGACATTGCTGTTCGCGTTGGTAGAGATCCAATGACTGTTAGCAGAATAAAGAATCGGTGGATTCAGGAGGGTAATACGGAACGCCATGCTGGATCCCAACGACCTCGTATCACTAGTAGTCGAGATGACAGGCATCTTATTCGCATGGCTGTAACGGATCGTGCAGCCACGTCTCGATCCCTGAGTCAACAGATGGGAACGTTTGCAAGACAACAACCATATGCACGAACAGTTCGACGACGTTTGCAGCAGCACGGACTATCAGCTCTGAGACCATGGCTGCGGTTACCCTTGACGTTGCATCACAGACAGGATCGCCTGCGATGGTGTACTCAACGACGAACCTGATTGCTCGAGTGGCAAAACGTCATTTTTTCGGATGAATCCAGGTTCTGTTAACAACATCTTGATGGTCGCATCCCTGTTTGGCGACATCGCGGTGAATGCACATTGGAAGTTTGTATTCCTCATCGCCATAGTGGCCTATCACCCGGCGTGATGGTGTGAGGGGTATTCACACGTCTCGGTCACCTCTTGTTCGCATTGACGGCTCTTTGAACAGTGGACGTTACATTTCAGATGTGTTACGACCCGCGGCACTACCCTTCATTCGATCCCTGAAAAACCCTACATTTCAGCAGGATAATGCACGACCGCATGTTGCAGGTCCTATTTGGGCCTTTCTGGAAACAGAAAATGTTCGACTGCTACACTGGCCAGCACATTCTCCAGATCTCTCACCAACTGAAAATGTCTGGTCAATGGTGGCCGAGCAACTGGCTCGTCACAATACGCCAGTCACTACTCTTGATGAACTGTGGTATCCTCTTGAAGCTATACCTGTACACGCCATCCAAGTTCTGTTTGACTCAATGCCCAGGCGTATCAAGGCCGTTATTATGGCTAAAGGTGGTTGTTCTGGGTAGTGATTTCTCAGGATCTTTGTACCCAAATTGCATGAAAATGTAATCACATGTCAGTTCTAGTACAATATATTTGTCCAATGAATACCCGTTTATCATCTGCAATTTTCCTTGGTGTAGCAATTTTAATGGCCAGTAGTGGACTCTTGTGCCTGACATACAGACAGCAGATTTAACATTTCAACACTATATGGGATGTTTCCAGAAGTTTGATCAGCGCCACATCCAAAGCCTTAGCATAATAATTGAGTGCCAACATTCCATATGTCGCTGTTAACAGTTTTTATTCATTGTGAATGCAGTATAGTCAATAATTATATAGGGTACTTGTATGTTTTCGTGTTTAAAACTAAACTAACAATCCTATCCTCAAGCACAAATGGAATCGTCAACTCAGTTGGAAAGTTGCCGTAATAAACCAAACTCAAAATCTTCAAAAAAAAAAAAAAAAAAACCCTCTATATAGCATGCTCTATGAGCAGATAAATATTTTACCACTACTCCTGAAATAGCATATAATTTGTTTCAAGAAAGGAAAAAATGAACTTTGTACAGGATGGTAACACAGACGTGACGAAAGTCAAGGGATACATCCTAATACCGTGTCGGATCTCCTTTTGTCTGGCGTATTGCAGCAGATTGACGTGCCATGGACACAGCAAGGCGTTGGAAGACTCTTGCGGAAATATTGAGCCATCCTGCCTCTACAGCCGTCCATAATTGCGAAGGTGCAGGATTTTATGCACGAAGTGATCTCTCGATTAAATCCGCAAATGTTCGATGAGATCATTGTTGGGCCATCTGCGTGGCCAAATTATTCTTTCTGACTGTCCAGAATGTTCTTCAAACCAACCGCGAACAATTGTGGGCCGGTGACATGGCGCATTGTCATCCATAAAAATTCCATCGTTGTTTGGCTGCAAATGGTCTCCCAGAATACGGACATAACCATTTCCAGTCAGTGATCGGTTCATTTTGACCAGAGGACCCAGTCTACTCCATGTAAACACAGCCCACACCATTACGAAGCCATCACCAGCCTGCACAGTGCCGTGTTGACGACTTGGGTCCAAGGCTTCGTCTGGTTTGCGCCGCACTCGAACTCTACCATCAGCTCTTACCAACTAAAATTGGGACTCATCTGATGAAGCAACTGTTTTCCAGAGGTCTAGGCTCCAACTGATATAGTCACGAGCACAGGAGAGGCGTTGCAGGCGATGTCGCGCTGTTAGCAAAGGCATTTGATTCGGTCGTCTGCTGTCATAGCCTATTAACGCCAAATTTCTCCGAACTGTCCTAACAGATACTTCGCCGTACGTTCCACATTGGTTTCTGCTGTTATTTCACGCACTGTTGTTTGTCTGTTAGCATTGACAACTCTACGAAAACGCCGCGGATCTCGGTCGTTAAGTGAAAGCCGCGGCCACTGCTTTGCTTTTGATGAGAGGTAATGCCTGAAATTTGGTACTGTACGCACATTCTTGAGACTGTGCATCTCGGAATGTTGAATTCCCTAACGATTTCCGAAATGGAAATCCCCGTGCTTCTAGCCCCAGTTATCATTCATCGTACAAAATCTATTAATTCCCGTCGTACGGTCATAATCACGTCGGAAACCTTTCCATATAAAGCGCCTGAGCACAAACGACAGCTCCGTCTATGTACTGCCCTTTTATACCTTGTGTTCGCGACACTACCGCCATCTGTATAAGTGCAAATCTCCATCACTTTTGTCAGCTCAGTGTACATTTATGGATTAGACTTCAGACACCAGATTCAACATTATATGGGATTTTGATAAGAGCTGGGTCCATAATCTTAATGTACGAGGGTCAGTCAAAAAGTAATGCCTCCTATTTTTTTTTCTACGTTTAATTGTCAGGAAATTTAAATGCAATTACATAGGTTGAAAACCACAACATTGAGGATCATTTTGTCATTTTTCAATGTAATCTCCGCCCATCTCTACAGTTTTGGTCCATCTTTGAACAAGGGCATATATCCCAGCACGGTAAAAATCACAGCTCTGCTTCCTAAGCCATTGACGCACGGATGTTTTGACGGCCTCCTCATCTTCAAAATGAATCCCACGATGAGCTTCTTTTAGAGGCCCGAACAGATGGAAGTCTGATGGTACCAAGTCAGGGCTGTATGGGGGATGAGGCATAACTTCCCATCCAATTTTGACAATCTCGTCAGAGGTGTGACGACTGGTGTGTGGTCTTGCATTGTCATGCAAAAGAAGAACATCTGCCATTGATTTTGTTGGGCGAACTCGCTGAAGACGTGCTTTAAGTTTTTTGAGGGTTGTGACGTATTGAACAGAATTTATTGTGCATTCCTGCTCCAAAAAATCAACCAGAATCACACCCTCTGTATCCCAGAAAACTGTTGCCATAACTTTCCCTGCCGATCGCACAGTTTTGAATTTTTTCTTTCTCGGCGAGCTTGTGTGACGCCACTCCATTGACTGCCTCTTTGATTCGGGTTCAAAAAAATGCACCCATGTTTCGTCCCCGGTCACAATTTTTTTCAGAAACTCATCTCCCTCCAAACGGAAGCGCTGCAAGTGTTGGGAGGCTGTTGTTTTCCTTGCCTCTTTATTCTGATCGGTTAACATTCTTGGAACCCACCGTGCACAAACTTTTGAGTACCCCAATTGTTTAATAATCGTGATCACACTGCCTTTACTAATAGAAATAATGCGACACACTTCATCTGCAGTCACCTGACGGTCACCACGAATGATGTCATCAACTTGCTAAATGTTGTGTGGAGTCACTGCACTCACCGGCCTGCCGCTCCGCTTTTCGTCAGTCAACGGTGTTTGCCCTTCAGCTTCCTTACAACGACGAACCCATCGTCTAACAGTGCTGACATCCACTGTCACAACACCATACACCTTCTTCAGTCTTTCATGAATGCGTATGGGCGTTTCACCTTCTGCATTCAAGAATTCAATCACACAACGCTGTCTCAAACGAACATCGATGTCGGCCATCTTACAAACTTCTGCTGTGCGGCCACCTGTTGACACAGAAAGTTACTACTGCAGTGAATTGCAGAAGAAGGTTTGAGGAATGGCGCCAATTTCAAATTTTTCACTTAACTTAATTTTTTTAAGTAGAAAAAAAATGGGAGGCATTACTTTTTGACCGACCCTCGTATTACTGAATGTAGACATTCCATATGTGGCTGTTAACAATTTTTATTTGTTGCGGTTGTAGTACATTCAATACATTCCATAATTATGTAGGGTGCTGGTATGTTTTTATTTTTCAAGCAAAATTGATTGTGCTACGCTGAAGCACAAATGGAATCGTCAACGCAGCAGCTAGAAACTTGCCATTATAAACCACTCCAAAAATCGTCAGAAAACTCTGTATACAGTATGTGTTGTGAACTACCGAGTATTTAACCATTGCTCCTGAAATAGCACACAATTCGTTCCAAGAAAAACTGAAAATGAACTCTGTACAACGTAATGCCTGGACATGCACCGTTTCCGTGCTGCAACCGTTTAAAAACATGTTGGTAACGTGACCCAGTATATCACCTGTTTTACAGCTTCACTCATTAATAACCAAAGAAATTGCTAGTGCACTCGTTGACGGATTCTCTTCGACGTGGTGCAGTGCGGTCTCTTCCAGTGTGGGTGTGCGGCGTCTCCTTGGAACACCAGTCACACCTACTGACGGTGAAGATAACTATTTTTCGAAGCCGTTGCGTAATTGTGGCGAAAAGGGTGTGCGATGGAGTCGAATGTTGTGGAGAACGAGCTTGATAATGGCAACGAGCCGCTCTTCCATTACTGTGAGCTTCGCCATTCATAATTATCACGTCGGTGTATACTGCAAACGTATTCTCAACCACGTTTGTCCAACACTCAGAGACACGTGAATGAGGCTGTAACCAATAAGAGAGGTAGGACAGACGTCAAATAACATCAGCCGATCCGACGTCACCCCCCCCCCCCCCTCCAACAAGACTACTCTGTTGCATACTTACCCAGCAAACATATTGTCACACTGCTGTAGCACAGAAACGGTACTTTTCTCGACATAGGTTCCTATTGAAAATGTTATGTACCCACTCCCCTCTGCAAGTCCTCGAAGTTCGTAAGCGGAATTTCCGAGCATCCTGTGTGTCCTCCGCGATTAACAGTACTACTCCTTACAAGACAATCCAAATCATTCAAAAAACATGCTTCAAATGGCTCTGAGCACTATGGGACTGAGCTGCTGAGGTTTTAAGTCCCGTAGAACTTAGAACTACTTAAACCTAACTAACCTTAGGACATCACACACATCCATGCCCGAGGCAGGATTCGAACCTGAGACCGTAGCGGTCGCGCGGTTCCAGACTGTAGTGCCTAGAAACGCTCGGCCACTCTGGCCGGCTCCAAATCATTCTCAGAATTTTGAATACTTTGTTTCATTTTTCGTTTACCAGTACTTTTTCCGGACCAAGAAATGCTATAAATGTATGTTAATTGCTGTAAAGTTAGTTCATACTGCAATCTTTGTGTGTAGAGTGTTCTACTGTAAATGTAGCTTTGGGCTTCTTCTTCTTTCATCATGGTCTCGGCCATAGGCCTGTTCCGTCTTCTGAGTATCCAGCCATCTTTTTCTCAGTCATGCTTTGGATCTTTTACCTTTTTTTTTTTTGTTAAGTCGTCAGTCTTCTGACTGGTTTTATGCGGCACGCCACAAATTTCTCTCCTCTGCCAACGTTTTCATCTCAGAGTAGCAATTGCCCCCTCCGTTATTTGCTGGATGCTTTCCAGACTCTCTCTTTCTCTATAGTTTTTACCCTCTACAGCTCCCTCTAGTAACATGGAAATTATCCCCTGATGCCTTAACAGATGTCCTATCATAATGTTCCTTCTTCTTATCAGTGTTTCCCTTATGTTCCTTTCTCGCCGATTTTGCGGAGAACCTCCTCGTTTCTTACCTTATCAGTCCAAGTAACTTTCAACATTCTTCTGTAGCATCACATCACAAAGGTTTCGATTCACTTCTGCTCCGATTTTCCCACAGTTCACGTCTCACTACCATACAGTGCTGTGCTCCAAACGTAGATTCTCAGAAATTTCTTCCTCTTTGATACTATCAGACTTCTCTTGGACAGGAATGCCTTTTTTTGTCAGTGCTAATCTGCTTTTTACGTCCTCCTTGCTTCCGACCATCATAGGTTATTATGCTGCCTAGGTAACAGAATTCCTTAACTTCGTCAACTTCGTTATCCAAAATTGTAATGTTAAGTTTGTTGTTGTTCTCATGTCTGCTACTTCTCGTTACTTTCGTCTTTCTTCCATTTACCCTCAACCTATATTCTATACTCATTAGAGTGTTCATCCCATTCAACCAACCTTGCTGTCCTTCTTCACTTTCACTGAGAACAGTAGTGTCATCATCAAATCTTATCATTGACATCCTTTCACCCTGAATTTTAATCCCACGCTTGAAACTTTCTTTTATTTCCCACAGTGTTTCTTCGATGTATGGATTGAGCAGTAGGGGCAAAAGACAACATTCCTGTTTTAAAACTTTTTTAATCGGGAACTCCGTTCTTGGTCTTCGAGTCTTATTTTTTTCTCTTGGTTCTTGTACATAGTGTATATTACCCGCCTTTCCCTATAGCTTACCCCTATTTTTTCCAAAAGTTCGAACATCTGGCGCCATTTTGCATTGTCGAACGCTATTTCTAGGTGGACAAATCCTATGAACGTGTCTTGATTTTTCTCCAGTCTTGGTTTCATTATCAACCGCAATGTCATAACTACCATTTTGGTGCCTTCATCTTTCCTAAAGTTAAACTGGTCGTCATCTAACAGATTCTCATTTTCCTGTTTCATCATTCTGTGTATTATTCTTGCCAGCAACTTGGATTCATGAGCTGTTAAGCTGAGTGAGTGATAATTCTCGCAGTCGTCGGCTCTTGCTACCTTCGGAATTGTGTGGATGGTGTTTTTCCGAGAGTCTGATGGTAATTTGCCAGTCTCATTCATTCTACACACCAACGTGAGTAGTCGTTTTGTTGCCGCTTCCCCCAATGATTTTAGAAATTCCGATGGCATATTATCATTCCCTTCTGACTTATTTGAAGTTAAATCCTCCAAAGCTCTTTTAAATTTTGATTATAGCATTGGATCCCCTAACTCTTCCCTATCGACTCCTGTTTCATCTTCTGTCACGTCATTAGACAAATCTTCCCTCTTCTAGAGGCCTCAGGTACTCTTTCCAATTATCTGCGCTCTCCTACGCATTTAGTAGCGGAATTCCCATTGAACTCTTAATGTTATGGACCTTGATTTCACTTTCACCGAAGGTTGTTTTCACTTCGCATGTTCTGAATCCGCCCTCTCACTAATGCTTTCTTTTCCGATTTGTTCACATTTTCCATATTGCCATTTCGCCTTAGCTTCCCCGCACTTTTTATTTGTTTCTTTCGTAAGTAACTTGTATTTCTGTATTCCTGAATTTCACTGGACATTTTTGTACTTCCTTCTTTCATCGACGAGCTGTATTTCATCTGTTAACCATGGTTTCTCCGCAGTTGTCTTCTTTGTACCTTTGCAAATTCCGTGATTATGCTCCTAAGAGATTATTCCTCTTCAGCTGTGCTGCCTACTGAGCTATTCATTATCGCAGTGTCTACACCCTCAGAGAACTTAAAAACTATCTCTTCATTTCTTATTATTCCTTTCCGTATCCAACTCTTTTGCGCACTGATTGTTCGTGACAAGTCTCTTAATCTTCAGCTTTCTCTTCATCATTACTAAAGTGTGATCTGAGTTTATAACTGCTCCTGGGTACGCCTTAAAATCCAATACCAGATTTCGGAATCTATGCCTGACGAAGATGTAATCTAACTGAAATCTTCCGTATCTCCGTTTCCCAGTGTACCTCCTCCTCTTGTGAGTCTTGAACTAGTATTCGCTGTTGTTGTTTTTGTTGTTGTTGTTGTGGTCTTCAGTCCCGAGACTGGTTTGATGCAGCTCTCCATGCTACTCTATCCCGTGTAAGCTAGATTCATCTCCCAGTACCTACTGCAACCTACATCCTTCTGAATCTGCTTAGTGTATTCATCTCTTGGTCTCCCTCTACGATTTTTACCCTCCACACTGCCCTCCAGTACTAAATTGGTGATCCCTTGATGCCTCAGAACATGTCCTACCAACCGATCCCTTCTACTAGTCAAGCTGTGCCACAAACTCCTCTTATCCCCAATTCTGTTCAATACCTCCTCATTAGTTACGTGACCTACCCACCTTATCTTCAACATTCTTCTGTAGCACCACATTTCGAAAGCTTACATTCTCTTCTTGTCCAAACTATTTACCGTCCATGTTTCACTTCCATACATGGCTTCAATCCATACAAATACTTTCAGAAATGTCTTCCTGACACTTAAATCTATACTCGATGTTAACAAATTTCTCTTCTTCAGAAACGCTTTCCTTGCCATTGCCAGTCTACATTTTATATCCTCTCTACTTCGGCCATCATCAGTTATTTTACTCCCCAAATAGCAAAACTCCTATACTACTTTAAGTGTCTCATTTACTATTCTAATTCCCTCAGCATCACACGACTTAATTCGACTACATTCCATTATTCTCGTTTTGCTTTTGTTGATATTCATCTTATATCCTCCTTTCAAGACACTGTCCATTCCGTTCAACTGCTCTTCCAAGTCCCTTTGCTGTCTCTGACAGAATTGCAATGTCATCGGCGAACCTCAAAGTTTTTATTTCTTCTCCATGGATTTTAATACCTACTCCGAATTTTTCTTTTGTTTCCTTTACTGCTTGCTCAATATACAGATTGAATAACATCGGGGACAGGCTGTAACCCTGTCTCACTGCCTTCCCAACCACTGCTTCCCTTTCATGCCCCTCGACTCTTATAACTGCCATCTGGTTTCTGTACAAATTGTAAATAGCCTTTCGCTCCCTGTATTTTACCCCTGCCACCTTTAGAATTTGAAAGAGAGTATTCCAGTCAACATTGTCGAAAGCTTTCTCTAAGTCTACAAATGCTAGAAACGTAGGTTTGCCTTTCCTTAATCTTTCTTCTAAGATAAGTCGTAAGGTCAGTATTGCCTCACGTGTTCCAGTATTTCTACGGAATCCAAACTGATCTTCCCCGAGGTCGGCTTCTACTAGTTTTTCCATTCGTCTGTAAAGAGTTCGTGTTAGTATTTTGCAGCTGTGACTTATTAAACTGATAGTTCGGTAATTTTCACATCTGTCAACACCTGCTTTCTTTGGGATTGGAATTATTATATTCTTCTTGAAGTCTGAGGGTATTTCGCCTGTTTCATACATCTTGCTCACCAGATGGTAGAGTTTTGTCAGGACTGGCTCTCCCAAGGCCGTCAGTAGTTCCAATGGAATGTTGTCTACTCCGGGGGTGCAACTGCTTTCCAGTCCTTCATGACTATTAGATTTTCATCTCCCTTTACATACCGTATTACCGGTTATATGTCATCATATATTTCCTCTGTCTCTTTATCTACAGCTTGCGACCTCGGCACGTAAATACGAACTTTCGTTGTCGATGTTGCTTTGGTGCTGATTATGATGAGAACAACCTTTTCATTGAACCGTTCACAGTAACTCAGTCTCTGCTCTAACTTCCTATACATAACGAATCCTACACCCGTTATACTATTTTCTGCATCAGTTGATATTATTCTCTAATCGTCTGATCAGAAATCCTTCACTTATTTCCATTTCACTTCACTGACTCCCACTATAAGCTAGATTGAGTCACAGCATTTCCCTTTACAGATTACCGAGGCAATTCTGTTCAGTTAAAGCTGCTGACAAGAGACGCCCTGAGATCTCTGTTGAAACTGCTATCGAATTCACGCCATTGGTTTTAGCCAATAGCGTGCGTGGGATACAGGTCACGTGTTTTGACGGTAGCGTTTTCTGCGGTGCAGAACACAGTTGCCTCTCTCCTTGTAATCCAGACCTCGACCACAACAGACGTCTTTTCGGAAGGCGGAGCCTCTGGCTCTGCTTCTCACGACCGGCCACCAACGTAAGTTAACATGAACCGCTTCCCCTTCCATTGCCCATGTCAATGAAGTGTTCGACCTCCAAGACTGGCCTAAACATGGTAACTTCCGACCCTTGTATGCCATACACTGAAATATATTCTCTTTATTGTATCTAATTTCCTGTTTTGTCATTTAACGGCAACCCTGGATGCTCACTCTCAAGTCAAAGTGATACATGGAGAAATATTAAAAACAAGAAAGTAGAATGGAAGTGACGGAAATGAAATATCTAACAGAAGTTAAGGGATGCACAGGATTAGATTGACTAAGAAACAAAGACACAACAGCAGAGCTTGGAATATATCCAATAAATGAGAAGATCAATTCTAATCGACAAAGTTGGCCAGAATATCTACAAATATTGCCAGATTCAAGAGTACCAAAACAAACCTCAAATTTCAAAGCGTTAGGGAGATGTGCTTTAGGGGTAGTGTCTTTGATTAGCAATCAAACGTCATCGGTCCCGGATTCGAACACTACCATCGCTTAGATTTTGAATAAAATCCATCAGCAATGGCGGCCGGAGGCTTCCGGCATAAGAAGGCACTCCTCATTCAGCCAACGGTCTTGTCAAAGAGGGTGGAGGAGCAGACAGAGAGCCGGCCGAAATGGCCGAGCGGTTCTAGGCGCTTCAGTCAGGAAACGCGCGACCGCTACGGTCTAAGGTTCGAATCCTGCCTCGGGCATGGATGTGTGCGATGTCCTTAGGTTAGTTAGGTTTAAGTAGTTCTATGTTCTAGGGGACTAATGGCCTCAGAAGTTATGTCCTACAGTGCTTGGAGCCACACCATTGTTCTTCGGATGACAGATTTCGGCAATAATTTGTAGACGTTGGCATTCTAATGCTAAATGTGGGTAGATTGCACAGCTAAGGGTTAAACCAGAATATCTTTTTCTTGTTTATGTAGAATGCTCGCAGAGCCAGCTGTTTGTGCTTGTGACAGGTACCATCTTCACGTCCACGTCGGAGCAGACCGGCGTTGATGCGAGTGGCAAGCCCACCTTCTCGGCAGTGACGGCGACTGGAGACAGCGCCGGTCATCTGGTCGTGACCACCAGCGGAAGCGACAAGAAGAAGGAGACCAAACAGTGAAACCACTTCCCACTTGGGTTCGTGTCGTATGTTGTAAATATCAACAGGGGATGCCGGTCCCATATGCCATCTCATCGTCTTTTGACAGCGCTATTAGGGTGATCTAGGGGCTACTTGGTGCTGAACAGTGGAGAAGGAACAGGACTTCTCTCAGAGTGCACTATCCAGAAGTAAATTTATGTTTGCTACGAAATGCGGTACATACTATGCCCAAACCATAACGCTCTAATAACGGTGATCATTATGTTAGGATGAGAGGTATGAAAATACATAATACTGTACCAAATTACTATGTTATTACTTCTTCCTTGTTTCACAATAAAAAGCTTTTGACATAATTTGTAGTTAAGTCAAAGACGTGCATTATGTATGACGTACCAAATGCAATGTATTTTTCAATATTTGGTTATTAATGTGGCCTATTTACATATATTCCTAGTGTAATATTTAAAATTTGACGGTGAGTAGCACTTCATCAAACAATGTAGCAAAATGGTAATAAACTCTGTATTTGCATTTAAATGTTATTTGCAATACAAAACGCCAGTAATGACGCTTCATACGCAAATTTTATAAAATTTTCTTGTCCACAGGAATTCTCATTGATGTACGTGAAGTTTAGTACTTCCGAATCCTTTTCACTGAAAATAGCTGCACCATTCATCTGTCCTCATCAGACTTTCGTCAGTAAGCCATCAAGGCTCGGTATCGGAGTACAGCTACTGAATGTAACACGATTTGTGTAGCACGCAACACCAAAAGATTGCGTGTAACTGAAATGAGCTTTTTGTGAAGAATAACATTCTGGTTGTGTGGAGACGATCGTGGCTACTATATTTGCTAAAATAATTATCATTTACAAACATAATCGCATTTATGTTTTTATGTTACCGGTACCTATAGATTGAACCAGTGCTCCTCGGATCAGTGCGCAAGATACGAACACATTTTATATCACTGTAAATTGCTTGCAGTAAAGGAACAATTCGACACGATGATCGTGTAAGTATGACATTGCTGCCCATCATACTGTACCATCTGTGAGCGAATCGCTTGTGGATAAGGATATTCCTGAAAGGGACTGGCCTGCCCAGAGTCCTGACCTGTATCCACTGGAACATCTTTGGGATGAGTCAGAACGTCGTCTTCGTTCCAAACCCCAGCATCCAGCACTGCTTTCACTGGTTTCGGATCTTGACGAAGACTGGACTGCCATTACTCCACAGGCATTCTTACACCTTAACGAAACTGCCCCGAGCAGATTCAGTTCGTCATAAAGTCTAAGCGTTGACACATCCCACATTAATGCCCACTAATAGGTGCCCGGATAATTTTGACCCGATAGTGTATCTTCTTCACTGCATTACACGCCCACAATGCAACCAGGTAGCATTAGGTCTCTTGTTTCGGCTCTGATCATAACGTTTTAGTTCATTAGTGTACTGTTTGCTGGCTGGTATCAACCACAACCTCGGACTTCGAAAATCGGGTGCCTGTGCGGCATGACATATAGCACAGATGGTGCATACCATCAAGGATCACTGCTGCAAACACGAACGGCATAGCCCTGCAGCCAGCAGATCTGCGCTCCAAAATTCTTTATAGGCCTGTTGGAAAGACACACAATGCATTATGAGCGGATAAATATTCTAGCACAGATGTCAAAATTCTAGGATTACATCGTTAAATAATGTATCGAAATTTGAGTAAGGGGCCAGAGGATCAAATGTCACCACAGCCACAAATGAAGCTAGCCCAGCAAACCGCACATTGGTTAAGAAGAGGAAAGAGACACGCTGCGACCACAACGAAACGACGTTGGTCGCAGATGGAGTTACCTTCAACAATCCAACGCGCGTCCCCGGGCGCGAAACCATGGCAGAGTAGTAAGTTTGGGGGAAAGGGGGGCTGTGATGAAGGGCCGGGAGGAGGATTAACACGGCTTGCCCGCTCCAGAGGGTCCGTTTACCAGTCTGCCTGACGTTGGCAACGAGTTCGTTGGCCAGAGCTCCGGGCGTACATCCATGAATAATTTAGTCACTTTCCATTGATGTTTCACTATGACTCAGAGCTCGTCACTGACTAAGTTTGTTATAACAATGACCTCTTGTCTCTTTAAAGACAGGACTTGCAGGGCCTATGTGTAAGCTATCTGTGCGCAAGAGAATGTAAGAAGATTTGGCTTTAACAACCTTCCAACGACAAGATCTATTGGCACAGTACAAACAAGGATTGGAAAACGACGGGCAAGAAAATCATCTTGTCTAAGAAACTATGCCAGTATTTGCTTTTAGGGAAACCATATAAGAGAGGGACCTGAGCGCTCTTCCAGCACACAAGTCCAGTGCTTTCACTTCACCAGTTCACTTGCTACCATTTCTGCAGCTTCAGTCGCTTGTTGGTGGCAAATTGTTCTACGCGTTGTCCAAATTTGTTCTGCATGTTACAATATGCGTAAAAGTTTGTGTGTATATCTGACAAGAAACAACAAAGAGATTGCATTATTGAAGCTACAGAGTGATCAACTCAGGTGGACTACATATATCTCTTATATACACAAGGTGGTCAGAAACAGTCTGAAAAGATTGTAAGGGTGATGCAGGGTAGGCTGTGCTGAGATATATCTGTTAAGAGAAAAATTCGCTACGTTGCGCAGCCTCCTATTTGATTAATATTGAAATTACCCTATCAGGCCGTTAGGCGCCCAAATTCAAACTGCCCCCCATATATAATTAGTGTCTGTTGTTCTTATAGTGTAGATAATACCGCACGAGACTGCTCAGTCCTTGGCTTGATTTCGATCCTTACCACCGTTCCATGTCTAATGTCTGTATCGCTCTTTTGTTCGGTTTTAAAAAACCAAATGCTACACCGTTTATGGCGGTCCGCTTGAATTTGCCCGCCCAGTGGCCTGATTCGCTAACTTAAATTCTAATTAACTCGGAAACGGCGCAACGTATCGAATTTTTTTCTCAACAATTATTTTTCACCGCAATCTACCCTGTAGCAGCCTTACAGTCGTTTCAGATTGTTTCTGATCAATCTGTACATATAAATTAAAAATCTCCATCGCAGTTCCTGTCTATATGTTTGGGTTAATGTAAGGAGCTGCTGCAGGGATTTTAACACTATTTTTACTAACAAAATGATTCACGAGAAAGGTTTGTGTATATAACGTATAAATATTTCGTGTGAACTGGTGATGAATTCAGGTCCCCCACTATGTGAAAATAATGCCATTGGCATCTCCTACTTAACAGGATAACTTAATTTCATCCATTGTTTGCAGCGTTTCCTCCGTGACTGTATCACTTTCATAATAATAAAGAACAACACCCTTCAGCAACAAATCGCTATTTTATTAAAACGCGCGATGCTCTTCGAGCCCTGAGGGCTCATCTTCAGGTGCTTTGACGGTCTACATCAACTTTACATTTCGTTTAATTCTGTGCTGCTTGTAGTAGCATGTGTAGGGTTCTGGAGAATGTTTATGTACAAATACTCACTTTCTATTAAACAGCACATCTGCAGAAACATTTTGACGTAGCAAGTATTCGAACACAATTCAAAACAACTCAAAGGACTTGTGTTCGCAAATGTGTTGTGTCAAAATGTTTCTGCAGATGTGCTGTACATATACATTCTCCAGAACTATGCACCTACTATTTGAAGCAGCCTGGAATTAAACAAAATGTAAAGTTGATGTAGACTGACAAAGCACCTGAAGATGAGCCCCCAGGGCTCTAAGTGCATCCTGCATTTTAATCAAATCACGATTTGTTGCTGAAAGCTGTTGTTCTTCGTTAAGAGGAAAACTGTTTGGAATCATCCACTCAGGTGCAAGGCTGTTAGATTATAATGCCTGGCTGGCACAAGCTACTGCAGCCAAGAGATATACAGGGTGAGTCAGTAACTGTTGCCGCCAAGAATAACTCAGAAAGTATGATAAGAGCTGAAAAGTTTGCAGGACAAAAGTTGCATGGGACAACGGGGTCCATAATACGACGTTGGTTTTTTTGCTATGTGGGGTCGCTTCAGAGATATGAAGGTCAACTTTGTTCTTTTTTTTTAAGTATGGTACTTATTTTCTGATAGCGGCTATCGAGACGAATCCAATGATGTGCAACAGTGAGGTCTTTGAAGGTCAACGAAGGTCATAAAGGTGGCATGAACGTCCATTTACAGAAGGTGTTCGAGGTGATGACCATTGGTATCAATGCAGTGCTGCAATCTTCTTATCATGGATTGAGTGGTATTCGTTATCACATTGGCACTTATTGAAGCACATGCTCTAACAATTCTCTCTCGCATCGAAGCACATGCTCTGACAATTCTCTCTCACATATCTTAAGGTGTAGTTGGAAAGTCTTTATAAACAGTGTCTTTTATGAACCCCCACAAGAAAGAAACCAGAGGCATCAAGTCTGGCGAACGAGCCGACCACGACACATCTCCTCCGCGTCCAATCCAACGATTTGGGAATTGTCTCTGCAACTTATTTGTAGGCAACAGCGAAAAATGTGCCGAACACTTATCGTGTTGATACCACATTCTGTTCCTTGTTCATAAAGGTATTTCTTCCAATAACAGACCTAATGTTTCTTACAGGAATGTGGTGTACTTTCTACCATTAAGATTCCCTTCAATGCAATTGGGGCTTATAATTCTGTCCTCCAGAATCTCACACCATACATTCATCGACCTCGGTTTTTGGTGTGCAACATGCCGCAGCCAACATGGATTTTCAGTTGCCCAATAATGCATGTTATGCAAATTAACATTTCCATGGTTCGTAGTCTCGTCAGTAAATAAATTCAAATTAAAAAATGTGTCATCGCTCTGAATCTGAAGTTGAGCCCGTCGGCAGAATTCAATACGACGCATACCATCCGTACCAGTTAATTCTTGGTGGGGACTGATAAGGTAAGGATGACATTTATGGCGATGCATAATACGGACAATAGTACTCTGGCTCATGCCAGATTCCCTTGTGATTTGACGCGAACTAACACAAGGATCTGGAACCACAGTTGCAAGATACCAATTTCAGTTTCCTCGTTACTAACTTTCTTTTGCCGGATATGTTTAAGATGCTTTAACGATCCAGTTGTTCTCAATTTATCATACACATATTTAAATGTACGACATGTAGGATGAGTACGTTGAGGATATCTTTCAGCGTATAAGTTCTAGCTCTCACTGAATTTCGTTGGAATTCTGCGTAAATGAGAAGCAAATCGTCTTGTTCTTCGAAGGAATACATAATTCACATTCGCTTGATTCGACGATACTAGTCTTACCGTTCTTATTAGTGTTGTATTGCGAAACCGTCGAATTGTGTTTACATGTCAATGGCACGTTTGATGGATATGCCGTATTCGCAAATATTTACTATTTGCACGATATACGAGAGAGAGTTGTCAGAGCATGTGCTTCGATAAGTGCCGAAGGGATAAGGAATACCATTCAATCCATGATAAGAAGATTGCAGCGCTGCATTGATACCAATGGTCATCACTTCGAACACCTTCTGTAAATGGGCGTTCATGCCACCTTTGTGACCTTCGTTGACCTTCAAAGACCTCATTCTGTTACACATCATTGTATTCGTCTCGATTGTCGCTATCAGAAAATAAGTACCAAAGTATAGCGTTAAAAAAAAATTGAGCTTTATACTTCTGACGCGACCCCACCTAGCAACACAAAACCAACGTCAAATTATGCCCCCCCCCCCCCCTTGTTCCATGCAACATTTGTCATACAAACTTTTCAGCTCCTATCATACTTTCTGAGTTATTCTAGGTGGCAATGGTTAAAAAAAATTGAGCTTTATACTTCTGACGCGACCCCACCTAGCAACACAAAACCAACGTCAAATTATGCCCCCCCCCCCCCCCCCTTATTCCATGCAACATTTGCCATACAAACTTTTCAGCTCCTATCATACTTTCTGAGTTATTCTAGGTGGCAATAGGTAGTGACTCACCCTGTAGAGCTAATGTCGAACGGGTGTGAAGGAAAATGGGGTAAAGGTCATACGTAAAACGTAGCTCGTGCCAAAGTGGCACTTGAGCCGAGGCGGCTGGCTCGTGGGCTTAGCTCGTGCTGACCGGGTCTGTGGTTGGGCGTACTACACTGTACTGGTGCCGCAGTCAGGCAGCAATTTCAAATTGTTCAAATGGCTCTGAGCACTATGGGACTTAACACGTGAGGCCATCAGTCCCTTAGAACTTAGAACTACTTAAACCTAACTGACCTAAGGACAGCACACACATCCATGCCCGAGGCAGGATTCGAACCTGCGACCGTAGCGGTCGCGAGGTTCCAGACTGAAGCGCCTAGGACCGCTCGGCCACACCGACCGGCAGGCACTAAAGTTGCACTCCCGTCATTGCTAAAAGATGTCACTCCAAAAAGCAGTTAAATATGGGATAACATTGGTGCCTCCTAAGAACTTTCGTGGAGTGTGCTGATTACATTGTTTAAGTTGTATGAAAGTGACGATATTCAGTTACCTAACGCTATTCTCTCAATTACGATCATATCTCTACGCAGCTGCCTCTAAACAAAATTAGCACTACGTCAGAGTAGTTATCCAGTGAAGCCAGGGTGAGTTGCTAGTTTGTAATGAACTAATAAAAGAAGCTAAAGTCATTACAATAATGTGGCAGCTGCTTGGTTATCATCCTTGCGATTATATTTGTTAGATTGCTTAAGGATTCAAATAATTAATATTTCCACAATATGAATTTGCCGATTCCATTTCTGTAGTTACGTATCCATACTGGTCGCATATTGTGTTACTGTGATAAGGTGGGACAAAGGCGGGTGGTGAGAGAATGAAGAATAAAGTGGATGAGGAGGCGACATTCGTCTGTCAGTGCTGTAATCTCTTTTGTGCTATTATCAAGCTAATTGGTGATTATATTGCAATATATGTTGTCGACCTTTTTCTTGAGTTTGTTTTCAAAATGTGTAACTCAAGTAAGACTGAGAATCAACTTGCCATTAACCTTACAAAACAGCTCGTCCTCCGAAAAATAAATAAGTATATTTTCATAAGGCTCTAAGTTCCAAACCAACAGAACATCATTCACCCACCAGGTTCGAATATCTCCATTTGTATTTAAGTTACTCATGAATAACCTTAGTCCAACTATATTGAGGTGAAGAAAGTCGTGGGATAGCGATGTACACATATACAGATGGAGGTCGCATCGCGTACACAAGGTATAAAAGGGCAACGCATTGGCGGACTCAGGTGATTCATATGAAAAGCTTTGCGACGTGATTATGGCAGCTCGACAGGATTTAACAGACTTGAGGAATGGTAGTTGGAGCCAGAGGCATGGGACATTCCATTTCGGAAATCGTTAGGGAATTCGATATTCGAGACGCACAGCGTGGAGACTGTGTCGAGAATATCGAATACTGATTCAATACTTATTACCTTGGACAACCTACTGGCCGACGGCCTTTACTTAATGACCGAGAGCAGTGTCGTTTGCCTAGAGTTGACAGTGCTAATTGGCAAGTAACAATGCGTGAAATAATCACGGAAATAAATGTGAGGCGTGCAACGAACGTATCCGTTAGGACAATGCGGCTAAATTTGCCGTTAATGGGCTTTGGCAGCAAGCGGCCAATGCTAGTGCCTTTGCTAGCAGCACGACAATGCCTGTAGGGCCTCTCCTGGGCTCCTAACCATATAGGTCGAACCATAGAAGACCTTGACCTGACCAGATGAGCTCCGATTTCAGTTGGTAAGAGCTGAACGTAGGGTTCGACTGAGGACATGGACCTAGGTTGTCAACAAGGTACTGTCTAAGCTGGTGGTGGCTACGTAATGTTGTTGGCTGTATTTACATGGAATGGAGTGGATCCTCTGGTCCCACTGAACCGATATTTGACTGCAAAAGGCTATGTTCGGCTACTTGGAGATCATTTGCAGCCATTCATGGACTTTATGTTCCCAAACAGTAACGGAATTTTAATGAAAGACAAGTTCGCGATTGGTTATAAGCATATTCTGGATAATTTGAGCGAACGATTTGACCTCCCATGTCGCCCGACGTAGTCGCATCAACATTTATGGAACATAATCAATATGTTAGTTCGTGCGCAAAATCTTGAACCGGAAACACTTTCGCAATTATGGACGTCTATAGAGGCAACATGGCTCAGTATTTCTCCAGAGGGATTCCAATGGTTTGTAGAGATGGTCCCTTGATTACTTTCAGCTCAGTGTAATTTTTTTTGACAGTTGTGAACGGTGTGCAAGATTGGAATTGGATTCGAACCCGGAACATTACCTTACACGGGCAGTGCTCTTATCGAATGAGCTACTCATCTAGGAATTATGAGCCTTCCACACAGCTTTGCATCGTCCGGTACCTCAGCCCTACTTCCCAAATTTCACAGAAATTCTCGTGTATACTTTGTGGGACTAGTACTGCTGGAAGAAAGGATTCATGAATAAATGGAAATAATCCGGAAACAACCCATTACGCTACGCTTAAGTCATCTCTCCCCAATAGCCTTTCTTCGATGAGTTCTAGCCACGCAAGGAATTCATCCTGGTAATTAATTTACAGATTTTTGCAGACCTAGTTTTTAACAGTGTGTCATTAGGAAGAAAGCCGCTGAATTCGGAACTGAGAATAAAAGACCAGAGCAAAATATATACTACACGCAAGACAGATCTTATAACACTGAGTAGAGTTTGTGCAGGGTATCGAGCATATTAATTGAGAAAGGAACTTAAGTGATTCTGAAATCCATATTACTAATAAATGTGCTAGCTCCTATTCTGGAAATCTATTTCTGAACAAAGCTTAACAGAGCAGCTAAGTAGCGTAGCTATTAAAATAAAGAGGACATTCTCAGTTTATCAGGGCCATTAGTTTCAACAACAACACCCGGGGGAATACCTTTGTGGTGATACAGCGGAGCAGCACATCAGCTAATGGTTTCTTATGAATTATGTGGGAACGATGGCCGGCAGTAATATTCGTCTGAATTCCCAGAAACAAGCATCCCTCTGACGTTACCAGCTCATATGAACTGCTGCCTCCGTTCACCAGCAGTTAATACACATCTTCATGGTTCACAGCCACACCTTCATCGCTCACAGACGTTTCTGACTGCACCTCAAGTCATTGAAAGGAAACAGGTTTGGGGTTAAAATTAACGAGCCACTATCTGAACTTGCTTTCCACTTTGCGAAATCCTTTTGACTGACATAGAATGGGAAACTACGTTTCACAGAATGCTTTCTGATAATGGAAATTGTTACCTCACAGAGTTTAAGTTTTTCGCAAGCCGTTTGTTTATTTTCTGATCAGTAAGACTGTCCGGTGATTTCGTACGCAAGTCTTAAAACGATTTTTTTTTGGTGATCTGTTTAGATTATTGACAGTATCTTATAAACAAAGAACATGGAGTAAATGAAAAATGAAAAGTATGTAAGTAGTGTTATATCATACATTTCAGTAACTATCCCAGTCACAGCGCAGTATTTAATTGTATCAGCTCATTCACTTACATTTCTTGCTGATTTTCCAGGCTTTAACGACGTCTGTAAATATCAGTTTTATGTGAATTATTGTACTGTCTACATAGCGACTTACCGTATTCTCTTACTCTTCAGTTGCGAACATTTCTGACGAACAGAGCTTTCAGGCAGCAAATGGTGCTTTCAAAGCATGCAAAATGATCTTCATTCTTTCAAAAGTATGATCTCGCGCACGGAGGGTTGCTCCAAACTTAATTATGTCTATACATAGTTCATCCAGCCTAGGAACTGATAATCTGAACGATTTTGGCCTGTTATCGATATCGATACTTGCAAGATATTGGTACCAGGAATTTCAGGACCAAATCAAAACTAGTACGGAGATACAAAAGGAAGCGAGCGGGCAACTTCAATTTAAATGCAGAGAGAAAGAAGATTTTATAAAACGTTTTTTATTTCCTTGCTAAACCATGATTACAACTTGCATTTTATGTTCGCATGCAGTAATGTTCGTCTGTTATGCTTTTAACGGATGATGAATGCAGTTTATGTTCAAATAGCAAAAACATTTTTTTTATTTGATACAATTACGGTTTAATAGTTTTTGGATTTTTTCCCTTTGCTTGCTTCTTACCAAATTTCATGATTCTGGGTGAACGGGAGGTATCGTTTATGTATTGATGACTGAGTTTGCGAGTTTCAAAATATGATATAAATGGCCGTATATTTTGATTGCATTTACCTAGAATCTTAAGCGCCACCGAGGGACAGTGATGTGCAGCATGTTATATAAATTTGAACTTCATACGTCCCAACACATGTGCAGAGGGACAGACAGACGGTAAAAAAGTGACAATTTTTTCGTGTTATATAATTAACAGTTTTCAGAGTTTTTCCTTCACTTGTAGTGTGAAATATTGCTTCCTGCCAAATTTCATGATTGTAGGTCAACGGGAAGTACCCCAAAGGTTTTGATGAATGAGTTTTTGAGTATCAAAATGTGTAATATAAATCGCCGTATCTCTTCATTGAACTAACTCAGTAACTTAAAATTAATACACCGCCAAAGTATCATAGCCCGTAATATGTGCTGTAAATTTAAGCTTGGTACGTCCATCCTTTCCTGAGTAAAATGGTTCTTAACAGTCAGATAGATAGACAGACAGACGACAACAAAACGATCCTATAAGGGTTCCGTTATTATAAATTGAAGCACAGAATCCCAGAAAGTACATACACATTATTTACACTCTACGCAAAAGTGATTCAAAGAAAAAAATGCTGATTTTAAACATCATGATTGTGCCTAAACTCGTAACATCCCGGAGATGTTGAAGATTTTTTAGGCATCACACCCTGTGACCAAATGGCCTCTAGAACGCATATCGTGACCGAAATCGGATCTGTAGAAAACAGAATGGCGCACACACCTTTTAACTACTCTCGACATGTCTATTGAAGGCTATAATATCGGATTTTTACTGCGTGGAGCCATAAGGTAAGACCTGCACAACTATACATACGGACTGATAATTCAGTACAGGATAGTTATAAAATTTGCCAACAAACGTTTTACTTGTGCAGACAACAGTGTTTTCATAAATTCGATGTGTTAGTGAGTATACTGCACGCAGATACTCACAACATCGCTATAGTCCACTTGGTCAATGTGAAAGATGACTTTCAATGCTTGTGAGGGCTTGAAGATAAATATTTGTTCCAACAAGCTGTAAGTATGAGGCATGCACATAGATATTTTTGTGACCTAATACATTGGTTTATATATGTTAAGACCAAGGACTGGAACTGCTGATCACTGACAAATAAAACAATCATTTTCCATTACAGAATTTTATATTGCTTCCTGATTAGTCTGTCCAATGCCCTGCTGAGTAAAATAAATAAAAATGTGAATTTTTGGGCAGTTAGCGAAACTATGTTGAAATTTCGAGAAAATCTGCTAGAAAATAGTAGAATTTTGTGAAATTAGTGAATAATGTCAAAAGAACCATTATATCTTATTTCGGTACCCCACATCTGAACTTCATGCTAATATAATTTTTGACGACGCCATTATTAAATAACAGACGATTTAATTGCTGCTTTAGATTGAAACAGTATCTTAAGCATTTCGTGACACTGTGTCAATACCAACACTTGTCATAACTTATTATATATTGGGATTGCCTATCACATAATCGTCCAAATGACACTGTAGAAACGTCATTCAAAGGCCAAGAGATTTAGAATCACTACTACAGATTACGCCAGTGTTTACAAAGGAGGAATTCCAGCAGAGTAACGGAACTGCAAACTCGACATGTTCTTCTGTAGCCTTTCAGTGTTAAGTGTCAGCTGACATACAACAACGCTGTCCCAGAGAAAGTTACTATTCAATATTAGCAGTTTTTATGCAAAAAGATTTTTCTCTCGTCGAACACAATTCTAGATTCGTTTGTGAGAAAGTGCTACTCAAATGCCGACCAGAAACTACACCAAAAAGTCTTCGATTACATATAGTGCATATTTTATGTTCTTGGGTGGCTGCAGTATGAGGAGACAAGCTCGTGAGTGCTGAGTCTGTGAGCTGAGGTAAGAATCCAACCATTACAAAACCAGTATCGCGAATAAGTCTACTCGATGTCCTCAATGGGTGAGCGGTGGGGCTCTTTGTACATCGGATTTGCCTTTAAGTCAACAGTGGCGTTGTCGTCGACGAGGCTCTCTTTTGGCGATAACCTCTGCCTCCCTATGAGAAGCGTGTAGGGTAGAAGTATCCTGGGTTTAACAACGACAGTGTTGTGGGGAAATGGGTATCCTGGGCAGCAGTTGATGGATGAGTGAGCTAGGCTATTGGATCACTGTTCAAGTTGCGTCTTCGAAAGGTAGTGGCATTAGGACTACCAAGTCTCTTCTACTTTGGGCAGTGTGCATAGATTAAGTGCACTGGATCAATCCCCAGTTGAACTGAGATCGTCTAAAAAGTGTGTTGCTGCCCCTGAGATGCCTATATGCGGGTATTTTACTGCTAATGGTGGCCTTTGTGGGCTGGTGGGGAAAGATGTTAGGCCAGGGGGCAGAAAAGAGAGATCGTCATACTGAATACATCAAGGAGTGCCATCTCTCCTGACCAGCATGAACTCCGTATGTCTGTAGGTGTCCGCCACCTTGGTTGATGCCCAACCTGGTTGTATCCCAAACTTGCACGTCCACTCCAGTGCATTAGTCTGGAGTAGGACAGCACTACAGGTGAGGGATGGTGTAGGTTTGGGGAGAATGTTGTGAAGTAAGTTTGGCTGTTGTCCCTGTGCAGTACCACGGTATGATTTGTGTCTTTCATTTGTGTGATAAAGAATAAATCTAGTCTGTAAATATAGGTTTCATCAGCTGCCCATAAAATTAGTCATGGTATATGACAGTATTGTAAACATGTTGCCCCGTTTTTGACCAAAACACCCTGGCCGAAACGTCGGAGAAAAATATTATATACTGCTAATAAGGCCACGTGCCATGGACTGTTTTATGGACATATTCAATGGCGTCTATGTTAGGTTCTTCCCTCGTTATTTTCGTCAGGCTTTATATGCAATTTAAATGAACATATTATGTTTCCTGCCTCCTATTATCTGTGTAAGTAAAGATGTCATGTATTCAATGCCATATTTTATACAAAATTCTTGAATTAATTTTACCATGTACTGGGGCTCATTTTCTGTCAAAGTTTTTTGTACAAATTGCTTGGAGCTTCCGCCTGCTTATTTTCTGTACAGTTTGAAAACAGTGAGTGTGTAAAGCTCAAGTGAGATGTGTTGAAGAAAATATGCATTGCAGATGGGTAGGAGAAATGTCTGCACCCATGGCTTTTCGAGAACCATGGTGCAATTTAAACATTTGGTGATGGAGCAAAACGTCTCCAACCCACCGTAATTAAACAATTAAAGTGTAGTTACGTTTACGCTTTGATTATTGATTTGTAGTTTGAACATACAGGCATGGAAACAACCTATAAGATGTTTGTCTTTAGATGAAACTGTGACTGGTTGCAGTTTTTTACATTATTGAAGAGAAAGAAACTTTATTGCTGCTGTTAAGCCTCCAACAAAATTCAAAAAGTAAACAATTCAAATCATTCATATTCATCTACAAACTTTGGTATGTATAACCTTACGGAAAAAAATCGCATCACCAAGAAGGAGTTGCACAACGTAAACGAAAGTTTGAAGGCGTGTTTCTGCATCTGAAAGATAATGTCGGTTAAAGTTTCGCGCTAGTCGCATAAGAGTGACGCTAAAAGCGCCACTATCAGAATTCAAATCAGGTTTACTTTTAATATACGCCGAAACGGTCGTGGCCTTAGTTACCTTTGAGGATAGACATGGTGAATTGATGTTAATCAAGAATCCCTTTAAGGCGACAAAGACGCCATTATCAGTACGTCACTGAGTTTGAACGAGGTCGTGTAATATGGCTACGAGGAGCTGGCTGTCCCTTCTGCGATACTCCAGAAAGACTCGGCAGGAATCTAGCCACTGTACAATACTGCTGGCAGCGGTGGTCACGAGAATGAAAGGTTGCGAGAGGACCGGGCCTCGGATGACCATGTGTTACAACCGGGAGCGAAGACCATTGTGTTCGAGCAGCAGTTAGCTCTATAATGACACAACGACCTGTTAAAAATCGGTTACTTCAAGGACAGTTACGAGACAGACTGGGTGTAGCTGTTTTCTGATGAAACCTGGATCTTCCTCAGTGACAGTGATGGGCGTACGTTGGTTAGACGGAGGCCCATTGAGGGCGTGCAACCACTCTGTCTCCGTGATAGACACGATGGACCTATACACTTGGGGCTATGGTCTCGAATGCGATTTCGTATGACAGTAGTAACACTCTCGTTGTTATCCCACGCATCATGACTGCACATTTGTACGTGAATCTGGTGAGTCGATCTGTTGTGCTGCCATTTATGAACAGCATTCCAGGAGATGTTTTTCAACAGGATAACGCTCGCCCTCATACGGCTGCTCCTAGCCAACATTGTCTACAGAGTGTAAGACGCTGCCTTGGCCTGCTCGTTCACCAGATTTGTCTCCAGTCGAGAACATATCGGACGACAACAGTATCATCCAGACACAGCATTTACCGTCCCTGTATTGACCGATCAAGTGCAGCAGGCATGGAACTCCGTCCCACAAACTGACATCCGGCACCTGTACAACACAATGCACGTTTGCACGCCTGCATTTAACATTCTGGCGATTAGACCAGTTATTAATCTAGCAGCATTAACATTTGCCATGACAGTAACATTAACTTATGACCATGCCGTGTCAGTCACTTAAATACACTACTCGCCATTAAAATTGCTACACCACGAAGATGACGCGAAATTTATCCGACGGGAAGAAGATGCTGTGCTATGCAAACGATTAGCTTTTCTGAGCACTCACACAGGTTTGGCGCCGGTGCGACACTTACAACGTGCTCACATGAGGAAAGTTTCCAGCCGATTTCTCATACATAAACAGCAGCTGACCGGCGTTGCCTGGTGAAACGTTGTTGTGATGCCTCGTGTAAGGAGGAGAAATGCGTGCCATCACGTTTCCGACTTTGATAAAGGTCGGATTGTAGCCTATCGCGATTGCGGTTTATGGTATCGCGACATTGCTGTTCGTGTTGGCCGAGATCCAATGACTGTCAGCAGAATATAGAATTGGTGGGTTCAGGAGGGTAATACGGAACGCCGTGCTGGATCCCAACGACCACGTATCACTAGCAGTCGAGATGACAGGCATCTTATTCGCATGGCTGTAATGGATCGTGCAGCCACGTCTCGATCCCTGAGTCAACAAATGGGGACGTTTGAAAGACAACGACCATCTGCACGAACAGTTCGACGACGTTTGCAGCAGGATGGACTATCAGCTTGGAGACCGTGGCTGCGGTTACCCTTGACGCTGCATCACAGACAGGAGCGCCTGCGATGGTGTACTCAACGACGAACCTGGGTGCACGAATGGCAAAACGTAATTTTTTCGGATGAATCCAGGTTCTGTTTACAGCATCATGATGGTCGCATCCGTGTTTGGCGATATCGTGATGAACGCACATTGGAAGCGTGTATTTGTCATCGCCATACTGGCGTATCACCCGGTGTGATGGTATGGGGTGCCATTGGCTACACGTCTCGGTCACCTGTTGTTCGCATTGACGGCACTTTGAACAGTGGACGTTACATTTCAGATGTGTTACGATCCGTGGCTCTACTCTTCATTCGACCACTGCAAAACCCTACATTTGAGCAGGATAGTGCACGAACGCAAGTTGCAGGTCCTGTACGGGCCTTTTCTGGATACAGAAAATGTTCGACTGCTGCCCTGGCCAGCACATTCTCCAGATCTCTCAGCAATTGAAAACATCTGGTCAATGGTGGACGAGCAACTGGCTCGTCACAATACGCCAGTCACAACTCTTGATGAGCTGTGGTATCGTGTTGAAGGTGCATGGGCAGCTGTACCTGTACAGGCCATCCATGCTCTGTTTGACCTAATGCCCAGGCGTATCAAAGCTTTTATTATGGCCAGAGGTGCTGCGTACTGATTTCTCAGGCTCTACGCACCCAAATTGCGTGAAAATGTAATCACATGTCAGTTCTACTATAATATATTTGTCGAATGAATACCCGTTTATCATCTGCATTTCTTCTTGGTGTAGCAATTTTAGTGGCCAGTAGTGTAAATACTTTACCCAAGCAAGAGTCTTTCCGAAATGTCACCACTCTAAATTAATTATCTTTTTGTGTTGAGATTTTTTCCGTCAGTGTATATAAGTCTCATGAGGACTCATAATTGAAAAAAGGTATTTGTTGCGAACAATCCAAAAATACTGCTGAAAAGAATTTTGTGACTGTGGTGTTGCCTCGTATAGCTACTGTAGCTACGCCTCAGTGCTGTTTTTGAAGCACCAAGAAAACTGGTAGGTAGCTAGCTTACCGTCTTGGTATGAGAGGCACGGAGTCAGCCTGACTCACAGTGTGGAGAACACTTGCACGCTATCCTTCGGCTGGTAACCACAGCGGTGCGTGCCGCAGTCTTTATCGTCTACAACGGCCTTCACGAGCCATAAGGGCGTCTTGTCACCTTCGTGGTCGTCAGCTGACGGTAGCTGAAATCTTCTAACACGTCACTGTATCGTCATTTATAGCAGTTTCGCGTAAGTGTAAAGGTGTTGAATTTTTAACAGTCCATGAGTGGCTGGAGTTACAACGCGTATCGACATTTTCGCCTAGCATTGCACTTATAGCTGGGGCTCTCGCGATACTTTTTGTAATGTGTCAGGCCTCAGACCTCTCTCTTACCTTGTCACAGGGTGGGTGAGGGTTTCACCACCGCTGGATCAGGGCCTGTTATCTATTGGCACTGCCACATAGTTAACTGTCCTTAAACAAGTGAGCTTAGAGACATAATAATGTCATCAGGTACTCATAAAAGCGAGAAAAAAAGCAAATATGGTCGTAAGACATATGAGGCAGGTTCAAAAAGTTTCCGTTTCAGTAGGTTGCTGCAGCGTGTATGCGACCCAGAGTGACTTCGATGCAGCTATATAGGCACCGACATCAACGCAAGTGGTTGGTATGGATTTCGAACGGAAACGTTTTGATCGTCGCTTACACAATGATAAAATTCGCCACTGGTGAGGAGTCGTCAGCAATCATAGCGATAGCACACACACACAAACACTACTCGGTTAAGCACATTGCCTGCATGGCCATCTACACTGTTGTGTCACATTAATGTGAAAACCTGTCAAAATCCTGGAGAAGCATCTTCTGCAGTGCAGACCGCTGCGAGATATGCAAGAAGAATCAGCGAGATTCCGGAAGATACCGACAGGGATGTGAAGCCCTGCCTTGACCAGCTGCGCTCTGTATCTCGGTTGTGGACCTATGGGAGCTAGACCGAAGTTGTCCCGCTAATTCTCGATTTGTTTTAAATCCATGGACTTTGATCGCGGAGTGCGGTAAACTCATACCGGAGCCATTCAAACAAAGGTCTGTATGTCGAGCTGTATGATATTGCATTATTTTGGTGGTAGATGCCATGATGCCGAGAAGGAAGAATCTGCATGTATGGGTGGACATGGTCACCAAGGATAAACGCATATCTGTGTTGATCCACAGAATGACGAGATCGCCCAGTGAATGCCACGAAAGCATTACCCAGACCATAACGTTCCCTCCTCCGGGGTTGACCCTGCCGACGATTGTTGTAGGATGTTTGCTTCCAGTGAGATAGAACTTAAACGTGATTCGTCTGAAAAGGCCACCTGTCGCCGCTCAATGGACGTGCAATTGCGGTTTTGGTGTGCAAAGTCTGACCTTTGTTACTAAGGCCAGTATTATACTATCAAATTTCTATGTCAAATATCTTTGTCAAAAATATTTGTCAAAGATATTTGATGGTGTCATAGGGAACTATGTCAAATGTCGTCCAATATTTGATCAAATCTAGGGCCTCGCTGTAGATTTGATCAATAAAGTCGCTTGTCTTCTGTTCACTGCAATGTGACATGTTACCACATGGAGCGCTAGCATCGCTGCAGCGTTCTGTCATCTGTTGTGATTTTATAAACATTGCCGGTAAATACAATTGGTGTGTGCCGACAAGTACAAAGTTAATAGAGATGTATGAAGCTAATGAGGCGCTTTACAGCGTGAGGCACAAAAATAGATTATGAAGATTGGAGACCTGACCTGATCTGACCTGACCTGACCTAACCTAACCTAACCTAACCCTCTCCTGTAGCAAGGAATCGGACTGTTACAGTGAGCCTGTCTTCTGCAGATGTAGCATTTCTTAAGTGAATATTGTGCTTTGTGATATGATGATACACTTCATTGAGCACATACACGACTTGACGTCCTCCACTATACGCTCACGTAACAAGTTTTGTTGAATGCTTTTATCGTGCCATCACAAAACCCACGGCTTCACCCAGATTTGTTTCCTTTTTGCCCCCGCTTCTCTTCCGCATGTGCAATTGTGGTACATGCAACTGCTGCGATTAGTA
This sequence comes from Schistocerca gregaria, assembly GCF_023897955.1. Classification (NCBI taxonomy): domain Eukaryota; kingdom Metazoa; phylum Arthropoda; class Insecta; order Orthoptera; family Acrididae; genus Schistocerca; species Schistocerca gregaria. Next base: position 1,043,870,705 of record NC_064920.1, on the reverse strand, counting down.
ACAAGTTTTTGTTGTCTGCCATCTTGAACTTTGACGAAAAATCTGGTGAGAATGTAATACCCCTCTTACTCTACGTCAAAGATCTTTGTCAAATATATTTGACGGAATATTTGATCACATCTTTGATCAAATGTTTGACAAAGAAATTTGATAGTGTAATACCGGCGGTCAGCATGGGTGCATGAATCAGGCGCCTGTTGCGAAGGCCCATACGCAGCAACGTTTGCTGAACAGTCGTTAAGGAGACCCTGTTGATAGCCCCTTGGTTCATTTGGGCACTCAGTTTCTCAACACTTGCACGTCTAATCGCCTGTATACGCCTCCACAGCCGTCTTTCACACCTATCACCTACGGCCTTTGGCGACCCACAGTTGCCTCGGCGCCGGTTTTTGAATAGAGCCATTTTGCTACCCACAGTGTAGTTTAACCACAGTGGTAGGTTAACTGGAACCTGATAGTCAAGGGAATGCAGGATTCGGTTATGATTGTGGACGGGGCCGTATTCCGTTACTATTAATTGCCTTTTACAGTTACACACAATTTATTTTAAATCAGTAATTCCAGACCCTACAATAAATAAAAAAACACACGTTATTAAAGTAGAAATAAACAACCGTGTAAATAATAGCGTTCTCAGTGAGTTACAATTTAGCAGATGCAACAGATAATGTTTTAAAAGCAAGCCACTGTGATCTGGGCAGAAGACATACACGCCAGGAATGGCAATAAGTTAAGAATTGTTTAAAACTCGCTGACACATACGAATTGCGGGTGTTGAAATATCAAAGGCAAGTCGATACAAACACAGCAGACGGCATGAGATGCAGGAACGGCAGTAAATAAGGTTTTAAAGGCTTACTGCTCTAAATACATGTGACAATTTGGAATTTTAAAGAAAATGACCACAATCACAGCTGAAAGCCTCACACGCCAGGAACGGCAGTAACATAAAAACTTTTCGAAACCTGCTGTAAAACAGCAAATTGAATGGCAGAAGTTAATTAAAAAAATAAGGAACTGATTCAGATGGTGCTACAGGAATCGACCTCTGAGCAGGTCCGGCAACAAGCACTTTCGCGAGCGATGAGACAGGCAGCCAAGAGGAGGAGGATATTGGTGTTTAACGTCCCGTCGACGATGAGGTCATTAGAGACGGAGCACAATCTCGGATTAGGGAAGGATGGGGAACGAAGTCGGCCGTGCCCTTTCAAAGGAACCACCGCGGCATTTGCCTGTAGTGGTCTAGGGAAATCACGGAGAACCTAAATCAGGATGGCCGGACGCGGGATTGAACCGTCGTCCTCCCGAATGCGAGTCCAGTGTGCTAACCACTGGGCCACCTCGCTCGGTGCCCTCCAATACTAAATTGGTGAGCCAAGAGTTGCATTCACTTGACAAGATGGTAACTCAGACTAGAGACAGTCTAACGAATTACTAATGATAATCTCGCTGAAACTACTTGACGTCCGATAAACCAAATGGTACAATATGCCAAATTCGCAACCGGCGGTCTGCACTACGTTCAAAATACTGCGTTTAGACCGCTTGGAACGAGAAAGGAATCACTACCACCAGAGTAGAAGAATCACCAGAAAGCTGTCAAAACTACACGCCTTACCAGACAGCAGCTGCAAGGCGAGGAAATGTAGACTGCCGTTACATACTCTAACCCCCAGGGCAGATAACTGGGGCGTTAGCGGCCACCAAGCAAGATAAATTACCGCTGGTTGATCATCACAAATTGTCACAAGTTGAACGTAGTAAATAGTAATAAGAAGTCGGGGAAAGCTAATCAGTTCCACCTTCGCCAAGGACTTCACTCGCTGCTCTTCGCCTCGGCGACACTACGAGCAGAAACACGAACCCAAGTCACTGTAGAATAGCGAGATATCAAATGGTGGAGGTATCTCTAGTTGGATGGAAATGCACTCAACTTAAAGCTTGTTGGATCCGGTTTACGACGAGGTCGTGCACCCTCGTGACCACAGCCCTTCCATCCGGCAGTCCATGCGTGCCACCAGCGGTCTCGTCGTATTCTGGCACTGTGCAGACCTGGCTCTTCCTGCGTCCCCAACCGAACTGGCCCACTCACACGACCCTGAAAAACCAACGACGTGGCCCCAAAGATGGGGCAACAGTTACTACATATCAATAGCCACCACTGCTGCCACTAGCTGACAGGCAACGCTCGCGAAACCGAGTGGCTCCAGTCAACACGAGAAGAAGACAAGCAACCATGCCTACTAAAGGATACGGTCTGGCCTTCAACAGTGGGCGGAAACCTACAACCAGCAACAAAGCGAGCTACAGCACGTCTCATTAACAGTTTACAAACTTAACCGTTTTGGGAATGCTTCCACCTTTGGACCGAAAGACAATGATAATGCACTTTTGGGCGTCAGATAAATCGCTATTTCCTCATTACGAGCACGACTACACTGTTTTCAGAATCCCTCCCTTTCCTGCCCCCCCCCCCCCCTCCGCCCCCGACAAGCTTTATTTACCCTCCACCGCTACTGCTGCCACCTGCCGTCTGTAAGTGGTTATTGCATGTTGATGTTTAACGTAGATGGTGGTCACATTAATAATACTGGACCGTATATTTCCATATGCTAAAATCAGGTCATGTAGCTGTTACCGTTACAAATTCTTAAGTGTAAAATTGACGATCGTCAGAAAGAGTTTACTGCTTAACACCATGCTTACCATAGACTGCTAATAGTGATGGGACAACCGACTTGCTTTAAAAACCGATTAGCTATTCGACTGTTTTTTTGTTCAGTCTGTTCTTTCGTTTGAATGAAACAACCGAATGAAACCAGTCTCTACGGCCACGTCAGCAGCATGAATGTTTTCCACCTACTCTCCGGGTCTGTGTGGTCTCAGTCAGTGTGCGAAAACTGTCTGACAGAAGTCTCTGGCAGTTACGGCAGTTATATGAAACCTTTCCCTCAGTCTCCGTATTTGAGTGATTCACTTTTCCAGTTCATATGGCTCTGAACACTATGGGATTTAACATCTGAGTTGATCAGTCCCCTAGAACTTAGAACTACATAAATCTAACTAACCAAAGGACATCACACACATCCATGCCCGAGGCAGGATTCGAACCTGCGACCGTAGCGCCTAGTCCAGTCTTTTCAGTTATACATGTACCATATTATGGTCGACGAATAACGTGTCTTATTTAAAGAAGAGGCAAATAAAAATTATGTATCTAAAGATTGTTTTCAAAATTTGTGTATTTATTTACTTAAATTCAAATTGTTGGTACTTTTTGCATTAAATACGGATTTTGGTTGCTTCTAAAAGGTTAATAACCGGCGATGCATTAAAAATTCATGTTTAAATAAATAAACAATTACTTTGTTATTCAAATTTAGTGAAAGGTTGTCTATGTGACCCCCTCTGGTTTGGACCGTTCACTAATAATTCCGTTTCGGTAAATACTGAGGTGGCGTGAACAGGAGGCACAAGATGCCACTTTTAAACTGTTTGGTGATTTAATCACTTGCTTTTTAAACAAAAGCCATCACTTGTTCCAAGCTTTTCTTTATGAGAAATATTTGTCATGATTCGCCACTTTCCTTTGTAGTTTATTAATCCATATACTTTCATTTGTTTCTGTGTGCGTGTAATTTGAGTCTTACAGGTGCTCGACGCCGAGGTTATCAGCGCCTTTAAATATACTCTAAGACAGAAATGTGCGTAAAATGTCTGACATTATTGTCACACAGTGAAGAGGAAACCTTTAAATGACATTCATTCATTCACTCTCATCTCACTGGCATAGACCCACACAATTACTCTGCCTCAGGGGCCTTAATACAATGAAGAAGGGTGAAAGGTGCTATACGTGGGATTAAGAAGAAGTAAAACCACATAAGAGCGAAAAGGACATGGAAATCTGACTGGCTGACCACTTAGGAAAAAACGTGGGTGAGCCAGTCACCCTGTTAACACATTAAGAACGCCTCCCTAAAATTTTAGGCAACAGGTTGGACACATCATAAAACGCTAACTACATTCGTTTAAGCGACAAAATAGGGCAGATATGCCAGCAAATCTGCAGCTTCCTCCTGGCCTGAAAATAAAAATAAGTCGAGTATACTGCGGCATGCAGTGATCTGTGCTTCACAAGTACCACACACTGGGGGATCCTCTTGCTGGAGCAAGAAGCCATGCGTCATAGGGTTCTTGCCTATGCGGGCACGAGCAAGGAGGACCTCACCCCGTCTTCGTGGCTAGAGGAAGTACGCCACGGCCGCGTAGTGGGCTTTACTAGACGCACTTCATTATCAACCACTTGCAGCCACTCGTCTTTCCATCAACACATCACCCTCTACGTCAACAGCGAGGGGATAGCGTGCAGGGGAATAGAACACTGAAACAACTGACCATCGCTACACGCCTCCTCGGCTGCTATATCTGCCCTTTCGTTCCCCGCAAGACTCATGTGTCCTAGTACCCAGCAGAAAGACACCTCCTTCCTTAATCATTGTTGTTGGAGGAGAACGTCCTGGTTATTCTGGACTACTTTATCTGCTGAGTAAAAACGTTGTAGAGAGTGAAGGGCACTCAAAGTGTTGGAACAGACAAGGAATTTAGCACTCGAAGAACGTTTCACCTGCGACTTTCCCACAAGATCGCATACAGCTCCGCGTCGAAATACAGTTAAGTCTCGAGGCAGTCGGTCCTTGAGGACACGATCAGGGTAAACAACAGAGCAACCAACTGAGTCTCCTTGTTCTGAGACATCCGTAAAGAAGCTATAGAACAGTTAATGGCAGAAAATAAAGCATTAAAAACATATCCAGGAGTGCGACCTTTTCTGTACTGTACTAAGCTAAAATCACCCTGGGCCTCTACAGTAACCATGGTGGCAGTTGGTTAAAACCGTGGATTTGGGCCTGTAGATGCTCCACACACAGTGACTCCAGCACACACTGCACGTGTGTCGCAAACGGTAGTGTTGTTCATGGACGATCGAGAGGTGGACGAGCAGGTGAAGTTGGAGCTGTGAGGAACTTCCACGCCTGACGCACCATGAAGAACTGTTACCGGATGGTGAGTGGCGCTTCCCCATCCTAAGACTGGGTATGCAGCTGGACCTGTAAGCACCTGCGGCTAGCCTAATCCCCTCATGGTTGATAGCGTGAATAATCTTCAGGTAAGATAGCCTCACTGACCCGTACACCCATGCAGCCATGTAGCCACAGCCTAGCTGTGAACGCACATAAGTCATACAAGACTGGAGCAGGTGCATTCAGTCTACTCCCCAAGACTTGTGGCTAAAGCGCTTGATGATATTCAGTGCCTTCAGGGTTCTGGCCTGCAGGTCTCTCAGAGGTGGTAAACATAAGAGTCGAAAATGAGGAGCGGAAACGTCACTGAGTCTTTAAACTGTAGACAGGTGTTCGTCATATGCAAGCAAGGTAAATTAAAAATACGATGAGAACGATTAAAATGAATATACACACACATTTCTCTACAGAAAACTGAAAACCTGTCTTTGCATCCCACTCCTCTAACCTCTGCACTGTGAGTTGCAATTGACAGGTCGCTGTTGCAAAACTGGAGAAGGAACAGAAAACAGTAAAATCATCCACAAATAAGGAGCACTGTAAAGAACTCCTTACAGTAGCTGCGCCACTTTTTATGGCTATGGCAAATAGAGTAACATTTAAAACACTGCATTGAAGAACACAATTCTCCTGCTCGAAACGATCTGACAGCGCATCAAAAACTCGGCACCTAAAATAGCACTTAGACAGGAAGGACCATATTGAGATTGGGAGGTGGCCACGAAATCCCTATTGATGGAGTTGCTCGAGAATACTGTTGTCAAGTAATGTTGTATACTTTACTGATGTCAAAGAAAATAGGAGACAGTGATGTTCACGAAGGAAAGCCTCCTGAATAGGTGCCTCTAGTAGGACCAAGTTGTTGATAGTGGGCTGAAATCTTTGGAATCCGCACTGGAAGCGGCTAACGTGGCGCCTGGTCTCTAACAACCAGGCCATTCGCTCCATGGTATGTCCTACACAGCTCGTTAAAGCGACGCTCTGGTAACTACTTAGACATGATGATCCTTGCCTGGTTTGAGGACAGAATTGCCTCTCTCCATAAATTTGGAAAGTTACCTGTCTCCCATACAAGATTAAAACATTTGAGGAGGATTTCCTTTGATGCTGCTAGCAAATGTCGAAGCATGCATACCGGATTTGATCGTGACCAGTTACAGTATAACGAATCTCAATGCCGATTTCATCTTTCACATGGAGAAAGGGCAGTTGTAAGACGGAGAACTGTAGGGTCTGATGTCCAACTTGACCCTCTCTAAAGTCGCATAGTAACGGCGAAACATCTTGCCTGGCATTTGACTGTAGTTTTCGCAAAATGCTCTGCCAGCATCGGAGCGATTTCTTTGGGCGTTGTTTGCAGACACCCCTTTTTCAGTAATGCTGTTATTGGTAAACGACTGTCTTTACCAGAAATCATTGTGATGACTTTCCATACCTTTATAAAAGAAGTGGAATAGTTGATGGACTCAGAAACGCTAGCCATGACCTCTTCTTGTACTCCTTCATTACGCGTCGAGTATTAGATCTTGCGATCCGAAATGCTGTCATTTTCTCTGCTGCTGGGTGCTACTTAAAACATCAAAGAGCTGCACGACTGACCTGGATTGCTGAGTGGCTCTCTCTGATCCACCAAGCTACTGGTTGCCTCCTAAGACGACTCTGGGATCAGTAGGTCAGCGGCATGATGGATCCTTCAAGTAAGGCGGCTGGAGTGGCCGAGCGGTTCTAGGCGCTACAGTCTGGAACCGCGCGACCGCTACTGCCGCAGGTTCGAATCCTGCCTTGGGCATGGATGTGTGTGATGTCCTTAGGTTACTTAGGTTTAAGTAGTTCTAAGTTCAAGGGGACTGATGACCTCAGCATTTAAGTCCCATAGCGCTCAGAGCCATTTGAACCATTTGAACCTTCACGGAATGTGGTCCAACTATTCTTGTACACAGCCGTGGTGTTCAAACACAGCCAAATCGCTGAACAGCATCCATTTACTTCCACTGACGATCCATTTTGATGGCTTCTCTTCAGTTAATGCTGCATCCAGCAATGAAAGCGGAGTGCGTAGTGGTCACTGAAATGAAGGATATCAATTACTTCTCACTGAACAGAGTCTATGAGGGCTGGAGAGTAGAAAGAGAGGTTGGTGGCAGAAGCTGACCCAGTAGCAGCACAGCAATGGGTGGCAGTACCTGTGTTGAGGATGGACAGCTCGTGAGACGTCAAGACACTCTCCAATACCCGACCCCAAGGACAAGTAGAGGTCGAGCCTCACAAAACGTGATAGGTATTTACGGCCCCCAGTAGAAGAACTGGCCGCAGGAGTTGTTCCACAAGGTCTGTGAGAGCCTCAGTGTCTATTGCAGCTTTTGAAATAGATTCAGAGATCAAACAGTGATCCTCTGACACACATGAATTTCAATAGAAACTGCTTGCAGATCAGTATCCAGGGGGAGAGCAGAGGAATAGTACATGTTATTCACAAACACAGGAATTCCTCCCATGGCTGTGTCCCCAGTCAAGTCGTCCTTTTAGTGAAGGGCATAGCCCTGACGCGCAGGGGTGTCAGTGGCTTTAAAACGTGTTTCTCGTAAACACAGACAAAGGGGGCTTTCCTATGCTGATAGTTTTAGTTTCTCCACATATGTTCTGAACCCTACAATTTTCCACTAGAATATGGGAGCCATCTAACAACGGGGTTGTACTTCCACTCTGTCTTTCCGCTGGGGAGGGGAGCCTGTAATTGGTCGAGGCTCAGTCTTGGTGCGAGATAATTGCTCCAGTCTGACGTTTAGGTCAATTAGCTCTATAGACGAATTGCGACTGACGTCAGATAGGATGACGTCGAAATCATCCAAATGTTGATTCCTGACTCCGTCAGTGGTAGACCCTTGAACTTTGATTTTTTGTCCGGAGTAGGTTTCTTATACTCAACCATTGCAGTGGTGGTGGCAACCATGGATGAAGGAACAGACTGAACCTTTGGAGAAGCAGGAAGATCTGCAACGTTAGCTCCCACGGCTTTGTCAGATGTTTTGGGAGGAAGTGCAGACTTTGAAGTAACAGCAGCAGCACAAGTACACTGACATCCGCAGGTACTAATGGTAACACTAGGTACCTTCGTTTGAGTAGCAGCATTGGTTTTGCGTGCTGCCTGTTTAAAAACTGAAATACAGGAGGTAGCGAATGTGGAAGGAGGAGGGGGGGGGGGGGGGGAGGGAGCGGCAGCATGGTCTTACATGAGTTTGATCTCATGTATCTTCTGTTCTTCAAGGAAGACACACGAGTCCCTACTCCCGACAGAGTGAGGCCCAGAGCAATTCACACACTTTGGAGGAGATGATCATCCGACTCCTTCGTGGGCAGACTTACCACACTTGCCATAAGTGGCTTCTCCCTTACATCCAATAGTGGTGTGCCCAAAGACCTGGCATTTCAAACAGTACATTGGGTTGGACACGAAGGCCGCATGGTTAAGCAAAGAAAAACCCGCTTCAATATACTCTGTGCCATTAAAAGTGAGAACGAATGAGTCAGATTTAATCAGATCGTCTTCCATCCTTTTCTTAATAGATGCCTTCATGTCACTACGCCTTTACTGTAGTTTGATGTGATGTGGAGCTCAGTCTCAGTGGCATATTCCGCTTATTAGATTTTAAGGTACCTGCAAACACCTCTAAATGCATTTGAATTTAAAAGGATGAGACTTTGTCAAGACTTCCTCTTCCCTATTAACTAATAGAAACACTCTCTGAGTAGCAGCAAGCATTTTGTTACTATAAAAACAAGAATTCTGAAACAATCCTGACTGGCTACATGAGCCCTCTTATTAGACTCGGTGTTTGGATCTTACAACGGCCCACCCTTTCCGTTGGGAGGAGAGACAGAAAATTTCGACTCCTGGTCACACCATCAGCTAGGGAAATAAGGGACCACTCAGACAGGGCCCTGTATGGCTGAATAAGCTCATTCAACTGAGAGGCGTGGCAGGTTCCCCCAGAGATTGCCCGCTAACGACTGTTCCATGTCAACAGCCATACATGACATCCGCAGACAACACCTTCAGATTCAGGGATTCTTACTATTCTCGTGATCCGGACAGTCATGGCAGATCCCCATATCAGCGACACACAACGTTGCACTGCCGTGCCTTACAGTGGTCGCTGAAGCATGCCCAGAGCTTACGGTGACAGGGGACTGGCGGCGCTTACCAGACCCGAGCTCAAAAAACTCCGGGTCCCCAAGCCTGTACCCAGCAAATGGATGCTGAGCCCCTGAGGGGATTAGGCCTAATCTTTCATAATATGCATCACCCTTAGAGACACTGGTACTCTATAGAATGGTTCAAAAATGCTTTTACGAAGTTAGGGCACGGATTCCTTACACACACACACAACACACACACACACACACACACACACACACACACACACACACACGCACACTGTAAGGCGTCAGGTTTTGGGACACCTTACATGGCTGGTGTCTCAGTTTTATAGTGTTGCAAGACACTGGTTTTGAAACATGGGACGGGTGTTTGAATGCATGTTTCACTTGTTTGAGATTTAGTACATGTAGCATCGAGAGTAACAAGAATAGCTCCCTTGCGTAAATTTGGATGTTTATTTTAAGTAGAAACAGGGTGGAAGCGACACTGGAAGGGAAGCCAGTTTTAGTTAGACAAAAAATGGTTCAAATGACTCTGAGCACTATGGGACTTAACATCAGAGGTCATCAGTCCCCTAGACTTAGAACTACTTAAGACTAACTAACCTAAGGACATTACACACATCTATGCCCAAGGCAGGATTCGAACCTGCTACCGCAGCGGTCGAGTGGTTCCAGACTGAAGCGCCTAGAACCGCTCGGCCACTCTGGCCGGCTTGAATAGACACATTGCGACACAATGGCCTGCAGAGCCACAGCCTATTCAAGATCAAGTACAGGTGATGGGCACGGCAGAAAACAGTATATCACGTGAGGGGCACGTGAGGACGTAACTTACTACTCTTATGGATGATGGAGTGTTAAAAAAGGGGGGTAACAGACATGCCTGTTCACTTGAAAAACACCCAATTATACGACCTTGTAATTATTAAGCCATTTGCTGATTGGGCAGCCATGGCTCCTAGAAATGAAAGAGTGACTGCCATTGGCTGATTCATCCAGTGTCCAACCCACTGTAGAGGGAAGAGAAGCTAGGCTGAGGAGACGCGCAACTCCCCAGCGCGACAAGCAATATCCCTCGAGACATCGTCGAGTGTGGTCGCTGGACGTCCCTCTCTGACGTGACGATAGGGAAAGGAGATATACTGCTCTGAACACTTTGTTCATCCGGCACCAAAATTCAATCAAGAGCTGGCTGAATTCTTTTCGTAAATCTCCTGAGCGGAGAACGAAACGAGCCAATATTGTTAAATTCTTCCGAGAATAGCGAGGGCAGAGTAACACACGTCGCGCCAGCCTTACCCATGTGTTTAGCCATTAAAAGCAGACTAGGGTGAAGTTAACATATTTCGCTTCACGAAAACGTAGGGCAAGTTCGCTGATATAAAATCAGCCTGGCTCAGCATGGGATTTTGTTAGATTTACAGATGCGACGAGACACTGCAGCAGCCAAGCCGACGACGCTGTGCAGCACAAGATAAAGAACGCAGCACGCCATTAAGTGTATACGTCGTGTCACAAGCCATTTCTTTACTCCAGTCATACGAAGCTCAAAGTAGAAAGACCTGTCCTCCTTGTAGTATTTCCAGACATTAACGTGTTTCCTTCATGAGCTCGATGGTCACGTTTGGTTAACATTTGTGGGGAAAGAATAAAATTTGTTAGAGCCAGTAAAATCATGACTGAGCTTTACGTTCTCTTTCTATATGAAGACTGACCTCTTTGCTGTAATATGGATCTGCTAAAATATTCAGGGCAGCACATACCTCATGTACGCCCAGAAGAACGCGCCTGTTCATCAGCTGTAGCCTTTCGATCGAGCCTTTGCGACATTACGGGTTCAGGTATCCACAGTTCCACACAGATTCATCCACCGCTGCTCTTGTCAACTAATGTTTAAAAGTTGTCTGGATTCTGCCCTTGGAGCGTTAGCATGCTGACCATACTGTTGAAGGAATTTAGTGATTCATCTCCATGCATTAATCGACGACTGTTACACACTTTTCTTGCTGTAATGGAATTGTTCCATACGCTTTGTCCTTCACCTCTTTAGCCCTTCTCTGTTAGTTATTTTCGTAGCTTTCGCGAATTGGCTTTTTCTGAGTGAACATTCCGCTTCCCTTCACTCAGAATGTAAGTCGATGGGATACCTCACAAGTACCACTAAACATCCTATTGTATGGGTATTGTTTTCTTTCATTCAAAATTATATCTTCAAAGATCAACTTAATTCTTTGCTACTAATCGATACACCATTTATTTTATACGATGGTTCCTGTTTCTCCTCAGCTTTTTTTCAGCAACACCTAAAAAACAAACAGTATTATTTGTAACAGTCTTGGATGTTTTTTTTTCCTTTCACACCTTTGGTTACCCTCTTTCTGTTTCTGGGCGCTAGAATTTTCAGTTATTACTATGAGGACATCGCCAGTGCATCCACTAGTGACCGCTGCTACGTTCCTTCTAAGCACTTCTTCTAGCTCCAGGAGTAATTTGAGACGATGACTTGACTGCAGTTGGTTATAAAGAAGTGATAATTCTGAGCTTCATGTGGTTGGACATTGTCTGTGGAACTTGAATGTCAATGGCTCTATCAAGAATGGACATGGTAACAGCTCTACAACCACCTCGAGATACTGATCTCTGTCGACTAATGTCGACAAATACAGTATTCATAGCTATCATCCTCAATGACGACATCCATAGCATATCATACATGATAAAAGGCAACAGTACATAGCCGGAAACGGGTAAATACCAGAGCAAGGAGGATTTGAAAGGCTATCGCTTGCATGGCTAGAATGCAGAAGATGCACTACAAATGGCGGCGCATGTATAAGACAGTCTGAAATGTGGTTACTTGAAACTTTTAGAAATTCAGTAATAACTTATAGTTCCATAGTAAAGGACATCCGAATACATATGCGATCTCATGAAGTGAGGCACATCCAATGAAATAAGAGTACTGTTTTATATCTTAAAAAGTACAAAAGTCACCAAATATTTTTACAATAAACCTTAAAAGTAACAACTTAAAATGCTTTGTGCGATTTCAACAAACAGTCTAGGATGATAGCGTAGCACTATAGCTATCATCTCCGTAAGCTGTTCATTTGTATCTATTTTATTTATTTATTTATAACTTTTTATATCTCTTTCATTGTGCAAATGTCTATCAGAACATTGTATTCTCCACAATAACACACCAACTGAATGCAGCAAGAATGCCTCATATCTTGTCATCCTTACGAAATAATTTAATGAATATTTTACTATCTTTGCCAGTAACTTTATTTAAATATGATTACAGTTGATATTAACCACTGCAGTTTAAAAGGGGCGAGTTTCATGTGTTATCTGACACCACGATTGAGTAGAGCTCTTAAAGACGCTTCTATCAAGTAGACTTATGTTCTTATTTAAACGATATTTAACAAAATTTAGTTTCATTTAACTTGAGCACACATGCACAAAATGTTGGTTTACGTATTAATGAAAAAGGTATTATTTATACTTATTGTAAATGGTATGAGCGTGCCTGAGTGTTTATAAGAATCTTTTTAGTAAACATTGATATAATTAGTAGGTTGCCATGGAAAGTGATCAAGATGAGTCAATCATGTCCGTAGAACATAAGAACAACGTATTTTTCAGGGGGATGGTTTCAGCCAATGAGAATTAGGCAGTGGCAGAACACTACTGAAGTCAAGTGAAGGCAGTTCCTTTTTGAGTGGTACACTCAAGGGAGTGATTCAGGGCATGTTTATGTTAGGTCCGGAAGAAGGTAGGCCTGCCTGAGGTAATGTGTGGTACTCGGTCATACAGGTGATAGAGTCTGGGTGGTGAGCGACAACTATGATGAAACTTCCTGGCAGATTAAAACTGTGTGCCCGACCGAGACTCGAACTCGGGACCTTTGCCTTTCGCGGGCAAGTGCTCTACCATCTGAGCTACCGAAGCACGACTCACTACCGGTACTCACAGCTTTACTTCTGCCAGTATCCGTCTCCTACCTTCCAAACTTTACAGAAGCTCTCCTGCGAACCTTGCAGAACTAGCACTCCTGAAAGAAAGGATATTGCGGAGACATGGCTTAGCCACAGCCTGGGGGATGTTTCCAGAATGAGATTTTCACTCTGCAGCGGAGTGTGCGCTGATATGAAACTTCTCATTCTGGAAACATCCCCCAGGCTGTGGCTAAGCCATGTCTCCGCAATATCCTTTCTTTCAGGAGTGCTAGTTCTGCAAGGTTCGCAGGAGAGCTTCTGTAAAGTTTGGAAGGTAGGAGACGGATACTGGCAGAAGTAAAGCTGTGAGTGCCGGTAGTGAGTCGTGCTTCAGTAGCTCAGATGGTAGAGCACTTGCCCGCGAAAGGCAAAGGTCCCGAGTTCGAGTCTCGGTCGGGCACTGTTTTAACCTTCCAGGAAGTTTCATATCAGCGCACACTCCGCTGCAGAGTGAAAATCTCATTCTGACAACTATGATGTTTTAACTTTCGAACGGTCTTTAGCTTTGTTGAAGTCTGATTCAGAACTTCAACTTTTCCGTTTTCATTATGCATCTGAGACTAGACAGAGTATGAGTGTCTACTCTTTATCTCTCATGTTTTGATGTTTAAATAGTCATGTGGATTTCCTAAGCACATCTTGGTTGACTATTTAACTCGGTGGTTCTGCTACCATTCTTGTAACACATTTAGTTGAATTTTATTGCATTTTAATAAGGTTACCTTGCTGGCTGTTTTATAATTGGTAACTGTAGGACCACACTCCGTTTATAGGAAATTACGTAATTGAATGAACATTATTTATCATAATTCTCAGGTGTCGTCTATACAAGTTTCAGATGATAGAATGAAATGAAATATGCGTATTGATTTTGTGGCCGGGATCTCCCTTCTGGGAAATTCGGCCACTTAGTGGATGTCTTTTTCTGACGGCACTGCGGCGCTTTGCACATCGTAGATGATAAACAGTGCCGATGAGGAAAACGCACAAATGCAGTTCCGAGAGGGGAAAATCCCCGACGCGGCTGAGAATCACATAACTAAATTGTTTATTCAGTGACATGTCTCGAGATGATATCTCGTCATCATATTATACTGGCATTACAAAAACATTTAACACATGTTTATTCAATTATTGCTGCTTCTTTACAGGAATGTTGTGATCATACTGTGGAGAGAGAGGAGAATAACCTAGTAAGAGGCGATGTCAGTTGCTTACATGAAAATTTTGTAATACAATCACTCACTTTGTTCTTGTGGCTTTTGTGCAAAGCTGTTTTAAGTTTCCCAGATTTTAATGAAGTAATGACGACATTCTTGTTATTTACAGCGTACTCAACCACCATTTTTTTGAATCATCTGTCCAAATAAGCCATTAATCACTTTCAGGCATACATAGACTGTAATAATTTTCCAGAAAGGGTTACAACATACTGCGCTGCATACGTGGATTACTTTGATAACATCCTGTCGTTTCACAAGAATTACTTTCCCTTCGATGGTCCAGAGTTCGGTTATATGTCTATTGCTACTGTCAGCCTGGAGTGAGAATACACAAACGTAAATGTTTTACCATACAAGCTGTTAAAAAGAGTATTTCGATTGACGTTGACGAATGACAATTGTCTACTTACCTGCTCTACTGGACACTTTAATTACAATTCCTTCTTGGAAAATAATTGCCGGCCGCTGTGGCCGAGCGGTTCCAGGTGCTTCAGTCCGGAACCGCTGCGCTGCTACGGTCGCAGGTTCGAATCCTGCCTCGGGCATGGACGTGTGTGATTTCTAGGGGTCTGATGACCTCAGATGTTAAGTCCCATAGTACTTAGAGCCATTTACACCATCTGAATTTGTAAAACAATTTGCGGAGTCTTTGTGGATGGTGTAAGTACAATACTTATTTGTAAATTTATTTTTAAATCCCAAACTTCCTTTGCTTTTCCTTTTCATGCCTTTTATGAAAGTATTAATAAACACAATATATGATCATACAATTATTTCGTTTCGTTTGCAGTCTAAGTAACAGAAAAATTGAAAATAAAAAAGAAAAAGAAATGTTTACAAACAGGGAATAGATCCTGCGATCATCTCAGTATCCTGCGTGCACTTCGCGATACGCCAACC
This sequence comes from Schistocerca gregaria, assembly GCF_023897955.1. Classification (NCBI taxonomy): domain Eukaryota; kingdom Metazoa; phylum Arthropoda; class Insecta; order Orthoptera; family Acrididae; genus Schistocerca; species Schistocerca gregaria. Next base: position 1,043,855,333 of record NC_064920.1, on the reverse strand, counting down.
GCTTCCTGGAAACTACGCTAACATAAGTGGCTAATGACTTCCTCCATTTACCATAACCTTCCCTTGTTGTGTAGACGAGTCTATCTGCCTCACGTGAATCGCTGAGTGCGTGTAAAGCGTAGTGATGTGTCTGTGTTTTTATGACTGAAGAAAAGGGAGAGGACGAAACACACTGATGGCACGTAGCTTGCCTTTCTAGACTAGCACCAAAGGGACAGTCTAGCCTGACGTCAGCCTCTTTCAGACGGATCGCCAACAACAGTATCACCTGCCCTTATTTCATGAGACGCTGCGGAGAGATTTGAAATTTAGCCCTGGATATTCACAATGTAAGCTGTCAGAAACTCAATATCTTAAACATGGCTGCGATTCAGCAACTGTATAAATCTGAAAAGGTTGAAAGAAATCAGCTAACCAGTTGCAAATCAAAGATTTATTTGGCCTTGACCATGGTTTCGATATTTGTAGATATATCTTCTTCAAAAGGAGTGGATCTTGCTACATCTTTACGCTCGGCTTCAGATTACGTAATTTACCAACATATGATGTAGCAAGGACCACTCCATGTGAAGAAGATAGTTTTGTAAAATAGCGAAACTTAGGTTGGCTGATTTTTCAACCTCTCCAGTTTTACATCAAAGTTCTTAATTTATTATGAAAATACGCATAATAATCGTAATAGTCCACAGATTGCTGTTCTTTGCGTTGTTGTTATGAAAACACTACTGACTATTGCCTGTCCACGCTCCACATTTAAGTTCTGTAAATGTTTCCCTGTTCTGAGATAAAACATTGTAGTGTTTTATTTATTCGCATCGCCTTCAAAATTGCTTCTTTCACTGAACTTCATTTTGTACCAAAAACTGAGTATTTTACCTATAACGAAATGATAAGCTAACCTCATAACCTCAACTTCCCTATTTGGGCGCGTTCTTACACTGTGACACATGATTATGCCAACTAACAGTGTATTATATTCGAAGCGGTGCGGTGGGTGTGGTGCCACACTTTTGATGTTGATGCTATCTGCCGCATCGTATCAAGTATGGCAGTTTGCCTTCAAACGTGTTCATAAATACGTTTTGCGCCTGAAAATAGGAAACTGAAGGAATCATCATTAAAAATCAGTGACATGCAATAGAGTTGTGATCAAGTTCTTGAAGTACAATATACATTGTTGTTTTCTCCATTGTTTGGCACTCACTATACGAAATACAAGTACAGTGAGTTCTGTAGAAAACAAAAATCTGTCAATAAGTTAATGTGGGTCCTTAAATGTATGAACAGAAGCTGTCGAGTAGAGTGTAGAGATGGTAACTTAGTTACATAGTGTTAAGTGACAGTTGTAATTAAAATACGGAGAGAAACGGTGTAATACGGAACGCATGAGGTGGGAAGTTTACATTTACGTTTACCAATTTATTGGTATAAGTTTTCTTTTAGCATATTCGTTGGTATAAGTTTTCCTTTAGCATTTCTTTTCTCTGTTCGTAATACGAAATTTATTCACGACACAATTCTGACACTGGCGTCCCTTTCTAATTATTTCTATTGGACCTTCAGTATTTGTAATACTGAGTAGGGAAATGATAAGAAGATTTTTACGAACTTGTGATTTAGTGGTGTAGACAAACCAGACTGGACTTCGATAGACACGAAAGCAGAAGAATGTATGTGGCGTCACTACTCTCCAGTGTCTCTCATTCCCAAGCATTCTCCAATTCCATCAGCGTTCCTGAAAGGCGATGTTCTCGGAAACGTGAGGCCATTGTCGATGAAACGTTACGCTGTTCCGCGGAAATTCCTCCAGGTGTGGCTGGCAGCCGAACGACAGGTAAATGAATTACTGTTGGTTACGCCTGCTCGGGCTGTACATCGCTGGCTGCTGTCAGGGGTTGAGACATTCTGGCTGTACACATTCTTTCGTCAACAGGCGAACCAGCAATTAAACTTCAAATGCTTAAGTAAAATGGGGAAAAATAGGCACATGAACATTGACGGATACTGTTACAATGTACTATAAAATATTCCGCACGCCGCGTAATTCGATGAACAAATTATGCACTTATTTTGATAGGATCCATTTAGAGGAAATTCGAGTGAGCGTATCCGATGCGGTTACGTGACTGATAGCGTCAACTATTTTGTATTTCGAATAACCGTTTTGGAAGGTCGATAAATCTACATTGTTCTTGCTTCTTTGTTTTCATTTGTTGTGTCCTTTGGGCCCACACTTCTGTCATTCTTCGAGAATGTTGTTTCTTCGCTTCTTTTGTCTTCTTACTTCCAGTTCTTAATTTTTTTTCTGCCCCCAATAGCCTTCCTTTTCTGTCGTTTCTTTAAAATTTACATCTGTTACCTTTACAACTTTTGAATGCAGTTCTGTATTTGATCTTAACCTGTATTCTGATTCGCTGCTTTTGGTTCTTTGCATTTTTCTTAGGAATCTTCTTCCAATTTTTCTAATTTTTCAAGCTCTCACTTCGTAGTGAGTTTTAAAGTTTCTGTTGCGGAGAATGTTTCTCGTCTTACCACTGTTTCATAGCATTTCAATATTATGTTCCAGGATTTTTTATTATAGATGTTTCTTGTTATTTGAAAGGCGCTCTCCAATTTATGTATTCTAGTCTCTATTGTTGTATTTTATTTCACGCTGTTTGATGTCCATTGTCTTACATATTTAAAACAGTGTACTTTAAATATTGTGTTGTAATTTATTTTATTATTGATGTTGTTTATGAGCTGTGTTTCTTCAGGTGATAATTGTAACCCTACTTTTGGTATTTGATGTTGTAGTTCTGTGAGTTTTTCTTGTGCATTTTCCAGGGACTCTGTTGTAAGTGCCATGTCATCGGCAAATGCTAGGCAATCTACGGAAATCTTGTTTGGCTTCCTTGTCGTATACTCTTAGTATTTATGGCCTTCCTCTATTCGCTAACCACTTTATCTAAAGCGCATTTAAAATGTAGAGGTGACCAGCCATCTTCCTGTCTTACTCTTGATTTTCTTTCAAAATTTCCTGACAGTTCTCACACAAAATTTACTTTTCACGTAACGCGGTTAAAGTTATTTAATTATTTATAGATGCAGATTATTCTACTCTATTTCTAGACCCCTGTTATTCTTTCTTAACCGTTTCATTTTCTCCGACCCCTTTGGTTTCCTTTGATCGTGATTTCCTGCACTTCTTCGACTGGCCACGATACGGCCTGCAGCACGTATTGTATACGTCAACAGCAAGATATCTGTAGATCGTAGTGGCTCCATAACTGTTCTTCACTATCTATTACACATTACTGAAATACTGAAATACTTTTTTAAATACATTTGAAATTTTTTGCCATAACGGTCTGGATCAAAGCTACCACTTACCAATTCACATTCGACGCTATGTTTTCCGGTGCCCAAAGCTTCTTCTCTAGCATAACTCCCGTGTGGGCGAGCATACGAAAACTCAATAGTATAGACATAATGTGAGTAAACTGTTGGTAACCTTCCTCGCCTGTAAGCCTGATTTCGGTCAAATACACTCAGGATAGTTGATAGGACGAGGCAATGGTTCCGGCGAAATACTCCCTTCGGCACTAGGTTCAAACTCAGAATGACCGCCGGCCGGAGTGGCCGAGCGGTTCTAGGCGCTACAGTCTGGAGCCGCGCGACCGCTACGGTCGCAGGTTCGAGTACTGCCTCGGGCATGGATGTGTGTGATGTCCTTAGGTTAGTTAGGTTTAAGTAGTTCTAAGTTCTAGGGGACTGATGACCTCAGAAGTTAAGTCCCATAGTGCTCAGAGCCATTTGAATCTCAGAATGACCAGAACGATTAGATATTACTGAACGTTTTCTTAAGGCTATGTTTTCATAAAAAATGATGATTAATAGATATATGCATTCGTGAAATCATGTGGACTCAAGAGTTTGGTATCACCACCAGATGTGGAAGCCCTGACGTGGAAGCAGTCGACATCGCCGGCATAACGCCACTGCGGATTATCTCAGTCTCCGCCCTGGCTGCCTCTGGCGGGATGCCCTGTGATAGTTGGGTGGGCATAAAGGAGCGCACCTAGTATCTTCCCATTGGCCCTACTTATTTACATTAATATTACGTTGCTAATTGACAGGGTTGGTGATCGAACTGCTGTATGGGTCCTTTGCAAGAGGTCGCTTGCTTTAATTGTAAGTATATGTCCAAGTGATGCTAAATGTCATTATTTCACATAAAGAAAAGTATTATCTTCTCAACAATCCCGTGAGTTACAATCTTAATTTATATATATGAAATTAGTGAATGTACTCACTCCACTTTTGTTGCCTATGTTTGGGGCCCCTTTCAGAACTCAAATTAATTAAGTAATGTAATTATATTGAATAATGAATTGCTGATGTATCAATGAATCACAGCAATAAAATGAGGAATAAGAACTGTGGCTTATTTGGGTTTAGAAACATGTTGACAAATTATTGTTCATTCTTTTATAGCTACATTCGATCTGACAAAACTCACAAAAAAACTGACAAACGTGAGTCAGAAGGGGTGTTTGATTGGCAAAGCATTTATTGGGGTGGGAACGATACAAATTCTCCCCTGAATTAATTCCAGTCGACTTTGTTTACATGAATCCACTGTGAAGCCCAATTCTATTCAAATGGAATCAACTACGACCAAGAGCACCACAAACTCTTGTTCACGGAAAACAGGGAGCTGTGAATATCATTTAACAACCCTGCGCCTTTCACCTTGATTCAGGCGGCGGCGGAAGACGGCATGCTGTGGGCGATGAGTGCCGTGCTGCGACAGCTGTAATGTTCTCATGCACCCACGAATACTTGCAAACTACGTGGATTGGCATTCTGATTATCAGAAAGTGGGAGACTTCCCTATCAGAGCCCTGAAGTCTCGGCAGATTTCAGTGTGAGGTGCATCCATTTGCTGGTCTGGCCGACCAATTTGACTCAGTGGCATGACAGCGCGTGGTGCGATTGTCAAACGTCAGACGGTCGACTCAGGACTAATACATTCACCCTCGTAACGCACGATATGTCGGAGATGATCCGCAGTTCCACTGTCGGTACTCTTGGATACTGCCACTGGCCCTTAGTCCACCACAAGTCGCAGACCACAACAGCCACCCACTTGGGAAAGACCTGAAGTTCCACACCAGGGGAGAACCAGAAGACGAAGAAGCAAAGTATCAATCAAACTTCCTGGCACATTAAAACTGTGTGCCGGACCGAGGCTCGAACTCGAGACCTTTGCCTTTCGCGGGCAAGTACTCTACCAACTGAGCTACCCAAGCACGACTCACGCCCCGTCCTCACAGCTTTACTTCTGCCAGTACCTCGTCTGCTACCTTCCAAACTTTACAGAAGCTCTCCTGCGAACCTTGCAGAACTAGTACTCCTGAAAGAAAGGATATTGTGGAGACATGGCTTAGCCACAGCCTGGGGGATGTTTCCAGAATGATATTTTCACTCTGCAGCGGAGTGTTGCGTTGATATGAAACTTACTGGCAGATTAAAACTGTGTGCCGAACTGAGACTCGAACTCATGACTTTTGCCTTTCGCGGGCAAGTGCAGGAGAGCTTCTGTTAAGTATGGAAGGTAGGAGAGGAGGTACTGGCAGAAGTAACGCTGTGAGGACGGGGTGTGAGTCGTGCTTAGGTAGCTCAGTTGGAAGAGCACTTGCCCGCGAAAGGCAAAGGTCCCGAGTTCGAGTCTCGGTCCGGCACACAGTTATAAGCTGCCAGGAAGTTTCATATTAGCGCGCACTCCGCTTCCGAGTGAAAATCTCATTCTGGAAAGTATCAATCACTTTCCTCCAAGCCTCGGTATGGGAGCCGTATTGGCAGAGACCCGCCTACATGTTGCATAAACCAAGAGCACTATGTTCTACTCACTGAATCTCCCCTCTTGACTGTTGTGTTGGCCTGGTAGTCAATATAGACACGGCACTGGGGTTCCCACACTGGGCGAACAAGCATCTGCTTTGCATATCCTGAGAGGAGCCAATCAGCTACTCAAAATCTTTCTTGTCTGAAAAAAGAAGATTTTCGACTAGGGAGGCGTCGTTCTCGTGGTAAGCATGGACACGGTTTGGCAAAAAACGACTGCCTAGATGGGACCACAGTCCCTAATTCACAGAGAGATCCGATGTTTCTGATCCTTTACAGTTTCTGAAAGAAGGCTATTAAGCTAGGAAATACATGTTTTTACCATTCGCTAAAAGAACCTGGCGACTTCCTGGCTTAAGAGGAGTTACAGTCATGCCTCCACTAAAGTTGTGCACCAGCACACTGCTCTAATCGTCCCGGTTTCTAACATGAGAATGCTTGTAGTTTTATGTCCATCCCACCATTTGCAGAAAAGCGCATATTACAGTAATCTCTCTTAAATGGCTTCCTCAACCCACCTTCTGCCAACTGGCCGCCTTTGCAGTTGTCTGTCTCTGCGTCCAGGTAAAATGTTTTGCGAGTCGGAATCCTCCTGCTCCAACCCCAAGCGGGAAGAATGGAGTGCCCTGGCCCGAAGTCATTCTGTAGGTAAAATTCACAGAGCAATGCTTCGCCGAATAACTTGCACAGCCAGGTCGCTAGTCACAACATTTATGGCTCGGAATTCATCTTTCTCCCTGTTCTCCATCGCCTCCACTATGGCCTCTTGGGTACAAGTTCTTTACAGGTTACACATGCAGTTGTACGAATATTCTGCCGACAATTTCCTCCTCTAAAAAATTCATAAGCCATTCATACCAAATGTAGTACTGGGGAACATGGAGTTCGTGCCCTAAAATATGAATGTTAATCTGACTGCCAGTGTGGTTAAAGTGAGTGAGTGCTGCGCCACCTCTCACCTTTTGTGGTTGTTTGTTGACAAATTTTGGAAAGGGATACATAATTAATAAGCTTGTGACCGACATGTGTCTTGTCAGACACATTATTTACAGATTTTCGCTTTGTCTAACCTCTCACGGAAGAATCAGCTGACTAGCACAATAAAGCTAGTGTCTGCTACAATGCAAATAAGATGATCTAAAAGACTTAGCAGTCATTTCTATCAAGTAATGACAATGGACAGAAGTGCAGCGTCTGCGAGAGCTTTTTAGACAATAAATGTAGGATTTGAGCAACGCCATCTAATTTTGAGTTTGTTTATAATAATCTGACGTACTGGACCGGTGCTAAACAACTTTTATAATCACGTGTAAAAGAGTTTCTTGAGGCTTATAGCACTGTTGTTGGATATCAGGTTATCTAAGTCTGTTAGTCGCAAAGCAGCGTACATAGTTTTACATTTTAGGTCTCGGCCACTTCTCGCGACTAATATTAATTTTTTTCCGGGGAAAAAAATGTGCGATAATTGATATCTATCAATAAGTGCCTTCCTCTTTGCCGGAACAAACTGCAGTTTGGCCGCAAGTCACGGAAGTAATTGTTCTGAAATAGCATTGATATTAACATCATATCAAGGAAGGAGGTCTGAACTGTTTTCATCAACCTTTGGTGCATCCGAAGTGAGCCCAATGCGATAAACACCTGACCTACAGGCCGTAGTCGCTTTTTTGCCAACTCCTCTGAACCAGATATGAAATTCTATATGGCTGTCGAAACAGTTATTTGATGCGACATCGCTGGAAGCGGAGGTATATGATGAGCTTTGCTCTTGACGAATGCCCATAAAAAGAACACGCACAATGAGAGGTTCAGCGAGCGTCGCGTCCTTGTGAGGTAATGGTACCTTGCGTCGATCTTAACATTTGGTTGACATTAAAATAGGTAACGGTAGTTTCTTGCACGAACGACGTTGGCCAGAATCCTTGAAAATGGAACCGTGCTCTTGCTCTTTTGCTGTTGTAGCATTCGACATCGTTTAAAAACGTTTTTGTAAACATTCTGTATGATTTCTTCGACGACAAACAGGCTGCTGACACTTTGTTTAGGAACAGCATAAATACACTTGCTTTTCGTTTGTCAGGTTCTGTCGTAATGAGTCAGAGTTTCGGTCAAGTCAGATTTTCTAGCTAAGTAACAGGTCGGAGCATCACTGATATTAGTTTTTTTCCGGGGGAAAAAATGTGCGATAATGTATATCTATCAATAAGTGCCTTCCTCTTTGCCGGAACATTATTCAGTTGTTTATAAGAGCTGCTCAGCAGTAACTCCAGTATAATTAATTTTCTTCACTGTCGATCTGACAACTTCAGTTGCTGACCAACTACTCATAATGGTTTCTGCGCCAGCGTAGCAATTTTTGACTCTGTTTCTCAACCAATTTTGACTTTGTTCCTCGACACTATCTCCAGTTTTATTTGACATCATTCCGACTTCATTAACTGAATGGTAAAAGTAAAGCTCTCGAGAAGCCGTTCGTGCCACATTTGGTAAATAATTTTTGTTGGGTGATGGGATGTATATAGATATTCGTTTTGAGCAAGTGAACATGGAACTGTTGACGCGTAATTACGACGGTATCTTACATTCTTCCTTCACTTTTAAATGATAATTCGATGTGCCGCATCAAATCAAAAGACGAATGTCGATCCAGCACGGCGGGGCACACACTAATTTTAGATGATAAAAGGCCTGTTAGATCATTCGGTTTAGCATCATTTGATTTATATTTCTGGAAACATATGAAGGCTCATGTGTGTCAGAATCCCAATAACTGTGAGCAAACATTCGTAGATATAATTGGTGCTGCGGGCAAAGTTCGAGATCAAACTCATGAAAGATTTATTAACGACCAGCGGTCCATAGTTCAACTGATTGCCATGTACTCCCAATTAATTGGCGCACTCAATGAGCAACTGTTGTGAGATATATCGTAATTGAGTACAAATACTAACAGTTAAATAATTACGAAACAAAAATGAAGACCGATCTACCCTCATATTGCCCTATTTATAATGTATATATGTGTTTCGTCCAGGTGGACCGATAGAGAAAAAAAAAGTTCATATGTGTGTGAATTTCTAAGAGACTAAATTGCTGAGGTCTTCGGTCCCTAGACTTACGCACAACTTAAACTTATGCTAAGAACAGCACACACACACATACACACTCATGCCCGAGGAAGAACTCGAACCTCTGGAGGGAGGGGCCAATGGATAGCAGTTCCCATGTTAATTTACTTAAAATTATCATCTAGGCCTGATCTATCTCTGCCATGTTAAATTTGTTACTTATTTTTGGATCATCTTGTATACACTTCAGTCCGTGGCAGTGTGTGAGATTTTTACTGTGTCATATACAAAGATTTCTTTTCGTTATCCTAGGACGCACTGTTGAAGAATTTGTTGGACTATATGTCTTGTGAGAACTTTTATTAGTCTAATTTTGCGCTGACAATCTCTACAAGAGTTGTTTTCGTCGCAACTACAAGCAGAGTACGCTGACCATTTATGTTCCGTCAATGAATCCACTAAATTATTAAAAGAGTCCGCGCTCACAATTACACTAGATAATGTAATACTCCACCATGACCACTTACACCACGAGAGAAATTGAAATGTTTTGTACAATACAGAGCCGTAACGAAGGAAGATTACATTGTGATTTATGTTTATAATGCATTTTTGTCATTGACTGCGCCTCTGTTGACTACACTTTATGTTTTACAACTAGTTAAGAATGCCAGACGTATCTGATGATGATCATATATATCGATATTGGTTATAGAATAATAGTTTTAGCGATCAAAACCTGTTTGAAATTTAACAAACCCTACGAGTCACGTGGTGAGTGCAGGCAAATATTGGTAGTTTTCGCGTGAAACTTAATTCTTGAAAATGTATACGTAGAATTACGCCAGCTATTAGGCATTATTCTTCGAAATTTTTCAGAAAATTTGGTACAGATACCCTCACCGTTGTTTTTATGCGTACAACATCAAGTGTTAGTTTAGTTAGATATGGGCTCTCAAACGATAGAGCTTTCTTCCGTCGTATACTGCTTGTAGAAGCACACGTATATACTCATACCTAAACAAATATCGACGTCAAAACTTTAGTTGCATCTCGAAGATCGTGCCGAGATGCGTGTTTTAACACGAAATCTATCAGCTTGTATTTCGCATAATAAATTTATATTACGTAGTACCATTAGTTCTTACGCCCCTATGCGGCTTCTCCCTGCCCCCAACATTTTTATGAGACTCCAGTATTTGTCCCCTTTTGGATTATCTACGCTAATACCAGTAACTGAGAGTATCCTTGGTGTCACGCCAGAGCACGGGTGTTCCCACGATTCACTGCGCGTGGTCCGTGAGACGTCGACGCGGGGCAAAGCACTTCTCGTCACGAAGCACTCGTCGCCAAAAACGGAGGGCGGACGCGCTCCGGCTGCCGGAAGTAGCCTCGGGCGGGGGCCACGCCCCTGGGCCGTGTCACAATGCGACATAAGGGATTCCCGCGCCGCGCCGCGCCGCGCCGGGGGCAGGGAAGTGTTAAAAGGCCGGCGGCGCGCGCCGCGACGCCAGCCGTCACCATGGCGACGCCCCGCCACCTGCCGCTGCTGCTCGCACTGCTGCTCGCCGCGGTAGCCCGAGCCGCACCCACCGACATCGCAGGTCAGTAGGTCGCCCAGTCACTGGAGTGCATGCGAGGCATTAGCCTCGAAGGGTAATGTGTGCTGCTGGAGTAAAAAGAACTGCCGTACCGTTCACGATCTGGTGCAAGCCTGGCCAACCGATCAATGCAGCCAATGGGTAAGGCACTGGACTCGCATTATAGAGGAAGAAAGCTGTCCTTTTTGCCATCCAGTTTAGGCTTTCCTGACCCACTTCAGGCGAATACTGGATCGTTCCTCTGTAGAAGTAATAGCCTGTTTCACTCATGAACCACGACAGGATTCTATTTTGGGTCAACTCCTGGTCCTTACGTATGTGAACGTCCTTACATTTTCACCAAGGAGAACTGGTACTTTTTGCAGGCGATACTAGCGTCATAATAATTCCCATTAGAGAGAAAGCAAAAAAAGAATTTGCTAATTATGTATTTCAAATATATATACATAGTCTTTCGGACGTGAAGATAATGGATGAGGAAAACGGGGAAGGGGCACTACGTTAGTAGCGTGTGACCGAGAACTTGAGTCTGGAGGGAGGCGTGCTAAGAGTTGTCCGTGCAGCTGCGATGACCACTGTGTCCTGATGGCTTCCGTAGTAAACAGGAGACACGGATTCGAATCCTACTCCAGCACAAATTTTCAACTTTCCCCATAGATTTCCGCCAATGCCCACACCCAGCCAAAGTCTGTAATTGTTTTGTGTCTTAGTTACTAAAATATTTATCTGAAATTCTACTCTCGCTATATTCTGGTATATCACACTGTATTCATTGTAAAACGTACACTTTCAAGGCCAGTTACGACCCACTAATTAAAATACTCTTTGGTGTTATGCCGTGGTCGCATGATATTAATTGTTGAAACCTAACATTTATTAGTCATCTGCGGAAAACATCTCAAGCAGAGGGTTGTAGCTTTCTCAAAGATCCGATGGAAGCCCCGGCTCGTTGCTGTCAATAGTTAGTCAGGTCGTACATCGGACCTTCAAAAACTTCAGAACTCCCTTGAAAATGTCTTCTGCGGATAGGGTCGAAATGCTGGGTTTTAGCAACAGACTGATCCGACCACGGCACAATAGGCCGTGTAGTGTTTTAAATAGATGTGACACTATATTCAGATTTGTACAACGAATACAATTATACGAACAACTGGTGTGGCAAATGCACAGGAGTCAGCAAAAAGCGTCCTGATATATTGAGCATATTTACACTCTATAATTCCTTATGGAATAAGTTTCTGGAGTAACTCATCACTTAGAAAGAAAATATTAATCGAGCAGCAAGAATAATATGTGTTCACCCGCAGTCATATTGCCCATTTAACTGCACTTTCACACTATATACTTTTTCTACCCAAGTAGTATTATCCATACCTACAGCACAGGAAGAAAAAACAGACTTTTATTACCCATTATTAAAGTAGTCAGTGGCTCCGAAAGCAGTTCAGTGTACATCATCAAAAAGTTTTGATCATTTTCCCAGCAACATAAGATGTCTGATAGCACCACAAGCTTTAAATCTAACGTAATATCATTCCTTGTGGACTATTTCTGCTTCACATTAGAATTTTTATTTAAAAAGTAGTAGGCTCTAAAAAGACTAATTTTTAAAGGTAGTCATATCAGTAGGAATGAAAAATAATATGTTAAGTATATTTAAAACTGATCATGTCTACATATCATGTAAACTTACTCTTTCGTCATTATTTAAGTAAAAAAAAAATTCATATGATCTGTGTAACATGTACTATAACGAACAATCCCAGTCACACTGAGTTCCCTATTCGTCACTAACGGTAACATCAACGGGGCGTTAAACTATCAGTTTCATTAGTTCCTTCTACCACTCCATACGCCCGTGTCCCCATTTTGTTGCTTCTTTATCGAAGCAACTTCCGAGCGGGCCTCAAGTGATTCCAAATCGGGCACGTCTGTTACTGAAGAATCCGATGTGACCCCCGGGAATCGAACTCGAGAACGCGCGTCGGTGTTCTAGCTGTTGGGGAGATGTATAATTAGACGTCAATTACGTGAAGCATTTACGTAATCGAATTTTCGTTTCACGAAATCACCGAGAGCAGAAACGCCAGTCAATTCGGGCGAGGCAAACTTTGTACAGTGTCGAGAGCTGATCTTGTCATCAGTCAAGGATTTGCAAAGTGAGCTCAGAATGCACAACCTGAAAATAGTAGTTACGCAGATTTGAATCCCGCTCTAGCAAACAGCTTTAATCTGTTACGTACATGGGACTGAAATCTTTAATGTCAAAATTTTATGTATGACAGAGGATTCGAAACTGAATGTTTCGAGTAAGGAATCAATCGTCGGAAATAAATGTTTCAGGCAGTACTAGGTGATGAATGGTGTTTGGACGCGAAGAAAGTATTTCAAACTGCTTATGCTTTCCATCTACGTTAGTGGCGCTACCTGTATAAAGCAATACACAATCGCCTGATGTGTGTTCACGATGGAATTTTTCATGGCCCTGTATGAAACAACAGTAGAAACCGAAGAGGGACAGTAGGGACAATGAGTGTGGCAATGTTTTATACCCAGTTATAACATGTTCTAAGAATGGTGGTCATCACTTTGAACAGCAGCTGTGAGCTTAAGTTGATCTGTAAGGTGCAAACTTTTTACATCATAAAGAACTAAATAGTAATTTTCGGCTACTAGTTCTTCAGCTCGTAATACTCAGTTTGGGATCCTCGAGCATATGTGTAGTTTCGACCTAGAAAATTCTGGACATCAGTGTGTACTGAACTTGTTCGATAATTTGTTCTCAGATTGTGATCAAGCTTCTCTGAGGTGTAGGAACAGTTTCTTTCTAAATTTATTGCTGTTAATATATCAAACGGTTATCTAATTCGTATGTGTAAAAATCGTTCTACATATGTATGTATTTATGAATGTACTTTCCACATATACCCCTAAACCACTGGATCGATTTCAACCACAGTTGGTACAGCTATCGCTTACTACCTGGAGAGAAGCACTGTGGGGATATGAACCACATACCTGCCATAGTTTGGGGGTGGAGACGAGAAGGTGGCACGTAGGTGCACAATCCAGGAACGTCTAGAGCAAACTGATATTTACATGACTCATTATTTGTGCAAAACATACAAATGACATGTGGCATTGTTGGTTGTGTGGGTCCACTTATGATAGAACATGTAATATACCAGGTGTTCGGAAATTCCCGTTACAAACTTTAGGAATTGCAGAGGCGAATGTGTGCCTAATATTTCAAACAGAAACCCGTTTCCCCCACGTTTCCAGTTCAGATATTTAACACATTCACTTTTGCTTGAGGAACTGAATTAAGCTTGATACAGTACAATTATTGGGTAATAGTTTTAAAGGAAACATAACGAAACCTCGATTTATCACTTAAGTATATCGAGCAGCTGTTGTAATGCGTCAGTACTGTTCTGTACGTAAAGCATGCTGGGTTCTTTTTTAGGTTGGAATTATGTAAACACGTAATGTTTAAAGGTTAATTCTTCAAACGTTCTCAAGTGATAAATGAATATACCGTTATGTTTCCTTTCGAATTTTTACCTAATAATTGTACTGCGTCACGCCTGATTCAATTCGTTAAGCAGAAATGGATGAGCTAAACATCTGAATTGAAACCGTCGCAAAACGGACTCCTATTCAAAATATTATGTACTCACTCCTCTCTAGAAATCCTTGCACTATGTAACGGAAATTTCCGAACACCCTGCACAAAAACTGAGATAACAGTATGTAATTTTTTTTTAAAATAAAACTTTTTTTAAAAAAGAGTTACGTTTATTTGTTATTCTAGAAAATGGAAAATGCGGCCAGTGCTATTTTAACAACGGCGACGATTAGAAACGAGCAGCCGACAGAAGGAGATAAAAGGCTTCGATGGCCGGTGTTTTTTTGGACAAAATAATTTTCGGTATTGAGCCGCATTATTGTAAACTACTAAAACAACTAAACTGCCGACGTTTCGACCGACTTGCTGCTGCTCTCTTCAGGAAAAAAAAACAGCAATAAAATAGCGAAAATCGGCTATTTCAGAAATCGGTTATTTCGAGCGGTTTAAACAGTCAGAATAAACAGGAGTGTGCTCCCTGCCGCCGTTGGATAAGCAGCTGCCAGCAGAAAGTCGTATACTCCTAGCTCACTCATTTCTTACATAATTTAATTCTTAATTTGTTTGCGTGTTTTTGGTACTTGCATTATTTAATTCATAAATTTCGGGCGTATTATAGTATTTGAGAGTTGTAGCATCGCGATTTAGTACCTGAATAATGTAAAATCGCGTAATCTCCTTCCGCCGCCAAGCAGTGTGTCAGCAGTGCGCAAGTAGCAGCATTACTGCATTTACTAGGCAATCTTGTATTTTAATAACCGTTTAAATTTTGTGCCGATTTGTTGGTGCTCTCTGTAGATTAATTCAGACGTTCTTTGCACAACAGTTTTTAGCATGGATAGGGACTGAAACTGCTGTGTTCGGATGCAGGTTGAATTGGCATCCCTTCGTTCCCAGCTTCAGGCAGTGTTGGCTTCGGTCACACAGCTTGAGGCTGCTGCCAATGGGCATCACTGTGGGGGTCCGGATAGGGGTTTGTCGGGGACGGCCAGCTCGTCCCACGCATCCCCCGATCGGACTACGACTGTGGCTGCCCGGGATACTGCCGACATTGAGGCTGATCCCTCACCTGTGGTAGAGTGGAAGCGTCTCGAGGAGTGGCAGAGGGCGAAAGACATTCCGGAGGGCTGAACGGAAGGCCTCTCCAGTTTGTCTGACAAACCGGTTTCAGGCTCTGTCTCCGGCTAATACTGATCTTCGGCCGGAGATGGCTGCTTGTCCTGTTCCAGCGGTTGCCCCTCAGTCTGCAAGATCTGGGCAGTCACAGAGGGTGGGCTTACTGGTAGTTGGGAGCTCCAACGTCAGGCGCGTAATGGGGACCCTTAGGGATATGGCAGCAAGAGAGGGGAAGAAAACCAATGTGCACTCCGCGTGCATAGCGGCGAGAGTCATTCCAGATTTGGAAAGGTTCCTTCCGGATGCCATGAAGGGTACAGGGTGCACCCATCTGCAGGTGGTCACTCATGTCGGCACCAATGATGTGTGTAGCTATAGATCGGAGGAAATACTCTCTGGCTTCCGGCGGCTATCTGATTTGGTGAAGACTGCCAGTCTCGCTGGCGGGATGAAAGCAGAGCTCACCATCTGCAGCATCGTCGACAGGACTGACTGTGGACCTTTGGTGCAGAGCCGAGTGGAGTGTCTGAATCAGAGGCTGAGACGGTTCTGCGACCGTGTGGGCTGCAGATTCCTCGACTTGCGCCATAGGGTGGTGGGGTTTCGGGTTCCGCTGGATAGGTCAGGAGTCCACTACACGCAGCAAGCGGCTACACGGGCTGTGTGGCGTGGACTGGGCGGTTTTTTTAGTTTAGATGGCCTCGGGCAAGTACAGAAAGGGCAACAGCCTCAAAGGGTGCGGGGCAAAGTCAAGACATGCGGGGACCAAGCAGCAATCGGTATTGTAATTGTAAACTGTCGAAGCTGCATTGGTAAAGTACCGGAACTTCAAGCGCTGATAGAAAGCACCGAAGCTGAAATCGTTATAGGTACAGAAGGGTGGCTGAAGCCAGAGATAAATTCAGCCGAAATCTTTACAAAGGCACAGACGCTGTTTACATAGATTGCATGCAACCGGTGGTGGCGTGTTTGTCGCTGTTAGAAGTAGTTTATCCTATAGTGAAGTAGAAGTGGAAGTTAATAGGAATATAAAAAAGGGAGGAAGGTTTATCTGTTTAGCAAGAGTAATAGAAGGCAGATTTCAGACTACCTAACAGATCAAAAAGAAAATTTCTCTTCCGACACTGACAATGTTGAGTGTTTATGGAAAAAGTTTAAGGCAATTGTAAAATGCGTTTTAGACAGGTACGTGCCGAGTAAAACTGTGAGGGGCGGGAAAAACCCACCGTGGTTCAACAACAAAGTTAGGAAACTACTGCGAAAGCAAAGAAAGCTTCACTCCAAGTTTAAACGCAGCCAAAACCTCTCAGACAAACAGAAGCTAAACGATGTCAAAGTTAGCGTAAGGAGGGCTATGCGTGAAGCGTTCAGTGAATTCGA
This sequence comes from Schistocerca gregaria, assembly GCF_023897955.1. Lineage (NCBI taxonomy): Eukaryota > Metazoa > Arthropoda > Insecta > Orthoptera > Acrididae > Schistocerca > Schistocerca gregaria. The sequence goes on along the minus strand of NC_064920.1, from coordinate 1,043,838,651 downwards.
AAGTAAAATTCTATGTACCGACTTGACAGAAAATCCTAGGAAGTTCTGGTCTTACGTTAAATCAGTACGTGGCTCGAAATAGCATATCCAGACACTCCGGGATGATGATGGCATTGAAAAAGAGGATGACACGCGTAAAGCTGAAATTCTAAACACCTTTTTTCCAAAGCTGTTTCACAGAGGAAGACCGCGCTGCAGTTCCTTCTCTAAATCCTCGCACAAACGAAAAAATGGCTGACATCGAAATAAGTGCCCAAGGAATAGAAAAGGTACTGGAATCACTCAACAGAGGAAAGTCAACTGGACCTGACGGGATAGCAATTCGATTCTACACAGAGTAGGCGAAAGAACTTGCCCCCCTTCTAACAGCCGTGTACCGCAAGTCTCTAGAGGAACGGAAGGTTCCAAATGATTGGAAAAGAACACAGGTAGTCCCAGTCTTCAAGAAGGGTCGTCGAGCAGATGCGCAAAACTATAAACCTATATCTCTGACGTCGATCTGTTGTAGAATTTTAGAACATGTTTTTTGCTCGAGTATCATGTCGTTTTTGGAAACCCAGAAACTACTCTTTAGGAATCAACATGGATTCCAGAAACAGCGAACGTGTGAGAACCAACTCGCTTTATTTGTTCATGAGCCCCAGAAATTATTAGATACAGGCTCCCAGGTAGATGCTATTTTCCTTGACTTCCGGAAGGCGTTCGATACAGTTCCGCACTGTCGCCTGATAAACAAAGTAAGAGCCTACGGAATATCAGACCAGCTGTGTGGCTGGATTGAAGAGATTTTAGGAATCAGAACACAGCATGTTGTTATCAATGGAGAGACGCCTACAGACGTTAAAGTAACCTCTGGCGTGCTACAGGGGAGTGTTATGGGACCATTGCTTCTCACAATATATATAAATGACCTAGTAGATAGTGTCGGAAGCTCCATGCGGCTTTTCGCGGATGATGCTGTAGTATACAGAGAAGTTGCAGCATTAGAAAATTGTAGCGAAATGCAGGAAGATCTGCAGATCGGATAGGCACTTGGTGCAGGGAGTGGTAACTGACCCTTAACATAGACAAATGTAATGTATTGCGAATACATAGAAAGAAGGATCCTTTATTGTATGATTATATGATAGCGGAACAAACACTGGTAGCAGTTACTTCTGTAAAATATCTGGGAGTATGGGTGCGGAACGATTTGAAGTGGAATGATCATATAAAATTAATTGTTGGTAAGGTGGGTACCAGGTTGAGATTTATTGGGAGAGTCCTTAGAAAACGTAGTCCATCAACAAAGGAGGTGGCTTACACTCATTCGACCTATACTTGAGTATTGCTCATCAGTGTGGGATCCGTACCAGGTCGGGTTGGCGGAGGAGATAGAGAAGATCCAAAGAAGAGCGACGCGTTTCGTCACAGGGTTATTTGGTAACCGTGATAGCTTTACGGAGATGTTTAGCAAACTCAAGTGGCAGACTCTGCAAGAGAGGCGCTCTGCATCGCGGTGTAGCTTGCTGTCCACGTTTCGAGAGGGTGCGTTTCTGTATGAGGTATCGAATATATTGCTTCCCCCTACTTATACCTCCCGAGGAGGTCACGAATGTAAAATTAGAGAGATTCAAGAGCGCACGGAGGCTTTCAGACAGTCGTCTTCCCGCGAACCATTCGCGACTGGAATAGAAAAGACAGTGGCACGTAAAGTGCCCTCCGCCACACACCGTTGGGTGGCCTGCGGAGTATAAATGTAGATGTAGATGTAAATGTAGAAAGAACGGGTAGAACCGAAAAACCTGTTGTTTCAGCGATAACCGCCATCCCTTATGACGGTATTGCGCCAGCAATGGATTAATAGTAGGTACTTTTCAGCAGTTCGAAAAGATATTCTTTTCCTCACTTCAGATCATCGGTTACAGTTCGCTGGATGCAGTCGTTACTGAAAGCCCAGTCCCCCACCTTGATACGTTGTTGCTGAGAAGTAACTGCCCACTTGAGCAAGGGCGGAGCTGTCCTCAACCCGAAGGTTTGAACTCTGATGTGAGCTACTAGACGTAGCTGTATTGTAGGTAGTATGTCCTTCCCTACTTCCGGCCTTTGAACTGCCTTACGGAGGCAGTCACATCGTTACCTACACTTCGGCATGGGTTCCGAATGGTGCAACGCAACAGTTTACGCATTCGACCTTCATTGCAGGAGGCGAAAGAAGAATTAAGTTGCAGAATAAATTTTAGAAACTTCTGAGCATCCATCCCTGCACCATTGGATCTGTACTACTATACCGGGTGGGCAAAATAAAAGTGACCACTAAAATATTTAATGTACCTCAGGAGAGGCAATCTAACTAACATCATCTGCCTAATTGCGGATGATGTAAATTGGGTTGGCTGTCTTAAGGTATATGAAATATTTTCTGAGCCACTTTTAGTTTTCTAACCTGTAGTTACTTACATAGCCACAGGGACAGTAGAAATCGAGTACATGCATGTTGTATCTAACGCTAGTGCTATCTGTCATTTTAATTAACGTATTCAGTTTAAACTAGTTTATGAGATCAGCGATATTAACATCTTTGAGTGTTACATTTGGTTTCGCGTATGGTACCAATAAATCTCCAATCTCCAATCCCGACAGTTCTGATAACAACAAAAGTAGTTACTTGGTGAATTCTGTGTAGCACTTTAGGCTGGAAAATTACCTACACATACAGAGGCCTAAATTACTCAAACTTTTTTATACTCGACCGTTCGGTGGCTTTATGAACAATGAGTGGGGTGGTTGGACGTAACTGTTTCGTTTAGATGGCCGTGATGATTGCGCGTGGAGTATAGTGAGGTATTTGCATTGTTGGTAAACGAAATAAAATAAGGCGACTTTCTGAGCCTGCTCGTAGCCTACTCGTCCGGAAGGGGAGCTACTGAACTTAACGCCACCATCCGACACAAGGGCGCCCTCGCCACATGGGAGATCGACAGAGCTTTGGAAGCTAGCCTCGCACACTGACCCTACGTTTGCTGATGGAGAACTTTATGCCACCACCTGTGCTTGCTTCACTGGCCGAATACTACTGTTGAAAGTTTCTTCCACTCGCAAAATGCGAAGCAGCTCTTTCCAGATCGAGCGCGATCGCTCAAGCGTCCTGGTACTGAACTGTATCTTAAATGAATCGCCTCTCTTTAAGTAGCTCTCTTAGTGTTTAAACTTAGGCAGAACGGCCTATTTCGAAACCCATAGACTGTTATACATTTTATTCACATTAGCTTTTATCCTCGGGATTCGTCGGCATACATCATATATATACACTACTGGAAATTGAAATAAGAACACCGAGAATTCATTGTCCCAGGAAGGGGAAACTTCATTGACACATTCCTGGGGTCAGATACATCACATGATCACACTGACAGAACCACAGGCACATAGACACAGGCAACACAGCATGCACAATGTCGGCACTAGTACAGTGTATATCCACCTTTCGCAGCAATGCAGGCTGCTATTCTCCCATGGAGACGATCGTAGAGATGCTGGATGTAGTCCTGTGGAACGGCTTGCCATGCCATTTCCACCTGGCGCCTCAGTTGGATCATCGTTCGTGCTGGACGTGCAGACCGCGTGAGACGACGCGGTCTGCAAACATGCTCAATGGGGGACAGATCCGGAGATCTTGCTGGCCAGGGTAGTTGACTTACACCTTATAGAGCATGTTGGGTGGCACGGGATACATGCGGACGTGCATTGTCCTGTTGGAACAGCAAGTTCCCTTGCCGGTCTAGGAATGGTAGAACGATGGGTTCGATGACGGTTTGGATGTACCGTGCACTATTCAGTGTCCCCTCGACGATCACCAGAGGTGTACGGCCAGTGTAGGAGATCGCTCCCCACACCATGATGCCGGGTGTTGGCCCTGTGTGCCTCGGTCGTATGCAGTCCTGATTGTGGCGCTCACCTGCACGGCGCCAAACACGCATACGACCATCAGTGGCACCAAGGCAGAAGCGACTCTCATCGGTGAAGAAGACACGTCTCCATTCGTCCCTCCATTCACGCCTGTCGCGACACCACTGGAGGCGAGCTGCACGATGTTGGGGCGTGAGCGTAGGACGGCCTAACGGTGTGCGGGACCGTAATCCAGCTTCATGGAGACGGTTGCGAATGGTCCTCGCCGATACCCCAGGAGCAACAGTGTCCCTAATTTGCTGGGAAGTGGCGGTGCGGTCCCCTACGGCACTGCGTAGGATCCTACGGTCTTGGCCTGCATCCGTGCGTCGCTGCTGTCCGGTCCCAGGTCGACGGGCACGTGCACCTTCCGCCGACCACTGGCGACAACAGCGATGTACTGTAGTGACCTCACGCCCCACGTGTTGAGCAATTGCCGGCCGCGGTGGTCTCGCGGTTCTAGGCGCGCAGTCCGGAACCGTGGGACTGCTACGGTCGCAGGTTCGAATCCTGCCTCGGGCATGGATGTGTGTGATGTCCTTAGGTTAGTTAGGTTTAAGTAGTTCTAAGTTCTAGGGGACTGATAACCACGGCAGTTGAGTCCCATAGTGCTCAGAGCCATTTGAACCATTTTGTTGAGCAATTCGGCGGTACGTTCACCCGGCCTCCCGCATGCCCACTATACGCCCTCGCTCAAAGTCCGTCAACTGCATATACGGTTCACGTCCACGCTGTCGCGGCATGCTACCAGTGTTAAAGACTGCGATGGAGCTCCGTATGCCACGGCGAACTGGCTGACACTGACGGCGGCGGTGCACAAATGCTGCGCAGCTAGCGCCATTCGACGGCCAACACCGCGGTTCCTGGTGTGTCCGCTGTGCCGTGCGTGTGATCATTGCTTGTACAGCCCTCTTGCAGTGTCCGGAGCAAGTATGGTGGGTCTGACACACCGGTGTCAATGTGTTCTTTTTTCCATTTCTAGGAGTGTATATGAATGTCACATCTATTTAACGTTGTTGAGAGCGAAAGCGTTGATCTCATTAGACGCGTCGAAAATGATCATTCACTTCATGTAATCAAGTTACCCCTTGTTCACTACCTGATGCGGAAAGTGAAGCATGGTGTTACTTGGATTTTCAGGAAGAGTGAGCCGTACATGCTTATTTGTACTCCAACATAAGATGATGGTGGATGTCTTGTAAGGAATCGTTGCTTAGAAACATTTTATTGTGAACTACGAAATCTACGTTCCGCATTCAGTGTATTACGAGGGTAATCCCAAAAGTAAGGTCTCCTATTCTTTTATAATTACATAGACCTGTTTATTTCTACAATGGTTTACATCATTTATAGCTTGAACGTTTAGCTATTTTTCGAGATAATCACCATTTCTGTCGTTTCATTTTTGTAGACGCTGTGGCAGTTTTTGTATGCCCATGTCATACCAGTTCGCCGCCATGCTGTTCAGAAAGTTATGAACCTCTTCTTTCACCTCGTCGTCGGAACTGAATCGCTGGGACCACGATTAATTCTGACAGGCACTGTGAGACTCTGAAAGTACTAAGACGGGCAATTCCGAACTGGAGAAGAGGAACGTTCAACAAGGGCGGACACATTCTCCATGACAACGCTCGCCCACACATCGCTCGGCAAACCGTTGCTCTCCTGCAACAGTTTCAGTGGAACATAATCGCCCTATAGTCCTAACTTGCCGTCCAGAGACAATCACCTGTTCCGTAGTTTAAAAGAACATTTGGCCGGAAAGTGATTCAGCTCCGACGACGAGTTGAAAGAAGCGGTTCGTCTGTGGGTTTGAAAGACAGAATTTATATTGGTCATTACTGGATCACGATGTGTAGTTAAGCGAGTTACCTCGAGGTCCCAAAATGGTCTCAATTCGTCGTCTGTGGGTATCTGAGTCCAAAGTACAAATACAGCAAATCTGCTCCCAATGAGAATCCAACTGAATATGGTGGGAATTAGAACTATGGATATAAAACGCGGATCGGTAGTCTATCGGCGACAGTTTAAAAACTCGATGGGCATGTATTTTTGGGAACCTGTTCGTCGATCAGCTAAGTGCAGTGCGCGGACATGTGCCACCATAATCTTGTGGAACATAGGGCTGTGGCGTAAACCATTGATCAGTTTCATACTTGTTGACGAAAGTCGTAGCGTTAGTTCACACTAGTGTAATTTCGAAAGACAAGGCTGTACCATCACGAGGAGCTAGTACGAGATTCGGTCCTGGAAACTCTAAGTTGTCGGCGGTCGGAGGCAGGCAATTTCAAATCTTCTGTTAAAGACTTTGATATGAGGACTGCTTGGTTTCTGTCGTCTTAACACACATTGAGTAAGTTTTCTGTCATGTTGACCCTACGATACGCAACTGAAGCTTGGCATGTATTTTAACTCACTGAGCCGAATAATCACTCTAAGATACAATAATAAACAACCGGATACACCATGAAGGAATTATCTGAATTAGTCGGTAATTGGTAGAAGTGATAAACATGTACAGAAAAACAAATAATTACAATTTCAGAAAAACTGGATGTTTTATTCAAGGTAAAGAGCTTTACAAACTGAAGAACTCGATAACGCGCTGGTCCACCTCTGCCTCTTACGCAAGCAATTATTTGGCTTGGAATTGATTGACATAGTTGTTAGATGTCCGCCTGAGGGATTCATGCCAAATTCTGTCTTTCCGGTTCGTTACATAGCCAAAACACAAGTCGATTTGAGGACAGCAAATAATGCTCCAAACGTATTCAGTTTGAGAGAAATCCAGAGGTTTTGCTGGGCGAGGCAGGGTTTGGAAATCTCGAAGGCAAGCAGTAGAAACTCTGGCCGTGTGCGGGCGGGCATTATCCTGCTGAAATGTAAGCCCAGGATGGCAGTGCTGTAAGTGTGCCGCAGATGACAACCAAAGGGGTCATGCTTTTTTTGTGTGAACCATCAGTCTTCTGACTTGTTTGATGCGGCCCGCCACGAATTCCTCTCCTCTATGAAGTGAAACGGCGCCCCAGACCTTCACTCCTGTTTGTCCGGCCGTGTAGCAGGCGACGGTCACGATGGTATTCCACTGGTGTCCGGGGCTTCACCAGACACGTATTTGCTCGTCATCGGGGCTCTCTTCGAGACTCGTCACCGAGCACACTTCTACAGCAGTCAATGAGATTCCAGGCCAAACACGTGTCTAGAGAAGCCCCGTACAGTGGTGGGATATCAACCTGTTTGTCACCAGCCATATGGCCCGACAGCTGGGAGTGATGGTCTCGGGTGCCATTTCACTTCACAGCAGGACCCCTTTGGCTGTCATCCGCGGCACCCTAACAGCAGCGCAGTACATCGACGTCATTCTACGCCCCGTTTTGTTGCCATTCATGGGCAGCCATCCTGGGCTTACAATTCAAGCAAGATATTGCCCGCCTGCACATGGCGAAAGTTTCTACTGCTTTTCTTGGTGCTTTTCAAACTCTACCTTGACCAGCAAGGTCGCCGTATCTCTCTCCAACTGAGAACATCTGGAGCATTATGGGCAGGGCCCTCCAACTATTTCGGGACTTCGACGATGTAATGCATCAGTTGGACGGAATTTGGCACGATATCCATCAGGAGTACATCCAACAACTATGTCAGTCAACGCTAACCCAAATAACTGCTTGCATAAAGGCCAGAGGTGGACCAATGCGTTATTTACTTTCCCAGTTTGTGAAGCTCTTTCTCTTGAATAAATCATCCAATTTTACTGAAATTATAATCATATGTGTGTCTACATCACATCTATCGAATTCGTCCCATTCAGATAATTAATACTTAGAGCGTCTTTTTTTGTGCCTTTGCTCCATCTTAGCACCTTGGCCGGATGTTGCTCTCTGCTCGATGTTCTATTTGTATGCAGCTTGATCAACTCAGTTACTCTAATCTTCCTTCGGTACAGTCGTTTGATTACACATAACTTTATTTTTTTGGCTAGATATTTTTTTCATTCATGTAGTGTCGAAACAATTTATATCTCTTCAACTCTGCATCTTTTTTATTTTAAACTTTCGGTCTTTGAACATAAAACGTTTCTCGACATTATGAAAAAATAATTATTAAGTCGTACAGAAAAGTACCACTTTTTATAAATTGTAATCGTGATGTAATCCCAAACTACATGTAAAGGTACATCTAAATACTCATCGGCAAGAGCCTCTGGACCTATTTCACGGTCGTTCATTTCATTTCTGAAAAGGAGGAGAAACTCCTATACGCAAATGGTAGATACCTGAAACATGACATTGCTAAATAAGCATACGGTGCATGGAGACAATCACGTCTGCTACGTTGTTACCAGAGTAAACAGCAGAAATTTGTTCGCAGCGTGTAGTAAACACGATTCATCTCGTGATCCGACCTCAACACCTAGCGCGAGACGTGAGTAAATTTGGGATCTGTCCGCAACCTGTTAATAACGGGAGTAACTTTTCTCATTGCTACCAATATCTTGCGCGACGTACCTTCGATGCATATCGACTTATCATTCGGGTTTTTACAATCTGCACAAAATACTAAACGCTTCTTTTAGCAATATGACACTTTATGTCGTCGGTTTAGACATAGAAAACACCGGTTGGTAAGTCTCAATTTCTGTTTTCATGCAGTGACGTCAGTAACTGTATTACATTCTTCGTCCCGATGGCCACATTCTTCGCAAAAAACGCAAAATAGACCTTAATTTTTATTGCCTTTTAGTAGTGTCTATTTCTGATTAGCACGTACAAGAGCGTCCTCTGGTATGGGAGTGTAAGTCGACGTTTTATTGCCACAGTAGATCCTCCGCGAAGGAAGTTCTGCGTCTATTACCGCTCCTATAAATTACATCAAGCGAAGTATGTCCCCTCCTGTAAAATCTGTTTGCTTGACATGAATATGCCAGGGTGAGCAGTTGTCGTCAGGAAAGTTTTGAGAAGTTTTGGTGCTTGTACACGATCGTAAGTACGAGGGTTGGAACTTTAATATTGGCAACTATTTATTTACATATCGTGCAGAATAGATACGTGTTTTAAAGTTTTACTGACCTTCAGAGTGTGTATAGCCCGTTGCCAGCGATGCGGAAGTCGTAGGATACTCTTAGCAGTGTCAAATGTGTTGACATTTCGAGCGGCACGGTCTATTGCCGTACGAATTTGTAGCAGTTCTGAAGCGAATGCCGTGAAGAGTTTCCTTACGTTTAGAAGTCGAGATGAACTTACGAGGGCTTAAGACAGAGGAGTGCAGTAGATCGTATAGCTCTTAGCAGCCCCAATCAGTCAAACAAATCAGTAACAGCTTGCACTGTACGTGCTTGAGCATTGTGCTGCAAAATGATGGTCAGGTCCTGCAGAATGCGTCATCACTTCTGTCTCTAGGCTGTTCATTTTTGGAACACAACCTGCAATGAGCTGAGAGACAGAAGTGATGACACTTTCTGCAGGACCTGACCATCATTTGCAGGACAACACTCAAGCATGTACAGCTCAAGCTGTAACTGATCTGTTTGACTGAAGGAAACACTTCGCTTCAGAATTGCTACAAATTCGTCGAGTATTCTACGATCTCCACATCCCTGGCAAAGGGTTTTACACAATGCTGGTGACTACTTTGAAGGTCAGTAAAACTTTCAAACACATATCATTTTGTACGAGTTGTAAATAAATAGTTGGTACTATTGAAGTTCCAACCCTTGTATTAACGTCTTCACCAAGCGCTCGCAAAGCTTGGATGAGCCGATCACAATCGATAAATGTAAAATTACGTAATCATGAATTCGCCATGTGTACGGACTTGATAGATTCCAAGTAATCGAGATTAGCCTGTATAATCCTATGTTTATTGCTGTAGTGTGCTGTGATAATTCTTTGGTTAGACAGTGTGTGACGGTAGATTCGCGTCAAATGCGCACGTTTAGTGGTCCTTCGCCGACCAGGAAGTTGGTCTGAGTCAGCGGTTCTACGTCATCTCTAGCAGGGATAGGCCTCTCCTTTATCAATGTGGTGTATAGTTGTTCTGCAGTTAATCTTGATCGTCTCAACGCTTTTCACAAGCATCAAAACTGTCTTTGTATCAGTTCTCACCAAAGTGTTTTTTGCGTTCATCAGTGGTACCATGTCTGCCACCGCAACTGTGTGGCCTCGGCGCCGACTTGTCATGACGGGGAGGGGGAGAGGGGGGGAGGGGGGAGGGGGGGAGGGTGGGGGGTTCGATTCCCACCTGTGTTGGAGATTTTCTCCGCTCCGGGATCAGGTGTGTGTGTGTCGTCTTCGTCATCATCATTTCATCCTCATCGACGCGCAAATCGCCGAAGTGGCGTTATCTCAAAAGACCTGCACCAGGCGATCTGGTGTACCAGCCATGGGGCCCTCGCCACACGATATTTCATTTCATTTCAGTGGTACCTTCTCTGACAGACTGTTGTTGATGTTGTGTTAATGTGTGCATTTGTGATCATATGTATGTGCACCAAGCTAAGCCGTGTAAAATTACGTCTTGCCACTGACCGTGGAAAGGACTGAAAGCACAGAACGGAAATACGATTAGGACTTAACGAGGCCGCCAGGGCTATAGCCCCACCCGACATTGGGTTCAGAATCAACAGTGTCCTACGCGCTCAACTATTAAGCCACAAAAAAGGGAAAGATGGAAAGCAATTTTGTGGCAACAGTCAAGAGGTACGTTTCTAACACCAGCAAAACACCTGAGTCGAAATTTTATTGCAACCCAGGCATGAAAACGGCTGTCTTAGGGTCTATCGCCACAGAAAGGGACTGGTCACTTCTGCAAGTAGGCGATTTCTTTCGGACAGGTGTTTGTGCGTCTAGCAGAGCACACTCTCCTTGTTGCAGAGATGAGAACTCTGCAGCATCCCAGCTGCCGACGCTCACATATATACGCTGCTCTGTAGCGACCTCCAAACATTCTTGGAACAGCGAGACTACCAGGAAGCGCAGAGCATTGTTCTGTTGCATCACAGCCAGTGCAACTGGTACGTGCAGCCACAAGGCTTGCACACTGAGTGTTCTGCGTGGGATGATAATGATATTTTGTGGGGAGGTTCACCCTCTCTCCCGCCTTGATGCTGGCACGCCTTTTAGAGTACATTTTGCAGCTTTTTATGCGAAATGAATATTTCGTCATTTGTTCGGTATTAGTGCAAAATGCTTTTCAGATGATTCTATGACATGTTACTTACATGAATCCTTGGTGGGTGACAGTTTTGTGAAGGTGCTACTTTAGTCTGAAGTGTTACAGAATAATTTAAAGAACCATCGATGGGAAATACCAAACAGCGCTATTAAATGCATTCGCTCGTGTGCTTTTGTGTGTGTCTGCGTGTCAAATGAAGGGGTGAAGAATTTAGAAGTAATTTATTAATGTGGGTGACACGTGTCATCATGAAGATACAAATATAATCTGACGTCAGCGACACACACAAACACGCACACACACACACACACACACACACACACACACACACACACACTATGTGTGTGTGTGTGTGTGTGTGTGTGTGTGTGTCTACAGAAATTCAAACCCACGAGATTTTCGAGAACATAGATTCTGAATGTCGATGGCAGAACTTTGTTTGAAACGTCTAAACACCAGGGTACAATACAGATAACTGATTAGAGGAGCGTTCTTTTTTCTGCATGTCGCATTCAGCGTAATTGTGCTGTCGTTTATTCTACCCATTTGGAAAGGCAATAACAATTAAGATTCAAGTGAATTCTATAAGTTGGCTGAAGGCCAAAAATCTAACACTTGAAAAGCAACAACCTTAGTTTAAACGCGGCTGAAGGACCATGATTTAAGACTTAAGGTAAAATTTAAAAAAACACATGGCAGAAGGCCTTATCTTCAATTAGGCTGAAGGCTCCAAACAATCTAACACTTGACATGCAAGGGACTTTAATTTTAAAATGGCTGAAGGCCCATTACTTAAAACGCCTCTAAAAACAATTCAACTTTAATCAAAACCATCGGCTATGAGCCATACAAATACACACAACAGAAAATAAGAAAAGGAAGTACAACTAACGGCGCTCAGAAGTTGCGGGGATCGGCCAGCACTTTAAATACTAAAGATCACTTAGGTGAGACAGGCAGTCGGCCCAACCATTCTCGATCCGACGACAACCCAACCAACAGACAGTCAACAGACCCACTGAAAAGGTAACTTGCGCTCCACGCGACCAACATGCAACTGGGAGTTCAATGCGAAACGTAAAAGGCATGGACACCCACAACCTAGCATACATTAAGCTGTCAAACTACACACCATGCTGAACAGCGACAACACGGCGAGGAAAGGACACTTCCTGAATGCCAGGGCAGGTAACCAGAACATTAACGACCACAAGGCAGAAAATTCCGCTGGTTCACTTCAACTGCAAATAACCAAATACAGTTAGACTCCACTGGAAGGTAGCTAAACCTTCGCCAACTCGAACAGACACGTTGTTGCTCCTGAGAATGTCCCAACAGCCAACAATGAGAACCAGATGGCACAATGTGAACAGTCTTGACTTGCTGATAAATTAAATCCAAACTCAGCTCCCGGTGGGGTCAGGGATTTTCTCTGTCTCTTGATGGCTGGGTGTTGTGTGATGTCCTTAGGTTGGTTAGGTTTAAGTAGTTCTAGGGGACTGATGACCATAGATGTTAAGCCATTTGAACCATTTTGAACCAAACTCAACTTTCGTGTTCAGGGTCGGGGAGCCCCGGACCTCCTAGCAACGGGAACAGCCCCACACACTCCGACACTGCAAGAGACCGCCAGTGGGCCCGGCCAAACTACGCCCCACAGAGATTTCCTCGCTGCTCCACGCCAACTGACGACTAGCACACCACCACGGAGAGCACTAAAATAACTGAGCAGTCGACATCAGAAGCTACACTCAATTCCACAAACACTTGGATGAAGAACGCAGCCAATGCTAAAAGCAGTGACTGAGCAATGACACAGCAGAACCACGAGCTGAGACACACACAGTCAACCCATAAGCGACTGGCGAGCACATACACGTCGTCCGGTGAGACGACCAACCTCGATCAACCAAGTGCGTCCCCAGTTCAAGTCATGTGTGCCGGCGACGGTCGGGCGAGTCGTGGCTGTCCAAGCCTCACTACTGCTCCAACCCGACCGACTTCCCCCGCGTCCCAGCACTACGACTGCCAGGTCCGTATTGCACTGCAGGCCCTTTCCAACTCGATGCATGACAGATGTCAACCGGGAAGTAAAGCAAGTCAGCAAAGATGATACGGCAGGCTATATCGATAGGCCCTGGTGCTGCCGCTCATGGGCAGGCAAAGCAGCAACTCAATGACAACAGAAATTGAAACTAACATAACGAGGTGCCAGTCTGGTAAAAAATAAAAACAAACAGATGTCAAATAAGAGATGGCACGAACACGAGCCAGGCGCGGCTCAAGATTGTTAGAAGTAAGCCGAGCTAATTGTCTCATTGACTCATGAATTCGTGGTTTAACGAAAAACTAAATATAACTTATTTTTCGTCACGAAGTGGCGATAGGAAGGGCATCTGCCCCCCCCCCCCCAAACTAACCATGCTGAAACCGTTGATAACATTGCCGTCCCGAATGAACGAGCACGTTAAAGCGCCGCTCTTGTGATTTGGGAAAGCAATCCTACCGCTGATCGAATCCGCCCAGTGGTGGACGACGAGTGATAGCAAGCCAGCCAACCTCGATGTGATTTTAGGCGGTTTCCCACATCCATCTAGGTAACAATTCAGATGATACCTGTGTCCCAACTGAGATACATGCTACGCAAACATTTAGAGCACGCCCTCACAATTGAACGTGGGATTTAGGCTAGACGCAGGCAGGTAATTCCTCCTGGGGGGGGGGGGGGGGCGGGGGGGGGGGGGGGGTTTGGCGTCGTCTGATCACCACCAGCACTAAAATTACCAAATCCCCACATAACAGTGCCGACCCCTCGAAGAAGCGGGGCAAGACAAGGGAGAAGAAGGAGATAGCGGGAATATTACTGTTCCCGTAACGCATCCTTTAAGCGTACCCAACGTTACTTTTGGTTCTTTTGGAACATTCGCTGTCCAGTTTCTTGTCATTACCCTGAGGTGGATCTTATTAAGGTAGCACAGCGTATTTCTCCAAAGTTGTTACAAGTCGATCCCACTTGCTGTTTAGTAAACACGGTGACGCGATCAGAGAGATTGTGGGCCAAGACTAACACGTGGCGTAAAGAATAATGGCTCTATTACTGTGCCCTGAGGCAGCAGTGACGTCACATCTCCGCAGAAGATTCATTGCAAACAGAGGAGAAAAACGTAAACGGCTGCAGATGGTAGGCGGCTTGTGTACGGACGGGACAGGTCGGGGAAACCCGCGAGGCCGACCTTGCACTTGCCGGCTGCGGCCGTCTGGGGAAAGCCCGCTGCCGCCAGCGCCACATCCGGCTGGTGGCCGCCACGGGAACCTCCGGTGGCTAATAGGCGCTCTGTATGCGGGCCGCGCCCCGCGTGCATAGTCGCGCCGCCGCCCATACCGTGCGATATCGGTCGCGCAGCCTCGCCTCGACATTCGCGGGCGCCCACGGTCGCGTAACTCGACGTAACTGTTTTGTCACGGCGGCAGTTTGACCTGAAGCAACGGGTAGGCAGTATTCCCGGCTAGTGTGTGTATGTGAAAATCCGCAATGGTGAATTAAAGAGCTTTCTCAGCATCGCGTTGTAATCGAGCTTCTACGTAAAAGTCCCAGCAGCCAAAATATAACTTAAAAGAGCACACTGGTCGCTTTGGAGAGCTGTATAAATCATAGAGCTTGTACTGGGCGGCGATGCGGCCCCCATCGCTAAGTGTTGGCAGTGGAGTGGTAGAGTGCATGCAATCAGTGCAGTAAGACAGGTGGAGGTGGAGACGAGACAGAATGTCAGAAAGGAGCTATCGTGTCTGGATGTACCCTTAATACGAGGGGAGTTCGATAAGTACTGCAACACATTTTTTCTCTGCCACTTTCTGAGGAAAAATGCGGAATTTATCGTGAGACATCTTGGATTATTCCCGCTTCAGCCCTTACTGTTTCACAAAGTTCTGATTGGTGGCGCCACTATACTTCAAAATGGCGTCTGTAACGGAGTGCTTTCCAAGCAGAGAGCTGTCATTGAGTTTCTTTTGGTGGAGAACCAGAGCTTCACAGATATTCATAGGCGTTTGCAGAATATCTACAGAGGTCTGCCAGTGAACAAAAGCACGGTGAGCTGTTGGGTGAGGCGTCTGTCATCATCGCAATAAGGTCGAGCGAACCTCACCGATCTCCCACGTGCTGGCCGGCCGCACACAGCTGTGACTTCGGGATTATTGGAACGTGCGGACACTCTCATTCGAGGTGATTGACGGATCACACTCAAACACCTAAGCTGGATGTTTCTGCTGGTATCTTTGACATATTCATCCACCAGTTACGGTATCCACCATTTTGGGTACTGAGAACTGTGTGCAGACAGAATTCCTTGTCACATAACAGAAGACTTCCATCTGATTGGCCAAACGAGGATGCTCTATGCAAGAAGCAGCACTTGGATAATAGACCACTCCATTGACAGGCCACAAGTGGCCCATCTGGACCATGCAACAGCCATGACATCCTCAGCTGAGGATGCGGGTAGGAGGGATGTGTTGTCAGCACACTGCTCTCCCAGTCGTTATACTGGTTTTCTGTGACAAGAGCCGGTACCATTCGGTCGAGTAGTTCCTCAATTGGCATTACGAGGCTCAGTGCACTCCGAAAAATGGCAACAGCGCATGGCGGTCCAGACGGTCATACATCCAAGTGCTGGCCACACCCAACAGCGCTTAACTTCGGTGATCTGACGGGAACCGGTGTATCTACTGTGGCAAGGCCGTTGCCTAGTACTTGGATAATGAGAGGTTATTAATGCAGCAACACGTTGGCTCCTTCGTTAAGCAGTAGAATAGTACCATGCAGGTTTAAGAATACAGGCCCTTGAAGTAAGGTAAAAGAGATAATGTTAAAATATAGGGTTTTGTAGTCAAAATAATGGCAAATAATATGGTGTTTTGGAATCCAAAATGAAACCAATCAGTTTAAAAAAAACTGTTTTGAATTACTTATTGAACGTCACTCGTACACCGTGCAAGAATTTGCTCAATTTGTTTTGTCATTACGTACAGCTCAGCGTGTCTACAAGGAATGATCTACCACTTGCAGCATCACCTGAAGGGACTGGAGACGAGTTTCACGACTTGTTAATGACAGTTGGATGCAAACCCAATAGGAAATGCTCCCATCAGTTAATGCAGGACCATCGGGTCTAGTTTCCGAGCGTCAATGGGCCAAGCATCACGAAAACGAGACAGTAACTGACTTTTTCAAATTAACCTGAGCCTCTACCCCGTCGATAGCCTCATGAGGCAGTTAACACACAGTGTGTGGAGGATGTAATTCAGGCTGGAGGTTTAGAGGCTATTTCTCGTATCACGACTTGGGCCTATGCTTTCAGGGCACCGTGAACACAAAGCAGGATGCTTATTTCAACATTCTCAGTGATCAAGTATCGCCTTTTCTTTCACATCTTCATTGATGTGTATACAACGGCCACTCTCACCTCCCAAGATAAGAACAGCCGATTTGACAGGGCTTCTTCACACACGCTCTCCTGGTTTTATGAACACTCACCTATTTCCACATTCTTCGACAGATGCGCTAAATCATCCGAACTTAATCCCACAGAAACTGTCTGCGACTATTTGAAATAGTGGGCGAATCCCCGCAATTTCGTAGTTCTACAGGATCTAACGATCAATGAGTGGCTTCAGTCGGATATGCCACACAGAAAAAACTCTCTTCCACTCCGTACTGAGGCCGTTATCAAAGCTAGAGTGGATATTAACATGGTGTACTCTGAACATAACTATTCTTTCTCTTGGTGTGGTTAAATCAATAAGTATAGCGTCCGAAGTAGCAACACTTGGGAAAGAAAATAGAGCGCAGGATTTGACACAAAGAACAATTTACCTCTTTGGCTAATATATATACAATTTAATGTTGTCTTTTTTGTTTTTAGTCCTTTTTCATATTTGCCGGTATACAAGAATTACGGGCTACGTACCAACTTTTGGGAGTGTAATGAAAGTCTTATTTAGACCATGCAAGTGACATTCTCAGTGACCAAGTATCGCCTTTTCTTCTACATCTTCATGGAAGTGTATACCAAGGTCACTCCCATGCCTTTAAAAGCATCTTCAGTGGTCACTGTAACAGTTTAGTGTCTCTTGCAAATCTGATTGTTACGATTGCAAACAGTTCTCATGTTTTACTATACCACTATTTAACAGTATTAAATTATTATTATTAATCAAGATCTTTTGCTTCCTACAACACTCCTAATATTCTTCCATCCACAGGTATTCGAATCTTGAAACATTAAATTTCACTTACCCTGGACACATTTATCTTTGCACATAATGTAGATGCACTTAAACCAAGAGCAGTTTGTTTTGATGCAATGGCAAATTGTTTTATTTTCTGTGGTTGTGGAGGTGCCTGCTATATCTCTGTGCACGTGTGATTTTTATTTTTTCGACTAGAATATGTATATGTGTGTCAGTTTAGTGGTGATCAGAATAAGTAAAGAGAGAACTGTCTGAGTACGCTCAGTTTCACTCAGCTGTCTTTGTAGGAAATAACATAGAAGTTTACCAGCACAGTAATTCATAATTTTTCTAAGGGGACGTTACAGAATGCTTTCAGATACAAAAGTCAAATTTTCTTTGTAATGCTCATTTACTTTTACTTTTACATTATGTTTTAAATCATATATGCATTTTTTTTGTTTTTAGCACGAGGAAGGATATGTCTTTATGGGTGTTCATGTGTTTTGTGTGTATGTGTGTGTGTGTGTGTGTGGCTTTGAATGTAGGGTAGGTGGCTGACACCAAACCTGATGATGAAAAAACTCAACTACTGCAGAAGTTTTAAAACATAATCTAAAAATAAAAGTAAATGGCTTACTATCTGAAGAGCAGAGGAAGGATATAAGTGCTATGAACATAGGTCGAAGAAAGGAATTAATAGGAAAAGATGGTAAAAGCATCAAAGGTAAAATACATGAATACATTAAGACAAAAGGGATAACCACAGAATCTAAAACTGTGAAAACCTTTAGAGGGTAAATGTACAAAGAAAACAATCATAACCAAAGCAGACAAGGGAAATAAAGTGGGTCTCATGAACCAACAAGTGTACAATAGCAAAACACAAGAATTCATACCACAGAATAAATTCTAAAGAGTAAAGTCAGACCCAAAAACACATTCGGGACAAAAATGAAAAAAAAATTAATGATAACTATACAACATACACTCGAGGATAAACATGTAACGTGACTGACTACACGAAACCTAATGCTCCAGAACTCTCCTCCAAACTAAAAATCATATTGTAGATACACCTGTTTGAGTAGGTGTAAATTACAGAAAAGCACCCACATACTACTCACTAGATATGCGTTAAACACACTCACTCAGTTGTACACAACACAAAATAACACATCGGTAAAAAAAAAAAAAACACCTTAAAATACATATATTCCAGCTATGTTGATTTGATGTAGAAAACATAAGCTCCACGATCCTAATCAAAGAAACAATCATGATGATAGAAGAATATACACATACAATTACCACAGGAACTCATCTCAGAGATAAGCACAACCTTACCTCTTATTACTCACCAAAACTACTTTGAATTTAATTAAAAATTCTACTTACAAGAAGAAGTATTTCCAGTGGGGTCTCTCATTTCTTTAAAGGTAGCAAATATTTTCATGAACAATACAGAAAAAGGGTTATTACAGAAAATAGTACCAGGAAAATACGAACTACTACATTAGTGGAGATACATGAATGACATCCTATGCTTGGTAGGCAAACCAGAAACAAAGACAGAACAACAACACACAGAAATAAACACGCTACATATTAACCTGAAGTTCACTTCACAATAATAACAAGCAGATCAAATAAATTTTCTAGATATATCTATCACAAAGAAAAATAACTAAAACTTATTCAATATTTAGAGCAATACCAGGGCAACAGACACAATGCTACAAAATCATGAAACCATCTACAGTGCAAAAAAATAAGCACCTGTCAGATACAGGCTCAACAGACTAAACAGAGTGTTCCTAGACAAAAGGAATTACGATAAGGAGCTAGTAACTCAACTAGCTGAAAGTAATGGATACAAAGAATCTCTAGTTACAAAATTATATAAGAAAACCCAGAATGACTTAAAAATAAGACAATACAAATAAGTAAAAGAAAACACCACACAAATCCAGCAACACACAACACTCACCACAAACTCAGACACTAACAACAGCACTATTACACAAAAATGGTTCAAATGGCTCTGAGCACTATGGGACTTAACTTCTGAGGTATCAGTCCCCTAGAACTTAGAACTACTTGAACCTAACTAACCTAAGGACATCACACACATCCATGCCAGAAGCAGGATTCGAACCTGCGACCGTAGCGGTCACTCGGTTCCAGACTGAAGCGCCTACAAGCGAACAGCCACTCCGGCCGGCACTATTGCACAATAAGGACACAGAACTAAAGCTCAACAACCACACTGGTACACACTGACATGTAGAAACAAGCTGACACACAGAACTGGTAATATTTTTAAGAAACAAGGAGTAAAGGTACCTTACCAAGGCAATTATTAAATAAAGAACGATTAAAAGAAGGACAATGAAACTGATATATATCAAAAATCTGGCATTAATCAGCAGATGTGGCCTCTATACTAAGGACAGGCCAGGAGAACATTTGAAACAAAATATAAACAACATAAAAGAGCCTGAGACTATGACACCAGACATTCAACATTAGCAGAACACCTCTGACAAGAGAACAGACCCCTCACCCCTTCCCTCTCACCCATCGCTAATACCACTGCAATAGAAACAGATATAAAAGTAAACAGGCTCAACAAACAAAAAAATCTCCTAATACAGCAAGGAAACTTCCAAATGCAAACGGCAGTCGTAGAAAAGAAAAACGTAAGAAACAAAGAAACAAACCTTAACAACCAAAATATATTTAAACCAATAAAAGATATTGTAGATAAATAATAATCAGTTGTTGTAGCCACCACAAAAACAGTACAACATAAGAAAACCAAGACACCAATCATGACCACCTGCCACAGTAGCATAGAAATATGCTTTAACAAAGTAATAATTGGTGCATACAGAAGTTAGGACACGTATCTACACCCCCCCCCCCTCCCCCCCCCCACCCACACCCACACACAGGAATAGCAGACGCCTCATCAACCTTATCATACCAAACAAACACATAAAACAAATTGCACGAGGTGTAAGTGGATCTACAAAACACGAAAACCAAAATTCACTATGGTGCAGAACTTAATGACGAATGTAACATGAACATGATGTCCAACTACCAAGTAACATAGCTCGATGAAATTTGGACAATACATGTAAAGAACTGCTACGGTATGGTGCAGAAGGTGACTGAAAGAAATACGCAATCAGATGAACAAAAATAACACTTTTATTCAAAGCCAAATAATTACGCCGGCCGCAGTGGTCTAGCGGTTCTAGGCGCGCAGTCCGGAACCGCGCGACTGCTTCGGTCGCAGGTCCGAATCCTGCCTCGGGCATGGATATGTGTGACGTCCTTAGGTTAGTTAGGTTTAAGTAGTTCTAAGTTCTAGGGGACTGATGACCACAGATGTTAAGTCCCATAGTGCTCAGAGCCATTTTGAACCTATAATTACGCTGAAATCACCTCGATTTATGATGCTCCCCTGGACGTTTCAAAAGTTAGGAGTTGGTTCTTTAACAGGGTGTGTGATCACTTCTGCAGCGTGTTCCCATGCCTGCCACAAGACAATGTTCCTGGGTGCATTTCGTGTTCCCACCTCTCGCCATATGAGGTTACGACCAGCAATGTCGAATATGATCGTTTTGGTGGTCTGTGTATTGTGGTATTTGGGGTGGGGGGTGCTCATAATGTTGCATGGGCGTACTGACCTAAAAATCTTCGAACAGGGTACACTTTCCCGTAAAACTTTATTGTGACACTGTAATCCTCCCCCATTTGCTTTTTTCATGGGTGCATTCCTCCCCGGATCCATTTCTATGAATAATGTGCTACCGCATCGAATATCGCAGGTGTTCCCTCGACTTAAATCCGTCGTTCACGTGGTTTTGGATGCGCTAGAGAGTGGTTCTGCAGCATGTACACATGCGCCAAAAAAACCTCCAGCAGTTGTCAGCCGAGCCGAGGTAGGAATGGAACGCCACACCGCGGGAAATCCTTACTAACCTTGTGGCCAATATGTGAGCAGAATGAGACTTGCACTCTGCAGCGGAGTGTGCGCTGACGTGAAACTTCCTGGCAGATTAAAACTGTGGGCCGGACCGAGACTCGAGCTCAGTACCTTTGTCTTTCGCTGGCAAGTGCTCTACCATCTGAGCTACCCAAGCACGACTCACGCCCCGTCCTCACAGCTTTACTTCTGCCAATACCTGGTCTCCTACCTTACAAACTTTACAGATGCTCTCCTGCGAAACTACGAGAACTAGCACTCCTGAAAGAAAGGATATTGCGGGGACATGGCTTAGCCACAGACTCAGGGATTTTTCCAGAATGAGATTTTCACTCTGCAGCGGAGAGTGCGCTGATATGAAACTTCCTGGCAGATTAAAACTGTGTGCCGGACCGAGACTTGAAATCAGGACCTTTGCCTTTCGCGGGCAAGTGCAAGAGAGCTTCTGTAAAGTTTGGAGGTAGGAGACGAGGTACTGGCAGAAGTAAAGCTGTGAGGACGGGGCGTGAGTCGTGCTGAGCGTGTTCGGTCAGAGGGCTAGCTGCTCCCTGTAATAAAAAAACTAAGTTAATGGATCAACAACGAACTGAAACGGGTGTCTTTCGAAGTCCGCCCAGAGCAGATACAACAAACGAAAAAAAATGAGAGTAAAAAAAAATAGTTGGCAGAGCACTTGCCCGTGAAAGGCAAAGGTGCTGAGTTCGAGTCTCGGTCCGGTACACAGTTTTAATCTGCCAGGAAGTTTCAGTACGTGAGCACGTTGCAGAGCATGCATTGCCATCCGTGATGATTACACACTCTATTAAAAACCATGTCCCGCCGTTTGTAACCTGCAGGAGACCGTCACCAATCTCTATGACCGGTGTAATTATTGTCCTCATTCGTCAATTTAAGTATTTCTTTGAGTGACCTTCCGTACTATACTCCAGCTGTTCTTTCTATGTATGGTCGAGGTTCCATCCAACTATGTTACCTGGCAGGGACAAATCATGCGAAAGTTACTTTCATGCTTAAGTTATGACACCAGTTTATATACAGTGCCAATGAAGTGTAGTGTTCGAAAATTGAACGACGATGTGTGGAAGAACATCAGGAATGACGTAGGAAGCAAAACATCGTGAGTACTAATTGTAATTTACTATTCAATAGTTGTAATGTAAAAGATGGAGAACTGTTTACGACACTGACAGACAGATTTGTTAGAAGAACCAAATTGTTACAGTAAGACGCTTTGAAATGAAACGAAACACATGTGGTCTCAGTAAGACTTTTATTACAGTCACAAAAGACGTTATGTAACCTATAATACCTGTGTAACATTTAATCCTTGACCCAGAAGTAAGAAAATAAAAAGAGGGCGATGTAGAGGGCACTGCAAAGAAATTAACTGAAAAATGTAGAGACACAAACGGATTTGCAGGAAAGAAAATGCGGGAAAATGTCCCACTGTTCCACCATGAAGTGGGAGACGGCAACTGACAGGAAACGACACGGAAAGACATGGCGTAATCTGACTGAGCACATTTAAGATGCTGAAATAAGGAAGACCACAAACACTGGTCATCTCTCCACAGCTTCATGAAATCCACCCCATCAGCCTGTTCGTCCCAAAACAGACGAGCAGAACCATCGAGATCTACGCTATACCAAACTGAATAAAACTCGCGACTATGATAAACGACAAGATTCATGCTCCGGTGATCGTAACGGACAACGCAGACATGTTAACGATGGTTGAGTTGCATGACTGTGGATTAAGTACACTGCATAAAAAAAAAAAAGAAATAAACCACTCAGAAGGGGAAACGAAATGAAGCTTCACGGATTGAGAGTGTGTTGAGATTATTCCAGTGATTACAAAACAGAATCAAATTTACAAAGAACTTATCAGTATGACGTTGCACCCCTCTGGCGTGGATGTATGCACTGATACGACTGGTAAGCGCTCCATAAATCTGTTGTATCCTCTTCTGAGTCAAGCTGGCCCACAACAGTCATGCAATTGAGATTTTATTCTATTTTATTTTAGCTACCAGTTTCGGCATTTCATTATGACATCTTCAGGTCCCATATGAGCCTCTAAAAAATAATCGATGTTGGCATACTAGGGCCGTATGTTTCTGGATGTCGTGACTTCGTAGTTCAAGTGCTTCCTTCGAAGACTTGACTGCTTGACCCATGTCCAAAATGGTTCAACTGAGACTATTGTCAGTGGTTCCGGATATCCTGGATGCTGGTACTGGGACGGATTTATGACTGAACTGGTGCCACACACGTTCCATCGGTGACAGATTTAGAGATCTTGCTGGCCACTGTATTACCTCAGTATCTTACTTCACTATCGTGCCCTGTGTGGACGTACATTGTCCTGTTGAGAAATGGCACAACGATACTGTTTCTTGGGAGGTAATACACCAGCATGCAGACTGTCTGTGACGTAGTGTTGTGTCGTCAGTGTTCCCTCAAACACTACCAACCTCGAGCAATAACGCCAGAAGAACGGGACCTCTCCGAAGGCAGTTACTGTACTCAACGATAGTTACTTGGAGTAATGAAGAACAGCGATAATCGCTGTTGTGGTGTTCAGGGCAGCCTACCCAGGGGACGGTAGCTCCCTAGCCCGACTGCTGATAGTCTCCGACCAATGGAGCGAAATGGCACAGACTGTCGCAGGGAGTCCGTTCCATGTTGTCGAATGGCAGGCACAAATGTGAAGGGGATATGATGTTCTTGATAACGGAATACGGCGATCCTCTCTTGTCGGATCAGACGGCGCCGACCGGAACCGTGGCGATGCGTATGCCTCCCCTCACGTTCTCATGCAGTACAACACTGGGCTACTGTCACATCCTAATGCCCCAAAAACCTGGGTATTGCACCATTCGACTGTAGGCAGAGTGGAACCCATGGTGAAACCCTTTTCAAACTTTGGCAGTTCCTAATAATGCTCACACGAATACAAGGCATCTCTGGGTCCTTCAGAGTGATCACTCAATATATTTGTTCAAGCCCCTTCAACACTCTGCCAGGTCTGGTAACAGCACTAAACACGAAGATCAGCAGTGCACTCTGGTGGCGGATCTATCTGTTACAGAGATATGTGGTCCTATACGCACTTGCCGAAGGTGTGTACGTGAATGAAGTTACATTGACATTCGACGATGTCTGATACCGGCTCTTCACCTTTCTTGTCATAGTCCGCAGCTTGTCGTCTACTGGCTGTAGTTGCTATCTCTGGATCACACGGCCCTGGGTTCGATTCCCGACCAGGTTGAGGATTTTCTCTGCCTGGAGACTGGATGTTTGTGTTATCTTCTTCATCATCGACATCATTCGTGACAGTGGCTAGATTGGATGGTGAAAAAATTGGTCTCTGTATGAATTGGTACTTTGTACGGGCGATGATGACCGCTCAGTCGAGTGCCCTACCTCTACGCCTCCATCAGCTTTCCTGTTATTTGAAAAGACCCGAGTCTATGATGATTCAGAAATCGAACACCATGGTCAGTCTTTAGGGGTACAGAATGAGAAGTATGTATAAAGCAGTGAAGTATGAATATTGTTTTTCATGTAGTTCACAACTGTTCCGTAGTACTAAGATTACTATTGTTCGTAAATAACCATAAACTGGTTTCAGGATACTGTATATTCTATAACTCGTGTTTGGAAAACGTAGCTGAAGGCACTCTTTAAAAAGCACCAGCAGATTTTACGTCCCCACGGCTAACGGACACTCTAATGCTGATCCAGCTGTACATAGTTAAGTCAAAACGTATGAAAATTGTAGACATTGAGAAAGGTCTGCGGAGGATTGATGCTCGGTGCAGGAGCTGGCGGTAGACCCTCAACATAAATAGAAGGAACTAGGCGGAAAGACCCGTTATTGTTCCATTACGAGTCTGGCGAGCAATCACTGGAAACAGTGAATAACAAGCGTTAAACATTTAAGAATTCAAAGGGGAACGACGACATGAAACTTGCTATAGGAAAAACAAATGGCAGACTGAGTTTCATTGGAAGTACTCAAACGAAATATAATTTACCAGTGAAAGATGCAGTTCGCAATACCGTCTTGAAATTTTATAGTCACTATGACGGTAAAAATCTGAGAAATTCGACTTCATGTGTAGGCTTATGACAGCATTATGTCTATGCACCATTCAGCAATGGGACGGGAAAAAGCGAGAAATTATACGGGTATGCGAACTACCCTTCGCCACAAACAATAAGACGGCATATAGAAGAAAGGTTATGCACCTCATGAGAGTAATTTTTTTTCTCTCTGTATTCCGTACAATATTTATTCTATTCATCTCCCTCTTTTACGGTGGAAATTATTCCTTGATGTATTAACACACGTCGTATCGGCCTGACCTTTCTCTTGCCAGTGTTTCCCATATGTTCCTGCCTTTCTCAACTCTGCAGAAAACCATATCAGTCCTTATCCTTTCGGTCAACAAAATGTTCAATATTTTTCTACAGGAATACTTCTCAAACGCTTCGATTCTCTTCTGCTTCGGTTTCCCCACTCGATGCTGTGCTCGAAAGGTACATTCCCACAAATTCTTTCCTCAAGCTATATCTATGTTTGATATCAGTAGAGATCTCTTGCCCAGGAACGCCCTCTTTGCTTGCGCTGGTCTGCATTTTATGTCCTGCTTGCTTCGTCCGTCGTGGGTTATTTTCTTTCTAAGGAAGAACAACTCCTCAACTTCCTCTAATTCGTGACCACCAATTTTGATGTTACGTTTCGTGCAATTTTCATTTCTGCTTTTTCCTACTACTTCTGTCTTTCTTCGGCTTACTCTCGATCCATATTCTGTACCTACTAAACTGGTCATTCCATTCAACAGGTCCTGAAATTCCTCTTCACTTTCAAAAAATGGCTCTGAGCACTATGGGACTTAAAATCTGAGGTCAGCAGTCCCCTACAACTTAGAACTACTTAAACCTAACTAACCTAAGGACATCACACACATCCATGCCCAAGGTAGGATTCGAACCTGCGACCGCAGCGGTCGCGCGGTTCCAGACAGTAGCGCCTAGAACCGCTCGGCCACTCCGGCCGGCTCTTCACTTTCTCTGTGGATAGCAGTGTCATCAGCAGATCTTATGATTGATGTCCTTTCGTCCTGAATTTTGATCCGACTCTTGATCCTTTGTTTTATTTCCGCCACTGCTTCTTCGTTCTATGGAATAAATAGTAGAGGTGAAGAACAGCATCCCATCTTATTTCAGTTTCAATCCGAGCACTTCGTTCTTGGTCTATGAATCTCATTATTACTACTTCATTTTAGTAGATACTGCACATTATCCACGTTTCCCGAAAGCTTACTCCTATTTTTCTCGGACTTTCGAACATCTTGCACGATTGTACTAGGGTTGCGAAGAAAGCGAGGTCATCGGTCTCATCGAATTAGGGAAGGACGGGGAAGGAAGTCGGCCGTGCCCTTTCATCCCGGCATTTGCCTGGAGCGATTTAGAGAAACCACGGAAAACCGAAATCGGGATGGCAAGACGCGGGACTGAACTGTCGTCCTGCCGAATGCGAGTCCAGTGTGCTAACCACTGCGCCACCTCGCTCGGTAACAGTTCTTTAGTGAACATAACGAGAATTACACATATGAAAGAAAGGCGTTTTATCTACACGGCCTATTTTTCTACATAATTTCCACCTCGTTCTATGGCCTTCCTCCAGCATGAAACAAGGCTGTGTATGTCTGTCGGTACCAATCCTTGTCCTGGTGGAGGATCCAATGCTTCGCTAAGTGGACTTTCTTTACTGACTGACAAATGCAGAGCCAAGTGCCGAGTCGTAATGCGTCTGTCCTCGCGAATGACATCATCATCTCCCTGCAACATGTCACGTGTGACAGCCGTGGGTGGTCTCCCGGACCGCCGAATCGCCTTTAATGACCTCACTCTCCGGGCCCAGCGACTGACTGTATTTCTGTCGACAGCAGATGCCTCATAGATTTCACTCAAGCGTTTGTGAGTATTCCCCAGTTCTCTGCAGTGAGAACTTCAATGACGGCACGTTGCTTGTAGCGGGCCATTTTGAAACTGCCCTGCAACCACGCCATCTGTAAGGAGTGACGGAAACTTGAGGCACTCACTCAGGAGACTTCAAATAATACACACGAAACGTTTCGCATTTGTAGCATTGTTATCGGTTTAGAAACATAATTCGATGCATTACTTTCTGGACAACGCTAGTAGATTTTCGGGAAGCATTTGACCCGGTGTCCCACTCCAGGCTGTTATCGAAGGTACGAGCATATGGAATAAGTTCACAGATATGTGAGTGGCTCGATGATTGCTTACGCAGTAGAATCCAGAATGTTGTCGTAATCAGCGAGTGTTCATCAGTGACATGAGTATTGTTAGGAGTGTCCCAGTGAAGTGTGATAGGTCCGCTGTTGTTCTCTATGTACATAAGTAATTTGACGGACAGAGTGGGCAGCAATCGGCGGTTGTTCGCTGACGGTGCCGTGGTGTGCGGTAAGGTGTCGAAGTTGAGTGACAGTAGGAAAATACAAAATGACTTAGACAAAATTTCTAGTCGAGCTAGCCCTAAACGGTAAGTTAATGTGGATGAGTAGGAAGATCAAACCTGTATTGTTCGGATACAGTATTACTAGTATCCTTATTGACACAATCAAGTCGTTGAAACATATGTGCTTCACGTTGCAAACTGATATTTGCGAGAGGAACAGGAAAGAAAATGACAAGTAGTGGTACAGGGTACCCTCCGCCACGCACCGTATGGTGGTTTGCGTAGTACCTGTGTAGATATGGATGTAGATGTAGATGATGATGATGATGATGTTTGATTTGTGGGGCGCTCAACTGCGCGGTTATAAGCGTTCATACAAATTCCCAACCTTTGCTCAGTCCAGTCTCGCCACTTTTCAGGAATGATGATGATATGATGAGGACAACACAAACACCCAGTCATCCCGAGGCAGGTGAAAATCCCTGAACCCATCGGGAATCTAACCCGGGACCCCGTGTCCGGGAAGCGAGAACGCGACGCGAGACCACGAGCTGCGGACTGTAGATGTAGAGAACTCCATCCCACAATCTGACATCCGACGTCTGTGCAACAAAATGCATGAATGTTTGCATGCTTGCATTCAAAATTCTGGCGGTAACACTGGTTTGTAATGTACCAGCAGTTCACATTTGCAATGGCTTATCTCGCGCTGATCTTAACCTGTAATCATACAGTGTTAATCACTTAAATATGTATTCCTAAAATTTCATTACTCTACATTAGCTATCTTTTGGTGTTACGATTTTTTTCCTTCTGTGTAGTACCAGCGGAACAGCAGAGCTTGAAGTCTCCAACCGACTGAACGTCAGCAGTGTCACATGACCTTTGGATTTAATCTAAGGCATTGCCCCAAAGCCTAGTGATCGAGAACTTCACGCCCTCACCTCTCATTTCCTTGCCGATCAAAAATTAGCGATACTAAAAATTTATTTTGCTACTGATACTCGAACCGGCTTCCTCTGACTCGAAGGCCACTGCAGAAGTCTGCGTCAGCAACCTCGGCTATAAGACGGAGGTAGCAATCTGGAATATTTTACTTTTGTTTTGGTTTCACGTGGTACCATAATTTTGTTTGCTCAAAGAGACATAAAGAAGAAAATAAAACGAAATTAATAGTTTTCCCGTTTTGCCTCCACGGCTTTAATTACGTCAGTTTCGTCGAACATAAAAGCGAGTTCTGGTCACGCTGTGGAGCCGTGACGTCATCCTGATGCAGCATGAGTGATAAAATGTCAGCAGTGGCAATCATTTTGACTCCATAAAAACGGGGGCATCTTCGAATCTCGAACTTTTGAACAACTGTTATATAATTAAAAAAAAAAAAAAAAAACAAACTCACGAGTGTTAGAGCAACTAAAGAATTGATACGTTGCAGTAGGATGCTAGATAATTACTCACGGAAGAAGCAAAAAATGTCTTCTGTCCATCTGCATTGCATGCCGAGAGTAGAATGTCAAGGAGAGCAACTGCGCTATTAAGAGCAATGTTAACACACCTGGCAACATTTCGAAATATTACTTTTCTACGAGTGATATTCTCAGCTAACGTCAACGAGAAAACATCACCATTTAGAGTACATCTTTGTTGCCGTAGCAGATGTCCTACTATCCAGTCGTTCTTCTCCTAAGGGTCTTCGATGTACTTCCTCACCTTTCTTTAACACTTATTCATATCGTACTTTATCTGTCCATTTAATTTTTAACCTTCCTCAATTACATCACATTCAAATGCGTCCAAATTCTTCTTGCCCGGATTTCAGATGGTCCGCGTTTCACTTCTGTACATTAGTGAGCTACAGACTAACACTTTCGTGGGATTTTTCCTCCCTCAGTTCCGTATCAACATCTGAAATCACTCGGGCTCTTCTGTCCGAAAAAAGTTTTCATCGCTTGTGCCATTCTCTTGAGGTATCTTAGTTGCTTCGGCCATCTTCCGTAATACTGCTTCGTAACTAGCAGAACTGTTACTTTTCCATAGGTGCAACATTTCTTGCTTTGCAGAGTTGTAGGACAACAGCCGATATTTATGTAAGAACGAAAAGAGCACCTTCAGCTGAAAGTTCATCTACAATTTTTTTAGGCAACCGATTTCGGCGGTATAATACGTGCATCATCAGGCCCTCTATACTACACAGTGGATGAATTTTCCATATGTGAAAATAACCAGTCTTCGCATCAGCTTATGCGCTCACATTAGCGCATGAGAACGTCTCCGAGGTAAGGTTGTCGTGTGGAATGCCACTCATGCATAAGCTGGTGCGAAGACTGGTTATTTTCACGTATGACATGCATACGCTTGTCATTGGAAAATTCATCCACTAACTACAATGCGCAACAGAATTAAAGGATCACTTTTTTCGAAACCCCGTAATTGTCCCCCATTACAATGCATAAGTTTAAAATTTGTCTCAAAGATGCCTACAACGTTCCTATGTCATGGTGAAACAGCATGGCGATGTCGGCCTCGACGCCCCTTCAAACAGAAAGGTGTCCACAAATATGACAAAAAAAAGGCCAGAGCTCAGAAGCTGATGTGACGTGTAATGTGGGCTAATGTGGTCACGTTGGCATCAAATTTCACCACAATTCTGCCTAACCCCCCCATGGACCTGTGACACGACGGTCAGATCTTGACAGACCCTATTATCCACATTTCACCCTTGTTTTGACGCCTCGGCGATGAAAGTCATAACCGCGATGTCCAGTGTCGAAATAAGCTGTTTTGTTATGGATGTCTGAGGAAAACATTTCAGACACACCGCCGCACAGAATCGAAACGAAAAGGCATCAGGGGATGTCGTTAAAGGGCCTCAGTAAACTACCTCTTTCCTTGACATGTCGATTCTCACACATTTCGCTTCTTACATTACATATGCGATGAGCAAGAGGAAGATCTCCTTGAGAACCTTTGATACTGTTTACACCCTTGAAGGTGTCAAACCCTTCCCTATTGACATCGTTTGGCTGCATCCATACTGAACGTGATTACACGTCTTTGGAGTGCAGTGCGACCACAATTTTTAATCTAGTGTAGAGACTGGAACTACTAGGAATCGTTTAAACCAATTCGACACAATGTGAACGTGATCTACAGTAGCACAGGGTTCTTACGCTTTTTCGGCGCTCCTGTTTTACCCTTTCCTGTGGCGTGATTACAGAGGTGTACGACACTGACACATACAAGAATAAAATGACAAAGACTTCCTCTAAAACCTTGAGTTTGGCTAAACTATCAGTAGCACCAGCCCAGTATTTTAAAAATGTACGAAGGCTGTTCACAAAGTAAGGTCCGATCGGACGCGAAATGGAAACCACAGTGAAAATTCGATGAAGCTTTCCACAGATGTATTGGGCAATGTTTCTAACAAGACCATATACCGCGTCAAGTTGCTCTTTTCAGTTCCGAGCGCACAGTGACCACTTAAAGATTCCTAGAAAATAGTGTCTCTCGCCAATTGTGAGTGCCATATGAGAGATTTCGCCTGATGTGATGCAGCCCACATAACATAACTGTAATGTGTTTCCTTCCTCGTGACAATTCTCGGCCGCACTTTCCAGGAGCAATGAAGATGCTCCTGCAGCGTTTTTGGTGCGAAGTGTTTGATTACCTACGATACAGACCGTAATTGACTACCCTTGAGTTTCATCTCTGCTCACATGAACCGATGGCCATGAAGATTGTGTTTTGGGACAGACTGCGAGCTGTAGACCAAGGTAGAGAATTGTAGGAAAGCACAGGCAACTCTCTTCTGTGGCGGATGTGGTAAAGTTGGTACAACGCTTCGACAAATGTCTAACATGGAGCGGCAACTATATAGAGAAGTAGCCGGAAGCTGTAGCTGCCTGTTGCAAATGAAAAGTTTTTGATTTTCACCGTGGATTCCGTTTCATGACTGATAAGACATTACTTTTCGAACAGCCCTCCTACCTCTACAGAGAAAACCTGCGAGATACTCCTAGTTGCCTGGAGGCAGGCAAGTGACCCCATACACGTGTCAAGTGGTTGCCTACCTGCAGGTGCCTCAGGCTCCTTCGCAGGTTTTCTCCGAAAAGGCGTATTTTTAAAATTCTCAGTGAACGTGGGCAGGTGCCAGCGAGAATTTTGCTGGACTTGGGGTTTTAGAGAGACCCTTTACAAATTTACTCTTGCATATGTCAATGGCACAACCCTCTGTGATCACGCCATAGGAGGGTTTGAGACAGGAGCACTGAAAGAAGCATAACTACACTTTGATACCTTGGATCACGTTCATATTTCATGCAATCGGTCTGGATGGTCCACAGTGGTTCCAACCTGTATATGTGAGCAGAATTCGCTGTCGCACTGCACTGCGATCATGTTGAAGGGGGATGCAGCCCCACAATTTCCACAGAGGGAGGTCTGAAACGTCAGAGAGTGCTAGCAGTGTTAAAGGCTGTCATCACACTGCGAACTGTCGTTTTCTAGCGCGAAATGTGTTGAAATGGACATCGCAGGAAAAGGTGTGGTGTCGTTGATGTCATTTATACCATCCCCTAAGGCCTTTACGTTTCGATTCTGTGCATCAGTGTGACTGAAAATGAATAAAAAAACAGAATATTTCAAAGCCGGGCGTCGCGGTTCTGACCTCCATCGCAGAGGCGTCAGCAGAAGGGTGAAATGTGGGTAAGAGGGGCTCTGGCGACTATCCCATCGTGTGACAGTTCCACGCTCTGGTGCTGGGCAGAG
Organism: Schistocerca gregaria; assembly: GCF_023897955.1. Lineage (NCBI taxonomy): Eukaryota > Metazoa > Arthropoda > Insecta > Orthoptera > Acrididae > Schistocerca > Schistocerca gregaria. The sequence goes on along the minus strand of NC_064920.1, from coordinate 1,043,806,063 downwards.
TTGTGGTGAAACTTGGTGCCAATGTGACGTCACATGAGCTTCTGAGCTCTGACCTTCTTCCCGCACGTGCCGACACCTTGCTTTTGAAGTATCGTCGTGCCTGAGGGTGAATTTACAACGCGCCACGCTGTTGCGTCATTATAGAGACAGGTCGTAGGCATCCTTGAGCATTTTTCAAACTTATACGCTGAAATGGGAGACAGTTAACGGGTTTCGAAGAAGTAATCCTTTAATTTTACTGGACAGTGTAATACAGAGGGCCTGATGATGGCGTATTATATGGCCTTAATCGGTAGCCTATAAAATAAATTGGAGATGAATTTATGGCTGCCGGTGTTCTTGATATTTTTCACTGTTTCACTTCTTACACTATTGTATCGTTGAACATTTTGATGTCAAGCATGTCGTTACCGAACTGGTAACTGCAGAAAGGAAACAGGTCATCTTTTCCAAATTTTAGAGGAGAAACAGAAAACTGCTTTGTACAAAAATTCTAAAGCTAAATCATACTATATTTTTCCTAAAAATATGTTGTTGTATTGTGCTACAGATTATGTGATTTTTGTCCAGTTTGCAACACCATTAGCCTTTTTTTTGCAGCTGGAGATGTTCCCTTTTTGCATTAAACAATGTGGAATATAAATTAAAAGCCTTATGTTTTGTGGATAAGTAGTTGTTTTGCATATTTTTCTCAAACTAAAGACATTTTGAAATTCTTTTCTGTTTTATCTCTATTTTTTGTATGATATGTGACAATTTCATTTCATATGCGTCTTTTCTTCTGGAATGTAAACTGACCCTTCTTTAGTTTCAACCTGTTTTAAGATGTTTATGGGTAGTTTAGCTTTGTAGGCAGGCCCCTTGGGAAGTACAAGGTTCATTTGAGTACTCCTTAAATAAACTATGTTACGTAACAGGCCTTTGATTTTTATCTTACATTGAGCTATCTATGGTGTTTCTTTGATTAAACTAAATTCATGATACTCTGATAGGGCAAAAGAAATGTTTTAACTTTTGGAACAGTTTCTCCTTAAAAATTATTATTAAAGCAATTTTATTTCGTAGAATTTTGGTTACCAGGTACTGTAACCTTTAAAATCCTCTGGACGAGAACAACACTAAGAGGACTGTCACCTACTAACAGTGTAACATCTTATCTGTTTTCTCCGTTTTTATCCCGATGATGCCAAAATCCATATCATTCGGCAAAAATGAATGGACTTTCTGAGTATAACGCCATAGCCCACGACACTCTTCTGTTCCTAACGTTTCGTCCAGAAATGCGCTGGACAATTTGAGAGGCTTTTCTCGTGACACCTTCTCGCTGGTGAAAGAAACCTGTGACCATTCGTGCTGCCGTTCTCTGTACATATTCAGCACCCCCTGTTAGAATTATTAAACTCGGGTCCCACATACTTAAGCAATAGACTGTAAGCGGCAGTCAAATGGAAACGAGACAAAAATGTTTATTACTTCTAAAGTAGTTACCCAAAGTGTTAATACCTTTACGATGCTGTGAGACGAGATGGTCAATGCCTTTCCAGAAAAATGTTTGCGGTCGCCTGCGGGACCGTATTTGTATCCAGGTGAGCACCTCTTCGTCTGAAGCAAACTGAACGCCACAAATATATTTCTTCAGAGCTCCAAAAATATGAAAATCCTATGGGGAGAGACCGGCACTGTTTGGAGGATGAGTGAAACTCCTGCAGCGTTGTCGAAGCAGCATTGGTAATGTGTGGACAAGTATTATCCTGCAACAGAATGGTGGACACCCGAAGACGTCTACGACTCTCGATGACTCTCTATCCAAGATAGTACGCAGTGTCCCCCTCCCAAGAAATCCTCAATCCAGTCACAAGTTTCGCTTGATACCCCATAAGATAGTACTTTCGACAACACTCTGTAACAAGAAATTGTTTGTGCAAATTTAACATAACTTTATGAATAAAACTGACATGTAGAATACCAAAATGACAGTAGTTTTTCCAAAATAATAATTATTTTGTAGCAGTGGTTGAAAATATCGCTTCAGTTGTAAGTTACTTTATTTTTACACGACCGGTTTCGGACTTTTATAAATCCATCCTCAGGTTTCGTAGCTGTCAGGTGACGTTCCTGTTCTGCGCACACCGCGCCTGGTACACGCAGCGCTCGGGGACCACACCACAACTACGACACCTGAGGATGGGCTTATAACAGTCCGAAACCGGACCTGTGAAAATAAAGTAGCTTACAACTGAAGCGGTATTTTCAACTCCTGCTGTAATGCTCAGTTGCGGATGTTCTTCCAACAGGATTGTTTGTGATTATTTTGTTAATACTTAGGATATTCTCGTTTTTAAAAGGCCTAGAATAAAACACTGTTCATTGATTTACTTACACCAGATAATTCACAGTGTCATGTTTTTTATTAGATTCATTTCCATTGTCGTTCAATGCAAAATTAGTGCAAATTTATTCCACTGTTTTCTAGTTTATTCTAAATTGCTTCTAAGTTTTTTGTTGTGTTTTCTGTACCCTGAATTAGTTGTTGACTCTGTCTGTTATGTCTGTGGCTGTTACATTGGACATAAACAAGTTAAACATAATACTGTATTAGGAGAGTTTTGTAATGCATATGAATCTTAGTTTCGAGTTACGGTTGGCGATGTGGATTTCTTGGGCCCTTCGTCTGCCATGTGAAGCTGTAGGTCTGTATTGGAAGAATATATCCATGGGGAAAGAAAAACTATGCCTTTTGTAGTCGGTCGAATTTTGACGGAGCTCATAAACCATAATGATGTTAGCTATTTGTGTATGTGGCCATACTCCTTGTGGATATTACACACGGACTAATTAAACAGTTCAACAAAGATGTGGCTGGTGATTCTGTTGCTCTTAATTTTCGAAGGCCTAAACCCAGACATCAGACGCAAAAATGACACGCGGAATATTTTTACCGGACCTCTGGTTCGCTTCATTTTACATTCAGTCAAAAGATCTGGAGGAAGCAATGACTCCAAACGAACGTTATGCACTGGAGTCCTTCAGAATGCTGGTACATGGGTTTCTATGTGAAAATAAATGAGAATTACCTAAAACTTGATGGTGCTAGAATACCACTGTACGAAGAATGTAAATTAAAATGACCTGCTGCTATTCACATATTGATTTCTTTAGACAGATTTTGTAAAATGTGAGTGAAGAACACAGGAACGTTTCCATGAAGACATTCGGTCTGTGGAGAAAACGTGTCAAGGAAAGTGGCATACAGCTACTATAGGGGAGTCTACACAGGGCTTTGTGGGCGAAACGAAGGTTAGCACCACACAAAAGGAGATCACTTTTTTATTTGAATTCTCTCTAACCTAAAGAATATCCTTTTTTGAATGGCCGTTGTTTGTCATAAGTACTGCTCTTGTAAACATTATTTTCTTATATATTATTCTGTTTGTTGAACACAGTAGTTTCCTATGTTAGCCTAGTTTAAGAAAAACTGAATATTTTTAAATTACACCTAAAATATTGAAATAAGAAAAAAATTCTTTTATTTTCTTCATCAGCACTGCAAAGTCATACATAAACACTAAAACATTAAGATAAACAAAAACCTGACAAAAATTTGGTTATCCTGTTTAGTAAGTGTAGATGTGGTACTGAGCAGAAGGCTTTTTGGAAGTCGAGAAATACTGCTTCTTCCCGACTGTCATGAACCATGGCTTTCAGAGTTTCATCTTGAATCGCTGGTCCCGGCGGAGGTACGAGTCCTCCCTCGGCATGGGTGTGTGTGTTTGTCCTTAGGATAATTCAGGTTAAGTAGTGTGTAAGCTTAGGGACTGATGACCTTAGCAGTTAAGTCCCATAAGATTTCACACACATCTGAATGTGTATATATATATATATATATATATATATATATATATATATATATATATATATATATATATATTTCAGTCGCTGATTATATTCTGTATCCAGCTGTATACAGCTTCAGTGTATTGAAAGAATGGTGTTATGGAGCACCAAAAGCTACTGTGATGTACATTTATTTATAGACAACCACTTTCGGTGAAGCGATCAATTTTGGTATGCCGGCCTGGGTGGCCGAGCGGTTCTAGACGCTACAGTTTGGAACCGCGCGACCGCTACGGTCGCAGGTTCGAATCCTGCCTCGGGAATGGATGTGTGTGATGTCCTTAGGTTAGTTAGGTATAAGTAGTTCTAAGTTCTAGGGGACTGATGACCTCAGAAATTAAGTCCCATAGTGCTCAGAGCCATTTGAACCATTTTTGAATTTAGGTATGAACGCTACATCAGATTAAAGAAAGGTTGCTTAGTGTAATTATATTCCACGTCAAGGTACTTTCATTTAACCTGAATTAATGTCAACTGGTGACACGAAGATGGTTGCTTGACTGAGACTGGCAGTCCGTGAATAGGTACCCATCTCAGCAGCGTCTGGTGGTTTTCGTGATTTCGCTCCCGAAAACCCACGTTGTTGTTGACTGGTATTCGTTCATATCAAAGAAAGAAGAAGACTGCAGTTCTGTTTAGAAATTGCTTCAACCTTCACATCTAGTGTTCCGTAGAAGGGAAAATAAATTAAACTGAAACGTTTTAAGCATTATGAAGAAACTGTTGTTTGACATTCATCTGCAAAATTACAAATACGGAACTGGAGACACCTCACGGTGTAAAAGTCTGTTAATGAGCACCATTCTTCTCGGTCTATACTTTAGAATGAAAGCGCTTCGGGAAAAAGCATTTCTAGACCCATGTCATTCTTCTCGGAAGTGTTTTTTTCTATCACGCGCTCCCTGTGAAGGTGTCGAAACTGCAGTAGTCGTCAACAACCTGGCACCTGAACAAAAGCCAAGGTCAATAGCCGCCTATCGAATGCAACGAGTCCACTTTCACGGGAACACGACGGACGTCAAATGGTTCCAGGAAGTTTACGAGTGGCTGTGGTCCTGAAAACCTGTAAGAGGAAGTCGTTACCTAAAAGTTTCGTTGCCCATTTGTCTTCTCGGTTTAGAATGTCTTGTTCGATTTTACATTGTCGCATTCTCGCATTCACAACCTCTAAGAAGATATCGAGATTTTTCATTACGCTTCCTTCCACTGTGGCCGGCCAGAGTGGCCGAGCTTTTCTAGGCGCTACAGTCTAGAACGGGTGACCGCTACGGTTGCAGGTTCGAATCCTGCCTCGGGCATGGATGTGTGTGATGTCCTTAGGTTAGTTAGGTTTAAGTAGTTCTAAGTTCTAGGGGACTGATGACCTCAGAAGTTAAGTCCCAAAGTGCTCAGAGCCCTTTGAGCCTTCCACGATGAACCACAGTGTATTTAGCCGACAATACGAAAGCATGAAATGGCATAATCATTGTCCGATAGTTTTAAAATTAACAGCTTATCCGTTCTTTGGTGGTATGAGTAGTTTCGGGAAACTTAATGGTTAGTCTCCTTTTCTCTCGGTGCATCGTACCTCTCGTTCACACCCAATCGAATTTAGTTTCTTCTGGCGCATCTCATAGGCTCAATGTGAAATTTCATTCAGTCTCCGTCCGTATTACACATACCTTCAAAGCACGTCCAACATTTATAAGACTTTGGGACCGTCTGGAACAATGCGCAAAACATATCGGACGGAATTTCTAGTGCTAGTAAAAAAAAAGCTGTATTTTTAAGTTAAAAAAGAATTATTTCTCGACGAAGTAACTTTTAGGTCACGCTGTCTGAGGTTTCTCTAGTGAAAACATTCCTCCTCTGAAGTCCAGCTGTGGAAGATCTGCTCCCTATTCGTATATTGCTGCTATAATTAAATAATTAGAACTCCTCTACGCCCATATCACCACCAAAAGTGAAACGTCCCCTTAGAAAAATTATTACAAGACTGTGCTTAAACTGAAACACAATATTTTTTAGCGCAACGCAATCTGACTTCCAAAAATCCCTACGAAAGACTGGCCCTGACTAGCATTAACCTATACGTTTCATAAATCACTTACCTCACAAAAATCTTCGTTACTCAAGCTACTGCAATACAGCGAGCGCCAATACTGCCAGCTAAATAAAAGATTCAAACTACGGAAGGCACTAACTACTGATAGGTATAGTTAGCAAATGAAAGATTTTAATAGAGAACAAACAATGTATTTACCTTAGTAGTCATAATATATATATCATTTCGTGACACCAATTCTTACAAATTTCAAAACTCCGCCATCTCTCTACCCACGTCCACCACTGCTGGCGGCTCACCTCCAACTGCGCAACGCTACGCGCTGTTAGCATTCAGCTGCCGCTGCCCAACACTACAATGGCGAGTATTACAACAATGCCAACCAGCCACAGACTGCACACGGCACAGCCAGTGATTCTCATACAGAGCGCTACGTGGCGGCGGCGTTACCAATAAAAAAACTTAATCAGCCTACTTACATAGCCCCCATGCTCCCCACAAAAAAATTTTACAAATTGTTTTGGGCAGTGGCCAATAATGATTTGATAAAATTTTTCATAACTACTATGACAAAGAAGTGAAATGCACACACTTATCGATGCAATGTTGGTCAAAAGTTAATATTTTCTCACAGTCCATAAAGACAGTCCTGATCATTCATCAAAGTAAAATTGCAGTGTTTTTCTCAAAGTCTGAGTAGTAAAAGAAAATGCACACGGAAGTAGAGGATTTCCATGCAGTCTTGAAGAAGTAGTGTTGTCCTTCCAACAGAAAGACAGTGCTGACTCTTGACATGCTGACAGGTAATGGGCCACAACAGAGCAAACCCACAGCAGAGTCAGTCCAAGTTTTGAAGAATATTGGTAGGTAGGTCGTCACAGAATAGGCCCATTGTAGTCCTGGTAGAGATTACGATATTGGTGGGCCACCAGAGGTGCAGACCCATTGCAGTCCTTGTAGAAATAATGGTATTGGTGGGTCGTCAAAGGTGTAGACCCACTGTAGTCCTTGTAGAGATGGCCAGCAGCCATCTGTTTGACTGTGCAGGTGCACAATCACCATTGAAGAGTTTTACAGATAATATAGCAAGTCCATAACCACCACATGTGCACTCACAAAAATTGTTTTTGAAATGTCCTTACAACCAGCAATGCTGTTATCCAGTCCCTTACTGAATTATTAACACACGTGCAAACACTATGAGTCCCTACTTCTCACATATTGTCCATATGCTATGACCAACAGAAACGTGTGCAGTGAAATGTAATTTACAAGTTACTTAATTTGATGAACTGGTGTCAGTTACAATTTTATAACATCAAAAGTTTTATCCCCTCTGTGAAATGGTCAGTCTGCTGTTCAAGCAATCTGAGGTTGGCCATACGTCTGGTTGTGGTTATTCATTGACACTGTCCTATCTGGGAGGTAAAGGAAGCTAGAAAGCTTTTGAAGGGTAGTGGTGTAGAGCAGAGGGGCAAAATGCAACGGCAGGTCGTGAAATAAAAAAATAAATAAATCTGCCTGACAGTCTAAACGAGTTAGAGGAGTGCTGACAGATTACGCGGCGACAGTCCGTGCAAGTGTATTATGTTTGTTAATAGCGAAGTTACCATTATTACTGGACACCGACAACGTCTGCTGAGCCAACTACAGCGGCCTCGGCCCTATAATCTGTCAAAACTATCAGAGAGGTCCATTTGATAACAAAATTGGCCACTTAGTGTAGTGTTTCAGCTACGTTTACATCTGCGTGATTACTCTGGTATTCACAATAAAGTGCCTGGTGGAGGGTTCAATGAACCACCTTCAGAAGCAGTCTCTACACCGTCCCACGCTGGAACGGCGAGCGAAAAGAACGAGCACTTAAATTTTTCTGCGCGAGCCCTGATTTCTCTTCGATTATATCGTGATGATCATTTCAACCTATGTGGGTGGATGCCAACAGAATGTTATCGCAATCGGAGGAAGAAACTGATGATTGAAATTTTATGAGAAGATTCCGTCGCAACGAAAAACGCCTTTGTTTTAATGATTACCACTCCAATGCATGTATCATGTCTGTGGCACTATCTCCGCTATGTCGCGATAATACAAAACGAGCTGGCCTTCTTTGTACTTTTTCGATGTCATCCGTCAGTCCCACCTGATGCGGATTCCACACCACACAGCAATACGCCAGAATAGGGCGAATAAGCGTAATGTAAGCAGTCTCTTTAGTAGACCTGTTGCACCTTCTAAGTGTTCTGCCAATGAATTGCAGTCTTTGGTTTGCACTACCCACAACAATTTCTATGTGATCGTTCCAATTTAGGTTATTTGTAATTGTAATCCCTAAGTATTTAGTTGAATTTACAGCCTTCAGATTTGTGCGACTTATTTGATAATCTAAATTTAGTGGATTTTTTTTTGTACTCATGTGGATACCTTCACACTTTTCTTTGTTCAGGGTCGATTGCCACTTTTCGCACCATACAGATATCTTATCTAAATCATTTTGCAATTCATTTTGGTCATCTGACAACTTTACAAGACGGTAAATGGCAGCATCATCTGCAAACAATCTAAGACGGCTACTCAGATCGCCTCCTATGACGTTAATATAGATCAGGAACAACAGAGGGCCTATAAAACTTCCTTGGGGAATGCCCGATATTACTTCTGCTTTATTCGATGACTTTCCGTCTATTACTACGAACTGTGACCTTTCTGACAGGAAATCACAAATCCAGTCGTACAACTGAGGCGATATTCCATAGGCACGCAATTTGATTAGAAGACGCTTGTGAGGAACGGCGTCGAAAGCCTTCTAGAAACCTAAAAATATGGAGTCAATTTGGCATTCCCCTGTCGATAGCACTCATTGCATCATGAGTGTAAAGAGCTAGTTGTGTTTCACTAGAACGATATTTTCTGAATCCGTACTGTCAATAAATCGTTTTCTTTGAGGTACTTCATACTGTTCGAACTCAATACATGTTCCAAAACCCTACTTCAAATCGTTGTTAGTGATATGGGTCTGTAATTCAGCGGATGACTCCTACTTCCCTCTTTGGGTATTTTTGTGACTTGAGCAGTTTTCCAGTCTTTCGGTACGGATATTTCTGTGAGCGAGTGGTTTTATGTAATTGCTAAATATGTAGCTATTGTATCAGCATACTCTGAGAGGAACCTGACTGGTATACAATCTGGACCGGACGCCTTGCCTTTATTGATTTAAGGTGCTTCATTACTCCGAGGATATCTACTTTTATGTTTCTCATCTTGGCTTCTTTGTTGAAAGAGTTTCGGAAAACCGTGTTTATTAACTCTGCATTAGTGGCACTGTCATCAATGACTACACTGTTGTTATCGCGCAGTGAAGGTATTGATTGCGTCTTGCCACTGGTGTGCTTTATGTATGACCAGAATCTCTTTGGGTTTTCTGCCAGATTCCTAGACAGACTTTCGTTGGGAAAAGTATTAAAAGCATCTAACATTGAAGTACGCGCTATATTTCGAACTTCTGCAAAACTTTGCCAGTCTTGGATTTTGTGTTCTTTCAAATTTAGCATGCTTTTTTCGTTGCTTCTGCACCAGCGATCTGACCCGTTTTGTGTACCATGTGGGGGAGGGGGGGGGGGGGGTCAGTACTATTTTCGTTTTTCCTTGTCATTTGCACATTATCAGCTTTCCTGTGGTCCTCTGATGTTGAGCTGTAGAGGTGCAGCTGCCGGCTCATTGAGTCATGCTACGTATGTTTTTGGGTTTGATTTTGTCTTAGAAACTGTCTGCCACAACCTCTTCATTACTCTCAGTTCTCCTCCAGCTACAAATATCTCTTCATGTTGGTTGAACTAGGTGGAAGTCGAAGTTTATCCAGACAGGTTAATGCTTAAACGTTCTGTACTAAAGGTTTTCGACTGCTAAACCGTCTTTGTGGGCAGACAAACTTTGATGTTTCTTAAGCAGTTTAGGATTTTGCTCGCTCGTTCCTCATACAGTTCATCCACTAGACTTCATTATAATCTGGTAACTGTGATTTTACCATTTCTGAGGTAACTGATGAGGAGAATTACTCACAGAACCGCGAAAACAGATTATATATAATATCCAGTACATGAAATCGATTGCTATTTCTATGGTGAGATGAAGTGCCTTATTTACAGCAACTGATCCGCGCAGAACATCAGTAATTTTTTTAAAATTTAAAACGAAGAAAATAAATAGTTTTATTAATCGATTTTTAATTTTATTCCCCAGAATAATTACATATAACTTCTTGATGAAATTAAATGGGACGAAAAATAAGCCACTTTAAAAAAGAACTTCAGAATACACTGCCATTCTTTTCTAAGCTAGTTTTCGTATTTGCTTTTAATTAACAATCACAAATGCTGCACATGTCATTCGTGGAGTTTTAATTCTGCTAGTAAAATTAACCATACTCCTTCTTTTAATATGCTTATGGCATCAGCTGTTTTACAAAAATTTAAACGACGATCGTTAACTGAAGATCCCCTTGCATGAACCAGACATCTTCAAATTATAGAACATTTCACAGGATACGAAAAACTGAATTAAAAAATTAAACTTGGGAAAAAGTAGCTGCTATTCAAATACAACTGTTAAAAACATCAATAATAAACGTACTGAAGTGAAAATAATCTGTCGTTATAAGTTAGTAGGCGTCCACGGTCAGTGTCATTTTCAACAAAGTAATTTTGGATATTAAGTCACCCCCCTGTAAAACAGTAAATCAGCTAAATTTTCGACGGTTCGACCGACTTGCTGCGGTTGATAGCCGGATACTGGTGAATATCTTTCCCTATATAGTGTCTGTTTCCGTTATCTCGCAGCTGTTAGTGTCACATATCAAGGACGTCAATGAACAATTTGAAGAGAGGTAGCTGTGGCTGTATTGCCTGTACAATCTGGTGGCTGACTGAACGACAACCCTAGTAGGTGACTTGTAAGAAACAACATGTCGGCAGGCTTTTGGCTGTGTCACTCTAGAAAGTTATTGGCCGTTGGTGACTGGCAGGCAATAGCAAATAGGCAGCTAGTATCCATGGGGGTAGTGTTTTCCAGCAGCGAAGTGTTAAGGCCGCACGCGAGTTCTCTCGTGGCCGGTCCTTATGCTGGTAAGCCCCCACGTCAAATGGTGCTGCTGGCTGGCGCACATACGCGGTTGTGTTTGTAGGTTTATCTCATTTTTTTCATATAACCACTGGAGCTCTCTATTTAATTGCTCCGGTAAACCATGTTTACAACGGAGGATGCAATACCCAGAGCAATAAACTGTCTTAATTACCTGCATTATCCATCTGACGTAGTTCATTATATAATAAACTTCCTATGAGACTGATTATTGGTACAGCGAAACAAGGAAACTAGGACGTCATAACTCAGCTATAACACTAGTCACAGCTGCACGATCACTTCCAGTTGAAACTATCTGGCTGTAGAGCCACAAAGTATCATACGGAAACACTTCGTTGCTATGTAACGCCGTTGTTATTTCTCGATTGAGTTTATAATAGACTTTATGTGTCTTGCAAGAGCAGCTCATACTTCTTTTTAAAAACAAAACTATCTCTTATCAAGGAATTGTTTGTATTGGACTGAACGATAATCTATAGCTCTTTTCAGTCAACGTTGAAGACGGTTTTGAAATGAGTTGCATTATTCAGATTAGGGTAGGGACCGTCGGATCGAGATCCGGATGACCATAAGTCGAAAATCCATCATTGTGGAGCTAGGGTTATAAAACGACAACTAATTAGAGAAGAGCGCCAGGTAATTCGGCCGATAAGTGAACGTATTGGAATGTGCCCAGCATCGCGGCTTTCAGTAAGAGGGTGCGGCAATCATCATTTTCTTCGGGCGGCTTGCAGCGTCAATGTCGACTGTCTTACCGCAGTGCTGTTTCTGCAATATAGCTTAGTGTGTTAATATACTGATGGGATTACGGTACTTCCTGCGTAGCTAAACTAATAGTCAAGCTGTACCCAGTAAATATCAGAGTGGATTCGCGTCTAACGTAACCAGCCATAGTTAGGAATTCAAAGTTTGCCTAACTTTGGCCCCCCAGCAGAAACCATTATCTTCACTTAATTTAAGTAGTTACTGATACAACAGGAATTAGCTGAGGCAAGTTAGTTTAAACACACATACTTCCACGTGATCGTCACTGACTGTCGTTTTATAGCCAAAGCGGCGCGTTCAAAACCTTTGGGAGCCTGGAAATCTTGCTGCATTCGATGTCCTCTGCCATGCTCTGATATTATTATGAAGTTAAAGTTCTCCATACTAGGTGGTATCCAAAATTTGCCTATATAACTCTAAGAAAAAAAAGCCACACACCACTAAGGAATTATCTGAATGGGACGGAAATCGGTAAATGGGATGTAGATGTACTGATAAACAAATGATTACAATTTCAGAAAAATTGAATTATTTATTCAGAAGAAATTGCTTCACAAACTGAGCGAGCCTATAACACTTTGGTCCACCTGTGGCCCTTGTGCGTTTAGTTACTGACATTGGTAGAGTTGTTGCATGTGCTCTTGGATGTGGGGCCGTTTGGCGGGCAACAGGCAGGTTGGCACCCCACTGCTGCCTGGGGCGTCTCGAGATATGTCTTTACTTGTCATCAATCATTTCGCCTCGGGACTCACCGCTGAAGACAATTCTGCTCCAGTCAATGGGGTTTTAGGCCGAATACTGTCTCGAGACGCACCGGACCATGGCGGAATACCAGCCAGACTGTGGCTCGCCATACGGGTGCGCAACCAGGAATGATGGTCTGGGGTTCCATTTCGTCATCCGCAGCACCCCAGCATAGCTTCATACCGACAATGTTCTACACCCCGTTTTGTCTGCTTTCGTGGGAGGGGGGAGAACGGCGAAGAAATATCTGTGCAGTCGCGACGACGGTGGATGTGCGGGCATATCCTCCACTTTCAGTTTGTATAATATTACATTTTCGCAATGTTGTTGTTGTGGTCTTCAGTCCTGAGACTGGTTTGATGCAGTTCTCCATGGTACCCTATCCTGTGCAAGGTTCTTCATCTCTCAGTACCTACTGCAACCTACATCCTTCTGAATCTGTTTAGTGTGTTCGTCTCTTGGTCTCCCTCTACGATTTTTACCCTCCACGCTGCCCTCCAATACTAAATTGGTGATCCCGTGATGCCGGCCGCGGTGGCCTTGCGGTTCTAGGTGCGCAGTCCGGAACCGTGCGACTGCTACGGTCGCAGGTTCGAATCCTGCCTCGGGCATGGATGTGTGTGATGTCCTTAGGTTAGTTAGGTTTAAGTAGTTCTAAGTTCTAGGAGACTGATGACCACAGCAGTTGTCCCATAGTGCTCAGAGCCATTTGAACCATTTTTGATCCCCTGATGCCTCAGAATGTGCCCTACCAACCGATCCCTTCTTCTAGTCAAGTTGTGCCACAAATTTCTCTTCTCCCGACTTCTATTCAATACCTCCTCATTAGTTAAGCGATCTACCCATCTAATCTTCAGCATTATTCTGTAGCGTCACATTTCGAAAGCCTCTATTCTCTTCTTGTCTGAACTACTTGTCATCCACGTTTCACTTCCATACATGGCTACACTCCGTGTAAATACTTTCAGAAATGACTTGCTAACACTTAAATTTATACTCGATGTTAAAAAATTTCTCTTCTTCAGAAATGCTTTCCTTGCCATTGCCGGTCTACATTTTATATCTTCTCTACTTCGACCATCATCAGTTATTTTGCTCCCCAAATAGGAAAACTCCTTTACTACTTTCAGCTTCTCATTTCCTAATCTAATTCCTGCAGCATCACCCGATTTAATTCGACTACATTCCATTATCCTCGTTTTGGTTTTGTCGATGTTCATATTATATCCTCCTTTCAAGACACTGTTCATACCGTTCAACTGCTCTTGCAAGTCCTTTGCTGTCTCTGACAATATTACAATGTCATCGGCGAACCTCAAACATTTTATTTCTTCTCCGTGGATTTTAATTCCTACTCCAAATTTTTCTTTTGTTTCCTGTACTGGTTGCTCAACATAGGGATTGAATAACATCGGGGAGAGGCTACAACCCTGTCTCTATCCCTTCCCAACCACTGCTTCCCTTTCATGCCCCTCGATTCTTATAACTGTCATCTGGTTTCTCTACAAATTCTAAGTAGCCTTTCGCTCCCTGTATTTTACCACCTTCAGAATATGCAGCATTTGATTTGACCACCATAGTATTCTGTTTCTTTTTTTTAAAATCAAGTTGGCACTTAACATTAGTTACTTTACAATATGTGCGAATATAACAAAAAATAAGAAACTTCCTGGCAGGTTAAAACTGTGTGCTGGACCGAGACTCGAACTCGGGACCTTTGCCTTTCGCGGGTAGGTGCTCTACCAACTGAGCTACCCATGCACTACTCACCCCCTCCCCCCCCCCCCTCCTCACAGCTTTACTTCTGCCAGTACCTCGTCTCCTACCTTCCAAGCTTTACAGAAGCTCTCCTGCGAACCTTGCAGAACTAGCACTCCTGAAAGAAAGGGTATTGCGGAGACATGGCTTAGCCACAGCCTGGGGAATGTTTCCAGAATGAGATTTTCACTCTGGAACGGAGTGTGCGCTGACATGAAACTTCCTGGCAGATTAAAACTCTGTTGGTAGAGCACTTGCCCGCGTGAAGCAAAGGTCCCGAGTTCGAGTCTCGGTCCGACACACAGTTTTATTCTTCCAGGAAGTTTCATATCAGCGCACACTCCGCTGCAGAGTGAAAATCTCATTCTGATAACATAAATAAGTTTCTCAGTTGTATTAACATGTGTTTGCGAGACCACGGAAAATTTCTACTTTGACCCATACTTACGAAGCGTGATTTTCCGCAGGAGCGGGCGACGTCTTCGTGTTCCCGGAGCCGCATGTGGTAGCTGCGGCGGCCCCACTGCCCACGGCGTCTGCGTCTGCGGCGGCGGCGTCAGAGGCAGCAGGGGGCGGCGTGGGGGCGAGCGCCGTGGCCGAGGGCGGGCTGGCCGGCGCCTCCAGCTTCAGCGGTCCCGGGTTCGCGGCCAGCCACGCCTCCAGCTACGGCGGCGGCGGGGGCGGCGCCTTCAGCTACAGCAGCGGCGCGCACGCCGCCTCCTACAGCTCCAGCTTCGGGTGAGCGTCGGGGGCGGCTGGAGGCGGGAGGCAGGAGACCAGGCTCCTTCCCAGGCTCGACAAGCGCTCTCTTCCACCTGTTACCCCTCTCACCCTGTGTTCACGTTTTATACACACTCAACCGAAAAACTGATAAAGCTATGGTTATCCTTCTAAAAGATTCGGCCTTCAACAGCATTTTCACACAAGAACATAACACTGTTTCCTCTACTACCAGAATATTATTATACTAAATATGCAGAGCCATAGTACAGCCCATGCGTTGGACACAGTTCCTGATCCGATAAATTATCATTTGTAACCTTCGCTCACCTAGATTAACTGAAATTAAACTTAAGAATAATCGAAGCTGTCGTTTTGTCTATGCCATAGATTTAAAATCGTCCGGATCATTAATTTATTTTACGACTCATACAAGTTCACTAGAGTTAGTAGCATAATTGATTTAATTAACATTAGTGCAGAAACAGAAAAATACTCACAAACTATTAATTCATGCTACTTAATTTTTAACTTTTTAAATTAAACTAAAATTTTAAGAAAAGGGGCGTGTGTTATCTACCCTGTGCTCCATTTTCTTACCTGATGTCAAGCATGTGAAGTTCTATCTTTTTGTTTAGCTTTTCCTCCTTAATGTGATTACTATGAAAATAGCCTCAACCACATTACTACAAATTGATGCTTATCTATGTAAGGGAACTCAGTGAATAGCCTAGCTAGTTCTGGACGATGAAACCAGAGCTAGCAATGTGATAGTTCCTAAAGAGCTAAATTGTGATTGACAATGTTTATAGAATATCATAAGATGTAGAACTGTTTTGTTGCCAAGCGCAGATCTGTCCTTTTCTTAAGCTAATGTATGACACGAGTTCCTTATTTACATTAATGTATAATGTTTACATGAATAAAGTGTTCAACTTACAGTGTTCAAAGAAAAAAAGTAATAACACTGTTCCTCTAGTGAGATGTCTTGCTGTATTCATCCTACATTAGTCAAGCATTCCCTTCAGTTACTTTATGCAGCAGCATTACAACATTCGAAGCACTCCTGTCCTGGCAGGTAAGAGCCTTTGAAGAAGTTGTAATTGGAGCTTTGTTCTCGGTAGCAAGAAGTTCACTAGCCTCGTACGCATAGTGTACTGCAATCTCAGGAGCTCCTCTACCAGAAACACTCAGCTGACTAAACACTTTACATACAGTAACTAGGAGCTGATGCGCAGTAGCGATGTAGTAGGTTCTTACACGGGAAGACAGCGCTTCGAATATCCATTCGGCTATCGGAATTCACTTTTCTTTTATTCAGACTAAATCGCTGAAACCAAATGCCGTAATAGTTCCTTCGGAAGGGCGATGCCAGCTCTGTTCCCCGTCCTTGTCCAATCAGAACATGTGCTCCGCATCTTATGACATTACTGATGGGCGAATTAATCGCGATCTTCCTTTTTTACCTATCGCAAGTCATTGGCAGTTTGACATAGAGTCCCACACACAGGAAATAATATCAGTAGAGGGGTTTTGCCCTTGACTTCCTCGAAGCTGTTATGAAGTGTCAAGTGTATGCCTGTGTCCTACGGATGACTGTGGTGAATGGTTGCACAGTGTAGCTTTGCGGTATTGGTGTTAAGCGAAAAGGGAAGAGAGATGGTGCAACCGTTGCTGGCACATAGTTTTCGCCTCTCGGATAGCACCAAGTAGGGCCGCCGGAAGAAACACCATCAACAGTGCCACGTGCTCTCAATTCGCGAGATACTGCGGACTGGTTTGGGCTTAAATCCAGTGCACAGACGCAAAGACTGATGAACAGGAACTTTACTACAACACCTCTCCTTCCAATGCCGGCCAAATACTGGATTTTAACATTTTCCAGCACCAGGATTCTAACCGACTTGTCCGACTTGTCCGTGTCGATCGCCACCGGACAAGCATGTATTAGTGACTTAGGATACGGAGATAAGTAACATAGACCTGTATAGAGAAAGCAAGAGTGCCAATCAGTTTAACTAACTAGATTCGCTCAATAAATACGCCGTATTTTAACCAAGACGACCACTTTCAACATTCATTGTCGTCATCTTCAGGTCTTTAACATTTTTGGTTGTAAAATGTATTCATTTTACGCTGAACGTCACTCACAAAATATCAAGTGGATAAAATAAAGCACATTACAAACGTTTGTCATCGCTGAAATATTTAAAAAACTGACATGGTGAGTTTTATCCACTTGACATCTTGTGCATGAATCAAAAATGTTCAAATCTGTGTGAAATCTTATGGGAATTAACTGTTGAGGTCATCAGTCCCTAAGCTTACACACTACTTAACCTAAATTGTCCTAAGGACAAACACACACACTCAAGCCCGAAGGAGGACTCGAACCTCCGCCGGGACCGGCCGCATTCTTGTGCATGAGGGTCAGCGTAAAACGAACATATTTTACAACAAAAGATTTTAAAGCAATGACTGCTGATACCTGTCCTCTCAAATAAAGAAATTTTTATGTGATCTTGGCTTTTGAATGGTTTTTAACAATTAAAACAGACAGCCCTGCAACACTCTTAAAATGAGAAAATCCAGTGTAGTTTATTCGCTGGGCAAAGAGATTCCCCGTGGGGAATACAAAATCATAGCAAACCATATTCAACGGCTTCAAACATGAAGGAAGATTTCAACTGAAATTAATCTACAATGAAGTACAAACCAAAGAAATATTTCAATGTATTATTTATTTTTCTTAAATCTTACACCCTAATTTCACTCAGTCAATTGTACTCTGCTTACTCTAAATTAGTCTAACATGGTTTACGCAATTACAGAACGGGTCAGGCACAGACGCCTGTTTTTTTTCTGTGCAAGAGTTCTGTTAGAATCTCAGTGAATTTCGCATACTTTTAAGTCTTCATAGTCTCGGGAGGATAGACGTCGAAAAATGTCTTACTCTCGTCGGAACCTGGCCGATGGACTTCTACTCGACCAGCTTTGTCCCTCAGCAACGGTTTGAACGCTATGAGATTGTGTACCTGTTTCCTGGCTTACCTAGCTTATCTATATCTATACCCTTATGGTATCCAAGAGACTCCAAAGTATCCGCCGTTTGCTTTTGATGAACAGGACAAAAAACGCACTCGATATAAAGTTTCTGATACTTAAGTCACAAAAAATTAAAACCCAGTCTAGCTGCGATGCTAATACCAAAGCATGTAGTGTAGCCTGGTGTAAGCCTTTCTAGCAGGCACAACTGGAACAACGTCTGCATTATTGTCTTGAGTGTAAAATAAGTAGTGGCGGTGACTGATGCGTGAATATGTAGTGTGTAATATCATGAATGTGGCGTTGTTGATGCTGACTATAACGAAAAACAGATAGGATGTAAGTGCCGACGTACAATCTGCTCCTCTCGAACAGCAAAAAGGGCTCGCAGAGCCCAACGACCACCCAGCCCAGCCAACGGATCAGCATCACAGCTACAGACCCTCACTCAATGAGACATTGCGGACGGGTTTGGAATTCATCCCAGAACGCTGGCGCAAACTCTGGTGATAATGATCACGAATTTTACGCCACTACCTCTTTGCCGACAAAATTCTGGCTATGAAAATTACTTCCATCATTAGGATTCGATAGAGTTACCTCAAAGTTGAGCGCCACCACGAAAGCATGTGTACGTGATCCCAACTGAGGAGGCTAATTTTTCTGTAATTGACCGAGAAGAGTTCCATTTTAACTGTAATTTGACGCGCCTTATATACCGAGTACTGCAAATTGTTTGTCTCTGCTGCGCAAATCAAACAGATCACTAACACTGTAGTTAATTCCTATTGGAAATTTTGCTTCCCTGAAACTGCTGTAGTTTCAAAGGATCATTACTACATCACCGAACCTTCTCTCTCAAGCTGCTTCACCCAGTTTTCTTCATGTAGGTAATTCGCGATTTCCTGAAGTCTCCTAAGGTGAATGCCATATTCTATGAAAATAATCTCGCCGATTTCCTATTCGAGCTTGTGTTTCTACACTCCTGGAAATGGAAAAAAGAACACATTGACACCGGTGTGTCAGACCCACCATACTTGCTCCGGACACTGCGAGAGGGCTGTACAAGCAATTATCACACGCACGGCACAGCGGACACACCAGGAACCACGGTGTTGGCCGTCGAATGGCGCTAGCTGCACAGCATTTGTGCACCGCCGCCATCAGTGTCAGCCAGTATGGCGTGGCATACGGAGCTCCATCGCAGTCTTTAACACTGGTAGCATGCCGCGACAGCGTGGACGTGAACCGTATGTGCAGTTGACGGACTTTGAGCGAGGGCGTATAGTGGGCATGCGGGAGGCCGGGTGGACGTACCGCCGAATTGCTCAACACGTGGGGCGTGAGGTCTCCACAGTACATCTATGTTGTCGCCAGTGGTCGGCGGAAGGTGCACGTGCCCGTCGACCTGGGACCGGACCGCAGCGACGCACGGATGCACGCCAAGACCGTAGGATCCTACGCAGTGCCGTAGGGGACCGCACCGCCACTTCCCAGCAAATTAGGGACACTGTTGCTCCTGGGGTATCGGCGAGGACCATTCGCAACCGTCTCCATGAAGCTGGGCTACGGTCCCGCACACCGTTAGGCCGTTTTCCGCTCACGCCCCAACATCGTGCAGCCCGCCTCCAGTGGTGTCGCGACAGGCGTGAATGGAAGGACGAATGGAGACGTGTCGTCTTCAGCGATGAGAGTCGCTTCTGCCTTGATGCCAATGACGGTCTTATGCGTGTTTGGCGCCGTGCAGGTGAGCGCCACAATCAGGACTGCATACGACCGAGGCACACAGGACTAACACCCGGCATCATGGTGTGGGGAGCGATCTCCTACACTGGCCGTACACCTCTGGTGATCGTCGAGGGGACACTGAATAGTGCACGGTACATCCAAACCGTCATCGAACCCATCGTTCTTCCATTCCTAGACCGGCAAGGGAACTTGCTGTTCCAACAGGACAATGCACGTCCGCATGTATCCCGTGCCACCCAACGTGCTCTAGAAGGTGTAAGTCAACTACCCTGGCCAGCAAGATCTCCGGATCTGTCCCCCATTGAGCATGTTTGGGACTGGATGAAGCGTCGTCTCACGCGGTCTGCACGTCCAGCACGAACGCTGGTCCAACTGAAGCGCCAGGTGGAAATGGCATGGCAAGCCGTTCCACAGGACTACATCCAGCATCTCTACGATCGTCTCCATGGGAGAATAGCAGCCTGCATTGCTGCGAAAGGTGGATATACACTGTACTAGTGGCGACATTGTGCATGCTCTGTTGCCTGTGTCTATGTGCCTGTGGTTCTGTCAGTGTGATCATGTGATGTATCTGCCCCCAGGAATGTGTCAATAAAGTTTCCCCTTCCTGAGACAATGAATTCACGGTCTTCTTATTTCAGTTTCCAGAAGTGTAATTATCTCGACATCGACGGGACGATACACCTTACGCTTGTTTCCTGCCTTTCTTTCTCCAAAATTCACCTCCTATCACTGTGTTTATTCATTCTAGTACTGCAGGCAGTTTGCTTTGATCAGAACCCAAAATGACGACACATTGCTGTTACCCATTTGTCTAACTTTTCTAATTGGATATCTACTTTACTCTCCACATTTTCAAAGTGATAATTTCATACAAACACCTCCTTCAAAGTGCCTGCATCCATTTCCTTGCTGCAGTTATCGCCGAATTACTTGCCGTTTACTGTCACTTCCAAATCGATGTTCCTATTGTGGTTTCACAAGCGTGGCTTCACATATGATTTGATTTCATACAAACAGGTAACAGCTATAATGGGGTGAGTACAGAATCATTGATACAAATGATAGAAAAGCATACTTTGTCTCAGTGAGATGCATTTCTTCTTCTTCTGTACCAGTTGCTGACAAGTGAGTGCATATCACTATCAATTTATTCGGCCATGTATTAGATTACCATGTAGTTGAAACTCAACTGCGAATGCAGCTTCAAAAATTAGCTACACGAATAACATGATGGTCTATTGTATATTTATAGAGTTTCACGCTATTAAAAGAGATTATGAACTGTATGTTTTAGTTTTTCCTAGCTTTGGAAAATAAAGAATAATATTTATGATCCATCTACAAATAGAACTCTTTCCGATACATGTACCTAATTGGGAATTTAATTTCGTTCTGCTATCACATCCAGTCTAGTAAATGAAATCTGAGGTAGTTTAACTCATGTCGTATGGGCAGAGGTTACAAACGAGAAGAAAGTTCATCATAAAAATTTGACGATCACGTAATTTTGTACACAGTGGGACTGAGAAAGGAGTTTATTAATGTAAAGATATTTTCCAACAACATAATTTTACTAGCAACTGATAGTTAGCAGCAAGATACTTGACATAAGTACAGCAGTTTTTCTTCATATTTCGTGAATTTGATTTGATGGCTTTACGACAGTACCAAGCTTGCTTGTTCATTGAAAATAACATCAGTAGAATGTCGGCAAGAAATCTAGCGCTACTGTTAGCGCTGTCCTTGTAACAGGAGTGCATACTGCTGTTTCCACTGTTAAGCTCAGCTATTCGTAAAATGAAATGTTCTTGTCGCTAATTTTGATTTCTTTATTGGTAGGAGTTAGGCTATGACAGCTTCTTTATGTGCAAGAAACAGGAATGGACAACTTTATCAAAGCCTCATACTGTTTTACTAGTACCTGTTGCCGTTATTCTCGGGTTATATGGCTTACGGTTCTTTGACTATTCTTCTGTCGTTTCGGCAGTACGAGTGGCTAAGCACTGTCAAAGGTTCTCCATTAAATTGCTCGCCTCTGGTAGTGGATAAGTAACTTTGAGAACTGACGTGCAAATACCGATAGATAGCATTTGTGGACTGCGTCAGTGCAGTCTTTCTCTGCGAAACCATACTAAACATTTTGTATTTCTACTGTTGTGAAAAATATTTATCATTGTCGTCTATCTGAGAAGTCCACATTTACAACTAGACAAAACGCTTTAAGTGTTAGCCATAGACGTTTCACGTCCTTTATTTCTTCAAGCACCATCATGCTTTTACGTTAATCCTAATGATTCATTATAGTAGAGATTAAAAACCTTATGGAATTTTTTTCTTTTTTTTCTTTTTTTCTTCTTTTTTTTTACGGCGCTTGGTTGTACTGAAGAAGGGTACTTCTTCAATGTCCTGTTCTTTGTCATTTTGTATTTATATTAAGATAACTAAGTAGTCGTCCGAAACTAAAAAAAAAAAAAAATCAAGAAGAAACTGTAAAATGTTATTCTGATCAAACAGGTTGACGCTTAATCGTTTCAGGACGTAGATCTATCCCAGTCTCAGACAGACTAACGGCCTTGTTTTCATACCGATCTGTGAACAGTGTACGCTAACGCAGGCGCCGCCTCCGCCGTGTTTCAGGCCGGCGGGGGCGGCGGTCCATCACTCGGCCAGCTTCAGCTTCAGCCACAGCCAGCGCCACGGCCAGCAGCAGTTCCCGCAGCTGCCGCCAGAGTTCGTACGCCGTCGCGGCTCGTCTTCCAACCCAGCGTTGAAATCTCCGGAGCTATTGCGGCGACTGATGCGACGTCTATCGACTGCCAGGCGAAACGCCACGACATTTCTACGAAGGGCAGCGGCCTCGTCTCATTGACAACTGCTGTGCTAGGAAACATGTCTCCATGCTGAAGCTTTTTTTAAAATCTAATTCCTGCTACGTAGTAGTTACCATCACAAGTTACCGAAGAAAACCTCAAGTTTACCAAAGCCGTAAATGTAAACAAAGCACCCGCAGGTGCTGCAACTCACTGCCATAATTCCAACGTTGTGTTCAGCCTCTCACCATTTAAGCATAAATAAACAGCATTGCTCAAATTTTAATACATGATTTGCAACATAACCCTACCGTCTAATTTTTACACTTATATTTATATTTATATTTATAGCGTGTTTTTATAGCGAGACAATTCCGTCATTCGTAATACAAGATGTACTCCCATCTGATTCTCAGTTAGAGCATGTGTTCTTAGCAAGTTTGTTGTTCAGAGTTAATCGAACCTAAACTAAAACAGGCATGTATGTAGTATATACCATTCGTGGCTCTTTAAATTCTTCCCCTTCTCCAACAGCATACATAAACAGATATCGACAATATTTCTAGTCATAGTACAAATAGCAACGTTGCTCAGAAGTCAGTGGTATCAGACGCAGTGCTAGACCAATTCCTTAATGATCAGTCACTTAATGAAATTTTCCCCCGTGTGCCGATTATCAAACAAACAAACAAAAACAACTGTAAAACTGTCTCTCTGTTATGTCTATAACTCAGTAAATAAATATAATAAATTATCCATTGTTTCATTCTGATTAACTGCATTTTTTGTAGTACCCTGTCATGCTTACACTGCATACATATTTAAGTTACCAGTGCACCTTTTTAGACTACATGTGGTAAAAAAATGTTACTGAGTACCTTATAAGTCGTTTTGAATTTTAATGGTCGAAGAGTAAAGTATTTTTCCTTAGTTTCCCCAAAATAATTCAGAAATTATTCTTTGGTTTCGTTATCGACCTTTGTGCAGATGAAATATGTGATCTATATTTGCGGAAGACGTTTCTAGCGTTTTATTTATAATAGCATCATCAAAGACAATCTCGAGGGCTATCTCCGTTTGGAAAAATAGTGTAAAGGCGTTTGTAAATGTAACGTACGTGGAGCAAGTTGTAGGCTTTGATAAGGCACTATTCTTTCTTTATGGAGGAGCATGGTTCAAATTCACGTCCTGTTACCCACACTTCTGTTTCCCGAGGACTCTGTAAGGCACGTAAGGCACGATTATTAGAATGGTTCCTGCCTGCTTCGCTTTTAACGGCATTGAAGCCATTCGTTTAAGCCTATTATCCCAGTGCCTGAAGTAAATGTTTTTTATACTGATCGCTGTTTATTGTCTTCTTCTATTATTCAGTACACGCTGGATCACACAATCTGTTAAACTTAAATACAGTTATTTCCAGATTCTTTATACAACGTGTCAGAAACTATCATGGTTAAAAGTAAGCAGACGGCAGAATATCACATTTTGGCTTAAGGAAATAATGGACGGAATGAATATTTCAGGTGTTACGGGGTCTCGGATTATCTACATGGGAAAGTCGGTTGTGTATGTTTCATTCCCGCGTCGACGTTGACGATACGCCCACGGTGGAGCTGCCACTGTTTACAGTTCATGACTTGTCTAAGATGGAACGTTACTTACTATAGGAATTTATAGACTTGCATTTATAGACTTGCAATAATCTGCAGCGGGTAACTGTGGCGTCCGAATAGTCAGACAATATGCAATATTTGCATTTAACATTTATCTGCACTGATGGTCTATTACTTACCTTATTAAATGAACTGTATATTACTTAACATTTTTGTAACACTTTGTACAGAAATAAATAAATCTGTATTCCTGTTTCATAAAATATCTAGTATACACTTAAGACAACACGTAAAAAATGTAAAATAACTTTGGCTTGAGAAATTGTAAGAATCTGACATGAGAGCATCTGATCAGGAAGGGAAAAAAAGGAAGAACACAGGATAGAATGTGTAAGCTCCCACCACCAGCGTCATTCCAGGCGCAAGGGTCTCAATAGTAAACATGGGGTCGTTCGCCTCTGGGTGGCATACTGACTTCCGATATAATGACTGGCTATAGGAAAGTATTTCCAGATTAACGTGCGGTTGGTACCTGAAGTCTGTTTTCTATGCTATTCTAATCTAACTTCTATTGTATTTTAACATAACCTGCAGTAAACTTTTGTATTCTTCTATGTGTATGGCTAGTTTATTTCATTTCTATTTGTATCCGGTTTAACAAGCCCATTATAGGTGTAGCCCCCCTACAGATGTAACAAATGTAAAGAGAAAACTTTCGTTACATGTTTCATCCGAATTGGAAAAAAATTATCGCTGCAGATGGAAACTTACGAGAGAATGGATCATTCGAGACACGAACACATGACTCAACGTTCTCCAGATGCACAACAGAATTTAAGCAGATTGTGCAGAGTAGTGTGGGAGAGGATTCAGGAATGTGAAAGAATCGACTCGGCCTTAAAATGCTTACTCCGAAGAATACAGTGTACAGAGTATTGGTGGAGAAGCTTTTACCCTTCTATCTTAAGAAATGAGTGCAAGCAGTGAGATAAAGCGATTCTGAACATCGAGAACAGATCAATGGATTGTATTATAATGTATGCATTCTGGCTGACCGTGGTCATTCCGCACGGTTGCTATCAGTTATGATGCCTAAGCCCGTTATATGAAGAAAAAAAATAATTTACGTCCATTATTGCTCTAACTCACAGTACTCAGCGTGGAGTTCTTTGCCACATGGATCATTTCAACCCTGAAGATTTTGTTAGACACGCGTCAGATATCGTTTACAAGTTTTCAACAAATGATAGAAAATAAAGGAGAGGCAACTTCTTAATTTTCTACGTAAATGAAATAGATATTTAAAAAAAAGATTTACGAATTTCATCAGTGATGTACGAGAGGACTTGGAATAATAAAAGTACTGATATGTTGTCTGATGTGTCTTGTAGCGGAACGTTTTGCGGATAGGCGCACAGCTCTCTTTCTTGATGTTTACGGGCCAGATCTGGTGATATTGCGTTGTGCTGGCAACCTTGACTTTCATATGTAGTATATTTCCCACGAAATATGCGAAAATTCCCCTGCAGGCCATGACAAATATATTACTGTACTTCTCTTTCGAAAGGCTCTTTAAGGCCTTAGAAAGTTACAGAAATGCATAGTTCCATTTAACAACCACGATTACTTCATTATTTTGCCGAATTTATTAACAGGTTCTGCACAAATGGATTAGCTTTAAATTTTGAACAAATTCAGGGCATCCAGTTTTCGGCTGTCAAATCTACTTGCAAATATCGGTTGCAAACAAAAAGGTAACAAACTGTTTAAAAAGTTCTTGAGGTGTATATTAACGACAAATTGAAAAAAAATGAAAAAAATTAATTTCTATAATTATGAGTCATATTACCAACGAGTGCGATCTTTTTAGAGTTGTCAACACCTTTCATCCACACTAAGACAGATTACGATTCATTTATTTTACGATGATTCCTGGTCCTGAGAAACATAGGCACAGTCGACATGTGATACGATGAACCCTTATTTCTGCTGTAAACTTCACAAATCTGAAATGTCCGATAAGCGACGACATTACGTGCGTTGAAATTATCTAGCCCTTTTATTTTATCGACGTTTGGTCCAATACAAGAGCAACGGTGACCCATGCAACATTTCTATCATTACCAAGGATTACGTAGGCGCCCAAGTCATGTTGCATGGGCCATCGGTGTTTTGCGGTGGAATTTTGAACTTCACTCTCGCTAACAAGGATACGAATGAACACGGTAACGGCTGGGTCACCGTTGCTCTTGTACGTGGACCAAAGTCGATAAAGTAAAAGGGCTAGATAATTTCAATTCACGTGATGTCATCGCTTATCGGACATTTCAGATTTGTGAAGTTTACAACAGAGATGAGGGTTCATCGTATTACATGTCGACTATGCCTTTGGTTCTCAGGACCAGGAATCATTGTATAATAAATGAATCTGAATCTGTCTCAGTGTGGGTGAAAGGTGTTGACAATTGTAAAAAGATTAAAAATGAAAAAAAAACGTTTTGTAAACTAACTCTGCTACTTTTGTCATAAGAATAATTGTTAACTTTCAGGACATAGAACTAAGAAATTCTATATATTGTGAATGTATTTTGTAAATTTTAATTCACTGATGTCCTACGGATAAAATTCTAGTGTAACTCCTCACTTAGTCCACTTTGGCCTGAATTATTTTTCCTGTTATATTTTGGGAAAACATTTAAAATGTACTTAAAATAATTTATTTGAGATATGGTCACTATAATTTTTGACTGTAGACCAATGGATTCAGCAAAAAACATTGTTCCCAAATGTGTAAATAGGAACAACAGGAATGAGAGGGATTGCACAAGTAAAAATGAAAAAAAGTACTTTTTTCATTAGTGTTCATTTATTTAGAAAACAAAAGCTTTAGTACAAATATTTGTTATATATATCCAACCAGTAGTTAATTCTTAGAATGTTAATCCTTGAAACAATATGCTTGAGGAGTTAATTTACATTTTTCGCTTCTTTTTTGTTTTGTTTTTCCACATCCTCGATGCTCTGGTTGCATTTCAAATCCAGTGCCCAATGTTGTCAAAGCGAACTGTGTCGATATTCCTCTTTTGTAACATTTTCGGTGTTTTCGCTGTTCCTCCTGACGTTAGTGGTCCTTCATGCTTTTGAAAATATATTTGTACTATGTTTCTTCTAAATGAGAGACTGTGAAAATTCTTATTATTTATATTTTTCCTGCAAAGTTACCATGCATTTTGCATTGACACATCAAAACAGAAAATAAATGTTTGCCTTACGTCACCC
This sequence comes from Schistocerca gregaria, assembly GCF_023897955.1. Lineage (NCBI taxonomy): Eukaryota > Metazoa > Arthropoda > Insecta > Orthoptera > Acrididae > Schistocerca > Schistocerca gregaria. Next base: position 1,043,778,500 of record NC_064920.1, on the reverse strand, counting down.
ATAAAATGGTTATACGCTTGGACTACGTTCGGCTGTTGAACTATTACTCTTTCCTTTTCAGCCCTGGTCCAAGTGCAGGCTTCTCTGATGGTGTGAGCAGGTTCAGACATTCATATGAGGTGATCTGGTTGGTTGTTGTTCCCAGTAGCTATCAGTGACCCAAATTGTTTTTCTCTTCTGTAGCCAAAGCTACTGCAAAGGAACTTCCCTATTTTGTTTGGATCATCCGCAAGGAACTTCTGTATTCTATTGCTCATTATTGTGCTCGTCAATCTCATTCAATTTTCTCTCAGTTTTCTTTGGCCAAATAAATTAAGGAAAAAGAGAAGTCTGACCAGATTTTGTGTGGAGCTTGTGGTCTCGTGGTAGCGTTCTCGCTTCCCGAGCACAGGGGTCCCGGGTTCTATTCCCGGCGGGGTCAGAGATTTTACCTGCCTCGAGATGACTGGTTGTTGTTGTGTCGTCTTCATCATCATCATTCATCCCCATTACGCTCGGAGGAAGGCAATGGCAGACCACCTCCACTAGGACCTTGCCTAGTACGGCGGCGCGGGTCTCCCGCATCGTTCTCCTACGCTATGTAAAGAAGCATGGGACTTCATTTCCATTTCCAGTGCAAAAAATGGTTCAAATGGTTCTTAGCACTATGGGACTTAACATCTGAGGTCATCAGTTCCCTAGAACTTAGAACTACTTAAACCTAACTAACCTAAGGACATCACACACATTCATGCCCGAGGTAGGATTCGAACCTGCTGCCGTAGCAGCCGCGCGGTTCCGGACTGAAGCCCATAGAACCTCTTCTATTCTTTTTTTGTTCGTTATGGTTCGTTGTGTTTCGTCGTAGCGGACGTCACATGACATCGCTGTTGATCTTTTCACTCATTTTTTTTTTATTGCAGAGGGCAACCAGCACTGTGAACTACCGTGCTGGCAAATTTAGGAGGCGCTGGGTATCGATCCCAGTACCTCTGGCATGCTAAACGAGCGCTCTACCATCTGAGCTACCTGAGCTACGCACCCCCCCTCCCCCCCTCCAACCGCTCGGCCACCGCGGCCGGCGTTGGTGGAAAGTCTTTCAATAGTTTCAGAACAACTGGTTCACCTAAGCTGATGTTTTTCAGCCTATCAATATCTTTTCGGCTGTAAGGAAATTATTGTACTATGTATCCAAGTGGCCCTCAGAGGTACCACTAGCTGAAGCCAAATCTTATGGACTCACACGCCTTTGCTCGATACATTCTATAATATGATACCATACTCTCGTCAACAGATGAGACAAGAAGCGATCATTCAGAAGCCTTATCAGGGGTGATAATTTACCATATTGATCGCCTGATGGTGTCTCGGAGTTATTACCACAGTGGACTAACTGTTTTATTGTTTCAAATCTATTGGGTTGCATTTGCTAGACTGTGTCGACATCCCACAGCATTCTACAGCTAGGAACGGTTAGGTGCCCTGACAGAAACAAAATTGCTAAACTATGGTCACCTTCCTGGTAGGCATATAGAGTAAACGTTTCTCGAAGGTGATTCAATATACCATCGTCAAAAAAGACTTCAAAGCACTCAACAAGAATAGAGGAGATATCGTTTTCTTGTAGTGGATTAAACTGATTGAAACTGGGAGCAATGTCAGCTTTCTCCCAATCATAAACAGAGTGATCCTCTGAGCTTCGTTTACTTTCATATTTATTAGAATGAGGTTCTGGTTCAGGTAGAGCGGTTCCGTGCATATATTCTGCTCTGTCCGGTCTGATGACTTTTGCTTCAGCTACTGGTGAAAGTTGTCCACCAGACTTGTCAGTAGTACCGCATATTTCTTCATCTCCACTGACATCTTCAGTCTCCCACCCATCGTCTGAGGATCACTGTATACACTTGCCTCTGAAAAGTCTTCAGCTTTCTCCAAAATGGCTAATATTTCAGCAGCAGAGAGAAATATAATTTTGCATGCAACTCTTCCTTAGTAAGATTAACGAAAAGTGATAAAGAGTGTGTTTCTGTAGTGCACTTACTTCTTGGCTCTTATGTTGTAAACTAAAATGAGTGACAACTTTGTAAACATACAATAACTATCAGGCGCCAAACACGTTCGATACAGAGCGCTAAGAACGAACTTAGACTCCAAGCATTGTAAAAAGAAATTCACAATTTAATAACCATTACATGTCTCGAAATAGATAAACAAAAACTTAAAAAATATTGTTCCAATTTGGGAACAACGAGCAAAAATGGGTTTGGCAAATAGTGTTTATTGCACAAAAGAAAACTATTAGGATTATATGTAGATTTCATATACATACAGCTTTTTAACACTCACATCGTGGCAGTACATTTGTTCACTTACGAAAAGTGTCATCAACAACCCATTGCAGTATGAGAGTAATAGGGATATTCACCAGCAAAGTCCTAGAAGGAAAAATGATCTGCATTTCCCCCTAGTGACACTAACTTTGGCACAGAAAAGAGGGCAATATTCAGCTATAAAATTATTTAATAACTTGCCCACTGAAGCGAAATGTCAGACAGTAGTAGATGGAAGCTTTTCTCCGTAACCACTCCTTATATACCAAAGGAAAACTTTTGAACAGAAATAGTTAGTCAGTTAAAAATACGTAAATGGCCAGTATACAGAGAAAGTGTTTTGTTCAGCTGACACATTCCAAATCACAATTTTATTGTGAATGTGATCAAAGAACATGCAACTAATTATCTCATTAGGTAGAAAAGCTATGAGTATTGTGTACACAGCGAAACGTTCGCCCATCTGCCTCTCAAAAACAATTTTCAGCGCACCCTGATGTATAAAGGCTTAACAGCTTAGGTAACTGACGTAGTATACGACTCCATTTAAACATTGCGGTACGTGAGATGTGCAGCTGATCATCGAACGTTTCCTCTGATTCATCTGAAGCACAACACAGTAGCTATGCACTTGCTTCGGAATATTCCTAGCCACACTTCTCCGTCATAAATTAAGAACGATGGTGCAAGCTCTTTGACGTGCAGTCTGTCGGGAACGTAATGACGGCTGTTTGTCAAGCAGGCGTGTGAAGGCGCGGAAGGACCGCTGCGTGGCAGCCGCATTGTTTACGCTGGCCGGCGCAACGTCACGGCGCGGACTTACCCAACGCTGGCCCTTAACAACTTCCCGCGAGGCGCATCACCCGGCTCCTCCGCTGCTTACGTAACTCAAAATGCCAAGGCCGGCGCGGGCTGAAAATAATGTATCGGATCAGAGCTAATAACTGGCTGCGTCAGACGCGCGAAAATCGCATTCTGTCTGCCTGCAGCCGAGTGTGGGTCCCCGCTGGGTTTCCCAGCAACTCCTCACATTTATCTCCAACCTCTCCAGCATGGTGCCAGCTCCTTTCTCCAACAGTAGCTACCTAACTGATGCAGCGTAATTGCCTTGTCGTGACTGATTTGTGTCTCAAGGAAGCGAACAGCGAAGGCTGTAAGGCTACTTTTAACTTTCCTTTTCCTAAAGACAGACGAGTAAATTTCTTTCTACATGCTGTCATTTATGCGATTCATTCAGTGGAGATGAATATACATCCGTATCAACGGAATGTTTGTTTCACTGTTTCTGTAGTAATTACCATCCTACATTGTGCAGGTTTATAATAGAAACTTGTTTCCTCTTTAACACGAAAAACAGGTACCCGACAAACAGGAACGACACCGCATCTGCTGTGAGTGTGTTGCTACCGCTCCAGAACTAAACTTGTTTGAAATCTGCATTACATATAATGACAAGGAATTAAATAGGTCAAGTGAAATTCGTGTCTAGCAATGAACCGAGCATTGTGTCGTGTTACGCTCAGAGGGGAATCACGTAGAATGTTCATATTATAGAATATTTACACACAAAAGTTAAGAGGTGATATTATTCAAAATGTTCAATTGTGTGTGAAATCTTATGGGACTTAACTGCAAAGGTCATCAGTCCCTAAGCTTACACACTACTTAACCTAAATTATCCTAAGGACAAACACACACACCCATGCCCGAGGGAGGACTCGAACCTCCGCTGGGATCAGCCAAACAGTCCATGACTGCAGCGCCTCGGGCATGGATGTGTGTTATGTCCTTAGGTTATTTAGGTTTAAGTAGTTCTAAGTTCTAGGGGATTGATGACCTCAGATGTTAAGTCCCATAGTGCTCAGAGCCATTTTAACCAATAAGCTTGTATCTTTCCATCCACACACATCACTTTGTGGGGCTTCAGAGATAGACCTTTTCATAAATTGCTTGTTGTCTAAAATTGGCTTTTCAGTTATTAAGACTCAATGATGTCCCGTTTCCTAACAACAAGCTACTCGAGAGTGATGTTCCTCTTTGTCACGAAGGATCAGCCACACAGTCCATCACTGCAGCGCCCTAGACCGCTATGGTAAGTGATATTATTCTCCAAGAGAGAATGCATAGGAATGTGGAGCAAACATGCCTCGACCTCAAGTACTTCTAGAATATACTCAAATCGTGTACACGAGGGGCAGGAATCAAATCCTCGTTTTAGGTTTTATGTGTTTGTCTGAATCATTTCAGAGTGAGAACAGGGATGTTCCTTTGAGGCCGGCCGCGGTGGTCTCGCGGTTCTAGGCACGCAGTCCGGAACCGTTAGACTGCTACGGTCGCAGGTTCGAATTCTGCCTCGGCTGCCTCGGGCATGGATGTGTGTGATGTCCTTAGGTTAGTTAGGTTTAAGTAGTTCTAAGTTCTAGGGGACTGATGACCACAGCAGTTGAGTCCCATAGTGCTCAAAGCCATTTGAACCAATAAGCTTGTATCTTTCCATCCACACACATCACTTTGTGGGGCTTCAGCGATTGACCTTTTCATAAATTGCTTGTTGTCTAAAATTGGCTATTCAGTTATTAAGACTCAATGACGTCCCGTTTCCTAATAACAAGTTACTTGAGAGTGATCTTCCTCTTTGTCACACAGGTGTGAAAATTATTGAACTAATTATTATATTTAAATTCCTGTTCCTTGATCGCTAATGATCATTGTGATCTACTTTATGGAAACTGATTGTACTTACTGATGTTCTGAGGTACTGTCAATCTTTCTTCAGCTGAGTGTATCACATGTGTATGATCTGACGAGCTACAATTTTCCCGTACCGAGCATATGACTGTGCTGAGTAGCTGTGTAGTTATGAACTATATTTTTACATTGGACGACTGTCGAAATGCAACGAAGAGAAGGGGTGAAACCTCATCCCGACATGTACCATACCTTTCTCGAATAGTTCACTGTTAGGACGGCTGATCGCTGTCAACAGCGTCATACACTTCTGGAAATTGAAATAAGAACACCGTGAATTCATTGTCCCAGGAAGGGGAAACTTTATTGACACATTCCTGGGGTCAGATACATCACATGATCACACTGACAGAACCACAGGCACATAGACACAGGCAACAGAGCATGCACAATGTCGCCACTAGTACAGTGTATATCCACCTTTCGCAGCAATGCAGTCTGCTATTCTCCCATGGAGACGATCGTAGAGATGCTGGATGTAGTCCTGTGGAACGGCTTGCCATGCCATTTCCACCTGGCGCCTCAGTTGGACCAGCGTTCGTGCTGGACGTGCAGACCGCGTGAGACGACGCTTCATCCAGTCCCAAACATGCTCAATGGGGGACAGATCCGGAGATCTTGCTGGCCAGGGTAGTTGACTTACACCTTCTAGAGCACGTTGGGTGGCACGGGATACTTGCGGACGTGCATTGTCCTGTTGGAACAGCAAGTTCCCTTGCCGGTCTAGGAATGGAAGAACGATGGGTTCGATGACGGTTTGGATGTACCGTGCACTATTCAGTGCCCCCTCGACGATCACCAGAGGTGTACGGCCAGTGTAGGAGATCGCTCCCCACACCATGATGCCGGGTGTTGGCCCTGTGTGCCTCGGTCGTATGCAGTGCTGATTGTGGCGCTCACCTGCACGGCGCCAAACACGCATACGACCATCATTGGCACCAAGGCAGAAGCGACTCTCATCGCTGAAGATGACACGTCTCCATTCGTCCCTCCATTCACGCCTGTCGCGACACCACTGGAGGCGGGCTGCACGATGTTGGGGCGTGAGCGGAAGACGGCCTAACGGTGTGCGGGACCGTAGCCCAGCTTCATGGAGACGGTTGCGAATGGTCCTCGCCGATACCCCAGGAGCAACAGTATCCCTAATTTGCTGGGAAGTGGCGGTGCGGTCCCCTACGGCACTGCGTAGGATCCTACGGTCTTGGCGTGCATCCGTGCGTCGCTGCGGTCCGGTCCCAGGTCGACGTGCACGTGCACCTTCTGCCGACCACTGGCGACAACATCGATGTACTGTGGAGACCTCACGCCCCACGTGTTGAGCAATTCGGCGGTACGTCCACCCGGCCTCCCGCATGCCCACTATACGCCCTCGCTCAAAGTCCGTCAACTGCACATACGGTTCACGTCCACGCTGTCGCGGCATGCTACCAGTGTTAAAGACTGCGATGGAGCTCCGTATGCCACGGCAAACTGGCTGACACTGACGGCGGCGATGCACAAATGCTGCGCAGCTAGCGCCATTCGACGGCCAACACCGCGGTTCCTGGTGTGTCCGCTGTGCCGTGCGTGTGATCATTGCTTGTACAGCCCTCTCGCAGTGTCCGGAGCAAGTATGGTGGGTCTGACACACCGGTGTCAATGTGTTATTTTTTGCATTTCCAGGAGTGTATGTTCTCGCTTTATGAAAGTTTACCCACGACATTGACTGATCAAAAGATGATCAGGAACTGCCCTGCTAATTTCTTACCACCACACTCTCCCGGTGTCTATAGTAAAGTCCGTGCTTATCGATGCACTATTGATCACTCTTTGTTTATTGTCCATTGCTTCTTCTATTCTTTTGCACATGCTGGATTACCTCAACTACCTCTGCATAGAATGAGGCTGCATGGCGAATTTGGAGCTTTCAATAAATAGCAGTATTTAGGAACCACTAAATGTACTGCTACCTACTTGGAAAAACACCGTTGAAAACATATAACAGACATATTTCTACAGCATCGAAGAAGTGAGTTAGTGTCCTGAAATGCTATCTGTTTTGGTCAGGTTGATGGAGAACAATGTATGAGAGTCTGAGGAGATCGTCAGTAAGAAATCAAAAAATGCTGGTGCTTGGTAAGAGCAGTACGCCTGAAAGGCAAGGCCCTGTGTTCGTGTCTCAGTCAGCGTTTAGTGTTTCATGATGCTTAACAACAGTGCTACAGAGATTCTTTGCAATTTTTTAAAAATTAGTAAGCAACAATGCGTGAAAAAATTTATTATTCTTTTTTGTGGTGAAAGTCTTCCCAGTTGACATCCGAATTAGTGGTTTGCATGTCAGGTTTCTTAAGTGTAAATGTGACAAGTAGTTTCGTAGATAGTGGTGCGACAGAACAGCACGAAATTGGGTTTGTCTCCGCTGAATGGAGGATCACCACAAACTGACTCATATGCCTTCACTCAATGAGTCTCTATTGAGAGATTTGGGCTCTGACCTGGGTCTAATGGTCACGAAGTCTCCCTTTTACGGTCAAATACTGTTAGTGTAGCTTTCTTCAGCAATAGGATTTCGATTCTACTGTCTCGGAAATAAGAGTAACTCCACAATAATGCGTTAGCGATCTCAGCTACACAAGCGAGTCTTCTATTAGACGTAACCCAAAACTCCAAGTTAAAGAGAATTTTAACGTGAGCTACTTAACTGAGGCAAACACATAAGACAAATTCTTTGCGTTTACTGGTCCACGTACTAAAACAATATTCTGGGGTGGCTCATATAAAAGCAAAATGAACTTCATTTCGGCAATATCTTTCCAGTGAACTGAATATTTGCTTTAACCAAAGTTAATTGCTAAGAGAATTCAATTTCATACGACAAAATGACGTTACAGGTAGCATTTATTTTATGAAAAATTTCGTTCATCTAGTATGGAAATCCACACTTCCTCCCCTCTTTAATTCGAAACCAATTTATTCAGAGGAAATTGAAAGGAAGATTTGTCGAGGTTCACTCACTTCTCTTGGGAACTGGACTTTTTTGTAGAAGATCGTAAGGCGGGATTTTAACACAGTGCTCCAGTCAGACAACCTGTTTTCGACGCACCTAAGAAGAAGAAGTGAAGTAATTACGGACAATCACTTGATGATCTTTGCCTCGTTAATGGAAAATGTTTTATGAAACAGAATAATTCGAGTCCATCTTCCTTCCTTCTCGTCTTCACTTTCATCTATGTAAAAATATAGTAAGATTAAAAGGTTTTCACAAATTCTGTCACATATTCCCGACAGTAACTTCACCGCAGACAAAACTTTCATTACGACGAATAAGTTCACATTGCCTTCAGGTCACATTAAAATAATTTTCAGACATGTGAAGCAATTGTTGTGATGAGATACTACTTCGAACTTCAATCCCTGGTGCCTAACAACAGTTACATTTGTAGTGCCAGTTTCTTTCATCTGGATAATAGACAAATTAGTTAATGCGTAAAATAAATGCCCAACACTAGAAACCTACGGTATTCAGAACCATTAGGCACAGCATTGCACTAAATATAGTCACAGTGGGCTTATCTTCTTAGACAAGAAGCTGCTAAGGTGAAATTGTGAACTAATATCCAAACGCTAATGGAATAACTGCTAGAGTGCCAACCCTTTCATTAATCGGCAGCTGATTACTACGGTTCCGTTAGGTCCAACATTGTTCACATACAGAAGACTGACAACCATCTGAACAATGGTAAGGGAGCCATAACAATAAGTATTCTGTCTACAAGAAACAAATGGCTGTCGTTGATCTGAAACATCTGCCCTCTGCAACCGGGTTCACACTCTTGTGTTAGACGATTAATGGTCCAAATATCACATCGATTATCAACAAATTAAAAATTGCTGTTACAAAGCAACAGTGGACTGAAATCAAGAAAATTGCCTTGGAAGCGTGGTGAAAAGCAGGTGCGAAATTTCGAAATTCGTGCCACATTGCTTGATGATTGGAATCCCGCAAATCCAGGTTGAAAGGTTTTTGTGTCTGCTCCACTTAGGCGACCACTTTGTTTCAGTCCGCCCAGGGAATTTTTGAAGTCATTAGATCGTGTACAAAGAGGAGATGTTTGATGCCGGTACTGCAGATATAAGAGAAGGATTGCGGTAGTTAAATGCGATAACATAAAACGCCGTATGCTACGCCCGGCTATGTATATTTTCGGGGAGAACACAGGATATCCTCGAAGCTACGAAAGATCTTACGGCACGAACATCCAGCTACGGTAAAAAATGTAACTTGCCCCTTTGGTTTTTTGTTCATAAGATGAAATCATGGAACTGTCTGTTCTTTTCGGTGTGTATATATTGTACAGAACGACTTGTTAATATTTTAATCTATTATTGTTATAGTTTTCTCATCCATAACGTAATTCAAATATGAAATGTTACCACAAAAATTATTCTAATCGGAAGAAAGATTCTGAGTGAGGTCTCATAGAAAAATGGATGTTTTTGTCGGAAGTGAAGTTGGAAAGGAAGTGTCATGAAGACAAGAGAGAGGAAAGCACTGAAGTGCATTTCACATTAGCAGTGTAAGAACTCACTGGGTCGTCGGAAACATCGAAGTAGAGTAATAATAATGGCAACGAGGATCATTACACCCATCACAGCATTACTTCACTAATAGGAGTTTCATCTAAGAGTAAATGTGTAATTGCAACAAGGAGTCAAAGAAACTCTTGAAATGTTTACCAGGTTTATTCTTTGTAATTACATATGATTAACAAATGCAGCACCATGAACAGAAGCAACATTTTAAAGGGAAAATAAATCTAGTAGAATTTGTAACTAACAGAACACCGTTGAAGCTGCTCACGAAAGCTGACCTCGGCTTAGTGGACATCCGAGAATCACATGAAGGCGACGCCTTGTATTGATTTCTTTAACGGTACAATGAGTTAATGGTAACATTTTTAGACCTCAGAGAAAAAAAAATCGACGGATGTAAATCAGCGATCCGTTGCACCTTACAAGGTGATTATATGATGGGTGTGCAGTCCTTGAGGCAGAAAGTGAAAAACAAGAAGCGTGACCTGTAACGGTCACTGGACTTTTCGTCCAGTGAATACAGGGTTATAAATATAAAATCAAACAGGGGTAATGCAGGAGTTGGTTTAATAATGATTTAAAAAAGCGGTGCTGGTAAGCTACTACAAACAGCATAGTGAACGCATTATTGTGGCCAAGATAGACACGAAGCCCATGAATACTACAGTAGTACAAGTTTATATGCCAACTAGCATGCAGATGACGAAGAGTTTGATGAAATGTATGATGAAATGTTGTTGTTGTTGTTGTTGTTCTTGTGGTCTTCAGTCCTGAGACTGGTTTGATGCAGCTCTCCATGCTAATCTATCCCGTGGAAGCTCCTTCATCTCCCAGTACCTACTGCAACCTACATCTTTCTGAATCTCCTTAGTGTATTCATCTCTTGGTCTCCCTCTACGATTTTTACCCTCCATGCTGCCCTCCAGTGATAAATTTGTGATCCATTGATGCCTCAGGACATGTCCTACCAACCGATCCCTTCTTCTAGTCAAGTTGTGCCACAAGCTCCTCTTCTCCCCAATCCCATTCAATACCTCCTCATTAGTTACGTGATCTACCCACCTAACCTTCAACATTCTTCTATTCTCTTCTTCTCCACACTATTTATTGTCCATGCTTCACTTCCTTACATGGCTACTCTCCATACAAATACTTTCAGAAATGACTTTCTGACACTTAAATCTATACTCGATGTTAACAAATTTCTCTTCAGAAACGCTTTCCTTTCCATTGCCAGTCTACATTTTATATCCTCTCTACTTCGACCATCATCATTTATTTTGCTCCCCAAATAGCAAAACTCCTTTACTACTTTAAGCGTCGCATTTCCTAATCTAATTCCCTCAGCATCACCCGACTTAATTCGACTATATTCTATTATCCTCGTTTTACTTTTGTTGATGTTCATCTTATATCCTCCTTTCAAAACACTGTCCATTCCGGTCAACTGCTCTTCTAAGTCCTTTGATGTCTCTGACAGAATCACAATGTCATCTGCGAACCTCAAAATTTTGATTTCTTCTCCCCGGATTTTAATACCTACTCCAAACTTTTCTTTTCTTTCCTTTACTGCTTGCTCAATATACAGATTGAACAACATCGGGGATAGGCTACAACCCTGTCTCACTCCCTTCCCAACGACTGCTTCCCTTTCATGTCCCTCGTCTCTTATAACTGCCATCTGGTTTCTGTACAAATTGTAAATAGCCTTTCGCTCCCTGTATTTTACCCCTGCCACCTTTAGAATTTGAAAGAGAGTATTCCAGTCAACTTTGTCAAAAGCCTTCTCTATGTATACAAATGCTAGAAACATAGGTTTGCCTTTCCTTAATCTTTCTTTTAAGATAAGTCGTAAGGTCGGTATTGTCTCACGCGTTCCAACATTTCTTCGGAATCCAACCTGATCTTCCCCGAGGTCGGCTTCTACCAGTTTTTCCATTCGTCTGTAAATAATTCGCGTTAGTATTTTGCAGCTGTGACTTATTAAACTGATTGTTCGCTAATTTTTCACATCTGTCAACACCTGCCTTCTTTGGGATTGGAGTGATTATATTCTTCTTGAAGTCTGAGGGTATTTCGGCTGTCTCGTACATCTTGCTCACCAGATGGTAGAGTTTTGTCAGGAGTGGCTCTCCCAATGCCGTCAGTAGTTCTACTGGAATGTTGTCTACTCCCGGGGCCTTGTTTCGACTCAGGTCTTTCAGTGCTCTTTCAAACTCTTCACGCAGTATCGTATCTCCCATTTCATCTTCATCTACATCCTCTTATATTTCCATAATATTGTCCTCAAGTACATCGCCCTTGTATAGACCCTCTATATATTCCTGCTACCTTTCTGCTTTCCCCTCTTTGCTTAGAACTGGGTTTCCATCTGAGCTCTTGATATTCATACAAGTGGTTCTCTTTTCTCCAAAGGTCTCTTTAATTTTCCTGTAGGCAGTATCTATCTTACCCCAAGTGATATAAGCCTCTACATCCTTTCATTTGTCCTCTAGCCATGCCTGCTTAGTCATTTTGCACTTCCTGTCGATCTCATTTTTGAGACGTTTGTATTCCTTTTTGCCTGCTTCATTTACTGCATTTTTATATTTTCTCCTTTCATCAAGCAAATGCAATATTTCTTCTGTTACCCAAGGATTTCTACTAGCCCTCGTCTTTCCACCTACTTGATCCTCTGCTGCCTTCACTACTTCAGCCCTCAGAGCTACCCATTCTTCTTCTACTGTATTTCTTTCCCCATTTCTGTCGATTGTTCCCTTATGATTTCCCTGAAATTCTGTACAACCTCTGGTTCTTTCAGTCTACCCAGATCCCATCTCCTTAAATTCACACCTTTTTGCAATTTCTTCAATTTCAATCTACAGGTCATAACCAATAGATTGTGGTCAGAGGCCACATCTGCCCATGGAAATGTCTTACAGTTTAAAACCTGGTTCCTGAATCTCTGTCTTACCATTATATAATCTATCTGAAACCTGTCAGTATCTCCAGGCTTCTTCCATGTATACAGCCTTCTTTTATGATTCTTGAACGAAGTGTTAGCTATGATTAAGTTGTGCTCTGTGCAAAATTCTACCAGGCTGCTTCCTCTATCATTTCGTACCCCCAATGCATAATCACCTACTACGTTTCTTTCTCTCCCTTTTCCTCAACACAATCTATTGGCTATGAACTGTAGATTAAAACTGAAGAAACTGGAATAAGGTGGGAATTTAAGGTGATGGGATCTGGATAAACTGACTGAACCAGAGGTTGTACAGAGTTTCAGGGAGAGCATAAGGGAACGATTGACAGGAATGGGGGAAAAAAACACAGTAGAAGGAAAATGGGGGCAGCAGAGGATCAAGTAGCTGAAAAGAAATCCTTGGGTAACAGAAGAAATATTGAATTTAGTTGATGAAAGGAGAAAAAATAAAAATGCAGTAAACGAAGCAAGCAAAAAGGATAACAAACGTCTGAAAAATGAAATCGACAGGAAGTGCAAAATGGCTGAGCAGGCATGGCTAGAGGTCAAATGTAAGGATGTAGAGGCTTATCTCACTAAGGGTAAGATGGATACTGCCTACAGGAAAATTAAAGAGACCTCTGGAGAAACGAGAACCACCTGTATGAATATCACAATCTCCGATGGAAACCCAGTTCTAAGCAAAGAAGGGAAAGCAGAAAGGTGGAAGCAGTGTATAGAGGGTCTATACAAGGGCGATGTACTTGAGGACAATATTATAAAAATGGAAGAGGATGTGATACTGCGTGAAGAATTTGTCAGAGCACTGAAAGACCTGAGTCGAAACAAGGCCCCGGGAGTAGACAACATTCCATTAGAACTACTGAAAGCCTTGGGAGCCAGTCCTGACAAAACTCTACCATCTGGTGAGCAAGATGTATGAGACACGCGAAATACCCTCAGACTTCAAAAAGAATATGATAATTCCAATTCTTTACATACGAATGGAAAAACTGGTAGAAGCCGACCTCGGGGAAGATCAGTTTGGATTCCGTAGAAATATTAGAACACGTGAGGCAATACTGACCCTAAGACTTTTTTTAGAAAATATATTAAGGAAAGGCAAACGTACGTTTTTAGCATTTGTAGACTTAGAGAAAGCTTTTGACAATGTTTACTGGAATACTCTCTTTCAAATTCTGCAGGTGGCAGGGGTAAAATACAGGGAGCGAAAGGCTATTTACAATTTGTACAGAAACCAGATGGCAGTTATATGAGTCGAGGGGCATGAAAGGGAGGCAGTGGTTGGGAAGGGAGTGAGACAGGGTTGTAGCCTCTCCCCGATGTTATTCAATCTGTATATTGAGCAGGCAGTGAAGGAAACAAAAGAAAAATTCGGAGTAGGTATTAGAATCCATGGAGAATAAATAAAAACTTTGTGGTTCGCCGATGACATTGTAATTCTGTCAGACAGCAAAGGACTTGGAAGAGCAGTTGAACGAAATGGACAGTGTCTTGAAAGGAGGATATAAGATGAACATCAACAAAACCAAAACAAGGATAATGGAATGTAGACGAATTAAGTCGGGTGATTCTGAGGGAATTAGATTAGGAAATGAGACACTTAAAGTGGTAAAGGCAAAATAACTGATGATGGTGGAAGTAGAGAGGATATAAAATGTAGGCTGGCAATGGCAAGGAAAGCGTTTCAGAACAAGAGAAATTTGTTGACATCGCGTATACATTTAAGCGTCAGGAAGTCGTTTCTGAAAGTATTTGTATGAAGTGTAGTCATGTATGGAAGTGAAACATGGACGATAAATAGTTTGGACAAGAAGAGAACAGAAGCTTTCTCAATGTGGTGCTACAGAAGAATGCTGAAGATTAGTTGGGTAGATCACATAACTAATGAGGAGGTATTGAATAGAATTGGGGAGAAGGGGAGTTTGTGGTACCGTTTGACTAAGAGAAGGGATCGGTTGGTAGGACATGTTCTAAGGCATCAAGGGATCACCATTTTAGTATTGGAGGGCAGTGTGGAGGGTAAAAATCGTAGAGGGAGACCAAGAGATGAATACACTAAGGCCGGCCAAAGTGGCCGAGCGGTTCTAGGTCCTTCAGTCTGGAACCGCGCTGCTGCTTCGGTCGCATGTTCGAATTTTGCCTCGGGCATGGATGGGTGTGATGTGCTTAGGTTAATTAGGTTTAAGTTCTAGGGGATTGATGACCTCATAAGTTAAAGGCCCATAGTACTCAGAGCCATTTGAACCAATACACGAAGCAGATTCAGAAGGATGTAGGTTTCAGTAGGTACTGGGAGATGAAGAAGCTTACACGGGATAGAGTAGCATGGAGAGCTGCATCAAACCAGTCTCAGGACTGAAGACCACAACAATAACAACCTCTGACAGTGCAAAGATCATCCAGTACTGTTGTTGCTAAGGCTGTAGGATAGGCAACTTTCAGAGATGGTACTACGGATCAAAACAAGAAAAAGAGTTTGGTAACATGGGCTCTAAAATGCATGATTTCAGATCGACGAACACTTGTTCGATAGAGGAGGGTCCCTTAATTGAAAATGATACGTTTATCCTTTTCCTTCATCCCTGAAGATCTGTAACATCATGACGGAATCACCCTGCCTATAAATACATACAAAGGCGGCGGGGCCTGTAACTTAGACGCTCTGTCAGTATTCCGAGCCAAAGGTCCTTGATACTAGCATAATGTCACAATAATGGAGCAAAACAATGGCCATGGAGGTAGTGAAAACCCGAGAGTATGATAGTGTACAGATGAATACATAAAGATGGATTTAATTTTATTGAAACTGACGTAATGCCAATTCAGAAAGTGCGAAATTTGTTTGCATAATAATTTATTACATCCCGATCGCTTGGATACATAAGAGAATATACACTACTTCATCGAAGCGAGAAGGTAATTACGCAAACAGCTGAAAAGTATCCTCTGTTAAACGTAGCTTCGAGCTTCTAAAATTCCTTGGCGTTTTCAAGACTCTATTGTCCTCATGCTACTTTATTCTCCGAGAGTTAGTTCTTAAATCCGGAAATCGACAATAGTTGTTGTTGTCCAAAGATTGGTTTGATGCAGCTTTCCACGGACGTCTTTCCTGTACTAACCTCTTAATCTGTGCATAATTACTGCAACCTATATCCATTTCAAACGGCTTATTGCATTCAAGACTTGGTCTTCCTCTACAACTTTTACCCTAACACTTCCTTCCATTACCATCGTTAGATAACTTTTCGCTTCCCTTATTTCAGTCCTGCTACCCTCAGAATTTCAAACAGTGCATTCCAATCAACATTGCTAAAAGCTTTCTCTCAGTATACAATAGCTATAAATCTAATTTTCCCTTCCTTCAATCTATCTTCTGTGATAACTCATAGGGTCAGTATTGGCTCGCGTGTTCCTACATTCAATGTAACACAAAATCATCTTCCCTGGGTCGGTTTATACCAGACCGGATTTTCTATTCTTCTGTAAATAATCCATGCCAATATTTTGCAGCTATATTTTTAAACTGATGGTTTGGTAATATTCACACATGTCGTCACCTACCTTCTATTGAATATGTATTATTCCATTCTTACAGCCTCAGGGTATTTCGTTTGTGTGATACATCTTGCATACGATATGGATCCTCTCCCAAGGATCTGAATATTCTACAGGATTGTTTTTTACTCCAGTGAACCTGCTTAGAATGAAATCTTTCAGATCTCCATCAAATTCTTCGCGCAGTATTATATCTCTTTTTTCATGTTCATTTACTTCCTCTTCTCTTTCTATAATACTGTCTCCAAATTTGCTTACGTTATGTAGACCCTCTATGGGTACCTTTCACCCATCTACCTTCCTTTCCTTGCGTATTTGGGCTTGTCACCTGAGCTGTTTATTTTCATACTGGTGACTCCGTTTTACCATAATGTCTCTCTAATTTACTTAAAAGTTACATCTATGTTCCCCGAGTCCTGCATATTTCAATAGCCTCGCATTTCTCAGATAGCCATATCTGTCTTGCCAGTTTGCAGATTTTATCATCCTCATTTTTTAGATTATTGTATTCCATTTTGCCAGCTTCATTTTCAGTATTGTTATGCTTTCTGCTCCCATCAACTAGATGTAATATCTTGTTCATTATTCGAAGATCTTTACTGACTTCACTATTTTATCTCACAAGGCCCCCATTCGTTTTTCTGTTGTGTTCCTCATCCTGATTCTCTCAGTTGTTGTCTAATATTCCCCTCGAAATTCTCAACTCCAAGTGCCTCCTCCTTAATATCCAACCTATCTACAGTTACATCACCTTCAGTCTGCTGTGTTTAACGAATAAATTATGTCCTGAATGAAACCAATTTGCCGAATTAGCTGTTTTAATTTGGATTAAACCACCCTTCTATTTCATACTGTTCACTATAATTTTGGTTTGTGTAGTCATTCTCAAGTGTGAAGTATAAGTTATTAAAAGCACGTACATTGGTTACATTTATCATACTTCTATACATCACACACTCTTTGAAGCAGTGTATGTCAGTAAATATAAAGTCCGGCCAGTCACGCTGTGCTTCTAAAATGGTGTGACGTAGACAAGTATGGTAAATGTAACCCATCTATGAGCATTTAACAACTTATACTCGGCACCTTAGAACTGCTACACAACTGAAACTACCTAAAGTGAACAATGCGAAATAATAGGATGGTTTAGTTCTGACAATAGTAACCAATGCAGCAGACTGATATCGTTTAACAAATTTATCACGGCTGTGGAATATTGAAGTGGGTTACGACATGCCCCCAATTCCCCTCTGAAAATGTTATGGAGTTTAAAATATGGTTTTCAAATATCTGTCTTCCTATTACGTTATCTGTTTGGAACTGTCAGGTGTCTCCAAGTCCCCTCTACCTATATAACGACCTTTCACGATTTTTAAACTGAGTGTTAGCAGTGATTTAATTGTGCTCACTGAGAAATTATATCAGGTGATCTCCACTTACTTTCCTCTCATCCGTCTCTGCTCCCCTAGTACTTTTCCTTCTCTTCATTTTCTTACTATTACCGAATCCTAACCCCACCCCATCACAGTTTTAGTTTCACTTAACTATAAGAATAGTTTATTTTACTTCATCATAGATTCTTTGTCTCTCTTTGTCGTCTAAGGAACTAGCTGGTATATTAACTTGTACTGCTTTGGTGGGTATTGGCTTCTCTGGTTTGGCTGCTACAATACGTTTACTATGCTGTTCATAATTTATTTCCTACATTTCTATTTCCTCATTATTTATTTGGCTTATTCCTCAATTACGTCTTTTTGATTTTATGTCAGTAACTCTCTACTGATCCGACCGGAAGTTTGTTAGTCCTGCCAGTATACTTCACTAATTTTCACCATATTTTTCAACCTACTCATTTCCCTTTTTAAATTTCCTAACTCACCTTTCTGGTTAAGGAATCCAACATTTCATGCTCCGACCGCTAGACGTCAGATGACGACATCCTCTTGAGTAAGTATCCACCCAGAGATCCGAATGAGGAACTTTTTACTTTGGGGATGTTTTGTAGAGGAGGATATTATCATTACTAAGCCAGACGGTATAAATGCATGACCTCGGGAAACTTAATAGCGGTAATTTACCCTATCTTTCAGTCCTTGGCAATACCAACATAGCAAGAGCTTGCTGTCTAGTGTTACAATGTCACGTCAGTCAATCATCAAGACTAAAGCCCCTGCAACTACTGAAAAATCTGCTGCATTTCTTCAAGGACCACATGTTTGTCTTGCCCCTCCACAAGTACAACTCAGATGTGGTCGAACTTGCGGTACGGGTGTGTGGTGTGTGCGGCGTGAGTGTTTTCGTGAGGTATAACTGCATCTGTGTTATTAAATAAATGAAACCCCGTGCAGAGCGACACGGCGGACAGTAGAGACGAATCACAAGGATGGGAACGAAATCAACCGCGCGCTTTCAAAGGAACTATCCCGACATTTGCGTGGAACGATTTAAGAAAAACTTAAATCTGGATGGTCCAACAGAGATCTGAATTGTCGTGCTCCGGAATGCGAGTTCGGGGTGCAAAGCACTCCCCCACCTCGATCGGTAAGTTGCCGTTGGGTTCTGCACCGTCGCGCTTGCATACGTAAACGATCTTGCCTACACAGGCAGGTCACATCGCGTTGACGTAGTTAATGTAAAATTTGCTCGTGTATGTTCAAAGCAAAAGATTTTGACACTGTTTATGCATCGTCCGGTGGACTTTGAAACCTCCTATTGAGATATAATCCATTGTTGGTCAGATTTCCTGCAGATTGAGTTCTTAAAGGTGTAGAATAGTTTGACACATAATCATTATAATAATCGGTAGACAGTCAGGCAGCACTGTAATAAGATAAACTGATGTTATGTGTTATTAAGCTCTCCAGTTCTACGCAAGCCGTTCTGAAAGTTGCGACGAATTCCCTAATGGGATACGGCAGGTAGCCTATCCGTATAGGCGAACCCCGCTGTGGTTTCAACTGCCGCTGCGTCAATGCAATGAGAAGAGTGAGAATTAAAACTCACGTAATAGATATTTGCTCTCAGGAGTGATAATATGGTCTTTCAAACAAACATGAAAATTAGGTATCCTACTGTAGACACCATATAGCTGACATGTTTATTTAATTTCCGATTGCGTTAAAGACTGAAAAATGTGAATATGCGGTACTCTACATAAAAAAGGGTATTTCTTGCTAAAGGAAATTTTCTAATATCAAACAATGGCCTTAGTCTGAGGAAGATCTGGTGGTATACGTTTAGTACACAGCACTGTTGGACCGTAGGGAGACAGAAAAAGCAAAGAATCGGATCGTTTGAGATGTGGTGCTACGGAAGGGTGTTGAAAATGGACTGGTAAGGTAAGAAATGAGGAGTTTATCCCCAGAACAGGTGAGGAAAGTGACACGTGGGAAAACACTTACAGAAGAAGAAGGGACAAGGTGACAGGATACGTGTTAAGGCATAGTACTAGACGGAGCTGTAAGGGACAAAATCTGTAGAGGAAGATAGAAGCTGGAATATATCCAATAAGTAACTGAGCATGTAGGATGGAAGTGCTTCTCTGAGATGAAGTGGTTTGCTCAGGAGAGGGGTAATGGCAGCCACGTCGAACCAATCAGAGTAATGAAAAAGAAAACTCCACTTGACCTCACAGGCAACAATTGAAGGAAAAGATAAAAGTACCGACTGTGTTATTCCTCTAGAACCGTTAAGATCTTAAACATATTTGGCGAACTTGCTGTCAACTGTTCCTGACAACCTAACTAAAGAGAAACATGCGGTGTGAAGGACAGATCTGGCTATACTATCCTGCGTTTCAAAACTGTTTTATGATTGTAAACGACAACTATATAAATAATTTTATGACTACATTCTAAACACAAAAGCCAGCCTTTTTTTTTTTTTTTTTTTTTTTGAGTAATCAGTCTTCAGACTCGTTTGATGCAGCCAGCCACGAATTCCTCTCCTGTGCCACCCTTTTCATCTCAGAGCTGCACTTACAGCCTACGTCCACAACTATCTGCTGGTTGTATTCCATGGTCTGTCTTCCTCTACTGTTTTTGCCCTTTACAGCTCCATCTAGTACCGTGGAAGTCATTCCCTCATGTCTTAACAAATGTCTTATCATCCTATTCCTTCTCCAAATCAGTGATTTCCACACAATCCTTTCCTTCCAGAGTCTGAGCAGAACCTCTTCGTTCCTTACTTCATGAGTCCGCCTAATTTTCAACAATCGTCTGTAGCACCAAATCTCAAATGCTTCGATTCTCTTTTTTTCCGGTTTTCTCACAGTCCATTCTTCACTACCATACAACGCTGTACTTCAGACAAACATTCTCAGAACTTTCTTGCTCAAATTAAGGCCGATATTTGATACTAGTAGACTTCTCTCCGCCAGGAATGCCCCTCTTCCGTTGCTAGTTTTCTTTTGATGTCCTCCTTGCTCCGTCCGTCATTGGTTATTTTACTGCCTAGGAAGCACAGTTCGTTAACTTCATCTACTTCGTGACCATCAATCCTGATGTTAAGTGCCGGCCATGGTGGCCGAGCGGTTCTAGGCGCTTCAGTGTGGAGCCGCGCGACTGCTACGGTCGCAGGTTCGAATCCTGCCTCGGGCATGGATGTGTGTAATGTTCTTAGATTAGTTAGGTTTAAGTAGTTCTAAGTTCTAGGGGACTGATACCCTCAGATGTTAAGTCCCATAGTGCTCAGAGCCATTTGAAACATTTTGATGTTAAGTTACTAGCTGTTCTCATTTCTGCTACTTCTCATTACTTTAGGCTTTCTTCGATTTACTCTCAATCCATATTCTGTACTCATTAGATAGTTCATTCCGTTCAGCTGATCATGTAATTCTTCTTCACTTTCACTCCGGATAGCAATGTCATCAGCGAATGTTATCATTGATATCATATCACCCTGAATTTTAATTCCACTCCTGAACTTTCTTTTATTTCTCTCATTCCTTCTTCGATATACAGATTGAACAGTACAGGCGAAAGACTACATTCCTGCCTTACACACTTTTTAAGCCGAGCACTTCGTTTTTGATCGTCCATTCTAATTATTCCCTCTTGGTACTTGCACATATTGTACAGGATGAGTCACTAACTATTGCCACCTAGAATAACTCCGAGAGTGTGATAGTAACTGAAAAGTTTGTGGGACAAATGTTGTATGGTACAACGGGGGCCATGACATGACGTTGGCTTTTTGCTGCTAGGTGGGATCGCTTCAGAGATATGAAAGTCAGTACAGATTTTTTTTTCTTTTTTTTCTTTTGATGGGATGCTGTACTTTGGTACTTATTGTCTGATAGCGGCTATCGAGAGGAATCCAATGATGTGTAACAGTAAGGTCAACGAAGGTCAAAATGGTGGCAAGAGCGTCCATTTACAGAAGGTGTTCGAACTGATGACCATTGGTATCAATGCAGTGCTGCAATCTTCTTATCACGGATTAAATGGTATTCCTTATCACTTCTGCACTTATCGAAGCACATGCCCTGACAATTCTCTCTCGTATATAGTAAACATTCGCCGAATACGGCGTATCCATCTAAAGTGCCATTGACATGTAAACACCATTCGACGGTTTCGCAATACAACACTAACAGGAACCGTAAGACTAGCATCGTCAAATCAAGCGAATGTGAATGATGTGTGCCTTGGAACAAGTCGATATGCTTCTCATTTACGGAGAAAACGGAGAATGCCAACGAAATTCAGCGAGAGCTAGAGACTTACATGCTGAAAGATAACCTCAACGTACTCACCCTACACGTCGTACATTTAAATATGTGTATGATAAACTGAAAACAACTGTATCTTTAACGTATCGGAAACATATCCGGAACAGGAAAGTTACTAACTAGGAAATGGAAATTGGTACCTTTGTCACTGTGGTTCGAAATCCTATTGTTATTTAGCGTCAAGTCACTAGGAAACATGACAAGAGCTAGAGTAGTGTTTTTCGTGTTCTGCATCGCCATAAATATCATACTTACCTTATCAGTCTCCACCAGGAATTAAGTCGTACGGATTGTATGCGTCGCATTGAATTCTTCCAATATGGTCAACTTCACATTCAGAGGGATGATTTTATTTACTGATAAGGCTACATTCAAGAACTATGGAAATGTTAATTTGCATAACAGGCATTATTGGGCAACTGAAAATCCATGTTGGCTGCGGCAAGCTGCACACCAAAAACCTAGGTCGGTGAATTTCATCGAAGGGAATCCTAATGGTAGGAAGTACATCACATTCCTGCAAAAACATTGGGTCTATTATTGGAGGAAATACCTTTAGGAACAAGGAACAGAACGTCGTATCAACACGATGGGTGACCGGCACGTTTTTGCAGATACAATTCCCAAATCGTTGGATTGGACATGGAGGAGATGTGTCGTGGTTAGTTCGTTCGCCAGACTAGACGCCTCTGGATTTTTTATTGTGAGGATTCGTAAAAGACGTTGTTTATAACCTGAAGATATGCGAGAGAGAATTTTCAGAGCAAGTCCTGCGATAAGTGCACATGTGATAAGGAATACCACTGAATCCATGACAAGAAGGTTGCAGCACTGCATTGATACCAATGGCCATCACTTCGAACACCTTCTGTAAACGGACGTTCATGCCACCTTTTTGACCTTCGTTGACCTTCAAAGACCTTACTGTTACACATAATTGGATTCGTCTCGATAGCCTTTATCAGAAAATAAGTACCAAAATATAGCATCCCATTTAAAAGAACAAAGTTAACCTTCATATCTCTGAAGCGACCCCACCTAACAACAAAAAACCAATGTCATATTATGGTCCCCGTTGTCCCATGCAATTTTTGTCCCACAAGCTTATCACCCTCCTATCATACTTTCGGAGTTATTCTTGGTTTCAATAATTAGCGACTCACCCTGTTTATGACCCGTCTCTCCCTATAGCTTACTCTTTCTTATTTCAGAATTTCGAACATTCTGCACCATTTTACGTTGTCGAACGGTTTTTTCAGGTCGACAAATCTTGATTATTCTTTAGTTTGCTTCCATTACTAACCGCAACGTCAGACTTGCCTATATGATGCCTTTACCTTTCCTAAAGCCAAACTGATCGTCCTCTAACACATCCTCGATTTTCTTTCCGATTCTTCTGTATATTATTCATGTGAGCAGCTTGGACGCATGAGGTGTTAAGCTGATTATGCGATAATTCTCGCACTTGTCAGGTCTTGCAATCTTCGGAATTGTGTGGATGATATTTTTCCGAAAGGCAGATGGTATGTTGCCAGACTAATACATTCTAAATACCCACGTGATTAGTTGTTTTGTTTCAGTTCCCCCAGAGATTTTAGAAATTCTGATGGAATCTTATCGATCCCTTCTGCCTTATTGAAGTCCTCCAAAGCTCTGTTAAATTCTGATTCTAATACTGGTTCCCCTATCTCTTCTAAATCGACTCCTGTTCCTTCTTCTATCACATGAGGCAAATCTTCCCCTCATAGAGGCTATCACTGTATTCCTTCCACCTATCCGCTTTCTCCTCTGCATTTAGTAGTGAAATTCCCGTTGCATCATTAATGTTACCACCCTTGCTTTTTATGTCACCGAAGATTGTTTTGAACTTCCTGTATGCTAAGTCTGCCCTTCCGACAATCATATCTTTTTCGATATCTTCACATTTTTCATGAGCTATTTCATTTTAGCTTCCCTGCACTTCCTATTTATTTCATTCTTCAGTGACTTGTATTTTTGTATTCCTGAGTTTCCCGGAACATTATTGTACTTTCTCCTTTTATCGATTAACTGAAGTATTTCTTCTGTTACCCATGGTTTCTTCGCAGTTACCTTCTTTGTTCCTATGTTTTTCTTTCCAACATCCATGATGGCCTTTTTAGAGACGTCCAATCCTCTCCCACTGTACTGGCTACTGAACTACACCTTATTGCTGTATCTATATCCACAGAGAACTTGATGCGTGTCTCGTCACTCCTTAGTACTTCCGTATTCCACTTCTTTGTGTACTAATTCTTCCTGACTAATGTCTTAAACATCAGCCGACTCTTCATCACTACTATATTGTGATATGAATCTGTATCTACTCCTGGGTCTGACTAAGATGGCCGGCCGGTGTGGCCGAGTGGATCTGGGTGCTTCAGTCTGGAACCGCACGACCGCTACCGTCGCAGGTTCGAGTCCTGCCTCGGGCATGGATGTGTGTGATGTCCTTAGATTAGTTAGGTGTAAGTAGTATTAAGTTCCAGGGAACTGATGACCTCAGATGTTAAGTCCCATAGTGCTCAGAGCCATTAGAACCATTTTTTGACTCTGATGTAAAAAATGGTTCAAATGGCTCTGAACAAGGGACTTTACATCTGTGGTCATCAGTCCCCTAGAACTTAGAACTACTTAAACCTAACTAACCTAAGGACATCACACACATCCATGCCCGAGGCAGGATTCGAACCTGCAACCGTAGCAGTCACGCGGTTCCAGACTGAAACGCCTAGAACCGCACGGCCACACCGACCGGCGACTATGATGTAATCTAACTGAATAACGAAATAAAAACCCAGCCTTTTCCAAATATACCACCTCCTCTTGTGATTCTTGAAGAGAGTATTCGCTATTACCAACTGAAATTTATTAGAGAACTAAGTTAATCTTTCTCCTCTCTCTCATTTCTTGTCTCCTGTAACCTTTTCTTCTGCTCCTTCCCCCCGACAACTGCATTCCCCATGACTATTAAATTTTCATCTACCCTTATGTACTGTATTACCCACTCAATATACTCATAAATTTTTATCTCATCGTCTTCAGCTTGCGACCTCGGTATGTATACCTGAATTATCGTTGTCGTTGTTGGTTTGCTGACGATTTTCATAAGAATAACCCTATCACTGATCTGTTCACACTAACACACTCTCTGCCCTACCTTCCTGTTGACAACAAATTCTACTCCCGTTATACCGTTTTCTGGTGCTTTTGATATTACCGTATACTCATCTGACCAGAAATCTTTGTCTTCTTTACATTTCACTTCACTGCCCTCTACTACATGTAGATTGAATCTTTGCATTTCCGATTTCAAATTGTCTAGTTTCCCTACCACGATCAAGCTTCTGACATTCCATACCCCTGCTCGTAGAACGTTATTCTTTCGTTGACTAATCAATCTTTTCTCATGGTCACCTCTCCCTTGTCAGTTCCCTCCCGGAGATCCGAATGGTGGACTATTTTAGAATCTTCTGCCAATGGAGAGATTATCATGACTTTTGTTCAGTTACATGGCACATGTCCTGTGAATACACGTTACATGTCTTTAATTCAATGGTTTCCATTGCCTTCTGCATGCTCATGCCATTGATGACTGCTAACTCTTCTGCCTTGAAGCTCAGTTTCCCATCCCTAGGACAAGAGAGCGCTCTGAACCTCTGTCCACTCCTTCACCCTATTTGACATGCCCACTTGCAGAATGAGGGTGACTTCTTATGTCAGAAGTCTTTGGCCATCAATGCTAATTATTAATCAAAATTTTGGTAGTGGTGGGATTCGAACCCAGGATGGAGGATGTTTTGACTACTAACCAAAGACCCTACCTGTAGACCACGTGTGCAGCCTATGAAGATCACTTGATGCGTTTGGTGCAAAGCACAGATAAAGAGTGGATTTGACAGATTTCTTTTCCCTAGGCTATTATAAGTCAAGGAGCTATAGGAAGCAGCAAAACGAAAAACTATTTCCTGCCCAAGTCGTGCAGTTTTGCTACTGTAGCGACAAATGCATAGCCAGGCGAATAGTCATGAGTAGTGGAAACGGTGAGTTCCGGTGTACTTTTGATATCAAATTGGTATGCCACTTAATTAAATTGATGAATTTAACCACCCCTCCCTTTCCCCTTAACCTACTTTTCGGCTAAGTGGTTTATGACCTGCTGGGGTTTTATTTATGACCCCCATGGGCATAATCAGTTCTTCTGAGAAACACCCTCCTGCTCCTCCACTTCCTCCTCCCCCCCCCCCCCCCTCTCTGGGAAATGGGATACTTTGTTACTCAATCCCACTGCAATTAGGAGCCTCTTTTCTCATCCTGGAAAATACCCCAGACCTCCCCTCCTCTCCCCTTCTCCCCCCTCCCCTCGATATCTTGAGACTGGTGGCAGAAAGACTCAGTCTTAGCTGAGCTGCTGCAGAAGAAGGATCTCACAACATGAAATTCACTTTTGTGTTAACTGGCATAATAATATATTGTCAATTAAATTTGTATGTTAATACGTTTGTTAGTAGATTCTTTATTTAATCAGATTGTGTGAGACAGGGCTGCTCCCTTCCCCTCCTCTACTTTCCATGTTGTAATGACCGTAAGCACCAAGGAATGGACTGAAGTGCGATATATTAGCCAACATTTAGAGTTACTCATCCGTGTGCCTGTCATCTAGGTGCTGCCAGGCACGAGACGGAGCATGGTGGTCAGGCCACGTCTACCAGGTGAGTGCCGTGGCACCTGGCAAAGTACCAAGCACTAACAGCTCTGTTCCTGTGGACTGATGCCGCGTCGTGTGACAACCGCTCAGAGAGACCTCTGTCGGGAGCTGCAGATAAACTGTTTATGGAAGCAGTAAAGTCACTTGCCACCAGGAGCCACTCGCGCCAATAGTGGGCCGAGCAGACAAATGTGCCTACTAGGCTGGAGACCTTCCATCTCACAGATCTCAAAAAGGTTCATTACTGAAATTGTAAAAGTCTGTGCACCGTGTTTCTCGAGAAAAAAAAAAAAAGAAAATTATACGTCAGAAATGTATACACACACCTTGCACGTTATGTAAATGGAATAGATGTTTTTGAGTTTCATGTGCTACTAACTGTGTAAATCTGATTAATTTTTAACTGTAGGTGTATTTGCACATAGTGAAGAAGAATTGTTGTTTTACAACAACTATGTAACTGCTACTATTGGGACTATGCAGTTTAGTTGTAATGTAAGAGTAACAGTGTCTCCACATTAGCTTTTAGTGTAGATTTATTCACGTAAAATTGTAAATATTTCAACAAGTGAATTTTTTTGTTATTTGGGTAAAAAATGTATCTCTGAATTAAATATTAGAACCAAATCGTGCCTCAAAATCCAGATTGTACCACAAGAACCAAATTGTATCTCAACTATCATACTACATCTTTGAGAATTGGCTAAACAAAAAAATTCGTTACCACACATCTCTTTGTTGTTATTTACAAAACACCTATACCAAATGAATATATGCCAATGGTGTGCAAGACATAAATGACATGAGTTTTGAACATCAAGGTGAGGGAAGACAACAAAATATATAGAATAGTTGAATGAGATTACACTTATAGTGTAGCACGAATTGGCGTATGGGAGCAGGGGGCACATGGCCATGTTTGCTTCCAAGGATATATAGCAAAAATATCTAAAATTATATCACCAGTACCTGCAGAAAACCATAGCTGTAGTATCTGGTGAAAGGTATATACTATCAAGGTGGGAACGACGTAAAAAGAAATCGTTCCTTTATTTTCCATCCAACTTAAAAGTAATTTTAAATTTTCATGAGCAGGTACAACGATATATTCACACATCTTCTTGAATCGATCGAGAGCAAGACGCTCGTACAATTCTACGTCTTGACTAGCAGCAAAACTGAACATTCGACACATGGTATCCGTGTGGTCGACCAATCGAAGTGATGTCACAGTATCTTTATAGTGTATACCAGGATCACCCCAGTAAATTCTATGGTAGAAAGGTGTTAACTAATTTGCACTCCTTGAAGTTTTAGCACACTTCATATCACTGAAAGATCTTGTAACACAGCAGTGCAGTGTCTATAACAAGCAATGGTATTAATGTTGTAATTTTCATTAATGGAGTAATTTTTATGTAATATACGAGGGTAAGTCAATTATTATCCGCAATTTAGTTATATTTTTCTTTATTTTGATAGTACTGTCGTTTTACGTTGATTACGCATGCTCTGTAAATTTGTTGTTACATCTTTGCAATTTTCAAACTGCTAGGTTAGTTTCATTATCACTGCCGTGCTCTTAATCATGGCTGCTCCGCTGTCTATTTGCACCAAAGAAGAGCAACGTTCAGTGATTCAATTACACTGTGCACATTCGCGCCCAGCGACAATGTTCCCTACTTCAACTATACTCTTCGACTGTTCACAACAGCAAATCGCCCTGACTAGACCATCATGTTTACTAGATGTCATTACACAAACCTTTTTTAGATATTGCATTCAAATTACGTAATTTAATTTATTCACAAAAAAATATTTAAAAAATAGTGACAGAATACGATGGTGATCTCGTTCTCCTTTTGAGCTCCTTGAGTGTAAGAGTTTTTACGTGGCACTCCGTAGCAGAATAAGTCCGTGTTTAGCATTCAGAATTATTCGCCTTGTGTCTTCAAAGTATGCCAGAAGCTGTTTCAGGGGTATACATGCAGTAAATCTCTTGTACTCTTCCACTGTTCTACCCACTGTCGAAACAGCTCTACCTGTACAGTTTGATTCTACCGTAGCAGTACCATCCATTTTCGCTAATAATCTGTCAATATATATGACACTCCGGCATGGGAGATTAAAAGTGTCTTTATATTGGATGAAAATCCTAAATTCATCGTTCCTTTTAAATGTAGTTCATGCATAAGGTTTATGCAACAATGGGCTGCCCTATACCAATATACTTTCTTGCACATATTGCCTTGGCTTTGTCAGCTACAATGTATCTGCAGCGTGACGCCCTGGGAGATCTTTATTTTTTGCATATGCAGTTTCGTGTTCTAAACACTTCTCATCAAGCAGGTTACTCCTCTTATTAGCATGAGCCAATCGTTTTTGTAGTCTTGCACCAGGTCTGCAATAGTTATACTTCGGAATGTGCAATTCAGCTGTAAGTTTACTGAGAATACCACCACTTTCTCAAATGTATCTCCTATTGTGCCTGTTATGCTACTGTGCTGGCTGTGCTCTGCACACCCAATTATACACAAAATATTCAGTGTCAATCCAGCTGTTTTGTGTTGCACGAAAACCTTGCCATTTACCTAGTTCTTCATTCCTTTAACATCTTATGACACACTTCATCAGAAACATATGTGGTTCTTACATTGTCTGGATTTCCTTTCTGTAAATGCATCCAGAAATTTCAGTTCCACTGCTATCCTTTAAGATGTAAGTTCTGGGATTTGTTCTCTATCGTTTGAAACTGTGAATATCTCACGTGATCAGTTTGGAACGTATGACTTCTCCAGCATTATGTTTTGTTTTGAGATATGCACCAAATTACCTGCATTAAATTTCTGTTTATATCGATCCATCATTTTACTATGATAGGGTACCATATCTATGAACCCCTTATCACAAACATCATTTGGTTTCATTTTTGTTCTGCTATTTTGGTACGATTATACTATGCAATTATTTCTGCAAGAGTTTTCATCCTCTTGTATGAACCACACAGATTGAAACATACCCACATTTGACCTTTTATTGTGCTGCTCAGGCGTTCCACAGTACTCACCTTCAGGTGGGTGAATGTTGAGAAGTGATGTATTCCATATTACTGCAGCGCGATCTTGAAATATCTATTGTAAAACTCTCCACTGTGTTTGGTTTGGAGGTTGTCTGCGCATCGATTCAGTCCTGTCTGCGACAAATCTTCAAACATCTCTGCTACATCACTTCCCATTCTTATTTTAACAGGTAATGTCCAGGAAAATTGGACTATGTATCAATAACCATTGAAATATATTTTAATCCATTATTTACATGTGAGTATCCCCACATATCTACAGGATAATCCTGCTGTAAGTCATCCACATCTTTAATCACAACATCCATAGTTATTCGATTATACCTCTCTCTCTGTGCTCAGAATTTATTGAAATAACCTCATTCAAATGAGCAGTATTAACAGCAGCAACTGATGCTGTGAGCAGTCACAGTCGATCTATTAGTGCACTGGGTTAGTCATAGTGTAGGTACTGCAGGGGTTGATTGCTGACTGTCCACAGCTCGTGGTCGTGTGGTAGCGTTCTCGCTTCCCGCGCCCGGCTTCCCGGGTTCGATTCCCGGCGGGGTCAGGGATTTCCTCTGCCTCGTGATGACTGGGTATTGTGTGCTGTCCTTAGGTTAGTTAGGTTTAAGTAGTTCTAAGTTCTAGGGGACTGATGACCGTAGATGTTAAGTCCCTTAGTGCTCAGAGCCATTTGAACCACTTTTTTTTTTGATTGCTGAATCCTTTATACTGGATGTCACTACAATCACAAATGCTATACTGAGCATCTAATATATGTGTTATAATGATTCTGCATTTTGCACTGTGCCAGTTTCCCACTTTCTTATGTACATCAATCATTTTCAGTGTTTTACCATGCGTCTTCAGACCTTTGGATGAAGAATTTACCGTTTTTGTGGGATTTAGGAAAATAAGGTTCGCTAGACCAGCTGTTCATTGAAATTCGCTTTCTCCTAACTGTATTGTTTTCTCTTTTGAACTTATATATTGCATGCCCAACATGTATAATTTTTCACCACTGGCACCGAATGTTTTATCTATCCTAGCATCACTATGATGGTTAATGAAATCAGCGATGCCATCGCCATTGTGTAATTTCACTTAGAGTTCATTGAGAGCTTCAGTAACTGGTATAAAGATTCTCGCAGTGTCTGCTCTCGATACAAATATCCTGTCCGCCCCAATAGCTGAGTGCTCAGAGTGACTGATTGCTGTCCTATGGGCCCAGGTCGCCCAATGTGGCGTCGAATGTAATAAGATCTGCACCAAGGCAGCCGGACATACCCCGCAAGGGGACTCCCGGCCAATGACGCCAAAAGCTGATTTCCATTTCCATCCAAATATCCTAACCTTATCAGTCGTAACTTCTCTCAAATAGCTACCCATGCCATGATGACCTTATGCTTAATCAACATCTTGTTATATTCTAAGCAGACTCCTTCACAGGGTGCGCCTTATATACATTCCGTCCATTTCTATCAGTGTTTACAGTTAAGTTCTGTACATTCATTTCAGTTCCATCAACTTTTACAATTAATTCATTTACTTCATATCTCTGAAATCAAATGATTCAAATGGCTCTGAGCACTTTGTGACTTAACGTCTTAGGTCATCAGTCCCCTAACCAACCTAAGGACACCACACACATCCATGCCTGAGGCAGGATTCGAACTTGCGACCGTAGCGAGTGGTTGAAATATTGTGAATTTGCCAATGGCGTGATGTAAACTAATGTATTCATCACTTTTTTCACTGATTTATCAATAATGAAGAACCCGTACTGTGTGTGATTCGAGAAATCTTCACCTAGCTTTACAAAATAATTGAATGACATGTCAGTTCCTAGATGTGTGTGGTACATGGATTTTAAA
Source organism: Schistocerca gregaria (assembly GCF_023897955.1). Classification (NCBI taxonomy): domain Eukaryota; kingdom Metazoa; phylum Arthropoda; class Insecta; order Orthoptera; family Acrididae; genus Schistocerca; species Schistocerca gregaria. Next base: position 1,043,746,956 of record NC_064920.1, on the reverse strand, counting down.
TTCAAATTTCTTGTTTTAAAGTTGCAATGACATTAGAATTATCCCACACCCATTGTTCAGAATTCTGGAATATGTGTGATTCAAATAAAATACGTTGACAAGCTTATGACTAACAAAAAAGAAATATCATAGAATTTGATCCTGGTTTCTCACAGAAACATCGTCAAATATGAACATAGTGTTTGGCTTTACTTTTTCTGGCTAACGGATGTGATTGCTTTGACTGAACGTCTTGTATGTTAGACCATTGACATCCTGCAGTATCTTTTGAAGCAACTGGTATTTGGGTTGAAACAGCGTTTTTGAAGCTGCAGATAGATACTCAAAGCATACTCCATCCAGATGTGTTATGAGTGACATGAGAACATTTGTCTTGACACAGATGGATTGACCTACAATTATTGTTTGCATATTATTGGGTACAAGTCCAAGATTCTTCTTCTTCTTCTTCTTCTTCTTCTTCTAGCTCCTCTTTGACACCACCATAGAAGCAGTCACTTACAACACCCACTCCGCCATGATACTGATTACATCAAGTTTAGCGTGCAATGTATTTTTACAGAAAATATATGTCAACAACCAAGCTACAGGGTATACACATGGACGTTTGCTCTATCACTCAGTTTAGCAATGACTGAAGACGTTGAATGTCGTGACTAGGTGAGTCAGACAACTTGCTGCTACTGCGGCATTCTAGACATTGCAGTGAAAATACTGGTAGCAGTAACATTATTATGAGATGCATGAAGGAAATAAAAGCATGGTTTGCGGTAATATATGTAAATTCAACAGAGTTATGCAGGATACGGTATTTCAAAGAAATCATCTGGTCCTTTCTTTATCTCCAGTCATGTACATGTTTTAACACATATAGCTTTCTTGTATGCATAGAATTCAGCGTGTATTTCTCTCAAAATGATGAGTAGTTCTTTAGCTTCTTTTTACTCCATATTTCTACAGCATTCTAAATTGTCTGCAGACATGCTATATGTACAGAGACAGTTCACAATGTCTTTGTACATAGTTTGAACACACAGTTCAGTCTTTCACACACAAGGGATAGCATGATCCATATACCATATAAGTTTATAATGGTGGAGTGATTCAGATAAATGGATCTCATCTTGAGTGGTGTGCTGTTGTACAGTAATGTTATAGCTGATGTTAGATCAGCACAGTAAATGTTCAGTGATGGACGATCTGGACAATATTTGGAGGTATCTCCTGATTGATGTATGGTTTTACACAACAGAATTCATCCGATTCCAACTCTGTACACTGCAGTTTAACACTTCTTGGTGCATTTTCGATCTCTAACACAACACACGAGTCACTGTTCACTGACGTTTCTGTACTAATATTTAAGCGATTTGAACCACTAGCTGTTAAGTTATGAGTTGAAGTGAAAAGAAGTAGGGCAGTGGGAGGAATCGGCAGCAATGACGCCAGAATGTTCTGGGATGGTGCTTATTTCGAAGACCAGTACTGATCTGTACCTTTTGACGTAGGGTCACCACAACAGTTCTTCTGAGAGTCAGAGACTGGCTGGGTGTCTTAATTACACAAATCGACTATCAGGATCTGCTTGTTGTCCTGCTCGGGCATGCTGGGTCAGGTGCACTGCATGATCCCATAGTGCTGCTGCAGTTGCTGGTGCCAACAGGCCAGAGGTTGCTGCACATCCCAACAAGACACTGCTCGTTGTTGCTGGTCCAGACATGCTGGAGGCTGCTGAACAAATAAGAAGAAGAAACAGTAAGAATCCCAAACAATGACACAAAGGTGAACAAAGACATGGAACTAAAGTACATGTACTTATCTTTACGCTTCTTCTGTGAAATGGAAGTGGATGAGCGTCTCAGCTCCTGTTAAGACTTCAAGGTTCTTCCACTGATTGACTGTTATTGAGACCACATCATTCTTATATCCATGATATGACCAGATACAGCACTCCTATTGGCTCACACCAATTTTCAAGTGGGCGAGTGGGTGAATGCTGTGTTCCTATTGGTTCACAAGGGAAGCGATGTGGGGAAAACCTGTTTTAAGTTTCTTTTTATAGCAGTTTTGTAAACTCATTCAGTCAAGGCCAATACAGTAAGGTGAACACCTCTTGTTCATTCTGTTTGGGGTAGCGGACCTTCCCAGGAGGACATTATGTACTGAGACACTGCAGTAACATAATTCCAAACTGCGCTAAAATGTTTAGCAAAATGCATAGAGTACCACAACATCCCTATTTTTTTTTCATTATCATATGAGCACTCCATAGTGAGATCCTTCCTGTCCAACAACTCGACACAGACGGAGGTAATAAATCAGACTTCATTCCAGTCCTTGGTAGTTGCAGAAAGTGGAGGAGGGTGGAGTCCTGTCTCCTGCAAACTGATTAAATAAACAATATGCAAATTGAATTGAGCAGTATATTATTGAATCAACTGACAATGATTTGAGTTTTGTGACGTGAGATCCTTTCTCTCTAGCATCTCAGCACAGGCTGTCTTTTCCCTGCCAGTGCCCAGACAGGGTAGCGAGGAGGAAGTGAGGGAGCAGAGGGGAGGGCTGGGTGCTTTCCCAGCGGGGAAAAGAAGCTCACTACTGAACTGAGGAGGAGTGACAAAACATGTGTCTATTTTCCCAGAGTGGCGGGGTAGTAGGAGGAGTGGTGGATGTTTCTCAGAAGCATGGATTATCCACTCACAGGTGGTCATAAACCACTTAGCAGAACAATAAGTTAAGGGGAGGGGTAGGGGTGGTTTAATTGAGTAGTTTGACTTATTAGGATTCTCAATTTGATACAATTTGATATCAAACCTCCTTTTCCCCACTACTGTTAAGTTTCAAGACAAATTTTTCGCAATTGACTCAGTAAGGCTTTTGCTTTAATTCACGAAGTGAATGACATAATAACATTGCATTATAAGAGCCATTTATATCACATGGTCGAGACGTTCATTTTCACCGATCCACAGTTTAGAATGCAGTTTAGTCTACGGAACATGATTGGTGGATCTATGTTTCGCCTACAGTCCCAGACGTGCCACAAGTTCAACTCTCTCAAACATAATTCTGTATATTCCTGCATTGGATGTTTTTAGTCTGGAATGAACATTTGGTGCACCCATTGGCATTCAGTTACCTTGATGATTCTATGAAAACTCTTGAGGAGGCCATTTTCACAACCGTCTGATTGATCTAAATGTGAGAATTTTCTATGATGATCTGATGAATTTGGTGATAATTTCTCTGGAGGAATTTTCAGTTGAACATCTGACGCTACCAGCTCTGCATTGTTCATGACTGCTTGACCATTTATCTCCTGCTAGACGCGGGATCGATTCTATAAGTGTCTCAGATAGCCATGCACCGTCCAGCACGGCAAATTGGAGCCACTCTAGACAACATCAAGTGCTGCCGTTAGTGGAGGAAACAATAGGATCGCTGTAGCGGCGCGAGTACCTTAGGGCGCAGCTCATAGAAATTATCCAGCAGTGCACCTTGCAGTACAACGAAGTCTTCCACAGGGTTTTACTTATAAGGAAAGCCAATGACGGTCGTCATCTTGCTGGAAATATATCTTCGCAGCAGGAATTCCCATTCGAAGTGGATTATCAATAGAATGAGATTTGCACTCTGCAGCCGAGTGTGCGCTCATATGAAACTTCCTGGCAGATTAAAACTGTGTGCCCGACCGAGACCGAACACGGGACCTTTGCCTTTCGCGGGCAAGTGAGGTGTGAGTACCGGGCGTGAGTCGTGCTTCGGTAGCTCAGATGGTAGAGCACTTGCCCGCGAAAGGCAAAGGTCCCGTGTTCGAGTCTCGGTCGAGCACACAGTTTTAATCTGCCAGGAAGTTTCATATCAGCGCACACTCCGCTGCAGAGTGAAAATCTCATTCTGGAAACATCCCCCAGGCTGTGGCTAAGCCATGTCTCCGCAATATCCTTTGTTTCAGGAGTGCTAGTTCTGCAAGTTTCGCAGGAGAGCTTCTGTAAAGTTTGGAAGGTAGGAGACGGATACTGGCAGAAGTAAAGCTGTGAGTACCGGGCGTGAGTCGTGCTTCGGTAGCTCAGATGGTAGAGCACTTGCCCGTGAAAGGCAAAGGTCCCGAGTTCGAGTCTCGGTCGGGCACACAGTTTTAATCTGCCTGGATTATCAATGTTCGGGCAGTTTTTGTGCTCCCTCCACATCGCACACATACCATGCAACTCTACGCATGTTACATGGCGTTAATTGCTCGCAGTATCGTCGCACAACTATTGCGCCGCCGTCCTCTCCAGCAGGCCTATGGTGACCTTGGAGCAGGGGCCACGAAATGGAGGCTTAGATTCAACGCAACCATAAGTCAGTCTGTTTTAACAACCCAGAAGAAGTTTGCAGCAGGTTTGCAACCAGTTCGCTCATGGTGGTTGACTGGCAAATACCTCGACGTCATTTGGGGCCTCACGAGGAGGCAGCACAACCGATACGTGAGCTGTAAATGGCATGGAGACTCCGTGCACTTAACACCACACTTAACCCCACGACGCTGGTCTGCCACTGCAGAATCATCACCCTATACCCGATTCTAAATCCATCAGTGCCGGAGGACGCTGCAGTAGTGTGGGTAAACACCATCGAAGTGCACGAGAATCTATTAAAACAGTGCAGAACTGATCTCTCAGTCTTGTACCTCTCTTGCTATGAATATTACGAACGTCCGAGGCACCGCAAGATGGTCGGTATCTTCATTCTCTGGGATAGATTCCGTTAGACTACGCGCCTGTTTTGCACGACGTAGTCAACAAATCGTATCATCCACAGACGGGCCAATCAAATTCATTAGCATCTGGGTACGAGCTGATCAAAATGGTTCAAATGGCTCTAAGCACTGTGGGACTTAAAATCTGAGGTCATCAATCCCCTAGACTTAGAACTACTTAAACCTAACTAACCTAAGGAAATCACACACATCCATGCCAGAGGCAGGATTCGAACCTGCGACTGTGGCAGCCGCTTGGTTCCGGACTGAAGCGCCTAGAACCGCTCAGCCACCGCGACCGGCCAGCTGATCAGATCTGCTGCGAGATTCGCATATCATACCCGCAACAGAAGGATAAAAATACTAGCATATGCCTATAATGCAAAGATGATCTACACTATTTGATCACCTATTAGTCGACGTTAATATGAAATGTGTCCGCTCTTTACCTTTATGACGGCCTAAAATCTGATGGGGAGACTTCTTATGAGATATCTAAGTATCTGTAGAGGAATGGTAGTCCATTCTCCCCGAAACCAGAGGAGCTAGTGGTGAAGTTGTACGCTGGAGTTTGGTGCGAAGTCGTCGTTCTTTTCATCCCGAAAGTGTTCGACTGCGTTAAGATCGGAAATACGGGCAGGCCAGCCCATTTCAGAAATGGTATTGTCTACAAACAATTGATGCACAGACGGTCTTTACGAGACGGTACAGTTTCATGCTCATATAGTCATCATCAACCCCACTGTTCTTCTACTGTACACAGTATACGATTTGTAAAATGTGTTCACATCATTCCTTGAGCGCAATAAGGGGGCCACACTCTACCCACGAAAACACTCAAATATCGTAATACCACCTTCTCCCTACTTCACTGTTGGCACAATACATGAGGGTAGGAAATTATGTTCTCGAGACATTCACCAAACCTTGACACTTCTGTCGGACTGCCAAATGGTACAGCGTGATTCACCACTCCAAATCTTTCGCTTTCAGGGATGATGTTTGGTTTGTGGGGCGCTCAACTGCGCGTGTATCAGCGCCGGTACAAATTCCCAACATCTGCTCAGTCCAATTTCGCCACTACCATGAATGATAACGAAATGAGGAGGACAACACAAACACCCAGTCATCTCGAGGCAGGTGAAAAATCCCTGATCCCGCCGGGAACCGAACCAGGGACCCCGTGCTCGGGAAGCGAGAACGCGATTGCGAGACCACGAGCTGCGGACTCATCCGTTTCCTGTCATACTCTGTCCAGTATCGTCGCACTTTACACCACCTCAAGCACTGCTTAGCATAGACTACAGGAATGTATGAACTATGAGTAGCTGTTCGATCATTTTAGCCTTTTCCTTTCTTGTCCCTATCCACAGCTAACTGGAGTACCGTTTGCACTTCCGAGCTCGTGACTGATTCCATCTGCTGACTTCATGCGATTTTTTACAACCACTCCCATCACAGCTCGTTGCTCCCTGTCTGTCAGTACATGAGGTATGCCCCTGTTTAGCTGTGGTTGCTCCTTCGCGTTTCCACTTCACAGTCACCTCACCAACAGTTGAGTTGGGCAGCTTGAGAAGTGTCGAAATATCCCTGATATTCAAGTGATATCCAATGTCTTGTCCAGTTTTGAAGTCACTGAGCTCTCACGACCGACAGTCTCTGCTGTTACTGCTTTCGTACTGATCCGTACCTCCTTTCACATTGGCGGGCCCACCACACTTGACGTCTAATGGTCAGTTCCGCGTTACATGCGGGCGTCCCGATACCTTTGATGTAATATTTACACACGCATGGAGTCCAATCAGAATTGTATACTCATATGCAGCTCCTAATACGGTTTATATTGATAAACCGGGAAGTAAACAATGGCGGCGCTTCGTCACTGCTTTCGTTTCCTGTAGCGAGGTTGTGGCTCCGCTTATGTTAGGTATTTAATGTGAACTCTTTGTTCGTGCTCTCCGTCGGTGGACTCATGTGCTGCGCAAATAATATTTTCGTGACATGAGACCGAGCACAGCCTAGTATCGTTGGCCAGTGGGTTACGAGATCTTCCATAAAGTCACTGCAAATTTTCTTTCTTAGGTATTGCCCCGTCTCTTATTGTCTCTACATCTACGGACGTTGAACATTAATCTTCCTTCCTCGGAATATCTTTCGCCTCTGTCTTTTAACCGGTAGATTGGTGACCCGAAACGCTAGTCCAAAATTCAAGAATTGGTCCATTTTGCAAATGCATTATTCTCTCCCAGAACCATCCTAATAAACCGAAGTCATTAATTTGCCGTATCAGAAATTGTTTTCTCATCTTCCTCTATATAGTTCTGCAACTGCAACCCTGGATATTTAATCCACATATTTAATCCACCATCTTATCACTACAATAGCCTCGAAAACCTACTGGATATCTTATCTATGTCCATTATTTCGAAATTATCCATATTTTATGACTCTGTCTTATGTGAAAAGCTCAGACTTCCTCAGGCAGGTCTCTCTTTCTTTCATTTATTGATCCGATGCAATTGAGGCAACTGTGATGCATAAACTTGTAATTTAATTTAATTTGTCCTTATTCGATATAGGAACTAAGAAAAAGTTGTACGTCTGCTCCTTCCTGTGAGAGCTTTATTAAAAAACCTGCTTTACACTTTGCATCAGTGAGTTAGTGCTTCACGCACTGAAAATATATTCCGCTCGTAGTTGCTAATTTACTGCACATCAAGTACATACGTCTCAAGTTAATCTGAAAAATTCATTCTATCGATTATGACAATGCGATCAACTCCATGTCATTCTAACTTTAAAAAATCTCCTTAACCAATATTTTTTCTTTGAAATCTTATTAGTTTTGTCTGCATTAATTGTCTACTGTAACGTATGATATTACGTTTGTTTTCTTTTCGCTTCCTATTTCACACAGTAACGATGCAATGATATGACCCTCAGTTCATCTTTTGGAGTAGCAACATGAAGCCCCACAACATCATCCTAGACAACGTTCGAACTGATCCTTTTTGCCGAGGTCTTGCTCAGGCCTTTCAAGTTTGAAGCCCCAGGGCGAAGAAAAGCCGAGAATAAGCACTAAGACACAGTACATGAATCCACGTATATAGGTTTTTACGGGTAGTTTATAGCCGGCCGCAGTGGCCGAGCGGTTCTAAGTGCTTCAGTCTGGAACTGCGCGACCGCTACGGTCGCAGGTTCGAATCCTGCCTCGGGCATGGATGTGTGTTGTGTCCCTACGTTAGTTAGGTTTAAGTAGTTCTAAGTTCAAGGGGACTAATGACATCAGATGTTAAGTCCCATAGTGCTCAGAGCCATTTGAACCATTTGGGGAGTTTCTACCACTGTCCATGTCTTTCCATTCGACAGAGGGGACGGAGCAAGAGAATCAGTCCATGCGTTCTCTTTCCGGCCCATACACCTTGTACATTGGTCCTTTCATCCTTACAAATAACATCGTACAATTTCAACGTCACAAAACAATGCGTTTTATTCCCTGCTTGTTTGTTTTGACGATACTCAGTAGTAAGCTTCTTGGGCGGCTTGGGCTCTAGAGTGTTCCTTGAGGTACACGTGCTGCACACACCTCTCAGCTTGGCTCGCGATGGTCATGGATAGAAGCTGTTGTCCTTGACCGCGGGCAAGCTATGAACCTGTTCTCGCCGCTACCCGGAACGTGTGTTGCGGATGCGTGCAAGTCATATCATTAGTTCCTAAATCGGATTAAGACAAGTGGATTTGTGAGCATAAATTATTTTAGAACAGTGCTAAATCAACAATGCGCGCAGACACGAAGGTCTGTTGAGCTTAAGTATCAGAAATATGTCTAAACAATAACAACGGTATGTTGATAATGTTTACTTTTGGACCGTCCACTTAGAACTGAATCAACACAATTTTCGTCCTATATGCTTTTCGCCTTTATTCTTTGCAAGGGATTTGCAATGGCAGGTTTCGTGGATGTTGTTCTATATGCTGTGCTTCTGTACAATTTTTGGCGTTGTCCTTTCTCTTATAATTACTACTTGGAATTTTGTTTTCCGGAATTCACAGCACTAGGAACTGAACACTTATAAGAAGAACAGAACAAGTGTTCAGTTCCTAGTGCTGTGAAGTCTGAAAAACAAAATTTCAAGTGGTAATTATAAGAGAAAGGACAGCGCCAAGAACTTAACAAAAGCACAGCATATAGAACAACACCCAGGAAACCTGTCATTGAAGATCCCTTTCAAAGAATAAAGGCGAAAAGCGTATTACACGAAAATTGTGTTTCATTCAGTTGTAATTAGACAGTCCGAAAGCAACAATTATCTACTTACCGTTTTTTTATAAGCAACCGAGGACGACAGCACTGCAAAATTTGAAGATGAGAAACAATGGTGTTTCGGACTTACAGCCAGACCTCGATATTTTGGTTGGCGGCCATTAAGCCATCTTCAGATGAGCTTCACACTGGAGTTTGCTACTCCTCGTTGCTGCCTTCATGCCAATAATATGCAATTGGTGCATGTGCATAGGTTTAAAATGGTGTCCGCGTGTTCTGGACATAATTATTTCATTAAAAAATTTAAGAGCACTCCTGCATAGTACTGACTTCTTGCCATATTTCGGCTGACAACCAGGCAGCCATATTCGAGGAATGGATCGTTTGCCGCTGCGAGCGAGATCGCGAAACGGTGGCATGATGCACTATTATTTCTTAGTAATAGGGAAGTAAAGATAACGAAAGGAAACAATTTCAAATATTCAAATATTTTATGCCATGGCTTAAAATTCTATATCTGTTGGTCCCATAGAGGGATAGGATGAAGATTCCAATTTGCGCTGTTTATCTGTACTCATTAGATATTTAAAAGTTTCATGCTTCTTGACGTCGCACTGATTAAATAAGCCCTGTTCTTCTTCCGATACCCAAACATTTCGGAGGAATGGACATTTCTCCTTCATTTACGGAACATTCATGGCACATGCACTGGGGAAATAAATTTAGCTAGCATAAAATTCGTTTCTTGATGGTATGTTTACCTCATAATAATTCCCTATTCATGGAGGCCCAGTAGAGAGACAAACTTGCTGCAGTGGTATGTGGGATGCTTTGTAACACACCTTGTATTTTAGTTGGATAACAGACCATGAGACTGCCAGTGCTTGTTGGACAGGAACTAGATGCAGAGATACCTGTCCTTCACGAATGGGAGATGGGTAGAACAGTCGTTTATGCAAAGTTGCGGTACACACGTTTTTCCCCCCACTCCTTCTTTCCTCAAGTGTTATGTCAGGCACAAGGTAATGAATTCTGACTCAAAGCAGCAAGTTTAGGTAAAAAGTGGAACAACGCTGAAACAAACATTTAAGAGAATGGAGAGAATCATAAGGTTATTCATCTGCGACTTGAACCATGGCAATTATTACTGTCAAAATAGCCACAATGTCAGTTACCACTGTAATTTTGGATATCTGGATAATACCCTCTGCTACATTATAATATAGGGAAGGAATGGGTGAATTAAAATACTTGTCATATCAAATCTAGGTAGATGTCAGAGAGAGGTATGGTGATCATCAAAGCAAATGCCTTTTTGTTCCACTAGTCAAGGACGAGAGCTTCACTCCAGTGTGAGAGCTGGAGGAGAGAGACTGTCTGAATGGAAACTGTGAGGGTTAGTCGTTAGTATTCTGTGAATAACTCAAGCTGTATCTGGTCACGAAAGGACAGAGTCCGTACTGAAGGCCCGATCAGACACATTTTTTAAAACCTGTCACGACGTTTCAAATGCTGTAAAGTCCGATGTAACCTGGGTAAAACGAAAATAACTACTGGATACCCAAATGTGACTTGCGGGCACGTCTTGTGTTTCCATAATCAGCTCTAGGTTGATTCTAAAAAATTACCACTGTTATTACCACACCAGCATCACAAGAAGACAAATTCTTTTACTTATCCTGAGGCAGACAAATATATTTATTAAGTTAAATTCAGTTCCTAGGTTGCGAGCGTTAGGAAAATCAAACTGACACCGACATTTATTTAACCGCATGACAATAGACTGACATGTCCAGCAAGTTTCTTCGCGAGAATATTTTGGGAACAGCTGTAAAATAATTATTGGCATATTTGTAAGATTTAATGAACTGATGGAAACTCTACGTCTGATGCCAGGACATCCCGAGGAAGTGGATGACAAATGTTTACCATGTGACGTCACCACATGACTTATCGTAAGTGTAGCGGTTGAGCCTATCGGTTTGTTGCACTTGATCATCCCAACCACCGTGAAATATTCCCGTCCGTGTGGCTCTGGGCTCACGTGTGCGATTTCAGTGCGCAGGGGTCAGGGTTAACACGCAATGTTGTATATCATTCCGTTAAACAACTGTGTGTTTACATGGAGGTAAGATTTGTGATTTCATTTACCTATCTCGCAATCTCCGTTTTCCGCTGGTTTATTTCAAAGTACAGTACAACAAAAATCTATCGTAATGCGTCACAAGTAAATGAATAGAAGCTTCCAAATGACGTCGTTACCAGTAAATGACCTACGTTTCCCTTAGTAAAAAACGACTGTAAAAAGAAATTAAAAAAAAAAACAAGAAACAAAAGAAATGAAAAAGTAAGAACAGCTTTTGCATGGTTACAGCAAGGACAATAAATTTGTAATTTCAAGCTTCACAACAGATCACATTTACAAAAGGTGATCGAAATTTGCATCGTTTGCTCCAATGGAAGTCATCGCTTCATGCCCAAGTCCAAACGCTGCATATGTCGCGAGGTACGTCATATGGCGACGCCACGTGTTCAACTTCTCTAATTCATTTTTGTGGTATTTCCCATCATTTGCGATCCCACGTGTTTTATATTAAATTACTTGTCTCATCGTCGCCTACGTCTCTTTGGGGATTGTTAAACCTTAATAAGAATCATCCAGTACACGCACGTCGTATTTCACTATGGTTCAGGGTCAAAAATATGCTGTAAGAATAATACGTGTCACTCAACCACGATCATCTTGTAGCCGTCTGTTTAAGGAGTTAGGCGTTTTGACTGCTACTTCACACTACACTGATTTTTTCATGAAACTTATTGTAAATAATCGACTGTAGTTCAAAAGGAACAATACCAGTAGAAAAAATGGCATTCATTATTTCCTATTAAGGTTGCATGTAGAACAAAAAAGGTGCGCAATGCTGTCACCAAAAGTTCTGGTCACCTACCCAAGCTCATATCCACAAAATTATGCATCACTACAAAAATATAAAGAATTTATCACATAGCAGTAGACGATTTTGAAGTACTATCGGAAATTACGATACTATTATGAGAAAATTTTTAACTTAAGTTTTACTTTTTGTGTGAGAAAAGCAAACGATTATTATTTTGTGGATCACAACAAAGAAAGCTACTTAAATGAACTGTGGAGGAAAGATGATCTAGGCGCTTATAATTCTGAATTAGAAATCATAGCTCAAGACAGAACTACTCTGATGTACAAAATTTTTCTTCTCAGTAGAACTTTGAAAAACAAATGTCTCTGTTTGGTAAAATGTTGTCACATAATGACACACAATGGCATATTACATTGAGAAAACAGAAAATTTCTGACAGAGAATGAAATAAGTAAGCTAACCAGTGACCCAACACAAAGATATCAATGAAACGTAAAGACTCTCTTAAAAAATATCACAGACACCTTGACACAGAACCAGACAAAAAGAATGACACAAAAGAACACTAAAGCACCACTTTTAACAAGCCTGTCAAAGGTCCACAAACCCCTCATCCCAGTCAGGCCAGTGGTTTACTTCAGAAAAGCCCCATCTTACTTACAATGGAGAGACATGCACACCTTCCTACACAATACATACACATACACAAACAACAGAAGCCTCAAAAACACAGGAGACATAAAAGAGAAAATTAGGATTGTCAATATCCCCCAACAGCAAAACTGGTGTCTTTTGACATAACATCCATGTACACAAACATACCCACAGAAGACACTATAAACATTATAGAAGAACAGCTAAAATGCCAGAAATTCCCAGATGTACAAATAAACGAAATCTCATACATTCTTAGGCTAATCACAGAACAAAACTACTTCACTTTCAACAACAACTTCTACTTGCAACAAGAGGGGCTTCCCAGGGGGTCCCCCATCAGTGGAACCTTAGCCAACATTTTCTTGGACCATATAGAGAACACAAGGATGGTACAACATAATCTACTGGTACCGATATGTGGATGACATAATCTGTCTTGTAGATGAAACACATAATAGGATAGAAGAGCTAAACAGTAACATCAACACAGTACATTCACAAATCCACTTCACAATGGAAATAGAAAACAACAATAAACTAAATTTCTTGGATCTTACAATCACAAGAAACAACCACCAACATGAATTCTCCATCTACAGAAAGCCCACATCCACAAGCACTGTTATCCACAGCTCATCCAAGCACCTGACAGTGCATAAATATGCCAGTTTCACATACCTGTTCCACAGGATAAACAGAACACCTCTTAAACCACAAAACTACACACAGGAACTAAATATAATCAAAAAAAATGCTGTTGAAAACGATTACAAAACAGACATCATAAACAAACTCAACAACAAGGTATAACTGAAACATGCAGTACACACAGACAGCACAGCAGACCACACCACTTCAGTAAAAAGAGAGAGATGGTACACACTAACATACAATAACAAAATATGACATAGAATAGAAAAAATCTTGAAGAAGAAAGGATCCCAATAACATTCAGAACAAACAGTACAGTTCAGAAAAGACAAAGACCAGTCAGAAAAACCTCAGATAATTTCAGCAACGCTGGAATATATCAACTCACTTGCAACTCCTGTCAGGCCCAATACATAGGACAAACAAGTAGAAACTTCCGAATGAGGTACACAGAGCACATGAGAGTCCTAAAGAGTGACAGCACACATTCAACTTTTGCAGAACATCTAATGGACATAAACCATAACCCCACTAATATCGAAAACGATCTACACATTCTGAGAAACAGCTATAGTCTATACCGACAAATAACAATATAAGAATACTACTACATACAGTCCGCAGTTCGTGGTCGTGCGGTAGCGTTCTCGCTTCCCACGCCCGAGTTCCCGGGTTCGATTCCCGGCGGGGTCGGGGATTTTCTCTGCCTCGTGATGACTGGGTGTTGTGTGCTGTCCTTAGGTTAGTTAGGTTTAAGTAGTTCTAAGTTCTAGGGGACTGATGACCATAGATGTTAAGTCCCATAGCGCTCAGAGCCATTTGAACCATTTTTTTTTTTACTACATACAAAAGGCTGTAGTCGAAGGGAAAAATGTAATAAAGGAAAACATAACACTTTGCAACAACACACTCTTTAACGCTCTGAGAGAACTGACCAAGGGCAGAGAACAGAAAGCACACACACGCAAGAGAACCACTTCCCCATCACATACAGAGACATAAATAATGAACAGAAGTCGTCGTAATTCGCGCTACAGTTTTTCATAGCCTTTCTCGCCACATGCGATACACCTCTCGCGACACACGCGAACAGCAAGATGGCGTAATATTCTGGATCAGAAACAAAGTGCAAAAGTTTTGTTTTTCTGTGTATTATAGGAGCTACACACCATCCAACGAACGTGAGTACACGAATAGTCAAGTAACAGCTCCGTACGCACCAAATAACTGGTTTCCACAACACTACCACAACCCCAAGTATATATTGCTGACATACGAAGTTCACCTTTTAGTATTTTTTTGCAAATGACATGATGTTCGCTAAGTAAAAAAAGGCAACAGAAAAAAAGCGCACAGGAAATATGTTGCAAACAGCGACAATAATTGCTTAAAACATGCTGTAACGTACAATAAATAAAGTAGTATGAAAGTATCCATAGAAAACTATATTTCGAAAAACGAATAGTAAAAATGTAATAATGTGCTACTGTGTTTGTATAACCATGCTATTTTCTGCATGTTTTAGATTTAAAAAAACCACTGATGATAGTGATATTTGTCGCCGAAACTAGTTTGGGACAATAAAGAAATAAACATTTGTAGCCGAAACTAGTTTCGGACAATAAAGAAATAAACGCGTAACAAGGTGTTTTGCATCAAGGCGGTTTCAGTTTACGATATTCCTGTTTATCTATACAAACACGGACAAAATGGAAGAGTTCCAAGATAAATTGGAATTCGAATCCCGTCTAGCCATCCAAATTTATGTTTCCTGACGTTTCCCTAGACCGACGAAGTTGAGGGACGGCATGGCTTTTCTGTAAGGACGTAGTTGGTTTCCTTCGCCTTTCAAGTGCTAGCCGACTGCGTGACCATCTCTAATGGCAATGTCCTCGACATTTACTGCAAGTACACTGTATTCAATGTGCACTCTTGTACACTGGACATTAAACTCTGGTGTTCTTTTCCTTTGTTTCCTTATGTGCAATTCAAAAACGTTGAAGAAAAAAGCGAAGATGATTAATGAGGAAACAATAGAAGACGTGAGAGAAAGTGCAACTGACGTTAATAGCAGTAGGCTTACTGTGGGCCATTTGTAATCATTCATTTATGTGAAATGATTTCCTAAAAAATAATAACGCGATAGTAGAAACACATTAAGGCAACCTTCATCACGTATCATGATATCTTAAAGAAATAAGTATAAAACTAGAAAAGGGACACTCATGAACGTGCCTGAAATGGCATGGATTCTGAAGTAGTTTCATGTTACAAACAGTGCTACGACATAATAAGAAAAGTTAGAAACTAGAAAAAAAGAGGGCATTTTATCTGCAATTGACTGCTCGGACAAGAAATTGTAATTTGATCCCAAATGTCATTAATTGGATGAAATACATATTTGACGAAATATCGCTTTATCTGTCGAGTACGAATGTCATCTTGGAGCACAATTTCCACAAAATTCAAAACCAAGCGATTTTAAATTCACTGAGAAATCTCGCATTCTTTCACTCTACGTTTTACTAGCAGTGAATACTTTTTTCCTCTATTATGAGATTTCATAATATAGCTCTGTGAATGAATGAATGAAAACTAAATTAGTTGAGCGGTTCATTTCCGGTTGCCAAACAGGATCGACAATCCCATTTTTAAGCATAAAACCTCGTACAGTGGAGTAGTCAAGTTTTACGGCGTCGAAAGTGATGGTCTCAGTCGAGTTCTCTGCATAGATTACAAGCACACTTGTTCTTGACTGGGCACTTCCCTAGTCCTCAGTCAGTCGAAATCAAGTGCTATTTCTCCAGTCGCTGGAACCCTTTGAGATTGAAGAAGACTGTTATTCAGTTTACCTGATACACTTGTTGTTGCAGTATGCAATATAACTCAACATGTCAACATATAAGGCTACTTAAGTTTCATTTAAGAACATTTAAGAGTAATAACTCGCAAATACTTAATTAGTTGACTAGTACAGTCGCCAAAATACTAAATCTGAACATTGTCAGACCAGAATACATTTCATCAATATGACCCGAAAATCTGAAAAATCAGAATTAATTCACTTTCTTACACTTTTGTTTACATAGTCTGCTATCTTACGGAAAAGTCACTGACATTCTGTATGAGAAGATATGTGATATACGATTATTCCACTTGCTGTTATTATCAATGTAAGCAATGCTTTTTTTTACTTCTTAATTTTTATATCCTGCAGGGCTTCTGTATCAACAAGACATGAGCAGCGCCATTAATTTCAGGAACTCTCTCAACAAAATATCTGGAGTATCAAAATTATTACAAAAGTTCCAAATAAAAGTAACAGTCTCAATAATAATAATAATAATAATAATAATAATAATAATAATATGCATGATTTTCTGTTTCTTTTTTGTTGATTACAGTATCAGCTACCTTTCAGTGCTACGTACATGGTGTAAATTTTAAGTTGATAAACCAGAAAAACTGGAAAAAAGTAAGCTTCACACGAAAAAACGTCTAGAATCCAAAGTTGATTATTTTCGAGGGGAACATCTGCTGGTGCTAAAATTAGCCCCCTGGGGGTGGGGAGGGGGAGGCAACTTTAAAAATTCTAATGGAAACCACTATTTTTTATTGCAGAATCAGATGCTACATAAAAACTACGAACATATGGTCTTAAATATTTATTTTGATTCTTGATAGTTGGCGCTGTAATTCAAGAAAATCCATGTTCTCATTTTTGGGTGGAAAATTGTTAAGGATAAATAAAAAATACTTATTTACTTAGCAAATTTAGCTAATGAGTTCACTCGTTAGCAAGTAGGATGTTGGGCTAGTTAGTTAGCTAGTCAGATGATCTGTTTGATAATTAAAATTTGTGTGGCCTCATGACCGCGAAACAAACAAAACTTATCCGAACCTGCGGAAAAAATTAATATTTGGGTCAACATGTGTAATACTCTAATTCTTGTCTCTCAAACCCATCCCTAAGGGGAGAGAGGGAGAGTTTTAGTTTTAGCGGATCAAAATTTACGTAGTAAATAAGTATTTTTTATTCATCAGTAACCATTTTTTACGCAAAACTAAGAACACGGATTTTCTTGAATTACAGCGCCAACTAGGCAACGGCCTTGCCGCAGTGGATACGCCAATTCCCGTCAGATCACCGAAGTTAAGCGCTATCGGGTGTGGCCGGCACTTGGATGGGTGACCATCTGGGCCGCCATACGCTGTTGCCGTTTTCTGGGGTGCACTCAGCCTTGTGATAACAATTGAGGAGCTTCTCGACCGAATAGTAGCGGTTCCATCATAACGACCAGGAGAGCGGTCTGCTGGCCACACGCCCCTCCTATCCGCATCCTCAGCTGAGGATGACACGGCGGTCGGATGGTCGCGATGGGCCACTTGTGGCCTGATGACGGGGCGCTTTTTCACAGCGCCAACTACCAAGAATCAAAACAAATGTTATGACAAAATGTACTTGGTTTTTTTGTGGAATCTGACACTGCAAAAAAAAAAAAAATGGGGGTTCCCATACGAAATTTTAAAGTTGCCGTCCGCCCCACCCCTAGGGGGATGGGGTGGCGGGCCAATTTTAGCACCAACAGATGTCCCCCTCGAAAATAATCAACCTGGGATTCTACACATTTTTTTGTGTCAAGCTTATTTTTCGAGTTGTTCTGGTTTGTCAACTTAAAATTTACTCCATGTATAATGGCGATCAAGAAGTTTCCGTTTGTGGACGTTGCTGCAGTCTATATGAAACGTAGGGTGACCCTGCTACGAGCATATAAGCACCGACATATATGCAAGGGAGATTAGTGTGATATTCGTATCTTTTCGACGTGCGTGCAGTAAATGTGAACTTTGACGATATTATTATCAAATGCTTCCAAAGAAGACCAACGTTCTGTGATTCTTTTCTTGGCTGCCGAAGGACAAACATCGGTGGACATCCATCGGGGAAAGAGTAATATGCATGGTGCAGCATATCTGTCGAAAACCATGGTAAGCCAAGTTTTGTGCCGGTCTTGATTCGACGCAAGACGCCGGTTGATTTGGGGGGACATTGAAGCACCCGCCCTATAGTTCTGCTCTGTTTGCCATGCCTTAGGTCCCTTAACA
The DNA here is from genome assembly GCF_023897955.1 of Schistocerca gregaria. Lineage (NCBI taxonomy): Eukaryota > Metazoa > Arthropoda > Insecta > Orthoptera > Acrididae > Schistocerca > Schistocerca gregaria. The sequence goes on along the minus strand of NC_064920.1, from coordinate 1,043,728,637 downwards.
AAAGAGCTTGAAGGATCGACGATTCGCACCGTAGGAGACGGTGTTTTACCAGACAGGTAGCTTCAATCTGGTGCGTCGGTGAGTTGATTGTGTCAAGGCTCACGGGGATTTTGTTTGATTAGCACACAGAGTCTGGGCTGTACGGCGTTCGAACAAAAACTTTTGATCGTCCGTTATAAATATTCGTACACATAACAATACTTCCTAATTTATGATTTATTGCAGTGAGTCATAACCATCGTAAGACAACGTAGTTTAAGGTCGTGTACAGGGTGGTCCATTGATCGTGACCCGGCCAAATATCTCACGAAATAAGCGTCAAACGAAAAACCTACAAAGAACGAAACTTATCTAGCAGGAAGGGAGAAACGAGATGGCGCTCTGGTTGGCCCGCTAGATGGCGCTGCCATAGGTAAAACGGATATCAACTGCGTTTTTTAAATAGAAACCCCCATTTTTTGTTACATATTCGTGTAATACATAAAGAAATATGAATTTTTTTGTTGGACCACTTTTTTCGCTTTGTGATAGATGGCGCTGTAATAGTGACAAACGTACGGCTATCAATTTTAGACGAACAGTTGGTAACAGGTAGGTTTTTTAAATTAAAATACGGAACGTAGAAACGTTTGAACATTTCATTTCAGTTGTTCCAATGTGATACATGTACCTTTGGGAACTTATCATTTCTGAGCAAGAATGCTGTTACAGCGTGATTACGTGTAAATACCACATTAATGCAATAAATGCTCAAAATGATGTCCGTCAACCTCGATGCATTTGGCAATACGTGTAACGACATTCCTCTCAACAGTGAGTAGTTCGCCTTCCATAATGTTCGCACATGCACTGACAATGCACTGCCGCATGCTGTCAGGCGTTGTCGGTGGATCAAGATAGCAAATATCCTTAAATTTTCCGAACAGAAAGAACTCCGGGGACGTGTGATCCGGTTAACGTGTGGGGTATGGTAAGGTGCTTCGACGACCAATCTAGCTGCCATGAAATATGCTATTCAATACAGCTTCGCCGGCCGCGGTGGTCTAGCGGTTCTAGGCGCTCAGTCCGGAACCGCGCGAATGCTACGGTCGCAGGTTCGAATCCTGCATCGGGCATGGACGTGTGTGACGTCCTTAGGTTAGTTAGGTTTAAGTAGTTCTAAGTTCTAGGGGACTAATGACCACAGATGGAACTCCCAAAGTGCTCAGAGCCATTTGAACCATTTTTGAATACAGCTTCAACCGCACGCGAGCTATGTGCCGGACATCCATCATGTTGGAAGTGCCTCGCCATTCAATCATGCAGCTAAACATCTTGTAGTAACATCGGTAGAACATTACGTAGGAAATCAGCATACATTACACCATTTAGATTGCCATCGATAAAATGGGGGTCAATTATCATTCCTCCCATAATTCCGCACCATACATTAACCCGCCAAGATTGCTTATGTTCCACTTGTCGCTGCCATCGTGCATTTTCCGTTGCCCAATACTGCATATGATGGTGGTTTACGTTACCGCTGTTGGTAAATGACGCTTCGTCGCTAAGTAGAACGCGTGCAAAAAATCTGTCATCGTCCCGTAATTTCTCTTGTGCCTAGTGGCTGAACTGTAAATGACGTTCAAAGTCGTCGCCATGCAATTCTGGTACATAGAAATATGGTACGGGTGCAATCGTTGTAGAAGTAACATTCTCAACACCGACGTTTTTGAGATTGCCGATTCTCGCGCAATTTGTCTGCTACTGATGTGCGGATTAGCCGCGACAGCAACTAAAACACCTATTTGGGTATTATCATTTGTTGGAGGTCGTGGTTGACGTTTCACATGTGGCTGAACACTTCATGTTTCCTTAAATAATGTAAGTATCCGGCGAACGGTCCGGACACTTGGATGATGTCGTTCAGGAAACCGATCAGCATACATACCACACGCCCATTGGGCATTTTGATCACAATAGCCATACAAGAACAAGGTAGCGACCTTTTCCGCAATTGGTAAACGGTCAATTTTAACACGGGTAATGTATCACGAAGCAAATACCGTCCGCACTAGCGGAATGTCACGTGATACCATGTACTTATACGTTTGTGACTGTTACAGCGCAATCTATCACAAAGCGAAAAAAGTGGTCCAACTAAAACTTTCATATTTCTTTACGTACTGCACGAATATGTAATAAAAAAGAGGGTTTCTATTTAAAAAACTCAGTTGATATCCGTTTGACCTATGGAAGCGCCATCTAGCGGGCCAACCATAGCGCCACCTGGTTTCCCCCTTCAGGCTATACAAGTTTCGTTCTTTGTAGTTTTTTCGTTTGACGCTTATTTCATGAGGTATTTGTCCCGGTCACTATCAATGGACCACCCTGTATAAGTAGCATTTTTCTACAATTCCATTTATTTAACTGGGCTACAGTAAACATGATGTGCACCTAAACATAACTGTAGAACTGTTTTATCTCTCAAAGTTTGGTTTTTTAGAGGTTCCTACCAAGTGCGGACGACTTAGAGCTTAGCTGGACGCAGTTTCAGCTACGGGTTGGTCGAGCGAGCGGAGATCAGAACGCGCAGCCGCCGCCGTGACCGCGGCCGCTCTTGGCTCGTGACGTCACCGCGGCTGAAGGTCAGCCGGGCTCCTCAATTCTCACGCCCGTGCCTGCGCTGCAGCTCAAGGTGATTGCCACCGCCGAGGAACCCCCTCCGGGACTGACGCGCCTACGTGGCGGCCTATCACGTAGAGTGCTCCGCTCTGCCGGCGGAAACCTGAAGCAGCGAACCGCGAAGGCTGCGTATCACGTTGGAACATCTCTACGAGCTGAATCTAATTACGTTTCAGAAACGTGTTGCGTCTCGTGCAAGACATTTTAGGTTTCACTTGATGCTCATTTTATTAACCGTTATTTTTAACTACTCTGCTGGCAAAATACGGCGAAGCGAAAAGATAATATGAGAGACATAACTACTTACCGGTTTCACCAGCCATATCATTTTCCAACATTTTTGAGAAGGTTTTCATTTTATCTCTGAAATCTTACAAACAGCTGCATTTGAACTAGTTTTTTACAGCCACTAGCGGTTTCGCGGTTTACAGTCACATTATCAGGAAATAAACAATAATACCAATTATAACCACCATACATTATTATTTTTCTTCTTTTTTCCTTTCTAGAGACACTCTCCCCTCAAGCTATGCATAGCACAATACTAACACCTCTTCCTCTTTCTGAGCTCAACATCTCACTCATTATGAAGGGATGCTGACTCAGTTTTTCAGGATAGCAAATGGGAACTTGCAGTACAGAAAATGGCCCAAGGAGCACCTGTGTGTGTGTGTGTGTGTGTGTGTGTGTGTGTGTGTGTGTGTGTGTGTATGTAGTGAGTGAAGTGTTATGAAACAATGTGTGTATAGTGTGTGCAGTGACTGATAGTGAAATATGAGTGAATAGTGTGGCATTACATTATTTAATGAGTTATTTGTAAATAAATTATTGTATACCAGGAGTAAAATCTAATGATTGTCTCTAACTAGAAGTCTGTAAATATATGTGTATACGAATTAGCTTATTGTAAATTGATCTAAGCTTGTAAATACTTTGACATGTCCTATATCCTTGTAAAAAGAGATCTACGGATGAATAAAACTACTACTACTACTACTACTACATAAGGTAATACCAGAGCCATAAGCACCTAATTATAATAGATGTAGACACATGTGTACTTACAAAAAATTAAAAGATGGTACACAACATGGCTGGCCATACAGAGGACCGAACCTTCATATTCAAAACCACGCTCTCCACAGAACGGATATTCAGTGAAAAGTTGGGCAACGGAAAACATCCAATGGAATGTTACACGGACGCGCGACTATGGACCACGATATGTTGCGTTGGATACGTCACCTCACTTTCGCTCTTTGGTCATAGGCGCGTTCTGGGCATGGCATTGGGTGTCTTCCGTTCCCCAACTCGTTACTGACTATCTGCCCTGCGGAGAGCTTCGTTTTAACTATGAATGTAGGATCGTCTTAATTCTTAGCTATGTTGTGTAATATCTTTTAATGTTTGTTATTATTCTTGCGTTTTTATCTTTTTTCATAATAAGGTACTTAATGACCCTGATATGACTTCGATGTATAGAGGTCGAATCACTATCACTGTTTATTTTTTGTTGTTTAGATTAAATATTACAGGTTTTTATTCGTTGATCATCGGTCTACGAAGATTATGATTTTAATTATGGTTGGGCCTTCTGTATTCTTCACCATGTCGTTGCCCATATTTTAACATTTATAAGTACACTGGTGTTTTTACCTATTCTTATAATTAGCTGCTTATAGCTCTGGTATTGCCTGCTACGTCTACAATTGCTATTATTACGCTATGTGATCAAAAGTATCCGGACACCTGGCTGAAAATGACTTACAAGTTCGTGCCGCCCTCCATCGGTAATGCTGGAATTCAAAATGGTGTTGGCCCGCAGTTAGCCTTGGTGACAGCTTCCACTCTCGCAGGCATGCGTTCAATCAGATGGTGGAAGGTTTCTTGGGAAATAGCACCCCATTCTTCACGGAGTGCTGCACTGACGAGAGGTATCCTTATCGGTCGGTGAGGCCTGGTACGAAGTCGGAGTTGCTAAACATCCCAAAGGTTTTCTATAGGATTAAGGTCAGGACTCTGTGCAGGCCTGTCCATTACAGGCATGTTATTGTCGTGTAACCACTCCGCCACAGGCAGTGCATTATGAACAGGTGCTAGATCGTGTTGAAAGATGCGGTCACCATCTACGAATTGCTCTTCAACAGTGGAAGACAAGAAGGTCCTTAAAACATCAATCAATGTAGGCCTATGCTGTGATAGTGCCTTGTAAAACAACAAGCGGTGCAAGCCCCCTCCATGAAAAACACTACCACACCATAACGCCACCGCCTCCGAATTTTACTGATGGCACTACACACGCTGGCAGATTACGTTCACCGGGTATTCGCCATACCCACACCCTGCCATCGGATCGCCACATTGTGTACAGTGATTCGTCACTCCACACAACGTTTTTCCACTGTTCAGTTGTGCGATGTTTACGCTCCTTTCACCGAGCGAGGCGTTGTTTGGGATTTACCGGCGTGATGTGTGGCTTATGAGCAGCCTGTCGACAATGAAATCCAAGTTTTCTCACCTCCCGCCCAACTGCCATAGTACTTGCAGTGGATCCTGATGCGGTTTGGAATTCCTGTGTGATGGTCCGGATAGAAGTCTGCCTATTACACATTAGGACTCTCTTCATCTATCGGCGGCCTCTGTCAGTCAACAGACAAGATCGGTCTGTACCCTTCTGTGCTGTACGTGGCTTTTCATGTTTCCACTTCACTATTACATCGGAAACAGTGCACTTAGCGATGTTTAGGAGCGTGGAATTTTCGCGTACGGGCTTATAACACAAGTGACACCCAATCACCTGATCAGGTTCGAAGTTCGTGAGTTCCGCGGAGGGCCCATTCTGCTCTCTCACGATGTTTAATGACTACTGAGGTCGCTGACGTGGAATACCTGGCAGTAGGTGGCAGCACAATGCACCTAATATAAATACTTAAGTTTTTTGGGGTGCCCGGATACTTTTGATCACATAGCGTATTTATTTCCCTTGTTAGATATCCATCTGATGATGTGGCTATAAGTCACTAAACCAGTAGTGTCTAATACAAAATTGGCTCAAGTACTGCTGTTCGCTGGGTTTCAGATAGAAAATAAAAAAACTACTGCTATGTGTGTTCCAACCACGGAATCTATTGTTTTAAGAAGGTGATGTATTCTAGAATAGTCTCCCATCTGAGCAACAATAATAGCCTCAATAACTCAAAGTTTGGTTTTCAGAAGAATGCCATTGATACGTTCCATCATTAAACTTTACAAGCAGTATTGTAAATAACGAAATGGCACACATTGGTATTTTCTTTTCCGTATCTAAGCCATCTGACTCTGTGAATCACAGTATTCTCCTAGATTAACTGAGGTTTTATGGAACTGATGGTTTAGTCAACCAATGGAAATTTTCGTATCTAACCAAGACAATACAGATGGCAGTACTTAATAATTCAGCCAACAAAAGCCGGGGAGATTCTTCTGACTGGGGTTCCACAGTGGTCAGTCTTAGGTTCACTATTGTTTCTCTTATACGTGAACAGCCTTGCGTTCTAACAACAACATGCAACAATCAGAATTAGACCTTTTTTGCGGATGACACTGGTATTGTAATCATTCCAAAAAAGCGTACAGCAACAGAAGAAATGGTAAATAATGTTCTTAAAATTACTGTTGACTGGTTTTCTGCAAATTGTCTCAATATCAGTTTAAAAAACACACGTCATATTCGGTTCTACCGCTAGAGGAAGAACACAAAAGAGAAGTGTAACACATGGTGAGGAAATGATAACGTGGATGGAAACGCCAACATATTTAGGGGTCCATAATAATAACAATTTAAACCGGATGTAAAGCATTTTGGATCTCATAAAACAACGTATTCAGCCACATTTGCACTCCTAATCATTCCAAATCTTGGGATGAGACGAATTAGTAAATTGACATAACGTACATATTTTCATTCAATAATGTCATATGAAATAATGCTCGGGTAACTCATCTTTAAGAACGAAAGCCTTCGTTGCCCAAAAAAGTGCCGTATGAATAGATGTCATCCCCATCCACGATCATCTTGCAGACATCTGTTTAAGGAGTTAGGCATTTTGACTACTGCTTCACAGTATATTTATTTCATTATAAGGTTTGTTGTAAATAATCCACCGTAGTTAAACACGACGAATGACACAAATTCTTATAATACTAGAAGAAAAAACGACGTTCATTACTTCGTATTAAGGTTGTCTTTAGCACAAAAAGGGTTCACAATAGTGCCACCAAAATTTTTGACCACTACCCAATGATACAAAATGTCTGACAGAGAGCACAGCACATTTTAAAAACCAACTGAAACAGTTTCTCCTTGACAACTCCTATTTCGTATAAGATTTTCTGTTTTTGTAATTTGTAAAAGCTGGTGGATAGGAACTATTAACTCAAATATGTATTTTTAAAAAAAGTGTATATGGTCTGCATGTAGCCATTTCTATATATAAATGTGCAATGTGAATGTAACATAACTCGCTTCACACTGCTACGATGAATCGTACAAATGATTCATAAAACGCGAAACTAACTAAACGCCAATAGGAAACCAGGTCTCCACTCAGGGTTAATGTCTAAAGTACCAAATAAATTTCAGCTGTGTGATTTTATAGCTATTATTATCATGTAGAAAATCCATTTAGGAAACAGTTTCTTAGCGAAGAAACAGCGTTAAAATTTCAATGTACATCATGTTACGTATTTTACTGGAAAATTAAAGACACCTTTAGATGAAAGGGAACCATCTGTGTGAATATCAAGAGCTCTGATGGAAAACCAGTCCTAAGCAAAGAAGAAAGGTGGAAGGAGTGTACAGAGGAACAGTACAAGGACGATGCACTTGAGAGCAATATTATGGAAATGGAAGAGTACGTAGATGAAATGGGAGATATGATAATGCTTGAGGAATTTGACAGAGGAATGAAACACCTAAGTTGAAGCAAAACCCCGGGAGTAGACAACATTCCATTAGAACTACTGGTAACCTTGGGAGAGCCAGCTATGACTAAACTCCGGTGAGCAAAATCTATGACATAGGTGAAATACCCTCAGACTTCAAGAAGAATATAATAATTCCAATCCCAAAGAAAGCAGATGTTGACAGATGTGAAAATTACGGACCTATCAGTTTAATAAGTCACAGCTGTAAAATACTAACAAGAATTCTTTACAGAGAATCGAAAAACTGGTAGAAGCCGTCCTCGGGGAAGATCAGTTTAGATTCCGTAGAAATATTGGAACACGTGAGGCAATACTGACCTTACGACTTATCTTAGAAGAAAGATTAAGGAAATGCAAACCTACGTTTCTAGCATTTGTAGACTTATAGAAAGCTTTTGACAATGCTGACCGGAATACTCTCTTTCAAATGCTAAAGGTGGCAGGGGTAAAATACAGGGAGCGAAAGGCTATTTACAATTTGTACAGGAAGCAGATGGCAGTTATAAGAGTTGAGATGCATGAAAGGGAAGCTGTGGTTGAGAAGGAAGTGAGACAGGGTTTTAGCCTATCCATGATGTTATTCGGACTGTATATTGAGAAAACATTAAAGGAAACAAAAGAAAAATTTGGAGGAGGAACTAAAATCCATGGAGAAGAAATAAAAAATTTGAGATTTGCCGAAGACATTGTAATTCTGTCAGATACATCAAAGGACCTGGAAGAGCAGCTGAACGGAATCGACAGCGTTCTGAAAGGAAGATATAAGAAGAACATCAACGAGAATAATGGAATGAAGTCGAATTAAGTCGGGTGATGCTGAGGGAATTAGATTAGGAAATGAGACATTTAATGTAGTAAATGAGTTTTGCTGTTTGGGGAGCAAAGTAGCTGATGACAGTGGAAGTAGAGAGGATATAAAATGCAGCCTGGCTATGGCAAAGGAAGTATTTCTAAAGAAGAGAAATTTGTTAACATCGAGTGTAGATTTGAGCGTCAGGAAGCGTTTACAGGAAGCCTTTGTTTGAAGTGCAGCCATGTATGGTACATAAACATGGACGATAAATAGTTTAGACAAGAAGAGAATAGAAGCTTTCGAAATGTGGTGCTACAGAAGAACGCTTAAGATTAGATGGGTAGATTACGTAACTAACAAGGAGGTAAACAGAAGCGGGGAGGAGAGGAGTTTATGGCACAACTTGACTAGAAGAAGGGATCGATTGATAGGCCACATTCTGAGGCAGCAGATTAGTTTTGGAGGGAAGCGTGTAGGGTAAAATCGTAGAGGGAGACCAAGAGATGAATGCAGTAAGCAGATTCAGAGGGATGTAGGTTGCAGGAGGTACTCGGAGATAAAGAAACTTGGACAGGGTAGAGTAGCATGGAGAGCTGCATTAAAACTGGACTCAAGACAGAAGAGCAACAACAACTTCTCATGACCTAAGTTTGTTTGGGCCTCAGTTTATAAACTTGCTGTTTTGTAGGATTTCTTAAGGAGTACTTCTTATTTGTAGAACTGGACTATATTATCCTGCATCTAGAGCCATGCCCCACAGGTCACCTTAGGGTGTGTGGCAGAGTGTACTTCTTGTATCACAGTCGCTTCCCCGTTTACTGCTCCTGTCATGAATGTTGGTCAGGAAGAATGACTGATCGTTAGCCTCCGACTCAGTCGGACTCTCTTATTTAATCTTCGTGGTCTCTTCGCAAATCGCTGCATGACTGTTCTCAGTCCCATATTTAGGGGAAGCACTCGGGAAAGCTTTGTAGGCTGCCTACTTTGTGGGTGGACTACATAGTCCATGGGTTCTTTCAATGAATGTAAGTCTGGAATCCTATTGGTACCTTTCTTTCGATTATTTTTAAGTTGTAGTTCCACCTTCATTCTCACTGTACGAGTTCTCCCAGTTAATTTAATAGATGTGTCTGTTTTTGGGAAAAAACGAAATTCCGTTTAAGGAGATCTGTGACTGATTTATTATCAAGTTTTATTTTTGACACAGTTGCTTTTTATTACACTATCGTAACTAGTTTCTCCACGTAGTGGCCACCTTGATATGGTACTGGCAAAAAAAAAAAAAAAAAAAAAAAAAAACACGCATGAACATTTGTTCACCAAATGTCGCCTGTAGCATCTGAAGACGGCCACTGTGGGCCTGAATTGGTTAATTGGTTATGATTCTTCCACGAAAAGGGAGTGTATCAAAAACGTACTTCTGATGTGACTGTTTAGACAAATTGTTCAGCGAGCGTGAACTCAAACAATATGTCTTTTTTCCGCTTAATTTGTACACACATTTTTTTAATGTTGATCAAGGCTGGAGGTCTTCCTCGATTTTGCTGCATTTGCGTAGAGTTGTGATTTATGTATGTGCATTATCTGTGAACAGCATAACGAAGTTTCCGAAGTTGCCCACTACTTCATTGGCATATATTGTCAACAATGATAGTACTCCTACACTTCTTTGGAATATGTCCCAAGGTACATTTACTTCTCAAAATTTCCTTACCTACGTATTTTTTCAATCACTTCGAATGCTTCTTTCCTCCATGTGCAATAGACTGCTGCTAGGAGAGAAACAAGTTCTTTCACATTGTGAGGCGTCGGCCTGTTTCAGGTCTTTCTCCTCACACTTTACCCTATTTGCATACTGCATTTGCATACGAGACTTCCTTGCTGTATTTACTTGTCTATTCAGTTTTTACTTGTCAACTTTTCACCGGTGTTGCAGGCTAATTACATAAGTGCTTAGGGATAACCTGTAGCAACGTGGGTTACCTACCTCTCTGTACCTAACCTAACGTTTCATTCTTGCAGTGGTATTTTCCCGTTAAATGCGTCTGGTCTTGACCAGGGGAACTCCTTTTCGTTCGGGTGAAAACAGGAGGAAATTTCAGACTCTTTGGAAAAGCTGTCAGTCACTCAAATGCCTGTCCTACGCTAGCAGACCTCACGAACAATCCGGCGAGCCTTTTGGGGAATATCCTCCTAGCTCAGCCTCCGCAGGCAATGGGCAGAAGAATGGAAGACTAGTGTCCTCTAGAGCAGAACAGGAAACCACTAGTTGAAGGGGTAAGAGCTTTCTTTGTCAGTAACCTTTGGGTGGAGTCCTCAACTGTCCACTTGCCGTTATGATGCTGTGTGTCATCTCCAGATGTATTTCGTAAAGCAAAATAAATAGCCACTCTTGAATCTGCAAATTTCCAAAATTTGCCTTCCCAACTGGAGCGCTGTGTAAAGCCCAATAAAGTTTCCGGAATTTCTGACAAACAAGTCTGAACGTGTGACCGGACTGGCACTCGTCTCCAGTTACCATACACACATGTCTCACTGGTGGATACATTTTAAATTTATGGTGAGAGCCAGGGAGCAGACTACTAAATCTGAGATTGGAAAAGCACCTCGGCCTTTCTGGGATTGTCTTGAAAAGATTGTACAAGGTACTTTTCCGAGGTGTGAAGGAAGGCTAACAAAAACTGAGAGAGGCGTTCACAATAGTTTCTGGATTCGTATAGATACTCGTATTCTGATTACAAATTCTAGCTGTTGGGGCTCTGCACTCGTATGTGTTTTTCTTGACTTCGAAGTTTCACTTTGAACTTAAGAGCAAATGGTTCAAATGGCTCTAAGCACTATGGGACTTAACATCTGAGGTCATCAGTCCCCTAGACGTAGAAATGCTTAAGCCTAACTGACCTAAGGACATCACACACATCCATGCCCGAGGCAGGATTCGAACCTGCGACAGTCGCAGCAGCGCGGTTCCGGACTTAAGCGCCTTGAACCGCTCGGCCACAGCGGTCGGCACCTAAGCGCATCCGCGAATGGCAATCAGTAGGAGGATCCGGCATTCGCAGTCTTATCACGTCGGCTCAGCCCAGCAACAGTTATCAGTCGTCGACTCTAATATTTGAACCTCATCATTCTCCCCAGAATCAATTTCAGTAAAAGACTACGCCACTCAGTTAATTTTTGTTGGGCTTTACGGTACCTCGTCCATGCCCATTGGAGGGATTTCATTGAAGAACTCTACAACAAACAGAAAAAAGCATAGCGTTCGACAACTCTATTCCTCACACAACTGGGGAGGGAGAGGAAGCGAGAAAACGGGTACTTATGTTCACAAGGTTCGCTAGTTATCCATGCGCAATCCTGTGGAACTTCCAAGAAGCTTTATCGAATCTTCATCAATTCTCAAATTCCTTCACCAAAGGAAACGAAGTAAATATTCCAGAATTTGAACCAAGAATATCTGTCAACATGAGTTACTTAGATGTAGGTATCCCTCCGTCTAGCAAAGCAGCTCAAACCTTTTAATAAAAGGTAGCGCTGCGGTCTCGATCTTTTGCCAGTCAGGTTTCTCTCAAAGTACGCTGAAACAATAGCTCCATATTTAGAAGCCGTAGACAACTGATCACTCGTTGAAAGACCTGTACTTAAAGAGTGGGACGCTGCACAAGCCACACCAGTACTCAAGAAAGGAAATAGAAGTAATCCGATAAGTTACAGTCCCATGTCGCTGTCGTTGATTTGCTGTAGAATTTTCGAACTTACATTGTCTTCGAACATTATGAGTTATCTCGAAGAAAACGAATTATTGACAAAAAGACAACACAAATTCAAAAAATATCCTTATTTTGGAACACATCTAGCTCTTTATTCTCACGAAGTAATCTGTACTGTTGACAGGGGACTTCAAATTGATTCCATATTTTTAGATTTCCAGAAAGGTTTCGACACCGTACCTCACAAGCGACTTCTAATCAGATTGCACGCCAATGGGCTATCGCCTCAGTTGTGCGTCTGGATTCGTGATTTTCTATTAGAAAGGTCACAGTTCGTAGTAACTGATGGAGAGTCATCGAGTAAAACAGAAGTGGTATTTGGCGTTCCCCAAGGAACAAGAGCGATGTAGGAGACAATCTGAGTAACACTCTTCGACTGTTTGCGGATGATACTGTCATCTCCCGTCTTATAAAGTCATCAGATGATCAAAAAAATTACAAAACGATTGAGACAAGATATCTTTATGGTGCGAAAAGTGGCAGTTGGCTGTAAATAACTAAATGCTGGAAGGGAACCGCTAAATTTCTGTTACACGACAAATCACACAAATCTAAAGGCTGCAAATTCAATTAAATACTTAGGGATTTTAGTTACGAATAACTGAAATTGAAACGATCACATAGATAATATTGTGGGGAAAGGAAACCGAAGACTACGATTTATTAGAAGAAAAGTGAGAAAATGCAACAGGTCCACTAAAGAGACTGTGTGCACTACGCCTGTAGGTCCTCTTCTGGAGTGCTCCACGACATGGGATCCGCATCAGATAGGATCAACGGAGGACAGCGATAAAGTTCAAAGAAGGGCAGCTTGTTTTTTTACTATCGCGAAACAGGGGAGAGAGCGCCAGGGATATGATACGTAATTGGGGTGGCAATCGTTAAAACAAAAGAACAAAGGCGTTTTCTGTTGAGGCAGGATCTTCTCATCAAATTTCAGTCACCAACTTCCAGCTCATAGTGCGAACATGTTTTGTTGCCACCTGCTACAATGGGAGGAATAACCACCATAATAAGAGTTTGCACAGGGAGATACAAGTGTTGGTTTTTACCGCGCTGTTCGATACTGGACCAACTGAGAAATAGCTTGAAGGTGGTCGATGAACCCTTTTCCACGCACTTCATTGTGAATTACAGAGTAATCATGTAGCTATAGATGTAGATGTACTGTCTTTCACTAGGGGCGACGGTATGCTGCCATCTGGAAGAGAAGAAGAAGAAGAAGAAGAGGAATAAGAAGAAGAAGAAGAGGAAGAAGAAGAAATTAATCATAAGACTGTGGCTAAACTAAGCACAGAAGCAACAAATTCGACCGATATCATCATCCAGTGCGGGATACTTGCTAGCATCATCATCGCTGTCAGTAAATCGCTTCACGCTTCACGAGCACAGAACGCAGCAAGGTCGAGGAAGAAGAAAGAACAGGGCTACAGCTGTTCCTATTGAGAAGCACCAGAGAGTGCTCTAGCCAGTCTATTCAGTAGGCAATTACTACGGAATGATGAGATGTCCACCACTGAGAAGCACTATAGAAACTCCAGCCAGTCTACTCTGTAAGAATGAAGGATAGGATGGGCGGTGTTGAGAAGCACCATAGAGAAGCTCTGAGCAGTCTACTCAACATATGTAGGAAGGAAACGATGTGATAGCACTAGAGCGTGACTCTAGCCGGTGTATACAGAAGCGAGAAAGGTAAGTGACTCGTGTCAGCGCTCAGGCCGGAGTGAGTAAACTTATAAATATGACCTTTTTTTAATAGAGGCGAGACCCGCATTCCATTGCTGATTTCACCCAATAGGAATCAAGTAAGCTTATCGCACAGTAGGCAGGGTGGAAGCAGTATGCGTAGACACGGACGAGTCAAAGGCTGTGTGCTATCACGTCGGCGTGCACGTTGGTCCATCACGTGAATGGCGGTGGAATTCAGTGCAATATTGTTGTTGTGGACTTCAGTCCTGAGACTGGTTTGATGCAGCTCTCCATGTTACTCTATCCTGTGCAAACCTCTTCATCTCCCAGTACCCACTGCAACCTACATCCTTCTGAATCTGCGTAGTGTAGTCATCTCTTGGTCTCCCTCTACGTCTTTTACTCTCCACGCTGCCGTCCAATACCAAACTGGTGATAACTTTATGCCTCAGAACATGTCCTACCAACCGATCCCTTCTTCTGGTCAAGTTGTGCCACAAACTTCTCTTCTCCCCAATCCGATTCAATACTTCCTCATTAGTTATGTGATCTACCCATCTAATCTTCAGCATTCTTCTGTAGCATCACATTTCGAAAGCTTCTATTCTCTTCTTATCCAAACTGTTTATCGTCCATGTTTCACTTCCATACATGGCTACACTCCATACTAATACTTTCAGAAATGTCTTCGTGACTCTTAAATCTATACTCGATGTTAACAAATTTCTCTTCTTCAGAAACGCTTTCCTTGCTATCGCCAGTCTTCATTTCATATCCTCTCTACTTCGACCATCATCAGTTATTTTGCTCCCCAAATAGCAAAACTCCTTTACTACTTTAAGTGTCTCATTTCCCAATCTAATACCCTCAACATCACCCGACTTAATTCGACTACAATCCATTATCCTCGTTTTGCTTTTGTTGATGTTCATCTTATATCCTCCTTTCAAGACACTATCCATTCCGTTCAACTGCTCTTCCAAGTCCTTTGCTCTCTCTGACAGAATTACGATGTCATCGGCGAACCGCAAAGTTTTTATTTCTTCTCCATGGATTTTAATACCTACTCCGAATTTTTCTTTTGTTTCCTTCACTGCTTGCTCAATATACAGATTGAATAACATCGAGGAGAGGCTACAACCCTGTCTCACTCCCTTCCCAACCACTGCTTCCCTTTCATGTCCCTCGACTCTTATAACTGCTATCTGGTTTCTGTACAAATTGTAAATAGCCTTTCGCTCCCTGTATTTTATCCCTGCCTCCTTCAGAATTTGAAAGAGAGTATTCCAGTCAACATTGTCAAAAGCTTTCTCTAAGTCTACAAATGCTAGAAACGTAGGTTTGCCCTTCCTTAATCTAGCTTCTAAGATAAATCGTATGGCCAGTATTGCCTCACGTGTTCCATCATTTCTACGGAATCAAAACTGATCTTCCCCGAGGTCAGATTCTACTAGCTTTTCCATTCGTCTGTAAGGAATTCGCGTTAGTATCTTGCAGCTGTGGCTTATTAAACTGATAGTTCGGTAATTTTCACATCTGTGAACACCTGCTTTCTTTGGGATTGTAATTATTATATTCTTCTTAAAGTCTTAGGGTATTTCGCCTGTCTCATACATCTTGCTCACCAGATGGTAGAGTTTTGTCAGGACTGGCTCTCCCAAGGCCGTCAGTAGTTCCAATGGAATGTTGTCTACTCCGGGGGCCTTGTTTCAACTCAGGTCTTTCAGTGCTCTGTCAAACTCTTCACGTAGTATCGTATCTCCCATTTCATCTTCATCTACATCCTCTTCCATTTCCATAATATTGTCCTCAAGTACATCGCCCTTGTATAGACCCTCTATATACTCCTTCCACCTTTCTGCTTTCCCTTCTTTGCTTAGAACTGGTTTTCCATTTGAGCTCTTGATGTTCATACAAATGGTTCTCTTATCTCCAAAGGTCTCCTTAATTTTCCTGTAGGCAGTATCTACCTTAACCCTAGTAAGATAACACTCTACATCCTTATGTTTGTCCTCTAGCCATGCCTGCTTAGCCATTTTGCACTTCCTGTCGATCTCATTTTTGAGACGTTTGTATTCCTTTTTGTCTGCTTCATTTACTGCATTTTTATATTTTCTCGTTTCATCAATTAAATTCAATATTTCTTCTGTTACCCAAGGATTTCTACTAGCCCTCGTCTTTTTACCTACTTGATCCTCTGCTGCCTTCACTACTTCATCCCTCAAAGCTCCCCATTCTTCTTCTACTGTATTTCTTTCCCCCATTCCTGCCAATTGCTCCTTATGCTCTCCCTGAAACTCTGTACAACCTCTGATTCTTTTTGTTTATCCATGTACCATCTCCTTAAATTCCCACCTTTTTGCAGTTTCTTCAGTTTTAATCTACAGGTCATAACCAACAGATTGTGGTCAGAGTCCACATCTGCCCCTGGAAATGTCTTACAATTTAAAACCTGGTTCCTAAATCTCTGTTTTACCATTATATAATCTATCTGAAACCTGTCAGTGTCTCCAGGCTTCTTCCATGTATACTGCCTTCTTTTATGATTCTTGAAACAAGTGTTACCTATGATTAAGTTGTGCTCTGTGCAAAAATTCTACCAGGCGGCTTCCCCTTTCATTTCTTTGCCCAGCCCATATTTACCTACTATGTTTCCTTCTCTCCCTTTTCCTACTAACGAATTCCAGTCACCCATGACTATTAAATTTTCGTCTCCCTTCACTATCTGAATAATTTCTTTCATTTGATCATACATTTCTTCAATTTCTTCGTCATCTGCAGAGCTAGTTGGCATATAAACTTGTACTACTGTAGTAGGTGTGGGCTTCGTATCTATCTTCGCCACAATAATGCGTTCACTATGCTGTTTGTAGTAGCTTACCCGCACTCCTATTTTTTTTATTCACTATTAAACCTACTCCTGCATTACCGCTATTTGATTTTGTGTTTATAACCCTGTAGTCATCTGATCAGAAGTCTTGTTCCTCCTGCCACCGAACTTCACTAATTCCCACTATATCTAACTTTAAACTATCCATTTCCCTTTCTAAATTTTCTAACCTACCTGTCCGATGAAGGGATCTGACATTCCACGCTCCGATCCGTAGAATGCCAGTTTTCTTTCTCCTGATAACGACATCCTCTTGAGTAGCCCCGTCCGGAGATCCGAATGGGGGGCTATTTTACCTCCGGAATATTTTACCCAAGAGGACGCCATTATCATTTAATCATACAGTAAAGCGGCATGCCCTTGGGAAAAATTACGGCCGTAGTGTCCCCTTGCTTTCAGCCGTTCGCAGTACCAGCACAGCAAAGCCGTTTTGGTTATTGTTAGAAGGCCAGATCAGTCAATCATCCAGACTGTTACCCCTGCAACTACTGAAAAGGCTGCTGCCCCTCTCCAGGAACCACACGTTTGTCTGGCCTCTCAACAGATACCCCTCCGTTGTGGTTGCACCTACGGTACGGCTATCTGTATCGCTGAGGCACGCAAGCCTCCCCACCAACGGCAAGGTCCATGGTTCATGGGATATATATATATATATATATATATATATATATATATATATATATATATATATATATATATATGACGTAAAACATGCTGCCTTTATGATTGTAGATTCGGAGCGATGTCGCCTTTTTTTCGTATTGCAATCTGTCGTCGTCCCAACACTTTCTGTGGGGAAAGCGAGCGAACCAAGCAGTTATCCATCGAGTCTTGGCGCTTTGTACAGTTTTAAATGGTCTGTGTGAGGTGACGCGTCACTATTGGAGTTATTTCTCATTCACTGTTGGCGAATGCACCGAATGTGTCTTTAAACACAAACTTTCAACATTTTTCTTAAAAGCCCGGCACATCCACGAAAATGTGAAACAGCAGCGCTACATTTATACTAATTGCTGTACGATTGCTTTGAGAGGTGAGTAATTAATGCCATGATCATGCAAAAATAATGTGTCGGCCTTGGTGCTTGGAGACTAATTGTCTGATGAATCAAATTCAATAAGAACGTCTTTAGAGCATGCCTTAATACTCTCATTTTGCTTTCAGCAATGGGCAGCGACGAGTAGCACTACTTCTTTAAACTTCAGTGGACTGATATTGCAACCAAATTTACCACCCTCATAGTAAGAAGAGAAACACCTCGAGTACATATCATACAGTGGACCGATATTCTCAGTGTTCCACTCAGGCTTTAGATTGTAGTATTGTTAATATACAGAACTCTGGAACACTTTTGCATTGGTTAGGTTACTGTTGTCAAATACCCTGGAATACTTATTCACATTTTCTCTCCTGTCTGTCTGCAGTGCCAGAATAATGAGTGGAGGCATTTCTAGTTGAACAGCTATCGTTATTGACGAACTACGTCTTGGTGTCGTCAGTAGAACACTGTACTTGTAAAGTTTCCGGAAACGGAAACTCAATGGCAGCTGAAATCCAGAATTTTGCACACGTGCAAGTTTCAGATGGTCATCATCTGATATGCATATGTGTGGTACTTTCCACATCAACACTTCGAAAACAGTTTCTTTTTGCTGCTTGCACTTCTTGAACATACCAATATTATTTGTACCACTTCAAATGAGAATCGTCTCCTGTTTGGCTTTCATCCTCAAAGAACCCAAAAACATTTTGAGAGGGATACACATCCTAATATGATTACTTTTCAATCTGTGTATGAACCACATAATTTTGTAGAGCAATCAGTTACGAATTTGAAATTGATGTGTAAGTTTTGAATGTTGATGTAATTCCAGTGTTTCTCGTGTGGCCAAGAATGACATCGTTAAGTTTGTATGGTATTCCTTAAAACATAAAGATGAATGTATTACGTGTAGCTCTCAATGTTTCTAGCTCTCAATGTTTCCGCTGGAGTGCTTCGATCATTCTCCATAAACGCTCATTCCAATTTTAGAAAATTGCTCTTTCGAATTGTTAAATTGTCTTGATGTAGTATGAGAATTCTTAGCTTATTATTATTATTATTGAGCGCCGCTGAAGCAAAAGGTTTGTGAGAGATACACTTCTGATGAGTGATTCGTTTGTCGTAATGAACTGGTGCTGTTATATCGAGTGACGTCATTACGAGGTTTCAATCCTATAGACTTGAGAATCTCGTAATTCTGACGTGTCACCACATTGTCCTTCCATCGTGGAGTGGTACTGATTAGTGCGCTGGTTGGTTTTGTGCTTAATGCCCATAATACTATTTTACATGACGACGTATTACGATTTACTCTCCTCAAAAACCAACTAGACTCCCATCCTGATCAACAGTGTTCAACTAGGGATGATCTAATGTCTGAACAGTCACTGAGATGTACTTCAGGCTGCTTAGCACCTCAGCGAGTTTGTAACTTCCTCCCACTGTAGAGAAAAATCAGTAGATAGCACGCATTAATCGGTCGTTGAGGTATAAATTCAGTGAGATATTTCACTTGACAGAGATCATGCCAACAGGAAAAAATCCACTGGTAAAGTTTCTCGGTAATATTAACCAATCTTGACACCTCGAGTAACCCAATACTGAGCCTTCCTGACTAAAGTCTATTGCCTGTTTTGTCGTTTTTACCCCTGCTTTAAACGTATTAACATTTGCACATAACTCAATTCCTTGTTCAGATCGTTTTGTAATTGCTTTTAAACTGTCAATACCGTATGAGCTAGGACGTCCGTCCATAACTTTTCCATCTCCTAAATGAAATTTATTTTCCTATTTGGTGATATTTGGAATTCTGTGGAAAGTTTCTAGGCCGTTCAATGCAATACTGCATTCACCGTGGCTTAGATGTAGTGAGGGGATGTAATTTTCACTTGGTTGAAATGAGTGCTCTTTTAAAGTCAGATTGTGTGATATGACGTCTGAACGCCATCTGAATTTGTTTTATGCATTTTTAAATTGTATTCATCGATTTCTACAAGTTATGTGAAAAGCAGAACACACAAAGCACCTCTAGGAAAAAGAATTCCCCACAGCGGCGGCTGACTGAGCTACAGGTGCACGAAATCTCACAGTCAAGATAGCGTATGTGTCCCTTTCTTGGAGTTGGCTTCAGATACCCTGCAGCCTGCAAAAATTCAGTTGCCATTTCTTCACTGCACCAGTTCTGATGTTACTTTTGAATACATTATGGGAGCAGCAGTGATCAATGAGTTACAAATGTTTACTATTAAAAACACTCTTTGTCACGATTTATTTATTAAGATGACCGGTTTCGACCACTACTGTGGTCATCTTCAGACCATTGAGTAGGAACCTCTTTCTGCTGGAGAATCTGATGTTGCTTTCCTTCTTTCCAGCTGGTAGCACATGAGCTAAATTTCAATGAAATGATGGGCCTGCGAAGAGGTTGCTTCACAGTAGAATTCATGCAGTCTTCATGGAATCTACTGCTTCTTTGTAATAAATCAGTTTTTTGCAGTTAAAACATAGATATGATATCGTACTTAGTACTATCATTGTATAAAATCTCTGAGCTTAATTGCGATGTTCAAGTGTAACAATAGTTCAGCACGAGTAGTCTGTCTTCTTCTGTCTATGTCAATTTAAGAACGAACTTTTATGCTACTCTTATTTTTTGAATAATAATCATAATTTAAATGTTATGGACGTCATCTTCCTCTGCTCAAGACACTGTATTACAATAATCTTAATTTAATTTTATTTTCCTTGCCACAAATATGTACTGCAGTGAAGATAATCGTCTCTTTAAAGCACAACCACGGATATATATTACTTTCGTGTCAAAATTCGTACCATAGCAGCAGACTGGCACGAGTTGCACATACGCTTGATTTGTCAGCACTGGAAGAAGAATAATAAAGCATTCCCCCCCTCTCACGAAGTCGAAGCTTTCAGTGGTCACTCTACATATTCCTCTGTCTCTGAGGTAGGTGACCATCTTTACTGAACTCATGGCGATCCCATCAACGTCAATTAAAATTAAACGCATCTTAAAATATTACTATCTCTCTAAGAAATTTTGTTTGTTACTAAACATGTCAAAGATGTTATTTACTGTACGTTTATACTTCAGTCTAGGCGTGTTACTTCTCTTCCAATGTTGTTTGCTAACATTGTAACTTCTTTGGTGATAATACTCAGCAAATGTCTGAAGATAGCCTTGTAAGCCGAACACCGGTTAACACAATAAAACTAATATTGTAGAACAAAAGCAAACTGGTGCTTTTCATTTATTATAATGTTATATATGATATTGCAGGTTGTAAATGGAGGGCTTGTGAGCATGTTTCTGACTGAGATAATGAAAGTCGTGGGATACCTTATAGAATGGTGTCGGACATCCTTTTGCGCGGCGTAGCACAGCAACTCAGTGTGGCATGGATTCAAGTCGTTGGAAATCTCCTGCAGAAATACTGAGCCAGGCCTCCATAGCCGTCCATAGTTGCAAAAGTGTAGCCGGTGCGGGAATTTATGCACGGAAACGCCTCTCGATTTCGTCCTATAAATGTTGATAGGATTCATGCCGAGAGTTCTGTATGACCATGTCAATGGCTCTAATTGTCCAGAATGTTCTTCAAACCAGTCGCGAACAATTGCAGCCTGGTGACATGGCGCATAAAAATTCCACCGTTGTTTAGGAACATGAAGTCCATGAATGGCTTGAAATGCACTCAGAGAAGCCGAACAACCATTTCCAGCCAATAATCGGTTTAGTTGAACCATTTCATACACAGCCCATACCATTATGGAGCCACCACCAGTTTGCACAGCGCCTTGTTGACAACTTGAATCCGTGGCTTCGTGGGGTCTGCGCCACACTCTGACCCTACCTTCAGCTCTCAGGTCAGCTAAAACTGCCACTCATCTCACGAGGCCACGGGTTTTCCAGTCATCTACAGTCCAACAGAAATGGTCACGAGCTCAGGAGAGCCACTAGAGGTAACACCGTGCCGTTGGCAAGGTCTTTAGCGTCAGTCGTCTGCTGCCATAGCTTAGGCCGCACTGTCCTAACGGATACGTTTGTCGTACGTCCCACATCGACTGCTGCGGTTAATTTCAGGCAGTGTTGCTTGTCTGTTACCACTGCCAACTGCAGGCAAACGGCGCTGCTCTCGGTCACTAAGTGAAGGCCGTCGGCCACTGCATTCTCCGTGGTGAGAGGTAATGCCTGAAATTTGGTATTCTCAGCACACTATTGGCAATGTGGGTATTGGAAAACTGAATTCCTCAACGATTTCCGAAATGGAATGTCCCATACATCTAGCTCCCACTACCAATTCGCGTTCAAGGTATGTTAATTCTTTTCATGCGGCCATACTCAAATCAGAAATCATTTCACATAATCACCCCAGTACAAATGATAGCTCCACCAGTGCACTGCCCTTTTATACGTTGCGTACGTGATACTACACGCCACCTGTGTACAGGGTTTTTCAAAAATGACCGGTATATTTGAAAAGGCAATACAAACTAAACGAGCAGCGATAGAAATACACCGTTTGTTGCAATATGGTTGGGACAACAGTACATTTTCAGGCAGACAAACTTTCGAAATTACAGTAGTTACAATTGTCAACAACAGATGGCGCTGCGGTCTGGGAAACTCTATAGTACGATATTTTCCACATATCCACCATGCGTAGCAATAATATGGCGTAGTCTCTGAATGAAATTACCCGAAACCTTTGACAACGTGTCTAGCGGAATGGCTTCACATGCAGATGAGATGTACTGCTTCAGCTGTTCAATTGTTTCTGGATTCTGGCGGTACACCTGGTCTTTCAAGTGTCCCCACAGAAAGAAGTCACAGGGGTTCATGTCTGGCGAATAGGGAGGCCAATCCACGCCGCCTCCTGTATGTTTCGGATAGCCCAGAGCAATCACACGATCATCGAAATATTCATTCAGGAAATTAAAGACGTCGGTCGGGCACCATCTTGCATAAACCACGAGGTGTTCGCAGTGTCGTCTAAGGCAGTTTGTACCGCCACAAATTCAAGAAGAGTGTCCAGATAGCGTGATGGAGTAATCGTTTCGGATCTGAACAATGGGCCAATGATTCCTTTGGAAGAAATGGCGGCCCAGACCAGTACTTTTTGAGGATGCAGGGATGATGGGACTGCAACATGGGGCTTTTCGGTTCCCCATATGCGCCAGTTCTGTTTATTGACGAAGCCGTCCAGGTAAAAATAAGCTTCGTCAGTAAACCAAATGCTGCTCACACGCATATCGCAGTCATCAATCCTGTGCACTATATCGTTAGCGAATATCTCTCGTGCAGCAATGGTAGCGGCCCTGAGGGGTTGCCGCGTTTGAATTTTGTATGGATAGAGGTGTAAACTCTGGTGCATGAGACGATACGTGGACGTTGGCGCCATTTAGACCGCAGCTGCAACACGGCGAACGGAAACCCGGGGCCGCTGTTGGATCACCTGCTGCACTAGCTGCGCGTTGCCCTCTGTGGTTGCCGTACGTGGTCGCCCTACCTTTCCAGCACGTTCATCCGTCACGTTCCCAGGCCGTTGAAATTTTTCAAACAGATCCTTTATTGTATCGCTTTTCGGTCCATTGGTTACATTAAACCTCCGTTGAAAACTTCGTCTTGTTGCAACAACACTGTGTTCTAGGCGGTGGAATTCCAACACCAGAAAAATCCTCTGTTCTAAGGAATAAACCATGTTGTCCACAGCAAACTTGCACGTTGTGAACAGCACACGCTTACAGCAGAAAGACGACGTACACAATGGCGCACCCACAGACTGCGTTGTCTTCTATATCTTTCACATCACTTGCAGCGCCATCTGTTGTTGAAAATTGTAACTACTGTAATTTTGTCCGCCTGAAAATGAACTGTTGTCCCAAGCATATTGCAACAAACGGTGTATTTCTATCGCTGCTCGTTTAGTTTTTATTGCCTTTTCAAATATACCGGTCATTTTTGAAGCACCCTGTATATACATATCGTTGTCCCATGACTTTTGTTACCTCAGTATAGATTCTTGTCGTAATCAATAGAAATATTATTTTGAGGTTCCTCAACGGTTATAAAAAGTTTGGATAAAAGTGCTATAGACTTGTATTTTCAGACTACCTTATTTCATTCAAATCAGGAATTTTCTTCCTTTTAGGAACGTCCTCTCTGAAATGTTTAATCATTTACTTTATCGGTCTAAATTTGTTTCCCATATCTGATAAATTATCAAGGGCATAGACCTCTAGGTTCATCTGAAGGGAAGCATAATGAAAACTTATGGCTTTCTAAAATCTCTTTTCCTTTGCTGAACTTAGTCTTACAGCTATCGAAGAACATACTTAAAACATCAAACAAATAAGATTAGTCATTTCTAGTCCTATGTATCCAGAGACTCACAGTAAACCATCGGCAAAACATCAAGCACTCAGTTTACGTAATAGGACAAAACACGAAATTTATTCTTTCATTGATATTTGAGAATATTTATAGTGGAGAACAGCAATCTGTCAAAAAGTACTTTAAAAATGAACATACACAGTCCCGACTGCAAAAACATTTATGTTTTATGCGGCCGAGACTGGGTGTGTTCATTTTTAAAGTATGCTTTCATTGAACAGCTAACATCAAAATATTTTTAATATATCTTAATCCCAGACACTTTTGCCCCTTGTTATTGATGTTAACTCTCTCATTAACGAACAAAGAAAATGATTCGTTTTCATTGATATCTATTACAGCGGTTTCTAGAATTATAGATCCAAAGATGTTATTCGGAAAGTTCTGATTACGTGAAAAATATATTTATACTTTACTGGGTGCTTTCTTAGTTAGTTTTCAAGAGCCTTTTCTCCCAGATCAACGAACTATGTCTTTAAAATTCCCACCTTCAGAGTGTTTTCCACCAGTCATGATATCATGAAAACCTGTAAATATTTTAATTTTCGAAATTTGACAGCTTTTGCAAGTATCAGGTTTAATTTAGTTTTGGAACTTTATAACTTCACTAAAAACTTGGCTATCCCAACAGCTAAAATGATAGGGGAGGCGGAGTCTCGAGATAGCTGTGTTCCTCCCGTTATGGACTTACCACCACTTACGGATGTTGTTGAACACCATCACAGAATATTAGACTAACTGTAGGTATTAGAAAATGCTGAAACGAGCCACTAGTTCAAATATTAGTTTATTTTCGTTAATGTCCTAGTGTGTTGCCATGCAGTGCTTCCCTCATTCCAGGTACATGTTGTTATCTTTCTCTCTTACATGACTGTTCTCAATGTGTGCAAGAGCGACTGATTATTGTTGTGTGCCTTTTAAGCTTTGTCGTAATATTTTAGCACTAATTTTTACTGTTAGTATTATCGTTTGGCCAGTTGTTCAGTAGTCGTCAATGAATCATTGGGTCGTGTTACTGTACCTTTTGTCAGGCGCTGTAAGCACTTCCGCGTAAACCAAACCCTTAGCATATTTGATGCTGTCTATCTAGTGTTGTGGAATTACCACTGTGCTTCCTTTCAGCGTGTAGTGAACCTTGCGTATTCTAATTAATGTTGCTGCTCATAACGCCAGCTTTAAATACAATGCTTAAAACTATTTTGAGAAGTTATTTGGAACAGTTTTCTCATTATGTTGTAATTCTGAATTGTAACGAAGTTCCTTACCCTTTCTAATATTTCTTATTTCTTGTCATCGGGTTATTTCATAAAAACCGTGGACACGATCATTCAGAGCAAACTTCATATACACGGTGGTCCATTGATCGTGACCGGTCCAAATATCTCACGAAATGAGCAACAAACGTAGTAATTATAAAGAACGAAACTTGTCTAGATTGAAGAGGGAAACCAGATGGCGCTATGGTAGGCTCGCTAGATGGCGCTGCCACAGGTCAAACGGATATCAACAGCGTTTTTTAAAAATACGAACCCCCATCTATTATTACATATTCGTGTAGTGCGTAAAGAAATATGAACGTTTTAGTTGGACCACTTTTTTCGTTTTCTGATAGATGGCGCTGTAATAGTCACAAACATATGGCTCACAATTTTAGATGCACAGTTGGCAAGAGGTAGGTCTTTTAAATTAAAATACAGAACTTAGAAACGTTTGAACATTTCATTTCAGTTGTTCCAATGTGATACATGCACCTTTGTGAACTTATCATTTCTGAGAATGCATGCTGTTACAGCGTGATTACCTGTAAATACCACATTAATGCAATAAATGCTCAAAATGATGTCCGTCAACCTCAGTGCATTTGGCAATACGCGTAACTACATTTCTCTCAACAGCGAGTAGTTCGCCTTCCGTAATGTTCGCACATGCATTGACAATGCGCTGCCGCATGTTGTCAGGCGTTGTCGGTGGATCACGACAGCAAATATGCTTCAACTTCCGCACAGAAAGCAATCCGGGGTAGTCAGATCCAGTGAACATGTGGGCCATGGTATGGTGCTTCGACGACCAATCCACCTGTCATGAAATATGCTATTCAATACCGCTTCAACCGCACGCGAGCTATGTGCTGGGCATCCATCATGTTGGAAGTACATCGCCATTCTGTCATGCAGTGAAACATCTTGTAGTGACATCTGCAGAACATTACGTAGGAAATCAGCATACATTGCACCAGAATAAGGAAAGGCAAACCTACGTTTCTAGCATTTGTAGACTTAGAGAAAGCTTTTAACGTGTTGACTGGAGTACTCTTTTTGAAATTCTAAAGGTAGCAGGGGGTAAAATACAGGGAACGAAAGACTATTTACAGTTTGTACGGAAACCAGACGTCAGTAATAAGGGTCGAGGCGCATGAAAGGGAAGCAGTGGTTGAGAAGCGAGTGAGACAGGGATGTAGCCTATCCCAGATGTTACTCTATCTGTACACTGAACAAGCAGTAAAGGAAACAAAAAAAAAAAAAATTGAGTAGGATTTAAATTCCAGGGAGAGGAAATAAAAACTTTGAGGCCTGCCGATGACACTGTAATTCTGTCGGAGACAGAAAAGGACTTGCAAGAGCAGTTGAACGGAATGGTGTGTGTTTTGAAAAGAGAATATAAGATGAACATCGACAAAATTAAAACAAGGGTAATGGAATGTAGTCGAATGAAATCAAGTGATGGTAGAAGAATCGGATTAGGAAACGAGTAGTGGAAGAGTTTTGCTAGATGGGCAGCAAAATAACTGATGATGGCGTATATACTGTAGAACGTAGACTGGCAATAACAAGAAAAACACTCCTGAAGAAAAGAAATATGTTAACATCGAATGTATATTTAAGTATTAGGAAGTTTTGTCTAAAGGTGTATGTTTGGAGTGTAGTGGGTGTTATTAATCATTGCACGTGCGAGGTTTGTAGTGGTGGATGTTCCTGTGTGAGTGTATGTCCGTCGTATTTGGTATACGTGTATTGTGAGTGATTCTTGTTCACGGGGCCAAACAAAGTAATATTAAACTCAGATATTAGTAGTAGTAGTAGTGGAAGTAGTAGTAGCAGTACAGCAATTTCAATCAGTCTGCCAGGATAAATGTTGTTAAACTTTTTATATAAGTCATTGTGAGCTTGAAGGAAATAAAATTGCTTTTGTTTTTTGGAATTCAATTTAAACTACCCGTAGTACTTTCATAGTCCGTCTGTATCGCTGTTGGATTAACTACTGTTGATTGTGGTGAAAGGCTCTGGGCAAACTGCAAGTGTGCCGTTGCCTTATGGCTGCCTCAGCTGCAGGTTGGAATCGGTGCCTATGACTGGAGAAACCGAGGTGCCTAGCGCGTCCCCCTGAGCTGATGGTCCTGTAACCGCGAGGCCGGCAGCCCTGTAGCCACCCAAGAGTACCAGCCTCACCTGAGGAATGTTCTCGTTAACAAATGGTATTCAGCTCAGTCTCGTCAGTTAATTACCGCAGCCCTCCACTCCCAAGCGCGAAAAACCCTGCACAGCGGAATGTTCCCTCTTCAGCCCCCATAGTTTCATGAACGTGTGACAGGTGGCGGCGCTCTATGTACCCTTCAAAATAGCGTCTGTAATGGAGTTGCGGGTGGTGTCAGTCTCATTAAAAGCCTTGCCTACACTGCAGCATCACCTTTCAGGAAGTCTGCCCCGATAGCTGAATGGTTAGCGCCACGGATTGCTGTCCTAATGGGCCCCGGTTGGCTCGGGGATTTACTCCTCTCTCCTCTCAGGGGCTGGGTGTTGTCTTCATCATAATTTCATCCCCCATCAACGCGCAGACCGACCAATGTGGTTTCGAATGAAATAAGACCCGATCCTGTCCCGGCGAACGACGCCAAACGCTCATTTCCATTTACCTTATAGGATATAAGATGACTGGGCGGTACTACTAAACGGATTTTAATCCGATAAACACATCGTTGATTTCAAGAATATTCTTCTCTTTCCTTCTCCTTTTTTTTAACTTAGTAAATGTAAATTGACACATGTATTTGGTAATGTACCAGACGCAGAGAAACAGTAACAGCAGTGCTTGTGGGAACACACCATACTCGAGGGGTGTCCAACAAGTAATGCAACACTTTTTTTTTCTAGGCCAATTTCCGTCGAGAAAATGCGGGATTTGCCGTGGGACATCGTGTTGTGCCGGATGCTCGTCGTGCCGGCGGCTTGAATTCTAGCGCTAGACCGCGAAATGGATGTCGCTGGCCTGCAGTTCGCTTCTATGTTGTCGGCGGAGCGCTTGGGATCAGGAGCGTGCAGCGCTAAGGGCAAGAAAATAGAGGCAGTTGGCTCTGGAAATTACTTACCGTAACATCGCCTGTCGTAGTATGGAGTGTGAAATGTTATTCTTTTGGGAACACAGTGTTGGCCGGCAATAGTGAACTGCTGGTCCACTTAGTTCTTTGAATTGTCGTCCTAAAGAAATTGTTTTATTAAGCCTTTGCTACTGATAACGAAAAATTGGACATTACGTGTTGAAAGTACGTTGTTTTTCTTAATGTTGATTGGTGATTTATGCTGTTTGTCGGGGAGAGTTCTTAACGTCGTTATAGCAGTCGGTCGTATTTGTCCAGGCACGCCTTCTTGGGCGATGCATATACACTCCTGGAAATTGAAATAAGAACACCGTGAATTCATTGTCCCAGGAATGGGAAACTTTATTGACACATTCCTGGGGTCAGATACATCACATGATCACACTGACAGAACCACAGGCACATAGACACAGGCAACAGAGCATGTACAATGTCGGCACTAGTACAGTGTATATCCACCTTTCACAGCAATGCAGGCTGCTATTCTCCCATGGAGACGATCGTAGAGATGCTGGATGTAGTTCTGTGGAACGGCTTGCCATGCCATTTCCACCTGGCGCCTCAGTTGGACCAGCGTTCGTGCTGGACGTGCAGACCGCGTGAGACGACGCTTCATCCAGTCCCAAACATGCTCAATGGGGGACAGATCCGGAGATCTTGCTGGCCACGGTAGTTGACTTACACCTTCTAGAGCACGTTGGGTGGCACGGGATACATGCGGACGTGCATTGTCCTGTTGGAACAGCAAGTTTCCTTGCCGTTCTAGGAATGGTAGACCGATGGGTTCGATGACGGTTTGGATGTACCGTGCACTATTCAGTGTTCCCTCGACGATCACCAGAGGCGTACGGCCAGTGAGGGAGATCGCTCCCCACACCATGATGCCGGGTGTTGGCCCTGTGTGCCTCGGTCGTATGCAGTCCTGATTGTGGCGCTCACCTGCACGGCGCCAAACACGCATACGACCATCATTGGCACCAAGGCAGAAGCGACTCTCATCGCTGAAGACGACACGTCTCCATTCGTCCCTCCATTCACGCCTGTCGCGACACCACTGGAGGCGGGCTGCACGATGTTGGGGCGTGAGCGGAAGACGGCCTAACGGTGTGCGGGACCGTAGCCCAGCTTCATGGGGACGGTTGGGAATGGTCCTCGCCGATACCCCAGGAGCAACAGTGTCCCTAATTTGCTGGGAAGTGGCGGTGCGGTCCCCTACGGCACTGCGTAGGATCCTACGGTCTTGGCGTGCATCCGTGCGTCGCTGCGGTCCGGTCCCAGGTCGACGGGCACGTGCACCTTCCGCCGACCACTGGCGACAACATCGATGTACTGTGGAGACCTCACGCCCCACGTGTTGAGCAATTCGGCGGTACGTCCACCCGGCCTCCCGCATGCCCACTATACGCCCTCGCTCAAAGTCCGTCAACTGCACATACGGTTCACGTCCACGCTGTCGCGGCATGCTACCAGTGTTAAAGACTGCGATGGAGCTCCGTATGCCACGGCAAACTGGCTGACACTGACGGCGGCGGTGCACAAATGCTGCGCAGCTAGCGCCATTCGACGGCCAACACCGCGGTTCCTGGTGTGTCCGCTGTGCCGTGCGTGTGATCATTGCTTGTACAGCCCTCTCGCAGTGTCCGGAGCAAGTATGGTGGGTCTGACACACCGGTGTCAATGTGTTCTTTTTTCCATTTCCAGGAGTGTAGATGTATTTACTATATTGTGATCCGTTACTGCAACCTTTAGTTTCACTATGTCTCCGAGTGTTCACTTGTGATGCAGAATCGTAATCGGTAGTGGAAGATGACCTGATTGTATTACCGACAGCCAACGTTGAGAAATGCGTACACTGCTGGACGGTAGACCCTACAGAACCAAAGCTGCCGGGTGCTGCAGGTCTTGTGAAGCACCGATCGGCACGAAACGAGGTACCCGTAAGTATTGTTTGCGGCTGATGCGCAGTAGCGTCACTAAGTGTGGCCCCTTCAGCTGTTCGGTCGTTGTCGTGCCACTTGCTGCTACTGATCTGGTTTGCCAATGTTACAGAAAGTTGCGGTTTGTTCATTTTTGTCTATTTTACCCACTGCGTTAAGGGCCGGCGAGGTTGCTTTACACCGTATAGGGATGTTGCTATGCACGTCTTCCCAATGTGTGCTGTCTACAGGGTGTTACAAAAAGGTACGGCCACACTCTCAAGAAAATTCCTCACACACAAAGAAAGAAAATATGTTATGTGGACATGTGTCCGGAAACGCTTACTTTCCATGTTAGAGCTCATTACTTCTCTTCAAATCACATTAATCATGCAATGGAAACACACAGCAACAGAACGTACCAGCGTGACTTCAAACACTTTGTTACAGGAAATGTTCAAAATGTCTCCGTTAGCGAGGATACATGCATCCACCCTCCGTCGCATGGAATCCCTGATGCGGTGATGCAGCCCTGGAGAATGGCGTATTGTATCACAGCCGTCCACAATACGAGCCGAAGAGTCTCTACATTTGGTACCGGGGTTGCGTAGACAAGAGCTCCATAAATGAAAGTCAAGAGGGTTGAGGGCAGGAGAACGTGGAGGCCATGGAATTGGTCCGCCTCAACCAATCCATCGGTCACCGAATCTGTTGTTGAGAAGCGTACGAACACTTCGACTGAAATGTGCAGGAGCTCCATCGTGCATGAACCACATGTTGTGTCGTACTTGTAAAGGCATATGTTCCAGCAGCACAGGTAGAGTATCCCGTATGAAATCATGATAACGTGCTCCACTGAGCGTAGGTGGAAGAACATGCGACCCAATCAAGACATCACCAACAATGCCTGCCCAAAAGTTTACAGAAAATCTGTGTTGACGACGTGATTGCACAATTGCGTGCGGATTCTCGTCAGCCCACACATGGTGATTGTGAAAATTTACAATTTGATCATGTTGGAATGATGCCTCATCCGTGAAGAGAACATTTCCGCTGAAATGAGGATTGACACATTTTTGGATGAACCATTCGCAGAAGTGTACCCGTGGAGGCCAATCAGCTGCTGATAGTGCCTGCACACGCTGTACATGGTACGGGAACAGCTGGATATCCCATAGCACTCTCCATACAGTGACGTGGTCAACGTTATCTTGTACAGCAGAAACTTCTCTGCCGCTGACATTAGGGTTATCGTCAACTGCACGAAGAATTGCCTTGTCCATTGCAGGTGTCTTCGTCGTTCTAGGTCTTCCCCGGTTGCGAGTCATAGGCTGGAATGTTCCTTGCTCCCTAAGACGCCGATCAATTGCTTCGAACGTCTTCCTGTTGGGACACCTTCGTTCTGGAAATCTTCTCGATACAGACGTTCCACGCCACGGCTATTGCCTCGTGCTAATCCATACATCAAATGGGCATCTGCCAACTCCGCATTTGTAAACATTACACTGACTGCAAAACCACGTTCGTGATGAACACTAACCTGTTGATGCTACGTACTGATGTGCTTGATGCTAGTACTGTAGAGCAATGAGTCGCATGTCAACACAAGCACCAAAGTCAACATTACCTTCCCTCAATTGGGCCTACTGGCGTTGAATCTAGGAAGTACAGTACATACTGACGAAACTAAAATGAGCTCTAACATGGAAATTAAGTGTTTCCGGACACATATCCACATAACACGTTTTCTTTATTTGTGTGTGAGGAATGTTTCCTGAAAGTTTGGCCGTACCTTTTTGTAACACCTTGCCTAAAAGAAATGGCTCTAGGCACTATGGGACTTAACATCTGAGGTCATCAGTCCCCTAGACTTAGAAGTACTTAAACCTAACTAATCTAAGGACATAACACACATCCGGACTGAAGGGCCTAGAAGCGCTCGGCCACAGCGGCCTGCGTTGTCTGTGCAAAGGGCTATCCAGTTCTGCTAAATCATTGAGGCGTTTGCGCCAGGGCCCACGTGGGCGAATCAGTGAAAGTTTTTCGTATAATCGTAACATTAGTTAAGGTGTCATATGCCTAAGATTATAGGGATTAAACATTAAGGGTGTGTTAGTGGTTTCCCGTGGGAGGAGGTGGAAGGAATATAGTATCCCTGCAAGGAACTATTAAAGCAGTAAAGCATTTTAAATACTTGGGATTGATTATCCATTCATCGGGAAGCTCTTATTCAGATGTGGAACGCAGGATCTAGCAGGCAAGAGGAGCAATATCAAAAGACGCAAATAAAGGATTCTGTAAACAGTAGTGGAAACATGCTAACATTCGGTGCAGAGTAATGGGCCCTGGGGCAGCTGAAGAGAAGAATGGTACAAGCAGTAGAGATGGATGAAATAAGGACGGCAGCCAGGATATCCAGAACAGAGCGAGGAAGAAATGAGGAAATTAGAGAGATATTGGAAATGGGTCAATCAGTTGTGCAAAGAATTGAGATAAGAGCTGTTCAGTGGTAGGACCATGTACGGCGAATGGAGCATGGACGATGGACAAAAGCAATCCGGAATGGTCGCCGCCAGGAAGGAGGAAGCGTAGACAGCAGGACTAATTGGAATGATGAGGAAGAGAGACCTGAAAGAGGAAGACTGCCACACCCACGAAGGCTGGTGAATAGTATTACGGTGCAACTGCTGGAGAATGGAGAAGTCCTTAAAAGTAAAAGTAACGCAAGGTCGGTTAACAAAAAGTAATGAGAAACTTACATGAAAGAAAATACTTAGGATTTGCATATGAGAGCGCTTGACATATGGCTATTGCCTAAGTCGTTCAAAGTTACAGAGCTGTGGTTCGGGTACAGATCGATTGTAGTAATTTGTGACAGAGTAATTAAATAAAGTAGCAATATATGTACCGAAGAAAATCTTCGAGAAAACAGTCTCACTGCATAATGTGAATCAA
Source organism: Schistocerca gregaria (assembly GCF_023897955.1). Classification (NCBI taxonomy): domain Eukaryota; kingdom Metazoa; phylum Arthropoda; class Insecta; order Orthoptera; family Acrididae; genus Schistocerca; species Schistocerca gregaria. The sequence continues at coordinate 1,043,695,172 of NC_064920.1, read as the reverse complement.
ACACATTCTGTAAACGAATAGACGTTAAGGGTGTGTTAGTGGTGTCCCGCACGATTCTAACCGAGCCGTTAAGGTGCTCTATGGCGGCATGCTGTTTATATATATATATATATATATATATATATATATATATATATATATATATATATATATATATATATATATATACATATATATATATATATATATATATATATATCAGCTGGTGCCTCGAAGGGCCATCTCGGTAATTTTTAGTTGGTGCACCACTTTACTAGTTTGGAAATAAGATAATTTAAATCAGAAGTAAGGCTGTTAAGCAAGAATTCCTTAGCGTAACTTTATTCCGAGCTGCTCTCAGCCATCATATCCGGTGCGTGATTTGTGTGGTTTGAGGTGTTTGGGCAGTAACGAGTTAAAGCGCTGTGCTGCATGATAAGCCGGTGCGGTGGGCGTTATTAATCATTGTACGTGCGTGGTTTGTAGTGGTGGATGTTCCTGTGTGATTATGTCCGTCGTATTTGGTATACTTGTATTGTGAGTGATTCTTGTTCACGGGGCCAAACAAAGTAATATTAAACTCAGATATTAGTAGTAGTAGTAGTAGTAGCAGTACAGCAATTTCCATCAGTCTGCCAGGAGAAATGTTTTTAAACGCTTTATATAAGTCATTGTGAGCTTGAAGGAAATAAAATTGCTTTTGTTTTTTGAATTCAATTTCAACTACCCGTAGTACTTTCATAGTCCGTCTGTATCGCTGTTGGATTAACTACTGTTGGTTGTGGTTAAAGGCTCTGGGAAAACTGCAAGTGTGCCGTTGCCTTATGGCTGTCTCAGCTGCAGGTTGAAATCGGTGCCTATGACTGGAGAAACCGAGGTGCTTACCGCGTCCCCCTGAGCTGATGGTCCTGTAACCGCGAGGCCGGCAACCCTTTAGCCAGCCAAGAGTACCAGCCTCACCTGAGGAATGTTCTCGTTAACAAATGGTATTCAGCTCAGTCTCGTCAGTTAATTACCGCAGCCCTCCACTCCCACCCGCGAAAAATTTTGCACAGTGGAATGTTCCCTCTTCAGCCCCCATAGTTTCATGAATGAGTGACAGGTGGCGGCGTTCTATGTACCCTTCAAAATAGCGTCTGTAATGGAGTTGCGTTCCAAGAAAAGGGCTACCACTGAGCTCCTTTTGGTATACAACCAGGACATCGAAGATATTCGTGGGCGCTTTAAGAATATCTACGGAGACCTGTCAGTGAACAAAAGCACGGTGAGTCGTCGGGTGCGGTCTCTGTCATCACAGCAACAGGGTCGAACAGACATGTCCGTTCTCCCGCGTTCCACACGGTCGCACACATGTTGATCTACGGATCACAATATTTGAGCATTACGAGGCTGGTGGTGACAATCTTTTGTCGAGCGTCACCACAGGCAATGAAACATGACTTTCTCACTTCGAACCTGGAACAAAAGGGGAACTCATGGAGTGGCACCAACCATCTCTCCTCACGCCTTCAGTCACACCTTAAGCCGGTAAAGTCATGGCTACGGTCTTCTGGGACTCTCGTGGTGCAACGATCAACTGTGAAGTGCATCGTGCTACCCTCAGGAAGTTGAAGTAACGACTTCTGCGTATTCATCGCCACAAAAAATCAAACAAATTTCTGTTTCTCTTGACATCGCAGGGTCAGCTGTAACGGGACAGCCTCTAGCAGTTCATTTTCTCAACAGTAGTTGTCGATACCAGTATTATTTTTCGAATTTTGAATAGGTCAGTATTATCTCAGCTTCTTTTCTGAAAACTTTCATATAATTTTATACACAGTATGTTGTATTTCAATCTAGTTCTTAATGGACAGTTAAAATTATTTTTTATAAGCATTTGAAATTAACAATTATTTGACACAATTTAAATTTCTATTATCAATTACGGAATATAGCACTCTTTACAGTGTTTACTTCTGGATTTATTTATGAACTAATAATCGAAACTAACGGAAATTCACTTGCCAAGAAACATTGTAAAATCTTAGGACTATTATTTACACTGAGTGAGACAGTAATAAGCATGTCTGTAATGTGATCTGAAGTATTTTTGTATTTTGTGTGAACAGTATAATTTCGGCTTTGTTAATGTCAGAAATAAAAAGACTGTGTGATATACTAAAATGTTGTTGTTGTTGTTGTTGTTGCCTTCACTCCTGAGTCTGGTTTGATGCAGCTCTCCATGCTACTCTATCCTGTGAAAGCTTCTTCATCTCCCAGTACTTGCTGCAACCTACATCCTTCTGCTTAGTGTATTCATCTGTTGGTCTCCCTCTACGATTTTTACCCTCCACGTTGCTCTTCAATACTGAATTGGTGATCCCTTGATGCCTCAGAACATGTCCTACTGTAAGTAGGCTGTTTAGGTTTTATGTTGGAAACGCCACGTAGCGCTCTGTATGCAAATCACTGGCTGTGCTGTGTGCAGTGTGTGGCTGGTTGACATTGTTGGAATATTCACTATTCTAGTTTTGGGCAGGTGGATGTGAACAGCGCGTAACATTGTGCAGTTGGAGGTGCGCCGCCAGCAGTGGTGGATGTGGGGAGAGAGGTGCCAGAGTTTTGAGATGTTAATATGAGCTGACGACATGGACGTGTGTCCGTCAGAAAAAGGAAATCTGCCAAACTGGATGTCAAAAATTTAGAATCTTTTATTTAGTTGGCAGTATTGGCGCTCGCGTATTACAGTAGTACGAGTAACGAAGATTTTTGTGAGGTAAGTGATTCATGAAAGGTATGGGTTATTGGTAGTCATGGCCATTCTTTTGTAGCGATTATTGAAAGTCAGATTGCGTTGCGCGAAAAATATTGTGTGGCAGTTTAGTGTTTATCAGAATAAATAAAGAGAGAAATGTCTGAGTACGTTCAGTTTTGCTCAGCTGTTTGTAAATCAAATAACGTAGAGGTTTTCCAGCATTGTCATTTATAAATTTTTCTAAGGGGACGTTTCACTACTAACCGATCCCTTCTTCTAGTCACGTTGTGCCACAAACTCTTCTTCTCCCCAATTCTATTCAATACCTCCTCATTAGTTATGTGATCTACTCATCTGATCTTCAGCATTCTTCTGTAGCATCACATTTCGGAAGCTTCTATTCTCTTCTTGTACAAACTATTTATCGTCCATGTTTCACTTAAATATATGGTTACACTCCATACAAACACTTTCAGAAACGACTTCCTGACAGTTAAATCTATACTCGATGTTAATAAATTTCTCTTCTTCAGAAACGCTTTCCTTGCCATTGCCAGACTGTATTTTATATCCTCTCTACTTCGACCATCATCAGTTATTTTGCTCCCCAAATAGCAAAACTCCTTTACTACTTTAAGTGCCTCATTTCGCATTCGAATTCCCTCAGCATCACCCGACTTAATTCGACTGCATTCCGTTATCCTCGTTTTGCTTTTGTTGATGTTCATCTTATATCCTCCTTTCAAGACACTGTCCATTCCGTTCAACTGCTCTTCCAAGTCATTTGCTGTCTCTGACAGAATTACAATGTCATCGGCGAACCTCAAAGTTTTTATTTCTTCTCCATGGATTATAGTATCTCCTCCGAATTTTTCTTTTGTACTAAAATGTGACAAGATATATTAACGTAACAGCAAAAAGTTTGCAATATCAATCTTCAAATTCATTTAAATTAGTTCAACCATGACGACCTAAAATGTGACAATTTCAGCTTCAAGAATCAGACCCCTAGACAAGAATAACTGGAGCCAACTCTGTGTGAAAAGATAAGTAAACTAGAACGTTTGTTGTAATCTTCGCTCCTCTAAAATTTTCATAAAAGACTAGTGTGGACAGGAAGGAGGGGGAAATTACACTGCCCGAGAGGAGCTCAGAAAAATACATTTAAGTGTTTCTCCTTATCCACCTTACAGCCCACATCTCGCATCTTCCAAATTCCGTCTGCTCGACCCAATAAAGGATGCACTGCGCTGAAAGCAGTACGTGGACGATAGTGGGGCTATTGATGCAGTAAGACTCTGGCTCCGACGTCGACCAGTAGAGTTGTACTACACGGACATACAGGCCCTTCCAGTAAGTTGGCGTAAGGACGTCGGAGTGAACGGAGGCTAAGTTGAAAAATAGCGTTTTGTACCTAAGACCGCGGGAAATAATATGGTATATTGTAATCCTGAATAAAACTAATCTGTTTTCAAAAAAAGTGTTGAACGTCCCTCGTAGTTGTGGTGTCTATATGCCTTATGTGAAGATGTGTGTGTGTGTGTGTGTGTGTGTGTGTGTGTGTGGGTGTGTGTTTGTGTGTGTGTGTGTGTGTGTGTGTGTGTGTGTGTGCTGGTGAGAGAGAGCTGATGTTCTGAAACAGAGGTAAAACCGAGCGGGTGGCCAAACGGTTAAAGACACTAGATTTGCAGTTGGGATGATCGCTATTCAGTGCCCCCTCCGGCCCCTCAATCTTATGATCTCCATTATTACTTTATTGATTAAGATAAATTACGTAATGATTACTTTGGAAAGAAATGGCAGACTTCGTATATCTTGTTCAATCCTAGCTTTAGCTTAGTCTCTAATGGCCTATCAGTTTGCAAAACATAACTCTAATTATGTTGAAACTTCCTGGCAGATTAAAACTGTGTGCCCGACCGAGACTCGAACTCGGGACCTTTGCCTTTCGCGGGCAAGTGCTCTACCAGGAAGTTTCATATCAGCGCACACTCCGCTGCAGAGTGAAAATCTCATTCTCTAATTATGTTGTCTCTTCCTTGCAGACGTAATGCTGGATCATACTAAATTTATATGGACAATGACAACGACCTTATGATATCTCAATTGAATATATTTTTTGCTTGGAAATTTTGGAAATACTGAACTTTTCACTCTCTGTAACTTCGATACGGAGCTTCTGAACCGCACTTGACAAATCGTTAGGTGCACATTCAACAGAATGAGCTTGGGGACAGGTTTTTTGACAATTGCTTTCCAGTATCTAGACAGAGAGAGAGAGAGAGAGAGAGAAAGATAGAGAGAGTTGTAGTTTACCCGTGATAAAGGTTGTCTGCCCTGTAGTACATGTTATTAAAGTAAGCTTGGACATCGAGTCATCTTATTTGGGAACATGACTCTACAGAATAAACAGGAGGAGTGTTTTGTGGAGAAAGGTCATGACGATGATGCAGCGCTTCGTCTGCTTGCGCTGGTCACAAAAATATTTACAAGGACAACTTTATTTCTTCGAACAGGTTGGGGACGACGGGATTGCATGCACGATAGTCGTATGACTATCTGTTGTTCATGTGAATTTACAAACGCAGTATCCCTGTTCCAGAGGCGTGAAACAGACTGCAACTACGCCGATAATCATAATTTTCATCCTAAAATTACGTTAGTGGTGCTGAATAATGACTATTAATTTCATTAACCCAGGTAATTCAGCGCACTGTGTGCAAAATTATATCCTAATTTTATTACCATTGAGCGTATGTTAGTCGAAACAGCTACAATTGATTACTTAGAGATCTGTAGCGATTACCGAATGGTGATAATTTGTAATTTAGTTAGTTTATGGCTTGTCATCTTTTGACTTTTTAAACTTTTATCTGTCCGCTGTCACAGACATAGAGAAAGCTTTTGACAATGTTGACTGGAATACTCTCTTCCAAATTTTAAAGGTGGCAGGGGTAAAATACAGGGAGCGAAAGGCTATTTACAATTTGTACAGAAACCAGATGGCAGTTATAAGAGTCGAGGGACACGAAAGGGAAGCAGTGGTTGGGAAGGGAGTGAGACAGGGTTGCAGACTCTCCCCGATGTTATTCAATCTGTATTTAGAGCAACCAGTAAAGGGACCAAAAGAAAATTTCGGAGTAGGTATTAAAATCCATGGAGAAGAAATAAAAACTTGGAGGTTCGCCGATGACATTGTAATTCTGTCAGAGACAGCAAAGGACTTGGAAGAGCAGTTGAACGGAATGGACATTGTCTTGAAAGGAGGATATACGATGAACATCAACAAAAGCAAAACGAGGATAATGGAATGTAGTCGAATTAAGTCGGGTGATGCTGAGGGATTTAGATTAGGAAATGAGGCACTTGAAGTAGTAGAGGAGTTTTGCTATTTGGGGAGCAAAATAACTGATAATGGTCGAAGTAGAGAAGATATAAAATGTAGACTGGCAATGGCAAGGAAAGCGTTTCTGAAGAAGAGAAATTTGTTAACATCGAGTATAGATGTAAGTGTCAGGAAGTCGTTTCTGAAAGTATTTGTATGGAGCGTAGCCATGTATGGAAGTGAAACATGGATGATAAATAGTTTGGGCAGGAAGATAATAGAAGCTTTCGAAATGTGGTGCTACAGAAGAATGCTGAAGATTAGATGGCTAGTTCACATAACTAATGAGGAGGTATTGAATAGAATTGGGGAGAAGAGGAGTTTGTGGCACAACTTGACGAGAAGAAAGGGACGGGTTGGTAGGACATGTTCTGAGGGATCACAAATTTAGCATTGGAGGGCAGCGTGGAGGGTAAAAATCGTAGAGGCAGACCATTAGATGAATACACTAAGCAGATTCAGAAGGATATAGGTTGCAGTAGGTCTTGGAGATTATGAAACTTGCACAGGATGGGGTAGCATGGAGAGCTGCATCAAACCAATCTCAGGACTGAAGACCACAACAACAACAACAACATCACTGAGCAATCAATTATGTCATAAGCATGTCAGACAATAATACTGTTAAAGGCAAACGATGAATTGCCTTCATGAAATGCGTTCCCTTCAAATATTGTAGACGACTTGTTTTTTAACTGTCAGAATACTTGATGTCTGAGGGAGACATATTTCGTCCTAACATTCATCTAAAATATCTTGTGATTCAGTTTGACAGATTACTTCCTTTTAAGGAGCACGGGCTAAGATCAAAAACATAGATGAGATTCTCTATAAGCCCTGTGGCACTAGTTAGAGACTGTCAGCAGGTACTCTTCGAGTATCAGCACTCTGAATGGTGTACTCAACAGCAGGGTACTATGCGTCTGCCTGGCTTAATAGTCTATACGTGAAACAGATAGAGCTACAACTTAACGAATTGTTAGCGGGTCATTACGATCTATTCCCACATTCTGGTTACCTATGTTGAGTCACATTCCACCTCCTGTTATCAGACGGAAGTGTGTGCTTCTACGTGAATGCTAGAAGAGTGTTGACAACTTTGACCATCCAATGCTAAACCACATGTTTGTTTTGGATCAAGTAAGATTACGATCAAGACAGCCCACTCTTGTAACAGCTAGAATTCGTAGCGAAAATGAATTCATTGTCACTGATGAATAGAAACGCTGTTGGAAACAAAACTTTCCTCCAAAATGCCTGAAACTGCCCTGCATCTAGGAAAAACCCCATCGATTTGACCAGTCTTGGACAATTTGGACTACACTGAATCTAAGGTGAACGGGCCATGGTGGATGTGCAGACGCTCTCTACATGAGGGGCACATCTTAATCATCATCTTGTGACTATGAAGTGGAACGACAGACAGTTGCTCGTGTATCGACATGTTCGTTACCTACCTACAAGGGTCCCTAAGAGGACTTCCAGGCAGTGAGGAGTGGTGTAATAAACGATGTAATAGGCCAGAATGAGATATTCACTCTGCAGCGGAGTGTGCGCTGATATGAAACTTCCTGGCAGATTAAAACTGTGTGCCCGACTGAGACTCGAACTCGGGACCTTTGCCTTTCGCGGGCAAGTGCTCTACCAACTGAGCTACCGAAGCACGACTCACGCCTGGTACCCACAGCTTTACTTCTGCCAGTATCCGTCTCCTACCTTCCAAACTTTACAGAAGATCTCCTGCGAAGCTTGCTTCGGTAGCTCAGTTGGTAGAGCACTTGCCCGCGAAAGGCAAAGGTCCCGAGTTCGAGTCTCGGTCGGACACACAGTTTTAATCTGCCAGGAAGTTTCATATCAGCGCACACTCCGCTGCAGAGTGAATATCTCATTCTGGAAACATCAGCCAGGCTGTGGCTAAGCCATGTCTCCGCAGTATCCTTTCTTTCAGGAGTGCTGGTTCTGCAAGGTTCGCATGAGAGCTTCTGTAAAGTTTGGAAGGTAGGAGACGGATACTGGCAGAAGTAAAGCTATGAGTACCGGGCGTGAGTCGTGCTTCGGTAGCTCAGTTTGGTAGGGCACTTGCCCGCGAAAGGCAAAGGTCCCGAGTTCGAGTCTCGGTCGGGCACACAGTTTTAATCTGCCAGGAAGTTTCGATGTAATAGGCCTTGATAGTCGCCTATAACTATTTCATTTGTGTTGTATTGTGCTGGAGAGGTATGTAGAAATGTTGGCATGTAGTAGTTCAGTAATCTTTTATCTGATTCAGAAATTCTTAATGTAATCCATACGATAGATATATAAACCGACTAAAGTTTTGCGTTCACGGAGTGCGAAGCAACACCAAATGGCCTTAACGCAACGAAAATTTTTGAAACCTACTTGTCTGCATCTTTCCAGCTGACTCTTCGTGTATAGTATTTCAGGAACTCATGACACGTTAGTAGTTTCTTTAGAGACACTAAGGCATCTAGCCAACAGCGTCTTGCATCTCCTTCTGGACCTATGAGGGCATCTATCCTTCCATTTTCCTTCTGTATTACTGATTTAGTGTGTCATTTTTTGTCGCTTCTTAATAATACCATTAAATACTTATAACACAGTCGTCAACCAACGCAAAGGAGGAGAATCGTGTAAGCCATTGATTTGTCAATAGCGTTAACTTTGCTCTCTATGGTATAGTACTTTAACTGTTCGTGTCTTATGTTTTGTGGGGTGGAAATTACGGACAGTCTCAAAAATGGAAACCCCTAAAATTGTACTACGACTGGTGGCTATGCTAAAACTGTGGATAAGTCGATGTACGGACTCTATCCGGTTCGGGGTCACTATCGTCTGACATTCAGAACGTTGCAAGAATTTCATGAAATTCGAAAGCGTTTGAATTTATCCTGCTCCATGACCTTTAAACCGCCGTCCACAACAGATGGAGACTGGTCAGACCTAGGTGCATATATTTCTGTTGATGAGATCTCAAAGTAATCCTTATGGCTGACATCTGGTAGTCTGGAGACTTGCACAAACACGATGGGTGTTGAACACTCCTGAATCTATTCTGACACAATTCGGAAGGGATAAGATGGTGCTCTGTCTTGATAAGCCATATGGCATCTACGTATTGCTATTGATGTACCAACGGATACAAATGGTTAGGCAGTATGTAACAATACCACTTGTCACCATTCTGATGAACAAAGCGGGTCTGATCCGACTACTCTTAATTTGATATTTTGAATTTACGAATGTGACAATGGTTCAGCAATGTTTTTCGTTTTGGTTATGGTATTGTATAACATTCAGTAAAACATGTCTACGGTCGTAACCAAAAAGTCATTGAAAAGGTGGTTGTGCTCCTCTGTTCGTCGTGAGCTGTCGCTTTCGGTTTCTTGCTACCACTAGAGGATGTGAAGGAATGTGTTAGCAGTGGGTGTTGGTGAGCTAGTGGTACTGCAAGGGTAACGACGTGGAGGAGGTACGTTCCTGACAGCAAAGCAAACGCTGAATGTGATGATCCTGCAGGTTCTCTAGCTTATTGAGGCTCTCCAGGTGATAATTACAACATTATGACTACCCACAGTAAGTCGACTTGCGCGCACACGAAGTATGTGCCATAGTCGATCTGTCTGCGCCGTGAACAACATTTATATTTCTGTGTATAATTAGGTACCGAATTGGAGAAACCATTGCGTTTCAAAGGAAAGTAACGCTTCCAACTACAGTACAGGTCTCCCGAAAAACTGTGTAGTTTTTGCGGGAAATTGTGTGTGGACGTTTTGCTTAATATTAACAGCCAATGGCTCCTTCCATCGTGGAGGGGAACGTTATTGACGGCTGAGTCGAAGACTGAAAGTGATGAGCCTGTGGTTCTCTTGATGACTGAGTTTTTCCAGGTGATAATTACAGCCTTACTACTTCGGTTTGTGCCCAGACTTACTGTGTTTCATCGTTGATCTATTTCACGCAGTAAACAGAATTTTACACAGGGTGCGACAAAAAAAAGTATACACAAATTGAACTGTCATAGACAATTTATTTCCCGTTCTACAAGGTTAAATATCTGTTAGAAAGTAATGTTATGTTTCTTCAACAGGTGGAAGCAGTGGCAAGGAAGTAACTGCAACATGGTGGACGTGCGTTTGAGCTTTGAAGCGCGGAAGCGGATAATGAAGTGGTACTGGAAGTTTGAGAATGTATCTGCGGTTCGAAGACAGTGCAGAAGTGAGTATGGTACAGAACCAACTTCAAAGTTAAAAATTACACGTCTACGAGACAAATTCAAAATTCGTGGAACAGTGTGTGATGTGCATAGAGGTCGATCAAGGGCGACCTCGTACACTGTTTCAGCGTTCGCCTCAAAACTCTTCAAGGTAAGAGGCACCTGAGAGTAATGTAAGTGCTAGTAGTGTGGTACACATTCTGAAGAAAGGCAGGTTTCGTGTGTACATTCCAAGGCTGGTGCAACAGATAAGTGACGACGATCCAGGTCGAAGGTTAGTATTTTGTGAATGGTTTCAGGAGATGGTGAGACGAAAACCAGGATTTATGGGTAGCATAATTTGGTCGGATGAAGCCCAATTCAAACTCAATGGAACTGTCAATAGGCGCAATTGTCTAAAGATAATCCGCACATTACAGTTGAAAATGCTGTGAATTTGCCTGGTGTAAATGTGTGGTGTGGTTTGTCTGCAAGGGGACTCACTGGGCCTTTTCGCTTTGAAGGCACTGTTACTGGAGGAACGTACCTAACAATGCTTGCTGACTCCATATTCCCTGCCATTCGTGCATTATACGGTAATAATGAGTTCTATTTCCAACAAGATGGCGCCCCGCCGCACTATCATAGGGACGTACGAGCATACCTGGATCACTATGTGCCAGGCCAATGGATAGGACGCAGGGGCCAATCGAGATTCCTGCACGCTCTCCAGACATCACGCCGCTGAATTCCTTCTTATGGGGCACAGTAAAAGATGAGGTGTACAAACGTAAACCACGTAACCTGGACACACTTTGGAGTGAGATTCAGGCGGTATGCGCAGAAATCTTATTGGACACTGGGACGATGTACGTAATCAGTGGTGACTCGTACTCTGAAATGTACTGATGCTGAAGGCCACCAGTTTGAACATTAATCACATTTGCAAAGTACATTTATTTTTCCAATTGGACTTTAAGCTTTCCATTTCCAGAAATTTAACATTGTAGAAAGGGGAAAAAAATTTCTATGACGCTTCAAAGTTGTATACATTTTTTTGACGCACCCTGTATTTCGGTATCTAAATGGATACCGAATGGGACAAGCCATTGCGTTTCAGAGGAAAGTAACACTTCCAACTACAGTATAAGTCTCCCGAAAATATGTGTAGTTATTCTGTGTAATTGTGTGTGGACGTACTCCTTAACATTTACAGCCAATGGCGCCCTTTGTTGTGTTCTTAATGAGGCTTACTTCCGCAATGTTGAGCTGGTGTTCTCAGGAACTGGGCCTTATTGCCAAGGCCGCTCGCCGTGTCAGAAGTGCAAATCATTGGACCTCTTCGGTGTGGGGAGACGTGTGTGGGGAGGGGGTTCACCGCAGGGCGCGATGTTTTGCACATAATGTTGCCGGTCGGCCGAGACGTGCTAATAAAAGACGGCGAGCGGGCGGCCGGCCGTAGAAGCGAAAGGACGCCGCCTCCGCAGCTGCAGCGGACAATGGCGGCCAACACAGCGCTGTGCGCGGCCGTCTTCCTCGCGCTAGCACTCCTAACCGGTAAGTTGAACCGCCTCGATTTAACGTTCACACAGAGTCCCTAAATAACTGGAGAGAAATGTCGAGGCTTTCAGCAAGGCCACTTTAATTTCCTCTCCTAACCTCACCCAACTAAGCTGATGCTTAGTCCGTAATTACCTAGACCATTACCCCCGAGTGTAATCGGATATTAGGTAGTACCCCCACCCCTTCCTTTTTCCATTGCTCTTATCGTCAATAACTTACTGTCCATCTGAACTTTAGAATGATACAGAAGTTGATGAATGATATTTAGTTGTAGTGGGTGTGTTATCAAGCCGCAAACTAACAGTCAAGGAGACTGTTGGTATTGCTTATGTCTAGTAGTCTTTTTTTTTTTATCTGAGTGATCCCACAGCTCCTTTTCAAATAAGAACGCTAACTATCTGTAGTGAATGTAGGCGTTTGTTACAAAACACTGTTCATCTGTACCAATCCTCTCCCTAGCGACACTTACTTCAGCTGCATCCCCATTTAAAAATTAGCCCAGTTAAAATGTCTTCACTGTACTTATTGTTTGAAAATCATTTGATTGTTGGCTCCTTAATTCTGAAATGGCAGAAATTGGAAGTATTCAAGCCGTTAGTGCTATGTGTCTGAAGGCTCTAATAATAATAATAATAATAATAATAATAATAATAATAATGTGCTCAGCGCTATACCAGTCCTTACCAAGCTACTATTGTGCCATCCTGTCAATAGTTCATTTGTTTCTGAGTGAGTAATTAAGCAATTTCTGGTGTATTGCAAGAGCTGTTCATAACTTGGTGAAGACATTTTAATGAGATATGTAGCGTTTGTTACGTGTATATTTCACTTTTACTGTCATCGACTTACGCTACTAAGATAGTGTTTGTGTACTGGAAGGACTGTGTGAGGAACCTATAACCTGCACTGTATAGTGTTACACATCATTGCTAGCAATTGAGAAAAAAATAATTTCTAGTACCTTAGAGTCCTACGAAATCGCGATAATAGTAAGAGCTCTTAAAAATAATTTACTTTCATGACTGAAACACAATCAGATCTTCTTTTTTTTACTCCTCACAAAATTTCATTTTACTCCTCAGGGGGTAAGGAAACCCAAATTGGGGACCATTTACGTAGATATCGATGCGACATTGAACTCTGACCGCATCTTCATTTCAGCACTGTAAGAGTAAAGGAAGATTATAATGGACCATCGCTGTCATACGGGTCACTACCATCTGTGTACCAATAGTATATGGCTATGTCCTTGTTAAAAGAACCATTCCGTTCTGTTAAACGAAGATGAGAGCACGGGGATTTGAATCCTACAGCTTCCAGATTCAAGTCTCAGTTTTAACAGCTGCGCTTCATCGCTCGGGGAATGGTACTGAACTTATTACTTGATTTCAGACCAATTTATTAGCCTCATAAATGTGCGATCACAATGAGGGAGACTTTTATTACTTCCTTAAGAACAATCGTGTACTATATTTACATCCCGCAGAGTCTTATAAGGTAATAGGTACTGACTTTTCAACCATATACAGTGTAACATTGATTTTGCAATTTCTGTATGACTATTCAAATAAAAAAGCTCGCAATCACCGAAACTCTGTAGCCCAGTTATAAAATGATAAATACCGAAAATGAAAATGAAAATTGTACACACAAAGAACTGTCAACATGTAGTTACCGGAAGGCTCAAAATGAAAACTCAGTAACTCAGGAGAAATCATCTCTCTTTAAAAACAAATGTTTGTTCTTTCGCCATTTATTTCCTTTCAGTTCCGCGTAATTAAATTTAAAACAAAGTGTTGATGTGAAACAAGTAATGCTGTGCCACAGATCAAACTAGAGAAAACAAAACGTCGATGTTAAAGTGTTTTAGGAAAAATAATTAGTACACTAATCGCTTATATTATTTGAATTAACATAATTTCAATTAAAGATTTATTTCTCCATCTGATCTTCTGATACTGAGTTAAACTCACTTTAAGTTAGAAGTGATAACTTACCAACAATGCATAGATGGGGCTAATGCGTTTATTTGGATCTTGGAGGAAAGTAAATGTCAGCTACTCATCAGTAAAACAAATAGATATGTAAATAACTAAAATACATTGAAAACGTTACCAAATTTTACAGCCGAATCCATATTCTACTATTTCTGTTATTTCTCTTTTTTCCGACCGAGTGAAATGGCGTAGTGGTTAAAATGGTGGGTTCTAATTTGCGAGGAGGTAGTTCCAATTTCTTTCCGAACCAGACTAGTGAAATTACTGGAATGGCTTCACTGAAATTATCTGGGCCAGTTTGTTTCACCATCCTTCCCCGGCTAGTAGTTTACTAAGAATAAACATTAACCTTCCATTTTTCTCTCGCTTTTCTTCCGTGAAACAGATAGAAACGTTGAAAGAACCATATGCACTGCCGAAGGATAAACAGAACACTATGTATGTACACAATGAGTTCTCTCACTTCTCCCGCTCTCCCAAAATACGGACTCGCTGTTTGTACCATTGTTTCTTATTTATTCTGGATATTACCTGAATAATGTTGTAAACTAAAGAGACGGGGCTGCAGTTAATTTTACTGGCCTTCACAAGGCAGATTCACGTCATCCTCTATCTTAATTAGACTAACAGGCACCCATTAGCTTGTTAGTTTCAGATAGCTCGCGTCCGTGTTTCACCTTTTCACACGCAGTAGTGTACGAGATTAGAGTTAAAGCGGGCCTGTAGCATTCTGGCTTGCTCTAGTTCCTTCGACCGGCATAGTTATGTTCTTGTGTTCGCACGGTATATTAACAAACGTTTACGAATTTCAACTTTATTTTTATTTGAAAATTTCGTCGAAACCTTATAGCTTACGCCTTCCCACGCGACCATCGGTAGGTTGCGATGCACCTGATACACCAGTCATGTTCTGCTGAAAGGATACGAAACGTACCGGTATTGCAAAGTATAGAATTCATTGGAGCTGTTCGGTAGGTGCCTGGAAATTCGTAAACAAGAAAAAGTACGCTTATCATATATTAGTTTTGCTGGAATGCTGCACGAAATACCAAACAGTTTTAAAAATACTGATCTCATACTTCAGAATTAAATTAACTGGTAGCAAGATCGGCTCAACAGTCTACTGTAACTAAATTTTTTGTTTCGTTAATCGCCCGTCGTCACTTATTGTGAGATAATCAGGGACGGATTGCTGAATCACTTTTGATCATTGTTCCGCGACCGTGACAATATTAGCCTAGTGTACTTTTAACCTCGTCCTGAGCACGGACTAAACTTATTTTTATATTTTTTCGACACCTTGTGCTAAAACATGTTGTTATAATCTATGCCCAATACAGTGTCAATCGTGGGTAAAACTTATGTTGCAAAAATAACGGGGGAGGGTTGTGGCTCCTCTATGGAGTAACACCGATTCTGGATTATGTGCATTATGTCTCGGTGTTCTCACAGTCCATAATTCGCTAGTACACACTACTGTGCTCCAAACATACATTCTTCCTCAAGTTTAGACTTATGTTGATCCTGGCAGACTTCTTTTGGCCAGGAAAGCTCTTTTTGCCAACGCTACTCTGCTTTCTATGCCATCACCTCTTCGCTCGTCACGTGTTATCTTCCTTCCAAGGTAGAATTACTTAACTTCTACTACTTCGTGCTCACCAACTTAACAACAGTTAAGTTTATTGCTAATCTCATATCTGCTATTCCACATTCTCCTTTCTTCGATTTACTCTAAATTCATAATGTGTACTCATTAAACTGCTTATTGTATTCAGTAGGTCCTGTAATTCTTCTTCACTTTCACTGAGGATAGAAATTTCATCAGCATATCTGTATCTTAGATGTCATCTAACCATCAGTATTAATGCCACTGCCAACTTTTTCTTGTTTGCGTCATCAATTCTTCGAGGTACAGATTGTACAGAATAGTCAAAACGCAGCATCCCGTCCTTTCCTATATTCCTCAGAGCACAGAAATTCTTGCACAATTTCACATTATCCAAAGATTTTTTGGGCCGACAAATCCAATGATCACGTCTTGATTTTTCTTAAGTCGTGCTTCCATTACCAAGCACAAGGCCTGATTTGCCTTTCTGATGCCTTTACCGTTCCCAAAGCCAAACTGAAAGTCATCTGACACTTTTTAGATTTTCTTTTCCATTCTTCTGTGTATTATTGTTGTCAGTAGCTTTTCTGCGTGTGATGTTAATATAATTGCACAATAATTGCCGCACTTTTCTGCCCTTGCTATCTTTGGGACTGTATGGATCAACGTTTATCGATTGTCTCATGGTATGTGTCTAGGAACGTATATTCTAACATCAACATGAATAGTCGTTTGATTTCCACTTTCCCTAACGATTTTAGAAACTCAGACGGTGTTCTCTACTCCTTCTGCCTTATTTATTCGCACGTCTTCCAGAGCTGTTAATCTCGAACGCTGATACTGGATTATTCTTCTATCACGTTAACAGGCAAGTCCTCCTGTCAGACACGCCTTTAATGTACTCTTTCCACCTAAACGCTCTCTCCGCTGGGTTTAACAGATGAATTCCCATTGCGTTCTTAGTGTCGACGCCTTTCCTATTAATTAGCCCGAAGAGTGATTTGACTATCGTTGATGATGTATCAGTACTTCCGACAACCGTTTAGTTTTCTATTCTTCACATTTTTCCTGCAGCCATTTCACTCTGGTTTCCCTGCACTTCTTTTTTATTTCAATTCTAAGTGACTTATATTTTTTGTGTTCCTGTTTTTCCCTAAACAGTTTTACTTCTTATTTCGATTATGAAATGAACTATTTCTTATATTATTCAATGTTTCCTCGCAGCTCCCATCCTCGTACTTATGTTTGTCTGCCCAACTTCTGAGACTGCCCATTTCAGAAGTGTCCACTCTTCTTCAATTCAACTGCCTACTTCAATATACATTAGAGAAATTCAACCGTATCTGATATCTACTCAGTACTTCAGAATACTACTTCTTTCCACATGAGGTCATTAGTTCCCTGGAACTTAGAACTACTTAAACCTAACTAACCTAAGCACATCACACACATCCATGCCCGAGGCAGGATTCGAACCGTAGCGGCCGCGCGGTTCCAGACTGAAGCGAATAGAACCGCTCGGTCACACCGGCCGGCCTCCCTTAAGTTTCGGTCTATTCATTATCATTACTATATTGTTGTCTGAGTCTATACCTGCTCCGGGTTACACTTTACAATCCGTTATCTGATATCGGGGTCTCTATCTCATCATGATGTAATCCAGCTAGAAGTTTCCCTAGTCTAACGTCTCAGCGCCAGCGGCCCATCTGTCTGGCCCGTCTGTGTGACCTATCGACAAAACATTAGTAGAAGTGACGCAGTCTTATGACTGTGTACTGTAGTACTGGCATTGTAAGTCTGACAAGCCCAATATCCGGCATGTCTTAATTTTAAGTTTATATTGTGACATTTCTGAAGAAGGCTCCATTATTATAGCCGAAACTTAGGTAAAGTTTCTTTGCTTATGAAACTGGAGGCTGAAATTTAATATAATTACACTTTGCAGTTGCTGACTTTGCTGCACAATGCTAAAAATATTCTTCTGATTTAGATTATTCCCTGATTGAATTAACTCTTTTCTTCTCTCTGTTGGTTATCTAAAATTGTATAATTCTCAATTACTCCCAGAGAAACCTTGAATGATATACTCATTTAAAGTCCAAGACTTCTCTAAAGAACAAAATAATCTGTAACGATCAAAGATATGAAGATATTCGGAGAAGAATTCGTTACCATTTTGGAAACTGATACACGTTGCTCCCGCAGGGACCTGCATGATTAAACTAATTACGTTCCTCATATATGAAGGCTTACTCTTCAAAAACTGTGTTCACTAGTATAGTGGGAAAACACCTTAATATAATGCATAGTAAAAGGTAGTGTATCATGTGCATATAACTAAACGTGTACGAAGTATGTCTGGATTTGTACCCAGGTGGGGGTACATGTGTGCGAAGTAGTTGAAACGCAACATGTCTGAAGTCAGTCACATTCACGATGAACTCATCTGCCCCAGAGGACCGAGACGTTCCTCTGCCGGCAAACCTAAAGCTGTAAGAAACGATTGTTACGATTATTTCAACGGCAGAATCCAAAACTCTGCAACAATTACATATCACTCTTACAAAGGCTGATATTAGAAAACCTACTCAGACGAAAGATAACTGTATGAATTACGAGTATGAGAACGTGCAAGCTAAGAGGAGAGTTTCAGTATCTCATAACAGCTGAAGATTGTTTTGTGAGCAAACGTAAAACTGTTGAAATTTGTTTACATTACGTAACGAATACAGCACGATACCGAAAGATATACAGTATCTCAAAATTCACATTACAGGAAATGCTCTAAAACATAATCTATCATCACCATAAATCAAAGTACAGTTATAAATTATAGATAAACGAGGATACTTTTCCAAAAAGAGATTTTGTCCAAACTAGCTTTATGCCTCCTAAAAGATAAAGTGGACGGTTTCATCTGGTTGACTTAGGGTTACCATACGTCTTTGTTTACCCGGACATGTCCCTTGTTTAGATCCTAAAAATAGCCAGGATGGGTATTTAAGAAAACGAGGAAAAGCCCTGATTTTTGACTTAGACAATTGCTTCAACTTGAAAGTGCGGAACTACAACTACTCTGTGACCACCCACAACCGCCATCAATAAAGAATTCAACATCTCTTCCAACAATGCGATATTTCCAGAATGAGATTTTCATTCTGCAACGGAGTGTGCGCTGATATGAAACTTTCTGGCAGATTAAAACTGTGTGCCGGATAGAGGCTCGAACTCGGGGCCTTTGCCTTTCACGGGCAAGTGCTCTACCAACTGAGCTACCCAAGCACGACTCACGCCCCATCCTCACAGCTTTACTCACAGCTTTACTTCTACCACTTTAATGCGATATTTTTTCTAGACTTTTCTCTTTTATATGTCGCCGCCTTGTTGCGCGGTGCCGACCTCAAGTTTTTATTTTATTTTTTTTATTTTTCGAGTTATCAGTCTTCTAATTAGTTTAATGCTATTCACCACGAATTCGTCTCCTGTGGCAACCTTTTTCATACTCAGAGTAGCACTTGCAACCAACGTCCTCAGTTATTTTCTGGATGTATTCCAAGCTCTGTCTTCCTCTACAGTTTTACTCTCTACAGCTCCCTCTAGTGCCATGGATGTTATTCCATGATGTCTTAACAGAGGTCCTGTTTACTGTCCCTCCTCCTTGTCAGTGTTTTCCACATATCTCTTTCCTCTCCTCTGTGGCATCACATCTCAATTGCTTTGATACTCTTCTGTTGTCGACCGTGGTGGTCTCGCGGTTCTAGGCGCGCAGTCCGGAACCGTGAGACTGCTTCGGTCGCAGGTTCGAATCCTGCCTCGGGCATGGATGTGTGTGATGTCCTTAGGTTAGTTAGGTTTAAGTAGTTCTAAGTTCTAGGGGACTGATGACCTCAGCTGTTAAGTCCCATAGTGCGCAGAGCCATTTGAACCATTTGAACTCTTCTGTTCCGGTTTTCTCAGAGTCCACGTTTCGCTACCATACAATGCTGTGCTACAAACGTACATACTTCCTCACAATAAGTCCTATGTTTGGAACTAGTATACTTCTTTTGATCACAAATGATTATACTGTTCTAAGATTTAATTAATTGATATGGAATACTACCTATTATACATGTTTCAGTCGCAAATCATACAGTGCAATATATGTAGTATATACAGTTCCATATTATAAGAGCGTAGTTGTAAAAACTGTAATTTATATTAATGACAGTTAGGTAAATGTTGAGTAAACTATAACATATTTGGGAATTTTTGTATGAATCTAGATACGTCCTCTTTTATGAAGACTGCCATTGGTAACCCTATGTTGATTATTCAATGTGAATTATTTTTGCTTATATGAAAGAAGTTGTATTTACAGAAAATTTTGAAAGCAGTTATCATTGTGGTATGGATGGACAAGTAACAGGGTCAACCTCTTCCGCAGATGCTGCCGTGTCACGTGTGAAGCGTGGTGGTGGTTATGGTGGGTATGGCGGCGGCGGTGGCGGTGGAGGTGGTGGCGGAGGCGGCTTCGGCGGCCTCGGCCATGGAGGTTTCGGAGGAGGCGGCTTAGGAGGCGGCGGAGGCTACGGTGGAGGCGGCTTGAGTGGCGCTGGACATGGAGGCATCGGCGGAGGTGGCTTAGGCGGCGGCGGCGGCCATGGGGGCCTTGGAGGAGGTGGCTTAGGTGGAGGCGGAGGCTACGGTGGAGGCGGCTTAGGCGGAGGTGGGCACGGTGGCTATGGTGGAGGCAATTTGGGTGGAGGCGGAGGCTACGGAGGAGGCGGCTTAGGCGGAGGTGGACATGGTGGATACGGAGGTGGCGGCTTGGGCGGCGGAGGTGACGGAGGCTACGTCGGGGGTGGCTACCCTGGAATCGGTGGAGGAGGAGGCGGTTGCAATACCTGTGGGGGTGGAGGCCACAGCGGGGGCGGAGGGGGCACCTTCTCCAAGAGCAGCTCCCAGGCTTCCAGCTCCAGTTTCTCTGGTGGACTCGGAGGGTTGTGAGTAAACATTTCCTCTGGTCTTCTAATTCAATTAGACTAGATGTCCTTTTTGTTCCATAGATACTCAGTGAGGAGATTCTCATAGATTTAGAATATGTCAAAATATTAATACATAATATATCAAAAATATTTGCAGTAAAGGAAAGAAAATCGATAGCTAGTCTCTACCGCAGTTTCCAAGTGAAATGGTTCTCATGGATGTGAAATAACTCAAAAAATTTTAAACATATTTTTATTTAAGAGGTAATAAGTAACTTGCCCAAAATTAAATATGTCGAGGACTGTGATAGTTCTTCAGCTATTGTAGATACAATTAGTTTACAGTATTTATTTTCATTGATCACATTATTTCATTGAAAATGTACAGAAGTAAAATTTTACGTAACACTCATATTATTTTATAATAATTTGTAAAATCATTCTTCCATATAGTGTTCATTAAAAAATGACGATCATTCAACTTGGGACCTGTGGCACATTAGCTTATTTGTTTGAGTTGTAATTATTTGTCATTTATTGTTTTTCTGAAATGTTCTACATCCTGGAGGACCTCCTCAGTACGGATCAATTGGAATGAATCTATCAGTAATACCTATACTTAACTGTTGGTTCTGCTAAGAAATGCAGTGTTCCTGGTGTGATCTGTAAATTGGCAGCTGGTAACATACTTCCACACTAGACCACGGCGCGCTGGCGAATACATAGTAATTTAGTTTGTGAAAAACTTTCGAAATCGGGGGGAAACGCATATTGCAAGAAGTACATAACTTCTTTTTGGATTCCTCGTAGAGAATGAGCCGTAGTCACGTACTGTGGGGAAAGCACAAACCCCAGCCTTAACCTGGCGCCGTGGTTGCTCAGGAAGTCCAAAGTAGTTTTATAGGAGAGGCTGCACAACTGTGTATGTTTTTATTATGTTTATGAAATTTTAAATGAGAACGAAATTTTAAACGTGCGCCACCAAGATGTTGTCGTACTTAAAGATAGGTCCAAACAAGTGGAGTGCCTTGGCTGCTCTGATCGTCTCCTCAGGACGCGACTACCCACAGAATTCACTGTATGCGAGGCTGAATTATAAACGATCTTGAGCGCACTGGATCAGATGAGCTGTGCTCTAACTGCAATATTCCCCACATGCTCCTACTTCCACAATGCGCTTTAGTCTCTACAACATTTGTACCCAGGAGGTAAAACCGTATAGAGAATCCAGGAATCCCTTCCTCTGCCTTCACAGTGTGGGGAAGCAGCTGGTACCTGAGAATACTGATTTACACAGTTACTGTTCTGCAGCCAAGATTAAGATTTTCGAAGACACGTATTAGCAGATGTAGCTACCGGCGAGGTGTGCAGCGATAATCAGACGGTTCGGTGCGTCATCTCTCTATATGTTCTCACCTTGATGTTGAGCTGCAGAGTCATGCGAAGATGGGATAGAGCCGGCCTGGAGTTACAGAGAGCACACTGCATCTTGTAAAGTCAACAGCGCGGCCATCACGTGCTCCTCTCCATCCGTACAGAGGAAGTGGGATACTCGTCACTCGTCTTTGTGAGGGACACAGCCCGACCCGGCAAGCCTATCGAGAGAACGCTCCAATGTTTGGTGCGTTTGGTGTACAGCTGACAGTGTGCAACATTTTAGTTGACTGTGCTTCATTTTCAGACAGGAGCGCAGCGGTTAATTTACTTGCAAAAGCGCTCTCTATTTTAAATAACAAAGCGGCGAATGTGTGACGACTCTTAAGATCCAATGAAATGAATAGTTGCTCCGTAAAATATCAGGAAAGAGTGTTTAATGTTTTGTCATGGTTGGCTGACACTTGGATGCTTTTGAAAGCGATCTGGCAGCAACACATTCCTATGTCGTTTCTTTTAGCCTCCTTTTTGTGTTACCGATGTTTTAGCAGAAAATCTTAGAACATTTGACTAAATTTACAGTTTCGTGATGGTCTCATTGTGCGGATGAACGTGAGTGAGACGTGGTGTGTGCGTCTGCGTCTGCGTGTGCGTGCATGTGCGTGTGCGTGTGCGTGCATGTGCATGTGCGTGTGCGTGCATGTGCGTGTGCGTGCATGTGCGTGCGCGTGCATGT
Source organism: Schistocerca gregaria (assembly GCF_023897955.1). Classification (NCBI taxonomy): domain Eukaryota; kingdom Metazoa; phylum Arthropoda; class Insecta; order Orthoptera; family Acrididae; genus Schistocerca; species Schistocerca gregaria. The sequence goes on along the minus strand of NC_064920.1, from coordinate 1,043,672,639 downwards.
GCATGTGCGTGTGCGTGCATGTGCGCGTGCGTGCATGTGCGTGTGCGTGCATGTGCGTGTGCGTGCATGTGCGTGTGCGTGCATGTGCGTGTGCGTGCATGTGTGTGTGCGTGCATGTGCGTGTGCGTGCGTGTGCGTGTGCGTGCGTATGCGAGTGCGTGCGTGTGCGTGTGCGTGCGTGTGCGTGCGTGTGCGTGTGCGTGTGCGTGTGCGTGCGTGTGCGTGTGCGTGCGTGTGCGTGTGCGTGCATGTGTGTGTGCGTGCTTGTGCGTGTGCGTGCGTGTGCGTGTGCGTGTGTGTGCGAGTGCGTGCGTGTGCGTGTGCGTGCGTGTGCGTGCGTGTGCGTGTGCGTGCGTGTGTGTGCATGTGCGTGTGCGTGCATGTGCGTGTGCGTGCATGTGCGAGTGCGTGCATGTGCGTGCGCCTGCCACCCTGGTTACTGGAGAGGCCCAGAGTGATTTTAGATTTGGTGCGGTACAGGAGAGATAGCACTACTGCTTCCGTTTTTCATGGGGTCTTTTCTGCCGTTGTATCTGAGCACCACGACCATGTAGCTGTTTTTACGGATGGCTCTAAGCAGTGTGATTCTGTTGTTTGCTCTGTTATTCCCGTATCGTGTCCTCAAGGTCAGACTGCCTCCCGAATTTACCATCTTTGACGCAGAATTGTATGCCATCTTGCGTGCACTGGAGCAGATGAGACTTTCTCCCAGTGTTAGATTTCTCGTCTGTTCAGATTCTCAGAGCACCCTTTACTCTCTCCAGTGTTTGTACCCAGCAGATGACGGAACCCAGACTATCCACGACGCCCTCCTCCAATTACAGCTACTGGGGAAGCAGGTGTCTTTCCGTTGGGTACCAGGGCACGCGGGAATTCTGGGGAATGAAAGGGCCGATCGAACAGCCACGGAGGCGTTTCGTGACCGTCAGGTCTTTCAGTGTGCTATCCCACTGCATGCTCTCACTTCGCTGTCGAGGTATAAAGTCCTGTGTAGCTGGGAATATAAGTGGATAGAAGTGGCCGACAACAAGCTCCGTGTCATCAAGCCCACAACTCGGCCGTGGTGTACTTCCTTCTAGCCCCGTAGACGGGACAAGGTTCTCCTCACTCGGCTTCGGATGGGCCACAGTCCTACGACGCATGGCTTCCTGTTCCGGCGAGTGGACCCTCCAGTGTGTGGTGCTTGTGGCGTCCAGGTCACTGTGAGCCACGTTTTATTGGATTGCGTTTTATTTTCTGACCAGCGGGCCGCGGCTGACTTGCCAGAGGACCTGCCGTCTCTTTTAGGTAACACTCGAACGAATGTGGTTAGAGTTTTGAAGTTCTTTGACTTGTCAAATGTTTTTACAAAGATTTTAGGGAGAGGCTCCTAATTTGCACACTGTGTGACAAGCTCGCCCATATTTTATGTAAGTGGCCAGCCAATGACAATTTCCTGTGGCATTCTTGATGCTACGTTTTCGTTTTCCTTACGTTTTACTTTCTTGTGTAGCATTCTCCTTTTCCTGCATTATTTGCGTGTGTGCCTACGGTTTGCTAAGTCTGTTCACATTCCTTTCTTTTAACGTGTGTCAGGGCGCTGATGACCTCGACGTTGAGCGCCCATAAGCCCCAACACACACACACACACACACACACACACACACACACACACACATACTGTGCGATATATATATTGTCTCTTTTTAGTGCTTTAGACATTTTAACTACATTTCTTTCTAACTCTTTTGGTAAGGGCGTTGATAAGCTTGCTCTTATTGACCTATAAAGCACTATCACACACACACACACACACACACACACACACACACACACACACACACACAATCATATGCACGCACACACATATGTAATGTGAGGCGTGATGAAAAGCAACAAGTGTATCAGAGTATTCATACACTGACGAAATTATAGAGTATTAAATGCCGACGTTTGACACATATAAATCAGTATCTATCAGTATTTATTTCCATCTAAATATCTGAACGCAACGACAGAATTTCGTGTGCAGTTTTTCTACACGTTCGAATGGAGGAAGTGAAACGTGATGCGTCCGATGGGATAACAATGAAGCTGGAGCGTAGTCTGTTTTTGGCATCCTTATTGATAGTGGGTGATTGTTTCACTAAAAAACTTTGTGGACCATCGATTTCAATAAAAGAACGCCTCTACATTAACTTCACCCACTAAGCGTTTTAATGAATGGAAGCACAAATTTTTGTCTTCCGTCTACCGAATGAAGTGACAGGTTGTTTTCTTTTTCTGATTTTAATTTTCATACGACGTCCGATCGGTTGCAGATTGGAAATCGCTGTGAAAATAAAAAAAAAGTTTTATTTGCAACAGTTAGATACATCTTCCAGCTACATCTCTACACAGTTGTCGCTTCAACTGAAGACATCTGTCGTAGCTTTGTACCAACTTTCCAATCCCTTGAAGGCAGCCGTCTGTGCTTTCCGCTAGTTCTCTACGCTGGTCATCAGCTCTTTGTCTGGGCTAAAATGTTGTCTTCATACCCAGAGGTTCATGTGAGCAGAGATGGAAATCACAGGGAGCCATGTTGGATCTGAATGGTGGGTGATTACAAGACTTCCTATCGAAAGTGCTGCAGGTGCGTCCTCATTTCCCCTCCAGTGTGCTGCCGAGAATTTTCATGAAGAAGGAAATGCACGATAGTTACGCTACGAGGACTGCTTGAAAGCAGGCGAAATCTACCGCAGACACCCATGCTCGGCAGGAGACACTATTTTCTAAATATCTGTAAGTCCTCACTGTGCGCTCAGCACTGAAAAGAGCAACATGACGCGATCGACGGACATACCAGAGAAACACATCTGTGCAACGTTTCATAGGATTTTCACTGTGGTTTCCATTTCGCGCCCGGTCGGACCTTACTTTGAGAACAGCCCTCGTAATAAGCTAAGAAATTTGGCAGATGATGCAGTTACCCATAAAAAATCATCATTAATATCGTCGGATCTTGATAAGGGTCGAAAGTCGCACAAAGACTCTCAACATGCTTCATACGCTAAGAAATATAAAATTATGCACAACGACACAGTATCCTATGACTACAATACTATTAATAGTCACAGTATTGTTTCAGTCTCGGGAGGGTGGCGCTTAACAAGCTGAAAACCTGAATGGGTAAAGCCTTGAAGATAGCTGCCAACACTGCAGCAGAACTCTACTTAACCACATTTCAAGAGTTGTTATTACGAGAGGAATCTGGAATTAAGACAGTTCCATATGTATCGCTCTCGTAGTTGCCTCAGACACAAAATTAGACTATTTAAAGTGCGCACATAGGCAGTTTATTAGTCACTAATCCCGCACTCAATACGCGAACGCAAGAAGGAACCTTAATACCTACGAGGGAAGCACCCTCCTCCACAGCGCCTTCCAGAATCTGTACATAGATGTGGATTTTGCACATCTCGCCTCAACAACATGTCTCATGTTTAATAAGTTTCAAAAAATTTGTACACCGATACGTTTATTCCTCTTCAGAACCATCTTATAACGCCAAATAGTTACAAATTATACAGACCATCTTCGCACCTGAAGACTGACGAATTAATTTTGAGCGGAAGCACAGCAATACAAAAAACGAATTTACACCTCGTTATCTTTACCTTAATGTAATGCAATTGTAGCGCAATTAATATAAACATGAAGCTTTCAGTTTCGCTTTGTCATTGTCCAAGTAGTGTTCTGTTGTTACAGTGCTCTTAGGACGACAGTGCTCATAGAAGTTTCTTAACAGTAAATTCTTTGTCAGCTGATGGTGATCAGATTTACTGGGAACAGCTGTAACTACTACGAAAAATATTGCAGAGCTTTCACGAATACTCCTTTACTTAGTTCGGACAAAAAATTCATGTAACTGTATTAGCTGTAATTTATCAATTATCTTGTTGTTATGGTCATGCAAGTGCTATATCAAAATCGCTACTGGTTATACGTTAAAAAGTTAAAATCGTCTGTTTTGTTTCAGCGGCCATGGTGGATACGGGAAGTGAGAGCAGAAGTCCATAATATTTAATTTCCTACTCCCATCTTCCCAGTGAACTTGTGTAATTTTTCAAGAAAATAAATTAAGTGTACATAAACTTAATGTTATTTGATATACAATTATCAGTACTGAAATTTTGTTTGGACTAGAGCCATAGTTTTTATGTAATGGTGTGAAAATCATGGAAAAAGTTAGGAAAAAAAGAGTATTTTCTTGAGTAATGTTTTTTATTGGAACATTCAGAACGTTTTACGCTGTCTTTGTTTCGTACTATATCAAAATTTCGTACTTTCCAAAATTATAAATGTAGAGTGTGGACAATGGTTGATGATTACCTAAAGAATGTTATACTTAGTGTGTATGATGTTACCCTAAGCACAGGGCAGCTGTGCTCAGTACTCAGGAACTATAAATTATACTCAGATATAAATTGAATTATTCCAAAAAATGATGTTCACCTTGTAATTTAACAATAAAAGTCATTTTTCAAATGTCAAATGTAATCAGCATGAGTTCCTCACACATGGTTCAAATGGCTCTGAGCACTATGGGACTTACCATCTGTGGTCATCAGTCCCCTAGAACTTAGAACTACTTAAACCTAACTAACCTAAGGACATCACACACATACATGCCCGAGGCAGGATTCGAACCTGCGACCGTAGCGGTCACTCGGTTCCAGACTGAAGCGCCTAGAGCCGCACGGCCACACCTGCCGGCCCTCACACATGGAAAAACGTATTTTGCAACAGCAGATCAAACTGAAAATGAATATCCACTGGAATTGATGAGAAGGTGTACCACGTACGCCAGTGAAATTTTGTTGCAATTATACAACTATACCAGTTTCATACAGCTCGAGAGTTCTCAAACAAAGGAACATCACGGGTGCACAAATACTGCTAAAAGTGGTGGTCACGTAGAAATAGGGTATCATCAATTCCGTGGAGTATATCTTTTTTTTTTTTTTAATTCATTGTTCGCTACACGGGACACTGTAGGTCATTCACAGAGTTGATAGCACTTCCCATTTAATTTGTGAGATGAACTTGTCATCTAACAGGCAAAGAAATGGATCCCACAGCGAAAATGCATGAAGTAATTTACTGAACTCGTTTCAGATGGAACTCAACACTACCGCTTGTGATAATCTGAGAAAGCAGTTGCTGTCCTTTGTTGCAAGCTTTATTGTTGTGATCAATATAACTGTTACAAAAGATTAAAAAAACAGAATCGTTTGACTGAAACTATGTTTCGTGAACAAACAGCACCACACAACTTGATCCAGTTTTTTGTTAATTGTGAGTACTGAAAAACATTATTTCATCTCACCAAAGTTCTGTTATGGATGAATCGAAAATTATAGAGAGCAATATGAGCGTAGTTTAACAAAGAAGTACAGATGCTGGGAGGCAAATAGTAGGCTCCACCGAGTGCTACAATTCTGTACATACGCTAAAGACGTCAGTGATCTGCGTACTCAGGGTAATACCCCTATACAATGTAAGGGGACAAAATGAACACTTACCACCGTTATGTGTAAAGGTTTTATATTCCTGCTTTAAATCTGTTAATTATCAGTTAATTGTATACGGACATCAAAACACCGACTATTGGAGTGTGAAATGGGCTTCCTAGGTTCCCAACAAGGCGGACAACCAATCATCATTTTCACAGTTTTTTTTTTTTTTTTTTTTTTTTTTTTTTTTTTTTTTTTTTAGTGCCCACACCGCAAATGCTCTCCGGATATGGATAACATTGGAGAGTTTGCCTTAGTGCTCTCTAAACAACAGTGCGTGGAATGCCGGTACATCGTGTGAGATGAACCAGCTAAAGTCTACATTTCTTTGTGGAATATCTGAGCAGGAGCAGCATTGGTGTCTGGTCATTCACTATGGGGCCGATCATGTAAACAACCTGCAGCTTCGAACTTAGTGGTCATTTTCCTCACAGCACCACTTATTACAAGATCTTCTTATGGCGATAGGACCGTAAAGCTGCAATAGTGGATTCTCCATTCTGATAGTAAAGCCTCACTAACGGGGCTTTTTCTAGTAAAGTGAAAACGACACGACTGTTGGCGCATCTGACAACCTCTCTCACTGCAGCTCATTTTATACCAGATTCTTATGCGGCGTCACTGAAATGTTGTTGTTCACTGCCATGTATTGGTAACTTTCTGCACTACGTTTTGGTTTCAATAGAATCCCATGTATGTCACGTTTTACCTCTCTGTCTGCATTATTCCTTGAGTTAGTGAATTTTCAAAAGTTAACGAGATTTTGGGTCGCACTGAATTCATGCGCTAGCTGATTCATCCATTTTTTTTTCTCACTGATCGGCTAACCACGTTGAAACGTTCCCATTGCTTTTACCTAGGAACTCCCGTAGTGCCGCTCGAACTCACACTCAGGGCTCCGGCCTTAAGTCTGTCGCTCTGTGTGAGTGACGCGCCCGGCTAACAACGCGACGTACGCTACAGCTTAATCGTAGACACCTATCGACCGATCCGTATTCAGTTCCTGCTCTGCTACCATGTCAGATCGGCGTAAGTAAGTGTCGTCAGCCTCGCCTTGACCCACAAGACTAGGTGTAACTGTTCACTACTCCAATGTAAACAACCAAACTCTTACAGCAATTCACTTTCAAAAATATTTCAAGATGCATCCACTGGCCTGGAGCGTGTTAACTACAAAAAATTTAATTTACAGCCTCCAGCTGCCTTCTAGCAACTTTAAAGTCAATAGGAAAAAGTCCCACTGAAGCGCCACACTTGATTTTCCACTGAAACAAATGTAATTTATTGGATTCTGTCAAATCTCGCCAAGTTGGCATGGTTTGCTGTAATCTGTAACACCATCTGTCAAGCTAGCTTCTTGCCGTGTCAACTTACGAGGAGTGTTCAATAAGTAACTCAACAACTTGTTTTCCTCTACGAGCTTCGGCAGAGAAAATTCGGAATTTGTTGTCGGACATCGTGGAAAATTCCCGCTTCAGTCCCTATAGTTTCATTAAGTTCCTATAGGTGGCGGCGCTATATGTAGCCTTCAAAATGGCGTCTGTAATGGAGCTGCGTTCCAAGCAGAACGATGTAATTGAATTTCTTTTGGCAGGAAACCAGAGAATCGCAGATATTCATAGGAGCTTGCAGATTGTCTACAGAGACCTGGAAGTGAACAAAATCACGGTGAGTCGTTGGACGAGGGGTCTGTCATCATTGCAAAAAGGTTGCACAAGCCTGTCGAACGTTCGGCGTGCTGGCAAGCAGTACATAGTTGTGACGCCTGCAATGTGGAATGTACGAATACTCTCTTTTACGTAATCGACGGTTCACTATCATACAACTCGCTGCAAACTGGACGTCTCTGTTGGTACTGCTGACAAATTCGTCCACCGGTTGGTATACTCAAAAGTGTGTATCCACTGGGTTACTTGTTGCCAAACAGGAGACCGTAAAGAGCAACGGAGGACCATCTGTTTGTCCCAATGAAGGATGTACTCCTGCGGGAAGCAGTACGCTGATGATGGGAAAGTTATTGAGGCACCGAGACACTGGCTCCAACGCCGACCAGTAGAGCGTTACCATGCAGGCATACAGGCCGTCTCGCTAAGGTGGTGTAAGGCTGTCCCATTGAATGTGGATTGTGTTGAAAAATAGGGTTCCGTAGCCGAAAGAGTGGGGAGTAATATGATATTTTGGAAACCCGAATAAAAACTGCCTGCTTTCATTAAAGACTGGTAGCTTTATTTACAGAACGCCCTACGTAATTTGAAGACTTTGCTCATCGAGGATGTACACACTCTCTAAATGGCAACTGTCTCATGTCGAAAATATAAAACTGTTGAGCACTCCACAACCACGCTTAGGAAACGTCATTGACATTTCTCTAAGCTTCCTGTACTGGAAGAAACACAGTTTCATAGGTGCACAAATGAGCCCTTTGCCAGCATTCGACTGTCTCTCTGAAGTTTCGTAGACTGCTATGTCTGGCTGACTGCCGCGACCATCTCTCAGCTGACTAGTGTGGTATGTCTTGCGGAGCTCAGAGATTTCGAACTGTGGAAGTCAGTCACACTTCTCCTCGCAGTTCGTGGTTGCAACAGGAAGCCGCTCTGGTGCTAGGTTTCCCTTGGTACGGAAGAGGATGTAACCAACTGTTCCAGCATGTTGCCGCATGTATTTGGCTAACATCGCTGCACGATCCTGGTTTGATGTCTGCATTTTACGTCTGTATTACTTGTATTTCTGCAGGATGGTATCGCTTTCGAGTCATCTTTATACTGACTAAATTCTAGGGTCCTGTATTTGTTCAAATGCCATACAAAGTCTGTATTCCTATGTGATCAGTCATTAACGAATTCGTGAGTGCCGGTGGTATTCTAAGTCTCTCTCTCTCAACTGAAAATAGGAAGAATGATTTCACTGTATTATTTTTTGGTCTTTTTAAATAACTACATTACTGATGATTTTGTGTGGAACTTGAGACTAATTTAAATCGCCCGCAAGAGGCTCTCTATTCTGTAATTTACCTTTTCGAACATTAAAATATCTTTCTACCACAATCTGCGTTTCATTGGATTAAAATGTTTCCTTTTTTTGAACATACAAAAATGAGGCTTTATAATACATATGCAGGAATATTGGGTCCCTCAAGCATCTTTTTCGATTTCATAGTGCTGCTTAATAAGAAATGCATTTGTCTTTCTTCACCACGCACTCTTCTCTCTTTCATAATGTATCTGCAGCTATCAGGTAAGTGGACGTGATGCAGTTTGCTGATGTAAGCCGTTCGGAGCAGCGAGGTCATCAGATCAGTCTCACTACATAAATTTTGTCATTAAAAAGACCTTGCCCCGGTTGCTTAGTTTCAGATCGTACAGATGTCAAATGCTTTTATCTTATACGCGTTTCACCTACAAGATGAAGATCGTTCCACGTCTAATAATTAATTCAAGAGGGTCCCTGGTTAATATTTATTTAATCTGTTTCCTTCAGGAAGTTTGCAATGATGTTCCCGTTGCGATTGTAAGAGCACTACCATTGTTATTAAAATTTCCGAGTTCGATTGCAATATAAAGGAATATTGCCCGAAAATTGATGAAAATCAGTGTAAAACTGAATGAGATTTCACTTTGCAGTGGAGTGTGCGCTGATATGAAACTTCCTGGCAGATTAAAACTGTGTGCCCGACCGAGACTCGAACTCGGGACCTTTGTGAAAGAAAGGATATAGCGGAGACATGGCTTAGCCCGAGTTCGAGTCTCGGTCGGGCACACAGTTTTAATCTGCCAGGAAGTTTCAGTGTAAAACTGTTTCAAATTTTTAATGGAAGAATTAACTTAATTAATTTTTCAAAAAGATGGTAGGCTTTTAAAATCTGTAGCACTCTCGAATCAGCGTTTTCACTCTAGAAAGCCTACGACTGAATTTGTATCAAACTATAAGCATGAACTACTCTTCTCTTTCAATATACACTATTCGTTCAAAAGTATTCGGACACCCCTAAAAACATACGTTTTTCTTATTAGATACATTGTGCTGCCACCTACTGCCAGGTGCTCCATATCAGCGAACTCAGTAGTCATTATACAGCGTGTGGGAGCACGACTTCGAACGTGGTCAGGTCATTGGGTTTCACTTGTGTCATACGTCTGAACGCGAGATTTTCCCCTCCTAAACATCCCTAGGTTCACTGCTTCCGATCTAACAGTGAAGTGGAAACGTGAAGGGACACGTACAACAACCGAGGGAGGTGGACTCGCATTTGGGAGGACGACGGTTCAATTCCGCGTCCAGCCATCCTGATTTAGGTTTTCCGTGATTTCCCTAAATCGCTCCAGGCTCATACCGGGATGGTTCGTCTGAAAGGGCACTGCCAACTTCCTTCCCCGTCCTTCCCTATCCGATGAGACCGATGAACTCGCTGTTTGGTCTCTTCCCCCAAACAACCCAACCAACACGTACAGCACAAAAGCATGGAGGCTGGCCTCGTCTGTTGACTGACAGAGACCGCCGACAGTTGAGGAGAGTCGTAATGTGTAATAGGCAGACATCCCTCCAGCCCATTACACAGGAACTCCAAACTGCTTCAGGATCCACGGCAAGTGCTATGACAGTTAGGCGGGAGGTGAGAGAACTTGGATTTCATGGTCCAGCGGCTCTTCATACATGACGCCGGTAAATGACAAACGGCACCTCGCTTGGTGTAAGGAGAGTAAACATTGGACAATTGAACAATGGAAAAACGTTGTATGGAGTGAAGAATCACGGTACACAATGTGGCGATCCGATGGTAGAGTGTACGTATGTCGCGTGAGCAGTGAATGTCATCTCCCAGCGTGTGTAGTGTCAACAGTAAAATTCGGAGGCGGTGGTGTTATGGTATGGTCGTGTTTTTTTATGGAGGGGCTTGCACCCCTTGTTGTTTTGCATGGCAATATCCCAGGACAGGCTCACACTGATGTTTTAAACATCTTCTTGCTTTCCACTGTTGAAAATGAATTCGCGGATGGCGATTGCATCTTTCAACAAGATCGAGCACCTGCTCATAATGCACGGCCTATGGCGGAGTAGTTATTCGACAATAACATCCCTGTAATGTACTGGCCTGCACAGAGTCCTGACCTGAATCCTATAGAACAATTTTGGGATGTTTTGGAACGCCGGCTGCGTGCTACGCCTCAGCTACCGACGTCGATGCCTCCCCTCAGTGCAGCACTCCGTGAAGAATAGGCTGCAATTCCCCGAGAAACCTTCCAGCACCTGATTGAACATATGCCTGCTAGAGCGGAATCTGTCATCAAGGCTAAGGGTGGGCCAACACCATAATGAATTCCAGCGTTACTAATGGAGTGCACCACGAGCTTGTGAGTTATTTTCAGCCAGGTGTCCGGATAATTTTGATAACATAGTCTATTGTTGTTGTTTGTTAACCACTATCACAGTGGTGAAATAGAGAGCACTGAACGTTACTTAAACGCTCTAGTGTCGAATAAACCAAAGAGTTCGAGTAGTCGTGTTTTGAATCCCAGATTGATCGAAAAAAGGGATGTCTAAGCATCAGAAGGTTCTGCAAACTATGCGCCGTAGCCGTGAATTTGTTATAATACAGAGCTACGTTTCTTCTGCAGAAGAACACGCGTTCTCACAAACTACCTTTAGCACCATGTTGTAAGAGTGTAATGTCGTTTTTGTCCGAGAGAGAAATATTCAACGTTTTTCTCAGACACTCACTTTTTGTTCCAAAAGCGGATTTTTTTTCGCACCTAGTCTACAAAATGGTTAAAAATGAAGAAGTTTCAAAAGGAAAAGCTAATTGTGGACGAAAAAATATCGATGTTTAGATAAACGGTTCGTGATTAAACGATTTCAGTGGCACTAAAAAGCCGAACAATCGTGGCTATCCGCCACAGACAGTATATTACAGGTAGGTAGCATATCCAGATGGAATATTACAATTGACGCCACAACAAGACATTATTTTCGATGAGACGTGAAAGTGAATACTTCAGTAATTTAAATCATATTCTTGCTCTCAAAGAGCTTATGGCTAAGGTGTTATTGGATGCTTGATGATAACTTCCTTTGTGATAAGGTGAGCTAACCTCCTTAACAGCCTGAAACATAAAAACACTATATCTGAATGATGTTTTTTGTCTATGAGAAGCTAACTTATATTAATTTAGGAGCTATTTAAATTCACTCTTTGTTTTTACAGCTAACAAACGGTTTCTTTCATTCATCGCCTCATCCCATGACAATGAAAATCTCAGTAATTTGCGGTTTACTCTGTAACCGGTGCTTCTGTTTACTGCATCATAAAAATTTTTCTTCATAATTGACGGTACAGTTTTTACATTCATGATAGCACACCCAGTCGTCACGTTTCCACTGAATGACAGACTACGGAATAACAGGACCAACTCCGCATGGTTTATTAGATGCCTGTCAAACATACCTTACAATTATTACTTAGGGAGCGATCACCATTAAATAGAACTAACAGGATATCTCGATTTACCCACAAACTAAGCTTAATTAACTGCAACAGTTATTCAGTTCCCGTAACAGTAATGTAGAAAGAAAATAACCTAAGCTGACAGGCGATCTTTCGGGGATGTTGGGTATTCCTTAAAATGTTACTGACGGTAATTTTTGTGGAAAGTTTAGCTAAGCATCATAAGCTAAAAGATGCCCGTTTGTATGGTGTGTGGGAATTAGATGTATTTAATTTCTGAAATGACTATCGACACAGAACCATACTTGAGGACTACTAGTGAAATCTGAACGCTATGGATTATATGAACGCTAATTAATGTTATCTGGCACTAGCAGTGAACCCTAAGTTGGTAAGTTGCGATAAAGCAAAAACAAAATTAAAACATCCCTCAGAAAACCAAAATTGTTAAATGATTAAAGTATGTTCTCTACTAAAGTAAGAAAGGGTAGTCATTGAAGCGACTGATTTATTACAACAAAATGGTTCAAATGGCTCTGAGCACTACGGGGCATAACTTCTGAAGTCATCAGTCCGCTAGAACTACTTGAAGCTAACTGACCTAAGGACATCACACACATCCATGCCCGAGGCAGGATTCGAACCTGCGACCGTAGCGGTCGCGCGGTTCCAGACTGTAGCGCCTAGAACCTCTCGGCCACTCCGGCCGCCTATTACAACAGAAGCGTATATGGAATATGATGTTCAGTGTAAATAATACAGAAAAACAGATCCAACATGCGTAGTTGCTTGTCACAATGCTTCACACAAGCGACATACCTGTGCGAGAGGTCGCCACCCACACATTCTGCGATGTGGGGCTCAGGAAGTGACTCTAGATATTACCTTAGCATGGTACCAACTCCCATGTTACAGTTAAGAAAAGAAAAGGGGGCACAGTGCGAGTAGCCAGCCAACTTCTCCTACGTAACAGTCAAACTGATCGAAAGAAACAGGGGCACAGTTCTATGTAATCGTTTCACATAACATTTAGTCTCTCTCCCCCCCCCCCCCCCCCCGCCCCCGCTAGCAGAGTGGTCAGAGCGACGGAATGCCAGGCCAAGGCGCCCGGGTTCGATTCCCGGCTGGGGCAGGAGATTTTCTCCGCTCAGGTACTGGGTATTGTGTTGTCCTCATCATCATTTCATCCCCGTATCCGATGCGCAAGTCGCCCATTGTGGCGTCGAATGCAAGAAGTTCTTCCCCACGGCGGCCAAAGTTCACCAAATGGGGACTCCCGGCCTAGAATGCCGTAAGCTCATTACACATAACATTTCCAATATAGTTCCATAGTTCCAGTGTATCTGCGTCACATTAATTACTTCCTTTTATCAGTGTAGTTTAATAAATGGGCAAGTACAGAGCCTGCACACCACAGTGAGATCCTTATGGACTGCATGACTACACAGCTAATTAATACTAACATCATTCACAAAGCGCCTGCTGTTACTAGAAGGTAAACACATATTCCTAGCCTGATTGATCCCAAATCAACACTTGACATGAGGTACATGGTCATCCAGTTGCCACTACCGACGTCGTTGTATGCAGCCTAGAGAGCAAATGAATAGGACCCTTTTGTAGGAAATTTAATGGAGTTAAATTTTGTACTGGGTTACTTTCACACTACAGACCGTAGTTCCTAGTTATTCAAGAAAAAAAACGTGCAAAATGCAAAAGTAATCTTCAAATCCCCCCCACAGATATGGATTCATGGTATGTTGTTCATGCCACTCCCTCCTACTATTGTACAAAAATTTGCGACTGATAGTCAGAACGTATACGGACGACTGAACCCTTTTATACACTCACGCTCATAAATTAAGGATAAAGTGCAGAATGTGGTGCCACACACCGTGGCAGTACACAAAACTGGCGCTAATAGCATAGGCGCTTAAGAAACACACATGACACCTTTAAGTCCACGGTATTCGTGATAAGTTGAGAAAACCGTCCCGAAACACATTTGCTACAAAACGACACTGTTTCCCTTTCATGTACCCTGACATCAATATGAGATATGATCACCATGCACACGTACACAAACCTGCAGTGTAAATGTGCCAATAAACTCAGTAATTCACCATAATCAGTATCACCTCCCTGTTCAGGTCATATATTTTTAAAGAAGTTTAATTTTCTCAAATATTCCCGTTTAACAGCCAAAAGAATTTCATGTGCCTTTCAAGTATTATGGGCAGCATTGCACACTGTCGATCCCATAGCTAGAATGTATCGCGTTACTCCGTTGCTGCTTTAGAGGTAAGACAATTTAATTTATTTGTCATGTGCACAGGGACGAAAGGTATACGTTTTTGAACAGGGTCAGATGATTGAATGCTTAAGGGGCTGAATGTAATTTGCAATGACTGTATTTATTTATTGGTATTGGGAGTTCCATTGCCGAATCAATTCGTGTAGAGTTTTGCTAACAATAACACAGTGGAAGTACACCACTTGCAGTTACAACATGCTATACGATAATTCGAGTTTTTTTTATCCATTCCACAATTCAGACACTCTTTCAACGTAATCTTAAAAGTTTTTTTTTTTTTTTTTTTTTTTTTTTTTTAAATAACCTTACTATCTTTAGACATTGAGGCCAACAGACACGGGGGACTAAGATGGATGGTTGGAATTCATGTTGGATAGCGAGGAAATTGTTCTTTGCCTTTTCCAAAACACCCTACTGGCATGCAGGATACTACAAGAAAACGAAGGAATTCTTAAGTTAGGACAGACGAGTAGGTACTGAACTTCAGTCATTCTGAAACCACTGTCTTTCTCCCTGAGGCTACTGTGTTTAAAATATCAATGAAGTGGAAACATTCGGGAACTGTGAAACCATGTTATTAGTCAGTGATGCCAAAAAATTCACGTATCGGCACATACACTGCCTTCTACTAGCGCTGCAGAGAAATCCTCATGGTTAGTTTCAATCGATGTCACAGACTTCTGACAGGTATACAAGAATGTATTATATTACGATAATTTGTATAGGATTGTTCGCACTTGCAGCCCGTGGCTGAGGATGACCATAAACATAATCTGTTAGAAGTTCTATAACAGCGTACACTCTGCATGCTTGGGTGCGTAAACAGGTCTTGATTTAGTTGTTCATACCAGCACGAAACAATAGAAACATTTTTAACATACACTGACTTAAAAACACCGCAACATCAAAAAATAATTCATTTAGACTAACTGAATTTCGGTAATGTATTTGCTTGTGTAACCCATTTAAGTAATTAATATTGCAATATCACAAGTTAATGCAAGCGCGAGATAAACTACTGCAAATGTGATCTGTAGGTACATCAATAACCGGTATAACCGCCAGAATGTTGAATCCAAGAATGCAAACAAGGAAGCATTGTGCTGTACAGGTGGCGGATGTCGGTTTTGGGGATGGAGTTATATGCCTGTTGCACTTGTTCGGTCAATGCAGGGACTGTTAATACTATTCTTGGAGTTGTCGTTCGATATTGTCCCATATGTGGGCAGAACTGGCGATCGAGCAGGTCATGGTAACGTGTCGACACTCTGTTGTGCAAGTTGGCTTACAACAGCGATATGTGGGCGAGCTTTATCCTATTGGAAAACACCTCCTGGGATGCTGTTCATGAATGGCAGCACAACAGGTCCAATCACAAGATTAATTTACAATTATGGTGTCAGGGTGTATGGGATAACCACGAGTGTTCTTACTGTCCTAAAAAACCTCACTCCAGACTGTAGGTCCAGGTCCAGTGCGTCTAGTATGATGATAGCTTGCCTGCAGATCGTTGGCTTCTAGCCAACACTTGGCCATCACTGGCACCAACACAGATGCAACTTTCATCAGAAAACACAACAGACCGCCATCCTGCCCCCTTCCCCCCCCCCCCCCCCAATAATCTCTTGCCTGACACCACTGAAGTCGCAAATGACGGTGGCTTGGGGTCAGTGGAAAAGTAGCTGTAGGTCGTCTGGCACGGAGCTGTCCTTGAAGCAACTGATTTGTAACAGTTCGTTGTGTCACTGTGGTGCCAACTGCTGCTCAGACTGTTGCTGCAGATTCAGCACGATGCGCCAGGCTCATATGTCGAACGTGATGGTAGTGCCTCGTGGCCGTCTGGAATCCGGTCTTCTTACGACGGTACGTTCTCGTGCCCACCGCTGCCACCAGTCATGTACAGTGCCTACATTCTTACCAAATCTCTCTGCAGTATCACAGAAGGAACATGCGACTTCTCGTAGCCCTATTGCACGACCTTGTTCAAAATCTTTGTCGCCTTAAAGGCATTCTTGACCAACATCAACTCACCACATCCAATCTCAAAGGTGGTGAACGCTCACGACCGTTACAGTGTGTATTTAAAGCAAATCTGACTTGCATCCTCACAGTGGCACTATTAGCGCCTCCCTGGCACGAAATTTGAATGGACAGCATCTTTCAGATATAGAAATACTCCTACTATGTTTATATTTACGTCGCATAGCTCCTTGTTATCACTGTATTTTATTCAAAGTGCTTTTTCAACAGAAAAGTGGTCGTCCACACATGAATCTCGTGTCCATGAACTGTCTGCCTGATTTTGAGGTACCCCCAGATCTGTCCCCGATAGAACACGCATAGGACCAGCTCGGGTGTCAATCCTGTCCCATTGGCAGTACACAGAATATCAGGGTCTTGTTACGAAAGTTGTGGGCCAACTCAGGAGACGTTTCGACGCTTTTATGACGCTTTTTCCAACCGATTCAGTGCAACGTCATATTGCTCAGTGGGAGCATACCGCCTAGTTCTTTGTAAATTTGATTCGATTTCATAATCACATTCCTTTTCAAGCAGTGAAGTTTCATTGCGTTTCCTCGTCCCCTTCTGGGTATTTCACTTTTTTTTGTCAGATAGTGTAGTTGATTGTTGTAGAAGTGATAGAGAAAAATGGTTCAAATGGCTCCGATCACTATGGGACTTAACTTCTGAGGTCAAGTGATAGAGCAGATTGCTTGTGTAATCGAGAAGCATAACAATTACTACTTCCATCTCCCGACACTTTAGTGAACAATGCAGCTACGTCAAAGAGTCCGCCTGGTTCTAGTTCCAATCGGTCAAGTGAGGTTCTTGGTCTAACTATCGTTACAGAATTCTGAAGATTTCAGCTGCCTCAACGTGTTTCTACACAATTGAAAGACGACATAGCAAGTTGTAAAGGGGAAAACAGTCAGTCGTTGCTACTGGTAGCTGCACCCTTTGCCCCTTGAAATGAATACACCCGCTGAGCACATCTGCTTCCACATGGAATCAAGCCTGGTGGCAGGATATCGATTATGCAGCAGACCACGTCAGCAGTAGAACCTTTATTTCCTTTCTTCATTTGTCATTTGCAGCAGTTACTGAAAGTATCGGATCGAAGAAATTGTTTTGTCCTTTGTTTACGGTGTTAAAGATCTCTTTGTTTTGTTTTGCGGCCAGACGTTACTTACTATTCACTCGAGACAAGGTCGCTGCGGTGAATCCCAGACGGCCACGAGGACATACTGCGTTAGAGTCTGTGACGTCATCGGGGATCCTTCCCGGATGCTACCCATTATCGATAAAAGCTCGGCCGTCCATCGGTAGGCTCAGAAGTCGTTTACACCCATCGACATGAAGTTTCTTCTGAGGACGCTGTTTGTGGTTCTGTGTAGCCTGCTCTTCACTCTTGCTGGTAAGCGGCATAGGATTCTAGTTTTATGTATGTATGTCTGCAGCGATTACTGCTGAAATTTTATGTGACCCACGCTCAGTGTCCCTGTTTCGCTTAGGGATCCGACTACGGCTTAGTTATAAGACAAAAGTATTTGTTTTAAAGAATAAACCAATATGTCTTTCTTTTAAACCAACCTTTTCCAATACAATGTGAAACATTGTAGCAAGAGAAACACAGATCGAAATCATGGGCTGCAAAGTGTTTATTTCGTAGTCATTTTTTTGCCTAGTGCCTCTCATATTAAAAGTTTCCTACTGAGAGATTTATCTGGTATATAAAAATAAGAAACCCAAGTGTATCTGATTTATATGAAATTCATAGAGTGACTTAAGTTTATGAAATTTTGTAGCCTCCTCGTAATAATCATGATTATGTCTTAACATTATACATAATTAAGAAATTCACATTCTGACAGCTTTTTTTATATACATGTTAACATTGTGTTCTTCGAGCAATTTTGCAAGTAAGAAGTCTGCGTCCTTGGAACAGAGCGAAAACATTTCGTTCCATTTTGTAATTAATTCTTCCTTAGACAGTCCTCAAATGTGAAGTAATATTGAGAGGCAGTTTTCTTTATGATTCTACTATCGTTATCGCAGCCTGTATGGATTATCATTTTGCGTTTCACAAAATAAATACTTTCCAATATCTGTAATGTACAGTCCATTTTCCTTCTAGCTATAGTTTACATCTATAAATAAATTCGGAGAACTTTTGTAGAGCTGAAATGTTTTACACGATGAGTGTACTTCTCCGATGAATTAGAGATTGATCATTTACGATGACCCTTGCCCTTTCTTCCAAGTCTGTTAGTGCAAGTATTCACATTGTAGACTGGATGATTACTTGAATTTTCATGTGGAAACTACTTTATTTAGTTGATCTGGAGTCAAAATTGGAGGATGTTTTCCTTATGCTGCGTCATTGCCGTTGCTCCTTGTAAAGTCTATTTGTTGCTTTCTTCAGGCTATGATATTCATAGATTTAGTGTTGAAGAACAGTTGTGATTCTTATTTATTGTTTGGTGATCAAACCTGTCGTAATACTGAGGGAAAGAGAAAATTCATTTCATTTGCACAAATTGTCTTTTAATTTTGTACACAGATGTGGGGACAAGCATTTCGTATCTGTTCTTAAATAACATTAAATTTACACAGAAGCACTTAGAAATGGAGAAACAGGCGAAATAAGTGATAAACAAACAGCTTAATATGGGAATTTCGCAACAGAAACGTCTTAGTATAGTACCCGCAAAAAGAAGTACAAATAAATTGTTAAGAGAATGATTTATGAGGTTTCCCTGACATCATTGAGAACTTCTTTCATGTTGTTGAACTGTCAGTCAGCAGTTGCTGTTAGTATTATATGAATGATACAATTAAATGGGAATTATAATTACGACCGTTTGTATGCAACTGCATAACGACAAAAGAGCTGAAACACACACACACACACACACACACACACACACACACACACACACACACATTCACAGACAGTCAGACACACACGTGCACACACAAATATTATCTTTCACCATAGACGTCACACAGTGGATAACAATGTATAACAAAACTGGAACATAGACATTTCACAAATGGCAACATTACGTAGCAAAACATGTTACCATTGTGTGTGTGTGCATGTGTGTGTGTGTGTGTGTGTGTGTGTGTGTGTCTGGGTGTGTGTGCAGTTTATGTTCTACGCTGACAATTGTTTTTAATGCTTCAGGGTGTATAACAGATTCACCAACAGTACAAAAAGAACACACGTAGAACAATATCAATACGCCCACGTATTTACATATGACATATACACTGGTACTGAAAGAACGGTGTCTAGGTGAGAACTGTTTGTAACTTAATTCACAATTCCAGAATATCTAAGTTGTAAGTGCTACATCCAAATGAAACTGTATATGTATTTCAGGCCACTGATGACGTCTTAAAATTGAGGCGAAAGGCATCAGACAAAACAAAAATTGTATTTATTCAGTTGCGTACGGAGGCTCCTTATCTAAAAATAATTACCGTACAATTTATTCTTTGTCCAGCAAGTTTAACGATTTGTTTTTGTATATAGCACCTAGCAGCGTTCATGTCAGAAAAAGTTTTAGATGTGAAGATTATTGACAACTAGCTGCTATTTGTACTTAAAGTTGGATTGTTCCCTACTTGGTAAACCTGTTCCTTCCCTTGTCCTCTCTCCTTTTCTGTGTTTTCGACATTTACATATCAGCTGACACTAAAATTTTAATAAATGTAAAAATTGCAATCTTAGAAACCAATTGCAAGTAAATAGTGTATCGGTGAGATAAGCGAGTATAGGAAACAGAGCCAGCCAGCTAACAGTAAAAATTTTCAACACAGAGTAAACCGAAGTATGGCAGGGAAACGGAGGGTGCCGGTAACGGTAATTAACCTAACTTTTTTTTCTTCTGACTGGTTTGATGTGGCCCGCCACAAATTCCGCTATAATGCCATCCCTTTCATCTCAGAGTAGTAGCCGTGCGGTTTGAGGCGCCTTGCCACGGTTCGCGCAGCTCACCCCGTCGGAGATTCGAGTCCTCACTCCGGCATGTGTGTGTGTGTTTGTGTGTCCTTAGTGTAAGTTAGTTTAAGTTAGATTAAGTCGTGTGTAAACCTAGGGACCGATGATCTCAGTAGTTTGGTCCCATAGGAACTTAGCACAAATTTTCAAATCTCAGAATAGCACTTACAACTTACATGCTCCGTTATTTGCTGGGTGTATCCCAATCTCGGTCTTCCTCTACAGTTTTTACTCTTTGCATCTCCCTCTAGTCCAGGTTAAACGCACAAAAAAGAGGCACATCTCCGACATTAAGACCACTGCTTGGTGTAGAAATCTAATTTCAAGTTGACTGCTTAGTAAAACTAGTATCTCAACGTGCATTGATGAAGTTTTCTTTTGGTGTGATTGTGATTAATTTGCCCAGTATTCTGCCATTCACTTCTTCTTTTACGCTCCACTGTTCCTGCCTCCACCTTCACCTTCCTTTTCAGTATCGCTGCGCAATCCGTAAGATTACTACATGTGACATCGCTTTTGTTCGCAAATTGTAAACTATGTTTGGTTTATGGTGGCTACCTTAGTGTGCACAGCGATGAAGCAGAGTTGCAGTTCTGCCGACCGTTCACTGTGACGTGTATGTCTGTACACAGGTGCCGCTCCTGGCGTTGTCAGCGACAGCAGTGAAGGACGCAGAACCCTCTGCAACATAGGACTGTGAGTGTCATTCATGGAGCACAGGCCAGCCTTACTAACAAACTACAATAACAACACATACACCTGTGAATAGTTCTGTTACCTGTCAAAACGTTAGAGTATTTGAATCCATTCATGTATCTTACCAGATGAGTATCGAAATAAATTCAATTTGGTGCTGATATACAGCCATACTCCCCCATCAACCATGGACCTTGCTGTTGGTGGGGAGGCTTGCGTGTCTCTGTGATACAGATAGCCTTACCGTAGGTGCAACCACAACGGAGGGGTATCTGTTGAGAAGCCAGACAAACGTGTGGTTCCTGAAGAGGGGCAGCAGCCTTTTCAGCAGTTGCAAGGGCAACAGTCTGGATGATTGACTGATCTGTCCTTGTAACAATAACCAAAACGGCCTTGCTGTGCTGGTACTGCGAACGGCTGAAAGCAAGGGGAAACTAAGGCCGTAATTTTTCCCGAGGGCCTGCAGCTTTACTGTATGATTAAATGATGATGGTGTCCTCTTGGGTAAAACATTCCGGAGGTAAAATAGTCGCCCATTCGAATCTCCGGGAGGGGACTATTCAAGAGGATGTCGTTATCAGGAGAAAGAAAACTGGTGTTCTACGGATCGGGGCGTGGAATGTCAGATCCCTTAATCGGGCAGGTAGGTTAGAACATTTAAAAAGGGAAATGGATAGGTTAAAGTTAGATATAGTGGGAATTAGTGAAGTTCGGTGGCAGGAGGAACAAGACTTTTGGTCAGGTGACTACAGGGTTAAAAAACACAAAATCAAATAGGGGTAATGAATAGGAAAATAGGAATGCTGTTCAAATGGCTCTGAGCACTATGGGACTTAACATCTGTGGTCATCAGTCCCCTAGAACTTAAAACTACTTAAACCTAACTAACCTAAGGACATCACACACATCCATGTCCGAGGCAGGATTCGAACCTACGACCGTAGCAGTCGCGCGGCTCCGGACTGAGCGCCTAGAACCGCGAGACCACCGCGGTCGGCCTAGGAATGCGGGTAAGCTACTACAAACAGCATAGTGAACGCATTATTGTGGCCAAGATAGATACGAAGCCCACACCAGTAGTACAAGTTTATATGCCAACTAGCTCTGCAGATGACGAAGAAATTGAAGAAATGTATGGTGAAATAAAAGAAATTATTCAGATAGTAAAGGGAGACGAAAATTTAATAGTCATGGGTGACTGGAATTCGAGTGTAGGAAAAGGGAGAGAAGGAAACGTAGTTGGTGGATATGGACTGGGGATAAGAAATGAAAGAGAAAGCCACTTGGTAGAATTTTGCACAGAGCACAACTTAATCATAGGTAACACTTGGTTTAAGAATCATGAAAGAAGGTTGTATACATGGAAGAACCCTGGAGATACTAAAAGGTATCAGATAGATTATATAATGGCAAGACAGAGACTTTGGAACCAGGTATTAAATTGTAAGACATTTCCAGGGGCAGATGTGGACTCTGAGCACAATCTATTGGTTATGACCTGTAGATTAAAACTGAAGTAACTCCAAAAAGGTGGGAATTTAAGTAGATAAACTGAAAGAACCAGAGGTTGTACAAAGTTTCAGGGAGAGCATAAGGAAACAATTGACAGGAATGGGGGAAAGAAATACAGTAGAAGAAAAATGGGATGTAGTAGTGAAGGCAGCAGAGGATCAAGTAGGTAAAAAGACGAGGGCCAGTAGAAATCCTTGGGTAACAGAAGAAATATTGAATTTAATTGATGAAAGGAGAAAATATAAAAATGCAATAACTGAAGCAGGCAAAATGGAATACAAACGTCTCGAAAATGATATCGACAAGAAGTGCAAAATGGCTAAGCAGGGATGGCTAGAGGACAAATGAAAGGATGTAGAGGCTTATCTCACTAGGGGTAAGATAGATACTGCCTATAGGAAAATTAAAGAGACCTTTGGAGATAAGAGAACCACTTGTATGAACATCAAGAGCTCAGATGGAAACCCAGTTCTAAGCAAAGAAGGCAAAGCAGAAAGGTGGAAAGAGTATATAGATGGTCTATACAAGGGCGATGTACTTGAGGACAATATTGTGGAAATGGAAGAGGATGTAGATGAAGATGAATTGGGAGATACGATACTGTGTGAAGAGTTTGACAGAGCACTGAAAGACCTGAGTCGAAACAAGGCTCCAGGAGTAGACAACATTCCATTGGAACTACTGACGGCCTTGGGAGAGCCAGCCCTGACAAAACTCTACCATCTCGTGAGCAAGATGTATGAAACAGGCGAAATACCCTCAGACTTCAAGAAGAATATAATAATTCCACTCCCAAAGAAAGCAGGTGTTGACAGATGTGAAAATTACCGAACTATCAGTTTAATGAGCCACAGTTGCAAAATACTAACACTAATTCTTTAGAGACGAATGGAAAAACTAGTAGAAGCCGACCTCGGGGAAGATCATTTTGGATACCGTAGAAATAATGGAACACGTGAGGCAATACTGACCCTACGACTTTTCTTAGAAGAAAGATGAAGGAAAGGCAAACCGACGTTTCTAGCATTTGTAGACTTAGAGAAAACTTTTGACAATGTTGATTGGAATAGTCTCTTTCAAATTCTAAAGGTGGCAGGGGTAAAATACAGGGAGCGAAAGGCAATTTACAATTTGTACAGAAACCAGATGGCAGTTAAAAAGAGTCGAGCGACATGAAAGGGAAGCAGTGGTTGGGAAGGGAATGAGACAGGGTTGTAGCCTCTCACCGATGTTATTCAATCTGTATATTAAGCAAGCAGTAAAGGAAGCAAAAGAAAAATTGGGAGTAGGTATTAAAATTCATGGAGAAGAAATAAAAACTTTGACGTTCGCCGATGACATTGTAATTCTGTCAAAGACAGCAAAGGACTTGGAAGAGCAGTTGAATGGAATGGACAGTGTCTTGAGAGGAGTATATAGGATGAACATCAACAAAAGCAAAACTAAGATAATGGAATGTAGTCGAATTAAGTCGGGTGATGCTGAGGGAATTAGATTAGGAAATGAGACACTTAAAGTAGTAAAGGAGTTTTGCTATTTGGGGAGCAAAATAACTGATGATGGTCGAAGTAGAGAGGATATGAAATGTAGACTGGCAATGGCAAGGAAAGCGTTTCTGAAGAAGAGAAATTTGTTAACATCGAGTATAGATTTAAGTGTCAGGAAGTCTTTTCTAAAAGTATTTGTATGGAGTGTAGCCATGTATGGAACTGAAACATGGACGATAAATACACACGCGAGACAGATAATAGAAGCTTTCGAAATGTGGTGCTTTAGAAGAATGCTGAAGATTAGATGGGTAGATCGCATAACTAATGAGGAAGTATTGAATAGGATTGGGGAGAAGAGAAGTTTGTGGCACAACTTGACCAGAAGAAGGGATTGGTTGGTAGGACATGTTCTGAGGCATCAGCGGATCACCAATTTAGTATTGGAGGTCAGCGTGGAAGGTAAAATCGTAGAGGGAGGCCGAGAGATGAATACAACAAGCAGATTCAGAAGGATGTAGGTTTCAGTAGGTACTGGGAGATGAAGAAACTTGCACAGGATAGAGTAGCATGGAGAGCTGCATCAAACCAGTCTCAGGACAGAAGACTACAACAACAACAACATACAGCCATAGATTTTAGAGGCAGTGTTGCTCTGGTGCTGAGGTATGTAGGCCTAACTTAATGAGGGAGTATTTTGTCAGCATCTTCATTGAGATGAGACAGTAAGAGTATGGAGAGCCAAACCCACAATGTACCTGCTGTTTGGCAGACGCGCAGTCATTCGTCATTTCACCACTGAAAGCTTTAAAAAACAAACACTAATGAAATGTCATGTAATATTCATTCTAAATTAGATTGAAACTTACCAGAAATTGCTGCTATATTAAGTAAGCTATATGGTTTCAGACGGTTAACGTGCATGTAATCTTCTCTATATAAAACTAAAAACTTAACTCTTCCCGAACAGGACATGAAGATCTAACTGTACCGACTGGCCGTCGTGTCATCCTCAGTCCATAGGCGTCACTGGATGCGGATATGGAGAGGCATGTGGTCAGTACATCGTTCTCCCGGCCGTATGTCAGTTTTCAAGACCGGAGCAACTACTTCTCAATCAATTAGCTCCTCGGTTTTCCTCACAAGGGCTGAGTGCACCCCGACTGCCAACAGCGGTCGGTAGACCGCATGGTCACCCATCCAAGAGCTAGCCCAGCCCAACAGCGCTTCACTCCCGTGATCTGACGGGAACCGGTGTTACCACTGCGGAAAGGCCGTTGGTAATATTCTCTGTATATGAAAGTTAATGTCCTGATTGTCTCACTGACTCATCATCGCCTAGCCCAAAATGCTAACGATACAAACTTGAAACTTTGAGAGGATGTTGATTTTGTACTGTAGGGATCGATTAAGAAGGGATTTTTCAAAATTCCACCCGTAGGTTGGTGAAATAGGGGTAAAAAAGTTTGTTTGAAAATACGTAACTATTAATTCAGTTTTGAATCTAGAACTACGAAAACTGGTATTTGGTAAGAAATAAAAAAAGAAATTATGTGTTTCAGCGTTTCTGGAAATAAAACCTCTAAGGAGGTGAAATAGCAGCTGGCCTTTCTAAAGCAACGTCTATGAAAATTGGTATTTAACTTCTCATTTAGAAATAACAAAAATACGTGTTAGGGTGTTTGTGGAAATTCAATCTTAAGGGAGAGTCAAATAGGGGATTAAAATTTTTATGAAAATATTTCAATATAAAAGTATTTTAGAGATAAATCTAAGAAAACTTGTGTTTGGCATCTCAGTCCTAAATAATAATAATAATAAAAGATTCAGCTCTCATGGAAATTCATCTCATAAGGAGGTGAAATAAGGGATGAAAGTTTTTATGGAAACATTTCATTATGAAAGCATTCCTAGAGCTAACTCTCTGAAAATTTGTATTCACCTTCTCAGTTTGAAATTTAAAAAAAATAGGTGTTCTAGTCTTTTTGCTAATTCAACTTTTAAGGGAGTGAGACGATGAAAATGTCTATGAAAATACGAAGGCCATTCAGTAAGTAAAGCTAGACTATTTTTTTTCATGAAACCAGGTTACTTTTATTGAGGATTGAAATAGACCATGTTATTCCTCACTCTTTTGACGACAAAAATCACAATTTTCAACATAATCTCCGTTCAATGCGACGCATTGCGCAACCTCACTGGGAGTGGTAGTACGTCCGCATGGTACTAGTCTACAGGTCGGCGTCGGAGCCAACGACTTGCTGCATCAGTAACCTTCCCCCGTCATCCACGTACTGCTTCCCGCGGAGTACGTCTTTCATTGGGTCAAACCGATGGAGGTCAGAAGATGAGAATTCCAGACTGTAGTATGGATCAGGAAGAACAGTCCAGTGAAATCTTGTGAGTTCCTCTAGCGAGCGCAGACTTGTGTGAGGCCTTGTGTTGTCATGGAGAAGTAGACGTTCAGTTGTACACTACTAGCCATTAAAATTGCTACACCGCTAAGATGACGTGCTACAAATGCAAAATTTAACAGACAGGAAGAAGGTGCTGTGATGTGCAAATGATTTGCTTTTCAGAGCATTCACATAAGGTTGGCGACACCTACAACGTGCTGACATGAGGAAAGTTTCCAACCGATTTCTCATACACAAACAGCAGTTGACCGGCGTTGCCTGGTGTAACGTGGTTGTGATGCACGTGTAAGAAGGAGAAATGCGTACCATCACGTTTCCGACTTTGATAAAGGTCGGATTGTAGCCTTTCGCGATTGTGGTTTATCGTATCGCGCCATTGCTGCTCGCGTTGGTAGAGATGCAATGACTGTTAGCAGAATATGGAATCGGTGGGTCCAGGAGGGTAATACGGAACGCCGTGCTGGATCCCAACGGCCTCGTATCACTATCAGTCGAGATGACAGGCATCTTATTCACATGGCTGTAACGGATCGTGCAGACACGTCTTGATCCCTGAGTCAACAGATAGGGACGTTTGAAACATAACCATATGCACGAACAGTTCGACGACGTTTGCAGCAGCATGGACTATCAGCTCCGAGACCATGGCTGCGGTTACCCTTGACGCTGCATCACAGACAGGAGCGCTTGCGATGGTGTACTTAGCGACGAACCTGGGTGCATGAATATCAAAACGTCATTTTTTCGGATGAATCCAAGTTTTGTTTACAGCATCATGATCGTCTCATCCGTGATTGGCGACATCGCGGTGAAAGCACATTGGAAGCGTGTATTCGTCATCGCCATACTCTCGTATCACCCGGCGTGCTGGTATGGGGTGCCATTGGTTACACGCCTCGGTCACCCCTTTTTCGCATCGACAGCACTTTGAACAGTGGACGTTACATTTCAGATGTGTTACGACCCGTGGCTCTACCCTTCATTCAATCCCTGCGAAACCCTACATTTCAGCAGGATAATGCACGACCCCATGTTGCAGGTCCTGTACGGGTCTCTCTGGATACAGAAAACGTTCGACTGCTGCCCTTGCCTGCACATTCTCCAGTTCTCTCACCAATTGAAAACGTCTGGTCAATGGTGGTGGAGCAACTGGCTCGTCACAATATGCCAGTCACTACTTTTTATGAACTGTGCTATCGTGTTGAAGCTGCATGGCCAGCTGTACCTGTACACGCCATCGAAATTCTGTTTGACTCAATGCCCAGGCGTAGCAAGGCCGTTATTATGGCCAGAGGTGGTTGTTCTGGGTACTTATTTCTTAGGATCTATGCGCCCCAGTTGCGTGAAAATGCAATCACATGTCAGTTCTAGTATAATATATGTGTCCAATGAATATCCGTTTATCATCTGCATTTCTTCTTGGTGTAGCAATTTTAATGGACAGTAATGTATTTCTGTGGCGACGAACACGCTGAACTCGTTTTTTCGATTTCCAGAGTTGATCGTTGCACTATGAGGTAGGACATCAAACAGAATAACCCCTTCAATCTCCCAGAAGAACGTCATGACTTGTCCGGACGAGGGTGCAGCTTTGAACTTTTTCTTCGGAGGAGAGGTGACGTGACGCCACTCCATGGATTGTCGTTTTGTTTCCGCTTCGAAGTTATGAAGCCGTATTTGTGACCATGTTCGACAAAAAATTGTTACGATAAACCTCGTAATATGCAAGTAATTCCCCACAGATTGTCCTGCATTTCTGTTTGTGGTCTGCTGGTTAGGAATCACCGAATCCGTCAGCACACACCTTTGAGTACCCCAACTGGTCGACGAGTGTGTCACCACTACCCACAGAGGCGTCCAGTTGAGCAGCGAGGTGTTTGATTGCGATCTGTCTACCACATCGAATGAGAGTGTCCGCACGTTCCAACACTGCAGTAGTCGCAGCTGCGCGCGGAAGGCCGTCACGTGGCAGATGGGACAGATTTGCGTGATCTTGTTACGATGGTGACAAATGTCTCGCCCAACGACTCTCCGTGCGTTTGTTCACGACCAGATCTGCGAAGAAATTCTGCAAGCTTCTAAAAGAAGCTGAATGACAGCTCTCTCCTTGGAATGCATCTCCGTTACAGATGCCATTTTGATGGTTGCGTATAGCACCGCCACTTGTCGGTACCTCAAGGAACTATCGAGGCTGAAGCCGGAATATTCCACGATGTCGCACGACAAATTCTGCATTTTTCAACCGATAATGGCCGAGAAAAAAGTTGCATTACTTATTTTGAACTTCCCTCGCATCTCGTTATATTAAAAAAAATTTAAAGCAAAATGTATTGGTACTTTATTTCCCGTTTAGAAATAAAGAAATGTGTGTTTGGGATGAAAGTTTCTAGGGAAATATCTCCACAAGAACTCAAAAGGCAGGATTATTCAAAACCTCCAACTCCAGCTACCAGAATCGCTTTTTCATCAGAACTATATTCGGAAAAGACCATGCTATGCCCTTAATTAGTGTGAATGGGTTAGAAGATTGGCAGTTTGTGAACCAAATCAAAGAAAACTGTCGCCACGACAAATCAGCTTTGTCAGAATTGCAGAGAAAAGGAAACGGCTATTTAATACATTAATTTTTCAGTTGGCCTTATATATTCTTATAAAAATATTTTTGTAGTAATTACAACGCAAAAGCGAGTGAAGTTGCGAGCGCTAAGCTATGGTGTAATACGAGGAAGATATTACTAAATTATTGCTAAGGCATTATATTTACATAGGCATCAATGGTTGTCAATTTTCTAGTTAATTAATTTTGCTACTATAAGTTTAATAATTTAAAATATTTTTGATGCTAGACTGTGTACTTTTATAATATTTACATGTCCTTTCAGTCCGTGCAGTGATTCCAGATATACAACACATGAACCAGAGATTATAACAATTGCCGACTGCAGTAAAGGTCCATGCTGAAGGTAAGCCACTGTCTATAGCGTGAACTTACATAATTGACATCCAACTGATCTAGGGACAGTCTTGCTTCATAAATAATATTTGTCGCATAAAACGGTCTGTCGCTTATAAGACTCTAATTCATACGCCTCTAATTCTGTTTCCTTTTAGCAAGCTTACTAGCAGCGGTAGTGAGCTCTCTGAAACGACAGTCCTGGAGGTGATGACGTGCGGAACCCGTCAAATAAATAATGTTACAATTGAACTTTGAAATATACAGACATAAACACTCAGTCTTACGCAAACAAGGGCATTCATGACGTGTGACGCACAAGCCAGGCACACAGAACACGCACGCGCGCGCCCACACACACACACACACACACACACACACACACACACACACACACACACACAGAGAGAGAGAGAGAGAGAGAGAGAGAGAGTATCAATCTGAATAAGGCGAACAGATAAGAAAATTAACTCATTTAAAACTATAATGTGAAATGTGAAAACGTAAAAAGTTGTGGATGCTACTTGATAATGAGTATTAAGTAATTGGTAACATGTTTTCGTTGATAAGTAACATGTGCTACTCAATTGTTAGTGTTATTCGATATATTTAGTTGGTTAGTCAGTTACATGTTCCATTGATCATCTGGACTATTTATTCTTTTTTCGAAATGATATATAACTAGTCAGTTTACAGAATATGTATACAGCAATAATGATAACATTAATGAACACATTAATTTTTAATCCTGCTTATGAAAATACACTTAAAAATTACGCTTTTCTTCGGGATACCAGTTTTAAATAGGAGGAGATGTCCAGGAGAAATGAAACTGGGTTAAAATGGAAAATTTTTGTTGATGTGTATTGAACTCCTTTCTGAGTCACTGACAGCTTTAATAATGTATAATAAAGGTCTTTTTTCCTGTAGTGTTGCAGGTACGGAGGTGATCGTTATTCTCAAATTGTGATGAATTATTTATGACGAATTGTACTAGGGAATGTATGCAGTGTGAAGGTGCAATAAAATTTCCTGTTTCCTTGAAACTGTATATACATTATGACCGCGGGTGAACACGACATATTTTTGCAATCGGTGCTCTTTTTCTAAGTGGTTAGTTACCACTAAATTATTCCATATGACATCACTGGGTGGAGATATGCAAAATATACGAGGAGGTTGACTCATTTGCTTGCAGGACTAGGAATCATACGAAGAACACACATAGCTGAATTAATTGTTTGAGAGTTAAAAAACAAAGCTTCTTCCCGTATATTTTCTCACCAATGTATACACTGAAAAATTTAGAACATTCTACCTTATTTACTAACTACAATTCACATGCTACATCAGTTGTTGGTAAGACTCTGTTTGTTGTACAGGGCTGAATATACAGTGTTTTCAGTCCATTTTCAGAGAACTCAAATGAGCACTATGGGACTTAACTTCTGAGGTCATCAGTCCCCTAGAACTTACAACTACTTAAACCTAACTAAGATAAGGACATCACACACATCCATGCCCGAGGCAGGAATCGAACCTGCGACCGTAGCGATCGCGCGGCTCCAGACTGTAGCTCCTAGAACCGCTCGGTCATGCGTTCTCAGAAATGATAAGTTGACAAAGTTACATGTATCACAGTGGAACAACCGGAATAAAATGTTCAAACGTACCTACGTTCTGTATTTTAATTTCACCTTCCTGTTATCAACTGTTCGTCTAGAATTGTGAGCCATATGTTTGTGACTATTACAGCGCCATGTATCACAAAGCGAAAAAATTGGTCCAAATAAAACATTCATATTTCTTTACGTACTACACGAATATGTAATAAAAATGGGGGTTCCTGTTTAAAAAAAAACGCAGTTGATATCCGTTTGGCCTATGGCAGCACCATCTAGCGGGCCAACCACAGCGCCATCTGGTTTCCCCTTTCAAACTAGAAAAGTTTCGCTCTTTGTAGTTTTTTCGTTGGACGCTTATTTCGTGAGATATTTGGCCCGGTCACGATCAATGGACCACTCCGTATATCCTACTTACTGATTTTTTTTCATGTGCTACATCCGTTGTTAGAAAGACTCTTCTTGTTGTACAGAACTGAATACAGTGTGTTTTCAGTCCATTTTCAAAGAACCTCTTAATAATTCTTTGAAAATCATGACTAATAATGTCTTCTGGGGCTTTCTGTCTAACGGGATTTATTATAACAGTAGTACCGTCTGGAGAAAGTACCGATTTTGCCTGTTGAATGTCAAGTGGAAGGTGGTTCACGTATATCCTCTTCATGAACTACATCAATTGTTGGTATGACTAAATTTGTTGTACAGAACTGGATGCAGCGTTTTCGGTTTATTTCCGGAGAACGACTCAATAATTCTTTGAGAAACATCACTAACAACCTCTTCTGTGACTTTCTCTCTAGTGAGATTTATTATAAGAGTAGCATCATCTGAATAACGTACGAGTTTTGCTTGTTGCATGTTAAGTTGAAGCTGAGTCACTTATACAAGGAATAGGAGTGATCCTATAGTTGAGCCCTGTGGGACTACCTTTGTTGTCTCTGCCACGTCATTAAAGTTTTCTCCCCTTCCAGCACCGAACTATTCAGCACAATATTTTACATTGTCTTTGTTAAGTGCAACGCTATTCAGTTGTCTATAAAGTCATCGATTCGATAAAACCTGAAGTTCTCTAAGTGTGCAACTTGATCTACACTTCAGAGTATATATAGAACTATTTAAAATGTCGTGCCTAATACCTCTAGTGATTTGGAAGATTAAACTGAACTTTAAGATAAAAAACATAATCAAGTTTTGTAGTACAATGTTACGGTAAATGATAACTAGACCTAGACATCTTGCAGTGGGTTTATTACAGTGTTAAAGTGACATGGAAGACTTGTTGTGATGTTGGTCGGGGGCAATCGAGACCCCTCTTACCCTCTCTCACCTGCATCCTCCTTAGTGCGCCCCAGCCTTAAAATAATTATGTAAACGCGATACACTACACACAGTGAAGAAATTGAGCACCTGAGTCTGATGTATGGAGGCCTTCTTAATGCTTGACAGTCCGCAAGTGCTACACGCCCTGGCTGTCTGTTCACATAACGACGGTAAAGAGGCAATACAAGTTCACACAATATATTTCACACAGTTCTGATTTGTACCAGGCTCTACCATGTCGAGAGGACAAATGTTCCATTGGAATGACAATCTTTGTAACGTGCGATATGTATGTTGTTACGTTTCATCAAAACAAGAAGCTACAAATAATTAATTATAAATACATTGTTTCAGATAAGGAAAAAGTATGGTGTTTCCTTATTATAAGAGATATTACCTGTTTATTTGGTTTATCTTACCTTATCAGTAATATGTTGTTGCTTTTACAGCTATATAAAGTGGTACGTAAATGTTTCCTTTTTCAAGAGAATCTCATTGTTTGTATTTGTTTTCGCTTGTAGTAATCACATGCTCTTTGTTTTAGGAGTCACAAATGCTGCCATGGGGATCATTCAAGGAGACGACTGGCCACTCCCGGCCGCTAAGTGTGAACATATTACTCTTACTTACATTTTGCGAGCCTCATGAAATTTTATCATAACGAAAACCACGAGCTATACAAGAAACATTCCCCAGTTTTAATAAAAATATCTACCCTGCCATTCCATAGTAACATTTGTGTCAACCGTATGATCATATAAACACGATACACTACAAGCAATGAAGAAATTATGTAACTGACTGTTGTGTGTAGGCCGTCTCAATGCCTGAGTCTATAAGTGTTAACACCCATTTGCGGTCTGTTCGCGTATCTCTATGGTTGTGGTTACAAAAGCAACGACTGTGGTAACACAGACGGACATATACAACGATACATCGTCGCCTTAGATTTTCTTTATTTTTTTCCCTGACTTGCGTTCTGCAACTCTACTAAAATATCTAGGTGTATGCCCGTTTAACATGTAACCTTACGATGCAGACGTACCACAAGCCCGCTCAATTATAGAGCGTGCTTTCTGGGTGCTACATAACTGACCAATAGAGCCATATTTCGTTTCAAACATCCCTAGTGAATGTAGAAACAGTTTTAAGTCCTAAAATAATTGCATTTTTACAGTACTTACAACTAGACGATATCCTACATGTGTTCTCATTTCATGCTTAATCTCCTATACTTACCGTACTGCAGGTCTCTACGTGCCACTGCTGTGTATAGAGCATAGAATTTCAAGCAGTTATACCCAGACCGTACCAATCTGTTTGTACAACCGCGAATAAAAACTACCATAAATTCTGTTCAGTTAGTTAGAGTTTTAAAATAATTTATTTGTGATACTAAAAAGAGTCTGGTTCATACTGTGCTACATTAGGTGTACTTTGGTGTAATCGTAGTTATTTTACACTCAAAACATTCTCGAACGCAACAGAAAGATGATGTAATATTACACTTGCCAAACAGTGGCCTGGCCTGGAGTAAGTATGTGGACGCAAATGTACAAAATTTTACAGCTTGAAACCGCTTCGTTTCTACCTCTATAATAGCAATATTATGTATTTTATTAAAATCTTTTAGTCGTATTGCAAATATTGGAAAAGTTATATAATTATTTTTCACGTCCAGGCAACACCATCATCTTGCCCTACAACTGACATGCACTCATTTTATCTCTACTACTGAATTTATTCTTAATGGTATTTACAAAATTAAAATATTTTTAAATTTTTTTTATTCTGGCTCAGTTTATGTATTCGAATAACTACTTATTGAAGGACACTAATAAATAAATAAATAAAAAAGACGCACCACGAAGGAAGCCATTTTAGCAAGATAATTCCGTAATGCCCGCCCTCACACGACGAGGGTTTCTACTGCTTGTCTTCTTGGTTGCCAGACCCTGCTTTGAGCAGCAAGGTCGCTGAGCACGTTGGAACATTATGGGCAGGGCACTGAAACCTGCTCGGGATTCTGTCGATCTAACTCGCCATCTGGACTGAATTTGGCAAGATATCCCTCAGGTGGAGTCTACCAATCAACGCTGAACCGATTAAGCGTCAGATGTAGACCAACGCGTTACTGAATGGTTAAACTTGTGATCCTCTTTCACTTTAATAAATCATCGTTTTTTTCTGAAATTGTTATCACTTGTTTCTTAGTACGTGTACATCGCTTCTGCCGATTTCCATCCCGTTCCGATAATTCTTTCATGGTGCGTCGTATTTTTCTTCTTTTGTTTTTTTCCTTTTTTCCCCTAAGATTTAGCGAAGACTCAGAATGTCAAACATACGCCACAGCTTTCATTTGCATGCTATAGTAGCTGATATTTAACATAATTACCTGAAATAGTTTTTAATATCCCTTTCACACTGCGACATTATAAATATAACAATAATACCCTTGTCAATTAATTTATTATGATAGAATCAATTATATATGTCACATCTAACATTGATTCTTACTTTGTTAATAACGAGCAAACGATGACAGAAACAATTCTTACTACAAACAAGGGACTGCGTAAGTTATCTTCCATCTATGGAGATACATATACACCACATAAACCTCTAAAATCACATTGATTTTATTTACTCTATTATTATTCCACATGTTTAAGATCTCCTTCAGAGGCCAATATACCAGTACAGAACATTTACTAATTGCTAAGTTCCAAAACGGCTCGGACGTCATCAGTCCCCTAGAACTTAGAACTACTTAAACCCAACTAACCCAAGGACATCACACACATCCATGCCCGAGCGAGGCAGGATTCGAACCTACGATCGTAGCGGTCGTGCGGTTCCAGACTTAGCGCCTAGAACCGCTCGGCCACTCCGGCGGGCTAATTGCTAAGGAAACCAGTACTGTAATGGTTAGGTTGAATATAATACTCATGTCAATTAAATTTATAAAAAATAATTTATATACATACATAAACTCTTTTCAGTTTTGACCGTTAAACGTGGAGCATGGTTTGCCAGTTTCTTTACGACTGGTACAGTACGTTCATCGCTGGTGGCTGTTGCAGCAACTAGTCGCAGGTTGGCGGAGTAACCAAGGTGGCAAGCTGCCTTGCATCATCTTGACAGCTGTAGCTGTGGATGATGGATACTCACGAACATCAACAATTTTCACTGAATTATCTATGTCGGCAGTCACATTTCAATCTTGAACGCTGTGTCACTCGACCCTGCGTAACAAAAATACTCCAGGACCGTAACAGAAGCATTACACAAGGATCACCGTAACAGACTCTATAACAGAGTGTATGGAAAGTTGTCCAGACGCCACTTACCTCTGTTTTCACCAGTGATTAGTGAATATCAACTTGGGGCGGGTTCATTCCGGTTGGTCAGGCTGTTTCTCTCACGCTGACTGTTCAAATATTTATTACACGGTATTATTTCGTCCGGAGATCTCCACTAGCAACAGAGAGAAAATGTTTGTCAGAAAGGATTTATTCAACATACGTTGCTCATGAAAATCATAAAACATTTCGCACACTTTGTTCGGGACACTGACTTACAGGATTGTAAGCTTTTACTACTATTGTTTTGCAGCAAACCGTCTCTCCCTCTAGCCTGGATTGTATGCACTTGATTCGTCAGCGTCATTAAATCTCAATTCTCTTCTGTTCATCCCTTTGACGATCGTAACAAGCATTACAAGTCTACAGGGTCATCTTTTCTGAGGAAACAGTGAAATCAATTACAAGACATTTTATTCACTAACACAGTGGAAGAACCACCTATCACTCTTCCTGGACGTCCTTCCAGTACGGTAGCATTACAATATCCATATTAGAAAATGATGTGAGTGTAAAGTATTTATTGCAGTGTTTGACATTATGTATTAAGTGTGGCGCCATGGGATGAATTTTGTATACATACAGCTACTACTCTGGAGATCACAAACTTTTATATTTCTCATCCCAACGGAATACTCTCTTAAACATTGAAAAACAGGCATACGTGAAAATAGCATAGTGAAAATACTGGAAGAAATCATGACAGATTTTTGTAAAACTCCCAGAAACTGATAGCATAATAATATAGTATTTCCTTGTGTCTCGTATCACATCGATATAAACCCTTCGTTCCCTTGAGTAAAAGTAACTAAATCTTATGCACACTTTAGTGAAAATATTACTAGATTAGTAAACACAGTTTTCCTTTATCTTAGTTGTACGGAAGGTCCTGGCAGTATAAATATCAGAATGGTAAAAATCAGGGGTCAAACATAGTGATTAAAAATTTGGAGTTAACACTACGAACTGAAATGCAAGGAACACATGAAATTAGTAAGGAGTATGGCGAACTGGGAGACGTTAATGAATTCTGAAAAAAGTGTACTTTGTGCATCTGTTAGGGAAACTACACACAAAATTATACTGTCGCCTTTTCTAGAGATCCTTATGAACCGCAAACTGAGAGGCATGGAAGACACGGCTCTAGGCTGTTGACATGTTTTACAGCCCAGTCGAAAGTCTAATAAAGGTATTCAGGGAAGACTGAAGTTTTCGGAAGGAAGATGGCGTTGTTAAAACACGTTTGCTCACTTGAGAGATCCGATATTTGAGATAGCTAGTTAGACAGTTTCCACTTGACGTAAGGATGACATAATGACGTAAGACAATAATACGATGCATGTGGAGACTTGCACCAGCTCCACTTTTCCTCCTTCCATTCGTGAATGGAAAACGAGAGGGAATGATTAATAATGCTCCAAAACATTTGGTAGAGTACACAAATGAAGAAAAGTTTGTTATTAGCATTGATTCTAAAAAAGCAGTTGACGAAAGTTCACAGGGACTCAAAAAAGTTTTCGTTCGCTCCTGTACAGGTTATGCAAGTTCAGCACTTCTTTGTAACCTACAGTTTTAGAACGGCGAGGGAAATATATGCATGCCACACGTGGGAAATAGCAGCATTTTGGAGATGATTTCAGTACTCGTATTCCACAATGGTAAAAACTGTCACTAAGCACTGAAATGCAATTCATGTGTAGCAACAAGACATGCACGCTTTGTAGCGCTTCCTGCCCCTTCCTAAGTAACTGATTAAGTAAATAATTAGGACGAGATATGGAATGTTTCAGCCGTGACACATTTTTATGTCAGACATGCTAACAGCATAAGTTGTTCAAATGGCTCTGAGCACTATGGGACTTAACATCTAAGGTCATCAGTCCCCAAGAACTTAGAACTACTTAAACCTAACTCAACTAAGGACATCACACTCATCCATGCCAGAGACAGGAATCGAACCTGCGACCGTAGCGGTCGCGCGGCTCCTGACTGTAGTGCCTAGAACCGCTCGGCCACCGCGGCCGGCTCAGCACAAGTTGTTCTTTGTGAATTGTTTCATGTGGAGGACTACATTGACCATTGCATAATGAAGAAGCCTAACAATTTTCCCGTGCTCCATATGAATTTGATGGCAGTACGAGATCGTCCACTAATGTTTCCCGAGGCTGGATTGAAACTTTGGTTCACTTTTATTGAAATGAAACAGTCGCTCGTAGCAACATCATGGTGTCCGCCTACAAGTCCGTTCTAAATTGACTAGGGAGCTATGCTAACAGTCTCGCGCCTCCCCGCTCAAGGCGATCGATCGGTTCAGCATGTCAGTGATTTACAACATTCACTGAAATTTATAAGACTGATTGAAATTGTAGTTATAAAGCTGTCATTGTGGACAAGGTCTTCAGTAGTGTTAGAACGCTTTACAAGCTTTGAAACAGTAAATATATATCGTGAAAGTTATGTGCTTAGTGCCATGCCGAGTAGGTGATTCACTGCTCTCACTGGACGCTCCAGCACGACGCACTGTTTACTTGCATCACTGTTCCCACGCTTTCATTACCATCTGTCTCTCCTGGGATGGGACCGTCTACCGATTCTGACTGCCCGCTGGCTTCCAGCGGAGTTAGCCATCATATAACACTCGGTCCAGTCACAGCCTATGTTTGATATCAACGTGCAATAACCATTTACAGGTGACAGATGGCAGCACTAGCAGAGGATGGTATATAAAGAGTGTCGGGAGACGCGGACAACACTGCAGTTGTTGTCTTAATGCGGAATCGGGGCAATTTATCTGGGACAACACTGCAGTTGTTGTCTTAACTCGGAAACGGGGCAATTTATCTGACGTCGAAAGAGCATGACCATTGCCTGTCGGGCCAAGGGAGGAAGCATTTTCTAACAGCTAAGTTTGTAAACTCTTAGCGTGTCGCTGTGGTTAAGTATACAGTGCACTGCTAAATGGCGCACCATGGGCCATAGATGACCGGTATGAACGACGACTGCGGAGGTGGTACGACCGAATAAACGTGCAACGAGCAACTCCACACGAACCAAGGAGAGACTAACAGTCCTCAACGACCGTTCAGCGAACGTTGCTGTGTATCGGCCTCAGGAAAAGGCGCCGGTCTGTGACCCATACTGACTGCTATTCGTGGGCGGCTAGGCCTGGAATTTGCACTCCGGTGCAGCAACTGGCGGTCCACTGACTAGCGACTGGTGGCCTTTCCAAGATGGATCGCGTTTATGCTCCATCGCAAAGATAGCCTTTGGTGTGTACGGCGTGAAGCATCTGAAAGCAAACGCCATCCAACCAGGAGAGAGCGTTATGGCTCAAAATGGCTCCAAGTACTATGGGACTTAACATCTGAGGTCATCAGTCACTTAGAACTACTTAAAGCTAAGTAACCTAAGGACGTCACACACATCCATGCCCGAGGCAGGATTCGAACCTGTGACCGTAGCAGCAGCGCGGTTGCAGACTGAAGCGCCTAGAACCGCTCGGTCACAGCGGCCGGCGGAGCGTTATGATCTGGAAAATCTTTTCGTGGCATTCCCTGGTAGAGCTCACCATTATGGAAGGCACAGCGATTCAACGCAAGTGTGAATCTATCCTTGGGGATGATATCCTCCCTTACAAGAAGTTTGTTTTTCGTCGGCACAATGACATCTGCTAGCAGGACAATACAATTTGTCACACAGCTGAAAGTGTGTGTGTGTGTGGTTCAAAGAGCACCACGATGACTTTCGAGCACTGCTGTGGTCACCAAACTCCCCGGATGTAAACCCAATCGCGAGTCTGTGGGACTACTTTGATCGGACCGTTTGTGCCATGGATCCTCAGCCGATAAGCTTACATGTACATACCTCTATCAGTTCTCCCTTCTATTCACTCTCGTATTGTTCGTGGAAAGAAAGATTGTCAGTATGCCTCTGTGTGGGCTCTAATCTCTGATTTTATCATCATGGTATCTTCGCGAGATATACTTAGGAGGGAGC
This sequence comes from Schistocerca gregaria, assembly GCF_023897955.1. Classification (NCBI taxonomy): domain Eukaryota; kingdom Metazoa; phylum Arthropoda; class Insecta; order Orthoptera; family Acrididae; genus Schistocerca; species Schistocerca gregaria. The sequence goes on along the minus strand of NC_064920.1, from coordinate 1,043,632,980 downwards.
AATACTCTGCTTGACTCCGCGGTGAAGTTATGTTCTCGAAAATTCAATAAAAGCCCGTACCGAGCTACTGAGCGTCTCTCTTGCAGAGATTTCCACTGGAGTTTATCTATCATCTTCGTAACGCTTTCGCGATTACTAAATGATCCTGTAACGAAGCGCGCTGCTCTCCGTTGGATCTTCTCTATCTCTTCTATCAACCCTATCTGGTACGGATCCCACAATGGAGAGCAGTATTCAAGCAGTGGGCGAACAAGCGTACTGCAACCTACTTACTTTGTTTTCGGATTGCATTTCCTTAGGATTCTTCCAATGAATCTCAGTCTGGCATCTGTTCTACCGACGATCAACTTTATATGATAATTCCATTTTAAATCACTCCTAATGCGTACTCCCAGATAATATTTGGAATTTACTGATTCCAGTTGCTGACCTGCTATATTATAGCTAAGTGATAAGGGATCTTTCTTTCTATGTATTCGCAGCACATTACACTTGTCTACAATGAGATTCAATTGCCATTCCCTGCACCAGGCTTCGATTTGTTGCAGATTCTCCTGCATTTCAGTACAATTTTCCATCGTTACAACCTCTCATGTACTACAGCATCATCCGCAAAAGCCTTAATGAACTTCCGATGTTATCCACAAGGTCATTTATACATATTGTGAATAGCAACGGTTCTAAGACACTTCCCTGCTGCACACGTGAAATCACTTCGGAAGACTTCCCTCCATTGAGAATGACATGCTGCGTTCTGTTATCTAGGAACTCTTCAATCCACTCACACAACTGGTCTGATAGTCCATATGCTCTTACTTTGTTCATTAAACGACTGTGGGATACCGTATAAAATGCCTTGCGGAAGTCAAGAAACACGGCATCTACCCGGGAGCCCGTGTCTGTGGCCCTCTGAGTCTCGCGGAGACGGTATGACTCCATGTCGGTACCCTCCGGAACCTCAGTGACATTCTTCCTGAGTGTCTCGCATCGGTCCACTCTGCAAAAGGCGGTTATTCGGGCTTTTGACAGATGGTCACGTTAACGTGACTGGACAGTATAAGTCTTTTCATGTGTCTCACATTCATCAGAAGAGAGAGACCGGCACTTCGACAACAAAACAAATATTGGTTGCAGGTGCATCAGAAATATCCAAGGACGATGCCAGTGAGATCCGAAAATAATTATGAAACCACGCAGTTTAAAGGCAGAGAGTTAAAAGGGAAATAGTGCTTAAGAAATTCAGTTTGCAAAATTCTCAAACAGCATGCCACTCTATACGGAATGAAACAAATAGAACGCCAAGTGACTCATAAAACAAGGACCTGCCTGCCAGGAGCCATCTAGAGCTTGGATCGGAACAGTAAAAGCCGCACAGGAGAGCCTGGAAGATTCATTATCTGATCAGATGGTACGATGGTACAGCAGCGCACGCAGCCCTTGTTTTGGCTAGCTGCAATGATGCACTGTTCCTGCATAATAAAGGTGTTTTGCAAAGATGCACCCAATATATGCGCACTTCGACCAAACCTGCATGTACTGTAGAAACTGTAGCTCACCATAATGAAAGAACGCTTTCAGGTATGTGTCTTTTAGCATGGGAAAAAGAGAGCATTACATAACAGCTTCGAAAGGTGTTTTTAAATAACCTGACAGGCGACGGGCGAGAAAAGAAGCTAACAGTCGTACGCATGGATATGCCCACGGAATGTTTTGCATTACAATAGGGAAGATACCCTCCTGAAGAGAGACTTCAACGTGAACGTTCAGGAGTAGAAACGACAAAAATAAATCCGTATATCAGACGTATTGATATTTTGTGCAAATAATACCGCTGTTCATATATTCATTTATCAAAATTATACACTCGACGTATCAACTATATTTATACGTCTGCTCTTTATATTGCACTTTACTTTTCTGCATAATTTTCTGGGTTTTAGGAGTAGGTAGCTACTTAGCTATTCACTCATTCTGTCAAATAATTAAAAAAAACTGAATATTCGTTAACTGTTACCTGTAACATACTGCTATAGCCCTGTAACATCTCAACTGACCCATATGGTAAGTACTCATTTTTAAAGACTTAGGGTTTATGGCGTTCCAGATATATAACTTATACATAGTCAGGTGTCTTTTTCTATATGAGAGTTGAATAATTCCGTATATATATGAAACTATCCAGTTAATTCCTTATATATTTGAAACTGTCGAACGCTTCGATATGATAACTCTCCTACTTATGGAAAGTCAGTCAGGTGTTTCTAACTATTCAGTTCAGCTGCTCAATAAACACCTTTTGGTGTGATTCCTGTAATTTGCAGATGAGAAAGTGATACTGCATTTTTTTATGCAGAGTGGAATTTAAGGTATGAAACTAGCGTACAGTGACATAGCTCAAAAAAAAAAAATAATAATTCAGAAATACTGTTACATTTGCCAAAAAATTCGAAAACTTGTGCTAGTAATTTAATCATAAATTCACACTTGTAGCTTGACAAATGTAGAGACAAAGAGCCTAATGTAAAGCATAAATCAAAACAAATGACGACAAAAGTGAATGGTATCTACCAACTAAGGACCAAGTGTATGCCCTCACAAAACACTGGTTCCGCACCTAAATACGAGACAATGATTTTGCACCTCTATACATGTCCTGCCGCCAGTGTCATGAAGTTCACACACCGAATCTGTGAGAATTTTCAATATTATTTTCTTCTGCAGCTCTGTTTGCAAATTGGTCGATCAATAAGTGTTATTCAAGTTAAGCCAAAACTGTTGTAAACAAAACTTTGTGTTCTGAGAAAAATGAGCCTTCTGGAGAAACAAAAATACGGTACTTTGTCACATCTTCGAGTTATTTAAGAGTATGCCTACTCTGAATTGCCAATGTTTTGTTACTGTTTAAACTGACAGTAGTTCTGAATATCACACCTTCAACACAACATTCAACGAAGAATGCAGTAGAACTTTACAATATGCTAAAGTTGTTGATTCACAGATACTATTTCACTTTAGAGGAACCTTTGTCTCTGTGATGTCTACTAACACAGAAACCTAATCAGCTTTACAATTTTTTAAAATTTAAAGCTAATGTAAATGGTCTTTTATTCAAACAATCGACATTTTCTGACAAAACGTATGTGTAAATCAACAATATATTGTGTTACTTTAAATATTTATTTTTATTTGGCGAATGTGTACTCTGAATCTTGAAATGACCTAGCACTTTGATCAGATCAAAATTATTTCCATCATCAAAGAAGTTCAATAAGTCCTTTGTTTGTGACCTCCGTTCCCGAGCAAGCTTGCTTTTCGTCATTGCATACGCCAGCGTGAAAAAATTGATGGCGATGGCGTCAGTGATTAAATTTTTCAACTTGCTCTGCCATTAGTTAAATATCCTATATGCTTGACATTATTCAGGTGTAGGGGCGATCTGGAATAATATGAAATATAGGAGTAAAAATTTCAAACAGCCAAGATAGCTAAATAAAACTCTATTTTGATTACTGGTTCGTGCATTATTCGGATCTATAAAATGTAGATAGAAATTATAAGCAAAATGAGACAGGTATAATATACATTGTGCAAATACACCTCAATGAATCTCCATCATACGTTCAATATACTGTCTCATATCACAAAATGTCATTCCGATAGTATTAAGAGCGTCATACACGATATCTCAAGTACAAAAAACTGCTTACTGAAAATGTGTAGCGTGTTGCACCGAATATACACGTTTATGTTCGTACAACAGATGAATGAAGACTGAGATTCGTAAGTCAACAGCAAAGATGTTACCAACTATCACCAGGTGACACTGAAATCGTGAACAAACAAAAATACATCACAACATAGGAAGCGTAATGGAGCAGATGCATGCTAGGAATACACAAACCAATGGGGAATATACATTTTTGTGTGTAACTAGATAAGCAAATAATCCAAATCAGAGTATAACGTAATAATAAAATTGCTTTTCTTAAAATCCTATAAAATGTATTTAATTTTTTTAATACTTCAAAATCCTACAAAAATATGAAAAAGGTGTCTTATGTCAATTGTACTAAACTACTGTATATATAATCAAGCCAGTTACATGGCAGTTACATACAGAACATATTTCGCTAAAATACACTTACTGAAGGTCACTTGAGGTTTAGGTACTAAGAATACGAAGGTAGTGAAGAAAATACATGGCATTAAGTACGTAGGCACCAAAAGAGCACAATTAACTGTTACACTCTTAAACTACGATATACAAATCACAGTGTCATAGGCCACTAACTGTGCAATACGAAGTCTAGTTGTTATTTACGTTCACATCTACACGCATACTCTGCTGATCATACTTAAGTTCCTTGCAGAGGGTACATCAAACCACTTACACTCTAATACTCTATTACTTCAGTCTCGAACAGTGCGCTGAAGAAACGAACACATGCGTCTTTCTGTGCGGGCTCTGATTTTCTTTATTTTGTTCTGATGATCATTTTCCCTATGTGGATTGGTGTCAACAAAATATTTTCGCATTTTGAGGAGAAATTGGTGATTGAAATTTTGTGCAATGATAAACGACTTTGATAATATTCTTCTTGGGTATGCAGCCGGATCATAACGTCTTCAAGACACAATATTTCCGCGGTCCAACTGGCCGCCATCTTCAGGTGTGTCTTGAAGACGTTATGATCCGGCTGCATACCCGAGAAGAATATTATCAATTATTACGCCGGGAAAGCCTTCGTAGTCACATAAACGACTTTGTTTTAATCATCTCCACCCCAAATCCTGTACCATTTCAGTGATAGTCTCTCCCCTATTTCTCGATAATACAAAATGTGCTACCCTCCCTTGAACTTTCTCGATGTACTCCATTAATCCTACGTGTTAAGGACCCCGGACAACCCAGCAGTACTCCAAAAGAGGACGGAAAAGCATAGTGTTGGTAGTCTTATTACCGGATCTATTGTATCTTCTAAGCGTTCTGCCAATTAAACGCAGTCTTTGGTTGGCCCACCTCACAACATTTTCCAACATGTTTTTTTTTTCCATTCTAAGTTGTTCGTAATTGTAATTTCTAAAAATATTTTGTTGAATTTACACCCTTTAGATTTGATTGGTTTCTCGTATAACCGAAGGTTAACGGATTCTTTTTAGCACTCACGTGGATGACGTCACAATTTTCATTATTTAGTGTCAATTGCCACTTTTCGCAACATTCAGATATCTTACCTGAATCATTTTGCAATTTGTTTTGATCTTCTGATCACTTTACTAGACGATAAACGACAGCGTCATCTGCAAACAACCGAAGACGCCTGCTCAGATTGTCTTCTAAATCAGTTATGTAGCTAAGGAATAGCAGAGGGTCTATAACACTACCTTGGGGAATATCAGGAGTCAGTTGTGTTTTACTCAATGACTTTGTCACTTACTATGAACTGTGGTCGCTCTGACAGGAAATAACGAATCCAGTCGCATAATTGAGACGATACTCTATAAGCAAGCAATTTAATTAAATGCTGCTTGTCAGGTACGGTGTTAAAAACGTTCTGGAAATCTAGAAATGCGGAAACAATTTGAAATCCGTTGTCGATAGCATGCAACACTTCGAGCCAGTAAAGAGCTAGTTGTGTTTCACAAGAATAATGTGTCCGAATAGACCGTTTCTCTTAGGGGTAATTCATAATGTTCGGACATAATATATGTTCCAACATCCTGCTACAGATGAGCCTGTAATTTAGTGCATTACTGCTATTGCCTTTCTTGCATATTGGTGTGACCTGCGCAACTTTCCAGTCTTGGGGTACGGATCTTTTGCCGTCGAAGCGGCTGTATATGATTGTTAGGTGTGAAGCTATTGCATTAGCATTATCTGAAAGGAACCTAATTGATGTACAATGTGGACCGGAAGACTTGCTTTTGTTAATTGATTTTATGCGCTCCTATACACCGAGGGTATCTACTTCTAAGTTACTCCTGTTGACAGCTGTTCTTGATTCGAATTCTGGAATAATTATTTCGTCTTCTTTGATGAAGGTATTTCGGTAGGCTGTATTTAGTAACCCTGCTTTAGCAGCAGGGTTATCGATAGTGTTTCCATTGATATCTCACAGAGAATGAATTGGTTGTGTCTAACCGATAGCGTACTTTACGTACGACCAGAATATCTTTACATTTTCTGTCAGTTTTCGAGACAGCTTTCCTGTGGAGACTACTACAAGCTTCTAACCTTGAAGTCCACGCTAAATTTCTACCTTCTGTAAAAGATCGCCAATCTTGGGGATTTTGTGTTTAAATTGGCATACTTTTTTCGTTGTATCTGCAACAGTATTCTGATCTGTTTTGTGTACCAAGGGGTATCAGATCCGCCGATTGTTAATTTATTCAGTAAAAATCCCTCAACTGCTGTCGATACTTTTTCTGTGAATTTAAGCCACATCTGGCCTGCACTTACATTTTTAATTTGGAAGGATTGGAGACTGCCTCTCAGGAAGGCGTGAAGCGAATTTTTATCTGTTTTTTAAATAGGTGTATTGTTTTTTTATATTTGGTGGGCACGGGAGCTAAGGTATTCACTCTCGCTACGGCAACCATATGTTCACTAATCCCTATACCCTTTTTGATGCACATTATGAGCTCAGGACTATTTGCTGCTAAGAGGGTACGTGTGTTTTCACAATCGTTTACTATTGGAATGCGCTCATGAATTAACTGCTCGAAATTATTTTCAGAGAATGCGTTTAGTATGATTTCAGATGAGGTTCTATGAGTACCTCCTGGTTTAAATATGTATCTCATCCAACATATCGAGGGTAAACTGAGGTGACCATGAACTATAATTCTATGAGTCGGGCACGTGCTTGAAATTGGACTCAAGTTTTCTTTGCATGATGCGGATCTCCATTCCCGACGACCGTGGTGAGCACCGCATTGTACACCACAACACCACGGACTCTGTTACAGACGGGCAAGAGGCCACACGTACACCACAACACCACGGACTCTGTTACAGACGGGCAAGAGGCCACACGTACACCACAACACCACGGACTCTGTTACAACAGACGGGCAAGAGGCCACACGTACACCACAACACCACGGACTCTGTTACAGACGGGCAAGAGGCCACACGTACACCACAACACCACGGACTCTGTTACAGACGGGCAAGAGGCCACACGTACACCACAACACCACGGACTCTGTTACAGACGGGCAAGAGGCCACATGGTAGGAGCACCCCACGAGTAGCTCCTGTACTAATAATTCAATGCCAGCCGCGGTGCTCTCGCGGTTCTAGGCGCACAGTCCGGAACCGTGCGACTGCTACGGTTGCAGGTTCGAATCCTGCCTCGGGCATGGATGTATATCATGTCCTTAGGTTAGTTACGTTTAAGTAGTTCTAAGTTCTAGGGGACTGATGACCACAGCAGTTGAGTCCCATAGTGTTCAGAGCCATTTTTTTTAATAATTCAACATAATTTTCTGGAAATGCATTCAGAACGCCTTCGGGCTACATTTTATGGCTGCTTCTCATTTTAAACATATATTTTCTCCACCGTATAGAGTGCAGATTGAAGCTACTATCAACTTATAACACTACCGCCTGCTACTGCTGTACCATAACCTTAAAGTTGTAGGCAGGTAGTGAAATAAAACTATCTTGTTAAAGCAATTATGGTATAAAGCAACAGAGCAGTGTTACCCTCTGAGAGGAATTTTGTTATGTTGACAGTGTTGTACCTAACGGAGGTGGCTTATCGGAAATTAAAGTCAGAATTTCGTAAATATTTGAACAGTAACAAACAAAATTTTGCCTATCTGCACTGTTTAACTGATAAAGAAAACGGTCGCCAGCTTAACTAGGCAAGAGAATGATTAACATTCTCGTTCAAGAAAATAGTTATTAATAACTTTAATCGATAAACACAACTTACACTTTGTCACCCGCGAGTGCAGTGAACTCTGACACATACATATGTTTACGGTAAGATTGAAACTAACAGTTAGAGCAGCACAAACTATTTGCAAAATTATAACAGATACCGAAACACACTATTACTTTCAGGGCTTACACAAAGTGAATGGTCTTTACAACGCTATTATTACTATTCACTGCAGAATCATTAATTGGATATACATTAAGTCTCTCAGTTAAATACTTCGCTATTTAAAATGAAAGTTAATGGGAATCCACTAACAGGTTGCTTCTCACTATCATTTGAATAAAGAAGTAATGTTTTTCATAATTAGTGGTTTTTCCCAATACTTATTACCTAACATTAACACAATAGACAAACTATGGATCCTGTTATATTATTAATATGCACTTGCAATACTCAAGAGAGAAAAACACTTAGCAAACATGAGTATATAACGTCTCACACTGCAGTTTTCCACTTTTACTACATTTAGAGACAAAATTAACATATATGTAAGATACTGACTCACCTTCTGCGATTTACAACAGGCAGTAATGTGATCATTTAATAAACAGTTTTATTAGGAAAATTATTTTCAGCAAGCATCATTAACTTTAACTCACTCTCTTGCCACATTAACTTTAACTTTCTTTTCACTATGTTCAAGGGGTATTAATTAGCAAAAACACTGATCTTCAATGTTATTTCCGTATGGACACTCGGTAATCACTTTATTTCAAACGGAGAGGAACCTGAGAGGTGTTATAATAAGGAAAAAATCAAGGTAGGTACATAAATTCAGTTATAAGTTACCTTATATTTCTGCACACTAAAACATCCGATGAGCTGATCCTTCACTGTACATTATTATAGCATTCCGATACAGTGATTGCGCAATGTGGTGGCAACTGCATGTTGGTAGGTGGATTTGCAGGTAGAATTGCTGGACTCTGTCATTTCTTGGTGGCGATGATAGATACAAATTCCAGAATAGTTCCAGCTATTTATCCATCCATCCGAGGCATTGGAAAGTAGCAGAAAAAACCTCTCTCGTAACGAGCACAATATGCATCTTTTACATTGCAATGCACAGTTTGGTAGCTCGTCCCGACTCGTAGCTCGTCCCGACTGCCTCTTGTTCTACCTTTTCTATCTAGGCCAACCACAATTTGCGCGCGCTACACAGTTCCGTTCCCGAGGGGAACCACAATATCTTTTACATACAAACTAACTAAGAACCCTAAGTGATGATCAGCAGTTTACATAACAGCAACCAAATGCATTAAATAAAACAGAACATTTGCACATATTGACATTTCTACAAAAAATTATTCACACAGAAATTACAATTATATATAGTAAGTTTTGTTCCCTCCAAATGGGACATAGAATTTAAATGACAGATACACTACTTTTCACAGAACCAAACCCTGACATCAAAGTTTTAACAAAGAAAGGAGAATACAATTCTATGTTATCGATTCAAACAAACTCATTTACAGATACTCAATGATGTAACATTAAATGAAACAAATGCAAGATAAATCAGTACAGCATTAGAGCCATGGTTTTACAAACTATAGCTGTATGACTGGTGTACGTATTTGAAATTAGACTCAAGTTTTCTTTGAGCCTTTTAGCAATTGTATCACCTGAGTTGGGTGGTCGCTAAAACGATCCAGTGATTACTTTATTCCGGTTGCCAAGAATGACCTCTGCCCGTCCTAACTTGTACGGACTGTTCACTTCACTTTCACTGCAAATACTTTTAACGGCAGCAAACACACCACCACCACCACACCCATGCTTTCTGAACTCCGTTAGGTCCTTCGCCAACAAATTCGCCTGACCTTATCTCCGCTGTAACTGAGCTTCAGTGCTTTCTATTAGCGATTGGAGCACTGGTACTTTTCCAATACAGGTACGACAATTTACTAGTGTTATACCTATGGTTCGTAGATCTGTGACCTTCCTGTGGACGACCTGCGCCCTTTGAGACTGAAACCCTTGTTGTGTTTCTCCGAGACTCTCTGCCCTCATAATGGTGCTCGTCCTCTAGGTCTAGCGTAACACAAGGTGTGTGTACCAAAAGGGAACAATCCACTGTTGCACTCATAAATTACCAGATGCGAGTCACACTGTTATAGTCAAAGGAGTTATATTGTAAGTATAATGTAGAAAACATATTGGAAACGAAGAAACTTAAAGAAGTTTACTCGAGGTTCAGCTGATATGAATGTGGAGACAATGGCGAAAGTGTATGTCTATGAAGACAGTAGCTGTTATCGAAAGAACAGATACCATTGATGACCATGCAGCTTCTCTATAATAAACGATAATAAATTGAAACCCTCAGCTGCCGACAGGTATTGTTGACATACCTTGATGGGGACAGGTGAAAATGTGTGCCCCCAACGGGGCCTCGAACCTGGGATCTCCTGCTTATATGGTAGACGCTCTATTTTTTATTTATTTTTAATCTCATTTTGTTCGCGTTTGGTCGTTGCATCAGCTTGGGGCGGACGTCGAAAGACATTCTTCTAAGTTGTTGATCGATTAACTCAGTTTTATTTAATTACAGAGGGCAGCTAACCGTCTGACCGAACACGCTGAGCTACCGTGCCGGCAGACTTAAAGAAGCTTACATTCATCTGAGCCACAGAGGACACAGATGAATAGCACCACTGCAGCGACTTCTCCCTTGCATGTGTCCCGTGAGACCCACATTCCCAACCGTTCACAATGTACATACGTAATGTTCCTACTAGGTTGCCCATCCACTCGTAACTCGGTATGTCAACAACACCTGTCGGCAGCTGAGGGTTTCAATTAATTATCATTTATTCTGAAGAAGCTGCACTGTCATCAATGATATCTATTCTTTCGAGAACAGTTACTATCTTTATATTCAGTTAAATGGCTACCCGGCTATTGACCTTCGTCTGTGCGACTGCGCACAGGTTGCCCGAACTATTACGTGAATCGTCAACTTAAGTGGGCGAGAGTAATTTAAAGTGTATGTCATAATACACTCCTGGAAATTGAAATAAGAACACCGTGAATTCATTGTCCCAGGAAGGGGAAACTTTATTGACACATTCCTGGGGTCAGATACATCACATGATCACACTGAAAGAACCACAGGCACATAGACACAGGCAACAGAGCATGCACAATGGCGGCACTAGTACAGTGTATATCCACCTTTCGCAGCAATGCAGGCTGCTATTCTCCCATGGAGACGATCGTAGAGATGCTGGATGTAGTCCTGTGGAACGGCTTGCCATGCCATTTCCACCTGGCGCCTCAGTTGGACCAGCGTTCGTGCTGGATGTGCAGACCGCGTGAGACGACGCTTCATCCAGTCCCACACATGCTCAATGGGGGACAGATCCGGAGATCTTGCTGGCCAGGGTAGTTGACTTACACCTTCTAGAGCACGTTGGGTGGCACGAGATACATGCGGACGTGCATTGTCCTGTTGGAACAGCAAGTTCCCTTGGCGGTCTAGGAATGGTAGAACGATGGGTTCGATGACGGTTTGCGTGTACCGTGCACTATTCAGTGTCCCCTCGACGATCACCAGAGGTGTACGGCCAGTGTAGGAGATCGCTCCCCACACCATGATGCCGGGTGTTGGCCCTGTGTGCCTCGGTCATATGCAGTCCTGATTGTGGCGCTCACCTGCACGGCGCCAAACACGCATACGACCATCATTGGCACCAAGGCAGAAGCGTCTCTCATCGCTGAAGACGACACGTCTCCATTCGTCCCTCCATTCACGCCTGTCGCGACACCACTGGAGGCGGGCTGCACGATGTTGGGGCGTGAGCGGAAGACGGCCTAACGGTGTGCGGGACCGTAGCCCAGCTTCATGGAGACGGTTGGGAATGGTCCTCGCCGATACCCCAGGAGCAACAGTGTCCCTAATTTGCTGGGAAGTGGCGGTGCGGTCCCCTACGGCACTGCGTAGGATCCGTGCGGTCTCAGGTCGACGGGCACGTGCAGCTTCCGCCGACCACTGGCGATAACATCGATGTACTGTGGAGACCTCACGCCCCACGTGTTGAGCAATTCGGCGGTACGTCCACCCGGCCTCCCGCATGCCCACTATAATCCCTCGCTCAAAGTCCGTCAACTGCATATACGGTTCACGTCCACGCTGTCGCGGCATGCTACCAGTGTTAAAGACTGCGATGGAGCTCCGTATGCCACGGCAAACTGGCTGACACTGACGGCGGCGGTGCACAAATGCTGCGCAGCTAGCGCCATTCGACGGCCAACACTGCGGTTCGTGGTGTGTCCGCTGTGCCGTGCGTGTGATCATTGCTTGTACAGCCCTCTCGCAGTGTCCGGAGCAAGTATGGTGGGTCTGACACACCGGTGTCAATGTGTCCTTTTTTTTGTATTTCCAGGAGTGTATGTGTAGGTATGCATCTTCACCCTTATGCTTTACATGTAACGATGTAGTTCTGTTTATTCACTACTACGGTGCCACTGATGGTGGCTCATAACTTCTTCGCTGTTGACTTGTGATCTCAGTCTTCATTCATCTGTTGTACGAATATGAGCGTGTGTTGTCGGTGCAACACGCAAGACATTCTATGTAAACATTGTTTTATGAATGTCATGCCGAAATATGACGTTCTTAGCTTTCCTGGAATGTCTTTTTATGATGTGACACAGTACACTGTACATATGACGCAGAAGCATTGTACTGCGTCTTAATAAAATATGTTGTATATATCTGTGTTATGTAAATGTGTACTACACCATGTTATATCTTATTATGCTTGTACTTTAGAACTATATTGCTTTACACATCCGATGATGACAACTTAGATTGCCGAAGCCGGTCATCAAAATAAAGTTGTATTTAGTGATATTTGTTGTTTGAAGGTTTTACTTCTACGTTTGAGTTAAATATCCGTCTCAGGTCAACAAAGAGTATTGTTGTTGTTATCTTCAGTCCTGAGACTGGTTTGATGCAGCTCTCCATGCTACTCTATCCTGTGCAAGCTGCTTCATCTCCCAGTACCTACTGCAACCTACATCCTTCTGAATCTGCTTAGTGTACTCATCTCTCGGTCTCCCTCTACGATTTTTACCCTCCACGCTGCCCTCCAATGCTAAATTTGTGATCCCTTGATGCCTCAAAACATGTCCTACCAACCGATCCCTTCTTCTAGTCAAGTTGTGCCACAAACTTCTCTTCTCCCCAATCCTATTCAATACCTCCTCATTAGTTACGTGATCCATCCACCTTATCTTCAGTATTCTTCTGTAGCACCACATTTCGAAAGCTTCTATTCTCTTCTTGTCCAAACTAGTTATCGTCCATGTTTCACTTCCATACATGGCTACACTCCAAACAAATACTTTCAGAAACGACTTCCTGATACATAAATCTATATTCGATGTTAAAAAATTTCTCTTCTTCAGAAACGCTTTCCTTGCCATTGCCAGTATACATTTTATATCCTCTCTACTTCGACCATCATCAGTTATTTTACTTCCTAAATAGCAAAACTCCTTTACTACTTTAAGTGTCTCATTTCCTAATCTAATTCCCTCAGCATCACCCGATTTAATTTGACTACATTCCATTATCCTCGTTTTGCTTTTGTTAATGTTCATCTTATATCCTCCTTTCAAGACACTGTCCATTCCGTTCAACTGCTCTTCCAAGTCCTTTGCTGTCTCTGACAGAATTACAATGTCATCGGCGAACTTCAAAGTTTTTACTTCGTCTCCATGAATTTTAATACCTACTCCAACTTTTTCTTTTGTTTCCTTTACTGCTTGCTCAATATACAGATTGAATAACATCGGGGAGAGGCTACAGCCCTGTCTCACTCCTTCCCCAACCACTGCTTCCCTTTCATGCCTCTCGACTCTTATTACTGCCATCTGGTTTCTGTACAAATTATAAATAGCCTTTCGCTCCCTGTATTTTACCCCTGCCACCTTTAGAATTTGAAAAAGAGTATTCCAGTCAACATTGTCAAAAGCTTTCTCTAAGTCTACAAATGCTAGAAACGTAGGTTTGCCTTTTCTTAATCTTTCTTCTAAGATAAGTCGTGAGGTCAGTATTGCCTCACGTGTTCCAACATTTCGACGGAATCCAAACTGATCCTCCCCGAGGTCTGCATCTACCAGTTTTTCCATTCGTCTGTAAAGAATTCGCGTTAGTATTTTGCAGCCGTGGCTTATTAAACTGATAGTTCGGTAATTTTCACATCTGTCAGCACCTGCTTTCTTTGGGATTGGAATTATTATATTCTTCTTGAAGTCTGAGGGTATTTCGCCTGTCTCATACATCTTGCTCACCAGCTGGTAGAGTTTTGTCATGACTGGCTCTCCCAAGGCCGGCAGTAGTTCTAATGGCATGTTGTCTACTCCGGGGGCCAGTATACATGTAAAAAACCTCCAAGAGTTATCAGTAATATAATCCTTTCCTCACGTGAAATGCGTTCCAACTCTTCACAAAATCGACAGTCACTTCCTGTGAGAATGCTGTCAAAAGACTACGTTTAATTTTGCACCATGAAGAAATAAAATAAGTCATTTATTGAAAATTGGCTTTGCGGTATTGATAAATCGGTCTGCTACTCTGAAATATAGTTTAACTTCACCAATTTGCGGCAAATGTTTTTTTTACTCACATCGTGACACAGCAACATCACGTCGATAACTGATAAAATTCATCAACCAGAAACGAGAAATAGTACAATTAAATTTTTCGTAATAACGTACTGATCGGAGATTACTGGGACAATATGCGAGCGCTTGGCTGGGGAGCGACGGCCTTCCACACGCAGCAGCTGGCGACAAGGCATTCGTCACGGCTGTTTCTTCAGTAGCGTCACGCATTCTCCCCCGCCCCACACACACAATTCAGAATATAATGTGTCGTACATACATTTCTCTCAGCTTTAGGAAAATGAATGTGGCAAATATCTTTCTGACACTGCTAATAAAAGATGTATCACACATTAGATTTAAGTTTTAATGTCAAGCCTAACATTGAAACTTCCTGGCAGATTAAAACTGTGTGCCGGACCGAGACTCAAACTCGGGACCTTCACCTTTCATGGGCAAGTGCTACCCAAGTAAGACTCCTAGTTGTCCTCACAGCTTTACTTATGCCAGTACCTTGTCTCGTATCTTTCAAACTTTACAGAAGCTCGCAGGAGATTTGCCGGTACGGTTGCTCAACGTGTTCGGTCAGAGGGATAGCTGTTCTCTGAAAAAAAAAAAAAAAAAAAAAAAAAAAAAAAAAAAAAAAAAAAAAAGGTGAGTGAACTGATCAACGAACCACCTAAACGGGTGTCATGGGACGTCCACCCCGAACGAATACAACGAACAATTTAGAACAAAATGAGATCTACGAAGAATAAAAGATAGACTGGCAGTACACCCGTGGATATTTTGATTAATAAAAAAAAAAAGGTTGGTAGATCACTTGCACGCGAAAGGCAAAGGTCCCGAGTTCGAGTCTCGATCTGGCACACAGTTTTAATCTGCCAGGAAGTTTCATATCAGAGCACACTCCGCTGCAGCGTGAAAATCTCATTGTGAAAGCCTAACATTGTTTTAAAATATTAACTATAACTTTTTGACGTACGAAGAACTCGAGACTTCGTCCGCAGTTCGTGGTAGTGCGGTAGAGTTTTCGCTTCCCACGCCCGGGTTCCCGGGTTCGATTCCCGGCGGGGTCAGGGATTTTCCCTGCCTCGTGATGACTGGGTGTTGTGTGATGTCCTTAGAATAGTTAGGTTTAAGTAGTTCTAAGTTCTAGGGGACTGATGACCATAGATGCTAAGTCCCATAGTGCTCAGAGCCATTTGAACTCGAGACTTCGAAAACCTTGATGTATCGTCAGTACAGATATTATCCAAATGATTTGTCGATTAGTCGATATTTCGACACAGCGCAAATTTTACCATCTTTATTCTGGAGAAACAGTACGCTGCTGCTTCGAAGTCTGCCGCCGCCGCCACCGCCACCGCCACCACCATCGCACCGCCCGCACTGTCCCCGCATACCGCTCGAAAGTGCGCTCTCGTTCTTAAGGCGCAGCTGAACGATTCCTCGTCGCCAGCTGGCCGTACGCACCTCCTAGTAATGACAGGCAGTATCGCGCTTCCGTTTACTCTGCCTGTCAACGTTCCGTTTGTCTCTCAGTGAAACCTTGAGAAGCGACCCTGAGAGAGTCGCTTTAATACAACAAACGTAGTAGGCCTATTATATTTCTTTTTATAGTGATGGAAATTGTGCCATTCGAAAAATTTCGGAATATTCGTAATTTTGCGCCATTGGTGTTTTGGACCGATATTCTATTGGCATCCCTGTACATAACTGTTTTTAATGATTAACTGTCGGAAGTTCGATTGTCGTATGTCTGTTAGCTATTGATCAGTGCTGTATTGAGAAGAACGTTGTGCTGCACAGTTTGCGAATTTCTAGAGGGCAGAGATAGAGGAGCAACGCGCCTGAATTAAATTTTGATTGAAACTCAAGAAAACATTTACAGAGGCATACAAATTGACGCAGGAAGCCTACGGTGATGAGTGATAAGCCGTATTCGTTGTTACGAATGGTTCCCACGGTTTAAAAATGGCCGGACAGAAGTTGAAGACGACCATCGTTCAGGACTCCCTTCGACGTCTACCGGCGAGGGTCAGGTCAGGAACGTCAACGGAATTGTGCCTGACAATCGAAGACTGACACTCCGAGAGGTTGCAGAAGAATGTAACATCTCAGTTGGATGATGTCACGAAGTGCTGACACAGCATCTTGGAATGCATCGTGTTGCAGCCAAGTTTGTCCCACGTTTCATTAGTGAAGACCAGAAAGATCTTCGGCTCTCAGTCTGTGAAGAGACTTTGGATCGCGCAAATGAGAACTAGATGTTCCTTAAGAGAATCGTAACTGCTGATGAGACGTCGGTGTACGGCTATGATGTAGAGACCAAGGTTCAGTTTTCACAACGGGTCGGGAAAGGTTCTGCAAGACCAAAAACATGTCGTCAGGTCCGGTAAAGCATAAAAGCCAAACTGACAGTTTTCTTTGACTTTGAAGGATTAGTTCATCATGAATTCATGCCACAAGGACAAACAGTTAATCGATGGTACTATCGGGACGTGTCGCGACACCATAAACAAAATGTCGTTTTTCCCAAAACGCATACATTGAGAGCTATGAGCAATTCCTGACCTTCGTACTGTGAAACAAAACTCTTCTACTGCAAGCTCTTTGCTTTTCATATTTTGACACGTGGTAGCATGGACCAAAACAGGAAAAAAGTGTCGAGTAAACATGTGCTCTAAATGCATGGCTTAAGAGCTGTGAGTACTTCTTCATCTTCGCTATTTTGAAACATAACTCTTCTAATCAACAGGTGTTCATAACTTTTAATGTATGCATTTTAGAGCACATGTTTACTGGACATTTTTTCTTATTTTGGTCCATATTATCACTTCCCAAAATACGGAAAGCAAAGAGTTTGCTGCAGAAGAAATTTGTTTCACATTAAGATAAATACACTCTTGGAAATTGAAATAAGAACACCGTCAATTCATTGTCCCAGGAAGGGGAAACTTTATTGACACATTCCTGGGGTCAGATACATCACATGATCACACTGACAGAACCACAGGCACATAGACACAGGCAACAGAGCATGCACAATGTCAGAACTAGTACAGTGTATATCCACCTTTCGCAGCAATGCAGGCTGCTATTCTCCCATGGAGACGATCGTAGAGATGCTGGATGTAGTCCTGTGGAACGGCTTGCCATGCCATTTCCACCTGGCGCCGGAGTTGGACCAGCGTTCGTGCTGGACGTGCAGACCGCGTGAGACGACGCTTCGTCCAGTCCCAAACATGCTCAATGGGGGACAGATCCGGAGATCTTGCTGGCCAGGGTAGTTGACTTACACCTTCTAGAGCACGTTGGGTGGCACGGGATATATGCGGACGTGCATTGTCCTGTTGGAACAGCAGGTTCCCTTGGCGGTCTAGGAATGGTAGAACGATGGGTTCGATGACGGTTTGCATGTACCGTGCACTATTCATTGTCCCCTCGACGATCACCAGAGGTGTACGGCCAGTGTAGGAGATCGCTCCCCACACCATGATGCCGGGTGTTGGCCCTGTGTGCCTCGGTCGTATGCAGTCCTGATTGTGGCGCTCACCTGCACGGCGCCAAACACGCATACGACCATCATTGGCACCAAGGCAGAAGCGACTCTCATCGCTGAAGACGACACGTCTCCATTCGTCCCTCCATTCACGCCTGTCGCGACACCACTGGAGGCGGGCTGCACGATGTTGGGGCGTGAGCGGAAGACGGCCTAACGGTGTGCGGGACCGTAGCCCAGCTTCATGGAGACGGTTGGGAATGGTCCTCGCCGATACCCCAGGAGCAACAGTGTCCCTAATTTGCTGGGAAGTGGCGGTGCGGTCCCCTACGGCACTGCGTAGGATCCTACGGTCTTGGCGTGCATCCGTGTGTCGCTGCGGTCGGGTCCCAGGTCGACGGGCACGTGCAGCTTCCGCCGACCATTGGCGACAACATCGATGTACTGTGGAGTCCTCACGCCCCACGTGTTGAGCAATTCGGCGGTACGTCCACCCACTATACGCCCTCGCTCAAAGTCCGTCAACTGCACATACGGTTCACGTCCACGCTGTCGCGGCATGCTACCAGTGTTAAAGACTGCGATGGAGCTCCGTATGCCACGGCAAAGTGGCTGACACTGACGGCGGCGGTGCACAAATACTGCGCAGCTAGCGCCATTCGACGGCCAACACCGCGGTTCGTGGTGTGTCCGCTGTGCCGTGCGTGTGATCATTGGTTGTACAGCCCTCTCGCAGTGTCCGGAGCAAGTATGGTGGGTCTGACACACCGGTGTCAATGTGTTCTTTTTTCCATTTCCAGGAGTGTAATTGCTCATAGCTCTTAGGGTATGCGTTGTAGTGCCGACGCTTACTTGAATTTTTCTTTCGAATGATCATTCCTGTCATACCCCTGAATATTGACCATCACTTTGGAAACACCCTGTGTACTTAACATTACTTTAACTGTTTCCGAACATGAGGCCTAACCCAGTTGTATCACTACATAATTGGCGCCTACCGTTGCGACTAATTAAAATCTGTGCCAAGGCTTTCTTACGGTAGGTAATGAAACACTAAAATAAAAGAGAGCGTAGGCTTGAAAAATAGCACGGAACTTTGCCTTTTCTGCCGAGACTGGGTAGCTATTTTTAAGGTTCGTCCGTATTTGTGCCAATGAATGCAACAAAGCGGCGATGCATGGTTTCCGCGTTGCTGACTCGTTACACAGCATTGTTCTACGGTTCCTGTTCCCTTTAAAGGATTTACGTGCTGGATTTCCCCTGCACCTTCTGTGTGCAGAGTCTCACCTGTTCGCTGTCTGGCGTAACAGTGGCGCGGTTTCTGAAATGTTTTCCCAGGAATGGTTAAAAAAAAAGTCTCGTCTCGGTTTTTGTCAAATAACTGTATGGCTTAATTTATCAAATTATTACATCATATACTGTTATACAAAGTCATACCACCAATCAACTTAAATTTCATAGAAATACCACGACCTTTCACAAAAACGGATGCAATGTCATTTGGACAACTTACACATACGTTTGATATGGATCATAAAGGATTATCAACAAAAAGTATCACATTTATCAACGAAAAGTATGAGAAGTAATCTTACGAGCAACAATTTCAGTTTGAGTTTGCCATAAATGTCCTAAACGCAAGTACATCTCGAACAGCGAAATTCAGAAGACTAGTAACTAATGAACGTAATGCAGAATAGCCATTAACATTACCAATAGTAACGCTGGGGACCTTGTACATCGTAAAGTAAAGCAAACTTTTGAGGGCATTCTCGAACTTGAGTGTTTCTTGCTTGCGTCCTACCAGCGGATATCTCAACAGTCGTTTGCTGGATTAACATGGCTGACATGTTTTGGGTTTCTGTAGCGTTGGTCGATGGGCATATGGCTAATTCTCGGACTCTTAGCAGGAAGAGTTCTGCTTCACTAATTCGCCGATCTATGAGGTTGTGATATTTGAAAATTTATCAACTGACATACAGTCGACTATAAGGTTTTAAGTCCCTTTCTGAGCCGGCTTCTACAAACCGTCAATAATAGAACTCGCAAGCTAAAATTGAAACAAATGAGCCCCTCGGTCACTGTTATTTTTAGTCTTATTGAGCAGGTTTCAATACTTCTGAGAGTGCCTTCATCAGTATTAAAACAATTAAAATGATCTATAACACAGTTAAATTTATAGTAAAAGACTTTTTATATAAAAGTGTAAGAACTGACTAACAATTAAAGACAGAGGCAGAACTTACATGTCACATATAAAATAATTAACAGGCGAAAAGGGGTTTAGTCACAAAATATATAAAAAAAGAATGCTTGAAGGCGACCCACTATGGGCTGCTCGTACCTGTACAGCAACAGGTTGCAACGGACTGAGGCGCCCGCTTTAACAAGTGCGGGCAGGTGAACATGACATTGCATCGAGACTGTCATCTAGTAGCCGCAGGTACGACTTGGCTACTTAAGGTTCAAGTGTGAACAGACGAAAATTATAATTAAAATTGTTCAGTACATAATGTAAAAATGTAATATTTTGCTTAACAGTGACAGATAAAGTAACATTTTGTGTGCATCAGAGCTTAGCTGTACAGTTTGAAACATACAAATGTCATTATAGAAAATACAGGGAGGGCTGAATGACACAGCTTGTAGAAAGGGACATAACATGAAGAGCAGCTAATAAACCATTTAATAAATGAATAATTATGAGTTAACTTAGATGGAAAAAGAACTTTTTGGTAAACTGCACAAGGAGACCCGAAATTAAATGTCAAGTAACGGCTTTATACCGTTGAAGAAATTGTTATTACGCAACTGCAGCTGTTCATTGAGAATGAGACTATCACTTCGAGAAAGATGTTTCAAAATCTCTAATTCTTCCAGAATGTCTAATTTATGTCCTTTCTTCTCGGTGTGCAAAATGTTGAAATCACAAATAGCTTTAGGCGCGTGACCTGTAATTAGAAGATGGTCGCAAAAGACGAATTTTGGGGGCTAGTGCCATTTTTTCTTAAAGGGTGTTCTTTATATCTGGTTGTAAAGGCACGTGCTGTTTGTCCTATGTAGTAAGAAGAGCATGTATCGCAGACAATCTTATAGACGCTAGAACTTTCTAAAGGAGAACTAATCGATTTTAAATTATGGATAAAGCTTTTCTTTTTCAAATTATTATTGGTAGAAAATGCAGCGTTGCTGTTGTATTTATTACGAAGAAGGCGTTGGGTCCGATAGGAGATGGGCCCCAAGAAAGAGAAATATTTTTTTGGGTTAGATTCCTAAAGCCCTTGTGGCCTGTTAATTATTTTATATGTGACATGGAAGTACTGCCTCTGCCGTGTACTGTTAGTCAGTACTTAAACTTTTTGTATAAAAAATGTCTTTTCCTACAAACTTAACTATGTTATAGGCCATTATAACTGTTTTAATTCCGATGAAGGCACTCTTAGAAGTAAATAAACTAGAAGCAGTCTTGATTGCTTAACTTTTTTGATGGTGGCCTGTTTCAATCATTTCATCCTCTGACCATGAATGCCTGCCGGAGCCGGTGGCGCATGGCAATCCTCTTGTTTATGGCTGTGGCTGTGCCTCTAATTTATTTATAATAATCACAGATTGCTACCCTCCTATATAGAAGTATGTTCTTTAAAATATTAAAGTCTTAGAAGTGTTGGAACGTGGTCAATAAAACTAAAAATAATAGTGACAAAGGGCTCATTTGTTTCAATTTTAATTTAGACAGGGTCACTGAACAAGGCAGCCACGTTTAAAACTTTGGAACTCGAAAGCATTGTGAAAGCCAAGACAGTTACAGTACTGCGACAACTACCACCAACAAAACGACCGCCAAGTCACGTATTTTAACAGAACACAACTGCTGGACCAGCAAAATGATTAAACAGGCTTCAGTTATTACAGCTCGACTACCACTTTTCCGCCTTGCTATGGAACCTGTACCACAGATCAAAATGTTCCAGCTTCAGAGCTTAATTCGTCCTAGGAATATTCAGCCATCTGTCTCCTCTTTCATCTCTGGCTATGATTTGTATATGCGAAAAACGCCAAGCTGTACTACGGGTCTGGTCCCATTTTCAACTGTGGATCTCCCTCAACTGGCTGTGTGACTCGACTGAAGCGATGAGAAAGAAAAGGACATACCACCTTCAATAGGACCATGTGCGATAACGGGAGCGTTGTGAATTATTTTGGGATGAACACGAGATTGAGGGATGGATAGAACAGGATGTGTATACGCTAGAATTGGAAGAGAAGGGACGAGATGTAGAAAATAACTTATTAAGGGAGAAATATTTAGAACGAAAGGGAATGGGAAATGTACAGCCAATTATTGAAATTGAAGTTGGCAAAGAAACGGTAGATGCACTTCTAGATTCAGGTAGCATCGTGTCAGCGGTGTCGGAAAGTTTTATGAACATGATCAAAAACAGGAAACTAATAATCTTCCCAGTCACTAGCGTTCAGATTAAAACGGCAGTAGGTGGTGTGAGTAAGCCCATAATACAACAAATATTTTTATAATTTAAATGTGGAGAAAATAAATTCGACATAGAATGTTTTGTAGTGAGTGGTCTAGTAAAGGAGGTAATTTTAGGAACTGACTTCCTGTTCAAATACAATACTTCGCTTAATTGTGTAGGGAAATGGCTAGAATTTGAATTTCAGAATGAAGAAAGGCAAGTAAATTTTAAAATACTTCTAACAGGTGAAAATCAGATTGCTCTTGCTATAGTTACTGAGGGTTGGAGTGAGGAAGTCGATATGCATAACAGAAGCAAGGAAGAGATTGATGCAGTCAAGGGTATATCAGAAGGGGAAAAGAAAGAGTTGTGTGGGTTGTTGTACCGCTACAAGGACGTATTCTGGGATCATTATGATAAAGTTACCGATTTCGAGCACTCTATAAAACTGTAAACCGTATGTAATACCTACAGCTGCTCGGAATGCCGTCAGAGCTCGATTAAAAAAAATGTTGGGTTGGAGTATAGTCGAACAATGTAGGAGAGATTACTGCAGAATTTTAACAATATCAATTTAATGTGTTGATATGACCTCGGGAATTTTGGAAGATCCCATTGGCAGAGGTAAGCAGACGGTATACTTCTTGCCTTTTTGAAGGGCGAAGCTACCGGTTTAGCGTAGTACCATTCGGAGGTACTCACGGCGCTGAGACGAGGTGGAATGACTTTAAAGCTCGCAAAATATGAGTTTGTGCGAGCACAGATTCAATTCCTGGGGCATATCCTTAGTTCGGAAAGAATTTTACCTAGTTCCGAAAAATTAAAGTAGGAAACAAGTGAAGTCATACTTTCGCTTATGCGGTTTCTACAGAAAATTCTTAGGGCACGGACGAATTAATATTTCGAATTTAGGTAAACTGTGAAAGAAAAATGCAGCTTGGAGGTGGACCGAGGAATGTCAGACGGAATTCCAGGGTATAAAGGATAAATTGTGCAACGGTAAGATGTATTACCCAGATATGAATCTCCCTTTCTGTTTAGCGTCGGACAGTTCGGACTATGGAATAGGTTGTGAGCTAATTCAGGAAAAGCAATTCGATGGAAAAATTGAACACCGCAATATGGCATTCTCCAGCCGCATGCTAAATAAGCACGGACGGGGATACAGCATATCGGAGAAGGAGATGCTCGCGATCGTGCACAGGTTTAAGAAATTCCACATGTATTTAGAGGGCAGAAAAGTGACAGTGTTGTCGGACCACAAGGCGCTGAGTTATCTGCAGGACTGCAGGATACTGAACGACCGCTTAATGCGTTGGGCAGTGTTCGTGCAGCAATTCGAAAGCGAAATTCGTTACATCAAGGTACAGACAATTGTGTTGCCGATGCTATGTCCAGATTACCACCAGTGGGGGCAGAAGACGATGAAAGGGAGGAACCGAGGGGGGGGGGGGGGGGGTGAGAAATTCGTGCGGTGTGGAAATACATGCGGCGAGCACAAAACGACGATCCTGAACTGAGACACATTAAGGTGAATTTCGACAGCAAGCGATAGGAGAAAGTACCCAAGTATTTTAAGATACACAAGGGAGTGTTATTCCGGAGGAAAGACGAAGAGACGGACAAACGGAGACTGTGTTTTCCCAATAGGTATGTGGAACAGTTAATAGACTACGTCCATTTATGTCACGAACATTACGGGGCCGAAAAGTGGAATCATCGAGGAATACGACCACGTAAATAACCTGGCCAGACGGGTCCGCGCGCAGCTGGCGGCGTGCGACCGTTGCCAACGGGTCAAATACTGCACGACTGCGCAACAGGGCGAAATGCAAAGCATTATACCTACTAAAGTGGGCGAGTTACTGGCGTGGACAATTTTGGCCCACTACCCACAGATCGCGGCGACATGAAGTACATCATTACCGTGGTGGACGTCTCCTGTAAGTTCATTGAACTGTATCCGATAAGGAAAGCGAATACTAAAACTCTGATTGCCAAACCGGAGAGGGATTTCTTCAAGAATATTGTAAAATCAGTAAGGCTGTTGTCTGACAACGGATCACAGTTTACTTCGAACGAATGAAACACTTTCATGAACGACCAGGGTGTGCAACGTATCCATGTACCACCCAGCGAGCAACCCGTGTGAACGGTATATGCGGCAAGTAGGACGTTTATGTAGGACGTATGCCAGCAATCGTCATTCCAAGTGGGTGGAGTGCGTGAGCGCGTTTGAGGATGTACTCAACAGCGTAAGAAGTAAGGCTATGCGGTGCTAACGTTTGGAGATCATGACCGGGGTGACACCATAGTTCCTACTTGCAGAAACGGTAAAATTCCCGCGACGAAAAGCTGAATCGGCTGCTGAAAGAGAGCAGGCAGTAACGGCCCACATGCAAAATTTAGGTGCTGAAAGGAAAAGCCGACACGATGGGCGATACAAATCGATGAAGTACAAAGGGGGGGACAAAGTGCTTGTACGCACCGAAGAGCGTTCCAGTGAAGTGGACGGGGAGATTAAGAAATTATTCGAGTTATACTACGGACAATTTGTTGTGGTAGACTGCCATCACGCAAATGCATACCGTTTAAAATACCCTGTCAGAGGAAAACCTTGGGTCTAAGAAACGTGATGGAGTTGACGTTGTATACAGAGAGACGGGAGAAATGAAAAGCTGCTCTAATTTGTAATTAGGGGTAGTAATTTTGGAGGGATAATTTTATGTGTTTTACTTGGGGATTCATTAGTAATTTGTTGGTTTATTGTGGCACTGTACGTGTGCAAGAGGGGGACGTATAGGCATTGAGGATGCGTGGTGGTCACTGACCTCGTGGATTTAAGTAAAATATGTATTGATTTATGCTTTGTATAAGAGTGTGGCAAAGAATTTAGTGGTCCATTTGAACGGTATTAAAATTGTAATTGTATGTGCACGCATTTTGTGGTGCGTAGAGGTAAGAAGGATTTATTAAAGTCAAGTGAATAGAACTAGTGGGAATTTGAGCTTACTGTGATTCAGTCGTTTACCTTGTGACTTTGTTCGTAAAGTATTGTTTTCCGCTGGAGGGAAACTTCAGCGAGGATCCTGGTTGGCTTTGGGAAATGGTTTGTTGATATGTTTCTACTTTTGGTTTTCGTTGTAGACACATTTGTCAAGATAAACGGTGGAGCTTTGAATTCAGAGACAGACACCATTTCTGCGAGGCACTTGACCAAAAGACTGAAGTGAGTCGACCAATAATTCGTGCTAAAATCCGTGTGAGCGTATGTAGTACGACGGAAAAATTAGTGCATGAAGGCGCCTTAGCGCTGAGTGAGTGGCACAAGAAGTGCTTACAAAATCGCACATAGGTGAAAGTGCATTTAAAACATTTTATTTAATGTGCAGAAAAATATTCGTTTATTCCCAACTGAAATGCTGGTATATATTTAATATGCCGTTTCTTTCATAATTTGTGTTAGTTTAACTTTATTTCGAAATTCATGCTGATCCCACACACTACAAAAATTGGCCTGGTGTTTTAATCATTTAATTCTGTTGTTTGTTGTTAGTTTTATATGTACTTTTATGAACTGAAGGGTGCTACTTCTGAACATTCTGCAAGCCGTAATGTTAATTGTGATGTCACCGCCAGACACCACACTTGTTATGTGGTAGCCTTTAAATCGGCCGCGGTCCGTTAGTAAACGTCGGACCCGCGTGTCGCCACTATCAATGATTGCAGACCGAGCGCCGCCACACGGCAGGTCTAGAGAGACTTCATAGCACTCTCCCCAGTTGTACAGCCGACTTTGCTAGCGATGGTTCACTGACAAATTACGCTCTCATTTGCCGAGACGATAGTTAGCATAGCCTTCAGCTACTTTATTTGCTACGACCTAGCAAGGCGCCATTATCCGTACTACTGATATTGTGAATCATGTACCATAAAGAGCGACGTTCTCCATTAATGGATTAAAGTTAAGTATTCCACCAGCTACGTCCGTTTTTCTCAATTCTAATTCCCTTGTCATGTTCCAGACCTCACGCCAGCCTGCGTGAGCTAAAACGCGTGCATTTCGGCCTCCTTTAGGAACACGGTTGGCTCTCCTGCCAACCACAACATTAATAAGTGGAGGTTTGTGAGGTAGAGGCGAGTTGTGGCGCCGTGAAAATAGAATAAGTTCGGAGTTGGCGTGGCCGCATGGGCCGCTATGCAAGCCGGGGCTCGCCAGCAACCGCGTGGTACCGAATATTAGCCGGAGCAAGAGGGGTAGCCCCAGCGTGTGATCCAGGCCGGCCACGTGGCTGGGAATTTATCGTTGACGCTGTGTCGCGGAATGGGCTTTGTGTCGATGAGGGAGATTTGTATACTGCGAGTGCCAAAGATGGTGAACCTTGTGAAACCATAATCGCAGACATTTCACAGTTCATGTATAAATTAATAGTAGCCAGAGGAATCACGATGCCTTAAAAAGAAACATGTACATTACCATTATTTTCACGATGATTCTGATGGCGTAATCAGATTTTCGGTATCTTTATTAGTTTAAAGTTTCGTATCTGACTGTAATTTATACAAGTAAAACCCAGCAACGAATTTTCAAAATCTAAACGATTTATCAGATTTTGTTGATCGATGTCTCTTTAGAAAGCTATTAGTGTAAACCTAAACTGGCATGAATTACAGACGCGTAACTTGAACAGTACATGAGTTACTGGAAGTCAAAGTGGCGGATTACTGCTGATCACGTCACGCCATAAGTACTCCACAGTTACACGAAAAAACTGTAGCAGCATGCTTATAAATATATTTATTCGTCTATGTCTTTGTTTATATCAGCAATATACTATTCATGAAGAAATTGTTCAAATATTTTCTGTGTTTTAGTAAGCACAAAGACATTAGGCTACTGGCCTACTTTTGTTTCTGTTCCTTTGATATATGTTTATTTGATTTGTTTATGTGTTTAATAATGTGTGTTAGAGCGTGTTTATGGTCCGGCTGTAGAAATAGTTATTTAATTTCAAGTTATTTAAATGTAAATCCAGTATTTCGTATGTGTTCCAATATGTTTGTGAGTGTGCGTTGGCTTGGAGACATTGCAGGAGCACTCTAGCCAATCACAGCGCTCGGTACTATGGTAGACGACTACCGAAGTTAATGGAGAGACTGTATGGAAATGGGCGGGGGGGGGGGGGGGGGGAGGGAGCATCGGGTGTCACTGGACGTGGGGGAGTGCTGGAGGGGAAGGCGCGACGGACGGTCGCGGTAAACACTGGGCGAGTGTTGAGCAGTTTGCGCGTCGCCGTGGGAGGTAGAAATAGTTCGTAGTGCCGACTTGTGCACTTCTGAGATTTCCGTGCCTTCTGCAGTCAAGACATAGTATGCGTTTAGAAGTGAATATCTTGCGAGCTATGTTGTTGTTCATAACTAATTACGTGAAGTAGGAATCTACTAGAATGAGATTTTCACTCTGCAGCGGGGTGTGCGCTGATATGAAACTTCCTGGCAGATTAAAACTGTGTGCCCGACCGAGACTCGAACTCGGCACCTTTGCCTTTCGCGGGCAAGTGCTCTACCAACTGAGCTACCGAAGCACGACTCACGCCCGGTACTCACAGCTTTACTTCTGCCAGTATCCGTCTCCTATCTTCCAAACTTTACAGAAGCTCTCCTGCGAACCTTGCAGAACTAGCACTCCTGAAAGAAAGGCAAAGGTCCCGAGTTCGAGTCTCGGTCGGGCACACAGTTTTAATCAGCCAGGAAGTAGGAATCTACTGTTTCCCTGTTATTCAACTTATATTTTATTTAATTGCTGGACCATCGACACCAATAAGTGTTTTGCAGTAATAAATGGAATTCTTAAAGGTACTTTTGGTATCGTACTCGTCATTTAAAGTCGTTAAAATAGTACCTGTAGATTTTCTTTAATTGCAATCTTTCATTTATAAATTTCTATGTTACCTTCGACCATTCTATTTATGTGTATATTCATATTGTTTACTGTAGACTCATTAGTATTTGGCGTGTAATGCGGCAACTACGTATCTCAGCCCCTAGACAACGAAACCAGTCAAAACTTTTAATATTTCAACTCTGAGAGTACGTAGTTGAGGGCCACCCACCATTAATTTTGTTTGAAAGCTCACAAGCATGACAGGAAGGTCAATACTGTTCAGCACAAGCTTCAGACTGAGGATACCTGTCGTTAGGGAATTATCAGGGATGTCTTCGGTGTTGCGTAACTGAAATGTAGGTATATATTTAATATGCTGTTCCGTTCATAATTTGTTTTAGTTTAAGTTTATTTCGAAATTCATGCTGCTCCCACACACTACAAAAATTGGCCTGGCGTTTTAATCATTTATAGTATATAGTACATAGCGTGTATCAAAAAGAATCAGCCGTTTTGGCACGTCTATATTTCTGAAACTAATAAACATATACAATGAATTTTGTATTTTGATAAACCTATTTGAAAGGTGCTGAATATGCCCCCATTGAGATGCAGTGAGGGCATAGACTTCTGGAGCGTTCCATGTAAACGTAAGTTTCTGCAATAGAAGACAGACTAGCTTACTGACGTAAAATAACTATGGCAGGGTGCCGTCCGCTGGCGCGTATTCAGCCTGCGAACTGGTCTTGTGGACGTTCGTCCTCGGGGTGTAGAGGAATCGGTGACGGACTGAAACTGCTCTGAGCCCTACTCTGTCGAGGTTTAGCACAAGACATTTGTATCACAGAACTCTTCCAGCTTGGTAGGCTTGTGTACTACTGTTAGGGCTGTCGGAGGCCCTATTGCAACGAGCAAAGCTTAGGACATCAAGATCTCTGCCTGTTGCGCCTGAGAGAACCAATATAAAATACAAAAATAAGTACATTCCACAAGAATTTCCAGAAGAAGCAGGAGCAGCGATTATGTGGATGGAAAGAGGAAAACCCCTTGGTAATAATGGTATAACAGTAGAAACGATAAAAGTAGTGAGACAGGTGTATGAATCGCAAATTGCATAGTTATTCACAGAATGAGCAGTAGAAAAACACCAAACAGTTGGACAATGCTATAATATTGTTAAAATATGCTAGAAATGGAACAGGGAAGATAGTAAAAAAACTGCAGGGCAGTTAAGCTTTTGATTTTTTACAGAAGTCCTTACGAATCGCCGAGAAAAAATGTAGACTTCAAAGAAAAGAACAGTCGGGTTTTAAAAGTGAGCACAACACAATGGACCATCCACCTCAGGTGATCAATGACGATATGGAATGAAACACCGAATATCATCCGTCACTTTGTATGGGTTTTATAGACGATCAGAACCCGTTTGACTTTGACATAATGAAAATTATGCTGGCAGTTTTTGAGAAGCAAGGAATAGAATCTTCCACCGTCAATTTGTTGAAGAATGTATGCGACATGGCTACAGTTCACATTCAGGTACATCAAAGAGTGAACAGAATTGAGAAAGAACATAGGCAAATTGACTCCATTTTACCGAAACTATTTTTTGCAGCCCTGAAAGAGATCTTAAAATTATTAAGATAGGATGACAAAGAAATGTGCGTAAACAGATCTTCTTCGTACCACATTCGATTTGTAGATGACACTATTTTGCTTTATTGGTATACAGAAGAACTTCCACAAAGGATGGAAGAATTTAACAGAGCAGTCATAATTACAGTAGGCCTGAGTATTAATAAAATGTACTAAAAGAGTGTCGTTAGGAAAATCGTAGCGATTGATGATGAAATTAGAGGCAACTGACGAATTCGTATACGTAGGACTAATGAAAAGAGCTAGTGGACGGACACTTGAAGAAATAAACATAGAGGTAAAAATAGCCTGAGTTCTTTTGGAAACTAAATGCTACATTTTGAAGTAAATTACCATTTTAAACTAAAGTCTGCAACCAATAACTGCTAGTATAAACATGTGCGTCAAATACGCAAACAGCACAAAAACTGAGGGTTACCCAACGAGCCATAAAGGATACATTTTAGGTGTAACAAGAAGTGATAGAAAAACAAATAAATGGATAAAAAAATCAGAAAGTGAGAGGACGTGACTGTCTCTTACACATCTGAAAGCAGACAGACTGAGCCTATGAATAGAGATTATGTATTGAATTCCACGTGACAAGAAGAAGAAACTAAGAGAAACTTAGATGCGAAAAGCCAGTACATCTACATCTACATCTACATCCGTACTCCGCAAGCCACCTGACGGTGTGTGGCGGAGGGTACCCTGAGTACCTCTATCGGTTCTCCCTTCTATTCCAGTCTCGTATTGTACGTGGAAAGAAGGATTGTCGGTATGCTTCTGTGTGGGCTCTAATCTCTCTGATTTTATCCTCATGGTCTCTTCGCGAGATATACGTAGGAGGGAGCAATATACTGCTTGACTCTTCGGTGAAGGTATGTTCTCGAAACTTTAACAAAAGCCCGTACCGAGCTACTGAGCGTCTCTCCTGCAGAGTCTTCCACTGGAGTTTATCTATCATCTCCGTAACGCTTTCGCAATTACTAAATGATCCTGTAACGAAGCGCGCTGCTCTCCGTTGGATCTTCTCTATCTCTTCTATCAACCCTACCTGGTGCGGATCCCACACTGCTGAGCAGTATTCAAGCATTGGGCGAACAAGTGTACTGTAACCTACTTCCTTTGTTGTCGGATTGCATTTCCTTAGGATTCTTCCAATGAATCTCAGTCTGGCATCTGCTTTACCGACGATCAACTTTATATGATCATTCCATTTTAAATCACTCCTAATGCGTACTCCCAGATAAATTATGGAATTAACTGCTTCCAGTTGCTGACCTGCTATTTTGTAGCTAAATGATAAGGGACCTATCTTTCTATGTATTCGCATCACATTACACTTCGCTACATTGAGATTCAATTGCCATTCCGTGCACCATGCGTCAATTCGCTGCAGATCCTCCTGCATTTCAGTACAATTTTCCATTGTTGCAACCTCTCGATACACCACAGCATCATCTGCAAAAAGCCTCAGTGAACTTCCGATGTCATCCACCAGGTCACTTATGTATATTGTGAACAGCAACGGTCCTATGACACTCCCCTGCGGCACACCTGAAATCACTCTTACTTCGGAAGACTTCTCTCCATTGAGAATGACGTGCTGCGTTCTGTTATCTAGGAACTCCTCAATCCAATCACACAATTGATCTGATAGTCCGTATGCTCTTACTTTGTTCATTAAACGACTGTGGGGAACTGTGTCAAACGCCTTGCGGAAGTCAAGAAACACGGCATCCACTTGTGAACCCGTGTCTAAGGCCCTCTGAGTCTCGTGGACGAATAGCGCGAGCTGGGTTTCACACGATCGTCTTTTTCGAAACCCATGCTGATTCCTACAGAGTAGATTTCTAGTCTCCAGAAAAGACATTATACTCGAACATAATACGTGTTCCAAAATTCTACAACTGATCGACGTTAGAGATATAGGTCTATAGTTCTGCACATCTGTTCGACGTCCCTTCTTGAGAACGGGGATGACCTGTGCCCTTTTCCAATCCTTTGGAACGCTTCGCTCTTCTAGAGACCTACGGTACACCGCTGCAAGAAGGGGGGCAAGTTCCTTCGCGTACTCTGTGTAAAATCGAACTGGTATCCCATCAGGACCAGCGGCCTTTCCTCTTTTGAGCGATTTTAATTGTTTCTCTATCCCTCTGTCGTCTACTTCGATATCTACCATTTTGTCAACTGTGCGACAATCTAGAGAAGGAAGCACAGTGCAGTCTTCCTCTGTGAAACAGCTTTGGAAGAAGACATTTAGTAATTCGGCCTTTAGTCTGTCATCCTCTGTTTCAGTACCATTTTGGTAGAGGATGAACTTAAGGCAGGACAAGCTGTTTGCGATCCAGTCCTTTGTAAAGTCAAGTGACATGACGGTTGAGCTGAGAGATAGGCATAGGTGTTTCCAATTGGGGAAATATGGTAGAGGATTTCCAGATCGAGAATGTGACTTATAGATAAGGGAATCCGTGACAATCCCTTAGATGGAGCTATTTTTAATGTGAGACAGTTAAAAATAAGAAGACCACTGTGTTTATGTGTACTGTTTAAGCGCGTAAGAGAACAGAATCTATGATACGCTTGACACATACTTCACTGTACCGTTCCGCCTGTGGCTTTTCCTTTTTCACCATCCTTCACCCTGAAAGGCAGAGCAGGCTGCGTGAAATCGGGTTCATTGCAGTTGTCGGTTCGTTCCAGTCATATCCCTTCCAGCTGGAACTAGGACTGAGTAGTTTCCACTCGGGAATGTTCGAAAAGGTCTACCAATTCTGGTAAGTTCCTTGCAACGGAGAGAACCTTCCCAAAAACGTTGTTCTGAACCAAGGAACTGGAGATATTTCCATTTCGATTCTTGGACATTTCAACAAAAATATGATAACTTTGTGTGTGTGTGTGTGTTTACTACTGGCCATTGAAACTGTGGCACCATTAAGACTGCATGCAACAAAGTTCAAACTGACGTGCTCTGATACACACATAATTAGCTTTTGAGTCTGACTACACAATGTATGTAAGAGCGGCGCCATCTACAACCGGCATACGAGGAAATGTTACTAGATGGGCCCTCATTCACATACTGCTTTTGAGTCGGTACCCATGCGAAAGCATGCACTACCAGTATGTTCAAAAACGGCGCACCGAAAAACGGGACTTTTTCGGAGCACATACCTCGGGTTCTATTGGTGATGGAAAGGTAAGGTCGAGTGTTTTGGATAGTTCTTGACCAAGGAACCACGTGTATACCGAGGGTCGTCTTATTGTAACTATCCTAAAAGACATGGTCTATGACTATGACAACAAGGAAGAAAGAGCTACAGAGAGTGAGAAGAGATAGCAGCAGTGGGAAGGAATGAATGAGGTAGCAACGATAAGAGGGAGCAAGAGAGAGACAGTGACAGAAGAGATGCTTCGAGGAGTGGCAGCGCGGTTTGAGGTGCCATGTCACGGGTTGCTCGGGCCCTGCCGCTTGAGGTTCGAGTCCTCCCTCGGGCATGGGTGTATGGGTTGTTCTTGGAGTAACTTAGAATAAGTTAGTTTAACTAGTGTGTAAGTCTAGGGAGTGATGACCTCAGCAGTTTGGTCCATTAGGAATTCACACACACACACACACACACACACACACACTGAAGGGGAAGGAACAGTGGGACAGAACGAAGGAGACGCTGGCTGTGAGACAGGAGTCAGCGACACAGAGAGACAAAAAGGGATAATGACAATCACTTGGGCTGAATGAGCGAGTGAGAATGGGAAGTAGGAGTGGGTTGGTACGAATGTCTTATAGGCATGGACTAGTTGGTGTGAGCGATTTGCAGTTACGGGAGTTTTTGGGAGAGAGGTGAGTTGCATGTTAAAAATAGCCGTTTATGTTCGCATGTCAAAATAGTTATGAAAATTTTTCAGTCCGTGTCCTTTAAACGGTTGGTCAGGACCTCACGGCTGTGGATAAGGAATCGATAGCTTAAGAAGAACCGTACTAGACGTCATGCAACATCTCAGCGGCAGAACGAAATTAACAACCAAGAGGTTAGACGTATTGCTCGTTCAGCTGTGCAGGATTGTACAGTCACGTGATGTGCCATGAGTTAGGAAATGGGCTCATTTATAGCAGAAATGAATATCCAGAGAAAGACGTCGGACTATCAGCACGACGGTCATTCATGCGGCTTCCCATAACGCGGTTGCAGAGGCAGGTGCGCCGATGATGGTGCGACCAACGACAGCACTCGACACAGGAGTGGCACCGTGTCGTCTTTTCAGACGAGTATCAATTCAGCATAAAGAAAAAATTACTTGTGTGTGGAGGCATCGGGCAGAACGAATGTCAAAGTCATACGGACCCAGCATCTTGCATTATAACAAGGGCATACCACTGGGTACACAAGAGGATCACTTCTGGTTCGCACAGCCAATAATTTGGAAAGCAGCCGCACTATTCCTGCCCGGTGACGGGCCATATTCTTAAGGACTCCGTGATGTGTATTTCACTAATTCATCACAAGACCGTGTGTTGACTGTGCTGCTCCGACATACCCCTTTTCAGGGGCAGTTCCACAACTAGCATGGCCTGAGTGTTCTCCAGATGTAGTCATGTGTTGCCGGGAGGCTGAGGATTTGCTAATGAACTCTGGAATGGTGATGCAAGCAGCTTGGAATGACAAACATGTCATTCAAACTCAGTTCGACTCTATACCAAGCCATATTCTAATCAATGTTGTTGCCAAAGTATACCACTTACTACGAATGTGTCTCAGAGAATCCCACTGTCGTGACTATGTTTGTGGCTTTTTAAGTTCAAGGAGGCGCCTACCAGTTCGACCAATAATGGCTAATTGTTTCTAGTGGTTAAATTATATTTTAGCCTCTTCGTTGGTATTGACCATACGAGAGTGTGACTGTGTGGTGCATAATAGGACATGAACTAAGTTATATTTTTGATAGACACTGAGAAACCTCCAGTGCCTAGAACACTAAGCTGTCTAAGCGTTAGCCGGCCGGGGTGGCCGAGCGGCTCTAGGTGCTACAGTCTGGAACCGCGCCACCGAGCCATTTGAACCACTTGTCTAAACGTTAGTTTTCGACAAGTAAACTGAACGAGTGTGAGGTTGATATTCCGTTCTTATCTGGCAGAGATCATTTAACTACAGTCCGCTGTATATGATACTGTACTGGCAACTGATTGTGGTGTATCCCCCGCCTAAGTGGTGAATAAACAGTGGTACTGCTAGGGCATAAAGTTCTCAAAACACTCTTCCAGTCCAGCCACTTTTTCCCCTCTAATGAGCCAATAAATTAATTTAACGGCTCCACATTGGTCATATTCTCGTTCACGAACTGAAGAACATCTCTTTCTGGTGCTTGACCTTTATGTGGCAGGCATGGACTCGTACTTTGTCAAGAATTCAGAAGTTAATACATGAATTAGACTCTTCATTTGTATGGCCATATTGTCCGTACTAGCTTCACAATTACTAGAGTATTTTTGTTTCGTCGTTGCAACTGTAAGCAAATGCGGGTTTTTCTCACCAGATTTGTTTCGTTTTATTGACGTAAAGTATCTTCAGTGGTCTGTAATTCAAGATACTTACAGTTTGATTTGTTGTGTAGATCTAAAAACAGTACGTGAACAAATTTTTGGTTATTGTTTATGGTAATTTCTGCTTGATTTTTTTGCCTACGATAGGTCGTAGGCGGGAAACCAAGTAGAAATTATCTAAAGTAAAAACCAACAATTTGTTAACGAACTGTTTTTCCATCTATAAAAAAAACAGACTGTAAATGTCTGGTGAGAAAAAAGCATTTTATTGTAGTTGTAGCCCCGGGAATTAGTAAATGAATTACCTCAAATGCATGTTTCGAATTCATACAATGTAAGGGGTTCGACAAAAATATGGAAACACGCGAGAAATGCATGCTTGAATGTAAACGCAGATCACAGCCAGACCTGCACGTTGCACTGTAGTACTTGACCACGAAGGCCTCCTTTGTGTTGTCCTCAGACGCTGCAAGTGTCAGTCGTGGTAAGAGCAGTTTTATGGGGGGCTGTGTGAACATCATGTCGGAATTCAGAGAATTCGAGCCTGGGAAAGTTGGTGTGTTCATTTTGTGGCTGATTCCGTAAATACAGAAGCATACGTGACTGGTGTTTCAAGGGACACAGTATCGAAGGCGTGCACAGGGGAAACGGAAAAGAAATCGCTAAGTCGCAACGAGGGCGAAAGAGTGTGTGGGATTATCGTGACAGATGGTGGATTGTGAACTGCAGGACTGACTCTCTCACTCACAAATCCTGCCAGCACCAAAACTACACCAAGTGACCTCTATAAGTAGGGAACTGCAGTACTAGTTGCAATTCCAAAAGCCCTTAATAGGGAAACGTGGTGCTGAAAATTGGTTCAAATGGCTCTGAGCACTATGGGACTCAACAGCTGAGGTCATAAGTCCCCTAGAATTTAGTACTACTTAAGCCTAACTAACCTAAGGACATCACACACATCTATGCCCAAGACAGGATTCGAACCTGCGACCGTAGCAGTTGTTCCGGATTGAAGCCCCTAGAACCTCTCGGTCACCGTGGCCGGCCGTAGTGCTGAAGCTATATAACTTGGAGAGATCGAAGAAAGTTTCTTGGTTGGATGAAAGATTTGGGCGGCCATATAGTGGTCTTGGATGAGTCCCATGGTACTCTGAAACGTCGCACTATTGCCAAGAATAATGTATCCATTTTGTGTGTCAGGTCCATCGCAAGGTACAGTGTTCCTTTCCCAAAGGTGATGCTGTCTTCTAAGACGATAGGTCTCCTCCTCACACAGCTCGCAGCGTGCAGGACTAGTTTTGTGAGAACGAGGATAAATTGTCAAATTGTCATTTTCCCTGGCCACAATAGTCATCACATCACAATACGACTGAGCCTTAGTAGTGTACTTCGGAAAGAAGGGTGTATGGTCATTACACCCCTTAACAATCGTTACACGACGTTGCTAATATATTGCAGGAAGAGTAGTATAAGATTTCCTTGAAAACTATACAGGTTTTTATCCATTCCAAGAGGACTGGAAGCTGTTTTGAATGTCAGAGGCTTTCCTATACCGGCATGGCCACGTGTTGCGTTATGTTTTTGGTATTTCCATAGTTTGTCTATCGGCTAAAGATGTCTAACAGTTAAAGAAACTACAGAATTTCAAGCACTAAAAACTCCGACCGAGTCAGTTATTCGTTAGTTTACTTCGACAGTTCTATGTAAGAACAGAAAAGGAAAGAAATGCTGTAACAGTTTAAGTGGTGCATGGACTGTGGGGTGGGAGCGAGTTACAGGTTGGGGAGAGACTGTAAGAGAATAGCAATTAAATACAGTAATGATATCCTTGCTGAAGGACGCTCATTGGTATTCGAATCAGAGTCTTTATGAACACACAGGCATATTTGTTCCCTTACGACATTTCTAAGAGTGAGAACAAGTTACGGGTTATGTAAAATAGTCGTAATTTCTTGCTACCCTGATTACTCGACCTGTCAGAGTGAAAAAAGTAGAACAAAATACATAGGTAATTCCCGGTCTGGGCCCCAGGTTGTCACCGTTGCGCCTTCGTGTGGGATCAGCAGAGTGCATAACAGTGTGTCAACAAATTGCACCGCGTGTTTCCTGACTTGGTCGCTGCTCCTGGCCACAAGGCGAGCACCTGGACGAGCTCTGGTGTTCACGGTCACGCAGCGCACCGCAGCTCTGGAAAACACCCAGATCAACTAGCCCTGTCAAGCATCCATTCCGGTTTCTGTTTTTTTTTCAGGGTGCTCACATCTCCACCTGTACCCAGTGTGTATAAAAGGAGAGCTCTCTGGCAGTGTAGCGGTGTATGTGACACTGGGGACCTTAGGCGGCTGACGAGCAGCGAAGTTCTGAGGCGTTTTGAAGATGCGGCCACAGGGACGGTGCCTCTTTGGGGTGGCATTAGTTATGCTGCTGATCGCCACTTCTGGTGAGTTTCTTCACTTAACTGAAACTGGATCTGCAGCTGGGGAAAACTGTTTAATTGATTCAATGCCGACTTCAGCTGCCTGTTGTTTCCTTCATTCGAGTGCACAACGACAGTGGACGTCACTCAAATATACACAACTACAGAGACACACTTGGTATAATGTGTCATAAATGAATTTCTGTAATGATATTCAACGGTTGTTCATTGAGGGTTTCGTACAACTCAGTTATGTATATATGTCCAGTTCGTCTACAGGTTTTGTCGAGTGAGTTTGCGAGTATCAAAATATGCGATATAAATGGCCGTATCTTTTTATTGAACTGATTTACAGGCTTGAAGTTTTTACATTGCAAAGGGACTGTAGATCTTCGCATTTGATATAACTTTCAACTCCGTACCTCTACTTGCTCTTGGGAAGAAGGGTCTTAATAGATGAATAAACAGGCGGACAACACAGTGATCCTATAATGGTGCTTTTTTCAGCTTAAAAGACAGCTGCTGGCAGCATTAAATCATTTATGTACAGCGTTTACCAAAAATTTATAGTTACAATTGTATGGATGGTGCAATTCAGTGAGACGCTGAACTAAAGGTAAGAAATGAGTGCTAAGTTTTCAGTGATCAGAGTATAAATAGCTTACACGTTATCAGCAACGACTTAAGTTCCTAACAGAGGTCAAATGCACATTTTACGGGTGCTTCTTGTTGAGTCTTCTGCCACATCACCCATCACACTCCCCTCAAACTCTACTGGCGAATTGTTCTTTGCCATGAATTAACAATTTTTTGGAAGTTTCTGTCCACGACTTTATGTCTGTTGTGAAACTGTTCTCTGTTCACTTTTTGGCTTTACAGACACTAGAGTCTGGTACACTATGCATTAGATACAAGTCTTCAAGTTAAGAAACTGCAACATTGATTTAGTGAACACTAGATGGAAGAACGATGTACATTTAGATTAGCGTTGTTTCTAAAAGTGTGCAATTTTTCAGCAGGTTTGATTTTTAGTAGGCTTGCAGAAGAACTGAGAGAACTGAGTGCAGAACCACAAGTATTTAACTCCAAATTGAAAGAGACACACTCCTTCTCTTCTGTAGAGGAGTTCCTCACAGTAGATGAAAACTTTTCTAACTTTTCTCTGCAATGAATTATTTATTTTTACACACACTGTTTTTTCGTGTTTTATTAGGTCTTCAACGCTTTGCTTCTAAATTTTCTAATCAGCGTTCTGTAAATTATATACTGATACGTTCGATGACCAAGTAAGTAGCCTTGGCTCCTACGTTCCAATGAAACCCAACAACTATATAATAAATAAACTATAAACAGTGATAAATCCCACCGTGGTAACATCACAGCCGACGATGATGTGGCAAACAATCGTTTGTTATGAAACGTCAGTGGTTCACAAACATGCCTCACACGCATAGGTCACGCAAGACCTCATACCTCCTGAACTATTCATTTCCGGCCACCAGTTCCTCATCTCAGAGTATTCAGTTTCATATAAAGGCCTTGGGACATTCTGAAACGGTTCATTAGATCGAAAAGTAGTTGACGATTAGTATATATTGTAATTTATGTTTCTTCTGGATAAACTGGCAGTTATAGTTTCTATTTTCAGGCGATGAGGCTCTCAAGGAAATCTTTTTTATGCACTTGAAAGACACGTAACGTAATATAACGCTATTAAGGAGTTTCGTTGAAATTGCCGAGAAATGTACAAAATCTAAGGCCAACAAAGGCCAGGACACCGTAATTTCAACATTTTATTTGATGCGAAGCCAAACATCTTTGTGCTTGTAGGAGTGACACATACTTTACACTTTTACGAACTGTGTTCTTGGAAAGTTGACGAGGACTTATTATTATCAAATGACCTTAACAGAGACGGAATATTTGTCTCAATAGTTACGAGAACTAACCGTCCACGAAAAAGGTTGATCTTTATGCAGTTTCTCGTGTCTATATGCCTATTTTCGATACATTCAACCAGGTCCGCCGACTACGACGAGGTATTACCAATGTACATGACTGAAATATATTTAAAATTTGCATTTTGTTACATTCCTTTTATCTAATACATACTTTACAATCATGTTTTATTATAGTTCTAATGTTCTATCTCTCAAACAGAAAACTGATTTTTGCGTGGTTATGAATCCCAGTTTTGTATTCCTTTTTTAATAAATATGCACTAAGCGTTCGAAAGTATCTGGGCATCCACATATAATGCGGAATTGACCACTGGTGACCCGCCAGTATAAAAGGAGGTGGCGAGTATTATCAGTAGAGAAGCCATAACAGCAAATTGCGGCTGTTAGGAGAGCTCAGTGCCTCGGAACATTCGATGTCACCTGAGCAACAAATCCACAAGGAAGGGACAAATCAACTTTCTAAGATTGACCAAGTCCATTCTTGAGGTGATGTAAAGAACGACACCACTGTATAGTGGATGACTGGGAACATGCTACACCCTGCGGCAATCCAGTGGAAGGGTTTATGATTTGGTGAACGCCTCGACAACAATCCACATCTCCTCTTAAGCAAGTGGACCGATTTCAGCTAAACTTGGTACACATATCAGTACCAATCTGGAAGGAAGCACTGTCGGCCTAAGAAACACCTAACTCTAATGGGTGTAAGGATGGAGGTGAAAGGGGAGTATCTAGTACTGCTCAGGAGCGCCTGAAGCAATTTTAATCAAATTGGTGTATAAATGACTCGCAGTTTGTAAGGACACACATCCAATTATAATTTCCTGACACTTTTGAACAGATAGTGTAGCTGTTCACAGCCGTTGTTAACATGTAGTATCGAGTATCTCAATGATTTCAATTCTTTTCATTTTTAAAAAATTTCATCAATTTATTAAATTGTAAACTGCATAGCAGAATTTTATATAATTAAATGATAAACCTAAAGGTGATATTTTTACGGGGTAAATTTCCCCTTTCAAAGCACGCATCACAGATTCAGTCTAGCGGTCTAAATACAGGCCGGCTTCCAATAGTGCACAGAATATTAAGGACGTGGGAATTACGTAGAAAACCATCAAATTATTAATATGGATAATATTAATATTATTCAGAATGTTTCTTGAGTCGTCAGTGGCCTCCAATGGCTCATTTCAAATTGGATTTGTTCTGTAAGTATTATTGAACAAAGGAAAGTGTACTATCCGTTGTTCAGGAACTAAGCTTACGTTACATAGCAAGGTGCTACAGCGCTACAACTTAAGATATGCCAGTCGTTCCTCAGTTTCTACCTACAAAGAGTAAACACACACCAAACAAGTGTGGTAGACAGTTTCCCATGAACACAATCAAAGCCTTTATACACAGTTGCCGTAAATTTTGTCAGAAAATCGTGTAGTTAGTACTGGTATCGGTGAAACCTGGTATTGTGACAATCTTGTCGGTATAACAGAGTAAAGGGAGAGTGATGGTTTTGTTCCTGGTTCCTATTCAAGATGTTGGATTAGTAAACTTTAGAGGAAGATATGAATGAATAACACTTTACTTTCTTTACAGATGCCGTGCCCGTACCTGAAGAAGCCCCTGAGTTGGAAGATCTGCGGGCTTTGCCCTCCGTCCCACGACAAACGTCACCATTGATGGCTGCAATGGCGCCTCCTCTCCCAGATACACCAGGTAATTCGGAATAATGTCAGCGGTTTGCCATGAATATCAACCAAGTAGCCAGAATTACAGTAGCCAAATGTCAGCTAACAGGAAAAAGCTGTAAAAGATCTAAAAAACAATTCAAGAATAAGTATCTACATTAGGTGCTATTAGGCATGACGCTTGGGTAATGCAAAGTTTCATCAGAGCAGGAATTCAGATGTAAGTCTATTCTAGCACAGCAAATGACAACCGAAGGTTTAGTAACCCAATAGTAATAAGTAGTTTCCTTGGTTACACACTCAAGGACCTCTACGCCGTAAATTCCTGATACAAGATGTGACCGGATTCAAGACTTCCTAGCAGAAACAGCTCACCAAGTTATTCTTACTGGAAAGGAAGCAATAAGGACACCCAAAAACAGTGTTACAGTGGCACAATTATTTGTTTTTGCGGATCATTGGTCTTCTGACTGATTTACTGCGGAGCACCAAGGATACCTCCACTGTGTAACTTCTTTATCTCAGTATAGCACTTATACCCGTTCGGTATACTTGACTCTCTGTCTTCTACAACTCTCAAGTACCATGGAAGATATTCCTTTGTCTCTTAACACGTCTTATCATCTTGTCCCTTCATATTCTCAATGTCTAATACATTTTCTTCTCCTCGCAGATTCTGTGCAGAAATTTCAATATCCTTCCATAGCTCGACATTGCAAACGCATCAGTGAATTTCTTTTCAGATTTTCCAGAGTTCTCGCTACACTTCCATGTAATGTTGGAGTCTAAAACGCACATTCGTGGAAATTGATTCCTCCAGTTAAGATCGTTTTTTTTTTTTTTTTTTTTTTTAAACGAATACCTCGTTTGGCGAGGAATGGCCTCACTGTCTGTACTAGTCTACTTTTTATGTCCTCCTCGCTTCGTTCGCCATGTTTTATCTTTCTTCCAAGGTAGCAGATGTCCTTCATTTCGTCTATCCTGTGGTCACCAATTTTTATGTTAATTTTACCACTAACCTCATTCATTTACTCCCCACTACTTTCGTCTCAGTCCTTCCGACGACCACATTTTTTCAGTTTCTTCGCATTTTTCTTGCAGCCGTTTCGGCATGACATCACAGAATTTTCTGTTTATTTAGCTCCTAAGAGACGCTCCTAAGAGCTTCTGTGATTGCCCTTTTTAGAGATGTCCAGCACTCTTCAGCTGAACTGTCTATTGAGGTGCTCAAAATCGCTGTGTCTACAGCCTTAGAGAACTTCAAATTGATCACAGCATTCCTCAGTGCTCTAATATCACATTGCTTTCTACATTGACTGTTGGGGATGATTTTCTTGGAATTCAGTCTGTTCTTTATCATTACTGAATTGTGATCTGAATCTACGTGTGCTCCTGTGTACATCTTGCAATCCAATGTCTGATTTCATAAGGAATGTCTGATCATGATGACATCCAGGTACAATCTCCTTGTGCCTCTTGGCCTTTCCCGAGTATGTATCCTCCTCTCGCGATTTTTGAACAGCGTATTTGCTATCGCTAATTCACACGTATCGGAGAACTGTGTCTTTCTCCTGACACCCTGCTACTACCAAGCCCACATTATCGATGTAACCTTCTGTTCTACCTTTTCCCCCAACATAGTATTCCAGTCGCCCACGATTCTCAGACTTTTATTTCCCTTTGCACACTGAGTTACTCGTTTAATACCAACATATACTTTCCGTAGCTCTTCTTCTTGTGACGTCGGCTTGTATAGAAGATGTATTATTTTTGGAGTTGGTCTGATGGTCATTCGAATACGAGTAATCCACAGTCACACACTTCCTGCCCTGCTTTCCTGTTCATGACGAATCATACTCTCGTAAAACCATTTTCTGGTGCTTTTGTTACTCATGTGACTTGAAATCCGCATCTTCTTTCTGTTTCACTTTACTTATCTTCAGTACATCTTGACTGAGCCTAGCTTCAGTACCACATTTAGACTTCTTACATTTCCCGTTCCGAGTAGTAGAATATTAACACTTTGATGGTTTTTCATTCCTTCTCTCAAGGTCTTCTGCTCTTTGGCAGTCCTTTCTCGGAGATCCGAAACGGGAATTAATCCAGAAT
This sequence comes from Schistocerca gregaria, assembly GCF_023897955.1. NCBI lineage: Eukaryota > Metazoa > Arthropoda > Insecta > Orthoptera > Acrididae > Schistocerca > Schistocerca gregaria. The sequence continues at coordinate 1,043,589,198 of NC_064920.1, read as the reverse complement.
CTTTATCCGATTAAGAGATCATCACGCCACTTTCTCAATTACAGGCCACATGCCCTGCCTTAGTGAAGTGGTTTCCATTGCCTTCTGCATCTTGATGGTGCTGATCACCACTGTTTCTTCGGCCTCTTAGAGACAGCCACGCCGCAAAATCTGTCCGCTCTTTGGCAAGGCGGCTACCAGAACGAGAATGACTGCTTGTGTCAGAAGGCTTCGGCCGTCTCGAATTTTATTCAAAATTTAAGGTTTAGCTCACGTCGAACATGAATCCCATATCTTTACCCTAAAGGTGAACATTTGAAGCATGCATATACAATGCCTGACAAAAAAATTAAAGCGCACGTGAGACGTGAGCGGGTGTCAATATATCTTGGTACACATATACACCAGCTGCAGGTATGTTGCAATTACCTTTGTGAGGTACAACGGCCACCAGAGAGCATTATTACTGTACATATTTAGCGTTGTTACAAGACCCAGTTGGGTATTTCAGAGACGTGAACACTGTCGTATGTTGAATGATCATTATAAAGTACACGATAAGCCTTGTACTCATGTGAGGCAGAGTTGTCAGTGCCTGAAAGCGTTTGAAATGGGCCTCATGGTGGATCTTGATTTGGCCATCTTCTCAGATCGTGCAGCATCCAGTTTTGTGGTGCATTCGTAGGTGACAGTGGCCCACCATTGGACTGCATGGGAACGTCAGGGCAAGCGTACTCAATGTTCTAGTCGACCACGTCTGATCACCATAAGGTTGGTCATCATACTGTCACCAAGCACATCGTAACCCCTTAACACGTGCACCTACCATCCAGGAACGAGTAAAGCATTCCGTGCAACATTCTATGTCGTGACGCACCATTGATTGGAGGCTGACAAGAGCCGGACTATGAATTATTATCCCATGCGTAGGCTGCCGTCATCACCTCAATACTAACGATTGCGTTTGGAGTGGTGCAATGACAATGAAGCACGGAACAGACGCGACGTCAAGTACAGGGTTAGTCAGTAGTTGTGAGGCCAAACGAGGAGCTGCTCGACCAAAGAAACAGCGACATCATCGGGATTCATCTACTGCCAATAACGGCTGGTGGTATTGCCTTTGTGCTAATCACATGTCCCACGATCATGGATCGCCTCTCGAACTGCCTAAGGCCTATTCCGTGAGCGGTGTTTATGTTTGCATTTTTTTTTACTGTAATGAAAGCTCCATATTAGATTTAAGGTATCCATGTGTGAAATGAACTACAACGGCGTGTAAATTGTCGTTTATTGCGCAATAAGTTGTGGAATATTGGAGTTTAACTTCAGTTCTTGTCAGTCTTCCTGAATAGTGGGAAGGAGGAGAGTTCTCTACGCTGTCATTCAACAGGATTTGCTACAGTGTGTAACGTGAATTGTTCCTTGAGGCTTGTTACAATGACAGCTTGTATTTCTGAGATATTTTAATGTCTTGCCTTCACCTGTGTGATTTAACTCTAAAGCTGTTTTTTTTTTTTTTTTTTTTTTTGGGACAGTACAAGCATAATTTTGGATAGTCACAACTCTTACTTCACACATAATGGGGACACTCTTAATTGATAAAAAACACTACATTAAATTTTTTATACACCATTTGTTTGCGCTGTTACACGAATTTTACGATGGCAGCAAGATTATCGACGAAAAAGGCGTCAGATTTATGAGACTGTGGGAAAGTGGGAAACTCTTATGGAATAAATTCACGATCTTCTGCAGAAGTTGAATGCCGCTAACTTTACTATCGGAATTTTGTCAGCGGCCTGTATCTGTACTAAACTGAATCTTACATACCTTAGTTTATTCATAAAATGTGACACAATACATGGGGCAACTACCAGTAAATCCAGATTTTTTATATTAAACAATCAGGGCTATTGGTGGTTATTAATTTCCGATCATTTGGCTCTCCGTTTAAAAAGCTGTAGATTCTTGTAACTGCCGCTGTAATATTTCTACTCTCTTATGAGAACATGGACTCATTTAAGTGGAACTTCAGCACCCACTCAATGCACATTGTTATGTTGCTAGAACATCCTTCAGCTGTGCACCCTGCAACATGCATTTTCAACAGGCTTTCACGGGAGTTGAAGGCTGTTAACTGTGAAACCACGGATTTTCAAACTCTAGTCGAACGCTTTTGTCAAGGAGAACGGCTTCCATTTTCTACAGGAATACTTAAGGTCCTTCATATTGCTTTGTGTGGATGTAAATCACTGAAATGATGGGTAAAAGTGGATATTCTTCGATTGTGAGTGCTTTACGACTGCTTCATGATGCTATGCTAGTTATAAATCACTAACATGAATTAAAGAATAGTAAAACTTTTCACGAAAAAAAAGTCAGCCTTTTTTTATTCTAGACAAGAAAGTTAATTTTGGTATTCTGTGGTGTTTCCTGGTCAGTCGTATCCCCGGACAGATGCTGCTTATAGACCATGAACGACACTTCCCCTTTGGATGCCTAGCTATTATTTGACTTTTTAGTACATTATTAAACTGTACAGACTGTCATAGTGATTTAATTCTACGGTTGTAGAGTTTAGCATTTCCTTATTAATTTTTTGTTTCGTTTTAGGAAGTTACGTGTATGTTGTGATGTGAGTCATTGACTTCGAATAATTAACACAGCGATCGAACTGAATAAAATTAAGCTAAAATACTCTCTTTCTATACTGGAAAGAACTTCTTGGCTTGTTATCGCGTTCCCCGTCAATTAAGTCCGAGATTTTGTACTCAGACTAAGACGGAAGAGGATTACAAAATAATACATGCAAAACGAGTAAAGCATGTAAAACTAGTAAACATACAACATTCAAATACAGGTACGTCCAAACTGCTTCTCTACATTCAATTACGGGAATTTTCTTTGTAAGTTTTCGCGTGACGTGTCCTTAGTTCCAGCTAGATGAGATTTTTCAGCACATCTGCTATAGCCACCAAAGACGCCTGTGATCATGTATGTTCTTTGTTTGGTGGAGCCCTGACAGTGATCTCACACACTAGAATACTATTCCATTATGTAGAACACATAAAACACTGTAGGTCTTCGTGGAATTACTGAGAATGCTTGCTAACTGCCGGTCAGTTTTACAGAATTATTTCCAGAAACCTCCTGAAAACGCTAGCAAAACAAACGGGAAAACCAAACTTGGTTCATTTCTTATACTTCCAATTAAGCTTACTAACAGCCTTCTTAATGAACGGCAATAAATTCCTTGTATGTGTCTGTGATCGTTACGAATTTTCAGTAAAAATTTCACTAATACATTTTTTTCTAATGATACCGCTTAGTTTCGCTTAACGGCTTTTGATTTCTTAAGCTTTTTTGCTACTGCCATCAAATCGAAATTCACTAGTCGTAAACCTAAGTTCACTGTCAGTTGCAATAAAACTTATGGCTACGTGGGGTGTTAAGTGCAGAATGAAATACTGTGAAACGTTTCCAGACGTGAGTTTTCCTTCGTGACAAGTATAATATTTAGTTAACTGTCCCGCTGCAGTTCATACATTTCATTACGTAAAGAGAAAATGTTCAAGATTCGGCACTATATTTGCTACCATAAACTCTCAAAACTGAATGTACACTATTACACCTCCTCCACATCTACAAGAGCATAGGGAGGCATGTCTCACATCCACAGACCATATTATCACGTTTCACTCGATATTCTTTTTCTTTTACTGATGCCTTTATCCCGCGGTCGCAGGGTCGGCAAGGTTAGGAACGGATTTGGCAAGGTTAATGTTAAGGGGTGGCCGGATTGCCCTGGGACAGAATTTGTGCACCCCAACTGTATGCATTTAGTGTAACTCATGGAATAGCGAGAACGTGCTCAAATGTCTGAGTCCTGTAACTGAGGCGAGACGTGGGGACCAGCCCGGTATTAACCTAGTGGGATGTGGAAAACCGCCTAAAAACCACATCGAGGCTGGCCAGCACACCGGCACTCGTCGGTAATTCGCCAGATGGATTCGATCTGGGGCCAGTGCACATACCCGAGTCCAGGAAGCAGCGTATTAGCGCTCTCGGCTAAGCTGATGAGTTCGTTTCAGTCGATATTATTTCCCAGTAAAGGGAGGAGGGCTGTGTGTATTGACCATCGCTCAAACCTTTGATCGTTGCAAGCACTGTGGAACTATATGTAGCACAAGCAAGATATTTTTTCGGTAACTTGAATGCATGAACAGGACAGTTAGTGAAAAATTACATCTAATTTTAGGTCTGAACCTGAACACCAAGCCAGCTGCGAGCTAGAGATGCTAAATGTGCCTTACAGTTTTTATTGTATATCACCATCTGACAGAGCGCACTCTAAAACATAAATTCTAGCCTAAGGTCCCAAACACATCTTGCACTGATACGAACTTTAAAAGAGATTAATCGAAGTACTCATCTAATGATAGTAATTTAAGTTTTCCATTGTTTCTCAAAATGACACGACAGGCAGTTCTAGGACGGTACTTTTACCAAACCATTTCGGTTGACTGCATCACTTCTTTCCCGTCTGAGATGGTCTCTAGCGACACTGCTGTGTACAGGATAGCTAAGTCCACCTTTCACCTTCCACGATAAATATTTCATTTAATTTATCATTATTTCCAGGTGATGCAGGCGACGTGAGCCGCGAGAAGAGGACACTCTTTAAGAAGCGCCCATTCTCCTCCGGCTCGTGTGGTGGCGGCTGCTGCGGAGGTTGCAGCGTGTGTGGAGGCTGTGGAGGCGGCGGGGGCGGCCACTCCTACAGCTCATCGGGCTCTTACAGCTACTCGCGCTCTTACGGCTAGTGAGTGAACTCTTCGCCATCGTTGCTAGTCCTTGGAAATAGCATGATATCTTAAAATACGTGTTTACGTTAAGCATTCTAAAGTTACTGGCTACCAGCTGAAATCCTGTGGGATAGTCTTGTGTATATTTTGAGCTTTGGTCTTCGTGGAGGGGAGAGAGTCGTTCCTTGGAACACTTTTAAGGCTTTCGCATCTAGATGCTTAATAGTTTTTCTTATTCCGTTCCGAAATAATAGCATTCAATTTACGTGTTGTGCAGTCTTTTTTTGCTATTACAAAAGCCACTCCGGAAAAAGAAGTTTTTTTTTCCAAATTTGATAAAGTGTTGTAGGTTAAATGAGGTCAGAAACGTAAGAATAAATATTCTATTCAAATTAAAAATGTTTAAGTCGAGAAACTCTTGTAAGTGTAGTATTTAATAGTCTGTGTGTTACATTATTACTATACTACATAGCAATAATCAGTAAACGAAATCAAATTAAGAAGAAGGGTTGCCAAAAACCAGTAACAAATTCAAAACACTTTGAATTAGAAGCTGTTGGAAACAAACTCAGATTTACATTTTAGAGATAGAGAAAATCGTTAAGACATTAAAGAAGCTCACTTCATTTTGACGTATCACTTTTTCTATGGTAAAGAAATCTTCCGTTTTAAGGTACAAGTTAGCGCACGACTGACGAAATGTGGCTTTGTAACTGAAGTATTACAAATATTCTCACAATAGCATTGATATGATGTACAGCACTTGAATATGCAGAAGTCGTAATATTTACAAACGCTGCACAGAACACATCCTCATGGCTCACAACGGCAGGAACAGTACAACGTCTCGAAAACTGATTATGGCGGTCTCTAGTGTGAATTCGTTCATGTGCTTCTCAAATGGGCCAGTAGACTGAAACACTAACGAGGGAACTTCAGATGTGCCTACGTACACTGTCCTCGAAATACAACGCTCTCCCCTTCTTTTTCTGACATAATCTAACCAGACAAAAATATTAGTTTCCCCAGTAAATAAGCATCCAGGTCGCTTTGGAGTTCTGCAGATAGCGCTTAACTGGCACCGGGCGGGCGAGTAATTCTCCTCCGCTGAACTTAAATAATGGCAGTAAAGAGAAGAGTATAAGCCTGCCGGGCGAACGGAAACAGCGAAGCGAGATGGGCCGAAGTATATCGCGGCAGAACGGAAGAGAGAAGGTATCGTATATCAAAGTGCCGGTAACCACACCGTGGATGAAATTGGCAGATCCGTTTGTGTCTAAACGCGGCCTATCGAACGTATCTGCAAGTAACAACGCAGTGTTACCCACACTGCGTGCGTGAAGTTCCAAATTGCAATGCTATCTCGTGGCGAGTTGTAGAGTTACGATCCTCGAAGTTACAACAGCAAATGGTTCAAATGGCTCTGAGCACTATGGGACTTAACTGCTAAAGTCATCAGTCCCCTAGAACTTAGAACTACTTAAACCTACCTAACCTAAGGAAATCACACACAGCCATGCCCGAGGCAGGATTCGAACCTGCGACTGTAGCGGTCGCGCGGGTCCAGACTGTAGCGCCTAGAACCGCTGGCTATAACAACAGGGGTGTAGAAATCCAAAGCGCCAGAATCGGTGCAGCAGAGGTCCTGGCCGTACGTACATGTCTGGCACTCGTCGGGAAACGGCGGTGGAGCAACGAGGCAACATGAAGTCTTGTCTTAAGTTTTGTGTTTGTGGGCGAGACTTCGTCGAATTTGACACAGATACCAAAAAGCAGCTCTATGGTCGCTAATCTACGAAACGCCCCATCCTACGAGGCAACGATCGAGAGCGAATTTACGGCCAGCAAACAATTACAATAATCGATTGATCGGGTTTGTCCCCAGTCGACTTGTGGTATTTATCGAATTGAAACTGACAATGAAAGGACGGCATACTACACAGTGGTGGCTAAAAGTCATAGAATAGTGATATGCACATATACATATGGTGATAGTATCACGTACACAAGGCATAAAGGGGGAGTGTCATTTGTACTCGGGTGATTTTGGAATTAACAGACATTGAACGAGGAACGATAGTTGGAGCTAGACGCATGGGTCATTTCATTTCGAAAATCGTTAGTGTATTCAATATTCTGAGATCCAAAGTGTTAAGAATGTACGAGAAAACCAAATTTCAGGCGTTGCCTCTCACCACGCACAAGGTAGTGGCTTAAGGCCTTCACTTAACGAGAGATGTTGGTTGGTTGGTTGTTTGGAGGAAGAGACCAAACACCGAGGTCATCGGTCTATTCGGTTTAGGGAAGGACGGGGAAGGAATTCGAATGTGCCCTTTCAGAGGAACCATCCCGGATTTTGCCTGGAGCGATTTAGGGAAAACACGGAAAACCTAAATCAGGATGGCCGGACGTGGGATTGAACCGTCGGCCTCCCGAATGCGAGTCCAGTGTAACGAGAGAGGGGAGCGGCTTTTGTGTACAGTTGTAAGTACTAAAAGACAAGTAACACTGCGTGTAATAACCGCAGAAATGAATGTTTGACGTACCATAAATGTATGCGTTAGGACGTTGCGGGATAATCTGACGTTAACGGGTTATGGCAACGGACGACCGATGCGAGTGCCTTTGCTAACAGCACGACATCGCCTGAAATCCCTCTCCTGGGCTTGTGACCGCATCGTTGTGAGAGCTGACGGCAAGGTAGGGCTCGAGTGTGGCGCAGTCGGGTTCGAGGGCAGATCCCACGAAGCCACGGACCTAAGTTGTCAACAACGCACTGTGGAAGCTGGTTGTGGTGTGGAACCAACGGCTTTGCCGCAGCGGCAACACCGGCTCTACATCTACGTCTACATTTACACTTCGCAAGCCACCCAACGGTGTGTGGTGGAGGGCACCTTACGTGCCACTGTCATTACCTCCCTTTCCTGTTCCAGTCGCGTATGGTTCGCGGGAATTACGACTGCCGGAAAGCCTCCACGCGCGCTCGAATCTCTCTAATTTTACATTCGTGATCCTCTCGGGAGGTATAGGTAGGGGGAAGCAATATATTCGATACCTCGTTCATAATCTCACCCTCTCGAAACCTGGACAGCAAGATACACCGCGATGGAGAGCGCCTCTCTTGCAGTCTGCCACTTGAGTTTGCTAAACATTTCCGTAACGCTATCAAGATTACTAAATAACCTTGTGACGAAACGCGCATCTCTTCTTTGCATGTCGTGAGATCACCGACGTTAACACTTGGACAGGTGACAATCAGGGTCTGCAGAGTGCCGTTGGCAACTTGGGTGCACTCAACCCTTGTGAGGCCAATTGAGGAGCTACTTGACTGAGAAGTAGCGACATCGGTCACGAAAATTGACAACGGCCAGGACAGCGGTGTGCTGACTACATGCCCCTCTCTATCCGAATATGGTGACGCCTAAGGGCTGAGGATGATACGGCTGCCGGTCGATACCCCTGGGCCTTCAAGGCCAGTTCGGACGATGTTATTTTTGTTTACATGGAATGGACTAGGTCCCCTGCTCCAAACGAATGATCATTGACTCGAAATGGTTAAGTTCGACTACTTTGAGACCATTTTCAGCCATTCATGGACTTCATGTTCTCAAATAAAGACGGAATTTGTAAGGATGACAATGCTCTACGTCACCTGTCGACCATGTCATAGAGCCATCATACCACCGGACCACAGCTGTTTGCTAGTGGTCTGAAGAACATTCTGGACAATCCGACAGAATAATCTGGACACCTAGATCGCCCGACATGAATCCCATCGAATATTTGTGGGACGTAATCTATAGGTCAGTCCATGCACAAAATCCTGCACGGGCACACTTTTGCAGTTATAGACGGCAATAGAGGCACCGTGGCTCAATAGTTCTGCAGCGGGCTTCCAACGACTTAAGTCCATGCCACGTCCAGCTGCAGCACTACGTCGAGCAAAAGAAGGTGGCACACGTTATTAGAAAGTATCTCATGGCTTTAGTCACCTCACTGTAAATGCAGTTCCAAAAAAGGAGTACAACGAATGTTTCAGAGCACCTTTAAACCCATTTCAGCTATTTATTTTGTGAACATGATACATGATTTTTATTTTCCGTAGCTACACTCCTGACGGAACTGCGACAAATTGTGTGTACCACTCGCAAATATGTCATGCGGCGTAAGAACAATGACTGTAGAAAGACCCTAACCGGAGGGACCGGAGACGAGTGTCACTTAGTGCCAATCACAATCGGTTTCAAGCCCCACAGAAATTTCTGTTGGTGTTGAAAACAGATCCATGTCAACCAGTTTACGAGGAGACAATGCGAGCGGAACTGCGTGAAATGGACATTCGGAGGCGGGTACCTTGCGAAAGGCCATTTCTCACAGTAGCACAGAAACTGAACAGTACCTGACTGGAGGCATGTAATGCGCTTTGTAGAGAAGTAACTTTCCCCGTTTTTATATGATACAAGGCGCAGAGTGCAGCGATGACCCAGTGTGGCGTTAAGTTCACAATTCGTGGAGGTTGTAGTTCAGCCCAGGGGTGGTTCTGTGTTGCTCTGTGGGTGTTTTTGGTATCGTAACTTGGATTCATTCACTCAGCTGAGATGTCTAGATCGACTTGTTCGGTGGCATAATGTTCGTCTTTCTTCTACGTCTACTTGATGAGAACGCTGTGGCTATTGCTGTCTTGGAAGAGCGACGATAGCCGTGTTCACAGGGCTGTACACATACATTTGACGAACTCGCAGTCACCCAATAGCACCTCGACTGTCCACTAAATGGCCTGTTCTTAACCCACTGGTATATGTCTGGGAGTACTTGGTGCAGCTGGTGGAATATAGCAATCAGTATCCTCGCTCTGCGGGACCTAAGTATCAACGAGTTGCTAAGGCTTGAAGAACCTTTTGGACTGTCCCCTCATCGAATTGACTCCATAGCCGAGGCTAGAGGCGCTGAAACAAATGATTAATAATGTCTACTGGATTTACGTTGTGTTTTTCCAGAAGATTGTATCATTTCCCGTCTCACTCCGAGATTTTTTTATGAGCTTCCAGGCAAAAGCAGTTTCGACACACTCAGGAGCTCCTATGATGGAACGGTGTGTGATTCAAACGTGCAAGAGGGTATGGTTCTGTCACTGTCCAGCATGGATGCTTACAGAGACAGTCCATTGCGCAGGGATTGAGGAATATTTCTGTCTACCACCAACATTGAGTTCCAGTATTTTTAAAAAAAATTTTATCGTGTGGACAAGCAGCGTTCATTAGGGAACAAAATTAAATCGGTCATTGTAACACCCTCTGAAGTCAAAGCACTTCAACCAAAATACCAGGTTGAAGGACCTGCTAATTAGCCGGCTGTGACTACCACTAACTTTTTATTGTAGTCAAAGTGTTTTAAGCATAAATTTCTATAAATGCAGTGATAGGTGAGAGTCAAAGGATGGCAAAGTACAACAGTACGTAAATAAATAACAGACATTATGATAAATGTTTTTTGAGGTTCACGCCCAGTTTACAAGTGTCAGTTTCATTAAGTCCAAAACGGCATGCAAATTTCCCTACTATTTTGTTTTCAATCATGCGAATCCATTTAACAAACGTTGTCTCGATAGATACACATTTAAAGTTTGTAGTTCATTATACAGGGCGATTAAAAAAGAATACCACAACTTTAAAAATGTGTATTTAATGAAAGAAACATAATATAACCTTCTGTTATACATCATTACAAAGAGTATTTAAAAAGGTTTTTTTTCACTCAAAAACAAGTTCAGAGATGTTCAATATGGCCCCCTCCAGACACTCGAGCAATATCAACCCGATACTCCAACTCGTTCCACACTCTCTGTAGCATATCAGGCGTAACAGTTTGGATAGCTGCTGTTATTTCTCGTTTCAAATCATCAATGGTGGCTGGGAGAGGTGGCCGGAACACCATATCCTTAACATACCCCCATAAGAAAAAATCGCAGGGGGTAAGATCAGGGCTTCTTGGAGACCAGTGATGAAGTGCTCTGTCACGGGCTGCCTGGCGGCCGATCCATCGCCTCGGGTAGTTGACGATAAGGTGTCATAACTAACATTTTTCGTAGGACTCTCCATGCAGTTGATTGTGGAATTTGCAGCTCTCTGTTAGCTTTGCGAGTCGATTTTCCTGGGCTGCGAACACAAATGATTGTTGGATACGTGCTACATTTTCATCACTCGTTCTCGGCCGTCCAGAACTTTTCCCTTTGTACAAACACCCATTCTCTGTAAACTGTTTATACCAACGTTTAAAAAAACCACCTATCAGGAGGTTTAACACCATACTTCGTTAGAAATGCACGCTGAACAACTGTCGTCGATTCACTTCTGCTGTACTCAATAACACAAAAAGCTTTCTGTTGAGCGGTCGCCATCTTAGCATCAACTGACGCTGACGCCTAGTCAACAGCGCCTCAAGCGAACAAATGTACAACTAAATGAAACTTTATAGCTCCCTTAATTCGCCGACAGATAGTGCTTAGCTCTGCCTTTTGTCGTTGCAGAGTTTTAAATTCCTAAAATTGTGGTATTCTTTTTGAATCACCCTGTATGTGTACAAATCTTTGAAGTTTTTCAGCTTGCCTGTAATCTTCTATCTCTGGACCATAGAGTAAAGCTTAATCTTCTTCGAAGATCTCATTCTTTAAAGAGTGAGTCTCTGTAGCCGCAGTTCTAGCCTCAACGCTTTTTTCTTATCATGGCAGATGAGCAAGCTGTGGTACCGATAATGACGCTCATGACTTTCATTTTATGCGAGACGCCGGAAAAGAACGACTCACGCCCAATTGTTAGCATTTTAGACGAAATTTATACAATTGTCGTGGACAATAGCATCAGTAACTTCACTCAGTATCGCCATAACTGAATATTTCATCCCACTGCTTTGGAAAGCATATACTTGCGACATATGGTGCAAAAACCGTCGATATTTTCTTCGACCAAGAATTTTACAGTAGCCTCACAGAAACAGATGTTGATTGGTGTCCCAAACGCCCCAAGCGTCGAGACCGACTAGAGGAGGCGTAATCGAGTTTCCATTGATTAGTGATTTTCAGGTGTAAATTTTTAGGTAAAATCTTTTTGACCAGGTATTCTTAATATTATAAGGAGTCAAAATATGCAACAAAAGAAAAAAAGCGATATTTCTTCAAACTTAGAGACCGGGAAAGCCCCTTGAACACTCACACGGATTAGTATGTAATATGCTACATAGTGTATTCAAATTATCTTTCATCCCTTAACTAACAGTCGACAGTCTGACAGTCATTTTTCTAATTTTTTTGTTATAAATACTTCTATTTAGGATGTATCCACTTGCTTACTGCATGTTCTAAGGAGTAATTGAACCAACAGGTTTAGTGGTGTGATCTATTCAGTGAAACTAAAATTAATTTCGCAACATTTCACTCAGTTTCTACAGAAAACTTTTATTACTCTTCATTTTGTTACAGTGGCCGACGATAACGCTATGTACGTCCAACATCAAATACTCTCCTCGCGTTAAGAGGGAGACCACGCTTACCTACGAATTCAGCATTGGTTTGGACAATAGTTGTGTATAAATACTTCTGTTTTAAGCGAAATACATTTGTTTTGTACAAAGACTTGTAGTTTCATTTTTTAAATTTATTACCCAACTAAATGAAATAAATATTTCTTCAGTAAAATTTGCAAATTGTCTATAAAAACCTGATTTACACATTAAGAACTCAACAACACTTCATGAAGTTGTAGCTTCGACTTTTTATAGGACGCCTTGCTCGGTAGGTAATAACAGATAATTTACTCTCCTCAGACATATAAGACACTAATGCACATAGTGGTTCAAACACGAAAAGAAACAATTGTTGATTATATAAATGTATGTATGTGTTTGTGTGTATGTACTTTATGAATTGCGCGCCTGAGACTGTGAAGGACACGGCATGTGTATATTTTTCCGAATCCTCCAAATAAATCTAGTCTTTCACCTTTAACTACAATGTGATGAGCCGTTAGGTCCCATTTCGTTTTCGGTCTATTTTAGTTCCTATGTATAGCCAGTAGTGCTTTGTCGTCGTATGTGTTTCCTGACGGTTTTGAATCGCTTCCCTTTTCGTTGTATGTGGCCTCTTATATAAAGTAATATTCTAAGGATAACTTACGAATAACACTTATCATGTGACCGTCTTCGTGTGGGTTTGTATTGAGTATTATCTGTTACACAAATTTATTGTTTGCCGAGTAGATTATGTGTGTTGTGGCCATTTTTGTTAAGAACTATATGGTTTAGGAATAAGTTACCAAGACAAATTTATTCAGATATTTCTTGTAATTTTTTTTATCGCATGTTGTTTTCTTGGCTTTGTTGGGCAGCTACATTTCTGTAGATAGTTTGTCAACTGATGTTATAAGGCTGAATTTTTTGATGCTTTTTCAGCCTTGGTTCATGGGTCGTAACCCATCTCAAATGTAACATCCACTGTTCAAAGTGCCGTCAGTGCGAGTGTAGTATTTTCTTTTCAGATACGGAGAAATAAGTTACCACACTTTTGTAGTACATAATGTGGTTACATTATAGTAATAAATTATAATTCAATGAGGGTGGGAAGTGCACTATTTTCTTAGCATCTATAAAAAGACCAGACTTGCCAACAATTGCACTACTGGTCATTAAAATTGCTACACCAAGAAGAAATGCAGATGATAAACGGGTATTCATTGGACAAATACGTTATAGTAGAACTGACAGGTGATTACATTTTCACGCAATTTGGGTGCATAGATCCTGAGAAATCAGTACCCAGAACAAACACCTCTGGCCGTAATAACGGCCTTAATACGCCTGGGCATTGAGTCAAACAGAGCTTGGATGGCATGCACAGGTACAGCTGCCCATGCAGCTTCAACACGATACCACAGTTCATGAAGAGTAGTGACTGGCGTATTGGGACGAGCCAGTTGCTCGGCCACCATTGAGCAGACGTTTTCAGTTGCTGAGAAATATTGAGAATGTGCTGGCCAGGGCAGTAGCCGAACATTTTCTGTATCCAGAAAGGCCCGTACAGAACCTGCAACATGCGGTGGTGCATTATCCTGCTGAAATGTAGGGTTTCGCAGGGATCGAGTGAAGGGTAGAGCCATGGGTCGTAACATATCTGAAATGTAACGACCGCTGTTCAAAGTGCCGTCAATGCGAACAAGATGTGACCGAGACGTGTAACCAGTGGCACCTGATACCTTCACGCCAGGTGATAAGCCAGTATGGCGACGGCGAATACACGCTTCCAATGTGCGTTCATCGCGATGTCGCAAAACACGGATGCGACGATCATGATGCTCTAAAGAGAACCTGGATTAATCCGAAAAAATGACGTTTTGCCATTCGTGCACCCAGGTTCGTCGTTGAGTACACCATTGCAGGCGCTCCTGTCTGTGGTGCAGCGTCAAGGGTAACCGCAGCCATGGCCTCCGAGCTGATAGTCCATGCTGCTGCAAACGTCGTCGATCTGTTCGTGCAGATGGTTGTTGTCTTGCAAACGTCCCCATCTGTTGACTCAGGGATCGAGACGTGGCTGCACGATCCGTTACAGCCATGCGGATAAGATGTGTGTGTGGTGTGCGTACTGTAAGACCTTTGGTACACACACCATCAGATTATTTGACTTGTCGCTCTAACGAAGTAGGCGAGTGCCAGCAATAAGCCTCGTGGTCTTATCGTGGCGTGTTTATCTTATGCCGTTAGGTCAGACGATAGAAATGCCACTTGCATGCTTAGAGTAGTAGATTGACGGTGACCAACTTTAAATAGAACTTGATTAATTTTCACACACATTTATTAAAATAATAAAAAGCATAGACATTACGTAACTTGATTCTGGATGCTGTTTACAATTGACAATCTGAAGTTTCTTTGGTCTTGTCACGTTAATCATATTCTCACATATCCCTGATACTTGACAAAGTGTATATTCATTTATCTTCATGGCTATGTACAGGAATATGGTAATCTTATTAGGCGCAGATTGAAACTTGACTATAGACTGGTACAGTCTGGTGGAGACAAGTGCAGACTGACTGATCGGAGGTTTGTACACTCGTTATAATACCTCGCATGTTCAGATATCACTGCACGAGCGTGATCCGCGAGGAGAAAAGGTTCTACGCTAGCAGCAATCTCATTGGCTGCGTTACATATTAATACCCGGATCGGCGGAAGCAAAATTTGGTCCGTCTCTTAGGCAGCGCCATCTCGTAGTGCGGAGATGGACGAGCGCTGCGCCTGCGCTGTTGTGTTTAGCAGGGCGCGCTCTAGTGGGAAAGTTGTGTACCCGCTGACTACGCGGAAGTATATAAACAACAGCGTGTCGTCTCGACTGCTAGTGATACGAGGCCAGTAGGATCCAGCACGGCGTTCTGTATTACCCTCCTGAATCCACCGATTCCATATTCTGCTAAGTCATTGGATCTCGACCAACACGAGCAGCAATGTCGTGATAAAATAAACCGCAATCGCGATAGGCTACAATCCAACCTTTATCAAAGTCGGAAACGTGATGGTACACACTTCTCCTCCTTACACTAGGCATCGCAACAACGTTTCACCAGGCAAGTGCTGTCTGTGTATGAGAAATCGGTTGGAAAGTTTCCTCATGTCAGCAAGTTGCAGGCGGCGCTACCGGCGCCAACCTTGTGTGAATGCTCTGAAAAGCTAATCATTTGCATATCACAGCATCTTCTTCCTGTCGGTTGCATTTCGCGTCTATAGCACGTCATCTTCATGGTGTAGCAATTTTAATGGCCAGTAGTGTAAATAAATAGGAAAATAAATATTTCAATATATAACGATCAACGTCATTCCTACCTTATGTTCTTCAGTCGTTACATAAATCATTTCGCATGTTTACCTCAAAAATGGAATAAATAATATGAGCGATACGGGACTTTATGGGATTATGAAATGGACAAGGGATGTAGAACTGTTTTTACTAACTGAAGTTTATGAATCACTTGGATAGTAACACCTATCTATTCGCCATTAATGAGACAGTTCCTTTTTTTTACTAGTTTTCCTCTCATTAAGATCATTTTTAGGGCTCCGGACCACAAACGGTATAAACGGAACTCCAATAGGACCGTTTTGTTGTCCGGTGGTCTGACTATGGAATGTTGGAAACCATTTCTCTCAAGAACGCGCAGACGTATCAAGTTGAAATTAAAGTCGCATACTGAGACCTACTGATTTTTACCATTGCAGCCCAGTCGGCCCGAATGGAGAACTATTGATTATTATAATAATGGTCGTCCGCCTCCTGCATGACTTTATGACACATTTATATAATTGAAACTGAAAATTTTTCGAAAATCTTGGAATCCTTCGGACAGATATCTCGCCAGTATCAATGATGATAACAGTGGAAAATGGTCGAGACTGTTGATTCCTGGAATCGATGAACTGTCTATGTACATATTTTAGTTTGTACATATTTAAGTCTGAACTTAACCCTCAGTGCGCGAATCCTACTGGCACCTGGCCATTATTGAGCTAATAGGTCTTCTGACTGGTTTGATGCGGCCCGTCACTAAATCCTCTCTTGCGCCAACCTCTAAATGTCAGAGTAGAAGCCGGCCGGAATGGCAGTGCGGTTCTAGGCGCTACATTCTGGAACCGAGGCCGCTACGGTCGCAGGTTCGAATCCTGCCTCGGTCATGGATGTGTGTGATGTCCTTAGGTTAGTTAGGTTTAATTAATTTTAAGTTATAGGCAACTGACGACCTCAGAAGTTAAGTCGCATAGTGCTCAGAGCCATTTGAACCATCAGAGTAGAACGTACACCGTACGTCCTCACTTATTTGCTGCATGTATTCCAATCTCCGTCTTCCCCTACAGTTTTTGCTCTCCATCTCTCCCTCCCTCCCTGGTGACGTGACACAGGCCCTTTTCTTACTTACTCCTGGTTGGAATCCATAACTTCAATAAATTCGAAAAATTACACGATCCCACTAGGCTCTGTTTTAAATTACCATGTTTCAACTGCTGGTTTCAAACACTGTCCGTTTTCAGATACATAAAAAAATGTAAAATACACCACATAAGAATAAAAAAGAGAGCAAAGGCATGAAAGTCATATAATTACGTTGAATAGAGCGTTAAACAAGCATAACAAGTACTTATAGTAACGGATATAAACACATCGTTGTCAGTTTGTTAAGAAATCGTGTACCATGCATATTTGTGCACATCACGGTTATCAATGGTCACCTTCCAAAATACAAGGTACATGACATGACAAGTGCTTTCGATGACAATAACACTGCTACCTTATTAAAATGTCACATCTAGCCAGAAGAACTAGGGAAACGAACCATGTAATACCTACTACAAATCACACTATGTATACCTGTGACATGTGCATGATTTCGTGGGAAAATATTTACTGTCAGTCAGAGAATAAAGATTCAAGACTTTACTGTACTATCGATGCGTTTTCAGAGTATATATCTGTCTTCTACTAACAACTATGTGAAGGACAAGAATACAAACCGACATCACACTTACTCATATAACTGGTAAAATTCTCTATACGTCAAACGTGACACTTAAATACTATTTATGTTAATTGAGCATATTAATCACCAAAAAATTATTTCTAAAATGTCTAATGATCTTCAGATTATCATATCTTAAATCGTCTTACGGATCAGCGTTAAGATATTCCTTCTCCGATATAATTATCCTCCGTTTTCACATTTATTCTATCACACAGTGTACGCGACTTAATCCAGCATTGCACAACGTCATTTGACGCTTAGACAGTCTTAATTGCTCTCAAATTCAAGCTATGTTTTTTGTGTACACTTCTCATTCATTCCAACTACAGTTTTCAAATTCTTTCTTTCACTCAGTGTAAGTGGCTTAATTTACTATTGCACAACGTTATTTCACACTTATACATTATTAAATACTCTGAAATTCAATTTATGTTTTTCACTGAAGCTTCTCATTCACTCCACCAATCACGCCTGTATTGGCAGGTAGCGGGCAAGGTGTGGCAACGTGCTAGACAGGTATTAAATTATTCATTTTGACAAAGATTTAATAGACTCTGTTTCAATACACAATAAAGAAAATATGGAAACTGATAAGTGACAGCTTTAAACATTTGCATTCCCAAAGTGAGTTAAGTTTTAAGAAAGCAAATGAATAAAAAAAATTATGTTGAACCAAATAGTGGAATTTAAGGATGCACTGCGGAAATTGACAGAACCATGAGTACAACGTTAAATTCACTTAAAAATTAAATCTGTTTCCTAAAAGAGTATCTTGGGTAACTGTAGTTACGTAAAATTTCTAGATTTTACGGTGTTTGGTAAAAGTTTCAACTAGTAATAACACAAAAACATACTGTTCAACGATACCAAATTTAAATTTTCACATTTCGCTTTAAGCTCAGTAACATATTCTGAGAGCAGCTACATTAACATACAAAGCCTGTAGCAAATGTCTGATTCTCGAAACGAAATCTTATCGCTTAGAGATATCGCTTAGAGGTAATATCAAGGGTGAAGCTTGCAGAAAACAGAAATTAGTTAATGATCAGGTCTGCGTTATTACAAATGAGGCACCGCGCAAGAGAGTAAAGGAAGTAAACAACAAATCCCCCCCCCCCCCCCCCTGTGCAGATGGAGTTCGTATTCAGTCATTAATACTATGAGACTCACCTTCTGTCAAAATGCCCACCAATGTGTGAGTCTCCCACCTCCTGTAGCATTTGAAAAATTTTCAACAGAGGGAAATAAGTGTGCAACAAATTCCTGTAAAATAAAACGATTGCTGCAAGCACCTAACCGCAAAGAAAAACACACACGGTATAACTCTTACAAGCTTAAAATTGTATTTTTAGTTATCTGTACTTCTGTTTTCACAACAGTTCAATTTATATTAAAGCAGCAAATAACGTGAGCGGTAGCCAGGTAAGGTTAAGCGCTACTTTCAACACTGCAAGTTAACTAAAGTGTTGAATGAACATTTCTGAGTTTTTACATAAATAAAAACTCCGTAACTAGGGCGCTAAGAACGCGTCTATCAATATAGAACAATTTCTGGCCCTTTTTGATGAAACAGAATATTATGGAAGACTTTATGACTATGACAGTTTCCTGTGACTGTAACTAAATCAACGTGGCGTGGCGACAGACTACTGGAGCCAGGAAGTACGACAACGACTTCTGTAATTAGCTTGTTAAAATACGAGAACGTGCCACAGCACTGGCGAGAATTCAGCTCTGATGTATGCTGCAGAACGATGGATTTTTTGCACAATTGCACCTCACTGCGCTGACAGTGCACCAATAAATTAGCCCCAAAACTCGCCCGAGTGAAGTCTGCCCTCACTACCACAACATCTGATATCCTCAGGTGCAGCTCTTTACTTGACACACACACACACACACACACACACACACACACACACACATACGCGCAACTCAGAGTTACCTCCATACACGTTCCAATAAAGTGCACAAAATAATCTAATTTCAAATACTGAAAATTGTGCGTTTTAAGGTAATTTATGTATCTCCAAAATATGGAATATACTAGCTTGAAACTTGTAATGCATTTTCATACGTTCATGTGCCTACACACTACAAAGTTTCGTTAACGTTGATTATGGAAACGCATAAACTTGGAGAAAAAGTTTGATGTATGATTTAGCTTCTCCCTACACACTAGCACACTGGAACACATGAACACAGCTGAGGAACCAGCCACCTGGGCTCCTCTCTGTACATCATTTTCAAGAGGCACAAAACTGCCTCTAAGACTAAACCACGTATTCCTACGCCACGAGAGGTGTACGCAACGGAAACACATTTCCAGTCTTATTTTTGGAACTGAAGACAGCAGCTGAGTGGATAGTGGGCTAAAGATTGCAACTCTTAAGTCGTAAATATCATGTAAAAATACTGACACTGTTAACTGACCGAAGTTGGAAAAATACAATATAAGAGTTACGTTACAAGACAGTTTTTGATAACCTTCGACAGTATGCCTAGTCATGTTCATCGTGATTTCCTTTAAGCAAAAAATCGAATTCGTTATATGCCACAAGAGATATCGCAAAAAAATCAAATTAAACGAAAATCTCTAGACATCAAGAATTGGGGCGTTAAATGACGATGAAAGCGAAGAGTCAAAAAATTCAACAATGGGGGGCCACAATTTCGCTACTTAAAATATTGTACTTATATATTTTTTCACAAACTGCTGTAAGTATAGGTATCGACGGAAAACAAAAATCTGTAAACTTTAGCGACCGATGGATGAATGTGTGACGCTGCAACTAAACAGGGGACATGTCGATACCACGGCATTAAGTCCTTGAGAATTTCATTTGCCGCGCGTGATTAGCCGAGCGGTCTTAGGCGCTGCAGTCATGGACTGTGCGGCTGGTCACGGCGGAGGTTCGAGTCCTCCCTCGGACATCGGTGTGTGTGTCTGTCCTTAGGATGATTTAGGTTAAGTAGTGTGTAAGCTTCGGGACTGATGACCTTAGCAGTTAAGTCCCATAGGATTTCATACAAATTTGAACATTTTTTAGAATTTCATTCCGTGCACTAAATTGGACTATAACTATGCCTTGGAGACAGGCGCGTAAACACTATACGCAGATGTCAAATGATGACAGAGAACATATATCTGATTTGATCCATTACAAACGGTTCTGAAAGCCTGCGACTGTGAAAACAATAGATTTGTTTATAAATAACTCATCTGCTACCAGTCAAGATTTTCTTTGTTTTATTTTTCGCACGATGCGTTTCAGTAAATGATTCTCATTTTCAGGTGCGTTTTTTGTGTTTTTTTATATCAGTCCTGTCATGTCCATTCTGAAGGTGGCAGGGGTAAAATACAGCGAAAGGCTATTTACAAGTGGCAGTTATAAGAGTCGCGGGGCATGAAAGGGAAGCAGTGGTTGGGAAGGGAGTGAGACAGGGTACCCCTCTCGCCAATGTTATTCAATCTGTATATTGAGCAAGCACAAAAGGAAACAAAAGAAAAATTCGGAGTAGGAATTAAAATCCATGGAGAAGAAATAAAAACTTTGAAGTTTGCCGATGACACTGTAATTCGGTCAGAGACAGCAAAGGACCTGGAAGAGCAGCTGAACGGAATGGACAGTGTCTTGAAAGGAGGATATAAGATGAACATCAACAAAAGCAAAACGAGGATAATGGAATGTAGTCAAATTAAATCGGGTGATGCTGAGGGTATTAGATTACGAAATGAGACGCTTAAAGTAGTAAATGAGTTTTGATATTTGGAGAGCAAAATAACTGATGATGGTCGAAGTAGAGAGGATATAACACGTAGACTGGAAATGGCAAGAAATGTTTTTCTGAATAAGAGAAACTTGTT
Organism: Schistocerca gregaria; assembly: GCF_023897955.1. Lineage (NCBI taxonomy): Eukaryota > Metazoa > Arthropoda > Insecta > Orthoptera > Acrididae > Schistocerca > Schistocerca gregaria. The sequence goes on along the minus strand of NC_064920.1, from coordinate 1,043,567,992 downwards.
AACATCAAGTATAGATTTAAGTGTCTGGAAGTCTTTCTGAAAGTATTTGTATGGAGTGTAGCCACTTATGGAAGTGAAACGTGGACGACAAATAGTTTAGACAAGAAGAGAATAGAAGGCTTCGTAGTGTGGTGCTACAGAAGAATGCTGAAGATTAGATGGGTAGATCACATAACTAATGAGGAGGTATTGAATAGAATTGGGGAGAAGAGAAATTTGTGGCACAACTTGACTAGCAGAAGGGATCGCTTAGTAGGACATATCCTGAGGCATGAAGGGATGACCAGTTTAGTATTGGAGGGCAGCATGGAGGGTAAAAATCTCAGAGGTAGCCCAAGAGATGAATACACTAAACAGGTTCAGTTGGATGTAGGTTGCAGTAGGTGCTGGGAGATGAGGAAGCTTGCACAAGATAGAGTAGCGTGGAGAGATGCATCAAATCAGTCTCTGGACTGAAGACCACAACAACAACAACAACAACAACAACAACTTGTCTTCCCATGTGATGTTGGCGATATGTGAAATTCTGCTTCATTGACTTTACTGCAATATATAAGAAAAAAACTCGATTTTTAGTTGGTTGACGATCTTTTTGTGAAGTTAGTGGCGAAATTTAAAAGAATTTGTGTCAGCATGACCCATGCTCAGACTCTGGAATATACAAGGTCATATGCCAGGAATGCTCCATGTTCTACCTAGGACAAACAGGCCAAAATGTGAACACGAGGTACACATAGCACATCAAAGCCTACACACTCAAAAGACACACTACATCAGCCATAGCAACACATCTACATACTACAGGACACCCATTTAGAAAAACAGAACAAAATGTCAAAGTACTCCACCGACTAAATAAAGGACACAAAATGGATTTGCTAGAAGAACTGGAGATATATTCATATTACAGAAAATATGAAGATAAAATATGAAGCGTAAAATTTGAAAGTGAATCGGTGAATTTATTCAGATGTTTCGATAGTATACACAAATAAAAGTAGTAACACATTGTAATAAGCACAATTGTAAAATAGACGTATGTAAATTATGATCCAAATTGTTAAGGTAAATAATCTTTGTACAAAAGCACATCATACTCTGCGGACGACCTATATTGTCATCTCTGTTGACGACTTGTAAGAACATACGTGTCAGTGTTTTGTTTACGCAAACTGTTTCCGATGTTTAAAAGTGTACAACTAGTTGTGTGTGATGTTTAGTGTGTGTGAGACTCTGCACAAATGGACCATAAGGAAACCGTAAGTACAAATTCTTCTAAATCTCGCCACTAGCTTCACAAAAAGATCGAAAACCAATTAAAAATGGCGTGTTTTCTTATACATTGCAGCAAAGTCACCGAAATGAAGCAGAATCTCACACATCGACACATCATATAGGAATGACAACAAACACAAAAACGCACTTGAAAGTGGGAATCATTTCCCGAAACGCGTCGTGCGAAAAATAAAATAAGGGAAATCGTGACTGGTAGCAGATGAGTTATTTATAAACAAACCTATTAGAGGACGTGTAGTTTGGTTAAAGAAGTGGGCTGGAGTCATAGGTGAAACGCTCGATAGTTAAATAGTAGCGATGTCACTACCCGACGATACTGGGGGGAATGGGTGAACCGTGGCCGAACACAGTGTCAAGAAGGAAGCGGTCGATCTAGAGACACCACAGAGCGTGAGAACCGAGCACTTGTCAGAGAGGCATTCAGATCCAGGATTCATCACTGTCATCGGGCTGAAGAGTAGCTGGTGATTGAGTGACCACAAGGACCATTAATTGACGACTCACAGAACTGAGCTCACGACGTCCCTTGCGCCGACTGCCACACTGTACACACCACAAGCTAGTTTTTAGTGGTATCAGGCACATCCGGCCGGGAATCTCATTGACTGGAATTGTACTGGCTTCAGTGATGAGCCCCGATGACCAGAGAATACGCGTCATTAGACGCTCCGAACTGCGGTGACATACTGACCCCGACAGTTGCACGCCATACGGCCCGACACCCACGAGTGATAGCCTGGGGTTCCAAGCATCCAAGTGGTTGTCAACCGCGCCACTCTTACATCACAGAGGTGCGTCGACGATATTCAACGCCCCGCTTTGTTGCCTTTCATGGCAGACCAGCCTGGGCTTACATTTCAACAAGGCAACGACCGCCCGCTCACTTCGAGAGTTTCTACTGCTCGTCTTCGTGCTTGCCAACCCCTACCTCAAACGACAAGGTTGCCGGATCTGTCCCAAACTGTGACTGTTTGGAGCATTATGGGCATGGTCCTCCAAGCAGCTCTACGTCTACATCTACATGGTTACTGTGCAATTCACAATTAAGTGCCTTGGAGAGGGCTCAAAAATGGTTCAAATGGCTCTAAGCACTATGGGACTTGACATCTGAAGTCATCAGTCCCCGATACTTAGAACTACTTAAATCTAACTAACCTAAGGACATCACACACAACCATGCTCGAGGTAGGATTCGAACCTGCGACCGCAGCAGCGGCGTGATTCTGGACTGAAGCGCCTAGAACCGCTCGATAACAGCGGCCGGCGCAGAGGATTCATCGAACCATTTTGATACTACTTCTCTACCATTCCACGCTTGAATGGGGCGTGGGAAATAGGAACACCTAAATCTTTCCTCTCGAGCATTTATTTCTCTTGTTTTATTATGATGATCATTTCTCCCTACGTAGGTGGGTGTCAACAAAATATTTCCGCATTCAGAAGAGAAAGTAGGTGATTGAAATTTCGTAAATAGATCTCGCGGCTAAGAAAACCGCCTTTGTTTCAGTGACTGCCATCTCAACTTGAGTAACATATCAGTGACACTCTCACCCCTATTGCGCGATAACACGAAACGAGCTGCCCTTCTTTGCACTTTTTCGATGTTCTCCGTCAATTCTACCTGGTAAGGAGCCCACACCGCGCAGCAATATTCCAGCAGAGGACGGGCAAGTGTAATGTAGGCTGTCTTTTTGGTGCGTTTGTCGCACTTCTAAGTGTTCTGCCAAGAAATCACAGTCTTTGTTTCGCCTTCCCAACGGTAATATCTATGTGGTCTCGGGATTTTGACGATCTGACGCGCCAATTTGACAAGAATTTGGCACGATATCTCTTCAGGAGGACATCCAACTGTCAATTAGTGCCAAATCGAATATCTGCTTGCATAAGAGAAAGAGAAGAACGCGTTACTGACTTGCCCAGTCTGTGCCGCTCTTTCTCTTGAATAAATCATCCGATTTTCTGAAACTGCAATCTCTTGTTTGTCTCTACATGTACGTTATACCTACCGAATTCCATATCATTCGGATAATTTCTTCGTAGTGTATCGCTTTTTTTTTTGTCTTGGAATGTAGTCATAATACAGGCGACAGAAGTACAGCGGAGCCACGACTGTTGAAAAAACAGCATAAACAGCAGTTAAATAGAGAAAAAGTTCAACGACTTACTTCAGGGCAAAGTACGGTTCGTTACGTTGTGCTGAAAAAGCTGCAGTAATAACTAACTGCAGCAAATCATTTTTTTATTCAACTGAGATTACAACGCTCACAACTTACGAGGCAAATTGCTGTCGAGAGGAGAAGAAATGAAGGGAAAAAAAGGATGTTTACGCTCTTTATACGCAAGGCATTTTCATTAAAATACTTCTGGGTATACAGCCGCGTCATCTTATAAAATAGACTCGTCAACAAAAGTGTTGCCGCACCCCGAGATAACGTGCAAGTGTGTTGCTGATGTGACTGTTCCTGTACTGATCGAAAGGTCACTCCAGACTTCGGCTGCAATGTACTCACAGTCAGCATGAGTGTTACCTATCAGTAGAACGCCGTACTGGAATGGATTACAGCATTTCAATTAAAAGAAGGCCGCATTAGAGGCATCTGTAGGACAACAGAGCGAACGTCAATCATGTCACAAAAGACAGTCACGACCAACGTTCGTGTACGCACTGCTCCACAAATTGTAGCTTACCTAACAGAAAAACAAGAAAATCGCCCGACGAATGCCCCGGATTCGAAATGACGTCGCGAACTTGTGGAATTGGTTCAATTTGACCGGAAGTGTTGAGGACTTATATCGCACAGGCCGTCCATGTCAGACAGATGCACAAGATGGTCGACGTGCACGACGTTCGAGTCAAAGGAAGAGGGCTATGTGCTCCAGAACTGAGGTCGGTCTTCGAAGAGATTTAGGACACCATGTGTCGTATCAAACTGTTAGAAGACGATTGCATGATGCGGATCTCCATTCCCCACAGCCAAGGCGAGCACCACAAGCTACACCGCAAGACCACGGATTCTGTTACACATAGGCACGCCCCAGAATTGGCGTCGGGTGTTGTTTATGGACGAAACTCGCAGCTGTTTGTAACCTGATAATCGCAGACAAACTGTTTAGGGGCAATCCGGTATCATCGAGTGCCTCCAACACTCTGTCCCCCATGTACAACATGTTGATGGTGGAGTGATGTACTGGGGTAGCAATACGTGGGGCCACCGTACACATTTCGTGGTTCTTGAGGGCAAACTCAATGTTCGACGCGCAGGGTTGAAGTTATACCAGCAATAGTGAGAACGTTTCGCCAGCATGGTTGCCACGGAAAGACTCCACATTCCATTGGCTCTGATCGTCGATAAAGCAGATGCTAGACTGAGATTCATTGGAAGAATCCTAAGGAAATGCAGTCCGAAAACAAAGGAAATAGTTTACAGTACACTTGTTCGCTCACTGCTTAAATACTGTTCGCCGGTGTGGGATCCGTACCAGATACGATTGATAGAAGAGATAGAGAAGATCCAACGGAGAGCAGCGCGTTTCGTTACAGGATCATTTAGTAATCGCGAAAGCGTTACGGAGATGATAAACTCCAGTGGAAGACTCTCCAAGAGAAACGCTCAGTAGCTCGGTACGGGCTTTTGTTGAACGTACCTTCACCGAGGATTCAAGCAGTATATTGCTCCCTCCTACATATATCTCGCGAAGAGACCATGAGGATAAAATCAGAGAGATTAGAGGCCACACAGATTCATACCGACAATCTTTCTTTCCACGAACAATACGAGACTGGAATGGAAGGGAGAACCGATAGAGGTACTCAAGGTACCCTCCGCCACACACCGTCAGGTGGCTTGCGGAGTATGGATGTAAATGTAGATGTAGATTCAGAAACAGGTCAAATGACGCCGCCCTGGTCTGACGGTTTACTTCTTGTTTTCGCCTGCGGTAGAAGCTTCCGTTTAATTTTTTGGCGTGGGAATGGTTTGTAGTAGTAGAGGCAGTGGTGGATTGTTTGCCAGACTCCAACTCTGGAGGTGCCGGGAGCTCTGAAAACCTGGTAAAGAAGGTTTTATCTGATGTTCTCCCGGTAGGGTATTTATTCTGAAACACGTGCACGTGTTGTGTTGCATCCAGTTATGGCTTGTATTTTGTCTGGTCTACCTTTCCCTTATGTCGCAGCTCGGTGACGAAGAGTGTTGTAAAGGGGGAACAAAACCATGACGGCACGCAATTTCTCTATGGATGTTGTCCTAAAAGCTGCGGATATTTTGATGAGCACGCTACTTTGTCCGGGTCTTGGAATGTTTTTTTTTTATGTGGTCGGTGTGCCCACATGCTCGCAGCAAAACAAACTGTTGACTCAGAGAGTTCCATGTGGTAAATCCGCATAGCCTGTAGTGAAAGTCTAAACTGGGTCAGTTAAGTCTAGTTTTGTCAGTAATCAGTCTTGCATGTTCATTGAAGATTAATTTTTGTGCAGACGTATTCCAGGATACCTAGTTACTTCCCTGTTCTTGACTGAGAAATTGTTTAGTTTTGTTATGGGTTTTCTGTTAAGAGCCCGTTTAGTAACAGGGACATTGTTTTGACAGCTGCTGTAGACTGCTTATTATTCGTACAGAAATTATCAATTCTTTCAAGGAGTTGTGTGGTCTTTGTTTCTAATTATAGTCTTGAATTTGCTGACAAGACAACCAGCAGGTCGTCAGCTTATGCCACCACCCGTTTTGCTCTGTTGTCCTGTAACATGTGCCTCTCAAAAACACGTACCTTAAATGAACTAGGTGCAACAGTTTATAAAACCAGTTACCGACACAGTAGCAAACCTGGACGGGGAAAAACTTGAAATGATTCTGAATTTAAATTTGGAGGTCTGCTAATGATCATGCTCTATAACGTCATTGCTTAGTACACGATCTCTATACCTGTGCATTAGCCAATTTGCATTAGAATAGATAACACAGTAAATAGTACTTTTTAAAACTTGGTTTGAAGCAACTAAACAGAACGCAAATCTAACTACACCGGCTCTGAAGGAGCCTTTGCATTGCTTCATTAACTAACTAGCCTATTACCTGATGGCCCTTAAACTTTCATGGTTTGAAGAGCCATTCTCATTAACAAAATTACACCAGTATGTATGAGAAGTGGTAAGATCCTCATCATTAATTATTAATTAAGTAAAGCAGAACAAACAATAATTCTCTAAATAGCAAGTGTGCATTGATAAGCAGTCTTTTGACCCAATCAAAAATATAATTTGCCTTGCAGGTGACTGCACACCATTAAAATCAAGTTCAACCAGTCCATGTTTATGATTTGAGATAATCACGACTGTAAGGTAGAGTTTTTAGCAACACCAAGATTATTATTAAAATCAACCAAATTTCACAAATACTGGTTCCATTTACAGAGTGCCAAATATATACAACTTAGTGGAAGGCTGATGGCCTGGTGGCGCAATTTGCAGTGGCTGTTAACCTGGCGGCGATGGAATCATAGCAGTACTGTTGGCTTCGTCCTGTTACATACCTTCTTGGAGTCGGAATTACATTCTTATAGGGCCAAAGACCTTGCCGTGGTAATGGTACCACCAAATGCAGCATCCGAGGCCCATAAGTACTGCCCTTAAGCTCTTCTGGCCTCAAAGCTACAGGAATATGAGCCACAATGACCCTCTGCTGCTAGCGAGGGGTTAACCACAGCACTGCTCAGCCCAGACTTCTTACTCGTTACAAAGGACAAGTTGTCACTTGGCGCCGACCACACCTTTCTCAGTCCGCCAGGCTACTTCCGCCGGCCGCGGTGGTCTCGCGGTTCTAGGCGCGCAGTCCGGAACCGTGCGACTGCTACGGTCGCAGGTTCGAATCCTGCCTCGGGCATGGATGTGTGTGATGTCCTTAGGTTAGTTAGGTTTAAGTAGTTCTAAGTTCTAGGGGACTGATGACCACAGCTGTTGGGTCCCATAGTGCTCAGAGCCATTTGAACCAGGCTACTTCCGTAACTGGGGGGCTTCCCACATATTTTACATTCAGCCCTACATTCTCTAAATATGGACCAAGTCATTTGCAGTACATTGTATAACAAGCATTCCAGTAGTCCTTTAAATCTACAAGCGTAATTTAAACAACATCGTTCAAAAGTTCACGGGAACTGAAACATGTATAAAAAAATAGTCAAAGAATTTCCGTGAGAGATACAGCACTTTACATAAGCATCACTACAAAGGGACATAGAAATATTGATACAGAAAGAAAATAGGTCGAGAACGAGTGTTACAGTATGATTATTCGGGCAGTTTTCTACGCCTTCGTGTAACATATATTAAATCTTATTCGTCTACGTGCTGCTTGAAATCTATCCCTGTGTTCTAGTCTACTAAGCTGCACGTTATTTTCTTTGCAACTACAGTCTGCTGTTTGTTCTTTTAGGTTGTCCGTTACATTTTTATCCGTTTCTTTTAGTTCTGTGTGTTTTTTTTCTCTTGTGTTGTCTATTCCGTATGGTGATTTGTTTTGGTGAGACTTTTGTGCATTTTCTGCCTGTATTGTCCTCGTTTTATCTCTTATTATTGTATTAGGTCTGCGAGCGCGCGTTGTCGACGATGTACATGTTCCTTGTCTTGTTCGTCAGTAGGTTGTATTGTCGTTTTTGTTTCTGTGTTAAAAATGCTAAGTGTGTTCTCTCTATATGTGAAGCGTATAGGTTTAATATATTTTTCATATTTGGTTGCGTTGAATTCTTGTTTAGTTGTGGTCATTATTTCGTCCTCATTGGCTATGTTATCTTCAGTTGATCGATTTTGGTTATGCTGCTCGAAGTTCTTTGAGGACTGTGACGTTTCTTGTCTTATTGGTGCTTGGATTACTACGTTTGTGATCAGGATTCTCTGTGGCGTTTCGTGTGTTTTGCATTTCTTCCTCGTATCTGATTACTTCCTAGTTCTTCTGCCTTCATAAAATGGATGTTTGGAATGCTGCCAATTCACAAATTTCATGTTTTAGGTACCATGCTGTCTTAGAGTCCATGACACATTGTGGCATGCATCATCTATGAAATCAGTAACATACAAATATTTACTCTTAATAAATTCACATGTAAGAAGGTGTGGCAATTCCGCGTCATTTTCTAATGGTCCTAGATGTCTTCTCCATGCTACTGCTAGTCGCCAGGCTCTTGTTAGCGTGGGTGGAGATTTGTATATGTGTTTTGTTCTTCTTTCCGGATTATACTCCTTATAATTATTGTTGATATTTGCACGGGGGGGGAGTGTAGTTGCGTGTCATTGCTGTACTGCTTAGCAAACGTTGTTGATGACGTCATATTCAGTACGTTCTACTTGCCTCTTATATAGTTCTTTATAGGTCGGACGGTCTGGACCCTTGATCTTATCGCAAGTTCTATTTTTTGTTTGCAAGGAATGTAACTCACAGCTTTTTCCTCAAGACATTTGGATTTTTTGTGGCCGCGGCATAGATCATCGTCAGCAAACTGGCGCTTTTTTTTTCACAACGGTAGGTCGAGTGACCATATCCCCAAAATTTAAACCATTTTTGGACTGAGACAAAATGCGTAATGACTCGAATTGTTTGTGGACTCTATCGCCTTGTAAAGCAAACAATCTGACCGTTGGTTTACGTTGATTACGTTGATCACAGTTCGTTTACCTCTAGGCCCTGTCTTGAACCTGACTTTAACTTCTCCCTGAAATTCCGCTTTTGTAATATGTTCTTTTTTTATGTCATCAGTCTTCTGACTGGTTTGACGCTGTCCGTCACGAATTCCTCTCCTGTGCCAACCTCTTCATCTCAGAGTAGCACTTGCAATTTGCGCCCTCCATTATTTACTGGATGTATTCCAGACTCTGTCTTTCCCTACATTTTTTGACCCCTGTAGCTCCCTCTGGTACCGTGGAAGTCATTTCCCTGATGTCTTAATAGATGTCCTATCACTCTGTCCCTTCCTCTTGCCAGTGTTTTCCACATGTTCCTTTCTCCTTCGGTTGGGCATAAAACCTACGTATTCATTACCTTACCAGCCCACCCAATTTTCAACATCGGTGTGTAGCACCACATTTAAAATGCTTCGATTCTCTGCTATTCCTGTTTTCCCACAGTCCGTGTTTCACTATCATACAATACTGTGCACCGAACGCACATTCTCAGAAATTTCTTCCTCAAATTGAGGCCTGTGTTTGATACTGGTAGACTTCTCTTGGTTAGGAGTGCCCTTTTTGCCAGTGCTAGTCTGCTTTTGATATCCTCCTTGCTCCAGCCTTCACTTGTTATTTTGCGGAATAGGTAATAGAATTTCTTAACTTCATCTACTCCGTGAGAATTAATCCTGTTGTTAAGTTTCTCGTGTTCTCATTGCTGCTACCTCTCATTACTTTCGTCTTGCTTTGGTTTAGTCTCAATCCAAGCTCTGCCCTCGTTAGATTGTTCATTCCATTCAGCACATCTGTAATTCTTCTTCACTTTCATTCAGGATAGCAATCTCATTAGCGAGTCGTATCATTGATATCCTTTCACCTTCAGTTTTAATTCCAATCCTGAACCTTTCGTTCCCATCATTACTTCTTCGATGTACAGATTGAGCACTAGAGGCGAAAGACTACATCCCTGTCTTACGCCCTTTTTAATCCGAGCACTTCGTTGTTGGTTGTCTACTCTAACTATTCCCTCTTGGTTCTTGTACATATTGTATACTACCCGTCTCTCCCTACGGTTTACCCTATTTTTCTCAGAATTTTGAAGATTTTGCTCCATTTTACACTGTCCAGCGCCTTTTACAGATCGACAGATCCTTTGAACGTGTCTTAATTTTTCTTTATTCTTCCTTCTAGTATCAACAGCAACGTCAGAATTGCCTCACTGGTGCCTTTGTCTCTCCTAATACATCATCAGTTCTCTTCTCCATTCTTCTGTACATTATTCTCGTCAGCAACTTGGATGCATGAGCTGTTAAGCTGATTGTCCGATAATTCTCGCACTTGTCAGCTCTTGAAGTCTTCGGAATTGTGTAGACGATATTTTTACGAACCTCAGATGGTATGCTCCAAGACTCATACATTCTACACGCCAACGTGAATAGTCGTTTTGTTGCCTCTTCTCGTACGATTTTAGAAATTCTGATGGAATGTTACCTTTCCCTTCTGTGTTATTTGATCTTAAATCTTTCAAAGCTCTTTAAAATTCTGATTCTAATACTGGATCCTCCATCTCTTCTAAATCGACTCCTACTTCACAAAATGGTTCCAATGGCTCTGAGCGCTATGAGACTTAACATCTGTGGTCATCAGTCCCCTAGAACTTAGAACTACTTAAACCTAACTTAAGAACATCACACACATCGATGCCCGAGGCAGGATTCGAATCTGCGACCGCAGCGGTCACGCGGTTCCAAACTGAAGCTCCTAGAACCGCACGGCCACACCGGCCGGCGACTCCTATTTCTTTTATCACATCAGACAAATGTTCCCACTCATAGAGGTGTTCAATGTACTCTTTCGACCTACCCACTCTCTCCTCTCCATTTAACACCGGAATTGCGGTTGCAGTCTTAAAGTTACCACCCTTACTTCCAATTTCACCTAAGGTTGTTTTGACTTTCCTATATGCTGACTCTGTTCTTCCGACAATCATTTCTTTCAAAATTTCTTCATAATTTTCGTGCCACCATTTCGTCTTATCTTCTGAGCACTTCGTATTTAATTCATTTCTCAGCGACTTGCCTTTGTGTATTTTGAATTTCCCTAAACATTTTCGTACTTCCTTGTTTCATCGATCAGCTTAAGTATTTCCACTTACTCATCGTTCCTTTGCTCTTACCTTCTTCGTACCTATGTTTTTCTCTCCAACTTTCATGATTGCCCTTTTTAGAGATGGCCATTGCTCCTCAACTGTACTGTCTATTAAGCTATTCCTTATTGTTGTATCTATAGCCTTAGAGAATTTCAAGCGTATCTCGTCATTCATCAGCACTTCCGTATCCCACTTCTTCGTGCGTTGATTCCTCCTGACTAACTTCATGCTACTCTTCATTACTACTAAATTGTGGTCGGAGTCTATATCTGCTCCTGGGTACGCCTTAAGGTCTAGTATCTGACTTCGGAATCTCTGTCTGACCATGATGTAATCTAACTGAAATATTCCTGTATCATCCGGTCTTTTCCAAATGTAGCTCCTCCTTTTGTGATTCTTGAACAGAGTAATCGCTATTACTTTTCCTCTCTCATTTCTTGTCTGAAGCCCATATTCTTCTGTAACTTTTTTTCTACTCCTTCCTCTACGACTGCATTCCAGTCCCGCATGACTATTAGATTTTCATCTCTCTTTACGCACTTTCAATATCTTCATATACTTTTTCTCTCGCTTCATCTTCAGTTAGTGAAGTCGGCATTTATGCTTGAACTATCGTTGTCGGTATTGGTTTGCTGTCGATCCTGATAAGAACAACCCTATCACTGAATTGTCCACAGTAATACACCTTTTGTCCTACCTTCTTATTCCTACGGAATCCTGCTCCCTTTATATCATTTTCTACTGCTGTTGATATTACTCTATACTCATCTGACCAGAAATCCTTTCTTATTGCCCTTTTACTTCACTGACTCCTACCATATCTATAGTGAGCCTTTGCATTTCCCTTTTCGGATTTTCTAGCTTCCTTACCACGTTCAGGCTTCTGACTTTACACGCCCCGACTCGTTCAAAATGGCTTTGAGCACTATGGGACTTAACGTCTGAGGTCATCAGTCCCCTAGAACATAGAACTACTTAAACCTAACTAACCTAAGGAAACCACACACATCCATGCCCGAGGCAGGATTCGAACCTGCGACCGTAGCAGTCACGCGGTTCCAGACTGAAGCACCTAGAACCTCACGGCCAAACCGGCCGGCCTCCGACTCGTAAAACATTATCCTTTCATTGGTTATTTAGTCTTTTCCCCATGGTCACCTGCTGCAGGTCCGAATGGGGAACTATTACGGAACCTTTTGCCAATGCAGAGATCATCTGAGACTTTTTCAGTTACGGGCCACATGTCTTGTGTATACACTTGACTTGCCTTTAATGCAGAAGTTTCCACTGCCGTCTGTGTTCTCGTGCCGTTGATCATTGCTGATTCTGCCGCCTTGAGGGGCGGTCCCACGCAAGGACAAGAGAGTGCCCAACCTCTGTGCGCTCATCTGCCTATTTGAGAAGGTCGTTGAAAAAGGATGCTGACTTCTTTTACCGGAAATCGTCGGCCGCCAATGCTGATTACTTGTCAAAATTTGAGCGGTGGTACGGCAAGTTACCAAGTCGTTTTAATCAAAGGACTTCATTGCGGAAGACTTCATAGCCACCCTGATCCAAGACCATCAACCGTCGCCCACAACTCACCGAGAGTGGACGGAGCTGCATTCAGTCTTGATCGATTCGGTTCCAGATGTACTCAGGATTGACGCCAGGTGGCCACTTACACCACACACCTGTCTTCTTGTTTGTAGAGTTACTATCGGTCCATTCTGACAGTATTCGGGTGAGACTGTGTTTTGAATAGTCTTACACAAGGTATAGATTATGTGTTGAATGCTCTCAGTGTACGAATTGATGAACGTGCACGGGCAATAGATTTCTGTATCATTCGTCAGTCACGCACAGCAGAAGTCGTATAAAAAGTCATATCGCATCCAACGTATTCTACCTTGGCCATAGAGCACCTCTGCTGCTTACCTGAAACCGTTTTTGCTGAGATGTGCTCCAACATCTCATTTAGATCTTCGTGGAAGATGACCCTTTCCCGCGCTTCTAGCGATGTGGCAGCGCCCATGTGTATCTGCATGTGATGTAAGATGAGCAGATGTAGATGCGTGAACCAGTTGATTCTGTATTCTTATCGAGGAAGTCGTTATGGATGATATGGCTGTTTAAAGATTACTGATGTTGAACGAGCTGGCGAGAGATTTGCTACGCTAATGCATTACATTCCGTGACAGAGATTACATATAGAGTCCCTAACTGGCTGAGAACTCAGGAAGCCATGCTCGAAATGTTAGTGGACGCCCTCAGGATAAAGGAACAACGAAACCAGCAGGGGAAGGTGCAGGCCATTTATCACAAGTCAGTTGTTAAATCATAAAAAGTTCAACAACATTTTATTGCACAGACAAATATCGTAATTCACGTGCCTGACGAAACACATTCGCACTGAATCTTACCAACATAAATATAGAGCATTGTTCAAATGTACATTAAAAAGAGCGAAGTCTTCCATTCGGTTTTCCAGGTGAACAGAAGAATAGATTCAATATAAATAAATAAAAAAATACTTGTAGCACTGGCCAAAGCTATCTCACAATTCTGAAAACATTTGACCAATAAGAGAGGGCTACCTGGCAATACACGTTTGGTTCAAATGGCTCTGAGCACAATGGGAATTAACTTCTTTGGTCATCAGTCCCCTAAAACTTAGAACTAATTAAACCTAACTAACCTAAGGACATCACACACATCCATGCCCGAGGCAGGATTCGAACCTGCGACGTAGCGGTCGCGCGGTTCCAGACGGCTCGACCACCCCGGCCGCCACAAAACACGTTTCTTCTGAATTCTTTTACTGCATCTTACCACCATAAATATACAGCATTTCTCAAACGTACACTTAAAAATTGAACTGCATAATTCAGATTTCCAGATAAACATCACACAATAGACTCAATATAAATAAATAAAAAGCTAAGTTTCTTACAATCCTGGCGAAAGGGACTCACTTAATTTGAAAACATTCAATTAATTTGGGAAGGGTCCTTGGCATATTCAAACTAATAGGGTGGAATCATAGTAAAATACCATTTAAAATCTCAGCATTAGATCAACATTAAAAATACCCTATAACATTCCTTTCTGTCTGCTATAGCTATACCATAACCTCGAAGCTGGAGGCAGGTTGTGAAACAAAACTATCTTATTAAATCAATTATGGTATAACGCAACAGAACAGTGTTACCCTCTGAGAGGAATTTTGCTATGTTGACCGTGTTGTACCTAACGGAAGTGGCTTATCGGAAATGAAAGTCCGGATTACGTTAATATTCCAACAGCAACAAACAATATTTTTGCCTAGCTATACTGTTTAAAGAATAAGGAAAACGGTCGCCAGCCTAATTAGGCAAGAGAAAGATTAACGTTCTCGTTTAAGAAAGTACGTATGAGTAATTTTAACGGACAAACACAACCTATACTTGGCCACACGCGAGTGCAATGAAGTCTGACACATACATATGTTTACGGTAATATTGAAGCTAATAGCTAGAGCAGCACAAACTACTTGCAAAAATATAACAGATACCGAAACACACTATTACTTTCAGGGCTTGTTCAAACTGAATGGTCTTTATAGCATTACTATTAACATTCATTGCAGAATCATTAATTGGACATAGGTTCAGTATTATTGTTCAAACATTTTCCTAGAAGGCATGAAATTATAAATGTAGTTCACTGCAAAATTATGAACTGGTCACAGGTTAAATACTATTCTGTTTAGAATGAAAGTTAAATGGAATTCACTAACAAGTTACTTCTCACTGTCTTTTGAATGAAGAAATTATTGTTTTTGTAAATAGTGGTAAAGGATAACCTGTGGATCTTATTACGCTATTAATATCCACTTTCAATACCCAAAAGAAACAAGTGCTTAGCAAGCATGAGTATATAACTTCCCACAACTGCAATTCACGACTTTTACTGCAGTGGGTCACAATGTTGACAAATTTAGAAGAAACTAACTCACCTTTTAAAATTTACTACAGACAGCACTATGATCATTAACTAAGCAAAACTTTATAAGCCTCAGTTTTAAGAATTTTAATTTTTAAAAGAAACAGCAAATTGTCTTTATTACCACAGTCTTCTACTTTCACGTAAATGATTAAATAGGTGACTTTGAAACTTCATAAAACTACATTTACTGCCTCCCACAATTTCACTAAATCTACAGTAAATCTGAATATTTCCTTTTTACCAAAGATCAAACAACATTATGTAATTAACTATTTGACTTGGAGGTTTTCATTTTTTCCACATAATAGGACACTCGTTAATCATAGCTCAAATGGTGAGGAACGTGAGAGGTGTTGTGATAGGGAAAAAATCAAGGTAGGTACATAAATTCAGTTATAATTCACCTTATTTTTGTGCACACTAAATCACCCAATAAGCTGATGCTTCACTGTACATTATTATAGTACTCCTTTACAGTGGTTGCGCAATGTGGTGGCAACAACATGTTGGTAGGCGGATTTATAGACAGAGTTGCTGGACTCTGGCCCTTGTTGGTGGCGATGATAAATACCTATTCCAGAATCGTTCCAGCTATTTATCCATCCATCCGAGGCATTGGAAAGTAGCAGAAAAAGCCTCTCTCGGAACCAGCACAATATGCAACATTTCCATGGCAATGCACAGTTTGGTAGCTCGTCCCCGACTGACTCTTGGTTCCACCTTTTCTACCTAGGCCAACCAAAATTTGCGCCCTACTAAGTTCCGTTCCC
Organism: Schistocerca gregaria; assembly: GCF_023897955.1. Lineage (NCBI taxonomy): Eukaryota > Metazoa > Arthropoda > Insecta > Orthoptera > Acrididae > Schistocerca > Schistocerca gregaria. The sequence goes on along the minus strand of NC_064920.1, from coordinate 1,043,552,163 downwards.
CTGGGGCAACCACACTACCTCTTACACATAAAATCACTAAGATTCCCAAGTGAGAGTCAGCAGTTTACATAACAGCGAACAAACATTTTATATAAAACAGAACCTTTGAACATATTGACATTTGTTAAAAAATTATTCACACAGAAATTACAATTATATATAGTAAGTTTTGTTCCCTCCAAATGGGACAAAGAATTTAAATGACAGGTATACTACATTGCATAGAATCAAACCATGACATCAAAGTTTTAACAAAGAAAGGAGTATACAATTTTGTGTTATTGATCAAACACATTTACAGAAGCTCAACGATGTAACATTAAATGAAACAAAAGCAAAATAAATTAGTAGAGTATTAGCTACGGTGTTACAATCCAAACTGCAGGCATGGAAACCACGAAACGGGCAGATCTGAATAAGGAAAAAAAAGGCCACAACTGTGTAAATTGACGTCCCATTGCTGCGAGATAGAAACAAAGCTTATGAGAGATGCCGTACCAAGCCAGGAGGCCGCAACGTCTCAAGAGGCTACGGTGTGACGGGAAGCGGCGAGCCGCCTGCGCGCACTTACACAGCCATGCGGACGGGCTACGCCTGGTGGACCGGAGGGTGACAGATAATACCCTGGAGCAGCGCCTCCAAACGCTACGAACAGCTCGGAGGGCCGAGAGAAAACAAGCAGGTATATAATTCACGCATAATAATCATGAAACGTTTGAAAATGCTTAGACGAAAACCAAGGCTCAATGTGAGCGTGATCCCAAGTCCCAACCGAACCTTACCTATAACAACCAGAATTTTACCATGAATTATTAATAATTAGTGTAAATGTCGCCAGAGTAAAGGAACCCAATTACGCAAAGAGCCAAGATTCATTCGCCGCTAGCTTTTAATTACCACAGCTGTAGCGAATTTTATAGTCGCTACATCAGTCAGGGACGCAACAACTTCCACTACAAACCAGACTCAATTGCGACCTCAGCAGTCATTAATACGTATGGCGGTCTACAAGTAACGAAAATTAATTTCAGACACAGCTGACTAAGTCGACATTGAACAAATTTTAATTAAAGGAAATTTTAAGACACGCAAATGTGGCACTCAAATAACGTCAAACAGAGGCACCATAACGTAAACTCAGTTGTTGAAACAGGTAATCCATCGTAGCGGAAGCAACTTCGACACGGGAGCACATGCGGTAATCCAGTTAGAGTACCTTACCCGCAAGGGCAGACGATACGGCATTAGAAAATGAACTGGACTCCAACGTCCATATCAGCCACTACACCTCATTAATGCAGGATATGTCGCCTGCGTCGACCATAGGCCCAAGTATTGCCGACCAACACGACTTCAGTGACCGGCCGCCTAGACAATCGTGCGCCCGCAATCTCCGCGCACAGCCTGTCGTATGTCACATGTGCCACTACCTGTGTCTCCCCTGCCTACGGCCGACTAACTCGTTTGTCGTCAACAAGCTGCTCAAGGAACTACAACCAAAGACTCTGCTAAGGGGCCACCAAGGCGCCACCTGGCGACTACACAGAGGCGGACTGCGATAGTAGAAAAGATGTAAAACATAGGACGAGCCAACACGGCTCACTGCTTTTATGGTAATTGGGTCTATCTGTACCAGAGTTATACGTGGCGGTATTCTTGTAGACTTTTTAAAACTACAAATGTCAAATACGTGGTATATTATTTGTGTATAAAATACGATGCAGCTCGCGGCACTATTCCATATGTTTTCTTATTTCATTTTAAGTAATGAAAACTCTCGATCTGTTAATTGTTTCTTTGGCGATAATCGTCAACAGAACTTACGGTGCAGTTTTTGTCGACTCCATTTGACTGTATGTGACTGAATATGAATTACACGAACATGAACGACACAGTGAAGCACCTTTCCTGGTGATTCCACAACTACCCCTAAAAGGAAATGTAGCAGTAAGTTCGATGATCCTATATGTCCAATGAAAACGGGGACAGTGGGCAGCGATAGTTAATCAGGAAGACGAATTAATAAAATAACCTTGTAGAAAGCTACAAACCATTCCACTCTGTAGGAAATAAATATTTTATCCTCTGTTATGGCATCGCTCAATAGTGGCACATTTATTTGTACACATCTTAACAGCCGTCGTTTACCCGTCATCTCTAGTCCGCAGGTGCACCACAGTCGTCGAATTTTGCCGTTTCGGAAATGGTTCCACCCTTGGCCCGGAGGACAATGATGAGATCATTTTGGACGTCAGATGAATCACTCCGTTTCAGCAGTAACTGCACTGTTTCCCTCGTCTCTCGGACACGCGTTAAATACTCTCCACAGGTAGTGCTGCCTCTAGAACATTGGCGCCCAACATTGATGATGGTCACTTTAATGTAACTGGACCGTGTACTGCCGCGCGGGATTAGGCGCTGAAGTCATGGACTGTGCGGCTGGTCGCGGCGGAGGTTCGGGTCCTCCCTCGGGTATGTGTGTGTGTCTTTGGCCTTAGGATACTTTAGGTTAAGTAGTGTGTAAGCTTAGGGACTGATGACCTTAGCAGTTAAGTCCCATAAGATTTCACACACGTTTGAACTTTTTTTTGGACCATATATTACAAGGATCGTTAATATCGTGTCTCATTTACTACGTAGATAACTACCGCTATATTGTAGAATAATGACTTATAAAACCTCTTTTAGACCTTTCTTGGTATGTACATGGACATAATGACAAATTTATGTTGCTTTTTGTCGCCCATGGCGATCCATCGATGTTACGTAGTTCATTAATTTAAGGGGCAATCAAAATGCATCCGTTCAAAGACCGTACAGTACAAAATCTGTATGCCAATCAGGTGAAATAGGCGTGAGCAATAAGACAATCATCTCACCTACGCACCACGTTGAAGATACCCATTTGGTAAAACGCGTCAAGAAATCCGTTATTGTCTGCTACTCATCGTCCTCCGACAGGAATCTCATCCCTTCGAGTCACTCACATGAGTGATTAATATCCAGCCAGGAGAAGCTGAACTCGTTTGAATTCCTCTGAAATAAAAGAAATGAAACTTTACTATTTTTACGTGTACCATTCTCGTTATTTTCAAAACACCGGTTTATGCGACTAATTTTTCACTGAATTCGTCGGAATATACACGGCTTCTTGGTAAACATTTATATACAAAACCATATTGGGAAGACGCTTGCTTTAATGTGCTATCAAATTATATGTACTTATATATTCGAATGGACCTTTCACGAAGTACATTAAATCGATACTTCAATTGTCGCGGCAGGCATTCTTCTCTCTCTTCGCCCATATTCGTTTCATATCTTCAGGTCTTTGCATTTGGAGATGTTAGATTTTATGAATCTGTTTTCTTTGTCCTTCTTCTCCGTTCTTGATGACCACTACCTGAGTTTCATCCATCAATAAATTTCTGTTATGTGAGTTCAATATCTTGATGTTTACTTTTTTGAGGGTAATTTAGTGTCTATGTAAACCATGCCGGTTGTCCTTCCCGTTTCATATCTGAAAGTTTGCTTCGTCAGCCTGTAGTCATTCTTTCTAGACAAATGTTACGAAGAACAAAATTCTTTTGCGCATTATGTGCATTATGATCCCTACGCGTTCTGATATGAGATCTGTGTCCATCTAGCCAAATGCTCGCTCTTTAAGTCGTGCTTTTTCACACAACACTGGAAAAATCTGCGTCTTTTATCCCTTGCACGGGGAACGCATTTGGCAACTCGTTCATTTCTCTGTAGCTGAACAACAACGTATTGGTTGAAATGGCTCTGAGCACTATGGGACTTAACTTCTGAGGTCATCAGTCCCCTAGAACTTAGAACGACTTAAACCTAACTAACCTAAGGACATCACACACATTCATGCCCAAGGCAGGATCCGAACCTGCGGGCGTAGCGGTCGCATGGTTCCAGACTGAAACGCCTAGAACCGCTCGGCCAGGTGGTCGGCAGTAACTTATTGATAGTTGTTTATTGTAGCAAGTCTAGTTCAGCACAAGCACACAAATTGTTATTAATTTGTTAAAACTAGAACATGCTAAATTCTTAACCTTGGGAACTAGCACAGTTCAAACAAATGACGTGTAATTGATGCACTCGCTGACATTACATTTAGCATTTGATTACAGAATGATAGTTTCACATAAGAGTACAACAGTCCTCAACGGATAGTAAGTTCAGAATAACTGTTCCTTTTGCACGCAGCCAGATCTGTACTACGAAGATACTGTCGTCGTTAGAGATGATTACAAGTGGTCACTGATAACATAGAGAATGCTAGGTTACATAGATACTCGCTTGAGACGGGAGTGAGCGACACTGAGTTCGGACACAAATAACTTTCTGGGTGTGGCAGCGCACAGTGGGACAAGTCGCTTCAAAACGTGGACATAACAGAAAAATGCATATAAAATCCTACAAAAGTGTGTTCTTTTTAGATTCTTTGGGTCGCTGATTAGCAATCCGATGTCGGAATTACAGAATTCAAAATAACGGATTCAGTTTGGCGGGTCAAAAATTGTAAGTTTAGTGGATTCGAGTAAAACTTGGAACATAAAGTATTGTGAGGAGTGACTTCAATTAGCTGCGCCGACGGAACATACTTCCACGAATATTGTGAGGTCTCTGATAACAAATTATAAGTTTAAATTACAGTACTATAATGTTTTATTCGACATTTTACATTTCTCAGTCGACGTCATAGTCACATTGCGTCATTATCGCTTTCAGAAGGGTCACGGGGAGATGGTTTAAAAAGCAGATCTTTTGCCTTACGTGGCATGTTTATCTTCTCCAGTTGTCAGTTTTTTGACTCTCGCGATGAATGGTTCCGTAGGCACTAGAAGTCGATGGAATACGACGTGCATCGATTTCATCGGAATATTTGCGTCTAAAATCTTCTCAATAACGAAAGGTATCATTATTCCAAAATCACTTTGCATCTTCAGACAGCTGACAAATCGGCAACGGACCAGCTTTGATTATGGTGTACCCGTGCTTCAAAACTATGTGGACGGCTGTCGGCATTATTGAAGAATATTGTGAATTCGTTGAAGCTAGCACCCGACTACTGAGAAATCTACTCTTTTTCTTTCATGATAGGTATGTTTCAGTTCTCTGTACACAATTTGAATATTTCTGCAGTGTTTTGCGAAAAATGAACGAGAAAACATTATTCGAGGGAAATTTTAATCTTGTAACAAATGATTTATCAATTTGAAAAACAATATAATCGTAATTCCGAATAGCTCTCAAAGAATTCCATAGAAAACCCTAATGACATATAGTTTACTAGATAATTTCAATAATAACGGTCCCATTTTTTCCATACGGCACTGCTGCACGGTAGAAAAATGACCGTCCAATAACACCGTGGAAACATGTGCACTAAAATACACTTTATCTTGTTAGCTTTACAATTAAGATAGTTGGAGAGACATTTACAAAAGTGGAGCCACGCAGGGGAAATTCTGTAGCCAACGATTTCGGACGATAGTTGCAAGATATATGTCATTACACAGGTTGAAAGTTCCTTCTGGTGTGCTAAAGGTCTTATTTTATCCTGACAACTAGACAAAATCGCTGTTATGTATTAAACAGGCCACACAAACAATATCTGAAAAATGTGTTGTCTCCCGATCCACTTTTTACCGTCTGTTGTCACGGCACATATCATGTCGACTTGAGATTGGAATGACATCGAAACATTGGAAAAATATCACCAGTGCAATCTCAAAAGATTTCGTGGTATGTAAGTTGGAAACCGCACCATTTTCTACTATTCTGTCCAGGTTTTGAAGCAAGTTGGCGAACTGTGCTGTGTGAAGAAACACTTCGGGACGTGTCTGCGCTTACGTCTCCAGTACATTCCTGCTGCTTACTGTTGTCTTTACCTGTGGTGCCGACGTTAGGTTCCACTTTTTGCAGGTGACCTCATTCTGGAAACGACAGCACATTAATCAGTCGGGATCACTCACTGCTGACTTAATGCACGCAACACCTTCAACACTTCAGCTTCGCCACATGTGGCCCATGGCTATTGGCTCGTCCTCGCGAGGGTTTCAGGCTGACTTTCCATTTCACGTACTCCTAGAACGGCCTAGCAAAGTATTTCAACATTAAGGTATTTCGGCTAGTCTATCTCCAGAGCAGAATATAGGCACTTCAATTGGCCACATCCTGCTAACTGTCATAGTACTTAAGAGAATGTGCTGTTTCTCACCCAGATTTTCAGTAGATCCTTTCCCACAAAGATTTAGGAAACATCTTTTAAAACCACATGGACGACCCTGGTAATCATACATTTAGCCGGATTAAGGAAACAGCAGCCCGTTGTCTCCAGGTTGAAAAATAGTCCTCCCTTTCAGCGGGAACCGGAACATCGGTCCTGATTTTCACAACAGTGATCAGCACCAATTGGTGGTCGTGGCCAAAATTCATATACAAAAAAAGCCTTAAACGAGGAAATTTACCAAGAAAAAAACTCAAACTAGTAACATATTCTGATTAGAGCAGAATCCATTTACCATCTTTTGGAGAAAAGAAACCATCAGAGACAAATATTACCTACGACGACAAATTAATTATTAATTCCAACCATTTTTGCCGTTGAAATCATGAGAGCAGGTAACTATAGTCTATGGTTGGAAGGTAGGAGACCAGGTACTGCGGAAGTAAGGCTATGTGGAGAGGTCAGTAAGGATGGGTCGTCGATTGTGCTTGGATAGCTCAGACGGGAGCGCACTTAGTCTCGAGAGGCAAAGGTCCTGAGTTCGAGTCTCGGATGGCACACAGTCTCATTCTGCCAGGAAGTTTCTATTCAAGTTTATACTGGTTACTTTATAAATTGAAAAATATCACGGGTTATGACATTATTGTTCATATATTTTTTAAAAATTTTGTAAATATTTTATTGAAACTGTTAAAGCAGAAGTAGAGACATCTTGTTTGAAGCAAAATCGATACTGAAACTCTTTGATAAGATTGACGTGAATTTACATATTAAGAAAAAAGGTGTAATATTTACTTTTAAATATTGTAAAGATATCTATTTGTTATGATTATTTAATGTAAAAAGGCGCTTTAGTGTAATTATGTATGTAATACTGGCACTCACTTAGGGCTGTATGAGATATGTGTAGTATAAAAGATGGAGTAGTTCCACCAGGAACGGAAAGCTGTGTAAACGTAGGAAAAGGTAGGAGCGGAAACGTTTGGCGCGCTTTGGCGGGCGCGAACAAAGTCAGTCGTTGGCCAGTGATCTTAGAGGCAGCACGTACAGCGCCAGCATAGTGTGGAGTGCGCCGTATTGTTTTATCTTGCCTCGATTAGAAACTGCAGTTTATCACGGCCTGGTATGGGGAGAAAAACGGGTGGTTGATTATAAGATGGATCATCGCTATGAAGAGGAAATAAGTCCGACATGGATAACTGCGCTTGGCCGTTCTGATATTAATGCAGTTGTTGCCACCAACGCCCCCGCCGCTGATCACAGCTTACAGGGAACGACATTTTAGCTGTGTATTATAGTGTGTTCCAGGAAGTTGAAATGTGCTTTAAGAATAATAACCATCATCGAAATTAACAATTGTGTCCGCCTGGTAATTTATCCCGCTCATAAACCAAGCACGATCCTAACCTGGTAAATGAAAATTCCGAGTGACCAGTAGTCAGCCAAGACTGTGAAATCTTTAATATAGTGTTGACAAATCAATGATTAATCAGTGAAATAGTTGATTGAAAGAATAACTGAGAATTTCATAATTAACATTGCTATTATTTTCTGTGTTAAAATGATTACGTAAGGTTATACCAGATTTAGAGAACACATTAGATAAATTGTTTGCTGCTTTCACATTACGTATTATGAAAGGAAATACTAAGTTGATGATTAATGGTGATAAATAGTAACGTCAAACAGTTTGCAGTGAATCAATGAAATGTTGAGTACCAAATATGTTGATGTAGAAATCCCCCTGTCCAAATTTAGTTTTGCTTTCATGAAATCAGTCTGTTTGCTTAAGCAATTGGGTACTGTGTTTTTGTTTCGAGCGGCTAAATTTTTCTTGCATTGCTGAACCATCTTTTATCTAAATCTAAACATATTGTTATCGATGCAGAATAGTAGTCTAACTACTGTTATTTGCCATTCCTCTGAACTAATGACTTATTTGAAGAAACGAGTTAAAGTATGATGCTTATTCCTTAGGTTAACACACACGGTTATTACACTTTTTGTTGTGGTTTTGCTGTCCGGATAGGTAACTCTATTTCCGTTTGTTTGATTGCTTATTATTAACAGTATAGTATAAGAATATTACAGGTGGCTTTGCGTGTCAGTATGTTTTGTAACCAATTCAGAGAATAAAAATTACACGCAGGTATTACATCTGGTTCTACATATCAGGACAGTGAATAACACACACAAAATAAGGAGGAATATTACAGGGTGTGTAAGGAAAGTCGGAAAAAATGTAGTGTAAACGTTACCAGACGTTTTCCATGAGTGATTCGAATAAGTTAGATTAGAAAGTGTGACTCAAATAGGAGGGCACTCTCTTCATCAAAAGGAACTACACTCCTGGAAATTGAAATAAGAACACCGTGAATTAATTGTCCCAGGAAGGGGAAACTTCATTGACACATTCCTGGGGTCAGATACATCACATGATCACACTGACAGAACCAAAGGCACATACACACAGGCAACAGAGCCTGCACAATGACGGCACTAGTACAGTGTATATCCACCTTTCGCAGCAATGCAGGCTGCTATTCTCCCATGGAGACGATCGTAGAGATGCTGGATGTAGTCCTGTGGAACGGCTTGCCATGCCATTTCCACCTGGCGCCTCAGTTGGACCAGCGTTCGTGCTGGACGTGCAGACCGCGTGAGACGACGCTTCATCCAGTCCCAAACATGCTCAATGGGGGACAGATCCGGAGATCTTGCTGGCCAGGGTAGTTGACTTACACCTTCTAGAGCACGTTGGGAGCACGGGATACATGCGGACGTGCATTGTCCTGTTGGAACAGCAAGTTCCCTTGCCGGTCTACGAATGGTAGAACGATGGGTTCGATGACGGTTTGGATGTACCGTGCACTATTCAGTGTCCCCTCGACGATCAGCAGAGGAGTACGGCCTGTGTAGGAGATCGCTCCCCACACCATGATGCCGGGTGTTGGCCCTGTGTGCCTCGGTCGTATGCAGTCCTGATTGTGGCGCTCACCTGCACTTCGCCAAACACGCATACGACCATCATTGGCACCAAGGCAGAAGAGACTCTCATCGCTGAAGACGACACGTCTCCATTCGTCCATCCATTCACGCCTGTCGCGACACCACTGGAGGTGGGCTGCACGATGTTGGGGCGTGAGCGGAAGACGGCCTAACGGTGTGCGGGACCGTAGCCCAGCTTCATGGAGACTGTTGCGAATGGTCCTCGCCGATACCCCAGGAGCAACAGTGTCCCTAATTTGCTGGGAAGTGGCGGTGTGGTCCCCTACGGCACTGCGTAGGATCCTACGGTCTTGGCGTGCATCCGTGCTTCGCTGCGGTCCGGTCCCAGGTCGACGGGCACGTGCACCTTCCGCCGACCACTGGCGACAACATCGATGTACTGTGGAGACCTCACGCCCCACGTGTTGAGCAATTCGGCGGTACGTCCACCCGGCCTCCCGCATGCCCACTATACGCCCTCGCTCAAAGTCCGTCATCTGCACATACGGTTCACGTCCACGTTGTCGCGGCATGCTACCAGTGTTAACGACTGCGATGGAGCTCCGTATGCCACGGCAAACTGGCTGACACTGACGGCGGCGGTGCACAAATGCTGCGCAGCTAGCGCCATTCGACGGCCAACACAGCGGTTCCTGGTGTGTCCGCTGTGCCGTGCGTGTGATCATTGCTTGTACAGCACTCTCGCAGTGTCCGGAGCAAGTATGGTGGGTCTGACACACCGGTGTCAATGTGTTCTTTTTTCCATTTCCAGGAGTGTATTATTCTACCTTTAACGTTACAAATACGAGCTGGTCTGTTGAGACAGCAAGCCTTTCTTCAACAATAATGCAGAAATCAACAAAATATGTTTGGTGGTCGTTAGTGTTTAACGTCCCGTCGACAACGAGGTCATTAGAGACGGAGCGCAAGCTCGGGTTAGGGAAGGATTGGTAAGGAAATCGGCCGTGCCCTTTCAAAGGAACCATCCCGGCATTTGCCTGAAACGATTTAGGGAAATCACGGAAAACCTAAATCAGGATGGTCGGAGACGGGATTGAACCGTCGTCCGCCCGAATGCGAGTCCAGTGTGCTAACCACTGCGCCACCTCTCTCGGTCTACAAAATATGTTTGAATGTTACGTAAGGAAAGATACATTTGTAAAACATCCAAGAAAAAGTATATTCATCTACAATAATTATTACATTTCGCTTAGAACACAAATGCAAGTGATAGTGAACTACTGGTTACTACCACATTTCCAGTGGGGATGAAATAATGGTTAAGGCTGTGGAGTCCTGTTGGAATGTACGGCGGTTCAAACGTCCATTCGGCTTGTAACACTCTAAACATTCATGGTGGTGTCTGATTGTTCTATATCGTGTCTCCCTACCACTTTCGCGCAACGACGCTCTGAGCGTGTTTTTTAGGGAATTGACTAGTTTGAACCTGCCACCTGTTGCTGGTAAGCAGACGCCAGACCACACATGACATGTAGAATTCAGAAGAGTTCAGTGAGACTAGCGATGATATAACCATATACTAAATGATCTCAGCGTCAGCTCCACTGCACTCCCTGTAAAAGAATCTTAATAGTAACTAAATTTAGTGGAAAGGGTTCAACGCTTTCCTATTTTTAGTTAGCTGGTAAAATAACGTCGAAAAAGCAGTTAAGTTTACCATTGGAAATTTTATTCTACTCACAAAACATCGTTTATAAATTGCACTATTGATAAAAGGAAATGTTTTAATACAGGATGGTAAAAACCAACTGCGTTCAACAAAAATGTGAACGAATATTCCCTGAATGGGTTTCCAAGTTCTACAATCGATCGAAGGATGACCTATGCCATATCACATCTATAATCGAGGTTAAATTTAAGTTTCACAAAAGAAAAAACTATCAAAATGGTCTACAGTGGCCCTCAGTTATCTTTAATTACTTATCTAACTTGTCGTAAATTACAGTGGCTGATGTGGCTTCTCAATAACTATATAAAAGAAAAATCATCGCGTTTCAGATCTGTTCTTCAAGTGGCAAATGTGAACACCATGAGTTTTAATTAACGATCGACACTAGTATTACGCAAAAAAGGGGTGTAACAGATGAGTCTTCTGCAGTTCTGAGTGAAGCCTTATGCGCTCAAAAATGCGGCATCGCGTGCGTTCATTACCTTGTCGGTGTTTAGGCAGCGTCAGGGCGACAGCGGCAGGCGCACCAGCCATCCAGCTCGCCGTTTCGCAACTAACTCTCCTCTCTTTTATTTCCTCTTCTCTATTTCTTCCTTCATTTACGCTCTCTTCTACATCCTCTACTTTTTCATCAGCCTCGTCTATCTTCTCTTTCTTCGTCGCTACTTCCATATAATCGCATCTAAATGCACTTATTATCGCTTCATAACTTCCTTCATTATATACGTTGGGTTGTGTGCCCACTCGTAACTTATTTTCAACTTCTGTCGACTGCGCATTATCCTCATTGAATTCGCTTTCCCTGGTTTCCATCTCAAATAGCTCTGCAATACTCGTTACTCCGTCATTTCCTCCTACATTCGTTGTGCATGCCTCTGGTAATTCATCTGCCTCGCCAGTATTCTCCCAATTAATTTCGTCCCAACACGATGTTGTTATTTTCTTGTTTTCGTTTTCATCTGGTCCCTGCGGATTTGTTTCTTCCTTCTTCTCTTCTCGTGATAAGATTTTTACTTCTCTGTTCAAGGTGCTGCAATTGTCCTGGGTCGGTGAGTCATTCTCTTTGGCATGGGCGCTTAGCTGTCAACTCGAACTTTTATTGGGATACGGTGGTCTTACCTCCACGTCTTCTATCTGTATTCGTTTTTCTTGTTCAGCTTGTTGATAGTGGTTTCTTTGTTGATAATTTGTCGCTCTATTGGTTCTCCAGTACCCGTTCGGTTGTCGTTATTCCCTCTGTAATAGTTGTTGCCGTTCCTGGGTGAATTACAGTTATTGCCATTTTCTCTTCTAAATCTATAACCGGTTCTTTGTTGAAATCTATTGTCGATTCTTGGTGCGAAGTTATCACGTGGTTCGTAATTATTGTTTCTTCGTACTGTGTCTTGTGGATTCCACTGCTTTTTGCTTTCGTTTTCACGTGCTCTCCGTCTTTTTCTTGCGTCATCTTCCGAAAATATGAACTCTAGTTCCCTTAGAAAACCTTTAAATGCTTCGACGTCATCACCTCCGCGACCTACTAATCACTGCTGGTATTTCAATGGTAGCTTCATCGCGCATAGTTTAATCAACTCTGCGCCACTGTATGGTACATCTAAGCATTGATTTTTGTTTGCAGCTGGTGTGGTCCTTTTAGCGTTATCGTAAGATATATATTGTTCTTCTGGAGGGCTCTATCTTTTAACATGGGCTGGGGGGTGGTCCTAGACGTACCTGAGACGCGAAAAAGTCTCACGCTAAAACTTGCGGGTGGTAGTCATACAGGTAGGCTGGCGGCGTGGGTGTCCAGACCGTCCCTTATCGTAGGGCCTTCTAGCTTAACACGGTTCTGCTCTCGGCTTTTGTTCTCGTTTCTCCCCTCGGAACAGCGTCGGTCTCCCCGTGGGAGGGCACGACATGCATTTAGGCATTCTTGTGTTAGTCTGTGGTATTCCATTTGCTCACTCGTTACTTGTATTACTTCGGTTAATTTAATGTCACGATTTATTTGGAGCTATGTGACATACTACTGGATTTGCTTATCATGTCAGGGTTTTCATGGAAGGTGTTGGATTTGCCTGACACCTTACAACACTACTATACCACTATAAAAATGTTCAAATATGTGTGAAATCCTAAGGGACCAAATTGTTGAGGTCATCGGTCCCTAGACTTACACACAACTTAAACTAACTTATGCTAAGAACAACACACAAACCCATTCGAATCTCTGGAGGGAGGGGCCACACAATGAGTGACATGGCCTCTAAGAGCGCTGCCACTCTGCGCGGCGTTACCACTGTCATGTTGGAGCGTTGTGCATGATGAGATAACCTGCAATTTCGATATCAGTGGAATCAAAACAGAGTACCTTACATCGGATAAGTTATGAAGCTGTTTCCTCTTTCTTATTAATGCTCTCATGGAAGATCAAGATCGCTCAGCGATTTTTTTCCCCTCATGGGCGCTACGCCAGACATCAAACAGGCTTTCTGATGAGACTAGCGTAGCACGGTAAACAACTAGTGACATTTAAGAGTACCCACAAGTCCAAAACTACGCTCAGTTAAAAAGTAAAGCAGGAACAGCTGCAAGTGAAACTGCTTCGACAGGAGAATTCTTAGATTGCAAAACTAACGCTTAAGTTTGCAACACTTCCTTTCACTACACTTTTACCCGTTTGTCAACAGCAAGTACTGAAATTAACTAGTTCTGATTTAATGCTAAATACAGTCTTATGTGATGGATAATTGTTTTGTTAAATTTACACTGATAGAAAAAAATCTCGACACTAAAAACAATTAATGTAGAGTAATGAAATTTCGGGAATACATTTGTGTAGCTAAAGTATGTCACTGATCAAGATTGCAAGATCAGAGGTTAATGTAAGAGAGAGATAAATCACTGTAAATGTGAAATGCTGGTACGTTATTAACCAATGTAACCACCAGAATGTTGAATTCAAGCATGTAAACATGTGTACGTTGTGTTGTACTAGCACCGCATGCCAGTTTATGGATGGAGTTCACTTGTCGATAAATAAAGGTGGTTAATGTTGTTAGCGGATGACGCTGAAGTTGTCGTCCGATGATGTCCCATATGTGTTCGATTAGAGACAGAGCTGGTACTGAAGCAGGACAAGGCCACTTGAAGGATTTCCGTAGAGCATGTTGTGTTACAACAGCGGTGTGTGGGCGATAATTGTCCTGTTGGAAAACACCCCCCTGGAATGCTGTTCAAGAATGGCAGCAAATCAACTTGAACCAACAGACTGTCGTAAAAATTTGCAGTCAGAATACGTGGGGTAACCACGAGAGTGCTCCTGTTGTCATACGAAATCACGGCCCATACTATAGCTCCAGGTGTGGATCCAGTGTGTCTAACAGACAGACAGGTTGGTTGCAGGCACTCACATGGCATCCTCCTAACCAAAAGGCAGCCGTCACAGGCATCGGGGCAGAACCAGCTTTCATCAAGAAATACTACAGACCCCGACCCTGTCCTCCAATGAGCCATTGCTTTACACCACTAAAGTCGAATATGGCGGTGGTTTGGGGTCTCCAGAGGGCGTTTGGCTCAGAGGTGTCCTTCAAGAAACCAATCCCTAACAGGTCGTTGTGTCATTGTAGTGGCAACTGCTGCTCAAATTGCTGCTGCAGATGCAGGAGGATCAGTCGTAGCCAGATGACGGGCTTCCCTCTTGATAATACCACATGACCATTCAGACCCTAGCCGACCGGAGCGGCCGAGCGGTTGTAGGCGCTTCAGTCTGGAACCGCGCGACCGCTACAGTTGCAGGTTCGAATCCTGCCTCGGTCATGGATGTGTGTGATGTCCTTATGTCAGTTAGGTTTAAGTAGTTCTAAGTTCTTGGGGACTGATGACCTCAGCAATTAAGTCCCATAGTGCTCAGAGCCATTTGAACCATTTTTAACCATTCAGACCCCGATCTTCTTGTGACGAAACACTTTCGTGGCCACCGCTGCCACCAGTCATATACCGTGGCTACAGTCCTCCGAAATGTTTCTGCATGTCGCAGAAGGAACAGCCAGCTTCTCGTAGCCTATTACACGACCAAACTCACTGAGGTGCTGATAAAGACGTCTTTGTCGGCTTGAATATATTCTTAACTAACATCAACTCAGTACGTTGAAGCACGAAGGTAACTAACGTTGACGACCGTTGCCTCATAGCTATGCGAATGACGGGAAATGTGAATAGACGTCATCTTGTCACATATTTAAAAATGTAACACCTGAAAGTCAACAGAACAGCAGCCAAAACGAATACGTTTTCTGGAAAGTACTCAAGAGTACAAAAGGGAGTCCACAGCAAGGGCGTTGGTTTGGGCGTCCGCAAGAAATGTTGCGTGCACTCAAGAGATATCATGTGAACTCACATGGAGAAGCTGTGAGACAGTGCGTTGGCAGTAACCACATAAGGTCACATACGAGGCGATGTGGCCTGCCGCACAGTATAAAAATGGAGGTGGTGTCGTCCTCAGGAGAGTTCCATTCAGACAGCTCTCCAAAAGGGACATCTGTGAGGGTCAGTCCTGGGGCCTGTAGTTGCGGTATTCGGTCTGGCTCTGCTTGCGTTCAAACTTAGATGCGTATTTTTGGACAGTGAGGCGTGGCATATTTTCATTCAGGTCACTTATTCAGATGCTCAGATGAGCATTAATGATTGTAATTATTCATGTCACCTATTTGTATATTTCCCGAGCGAGTTTTATAACACCTCCAAAATATTCAGTTAGCCTTCTTCACGTTGGCAACGGCCTTGCCATAGTGGATACACCGGTTCCCGTGAGATCACCGAAGTTAAGCGCTGTTGGGCGTGGCCAGCACTTGGATGGGTGACCATCCAGCCGCCATGCGCTGTAGCCTTCTTTCGAGGTACACTCAGCCTCGTGATGCCAATTGAGGAGCTACTCGACCGAGTAGTAGCGGCTTTGGTCAAGGATACCATCCTCACGACGTGGAGAGCGGTGTGCTGACCCAACGCCCCTCCTATCCGCATCCTCCTCGGAGGATGACACGGCGTTCGGATGGTCCCAGTAGGCCACTCGTGGCCTGAAGACTGAGTGCTTCTCCACGTTAGCTGGCTGGACGGACCGTACTCTGATTCTTATAACACGACAATCTTTTAGATTTAGAAACAGGTCCACCAACTTTCTTTTAATTCACACAATTCCTTCTTGGGGGTATGATATTTTTCCATCAGTGTATTTAATCTAAAATGTAAATAAATCTTTGCTATTTGTAACCCGAACTCGTACAAAGGCTGTACTAAAAATTGCGAGCGTCTGTTTAATAATACATTTGCATAATAAAATGAACCAGTTTAGTCATCTGGACGCAAGCATGTTTCGAGATTAGTTTGACTACATTGTGTAGTTTGTTTCAGCCATTCTGCTTGCTGAGGAATCCCTGCGAGAATTCGTAACTGGAGGTAAATATAGGTAATTTTCTGTCTTCCAACTTCTGAGAAATAACGTCATTCTTAAAGGCGTGATTACCTGCGTAGCTGGGCTCTCAGGCACCTAACTGGTTCGCGGAACTCTCAGTTTCCCGTACGGCAAGGAAATTTTTCGTGGTAGGAGGAAAACTGTGAACGGCTGGGAGAATGAGTGTTGGCCCAGAGCCGCTGCGAAACACATCCAAATGATACCGTCTGGCAGAGGACGATCAGTGGCTGGTAGGTCAGCGGCTGGTAGGCCTCGATTGATTCTACAAGTTTTAAAGCGCCAATACTTTTACTTTGAGGTTTAAATGTGGAACTGGAAGAGTGTCGGAGGTGAGAAGTATGCACTTTCACACATGAAAAGCACGCTGACGGCGTCAAAGATTGGCGTATCCACTGTATGTCTGCCACAGATCGCTATATAACTGTTTTCCTGAAGTACATTACTATGCTACAGTGAGGAACAGTCGATAAATGGTTGCATATTTTCTATACGGAATGTTGCGATGATTGCAGGACAAGGTAACTTTTGTCAAAAGACATTTGGCACACTACAGTTTCGAAATTAAAAGAATTAAAAAATTTCAGGCACAGAGGGTATATTGTTGAGAAAAGTAATAAGACTGGGAATTCGTCTCCCCAATGCATTTCACACTTGCCAGTAAGAGGTGGGCCATGAGATATCGCCCAAAAGTGCAGGATGTGTATTTCATCAACTGCGAGAAATTCGTATAGCGATGCGCAGTAGTGCAGTGCAGCTCTGTCTGGATGGACGTTACCGTTCATGAAAATGAACTTTCGGCAAATTCCGATGCGGTTACCTCTTAGGTAAATCATCCTTGTTTCTTAGGCTGTTAAGAATAATCTTCAACGAGAGTCATTCTGCAATATGAAACAGGATTCGTCTGTGAAGAGCATAATTTCCCATTCACTCATGGTACGCTGTAGATACTGGCGACACCACAACTAACTGCCCCGAATCGCCAGAACATTGACATTCGGTACTCTGATCTCTTGAAGTTCGTATACCTGTGATGGTTACAGGTTTTCACTGGGTCTGTGAGACTGTCTCGGGTAGCTCAACTGGTAACACCCTGTCTATGTAATTCATGTATCTTAGTTCAAGCCCGGATCCGATGTACAGCTTTAGTTTTTCACACATAATCCGCTCTGAATTTACTACATATAAGGTGGAACAGTAGGATCTCTTTTCGATCACAATATTTTATGGCTAAACCTATCTGAATTTGGGGGAATTTGTGGTAAGTTCCGATGGGACCAACCTGCTAATGGAAGTATCCTGTTTAGGCTTTTATGTTGGTAACGCCACGTAGAGCTCTGTATGAAAATCACTGACTGTGCTGTGTGCAGTCTGTGGCTGGTTGGACTCATTGTTGGAATATTCGCTTGTGTGGTGTTGGGCACTTGGATGTGAACAGTGCGTAGCGTTGGGCAGTTGGAGGTGAGCTGCCAATAGTGGTGGATGTGAGGAGAGAGATACCGGAGTTTTGAAAGCGGACAATCTGCACGTGAGTCCGTCAGAAAGAGGGCTATTCTTTTTTAGGGATTATTGAAAGTCAGATTGTGTTGCTCTAAAAATATTGTGTGTCAGTTTAGTGATGATCAGAATAAGTAAAGAGAGAAATACTTCAGTTTTGTTCAGCTGTTTGAAAATCAATTAACGTAAGGGGTTTACCAGCACAGTCATCCTCAGGGGGTACACGTTTACTTTGTGTACTAAGCGTGGAGCAAGTGCTAGTAGACGTAGCTAATATTATATTTGCTTATACAACTTTACGCATCACTACCATATTTCTCTAACACAGAATTACATGGCCATCTGATTACTTAACATAGAAACTAATTTTTTTTTACTACATCAGTGACACATGTTTACGCAATAACACAGTTGGATAACTTCATACTAATGAAATTGTATTTTGACTGAACTGTTCATATTTTTTTGGAACCATTGTGATATTATGAGAGCTTTGAATGAGGTATTTGATAAGGGATCATGATTTTTGAAGTACGTTTGAGGCAGATGACACTATTGAAATGAGCAGAGAGTTTTTTTTAGGTTTTGAAATTATTGAAGAAAGCTACGAGGTTTTTGAGATTTTACAGAGGTGTTATGATGTTATTATTACGACGATGATGTGTATTATGCTGTTGAGATATGTTTCTGATCAATAAGATGACACTAGATGAGGAATGTGGTTACATCTTTATATGAATAATGAATAGAGATTAGGGACTCAGGTTTGTGAAAAGGATCTTGGAAACCAAGAATCGTAGTTTAAGGGTTATGAAATGTGTGTCCATGGGCGAATGTGAGTATCAGAACACTGCTGTTCATGAGATTTCGTTTCTACACATTTCTACTGTAATTTTTCGTCCCGTGAAATTTTATTTGTATCAAACTGTCACTGTAGCGGAAACTGCTCTCGTAAATATTTCGGTGAGGAAGGTAAGTGACCTTGATGTAATGCACTGTAGGCGCCCAGCTGCGCGAAAGTCACCTGGAAAAAAGCCATTAGTGTGGGCCTCTCAGAGGCACAACGAAAAAAAAGAAGAGGCCATTAACCTCGCTATTGACGTTCCTTTGTGGAAAGCATAGCAAATACAACACGCTTTTACTTGAAGACATATAATGACACTTCGGATCTTTTAATTGCTGATATTTACTGAAATGTCGTTGCATGCTTTGGTTTATATATGTATTTGCTCATTTTATGTAATATCTAGTTTCTAGTTGCACTACAGCATTAGTTAAAATAAAATTTAATAGATGTACTAATATCACTATTTTCTGTCTACAGATGCATTAAATAATAATTTTATGGTTTACTTTCTTAAAAAAGGGATCACAAATAGACATTTCCCTTCACAGGAATAGCATACCTAAGTTTTTCAACGATTTTGTAACTTGTCTGGTAGAGTAAGTTATTGCGATGCAGCATTCTTGTGTTAAGATGTGACATAGGTATTAGACATTTCCTACCTTTAGTGTAATATTTTTTCTGTTGAGGTTTATCATGTTTAGGTATAAGTTATTGCATTTGCTGCTGCTGTTTGCCAGGCATAGTTCTACTGAATTGTACATTGTATTAAGCCAGTATTAATACTGATTTATTTTTCTTGTTGCTGAACATTGACTCATATTAGTTGTAATGATGCATTTGCTTTGCTCATTTAGATATACTGCTGCTTGCTTTGCCATTTTTCATTTTTTTGTCATTGGTGTTTGTGTTCATTGTTTTGTGCTGCTACATTGCTTCATCCCTTAGTTTATGCATCTGAGTGCAGTAGATTCACGTTACCTTAAGAGGGGGTAGGCTATATAAGAGAATGAGTTGTGATGAATTGGAAGAAATGCATTAAGAAGCTATAAGATAAAGGTTAGGCCAAACAATTAGTGCAGAATGAAGAATAATTATTTTGAAAGAGGATATGAACAAAATTTAGGGCTTAGGGACAACATGTTTACTTAGGATTTTCTTGGAAACAAGTGATGATCTAAGGGGGATCTCCGAGAAGTAAACAAATTTTTTTTGTAAATCAAATACTATAAATACTGCAGTACCAAATGTTATACAGAAAACAAACCCTGTCCTTTCCTTTAGTGTTGTTCCGCTATGTGTTTGTGTACCCTTGATTATTTGTGTTCTTTGTCTTTATGTGTATAGCTGATAATTGTTATGTTGTAGAATTTTTCTAATACTAAGCTACATTCACTATGAAGATGAATACTGTTATCGTCAAATATAATTTGCATTAACAATATGTTGTCTACTTTTTAAAGATGTTTGGATATTATTTATTCTGTTCTGCTTTAATGCTCTTGTGTGAAGTTAATGTTTCTAAAGCTATTCTCATTATTATAATTATTTACTTATGTCACAATTCCTGTAACACTGATGTATATGTTTATTTCTATTCTTTTGTAAAGCTTGTATTACTACAAATGTTATCTATATTAATATGTTCTTTAATGATGTATTCTCTATCTTTATAATTGTATTATTATGTCCAAAATTTGTAATTGTATAGACACCAGTTCTTCAAATTACGTTTCATTTCACTGCACACATTTCTGTTGGTCATAGTATATGCACAATATGTGAAAAGTTAAAAAAAAGGGGGGGGGGACTGTTAGTGCTCGCATGTGTGTTGATAATTCAGCAAGGGAGTAGTTAACAGCACTGAGGGTTCTAAGGACATTTCAAAAAAAATTCTTTTTGTGAGTGCACAAGTGGTGGTTCATGGACTTGCTACATTATCCGCAAGACACTTTGATGGTAATTGTGCACCCACACACTTGTAAGAGATGGCTCTAGCCATCTCTACAAGGGCTACATTGGGTCTGCACCTTTGATGGTACACCAATACCATCATCTCTACAAGGACTGCAGTGGGTCTGCACCTGTGACGACCTACCTACCAATATTCTTCTAAACTTCGACTGTCTCTGCTGTGGGTTTGCTCTGTTGTGGCCCATTACCTGTCTGCATGTCGAGTATTAGCTCTGTCTTTCCGTTGGAAGGACAACAACATTACTTCTTCAAGACTGCATGGAAATCTTTATTTTTTTTGCACTTTTTATTCTGTGCCCTGAGAGGACAGAGTGGGCTGTTTTAGGGCTTCCTATTTGCCCTTTTCAGCCATAGCTTTATACACTTTATTTTTAAACAATTTTTACATATCTCTTGCTACATAGTGTAAGGTTTCTTTAGGTCAATAACAATTATACTGATATTTAAACAATTACAATGATATTTTTACAATTACAATGAATTATTTTTGGTAATATTACATTGCAGTTTCTTTATCCTTCATTTAATTTTATAATGCAATTTATTCATTGATATTAATAGTACATAATTATAGCTATTTTATAATGCAGGTAATTCTTATGTTACTATACATATATATTTATTTTCCATTTTGTTATTTAGAGTGCAGAACGAGGGAGGGGGGAGTAGAGGGAGTTGTGTGCTTGGTAATGTTTGTGTTTTATTCTTGTGTTTTTTCGTCTATGTGTGAGAGGATGGTGGTATTTGTTGTTAGTGGCGATAGGGTGATAGGATGGGGTCGAGATCGGGGTATATCTTTTCTGTGTTGTGGGCGATTGTGTTGGAGGGTGTTGTGTATTTGAATTTAGGTTTCCTGTTTGTTCTTTGGTTGACTGTGATAATGTCTTCCATGTCTGGTCTTTCGTTTAAGATCTGATTCCCGTATCTGGCTCTCATTTTGGCTAATATGGTTTGTAGTGGCTCCATTCTAGTTGCCTTATATAATTCGTTGCTGGGTGTTATATACGGGAGCCTTGCGATACTTCATAGGAGTCTGCGTTCCGTGCTGAGCAGTCTTTTTGCGATCGGTACATGTATACCTCCCAGGGGGTTGCTGCATACACTAAAACTGTACGAATGATGGTTTTGTATGTATGTATTGCGGTATGAGTGCTGAAGCCATGGAAGCGTCCTTGCACTTTTCGTATAACGTTTTGTCTGAGTCGGGTTTTGTTAAGGAGGTGCGTCAGGTGGGTCGTCCAGTTGAGATGTTTGTCTAAGTATACTCCAAGGTATCTGGCTGTGTCGTTTACCTGTAGAGGGCTGTTCCAGAGGGTTAGTCGGATGTCATGTTCGTTCTGTTGTTTCTTTTTTGTTAAGTGTCCGTGTCTGAAGAGGACTATCTGTGTCTTGGTTGGGTTAGGTCGTATCCTCCATTTTGCCATCCAGGTTTCTAGACGGTGGAGGTATGTCGACGTTTTTCGTTGCAGTGTCGTTGTGCGTAATTCCGTACACCAGTAAGCCCTGTCGTCTGCATATAGTCCAATTTCTTCGGGGGGGGGGGGGGGGGGGTCGTTACGGTAGGTATGTCAGCAGTGTAAAGTGTGTACAGTAGTGGGTACAAGATGCCACCTTGGAGGACGCCAGGTTGTGGCGACATGCACCCTGCAGCTCCGGTTTTCATTAGCCTTACTACTTTGGATGGGATGAACATGCTGATTAGTTTGAACAGCAGATTCTGGTGCTGTAGTTTGTGGAAGGCCCGTTCTATGTCCAGTTGTGTCTGAATCCTGCTTGTGTGAGCGGAAGTAGGTTTTTCACCTCGACGTAAGTCCTTATGCGGTCAGTTATTATTGGTTCGTATGTTTATCACGTCCAGTATGGATATGCATCTGTATGATTTTGGGTCTGTCCTAGGTTTGTCGGGTATAGGGATCATGATAGTCTTGCTTGTTTTCCAGTTTGTTGGTATTGTCTCTTTGTGTAGGCTATAGTTAAAGATAAGGGATAGGATGGGTATTATGATGTAGAGGGGGGCTTTTTGTAGGTGAATGCGTCTGATTGCATTCTGTCCTGGGGCGGAGTTGCGTCCTGAGAAGATTGCGTCTTCTATTTCAACGTCTGTGATATCTTTGGTGAGGGCCTGCTGTTCTTCAGTTTCAATTGTTGGTGAGTTTATCAGGGTTTCTAGTTGCATGTCTACGTGTTGTCTGAATGTGTCGTTAAAACTGTTGTCGTTCGGGAATTAGTATACAGCTTGTAATGTTTCTTTGAAGGCTGTTGCTTGCTCAAGGGTATCTGTTGAGGGTTCATAGTTTACTATTAGGGTGTTAGCGTCTGTCTGGCGTTGCCGTGTGAGTGTTTTGAATCTATTCCAGAACTTGCCCCCATTCGTGTAGTCCAGTTTGCTGCATGTGTTGTCTGTGTTGAGATATTAGTCTTTTGATTCTAGCGTTTATTCTGTTCCATTGTCTTTTTAAGTCTTGATTGTCATCTCATCTCATCTGCAGCTTTAGTCGTTTCTTCTGTCGTATTAGTTCTAGTAATGCTTCTGGGATGGTGGGTTTCTAGTTTTCTACTACTTTGGTGGGGACTACTTCCTGTACTGCTTTGGTGATAGCTGTTTCAAGTTTGTTGGTAACCAGTAGGTCGTCTTCGTCAGTAATTGTTACAGGAATGGACAGTTCGTGGTTGAGTGTGTCCTGATATTTTTCCCAGTCTGCTCTGTTGTATTGGCATATTATTCTTCTGTGAGGGTGGGGTGGAGGGGGAGGTTGGCAGATGTGGAAAAGAGGACGGGTAGGTGGTCGCTGGTAATGGAATCTCCAATTCTGGGTTTGTGAATTGTGTAAGTCGGGTCTGTGTAGGATGTGGTCTGGGGCTGAGGTACCTTGGTGTCCTATGAAAGTAGGTTCATTTAATGGGAGTCGGAGGATCGGGTCTGTGGTCAGGAGACCAAAAGCCTGCGCCCGTTTCCGTTGTCTACTCTGTCGCCAAGTCTATGGTGTCTGGCACTAAAGTCTCCGAGCGGAGCAGCCGAGCAGAGCGGTAGTCTGGAGCAGAGTCAGTGGCAGCCATCGAGATGTTCAGACCACTCCAAAGGCGCGAAAGCAGCCGCACAGGCCAGCCAGCGGTGAAGGAAGACCTCACGGCTCCGAGATCATCGCCTGCAGAGTCTCACCACCAGCATTACCTCTTGCAGTGCTGGGAAAAAAGAGGAAGTACTGTCGTGACAGTGTCGCTTACGGTACTGCTCAAAAGAAGCAAACTTTTGTCAGCTACCCCAACTGGTAGACAGCAAAGTGTCGTGCCCTTACACACCCAGTGTCGTACGACAGATCCGTGCCAGGGCCCGTGGGAACGCCTGTCACCCACGCACGTGTATATAGGGCTGTTGGAGCGTGGATACCTTCAGGTGAAGTGGAAGCCAATATGGCGGAAAGAAACAAGGTGCCAACCAAGCGAGGAAACAGGACTCCCCTGTACGACCACACTACCAACAAACCAAAAATGGACAACCGGCAGAACCATCGCCGACCCCCCCTCATGGACGAAGCCAGAGAAACAAATTACCTGAACCTCCTTTTAGCAAACACGAAAGGAATAAAAACCAAGCGCCCCATACTGATGCAGATGGTTCACAAGAAAAAAAAAAAAAAAAATACACGTCGCTGCTTTCGCCGAAACATGACTCAAAGACGGAGGCAAATGCGACCTCCCCAAATACAATACGTACAGGAAAGACAGGCAGGATGGCAGAGGAGGGGTGGCTATCTACGTCAGCAACACAATTGCGGCGGAAGAGATCACCCTCCCCGCTCCCTTTGACAACACAGAAGTCAACGCGGTCGAAATAAAAGACAGCAACAGACGAACTCTCAAAATAGCATGCATGTATAACCCCCCAGGGACGGCGCTGCAGGTCCAGTTCATACATTACTTCACCTCATTTCCCCTATCTATACTAGTAGGAGACTTTAATGGAAATCCACTACTTCTGTGTGCATTTTCTTTTACTGCTCAGACTTCGAAAAAAAAAGCTGCAATGTAATTACTACTGCAATGAATGATCAGGACTGTCTCTGTGGACAGTGGACAATTTTTACTTATGACCAACAGTGTATCAATAAGTGTGTGCATTTGATATCTCTGTTATTGTAATTATGAAAAATTTTGTCAAATCAGTGTTGGGCACTGCCCAAAATAATGTGTACAATTTTTTGTGGGGAGCATGGTTGCTATGTAAGTAGGCTAATTCTGGAATTAGTTTGAAATCATTTAGGATGAACAGCGTGCATATGAAGCTGTTTCTTACACGGCAATAATTCAGTTTATTAACTAATGAGACCACATCGCTTACTGTAATTTATCTGTCGTATGAGGAGCAGTGCCAGCTAAGTCAACAGAAAGAGCGAACAGACTTCTAGCTTCCGCACCAATGGTTTGAAGTAACCTTGCATTTGCTCACCAGGGGCATTGCCCTGATACACCCGTTTTTACTTGCTCTGCACAACGGAAGCCATTACTTGCGGCTTACCTCCTTGGTCACGCAATGGTTTTTCTCACTACGTGGCTAATTTGCTGAGACAGTGGTGCCGACATCTTCTCTCTTCACTCGGAGCTACAAGTTTTTCTGTTTTATCTGTAGTGTAGTTGCCTTCCTAAAGCCCCAGGATAAAATGTATATTCTGTAATCGTAACTTAGACAGCTAAGAAATGTTGATGAGGTCGGGTGGTAAGAATAAAACGTGAAGATTACTCCGTATTTTAGTAGCTTTAAGAGAACTGTATCTTTTGTTGACTGTAAGAGTAGTATAAATTATTTGTGGCTCGGTCGCTCAATGCTGTCAAACTAAGTATTCAGTATCAAGCACGATACTTGGTCAATTTACTGTCTTTTCACTTTTTTGTCAATGTGAAAAATGCCTAGATGAATCGTGGTTTGCAGTTCAGCTTAAACTGCCAGTCCCCCCTACAACTTGCTGGATTAGTCAGTTCGAAGGATGGCAACGGAATATCACTTCTGATTCGCAGTTTATGTTAAATTGTCGGCTCCTTTATCACTGGCCGAGTAAGCTCGGAGGAAGGTAACGGGATACAATTTCCAATAGAACCGTGGCTATTAAAGTATTGTTATGTTCAAACAAAACTTCAGGTTGATGACAGGAGTACCTTTTAAGGATTTCGTACCTCAGCCGGTAAAAACGGACCCCTGCTTGGATAACATTGTTGTCCATACGTCTGTTAGTCTGTACAATTGTTAAGAACCCTCATGAATGGGTAGACGTATCAAATTGAAATTTATGTCACACACTAAGGTCTATGTTCTCTCTGCAGTGTAAAACATTTAAGGTACTAAGTCAATGCATACAAAAGATACGACTATTTTATGTAAGATATTTTGATACTCGCAAACTCACTCATCAAAAGCTGTAAGGTAGTTTCCGCTGACTCAGAATCATGAAATTTGACAAGAAGCAAGGCTTTATAGAACAAGTAAAAGAGAATGTCCGAAAAAGGTTAATTTGTTATTATATCCAGCTATCTTCCTTCTGTTGAAATCTTTTTTATCAGGAACGGGCAGACGTAACAAGTTGAAATTTATTTCACATACAAAAGTCTACGATCGTTTGGCAGTGTGAAAAAATTAAGCTTATAAATCAATGCAATCAAAAGATACGGCCATTTATGTCACGTATCTCTATGCCTTGGCAGTATCGATATCGATGTTTGCCCAGATGTGGCTCTGGCTCTAAGCACTATGGAAATTAACTTCTGAGATCATCAGTTCCCTAGAACTTAGAACTACTTAAAGCTGACTAACCTAAGGACATCACACACATCCACCGTAGCGGCCGCAAGGTTCCAGACTGTAGCGCCTAGAACCGCTCGGCCATCCCGGCCAACGGGGATGAGGGTCAAACATCGTCGAAATTCTCGAGTCCCGGGATGGATGAAGTATCTGCGAACTAAGTATGTACGGAAACCTTGGTGCGTGCGTTCCACTCGCACTTATCCGAACTTATTTTTAAGAAGCAATGTAACAGATTCCCATGATATTTGTTATTTCTGCTACCTGTCCTTTCTGACATGTCCGAAAGAACAGACACCACATATAAAGGCGAGACGGCCAATGACCTCTTCAGTGCAGCTGCGCACCAGGCTGTAACTCTTTTGGTAATGGGCGAAATAATGTTAACAGTAGGCAAGGAGCACAACATTGTAGCGTGTGGATAAAAACTGAGTGGAACGGATCAACGATGAAATTGAAGGGGTGTCACGTGACATTCATACAAGCAAATGCAACGAATAGAATGATGAAAGGAAAATCCCGTTGGATGATAACATTAAAGAATGTGGTCAGAGAGTCTGCCTAGTAAGAAGGAGACCAGAGTTCGAATCGCGGTCTGGTACAAATTTTCAATTTTCCCCATTGATTTCAGTCAATGTCGGCTCGCGGACAGTATCTGTAACTCCTTTGTTTCTTAAATTCCGACGATTTCATTAATTAAGCCTTTGTGTTCACGCACTATTTGTTAACCTCTTCACTGTATTACTTCGAATCTATATCTATAATCTACCAGATAATAATGTCTGTTTATGAAGCATCATACCATATAACGTCAATTGGCTATGAGGAAAGTTTCTTGAGAACCATAGTTGAGGCTGTCGATTTAAATAATTTTCTTCTTAGATGGCTAAAACAAATCACATACAAAAAAAATAATAATCTGTCCACATAGCACGGTAATTGCATTACCTTGACAAATTTTAGGTTTTCTCTAGATTATTGCAACAAAAATAATAACAAAGAGCCATTCAGGAGGTATGATTCCACGTGATGAATGCTGATAGTATCGAGCCACAACAGAACATTCGGAAGTCTGTATGTTTACCAGTGACCGCTGATGAAATAGAAGCGTAACTGCTTTATTGTTTATTACTTGGTGGGTTTCTGATATAGGGCTGTGGAGTATCTCTGTGGTGGACAATTGGATAGAATTTACGTTTATTACTAAGAAATTCCATCACTGCACTGTAAAAATATTTTACTTATTACCAGCAAATTAAATTTATTTATGTCGAGGTTCAACTGCCGGTCCTTACACCAAGCACTAATCCTCTAAAGGTCTCTCCTGCATTTCGTTACAATTCTCTAATATTCCCATTTCTATATGTGCGTAACAGCAACATCCGTGAAAGCCACATGGAACTTCCGATGTGTCTGCAGATCATTTATGTACGTCGTGAATAGTAACAACTCTATGACAGTTTTCTCGGGTACTCCCGTAGTGCTACGTCCTATTTCGTCATCTTAAGAACAACATGTTGATCTCTGTTAGGAAGCCCTAAATCTAGTCACAAATTTCGACTGATATTTCGGATGCTCATGGCTTTTTTTCCCCGGTTAGGTGACTGTACTAAACTGTACAGTGTTCAAGTTACATATTTAGCTTTTACTGTGGGCGTTCATAGTTTCATTCTTTAATCAAAATGTTCAAATGTGTGTGAATTCCTAAGGCACCAAACTGCTAAGGCCATCGGTCCCTAGACTTATACACTACTTAAACTAACTTAAGTTAACTTATGCTAAGAACAACACACACACCCATGCCCGAGGGAACCTCCAGCGGAAGGGGCTGCGTAGTCCGTGACAGGACGCCTCAAACCTCGCGGCCACTCCCCGCGGATTCATTATTTCTTTGTTTATCTCAGTACTTAAGAGGTTTAGTGCCTCCTTTTAGGAACTGTGAAGAGTAGTCTGTATCGCAGTTGTCATTTCTTTTGAATGGCCAGTTACGCAGCTCGCTATGGCGTCAGCCTCCGTTAGCGACAAATGAGGATAGTACCAGACTACACAGCTATCTCTGTGGGCTTCTGTGTTTAATTCTTAAGTTAGTAGTTTCAGTATCCATAGGACGTGGATGCATAGGGCGTGTGCATGCGGTGTGGAGATGCAGGACGACCAGACCGCAGTTCGTGAAAAGCTTGAGGCGTTTTTGGGCGCGTTCAGCCGCCGTCTGTCTGCTCTCTCGGAGTGTAGGGACGGCTAAGAATAAGGCGCGTCGCATGACAGACCTAAGATGTTTGTTTCGCCCACGAGCTCTGGCGCTGAGGCATCAAGCTTACCCAACGCGAGGGATCCGCAGTAGCCGCATTGGGGTGGTGGGTGGTAACGCGTTAGCGTTGTTCGTGGGGAATCATTGTGGAGGCGAAGCGTCTGGCCTCGCTCGTTCACTCTGTGAATGATCAGGTGGCCGCTCCTTCAACAGGTTCTGAACAGGTACACGAGGGGAGTGGTATACCTGTTATCGAAAACTCTAACGTTAGGCGCGTTATGGACCTCTTTAAGGAAATAGTGCTCAGAGTTGGAAAGAAATCCAACGTGCTCTCGATATGCCTGCCGGGAGGCCTCCTCCGA
Source organism: Schistocerca gregaria (assembly GCF_023897955.1). NCBI lineage: Eukaryota > Metazoa > Arthropoda > Insecta > Orthoptera > Acrididae > Schistocerca > Schistocerca gregaria. Next base: position 1,043,523,076 of record NC_064920.1, on the reverse strand, counting down.
AATGTGGTGGACGCCCTTCTGCGGCTATATAGCGTGCAGTATGCAGTCGTCTGGAAGTTGTGGCGCACGTGAGCACTAACGGCGTCTGTCGCTTGGGTTCTAAGGCCACCCACAGTTTGTAGGGACGAGTTGTGGCAGTGGTAAAGGCTTCTGGTTTTGTCTCAGGGTGGAAGCAGGGTTCATAATTTGCTGCATTGTTCCCACAGTTGACTGGAGTCCTTTGATTTGGAGCCGAGTGGAGTGTCTCAACCAAAGGCTCCGTCGATCCTGTGACAGTCTCGGCTGCAGATTTTTGGACCTGCTTTATAAGGTGGAGAATTGTAGGATTCCCCTTGATAGAGCAGCGGTGAACTACACAAAGGAAGCGGCAACTCAGGTGCTATAGTACTTATGGAATACACTTGGTTTTTTAGGCTAGGCGGCAGTTTTAATTACTCTTACGAAAGATCGTCAGTCTATACGTAGACAGCGAAATAAGATCCCTTACAGAGTAAGGACACTTCGGCTGTCAAAATTTTAACAGTACATTGTTGAAACGTTCCTAACAAAGTTTCTGAATTTACTACCATCCATGAAAGTTTTCACTTTCAAATTACTCTCGTAGCTGAGAGCTAGCTGAAACCTGACGTAGAAAGCTCTGAAATATTTAGCGAGGCATGGAACTATATCGAAGAGACAGATTAGACGCCATAGGAGGGGGCAGCTAATTGAAGTCGACCAAATATTGTCCATTGAGCTCGAAATTGAGTCTTCTGTGAAGTTGTCTGGACGCGAGTAACGGCCTTAGGTGAACTCAGGTTAATTATCCGATGTTTCACCGGTCGTCCGATTCCTCCGGGACAGTTCTACAAGTATTCGAAGAAATTAAATAGAAGCACACCCAAGGCCGTAAATTTTTAACGCTTTGTTAAGTTATCAGTTATATTGTTACACTACATTGTCCTCAGGCCCCTTGACAAATGCAGATCGGATTACATACACTTCCGAGTACTCATTGTACACTCCTGGAAATTGAAATAAGAACACCGTGAATTTATTGTCCCAGGAAGGGGAAACTTTATTGACACATTCCTGGAGTCAGATACATCACATGATCACACTGACAGAACCACAGGCACATAGACACAGGCAACAGAGCATGCGCAATTTCGGCACTACTACAGTGTATATCCAACTTTCGCAACAATGCAGGCTGCTATTCTCCCATGGAGACGATCGTAGAGATGCTGGATGTAGTCCTGTGGAACGGTTTGCCATGCCATTTCCACCTGGCGCCTCAGGTGGACCAGCGTTCGTGCTGGACGTGCAGACCGCGTGAGACGACGCTTCATCCAATCCCAAACATGCTCAATGGGGAACAGATCCGGAGATCTTGCTGGCCAGGGTAGTTGACTTACACCTTCTAGAGCACGTTGGGTGGCACGGGATACATGCGGACGTGCATTGTCCTGTTGGAACAGCAAGTTCCCTTGCCGGTCTAGGAATGGTAGAATGATGAGTTCGATGACGGTTTGGATGTACCGTGCACTATTCAGTGTCCCCTCGACGATCACCAGAGGTGTACGGCCAATGTAGGAGATCGCTCCCCACACCATGATGCCGGGTGTTGGCCCTGTGTGCCTCGGTCGTATGCAGTCCTGATTGTGGCGCTCACCTACACGGCGCCAAACACGCATACGACCATCATTGGCACCAAGGCAGAAGCGACTCTCATCGCTGAAGACGACACGTCTCCATTCGTCCCTCCATTCACGCCTGTCGCGACACCACTGGAGGCGGGCTGCACGATGTTGGGGCGTGAGCGGAAGACGGCCTAACGGTGTGCGGGACCGTAGCCCAGCTTCGTGGAGACGGTTGCGAATGGTCCTCGCCGATACCCCAGGAGCAACAGTGTCCCTAATTTGCTGGGAAGTGGCGGTGCGGTCCCCTACGGCACTGCGTAGGATCCTACGGTCTTGGCGTACATCCGTGCGTCGCTGCGGTCCGGTCCCAGGTCGACGGGCACGTGCACCTTCCGCCGACCACTGGCGACAACATCGATGTACTGTGGAGACCTCACGCCCCACGTGTTGAGCAATTCGACGGTACGTCCACCCGGCCTCCCGCATGCCCACTATACGCCCTCGCCCAGAGTCCGTCAACTGCACATACGGTTCACGTCCACGCTGTCGCGGTATGCTACCAGTGTTAAAGACTGCGATGGAGCTCCGTATGCCACGGCAAACTGGCTCACACTGACGGCGGCGGTGCACAAATGCTGCGCAGCTAGGGCCATTCGACGGCCAACACCGCTGTTCCTGGTGTGTCCGCTGTGCCGTGCGTGTGATCATTGCTTGTACAGCCCTCTCGCAGTGTCCGGAGCAAGTATGGTGGGTCTGACACACCGGTATCAATGTGTTCTTTTTTCCATTTCCAGGAGTGTAGAAGCCATAGTAAGATAGCGGTGTCCGCAGATGTTTGGTATACACGACGTAATCATTTCATACATTTATCGATGTCCGTATATGCAAGGTTGATAGACGAGGTGATCACGTCATTTGTACCAGAAATCTTCTGACAACCGATTATCTTATTACGGCTTCTAAAATGACTACTCGCAAGGAGATGTTATCCGATCTACTTTTGTCATGGGGCATGATGGTGACGTAACATAACATCGAAACCACGAACGTAATAAAGAGTTCAAAATCTACCGCTGAAAGTGTACTGTTGTTTACTTTAAATTGATCAACCGAAGTCCCAACCACCATCTTCTACAAAGAAGGTCATAGAAACATCACTCGCAGAAAGTCTACACTCAGTAGTGCATAAATATCCAGAGACTGCGATACTAGAAACCGAAAATAATGCATCGTTACCATTTCTGGACGTGGAGATATACAGAACAACGGATGGTACACTTGGATACAAAGTATACCGCAAGCCAACCACATAAATCAGTATCTGCACGCCGGGAACCACCAGCGCCCCCCTCGGAAGTATTCAGATGTGAACAGGGTGACTGCCCGCGCCTATCCAATAAGTGACATTATCGACATCAAAGAAGAACTAAGGAACCTACTTCACACATTTCGTGGCAGTGGTTATGACAATAGCATTTCAAGTAACGTCACCAAGGCTATCCGAAATAAAACAAGAAAGGAAGACAGGGAAGAGGAACTTAAGCTAGTGCACTTAGCATAAGAGACGGGTGTCAGTGAACTGTTAGCGGCTAAGCAGCGTCCTCCGCCGACGAGAATTCAAACCGATTTCTCGCAGCAGCCACAGGATCCACGACTTGGTATGTACAACCAAGGATGTGTCAACAAAGCAAATACTGTAGGAGTATATTAACTACGCTTGGGTCTGGAGCTGCCAACATAGGGGAGACAGGGAGACCAGTTAGCGCACACGAGTAGCAGAACATGAACGCTATGTGCGATTACGACAGCACAGTAAATCTACCATAGCGGAACACCACTTTGAGTGTCGACAGGCTCTCTTGCTCCAGGAAGCTCATATGTTGGCGGAAGAGTCGTGGACGCGCCAATGAGAGCTCAGAGAAGCTAATGAGATTATTAAGGAGCCTGACAACATCAGTAGAGAGGACGGCTACAAGCTTCCGGCGTCCTGGCTGCCGGCTGTCCCTGTGCAAGTGGCCGCGAGCGCTCGCGGGGCAGAAGCCTCACCGGCCACGCAGGCGACAGACAGTTATAGAGGGACTGTAACTGCCGCAACACCAGAAAACAAGCACTGATTTGCCAATCACTAAGAAACCGGCTAGCTCACCCGCCAACAACTACTTTCCTACCCTCTCCCTTTCGTCATGACTAGCCTATTATATTCTAGGGCCAATGAAGTTTCACAAACAAGATGTATTGACACCGATCGTCTGCAATAAACAGATGCACCTTTCCTCCACCAAACTAAACTTGCCCTAAGGAAGGCCGGTGTACTAAGCTCGAAACGTTGGTTTTACTGTTTGTGCAACGCCCAGAATAACTTAAATTATAATGACAGAAGCCACAGAAGCCTATGTATTTATGTTCCTCTACTGTACAGAATAATATGCGTCAATTGTAACGTCCCCTTAAAAAAATAATGAATTACTGTGCTGATAAACATCTTATGTTACTTGATTTTCAAACAGCTGAGCACAACTGAACGTACTCAGACATTCACTAAAGTGACACACAATATTTTTAGCGCAACGCAATCTGACTTATAGTAATCCCTACAAAAGAATGGCCCTGACTAAGATTAACCTATACCTTTCAAAAATCACCTACCTCACAAAAATCATCGTTACTCGAACTACTGCAATACAGCGAGCGCCACTACTGCCAGCTAAATAAAAGATTCAAACTACTGAAGGCACTAACTAACGATACGCATAGTTAGCAAATGAAAGATTTTGATTGAGAACAAACAATGTATTTACCTTAAAAGTGTTCAAAAGTCATAATATACATAGTAGTTCATGGCATACAGTCTTAGAAATTTACTGTCTCTGATGGACACACGTCCACATTATCAGCTCTCTAAGCTCCGCCATTTCTCTCCCTACATCCACCACTGCTGGTGGCTCACCTCCAACTGCGCGACGCTACGCTCTGTTAACAGCCAGCTGCCCACTACAAGCTAGAGTATCTCAACAATGCCAACCAGCCACAGACTGCACACAGCACAGCCAGTGATTTTCATACAGAGCGCTACGTGGCGTTGCCAATACAAAAACCTAAACAGCCTACTTACACAATGTGCTTTCACATTTAGCGTTTTCTTATTTGCATCCTAACCATAGAACACCCCTTAACCTAACCCCAACTCGCCGGCCGCTGTGGCCGAGCGGTTCTAGGCGCTTCAGTCCGGAACCGCGCTACTGCTACGGTCGCAGGTTCGAATCCTGTCTCGGGCATGGATGTGTGTGATCCTTAGGTTTAAGTAGTTCTAAGTCTAGGGGACTGATGACCTAAGATGTTAAGTCCCATAGTGCTCAGAGCCATTTGAACCATTTTTGAACCTAACCCCACCTCCGTCGTACTTCACTGTTGGCACTAAACATGATGGCAGGGAACGTTCGATTTATATTCGCCAAACACAAATCCTTCCATCTGATTGCCATTGAGTATACCGAGATTCATTCAAATCACTTGTGCAGTCATCTGCTGCCTCGAGTCTCACTTAGTAATAACCACAGGAATTTGTTCTTCATCGGGAGATACTCGACCACTGTACCCTTCCCCCCATCCCCCAGTTCTTTTTTAGTTGCCTATGCACAATCACTGCACCAGCTGGACTACGGGTAGCAGTTAGGAACCCACGATTGATCCTTTCTGCTGATGCTCAATGGTCCCTACGGTCAGTACATGTGGCCTGTGTGGTCTTGATTTAGATGTGGTTGTTACTTTGCCTTTTTGAGCTTCAGAATTACATCAACATCTGTCGACATGGGTTGTCTTAGTAGGGTAGAAATGTCCTTAATGGCTTTGTTACTCAGGTGACATCCAGCGACTAGTCCACGTTGGAAGTCACTGAGGACCCCTGACGATCCTTTTCACTATTACTGCTTCTCTACTGACAATGCTCCTCGCCTCCTTTTGTACTGGAAAGTCTACTTCTCATGATGTCTAGTAATCAATTCCGCACTAAATATAGCTGGCTGGTTACTTTCGATCAGATAGTGTAGTTCGACAATAATTATTTGTTCTGCACTCAACCGATCTCTTTTCCCAATCGGGTAGAATGCATGTTTTGGTGCATTAATCTATGATGTAGATATGCTAGATGAAAATCAAGACCTTAGAATGAGCGATACAGAATTATACAGATATTTCGCCAGATTCCGTTGTTGTAGTCGTATCGATATCCGTGAACACTTATCTCCATATCTGTCATTTGGGCGTACGTGCGATAGCTGTGCCGATTTCGGCACTGAAACAATTTCTAAAGATTTAATTAGTTACTTCCGCCGTTTCTGTGTAGCTTTATAGTCATAAAAGTAAGAAAGAAACTGAAATAGATTACGTCTGTTAGATTTTGATCCCAGAGCATTTATGTCACTCAGTAACGCCCATCCCTTCAAAAAAAAATTAATAAGAATAAAAATTTACATCGGTTTTCTTTGGATAAGATGCAACGTCACTAGCGACACGAAAAAATTGAATATAAGTAGTTAATTAAGTGTGAAACGGCAACTGAAAAATATTTCATTATTGTTTGACGTAACAAAGTGTAGGATATTTTGGCCGCAACTCCTCTCCTCTTAAGAATATATGCATCTGATTACTTCTGTGGAACTAATACCGCGAGAGAATAGAGCACTACAGCCCGAGGGATGTAATACAGGTTTAAATTCCTTTTCTCTTGGTGATGGTAGGTCCCACAGCATGACTTATTCGCAAGTGCACTGTCCTAAAAAGACGTGCAAATTCCAGTGTCAGTCCCAATAAACCTTTAAACTTTCAAAAAATCTTTTAAATGACTCTGAGCACCATGGGACTTAACATCTGAGGTCATCAGTCCCCTAGGCTTAGAACTACTTAAACCTAACCAACCTAACGACATCACACTCATCCATGCCCGAGGTAGGATTCGAACCTGCGACCGTAGCAGCAGCGCGGACTGAAGCGTCTAGAAGCGCTCGGCCACAGCGGCCGGCTTTAAACTTTCACAAACGACCTACAGCATCTACTCTGTCGCAGGAGAGGAACATTTTAAGTGACGCATCCAAGAAACAGCAACGAGCGCGGACAAAACAGTCAGATGGCAGATACAAGAAAATTATATAGTATCCTAGCTGAAGGAAGAAGTTAGCTCACGTAATGATTACGAGAGCATCAGATGTCCACGTGCGGAGCAACCGACTGGCGACCTCTGGTTCTCACGGTCATGGTCGGTGTAGGAAACCTCTCAGGACAGAGCGACCTGCGTGGCCAAGCACCCATGTCACTTTTTTTGCTTGCGACGGGGTGCCCCAGCCTCTGGGGAAGTTCCTTCTCGGGCGGAGCGTATATAAACGTTGTGCAGGACGTCACACGTAGAGTTAGACAACAACAGCCGTCAGGAGATCGTCGTTGTACTGCATCATTATGAGGATGGGGGCACTGGGACGTGTCTTGTTCTCACTGGGCTTACTCGTCCTGTTGATCGGCATATCTGGTAAGCTGTTACATTCCCTAAATCCATTTACGTATTTTTACATTCGTGTGCCTCGCAGTTACTGCTGTATTACAAGCGGTTTGACAATAGCTGTAATTCTTGTCAGTATGTAGTCAATTAGTGGAGTTGTAAATGACATCAAAGCATTAAAGCCGTACTGTATGACATGACCGGTCAAACACAACTTCGAGCTTGTCGCGCTTAAGGGTATTAACAGCCCGCAAAGTTCATTTTTTCCTAGTGTGAATGCCACCTAGCATCGCTTATTGAGTAATTTGTATCACATATGGAATGATGCGCTGCACGTTAAGCTGTAACTTCCCTCTCTTTCACCACTGTACAAAGTTGTGTTGAACAAATAATACGTATGTTTCCAGAATGAGATTTTCACTCTGCAGCAGAGTGTGGGCTGACAGGAATTTCCTTTAGTATGTATGTACTTCCATTTTCATTCTATGTACATCTGTTTGAATAGCTGAACATTTACGCAAAAAATCACCAAACAAAGTACATCGCAATTTATAGCGAAAACTGGTACTAGTGGAAGTTAGTTTCACGTTCCATGAATCATATGTACGATAAATCGTAATGTGTGTAAGAATCACATTGTCATTTGATATTCACATCAAAAATTAATTTGTAAACATGCCTAAATGTTGATATTTACATGTTTTTTTTAAACAGACATATCCACCACTAAGGAGAAACTCTTTCAGTTTATTTTCTAATTTTTCTTTGCTGTGTCAGACATTTTAGATCATTGGGTACATTATCAGAAATTTGGGTTGCAGTATTGTGGACCCTGTTTTGTGCTAAAGACAACCTTCATGGTACGAAAGGAATGTAATTTTTTGCTGGTAAGGTAATTAAGTATATCATCATTGGTTTTGAACTGCAGTGGATTATTTATAGCAAACTTCGCGAGATAATAAATATACTGTGAAGCAGTGGTCGAAATGCCTAACTCCCTGACAGCAAGATGATCTGAATGGGCACCGCATATTAGTCTCACAGCACGTTTTCGAACAGTGAAGGCTTCCGTTCTTAGAGATGAGTTACCCCAGAACATTATTCTGTATGATAATACTGAACGAAATGTGATGCAGGGGATGTCAACTTATAGATTTGTCTTTCACCAAGATCTGCAATTATTCTAAGTGAATATGTGGCTGAATTAAATTGTTTTGGGTGTTCCAAAATGTGCTTTTCCGGTTTAAATTCTCGTCGATATGGCCTCCTATAAATTTTGAAGCTTGCACGCTACTTATTTCCTCATCCTGTATTACACTTTTTATTAGTGTAGTACCTCTAGATGTGCAGAACTGTATATGACGCCTCTTAATAAATCGAAAGAGAAACCATTCGCAAGAAACCACAATTTTTGCCACTTATTCTGTTGCTGAGTGTATGCTTGAATTCTTAACAATACTAGTTTCATATGTAAAAATAACTAATTCTTTTTGTTATATATTAGACGTAAGATTGTGTACATCTATAAGGCACAACAGCTGACCTAAGACTGAGTGTTGGGAAACCACATGCTTGATTTCCCTCCGGTGATAATATCCCCGTAGCTCACTGAGCTGACAAAATTCATGGGATAGCGATACGTACATATGGATGCAGTACAGCATACACAAGGTGTAAAGAGGCAGCGCATTAGCGACACTGTCATTTGTACCCAGGTGATTCATGCAAAAAGATTTCTGACTTGATGTGCCTGCACAACGTGAATTAACAGACTCTGAACGCGGGGTAGTAGTTGGAGCTAAGTGCATGGATCATCCCATTTCGATAGTGGTTAGGGAATTCAGTATAGCGAAATCCACAGTGTCGAAAGCATACTGAGGATATCAGATTTAAGACATTACCCCTCACCACGGACAACGCAGTGGCCGACGGCCTTCACTTGACGGCTGGGAGCAGCGGTTTTAGAGTAGAGTTGTCAGTGCTAACAGACAAGCAACACTGCATGAAATAACCGCAGAAATCAATGCATGGTATACGACGAGCGTATCAGTTAACACGACGACCGAAGTGAGTGGCTTTCTTTACAGCACGACATCGCTTGCTGCGCCTCTAGTAGGCTTCTGGGCTCGTAACCATATCGGTTGGACCGTAGAGACTGGTAAATCGTGGCCTGATCAGATGAGTCTCGATTTCAGTTGGTAAAAGCTGATAGTAGGTTTCTATTATGGCGCAGACTCTAGGGGTCGTGGACCCAAGTTGTTAACAGGGCACTGTACAAGCTGATGGTTACTCCATAATGGTGTGGGCTGTGTTTACATGGTTTGAACTGGATTCTCTGGTCCACGTGAACCGATCAGTGACTGGATATAGATACGTTCGGCTACTTGGAGATCATCTGCAGCCATTTATGGACATCATGTTCCCAAACTGCGATGGAATTTTTATGGATGGCAACGCGTCACATAAAAGGACCACAAATGTTGTACGTTGTTTGAAAAACATTCTGGATAATCTGAGCCAATGATCTCGCCACACAAATCGCCCTGCATAACTTCCATCGAACAATTAAGGGGACAGATCGAGAGATCAGTTCGTGTCATGCACTAGCAAAACTTTAGCACTTTTGGACGGCTTTAGAGGCAGCATGGCTCAGTATTTATGCAGGTGATTTCGAATGACTTGTAGAATGCATGGAACGTCGAGTTGCTGCACTACGCCGAAAAAAAAAAAGATCAAGGCGATGTTAGGAGGTATCCCGTGACTTATTCCATGACTTTTGTCACCTCAGCGTTTGTTGGTTGAATTACTAACAACGTTCTGTATTCTTTTGGTTAGATAAGATATTGTCCGTTGGTTGGCTATACCGTAAATCAGCTACACGTTAACAGAAGCAAAAGCTCTCCAGTAGACAGCCGTTTGAAAGACAATTGCTGTTATGAGTTCTTATTGACTACAGTGCGAAACATTCTCCTAGTTAGAAAAAAAAAGTATTTGAAATGTAAACTTTTCGATTGGCTTCAAATTTCACCTTAACAAGAAATACACTACTACCTCAGAATATTTCAATTTTCAATTTCTTGTATACTCGTACCTATCAGAGGACTCGTCTGTACAACGAGTTAGGAATTCTTTCGGTCCTCCTCCCAAGCAGATCACCTCGTGAATCTTGACACGACTGCAGAATTCACTGCTCCAGTTTTTGATCAGCATCAATAGAAGTACTATACACGTCACTTCGAGAGATGAGCCTAGTCATAAAAACTGAGAGAATTGAAGACAGGTGACCTCGGAGGCCAAGGACCACTCCACTTGGCGAGTTCCGTAGAAAAATGTGGCGACGCCTCATCATGCAGCTGCCACATTTCCCAAAGATGGGCCTTACGTGAAATTAGATGGGGACTCAGTCAAAATGTTTACAATTCAAATTCCTTTGCACTATTTAGAACAGTATTTAACGAAGACGTCAGCGTCTGCTCGTAACCACAAATTGGCAGTTACTTAGCAAAGAAGCTCGTTTTCTTACTCATGTATACTAGAAGCATTTTCATTCTGTTATCGTATACCCTGCCTAGTTTCGCTTTTATTTATGGTATACAGTATACATATATAGTTGTATATATAGTTAAAGCATACAGTATAACATATAATATTAAGTACCGATTCCAGTTCCCACCCAAAACACAAACAAGAGTATGTACCCACACAATTAATTTTTATTTGTTCAGTTTTAAATGGTACATATTTCATTGACGAATGCGTTTTTTATGAATGTGGAATGGTCTACGATGCTAATTTATGTAAATCTGTTTGCTGTGTATGCCAAACGACCTTAATTTTCGGAAATTCTTCAGTGCCTAATTATGTGCTTGAGATGGTGATTCGAATCTGAACTTGTCTATTTTGCTAGCGATGCTCCATATACGAGAAAGCGAGCCACGCCCATGGATCTACTCTAACCTTTGCTCTATCGATACCTCTCGATTACAGTTCATTCTATAGCTAAGTACATTTCTTTGATTTCCTATGTTTCCTTTCATGCGTTAACCACGATAACAGTAATGTAAATGAAACTAAATTATGGTACTTTGTTTTCAGTTGCCGTTCCTGTTCCACAAGAGGAGCAGGAGCTGGAGGAAAGTGAGGAAACTCGTGCTGTCCGCTCCGTCGAGCTGCAAGAGCCGCCACTAACCAGCGAGTTGGGACCGTCCCCGCTGGAGAACGCGGCAGGTAATACTGAGCATCTATATTCCAATTCATATGCCCTTACACGGCGAATGGCTCTAAGCACGTAACATCTGAGGTCATCAGTCCCCTAAACGTAGAACTAGTTAAACCCAACTAACGCAAGGACATCAAACACATCCATGCCCGAGGCAGGATTAGAACCTGCGACAGCAGCAGCCGCGGGGTTTAGGACTGAAGCGCCTAGAACCGCTCGGCCACCGCGGCCGGCCAACACGGCGAATTATACGCATCTATCACTGTGAATATTACCAGACGAGATGTCCAGCTCAACCGTTATTTAATGGAATGGAAGTACACACAAACACCTAAGGTTAAACCAAACAGTGATTCCAGCAATCTGAAAAAAGTATTTTACTAACTTCAAACTCATTTATTAAACATAAACACACATATTTTTGTTACGAAGTTGATGCAAGTGATATGAATCATCGATGAAACTGTAACATCGTTCTAGTACAAATAGTTCGTACTAAATGCTCTATTCTATCAAGTTCACCATGAGGTACGTTCAGTCTGCCTTTGTAAACAACATTAATTAGCTTTTTAACATAAACAACCTCTAGCAGTAATTTCATACGTTCCTTTGAGTTATTGTTATGACCTATTGCATTGCGTACTGAGCGAGGGAAAAATTGTATATATGTGCCATACGTACTTAAAGCTATTTTACCTCATTTTCTTGCTGTCAACAAGAGTTAAACCCTGGAGTCCGAATAGCGTTTTCTAAATTTACCCAATATAACTTTCATGCGAACTGAATACAATCGAGTTCTTAGTTTTTGACAAGAACATTATCATACAGTTGCCCATATTTAAATCGAAGTGAAGAAACTCGCTAAATAATTCCGAATTCCCGTGCGATCAACCGGCGAAGATACACTCTAGGACAAAAAATTATCTAATGTACATGTAAAGAGAAACAAATGATTACAGTTTCAGAAAAAAATTCAATGATTTGTTAAAGAGGAAGAGCTTCCATAAATTGGTCAATAACGCCTTGGTCCTCCTCTGCCCCTTATGCAAGCAGGTATTCGTCTTAGCATTGATTGACAAAGTAGTTGTATGTCCTCCTGAGGGATATCGTACAAAATCCTGTCCAGTTGGCGATTTAGATCGCCAGAATCCCTAGATGATTGAAGAGACAGGCCCACAGTGTTCCATACGTTCTAACTGGGGAAACATCCAGAGACACCGCAGGCCAAGCTGAGGTCTGCAAGTATGGAGACAAGCAGCAGAAACTCTCCCCATGCGTGGACTGGATGGGCATTATACAGCTGAGATGTAAGCCCAGGATTGCATGCCATTAAGGGAAACAAAACGGGACGTAGAATATCGTCGAAGTACCACTGGGCTGTAAGGTTGCCACGGATGGTAACGAAACTGGTCCTGATGTGAATTGAAATGGATCACGAGACCATCAGTCAAGGGTGTCGAGCAGTATGCTGGGTGACACTTAGACTGACTTCAGCTATTAGTCCCTGCCGGCCGGGGTGCCCGAGCGGTTCTAGGAGCTACAGTGTGGAACCGTGCGACCGCTACGGTCGCAGGTTCGAATCCTTCCTCGGGCATGGGTGTGTGTGATGTCCTTAGGTTAGTTAGGTTTAAGTAGATCTACGTTTTGGGGACTGATGACCTCAGAAGTTAAGTCGCATTGTGCTGAGAGCCATTTGAACCATTTGATTTGTCCGTCTTGGAACTGAGCCTTGATGACCAGCGAAGACGCGCCTGAGGATGACCCTGACAGCGATGGAATATCAAGCTGACCTTCACCCACTATACGACCAGTAGTTATGGTCTGGGGAGGCGTTTCATTTCATAGCAGGACCACTTTAGTTGTCATTTGTGACAGCCTTACAGCGCACACTCAGCGATATTCTACGCCCAGTTTTGGTACCCTTAATGGCAAGCCACCTTGAGCTTACATTTCAGCTGCATAATTCCCTTCCGCACACGGCGAGAGTTTCTACTGCTTGTCTTCGTGTTTGCCAATTCCTACCTTAGCCAGAAAATTTTCCGTATCTCCCGAAATTAAGAGCAAACATGACTTATTAAACTGATAGTTCGGTAATTTTCACACCTTCCAAAACCTGCTTTCTTTGGCATTGGAATTATTATATTCTTCTTTAAGTCTGATGGTATTTCGCCTGTCTCATACGTCTTGCTCACCAGATGGCAGTGTTTTGTCACGACTGGCTCTCCCAAGGCTATCAGTAGTTCTAATGGAATGTTCTCTACTCCCAGGGCTTTGTTTCGACTTTCAGTGCTCTGTGAAACTCATCTAGCAAATGTCATATCTCCCACTTCATCTTCATCTACATCCTCTTCCATTTCCATAAACTTGCCCTCAAGTACATCGCCCTTGTATAGATGCTCTATATACTCCTTTTTGAGACGTTTGTATTCCTTTTCGCCTCCTTCATTTACTTCATTTTTATATTTTCTCCTTTCATCAGTTAAATCCAACATCTCTTCTGTTACCCGAGGATTTCTAATATCCCTAGTCTTTTTTCCTACTTGATCCTCTGCTGCCATCACTATGTCATCTCTCAAAACCATCCATACTTCTTCTAGTGTATGTCTTTCTCCTGTTGTTGTCAACCGTTTCCTAATGCTCTCTCTGAATGTCTCTACAACCTCTGGTTCTTTCAGTTTATCCAGATCTCATCTCCTTAAATTTCTTCCTTTTTGCAGTTCTTCAGTTTGAATCTACAGTTTATGACCAATAAATTGTGGTCAGAGTCCACATATGCCCCTGGAAATGTCTTAGAATTTAAAACTTGGTTCCTAAGTCTCTGTCTTACCATTATAATCTATCTGATACCTTCCAGTGTCTCCAGGTCTCTTCCACGCATGCAACCTTCTTTCGTGATTCCTAAACCAAGTGTTAGTTATGATTAGTTTATGCTCTGCGCAAAATTCTACCAGGCGGCTTCCTCTTTAATTCCTCCCCCTCCCCCCCCCCCCCACTCCATATTCAGCTCCTGCTTTTTCATCTCTTCCTTTTTCTACATCCGAATTACATGACTATTAAATTTTCGTCTCCCTTAACTATATGAATAATTTCTTTTACTGCATCATACATTTTCTCGATCTCTTCCTTATCTACGGGGCTAGTCGACATATAAACTTGTACTACTGTTCCCAGTAGCTTACACGTCTTCCTGTTTTATTATTTATTGTTAAACCTACTCAAGCATTACCCCTATTTGATTTTGAATCTATAGCCCTGTATTCACCTGACCTGAAGTCCTGTTCCTCGCGCCACCGAACACTAATTCCCAGTATATCTAACTCATTCATTTCCGTTTTTAAATTTTCTAATCATCCTGCCCGATTAAGGGGTATGACATTCCACTCTCCGATCCGTCGAACGCCAGTTTTGCTTCTCCTGATAACGACGTCCTCCTGAGTTGTTCCCGTCCGGAGATCCAAATGGCGGACTATTTTACCTCCGGATTATTTTACCCAAGAGGACGCTGTCATCATTTAACCATACAGTAACGCTGCATGCCCTCGGCTGTAGTTTCCCCCTGCTTTCAACCGTTCGCAGTACCAACATAGTATTGCTGTTTTGGTTAATGTTACAAGGCCAGTTCAGTCAATAATCCAAAATGTTGCTCCCGAACTAGTGAAGTGGCTGCTGCCCCTCTTCAGGAAGCTCACGTTTGTCTTGCCCCTCAACAGACGCCCTTCCGCTGTAGTTGCACCTACGGTACGGCTACCTGTATCACTGATGTACTCAAGATTCCCCACCACCGGCAAGGTCCATAGTTCATATCTGACAGTTAACAATACCATTCGCAGCAATGCAGGCTGCTATTCTCCCATGGAGACGATCGTAGAGATGCTGGACGTAGTCCTGTGGAACGGCTTGCCATGCCATTTCCACCTGGCGCCTCAGTTGGACCAGCGTTCGTGCTGGACGTGCATACCGCGTGAGACGACGCTTCATCCAGTCCCAAACATGCTCAATGGGGGACAGAACCGGAGATCTTGCTGGCCAGGGTAGTTAACTTACTCCATCTAGAGCACGTTGGGTGGCACGGGATACATGCGGACGTGCATTGTCCTGTTGGAACAGCAAGTTCCCTTGCCGGTCTAGGAATGGTAGAACGATGGGTTCGATGACGGTTTGGATGTACTGTGCGCTATTCAGTGTCCCCTCGACGATCACCAGAGGTGTACGGCCAGTGTAGGAGATGGCTCCCCACACCATGATGCCGGGTGTTGGCCCTGTGTGCCTCGGTCGTATGCAGTCCTGATTGTGGCGCTCACCTGCACGGCGCCAAACACGCATACGACCATCATTGGCACCAAGGCAGAAGAGACTCTCATCGCTGAAGACGACACGTCTCCATTCGTCCCTCCATTCACGCCTGTTGCGACACCACTGGAGGCGGGCTGCACGATGTTGGGGCGTGAGCGGAAGACGGCCTAACGGTGTGCGGGACCGTAGCCCAGCTTCATGAAGACGGTTGCGAATGGTCCTCGCCGATACCCCAGGAGCAACAGTGTCCCTAATTTGCTGGGAAGTGGCGGTGCGGTCCCCTACGGCACTGCGTAGGATCCGTGCGTCGCTGCAGTCTGGTCCCATTTCGACGGGCACGTGCACCTTCCGCCGACCACTGGCGACAACATCGATGTACTGTGGAGACCTCACGCCCCACGTGTTGAGCAATTCGGCGGTACGTCCACCCGGCCTCCCGCATGCCCACTATACGCCCTCGATCAAAGTCCGTCAACTGCACATACGGTTCACGTCCACGCTGTCGCGGCATGCTACCAGTGTTAAAGACTGCGATGGAGCTCCGTATGCCACGGCAAACTGGCTGACACTGACGGCGGCGGTGCACAAATGCTGCGCAGCTAGCGCCATTCGACGGCCAACACCGCGGTTCCTGGTGTGTCCGCTGTGCCGTGCGTGTGATCATTGCTTGTACAGCCCTCTCGCAGTGTCCGGAGCAAGTATGGTGGGTCTGACACACCGGTGCCATGTGTTCTTTTTTCCATTTCCACGAGTGTATAAAAGTCACTTAGGTTGCCATAATGATGTGTAACTTAGTTTTCGAACACCCCTCGTATCTTGCACACGAAGTGGAATACTGGTATTTTTGACATAACTGGTTCTCAATAATTCTGAGGGAGTATCAGTTACTGCATGACCTTGTTTCAGCTCACTGACACTGTATCAAACCAATACTGAAAACTACATACTGTTCGTTTACTTACTGCTTCAGAGGTAGCTGGTGAAGATGTCGGCGTTGCCAGCCGTCAGAAGAGAACCTTGAAGAAGGGCAAGGGCGGCGGAGGTTACGGTCGCCGCGGCGGCGGTTATGGTAAAGGCTGTGGACACTGTGGGCGCTAGAAATGGTAATGTCTCCAGCTCTCTCTACACTGCAACTGTCGTGAATTATGCAACCACCTCCCTGGTTTTATGTTTACTTATCTTTTATCTCTTCTGTTGCAGAGTTTGATGCTACGTGCGCCAGATCCTAAGTCAGGCGCGATTCATAAGGATCACACTATCTGAGGCTTCACTTCGCATCTTTCTTCCACGGACGGCATATGTAATCTACATACCACTGTTTGATTTTGAAATAAAATACAGTCTTCAAAAACATGTCAAGTTATTATGGGAACCTGAAGGCATCTGAGTATTCATTTAGCGCAAACATTGTATTATTGCACAGTGCTGTATTGTCATTCAACACTTCCTTTTTTTGGATCGTTGCTTTTTATCTGAGTTAGTTCCCCTCTATTCTGTGTTTTGTTTTCGTAGTGGTTTATTGTATTAGATGATCTGGAAGAGTGGAGTGTGTACTGTCAATTTTTAAACCTCTGAGGTGCTCGCAATATACATTAATATAACCAACAAGTTGGAGGGTCGGATTCTTGACAGGAAATTGATGGAAAGAGCACCTATGGACATGTGTCCGGAAATGCACCATTGCTACAGTAGAGGGCGCTGATGAATGAAATGTTCTCTGACCACGTGTCGCTTGTTCCTTGTGAGTAGCAAGCTGTGTGATTGACGCAGCGTGCTGTGAGCAGCAGAATGGTCCGGCATCTATGTGGCTGTGTACGGCAAAACACCATGAACTTTTATCCGGACATTCATCGTTGCCACGTAGGCGGCCGTGACGAATGAGAGTTGCTCTGACCACGTGCCGCGTTGCAGGCTGTGTGACTGACGCAACGTACTGTAAGCATCAGAACGGTTGCATCTTCATGTCGGGAACAAACCGATATTTGTCTAGGGCCAAGGAGAAGGAAACGGTCGAGAGGCAGCACGGCTATACCAAAACAAGTATCATCACAGACACCAACTACATCACACGACATGTCAAGCCTTGTTTGGGCGTTTGCGTGATCATGGGTCCTTCCAGATAGACGAACGCGCAGGCAGGCGGTGGTCTGTGCGTGCACCAGATCTGGTGGACTAAGCTCTACAGAATATTGGGACGAACCCTACATAAGTTACAGGAAAGTGGTCAACCAACATGTTGTAAGCCAAAGTACGTCTCAGTATCCTGTAGAATCTGGCTATCCTGTAGAACCCCGTTGGTCACACAGAGGCCCAAACAGGGCTTGAAACATTCTGGTGCTTGTTTTGTTGTAGCTGTGCTGCCTCTCGACCGTTTCCTTCTCCTTGGCCCTAGACAAATATCGGTTTGTTCCCGACATGAAGATCCAACCGTTCTGATGCTTACAGTACGTTGCGTCAGTCACACAGCCTGCAACGCGGCACGTGGTCAGAGCAACTCTCATTCGTCACGGCCGCCTACGTGGCAACGATGAATGTCCGGATACAAGTTCATGGTGTCTTTTTTCCTCCATTTCCAGTCAGTAATCTTCCCCTGCAGTTCGTCGGGTCTAATAATCTTCATTCTGAATGTTTACAGCAGTTACTGAGTTACACAAAGACACTTCGCCATATAAAACATAGTATTCAAACATCCTCGAATCTCTAAAAACATCTGTTTCTCAATCCCTTCCCTTAGCTCTGTCTATTATTCCACACACACACACACACACACACACACACACACACACACATGCACACGCACCACAGTAATTTTCACCAAACAACCAGAGCTAACACGACACTGGAGGGAAGCAAAACGATGAACAGATGAACGCCCGCATCTCGTGGTCGTGAGGTAGCGTTCTCGCTTCCCACGCCCGGGTTCCCGGGTTCGATTCCCGGCGGGTCAGGGATTTTCTCTGCCTCATGATGGCTGGATGCTGTGTGATGTCCTTAGGTTAGTTAGGTTTAAGTAGTTCTAAATTCTAGGGGACTGAGGACCATAGATGTTAAGTCCCATAGTGCTCAGAGCCATTTTTTTGAACAGATGAACGACGACAATAACATAGAGCCTTTCTATGAGTATGTTGACGTACGTGCTTTCTTAAAATCCTTTGTTTTTGTAAGAGACATCTGAAAACAGGTGAGAGTAAAATGAAAAAGATATCAAAAACGCAAGTACAATGACCGACAGACATTTGCAGCTGACGGTGGTCAAAACAACATAAAAATAGGCTGAACTGTAGAAATCCATTTTTAAAAGTAATTTAATTGCAGGTGAGCGGCAGAAACAAATAAAACAAATAGACCATTTTCTAGCTTTTAAGCCGAAAACAGAAAAGCAGTGATAGTATAACATTTGATAGAAATAAGTCGAGCCCCAGAGAAGGTGACAGCTAGGTGTCGAAACAATCTGGAATAGTAGAAAAATACTTCTTTCTTTTCTTTCTTTTTAAGCACTTCTGCAATTTTTCTTGTGTCCAAAACAGCAATTAGTGTCTCTGTTATTACGAAATCTTGTGTCCATTCAAATCAAAATTAGTTTATGCTTGAGGACATGAATGATTATGAAAGGTTAGTACAAATGTCGAAACCAATTGTAGCTCGGGCATGTTGATTTAATAGGTAAGGAACAACAATAAAAAATAAACTTTTGAGAAATCAAAAAAAGGATAAAATGAGAGAAACACCGATGCCATAGGATATATTCGAATGGGACGGAAAACGGTAGATGTGATGTACTTTCAGAAAAATTCAGTGATATATTCAAGAGAAAGACCTTCATAAATTGAGGAAATCAATAACGCCTTGATCCGCCTCTGCCCTTAATGCAAGCAGTTATTCGGCTTAGCATCGATTGACACAGTTGTTTATGTCCTCCTGGCAGAGATGGTGCAAAATTCTGTCCTATTGGCGCGTTAGATCGCTAAAATTCCACGTCAAGGTAGGGTTTGGCAAGCACGAAGGCAAGAAGTAGAAACTCCCATCGTGTGTGGGTGGCCATTATCTTGCTAAAATATAAACGCCGGATGCCTTGCCATTAGACGGCAACAAAACGGGGCGTAGAGTATCGTCGTTCTATTGCTGTCTTAGGCCTCGAGTCTCATTGACTTCAATGATTAGCCCTGCTTCAAACGGAGCTGCGATGATCATTGGCTACTGGACAGAATTTGGCACGATATCTCTCAGGCGGACATCCAGCAACCTATCAAGCAATGAGAAGCTGAATAATTGCTTGCATAAGGACCAGAGATTGACCAAGTACGTTATTCACTTGCTCAGTTCATACAGGTTTTTGTCTTGAAGAAAATATCCAATCTTTCTGAAATTGTAATCATTTGTTTGTCTGCGCATGTGTGCACATCAACCGATTTAGGCCAGTTCGGAGAGTTCCTTCATGCTGGGTCGTTTTTTTGTTTTAGAGTTTATTATTATAAGTTCATCGAATAGAAGATTAATCGCTCCATTAAAATAGCCCACTTACCACATTAAACAGCTGGAGATAGTGCAGAATTGGTATCAGGTATTCATACGCTCCTCCACCATAGGTAAGAATACTTCTTTACTTCTTGTTATTTTGTAAGGTATCAGGCAAATCCAACACCTTCAATGCAAACCCTGACATGATAAGCAAATCCAGTAGTATGTCACATAGCTCCGAATAAATCGTGACATTAAATTAACCAAAGTAATACGAGTAACGAGTACAGCAAATCGAATACCACAGACTAACAGAAGAATGCCTAAATGCATGTCGTACCTTCCCACTGTGAGACCGACGCAGTTCCGAGGGGAGAAACGAGAACAGAAGCCGAGAGCAGAACCGTGTTAAGCTGGAAAGCCCTACGATAAGGGACAGACTGGACACCCAATTCGCCAGCTAATCACTAGGGCACACCACCCGCAAGTTTTAGCGTGAGACTTTTTCGCGTCTCTGTTACGTCAAGGACCACCCCCCAGCCCATGTTAAAAGATAGAGCACTCCAGAAAAACAGTATAGATCTTATGATAACCCTAAAAGGACCACACCAGCTGCAGGTTTTAGTGTGAGACTTTTTCGCGTCTCTGTTACGTTGCAAACTTAAAAAACATTGCCCCACCACGAAAAGTATAACGTGTCTCATTGGATAAACAGAATTTTTGTAGGTGGAGCTTAAGGTTAACATTGAGACCCTGATTGGTCAGATGAAAACACAGCCAGATAGTTTTTTTTTTAAACCAACTTCGGTACATTGTAGTAAGGAGAAGTTAGGAGAGAGTTGCTCCCTAGATGGCGAGGTGAGCGGAGCTGTGCTGCCCGCCGCTGCCTTGACGCTTCCTAAACACCGACAAGGTAAAGAACGCACGCGATCATCAATTAAAGCTCATGGTGTTCACATTTGCCACTTGAAGTAAAAATCTGAAACTCGATGATTTTTCTGTTATGTAGTTATTGAGAAGCCACATCAGCCACTGTAATTTACGACAAGTTAGATAAGTAATTAAAGATAATTGAGGGTCACTGTAGACCATTTTAATAGTTTCCTCTGTTGTGAAACTTAAATTAAACCTAGATTGTAGATGTGATATGGCATAGGTCATCCTTCGATCGATTGTAGAACTTGGAAACCCATTCAGGGAATATTCGTTCACATTTTTGTTGAACGCAGTTGGTTTTTACCATCCTGTATTAAAACATTTCCTTTTATCAATGGTGCAATTTATAAACGATGTTTTGTGAGTAGAATAAAATTTCCAGTGGTAAACTTAACTGCTTTTTCGACGTTATTTTACCAGCTAACTAAAAAGAGGAAAGCCTTGAACCCCTTCCACTAAATTTAGTTAGTGTTAAGATTCTTTTACAGGGAGTGCAGTGGAGCTGACGCTGAAATCATTAAGTATTTGGTTATATCATCGCTAATGTCACTGAACTCTTCTGAATTCTACATGTGATGTGTGGTCTGGCGTCTGCTTACCAGCAACAAGTCCCAGGTTCAAACTAGTCATTTCCCTAAAAAACACGCTCAGAGCGTCGTTGCGCGAAAGTGGTATGGAGACACGATATACTACAAACAGACACCACCATGAATGTTTAGAATTTAACTGTTAACTTTTATTTAACTGTTGGCGTATGCTTCCAATAACTTCCACTGATCTGTAACAATAGCCATTTAAAGTCGCCTGGATATTCTTCATGGAACTAAGAAGTCTCAAAATTAAAGATTGTTGTATCAACCCATTCTCGCAACTGAACTATCTTAACACGTATTCCCAGAACTTACTACGTTCAGTCCATCACCAACGTGTACAGATCTGTTATATGACAATTTTTCAGTGTTATTAGCCGGATACAGGAGTGAATTCAGTTTTACGTTCATTTATTCAGTCTCGACGACGTTTTCAAGGTCGTCGGCCGGTTGCTGGCCGTCGGTTTCCCCCAAACAGCGCCTGATGAACACTCTGCCACGTCGTCAGAGTAGCGCTGGAACACCTTGCCGAACTTCATCGTGGGTCATGAAAAAAAATACATAATAAAGATTTTAGATACATTAATTCATATAAAATCTATAATACAAAATTATAACACATATTCCTACGAACCAGGCGTCGCTCGGCGGAACCGGTGAGTGTTTGTCACGATACTTCGTAAACACTACAGGCATCAGGCATACGTTCGTTTTTTAATGAAAACTCAGGCAATTTATCACACCTCCACTGGCCAGACACTTTATCCGATGTCAGTACTATAGAAAATGTATAGTATTATTTGGAACAGTCGGTGAAATGTAGCAGTCAGCAATTTTACGATATCTGGATATTGCATACCTGAATAAACGTGCCGACTCTCCTGTTCTCCGAATGGAGACCATTACCAATCCTTACATGTTGTTAGCGAGATGTCTACTGGGTTAAGTAAAGTGTTGTCTGGTGAGCTTATAGCCTCCCTTAACGCAGCGAACCATATAGAAGCGCTATCTATAGACAGTAATGATTCGTTAGATGATATGTGTTTATGACTCTGCTCACATACAGTTTTCGTTAGGATAGAAATAAATAATAGGGTTCTCTGATGCGTTAATATCAGTGAAGGGAGAACATTTGGTCATCTGAAGCCACGGAAATCCTAAACCGGTGTGGTCCAGACGGAAATTAGACAAGTCACAGCATCCCCTTCCCTAGCCCCTGCCCCATATAATCACTCCCCGGACAGCGGTACAGTATGTTAGTTAACCTGTACGCCAGCTTCCTGTGATGTAAGTAACCTCTATAGATATCAGACAACTTTAAATCATCGATGGTAAATTCCTAATCCGTAATTTTTTACATATGTCCAATTAAAGGCTTATATGAGAGAGTGGTCACAATAATCTGGGAAAGCAAAATAATATCAATAACACACTGGTTGAATTTTTAGAAGGTATGAAACATCTTGGAACGACATAGATTATAAAACTCTACTTCAGAATTTCTTGTACAGGTACGAATCTTAGCAAGCGGGATTAGCAAAGAAAGTTCCAAAGTGAGTTACGCAATTGATTGTGAGTTTATAGTCTCTGTATGAAGATTACTCAAAAAGGATCAGTTATCTCCAAAGTGAGACCAGCCGGCAGGCAAAGAGCATCAGAAACGCCTTTGATGTTAAAAAATTGACGTTCTCAGAGGATAAACTAAATATGTATCACGCACGGCCCATAAATACGGATACTTACAAAAGCTAACAAATAATCATTCTCACTGACCATCGGTATTACTATGCTGCCTACTCCCCTTTGTCACCCTACGGGTGCTCTGCGGAGTTTAACCAAATGTGTGAGTGCGTTAAGCGACGATGTGTAGTGGGAGATAAAATAAGAGGCAGCAGCTACGGCAGATTAAATTATTGTTACATAGTAGGTTGCTCAGCGAAATAAGAAACGTCCTGCAATTTGGTGAAATTGTATTACGCTTTCATTTGTCCATCGTTGCCTGTGTATCGAGACAGTAGATGACAGGATAAAAATGCACATTTGTTCATAATATTTCCTCACGTACTGTTCCATGACTTTACGGTCCGCGCAATAGACATAGTGGTTCAAATACACTACATATGCTTAATAACAACTGTATAAATAAGAATATACCTGTAACATTCGGTAATATCTGTTACACACACATCTATTACAAACAGATTCAATCTTAGAGACGTAATTTGAAGAAAAAAATAACACAATAACAACGTAAAAAGAGGAAATGATTATATAACTCCTGACTGACAAGAGTTTTCCGTAGTATGGAAGCTGAACGTGCGTTTGCCACAGCAAACTTGACGACTGAATACAAAATAAGCATAGACAAGACAAAGGAAAATTAACCAGCCTTGTATAAGTGCTAATGCCAAGTGTTTTGAAGTGAATCTTATCTTAATAATGTGCACGTCCTCCTAGCGAACGATGTTGACGTCCTTAAAACCAAGCTTCAAACACATGTATGTGAAGGTAGAAAAAATTAGTCTAAATTAGTCTCTACATCTACATCTACATCTACTCTGCTATTCACAATCAAGTGCCTGGCAGAGGGTTCAATGAACCACTTTCATGTTGTCTCTCTACCGTTGCACTCTCGACGGTACGCGGGAAAAAGGAGCACGTAAATATTTCAGTTTGAGCCCTGATTTCTCTTATCTTATCGTGATCATCATTTCTCCCTATGTAGGCAGGTGCCAACAGAATGTTTTCGCAATCGGAGGAGAAAACTGGTGATTGAAATTTCATGAGAAGATCCCGTCGCAACGAAAAACGCCTTTGTTTTTATGATTGCCACTCCACTTCACATATCATGTCTGTGACACTATCTCCCCCATTTCGCGATAATAAAAAAACGAGCTGCCCTTCTTTGTCATTTTTCAATGTCAATCCCACCTGATGCGGATCCCTCACCGCACAGCAGTACTCCAGAACAGGGTGGACAAGCGTAGTGCAAGCAGTCTCTTTGGTAGACCTGTTGCACCTTCTAAGTCTTCTGCCAATGAATGGCAGTATTTGGTTTGCTCTACCCACAATATTATCTTTGTGATCGTTCCAATTTAGGTTATTTGTAATTGTAATCCCTAAGTATATAGTTCAATTTACAGCCCTCAGATTTGTGTGACTTATCGCGTAATCGAAATATAGCTGATTTCTTTTAGTACTCATTTGAATAACCTAGCACTTTCCTTTATTAAGGGTCAATTGCCACTTTTCGCACCATACAGATCTCTTATCTAAATCATTTTGGAAGTCATTTTGATCATCTGATTACTTTACAAGAGGGAAAATGACAGCATCATCTGCAAACAATCTAAGGCGGCTACTCAGATTGTCTCCTATGTCGTTAATATAGATCAGGAACAATAGAGGGTCCATGACACATCCTTGGGGCACGCCGGATATTACTTTTGTTTTACTAAATGACTTTCCGTCTGTTACTGCGAACTGTGGCCTTTCCGACAGGAAATCACGAATTCAGTCGCACAACTGAGGCGATACTTCGTAGGCATGCAGTTTGATTAGAAGACGCTTGTGAGAAACGGTGTCGAAAGCCTTCTGGAAATCTAAAAATTTGAATCAATTTGACATCCCCTGTCGATAGCATTTACTACTTCATGAGTATAAAGAGCTAGTTGTGTTTCACAAGTACGATATTTTCTGAATCCCTGCTGACTATATGTCAATAAACCGTTTTTTCGAGATACTTCTTAATGTTCAAATACCGTATATGGTCTAAGACCCAATTGCAAATCGACGTTAGTGATATAGGCCTGTAATTCAGCGGATTACTCCTACTTCCCTTTTTGGGTGTTGGTGTGATTTGAGAAATTTTCCAGTCTTTAGGTACGTATCTTTCTGTGAGCAAGTGGTTGTATATAATTGCAAAATATGGAGCTATTTTATCAGCATATTCTGAGAGGAACCTGACTGGTATACAATGTGGACCGGAGGCCTTGCCTTTATTAAGTGATTTAAGCTGCTTCATTACACGGAGGATATCTACTTCTATGTTTCTCATCTTGGCAGTTGTTCTTGATTGGAATTCAGGAATTATTTACTTCGACTTCTTTGGTGAATGAGTTCCGGAAAACCGTGTTTAATAACGCTGCTTTAGTGGCACTGTCATCAACGACTACACCGTTGTTATCGCGCAGTGAAGGTATTGACTGTGTCTTGCCACTGGTGTGCTTTATGTATGAGCAGAATTTCTTTGGGTTTTCTGCCAGATTTCTAACCAGAAATTTCGTTGAGGAAATTATTAAAAGTATCTAGCTTTGAAGTACGCCCCATATTTTGGACTTCAGTAAAACAATGCCAATCTTGTGGACTTTGCGTTCTTTTAAATTTGGCAAGCTTTTCTCGTTGCTTCTGCAACAACGATCTGACCCGTTTTGTGTACCATCACTTATTAATTTGTGTGGTATATATCTCTCAATTGCTGTTGATACTATCTCTTTGAAACCATTCCACAACTTTTCTACACTTGGATTGGAAGGAGTGAATACTGTCTCTTCAAAAAGCGTTAAGAGCATTTTTGTCAGCTTTTTTTTAAAGAGATATACTTTGCGTTTCTTTTTGATGGTTGTAGGTGTTACGGTATTCAGCCTAGCAGCAACTGCCTTGTGGTCGCTAATCCCTGTATTCGTGACAACGCTCACAATTTGTCCAGGATTATTTGTTGCTAAAAGGTCAAGTATGCTTTCGCAACCATTTACGCTTCGAGTGGACTTATGAGCTAATTCTTCAAAATAATTTTCTGAGAAAACATTCAGTACAATTTCAGATGATGTTTTATGCCTGCCGCCGGCTTTAAACGTGTAATTTTTCCAGCATATTGAGGGTAGATTGAAGTCACCACCGACTATAACTGTATGAGCGTGGTACTTATTTGAAATGGGACTCAATTTTTCTTTGAACTGTTCAGCAACTATGTCTTCTGACTCGGGGAGTCTGTAAAACGATCCAATTAATAGTTTAGTCCGATTGTCAGATATAGCCTTTACCCATACTATTTCACATGAACTTTCTACTTCAATTTCTGTACAAGGCAAACTACCTCTGACAGCAATAAATACTCCACCGCCAACTGTATTTAATCTATCCTTTCTGAATACTGTTAGATTGTATGAAAAAATTTCGGCGGAAGTTGTTTCCGGCTTTGGCCAGCTCTCTGTACCTACAACTATTTTACCTTCAGCTCTGGTTCTTTCCCAGCATAGCTCCGACAATTTACAACTACAATACCAATCGTTTCTACAACTGCCTTACTGTGTTTTACCCGCCCACTTTCTGACGGACGCCCCTTTTGTGGTTCTCTGAGACCCTCTAACCTAAAAAACCGCCCAGTCCCTTCCACACATCCCCCGCTACCAGTGTAGCCGCTTATGTGTGTAGTGGACTCCTGACCTATTGAGCGGAACCCGGAAACCAAAAACCCGATGGCGCAAGTCAAGGAATCTGCAGCCTACACGGTCACAGAACCACCTGAGCCTCTGATTCAGACTCTCCACTCGGCTCTGCACCAAAGGACCACAGTCGGTTCTATCGACGATGCTGCAGATAATGAGCTCCGCCTTAATCTAGGAAGCAAAACTGGCAATCTTTACCATTACCGCTAGCTGCCCGAAACCAGAGAGAACTTGCTCCGATCCAAAGTGACACACATAATTGGTACCGACATGAGCCACCATCTGCAGTTGGCTGCAGCCTGTATTCTTCATGGCATCCGGAAGCACCCTTTCCACATCCGGAATGACTCTCCCCAGAATGCACAGAGAGTGCACATTGGCTTCCTTCCCCTCTTTGGCAGCCATGTTCCTAAGGAGCCCCAATAAGCGCCTAACGTTGGAGCTCCCAACTACCAACAAACCAACCCTCTGTGAATGCCCAGACCTTGCGGGCCGAGAAGCTTCCTCTAAACAGGGTGGACGACTGCATCCGGCTCAGAGACATCATCACCCACAGATAATGCCCGAAACCTGTTCGTCAAACGAACTGGGGAGGCCCTACGATCGGCCTCACGGAAAGTTTTTCGCTGCCTGGCAGACTTTGGAATGATCTCTCACTCGACCACGGGTGAGGGGTCAACTTCAGTGCAGGCAGTGCCCGGGGAGGTCACAGCAGTGGACCGATCGAAGGACACGTGGGACGTGCTCGACGTCCCTCGCATCCCCGCTTCTGATCCCCCACAGTGACGCCCCCTGGCAGCAGCCTCAAGCTGTGTGACGGAAGCCAACGCAGCCTGGAGCTGTGAGCGAAGGGTCGCCAGCTCAGCTCTAGAGGGAAAGTATTTTATGTAGCCATCATTCAGCGCCTCAAGGGATAGACTATTTATGTGTTTGTAGAGTCACTTCGTCCTCTCAGGGTATGTTGTAGAATGTTGGTAGCATCAATCTACCGTAACATTAACACACCAGGCGTTAATTGATAAATGAAACAATTAAATTCGGGTAATTACGACGATACGGTTTTGCTGTGGTACCCAACCTTTCTGTGATCATTAGCCTTGAGTGGAATCAGAAAGTGGCTAATAACGCTCTCCCCTCTCCTCCCATTTCCCCTCCTCCTGGCCCCTTCGCCCCCTCTACCCTACATCAACATCAACGCCCAACTAATCTTTAGAATAAAAAAGAATTTTCTTTGCAACTCTTTATTTTGAAAATTGCTTTAGTTGTGTTATATTAAACCACTAACTATGAGACAATTGGTGAAGCTTATATACAATACGCTTTCCTTAGAGCATGACAGAGTAATTCTCACTGCATCGCGAGAGCCACCTACATACAACTACTTCTCAGAAAAGAAATCGAGCTCTTCGCACTGACGGCAGACACTTGTTACAGAACATGCTCCTCCCAAACCATTCCTCCTCCTTGTGTCACTTGCTTTAGCCAAACCCTGCAACCTCCCTCTCCCGCCTCCCCATTTTAAATCAGCCAAATTAAAATGTGTGCACTATACCGTTGCACGCCAGGACAATGTTCCTGGTGGAAACTAAAAATTCGCCCACGTTCTACCTTGGCAACTACGGGAAGCCGAACCGGCTATTTTAATGACCAGTAGACATCCAACTAGGTGGACATGGTGAGCGAGTTGCGGGGAACATGGAAGCTGTCGCTGCGCAGGGAAACACCCGAGCGCCCAGTCTGAAACCGAAGCAAGATGATGTAATGGGAGCTGAGAGATACCATCATACTAGTGACACAGATGAGATTCGTAAGAAAGGCTACGGATAACGCAACAATTAGTATTCATGTACTGAGCAAGCAGAAAGGAGTCTCTGAAAGATGACGTTGCGGAAGTCTGAAGTCGCTACGAGAGCATACAGCGAGGGAAAACCAGGACAGATGATGTCATAGCCATCTGCACCGCCACATGGACTCTTACTCCATAACTAGCGGAAACTGGAAGACTTCGTATTACTAATGCCACTAATAACAGTAACAGCAATGTTGTGTAGGCCCTACAGCAGTGTAATAGTTATTGCATAGTTACTGATGCATTGTGCTGTCAAATAGTTCGTTTATATGTTGCAAAAGCGAATAATGAAGCAATTTATGGTCCACTTCAGGAACTGTGTACAGCTAGAGAAGGCATTTTCGTATTATATTTAGGCACAGGTGGCATACATGTTTCTATTTTAGTCTCAGATGCATGTTACAGAGTACGTATGTAGTGGATGTGCGGCGGCGCGGTTACGTTCGTCCATTACCCGTATCTACCTGTGTACTCGTAGCAAAATATCACCAGTAGGAAAGCCGAGCAGAAACCTACCGTACTGCAACTCGCACCAGGCTGCGTACAACGTAACTATTCTACGAATCTGGAAAAGGTCTTAATTTTGAATGAAAGGTGGAAATCCTGGCAAAACTTCGGTATATTCTGAACCTTGAGATGAACATGTTCGCTGAGAAGCCTGTGATAATCTTAACACGGTCATGTCCAAACCCTTTCATTCACGTTAGTAAATTTATGGTAACGTATCTCCCCAAATCAGAACAGCTACTGAGCACGGATTGCTCTGAAACGAAAATGATCGCCATATTGTTAAGTTTATCGGTGTCTAATGTACTCACGTTTCTAGTCACCTATCTGATCAATATCCCACGCGAATTTCTGTCTTATCTCATACACAAAATTACTTAAAAATCCGTACTATCTACAGAAACACGCCGGAAAGTACAACTACAACCGGCAATTATAACCTACTTCGGAGCTCATACTACATACGATCGTACTATTGAAAGGCTGGACTACGACA
This sequence comes from Schistocerca gregaria, assembly GCF_023897955.1. Lineage (NCBI taxonomy): Eukaryota > Metazoa > Arthropoda > Insecta > Orthoptera > Acrididae > Schistocerca > Schistocerca gregaria. Next base: position 1,043,493,171 of record NC_064920.1, on the reverse strand, counting down.
CCCTTTGACTGCTTTAAGCATTATATATCTCCAACAGGAAAGACGAGCTAAAAACACTCCGCTCTGATTGGTCAGTTTTCTTTAGGGCCAATAGAAAAACATAATTCTCCCTTTTTATTCCGCGCTTTTCATGACTAACCAATCAGCAAATAACACACTTTCGGGAAAGAATGGTTCAAATGGTTCTGAGCACTATGGGACTTCACATCTGAGGTCATCAGTCCCCTAGAACTTAGAACTACTGCCCCAGGCAGGATTGGAACCTGCGACCGCAGCAGCAGTACGGTTCCGGACTGAAGCGCCTAGAACCACTCGGCCACAGTTATCGGCCACGCTTTCGAACTGTACTTCTTCCCGAAATAAATATTTAACATTCCGATATTTTGTTTATACTTTACGTTATGAACTATTTTCATTTGCGCTCCAATTAGCTTTCCTTTTAGCATAAGCTTATTAACATATTATGATACAAATTTCCCCGTCGTCTGCATTAACACTCTCTTAAAACTTTCTCATATTAGTTGGTACAACGTTCATTAGTAGAATAATGATCTACATATTTACTTTAGACCACATTACGCATCATTCACACTACTAAAAGCATATACAAAACTGTAAAAACATAAGTAAATGAAACAGCCTTCAAGAAATAAACAGAACAATTAACAAAAACATTCTCTTAGCCTGTTTCTTGCATGTCTCTATGCACTACTGGCCTCTGTTGGTCAAAATTCTAAACCACATTATAGTTCTTTCAATTTGGTCCTGTCCGCCACTGTTCTCTAGCAAATGAAAATTAAAACAACGATATAAGGCGCCACGCCTCAGATGAAATGTGAGAGAAATATGTTGTTCACTCATTTGTTTCAGCAGCTTAAACTCCATCATATTTTATCTCGCGTTTTGCTAGTATTTGGAACAATGTTATTATTCTTAAAGTTTATCGTCTGTACTACAGAATTATGAAATAGTGGAAATAGTGATAATAGCAAAACTCTTTCAAAACACAGTCGAAATTTCGTTTTACTTATCAGAGGATCCACTGCACTTCAAATATCTGTGTGTGTTCATAGCTTCCTGGGATTCTTGTGAGGATCCTACAACATCACATACAGTGTTTTTTGGATCCAGTTACATATTATTTATCTTAAAGGATGGCAAACGATCCAAGCACCAAAAATAGGTCCGCCTCTGACTTCAAACAATGGATAGTGTGTGAGCAGCTATTCTGCTGTGATCATTTGAACTAAATTTTCAGTATGGAACATATTTACAAAATTTATGTATAAGTAATGTTCCCAACTTTGGAGTGCATTGCATAAGTAATGAAAAAATAGAATTATAGCTCATTCAGATTTATGTACTTCCATTCACCACATCATTGGCAAGTACCCAGGAAACGTATAAACAAAATTCAATGGACGAACGTTTAGGTCAGATACGCAGTAGCTGGGTTGTTATACTCACATTTCGACTAATAAAAAAACTCGATTTTGTTCTAAGAAAACTGTTCTCTGCCTGGTACTGAGATGACGTTGACATCGTGTTGGTAGGTGTTACCTGTTAATGTGACTGGAAATTCCAACTTATTTTGGGAAAAAGGTCTGTTTATTTTGTGTTCAAAATATACAAGTCGTTCGTCTTTAATTCGAATGGAAATGTCATGCAATCAACAATAGATATTCAGACTTTGTCACCTAGGAAATTTATGCAAGGTCAACAACGATTAACAGAAAGTCTGCTCCTTCATTTTCAGCAATAATAGATATGCAGTAGAATTGAAACATGACGTTATGTCTTATAAATAATCACACGTGAAGGACGCCCAAACATTACAACCAAAGGTGAGAACAATGATTAAGTGTAGAGTGCGGAAGTAGGGGGTCGGCTTTTAAGAGTGTAAAGAATAGATGATGCCACAGCACATCAGAAGGATGAGTTCGAAGAATTTAGTAGACGAAGAATCAATTTATGTTATGAGAAAGACACGTGGACAGTTTTACAACAAGCCAACTGATTTTGTGCGGTGACTTAGTACTGTGACTGTGACGTTAGTCTGATACTTAACGCCAAAACCGAAACAATGGTTAAGACATCAGTGCAAGCTGATAACCCCGCAAGACACCATCTAACTAGATTTCATTTGCCAGCAATTCGTGATAGGAATTCGTCTTATGTATTACCTTCCAGCAATATACATATGGAGTGATTAGTCAGAGTACCTGATGTGACGGACGCGCACGAACTCCGCAATTCCCGGAAAGGTCGAAGAAGGATCCTGCAATCGTCGTTTCTGTACTCTGCAATTTGACCCTTAGGTAGGAGAGCTCGTTGGTTACACTTGTATGGGCAGATGAGTCTCTGCGCGTCTGGCGATAAATGGGTGCGGGAGTTTCCATTCTCTTTTTTTACTCTTTGTGTTAACCGACTCACTCTAACATTTAAAGTTTTGTGCGCAACGTGACAAGAGTAGGGACAGATTCTCAGCTAAATACCAAAATTTCACAAAAAGACCAAAGAAAGACAATAAATCCACCAAACAAAATTGCGCGATTACTAAATGATAAAATTGAAACATTGGACCAATTAAAGAGTGTTTCGTACAAAGCTCAAATGCTGTCGTTAATTTACCTTTACCGTAAATTATTTAATAAAAATGAAAAGGTTAACACTGCCACTTACCAACAGCACGGGTTACTGATGTTTGGCAGGGAGTGGTCAAGATAATATCACAGCTCTGTTTCGTACTGGAAGTAAGGGCAGTTTCGAACAATTTGCGGAATTCAGGTGTTGTGCAGTTAAAAGTGGCCGAGTTTGTGTGAGCCTGATGTGGTACTCTGGACCATTAGGAAGCGTGGCGAGACGTGCAGTGGCCGTAATGGAACTCTGTGCATTTTGTGGAGCGACATGGCGGTTTATCTCCTGAGCTGCGCACAAACCATTGATTTCTGCCTATGGGAAAACAATCTCAGACGTTAATGAACCAATTTAAGACGTACTCATCCGCGTTTGGATTCGGGTATGTACTTTGTCCTTTGTACGAAATATGAGGTTAGGGAAATCAACATAGCTGATGCAGCTCAAGAAGGTATTCGCTACAAATATCAATACAGTTGATACGCGAGATATTTTTAGATGAGGAACGATAACACTCAGAAAACCAAACTCAGTGATGCATAATGGTTCGCGGTGAAGCATGTAATCATAATAAGACAGTTGAAAACTTTTACTAACGTCAACAGAATGTGCTAGAGTGTTAATAAACATTGACAATGGTGGCTGTACTGATAAATAGTAGTAGAGCCCGCAACCATATCCCAATTGCGTTAAAACGTGAACCTACCACAGTAGATCCCAGTGTCCAATCCAGATGTTCACACTTAAACATCAAGTATACATTTTAATGTTATTTAATAGGGAACAAATACCGTTGAGCTATTCATTAAGCTGCATTCAGGCAGTGTGGAGCATCGATGCCGCACAGCAGACCAGACTTGCAAGCGTAACTAGTTGTACAGAAATGACTGATTACTTACTTGTTAGTGACAATACTGAATGGAAACTTGGGAAATCTCTTTGTATATGATAAGAACGTGAGCTGGGCCAGATGATCCAGGGCATTGAGATTCAGAAAGCTGAGCTGAGCTGGACTACGTCTGCTGTAAGCACAACTGTGTTCCCATGTCTAGCCCCACTCTTTGGGTACTGGCCGACTGCAGTACGTTTGTGATCCGGTAGCTGAGGCAGGTAATTTGACAACTGCAGTGGGCCGGGCGCCGCAGCTTCATGCACCTACTTCAGCCAATCGCATACCGAGATTTTTTTAAACATCTCTATGGCAATCCCTCATTGTTGTCACAGCTATTGATTCTGTTTGCAGCTATCAGGGATTTTCTTACACCGAATCGACTGTAGTAAAATATGTGACCAACTGGGATTCTGGATGTCGACGTCCTGGCTAGGGTGAAAGGAAGAGCAGGAGGAAGTGGCAGAGGAATAAGATGACGGTTGAATGTTCTGTCAACGACGAGGTCATTAGGGGCAGCTTGGTGAAAGACATCTAGGGGTAGTGAACAGACGAAACTTCGGCAATAAATGATTTTATGCTATGGGGCATATCCAACTACTACTGGGCCAGCCCTTTCTACACGACATTTAGCCAAAGCGAGGAAAACGTGGATCAAGCACCGAGATGTTTCTAATACTTTTCATTTAGGAACAATAAAGTGCAGAACATTGGAACTCGAAGGTAAGTTACTGCAATTGGAAGAGTTAAATATATGGAATACAGAAGCGCAACTCAAATACAAATTTCAAATACAGCTGAAACAAGGTCATCTCTCTTACTGCAGAAGGAGTCAGTGAGAAGTAACTTAAAGTTTATGCTCTATAGTAATATGAGAATTAAAAGCACAATTACAAATACTTAATGATCTCAGAGATTACATCAGCACACGTTTTACAATTTACAAAAGATATTTCATGGAAATCATTGAAGGTTGCAACACCATCCTAACATTCTGATGGTGAGTTAGACGAGGAGTATTACGCGCTTTTGGATTCATAGAACTTTAGTTTGGCTTTTTGTGTTACAGCAAAAACTGACATTATGGAGGAAAAATAAGAGAAAGTATGATAGCTTTTTAATTTTGTATCAGCTGTATAAGACGATAGCCGCGTTGGTAATAAAGATTGGTTCAGCTGTGAAATGTGTCACTTTACCCATCATGTACCATTTACAATGTACCTTCTATCATCCTGTGCAGCCCATGTACCTTCTACTGCATGAGTGAGATGTTATACGCATAAGCACTGTTTGTAGTTAGGACATATAACTTTATATCTTATCAAAAAGATTCCCTAGCCAATGAAAACAATGCAGTTAAATGCATTATGTGCCACGACGGAATTTGTTGCATTGAGTTACAATACCTAAATGACTTTAGCTGATGGCACTGCACGAATAGTCTGTTGCATTCTCTTATTAATAAATAGCAAACCATCTATACAGCATAATCCCATTCAAAATTAACATAAAAAGGATACTGAAAATAAAACGATTCACTTGTAGTAGCACATCAAACTCAACAGCAAAACTAAAAAAAAAAATGCCACCATAAATTGAATCCAGCGAAAGTTACTCTCTTTTGTTCTTCCAGCTCGACACAGTATCAGGGATTAAATTACAAGTTAGGTCAGCAAGGACATTTACTACCTCTGCTGGCTTTCTTTTATTTCACTTTCATGAAAGTAAATCTAATCCTTTCTGCTGTTACGTCTTTGCCCTATGCAGCCTGTTTGTAATGTTAATGATTTGAAGACAATATTTGAAGCTGTGCTTCTTACTAAATTTTTTTGATAATAACTAACTTTCTCTTTCCAACTAGATAGCCATAAAATGATTAAATCTTACCCTCAGTATCATAGCAATTACAACTACACAGAAAATACGCAACTTCTTTGCTTCATTTAATATGATTCTTTTCAAGTTATTATTTTCTTAAGACTTTTCAGTCACGGTTTCAAATATAGATCGCAGAAGGGTGATTAATTTGAAACCATAAGTCGGGAAATAATTTTTCCTTTTCAGATCGTTACATTTTTTTTACTTTTTATTTTAAGTGAAAATCAGTTTAGCCTTTTCATCGTAAGTATGCGAGTGCCAACAAAAATTTACAATTCCCACTAAAGGACAGCAATGATAAAGTAGAAACGAAAAACATAGGTTGCATGACAACAATAATCGGTATAATTAGACTTTTTGATCAAAACTCAAAGCCTCTTCAGACGTAAATAGGCACTACACTGTCCTCTAAGGATGTGCTACAAAATAAAATAGCCACAACTCATTTCACTGTGCTTACAGAGCCGCTAGATTTACACGACAGAAGTCTTCTTTCCATTTCACTCCACTGATCTCTAATATATCTAGATTGAGGCTTTGCATTTCCCTTTTCAGACTTCTTAGCTTCCTTACGAAGATAAACCTTCTGACAGTTCACGCCCCAATTCGTAGAATGTTATCCTTATGTTGATTATTTCTTATGGACACCTCTCCCTTGGCAGTCCCCTCCCTGAGATCCGAATAGGGGTCTATTCTGGAATCTTTTGCCAATGGAGAAATCACAATGACACTTTTTCAATTACGTGTGACACGTCACGTGGACGAAAGTTATGTGTCCTTAATGCACTGGTTTCCATTGCCTTCTGAAACCTCATGCCGTTGATCGTTGTTGATTCTTCCGCCTTTAGGGGCAGTTTCCCACCCAAGGGCAAGAGAATGCCCGGAACCTCTGTCTGCTCCTGCGCCCTCTTTGACGAGGCCGTTGGCAGGATTGCGGGTTTCGAACCTGGGAAAGATGGCATTTTGATTACTAATCAAAGACGCCACACCTACACCGCAAGTGCATCGTGGTCACCGCAGAGATGCCTTAGGTTTTTGTAGAGTTCACAAAACCTGTTTATATTGGTGTGAATATACTAGACAGTAGCAGGATAAGACCAGCACCACACCAATTTTGATATTGAATGGTATAAGTAGATTTGTAAATTAATTAAATTGATCAATTAATTACCCTCCGTCCACCCCAGCCCCAGATGACACCATGTGCTTTACCCAGCTGGACATGGATACCTGCTCCCTCCTACTCCCCATCCTTCCCCCTCCCCACTCCTTTCCCTCCCCGTCTCCCCATCTGGCCTATTGGCAGGAAATTCGAATTTTTGGGAAAATTTAAAAAAAATGGTGGTAATTTTAAAATGGCTGGAATTTCTTTGTCCCAACGTTTTGCTGACGCCCCACCCCAGTCCCCACCTGGGATTGAAAGCCCAATTGCATCCTGCTTCCCCTCCCCCTCCCCAGCTTCCTCTCCCCCCCCCCCCTACCCTGATTTGGGAATCTATCCAGATCCAGGAGAGAAGGGCGCTAACTGAAGTAAAATTCGTTCGCAATTACGTAATTAATCATAAAGATCAGGCCTAATTATACAAACTATATTCATAGTGCTACACAAGGAGCACCTAAAATCGCAATACTGTCATACAACTGGCATTATCATGCTGCGAAGAAATTCACGATACCACTCTAAACTAATAGCAGACGTACTCTACAGAGGATGATCCCTTCATCTACAGGCTGGCGGGAAAAAGATAGGAATGGAAGCTACTATCTTTATTTCTGGCGGGAATTGTGTTCAACTGGAGAGACGCCAGTCTTGGCCAGAGAGAAGAGGTGTATTACCTGTAAATATACAGCTGAAGATTGTGTCTATCGCTGTTTGACGTCACAGTTCGCTGCAGATGCCTCCCACTGCATTGCACGACAGTCACTCTGCAGCCCAGATGATCTAAATTCAGGAAGGCAGATACATGCCACCACAATTAATGGAAACTGCTTCACTGTTATAAGTAAACATCGAAATTGTCATTAGAAGATCCAGCACTCATAAACAATGGGTCATAATGCAATACATGTACTGGGGATTGGGAAAAGTCGCCATAATAACACAACTGCTACAAAAACCTACGCCCAAATATTGCACCAGGAAAGAGGGGTGGGGAAATGCTAGTGTTTTGTCCTCGGTGTGCGGTCATGAACTAATCAACTTAGACGCAGTCTTACCTCTCCCCTAACAATTCAGCGTGTTCTATCTCGTCACTAATGATGCACAAAGAGATCCACTGGTGGCAATGATATAGTGTGTTTGGTCTGAACAAATCAGTCAAATATAGACGCTTCCTCCACGCCATTAAACATATTGCTTGGAGAGTCAGGGCCCCCATGGAACAACAACGGAATTCTGGAGAACTCTCCAGATCGCATTTTCAACTGTTTGGGAAGTAGGCAGCTGCTGCTGCCTATGCTGACTGCTACCCCCCAGTGTAGTTGAGTGCACAGCCTCTGGCAGGCGTGACTGGCCGTAGCTGGCGGTCCAGGCAGTCGGTCACCGCTAACGACGCCGACATACACAGTAGGCCGCGGTGCAGGAGGGGCAGGGAAGAAAGCGAGATAAATTATGGCTACTCCCACAAATTGTTTGTCTAAAACTGCATCTGCGCACCCCCCGCCCAAGATGCCAGCACATTGACTCCGCAAGCATCCGCCCATCTGAGAGGGAAAACAATAGAGTGCAACAGTTGAATTTAACGTCAATGCACCTCTTATAAACGAGCATCTATTAAAAAAGAAGCACAATTGCGACAATAATAAATGTCCTGTTTCCACGAAAGCAGGCGCAGTCCATTTTCTTTTAGTCTTATGAGCAAAATCGGTAGAGTTTGAGAGCATACCTCAAGTTCGAATTATAAATTGTCGTGTACAGTAGCAATACATTTATTTCAGACTATTGAATTACCAATATAGAACGGCATCTAGGCAGTCATTCTTTTACATTTAACTGTAGGATACGATTCGCATTCCTCCCTCCTGCCACCTCCCGTTTTTTGGGACTTCCAACGACGTGAAAAAAGAAAGAAAAGAACCAACAGCACTGTCAGCAATTACAGATGACCAAACTGCAGAGGTCGGTGCTTTATAACAATACATATGAGAGATACATTAAATTATCTCCCTGGGTAAAATCGAAAAAAACTTTCACTATTTCGCTGCAGAATGTCCTCATTAATCCGATACTTTCATTAGAATAAGGGAAAATCGAGAATCTAACGTCAAAGTATATGGTTTGAGAGCATCCCTGTCTTTCGAATCAGTATCTGTAAATAAACTGTCATGCATGTGGTTATCACTAATATTTCAGACACATGAAACAGCATTACAGAATACAGTCTTTCACGCCATTTGTTCTCATGTCATTTTATATTCGGCAACAACAGGCTGTAATTCAAGAGGTCATTTTTGTTCTGTACACTATTGCACATAGCGTTTTATCAGTGCGCTCCTATATCACACTGGTGATTACGAAACATAAAAAAAAAAAAAAAACCAGATCGAGGGAGCATGCCTAGTAATAGAGTCTACTAATGTCACATAGTAGAAAATCCTATAAGATTCCTCCAGTACATCTAAAGAAAATACTGTCTGCATGTTGAGATCAGCCGTCTTACATATACATCCACTGGTTCATTGTGCCGGCCACGGTGGACGAGCGGTTCTATATGCTTCAGTCCGAAATCGTGCGATTGATATGGTCGCAGGTTAGAATTATGCCTCGGGCATGGATGTGTGTGATGTCCTTAGGTTAGTTGGGTTTAAGTAGTTCTAAGTTCTAGGGGACTGATGACCCAGATGTTATGTCCCATAGTGCTCAAAGCAATTTGAACCATTTATTTTGGTCCATTGGAGCAGATGGTCAGTGATCAAAGTCACTGCGTAAAGTTTTGTCGTCAGTATTGCAGGAGGACCATATCGTACAGACTACACTACTAGCCATTAAAATTGCTACACCACGAAGATGAGGGGCTACAGAAATTTAACCGACAGGAAGAAGATGCTGTGATGTGCAAATGATTAGCTTTTCAGAGCATTCGCACAAGGTTGGCGCCGGTGGAGACACCTATAACGTTCTGACACGAGGAAAGTTTCCAACCGATTTCTCATACACAAACAGCAGTTGACCGGCGTTGCCTGGGGAAACGTTGTGTGATGCCTCGTGTAAGGAGGAGAAATGCGTACCATCACGTTTCCGACTTTGATAAAGGTCGGATTGTAGCCTATCGCGATTGCGGTTTATCGTATCGCGACATTGCTGCTCACGTAGGTCGAGATCCAATGACTGTTAGCAGACTATGGAATCGGTGGGATCAGGAGGGTAATACGGAACGCCGTTCTGGATCCCAACGGCCTCGTACCACTAGCAGTCGAGATGCCAGGCATCTTATCCGCAAAGGCTGTAACGGATGGTGCAGCCAAGTCTCGACCCCTGAGTCAACAGATGGTGACGTTTGCAAGACAACAACCATATGCACGAACAGTTCGACGACGTTTGCAGCAGCATGGACTATCAGCTCGGAGGCCATGGCTGCGGTTACCCTTGACGCTGCATCACAAACAGGAGCGCCTGCGATGGTGTACTCAAAGACAAACCTGGGTGCACGAATGGTAAAACGTCATTTTTTCGGACGAATCCAGGTTCTGTTTACAGCATCATGACGGTCGTATCCGCGTTTGGTGACATCGCGGCGAACGCACATTGGAAGCGCGTATTCGTCATCGACATACTGGCGTATCACCCTGCACGATGATATGGGATGCCATTGGTTACACGTCTCGGTCACCTCTTGTTCGCATTGACGGCACTTTGAACAGTGGACGTTACATTTCAGATGTGTTACGACCCGTGGCTCTACCCTTCGTTCGATCCCTGCGAGACCCAACATTCCCTACTTTCTGGATACAGAAAATGTTCGACTGCTGCCCTGGCCAGCACATTCTTCAGATCTCACACCAACTGAAAAAGTCTGGTCAATGGTGGCCGAGCAACTGGCTCTTCACAATACTCCTGTCACTACTCTTGATGAACTGTGGTATCGTGTTGAAGCTGCATGGGCAGCTGTACCTGTACACACCATCCAAGCTCTGTTTGACTCAATGCCCAGGCGCATCAAGGCCGTTATTATGGTCAGAGGTGGTTGTTCTGGGTACTGATTTCTCAGGATTTATGCACCCAAATTGCGTGATAATGTAATCACGTGTCAGTTCTAGTATAGTATATTTGTCCAATGAATACCCGTTTATCATCTGCATTTCTTCTTGGTGTAGAAATTTTAATGGCCAGTAGTGTAATAGCCATAACACAGGATTCCTATGTTGTGCTTTTATAAGCAGTTTGACACATTGTATTTGTGCTGTACACATCTAAGCAATGTATGACTACAGCTTTTTACACCACCATGACTTCGACGTCAGTGTCAGGTGCTAAGTCGACATTAACATGTTTCGTTCCATTGGCTTTCACAGATATCTGGAAATTGCATGGTGTAAACTATACTACTACCGCAACACAAGGGAAGGTGGAAATAAAACACAGAGGCGACGTTTCTTATTTGACAAAAATGTGGAAGACATCGCAACACATGGAAACTGCAAAAGTTTGTGGCATTGTGGAGCTTTTCCAAACAGCTGTCCAATACATACATTTAATATCATCTTCCACAATGCAGAGTAGCAGATGTCTTGGTGTTCTGATCGAAGAGATTGTTTCATCATTTTGCAGTGATGTACGTCATTACTGTTCCACTGTTGACCATCCCCAGAATGTGGGGTCCACAACAGGCGAGGGATAGTAGAAATAAAAGGAGGTACTGTTACCTTATTGCTGAAAACAAATGTGGAGGACATTACAGTATATGGAAATAGGACGAGTCTGCAACACTGAGGAACGTCTCCAAACAACTGTCTGAAGGTGATAATCGTATGTTCCACTGTGACAGGAAGCAGATGTCCAGTGTTACGCCAAGGCTCTCTCGTTCCCAAACAAGTGGTGTCAGTCAAGAAATATGTGGCAATCAATGGCGTACCATTGGGTGGACGAGTTGGAAAAGGCACTGTCAATACAGGTCGGTGTACTGTAATAACACTGCAGTTGATAGTGCAATCAGTTTTAGCAATTTTACCAGTTGTTCCGTAATTTCCACACCAGCCAATGACACAGTAGAATGCTTCCCAGTTTATGTATCATCACTAAACCAACTCTCCACCACTTTGAGAGTAGCATATACTAGACTGCGAATGCAGACAGATGACTATGCAGTACGTCCATTCAGTCGTACACATCAAAGTATATGGATCAGCACTCTATATTGATGCAGTTATCTACGAGTACACATTTCTAGCACTTCGATCATAGTGCGGAATTTGTGATTACGACTGGCCATATTTCCCTATGTGGATGGGAGTCACAGAGTATTCTCGCGTCCCAGGATAAAGTCGGAGACTGGAAGATCTCCCTGCATTGTCCTTGACCAACCCTTCCTGCGACAAGGTCCCTGATCTAATCTGCAACTGGCCAAAAGTAGGAGGGTTCCATACACGCTACATTCTACGTCTCTTGAAGGAACAGACTGAGTCGAATCCTTAACTGCTGTTCAGCAAAGCATGTCCCATCCAGTCTGACTCAGGGCACCCATCCAAGTGCACAAGACCTCTCCGGGTGTGTGCACGTCGAGGAGGCTAGTATGCCTTATCAGCGTACAGCTGACATGAGAGTGTTGTGATACAACAGACAGTTAAGAAGAAACGTATGGTTTAAGCAAGATGAGCTCGAGACTGGATGGTGTTTGAAATAGTTTACGTAAATCAGCTGTGTTATCAAATCTGAAGTATTATTCCAGTGTCTGGAGTCAGTGCCCAGAAGATACCGGCAAGAGAAAAATGTTCATTGAGCACACTTGTAAGGCTACGTGGTTCCGCACCTACAAGGCCTATATTGTTAAAGCCATATGGTTTCTGAAGTATTATTTGCGCAAAATGCAACGTTCTTAATATTCTAATGCAAGACGTACATGTCCAACGTTTTACATATAACAAACCTGCATGTTTTCTATCCCAATCTCTACGGTGACAAACAAGATAGTAAAATTCTTTCTTCTACTGTATTCTGGTCTCCTAAGAAGTTACCGAGCTGTTCCCCACTATAATGGTATCGTCTGTGTATATTCACCACTGGAACTGCTTATGAACCAACTAGAACGAAGTTGGGAGACCGCTGTTCTGTTTCTTAGGAAACTGATGGATTTGACATGTCTTTTTAAGTCGGAAACATACATACCCTAAATCACATTTCCAGCGTCAGTCGTGCTTATCAGTAGCAGTAGCTGTTCTGACGGATGCCGCTGTGCCTCACTAGGAAACAGAGCGAGGAAAACGACATGAATATTTTCTACAATTGACACACTGAGTTACCACCCACGCCCTGCTGCACGAAAATGCACACGAAGAAACAGCTGCTTCTTACTAGGGAATAACCATCACGATCAGTAGCCAGACAAGGTGTAACATACTTATTGCTGTTTACAGTATCATCACCAAGTCCCTGGTAGCACTGCTCTTGCACACAGTAGTTATGGTCTAATGTTAGGTAGTTTTGCTCATGTTTAAGATAATATAACAATTTCATCGTAGTTACACGTCTTTAGAGTACAGCCCCCTCACACTATTAAGGCAGATACACATCGCATCAAGCCAACCTCCTACAGAACATGCTAAAGAGTGGCTGAGGTCTGATAAACACATTGGTCCTTCTCCTTAATAACATTACTTGTTACAATTAACTGCAATTCGGTAATATCTATATTTGAGTGCATGTGTGAAAACATAGTCCTGGATTGGCAAACATATATTTCGCCTGCTTTAATAAGAGTTTCTGTTGAATACTTATGTCGCCTTTTTTGAGGTATGTGCTACGCAAACCCACGCAGTCTATACGGGGAGGGAGAGAGTTAAAACTGAATACAATCATAGTATAATTTTTAAGCTTTTCTCGGTCTTGAGTGTCTGGGTATCCCAAACCACCTCAATTCTCGCATTTCGTGGTACTTTTCTCTAATTTTGTGTATTCTTAGCCAATGTACATATTTCCTCGTATTTATCTCAATTTTACGTATTTCCCATCAATTTGTCGTAATTGTAAGAGGTTTTTTCGGTTTTTAGCGATTTTGTATCATAGTTTATGAGTATAGTCATATTGTTCTCATACCAATGCGTTGTTTGACTTTACACGACGATATGTCTTATGCACCAGCCCACTAAAAAATTTCGTAATAATATCGCCTAGATTCTCCAGTAATAACAACAAGCCATGGCATCCTGTTGAGTCTATCACACCTCCTATTATATTCTTAAAAATCCACGATTATGGTACATGATCATCCCAATTCTCTCATTTTGTGTGCTTGCTGCCCGTTGTATAGAAGGAGACGGCCCTTCGTGTGTATTACTCTTATGTACAAGACGGAACAGAACATTAGTCAGTTACTGTAGTATAGCACTGTACTTGAATGCACCCAGTCACCTACAACCATATATCCTACACATGCGGTAGCTTAGCTCTACTTTCTGTATTTACATATCTATGCGAGTTTTGTGGATGGCTTCCACAAACCTGACTCAGTACTTTCGCTGGTGGACCCACGTTCGAATCCTATCCCACACGTATTGCTTTGCGGATCATCCTCTAGGCACCGCTCCGGATATAATGCGAGGTTGATCCACCTTCGAACCATGACCCAAACGTAGCGCAGTGTTGATCCACCTCTAGACACAATTCCGGATGTAATGCCGGGTAGATCCACATTCGAACACTAAATCAGGCCATCTGCGACGAAACAGCGTCTGCAGTTTCAGACACAGATGTAATTATTACTATTAATATCATTATGTGTAACTCATTTAACATAAATATAACAATTTCATCTCTGTATGTAATCTGGTTAAACGTATTATAAAATCTTAAGGTAATAACTTCGTCTGTTTGGATAAATAAATATTAATATTGGTGATCAAACAGCTAAAAACTAATAAATATATCGAGTGATAAGAGGAACTGCATTTCGAAGTATGACAAGTAAAAACAAAGGAATCCGGTACGCTTTATCGATAGTTAAAAATTTCGGCCCAGGATTATGTTGTACTACGGAACTACATACTGCATAACTCTTTAAAATTAAGGGTTATGCAACAAAATAAATAATTTAATCACACATGTGTCAAAAGGTTGTCTTACTTAACCAAGCAAAGATTTTGGGTACTCTGTGCAGTTCTGCAAAAATAAATAAATAAATAACTTTTTAAAAAAACTCTTAGAAATAAAGCTATCATTGCATTTCCAATTTCCGTGAATTATGTAGGTTATAGAACTCAGTTATAGGTTGTGGAACTAAAAGCACCTTGGAAATCAGTAAACAAGTCGAATCAGCACATATCCGGTAGCAGAGGTAAATATTAGCGTCAACAAAATTCTTTCGTAACATCTCTGGGCTGCGTATTACGAATTGCACTGAACTTCACTGAAGAAATAGATCGGCAAAGCACATGTTTGTCGTTGACCACATCCGAGGTCGAGGTCTGCCTGAGGGCAGGTCCTACGTCAGTGCGCAGAGATTCCGCGACCGCAAGAGAGAAATCGCGATAATCGAGAGAGGTCGCGATACGTGGGAAGGAATACGATCCACTGCTGGGCAGGTCTCAGCGCCGACTTTTTCTTTGCAAAACTTGTTCTCCTCACTTCAGTGTCCAGAAGGGACAGTCCCGCGTTCGTTATCCTCGTTGTGACGTCACTGGAAATACCGGCGCTACTAAGTTTTTCATTACCTGATTATTACGGTTGTCAAGATGACATTTCTGTTATGTTCTGTAGGTGTATACAATTCCAGTCTTCCACTCTATAGAGTAAAAATAATATCAAAGTGAAATTTTCTTCTATAGGAACCAATTTAACTTAGCACTGTACATTTTTATTAGGTTCTTAGATTTTTGCATCTTGGTATTCCGGTTGCTACGGATTTATTTATCGACTGTCATTTTTTATTTATAGTTCATTGTTGCTATATGAGTTTACGTATTGTCATTTTGTCATCTGGTGATAGTGAGTGGAGCTGTGGACCCTAGAAAATGGAGTGCCAACTGGAGAAACCGGGACATTTCCGCTATATTGTTCTGTTTGAGTTCGATAGAGGCGCGACAGCAGCGGAGGAGCGTGAAACATTTGCGTAGTGTATGGGAGTAATTCCAGTGGACAGAGAAAGACAAGAAAATTGTTTTCTAGTTTACATGAGGTTGGTTTGGTATTACTACGAAACACTTCGAAATTAATTCGCTCACTGTAAATTCCTTGAAATCATCTGTACTAGGCATAAATCTGCTACCCAATAGTGAAATTAAGAATTATATCGACCACGACATGAAACCAAATTTCCTGCTAATTGCGAGTAGTCGCCTTATCCATTGCGACTACCCGTGCACTGTCCATGAAGCGACCCAAAGCTTCACATGTCACCCTGTCTACTTAGTTACAATGAGATGATGGGATATCGATATGCACATATACAGATGGATGCACAGAGTATAAAAAGACAGTACATTGGCGAACTGTCACTTGTACTCAGGTGATTCGTGTGAAAAGGGATTCCGATTTTAGTATTGCTGCACGACGGGTATTAACAGGCTTTGAACGAGAAATGGTAGTTGTAGCTGGGTGTATGGGACATTCCATTTCAGAAATCGTTAGCGAATTCAGTATTCCGAGATACACAGCTCCAAAAGTGTGCCGAGAATTCCAAATTTCAGGCATTACCTATCACAAGAGACAACGCAGTGGCCGACGGTCTTCACTTAACGACCGAGTGCAGCAGCGTTTGCGTAGAGTTGTCAGTGCAGACAGACAAGCAATACTGCGTGCAATAACCACAGAAATCATAATGCAACAGTGTGGGGAAATTTGAGGTTAATGGACTATGACAGTAGATGACTGATGCGAGTGCCTTTGCTGACAGCGCATTACCTGTAACATCTCCCCTCGGCTCGTGACCGTATCGCTTGGACCCTAGACGAATGGAAAATCATGGCCTGGTCAAATGAGTCCCGATTTCAGCTGGTAAGTTCCGCGTGTGGCGCAGACTCCACGAAGCCATGGACTCGAGTTGTTAATAAGGCACTGTCCAAGCTGGTGGTCCATAATGGTGTGGACTGTGTTTACTTGGAATACACTGGGTCCTCTGGTCCAACTACACCGATCGTTGACTGGAAATGGTTACGTTACCTGGAGGCTATTTTCAGCCATTCATGGACGTCATGTCCCCAAGCGACGATGGAATTTTTCTGGATGGTTCAAATGGGTCAAACGGCTATGAGCACTATGAGACCTAACTTCTGAGGTGATCAGTCCCCTGGAACTTAGAACTACTTAAACCAAACTAACCTAAGGATATCACACACATCCATGCCCGAGGCAGGATTCGAACGTGCGACAGTAGCGGTCGGGCGGTTCGAGACTGTAGCCCCTAGAACCTCTCGGTCACTCCGGCCGGCCTATTATGGATGACAATGTGCCATGTCACAGGACCAAAAAGCGTCCGTGATTGGTTTGAAGAACATTCACGATAATTTGCGAGAATAATTTGACCATCTAGGCAGCGCGACATGTATCCCATCGAACATTTATGGGACGTAATCAATAGGTCAGTTCATCTACATCCTGCATTGGCAAGTCTTCCACAATTATGGACGGCTATAGAGGAAATATGGCTACATATTTCTGCAGGCGACTTTCGACTTATTGAGTTCATGCCACGTCGAGATGCTGTAATACGCCAGGTAAAAGGAGATCGGACATGTGATAATATAAAATATCCCGTGACTTGTGACACCTTAGCGTATATCGTGTACTAAATTCATCACCTAACGCCAACAATATTTCTTGAAGTCGCGCAACAGAGAGAATGAGATGAGAGATCGAAACAAAAGCGCTCATCTTCGTATGATCGCATAGGCACGTAATAATTATATGCATGACAGAAAGAACAGACACTACAGACTATACGCAGACGTATGAAATACTTTTAAATTAACCCGTCGACATGAAATTCCTTGGCATCAGCTGTATTAGGCGTACATCTATTCCCAATATTAATGACTTCAGGGCTTTCCTTGTTGTATTATTCTCCCTGCTGTCTGGGTCGATTCGGACGATGTGCACGGATAGCCAAAGTGGCTGAGGCGACCACTCGCGATAAGTGTGAAACTCGGCACAAATTTTCATATGCCACTATTAGGTAGTAGAGCATCGAATTAATTTCGAAATAATAACAATAGTGAGAATAATATTAGTAATAAACATAATTATTACAATAACATCCTCCTACTAGCAATGAAATATGTAAATTGATCAAATTATCAGATGGAAGTAGTGGATTGCTCTGAAGAAGAGTGAGAAATGGTAGGGAAAAACGTAGCAGAAAAGATAATTCAGCATAAATCACTGGATTCGGTCGAAAAATGGAAGAGAAAAAGACAAGGAAATCTAAGATGATATTGAGGATGAGGTAATTGTTTTGCTGGTAAGTTAGCCGAAGACGGTAGGGATGTATTGAGAAGAGAGCAGGAAAAACAGGAAAAACTTTAGTCTTAGTTTTCTTGCAATGCAGGTTACTTGGTAGGTTGTTCCCACGTAAGGTGTACTCGTGTCCGGTTAATGGCTGACGCTACAGATCAGTTTGCATACAGATGAATTTATTTATGAAAATACAAAGTACAGTCGCCAACAAATTTTACATATTCAATACTCCTTTACCTTTAACCCAAATGAATACAGGCTATTTTACAGATATTTTTCTCTTATTACGAGTATACAAAGGCAATGCAGAAGGCGACATATAAGCAGATTTACCAAAGTCTTTATTTGCAAGTTCTGCCATATGGTAGGTACGATAGGCAATAATGTCTCTATCAACAAAACTTTCAAGTCCAGGTACGTTAGGAACTCCGGTACCTCCACGTACAATGGCTACAGTGAGCCAACCATTACCATGTGAGAAAGTATCATTAATGTCAATTCTAAAATTAAGTCTACAACCACAGAAAACACAAGGTCCGTCGACAAGTGCAGTAGCAGCAACACTCTTGACTGGAATCCGGTTCTTCTTGTCCCCAGCTGTTGTGGCAAACTCGATGTTCTCGATGGTTTTATAAACTGTCTACTTAGAACAGCAACGAAATCTCCTGTAAGGCATCGTGGCTTAGACTTATGCATAGGTACAGCTAAGATGCTTGAGTCCCAGATATTACCTAGTAGTTATGGAGAGGAAGAACACCGCATGTGAAACTAACGTCGCTTATCATCTGTCATAACTGAATGTAAGGATTATCACCGTCAAATAGACAAAGTTCACATACAGAAACATGGGATTATGGATCTGCCATGATGGAAAACAATTTAGTTATTTATTTATTCCCAACCTAGTTTCAGCGACAAATGTCATCATCATCAGCGGATGCTTTGATTCTTATTCAGTATATGTCTCAGCATGGTTTTACCATTGTTGCCACTGTTACCGGCATATTTTCTGCGTTTTTTGTTGTCGCGTTTTTCAGGATACATCATGTCATTTGCAAGTTAGTTGGACGGCCCGCAGTAACTTTTAGATTACGAAACATGTTCTGGATATCGAGCAAGGTGTGAAAGTTTTGTTCATATATATCAAAAAGTAGCAGCAATCCGTTCAACGAACTTGCAGCTGTAATGATGTACTTGTATACAGAGGAAAAAGGCAAAAATGGACGAAAGGATCCCGGAAACAGCGGTAACAATCGTAAAACAATGTTGTGGCGTACAGTGAATGAGAATCAAAGAACCCACTGATGATAGGAATATTTATCACTGAAACTAATTCAGAAATAAATAAATAAATAGCAAAAATGTTTTGAATCAAGACGACCCGCAATCCCATTTTGTCGTTTTCGTATGCCAATAGGCATGAATGGAACAGTTTCAAGATAAAACTGTGGTTACTCACACATCTTATGAAACCGTTCATGGCTATCTTCGGGTGTTAAGAATGTTTATTATTTGTGCCACTTTGTCTTAGGATCATTTAAATCGGCATCAGGGACGGAAATGAACCGAAACAAATACTTGGTATGATTAATATGTTACCAGGTAAAGAAATAGTATTGTCAGCCTTGTTGTAACAGAAACTGACTACGCACGATAGTATCTCGCCTCGTGTACACGTTGTTTCTTTTACAAGTGGAATACCAAAATCTGTTTGTAACGTACATTGAGAAGAAACCTTGTCATCACTTCACACGTTTTGGGAGAGCACAGTGGCATGTTGTTTTCTTGCACACTCTCTCATTTTCAAAAGTAGGCATACAGAATTGCTTAAGTTGAGATAAAGCCTGCCCTGTGGCAGAAGGGATTGAAAATATGCGACAGGAATCCTGCAGTATTGATGGCACTCACATGAAAATCCAACATTTATTTCGTGTGACGTAATTTTTAATCGATCAAATCAGCAGAATTCAGGGAGACGTGCAGCAGACATACAGGGCCAGTGTTACTCAAGGTGATGCAGAACGACCGTCGGAGATATGATCCCTCTAAAGTGGATGTAAACCGGCTCCCAGAGGGGGGCACAAGAAATGGGGCTCCAATGTTCTGGAAGGTAGAGGAAGGAATACTTCCATCGAAACTAAAAAGTAAGACGCGGTTTAAGGAGAGATACATCTCTTTGCAACAGCAGAATGGACTTGTGCGTGACTTGCAGGATGGCAGAGAAAGAAATAGCCCATAGCCCTTCTGTAAAAATACGGTGTCAATGAGACAGATCAGTTCTAAAATTATCACAAGAGTTGCTTCGAGTGAGTCTAGGAGTGTGTCACTGTTGGTGCTGGTAAGTGTTTGATTATGCAGATTTATGAATCTGACGCCATAGGTGGAGAACAGTTTACAGACAGTGGCAGTGTCCCGCTTGTTGAGACAGGGTTGGCTGAGATCAGACCTGTAGCTGGAGGTGGACCAACCTCAGCGACGCAATGAATGGTATTGGTAGTCCATCTGACGGTTCAAAGTAAAACCATGTACAATCACGTAGTAAATGATTTTGTTTCTGCTCGGAAGTTTTATTTTGAATGGTGACGTTGTTACATCAGACGAACAAATCTTGTGTCGTGCTACTGTGTTATGTCGCAAATTGGTACTTGTAGCGAGGGCTATGTTCACTATCTCACTGTGCATAGTTTCAGTGCTTTGGTAGGTACTTGTAGATAGCCTTCCGGTTGCGACTGAGTAGGTAAACTCAACAATAGTGGATATTCTTGTAGGGAACGGTTCCAACCAGTATCTTAAATATACTCGCGTTTGACATAAAGTCCCACATGGGCAGCATATTTTGTACATGGGTCCTGGAATGTATGTGGTAATGATGGCCTGTTAAATGAACTCCAACTGGAGTCGCTAGTTCACCCACAGTGCACTGGGAGATCTGTTTTTGATTTGACAATGATTCTGGTATACAAGACATTTAGCAGCCTCTACCTCCAGGTTTTATGCATCCTGGAACGCCTTCAAGAACCACGTGCTAAATTTACATATTATATCGCTCATTACACACAGACTATTAGGCTACAGAAAAAAAAACGGACGGAACCTTTTTGTGCGAAATGCATTTTATATTTTCGCTGGGGGCCACGGTTTTCGGTTTCCCTTGAATAATTCGAAAACCACAGCCTCTAGCGAAAACGTATCCCAGTACAGAACAGAACTAAATCAAATCTCCTACAAGAAGGTCCCATTCATTTTTTCTGCAGGACTAATAGTTTGCATGTAGCGAGGGAAAAAACATGAAAATCGTGCCTGTGGTGTTGAGGGCGTTGCGGGTTGCATAAAACTCATAGAACGAATACGTAGGGGAGTTGAATTACACTGTACACCAACTTAATTGGAAACACGTTGGGTGCTCATTTTCAGGCCAACCAACCTCTTACCAGGCCTATAATTTCATTCAAAGTTTTTGCATGTGCCACTAGTAGGCAAGCAAAATCATAACGTGTGCGTGGAATGTGATGCAAGTGAGTTTTTCGGGCTGAATTATTACTAACGTGGGTCAACTGGCTTTAGCGCTGGATTGGTCGCACCTGTAGCTCAGTCCGGCGCCACTGCGAGGAGTTCGGTGTCATAGAGACGTTGCGTGTTGCGCGTTTCACCTAACTTACAGGAATCGATGCATAAAATTAATTGACAGGCGAATGAGTTACAACTTCAGTCGATTTTTCAAACGTTGATTTACTCGTAGTCATCATAGCATTTTCTTTCTATGCTTATCTGAAACATGTAACAAATGCATCAAAATTAAATGAATACAGCACAGAATTTTGCGTTCACATATCAACCATATGTTGTTGGTATAGTAGTAGATCCCCCATCTTACAAAATCTAAATTAAAGGCTATATTCGACGTCAGTGTTGTCTGGCACACCATCTGTCTGATAGGAAATCTTCGACATAACATAAATAATTTGAGGTAAAAAGCTAAAGTCCCTAATATCACAATGAAGTTAATTATTATCAATCGCTTTTTTAGTCTGATTCTACGGTAACAGTCTTCATTAAAAGAAACAAAAAAAAAATCCAGCAGCTCGTGGTAATGTGGTGCGCGTGGTTCGTGCAAACGTTCATATTGAATGCAAAGAATTTGTATAGTTACAGTAACTGCAAGAGGAATGTGCTTAATCTACAAGCTGAATTTTGAATTAAGTTTGAAAGAGCAGCTTGGTGGCAAACGGGATGGAAAAGAATAAGTAAGGTATATTTTGTTACGACTTGCGTACAGCGCTAGCAACGGAAGTTGTCTCCTCTCGTCGCTGGCTTCGTATAGAATAGTTTCTCAGAGATACGTTCTTTGGTAACTGTTCGCCACACAAATGTATTTTTAAGACACCAATAAATTTTTAACACAGAACACAAAAGACTACAGTTAGAAAAACAACAATGAAAATTACGCGTCGTACAGTTTATCACCGTCTTTTGCAACTGTAAAGGGGGTGTTATTCGCACCAGACGAGTTTCGCTTTATTCTAAAGCATCTACAACGGTCACTCTTCAACAGTCACTGTGACAATGTGTTTTGTTTTTGTCTAAAAAATTTGTTTTAGAAGATTATGAACTGTTGGCAAGCTTTACTTACTGCTATAAACACTTTAGGTTCTTATTATTATTCATGTTTTTTTTTGCCGAAAGTTAATTATAACTCTTTTCTCCCACTAACATTGTGAAACGTCCCATTAGAAAAATTATACAAGACTGTGCTTAAACTGACACATATTATTCTTAGCGCAATGCAATCTAACTTTGAAAAATCCCTACGGAAGAATGGCCCTGACTAACATTAACCTATATCTTTCACAAATCACTTACCTCACCAAAAATCTTCGTTACTCGAACTACTGCAATACAGCGATCGCCACTACTGCCAGCTAAATAAAAGATTCAAACTACGGAAGGCACTAACTACTGATTGGCATAGTTAGCAAATGAAAGATTTTGATAGAGAAAAAACAATGTATTTACCTCAATAGAGTTCAAAAGTCATAATGTGTATAGCAGTTCATGACATCCAGTCTTACAAATTTCAAAACTCCGCCATCTCTCTCCCTACATCCACCACTACTGGCGGCTCACCTCCAACTGCGCAACTCTATGCGCTGTTCACATCCAGCTGCCGCTGCCCAACACTACAATGGCGAGTATTACAACAATGGCAACCAGCCACTTACTGCACACAGCACAGCCAGTGGAAAAAAAACCCTTAACAGCCTACTTCCAATTGTTAACTGCCTTGTTGCCACTAAGCCAGTTCTTAATACATTTTCACCATGTATTGGCATTTATTGGGGAGGTTAAACGTGGAAGAACACAGGTTCGGTATAAATATGGGAGAAAGATATATAAAAATACAAACGGATGTTGGTCATATGTTTTATGACTAAAGTACAAGCTAACTATTAATTTTAATGTCTGAATCGGATTTCAATCAGTACCCTGTAGTTTATTTACAACGTATAGGTGTGAATCTAAGAGACCAAATGAAACAAAAAATATTAAGGCGCTGTGAACTCTTTTACTTTTGCCTCAGTAACTGCGATAATCTAACCCACATTCCATCAAAATATAACCGGAATTAATATTTGGGGGGACATACCGACGTCGGCAGCAACTGGGCATTGACATAATTCAGCAGAGAAAGTTGAAAATTTATGCTGTATCGGAATCCGCAATCGTATTTTCCGCTTTACGAGAAAGGTCGCCTTAACTGCTTCAGCTATCCGAGCATGCTTTCCCTCCTACTCAGCCTCTCAACTTATCGCGCACAGTAAAGTGGCGTCCCCGTCCAGTTACCTCATTTTTATCGCAGCGTTTCCTGTAATCCCTCAAGAGGTTCAGACACTACTGTGCACCCACACTGAGGATATTATAGCAGTCAACCTTACAGACATACTATACATATGGGAGGTGTCTGTTCTGTCGAAGATACATACATACCAAAATCGTAATTTTTGGTAAGGGTTTAATGCTTACATTAGTGACTGTGATAGCCTCACTAACCTCTGAGTCGAATATAAATTAACTTCATTAGATTATTTGTTAAATCATCCCAAGATACAACACAATACAACGGCAGTATGCCTCTGTAATACGTACATAAATCAACGTCAGTACCAATCAGAGGAAAACACAATAGTGAGAGTGAATACTGGCGGATACTTCCTTTTATAATTTACGCTGAAGCTATGAAAAAATAGAGAGCGGAGAGTGTTATGAAAACTCGAGCACAAATATTTTTGGAAATTATCAATATCACCGATGATCTTTCTCGAGGTGGGCTTCTACCAGATTCCGTACTTCCGAAAATAATTCGTGTTAGTAGTTTCAAAGAACGACTTATCAAACATATAGTTCAATAATATTCACGCCTGTCTGTACTCGAGTTCTTTGAAATTGGACTTATTACATTATTCTTAGTCTGAGGGTATTTAACCTGTCTGATATATCCTGGAATGTAGATGGAATAGATTTGTCATGACTGGCTCTTCCAAGGATCTAATTAATTATGAGGAACTGTCGTCATTACAGAGGGCTTGCTTCTACTTAGGTTTTTCACCGCTCTGACAAATTCTTCTAGCAGCATCATCTACCTAATCTTTCTTTTCCATAATACACTGAGGTGACAAAAGTCGTTGGATAGCGATATGCACATATACAAATGGCGGTAGTATATCGCGTACAGAAGGTTTAAAATGGAAGTGAGTTGGCGAAGCTATAATTTGTTCTCAAGTGATCATGACAAAATGTTTCCGACGTGATTACGGGCTCACGACGGGAATTAACAGACTTAGAACGTTGGATAGTAGTTGGACCTAGACGCATGGGACAATTCATTTCGGAAACTGTTAATTAATTCAGTTTTCAGAGCTGCACAGTGTCAAGAGAGTGCCGAGAATACCAGATGTGAGCGTGTGTGGGTGCCATTCTGTCATTCTGCGCAACGGATTAATCTGAGATATACCCTTTACCCTGTGGCTCCTGCAAGATGCAATTTCCACCCCCACACTAATACAGAAGTGAGACAGACGCTCCTAACGTTCTAAAGACAAATGCCTGAAAATTTTTCAGCAATAAATATCTTCTGGAGTCGTCCATTGTAAGGAAATGACACAAAAATTGACAAAATTTCTTACGTAACTAGTGGGATACTTGGGTACTGGAGTAGTGCTAGGTAGTGTAAGAAAAACATGAAACTAACGAAAATTATTATTTATTTAGTAAAAATTCTGAGAAATCACAATGGCACATTAAGTTATGAGCTGAATAATTTAATTCCTGGTTCGTTTCAGGATGTGAAGTTACCTCATAAGGATAGGAATCGCTAATGAAATTTCTATACAAAGTTAAAGATTATTATTGACTTGGCAGAATGTCTGAGAGCCGCGACTACTCAACTTGAATAACTATCCGTTAGAATGTTGGTAGACACGGTCGAGGCTGTCGCGTGTGAAATGCAGTGAAGTGTACTGTTTTGGAGGAAATATGGGGCTTGCAAGAGCTCTAGCGCACAGTACCGTAAGCTGGGATGACTGCTGTCTCCGCCGCTCGCTGCTGACAAATAAGATAACTCTCGTTCTATCTGGATTCACTTTCGCCAATCAAACTCTCCCTAAGCCTTGACGAAGTCAAGGACTCCTATTCGCCCCTATTCTAACTATTGGCGTTGTACACTGGTCAGACAACCAGTCCACCACGATGCCACTCAAAATTCGCTCGCAGGCGTTTAATTATAACTCTGTCCATTCACACCGCACAATAAGTGTGGCTGCCAACACAGTGAACAATGCTTAATCACAAGTACTCAATATAGAGTCACACTTCGATTCACTCTCGACGGAGGTGCTCTCCCAGTGAAGCACTGAGGAGAGACTTGTTCCTCAGTCTTTGAGTACATGTACGAGCGCGCACGCCCTCATTACGTGTTCTCGCTCAAAGAGCGACAACGGAATGGCCCCTCTCCATGCCAGATGTGAAGTATATCTTCCGGTCTCTTCCATTACTCCTTCAGCTCAAGGCATCAGAAATATCGTCTGCGAATCAGCATTCCTCTTCTAAAAAGGGAGAATGACGTTTCGTTTAAGGCAACAAATCCGGAAATCCGTAGCATTGTCGTTTGGCGTTTGCTGTCTACCTCTGAAAATCTCTGAAACTGTGTGCTATGTGTAAAGAATGCATAGGCTGGCCGCTCCCACAAAATGTAGCAGCATTTGCTTTTAAGCCGAACACAAGGTCGTTCCTCCTTTCACTCGGGCAATTGCTGCCTGGTCTATGGGCGGTCACTGGCTGACATACACTCCTGGAAATGGAAAAAAGAACACATTGACACCGGTGTGTCAGACCCACCATACTTGCTCCGGACACTGCGAGAGGGCTGTACAAGAAATGATCACACGCACGGCACAGCGGACACACCAGGAACCGCGGTGTTGGCCGTCGAATGGCACTAGTTGCGCAGCATTTGTGCACCGCCGCCGTCAGTGTCAGCCAGTTTGCCGTGGCATACGGAGCTCCATCGCAGTCTTTAACACTGCTAGCATGCCGCGACAGCGTGGACGTGAACCGTATGTGCAGTTGACGGACTTTGAGCGAGGGGGTATAGTGGGCATGCGGGAGGCCGGGTGGACATACCGCCGAAATGCTCAACACGTGGGGCGTGAGGTCTCCACAGTACATCGATGTTGTCGCCTGTGGTCGGCGGAAGGTGCACGTCCCCGTCGACCTGGGACCGGACCGCAGCGACGCACGGATGCACGCCAAGACCGTAGGGTCCTACGCTGTGCCGTAGGGGACCGCACCGCCACTTCCCAGCAAATTAGGGACACTGTTGCTCCTGGGGTATCGGCGAGGACCATTCGCAACCGTCTCCATGAACCTGGGCTACGGTCCCGCACACCGTTAGGCCGTCTTCCGCTCACGCCCCAACATCGTGCATCTCGCCTCCAGTGGTGTCACGACAGGCGTGAATGGAGGGACGAATGGAGACGTGTCGTCTTCAGCGATGAGAGTCGCTTCTGCCTTGGTGCCAATGATGGTCGTATGCGTGTTAGGCGCCGTGCAGGTGAGCGCCACAATCAGGACTGCATACGACCGAGGCACACAGGGCCAACACCCGGCATCATGGTGTGGGGAGCGATCTCCTACACTGGCCGTACACCTCTGGTGATCGTCGAGGGGACACTGAATAGTGCACGGTACATCCAAACCGTCATCGAACCCATCGTTCTACCATTCCTAGACCGGCAAGGGAACATGCTGTATCATCAGGACAATGCACGTCCGCATGTATCCCGTGCCACCCAACGTGCTCTAGAAGGTGTAAGTCAACTACCCTGGCCAGCAAGATCTCCGGATCTGTACCCCATTGAGCATGTTTGGGACTGGATGAAGCGTCGTCTCACGCGGTCTGCACGTCCAGCACGAACGCTGGTCCAACTGAAGCGCCAGGTAGAAATGGCATGGCAAGCCGTTCCACAGGACTACATCCAGCATCTTTACGATCGTCTCCATGGGAGAATAGCAGCCTGCATTGCTGCGAAAGGTGGATATACACTGTACTAGTGCCGACATTGTGCATGCTCTGTTGCCTGTGTCTATGTGCCTGTGGTTCTGTCAGTGTGATGACGTGATGTATCTGACCCCAGGAATGTGTCAATAAAGATTCCCCTTCCTGGGACAATGAATTCACGGTGTTCTTATTTCAATTTCCAGGAGTGTAGATAGGATGGGTCGTCCTCTGAAGGGACCGGCCCCCTGGCATGCTGTCTGCCTCTCTCGAACTAAAGGCTCCTGTGACCGTCGTGTCTGGAATGTATGTGTGTACCCCAGCCTCGAGGATTTCAACCACGGTGCGCTTACTTGTTATTTGCTTATCGTTTACATGAATTCATACAACATTGACTTTTTCTTATCGAGTTTGGGTTCGAATGAAGCGTCTTGATGTGCGGAATATAATTGTGAGTGCGGAATTTGTAAACAATTGAGGTCAGGAGAACACGTCGTCTTCTGACAAAATTTTTGTCTGGGGTTTGTCAATGCCGAGGAAAAAATTGACAAAGTCAGGCAAAAATTGTTCTTTTAGATTTTCCAATAAACTTTTCTTAGCCATTCTTAAAATTTTTTTCTTATGATTTCTTTATAGCTATTAATTCTATTTTTTATTTTTATAATTTATGTTTTGTTGTAAGGCAAATATAGCCTTTACGGAGGCTTTTATTCTTTGTCGTTGCCAGTACGTGTCCCTGTTTCTCTTTTTCATTTCCAAAAATTGTTTTTACAATATTAATTTTTCTAAACTCGTTAGTGTACTGTGTATCATGTATTAGTGTGATTATATTTTTTCTTTAGTTAGGCTTTGCTTAAATGTTTGCAAAAGCTCTGTTGTGTTACTTTGTTTTATTTATTTTGACGTTATCTTTTTCTTTATGTGCCAGTGTTTCTTTTTGTTGTAAAAATGAAGAAGTGTTTCCTCTTAATTCTATCCTCGGTATTAATATTATTACCCCAAAAAGGAGTTTTCGAAATTTATTTAAAGAAGAAAAGTCCTGCATAAATCCTTTTCTAATTTTACATATAAAAGAAATAAATATACTTTCCATCAGTTTGTGAGATTATATAACTATACTAACTAAGTTTCTTTACAAAAGATTTTAAGGTATCTATAAATTATGGATTTTGCATACATAATAAAAATAATTACTTTTACAAAAGAAAGAAAAAATATTTTATAAATATATCATTTTCTTAACTCTACGTTTGTATTTTGTTAGGTTATTTTGTGTGCTGCGTCAGTTTCTGTGCTCGACGATCCCCACTGAAATACTGGAAGGCGTCGACTCATTTGTATGAGTGTCACAAATCATGAGAGAAGCACTCTAGCCTGTGATGCCGGGTCGTACTTGTTGACATTGTCATCATGGAGTGGTGCTTTTAACAGATGATGATGACTGTGGTTTACTGCATAAACAGTGATGTCTAGGTACTCTTTTGCTGTCACACCTGGGACAGTGGGGCAGTTCGATGATTGTAGTTGACTACCAACGATCGTCACTCAATATTGTGCTGTGACATCTTGGTACTCCACACATGGTTCGGTATGGCGATTTGATTTCGTGGTAGGGAGAGTACTGTTCATTTTGCTGAATCTATTTCTAGATAATGTTGGTTGGCACTACTTAATATTCTGTTTGCCGTTCGGTTGTATTTGTTTGACAATTTAAGGTTTATTTTTGGAGAAGTGGTTGTAGTAGTTCCAATGCCTCAAAGTTCATGGAAAGGCGTTTGTAGCAATTTGCTTTGTAGGATAGGAGAGAAAGGTATCTTGCTGTCTTCTGCCCTTCTTCATCTTGCATCTTCTGTTCTTCTCTTCTTTCTTGCATTCTTCTGTTCTTCTTGGGCTAGGAATATGTGAATTTTGGTCTAGGATCTGACTGTCTTTCCAACTATTAGTTGATGAATTTTGAGATCTTAGTAATTTTTTGTACCTTCATTGTCATCTCGTCACATTTTGATTCTCCCCACACTCTTCCATTGTGTAGCAGTGTCGTGACATATGAAATGTCCGTTCTGCGCCTTGTCCTCCCAAAGCCCAATCTGGTTGCAACCTGCATTTCCAGTGTGGCGTTGGTCTTCATGTTGTTGTTATTGCCCTAAGTGCTTTCTCAACGTCTGTACCCTCTCCTTCGGTATCTCGAAGCATCTGTTGTTAAGGGAGCTGGTGATTGGTGTTGGTGGCGATGTCCCTCTGACACGTAGAAATATTTGCAATTTTTGTTTTACATATATATTTTATTTAAAAAAAAACTCAGATTTTATATAATCCAAAAATTTTCGGAGAGTGGCTAAAATTATTGTATGTAAATGATTTCTTTTCTTTATTCTAATTATGTCCTACCACTTCTTCATTCTCTTAATTGTTGTGTCGAATTTATTGTTTGTGTGCATGTTGTAGTGTACTTGATACTACAAGAGATTGTTAGTGTGTATTGTGTCTCTTTTTCTTTTAATTAATGTGTTATTTTGTTGATTCTTAATTAATTTTTTGATTTAGTGGTTAGAATAAGATAGGGTGGACGTTAGTTTGCCTAACCACTTGCGCATTTTTCAATTCAATCTGTACGTTTTGCAGTATTCGGTGGCCTAACTTCTGCATCTAGTTTCTCTTTGCTGTGTTGTTCTTGTCTCTGTGGACCATAATTTCCTCGGTAATTATTCGCACCCTGGTCTCGCCAGTTACTGTTTCTAACATCGTGACCTCTTTCAAAGTACTCTTGACCGTTGGCATTTTGATTCCTAAACCCATATTCGCCACTGTATGAATGTCCATTACCGTTCCTATTTCGGTACCATTTATTGAGGTTATCGTTTCTATGCCAATTGTCTTCATTGTGCCATTGTCCTTGTCTGTTAAATTGTCTGAAATTATTGGTGTTAGGATTACGATTATTATTATTGGCATATTCGTTCCTAGTCCTCTCCTTTTGCTGTTCCCTTTCCTTTCTGTTTTCTTTCGCCTCGTCTTCTTTAAACATAAATTCAAGTTCACTTAAAACCTCTTTGAATTCTTCGGTATTTTAATTTTTTCCTACTGTCGCCTGTTGATACTTTACCGGTAATTTCATTCTACATATACGTATGAGCTCTCCGTTACTGTATGGTTTGTCTAGGCATGATTCTTTTTGTCCATTATGTCAAAGAATTTTACCACTCTTTTCTCTCCTGAGTTTTCATATGGTTTCATCTGAAGTAACTCGTATTTAATTTTGTTTTGGCCTCCTTAGACCAATATCTTTCGAGAAATGCTGTTCTGAACTGTAGGTAAGACGTACAGGTAGCCGCGATCTTTTGCACTACTTCTGCTACGGTCCCTGACATGTGTGCACAAATGAAGTCAAGTTTGTGAGCTACGCTCCTGTGACTTGGTAAGCCTACTTGAAACTGGTTGATGAATGTGCGTGCATGCAAGCTACCGCCTTCTTCCTTGAAATGTTGAAATTTTCTAACTGTAAGGAAGTGGTCTGTATCATATCTACCCATAAATCCGGTTTTTGGCTGATTAATGGACTCAAATAATCTACCACTGCTTGTGTTATTCTCAGGTAATCCACTGCCTATCTGCCTAGTCATAGTTTCCTGACTCATGTCCGCGTCATATCATTGATGAACGAAAGTGTTGTTCGTGTGTTTTTGCTCTCGTCGTTCGCGGTATAGTACCTGTGCTGCTATTATGTTTTGTCATTGGATTTACTGTTTCAGTTGCCTGTCTTTCGACTGGTATCGGCTGAATGTATATATTGCGTTTTTCTAGATACTGTGCCTGGTCCTGTGGCATGTCGTGTATTACTTTAATCGGGGTTTTCTTTTTCGATTTCTGCTGAATGTATATATGTATATATGTATTTCGGCTGAATGTATATATTGCGTTTTTCTAGATGCTGTGCCTGGTCCTGTGGCATGTCGTGTATTACTTTAATCGGGGTTTTCTTTTACGATTTCTGTTCAAATGTTACGTCTAGCCTTGGTTCTACTTAAACTTCCTTAGACGGTGTGTGTTCGTGTACTGAATTAATGCTTGACGTGTCAGTTGTTTCGCAACAGGTGTAATCGGTCTCGATCTTTTCTTCGGTAGTTTGTATCAACTCTGTTAGAAGCTTTTCAAACTGATCTTTGTTTTTAAGTTCTATTTCATTGATCCGATGATCATATTTTTTCAGTGCAACCTTTGCGACCTAGCTTTGAATTGCTTGTTCTTCCGAAATTTGTATTGATGTTCGGGTGCCTTTTTTTGCAAAACGTTCCACCTTTTTGCCAACGTTGACGATGTCCAATTGGACCTTGTCCACGTCAGTGCGTAATTGCTTCTAACCTTGTGTTAGTACCTGATTTCTTTCTCTAGATTCTTTCGCGTCTTTGTTTATCTGAGTGATCTGTCTATCAATTCTGGTGATCCCTTCTTCCATCTGGATTTTAATCTGTTGGATCTGTGTCTTAATCTCTTGTCTCAGGTTTTGATTATCCTGTTTCAATTCCTGATACTGTTTTGTCACCTCTGTATTAATATCCTGATTCTGTTTCGTCAGCCTAGCGTTCATTTTTTGTAACATCTATATGATCGCGTCCTGTCCTGTAACACTACCTTCTGCTGAAGTACACTCCTGGAAATTGAAATAAGAACACCGTGAATTCATTGTCCCAGGAAGGGGAAACTTTATTGACACATTCCTGGGGTCAGATACATCACATGATCACACTGACAGAACCACAGGCACATAGACACAGGCAACAGAGCATGCACAATGTCGGCACTAGTACAGTGTATATCCACCTTTCGCAGCAATGCAGGCTGCTATTCTCCCATGGAGACGATCGTAGAGATGCTGGATGTAGTCCTGTGGAACGGCTTGCCATGTCATTTCCACCTGGCGCCTGAGTTGGACCAGCGTTCGTGCTGGACGTGCAGACCGCGTGAGACGACGCTTCATCCAGTCTCAAACATGCTCAATGGGGGACAGATCCGGAGATCTTGCTGGCCAGGGTAGTTGACTTACACCTTCTAGAGCACGTTGGGTGGCACGGGATACATGCGGACGTGCATTGTCCTGTTGGAACAGCAAGTTCCCTTGCCGGTCTAGGAATGGTAGAACGATGGGTTTGATGACGATTTGGATGGACCGTGCACTATTCAGTGTCCCCTCGACGATCACCAGAGGTGTACGGCCAGGGTAGGAGATCGCTCCCCACACTATGATGCCGGGTGTTGGCCCTGTGTGCCTCGGTCGTATGCAGTCCTGATTGTGGCGCTCACCTGCATGGCGCCAAACACGCATACGACCATCATTGGCACCAAGGCAGAAGCGACTCTCATCGCTGAAGACGACACGTCTCCATTCGTCCCTCCATTCACGCCTGTCGCGATACCACTGGAGGATGGCTGCACGATGTTGGGGCGTGAGCGGAAGACGGCCTAACGGTGTGCGGGACCGTAGCCCAGGTTCATGGAGACGGTTGCGAATGGTCCTTGCCGATACCCCAGGAGCAACAGTGTCTCTAATTTGCTGGGAAGTGGCGGTGCGGTCCCCTACGGCACTGCGTAGGATCCTACGGTCTTGTCGTGCATCCGTGCGTCGCTGCGGTCCGGTCCCAGGTCGACGGGCACGTGCACCTTCCGCCGACCACTGGCGACAACACCGCGGTTCCTAGTGTGTGCGCTGTGCCGTGCGTGTGATCATTGCTTGTACAGCCCTCTCGCAGTGTTCGGAGCAAGTATGGTGGGTCTGACACACCGGTGTCAATGTGTTCTTTTCTCCATTTCCAGGAGTGCATGTATTCTCGATCTATTGTTTTCTACTCGGTCAGTTACGTCGCTTACTTGGCTATGCTGTGGCGTTTCTAAGTTTGATAACTGCAATAACCCGTTCTGTCTGTGTTGAGGACTAGTTGCGTTTGTCATTAAACCATTACGTGGCGCATTCTGCCCTATGTGTTGTGTATGTCTTGTGTTTGCAGGTCCAGTTGCGTCTGTTACGGAACCTTTTTGTGGCGCTCGTAACTCCGCAAAATTCTGTGCTGTTGGGGAATATTTAGAATGTGTACGATAGGTTCGACGTATTCTAAATGTTCCCCCTCTCCATCACTGTCTACTTCTCTTTGAACGATAGCTAACTGCCGGTTCATTGACTGTATTGACGCGTATTCTGTCCCTCAATATGAGGCAAGCAAACACTTTTCCTGTCCTCGTTTCGCTTCTAATCTTTGCCATTTCCTACGTGGGCTGTCTATTGCTGGCTCAGAATGTGCCCTACCTGGGATTTCGTATTTTGGAAATTCGATGTTCTCGTCCCTTCGATTCCCATCTGTCTGATCTGTCTCAGTTTCATCCCAGTCTAACTGAGCCTGTTGATTCTGCAGCGCCCCGACTGTCCTATTCTCTGATTCACTGTCTGTGCTATTTCAGGTTCACCTCTTGTCCTATTCTCAATAAGCTCGTTTACTTGCTGTCTATCTGGTTGATTCTCTCCCATCTTGTCTACTTGCTGCCTCTCACGTAACCTGTTGGCTCGTGTTCTCTTTAACATGGAAGCTCTTTCAACACACCACAACCCTATCTACAAAACTGTACGACCACTTACTAGTTGGTTGAACCAACAACAACAACAACGTTGTGACTTCTTGGCTAATGGTCTGTCTGGTCTGATACAGTCTCCAATCTCCAATCTGTGCGCTTGCAAAAGGGAGAAAAATGTTATTTCTTAATTCTAACTTATATGATGCTGCGTCACACTGCGTCTCTGCGTCACTCTGCGTCTGTGCCTATCACCTGAAAATCCTATGCCCTAACAGCTACACAAAAATCGTAAAAAAATGCAAATATTCCCAACTCAATAACACCCCCCTTTTTCCTACAATTCTGCTTTCTTTGCTACCTGTATCTATTCAGATTCCAATCTTTGCAAATAGCTATTTAATACATGAAAGAAAGTTCTTCAAAGCGCTACTGCTGCGACCTGCCTCACCTAACTATCCTGATGCTCTCCTATCCTGGTAGCTTGCCTATTTTACCTATCCTGGCAGGGTCGCCATTTTGTGCATGGGTGTGGGATTGCCATTCTGTTATTCTGCAATTTCCACCCCCACACTAATACAAAAGTCAGACAGACGCTACTAACGTTCTAAAGAGAAATGTCTGAAAAAATTTCAGCAATAAATATCTTCTGGAGTTGGCTGCTATAAGGAAAGACACAAAAATTCACAAAATTTCTTACGTAACTAGTGGGATACGTGGGTACTGGAGTAGTGCTGGTTAGTGAAAGAAAAACACGAAACTAACGAAAATTATTATTTATTTTGCAAAAATTCTGAGAAATCACAATGGCACTTTTAGTTATGAACTGAATAATTTAATTCCTGGTTCTTTTCGGGATGTGAATTTACCTCTTAAGGGTAGGATTCGCTAATGAAATTTCTATACAAAGTTTAAGATTGTTATTGGCTTGGCAGAATGGCTGAGAGCCATGCCTACTAAACTTGAATAATTATCCAATAGAAGCAGATGCAAGTGAAGTGAAGTGAAATGTACTATTGTGGAGGAAATATGTGAATCGCAAGAGCTGTAGCGCACAATACCGTAAGCTGCGATAACTGCTATCTGCGCCGCTCTCTGCTGACAAATAAGACAACTCTCGTTCTATCTGGATTGACCTTCGCCAATCAAACTCTCCCTACGCCTTGATTAAGTCAAGGACTCCTACTCTCTCCTAGACTAACTACTGGCGTTGTACACCGGTCAGATAACCAGTCCACTGCCATATCACTCAAAACTCGCTCGCAGGCGTTTAACTATAACTCTGTCCGTTCACACCTCACAATAGGTGTGGCGGCCAACACAGTGAACAATGCTTAATCGCAAGGACTCAATATAGAGTCGCACTTCGATTTGCTCTCGACTGAGGTGCTCTCCCAGTGAAGTACTGGAGAGAGACTTGTTCCTCGCTCTTTGAGTACATGTACGAGCGCGCATGCTCTCGTTACGTGTTCTCGTTCCAAGAGCGATAGCGGAACATCCCCTCTCCATGCCAGACGTGAAGGGGTATATCTTTCGGTCTCTTCCATTACTCCTTCAGCTCAAGGCGTCAGAAATATCGTCTGCTAATCAGCATTGCTCTTCTAAAACGGGAGAATGACGTTTTGTTTAAGGAGGCCAATCCGGAAATACGTTGCATTGGCGTTTGGCGTTTGCTGTCTGCCTGTGAAAATCTCTGAAACTGCATGCTATGTGTAAAGAATGCGTAGGCTGGCCGCTCCCACACAATGTAGCGGAATTTGCTTTTAAGTTGAACACGGCGTCGTTCCTCCTTTCACTCGGGCAACCGCTGCCTGCTCTATGGGCAGTCACCGGCCGACATAGATAGGCTGGGTCGTACTCTGAAGGGACTGGCCCCGTGGCATGCGGTTTGCCTCTCTTGAACTAAAGGCTCCTGTGACCATCGTGTCTGGAATGTATGTGTGTACGCCAGCCTCGAGTATTTCAACCATGGTGTGCTTACTTGTTATTTGCATATCGTTTACATGAATTCATACAACATTGACTTTATAGTACCGAGTTTGAGTTCGAATGAAGCGTCTTGATGTGCGGAATATGATTGTGAGGGTGGAATATGTAAGCAATGAAGCTCAGGAGACCACGACGTTTTACACAGATTTCAGGCATCAACGCTCTCCATGGACAACGGAGTGGCCGACGACATTCTCTTAACGACCGAGGCCAGCGGCATTTTCATAGAGTTGTCACTGCCAAGAAAACCTCAAAACTGCTTGAAATAACTTCAAAAATCAATGTGGGACGTACGACGAACGTACTTGTCGGTACAGCACGGCGAAATATTAGCATTAATGGGCTATGGAAGCAAACCTTTGCCAAAAGCACGACATCACCTAAAACGCCTCTCCCGGGCTTCTGACGTATGGATTGGACCCTAGAATACTGGAAAACTAAACCCTGATGAGATAATGGCGATTTCAGTTAATAAGAGCTGATGGTAGGATTCGAGTGTGGCGCAGATCCCGCGAAGCCAAGGACCCCCTGTCAACAAGGCACTGTGCAAGTTGGAGTTGGTTTGATGATGGTGTGGGCTGTGTTACACTAAATGGACTAGATGCGCTTCAAGTGAATCAATCATTGATAGGAAATGGTTATGTTTGTCTACTTGGAGACCATTTTCAGCCATTCATGAACTTCATGTTCCCAAGCAACGATGGAATTTTTATGAATGACAGTGCGCCGTGTCACCAGACAACAATTACTCGCGATTGGTTTGAAGAACATTCTGGATATTTATTACAAATGATCTGTCCACTCAGATGGCACGACATGAATTCCTTTGAACATGAATTTCTTGGAACATCATAGAGAAATTGTGCACCGAATCCTGCACCAGCAACACTTTTGCAGTTACTGACAGCTATACATGCTGTGCGGCTCAGTATTTTTCCAGGAATCTTACAGCGACTTGTTGAGCCCATGCGACATGAATTGTTCCTTTACTGCGGGTAAAAGGAGGTCTGATATGAAAGTAGGAAGTATTTCATGAATTTTGTTACTTCACTGTTTTTTATTGCATCTAGTTCATTTCTTGTACATACCCCTTCTACGTATTCCTTCTGTCCTGCAGCTTTCTCTTCTTGCTTAGTAATGGCTTTCCCTCTTATCTTGTCATATTCATGCATCTTCTTTCCATTCTCGAAACGTGACTTAAATCTTCATAAAGGCAGCATCTATCTTTCCCCTAGTTATGCACGCTTCTACATCGTTGCCTTTGTTGTTAAGCCATTTCTTCTTTTCATTTTGTATTTGCTGTCCATCTGATTTTTGGAAGTCTTAATTTCATTTTGCGTGTTTCATTTGCTGCACTTTTATATTTTTTCTTCCCTCAATTAGACTCAATATCTCATAGGCTATCCAAGGATTTCTTCAGGACTTAATCCTTTGTATGTTTGATCCTCTGATCCCTTCACTGTTTCTTCTCTCAAGGCTACCCATTGTTCTTCTGTTGTTATCCTTATTGCATATCAGTCAATCGTTCCCTAATTCTTCCTTTGAAACTTTCAAAATTCTGGTTCTTTCAACTTATCCAGTTTCCATCTCCACAATTTCCTGCATTTCTGCAATTTCTAAAATTTCAATCTGTTGTTAATAAACAACAAATAGTGTTAGAGGCCACATCTCCACGAACATGTGAATCTTAAAATCTGTGTTAGAAATCTCTGTGGTATCAGTTGTAATCTAATTGAAACCCTTCTGTAGCTCCAGATCTAGCCCATGTATACAACTTTCTTTTGCGTTTGTTAAGCAAAATATAACTCTGATATCAACATTCTGTGAGAACATTAAGGAACTCTAATGCCCATCCTATGTGGTCTATTTGCTGTTTTTGAGTCGGGCACGGTGCCTACCTGTTTGATCATCACTGCAGGGATCGTTCTTCTACACAGGCTATTTCCTGTATTTCTCACACTTGGGATACCGATCGCCTGAAAATGGAGACAGGTGTCCGAAACTAGTCACCATCAAGAAATTTAAAAAAAGACTTCTCTACGCAATTTACAAGGGAGTTGCAACCATTTACCGTAGAGAAGTCTCTTTTTTTTATTTGTTGATGGTGTCTAGTTTCGGACACCTGTCCCTATTTTCAGACTATCACTATCCCAAGTGTCCTGATATTACAAACTTTTAGGAATGATGGAAAAGTGTGGACGAATCAATTTGAAGTAACTTTCTCTGGTCCGTAAACTATCGAGTAGAAAGCTACAAACGAAAATTCTTCATTTGTGTGGCCATATCGTTCGTAGTTGCAACAGCCGAACGAAAGTACCGTCAGGAACATAAGTGAACACTTTTTGATCCTCTCATAGTGGAATACATGTAGCGGCACTGTTGTCGCTAAGATTGTAGGTTAGGTATCTTTCAGAGGTGGCGGTATGGACCAAAAGACAAAAAATCTAGTAAATATGTGTTCTAAAATGCATATCTTAAGAGTTATGAGCATTTGTTTCTCTTAGCTATTGTGAAACACATTTCTTCTATTGAACAAGTGGCTCTTAAGATAGCTCAGGTATGCCTTTTAGAGCCCATATTTACCGAATCTTTTTTCTTGTTTTGGTTCTTGTTACGAGCCCTGAGTGTTATGTACCCTACAATCGTAGCAACAATCACTGCACGATAACGATGGAAATGTTACCGATGATGGAGCCACTAAAGCGGAGTTACTAAATCCAGTTTTCCGTAATTCCTTCACGAAAGAAGACGAATCAAATATTCGAGAATTCGAAATCAGAACAGCTGTTAGCATGAGTGACATAAAAGTAGATATCTTAGGTCTTGAGAAACAACTCAAATCACTTAATAAAGGCAAGTCTTCCGGTCCACATGGTATACCAATCAGGTTCCTTACAGAGTATGTAGACACAATAGCGCCTTTCTTAGCAATCATATACAACCGCTCACTTGACGAAAGGTATATTCCTAAAGACTGGCAAGTAATGCAGGTCACACCAACATTCAAGAAAGGAAATAGGAGTAACCCATTGAATTACAGACCCATATCACTGACCTCAATTTGCAGTAGGATTTTGGAGCGTATACTGTACTCGAACATTATGAATCACCTTGAAGAAAATGACTTATTGATACATAACCAACACGGATTCAGAAAATATCTTTCTTGTGCAACGCAGCTAGCTCTTTATTCCCATGAAGTAATGACTGCTGTCGACAAGGGATCTCAGATCGATTCCATATTCCTAGTTTTCCAGAAGGCTAACGATAGCATTCCTGACACGCGACTGTTAATCAAATTGCGTGCAAATGGAATATGGTCTCGGTTGTGTGACTGGATTCGTGGTTTATTCTTAGAGAGGTCACAGTTTGTAGTGGTACACGGTAAATCATCGAGAAGAACAGAAGTGATATCTGGCGTCCTAAAAGGTAGTGTCATAGGCCCTCTGCTGTTCCTGATTTATATAAATGATCTAGGTGATAATCTGAGCTGTCCCCCTTAGGCTTAGATTGTTTTCAGATGACGCTGTAACTTACCGTCTAGTAAGATCATCAGACGATCAATTGCAATTACAAAATTATCTATAGAGAATTTCTATGTGGTGGGAAAAGTGGCAATTGGCACTAAACAAAGAAAAGTGCGAGGTCATCCACAAGGGTACTAAAAGAAATCCGATAAATTTTGGGTATACGATAAATCTCACAAATCTAAAGGCTGTCAATTCGACTAAATACCTAGAAATTATAATTACGAGCAACATAAATTGGAAAGACCACATAGATAATATTGTGGTGAAGGCGAAACAAAGACTGCGCTTTGTTGGGGGAACACTTAGAACATGCGACAAACCCACTGAGTCTACATTACGCTTGTCCGTCCTCTGCTGGAATATTGCTGATCGGGATGGGATCCTTACCAGGTGGGACTGACGGAGGACATCGAAAAAGTGCCAGAAAGGGCAGCTCGTTTCGTGTTATCGCGCAATAGGGGCGAGAATGTCACTGATAAGATACACAATTTGGGATGACAGTCACTGAAACAAAGGCGGTTTTCTTTGCTGCGAGATCTATTTACGAAATTTCAGTCAGCAATTTTCTCTTCCGAATGCGTAAATATTTTGTTGACACCCAACTACGTAGGGAGAAATGATCATCATAATAAAATAAGAGAAATCATATGTAGCTCGAACAAAAAGATTTAGGTGTTCCTTTTCCCAACGCGCCATTCGAGATTGGAATGGTAGAGAAGTAATACGAAAATGGTTCGATGTACCATTCACATAAGTGTGAATTGCAGAATAACCATGTAGATGTAGATGGACATGTAGAAGGAAATTTACTGTATTGGAACTGAGAATAGTCTCAAGAATTCTGCAGCAAACAGATGTTAAGGATATTGGTCCGTAATTTTACGGATTCGTTCTCTTACCATTCTTGTATAAATGAGTAACCTGTGCTCTTTTCCAGTCGCTTTGGACTTTGAGTTGGGCAATCGGTAGGTCTTTTGCAGCCAACAGATGTTAAGGATATTCGTCCGTAATTTTACGGATTCGTTCTCTTAAAAAAATGGCACTTAACATCTCAGGTCATCAGTCCCCAAGAACGTAGAACTACTTCAACCTAACAAACCCAAGGACATCACACACATCCATGCTCGAGGCAGGAGTCGAACCTGCGACCGTAGCGGTCGCGCGGTTTCAACTGAAGCGCGTAGAACCGCTCGGCCACCTGCAGCCGTCTCGTTCTCTTACCCTTCTTGTATAAACGAGTAACCTGTGCTCTTTTCCAGTCGTTTTAGACTTTGAGCTGGGCAAACGGTAGGTTATATCCTGTTATATTTTGTCCGTAATTGCTCTACGTTCATCATACCAGAAGTAAATGATGTCCATTCACTGTATAAGCTGGATGCGAAAACTGCTTATTCGCCCTTTCCATCAAAAATACTCTAATGGTCTTGGTGTTTGATTTATTTAGTTTAGTAATCTTCGTCGCTGTGATGACTCATAACCACTAATCCCTCTCTCTGCGCTGACAGCGCCGAGAAAGTCTGTTAGTAACTACAAGATCCAAAATATTTCCATTGCGTGTGGGTTGTCCAGCTATCTACTGAAGACAGTTTTCGGAAAACGTGTTGCAAAGTCCTCCACAAGACTGCCTATCCGTACCACATGTAATGAATCCGTAGGCGTCCCAGTCTATAATCGGTAAGTTACAGTTCTCACCAGCTAATATTGCGTCATTTGGGTATTTCTTCGATAATGAGCGTAGACATTCTTTGATTGGCTCCCATACTGACATGACGGAATCGTGCGGCCGGTAAAAAATGCAACAATTAGTTTGATTTCACCAACACCTGTAGTACGTGTCCAGATAGTTGCACAGTCAAATTTGACCTCCATAGAGACAATACTTTTGTTGACTGTAATGAACACTCCCCCTCCCATGACGTCTAATCTACCATTTCAATATACGTACCATGATTTTAATTCTCAGTTAACACAGCAACATGTACTATCGATCAGAATCTGGTTTTTGCAGTCAGTGCTGACTAATTGGATTCTAAAAATTTTATTGATAGAGATCCCAGTAACGAAAACAAATCATCGAAAATGTAAACCACTATTTAAACTTACTGTTCCTGTCCCACACAACACCTTGTTTAACTGTAACTTGACGTGTGTATCATGGATAAAGTGTGCTTGCAACGCATTCCGGTAAAATTTCGGGTCACACGCTTACACAAGAAAGAAGAAAATGTCGTTATTGAAAAAAAGATCAAGACTTTCCTTGTTCTTTCATGAGTAGGTGTGAAAACACACGAAAACGGAGAAGGCTTCTAGCATGTATCTGATAATTAAAATAGTTATTGCTTTCTACTGTTGGTTCAGAGGATGTTCCTTAATCCATTAGGGAGATAATCACCAAATAATCTATAAAACTACCGTGAAAAAGGAATGTTTCCCCTGAAACTTACTGTCCCCTTAATGTTGTTTATACAGTACGGGATCCAAATCCGAAACATTGCCTTTTGAGGACATTGTTTTTATTGACCGAGCTGTCCAGACACCACTCAGTATACGACCTCACAACCTAAATTTTGCCAGTATATCTCCCGTACTCTTCAAACATCACACAAGCTCTCTTGGAAAGATGGATATCTCGGGGAAACAGCTATCCATAGCCTAGGAATTATTTCCAGAACGAGTCGCTCACTCTGCGATGAACTGTAAGCTGTTTTGGAAGTTCCTAACAAATTAAATTGCTCGCGAGACTGTGACTCGAACCCGGAACCCTTTGAAAGTGGTAAATGTTACTTGAGAGAACTGAAGCAATGACGGCGGGTTGTGAGTTCTACTGTGCTAGTCTGTATGAAAATTCCTCATGAAGGGAAAGACTATATATTCGAGTCCATGTCCGGCATAAATGTATTAATACTTTCGTGGTTGACAGGACTTAGATGTCCCATTAAGGCAATACACAGTTGAAACGCTCATGTACCATCTCTTTTTGGTGATTCCATAAGGGAGAAGCTTTCTGAAACCGGAGAAAAATTGTAAGGACCGTAGGCTGGCTGTAAAGAAGGTTGAGACTGACCTTGTCAGGTGGCGGTGTTCGTAGAGGGCACAGTTTATCTACTTCACGAAAATCACACCAAATCACCATCTTTTCTTTCTAAGCATATCTAAATTGAGTTATAGTGTTCCGATATAAACTGTGAGCGTTGTTTTAAAACATAACTGCATTCGTTAGTAATTATATTAGTTTTGTGTATAAATCCTAAGAAGTTTTACAGAATGTAAATAAAATTGCTGTGTGATACGACAAAGCCACCTTCAAATTTTATGTTCAGAATTCGTGTGTGATACGTTACATTTTTCACTGACATGAGTATGAAATGTATTTTGGTACTCACTCGTTACAGCGTTTCATATTTGACACATTGGTTAAGTCCTTCTACAAACGAAAATTATCTTTGAAAGTACTAGATTCCAACGAAAACTTGGACCTAATTGAGTTTATAGAACGCTTCTGTCAAATCTCACTGGTTTCCGACAGCGGTGAACTTAACAAAAGAATTCTGTTAGTAAAATGTAATATTGGTTACGCATAAACACCGTTTTGTAACTTTTATTTTTAGAATTTATGTAAAGCGAGTTGTGATCATGAAAGGATTAGTCTCTCAGCACGTTCTAAACATTATAGATTCTGAAGTAAATTCCATGGATTCAGTCAAGTTTTTCATCTCTTTGTGGTATAATATAAGAATAGGTGACCTGAAACATAAGGTTTCTCACAATGGCAAAACTGCACTATCGCAAAGCTGTAATGGAACGGTGTCTTATTCTTTTTTACATTTTTTTACTGTCTCATTTATCGAAATACCGGTTGTCAGCCGGTC
This sequence comes from Schistocerca gregaria, assembly GCF_023897955.1. Taxonomy (NCBI): domain Eukaryota; kingdom Metazoa; phylum Arthropoda; class Insecta; order Orthoptera; family Acrididae; genus Schistocerca; species Schistocerca gregaria. Next base: position 1,043,449,673 of record NC_064920.1, on the reverse strand, counting down.
ATGTGAATTAAGATATAATTAATATTAATTTTAAATGGAATTTTTTCTCTAAATTATGGAAATGCACGCACGCACGCACGCACACACACACACACACACACACACACACACACACACACACACACACATACACACGAACATTTTAGAGTAAGCAGAGGATTCGTTCGCTTGTCGAATGCCACCTTTATGCAAAGTTCATGAAATTAAGATTTTTATCTCTTCAATAAATTTAGCACAAATGGAATTTCTTGAGAGGTACGATTCTACAGTTTCCTCGGTGCGAAATGTGATTAGTTACCAGTGCCTGGCCCGCGAAACTATCGAACATACTCTTCAGGAGATTGTGTTTGACTTTGGTGAACAGTCGCAGTTGTATGAGAGCGGTAGGTGAAAGAATGCAATCCACTTGTAAAGTTATTAGAAGAAATATGTAAAAGACTGACGCTGTGTGTACTGCTTTCTTAGTAACATCACGAATATTCACTCAAATCTAGAGCGTCAGTTGAAATGACGATCTCTGTTGCGTCTGAAGTGTCACCAATAGTTTCTGACAATCCACGTATAATGAGAAGATTTTTTATGATTTTAAAGTTAGCATCAATCAAGATGCAGGGGCGTGGTATAATGGAAGGTTCCATCAGTTACTACAATTCTCCAACTTTAATAAGGGGATAGGCATAATACCTCGAGTTCTCCCTGTTCCCAATTTCTCCTCTAAAGGGGCCGCTAAAGCTATTACCAGTTCCCTTTAACAACTGAAGCGATTAACATCCGCCGGCCGCGGTGGTCTAGCGGTTCTAGTCGCGCAGTCCGGAACCGCGCGACTGCTACGGTCGTAGGTTCGAATCCTGCCTCGGGCACGGATGTGTGTGATGTCCTTAGGTTACTTAGGTTTAAGTAGTTCTAAGTTCTAGGGGACTGATGACCACAGCTGTTAAGCCCCATAGTGCTCAGAGCCATTTTTTGATCAACACCCAACGAAGAGATTGCTGTTTATAACTGCAGAACAACCTGACATAAAGTTACTGATCCCTGATACTATTTGGATTTTTTAAGGCTAATATCATTACAGACTTACTAACAACTCATAAACGGCGAAAATGTACGCTTGCCAGGTGCAAGGGGCTAGCAGTGTATTTAACACTAAATTCTTCTCGGATCTTCATATGGAAATGATGCTCTAACTCCTACTTTTGCTGTTGCACATGGATTAAGAAGAAATGCGAACTGACTGTAATCGACCCTGCAAGTGGAGTAGAAATGAGTTTGGCACCTGCAATAATTTAATTTGACAGACATTAATTAAATAAAGGAAAGTTTCAGTAACGTAGTGAGAAATGAAAGGGTTGCTCTACCGATTAACAGAATGAAAGTTCTGTCCAAAATAACAATTTGATTTATTATGACTAAACTCAAAATCATAAACAAAACACATCAAATATTTACAATACATCAAATTGGATACTCAAATAAATGCTGTGAAGGTGAAGTTGTCCATAAACTAGATTGTGACATTTATGACCGAGTGGTATGTGGAGCCAATTCCTTGCAACTCAAATCTTAAGAGAAACACCCAGCCAACTCAACATCAATTGCTGCTACGGTAGTGATAACTCAGACAATGAACACCCAAGAAAGAACAAAATTAGAAAAGACGAACAGGCGCGCTCTGCTGAGCTCTGATTATCACAGTGCAAATTCCCTAGTCTGCCGGTGCTGCGGACATACATTACCAAGCTGTCTTCTTAACTGCAAGGACACGATCTGGCGTACCGGAAGCGATGGCTGGTTCGCGAGTATAGCCCGAAACAAATTGTCCTGGTCTGGTTGTTCCAGACTAAAAACTTCCTAGCAATACAAATGCGCCTCTGAGGGAGACGAAGAAGGGTTGCCACACAATCACTGACGGTACAGTGATTGATTTTAAAAAGTGAAGTCACACAGTATCTCCGATACAGTCAACTTTAGCCAAAACTGCCCAAGACAGTCAACATAGGCCGCTTGTACGCAGAACGCTCAATTGCCAACTGTACTCGGAAAGTTACGTTGAAGTTGAAACTTCACTAACTTCGTTAAACAGTTACAACCAAATAACACTATATTAGACAACCAACGGAAGGCAGGCTGTCCAGAGCAGCGAGAGCTCAGTTTTGAAACCTATTCCGACCGAAAGGCGAGAGCCGACTACCACAAGAGCACCCGTACAAATCGAACAAACATTCCCGCCCCCACGACAGTGGCAGTGGTTAAACGTTTCAATCAGCAACTCGAAAACCGGAGGAAAATTCCACTCTATTACCGAAGCACTACCAAGCCCCTAATGGAGATTCTTGGCGCCAATTTCTGCGCCGATTTTGCTGCGCCGATTTTGCTACGTCACGGAGCTATGCCCTGAGCAAACCAATCACACTTACGATTTTGCAGAAAACGCGGGAATTTGCCCGCCAAGACTGCCTGGGTACACAAGTCATTCCCACACCACGCTGGTAGCCCGCCAGAGTTTTAGCTAAGTTTCTGCGAAGTAACGGAGTGTCTAGCCCAGCCGCTCCTTCAGGCCCTTGCGGGCGTGTCTCCGCCCCTATTATGCCAATGTCGGTGTCTGGAAAGCGTTCACTCGACTCCCTCACACCCGCCGGCTTAACCCTTCCAAGATCAGCACAGCCCACCTGTCACCGGACCACCCAGGTGACGAGAGACGCTGCGTGGGAAGTCCGCGTGTGAAGGAATAGCAACTTTTCACCGCATGCAATTACAGAGGAAAATCTAATTACTCAGAATAAGATAGAAATATGAGAGGGGGCTTCTGCCACCTCTAACGCTGACGGCAGACAATAGAGACTTCTGTTGAAACTTGTGATACACAGTGTGGGAACTGTATATCACATATACCTGTTTCCTACGAAATACGTTATCTACAACATTCTTAGCTTTGGCATTTGGCAGCTTCCTGAAGTTCTAAAAAAATAGCTATTTTCATTCATGTAGATATACAGTTAAATATGACGTGAACGATTCTTTTGAACGAGGACATTACTGCAAAAATTTTATGATGTACAAATGTAGATTACAATTATTGCTGTAGCAAAAAATACAGTACCTAGGTGCAGGTGGAGGACACATGCACGATTTTTAATACAGTTAACATGAAGAGAACCATTACATTTTACATGATGTTTTGAACGTAATTTTGGAATTTTTGATGCGACTTGATGTGAGGTAAACTCTTTCTCTCTCTTTCCAAGCATTTATCCCGACTTGCGGGGTCTGCTGTTATGGTTAACCGGATTTGGCGTGTTAATTGTAAGGGGTGGCCGGATTCCTTTCCTGTCGCCACCTCGTACCACCAATAGATAGCGTAGTGACATAGGTTTTACCCTTTAATAGGTAGTCAGAAGACTCAATGTGGTACAAACGTGTGAGCAAGCAGACAAACCATGATACAGAGACGCACTCATCCTTCCCACAGCCAACTGAGCGCGTTTGAAAGATGTCAAATTGTGGCCTTCCGAGTGGCAGTATAGTCCACGTGGAGAATTACCAGACAAGTTGGACGTTCCGTGTCAGATTTGCAACGGTGGTCGTATCTGTGGCCACGTGAACATTCTCACTCCTGTGTACGAGGTTCAGGGCGTCCACTCAGCACAGACGCCTCCCGCGATCTTCGTATTGTAACGGCAGCAGTGGAAGATCATACGGCTATCACAGCACAAATAAAAGTGCTTTTCAGCCCGGACATATCAACACGAACTGCTACGAACTGGTTATTGGCAGTGGGACCTGGAGCAGACACAGCTCTATCCCATCTTCCACCCACGCCACAGCATCGTAGTGCATTGTTTCATTGGTGCGTCAGAGCATCACTTGGAATGGCGCGCTGTCGTCTACAGTGATGAACACGGATTCTGCCTGCAAGCAAATGGTGGTCGTTTCCATGTATGTCGTGGATCTGGTAAGCGTTGTTTCGCAGAGTACATCTATCCAAGACACACTGGCTTCACTCCATGCCTTACGGCCTGCTGTGCGATAAGCTACAACTCTCGTTCACCTCTGGTGTTTCTGGAGGTGAGCGGTGCGCTAAACGGCGCTCGGTACATGCCGAATGTTGTTGAACCAGTTGTTTTGGCGTTCTTGCAGCAGAAAGGTGTTGTAGTGTTGCAACAGGGTAATGCTCGCCCACATGCTGCCCGTTAAACTCAACGTGATCTGCAGGACGTGCAACAACTTCCCTGGCCAGCACGATCTGCGCACTTGTTTCCAGTAGAACATGTGTAGGGTGTGGCATAACGAGAAGTGACTCAAGCGACTCGTCAACCAACAACTGTTACAGATCTACGTTAACAGGTTGAGCAGGCGTGGCATTACGTATCCCAAAAGTATTCGCCCCTGCGCGTTCGACTGGCTGACAGAGTCAGCGCCTGCATTTCCACGTATTAATATGGTTATTTGAGGATGTGTCGATACTTAGTACCTCAACACTGTTTGTGCTATTGGTCTCTAAATGTAATCATTTCGCATATTCTATATGTACTGTTGCAACAATAAATCTTAAGTGAATTGGAAACCTCTAGAAGGGCATACAATTTTTTTCCGGCAGTGTGGTTGAAAATCTGTTGCCTAGAAAAGTAATTCACTAAATATCATCTGCAACAAACCACATGCTCATCCTGTATTTGCAAAATTGTAAAACATTGTGAACTGGTACTCTTTATTGCAATTCAGTGCTACATTTTGTCACATTTCTTTGGTTGAAGTTGCAAGGCAATGGCCTGAAACAAGTTCAAAATTGGTTGTGTTTTTTGTTGTTGTTGTCTTCAGTCCTGAGACTGGTTTGATGCATCTCTCCATGCTACTCTATCCTGTGCAAGCTTCTTCATCTCCCAGTACCTACTGCAACCTACATCCTTCTGAATCTGCTTAGTGTATTCATCTCTTGGTCTCCCTCTACGATTTTTACCCTCCACGCTGTCCTCTAATGCTAAATTTGTAAATACGTAAAATTGTATCTGTTCAATAACGAGCCTTTGTACTGCTGTTAGGAGTACTGCTAGTACTAATCGTAGAGTTGCAGCAAGTCTCATGATTTAGACACTGTTAAATGTTTTAATGACTGATAATTATGACGATATGTTACAAGTAAATCCACAGCAATGTTTTTGTAGCGTATATATATCGAATTTGTGTCATTATAAATAGGAAGAGACTAGGTCATGTAATTTGTATTATTTTGAAGTATGATGTACTTGGAATGTACTGTGTTCGTTTTTTATCGGTCGTTGTCGACAAGAAGCTTTCCGAACTAGGGTTTTTAAAAACCGTCCATAGTTTTTCGAACTAACAGCTGTTTGTTTCCAGTTCTCTTTGAAATATAAGCACATTTTTCGTTTTGGTGTACCTGTGAAACGTACAAATTAAATATTTCTTTCTTTTTATATATCTGCCCAGTCTTGATTTCTCAAAAACAACTTCCGTGGCTACATGAAAGAAAACAATCGTGCAGACCGCTCGAACCTAAATCCAAGATTAGCTCTCAGGTTCTTGTTTTCCTCCCTTTAGTTGCATCTGACGTTATGTAACACTGCTGCATGCTTTCAAGGTTTATGACAGTTATTAAGTAATTATCTCTCGATACTCTAATTTTGTAGGTGCAGCCTTTAACTCCGGCTCATAACTGGATTATTACCTCGTTCACAGATTAAGAAGTGAGATATATAAGATCGTTTGATGTTAAAAAAGAAAATGATCACAGCAAAACTGAAATTTGTTTCTTAATCAAAATTAAATAACAACCATAATCCTAATTTTCCTCAAACACGAAATTTCTATCTGTCTCCGCATGACACTTGTTCACATCAGTGATAGGCACCTTACTCGCCAAAACTTTCTTCAGCAAGCCATTTCTCGAGATTATGAAACAGATAAAAAGTAAAATGGACGAAGTTGTGGAATAGGATAGGTGGGAAACTGTTTTGAAAGGCAGCAATCGGTGTTGTATATGTATTCACAGTAGTATTGTACCGGCTGAAGTGAACTTTTCCTCCATGTTAACTTTAGCCGCTTTAGTTTCAAATCAGTATTGCAACGAGGGCTCAAAAGGAGGTAGAATTACTCACGCGTTATTTCTGTTTATTTAAACATGTTGATAGAGCTGTTGCACTGTCAAAACAAGCTCACCAGACCTACGAGTAATATCAGTCACTCCCTCAAAAGGACACACTGGTCACTTCTGAAGGCAGTACGTGGTGTACGGCTGATACTGGGTGGTTGTGTGTCCTCCACCACTGACTAACAAGTAATTCAGTGAAGTATATGCCAGTCTATTGTATGGAATCAGTGCAGTGTGTCAGTACGGCAGAAAGGAGCTGCAGTGTTTGGGCATGCCCGTGACCACGCCGTAATGAGTTTACACGATTTGTTAGTGTATCAGCGTGGAATGTCCACTGTGTTTACAAGAAATGGTTTCCCATTCGAAAGATGTAACACAGCATAAGAACAATGGTGGTTGTTTTATGTCATAACAGACAGGGATCGCAGAGGAGTAACACCCCTTGTCAACGACAGTCGGTTTCAAGCCCGAGAGTAATTGCTGCCGTTCCACATAATCGAGGATCTGACAAGGGGTATCCGCCATACGTCGCTTTCTGATACAATCTTAACTTCGCATTTTGGTACATGGATGAAAATAAAGGAACACCTGAACTGAAGAGCCCAAAAATTATGGCCACCGGCTTAATAGCCTGTTCGTCGGTCATTGGAACGAAATACGTCACTGTTTCTGCGTATCAAGGACCCAGCAGCTTGTTGGTAGATTTGGGGAGATATGTAACATTAGATGTCTACGCACAAGCCACGTACTTCGTGTACATAACGGGTAGTGATTTACATACTCGGTGACTGCATCCGACAGTGACCCAGAGAGGTTCCATGGAATTCACATCAGTTGGATTTGGTGGTCGAGACTTCAACGTGAGTTCACAGTAACACACCTCAAACCACGGGAACACAGTTCTGGCTCCGAGACACGGACAATTATACTGCTGAAAGGTGACATCGTTATCGGACAACACATCATGTATGAATGGATGCAGGCGGTTAGCAACTGTCAGCATGTTTTCGATTACTATCATAGCACCCATGCAACCGGAGGAAAGTATCTCCCATACCGCAACACTGCGTACACTGCTAACTTACGTCCATAGCGCACTGTACGTTTCGAGCCGCCGATTACCTCGATGTTGTTGTGTAGCTAAAATGTGTTTCACTCGAAGAGTCGACAGGTTTCCATTGATCGACGGTCGAACCCGGTGGTTCCGTGTCCAGTGCAATCGTAATTCACTACGTCGTTGGGTCAAAGTGTGAGCACGTGGGAGTGGTCTTCTGCGGAGCTCCAAGTTCAACAATGTATGATGAACGGTGTGCTCGAAAACACTTGTGCGTGCACCAGCATTGTACTCTATCGACAGTGATGCCACAGATGACTATCTAGCCCACCTTACAGAGCAGACGAGCATCCGAACCCCACGTTCTGTGAAGAGTCGTTGACACCCAGTCATTTAGAGCCTGGTGGCAGTTTCACTGTTTTTCTATTTCCGTAGATGCTCACGACAGTAGCACATGAACATTCCACCATTTGCGATTTGCGTCGTTTTCGAGATACCCGTTCACAGGCTTTGCGTAATAGTAATCAGTCCTTTGGCAAAGTCGCTTTTCTCAATGGATTTCCCCATTTGCAGCCCTTATCTTCACTACGGTGATCGCCTGTCCATGTCTGCTCCTCTTACGTGCCCGCAACGCCACCAGGCGATGGACTAATACAAAGTAGCTTCCGAGAAAATGACGATAAAAGTATCGTCGTGATTTCATCATGCTACTCGCGCTGCGTAAAACGAAATGCGTTGGTAACGCAGTGTGTAAGGGTTTAGCTTTTAAATTTTGCACTTCGTGTTCAAATTCAATCTTGTTTTTTATTCATTCGCTGTTGCGCAAATTTGTGACCAGTGTTTTTATGACATCGTCAAATATAATGTAATCGAGAGCAGAAGAAATAAAGATTTCAAATGATATTAAAAACAGATAATTGGCAGGGATGAACATCATCCAGTGTGTAAGGGTTTAGCTTTTAAATTTTGCACTTCGTGTTCAAATTCAATCTTGTTTTTTATTCATTCGCTGTTGCGCAAATTTGTGACCAGTGTTTTTATGACATCGTCAAATATAATGTAATCGAGAGCAGAAGAAATAAAGATTTCAAATGATATTAAAAACAGATAATTGGCAGGGATGAACATCATCCAGGAAGTGGCGACCAACAGAAACGTCAGTTCCTCGACAAATTTTTGCTGCCTTACGTAAAAATCGAGCACTTTCTGCACATTACTGAGTCGTGGGGTGGACAGAACGATCCCTCTTTCAACGATGGACTAACTATGAAATTGGAATACTCACATGTTAACTGAAAGTGATTCTGCCAAAGTGTGTGCCCAGTTACGTACAACTTGCGAAAATTAATTTTAGTGACAAGTGAAGTATTACACTCGCAGTTTACAGAAGTGGCCTACGCTCCTCGCGCAGCAAAGGGAAATCGCAACTGGAAGTGACACAATTACACTCCTCGACCCATAATCAACTGAAGGTTCCAGCTTTAGAGAAAATGCATCGATATCCGTGGTTTACAGCGAAATTATCTCCAAACCGCAAGTTTGTTTTCCTAATGATATTCACACATAAAAATATGACCGTGATATGTGTGCCTTCTCACTTGGTTCATGTTGCTCTGAATTTTTATGCTCTGAATGTGTTTATATACGCAGTGGTTTCACTACAGCACAGAAGTAAAGGTCAAAGCCAAAAGTGAAATTCTAGAATTTTCATGCTTTTAATTTTCCGTTACTGCCAGTTATAAAATGCCTGTGACGATACAGTCGGTTTTAGTAAGGTTTGAGTAACTCCGTTGTATTTTACGATGTCACCAAAAATACTGATGTGACATTCTTCCGCCATATCAAAAGAAACCAAAGCGTAAGATAATTTCAAAACTGTGATTTTAGCCACTGCTCTACTAGCTCACTTGGTTATATGGTGTGCGAGTGAGCTATTGCAGCCGGCCGGAGTGGCCGTGCGGTTCTAGGCGCTACAGTCTGGAACCGAGCGACCGCTACGGTCGCAGGTTCGAATCCTGCCTCGGGCATGGATGTGTGTGATGTCCTTAGGTTAGTTAGGTTTAACTAGTTCTAAGCTCTAGGAGACTGATGACCTCAGATGTTAAGTCCCATAGTGCTCAGAGGCATTTGAACCATTTTTTAACAGTCGACCCACATTCCCTTCGAGCGCTACATGCCCGCCGTCTCTGTCCACTTCCTCCAGGCTCGCTACTCAGAGATTCCCACAGGAGGTCGGACATACTTGCGCATCCGCGCAGAAGAAGGAGGGCCCGTTCCCTAGCCAGGCAAATTAATTATATGAATGCACGTCCGAAAGAACATACACCACGCATTCACATAATCAACTGACGTCATTATCAAAGCGGCGATACATCGTACTAGCGTGGTCTATCCTCGGACTGACTAGTTTGCTTGTATACTGGGTGGTTATAATTAATATTCCTCCTATTGAGAGGGCTCCCGTGATGAATGAGTGATCGTTGGGCAATAAACCTTTGTGAAATCATTTGTGAGGACATGTGGAAAAGAAATAAGGAAAAAAAAGATCGATAGAAACATTTTAATTACCACATGAGAGGGTAACATTTGATAATACCGCGTACAATATTTACGTTTCACGTTACAAACGTTGCTCAGCATGACGACCACCTGCATCCACGACAGCTTGCAACCACACTTGAGGTTGCCCAACTGCTGCTCGAAACATCTCAAGTGGGAAGTGGACTACCTCCATCGTTACCCTTATTTTCAGAATTCAGCGTTTGTTTGTGTCTCGTTGACAAACTGTCCTTCAGGTAACCGAACAGCCAGAAATCACACGGGTTCAAATCTTGTGATCTTGGTGGCCACGCAGTTTTGAACTATCGGCCAATGATTTGATTTTGATCAAGTTACCTTCCATTAGGAAAGTAGGTGCACTCAGCGTCTGTGATATGATTCATAAATTACAGTGCGCAAAAATCAGTCGTCCTTTTTTTGCACTTTTTATTTGACAAATGTAGATTTCGGCTTGTGCCTAGCCATTATCAATGCACTATTTTCTAGTCTCGGTGCACGTTAGTTCCCTGCTGGTCACAGTGACTGACGTCCGAACAACAATTGCAGAGTGGAGTTATACGTATAGATGTAATTGGGCTTGGGTTTAGATTCGTGGAGCTTTCGTTTGCAGTCCAGGTTCTTTAGGCGGATATGCTGGAATTGTTCCACACTCTTGTGTCCAGTTGAGCGCCACTCTGAACGGTGCAATGCAAGCTCCTCCCATCGTTTGCTCGGATTGCCACAGGCTGTGAGGTGGCGTTTGATGGTGTCTCTATATCGCAGGTGTTGGGCACCTTGCCGCAGCTTTCCACACGAGAGCTCTGAGTAGAACACCAGTTTGGGAAGTCATGCGTATGGCATGGCCACTCCATCTCAGTTCGTGTTTCATAAAGAGAGCTTCAATGCCAGGCAGTTTCACGCGACGCAAAATCTCCGTGTTTGGAACACGGTCTTCCCATTTCAGGGGGAGAATTGATCTCAGACAGCGAAGATGAAAGGTGTCTAGCCTCCTAATGTCAGTTTTATAACAGCACCAGATTTCAGAGGCGTAGAGTAAAGTTGGTAATGTTATTGCTTTGTAGACCGCAATTTTAGTTTGTAGTCTGAGATCATGTGATTTCCATACTTTGTGATTGAGGTTGCCGAAAACTGAGGCTGTATTGGTTATACGAGCTGCAGTTTCTGTTGTCAGTCTGTTGTCACTCCTAATTATGCTACCTAGATGTTTAAGTGTGACACGTTTTCCAAATGTTTGTTGTCAGGCTTAATACTGCAGTCGTCTGTATTGGAACCCCTAAGTGGTTGTTGAAGGACTTGCGTACAGGTGATGCTTACGACTAAACCAAATCTTCTGCAGGAGTCATTTAGCAGGTCCATGTATGTTTGGAGAGATTCAGGAGAATTAGCCATCATACATACGTCATCTGTGTAAAGAATTAAAAGATAGATATTTTATTCGTGAGACTTTTTGTCGAGGAGGGAGATGTTGAACATACTTTTGTCTGTTCTCGAGTCAAGACCCATTTGACCACTGCAGGCTTTGGTCGCGTCTGTCGCAACAGGTGCCAAATAAAGTGAGAAGAGCGTGGGAGCCAGTTGGCTCAAATGACTCTAAGCACTATGGGACTTAACATCTGAGGTCATCAGTCCCCTAGACTTAGAGCGACTTAAACCTAACTAACGTAAGGACATCACATACATCGATGCCCGAGGCAGGATTCGAATCTGTGACCGTAGCAGCAGCGCGGTTCCGGACTGATCCGCTTAGAGCCGCTCGACCACAGCGGCCGGCGTGGGAGCCGGTGCACAGCCTTGTTGTACACCGCATGTCACGGGAAACTGCTCTGAAAGCTAGTTTTCATGCCAGATTTTTGCCATCATGTTGTCATGAAACTGTCTAATCAATAATTTTGTCAGGACAGCCGGTTTTCTTTAGTATAATCCAGGGTGCTTCCCGTGGGACTCGGTCGAATGCTTTTTCCAGGTCTACAAAGCACAAGAACAGAGGCTCATGTTGGTCTAAGCTTTCCTTTTGCATTTGTTTGGCAACAAATATGGCATCCACTGTGCCTCTGTTCGGGCGAAAGCCACACTGGGTCTCTGGTAGCACTTTTTCTGCGACGTGCGTTAGCCGCTTGTTGAGTATGTGGGCCAGGACTTTCCCTACTGCTGAGAGAAAAGAGATTCCCCTGTGAGAACTGCTGTCATAAATGTCAGCTTTGCCTTTGTAAATCTTGCAAATGCAGGCTTCTTTCCAATGTTGTGGAATTATATTGCACTTCTAAATCTTTGAAATTAAAATAATAGAAAGTGCAAAGGCTTATTGAGTTATGCTGTCCATTCTCCTACGACTATTACTCCTTAAAGGACCCTCCGGTGTTTGATACTTCGGGTACAGGTACCATTTCCCACATTACCTGATTCATTTACAAGTGGCACGTGGGAGAGACGACCCCATTCGAGCTTGGATTTGTCTATCCTGTCATTATTATTTCACAAGATGAATGTGGTAGACAGTAATAAGTTGCTGGAGTGTTCTTGGAAAGTACGCTCTCGGAATTTTAACAGTGAACTTTCCTGTGACGCACTTCTTTTTCGGAGCCTGACGCTCTCTCTCTCTTTTACTAAACGAACTCGTGACTAAACACGACGCGCTTCTTAGCAATTCCACTTTTTTCGTAAGTTAGCTGTTCCGACTGGTTTTATGCTCCCCTCAATGTTGAAATATCTTGTACTAATCTATCCGTCTATACGTAACTACTTCCGCTACATCCCCTCTAATCTGATTTTTATTTTCTAGTCTTTGTCTGTTCCTACTATTTTTACTGTCTATTCCGCCTTCCAGCTGCAAACCTGCCAGTTCTTCTGCTAGCGATCTTGCATAGACTTATTTGTAGCCCTTCTACTTTTTATATTTTATCTGCCCACTTAATATATAACATTCTTTGACAGCAGCAAATTTAAATGTTTCTGGTTTCTTTTTCTCCACATATTTTCTACCTGTGAATCCTTTTAGGTAAAGATCCAAGACTGACGAGTATCATAAATTGATCGATCCATGGTTCTTATGCAAGCACCGTCTTGTGCGAATTTCACTTCCTTAGGATTATTCCAATGGATCCCAATCTGCCATCAGAATTTCATGCAATTTGATTTATGTGGTCGTTTCACCATAGGTTGTAATATTTGACAGTTACAACTATTTCAACTGACTGGTTTGTTGCACAGTAGAACAGTAACTGGAGCGGGTATAAAATTTTGTTAAGAACCCACGGAGACGGCTAAGTGGGGTACGTCTGTCAGCGACACAACAGTGTCTTAACTGTATGGGGACACAGAGGGGTCGAAGTACAAACTAGCTATGAGCACATATGATCAGACTATGCGAGAGTGGAGCCAAAGCAATCGATTCAGCACTTCGACAACAGTGAGGGAACAGACGGAACCTGCTATTGTAACAAGGCTAAATATAGTACGTTCACGTAGAGATTTATGCAGAGAATTGGAAAACAGTATGCAGTTCGATATTTTATTTTAGTATGTAAGCCTTTATCGATATTATTGCCTTCATCAGTACATCTGCTAACAATGGTATTTTTTTATAATTTTTAAAATATATAATTTATATAGATTTTGTACATTTGATGTTGTACTCACGTCCTGAAGTTGTAGGTGGACAAATGTCAGCTTTAAGGTAAACGATTACTGCTGTCTGTAGGTGTTGGTTGTAAAGTTGACGTCAGCAGCGTTTTAAAGCTGTTCGGTAATTTTCTGTTGCATGTATATTACAGAATTTTTTTTTAATGTCTAGCATTTGTAGAAACTCAAGTTGACAGCTATTTGTTTACGCAAAAATATTTATGTTTTTGTGAATTATGTATGTATGGAACTATTATTGATGTGTTCACTTAGAGATGCCATAAGAACACCTGTCAGGATCCAAACTTCACTTAAAGAAACATTCTGAGACCCTAAAATTAAGCACTAGCCAAGAGTGCTGACAGGCTCACGAAACGAGGGCACATTCGGTACCCAGTGTGTGTGTGTGTGTGTGTGTGTGTGTGTGTGTGTGTACGGGGTGGGGATGAAATCACTGCCTGCTATAGGCTATAAAACCTACGCTCATTCTCAGAGTTAGGCCATTCCATTTGCATCACGAATACCGATGGCAAAGTAGCTCTATTATGTTGCAAGATGCTATGGTGAATTCAACAAGTGTCTAAAAGCTGCCGCAACCACTGCAAAACCACAGCCGTCCGGCCGTGAAGGGGACTTCTGATCTGCAAGCTACATACCTGTTGGTCACAAAGGTGATTGACTTAGGGCGGTGGCCGGGGCGATCTTCTGTGGATGAAGGGATGAAGAACCGATCTGCCGGTCTGCAAGCAGTTCAGCTTAGTCGTTGGCCATCTGTGTTGCCGCTGACTAGGCAGTACAAGCATCGTCTTACCAGCTGTATGCTGGGACAGCCACTCGGACTGTCTTTCGTGATGCTGCTGGGTCTTCCGCCTACACACTATCTCGACAACCTACGACAGAGGCATACAGGTTTCTGCTGTCGAGTGTAAGGGTAGCTTCACTTACCGAGAGCGCAGAGGTTCTGACGCAAGTCCAAAGCCACGTAAGGCTGTGGGGACACACGGCCGCCTTATCTTCGTGCGACGGGTTCGCAGCACTGAGCACAGGAAACGTGTCACCTTGCTCTCTGAAGCAGCACAGTCTCAGTACGTTCGCTGCTAGGGGGCGCCAGGAAGAAGGCGGGGTGACTGCAAAACTCGCGACAGTAACTGATTGTCAACTGAGCGATGGTCCCGGTGCCCTTTAGGATCATGGCCCCCTCTCTTCGGGATGGCAGTTATCACTGAAACGACCGATCTTCGGTTATATCGTTTTTTTTTTAACGCAAGTTTACCAGACTGTCGAAACCGCTAAAAATCACCGGCTTCTGAAATAACTGGGTTTCAGTTATTTATTCCTATGATTTCACGTAGTAAGCGAAGAAATCGAACAAAGGCTGAAAATTTTTGACTCTCTCAGTTCAAAGATACATGGATTCAAAATATAAAATAGGGAATCTTAGTCATTGTAACTTTTTGAAATTCTACTTGGAAATCATGTCGTAATCGGAGATCATGCCACTATTAGGACATTATGAATAGCCATTGCTAAAGGGTGAAAACTGAGGCTGAAGAACTCTATTTTTCGTGTTAATTTGTCCGTTTTCAAGGGTTAAATGGAGCAGACACAGGCAACACATAAGCTGCTTTCTATTTTTATTTTAGATTATGAATGGACTGTTAAATTTTAAATCTCCTTATATTATGTCGAAAATTTGTTGTAGCTCCTCTTGTTTTTAATCTTTCAAAGCAAATGGAACGTTGTGCACCATTGATACCGCACTTTGTAAAGTAGTTCCAGACTAGGGATGATGCCATTCTGTAACACAGCTGATGTCCGGAGAAACCATGAAACAGACCAGATGGCGTAAGTCCTGCACACTGCGTATACAAGCGTACCATCTAATCCATACCACATGGTAGTAGATACATTATTGTCTCAGAAATGCACTACCAATTCTTATTCCATATGTTTTTTGCTCTTTTCCTTCGGCATTGTCATTAAAATATCGTTGACTGCTTTTCCACATTTCTACTACACAACATTTCAAAATAATCCAATTTTAAGAGTAAAAATTGCTCATTCTTTGAAACAGTTTATGGCTACCTGATATTTCGTGAAAAATAAAAACACCTGTTGTAACTGACGTCAAACAAATACCGTAAATTACCGGTCATTCAAAACTAAAATACCGGTATCGGTCTTAACCGGTCTGGTTTTATTATCCTTTCTCTCTGCTTGACCTCCTGATAAGAATGCCCTGTCTGCTCTGGTCCTCACAGATCGCTGGTACTGTAATCAGACAATAATGGGTGGTTCCGTTTTTTTCTTATAGCGTTTCTTCGGAACAGGTAGAACCTGCGCCTTTTCCTAGGGCTTGGATCCCTTCGTTGTACTACCGACCTACAAATTAATTACCGTTACGAGTAGAAGAGGAACACGTTATTTTACATAATCTAGCAGATATCTCACGTGGTCCAGTTGCATCCCTTCTGTAAACTAATTTTAGTTGATTTTCTGTTCCGTGACCACTTAAGCGCACTGCCCTCTTTGGAAATTTCAAAAAAGATTGATTTTTATTTTTTGTCTTAAAATAGGCTGTGGAATGTATACTTCACTGTAGTGTTCATCCCAAGTTCACCAGCAACTCAATTATCGAGCTACACTGCGATTTGTTAAAAAAAATGTCTCCAAAAATCACTCACAGCGGGAACAAAAGAGCCGTCTTTTAATATCAACGACGCCCTGCTAGGTATTCGTGAGATTATGAGCGTCCTAGAACTTGAGATCAAACGAAGCTGTCTCAACTTCTGCACCAAAGCGCACAAAAAGTGTACCGAGCGAGCGGACCAACGGATGACAGAAACTGCCAAAGAGGCCCGCTGGGACACCATGGCCACGAAGAAGATCGAAGAAGACCTCCTTTTCGATGGAGAACAAGTGGTGTATGGTCCAGGGATTGCTAACTAGTGTAATGTTTAACTTAACTACGAAAACTACACTCCTCGAAATGGAAAAAAGAACACATTGACACCGGTGTGTCAGACCCACCATACTTGCTCAGGACACTGCGAGAGGGCTGTACAAGCAATGATTACACGCACGGCACAGCGGACACACCAGGAACCGCGGTGTTGGCCGTCGAATGGCGCTAGCTGCGCAGCATTTGTGCACCGCCGCCGTCAGTGTCAGCCAGTTTGCATTGGCATACGGAGCTCCATCGCAGTCTTTAACACTGGTAGCATGCCGCGACAGCGAGGACGTGAACTGTATGTGCAGTTGACGGACTTTGAGCGAGGGCGTATAGTGGGCATGCGGGAGGCCGGGTGGACGTACCGCCGAATTGCTCAACACGTGGGGCGTGAGGTCTCCACAGTACATCGATGTTGTCGCCAGTGGTCGGCGGAAGGTGCACGTGCCCGTCGACCTGGGACCGGACCGCAGCGACGCACGGATGCACGCCAAGACCGTAGGATCCTACGCAGTGCCGTAGGGGACCGCACCGCCACTTCCCAGCAAATTAGGGACACTGTTGCTCCTGGGGTATCGCCGAGGACCATTCGCAACCGTCTCCATGAAGCTGGGCTACGGTCCCGCACACCGTTAGGCCGTCTTCCGCTCACGCCCCAACATCGTGCAGCCCGCCTCCAGTGGTGTCGCGACAGGCGCGAATGGAGGGAAGAATGGAGACGTGTCGTCTTCAGCGATGAGAGTCCCTTCTGCCTTGGTGCCAATGATGGTCGTATGCGTGTTTGGCGCCGTGCAGGTGAGCGCCACAATCAGGACTGCATACGACCGAGGCACACAGGGCCAACACCCGGCATCATGGTGTGGGGAGCGATCTCCTACACTGGCCGTACACCTCTGGTGATCGTCGAGGGGACACTGAATAGTGCACGGTACATCCAAACCGTCATCGAACCCATCGTTCTACCATTCCTAGACCGGCAAGGGAACTTGCTGTTCCAATAGGACAATGCACGTCCGCATGTATCCCGTGCCACCCAACGTGCTCTAGAAGGTGTAAGTCAACTACCCTGGCCAGCAATATCTCCGGATCTGTCCCCCATTGAGCATGTTTGGGACTGGATGAAGCGTCGTATCACGCGGTCTGCACGTCCAGCCCGAACGATGGTCCAACTGAGGCGCCAGGTGGAAGTGGCATGGCAAGCCGTTCCACAGGACTACATCCAGCATCTCTACGATCGTCTCCATGGGAGAATAGCAGCCTGCATTGCTGCGAAAGGTGGATATACACTGTACTAGTGCCGACATTGTGCATGCTGTGTTGCCTGTTTCTATGAGCCTGTGGTTCTGTCAGTGTGTTCATGTGATGTATCTGACCCCAGGAATGTGTCAATAAAGTTTCCCCTTCCTGGGACAATGAATTCACGGTGTTCTTATTTCAATTTCCAGGAGTGTATAAACCAAAACTTTAAACGCGTTTCTCTCGAAACTTATCTTTGTCAGACTAGCGGCAGACAACATGAAAGCGGTACATACGTTCTAAACTGAATTTTCTGTCAGCTTACTTAGACGTTTTGAGATACCTTCAAAAGTCAGTTTTAGGCAAACGCTTTTGACTCGATTTTGTGGGCGAACAAAATGATATTTGTTTCAGTACGCCACAGTTTTGTTGAAATTTCACATTTTTCAGCTATCCTGTGTATGCTGATGAAAGATTGGTTTGATGCAGCTCTTCCAGCTATTCTCTCTTGTGCAAGCCCCTTCTTCGAATAATTGCTACAACTTATATGTGTCTGAATATGATTACTGTATTCATCTACAACTTTCATCCCTCACACTAACATCCAGTACTAAACTGGTCATCCTTTGATGTTCTCAAGTCTGTGCTATCAAACTATCCCTTTTGTTTAGTCAAGCTGTTCCACAAATTTCTTGTCTCCAGAATAATATTCAGTAGCTCCTCATTAGTTCGCGATCCACCCATCCAATCTTTGTAGGTCCTCAATTCTTCTATTATATTCTAACCTAAACTTTTAGACGTTCATGTTTCACTTCTACATATGGCTACAAACCTTATAAGTACGTTCAGAGCACATGTCCTAATTATAACTCTATATTCGCTGTTAACAATTTTATCTTCTTCAGAAACACTTCTCTTACCATTTCGAGTCTACATTTTATGTCCTATATACTTCGGAAATCATTTAGTTTGCTGTTCAAATAGTAAAACTTATCTACTTCTTTAAGTGTCTCGTTTCCTAATCCAGATCCGTCAGTATGGCCAAATTTTATTCGACTACATTCCATAATCTTTGTTTTGCTTTATGTTCATCTTATGTCCTACTTTCAAGACAATTTCCATTTCATTCAACTTCTCTTCCAAGTCATTTACTGTCTCTGACAGAATTACAATGTCATCGGCAAATCTCAAAGTTTTTATTTCTTCTCTATGGACTTTAGTTCCTATTCCAAATTTTTCATTGATTTACTTTACTGCTTGCTGTATGTACACACTGAATAACATTTCGGATGGGCTACAAACCTGTCTCACTCTCTTCTCAGTCAATGATTCCCTTTCATGCCCCTCGACTCTTACTACTGCCGTATGGTTTCTGTACAAGTTCTAAATAGTCTTACGCTCCCTTTATTTAATCCGTGCTACCCTCAGAAGAGAGCATTCCAGTCAACATTTTTGAAAACTTTCCCCAAGTTTACAAAAGTTATAAACGTAGGCTAGCCTTTCCTTAACCTATCTTCTAAGAGAGGTTCCTACATTTCTCCGGAATCCAAAATGATCTTCGTCGTGGTCAGCTTCTACCATTTTTTCCATTCTTTTGTAAAGAATTCGTGTTAATATTTTTCAAAATGATACGAAACTGATAATTCGGTAATATTCATACCTGACAAAATCTCCTTCTTTGGAATTCGAATTATTATATTCTTCTTGACGTTTAAGGGTATCTCGCCTGTCTCTTACATCTTGCACACCAGATGGAATAGTTTTGTTATGGCTGGCTCTCCCAAGGCTGTCAGTAGTAGTGACCGAATGTCCGCTCCGGCGACCTTGTTTGGTTGATTGATTTGGGGGACTGGTCCAGCGAAGTCATTGGGCCCATCGGATTAGGGAAGATAAAAAAAATGGTTCAAATGGCTCTGGGCGCTATGGGACTTAACAGCTCAGGTCATCAGCCCCTAGAACTTAGAACTACTTAAACCTAACTAACCTAAGGACATCACACACATCAATGCCCGAGGCAGGATTCGAACCTGCGACCGTGGCGGTCGCGCGGTTCCGACTAAAGCATCTAGAACCGCTCGGCCACACCGGCCGGCCTAGGGAAGAATGTCGGCTGTGTCTATTCAAAGGAAGCCTGAAGCGATTTAGGGAAATCACGGAAAACCTAAATTAGGGTGGCCGAACGCTGATTTGAGCAGTCGTCCTGAGTGCGAGTCCTGTATGGTAACCACTGCACCATCTCGGTTGGTGGGCTCGTTTCGATTTACGTCCCCTGTCAAATTCTTCTCGCGATATCATATCTCCCACCTCATCTTCATTTAGTCTCTAGTAATCCATCAAGGAATGTGGGCCTGCTGCTGGATAAGTAGTGCTTAAATAATGATAACAAAACCAGCGGCTGTATTTTATGCCAATTCTTTTTACTACAAGCTACCAGGTGCGACAGCAAATGTGTGTATCATCAGGCCCCAATCTTAGCCTGGTATCCACAACCGTTTTCATTGCACTTGGAAACGGCTGTGGAAGGCAGATTACGCTTTGGGGCCGAAGATGATACCACTTGATTTCGAAACTGGTAGTATGTAAAAAAAGAATAAACGACGTTGGTTTCAAATACAGCCGCGGTTTCGTTACCATTATCCAATATCCAAGTCATCTTCATCTACGTCTTCTTCCTCGTCTACAATATTGCCTTCTCCATTGTATAGACCTATGCACTCCTTCCACGTTTCAGCTTTCCCTTCTTCCGTTAGGATTGGTTTTTCCTCTGAGCTCTCCATATTCATATAGCTGCTTCTCTTTTACCCAAAGGCCCCCATTAATTTTCCTGTAGGCGTCATTTATCATTCCCCTATTGAAATATGCTTCTAAATCTTTAAATCTGTTCTCTAGCCATTCCTGCTTAGCCATTTGGCACACTTCCTATCAGTCTAATTTTTTAAACGTTTGTATTCCCTTTCGCCTGATTCATTTTCTGCATGTTTGTATTTTCTTTCATCAATTAAATATAATCCCTTCTGTGTTAGCTAAGTTTTTCTATTAGACTGTGTTTTTACCCACTTGATCCTCTGCTGCCTTCACTATTTCATCTCTCAGGAGTAATTATTCGTCTTCTACTGTAATTTTTTTCCTGCTGTAGTCCATCGTTGACTAATGCTCTGTCTAAAGCTCCAGTTTGTGCAGTTTTAACGTACAGTTTATAACCAATAAATGGTAGAATCGACATTTATAGCTGTAAATATTTTACAACTTAAAATCTGGTTCCGAAATCTCTGTGTTACCCTTGTTAAATAAGTCTGAAACCTTCCGGAGTTTCCAGGCCCCTTCGCGTATACAACCTTATTTCATGATTTTTAAACCAAGTGTTAGCAATGAGTAGATTACGTTGTGTGCAAAATTCTACCAGGCGGCTCCCTCTTTCATTCTTTCCCCTCATTTCATGCTGACCAAGTGCTTTTCCTTCTCTTCCTTTTCCTGCTATCGAATTCCGATCAGTCACAATTAAATTTTCGCCTCTCTTAACTATTTGGATAATTTCTTTTATCTCATCATAAATTTCTTCTGTTTCTCCATCTGCTGAGCTAGTTGACATTTAAACATGTGCCACTGTATTTGGTGTGGCTTGGCGTCTATTTTGGCTACTGTAAAGTGTTCACTGTGGTGTTCATAGTAGCTTACCCGCATTCCTACTTTTTATGCATTATTAAACTTACTCCTGGATTACCACTATTAGATGTATTTATGGACCTGTATTCACCTGACCAGAATTACTGTTTTTCCAGCCACGGAACTTCAGTAATTCCCACTATACCCATATCCAATTTATCAATTTCCCTTTTTAAATTTTCTAACATACCTGCCCAATTATGGGATCCAACATTCCGCGGTCCGACCCGTAGAACGCCAGTTTTGTTTCTCCCGATGTCAACATCCTCCTGAGTATTCGCCTCTCGGAGATCCGAGTTTGGGATTATTTTGCCTCCGGAATTTTTTACCCAAGAGGATGCCACCATCACTTAATCACGCTCTAGGGCTGCATGCCCTCAGGAAAAATTACGGCAGTAGTTTCGCCTTGGTTTCATCTGTTCATAATATCAGCACAAGGACGTTTTGGTTTCTGTTATAAGGCCAGATCATCAATCATCCAGTCTGTTGCCTTGCACTACTGGAAAGCCTACTGCCCTCTTCAGGAACCATATGTTTCTTTGGTGCCTCAAGAGGCACCCTTCCGTTGTGGTTGCACCAACGGTACTGCTACCTGTATCGCTGGGGCACGCAAGCCTCCCCAACAACGATAAGGTGAATGGGGAGGGGGAATAACTTACAGAAAATTATTTTGTTACAGGTCCAATTGGAAATTTTCGGGGTTCCCACCGATTAACAATGTTCATGCTGTGAAAGGATCTTCCACCTAGTGCAGCGGTTACAGTGAGGATCCCACGAGGATAAAATGCTTTCGTAAAGACAAAATTGTAAGGAATAAAGCTATACCATCAGATTTATATTTAGTTTTTAGTTTACTTGAAACAAAAATTACGGAAGTACCAATTTTTCATGCGTTTAAAGAGCGTTAATCCCTCAATCCCATTAGGTCAAAATGTTATTTCTGCGTTAATGCTATGATTAATGAAGGTTTGTACCGTTTACGATCTTTTGTTGTGAAACAATTTCTAAATACCAAGTTCAGTATTGCAGACTTCTCTTTATCATCCTCAGTACAGATAAAATACGAACTGCAGCGGGAAAAAGCTTATTGCATAACGTCGTAACTACGTTTGGAGGAATACTTGACAGCTATGATTAGTAGCTTCTAAGCTAATGACTGTTATTCCGCAAAATAGAGGCAACGGATGCAGTTGAGGCGTAATACGCTTCTCTACCACAGAGCAGCGAGTGCGTCACAAGTGCCATATAGAGAGAGATGGGAAAAACAACGAAGTCCAAATTGCTCGGTATATATCACATGATTATCAGCATAGATCAGTTCAAAAATTATTTGTCGAATCGTTAGAAAAAGTAAGCGATCTTAAGTTTACCAAGGGCGCGATACGGAGAACAACTACGTTGTACGTAAATTGCATCTCCTGTGCGAGAGAGGGGATGTCAAGGCTACGAACTGGCAGACATCAACCCATCATCATAGAGGCACGTGATGTTAACAAGAGGCTGCTCCGGAAAATGCCTTTGGCAACAACCAGCAGGAGAGGCTGCACTGTATAAAAAGTCCGTCCAGAGAGACGGAAGAACGCAGTTGTCCAGTGACCAGCGCGATGAACAGGTACCTGTGGATTGGTCTCACCGCAACCCTTTTTGTCCTGTTGGTTGTCCACGCAGGTACGTATCTACTGACACGCGCTGCATCAGCCTTGAGTCCAGTTAACAACAACGTGATTAGATGGAGTTTTCATTGAGCGCACATACCAATACTGTCACAGATGAAAAAACCAACTCAGATAATATAGGCTGAGAAATGAAAATGGAAGTAGATTTGTTGAAGGACCCGTTCCAGCTTTCTCCTTGAGACTTTCATAGAATTCTCGACAGTGCTAAACCAGAATGCCTTGGCGTGCATATCAATCCCACTTCTCCAGAACGCGATTCCGTTGTGTTTATCATTGCACCACTTTGATCGGTTTGTTGAATTAGCAATCTAACCGGTCACTTAAAGTTTATTGGAGCAGTGACTAATTCTGAATTGTTGAAAATACTTTATAGACCGAAACTCATCTTGCTACTATGTCAAAAAGTACGTTCCCTTAAAAGCAGAACATCACACGAAAGGTGTGTGTTTTGTGAAGGTTCTAGTGCGTCACGATCAGACCTGGGTTAATGCAGCAGTCGCGTGACCTAGCAAAGAGCTGAGTGGTCTTTATCCGTTGCAGGCATTGGAAAATCGAGAGTACTATGGCCTGCGCCTGAATAAAAGGGTGAAATACAGAGTAGTGTAGCTTATTTGAGGATGTGGGGTCGTGAGCGACAGTCCCTGAGACTATTGGAGTCGGATGGGTTCATATCGCTGGGTTAGAGTTACCACTCTCGAAATAAATCGGAACAAGACACTAACGGTATTCATAAAAGTAATGTTAATTGCTTTGATAAGGGTTGGGGTTGGATTATTTGGAGGAGGAAACCAGACAGCGGCGTCATCGGTCTCATCAGATTAGGGAAGGGTGGGGAAGGAAGTCGGCCGTACCCTTTCAAAGGAACCATAACGGCATTTGCCTGGAGCGATTTAGGGAAATAACGGAAAACCTAAATCATTATGGCCGGAGCCGGGATTCAAGTGTAGTCTTCCCGAATGCGAGTCCAGTGTGCTAACCACTGCGCTACTTCACTCGGTCCTTTGATAAAGATTAAAAGTTTGAAAAAAAGAGGTAGGTGAACAAACCGTATGCTTAGAAGAATCCTGCGCCGAGAGGGATCGGATACCAAACCTTTGTTGTCATTGATTTTGTCCCAAGGCGGAAAACCTGTGACTTGGACTAAGGAGACAGATTACGAGCGTTGTCAGGTCAAGCAGAACTACTGCAAATTTCCGGTATCATTAATATCTGACAGTGTCTCCGCATTCTGAAGGTCGACGGTTCAAACCCTCGTCAGAACAGATTTAGGATTTCCGTATTTTCCCTAAATTGTTTAATGCTAATGCCAGGATGTTTTCTTTGACAGGGAAAAGAAAATTTTCGTCCCATTCCTTCCCTAACCGTGCTAACACTATTCTTCTTCCCTTCCTTTATTAATACACCAAAGTTTTATATTAGTTTTTAAAGCAAAGGAAGACATGGAAGTACCACGAACCAAATTTACTGTAATAACGATCTGAAATTTATATACAGACCTACACGTGCATTTAAAATGCTATAAAGAGACTGAATGTAAAGGTGCCCCAGTGGTAGAGCTTTAGTCTCCATTGAGTGCAATAATTGAAAGGAGCGTTTCGTTTTCTTTTGTTTCTTTTAGTCAATTTATTGTTCCATTTATCACTTTCATTAATTCTGTCGATATTTTGTAGAACTATCAAGTTTACATCTGTATCTGCTAGTCCGCAAGCAACCTTACGGGCGGTGGCGGAAGATGCTTTGTGTAAGAGCGTCGTTTCCCCCTTTTCCTATTCCAGTCGCGTACGATTCGCGGGAAGAACGATAGCTGGTAAGCCTCGTGTGAGCTCGAATCTCTCAAATTTTATATTCGTGGTTCTCTGGAGAGATATATGTAGGAGGAAAAAATGTATTGGTTGCGTTTTCTAGAAACGTACGTTTTCGGTACCGGTACTATAACAGTAGACCATAACGTGATGCAGGAAAGGCTCTCTTGCAGTCTCTGCCACTGGAGTTTACCGGACATCTCCGAGACGCTTTCGCACTTACTAAATGGACTTGTAGCGAAATGTACCGCTCTTCTTTGGATCTTAAAAAATGGTTCAAATGGCTCTGAGCACTATGGGATTTAACTTCTAAGGTCATCAGTTCCCTAGAACTTAGAATTACTTAAACCTAACCAACCTAAGGACATCACACACATCCATGCCCAAAGCAGGATTCGAACCTGTGACCGTAGCGGTTGGGCGGTTCCAGACTGTAGCGCCTAGAACCGCTCGGCCACCCAGGCCGGCTTTGGATCTTCTGTATTTCCTCAATCAGTCCTATCTGGTGAGGGTTCAATAGTGACGAGCAGTACTGAAGTATTGTCGACGTATAAGCTACTTACTTTGTTGATGGACCACCTTTCCTGAGGATTTTTCCAATGAATCTGTGTCCGCCACTTACCTTACTCTCCGTTACTCTTATGTGGTCGTTCCCACTTCGCTCGGCACGGTGTCTCCTACATGTTTTATCCAATTGAGTGCTTTCAGTGACTGTTCTGCAATAGTATAATCATACAGTAAAGGATATTTCGGTCTGTGTTTTTGCAAAACATTACACTTGTTTGTGCTGAGGGACAGCTGCCACTTCCTGAACCAAGTGTTGATCCTCTGCAACTCTTCCTGTATTTTGTAATAATTTTCTAGAGTTGAGGCTTCGTTGTATACAATAGCATCATCCATGGAAAGCCTCATTGAACCTTCGACGTTATCTACTAAGTCAATTATATATATATATATATATATATATATATATATATATATATATATATATATATATATTGTGAAATGTAGTGGTCCTATAACACTCCCCTGGGGCAAGCCCGAAGTTTCTTTTACGTCTGAAGACGTCTTTCAATCAGTTTCTGTTTCCTAGAACCTCTTCAATCTTATCACACGCTGTCTGGTATTCCATACGTTCGTATTTGTTCCTTAGGTGGCAATGAGGATCTGTTTACTGGCTACCTCAGCATTTTGTGTTTCTGTTTATGGGTACATGCTAGACTCTTATGAATAACTAATGAACATAGTGGATGAAATTTCATTGAAACAGACATAGCAAACGAAACAAACTATTAGCAATGAGATTTAAAATTTGATTTGCTACTATAAGAAATTTTATTTTATTGAACATGACAGTTTTTGATGCTGCATATTTAAACATTTCTGGGTTATTGACAGCTTAGGATATGACTAACGGATGAATTGTTTTCTTATAGTGTTGTAGCTGTTGACATTAATATACTTCTCAACCTGTGACCCCTTGAAGAGGCGCCCTCCCCCTCCCCCCCCCCCTCCTCAGATATTTAATGAATGACCACCACACATAATTAATGGATGACCACCACATATAATTAATAATGATCACTCTTCACTTTTGAGAAAACAATACATTATTTATAAGTTAATGTGCTAACATGAATCCACATTACTGGAGTTACTAGTGAAGATTTGTAGGATAGCAACCCTGGTATTTTATGTGTCGTAAAGTGGCGCTGTCTGTAAAGTTGTCCTTGTGGCAGGACATCAGCAGGCCGTTAAGGCATAAATGTCACACCTCTGTGGTCCAACTTGTTCAGTTCAGCTGATTGTAGTTATGTAGTGAAAAAGACTAAAACCTTATGCACTCACCGAATGAGAGCCCTCTCTCATATATGATGCTTAAAACAAGTAGAGTAGAGAACTGGTGTTTTTGTGATGAAAACGTAACTTGTTGCCGTGTATCAACATAGTTACCGGGTCACCTCATTTCAAATGATTCTGAACTTTTAAACACAGTACACAGTATCACGGAAACCTGTTACGATGCGTATTCCTTCACGGACAACCTGCTGAGGTCGAGCGGCTATCAACAAGACAGGGGTTAACATTACGTCAAAGTAAAGGACGTTTTTTTGGCGTCTAACACGTAAATACTATCAGTTGCAGCTGCCTTTGATAATAATTATATGCAGTGTGTTTTAAAGTCTTTGCATCGAATGCAAAGGGATGATAAATCATGCCACAGGCAACAACTTGTTAGAAACAAAATTTTTCCCAGTGACGCTATGCGTTGTTTAGGATTCACCAGCCGCAGGAAGACGAGATTTCACAGGGCTGGCAGGTTCTACTAACTGGATGTGCTGCATACTGCCTATCCCAGTAAAATGATACAATGATTTTCAACAAGAAAAGCTTAAGTATGAGTATCTCTGATCTGACGAAGATATTTTGGAAGCTAATCAGATACTCCAATTTTGCTCGGGCAACCACCTTTCGCGCGGGGCAGGTGACTGGATTATAGACAACGTGCATTGCGTACATGTGCTGCAATGTTCCTGAGATCTGTCGTCTCTCTCCCCTGCAGTTTTTTTCTTTTTTTTATTCGGTCTTCTGACAGGTTTGATGCGGCCATGCAGCCAGCCACAAACTGTTCTATTGAGCCAGCCTCTACTGAGGAAAGCAAAGTTATCAGCGAATCTTGTCTTTGATATCCTTTCACCTTGAATTTTGATTACATTCTTCAACCTCTCTGTTTTTCTGTGATTGCTTCTTCGATGTACAGATTGAACAGCAGGGGAGAAAGACTACGTTCCAATCTTAAATCCTTTTTAATTCGAGTATTTCGTGCCCTCTTGGCTCTTGTGCATACTGTAAATTACCCGTCTTCCCCTACAGCTTATCCCTATTTATCTCAGAATTTCAATCTTGCACCTTTTGACACAGTCGAACTCTTTTTGCAGGTCGACAAATACTATGAACGTGTCTTGATTTTCCTTTAGTTTTACTTGCACGAGGGTTGTCCATAAAGTAGTGCACCGCATTTTTTTCTCAATGGAAAACAGTGCTATGAATGCGAAACATTACGTATGTATTATTTGAGGTCTTCTGAGTGAGCGTGCTACGTTTCCGTCACTTCCGACGGATAGCGTAGCTACAGGACAGTTTCAAAATGGAGTCTGTAGGTGATGTACGTTACAAGCAACGTGCCGTTACTCACTTTCTCATTGCAGGAAAAGAAACTGTGAGGAATACTCACAAACGCTTGTGCAAAGTCGATGGAGCATCTGTCGACAAAAGTACAGTTAGTCGCTGGTCACGGAGGGAGAGGTCACCATAAGGCGGTTCGGCGGAGCCCCACGATTTGCAGCGCTCGGGGAGACCATCCATGGCTGTCACACCTGACATGTTGCAGCAACCTTCCACTCGTTTGGGCCATTGAAGGATGCCATTTGTGGAAGACGTTTTGAGGACGATGAGGAGGTGATTCATACTGTGAAACACTGGCTGCACCATCAGTACAAGGATTTGTACCCCGGCAGTGCATACACACACTTGTTTCGCACTGAAGGAAGGCCATAGAACGGGATAGAGACGACCTGGAAAAATAGGGTGTTTAGATAAAACACAATTGGTTCGTGTGTGTAATTGTCATTATGTTCGATAAGGAACTGTTGAAGAAAAAAGGGAGGGAAGGAAACATAGTAGGTGATTATGGATTAGGGCTAAGAAATGAAAGAGGAAGCCGTCTGGTAGAATTTTGCACAGAGCATAACTTAATCATAGCTAACACTTGGTTCAAGAATCATAAAAGAAGGTTGTATACATGGAAGAATCCTGGAGATACTAAAAGGTATCAGATAGATTATATAATGGTAAGACAGAGATTTTGGAACCAGGTTTTAAATTGTAGGACATTTCCAGGGGCAGATGTGGACTCTGACCACAATCTATTGGTTATGACCTGTAGATTAAAACTGAAGAAACTGCATAAAGATGGGAATTTAAGGACATGGGATCTGGATAAGCTGAAAGAACCAAAGTTTGTACATAGTTTCAAGGAGAACATAAGGGAAAAATTGACAGGAATGGGGGAACGAAAAACAGTAGAAGACGAATGGGTAGATCTGAGGGATGAAGTAGTAAAGGCAGCAGAGGATAAAGTAGGTAAAAAGAAGAGGGCTACTAGAAATCCTTGGGTAACAGAAGAAATATTGAAGTTAATTGATGAAAGGAGAAAATATAAAAATGCAGTTAATGAAGCAGGCAAAAAGGAATACAAACGTCTCAAAAATGAGATCGACAAGAAGTGCAAAATGGTTAAGCAGGGATGGCTAGAGGACAAATGTAAGGATGTAGAAGCTTATTTCACTAGGGGTAAGATACTGCCTACAGGAAAATTAAAGAGACCTTTGGAGAGAAGAGAACCACGTGTACGAATATCAAGGGCTCAGATGGCAACCCAGTTCTAAGCAAAGAAGGGAAGGCAGAAAGGTGGAAGGAGTATATAGAAGGTTTATCCAAGGCGATGTACTTGAGGACAACATTATGGAAATGGAAGAGGATGTAGATGAATACGAAATGGGAGATAAGATGCTGCGTGACAGAGCACTGAAAGACCTGAGTCGAAACAAGGCCCCCGGAGTAGACAACATTCCATTAGAACTACTGACGGCCTTGAGAAAGCCAGTCCTGACAAAACTCTACCAGCTGGTGAGCAAGATGTATGAGACAGGCGAAATACCCGCAGACTTCAAGAAGAATATAATAATTCCAATCCCAAAGAAAGCAGGTGCTGACAGATGTGAAAATTACCGAACTATCAGTTTAATAAGTCACAGCTGTAAAATGCTAACGCGAATTCTTTACAGACGAATGGAAAAACTGTTAGATGCGGTCCTCGGGGAGGATCAGTTTGGATTCCGTAGAAATGTAGCATTTGTAGACTTGGAGAAAGCTTTTGACAATGTTGACTGGAATACTCTTTTTCAAATTCTGAAGGTGGCAGGGGTAAAATACAGAGAGCGAAAGGCTATTTACAATTTGTACAGAAACCAGATGGCAGTCATAAGAGTCGAGGGGCATGAAAGGGAAGCAGTGGTTGGGAAAGGGGTGAGACAGGGTTGTAGCCTCTCCCCGTTGTTATTCAATCTGTATATTGAGCAAGCAGTAAAGGAAACAAAAGAAAAATTCGGAGAAGATATTAAAATCCATGGAGAAGAAGTAAAAACTTTGGGGTTCGCCGATGACATAGTAATTCTGTCAGAGACGGCAAAGGACTTGGAAGAGCATATCAACGGAATGGACAGTGTCTTGAAAGGAGGATATAAGATGAATATCAACAAAAGCAAAACGAGGATAATGGAATGTAGTCAAATTAAATTGGGTGATGCTGAGGGAATTAGATTAGGAAATGAGACTTAAAGTAGTAAAGGAGTTTTGCTATTTAGGAAGTAAAATAACGGATGATGGTCGAAGTAGAGAGGATATAAAATGTAGATTGGCAATGGCAAGGAAAGCGTTTCTGAAGAAGAGAAATTTGTTAACATCGAATATAGATTTATGTATCAGGAAGTCGTTTCTGAAAGTATTTCTATGGAGTGTAGCCATGTATGGAAGTGAAACATGGACGATAACTTGTTTGGACAAGAAGAGAATAGAAGCTTTCGAAATGTGGTGCTACAGAAGAATGCTGAAGATAAGGTGGATAGATCACGTAACTAATGAGAAGGTATTGAATAGGATTGGGGAGAAGAGAAGTTTGTGGCACAACTTGACTAGAAGAAGGGATCGGTTGGTAGGACATGTTTTGAGGCATCAAGGGATCACAAATTTAGCATTGGAGGGCAGCGTGGAGGGTAAAAATCGTAGAGGGAGACCAAGAGATGAATACACTAAGCAAATTCATAAGGATGTAGGTTGCAGTAGGTACTGGGAGATGAAGAAGCTTGCACAGGATAGAGTAGCATGGAGAGCTGCATCAAACCAGTCTCAGGACTGAAGACAACAACAATAACAACAACAACTTTGTATTATGGATAGCTACGTCGAAATTTCCACTCTGGTGCCTTTACCTTTCAAAAACCCAAATTGATCGTCATCTAACACATTCTCAGTTTTCTTTTTCATTCTTCTCTGTTTTACTCTTGGCTGTACGAGCTATTAAGCTAGTTGTGCGGTACCTCTCGCACTTGTCAGGGGCATAACGAATACCAGAACGCCTAGAGTTGCCAGTAAGCGTCAGTGAACATTTTGTAGCCAATAAAAATTTTTCATGATTTTATATATCACTCCTGGACGTTTGGTGTAAAGACTTTGAAACACCCTATCTTTGACGCCACGTAACCTTGTTTTAACCTGATTTAATGTTTATCTGTGACTTAAAGATAATTTCTTGACCAAAACTCGTTTTCCATATACAAATACACAATACAGCAGCTTATTGTGGTTTCCAGGATGCCATTCTCTAAATACATCGATGCTTTGCGGCACTTATAATAAAAAATATTCCAGTACTATTTTAAAAAATTGAAATGGCCGTGAATGATTATTGTTTCAGGCGCAGCCCCGACGGAAGTACATGAGGATGCAGTGGCTTCGCAGGACGAAACTTCAGCGGACATTGAGTCACCCATTGGGAAATCTACAGCTGTTGGAGGTCAGTTGGTGTTCGCTTGCGTGGCACACAGTTGGATTTTCCTGCTGCTTGTAAACGTATCCACTATAGCTCTCAGTCAAAGATTACAAAACTATTTATTTGAAGTAACACACAGTCATTTCAGGTATTATTGTAGCGAGTAAAATAGACATCGGAAAAATACAAAGAAGATTAATAGTGATTCTTAGTGGTGGTATCATTACGAGTGATTAACTGTTGTTGTCTGTTTCATCTACCTCAAGCCTTGTTCTCTTCACCTTTGCAAGTTTCCTGCACCAGTCTTTGTTAATAACCTTATACATAACATCCTCTATTATATCTCACGGTGTCAAATTAATTCTGTCCATGACTTTATCTTCTTACTAATGCAAGTTTTTACCTGTTCTGTGCAGCACGTTTTCTTACCCCATTTCTTTCTGATCTCTCGTTGTTTAATACCACCCCGTTTAGCAATATTTCAAGTGATTTAATCTGTCCAGACTTTGATAGATGTATTCGCCTCTCATTTCCATATACACTGTCCAGTTACATTTGTGTGACTATCTGTCCCAAAACCTGAATAACCTCTGGACCGCTGGGCTGCTGCGAGACGTGTAGGACGAAACTGAGTGAGGTTCTGGAAGGTACCGACAGGTATGTGGAGACATTTCGACTCCGGGGCTGTGCCCAACTGAATTAAATTTCTCGGTTTACGATCCACGAAGCGACGAGACCTATCGAGGTGGTCCCACGGATACTTGACTGGTTTTAATTCCTGCTAGTTTGCTGACCAAGGGAGTAGGTTTAACTCTTCCTAGTGCTTTTCGAACCACGCACATACACTGTAAGCTGTGCAACACGTTGCATTGTCCTGCTCGAAGATGCCATCGTCCTGAGGAGGAAAAAACTGCAAGTAGCGGTGGACATGGTCCACATGGATAGCTGCAAACTGGTGTTGGTGATCCATTGTGCCTTCCAGAATGATGAGATCACCCAGGGACTGTCACAAACCTTTCCCCAGACTATATAACGCTCCCTCCTTCGGCCCAGACGTTTCAAGCCGTACGCGCCAACGGCCATATGTCTGAAGGAGCATAAAGCGTGATTCATCAGAGAAGACCACCTTCGCACTTAGTGGAGGTGCTGTTGCGGTACTGGCGTGGCGATCAACAGCAGTCAGCGTCAATCAATGAAATAGGTGCCTGTTGCGGAGGCCAATACACTGAACGGTCATTGAGTAGGCACTGTTGCCAGCCCGTCGGTCCATTTGGGCGGTCACGTGTTCAACATCTGCTCCCCCTCCCCCCTTTCGCCCGAGTAGATCTCTGCACCCGTCGTCCCTCCTCTCACTTACAGCCCATGGTGCACCATATCTGTCGTGGCCCCGGTTTTGGATCTCACCAGTTTGCCATTCGCTGTATACTTTAACCATGGCGACTCAAAATTAGCCGTTCCAGAAACGTTTAGACCCTTGCTAATGACCATGTCCTTCTAGACGTAAGACAAATCCCTCGGATCCGCATTACGACAACGACTGCACTGTTTTCCGAGTCCCCCTGACACACTATACACAAACGATACTACATATGCTGCCACGTGCCGTCTGCGAGTGGTTACAGCACGTTGCCGTTGAACACAGGCAGTCGTCTCATTAATATGATTTGCTGCGTTGTATAACAATATCAATATCTTTTTGACTAATCGTATGTCAAATCTGATAGCAGCCACGCTTCGTGCTTCTACAGGCATAGCCGCGCTTCGCGTGAGACGCAGCAAAAAGGGTGGCGGCTACGGCTGTAGCAGCTGCGGCTATGTGCCGATCCGGACTGGTGGCTGTGGAACCGGCAGATGTGGGGGCGGGGGCGGAGGCTACAGCAACGCCCAGTCAAGCTCCACCGGCTCTGCGTCCTCCGGAACATAGTAAGTATCAATGGCACACAGTCTACTAGTGTAATGCGTGCTAACCCTGGATCAACAGTACACTGAAACTTTCTGGCAGATTAAAACTGTGTACCGGACCGAGACTCGAACTCAGAACCTTTCTTCCACGAGTTCAAGTTCTGCTAGGTTCGCAGAGGAGCTTCTGTGCAGTTTGGAAGGTAGTAGACGAGGTACTGGCAGAACTGAAGCTGTGAGGACGGGTTTTGAGTCGTGCTTGGGTAGCTGAGATAGCGCCGGCACGGTAGCTCAGCGTGTTCGGTCAGAGAGCTGGTTGGCACCTGTAATAAAAAACTGAGTGCAAGGATCAACAAACGAACTTTAATGTATGTCATGTGACGTCCGAAACGACCAAACACAACAATGAACAATAAAAAAACATAAAATAAAACAGATGGTCGAGCACTTGCCCGCGAAAGGCAAAGGTCCCGAGTTCGAGCCTCGGCCCGGCACACAATTTTAATCTTACAGAAAATTTCATATCAGCGCACACTCCGCTGCCGAGTGAAAATATCATTCTGGAAATAGTATATTGTTTACATCTGCAACTACACTGACGAGCGTTGGAGTTAATACTGGGCAATGCAATTTAGGAAAAATACACTGGGGTGTCAATAGAGATTTACACGTATTGCCTGTAGAAACAAGTACATGAGGTATCAAAGGCCGTGCACTAGTGGAGCTCTCACTTGTACTCAGGTGATTTATGTGAAAAAGTTTCCGACGTTATTATGGCCGCAAGACGTGGTTTAACAGACTTTGAACGTGGAAATTTAGTTGGGTTGGGTTGTTGGGGGGGGGGGGGGGGGGTGGAGGGGGGGGGCGGGGGAAAAGACCAAACAGCGAGGTCATCGATCTCATCGGATTACGGAAGGACGGGAAGGAGGTCGGCCGTGCCCTTTCAAAGGAACCATCCCGGCATTTGCCTGGAGTGATTTAGGGAAATCAAGGAAAACCTGAATCAGGATGACCGGACGCAGGACTGAACCGTCGTCCTCCCGAATGCGAGTCCAGTGTGCTAACTACCGCGCCACCTCGCTCGGTGAACGGTAGTTGGAACTAGACGCATCGCACATTTCATTTCGGAAATAATTAGGGAATTCAACATTCCGAGAATACCACATTTCAGGCATTACCTATCACCTCGGACAACACAGTGGCCGACGGCCTTCATTTAACGACCGAGAGCACCGGTGTTTCAGTAGAGCAGTCAATGCTAATCGACAAGCACCGCTGCGTGAAATCAATGTTGGACGTTGTGTCCTTTAAGACAGTGGTAGCGAAATTTGGCGTCAATAAGTTACGGCAGCGGACGACCGACGCGAGTGTCTTTGCTAATAGCACGACATCGCCGGCATCGCTTCTCATTTGAAGCCGTGGACTCAAGCTGCCAGCAAGCCACTATTGTTCAAGCTGTTGGTGGCTCCACAATGGTGTGGTATATGTTTACATGGAATGATCTTGGTCCTTTGGTCCTACCGAACGATCGTCGATTGGGAATTGTTATGTTCGGCTACTTGGAGACCATTTTTAGCACTTCATGGTATTCATGTTCCCAAACAACGATGGAATTTTAGTGAATGACAATGCGCCATGTCACAACATTCTGGACAATTCGAACAAATGATATGATCAGCCAAAATCGCCCTACATGAATACCGTCGAACATTTATGAGGCATAATCGAGAGGTCAGTTAGTCCACACTGTGCTGCACCGGCAACAATTTGAAAATATTTCTGCAGGGGAGTGAGAGCTATTTGTTGAGTCCATGCCACTTTTAGGTGTTGTACTACGCCGGGCAAAAGGAGGTTAGATGCGATATTAGCAGGTATCTCATGACTTTTGTCACCTGATTGTAGAGCTGTCATGTTTGAATGAGATTCACTTTTCTCTGTGTAAAAATTGGACGCCATGAAGCAACCATTAGATTCGAATTAAATTAAGTCGACGTCATCTACGGTGCTATAAAGAAATGTACAGTACAACAAAAAAGATTTTTTTCCCAACCAGCCAATATTTCCTCTGCGCTGCCATTGCCTTTATCACAGACTAGAACTTACACCAAACGTTCTCAATTCTTTGTTGTATAAATACAAATCTCTGCGTTCATCAGGAATTTTTGCCCTCCACGTTTCCCTCTTGTACCGCTGAAGCTATTGAAGAAGTCTCAAAACGAGGCTTATTTTTCTATCTACCTTGACTTCTTTTCGTATGATTAATTGGCTTCTCCGGCGAGGATATTCAACCACTAAGTAATAACTATCAAATCATCAAGCGGAAACCACTCTCCGTTTACGATGACTAACATGGACTGAATGTCCTGTAAGATATACGTTGTAAGGTTACTCGTTCGTTAGTTAGGTTGCAAGACCATTCAGCCATCTATAATAGGTACACATTAACCAGTATCTGGTTTCACTGTTATTTGTGTAGAATGATATGCAAACTAACGACCAATATTACTGCAGTTACAGAAGAAAACTTCAACCTCATTTACAAAGTAGGATAATTTTTAATACATTTGTAACAAAATTTTCTGTATGTATGCCATAAACTATGTATGTCCATTTCATACT
Organism: Schistocerca gregaria; assembly: GCF_023897955.1. Taxonomy (NCBI): domain Eukaryota; kingdom Metazoa; phylum Arthropoda; class Insecta; order Orthoptera; family Acrididae; genus Schistocerca; species Schistocerca gregaria. The sequence goes on along the minus strand of NC_064920.1, from coordinate 1,043,413,884 downwards.
CTCTCTTGCTGGTTTAGTGATGTCCTTAGGTTAGTTAGGTTTAAGTAGTTCTAAGTTCTAGAGACTTATGACCTCAGCAGTTGAGTCCCATAGTGCTCAGAGCCATTTTTTTGAACGGAATATCATAAAAGAAGGGGGAAAGATTATGGGAAAAAATTTTTCCACTAAGTGGCACCGTAAGCGGAAGAATATGTAAAATGAAAGATGCTGGGTACACCGTTGTTCCTCAGTTTGCGTCTGAGATTTGTGCCTGAGACGTTCGTCATGTCCTTTTCAATGCAGGATCCCGCGTTGCTAGTAAAAATCTTTTGCAAGACCGGTGACTGTATGCCAGTAGCTCTGCAGAAGTTTCGGTCACTGAGTGGTATGAAAAACAAACGTTAGTCCGATGTGTACCAAGCGTCTGGAGAAGTTGATTGCAAAATTCGAAAATACGGTTTCTTTGGAAGTGAACCGTAGCAGAGGGAAAGAAACAATAGATCAGACATCAGTAGAGGATGTGACCATAGGTATGCAGAAGGGTTCGAACAGTTATAAGCAAAACTTCAGTGCTCAGGGGACTGTCAGAATTTTGAACAAGATTGTGAAGCACGGTGCTTAAAATTCTACGAAACATCTTGTATTGCTATCCACACAAAATTAACTATGTTCGGAAACTGCTTCATGCCCATCTACCAGGAAGACAAACCTTTACTCTACAATTTCACGCTCGCTAGGAAGTGAAAAATGAATAGCCATTGAACTTTCTATGCACAGAAGCAGGACATGTCAGTATCTATACAGAAATGCAGAATATGGACAATGGAAAATCCGCTCCCACATCATCTGGCACCCTTTCATTCTGCAAAAGTAACTGTGTGGTGCGGGCTGACGCCATTGTTTATCGAAGGGCCGTATGTTTTCGATGAGATGGATCTGTGTGCCCTGTTACCTATACCGCAACTGATAAACGCTATGAGAGTCTTTAGCGTACAAAAGTTATTCGAAGCCCTCAACAGTGCGGATGTATGGGTAGGGTCATTTTTAAGCAAGATGCTGTGGGATTAACTAATGTACACTTCACATTTTAGTCGTCGTACTGCGATTTAGTTGTTATTTGTCGGCGAGAGAAATTATTTCATGACATTACAGCGTCATCTGGTGAGAAAATGTTCGTTAATCGTTATTTTGTTGCCAAAGCATTTCCCTGTTCTTCGATAATAATCCGTTCAATTTTGACGTCATCCCAGGCAGGAGTTATTTTTTACAGCATTTTGAAACTGGAGCTAGCTATAATTAGACTGTATACTGTCATAAAAGTATAAGACGTGTCAGTTCACAGATTTGGAAACTTCAAGTAAGGAAACTACATAATTTTTCAAGAATTTATAGACTTTTGAAGCATTCTTAAAATTTCTACAAGTGACTAATGTCTTACTTCGTTTGTTTCAGTGGCCGCAAGAAGTGAATGCAACCGTTCTACTATTTTGATACATTGTATTACAAGAGCTAAATAAAATGATGAGAAAGTACATCGTGTTATATTTTCCTGGTGAAATATATGTATTCGTCCTTTTACGGGGAATAAATAAGGTTATATTTACTTCCAGAATTAGAGAATTTGTGGTAAGGTCTTATGGGACCAAGCTTACAAATTACTTAATCTAACTTAAAGTAACTTACGGTAAGGACAACACACACCTACGCCCGAGGGAGGACTTGAACCTCCGACAGGGGGAGTCGTGTGGAACGTGGCAAGGCGCCTCAGCTAACCCGCGCGGTTTACCTCCAGAGGGATAAAGTTAAACTAATGATGAATTCTTCTCGGGTTATCTGTAGAGTGGTGGCGTCGTCTTGTCGCAACGTTTCGATGAGTTTCGTACCCAACATCCTTCGCCAGAAGGTGATGGGTACGAAACTCATCGAAACGTTGCTACAACACGACCCCACCACTCGGCTGATAACCAGAGAAGAATTAATCATTGGAATACGCCGAGAAAGACTGCAATCGCAAAGTTAAATTAAGACTTGAAACTTACCTGGATGAGTCGACTGAATAACGTTCTCTTTTAAAGTCGAAAAATTCGAATTTCAATTTTGTCTGATGGAATTTTGACCTTACATTCACATGTTTCTTCACGTGTGAGTTCTGAGCCATTATGAATTTATTAAACGGTACTGCTATGAACTGCTCCTCCTCGGAACAAATGATTTTGCGTAAGAATAACAGTATTTATTACCAACAACACATGCACTTGTGCCAAAAGCAGTTTATTCAGTGAATACCTAATGAGTCGTCACAGTACAATGAATAAATGTTTATATGCACAATATCGTCTGTCTCGCAAACTCTCCGAGGTGAGCAGCAATCTGCAAATGAGCCACATGGATTTTCTATAGCTTTACAAAGTCTCTCAGGAGAGAATGCCTTAATTGACTGTTGAATAACAATTTAGAAACAGTGTGAGTGTGTCCAGCCCAAAAATATTTTTAATGTTGTTTGCTTGACGACCAATAATGTTATTTCTCTAGATTTCTGTATCAAACTTGAATGACACCAATGGGACACTAATGAGTTTAAAATACATTTGGAGGTTTTGTTCCATAATGAGGTGGCAGTTACCGTGTTTAATTGAGGTGCATTGATCCTGGGAACCAATAAAGCCGTGATACCAACAATGTTTTAAGTTTAGCACATTGACCGCAGTAAGCGTTTGGTGGATGACTAAGAAGGAAAATTAGTTAGGCGTAACACTAGCACATATATCAAACAGACAAGTAAATTTGGAGTGTGTAAGATTCGGGGTACTTCTGGAAAATTTTATTATACTTACTAAAATCAAGCATAGGGACCTGGATGATTAGTAATGTCAGTGAAGCTGGTTAACTTAATTCCAATTATCGTTGAGCCTAGAGCAGGTATTGTCAGTTGCGATACTGTATTTTTAATGACGATTTCCTTATTATCAAACGGTTTCTGTGTTAGATGATCTACTGATTAACTAAAATGTAGATATCGCTCCTGCTGGACGAGTAGTATCAATAGCAACGAAACCTCCCGAAACTACAATTTTCGGCAATAGTTGGAGATACAGATTTCGTTGAACATCCATTCTTGGAACTATGTCAAGGGCATCTCATTGTTTTAATTTCACTGACACACCCATCAGAGGCGCAATCTGTATCATTTACAATATTTCATCTATTCCAAAACTCAGCTCTTTTTGTATACCAAATATATTTCCATTTCGACTACAGCTATGGTGGGTCACTTCCACGGAGAAGCACCTAATCTCTAGCACAAAGCACAGGAGTGAGCAGCCTTAGACCACAAATGTGCAGTGTATTTGAATGCGTGATGTCTGTTCCTTCGAAAGCAGGAATAGCGAATGGGAGTATAACGGACGGGGACTGGGGGTAGGTGGCGCTCGGGTGGATCGGCCGTGAGGCGTACCGACACTGTCCGTGCAGTTGTGGTAAAGCTGTATCGCGGATGGTTCAGTGGTTACCACACCTGCATCGTAAGCAAGAGACTCCGGGTTCGAACTCCAGTCCAGGATACAATACCGCTCGTCGCCGCTGATTCCGCTTAATGTCAGACTGCAGGTTACAGCAGTGATCCTCCGTCAATTTACACATAGTGCAGCATATTGTGAGTTTGTTTTAGTTTACTATCTGTATTGTAAAGGTCGGACAGTTTGGTTGATCGAGAACTGAGTTAGTCTGACTGCAGGCGCGATAAATCATGTGGCAAATACTTTATTCAAACAATTCCTGTATCCAGACACGCTTTCCTCTGGCTCGGTGTCCTTAGATGGAAAGCACAAACAAGACAAAGCACATATTTCTAATATAAATATATATACAACCGTTCGCTGGACGACAGATCCGTACCCAAAGACTTATTTATGGGAATTGGACGTGTGCTCCTCCTCCTCTCCGCTGTCTCTGTCCATCTCCCCATCCCTCTTTCCTTGTCCATCTCCTCCTCCTTCTCTCTCTCTCTGTCGACTACCTTCTCCACCTGTCTCTGTCCATTTTTTCTTCCCCTTCTATTTCCTCAACTCGTCTCCTCTCTCTTTCCCTCTGTCAGTCCTTCATGTCTTCCCCCTTTCTCTGTCCACTTTCTCCTTCCCCCCTTTACCTCCTCCTGCCTCCTCCCTATCCGTCTCCCCCTTCACTTTTTCTATGTCCATTTCCTCCTACCACTCTGCCCATATCCTCTTTCCCCCATCTCTCTGGCACTTGGCTATTGTTACTGCAAATTCAGGGTTTGTAGTAGTATTCCAATCATAAAACAGTAAGCCATAGATAAAACTTTCCTGTTTCTTAAAAATGTTTCACTACTGTATATATTAAAACGTATATAGTCTAAAGTCTAGATGTAGCTAAACGTTTAATACAGGAAAGAGTAAAAATTTGAAATGAATTAGGTATCTAAAGCATGCCCTATTAGAATTCACTGTTGTGTCAAAATTTCAAAGCAATCGGTCACGAACTTACGGAGAATGTTGAATTTGAACAAACTGTTATGGTTGGCAGGAGAGCCAACTCGTATAAATAAAGGAGGCCGAAATGCGCGCGTTTTAGCTCACGCAGGCTGACGTGAGGTCTGGAACATGACAAGGGAATTAGAATTGAGAAAAACGGACGTAGGTGGTGGAATACTCGGCGCCCGGCGGTTGCGGCGATGCGTCCATTGCGGGCGTCGCCGACGGGAGAACAGGTGGCGGCGGCGGCGGTGGCGGTGGCGGTGGCGGCGGTGGCGGTGGCGCGTCGCCATAGGCAAAATGGAAGGCAGCGTCGGCAACACCTGGGGCTGAGGCGAGCCAGTAGATGGGTCCCCGTGGTGCTGACCGGACGCCACCGTCGCTGAAAGCAGACGGCGAGCGGCAGATCCCGTGCGGCGACAGAGGCGCAGCTGATTGAGATGCCGACGCACCTCACCAGAAGCCCCCAAAACCAGATACATAGCGCTGCCGAGGCAGCGAAGAATGCGCCCTTCGAGCCAACGCCGTGAACCTCGGTAATGGCGATAGTAGACAACGTCGCCTGGAGCAAAAGCAGGTGTCTGCCGCTGCACAGGAACCTGATGCGGCGGATGTAGCAAAGACATCAAGGTTCGATGACGAACGTGGAGCAACTCAGCCGGCGAGCGACCATCTCGGGGCGGAGAGCGATACGAGGACAAAAAGAGCAATAACGCGTTCTCCCGAGAATGCGACTCTTTCAACGTCAACATCTGTGACTTGAAAGTCCTGTCCAATCGTTCAGCGGCACCGTTTGACTGTGGCGAAAACGGCGCGGACGTAAGATGTTGAATACCATTGACCTTGCAGAATGACTGAAACTCTGCGGACATGAATTGTGGGCCATTGTCGGAAACAATTGCCTGTGTGAGACCTTCAATGCTAAAGATAGCGGATAACGCTTGGATGGTGGCAGATGACGTCGTGGAAGACATCCGGACAACAAAAGGAAAATTAATGAATGAATCTACCACAACCAACCATCGAGCATTCCAGAATGGACCAGCAAAATCGATGTGTAGGCGTTGCCAAGGGAAAGTGGCCTTTGGCCATGCAAAGAATTTCCGCGTTGGTGCTGATTGTTGTTCGGCACACACCATACAAGAAGAGCACATATTCGTAATCGCGGCATCGATTCCGAACCTAGTACAGTGCTTACGAGCAAGTTGTTTCGTTCTCACTATACCCCAATGTCCTTGGTGGAGAAGCTGTAAGACAGAGGACTGTAACGAACGTTGTACCATGACCCTGGACTGATCATTATCAGAACGCAACAGCAAAACACCACGTCGTACAAAAAGTCTCCTTGTGAGCAAAAAATCGGCGAAGCAACGGGTCCCCGATCCGTGACTTTTGACAAGGGCCATTGCGTAGCAACAAAACGCAGAACGGGAGCAAGGACAGCTGTGGCTGTTGTAGCTACACGACGAAAATCAATGTGAAACGATTCGACCACGTCATCGGTTTCCGCATCAATGAACATGCAAGGAAGTTCGGAGGAATCGAATGCCCTATCCTCAGCAAAAGGCAAGCGGGACCGTTTCCGTGCTTAGCAGTGGACCGATACAAGATATCGTAGCGGTACTGCGAAAGGAAAATAGAGCAGCAAATGAATATCTGCGCTGTACGTGGAAGTACAGCCTTGGTCGGATGAATGCGATGTCAAAGGTTTGTGGTCTGTGATTATGGTAAAGTGACGACCATACAAGAAATCATGAAACTTTGTAACACCAAATACGAGAGCCAATGCTTCTTTCTCGATCTGTGAATAATTTCTTTGCGCAGACGAGGGCAATTTGGACGCAAAGGCAATAAGGCGATCGTGCGATCCATCTTTGTGCGCAAGCACAGCACCGATCCCGAAATCCGATGCATCCACCATCAACAAAATACGCTTCTGGGGATCGAATGGCGTAAGGCAAGTATTGGAAAGCAACGCCGATTCAACCGGCGAAAGGCGCGTTCGCATTCCGTCGTCCAGACGAACGGAACACCTTTACGGCATAAGAGATGAAGCGGAGCTTAACTGGAAGAGGCATGCGGAATATGTCTGTGGTAATAGTTAATTTTTCCCAGCACACTCTGTAGCTGCTTCAAATTGTGCGGCGACGGCAAGTCTTGTATGGCACGAAGGTGCGTCGGACTGGGATGTATGCCTTGGGCATTGAGTACATGTTCCAAATATTGCAAGTCCCGAACAAAAAACACACATTTGTCCTTCCGCAAGCGAAGACCATTTTGTCGCAAGTTCTGAAATAATGTTCTGAGATTGGCCAAATGTTCTTCCGTCTTTCCGGAGATCACAATATCGCCCAGATAATTTGCTGCAGTAGGGACCGACGCACAAACAGTTTGTAGATATTGCTGAAACAATCCAGGGGCGGATGCACACCCGAATGGCAGTCGTTTGAATCGATACAACCCAAGATGCGTGCTAACCACCAAAACGCGCTGGGATTCTTCGTCCACCGGTATTTGCAAGTACGCATCTGCTAGGTCCAACTTCGAAAATATTTACCCGGGCACAGTTTGTCAAAAAGATCTTCCGGGCGGGGTAAAGGAAAAGTTGCAATCACTAGTTGTGGATTCACTGTTGCCTTAAAATCCACACAAAGTCTCAACTTTCCGGCAGGTTTTGGTAAAATTACTAAGGGTGATGCCCAGAGAGAAGCCTGCACACGTTCAATTACACCTTGTGATTCCAAATCGTGTAATGTTTTTGCGACCTCATCACGCAATGCGTGGGGAACATTGCGCGCTCTGAAAAATTTCGGTTGCGCGTTGACGTTCAGTTCCAAATGTGCTTTATAGTTCTTAGGCACCGTCTGGTTTACTGATTGGACCTGATTTACTATAGACAAGTTAAACAACTGAAATAAATCGAAACCAAACAAGTTCACTGCAGAAGAAGAACGAAGGACGTAAAATGACAAGTTTTGTTTGTCCTTTGTATGTTGCAAGAAGGGTGCACTGTCCTAACACAGGGATATCGTGACCGGAATAGCTAGTTAATTAAAACATATGCGGCACGCAACGGAGGTGTGCCCAGCAGGTGGTAAGTGTCTTGACTGATCAGTGAAACTGCAGCTCCGGTATCGAGCTGGAATGGTATCAATTTGCCGTTAATGTTCAAGTCTACAAAACGTTTATTGTCTTGTTGACGACAAGAGCGACTGTCTCGTGCAACGTGAACTGACACTGGTACATAATCACTTGCGACTTGACGGGAGTTCCGGAATATCGACGCACACGATATTTGGGACGAACACAGTCACTGTTAGAGAGAGTGGCACTGCGCGGAGTGGAATGAACTACATGAATTTCCATGGGCGTAGTTTCACGAGCCTGAGTGTCCTTGGTTCGATTCCGATTCCGGCGCGAAGCAAAGGGCCTGGATCTGTTTTGAGCTTCCGATCTGAGCTTTTTTTGGCAAACACTCTGAACGTGTCCTTTTTTATTACAAGGAAAGCAAACAGCTTGGCGTGACGGGCAATTCTCACGCGAATGTTTAGTAGCACACCACGGGCATGATTTGATCACTGCATTTGCTTGCCTGCGCGGTACACGTGGCTGAGAGCCTGGCGGCAGCGGCGCGGCCGGGCGCGAGGGCTGTTTACTGCTCCGTGCAGCTCGCCCGGCGGGCCGATTAACCTGACACACTGCTCAGGAATCATTTGAAACTTCGCCAGCAAAGTCAAGTGTGTCCTGCCGATCCAATATGTCCATCACTTGTTGAAGGGAGGGATTTACTAGTTTCAAAATGTGTTCCCTTATTCGAACATCAGAAACGTTCTGTGCAATTGCATCACGTACCATAGTATCTGAATAAGGGAGTCCACATTGACACTCAAAAGCATAATCTCTAGTAAGGCCTTTCAAGGTTGCAACCCACTCCCGATGAGTCTGACCTGCCGTACGTTTTGTACGAAAGAAGGTATACCTTTTCGCAACTACAACGACTGATTCTTTGAAATATGCATCTAATGCAGACAAAATTTCTTCGTAGGACAGAGTTGCTACGTCGCGTGGGGGAAATACACTCCTGGAAATTGAAATAAGAACGCCGTGAATTCATTGTCCCAGGAAGGGGAAACTTTATTGACACATTCCTGGGGTCAGATACATCACATGATCACACTGACAGAACCACAGGCACATAGACACAGGCAACAGAGCATGCACAATATCGGCACTAGTACAGTGTATATCCACCTTTCGCAGCAATGCAGTCTGCTATTCTCCCATGGAGACGATCGTAGAGATGCTGGATGTAGTCCTGTGGAACGGCTTGCCATGCCATTTCCACCTGGCGCCTCAGTTGGACAAGCGTTCGTGCTGGACGTGCAGACCGCGTGAGACGACGCTTCATCCAGTCCCAAACATGCTCAATGGGGGACAGATCCGGAGATCTTGCTGGCCAGGGTAGTTGACTTACACCTTCTAGAGCACGTTGGGTGGCACGGGATACATGCGTACGTGCATTGTCCTGTTGGAACAGCAAGTTGCCTTGCCGGTCTAGGAATGGTAGAAAGATGGGTTCGATGACGGTTTGGATGTACCGTGCACTATTCAGTGTCCCCTCGACGATCACCAGAGGTGTACGGCCAGTGTAGGAGATCGCTGCCCACACCATGATGCCGGGTGTTGGCCCTGTGTGCCTCGGTCGTATGCAGTCCTGATTGTGGCGCTCACCAGCACGGCGCCAAACACGCATACGACCATCATTGGCACCAAGGCAGAAGTGACTCTCATCGCTGAAGACGACACGTCTCCATTCGTCCCTCTATTCACGCCTGTCGCGACACCACTGGAGGCGGGCTGCACGATCTTGGGACGTGAGCGGAAGAAGGCCTAACGGTGTGCGGGACCGTAGCCCAGCTTCATGGGAACGGTTGCGAATGGTCCTCGCCGATACCCCAGGAGCAACAGTGTCCCTAATTTGCTGGGAAGTGGCGGTGCGGTCCCCTATGGCACTGCGTAGGATCCTACGGTCTTGGCGTGCATCCGTGCTTCGCTGCGGTCCGGTCCCAGGTCGACGGGCACGTGCACCTTCCGCCGACCACTGGCGACAACATCGATGTACTGTGGAGACCTCACGCCCCACGTGTTGAGCAATTCGGCGGTACGGCCACCCGGCCTCCCGCATGCCCACTATACGCCCTCGCTCAAAGTCCGTCAACTGCACATACGGTTCACGTCCACGCTGTCGCGGCATGCTACCAGTGTTAAAGACTGCGATGGAGCTCCGTATGCCACGGCAAACTGGCTGACACTGACGGTGGTGGTGCACAAATGCTGCGCAGCTAGCGCCATTCGACGGCCAACACCGCGGTTCCTGGTGTGTCCGCTGTGCCGTGCGTACGATTATTGCTTGTACAGCCCTCTCGCAGTGTCCGGAGCAAGTATGGTGGGTTTGACACACCGGTGTCAATGTGTTCTTTTTTCATTTCCAGGAGTGTAATTTGACTATTACACGGTACGTAGTCACCCCTACTGACGATAACAAAAAAGGCTGCCGCTCGTTACCTTGAATTCTGTAGGCGGCGACATGGAATCACTTTAATCCATTAATGACGAACGTCGCTCTTTATGGTACATGATTCACAATATCAATAGTACGGATACTGTCGCCTTGCTAGGTCGTAGCAAATAACGTAGTTGAAGGCTGTGCTAACTATCGTCTCGGCAAATGAGAGCGTATTTAGGCAGTGAACCATCGCTAGCAAAGTCGGCTGTACAAGTGGGGCGAGTGCTAGGGAGTCTCTCTCTAGACCTGCCGTGTGGCGGCGCTCGGTCTGCAATCACTGATAGTGGCGACACGCGGGTCCGACGTATACTACCGGACCGCGGCCGATTTAATGGCTACCACCTAGCAAGTGTGGTGTCTGGCGGTGACACCACACAAACCAACATTCATAGTTTTTAACGTTTTTCCTTTCATTACATTACAGGGTGACTTTTTTCCACCGTGCACAAGCTATAGGGATGGTTCGATTAGAGCGTAGGGACGAAAAAGGTCTAATGAACTTACGTCCTGAAATATATCAATAAAAGCTACGTGAACTGTTTGACAATCTAAAAATAACGAACTCTGTCGTTCTAGATCCAACTGAAGATGCCTTGGAATAAGAAAAAGGCGAAACGCGTCTGGAAAAAATAAATTAAGCTGCTGCAAGAAATGGCGGTTTTATTTACAAAACAAGTATTTCTGTAATGATATTTTCACTCTGCAGCAGAGTGTGCGCTGATATGAAAGTTTCCTGGCAGATTAAAACTGTGTGCCCGACCGAGACTCGAACTCGGGACTTTTGCCTTTCGCACTCCTGAAAGAAAGGATAGTTCTGCAAGGTTCGCTGAAGAGCTTCTGTAAAGTTTGGAAGGTAGGAGACGAGATACTGGCAGAAGTAAAGCTGTGAGTACCGAGCGTGAGTCGTGCTTCGGCAGCTCAGATCGTAGAGCACTTGCCCGCGAAAGGCAAAAGTCCCGAGTTCGAGTCTCGGTCGGGCACACAGTTTTAATCTGCCAGGGAGTTTCAAGTATTTCTGTGCTTGCTGCGGAGGATGGCCACGCAAAACAAAAACTTGTCGGTAGATGTGTTTCTACATCTGATAGATAATGTCTATTCAAATTTCTCTGCAGTTGGATAGCTTTGGCTTTAGTAGCGCCACTTTCTTTTCGGGTCTTCAGTCTCTGACTGGTTTGACGCGACCCGCCACGAATTCCTCTCCATCTGAGAGTAGCCCTTGCAACCTACGTACTCAATTACTTGCAAGATGTACTCCAATCTCTGCCTTTCTCTACAGTTTTTGCCTAGTACTATGGAATTCATTCTTTGGTGTCTTAACAGATGTCTGATCATCCTGTCTCTTCTCCTTCTCAGTGTCTCCACGTACCCCTTTCCTCTGCGATTTTGTGTAGAACATCCTCATTTCTTACCTTATCAGTACACCTGATTTTCAACATTCGGCTGTAGCACCATATCTCAAATGCTTCGATTATCTTCTTTCCGGTTTTCCCATAGTCCATTTTCACTAACATACAATCTTATGCTCTAAACGTTTATTCTCAGAAATTTCTTCCTCAAATTAAGGCCTATGTTTGATACTAGCAGACTTCTCTTGGCCAGAAATGCCATTTTTCCCAGTGCTAGCCCGGTTTTGATGTCCACCTTGCTCCATTCATCAATTATTGTTTTTCTGCTTAGGCAGCAGAATTCCTTAACTTCTTCTTCTTCGTGAACAACAATCCTGATGTTAAGTTTCTCGCTATTGTCATTTTCTACTTCGCATTACTCTTTCTTCGATTTACTCTCAATCCATATTCTGTACTCATTAGACTCTTCATTGCATTCAACTGATCATGTAATTCTTCACTTTCACTGAGGATAGGAATGTCACCAGCGAATCATATCATTGATATTCTTTCACCTTGAGTTTTAATACTACTCCTGAACCTTTATTTTATTTTATTATTCCCTCTTGCCTCTTGTACACATTGTATATTCCCATCTCTCTCTCTGTACCTTACCACTATTTTTCTCAGAATTTCGAACATCTTGCACCATTTTACATTGTCGAATGCTTGTTCAAGGTCGACAAATCTTATGAACGTGTCTTGATCTTTCTTTAGTCTTGCTTCCATTATCAACCGCAACGTCAGAATTGCCTCTCTGGCTTCTTTACAATTCCTAAGAACAAACTGATCGTCCTCTAACACATCCTCAATTTTTTTCCATTCTTCTCTATAGTCAGCTTGTAAGTAAGTTGGATGCATGAGCTGTTAAGCTGATTGTGCTATGAATCTCGCACTTCTCTGCTCTTGCAGTCTTCGGAACTGCGTGTATGATATTTTTCCGGAAGTCAGATGGTATGTCGCCAGACTCATACATTCTACACAACACCTTTGTTGCCACTTAATTTTTTTAGAAATTCTGATGGTATGGTATCTATCCCTTCCGCCTTGAGACTTTATCTCGAAGTTAAGCGCTGTCGGGCGTGGTCGGCACTTGGATGGGTCACCATCCAGGCCGCCATGTGCTGTTGCCATCTTTCGGGATCCACTCAGCGTCGTGATGCCCATTGAGGAGCTACTCGAGCGAATAGTAGCGGCTTCGGTCAAGAATACCACCACAACGACCGGGAGAGCTGTGTGCTGACCCCACATCGCTCCTATACGCGTCCTCCACTGCGGATGACGTGGCGGTCGGATGGTCCTGATGGGCCACTTGTGGCCTGGAGACAGAGTGTTTTTTTTTCTGTATATGGAACACAACTGTTAAACAAAATCACTTCAGAATGTGCCTATTGAAAACAAATGAGAACAGTAGGGGAGATCTTGTACCCAAAGGACAGTGTACATACGAGCACATTATGGTTTTAGGACGGTACTTCAGTCTAGTGACTGATTTTGGAGTCATGTGCATGGTAGAGGCCGCGATAAGCAGTTTGCGCCTCTTTTTTACAGTTTTTGTTGTTGACAGAGATGGGCTTGTGTTCAGTGCAGTATTTCTAAATAGTTCGTGTTCCACACATTTATTTTTTTGAGATACGTTGTTAATTCGCCAATAAAAATTTAATTATGCCTAAAATGCTTTCTTCTTTTAAAATTTTTACACAACATGTAGATAGTTAAGCCACACTTCGTCGGTCGTACACCATCTTGTACCTTGAAACAGAAGAATGTCTTTTACTACTGTACATGTGATACTTGCAAATCAATTTCTTTAATGCCTTAGCAATTTTATTTATATTAAAACTGGAAATATCTATTACTTTCCAGTAACTTCACTTTCAAGATTTGATTAACATTTAACTGGTTTCTGATAATTTTTCGTCTTTATTCGATTTCAGGTACTGATCATTGGTGTGTTGTACAGTAACACTACAACAGATAGATGACTGAATGACGAATTGGCAAGATTTTGATAACTGAAACGCTTTTAATTTTAAGTTTACTGTTCGGATCATGTTGTATCTTTTTTCGTATTGGCCAAAAACTTAATTTTCCGGATATGTTTTTATAATTTCAGAAAAACTGGAGTACATAAAAAGTAAATGCCATCATTCACAAATGGAGTAAGAAACTACAGGAAACTTGTATTATAGGGCTGACTAGAGGCTACAACATTCTCCCCATCAGAAACACGTTACCTACAAGTCTTATCGTCACCACTACAGCAGGAGGGGACGTGGTGTCCCAGTTACCCATCCAACAAATTGGTCAATGATCGATTTAATGTTCTGGAAGATACTAACGCTTGCTTAAAAGGAGCATCCAGTCTACTCAAGAATTCATTCTCCATAAGTTTACTTAATCACAATAATCTTGCTTACCAACTGTCTCGAGTGTCAACATATTGCACACATATGTACAGAAATAACAAGCTACAATGCTCCATGTGTATCACTAGCGACTACTTGTCTTATGACATTTTAGTGCTCAGCTTACACAAAATTATCATATTCTTGATGCTATAGCCTCCGGACACTATGCTTGTACTCTTGACGCGACGTTCATTTCGTACTTACGGGCTCTCTGGCAACATTAACTCACGTTATACACCATTAAGTACACTATTTTTCCTGCATCGATCATGAATCATTGTAATTATCCCAAACTGACGGAGACCAAGAGGAGATCAGGATAGCTAAGCTCTCTGTACAAATGTAAATGATGTTTAATAAAGGACACCAGTTTTAATCCCATACTTTACATCGGGAAATGTAGGACGTGAAAGATGTTGCATACATCTGTATCTACATCTACATCTACATGGAACTCTTCAAATCACACTTGACTATCTGACAGAGGGTTCATCGAACCACCATGACAGTAATTCTGTGTTATTCCTATCTCGAGCATCGAAAAAAACGGACATCTATATCTTCCCGTGCGAGCTCTGATTTCCCTTATTTTATTGTGAGGATCGTTTCTCCCTATGTAGGTCGACGTCAACAAAATATTTTGCGTTAGGAAGAGAAAGGTGGTGATTGAATCCGCTTCAACGTAAACCGCCTTTCTTTTAATTATATCCACACCAAATCTTGTATCATGTCAGTGACACTCTCTCCCCTATTTCTTCATAATACGAAACATGCTTCTGTTCTTTGAACTTCCCCAATGTACTCCTTGCATCCTATTTGTTAAGGATCCCACACCACGCAGCAGTGCTCCAAAACAGGTTTAGTGAAGAATTCTCTTTCGTAGATCTGTTGTTTCTTCTAAATGTTCTGCCAATAAAACGCAGTCTTTGGTTCTCCATCTCCACAACATTTTCTACGTGTTCTTTCCTATTTACATTATTTGTAGCTGTAATTCTCAGATATTTAGTTGAATTTACGGTCTTTATATTTGAATGATTTAACGGATTACGTTTAACTCTCATGTGGATAATTGCACACTTTTCTTTATTTGAGGTCAATTGCCAATTTTCGCACCATGCAGATATCTTTTCTAATTGATTTTGCAATTTGTTTTGATCTTCTGTCGTCTTTACCCGATGTCAAATGAAAGCATCAACTGACTGTCTCCGAAATCATTTATATAGGTTAGGATCAGCAGAGAGCCTGTAATACTATCTTGCGGAACGCCGAAATCACTTCTGTTTTACCCGCTGACTTCCCATCAGTTAAAACGAACTGTGACCTCTCCGAAAGGAAATCAAGAATCCAGTCACATAACTGAGATGATATTCCATAAGCAAGCAGTCTGACTAAAAGCCGCTTGTGAGGTACATACTGAATTCAGGTTAAGGTGGACACGCCTGAATAACAAGGGTTCTGAAAGTTTACGTCCCTATCGGCCAGCGTGGGTCTGATACGTTCAAGAGAAGACGTTCTTACTTAACACAACCAACAAAAAAATGTGAACTTAGATGAAATGCTACTGAAAGACATTATTTGGAAAACGAGGCAGACTTGTTATGGTAATCGGGAATGTCAGTAGCCCTGTACAAGAATTATTATTACTTGTCTTGTGTCAACATTGTTATGACTATTTTGATGCAACCTAACACAACTACTTCTCCTGTTCCAGTCTCTTCATTTCAAATACCTACACCCAGCGTCATCATCAATTACTGCCTTCCCTTAAAGTTAGAAAAAAAATAAGCAGGAAGGTCAGCATTGGCCGTAATTCTGATGATTTATTGACTGCAAAATCAATTTTCGAACACATAATGATCATTTTCAGTGTTGCCAGTTAAATATTTTACATAGCGATCAGTGAATAAAAAACAAAAGCCCACAAATACACCTAAGTATAAACGAGCTGTTGATAAGAATATAGCTTTAGCTCGTAGGCACTGATGTCTAGTTATTAGAAGTAACAGAAGCTACGAAACGATCACAATAACTGAAGCCGCTGTTTACATTCACCTACATAGGAGACCTCGGTGTGACAGGGACTTGGAGCTCCCGCTATGTGACATGTGTCACGTGAAGACTTAACATTACTTTATTTTGCAAGAGATTACCACAAAATACTAAATCTGCACTTGCATATCATTAATTGAATATTTCAAATTTAAAATTGTACATTAAAAACTCATAGTAAAAAGAGAGTGGAAATGCACATCTTGCCAACATTTTCAAAACAACTTAAAAATATGCAAGAATAAAAATGTTAAAGTTAAAATGTTAAAGTGTTTGCCCCCTACAACTTCCTCTAGTATCACGGAAGTTGTTCTTCGATACCGTAACACATAACCTATCATATTATACGTGGGTTGGAAGTTAAATAGTGGCAACTATTTATTCACAACCGATAGAAAAGAGTTTGTGTTTGCACCTGTTACTGTCCTTCAGAGCAGACACCAGCGTTGTGTAGAAGCCGTTTCCAGCGATGTGGAAGGCGTAGTATACCGTTAGCAGAACCTGTTCTTTTGATGGTGCGAATGGAGCGCTTTACTGCCTGTCGAAACTCTGGAACAGTTCTGAAGCGAATACCACGAAGTGTTTCCTTCATCTTCGGAATCAAATCAAAGTCACAAGGACTTAAGTCCGGGGAGTACGGTGGATGGTACAGTACTTTCCAGTCCCATGGACCGAACAGAGCAGCCACGGCTTGCGCTGTATGTGCCCGCGCATTCTCGTGCAAAATGGTGGTTGGATTGCGCAGAAAGTGTACTGCAATGCCGATTGCCCGCACGCCTCTTGAAGACCTTGGTGACACCGTCGTGCTGTACGACCTCTGGCACATTCAGTCTTGATCCAACTCCGTTGTTCCTGTTTCGAAAACATAGTGACACAGTTATGTTAGACCACTCGCTGACAAGTGGCTGTGTTTTCCTCGATTGTGCGCATGCCGGTGATGTGTGACGGGCGAATCCATTTGCTCGGAGGTAAAGTAGGCATGTGAACAACGTGTGCTGTCAGCGACCATAGTAGATTCCATTGCATAGTGTCACCACAGCAGTGTTGCCACTACTTAAGTTCCAACCTACGTATATCCTTGTCAATGTTTTCCACATACTCCTTTCTTTGCTGAGATACTGCGGAGAACCTCATTTCTAGTCTTACTAGGACATCTAACTCTCAACATTCTTCTACAGCACCACATCTCAGTCGCTTCGAGTCTCTTGTTTTCCGGTTTTCCCACAGTCCATTATTCATTGCTCTACAATCGTGTGGTTCAAACGTACGTTCTCCAGAACTTCTTCCTGAAATTAAAGCCTATGTTTGAGATCAGTACAATTTTTTTGACAAGGAATGCTCTCTTCGTCTGTACTAGTTTGTTTCTTACTTCGTCCTTATTAGTCCTTCACGTGTAATCAGGAGAATGAATTTACTTCACGTATTTCGTAGAACCCAATTATGATGTTACGTTTGTTTCCACTAGTGCTCGTTACTTTGTCTTTTTTTTATGTAGTGGCAGCCTATTTTGTATGCTAATTAGACTTAATTTAGTTCAACTGATCCTGCATTTCTTCCTCATTTTCACTGAGGGCAGCAATGTCATCAGCGAATCGTAACACTGTTATCGTTTCACTTCGTTCTTGGTCTTCCATTCTTATTGTTCCTCGTAGTTGGTGCACATATTTAGATCAGCCGCCTTTCCTAATATTCCTAAAAAATTCAAATATTTTGCTTTATTTTCAGTTATCAAAAGCTTTTTTAGATCCTTAGATTCAATGAAAATACCTTATAAGTCTTTCTTCCATTATCAAGCTCCACGACAGGGCTATCTCTCTGATGTTACTACCTTTCCTGAAGCCATATAGAAGATCAAGCCTCCTATGTGATCACATTGTCATAAGATTCAGATTTTCTGCTGCACATCAGACTCATTCGGATTATTATCTGGCAATATCTTGATTGTGTATTGCTCGAAAAACACTTTTAGTTATAGATGTCCATAGCAAGTTCGGAATGTCACAGTTGTTAATTTGCCTTGCACTCCTAGCTACTCCAAGCCGAAGATAAACTGTTATAGATACACTTCTGGATGCATACCATCCTGATTGAACAATTGTTTTAGAACATCTATGATCTGACCTGATAATTGAATGATTCTTAAGAGAATAATAACTTACTGAGACAACAAATAAAGCAAGGATATGCGGCTATCAGAGGAGGAATCACTTCTCGGCTGTTATACACTGTTCATTACTGTTATTCATTTAGTACCTTGTTTCGGACCACGGTTGATTAGCCATAAGAAGAAAGTGATCTGGCTGGAAATAGCATTGGTTCAAGTGGTTCAAGTAATTGGAAAATTATTTGCGTGAAAAATAGGGTTTCTAATTGAGTTATGACCCTCATTTAGTCTCTCAAAATCATAAGTCTGGGGGGACAACTTCGAACATAATAAATACCGTTATTACACAATACTGAACCTACATAGACATAAAGTCATACTACAATTACCAGTATGTATTTGGTTGGTCAGGCACGCAGGATATGATATAACAAGAACATTTTGGCCAGGCACAGCCTAGTTGCAATATTTAATAAACACTTATACTCATGCAATTAACGGTATATTCAGCTTAGTTCCAATATTTAATACACGTACATACCCACACTCATGCTATTAATCGCATGCTGGGCTGCCGCATCGACTACTAATTACTATGGTTAGCTGAAGGAGAGATACAGAGGGATAAAGAGAGAGAGAGAGCGAGAGAGAGAGAGAGAGAGAGAGAGAGAGAGAGAGATTATAGCGGATAGCGGATGCTAAGAGCAAACGTCAATGGCTTCTGGAAGGCCTCCAGAGAGGAGAGCATACACTTAGGCATGGCGCTCAAGAGTTAAGAACTGCAGCGAGACCCGAACTAAAGGTGCACAGAAATTAATGAGTCTCACATTGAACAGAAATTAATAATAGGCACGACTTAAAACTGCACAAGGAATTTGGTTACCAGTTACAACCAGTAATTAATGGGCTACATACTATAGACGGTTGGCACTGAAATCATTGTAAAATGGGGTACTGGCAAAGCTGCACGCACTACTCACCGAGAAATGATCACTGAAATGGAGTGAATTAGTTTCAAAGCCGCACATGGACTAGCGACGACTGAATATTATCAAACAATTATCCCTTGGAGATGAAGACTCGCAATTCTTGGGCAAATACACCAATTGATCAAGTTTCATACAAAGGTATGGTCATCAATCTACATTCTCTCCAGAGAATTCACAGGAAAATAATCAAAACTGAGGAACTTCAATCACTTTTTAACATCACTCCAATACCAGCAAGACGCTGTAACAGAGTTACTGCTCACTTACCACGCTCTAGAACGAGCGCCAATCATGGTGGTCCCCTCGACAGCGGCGCCCTTTCAAATAGTTAGTGGGGGATACTACATCTGATCTGGTAGCTGTCACCAACCATGACACAATGTCCATCCTTTCCACTCTGCACCTTCATACACTGACAGTTGCAGTCCAGTTTCAATCAATCATATAGGAACAGTGAAAGGGGATGCGTGTAGCAGGATACAACTAGCGTCCCATTTCATCACCCGCTGCCTCACAAAGGAAATGGCCTGGTACTGCCCTTCCAATGGCAAAGCAGCATCAAACATTAAAAAAACATAGGGAGACTACAAGCTTCACATGTATCTTGCACAAAAAATAAACGAGAGTCCAGTGAGTTGAATGACAGCAGTGTACACGATAATTGTTGGTTGATATCATGGAATAATGTAAAATAGAATGCATAATTGCAGTGTGCATATCAAACTTTATATGTACTAAAATGTGTCATCAGTGATAATTGGTTGAAGAATACAATGTTTATTGCTAGACATCAGAGGTTCAAATGAAAGGTAATATATACTGACAGTGTTAAAAAAAAATTCATAGTTACAAGAAGTGTATCTTGATTGATAATCAGTCGAGGAACATAAATGTACACAAGGACTGTAGTTTTTTTCACATAACAGAATTGTACATCAGGCTTTGTCACACACAATGCGTAGATGCTCTGGAGTTACATGTCAGTGTAAAAAGTATTAAAGAAACCATTAGCAAAATTTAAACTGTATTTGGCCAGAGTTCTTTGTATGTACACTAATGACCTATAAACAAAACAACAAACATTTAAACATATAAAGTAAAATCCACCTTCGAAATGCAATATATATTGTATGTGTGTTAAAAACACACTTGAGCATCATCAATCAGAAACTAAACTACGTTGAAAATTGGCTTCACAAATGATCAAGTTTGATGCCACTTGAATTATGGAACCCACTCAGAGTATAACGCTGAGGCACTCACTGTCCAAAGAGGGGATCGCCACCTTCAAAAGACATACTAGAATCAAAACTAAATACCACCATAGCAAACTATGCACCACTTAATTTAAACAATCACTCTGGCATTTCAGAATATGTGGGCATTTGAATAAATGAGACGCAAAAAAAGTACATAGAAGTTGACATTACATTGCATGATACCAAAGTACTTGACATGTGCATGCACAGTGTCTTACAGCACAGACTATCGCCAGAGATCACCTCTGTAATGAGCACAACACGATTAAACTATCGTTTTACAAAATATCACATGCCAACATACACATGTTTGACATTGCTTTCTGTTGTACCTTCGACACACAACAGAGTATTACAATGGTAGCTTAGTGCCCTCATTGGGATGGAGATTCATCCAAAGGTCCTTACAATGGCACCTCCCCATCGCAACCCCCTCATATTTACACTCCTGGAAATTGAAATAAGAACACCGTGAATTCATTGTCCCAGGAAGGGGAAACTTTATCGACACATTCCTGGGGTCAGATACATCACATGATCACACTGACAGAACCACAGGCACATAGACACAGGCAACAGAGCATGCACAATGTCGGCACTAGTACAGTGTATATCCACCTTTCGCAGCAATGCAGGCTGCTATTCTCCCATGGAGACGATCGTAGAGATGCTGGATGTAGTCCTGTGGAATGGCTTGCCATGCCATTTCCACCTGGCGCCTCAGTTGGACCAGCGTTCGTGCTGGACGTGCAGACCGCGTGAGACGACGCTTCATCCAGTCGCAAACATGCTCAATGGGGGACAGATCCGGAGATCTTGCTGGCCAGGGTAGTTGACTTACACCTTCTAGAGCACGTTGGGTGGCACGGGATACATGCGGACGTGCATTGTCCTGTTGGCACAGCAAGTTCCCTTGCCGGTCTAGGAATGGTAGAACGATGGGTTCGATGACGGTTTGGATGTACCGTGCACTATTCAGTGTCCCCTCGACGATCACCAGAGGTGTACGGCCAGTGTAGGAGATCGCTCCCCGCACCATGATGCCGGGTGTTGGCCCTGTGTGCCTCGGTCGTATGCAGTCCTGATTGTGGCGCTCACCTGCACGGCGCCAAACACGCATACGACCATCATTGGCACCAAGGCAGAAGCGACTCTCATCGCTGAAGACGACACGTCTCCATTCGTCCCTCCATTCACGCCTGTCACGACACCACTGGAGGCGGGCTGCACGATGTTGGGGCGTGAGCGGAAGACGGCCTAACGGTGTGCGGGACCGTCCTCTCCGATACCCCAGGAGCAACAGTGTACTTAATTTGCTGGGAAGTGGCCGTGCGGTCCCCTACGGCACTGCGTAGGATCCTACGGTCTTGGCGTGCATCCGTGCGTCGCTGCGGTCCGATCCCAGGTTGACAGGCACGTGCAACTTCCGCCGACCACTGGCGACAACATCGATGTACTGTGGAGACCTCACGCCTCACGTGTTGAGCAATTCGGCGGTACGTCCACCCGGCCTCCCGCATTCCCACTATACGCCCTCGCTCAAAGTCCGTCAGCTGCACATACGGTTCACGTCCACGCTGTCGCGGCATGCTACCAGTGTTAAAGACTGCGATGGAGCTCCGTATGCCACGGCAAACTGGCTGACACTGACGGCGGCGGTGCACAAATGCTGCGCAGCTAGCGCCATTCGACGGCCAACACCGCGGTTCCTGGTGTGTCCGCTGTGTCGTGCGTGTGATCATTGCTTGTACAGCCCTCTCGCAGTGTCCGGAGCAAATATGGTGGGTCTGACACACTGGTGTCAATGTGTTCTTTTTTTCCATTTCCAGGAGTGTAGTTATAAGTTAGCACAGTGGATAGGCCTTGAAAAACTGAACACAGATCAATCGAGAAAACAGGAAGAAGTTGTGTGGAACTATGAAAAAAATAAGCAAAATATCCAAACTGAGTAGTCCATGCGAAAGATGGGCAACATCACGGAGAATGTGACAGTAAGAGCGCCTTGGTCCCGTGGTTAGAGTGAGCAGCTGCGGAATGAGGGGTCATGGGTTCAAGTCCTCCCTGGAGAGAAAAATTTACTTTCATTATTTTAGCAAAGTTATGATCTGTCCGTTCGTTCACTGACGTCTCTGTTCACTGTAACAAGT
Organism: Schistocerca gregaria; assembly: GCF_023897955.1. Lineage (NCBI taxonomy): Eukaryota > Metazoa > Arthropoda > Insecta > Orthoptera > Acrididae > Schistocerca > Schistocerca gregaria. Next base: position 1,043,391,505 of record NC_064920.1, on the reverse strand, counting down.
TTAGTGTATGTGTTTTGCGACCGCACCGCAAAACCGTGCGATTAGTAGACGAAAGGACGTGCCTCTCCAATGGGAACCGAAAACATTTGATCGCAAGGCCATAGGTCAACCGATTCCTCCACTGGAAACACGTCTGATATATTCTATACGACACTGGCGACGGCATGTGCGTCACATGACAGGAATATGTTGTCGACCCACCTAACCTGTACACTTGGCGAATGGGTAAAAAGATTCTTCTACCTTGCCCGATTTAGGTTTTCTTGTGGATGTGATAATCACTCCCAAAAAGTGATGACGTACAGATAATAATTGTCTGAAAATGAAAAATTAAACTTCTCACTCGAGGGAAGACTTGAACCATAGACCTTTTGTTCTGCAACTGCTCACGCTAATCACGGGACCACGGCGCTCATGAGCTCGGATTGTCCTTAATATTATGTATCTTCTACATGGACTACTTAGTTTGTATATTTTGCTTATTTTTTCATAGTCGCACACAACTTCTTCCTGTTTTCCCGATTGATCTGTGTTCAGTTTTTCAAGGCCTATCCACTGTGCCAACTTATAACTCTATCTTACGGGGGTGCTATGGGGAGGTTCCCTTGTTAGAGGGATGTCTCAGAAGAGGTAACACTTCGTTATATCATCAGTACTCTCGCCATCCCACGTGGTTCAGCCTCTCTAGCCCCTCGTCTTCTGATGATACAATGGTCCGACATCTTGTTGGTTTATCTCTTGTTATTTTGATATATAACCACGTCCTTAATTTCTAGGGTGGTCTGCCTTGTGTGCATATTCAGATTAAGCCCCTTCCATTCTGACTGTCATTTAAAGCAAAGCAGGTGTACATTTTGTGATCGTATCTTTGCCTATGAAAGTCTATGGCATTCTTCCAGTAATACTAACTGCTATCAATCATGGAGGTTACGACCATCAGCCTAAATGTCTCATATTTAACCATTGGTGCGTCATTAAAAACTGGTTTTCCACATACGCACATGTTGGCAATTATTACATGGTACCACTCTGGTACTGAGACACTTAGTGCCAGAACACATGCCTCTCATTTCACATCTGCTATTCTCGGCGACATCGGATTGATACAGTGCCTACAGAGTGCAAAGAACGTGTGTAAGCTCCAAAGAGCAGGCAGCATCGCCTACTGGTTCTGCGAGTTTCCCATCGCGCTCTTCTTGGGCTTAAAAGGGCACCATTTCATCCCCCAGTAGGCTTGGGTCGACGACAGCACCCATCCCGTAGTCCGTAGACGTTCCAGCCCTGCTGGAAAAGAGAGTGACCCTGTCGCAGCCCCCAAGCTGCCGGAGACCTCTTCCTCGTTATGTAAGTTGCTGCAACAGCTTGACGCATGCTAATGGTCTTTCAAGGCCGCTGGCACTGCTCTCACGACTCCCAGAATGGGGCTCTTTTAACATTCAAATATGCAAGGGCCGGTTACACAGTTATGTTACACAGAAATAGTAAGACGTAATAGCAACAGTTGCATATAGTCACACTATTCGACAAATGTTAGTTTCATAACTGTGAGAGCTCGCTATGAAAAACAAAAACATCGCAGTTTAAGTAAATTTGCAGTCTTCGGTGCTCAACATTCATACCTGAAAGTTGACGTTGCAGGAGTGGGAATTTAGAATAAATAAAGTACAATAAAATGAATAAATGTTTCCAAATAGGAACAATGATACCTTCCTCCCTAAATGTTTACTTTTCAAATGCAACGTGTGAACACAAAACAATGAAACTGGGACCCATTTAAATGAATGACATTAAGTGCTGAACGCGGGTGTTAACAGGTGTACAAGGAGATTATAAACAAACGCTGAATCATAGGTGTATATATATAAAATCATTCCTTCAGAGGGCTCATCATTCAATGGATGACAAGCGGTAATATAGCTAATGTTCTACAACAAGTAAAATCATCATATTAATATCTTTTGACAACTAACAACACATGCAATTTTCCTGTCTTCATTCTGCTACTTTCCCAGACGAAACTCTCTCTTTCTGTCGACACTGTCGACACTGCCCATTTAAGACAAGAATCTAAAGTTATACTTCGGATAATCCCATTTTGAACTAGTTGACTTCCTTACGTGCGAACAGTCCTTCAGACTTACCAATACACACAAAATCACGACATCAAATAAAAAATAAACGAAGTGCATGCCTGTATCACCTATACGGACTGAGTGATTCGTGTGGGTGAATCCATGCACAATTCCACATGAGTGCTGCTCGACAGTTTATCGATAGAAAAGAAAATATTTCTAGGAAACTTCCTGGCAGATTAAAACTGTGTGCCCGACCAAGACTCGAACTCGGGAACTTTGCCTTTCGCGGGCAAGTGCTCTACCATCTGAGCTACCGAAGCACGACTCACGCCCGGTACTCACAGCTTTACTTCTGCCAATATCTTGTCTCCTACGTTCCAAACTTTTCTAAGTTACCTCACAATGTTCTTTGGATAAGGGCATAAATTTACTCAACTTCTTAGCTACACGCAATCTCTTGTTTACTTCATACTGGTAACACCTCCGCCTCTCTTAGGATAATTGAGACAACCAATAAAGCATCCAGAGACGAGATTCCTCATTTCTCCCTAATGGACTCAGCATTAGGTCTCACGACATCCATATAATCACCTCCTCCTGTACATAAGCACACAGCATTTATCCGCAACATGTTATTCAAGTTACCCAAGGGTGTCCTTAGTTCACGAGTCTCTCAAGTCTATGTCTTTCATGGAAATCGCCTCAATTGCTACTCTGATTAATACATAATTATTGTTTATACTCCATGTCATTCAATAATTTGGACTCTACATTTCTCCATTCTCATAATGTGGCTCAGCTTTTTCATTCTCTAGCTTAATCTCAAGTTTCCTGAAGCTCCCTGACTCAAAAATTCCTGTATCACTTTCCCGGAGGGAACAGCAAAAATATCGCCCAGCACAAAATAGAAAATATACCAAGCGCTCTCTCTCGGCCTGAATCAGTCTCCACCGGCTACAACATTCTCAATGCATTTCATGAAGTTACACATTTCGCATTCTGCACGATAACACTCCATGATGCTCACATCTCTCCAAACCAACTCAAACACAGTGTTGTCTTCATCATGGACATTATTGTATTCAACTACAGAGTACACTAAATAAATCAGGATCGTATCCACCTACTACCACACTGATAAACCAACACACCATTGAAGGAAAGAGTGTACTACCTATAATCTACAAGACCATTCACTATTTCAGCAGTTTCAAACTAGTGATAATGATGTATATCGTTGGACCTTCTCATTCTGAATGTCTCATTTTCCGTGGTGTTGCATGGGCCACCCTGACATGGAAACCACCGACGTACACGTTAAAAAACTTGCTGCACAGAACTTGGTGTTTTCTCAAAATCCCGTGTGACCGAATCAATACTGAGTTCTCCATTTTCAGACTGAGGTACGAAACCAACGCTTCTGCCTGCGTTGCCTACTAGAAGATTCCCTCTTGATCTAGTCGATTGCAATGAGAACGACTTCTGTATGTCGCTGCTATTCACCTTTCACAATCAGGTGTCTATCGGGTCTTTAGCATTTCTATTGAACAAATGCCAATAGATCCATGTAGTACCTCATTCACTGCATTCTGTAACTCATTCAGTGAGTAATACCAGTTATGATGCTGCTTGTGGCAGTGTATACAGCACAATGTTCCCAGTTGGATTAGAGGTGAGATGGTACTGGGATGTAAGTATCGGTTTCATCGGCTTTCTCCTTAAGACGGCTTACCAATACTTGAACCAAAACTGAGGGTCATAGTCACAAATGACCTTCCTCATGTGGCCGACCCCATGGGAGGAAATGCCAGACTATCACAGTCGCTACAGTTTTCGCTGTTGCACGATGCAAACTTCAGAAGTGAGCCAAACAAGTCTGTTGCCACATATTCTCACAACCGAGTGGGAAGAACAGGGAAGAAAGGATCCATATACGAAACAATGGGCGGCTTCACCTTTTGACACACTTTCCGTGTATTAAGAATTCTCCTAATTCATCTCTCCATATTATTGAAGTGCGCTGATTTATTCAATTTGCTGCAGGCACATCAGGTTAATAAATCTATTCACTTCTAATTTTCCATCTGTGGGGTGGTGGGTGGAATTTTTGTTATTATTAAAATGTTCCTATGATTTAGTTAATGCTGTTGTTTGCCGTTCTCAACACTGGCTCTCTAACTACAATATTGGCCACCAGAAAGTGATTAACAAAACGTGAAGCCTGTAATTAGAATCCCTAGTGCCCACTTCATCTGAGAAATACACTTATAGCTACAGCTTATAGCTCTGAGGAATTAGGAGATTGTCTGGGATTCATAATCAAAAGCGATTCTTTCTAAAATGTTCACTATATTCTGAAAGTCACAGACCAAAAAGAATCCACACAATCCAACTACCAGAGCAGTTCAGAGTCTAATGCGCTGATGCAACTATAACTGTTCAAATTAAATGTTTAAGTGAATGCTCGCCAAAATAATGGTAGAATGTCTGTCCCGCGTAAGCACGTGAAAATACGACATACGCAAACTGAAGATAGATCATTAAAGTCATCCCAGAATTAACACTTCACTCGAAAACGATTTCTTGGTTACGCTTATCCCGAGTAACTTATTACGGCATCCGAGGCTGCTTATAGCAATGATACCGACGCGACGCGACTCCTGGCACAGATGGTGCGCTAATCAGTTTCTGGAGAGAACTGGAGCCTTTTTCTCTTGCGCAGCGTTCTTATATATAAAGCCGCGGTGCGGACGGCTAAGGGAACGCCTGATTAAATCCGCTGCCCCGACTAGCCGCTGGGCTAGTAATGCACCACTTTAAGTTACCAAATAAATCATTGCTTCCTTTGCTGATGGCCAATGAAGCTCTCAATTTAAATGTGCAATCAGCACACGGGCAAGTAATCATAATAAAAGTCTGACGTGGCTAAGTCCAACATTTTAGGGGAGAGAATTAATTTAATTACACTACATGCAGTAGACGAGCTCTGAACTTGCCCTTTGGAGATACGCTATCGCTATAGTTTTATAGTTATTCAGTTGAAACGTCTCACATCTTTATGAATATAGCGGATATCCCTTCTACTTAAATTTAAACATCCTAACTTTATTTATTCACCTACTTAATCTATCTTGGTTCCTTAATTTTTATGACAAAAACCAGAAAATCATGAATTTCAACTAAAATTTTAATTTGTGAGATCCAGAATACTGTTTCTACTAAATTATTATGCAGAAGGAATCTAAATATTAATTTTTAAGTTTCTAGCCCTTTTCTGTTGCGCCAATGATTTTTACAGAAAAATGTCCAAATTTCGAAAGTGGTTAAAGTTATTGAACTGATACTCAACACATATTGATTTAGTATTACTCTTGACATGCTAGAAACGTTTCAGGTTATTTACTTGATTTTAAAAGTATTGCGCAACATTGATGACGTCAGAGATAGTTAGAGCGGACTAGGCTGGCACACAGCAGAAAGACTGCTGTGAATTTTATACAGTGTGAGTAGGCTGCTTCCCTACACATCGCCTCGTTTCTTGAGTCCAATCAGACTATGGGATAGCGCATCCATCTACAACATTCTACGTACCTCAAACGATTTTGAATTTATATTCCTGAAGGCACAGTGTCCACTTCATTAGCCGACCATACATCAACTTGGCTGAGATTAGGAACTGCAGCACTTTACACTTAGGTGACAAAAGTCATGGAATACTTCCCAACGTCGTGTTGGACCTCCTTTTTCCCAGCCTAGTGCAGCATTTTGACCCAGCATGGACTTAATAGGTGTTGGAAACCCCTGCATAAATATTGAGCCATGAAGCCTCTATAGCTGTCCATAACTGCGAATGTGTTGCTGGTGCAGGATGTTTTGCACGAACTGATGATCCGTTTATGTCCCATAAATTTATGGTAGGATTCATGTTGGGCGATCGGGGTGGCCAAGTCATTCGCTCGAATTATCCAGAATGTTCAGATGTGCAATCGTTGTTTGGTAACATATCTTCTCCAAGTAGCTGAACACAACCATTTACAGTCGAATATCGGTTCAGCTGGCCCAGGGGACCCAGTCTATTCCATGTAATCGCAGCCACCACCAACTGCGTATTGCCTTGTTGACATCTTGGGTCCATGACTTCGTAGGATCTGTGCCAATGCCGAACCCTACCATCAGCTCTTACTAACTGAAATTGGGACTGATCTGAGCAGGTCACGGTTTTCCAGTCGTCTAGGATTCAACCGATATGGTCATGAGCCCAGAAGAGGCACTGCAAGGGATGTCGTGCTGTTAGCAATGGCACTCGCTTCAGTCAGCTGTTTCCAAATTCCATTAAAGCAAACGTTTACGGCACTGTCCCAACGGATACTTTCGTCTTCCGTTACACATTGATTTCTGCTTAATTTTATGCAGTGTCGCTTGTCTGTGAGCAATGACAACTCAAGGCTAACGCCACTGTTCTCGCTTGTTACGTGGAGGCCATTGGCCACTGCGTTGGCCTTGGTGAGCTGAAATACCTGAAATTTGATATTCTCGACAGACTCTTGACACTGTGGATCTTACAATATTGATTTCCCTACCGATTTCTGAAATGGAATGTCCCATACATTCAACTCCAACTACCATTCCATGTTCAAAGTCTGTTAATTCCCGTCACGTCGGGAATCTTTTCACATGAGTCTTCTGAGTACAAACTACAATTCCGCCAATGCACTGCTTCTTTACATCTTATGTATGTGATACTGCCGCCTTCTGTGTATTTGCACAGCGCTATCTCTTGACTCTTGGCATCTCAGTATACAGTCCATGTATACTTCGGTCATGCGCCTATAAAGGTAGTACCCACGCTTGGTGAACCCTTATATTTTGGCCACAGACTGAACCACAGTAACAATATAATTTATTTTTGCCTTGTTCAGCACATGACTCGTGGATGCTACTGGACAGGGTATAATTTCTTTTTATAATAAAACAGCCACAAGCCCATGTGATTGGCAATCTTATTTCTTACAAAAATGTAACATAACTGCTGACATACTTTCAGAAACAGGACAAATTACTTCAAAAAATTTTAAAGGTATAATTTCATCACCTTGTTTACATTTTTGAAAGAGCACATGCCGCGAACTGGCAGATGCAAGACAAAACTCTCTTTTTGGAATCTCTCATTTTTGAATCAACAGTGGCGTGGATAGCAAAACCTTAAATCCCTCAAATTTTGATTGAGCCTCTTCGTTCCATTCCAACACAATTCTCTTCTGACTCAGGCTACATAAGCAAGAAGACATAACATATTCCACTCTGATAAAACCCTTATAAAAATTTACTCAATCCAAAAATACATACAATTGAATTTCTGTATTATGTATTCAGAGCTCCCGAACTGTGTCTAATTTGTCAAGATACGGTAGTATGCTTTCTGATGACATGTGTCCTTAGAAATTTAGCTCTTTTCTCCCAAATTCGGGTTTATTCAGGTTTCTAGTGATATAAAAGAGTGGTCACTAACAACAGGGTGTCTAATGTTTTACCGTGCTCTGCCCATGATTCCTCAGCTGTAAGTGCTTTGCGTAGAGGATAATTTTCTTATGTACTGCCTCTGGTATTACAAATTTTAAAGCTCAATTAATCGCTGAATATGTTAAAACCAAGCAATAATTTATTAGATTGTAAACTCCGTCCATAGCACAGGAAAGGAGTATATTTTCTACAGGATGTTTCCAATTCTATCTGTCAATAACTGGTTCACATATCAACAGAAGAAATTTAATTTCATAACATCTCTGTAACTAGTGTAATATTTCTGGTCTGTCTGTTTCAGGTTTGGTAATCGTACTCCTCCGAGATGAAGAGGTTAGTACAGGAGACGGATTCATGAATGTCGGCAGCAAACCACTCAGAAGACAGATGATCCACAAAAAAAAATAGTATTGATCTATCTTGAATCAAGACCTAACCCAATAGAGCTGTCCTTCGTGACACAGAGCCAGCCTATAAAATGCCACTATGGTTGTGAACACTGAAGACTGTCACATGAATGTGCTACTTTCATTATAAGATGATGGAAACCGGATGCTTGGTCACAGTCCAACAGACATCACCCTCAGAAAGGAGAGGATGTTAATGAAGGACTGCGGTACGCCAGGAGAGTGGTGAAGAAATTAATGCCATGTACTGCCACACTTCCCAATATGAATATGACTCAGAGGAACATCAACCTCTTCAGCAATCCATATTGTTAGCGGAATCAGTTGCCCACTTACAGATTGGCAGAACATCTGTCAGGTTATTAGTGCTCAAACTGGAGCACTGTGAAGATCACGTTGTTAACTTGCCCTCTTTTGTTGAGATCTTATTGATATAGAGATTGACGAAAACGAAATAATGTTTAGTCTGGGGATTTGCCACTTCTTACAGGCATGGCATTACGAGATAGCTGGGTCTATTGACCCAATAGTTTCCACCTGGTATCGTCAAGCTGTTCCACAATGCCTTAATGACAATATACTTCTCGTACTACATCAAATATTATGAGATGACTTCCCGACCATGGGATCCCCACTGTTTCCGGCTGTCATGAACTTCTTAATGGAGGACATTGAGGAGCAATCTCTGGACTCTTGCGAGGTTGTATCCATCTTAGTTCCTACAGTATGTAATGACACCTTCCTGGTACGGCTTCATGGTGAAAACGCAACGCAGCAGTTCGGCAACCTCATGAACGGTATCGGCCCCAGCATAAATTTCCTGTCAAGATGGAGGGAAGTGGCAAGGGTCCATTCTTGGATGTTTTAGTTGGGCAGAAGGCAGGAGGCAGCTTAGTTATTCACTGTACAAGAAATCGATGGACGCTAATTGGCACTTGAACGCCAACAGTTCTCACCACTCACTAGACTACAAAGTGGTGCTGAACAGTTCAGTACACACGCAAAGATTATTTCTGATGCTGATGATGTAGAATCTGAATTTTGGAATTCGAAGAGCATGTTCAAAGAAAATGGTTATAGTAAACGAGAAATTGCAAGAGGTTTCAGGTGCCACTGACGAAACCTTACTCGTGAATCGGCGGAAGCATCCAAACCAACTGCATTCCTTCCATACTGAGGAGAAACGACTAGCAAGGTAGAACGCATGCTGAAGAGATATGGAATGAGACCAGTGTTCTGGCTCGAGGGTACGACATATGTAGTGCTCTTAAAGGCAACACTGTTCTTCGACTACCTACCACGTAAAGAGTTATCTGTGAATGAGGTTGCATTTACATAGGACAAACTGAGAGCACAACATGTTAAATAAAGGAAATCTGAGAAGCCGGTCGTGGCTGAACATGAATATAATATGAAATTTGAAAATACGACCATTTTGGCTCAGAAATGATCTTATTGGGATTGTGTCATAAATGAACTGCAGAAATTAAAATATACAGCGACAGTTTTAACAGAGACCAGGGTACAAATATAGTAGGGTCTTTGAAGATCGAGCGAAAACAGACTTGTAGGAGGGAGAGAGCGACAGTCTCAAACAAGGCGTTGGTCGTTCTCGTCACCTGACGTCACTCACTTCTGCGGAGGAACGGAGCCGCTATCAGCTGCCCAACCGCATGTGCCACTTCGGCCCTCTATAGAAGTATCCGTACACTACTACTGCGTTTGTACAGAGAGAGGTTTTTATCTTGAGACCGCGAAATGTCTCAAAAATTACGAATCTGATTAAAATAGAGAAAAATACATTTTCAATACTTTTAAAAACACTACCTTCAAGATATAGGGTGGGAGGCAACTCTGAAACAGGAACATCCCATTTTTATTGTAGATTCGAATTATACAGGAAAAAATATGTAACTTACGTATGTAACACATTTCTCGTTGCGCTACAATGGTGCTGTAATTCGCAAATAACGTAATTGAGTTCTAAAATTACATATCTCTAGAAAAATGTATTAGACCTCAAAAAGAAAACCAGACCTGTTCAGTAACGGTGAAAAAACTTGCTTGAGGAGTGTCCTCTCACTTCTCAACAATTGGATGCTCTTTGTAAGAATTATTTTACAGTACGTGCCCAAAAATACCTCTATCCTCTTCCATCCCCTTATTTATCAGCACAAGGAGTGATTCGACACAATTTGCAAGTGTTTTCAATGTAATCTGACATTCATTGGTGAAATGCTGAATCACGATGTCGCAGGTTGTTGGGACTTCATTATAAACTTCGCTCTTCAAGTAACTCCACAAACACAAGTCGGATGACGTGACCTATTGCGATCTTGCATGTCAACACACTGGACCGCCTCTTCCTATCCATTGACGATTGTACAACCGATATAATATGTCCTGTGTTGCTTCACAATAATGTACTGGAAACCATGTAGAAATCACAATCCAAAGGGAGTTCTGCAAGCAAGGCTGGAAGATCTTCCTCCAAAAAAAGTGTGAAATTTATCACCATTTAAGGTGCCATCAGTATAGAATGAAGCAATGAGTTTGTCACCAATTATTCCATATCAAAAACTCACATCCACGAACCATGATAATCAGCTTGGCGTAACAGTTGTTGGTTTTCTACATTTCAATAACGCCTGGTGTGTCGATTAATCCTGCACTGGTTTGTGGAGGTTGACTCGTCAGAGAACAGTACTAGAGCATAGAAACTGGCGTCTGCAGCTGCTGAAGTGAGCATTGGCAAAATGATACTTGATTGTGGATGTCATTGCCATGAATTTCCTGTTCGCGGGAAACGTGAAACGGATAGTATTCCTTTTTTCCGTGGTTGTACAGCTCCCTCCGCGGAGAGATGTCGAGTAACCTGACAGAAATAAGCACGTAACTACAGCCTGTTCGTAAAACGTTCTGCATAATGGGTTACATCGTTATCTATATTCCAGACAGCTTCTCCATAAGTGTAAAGCATTTCAGTTTTCTTTTTAATCGTATTAGCTTACATTTTCTCACTAATAACTTATTCAGGTTCTTTCTTCTTTGTTGTTACTTCGGGGGGGGGGGGGAGGGGGGGGGCGAAGGCTGGCCAGCGGTACGAACATCCTGCTCTTTAGCTACTAGACCTTTGTCTTTAACTTAGACGAAGAAACAAAAAACATGGATATACATGTACCTTGAATTTAAAATTGTTGTAAAAGATGATGCTAATGGGAGAATGCAAGTAAATAATGGTGTATTCACGAATTGTTTAAAAACAGTCATAAAAATGTGGAGAGACAGCACATTTAACAACACTTGAAAAAACTTGAAGAGAATTTGTGGTATTTCACTGTTGCGGTTTTTAAATCGTGTCTATGTGTGATAATTCGCATACAGATTAAAATCCCGTTCTGTCGTAATAACATATATTCTACAGGAGATACGACGAGTTAAATAAATGACGATATCGCTATTACACGTATGAAATTTAGTTCAGGCTCTCTGATGTATAAATTTATTGGTAGTTCTCAAAATCTGCAGTGGGCTTTAGTAAAAATGATACTACTTACAAAAAGCTATTCAGCTATCTAATAGATTTAATATACATTTTTAGACACAGGAACTGTTTTTATGGCAATGTGAGCGTCCATAACACTCATACTTATCCTTCTCTCAGACGTTAATGTAATATTACATGCTCATCAATAGATTGTACGTAGAAATAATGTTGGGACATAACCCGGTAAAAATAGTGTTTTATATCTGAATATTTATTAGGTCTGAACCCCTTAACATCGGCACAAAGGTTGATATTCACCTCCCTTCCTGTTTTACATATCGCGTTGATATTTCAGGAAGACGAAATTTTTACCGCTTTCTAATGTTTTGCGGCTGCTGCTGTGATATCAAATATCTTGATTTCGCAACTTATGTTTGTTTCATTGCCTATTGAATTTAATTTATTGTGGTTGTTGCACCTTGTCCTGCAAGGTTTCGGAAAGGGATTACCATGACAGTAATTCTGGATACGTCCAGAATTAAAATAGGTGCCCTCTAATTGATAATGTTTAGAGCCATGAAGCAGACTAATGACAGCAGAGATTCGCAAATAATTACCTAGGCAGGGAACACGTACTTCGTGCAACAATTGACATTGGTAAACGCAAGAGGAAACTGCCTCAACCCGAGTAATCGTAACAAACCTCTCAACATGCATGAAAATATGTAAAGAAAAGTGGTTTATAGCAGCTTACAGTTTGATGGGCATGTAGACACTATCCGTTTTAACAGCTCACTATTAAATGCCATAAAATAATAAACAAATTAACAAGTATCGATCAGTGTATGGAATGATAAATAAAATATTCCAGAACAAATTACGGAGAGAAACAAAATTAAAATTTCATGAAACCGTGGCTATATGGAAGTGAGTTATGGATCCTTAAAAAACGCGATAAAAGCAAACTACAAGCAGCAGAAGTGAGATTTCTTAGGGACGACAGAGGCGTTACCACGGAAGACAGTATAAAAAATAAATATACTGGGTGACCAAACTAAACTTGCACAACAAATATTGCAGAAGTGGAAAATATTACTGATGTTCGGTTTTCACACAGTGGGTTCGTAGTCAGATCATATTGTTAGCCAATAAATATATTGAAATAATACCTCGATAGTGTACTTTTTGTGCGGACATACACTTTCTTAAATAGTACAATGCCTATTAATATTGAAGAATGAAAAATAGGGTAAATTAGAATGTCGGTCGAGTTTTTTGCAGGATTCTAGTGCGAGTTGTTTATTAGAAATTGCATTTAGAAAAGTTTCCACATTGACGACTGATTGTGCCAGGCAGCCTGCGTAATTTCTAGGTACGATGTTGTTATATTTGCTTACAGTATTCTTTGAGTGCATTGCGGCTTGCTAGTCATTTAGTGTGACAGTCCAAGCGGTAGGTCGTGAGTGGATGATGGGGTTTACCAATGCAGAAAAAAAACTGACGTCCTCATGGTGCATGGAGAGTATAGGAAGAATGCACTTCGTTCTTGTACTGTGTAGGCGGGAAGATATCCCAACAGACATCAACCATCTCCGTAATTATTTATCAACCTCTTCGACCAGTTAAGTACAAGTGGTAGTGTAACCACAGACACCGTCACAGAAGCAAATAAGTGACGACAGAAGAGGGGGAAATCAAGGCACTTGCTGCTGTTGCAGTTGATCCACACATTAGATTCCGCGCAATCGCAAAAGCAAGTGGTATAAGTCAGTCAAGGGTTCTATGCTTTCTCCATCGACAGAAGTTCCACCGATATCACATCTCTCTCCACCAAGTACTCCATGGAAACGATTATGAGACTCGCCCTAACTTCTGTACACGGGAATTAGGACAGGATACTCCAGTTATATTATGTATCTTATTTAGAGAAGAAGACAGGTAAATCGCAGAAACATTTTCTATTTGTCTGTTGACAACACCCGTTGGCTCGTCAGGTGGAAGGTCAGCGTCCATGGGGCTCAAAATTGTGTTGTTGGGTTGTGAACCATCATCTCATAGGCCGGTTGTTCATAGACGGAACACTGAACGCGCACAAAATGTATCGCTGTCTGCTAGCAGATCATATTCCACGGACGCTAGAAGACGTTCGTCTGCAGACTAGGAGAAACCTGTGGTACCAACATGATGGCTGTCCAGACCATAGTGCAAGACTATCCATCTCTTCATAATTTCCAACTAGTTGGATTGGACGCAGAGGACCTGCACCTTGGCCTGTCCGTTCCTCGGGTTTGGCGCCTGTAGACTTTTTTTTATGGGGAAAGCTGAAAGACACTGTCTACAAGAACGTACCAAGTACACCAGATGACATGCAACGACGTATTACTGTAGACTGCTCGGACATCTACGCTGAAATTCTAGCGTGTTTGCACCAGTCGCTCCATAAAGACTGGAAGCGTCTATTGCCGCTGTCGGTGGTCATTTTGAACACAAATTGTGACGGTTAATGGCTTCGTTACGTTCAGAATCAACATAACTACTGTATGCACTTGTGTTGTTCTTTAGTGTGGGCTACCAGAGGTTCTGTTCAAGCATCCATGTGTGATCTTTTGTAAACACGATAACTCGCTTTAGAATCGTGCAAGAAACGTCACTGACAGTCTAATTTACCCTACTTTTAGTTAGGTAATGTAGATAGGCATTTTTTCTTTTAAAAAGTGTATGTTTTCACAAAAAATACAATTTCAAAGTATTATTACAGTCTGTTGCTTGGCTAATGAAACAATACTGAAACTACGAATCAATCCTGTGAAAACCACACTTTCCATTTCCGAAATACCTGCGGTGCAAGTTTCAGGTGATTCACTCCATATTAGGAATGAACTAGATATTTATAACGTTATGAAAAGACTGAACAAAAGAAAACATAGTGGAAACAACACCTACAGAAAATGGGTGCAGAGAGAATCCCGTGTCTGCCCATGCTGTACCAGCCAAGAAGAAGAAGGGACGTAGTAAGACACAGAATGAGGTGTCAGTGAGAAGTGAAAACGGAACAGACTCGTGTGCATAAACCTTGAAGTGCAGAAGAAGAAGAAATAATCATATTTGTACACAATTAAGGACTTTCCCTCTACCAGATGCTTCGTTTCCAACACCTCACTTTTGTGCTGAAAGATCATTAATAGAAACACGGAGGATTATTCTTAGCGATTTACTCTAATTTTGATGCTATTGTCAATGAGAAACCCATAAAAATTCTACCAATAGCTGAAGGCAAGTAGCAAAGAGTGATCGTATGTAGACTGCTGAGTGCAAGTCGTCATAGACTTGCCTAAGCTGGAAAATGTATGTCAAGGAAAAACAAATTTGCAAGAACATTTGAAAATATATCCATATCTGTCTCTCAAAAAGTAGTTAAACCACAATAGCATATGTAACATTAATGCCCAGAAAACACGTGGCACACCGAGTTCCAACATGTACAAAATCAACCAAGAAAAATCTAATCAAATCGCAAAACACTGACAGAAGTTCAGTCATAGAGAGAGTAACGAAATTAAATGCTCTATCGTTCGAATGAATGACATTCTGTACCAAGTATCGAAACCTACTCTCCTCACAGAAGCTCAAATATTAGATCCTCACACGGGAACAAGGTTGCATGTCAAGAAAGTTTCAATGAAATTCTCTGCCTTAAGTTCCGCGATAGGAACCAAGGAAATAATTACACGTGAATTACACGATTCCATTGAACGAATAGAAACTCATACTATATTACACAATTTGTTCACACTGGACACGATCAAAGTACATCTTACAACACTGAGAAACTGAAAGCAGCCAACTGATCCATCAAGTTGTTAAGAAAGACGTGCCAAAACACCATGTGCATCTTCGACCTCGTGACCCAGAATAGAGAGAGGCGGGGTGTGAGCCGACTGGATCTCGAGAAATAGTCACTTAACATCTAGCAGATTGCCTCAAGTTTACAGCAGTCAATAACTAGGCACAGAAATGGGTCTTTGCCGAGTCTTTGCGTTAACTAGTTCATGAAATAATTGAATATCAAAAGGTGCAGATTCCACAGTGAAAGTTGCTAAAGTAATAGCTTGCTTCAGTGTATTGTTACAAAAAGGTATGATTTTACGTGGAGTTGTTTATTAAAACGTAATAATTCTAAAACGCAAAAAGGGGACTGTAAATAGTCGCAAAAATTCACTTTAATAGTATTCACCAGCATTTAGAGAGCAATTTAAGTTAATATAGTAATTACAAGAAACAGTGTATTGTTTCATAACAGGCTATGAAACTATCAAAGCTGCAGCAGAATTTTTTGTGACAAATATTAACACTTTACCTAAAAGAAGATAACGGTGTCATAAGCTTTAGGTTACTTTGAACACTACAGTGCTTTACGAGTATTAAACTTGCTCCTTGTGGACGCCGTTGACTTCCTCCGAACTCTGAACCGATATGTCCAGCCAGTTGATAGACGGACCTACAATTCAATGTGGAAACCAAACATTGTGAAACGCTGCGTTTTTCACATAAACATCTACGTCTATTGCACATATACATGATTGATCTGGAGTTCACAATTAAAGTGCATGGCAAAGAGCTCTTCGAACCACCTTTAAGCTACTGCTGTACCGCTCCGCTCACGAACAGTGTGCGGGAAAACGAACACTTAAATCTATCCATTCGAGCTCTGATTTCTCTTATTTCATTATGATGCTCATTTCTCCCAGCGTAGGTGGGTGCCAACAAAAATTTTCACTCTCTGAGGAGCAAGTTGGTGACTGAAATTTCACGAGAACGTCCTGTTGCAACGATAAACGCCTTTGCCTTAATGACTGCCATCGCGATTCAGGCTTTGCGTTCGTGGCATTCTGTCCCCTATTCCGCGGTTATACAAAACGAGCTGTCATTCTTTGAACTTTTTCGGTGTCGTCCGTCATTCTTATCTGATGCGGATCCTATACCGCACAGCATTACTCCAGAAGAGGGTGGACAAGCGTTTTGTAAGTAGTTTCTGTAGTAGATATGCTACATTTTCTAAGTGTTCTGCCGACAAATTGCAGTCTTTGGTTTGATTTCTCCACAAAATTAGCTATTTTATTGTTCCACTTTGAGTTACTCTTAATTGTAATCCTTCTGTACTTAGTTGAATTCACAGCCTTCATATTTGTGTGATTTATTGTGTAACCGAAATTTAGCGAATTCCCTTTAGCACTCATGTAGAAGACTTCACACTTTCGTTAATTGTAGTTAAGTGCCACTTTTAGAACCCTGCAGGTATATTGTCTAAATCATTTCGCAATTCGTTAGGATCATCTGAAAGGTTACATTACTGTAAATGATAGCATCATCTACAAACTATCTAACAGGGCTGCTCAGATGGTGCAGACAGCCATCTGGAAATCTAAAAATGTGGGATCCATTTGACGTCCCCTGTCGATGGCACTCACTACTTCGTAAACATAAAGCACTTGTGTTTCACAAGAACGATGTTTTTTTTTTACATCCGTGTTGGTTATTTCTCAACAAATCATTTACTTCAAGGTGATTCATAATGTTAGAGCAATATTCGAAAATCCTACTGACAATAAACGTTAGTAATACTGGTCTGTAATTGACTAGACTACTCCTTTTTCCATTCTTAGGTATTGGTGTGTGTTGTGCAGATTTCAAACCTTTGGGTACGGAGCTTTCTAAGAACGAGTGAATATATTTAGTTGCTTAGCATGGAGCTGTTGCATCGGCATACTCTGAAAGGAACCTGACTGCTATACAATCTGGACCGGGAGCGTTACCTTTCATGAGCATTTTAAGCGGCTTCGCTGCACCTGGGATATCTACTTTGAAGTTGCAGATGTTGGCAGTGGTTCTTAATTTGAACTGCGGAGTATTTACTTCCTCTTCTTATGTGATGGAATTTCGGAAACCGTGTTTAGTGGCGTTATCTTCAATAACATCATCATTGTTATCCCGCAGTGAAGGTACTAATTGCGTCTTGCCACTGGTGTATATTACAAACGACCAGAATCTCTTGGTTTTTGTGCCAGATTTCGAGATAGAGTTTCGTTGTGGAAGCTACTAAAAACATTTCGCATTGAAGTCCGTGCTTAATTTCGAGATTCTGTAAAACTTCGTCAGTCTTGGGGATTTTGCTTTGTTTTAAATTTGGCATCTATTTCCGTTGCTTCTGTAATGTCGTTGCATGCCGATTACATGTGTCATGTGTTACCTACTAAAAGATACTCCAATGGAAAATGGATACGACGAAAGTGTGCAGACGACATTGAACTTTCGAAAAAGAGTAAACATTTTTGTGCATGACATGCCTATAAAGCTTTAGTTATTATGTATGTACAGAAACTTCTTTGCCTTTGCGCGGATACCTCTGCATCTGGCCAACCTGTATCCGACGTTGTGGACTGTTTACACCCAGGGGCTATTACGAAGGCGTGGTCGCGATGGAAGATAAATTGACCGACATCTAGAGCGTGACTCATTTTCTTGAACGGCAAGCTAGACATGCAGAAAAAGAAAACGAGATACAAAAGCTCTTATACCGGGGAAGTACACGCATACCTGTGGGTAAGAAACGGCTAACGAAAGACACGACTTCGAAATTATTCCATAACTCAAATGTCTCGATAATAATTTTCTTTACGTTCGGTTCCACAGCCGATAATAATTTATTGCTTGTTGCAACCATGACCCCACTTTGGCCATGAAATTTTCTCATAATTAAAAATCTTTAAAATCCACTATACACCGATTCCGACTTTCGAACCGTTGTGAAGCGGTACTATCATACAGAATCGCATTGACATCATTTCTGCAATGAGAGTTTTTTTTCGTTTTGACATACACATCCATCAAAAGAAAGCTAAGCAAACTTACATTGAAAGACAAGTGCGACAAGAAGTAGTGAGAGTAAGTGATATTGTGAATAGTATGTATTTAAAAAAGGCAATAGCCTTACCGCAGTGGATACACCGGTTCCCGTGAGATCACCAAAGTTAAGCGCTGGCGGGCGTGGTCGGCACTTGGATGGATGACGATCCAGGCCGCCAGGCGCTGTTGCCATTTTTCGGGGTGCACTCAGCCTCGTGATGCCAATTGAGGAGCTACTCGACCGAATCGTAGCGGCTCCGGTCAAAGAAAACCATCATAACGACTGGGAGAGGGGTGTGCTGACCACACGTCTCTCCTATCCACGTCCTCAACTAAGGATGACGCGGCGGTCGGATGGTCCCGATGGGCCACTTGTGGCCTGAAGACGGAGTGCTTATTATATTTTTAAAAAACAGGTTGGCAAATGAAAACACGTCTTAGTAGGTCTCAGCGTTCGTATTGGCATCGATGTGACGGACTGTCCATGCAGACTTTACTTCTCTGACCGCCAGTATAGATCTACGTGTTGTAAAATTTCTGTTAAAACGTTGTTAGAATGGAACTGTTTTCACGTGAATGTACGATAGTACTTCAGAAAGTGAGTTGCGTGTTATTTTTTCCAGGTTCGGCCCTGAGCACTATGGAACTTAACATATACGGTCATCAGTCCCCTAGAACTTAGAACTACTTAAACCTAACTAACCTAAGGACATCACACAACACCCAGTCATCATGAGGCAGATAAAATCCCTGACCCCGCCGGGAATCGAACCCGAGAACCCGGGCGCGGGAAGCGAGAACACTACCGCACGACCGCGAGCCGTGGACTTTTTTCCAGGTCAAGTTACCTTTATTGAATGCTGCACCAGACTTCAAAGTGTACAGTGACATGCCACCATTTTTCAACGTAGTGACCAGGTCTCTAAAAACATGATCGGAACGTTCTACGACTCGCTCGATTCCTCTACGATAGAAACCCGCTCCTTCGTCACAGAGCCATTTGAACGCATCTGTGCGAACGTCTTCATAGTTGGGACATCTCCGCACTCGTCCTTTCAGTTTTCCGAAAATACCGAAATCGCATAGAGCAACATTTAGACTTCCCGATTAGCATTACCCACATCTGTGTCTGCGTTGGTCAAATTTTGGCACCATTTCACAACGGCTGGACTTGGCATTACATTTGGTCCACATACCCCCTGAATTTCACTCTGGATCCGTGTCACATTTAGACGTTTTGTCCACAAAAATCGTACTGTCCCACGTTCAACTATGGGGGGTATTTCCAGTTTCCCTTGACGTTTCAGTCGCACACCGTTTCGCACCTGTTATTCGTACCGCAGGAGAACTGTCTCTACATTAGACCAGGACTTTTTTCTAACAATGCGCCAATCTTGTGGCGCAGTGGTCTTAGGTTGGGACGTCATGTGTAACTTACTTTCTGTAGTTCCTACGTAAAGCGGAGGACAAGAATATGGAGAAACCTAAACACAACACATTACCATGTCAAATACGTTGTAGCATTACAAACTGCTTCCAGTCGTCTCGGAATGGAAAACTCAAGCCCTGTACGGTTTTCAAGGGAATCTTACATTATTCTTCCTGCAAAACAGTCGCAATATCAGATAACGATAATGGAGATGGGCCTCGACAGCGCACACTGCTTTCCTGTGTCATGATCTGGTGACTGCTGAGACCAGGGCAGATACGACAGTTTATCCTGGTGCTCACAAAACCAGTCCTGGATGATGCGATCTATGTAAACAGTGGCACTATTGTCTTCGGACACAACATCACCTCTGGGGAACACACGTTGTGCTATTGGATGGACCTGATTATTCCAAGTGATCAAATAATTCTTGCCTATAATGCAACTTGGGGCCTATTGATGCAGCTTCCCAACTCATTACCGAACCACCACCAAGTTTCAATTCTTGGGACGTAAACTCTGTCATAAGTTGGATTCAGTGAAACATGCCTTATCCGACCAAATGAATTTCTTCCATTGCCCCATTGCCCAGGTTTTGTGCCTTAGGTAGCACGTTTTCTTGTTGAGGGAATTTGAGTCGCTGATGAGTGGTTTTGGAGTTCCAGCCCTCCCTACGATTCGCTGATTATGGAGCTCCCTTCGTGTTGTTCTGGTGGTGACAGGGTTCGCGAGTGCGACATTCAGTTCCGCAATGACTTTCGCAGCTGTCGTCCTCTAATTTTTCGTCCAGTCTTCTTCAGTGGCCGTCCGTTACGGTCACTCAATACACCCTCCCATTCGTTTTGTGCTTTCCCTGTATGCGAAATAAATCTTTGATACTGTGCCTCTTGAAACACCAAGCACTTCGACTAGGTTTGTGACGGAAGCAACCTCCATATGGGCGCCAACAATTTTCCCTCGTTTGAATTCACTTTGCTCCGCTGTACTGCCCTCACAAATACACAGAGCATTGTTCTGCTTACGACTTACACTTGCAACGTATTGAGGATACCTCACTGGTGCCTTTCGTGGTCATCCAACAGCGCAACCTGCAGACTAGGCTAAGATCTGCATTTATTTTCAAGCATCCATTTCTCATGGTTTTTTCCATATTTTTGTCCAACCTCTGTATGCGTCCCTACTTAACAATGGCTTAAAAGCGAAAAGAGATCTCTAGTGGGTGTTAACATTAAAAAAAAAAAACTTGACAAATGTTTATAGCCACGGGGAAATCATGGTTGTAACCTTCAACAAATTTGTCTAGAACGTGTCAGTTTTATGAATTTGTTTACAGAACAATTACTCTGTCTCGGCCACAACTTGTTTTCTCATTGAAAGTTTCTTATTACGCCTTTCGGTCACTGGCTATCTTCAACTGATATGAATCCGAACTGCTACAAAGACTTCTTCACAGTTAGTACCACAAAGCGTAACAGCAAGCATCAGTAACCATGACAATGTACATTGTATCGACGCTGGTAGAAGCCCTCTGAAGAAGATCAGTGGCCGAAACACACAGGGAGAAGTGATTCAATAAAATATTTCTGGTCAAGACAGGAAACTGTGTTGTAGAAGTGCAACAATGACCGCTGCATCACATGTCTCATTTAGTAATGAGCTAAAATTTTCAGTGACTCTACCGTTTGCGCTACTGATATTTGCTAAAGTTTGTCTTTTACATCTACCACCGTAGGAGCAAAAAATAAATAGTAAAAGGTTCTATGAAAGTTTCTGTGAAATAAATACAACTTTTGTGCCACTATGGCCCAGTGCAGGTCTTTCAATTACCTGCCGGTGTGGCAGAGCTGTTCTAGGCGCTTCAGTCTGGAACCGCGCGACCGCTACGGTCGCAGGTTCGAATCCTGCATCGGGCATGGATGTATGTGATGTCCTTATGTTAGTTAGGTTTAAGTAGTTCTAAGTTCTAGGGGACTGATGACCTCAGATGTTAAGTCCCATAATGCTCAGAACGATTTGAACCATCTTTCAATTGGACGCCACTTAGGCGACTTGCGTGTCCTTGAAACGAAAGGTATCCGGTTTTGCCATGGACGGTCCCCATCCAAGCAGCTACCGGGACCAACGTTACCTAATTTCGGTGATTAGTCGGGAACTAGTGTTACAAACGTGGCACGGCCGTTGTCTAATGGCTCTGAGCACTATGGGACTTAACATCTATGGTCATCAGTCCCCTAGAACTTAGAACTACTTAAATCTAACTTACCTAAGGACATCACACAACACCCACTCATCACGCGTTGTCTAATATTTTTGTTAATACAAGTAAGACTAACTGACCCATCAGTTAATCTTCCGATGGAATATACTTAGGTGCGACTTTACTTAGCCTGGGGCAAGTTAGAAATACTGACTTGCAGTATCGGAATGGAGACGGCTCAAGGCTTCAGCTCTCGAAACTGTACGTCGCAGTTCTAAGCATCGTGTGCGCAAACAACGAGTCAGCACATCAGTAACTCAACGACAGTACACTTAATTTTATCCATTGTTTAAATGTTTCTTCCCTGACTGTATTACTTTCATAACAATAAAGAACAACCGCCTTCAGTTGAAGGTATCGCAGCGGTTAGCACACTGGACTCACATTCGGGAGGATTTCTGTTCCGACCTGCCTCGGGCAATGGTGATTTAGGTTTTCCGTGATTTCCCTAACACGCTTTAGGCAAATGTCGTGATGTTTCCTTTGAAAGGGCACAGTCGGCTTCCTTCCCCATCCCTCCCTAATCTAATGGGACCGATGACCTCGCTGTTTAGCGACCAACCTGAATTTTCCGAAAATTGTTAGGGTAGTTTTGTGAACTTGATATCTATTGTAAATTTCAAAACCAAAATCGTCGCTAAGAAAGTCAAGAAGTTGACGGGTCACAAGGTACTGTGCTAATTCCGCAACTAACGTATCTATAAACTACAACATGCCCCTCTCTTACTTCAGGTGTTGGGCTCACCTATGATCTCAACTGCCATTTTTCAGGAAAGAAGGTTTGAAGTAGTAGATGAAACCTTTAGCAGGACGCCAGACGAACGTTTCGTGTACCTACGTTTTAAGCAACTAAAGTCTAATGAAAAAAGAAAAGTTAAGCATTTAATAGAGAACACATTTTCTTCCAGGTAACTTCAGCTGTTAGGACACGTCTCTGGATCACCGTGTAACATTAAAGACATGGATATAGCTCTAGACCGATAGTTGACATATACCATCGAACCAAAGGTATCCCGACACCTGTTAGTAGACATGGATGTTGAAGCAGGGCGCATCCACTCTTCGCCTTAAGGCTTGAACTCTG
This sequence comes from Schistocerca gregaria, assembly GCF_023897955.1. Lineage (NCBI taxonomy): Eukaryota > Metazoa > Arthropoda > Insecta > Orthoptera > Acrididae > Schistocerca > Schistocerca gregaria. The sequence continues at coordinate 1,043,368,343 of NC_064920.1, read as the reverse complement.
CTGGAGACGCTTTCAGTGACCTACAAGAAAGTCTGTGGAGCAATGCCAACCCGTTATCCTTCAAGAGCCGAAGCCCGCGTTGTAACTCAACTCAGAAGTGTTCCATTGGGTTCAGATCGCGACTCTGAGCAGGTCAGTCCTTAATTCTTTAGCGTGCAGAGTACAAAATGCTGTAAAGTGTGAACGTATCCTTTTGAATTTGACGTTTTCTTAACCTTACTGTTGATAATGAAAGCAAAACAGAAGAAAAATAAGACGTGTTCATAGGATTTTTTTACCTGGAAGAAGTTTTGCAGTATAAAATGATGCAAAATGTTCTAAATTCTGAGAAAAATTGGGGTAAGCTATAGGGAAAGGCGGATGCTGTACAATACATATAACGACCGAGAGGAAAGTGAGTGGAAGACTAAGAATCGGAGTGCTCTGGTTCAGAACGTTGTAAGACAAGGATGTAATCTTCCAACCCTGCTGTTCAATCTATATATCGGAAAAACAATGACAGAAATAAAAGAAAGGTTCAACAGTTGAGTTAAAATTCAAGGTGAAAATACGTTAATGAAAAGATTCTGTGATGATATTGCTATCCTCGGTGGAAGTGAAGAAGAATTACAGGGTCTGTTGAATGGAAAGAACAGTCTAAGGAGTAGCAAAAATGAGAACAGTGAGAACTTACATCACAGCTGGGGATCTCGAAGTAAGTGAATTTATGGAATTCTGCCACCTATGCAGCAAAATTATCCATGACAGATGGAGCAAGGAGGACATCAAAAACAGACTTGAGCTGGAAAAAATGGCATTCCTGACCAAGAGAAGACTACTAGTTTTAAACACAGTTCCTAATTTGATGAAGAAATTTCTGAGAGTATACATTTCGAGTACATTATTACACTGAAGCGGCAAAGAAACTGGTGTAGGCACGCGTATTCGAATTCAGAGGTATGCAAATAGCAAGAATACGGCGCTGCGTTTGGCAACGGCTATATAAGAAAACAAGTGTCTGGCGCAGCTGTTTGATCAGTTACTGCTGCTACAAAGCCAGTTTATCAAGATTTAAGTGAGTTTGAACGTTGTGTTATAGTCGGCGCACGAGCTATGGAACACAGTATCTCCGAGGTAGTTACTATTTCACGAGTGTACCGTGGCTATCAGGAATACGGTAAAACATCAAATCTCTGACATCGCTAACGTCGGAGAAAGATCCTACAAGAACGGGACCAACGCGAAAAAAGTGAATCGTTCAACGTGACATAAGTGCAACCCTTGCCAAATTGCTGCAGATTTGAGTGCTGCCGGCCGCTGTGGCCGAGCGGTTCTAGGCGCTACAGTCTTGAACTGCGAGACCGGTACGGTCGCAGGCTCGAATCCTGCCTCGGGCATGGATGTGTGTGACGTCCTTAGGTTAGTTAATTTTAAGTAGTTCTAAGTTCTAGGGGACTGATGACCTCAGAACGTAAGTCTCATAGTGCTCAGAGCAACTTGAACCACTTCAGTTCTGGGCCATCAACAAATATCAGCGTGCAAACCATTCAACGAAATATCATCGATATGGGCTTTCATGACCGCACGACACCAAGCTTTATGCCTCTCCTGGGCCCGTTAACACCTACATTGGACTGTTGATGACTGGAAACATGTTGCCTGCTCGGACGAGTCTCGTTTCAAATTGTATCCAGCGGATGGACGTGTACGGGAACTAAGACAACATCATGAATCCATGAACCCTTCATGTCAGCAGAGGATTGTTAAAGCTGCTGGAGACTCTGCAGTGCTGTGGGACTAGTGCAGTTGCAGTGACATGGGACTCCTGATACGTCTAGATACGACTCTGACAGGTGACAGGTACTTGAGCATCCTATCTGATCACCTGCATCCATTCGTGTCCATTGTGCATTCTGACGGACTTGAGTAATTCCAGCAGGGCAATTCGGCATCCCACACGTCCAGAATAGCTACAACGTGGCTCCAGGAACACTCTTTTGAGTATAAACACTTCCGCTGGCCACCAAACTCCCCAGACATGAACTTTATTGGGCAAATCTGGGATGCCCTGCAGTTGCTGTGCTCCACCTCCTCGTACTCTTACGAATTTATAGATATTCCTTCAGAATTCGGGGTGTCAGTTCCCTCCAGCACTACTTCAGACATTATTCCAGTCCATGTTACGTTGTACCCCAGCACTTCTGCGTCCTCGCGGTTGCCCTATGCAATATTAAGCAGGTTTACCAGTTTATTTTTTTCTCTTTAGTGTGTATGGTAGTGAATCGTGGACTTCGGGAAAAACGAAACAGAAGGGAATCGAAGCATTGGAGACTTGGTACAACGAAAGGATGTTGAGTATGAGGTGGACTGATTATGTTCGGAATAAGGAAGTTTCTCGGAGAATCGGTGAGGAAAGTCACAAGTCACGTAATCTCGTTTGTACTTCACTGTTGACACTATAGGTGATGGCGGGTGACATTCTACAGGCATTCACCATATCCAAACCTTTCCATCTGACTGTCACAGGCTGCAGCGTGATTCATCGCTCCAAATCACTCGTTTTCAGTCATGCACTGTCCATTGGTGGCGCTCTTTCCACCACACCAAAGGTCACTTAGCACTGACTGCAGAAATGTGAGGCTTATGGGAGCTCCTGGGCCTTTGCAGCCCATTCAGTAGAAGAATATATATGCCCAAATTTGCGTTAATTACCTGAAATGAATCAGGTAGACGGTGTTTTAAATGAAATTCGTACAGAAAATATACGTTCAGATCGACATTGTTACTAGTAAAATCCAGAAAATGACACAAAGGAAGGAAAAGTAGATCGCACCTCGATTAGGAAGGCACCAGCTCTACAGCTGCAGTCCAGCACAGACCAGGATGAGATCGGCAAACAGCTTCTTCGCATCAACTACAGTTCCACTGAAACTGCCACAGTGACGAAATGGCGAACAAGACTTGAATACTTGTGTGACTGGATGACACATTTGACAATCTCCAAGGAAACTGCGGTAGAATGTGAGTAACATAGTGCTATCTGGACTAATTCTGCATTGGAGTTTCCGCGTGCGAAGTAAGTACGAATTTCCGATATTTCACATAACAAAGTGTTACTTATGAAACGCCGAATAACTGATCTGGAGTCTCTCCCAGAAACTGGGTCCCAGAAACTTGTAGTATGGACGTATAGAGAGAGAAGGAGACGGAGAGAGAGAGAGAGAGAGAGAGAGAGAGAGAGAGAGAGAGAGAACTAAAGATCGATGAAACTCTTATGTGGAGCTGAAAGAACTACAATAACGGAAAAGCGATAAAACTTTTACTGAAAGAACTTGTCGTAACCTTCGAAGGTTTATGCAAATGAAGTACATAAATTATCTGAGCTCGTCGTCTGCAACTGACGCGAGGTTCTTCGTAATTTAGTTATTCATGAGTATCACATTTAACTTCTTGTTTAAAACTAATGGTAGTAGCCATAACAGAATCAAGCAGGAAATAAAGGTAAACAGATAGTAGTAATTATATCAATAACAAAGAATTGGATATGGCTCATCTACACAGAGGCAGTAGCAGGATTTTATGCATAGCAACCTCTCTGTTTATGGTCATAGACAGCGGTAATTCAACATAACAGCTACAAAACGTGATATAGAAAATGCACAGTGTGAATTGTTTTAGGACCGAACGCTTCCAACAAAGTGTGTAACAAACAAACGATGCTCCTATATAGATCTGGCTGCAGTGGCATGTCTAGTCACGTCTGCAAAATGTCAAAACTTGTTGCAAACACGGGAGTCACATATAAGGAAGCTGTTGATGCTAACAATAGCGTGTAAGACCGAAATACTTACAAAAACGGGAGGTGATGAAAATGATAGGAAGTGGGCAGAGAAAATTAAAGCCTCCTGAAAGTGAAAAATACCAAGAACACCACATATGTGACGGGAGGGGCTAACCAGGATCGGTTTCCTGTGGGTGGACAAGTTCCCCTACTAGTTTCTTCTATCACACATCAGCTTGCGAAGCATTAACAATACGTTAGTCATGTCTGAGTGCTTATTTTAGTAAACGTCGTTTCATGTGTTCGGCAATTTTGTCATTGTGGACACAACATGTCAACGTGCCAGCATAAAGTTCCGTTTCAGCAACAGGAAACGTCGTCAGATTTGTCAGGCTTATGTGGAGGAAGCGTTGAGCCTCCTGCTTCATCAACACGACCGAAGACAGCAAAACAAGTACAACGTTTTACTCGTGGTGGATTGGTTTTCTACTTGAGTGTAAGCGTACGTCATTTGTTTTTTCTGTTTGTTCCTAACATATCATCAGAAAGAGGAGAAACTGGCTGAAAATAAGGTGATAACAATAATGTTCATCTAAATTATTAACAGATCGCCTCTAACTACTTAACATGTGTTGCTTTTACTTTGTCCTTTAATTTCTTTGCGTGTTTTTGGGTACTTGCATTGTTTAATTCATATATTTCGGGCGTATTGTAGTATTGGTCAGTTGTAGCATCGCGCTTTAGTGTTTACTTCGTAGATTCTTATTTAAATTGCGTGTGAGTTTCGTATAGGAGGTGCAATTTCGAGTTTTAGTTACTGTAATCGTAAATTCAGCAGATTGTAGCGCAGTCGTTAGGCATTTGTACAGGTTAGTTGATACATTCTTTTCATGTTCCGCTTGCGTTATCTAGGCACGGACTCGTGTTTCGGTAACTGTTGTTAAACGGCGATTAGAATGGACAGGGACTGCGATTGCTGTGTTCGGATGAGGGCTGACTTGGCATCCCTTCGCTCACAGCTGCAATCGGCGCTGACTTCGGTCGCGCAGCTTGAGGCTGTTGCCAATGGGCACCACTGTGGGAAGCCGGACTCGTGTATCACGGGGATGTCAACCTCGTCCCGTCTGTCCCCAGATCGGTCTGCCGCTGTGGTTGCCCCGGTTGCTGCCCGCAGTGGGGCTGAGCCCTCGCCTGTGGTTGATTGGGAGGTCGTTCCAAGGCGTGGCAGGCAGCGAAAGGCGTCCCCGGAGGCTGATCAGAAAGCCTCCCCGGTGCGTCTGACAAACCGGTTTCAGGCACTGTCTCTGGCTGAGCCAGATGCAGCTGCCTGTCCTGTTTCAGAGGATCATTCGCAGCCTTCAAGGTCCGGGCAATCGCAGAGGGTGGGCTTACTGGTAGTTGGGAGCTCCAATGTTAGGCGCGTAATGGGGCCCCTTAGGGATACGGCGGCTAAGGAGGGGAAGAAATCCAGTGTGCATTCCGGGAGGAGTCATTCCTGATGTGGAAAGGGTCCTTCCGGATGCCATGAAGAGCACAGGGTGCAGCCAGCTGCAGGTGGTGGCACATGTCGGCACTAATGACGTGTGTCGCTTTGGATCTGAGGAAATTCTCTCTGGGTTCCAGCGGCTATCTGATTTGGTGAAGGCTGCCGGTCTTGCTTACGAGATGAAGGCAGAGCTCACCATCTGCAGCATCGTTGACAGAACCGACTGCGGACCTTTGGTGCAGAGCGGGTGGAGGGTCTGAATCAGAGGCTCAGACGGTTTTGCGACCGTATTGGCTGCAGATTCCTTGACTTGCGCCATAGGGTGGTGGGGTTTCGGGTTCCGCTGAATAGGTCAGGAGTTCACTACACTCAGCTGGCGGCTACACGGGTAGCGGAGGCTGTGTGGCGTGGACTGGGCGGTTTTTTAGGTTAGAAGGCCTCGGGAAAGTGCGGGATGGGCTGCAATGTCAAAGGGTGCTTGTCAATTACAGAACGTTCTTGGATCAAGGAACAGTCGGAATTATAGTTGTAAATTGTTGTAGTTGCGCTGGAAAAGTCCCTGAGCTTCAAGCGCTAATAGAAAGCACAGAAGCTGATATCGTTATAGGTACAGAAAGCTGGCTAAAGCCTGAAATAAGTTCTGCAGAAATTTTTACGAAGTCTCAGACGGTGTTCAGGAAAGATAGATTAGGCAGAATTGGTGGTGGAGTGTTTGTGTCTGTCAGTAGTGGTTTATCTTGTAGTGAAGTCGAAGTAGATACTCGGTGCGAATTGGTGTGGGTGGAGGTTATACTTAACAGCCGAATTAAGTTAATAATTGGCTCCTTCTACCGACCCCCAGACTCCGATGATACAGTTGCGGAACAGTTCAGAGAAAGTTTGAGTCTCGTAACAAATAAATACCCCACTCATACGGTTATAGTTGGTGGGGACTTCAACCTACCCTCGGTATGTTGGCAAAAATACTTGTTCAAAACCGGTGGTAGGCAGAAAACGTCTTCCGAGATTGTCCTAAATGCATTCTCCGAAAATTATTTCGAGCAGTTAGTCCACGAACCCACGCGAATTGTAAATGGTTGCGAAAACACACTTGACCTCTTGTCCACAAACAATCCAGAGCTGATAGAGAGCATCATGACTGATACAGGGATTAGTGATCACAGGGTCGTTGTAGCTAGGTTCAATACCGTTTCTTCCAAATCCATCAGAAACAAACGCTAAATAATTTTATATAAAAAAGCGTATAAATTGTCACTAGAAGCCTTCCTAAAAGACAATTTCCATTCGTTCCGAACTGACTATGCGAATGTAGACGAGATGTGGCTCAAATTCAAAGATATAGTAGCAACAGCAATTGAGATATTCATACCTCATAAATTGGTAAGAGATGGAACGGATCCCCCGTGGTACACAAAAAAGGTCCGAACGCTGTTGCAGAGACAACGGAAAAAGCATGCGAAGTTCAGAAGAACGCGAAATCCCGAAAATGGACTAAAATTTACAGACGCGCGAAATTTGGCACGTACTTCGATGCGAGATGTCTTTAATAGGTTCCACAACGAAACATTGTCTCGAAATTTGGTAGAAAATCCGAAGAAATTCTGGTCGTATGTAAAGTACACAAGCGGCAAGACGCAGTCAATACCTTCGCTGCGCAGTGCCGATGGTACTGTTATCGACGACTGTGCCGCTAAAGCGGAGTTATTGAACGCAGTTTTCCGAAATTCCTTCACCAGGGAAGACGAATGGAATATTCCAGAATTTGAAACACGAACATCTGCTAGCATGAGTTTCTTAGAAGTAGATATCTTAGAGGTTGCGAAGCAACTCAAATCGCTTGATATGGGCAAGTCTTCAGGTCCAGATTGTATACCGATTAGGTTCCTTTCAGATTACGCTGATACTATAGCTCCCTACTTAGCACTCATATACAACCGCTCGCTCACCGATAGATCTGTACCTACAGATTGGAAAATTGCACAGGTCGCACCAGTGTTCAAGGAGGGTAGTAGGAGTAATCCATTTAACTACAGACCTATATCATTGACGTCGGTTTGCAGTAGGGTTTTGGAGCATATACTGTATTCAAACATTATGAATCACCTCGAAGGGAACGATCTATTGACACGTAATCAGCATGGTTTCAGAAAACATCGCTCTTGTGCAACGCAGCTAGCTCTTTATTCGCACCAAGTAATGGCCGCTATCGACAGGGGATCTCAAGTTGATTCCGTATTTCTAGATTTCCGGAAAGCTTTTGACACCGTTCCTCACAAGCGACTTCTAATCAAGCTGCGTAGCTATAGGGTATCGTCTCAGTTGTGCGACTGCATTCGTGATTTCCTGTGAGGAAGGTCGCAGTTCGTAGTAATAGACGCCAAATCATCGAGTAAAACTGAAGTGATATCAGGTGTTCCCCAGGGAAGCGTCCTGGGACCTCTACTGTTCCTGATCTATATAAATGACCTGGGTGACAATCTGAGCAGTTCTCTTAGACTGTTCGCAGATGATGCTGTAATTTACCGTCTAGTAAGGTCATCCGAAGACCATTATCAGCTGCAAAGCGATTTAGTAAAGATTGCTGTATGGTGTGTCAGGTGGCAGTTGACGCTACATAACGAAAAGTGTGAGATGATCCACATGAGTTCCAAAAGAAATCCGTTGGAATTCGATTACTCGATAAATAGTACAATTCTCAAGGCTGTCAATTCAACTAAGTACCTGGGTGTTAAAATTACGAACAACTTCAGTTGGAAGGACCACATAGATAATATTGTCGGGAAGGCGAGCCAGAGGTTGCGTTTCATTGGCAGGACACTTAGAAGATCCAACAAGTCCACTAAAGAGACAGCTTACACTACACTCGTTCGTCCTCTGTTAGAATATTGCTGCGTGGTGTGGGATCCTTACCAGGTGGGATTGACGGAGGACATCGAAAGGGTGCAAAAAAGGGCAGCTCGTTTTGTATTATCGCGTTATAGGGGAGAGAGTGTGGCAGATATGATAAACGAGTTGGGATGGAAGTCATTACAGCATAGACGTTTTTCGTCGCGGCGAGACCTTTTTACGAAATTTCAGTCACCAACTTTCTCTTCCGAATGCGAAAATATTTTGTTGAGCCCAACCTACATAGGTAGGAATGATCATCAAAATAAAATAAGAGAAATCAGAGCTCGAACAGAAAGGTTTAGGTGTTCGTTTTTCCCGCTCGCTGTTCGGGAGTGGAATAGTAGAGAGATAGCATGATTGTGGTTGGATGAACCCTCTGGTAAGCACTTAAATGTGAATTGCAGAGTAGTCATGTAGATGTAGATGTACCAGTACTTAAGTTCACCAGTTAAAGTGGTATTGAGTCCTATAAAAGAGCACATTGGTCGCTTTGATGCAGAAAAACTCATTTACAGTTTTGAGAAAGCAAAGAGCACTGCACTCGCTTGTCTGGCACATGTGGCCATGCGAACCCTCACCTGTTATGTTTAGCCATCGCAATGAAGTAGTGTGTATGTGTCAGTGGCTTCCACGGAACCAGTGCACTGAAGATGATCGACGTGGAGGAGTGACAGAATTATAGGGCAGTAGCTAACGTCTTTGGACATGCCGATGCCAGATGTCGGGGACGAAGTTCCCCGATTTGTTGGTGTATGAACGAGGGTTGTTCAATGTGTTTACAAAACATGGTGTCCTGCACACAGCCGTATTACATGGCGCAACAACAGTGGCCGTAATAAGATGATGACGAGCACGGGCCGGAGACGGGAGTCATGCCTTGTCAGTGTCGTCTCGCTTTCAAGCCCGAAAGGAACGGCTGCTGTCAGTGAATGCAGGAGCATTTCAACCAATTCCAGATCGAAAATTACGAGGGTAAGCAAACGCAAAGGGTATTTACAAACCGGGTACCTCCCGGAAAGCCGTTGTTCACAGTGACATGTGAGGCTGCACGTCTTCTCAAAATATCTGACACGAGGCGTAGTGTGCCCCGATGGGTGGCGATATCACCTCCTTTCAAACGATGTTAGACGCCAAAGGCCCATGAGCCATTTAAGCTGCAGCACGTCCCGGGTATAATTCAGGCCAGAGGCGTTTCCGTGTTGTTTAAGGGTCCTATTGTTCTACCTACTGTAGATAAATGAAATGGCAGTACTGTGCCAATGGAAAGGAATAGCACTATGTAGGGTGCCAATATATCATGAAAAATTAATAAACGAGGCAAAGAATGTACCTTTATTATTATGTATAAATCATAAATACAAAATACCCAGAACCAATTCGACTGTGCATAGACTCTGCCCAGTAATTGGACGTGTAACGGAGGGGGGTTAAACTATTTTACCTCAAGACTAGGGGGATTCGGCGCTGCATGAAGACATTGGCAGTTGGTGCGAATTGGTGTGATAAGCCGATCTCCAGGAGAGGCGGTGTGGTGTCATGAGGCCAGTGATTGGCAGCTTGCGCCTTTTTCCTCCTCATATCTGCAGCTTTGCAGAAGATGTTCAGAGCAGCTTAACATATCTGGTGCTCCTCGGTTCCTGCCTACATACTGTCCAGATGAAACCGCCAACTGGAGGTCAATGCAGTGAAAGTGTTTTGGTCAGAGCGTCCAATCCACTTGTTGGTGGCACGTGCAGCGGATATTGTCTTCAGTAATAAGAGAGCCAGGACGGCATCGAAATTGTGTTTGGAGATATAGATCAGTCAAATGTTTGTGGATCCGAATATTGACTCTAAAGAAAAACCATCTAACAAGGAAATGAAACTGAGGATGCAGTAAATTGGCAGCGGACGTCGGGATAAATGCAGGATTCAGATTCCAAGTTTGAAAACTGAGTAGTAACTATTGAATATGCCAGAGGAATAGGTGAGTGCTTAGACAAAAAACTGAAATGATGGCAAGTAATCCGACTGGCACTTTCTTTACTTCACTTCAGGCAGCAAGTCCAGGCAGTCTGTTATCAGAGCCTAGTCACTAAAAATGAGATAGAAACCAGCAAAAAGACTGCTGAGACTCTGGCGGATTCCGCTGGCAGACTGGGCTGCGTCTTTGAGGCCTCTTCTTTGGCCAGCTTCTTGGTAGCACTTCGTGCACGTCCAGGAGAAAGTGTGTGCTCGAGCTGGCCGTGGTTTGGTTTACAGTCAGCCTTGGGATGTTTTCTGCCTGGTGTGATATCGATGGAAACAAGTCTCCACCACACACCGTCAGGTGGCTTGCGGAGTATGGATGTAGATGTAGACCATGCCTCCACAACACCAGAATGAAAAATGGCATGTGAATCATGACACCATAACTAAATTTCCCGCAAGAATCTCCAGAACTCTCTATAGCACTTTGGGGCGTCGGACGCTGTGTTAAGTGGTGACGGTAGGTTGCCAAGGTCAGGATATAGCTTGTTCAGCACCCCTCGGCGCCGATGAGCAGTGGTGCAGTGTGTGATGGCCTGTAAGACGAGCGAAGGCGCCAGTGAAACATCGTTCATGAAGTAAACATTCATTGGCGAGAGATACACTTGTCTTGTTTCTCGAACCACCTGCATAGGGAGGCAGAAGTGGCATGCACCATATCAGGAATGTGCCAACACCAGATCGTGTCCAGCAGCATCAGTGTCCAGTGACGTCACTGGCTCGGTAGCCATGCTGCATGGGCGACGTCGCTCGCTGCGACCATGCAGGTGTGGCACCACTAGCTCCAAACGAACTGTGTGAAATATTACGGAGTCATGCTGCGGCCAGCTAGTAGGTAAATGACCAGCAGCACTGAAATATGTTCTCAAGAACAGAAGCGACTGGTAGCAGTTGTGCACCACCACAGGGAAGGATCATGGTTTGCTCTGTGGATTCACTAGTTAGCCCACCAGATGTCATAATGGATGATAGCACCAATGGCTCCCCTTTTGTGTTGACACGTATAGCGGCGCTGCAGCTTACACCGGCTATGTCCCCCCACATGGGTCATGGTTTTCCAGCAAAGACTATAGATGGCTAGACAAGCTGGAAATATACCATCATAGGTCCAACAACCTTCAGATTCGATAGCTGCGAACTGAGTAGATCCCTCTCCGGAATTGGAGAAATGTTTGTAAAGGCTGGTCCATGTGCTTTGCTACTGTGAGGTGGCAGTGAGATCACTTGGCCTGTATCTCTGGTCTGGTCAACTCCTCTGATCACTCTGATCTTGTTACTCCATTCTGTGTGATTATTATGATGATAGCATTCCTCTCTCCTGCGATGTTACCCTGCTGCATTTGTGTCTCGGATGCCCATCTCTTATGGCACGTAGCAATTAACTCTGCCTTGTGGCCATATTACATGCAGAATCAGTTGTCCTTCCTTGTTGGCATTCCACCTTTGCATAGAGCGATGATTTCAAAATTTTACTCCACTATGCAAAGTCTATTATTCCAAGGTGCTTCTTTCAGAATGATCTCTCTGAAAGAACGCCAAATGATCCACTGGGTACACCTTCTTTCCCCACTTTTTTTCTTTGTTGGAGTATTGGGTTCTTACATCACTAACCAAGATGGCTTACCATTCTGCCTACCCACGTCAACTGTCTGTCTGTCTCTCTTCATACGATCGTCTTGTCCCTGTGTATTCCAGTGGATGAAGTTTGTCTCCAATACTTTTTAGTATCTACGTTGACCATATATTGAGACAATGGGTCTCTGCAGCAGCAGCAGAAATCTGAGAAGCAAATGGCACCCCAACACAACGAAACGTTACAAATCGGTTACCTCGAGGATACCTCTGAACCAGATGTTCAGAAGCATGCCTTCCACTGAGCCCAAACCACCCGCATTTGCGACTGCAGTGGTATCATGTGAGTGCTCACTGGAGGACAGGATAGAGATCTGTTGTGTTTTCTTATGAAAGCTGCCTCTGCCTCAGTGCCAGTGATGGCCATGTTTTGGTTAGAAGGAGGACAGTTGAGGGCATGCATTCAACCTGTCGGTATGATAAACATACTGGACCTACACCTAGAGTTATGGTCTGGGTATCGATTTCTTATAACAGCAGGAGGACTCTTGTGGTTATCCCACACAACCTGACTGAAAATTTGTAAGGCAGTCTGTTGATTCGATCTGTTGTGCTGCCATTCATCAACAGCATTCTGGGGTGTTTTCCAACAGGATAACGCTAGCCCACGTACTGCTGTTATAACCCAATATGCTCTACAGAGTGTCGGCATGATGACTTGGCCTGCTCGAACACCATATGCGTCTCCAGTCAAGCACATACGGAATGTCAACGGACGACAACTCCAGCGTCAACCACAAACAGCATTAACCGTCCTTGTATTGATCGACTAAGTGCAATAGGCATGGAATTCCATCCCACAAAATGACATCCAGAACCTGTACAACACAATGCATGAGCGTTTGCATGCTTCCATTCAATATTACACCCGTTATTAATGTCGCACCATTTCACATCTCACGTTAACCTGTGATCGTACAACGTTAATCACTTAAATAAGCTATCTAGACAAATATTCCGAAATTTCACTACTCGACTTTAATTATTTTTCAGTGTTGCGATATTTTTCCATCAGTGTTGTTTCACTGCATTAGTTGTCAGTGCTAATTACAATAAACACAGTATACCAGATCCTATCTAGGCCCAAGAGACGAACCCAAAATCCGATGTAGATTTGACGCTAGACAATGGTTAGCGCGAATAATTTACTACAGAGAGGTGTTGATACACGTATAGACAGTGGCCAGCAACTCTTATGACACCCAGTGACGCAAAACAGGTTTTTCCAGGAACTTCTTGAGACACGCCTACATGATATCGTATCACACATGCAAATCTGTGCGTAATGTGCACTTGTTTTTGCCAACAGGGACACCACGGAAAGAAATCTGAGTCTGTCCTGTCGGCTGCTCTGTGTTCTGGCCTTGAGTTGTGACAGCTCCCAGACTCGGGATCAGCGACTGGAACGGCTGAAACGATGAACGTGCGACTACGATATGGCAGGGGAGGTTTGAGGAAATGGTGGCTTCTCGGAACTCGCGAATGTGCGATCCAGCCTTGACGTCTGCATCAGCGGGGTATGTGAAACACTATTCGAGATCACAAAGCCTAATTGGCTGCAGGCTGGCGTGCAAGGCCAGCGACGTTGCAGATATGTCCGCCGCAGATGCAGACAGTAGAGGGGAAACACCCCGTGTGTTCTTGGGCAGCGTGACGGAGCACGGCGCGATCGCCCTATAAAAAGCCGCCTACTGCCGTGGTCAGACACAGTCCGCAATATGAGGTGCCTGACACAGATCGCTCTCGCAGCGACGCTCTGCGTCCTTCTCCTCTCCTGGACTGGTAAGACCTCCTACTGTGACGTTTGTCGTAGGTATTCTTGCTAGCTGTAACACGACATCTGTCCGCAAAAGCCTATAGACTAGTGTTTCGTAAAAAGCCGATTATGTCTATGCCTGTTTGCAAGACCGGTGTGTCCATTTTGCCAAAAAAGCAGAGAGAATATTTTTCAGCACTCTTTCTCATATTTTGGTCAACAGACACTATCAGTTTGTTCAAAGAACTAATTTTCCTGCGTCAAGGTTTTATATATCCGGCTGTTTTATTTTTGCCGAGTAAAATACGACATATGGTTCAAATGGCTCTGAGCACTATGGGACTTAACATCTTAGCTCATCAGTCCCCTAGAACTTAGAACTACTTAAACCTAACTAACCTAAGGACATCACACAACACCCAGCCATCACGAGGCAGAGAAAATCCCTGATCTCGCCGGGAATCGAACCCGGGAACCCGGAATACGACATAATATGAGGTTTTATAACGCATAATCCCAGGTAAACTGCAAAAAGTTTTCTTGGTATTGTTCCTTCTTTACTGCAAGTTTGTTTCGGCTATAGCACCATTCATATGTAAACCTAAAAAAAGAAGGTTGAAATGGCTCTGAGCACTATGGGACTTAACTTCTGAGGTCATCACTCCCCTAGAACTTAGAAGTACTTAAACCTAATTAACCTAAGGACATCACACGCATCCATGCCGGAGGCAGGATTCGAAGCTGCGACCGTAGCGGTCGTGCGGTTCCAGACTATAGCGCCTAGAACCGCTTGGCCACTCCAGCCGGCTAAATAAACCTACTGATGATACAGCTGGTGAGTCTACTTATGTTTGGGATTGCAACAGCTGTATACAAATTTACAGTTTACATATATACTTACGTGTAGTTGGAATACGCTGCCTATTGCATCTATGAGTAAACTTTTGACTGTTTGTTTGTTCCTAGATAGTCACGTAAGTTCTATTCGCATATAATTTTTTTCGTGAGTCACTTTTAACTGCTGGAATGACAGTTATTCTTGTTGCTGCATTATGATTACAGTGCAATATTTGCTAGTCAGTGGTTTTACTTGCGTTTCATTGATGTTACAGTTTTGTTATGATTTGTATCTACGATTAGATTCTTTTTCGTTCCTGAGTGTTTATTTATCCGTTCTCGTTTTCTGAAATGTCTACAACATTTTCTAGACAATTTTTACGTCTAAGAGCGATTTTTTCATTAAGAATATCATTTGAGTGACTTTTATTGTGCGAATATATCTCTGATTCGTCCAAGCTGTTCAACGTTATGTAGCACTTGTTATGCATTTCCGATGTGTTGTGCGTTGTGGTTTCGGTTTTTGAGGTGTAGGTAAAAACTGTATTGATTCCTGTCGCAATTTATTGTATGTTCTCTGAACCTAACACTAAAATGCAGTTCCGTCTGACCGATGTAGAATTCAGCGCAGTCGTTACACGAAATTTTGTAAATGCCTGTGTTGCCAAAATCAGTGATTTCCGTTTTGCAGATGGCATTTTCCTTTTTAGATTGTTGCTTATACGGAATGCGTGTTTTATAAGTGTTTTAAGATTTCGTTTATTTTATTCGATATGTGTTCCAAATATTAAACTAAAGAACAATAGGAATATAATTCCGACAAAACAAAAATCTAAAAACCATGTTTTAATCGGTAAAAACCAATATGCCTGATTTTGTCAACACAGGCATGTATAAAATTTCGTGTAACGATTGCGCTGAATTCTATATCGCTCAAACGGTACGGAATTGTAGCATTAGGCTCAAAGAACACTCAATAAATTACAACAGCTGTCAAATAAACTTTTACCTACACTCAAAAACTGAAACCACCAAGCAGAACATATCTAAAATGCGTTACAAATGCCACACAAAATAACAAAAGGACACGATATTAATAGATTAGAAGAATCAGGCGTATATATGCACATGAAAAATCACTCAAACGATATTGTTTCTGAACAAGTAGATTTTAAAGTCAAAAATTACCTAGAAAATCTTACTGAAATTTTGGAAAACGAGAACGGATGAGGAAACATGCAGGAAACGAAAATAAAAGGTACTCACAGATACAAATCATAAAAATACTCTAATATCAGTGACACACAACTAACATCATTGTCTTGCGAAAATTACACTGTAATCATTAAGTACCAGCTAGAGTAAACTGTCATTCAAACAGTCAAATGTACGTCACGAAAAAAAAATTCTACACAAATACAGCTTACATGCCGGTCGGTGTGGCCGTGCGGTTTTAGGCGCTACAGTCTGGCACCACGTGAGCGCTACGGACGCAGGTTCGAATCCTGCCTCGGGCATGGATGTGTGTGATGTCCTTGGGTTAGTTAGGTTTAAGAAGTTCTAGGGGACTGATGACCACAGATGTTAAGTCCCATAGTGCTCAGAGCCATTTTTTTTAACAGCTTACATGACAATCTAGCAACATATAGATAATCGGAAGTTAACTCACTGATGCAATACAGGTGTCTATTCCTACCAGATAAAAATATATACAGGCATGTAAACTGACCTTTACTATATATACAACTTTTATAAACGTTAAGTATACTCACCAACAATAACACCTACAAGCTTCCTTGAGAATGGCGCTATAGGTGAAAGAAGCTTGTTGCAAAGAGGAAACAATGCTAATAAAGCTTTATTAGCAGCTTAGGCCTGCTTGTTAATTATTGTTCATAAATATCTAAACGAAGTTGCGAGAAATCATAATGTGCAGAGGGACACGTAAATTTATTGTATGGCTAATCCTTTTAACCCTCGTGTTAATCGAGATACTGACTCAATTACTCGGTCTCTAATGCCAGGTTGTGTATTTATATCAAACCTTTCGACTGGTTACTTGTTTTTGAAAACACTTTCATTTCAACTTGAGAACGCACACATATTTGAAATAGTATGGTACCATTTACAAGATTCGTAGCTGTCCGTATATATAGGTCGTGGAAGTAGAGACGATATAAAATATATTTTATCCTATCTTCTTGCTGCATATAACGACGGAGCTGGTGTGAGAGCTCCATTTGGCCATGATTACACTACGTAGTCGAGTCCAGACTTCTTACCTTTCAGTTTTATCACAATTCTCGTATAACTTTGCTGGGACGATAACATTAACAAGCTTTACATCATTATCTTGAACACGGAAGTATCTACATTTTATAGAATTGTATAAGGGCATCCATACAAAATATTCTCGTTAACATGTACTTTAAAAATTTAGGTCCCTTCCAACGAATACGAAATTTAGTACGTGTAATGTTTTTCAACCATATTCCAAGACATCTGTAAAAGTTCTCCCGCTGGCCACCGTACTGTATATTTGTATGCAACTGCATAAATGCAAACATTATTTCATCATATCATACCTGTTGAAATGGTCAATGGAGAAAGCAAAGGAAACTGTCCACATACTTTCATAACCATCATAATATCTCTTACCTTCCCGTAATGAAGAATTCACGTGATACACGATGGAGCTAGTAAAATAAAAATTGATCTCGAATACTGATTCTTTAAGCCTAGGAGACAGCGCTTAGCGAAACGGCATCGTATAAGATGGTTCTTCCCTCATGCTGGTGGAACAAGGCATTTAAAAATGAACAACGTGCCTCCCGATTATTCCAGTCTCATCGTTTAAACGAATTTGATGATCTCAAACAATTCAGCAGTACTAAAGAAAGAGGCATAAGGCCATATTTCACGCTTTAACCTTTGCCACTGAACTACTCCCTCTCAGCGTCATTACAACAAATCTTTTGGTATTTCCCATTCTTACAACTGATTTAATACATTGCACTCCATGCATTTTCGAAATGTTTCTTCTAGACATCGAATCTACGTAATTTAGGTTCCATTCACCCTTATTTGAGGCAAGCAGCTATTATTAACCCCCATTCTACATTTGTCAGTAGTTTGATATTTACTTTATTTTATTTTTGGTTGATGTATTTAAGCTGATAATGTGGGTGCCGCAAAGGCCTTCTATTAGATTTTCGTATTAAATCTTGACACTAATTACTATAGAACTATTGTAATAGCACTTACGTTTAATATAGAAAGTTGTTATAAAAGGAATATTGAAAACAATAATTACTATGGTACAGTGTCCACATTTACCTTTTGTCTGTGAAAAGTAGAATAAAGGAAATAATTAAAAGATAAATTTAGGTAGTGGATCGTTGGAGCAATGACTGTGAGAGAAAGTATCTCAAAATGGGAGAAACGTGATGAAGTCGTAGATCATAAAAAAGGAAGAGAGCAAAAAGATATAGAGGGATGGGGAAACAAAAATAGAGATCAGGCGAACTGACAGAAGTGAGAGGTTTGCTTTATTGATGGAAAGAGAGAAACGCCCAAATATGTTGATTTTTGAAGGAAAAATATCATGATGAGTTAGGGAAGTGTGTCTGTTTTTTCTTATGTATAGCGTGGTAAGGAGAAACGTGATGAAGTCGTAGATCATAAAAAAGGAAGAGAGCAAAAAGATATAGAGGGATGGGGAAACAAAAATAGAGATCAGGCGAACTGACAGAAGTGAGAGGTTTGCTTTATTGATGGACAGAGAGAAACGCCCAAATATGTTGATTTTTGAAGGAAAAATATCATGATGAGTTAGGGAAGTGTGTCTGTTTTTTCTTATGTATAGCGTGGTAAGGAACTGTTGGTATAAATACTCAGAGCTGAAACTTTCTTGTACATAACATTTAAAAGATGCGTGCTAACATTGTACGAGTATTTATTTATAGTTATCAAGATGAAAAGTGGTCCTATCATGCTTCCTTGAGGGACGGTGAATGTTAGTTCATGTTCTGTTGAGAACTAACCATTATGTTATGTAGATGATAATATTATCAAAATTATATACCACATACATATTTGTATTCCAAGTTTAAGTTTCATAGCCTGATTTAGTCGATGCATAGTGAATTCTGTTTACACAGGATTCACCATAATATTTCAGGCCACGGTTAAAAACAAGTAACTACCAGTGTAATTACTTGTTTCCTTTCCTAGAGCTAGAACTTTGTCCCCAAGGATTTAACATTTACTACTCATCTCCAAACTCACGTTTTCCGACAATGATAGGGAAATTCGTGTGCCTTGTTTCGTATGTTATTTAAGGTGGGAGAGAAGATTAATTTAGTTTTCCGTCACCGATGTCGTCATTAGAGACAGTACCAAGCTCTAAGTAGGGAAGAAAGGGAAAGGCAACCGCTTCTGTTCTTCTTAAATGAATCTTCCCGCTATCAACCTTAATCGATTTAGGGAAACGACGAAAAACAAAACTCTGGAAAGCTAGGTGGTGTTCGGAGCCCCAGACCTTGCGAATAGTGTATTATAACTGCACCACCCAGCTGTTGTTGTGTGTTGTGTCGCTGAGATAACGATGGGGTATGAGGAACTGTAAATAAATTGTACTCAGGTTTCCTTGAGTACCAAATCAACAGTCGTTGACATGATGCCCGGGTTCTTTACTGACAGAACTCAAGTAGGCACATCGCAGGCTAGTGCGCAACCTGTTTCTTAGTGCTTGCATACACATCTACATCTCTATACATACTCCGCATGCAACCTATGGTGCGTGGCGGATAGTACCCTGTATCACTACTATTCATAATAATTTAGCCCAGTAGTGTGTGTCATTGGTGTAAACAGCGAACAGCCATCGTATCTGACGTGACGGATGCAATTGTTTTTCTTACTTAATTAAGATAAAAAAGGTAGTTGAATTCAGAAAGAGTAAGTTTGCACAGTTGCGAAATCAGACTAACGATATGGCATACCTCAGGTGTGTAAAGTTCAAAAGACTCCCGGAAATGTCATTAGTTGAGGCCTTCTCTATGTGTTATATAACGTAAAAATATATACGATTGTTGCTTCATATTGCTCTAAGTGTAATTCTAAATAGTGTGGTACGTGTGGGAAAATATGTTGTATTATTTGTAACCGTTTCGACAGGGACAATACAGTGCAGAACATAAGGAGCTTTCTGAACAAATGAGTAAATAACATTTTCATGTAATCATAGCTTGGTTGGCAGTGATCTAAAGTATACGTGGGTTGCAGGGTGATTATAGGACCGGGTTCTACCCAATACGAATTCTTCTTAATTTTTGAGCCTAAATGTGTCTAAGCACATTTATTCCATTATGAGTCGATTCTGACTTTGCATTGCTGTCCTGAAAATATTAACTGTTTAGCAATAAATTTAATGAGTGAATAATTATGGTTACGGATTTCGCAATAATAACAACAAAATATTTAGGTAAATTTTCCAAACATTTTTGTTACTAAACATTTAATATTTTCAGACATAAAATAATAAGTGCACACTCATGGTGACACATATATGCCATATTGTAAAGAAATTACCAATAAAATGTGTTTAACAACAACAATAAAACCAACAACGAAGCCCATCAGAGCAAATTCGTTTCTGCTTCATTCAATCACACAGATACCGCCTCACAGCTGGCATCCAGCGTTGGAATTAACCCCCTCACACTATCAATCAACTAAATGATATCTCTATCGTTCAAAGGGAACTCATGGTTTATCTTCAAAAATCGCAAATAATATCCTCATATGATAATGACTGAATGCTTTACTCCTGTAGAACGGATACCATCATTTCCCTCCAGACTGTTCCCATGGCCTCAGCTAGGGCAGTCAGCTTGCATTCCTCTTTCCGAGAACTTATCGTGCCATGTTATCTCATTATTGTAACTTCACTCATGTTTACTATAGCAACCTGTTTTAAATCGCTTACTTTTTATTGAATTTTTGAAAGTCTAATGGAAAATGGTTGTGTTGCCTTGAAGCGATGGTAGAGAGAGTCTGTTGAGCACGAACTGATCACTGAAATGATTAAAATTAGCATTCGCCACTGCACCAGTCACGCATTACTGCAGTGTCATCACATTAAATGCAAGGTTGTACTTCTTAAAGAGATCTGTCAGTTTCCAATGTCATATGTTGAGTGATAACTGACCATGAGATTGCACGAGAGTCTCTTGTAGACCTTTCTTCAGTAATGTCGACGGAGCTTTTATACGCGATCAAGAAAGGAAACTGGAGATAATGCGATTAACAACAGTTCTACATCTCTGATAAAAAGTATGGAGTCTACGACAGATATTAATGTAGTATTTGTTCATGATTGATATCTTTGTTATGCCTAGTATTTCATATTATGTTAATCTTCATTTTGTACTGTTATTCTAAAATAAGATATCACGATTATAACTGTAATATATCTTTCCATTGTACCATTCGTTAAAAGATGATAGGACGAAAGTTTTGTGTCTGTCATAAGCGGATTTTTCGTGGACGTTTCACTTTACACAGAATTAACACCCTGTAGAAATATGACAATCATTACTATACGGATACCCGCTTCGGTCATTGACCCTCCCGAATAACCGTGCGTGTTAAAGAGAAGACTCCCTCACTGGGAGGTGCACTGGCCCTGAATTGAATCTGCCCGATGGATTAACGATAAAGTCGGTCTGTCGGCCAGCCTAGATGTGGTTCTTAGGCGGCTTCCCACATCCCACTAGGTCAGGGCTTCTCAGGGTGCTTGCACCAGCGCATCGCGCCGTTCAGAATGCAGAAGGTGGCTTCGTTGTATTGACACTGTAAACCCACACTCTTCGACATGCGCAATAGCACAGTCTCTTTCTTCCCTTATGTTTGTCTCCTTTGCCCCGCCTTCTCAACCTTCTCCAAACGTCACGTCCGTTTTCTTCGTGACTGCCAAATGTTTTTATGCGGTGGCTAGACAGCTTTGTTTGATGGAACAAGATAACAGGTGCAACAATATTTGAATAATGATAATAATTTTAAATTTGTTTAGAACAGAAAATTATCTCTTCCATTTTCTCCTTTTTTTATTCGCAGTTACGCAACTAAGATCTGAACAAGGGATCGGCTGATAGCAATTCTTACAGCATTTATTAAATTTCAATCAGAAATACTTGCACGCAAACTAGTTTTTGTATAAGACAAACAGAAAAATCCTTCCACATACACATGGGGAACCAAACATAGAAATAATCCTCGCTGCTTGTCTGTGCATCTTTGGAAATTCTTCCTCTGACATATAATGATAGAATTCGAGTAAATATTTGGCGATGTAAATTAAATGCTTTTGGTGACCATCGGTTTGCAAATCGAATAATTCAAGACGTAAATCGGGAGGCACACTTTAAACTGTTATCGAAAAGGGCTTTAAAAACGCCTTAACTATTGGTTGCAAAGTTAGTAATTTCCAGTAACGGAAACAAAACAAAATGTTAATAAATGAAAGTAATGTATAAAGTTCCTTTGAAGTAATAAAAGGCGACAGGTTTTAATAAACAAGTTTCGAGGACTACTGTTTCCAGTGTAATGTAGGCCTACATCTAACAAAATCGACTTTGTTTTGCTGTTAGTGATATGCGGTACGTTATATGGAATCGCTCGTTAAACTCATTTTCAAAGGAATGGTAGTACCTGGACGTATTTTACAAACCGCGCTCCTTCCCGTAAAGATTATGTCAAACAAAACCATTATACAGTTTTGAATAAAACCCTTTTAAAAATCCGGGTGTCTTGTTGAAGATAGAAGCTAAATATCCGTTAACTAACTCAGGAAATTGTTGCCGTTTTTGTTGAGGTGATGTTTACCTTGGAAAGCTTTTATTTTTGCTGCTACATTGTTTATGAGGTTATTTTATTTTTGTAGTTTCTGAGACAAATCATTTAGGACAGCCATAATGTCTGCTAAGAATCCTAGATCAGTGTCAGGCAAAAATAGCTTCGGAAGTCCTTTGTCCTCCAAAAAGTGAGCCACGGCGTGGCGTAGTCGAATGATTCTGGAAATTATCTTTCCATTCCTCAATCAGCATGGTAGAGGATATCTGAATACTTCTCTTCAAATAAAATAAAAAATCTTTGAAGTGACGAAGAATGAGCCCATACGACGAATACAGTTCACTATAGGCACAACTACGTTCAACACATTTAGAAGACCGATAACTTTTGCGCAATGAGCCTCTTGGAGTGCAAAACAATGCACGGAAGGTAAATTCGGCGTGTTAAGCTTTTTACATAGTGGGTCAATAAACCATTTTGTTTTACCACGGAATACTGGTGCCACATCTTTGATTACGGGAAACAGCTTTTCCCAAGTGAGTCCTATTCCTTCAGCTGACATTACGATCGCTTGTAAAATATCCAACCCTGTACCAGCGTCCTACATTGAAATCATATCTTCCGCCACGTGTAGGTAATAGTTCACGCCGCGCGAAAAATGGCTGAACCGCGTCACTAATACCCTGCGCTCATCAAGTACGATGGAGTACGCTAGGAGGTTTTCAGTTTTGGCTGCCAATAGTTAGTGCAAATTGCCAGAAATGTCGGTGATTCGCAGACATATTGTCATCAAACATGGTTCAAATGGCTCTGTGCACTATGGGACTTAACATCTGAGGTCATCAGTCCCCTAGAGCTTAGAACTAGTTAAAACTAACTGATCTAAGGACAACACACACATCCATGCCCGAAGCAGGATTCGATCCTTTGACCGTAGCAGTCGCGTGGTTCCGGATTGAAGCGCCTAGAACCACTCGGTGCAACTTGTAACTGCCTCTAAGAATCCTTCCTCAGTACCCTTCATCTTCTTCGCCCTAAATTAGGAATGAGCAAGCGAAAAAGAAAACGAATACAAACTTAAGAGGAATGTAAACAGACATCAGTTCGTTTCGAAGGATCTTTGACTAAAATAAATGTGCTGAACGAAACTCATTTGCCGATACGTAATTCTCTTCTGCAAAACTATCCAACTACCTTAATTCTTCCTCTCTGGTGTCACCTACGATGTCAATTTGCTGCTGTGTCTTTCAACAGGCTGTTTCCTTACACGCGTAAGTACCGTACCGCAAATTAGACGGCTGACTTTATCGTCACAACTAAAAAAAACACAAAAAAACTTCCCATTGTGGTTTAAATGTATTTTCGGAAATCTTTGTTTTTCTCGGAACAGATTGTTTCATTATTCTAGTAACTGTCGTGCACTTATTTCTTTCAGTGTTCAATAAGCCGCCTATTCACGCACTTGGTAGCGCACTAAGGCGGCTTCACCAAGCAATTCAAGTTGAGGTAAATTAAGCCGAGTTGGAACGACGCGCCGTGCAAACACTCCCTGCATCTCGCTTTGCACGCGCGCGATTTTCCGTGTGTGGGAGGCGCCGCACTAGGTGAATATCGAGCTGTTACCTCCAAGGAGAGCCCACGACGTTGGAATCACAGATTTACTTCGAACTTTGTACTTCTTCGGTAGTCCATTAAAACAATATGCTAGTAGTTAGTGCACTACTATGGCAATTCCGAGAAAATCACAAGAGCAGGTTTACGCGTTTATTATATAAAGAACGTTTACGGCGTAGGAGCTGCACGTCATAGTTCACAGTGGGTAAGTGGTTAGCTTTCGAGCTACGTAAGATGCACGTGTATGAGGCGACGGTTGGACTCTCGCTAGGACTTTCAATCTATATTTCATTTTCATCGCTGGTCGTATTATTTAATTTATATGACATTTGAGAGGTAATATAATTAAAAACCCACGTTATTAGGATAATGTTTTAGTGAATTTCGTGTTATTTGACTACATACTATTTTAATTAAATTTAATTTTTACAACAAACATACTTATACCTATCGACAAGTAAACGAAGAAACGCATGGGGTTTTCTTGGAAATATATGTCTGTAGTGATTTGCAAAATCCCCAATTCACGCAGTCTGCTAAGTTAGTCGGAACTACTCTGCACGTCGACTCTTCGAACTGCAGACACGAAGGCTGGTCCCATTTGGTAGTTAGCCTGCGTAGCGGTGAGGCGTTGATGACGTAGCACGATCGAATAGTGTAGGGGCAGCTTTTTTGAATATCACAGAATTTCCACTTTTACCACAGAGACAGCAAAGGACTTGGAAGAGTAGTTGAATGGAATGGACAGTGTCTAGAGAGGAGTATATAAGATGAACATCAACAAAAGCAAACGAGGATAATGGAATGTAGTCGAATTAAGTTGGTTGATGCTGAGGGAATTAGATTAGGGAATGAGACACCTAAAGTAGTAAAGGAGTTTTGCTATTTGAGGAGCAACATAACTGATGATGGTCGAAGTAGAGAAGATATAAAAGGTACACTGGCAATGGCATGGAAAGCGTTTCTGAAGAAGAGAAATTTGTTAACATCGAGTATAGATTGAAGTGTCAGGAAGTCATTTCTGAATGTATTTGTATGGAGTGTATCCATGTATGGAAGTGAAACATGGACGATAAATAGTTTTGGACAAGAAGAGAATAGAAGCTTTCGAAATGTGGCGCTACAGAACAATGCTGAAGATTAGATGGGTAGATCACATAACTAATGAGGAAGTATTGAATAGGATTGGGGAGAAGTTTGTGGCACAACTTGACCAGAAGAAAGGATCGGTTGGTAGGACGTGTTCTGAGGCAGCAAGGGATCACCAATTTAGTATTGGAGGGCAGCGTGGAGGGTACAAATCATAGAGGGAGACCAAGAGATGAATATACTAAGCAGATTCAGAAGGATGTGGGTTGCAGTAGGTACTGGGAGATGAAGAAGCTTGCACAGGATAGAGAAGCATGGAGAGCAGGACTGAAGGCAACAACAACAACCACAAAATTGAAGGTATGAGTTGAAGTCGAACCGTCGTCTGACACACGTGTGTCTTACGAAGCACGAACGCTAACCACCTTACCACCATGAACTCAAAGGTCTGGCAACTACCCACAGATACATCAGTTACGTAACAGATTCGTAAAACTTCTCTTGCGATTTTCTCGGAATTGCCAGCGTAGTGCATTTCACTATTGGCACATTGTGTTGTTTTAATGACCTATTAAAGATGTACAAAGTTTGAAGTAAATACCTGATCCCAACGGTGTGGCCTCTGCCTGTAAGTTCCATCTCAGTTCCCTGATTTGCAAACACTTAGAGCATTTACTCTCACTTTCACATGAGTAACACTACCCGCAGTCAGTTGTGATACATATATTCCGTCCCAGGTGGTAATGAGGTTGCGAAAGGAGGTACAACCGGCAACCTCTTAAATAAACCACGCCAAATGGGTGCATAATCATGCCGATCCTTCGTCGAGGCAGGACAAAAGCACAAAAAGAAGATAACCTGCGGTAATAAAAGTAATGAAACAAATATATGCATTAGTTAAGACATTTTTGGATACCAGTTTAATTTATTAAATCAAAATGAATCAACTTTTTATGCTTAATGACCTATCATGAACATTAGCTCTTTGATAACTCTTTTGCTTGACGTATGTCTCGTGAAATGGAACAAATTTCCTCGGTCATCACACCAAACTGACGAAATACATTAAAGACGAGGAAATTGTCACCGTAATGTAAATACACATATTCTGAGAGCCGTAAGGCTAGGAAAGAAAAGTAGTTTAATAAGGTCTTACGGGATGAGGTGACCACTCATCCGCTTGTGTATTTGTGTGTGTGATTGTGTTGTGTATTTGCCCTAGCCAGCACCTTTAGTTTGAATGACTGAGTGACTGTGATTTGTCTGTAGGGAAAATAAGGGAGACGTACTTGCTTTGCACTTTGAGCAACTAACTGATAGTTGTTTAGCAGTGTACATACTGAAGGGAGTAAAACGATAAAAGTCTGCTCACGGGGGAAACGAACAGTATTTAAACTCTTAAGTGACTTACAGCATTTGGTTCTTAACAGGTTAGGAACAGTCATCGTATCTCAATATTTCCCTGCTGGCAAAAGAAACTGAGCCATATCGGTGTCAGACTTCCTGAACAGGACCCTCATACTGTGAACAGCATCTCCCTTTCTCGCAGTTCCTAGGACCATAGTCGTTAGTTCAGTACTCCTCCAAACTATGTAACATGTGACAACCGCTGCGTGTCTTCTAGATGCTGCACCGACGCCGGACGCCAATGAAGAAGCGGTCAAGATTCACGAAGAGAAGGTGCCCTCTGAAGAAGTCCCAGCTGCTCCTCAGCCTGCCGATGGTAAGCTGAAAAGCTAACTATAAGCACGAGCACTCTCTCTCTAGATTACACTCACTTTTGCAGCTACGTATACTGTATTCCTAATCTCTACACTCACAGCTTGGAAACAGGTACTGGTGGGAACATATATTTCACACAATATCATCCACTGCCCTTTTAATTGCTGTCATTACTTCACGGGAGAAAAATACGTTAAAGTTACTGTATAAGCTAGTCAAAATTTCGTCTCGTAAATTTATACATATAAATCTCCCTAATTCCTCTTACATAAATCTTGTTTCAACGTCACAGCACAATAAACCGACTTTAACAATATTTTCTGGATATACGCTGACGGAAAAGAAAACCGCAACACCAAGGAGTTATGCCACATATACGAAGTTTGGTAGGCATGTTTCTTCATCTCAAAGATGGTGTCTGTTCAAAGTTCCCCCCTTACTGCGTATGCTGTAACCGCCGTGATCGTTAGTTACCTTTGAGATTGGACGTAATGAGTTGATATTAGTCAAGAATGCCTTTAAGGCGACAAAGAACGTCATTATCAACATCTCACTGAGTTCGAACTAGGTCGTGTAATAGAGCGACGAGTAGCCATATGTTCCTTTTTTCATGTTGTGGAACGACTTGGCAGAAATCTAGCAACTGTACATGATTGTTGGCACCATGGTCAAGACAATGTTTGGCCGTAAAAAGACCGGTCTCCAGACGGCCACGTGGCGCTAATGAGAGGGAAGACCACCGGGTTCGGCATATGGCTCTGGCGCATCGCACTGCCTCTGCAGCAGCCATCTGAACGCCAGTTGACACCACAGAGACACAAATAACAGTTAAAAATTGGTTACTTCAACGACAGTTCCGAGTCAGACGACCTTAGCGTCTATTCCACTGACCCCAAACCATCGCCAGATCTCATTGGAGGACAGTGTGGAAATCTATTGTGTTTTCTGGTGAAATTCGCTTCTGCCTCGGTGACAGTGATGATCATGCGTTGGTCAGGAGGAGGTCAGTTGGCCTGCAACCAGCCTGTCTGCTCGCTAGACACACTGGACCTACACCTGGAGATACGGCCTGGCGTGCGATTTCGTATGTCAGCAGGAGCACTCTCGTGGTTATCTCACTCACCCTGACTGCAAATTTGTACGTCAGTCCGGTGATTCGACCTGTTTGCCAGCCATTTATCATCAGCTTTCCGGTGTGTTTTCCAACAAGATAACGCTCGCCCACATCACCCTGTTCTAACCCAACATGCTCTACAGAGTGTTCACATGAAGGCTCTGCCTGCTCGAACACCAGATGTGTCTCCAATCGAGCTCATACGGTACGTCAACGTACATCGTCAGCCACAAACAGCATTAACCGTCATTGTATTGATCGACTAAGTGTAATAGTTGTGGCACTCCATTCCTCAACTGACTTCCAGAACCTGCATGTTTGCATGCTTGTATTCAACATTCTGGTGTTTAGAAAAGTTATTAATGTACCAGCAGTTCACATTTGCAGTGGCTTGCCTTGCGCGTACGTTAACTTGTGACCTAGGAATGTTAACCATTTCAATATGTTACTTAAACGAATGTATTCACAAAAATTCACTACTCTACATTACATTGATGCTGCGATTTTTTTTCCGTCAGCGTTTGTTGTGGAGTGGTTGAAACTAGTCAATGAATTCTTCTCAAAATGATTGACAGAACGACATATTACTAACATGTTGTTGGATTTCTTTAGTTTCTTTGAGTAATGGGACGTAGTTTTGGCTAAGCAAGTGAAATACTGCTCTTCAGTAGTTCTTAACTTATATTTTACGAGAGTTTCTTCCTGGAAGTTAAGTCATATTGTGAACAACGAAATGCCTGGGAAACGCGAAATCTCACGTAGGAAATAATTTATTTCACTAGCAAATTGTGAGGCAAAACCATACAATGGAAACAAATTTTGTTTCTTGCTAAAGGGGATAATAATAATTCTAGTCCGGCCGTCTGCTATTGCCCGTATAAAGTGCTGTTGCTGTTGTGAGCAGCCATAAATTTATGACGAAATTTCCTACTGGCTTCATTGTTGTAGAGTAACATTCCCCGCATTTTCCATATAAATATCTTCACGATTCTTCTGTTCACAAACCTTTATTGTTCCTCATCAGGGACATGGCGTCCCTTCGACTGTCGCAATAATTGCATTTTTTTTTTAGAATTCTCCTCTGTCACTGATAGAACAAATGAAGGGTTTTTGACGTTGTGACCTAGTGTTCATTTGTTTTTCAGTGCACTCTACTGGCATGGTAAAATTAGACTGCACTATAAAAAGATTTTGTAAATAAGCGGTCTCAGATATAGCACTTTGACTATCGCTCTCTCCCGTCATTTAATGTATCAGTCAAATGATCAGCTCGTTACTCTTTTCGGTTACAGGAATTTAAATCGACAGATGATGTTCTCAGTGTTGGAGCAAAATTCGGGCTCGTGAACAGAAGCCTTCTAGAATCAACAGCACTTAACACTGCCTTAGTACTAACTTCGTTCTCGGGGGCTGAAAAAAAGATGGACGCCCATTGAGGATATTTCCCTTTTGCTAAACGTTGATGTGTACAGACACCAAACATGATGCAGTACGAATCTGCAGTTATCACAGGAGAATGGGTGGCAGATTAAAACTGTGTCCCCAACCGAGACTTGAACTCGGGACCGTTGCCTTTTATGGACAAGTGCTCTCACGACTGAGCTGTTCAAGGGAGATTCCCTATGCGTTCTCAGTACTGCCGCAGTGCCTCACCTCGTACCTTACAAACTTCACACAAGTTCTTCTACATACGTTGCGGGGCTAGCACTCCTGGAAGAAAGTTGCTAGAACTGGAAATTCCTTCTCATTTATTCGCAATTGGGGACACACGCTCTCTGTCTAAGAACTAGTCCGATTTAGATTTGTGATGAGCTGGGGCTTCATAGCTGTCAGATGAATGGGAAACTCCACTGTATGTGATCATTAGCTCTTTATTTTTATGCCCTCTGCTACCGGTTTCGATCAGCAGACCATTATGAAGCCGAAGTTTTGCAAAGTTTCGGCCCTTATAATGGTCTACTGGTCGAAACCGGTAACACTGAACATGGAAAAAATAATAAATAGCTGATGGTCATCTACAATGAAGTTTCACAAAACTAGTCCGGTGTTTGGCTGAAAAGGAACTGCACCCTAAAATGGAGCTGATTTCAAAGAGTGAACTCTTCCACGTGTACAATCCGATGTGGTAACACTAGGTATGCTGTCTCTTTAGTCCAATGTTCTTATAGTATGCCTCCCTACAACAAAGTTTATTTTCCTGGCAATGACTATGACAGAATAGTCAATCATACATACAAATTTATGCCGAGAAATGCAATATTATGCCTCGGTGACGGTATGGATTATTGTGAAATAATCCCAAACGTTTCAGATTTGCTTCATAGCCGATCTTGGGCTTTTTTGTCACTTGTTTCTCTTCCTTCGCCAGCGCGTTGTGTATGGGAAGAACGTCATGTAAAGCGCTTCACATTACTGATCTAACCATTTTCTCTCATAGTTCGATGAGTTCAGTTCACTGGTAAGATGACGGTAGAGTCACGAGGACCAAGGCAAAACACACAATATAATGTTAAAAGTAACTTCCCGCTGGAATTTAGCATTTACGTATAGAGCACAGCTGTAAGTGCTTAGTAAGAGGCGGTAATGACGTCAGTGTTGCCTCCGCAGGTGAAGCAGCAGCACGTGTGAAGCGAGGAGGCGGCGGCGGCTGCAACACTTGCGGAGGCGGCGGCGGCCACGGAGGCGGCGGCGGTCGCGGCGGCGGCGGCGGCAGCGGCAGCTTCTCCAAAAGCAGCTCGCAGGCCTCCAGTTCCAGCTCCAGCGGCAGCTTTGGGGGCGGCGGCGGCAAGTAGTGAGTATCAGCCGCCTGAATTCCTACACCTAACACCACACAGCCGGTATGGACGTATCAAACAAAACCCACTCACATAGCGGACACCGTATTTATCGCGAAATTTATTCTGACTGGTTTTATCTGTTCTCCACTGAAATTTCTCTGGCTTCTGTAAAAGGCCAGTTACTCGTACATTCACATACAGCAGTGGAGGTCAGTATAAAGGCATTGATATTTGTAGAAAAATTAGCATTGTCGGTTGAAATAACTGAACATAGTGTATATGGAGTAGTATAAAATCCAGTATACTGACAAATGCAGTCAAATGGTATCGCATTTGATGTCAGCAGTACAGTGTATAACAAGATATCAACAATTCGTGTGGTAGAGGGTGGAACTCGGCGTAAAGGCAGTCGGCTCTTTGCGGTGTTAGTGTGTATGTGTGGCATGTGTGTGTGTGTGTGTGTATGTGTGTGTTTCCTACAGACAGGAGACAGACACCATTACTGACAGTGCGTGCTGTGTACTGAAACCACGAGTGTGACATTGTGATCATGTGATGAAAGCGCAAAAATCGGTGCTTAAGTGGGACTAATCGTCAAATCGCCAAGACGTTGAACCGTTCAAGTACAGTGATTTATAATTTCGCTAGATTCGGTGCACGATATGGACAGAATGGACAATATGGGCAAAGTAAAAAATTATCTCAGGCAACGAGACTGCTACTTTTGTGCAAAGTAACGGCCACAAAAAGTTTTCCTCCTCAACTTGTTTCTTATTTGTAATTGTCAGCAACTGCCACACGTTTACTACAAATTTCATCAAATGAAAACACCTTACTTTCAAGAAACGACTGCAGAAACCTTCTCTTCAGTGAAGAGAAGAAGTTTAAATTGGATGGTTCGGATGGATTTCAATACGATTTACTTGACCGGAGGACAGAGGAGCGGGTAAAAATGAGCGATTGTGACTGATAAATTAGTGTGAATGGACATAGTATCTGAAAATTACTGAAGCTCTGATCATTTAATAAGAAAAATAAATCATTTATTCTGTGCTTGTGTATTTACATGTTTGTTTTATAAAGCTTTGGAGAGGTAAGGCTTGATAGCAATACACTCAAATCTGACGTTTGCTTCTTTCATCCATGTTGACTGGATAAGGCTTACAAAATAGTTTGCTGTGCTAAAATGCTAAGTTCCTGCAACTACCACGCAAATTAAATTATAATCCTAAACATATGATATTGAAGTACACAGAAAAACAGTAAGCGATATTTATCGATATTTATTATAGATACATTGAGATCAGTATGAGTAAAACAGTGCAATATTTAATATTCAGAATATTATAATACAAAAGCTTGCGGCTTATAAATTTCTGTTTGACGTGTGGACTTACGGTAGTGGTTGAAAACTCAATCACGCACTTTCGTTGCTGCTACAGTAGTACGCCACCTTATAAGCATAACAAATGATTCAATCAGACTATGTTCTCGCAGCTGCACTGTAGGAATTATTCACAAAAAAAAAATGAATGAAAAAGTAATCTAATCCATAAAATTTGGTAGTGAAATGAAAAAATTCGTCTACATTCTACACAAATGGATTTATCTGACGGTAAAAATGTCGAACTATTTTTGTAATATGTGTTCCCTTTCTTTGTTTCAGTGGTCACGGAAAATAAGAAGACCAGACGTGATCGTTAGCCTCTACTACGCATTAGTGACATTGTAACTTGAATGAAATAAACTGCTTACTTACACTTAAAGAGTCTATCAATATGCATCAATCTACCCTGACACTGGAACCTAGTAAAAACTTATTCTCGCTAAAGACACATATTTTAACCAACCTTAACAAGATTGCCTTCTGTGTGGTGAACCAGTGTGGATGAAATGGGTTCAATGTTGCGAAACTTAACGATAACTACTCATGTACGCCATTCAATAAGATAATGAATTGCCGATATATGACCGATAAGGAGATGAGGGTGGTAGAATGAACCTCTAAGCAGTGCGACATGGAGTGAGGGCAAGTAAAGCTATTGATGGTGATCACTCCGTTGGACGGGTCCCTTTGGTGCTATTTGAAACGAGTAGGCAACGTGCAGGTAGCGTATTTCACTCTCGGCCTTCTGATAACCAGTGAGAGCACAAACGCCATACTGCACTGTGCATGTACTTCTCATAGTCGTCGAAACATCATACATACACACTTGAAACATGTCATGACGTGTCGCAGGTAGGCAAAACTAATAATTCATAAATATTCCAGATATTAAAGCAAAGTTTTTGACAATTGATAGAACTCACAGATACTAATATATTTCACCTTTATTAATAATCGATTTATTTCACTCAGAGATATATTAAGTGGCTTATGGTTTATTTTAATGCAGATTTTGACTTTTTATAAAGGAACTGAGTACCTTTTAAAGGACGGATTCAGTAATATAGCCCTTGTACTAGTTTGGGGTAAAACAGCTTCACATAAACATGTGGGTGCCAAAATTTTGGGGCCATCTTTACTGAGGGTGCTTCCTGTTATTATGATATGCATCAATTACCTTATTACGCTATCCCACAAGAAGGTCGCCTATAAGAAGACAGAAATGTCATACAATGTAACTGCATACCTATTTTTAACCCACTGCCGACGCGTTCGCAAACCGTAATTATTTTCATTATGTATAGGTCCCATTGTTTGTATTCACTCCATGTACGTGAAACGCTGAATTTTATTTATTTATTTACACGTCAAGTTCCATAGGACCAAACTGAGGAGCAAATATCCGTGGTCATGGAACGTGTCAGTACATGAAATTACAACATAAAACTAATAACAGATAAAAATAAATTTCCATGAACCAGAAAGAAGTCAGTCCATAAGTTTAAATAAACACTATCAGCAATACGATAAGAATCAGCTTAATTTTTCAAGGAACTCCTTGACAGAATAGAAGGAGTGACCCATGAGGAAACTCTTCAGTTTCGATTTGAAAGCGCTTGGATTACTGCTAAGATTTTTGAATTCGAGTGGCAGCTTACTGAAAATGAATGCAACAGTATACTGCACAATTTTTTGCACAAGGGTTAAGGAAGTCCGATCCAAATGCAGGTTTGATTTTTGCCGAGTATTAAACGAGTGAAAGTTGCTTATTCTTGGGAAAAGCTAATATTGGTAACAAGAAACGACAATAAGGAATATACATATTGAGAGACCAATGTCAAATTACCCAGACTCGTGAACAGAGGTCGACAAGAGGTTCGTGAACTTACACCACTTATTGCCAGAACCGCCCGTTTATGAGACAAAAATATCCTTTTAGAATGGGAAAAGTTACCTCAAAATATAATACTATACGACATAAGAGAATGAAAATAAACAAAGTAGACTAAGTTTCGTGTCGAACGATCATCCACTTCTGATACCGTTCGAATAGCGAAAATGGCAGTATTAACTTTCTGAACAAGATCCTGAATATGGGCTTTCCACGACAGCTTACTGTCTATCTCAACACCTAGAAATCTGAACTGTTCAGTTTCACTAATCATACGCCCGTTCTGTGAAATTAAAACATCAAGTTTTGTTCAATTGTCTGTTAGAAACTGTAAAAACTGAATCTTACTGTGATTAAGCGGTTGTTTATTTTCTACAAGCCATGAACTTAGCTCATGAAGTGCACTATTTAAAACCGAGCCAATGTTGCACACAACATACTTTACTACCAAGTAAACATAACTATTTTAGAGTTACCCGTAATACTAGAGGGCATACATCTACATCTAAATGATTACTCTGCGATTCACAATAAAGTGGTTCAATGAACCGCCTTCAAGCTGTCTCTCTACCGTTCCACTCTCGAATGGCAAGCGGGAAAAAAGAACACTTAAATTTTCCTGTGCGAGCCCTGATTTCTCTTATTTTATCGTGATGATCATTTATACCTATGTGGGTGGGTGCCAACAGAATGTTTTCGCAATCGGAGGAGAAAACTGGAGATTGAAATATCATGAGAAGAACCCATCGCAAAGAATAACGCCTTTCTATTAATGATTGCATCTCCAATTCACGTATCTTGTCTGTGACACTATCTCCCCTATTTCGCGATAATACAAAACGAGCTGCCCTTCTCTGTACTTTTTCGATGTAACCCGCCAGTCCCACACAGCGCAGCAGTACTCCAAAATAGGGCCGACAAACGTGGTGTAAGCAGTCTCTTTGGTAGACCTGTTGCACCTTCTAAGTGTTCAGCCAAAGAATTGCAGTCTTTGGTTTTGCTCTACCCACAATATTATCTATGTGATCGTTCCAATGTAGGTCATTTGTAATTGTAATCCCTAAGTATTTAGTTGAATTTACAGCCTTCAGAGTTGTGTGACTTATCGCGTAATTGAAATTTAGCTGATTCCTTTTAGTACTCATATGAATAACTTCACACTTTTCCTTATTCAGCGTCAATTGCCACGTTTCGCACCATACAGATATCTTATCTCAATCATTTTGCTAGTCGTTTTGATCATCTGATGAGTTTACATGACAACATCATCTGAAAACAATCTAAGACGGTTGCTCAGATTATCTCCTATGTCTTTAACGTAGATCAGGAACAATAGAGGGCCTATAACACTTCCTTGGGGAACGCCGGATATTACTTCTATTTTACTCGTTGGCTTTCCGTATATTGCTACGAACTGTGACCTTTCTGACAGGAAATCACGAATTCAGTCGTACAACTGAGGCGATACTCGGTAGGCACGCAGTTTGGTTAGAAGACGCTTGTGAGGAACGGTGTTGAAAGCCTTCTGGAAATCTAAAAGTAAGGAAAATATATTTGTCATACCCTGTCGATAGCACTTATTACTTCATGAGTATAAAGAGCTAGTTGTGTTTCACAAGAACAATATTTTCTGAATCCGTGCTGACTATATGTCTATAAATAGTTTTCTTCGAGGTATTTCATAATGTTCGAATACAGTATTTGTTCCAAAACCCTACTGCAAATCGACGTTAGTGATATAGGCCTGTAATTCAGCGGATTACTCCTACTTCCCTTTTTGGGTATTGCTGTGACTTGAGCAATTTTCCAGTCTCTAGGTACCGATCTTTCTGTGAGCTAGTGGTTGTATATAATTGCTAAATATGGAGCTATTTTATCAGCACACTCTGAGAGGAACCAGACTGGTATACAATCTGGACCGGAGGTCTCGCCTTCATTAAGTGATTTAACTACTTCGTTACACCGAGGATACCTACTTTTATGTTTCTCAACTTGGTAGTTGTTGTTGATTGGAATTCAGGAATATCTACTTTGTATTCTTTGGTGAAGAAGTTTCGGAAAACTGTGTTTAATAACTTTGCTTTAGTGGCAGTGTCATCAGTGACTTCACTGTTGTTATCGCACTGTGAAGGTATTGGTTGCATCTTGCCACTAGTGTGCTTTCTGTATGACCAGAATCCCTTTGGGTTTTCTGCCAGATTTCGAGAGAGAATTTCGTTCTTGAAATTATTAAAAGCATCTCGCATTGAAGTACGCGCCATTTTTCGAACTTCTGTAAAACTTTGCCAATCTTGGATATTTAGCGTTCTTTTAAATTTGGCATGCTTTTTTCGTTGCTTCTGCAACAACTATCTCACCCGTTTTGTGTATCATGGGGAATCACTACCATCACTTATTTATGTGCTATATATCTCTCAATTCCTGTCGATACTATCTCTTTGAAAACATTCCACAACTCTTCTACACTTACATGATCAGATCGGAAGGAATGAAGACTGTCTCTTAAAAAGGCGTTAAGGGCAATTTCATCAGCTTTTTTAAATAGATATACCTTGCGTATCTGTGTTTATATAAATAAGGAATAGGAGTGACCCCAACACTGATCCTTGGGGCACCCCCCACTTGACAGTACCCCACTCAGACCAACATCACAGCCGTTATCAACATTGTGAATACTGACCTTTTGCTGCCTGTTGCTACAGTAAGAGGTGAACAAATTGTGAGTTTCTCTCCGTATACCGTAAATTTCCAACTTCTGGAGCAATATTTTGTGATAAACACATTCAAATGCCTCAGGTAAACGAAAAAACATGCCAAGCGTTCGAAGCCTTTTGTTTAGCCCATCCAGTACCTCACAGAGAAAAGAGAATATAGCATTTTCAGTTGTTAAACAACTTCTAATGCCGAACTGTACATTTGATAGCAAATCGCGTGATATAAAATGATCAATTATCCTTACATACATAGCCTTTTCAATAACTTTTGCAAACACTGATGGCATAGAAATAGGTCTAAAATTATCTACGTTATGCCTTTCTCCCTTTTTATAAAGCGGCTTTACTACTGAGTACTTTAATCGCTCAGGAAACTGACCATTCCTAAATGAAAAATTACAAATATGGCTAAATAAAGGGCTGACATGAGCACACAGTACTTTAATATTCTGCTAGACGCTACATCATAACCATGAGAGACCTTAGTTTTCAGTTACTTAATTACTGACTTCATTTCCCTCTCGTCTGTATCACAGAGGAGTATTTCAGACATCAGTCTCGGAAAGACATTTGCCAAGAAAATTCTGTAAATTCCTGTAGAAACTAAATTTTTATTTAATTCACCAGCAATGCTCAGAAAATGATTGTTAAATACTGTACATATATTTGATTTATCAGTAACAGAAATATTTTTGCTGTGAACTGACTTTGTATCGTCGGCCTTGTGCTGCTGACCAAACACTTCCTTCACAACTGACCATATGGTTTTAATTTGGTCCTGTGAATTAGCTATTCTGTTTGCATACCATATACTCTTTGCCTTCCTGATAACATTTTTTAAGCACCTTACAATACTGTTTGTAATGGGCCACTATACCTTGATTGTGACTACTTCTAACATTTTGATATAATTCCCACTTTGTTCTGTATGATATCCTTATCACACTAGTCAGCCACCTGGGATGCCCATTACAACTATTACACCGTTTAGAATGTTCTAGTGGAAAAAGCATGATGAATGTGTTAAGGAGAGCATTATATTTATCATCTATTCTATGTCATCGGCACTAAATATCCTGCCACTCTTGTTCCATGACAAGGTTTAATAAACTCTCTATTGCTGTTGGATTAGCTTTCCTACATAGTTTGTAATTAAATATGACTTTGGTTTGAGTACAAAAGCCTTTAAGTGTTAAAATTTGTGCATATTGGTCTGAAAGGCCATTCACGCTTTTACTAACAGAATGCCCATCTGGTAATGTAGAACGAATAAAAATATTGGCTATGAGTGTGCTACTGTTCCCCTGCACCCTAGTTGGAAAAAACACGGTCTACATCAGATCATATAAATGTAGGAGATCTACAAACATCATTTTTCTTGCACCATCATATACAAAATTTATTTTCAAGTCACCGCAAATAACTACTTTCTGGTACTTCCTAAAAAGTGAATCAAAGGGGACCTATAAACAACAATTAGAAGTTTAGTTTCACTGAATTCAACTGCCGCTGCACAACATTCAAATATCTGTTCAGTGCAGTGTCGTGATATGTCTATGGACTATCATGGAATACAGTTTTTTATGTACATAGCCACTCACCTACCCCTCAAGGAACTCCTTGCGAAACAGCCAGCTAATCTGTATCCTGGTAAAGGAAGCCTCTGGATTGTCAAATTATTTAAGTGGTGCTCTGATACACCAATAATTTCAGTCCACAGCTATAAGCAGTTCCCTAACTTCATCTCCAATACCTCTAATATTTTGATGAAATATGCTAATTCCTTCTCTGTTTGGGAACATTACATCCTCAGAAGGTGAGCCCTTAGTTAGAGGGACTTCCTTTAAGCAGTTATACCTATCAGCTGACTTCAATCTAAAAAAGGTGCAGCTCTAACACCAACTACTATAGGAATTTTTCCATGAGTGACTTGTAGGCCCTTATATTTTCGACTTCAATTGTATTCAGATGTGGGTCTGACATGTCCAATATGGCAACGCAACGACGTAAAAAATTTCTTGCTCAGAAAGTTTCTTTACTTAGATAGTCTGCAAGACTCCACGAGAACTTTCCGTCCTACATGGAACGCGATTTTTCTCCCTTTGTGATCAGGTGTTTCTCTACGTTTGGCTGCTTATTGTATATTTCTCACAACGAGGTCAGCGATAAATGTGCGACATATAAGACACTCTTTGGCCATACAACACATTCCTTAATCAAACTAGGGTCTCTTATTGTTTAATACTAGCAGTTCACTGAGCATGTCTGGAAATGATTTTAAACATTTCTTCCACGCACCATATTACTTGTGACAGAACAGCCAAGGGGTTTTTTACGATGTCATACATCATATTTTCGCTCATTTCGATGAGTGATGATACAGATTATACAGCGATGACAACGGGGTGTGTCCCTCGTCACTTCATCATTTCTAGCAAGAATTTTGATTTGAACTGGGCTCATTGACAGAAATTCTGATATAAAAAGTAATTTCCGAGTACAAAATGGCTCCAGTGGCTCTAAGCACTATGGAACTTAACATTTGTTGTCATCAGTCCCCTAGATTTAGAACTACGTCAACCTAAGTAACCCAAGGACATCACACATCGACGCCCAAGGTAGGATTCGAACCGGCGACCGTAGCAGCTTCCCAACTGAAGTGCCTAC
Source organism: Schistocerca gregaria (assembly GCF_023897955.1). Lineage (NCBI taxonomy): Eukaryota > Metazoa > Arthropoda > Insecta > Orthoptera > Acrididae > Schistocerca > Schistocerca gregaria. The sequence continues at coordinate 1,043,329,147 of NC_064920.1, read as the reverse complement.
AACAGCTCGGCCACAATGGCCGGCTTTTCCGAGTCCATCACTTATCGTTATTCCTGTGGCATTTTGTAGGAGCATAAGCAAAACTAACTTCGATGTTAACCCAATGGTCACTAATATGTATGGAAATTCAGAATGTGTCTCAGGATTGGTCCAAATAGATCAACTGCTTCCGACTCTCATAATCTCGACAGAATTATTGGATACATTGGGGCTGCATACTACACGCCCACTTCCTTCGCTTTTGCAAATTTCACACACCTCTAGTACTTGACACACTCTCCTCCACACGTTTTAAAATAACGGGACTTCCTCAGTTTTAGCAAACACTTATTACCCACAATATTCGCATTAGTTCAAACATGTGGAACGAACCATCTTCTTAATTAATTTCTCATGAATGACGAGCAGCCACCTAGAGTCCCCTGGGCTGGTTCTCTTGAACAACACATTGCTCTTAACTAAATAATACTACCACCAGGCAGCTTGATATACCTCACGCCATTTTACTTTTACATCCTTTAATGCCTCAAGAGATGCTGTTAGAAAATTTTGGAACGTTGCATGGTTCAAATGGCTCTGAGCACCATGGGGCTTAACATCTGAGGTCATCAGTTCCCTAGAACTTAGAACTACTTAAACCTAATTAATCTAAGGACATCACACACATTCATTCCCAAGGCAGAACTTGAACCTGCAACCGTAGCAGTCGCGCGGTTCTGGACTGAGGCGCCTAGAACCGCTCTGCCACCGCGGCCGGTTTAAGTAGGATAAACTAAAACTGTTGTTTTGTCCATCTCCATCGTTACAATGCAGCGAACTATCAGTTGTCGGCGACAAGGCTTCCACAGTCATGTTGTTCACTCATGCTGTTTCGTCCCATCAACAGTCCTCTTCTTTTCCCATCAGACTCACAACCTTGGAGTCCACAGAATTATAGAGTCCATGAACCATTTATAAAAATTAACTCACCCAAAATATGCTCTCAATTGTCTCTTGGTCTTTGGAACTGGATAATCTTTTACTTCTGTGATTTTGTGTGCGCCAGTCCGATAACTATCCCAGAAACCATATGTCCCAGGAAATCCATGCTCCATTGTTCAAATTATTATTAAGATTGATAGTAACCTCTCCCTCTCAAATACATCAAGTAGCTGATCTAAAACGCTATGGTTCTCTTACCAAGTTTACTGGGCGATTAATATCTTATCGACATAAATAATTACTCTTGATTTTAACTCGTATTTGAGTATGAAATAAAGGGCGCTAATAAATGTGGTTGACAAAATGTGAAGATCCAATGGAAGCTGCATGAATTGACAACAGGTTGCACCTGAGGAATGCTGTAGATTGTCTACATATGGGATCTAATACAACTTGCCAATACCCAGACTGCAAGTCAAAGAAAGACCGCACTCTCACTCCATGAAATTTTTGTGAGACCTCACACAAGCATAATGGGCTACCTGTTTCAGGAATTTTTATGGTGTGGATTTGGCTCTTGGTCTTTGGAACTGGATAATCTTTTACTTCTGTGATTTTGTGTGCGCCAGTCCGATAACTATCCCAGAAACCATATGTCCCAGGAAATCCATGCTCCATTGTCCAAATTATTATTAAGATTGATAGTAACCTCTCCCTCTCAAATACATCAAGTAGCTGATCTAAAACGCTATGGTTCTCTTACCAAGTTTACTGGGCGATTAATATCTTATCGACATAAATAATTACTCTTGATTTTAACTCGTATTTGAGTATGAAATAAAGGGCGCTAATAAATGTGGTTGACAAAATGTGAAGATCCAATGGAAGCTGCATGAATTGACAACAGGTTGCACCTGAGGAATGCTGTAGATTGTCTACATATGGGATCTAATACAACTTGCCAATACCCAGACTGCAAGTCAAAGAAAGACCGCACTCTCACTCCATGAAATTTTTGTGAGACCTCACACAAGCATAATGGGCTACCTGTTTCAGGAATTTTTATGGTGTGGATTTGGCTCAATTCCAAAACCAGTGTGACTGTTTCAGCGTAATTACCAATGGACATTATAGGAATACACTGCTCTTCTAATTATTTCGTGCTTTAGCAAGTCCTGAATTGCTCTTTTCACTTTCTCTTCTTGTGCTAGATGGTTTGGTTGGTTCCCATGGAAAACTTTTCAAGTTCCTTTACTCGAATCTCTTAAACGAATTTTTAATAACACCTTGTGCCTCTGAAAACACTCTACCACGCCACTCCAGTACTTGGCATAGCTCTGTTTGCTCCGCTTTGGGCGCACCGCTGACACGACACGTATTCTCTCTTCCACTATTAGTTATTTGTATGTCCTGTTATTGGCCAGACAGCCCAGAATCGTCGGCCTGGATATGACTGATAGGTTCCTCGGAACTGTTAGGCAAACTTGATTTTGAAATTGTCTTCAAACAACCTATCCTTAACTATTTGCTCATCATTTAATCTTCAAACTGGATTCTTTTTTCAGCGCCATTTACATTCACAACTTCTTCTCCACCCAGTTTCGGTAATTCTATGTGAGCAATTAGGAAATAGTGCCCAAAATCACCTCAACATGCCTACTAGATTAAATTCTACTTCCACTTCCAGACACTTGGAAACTGACCGCTTTTATCGCCTTCGTATTCTTACACGAATTTCCTGCAATCGTAACTATGGCTACGTTCCCAGCATGTTGCTGATAGTGGAGATCTGACTCCCTATGTCAAAAGTACTACAAATTATTTGCGAACATGCGTCTCCATAGAGGAATAAAGTATGCGTGCAACCAGTGAATTGGTAAACATAGCTAGTCATCATGAATTCGCATCTCACTCGGTTTTTCTGGTGCTGCTCTCTGAAAGTAAATGGCAAGCAATTTCTACTCTGTTTTGCAAATAAAAATATTGAGTATTGTACCCTCCTCAGCAGCTGTAGTTGCATATAACGAAATAGTAAGCAACCACTAGCATAAAAACTTTAATTTCTGTACCACTGTAGACACTAGCAAATAATGCGATAGGTATAACCTCCTGAATAAGGGCATTCGAACCTATCTGAATGTTTTTCTGAAGATGTCAGTGATTAATGCCCATCCTGGGAAGGCACCATATATAAGCTGTCTGTATGAGGGAGTGTTATTGGAGATGGCAGTCCTGGTAGACTTGGACACATATAAGTAAGCTATAAAGAATTGGTCGCCATACAGAACACACTGACATGAATAAGAAAGAGAGGGCGGCACTGAAGTCGTATCTGGATTTTCATGTTATCAAATTTGCTTTCATCAGAGTTGAGGGAGACTGATCATTAAACATGAAAAGATGGGCTTCTCAAAGAAGCTATTGAGAACAAGGATTTTATTAATGACCTAAAACAGAAACGAATTTGCATTTCATTAATCACAGCTTACGAAGAGAGCTCTCTTGTAGTGCACCTGGCAAACCACAGGTATGCACGTCTTGACTTCACCGAACCAAAATCAAATACTCATTTTGAATAACTTGAGATTCAGTCTTAAAATTATTTAACCATGGTAGTGATTCAGTTATGGACTCCTGAGATAGCATTGAAAGATTACTGTGAAATCCTACTTGGTGTTTATTCTTGATTAAGTTGAGGAACTTCACTAGACAACTAACATACATATTAAATGAATAAAACTGGTTCCTGTTATTAATGAATAGTAACTTCATCTGTGAGGAGGGATCATACCACTATTTCTAGACATGATCACAGCAAAGAACGAGAGCAGTGTCGGTATACTGAGATGATAAAAATTTGAAAGCGCAGACATTCGCACATGTATCTCACTCAGTCACTTAGAAACGGTCACACTACTATGCTTCTACAACACGCAATACCATGAGACAAAGATAGTGAGGCTCTAGCGCACCAACGAAAGGTATGACCTAAGTTCCCAAACATACCGTTATGAATAAAAAAAACGAACTGACTAACCTGTGACTTTACACGACATATTAACAAACTTGAGAGAGAATTTCATCTCGCCATCGGTACTACGATTTTCAACGGATTGAGTGAAACACATCTGGTCGTTCGTCAATGCACCATCACAAAGACACCAACAAAAATTCTGACTTAATATGTATAATAAGTCGTAGCATACCCACAACTTCAATCACTGCGTTCTCTACTAATAATTTATTCTCAATCAATATAACCTGCTGTGCAGCATGCGTTAACAAGCACTCGTATAAAGGCTCAAAGACACTGAAATTCTAAGTTCGGCAAGACGAAAGGTAATATGAATTGCGAAATAAGTGTGTACACTAGTTCACATTACTTATTTCTAAGAACTGAGAGTAGATGTATTAAAATAACCGTTAAACAAATTTCCTTATTATGATCACTACACCTGTCCAACAGTCCAATATAAAAAGCAATGTTGCGAAGAAACAAAAAGCTCCCCTAAATGAATGGTTTATACCAGTGCCGTATAAAGACTTGAATTTAAGCTAGGACAGTGATTGTTACAGGTAGGGCAAAAGTAAAAATTTTACTTCATATAATCTATTCAATCAATTTTCGATGTACTTGGCTTGTCTGTGTGTGTGTGTGTGTGTGTGTGTGTGTGTGTGTGTGAGAGAGAGAGAGAGAGTGAGGGAGGTAGTACTTGACTGTCGGGAGGAGGTGACAGATAGAGAAGAGAAAATAATTCATTTATTTGGGTCCATATTATTTCTCGAAACATAATGTATTCAATGTAATAATGAAAAGTCCTTCGTTAAAGCTGTTGCATTCTTCGAATCACCCCATAATTAACATGCAAAGGCCTTCATTCAGATCAACTGGCTTTTTTTTTAAGAAAAAGAAAAAGGCCAGGAATACCGTGCGAGCCATTCTTTCAGACTCACTGACGGCCTCTGACACCTACTGATTGCTGTCGAAGTTGTAAACGTACATTCGCACACAGCAGTGCTACACCCTGTGGTCCCTGCAGATGCACAAAGTTCCCAGGTTTGTGTGAACGCCTCGCTGCTTGTAGGAAATGTGTTTTCCATTTTATCCTCGAGACGACTCAACACGCACGCGACGCACTCCGCTGCTTGACTCGCTGCGGCTCACATCGTTACCGTCGCTCGCGCACGCCAACGCCACTAGCCCAACGCCATGGCTGGACGGAATGGTAAGCAGATTGCGGCTGCACTGGAAATCCTCATCCATGTGATGGGGAACAACAGCGGCCGTCGACGGCAGCCAAGGCGCAAGCGCAGTCAGCAGAAGAGCAATATTCAGCAGTGCTTCAAGTGCCAGCAGCTGGGCCATACTGTGCGTGACTGCAAGAACGCCGTCGCGTGCTTGAAGTGCGCGGCGGCTCACGACACGCGCAGACAAAGAAGACCTAAAACATCGAAGTCCACTAGTGCGCCTGCTTCCTAGTAGCCAGGACGGGATAGACACGGGACAACGAGAGGACACACCACACAGTGGGGCCACATCACCATCACATCACCAGGAACAGGAGGAACGACTGTAATAAGTCTAAACTCCTACACCTCGGGCCAAGGCCAAGACCTGTTTGCAAAGCGTAACTGTATGCATAAGGGACGACTCAAATGGTTCAAATGGCTCTGAGCACTATGGGACTTAACATCTGAGGTCATCAGCCCTCTAGGCGTAGAACTACTTAAGCCTAATTAGCCCAAGAACAGCCCAAACATAGCAGCAGCGCGGTTCTGGACTAAAGCGCCTAGAACCGCTCGGCCACAAAGCCTTGCCACAGTTCGCGCGGCTCGCCCTGTCAGAGGTTCGATTCCTCCCTCGGGCATGGGTGTGTGTGTTATCCTTAGTGTAAGTTAGTTTAAGTGAGATTAAGTACTGTGGAAGCCGGGTCACCGATGACCGCAGCAGTTGGGTCCCATAGAAACTTACCACAAATTTCTAAATTTTTCCACCTCATCGATTCTCTAATGAATTTAGGAGATTGTCATTTCCGAAAATCTTGTTTGTACTTCAACAACTAGTAAGTCCAACGTTTCGAAATACTCAGATTTAAAATGCTGAGCGTTGTGGAGTTCTATATTTTGTCTCGTCGTGGAATAGGTATGGCCCTACATCAAGAAATCATTCACCCAATTCGAGTTTTTGAATTGCCTCTTCTGGGTCTGGGTCCTGTATTCGCAATCACCGCTTGTCATACACTCAGCTTCATCCAAAATTTCATGATACATCCCATCTGAACTCAGTTTCGTTATCTCATTTTGGACGCACTATATGACTGTTATGGCGTCTTTCAGTCCTGTGCTTCGGACTTGTAGAGCTTCATCTGCAGGCTGAATCAAGGATAAGATTTTTTTGGTACAGTCATGGCCGTTGGGGATTTCGTTCACAATATTTTTAACCGCGAAGAATCTGGAATGTAATAGTCCATTAAGGCCCACTTAAAACAATCGCACATGTAAACAAAATATGTAACATGTCATGAAAAACTATAAATGAAATAATTACTGTTTAATCTCATTCACTTCAAAGTGTAGAAGCTCTGTAAATGAAGAGAACAGTTCCTATGAATGGAGTTTCTAGTAATTAATAAAAATGTAAATGAATTATTGTAATGAAATATTCGAGAAGTTATTCTCGAATAAAATAACAGAAATGTACTAATATCGTAGTGTATTAGCTGTTCTTGTGTAAACATACGTTTATATATGTATTTTCAGTTTTTCTATGTTAATTTAAATTGTTAATTAATCAAAAAATGATTCTAAACAAGGCCAAGGATTGTTAAGCAAGTATAAATAGTTACAGCTATGTTGGCAAACTGAGTGAATGCTTTGTGTGTATTTGGACAGAAGACATGTAGCTTGTTGAGCATAATTCATTTCATTATTCTAAGTATGATACAACTTATTTCAGATTTGTCAAGATGCTTTTATTTACTTTGAGACTGTAATAAATATTCAGATGAAACACCATACTAGATTAAATATTGTTTTTTACTTTATAGTAAAAACCTACTGTAGCTGTTTTCCAGGACTTCTTCTGCGGCAGATTGCCAGCTACGATTATTAAATTAACGTATAGTAACGTTTTATGTGGTAGAGGAGCTGGGATGCAGTGTAATTCCATAAACTAATCTTGTATTTTGTTTCAGAGTTAATTCTTTCGTTGAAATATTATTTCATTTTTTCGAAAACTCACCAATGAAGAAAGTGAGTAACTCTACAAAGGACTTAATAATGCTTATGTGAAAATGCAACTTGGAGAACTAACTGTAAGTACAAAACGTTTTTGAATTTTTACTTTTGGAAATTGTCTTTCGTCTGCATTGTCATTATGAAGGATAATAGAAGGGTTAACAGCAATAGGGAAGTTGATGATAATGAGAAGGTTAATGGAAACTTGCAAAATAGTGTAAATATTACTAGTTAATCAAGACAATAAAATGGGACATGATAGTGATCACAGTAGTGTATGTTCACCCTTTCGTGGATTGGAATCAAATGTATCAGCCTTAGAGAGTTATTTCAGTTAAAGGAAGAAGAAAAAAGATAAATTGATTAACAGAAAACTATTTTGGATTCAATCGATAAAAAATTAGACAACCCTGGAACCCAAATTCGCGAGGCAAAGGAGAATTTAGATAGATGCTGGGAAAAAGTAGACGAGAATACCAAAAATGTGTCGACTATAGAAGGGGAAATTGTTACCTTAAAACAGGAATTCCACAAATTTGAAGAGAGGCTAGATTCCGTGGTAAATTTCGAAAATGTTGCTACTGTAGAAGTGTCGTAATTGAAAAAGTTCAACAAAGATTTCATAAAGAAATTCACAGAAACAGACCAAAATATACAAAATCTCACTAAAATCGCAAATGGGAATTTCGTAGAATTAAAAGTAGATGTAGGAAATTATTTAGGCGGATTTTCGAACTTCAAATCGAAATTCCAAGAAATCCAATATTCCGTTGCTGTGAAATCTTTCTGTAGTTACTGTCCATTGTGGAACAGTGTAAACATAAAAACATTTTCAGGGGAGGGCAATATACTCGTACATCCACTTCATTTCATGTATCAGATGAAAGACAATTTCAATGATAAACTGAATGATAATTTGAAAATTAAAGTTTTTAGATGGGGAGAGTCTGTCATGGGAGGAACAATGAATCAAACCCGAAATTTTGTTTAATAAAGTAGAACGAGCTTTCATGAACAAATTCAGGTCAGCAACTAAATAAGCCAGAATTAATTTAGAATTTTTGAATGGGCCAAATTTCAAACCAGGTAGTGAACATATGAAAATTTTTTGTGAATGACAATCATGAACTTTGTTGCATCTTGATAAATGACTAGTCGTGATGATCCAGATAGATGCATTAAAATGTAGACTGCCAAACAGGGTAAAGTTAAGTCTTGTCTACAGACCTGATGATGCAACTGAACAATTTCTTAGATGTATAGATAAATTGGACTTAGAATGGGAGAGAAATGACAGATGTAATGACAGACCTGATGATGGCAGGAATAACAATAACAGATCTTTCAATGAACATTTTAATAGCAGATTTAGAAATGACGACAGAAGAAATGGGAAGAGGAACGATAGACAGAGACCAGCGAACAGGAATTTTGAACTGACAAATAGGCAGTGGGCGCAAGATCAGGGAAAGTAGAGTAACAATTATGAAAATAGAAGAAATGGTCTGGTAAACTAAGACCTGCGTCTTTCAGAGCCTGGTGAAATGGGGCAAATAGACATGGGATTACAATCAGGCACATTGTAGTAATTTCAGAAGGGCAAGGGGCAGAACAAATAGGACATACCAAAATTTTGTACAACCTGAAGTGAATAGAATGAAGTTTCATAGGGAATTTTAGGAAAAAAATTTGTCTGAAAACAAGGATGAACAAAAAAGTAGAAAATCTGAATTTATATTAGAAGAAAACTTTTTGAGAAATTTCTTTGACTATAATAATGCAATAGTAGTTGTTGATAGTAATGAAAACAAATCTAGGATTTAGTGAGAATATTGAGTGACTGTGAAATGAGTGAAAAAGCTGCTACAGGCGCTGTAAGTGTGGAATCTGACAGTCATGTACTTGGCAATGACAATGTAATTCCAGATGAAATTCCAGTAGGCAGCAGAATGACAAATGAGGAAGTGGTACAACAGAGTAGTCAGAGTGTTGAGGTTGTTGAAGATGTGTGTGAAGATGGAAGTGAGTTTGCTGTTGAAAATAACATGAAGTGTGATGATAATGTTTCTGATGAGAATGTTTCAGATAATGATGACAATGATGTTGATGATATTATGTTTCTTACAGAATTAGATGGGATGATATATGTAGAAGTTACTGTTGATGATTTGATGCTGAATGATTCTGGAAAATGTCGTGTGTGTTCGACTAACAAGTTGGAAAGCAATAGAGCAATGGCTGATAGATTAATATTGCCAGTTGATGTTAGTGATGTTGTGTCTGAATATGTTTGTGAAAATGGAAAAGAAGATCTAATTAGTGATAGAATACTAAGTGTAGTCAATGACTATAGCAGCAAATGTCAGTATGGTGATCATAAGTGTAAGGTCTTAAGCGAAATTTGTCAAAGTGTTTACTCGGATGATAAAATTGTCATGAAAAATATGGAACAGTCTCCTGGTGGTAATATGATTAGTGAATGTGTACAAGTAGTGGAGGAAATGAGTGTGTGTGTTGAAATCAGCAGCTTGTAGATAGATTTGAGGGATCCCTGCAACAACAATTACCCAATTACTGAAAGTACCACAAAACCAAATGAACAAGCAGCAAATAGTGAACTTGTGTTGAAGAATGTATGCTCTACACCACGCAGACAAACGTATGTTGCACACCTTGTTAAGACACATTATGAATGTTCTGAACCAATAATAATAAAAACACTAACTGAAAGAAAATTACTAATCATAAAAAGTACATTTAATGTTCACTGCTTTGTGTGAATGCAAACACTGACAAGAGAGACAACTTCACACATTTGAAACTAATACTGTAAATTTTTTTTGTAGTTTGTAATCATATTTCTTTTATGTGAACATATTTACATATTTTACCTATATTTTGTCTATTCATAGAGTGGGGATTGAAAAGGGTAAATTTGAACATTTGTGTACGATTTCACCAGGCATAGATTGGGGGTTGTTTGATTTTTTATGTAGGACCATTTGAATTTGTTGTTATTTGGACTCAGGAATGTTACATGCTAAAATTATACAAACAGCCTTCATCACTCTTATAATATCACAAGAATGTCTTTCCTCAGGAGGTGGCAAGCTATTTTTGCTGTTTTGGGGGTGGCAAACCCAAGGCTCTGAGCTGGTGTAACTCTTTCAAGTCACAGTCTCTCTTACTTTTCTGTCCAAACTGACCCTCCCTCCACTATCCCTGTCCTCCAATATTAGTAAGACAATGATTATGTTGTTTGAAAGCATACAGGTAGTCTGAAAAAGTGACAATGCAACATATGTATGAAGTTTGAGGAGAGTTGGTCCGATATTTACTTATGATGTCTGTTCAGTTATAATGTAGTTGTGTTAATTTACATTTTGGATATGATACTCTTATTGTACTGATAATGTTATACTCTCATTGTGGTGACAATTTGGTGAAAGGTTGACACATGTATAAATTTTGGGGAGAATTGATATGAAGTTCACTTTTGGTGTCCGCGTGGTTAGAAAGGAACTTAGTCACTTTACAACTAGATGTGATTACAATTAGGGTAGACTGTTTGTAGTCTTTTATATTTGTTCTCATTTGGTTTGTCCTGTTACTAACCTATTATGTGAAAGTCATTGGATAGACATTGATTTACTATCAAGTATGAAAATACTCTATGTCATGATCTTGTCCTTAACATGTCTTAGATCTACTGTGTAATTGGCAAAGGAACGTTTATCAGAAAGAAATTTATTATGTTTGTGTTACTTAAATGTTTCCATCTATGGAGCATAAAGAAAATGGAATTTTTTGTTGGAGATAGTGACTGGGACAGAAGTGTTTCTGATTCATCTACATCTACATCTACATCTACATCCATATTCCACAAGCCACCTCATGGTGTGTGAAGAGGGTATTGTGAGTACCACTATCGTTTCTCCCTTCTATTCCAGTCTCATATTGTTCGTGGAAAGAAGGATTGTAGGTATGCTTCTGTCTGGGCTCTAATCTCTCTGATTTTATCCTCATGGTCTCTTCGTGAGATATACTTAGAAGGAAGCAATATACTGCTTGACTCTTCAGTGAAGTACCGAGCTACTGAGCGTCTCTCCTGCAGAGTCTTCAACTGGAGTGTATCTTCATCTCCGTAATGCTTTCACGATTACTAAATGATTCTGTAACAAAGCGCACTGCTCTCTGTTGGATCTTCTCTATCAGTCCTATCTGGTACGGTTCCCACACTGCTGAGCAGTATTCAAGCAGTGGGCGAACAAGTGTACTGTAACCTACTTCCTTTGTTTTCGGATTGCATTTCATTAGGATTCTTCCAATGAATCTCAGTCTGGCATCTGCTTTACCGACGATCAACTTTATATGATCATTCCATTTTAAATCACTCCTAATGCGTACTCACAGATAATTTATGGAATTAACTGTTTCCAGTTGCTGACCTGCTATTTTGTAGCTAAATGATAAGGGTACTTTCTATGCATTCGCAGCACATTACACTTGTCTACATTGCGATTCAATTGCCATTCCCTGCACCATGCGTCAATTCGCTACAGATCCTCCAGCATTTCAGTACAATTTTCAATTGTTACAACCTCTCGATACACCACAGCATCATCTGCAAAAAGCCTCAGTGAACGTCCGATGTCATCCACCAGGTCATTTATGTATATTGTGAATAACAACGGTCCTATAACACTCCCCTGTGGCACACCTGAAATCACCCTTTCTTCGGAAGACTTCTCTCCATTGAGAATGCCAGGATTTAAGATCTACACTGTTTTACTTTCGCGTTATTTTCACTGCTTCAGTGAACATTATGATCAACCATTGGTAGTCTTATTTCATTATTCTTTTGCCATCTTAGTACTATAAAACAGGATTAATGTTAGGTACATGTCTGGTATCTGTATAAGTCATGCTCTCTCCTTACTATAAATATGAGGTATTCTTTGTCACAACATCTACACAAATCTGAACAAACAGCTCCGCTATCAACTTCATGTGATACAAAATGTTTCAGTTAGGCACTGTTCAATACTGCTGTATGTTACAGCAAGTCAATGATTTTCAATTTATACAAATGTTAGCTTACAACCTGATTCTTAGTGAAAACTGGTTGAATTTCTTCAATATCTTCTTGAAAGTACTTTGATGACTACTAATAATTCATATGTAATGAGTAGCAAAGGAAAAACTAAAGATTGAGGATTTGTATTCATGGTATAGTTATGGTTCTTGCAGACATCAACTGAAGTCTCGTTGATTCATTACTACATAACTGATAAGGAAATAACTAATTATCATGCTTTTAGAATGGCTGAACTAACAATTTTACTCCTAATATAAACCCATTTATACATAAACACTGAAACTTTACCCTTTGTTTTAACCTATGTTGGAATTTACCTCACCTGTGCCCAGTTTTGTGATCTGTCAGATGAGATGATCTTGCATTATGTCAAATGTGATGATGAACAATGAGAAATCTGTCACCTAGTTGTTTAGCAGTATGTATTCTGGAAGTAACCTGCTGATACTCAATTTACCATATTCAATTTATCAATGTAAATGGAACTTTAGAGTTACATGTGATCATGTTGACTTGCAGTTACCACTGAGAAAGGATGAAAATTTGTAATGACTACATTTATGATAAGAGAACAAGGTGTCTACGACAGTTAGTGTGGGCAAATTCTTCTATCCATTCTTGTGGTTTCCTGACCTAATATGTTCATGTCAGTCCAGATGCTCTAAAGTCTGAGTTTCACTTGTAAAGAAATAAAGATATTTGGTCCTACAAGTGGTACAGTTATTATGTCGAAGTATATTCCAGCAGTTGTAAACTAACGTAATTCTTCCATGAAACTAGATGTCTAAAAGACTAATCATTACTGTTTCTTGTAAGTTGCTTGACAACCACCTTCACTTGATACAATGTATGCTATATTCATTTTGTTCAGTTAGATTTATCTAGACTTAATATAATGATGTACTGTTAAATGCAGTACAATTCTTTTAATCACTCATTGTCAATGTATTCTCAAACTTATGAGAGTTCACCTGTAGATGCTGCTGCTTGCAACATTTTCTGCCTATACTTAATACAATGATATACTGTTACATGCAACATGGTTCTCAGTAACCACACATTATCAATATTAGACTCCTTTCAAAACAAATATATTTACTTTAATTATACCTACAAGTTACAGGCATAAAATTAGAACTAGTGATGTAGTGAGATATATTATACCATATGTGCTGTCACATGCAACCTAATTCTCTGTAATCATTCATCGTCTAAGAGTTAAGCAGCTTTCTTGTGGTATACAGCCTACCCCAGCTATTATTAACAGCAATATCATAACTATAATTGATTCTATCACTCTGCTAACGACTGTTTGTTTGTATGTACTGCCACTTATATATATATATATATATATATATATATATATATATATATCAATATTATAGTAGTATGTATTCTAACCATTTTACTCCTAACATAAACCCATTTATACATAAACACTGGTACTTTACCCTTTGTTTTAACCTATATTGGAATTTACCTTACCTGTGCCCAGTTTTGTGGTCTATATATATATATATATATATATATATATATATATATATATATATATATATATATATATATATATATATATATATATATATATATATAAGTGGCAGTACATACAAACAACATATACAGGTATATATATATACTTATATAAAATTTTGTAACATTATAAATATATGAAATGTGTCCTTGAACTTAATGTAACTCTTATACATGACTTGTCAATTGGAAAGGGAACTTCTATATCACTTGGCTGAGATTTCAGGAACTTTATGTCTCAAACCTGACTCCTGCTCAATTTTGAAAGTGTAACAGAAATTTATTTTGTCATTATCACAGTTGACTCTGTTGTGTTTAGCAAATATATTGATGCATAAGGAAGTACTTCACATAACGTGAACACTCTAACACTTAGATGATCTGCCCAATGAGACACCTGACTTTGTTTATTTTTTGACATGAGATATGCTGAGATATGCTGTAATTCGATGCATTTGGCTACCATATTTCTATATTTTCATGTTTATATAATAATTTATGTTTGAGCAGCAACAGATATGAGAGGAACACAGTAATTCTGTACCTCACTTTAGTATTTTGACATTTATGTCTCAGACATATCACAGGTTCCAATATTTCATGTTTATGTAGTTGATTATGTTTGATCAAACCCAGATACTAGAGGGACTGCTTGTAAGTCAACTGGTTGGATCTAGCACTTGTTACTTGGAATAACCAATACAGCATTATATATATCATTTACTCTGTCGTGCATAATGTTAATTGTTCACCCTTCATTGATCAGTATATAGGGAGTGTTGGGGATAATTTTTGGGACTGGGAAGGTGAAGCTGTGGCAAGTCTGTTCTGCAGGGAATGCCAACTCCCTCCAGCGTCACAGTGATGTACTGGAACAGTGGGGATCCTGGGTCGGGGGGTTTCCTGTCTCTGGGGTCTGTCATCTTTTCTTCTTCAACTCCAACACTCTGAACTTTCCATTTCATTTCTTACTTCTTATTAGAGTACCAAGCTATTCATCCCTCTGTCCACATGCATATGTTTCTATTGCTGAAACCTTTCTAATTTACTGTGTCAGCTGTCATACTACATTATTTACCTATGTCTGATTTGGTTGTATGTTGTCACCTAAATGTTAAACATGTACTTATGTATTTACTTTGCTATATACCAGTATTCGATCTTCTATTTGATTTCTTACTTCTCATTAGAGTACCAAGCTATCCTTGTCTCTGTCCACCCTATTAAATGCCTAAAGCCTATTTTATTGGAGTAACCAGGAAAGAAGCTAAAATTTCTGTGTTTATATATATATATATATATATATATATATATATATATATATATATATATATATATAACTTAACTCTGCCATGCTACATTATTTATCTATGTCTGACTTGGTTGTATGTTGTCACCCAAATCGTAAACATTTATTTATGTATTTACTTTGCTATATACCAGCACTCAAAGTTGTGAACATTTAGTTATATGCAAATATGATCAGTTAATATATCATGATGGGGAGTGACTCACCTGCTGCACTCTGTACTACCATGCATAATGTTTATTAAATATCAGGAGGAATGACTCACTTACTAATTTTGTTTATTATCGTGAAGAATGGCTCACTTATTATATGTTTACTATATGTTAACACATACTGCAAAGGAATAGGCAGTGATTATAATTGCGTAAATACTCATGAAAATAATCATTATATGTTTTGTAAAGACGGAAATGAAGCATCAGAAGTGTCCTGACAAATGAAAAATGGGAAGATTGGACATTGGTCAGACATTCAGTTCTATGCACGTAGGATGAATCATGCTAACTGTTGAGGAACTATACTCCAAGAGTTTAATTGTACTATGTTGTTGTTGTCTTCAGTCCTGAGACTGGTTTGATGCAGCTCTCCACGCTACTCTATCCTGTGCAAGCTGCTTCATCTCCCAGTACCTACTGCAACCTACATCCTTCTGAATCTGCTTAGTGTACTCATCTCTCGGTCTCCCTCTACGATTTTTACCCTCCACACTGCCCTCCAATGCTAAATTTGTGATCCCTTGATGCCTCAAAACATGTCCTACCAACCGATCCCTTCTTCTAGTCAAGTTGTGCCACAAACTTCTCTTCTCCCCAATCCTATTCAATACCTCCTCATTAGTTACGTGATCTATCCACCTTATCTTCAGTATTCTTCTGTAGCACCACATTTCGAAAGCTTCTATTCTCTTCTTGTCCAAACTAGTTATCGTCCATGTTTCACTTCCATACATGGCTACACTCCAAACAAATACTTTCAGAAACGACTTCCTGATACATAAATCTATATTCGATGTTAACAAATTTCTCTTCTTCAGAAACGCTTTCCTTGCCATTGCCAGTCTACATTTTATATCCTCTCTACTTCGACCATCATCAGTTATTTTACTTCCTAAATAGCAAAACTCCTTTACTACTTTAAGTGTCTCATTTCCTAATCTAATTCCCTCAGCATCACCCGATTTAATTTGACTACATTCCATTATCCTCGTTTTGCTTTTGTTAATGTTCATCTTATATCCTCCTTTCAAGACACTGTCCATTCCATTCAACTGCTCTTCCAAGTCCTTTGCTGTCTCTGACAGAATTACAATGTCATCGGCGAACTTCAAAGTTTTTACTTCGTCTCCATGAATTTTAATACCTACTCCAAATTTTTCTTTTGTTTCCTTTACTGCTTGCTCAATATACAGATTGAATAACATCGGGGAGAGGCTACAACCCTGTCTCACTCCTTTCCCAACCACTGCTTCCCTTTCATGCCCCTCGACTCTTATGACTGCCATCTGGTTT
The DNA here is from genome assembly GCF_023897955.1 of Schistocerca gregaria. Classification (NCBI taxonomy): domain Eukaryota; kingdom Metazoa; phylum Arthropoda; class Insecta; order Orthoptera; family Acrididae; genus Schistocerca; species Schistocerca gregaria. The sequence continues at coordinate 1,043,312,544 of NC_064920.1, read as the reverse complement.
CTGTACAAATTATAAATAGCCTTTCGCTCAGTGTATTTTACCCCTGCCACCTTTAAAATTTGGAAAAGAGTATTCCAGTCAACATTGTCAAAAGCTTTCTCTAAGTCTACAAATGCTAGAAACTTAGGTTTGCCTTTCCTTAATCTTTCTTCTAAGATAAGTCGTAAGGTCAGTATTGCCTCACGTGTTCCAACATTTCGACGGAATCCAAACTGATCCTCCCCGAGGTCCGCATCTACCAGTTTTTCCATTCGTCTGTAAAGAATTCGCGTTAGTATTTTGCAGCCGTGGCTTATTAAACTGATAGTTCGGTAATTTTCACATCTGTCAGCACCTGCTTTCTTTGGGATTGGAATTATTATATTCTTCTTGAAGTCTGAGGGTATTTCGCCTGTCTCATACATCTTGCTCACCAGCTGGTAGAGTTTTGTCAGGACTGGTTGTCCCAAGGCCGTCAGTAGTTCTAATGGAATGTTGTCTACTCCGGGGGCCTTGTTTCGACTCAGGTCTTTCAGTGCTCTGTCAAACTCTTCACGCAGTATCGTATCTCCCATTTCGTCTTCATCTACATCCTCTTCCATTTCCATAATATTGTCCTCAAGTACATCGCCCTTGTATAAACCTTCTATATACTCCTTCCACCTTTCTGCCTTCCCTTCTTTGCTTAGAACTGGGCTGCCATCTGAGCTCTTGATATTCATACACGTGGTTCTCTTCTCTCCAAAGGTCTCTTTAATATTCCTGTAGGCAGTATCTATCTTACCCCTAGTGAGATAAGCTTCTACATCCTTACATTTGTCCTCTAGCCATCCATGTTGAGCCATTTTGCACTTCCTGTCGATCTCATTTTTGAGACGTTTGTATTCCTTTTTGCCTGCTTCATTTACAGCATTTTTATATTTTCTCCTTTCATCAATTAAATTCAATATTTCTTCTGTTACCCAAGGATTTCTAGCAGCCCTCGTCTTTGTACCTACTTTATCCTCTGCTGCCTTCACTACTACATCCCTCAGAGCTACCCATTCTTCTTCTACTGTATTTCTTTCCCCTATTCCTGTCAATTGTTCCCTTATGCTCTCTCTGAAACTCTGTACAACCTCTGGTTCTTTCAGTATATCCAGGTCCCATCTCCTTAATTTCCCACATTTTTGCAGTTTCTTCAGTTTTAATCTACAGGTCATAACCAATAGATTGTGGTCAGAGTCCACATCTGCCCCTGGAAATGTCTTACAACTTAAAACCTGGTTCCTAAATCTCTGTCTTACCATTATATAATCTATCTGATACCTTTTAGTATCTCCAGGGTTCTTCCACGTATACAGCCTTCTTTCATGAATCTTAAACCAAGTGTTAGCTATGATTAAGTTGTGCTCTGTGCAAAATTCTACTAGGCGGTTTCCTCTTTCATTTCTTAGCCCCAATCCATATTCACCTACTATGTTTCCTTCTCTCCCTTTTCCTACACTCGAATTCCAGTCACCCATTACTATTAAATTTTCGTCTCCCTTCACTATCTGAATAATTTCTTTTATTTCATCGTACATTTGTTCAATTTCTTCATTATCTGCAGAGCTAGTTGGCATATAAACTTGTACTACTGTAGTAGGTGTGGGCTTCGTATCTATCTTGGCCACAATAATGCGTTCACTATGCTGTTTGTAGTAGCTTACCCGCATTCCTATTTTCCTATTCATTATTAAACCTACTCCTGCATTACCCCTATTTGATTTTGTGTTTATAACCCTGTAGTCACCTGACCAGAAGTCTTGTTCCTCCTGCCACCAAACTTCACTAATTCCCACTATATCTAACTTTAACCTATCCATTTCCCTTTTTAAATTTTCTAACCTACCTGCCCGATTAAGGGATCTGACATTCCACGCTCCGATCCGTAGAACGCCAGTTTTCTTTCTCCTGATAACGACATCCTTTTGAGTAGTCCCCACCCGGAGATCCGAATGGGGGACTATTTTACCTCCGGAATATTTTACCCAAGAGGATGCCATCATCATTTAATCATACAGTAAAGCTGCATGTCCTCGGGAAAAATTACGGCTGTAGTTTCCCCTTGCTTTCAGCCGTTCGCAGTACCAGCACAGCAAGGCCATTTTGGTTAATGTTGCAAGGCCAGATCAGTCAATCAGCCAGACTGTTGCCCCTGCAACTACTGAAAAGGCTGCTGCCCCTCTTCAGGAACCACACGTTTGTCTGGCCTCTCAACAGATACCCCTCCGTTGTGGTTGCACGTACGGTACGGCCATCTGTATCGCTGAGGCACGCAAGCCTCCCCACCAACGGCAAGGTCCATGGTTCATGGGGGGAATTGTACTATATGATAATAAAATATCTAGTTATTCAATAATATATGTAAATTTCAATATTAATTGCAGAAAATAGTGCCATAGCACTTGAAAATTTTGTATTAGTATGATTTTAGTGATATGTTATCAAAGAACAAGTGAAAATTGCAATATGAAATTTATGACAAGAAATGCAGAAGTATGAACAGTTGGAATATTGCTGAATTGAACTATTCTATTTAAAACAATCAATTACAAAATATTTGATGATCAAAGGAGTCAAGCATGAGGATTTTGTAACGAAGAACTTCTGATGACCAGAGATGTACTTCAGTTCAGTGCTCTTCATTGCACATAGAGGATACTGAACAATTTGTTATGTTATGGTCGAATACTAAGTGTACTTGCTAAATACAAACTAATATGGATTTTGAGTATTGTAGTACTAGATACTAACACTTGTTCCAGAATGCATCGCCAATTTTGAGAAAGCGTTATACACACCAGTGTCTCCATTGCATTCAGGAGAACCTGGAGGCTCTAATGACAGACATAAATATACAGCAACAAGGCCAATTCAACTAACTTCCAACAGATAATTTTCTGACTGAAATGAATTTACCTCATATTCATGTGGTAATACAAGCTGCAGAAAAATTCTGCAGTTGAACTTGTTCCTTCTTTGTGTTGTTAATTAATATTTTGTTTAATCTAGTTGAATCTGATACAAAATAATTAATGAAAATTTTACATATTTGGTTGCTCATATCTTTTGCAAATTGTTTATTCGTCCAGTTGATTATAAAATGAGTACTATTACAAACATATGTCAGAAAAGGTTTTGTTCAACTTTTAGCTTCACAAATCCTTCTGGGGGTGATGAAACGTAACAGCCCTTTAACACCCACTAAAACGAACATTTTCCAGTCTAATTCAGGATAACAAAATATGTAACTTGTAATGAAAAACTAGAACTGAAAAAATAACTATTTAAACTCATTCACTTCAAAGTGTAGAAGCTCTGGAAATGAACGGAACAATTCCCATGAAGGGAGTCTCTAGTAATTACTAAAAAATGTAGATGAATTATTGTAATTACATATTCGAGAAGTTAATAAAATAACAGAAATGTACTAATATCGTAGTGTACCAGCTGTTCTGGTGTAAACATTGTTTTATATATGTATTTTCAGTTTTTCTTTGTCAATTTTAATTGTTAATTAAGTAAAAAGCTATTCTAAACAATGTCAAGGATTGTTACAGCCATGTTGGCAAACTGAGTCAGTACTTTGTGTGTATTTGGACAGAAGACATGTAGCTTGTTGAGCATAATTCATTTCATTATTCTAAGTATGATACAACTTATTTCAGATTTGTCAAGTTGCTTTTATTTACTTTGAGATTGTAATAAATATTCAGATGAAACACTATACTAGATTAAATAATGTTTTTACTTTATCGTAATAACCTACAGTTGCTGTTCTCCAGGACTTCTGTGGCGACAGATTGCCAGCTACGATGTGTAAATTAACTCATAGTAACGTTTTAAGTCCTGAACAATCTGGCCAATCATCTTTCCACCATACAAGGCAACTATTCCGCCATGGTATAAGAAATCATGTAATATGATGCACTGATAAAGAAGAACAGAAAGGTAGTTTCCAAGAGATATATAATTGTAACTGTCAGTAACAACTGACTGACGAATCAGTCTTTATATAATGTATCGCAGTATTTTCGCGTTTACGTTTATTTCTCGTCATAGCATCCATAGAGTAAACCAGTTCACGTCACACTGCTTAATATCTTTTATAATGGCACTTCGTGCTGCTTTAACCATTGCTTGAGTCTCAATATTTTCACCATTTCGTGGCCATCTCAGCAACTGTATAAATATTAATGTTAAATTAACATCAGCCTCATTTGCAATGTTTACGCAGATTTACTTAGGTTTCAGTTGGGATAACTCAACCTTCTTCAGAGTAAAAGGAACTGCGATTTGTTCGTAATGGACAACGTCAAAAACTAAAAACTATAATATAGTAATACATCGTCATATTGCAATAACTTATCTGGGTAACAGCTTCGGCTCCACCTCACGACCGCAGTACAGCACCAACGGATGTTGTACTGGAACTGTCTATAGCCTCGAGAGCGCATGCGCGATTGTGTGTCATGTGTTCTTGTTAACACTAGTATCAACATGTACTCCGAAACTTAAAATTTTTCGAATAAGTAGGTGCGGCTAACGAAATTGACGTATACGTTATCCTAAAAGGAACAGAGATATATCGACCCCCTCAACATTTGTAATAATTTGTTCGACGTCAAAAGTGAAGGGAGCAATACGTCTTACTATTTAAGGCGACCTAGCATATTCGGGCTAATCATCCAACTTGACCGCGCGAGGATAACCACGGGTTTGAAATACCAGATAATCCCAGCTATTCAGCAAACGGGAGTGCTAAAAACATGTTGGCAAGGTTAAAGTGATTACTTCCTAAAATTATGGCAGATGGAATAACGGTTGAAAACCTTCAAAAAAGTTTTTGCTTCGCAGCTGCAGCTGGTCGTTAAGAAGGTTATTTTTATCATATAATAAGTGTTTAAAAATTTACATTTCTTCGAAAATGTCCAACCTCGCATCCTTCACTTCGCAGTGCAAGAGCTGAGTACTATCCGGAGGGTTGGGTGCCTAGCCGTTTGCACTAGGTGCTCATGCGAATGTCGAACAACGCCTGCCATCTCCAAATTTAGGAGGGATATCTTCCAAGTATCTTGTTAGTAAGGCTCTCCCTGTTTGGCCGAGCCTGGAATGGTTAGACGGCTCTGTAACAAGAAAGTAAATACTAATAATCTACGACAAGTTCCACGTTAAATACCATGCCGAATGTTAGTCTATCTGCCATAATACCTATTCCATTCATAGGTAAGTTTCATATAGAACAGGGCGTCTTCTAAAGAACCAGGGGTTCAAGATAATTTTTTCTTCTAATAATAGCCTATAGAAGAACCTGATTCATACTTTAAAAAAGCCTAAAGATAAATTTTCATTGTCAGGATTTTACAAGATTACATGTGGCAGTTGCCCGAAATTTTACATCGGTCAAATAGGAGGAGCGTTACTAACAAGATACAAGGAACATATCCCTCCTAAAGTTGGAGATAGCACCAGCGACCTTTGCCTTTCCAGCTGAGCTACCCAAGCATGACATACTACCCGTCCTCACAGCTTTACTTCTGCCCGTACCTCATCTCCTAGCTTCCAAATTTTCAATGTTGGTGACCATATCATGCAAAGATAAGGTAACTCCTCCCTACAGCTGTTACCGAACACAATAATATAATTAAATTTCCTTTAAGAAACAGGTGCCTGGAATTTATTACAGAATTTAGACAATGGAACAGTTCGGACTACCACAACCATGTTAACTGTTTTTAAGTTTGCACGTAGCTGTGGAAGTGCTCTGAACGTAAATAAAATAGGAGCCTACACACACACACACACACACACACACACACACACACACGCACACACACATCCACGCACACACACACACACACACACACACACACACACACACATCCACACGCACCCACGCACACACATGGTATAGTATAAAAACTAGAGGTAGCACATAGTATGAAAACTAGAGGTAACATAAGCTACAACCGCAAATAGTCACCCTAGTGATTACTCTACGAAGGGCCTAAGCCGAGTGGAAACGATTGAGTACTCTGCAATGGTAGAATAATGGCGAGAATGCTTACCTCACTGAAGTAGCGTACATGTCAGCACACCACTAGCGGAGACAAAATGAGACTGAACAACGGCATTCTGGTGGTTTAATAGACTCGCATTTTGAGATTTCCGTTGAGTTTGGCACCCACCACCTGTCCGTAGCTCCAAAAGGACAAGGTGTGATCTGCGAGAATCGCTCACGACTCTCCCTAGCACGAGCCAATGGCGGGCATCCTCTATACTTGGGAGATATGGCCAAGTAGCGCAGAAGGCAGTGCAGGAGGGCAGTGTTCGCATCCCCAGGCGTCAGTCTGTAGGAACCGTACATTGCTATTCCGCTCAAAGATGAAAATTGCTGCCCTTTTTACCAGAGCCAGGGAATGACGTGACTATATTATCTATTGTTTAAAATTAAATCTCCAGAAAGGGGTGAGACAGCACGAGATCTTCAAAACTACAATAAAATTCTCAGCGCTTATATGGTTACAAAAAACTACTTCTCCATCCGAGGATATATATACAGGGTGGTCCACTGATCGTGAGCGGGCCAAATATCTCACGAAATAAGCGTCAAACGAAAAAACTACAAATAACGAAACTTGTCTAGTTTGAAGAGGGAACCAGATGGCGCTATGGTTGGCCGGCTAGATGGTGCTGCCATAGGTCAAACGGATATCAACTTCGTTTTTTTTTTAAATAAGAACCCCCATTTTTATTACATATTCGTGTAGTACGTAAAGAAATATGAATTTTTTAGTTTTACCACTTTTTGCGCTTTGTGATAGATAGCGAAGTGATAGTCACAAACATATGGCTCACAATTTTAGACGAACAGTTGGTAAGAGGTAGGTTTTTTAAATTAAAATATAGAACGTAGGTACGTTTGAACATTTTATTTCGGTTGTTCCAATGTGATACATGTACCTTTGTGAACTTACCATTTCTGAGAAAGTATGCTGTTACAGCATGATCACCAGTAAATACCACATTAATGCAATAAATGATCAAAATTATGTCCGTCAGCCTCAATGCATTTGGTAATACGTGTAACGACATTCCTCTCAACAGCGAGTAGTTCGCCTTCCGTAATGTTCGCACATGCAATGACAATGCGCTGACGCATGTTGTCAGGCGTTGTCGGTGGATCACGATAGCAAATATCCTTCAACTTTCCTCACAGAAAGAAATCCGGGGACGTCAGATCCAGTGACCGTGCGGGACATGGTATGGTGCTTCGACAACCAATCCACCTGTCACGAAATATGCTGTTCAATACCGTTTTAACCGCACGCGAGCTATGTGCCGGACATCCATCACGTTGGAAGTACATCGCCATTCTGTCATGCAGTGAAACATCTTGTAGTAACATCGGTAGAACATTACGTAGGAAATCAGCATACATTGCACCATTTAGATTGCCATCGATAAAATGGGGGGCAATTAGCCTTCCTCTTATAATGCCGCACCTTACATTAACCCGCCAAGGTAGCTGATGCTCTACTTGTCGCAGCCATCGTGGACTTTCCGTTGCCCAATAGTGCATTTATGCGGTTTACGTTACAACTGTTGGTGAATGACGTTTCGTCACTAAATAGAACGCGTGCAGAAAATCTGTCATCGTCCGCTAATTTCTCTTGTGTCCAGTGGCAGAACCGTACACGACGTTCAAAGTCGTCGCCATGCAATTCCTGGTGTATAGAAATATGGTACGGGTGCAATCGATGTTGATGTAGCATTCTCAACAGCGACGTTTTTGAGATTCCCCATTCTCGCGCAATTTCTCTGCTAATGATGTGCGGATTGGCCACGACAGCATCTAAAACACTTACTTGGCATCATCACTATTTGTTGCAGGTCATGGTCGAAGTTTCACATGAGGCTGAACACTTCCTGGTTCCTTAAATGACGTAACTATCCGGCGAACGGTCCGGACACTTGGATGATGTCGTCCAGGATGCCAAGCAGCATACATAGCACACGCCCGTTGGGCATTTTGATCACAATAGCCATACATCAACACGATATCGACCTTTTCTGCAATTGGTAAATGATCCATTTTAACACTGGTAATGTATTACGAAGCAAATACCGTCCGCACTGGCGGAATGTTGAGTGATACCACATACTTATGCTTTTGTGACTATTACAACGCAATCTATCACAAAGCGAAAAAAGTGGTCCAACTAAAACATTCATATTTCTTCACGTACCACACGAATATGTAATGAAAATGGAGGGTCCTATTTAGAATAACTCAGTTGATATCCGTTTGACCTATGGCGGTCCCATATAGGAGATTCGTGGAGCTTGCTCGAAGTTACTGTGGCTGTTGAAAACAAGTAAAAGAATCAATTGCTGAATGGGAAATTTGTTTGTGAAGATTCCATCAATTGGAAGATGCCACAAAAGCTGTTTCACCGATTTTGGAATAATTCATGCAATCACTACGTCTGATTTTGTATATTAAACAGCCTGCACTCGATCTTGGGAAGACATGGTTAGGGGTCATATTCGATTACAGACCAGAATTAAAAACCTAGACTGAACTATAGCGCCAATATTACGAGCTCACCTTAATAGGAAGCTGGCACTTAACAGAGTGGGAATGTAAAGTACCACACAACCAAGCGCGTGTCTAATGCCTCCAGGAGGATATAATTGTTTTAAAACATGAAAAGTGATTACTTGACATATCATTTGCCCCCACATGTGAGTTAAACTTCTTTTACGGCAAAAGTACGTTTATTGCCAACCTGGGTAACAATGCAGCAGAGGAGCAGAGAGACGACACCAGCATCTGAGTTCCTGCAAATCTTCGAGACTTTGTGTCCTGTTTCCTGAAATATGGAAGCGAAATATGACACTCGGGTTGACGAGATAAGAGTTCATGACAAACATCACAACTTGCTGACTAATTGCATTTTTTGCCTTTCGTAAGGAGTGAGAACAAGTTAGGACTATTTTGAAATTGTTGAGGCTGCATGAGTGTGCGTTATAAAATCAGATCACCCGCTGCGAGTTGCATGTTGGTGTTGCCTTCAACACTTCCTTCACTTTGGACTTAAAATGGAAGTCTAGCATGCATGACATACTACGTCTATTAATAAAATTTATATTTTGCTTAGCAATTACTTTTTGTAATTCAAGAACGTAGTGATTCTTCTTCTTGGATGCTGCAGAACTTAAAGTACATTTGAAGGTCAGGAGCACAACAGGCACTGAAATACTATTGGAATTGGAGGACCGAGGGCAGCACAAGACGCACCAAATTTGTTGCAACAGTGCTGGTTTATCTGAATGACAGCAAAATAAGTCTACCATCAAGATTCCCAATTATCAGTCTGCACATATAAATACCACCTCCTGCTCTTAATGTTTCACAAAGTGGATCCACACAAGATATTGATGTTCATTCATTAAAAGAAAATTATTCTGGAATTTTGTTTAATTCACGAAGATTTTTACGTTTCAAAAACAAAATCATTGCTTTCAGTTTTAATCTAAACCCTTTAACGACTTTGAAAATAATACAATTGCTTGAGAAGGAGTGCTTTACAGATTCTGAACCCTTTGTGTCCTTTGAGCCGGGTGCTGTGGCCGAGTCGTTCTAAGCGCTTATGTCTGGAACCGCGCCACCGCTATGGTTGCAGGTTCGAATACTGCCTCGTGTATGTATGTGTGTAATGTCCTTACATTAGTTAGGTTTATGTAGTTCTAAGTTCTAGGGGACTGATGACCTCAGATATTAAGTCCCATAGTGCTCAGAGCCATTTGAACCATTTGAAGTTGCCTTTGAGATATATGATAAACGTGAATTTACTTGTTATACTGAACTGTTTCCGTTTCAGTGTAACAAACAGGCCGTCTATTATGTGGAGGATATATTATTCCTATTGTACAGAGTTTACCCTCAAAACGAAATTCACTATCATTTTCATTTTATTAAGGCAAATCAGCTGTCAAACCTTGCTTATTTATTTGAAACCGAAATATTTGCACAAGATATAAGAACCTACTGTTTTCAATAGAAGATATTCTCAAAAGTCCTACACATAAATTTTAAATTCATGTGTTTCCATTGTGTCACAGCACAGCATGTCAGATGATTAACTGTAATATTATAGTATGTGTGTAAATGTGTTTTAGTACCTGAAAGCATGAAAAAATAATAAAATTTATATCTTTTTGTTTGGGTACTTTTCCTCCTGTTACTTCTGTGATATGTTATAATATAATTTTGATGTCACAGTAAAATAGCAATTACAGTGTGTATGTGTGTGAGAGAGACAGAAAGAGAGAGAGAGAGAGAAAGAGAGAGAGAGAGAGAGAGAGAGAGTGAGAGAAACAGAAAGAAAAAAAGAGGAAATTTACGAAGGTATTTGCGGTGAACAACATGTACTAGTTGTGACGATGATGATGAAGGTATGGCAGATGTTGAAATGCTGAACGTAATTAGTGATGTTGCATGAACAGTGTAACACAAAATTTAAGGATGAGGTTAAGGGGTATGTGTGTGTGTGTGATGAATAGCACTAATTTACCCAATTTAGAGGAAAAGAAACTTTTAGGAAATGATCTATTATTGGCAGTTCATTTCTGGGTTGTGATATAAGCACTCATATACAGTTTATGGAGTACTTTGTTAAAAAAGAGAGAGACAGAGGAAGAGAGAGTGAGACACAGAAGTTCAATAGTAATAGTTTTTGACATAAACATCTTTTTAAGTTAAATATGAAATAAGAGGTGTCTGTGTGAGTGAGTATGCAGAATGATACAAATTCATGCAATTAAGGTGAAGATGCTTACATAATTCTTTTGGATATATTTTAATACTGACAATATCTTTAAGCAATTCATGGAAAACTTCTGTAATTTTTCTTAGACCGGGCGTCATTTAACGAAGTTCAACTGAACGTTACGTATTTTTTCGACGTGGAAAAATACTTTGTATCTTTCAGCGTGATGCCATTTTTGTGCAATTGAAGTGAAGCTTACGTAATGTGACAGTTACATTGACTGGCTGTTTGTTTCGAGTACCTACAAAAGTGCTACACTGAGACTGACCGAAGAGTTGAGGGAAGCAGAGCAGGGGAAGGGCATAGTGACAGCTTTAACAGGAGTTGTGATTTGTCCTGTGATGATGATGATGATGTCATTGAAGGGAGGCCGTAGTTTTTGATGCCATTGCCCCTACATATAGGCAACCAGCAAGGCAACTCTCCAGCAGTTGACACATGGTAAGTGTTCTGGATGCTTATTGCCTTTCCACTCACAAGTGAAATAACAATAATTGTTATTTGAGGCTCCTAATATTCCATCTACCGTAATAAGTTTACCTCACTTTCATAAAATTTTATTTCTGTGCTATTTCATTTAAGTTCACATTTTTTGCCATTTGGGTTATGTGAGAGTCTGTCGTTCCAGTTTAGTAGTACTGATGATCGTTGACAGGGTCATAAACTTCCACAACCGCCGTTATGCAGACATTACAACTTACTCTGAACTCAGTATGGACTAACATCCTTCATCCCCTGCTGTTCCCATCGTCAGTCACAGAAATAAAGCTGGAATCTTTTATCAAACAACCAACATAAATGCTCAGTGAGATTAGCTATCTGATCTCTGAAAGAAAGCTTTCAAACAAGCGTGCAGACTTCACCTGCACTGAAGCAACGTTAGTAGATAGTGTGCCGCTGAAATTCACTGCCATTCTGAAGAGCTGGCAGCGTTTGCCTGCGACTGGGAGATGCTGGGGCCTCTGCCGCTGTTTCCATATTCGCCAGACCCGCCCTACCCGCCATCGACGGGTGGTAGCAGAGGGCGTCACAGTTGCTGCCACCAAACTTGCTGGCGCCTCTCACGCGAAACGCTGCGGCACCTGCCGAAGCACAAAGAGATACTGAAATCAAGCGTTGACACAGATATTTGAATGATAGGCGGGTACGTCTGTCAAAGTACGGGACAGAAAATCAGAATAATTTGAAATATTATCGAACAGGAAGACATTAACCCTGTGGTGCTCTGTGTCCATTGCAGTGGACAGCTGTTTATGGTTAATGGTTGTATCTTTGGCGTTTGTAATCATGCCTGAGACAGCAAGTGCACTTAGGGCACAGCTCCAGCAGGGAGGGCCTACTACAGTGGACTGTTTGCATTTAAAGCCTCAGGACTGATTGGATACGTAGAAGAAGCGACAGCTGACAGATGTCCACTGCGGTGGACATGGTGCGCCACGGGGTTAAGCACAAAGTGGACAAAATAAAAGGTAAGAGAACGTTCCATAAGTCATGCAACCCATTTTTTTCTAGAGGGACATGTTGGAATATTCCCGCTTCTCCCGCTATAGCTTTATGAACCGATAGGTGGCGGATCAATACTATCCTTCAAAATGGCTCCTATTGTGGAGGTGGGCTCCAAGCAGAGAGCTGTCATTGAGTTTCTTTTGCCAGAAATCTAGGGCATCGCAGATGTTTATAAGTGTTTGCAGACTGTCTACAGAGATCTGGCAGTAAACAAAAGCATGGTGAGTCGTTGAGCGAGGAGACTGTTATCATCCCAACAAGGCCGGGCAGACCTGTACGATTTCCTGTGTGCCGGCTGGCCTCACGCAGCTGTGACTCCTGCCACGTTGGAACGTGTGGACACTCTCATTCGGACTACAATCAGACACGTCGCTGCACAGCTGTACATTTCTGTTGGAAGTTCTGAGACACTCATGGTGCAACGATCAACTCTGAAGTGCACTGTGCCACCCTTAGCAAATTGAAGAAACGTCAGTGCGTTCGTCGCCACAAGAATACAAAAAAACTTCTCCTTTTGTGTGACAACCCAGGACCTCACACAAGTCTCCCCACTCGAGAGGAGAACACCAAAGTACATTGAACTTTTCTCCCTCCTCCATCCTACAGCCTGAAGCTCTCACCTACCAACTTTCATATGTTAAGCCCAATTAAGGATGCACTTCACGTTAAGCACTACTTGGATGATGGTCAGGTTACTGATGCGGCCATACGTTGGCTCCGATGACGACCAGTACAGTGGTACCATGTCAGCAAACGGGCCCTCCCAGTAAGGTGGAGTAAGGCCATTGCATTGAACGGAGATTATGCCGAAAAAGTGCGTCTGGTAACCAAAGGAGTGTGGAATAATATGCCTTATTGAACTCCTGAATAAAACCATTCCGATTTCAGAAAAAAAGTATTACTTAATCAACGTCCCTCGTAAAATTGGAAAAAACCTGAAATACACAAACCTACAGGTTGACGTAAAAATTACAGATTACAGAGGAAGTAATAGAAGATAAGGTAAAACGTGATACATATAATATTAATGACTATTTAGGTTGCAGAAAACAGGCAACGATTAATATAACAGGACTTGAGATGGGCAAAACAGAACACCACAAATAATGCAGTTCAGTTATGACACCACTAAGAAACAGTAATTAATCTTCTTTGTCTTTTTGAATGTTTCAGAATAATACTTGCCAAGACTGTGAATTTGCGTAGATAAATAATTTTATGATCTTCGATTGTCAGTTATACTGGATATGTTTAGAAACAGTACATAGATGAATTAGTCTGCCTCGCACGCATACTGCATCTGATTTCTAACTGCAGTAGAAAGTATCGCAGTGAGTTCTGTATCCACTGAACTTTAACCCTTCGAAGCCACAGTTTCCTGATGGACTTACATACTTCAACCACGTACATTTCAGTTTTCAAAGGTAGCTTACGAATATTTTCTGTAAACAGGACTTCAGCTCTTTAATGTATTTAATGAAAGGCATCGGGGAAACCACTATAAGGTGCTGTATCGTATATTTGTAACCAGTCTCGGAGAAGCAACCACCTTCAAGTCAGAGATTAGCGTTAAATAAGATTAAAGCGAGGTTCCGTGACATCAAATAGACGGTGTTTCAAAGTCTTTAGATCAAATGTCTAGGGGTGACAGATTACGTCATGAAGGACTACTTTTGCTAGAGACAAAATGTTGACTGAAGCCTACTAGCGTTCTTTTGTATGGGTTCTGCTCCTCAGAGGCAATTTGATGTAGGCATATGTACGCAATGTGTGTGGCCTGTAATTCAATCACCTGTGCCATGTGAAAAGTGGTGGGCCTAGCAAATTCTTCTAAACTGTCTTTCTCCGATTTGAGACACTTATTCCTAAGATGTTCTTGTCGAAAATCAGTGTATCGATTTACTGGAGTATGCAGAATGAGAGCACACCTTGTTAGTTCGGTGAAATCTCATCGCCCCAGGATTGGCAAATACTGCCGGGAAGCATCAGCGATCATTGTGTTTCTAACGGAAGTTGTTCCTCATGACGTTACCTATCACCCCTAGATGTTTGATGCAAAGACTTTGTGATGCCCTGTATACAATTATTATGAATATAGGATGCTCTAACTGATAATAATTTATTATTAGATGCCACGAGAGCTTCCTTTAGTCTTATGTACACTCCTGGAAATTGAAATAAGAACACCGTGAATTCATTATCCCAGGAAGGGGACACTTTATTGACACATTCCTGGGGTCAGATACATCACATGATCACACTGACAGAATCACAGGCACATAGACACAGGCAACACACAGGCAACAGAGCATGCACAATGTCGGCACTAGTACAGTGTATATCCACCTTTCGCAGCAATGCAGGCTGCTATTCTCCCATGGAGATGATCGTAGAGATGCTGGATGTAGTCCTGTGGAAAGGCTTGCCATGCCATTTCCACCTGGCGCCTCAGTTGGACCAGCATTCGTGCTGGACGTGCAGACCGCGTGAGACGACGCTTCATTCAGTCCCAAACATGCTCAATGGGGGACAGATCTGGAGAGCTTGCTGGCCAGGGTAGTTGACTTACACCTTCTAGAGCACGTTGGGTGGCACGGGATACATGTGGACGTGCATTGTCCTGTTGGAACAGCAAGTTCCCTTGCCGGTGTAGGAATGGTAGAACGATGGGTTCGATGACGGTTTGGATGTACCGTGCACTATTCAGTGTCCCCTCGACGATCACCAGAGGTGTACGGCCAGTGTAGGAGATCGCTTCCCACACCATGATGCCGGGTGTTGGCCCTGTGTGCCTCGGTCGTATGCAGTCCTGATTGTGTCGCTCACCTGCACGGCGCCAAACACGCATACGACCATCATTGGCACCAAGGCAGAAGCTACTCTCATCGCTGAAGACGACACGTCTCCATTCACGCCTGTCGGGACACCACTGGAGGCGGGCTGCACGATGTTGGGGCGTGAGGGGAAGACGGCCTAACGGTGTGCGGGACCGTAGCCCAGCTTCATGGAGACGGTTCCGAATGGTCCTCGCCGATACCGCAGGAGCAACAGTGTCCCTAATTTGCTGGGAAGTGGCGGTGCGGTCCCCTACGGCACTGCGTAGGATCCTAAGGTCCTGGCGTGCATCCGTGCGTCGCTGCGGTTCGGTCCCAGGTCGACGGGCACGTGCACCTTCCGCCGACCACTGGCGACAACATCGATGTACTGTGGAGACCTCACGCCCCACATGTTGAGCAATTCGGCGGTGGGTCCACCCGGCCTCCCGCATGCCCACGATACGCCCTCGCTCAAAGTACGTCAACTGTACATACGGTTCACGTCCACGCTGTCGCGGCATGCTACCAGTGTTAAAGACTGCGATGGAGCTCCGTATGCCACGGCAAACTGGCTGACACTGACGGCGGCGGTGCACAAATGCTGCGCAGCTAGCGCCATTCGACGGCCAACTCCGCGGTTCCTGGTGTGTCCGCTGTGCCGTGCGTGTGATCATTGCTTGTACAGCCCTCTCGCAGTGTCCGGAGCAAGTATGGTGGGTCTGACACACCGGTGTCAATGTGTTCTTTTTTCCATTTCCAGGAGTGTACTTTAAATTCCTGATTTCAAGTTGCTGGCTTGACCCACACTGGTTGTCCGTGAACATATACCCATTACAAAAGGTTCTGGCAGTTTTCGTCATGGCGTTCTTTAAAAGTTTCAGAAACTTGTGAAACGAAATAATTCGGTAATGAATGGCTACACTGCAAAAAATGATTGTTTTCACAACAAAGATACCACTTTCGTGCTGTGCTTGTTTTAAGCGACACATCTGTATGCTGTTTCATATTCGGTCAGTGAATAAAATTTCAGCCTGATTCACCAAGTGATAATAATCAACTGACCTGGGCTACTTGGCTCATACAGGCAGGAGAAAGCTATGGAGGAATCTGTAGAGCGGTAGGGCGTAAAACTTGTAGCGGAAGACAGAGATTGGGATACATCCAGCAAATAATTCAGGACGTAAGCTGCAAGTGCTACTCTTAGGGATTCGTAGTGGGCTGTATAAAAAAATAGAGAGGGAGAGAAGAGAAAATCATGGGTGGTGGTTATCCATTTAATTATCTGGAGGGGCACCACATCAAGGACTTCACAATTCGAGAAGATGAATACTGGAAGGAAAAACATATATTCGTTAGTAAAACCAATGCCATAAAGCTGTCAATGACTTAGAAAGGGTTCAGTATACAAATTAAAAAATATCTCTCATTTTGCGAATAACATAAAATTTACGTAGAAAATCATATTTTTAATCTAATTTAAAAATTTCGAATAGTTAGTTTAGTCTACTGCTTTAGTTTCAAAAATATTTATAAAGTAGTAGAATATGAAATATAGAAGACAAAGATTTTTAATGTACTCCTACATTTCAGATTGTTTCCCTGTTGGCAAGAGTAGCGACGATGATTAGTATGTTCATTTTCCTTAAATTTCATCAACTCGGATCACCAGTTTTCTGTGAAACTAAAAACTAAAAACAGAAACACATAATGCAAATGTATGCGGTAAACCTGACAGTTTCTACAACCAATCGTCGGACTTGGTGGTCTGTTAGTTTAAAATTAATATATGTGTTTTTTGTTTTCCTTTAACTTCAGTGATGTGAAGATTTACGGGGAATTACCTTTGGAACATGAAAGTAACTTACATACTACAAGACACAGACAAAAGAAACAAAATGTTGTATGTTATGGGAAAGCACTATTGGTATGGTGATAGTGTGATCAATTTTAGCAGTTTTACCAGTTGTTCCATAATTTTGACACCAGACAATGACGCAGCAGAATGCTTCCCAATTTCTGTATCATCGCTAAATCACCCCTCCACTACTTTCAATATACCATATACCAGATTGGAAATGCAGATAGGTCATTGTGCACTACAGATATTTGGTCATATACACCAAAGGATGCGAGGCAGCACCATATACCAATGCAGTTAGGTTGTCCACATATTTCCAGTACAACAGTCACAGTGCAGAATTCGCGATTTCGATTCGCCATCTTTGTCTATGTGGATGGCCAACACAAAGTAAGTATTGCCGCATTCTAAGGATAAAGTAAGAAACTGACACAGATTCCTCCACATCGTCTTTGACTAATCCTCCCCACAACACACTTGCCAACTTAACCTGCAACTGGTTGGAAGTATGAGGGTCCTACGCCCACTGCATTCCATGTCTCATGAAAGAATAGAGCAATCTGTGTTGGTAATTGCTGTTCAGTGAAGACTGTTCTGCATCAATCTTGTCCACAGCAAAGCGAACAAGATTTCTTCAGATGCATGCATGTAGAGGATGGTAGCACCTCTTATTGGTATAAAAGGTGGAGAAAAATTGTGTCACGAAATTTTACCCCTGGATAGCTGATGCCAGTGGGAACCAAAAGGATTCAAAATGGTTCAAAAGGCTCTGAGCACTATGGGACTTAACGTCTGAAACGTCTGAGGTCATCAGTCCCCTAGAAATTAGAACTACTTAAACCTAACCTACGGACATCACACATATCCATGCCCGAGGCAAGATTCGAACCTGCGACAGTAGCGGTCGCGCGGTTCCAGACTGTAGCGCCTAGAACCGCTTGGCCACTCCGGCCGGCAACCAAAAGGACTAATGTTGAGTAGGTCAACAACACACCATCTTTGAACTACGAAAACTTGGCGCCACGCCCTCCAATTGGCTGTGGGATTGCCCTGTTGCCCTTCGTCGGTTGACAGGCAGCGCTATGGCTATCTGTTCCAATTAGAGTGTTGTTGACCTACACAACATTAGTAATGTTGGTTCCTACTGGCACCAGCTATCCAGGGTTAAAATTTTGTGACACAATTTTTCTCCACTGTGTGTAGCAGACATGCGAGTGTTGTGGTGATGTAACAGACGGTTAAGAAGAAACATGTGATTTATAAATGATGGAGCTCCAGACAAATTGAGATCACATTTCATGTAAATCAATTCTGAAGTATTATTCCAGTGTATGGAGTCAGAGCCAGGAAGGTACCGGCGTGGACACCTGTGTACTATGCAGCTGTCACAGAGCCCTTTAGGGACACTGACAGAGAACAGGCGCCACAGAATACTGCTTTATACACCATCACACCAGGTAGGCGTGGTGTTTGATGTGAAATCACAAACGGCTCTTTGTGGCACTCTCCACTACCTCTCTAAGACAGTGACACGGTGGTTGTCACCTCCATGGAAAAGGGCCTTAAGTCCCTGGCTGTAGACAGGACGCGAGTCGGGCACGATGAGTGGCAGGGGTTGCAACAGTCAGCGTGCGATGAGTCCTGCTTCATACAACGGCCTGGCAATAATACTGGCACTTACGGGACGTTGCATAGAAGGGAGGACAGCCCCCGACTGGCCCCTATAGTTGCCCTTGGGTCCATTTGACTTCCTACTTAAGATGCATGTCGAACGTCAATATCCTACACGTCATTGCGTGTCTTCACGTATCCGTTGCCACCAACAAAGAGCAATGATGGTGTCCATACGACTGGTGTAGTGCACAATACTGCGATAGGACCAGCCAGCATCCTGCAGCTCCATGATACGGCTCCTTTCGAACTTGTATTACTGGGGTAATTGCTGTTGAACGTGTCACCTGGGCATATTGCATATTCATGTGATGCTCTAGTTATGATACCTGCTGTCGTACTGGCTGGCATAGCTGGTTGCGGCCCTCTCATATCAACCAATGGGTATAACGTCACAACAACTCTCACGATCCACGAGTGCGCAGCCACAACTGGACAAGAAATCGTTGGTTAGCTGATGGTCTGCAACATACTCACCAACATTGCAGTGGATCAGTCAGCTCATTTTGAATGCAGCTCTTTTTATGAGGATGAGTGTACATACTTGGGGAGCACCAGTTACTCAGCTAGTATGTAACATATCTGGAACTATGGCTCGAGATATAGACAAAAATTTGGAGTTAGGCAGATTTAAATCCGTTAAAATAGAAAGCAAGGCATTATAAAGAAGAAAAAGAACAGCTGGCGTAGATGCTTTGAACCAAACGATATACAGTGACTGTTGCGGCTTGTTTGTGAACTCGCGGAAAATACTCTTGGGGTAACATTTTACAAAACTCATTCCAATTCCAGGATTGGACAAATAGGTCGTTGACATGCGTGCTACACTGTATGTTTGTAGGCTCAAGTTGGAAGTAATAAGATACACCAGAAGCCAAAAGCGAGAACAGCCAAAAGCTGGAACCGTCTCGGGAAATGTTCCATGCCATGAACTTGAAGCTGATTTTTTCATAGGCTTAAGATTTGTTTGATAGCATCAGTCTTGTCCGCCATATATGTTACGCCTTGCATTAAAAGACTTAATGAATGCAAATAATTGGTGATGTCGACCTTAAAAATTCTTAATGAAAAGTCTTCTCAGTTTATCATGGGAGTGCACAAGTCTTTCTGCGGCAAGTTTCGATAAGTTTTCTACTAGTCATTTTCAGGCGCCTGAAGATAACGAGTACGAAACCTGAAACTTCCTGACAGGTTAAACTGTGTGCCGGACCGAGACTCGAACTGAGCTACCCAAGCACGACTAACCACCCGTCCCCACAGCTTCAGTTCTGCCAGTACCTCGTCTCCTACCTTCCAAACTTCACAGAAGCTCTTCTGCGAACCTTGCAGAACTAGCACTTCTGGAGGAAAGGATATTGAGGAGACATGGCTTAGCCGCAGCCTAAAGGATGTTTCCAGAATGAGGTTTTCACTCTCCAGCGGAATGTGGGCAGATATGAAACTTCCTGACAGATTAAAACTGTGTCGGACCGAGACTCGCACTCAGGCCCTTTGCCTTTTGCGGACAAGTACTCTCTTGGTAGAACACTTGCCCGCGAAAGGCAAAGGTGCCGAGTTCGAGTCTCGGCCCGGCAGACAGTTTTAATGTCAGGAAGTTTCATATCAGCGCACACTCCGCTGCAGAGTGAAAATCTTATTCTGAGTACGAAACCCGTCGAAACCTAGTCACAAAAGGACGCCTTGGCTCGAGTGACAGTGCGAGGAGACTTCATCATCGAGATTTCCTAAGAAAGCCTGATTTTCAATATAAAATATTTTGTCACCACTTTACCTTCCCTTAAATTAGCTTTTCCCCTAATGGTCGGCTATAGTTCAGCCAACATTCACAGACGTTCGTCAGATGACAGATGTATCATATCGTTTTTGTGTCTGGTGAAATAACGTTGTAATAAATCTTTTTCCAGCTAATAAAAGTGCGATGGCATGTCCTTCAAACCGTATCAGAGGCAAAGCAATTGCTATTTTACATTGAACGATTTGGCTTGTTTACTTTTTCCGTTTTGGACAACTGAGTGTAGGTCACAGCATTCCTAATGCAGATCATAATTCTAATTTGACGCAGGTAATGTTGTCAGCAAACTGCTTGGCGCCAACAAGGCGTCTGCTTTGCTCCAGCTGCCTCCGGATGTATCCCTGCTTTTCCTTTCCCTCCTCAACCTCTAGACACATTCACCGCGGCGATCGGACCTATAGGCAGAACAAGGTCGGAATGTTCGCCCTGTCGTAGAACTTAACGAAAATAAGTGCTTCAGCTACAGATATCTATTACCATTTTTTAAAAATATTTAATATTTTTAATGCTCATTTATCTTGGAAATTAATGGCAGTCTTCATTTACAAATACATTAGTCACCGAGAGAAGAGCTTCGCTTCCCTTAATAGTGTTATGTAATTGCCTTTTACGATATTACTCTTCTTCCATATTGTGCTGAAGTACTGTCGGGCCTTCTTCACTGCTTGGAATAGAGCAGACTGTGTTATCATAATAAAAAGTCACACCTACAGGGGGTGATTCGGGGAATATTTTCAGTGCAGGAAAGGTCAAGATTAACATTTAGCTTTAGCAAATAAGAAGCGATGTTGTTGTTGTTGTCTTCAGTCCTGAGACTGGTTTGATGCAGCTCTCCATGCTACTCTATCCTGTGCAAGCTGCTTCATCTCCCAGTACCTACTGCAACCTACATCCTTCTGAATCTGCTTAGTGTACTCATCTCTCGGTCTCCCTCTACGATTTTTACCCTCCACGCTGCCCTCCAATGCTAAATTTGTGATGCCCTGATGCCTCAAAACATGTCCTACCAACCGATCCCTTCTTCTAGTCAATTTGTGCCACAAACTTCTCTTCTCCCCAATCCTATTCAATACCTCCTCATTAGTTACGTGCTCTATCCACCTTATCTTCAGTATTCTTCTGTAGCACCACATTTCGAAAGCTTCTATTCTCTTCTTGTCCAAACTAGTTATCGTCAATGTTTCACTTCCATACATGGCTACACTCCAAACAAATACTTTCAGAAACGACTTCCTGATACATAAATCTATATTCGATGTTACCAAATTTCTCTTCTTCAGAAACGCTTTCCTTGCCATTGCCAGTCTACATTTTATATCCTCTCTACTTCGACCATCATCAGTTATTTTACTTCCTAAATAGCAAAACTCCTTTACTACTTGAAGTGTCTCATTTCCTAATCTAATTCCCTCAGCATCACCCGATTTAATTTGACTACATTCTATTATCCTCGTTTTGCTTTTGTTAATGTTCATCTTATATCCTCCTTTCAAGACACTGTCCATTCCGTTCAACTGCTCTTCCAAGTCCTTTGCCGTCTCTGACAGAATTACAATGTCATCGGCGAACCTCAAAGTTTTTACTTCGTCTCCATGAATTTTAATACCTACTCCAAATTTTTCTTTTGTTTCCTTTACTGCTTGCTCAATATACAGATTGAATAACATCGGGGAGAGGCTACAACCCTGTCTCACTCATTTCCCAACCACTGCTTCCCTTTCATGCCCCTCGACTCTTATGACTGCCATCTGGTTTCTGTACAAATTATAAATAGCCTTTCGCTCCCTGTATTTTACCCCTGCCACCTTTAGAATTTGAAAAAGAGTATTCCAGTCAACATTGTCAAAAGCTTTCTCTAAGTCTACAAATGCTAGAAACGTAGGTTTGCCTTTTCTTAATCTTTCTTCTAAGATAAGTCGTAAGGTCAGTATTGCCTCACGTGTTCCAACATTTCGACGGAATCCAAACTGATCCTCCCCGAGGTCTGCATCTACCAGTTTTTCCATTCGTCTGTAAAGAATTCGCGTTAGTATTTTGCAGCCGTGGCTTATTAAACTGATAGTTCGGTAATTTTCACATCTGTCAGCACCTGCTTTCTTTGGGATTGGAATTATTATATTCTTCTTGAAGTCTGAGGGTATTTCGCCTGTCTCATACATCTTGCTCACCAGCTGGTAGAGTTTTGTCAGGACTGGTTGTCCCAAGGCCGTCAGTAGTTCTAATGGAATGTTGTCTACTCCGGGGGCCTTGTTTCGACTCAGGTCTTTCAGTGCTCTGTCAAACTCTTCACGCAGTATCGTATCTCCCATTTCGTCTTCATCTACGTCCTCTTACCATTTCCATAATATTGTCCTCAAGTACATCGCCCTTGTATAAACCTTCTATATACTCCTTCCACCTTTCTGCCTTCCCTTCTTTGCTTAGAACTGGGCTGCCATCTGAGCTCTTGATATTCATACACTTGGTTCTCTTCTCTCCAAAGGTCTCTTTAATTTCCCTGTAGGCAGTATCTATCTTACCCCTAGTGAGATAAGCTTCTACTTCCTTACATTTGTCCTCTAGCCATCCCTGTTTAGCCATTTTGCACTTCCTGTCGATCTCATTTTTGAGACGTTTGTATTCCTTTTTGCCTGCTTCATTTACTGCATTTTTATATTTTCTACTTTCATCAATTAATTTCAATATTTCTTCTGTTACCCAAGGATTTCTAGCAGCCCTCGTCTTTGTACCTACTTTATCCTCTGCTGCCTTCACTACTACATCCCTCAGAGCTACCCATTCTTCTTCTACTGTATTTCTTTCCCCTATTCCTGTCAATTGTTCCCTTATGCTCTCCCTGAAACTCTGTACCACCTCTGGTTCTTTCAGTTTATCCAGGTCCCATCTCCTTAATTTCCCACATTTTTGCAGTTTCTTCAGTTTTAATCTACAGGTCATAACCAATAGATTGTGGTCAGAGTCCACATCTGCCCCTGGAAATGTCTTACAACTTAAAACCTGGTTCCTAAATCTCTGTCTTACCATTATATAATCTATCTGATACCTTTTAGTATCTCCAGGGTTCTTCCACGTATACAACCTTCTTTCATGATTCTTAAACCAAGTGTTAGCTATGATTAAGTTGTGCTCTGTGCAAAATTCTACTAGGCGGCTTCCTCTTTCATTTCTTGCCCCAATCCATATTCACCTACTATGTTTCCTTCTCTCCCTTTTCCTACACTCGAATTCCAGTCACCCATTACTATTAAATTTTTGTCTCCCTTCACTATCTGAATAATTTCTTTTATTTCATCGTACATTTCTTCAATTTCTTCATCATCTGCAGAGCTAGTTGGCATATAAACTTGTACTACTGTAGTAGGTGTGGGCTTCGTATCTATCTTGGCCACAATAATGCGTTCACTATGCTGTTTGTAGTAGCTTACCCGCATTCCTATTTTCCTATTCATTATTAAACCTACTCCTGCATTACCCCTATTTGATTTTGTGTTTATAACCCTGTAGTCACCTGACCAGAAGTCTTGTTCCTCCTGCCACCGAACTTCACTAATTCCCACTATATCTAACTTTAACCTATCCATTTCCCTTCTTAAATTTTCTAACCTACCTGCCCGATTAAGAGATCTGACATTCCACGCTCCGATCCGTAGAATGCCAGTTTTCTTTCTCCTGATAACGACATCCTCCTGAGTAGTCCCCGCCCGGAGATCCGAATGAGGGACTATTTTACCTCCGGAATATTTTACCCAAGAGGATGCCATCATAATTTAATCATACAGTAAAGCTGCATGTCCTCGGGAAAAATTACGGCTGTAGTTTCCCCTTGCTTTCAGCCGTTCGCAGTACCAGCACAGCAAGGCCGTTTTGGTTAATGTTACAAGGCCAGATCAGTCAATCATCCAGACTGTTGCCCCTGCAACTACTGAAAAGGCTGCTGCCCCTCTTCAGGAACCACGTGTTTGTCTGGCCTCTCAACAGATACCCCTCCGTTGTGGTTGCACCTACGGTACGGCCATCTTTATCGCTGAGGCACGCAAGCCTCCCCACCAACGGCAAGGTCCATGGTTCATGGGGGGAGCCATAATAATGTAATATCAAAGTTTATGGAATGACGATCTAATAAAAACTAATTTATTTTTGCTGCTGCACTATCTCCAAATGTGAATTGTAAGTTGTGCGAAAGAGTAATATTCATTAACTACGAGTCATGTCGTAATTACTCAACCACTATATTATATGGCGAAGCTTTAAACAGCAAAAGAGGTGATTACATCTCATATCTTACATTTGTACAGAAAGGTGTTCCATGCATTAGTCACAGCAATGGTGTAGAGAGAGTGAAATGGTGGATCAAGTAATGCAATAGAGTCTTACGAAAGAGGGCGATGTTCGGATCCCTAAGATGATCCGTTAGACGACGGGTGGAACAGAGTACGGTTTAGTATTTATTTTCCAAAGTATATTTTGCTACAGGTGGAAATGATGAACGTGCAGGAACATGTAGCGAGAGATCTCCAGTCGTGCACAGAACGGTGGACGTCACAAGGAATCATTTCAGCGTGTGTGCAGCGCCCAATGTGTCTGGTCCCAAATTACAAGGCAGTTGAAGAAACGGGAAAAGGTAGTGCGTGTCAATCACTGAGTAGTTAGGTGCACTGTGATGGTGTACTGTGATATTGGAGGGAGACAACATCTGGATGACTTCACACGGCGAATAATCATCGGGAAACTGGATCAATGGCGAAGTGTGCTGGGTGTAGCACAGGAGTTTGGTGTGGCTCACAGAATTGTTTTACGTGCATGGAGAGCGTTAAAGACCAAAGGCAATGCTGTCATAAGGACAGTCACGTCAAATAACAGGTTTAGCTGCAACCACATTTCATAGACTGGAAGGCACGCAGCCTCACACCCCACAGTGACAGGGAGACTGCGTGGTAGAGGCTCCTTGCCCCACGTTTAGCATATTGTGTTCTGTTGACATCCTCACATCGATGACACCGTTTATGATGGTGCCATAAGCTTATGGACTGGACCAACGAAGAGTGGGGACTCGTGATCTTGTTGGATGTGAGCAGATTCAGCCTGAGTAGTGATTCTGGTCGTAACCTCTCATGGCGAGAGGTAAGCATCGTCGAACATGAACATGGTCTGAGTTTTATGGTGTAGGTAATCATATTGTTGCATGGCGTACTGATCTCCTGTACTTTAAACACGGTCCTTCACTGATGAGTATTACTGCGACGTTTTACTACTTGCCATGTGCTCCTAGTCGGGAGTGCACTCCGCCCTGACTTCACTTTTATGGATGACAATGCGTGAGCGCATCGAAAAGCTGATGTGAAGGAACTCTTGGAGTTGGAGAATATTCAGCGAGTGGACTGACCTGTCCGTTCCCCCGATTTCAATTCCATCGAACACGTGGGGGGTGAGTTGGGAAGACGTTAGCAGGGTGGGTTTACTGGTTCTGGCCCAGCCCAGGGTCACATCCTAATTACTCTGACCTATTTTCAATTTTGAGCAATTGCCCTCCACTGTCAAAAAATATTGTTATGCAATCCCTAACAATACAAGTGCTCCAAAACATGTGGCATCACAAATTATTTCACAACAACACCTAAGCTCTGGAGCTTGAAGGTTTTGGGTTCGACCCCCAGCGTTTTCAAAGATTTTAACTTTCACGCAATTTAATCTAAATTTTGCGACAACGTTTAATGCAAGCAATGACATGAAGCTTCACAACCCTCTCTCGTCCCCACCAGATCACCTGACAACATAAGGTACCTGCTGTTAAGGACTTAGTTTCAAACCTCTTTCCCCAAAGGCCCCCGCCATCCAGTCTCTAGGTTCGACCCCTGCATACGTAAATATCGTAATTTTCATAAGAGTATTTGCCACAAGTAAATATGGCAACAAAACAGCATAACTTCCTCAATGTCAAGTACTCTAAGCTTTAGAGCCCCCAAGATCTTGAGTTCAACACCTTGCATGTGTAAATAGGTTAACTTACATGTAATTTTAGGTAAGAAAATAGTGTGATTTCATTACAATACGTTGTCTCTAATGGCACCCGTAAATATCATAACAAAACAGCGTAAATGTCTCAATTTCACAAAAACACTGCGATTTTACCAACTGCTCTAAGCTTCAGTGTTCTGAGGTCTCAGACTTGTGTGTGTAAAAATGTGTTTTGCGTTGAACTCTACGGCGCCTGGTTCATGGGAGACATATATAAACCCTACAGAGAGATCATATTACCAGTTCATTTCAAAATTCCACTCTTCAGCAGTACATACATGCTTGTTGTTCTCAATGTGTAAATGTCGATTTACCACCAGATAATGAATGTGAGATAACAGTGGAAATCTGAAGTGGTTGTCCTAATACAAAAATGCCATTTACCAAGCTGGAGTGCAGTGAGCTGTGCAGGAAAATATTTTACATCAAACAGAGTACGATCTACGAGGACTTCATCTTCCTCCAGAAATCAGCATCTTTAGCAAGAAGGCATACATCATCGACATGTATTGTACTCCTACACTGAAGTTATCATAATCAAAAGACCATCCACAGTGTGTCTATTTACGTCATACAACTGTAGTAAATCTGTATTTATTATGTAGTGTATTATGGGTTGCAACAGATTGACTAACTCGATGGAACCGTATGGGAAAGTACTATTCGATGATGTTGTGAACTATGTACCTGAGTATAGCGTATAGGATGCTTTGGAACAGTGTAAAAATGTACGAATGCTTGCTGTATCAGTGTCTGATACCATAATTCCTACAAATATTAACCTAGTAAGACTTAGAGTTACCGTGGGATACCGCAAAATGTCATTCATCCTATTGATTTGAACGTTATACAAGTAGATTTTATAGCGTATAAGAATCAGCTACTTAGAAAATATTGTGGAGGAGAAATGGAGAATGAACAATAAGAAATGTGATAAAAACATATATTTCATTTATGTATGAAAAATATGTTAATGAAACATAGGTAATTTATAATACGAGTATATGTTTTTATTGAAGCAGTGTTAATGATCATATCACAATACTCAAAAAGTATAACCAGCATCTGCATTAAATATATACAAATGTGATAAACAGGCAATAGTATTCCACACACACACACACACACACACACACACACAAACACACACACACACACACACACACACACACACACACACACACATACACACACAAAATAAATATGTTCATTAATTTAATGAATAGTGTGCGTATGGGAGGATGTCAGTACCATTATCACAAAGTATTCATTTGTCGTCATAAGGCGACTGTACGATTCTTCGTTGCAATAAGTATATTGTGTGATTGGAAATGCAGTTGATACACTACACGAGGGAAGGCATCGTCATCGGCAGCTCTGTGCTATTTAATATATTCCTCGATGGTTTCAGCATCCTGAAGACTGGTTGCTTTATTAATAACTACTTGTGAGATGCTCTCAATGCTTTCGGCAAAGGGATTAAATTTTTCTTTAGAGCACTCGTCTCTAGGCTGCTCTCCTCTTTGTAACAAACATACTTTTCTTATGTATAGCTTTACACATGTCGATAATTTTCTGTTTTGTTGACACTCTGGTGCATACTAAACTGGCATAGAGAGTCCACGCAGCTTATATATGGGGTTTGGAGTTGATTTTTTATCTTTCACTACAATTTCTTGTGTGATTATAACTTTCACAAGTAGTGGCCTGAACGTTCTCCTTACTTTTTTGATATTCTCTTTCGCCTTACGATTATTTACATCAAGTTTTAGATTGACTGTTGCTGCGTATTACCTAATGTTATGCCAAGATCTATGTAATCTTATACTGAAATCGATAATACTTTTCTCGGTCACTGAGAATTTCGCTTCAACATACAAACGTAAATTTAGTCTCTGCAGCCTCTCAGCATGTGTATGTGAGCATATACCAAACCTGCCAATTACTGGTGTACTAACTTATGTACATTACTAGATAAAGTAAGTTTTGTTTACAGATCGTTATCATATCTCTTAAAACATTCCCAGAATTTTCTTCTGTACTTTCAATCATTCAGTTTTGGTGTCTTATCAGCGAGAAGAAATCCATACTTATTATAGAGCCATCACTCAGCACAGGTGCTTTTAAAATCATTGAACGTCATATCTGTACTGACATGATCTTCGTAAATGTGCTTGATATTCGTTGTGTCATGTTTGAAAGCGGAAAAATACTTGCATTATCACGAATCAGTTGTTTAGGTATTTTCAAATATATCTGTAAAATACAAAATGCCCCCATATTTCTATGTCTTCGAAAGCAGAAATGATTCCATATCTCATCCTTCTTCTCACATGAAACATCAGGTGGTAATACTATTTGTTATCGCTATGTTCTGTAAATGTAACTACGTCACTCTTCATCACTATTTCTTTCAATAGCTGATGGTAGACTGGAGAAGTGTTTTGCAGAAAATATATGTGTGTTCGAAACGGAGTACATCTCGATTGGTTAATAATGTCATAATATCGGTGTTTCTCTAATCTGAAGGAAGTAATACAAACGAGCTTATTTTATTTGGTAGGAAGGAGCCGTTATTATTCAGATTCTTTTTCCTAGTGCTAACCAGTCGGTTACAATAAATTATTCGCAAAGTTGATGTTTCTTCTGCACCCTGATTTTGCAGAATATATGCATACATTACTTTGGAAGAGGTTTTATAGTGAAATATATAAACAGTCTATACTACGATTTTATCTATTTTCAATTAGATATTAATTCAGTTCCAGTGTCTTGTATGAGAGACTTATGTATGGCGACACATATGAAAAGACAGCAATTAAGATAATTTTTACATACAGTCTCTTCAGTTGGCTGAAATTCACAATGTGTATGGGGTGTCATGATTAGCAAGAACTTTTTACAGACGTTACTTGCATATAGCTGTCAGTTAGCTATCGGTCCATAGCTTTTTGAATATCATGACTTCAGCACATCTGATTTTGTAATGTATCTTTCTGCATGTGAGGTTTTTCATTATTAGTGCGTAGTTTTATACAGTGTGGAAAGTCACCTCTGCACATTGAATGACTTTCCAAATTCAATGTAAGACTTCCCACATATAGTGAGAAAATTGCAGATATTATAGAGAAATTTCTGTAGAACTGTCCACAATGATAACCTTAATCACAGGATTTCGTCCAAATGTTCAAATATGTGTGAATTCCTAAGGGACCAAACTGCTGAGGTCATTGGTCCCGAGACTACTTAATCTAACTTAAACTAACTTAACGCTAAGGACAACGCACACAGCCATGCCTGAGGGAGGACTCGAACCTCCAGTGGGAGAGGCCCGCAATCCGCGACATGGCGCCTCAAACTGTGCAGCCACTCCGAGCCACCCAGGATTTCGTGTCACTGCTGTTTACACTATACGTAATGGTGCAGAGTGAACATTTCAGATCATTATTCTTTAAACAATATGTAGTGATGTAGAGAACAAAGGGTTCAGCTTGAGGATCTGGACTCGTTATCAGTGGGTATCCCACAACATCATGTGTAATAATAATTATAGTAAAGTTACTTATAAAATCATTGTATTACAATCATATAAATATATTACTAGTCTGACTTTCAACAGTCACGTCGATTAAATATTTGAGCGTAACACTGCAGAGCGACATGAAGTGGGACAAGCATGTAGTGGCAGTTGTGGGTAAGGCGGATAGTCGTCTTCGGTTCATTTGTGGAATTTTGGGATGATCTGGTTCATCTGTAAAGGAGACCACTTATAAAACCCTAATACGACCTGTTCTTGAGTACTGCTCGAGCGTTTTGGATCCCCATCAAGTCGGATTGAGGGAGGACATAGAAGCAATTCAGAGGCGGGCTGCTAGATTTGTTACTGGTAGGTTTGATCATTGCGTGAGTGTTACGGAAATGCTTCACGAACTCGGGTGGGAGTCTCTGGAGGAAAGGAGGCGTTCTTTTCGTGAATCGCTACTGAGGAAATTTAGACAACCAACATTTGAGGCTGACTGCAGTACAATTTTACTGCCGCCAACTTACATTTCGCGGAAAGACCACAAAGATAAGATAAGAGAGATTAGGACTCGTACAGAGGCATATAGGCAGTCATTTTTCCCTCGTTCTGTTTGGGATTGGAACAGGGAGAGAAGATGCCAGTTGTGGTACGAGGTACCCTCCGCCACACCGTATGGTGGATTGCGGAGTAGATGTAGATGTAGATGTAGTCTGTGTACATGACTTAAGGGCTTACAGGAAGTCGTCTCGATGTTGTTACTTTAACGTATAATCCTTTACTGACTTTTTCAATGGATGTGTTGTAATCATTTTATAGTGAGACGTATGGCGAGAGTTGTGTGAAACTGTTTTCTCTGAATGAGGCATCCGATAAAAACATTTTACTCTATGGGAGATGGAACCCTCCCAGTTTCATCATGCAAGAAAACACGACGGGTGTTAGCCGAGAGAGCTGGAGAGTTCTGTTAGGGTAACTGTCATAAAAAGGCATCCAGGACAACAACTTTCACATCCGTACTGCAATACCTTGAAAGCTGAAAGTGTGTTAGTAACAGATAGCAAGCAATTGATATTCCCTCTGCGTATTTTTGTGTGGCATCGCATTTCATGCAAAACATTATGGCTTCACATACTATTAAAGAAGTGCAGTTTGTTGAACATTACATGGTTATTCATAAATTGATTATGTGCTAGTATGCTTCTCGAGTTGCACTTATTGGTCCATGGGATCAAATAGCGCATGATAGGGTTAGATTTAATAGGCATATTCAATAAGTGGGGAAAATCTTAACACCTGTATCAGAAACGTCTCATAAATGTAATATACGGATTAAATTAGAGCTCTCAGAACCTCAAAGCCCTAGAGCTTAAAGCAATACACGTTGTTGCATGCACATGTCTGAGACCTCGAGACACGGAAGCTAACGATATATGGTACAGCTGCAGCGTTGACAAACTGAGACGAAGCTTGAGCTTCTGTCAGTCACAGCTTGTACAACGGATAATGCTACTGTTTTGACTGTTCCACATTCCGTCTGGCTACTCTGTAGCAGAACCTACGTTCTTCTTGGATTTCGTATCATCGATCCCTCCGTAGCTGCGTTGGTTTCCTGAAGGCTTGTTAAAGTGCGTGTCTTTAGCGCGAATACATTTTCTTAGCTTACAGTATCAGGACAGAGTAAAGAATATCGACAGGCTCAGTAATATTAAGCAAGTAGTTTATTTGATCCAAGTTACAATGGCATCAGTGAGCAGCAGAGACAAGCGATCACGTCCAGGCTTCTCACTTTCCATGTCCACTGAAACAAAGAAAGAAAAAAACTAATTACATAAAGTGTTTCAAATCTTATCGTCACATAAATTTACTTCCGTCAAAAGCAGCTTATTTTATGGTTTATCTTACTTCATTTTTTACTTTGTTTACTTATTTTCTTCTCTAAGTACATTACCATCGGGCAGCATTATGTAACTACATAATTTGTTAGGCCCTAGAAGATCTGTCAGATGACGTAAACGCTAGTACCAGTGACGTTTCAGTCGTTAATATGAGTCCACATAAGGGATCGACGCAGCACGAAGGAATTATCCTATTGCGACAGAAAGCGGTAGATGTGATGTACATGTAGAGACAAACAAGTGATTACAATGTCATCAAAATTAATGATTTAACAAGAGGAAGAGCTCTACAAATTGAGCAAGTCAATAACTTGCCGGTCCACCTCTGGCCCTTACGCAAGCAATTATTCGGCTTGGCATTGATAAAGTTATTGGATCCTGAGGGATATCGTGCCAGATTCTGTCTCATTGGCACTCCAACCATCCGAGCTGGTTGGAGTGCTCTGCTCGTAATGCTCCAAACGTAGTATTTCATTAACCTCATCATTCGTCACAGTGACTGTAAAAAAAAATTGGACTGCGTAAATATTTGGACTTTGTACGGACGCTGATGATCGCGCCCCGCAAACCAAACATCAACATCATCATCATCCGAACGTTCTCGACTGAGGAGAGATCCGGAGACCTTGCCGGGCAAGGTAGGGCGTGGCAAGCACGAAGACAGCGGTAACACCTCTCGGCTCTCGTGCTGAAATGTAATACCAGGAGTGCTTGTCATGAAAGGCAACAAAACAGGGTGTAGCATATCGTCGACGAGTGGCCGTGCTGTAAGGGTGCCTCGGATGTCAACCAAAGGGATGATATGAAATAAAATAGCATCCCAGCCCATCACTCCTGGTTGTCCGGCTGCATGGCGGACGACCGTCTATCTGATATCCCACCACTATCCGGATCATGTCCAGACACATCTTCAGCCTGGAATTTCATTGATCGGAGTAGAATTGTCTTCAGCGATGTATCCCGGTTCGAGCTGAGACTCGATGGCCAGCAAGGACGTGTGTGGAAATACACCAGACAGCGGTGGGATACCAATTTGTCCCCCACTGTACGTCTCGACAACCAGGAGTAATGGTCTGGTGTGTCATTTGTTTTAGTAGCAGGACCTCTTTAGTTGTCATCCGCAGCACTCTTGCAGCACAGCGGTACGTGGGAAGCCATCCTGGGCACACATTTCCAAAAGATAATGGCCGCCCACAGACGCAGTTGGTTTCCCTTGCTTGTCTTCGTCCTTGCCAAACTCTACCTCGAACAGCAAGTCACCGTATCTATTCCCAATTAAGAATGTTTGGAACTTGATGGGCAGGACCATCCAACCACCTCGGGATTTCGACGATCTAACGCCCCGATTGGACAGAATCTAGTACGATATTCCTCAGGATGACATCCAAAAACTATCAATCAACGTCAAGCCGAATAACTGCTTGCGTAAGGGTCAGATATGTATCAAAGCTTTGTGGACTTGCTCAGTTTGTGAAGAGTGTTATTTTGAATAAATCATACAATTATTCTGAGACTGTCATCATTTGTTGTCTGTATATGTACAACACATCTACAGGTTCAGATAATTAACTCGTGGTGCGTCTTTATTTATTTATTTATTTTTGTTTACTCAGAGAATATAAACTAAGGAGTACACTTCTTCCTTTCTGTCGAGCTGCACCTCAACAAATCAGTGTAAAAAAGCACGAAAATACTCAGTTATTTATATTTGTCATCAAATAGACGGAGCTTCAATAATTATCAGGTATATTGTCAGTTAACTTTTATTTGACAATCACAATGGCTTTTTTTGTTTAATTGAAAACTTCCACTGCTGGTTTCGGTAATTACTGCCATTATTAGGTGCTATTATCCTTCTTCATTGGCCCATAATCAGTCCGAAGACGTCTTACATGTAAACGCAAAGGAACCAAGCTGCTGTAAATAATGAAGGACAGGTTCAAATGGCTCTGAGCACTATAGGACTTAACTTCTGAGGTCATCAGTCCTCTAGAAGTTAGAACTACTTAAACCTAACTAACCTAAGAACATCACACACATCCATGCCCGAGGCAGGATTCGAACCTGCGACCGTAGCGGTCGCGAGGTCCCAGACTGTTGCGCCTAGAACCGCCCGGTCACCCCGGCCGGCCATGAAGGACAGGACTGTGACCAATAAATAAATGTGAATATATTCAATAGTTAGAAAAGTAACTTTCTGCTTTCCACGTTCACAATTGTTCTTTAATGCCTTACGTTAAATTCTGATGACTGCTCAGTGACAATAACCTATTAGTTAAAGCATCAATGTGTGAGAAATTGACCCTTTGCAGAAGTGAGAGGCTTCTGTGGAAGATCAGTAAAGCCACTCCTAATATGCCCTGTAAGTAGCGTTTTTTTCGATACATCTACGTCTGCTGTAATATAGTATTAGGTGAAGGACCTATGACGGCTGATACTCACTGCTTGCCACCCCCAAAGCCGCCTCCAAAGCTGCCGCTGGAACTGGAGCTGGAGGCCTGGGAGCTGCTCTGGGAGTGGCTGCCGCTGAGACCGCCCCCGAAGCCGCCGCCCCCGTGATGGCCGCCTCCGAGACCGCCTCCGTGGCCGCCTCCGTGGCCACCGCCGCCGCCCCCGCACGTTTTGCAGCCGCCGCCTCCGCGCTTCACACGTGCTGCTGCTTCACCTGCGGGGGCAATCGTGTCATCAGAACCGTCTCTTATTGCACCCCTAAAGATCTGTGCTGTAAATCAGAGCTGAATGCAACCAGAAAGTTTCTAGTTACACTGTGTGAATATCATTCTTCTTTCTGGTTGGGTTGGGCTGTTTTGGGGGAAGAGATCAAACAGAGAGGTCATCGGTCTCATAGGATTAGGGAAGGACGAGGAAGGAAGTCGGCCGTGCCCTTTCAGAGGAATCATCCCGGCATTTGCCTTGAGCGATTTAGGGAAATCACGGAAAACCTAAGTCAGGATGGTCGGTCGCAGGATTGAACCGTCGTCCTCCCGAATGCGAGTCCAGTATGCTAACACTGCGCCACCTCGCTCGGTGTTATTTCTGACATTGCCGTCATCTTACTTGTGAGCTGAGCTCATCCATTCACAGGAGGAAATGATTAGAGCAGTAATTTGAAGCGCGCTACAATACAACACGATGTTTTTGACATACACAAAGCTATGCCGAAGCTAAAAGAAAAAACAAGTGAGAAAAGCAATGCGAGGACCGATTATGAAGCAAAATTCAAACCTATGGGTTTATTTCGTAATACTAAATTCTGCCATTGTAGCATGGTGTTTCCGTCCTTGTCAATAATTTATAAAAAAATATTGGTTGGTGTTTCTTTGTTACTGCCCTGAATATGACAGTTTTAGTGGGGAAGGCCTGCTGTGAGAGCACACGAGGGACGTTTATTACTTAAAGAGACAAAACGGCCGGCCGCTGTGGCCAAGCAGTTCTAGACACTTCAGTCTGGAACCGCGCGACCGCTACGGTAGCAGGTTCGAATCCTGCCCCTGGCGTGGATGTGTGTGATGTCCTTAGGTTTGTTAGGTTTAAGTACACTACTGGCCATTAAAATTTCTACACCACGAAGATGACGTGCTACAGATGCGAAAATTAACAGACAGCAAGAAGATACTGTGATATACAAATGATTAGCTTTTCAGAGCATTCACACAAGGTTGGCGCCCATGGCGACACCTACAACGTGCTGACATGAGGAAAGTTTCCAACTGATTTCTCATACACAAACAGCAGTTGACCGGCGTTGCCTGGTGAAACGTTGTGTGATGCCTCGTGTATGGAGGAGAAATGCGTACCATCACGTTTCTGACTTTGATAAAGGTCGGATTGTAGCCTATCGCGATTGCGGTTATCGCATTACTGCTCGCGTTGGTCGAGGTCCAATGACTGTTAGCAGAATATGGAATCGGTGGCTTCAGGACGGTAATACGGAACGCCTTGCTGGATCCCAGCGGCCTCGTATCACTAGCAGTCGAGATCACAGACATCTTATCGGCATGGCTGTAACGGATCGTGCAGCCACGTCTCGATCCCTGAGTCAACAGATGTGGACGTTTGCAAGACAACAACCATCTGCACGAACAGTTCGATGACGTTTGCAGCAGCATGGACTATCAACACGGAGACCATGTCTGCGGCTACCCTTGACGCTGCATCACAGACAGGAGCGCCTGTGATGGTGTACTCAACGACGAACCCTGCACGAATGGCAAAACGTCATTTTTACGGATGAATCCAGGTTCTGTTTACAGCATCATGATGGTCGCATGCGTGTTTGGCGACATCGCGGTGAACGCACATTGGAAGCGTGTATTCGTCATCGCCATACTGGCGTATCACCCGCCGTGATGATATGGGGTGCCATTGGTTACACGTCTCGGTCACCTCTTGTTCGCATTGACGGAACTTTGAACAGTGGACGTTACATTCCATATGTGTTACGACCCGTGGCTCTACCCTTCGTTCGATCCCTGCGAAACCCTACATTTTAGCAGGATAATGCGCGACCGCATGCAGCAGGCACTGTACAGGCCTTTCTGGATACAGAAAATGTTCGACTGCTGCCCTGGCCAGCACGATCTCCAGATCTCTCACCAGTTGAAAACGTCTGGTCAATGGTGGCCGAGCAACTGGCATGTCACAATATGACAGTCACTACTCTTGATGAACTGTGGTATCGTGTTGTAGCTGCATGGGCAGCTGTACCTGTACACGCCAGCTCCTTTTTTGACTGAATGCCCAGGCATATCAAGGCCGTTATTACTGCCAGAGGTGGTTGTTCTGGGTACTGATTTCTCAGGATCTATGTACCCACATTGTGTGGAAATGTAATCACATGTCATAGTATAAAATATTTGTCCAATGAATACCCGTTTATCATCTGCATTTCTTCTTGGTGTAGCAATGTTAATGGCCAGTAGTGTAGTTCTATGTTCAAGGGGAGCGATCACCTCAGATGTTAAGTCCCATAGTGCTCAGAGCCATTTGAAGCCTTTTAGACAAAAATATGTAGAAAAAAAGTGTTTCTAAGGAATGGAGCATTTACTTTTTCTTAAAAATTCCCATGTATATCAATACGTTTGTCCCAATGATAAGCTGGTTTTTTAATACCTGATACAAAGATATACTTGTGTTGTTAGGACGATTTTTCCGCTTAGTTCTTGTTGTTTTTCCACCTAATCTCTCCTTGAGTGGACCAAACAGAAGGAAATCCGAATGAGCCAAATCTGGACTGTAGGAAGGATGTTGTAGTACCTCCCAACTCAATGGTTTCTTGGACAGCTGGGCAGTGCGAGGGCGGGCGTTGTCGTGTAGCAACATCACGCCTTTTCTTCAAGACCCTTGGCGTTTTTGTCTTATTGCTGGCTTTAGTTTGTTAATCAGCATGTCTGACTAGTGGGTACTGTTTACTGTAAGCTGGTCTTCCAATTAACCAAAAAAGACAACATCTTGGGCATCCCAAAAGACGGTTAATAAGACTTCTGACGCTCATGTTCTGAATTTCTTTTGGTCAGGTGTGCTGGTGTGTTTCCATTCCATGCTTTGTCTTCTGTTTCAGAATGGTGAATCTAAGTTTCATTACACGTCGAAATATTGTTCAGAAAAGGCTATTTTACCTTCCATTACGTTCTCTCAGTACTTACACACTTTAAGTCTCGTTAACTTGTGTTTTTGCATTAACTCTTTCAGAACTCTCATTGCACTTGTTTTGCTGTACTTGAACTAGTTACTGATGACGTTAGGAACTGTGGCAACCGTTAGAGCAAGAGTTTTTGGTATGCGTCCAACTGTAACACTTCGGCCTTCACGAATGTGTTCGTCAATGCGGGTTTCCAGCGAAGGAGTTAACACTTCAGCTGCCCAGTCAGGAAGCCGCTCTCCAGTCACTGAGGTTCGACCATTTCTGCGTTCCTCTACCCACTTACAAAAATTTCCGCTGTACGTACATCTTTCACCGTACTGTAACATAATTTGAAAATAGATCTTAGCAGGTTTTTCACACACAGAAAGCAAAAACGGATAACTAAACGTTCTTCAACTAATGTGGGAACTTTAAGAGGACGCGGCACCGTTATTTGCAAGATTATAAGCAAAATAATTTTTATCCGTCAGTGTTGTACTCAGCTTATCCAACGGATGCCAACTCAAAGTCGAGAAAGTAGAAAACTCTTCCAAAAGATTTCACATCTAAATCAGTATATCTAATTACTGAATGTCCCTCGTAGAGACCAAAGAGATAGTATACCTGGAGTGGATTTGCCACGTTACAAAGCGCTCCTTGAGATGCTACCCTGAACTATAGACTCCAAGGAGGTGTCGTGAAATTTTCAAGATCCTACATATTTTTAAGCCTAACATCTCTTCAGCCAAATACCAGACTAGCTGATAGAGGGACAGGAAGTGTTTCCAATTGGAAATAACCAGGAAATGATTTCGAATTCGCTTACGTAAAGTTTAAGATACAGGGAGTACACTAGGATGTGATACTTGTACCTGGAACCTCAGTTCACGGCGGAAGTCATCTGGCAAAATTAGAACTTACATAACCATTATGTGAAAAATTGATCTAGAAGAAAGAAGGTTTATCTGGATACTGGTATGCAGAAATTCGTTCTATTTTCTACCCGTAGGATAGCATATAATGCAATACAGTAGCTGTGGATTAGTAGTTTATGGGTTTGAATTTTGTACACAGAAAATTGTCCTCTAATGTCAACGTCAAATGAATGATAAGCACACCATACTTAAGATTTAAGTAAAACTAAACTGTTTATGTAACAGTAACTGCGATTTGACTGTTTGATATGCTTCATTATACGATCTGGATTTCAGCCTCAGACTATTGTCAAGTGTTACAAATGACTGATTTTTATTTCACACTTGTATCTCCTTAATAAATCTTCCAAGTCGCCAGCCAATTATCATGTCACAAAAAAAGTTCTCACCTTTACCTGCGAAACACCAGGTTTATATGACTGAAGACGTATATTTTAGTGATGAATTGCGTGATTTTTGATATTTGCAACACTTGAAAATGGCCCAAGGCTGAAACCTAGATCGTGTAATAAAGCAAATCATAGAGTCAAATAGCGGTCATATCTTTCCATAGGTTTTATATGACTTTGGTTGTACTTGAATAAAAACTCATCGATTGTTTCTCAAACGTTTCTCTCCACATCCTATATTGTTCTCAAAAATTGGTGTCTATCGGATACTTTTTGAGTAGACAGAGGTAGATTAAAATAAGCGAAGATTATTTCTAAAGTGATTTCATATCGCGTCGTGCCCTTTCTGCAACTGATCGTGTGGAACTGTAGAACTACTGATTAATAAAACGGCTACGAGATGGAGTATACTAAATGTTCTGTACAATAACTTAGTTTGTGGTTCTAATTACTAAAAATTGACAGTTGGATATTTTTTCATAGTCATTTTACGCATTATCTATTACTATCCTAGACCACTCGTTTTTGTATTGACTAAGAAAGAATGGTGGAGGTTTGTTGAACATAAATCATAATCAGGGCGCTACTGCCTGTGTTACATTCCTTTTCTGTAAGCATTGTACAGCTCGCCTTGATACTGATCTTCAGTTTTATGTCACATGAGTTCCATATCAAAGCTGTTAATCAGCCTGAAGCTCAGCTATGGGCCGCTCGTGAGACGAATTAACGACGGTTACTGTGTGACGTCTCCTAGCTTGGTTGTGGTTTCCACGTTGTGTTGTGTACTGGTTTAAGTGGAAAGTGGACTAGGTATTCGTAAAGCGAAGCGTAAGCGATAAAAGACAAAATCCCGTTAAACACGATCCGTAGGTGAATGACAGCCCTCTGGTTATAATGAAGATGGGACATAGGTCATTCTACCTTAGAGGTAACAAACCTAAGACGGTCAGATTAACGATCCAGTTATGAAAAGGAAAAAAAATAGAAGGGTACAAATCCACCATTGCAATGCAAACTATGTTAGGCATGGAACACGAGTTTTAGAAAGAGAATAATTTCAAAAGATTCAATACTTACTGACGAGTGCCTTTCTCAAAGAATATAGACGCAATAATGATGTTTGAGGCCCGTCTTAGCATAAAGGAAGTAAAAGTGTCAACATCCATCGTATGTGATCTTTGCGAAGAGTAAGCAGAAGTGCCAACATTCATCGTATGGGAATAGCGGAAAATCTTTAAACACATCTAATATAAAAGTACGTCATAGTGATTTGCCTGTAACACAAAATTTCAAACCGAAGTAAATGATCACAGCAAAGACTTTAATAAGCAACTAACATATCTTCCAGGAACTGAGTGTCCTCGTCTTTCGATTGTAACAGACGTTTCTGACGATAGCAAAACTTCGACATATCTTAGTTACTGCAAACATGTATTTTTGTACAACATGCGAAAAACTTTTCCATGCATGACCTACTGACTTATTACTATCTTCTCTCTGGCGTCTGTGAAGAAGCTTCGGACCGTTAATTGCAAGACTGAAACGTTGATATAGGAATTCATGCCTGTAAA
Source organism: Schistocerca gregaria (assembly GCF_023897955.1). Lineage (NCBI taxonomy): Eukaryota > Metazoa > Arthropoda > Insecta > Orthoptera > Acrididae > Schistocerca > Schistocerca gregaria. The sequence continues at coordinate 1,043,272,112 of NC_064920.1, read as the reverse complement.
TGGATTCAAATACCGTGTACATGTGACTCATTTCAGCGTGATTTGAAAAGACCATCTCTGTAAGTTTTAATATCTTAGGCATTAAATCTCTTTGAAAGTCATATTGACAATGCTTCACGGGTTCCAGCATATCAGACAGTTCCGCTTACTGTACTGAATAGGAGCTATCTTAAATACTGTGGGAATAGGGCATGGAGGATGCAGTGATAGTTGGAACAAATTGTTTCCTCATTTCATTTTCATTCGGCTCCGCGTAATGCAGCTGGAATTTTCTGAACAGTTATTACGTAAGGTCACTTAGTACCAGCTTATTACGTCCTGTTAGCTTTGCTGCCAGTACCCTTTCACTTATCCCCGAACATCTGCTCAGTCACTGTCTCTTTATGAAGTACACAGTTAAATATAAGCATCGTAAGAAACCGTTCGTCTTGAATCAACCGTTTGCTCTGCAGCGCTGTGTGGTGAAACCCTCTGCAAATGTAAATTGTGTGATAAACGAGGAATCGTACCAACTCCTTTAGAAACTGATCGTTCTTAGAATTCCTTATGGCCAAAATTCTTGTGAAAAGTAAAAGTTCGATGTCGGCTTTGTTTGATACGAAATTTTAATGTACTAGTAAGCATAACCTGTCACGGGGAAGATGCTTTTCTCACACAATAATTTGTAGCAGAGGAAGAATGTCCTCAGTAGCAGCCTAATTTAAGATGTCATCATTCACCCAGTGCAAAGACACTCCAGAAGCGTTCAACCGCCAAGAACAGAGGTAGCATGAAATCAGTGTAAAATGTAGTTGACAACTAAACACTTTTGTTCATGACACCAATTATTCCAACACCAGAAATATCATCTGACCACTTGTTTTTCTAAAACTGAGAACTCTGCTTATGTGGCTAATAAATCAAATATTGGGAAAGATCAAGAATCAATATGTAATATTTAAGACCCTACACTTACAGAGCACCTTGAAACTGGCCCTATCTGTACAGCACGCTGGAGAAATTGAAACCACAGCATATATATGAATTATTACGGCGAAACAGAAGAAACTATAAAAACATGCAGTTATTGTGACAGTGCACAGTTCACAAAATGCAGTGCCTCTGATAAAGAAAAATGAAGGTCTGTAGACACAACTGATAATAACGTTTGTTTACAGAATCTCTGCATCAATTATCACTATGTAACGAAGAGGAAAGTAAGCAGTTTCGCTCGAAGGTTTTTTAGTCCTCGCTTCAGCAGCAGCACTTTGTAATACCGAGAAGCAAAATTAGATTTATGATTGTCCTCTTTGGCAACCGACAGAATTTGTTTACAACATAAAGTTCTGCAAAATCTAATGTGTGTGAATTACTGATGGACCAAACTGCAGAGGTCCATCGGTCCCTTGACTTACACAGGACTTAAACTGACTTATGCTAAGAACACCACACACACCTATGCCCGAGAGACGACTCGAATTTCTGGCGAGAGGGACCACGCAATCTGTAACATGAAGCCTCAAACCGCGCGGCCACTGCGCGCGGGTAAGCTTTACAGTACAAGGTGCTAGTGACATTACGAAATAATGTTCTATGTGAGATTTCATGTTTGCTGTGCATCAATTACCTCAAGCATTTCGTCGCTTACAGTGTGACTTAACTACAGGAAAGAAAGTCTCGTAAAATAGCTATGAAAACCTACGGCAGTACAGAAAGCGATTTCTAGAACCATAATCACGTGACATTAACTGAAGAAATCAATAAAACCATTAAACAGTTACTATTATGTCGTACCTTCAGCCATTTACGGTTTTGATGTTTCCTGAGGAGATAATAATAATATTTTCCTTTTATTAATATCGGGCGTTGTTCCGTTGAAGGAACATTTTGTATAAGAGGAAATGTGGACATTCTAATGAAATGAAAGCCCTTTTCGTATAAATTCATGAGATGAAATGTGAGATAATTTATACAGAAAATTCACCAAATTTCTTCTCCAAGAAATGTTGACAACAATGAAAACAAGAGAGGATCTGCTGTAGAAAATGTTCTCACCAATAACTGTACCCAAGATATGGGTGTAGAGATAAGTGACACATGTATCTGTAAGAAAGAGTTATGGCTTTTGAACTTACCATCTGCAGCCTGAGAAGCAGCTGGTACTTCTTCAGATGGTACCTTCTCTTCGTGGACTTTCACGGTTTCTTCATTAACATCTGGCGTCGGTGAAGCATCTGGAAGACAAGCATTGTGTTCAGTGAGTTAGATGGTGAGGAAGTGTATTCAGTTAACGAATACGATGGTAGGAAAAACGAGAAAGGGAGACGCTATTGACAACTTGAGACCTATATTAAGAATGTAATGAGCACGTGTAATACCGAAATGGCGCAATTTCTTTTAGCCGTAGAAAAACGTCATGATAATATAAATGTTCCTAAACTGTCAAGATCCAAATTCTATAAATCAATTATTAGTTTAATTGTTGTTTGTCTCTCCCTTGAACTGACTTTCCACATTTTCGCTCTCTAAATTTTGTTTAAACAATTGTCAATTAGTTTCCCACAATCAAAGTATTCCACTCACGTCTTCCTTACAAGGATACCATAGTCACTACTCACCCCTCACACGAATGGGTGATGGCGAGTGCAACACAATCACATACACGAATACACAGAGGGGTGAGTGGCCACGCCCTTGTGTAAGAGTTTCTTAAACTATTATCCTCCCTTCAGTGCACAGTTGTCGAATTATGCGTATTTGTACTGTAGTGATCCAGCTCCTCGCCATGATTAGAGTTCGACATTTTGGTGCGATGACCAAACAAATCCTGTTTCGTGAAATATGTGTTATTGTTTTTGGTTGTGGTCTTCAGTCCTGAGACTGGTTTGATGCAGCTCTCCATGCGACTCTATCCTGTGCAAGCTTCTGCATTTCCCAGTACCTACTGCAACCTACATCCTTCTGAATCTGCTTAGTGTATTCATCTCTTGGTCTCCCTCTACGATTTTTACCCTCCACGCTTCCCTCCAATACTAAATTGGTGATCCCTTGATGCCTCAGAACATGTCCTACCAACCGATCCCTTCTTCTGGTCAAGTTGTGCCATAAACTTCTCTTCTCCCCAATCCTATTCAGTACTTCCTCATTAGTTATGTGATCTACCCATCTAATCTTCGGCATTCTTCTGTAGCACCACATTTCGAAAGCTTCTATTCTCTTTTTGTCCAAACTATTTATCGTCCATGTTTCACTTCCGTACATGGCTACACTCCATACAAATACTTTCAGAAATGACTTCCAGACACTTAAATCTATACTCGATGTTAACAAATTTCTCTTCTTCAGAAACGCTTTCCTTGCCATTGCCAGTCTACATTTTATATCCTCTCTACTTCGACCATCATCAGTTATTTTGCTCCCCAAATAGCAAAACTCATTTACTACTTTAAGTGTCTCATTTCCTAATCTAATTCCCTCAGCATCGCCCGACTTAATTCGACTACATTCCATTATCCTCGTTTTGCTTTTGTTGATGTTCATCTTATATCCTCCTTTCAAGACACTGTCCATTTCGTTCAACTGCTCTTCCAAGTCCTTTGCTGTCTCTGACAGAATTACAATGTCATCGGCGAACCTCAAAGTTTTTATTTCTTCTCCATGGATTTTAACACCTACTCCGAATTTTTCTTTTGTTTCCTTTACTGCTTGCTCAATATACAGATTGAATAACATCGGGGAGAGGCTACAACCCTGTCTCACTCCCTTCCCAACCACTGCTTCCCTTTCATGCCCCTCGACTCTTATAACTGCCATCTGGTTTCTGTACAAATTGTAAATAGCCTTTCGCGCCCTGTATTTTATCCCTGCCACCTTTATAATCTGAAAGAGAGTATTCCAGTCAACATTTTCAAAAGCTTTCTCTAAGTCTACAAATGCTAGAAACGTAGGTTTGCCTTTCCTTAACCTTTCTTCTAAGAGAAGTCGTAAGGTCAGTATTGCCTCATGTGTTCCAGTATTTCTACGGAATCCAAACTGATCTTCCCCGAGGTCGGCTTCTGCCAGTTTTTCCATTCGTCTGTAAAGAATTAGTGTTAGTATTTTGCAGCTGTGGCTCATGATACTGATAGTTAGGTAATTTTCACATCTGTCAACGCCTGCTTTCTTTGGGATTGGAATTATTATATTCTTCTTGAAGTCTGAGGGTATTTCACCTGTTTCGTACATCTTGCTCACCAGATGGAAGAGTTTTGTCAGGACTGGCTCTCCCAAGGCCGTCAGTAGGTCCAATGGAATGTGGTCTACTCCGGGGGCCATGAAATATGTGATAGACAAAACGGCTAATGTCTTATCAGGTCATTAAAAAATCAAATAATATCAGTCTGATTTAATGAATTAAACTGATAGGTAAAAAGTCTTTACTAGTACATAATATTGGTTCATTTCACAAAATGTTTCGGTTTATACTTTTAGTAATGTTCCCTCAAATTTATCCAGGAAGAAAATTTTGTTAATTCTCTGGAAACTGAAACTTCCAAGGACGTTTTCCGCATGACATACAAATTATTTTCGTCCTACCTCTTGTAAGTAATGGTGGAATTGAAATATGTACTACATTCATCGTCGCAAATATTTTTCTTTAGATTATTAGTACAAAATGAAGTGATTTATATTGAAAATGTTTCGTTACTTCTCTGCTTGCTGAGCTGTGAGCCACAGAAAGACCTGTCACTTTCCATAATGCTACCATGACTTTCTCTTTGATGACATGTCCACCGAAATAACAGACTATGAATACATAGGAAAAAGTTATTATTTTTGTAAGTATACTACATTAAACTGTTTCTTGGCTTAATTTTTTTTAAAATTTCGGACGTGTTGTACTTTTAAATCACGTTAGTGCTAGCGCAGACAACTTATTTTGGCACCCATCAAAGACCCGACAACAGTAGTACAGGAAGGACTACACCAGACTCTGATGCAAGCTCATTCTCAAAAATGAGACTACAATGTCATTTGCAACTGACAGATCTCTTAAGGAGTACGACCTTAAATTTAATGTTATGACACAGCGGAAATGCGCTATTGGTGTAGAGGCGAAAGCTAAGTTTGGGTATTTACTTATTTTTCATGTTCAGCTTATGCCGTTCAGACTTCCTCATATCGCTCCAGAGCTACACGTATACCGTTGTTTTTGTTTTATTGTTTCAGAAAATTTATTATTACTAATACCGATTTAAAACAAGATATTAATGCACACATAAAATAGAGCCATAATAATGAGTTATTACGGCAAATTAAGTTGTTAGAAAGAGAAATGCAAGTTGAACAGCCCAGCTAGGGAGATGGTAAACGTCCGGTGGGAAATGAGAGCAGTCATTTCTAATGGAGTAAACGTGCCTTCAGACTCAAGGACAGATATTTTTTCGATTTTGGAAATAAGCCATTAGTTTTCTTTTGACGATAGAGTTGTGTTTCTGTTGTGTGATAGATACAGGGAGATCATTTAAAACCTGAGTGACAACCGTGAATAAGATTATAGAGAAGGTGGCTGTGTGAATAAATGAAACAGAAATGATTTTGCTATGATGGGATGTATCGTTGATTCTGTTTACTTTCTCAAACAACATTTAATTGCCACTTGGCATATCTGTGTGACCAGTGAGCAAATAGTCTTTAACACCTAAAAATGTTAAATGTTTAGATAATGACACTATTGTTTGAAAAATTAGATGTACAATTTTTTTGTCAAAATTGTGGAATAATTAGCCCTGTTTCTCCACTCATCGAGTTTGCTATTGAACAGTTAATATTTTCAAGTATGTCATAGAGGACCCACTGATGGTGTAATAATTAGACATATTTAGGCGAAGAAATTGAGAGGTATCTGTATTCCTAAAAACAGGTGAAATTCATTCCTATAGTTACTCTGCAAAACAAGTGTACTTTATTTCGAACAATGCTAATCAACAAAGATTATACAAAAATATTGTTTATTTGTTTTGGATCATGTTGTCTCTGTGAAAACGGTACAAAAAATTAAATATAATTACCCATTTGTACCACGGTATTCAGAGTTATACTTGAAGAAAGATGAAGCATGCAGTCGTATATGCGTTGTGTGAAGCGTTGTGGAAGTGTCAGCTACTAATGATTTGTGTGAGTCTTCTAATCTGTACACAAATATGGTTTATCGTTAATTTAATTGGATTATTCTGTAAACTTAAGGGTTTTGAATTTAATTAACGTTTTTAGTCGCTTCAAAATAATTAGAACCACATACTTTGCACCAGATACGAACGCTATTGGCAGTTTACACAAAGAACAGATGCTGTTGGTTTAAATGCTCGTACTGAGCGAAATATTGTCCTCTACGTTTCGAGGTGCAGTTGTGATTTCCGTCATTCCGTCAGTGTATAAAGCGAACATCAGGTTAACGACTGTTGAATTTGTATGCCAGGAAACCTGAACGTGATTTATAAGTGGTTCCCCATACTCATCTGGACAGTGCTGGACTGTTCCCCATTTTTCAAAAATGGTTCAAATGGCTCTGAGTACTATGGAACTTAACATCTGAGGTCATCAGTCCCCTAGAACTTAGAACTACGTAAACTTAACTAACCTCAGGACATCACAGACATCCATGCCAGAGGCAGGATTCGAACCTGGGACTGTAGCGATCGCGCGGTTCCAGACTGAAGGACCTAGAACCGCTCGGCCACGCCGGCCGGCCCCCCATATTTATCTCAGCAACACAACACACAATAACAGGGGGATGTCGCAGTTATGATACACTGGTCCCGTATGTGGGAGCGTGGGGTTTCCGAACACCCATCCAGTCACCCAGAGTTGTTTTCTGTTGCTACTGTAAAACGATTAAGGCAACTGCCGGGCTTATTCCTTTAAAATTAACATAGCCTATTGCCTTTCCTTTTCTTCCCTAGGACGTGGGTCTGTCTCTAGTGACGTCACCGTCGTTGGGAAGCTGAACTGTAGTATCCTCTTCTGCCTTTTACATCACACGGAACAAAACGTACGAGAATCGCTTTTAGAGTTACACGAATTTCCCTCTCATTATTAGAAAACGTACCTATTTGGTGACAAGAATTAAATGTTAAATGTATGGGGACTGATTTCTATCGCAAGAGCAACTCTAAGAAATGAAGAAGTTGTAACACTGGTATTTATACGCTTTTAATCATCATTTGAAATATGAAGGAAAATCTAGGGGAATTAACGTTCAACGTGCAAAGAGTATATCAGGCTACAGTGGCCAAACTTGGAATCCAAATGTATGAAGGAAATCATTTTGATAGAATTAGAATGCACATAATTAGACCGTAAGTCTGCATCAAAATACGAAATAGCTATCAGCGTCCCTCAGGGAAGCGTGATAGGACCACATGTAGTCTCAGTAACTACAAATGAATAGTTGGGCGCCTGGAGTAGGCTATGGCTATGCAGTCACCATCAAATTGAGCTCTCACGCCTGGCTCTGTCATCGCATGTAGCAAGAAGGTGGGCCCACACTACAAAGATAAAACAAATTTTATCATCGCCCTACTTTATACGAACTAGATACACGGTTAATTGTGATCCTTGTGGATGGAAATAAATGCTAACTTACGTGAACGTACTCACTTTGAAATGAGTGTCTTCTCTTAAAAGAAGTAGACAGTCGAAAGGTCTGATATAGCTACGGGGTCTGTCATGAGAGCACCAGGTGGTGGTGTCTTCGCCGTAATGGTAGATTCCAGCAGCATTGAACTACAGTTTTAACATATTCATGGGATAATTTGTCTAAACATTACAATACCATTAAAAAGTTTTTTAGAATTCCATTAAAAAGTATACAGTTTCTTTAAGGAGGGGTAGGACGTCAAACCGGTCGACTTGGAGCAGGAGAGGCACCACAGGACATTTTATTTCCTACTGTCTATACTTTTACAAATAAATTCATAAAACTTTGTCAGCATGACCAGGAAGGATTCAGAATTCACACTCATAGCAATGGAAGTGCAAAAACATAGCAAAATAATTTTTTTTACATATGAAATTTCAACATTTTTTCACTTACTGTTGGCTGCATTTGTTGCTATAGGTACATTTTTCTTCACAAGTAAGAGAGATTCTTTGATGAATTTTGCACAGCATACAAACCATACTTACAGGTGTATGAAACTCTAGAATTTTCCAAATCTATTAAAAACTGTGGTAAAAATTGAGATAATTAACTAGAAAATATGATTTTTTTCTAGACATAAAGTTTAAAACGTAACAGCTCATTCATTTTTTCATAAATTACATAGATTCTAGAGTTTTAGCTACCTGTAAGTATGATTTGTTTGCTGTGCAAAATTCATCGAACAGTCTCTCTTACTTATGAAGGAAAGTGTACCTATATCAACAAATACAGCCAATAGTAAGCGAAAAAATGACGAAATTTCACATGTTAAAAAAATATTTTGTTATGTTTTTGAACTTCCGCTGCTATGAGTGTGAATCCTTCCTGGTCATACTGACAAAATTCCATTAATTTAATTATAAAAGTATAGAGAGTCGAAATTAAAATGTCCTGTGGTACCTCTCCTGCTCCAAGTCGGCACGTTTGACGTCGTACCCCCTTCAAACGAACGGTAATGTCTTCAGACCATATATATATTGAAGGAATTACCTTTAAACGGAATTCCAAAAAGGAGTTATCAGCCGAGCAATGTTTCGACACATTTTCTAGTCGTCATCTTTCTTCGGAGTGTCCACCTCATGTGAAGATCACCAGTAGAAAACTTGTCGAAACATTGCCTCTGAACGACGCCTTCACGTGTCTTATAATCTGAGAAAACTTCACCATCGAGATTGGCAGAGAAAGTCTGTATTTCCATATTTGGTTAAATGGGCATAGGAGTCTTGGTGGAAGACCCTATATGTTTGCTCAGAGAAATGTATAACTAGCACGAATACCTCTGACTAGCGTGAAACTGTTGACAACTGCTCGCAGTAGGATGTCTTACCCGTCCAGGAGAGGAGGAGGACGCAGAGCACGGCTGCGAGAGCGATCTGTGTCAGGCACCTCATGTTGCGGACTGTGTCTGACCAGTGCAGTAGGCGGCCTTTTATAGAACGGTCGCGGCGTGCACCGTCACGCTGCCCAAGAGCACACGGGGTGTTTCCCCTCTACTCGCAGGCGGGCGAGCGTCTGCGACGGGCTTATCTGCAACGTCGCTGTCCTTGGACCCCCAGCTGGGGCCAATTTGGCTTTGTGATCTCGATTAGGGCTTCGCATACCCCGCTCCTACGGACGTCAGTGCTGGAGCTCCTATTCACGAGTTCCGAGAAGCCTCCATTTCCTCAAATCTCTCCTGTCATATTTCAGTTGCACGTTCATCATTTGGGCCGTTCGAGTCGCTGACCCCAGGTCTGAGAGCTGCCGCGGCAGATGCACAGACTCGCATGTGTGATACGAAATCTTAAAACGTACTTGGGAAACACTTGTTTCATGGTACTGGGTATCGCAAGAATAGTTTGTCAATGTCTATAAGTGCATCAGCGTAATTATACACTGTAGGATTCGCACAAATAATTATTAAATGTAAAATCTGTACTCGATTTTGAGTTCGTCTCTGGTTCGTAGGTCGGATGTGATCTGTAATGTATACGATTCATAAAAGCTAAAGCTTCTACGATGATATTGGACGATAATAGAAGTAAAATAATTCCAGTAAACACGTGTCTGCATACAAGTCGTTTGGGAGATAACTGCGAATGTGTGGGAGAACCAGTATGAAATATTGTTCTAATCGGTACAAAAGTATAAAGAGCTGCGTCTTCAGGCCACGAGTGGCCTACCGCGACCATCCCACCGCCGTGTCATCCTTAAGGGGGTTGCGGATAGGAGGGGCGTGAGGTCAGCACACCGCTCTCCCTGTCGTTATGACCGAAGACGCTCCTGAGTTGGCTGAGTGCACAACGAAAAATGGCAACAACGCATGGCTGCTGGATGGTCACCCACCCAAGCGCCGACCACACCCAACAGCGCTTAACTTCGGTGATCTTACGGTAACCGGTGTATCCAGCGCGGCAAGACCGTTGCTGGTACAAAAGTATATCAAATGAAACTTTTCGATCAAGCCCCCATGTAACTGCACTCAAATATCACACGCGGTGCATGTATGATGGAGCACTGGCACACTGCTGATTTAAGACTACATCTGATGTGCTAAGATGGTCCAAGAGCAGAGACTGTATTTGGTCCTTCAAGATCACCTGACCTGAATCGTTTGCATTTTTCTGTCTGGGGTCAACTGAAAAGTGAAACGGACAGCTCTTCCGTTGGTGAGCAGTGAAATGTCAAGATTTACGGAACGATCCGGGCATATTTGAAATATTTAAAATGGTTCAAATGGCTCTGAGCACTATGGGACTCAACTTCTGAGGTCATTAGTCCCCTAGAACTTAGAACTAGTTAAACCTACCTAACCTAAGGACAACACACTCATCCATGCCCGAGGCAGGATTCGAACCTGCGACCGTAGCAGTCTCGCGGTTCCAGACTGCAGCGTCAAGAGCCGCAAGGCCACTTCGACCGGCTGAAATATTTCGTAACTCACCATCGAGGCTTGTGTTGTTTTGCATCCCAATGCGAGGACGACAGGTGGAACACCCACTATAACAGATGCGACTGTACAGTAAATTAAGCGTCTAACTAGCTGAAAAAGAAGAATAACTTTGTGGGGTTCAATGCCCTGGCGCAAGTGTTTCGGCGACTTACATCTCCTTAACCTATCCGAGACATCCCACGGTGGAGAATCTTCACATCATTGACAGATGAATGTTACGTTAAAGGCAGACTGAAAAAAAATCCATGGTTCAATTGTGACTCGATACCACCAGTCTTTCAGTTCCCAGGGACACGTTTTACTGATAGAGCCCAAGATTCATTAATAAGTAAGTAACTGGGTCTTGGAGAATCCTTGATAGCAGTCATTGTTTTCCGCAAGTACGGAAACTAAACACATAGCAGGATCGAAAGGGTAGTTGCTTTGTATATTACTGTCATAGAGGGGAAGCGTATTTATCGCTTCTTTGGACCAGTATAAATTTATAGTTTTGAAGAACTGTAAGTGTCTGCCTCCTGTAACTAAGTGGCCAACATGTCTGAGTGGTACTGCCTTTGTGGAAGGTCTAGTACGGGTTCCATTCAGCCTCGTGATGTCAGCTGAGGAGATGCCTGAGTCAGAAGTAGCGGCTCCTAGGTCTACAAAGCAGACGGCGACCTAGATAGTGGTGTGCTCATCCCGTAGCCCTGTATACCGCATCCGAATGATTCCAAATGGCAGCATGGCAGAGAATGATACGGCAGCCGGTCGCTACTGAGTGACCTGTCAGTGCCACGACGCGGAGCTGTGTTTTATGACTTCTATTTGACTTGGATTCCTATTCTGAAAAACATTTTGTGTTATCGACTGAATTTAGTGACGGACAATGATCTTCGAGATTGTAAATTGACATTGAAGGGGGTATAAAAAGGGTGATGTGCAAATTTTTTGTCATACCTTTTTCCGATTCATACCTAGAACGTAGTTGGAGAAGAGTGTGATCTATTTTATTGAAACCTATGGTCTATTTTAGAGTTATTGCTAGGAGAATTTAGCATTGTACCACTTATGGCTTCAGAGCCAGATTCTACGGATCTTCCCCCATATCAAGCGAAATAATTATTAAATGACACCGTCCACTACGTTTAAGTGAAACAGTATTTTGTTTCTTTGGCATCAACATATACGTATTGCAGCGATGCGTGAACTTTGTAACTAGTAGTGAGAAAAAATACGCGAAAATAAGACTGTTAGAATAATATAAAAGCACATGTACGAGTGAAAAAAGCTCTCTTGATACCTTGAGCTCTTGCTCTCTTGTTGCCTTGCCGTTAGAACTTGGATGGAATTAGGTCTTTGTCGCTGAGGTGTACCAATAAAAATGAGTGATTTACGTTTGTAGAATGCATGTTCAATAAAGGATAAAAAATAAATTGCGTATTAGGACTACGTTATTTCAAGATCCTGTGTCTTTTTAGATTAAAAAAAAGATTTAATCATTTAAAAGAGAGGAAATTAAATGAGTAAACTTTTCGTTTGATTCGCGATTATTTCAGAACCCATTTTTTGTGTAATTACTTTCTGCTTTTATTAAGTTCATTAGAACCTGCAGTTATTTATTTTTCTCGCCGGCCGGGGTGACCGAGCGCTTCTAGGCGCTACAGTCTGGAACGGCGCGATTTTTACGGTCGCAGGTTCGAATCCTGCCTCCGGCATGGATGTGTGTGATGTCCTTAGGTTAGTTAGGCTTCAGTAGTTCTAAGTTCTAGGGGACTGATGACCTCAGAAGTTAAGTCCCATAGTGCTCAGAGCCATTTGAGCCATTATTTTTCTCGAAGTTTGATAATTTTTCTGAGTGCAATTATTACGAAAGTAGATTTCATTCCTTTTCATGGCCAGTAAAATACCAAAAGAACTGTATCCAAAAGGACTGTGGGCCTTAGCTATTTTGCAGTTCAAAAGTAAATAAAAGTTAACAGCATTGTTATTATACTAGAGTTTTACGAAAGTAACTGATATTAAACAAAAGAGTTTCTTATAACGTTAAAACCAAAGATAAAATTTTCAGAATAATTACACGTAACGGTTCATGCTCTTGAACATCAGATTCAGAATATAAAGCAAATTTCATGTAGTTGCAAGCGGTAACGTTACGAACTCCCTACTATTATTTAGCCTCTAATTTTACTAAACTGCAATATAATTGTGTCTTGTTTTGACGGATTCCAACGAAAAGTAATTTCTTATTCATGCTTAGTGACGTCTCTACAGCGGTATATAGTTTCCTCTGGCCACTCACACAGTAGCTCTTATGGAACACGATACGGTTTCTTGGTAGATCCCAATTGCGTGTTTTCGACGGAATAGAGTCATTTTTTAAATAAAACAATTATTGATGACGATACGAAATTATTTTCATGTTGCTCTTGGTTTCTTGATCCACAATGTGGCGGAACCGGTTTATAGTATTTCGTGACTTTAATTACTTATAAATGATATTTCAGGTAGATCAAAAAAATATAAAAGCAGATACCTATTGGCAGAGTAACAATTCGTTTGATCTTAAAAATGATTATCCCGGCTAATATTTGTCACTTTGCTAAAGTAATCTCCACTTGAAGTTGTGTAGAAATGTTGTCTGTAAAGTCGTGTGAGTGGCACTAAATTGCATATCATTTATTAGATTTTACACAACTGTTACTTAAGATGGAAGGACTTTTCTCTAGCAAAAGGAACATTTCGTCACAAAATACTACCCGCGCACGTCACTGACGTATGTCTGCTATTAAAATATTTCATGTAAATCGTCCGAAATAATTAGGCTTCATACATCAGCAAATATGAAATTTATATCACGTAACATGCTGTGAGCACTATTTTTAAAGGTTCAATCTGAGTTCAGTTCTGTCTTTTAAAGTAGATTCGGGACCACCGGTGCACATTTATTTCCATTCATTTATATCTAACAACATTTTTGTTTGTTAAAATTCTCGATTCAAAACTGCCGCGGAGATATTTTTGCTAAGATGGCGGCAGACAGACGATAGTCAATTTGCTTATTGTTATTATCGATTCCTTTTATATCAAGTTAATATATTCATATAAAAGTCTTTAAGCCTTTTGCTCTCTATTTTTTAGCACTTAAAATTATTCTCAGTGAAAATATTTTAAATTTTTTATACCAGCTACTAGTAAACTCCGCTGTAAGTTACTAGCGCTGATGGCTGCGCTCCTAATTGCGGAGCTGAAAATTAACACCTAAAACATTAATTAGATTGGATTACAATTGACGTAAATACAAATCCACGTCTAGACAATAGCGACTCTATTTTTTCAAATAATAATTAACAATATCGTTACAGGGTTTCTCTTTACAGACCTCACACTTCTCACGTCCGAACAGTTCATCGATTAGCACAGGAAGAACAACTGAACCACAATTATCACAGATAACAAAAAAAAATTATAATTGTCCTTGTCTATAAATGTAATTCTCTGATAACAGTTTTAATTCACACAGAAATTAAATTATTACATAAAGAATGAAATAATTGTCGTCATTTTTACACGATACAGTCTTTTTATACGTATATTGGACAGTCCAGTGGAAGATTGAAAAAACTGAAATAGAAAGGCTCTGATTAATATGTATATTTTGTTCCTTTTCTTTAAAATAAGTCTAAACCACAGTTGCACAACATTTGTGATTTAGTTACATTACACTATTATTTTTAAAAAAGACAAAAAAGGTGATTCTTGTTCGTAGTAATGTAAATTATCCGGGAAATTAATTAAAGGGAAAACAAAGCATTCAATTATGTTAAACGAAGTTTTCTCCCTACTAGCACAACACGTTCAGCACCGTGTTTAGTTTCCATCCTCCTCTACAACAGCATTTAACCGTCGGGGAACAGAGGCAACAAGTTCCCGAATGACTCTTTTGTTCTATCTCTTCCCACTCAGCATGAACTGCTTTCGACAACGCTGCCTTAGTTGTTGGTGCAGGTCTTCCATTGTCTCCCTCCCTGCCTATACGTGCTCTATTAGAAGGAGGTCAGCTCGCCTCAGTTTGAGAATGAACTCAGCCTTCGGTCGATAATCGTACTGTAGTTTCAACAGCACGATACCATACCCTTTGGCGGTAGACACGGTTTGATTTTCACACCTATAGAAACACAACTAGTGACACCTCTTGGGCAAAGTTCTTACACAGTGTTACCAGACGAAACGATCGACCTGGCGCAGACTGTGCGGACTTTGTTTGTAAACCTTTTGTTTGTAAACCTCTTATTACCTGGACAATGAGCTTTTGTTATCAGAAAAATTCGTGAACGTATTTACTTAAGACATTTTAGAGGTGCTAAATGCCTTCACCTACGACGGATATTAAAAGAAACACCGTTTTGTGAATCGATTACTGGCGCATTTTGTCGCATTTCTCTGCCCGAAGAGGAGATCTGCCAGAAGGAAAGAGGAACGAAATGACATATAGTGTTGGGGTGTTTGTGAATTGATTCCAGTGATTACAGTATTTAATGAAATGAAGAGTGAATATTGGCAGTACGAGCACACTACTGGTGTCAATATGGTGTTGCACTACCTGGTACCAGAACTGATGCTAGGCCAGTTTAGGTCAGACATATACACTATAGTAAGCCACGGCTCGGTTAAATTTAGCAAAAAAAAAAAAAAAAATGTTCAAATGGCTCTGAGCACTATGCGACTTAACTTCTGAGGTCATCAGTCACCTATAACTTAGAACTAATTAAACCTAACTAACCTAAGGACATCACAAACATCCATGCCCGAGGCAGGATTCGAACCTGCGACCGTAGGGCCAGACTGTAGCGCCTAGAACCGCACGGCCACCCCGGCCGGCCTAAACTTAGCACTCCACATGTATTGTCTGCAGACGAAGTTACTGGCACAGTATAGTTTTTAAGGAGCAATAAGTGAGTTGCGTATTTTCCAGCGGGATAGAGCTCTGGCAAACAATCTTCGCTACATCATATTACTGAAACTGATACTCCCTAGAGTTAGAATTTCTGGTGGCGAGTAACTGTAGTGTTGCTAAGTCGGATATGAGGTTTCCAACTGTGCAATATTTTGCTATATTGTTGAAGCGCACACAAAATTAAAACTAATTTTCCGAAAATGTGAATTTTGATCTCGCAGAATCCTAAAATTTGAGTCCATAGCAATGAAAACGGTTGAAATTCTACAATATTTTATTCTTTATACTACTTGAAATAGGTAAAGTCGACCAAGTCATCTGTAAAGAATGACCATGACAATTATAGGAAGACATTAACACCCTGTAACTTTTGAATCCACATGTACCGGCAGCTTTAGCGTTTTACCAGCACCTTTGTTAAGTGGAAATAAATGAAGTAATACAATACCATTTCTAATATCAAGTAACATCCGCCTCAATTAATTTAGTTTTAATGTAGTGAAGGAATAATTAGAGGTGTCCGATATTAACTGGAAAAGTATTCGTTAGTTATAGAAAGAACTAATTAATTTAACTGTTACTGCTTCCAAAAATGACCAGAAAACGTTAAATTCTTCCTTCAAGCACACATTTAGCGTCAGCTGAAACAAGGAAGTAATGGAGATAATGACAGTAATAATCGAATTATCTGGTAACAGGCGTATTTCTCGAGCTCCACTTGGGGTTATGTTGACAAGAAGCGTCTCCATATCGCGCTGACATGTATCTTCCATAGTTTCCGGGTCGGAACCTCACCGATAATTAACCACCTAATAGAGAAACCTTCTGCTTCACAGTTTCTAATTTGTGACCTGTTTTTAATGTTAATGTCAGAAATTAACTGTAACGGAACTACAGTGAACAGACTATAAATTGGTTCCGGTAGCATTTAAGTCATTGATTTGTCGGATCTGTGGAGGTGTTGAGCATGTTGGAACTACTCACTGAGTGCCTGACACAGCTCGTGAATGTCGATGCTGTTTAAAAAAGAATTATGACAAAACCAGGAAATGAATACATTGAACAGGCTGCCATTCACTTCTACGGAGTAAGGGATCGGATCTCTCATACAGTAACGCACTTCTCCTGTTACAACATAATGCGGCCTCACGCGTTCAGTACACTAACCTCGCGATCTAATTATAGTATAATATGAGTGGGATATGGGTTCGATTCCTCCTTGTGGTGTTTATTATTAACAGCCACGAAGAAGCCACTTTCACCTGCGGAAACGCCGAGAGAGGACTGCCAGATTGTATTGCAGTCCAAAATCAACATTAAATCTGATTATATGAATGTGTGGTGTTTGTTCTTTCACACATGTGCAAAAGAGCAGTCACGAACATTCCTGTAATTGATTGGCCTTGATGGGCAACGAATCCACCTCCTTCAGCGTGTATCCACAAACTCGCCCGACATCCTATGGGACTCTCTGAATAGTCAGAACGCAGGACATGGACAGGAACTGTGGATATGCGGTGCTCGACGGAAGTGTGGGTCGGTCGAGAGGCAGTGGTGATAAACAATGTGTTTCGGCTGGCGCAGTGGTTTTAACGCAACTGCCTGGGGAGCAGGAGATCCCAGTCCAGCACACATTTCCATACGCAGCCGCTGATTCTGTGTAATGTCCCCATTGAGTCAATAATCCATTCCCTTTCCTTTCTCCGCCCTGCACTCTCAATACACATATAATTAAACATGATATCCCTTCACTAACATCTGGAGCAGAGGCCGAAGTCACCGCGAGCAGAGACTATGTCACAATAAGCATTCATAGGCAGCCAGAAAAGGACCTCAGTGGGCATAGGTGTAACTAGGTTGAGTGGGAAATACGCAGACTAAAAAAAAAATAATAACACTTTTATTATTTTACAGGAAATCGACATCGTTCTGTTCCAAGAACATACCAGCCCACAATACTAAACTCATAATAAACAAGTCAGTTAAATAACTGCAATACTTTCTTCGCCATAGGCGATTGTCCTTGCGTATACTCTACGTCAAGAATGCGATGTAAATTAGTTGACTTATTACAAAACTGCCACAGAGCGGCAGGGCGACAATACACAAATTGATGGCCAGACGCTAGTTAGTCAAATCGCAACTCAGGTATTTAGCACGTATTTATCACATAACGGACGAAGCTTACGAATTTTGACAGACTTATAATATATAACTCAAATGAATAACTCCAAAATTTCCCTCGCCACGGGCGATTGCGGTTGAATACATTCCACAACAGGATAGCAATATAAGTTAGTTGTCTGATACAAAATGGCCACAGATCGGCCAAAAGACAACATAAATGAGGAACTGATCAACAGACACTAATGGGTCAAATCCCAATTCAGATCTCGGAAGCACACAGAATTAATGGACTTACTAGATAAAAGAAATAAACATTCTATACATCATAAAATAGTACCAATGGAACTAAACTCGGAGCAACCATGAAACAGGAGATGACGGAACTATACAAGAAAGCCTTTAATGCAAAGTATGACATGACTAGTCCGAGCTGTAAGTAATTGTTAATAATACGTGGAGTGGACGAAAGTACACTCCTGGAAATGGAAAAAAGAACATATTGACACCGGTGTGTCAGACCCACCATACTTGCTCCGGACACTGCGAGAGGGCTGTACAAGCAATGATCACACGCACGGCACAGCGGACACACCAGGAACCGCGGTGTTGGCCGTCGAATGGCGCTAGCTGCGCAGCATTTGTGCACCGCCGCCGTCAGTGTCAGCCAGTTTGCCGTGGCATACGGAGCTCCATCGCAGTCTTTAACACTGGTAGCATGCCGCGACAGCGTGGACGTGAACCGTATGTGCAGTTGACGGACTTTGAGCGAGGGCGTATAGTGGGAAGGCGGGAGGCCGGGTGGACGTACCGCCGAATTGCTCAACACGTGGGGCGTGAGGTCTCCACAGTACATCGATGTTGTCGCCAGTGGTCGGCGGAAGGTGCACGTGCCCGTCGACCTGGGACCGGACCGCAGCGACGCACGGTTGCACGCCAAGACCGTAGGATCCTACGCAGTGCCGTAGGGGACCGCATCGCCACTTCCCAGCAAATTAGGGACACTGTTGCTCCTGGGGTATCGGCGAGGACCATTCGCAACCGTCTCCATGAAGCTGGGCTACGGTCCTGCACACCGTTAGGCCGTCTTCCGCTCACGCCCCAACATCGTGCAGCCCGCCTCCAGTGGTGTCGCGACAGGCGTGAATGGAGGGACGAATGGAGACGTGTCGTCTTCAGCGATGAGAGTCGCTTCTGCCTTGGTGCCAATGATGGTCGTATGCGTGTTTGGCGCCGTGCAGGTGAGCGCCACAATCAGGACTGCATATACACTGTACACACTGTACTAGTGCCGACATTGTGCATGCTCTGTTGCCTGTGTCTATGTGCCTGTGGTTCTGTCAGTGTGATCATGTGATGTATCTGACCCCAGGAATGTGTCAATAAAGTTTCTCCTTCCTGGGACAATGAATTCACGGTCTTCTTATTTCAATTTCCAGGAGTGTAGAATAATAAAAGCTAACTGTAATAAATACTAAAGCCTAACTGTCAAGGTTGTTAATAGACCTGGCACATAAGACCACTGTACACTCAGCTAACTTCACCTGTTGACTCAGTGAAATCTAAGGTCCATAAAACTAGCATCCAGTGTATACAGTATCGGCAGAATCGGCCACACGCATCGTACAGTTTGTTCTACATAGGCCTCCAACTCAAGTTTCACCTCTCTCTGCCCCACAGTCCAGAGCACTCCTCTTCACACGCCGCGACCGAGGCGCCAGGGAGCTCTGGCCCGTTGCCCAGGGCCGAGATGCAGACGCCATCAACCGCAACGACCTGTCACACTGTGGAGAGATTGGAACCGCGCTGTGATGACGAGTTCTTCTCAGCTCCTTGCCACCTCAGGAATCTCAAGCGCCGGCGTTTGTGATGAGGTTCGTTATCATCATCACATCATCCCCTAACAACCCCCCATCCCCCATCTGGCATTGAGCATTCGGTACATAGCGAGTGGTCTTGCTCGCATCGCACGTAGGCACATGTAAGGATGAAAGAAGATTAATGTTAATCAAGTAAAAACCCACGCAGTGGACACCAAGTGAAAAAGCTACTCCTTATGTTTCAGATACAAACTGCCATAAAAAAATGGGAAGGAACTGTTAATTAGAACTCAGGCAGAAGTTGTAGTCTAATTTACAATCGATTTATTGATCTTATACATGACAAGACAACAAAATTATTGAATAAATATCCCACACACATTTTTTATTTAACAAACGCCTTACCAACATGGAATCTGTGGTGGACAAAGTGATTTGCTGGGGATCGACACACGACACTAACCAGAACACTACTCGCTCTATCTGACTTCATACACGAGAATCCGGGTTATGGCATCAAACTACGCCACCACCAAGCATCTATATTACACCAAACAAACAAAAAAAAAAAAAAAGAAAAATACGGTTCGAAAGAACAAAGTGCTGAGAAGTAGATACTACAGCCCTATGTCGCAGCAGATAATACTTTACCATCCTACTGGTCAAGGCTGGACACCACGATGCGTTCGGCGACTGAAGTCATGGACGGCGGAAATCTGTTATTTAATGCGTCTTCCCGAAAAATAGAAGTACGCTGTTCGCGTTCGGTTAATTCAGAATGCATGTACTTCCCTAAGAGCCTCTGAAACCCCGATGGATTCCAGCGTGCAGGTGGACCCGCTTGCTGGTCTGCCAAACCAATTTGACTCCGTGCGATGACTGAGCTTGTCGGAATACGTCAAATGTTTAGACGGCCGACTCAAGACAGGTAAGTACACGCACGCGTCACCGTTGTGACCATGATGATGCAAGCACTACCTCTGACGGTTCAGAGGGTGACTGGCACAGGCTCTAATTCGCTCACTATCAAAGGACTTCTTTACTAGTGAAGCGCCAGTACAAGAGACTGGTACTAGAGTCCTAATCTTCCTTCTTCTCCGTTTCCTCCTCAGCTCGGTTCCAAAAGCACATTTCTCTTTTTCACTTCCCCCACTTTCACGTAAGCCAATCATGAGCTGGAGCCCAGCATTCTAAGCTTGGAGAATGGTCTTTGCACTGCAAACTGATTTGACCAGTGACTTTTTACATTAATTGGCAGGAAACGGAAAAAATTCACCATCGCGGCCTCTTTCCCACACATTTGTCGTGTTTTTTGCTAACACAATACAGGCTGGAAGCACAGCTTGTTATCTCCCCTTTTGCGTCCATTTCAAAGCAAACAGCTCTATGCATTGACAAAAACATGTTTTGAAACAAAGCCTGGACGTTTGGGTGCCAGTTTCCCTGTCCCACCGACATTTGCCGAACGTTTACATGTTTTTTGGCGGCTTGCTCACTAACGGGGCCTACAATGCACTGTCGGTGACTTTTTGGCGCTAGGCCGTATACCTGGACGTCTGCCCCTGTCTGGCGCCAAAGTTAATGTGTTTTTCATAATGCGACTGCTACACGCGGCCGTCTGGAAATGTCTCTTTATCGTTCCCCTGAAAAAACTTTCTTTGTTGGCCCACTAACGCTGTGCTTTTACTGCAGTCGTTTAACTCAGCATCCTGTTCCTTTGAACACACGTAAAGCTTACCGTATTTCTTTCCCTAGAGCACGCTGCCGACCATTTCATCACAATGTATGAAGTCAAATCGCTCTAGATCGTATTTCCTACACTGAATGAGAAGTGGGAGTGCTTTGCAATCTCTCAAGGAAACAAGTCCACAAATTGCTATAGTGCCCACCTTATCAGCTAATGTCATCGGAGGAAATCCAAGTGCCGGCGCTTTTGGCGACGTTCGCCGCTATGAATTTCACTACAAATTTTATTTTGTTTAATGTACCAATGGTCATTTAAGGACAAAGGGCGCACGTTTTACTTCAACATGTGGCGTTGAAAATTTTGGTGCTGGACTGGGATCCGCCGGCCGCTGTGGCAGAGCTGTTCTAGGCGCTTCAGTCTGGAACAGCGCGACCGCTACGGTCGCAGGTTCGAATACTGCCTCGGGCATGAATGTGTGTGATGTCCTTAGGTTAGTTCGTTTTAAGTAAATCTTAGTTCTAGGGGACTGATGATCTCAGATATTATGTCTCATAGTGCTCAGATCCATTTGAACCATTTTTTTTGACTGGGATTCGAAATCTGAAATTGTTCTTCTCATTCATGGTATTTGACCTCTCTGAATGATGAAGTTCGATCATTTCGTTGTTTCCCCCTAATTACAAACCCTTAAAGTCTTCACGAAAGACACGTATCTTGATTCGAATTCCGATCTAGCACAAAAATATTAGTAGCTTCATTCATAGCCGTAGCATGTGGGCACCAAACTACCAGTGAATAACCTTTCTCATTCCTAACGACTCTTCCTGTGTTGTGAACAATAACAACAGCTTCCGTTATTTCTAATCAAACATGCGCACATCTCATTACTGGTAAACTAACAGTTGATGTCTAATGTCTATTCGTGTACTAAAAACAACGATGTCATATGCCTCTTTCGAAACTCACTCAGGCAAAGGATTCGAGCATCTCGCAACTGGTGAAGAAACAGGATAGTCAACTTCTGATTTTACTTAGTTAATAACCCGTTTACGTGCTGGGTTCGACTCCCCGTCGCAAAATTTTATTCATGTGCCCACTTCGTTACTTAATATTATATTACAATACCAGAGAAGGAAAGTTGCTACTCAACATATAGCGGAGATGATGAGTCGCAATAGGCACAATAAAAAGATTCACACAATTAAAGCTTTCGGCCATCAAGGCCTTTGTCAGCAATAGACACACATACACACACGCACACACACAGACGCACATAAACGCAACTTGCACACACGTCTGCAGTGTTAAAGAGCTGAGACCACGTTCTCTGAGACTGCAGACGTGTGTGCAAGTTGCGTTTATGTGTGTGTGTGTGTGTGTGTGTGTGTGTGTGTGTGTGTGTGTGTGTGTGCGTGTGTGTGTGTGTCTGCTGCTGACGAAGCCCTTAATGGCCGAAAGCTTTAACTGAGTGAATCTTTTTATTGTGCCTATCGCGACTCAGCATCTCCGCTATATGTTGAGTAGCAACTTTCCTTCTTTGGTACTGTTACATTCCATCCTGGATTTTACATTGTTTAATACTATATTAAACGTCTTTCGTAGTTAATTAACAGGAAAAAAGGGTCTTGATAGGATTCACTGTTCAATACAAAAATTTTCGTCCTTCATTTTCAAGTTCAGATTTTCTAACTGATATTGGTGAAAACTTTGGAATTTCACGTCACTTTACGCCTATTGATCTATAACGATCCTTGATGCAATTGAATCCTATTTTCTTTATTTTTTTGTTCGTTACTTCAACTACCACTTTATGCAAGACCACTCGCCACTGGATCGACTTTTAGTAGATATGGGTAAAGCTATTTGAGAGAAAAAAAAAAATAGTTCGAATTGTCGTACAACTTCAGAATTCCATATATTGGTTACCCCGCGTGGCGCCATTAAGAGCAGTATTCTCTACAGGTCTCTTGTGGTATCTATTCGTGTAACCAGACGGCTCTATTGTAAACAAATTACAGTACCTGCAAGACAGCTATGTTGTGTAGGCTGCAAGCAAATCAGGTGGAACGATACTCAGGTCAGTCGGATGCTTTTGAGCATGATAGTACATGTGCATACCTTTAAAAAAGTGAATTAAACCCAATTAAATATAGGGTCGTTCATTTTGTTCACTGATGTAATTTTTCAACCGTCTTTTTGTCTCATATTTCGCATATTGCATATAGAATTCCAGTAGACTAAACTCTCATTGTTTATGGTTCAAATGGCTCTGAGCACTAAGGGACTTAACTTCTGAGGTTATCAGTCCCCTAGAACTTAGAACTACTTAAACCTAACTAATCTAAGGACATCATACAAATCCATGCCCGAGGCAGGATTCGAACCTGCGACCGTAGCGGTCGCATGGTTCCAGACTGTAGCGCCTAGAACTTCTCGGCCACTCGGCCGGCTCTCATTGTTTACTAACATTTTGTGACTCATGTTGGGATATCACCAGATGTTGTTGCTTTCACAATTTATACTTATTTTATTGTGCACTGAATGTAATCTATTGTAATTCTTGCATGTACAGTGACATAAATGTACAATTTAACATCAACGATTTTCTTAAAGTGAAATATTTCTGAAATACATAGCAAGAGGTGGAAAACACGTATATAACGCGGGGGGGAGGGGGGGGGGGGAAGTATGAAAAAGTTCCCGTTTTAGGGCGTTGCTGCAACACGAATGCAACGTAGCGCGACTTCTATGCGGATGTACAAGTACATATGTTTAAGGAAGGAATTAGTGTGTAATCCGTGACATTCCGACATGCGGTAAATGCGGAAACGCGAACTATGGCGAAGCTATTGCCAAATGCTTCCAAACTGGACCAAGGTGCTGTTATTCTTTCTTGGCGGCCGAAGGACAAACAATGGTAGACATTCATTGGAGAGTGAAGAATACGTGGGGTGCAGCATGTCTACAATTACGGCGACACGTCCAGGAAAACTGGGACAAAGGTTGCTGCTGCTTCATGATGACGGACGTTGCCATACGCCAACTCAAGTGGCAGACACTCTGGCACGAGGCAATTTCCTTATCTGTCCCCATGCGATTTTCAAGCCTTCGGTCCCTTAAAAAAGTCCTAGAAGGGACGACGATTCCCGTCGGATGAGGATGTGAGGCAGGCAGTTACGTAATCCTCCACGCAGGAGCACTTGCTGTTTTACCAAACGGGTATGTTCAACCTGGTGCGTCGATAGGATGATTGCCTCGCTCCTCAAGGCGATTTTGCCTCATTGGCACACTGATTCTGGAATGTAGGGCCTTCGAACGGAAACATTTTGATTCTGTCCTTACAGTAATTACTACAAATATTACGTAATAGACTTAGAACTACTTAAACCTAACTAACCTAAGAACATCATACACATTCATGCCCGAGGCAGGATTCGAACCTGCTACGGCAACAGCAGCGCGGTTCCGGACTGAAGCGCCTAGAACAGCTCGGCCCGAGCGACCGGCACACGTTAGGTGTTACATGCTAATAATTACTCTATTGGAGAATGAAAGCAGTCTAAGACTACAAGTGATATTATACTTTTGCAAATGAAATAACAATTTTTGCCTGCCTTGCCTATGAAGCTTTAAATATGACAAAATTAGGTGTCACTTGCTAATCGATACTCTGTTGGAAAATCAAAGCAGTCTAAGATTGCAAGTGATTTGTACTTTTGCAAATGAAGTAAACATTTTTCGGCCTAACGTGCCTATGAAGCTTTAAAAATGACACGTGTGGAGAAATGTCTTTACCTTCGCGCCAATACATCTGCATCTGCGAATCCAATATAAGACGTTTCGGACTATTTACACTCATAAGCTATAACGAAGGCGTGGTGGCGGCATAGTGTAAATTCTCTGACGTTTAGAGTGTGACTCAGTTTCCTGAACGACAAGCTAGACATAAAAAAAATGATATAAGGTACAAAATCTCTTCTAAGGGGGAAGTAAACGTGTGCCAATGGACAGACGACTAAGTTTGTAAGATTTCTAATTACAGACACACTTCAAAATTGTCGCATAACACCAAATTTCTCCGGAGCTACTTTCTTTATGCGAGTTTCCAGACTCAATAGTAATTTGTTGAAGGTTACAACCATGATTCACCTTGGCTTTGAACTTTTCTTAAAATTGATAGTTTATTAATGTCTACTACAGACTTGTTTCACTTTTTGAGCCATTGTCAAGTAGTACTATTACATAGATGTGAATCGACAACACTTTTGCACTGAGCGCGTTTTCATTTTGTCGTACATATGCATCAGCCGAAACTTAAGCATACGCACAATGGTGGCCACATGCGCCTAGAAGTAATGGAAGAATGTAACATTGTAAATAGTACGTGTTAGAAACAGACTGACAAATGAGGACTTTTGTTAGAGTCAGTGTGATACTGATGTACGCCAAAATCAAAACGTAGTCAGTGTAGAAATTTTCTGGATGTTCAGCTGTATGCTAGCACCAGTTGACAATGGCTAAAAAGTCGAAACAAATCTCTGTGTGCAATATTTTTAATTTTGACGGACGTTTATATCAATGGGTTGGTTCAAATGGCTCTGAGAACTATGGGACTTCACTTCTTAGGTCATCAGTCCCCCTAGAACTTAGAACTACTTAAAGCTAACTAACCTAAGGACATCACACACATCCATGCCCGAAGCAGGATTCGAACCTGCGACCGTAGCGGTCGCGCGGTTCCAGGCTGAAGCTCCTAGAACTGCTCGGCCACCCCGGCCGACTATATCAATGGGGAAAACATGGTTTTTACCTTCATTTTTTTTTGAATCAGCGAGTTTTCCGAATTTGTTTATATCACACTATTATCCTGTTTTGGCCGTCATTTGTTTTTTCTTTGAATGCTTCTTCTCACGCGTTGTGGCCAGTGGTCATCATCAGACGACATGACTTCGAATCGATACAAAGCAGTTCGTCATGCCTGTCCACCCCGGTAGCTGAATGGTTAGTGTGACGGATTGTCCATTCTCTGGGCTCGGGTTCGATTCCCGGCTGGGCCGGGGAATTTTCTCCGCCCAAGGAGTGGTTGTTGTGCTGTCCTCATCAACCTCTCATCCCCATAGACTGAAAGCATACGGGCAAGCATCAGAGACTTTGAAGAGGTACAGTGCATCGATACAGGTCAGGTCCTCTGAAGAGGTTCAGTGGCCTAAACAGGCAAGGAGAAATGATTGAAGAAAATGTTTGTGGTCGAGACAGGAAAATTGTGTTGATGACAGCTGCATCTCATATCGCGTTTATGCCTCACATTTACAAATCAACAATGAAATAACCATTTGCGTTAGCAACGTTTGTTGGGTTTGCCTTTTACGTCTACACTCGCAGAAGCAGAAAATAAGTAACGATAAGTGAATTTGATCCATGATGGATACAGTTGAACTTCGTGATGGTTCCTTTACGGGGTGTAGGACACTACCCGCTACCAGTCACAACAGAAGGTGAGTTTATTTAATGCACTAACCGTTTCGGGCTTGTGCCCATCTTCAGGTTATTGTACATTAAATTACATGTTTCAGTGCTCAATTTTGGAGATTTCTGTGTGAATAAAAAACAAATAATATGATGATGAGTGAATAGATCCAAATGAAACAACTGGAAGTTGCTAAGCGACATGTGTTTTAAAGCCTTCTAGTGCTTACACGCAGATGGAGTATCCATGTCGTTTCTATATTACATAATCACACCCGTAACAAAAATATCTCGATTTCTAACACATGAATTGTACCTGAGGTGCCAAAGTCACTGGATACTTTCTAATAGAGTATCGAACCTCCTTTTGCCTGGCGTAGCGCAGCCGCTCGAAATGGTATGATCGTTGGAAGTGTCCTGCAGAAATATTGCGCCATGATGCCTCTATAGCCGTCCATAATTGCGCAGGTGTAGCCGGTGCAGGATTTTGTGCACGAAATGACCTCTCGATTATGCTCCATAAATATTTGGTGGGATTCATGTCTGGCTATCTAGATGGTTAAATCATTTTCTCGAACTGTCTGGAACGTTCTCCAAACCAAAATCGAAAAACTGTGACCCGTTAACATGGCAAATTGTCATCCATAAAAATTGCATCGTTGTTGGGGAACATGAAGTCCATGAAAGGCTGCAAATGGTCCCCACGCAGCCAAACATCGAAAGGACCCAGTATTTTTCGTGTAGAGACAGCCCATACCATTATGCAACCACCACCAGTCACTGCGCAGAAAGGGGTAAAATATGCTGCTATAAATCTTTTGATAAATTACCAGATAAAATAAAATGTCTGACAGACAGCAGTAATATTTTCAAAAACAAATTGAAATCACACCTCCTTGACAGCTCTTTCTTTACCATAGATGAATTCTTGAATATGAGTAAATAAATCTGTAGATATAATATATGCTTTTTGTGCCATTTTGGGGAATGGGATAGAGAACAGAAATATTAAGGTATAACACTTTAATGTAAACAAAAAAAAGATAAAAACTTGTTTCCTGTGCGCATTTCTTGTACATTTGACACGTTCCACATCATAACGGTTTTGCCGTGCTATTGACCAATGGAACACTAAAACTAAACTAACTAAAACCAGCTTGCACAGGGCCTTGTTGACAAAATGGATCCATGGCTTCGGGGTGTGCGCCACACTGGAATCCTACCGTCAGCTCTTGCCAACTGAGATTGGGACCCAGCTGATAAGGCAACTTCTTTCCAGTCGTCTAACGTCCAAGCCATATGGTCACGATCCTAGGAGATGCGCTGCAGACGATGTCGTGGTGTTAGCAAAGGCACTCGTGTCGATCATCTACTGCCATAGCCCATTAACGCCAAATTTCCCCGCACTGTTCTCGCGGTTACGTTCGTTGTATGTCTCACCTTTCGGTATCTGCGGTTATTTTATTCAGAATTCTTTGTCTCTTACAAGGGAACATTCCCATCGCACGCCCTCAGATTTAGTTATAAGTTGGCACATTGGATAGGTCTTGAAAAACTGAACACAGATCAATCGAGAAAACAGTAAGAAGTTGTGTGGCACTATGAAAAAATAAGCAAAATATACAAACTGAGTAATCCATGCGGAAGATAAGCAACATCAAGGATGAGGTGAGCTCAGGAGCGCCGTGATCCCGTGGTTAACGTGAGCCGCTGCGGAACGAGAGGTCCTTGGTTCAAGTCTTCCCTCGACCACGGCGCTGCCGACCTCAGACTCTCCTTGATGTTTCCTACCTTGCGCATGGACTACTCAGTTTGTATATTTTGCTTATTTTTTCATAGTGCCACACAACTTCTTACTGTTTTCTCGATTGATCTGTGTTCAGTTTTTCAATGCCTATCCACTGTGCCAACTTGTAACTAAATCTGAGGGGGGTGCGATGGGGATGCTCCCTTGTTAGTACTGACAGCTCTGTTGGAAGTTAATTGAAGGCGTCCGCCACTGTGTTGTCCGTGATGAAAGGTAATGCCAGAAATATGGTATTCTCGGCACACTCTTGACACTATGGATCTCGTAATACTGAATTTTCTAACAAATGAAATGCCCCATGCGCTTATCTCCAACTACCATTCCTTGTTTAAAGTTTGTTAATTCCCATCGTGCGGCCATAATCACGTCAGAAATCTTTTCACATGAATAATCCGAGTACCAATGACAGCCACAATAGTGTTCTTTTATACCTCGTGTACTCAATATTACCGCCATGTTTATTTGTACATATCGCTATCCCATGACTCTCGTCACCTCAGTGTATATTACTCGTCATGGTAAATGGTGGTAGTCGTACTTCCATGCCAAGACTTTGATACAGTATATGTTAATAACTTCAGAAGCACGTACACCCGCAACGTTTGACGTGGTTAACTAGGAAAATAGAGGTTAGGGTCAAAGGCCTTAGATTTAAGACGTTCAAAGACGTTATACACACACAAACATAACAGATATTGCAGAGTATAAAAATGAAATTGTTACATCAATATCGAACCGCACTTTCATTTATAATACACAGAATCTTTGCTGGCAATCATTGGTTTTTACAATTATTTTAGGTTTTACTTTCGTTCTTTTTACTGTTTTTTTTAAATTTTTTTCTATGAAAAGATGGTTACAATATTACATAATTTGCCAGAAAACATTACGTATATTATAAATACGAGCCTCATTCCATAAATATATAACAGTTTCATTTCCATAGTTTGTAATATCTGTCATGTTTCAGTGTGTGTAACATCTTTTAACGTCTTAGATCTAAGGTATTTGACCATAACCTCTGTTTTCCTATGTTCTCGTGTGTGATCTTCTGAAGTTAATATGCCGGACGAGGAGGCCGAGCGGTTCTAAGCGCTACAGTCTGGAACCGCGAGACCGCTACGGTGGCGGGTTCGAATCCTGCCTCGGGCATGGATGTGTATGATGTCCTTAGAGTTAGTTAGGTTTAAGTTGTTCTAAGTTCTAGGTACTGATGACCTCAGAACTTAAGTCTCGTAGTGCTCAGAGCCAATTGAACCATTTGAAGATAATATCTACTTTATAGAAAACATAATACGGAAGTACCAATATTTACCATTATGTATAATACACAGTTAACGTGTGAAAAAAAAGATGAATATAATGTGGAATCGACGTGGATACACCAGCTGTATTTAAGCACTACAAGACTTCACACCACATATCGCTTAGGAACTTCCAGTTGTTTCAGTTGAGTCTGTTTACTCATAATCACATTGGTCGTTTTTTATTCAAACAGTGATCTCCAACACTGAGTGCTGAAACACGTAATTGAATGTCAGACCACCTCAAAATCGATATAAACTCGACACCTGACTTGCAACAAATAAAGTCGCCTTCTATTGTGACTGGTGCCAACGGCCTTGCCACAGTGGTAACCCCAGTTCCCGTCAGATCACCGATGTTAAGCGCTGTCGGGCTGGGCTAGCACTTGGATGGGTCACCGTCCGCGTCTGGCGGGTGCTCTTGGCAAGCGATGTGCACTCAGCCCTTGTGAGGCCACTTGAGGAGCTACCTGATTGAAAAATAGCGCCACTGATCACTAAAACTGACAACGGCTGGGAGAGCGATGTTCTGACCACATGTCCATCCGTATCTGCCTAAGGGCTGAGGATGACACGGTACCCGGTCGGTACCGTTGGGCCTTCAAGACCTGTTCACTCGGAGTTTGTTTCTTTGTATTGTGACTGGTAGCCTTATAAGTAACGTTAGGCTCCAAGAACGTTCCTGTTAATACGAGTGAAACTAATTCACCCATCAATTAATATCTCGGTGGAGTATACTTAGCTTCGAATGAAGTTAACAGGGGGCAGGTAAGGAACCTATCTCACAGTAACGGTATGGAGATAACTCTGGGATGGGTCTCTCTAGACTCTACGTCACAGTTGTAAGCGACGTCTGCGCAAACAGCGTGACAGCGCACCAGCAATGTAACGACAACACACTGACTGAAGTGTTTGTTACAGCTGGAAACGAAAGGATCCGGAAATCCGTGTACCATCTGCATTTTCGAAAAACACTTTGGACAATTTTTGTAAATTTGATATCTATTTTGACTTATAAAAACAAAGTAGTCGCCAGGCAAGTCGAAGAAATGACCTGACACATGATAGCATACTAATTCCCCTACTCTCTAACATATTTACAATGTACCAGCCGTGCACCTATCTTACTTCATGTTTGACGTTCAGCGATGATCTCACTGTCTTTGCTCAGCAAAGAAGTTTCGTAATAGTAGAAGAATGCAGCAGCATGCCAGAGGAGCGTTTAGTGTACCTTCGGTTTAACCAACTGAGTCTAACGCACAGAAAACACTTCTTCTTTTTCTTCTTCTCCTTTACACTCTAGATATCCATTTCTGGACATAGTCCTGTTCCAGAAATTTCCATATCGATCTTTACTGGGCGGTTCGGAGCCAATTTTTTCCGCAAATGTCGTTGGTTCCCGTCTTCCAGCTCTCCAGAGGACGTCCGACACAACTACTTCTCTCTCTGACTCGTTCGGACGCCACTGCATCAGTGTTTTGGTTCATCTGAAGCTGTTTCTGGCCACGTTTCCTGCCCCAGGCCACTTCAGTCTCGCAATCCGCTCGGCACCATGGTATCCTCTCGTTATTCACCTTATCTGTTGGTTCTGTGTTCCGTGGTACAGACTCACTCCAAGAACTGCTTTCCCTGTCGCCCTTTGGCAAACCGAGAGACGATTTGTGCTGCTCGTCGAAGAGACATTATTGTGAGCCCGTACGTTGTTACTGGCAAGATGACACATTTTTCATCTATGTTGATATCTTTCTGTCCCCTAGGTAGGTAATTAAATGTATTCTTCACATTTAAAGTAAGAAATTTAGTTGAGTTTGTGTCTTCCTGTCTGACGCCTCTTTTCACAGGATCGTTTCCAGTGATGCTACCTTCCTTTAATCACTCATGTAGAGCGGCAATCCCGTAAATGTAGCAGATTAAGTTGGTATGCCTGAAGTCAATACGGATTCTGCTCGTCGCTCTCACTACTGCTCAGGTTTAGACTGTATCGACCACCTTCTGACATTCTATGAACTCTATGTGAAGTGGGATACTATACTCTGTACATTTCTGTATCACTGTGCGCACCGCTTAGATACACAAAGAAAATACAAAGCTAGGTGTTTCATCAAGCGCACGCTATTCTTCAGGCAACTTTAGATGTTGAGAGAAGGCACGTCTATGGTCACTGCGTTACATCTAAAGACCTGAATCTAACGCTAGACCTCAGACATAAACACTTGCTACGAGTACTGTCCTCAGTAGGATTCCGGGATCCTAATGTAGTGCCGCAGGTACCATGAACAGGCGCTTTGTCTTTATGCTACTCAGGAGGAAGATAAGAGGGGTTAATTTTGCATTAATTAGCTCTTGCAAAATAAATATACTAAATGAAACTCACCTTGCAAGCGGCAGAAACTCTTAATATAGGAAGAACGGGAGTACTTAAAGAGACTAAAACTGCTGGAACGGTAGATTCACAGCATGATATTGGGACCTGGAAGGATGGAAGATGGTCAGTTTAGGAACTAGCAAGGAACCGTATACCAAGACAGAGGGAATGTCCGACATCACCAGGAAATGAAGGAGCGCTGTCTCCGGACGCATCCTTGGAATGGACAACGACAGGTTAGCACACGAACAAAAGTGCGCTGGATCCAAGAGGTGTTAAGAGACCTGGAAGAAATGAGAATACAGGAATTTTTAAATAAAAAATTCGAAAAACAAAATTATCGTAGAAAGGAGAGCGAAGAAGGTTGCAAAGTATGAGAATGAAAGAATGTTGGACAAGGACCAGAAGAAACGAAACTGATCCAAACTCAGATAGCCAAAACGAAAAGAAGAAGAAATGTTGGAATTTAAGCTTCCAAGAATGTTACACTATTGGCTGTTTTCGAAAGTCATGAGAGACTAAATGAGCTCCCTTTACTTCCTTATAACCAACAAAGATAACCAAAATCTTACCAAAGACAAACTCTAAAGGAATGTAGAAAAAGAGAAAACAGTGAAAAGCGAACTCTGCACCTTCTATCGTCGTCTGTCTATTTTGTTTAAAAATGACTCTATTCCGTCTAAAACACACAATGAAACCAGTGAGAAATCTGTATCGTGGTCCATCAAAACTAGGCTTTAAGTGGCCACCGGAAGCGATACAGTACTGTAAAGATGTCGCTAGACAAGGACAAGAAGCAATTTATCTTTGGACAACGTTGTTCGTTTAGCCTCTTCACTTGTAAGGAAAAACTGGTGCAAAGAAGCCGCCTAAGCGGAACATAATTATATTGCAATACTGGTAAAATTAGCGGTAAAATAAAAATAGGGAGATATAAAATACAAAATTTACGTAGTAATAACTCTAAAGTGGACCATACCTTTCAATAAAATAGATCACGCTCCTGTCCAACCGCATTCTAGGCACGAACAGAAAAAGTGTGCGAAAAAATATGCACATGGCACTTTCTATATTTCCCTCCACTTGTTCCAAATTAACAATCTCAAAGACAATAATCCATCATTAAACTGAGCCGATAACACTAAATATTCTTGAGAATAATAATCAAAGACAAATCTAAGTCATAACCGAAGGGCAGCTTCGTCGTCCTGACCGGCCATGAAGCACCGACCTGCCGCCGTGTCATCCTCTGACATTCGGCGTCATTCGGATGTGGTATAGGGGGGCGTGGGGTTAGTACACGGCTCTCCAGGTTGTTTTCGGCTTCACAGACCATGAATAGCTGCTTCTCAGTCGAGTAGATCCTCAGCTGACGTCTCGAGGCTGAGAGCACCCGGTCCCAGTACCACTCACAAACGTTGACCACGTAGTTCAGGAGGCGGACAGTTAATGTGCTTCAAAATTGCATCTGTATCCTAGTCCAAAGAAGCGACAGGTATACTTGCATCGTATGACAACACTATAAAAGAATACTAAACAGCTGCCCTTTCGATATTACTGTGCGTTTCATATCCACACTTGCGAGAGAAGGAAATGCTGTAAGAAATGTTGTTATGCAAGATGCAGTTGCATGCTTACTTGTAAGGTGTGGTTGTCTGTCAGTAAATGGTATGCTTGGAAACCGAAAGACTGAGGTATCAAATCCCAGTCGAACTATGGACTTTCTCAATCTGTCTCTCAGCGATGAGAAGATTCGCCAGAACCGACACGTGGTTTCTGATTCCATATTACTCTACAGGTCTCCTTTCCCCACTTGTATTACCGGGACAGGTTAAGGACGCACACGTCGCCATAGTGGTGTCCAACTGGAAGACTTGTATCAGGGCATTGAACTATACGAAATAATTATTCTACTTCACCACCTTACACATTACAATTTACTGTACACTCACACCTGTTAAAGCAGGTGTTCCACACGTCGTCCTTGAATTGAGGTGCAATTATACTCTCGTCTCGTCAGTGTCTTACGAAATATTTCGTAAAGCTTGACAAGATTGTACAGTTCGCTGCTCATCAGCGGGAGAGCTGTCCATTTCACTTCTCAAATGACCCCAGACGTAAAAATGCATGACATTGAGATCAGGCGATGAGATGAGACGATCATGGAAGGTGAGGTGTGGCCGCTGCGCTTGGATCATATTAGTGCGTTAGACGTCTTGTATCAGCAGCAAGATTTGCTGGTGCCTCGTAATGCTACCCCATCATGCATGTCCATTGGATGGAAGTCGAGTACCGTTAGGTGGGACAAAATCATTTCATATACTTTTATACCAACAAGGACAATACTTCAGGCCGAAGCAATGACGCTTTCGCAGTTAATACTTCAATAGGCGCCGGCCGAGGTGACCGCGCGGTTCTAGGTGCTACAGTCTGGAACCGCACGACCGTTGTGGTCGTAGGCTCGAATCCTGCCTCGGGCATGGATGTGTGTGATGTCCTTAGGTTAGTTAGGTTTAAGTACTTCTAAGTTCTAGGGGACTGATGACCTCAGCAATTAAGTCCCATAGTGCTCAAAGCCATTTCTTTTTAACCTCAATAAGCTCGTCTGCAGATCCATGCTTACTGCAACTATTTTGCTTCCATTATCAGATAGTTCCACCGTATTAGTTTTCACTTTTAATTTTAATAAACACTGTAGATCAGACCCCATCTAAGCTCCAGAGACGAAACCAAATTCCCATGTACATCTGACGTTCGACATTTCTTAATACCAATCCCACACTTCAGTACGGTGTTTGTACATGCACGTACATTCGCAAGCTACTTTTGTGACACTCAGTACCATGAAACACATTTTTCCATATACTTATTGAGGTAGGCCTCTGCTATTTCGTATCACACTTGCATATCTGTACGTAGAGT
Organism: Schistocerca gregaria; assembly: GCF_023897955.1. Lineage (NCBI taxonomy): Eukaryota > Metazoa > Arthropoda > Insecta > Orthoptera > Acrididae > Schistocerca > Schistocerca gregaria. The sequence continues at coordinate 1,043,237,092 of NC_064920.1, read as the reverse complement.
GCACTCGTTTTTGCAGCCGGAAAATCACGGAAGGAAATCGGAGGCTCTGTTGGCGACCGTTATGGGTTCTGGCCTTGAGTCGTGACAGCACTCAGACTGCGGGTCAGCGACTCGAACGGCCCAAATGATGACCGCGCGACTACGGCATGACAGGGAAGATTTTAGGGGACGGTGGCTTCTCGGAACTCGTGAATAGGAGGACCATCCTTGGCGTCTGTATCAGCAGAATATGTGAAGCACTACTCGAGTTCGCGAAGCCTAATTGGCCACACGTTGGCGTCGAAGGCCAGAGTCGTTGTAGATATGCCCGCCGCAGACGCAGGCAGTAGAGGGGCAACACCCCGTGTGTGCTCTTGGGCAGCGTGACGTCGCACGACGCGACCGTCCTATAAAAGGCCGGCTGCTGCCCGTGGTCAGACACAGTCCGCAACATGAGGTGCCTGCCACAGATCGCTCTCGCAGCGACGCTCTGCGTCCTCCTGCTCTCCTGGACGGGTAAGACATCCCACAGCGCGCATTTATCACCTGTTTGACGTCTGTCGCAGATATTTTTGGTAGATGTGAAAAGATACCCATTCACAGGAGCCTGTAGAACAATGTTTTGCCGGCCGCGGTTGTCTCGCGGTTCTAGGCGCGCAGTCCGGAACCGTGCGACTGCAACGGTCGCAGGTTCGAATCCTGCCTCGGGCATGGATGTGTGTGATGTCCTTACGTTTAAGTAGTTCTAAGTTCTAGGGGACTAATGACACAGCAGTTGAGTCCCATAGTGCTCAGAGCCATTTGAACCATTTTTTGAACAATGTTTCGTGTCAGTCACATTGTGTCCAAGCCTGCTTCTAAGACTCCTATGTCCATTAACGCAAATGATCAGAAATAAAATTTATTAATAGTCTATTTCATAGTTTGTTCCACAGATACTACTAATTTGTTCAAAGAAGTTATTTTTCTGCATGACAGTATTTTTACTTGAAATCTCTCTCTCTCTCTCACACACACACACACACACACACACACACACACACATATATATATATATAAACCTTCCCGTCTCCTCTATACCTCTTTTGTTAATGATAACCTTCCCTTTTACAATAACCTATGTAACCTTTCCTTGGAATTTCTATCTCTTGCTTAATAATAACAAATGAAATCTTCCCTTTGAAATTTATTCCCTTTCTCAATCTTCGCATACAAATTTAATTGCTGCTTATCATAAGTGATTTTCTGATTATTTCGCCGAAACATAGAATGTGTCGTCGTCGTGCCCCTGAGTCGTTACCTGTAATAACCCGAAACTGTTCCTTACCTTTTTTACTGTTACTGGATCGCCATCTGACTGCTACATCGAACTGCGACATGAATATACTTACTCTGGTTTAATGTATTCTATTAACTGCTGGTGGGCTGTCATAATAAGTGGCTGTATTTATTACCAAAGCTGACGTTATTGTTTAATAGCAAAGCTAACCGTTATTCTTTAATTAATTTGACTGAAGTTACGTAATTCATAGTTACATTTTTTCTTGACAACAATAAAATTTGCAAAGTTTTACGATGATGGTTTTTGGGATGGATTACAATCAGTAATGCAACATTACTGGCAAAAATTAATGATATTCTGAAAACGTTTCTTCAAATACGGTAATGAAATGATCTGACAAACGTTCAATTCTGACTTACTTTTTACAATAATCTTACAACTAGCATTGCGCAAACACACCTTCAGTAGTCTTGAGTTTCTCAAATCACAGCTGGTGGCTTGAAGGAACACTGCTCCTCTCAACCTCTCGCTTCAGACCTGCCACCGACTCACTTCACACACATCTCGCTTACTACTGACTTGCTACGAACGCTAAAGTGCGGCCTCTCCTGCCAACAATGCTTTCTGGTGCAGACAATCCCTGCTACCATTACAAAATGTATCAATACGCGATCTTTCCCTCTCTTTTCTTAAAATGTAACCGTACGCGGTTTCTCCCGCCCTTTTTAATATTATATCAATAATACTTTGGTGCAGATACTCCCTGCTACCACAATTATTTCCAACATGAAAAATATTAATTATTCTTACTCAATCTTATTAGTAAAATATAAACATATTTCATAAATTGTGGTTTGACAATAGACAATAGAAATATACACGTCTTTCAATATATAAACACTATTTAGTTTTGACGTAACGTTTCACAAAAGTATCCCACAAAGAGGCTACAATTGAAAGGCAAAGCAGCCGCAGTCGGCCATTGCAATGTAAACACTGCCGACTACAACTCTCATGCCATACTCCGTAGTTATATGAATCCTTCCGATTGTTTACTTGTTTCACAAAAGACGTTCACTTAAACTCAGTAAACCCGTTGTAAGTTAACACATAGTTCCACTTCGAGAATCGTAACTAAACATGTGTCTAGATCGTATAAAATAGGTCTAAGACAAAAACTCAGCGTAGGCTTATCTACTTGCTGCATATAACGGTGGAGCCCGGAGAGAGTGCTCTATATGGCCGTGATTACTCTGCTGCAGCCAATTCCAGGCGCCTTACCTTGCATTTACAGCTGCTGAGGGTAAAAGTGGTCCTATCACGCTTCCTTGGGCGACGCCGAATCGTATTCCGATCAGAACTGAACTTCTAATTATGTACATTCTTATTTTGTCAAAATGATTTCCCTCATATATTTGGATTCCATATTTAAGTGTCATACGCTGATTTATTCTTTGCACATTGAGCTCTGCGTACGCTAGATTCTCCTTGAGATTTGAGATCAGGATTAAAAACATATAACTACCATTGTTATAGGATTTTTTCCTTTCGTAGATTCAGTTTCATGACAGAGCTTAGTTCCCCTTCAGTTAACGTTTATTACTGCCGCCAGTTTTCAGACAATGAGAGGGAAATTGGTTGACGTCGAACATCGAACCTCGTAAGCTTTGTTTCGTGAAATTGACAAGGCAGGAGACAGGATTAGAGTTTAATTTTCCGTCGCCGATAACCTCTGTAGAGACAGAGTCAGACTCAGCTTAGGGTAGGATAGGGAACGCAATCGGCCATGCCTATTCCAGGAAATCAGCCTTAATCGATTTACAAAAAACAAAAAGAAGCTTAACTCTGGATTGTTGGAAAGGCGTTTGGAATCCTTTCGAATACGAGACCAGTGTACCAGCGCTGTGCATCCCGAAATTGTTGTTTGTTGTGTTGCTGGGATACAGATGGAGAAACAGTCCAGTGTTTGCCTGGAATACAAAGAGGAAACGCTTATAAATCATATTTATGTTTCCCGGCGTTCGAGATCACCTTTTGTTAACCTGAAGTTCAGGTTCTATACTGATGTTCATGTCACAAGCTAGAGTTCAACTTGTTGCCCACCACGAGCATTTAGACCAACAGTATCCGATCTTAGTATTAACTATCAATAGAGTTCGTGTCTGATGCAAAGGATGTAGTTGTTTTTAGTTGTTATTCTTAGGTTGAATAAAAAGTTGTTAACTAATCTGGAAATGCATTAGGTTACGATATGGCATACCTCAGTTGTGTACAGTTTAAGAGACTCACTAAAAAAATTATTCTTAGACATTCCCATCTCTATTTTCAAACGACAATTACCGGCTTCTCTCCTAAATTAGAAAGACATCCGTCCCTGATTTCGGAAGTACCCGTTACTTCGTTAGAAACAATTAGTCTCATTTCCCACAAGACTTTTCCATATCGTTTGCTAGTGTTGTCAACATGCCTTTCTCTTTCTAGTAAGAATGGAGTAGAAAACGTTGTATCTCATTATTGTAATCTGTCTCATATTTCAATTATATCATATTTTAAATTGTTACTATTATTATTAAATTTCTGGAACAATAATGCAAAAAGATTGGTATATGTGTAGCTTTGGAGTGATGTTAGAGAGTGTATTAAGGTTTTAAACTGATCACGTCAAATAAATACTAACTAAAATCGGCGTTTGCCACTACACCAGTCGCACATTTTCGCAGTGTCAGAACATCCGTCAAATGTAAGGTCGTACATCTAAAGTGATCTGTCAGTTAACAGTGTCGTACGTAGAGTCATTATTGAATCTGTGATCGCAAGGGAATCTCGTGTAGTCCCTTCTTTGCCAATGCAGGCGGAACTTTGCTACGTGTCCAAAAAGAGTTATCTGCACTGGACACAACGTGATTAAAATCACTTCTACATGGTAAATAAGTAATCTAAGAAATATCTTAATGTAGCATTTTGTCACGAATAGGATCTTTTTAGCGTGTATTAATTTTCTGCTATTCCGATGGAGGTGTCAGCAAACAGAATGTCATGAAGTATTCTGAAAAGTGACTCGTCTTTCTGTGGCCCACGGATCAGCAAAGAGAGAAGAAACGAAATATTTTAGACGTAAATCAAGCCATTTTAAACTAATAATCTAAATTAAGATGACGAGTGTAGTACATATTTTCATTGCCCATTGCTTAATAGAGATAGGATGGAAATTTTGTGTTTGTCATGCAGAAACGTCAGTGAACGGTTCAGTTCTCAGAGAATCAACAGAATTAACATCCTGTAGAACTATGAGGAAACATTACCATAAGCTTAGCCCACAATAATCTGAGTAATGAAATAAAGTTAAGTGATACTGAATACATATATGGATATCACTTTGATTTATTAAATCAAATTGATTCTGTTTATGACGTGACAAGAACGTTAGCAGTTTGATTAAGCTTTTACCTATTTTATGTTTCATGAAAAGGAATATATTTACTTCGGCGTCTCACCAAAACGGAGAAGAATACTCAAGGCGAGTACGTGGTTCGCTGAAGTACAAATACACACAGTCCGACAACTGTACGGTAAGACAAGGAAAACAGTTTAAGGACTTCAGCAAGGGTGTGACCATTCACCCCTTTGTGTGTTTCTGTGCGTGATTGAATTTGTGGATCTGCGTTCGCCAGCACCATTCCGTATGAGGGACTGGGTTGCTATGGTGTGTTAAAAAGGAAGATGTTAGTGGGTTGCTTTGAATTCAGGAAACCAATTGATAGTTGTCAAAAAAGTTAAACAGTACTTAACTTAATAATTGATTTACAGTATTTGTTTCTCGACAGTTTAGCAACAATTAGAACAGCGTTATGTTTCTCTGCGAGTAAATGAAATAGCGCCATTTCAGTCTCAGACTACTTTTTATGTTCTTAATTTGGGTATCAAATCTGAACAACATCTCCAGTTCTTATACTTCCCAACATTATAGTCGTTAGTACAATAACTTTCATCACCATATAACAAATGAAATCTTCTAGATGCTGCACCGACGCCGGACGCCAATGAAGAAGCGGTAAAGATTCACGAAGACCCAGCTGCTCTTCAGACTGCAGAAGGTAAGCTTAAAAGCCAACGGTAAATGTGTGTACACACTATCTAGATTACACTTACAACTCTTTTTACAGATACATGTGTTACTAATCTCTACATCCCTCTCTTGGAATCAGATATTCTACAGCATATCTTCTCCTGAACATTTCATTGCTCTTATCATTTCTTGGATGGGAGATAAACTGAATTCTCCTATAATTTGTTTCACATTACGTCTCATGAATTTATATGAGAAGGGCATATACTTCTTTGGAGTCTCGCCAATTCCTGTTATATAAAATCTTCTTCTAACAAAACAGTATTCTATGTGAATAGAAGCAATATTTTCTGTATATGTCCTCAGGAATCCTTGAAACTACGCAATATATTATTCTGAAAATGATTGAAGGTAGACATATTAATAATTTGTTGATGGATATGTTTAGTTTCTTTATTAATGTGTCGATATTACCTCCCTACAAGCCACATACTGTTCCGCAATAACTCTTTAAGGACGTTACACTGTCTATACTTTCACAAATAAATTCATAAAATTTTGTCAGCATGAGAAGGAAGGATTCAGGATTCACACTCATAGCAGTGGAAGTTCAAAAACATAATAAAACAACTTTTTTACATGTGAAATTTCATCCTTTTTTTTACTTCATATTGGCTGAATTTGCTGCTGTAGGTCCCCTTTCTTCATAAGTAAGAGAGATAATTCGATGAATTTTGCACAGCATACAAACCAAACTTAGAGCTGTATGTTTAAAAACGAATAACTACATGTTTACAAATTATTAGAAGAAATTGGTAACTGATACTGTACGAAAAGCAGAGCTGTGTATGTTGCAGGGAAAACAAGCCATGTGTCAGGCATTATTTCTATAATAAATTAAATAATACTCAATTGTACCGATCATCACAAACTGAACGAGACAATTACTGAATGACTGAATAAAATATGGAAGCCAAGCAGTCTGGAGTACCACCCATAAATACCACGAATTTGTTATTTCTGTCTGGGAGATCGGACAATATTGTGCCAGAAGAAACTTAAAAACTGTTCCAACCTGCGGGTTTGATCAAGGTTTTTTAGAGGTATCTGCCATTTTTAAGGAAAATATTGGAACTGGAAATACCCTCCTGTTTATTCTCAACTAAGAACACCTTCGGTGCCTCTATCAGCTAGCATGGCATTTGGCTGAAGACAAGGGAGGTCTAAAAATAAAAAGGATGTTAAAAATTCCTTGCTACCCCTTTGGAGTATATAGTATTGAGTGGGACCGCAGAGATTGCTTTGTAGTGTGCCTCATCCACTCTAGGTATAATGTCTATTTCGAACCTATGTTCTCATAGCAGACCTCCCCTAGAAACGTTACCATCCACGGGGTAACCACGAAACGGCAACCAATATTATTTATATGACAGCTTCTTTTCTCTAAGTCCGATCCTTCGAGGAATACCAACCAGAGTGAAAATGCGGTGAAGTATTGTGCTGGTGTGTTGCGCAGTGTCTCTAGTATTCTGTCGATCGCACTTTTCAGCTCTGAGCGCACAGAGAGCACATAAAGATGTCTAGAACTACTGAGTTCCCCACCAAGTGTGAAGCGCGTGCTGTCACTCGGTTTCTTCGTGCTGACGGGTTCCACCTGATTTCAGGCAGTCCACAAAACGTAAAGGTCATTACTGTGAGCGAAGTATGGCAGTGGTGCAGGAACTTTGAAGCAGGACGTAGAGACGTTCATGTTGCAGGCAGTCAGAGATGGAAGTGAGTGTCAAGCGATGGTCATGTTCAGCGAGTGGATCGTCTGGAAAGAGCAGTTCAGAACAAGCTAAGAGGAATTTTGTCATCAGGCATTGTCGTTCATCACGAAAATGCTCGTCTGCATACTGCAGTTGCAACAAAGACGTTCTTGCAGCGATTTCGACGGACAGTGTTTGATCAACCACCATAGAGCCCGGAATTGGCCGCTATTGATTTTAATCTCTTTGCCCACACAAACCACAGGCTATAAGGCTAGCATTTTGGCACAGACAACGAGCTGCATATCGGCGTGGGGAATTGACAAAAAGCACAGGCGGCTACCTTCTATGGCGAGGGTACTGGAAAGATAATACAAAGCTCCGACAAATGTCTAAGTCGGAGCGGCTAATATGTACAGAAGAAGATGGAAGGTGTAGCTGAATATTGCAAATAAAACATTTGTGAGTTTCACTGTGGTTTCCATTTCGCGACCTAAAGGACTTCAGAAAGAAAAGAAAGCCCTCGTAAATTAATGACGATGGGTGCATGGATCTCTATGAAATGAATCCAGTGGTTCGGCAGATGAAACAATTTGGTTCACGAAGACCATTCCAGGACTCAAATGCCTATGATGTATATGTGCGGACTGAAGAGATGAAACAAAATTTGTACCAAGACCAGGATTAGAGGCCAGGCCTCCTGCCCACAAGGCAGATGGGCTAACAACTACGCCACCCTGCCACATAGGTTTTGCACTCCATGGACTACCCTAGCTAACCTCCCTCCTCAGTCAAAATTCCCATTCACGCCTCAACCCGATTGGTATTCCCCCTAAGCTCGAACAACATTGCACAGGCTCTCCAACTGCATTGGAACAGTTTTTGATGTAGCTGAGCAACACTCATACAATAAAACTTTCTGGCAGATTAAAACTGTGTGATGGATCGAAAGTCAAAATCGGGACCTTTGCCTTTTCGCGGGCAAGTGCTCTACCATCTGCGCTACCGAAGCACAACTCACGCCCCGTCCTCACAGCCTTACCTCTGCCAGTACCTCATCTCCTACTTTCCAGTAGCTCTTCGCAGGAGAGCTTCTGTGAAATTTGGAAAGTAGGAGACGAGGCACTGGCGGAAGTAAGGCTATGAGGGCGGGGTGTGAGTCGTGCTTGGATAGCTCAGATGGTAGAGCACTTGCCCACCCACCGACGTCTCTGGCACACATACTACCTCCGATGTCACATATCGGCCGTTTCTTTTTGGAATTAAGTTACATATGCACCGAGCTCCCCAGGACCAGAAGACGACCACCTGCGATATCTACCGCCTTCTCCGAAAGTCTCCACCCCGCAACCCCATCGAAACACGTCACCCCCAGGTTTCATGGCCTACAGTTTGGAAAACGATCCACCAGCCCAATAACACCACTGGCATCACCGCAACGTGGTACCTTCTCGTCAGCGGCAAGTATACTACAAGACAGAAACTGCATCGCATCGTGCTGGTGGACTCATCTCTGTGCCTCAAGTGCAATGTGGATGATATAGATTTACATCGTTTTGAGTGTGGGCCAGCAGCAGCTGTCTGGACCCTCGTACAGAAGATTGTGGCTTTCTACCTCAGAGTACCACCACATCACATTTCTCCTACCACAATGATACATCCCGACACGACCTACTCCCCATCGGCTAAGTGGCACGCCATCACATGGCTGTCAACTACCTCTTCCGGGACGACATCGTCGATCCGGTGGACTTTTGGACACGCCTCCAAGTACATCACCACACCCTTCGCCGACATCGACACTATCGGGGTACTTTCGCGAACTATTTACAGAGTATTTTCGCCAACCCGCCTCCAAGCTGGAATCTCAACGAACCGTGCCATCCGAGACGATCCCACGTTCCCCTTTCAATGGTCAATGATAGAATGCACTTTGATCTGATCGCGCGCCAAAGTGGAGCATGTCGCGGAAAGTATTCCTAATTTATTTCACTCCTCTTTTCCCCTCCGCTTCTAATTTTTTTCCCTTACACGTGTTTATCCTTTTCTTCCTCCTGTGCTTCCACGTAAAAGTAACATAAAAAGAATGTTGGGTTGCTGCTGATGGTGAAACTGTATACTCATATACGTTAACTAAAAAAAAGAAAAACAACAAAAAGAATGTTTGTGAAAATTTAGCTACTTATTTATGTTTTACGTTTTCAAGTGATATTGTGTTATTTTATGAAGAACGTCGTTTTTTATTTTCATATACTAGAGGTTTTTATTTTTTTCTCATTACCTGCAAATTTGTTTATGTAATAGGTGTTAGTTCTCTTCGTAAAAAAAAATCAAAAAAATCAGCCTACCCTCCGTTGCAGAGTGAAAATCTCATTCTGCATTCATACAATATTTTTTTAATGAACACACCGCTATTTCACTCTATTGTTGTTTATTTAATTACAACCAAGCTTTCGACCATTTATGGCATTTTCAAGAAAGATGGCCAATTTTTAGCTTGATGTCCTACAATATATGTTAATGACATAAACTCAGTCATTTGAAAGTGGCATAAAACATCGAAACCTGGGTCATAATTAAATAAACAATACAGTCAAATGGCGGGTGTTCATATATTCGAACAGTGCCGACCTTGGTACAAATTCCCATTCGCCGCTCTGCATACGTACACAAAAAATTCGAGGATTGCTTTATGATCTGTTCATGAATTTTTTTCCCAGTTTTTGTTTCTTTTACTCTCAGTAGTGCTTTGTGTACGTAAATCATAGTGTTGTTCGCGCTTGCACCTGTAACAGGATGAGTTCAATTTACAGGTAAGATAACGGCAAGGTCAAAGGAACAAATCTTCACAGAGTTTGAAGTTCAAAGTAACTTTCTGGGGCATTCACAGTGATTTATAGCGCACACATTTAACGGTATTGATGACACGATTACCCCGCGCAGGTGAAGCAGCAGCACGTGTGAAGCGCGGAGGCGGCGGCTGTAACGTTTGCGGAGGCGGCGGCCACGGGGGCGGCCACGGAGGCGGCCACGGGATCGGCCACGGGGGCGGCCACCACGGGGGCGGCGGCTTTGGGGGCGGTCTCAGCGGCAGCCACTCCCAGAGTAGCTCGCAGGCCTCCAGCTCCAGCTCCAGCGGCAGCTTTGGGGGCGGCTTTGGCGGCGGCAAGTTGTGAGTAACAGCACCCACAGTTCCTGCACCTAATACTATTGCACAAACGAAACGGACGTGTTGAACAAAACCGTACTCACAGGAAGGTACAATCGGAGTGGTTTTATTTGCCTTCCATAGAAATCTTTCTCACTCCTGTAAATGGTCAATTTTTAACACATTCGCTTTTACCGCTTGTAAGTATTTGTCATTGAATAGCCATCAGATAACGTAACATACTGAAGAAGAACTGTGAGGGACGCAAGCAGAATATCATTTACTCTAAATTTATTCACATTTATTAATCAACCACAATCCTCTTTTTCGGTACTTGGAGCACTTAGCCACCTTTGTGTTTTACGTGCGACATGTCTTCGGACTGATCATGTGGGAATGAAGTCACAAAAAGGCCACGTAATGATGACTGTAACTATTGAAAACAGTAGTGGCAGTTTTAATTTAAAAAACTGCGAATATGCTTGAGAAATAAAGGTTAACAGACACACAATTTGATAACTACAGTAGCTCTGGCCATTTAATGACAGTTACCTGTTGGTTACAATTAAATTACAGCTATTCACAAAGGTCCATTGCGAACTGTAAGTACCGTATGGCAAATATTATAATGCGTTAATGAGGAACGGATTTACGATAGAAAAATTATTTTCATCATTGGCAACTGGCGATGTTAGTGCTAGAAAGACGTACACAAATTTCAGTATGTAATAGATTAGGAATGGGACATGGGCAGAAAAGGCCAAACAAGTGAGAAGGGCATAATTTTGATTTTATTATTAACCTCCACTTACACAATTCGTCCCCTATGAGCAAAGCAGATGTCTGCGAGACGTTGTACAGTACCAGGTATGCACTTGGTGGCTAAACTTGGAATTAATTTTTTTGCAGCATAAATCGGTTCCATACTGCACTAGCATATTTACCAAGTTTGGCTGCCATTCGGTAGTTAAGGCCTACACTGGACATCCAAGAATAGCTCAATTTTAATTTTAACCACCATGACTGAATAGCACATTCTATGTTCTGAGTATTATCGTGTTACTTTATACTGCTTTATAGAGGTAAAGAGTGAAAGAACAACAATCAAAGATGACGGTTGCTCCTTATTTTATATTGTGACGCAAGAATATGCATTTTCGTCCAACTTGATAGGACAAATCCTATGTTGGGACACCAATCCATATATTAGTCTGTTACAAAGGCATTGCCAAAGTACTCTTGTATACTATATGCTAAGCAACTGCAACTACCACAGAAATTAAGCTAGAATCCTGTGGTATTAAAGTATTCTCCAAAAATAGTAAGCGATAACTCTAAATACATTGATAACTTACAGTATACGTAAAACTTAAGGTGCTAGGTTCATAACACATAAGCCACATACCTACATTACATTTTTGGATACTTATACATTTTTGAATGAAGCGTGGACGCGTAGCAACGACCGAAACGTCAATCATGCACTTTCAGTAGTGCTAATGCAGATAGGACTGTGTTATCTGATAGATCTTGTAGGACATAAAAAATTATACAGTTACATAATGTGCTCCACATTTAGTTATAGTAATGTATTCGAAGGAACTGAAAGGAAAAATAAAGTAACCTAAATCATTAAGCATATATTCATCGGACGGTATAGATTTGAAAAAAAAAAAAAAACTGAATGATATGTATTTCCTTTCTTTGTTTCAGTGGCCATGGAAAGTGATAAGTCTGGACGTGATCGCTTGCCTCTTTTGTTTAATGGTGCCGTTGTAACCTGTAACAAATAAACTACTATCTTAACATTAATGAATCCTGTTTTATTCTTCCCCGATTCTATAAGGTAGGAAAACCGCATTCTCGCTAAAGACACTTAGTTTAACAAGCATTCAGGAAATAGTCATCTACAAGGTAAATCAGCGAAGGGGTCGATGATATGAAATCCAAGAAGAACGCTTCGTGTACGTTCTGCAACAAAGAAGCTACACAGTATGTGAAACACCCGAGCCGGCCGCGGTGGTCTCGCGGTTCTAGGCGCGCAGTCCGGAACCGTGCGACTGCTACGGTCGCAGGTTCGAATCCTGCCTCGGGAATGGATGTGTGTGATGTCCTTAGGTTAGTTAGGTTTAAGTAGTTCTAAGTTCTAGGGGACTAATGACCACAGCAGTTGAGTCCCATAGTGTTCAGAGCCATTTGAACCATTTTTGAAACACCCGAAAAAATATTACTATCCTTTGTTCACGCTGTTGCTGACAGAAACTTAAGTCTGATTAAGACATACATACGTCAGACGCATCTGCCTCCGTGTCTGAGATACGCCTTTGCATTGGTGCTCGACTACGAGGTCGCACGGTCGAATCCTGTTATTAGAAATAACATTTTGTCACTAGGTAATGATGTGCTTCTGGGTGTGCTGTGCAGTTGTTGTTTCCATTTCATTAATCGAAACAACTCGGCTGAACAGCTGGGAAAACATCAGTAATCTGAAATAACTGTTTTGAACACAAGAGCACTGAATAATACTTTTATTTCATGATGACCGGTTTCGTCAGAAGTTTGTTGTTGCCATCTGTCCTTCGCAAAATTGAAGTGCATACGTCTCAATCATATGCATGTACTCTGCTTGACAATTCCTAAGGAACAGAGACAGTGTTGGACACGAATAATCACAGACAATGATGGACTACATTAAACACAGTATGTACTAAATGGATATTGTAATCTCCCCCTTCTTCCTAATTCCATCTACTGTCCACATTAGTTTACTTAGCTTTTCATGTAGAGTTGGCTCCAGTTCTCCTTATCCAGGGCTCTGATTCTTGAAGCTGAACACGTCAAATTTTACGTGCTGATGGTTGGATTGATCTAAATTTGAAGGTTATTGTTGCAGAATTTTTGTTTTTATGTAAATCTATTGTCTCACATTTTAGTATATCATACAGTCGTTTGATTTTTCACATTAACAGAGCCGAAATTACATTGTCCACACATAATACAAAATTACGTCTGACCACATCAAAGGCATTATTACGACTATCACACTTTGCGGAAATAACTATATTCAAAAGGGTTTACAAGTTTATAACATCGATACCAAAACATTGTATAAAGTAATTCATTTTCATAAATTTTAACATAACGAAAGTTTTGAGAAAAGCTACTGAAATAATATTGACCTGTCCAAAATTCGAAAAATAATTCTGGTATCGACAACTACTGTTGAGAGAATGTAATGCTAGAGGAGGATGTTCCGTTACAAGGTGGAGTGATATATTTACAACAAAAAATGGTACAGATACCACCACATAGGAAGGCAAGTTAACAGATATAAATAACGTTCATGTTTGACACAGATCAGGCTCCCAACATAAAGGTCGATACCGGACTCTCAGTAAGGAATATGCCCTCCTCGGGCACATATGATTATTTAGCACCTGTTATTCATGATGCCCACCAAAAGGTTGACGAACTTCAGAGCATATTGTCCCACTCTCTCTCAAAGCGATTTTCTATTTTTGCGCGGTTTGGGGAGAGGGCGTTAGTTGATAAACACGTCTGTGAAGAGCGTCCCAGGCATGCTACATGGGATTAGGTCCACGAATTACGCAGGCCATTCTATACGTTCAATATATTTATTTTTCAGTGTATCCAACACCCCAGTGGTTCTGTGTTGGCAGGCATTGTCGTCCATAAACAGAAATTCGGAACCCACAGTAGGTCTGAACACATGGACATTATCTAGAATCCCTACAATTCCTCTATACTTTAACACTGCAGCGGGCGAAGATATGCAGTGGTGTTCACCCACTGTGCATAATACCTTCCCACTCTACAACGACTAGGCCATACCGATGACGTTCATGGACATTCTCTGGTGTACAACGTGTTTCTTTCTCTCTCCACACTAACTGGTGGTCTGAATCAATTGCCACTGTGAAGCGGGACTCGTCGGAGAACATCTCTCTGGACCCCTCTTGCTGACCCAGTCAACATATTCCCTACACCAGCGAAGTCTTTCTCGACGATGACGTGATTGATCATAAAAATCAGCCTCATATAATCATCGCTAAGTGGTTTGGCAGAGTCACGTGTACCGGTAACATGCAAGATCTGCAGCGATCTGCCAAGGAGTGAGATGTTTGTTCCTTTTCGTCAGTAGGGCTACGTATCGGTCCTCATGCTGTGTGCTGGTTTGTCTTTGACCATTGCCGTACTTTCGTATAGCATTTCTTCCCTCAGTGGCCTTTTTTAATCACGCGATGAAACTTTTGCACTCACACATTACTGTTTACTGACTCTTTAACCGGCATGGAGCCGTCCAACTGCTCGTCCACTATCGTAAGCATTCAAATGATGTCTTGCTGACATGTTGCCGTACCACACGGAATACGGCAGTAATTTGTTCCACAAAAACCTCCATGAAAAACTGTACTACAACATTGTCCAATGCATACAGAGTATTCGTGCGCAGGCTTCGCTGTAGCCAACCCGTCCCGCCCTCTACATTTCCTTTCACTATCGTTGGTCGGGTTTTCTGCTGCAGTTGTCGGTTATTCTATAGAAACTGGCAGTTATTTCTTAGTAATGTCAAGCAGTGTACTTTAAATTTCCGGAGATCAGATGATTAATAGCAAGTTTCTGCCGAAATCCGTCATCGTCAAAAAAACTATTATTCAGCGATCTTAGTTTCAAAATAACTTTCTTTTCATCAGTTCAACAGATCGCTCCCACCAAATAGCGTGAGTAACTTATAAAAATCTAATAAATCATTTAATTGATAACACTTGGCCAGCAAGTATCGGAAAGACGATGGCCTGCAGTTTCTGACCATCACGCTTTGTGCCAATGACCTGAGCTCAATTCCAAACCTTTCCACCGTGTCACATTCAGAGCGGACAAGTGAAACTGCTGTGAACGATCGGTCCGTCATATAAAACATTAAGCTCGGCGGTCATCTTAGTGTTATTCGAATGGACTAGGCTATGTGTCGGAACTTGGTTTGCAACCTCGGTTTTCCATTCATCAACAAAAACATAGAAACAACACAGAACTCTTCAGGCAATCATCACAGTAATCGACACGTTACAGATAATCACATGACACCCGTAATGAGACATCCGAGGACGACAACGATAAAATACTTGAAGTAGGTCCCTGCCGAGGACGGTAATGAAGGATTACAGCATCTGCCTCCAACGCTCATTTCCTGACTAATCACCAACTTCGCATAATCAGCCAGTCGCAGGCAGCTAACATACAGGGCATCTAACTGTGGAGACTACGCTAATACTTCATTAATTTTCGAGATATGTAAATAAAGTTTTTGACGATTCACAGTGTCTAAAGAAGGAAGTATAATTTTCATGACAAATATTCGAAATTTATTAAAGACAAAGTAAGGTAACACTGTTTTGTTTTAAAGCAGTTTTGTACCTAGTATAACTGAATTCGATATCTCTTAAAATATGGGTTCATATATATAGCCCTCGTTTTGTTTGGGGTAAAACTTTTCACGTAATTATTCGGAGGTCATACTAAATCTGAGGACCATGGTTGTCGACTTCACACTTCCATCTTGATGGTCACATAAATTTCGGAGAATCGTGCTGCAATACGATCTTTCACGTACCATATTTTCCGATGATTTGTAGATAGTTACTTATTCTTAATCCTCTCTCGAAATCTTAGAAGTGCTGTCTGTGTTGAATTAGAAATTTAGCAAAGGGGAATTGTGTTACACGATTCCTGACAGAAGTAACATAATTACATCAATCACTTTTGAAGAAAGTATTTTCAAATAAATAAACAAATTTGAGTGTATGCTGAGAATTTATCGGGAGTCTGTAGGCAGAACATTGTCCTGGATGGATTCTAATCTACAGTCACAGAGGTGGCTTAGAATTTACACACACACACACACACACACACACACTTGGTGCTCGTTGATCGTTTCATAAGCAGCAGACAACACACAAATACCTGAGAGTAACTATTTACGTTGAACAAATATAGACAGGATCACGAGCGTATTTGAGACTAGCGCTAGTAACAAATTTAATATAACTGGCGACCCTAGGATACTTAAGATGTAGGCCCGAATGAAAATGTAAAACTCTTGTGCTATTTGCAAGGAAACCCTTGACCTTGTGGTCCTAAAAGGCCAGTGATGCTTACGGCATTCGACGTCCCACATATGTCCCACCATGCAACCACACTATTGGCTGCTAATGGCAACAAGGAAAGAGACTGGAGGTATCCAATAATGAAAACAGTATAAGGCTATGGAGCGCAGTTGAACCGCTCAGTCGACGAGTAGCTCCCAACAGTGCTACAATACCAGTGGTGTTCATTCAAAGCAGAACAATGACAGTGATAAACAAAGCTAACATTGCGCTTTAACAACGGCTGCGGAAGTAGACATCTCGTCAGAAAGAACCAAAGGAATTTCGCGGAGCGAGAAACAAATGGCTGATGAAATACTGGCGTTTCTACAAGCTGAGCCAAAGCAAGGTGTAGCTCGTGGTCGTGTGGTAGCGTTCTCGCTTCCCACGCCCGGGTTCCCGGGTTCGGTTCCTGGCGGGGTCAGGGATTTTCTCTGCCTCGTGATGACTGGGTGTTGTGTGATGTCCTTAGGTTAATTAGGTTTAAGTAGTTCTACGTTCTAGGGGACTGATGACCATAGATGTTAAGTCCCATAGTGCTCAGAGCCATTTTAACCAAAGGAACGTGTGATGTTGTACACGCTCGACTGCGCTGACAGTGTACATGAGTAGTACAACGTTGACGATTTGTGCTTAATAAGTGAAAGAAATATTGAAAAAGGTGTCGAGCCATGTAGTTCACCATTCTTGTCGGACAGGGAGCCACAAATCACGTCTCTAGTCAAGCGTGGTAAGGGAAAATCGTTTTCCGAGGATCGGGCACTAAACATAGTTACATACATGGAGGATCATATGCAGCCTAGTAAAAAAAAAAATATGAACCATGTACCACATTAGAAAAATTTTGGAAATTCATGGGAGGAAAAGGCGTACTTGTTACAAAAACTGCAGGTTTCAAGAATGCACGATACAGTTCACAAGATGTGCGTGATAGTGACCTACTACGTTATGCACATCAAATTGCGTGCGACATAGATTACAGTGTTTTCAAGGGAAGGAGTGGACGACTGCATAATTCAAAGAACGTAAGGTAACGGAATATCAAGCAAAGCGTTAACGAAGCACAGCAGACAGCGGAATCGACCCAAGAAACTGGAAATTAAAGATACCAAGAGAATTGTATCAATGTGAACTAACATCAAAGCCTTAACACATTCGTATACAGTTATGCCGACTGTTAATCTGGATGATAAATTAGCTGGTAAGATATTTATTGCGCTGCGAGAAGATAGAGGTGCACTGTCCATGCTGCGTGACCTTACAATGGCAGTAGAGAATATTTACGTCGCAGCAAGCAAGAGTGGGAAAGTGGGCGTAAGAGAACTTCAAATACGGTATGAGCAATGATTTTGGCCAACAGATGGTCAAATAACATGCTGCCGCGCGGCGTAGAAGTGCGGTCTTCGGCGCCTTGTCACATTTCGCGGGGATCCTCCCGTCGGAGGTTTGAGTCCTTCCTCGGGCATGGGTGTGTGTTGCCTTAGTGTAAGTTAGATTAAGTAGTGTGTAAGCCTAGGGGCCGATGACCTAAGCATAGGAACGTAACAAAAATTTCAAAAAAAATAGTTTTTTTACTTGTTTCCTGGTCTGCATATAAAATCGTACTCCTTTAAAGCAAACTATCCCTCCTGGAAAGTGTCTGACGTTGCAGTTCATACCACCTGGAACCAGGATTAGGGAAGGATGGAGAAGTTTGTCAGCTGTGCCCTTTCAAAGGAACCACCCCGGCATTTACCTGAAGCGATTTAGGGAAATCATCAAAAACATAAATCAGGATGGCTTGACGCCGAATGCGAGTCCACTCTGATAACCACTGCTCCATCTCTATCGCTGCCTCATCGTTAATCAATCTTACACCTTCGCATAACTTCTACGATTAAAACAATTACACGCTACTTTAATTATTGCCTGATTTTGACAGCGACAATAAATTTGTTTTGATTATTCTTTATCAGTCCATAAACTTTGTTGTGACTGAAGTATTGCTTCATATCTACCAAAGTCAGTTTTAAATGTCAGGCACCACCAGTTCTAAACTGCAAGTAGAACGTGAATTATTACTTATTTCCTTGAATAGGTATGAATTTTTATATGAATTTTTACAATGATGACACAGTCTCTTCTTCTAGAAATCAAGAAGGCTCGACAGTACATCAGCACAACATGAAAGAACAACAACATCACAGATGGAACTTTATAATGCAAATGTATCTGATCAGTCAGTGACTAATGTCTCTGTCAAACACGATGTAATATATATATATATATATATATATATATATATATATATATATATATATATATATATATATATATAATGACTTTTGAACACTATTAAGGTAAATACATTGTTTGTTCTCTTATTCTTTTCGTTTTTTTATTATTTTTGTTTATTTTCTTTTTTATTTCATTTTTATTTTTTGTTTTTTTTATTTTTTCTTTCTTTTTGTTGTTGTTTTTTGTTTTTATTTTTCTTTTTCTTTTTTGTTGTTTTTATTTTTTTGTTTTTTGTTTTCCTTTTTCTTTTATTTTTTCTTTTGTGTTTTTTACTTTTCGTTTTTTTTGTTTTTCTCCGCTGTTGGCTCACCTCCAGCTGCCCAACGCTACGCGCTGTTAAGAGCGAACTACAAAAAAAGAAAAAAAACAACAAACATAAAAAAATTAAAAAAGATAAAAAACCGAAATGAATAAGACAACAAACAACGTATTTACCTTAATAGTGTTCAAATGTCATTATATATATATATATATATATATATATATATATATATATATATATATATATATATATATATCAGTCCATGATATCCAATATTACAAATTTACTCTTTCTGATGGACACATGTCCAGATCGTCCGCTCTCAAAACTCTGCCATCTCTCTCCCCACATCCACCACTGCTGGCGGCTCACCTCCAACTGCCCAACGCTACACGCTGTTAACAGCCAACTGGCCAACACTACAATGGCGAGTATTACAACAATGCCAACCAGCCACTGACTGCATACGAAACAGCCAGTGATTTTCATACAGAGCGCTATGTGACGTTACCAATATATAAAAAACTTAAACAGCCTACTTACAACGATTGCCATTAATTTTCGCGATAAATGAGCATTAAAAATATTCTTCTCTTCTTCTTCTTGTGGCTCCCCAAACCTGCATGTGTCTTTGTCTTCTTTAGAATTTCCTTTCATTCTGCTCTCTCCTTTGCTTTCCTTCTCCAGTTCCTTATTCCTGGGGCTCTGATGTTTTCTTGCACGTCGTCCAGCCATCGTTTAAGCGGTCTTCCTTTTAAACTTCTTCCTGTTGGTTTTCATTGGAAGATCTTGGTTGTAGTTTTTGTGTCCTCCATTCATAGGACATGTCTCAGCATGTCTTTCATTTAGCCTTAACACATCACTTCCTCGTATGAGACACTCAACTCAGGATGGTAAGATAACGAAACACCTACAGCCATCCTTTTGATGTCATTCATTGTGCAGCTTCCATTTTCGGTGCTTTAGCGCACCATCTTCTGGCCTTAGTTGATGCTGACGGGGTAACCACCATCTGTATATACGATGCATCAGTGGCCCAATAAATGATTTACACAGACTACTTGTTACTGCGATGTCTTCTCTCCAACCATCACCTGTCAACTCATAATTGGTACTTGTTTTCCATGTACCATCATTATTACGAATACCTCCATAAATTTTTCGAAGTGTTTTTCGTTCAAATATTCTGAGTTGTTCTTCATTAGTGCTGGTAAGCGTCCATGCTTCACATTCATATGTAACCACTGGCCTAATCATAACCTTATCCTTAGATGTGTCAGTTTACTATTATAGACGTCATTAACTTTTTAAATGTATGTAAACACCTATTTCCATTTAAAATGTGGACTTTTACTTCAGCGGACGTGGAATTAAGTTAATTAATATTAGCCCATCACACTAAAAATTAAAACTTACTGCTGACCAGTTGTCCAGGATAGTGTCCCTTGTTCTACAGAATTTCATATATTTAGTTTGTGCTTCGTTATTTCCAGTCCCCTATACTGTACACTTCTTTCAATTCCACCAGTACTCTGTCCAGTGCCATCCTCCTACTAATAACTTTAATGTCATCAGCCAACTGCGAGGTTCTTTATCTATGTGGTCAGATGTTTGTAGTTTCCGTATAATTCTTTGTAAGGTCAAATTGAAAAGAATTCTGGGAAGAGGAGTCTGACTCCTTTACTGATATTTAAACGGTCACTTAATTCCCAATCCACTCTTATCATTGCGTTGGAACCTACGAAGGTATCTTAATAACTGAAATATATTTTGATGGTATGAAAATCAGTTTTATACCTTCTAACATCTCTTCCCTGTTTTATCAAAGGCATGATTGAAGTCCGTGTAGATATTGCTGTATTCTATGTCATACTCATGTTTTTTGCCTTTATTTGTCTCAGTACGAATATTTGGCCCACAGCTGATCTGTTAGGCCTAAAGTCACAATGATAGTCACCCAATATATTTTCCACATATGGGATTAGCCAACTGTACTAGATTCCCCATGAAACCTTATAGTCCACATTCAACAGAGTGATCCCTCTGTAGTTAGAGTGACGTGCCTTGTCATCTTTCTTATCTATAGGCCGGATTACACCTGTAGTCCATTCTTCTAGAATTCTTCCTTGATTTCAGATTAAAGAGATAAGTTCATACATTCATCTCGTAGAGTAATGCTTCCTCTCTTTCATACACACATCTCTTACACTAATGCTTCTTCACTTTAGCAGCAATTATTCCATCATTTTGTTTTCCACTTTGGTATATCAGTTGCTCCCCATCAGGGTGTTCACCCTCCAGCATTCCTTTAAGGTATTCTCTCCATTTGTTCATTACTTTCCATTTTGTTCTCAGCAGATTCCCATCTTTATCGTTGCAGCTTATTATTTTGGGTCTATACCATTTTCTTCCTTCTTTTAACTTTTTATAAGACTTTCTACTCTCATTCTTGTTATAATAGTCTTCCATATCTTGTGGCTTTCTTTTTAAATGTTTTCTTTCTTCTTAATACTCTTGCCTCTTGTATCCTCTTTTCGTTATACATAGCATGGTTAATTATCACATTTCGTTGGAGAGATTTTAGGCTTGCTTCTTTCTTCTGTTGCACCACCTGTCTACGTTCATCATCACATCACACATCATTTCGAGGTCATCTGTATTCCCTTTTTACGTCCTTCACCAGTTATTATTCTTGAAAGGTGATTACAGAGCACACATGCTGCTCGAGTGGAAGGAGTAATTCCAACTGAGGGGAAAAAAATGTATTTAACACTTACAGTTGTAACTGGCACTTACTCAAGAAGTGTGCCCTACAAAATTTTTAACTTTAAGTCAAATATACTGAAAATCGACAATATGGCAAAATGTGGAAAAGGTGGTTCAAATGACGTCAACCAAACTGACAGCAAGTTGCTGCATCAAAATATTTTATAAATGAAGCATAGAATCAAATTAATTGCAGCGTGTTAACCAATGAGCAAATCTTTGATTTATTTGCAAGAGCCAGATAGAAGCGCTACTACCCCTAATATGCTTCAAATATATTAATATACGAGAGAAATTAGAATTAAGATCAGCTTAATAAGTGACCAGATTTAATTTAATCTGCTCAGATTGCACTTCCTTAAGAATTCTTTCGCCTACCGCTATGGCCGTGCGGCTCTAAGCCTCTGCTACGGTCGCAGGTTCGAATCCTGTCTCGGGCATGGCTGTGTGTGATGTCCTTAGGTTAGTTACGTTTAAGTAGTTCTAAGTTCTATGGGACTGATGACCTCAGATGTTAAGTCTCATAGTGCTTAGAGCCATTTTAGAAATTTATCTATTGCAGCCAGTTTCGGCCTGAAGAGCCAGAAAAAAAGTTTTGTAATTTCTAAAAGAAACCAACACAGTATCTTTACAATTTTTATAAAAAGCGCTTATTTCTAAGGGAAACCAACACAGTATTTTCATAATTATGAAACGCTGATGAAGTAACACTATTAAGCAGTAAAGATTTTATAGTGCGCCTTTCAATACGAAGGAGGCCCTTATACCTATTCTGGTGACAAGAACACCAGCCACATTATCATACACACAGACCAACTGGATGTACTCAATAAATAAAGAAAAGGTATTAATTACAATTCAAAAGAGGTAACACTGTCCAGCTGTTACAGTTAAGAAAGGAAAGGAAATAATGTTATGCAGGATTAACTAGGCGGAATACAACTCTAGCTCTTTAAACAGTGACAGCTTAACAGAATGCATGGCCATATAGGCGAGGCTACTTTGAACCTCCAAGCCAGTAACTACTCATAATGGAAGAAAAGGAAAGTAACTACATAAAAGAAAACCTGTGGATCTATAAATTTATATTTATCTGCAACGTAACAGATTGAGCAATATTAGCGTTCGAAATCTGTCACAGAGGAGTTTAGGTTCCATCAGAAATAACATATAATATACAGCAGTGCATCAACAAAACCAAAACGAGGATAATGGAATGTAGTCGAATTAAGTTGGGTGATGCTGAGGGAATTAGATTAGGAAATGAGACACTGAAAGTAGTAAAGGAGTTTTGCTATTTGGGGAGCAAAATAACTGATGATGGTCGAAGTAGAGAGGATATATAATGTAGACTGGCAATGGAAAGGAAAGCGTTCCTGAAGAAGAGAAATTTGTTAACATCGAGCATAGATTTAAGTGTCAGGAAGTCATTTCTGAAAGTATTTGTATGGAGTGTAGCCATGTACGGAAGTGAAACATGGACGATAAATAGTTTGGACAAGAAGAGAATAGAAGCTTTAGAAATGTGGTGCTACAGAAGAATGCTGAAGATTAGATGGGTAGATCACATAACTAATGAGGCAGTATTGAATAGGATTGGGGAGAAGAGAAGTTTGTGGCACAACTTGACAAGAAGAAGGGATCGGTTGGTAGGACATGTTCTGAGGCATTAAGGGATCACCGATTTAGTATTGGAGGGCAGCTTGGAAGGTAAAAATCGTAGGGGGAGACCAAGAGATGAATACACTAAGCAGATTCAGAAGGATGTAGGTTGCAGTAGATACTGGGAGATGAAGAAGCTCGCACAGGATAGAGTCGTATGGAGAGCTGCATCAAACCAGTCTCAGGACTGAAGACCACAACAACAACAACACACAGCAGTGAAGCTTTGATTGAGTTTCTTGGGACACTTTCAATAAATACGTGCCGCTTTCTCGGGCAACAGAATAACCCTTTAGAAACGCACACAAAGAAACACACACACACACACACACACACACACACACACACACACACAGAGGATTCTGGTTTGAACAAACCCGTGCAAAATGACACACAACTTGTAAATTCTGGTACCGTGAATAAGCAGTCACCGACGACCAACGTAATTTGGCAGTCTTAGAGTCGCATCGCTCGAACTATCCCAACGGCCGCAACTATTGCGAAGGCATCAGACATGGTGCACGGCTACAGGGGCGCACCGGCGTATACCAGCACAGACGGCCCACTGACATCATGGCTGCTACAGCGAGCACTGCTAAGCCCAGTCCCCAAATAACAGGCCGTCCACCATCAAACACCTGAGCTGCATGCTTCGCTGCCGCGAGCGCGTCGCAACTCTGTCCCACTTGTCAGTGCTACTCAACCACGACTTCCCAAACCTGCCGCAGCGACAGAGCCCTCTCACGGATAGCACCGGCACACTCCCCGCTACGCGATTCTCCCAGAAAGTTCTTTCGCCGTAAACGGCAACTTCCTCCTTAATGACAAGACTCGACTAATGGCGAGCGACCAAAGATGGCTTAGCAGTTACAGGGCCGGCACCAACGATATTCTAAGGCGCCACAACTCAATTCGTAATACATTCTCATTCCTTATCTATGTCCTTACATGCTCCACTGGCTGTAGTTTCGATTTCCATTTACTCTGATATTCAAAATCCATATCTCTAACTTTGAATTTGGCTACATTTCGCTAGAAAATTCCCCAACTTTTCCCTTGGTTCCCTGAATCTGAGTTAGCTCCGCGAAACGTGCGCACATTTTCTGTGCACTTGTCCATATTTTGTATATCAATGTATGGTCAATTTGAGTTGTGCCAGTCGTATTATAAAAACCATGTTAACAGATATCTTTAGTTGAAGCACTCATTTACGTTAAGTCAGGCCTAACCATCAGCGTTCCGGGAGCGCGGCCGCTCCGACCGTGTTCCCAAGTGCGGTGGCAATACAGTTGAGGGGTGAGGAGGGAAAGGAAAATCAGCGTTGCAGCCGGACGCAGCTAAAGCTGGAAGGTCGCCTTATCATTGTTAAAGAAACTGGTATAGGCATGGGTATTCAGATACACTATAAGCTTGCAGAATACGGCGCTGCGGTCGGCAACGCCAATTTAACACAACAAGTGCCTGGCGCAGTTGTTAGATCGGTTACTGCTGCTGCAATGGCAGGTTATCAAGTTTTAAGTGAGTTTGAACGTGGTGTTATAGTTGGCACACGAAAGATGGGACACAGCTTCTCCGAGGTAGAGATAAATTAGGGATTTTCCCGTACGACCATTTCACGAGTGTACTGTGAATATCAGGAGTCCGGTAACATCAAATCTCCGACAGCCTGCAAGAACGGGAGCAAGGACGACTGAAGAGAATCGTTGAACGTGGCGGAAATGCAACCCTTACGCAAACAGCTGCAGATTTCAGTGCTGGGCCATCGACAAGTGTCAGCCTGCGAATCATTCAAGGAAACGTCATCGACATTGGCTTTTGGAGCTGAAGGCCCACTTGTGTACCCTTGATTACTGCACGACACAAAACTTTACGCCCGACGTTGGACTGTTGATAACTGGAAAAATGTTGCGTATTCGGACGTTTCAAATTGTTTCGAGCGAAGAGGCGTGTACGGGTATGGAGACAACATCATGAATCCATGGAACCTGCGTGTCAGCTGGGGACTGTTCAATCTGGTGGAGGCTCTGTAATGGTGTGGGCCGTGTGCAGTTGATGTGGGACCCCTGATACGTCTATATACACTCTGACAAGTGACGCGTATGTAAGCATCTTGTCTGATCACCTGCATCCACTAATGTCCATTGTGCATTCCGACGGACTTGCGAAACTCCAGCAGGACAGTGTGATACCCCACACATCCAGAATTGCTACAGAGTGACTCCAGGAAGCAGCCGGGCGGTTCTAGGCGCTACAGTCCGGAACCGCCCGACCGCTACGGTCGCCGGTTCGAATCCTGCCTCGGGCATGGATGTTTGTGATGTCCTTAGGTTAGTTAGGGTTAAGTACTTCTAAGTTCTAGGGGACTGATGACCTCAGAAGTTAAGTCCCACAGTGCTCCGAGCCATTTTTTTGACTCCAGGAACGCTCTTCTGCGTTTAAAATCCCCAGACATGAACGTTATTGAGCATGTCTGGGATGCTTTGCAAAGTGTTGTTCAGAAGAGATTTCCACCTGTTCGCACTCTTACAGATTTATGGACAGACCTGCAGGGTTCATGGTGTCAATTCCCCCCACCACTACTTCAGACATTAGTCCAGTCCATGCCACGTCGTGCTGTGGCTATTCTGTGTGATCGCGGGGCTCTACACCATATTAGGCAGATGTACCAGTTTCTTTGGCTCTTCAGTGTAGATTTACGTTGTGCTTCAGGAAAACTACGGTGTCTAGGTAATTGTCCAAAAAAATACGGAATAGCAATTGCCTCACTTTTCGTATCGCTTGATGGCCATTCAAAGTGCCTAATGCTTCATCGCATTATTGTATCGTGTTGTATCGTAACCGGGGTCCTAGAAACGAGGGAGAGGCTCCGTCCCCGCCACAGCCGCAGTGGTCCACAACCCCACGACAACTACCGCAGTCCACTTCAGCCCTCCGCCGCCCCACACCGAACCCAAGGTTATTGTGCGGTTCGGCCCCCGGTGGACTCGCCAGGGAACGTCTCACACCAGACGAGTGTAACCCCTATGTTTGCTTGGTAGAGTAATGGTGGTGAACGGCTACGTGGAGAATTTGTTTGCGCAGCAATCGTCGACATAGTGTAACTGAGGCGGAATAAGGGGAACCAGCGCGCATTTGCCGAGGCAGATAGAAAACCGCCTAAAAACCATCCACAGACTGGCTGGGTCACTGGACCTCGACAGACATCCGCCGGGCGGGTTCGTGGCGAGGACCAGGCGATCCTTCCCGGGTTAGACCGCACGGCCAACCGGGCGGGAGCATCGCACTATTATGAACAGTTAAAATTTTTTTGGAATTTCATGACAGCACCATCCGAAAAGACGATATGATGCATTTGTCTTTCAAAGAACGGCAGTGAATGCTGGCTGAACTGTAAGCGACCATTAGGAAAAAAGCTGAATTAAGAGTAAGTAAAGTGATGACAAAATCTTTTATGGTCGACATCACCAATTATTTGAATCGATTAAGTCTTCTAATACAAAGGGGAGTATGATTTGGGAACAGATATGGCAGATAAGACTGATTACGTCAAACAAAACTTAACACAATGGAGAAATCGGTTTAAAGTTCATGACATGGAACGTTTCCCGAAACTTAAGTCAGTCACTTGCGTATTAGACATGACTACGTTTCAGTAATTGCAACAATTCGTCATGAGTTCTGAAAGAGATTCACCGACTTTGCACAACTGCGTTTGTCAGACTGTTCTCACTTTAAGCTACTGATGTAGCTCATTACTCTCAACTTGAGCTTATAGCGCTATGGTGTAGGACATAGCTCAAAGGCCTGTTTGTATAATGCAGGAATTTGCAAGGGTTTATAAAATGTTACCGCAAGGGCAATATCATCTCCGGCGCAGATAAGCTGTTAAAATTATTTCAATGTTTGGTTCTACATTTGAGTGAGAGCGTTTGTTTTCTGTGACGGAATTGACAACGTCTAGCAACCGTTCGCGTGCTTTTGAATATATCACGAACCATAGTATATGTTAAATACTCGAAAATAGAAATATGTATAAATTCATAAAAATTACAGTTTAACGTTAAGTGCCTATATGCAAAGTTTTTTGTATAACTGCTCAGCGTATCAGCTCTGTCTAATGCACTTATTTAATTAAGTAACAAAAGCTATTGCTTTTGCTGAAAAGTAATAAGTTGAAAATAAACAAAAGTTATAAAATCGTGCTTAAAAATGTGTGTTGCGGTAGCCGTGTCTTAGAAGTAGTGGCACTGTGTTTCAAGCACGTCTTCCTGTTTCCCGCGAGTATAGCCTTCAACACATAGCCTTCTCACTCACTCTCTCTCTCGGAATAGCGCAACGGTGGGGCAAGCTGGACTACTCAGCAGATTCGACGTTACGCTGTGGCAGTTCAGATCTTGGCCAGTCCTGCGATAAGTGGAGGAACAGCTAACCCAAGGCCGTCAACTGTGAAGCATCGTGACTTCTGCCTATAGCAGTTCAGAAGACCTTAAGACAAACTAAATCATCGCTAAGAAGATCTGGAGCGGATAGGCACTTGGTGCAAGGAGTGGCAACTGACCTTTAATATAGACAAATGTAATGTATTGCGAATACATAGAAAGAAGGATCCTTTATTGTATGATTATATGATAGCGGAACAAACACTGGTAGCAGTTACCTCTGTAAAATATCTGGGAGTATGCTTGCGGAACGATTTGAAGTGAAATGATCATATAAAATCAATTGTTGGTAAGGCAGGTAGCAGGTTGAGATTCATTGGGAGAGTCCTTAGAAAATGTAGTCCATGAACAAAGGAGGTGGCTTAAAAAACACTCTTTCGACCTATACTTGAGTATTGCTCATCAGTGCGGGATCCATACCAGATCGGGTTGGAGGAGATAGAGAAGATCGAAAGAAGAGCGGCGCGTTTCGTCACAGGGTTATTTGGTAAGCGGGATAGCGTTACGGAGATGTTTAGCAAACTCTAGTGGCAGACTTTGCAAGAGAGGCGCTCTGCATCGCGGTGTAGCTTGCTGCGCAGGTTTCGAGACGGTACGTTTCTGGATGAGGTATCGAATACATTGCTTCCCCCTAAATATAACTTCCGAGGAGATCACGAATGTAAAATTAGAGAGATTCGAGAACGCACGGAGGCTTTCAGACAGTCGTTCTTCCCGCGAACCATACGCGACTGCAACAGAAAAGGGAGGTAATGACAGTGGCACGGGAAGTGCCCTCCGCCCACACCGTTGGGTAGCTTGCGGAGTATAAATGTAGACGTAGATGCAGAAGAACACCACCCTGTTAATATGCGGTGTTTCAGAGAAGTTGGGCTGTTGCGGTGCCATTGTGTTGGCTGACCCAGTCCAGTTTATGCTGACTAACCAGCCCCGATGTTGCAGGCGGCACTCTGGTCCGTTGGCGTCCGCCGACTGCCTTCCGCTGCTGCAGGTGAACTGCTAGTTCTTGCGGGAATGGCCAAAAACCTCTGCCGACGTTGCAGAGAGGGAGGGGGGCGGGAGGTGTACTTATTTCTCACCTTTCCTGTTCCAATAAATAACGTTCTCGGCAAGAAAGATTGTTGGTAAGCCTCCGAGCGAGCTCGAGTTTCTCTAATTTTACTGCACGGTCTTCACACCACAAACGCTGCGATGGTAGCAATGTACGAGGGGCATTCAGTAAGTAATGCAACACTTTTTTTTCACGGCCAGTTGTTGTTGTAAAAATGCGGTATTTGTTGTGGGACGTCATGAAGTGCTGATTGGCGGCGGCGCTATAAGCAGCCTTCAAAATTGCGTCTGTAATGGACGAGAGTTCCAAGCACAAATTGCCACTAAGTTTCTTCTAGCAGAAAACAACAGCATCACAGATATTCATAAGAACTTGCACAATGTCTCTGAAGACCTGGCACTAACAATAGCACGGTGTTTTAACAAGTTTGTTTGTGTGGCCATCCTCCGCAGCAAGCATATAAATACTTGTTTTATAAATACTACTGCCTTTCCCTGCTGCTAGTTACTTTATTTATCGCATATGCGTTTCGTCTTCTCTTGTTCTAAGGCATCATAAGTGGGATCTATAACGTTACGGTTTTGTTAGTTTTAGATGATTAAAAAGT
Organism: Schistocerca gregaria; assembly: GCF_023897955.1. NCBI lineage: Eukaryota > Metazoa > Arthropoda > Insecta > Orthoptera > Acrididae > Schistocerca > Schistocerca gregaria. Next base: position 1,043,207,641 of record NC_064920.1, on the reverse strand, counting down.
TCACTTCGCGATTTTTTTGTAAAAAAATAATTACTTACGATTTGCTGATCTGCGTTTCCTCACATTTGGTCTGGAGGTCGCACTACCACTTTTATCACTGCCATATAATCACATCTTTGTTGTCTCACCGTCCACACACTGTTCACCATGTTTCTCACTCTTTTTTGTGGTGGACTATTGTTCTTTTGTCACTCGATACAACTATTTTGTCGTACACTGTTTTTCAAAAAGTAAATATTGCTACTCCATTACGTGTTTCATCTTCTTTGTTATCTTTACCTATTTGCTGCCAACCTAACGAAATATAAGTTCAAGACTAACTTCTGATTATGATGTTTATACCCCGTGTGTATGAGTGAGATAGAGAGGGGGATAGAACCAACGTGGTCGTTTTTTTGGGGGGAGGAGGTTGAGTTTACTAGCTGCTCGGCCAAATACACTCCACGGGAAGCAGTACATGGCTGATGGCGGGGCAGTAATGCAGCAGGACGTTGGCTCCGATGTCGGCCAATAGAGCGATACCATGCAGGCATACAGGACCTCCCACTAACCTGGCGTAAGGCCGTCGCACTGAACGGAGATGATACTGAAAAATAGGGTTTTGTAGCCAAAATAGTCTGGAATAATACGTTTTATTGGAATTATGAACCAAGCAAATCTGCTTTCAGAAAAAAAGTGTTGCGTTAGTTGCGCTTCTTGTTTGTACATCTACGTACATAATCTGAAAAAAAAGGGATCTTACCTTTATCCACTACTAGTCTTTGCCTCTCCTACTTCACTCACAAATGAGGTGAGTGGAAAACGACTGTCTATATGTCTCATCTACCACTTTTTTTCTTCCTCTACGGTTTTTTTCCTCTGCCGAGCCCTCTAATATCATGGAAGTTATTCCCTGAGATCTTAACACCTGTTCTATCACCCTGTCCATTCCTCATGTCAGTGTTTTCCATATGCTTGTTTCTTCACCGATTCCGGGAGGAGCCACCTAATTTTTACCTCATCTATTCACCTAACTTTGGTTGCACCACATTTCAAACACGCTTCGATTCCCTTCTGTTCCTATTTTCCCGCAGTAGATGATTCACTACCATCCAATGCTGTGTTCCGATGCATCCCTCAAATTTGGGCCTGTGTTTAATACTTTCAGACAACTTATGGCCTGTATTCGACTCTTTCTCTGTGCTAGTCCACTTTTATGTCGTCTATGCTGCCTTCGTTATGTGTTGTTTTGCTTCCAAGACAGCAAAATTCCTTTACTTCGTCTACTTCGTGGTCACCAGATTCGATGTTAAGTTTATCGTTAGTTTCATTTCTTCTCTCAGTTCTTTCATCTTCCTTCGGTTCACTCTCAATCCATGTTCTTCACTCAACAGACTGTTCACTCCATCCAACAGATCCTGTAAGTATTCTTCACCTTCACTGATGATAGGAATGTCGACAGTGAATCTTATCACTGGTATGCTTTCACCCCGAATTTTAATCCCACTCATGAGCCTTTGTGTTACTTCCCTCATTGCTTATTCTATGCATCCCCCTCTTACACTATTTTTAATCAGAGAAGTTCGTTCTTCGGTCTCGAATATTATTATTCCCTTTTCTTTCTCGTACAGGTTTTATACTACCCACCTTTCCCTATAGCTTACTCTTAATTTCCTCGAATGTGGAACACTGTAAACGCTTTTTCCAGGTCGACTAGTCCTATGAATATGTCGACTTTTTTCAGTCTTACCTCTGTTCTTAGGCCCAACTTCAGGACTCACTCTCTGGCGTCTTTATCTTTTCTAAAATCATACTGATTGTCACCTAACACATCCTTAATTTTCTTTTTAGTTTTCCATATATTATTCTTGTCGTCAACTTGGATGAATGAGTTATAAAGCTGACTATGTTATGGTCACCCTCATCAGGTCCTTCTATTTTCGGAATTGTGTGGACAATATTTTTCCGAAACTCTCATAATAAGTCACCAGTCTCGTAGATTCTACACACCAACACGAATTGTTATTTTGTTGGCATTTTGCTAATGATTTTAGGAATTCCGACGGAATGTTATTCATCCTTTTGTCTTATGTGATCTCAACTCTTTTACAACTCTCTCTTGCCTGTCGAGTCTGATTTATTCTAATTTCACGTCATCACAGGGTTCCTCCGCCCAAAGAGGTGTTTAGTATGCTGTACTGAAGATTGCTTTGAATTTTTTGAGCTCAGTCAGTCCTTCCGACGCCCATTTCCTTCTCGATTTCCAGCATAATAAGGACGTTATGTCAACGACCTTGCCAAAGAGGACAGAGGAGCGAACTGCGGTTCAGGCCACTCTCTTGTCCTTGGGGTGGAAGCTGCCCCTAAAACTCTGAAGAATCAGCAATGACCAATGACATAAGGTTGCAGAAGACAATAAAAACCACTGCTTTAGACAAGCATATTGTATCCACTTTACATGTGACCTGTAACTAAAAAAGTGTCATGTTGGTCTCTCCATTGCCAAATATTCCGGATTGGTTCCTCACTCGGATCTCCAGGAGGCATCTGCGAAGTGGGAGGTGATCATGACAAAGAGACCATGAGACAGTTTTCAGTACCCCAGGGCCCAATACACATGCGCACGAACCCAGGAGAGACGCTACAGGCAATATCCTACACGAAATTTCGCTGCGCCTTCCTAACGGATACGTTTGTTGTACGTCCCACATTTATTCTTGCAGTTATTTCACACCCTGTTGTTTGTATGTTAGCACTGACAACTCTATGCAAACGCCGCTGCTCTCGGTCTTTACGTAAAGGCCGTCGGCCAATGCGTTGTACATGGAGAGGGGTGCTGCCCGACACTATGGAACTCGGAATATTGAATTCCCTAACGATTTCCGAAATGGATGTCCCATGAGTCTACCTCTATCACGTCGCGTTCAAAGTCTGTTAATTCCCGTCGTACAGCCATAATCACGTAAGAAACCTTTTCCCGTGAATAAATCGAGTACAAATGACAGCTCCGCCTATCCGCCTACGAACTGCCCTTTTTACCTTGTATACGCGATACTACCGTCATCTGTATACGTGCATACCGCAATCCCATGATTTTTGTCACCTATGTTGTCCATACTCGGTTCGCTAGAAAAACAGTCATACAACTCGTATTAATATTACAAACAAGACAACTACAAATACTTAACTCTGACAAATTTGTAGCAAGCAGAAGGCGACATACAAAATAATCAGTATTCTTTAAGAACAGACAAGTCCGTGGTACATAGAGTGGCTAACGTTGTAGCTGCTATCGAAGTGGGCGCCACCAGTTTGACGCGGCGCTTATGCCCTCTTCACCTGTGGGCCGCTGCTGTCGCGTTCTCGTCCTGGAGGGACATCGGTCGGCGTGTGATGGGTTGACCTCTTCTCATATCCTTCTCTTCCCTGTCGTTCCCGACCGGCGTGCCAGCGCTGACTTTACGCCATAAACCTCAGTGTAGTGCTGTTTGTTATTGGCAAATGCACAGTGGTGAATATGAAGTAAGAATAAAGAATGAAAGTGGTAGACGAAACGTCAGGCATACGTAGTTCACTTTCATACTGATCTGTGTGAATCGATAGCAGAATTATTCAATTGCGCAGGACCACATTCAACTGATTGCTGTGTAATGCCGCCAGCCTTGTGAAAACGTATTAGAATCTTGATGGTGGGGAAGTTTTCACGATTACTAATTACATTAGAAAAGGGTAATTTGTGAGGGTAGAGAAAATCGTCTGTCTTTCTCTTTGATTTTCGATTTTCACTATTCCGGAAAAGAGTTTGTATTGGTATTTAAGGAACGACAACGGTTTCTAAACTCGGTTGGAAGATCATGCAGATCATAGGCAACAGAATAGAACAATTGTCAGTCCTAACTTGACTTGAAATATTATTCACCGCTGCAGGTTATAGAAAAGATATGTTTTTGTTTTCTTTCCTGTGGACAATTGTTCCACAGGTAAGAAGTGGATCTAAAATCATTAAATTGTATACCATTGTCTTTGTTTCTACATATCCACTTGCTGCCAAAGTCCTAGAAATCTGAAAAAAAATGTTCAAATGTGTGAAATCTTATGTGACTTAACTGCAAAGATAATCAGTCCCTAAGCTTGATGATGATGAGGTCCCATACCCCGAGGAGCGTAGGGGACGATGCGGGAGACCCTCACCGCTGTACTAGGCAAGGTCCTAGAGGAGGTGGTTTGCCATTGCCTTCCTCCGACTCCCTAAGCTTACACACTACTTAACCTAAATTATCCTAAGGACAAACACACACACCCATGCCCGAGGGAGGACTCGAACCTCCGCCGGGACCAGCCCCACAGTCTGACTGCAGTGCCTAGACTGCTCGGCTAATCCCGTGCGGCTAGAAATCTGAGTTGGAAATTATAATATCCACGGTGTTGTACCGTCAGTACTACTTTGATTCTATTTCCTTTTGTCTTTTGTCATGTTAATCGATTCTAGTTGTTAAAAAGCATGTCTCATCCTCCATCATTCAATTTTTAACTCTATTTACATGTTTTTGGGTTTGGGAATAATAATAACGATAATGAATCCATTGTCTCCACCAACCTAATCACTTAAAAGCGATAAACAGCTGTTATTCTGTTCACAGGTTAAATTTGGCACTTAGTGATGTAATGTATTATCCAATAATTCAGAGTTACAGTTGTGTCAGGAAATTACTGGCCAAAGCGAAATAAGTTAGTTGGTTACTGACTGAGGCTAGAATAAAATAAGATTCACTGCAGAACTCTAGTCACGTCGTTTTCACATAATGAGGTACATCTAATTATGTTCACACTGTTGTCCTGTTGTGGAAAATTCAAACTCTTAAAAGAATTTCATTCAGAGTCACATACATAGTCATAGTGTTTATTTCAAATTTTGTTAAATGCTTCTCAGGTCGAACCTTGGTGTGATCTAGATTTTTTAGTGCCAACTAAATAAAGGCTGTCCCAGGAATGTTACGACCAACTTCGAAGGATTGGAGAGGATGCCTTCAAGAACAAGTCGAGAATAGGAACCCTTGCCAATGAGGCAACAGAGCATTGTATTCATAGGAGACAAGGTCTGTCCACGAGGGTGCTAGCAGCATATTTTTCACTGTCGATCGTGGCATTTACTCGTGATGACTGAATAACAAACAACATTGCGAGACGTTCCGCCTACGGTTTGGCAGCGTACGAAGTCAGGTTTGCTGCCAAAGGGGTGACCTTGTGGTAGCTGCCAATAACTCTGACGCTCTGTTGTATCTTTGGATGACGTTTCTGGACACGGATTCCCCTTCTCGATTTGTTCGTCAAGACTCTCTCTACAACTCATTCAAAGGTGGTCGCACTATTTCTGGGACATCCTGTAGATAAGCGATTAATACATCTGAGGGAAAGGCCAATGGCGACAGGAAATTAAAAATCCTCTGCTATTATTATAAAGAAAGTAAGCTCTGTGTGGCTCTTACCATCAGAATTTCATCCTTTGTCTGACAGCACGAAATGTTTGGTGTTGGAAGAAGGTATCTGCTAGAATATATGAAACACTAGCATACCTGGCAATGCTTTGCAACTACTAAATATGTGTAAGAACTGGACAGATATACTATACTCCTTCCCTTCTGCTCTCTCTGGTGATCTTCCCCTCCTGCTTTTCTTTGTCTATCGTAACCTCCATCCTGCCTCTTTCCACGTTCATCTCCTCTCCCTCCCTCTGCCTCCACAGTTTCTCATCTAAAAATCGTTCAAGAACTTTACTGGATTTTAGGTAACAACGACTCCCCTTTATATATTACATATATCTTGTTGTATATAACATATATTAAAACATGTAGGATATGCTGCAAAAATTTGATGTAAAGTGGCAAGAATTTTCGAGATTTTTGGTAATAATGTTTTCCCTTTATACAGGGTGGTCCATTGATCGTGACCGGGCCAAATATGTCACGAAATAATCTTCAAACGAAAAAACAGCAAAGAATGAAACTAGTCTAGCTTGAAGGGGGAAACCAGATGTTTCCGCTTATGATTGGCCCGCTAGATGGCGCTGCCATACGTGAAAAGTATAGCAACCTTAAACAACTACTTGTCTTTACGTAGTAGTGTGGATGAAGTTCTTTCCAGACAATAATCGGCAAAGACAAGTGAAGCCATTCACATGTGTGTTGAACATGAATTTGTAAGCCGACCGGAGTGGCCGTACGCTTCTAAGCGCTACAGTCTGGAGCCGAGCGAGCGCTACGGTCGAAGGTTCGAATCCTCCCTCGGGCATGGATGTGTGTGATGTCCTTAGATTAGTTAGGTTTAATTCGTTCTAAGTCTTAGGCGACTGATGACGTGAGAAGTTAAGTCCCATAGTGCTCAGAGCCATTTGAACCATTTTTTTTAAATTTGTAATTCGTGACACACTTAACGTCACTATCGATTCACCGCTCGAACCAAGCTAAGAAAGGGTGATAGCGTTGCTACCGACAAATATGAAATAACTTCTCAGACTTCAGCTTGACAAGCAAACATGCACATGCGCAGAAACTAATCTATTCAATTAGGTCTTTAGCTTATCTCTCTGTCTGTCTCTCTTCTCTCTCTGGATCTTTCTCCCTCACTATCCCCCTTCCATCTCCCTGGATCTCTCTTTTATCTAGTCTGTTTGATGTTATACATGGAAGGACGAAAAATTAAAACGTTCCCGGAATGTCATCTCATAAAAACTGGGAACAGCAGATCTTTTAGCGAAAGTGCATGGGATGACTCGTGATAATTACTCGCGAGGAAACGGAAATTAAAAGTTCACAGGTTGGGGGAAATTTGCGCCACCAAGTAACTGCACTGTCATTTTTGACTATCCACAGAAAGTGTTAATGAGTGACATCATCCACTCGTGCGCCCATACTTAGTAGTATTTGCTGCTGACGTCATAACTCTTCTTGTCTTTTGACCTTCCGTTTGGTTTAGCCGTTATGGCTTCTTTCTTTTTCCTTCAGAAAGTTTAGCGTGCCGCATGAGTGGCTCTTCAAGACAGGACGAACATGGAAGCTTTAAATGGCATAAAATCTTCCCGAAAAGAGCCACATTTCGCAGATAAATGATAATTACTCGTATGTAAGTAAAAAGGGATGTGAATAAAATATCATTAATACTGGCTTCTGAGCAATAGCTTGAACAACGGCGGCAAAACGATTCAGGGTTACCATGGCTAAACTAAACTCTCGTTATCCAAGCCATTCTTTCATTTTATAACGGTAGTTCCAGTTTCTTCCCGGTTCGTCAAACTATTATTTTTAAAAATTTAGTAATCTTCGTTTTTCTACCTATCCATTGCCATCAAGAAATAAAACTCATATTTCCTTTTCTTCACACTGCTGCGTGAAGAGTTCTTGTAATCCTCTTTTAGACCACGCTGACGCATTTCCAGTAAATTGTGTTTAAATCAGCCCCTTTTGATAATGAAACGATGACAAACATTATTATTCTTTGATGTTCCGGCCGTGTACCGTCACCAGTATATGCCGTAATTTTGTGAATATCTGCAAGTTCGCTTCATTTTAAGAAGAACATGACAAAGCAAGGAAAATGTTTTTTTTATGGTCACTTTCAGAAATTTTCGTGAAATACAGTTATGTATTTTCCCGTGGCCTAGACAATCAGCGACACAGTTTGAAAGGGAATTCAACACAATCGGTGAATTTTTAATTCATGCGGCAGCAGTTACATTTCAAGTATTAATACACCTTGAACCTTGGACCTTTCCGTTGTAGGCCGCTATGATACAGATAACCGTACCTTATGTGCCGTCATATGGAAGGGTATCTGTGCGAGGCCAGACAGATGTGTGGTTCCTGTAGTGGGGCGGCGGCCTATTCAGTAGTAACGTTCGCCGACACGGTCGTGCTGTGCTGATAGTGCGAACAGCTGAAAGCAAGGCGAAAGTGCAGCCATTACTTTTTCCGAGGGCATGCACTTCTGCTGCATGTTTGCGGGCGGGAACTACTCAGGAGGATTTCGTCACCAGGAGAGAAAAAACAGGAAAAAAAAAACACTGGCATTCACCGGGTCAGAATGTGTAATGTCAGATCCCTTAATCGAGAAGGTAGCTTAGAAAATTTAAAAACAGAAATGGATGGGATGAAGTTTGATATAGTTGCGAACTTCGGTATCAGGAGCAGCTGAGCTCCTGGTCAGGTGAGCAAAGGGTTATAAATAGAAAACAAAAAAGGGATGATGCAGGAGTAGTTCTGATAATGAATAAGAAAGTAAGAGTGCTGTTTATCTGCTATCAACAGGACAGTGAATGCATTATCGTAGCCGGTATATATACGACTGCAACATCCGGCGCAGTAGTACATGTTCATTTGCCACCTAGCTCTGCGGGTTATGAAGAGATTGAAGAAATGTGCGATGAGATAGAGACGAAAATTTAATTGCGGTGGGGGATTGGAATTCGGTAGCAGGAAGAGAGAGAGAGAAGAAAAAATAGTAAGTGAATATAGATGGTTAGAAAGGAATGAAAGAGGAACACAACTGGTAGACTTTTGCTCAGATCATAATTTAATCATCACTAACACTTGGTTCGAGAGTCATGAAAGAAGAATGTGCACTTGCAAGAGACGTGGAGGCACCCGAAAGTTCCAGACTGATTGTACAACAGTAACAATGACTGTTAGCAGAAAGGTAGGAAATGGAGGACACGAGACCAGAATAAGCTGAAAGAAACGGAGGATGCTGAGAGTTTCAGAGAGAGCATTAGCTAATGATTGAGTACAAAAGGGGAAAAAGAACACAGTAGAAGACGAGCTAGTAGTTTTGAGAGATGAAGTAGTGAAAGTAACAGAGAATATATATATATATATATATATATATATATATATATATATATATATATATATATATACTACAGGCACTCGGAGAAAAGAGATGTAGCTATATGAATATCAAGACGTCACATCGAATACCAGTACTAAGTAAAGAAGGAAAATGTGGAAGGTGTGTATAGAATGGCTAGACAAGGAAAATGGAAATAAATATGATGGCAGTACTATAGTAAAAGAAGGCTACGTAGCGGAAGATGAGATGGAAAATAGGAGACTGCCAGGAGACAGAGCACTGAATGACCAAAGTCGAAACAAGGATCCTGATGTAGAAGACATTCCGTCAGAAACTACTGATAGCCTTGGGAGAGCCGGCCATGAGAAAACCATTCCACGTGATCTGCAAGATGAATGAGACTTCAAGAAAAACGTTGTATTTATGACTCCAAATAAAGTAGGTGCTGACAAGCATGAATATTACCGACCTGTTGCTGTGGAGTTCCTCAGTCCGAAGACCCGTTTGCTGCAGGTCTCTATGCTACTCTATCCTGTGCAGGTCCGTTTTTCTCCGAACAACTACTGTAGCTTACATCCTTCTGATACTGCTTACTATAATTCCCTCTACAACTTTTACTACCCACACTTCCCTCCAATACTAAATTGAATATCTCCTATCAACCGATCTCTTCTTCTAGTCAGCCACAAATATCTTTTCTCGTCATTTCTATTCAGTATCACTTCATTAGTTACGTGATATACTCATCTAATCTTCAACATCCTCCTGTAGCACCACACTTCAAAAACTTCTACTTTCTTCTTGTGTAAACAGTTTATCCTCCATGCTTCATTTCCAAATATGGCTACACGCCACACAAATGCTTTCAGAAAAAGTTTCCTAACATTTAAATCCTATTCGATGTTAGCAAATTTCTCTTCTTCAGAAAATCTTTTCTTACCAATGACGGTTTACATTTTATATCCTCTCTACTTCGGCCATCATCAATTACTCAACTGTCGAAATAGCAAAACTCATCTAATACTTTAAATGTATCGTTTCCTAATCTGAATCCCTCAGCATCACCTGATTTAATGTGAATACATGCCATTATCCTTGTTTTGCTTTTGTCGGTATTCATCTTACATCCACCTTTCAAGATACTGTACATTCTGTTCAATTGATCTTAGTAGTTCTTTGCTGTCTCTGACAGAATTACTTTGTCACTGGCAAACCTCAAAGCTTTTATCTCTTCTCCATGTACTGCAATTCCTACTCAAAATTTTTCTTCGGTTTCCTTTACTGTTTGTCCAGTGTACAGCTTGAATCACATCGAGGATAGGCTGCACTCCCTTCGCAATCACTGCTTCCTTTCCATACGCCTCGACTCTTGTACGTGCCGTCTGGTTACTGTACAAGTTGTAAACAACATTTCGCTCCCTGTATTTTATACTTGCGGCCTTCGAAATTTGAAAGAGAATATTCTAGTCAATATTTTCAAAAGTTTCCTCTAAGTCTAGAAATGCTATAAAGGTAGGTTTGCCTTTCGTTAACCTATATTCTAAAATAAGTCGTAGACTCAGTACTGCCTCACGCGTGGCTACATTTACCGAAATCCAAACTGATCTTACCCGATTCCAGTTTCTACCAGTTTTTCCATTCTTCTGTAAAGAATTCGTGTTAATATTTTGCAACCGTGACTTATTGAGCTCATAGTTCGGTAATATTCACACGTACAAGCATTCTTCTTTAAGTCTGAAGGTATCTTGTCCTGTCTCATACATCGTGACCCCAGATGGAAGAGTTTTTTATGTGTCGTTCTCCCAAGGCTATCAGTAGGTCTGACGGGACCTTGTTTCGACATAGGTCTTTGAGTGCTCTGTCAAATTCTTCTCGCAATATCATGCCTCCTATCTCCTCTTCATCTACGTCCCCTTCCATTTCTATAATGTTGTCTGTAAGTTCATCTTTTTTGTACAGACCCTCTACATATTCTCTCCATATTTCAGCTTTCCCTTCTTTGCTTAAGACTGTTTTTCTATCTGAGCTCTTGATACCCACGCAGCTGCTTCTCTTTCTTCCAAAGGTCCCTTTAATTTACCAGTAGGCGGTATCTAGCTTTCCCCTAGCGATATGTGCTTCTAAATTCCTACACTTGTCTTGTAGCCATTCCTGCTTAGCCATTTTTCACTACCTGTTAATACTATTTTTAGACCTTTGTATTCCTTTTCTCCTGCTTCATTTCCAGCATTTTTATAATTTCCTCTTTCATCAATTAAGTTCTATATTTCCTGTGTCATTCTACGATTTCTACCTGGCCTTGCCTTTTACATATTTAATCCTTTGGTGAGTCCAGTGTTTCATCTCCCAAAGCTACCTACCCGTCTTCTACTTTGACCCTTTTCCCATTTCCAGCCAATGCTCCCTTTGAAACTCGCAACAACACTGGTTCTTTCGACTTATCCAGGTCGAACCTCCGTAATTTCCTGTTTGCAATTTCTTTAGTTTTAATTTACAGTCCATAACCAAAAAAACGCAGTCGAGTCCACATTTGCCACTGTAATTGTTTTACAATTTAAAATGTTGTTCCGAAATCTCTGTCCTATCAGTATGTAATCAATCTAGAACTTTCCGGTGTCTCCAGGTCTCAACCATGTACACGACCTTCATTCATGGTTTTTAAACCAAGTGTTAGCTGTGATTAAAAAATGCTCTTTGTAAAATTCTAGCAGCAACTTCCTCTTTCATTCCTTTTCTCCCCAGTCCATATACACCAACAATTTTTCTTTCTCTTCCTTTTCCTGTTCTCTAGTTCCAGTTCCTACATCTCAATTACATTTTCGTCTTCCTTAACTACCTAAATAATGTCTTTTATGTCACCATGCATTTCTTCAATTTCTTCATCACCTGCAGAAATAGTTGCCATATAGACTTGTACTATTGCGGTGGACGTGGCCTTTGTATCTTCGCTATGGTAATACGATCACTATCTTTTTCATAACAGTTTACCCGCATTCCTGTTTCCTTATTCGCTTTTAAACCTACTCCTGTATTATCTCTATTTGATATTATATTTTTGCAACCCTGCATTCACCTGACCAGAAGTGCTATTTCTACTGCCACCGAACTTCACTAATTACCACTATATCTAACGTCAACCTATCCATTTCTCTGTTTAAATTTTCTCACCTAGTAGTCCGGTTCTGGGATCTAACATCCCACGCTCCGATTCGAAGAAGGTCAGGTTTCTCCCAGTAACATCCTCCTGAGTATTCCTGCCTGGAGATCCGAACGGTGGACTACGGGACTATTTTAGTTCCGGAATATTTTACCAAAGAGGATGCTATCATCATTAAACCATACAGTAGAGCTGAGGGTGGTCGGGAAAAATTATGGCTATAGCTCCCCATTGCTTTCAGCCATTCGTAGCACCAGCAGAACAAGAATGTTTTGGTTGGTGTTACAAGGCCAGATCAGTCAATTATCTGAAACTAGTGAAAAGGCTGCTGCTCCTCCACAGGAACCACACGTTTGTCTGGCCTCTCAGCAGATACCCCTCCGTTGTGGTTGCACCTAAAGTAATGCTGTCCGTATTGCTGCGAAACACAAACTGCACCACCAACGGTAAGGCCCATGGTTCAGACGTGGAGAGGGGGACCTACCAGTTTAATATGTCATGGTTGCAAAATACTAAAATGAGCTGCTTTAGAGGAATGGAAACGCTGATAAAAGCCTGCCTCGGTGTATGTCAATTAGGAATACGAAGAAATATAGGAACACGCAAGGCACTATTGACCTTACAATTTTTCTTAGAAAGTAGATTAATGAAGGGAAATATTGAAGTTCGAGAAAGCTTTTGAAAATGTTGACTGGATACACCCTTTGAGATTCTGGACGTTGCAGGGTTAAAATAAGAGAGGAAAATGCTGTTTACAACCTGTACAGGAACCTGGGCCGTTAAAGGGAAGCAGTAGTGATACGGGAGTGAGACAGGCTTGCAGCCGATACTTCATGCCATTCAGTCTGTACATTAAGCAGTAAAAGAAAACTCAAGAAAAATTTGAAAAAGGGATTTAAGTTCAGGGAGAAGAAATAAATACTTTGAAGTTTGCCAACAACATTATAATTCTGTCAGAGTCAAGAAATGACTTGGAAGAGCAGTTGAATGAAGTTGTTCGTGTCTTGAAAGGAGGATATAAGATGAACTTCAGCGAAAGGAGAATAAGGGTAATTAAATGTGGTCGAATTAGATCATGTGATACTGAGGAAGTTAGATTAGGAAACGAGACACTAAAAGTAGTAGAGGTGTTTTGATGTTTGGACAGTGAAACAGGGATGAGAGCGAAGGAGAAAGGAATAAAAAATAGATTGATAATAGCAAGAAAAGTGCTTCTGAAGAAGAGAAATTTTTTAACATCGAATGTAGATTCACATGTTGGTAAGTGTTTACTGAAACTATTTTTCATGAATGTAGCTTTGAATGGGAAGAAGACGTGGTCGATAAGCAATTCTCACGAGAAGAGAATAGAAGCCTTTGAAATGCGATGCTATAAAAGAATGCTGACGATTAAACGGGTATATCTAGAAACTAGTGAGGAGGTGCAGAATAGAATTGTGGAGAAAAGAAATCTGTTGACTAAAAGGGGTCGGTTGATTGGACATGTTTTGAGGTATCAAGGAATCACCAGTTTAGTTTGAAGTGAAGGGGGTGGGGTGGAAATTGTAAAGCAGACCAAGAGATGAATACAGTATCTAGTCTGAAAAGGATGTAGGTCGTGGTAGTTATTTGACGATGAAGAGGCTTGTTCATGTAGAACAGCATGGAGAACTGCATCAAAGCTGTCTTCGGACTGTAGACCATAAGAACAACTAAAACTACAACAGGGCTACTTTTCAATTCGAAAAGAGACAGTTTGTATGTCTTTCCTGTCCTTGAAGCACAGATATTTTCTTTAGTAAATTTACGTCCTCGAAGTATTATGTAACCAAAGACATAGGGTACGTCTGACTTCGAGCGCTTCTCAGAATTAAACAACTTTTTCATTTGCAATTATCCAGATGATTAAAATTTTATAACTGGCACAGCTGAAATTACGTTGTTCAGAGGAGTGTAATGTAGTATTCACCATTCAATGAATATTACTTATTTTTCATACAACATTTTTATGTTGTTTCTTTCACCAACGGTAAGAAAGTATGTCTACATAACGAAAACTCTTGATTCATTTCATAAAATGGTCTTGATTCGAGAGTGGCCAAGAAGAGACTGTAAACATTTCAAATGACATACACATCGTTAAACAGTGCTACATTTATTTCATTGCGAGATCGTGATCACCACAGGAGATGTAAACCATCCAGTTGTTTGTTGTGGTGAGCGTCGCCTACGACCTGCGTACTGAAACCGCCATCTTCACAAAAACGTGCTTCGCCAAGTATAGCAGTCACCGTTTGTCAGGTCACCACGACGTACATGTAACAAATAAAAACATACACAATGCCCTGCAGTATACATTAAACAAAATATTACTATTATAATCTCATTGGGTTAATTACATAAAGTGCCATTTATCATGTGGGCAGCAAAGAACTCACTGTGCAGAGACTGCATCACTACAGTTTCTTCATCACATTGGGTTCTTCTGTTCAAGTTAAGATCTCCAACTGATACCACAATATCCGTGAACAGCTTCTGTCCTTCATCCGAAGTTCCATCAGCTGAAGGAATTCTGCAGTAAGCACTCATGAGAAAGATTCCGACATAACAAATGGCAGACTTCATATGTAGAAAAATATGGAAGCCACCGGAACAAGAAATATGGGACATTTCACTGAACTATCAATCTGTCATTGATAATTCTTCCGGGTTATATGGCCGTGGTCCATGGAATTCTTCTATTCCTAACGTCTTTCTGAAGCTGAGATCCACTCTATGGACTGCACAATAATTTTTGTCACTCAACAGTGGTGTAGCAATATATAAATCCAACATCTAGTATTATCATTTAAAGTTAGACTATTTTAAATTGTGGATGATCCTGCATTTTTATCAGAAAAGTAACACAGTTTAAATTAAGACATTACAGAACAGTTAGTGAAGAACACTTCAAGAGTTCTGGTAATGTCTTGACACCAACAAGAAATAAATCATTTCGTGTAAGTATCGATCACCCAATGGTATTGCTGGTACATCTTTTAATAAATTAAGGGAAGTTTTAAATTAAGTCACAAAGATAAAAGTTATCGTAACTATGTGTGGAGACATATAAAAAAACACAACAACAACCTTCACAGTTTCGGCATATCCCTGTTGGCCAGCAGAGCAACAAGGATAACAATGATGACAGCACTGGTAATTAACCAGATTTGTATAAAAATGGACAGGGAGAAATATAATAAATTGCAAAAGATCTTGGTTCTCAAACTATTTCTGCAAAATAATATTAGTAAAACAGGACTGCAGAAAATTCCCAAGCTGCACCCCCTTTGGACAGAAAATTACATGAAATTTTTTCAAGAGAACTGGCAAACCGATGTTCAGACGGTAGTCATAGAAAAACCAATGTATTTTGGAATCCTCCCACTTCTCAACATTGCTTACAGCGGGCTTTGAAAATATATTTCCAAATGTTTCCAGATCAGTAGCAATGTGCCACAAAAGCATATGAATAACAGCAAGTATTAGGAAGTCCTTCTCAAATCCTCAAGAAACTCATTTCCGTGAAAACGTGTCATCATGAGCCAGACTACTCTAACTTTGACCATAAGTACAAAAAGATTTATAGGAGGCTAGTGACTGCCGTAAAAAACCATTTAATGAGAAAATAATATAAAATACAGAGAGTATAATGGCAGCATTGTTACATGTCATTAAACAGGAAACTGAGAGAGACGAAGGAAACGATAATAACATACTGATAAGACAAGTTGGTAAATTAATAAATTATCCACAGAAACTAGCAAACTATTTGAACAAGCATTTTTCTAGTACTGCAGAGAAATTACAAAGACAATTCCCAAAACGAAGGTAACTCCTTTTTCACTGATTACAATGATATTTTTACAAATCCCGGACGAGTGAAACAGAATAAAATCTAAAAAATAAAATGTAAGCAGACTAAGATTTGGTACCAGTGTGTATGCTGAAACAAAGCAGATGTGTTATTGTTGTTGTCTTCAGTCCAAAGACTGGTTTGATGCAGCTCTCTATGCTATTATATCCTGAGGAAGCCTCTTCACTTCTGAGTAACTGCTGCAACCTACATCCCTCTGAATCCGCTTAGTGGTTTCATCTCTTGGTACCATCTCTGAGTGTTACCGTCCATGCTCCCCTCCAGTAGAAAATTGGTGATCCCTTGATGCCTCAGAATTTGCCTACCAACAGCTAGATCCCTTCTTCTAGTCAAGTCGTGCCACAAATTCCTCTTCTCCCCAATTCTGTTCTGTACCTCCTCATTACTTACCTAATCTTCAGCATTCTTCTATAGCACCACATTTTAAAGGCTTCGATTCTCTTCTTGTCTAAGCTATTTATCGTCCACGTGTCACTCCCATACATGGCTACTCTCCATACAAATACTTCCAGAAAAGACTTCTTGACACTTATATATCTACTCGATGTTAGCAAATTTCTCTTCATCAGTAACGCTCTCCTTGCCATTGGCAGTCTATATTTTATATCCTGTCTATTTCGACCATCCTCAGTTATTTTTCTGCCCCAATAGCAGTATCTCATTTCCTAATCTAATTCCCTCACCATCACCTGATTTAATCCAACTACATTCCCTTATCGCCATTTTGATTTTATTGATGTTCTTATATGCGTCTTCCAAGACAGTGTCAGTTTCTTTCAACTGGTCTTCAAAGTCCTTTTCTATCTCCGACAAAATTACAATGTCACCGGCAAAACTTAAGATTTTTATTTGTTTCCCCTGGGTAATAATTCCTATTCCAAGGTTTTCTTTGGTTTCCTTTACTGCTGGTTCAATGTACAGATTGAATAACATATGGGATAGGCTAAAATCCTGTCTCACTCCCTTCTCAACCACTGTTTGCCTTTCATGCCCCTCGACTCTTATAACTACCATCTGGTCTCTATACAAATTGTATATAGCCTATTGTTCCTTGTACTTTACCTGTGCCATAATGTGAAAGAGAGTATTCCAGTTAACATTGTCAAAAGCTTTCTCTAAGTCTACAAATGCTAGAAACGTAGGTTAGCCTTTCCTTAACCTAGCTTCTAAGATGAGTCGTAGTGTCAGTATTGTCACGCGTATTCCTACATTTCTACTTAACCCAAACTGATCTTCCCCGAGGTCGACTTCAACTTCTACCAGTTTTTCCATTCATCTGTAAGGAATTCGTGTTAGTATTTTGCAACCGTGACTCATTAAACTTATAATTCGGTAATTTTCACACATGTGAGCACCTGCTTTCTTTGGAATTGGAATTATTATATTTTTCTTGAACTCTGAAGGTATTTCGTCTGTCTCACACATCTTGCCCATCGTATGGAAGAGTATGGTTATGGCAGGCTCTCCCAAGGCTATCAGTAATTCCAACGGGATGTTGTCTACTCCCGGGGCCATGTTTCTATTTATATCTTTCAGTGATCTGTCAAATTCTTCGCGCAGTCGGGGTAGCCACGCGCTCTAAGGCTCTTTTCACGGTCCACGCTTCACCGTTCGGAGGTTCGAGTCCTCCCTCGGGCATGAGTGTGTTTGTAGTCTTCAGCGTAAGTTAGTTTAAGTTAAATTAAATAGTGTGTAAGCTTAGGGATCGATAACCTCAGTTGTTTGGTCCCATAAGACCTTACCACAAATTTACTTTGCGCAATATCATATCTCCCATCTCGTCTGGTGATCGTCAAGGGGACACTGAATATTGCACGGTACATCCAAACCGTCATGGAAGCCATCGTTCTACCATTCCTAGACCGGCAAGGGAACTCGCTGTTCCAACAGGACAATGCACGTCCGCATGTATCCCGTGCCACCCAATGTGGTCTAGAAGGTGTAAGTCAACTACCCTGGCCAGCAAGATCTCCGGATCTGTCCCCCAACGAGCATGTTTGGGACTGGATGAAGCGTCGTCTCACGCGGTCTGCACGTCCAGCACGAACGCTGGTCCAACTGAGGCGCCAGGTGGAAATGGCATGGCAAGCCGTTCCACAGGACTACATCCAGCATCTCTACGATCGTCTCCATGGGAGAATAGCAGCCTGCATTGCTGCGAAAGGTGGATATACACTGTACTAGTGCAGACATTGTGCATGCTCTGTTGCCTGTGTCTATGTGCCTGTGGCTCTGTCAGTGTGATCATGTGATGTATCTGACCCTAGGAATGTGTCAATAAAGTTTCCCCTACCTGGGACAATGAATTCACGGTGTTCTGGGGTTAACGAAAGAAAAAGCTGAATTGCTTGGCTCTACATTAAAATAAAAGAACTTATTGGCTGTTGGAACCAGCTTATAGATTTATAGAAAGAGAGAGCAACAATTTTTCAAGTTTTTCAACAAGAAGGAGAGTTAATGTACTGCTCAGACATTCCTGTTCTGATGAATGACTTTCGTATTGAATAGAAAAGGAAGACTGGAGACTGTTTATTGAGTCATCTAAAACTAGTTTTAAGGCTGTTTAATTACACAATGATAACATGTATACATTATACCTGTTGGAGATTCAGTGCAAATAAAAAGAAAGCTATGAATACCTACAAATAGTCCTAAATAAAATTGGTTATTCTGTTTATGGTAGGATTTTATGTGGCAATCTAAAAGAAACATGTATGCTCCTTGGTCAGTAAGGTGGATTTACCAAGTTTCCATGTTTCTTGTGTGAATGGGACAGTGGGACTAGGGATCAACAACACTAGTGCAGAAAGAACTGGCCTGGAAGGAGTCTTTAAAACCTGATGAGAAGAACATTCTACCCAAAAACCTTGTAGATCCAAAAATTGTACTCCTACCACCTCTGCATATAAAGTTAGGCCTAAAGAAACAGTTTGTAAAGGCTTTGACTAAAGATGGACAATGTTTTAAGTATAACTGCCAAACGTTTCCACAACTTTCAGGACGTAAACTAAAATAAGACTTCTTTGTCGGACCTGACATTAGAAAATTGGTGTTTGATGTTAACTTTGAATCCACAATGACCTTAAATTAGAAAGAAGCATAAGTATCATTCAAACAACTCGTTACAAATTTCTTAGGACATGAAAAAGACGCAGAATATGTTTTTATTATAGTACAATGTTTAAGAAGTTTAAAATTAAAGGATGTTTAATGAGCCTGAAAGTTCACTTTTTCAACAGCCAACTTTATTACTTCCCAGACAATATGGGAGATGTTAGTGAGAGCGTTTTTACTAGAGCAGTTAAAGAGATGGAAAAACGCTACCAAGGCCGCTGGAACACCAACATGATGGGGGACAACTGTTGGTCACTTCACCGAGAAGTACAGCAAGTGACTCATCGTAGAAAAAGTGAACTTCTGTTAGCACATGTCATTGTTTTAAGTAGCTTACTGTAAATACAAACCAAGCTTACGTTGCAAAAAGGCGTTTCATTAATTTTTCTGTTTACCATATAGCATAGGATTATTATACGATAGAATGAAAAGCATATTTCTCAAAAACTATGGGTGCTATAAAAAAACTAAGGCTACATTTGGATCCAGATCAGAAAACTCTATAAAGATTAGCTATTAAAGCAGAAAACGTTCATCAAAACAAAAATTTTCGTTCGCCTGTGTTACTTGAAACTTGTATGTGGAGTTCACGAGAACTATTCCTGGTGGTCTTAACAAGGATGTGTGTGTGTGAGACAGGCACATACTTAGACCTTTCTGAGGCTCTTGGTAATTATGTACTTCAGATTCTACTAAATAAGTTACAATCACTACGGCCAACATGAGTCACAGAAATAGATATCTTTGGTGAAGCGAAGCAGCTTAAATAACTTGATAAAGACAAGGCCTCCGGGCCGGATAGTATATCAGTTAGGTTCCTTCCAGCGTACGCTGATATAATAGGTCCATACTTAGCACTCATTTACAACCATTCGCTCGATGAAAAATCGATACCTAAAGATTGGAAAGCTGCACAGGTTACACTAACACGCAAGAAAGGAAACAGGAGTTAAATTAGAAATTCATATCGCAATCGTAGGTTTGCAGCAGCATTTTGGAACATATATTGTGTTTGAAAATTACGAATTTTACTGAAGAAAACTATTTATTGACAAATAACCAACATGGATTTAGAAAAAAATAGTTCTTGTGGAATAGAACTACCTCTCTATACACACAAAAAGTTATGAGTGCCATCGACAGGGGATTTATAAATATTTATAAATTTCCAGAAGGCTTTTGACACCGTTCCTTACAAGCGTCTTCTGATCAAATTGCGTGCCAACGGAGTACGGTCTCAGTTGTGAGAATGGATTTGTCATGTCCTTTTAGAAAGGTCACAGTCCCTTGAAACTGAAGCCATGCAGTAAAACAGAAGCGATATTTGCCGTTCTGCAGGGTAATATTATAGGCCATCTGCTGTTCGTAATAGATATAAACGATTTAGGTCACAATTTGAGGAGCCTTCTTAGATTGATTGCAAATGATGCTGTAATGTACGGTCTCGTGAAGTCATCAGATGATCAAAAGCAATTGCAAAATTATGTAGACAGAACATTTATATGGTGCAAAAAGTGGCAATTGACACCAAATAATTAAAATTGCGAAGGAATCCTCAAGAGTACTAAAACGAATAAGCTAAATTTCGGTAACACGAATCACAGCAAATCTAAAGTCTGTAAACGCAGCTGAATACTTAGGAATTACAATTACGTTTAACTTAAATTGGAACGATCACGTAGATAATATTGTGAGGAAAGCGTACAAATGACTGGGATTTATTGGCAGAATATTTAGGAGATCCAGCAGGTCCACCGAAGGGAGCGTCTACATTATGCTCGTCTGCTCTCTTGTGGAATTTGCATCAGACAATATTGGCGGATGACATCTGAAAAGTTCAAAGAAGGGTAACTAGTTTTGGATTATTACGAAATGGGGGGGGGGGGAGAGAGAACCACGAATATGATACACGGTCTGGGGTGGCAATGATTGAAACAAAGGAGTTTTTTGACGCGGAACGATCTTTTCACGAGATTTCAATAACCAGTTTTCTCTTTCTATTGGTAAAATATTTTGTTGGTGCCCACCTACATGGGAAGAAATGATGCCTGTAGTAAAATAAGAGAAGTCAGAGCAATTACGGAGTAGAACAGTAGAGAAATAGCTTGAAGGTGATTTGATGAACACTCTGCCAGCCACTTACTTATGAGTTGATGAGTAGTCGTATAGATGTAGGTGTAGACGTAAGTGTAGGGATAACAATCGTAGCTGATAGCTAGTTTCGATATTGCCAAGCGGATAGGGCACAAAGAGTAGTGATAATCGTAACCGCAAATTATGTTAAACGTTTTCTGGAACACTTATCAGAACCAAACCAAAAATACAAACAAAAAACTACGTGTTCCTCAGGGTAGCACATTAGAGCTAATACTGTTCCTCGTTCAGGGTGTCCAAGGAAAAATGGTCAGTATTAAAGAATGTGAGAGGAATCCTAATTCAAAGCAAAAAGTCGAGTAAACATGGGCTCTAAAATGCGTACCTTCAGAGCTATGAGCACGTCATCGTCGATACTGTGAAACAAATATCATTTACTGCAACCTCTTTGCTTTCCATATTTTGAGAAGTGGTGTTATGAACCAAAACAAGAAAAATAGACCGGTAAACATGGGCTATAAAATGCGTACCTTCATTGCTATCAGCACTGGTTCAGTAGAAGAAATGTGTTTCAAGGTTTCGAAGACGAACAAGTGCTCATAGCTCATATGATGTGCTTTTTAGGCCCCAAGTTTACTGGAAACTCTTTCTTGGTTTGGTCTATATTACCACCTCTTAAAATATGGAAACCAAAGAGCTTACAGTAGATGAGTTAGTTTCAGAGGACTGAAGATGAAGAACTGCTCATAGCTCTTTATGTATGCATTTTAGAGACCATGTTTACTACACTTTCCTGCGTCGAATGATCGTTCCTGTAATACCACTCAATACTGACCATTACTTCTTGGACACCTTGGACAAATCAATAACTCTCCAAATAGAGTTAGCCACAGGAAAGGTGATTTTATCAAATGAAACATAGATGGCACTTTTATGGACTGTGTGCAAAACACAAAATTTGTGGGAATGAATATTGAATCTCAACTCAAGTGGTGTGAACACAAGACGGAAGCTTTCAAACAGAGTATTTTGAACGTATTAGGTCCTTTCTTTCTTGGTATTACTGTGTGATACCCAATATACATACTATTGATACGTACACTCAGTTCTTAGGAAAGGAATTTTTTCTGAGGAGTAAACGCACAAAATATGAGTAGAGTTTTCAAACTACAGAAAAGATCCATAAGAATAATACAGAAAAAATAATTACGGTAATCGGTTTGTGTACAGAAAACTGAACATATTAGTAAAGCTAGAAGATACATCTGCCTCTTCCCGGTAATGCCTGAATGTGTTTTTACTTAGTACGAGGTATTGTTGCATTACATACACTACTAGCCATTAAAATTGCTACACCACGAAGATGACGTGCTACAGTCGCGAAATTTAACCGACAGGAAGAAGAGACTGTGATAAGAAAATGATTAGCTTTCCAGAGCATTGACACAAGGTCGTCACTGGTGGCGACACCTACAACGTGCTGACAAGAGGAAAGCTTCCAACCGATTTCTCATACACAAACAGCAGTTGGCCGGCGTTGCCTGGTGAAACGTTGTTGTGATGCCTCGTGTAAGGTGCAGAAATGCGTACCGTCACGTTTCCGACTTTGATAAAGGTCGGATTGTAGCCTATCGCTACTGCGGTTTATCGTATCTCGACATTGCTGCTCGCGTTGGTCGAGATTCAATGACTGTCAGCAGAATATGGAATCGGTAGGTTCAGGAGGGCTTGACGGAACGCCGTGCTGGATCCCTTCGGCCTCGTATCACTAGCATGACAGGCATCTTATCCGCAAGGCTGTAACGGATCGTGCAGCCACGTCTC
Organism: Schistocerca gregaria; assembly: GCF_023897955.1. NCBI lineage: Eukaryota > Metazoa > Arthropoda > Insecta > Orthoptera > Acrididae > Schistocerca > Schistocerca gregaria. The sequence goes on along the minus strand of NC_064920.1, from coordinate 1,043,184,737 downwards.
GGTCCCTGAGACAACAGATGGGGTCGTTTGCAAGACAACAACCATCTGCACGAACAGTTCGACAACATTTGCACCAGCATGGACTATCAGCTCGGAGAACATGGCTGCGGTTACCCTCGACGCTGCATCACAGACAGGAGCGCCTGTGATGGTGTACTCAACGACGAACCTGGGTGCACGTATGGCAAAACGTCATTTTTCGGATGAATCCAGGTTCTGTTTACAGCATCATGATTGTCGCATCAGTGTTTGGCGACATAGCGGTAAACGCACAATGGAAGCGTGTATTCGTCATTGCCATACTGGCGTATCACCGGCCGTGATGGTATGGGGTGCCATTGGTTACACGTCTCGGTCACCTCTTGTTCCAATTGACGGCACTTTGAACAATGGACGTTACATTTCAGATTCTAGATTCTAGATTGTGTGGGGCAGGACTTTACACGTGCTGCCGTGTCGAAAGTGCATCGTGAGTACCTATATTGGCGGATACGTGCTGCCACAAGAGTCAACGACCATGAGACAGGGCCGGCATTGATATTCTTGGATTGCAACTGCGTATAGACGGTCCAGTGTGTAGCAGATCACTCACTCGTTCATTGATGGTCAACAAAATACGGTGAGGAAACATACCAACTGAGATCACTGCCAACCCCAGTACGTTCGCTCACCATATACAATGTTTACTCACGTTAATGCGCTCACACCCAGTGTTGGACGTCCACATGCAACAATCCATTAGAAACGTCAAGATGCAACACTAGCAGTTCGCGTTTAGAAAAGAGGTCGTTGTCGTAACGCAGAAAAGGGACGATTTATCTGTCTTCCGAAAGGGCATGATATTGGCTCCCTAGCTAGGGATAGAAGAGTTTCTGAAACATTAAAGTTTGTAAACTGGTTACTTGCTGCCGTGGTTAAAATATACTCTGTACGGCAAAATGATGGTATCCAAAACTAGCGCCGAGGCAACTGATGCATCAGGGGCCACAGATGACAGGGGTGAATGACTAATGTGGAGTTGTGTACGGCCGAACGGACATGTAACTGTTAAGCAACAGACCGCCCAGTTGAACCTAGAGGCTACCAACAGTGTCTCCTCAACTACCGCTCAGCTATCGTTGGTTCATACATCCATGTCGACTGCGGTTCACAGCAGACGAAGGATGGAACTGGCGCACCAGTTGGCGGGGAGCTGGACGTCCACTGAGTGACGACAGGTTGCCTTTTCAGATTAATCACGTCTTATACTCCATCGGATAAATGGCCGTTGGCATGTAGACTCCTGAAACAATCGACGTAAGTGTCGAGGCCGGAGAAGGGAGCGTTACTGCCTGGGAAACATTTCCCGTGGCCTTCCATGGGTGATCTCGTCATTTTGGAAGGCACACTGATCAACACAATATGCATCTATCGTACGAGACTATGTCCACCCCTATATGCAGTTTGTTTTCTCCTCGGCATGATGGCAGCTACCAGCAGTACAATGCAACGTGCCACACAGCTCACAGTGTTTTTGGATGCATCAGCGTGAGTTTACAGTACTTTCCTGGCCACCAGACTCCCCGGATTTAAGCCCAATCGAGAATCTATGGGACCGCCTCGATCTGACTCTTCACACCATGGAGCCTCAACCCAAAATCCTGGCGCAGTTGGCTACTGCACTGAAGTCGGCATGACTCCACATCCTTGCGGGTATCTTCCAGAATCTAAATGACTCTCTCGCTGCGGCCCATGCTGCAAAAGGTTGTTATTCAGGCTTTTGTCAGATGATATCAACGTGACTGATCAGTTATATTTATAATTTTCCAAAACCAGTCGCATCGATAATTGGATACTGCTAAATGTTGAGCCTCACACGGTGTCCTATGAAGTCTGTCTATAGTAGACTGATCTCTGTGACGATAGTAACTGTAGACGTGACGCTAAATCGCGTCTTTTTTGAAAGGATCGAATGGCGTATGGTTAGTGGTCTATATCAAAGGTGAGAATTTCGCGAGCATCGGTGTGTGTGTGTGTGTGTGTGTGTGTGTGTGTGTGTGTGTGTGTGTGCGTGCGTGTGTGTGTGTGTGTTATATTGTGTGATAAAATTGCGAAATAAAAGGTTTAGTCCAAGGAATCGAGATCCAAAAAAGAAAGCCAGACAAGGAACTGGCCAGCTGTTACAGTTTGGCAACAGCGAACATTTCGATCGTGACGTTGAGCATCGTGATTGGAGGGAACCAGTTCCAACGCGCTAAGTGTCAAGCAACACGTAATTTTAATTGGACTACCATCATGGGCGCAAGTGCAATACCATTGCACCACCATCTTGTTGGAAGTGCACGACTATGTGTAGCACTGCATCTTGTTTGCCAACAGCACATCTACCATGTTGGTTGTGGCCAATATTCTCGGTGGGCAGGAGGGTGTTCTACATCTACGTTCACACTCTGCTAACCAGTGCGAAAGCGCATGACAGAGGGTACGTCCCTTTGTATCAGTTATTAGGCTTTTTCTCACTCCATTCACGTATGGATTACGAAAAGAATGATTGTTTAATTGCTACTATGCGTGCTGTAATTTGATATTGCAGCGACATATTATGGATAACAGCATGTTTCTAGTTATCGCTTAAAACCGGTTCGAGAAACTGCAGGGGTGCTGGGGGAAGAGGGGTGAGCTGAAGTGGTGGGTAAGGGTATAGGCGCGTTTACAAGGGCTCTGCATCCACATCCATACTCTGCAAACTACTGTGCTATGCATACGACTGTGCCTGTTGTGAGGGCCTCCTCCTGTTCCATTCATGTATGTAGCGCAAAAGCACGGTAACTTAAACGCTTCGGTGGAGGCCGCAATTATGCCATCTTGTCTTTGCGATGCCTACGGGAGTTTCTTCACTTTAAGCTTTTTCTTAATGTTTCTTAAGTAGACTTTCACGTAACAGTTTGCATCTGTCTGCAAACAGTTCGGTTTTTTCGGCATCTCCGTGATTGTTTCTCATGGCTCATACAAACCTCTGACCATCAGTGCTGCCCTTCTTTTTATATGTGTAATATCCCTTGATAGCGCTGGATCCCACAAACGTGAACAATATGGGACGCACGAGTGTTTTGTAAGCAAGATCATGGGTAGACTGATTGCATTTTCTCCTTATCCTACCAGTGGAAAAAAACTTCTACCTGCTTTGCCTACGACAGAGCCTATATGACAGTTCCATTTCACATGTCTACAAATCGTTGCCCCCATATGTTTGCATGACTTGGCCGATTACAAATGCGACTTGTTAATGCTTTGGTCATTTTTATACAGTGCAATGTAATTTCTGAGCATATGAAGCGAGTTATCAACCCTCATCAAGATCTGACTGAATGTGCACAACTTCTTCAGACAGTAGTTCATTACACATAACTGCATCAACTGCAGAAAGTCTAACGTTACTGTTGAGAAGCCTGCCAAGTCATTAATATAGTCCAGCAGCACAGCATGAACAGCAAGGGTTCCCTTCCAACACACTTGATTGGTCACGATAAAGGATGACAGCCAAAACAGGTGCAGGAAAAAAATTTATTAAAATTCTTTACCAAGGTTTCGGTACATACAAATATACCTTCATCAGAAGTAAAAAATCTAAAATTACATCATGCAATGGAGATTAATAAATCAATTGTGCCAAAGGCGTCGTCAATAATTAAGACATCTTCTCCATTTGCACAACATGACTGTGGGCAGAGGGTCAATGCGAAAAGTTTAGCACCAGTACTTCGCCTATGAACATTCAAGACAAGAGTGTGAATGCACTAGGGCCGATGGTTTCGCCGAGAGAGGGCACTTGTATGTGCCAGACACCTAATTATTCGTGGAGTGTCTGGCAAATACCATGCTGTACAAATGGAGAAGATATCTTAATTATTGACGACGTCTTTGGCACAATTGATTTATTAATCTCCATTGCATGATGAAATTTTAGATTTTTTACTTCTGATGAAGGTATATTTATATGTACCGAAACCTTCGTCAAGAATTTTAATAAATTTTTATCCTGCAACTGTTTTGTCTGTCATCCTTTATCCTGAAGAATTTCAACAGTTGCTGTTGCAGCCGTGTTTAAAATCTTGAAACACTTGATTGGGGCACAGCTGATGTTACTTCTACACCTTTCGATGAGGCTCCATTAAAGAAAACATGCTGTGTCCTCCTTGCAATTCGCTTCAAACCCAATATGGCTGTGCTTTCAATAACAACCGTAGGCGTGGTACTGAGTCAAACAGTTTTCGGAAGTAAAGAAACACTCCACCTATTTGATTGTTCTGATGTATGGCTTTCAGGATATCGCTGAAAAAAGGGGGAGATGGGTTTGGCGGGAGGGACTGCTGTTTCCGGAATCCCGCTGGTTAGGGTGGAGAGACCATTCCGTCCGACACAGATCATTATGTTTGTGCTCAGAATATGTTCTAAGAATTTACAAAAGATCGATTATAACGATAGTGAACGGTAATTTTGAAGATTTCATTATTTCTGCCACCCTACTTCTAAATAAGTAAACCTGTGCTTCCTTTCAGTATTTTGTTTATTAGAAGGATCTTCGGTATACTAAGAGGGGCTAATCCAACCGCAAATTGTATATATAGTCTGATAGGGATTTCATCAGGCCCTAGAGCTACGTCCAATTTTAGCGAATTCAGCTGTTTCTCAACGCCATCATCCCTAGTCGGCGGACAATACATATTCGCCTACAGCGTCCCACACGGGACATGTGCGTTCAGGAAGAATGTTATATCGTATCTATGATGAAATGTACCAGACGGGTTCGAGAACTTATGCGGTCATAAATGTGCATCTATGGCTCCCCAGACAGTTTTCAATCCAGCTGAACGCAGACGAGACCCCATCGAGCAAGATGAGGGCACAGCTTGCAGTCAGCTCGGAGCCGTCTCCGTGGGTTGCTGGCTGCGGTTGAGCCGTCGCTACAAACCCCTTATGACCGTGCTTTTGGTGTCTGGTACAGATAATGCAATGGCGCGTATCCTCTGTCATCAAGGTGATGATAGATGTCTCTAATTCAGCTGGTCACGGCTTAATTTTATTCGTCTGTTCCTTCTGTTCCTGTATCGGAGGCGGAGAACAACCACAGCAATTGCTTGAAAAACCGGGGAAAATAGTATAAAATCCATACGCAAGGAGACCAGCTTGTGAAACAACGTTCGTTTATCCAGCGGTTGGTACGGGAATGATCGACAACCCTAATTCGCAAGCTAACACATGTAACCGCTCTTTAGAGAGTGGGTATTCAGAAACGAATATTAGTTTAAATTCAGTGATACTAAATCACCCATGAGCCAACAAAACACGGTAGTTGTATTTCGAAATAATAGTTAGTTAAAATTTTACAAAGAGTAGATACTTGAAATAGAATACGGCCAAGTACACAAAGGGAATCCAAGGAAGACATAACAGAGCTGTATTTTGTTTTGAATGTAATATATAAACCAATGCGCAGCATTTTTAGCTCTCTTGCGTCTTTGTTTTCAATGGTGCATGTTCGCAGTCTTCCGTGGTAGTCGGAAGTTAGGGATTATAAGCTTAATCAAATATCATTCTGATAACTGGATTAGAAATTGGAGTGGATGATAATAGATTATTTTAAGTTATTGGGACAGAAAATAGTTGGACTTTATAATACTTTCAAGGTGATTCTGCTAATAAACGAGACGTGAGATATAGTGCCCGTAGAAAGACTAAATTTGTGCTGAACAGACATTGAAAGAACTCGAACCTATAATTAATATCGTGTCGTGAGAATTAAGAAGCTTAGATATTGTAAGGCCAAAGACATATTTATCATTTATCAGATATTAATGGTAAAAGACAGTTTCATGCGAAATCATGTCTTTGGTGATAGGAACGCGAAGGAATGTGGTACGGACTGACTGTTATTATAGCGAGACAATACACACCAGGATCAACTCATTCTTTATTGATTCCCCAGTGCCATCTCTCATTAATTTAAGAAGTGAATTGTGTCAATAAAACAGAATATACACGAGACTTTCTCCGTGTTTTCTAAATCCCAAAAATGAGATGGTACGTAGACAATTATATCTGTGAATATTCAAGGATTATTGAGAAAAGCTGATTCACCTGTTACAAACAGATAATAGGAATTAACGAAGGTACCGGGTGATCAAAAAGTCAGTATACATTTGAAAACTGAATAAATCACTGAATAATGTAGATAGAGAGGTACAAATTGACACACACGCTTGGAATGACATGGGGTTTTATTAGAACCAAAAAAATACAAATGTTCAAAAAATGTCATCTGATCAGAATAGTGATAATTATTGTAACAAAGTAGGACAAAGCAAAGATGATGTTCCTTACAGGAAATGTTCAGTATGTCCACCATCATTCCTCAACAATAGCTGTAGTCGAGGAATAATGTTGTGAACAGCATTGTAAAGCACGTCCTGAGTTATGGTGAGGCATTGGCGTCGGATGTTGTCTTTCAGCATCCCTAGAGATGTCGGTCGATCACGATACACTTGCGACTTCAGGTAAACCCAAAGCCAATAATCGGACGGAGTGAGGTCTGGGGACCTGGGGGGCCATGCATGACGAAAGTGGCAGCTGAGCATACGATCATCACCAGACGACGCGCGCAAGAGATCTTTGACGCGTCCAGCAATATGGGGTGTTTTTTTTTGTTCTAATAAAGCCCCATGTCATTCCAAGCATGTGTGTCAATTTTTATCTCTCTATTTACATTATTCCGTGGTTTATTAAGTTTTCAAATTTATACTGACTTTTTGATCACCCGGTATATTGACTAGGAAGGTAACTAAATCAAATTATTCGGGAAACAAAAATTGGAAAAAATAGACTGGAACCCGTTTGCTGTGTTATTCCCGAGTAATAAATAAAATCACTGTATTTGGATCCGTCGTGGTTGAAAGTGTATGAAATATCTCTGGAAAAAGAAAGCGATTTCAATTTTCAACCGATAGTTCACACAATTAGATTCAGAACGTGATTCAGAGATGTTTTATGCACGACCGACACTGCAAGGAATGGTTCTTAACTAGTCGGGACAATATATACACAAAAGTTTGAGATCAGCTCCGCTGCCGGGGGAAAACGGCGAAGCGATATCTGTGCAGTCGCGACAACGGTGGGTGTGCGGGCATACACACTACACATTTAGTGACTGGGGAAGATCAGCAAATTAATTCCCAAATCCTGAAAAGTTGGCAGTTCTGGGCTTCAAAACGTACCAACCTTTAGCTGCTAAGCCTCACCACTGGTGCAATACGTCTGAATGTCTCTGTTGTCTTAGATGGCTTCATACCTTACAGCGCCCTTATAACCGTCCCCGCGTGTTTATTTAGTGAATAGTCAGGTTGCCAAATGTTTGGTCAATGACTCTAAATAAATCTTAATACGTCAGCAAGGCTAGGGCGGCGTCATATCCAGAGAAGAGGCGGTCAAGAACCTCTGCGGTAGCCTTGTTTGCCAATTTGAGTGTGTGCGGGGCTTTACGTGCGCCGGCGCACCCACTGCTTTGGCGTCCCTCTGCCTCTGCCTCTGCCTCCTGCTGGTATAAAAGAGGGCACGCACTCACACACGCGCCACAGTGTAGTCCGGCTCTGCTGCGTTACCCGTACCATAATGGCGGCGTGCTTCACACAGCGGGTGGTACTCCTGGCGGCTGTCTGCACTCTTCTCATCACTCTCTCAGGTCAGCTGCTGTCATCTGTAGAGTTTAAATACAACTGATTTTCTATTCGCATCATATGAATCTTTTCTCTGCTACTCTTTTCATATCTTCCTGTGCCCCATATGTTGACTGGAAAATGTCTATACGCTCGTCGATTGAACTTTTTCGTGTGAGAAAAAAGTCTGATGAATCGATAATATCTTTCAGACAAATACCGCATAAACAACAGTGTTAATAGTAGCGGAGTAGTTTTGTCTGTGACGTCATCGTGCCAGTGTAGGCGCATATGCATAATCGTTACGGATATTAGTTTTGAGTATAGTTCTAAATTGGTGCGGCGCGGAAACATTTTTAACTCGGACGTTGATTTGTTTGCCGTTGTAAAGACCTTGCGGAGCACTACTATGATACAAAGCGAGAGAATAAAAATATTCCCCGGATTATAAGTGAAAATCGGTATAAAACTGAAAGTTACGAAGTAATGAAACATGTCATCTCATATGACTCGTACATTAATATGCTCAGATTTATAGAAAACGCAAGTCAGAGGAAAGTTCTCGTCTGACGGAATCCAAAAAGCCAAAAAGGTCCAGTGCCGACAGAATACGAGAGCTACGGCAGCGTTCGAAAGGAAACGAAAAACGAGCACAAGACAGTTTACACGTAGCTGGTATACAGCGGCGAATGACGGTCCAAACTTGTGATTTATCTACTCTGTAGCCATTATACTGTTCTGTGTAAGCATTACACTAAAAGGAGTGATAATTAAATTCCATATTAATGTAAAACACTTATGATTCCATCCCGAAGTTTTCATGAAAAATCTACGACGTAGACACAAACTTCATACACACGTTGCTTTTCCCTCTTAGTAGTGATCTGTGTAGAAATATGTAACCACTGTACAGACTGATTGGATTATTTATTGTCGTATCTACATCAGACCCTCAACATCAATGTACACGGAAAGCCAACAAAAACAGACAGATGCTTATAAGTCTTCCAAACATCTGAACTCTCATAAACAAGCTGCATTCAGAGCAGGAAAAATTCCACTTACATGTTGCAGAATATGAGACAGAAATAGTTTCATTTTTCTCACATATTTATCCTTTGCCAACTCCGTGCTGTGAGTCTATGCGAAAAGTGTATCTATGCCAGTCTATTCGAAAGAGTTAAAATGTCTTGCGAACAAAGCATTCAGCGCAGACAAATATTTCACTGTAATTCAAGAGGAGGGCGGAAGTTAGGTGCCATCTCGCAGTGAACTCGTAAAAGAGTCGTTAAAAGGTGTGCCAAGTTAAGTAAATTCGGGAAGAAATCATTTATCTACACAACTGTTGAAATTGTAGTAATCAGTATTTTGAGCTTTCCGGGTGTAGGATACGGAAAGCAAAAAAATCACTCAAAACCATGAGATACAAATGATTTCTCATGTAACAAATACTTTTACTGATTTCTCCATTTTGTATCATAATCCCAGTTACACAATGAAACGTTTTCAGTTGCTACATATAATGTTTTCTTTCCGAAATCTTCTTGTTGCCTTACTTGAGACGTTTGGTAGTAATATTCAGTAGATTTACATAATAGGATGATTACGCTGTTCAAACTATTACGTTAAATGGTGAAATAATAATAGAGTTTCTTAATATTTGACCCTCTGAATGAGCATGGATTGAAGTAACAAGTTAACGGCGTTGCATATTCTACCGCCAGCTATCGACTTACGCTTACACTCACAGAAAAAAGTACCAACGAGAAAAAAGGGAATGGTGGACACAATGATGCATTTCGTACAGGGACTATAGGGACGATCAATTCACAATTCAATATGAAACTAATGTTCACGTGAATAGTTTCGGAAGGAGTAGCTGGAGTCTGGAGGAAGAAATAAACTGTTGAATTTCTAAGGAACCATTTCGTTGCCCTCTTAGACTGATTCAACAAAACTCTAGTAAACTTATATTTTCTGGGAGTGTCAAGAAACATTGAACTGCACTCCTTCCATATGCCTTCGACATTGCATTATATTATTGATCTTTTTTTCTTTCTTTTGTTGTATGGTAATTCATGTGTTCCTACATCGATCGGCTTTTTATACTGCAGTACTAGATCTGGAGATAGCTGTATGGTTGTAGAAAGCGGTAGTTGCACTAACAAAATCTGTGCTTCCTATGCTATTAAATGAAAGAAGCAATAACGATTAGATCAACCACGGCGTTCCTCTACATATTACTTCCATTTAATTTATTAGTTACTTCTATTTTTATTTTTAACCTTTATTTTCTACTCCTGTAGTTATTTTTCGTTGCTGTCCTATACATTCTGTCGGTTGGGGGAAAGGCAAATCTGCACGCTGTCCAAAGATTATGTTTCTAGTAAGGTGATAGTTATGGAATTTATCTCAGGTACACAAACGTCGATGATTAATTTCTTTCAATTACAATACCTGGTACGAAATAACAGTTCAGTAGTAATAGTTGTACATTATAACACTACATTAATAACAGTTAATTTTTTGTACCACTGGCTAAATAACAGGTGAATGGAATACGTTAATTACTTATACAATATCAAAGGTTGATAAGTATTATAATTTTTCGATATGATGGAAGTTTTGCCACTTCACATGTCAAAGAAACTGGTATAGGCATTCGTATTCAAATACAGAGATATGTAATCAGGCAAAATTCGGCGCTGCGTTCGGCAACGCCTATGTAAGACAAGGACAGGTGTCTAAGTTTTAGATCGGTTACTGCTGCTAAAATTGCAGGTTATCAAGATTTAAGTGAATTTGAAAGTGGTGTTATAATCGCTATACGACCGCTGGGACACAGTATCTCCGAGGTAGGGATGAAGTTGGGATTTTCCCGAATGACCATTTCACGAGTGCTCCTTGAACATCAGGAATCCGGTAAAATATCCCATCTCCGACATCGCTGTGGCCGGAAAAAGATTCTGCAAGAACGGGATCAACGACGACTGAAGAGAATCCTTCAACGTGACAGAAATGCAACCCTTTCCCAAACTGCTGCAAATTTCAGTGTTGGGACATCAACAAGTGTCAGAGTGCGAACCATTCAAGGAAACATCAGCGATACGGGCTTTCGGAGCCGAAGGCCCACTCATGTACCCTTGATGACTGAACGGCGCAAAACTTTACGTCTCGTATGGGGCCGTCAGTATCGACATTGGACTATCGATGACTGGAAACATGTTGCCTGGTCGGGCGAGTCTCGTTTCAAATTGTATGGAGCGAATTTGACGTGTACGGGTATGGAGCAACCTCATGAATCCATGGACCCCGCCTGTCAGCAGGGGACTGTTCAAGATGGTGGAGGGTGCAGTTGGAGTGATGTAGGGCCCCCGATACGTCTAGATACGACTCTGGCAGGTGACACGTACGTAAGCATCCTGTGTGATCACGTGCATCCATTCATGCCCATTGTGCATTCCGACGGACTTGGGCAATTCCTGCAGGGCAATGCGACACCCCACACCTCCAGAGTTGCTTCAGAGTGGCTCTAGGAACACTCTTCTGAGTTTAAACACTTCCTCTGGCCACCGAACTCCCCAGACATCAACATTACTGAGCATAACTGGAATGCCTTGCAACGTGCTGTTCAGAAGAGATCTCCAACCCCTCGTACTCTTGCGGAATTATGTACAGTCCTGCAGGATTTATGTTATCAGTTCCCTCCAGCACTAATTCAGACGTAAGTCAAGTCCATGCCACGTCCTGTTTGGCACTTCTGCGTGCTTGCGGAGGCCTTACACGATATGAGCAGGTGTACAAGTTTCTTTGGCTCTTCAGTGTATATAACACTCAGTTTTGTATAGACGAATATTTCCTACAATATGAAGCTTGAAATACGGTTGAGAGTAGACTATCTTCCTACTGAAAACCATAGTATTTTCTATATTTTGTAGCAACTACATCACAGACTTGCCACTACAGCCATGGTCAATAATGCTTGTACGGCAGGTGGCGCTCGATTGGAGGTAAACAGGTTCGAATTTCGGTGCTGGAAAATTTTGCGGCAAGGTAAAGAGATGTGATGGCGTGAAGTTCCTAATCAGCTGTCTTCGCGCCTATACCTTTATTAAATTCCAAACCTCTCCACAGTGTCTAATGAAGTAAGGGCTTGTGACACTGTTGATGATGATCCATCATGTGGATGACTTAGTTTTAAGCCTGGAGCCTCCCTTGAAGCCATTAGAGAGGAGTAGTGTATGTGCCGGCACCGAATTTGACCCTCCCCTTCCCTTCATCCGTAACAAAGCAAACCTATCACTACACTGTAAAAGCTCTCATAGCAGACATCCACAAAATACAAACACTTGACCCTTCGTAACGGGCCAGAGGAAAACATTGGCAAACCGTCTCCAGTAGGACCTTGTCTAGAATGGCAATGCAGGGTTTCTGTACTTGTTGCCCTCTTCGCTGAGTAAGGGACTACTCTGACTTCTGATGATTACAGAATGACTGTCCAGATCTTTAGTGGTCTGGAAAATAAGTCCGTAAGATGGTATTGCTAATAAGGAAGATGTTAATATTTGTGTGATGTCAAATTTAGCTGGAAATCAGCTGAGACTAACAGAATTAAAAATTAGCAGCTGCATAGTTGTCTTAAATTTAATAGACTAACAATTTTTAATTATTGCTGCAACTAAACCTTTCAGAGTATAACGTCATGATCCAGAAAACTCTTCTGTTCACAACGTTTCGTCCAGAACTGCGCTGGACATCTGCAGACTCAACGGAGGAGCAAAGCGTGTGCTTCAGAGCAACAGCTCTGAAGATGTCCAGCGCACTTCTGGGCGAAACGTTAGCAACAGAAAAGTTTTGTGGGCCTCGACCTTATACCCCGAAAGGTTTACCAGCAGCAATGCCATCTGGTCGTGAAAGCCTTCATTCTGTCAAATTTAGTTAGTTTCTGTCTTTCACTTGTTTTTGCTGTATTAGTTTTGCATTAGTTTTGACAAGATAACATCATAGATATGTTTTCACATTTAAAAGTCTGTCAGCAAGGTTGTAATTCAAGACATAGTAATGGTTCTGCTGAACATGAATGAAAGGACGGCATATGGTATCTTTGTAAAGGACCACATTTGTTGTCATCCGAGTTATGTGAACCAAGAAGTCAAAAACAAATTTACATACAACACCATTCGAACTACTTAAATAATGTGCCTTTTTATTTGATTAGTAGTATTCATAAGTGTAAGTTGTTGTGTTACACAAGGGGTGTAATTTACCTTGAAATATATTTGTCTGTTGATAGCGCTTCTGAAATAAAAGTACTTCCCTGTTTCAGGTGCCATAGACTACCATGGACCCTTACTCTCGAAATTAGCTGCTGCCGAGCAACTGGGTGGTAAGAACGAGCAGAATCGCATTTTTTCAATAAATAGGGAAACATGTTTAACAAACAAACATGTGTATTAAATAATTGGAATAGTGTTTAACATAACTCTTAATAGGTCATATATTCATTGTCTGATTAACGTGCTTTACAAATTGCCTTAGTAATACATGTTTGAATCATTGAAAATAATTTGTTGAGAGTCTTGCTACTCACCTTGCCATATCCTTTAAGAGTATACTGCAGCTACGGAAATAAGCAGTCACTGAAGGATGTTGGTAACCATAAATGTAGGAGACAATGTAGCATGTAGATCTCTCAGCTTCGTCAAGAAATCACTGAGACTGGTAAACAAGCTGAGAGGTGCATGTTGATTCATTCATGTTCATGTAATGCATAGAAATTAACCTCGTATTAACCTGTTTTTAAATAAATTACACTTCTACTAGGTGAATATATGGCTAAGAAGTTGCAGAAATACATGAACGCTGCTGATACGGTTCCTTAACAGTTACGATGGGAAATATTGCACAAATCGCATCATATCTTAAGATTACTTCACATGAGAATTCATTACTAGGGAAATATTATCACAGATATTATTTATCAATAATCTCTCCATACAGTAGGAGTTATCAAACAAACCGAATTAAATTAGTATTGTAAATTTTTTGAATGATTTTAACAGTAGTGAAGATTCAATATTTTTTCATTTGTGTGGCCATATTGTCGGTCGTTACTTTCCAATTCCTGAAGGTATTTTCGTTCTGTCTTTTACATCTTTTAGTAGCTCCTTTGAGTGGTACCTCAGAGAGGTTTCGTTATGAATAGAATAGGTCGTATCTATTTGTATAATTACATTACTGATTTAGAACTGTGATCGTTTTCTAACGTCACTGCATTGCGAGGCCTGTTACTAACTTTTTTGTTAGCTAAGAACGAAAGAAGTTTCGGTCAGTGTACAACTTTATTTGTAGCTCCACTCTCACGATGTTTTAAGTGCTACGACAGACATTCTGTTTCTCCACTTTTGGTTCGTTGCAGTCGTGTTGCAAAATGTAGCTGTTCTGTAGTCACTAAAGCGAATTACGTCGAATAGGACCAGACGTCACAGCTGAACGACATCAGCGAGCAACCTTCCGTACTCACGGGACAACCTCAAGAAACGTCAACGATTTTCAGCACTTGCCAAAGACACGTGTGGTTCTATAGCAACCGATCTGAATCTGTTTGCGTTGAATGATCGAAAATGAAATTTCCGCATAAGACAACGATAATGTCTTTTGACATGCTAAGCTATAGCGCCCACATTGGAAGTACATTTTCCATGAGCATCACGATCTCTGTTGTTTCTTTCTTTTCGGAGATGTTGGAGGGAGGAGTAAAAAAACTGGCGAGACTGCATGTTACTTCTTCTATTTCACATTTATGCAGAAAACAATACACTGATGTTAGTCAGACATACTCAATTAATGACGTTAGTCAACTGATTTTTAATCAAATAAATTTTTCGTGTAATATAAGTGTAATGATTAGATTGGAATGCAGTTTGTAATTTGTATGGTATGGTACCGTACCGTACCGTACCGTTCATAACTAACTTATTATTTATTACTTTTATGGTCTTTAAATCAGTGCATGAGTTACCTTTGTGATGTGTTGGTAATATTATTGTGCATTCTATCCGACATATCACCCTTACAAAGAATTCTGACATACGAATTTAGTTCCGCCTTAGCAAGTGCATTAATTGACTCGCTGTAGGAGACTCTCCTTTAATCTGTTTCAGTAAACTAGCCTGGAAAACCTAAAAATTAATTAATAATAATTATAAACATTCTCTCATTTGGACGTGAGTGACTGAATGGCAGGGTGCTAAGAGTCAATAAAAAGAGTTTTATGAAATCTACGGTCAAGAATAAACGGAATGATGTTCTTTGCGACACATAGATATCACAATCTCTTGAGGTTAATTTAGACAAAATACATTTTAATTGCTATTTAATCATACAAATGTAACTACTATTCTCTTCTCCTTCCGACCGTGTAGCGTGTGTACATAAGAGTTGTTGGGTCCAGTCCTGCTCTGCAAGCGTCGTTCTCATGCGCGTGCTAATAGTGGGACTGGCGCAATATGTTTGTCAACGAAATTAACAACACCAACACCAATTAGACTCTCTCAAATAAAATTTGGCCACACTGAACTGTTTCCATTCGTGTGTGTGTCAGACACACTTGAAATCATCGTCAGACTTAACCTTTGTAAGCAATACGCTTGCGAGATGCTTGCCGTTTCAGCCAGAGGCTGAGTGAGACTTATTCGCAGAAAATGACGTCACTTGCCTTCCCGCTGATGTATATTAGATTCGCTTGCACAATTCTGAAACGTGAGGCACAACAAAAGCTCTTCCACCGTAGTTCCGAAACCGTGGCTACCGAGCCGTTCCTAACGACTCCCACGCCAGTTGTTCCTCAGACTACTAATCATTCTGATGTGTCTGGAAGGTCTCTGCGACATACATTACGTCATACACGTTAAAATTAGTTTCGTTGTTACATTTAAAGATTATTATATTATTTTTTTAAATAAAGTGCTTCAGATGTCAACGAACATAGTCTTGCCTCAAAATGAAACAACTATTTATCTTCTGCATCTGTATGTTCAAAGACGTTTACATTTGGTTTCAGTTTCAAGATGCCGGAACATATATTCAACATTCACCAGAAGTAAGACAATTTACTTGATATCTCGAAGTTATTTCCCCCTTCACCGCTGTTATCCTGCAAAATCGAAAGGCCGAAAGGCTCAGAGAGTAAAAGCTTCCAGTAGCATTGTACTTCCAGTTCATGATGTTTCCGCTTCTGTTAATAGGCAACGCCAGAAACTTCTAAGAAAATAATATACAAATATCATACAAATTATATCCTTTCAGTTAAATACATATTACATAGTACATACATTTTATGAAGTTGTACCATTAGTATGTTAGGCAATTAGGAAACATATTTTTTAAACTATTTTCAACCATATTTTTGTAAGACATTGCGCTGCGGGAAACTAACTTGTCGCGATATGTGATGCTTTTCGTCCAACTTCGACTGTCTCTCTGGTCAAGATACCAAATCAATTCTCACCTGCCATGCTGAGAGGCCAAATTTGGACATCTGACTGTCTCTTCTAGTCAAGACCTTGTCTCCTGCACTGTAACATTTTCAAGAAGATTAATTTAGCCAATTGAAATAACATCATCCGATTCACCTGTAGCAACAAATTATTAAGTGGAACCATAGCAAGCAGAAAAACAGCGTACGGATCGACCATTATGTCATTTAATTTACTGGTTAAGTACGCCAAGTTGTTGATGAAAGAGCACGATCGCCTAACGTGCAGTCG
This sequence comes from Schistocerca gregaria, assembly GCF_023897955.1. Lineage (NCBI taxonomy): Eukaryota > Metazoa > Arthropoda > Insecta > Orthoptera > Acrididae > Schistocerca > Schistocerca gregaria. Next base: position 1,043,168,281 of record NC_064920.1, on the reverse strand, counting down.
TAGCACCATTTTCAGTATTGGGAATCTAACACATGGGCAAACAAGTGACACCGACCACCTATTCGATTATCAGGTTGCTAACAACAAGAGCGTTGCTTGCTGATTGGATTCCAACACGTTAGAGATGACCTAGAGGCCGATATCATGTAAGGCAGCATATTCCATTAGATAGGAAGCATTCAGGAGCAATATGACTACATTTAGTTGAAGCAATAAAGCGTGCAGAAGTCTGGATAAGACCTTCGTTCAGCAGTGGATTTCAAATGTATGATGATTACTAAGACGATACACATTAACGTAGATAATTTATAATATAGTTTTGTTCTTTCTTATGTTTAATTTCTAATATTACCAGGCGGTAGAGCTAAGCTCCTAAATTTCTTTACAGTATCCAAGAAGGAAGGTTAGTGAATAGGTATTGTTTTGCTATCATCATAATAGATTCATATGTACAGTTTGCGCAAATGTGGTTTCGTGAAAGCCTGACAACAGTGTTTCACTTGTCACTTCGTCAAAACGTCACCTAAGCTTTTCATAACACTAATGATTTCTTTTCAGAAAGTAGGTCTAGCTAATTCGTAATCACTTGTTTCCGTGGTATTTAGGTTTACTGATGGATAAACACACCCCCTATACTCTACATTTTGTGAAACCAACACTTGCCACTAACTCACAATATATCACTATTTAAGAGACAGTTTTTCGACAATTTTCTTTCGTTGCAATGGATACTCTAACCCTTTGTACGACTTAAAGTGGTGAAGTTTGTGTGTACACTCCCACTTCTGTACTGATACGACTTACTTGAGATTGTCAGCCGACTTTCCTTGCTGGGTAGCTTGCTTCTGCAACCTCCTTTTCTCTTCTTCTCCGAAGTATATTCTCGAGGAACAGGAGTTTCTCAAGAGTCTTTCTACTTATAAAAGAATAAGCAGACGCACGCAGTTTCTATTGCTTCAATTAACGATGTATATTCAAACATCAAAACTTTTACAAATGTCATGAACAAACACTGGCACGTAAGTCTCCTCTCGCATCCAAAGGTTAGAAACAAAGTTCTCTTACACATAAGAGAAAGTAGGCTTAAAAACCAAGACCATTCTCTTACCGAATCGCAATACACATCTTATCCTCTCCAAGTCCAAGACGAGCATCCACTTAACAATATTTCTTCCTTTTTCCAGTACAATAGTCAAAGTTATAGAACAGTACGGAACAACACAGAAGTTCCTCGAGAGTCTGCCGTGTTCTTTCATTAAAATTCCATGGCGCGACCAGCAAACACTTGTCGGTGCCGTTCGACCGCCATGTCTACAGTCTTCTTACTGCAAACTTCGGACCTGCACCTACAGACAGGCGACGTGCAGTAGATAGGCTTTCTCACATTTGAATTTAAAATATCGTGTGTTCGAGACGCTCGAAGGCCGGGTAGTTCTAGAATTGACGCAGAAATTCTCGAAACACTACAATACAAGAGATATTAATCAGTGACATTTGAGAATTGTTAAATAGGAGTTCAAGAATATGCTAGATGTCGTTTACCTACATCACTACACTGCAGTTCGCATCGAAGTGCTTGGAAGAAGGTCCACAGAAACACCTTCAAACTATTTCTCGACCGTTACACTCAATACTTGGGAAAAATAAACATTTAAATCTATCCACGCGAGCTCAGATCTCTCCTATTTTATTACTATGGTTATATTTCCCTGTTACGAGTGAGACAGGTAAACCACCGAAACATGCACTATTGGTCTCTTGAGAACCCCTGTTGCTGTGTCAGGGGGAACGTCAACGTCCATGGAGCGTAAGCGTGTTGTGGGAGATAGTGAAACATCAGTTCACAAACCCGGTTTTTATGGACGGAACACTCAAAGCGCACAAGTATCGCAGCCTCCTAGTAAACCATCTTCCACGGATGCTAGAAGGCGTTGCTCTGCAGATTAGGAGGAACCTGTTCTAAAAATATGATGACTTTCCAGCTCATAGTGCACGAAGTACCACAGCATGTGTTCACGAACTGTTTCAGAACCGTTGGATTGGAAGCAGAGACATGTACCTTGGACGGCCCGTTCTCCAGATTTGAGACCTGTAGACCATTTTTCTGTGGGGAAAGCCGAAAGACGCTATCTAGACGGACATACCAACTACGCCCGATGACACGCGAGGACGTATTACTGCAGCCTGCTCGAACATCTCCGCTGGAATTCTAGCACTTGAGCCTAAGTGGTTGACGTCTATTGTGATATTGTGCCGCATACACAGTACAAGAACGAAACGCATTTTTCCTATACTTTCATACACGATGAGCCTGTCGGTTATTTATGCGTTGGTAACTCTCATCGTCCACGACCCACTGCTTGGGCTGTCACACACTAATTGACTTTCAAGTCACAGTACATTCAAAGAACATACAAGCACACTGCGAGCAAACACGATAACATTGTACTTAGTAACTACGTAGATTGAATGACACAAACAAGTGTCGATGTGGGAACTTTTCGAAATATGACATCTCGCTAACGGCTCGCACTAGAAAGATTTAGAAAAGATATCTGAATGGTGGGAAAATCGGCACTTGACCCTAAATAACAAGTGTGAGGTCATCCACATGAGTGCTAAAAGGCATTCGTTAAACTTCGGTTACACGATAAATCAGTCTAATGTAAAAGCCGTAAATTCAACTTAATACCTAAGTATTACAATTACGAACAACTTAAGCTGGAATGAACACATAGAAAATGTTGTGGGGAAGGCTAACCTGCGTTTTATTGGCCGGACACTTAGAAGATGTTACAGATCTGCTAAGGAGACTGCGTACGCTCCACTTGTCCGTCCTCTATTAGAATACTACTGCGTGGCGTATGATCCTTACCTGATAGGACTAATGGAAAACATCGCAAAAGTTCAAAGAAAGGCAGCACGTTTTGTATTATCGGGAAAAATGGGAGAGAGTGTCACAGAAATGATACAGGATATGGGTTGGGCATCATTAAAAGAAAGGTGTTTTTCGTTGCCACGGAACATTCTCACGACATTCGAATCACCAACTTTCTCCTCCAAATGCGAAAATATTTTGTTGACTCCGATCTACGTACGGACAAATGATCACCATGATAAAACAAGGGAAATCAGAGCTCATACGGAAAGATATAGATGTTCGTTCTTTTCCCGCTCTGTACGAGATTGGAATAATAGAGAATTGTGAAGGTCGCTCGAAGCACCCTCTGCCAGGCAGAGTATCCATGTAGATGCAGAATCTTTCAGTGAACACCACTGGCATTCTAATTTACCCTAATTTTAGTCTGGTAACGTCAGAAGGCATTGGCACGTTTAAAAAGTGTACATGTGCATAAAAATTACATTTTCTAAGAATTATTACAATCTGATTGTTGGGTAATAAAACGAGTCCATGACGGCCAAGCCATTCTGTGAAAACCACACATCAACAGCATTTTCCATTTCCGCAATATTTGCTGTGCAAGTTTTAGGTGATTCGCTCTATATATATTAAAGAAAATCCACTAATATTTCTGATCGTACTGTTATCACTCATTGAAAGTGTTGATTAAACAGTTAATAAGATGATATTATGAAAAGGAAACTTGCTACTCACCATACAGCGGAGATGCTGAGTCACAAATAGGCGCAACTAGAAGACTGTCACAAATAAGCTTTCGCCCAGTAAGGTCTTCGTCAAAAGTAGATGACAGACAGTCACACACACTGACGCAAACGCAGCTAACACAAACATGGCTGCAGTCTCTGGCAACTGCAGCATCTCCGCCATACGGCGAGTAGCAACTTTCCTTTTCATAATATTGTTACAGTCCATCTTGGATTTTCTGTTGATTGAGTTAGTTAGATGCATCAACCATAGTGGAAGGTACTATAATCTCCTTCCAATCGAATTTGGTGAGAGCTACGATACGAGCCAATATCAAGAATTTTTGTGCTATCGTTTCGTTATCACATAAAAGTTAAGGTTGAATCGCTTGGGAGGAAAAAGATGCCCCTGTTGTCGGCAAATAAAATACAGGATGTAAAAAAATGATGAACTGTGAGTGCCACTCAAAAAACACTACATCCCTGTGGATTTTCCAATCGAAAAGTGCAAGCGTGTTTTATCGTGTATTATACGATGAATAGACGGGTGAGGACAACTTTGTCCCTACATCTACATCTACATAAATACTCCGCAATCCACCATACGGTGTGTGGCGGAGGCTACATCGTAGCACAGCTAGCATCTTCTCTGCGTGTTCCACTCCCGAACAGAACGAGGGAAAAATGACTGCCTATATGCCTCTTTACGTGCCCCAATGTCTCTTATTTTATCTTTGTGGTCTTTCCGCGAAGTATAAGTTGGCGGCAGTAAAATTGTACTGCAGTTAGCCTCAAATGCTGGTTCTCTAAATTTCCTCAGTAGCGATTCACGAAAAGACCGCCTCCTTTCCTCCAGAGACTCCCACCCGAGTTCCTGAAGCATTTCCGTAACACTCGCGTGATGATCAAACCTACCAGTAACAAATCTAGCAGCCCGCCTCTGAAATGCGTCTACGTCCTCCCTCAATCCGACTTGATGGGGATCCCAAACGCTCGAGCAGAATAGGTCGTATTAGTGTTTTATAAGCGGTCTCCTTTACAGATGAACCACATCTTCCCAAAATTCTACCAATGAACCGAAGATGACTATCCGCCTTCCCCACAACTGCCATTACATGCTTGTCCCACTTCATATCGCTCTGTATTGTTAAGCCCAAATATTTAATCGGTGTGACTGTGTCAAGCGCTACACTACTAATGGAGTATTCAAACATTACGGGATTCTTTTTCCTATTCACCTGCATTAATTTATATTTATCTATATTTCGAGTTAGCTGCCATTCTTTACACCAATCACAAATCCTGTCCAAGTCATCTTGTATCCTCCTATAGTCACTCAACGACGACACCTTCCCGTATACCACAGCATCATCAGCAAACCGCCGCACGTTGCTATCCACCCTATCCAAAAGACCATTTATGTAGATAGACTACAACAGCATACCTACCACTCTTCCCCGGGGCACTCCAGATGATACCCTCACCTACGATGAACACTCACCATCGAGGACAACATACTGGGTTCTATTACTTAGGAAGTCTTCGAGGCACTCACATATTTCGGAACCCATCCCATATGTTCGTACCTTAGTTAGGAGTCTGCCGTGGGGAACCGAGTCAAACGCTTTCCGGAAGTCAATAAATGTGGCAATTGTCTGATACCCTTGACTGAGGTTCCAAGGAAATTCGCCACGGTCGTATTGTCGGTCTAACTGACTTCAGCTTGTTGCTTGCCATTTCCGACAACTGTCTCTCGCACACATGGATCACCATCTTCGTTAGCCATCGTAGCACACACTGTGTTGTCTTCCTGGCAAGTTGCATTCGCTGTTGTCAACTACTTCGTTTCTCTTGATCCCATTGTGTCCAGGTACCCAGCAGAAATCCGCCTCTTTCTCCCGGCCTTGCAGGACTGCCGTCTTGCAACATCTGAACTCCCTTATCTGTTTGAGCAGCTACAGCTGCCTGAGCTGCCCCAGCTGCTGGATTTGGCCTGCGTAGCTGGACGGACGCCCTCGCTGCCCCTGGCACAGGACTGGCCTGAGCTGAAGCTCCGCTATTTGTGTTCGCAGAAGGGGCGCCCCGAGCTCCTCGGGCAGCGTTTGGCCCACCGTACGGGGGCGGCTTCGGCGGCGGTCGCCACCACCCGGGCTTCGGCGGCGGCTTCCACCAACCCGGCTGCGTTCTCTGCGCCGGCGGAAGACCCGGCGGCATCTCCGGCTCCTTCAGCAAATCCAGCAGCAGCTCCTCCAGTGGATCTATCAACTTGTACGTACCAATACATGCCTGGCAGAGGATTACTGTTGTATTGGATAACAAGTATTTTTGCCTTTTCTTTAAAAATCAATGCACTTTGTCCAACATCTTTTCCATTGAGAAGATTCCATCTAATTAACATCCGTATACTGGCAATAGCAAGGAAAGCGTTTCTGAAGAAGAGGAATTTCTTATCATCGAGTATAGATTTAAGTGTCAGGAAGTCGTTTCTGAAAGCATTTGTATGGAGTGTAGCCATGTATGGAAGGGAAACATGGACGATAAATAGTTTGGACACGAAGAGAATAGAAGCTTTCGAAATGTGGTGCTACAGAAGAATGCTGAAGATTAGATGGGTAGATAACATAACTAATGAAGTGGTATTGAATAGAATTGGGGAGTAGAGGAGTTTGTGTCACAGCTTGACTAGAAGAAGGAATGGGTTGGTAGCACATGCTCCGAGGCATCAAGGGATCACCAATTTAGTATTGGAGGGCAACGTCGAGGGTAAAAATCGTAGAGGGGGACCAAGAGATGAAGACACTAAGTAGATTCAGAAGGATGTAGGCTGCAGTACATACTGGGAGATGAAGCAGCTTGCAAAGGATAGAGTAGCATGGAAAGCTGCATCAAATCAATCTCTGGACTGAAGACCACAACAACAACAACAACAACAACATACAGAATGATCGTCATTTACAGCGTAAATCAACACATATGAAGGTAGACGACAGTGCCGGTTGGTTACAATTAAAATGCACCAATTCACAGAGGTCCATTGTGGGCTGTAATTGTTGTATGGCAGCTAAACGCATTCAATATGCAACTGCGTTAATACCGAACCGATTTACTCAGGAAAAAAAGTTACAATTTTGGCCACCAGGTGTAAATCTGGTGATGTGAATGCAAGGAAGATAAATAAGAATGTTTCCTTAAGTAACGGATCAGAAATGGGACTTGGGAAGAAAAGGCAAAACAAGTAGTAAGAAAGTCATATTGTTGATTTTATTATTAACTGCCGCTTACACAATTTGTTCAATACGAGGACTGGACGGGTCGGCTAGATGCTGCACTGTGCCAAGTTTGCACATAGTGGCCAAAAATGTAACTATTGTTTTAACGGTAAAACGGTTCCGCATTTATGTATTATCTTATCTACCGAGTTTTGCTGCCATTCGATACTTACAGCCGACACTGGACATCCGTGAATTTACTTATAACCATCCGATAGAAGCAAATTTCGAATGTGTGATAACAAGCTACCACTGACCTTAGCATAAAACACTGCCGAGCATTGAGGACGCTTATTGAGAAATGTCGAGTAAAACCAGCGGAAGAAACCACTCATGTGTTTAGAATCGCTACCAGCAGGCAAACTAGCACAGTGACTGAGCGTAGGTCGTGGCCTTGCGGTAGCGTTGTCGCTTCCCGCGCACGGGTCCCGGGTTCGATTCCAGGTGGGGTCAGGGATTTCCCCTGCCTCGACTGGGCGTTGCTGTGTCGTCTTCATCATCATCATTCATCCCCGTTACGGTCGGAGGAAGGTAATGGCGAACCACCTCGGCTAGGAGCTCGCCTAGACGGCGGAGCGGTTCTCCCGCATCGTCCCCTACGCTCCTCGGAGTATGGGACGTCATCATCATCAAAATGGTCGAGCAGCTCCTGGTAAGCCATCCATAGTCTGTGCTAAACGACAAATGTTGTGATGTAAAGGGCGACGCCACTGGGCAATAGATGACTGGAAAGAGTAATTTAGGGCGTTGAATCCCGCTATACCCAGTAGCAATCCGATGAAAGTGATTGGGTTTGGAGAATGCCTGGAGAACATTACCTGCCATCACGTGGAGTTCCAACAATGAAGTACGGAGGAAGTCGTGTTAAGATATAAGGGCGATGTTTATGGTCAGAATGTGGTCCCCTTATTGTGCTGATAACAACGCTAAATGCTTATGCATTTTAAAGCATTTTGTAACGCTTACGGAAGAACAAGGTTCGTAGAAGATAGCTGTATCAGCACGACAATGCACAATTTCACAGAGCAACATCTGTGAAGCAATGGTTTGTGGACAATAAAATTTCTCAAATGTACTGGACTCGTCAGAATCTGGACCTGAACCGAATGCAACGCCTTTGGGGTACGTCAGTACGTTGACTTCGCTTCAGACCTCAGCATCCAACATCAGTCCATTCGTGATTTGTTTTGTACATGAAGTTCCTAGACAGACATTCAGGCACCAAATTCAAAATGTCGCCAGCACAGTTCAAGCCGTCATAAGACCACATCTAATTGGGCTCATATTTGACGTAAACTCATATATGATGTTAATGAGTTATCAGTCATCTTATTAGCAATGTTTCTCACTGAATGTGTGTAGTCTGTGGTTAGCGGTATTAGGTGACCGTCACATACGGGTACTTATTCGTCACAAACTTGCCCACGAGAATACCATCGGTTTCCGCGACGGAAATTTTCAGGATCGCTTGAAACATTCCACTTGTCCAACCTTGGGGAGTGTGGTACATGCATAACGAGGAACAGGCATATTTTGATGATGATGAAAGACCATGTCTAACGCTCTAATGTGATCCCAGGAGGATAGCTCGGGCAAGACCTGTTATTTCACCTACTTTACCACAATCCTCTGGATTGTCGTGTTTGGAGTCATCCCAAAAGTGCAGTGTGCAGCCCTCCCATTACTGTGGTTGACGGAGCGGAGAAACGAATTGAGCAATGTGATCAAGCTTTAAGAAGTGATCTGTGGGTGTTTGAAAGACTGGAGAGACGACTGGAGTATTGCAGCCAAATGGGAGGATGGCCTGTTGGACATCTCCTTCAAGTATGAGAGTACAGTAAATTTTTATAAGTATCGTGCCGAAGTAGTATTGTATTTCTTATTGCCGTAGATCACGGGAGAAATCTGAGTGCAATTAGAACGGGACTTAATCGAAAAAGTACACATTGTGCTTCCTAGGATAATATTGTACTGGAGTTAGTGGCGGCTCATAATCTCACATTCGTAAATCTCTCCAAAACGGCTCGTCTGCGGACTCATGTTTAATTGATCGTTTTTGACTGTGATATAGTGAATTTTCACCCGTGCCAGGTTTTGCTGTTCTTTGATGTAAACCTTGAAAAGTCACCAAAACTTCGTCGTTAGCCTCAAAACATTACCCAACCATGAATTTTGTTAGATATTGGAACAGATGGAAGTCAGACTGTAGAAAATCAAGGGAACAGGTGAGAGACTACATACAACAATTCGTACTTGCCCTCCCACTGCCAGAATTTTTTTCTCTCACTGAATACCACTGACATCATACAGATCCCAAGTAATTTATGTCGGATATATTGGCACTATTTTAATGAATTAACAAAATAACATACATTACAATTCTTCAACAGAATAATACTGATTATATTTTCATAAATACTACGTTCAAGAAACAAAAAGAAATTTAGATTTTCAAAAAAATAACTTAGGAAAAAAGGGAGTTGTGTTTACGGGGTCATAGTGACCATTGTGGTACTAGGAAGGGTATAAAAACAGCTGATGAAATAAACACAAACAATGGGTAAAAAAGAAGTGGCCAATATCTTCAGCTGTTCAAGATAACACTCATCGTTCTGTTTTCATGAATGATACGTTCACGAAAAAAAGAAACAATTCTAGTTGGGGTCATACTGACCCCAATGATACTTAGTGGAAAAGCCATGAATAAATTTTTATATATTGTAAAATAAAAATTAATGAAATATCACAGGACGCAATTGACTCAAAGGGAGAAAGTCTGTAAATAACAGTTCCGAAAACAATTTCCAGAGCACTTATGGGGTCATACTGCTCGCAGTGGTACTGCGGGGGCTAAAATCGCTGAATTCACTCCACTCGCCGTTGAGAATGGTGTGAACATCATAGCCTGTGCCGGCGCACTAGTTCTCTAGGAAAGTCGAGTACACGTCCTGGCAGTAAGCGCTTCGAACACCACGTCAACGACCATTAAAATCCCCACTTGAAATTAAATTTATTCTTTCAGTTCTCCGTAATGAGACTCACAAATGAATTATATTACTGATTTTGTCTCATTCATAGCTGCTATTGTGGCATAAACGGTACCATTGTTATACACAAAAAACAAAAGTGATACATACATATAGCGATAGTCAAATGGTGAAAAGTCTTCGGTCTCCGTTTCACTTGTTCATTGTCACTATTCACATCCATGAAAAGAGATTGCAATTATTTTTAGCATATCAAAAAGTCATTTCAGATAAAAGAATTTAGCAGCGTTAAGCTCTATATTAGATCTATTTGACCTCGGCGCGAATTTCCCTAGTTCTGAGTATTTCACGTGAATGATTCGACGCCTATTTTGCAAATACTAAAGTCGAACATCTTAGATGGTTTGTGTCCTAGACATTAATGTTGTTGAGGCACTCAGGATATTTGCAGTTCGCATTGACTAACACTTTGACTCAGGTAAAAGTATTACCTGTGAAAAGTAAGAGACAAAAAGTAAAATCGATGTTACGTATAAACACAGTAATATATTGCCAGCCTCTGTAACCTGTATAAGCCGTCCGCTGTGGCCGAGCGGTTCTAGGCGCTTCAGTCCTGAACCGCGCTGGTGTTTCGGTCGCAGGTTCGAATCCTGCCTCGAGCATGGATGTGTGTGATGTCCTTAGGTTAGTTAGGTTTAAGTAGTTGTAAGTCTAGGGAACGACCTCAGAAGTTAAGTCTCACAGCGCTTACAGCCATTTGAACCATTTTACCTGCATTATCTGAGACATTTCTAAACGTAAGCCTAACAGACTACTGAAAGAGGCATATCGCATGATAAAGAATAGCTCATGAAGTTAAATTCGAGTTCGCCTTCGTATCTACCGTTTTAAGCGATAGATTTCGCGCAGCTCCTGCGATAGGTTTCGTTGGGTCTTTTCTTTATAACATGGCTCACCTTGAAAATATGCACTTTATTTCTCGGTATCTTACCTACAGTCTTTAAACGGGATACTCTTACAAAAGACATAATATGTGGCTGAGGTGCAAATCGTTGTGCCTGTACCGTTACCACTCCTGTATATGGCCCCGAGATCGGGATATGAGAGAGAGTTGTTGGGACTCGGACGGGATGCAAGTGGCTGAAATATCTTGCACGGAAGGAATTTACCAGCAGCGAGTAACTCACGCTACATGAAAAAAGTGCCAACGGACAGTCCCTAAAGTAAGTGTGAATCCAAATTGCGAGCTGGCCACATTTAATCACTGCTCCGTTCACAGTCACCGCTTACGATCATGATGTAAACGATCTGAAGATGGTCAGATTCTGACCGGCACCGGTACTCATTGTAAATAAATGTTTTATTGCTGTTGAGACTTTTTAATCCATTTTTAAAGTTCGCTTAGCCTGGCCGCTGTCACCCAGGAGAATTACTCTGAAAAATTAAGAAGCACTCCATTTCACCTTTCACCATACTTAACCCCATCTATATTTTTTACTAGTTTAATTTTAAGGATTACAATAAGTGACATTATGTCAGTTGGATAGCATGTAAACCATGTTTCTTGTTTACTTTATCTATCGTTATAGACAGTTATTGTTACAAAACTAACGACAATTTTTTCTTCTCTTACAGTGGTCGAAAGAAGTAAAGCAGCAATCGCGACTTCGAGAAACGCAGCACGCAACTTTTAACAATCCATTTCATTTCATTGAAACCCACTCTCTAAATAAAGACAATTCACACCGTGAAAAATACTTCTATTACATACAGAAAAAATTTTATTCGTTGTTCACTTTCTAGCTGGAGACTGGAGACACAAATAACCTGTAGCTGTGTCTACCATCAGTGAGCTGTTTGTCGACAGGCTTCACAATGGAGCGAGTTTCACTGTATCGACTATTCTAATTCGTTGATTAAAACGAGATTGGTAATACATAATAAATCAAAACACCTGACACTCTGTCATCAAAGAAATTACGAAACTGAAATACATAAAATACACCTATATTTTTTGAGACACATTTCTCACAGGTTCGGCACCGTGAAGTTTAAGAAGAATCACTGTATAGGATGTTCTCATTGTCAACATTCCTCTTACGTAACATCCATAAGATGGATTTATGTAGGACATTCAAAGAAAAAACTCAATCATGGATCAACAAAGTCAAACAGGCTTATGCAGACTCCTCATCTTCTGTGACTGAGAAGCATCGTAAAAAGAAACTCTACTGACACAGCTCCAGAATGCGATGCTGGTTAAACGAGCAACTGTGTTCGTCCGCGGTAAGGTTGTTTCCTGTCATCATAATTGCCGTAATTATTTTCTATGTGCCTTCGGACGCAATAACAGCAAGCGCTGTCAAAAGCGATATGGTAGGTTGTACAATTAATGATTGCTGTGAGAGGTGTTAGACAGCGAATAAGAGACAAACGGTCCCACCTGATCTAGTAAGACGTAAGAAAATGAAAAATATATTTTTCCTACGACATATGAAAGTTAATAGCAAGGAATATTTTCTCTTATGAGAATACTAATTTCAGCGTTCAGAACAGCCGCACAACGTAGTACTGCAGACACAATACAAACTGTAGGGGTAGTCACCAGATTAGGCTACAGTCTGGAGCGAGCTGTAGGAAAGTAGCTTTGCAGGTCTCCCAAGAATTCTGAAGCAGTAGAAAAATTACTGTCGTGGCTGATTTCTTGTAGCAAACGTACGTCAGATAGGCAAGTTAGTTAGTTAGTTTCATGTTACATGGATCATTTGCATGATAAATGGCACCGATGTGGAACCAGTCATTTTACATTCACATCGCAAATACGGCTATATCCTGAACATTTATAAACTTTACTATTATTTGTTGCTATTATTAGATATACAAATGTGAGGTAGTAATTGCTACTCGCCACCTTTTACGCAATACATTACAGAAATTCTTCTACGGACTAGAAAGAGTGGCCAAGTGATCAAAAATTTTAGTTGCAGAACTGTGTACCCCTCTTTGCACTAAAGACCGTCAATGTGTAGCAGTGTGCAGTGGATTATTTACAACAAACTTGGAGACGGAATGGAACCGTAGTCAGAATGCCCGACTCCCTTAAAAAATTCCCGCAAAATGATGGAGCGTGAGGACGACATATTACTCCTACAGTAGGTTTCCTGTCTTAAAGATGTGTTACCCCAGAACATTATTCCATACGACATTATTGAATAAAAATATGCAAAATATGTCGACGCAATTATTTGTCTCTCACAAAGATTTGCAATGATTCTAAGCGCAAAAGTCGCTGAACTAGTTCTTTTCCCAGTTTAATTTCTCATCAACCTAAGCATCAAAAAATTTTTAAGTTTCCCCCAATATTTAATATTTCCTGACTGTGTGTTTCACTTAACATTGCTGTACTGTCTCTAGTGCAGAACTAAATATGTTGAGTCTTTTTAAAATTGAGAGTGTTATCATTCGCAGGAAACCAGTTATTGACACTGTTAAGAACACTGTCTACCATTTCGTCTGTTGCTGTATGTATGCTTGGAACGAACACAATACTAGTAACATCCACAAAAAGAACTAATTCTACTCGTTGCATATTAGATAGAAGACCGTTTACATATTCGAAGAACAATGGCGGACCTAAGACTGAGTCTTGGGGAACATTTCTCCCTAGTCAGAGAAATCTCACTTGATCACATTGCAAAAATTACTAAGAACAACTTACTAAAATTTTTTGGCTTGGTTTGTATTTTGTCATTTAACGCATGTAAACTTTGGTGTAAATGGCATTCTCAGAAGAGCAACTCTTCTGAAATCTGAACTGTGATTTAAGGAGTATATTACCGATGCTCAATTAGGATACTGTTCAAAATACATCCCCTTTCTCAGAAATTTTAAAAATGTCTGTATTGAAACAAGTCGGTAGTTATTGACTCTCTCGTACAGCCTTTCTTTCATTCTTTGGGAACAGATCTTCAGTACTCAGTAAGAAACCCCATAAAATCCATATGAGCGTCTATTTTGGAGAGACTATATAATTTTCTTAATTTCAGTCTGAGAAGCTTGCATAATTTAAATTTACGATAGTTGCTTCTTAAACATACTGCTGTGATTTTTCTCGTGAATAGTTTGTCCGAATGTTTCCTACTATATTTAAGAAATAGTTATTAAACGAATTTGTTACTTGTAACTCGTGATTTATAGCCCTTCCCTTTAAGTCAGTAATGATGTTATCATTTTCTTTGGCCAGTCCTGTTTCCGTCTGTTGACGGAGTTACCGATTTCTGTCGTAATGAACACTTTCCTTGATTTTTAATAACATTCCTTAGTAATTTTGATAGTTTTTGTAGTATGCAACAATTGCAGGGTCTTTACTTCTTCTTGCCAATAGACAGAATTCACTTTTCTTTGTATAATACCTATAGTGCTCCAAGGCTGTTTAACGTCTGTCTGTTTAACTTATGCAAAAAACCGTTATCAAATAATGATATGAATTTATCATGGAATTGTTTAAATTTTGTGAGTTTTTATTTTATTGTAAATATAATACCAGGTCATCTTTGTAAACTATTCATAAAAGTATTTGTTCTTGAGTTCTTAATCATTCTCACAGATTTCCACTGAGACGTATTTATACTATCTCGTTTATCCTAACTAAATGTGCATCATTATGACAGACAGCATTTGTTACTGGCTGTACAGTTACTTGCTTAGAGCTTCGTCAGAGGGAACGTTATCAGTAGGGTATTACTGCCTTTATTTACCTGTGTTAGAACGTTAATTACTGAGCTCATATTGTAGGATCCAAATAACGTTCCCAGATTACTTTCCCTACCACAGTCCTTTATAAAATACAGGATGTTACAAAAAGGTACGGCCAAACTTTCACGAAACATTTCTAACACAGAAATAAAGAAAAGATGTTATGTGGAGATGTGTCCGGAAACGCTTACTTTCCATGTTAGAGCTCATTTTATTACTTCAAATCACATTAGTCATGGAATGGAAACACACAGAAACAGAACGTACGAGCGTGACTTGTTGAGAAGCGTACGAACACTTCGACTGGAATGTGCAGGAGCTCCAATGTGCATGAACCACATGTTGTGTCGTACTTGTAAAGGCACATGTTCTAGCAGCACAGGTAGAGTGTCCCATATGAAATCATGATAACGTGCTCCATTGAGCGTAGGTGGAAGAACGAAACTAAAATGAGCTCTAACATGGAAATTAAGCGTTTCCGGACACATGTCGACATAACATCTTTTCTTTATTTGTGTGTGATAAATGTTTCCTGAAAGTTTGGCGGTACCTTTTTGTAACACCCTATATATATTGAAATAACCACATACGTTTAACTGCTTGCTATTTTCTGGGAAAAAGAGTGCAAACAAATCCAAATTTGTCATAAATAATTCAAAACTCCGCAGTGGTAATTAATATACAGTTACAATAAAAAGTGAACTATTTTTAGTATTAATTCACAAGCACACACTTCTGTCTGCTGAACACTACAAAATCTACTTCTGCCCGTGTTTCCGAACTTGTATTGTCTCTTAATATATGTAACAACTGCACCTTATCCCATATTAGTTCTACGTGAGTAAGATGCTGGAGCGTAATCTTTTACATTTAACATCTGTAACTCCCTAATTATGTGGTGCTCGGATGAGCAGGAAATTTCTCTGAATTTTCTAAGCAAGGAGATGTTCTACCTTATTACTCAGTCCTCTAATATTCCGATAAAAAAGGCTGATCTTCCTTTTCTGTGAATTTTTAATAATTTTGTTTGTATTACTTTAACTGCCTACATAACAGTAAGCATGAGTACTCATTATAACCTAAAAAAAGGTATCTTTCTAACTCCAGCAGCCACAGGTTGTGGCGTCGCAACTAGTGCGAGCGCACAGTTTTCTATCAAATATTTACTGTGAAATGTAGACAGACTGTAAAGTAGCCATCAGATTAGCATATGTGCTGTAGCGGGCAGATTACCGGTGTCCGTTCGTCTGACGTCACGACCATATGGCATGTCTGTACCGTGAGAATGTAAGACCTGTGCGCTAACTAGCCGCGTGTATAACGTGGAACTTTCATCTTTAATAACTTCTAACTGAGGAACCTGAGGAAATTAAAAGTTAATATACTAGTTTCTGTTATGAATAAAAATAAGTCATCCAAATTTGAGCTTTGAAACCTGCATATTTTGGAAATTAGAAAAATCTTACAGAAAACGCAAATTTCTACAATTTTCGAGTCTAAATAAATACCATTATGTATAGATCACCTTCAGTGACCATCCAACTATGAAACAAAATCACCTTCCGTGCTTTTGTATTTATTTTGAGAATTTTACTTTTAGAAATTCACCTATAACTTTGTTAAAACCATAAATGTTTTGAATTTTTGTGAACAGTTATTTTATATGAGTAGGTGAGAGTGAATGAGTGTGCCTGAGTGAATGAAAGAGGGACATTCGCCATTCTTTGCAAGTGTATAAAATCTAGGTTGGAACTCGCAAGTGTTCAGACGATGTAACCGTGGGAACAGAGTCGCCAGTGGTTCCCCATCTTAGTGAATGTCGGATGTCCAAGAGTGTATGGTATTGTACAAGCAGCCAGAACGTTCGCGAGTATTTAAATAATTTCTGGAAGTAAAGTAAAGTCTAGTTTTCCTTTCGGTTTGTTAAATTATACAGTAAATTTTGTGTAACAAGAAATCATGACGTAAATGATTCAGAAGTCATGACTGGTGCGTGCTAGATTTTGGCGCGAGGCGCACCCAAAGAGTTAATTCTGATTGGCTGTGTGATGTGTGAGCCAATGAGATGCGAGGACGGTTAGCAGACTAGGAGAGTGAGTCGCGAGTGGATGAGGGGGTCGCGAAGGAACTGTGATCGAGAAGAGACATGCTTGATGTGTCCTCGCGAATAATGTGTAAAATGAAGTCATAAAACGGCTTCATCGGTTCGGTACTGTGCGATTTGAGACTGGAAGAGTCCAGTAACGCGTAGTGTGAGTTTGAGCGAGTTGTGACTTTTCGTTCCGCGAAAGACGCGAGTAACTTTAATAATTAAAAGCGTGGCGGTACTTCGTAAACTTTTACTAAGTGCTTATGGCGAGCATTAACGTTAAAAAACGAACTATTATTGAACATCGACTGCAAACGTGTATGTTAGAAAATCGTCTGTGTTGCAGTTAAGTAAATTCCGTAACTTTGAAAGCTAATTCTGGCGGGGTTTGAGTGTGGATAGAATTGTGAACTGAACTTTCTTCAAACGTAGATTAGCGGGCTGATGATCAGGCTTAAAGACAATAAAGAGCTTAAATAGAATTACCAACTTCGCGTTCTCGTTTGAGTAAACAATTACTACCATTCCAATAACTCAATTTATTTAGGAAGATTGCTCATAGATTGTATTTCAGCAAACATGTATCGCGGCCTCCGGTGAGCGGCTATTAAATTGCAGTTTCTTCAACACTGCTTTTCTGCAATTTTTCCAGTAGCTGCTATCAGGAGAGGCGAGTGCAGCAACTACCTAAGAAACGAGGTAGGTGGATTTTCTTTCAGGGAAAGGAAACTGCGCGATAAGAGCCTGACCCGTCGCAAGTGGTGCATCGGCCGGGAAATAAAAATAGTAAATTCCAGTGAATTTCAAAAAAAAGCAGTAGTGACAATTACCGGACAATACAGAAGTGCTCGCTATGTGTAGGAACTGTGTAGCGTACAAATTGATATCGCCACGTGAATAGGAAGGACAGTGAAAGTGTCCGTGAACTGTAATGTGTTGTACGGAACGGAAGAATTTTTCGGTGACTACGCGCCGATTGGAATAGCAGTCTACGACGGCGTCTGGCAGACGACGAGCTACGGAGACTACGCAGAGGCGACGACAGCAGTGGCAGTTGGCAGCGCTGATTCGAGCGGGGGCCCGGAAACTGGTACAGCATTGCAGTGTATGGTGAACGGACCCGCAGTTTCATCTAGCAGCAACGCAGCACGCCGAAGCACAAAGTTAAGTACAGTGCTTTTGAAAACTTTGTGTGTTTGTGGAGTCAAACTGAGAAAAATGGCTGAGTTTCAACCAAGTGACAAAAAGGCGGAACTAAGTTGTGATAGTGGGATGGAGACAGGGGAAAATGACCCCATGAATTTTAGTTTAGACGTGTCTCAACCCAATTTCAGTAGTAGTTTGACTGATTCATCCTATGTTAATTATAGTTTGGAGTCAGATCCAAATATGTCAGTGCCCAGTGAGTTACAGTTACCCATGCCGGTAGTTAATGTTAATAGGGACATTGTATCAGCAAATGAGGGGGCGAAGGATAATGTCGCCAGTATGCTGATGAATCTATTAACTAAGATGAACGTGTTGGATTCCAATATGTCAAGTAAGATGGATTCCAGTATATCAAAATTGGAAACTAATATGTCAAGTAAAATGGATTCAAAAATGTCTAAATTAGGATCTGATTTAAGTAATGAGATGACTAAAATGGGCGCTGATTTAGATTCCAAAATATCCGATCTCAGAGACTGTTGGAAGCAAGATTTAGCAGTGCTCAGTAGTAAAGTAAATGTTGAAATACAGCAGGTTAAACTAGAATGTACAGAAAATATTGTTCAAGTGCAAAGTGAATTGACGACACGAATCGAACAGGTTACTGAGGATCAACAGCAATTTAAATCCCATGTTGATGCAGAATTAGATAAAGTATGTGAGCACATAAAAGTGGTAGAGAATTCCAATGAAATTAATCATGCCGCCTTAGAATGTAAAGTAAATGATACCAAAATTCGGTGTGAGAAACTTGGAGAGCAAGTTGTAAATAAGGTCAGTAATTTAGAGACTCACATAAGCCATTTCAGTGAAAGTGTGAATGAGCAACTTTGTGGGCATGAATGCAGACTAACCAAAGTAGAACAGTGTGTTTCTAACCATAGTGGTAGTATAATTTCCAGTGGAATAATTGAATCTACCGAGGTTGCGTATGTTACCCACAGACAGTTTTTAAAATTTGACCCAAGTAAGAACATGCACCCCAGAGAATTTTGGAACGATTTTGAAGACGTTTTGCCGAAAGTATGGAGCGATAAACAAAAGATAGGCTTTATCACTTCAAATTTGATGGGAGAGGCCAGAGTATGGGGGAATTTAGCCTCTGAAAAATACGCGAAATTGTCAGAATTTAAATTAGCGTTCTTTGAGGAATACTGGGGAAAGAGAAAGCAGATGGATGTTCTTAATCGGTTCTGGTCGGGAGAGAAGTATGACCCCAAGAGAGAGGGCATCAAACGATTTGTTCAAAGGTGGGTAGCAACTCTGTCCTACCTTAGTAATAAGTTAGAAACAGAACAGATCATATTAGGGGTAGAAAATAAGCTACCGTGGAACTGGAAAACTAAGATCATATCTGCGCCCCGAGATAACATTGACAAGTTCGTACAGTATTTAGAAAGGGTTGAATCCGTCCAAAAAGAAGAAGAAAACATGAGGAGGGAGCATCGCCCGCCTGCTAGGCAGAATGACAATCGCGCGGATGTAAACATTAATAGGATGGGTGTTCAGAGAGGCGGCGGATACCGTGGCAGTTCACGTGGTAGAGGAAGAACATATGTTAACAGGTTCAATGAACGCGAGCAGTATGACAGCGGCCGACAGATGTCAGGAGGTGAGGCGGTCAGCTGGAGGCATAGTGATGACGCACCGCGCTCGGAAAACCATTAATTGTCTACGAGTGTGCTGGCGATCGTAGGCAACAGCGTTTAAAGTTAAATCCGCTGGCAAAACCATTCATAAGAAAGCAGCCTGAACGACCACCTAACATAAATGTTGTTGCTACAAAATTTAGGGAGGATAACGTAAAACAGACAGAGATAGTAGCTTTAAGTCAAGTGGAGGTTAATGAACCAATTAACTGTAAGAATAATCATAAGAAGCCACTTATTGAAGAACTAAGTACTAGTTATAAGGGTAATAATCAGAAAGACATTATGCACAGTAAAACTAATGAAGAGCTGTCGGATAGGGGTGAGAACAGTAATAATGGCAGGGTTGTGACTGTGCTTGATAAGATAATTGATGTTGTAGATAGTTACGAAGAAGAGGATAGATTAGAGGAGGAGGTAGAGGTTAATGACGACGCCTTGGATAGGGTCGTAGAAAAGGAGGTTAATGAGAAAGAGGGGGAAACATTAGAAAAATGTTTTGACTTAGCAATAGTGGATAGGCTGATAGGAGCTGCCACTAGAATTGAGGGTGATAATAAGCATGAAATAAACCCTGTAAGTGTGAATGTGATTGCCACCCAAAAGACAGGCTTCGAAAGGAGAGAAATTGTGCAAGATTTATTGGAGGAAGCAGAACCCAAAATAAATAAAGAGTACTTAGGGCAACCGATAGTAGAGCTAAGAGTATTAAATGAACCAGTTAAATGTTTGATAGATACTGGATCGGAAGTCTGTGCAGTATCCCAGAACTTGGTAAATGAACTCCCTAACAGTAAACAGATTGTTAAGATGCCAGTAAGTGGCTTGAACATTGTAGTAGCAACCGGTAAGACTAAGAAGACAGTAAAACAGGAAGTGTTTCTACCCATAGCATTTAAGGAAGTAGAAATAAGACAGAACTTCTTAGTTATAAATGGACTGAGTGTAGACATATTGGTGGGGGCTGACTTTTTGAATAAATATGAAGGATGGGTGAATTTTTCTACCAATGATGTTATGGTAAAAATTAAGGGTAAACTAATTACTATACCTTTCATCGGTAAGCAGCTATGTGAGGATCCTGAGCAGAATGATTTTCCTATATGTATTTGTAAAACAGAGAAATTCTTGGAGGGCTATAATGAGTACGGTGGCAAAAAAGTAGAGGATCCGTCTGAGCTTGTGAGTGTCAGAAATAGGATCGAGGAGAAATTACTAGAATTAATTGATATTGATGAAGCAAGGAAAAACGATTTAAGACAAATACTAGTCAAACATGCCGAGGTTTTCTCAGATCAACTAGGGCTTAGGAACATTGTGGATTTGAAAAGATATGTTCAAAAGAGAGACGTGGCCAGGAGTGAGTAGATACCTCAGAGAGCTTTGCACTCTTTGCAGAGCTAAGTGCGTGACGAGCACTAGGTCTCGAGTCGTTTGACAATATTTCTTCCACTTTCTTTTCCGTATTGTCAACCTACCTCTTCTTTCATTCAGAACTAAAATTCTATCGTCTTTCCTTCTTCTCTATCGTAGTTTTTAAGTGATAAAGTGTTTAAGTAATGAGTAGGAAAGAACCTCAGTGCAGTATAGGTTAAGCGTAAGGAATGAGTGTAAGAGAAAATCAAAAAGGATTAAGATACCTCAGATAAGTAATAAGTCTCAGTAAAGTAAATGTTTGGCCTAAGGTGTGAGTAATGCCCTTAGAAAGGTAAAATAACTAAGAAATGTAAGAGCCTCAGAAAATATGGTGACGAACATTGAAGCTGTTTGTTAAGTAACAGAACGATATGTTAAGACGTAGCATTAAGCTAATGTTTAGGAAAGGAAATGGAGCAGTACAGCAAAACTGTCTGTTCAATGAAGTCAGAGCCTCAGGAGGTGATTTAGTGGTAAAATGAGTAAAGGTACAGTGCAACAAGGTTGACTGTCAAAGGGGTAAAGGAAGTTAAGTTAAAGGGACAGTGCAGCAGGACTGACTGTCAAATGAAGAGAAATATGTGAGAAAAGGAGAAAGAATGAGCATAGTGTTTGGCTAGCTCGATATTAGGAAAAAGTGAGGCTACGAAGATGAGTAAATAAAAAGCTTAATGTTGGTAACCAGAGGTGGCGTTTGTTGGTAAACAGAGGAGATGTTTGTAAACAAAAGGAAGTGAGGCTACGAATGTAAACAGAGCTGAGGCGACGTTGGTAACTCAGGAGGTGGATGTATGTTAGAAAGTATGGGTAACGAGGTTTCGCAGATTAGTAGGAAACGCTTTAACAAATACTAACCTGAGTGTGTGAAGTATGAGTATGAGAGTCGTAAATTAAACCCGAATGTGACTAGAGAAAACCTGATGTTGACAAGAAATTGAAGTAACTCCAGATATGTGAGATGAGGAAAGTACCCATGACATCGATTCCATTTTTGACCAGAGACACACAAAGCTCCCCAAGTTTGTCGTAGAGATTAGTATAAGGATTGTAGTGTTGATAAATGAATAAGTAAATATGTATTTTTCAGTGTTTAATTTATGATACAGGACTACAGGAGATTGCCTGGAGACAGAATTGTAATATTGATAATTTTGTGTATATTTTATATTGTTGTGTATTGTACAGGAACTGGAGAGTCACCAGTGCTGGCGGAGATTTATTATGTATTTGTGAACTATTTGTAGGAATTGTTTTTCTTAGTATTTCGTATGTAACCATAACTTGTTTGATTATGAGATGAAGAAGTAATTAAAGAGTAAATGTGCCATTTCGGTACTGCATTAGGAAAGTCAATTCACTTTTCACTTAAAAAAAAAAAAAAAAAAAAAAAAAAAAAAAAATATTTGAAAATTGTACATACTGTAAAGTAAATTTTATCAAAAATATGAGACTTTAGAGTCAAGCAGATAGCGCCATTTATCGCTGCTGTAGGTTAAGACGTAGCAGTTAGAAAGGGAACTGAGGCCAGCTGATGTTTCAGGTGCGCCGAAGTAAACAGAGGTGGTAGCACGAGACTTGAAATGGACCTCCCAAGCAGGACCCGGTCGAACTACGAGTGCTATCAAAATCTTAAGTGTAAGTGGTAAAAAAGTGACGCTCACCATAGCGATAGTAGTGTTAGTGTGCGTGTGACGTACATCAAGATAGTATTTAGGTTTGTTTTCTCTTTCAGGAATTTGTAAATAGAATTTTGTAATCTGAAAAATTTTTTTTTGAATGATGATAAAAGTGCATGTTTAGATATAAGATGTTTTGTAGGTCGTCAGCCCTAGGTATAAGTGGATGATTGATGTACAGGAACTATAAATGTTAAATAGCTGTTTGAGTAAATCTTTAATAGAAATTTTTTAGAAAACTAAAAGTTTGTCATGAATGAAAAAATTTAGTTTCCTCAGGAGGTGTGTGGCGTCGCAACTAGTGCGAGCGCACAGTTTTCTATCAAATATTTACTGTGAAATGTAGACAGACTGTAAAGTAGCCATCAGATTAGCATATGTGCTGTAGCGGGCAGATTACCGGTGTCCGTTCGTCTGACGTCACGACCATATGGCATGTCTGTACCGTGAGAATGTAAGACCTGTGCGCTAACTAGCCGCGTGTATAACGTGGAACTTTCATCTTTAATAACTTCTAACTGAGGAACCTGAGGAAATTAAAAGTTAATATACTAGTTTCTGTTATGAATAAAAATAAGTCATCCAAATTTGAGCTTTGAAACCTGCATATTTTGGAAATTAGAAAAATCTTACAGAAAACGCAAATTTCTACAATTTTCGAGTCTAAATAAATACCATTATGTATAGATCACCTTCAGTGACCATCCAACTATGAAACAAAAACACCTTCCGTGCTTTTGTATTTATTTTGAGAATTTTACTTTTAGAAATTCACCTATAACTTTGTTAAAACCATAAATGTTTTGAATTTTTGTGAACAGTTATTTTATATGAGTAGGTGAGAGTGAATGAGTGTGCCTGAGTGAATGAAAGAGGGACATTCGCCATTCTTTGCAAGTGTATAAAATCTAGGTTGGAACTCGCAAGTGTTCAGAAAATGTAACCGTGGGAACAGAGTCGCCAGTGGTTCCCCATCTTAGTGAATGTCGGATGTCCAAGAGTGTATGGTATTGTACAAGCAGCCAGAACGTTCGCGAGTATTTAAATAATTTCTGGAAGTAAAGTAAAGTCTAGTTTTCCTTTCGGTTTGTTAAATTATACAGTAAATTTTGTGTAACAAGAAATCATGACGTAAATGATTCAGAAGTCATGACTGGTGCGTGCTAGATTTTGGCGCGAGGCGCACCCAAAGAGTTAATTCTGATTGGCTGTGTGATGTGTGAGCCAATGAGATGCGAGGACGGTTAGCAGACTAGGAGAGTGAGTCGCGAGTGGATGAGGGGGTCGCGAAGGAACTGTGATCGAGAAGAGACATGCTTGATGTGTCCTCGCGAATAATGTGTAAAATGAAGTCATAAAACGGCTTCATCGGTTCGGTACTGTGCGATTTGAGACTGGAAGAGTCCAGTAACGCGTAGTGTGAGTTTGAGCGAGTTGTGACTTTTCGTTCCGCGAAAGACGCGAGTAACTTTAATAATTAAAAGCGTGGCGGTACTTCGTAAACTTTTACTAAGTGCTTATGGCGAGCATTAACGTTAAAAAACGAACTATTATTGAACATCGACTGCAAACGTGTATGTTAGAAAATCGTCTGTGTTGCAGTTAAGTAAATTCCGTAACTTTGAAAGCTAATTCTGGCGGGGTTTGAGTGTGGATAGAATTGTGAACTGAACTTTCTTCAAACGTAGATTAGCGGGCTGATGATCAGGCTTAAAGACAATAAAGAGCTTAAATAGAATTACCAACTTCGCGTTCTCGTTTGAGTAAACAATTACTACCATTCCAATAACTCAATTTATTTAGGAAGATTGCTCATAGATTGTATTTCAGCAAACATGTATCGCGGCCTCCGGTGAGCGGCTATTAAATTGCAGTTTCTTCAACACTGCTTTTCTGCAATTTTTCCAGTAGCTGCTATCAGGAGAGGCGAGTGCAGCAACTACCTAAGAAACGAGGTAGGTGGATTTTCTTTCAGGGAAAGGAAACTGCGCGATAAGAGCCTGACCCGTCGCAAGGTATCTAACATTGTGTGATCGTAGCCTCCCATACGTTATATGAAGAAGCCAATCTGTCTGTCACCCTCTTATACAGGTGTAGGCCGTACCTAGTGTATCACCATCTCCCAATTGTAGCACACATGTGCTATTTCATTATAGTCAGTAGCAGCCGGTTCAGCACTGTGTTCACACAGCTCATATCTGTATTAACCAAGAACCCAGGGCTGTGAATATTTGCTACTCGTATTTCATCCAGTGAAATGCCAAAATGCTACACTATGTGATCAAAAGTATCGGGACAACCCAAAAAACATAGGTTTTTTATATTAGGTTCATTTTGCTGCCATCTACTGTCAGGTACTCTATATCAGCGACCTCAGTAGTGATCAGACATCGTGAGACAGCAGAATGCACCGCTGACCTCACGGACTTCGGACGTGTTCAGGTGATTGTCCTAGGTGCACTGTTTCCGATGTGATAGTGAAATGGAAACGTGAAGGGACACGTACAGCATAGTAACGTCAGGCCGATCCCGTCTGTTGACTGACAGAGACCGCCAACAGTTGAAGAGGGTCGTAATGTGTAATAGGCAGACATCTATCCATACAATCCAACACTAACTCCATATGTCCTCTGTCACTTGGCGAAGGGTAGCATCTGATTTTACAATGCTTGTGACCTGATTACCTTCTCCTTATTTGTCATGTAGCATCTGGCCTACACCCCTCGCACGGATACTGCCTTGCAGCTGGACTTATTTCTTCCTACTCTGTTTTGGTACCATCCTGCACTTAGTTTCTTTACGAAAAGTCTGCTGCAGCCTAATGTGACCCACAGCTGGATGAAGGTCTTTTCCTTATGCTTCAAGTAACAAGTCAAACTTAAGGGGGGTAGGACGTTAAACGGGCAGACAAGGAGCAGGAGAGTCAACACAGGACATATTAATTTCCAGTGTCTATACTTTTACAAATAAATTCATAAAACTTTGTCAGCATCACCAGGAAGGATTCAGAATTCACACTTATTGCAGTGGAATTTCGAAATCATAACAAAATAATTTTTTTTACATGTGAAATTCCATCGTTTTGTCACTTGCTTATGGCTGCATTTGTTGCTATCTACATCTACATCTACATGATTACTCTGCAATTCACATTTAAGTGCTTGGCAGAGGGTTCATCGAACCACAATCATACTATCTCTCTACTATTCCACTCCCTAACAGCGCGCGGTAAAAACCAACACCTAAACCTTTCTGTTCGAGCTCTGATTTCTCTTATTTTATTTTGATGATCATTCCTACATATGTAGGTTGGGCTCAACAAAATATTTTCGCATTCGGAAGAGAAAGTTGGTGACTGAAATTTCGTAAAAAGATCTTTCCCCGACGAGAAACGTCTTTGCTGTAATGATTTGCATCCCAATTCGCGTATCATATCTGCCACAATCTCTCCCCTATTACGTGATAATACAAGACGAGCTGCCCTTTTTTGCACCCTTTCTATGTCCTGCGTCAATCCCACCTGGTAAGGATTCCACACCGCGCAGCAGTATTCTAACAGAGGACAAACGAGTGTAGTGTAAGCTATCCCTTTAGTGGACTTGTTGCATCTTCTAAGTGTCCTGCCAATAAAATGCAACGTTTGGCTCGCCTTCCCCACAATATTATCTATGTGGTCTTTCCAACTGAAGTTGTTCGTAATTTTAACACCCAGGTACTTAGTTGAATTGACAGCCTTGAGAATGGTACTATTTATCGAGTAATCGAATTTCAACGGATGTCTTTTGGAACTCATGTGGATCACCTCACACTTTTCGTTATTTAGCGCCAACTGCCACCTTCCACACCATACAGCACTCTTTTCTAAATCGCTTTGCAACTGATACTGGTCTTTGGATGACCTTACTAGACTGTAAATTACAGCACCATCTGCGAACAACCTAAGAGAACTGCTCAGATTGTCACCCAGGTCATTTATATAGATCAGGAACAGCAGAGGTCCCAGGACGGTTCCCTGGGGAACACCTGATATCACTTCAGTTTTACTCGATGATTTGCCGTCTATTACTACGAACTGCGACCTTCCTGACAGGAAATCACGAATCCAGTCGCACAACAGAGATGATACCCCGTAGGCCCGCAGCTTGATTAGAAGTCGCTTGTGAGGAACGATGTCTAAAGCTTTCCGGAAATCTAGAAATACGGAATCAACTTGAGATCCCCTGTCGATAGAATAAAGAGCTAGCTTCGTTGCACAAGAACGATGTTTTCTGAAGCCATGCCGATTACGTATCAATAGATCGTTCCCTTCGAGATGATTCATAATGTTTGAATACAGCTTCAAAACCCTACTGCAAACCGACGTCAATGATATAGGTCTGTAGGTAGATGGATTACTCCTACTACGCTTCTTAACTCCTGGTGCGACCTGAGCAATTTTCCAATCTGTAGGTACAGATCTATCGGTGAGCGAGCGGTTATATATGAATGCTAAGTAGGGAGCTATTGTATCAGCGTAATCTGAAAGGAACGTAATCGGTATACAATCTGGACTTGAAGACTTGCCCGTATCAAGCGATTTGAGTTCTTCGCAACCCCTAAGGTATCTACTTCTAAGAAACTCATGCTAGCAGCTGTTCGTGTTTCAAATTCTGGAATATTCCATTCGTCTTCCCTGGTGAATGAATTTCGGAAAACTACGTTCAATAACTCCGCTTTAGCAACACAGCCGTCGGTATCAGTACCATCGGCACTGCGCAGCGAAGGTATTGACTGCGTCTTGCCGCTTGTGTACTTTACATACGACCAGAATTTCTTCGGATTTTCTACCAAATTTCGAGACAATGTTTCTTTGTGGAACCTATTAAAGGCATCTCACATCGAAGTCCGTGCCAAATTTCGCGCGTCTGTAAATTTTAGCCAATCTTCGGGATTTTGTGTTCTTCTGAACTTCGCATGCTTTTTCCGTTGCCTCCGCAACAGTGTTCGGACCTGTTTTGTGTACCATGGGGGATCAGTTCCATCTCTTACCAATTTATGAGGTATGAATCTCTTAATTGCTGTTGCTGCTATATCTTTGAATATGAGCCACATCTCGTCTACATTTCCATAGTCAGTTCGGAAGGAATGGAGATTGTCTTTTAGGAAGGCTTCTAGTGACAATTTATCCGCTTTTTTAAATAAAGTTATTTTGCGTTTGTTTCTGATGGATTTGGAAGATACGATATTGAACCTAGCTACAACGACCTTGTGATCGCTAATCCCCGTATCAGTCATGATACTCTCTATCAGCTCTAGATTGTTTGTGCCTAAGAGGTCAAGAGTGTTTTCGCAACCATTTGCAAATTCGCGTGGGTTCACTTTTCTTCATACGTTAGAGAGATTCTTCGATGAATTTTGCACAGCATACGACCATGCTTACGGGTGTATGAAACTCTAGAATTTATTTAATTTATGAAAAAACGAATCAGCTGTTATACACTCCTGGAAATGGAAAAAAGAACACATTGACACCGGTGTGTCAGACCCACCATACTTGCTCCGGACACTGCGAGAGGGCTGTACAAGCAATGATCACACGCACGGCACAGCGGACACACCAGGGACCGCGGTGTTGGCCGTCGAATGGCGCTAGCTGCGCAGCATTTGTGCACCGCCGCCGTCAGTGTCAGCCAGTTTGCCGTGGCATACGGAGCTCCATCGCAGTCTTTAACACTGGTAGCATGCCGCGACAGCGTGGACGTGAACCGTATGTGCAGTTGACGGACTTTGAGCGAGGGCGTGTAGTGGGCATACGGGAGGCCGGGTGGACGTACCGCCGAATTGCTCAACACGTGGGGCGTGAGGTCTCCACAGTACATCGATGTTGTCGCCAGTGGTCGGCGGAAGGTGCACGCGCCCGTCGGCCTGGGACCGGACCGCAGCGACGCACGGATGCACGCCAAGACCGTAGGATCGTACGCAGTGCCGTAGGGGACCGCACCGCCACTTCCCAGCAAATTAGGAACACTGTTGCTCCTGGGGTATCGGCGAGGACCATTCGCAACCGTCTCCATGAAGCTGGGCTACGGTCCCGTACACCGTTAGGCCGTCTTCCGCTCACGCCCCAACATCGTGCAGCCCGCCTCCAGTGGTGTCGCGACAGGCGTGAATAGAGGGACGAATGGAGACGTGTCGTCTTCAGCGATGAGAGTCGGTTCTGCCTTGGTGCCAATGATGGTCGTATGCGTGTTTGGCGCCGTGCAGGTGAGCACCACAATCAGGACTACATACGACAATTCATCGAAGAATCTCTCTTACTTACGAAGAAAAGTGTACCTATAGCAACAAATGCTGCCATTAATAAGTGAAAAAAATGATGAAATTTCACATGTAAAGAAAATTATTTCGTTTGTTTTAGAGCTTCCACTTCTATGAGTATGAATTCTGAGTCCTTCCTGGTCCTGCTGACAAAGTTTTATGAATTTATTTGTCAAAGTATAGACAGTGGAAATTAAAATGTCCTGCGGTGCCTCTACTGCTGCAAGTCGGCCCGATTGACGTCCTATACCCCCTTAACAGAATATTGTTAAGTTCAGACGTAGATGGAGGTACAGAACTGTTCCGCCTTTGCCCGTTACGTCTCATATTTCGTGCAATTTAATTCAACTTGAAGGTCACAATTCTTTGGCTCCTGGCCTGCGATTGCCTTTTTTTTTCAAAAGGATTCAGGATAATGTTAAAACGTAAATAGTTAACGATTAGCACTTTAAAACAACTGTGGATTCAGTTAACTGTTAACTAACTTATTAACAACGAAATGTAACTTTTAATGACTATTACTTAATATAATCGAATGTTTACTGTCGGAAGGGCCGGCTGGAGTGCCCGCGCAGTTCTAGGGGCTACAGTCTGGAACAGCGCGACCGCTACGGCAGCAGGTTCGAATCCTGCCTCAGGCATGGATGTGTGTGATGCCCTTAAATTAGTTAGGTTTAAGTAGTTCTAAGTTCTAGGGGACTGGGGTCCTCAGAAGTTAAGTCCCATAGTGTTCAAAGCCATTTTTTACTGTCGGAAGGAAATGGCGTACTACGTGCGATGCGATTTTACTAGTAATTTTTAAAAAGTTCTGGGTTCACGATACCTTCAAATGCCCGAGCGAAAGAGTCGTAAGGGGACGAACTCACTTATTAAATGTTCTTCGCTTCGTCACTTTACTTTATAAAACTTGACTATTTTCTTACCAGTAATACACACGCAGCTTCAGTCAGGCAACAGTACTGAAAACCTATAATGATGAGCGGTGGAGCTCTGCCCCCATGAAACATTCCTAACATAAAATATCTTGACTCAAAACAACTTGACACATAGTTTTAATTATCTACATTAACAGTAAATAATGATTTTTGTAGAAAGGAAATTACATGGGTTTTAACAGTGACACGCATTACAAGGTGTATAAAAAAAAAAAAGGTCATCCGATTTGGCACGTCTATATTTCTGTAACTAATAAACATTTACAGTGAGTTTTGTTTTTTCATTAACTAGAAACTCAAACAGTTTTTTTCATACCTTTTCATAGGTGTTCAGTATGCCCCCGCCTTGAGATGCATGATGTATGGCAATGCGGTATTCAGATTGTTCCCACATTGCAGCATGTCTTGAGTTACAGCTTCCACAGCTGCTGTTATGCTGTCTCAGTTCATTCATTGTTGTTAGTAAAGGAGGCAAATAAAGTGTCGTTTATAAACCCTCACAAGAAATAATCACATACAGTCAGGTCCGGTGACCTTGAGGGCCGGTAATGTAAGGTTGAATCATTTGGTCCAGTGCGACCGACCCATAGTTTAGTAATATTTTGATTTAAAAATTCTCGCACTTCCAGATGACAGTAGGCGATGTCCCATCGTGTTGATTAATGAAGTCTTTCGAATCAGTCTCAACTGTGGAATAAAGACGTTCTCAAGGATATCGAGATATGTGCTTCCTGTAATAATGTTGTTGGCAAAGAAAAATGGACTATACACCTTTTCCCATGAAATTGCACAAAACACATTAAATTTTGGAGAGTCCCTCTGACGTTCTACAACTTCATGTGGTTTTTCCGTATAACATATCTCACATTACGATGGTTCACCTTTCCATTTAAATGGAATGCTGCCTGGTCACTTAGCATTGAGGGTGGAAGAAAATTGTCTTCCTCCATCTTGCGATGAACGAAATTACAGATCTCCACACGTTGTTGTTTGTCACCTCCACAGAGAGCCTGCAGTAGCTGAATTCTGTATGGTTTCATGTTTAAACGTCGACGCAACACACGCCAGACGAGCATCGGGGGCATGTTGAGCTGTCGAGCTGCACGGCGAACGGATTTTGGCGGACTTATTGAGGAAGTGTGGCTGATGCATTCGACGTCTGTGTCAGACACTCAGGGACGGTCCGGCGATTTGCCTTTACACGAACAACCTGTTTCTTGGAATTGTTCGTGCCATCGTCTAATGCTCTGTGCTGTAGGAGGATCCATTCCTTACCTAGTACGAAAGTGAAGCTCTACAGTTGTAACTGGCCCACGCTGCGCAAAACGTAGAACACAAAACGCTTTCTGTTGTCCCGACACATTTTTTACTAGTACTGAAGTGGGCGCACATTGCTGCTACCTATCGGGAACCATGTAAAACTAGAAAATTTGCTCTTTCCAATAGTATGTTGTTCACTCACGTATCTCTAATAACATTACAGTTAAAATTTTTTTAAATTCCGGTGATTCCTTTTGGATACACCCTATATTGTCATAGGTACCTGCACGCAAAAAAGAGGGTGGGAGAACCCTTTCTGTGGGGAGGAAGAGACAAGAAGCAACGTTAAGAGTGAAACGTCGAGTGTATATCTGAGCGTTAGCTTATACTGATCCACCTGACAATTTGGAACTGGAAAGGCATGTTCGGTAACTTAGCTGGAGTAACATTTCGTCCAAAAGTCCAAGGCCATGGTTAAATTCTCAGCCTAGCATACAGTTTTGAAATGTAAGTGTATCATAAACGACATTGCTTGCTCCTTCGAGATCTGCAGGCTGAATCAGATTCTTATTTCCAAACTCAGGGGTTACCGTGCTGCCGGAACTATGAATAGAGATTGAAACTGCTTGTGTTGCTTCTAGGTCGTACAATCACGATGTCTTTCGTGTCAGCTGAATAGCAAGTATCTGCTGTCTTGGAGGAAAAACGGCAAGCAAATTGCAGTTGGCAATTCCACATTCTAGCGATGTGAAGGTCTTTCATGACGACTCACGTGGGCAATGAAGGAAGAGATGGCTAAAACAGGAGTAGCTAGTGCCCTTGGAAGTTTATCTGGAGATTACTTTGTGAATGTGAAGTAAACCACTAATGTGTTTTGATGAAATATGACTACCAGCTACGTTTTCTGCTACAGGTAACCTAGAAGTCTGGAACAAAAAATACAGGGAAATGGTGCAAAGTGTTGCTCAGTTTCAAGAAAAAAAATGAAGAGATCTATCCTTATCAAAAAGGAGAAATTATACTTATCAGATTGTAACAGGTACCAGCTACAGGGTGGTTATGATTTAACTTTAGTTATTTCAGAAGCCCACCATGAAAACGAGTCATCGTAGCAGAGGGAAACTTTGTGGAAACATTTGCAAGGAAGAAGAGAAGTAATGAATAAATCATTAGCACATGAGAGGTTTACATTTGTTAATGACGTGTGCCTAGAAATTTCTCAACTGCAGCCATAGCATCTCAGGTGTGATGTTCGCTACATCACCAGCTACGCGCATCAGCTTCCAACGTTAGTGGAAAGGAAACAGTAACTTCTTCAGAACTTGTTGTGCAGTTGGCCGTCGGTCTCTCCTAGGAGTAGCTCACAAATCGCCAGTTAATTTGAACATCCGATTCTTGTTCTTAAACCGCGGTCCGGAAAGAGGACATCTTCGTGTTCCTTTAATGTGTCGATAGTTGTGAAGAGCAGAACACTATCGCTGTTGGGGAACAGAGTAAGATCCGAATCCATCCGTCTGATTTGACTAATGACGTGATACTACGGATAAAGACGGACGTTCAAATTCCTTATAAGACAACCACAGACAATATTAAATAACAGGCCGATTACAACCTTCAAGATGGCAACTACAAGAGAGACCATTACGCTACGAAAGAAGTTTGAAAAATCAGTCACCAAATGAAGTGAAATAACTGGAAAACCGTGGGAATTGGGGGGTGAGGGGTCTGGGGGAGGGGGGGGGGGGGGTAAATTTGAGAAAAAGAATAATGAATGTAAGATTATCCCAGGGCAATAAAGATGAAAAATAGGTCACGCTAACTCGTCTAGGATTAAAGGAACTAAACTATAAAAATACTACGAAATTGATATCGAAATATTGCACTTGGCCTATATAAACCAAACTAAGACTGCTATACCAGACACTGTTCCTCCTGGGGTATCGGCGAGGACCATTCGTAACCGTCTCCATGAAGCTGCGCTACGGTCCCGCACACCGTTAGGCCGTCTTCCGCTCACGCCCCAACATCGTGCAGCCCGCCTCCAGTGGTGTCGCGACAGGCGTGAATGGAGGGACGAATGGAGACGTGTCGTCTTTAGCGATGAGAGTCGGTTCTGCCTTGGTGCCAATGATGGTCGTATGCGTGTTTGGCGCCGTGCAGGTGAGCGCCACAATCAGGACTACATACGACCGAGGCACACAGGGCCAACACCCGGCATCATGGTGTGGGGAGCGATCTCCTACACTGGCCGTACACCTCTGGTGATCGTCGAGGGGACACTGAATAGTGCACGGTACATCCAAACCGTCATCGAACCTATCGTTCTACCATTCCTAGACCGCCAAAGGAACTTGCTGTTCCAACAGGACAATGCACGTCCGCATGTATCCCGTGCCACCCAACGTGCTCTAGAAGGTGTAAGTCAACTACCCTGGCCAGCAAAATCTCCGGATCTGTCCCCCATTGAGCATGTTTGGGACTGGATGAAGCGTCGTCTCACGCGGTCTGCACGTCCAGCACGAACGCTGGTCCAACTGAGGCGCCAGGTGGAAATGGCATGGCAAGCCGTTCCACAGGACTACATCCAGCATCTCTACGATCGTCTCCATGGGAGAATAGCAGCCTGCATTGCTGCGAAAGGTGGATATACACTGTACTAGTGCCGACATTGTGCATGCTCTGTTGCCTGTGTCTATGTGCCTGTGGTTCTGTCAGTGTGATCATGTGATGTATCTGACCCCAGGAATATGTCAATAAAGTTTCCCCTTCCTGGGACAATGAATTCACGGTGTTCTTATTTCAATTTCCAGGAGTGTAGTTTCTGTATCGATAATTTAAGCTTTGCTTTGAGGTTTCACCAAAGTCACTTCCTCGTACATCTCCACATATTTGGAATAAGTACCAGAGCTAACAAACACCATAGGTTATACCAGAAACTAAGACAGATACAGACAACATTTAATAACAGGTCGCTTACATCCTTCGCAGTATAAACTAATGACGCCATACCGGATGTCATGGGCCAAAACCATCGAGTGGAAATGGACAGTGCTCTAGAGCCGCTGTTTTGATAAAACAGCGTAACGGATAAAGATTTGTTCACCTTGTTCAGACCCATGCTGACTGTCTGCAACAGTAATACACACGCCTGTGTTTCAACCCTACGTTGCCGTTCCAGTACCGGCGCCTAAGAGTAATTCATGATATTACCACTACCAACAATGAATATCCTGTAGCGAACAGTCTGAAGAACATCATTTCGACCAAGTTGAGTACCCATACGGTACACAGTTTTCCGTTTATACTGGCTGAAGTAACGAAAGTTGAACTCCCTGTGCTTTTAAATCATGTCTATATGTCTATATGTCTATATGTCTATATGAAGAGGGGCAGCAGCCTTTTCAGTAGTTGCAGGGGCAACAGTCTGGATGATTGACTGATCTGGCCTTGCAACATTAACCAAAACGGCCTTGCTGTGCTGGTACTGCGAACGGCTGAAAGCAAGGGGAAACTACAGCCGTAATTTTTCCCGAGGACATGCAGCTTCACTGTATGATTAAATGATGATGGCATCCTCTTGGGTAAAATATTCCGGAGGTAAAATAGTCCCCCATTCGGATCTCCGGGCGGGGACTACTCAGGAGGATGTCGTTATCAGGAGAAAGAAAACTGGCGTTCTACGGATCGGAGCGTGGAATGTCAGATCCCTTAATCGGGCAGGTAGGTTAGAAAATTTAAAAAGGGAAATAGATAGGTTAAAGTTAGATATAGTGGGAATTAGTGAAGTTCGGTGGCAGGAGGAACAAGACTTCTGGTCAGGTGACTACAGGGTTATAAACACAAAATCAAATAGGGGTAATGCAGGAGTAGGTTTAATAATGAATAGGAAAATAGGAATGCGGGTAAGCTACTACAAACAGCATAGTGAACGCATTATTGTGGCCAAGATAGATACGAAGCCCACACCTACTACAGTAGTACAAGTTTATATGCCAACTAGTTCTGCAGATGATGAAGAAATTGAAGAAATGTACGATGAAATAAAAGAAATTATTCAGATAGTGAAGGGAGACGAAAACTTAATAGTAATGGGTGACTGGAATTCGAGTGTAGGAAAAGGGAGAGAAGGAAACATAGTAGGTGAATATGGATTGGGGCTAAGAAATGAAAGAGGAAGCCGCCTAGTAGAATTTTGCACAGAGCACAACTTAATCATAGCTAACACTTGGTTTAAGAATCATGAAAGAAGGTTGTATACGTGGAAGAACCCTGGAGATACTAAAAGGTATCAGATAGATTATATAATGGTAAGACAGAGATTTAGGAACCAGGTTTTAAGTTGTAAGACATTTCCAGGGGCAGATGTGGACTCTGACCACAATCTATTGGTTATGACCTGTAGATTAAAACTGAAGAAACTGCAAAAATGTGGGAAATTAAGGAGATGGGACCTGGATAAACTGAAAGAACCAGAGGTTGTACAGAGTTTCAAAGAGAGCATAAGGGAACAATTGACAGGAATAGGGGAAAGAAATACAATAGAAGAAGAATGGGTAGCTCTGAGGGATGTAGTAGTGAAGGCAGCAGAGGATAAAGTAGGTACAAAGACGAGGGCTGCTAGAAATCCTTGGGTAACAGAAGAAATATTGAATTTAATTGATGAAAGGAGAAAATATAAAAATGCAGTAAATGAAGCAGGCAAAAAGGAATACAAACGTCTCAAAAATGAGATCGACAGGAAGTGCAAAATGGCTAAACAGGGATGGCTAGAGGACAAATGTAAGGAGGTAGAAGCTTATCTCACTAGGGGTAAGATAGATACTGCCTACAGGAAAATTAAAGAGACCTTTGGAGAGAAGAGAACCACGTGTATGAATATCAAGAGCTCAGATGGCAGCCCAGTTCTAAGCAAAGAAGGGAAGGCAGAAAGGTGGAAGGAGTATATAGAAAGTTTATACAAGGGCGATGTACTTGAGGACAATATTATGGAAATAGAAGAAGATGTAGATGAAGACGAAATGGGAGATACGATACTGCGTGAAGAGTTTGACAGAGCACTGAAAGACCTGAGTCGAAACAAGGCCCCCGGAGTAGACAACATTCCATTAGAACTACTGACGGCCTTGGGAGAGCCAGTCATGACAAAACTCTACCAGCTGGTGAGCAAGATGTATGAGACAGGCGAAATACCCTCAGACTTCAAGAAGAATATAATAATTCCAATCCCAAAGAAAGCAGGTGCTGACAGATGTGAAAATTACCGAACTATCAGTTTAATAAGCCACGGCTGCAAAATACTAACGCGAATTCTTTACAGACGAATGGAAAAACTGGTAGATGCAGACCTCGGGGAGGGTCAGTTTGGATTCCGTCGAAATGTTGGAACACGTGAGGCAATACTGACCTTACGACTTATCTTAGAAGAAAGATTAAGGAAAGGCAAACCTACGTTTCTAGCATTTGTAGACTTAGAGAAAGCTTTTGACAATGTTGACTGGAATACTCTCTTTCAAATTCTAAAGGTGGCAGGGGTAAAATACAGGGAGCGAAAGGCTATTTATAATTTGTACAGAAACCAGATGGCAGTAATAAGAGTCGAGGGGCATGAAAGGGAAGCAGTGGTTGGGAAAGGAGTGAGACAGGTTTGTAGCCTCTCCCCGATGTTATTCAATCTGTATATTGAGCAAGCAGTAAAGGAAACAAAAGAAAAATTTGGAGTAGGTATTAAAATTCATGGAGACGAAGTAAAAACTTTGAGGTTCGCCGATGACATTGTAATTCTGTCAGAGACAGCAAAGGACTTGGAAGAGCAGTTGAACGGAATGGACAGTGTCTTGAAAGGAGGATATAAGATGAACATTAACAAAAGCAAAACGAGGATAATGG
Source organism: Schistocerca gregaria (assembly GCF_023897955.1). Taxonomy (NCBI): domain Eukaryota; kingdom Metazoa; phylum Arthropoda; class Insecta; order Orthoptera; family Acrididae; genus Schistocerca; species Schistocerca gregaria. The sequence continues at coordinate 1,043,131,247 of NC_064920.1, read as the reverse complement.
AATGTAGTCAAATTAAATCGGGTGATGCTGAGGGAATTAGATTAGGAAATGAGACACTTAAAGTAGTGAAGGAGTTTTGCTATTTAGGAAGTAAAATAACTGATGATGGTCGAAGTAGAGAGGATATAAAATGTAGACTGGCAATGGCAAGGAAAGCGTTTCTGAAGAAGAGAAATTTGTTAACATCGAATATAGATTTATGTATCAGGAAGTCGTTTCTGAAAGTATTTGTTTGGAGTGTAGCCATGCATGGAAGTGAAACATGGACGATAACTAGTTTGGACAAGAAGAGAATAGAAGCTTTCGAAATGTGGTGCTACAGAAGAATACTGAAGATAAGGTGGATAGATCACGTAACTAATGAGAAGGTATTGAATAGGATTGGGGAGAAGAGAAGTTTGTGTCACAACTTGACTAGAAGAAGGGATCGGTTGGTAGGACATGTTTTGAGGCATCAAGGGATCACTAATTTAGCATTGGAGGGCAGCGTGGAGGGTAAAAATCGTAGAGGGAGACCGAGAGATGAGTACACTAAGCAGATTCAGAAGGATGTAGGTTGCAGTAGGTACTGGGAGATGAAGCAGCTTGCACAGGATAGAGTAGCATGGAGAGCTGCATCAAACCAGTCTCAGGACTGAAGACAACAACAACAACAACATGTCTTTTCCTAAATAAATCACTTGCCACATACTATGCTCCGGGAAATATGTATTTCTTTGTCCTTGAATCTACTGTCTTTTGTTTCATCACAGCGAAACATCGAAGACCAGTAGTTTTCTTTTAAATCTTCTACATCAGGTGAATATAAAACAAAATGTCTGTTTCACTATTGCCTTTGCAATAGCAGAAGTTTTGGAGCCTACACGCATTGGTTATGCTAAGACAGATTTTTAGAAGCGTTTCAGGCAATTGAAAGGGTTTCTTAGGTTTCTTAGTTGTCAACCATTAAGAAACCTAACTAGAATCTTATCACTGTCTCTGAGTGCGTAATTTTAAATATTTAATCTGTTCCAGTGCTTCATTATCTGGAAAGAACAAAGATTAAAGTTTCAAGTCTCAATAAACGTAAAGGTCACTAGACCATGAGCGAAACTGGATTTGGCGAAAATAGGAATCGAAATTCTAATGAAAGACTGAAGCACATGTCTCTAGCGATTGAAGGAAACCAGGCAAACGCTAAATCGCGTAGCCAGATGGGACAGAAAAACGATCCTTCGCAATAAGAATTCCAGCGCATAACCATTTCCACATCCACTTAGATAAGCTTTCTCCTTCATCTACCATCCGGCATATGCATGGTATCAACTCAGATACTGACAGACTGGCGTTAAACGTATGAATTACCACAGGCTTCTTTCACTTGCAACTGCATTCTGCAAGGGACTCGCTGAAAACAAGACTGCGCTGTCGTGTCAAAAACCTGTTTAACGCCGCGGGACTTTTTTCCCACTGACAGTCCACAACACTCATCACGTCACCTCAGTTAATGTGGTTTGCAGTCTGAATCCGTTACACGGCAGCAGCCGTCAACAAAGGACGGAAGAACAAGTGAGCGACGGTCGTAGATAGCAAATTTTTCAGGAGGATGGCGTAGGTTTATCCGCATATGATAAATCCTCAGTACTGATCCAACCATACACACCTTTTCAGCTGGCCTTCGGAATTTACATTTTTATAAAAAAAAAGTATGTATGTACATATCAGTGTGTGTGTGTGTGTGTGTGTGTATTCGACATCTTCTTGTAAACCACTCTAGCGATTTCAACCAAACTTTGTCCACACTTACCTTACTGACAGGCAACAATCGCTGTGGGGATAAGAATCATCTACCTATCAAGGACTGGGGGGGGGGGGGGGGGGGTAAGGGGCGAAAAAGAACCCTAGACAGCGACGCGTCAGTTCCCAGTCTTTATTCATACAGTATTGAGAATGGGAGCGCTTAGCCATTTACAACAAACTTTCAAGATAATTGCAAACCCTTACGAAATTCTCGCTGACAACCCTTACAAAATGATGAAACAATGGTAATCAATGATTATCTTTTCCGCTATTCAAGCATTAAAAATAGTGCATGTGGCATGACGTTATAATTTATTACTTCCCTAATACGAACTGTATTTGCGACATATTTTACAGGTAGTATGAACGTATACCATTGAATATAACTGCAGAATGGTATCACTGTGCGATACATATCTCAGGAGATATGACGTCACAAAGAGTAAGATGTGCGAAAAACGGGCTTACCGTGCAGGACATTTAAATTTATTGCTTCGTTTCTACTAACTCCATTTGAAACACATTCTGCAGACAGTATCCACATATGCCAGTGAAAGAAATGAGCAGGCTGCTGTGACCGCGCGGTTTTAAGCGCTTTAGTCCGGAACCGCGCTGCTGCTACGGTCGCAGGTTCGAATACTGCCTCGGGCACGGATGCATATGATGTCCTTAGGTTAGTTAGGTTTAAGTAGTTCTAAGTCTAGTGGACTGATGACCTCAGATGTTAAGTCCCATAGTGCTTAGAGACATTTGAACCAGTTTGAAAGACGTGATATCACTGTAAGACACAAATTTCAAGAAATATGACGTCATAAACAGTGGGAGGTGTGGAAAAACTGCCGCATCGTGCATGTCGTTTAAATTTACTGCTCCGTTAGTACTAAATCCATTAGCAGCGTATTTTTCAGACAGTATCCACATATGTTGCTAAAAGTACCTGCAAAATTACATCACTGTACGACACATAGGTCAGGAGATATGACGTCATAAACATTAAGCGCAAGGCCAGACGACGCTAAATAGGGGCGTGGACAGGCAGGTGTAAGTAAATACCTGGGAATGCCGGGTTTCTCCGCTAATTTAAAGAAAAAGAGACGAACTGCTTACGAATCGCGTTGCTCTGTAAAACAATGTCGGTTTTTCCTGCTCTATTATCCAACCATAAAAGGTTAACTAATTTTATGCATTTGCTACACCGACGCATTTCACAAAGGTTTTGACGGGTCTGTAACGAATTTAATGAAGTGATTTGATGAAGCTGCATTTTTACACGCATAATGAAATTTAGATGATCGTGGAAGGCATCATTACTAAGCAAAAGTCAGGTTTACACTCCTTCTCAAAACTAGTGTATCATGTTCTACGTGGAATTATAATACACTGCAGCAGGTGTTGACAAATGTGAAAATTACCGAACTATCAGTTTAATAAGTCACGGCTGCAAAATACTAAGGCAGATTCTTTACAGACGAATGGAAAAACTAGTAGAAACCGACCTCGTGGAAGATTAGTTTGGATTCTGTAGAAATGTTGTAACACGTGAGGCAATACTGACCCTACGACTTATCTTAGAAGCTAGATTAAGGAAAGATAAACCTACGTTTCTAACATTTGTACACATAGAGAAAGCTTTTGACAATGTTGACTGGAATACTCTCTTTCAAATTCTGAAGGTGGCAGGGGTAAAATACAGGGAGAGAAAGGCTATTTACAATTTGTACAGAAACCAGATGGCAGTTATTAGAGTCGAGGGGCATGAAAGGGAAGCAGTGGTTGGGAAGCGAGTGAGACAGGTTTGTAGTCTCTCCCCGATGTTATTCAATCTGTATATTGAGCAAGCAGCAAAGGAAACAAATGAAAAATTTGGAGTAGGTATTAAAATTCAGGGAGAGGAAATAAAAACTTTGAAGTTCGCCGATGACATTGTAATTCTGTCAGAGACTGCAAAGGAATTGGAAGAGCAGTTGAATGGAATGGACAGTGTCTTGAAAAGAGGGTATAAGATGAACATCTACAAAAGCAAAACGAGGATAATGGAATGTAGTCGAATAAAGTCGGGTGATGCTGATGGAATTAGATTAGGAAATGAGACACTTAAAGTAGTAAAGGAATTTTGCTATTTGGGGAGCAAAATACCTGATGATGGTCGAAATAGAGAGGATATATAATGTAGACTGGCAATGGCAAGGAAAGCGTTTCTGAAGAAGAGAAATTTATTAACATCGAGTATATATTTAAGTGTCAGGAAGTCATTTCTGAAAGTATTTGTATGGAGTGTAGCCATGTATGGAAGTGAAACATGGATGATAAATAGTTTGGGCAAGAAGGAAATAGAAGCTTTAGAAATGTGGTGCTACAGAAGAATACTGAAGATTAGATGGGTAGATGACATAACGAATGAGGAAGTATTGAGTAGTATTGGGGAGAATGGAGTTTGTGGCACAACTTGACTAGAAGAAGGGATCGGTTGGTAGGACATTTGTTGAGGCATCAAGGGATCACCAATTTAGTATTGGAGGGCACCGTCGAGGGTAATAATCGTAGAGGGAGACCAAGAAATGAATACACTAAACAGATTCAAAAGGATGTAGGTTCCAATAGGTACTGGGAGATGAAGAAGCTTGCACAGGATAGAGTCGCATGGAGAGCTGCATCAAACCAGTCTCAGGACTGAAGACCACAACAACAACAACACGAAAGTAATCATGACTACATACTGCAACAGTATCGGTACACATGTAATAACTCAGAATCTGAGGGGCAACTACATTCACAATGCTTTCTTAAATTAATATGCTAAAGAAACTGGAATTTTGTAAGTAGTCTGTGGATCGAGTACTTCAGTATCACCAGCCAAAGAAAGAAGTTCTAGTAAAAAAATTTGTCTGGCTGAAATCTCATATCAGTATTGAATACTGTTATTAAATATGATGTAATAGCAGACAAACTAGCAGAAGACGCAGTTATTAGAGGAAGGTGCTTTAGTTTAGCAGGCGTTCCCACTTATCAGCAGCAGTCCGTTCTCAGATGCCACAGACTTGTATACTGCCAGTCTTCTTCCAATAGACCCCCCCTTTCCATGGCTTTAGCTATAGTTTCCCTCCAACCGGTTCTCGGTAGCTTGTCGATGGCAGAAACCAACACTGCGGCTATCAATGTTCTTCTATCCATCGGACGTGTTCACATCACCTCAGTGCTCGAACATCAGTCCTGAATGTGAACTTTTTCCACAGCATCCATCTGCATTTTTACACATTCATTCCTCAGTCGCTACAGTCATGGACTGTGCGGCTGGTCTTGGCGGAGGTTCGAGTGCTCCCTCGGGCATGGGTGTGAGTGTTTGTCCTTAGGATAATTTAGGTTAAGTAGTGTGTTATCTTAGGGACAGATGACCTTAGCAGCTAAGTCCCTTAAGATTTCATACACATTTGAACATCTGGACATTCCTCAGTTGATCCAAGCGGGTCGCTCTCAAGCTCTCCGTAGCCTTTCCATTTAGCCAACTTCAGCTTCCCCCCTTTGTCTCTCGTTCAATGCCCAACACATCTGTAATGTATCAGAATGCTTTGATGCAAACCACTAGTTTCTTTCCTCGTCTGGAAATACGCCAACCCGAGAAAATACCATTTAATAATCTAACAGCTACCTTCGCTTGACTTATCCCATGGTATGTGTACACTTCACTGTGAAAAATCATATCGATTAGTGATTGCAATTCTTTTAACTCCTCCACATTTCTTACCCTGCCGAAATAGAAATCCATACCCTGACCTTTACCACTTCCATCAACAAGATATTCTGTTTTATTCTCGTCACCATCGTTTTTATCCAGAGACATAAGTTCTTGATCGACTGCAAACAGTATTGAATGTAAATGTTGATGCTGTAGTGCCATGCCAAAACTTACTCACTGTCCATTACAATAAGCAGAACAACTTCCTAATAAAACTAAAATAAGTTTGGTGATACAGAACATCACCGTCTTAATTATTAATTTGTTTTAAAACTTCCCGATATCTCACCACCAACCTTCACAACTGCCTCGCATTGGAGGTTCATCCTCTTCACCAACACTATTGATTCACCAACCACTCAACATTTCCCACCGCTGTCCACAGTAACCACCGCGGAAATGAAACATAGGCCTTCACTAAATTAACAAACGCAGCTTTCCTCAGCAGCAAAGCGAGATTGTTCGTGAGATATGACAGGCACAACATTTTACAATCTGTTCTCTACTAAACTACTGAACAAAGTAGTCACCAAGATTATTGCTTTTGTTCCCCAGTAAGTAGATATCTGCTGCTCCCTTTCATACAGAGGGCAGTGATAAACACTGAGATGACGAAAGTCGTGGGATACCTGCTAATTTCATGCTGGGCCTCCTTTTTCTCGGCGTAGTGCAGTAAATCAACGTGGCATGGGCTCAACAAATCGTTGGATGTCCCAGGCATAGCACTGAGCCATGATGCCTCTACAGTCGTCCACAATTGAGAAAGTGTTACCGGTGTAGGATGTTGTACAGGAACGGATCTGTCCATTATGTCCCATAAATGTTCGATGAGATTCATTTCGGGCGCATTAGGAGTGATTTAAAATGGAATGATCATATGAAGTTGATCGTCGGTAAAGCAGATCCCAGACTGAGATTCATTGGAAGAATCCTAAGGAAATGCAATCCGACGACAAAGGAAGTAGGTTACAGTACGCTTGTTCGCCCAATGCTTGAATACTGCTCAGCAGTGTGGGATCCGCACCAGGTACGGTTGATAGAAGAGATAGAGAAGATCCAACTAAGAGCAGCGCGCTTCGTTACAGGGTCATTTAGTAATTGCGAAAGCGTTACGGAGATGATAGATAAGCTCCAGTGGAAGACTCTGCAGGAGAGACGCTCAGTAGCTCGGTACGGGCTTTTGTTAAAGTTTCGAGAACATACCTTCACCGAAGAGTCAAGCAGTATATTGCTCCCTCCTACGTATATCTCGCGAAGAGACCATGAGGATAAAATCAGAGAGATTAGAGCCCACACAGAAGCATATCGACAATCATTCTTTCCACGTACAATACGAGACTGGAATAGAAGGGAGAACCGATAGAGGTACTCAGGGTACCCTCCGCCACACACCGTCAGGTGTAGATGTCGATCTGGGTGGCCAAATCATTCACTCAAATTGTCCATAATATTCTTCAGACCAATCGCCGATATTGATGCCCGGTGACATGACATCTTTTTTTGGGACATGGATTCGATGAATGGCTGTAAATTTTGTACGTGTACCCGAATACAACCATTTACAGTGATTGATGTGTTCAGTTGGACCGGAGGATTCAATCCATTCCCTGTAAGCACAGCCCACGCCAGAATGGAGCCACCACAGTGGCTTGTTTCAACTTCCGTTCGTGGCTTCATGGGGTCCGCTCCACACTCGAACCCTACAATCACTTCTTCTGCGCCACACTCGAAGCCTACCACCAGCACTTGAAGACTGAAATCGAGCTTCATCTCATCAGGCCACGGGTTTCTAGTCGTGTAGGATCCAACCGATATGGTCACTAGTCCAAGAGAGGGCGGCAGGCGATGTCGTGCTTTTAGCAAAGGCACTCGCGTCGGCCGTCTTCTGTCACAGCCCGTTAATGCCAAATGCCACCGCACTGTACTAACGGATGTGTTCGTCGTACCTCTAACATGGATTTCTGCTGTTATTTCAAGCAACGTTGCTTGTCGCTTCTCACTGACAACTCTACCCACACTCGAACACTACCATCAGCTCTTATCAACTAAAATCTGGACTCACTTGCCCAGGTTATGGGTTTACAGTCGTATTGGATCCAACCGATATGGTCACTAGTCCAAGAGAGGGCGGCAGTCGATGTCGTGCTTTTATCAAAGGCACTCGGGTCGGTCGTCTTCCGTCACAGCCCGTTAATGCCAAATGCCACCGCACTGTACTAACGGATGTGTTCGTCGTACCTCTAACATGGATTTCTGCTGTTATTTCAAGCAACGTTGCTTGTCGCTTCTCACTGACAACTCTACCCACACTCGAACACTACCATCAGCTCTTATCAACTAAAATCTGGACTCACTTGCCCAGGTTATGGGTTTACAGTCGTATTGGATCCAACCGATATGGTCACTAGTCCAAGAGAGGGCGGCAGTCGATGTCGTGCTTTTATCAAAGGCCTTCGCGTCGGTCGTCTTCTGTCACAGCCCGTTAATGCCAAATGCCACCGCACTGTACTAACGGATGTGTTCGTCGTACCTCTAACATGGATTTCTGCTGTTATTTCAAGCAACGTTGCTTGTCGCTTCTCACTGACAACTCTACCCACACTCGAACACTACCATCAGCTCTTATCAACTAAAATCTGGACTCACTTGCCCAGGTTATGGGTTTACAGTCGTATTGGATCCAACCGATATGGTCACTAGTCCAAGAGAGGGCGGCAGTCGATGTCGTGCTTTTATCAAAGGCACTCGCGTCGGTCGTCTTCTGTCACAGCCCGTTAATGCCAAATGCCACCGCACTGTACTAACGGATGTGTTCGTCGTACCTCTAACATGGATTTCTGCTGTTATTTCAAGCAACGTTGCTTGTCGCTTCTCACTGACAACTCTACCCACACTCGAACCCTACCAGTAGCTCTTATCAACTAAAATCTGGACTCATTTGCTCAGGTTGTGGGTTTACAGTCGTATTGGAACCAACCGACGTGGTCATGAGGCCAGGAGAGGTGCTGCACGCAATGTCTTGCTGTTAGCAAAGGCACAGCCCATTAACGCCAAATTTCGCCGCACTATACTAACGGAAGAGTTCGTCGTACGTCTAATAGGGATTTCGGCGGTTATTTCACGCAGTGTTGCTTGTCTTTTAGCACTGACAACTCTACCCAAACACCACTGCTCTCGGTAGTTAGTGTAGGCCGTCCGTTGCCCGTGATGCCTGAAACTTCGTGTTCCCCTCACACTCTTGACACTGTGGATCTCAGACTATTCATTTCCTTGATTACTCATGACATGGAATGTCCCACTCTCCTAGTTCCAGCTACCATTCCTTATTCTAAGTCTGTTAATTCTGCTCCTGTGCCCATAATCACGTCATAAAGATTTTCACATGAATCTCCTGACTACAAATTACAGCTCCGCCAATGCACCGTCATTTTATACCTTGGGTACGTGGTTTTATCACCACCTGTATATGTGTATATCGCTATTCCACGACTTTTATTTTATCAGCTCTTTCATTTCTGACTAAGTTTGTTGACGTGAAAAACGCCGAGTTGCACCGTGGTTCGTAATCCACGTTTAACCTTACGTTCCTTATAATTGGCTGTGTCAGACAGTTCCGAGTTCGTCGGAAGGCAACGATATGCACCGCCGACAGGACCATGAATAGTATAGCACTGTGGTGTTCATAAAACTCTCGGGATTGATGACTGCTTATTAAATGGGCGCGAGTTACTTCAAGTGGGGGACTTGGACCCAAACTAGCCATCGACGAAGGCCCAGGTCGTCGTGAATAAAGTCCGAATCTTATCGAGTTCAAAATGTGTAGAGAACATAAAGGCGTTGATGCGAAACTAGCACGGGATTACACGTAATCTGCATAGAGTCAGAAAGTGCTTGTGTGTGTGTGTGTGTTTACCTTTGATTCTCTTCCCCTCATAGAGGGATAGTCTGCTTCAACTATGACTCGTTACAGAGTCAGTATCTTCTCAGTGAAATACCATGCATGGTGGTAGTATCGTTATGTCTTAATTCACAATACCTTAAAGGGACCTTCCAGTCCCAACATTTGCCTTACATTCACGTTAAAGCCCTCGAAAACCGTGATTTCCATCGAGGTATGGGAATAAATTTTAATTTAATCCTCGGTGAATGTGTATTGTATATGAACATGTAGGCTAACTGCATTTACTAATGTGCATTATAAACCTACATGGTATCGGGTGAGACAAATCTGCTTCTTAACTACACACGTTCATATCTAAGGCGGTGCAACGTCGTCTCTTAAAGGGAGAAAGATGGCTGAAAATATTTATTAACATTAATATTTACGACATGGTCGTCAGGTGTGTCAAAATTCCAAGAAAGCATGACATTATCTACGTCAAGACCAACGCTTTTAGTAGAACATTATCACAGAGATACAAATGTCATCCTGTTTCACGTATAAGTAGTTCAAATGGCTCTGATCACTATGGGATCAGTCCCCTAGAACTTAGAACGACTTAAACCTAACTAACCTAAGGATATCACACACATCCAAGTCCGAGGCAGGATTCGAACCCGTGACCGTAGCGGTCTCGCGGCTCCAGTCTGCAGAGCCTAAAACCGCTCGGCCACTTCGGCCGGCGTATATGTAGTAACAAATTGCACAAACATCTGAAAACTGCAGGAGCGGTTTTAGGTCTACGGGAAGAAACGACTTCCAACACTGCTACCAGTTATAAAGAGGACATACTACATCTACATACCTTACCTCAATCAACCAAGCCTACACGACAAGTGAATGCCCCAGAGATTTTGTCATTACCTTTTTGTACTTGCTTAAATTCTTGTTCTCTCATGTCAATCAACGTTGTCTCGCCCTTAAGCTAATATTTCTCTTTTTATAAACTTTGATTAAAATGTACCCGTCGTCTATGGATAACGTTCTTGATTAGTAATCAAAACGTTCTCGGTCCTGGGTTCAGAACCGGCCACCACTTAAATATTGCTTAATAATCAGCACTGGCGGCCGAAGACTTCCGGCATAACAAATCATCCTCATTCTGCCAACGGCCTTGCCAAGGTGGGCGGAGGAGCAGACAGAGGTTCAGGGCACTTCCTTGTCCTCGGGGTGGGAAACTGTCCCTAAAGGCGGAGGAATCAGCAATGATCAACGGCATGAGGATGCAGAAGGCATCGGAAACACTGCATTAAAGACACACAACGTGTAGCCACAGGACATGTGGCCTGTAATCGAGAAAAGGTCATGATGATCTATCTATTGACAAAAGATTTCGTAACAGTGCCCCATTCGGATCTCCGGCAGGGGACTGCCAAGGGGGAGGTGGCCACGAGAAAAAGACTGTATAAACAACGAAAAGATAACGTCCTTCCAGTCGAGGAGATGAATGTCAGAAGCTTGAAAGTGATAGAGAAGCTAGAAAACATGGAAAGGGAAATGTACAGGCTTCTGGATATGGGAGAGGTCAGTGAAGAGAAATGAAAAGAAGAAAGGAATTCTGGTCGGATGAGTATAGGGCAACATCAACAGCAGAAGAAAATGGTAAAACGGGAGTAGTATTCGCTAAGAATAGGAAGGTAGGACAGAGAGTGTGTTACTGTGAACAGTTCAGTGTCAGAGTTGTTCTTATCAGAATCGACAGCTAACCAACACCGGCAACGGTGGTCCAGTTGCACCGGCCGACGACACAAGCTGAAGATGAAGAGGTAGGGAAAGTGTATGAGGATATTGAAAGGCTAATACAGTACGTAAAGGAAGATAAAATGTATCAGTCATGCGGGACTGGACTCCAATTGTAGGGGAAGGAGTAGAAGAAACGGTTACAGGAGAATATGGGCTTGCGACAAGGAACAAGAGAGTAGAAAGACTAATGATACGATACGCTGATGACATTGCTAACCTGAGCGAAAGTGAAGAAGAAACACATGATCTGCTAAATGAAATGAACAGTTTAGTGAAAACAAAATACGGATTGAGAGTAAATCGAAGAAAGATGAAAGTAATGAGAAATAGCAGAAATGAGAAGTGCGAGAAACTTAACATCAGGCTTGATGGTCAAGAAGTAGATGAAGTTACGGAATTCTGATGTCTAGGCAGCAAAGTAACCAATGGCGGCTGGAGCAAGGATCACATCGAAAGCAGACTAGCACTGGTAAAAAGTGCATTGCTGGCCAAGAGAAGTCTACTAATATCAAACATAGGACTTAATTTGAGCCGGCCGATGTGGCCGAGCGGTTTTAGGCGCTTCAGTCTGGAACCGCGCCGCCGCTACGGTCGCTGGTTCGAATCCTGCCTCGGGCATGGATGTGTGTGATGTCCTTAGGTTAGTTAGGTTTAAGTAGTTCTAAGTTCTAGGAGACAGATGACCTCAGATATTAAGTCCAATAGTGCTCAGAGCCATTTGAACCTTAATTTGAGGAAGAAATTTCTGAGACTGTACGTTTGGAATACAGCATTGTGTGGTAGTGAAACATGGACTGTGGGAAAATCGGAACAGAAGAGCATCTACATCTACATGGAAACTCTGCAAATCACATTTAAGTGCCTGGCAGAGGGATCATCCAACCACCTTCAGAATTCTCTATTATTCCAATCTCGTATAGCGCGCGCAAAGGACGAACACCTACATCTATCCGTACGAAACCTGATTTCCCTTATTTTATCGTGGTGATCGTTTCTCCCGATATAGGTCGGTGTCAACAAAATATTTTCGCATTCGGCAGAATGTTGGTGATTGGAATTTCTTTTAATGATGTCCAGCCCAAATCCTGTATCATTTCAGTGACACTCTCTCCCATATTCCGCTATAATACAAAACGTACTGCTTTTCTTTTAACTTCTCCGATGCACTCCGTCAGTCGTATCTCCACATCTGGAACGACTCCACCCAGTATGCACACGGAGTGTACATTGGTTTTCTTTCCCTTCTTGGCGGCCATGTCCCTATGGAGCCCCATAACGCAGCTAGCGTTCTGGGATGCAAAGGTTGGCATGGTCAATTTTTTAGAGCAGGGATACTCAGTAATTTCTGACCAATACGTCTAAACCCCTAATCAGCATTAAGCACGTCTTCAACGAGTTCGCCAGACAGAAGGTACGGCGGATGTTCTTTTTTTGCATGACAATGCGAGACTATACACCAGTTTTCACGCCACTGAAGAGATTATGGCAACTAGATGGGAAGCCCTGTCTCGTCTCCCGTGCACCCCTGACCTAGTACCATCAGGTATATATCTGTTCGGGCCACTAAAGGATGCTCATAGTGGGATTCACTTTGAATATGAGGAGATAATCAATGGCTTCGGAACCAGGACCGTGCGTTCTGCCACACTGGAAAGCATGCCCTTGTTGAAAAATGGACCAAAACTGTGGAAATGGACGTAGATTATACTCAAAAGTCATAAGTTATTCGTCAGTGGTATCTTTACAAGCTGTGTAGCTGCGTTTGAAATTTTTGACAAAAAAAAAGCTAGCGTTACTCTTTGACTGGCCGTCGTATATATTATACAAGATCCGTGTCTATGGCAGTAATTATACACTGGCACTACACAAAACTGGTACTAATAGCATAGCACATAGCGAACACAGACGACACAAATCTTTAAGTCCACGGTATTGGTGATAAGTTGAGAAAACCGTTCCGAAACACATGTGCTACAAAACGCCACTGTTTCCTGATCATGTACCACGACATTAATATGGGGTATGATCACTATGCACAGTCACACGCCGCACAACTGGCTGGCATACTCTGGTTAAGGTGGTCGAGCAGCTGCTGGGGTATAGCATCCAGTTCTTGCACCAGTGCCTGTCGGAGCTCCTGAAGTGTTTACGGGTTTGAAAACGTGCAGCGATACGTCGACCGAGAGCATCCCAGACGTGCTCGATGGGGTTTAGGTCGGAAGAACAGGCAGGCCACTCCATTCGCCTGGTATCTTCTGTTTCAAGGTACTTCTCCACGATAGGAGCTCGGTGGGGCCGTGCGTTATCATCCATCAGGAGGAAGGAGGGACCAACTGCACCCCTGTAAAGACGGACACACTGGTGCAAAATAACGTCCCGATACACCTGACCTCTTACAGTTCCTCTGTCAAAGACATTCAGGGGTGTACGTTCACCAATCATAATCCCACCCCACACCATCAAACCACGACCTCCATACAGGTGCCTTTCAAGGACATTAAGGGGTTGGTATCTGGTTCCTTGTTCGCGCCAGGAGAAAACGCGGAGAGAATCACTGTTCCGACTATACCTGGACTCGTCCGTGAACATACCCTGGGACCACTGTTCCAATGTCCATGTACTAGGTTCTGGAAACCAGGCTTTCCGGGCTCTCCTGTGACCAGCGGTCAGTAGAATGCATCTTTGCAGGTCTCCGGGCAAATAAACCATGTCTGTTCAGTCGTCTGTAGACTGTGTGTCTGGAGACAATTGTTCCAGTGGCTGCGGTAAGGTCCCGAGCAACGCTACCTGCAGTACCCCATGGCCGTCTGCGGGCACTGATGGTGAGATATCGGTCTTCTTGTAGTGTTGTATACTGTGGACGTCCCGTACTGTAGCGCCTGGACACGTTTCCTGTCTGCTGGAATCGTTACCATAATCTTGAGATCACACTTTGTGGAACTCAGACGGCCCGTGCTATGTATGCCAGCCTCCAGTCGCTCTAGTATTCCGGCCCTCATGTTGCTGTTGTGGTCTTCAGTCCTGAGACTGGTTTGATGCATCTCTCCATGCTACTCTATCCTGTTCAAGCTTCTTCAACTCCCAGTACCTACTACAATCTACACCCTTCTAAATCTGTTTAGTGTATTCATCTCTTGGTCTACCTCTACGATTTTTACCCTCCACGCTGCCCGCCAATACTAAATTGGTGATCCTTTGATGCCTCAACACATGTCCTACCAACCGATCTCTTCTTCTGGTCAAGTTGTGACACAAACTTCTCTTCTCCCCAATCCTGTTTAATACTTCCTCATTAGTTATGTGATCTACCCATCTAATCTTCAGCATTCTTCTGTAGCACCACATTCCGAAAGCTTCTATTCTCTTCTTGTCCAAACTATTTATCGTCCATGTTTCACTTCCATACATGGCTACACTCCGTACAAATACTTTCAGAAATGATTTCCTGACACTTAAATCTATACTCGATGTTAACAAATTTCTCTTTTCAGAAAAGCTTTCCTTGTCATTGCCAGTCTCCATTTTATATCCTCTCTACTTCGACCATCATCAGTTATTTTGCTCCCCAAAACGCAAAACTCCTTCACTACTTTAAGTGTCTCATTTCCTAATCTAATTCCCTCAGCATCACCTGACACAATTCGACTACATTCCATTTTCCTGTTTTGCTTTTGTTGATGTTCAAGATACTATCCATTCCGTTCAACTGCTCTTCCAAGTCCTTTGCTGTCTCTGACAGAATTACAGTGTCATCGGCGAACCTCAAAGTTTTTATTTCTTCTCCACGGATTTTAATACCTACTCCGAATTTTTCTTTGGTTTCTTTCATTGCTTGCTCAATATACAGATTGAATAACATCGGGGAGAGGCTACAACCCTGTCTCACTCCCTTCCCAACCACTGCTCCCCTTTCATATCCCTCGACTCTTATAACTGCCATCTGGTTTCTGTACAAACTGTAAATAGCGTTTCTCTCCCTGTATTTTACCCCTGCCACCTTCAGAATTGAAAGAGAGTATTCCAGTCAACATTTTCAAAAGCTTTCTCTAAGTGTACAAGTGCTAGAAACGTAGGTTTGCCCTTCCTTAATCTAGCTTCTGAGATAAGTCGTAGGGTAGTATTGCCTCACGTGTTCCAACATTTCTACGGAATCCAAACTGATCTTCCCCGAGGTCGGCTTCTACAGTTTTTCCATTCGTCTGTAAAGAATTCGCGTTAGTATTTTGCAGCTGTGACTTATTAAACTGACAGTTCGGTAATTTTCACATCTGTCAGTACCTGCTTTCTTTGGGATTGTAATTATTATATTATTCTTGAAGTCTGAGGTTATTTCGCCTGTCTCATACATCTTGCTCACCAGATGGTAGAGTTTTGACAGGACTGGCTCTCCCAAGACCGTCAATAGTTCCAATGGAACGTTGTCTACTCCGGGGGGCTTTGTTTCGACTCAGGTCTTTCAGTGCTCTGTCAAACTTTTCACGCAGTATCGTATCTCCCATTTCATCTTCTTCTACATCCTCTTCCATTTCCATAATATTGTCCTCAAGTGCATCGCCCTTGTATAGACTCTCTATATAATCCTTCCACCTTTCTGCTTTCCCTTCTTTGCTTAGAACAGGGTTTCCAGCTGAGCTCTTGATGTTGTTACATGTGGTTCTCTTATCTCCAAAGGTCTCTTTAATTTTCCTGTAGGCAGTATCTATCTTACCCCTAGTGAGATAAGCCTCTACATCCTTACATTTATCCTCTAGCCATCCCTGCTTAGCCATTTTGCACTTCCTGCCGATCTCGTTTTTGAGACGTTCGTACTCCTTTTTGCCTGCTTCATTTGCTGCATTTTTATATTTTCTCCTTTCATCAATTAAATTCAATATTACTTCTGTTACCCATGGATTTCTACGAGACCTCGTCTTTTTACCTACTTCATCCTCTGCTGCCTTCACTACTTCATCCCTCAAAGCTACCCATTTTTCTTTTACTGTATTTCTTTCCCCCATTCCTGTCAATTGTTTCCTTATGCTCTCCCTGAAACTCTGTGCAACCTCTGGTTCTTTCAGTTTATCCAGTTCTCATCTCCTTAAATTCCCACCTTTTTGCAGTTTCTTCAGTTTTAATCTACAGGTCATAACCAATAGATTGTGATCAGAGTCCACATCTGCCTCTGGAAATGATTTACAATTTAAAACCTGGTTCCTAAATCTCTGTCTTACCATTATGTAATCTATATGAAACCTGCCCCTCATAACGTCATCAATATGTGTTCTTTGAACCATTTTCAACACACAGTTTCCATTAGCACGTCTGTAAACGATTGCACACTTACTCGCTGCAGATTTTGTGACTTGTACGCGTTCCTAACCTGGAGCGAATTTTATAACATCATCTCTATGCTTTTAATTTCATGTGTTTCTGCATGTTTATTTAATATTTAATAGCCACAGTTCTCGCGTTTCCATTGGCATCGGAAAGTAAATCGATTTTGTGACATATAAGAAGCTCCTAATCATGGGCAAATTATTTAGTTTCACTTAAGTGCTTCGGTAGTTAGGTTTATGAATCTCTGCGTGTTAATCAAATTTATTAGACACAGTTCGTGACAGTAGACATTTTCGCAGGGTTTTCAATAGAGTTGGGCAGCAGGTGCCGATAGTACGTTTATCTTCATCGTTTAATTTTCTACGGTCTGTAATATGGACAGGGACTGCGATTGTTGTGTACGGATGCGAGCCGAGTTGGTGACACTTCGCTCTCAGCTTCAGGCTGCGATGGCTTCGGTTAACAGTTTGAGGCTGCAGTGGATGGGCATCACTGTTTTGGGCCGGCCGTGGGAATGCAACGGACGTCCAGCACGGCCGAGTTCTCCGATCGGTCCTCACTTGTGAGCAGCCCAGTTACTGCCCGCGTTGAGGTTGACCCCTCACCTTTGGTCGAGTAGGAGGTCGTCCCAGGGCGTAGCAGGCGGCGAAAGACTTCCCGGTGACCGCACGTAATGCCTCCCAGGTTTGTGTCACAAACAGGTTCCAGGTGCTGTCTGTGGCTGACGCTGGCGCTGAGCCACATGTTTTCGCCTGGACTTAACCCAAATATAAATTCCATCATCTGAAACAAGACGTCTTCTTCCTCTTGTCCTTATCCACATAGGTGCAGTGGTCTCTATGTAGTTGGTACTCTCCATAGTATCAACAATTTCACGAACGTTCCAGGTCCTGTATGCAATAACATCACGAGGATGGAAAGACTCCAAACCAGGCATGTTAGCAGATGTAGAGCGAACTATTGCACATGTAAACCATCCTCCACCACTCTTCTCAGACACTCCAGTAAGAGTGAGGTACAAAGTGCAACCGACGAAAGTAACAGGTCCTTTGAAAACTTCGGTATTGCCTACATTTTGGTTGTCAAGGCTAATACCAACAGTCCTTATTTCTTTGTAAACAGGCATTCTCTGACGCCTGTAATAACGTCTGCGCGCTCGTGGCATTCAGAGCAAACCTCTCAGCCTCCGGACAATCACAGAGGGTGGGATTATTGATAGCTGGGAAGTCCTGAATCCAGTCGCAAATCTGCTCCGACAGTCGATACGCTAGTATTTATTTTTCAGTAAACGGCAGTGTAGGACGGTGTTAATGGTTCATTCATAACTTGCTTCTCGTTGGAGGCAATTTCACACGCTGCAGTCACCAACACTCAGAGTTTCACGGAGGTTTTCCACAGCATTTGCATATAGACATCTCTCTCCTTCTCCTTCTAAGGCGCAACTTGCGACATAAACATTAAAATTCGAAACCACGTAACTGCCTGCGGTGCTCTACATCCCATTTTTTGCTCTAATGTGCAGCTCGTTCACTGCGCCCCTCCGACTAGGGCGGTAAGACCACAGTTTATACAACCACAGTTTACCTGCCACCGATGGCTGTCACATCACTGGGTGTCCTTGGTACTCAGGGAAGTCCACCTGCACCAGTGTTCTGGAATTCCTGGTGGTCGCTCCCGAGAATCTGCGGTGTTTTTGATCTGCAAACAGTACTGCGAACTGTTAGCGTCACCTGCCCTGCTCAGCACAGAAACCCGACGTATGGAATCCAACTCCTCAGCATCTGTGATTTTTTTTAGTATTTGCACGGCAGGTTTGCATCGTTGTGGTGTACAGAACAGGATCGATGATTTACTTGACATATGAAGTGTACCTGTGTCGATCCTGACCACAGGCATGCGGTTTGCTGCGATTTATTGGGAATCGCCTACTAAGGAGTGCGCCCAAGGCAGCTGTTTAGCCTAGCGGCCTCAGCTCACGTTGGGGTTTCTGCCCATGCCAACACGACTTGAGGCTTCCACTCTTACATCATTGCCCATACATATTTCGACAGATTCACCTTCAGAATCGCTGCCTTCTGGGATAATAATACACTACTGGCCATTAAAATTGCTACACCACGAAGATTTGTGATTTGATGTGATTTGAAGAGAAGTAATATAAGGAGCTCTAACATGGAAAGTAAGCGTTTCCGGACACATATCCACATAACATATTTTCTTTCTTTGTGTGTGAGGAATGTTTCCTGAAAGTTTGGCCATACCTTTTTGTAACACCCTGTATAACGGAAATTGTACGTTTCCGGTCATGAGATCCTATTCAAACTATAACGCACTCCCTCTCCTCGGCAAGTCCTAATAGTTTGTAACGGGGATTTCCGAACACCCTGTATGCACTTATCTCTGTAACAACTAGCCTGTCTTTCGGCAGTTATGTGGATAGCGCGAATACATTTTGGTTCACTAATGCAACTCAACCGTCGCCGTATGGTTGACATATGCATTAGTCTTGTACCTTGGTTTTCGAAATGCAAGGTGATTATTATTGAACTTTTCCCGCTTGAAAGGGCCCCCATAAAAACGAGTGATCGCAGGGCAGTGAAACCTTTGGAAACATTTGTAAGGACATTTGGAACCGCACAAGAGATACCATTTCACAGTTGTCGAGGCACTTTTCGAGTGGTGGTCCTTGGAATGTTCACCTGTCGTGACACAACTCGTACTTTGCTTAAAGATCGCACATTGCCTCTAGTATTTTCAGCCATGTCAACAACAACTTCTTCTGCAGTTTGTGGCGAAACTGACCGTCCGCCTCTCCCAGGAGCAGTTCCCAAATTCACGAGTTATTTCGAACTTGAACCCCGCTACGTTAGGTGTACCTCTTCGTATTGCTTTAATGCGTCGATAATCGCGAAGGTCAAGCTCTACTGCTGTTGTTTTGGTAAAACAGCTTTACGAATAAATCCCTCCTCACATTGTCCAGAGCCACGTTGACAGTCTGCAACAGTACAACAGACTGATGTTTATGCTTCATCCCCACGTCGCCGTACCAGTACCGGCGCATAGTAAGACACGACACTAACAGTACTAGCAACACGAACCCTGCAGCGCACAGTCTGAACTTTACTCTTATAAAGTTGGGTGCCCATAGTGTCTACGTTGGCTGAAGTAGCGAAAATTTAACTACAACCACCCTGTAATTTCCGAAAGAAATAAATGTCAAATTGCAACGGCACTATTAAGTAGAAGAACGAAAGCAGTTCAGGCATTCTCTGACTCATTTCCTGGGCATCATGTCCAAAACACGTAAGTAAAAGGATTCGGATTAGTACACGACTGGCCTACACGCAGCAACAATGTATTAGAGAACAGCTGTATTGTAACTGAAGCAGTACGCACTGGGGGAATATCCTAATTATCGACATCGGTCTTCGTATACAATTATTTCTCGATTTCATGTACCGCCACTTCCGGGTAATTTGGACGACGTGTAATCGCCATCATAGCTCGCTACGAGTTCGTCCAGTACGCATCTGACAGTGAACGGTTTCTTAAATTACAGCTGTTAGGATAATACCACAGGTACACAGGGCTATATTTCCCTTTCGTAAATTATAGGAACGCCCTTGTAGTTTTTAAGAAACTCATAGTTATGTTTGTTCCTTTTGCCTCTAATGTCACCCTCCTCCCCCCCCCCCCCCCCCCGCAAAAAAACCACAAACACACACACACACACACACTCAACAGTACACTTTTCCTAAATGTTTTAGATAGTTTGAAAAACTTTTTAGCGTCATCTACAAGTAACGTTTAATACATGTCGAGGTTTTTCTTACGAATGGTTATCTTTTTCTACCATTACTGCCTTACTGTACTGCAGCGCACAGTCTGAACTTCATTCTTATAAAGTTGGGTGCCCATACTGTCTACGTTGGCTGAAGTAGCGAAAAATTAACTACAACCACCCTGTAATTTCCGAAAGAAATAAATGTCAAATTGCAACGGCACTATTAAGCAGAAGAACGAAATCAGTTCAGGCATTCTCTAACTCACTTCCTGGGCATCATGTCCAAAACACATGAGTAAACTGTCATCTACAAGTAACGTTTAATACATGTCGAGGTTTTTCTTACGAATGGTTATCTTTTTCTACTATTACTACCTTACTGTACGGAGAAGAACACCGAGAGAGGTGGCGCAGTGGTTAGCACACTGGACTCGCAATTCGGGAGGACGACGGTTCAATCCCATCTCCGGCCATCCTGATTTAGGTTTTCCGTGATTTCCCTAAATCGTTTCAGGCAAATGCCGGGATGGTTCCTTTGAAAGGGCACGGCCAATTTCCTTCCCAATCCTTCCCTAACCCGAGCTTGCGCTCCGTCTCTAATGACCTCGTTGTCGACGGAACGTTAAACACTAACCACCACCACCACCTTCGGAGAAGAAAGCAATTATAATACTATTCACATTTGTTTGTTCGGTCTTTGGCTATGGATAATCAAACGAGGGCCGTTTAATAAGTAGTGCCCCACATTTTTTCTTACAACGTATTTATTGTTAAGAGTCAGAATTTGGTGACAAAATTCATCTACATGTCTGGTCCATATCCTATTTTTCTACATAGTCTTCATCACGTTCTATGGCCGCACGCCAACGTTGTGGAAGAGCATGTACTCCCTGCTGGTAAAATCTGTTGACCTGCAGGCGTAGCCATGTTTCACAGCATGACTGACACACTCGTCATCTTCAAAGTGTGTTCCTCGTAGTGAATCTTTAAGCTGCCCAAACAGATGGAAGTCCGATGGTGCCAGGTCTGGACTTTAGGGTGGATGAGGCAATGATGTCCAACCCAATTTGGCGATGTGTTCCCCTGTTCTCAGACTTGTGTGTGGGCGTGCATTATCGTATTTGAGCATGATTTCTGCTGGATTCTTGTCCGATCGAACACGTCGGGAACGGTTCTTGAGTTTATTCGAAGTCTTCACGTAACCCATTGAATTGATGGTTGGCCCACTTGGATCACATCCTCGAGAATGACGCCATCACAGTCCAGGAAGACTGTCACCATGACTCTTCTGGCAGAGGTGGTTGTCTTGAATTTCTTCTTTTTTAGTGAATGAGGATGATGCCACTCCATGAACTGCCTTTATGTTTCTGGCACAAAGTGGTGCACCCAGCTTTCGTTCCCCGTCACGATCCGTGACAGAAAGGCCCCTCCGTCGGTCTCAAAAGGCTCCAACAGTTCGAATGAAATGACCTTTCTTTGAAAGTTGTGGTCTGCTGTGAGCATTCGTGGAACCCATCTGAGCATCTTTTTGAATATATGAGAGTCTCGATCATTGCAAACGCACTTCCAATGCTGACAAAATACTGTAGAGCCAATTGTAGAGATGAAACGCGCCGGTCGACACGAGTAAGACATTCGCACGAATCAGCATGTCTGGAGCAGTGGCTGTTACAGGACGTCCCGATCGTGGCTGATCATGGAGTTCTGTTTCTGCATTTCCTGAGGCTGTAACTTTCTTTACCCATCGCCCAACTGTACTCTTTTCAACTGCAGCATCGCCATACACTGCACTCAAACGTTTATGGATGTTCACCACGGTTCCTTTTTCTGCACACAAGAATCTAATAACAGCGCGCTGCTTGTGGAATGAGTTCTATGTAGATGGCAATTTGACGCTTTACTACGGCTCTGCCGTCTGCCAGAACGGTTCGAGTCTTCACCATCACACAGAAAGAACATCAAGTGTGAAGCATCAACAAGGACGTTTGTCTGTGTATATTAATGGCTTTTTAAAAAATGTGGGGCATTGCTTATTGAACGACCCTCGCAAATTTAACCCTCTTGGTGGTAATATTATTTCATCTTCGGCTGGTATTAAAAGAACGAGAGTTTATTTCAGAGTTGCTGTGTCTGTTACATAATAGCTGAATGCCTCCAAACTGTGTCTATAATATATCCCTGGCACACTATGAGGCAGCATTCAGAGGAGAAATAGCTGGCCAATCCATGGAAAATCCATGCGTCAGAGCTCGATTTGGTCACGCATTATCGTCCATGAAGTGGAAGTGTGGAACAACTGTACGTCTGAAAAGGCACACAAGCAGTTGTAGTGACTCTTCCACTGACCCATAGTGGTATTTCTTTTTATCATTAACTAAGTGCTGTAATTGCGTAAACCCATCCCAGTTAGGCCAGATGTGTGATGTGGTTACTTTCGATCAACTTTTGCCGCATCAGAACCACCGTGTGCAATGGAGGACAGGTTTGCGTACCATGCGCATCAGGTCTATTGGTTAGTTCGCAGTCCGCTTTATTCTCTTCATGTCACGTTAGATGCTGCTAAAATGCAGCTTTTGTTTTACTGCTTCAAGTATTTCGAGGACTACAGGCTAGCAAACCGGTTGAAAATGACGACTGTTTGACGTTAGGTGATACAGTTCATAAATAAAATCTCAACATGGTGCGTTATATGGCTCACGAAGTGATGTTCATTGTCTATGAATAAAGTGTCTGTTCGAAGCATCGAGTCCTCATTTCCTACACAGAAAACACAATTTAGTTTTATGGAGGATGCATGACGGTCATTTGCAGTGTCGACTATTCTTTCTTCTTCTCATTTTCTTCTTTACACGGTTATGCTTAACCACTGAATGATGGTGCATTTAATATGTGATGATCAAAATGGAATAAAAAAGAACCACCAGTACGACACCAGAAATTGTGTATTAGTGTAACAATAGCGAAGCAGCGGGAACCTACGTGGGTCGCTAGGTTCTATCGTCGTAGGTCGTAGTTACAGCAACGTGAAGTCTTCATCCAACTCTATAGGGGCAGCTCAGAAAATTAATACTGTCACCTGAAAATAACTGGAAAAGGCAATGACTCAGACTTCCCGCAGGGTCCTCCATCTGTTTTCCCCGAGAAAAAAACTTCTTAGTGGCTGAAAAACTTTTATTCGGGTGGCAGCTGCCTACATAGAATAAAATACACACTGCTGAACATTAAATATATTCTAGAAAACGCTTTAGTTTCATTGACAGCGATCAAATCATTCCAGCTGTTTATGCAACAATAAAGTCTAGTTCTCCTCTCGCAGTTCTCTCTTAGAGACCACTCTCACCGGTTACATACTGACGGAGAAGTTGCAAGTTATGTCGGCAAAATCATTTAACAGCACGCCACAAGTGGATTTTTGGTAAGATAAAGTTCAAGTGAAGTTCCTTACTAGGAAACGAATGTGCTCGTGGCGTGGTATTTTACGTTGACATTACACGACAGATAATTTTTAATGCTTACGTTGCAGCACATAAATCGAATACATTCCTTCCAAGTCCACCATTTAGCGTGATACGGTTTCCGAGGCAGAGCGTCCTTGTGTGCCAGCACGACTCTTCTCCAGCGGGAGAGGGGACGCAGCTGTCATGTGGCTGAACGGACGGCGTACGGGCAATCCGCCCTCAACTCTCTGGTGGCTGCTTTCACTCAGATCAAAATGTAGTTCGTTTTACCAGCTGAATCACTCAAAGCGTTCCCATTTGGGTCCCTGATAAGGCTCGACAATTTTTCAGTATTCGGGGATCTACTCATGAGTGAAGTCCAGCGGAAAGTGTCGCCCTAGTCTGCGTGACAAAGCCAAGGTAACATACTAAAGACACGACATTCTAGGGTTTGGGCTCTGAAAGAACTCCTAAAGACTTCATTTCCGGCAAGAGTAATAGTTTTATACTGTTCGGGAACCATAAATCACTACGAGTTTATACACTAAACAACATATAAAAAGGATACTGAGAACTTAAATCGAAAGGTAGTTAATGCCCTACGATGAATGATGGACCTTGCCGTTGGTGGGGAGGCTTTCATGCCTCAGCAATACAGATAGCCGTATCGAAGATGCAACCACAACGGAGGGGTGTCTGTTGAGAGGCTCCTGAAAAGGGGCAGCACGCTATTCAGTAGTTTCAGAGCCAACAGTTTGGATGACTGACTGATCTTGCCTTGTAACATTAACCAAAATGGCCTTACCATGATGGTACTACCAAGGGCTGAAAGCAAGGGGAAACAGCCGTAATTTTACCCGAGGACTTGCAGCTTTACTGTATGGTTCAATGATGACGGTGTCCTCTTGCGTAAAACATTCCGGGCGTTCTACGGATCGGAGCGTGGAATATCAAATGACTTAATCCGGCAGGTAGGTTAGAAAATTTAAAAATGGAAATGGATAGATTAAAAGTTAGATACAGTGGGAGTTAGTGAAGTTCGGTGGCAGGAGGAACAGGACATCTGGTCAGGTGAATACAGGGTTATAAATACCAATCAAATAGGGGTAATGCAGGAGTAGGTTTAATAATTAAAAAAAATAGGAGCTCTGGTAAGGTACTACGAACAGCATAGTGAACGCGTTATTGTAGCCAAGATCAACACGAAGCACACGCCTACCACAGTACTACAAGTTTATATAGCTGTGGACTCTGATCACAATCTATTAGTTATGAACTGTAGATTAAAATTGAAAAAGCTGTAAAAAGGTGGAATTGAAGGAGAAGGGACCTGGATAAACTCAAAGAAACAGAGGTTGTAGAGAGTTTCAGAGAGAGCATTAGGGAACGAATGACAAGAACGGGGGAAATAAATACTGTAGAGGAAGAATGGGTAACTTTGGTAGAAGAAATAGTGAGGGCAGCATAGCACCAAGTAAGTAAAAAGACAAGGGCTAGGAGAAATACTTGGGTAACACAAGAGATATTGAATTTAATTGACGCAAAGAGAATATATAGAAATTCACTAAGAGAAGCAGGTAAAAAGGAATACAAAGGTCTCAAAAATGATATCGACTAGTAGTGCAACATGGCTAAGCAGGCCGCAGGACAAATGTAAGGATGTAGAGGCGTGGATCACGAGGGGTAAGATAGATACTGCCTACAGGAAAACTGAAGAGACCTTTGGAGAAAAGAGAACCACTTCCATAAGTATCAAGAGCTCAGATAGAAACCCAGGTCTAAGCAAAGAAGGTAAAGCAGAAAGGTGGAAGGCGTATGTAGAGGGCCTATACAAGGGCGATGTACTTGAGTGCAGTATTATAGAAATGGAAGAGGATGTAGATGAAGATGAATTGGGAGATATGATACTGTAAGAAGAGTTTGACACATCACTGAAAGACCTACGTCGAAACAAGGCCCCGGGAGTACACAACGTTCCATTAGAACTACTGATAGCCTTGGAGAGCCATCTCTGACAAAACTCTACCATCTTGTGAGAAAGAATATATGAGACAGTCGAAATACCCTCAGACTTCAAGAAAAAAACAAAAATTCCAGTCCCAAAGAATGCAGGTGACGACAGATGTGCAATATACCGAACTTTAATAAGTCACGGCTGCAAAATAGTAACACGAATTCTTTACAGAAGAATGGAAAAACTGGTAGAACCAGACCTCGGGGTAGATGAATCTGGATTCCGTAGAAATGTAGGAATATGCGTTGCGATTCTACCCTACGACTTATCTTAGAAGCTAGGTTAAGGAATGGAAAAACCTAAGTTTATAGCACTTGTAGACTTAGAGAAAGCTTTTCACAATGTTGATTGGAATACTCTCTTTCAAGTTCTGAAGGCGGCAGGGGTCAAGTACAGAGAGCGAAAGGCTATTTACAATTTTTACAGAAAGCAGATGGCAGTTATAAGAGACGAGGGGCATAAAAGGGAAACAGTGGTTGGGAAGGGAATGAGACAGGGTTGTATCCCGATGTTATTTAATCTGTATATTGAGCAAGCAATAAAGGAAACAAAAGAAAAGTTCGGAGTAGGTATTAAAATCCATGGAGAAGAAATAAAACCTTTGAGGTCCGCCGATGACATTGTAATTCTGTAAAACACACAAAGGACCTGGAAGAACAGTTGAGCGGAATGGACCGTGTCTTGAAAAAGAAGGTAAAAGAAAAACATCAACAAAAACAAAACGAGTATAATGGAATGTAGTCGAATTAAATCTAGTGATGCTGAGGGAATTAGATTAGGAAATCAGACACTTAAAGTAGTAGATGCGTTTTGGTATTTGTAGAGCAAAATAGGTGATGATAGTCAAAGTAGAAAGGATATATAATGTAGACTGGCAACGACAAGTAAAGCGTTTCTAAAGAAGAGAAATTTATTATCATCGAGCATAGATTTAAGTGTCAGTAAGTCTTTTACAAAAGCATTTTTATGGAGTGTAGCCATGCATGAATGGGAAATAAAGACAATAAATAGTTTAGACAAGAAGAGAATAGAAGCTTTCGAAATGTGGTGCTACAGAAGAAAGCTAAAGATTAGATGGGTAGATCACGTAAATAAAGAGGAGGTACTGAACAGAATCGGGGAGAAGAGTGATTTGTGGCACAACTTGACTAGAAGAAATGATCGGTTGGTAGGACACGTTCTGAGGCATCAAGGGATCATCAGTTTAGTATTGAAGGGAAGCGCGGATGGTAAAATTCGTAGAGGGAGACCAAGGCATGAATACACTACCCAGATTCAGAAGGATGTTGGTTGCAGTAGTTACTCGGAGATGAAGAAGTTTGCACAGGATAGAGCAGCATGGAGAGCTGCATGAAACCTGTTTCTGGACTGAAGACCACAACAACAACAACAGTTAATCCTAACAGTTTTTTCATGGTTAATAAAATCGTTAATTTAAGAATACCTTCCTTATATTTAAAGACATTTCTAAATCGGCACAGGGAATACTTACTGTATATGAAATATATATTATTGTTGAGTTAGAGCTGTCTAAAGCCACTCTCTAGCGTCCTTAAACACATCGATGAAACACTAGTACCTCTAGTATGTCCCAGGCACATTGTGAGAAATGTCGAAGAGTTGTAGAGGGCGTCTCGAGGAACAAATTGGGGATAGGAACCCAGGTCCGGAAGTGGGCATCCAACGACGCTACAGAACGTTGAAGTTATAGGCATCGGTGCCTGCCACTAGCCCAACATTTCAGCAGCAAAAGTGGCTTTGTACGCTGACGAATCGTAGGCATAATGTCTGTTTGTTATTCAGTGATCGTGACTGATTGACACAATCGTCAGTGGATAAGATGGAACTAGCTGCGTATAGAGACCTTTTCTTCTGTGATTGCGATGCTCCGTTGCCTTTCTCCTCCAACAGAAATTCATTGGAGATTTTAAAGGTCACCAGGAGGAAAATAAACTTCGGGCGGAAACTAGTTTCCAAACTGTCATTCACTGAAGAAACAGAGCATCGCATTTGCCGGAGTCGTGATCTTCCTACACGGTAGCTAACTCCATCTTCTCCACTGGCGGTCGTGACTATCTGTCGCGATCACAACATTATGAGACGTTCCACCTACGGTCCGTCAGCATACAAAGTTACAAGCGCCGGCACTTGAAACTTCGACCCTCTGTAGCATCATTGGAAGACGTCACCGGACACGGGTTCCTGTTCTCGATTGGTTGCAAAGATGCCTTCTAGAGCTCCTCGAAGCTTACCGCAACATTTCGGGGACACTATGTTTAACTTCCAAGAAACTTCTCAGAACATGCTTTCTAAGTACTCTGTAAGCATTGACAATATTATACTATTTACAAAAACATTCTTCAGTGGATCTAAAGTGAGTCCACAAGAGATTGTGACCTCACTGCTGTTCTCTCGAAGCGGAAGTCTGGCTGCGTGGTTGGATGTGTGTCTAAAAATTGGTAGCGAATGAGAGGAAACCTTACTTGCTTCCCTAAAAACTGTCTCTATGGGTAAGAAAAGTCTAAATACTTGGCACCAAAAATGTTACAATTAAAGAGCATAAAGGGATCGGTAAATGAAAAAATTCTTAAGCCCTGTGCCGAAAGTGCGTAGTATGTGCGAAGGTATGCTTGAATAGAGGAAAGATAGATTGTGCACGAAGCAAAAATAAAAAGACGTTAGGAGGAAAAACAGGGAGCTGTAAGATATTAAGAGCTGAGGCAACAAGCAGATAGTAAACAAAGAAGACAAAGCAGAAAGGTGGAAGGAATACGAAGAAAGCGTACTCATGGGAAATGTACCCAGTGTTATAGAAAAAGAAGAGAACGTAGATGAAGATGACATGGGAGATACGATGCAGTAAGAAGAATTTAACAGAGTACTGAGAGACTTAAATTCATAAAAGGCTCACGGAGTTGACGACATTCCTTCAGAATTGTTGAAACCGTTGAGAAAGTCAACCACGACATAGTTATTCCACCTGGCGAAAAGAGATAAGAGGCGGGCGAAATACGAGGGTGAGTCAAATGAAAACCTTAAATTTTTTATTTATTATTTATTGTGCAGAAGTTGCACAAAGCTGTATCACATTTCAACATAAGCTCCCCCATGCTCAATGCAATTCCTCCAGCGTTTACAAAGTGCATAAATTCCATTAGAAAAAAATTTTTTTCGTAGTCCGTGCAACCACACATTCACCGCGTGGCGTACCTCTTCATCACCACGGGACTTATTTAATCCCTTTGCGTCTTTAAGTGATCGAAACATATGGAAATCACTTAGGGCAAGGTGTGGTGAGTATGGTGGATGAGGAAAACACTCAAAATGCAGGTATGTGATGGTTGCAACTGTTGTACGGGCAGTGTGGAACCTTGCATTCTCATATTGCAAAAGGACACCTGCTGACAGCAGTCCACGTCGCTTTGATTTGATTTCAGACCGCAGATGAATTTTTAGGAGATCTGTGTATGATACACTGGTGACAGTGGTTCTTCTAGGCATGTAATGCTCCAAAATGACTCCTTTTCGTCCCAATAGAGAGTCAGCATAACTTTCGATGCTGATGGTTCTGTTCGAAACTTCTTTGGTTTTCGTGATGAGGAATGTCACCATTCCTTGTTCGCTCTCTTCGTTTCCAGTTGGTGGAATTGAACCCAGGTTTCGTCCCCAGCAACGATTCTTGCAAGGAAGCCATCACTTTCTCGTTCAAAGAGCCGAAGAAGTTCTTCACCAGCATCAACATGTCGTTCTCTCAGTTCAGGAGTCAGCTGCCGTGACACCCATCTTGCAGACACTTTGTGAAACTAGACCACATCATCCACAGTGTGGTGTGCTGACCCATGCCTGATCAGTAAACATACTGCAATGTCGTTCAATGGCACTCGGCTGTTTTGCTTCACTATGGCTTCAGCTGCTGCAATGTTCTGTGGAGTCACAACTCGTTGTGCCTGACCTGGTCGAGGAGCATCATCCACTGAAGTCACACCATTTGCGAACTTCCTACTCCATTAGTCGATTTGCTGCTGTGACAAACTTGCATCACCGTACTGAACCTTCATTCGTCGATGAATTTCAATAGGTTTCACACCTTCACTACGCAAAAACCGAATAACAGAACGCTGTTCTTCCCTGGTGCATGTCGCAAGTGGGGCGGCCGTCTTTATACTGATACTGCGACGGTATGTGTGCATCTGCGCTATGCTGCCACCTACAGGCCATTCTGCAATTTGCTTGTTGCACTCTTACCAACTTACAGGATAACGGCGCGAAATTTCGATTTGTTATTACAAATTTAAGGTTTTAATTTGACTCACCCTCGTATCTTCAGGCTACAACAAGAATGTAGTATTTCCAGTTTCAAAGAAAGCAATTATTGACGAGTGTGATGCTACTGAGTCTTCAGTTTAACAAGTCGTGGTTGGAAAAGCTGACACGAGTTATTTACAGAAGAATGGAAAACCTGTTAGAAGCCGACCTACGCGAAGATCATTGTGGGTTCGGGAGCAGTAGAGGGACACGTGAAGCAATGCTGACCCTACGACGTACATTAACACATATAGCTTGTAGAAAGGCAAACTCGCAATTATAGCATTTTTAGATTAGGAGGAATCTTTTAACAGTGTTGACTGGAATACACTTTTTGAAATTCTGTAGGTAGCTGGGATGAAATATAAGGAGCAGAAAGTCATTTACTGATGTAGAAACGAGACTGCACTTGCAATTGTCGAAGAACATGAATGGTTGGCAGTGGTTGAGAAGGAAGTGTAACAGCGCTGTAGCCTGTCCCGCTGCAATTCGGTCTGTACATTGAACAAGCTATAAATAAATAAATAAATTGGAATTGGAATTCATGTTCACGGAGAAGAATAATAATTCCGAAGTTTGCCGTCGACGTTGTAATTCTCTCAAGGACGCTAATAACTTCGAAGATCAATGGAACGGAATGGACAGTATCTTGAGAAGAAGTTATAAGAAGAAGATCAACAACGCTAAACCAGCTTAGTGGTATGTAAGGGAATTAAATCAGGTGATGCTGAGAGAACTAGATTAGGAAATTAGATATTAAAAGTAGTCGACGGGTTTTGATATTTGGGAAACAAAATTAATGTTAATGGCCGAAGTAGGGATGTTATAAAATTCAGATTAGCAAGAGCAAGAAAAGAATTTCTGAAAAAATGTGAATTTGCTAACAAAGACCATAAATTAGCTATGATGAAATCTTTTCTGTAGGCACTTTTGTTCGGTGTA
The DNA here is from genome assembly GCF_023897955.1 of Schistocerca gregaria. Lineage (NCBI taxonomy): Eukaryota > Metazoa > Arthropoda > Insecta > Orthoptera > Acrididae > Schistocerca > Schistocerca gregaria. The sequence continues at coordinate 1,043,100,254 of NC_064920.1, read as the reverse complement.
GCCTTCTGTGTAAGTGAAACGTTGACGACAGACGGTTTAGACATGATGAGTATAGATACTGTTTCAAAATAATGCCACAGAAGGATGCTAAATATTAGACGGGTAAATCGAATAACTAATGAGGATGCACTGAATCGAAGGGAGGAAAAATTAAATTTATGGCACAACTTGATTAGAAGAAGGGATAGATTGATAGAACACATCCCAAGTCATCAAGCAATCGTCAATTTGGTAATTTAGGGAAGCGTGGGAGATAAGCATTGTAGACCAAGCTCTTAATATCATATGCAAGTTCACATGGATGTAGGATGCAATAGTTGCACAGAGATAAAGGATGCACTACCGTGGAGGTCTGCATCAAACCAGTCTTCGGACTATAGACTACATGTTTCATGATTATCCAAACGAACAGGATCAGTTTAACTCACTAAGACATACTACAAATGTCGATAAAATAGAAATAACTCGTTTGCGGAGTGTAGCTTCAAATTTAGGAAAGTCATACAAAAGGCTAATGAAGACTATACAGACAATGGTCCGACATTAGCGATCTATTTACGAGAATCATCATATTTGGGTATGAATACTGTTACCAGAATGGGGATTTTGGACACAGAACTAGCTTATGTAGTGCCCCAACGAATGGTGTCCCGTAATACCTAATTCTGACCCCAAAATAACAAGACGTTCAGAGTTCAGTTCCTGGTCGTGGTAAATATACATTTTGTGATCAAATGTAGCCGGACACTTGGCTGAAAATGTCATACAAGTTCGTGGCGTCCTCCATCGCTAATTCCGGAATTCAGTATGGTGTTGGACCACCTTCAGCCTTGATGACAGCTCCCACTGTCGCAGGCATAAGTTCAATCAGGTGCTGGAAGGTTTCTTGGGGAATGGCAGCCCATTCTTCGAGGAGTGCTGTACCGAAGACAGATATCGATTTAAGTCGGTGACGCCTGGCACGAAGTCGGCGTCCTGAAACATCCCAAATACACTCCTGGAAATTGAAATAAGAACACCTTGAATTCATTGTGCCAGGAAGGGGAAACTTTATTGACACATTCCTGGGGTCAGATACATCACATGATCACACTGACAGAACCACAGGCACATAGACACAGGCAACAGAGCATGCACAATGTCGGCACTAGTACAGTGTATATCCACCTTTCGCAGCAATGCAGGCTGCTATTCTCCCATGGAGACGATCGTAGAGATGCTGGATGTAGTCCTGTGGAACGGCTTGCCATGCCATTTCCACCTGGCGCCTCAGTTGGACCAGCGTTCGTGCTGGACGTGCAGACCGCGTGAGACGACGCTTCATCCAGTCCCAAACATGCTCAATGGGGGACAGATACGGAGATCTTGCTGGCCAGGGTAGTTGACTTACACCTTCTAGAGCACGTTGGGTGGCACGGGATACATGCGGACGTGCATTGTCCTGTTGGAACAGCAAGTTCCCTTGCTGGTCTAGGAATGGTAGAACGATGGGTTCGATGACGGTTTGGATGTACCGTGCACTATTCAGTGTCCCCTCGACGATCACCAGAGGTGTACGGCCAGTGTAGGAGATCGCTCCCCACACCATGATGCCGGGTGTTGGCCCTGTGTGCCTCGGTCGTATGCAGTCCTGATTGTGGCGCTCACCTGCACGGCGCCAAACACGCATACGACCATCATTGGCACCAAGGCAGAAGCGACTCTCATCGCTGAAGACGACACGTCTCCATTCGTCCCTCCATTCACGCCTGTCGCGACACCACTGGAGGCGGGCTGCACGATGTTGGTGCGTGAGCGGAAGACGGCCTAACGGTGTGCGGGACCGTAGCCCAGCTTCCTGGAGACGGTTGCGAATGGTCCTCGCCGATACCCCAGGAGCAACAGTGTCCCTAATTTGCTGGGAAGTGGCGTTGCGGTCCCCTACGGCACTGCGTAGGATCCTACGGTCTTGGCGTGCATCCGTGCGTCGCTGCGGTCCGGTCCCAGGTCGACGGGCACGTGCACCTTCCGCCGACCACTGGCGACAACATCGATGTACTGTGGAGACCTCACGCCCCACGTGTTGAGCAATTCGGCGGTACGTCCACCCTGCCTCCCGCATGCCCACTATACGCCCTCGCTCAAAGTCCGTCAAGTGCACATACGGTTCACGTCCACGCTGTCGCGGCATGCTACCAGTGTTAAAGACTGCGATGGAGCTCCGTATGCCACGGCAAACTGGCTGACACTGACGGCGGCGGTGCACAAATGCTGCTCATCTAGGGCCAACACCGCGGTTCCTGGTGTGTCCGCTGTGCCGTGCGTGTGATCATTGCTTGTACAGCCCTCTCGCAGTGTCCGGAGCATGTATGGTGGGTCTGACACACCGGTGTCAATGTGTTCTTTTTTCCATTTCCAGGAGTGTATGTTCTATAGGATTCAGGTCAGGTCTCTGTGCGGGCCAGTCCATACAGGGATGTTATTGTCGTGTATCCATTCCGCCACAAGCTGTGCATTATGACGAAGTGCTCAATCGTGTTGAAAGATGCAGTCGCCATCACCGAATATCTCTTCAACAGTGGGAAGCAAGAAGATTCTTAAAACATTAATGTAGACCTGTGCTGTGATAGTATGTGCAAGGAGTGCAAGGACTCTACATGAAAAACACGACCACACCATAACACCACCGACTCCGAATTTTACTGTTGGCATTTTGTAAGTTGTTTGCGATTGAATCGGTAACTCAAGAGGCGTTCATTAAATGAATGGAAGGTTAGTATGTCTCAATAGAATCACGTTAAAGTGTCGGCAAAATGAAGCGGTTGAATAGTATTTATGATGACTATTGTACGTGCTGTCCTAACTATAACTTCCTCCCGCTCTCTCCAAATAATCACTAACTTATTTGGAAGGCCTTCGTGTCTCCTTCACCGTGGCAGTGTTTCAATCGAGAAGTGTTGAAGAATGTAGGACAGGGAGAAGGCCACAATCAAGTAACCGAGAAGTCAATTATTCTTTCTATATTTTGAAGCATAAACACAAATTGAATGCGAGGGTGGGTTTACAGACTGAGACAGCACCAAGCCACAACACCGAATTGTCTGTAGGACTCGCTTCCTACCGCGATTTGTGATGTTATAATTCAAGGATGAGAAAAAAAAAAAAAAAAGAAAACTTCGTCCAGTTCCCAAGGAGTTCTAATTGGCAAAAAGTGTGAGAAATACCTCTGAGAGAAAAAGGGAGAAACATTGTTTGACCATGAGAGTGAATGACTTTAGAAGAGAAAGGGCGTCTCAGCTCATAGAGCAGACTGTGTGTGAGCGTAGTTTCGGCGATTTTGGTTACTGAGTGGATCTTCTCACGTGGTCACCGCATTCCTACCTGATGTAGGTCAAAATATGCTGCTAGACAATTTTCAGGAACGATCCAAAACCAGACGGCATCGACGAGAGCCTGCGTCTGCAAGGGGGCTTGTGAGCGTGTCTCCACTACCCGCACTGCAAAGGTGATACGCCTCCACCAGTAAAACCCCGCAGCCAGTCAACCAGTAGAGGCTGCGCCGAACTCTCCTGCTGCGGGGGGTTTGGCAGCGACTTTAAGCCCGTTTCGCTGTCCATTCTCAAGTGTCATCACACGAGCACACCGGGAAAAATGGTCTTCCTCCCTGCCAGTGGAGCCAAGAAGTCAGTTTGAACTAAGCGGCTCTGTTTCCTTGAGGCGCCACTGCATCTTGGGAATTTTTCTAATAATTTGCTTAGCGCCTATAAAAGTTAATCCGGCCTTATCATCCAATGGCCATATACCACAGTAACACATTGCTGGATCCAGAACCCCGAGCAAAATTTATTTTGTAAGAGTAATGTTCATATCAAGTTTTCCATGCCATTTAATACGACGGAGTCAAACACAAATCGTAGTCATTGTTTTCGTAATTTCCCGTTCTATACAAATCTATGATTTAATTTTAATTCATTGAGTAATTCAGTACTCTTTTTTTAAGGTCTGGTGGAAAGGTACACAAAGGTCTCGCCACGCGTGTGTGAATCATAGGAGAAATCTCAGGTTTACATACCTAAGGTTGGGCTGGGTTGGATTGTTTGGGGGAAGAGACCAAATAGCGAGGTCATCGGTTTCACCGGATTAGGGAAGGAAGGGGAAGGAAGTCGGCCGTGCCCTTTCAGAGGAACCATCCCGACATTTACCTGGAGCGATTTAGGGAAATTACGAAAAACATGAATCAGGATGGCCGGACACGGGGTTGAACCGTCGTCCTCGCGAATGCGAGTCCAGTGTGCTAACCACTGCGACATACCTAAGGAATGCTCCTGAAACGATCCAATGGAGACCACGTATTCCGTGTGTTTCAATACACTAGACAGAAGACATTGTTAAACATCTAAGTGTTTATCAGTACGACATGTACTCAAGTGAACTTAAAACTCCTGTTATTTGCTATCCCCTACCATTGGCGTACTTAACTGCAAGCTGTGGGTCCTGCCCATTATAGCGCCATTTAGTTAATCAGACTTCCAGTAGAATTCGTGCTGCTACCAACGTCCAGGAACAACGCGTTTAAAATCATTGCTGTTAACTTCTGTACGTGTACAACACGCAGATTTGAGGGAAAATTATTCATTGTCGAACTACTACGAATGTTTCCCGAGAAGAAAATAGCCAAGTCCATGACCATAGCGGAATTGTCATATGGGAGCTGTCCTGTCATTTCACTGGCAACATTTCTAGCAAAGTAAACCAAATCCACTTTCATAACCAATTAGATGTTGATTAGCAGTTGCAGTTCAGTCAGAATCCTAAGTGACTTACAAAGGAAGCAGTGATTGTGGAGTCAGGTGGGCGTGTGGCCGTGTGTAGATGTGTAACCGTTCTCAGGCTTCAGCAGCGCAGTAAAGGTGAGCCCTACAAGCCACACACGTTAGCTATATAACTTCTTGAAGTTGGCCACTTGTGGCAGGTGCACTGTCGCAGATAACGCCTTCCTGCCAGGCAGGTGATGGCTACGTGTGTTGGGGGATAATAGTTTTTCTGCGTTTTAGATTATTCGGGCCTACTTTCACGTGGCTCAGAAAGGCCATAATTGAATAGAACATGAATCTTTTCTGGAATGGATATGCCTTATTGCCAAGCGGCAAAAATTTTAGAAACAGAGGTAGGAAGAACAAGAACGGAATCAGAGGTGCGCTAAAACATTTACATGTTGATGACAGTTTTTTTTATATACTTCATTTCAGTGGTTACCAACGCTGCCACCTATAATTCGTATAACAAAGTGAGCAGGAGATATGGTCAGTTATGGAATACATTTCTGTACTTCTACGCACACAATTCTGTAACCAAGAAGTTCATACTGATCTTGAAAAGTGTTACTACACGCAACCGAACTAAAGTTATTGTGGTTTTGTGGGTACAAATGTTTTCACAACATGCATGACACTGTACAGAAAAATACGAGGTAGTACATAAACCACTACAAAAAGTGTGCACTCGAGAACTAGGTAGTGACGTCAGGAAACACCTTCTGCAGTTTAATAAAAACTACACGGCTGGCAGATACGGCGTGCATGTGCATCACATTCGCTACTTGAGGCTCTGTTTACGTAATCCACAGGAAGAGCGACTACAGCTGACTCGTTTGCCACACAAAAATGAGAATTGTGGCGTGGGACGAGTTTTTTATCCGTGAGGCTCTCCTAGACACATATCATCTCTATCACCTCGATGTCGGTGGTTGTTCTGCTAGAGGTGCACATATTTCTGGTGTGGTGAGAAGGAATAAATGATAATCTGGATAAACCTTGCTCTTTCCAGTATTGCAAAAGACCCGTAAAATCTACCTCCCTTTTTAATTAATGGTTTCCTAAACAACGACCTAATACACTTAGACAGATTTATCTCTCTTGCTACACGCCTCACTGATAAACGCAACATAATGGCGCCAAGGACTTCCGCTTGCAATTATCAGGAGCGTATTATGCGATGATGAGGTGTTAGAGGAACGCTGCTGAGTGTGACCTATTTTCATGTGGGCAGCCAGCTTTTGGTATTTCGCGTTTTCCGTAAATCACTAAGAACCGACGCTTGATCCGTTCCTTAAACAAGGGCACGTCTGATTACTTTTTCCATATTGACTCAATGCTAGCATGTGATACTTATCCAATAAGATGGCTTCGACAGAAAAGTAAGGTCTGATCTACATTCTTTCTCCTTACGTCATGCTTCAGGTCTAATCTCTAACGTTATTAATCGTATGTGAACAAAAGTATAGTGTGAAAAAGTTTAGTTATGCGTCTTGCCCGATACGCACCTCGTGTTCGTGGTTGCAGGACACAATGAAGAACAGTACAAAGACGCTGTTTACGTCTAGGTGTTCGTACATACTCTGCAAATAAATTTAAAGTACAAGGCAGAAGATACTTGGCATGGTACCACATGCAAGAGTTTCTTCTATTTCCATTTGTGTACGCAGGATGAGAAGAATGTGTGCTTAAACATTTCTGTGCTTCGAAGTACTTACGGGCATTCAGCCAGGTTGAATTTTCGACAACTGCCGATATTTCGGCGGATGCACCCTCCGCCATTTTCAAGGCTTAACTGCCAAAAAGCCTTGAAAATGGCGGAGGGTGCATCCGCCGAAATATCGGCAGTTGTCGAAAATTCAACCTGGCTGAATGCCCGTAAGTACTTTGAACATAGTTTACGCCAGGAGAAGCTCAGGTCTCACATTTCTGTGCTTGCTCTAATTACTCTTAGTGTTCTTATGAGAAAGCTTAGCGTAGGACTGAAGAATATCTACAATTCTTCACTTAATACCGGTTTTTTGTACTTCATAAGCTGGCTTTTGTGAGCTACTATCATCTGCCTCAAAGGGTCTGCCAATTTAAGTGTTTCAACACATGTGTGTCACTCTGCCATGAGGAAAAGAAACCTGTGATCATTCGTAACGCCCCTCTCTGTGTACGTCCAGTATCCTATTTGGTATGGGTCCGACTTGAACAGTACACTAAGATTTGAAGCCCAACTGTTTTGTAAGCAGTGTTTTTCTTGGATTGTCTGAATTTTACCAGTAACCTGCGAATGAACCCTTTCATATCGTTACAGATTGTTACACACACTTATTTGTGTATTGACTGAATATCCAAGAGTAAATTTCGTTTTAGACCTTATATGACAGCACTTTCCTTAATAAGTGCTGCTGTGGTACCGATCCAAATCATTTTTCGAAAGTTAAGACGTACTGCATCTACCTGACTATGTCGACCCTTGACTTTCGGGATGTCATGTGAGAATGCACAAGTTGGATTTCGCGTAATCGGTATTTCGTAATCTAGGCACTGGCCAAAGAGGAGGAGGAAAGCTTGGTATTTGACGTCCCGTCGACAACGAGCTCACTGGAGCACAATCTCGAATTAGGGAAGGCTGCGGAACGAAGTCTGCCGTGATCTTTCAAAATAAATATGCCGGCATTTACCTGTACCGATTTAGGGAAATCACGAAAAAGGTAAATCAGGATGATCGGACGCGGATTTGAGCCGTCGTTCTCCCGATTGCGGGTGCAGTGTCCTCCGTCACCTCATGAAATGTCCCCTTCGAACAATTGTACAAGACTGTGCTTAAACTGACACACAATATTTTTAGCGCAACGCAATCTGACTTTCAAATATCCCTACAAAAGAATGGCTCTGACTAACATTAACCTATATCTTTCACAAATCACTTACCTCACCAAAAATCTTCGTTACTCGAACTACTGCAATACAGCGAGCGCCAATACTGCCAGCTAAATAAAAGATTCAAACTACGGAAGGCACTAACTACTGAAAGGCATAGTTAGCGAATGAAAGATTTTAATAGAGAACAAACCATGTATTTACCTCAATAATGTTCAAAAGTCATAATGTATATAGCAGTTCATGACATCCAGTCTTACAAATTTCAAAACTCCGCCATCTCTCTCCCCACATCCACCACTGCTGGCGGCTCACCTGCAACTGCGCAACGCTACGCGCCACTAACAGCCAACTGCCCAACGCTACAATGGCGAGTATTACAACAGTGCCAACCAGCCACAGATTGCACACAGCACAGCCAGTGATTTCCATACAGAGGTGATGTTACAAATAAAAAAACCTAAACAGAATACTTACACTCGCTCGCACTTAAATGTGAATTGCAGAGTAGTCATGTAGATGTAGATTCTTTATTAAACCCCCGCGTCAATGCACACCGTCTTTGTGCTAGGTGGACTACTGGTAACACTGAGAAACATGAGTGGTAATTCCTTCCGCTGACTGCAAGAGTTTCACAGGCGATCTTCCCAATGCTCGACTTCCCTGTTCGGAGTAGTTGAGGCCTGATTGGTCTCGGTTTATCTGTTCTTATTCATTCACGTTTGAATTACACAACTTCGTCACTAACTGTCGACTTGGGCTATTGACGGCGTCACACATCACAGTCTCTGTAGCAGCGTATTACCATGTCTGTGGTAACACGCAAGTGTTAATTGCAAACAAGTTTTTAAACTATCGACTATTTAGTGACTATAAAAACGGGAAGTGCTTTTTACTTTAGTAGTATATAACTTGCGATTAAGTTACAATTACATGGTTCGAGACGTGACATAACAAGTAACCACAGAGTTATATCGCTTCCACAAATTTACCAGCTACAGTGAAGTAGGCACTGCCTTAGTAATTCTTATTTCTTAGGAACAGCCATCAAAAAGACCCTTATTGGGGAGTGACATGATGTCTTTCGACAATATGATGCCTTTCTACGTTACTTACACTTGACAGAGTCCATGTCCTTTTCTGTTTCTACCGATTATTTCCATTTACATATATTATTTTATAATTGTGCAGATACGGTTCTGCCCATTAAGGAAACACAAATTCTTCTTAACATCAAGACATTGGCGATTGCTCAAGTCAGAATTGTATTTCCATAATTACATATTAGGAAGCAAACAAGGACAGAAAGTGAATTTCAGCCACAAGGTGAAGGAATTGTTGTGTTGCCTTTTTCCTTTCTAGCTAATTGCCCAGTCAGTAGTTTGGAATTCTGTGAAGGAGCGGGGGAAAAGAATATAATTGAAATTAGGGTTTAATGTGCCGTCGACAGGATCGCCAGAGGTGAAACACAAGCTCTGAGTCATTGGAAGGAAATCGGCTGTCACATTTTCAAAGGGATCGTCTAAGTAAGTGACTGAAAATCGGAACGAGATCATAACGGTTGAACTTGCTTTCATCCACGTTTTAGCTTGCGACTGTTGTGAATATTTCTGTTTAGTGTTATTAAGAAAGGAAACCTAATGACCCGTTGTACAAGGAGGTTTCAGTAAGTAATACAACACTTTTTTTTCTGAACGCAGCATAGTTTCACCCGGGATCCAGTACACCATAATAATACACTACACCAGAAGAAATAAAGATGATAAACGCCTATTCGTTGGACAAATATATTATACTAGAACTGACATGTGATTACATTTTCACGCAATTTGGGTGCATAGATCCTGAGAACTCAGTACCCTGAGCAACCACCTCTGGGCGTAATAACGGCCTTGTTACGCCTGGGCATTGAGTCAAACAGACCATGGATGGAGTGTACAAGTACAGCTGCCCATGCAGCTTCAACACGGTACCACATTTCATCAACAGTAGTGACTGGCGTATTGTGACGAGTCAGTTGTTCAGCCACCATTGACCAGACGTTTTCAATTGGAGAGAGTTCTGGAGAATGTGCTGGCCAGGGCGGCAGTCGAACATTTTCTGTATCCAGAAAGGTCCGTATAGCACCTGAACATGCGGTCGTGCATTATCCTGCTGAAATGTAGGATTTCGTAGGGATATCTAAAATGTTCAAAGTTCTGTCAATGCGAACATAAGGTGACAGAGACGCGTAACCAGTGACACCCCACACCATCACGCCTGGTGATACGCCAGTATGGCGATGACGAATACACGCTTCCAATGTGCGTTCACCGCGATGTCGCCAAACACGGATACGACCATCATGATGCTGTAAACAGAACCTGGATTCATCCGAAAAAATGACGTTTTGCCATTCGTGCACCCAGGTTCGTCGTTGAGTACACCATCGCAGGCTCTCCTGTCTGTGATGCAGTGTCAAGGGTAATAGCAGCCATGGTCTCCGAGCTGATAGCCCAAGCTGCTGCAAACGTCGTCGAACTGTTGGTGCAGATGGTTGTTGTCTTGCAAACGTCCACATCTCTTGACTCAGGGATCGAGACGTGGCTGCACGATCCGTTAGAGCCATGCGGATAAAATGCCTGTCATCTCGACTGCTAGTGATACGAGGCCTTTGGGATCTAGCATGTCGTTCCGTATTACCCTCCTGAACGCACCGATTCCATATTCTGCTAACAGTCATTGGATCTAGACCAACGGGAGCAGCAATGTCGCGATACGATAAACCGTAATCGCAATGGGCTACAATTCCGCGAATCGCGATGAGCTAAAATCCGACCTTTATCAAAGTCTGAAACGTGATGGTACGCATTCCTCCTTCTTACACGAGGCATCACAACAACGTTTCACCAGCAACGCCGGTCAACTGTAGCTTGTATTTGAGAAATCGGTTGGAAACTTTCCTCATGTCAGCACGTTGTAGGTGTCGCCACCGGCGCCAACCTAGTATGAATGCTCTGAAAAGCTAATCATTTGCATATCAGAGCATCTTCTTCCTGACGGTTAAATTTCGCGTCTGTAGCACGTCATCTTCGTGGTGTAGCATTTTTAATGGCCAACCGTGTAGATAAAAGATTCGTATATCTGCGGGAAAACAAAAGAAACGAGAAACTGACAAAGCTGTATCACTTACTAGCTCGGGGGGTCGAGCGACGGCTTTCCACTTGACAGTGAAAGATGCTTACCACTCAGTCCATGTGATACCCTGCAACAACTGCCACGCTAGCTTAGTTGGCTCTAAGTTCACGTACGGACAAAAAAATTGTCCATTGTGTCGGTGGGAAACGGTCGTACTGTCAGACGTTCTGGCAGAGGCTCAGACATTCCGTCCATTTCCTGGAATTCCCTAGAGGTATCCGTCAGCTTCGCAGCCATCCACGTCATAGCGGTCTCGGTGGTCACACATGCAGACCGCCAAACACACTGCGGGTTCGTATGACGTCACGCCGGAGGCGTCTCCACGCCGACTACAAGGTCAGGAACCGTAGCCATTTCCTGACGATGGCCGGCGTCAAGAACCGGCGCAGCCGTGGCCGACGACCGTAACCTGGGGCCGGGCGGTCGCTCCACTGTACCGCCCCCAACCGGTAGCGGGTCGGCGGCGAGACGGTATAAAGGCAGCCGGCGGATGGCCGCGGCACACACGCACGTGGGAACACACGGCGGACATAGCAGAGATGGCAAGTCTCCGCGGAGTGGTAGCCGCTCTGGCCCTCGGCCTCTTCGTCCTGGAGATGGCAGGTTAGTCAGTTCGCTCTCTTCTCAAAGAATATCATTTTCTCAGCTCCAAACACTTTCTCTAACTCAACCAACTACAGCTAAATGCAACTGGTTCATTAACCGAAATTCTCGCGCTCGGATACCACAGCGCGATCCTTTTCAAACTAACAATACGTGAACGTCTTTTACAATATTTTCGGAACAAACTAAGAATACTCTAATTACATGTCCGAGAAGAATCTACATTCTATAAATACAGGTATGCTACCCATCTAGGCCATTGGGTAGGCTCTTGCGTTACAACTCTCGCCTTCACGAATTCGAGTCCGGATCTTGGAGTAAATTCTTTATTTTCTGATTTTTATCTGCGTAGTACACACTGTTTACTAATCGATTTGTATCCTACAACTAGATCTTATTGTTAGTGTTGAACATACCAACTACTATTCGGACATGTCAGATATAAACGTGAAGACTATTAATCAGTCAAAAATGTTACCTCCCATAGCTCAGAAGTAATTACGAAACTTATGAATGTTGAGATGTTAAACGTACTTACTTCATTCGGTTAGAGCGACTAGTTTTAATATTTTAAACGAACTGTCAGTCGCAGCACGTTCTTTCATAAAACATACGTACCATTCAGAGCAAATTCTCAATGCGACCACCCCGGATCTCCAAATTAATAGCGACTCGCTGGATCATGTTTATCTGAACTTTTCATGTTCAAAATGTTCAAATGTGTGTGAAATCTTATTGGACTTAACTGCTAAGGTCATCGGTCCCGCCGGGACTAGCTGCACAGTCCATGACTGCAGCGCCCAAGACCGATGGAGAACTCTTCATACTCTCATCTCTGTGTTGGCACTAAATAATTGCACGTCTTTTGTATTCGAGCTGATAGTTGTAATACAACTGCCGTACTACAAAATCAAAGAAATCAGATACGATCTCATGCAGTCTTTTTTTTACTGTGGAAATATTCTTGTCGGACAAGTAACTAGTCTTACCAGTTTGCCTTCCTTTTACCTTAATTTGATGCCGAAATACGCACGGGATGGAATTTTTGTAAGAGACATTTTTGTACAGTTAGCGTGCAAGGGATCAAGCTGTGACGTCTGTGTGTATGAATTTCGTTCATCCTTTGTGTGTATGGATCAGACGTTTTTCAGAGAGAATTTCTGGCGAGGAGACCAACAGACTATCAGATTTTTGTAATTTTTTACATATATGATGCGCCAAGTTCAGTGCTCTACTATTAATCAGCAAAAGCAGCTCGGCTCAACTCCCAAAAATTCTCGAGAACATAGACTTTAAAGTTTTATGAGGAATTATAATTCACTAAAGATAAATCAATTTTCCGGGTTGGCTGTGTGGCTCTGTCGCCTAGCGTTGGAGAATAATCCGATTACAAAGAATTAATCATTATTTAAATATAAAATTCATAAACTACATACCAATTAATATATACCTACCGTCATTTTAGAAAAATACATCTTCTCGTTTCTAGTTAGATATTGCCGCAGTATTAAAGATTTCACTGAAAATATAAATTCTTAATTACTGATATTTTAAAAAAGATTGTTAATACAGATTGTTTAAACTAAAAAACATCGAATTTTTTGTAAGCCTGTTTACAATATCTTACACAATGTCAATAATTTTCTTATTGACAAAGAGCGTTAAAATTAAAAAACATTTCAAAATTTTGATAATCTTTTAACATCGATAATTAAGTATTTATATTTCCGGTGCCTGCAGTGTGTTATTATAAACACGAAAACGTGCATTTTTTATTAAAGAATGATAATTACATTTGTGTTAACTGGCATTTGATGAATTTTATATTTAAAAGATGTAGGTGTTCGAACTTAACGGAAAGAATGAAACGTAAAGAACAAAGACCATAGAGACATTGGAACCAGTGATACATTGATTACCCAACTACCCGTCTCCAACGCTACCGGGTGACCCACGCAGCCGTTTCTTTGGTGAATTGTATCTCCTCGAGAAACTTCAAAGTTGATTTTCTCAATAATTTTCGAGAGTTGCATCGAACTGCTTGAGCTTCCTCATGTTTAAGTTCTGAACTTTAAGTACCGCAAGTATAAAAAATTACAAAAATCCAGTTACCCGGGTGGCCTTGTATTTTGGTGCAAGGGCCCCGTGCTCTCTAGAGTCTCGTTACAGAGCAATAACGGAATTGCCGGCCGCGGTGGCCGAGCGGTTCTAGGCGCTACAGTGTGAAACCGCGCTACCGCTACGGTCGCAGGTTCGAATCCTGCCTCTGGCATGCATGTGTATGATGTCCTCAGGTTAGTTAGGTTTAAGTAGTTCTAAGTTCTATGGGATTGATGATCTCAGATGTTAAGTTCCATAGTGCTCAGAGGCATTTGAAGCATTTTTTTGTGGTGCGCTCCCCATTATTTCTGGAGCAGCTCAGTGTAGCTTCGCTATACAACCTTTCTGTTGCACTCAGTGAAACCACGCACGCGTTGCGTACTGGCCAACTCTTCACGAGTATTAGTCGACCACAATATTATTCCACCCATGAGTGAGACTGTTTCGGCTGGCTTATTGTGAGTCATCACATAGCACATTATGATGGTATATTTAGAGCTGACCTAAGAACTGGCAGTGCAATGCCTTTTCCTTAGTCGTCACTGTATTTACGTACTGTAGCGTCACTAGGCGTTTCCGACAACGCCCAAGAGCAGTAGTATCTTGGTTGAGTAGTAAACTTGTCCATAATGTTGCGTGTCATTGTTTTTGTACAATTAACACTGTCGGAAAAATAAACTCCAGACGGACCCGAGCTGTACTGACTGCAGGCTAAAGGATGAGGAATAAAGTGTGCATTAATGTCGACAACATCAAGTATCAGGAGTGACTACTCGAACAAGTTTGTTTCCAAGCAAGTTACGTGGTGCATGTCTTGGACATTTACACAGTAGTGCAGATGTTTTCAGAGCATGTAGGAAGTGGAAGTAAGAGATGGAACGAAATGGAGTACCTCATTAAGGAGACCACGGCTCCCTCATAACAAAATATTCAGAAAATATCCATGAGAAACCTGCGAAAATTTTGAAACCGGAGACGTGTAAAGCTAACAGCCATTTTATTTCGGCAAAAATTCAAATTATCGAAACGAGGTTTTCGGAAAATTATACTACGCAGGAGGCGCCTCGTAATGTTGATAATCTAATCCTCATAAGTCGAGTCAATGACACGTTTTTTAATGGAACAATGTAGAGTATTATAAAGTATTCGATACGATATATTTATGTAATGCTGTGCAGTGTAAACACGGCCACGTGGGAACTATATGCCAACTTACAGCGCATTAGAAGCGGCTTATGAATACTATATCTTAATATGCGTACGTCCTCACGTCTAAATAAACAGTTATGATGGAAGCAAATATTCAGTCGAAAGACTTTACACAAAGTCGGAGCCTGGCCAGAGAGCTCGACTTGGCGGTGTTGAGGCTACAACGGCCGACTCCGGCCGGATTACCTTTCCGTTTTGCCACATTACTCGTATGGTTTTGCGTCAAGCTTCGGACTGTGGTGAAGCCATTTCACCGCAATTAGCTTTCTTGGGAAAGTGCTAATCCAGCAGAGCATACAGCAGAATTTATGATAAGTTTTGAACAGAGAGTAGAGCTGCGAGGGCGTGATTTAGTCGTCTATATAGCTCACTCGGTAGAGCAAAGGTTCCAAGTTCCTGTCCTGCTCTGACACAAAGTTTTAATCTGGTAGAAAGTTTCTGTAAGATATCTTGACTGCCCTAGGCAAAGAGCAGAATTAGAGTAGCGCATGAACAGGATCGTATCGATAGATCACAAGTACAGGAGAAGCATCAATATTCCCCATGATATCAGCCAGCTCCTTCTGAATTAAGGACCCAGTTTCATATTTGTTCTCTGATTGTTCCCCTTTAGGCTAACCCACTGCGGCCCATAGATGAAGAAGACATGCCTCATCATTGACTTAGTTTCCATTACATTTATGCGTCTCTATTGACATGAGTAACTCCGTCGCTTGAGAGCTGTATGTGTATTAACTACCTGTGTACATGTAGAAAAAAAACGGTATCTTCACCGAAGCTCCAGTTGTGAGCAACCTTCATTGTGTTACCAGTTGGGTGCAAAACTGTAGCTACTGGAAATTAAGGTTACTTTAAACAGTGAGAAACAACAAATTACCTTTTTTGTTTATTTTAGTGTCAAAGCTGAAGTAAACGAACACACAAATGAAAAGAAGTACGTTCTCCCATGTGTTTACTCCATTTTTGTAACAATGTCATTGGAACACAATATTAAACTCTAAAGATATGATCTTTCTTGTCCATATAGCGCACACAGAAGTATCCTAAATGACGAGAACTTACCGTTACAACTCCTGTGCAGACAGAACATTACGTAACTTTCTCGCGGCGTTCACGAGATAAAATGCTCTTAGGAGCGCGGGCGAATAATTAATGAGTGCTATAAAAAGGATGAGACAGTGCTGAAAGTGACGATTCTAAAACTTTGTTCTGCTTGTTGACATTATTGTGCTTAAATTGTGTTGCTAACAAATACTGCACGTCTGCCGCTCAGTTCAAATAGTTTTCGAGGGTTTCAAAATGTTATACTGAACGGGAAAGTTTGAATATTTCAGTTACTCTAGAATAACTTTGTAGAAAATACATCACATAAACCTATCAAGTATCAATATTCAACATATCTGTTTGGTACGTTGGGTGAATAAAACTGAGAAATGACTACCAATTGTACTTTTAGTATTAAAAACTATTGTCTACATCGTTTCGTGTGGCGACATTTCAAACACGTACTGCCCGTCCCAAAATTTCAGATTAATCAAACCTTGACATTCTTAGTTCTTATTCTACCCTTCCAATGTGGAAATCTCGAACGAACCAATAAACGTTCCTGTAGAAACATACGTCTTGAACCCAGTTCGTTAAGAACTCTGGGTCACCCGAGTGAGAAAACTAGCCAAAGCTTTGATGTTAGGGATTTTGTTCTGTTTCGATTTTTTGTGAACGTACTAGGATAGCTTGTGATTGAGCAGGACGCCACTACCAGCCCTGTCGGATATTCAAGGCTCTCCTAAGAGATGAAGAATTGGCATTTATAGCTCATAACTATAACCCAATAAAAGAGAACCAATCGCTGTTATTTGGGTTTTATTTTTACTTTTAGGTTACCAGTTTCGACGATACGTTACGTCATCTTCAGGCCTGCTTCAACCGAGTAACCTTCGTGTTGCGAGATACAGCAGCACTTTTAACAGGTCTCGTAACGATTTTATGGGCATGCGTGTTCCTTGGACACTCCAGCCAGAAGATGGAGTTACATTCGTAACTATAACGTTGTGCGCAAGTGAAACGTTGACGGTAAACGATTAGGACAAGGAAAGAATAGTAGTCTTCGATGTGTGGTGTTACATAAGAATGCTGTGGATTAGGTGGATATATCGAATACTGAACTGAACTGGACTGAACTGAAATGGAGAAAAAATTATGACACAACTTGACTAAAAGAAGAGATTAGTTGATATACCATATAGTGGGGCATCAAGGAATTGCAGTTTGGTAATGGAAGGAAATATATGGAAAAAAGTGTGGAGGTAGACCAAGACTTGAACACAGTAAGCAACTACATATGGTTGTATGTTGCAGTTGTTGCGTAAAGATGAAGAGACATTCGTAAGACAGGCTACCATGAAGAACTTCGTCGAGCAAGTCTTAGAACTGAAGACCACAATGACAACGATAGCTAACACTTTCGCGAGGCAGTAAGACTTACTGTTTATTGTGCAAGCACCAGTACTACAGCATACACCCTGTGGG
This sequence comes from Schistocerca gregaria, assembly GCF_023897955.1. Taxonomy (NCBI): domain Eukaryota; kingdom Metazoa; phylum Arthropoda; class Insecta; order Orthoptera; family Acrididae; genus Schistocerca; species Schistocerca gregaria. The sequence goes on along the minus strand of NC_064920.1, from coordinate 1,043,082,972 downwards.
AACGTAGCAGAGGTTTTTCGTAGAAAAGCGGCAAGAATTCATCTCCGAGAAAGCTTCGTACTCTGTGGCATTTGATAGATTCTCATAAAATAGAATGTAGCTTCGTGATCCTTTAAAGTCAGCATACTTCACATTGTTTGCATAGTTCGCCCCCGGTAGCTGAGTGGTAGCCGGCGCGGTAGTTCAGCGTAGTCGGTCAGAGGGTTAGCTGCCCTCTGTAATAAAAAAAGCTGAGTAAATTGATCAATGATGACCTTCAATGGTTATTATGGGACATCCGCCCCGAACAAACGCAATGAACAATACCGAACAAAATAAGATGTTTTAAAAAAAGTGGTCAGCGCGACGGACTGTCAATCCTAAGGGCCCGGGTTCGATTCCCGGCTGGGTCGGAGATTTTCTCCGCTCAGGGACTGGGTGTTGTGTTGTCCTAATCATCAAAATTTCATCCCCATCGATGCGCAAGTAGCCGCAGTGGCGTCAAATCGAAAGACTTGCACCAGGCGGGCGGTCTACCAGACGGGAGGCCTTCGTCACACACCTTTTTTTTTTATGGTTTGCAAACTTCTAAACCACAAGCAACATTGAAGTTTCGTGTAAAAATAAAATATTTCGTAAGTGTGGAGAGATGCGAGTGAAACTGGTTTATATATAATAACAGCTGTTTCAAGTATTCATACTGTCCCAATATCACTTTCAGTATCGCCGAATATTACTAATGTATCTGTAGCGCTAAATCTAAGCCGTTACCGAGTAATGTGGCGCAGTGGACTCACATTCAAGTGGACTGGATTTCAATTTATCATCCAGTCTATGATTTAGGTTTCAAGTGGTTTCCCTAAATTTCTTAAGGCAATTTCCGGAATGGTTGCAAGCCGAATGAACATGGTCTACCTCCATCCACTTCCCTGTACAGTTAGAGTTTGTATTCCGTCTCTAACGACCTCGTCATCGACGGGATGTTAAAGTAATAATCTTCCTTCCATTTTCGTTGTTGGCACAGAGAGTACCCAGCATGACACTGAATATTTCTATAGATGTTTCTTCGCAGTACCGGTGTCCTGCATTTAGTTACAGCAGTCTATGAAAGAAAATTAAAGCTGCTGTCTAAATAAACTCCATAAGAAAAAAAGAACCTGTAATTATCATCATACAAATATGAGTATTCTGTACGATATGTGAATCCAAAATACCCTTCACGTAGGACCATTCACTAAGGGCTTTAATTTTTCAATTTCCAGTAGCATCTGAAGTTCGAAATGCTCTCTGCCATACGTCTTGGGAATCGTTCTTAATCCACAGATCTGTCATAGTGAATAAACTGAAACTCTGCAGTAGTAATGAGTTGTTCTACTGCATAGTGCAGTGGAATTTCATATGAATGAGATTGCTTTCCTGCACCGCTCATTTATATAATAACCTTTTTCTTATAAATACGTTCAATTCTTCTAATCAATTTTAATTGTATTAAATGCTCAGTAGTGCTCGTCAGATAGGTACTTTGTATAGCGTTGCAGATTTAGTTACGTATTTATTAATTCAGATTAGATAGAGCACCATTGTGTTAGATATTAGGGACCTCCCTACATTCGGAATTGAAACTAGCCTTAATGGAAAAATAAATGAGTAGAACGAGTAAACTAATGCTGTCAAACTAAGGCATCTGTAAACCACTGGTAGTTGCAAAAAAATACAAACTTGTACACTATGCGTTATTGTACAACAGGAGTCAAAGGAGTGCAATGGTAGTTAACATATTTATTAAATTACTAATAAATTGGTGGATGAAAAACACCAAACAGTTTCGAAGTCCAGTTGGCAATCGCACATTGTTCTGCATGAAACTGTGGCTGTGTTACCATTAAGATCACTTACTTATTTCTACCTTTTTTCGTCTGTGAACTAAATACAGACGAGAGGAGTATAGTGAATCAGTTGCTCACGTAGTATCTTCCAATGGCTAATAGACACCTCAGGCACTTACTGACATGAGGTTTTTCTCTTGTGAGCCCCACGAATGTGCGGAATCCAAAATCGCGCCGTCCTTAGAATTTCAAGCAGGTGACGTAAATCCTGTCGCGCAGCTATTTCCAGCGGTGTTTCACTGTGCATGTCAACGTAATATTTCCCTTGCCTTCCGCTACGTTTACGACGTGACAGGTGAATGTTTTGAGAATATATTTACAAATGATTATGTTACTTCAAACTTCTAACATCGTATTCAGCAGTATCAGGAAATGTAAACAATACTGCAGTTGCCACACTATTATCACATGTTACGCACGCATTTAGTTGCATTTTGCTGGAGGATGAGATGTGGCTCGCTTTCTGTAGCAAAGTTATGATTAACAGTGAGTTACTTAGATTTATCTTGACGCTAAGAGCTTTGCAGAAACTACATACTACCTGTGTAAGTTCACCATAACACGTCTATGAAGCAAACAGTGCTTTAAAAAACGAACGGTTGTTGCCAGGAGAGAGTCAGTAGTAACTTACGACATAAAGAATAGTAAGTCTACAAACAACTTAAACGTCTGTGGAGAGAACAACAAGAAGAGTGACAAAGGTATAACAGCAAGATCGACTAGCTGACAACGGTGAAAACACTATCTGAGAAAAAGCACATAGAAGGCGCGGTTGGATGTCAACGTAACTTCGTACAGCTACACAACATTAGTGGTTACGTAAATGATTAGAGCTGCAATTCACCGTGGCAGACGTAATGGTAGCCACAGTATATTAGAATTGTTCGTGTTTATTGCTGTTGGCAGCACTGTTAAGGTGTATAAGGGAAGTGAAATTTGGAAATTTGTTGTAAGGTCTAATGGGACCAAACTGCTGAGTTCACCGGTCCCTAAGCCTACACACTACTTAATCTAACTTAAACTAACTTACGTTATCGACAACACACATACCGCTGCCCGAAGGAGGGCTCGAACCTCCGGCGGGGAGACCGCATGCACCGTGACAAGGCGCCTCAGATCGCGCGGCGAGAGTGAAAAGTGTCAGATGTTGAGTAACCACTGCGAGGGAGATGATGCGAACTCGTCTGGGCGAGCGCTTGAGAGGGGGGGGGCTCATTCTGTGCCCACATTTGGCCAGCTGGTCGAATTGTGTTGTATCCAGATCTGGAGGCCATTCGGATGTGACAGTATCACGATGAAGGCCTGCATGAGAACGTGAGGGCAGGTATAGTCGACCATATCGGATCACCAAGAGGGAAGATCGTCATATTGTACATCAAGAATATCATAACCTCTTACATGTGCTCCTGTCATCCGAGAAAATGGACTCCTTAAAACATAGGAGAGTTGCTCAGAAAGTAATGCACCGCATATTTTTTCTTTAAAATTTATTTATTGGGCATAATGAGAATTACACTACTGGCCATTGAAACTGCTACACCAAGAAGAAATGAAGATGATAAACGGGTATTCATTGGTCAAATATATTATACTAGAACTGACGTGTAATTACACTTTCAAGCAATTTGGGTGGATAGATCCTGAGAAATCAGTGCCCAGAACAACCACCTCTGGCCGTCATAACAGCCTTGATACACCTGGGCACTGAGTCAAATAGAGCTTGGATGGCGTGTACAGGTACAGCTGCCCATGCACCTTCAACACGCTACCACAGTTCGCCAAGAGTATTGACTGGCGTATTGTGACGAGCCAGTTGCTCGGCCTCCATTGACCAGACGTTTTCAATTGGTGAGGGATCTGGAGAATGTGCTGGACAGGGCAGCAGTCGAATATTTTCTGTATTCAGAAAGGCCCGTACAGCACCTGCAACATGCGGTCGTGGATTATCCTGCTGAAATGTAGGGTTTCGCAGGGATCGAATAAAGGGTAGAGCCACGGGTAACACATCTGAAATGTAACGTCCACTGTTGAAAGTGCCGCTAATGTGAACAAGAAGTGGCCGAGACGTGTAACCAGTGGCACCCCGTACCATCACGCCGGGTGATCCGCCAGTTTGGAGATGACGAATACACGCTTCCAATGTGCGTTCAACGCGATTTTTCCACGTAATCTCCATCCCGTTCTATGGCCTCCCTGCAGAGCAAATCAAGGGCGTGTATGTCCTGTCGGTACCAATCCTCGTTCTGGCGGCGGAGTCAGTGCTTCACTGCGTGAATCACCACCTCATCGTCCTCAAAATGTCTTCCGGGAACGATATCCTTTAATGGCCCAAATAAGTGGAAGTCCGAGGCGGTTAGGTCAGAGCTGTGTGGATAGGGTCACACTGTCCAGCCCTGTTTTTCGATGTGTTCAGCAGCCCTCAGACTTGTGTGGGGCCAAGTGTTATCGTGTTGCAGCGAAACATCTCCTGGGTTGCTGTGGCGCTGAAGTCGCCCGAAGCGCGTCTTGAGTTTTGTTAAGGTGTTGACATATGCTTTTGAATTACTCCTTCACATTCCCAGAACACGGTGATCGTGGCCTTACCGGCGGAAGCAATTGCTTTGCATTTTTTCTTCTGTGGGGAGTGGGAATGGCACCATTCCATCGACTGTGTGTTGCTTAGGGCCCAAAATGGAGAACCTAAGTTTCATCACCTGTCACAATCCGGAACAAGACGACCTCCTCATCAGCTTCAAAACATTGCAACAAATCAAGACAAATGTTTTTTCTGTCCGTTTTGTGATCCACCATTAGACACCGCAGGACCGATCTTGCACACGCGTTTCAATATCCGAGATTGCTTCCACACTTACTTTTCTCATTGACAGACGCAGTGCCAACTTCCAAGTCGTACTGCGTTTGTACTCACGAATGACATCAGCTCGTTGCAACCATGTCAGGTGTGACAGCCGTGGATGGCTTCCCTGACCGCTGCAAACCGTGGAGCCCCGCCGAACCGCACTCCACATTAAATGCTCCATAGACTTTTCACAAGCGTTTTGTGAATATTTCCCACAGCCTCTTTCCCTGCAGAGAAAAATTCAATGATGGCACTTCGTTTGTAACTTACATACAGACGCCATTTTGAAACTGTCCTGCAGCTACGCTATCCGTCGAAAGTGACGGGAACTTGGCGCGCTCACTCAGGACACTTCAAATAATACCTACGTAACGTTTCGCATTCGTAGCATTGTTGTCGGCAGAGAAAAAAATGCGGTCTATTACTTTAGGGTAACACTCGTACTATCATCACACTCCTATGATCGGAGACAGCAATCAGACTAGGGAGTTACCACCTCGTCCGTGTTTGTAATTAACGCCCCAACATAAAAAACAGCTGTCTGAGTGGTGCGGTGACCGAGTAACGTGCCCGGTAGTGTGGACAGTGTCGCATAGATGAATCGCTGCCTTGTACTGTCACGGATAACCATCATCGGCGAAGTTAGGACACTCTGGGAAGACATTACAGGAATTCGCAGTTGCGAATGTGGACAACCATCAGCTGTATAATGGAATGGCGACAACCAAAATTGGTGCCCGACAGGGACTCGAACCCGGATTTCCCGATTATCGCAAGCGGCCTCCTTACCATTTGGCTATCCGAGCACAATTCAAGGCCAGACCCAAACTTCCATATGTCGTCAACAATTTGTCTACAACTTGTACTCGTACATCCATTACGTGTATCGCCGTACATGGGAGACATTGTGCTCGAAAATGGTTTCCCGGTGTCGCCAGATAAATGCAATATCGTATCGTATCTTACTCTGGGAGGTGGTCCCATTGTTCCAAAGTTTTGGAGAGGCACAGCGCTTTTAGTCCTGGCATCACTTTGTGGAGAGCCGTGGAGTACGACTCCATGTCACGATCGGTAGTGACTGAGGGAACGAATGCTCAGGTGTCATATCCGATGCTGGTCCACACTGTCTACGACCTGTCCGTGTGATGTTGAGGTACTCCAGTCATCAGCAAGGTAGGCAGATATGTCCCCGGTAGAACAAGTACAGTACCAGCTCGGACATGAACTCAGTCCCTATGTCATTAAACAGGATATCAAAGACCAGGACAGGATACAAAGACTTTGGGGCATCCTTCGCAACCGAATCAGCGGGTGTAACATCATGCTGATAAGTGAGGTCATACTGACAGGTTCTTTCTAGATTTGATTCGAGTAATTCACACAGAGTGTAATAAAATGACACATTCTCTGATTCTACTGGGTTATTAAATTTTCTCGTCATTTCTAACGGAAGAACACAAGTTATAAGGAAAGCAAATTGCGACCGTAACAAATGTAACGGGCCAGCACACACTAGATGGCGCAAGTTGATGAGTATAGTTCAGAAAAGTCCTACAATAATCTTCAGCCTTCGGTATCATTCAAAATGGAGTCTGAATACTTCTGTCCCACGGTGGCATGTAAATAAGTTGAGATTTCTAAATGCGTGTTTTGTGAATTTAAATGTTTGGAAAGGCTGAACACGCATCATCTGAAAAAGAAAAGACTGAAGACACACCTTCGCTCTTTGTTGTTTCGATTTCATTCTACTAAATGTCAAAAACACTTTTCCTGCTATTGTTATATTGGTGTTGCAATCCCTGCTCATAGATTAACACGCAGGGGATCGACCCTGCACACCAAGTTATGGTCGGATGGCCTATCAAACGAAGAATCGCGTGGGTTTTGTAAAAAGTTTTCTGCACTCATCTACACAACTTTTGGGTTGGTTCCTCATCCCAACCTCAGAACAGGGAAAGGTTGAGCCATGCTTAAGACACCGGAAACATTCTGTGGGAATGCTGCAGCTTTCTTGTGTATTACACTTCGCTATTGTTTATCCCTCGAAAGAAGCTTTTCCAAGACGATCTTAATAAGTATTTCGGCTTACTTGGAAGAACGTTGTCTTTGTTGCAAAAAGTTATGGCTGTCATATCTATTTTAAAGAAGATGCCGACAGATTAGAAGTACACAACAAATAACTGAGGACTTTCAGGTCAAGCGCTAATGTTAGATGAAGAAATTGGCTGAGGAGATCAAGGCGGTTCGCATGAGACCAGTCGTTGGATTCATAACAAAAATACATAGATAAAATAAATGCTCCTCTTAATTTTAGTTTTTCCTCGTTAACACTACAGAGCCCGTTCATAGAATATTGGCCATTACGAGCGCGTTAAGCAAATATTAATAATTAATTGGCAGCCAGCGTTTATGTATCTGTGTGCATGGAAACCAGTTTCAGCACCTCTCAAACATAAATATGTTTTAGGCTATGCATTCTACGTTATTTCATAACTAGTTTCGCCACGAACTATTTCAGTCTCCAATACTCATCATACGTGAGACCGCTCGCCTCGAAAGAGGAGGAATTGTTCCATACGTACATTTCAGCACACAGGTGGAGAAAACAACCCAACGCTAAATAATATGAAATACAATCGAAGACCGCTGGTACATAATTTGTTCAGTCTCTGATGGTGTGGCGATTGGAATTAACAACATTTGCTTAACAAGGCCCTATCCGCAATTAGTATTTAAAATGCACAAAATGAGTATAAAGAATTGTAGAGCACAGAAACCGCTTCAAATATATAGTCATTTAAAAATGTTATACAGGAATGAAGCTTTTCGATGTAATGGAAGCAGTAAATTAAATTAACTTGCAGACAGGAGGTATTCCAGTCTTGCAGTAGTCATACTGCAATATGACCAATTATTAAATTACTTTAAATATGCAACTTAGAGATAGGCACAACCAGGGTACAATTTGCCCTTTGTGTGTGTTTATGTTCATAAATTTACACTTATGCAATCTTAAGGCAAAAAAAATCAATTTGATGAATATGTGATGGACGTGAGCAAACGTTAATGTACTACGATTTCACAAACGCACGATCCAAAGGGTGAAATTATACTCAACTTTTGGCAGTAAAAAAATCTTCTGCCTAAATCAAGCCTCTCGTTGAATGGAATAGAGGAATCGCGCGTTAACAGGGTCCGGTCGGCCCCGACTTCAAACCCTGAGATTTCCGTCACACTGCGATCTCGCAGAACAAGGTTTGCTCGCGTCGGCCACTATACACGTTTCTGAAAACAGGAAAACATGAGCGGCAGACACATTGTAGTATTTACAAGCTACACAAATATAAATATAGAAAAGCAGTACCTTAACATAAACATATTACAAGTTAACCCCTGAACAGAATTAAGAAGCTTGGTTTCCTTTCATAAAAAAAATATCTACATACTAAGTACTTAACGGGACAACCCATACACACAAGAAATTATATTGAGAAACAACAACTACCATTAACTGGTAAAACTAGAAAATTCTAAATCTATAACTAAATTAAGAAATGATGTTCAAGTAAACCAGCTACCTTCAGCGTGCCACTAAGCACCAAATTCAAACTTACAGATGCGGGGCGCCACTTCAGTAAAATAATTTCATGGCCGTTCCAGAACATAACTTGCCTGGCCACCACTGCAGTGAATGCTTTGCTGCCCACTAGCCCGAGCAACTGCAACAGTCAACAGATCTTAAGTACACAGTAATATTCACCATATATAGGAGGAAACACCACGAAAGCTTGGCGATTAATTTTTCCTTCTTCATGTGAAATTCACAAGCCATCCATCCACATAGCTCTCGAGGTATTAGCAAATCCTGGTCGCCACTGGCTGTGTCAATACAACTTTAATACTTTCCTTCGTTGCTTCAACTCAACTGGTCCTCACGGCATGCGGCCGTGCCAAGTGACATGGTGTTGCCAACTCCCCACAACGACAACATCGGAAGCACGTCACGTCACAGACTGACTCGGCTCATGAGCGGATCCACTCTCCTCGACTTGCGTACCCGCGCCACCATAAATAGCCTGCCTCAAAGACGCAAAGAGAACAAGGCACAGGGACAACGCTCAAAGATGGAAGTAAGAATAGATATCGCCTGGTGCCAGAAACCCACTGGCTCATCTGAGCAAGAATAGTATGAGTGATATTGAAACTTCCCCTTAGAAAAATTTATAAATGACCGTACTGATAAACCTCTTACATTATTTGCTTTTCAAACAGCTGAGCAAAACTGAACGTACTCAGACATTACTCTCTTTACTTATTCTGATCAACACTAAACTGACACACAATCTGTTTAGCGCAACGCAATCAGAGTTTTAATAATCCCTACAATAGAATAGCCCTGACTAACAATAACCTATACCTTTCATGAATCACTTACCTCACAAAAATCTTCGTTACTCAAACTACTGCAATACAGCGAGGGCCAATACTGCCAGCTAAATAAAAGATTTTAACTATGAAGTCACCAACTACTGATAGGCATAGTTAGCAAATGAAAGATTTTTATAGAGAACAAACAATGTATTTACCTTAGTAGTGTTCAAAATTCATATATCAGTTCGTGACATCCAGTCTTACAAATTTACTGTCTCTGATGGAAACACCTCCAGATCATCCACTCTCAAAACTCCGCCATCTCTCTCCCTACATCCACCACTGCTGGCGGCTCAAGTCCCACTGCGCAACGCTACACGCTGTCAACATCCAACTGCCCAACACTACAATAGCGACTATTTCAACAATGCCACAGACTGCACACAGCACAGCCAGTGTTTTACATACACAGCGCTAGGTGACGTTACCAACACAAAACCCTAAACAGCCTACTTACAATATTTGAGTTACAAGCGTAAATACTAGCTTTGTAGCTTATCAGGAGACCACTGACTGAAAAGCAGAAGCCTTGAGTTATCGATGGGGTCGCATAAAAGAAGGACAGTTTGCTAGCTTTCGGAGTTACACTTTGACGAGCTAGAGTAAAATAAACACACACACACACACACACACACACACACACACACACACACACACACACACACACACACACATGTACACATATGCATACACAAACCTGTGCCCCCTGTATAGTGCATCTAGATTTATCGACAACTCAACAGTTCTGCTTTTCGGTGAATACTCTCCCTCAGTCCTGACTTATATGAATTTCACCAGAACTTTTCACAACATTTGTACCTTAGCATTTATGTAACGATTTGTGTGAAGTTCTTTGAGACACAGTGTGTATTCACTGGGTGTCGCATAGCTCTCTGCGAACTTTGCAAGTTCGTACCCGAGTCTACGGCCAGTCATGTTTCTCTCTATGTTTAGGGTATCAGAGAAGTGCAGAGCAGCCACAGTGTCACTACTAAGCCTATAAGTCTGTCAGTGAGAGAGGTGTGAGTGGGAGGTGCCTTGTTTGCAGGCGCCGCTCTCGTCTACCAGCCAGTGGCGGTGCCGGCCCACCATCACGTGGAGTTGCGCAGCGTGAGGGAGCAGCCGCAGGGGGCGTTCCTGCTGCACTCGCTGTACCCTGCACAAGGTGAGTGCCTTCTAAAGTACATGTGGAACCCTTTAATTCATATGTTCGGACTGCTCCGATGGGAAGCGCGCTTTCCGCGAATGGCTGCGATCTAGCTTCGAGGCAGTGCACCACAACGAAACCAGCACCTCCAGAATAGGTATTCCACAAGTATCGCATTTGGGTCCGATTACGTTCTTGTTATGTGTAAGTGATGTTCCGTCACACATCCAAGAAATAGAAAGCGTTCTGTTTGCTAACGAGGTAATGGGAAAGCGTAATCTGTTGAAAATGTAAGTGTAACTTTCAAAATGGACCAGCACATAAGATTTCTTAGATTTTAAAAGCTTTTTCTTTTTAATTTTTTATTTTACGTAATGTGCTGTTTACTGTTTTTTCGTTTGGATGTCTAATAAATAGTTTAAACATAGTTCGTCTCATGTCAAGATAATCCATAGTGCCACAAAGACTTATGATTTAGTTCACGTTGAAACATTCGTGGTGCAGTTCCAAGGATACTAGCTGATCGCGGCCCAGCAGTATACTCCTAGTTTTTGTTACCTCAGTGAGTGTTTCTCGAGAAAGACATTACATTACAAATTTAATGTATTGCGAATACATAGAAAGAAGGATCCTTGGTTGTATGATTATATGATAACGGAACAGACACTGGTAGGAGATACTTCTGTAAAATATCTGCGAGTATGCGTGAGGAACGATTTGAAATGGAATGATCATATAAAATTAATTGTTGGTAAGGCGGGTGCCAGGTTGAGATTCATTGGGAGAGTCCTTAGAAAATGTAGTCCATCAAAAAGGAGGTGGCTTACAAAACACCCGTTCGACCTATACTTGAGTATTCCTCATCAGTGTGGGATCCGTACCAGGTCGGGTGACAGAGGAGATAGGGAAGATCCAAAGAAGAGTGGCACGTTTCGTCACAGGGTTATTTGCTAAGCGTGATAGCGTTACGCAGATGTTTAGCAAACTCAAGTGGCAGACTCTGCAAGAGAGGCGCTCTGCATCGCGGTGTAGCTTGCTGTTCAGGTTTCGAGAGGGTGCGTTTCTGGATGAGGTATCGAATATATTGCTTCTCCTGCTTATACCTCCCGAGGAGATCACAAATGTAAAATTAGAGAGATTCGAGCGCGCACGGAGGCCTTCCGGCAGTCGTTCTTCCCGCGAACCATACGCGACTGGAACAGAAAAGGGAGGTACTGACAGTGGCACGTAAAGTGCTCTCCGTCACACACCGTTGGGTGGCTTGCGGAGTATAAATGTAGATGTAGATGAACTTTGTGGAGTTTAAAAAATACAATTAGGAAAAAGGACAACTGGCGAACATCTTAGTTGTTATAAACCATCCCATCAGATTTTATTACGTGTGTGGAAAACTAATCAAAGAAAACTACTCACTGATTTAGTTAAGAAGGGACATACACTGTGTTTTGATTGGACTGTTGTTGATAAAGTAAGAGTTTTGTGCCTGACACTGCCTGTATAACCTGTACTACCACTTTAACCGAATGGTTGAAAGGAAAGCGCCGACCTTTACCATTTGCTATTTCAGTGGTGTAGTGTGAGCCTAAAGATCATATTTCAAAATGTTACTTCTGTTACATAAAGACTGCATGAAATTCAAACAGAAACAGACATGAGATAAAATATCGAAATATGTCAACACTGCAATTTCCTGTTCCGAGATGAAGCCACGGTAGCCGACCCAGAAATAGCTGCTTGGTCCTCTTTCAGACAAACGGTGAAGAGGCTTCTGGGCAACAGAGAAGATGATAATTATGTTTTTATTGTGAATGATCTGTTACACGGCTTCAAGAATATCGTGTGTAGGATGTCTCATAAAATTCCAACTTTGATTTCTTTATAGAAAATTTTGGAGCCGTAAGCGATGATCAGATTGAATGATCTCCCTAAGATATACCCAAGATGGAACACTATTATCAAAGTTACTTGAACCCTACGATTCTGGGTGACTACTGCTGGGGTCCTGATACGGAAAGTGATGTAAACGGGAAACGAAAGAAAAGTATGGTTGTCACATTTTTCAAGTACTAAAGAAAACTGCAGTTAAATATATGTTGTGAACTAATTTAAACCGTCTATTGGCGTCATGCCTATATGTGCATATTAAGCAGTATTGGGTTCCACATTTATGAATATGCATTTCTTTTTTGTTTTAATTTCTTAACGTTTGCCAGTACTATTTTCATTTTGCTACTTATGTAGGAAACGTGACGTGATAGAGAAAAAAAAATGATTTTACCGGTGAATTCAGCACCCCAAAATTTGGTAAATTCAGCAATTTACAAATCAGATGCAGAAAAAGTTTAAATTTTGTTGATTTTTGTATAAACTGAAATCGAAGTTGCATGTTACAGATATTCTTGAGCCTTTAAGTTGTGCAACTTTCCTGTTACGGATAACATTAGATTTTGTTAGAAGCAATACGTTCACTTCCTGTTTTACGGAGTATTTCATCGTTAGGAGAGAATGATAACGATAATAAGTGGTGTCCACTATACAAAGCTAACTGAAAGCTTTTTAAAGAAAGGGACATATTTACAACACCACAGTCTTATGAGAATTGTGGTGATAAATCAGTCATAGTTAAACATCAGTAATATTCATTAATATGATTCTAGACAGAGAAATAACTTACTTCATCCAGCTTTCAGCATTAAACTATCCAGCCATACAACAATTTTGACCACTTATCCAGTGATGTAAAGGATTTAGTCATCATCATCACATCCAGTTTTTGTTTAGGCATCCTTACCTGTTCCAATTTCAAGCAGACACCTATCGATGCTTCCATCTGTTCTTAGGACACAGAACATTTCCTTCTCCTTGAGATGTGTATCTATACATCAATTTACGTTTTCTTTCATTTTATATCAATTGGATACGTTCATACCCTTTCTTTCTCCTCTTAATTTCTGAAGTACGCTTTTGACACCCAGCTCATTTCTAATTAAGCTATTCTTTTCTCCGATCTGTGAATCTGTGACCAGCTAGTGGTTTTAGGAGACTACTCTGTGCTGTTTCAGTCCTCCTTGGTTGACTGGAGGTTACAGTACTAGTCTCTGAACCCTACGATAGCAGTGGTACTCGCGTCACGTTATAGAATTGTAGCACCGTCCCTTTCCCAAATTTTGAGGCGAGTACGGTTATGGCTTGTAACAACTGTTGAATTTTTTATAACTTGATTCTTGATCATTAGACGTAATATATGAAATCTCGCATCTCAAGTATTTAATAGTATTCATTTGTTCCAGAGGTTTATCATCAATTGTTATTTTTGCTTTTAATGTTCCTTACAATGGAGAGTCACTATTGTATTTTTATCTTTAGATATTGTCATATTATTAGTATAATCATTTGCTACCTCACACAGGGACCAAATTTCCTTATGTAATTTATCTTCCGAGCACCTAAAATTATTTGATCATATATTAACAGGAATATTTTATAATTTCGTTGTTGAGCTTACAACGATACACCACTTTATTCTGCCATTTCTTTAAGACGTCGTCTATGTATATACTAAATATGAAAGGAGACCATTGTCTTACTTCCTGAGAGACGGTTCTCGCCAACGGGCTTGTGAGCAATACGATTAACGTCATATAAAACTCAAACTGTAATCTGATCTCCTTGACATATCCTTTCACGCCGTATAGGAAAATTTCTGAGTTAGTGATGACACGGTACGTGTGTGTGTGACTATGGTTAGGTTTGTGTGTGTGTGTGTGTGTGTGTGTGTGTGTGTGTGTGTGTGTGAGAGAGAGAGAGAGAGAGAGAGAGAGAGATAGAGAGAGAGAGAGAGAGAGAGAGAGAGAGAGAGAGACTGAACCACAGCAGAAGTAAAAAAAATGCCCACATGCGAGTAGGATTAGTGTGCTTAGGGCTTCGTACATATATCATCCACTCTGGGAATCGAGAAACAAAACGATTTTTGCCTTTTATCGATATCGATACTGGCAAGATACTGGTTCCTGGATTTCCAAGACAGTATCAGACTCTCCTCAGACTAGCCCTGACGTACAAAAAGAAGCGATCAGGGGAGTTCAGTTGATGTATGTGGGGAGAGAAGATTTATTTAGTTACTAAAACATTACTACAATTACATTTTATATTTGAATGTTGTAGTTATTGTCTTTTATACTTTTGACTGGTGAGGAATGCATTGGATGTTCAAATGGTAAAAGATATTTTTATGGATATCATTAAAATTTTACAAGTTCCAGATATTTTACTTTACTTGCGCTTTCGAACCTTCCTTCTTGCCGAATTTCATGCTCCTAGGTCAACTGGAAGTACGCATAGGTTTTCATGAGTGGGTTTGCGAGTATCAAAGTATATGATATGAGCCATTCTTTTGATGCACTGACTTAGAAACTTAAATCTTTTACGACGCTAAGGGGCCATGGACGTTACTATGTAACATATATTTCATTTTGATACACCAAATTGTTCAGGAAAAAAAAAGGCTCTTAACAGACAGAGAGACAAACAGACAGAATGATGAGAAATTTTAAAAAAAATGTAATATATAATTACAGATTAACATTTCTTGGATATTTTCCTTTACTTGTACTATGAAACCTTGCTCTTGATTCTAGGTTAATGGAAACCAGCCTACAGGTTCCGGTGAGTGAGTGGTAGAGTATCAAAATATGAGACATAAATGGCCGTTGATTGCATTGACTTAGAAGCTCAAAATATTTACACATCCAAGGCACTATAGACCTTAATACGTTCCTGAGAAAAAGGGGTTTCTAACAGTCTGAGGAACAGTCAGACGGATGGACAATAAAGTCAATTTTTTGTAGACTAAGACACAGAACCCTAAAAATGGTAGCTTGAAACCCTCACCTAAATAGTACGTTGACATATTTTTGCTGAGAAAGTGCTCTGTATTTCTGAAGCTGACTCGTTCAACATCATAATGAGGGATCAGAATCAGGAGCAAAAGAACAAGGGAATAATTAAACTGAAAGAAACTGATTCCTGATCCGGTACAGTGTTTCATTATGTCTGCAGTTTTACAGAAGGCACCAGACCAAGATTTCCAGGCTCTTCATTCCCTTTCTCAAGTTAGCTGTTACGTATCCACTTGACACAAATGTTGCCCTCTTGCAGTTGCCGCGGCCCCTGAAAGCAGTCATGTCCGTGTTGTTCGCTCGCCGACCAAGTACAAGTTCGGCGGCAAGGGCGGCTACGGCGGCTACGGCGGCTACGGCGGAGGCTATCCCGGAGGTTACGGAGGCCACGGTGGAGGCTACCCTGTCGGCGGCTACGGAGGCGGCTGCAACACCTGCGGCGGCGGCGGCTACGGCGGCTACCCCAGCTACGGAGGCTCCTACAGCCAGTCCTCCAGCCAGGCCTCCAGCCAGTCCTCCAGTGGCTCTGTCGGCTGGTAGGTCTCTGCCACCTAGCTAACGAACAATAAGTAGTAATACAGTAAGCGTAGACAACGGTAGTTTTATCAGTCGACTTGGCCATTTAAGGTCCTATCCGCATTGCCTGTATGTCATGTGTGTTGCATACCTCTCGGGCGGTACCTCCTTTCGATCGCTTTATCTGCGTATGCGAGAAACGTCTCACTAGTTTCCCCAACAGACATGGAGCGTTGAACCATCTAGAAACAAAGTTAGAATATACACTCCTGGAAACTGAAATAAGAACACCGTGAATTCATTGTCCCAGGAAGGGGAAACTTTATTGACACATTCCTGGGATCAGATACATCACATGATCACACTGACAGAACCACAGGTACATAGACACAGGCAACAGAGCATGCACAATGTCGGCACTAGTACAGTGTATATCCACCTTTCGCAGCAATGCTGGCTGCTATTCTCCCATGGAGACGATCGTAGAGATTCTGGATGTATTCCTGTGGAACGGCTTGCCATGCCATTTCCACCTGGCGCCTCAGTTGGACCAGCGTTCGTTCTGGACGTGCAGACCGCGTGAGACGACGCTTCATCCAGTACCAAACATGCTCAATGGGGGACAGATCCGGAGATCTTGCTGGTCAGGGTAGTTGACTTACACCTTCTAGAGCACGTTGGGTGGCACCGGATACATGCGGACGTGCATTGTCCTGTTGGAACAGCAAGTTCATTTGCCGGTCTAGGAATGGTAGAACGATGGGTTCGATGACGGTTTGGATGTACCGTGCACTATTCAGTGTCCCCTCGACGATCACCAGAGGTGTACGGCCAGTGTAGGAGATCGTTCCCCACACCATGATGCCGGGTGTTGGCCCTGTGTGCCTCGGTCGTATGCAGTCCTGATTGTGGCGCTCACCTGCACGGCGCCAAACACGCATACGACCATCATTGGCACCAAGGCAGAAGCGACTCTCATCGCTGAAACGACACGTCTCCATTCGTCCCTCCATTCACGCCTGTCGCGACACCACTGTAGGCGGGCTGCACGATGTTGGGGCGTGAGCGGAAGACGGCCTAAAGGTGTGCGGGACCGTAGCCCAGCTTCATGGTGACGGTTGCGAATGGTCCTCGCCGATACCCCAGGAGCAACAGTGTCCCTAATTTTCTGGGAAGTGGCGGTGCGGTCCCCTCCGGCACTGCGTAGGATCCTACGGTCTTGGCGTGCATCCGTGCGTCGCTGCGGTCCGGTCCCAGGTCGACGGTCACGTGCACCTTCCACCGACCACTGGCGAACACATCGATGTACTGTGGAGACCTCACGCCCCACGTGTTGAGCAATTCGGCGGTACGTCCACCCGGCCCCCGCATGCCCACTATACGCCCTCGCTCAAAGTCCGTCAACTGCACATACGGTTCACGTCGACGCTGTCGCGGCATGCTACCAGTGTTAAAGACTGCGATGGAGCTCCGTATGCCACGGCAAACTGGCTGACACTGACGGCGGCGGTGCACAAATGCTGCGCAGCTAGCGCCATTCGACGGCCAACACCGCGGTTCCTGGTGTGTCCGCTGTGCCGTGCGTGTGATCATTGCTTGTACAGCCCTCTCGCAGTGTCCGGAACAAGTACGGTGGGTCTGACACACCGGTGTCAATGTGTTCTTTTTTCCATTTCCAGGAGTGTATAAAGCAGCACATAGTCTATGGAACGGTTTTGCTCTACACAGTTATTTTCCTGTCTGTTATTTAAAAATAAACAGTATTTACTGCAATACAGGGCGAGTCAGAAGTCCTTGGACACCTTAATAAGTTGGAAGATTAAAAGGAAAATTGAAATGTTGTGATGGGGACGTAGGTTTGATGTGGGGCCGCAACTTTTGGAGTGAATATCATTCATGGCCGCCATCTTGAAATCCGCCATACGCATACAACAAACCTGTGACTCAATTGAAGGAGACACTCTCCTCCATGTGCAGCCAGAGTGGTTGAGGCAACTACAGTTGTGCCTTGCTGTGTTGTAGCAGTCGGTATGAAGGTAGTTTCCCAACATTGAACATTAATAACTTCTAAACTGTACAAGATAGACAGAAACAAATTACACCAAGTAATTCCAGAGGTCAAGAGAGTGTTATTTGTTGTTTCATACACCCTCTCCCCATTTAAAAAAAAAGACTTGAATCCAAAATGGCGGATTTCAAGATGGCGGCCATGAATGACATTCCCTCCTGAAGTTGCAGCCTCCATGTCAAACCTGTTCCCATCATCACATTTCAATTTTCCCTTTAATCTTCCAACTTATGATGGTGTCCAAGGACTTTTGAATCGCTCTGTATTGAAATTGTGTATATTTAGTTTTGGTTTTATTCAAAAACTGTTCATTTGTAAAGTGAAGCAAAAAAATCAGAGATTCGGAAAACATATCAAACTGCTTCAATACTCCCTGAACTTATAACTATGGTTATTCGGAAAGTAAGAAACGATCGGTCACAAAATGGAAATTATAGTGAAAATCTGATGAAGCTTTGCACAGATGCGTTGGGCACTATGTCTGGTACGCCCGCATCATGTCGCTCTTTTCGGTTCTGAGCTCACAGTGAGAAAGTGAAAATGGCTAGAAATTAGCGTCTGCCGCTAAGTATGAGGGCCTGGCGAAAAATTTCGCCTGAAGCTATGCAGTCCACATAACGTAACTGTCATGCAGTTTGTTCTACACGAGAACTCTCGGCCGCACTCTGCAGGGGCAATGAAGATGCTCCTGCAGCGTTTTCGATGGGAAGTGTTTGATCACCCGCAATATGGCCCGTAATTGGCTACCCCTGAAGTTCATCTCTGCTGAAATGACCCATTGGCTACGAAGACAATATTTTGACACAGACAACGAGATTTAGTCCAGAGTAGAAAATTGTCGAAAAGCACTGGCTGTTGTCTTCTATAACGACGGAAAAATAGATGTCTAAGCTTGAGCGGCGGCTGTGTAGAGAAGAAGCGGGAAGGTGTAGCTAACCTTTGGCAATAAAACAGTTTTGATTTTCACTGTGTTTCCCATTTCGTGACCTATCGTTCCTTACTTTTCGAATAGCCCTCGTAAAACTTGTTTCTGCTAAACGTAAAGAACATTCACACTTATCAATAAGAATAGGTAACTCTTCCTTTGATCATCATGAAGAACGTTCCTATGAGTACAAAATAATAACAGTAATTGTAAAGATTCTTTATGTTTTTAGGTGTGAACTGTACTTGCATTAAAAGTAATTACTTTGATTGCATAAAATCACGTAAGTTATGCGATGTGCTAATTTTCCATAGTTATAAAGAGATATATAACACACAATGGAGTAACACTGAACGACGTATATGCAAGACAAACAAGTAAACAAAAAGCAAACACAACTCGTCGGCTCCCAGTTCCTCTCTCGTATATTCATTCTCTTCCGTTTCTCTCTCTACATATGCTAACAGTGCCACCGGTAATCCGACTATTTACTACGTCATTTATGTGGTGTACCAAAACTATGGAACCTTAGTTTTGCTAGAACGCAGGTCTATCTCACCAATCATTCGGCAGTAGCCTCAGGTACCTACAGTGTTTAAAGTGGGCGTCCTTTTCTGAAGCACGAAAATCTACTCAGTAAGAAATAACTCTATAAACAGCAGTCAGTATTACATCTATACTCTGAAAACCACAATCATGTGCTTTGGCAGAGGGCACTTCCCACTGTACAACGTATAACGCTTTTCGGCATTCCAATCGCGTACGGCCACGGGGCAAATGATGACATAAAAGTTTATGTAAGCTCTGTAAAGAGTCTAATTTTGCCTGTACCGTCCCCACCCTTGCGCCATGTAGGCAGTTGTACGAGGGACGTTCAGTAGTTAATGTACCAGATTTTGATTTTCTTTTCTGAAAGTATTCCAATGCACCTTACTGATCCCCAGTCTTTTGGCTACGAAACTCTATTTTTCAACTCTCCTTTCAGTGCGACGGTCTTATGCCACATTCCTGAGACGACCTGTATGTCCGCATCGTAGCACCCTACGCCTTGCTGCGTCAGTAACCTCCCCAACATGCATGCACTGCTTCCCACGGAGTGCATCCTACATTGGGACAAACAGTTAAAACTACGAATGTACGAGTTTTGGGTGTAACATGGATAAGGAAAAACAGTCCCATGAAATTCTGCGAGCTTCTCTCGGGTGTCCAGACCTGTGTGAGGTCTTGTGTTGTCATGGAGCAAGTCGTCTGCAGTTTCTTGGGTGTCGAACACACTGAAGTCTTTTTTTTCAGTTTCCTGAGGTTAGCAGTGGTTGGGAAGGGAGTGAGACAGGGTTGTAGCCTCTTCCCGATGTTATTTAATCTGTATATTGATCAAGTAGTAAAGGAAGCAAAAGAAAAATTCGGAGTAGATATTAAGATCCATGGAGAAAAAAATAAAAACTTTGAGGTTCGCTGATGACATTGTAATTCTGTCAGAGACGACAAAGGACTTGGAAGAGCAGATGAACGGAATGGACAGTGTCTTGAAACAAGGAAATAAGATGAACATCAACAAAAGCAAAACGAGGATAATGGAATGTAGTCGAATTAAGTCGGGTGATGCTGAGGGAATTAGATTAGGAAGTGAGGCACTTAAAGTTGTAAAGGAGTTTTGCTATTAGGGGAGCAAAATAACTGATGATGGTCGAAGTATACATAAAATGTAGACTGGCAATGGCAAGGAAAGCATTTCTGAAGAAGAGAAATTCGTTAACATCGAGTACAGATTTAAGTGTAAGGAAGTCGTTTTTGAAAGTATTTGTATGGAGTGTAGCCATGTATGGAAGTGAAACATGGACGATAAATAGTTTGGACAAGAGGAGAATAGAAGCTTTAGAAATGTGGTGCTACAGAAGAATGCTGAAGATTAGATGGGTAGATCACATAACTAATGAGGAGGTACTGAATAGGGTTGGGGAGAAGATGAGTTTATGGCACAACTTGACAAGAAGAGGGGACCGGTTGGTAGGACATGTTCTAAGGCATCAAGGGATCACAAATTTAACATTGGAGGGCAACCTGGAGGTTAAAAATCATAGAGGGAGACCAAGAGATGAATACACTAAGCAGATTCAGACGGATATAGGTTGCAGTAGGTTCTGGGAGATGAAGAAGCTTGCACAGGATAGAGTAGCATGGAGAGCTGCATCAAACCAGTCTCAGGACTGAAGACCACAACAACAACAACGAAGGTAACACAACACACTTCAGAGTTTATCGTGGGTAGAAATAAAACAGAACAGCCCCTTGCCCTTCAGAGTCCGTGAAGATCTTCACCATGACATTACCTGTTGATAGTGCGGCTTTGAACTATTTCTTCGGAGCAGAGGTGCATGACGGAACTCCATGGATTTGTGTTTTGTTTCCATTTCGAGCTAATGAATCCATCTCTCATGGCCTGTGACGAGTTTCGACAAAAAAATGTGACAATCACCAGCGTAAACAGCAAGCTGTTCCGCACAGATGGTCCTTCGATGCTCTTTATGATCTTATGTCACGCAGCGAGGAATCCAGTGGTCATGCACCTTTGAGCACTACAACAGGTGGACCAGTGTGTCGATACTACCAACAGATAAATGTGGTGCCTGTTCTTTCGCCTTCTCTCTCTACCACATATGAGGTGCTTTTACAGTTTCGCTTTTTAATCTTTTTAATTCCTTATTTTTCGACGTATCTCTCTCTCTCTCCCCCTCTCTCTCCCTCTCTCTGCTTCTCTCTCTCTTGTTCTCTCTGTCTCTCTCTCTCTCTCTCTCTCTCTCTCTCTTACACACACACACACACACACACACACACACACACACACACAAACACACACACATATGGTAATTTCAGCTGAATGTCTGTATAATTTGTGTGTACTCTATAGTGAAATGGCCAGTCTTCTCTGTTCTTCTGCGAAATATCTCAGGATTTGCTATCACTATGGAGTGTCAGTTCAAAAACGACTCTAATTTATTTACCTGAAAACGTAAAGAAATAGAATAACCGACCTCTGTATCTCCATTTACACGGGCACTTCATGTATGCATTTAAAAGCCAGTATTACAATGAATCAATAACATATTTTTTTTTCTCAGGGGTCGCAGGAGATAAGAAGTCTGTCATGGAACGCAGCTTACCAGACACAACCTCTCCTGGATGTCATCCCACTACATCACTGTTTTACATGTGTTTGTAACATATAAAAATAAAAATGTCTACTTTTAATTGTTGTGTATTTAATCAGATAAGAAAAGTCAAAAGCATATTTCTGGATATATGATGGTAAAACGAAGAATTAGATGTATTAAGCTTATGCAAAATTAAAATTATATACAGTGTAATCCGGCAAAAAACTCTTAAAACGAATGGAAAGCCACCCATTCCGCAAAAAAAATATGAACACTACATTGGATAACACAGCCGCTTGAAAGAGTGGTGCAAATTCAGCAATAATTACAAACATGTTACACTGTTACAGTGTACTTTCCACAATTGCTCGATCAGAAATTCAGTCGGAAACGCAACGACATTTCCTCAACACGGTGCTTGCTAAGTAAAGTCGTCCATGTACCCAGGTACAAAATATATACGAAACGGAAGTAGATAGATAGTAATTACTGGTACGTAAGGCTTTCACCTATTATTCTCAAAAAGTCCTTAGATATCAGAAAACTAACCTACAAGATCTGTGAAATATGCCTATCGACTTTTGCTGCGAAAATGATGATATTAAATTTAGGTAAAGAATAAAAAGAAACGTGTCCAAAATGATCTGAAGTTACCGACATGCAATTAATGGAAACGGTGAGTATTAATTGAAAGAAATGTATTTCCAGTATGGAGAACCATCTGCGTTTGTTCCAGTTTAAGAAATGGAGGCGTCGGTGACAGTGAAGATTGGCGTCGGGTGTGCTACTGTTTAAGGTGATTGACCACCAAAAGCGGGAAGTGTGGGTTCGAATTCCAATCTTACACAGATTTTACACACAATTTCATTAGAAGAGGCGTAATCATTTTTATGAACATTTTACGTCCGTGTGTTTTAGTACGTTTTTCCAGTACAAATCTTAGTATCAGCGCTGTAATTGGTAAGTCTCTTATAGTCAGGACGTAGCTGTGACTGATCCAGTCAACTGAAATCTTTCTTTGCTGATACGTATCGATTCTTCTCGTGATATACGAACCATTATACCCACTAAGGTAGACGTGTGACTTGCTTGGCCTGCATCTTCATGTTTTCGCTGAACAGTCGCAGAAACTATTTCTTCTTGTAATATTTTGGCCGCATAATTTCGATCGTCTTCAAAGTAAGCCGACAACAAAGAGAGTTAACGTAATTCCGAAAGTACTGAAGCCGGGTGCCTATTGTATTAATATGCTGGCACGAAATCATACTGAAGTCTACTGGCTGGATTAGGTTTCCGGTCACGTCTCTTTATACTGGGCTTTAATAGAGTTATATCCTGACTATAATGTGGAAATTATAGAGCCGATTTCATCTTTTTGAAACTCAGTGGTGAAAGAAGCGGGTTAATTCCTTTTGATGACGAATTTAATTAACAGAGCTAGAGGTTTCAAACCTAACTAAATCATGGAATCACAAATCATAGAATCCAGCACTTCCTTTAATAACTTCACAAACATGACCCTACAGATGAAAAATCGATATCCCAGCAGGGATCGACCACAAAGCCTCAGAATCAGTTTATGTATACGCATCATTTCCAAGGATCAACATCTGTGGCGCTTGTGTATCTTTGGTGTAAAACGAAGGAAAGCGTCAGCTGTCAGCTCACTCTGAAGATGGACTAGATGTATACGATCGAAATATTAGAAGAATAAATAAAGTATCTGTGAATGTACTCTCAAAATTAAATGTATCACACCACTTACTTGTTCGTACTTGTCTCCAAGGATTTTTCAGTGCACGTAATTGGTGTTTTGATCTACGTTGCTCAGAAGGCGATAGCGTGATCGAAAATAAATGCCACTAAAGAGTATTGCCTACACAAGAGCTCTTTGCTGGTGACGTGATTACAATTTTAAAATTATTCAGAGCTGCCTTGCAGTTTTGCATAAAAATTATCTTTTAATGCCTCTCAATTTTGTGAACATTTACCAAAGCAATATTTATTTTCTTTTTCCTTTAGCATCTTCAGAGTTGTTTCTTGGGTAACCGACTTAATGTATGTAAAACTGTGTTTAAAGGGCATAACCGTTTTGAATTTCATAAACCTTATGGCTAGAATGTATGACTACTTCGGGATTACTTATGTTAAAACTTGTATTGTTACCAACTGATTTAATAGCAGAAAGCAGATGTCACGTACACAGATACTAGCTCTATGTTTATAACAGACATTGAAGCCATCCCTGATTTTACACTTCAGATACGATCTTGTTTTAAGAATTTTTCGAAAAACATTTTTTTTTACACACAGAAAGTTCAAGCGGATTTTTTTAACAGGAAGGTTTCGACTTACACAATAACCAATGGTCTGGAAGCTACCGAAAAATAAAGTAGCAAATGATATGTTGTCGCCTTTATTATGTTCGCTTTTGAATCGTCAGTGTGGTTTTAAGGCTCTCCTACTTGCTGACATACTTCATTTTTTTCACTGAAATCTTCTTGGGTTGTTGGTAGGCATATCGCAACAGACATAGAGGAAGTCATCGACTTTACACTTAGACACGCAAACAAATACACGCTCTCACACTGTTCATACGTGCTTTTTTACTTTAACAGTGCCCTCCTATCAATGAATCAATCCAGTTCTCGCACTCTTATTAAAAGGCACATTCCGGAAGTGGAGATGCTGTTTCAGCAGGAGCAATAGCGTCGGAAGTAGTTGCAAGCGGAAATACATCCTGACAACATTTTACATACTTGCAGATTATCACTGGCCCCATGAAGTTTTCTAGGAGCAACAAGAGGTTGCCTTTGCGTCTGACGCACGCGTTCAGTCTCACGTGCTTGAAATATCTCCCTAAAAATGCACCTTTGTTATCAATTGTCTCAAGTTCTGATGTGTTTTTATCACTAATCCCACTTTTCCATTATTTTGGTTTTTCTTTGGTTTACTCTCAATATTCTTGCAATGTTGATCTGTAAATATGAGCATCTGTTTTCTGATTCTTCTCAAATGGGATCTGCTTTCCGGTATTTTCAAGATTGGTCCGAGTGTAGAAAATGACCATAATTACGAAGCAATAATTGTAATAATTATCCCGCGTATTCGGTATGAAACCTAAAATAATGCTTTAAGTGACTGTCACCGTGCATGCCATCATACTCACCATTATTAATAAGGGAGGTCATAATTTCACTCTTGTAAATTCTAGAAGTAATTGGCTGTAAAATCGTCGTATGCATGTAAAAGATCCCTATGAAAACTCAGTTTCAAATGAATAATTTAAGATCACGGATTTCCAATTTTGGTTTCGCCTTTGACCATCAAACTTATCGAGGAGTTTGTAGAGTATTTTAGGCAATGCTCACAGAAACAGAGTTGCCTATATCCGTCTTACAGTCACGACTGCAAAAATATGTTGCCTTTTATCTAACTCACTGCGTCTTATCTTGCGAAACTTTCTGTAACACCAGAAACGGTTCTTGGTTGGCATATATATTTCATTACTCTTGATGTATGGATCAATGAAAGGAAATGGATTTCCAGCATGCTGGGCTAATGATGGGACAGCAACTTGTATTGTCCAGTTTGACGTAGAAAACAGAAAATTAGCAAAATTTAGCTTGCTGTTTAATTACTTATTATTTATTTACTTAACCTGAAACTAGTCATCAATTAGATAAACCACTGAATTTTACAACATTGACTGTTTTCTACATCATAATAATCAAAGGTAAGTCTTAAATCTCCACCACGGCTCATATCCCTGAAGTTCCTTACACTCTTAGAGTTTATTTTCACAATGTAAACATTCAACAATAAGATCATAATTTTTTTGAGACATCAGTTTCCTGACTAGTTTAATGCGACCCCCAAGAATTCCTCTCCAGTGGTGACCTTTCCATCTCAGAGTAGAGCTTGGAACCTAAGTCCTCAGTTATTTACACGATGTGTTCAAATCACTGTTTTTCTTCAGAGTTTTTACTCTCTACATCTCCATGAAAGTTATTCCCTGATCTCTTAACAGATGTCCTATCATCCTATTCATTCTTCATATCAGTCTTTTCCATACATTCCATTCCTCGGCAATTCTGCGGAGAACCTTCTCATTCCTTACCGTATCAGTCCATCAATTTACAACATTCTTCTGTAGCATCACATCTCAAATGCTTCGATTCTCTTCTGTTCCGGTTTTCCCACAGTCCATGCGTCACTATCATACAGTGTTGTGCTCCAAACGGGTAATCTCAGAAATTTCTCCTCGAATTAAGGTCTATGTTTGGTGTTAAAAGCCTTCTCTCTGCCAGAAGTGCCCTTTTCGCAAGCGCTATTCTGCTTATTAAGTTCTCCTTCCTCCATCCATCATAAGTTATTTTGTTTCATGGGTAGCCTTAACCTGTCTACTTCGTGATCGTTATTCTGGTATTAAGTTTCTCGCTGTTCTCATTTCTGCTACTTCTCATTGCATTCACCCTTCTACGATTTACTCTCAGTCCATGTTCTGTACTCATGAGACTGTTGATTCCATTCAACAGATCCATTAATTTTTCTTCACTTTTACTGAGGACAGCAGTGATCAGCGAATCATGTCATTGATATCCTTTCACCCAAATTTCTTTTGTTCTTTTATTTCTGACGGGACGTCTTCGGTTTATAGATTAAACAGTAAGGGCGAAAGACTACATACCTTTCTTACACCCGTTTTAACTCGAGCACTTCGTTCTTGGTCTTCCAGTCTTATTGTTTCCTGTTAGTTCTCGTACATATTTTATATTATCCGTCTTTCCCTGCAGCTTATCACACTTTTTCAGAATTTTGAAATTCTTACTTCACTTTACATTCTCGAACGCTTTTTCGTATCTACAAATACGATGAAGGTATATTTATTTCTCTTTACTCTTGCTTCCATCATCAACCGCAACGTCAGAACTGCTCCTCTGGTGCCTTTACCTTTCGTAAAACGAAACTGATCCACTTCTAACACATCCGCATAAATCTTTTCCTATCTTCTGAGTATTATTCAAGTCAGAAACTTGGACGCATGAGCTGTTAAGCTGATTGTGCGATGATTCTCGCATTTTTCGGCCTTTGCTATCTTCGGAATTGAGAGGATGGCGTTTTTCCGAAATTCAGATGATATATAATCGACCTCGCACATCCTACAAACCAACGTGAATAGCCGTTTCTTTTTCATGCTAATTCCCACACCGATTTTAGAGATCTCGATGCTATGTTATTTGTTCCTTTTGCCTTATTTGTTCTTAATTTGTCCAAAGCTCTTTTAAATTTGGATTCGAATACTTGATCCACTATCCCTTCTATATCAACTCTTGTTTCCTCTTCTACCACGTCATCAGACAAGTCTTCGCCCTCATAGAGATCTTCTTTGTATTCATTCCACCTATCCGCTTTTTCCTCTGCATTTAACCGAGGAATTTCCAACGCGTTCTTAGTGCTACCTCCCTTGCTTTTAATCTCACCCAAGTTTGTTTCGACTTTTCTCGATGCTGAGTCAGCTCTTCCTACAGTCATTTCTTTTTCGATTTCTTCGTATTTTTCCTGCATGCATTTCGCCTTAGCTTCCCTGCACTTGCTGTTTATTTCATTACTAAGTGACTCGTATTTCTATATCCTGAATATTATTGTACTTCCTGCTTTCCTCGATCAACTGAAGTAGTTTTTCTGTTACCCGAGGTTTATTCTCAGCTACCATCGTTGTATCTATATTTTCCTTTCCAACTTCTGTGACTGCCCTTTTTGGGGGTGACAATTCCTCTTCAATTGAAATTCTAATTGAGCTGTTTACTATTGCAAAATCTATAGCCTCAGAGAACTAAGTGTAACTGTAAGCTTTCCGTACCTCCAGTCTTGTTACAAGTAAACCACCTCCTCTTGTTATTCTTGAAGAGAGTATTTGCTATTATTAGATGAAATTTATTGCAGAATTCAATTAGTCTTCGTCCCCTTTATTCCTGCTTCTGTGCTCATATTCCGTCATAACCCGTTCTTCCACTCTTGTCCCTACAATCGCTTTCCAATCTCCCATGAGTATTAGATTTTCATCTGAGTTTTGTACTGAATAAGCTGTTCAGTATCGTCATGTACTTTCTTTATCTCTTCAACGTCTCTTTGCGACGTTGTTACATACACCTGAAAGGTTGTTGGCAGTATTGGTTTTTTATCGATTCTGATGAAAACAACCCTGTCACAGAACTGTTCCGAGTAACTCACTCTCTGCCCTATCTTCCTATCATAACGAATCCTTCTCCTGATATACCATTTTCTGCTGCTGTTGAGATAAAAGCAGATCATTATAGAAAGTATAAAACTTCTAACCATTTTACTTCATTCTTTCCAAGACCTCTGCCGCCGAAATGTTCTGAACCCGCATCCGGAATATGTGATACGGGGCGATAAAATCTTTCGCTTTTCGATTCTGAAAGATTCAAATGCCCCTCCAGATGTGATGATATACATTTACCGTCTTTCCTATAAACCATCTAAAGGAAGTAACGACTTGTTTGTTGAAATTGTCTTCTTGTCCAAGTCGAGCGAACTGTCGCTGTGGTAAGATACTGGTCTCACAATCAAGAGGATAGCAGTTTAAACCCCGTTCAGCCGTGGTCGGACGGATTACACGTCATAAAACAACATTACGTCTTCACCTGCTGAGGGCAGTTTCAAGGGGAGTCGTATCTCCTTGAATGTCCGATTCACACCCTGGCTCGCAAATCACAGCAGCAAGTAATGGTGTGAATGATTCAAAGAAGATATGATCGCCCTTGTAAATGTCCACCGCAGATGGGAAGGAAATATTGGGTTTGAATGTGAAATCCATTCGACCACGGCATAACAGTCCGAAATATTTTATTAATTGTGCCATTTCTCGGTAGCGGAAGTTTACATTGTTCAATTACATCTTGGTTTAGGTTTTCCAAAACCGCAGAGCTGAAATGGTTCCTCATCCTTCCCCAGTCCGAACTCTTTTATTTTTTTTATTTTTCACTTGCTGCTTATTTTTACTGAGCCTCCACCTAACTACTTACGATAGGTCATTTATGGCCTCTTAGCAGCAGTGATCGGTGTGTGGGACCCAAGTAGATCCGAGTAGCAGCTCCATCCGGCGCCCACATCCGATCACACCGTTGACCGTGTCCCGCCACGTGGAAGCCAAGTTATTGTTCGTTTCAGTCTCTTTGGTTTTTTTTCGTTGTTTTGTTTGTTTTTGCAGATTATTACTTTTTCAAAATGTAATACATAAATTGGAAATGGAAATACATTTTTTTTTAAATTTAAGGACTCTAGCTTATACTCTAGTGACACGTCGTCGACGGTTCGTCAAAGCCTTAACTTCTATGCTTTCTTCCCTCCACTAAGTTAGTGCTGCTTCACCAGCGTTCTCCACGTCGACAGGAAGCTAAGTGGTAATCGTTTCTTCTTCATTTGCGCAACATACGCTAGCTGTAAACACAAAACGTTAAAATATAATCACACTGAGATGACCAACGTTGTGGGATAGTGACATGCACATATAGAGATAGCGGTAATATCGCGTACACAAGGTAGACTATAAAAGGGCGGTGCATTGGCGGAGCTGTCATTTGTACTCGGGTGATTTATGTGAAAAGGTTCCCGATGTGCTAATGGTCGCACGATGGGAATTAACAGACTTTGAACGCGGAGTGGTAATTGGAGCTAGACGTATGGAGCATTTCGTTTGTTAAATCGTTAGCGAATGCATTATTCCAAGGGCCACCGCCTAGAGAGTGTGCCGAGAATACAGGATTTTAGGCATTACTTCTCAGCACGGACAACTACCGGAAGCAGTAGCGTTTGCGTAGAGTTGTCAGTGCTAACAGACAAGCAGCAGAAATCAGTATGAGACGCGCGATGAACGTAGCCGAAGACAGTGTGGTGAAATCTGGCGATAAAGGCTGTGGCAGCAGATGACCTTTGCTTACACAAGTACATCGCCTGCAGCACCTCTTCTGGGCTTGTTATCATAACGGTTGGACCCTACACAACTGGAAAACCGTAGCCTGGTCAGATGTGTCCCTATTTCAGTATGCGCTGATGGTAGGACTCGAGTGTGGCGGAAACTCCACGAAGCCGTTGTCCTAAGGTGTTAACAAGGCACTACGCAAGTTGGTGGTGGCTCCATAATGTTGTAGGCTGTATTTCCTTGGAATGGACTGGGTGCCCTGAATGTTCAGCTACTCGGATGGACGTTACGTTCCAGATAACGATGGAATTTTTCGGCTGCTCCCGGCGGAGGTTCGAGTCCTCCCTCAGGCATCGGGGTGTGTGCTTGTCCTTAGGATAATTTAGGTTGAGTAGTGTGTAAGCTTAGGGACTGATGACCTTAGCAGTTAAGTCGCATAGGATTTCATAGACATTTGAACATTTGATGGAATTTTTATGGAAGACAATGCGCCATGCAACCGGATCACAAACGTTCGTGACTGCTTTGAAGAACATTCGAACACATTTCGAGCAGCCGGCAGTGTGGCCGAGTGGTTCTAGGCGCTTGGGTCTGGAACTGCGCGACCGCTACGGTCGCAGGTTAGAATCCTGCCTCGGGCATGGATGTGTGTGATGTCCTTAGGTTTAGTAGTTTCTAAGTCTAGGGGACTGATGACCTCAGATGTTAAGTCCCGTAGTGCTCAGAGCCATTTGAACCATTGCGAGCGAATGATCTGACCAACCAGATCACCGACACGAGTCACACTGAACGTTTATCGGACGTAAACGAGGGCTCAGTTTCTGCACCACATCCTGCACCGGCAGCACTTTCGCAATTATGGACGGCTGTAGAGACAGCATGCAGTATTCCTCCATGCGTCTTCCAACGACCTGTCCGCACCAAATCGACTTGCCCCACTACGCAGGGAAAAAGGAGGTCTGAAACGATATTGGAAGATATCCCATGACTTTTGGAACTGAGGTCGACCATTGAGGCTGTTACATGCGCCAATTCAAGCGGCCCGCCGGGTACATTTATTGTCTTTTTCATATAGCATAAATGATAGAACACGAGACTGCTAAGATTTTGACTTCGGCCTCGAATGCTTATGGGCTTCGATCCTTATTACTGCCAGTGTCGTGTTTTTGTATCCCTCTCTTGTTAGGTTTCAGGAAAACAAACGACGAACACAACACGTTTAGCTACACTGTCTCTGGTGGGCCACTTGAATTTGTGCAAGCAACGACCTGCTTGGCTAAATTCAACCCTAATTAACTTATGTCTCGGCCCAACCTATCCTGAATATATATAAAGACAGTAACTGCTCTCGAAAGAACAGAGTACTGTTAATGACCGTGCAGCTTTTCCTTGGAATAAATGATGACTAGCTGAAACCCTCAGCTGCCGACAGGTGTTGATATACCTTGATGTGGACCGCTGAAAATGTGTGCCCCGACCGGGACTCGAACCCGGGATCTCCTGCTTACATGGCAGACGCTCTATCCTTGTGAGCCACCGAGGACACAGATGAATAGTGCGACTGCAGGGACGTATCCCTTGCACGCTTCCCGTGAGACTCACATTCATAACTGTCCACAATTCTACATATGTAATAATGTCTATAAGGTACATTACATTTTCAGCTGTCCACATCAAGGTATATTAACAACCCTTGTCGGCAGCTGAGGGTTTCGTTAGTCATCATCTATCCTGAATACCCTTACAACCTTTCCAGACTGTTTCTGACCACCCTGTATATTGTCTTTTTAACAGTTTTAGTATGGTAAATTTACAAGAGTAGTGGTGTACTTAGTAACGTTTTCATAAGAGATGGTGAATGAGATCGTTAAAGAAAGTTCAATAAAGAAACAAAAAAAAAAAAAACGTGAAGGAGCTACAGATGTATGGTAAAAAGTGGCCGATTCGTGCAAGTCACGGTTTATTATCGCGTTTATTAAATGAGTCCTTTGCGGGGAAGAACAGGGTCCTCAGCGTCAGTAGGCACGCCTCGCAATTACGCGGCAGCTTCCGTGATTACCAGGCTGCTCGCAGTCAGCTCAAGGCTGCGCCTGGAACCGGTAGACGGCCGGGCGCTGAGAGCCTGCGAGGCCACGGTCTCTGGTCTCTGCGAGAGGAGGGCCAAGGCTGGGGCTGATGAACTTCCAGGCCGCGGCGCCTCGCTCGCCGCGTCAGCTGCGGCCGTGACCTTAGGCGCAGCTGGAGGCACCTCCCGCGCCGACAAAGGCTACACTCTACGGCTGTGATTCCCAGCATACACGAGACCATTACCAGCCAATGTAAACACTTGTTGGGTAGTACCCCCTCTGCCTCCCACCGCCCCCCTACCCCCCGTCATCAACATTTGACCAAACTGAACTTTGAAATAAATAAAAGATTCCTTGAACGCTGTTATTTTTATAATGTTAAACGGACGTAATATGTAGAAACTGGCTCAGTGGTGTGATCTGTTGTTGTTGTTGTGGTCTTCAATCCATAGACTGGGTTTTGCATCTCTCCATGCCACTCTATCCTGTGCAATCTACTTCATCTCCCAGTACCTACTGCAATCTACATCCTTCTGATCTGCTTAGTGTATTCATCTCTTGGTCTCCCTCCACAATTATTACCCTCCACACTGTTCTCCAATACTAAATTGGTGATCACTTGATGCCTCAGAGTACGTCCTGCCAAACGATCCTTTCTTCTAGTCACGTTGTGCCACAAACTTCACTTCTCCCCAATCCTATTCAACAACTACTCATCACTTATGTGATCTACCCATCTAATCTTCAGCATTCTTCTGTAGCACCACATTTCGAAAGCTTCTATTCTCTTCTTGTCTAAACCATTTATCGTCCACGTTTCACATCCATACATGGCTACACTCCATACAAATACTTTCAGAAACGACTTCCTGACACTTAAATCTATACTCGATGTTAACAAAATTCTCTTCTTCAGAAACGCTATCCTTGCCATTGCCAGTCTACATTTTATATCCTCTCTACTTCGACATCATCAGTTATTTTGCTCCCCAGATAGCAGAACTCCTTTACTACTTTAAGTGTCTCATTTCCTAATCTAATTCCCTCAGAATCACCCAACTTAATTCGACTACATTCCATTATCCTCGTTTTGCTTTAGTTGATGTTCATCTTATATCCTCCTTTCAAGACACTGTCCATTGCGTTCAGCTGCTCTTCCAAGTCCTTTGCTGTCTCTGACAGAATGAGAATGTCATCGGCGA
Source organism: Schistocerca gregaria (assembly GCF_023897955.1). Taxonomy (NCBI): domain Eukaryota; kingdom Metazoa; phylum Arthropoda; class Insecta; order Orthoptera; family Acrididae; genus Schistocerca; species Schistocerca gregaria. The sequence goes on along the minus strand of NC_064920.1, from coordinate 1,043,049,918 downwards.
ACCTCAAAGTTTTTATTTCTTCTCCATGGATTTTAATTCCTACCCCGATTTATTTTTTCCTTTAATGCTTGCTCAATATACAGATTGAATATCATCGGGGAGAGGCTACAACCCTTGTCACTCACTTCCCAACCACTGCTTCCCTTTCATATCCCTCGACTCTTGTAACTGCCATCTGGTTTCTGTACAAATTCTAAATAGTCTTTCGCTCCCTGTATTTGACCCCCGCCACCTTCAGAATTTGAAAGACAGTATTCCAGTCAACATTATCAAAAGCTTTCTACAACTGCTACAAACGTAGGTTTGCCTGTCCTTAATCTATCTTCTAAGATAAGTCGTAGGGTCAGTATTGCCTCACGTGTTCCAATAGTTCTACGGAATCCTAACTGATCTTCCCCGAGGTCGGGTTTTACCAGTTTTTCCATTCGTCTGTAAAGAATTCGTGTTAGTATTTTGCAGTCATGGCTTATTAAACTGATAGTTCGGTAATTTTCACATCTGTGAACACCTGCTTTCTTTGGGATTGGAATTGTTATATTTTTCTTGAAGTCTGAGCGTATTTCGCCCGTCTGGTACATCTTGCTCACCAGATCGTAGAGTTTGTCAGGGCTGGCTCTCCCAAGGCCCTCAGTAGTTCTAATGTTGTCTACTCCCGGGACCTTGTTTCGACTCCGGTCTTTCAGTGCTCTGTCAAACTCTTCACGCAGTATCATATATCCCATTTCATCTTCATCTACATCCTCTTCCATTTCGATTATATTGTCCTCAAGAACATCACTCTTGTATAGACCCTCTATATACTCATTCCATGTTTCCGCTTTCCCTTCTCTGCTTAGAACTGTGTTTCCATCTGAGCGCTTGATATTTCAACAGTATCTATGAATGTGAATTAAAAAATGCTGGTAAATCGAGAAGGTAAATAGGTCTAGATGGTACTGAATCTTTATTGCGTTCATGGTGCGTTTTGAGCATATCCCATCATCAGATGATCTCGTAACGAATAATAAAGAGCGTATAATGACATCATGCAATACAGCTTCAACAAAAAAATCAAGTTATATAATTCTCAAATAAAATTAATTGTGCACAATTCTGAAGAGCATATACACTGATGACTCAAAACATTATGACCTCCTATTTGATAGCTTGTTTGTCTGCCTATGGAACGAAATACATTACTGATTCTGCGTATCATGGATCCGACAGTTTTTTGGTAGGTTGGTGGACGCATGTGGTACTAGACGTCTACGTGCAGGTCATGTAATTCGCGTAAATAATGGGCCGCTGATTTGCGCATGAGGTGACGACGCCCGATAGCGACCCAGATGGGTTCCATAGGATTTACATCAGTGATTCAAATCACTGTAACACGGTTCTGACTGCGTGACACAACTGTTATTCTGCTGGAAGATGACATCGCCGTCGAGGAAGACATCATGCATGAAAGGATGCAGGTGGTCCGCAGTTCTCCGCGTGTCATCGATACCAGTCATAGTTCAAGAGCAGGAGAATGTGTCCCATAGTACTGTTCCCATCAGCTTGCGTCTGTGACGCGCTGCACGTTTCGAGCCGTCGTTCACTTCGATGACGATGTTTATAGAGACATCCATCGGTCTAACGTGGTATCCATTGGTCGAAGGTCGAATCCCAGTGGTCCCGTGCCCATTCCAAACGTAACTGACGACGTCGTTGGGTCAACATGGGAACACGTAGGGTTGGTCTGCTGCGGAGGTTGATGTTCAACAATGTACGATGAACTTGGTGCTCCGAAACACTTGTCGTGCACAGGCATTGCGCTCTTTCTCCAGAGATGCCACAGATCACCATCTATCCCATTTGGGGAGCAGTCAAGTCTTCGAACCCCACGTTCTGTTGAGAGTAGCGGACGTCCAACCATTTGGCGCCAATGGTATTTTCACTATCCTACATCTGTCCGTAGATGCTCACGTAAACATTCGACCTGCTTCGCCAGTTTGGGAATATTCGTCCACGGGCTCTCCGTAATAATAACCTACCCTTTGCCAAAGTTCCTTATTTCCACTGATTTGCCAATTTGTAGCCCGTATCTTCGGTTGGGTGATCCCATGTCCGTGTCAGCTCCGTTTACGTGCTTCTGTTACTTCGTCACGTGCCTGCATCTGATGGTTGTGATGAGCAGTGGTGATAATGTTTTGGCTGATGAGTGTACATACATACCATGTAAGATCATTATATGCACTGAAAAGGACGCTGAATAATGACCGTCCCAATGTCAAGTAAAACATCTGCTGTCGTATGCAAGAAGTAGACCTTAGCAGTAGCTGACCACAGCCACAGTGTCAGTGCACAGCTATCAGAGAAATACCGTATTGCTAGATGGTAGCACTTCTGATGACATATAAAATTAGAAAACTAACGTGCAAGAAGGTCAACTGGAAAAACGATGTAATAGTACAAGACACTCCACTTACAAAAGTATCGTACAGAACCACATTCTGTATGATTTGTTCATAATTTCAGTAGGGATCATCACATCCAATACAAAGTTATTTAAGACACTAGTTTTTCAATAAACCAAAATTAATTAAAATAAGTGTTTCGTTTTTAACACCACAGTTGTGCAAGAAAGTCAACCGTAGAACACGGTGCAGTAGTGCAGATTTTATAAAACCGACATACTGTTGCATTCATGTTAACGTTTGCAATCTTACTTAAGGAAAACAAATCGCTAAAAAAATAACAAGTCATCATTAAGAATTCCATAAAACGTTAAGAAAGTTAAAATAAAGAATAGATGGATGGACACCATTATTCTTTCCTTCGTGTCTACAAGTAATATATTGGAAGAATCAAAGAATAACTTGCGTCTGCATCAAATCTCCTCGTTTATTATGAGTTATGTGTCTACTTGACAACTCACATATATTTACATTTCTTCTAAAATATCCAGTACTACACCTTTATTACCAGAATTGAAAATGGACATGTCGTCTTCAATGTTTTTAAGCCGATGTTGGTTCTCCTCTTAATTTCATTTGAGATTCATGTATTTTCAGTGTTTTGGTAAAGTTGAATTTTATGATACCATTATTTGCACTTCTTTTTATTATTTGTTACTTGGTCATGATCTGATGGGCTACGCCCGAAATGCTTCATCAGCACAATGTTGCATTGAATATGATCTGTAATTGTGTTAATTACTCGACTTACCACCATTTTTAAATTCATTTTCATAGCTATTTTTAAAAAGGCCAACGATAAACGATATATAGTTTTGTGCACGTTTTATTGAACCAAGAACTTATGGGACAACTGCTAACGCTTATATCTGACACACTATTCTTTTAGAATAGTGAAGCAGATCTCAGTGCATCACGATTGCTACCTACAACATCCTCTCAGAAAAGACGGTGGACACTTGTTACAAAATATTCTTTCTCTGCACCAGTTATATCCCTAGCGGCACTTGGTTCATCCATAATCTGCACGCCCATTTAAAGCAACACAACTTTAAATGTGTGCACTGGATACTAGAATATAATTTGCTTCAATAACTAGCTTGATTAGAGACGAAGAAGGAAACATAATAAGTGAGAATAACAGAATCTGGAAAGATGGCGAAGATACTTTAATGACCTGCTGAATCGAGAGATACAGCAAGCAGAGGATATCTCTAATGATTGTGAGCAGGGATTGGGTGATGAAGAGCCACTGTATGGCCCAGGGTTAGAGGGCGTTAAAAAAGCTTTAAGGAAACTGAAGAACAATAAGGCTCCCGGCACTGACAGCATTCCTGCAGAATTGCTAATATGTGGAGTAGCAACATTAGAGAAATCTCTTTTCGAACTTGTCACTCCTATGTGGAAACAGGAAAGGATGCCAAATGAATGGAATGTAGGAATATTATGGGGCATACATAAAAAGGGCGACCAAATGGAGTGTGGAAACCACAGTGGAATCACCCCTCTGAACCTGGGGTACAGGGTGTTATCTAATATTGTTTTTGATCGGCTACTCCCACAGGTGGATAAAGAAATTGGAATATACCAAAGCAGATTTCGACGAGGAAGGTCAACAGTAGACCAGATTTTCACCCTGTGCCAAATTTTGGAGAAAACTGTTGGATACAGAATTGGAACACACCGCCTCTTTATTGACTTTAGGGCTGCATACTACAGCGTCAATAGAACCAGTTGTTTCATACCTTACAGGAGATGAGGATACATGGGAAACTCCTGAGAATGGTTAAAATGATGATGTCTGGCGTAAGAAGCTGCATTCGAGTTCGAGGAAATTACTCAGACCGCTGGAAATAAAAATGGACTGCGTCAAGGAGATGCTTTAGCATGCTAATTATTTAATGTAGCACTCGCGAAGGTGATTAGGGAAGTAGGCCTACAGACCAGGGGCACTACCTTCTACACGTCAGTGCAGATTTTATCATATGAAGATGACGCAGACATCATAGCACGGACAGTACCAGCATTGAAAGAAGCTTTTACAGCCTAAGTCAAGCAAGTAAGTGATATGATAAATGAAAATAAAATTAAATATATGACCTGTCAGAAAGCATATCAACCTAATATGCCGTCAACTTTCAGTGTGAGTTGCTACACACTTGAAAGAGTTGATAGCTTCAAGTATCTTGGTTCCACAGTCACTTGCTTTAATGACATCTAAACTGAAATTAAGATTACGCTGATATCAGCAAAAAAGGCATATTTCGCCGTGAGTAATTCATTCCGGTCAAGACTCCTCAGCCGCCCATCAAAATTCACTGTTTATAAAACCCTTGTTAAACCAGTTCTCACTTATGCTTCGGAAACATGGCCCGTGACGGAAACCGATGCAAGGCTGCTCGGCCGATTCGAGAGGAAAGTTTTGAGGAGAATAATTAGCGCTGTGTATAGAGAGAGAACAATGGAGAAAGAGGTACAGTGCAGAACTGTACACTATATATACTGATGCTCCTGTAACAAAAATCATACGATCAGGAAGGATAAGATGGGAAGGTCATGTGGAAAAAAATGGAGGTATCTGAGATGATAAAGAAGATTCTCTTTGGTAGTCCAGGAGGACAAAGAGGGCGAGGTCTACCTCGAGCAAGATGGCTGGATGGAGTAAAAGAAGAAGACGTACGGAAGCTCGGATGCAGAAACTGGAGGAGGGTAGCATGTGACTGTGATGGATGGCGGAAGATCGTTGGGAACGCCAAGGTTTATCATGGACGGTAGCGCCACAGAAGAAGAAGAACTTATTGTTTGTACTTCATTTGGTTCCTGGACTCCTTACTTCCAAACTGGCAGACATTAGAAGACTTCTAGCTATCAATAGTTTGTGTCTGACAACTGCCACTAATAATAATAATAATAATAATAATAATAATAATAATAATAATAATAAGTGTAAACCCTACAGCAGTATAGTAGGAATTAGTTGCTGTTGTGTTGTGCTGTCAATTTGTTCAACCATCTGTTGCGAAGTGAATAATGAAACAACATCCGCTCCACTGCTTTAAACCGAGCGATACCCATCAGTGATTAGCACACTGCACTCACATTCAGGTGGACGGCGGTTCAAATCTGCGTCCGACAGCCCTGATTTAAGTTTTCCATTATTTCCCTACATCACTCCAAGCAAATTCCGGGATGTTTCCTCTGGAAAGGTATGGCAGATTTCATTCCCCATCCTTGCAACAATCCGAGCTTTCCCGCCGTCTCTAACGACCGCAATGTCGACGGGTCGTTAGACCATAATCTTCCTTCCTTTCTTCCCTCCTTCATTGAAGGAACTATCTGCAACACGGAGAAGTCATTTTGATGAGATATTTAAGGGTATGCGAGGAATACGTCCCAGTTTCACTGTAACAGATAGTACGGATCACGAAGTTTGTGTGTAGTGAGTGGATATGTTGGGGTGATTTGTACGTACATGAATTAATTTAAAAAGATGTAACCGAATTCTGTCTCACGTTAATGCTACTATTTGAAAAAATGTAGTTTAGGGAACTTATGTAATCAGTATTACAGTCTTATGAAGTAGTGATAATGATAATTATCTTTTAAAATGGTTTACCTTTGTAAACGAAACACAACTGAATCCTCTTGTTTTTAGTGCCCAGGAAATTAAACCTACCCCTCAGAGGAGTAATCACCGGCAGGTTCGGAACCACTGCTGTGCAGCCTCCTGCCACTCACTACTTCCTGATACTCACTTGTCTGTCACACATCAGAAGTACAATACCAGTACGAACACAGTTTTAAGAAATTCACCGTAATATCTTTTCGCAGGTGTTTAAAGTAATTAGTTTTGTAATAATTTCATTAAATGTTCTTCTCTTATGCTATATGTAGCTTAAAGTCTACAAGTAAGTAACTCCTCAAACAGTTACTTATTTTAAATGCACCTTCACAACATATATAACTGAAGTTTCTGACACATTAAGCACAAATTAACAACAATAGGGATGTCCATACATAAAACACCAGAAGAAAAAAGTGGTCTTTATTACTCATTATTAAAGCTGTAAATTGCTCTGAAGGGAGTTCAGTATGCAACAACAAAATTTATGATCATTTTTCCCAATAACATAAAATGTCTGACAAGTAGTAAAGCAAGTTTTAAATTAAATTAAACCTGAAACCACTTTTGTTCTTGAAACAACTTCTGTATTTTGTTTAAGATATCATCATCCTCAGTAGATGCCTTGGAAGGATTGGTTTGTGGGAGAAGACTGAGAGGAAGAAGGAGATACAAGGTGACAGATGACAGAAAGGGAAGAGGAAATTATGCAGACCTGAAGAGGATGGCAGAAGACCGGACAGCCTGGAGAACTACCATGTGAAAACCTGCCTTTAGGCAGAACACTGATGATGATGATTTAAGATATAGTAGCCCATAAAAGCCTAGCTTTAAGTATGGATACATATGTAGGACCGAAAAATAATATGTGTATTAATTTAAAATTAGGCCATTGTGCCATTTAGGAACGTGTAAATGGCCAGCATGTAGCCATCCACTGAAGTTAATCACCTTTACGTACATCCGAGAGCTGACTCATTGCGTATCATTCGGATAAAAAATAGTTGAAATTATCTATGGAACAGGTAACTAATTAACTACGTTTAAGTCTTCTATGTTCATCATCAAGCCTCTTTGCTGGCATTGCTCTGTATGTATCTGAGGTAACTCACAAAGTGTATGCTGTATAGAAGCATGTAATATTATATGATGTCAACTCCAGAACCTCTTCGTAGACTGTTGAGCATTCTTTCAACAGTTTCACAATACTTTACTTCTCTCATACGAAATTGATTGTCCATAATCAGTCACAATGTAAAGCAACAAAAAAAAAATGTTAGAGTGATGAGTTACTAAACGCTGGAGTCCAGATGAAACAAACAAATAAAGTTAGTTACAGTACATTTGACTTAATGTAGCGCAGAAAAAGTGAGGTTTATAGATAAAAAAATCTTTGACCACTAACACTGTCATCAGTATAATTAGGTAGATTATAAAATTATTTCCTAATGTAAATGTAAATCATACCCGATGACAACTCCTTCAACTGCGTAGAAAAATTTAGGAATGTATAAGAGCATAATGTGTGTGTGTGTGTGTGTGTGTGTGTGTGTGTGTGTGTGTGTGTACACACATCGCACTTATCGTCCACGGAATATTCAGATAAAAGAAGTAAACCAAGCTCTGCCATGGCCAAACTGCTTAGAGAGAGTATATAATGGTACATAAAGAATATCGACGTGTGTTAGCAAACAGTTTACTCAAAATAATAAACGGTAATATATTTGTTAAGGTTCTTCTCCACTATTTTTGATTATGATTTATACTGTACGTTTTTTTCACTGAAGTCTCTTCATTTTCAGAGAAAACTATAGTTCAATGGTTTGAAACGTTATTCGAAATGGTTTGTATAACAGTATCTTGTCTTACAAATAAATATTTTCAAGACACAAAGGACTGAATGACACTACCTGTTATTGGGGATTGATTTAAATCAACTGGAAAAGTTGCAGATGTCTACCAGTCCAGTATTCGAACCCAGGTCTCGTGGTTGCTAGGCAGATGCGCTGACCACTGCGCCATCTGAACACGGTAGTCCTAGCAGTGAACGAACTACCTTAGCAAGTCTCCCGTCTGACCCAAGTTCACAACTTATCCATTCATTACAGATGTAGTGCCCTTTGCCCATTATCCTCATTACTCACGGGTTCGAATCTCGGTCCGGCGCAAACTATCAGCTTTTGCTATTCTTTTAAATCAGTGACCGCTATCAGCTAATTTCATTCACTCATTTGTGTCCTCATTGATTCATAGGGGCTGCAGGATCATTACTGTGTTTCTTCTTGCGTACATGGCTGAAATGGCCCTGAGCATTATGGGACTTAACATCTGAGGTCATCAGTCCGCTAGAACTTAGAACTACTTAAACCTAACTAACCTAAGGGCATCACACACGTCTATGCCGTAGCCAGTATTCGAACCTGCGACCGTAGCGGTCGCGCGGTTCCAGCCTGAAGCGCCTAGAACCGCTAGTCCACATCGGCCGGCCTTGCGCACATGTCCGACACCTATTTTCAGCTTTCCCCATAGATTTAAATCAATGCCCACTAGCTGCTAATGTCGCTCATTCCTTTGTGTTTTGACTGATTCATAGTGGCTGTGGGTTCACAACTGCGTCTCTTCTCTCTCACATTTGCAAAAGAAGGGACCTTATTACATATTTTCTAATTTTTTAAGCAGTATGTTATGATTATTCTCTGTTCTTTATTATTTTTTATTTTTTTAAGAATAATATTTCTTCCGGATCCATCACGAACTTGTTCAGAGGATAAATTTAAACACAGTTTCGATTCATACACACCATATAAATTTCGAATCGTAATTTCTTAACATCTTGAACGATTATTAGTTTTTGGTTGACGTTTCCAGTGGGAAATTGGTTATTATATACAAGTGTAATCTTTACCGTTCACTCTAACTTTTAAATGCCAGCTATTTCTGGAGTTTTATGTATAAAATGAGAAAAGCCCTATCTCAGGGTGCTCTTCTATATGCATCTCCATTTACCGGGTTTCCAATTCGGAAAGAAAAGTAGTAAGAGTGATCCACTAAATTATAGGCCCATATTGCGATGGTCAATATCCAGCAGGATTTTTGAACATATATTGTGTTCGAACATCATGAATTACCTTGACGAGAAAGATATATTGTCACACAGTCAACGCGGATATAGAAAACATACTTCTTGTGAAACACAAATAACTATTCACTCACACGAAGTCCTGAGTGTTATCGAGTAGGGATTTCAAACTGATGGCGTATTTCTAGATTGCCCAATGGCTTTTGACACCATACCTCACAAGCAGCTTGTAATTAAATTACGTACTTGTGGAATATCGTCTGAGACTGGATTTGTGACTTTCTAACAGAGAAGTCACAGTCCGTAGTATTTGACAGAAGATCATCGAGTAAAACTCAAGTATTTCTGGCGTCCCCATATGTAGTATTATAGGCCCTCTGCCGTTACAGGATTTGTGATGCAGTATTTGTGGCGGACATCAGTGAAACAAAGCGGTGCCTCGGGCATGGATGTGTGTGATGTCCTTAGGTTAGTTAGGTTTAAGTAGTTCTAAGTTCTAGGGGCCTGATGACCTCAGATGTTAAGTCCCATAGTGCTCAGAGCCATTTGAACTATTTGAAACAAAGGGTTTTCCCGTTGCGGCGGGATCTTCTCACAAAACTTCAATCACCACTTTTCTCCTCTGAATACGAAAAACTTTTGTCGACGCCTACCTACATACGAAGATCATCATGATACAATAAGGTATATCAGAACTCGTAGAGAAAGATATAGAAATTTGTTTTTTTTTTTTTTCTTCTCCGCGCGCTGTCCATCAGTGGAATAATACAGAACTAGTGTGCAGGAGGTTCGATGAACTCGGTGCCAGACGCTTAAATCTGATTTGCAGAGTAGCCACACAGATGTAGATACAGAAATTATTCTTCCAAGTTTTCGTATCCTCTTGACAGTCCACAGCAGTGATTTGAGCCTGATCCACAGTCCTTCAGGCATTTTGGCCAATCGATGTTTTTCCTCCTTATTCCGAATATCTGACAACGTAATGTCCGTGCATATGAGGTTCAGCTTCTGTGTTCCTGTATATGGTACAAATCATCACTGTGATGAGCTTAATCAATGTTCAGGACTTATTCTTCAGATTTTAGGTCATGTCTTGGGATCAAGTATAGTCGAACACTTCGTAGAACGATGTTGTACGTTTCTTGTTTATCAGATTTCAAGTCTTGAAATTCCTTACGTAAAACTTATACAAACTCAGTGTTAAAAAATGTGTCATGAAAGCAACGTTATTTCACGATCGCTTGCGATTTATTATCAAGAACGAAAATGAGAGGTTTGCTTCTAACAAAGCATTGCGATTGTAAAGCAAAGAGGAAAACTGAATAATTCGATCAGTCGTTAAACATGTCGCTTTAGTTCAAATAATGTCGTACATACATGAATTTTTTGAAGAGCTATTCTTAGAAAACTCGAAACTGTCTTAATTTTCTACTCATCAATTTACATTAAAGAATACGGTTTTATTACTAGTTAACTGAGACAATGCGCTATAAATACTGTTTTACAAACTCAAACGCGGGTTTGTTAATCCATAGTAACAATGAAGAAACTCAGTTTTTAAAAGCAAGTGGTAAATATTCTCACTATTGCCAACGATCTGTAGGTAACATCTCTCCACTGGCGGTAATGTGCAGTTAAACACTACTTTCAGAGGAATCTCCATTCAATAACGTATGTGTTGCGGTAAGTACCGTTACAGGCAAGACAATAGCACATTATAAACAAGTTGAATGAACGGGCAGGAATCTCATGTTCCGAGGCAAATCTGCTGCAGAAGGTGGTTTGCGGTTGCGGCAATCTCATGGCTCGGATAAAAAGGGCACCACCTCAATTTACGGTTATTGTCTCCGACAGCCGGGAGTAAACCAGCACTTGTCTGCTGCTTTTTGCTCCGTCTTTTACTCTTCAAGTTCGTGACAAGACGGAGGGGGACAGGCGCAGCTTGAGTCAACTAACGAGTCTGATCTTTCTGTAAGCGATTTGCTGTAGTGAAGTGGATGACTTGACCGTTATGTTAAAGACGCGATAATCTCCACCAGTATCTGAGTGGTGTACTGTCAAGTGGGGGATGCCCAAGGGATCAGTGTTGCGGCCGTTCCTGTTCCTTATTTATATAAATGATATGCCCTCGAGTATTATGGGTAACTCTAAAATGTTTCTGTTTGCTGACACTAGCTTGATAATAAAGGATGTTGTGTGCAACATTGACTCAGTTTCAAGTAGTGCAGTACATGACCACAGTTCATGGCTTGTATAAAATAAACTAACGTTAAATCACAGTAAGACACAGTTTTTACAGTTTCTAACTCACAATTCAAGATAACCTGACGTTTTAATCTCACAGAACGGGCATACGATTAGCAAAACTGAACAGTTCAAATTTCTAGGTGTTCACATAGATAGTAAGCTGTCGTGGCAAGCCCACGTTCAGGATCTTGTTCAAAGACTTAATACTGCCATTTTCACTATTCGAACGGTATAAAAAGTGAGTGATACTTCGACACGTAAATTAGTCTTCTTTGCTTATTTTCATTCTCTTATGTCGTATGGTATTATGTTTTGGGATAACTCTTCCCATTCTGCAAGGATATTTTTGGCTCAGAAACGGGCGGTTCGGACAATAAGTGGTGTGCGTTTACGAGCCTCTTATCGACCTCTGTTCAAGAGTCTGGGTATTTTGACATTGGCCTCTCAATATGTATATTCCTTATTGTCGTTTCTTGTTACCAATATTAGTTTATTTCCAAGAATAAGCAGCTTTCACTCGGTTAATACTCGGCAGAAATCAGACCTCCATTAGGATCGGACTTCCTTAACTCTTGTGCAAAAAGGTGTGCAGTATACTGCTGCATCCATTTTCAATAAGCTGCCACTCGCATTCAAAAATCTTAGCAGTAATCCACGCGCTTTCAAATCGAAACTGAAGAGTTTTCTCATGGGTCACTCCTTCTAATGTGTCGAGGAGTTCCTTCAAAAATTAAACTGATTCTTATTATATTGCTGATAACGCTTACTTAAACTTATGGACTGACTTTTTTTCGTGTTCATGAACATTTATTTTTATCTGTTATTACTTTTATGTTGTAAGTTCATGTACTGGCACGTTCCATGACCTTGGAGAGTTGCTCCTCAATTTGGTCCTACGGAACTTGACGTGTAAATAAATAAATCAGAGAGAAGTTGACGCTGTTCTGCTGTATTTCCTACGAACAGTCAGTCTCTGCATGCTAAGGACGTGCCTCCTGGAAACTGATGACCCTGTAGTTTGATCCCTTTATACCCCAAACCAACCAACCACCCAACCTGTCTCCTGAAATAAGTGCTCTGGTGCTTTCAGATCGAATAAGTAGTCTGGCTGAAGCCATGATTACAGTGTTGTTACATGCTGTATTTGCTACCCCGTGCTAAATGACATTTTTTGCCATTCATTTCTGTTATCTTAATTAAGAGGAATCACAGCGTGCCGTAGAGGAAGGCAACTGAACGTTTCTACAAACACAGTGCCGAAATGATTTACTGTATAGAAGACACATATTGGTTGTAAACCATCCACTTGGTATCGGATCGAGAAATGGCTGACGATAGTGCGAAGGAGAAACTAGACACAGAATTCCCTCGTCGCTTCACAAACACACGTGGTATTTTATTGACATAGACACAACACTCGTTTCAGTAGCCTTTCATAAATCTCTTTCATTACCCCTGTTTCCTTCTCTCCATTTCAGCGTTTCTTATTACTATTTTCCGTTGTAATACCTGTTGCAACCGTCCTCAAAGATAAAACCTTAGAAGCCTTAAATATAGTGTACTGACTTTATGCTATCTTTATTTTAAAAAGTGCAACGCAGCAAATATAGTGCGCGCAAAATGCCGTGGCCATTAGATGCGCAGTCGGCTGGGGAAGCGTGGTGACAGGGGCAGTGATTGGAGGTCGCTCAGAGCGCTGTAGAGGAAATGCCGTGTGCTGGAGGTGAAAGTGCAGCTCTAGACTGAAGCCTATGCTCACATGTTTTGTAAATATTAAGTGTGGCCCCTTAACGTCCACACATGTATACTGACCATTCAAAAAGATCTACTGTCACCTCTGCTTTCGTCAGTATCTAAAACGGATTCCGCCGAAAAAGCAGCGATTTATTTTCACCTGGCTTGTTAGCCATTTGTAACTTTCAGAGAAGCGTCACGAGTGGCGAATTGTGAGTAAATCCTACACATTTCACTCGTTGCCATGTCAAAATTTGCTTCTTTCGTCAAAACATAGCATCGTTTACACAGTCTCTCGTCAGTAACATGTGCAGACATAAATGCGAGAGAATTCTGAAACAGTCGTTTATTAAGTGAGGAACTGAGGAAAAGTAAAGTCAATAGCTTACGAAAAAGCTCGCCCTTAGTACAAAAAAAAAGTAATGTCTTGACGTATGTTGTTCCAAACCCATAGCATTTCTTGTTTCACCACTTACTGATGCCCCCTAAAAATTACGTTCTTTCACCAAAAAATTCTGCAGTTATTGGAATAATACGATAGGTAGAGGAGTTTTACATAATAACGATATGGTTAAATACCCTCCCCTCTGCGTGCTGTCATTTAAACAGTCTCATTACAAATATCTGAAAGTGTTTATCAGATATGAGGAGTGTTGTGGATATTTCACTCTGTCCTTATCGCTGGCGCGGCACGATCACAAATGAGTGTGCTACATCAGATCAATTTTCTTAAGATTGGTGACAGACAAATACCTCTACCCAAGTCTACCAGGCGTAGAAATATGAAACCGGAATTTGGTTGCAATTATCACACCCTTCTGTTGTTGATGAACAATATTTTATTCGAAGTAATCTCCACTGCTATTGATCCATTTCTCCCACCTCTGCGGCAGGCTGTGAACGACATGCAGAAAAAAAATAATAAAAAAAGACCAGTTCTTCTTTTTGAGTGAGCCACTTTCGTACATTTTCATACGAACTGAAGCGTTATACAGCGAGAGCGTGTTCCAATGATGCAAATATATGATAATCGGACGGAGCCAAGCCTGGAGAATAAGCCGCATGACCTAATATTTCCCGACTGAACGCCTAATCGTTCCCCTGATCCGTTTTGCTGTGTGTCATGGGGTGTTATCATAGACCAATATGATTTTGTATTGCCTTTTTCCATATTCCGGTCGTTTTCCACGTAATGCTCGATTAAATTGATAATTTTCTGTTGATAGCCATCAGTGTTAAAGGTTTCCCCATGTTTTAGCACCTAATAATGGATGACATCCTTCTGATACAACTAAACACAGAACATTGTCATCTTTCCAAAGCGATTTGGTCTTTCAGTGCACGTCGCTGGTTTGCCTGGGATCACCCATGATTGCTTAGCATCCTCAAAATACATCCATTTTTCATCACCTGTCACTATTCGGTGGAGAAACAACTTACTTTTGCCTCTGGCGAGCAGCATTTCACAAGTGGTCTTTCGAGTTGCTTACTGTCTTTTATTCAGTTCACGTGGAACCAATTTTCCCACTTTATGCACCTTTCCCATGGCTTTCAACCGCACAGAAACGGCTTTTTGCGTCATATTCAATTGTTCCGCGTGTTCATGTTGAGTACCATCTTTATCCAATAAGGACTACAATTCGTTGTCTTCGAACTTTTTCAGCTAAAGATGGGCTGGGAAGAGAATTGTCATGTTCTGAAGAGGTGGACATTTACTGCCCTGACAGAGAAAAGAGCGAGGAGGCGTCGGGTTACAATGCTGGAGGCCACAGAGCCTCGTAGTATGGACAAAGCGGGCGGGAGATTGCTTTCTCGCGTGACGAAAAGAATTTCAGGCTAATGTAACTGCAGAAAGGGTGTTGTGCAGAACAAGGCGAAAAGACATCCCTTTAGTGCGAAGGAATGCGCAAGCGATGCTCGGCATCTGATCTCTGAGGAATTTTCTCATCGAAAGTATCGGGGAACGCTTCCTGCCGAAAAGAAGAGACGCGATTTTCATTGGCAGAATGCTAATGATGTAGGAGAGGAACTGTAAACTTCCAGAACATCTTCTGAAAGGAGTACGACCTCCAGGGGATTGGCTGGAAGATTCACGGCTGACGTTGTGGGTGGTAATGTTTTTGTAATGGCTACCCGGAGTCACAGCCTGAATGATGCCGCTTGTCCAGAAGGGTGTGGTGTGGAGAGAACACTTCCCTTCCAGGATCGATTGAGGGTATTTCCCTGCCAGAATCGATCGAAGACAGTGCGCTCTCGGGATCGACCTAGAGACTATACCAGTGAGAGAAGTGTTGCTTTCAACACAGCGAGCGAGTGATGTATATACTCAGAGACAGCGTTAGTACTCGAGCGACGATTCTGTAGCTCTCTGAGGAGTCTGACACATACTGAAATGTTTCTTCAGGGCATAACTAAGTAGAGTTTCTGTTCCTGGCTAGTAAGTAAGCAGAAATCTTCATTCGTGTTCTGTCTTATTCTGAGGTATCTTCAGCCCTAGGGATTGGCAGACGACATGTTGCGTCCATTGAATAGGCAGAGAATTGCAGCTACGCCACGTACACTGATGAGCAAAAGTATTATGACCACCTAAGGTTTAATAGTTTGTTTGTCCGTTCTTGGAACGAAATACATCACTGATGGTGCGTATCATTGATCCGACAGTTTGCTAGTTGGTTTGTGGAGATTTTTTTCTACGCACAGGTCACGTAATTCGCGTAAATAAAGGGCCACTGATTCGCGTACGCGGTGATTGCATCCAATAGCGACCCAGATGGGTTCCATAGGATTTACATCAGGCGAATCAGGTAACCGAGACAGTAACATGACTTCACTATAACGCCCCTCAAACCAATGTAGCATTGTTCTGGCACCGAGACACCGATAATTATAGTGCTGAAAGATGACCCGTCGGGG
Organism: Schistocerca gregaria; assembly: GCF_023897955.1. Classification (NCBI taxonomy): domain Eukaryota; kingdom Metazoa; phylum Arthropoda; class Insecta; order Orthoptera; family Acrididae; genus Schistocerca; species Schistocerca gregaria. Next base: position 1,043,033,885 of record NC_064920.1, on the reverse strand, counting down.
AAGACATCAAGCAAGAAGGGATGCAGGTATTTCGCAGCTGTCAGCGTGTCTTCGCTTACTACCACAGGTCCCATACATGCGCAGCAGAATATGACCCATAGCGTAATGCTGATTCCATGAGCCTGTGTCCGTGGCGTACTGCACGTTTAGAGCCGCTGTTCATCTGGATGACGGCGTTTGCGGAGGCGACCATCGACCCAGTGTAGCAAAAATGTGATTCACCCGAACAGCTGACACGTTTCCGTCAGTCGACGGTCGAATCTTCAAGGTCACTTGCCCACAGCAGTCGTAATTGACGATGTCGTTGGGTCAACATGTGGTGACCTGCTGCGGAGCTATATGTTCAAAAACGTAAGATGACTGCTGTCCTCCGAAACACTTGTGTGTGCACCAGGATTGTGTTCTGCGAGTAGAGGTGCCACAAATCACCATGTATCCTACTTTAAAGAGCAGACAATCCTCCGAACCCCACGTTCTGTGAGGACTCGTAGGCGCCCAACCATTTAGAGACTAGTGGTAGTTTCACTGGCCTACATCTTTGCATAGGTGCTCACGACAGTAGCACGTGCACATTCGACCAGCTCTGCCGTTTTACAGGTTCTGCGTAATAATAATCTGTCCTTTGTCAAAGTCGCTTTTTTCAATGGATTTCCACATTTTCAGCCCATATCTTTGCTAGTGCGATCCGCCATCCGTGTCCGTTCCGCTTACACACTTCTGTTAACGCGTCATGTGCTCCAAATGCCACCAGGCGGCATCCAGTGTCGCGGTGAGCAGTGGTGATAGTGTTTTGGCTTATCAGTACACGTTGTCGGCACAGAGGCGAACGCCCTAGTTCGCAGATTATCAGTGCAATGATACCGCTTTCCTACTTCAATAGGTGATATGCATCCTCCAGGTTGGCGGATAGGGAACACTCGCATTAAATGTGTTGAATTCCATTTGTCCTTCCACTGAGCATTTTCTAAAAGTGCCTGTCAGAGTGAAGGTCTTCTGTCTCTCACGTCTAATCAGTATCAGCCAACTTGTGTCCATCTAATAATGGGGGGGGGGGGGGGAGTACTGTCTAAAGAAAGTCTAAGATATGTTCTGCCAATCTCGAAATTACATGTAGGGTAGAATCTGACACTGTATACTTAATATTCATACAATTTCTTGCACTCTACATATTCTCATGTTCTTTAGGAATAAATAATTTACGGTATCCACGTTGTGATTCATTCCAGTAGCACCCCGAAAGGAATCATTGGTTTGATGTGCTAAACTGAAGTAAAACCACAAGATATTTCGTTTTATGGAAATGTCTAGCTGTAGGCTGTCAATGGCAGGATCGTCACAACCATTTGTAGACAGGAGAATTTCGCTGCGGAGACAACATTGGGCAACAATACAAACCCACCACAAGGGTTTACAAGTTCTGTTAGTAAAAACTACAAAAATTGACACGACTATCTGTGCATTTGTATGTATTTCTGCGCATTCATATCGGCATAAAAAGCCTCCGCCTTAATAGAAACGTTACATCATAAGGGTGGCTGAACAAAGATCACATTGTGTAATAAATGCTTGTTCCTCTAAGCGTTGCCACATATATATAATAATATCTCACGTGGTTTGTAGTCACAATAGAAGCAAAACGACCGAGAAATACACCTTAAGTACTGATGGCAAACAAAAACAGACGCTCCCACGCCGCTAATCTGGCGAAAGTGGCTGGTCAGGAGCTTATCTCAATCTATTTGCCAGTACTGTACTATGTTCCACCTTTAATTTTCTCTAACAGGACGTATGAAAAATCATCTAGTGGACCAAATCAGTTTATGCGGCGTCAATAGGAAACCTGTATTCTGTTTCTTCAAATCTTTTAGACTTGAACATTGCGCTTTCTTTCAGATGTTGTCAGTTATGCTTTTTGGTGATCGAACTGAACCTGTGCATCAACTGTTTTCTTTTCATCCCGCAAGCACTTCAATCAGTCGTAAATAGGAAGTGCATATAATAGGTAATGCAACACATTCTTTTTCTGAAAGCAGGTTGGCTTTAGTCAGGATTCCAATACACAATATTACTCCCCACTCTTTTGGCTACAAAACTTCATTCTTCGACATAATCTGCGTTTAATGGGACGGCCTTACACCACCTTAGGGGGGGGGGGGCTGTATGTCCATATGGTACCACTCTACTGGTCGATGCCTGATCCAACGTCTTGCTGCAACTCATACATAAAAAGAGGCAAAAGGGGGACATAAAAAACACTGTTAAACGGAGATAATGCAATTTAAAACATACACAGTTAAAAAGTTGACATAAAGTTAAAGAACACAGCTCGCAGTTTGTGGGGCACTTCAAATACACTGGGGTCAAACACGTTAAGGGTTGGCCACAGTATAAAAAACAGACAGAGCGAAACATTTAAAAAAGGCTCTGTGAACAACTGAGCAGACACGAAGAATAAAACCACTGGTAGAGACCTTCTGAGGGATGGCAGGCCAAAGAGGAAGGAAAAAAAGAGGGGAGGAAGGTGGTGCGGTGGGGGGCTGGGGACTGGGGGAGTGGTAGGGGTGCACCGAGAGACAGGAGACAGAAGGGGCGGGAGATGAAGAAGAAAGACAAAGCAGGAGGGAGCACAGAGATACAGAAGGGGATATGAGAAAGGGAGGGGGTGTAGGAGGGAGGAACACCGCCCAGGGAAAGGGGAGCGAAGGGGGGAGGGAGCCCCGAGGAGAGGGGCCAGGAAGGTGAAATTAGAGTTTTTAGGAGGGGTAGATGTCAGGGCAAAGATCATCATCCAGGAGGGTTAGGTGCTGGAAGTTGCGATGGGAAAGGAGGTGGAGGGTGTGGAGATAGAAAGAGGGTGGGACGCAATGGTAAAGACACGGCAACAAGCTCGAGATGGAGAGGAAGGGTGACACCAGGGGTGGAGGGATCGAATTGGCAGATGATGTACAGGGTGCAGATGTGTTCAAGGAAAAGAAGAAGGCAGAGGAAGGGGATGAGACGTAGAGGATGCACGTGGGGCACAGAAGACGGATACAAAAAGCGAGGTAGAGTACAAGGAGTTTATTGTGGGCTTTGTGTTGGGTTGTAAGGAGATAGGGAGTCCATGTGAGGTGGCGATCAAGGATGAGGCCAAGCTATTTTAGGGTAGGAGTGAGGTGGATAGGATGACCATAAATGGTTGGGTAGAAATCATGGTGACAGAAGGAGCAGGTGGTGTAGCCCATAATGATTGCCTGGGTCTTGGAGAGGTTAATACAAAGGAACCAGTGGTTGCACCAAGTGGTTAACTGGTCAAGGTGGCTTTGTAGGTTACACTGGGACCATTGGAGGATAGCATAAAGGGCCAGGAAGGTGGTGTCATCAGCAAATTGGAGGAGATGAACAGAGGGGGAAATTTGGGCATATCAGTAGCACAGGAGATAGAGGAGAGGGGAAAGGATGGACGGCAGTGGACTAGAAAGTATGGGAGTTGGAACTGTGGACAGTGACGTAGGAGGGAAGACAGGTGGCGAAGAAAGCAAAGAGATGGACGAAATTGATAGGGAAATCATAGGTCTAGAGTCTGTAAAGGAGCCCAGGATGCAAGACACAGTTGTAAGGGTTCTGGAGGTCAATGAAAAGAAAGATAGCATAGCAATGAGAGTTAAGTTGGAGGGAAAGAAGATTGGTAAGGTTAAAGAGCTGGCCGTTGGCTGAGAAGGAGGGACTAGAGCCACACTGGTAATGGGAAGGAGGTGGTGCTGGTTGAGGTGGCGATGAATACCGCAGAAGAGGATGGACTCGAAGACCTTACTGAATATGGAGGTGAGGCAGATGGGATGATAGAAAGAGGTGTCAGAATGGGTTTGTTAGGTTTGGGAACAACAGAACATGGGAAGCCTTCTATGGGCCAGAGTAAAAGCCAATGGAGAGTGGGGTGTTATACAGGGTAGCAAGGGCAGCCAGGAAGGACGGAGAAGATTCCTTGAGGTGGCGGTAGATGACACCATCGTGGCCAGGGCCGTTGTTCCGTTTGGAGCGGTGGACGAATGTGATATCATGTGTGGTGATTAGAGTATTGATGTCTGAGGGAACAGAACCGTCCAGTTGTGCAGCGAAGTGTTTGATTGTGATACGTCGATCACCTCGAATGAGACTGTCCGCACTTTCCAACATTTCAGGAGTCACAGCTGTTTGCGGCCGGGTGGCACGTGTGAGATGGGGCAGGTCTGCGCGACCTTCATGCGATGATGACAGACACCTCACCCAACGACTTACAGTGGATTTCTTAACTACCGGATCTCCATAGACATTCTGCAAGCTCCTGTGACTATTTTCGATGCCGTGGTTTTCAGTCAAAAGAAACTCAGACAGCTAATTTCTTAGAACACACCTCAGTTACAGACGCTATTTTGAAGGGTACGTATGGCACCGTCACCTATACAAATTTCATTAAACTATACGGCCTGAAGCATTAATATTTCTCGAAGCATCACAACAAATTCTGCATTTTTTCAGCCTTAATTAGCCGAGAAAAAAAGTGTTACGTTACTTATTGTACGCTCATCGTGCAATTCGGCTCATGTTCGTTGTTGCATACATTTGTATCAATATCGCAAACGATTCTTTGACAGTTCTTCGAAATTTGTAACGAAATATGACGTTCATTTATTGCAGAATCTTCACACTATGTTCGAGTTGTCTCAGTGGATAAATCTACTTCGCATCAGCGTCCATACTTACAAAATAACACGTGCTGTCGTTCGAATGTGTTCATTACGCGGAACGTTTTAGACTTATTTTGTATCATTTTCAGGAATGTGTTGCTCCCTTTCTTGGAGTTTTTGGCCAGTATTAGGGGAAGAAAAGTGACGAGGAAAGAGTGAATGGCTTTCTTTCATACCATCACACATATAGACTGCAATACTCACTGAAGAAGACATTTACGAACAAGTGTTGTATCAATAACTTGTCGGTAGTGTGTTGGTCTTAGCTTGTGAAGTCGGAATGCTGCAGGGTATCAGCCTTAGAGTCTTCTTTCGTCTTTTGCTGCCATCGCTGGCCTTGGGCCGGCCAGAGGAAAGCTTACTCATTTGTTGACTCACTTCCTTTCATTTCTGTGGAGCCGTTTAGATTTATTCCCAAGTTCTCGGTTGGCCATGAGTTTAATTAAGCACATACAATTGTTAAGAGACATAATTTACATGTATTACAATATTTTCTTTTCTTATACCTCTACTGTATTCGTTACAGTTGTTTCAATTCTTTTATTTTCTTCCTGAGTATTTTGAGCGTTCAGAAGGTTGACTTCGATCTCTCTGCACTCGTTACCTCCACGCTCATCAGCAACTAAGACTGTGGTTTCTGCGTGAGAGAGATGGAAATATTTATATCTCGCCATCGGATTTTATCGTCATATGCCTCGCAGGAGCTCCATAAATAGTTCATTTGTTCAGTTGATGTGCAGAAGATAACATTGTTACTAAACGGTGGGTTATCGCCAGTTGGTATTTTTTTTCCCAAGGCATTTTTCTATGTGGATCATGTCACACTCTTACAGAAACTCAGGTTTTATGGAATTGAAGGCTATACACACAGCTGGTCTGAATCATACTTAACGAACAGAAAGCAAAACGTTGTGATGAATAACACAAATAATGTTGGGAGGGTGGTAAATTCTAGTGAGTGGGGAGTTATCACAATGGATGTCCCACAGGGTTCAATTAAGGGTCATCTGCTGTTCCTTATTCATGTGAATGGCCTCTCACTTAACGTTCAGCAAGCAGAACTGGTACTTTTGCAGATGACACCACTGTTATAATAAATTACATTCCAGAAAAAGCAGCTGAAGATATTGTTAAGGATATCTTTCAAAGAATTATTAAATGGTTCTCAGAAAATGGACTCTCCCTTAATTTTGAAAAAAAAACTCACTATATCCAGTTCTGTACACCGAATAGAGTTATACTGACAATTAATGTAGTATATGAACAGGTCCCATTTAACAGGGTAGGTATCCTCAAATTTTAGGATGTTTACATTAATGACACCATGAACTGGAAGAAGCGTATACTGAGCTTCTCAAACAATTAAGTTCAGCTTCTTTCACTCTTCATATAACCACTACTCTTGGCAATAAACAGATCAGACTCCTAACGTACTTTGCATATTTCCACTCAATAACATGTTATGGGATAGTTTTCTGGGGTAACTCACCACTTAGACATAAAGTATTGATTGCACAAAAGAAAGCAGGGAGAATAATTAGTGGTGTTCACCCAAGAATGTGGTGTAAGCACCTATTCAAGGAGTTAGGTATTTTCACTGCACCATCAGAGTACATATATTCGCTAATGAAATTGGCTATAAATAATCCATCTCAATTCGCGAAGAACAGTGGTTTTCATACATACAACACTAGAAGAAAAATGACCTTTTCTATCCTTTAGTGAAGCTGTCAGTTGTTCAAAAGGTGTACAACAAAAATCTTTGATCATTTGCCCAACAACATAAAGTGTCTGACAGGAAGCAGATCAAGTTTTAAATGTAGCTTAAAAATCATTTCCTTTGGACAATTCCTTCTATTCCATGGTGGAGTTCCTTTTTCAGAACTGGTAAAAAAAATGTACATCTAAATGTAGTTGCATGTGTAGAACTAAAAATTTCAGTAATATTAATATTAGCACTATTCATGTGTGTATACATATCTTGTAATCTGACTTGTTCCACATCATATCGATGCAATAGTCGTGAAGATCATCTACGAAACATGACATAACTAAACTAAAATAAACTAAAGGAAAACTAAGCCTTACAACTGTTGATCATTGCCAGATTACGACGATGAAGGTACTCAAATAGCAAGAAACTCTTGTTATCACATCACCTGTGTTTGGTGGAAAGTTAAAGTCTAGCAAAAACAGATATGTAGTTTCAGTTCAGTCTCGACTCATCGTTGCAGACCTTGAATGAATAAAGAAAGACTTCTAAGTAGCGCAGTAAGTTGAATGACGAATACTTCATTTCACCATAGAGAAACACTCAGACTTAAGAAGTTAGACTACCAGAAAAATTACTTCGGTTTTTGTCAAGCTGCAGTATGATTAAAGGTTAGCAAAGGACTATGTAAAGTTTGAATTCTGTTTCTCGATTCGATCTGTAACTGGCAGCTGTCAAATACTTAAATTAAATCACTAGGAGAAATAAAAGCAATATTCGTCAGGTAGGAGACACAAAACTGATTGTGAAAATGGAAGAAAACCACTTGCAGCTTAAATTAAAAGAAATAGTATTCATAGCAATTTTGAGATTTATACGAAATAAAGTGATAACAGATGGTACTGACACCACATGGCTTTTAACAGTTTTCACAACGAACTCTGTCTCAAAATCTACCAGAAAATTGAAATAGATCCTGGTCATATGTAAAGTTCACAAGCGACAAGACACAATACCTTAGCGATGATTAGATTAGATTAGATTAGTACTTGTTCCACAGATCATGAATACGACACTTCATAATGATGTGGAAAGTGTCAGCTTAATAAAAGGTGTCTATACAAGGTACTACATTAGACAAAATATTACATTACACTCAATATTTTTAATTTTTTGTGGGGGTTGGGAAATTACCCAAAAATTCATCTAATGAGTAGGAGTTGCCATTAAGAAATTCTTTTAATTTCATTTTAAATGCTGTATGACTATCTGTCAGACTTTTGATGCTATTAGGTAAGTGACCAAAGACTTTTATGGCAGCATAATTTACCCCCTTCTGAGCCAAAGTTAGATTTAACCTTGAGTACTGAAGATCATCCATTCACCTAGTGTTGTGGCCATGTATACTGCTATGACTTTTAAATTCGTTGGATTGTTAATAACAAATTTCATAAGTGAATATATATATATATATATATATATATATATATATATATATATATATATATATGCTCGTGGTCTCGCGGTAGCGTTCTCGCTTCCCGAGCACGGGGTCCCGGGTTCGATTCCCGGCGGGGTCAGGGATTTTTCACCTGCCTCGTGATGACTGGGTGTTTGTGTCGTCTTCATCATCATCATCAATCATCCCCATTACGGTCGGAGGAAGGCAATGGCAAACCACCTCCACTAGGACCTTGCCTAGTATGGCGGCGCGGGTCTCCCGCGTCGCTCCCCTACGCTCGGTAAACGGAGTATGGGACTCATCATCATCATCATCATATATATATATATATATATATATATATATATATATATATATATATATATATATATTGTGAGGCTACAGTGAATATTTCTATCTCTTTAAATAAGTGTCTGCAGGATGATCTTGGATGAGCTCCAGCAATTAATCTGATTACATGCTTTTGTGCAATGAACACTCTTTTACTCAGTGATGAGTTACCCCAGGATATGATGCCATACAAAACCAGAGAATGAAAATAAGTGTGGTAAGCTAATTTACTCAGATGTATATCGCCAACATTTGCATGACCCTAATAGCATAAGTAGCTGAACTCAAACGTTTCAGCAGATCCTCAGTGCATTTTTCCAGTTCACCCCCTCATCAATGCGTACATCTAGAAATTTTGAAGTCTTAGCTACCGATTTCTGATCGAAGTCTATATTTATTAATGGGGTTATTTCATTTACTGTGTGGAACTGTATATACTGTGTTTTGTCAAAGTTTAATGAGAGCCCATTTGCAGAGAACCACTTAATGATTTTCTGAAAAACATCGTTTACAATTTCAATAGTTAATTCTTGTCTGTTGGGCGTGATAGCTATAATTGTATCATCGGCAAAAAGTACCAGCTTCGCCTCTTCGTGAATATAGAATGGCAATTCATCAATATATATTAAGAACAGCAGAGGACCCAAGACATAACCTTGCGGCACCCCATTCTTGATTGTTCCCCAGTTTGTGAAATCACCATTTTTTTTTTTTTTTGCAAATTATGTGAACTGTTTACTTCAAATTTCTGCACTCTTCTAGTTAGGTATGATTTAAACCATTTGAGCACTGTCCCATTCATACACAGTACTTGAGCTTATCTAGAAGTATTCCATGATTTACACAATCAAAAGCCTTTGATAGAACACAAAAAATCGCAACGGGTGACTTCTGGTTACCTAGAGCATTTAATATTTCATTAGAGAAAGTATATACAGCATTTTCCGTTGCAAAACCCTTCTGGAAACCAAACTGACATTTTGTTGAAACTTTAGTTTTACAAAGGTGTGAAGCTGCTCTACAATACATTACTTTTTCAAGAATTTTGGATAAGGCAGTCAGAAGTGAGATTGGGCAGTAGTTGTTGACATCAGACGTATCCCCCTTTTTATGCAGTGGTTTAGCAAAGGCATACTTCAGTCTATCTGGGATGATAATGTTATTAAAGCGAAGTTACAAAATACAGTTTTCCGAAATTATTTCACCAAAGAAGACTGAGTAAATGCTCCAGAATTCGAATGACGAGCTGCTGCCAACATGAATACTTAGAAGTAGATATCATTGGTGTAACTGCCTCTTTCTCTGGAATACATATGTGAAATTTGTTATTTGTGTGACCTGTTAAATTTTAGAATAACTGCCAGATTCGGCTTTAGAGCATATGCTCAATATAACCTCCACATCGCTGGAGACACAATCGGAGTTCTTTTTGCTAGTTCTTCTGCATACGTTGTAGGATCTGTCGGTCAACAGAGGCACTCCTCATTACGCCGGTAGTGATGGTCTACTTTGTTGATTTTTTACTCTTACACAATTGGTTTCAACTGTCCCCAATGACAAAAGTCAAGAGGGACCGTGGTGGCCATTTGACAGGGTCCCTCCTACCAATCCAGTAACCTTTAGATTCTTCATCCAGAAGCCGTATGACTTCATTAGCATAGTGCAGAGATGCACCGATTGGGAATCATCCAGCAGGATTCAACAGTGTTGGAAGCACATAAACACGGATCATGTTAAGATACCTCTCCCCATTCGACGTTCCACCAATAAACAATGTACACACGGTTCTTGAGTCCCAAATTCCACAGCAAACCATTGCTTTTACACCACCAGCCTCTTTACAGGGATCCATACGCGAGGAGTTTTCGTCTGCCCACTAACGATGATTCTGTTTGTTTAATTCTCTTTTTACATGGAAATTACCTTGGTCATTGAACAATACCTGTCGAATGAAGGTTAGATTCTTGTTACACTGACCAAGAGCCCATTCTGCAAATTGCACCCGCCGATCAGGGTCATCCTCTGAGAACATTATTGCAACTGTAACTTGTACAGTCGTCACTGGTGTGTGTCTAACACACGCAGGATTGAACTTTGACTGACACCGGATATTGCTGATAGCCAGCGCGTACTGCGACATGGACTTTTCACAAACGATGCCATAATTGCTGTTGCAGTCTCCCCGTCGGTGATTGTTCTTGGACGTCCACTGCTTCACTTGTCCACCACAGATCCTGTTGCACAAAATTTGCCCAATAACTTGGACACTGGCATATGTGAAATGTCATTTCTCTTAGGGTGCAAGCGCTGAGGTAAGCAGAAACCTCTCTGCTATGTCGCCCATCTATGTCGTCCATCAGTCACGACCACAATATTTCAAAGCGTTCGTGGAGTGTAAGCGTCATTGTGGATCACCTGCAACAATAAACAGAATTGATCACCTACCTGTAATTTCAAACTTTAACAGGTCACGACTCCTACACGAATAAAGATATCTTAAAACACATTTCACATGTGTGTTCCTGAGGAAGAGGCAGTTCAAAATCGTGTGCGAGATGACCCCGTTATCATTTGAAACACGTAACACAAATCGAAGCACACGCACTCGCATTCGGAAGGTCGGCAGTTCAAATCCGCCTCCGGGCATTCTGATTTCCCTAGATCGCTGCAGGTACATGCCAGAATGGTTCCTTTGAAGGATGCGGCCGACTTCCTTCCCCATCATTCCCTAATCCGATGGAACCGATGACCTCGCTGTTTGGCCCCTTCCCTCAAATCCACCAGCCAATCCGCCTACGCTGTCGCCATAGCGCCTATCACTTGCGTCCTCACCTACTGGAAATCCCATACCATATGTCATTATTATTCCTCAAACCGTTTGACATTTATAGGGATGTACCCAGCCTTTTGCTTCAATCTCCATACTTAGCAATCAAATAAAACCTATCACTTGATGAAAGAGCCGTACCTAAAGAGTGGAACGTTGGACACGTCACCCCAATATTCATGAAAAGAAACAGGAACAATTCGCTGAATTACAGTCTCACATCACTGATGTCGATTTGCAGTACAATTCTGGAACCCACTCTGTGTTCAAAAGTTATGAGTTCCATGGAAGAAAGCGATCATTTGACAGGTAGTCTGCGCGGTCTCACAAAATATCGTTATTATGAAACACACAAGTGGCTATTTATTCTCATGAAGTAATATGTGTTATCGAGATGGAATCTCAAATTGTTTTCAAATTTCTAGAATTCCAGGAGACTTCTGGCACGTTTCCCCACAAGCAGCTTCTAATGAAATCGCATGGCTAAAGAATATCATCTCATTTGTGCAACTTGATTCGTAATTTTCCATCAGAAAGTTCGCAGTTTGAAATAATTTACGGAAAGTCATCAAGTAAAAGATAAGTGATACCTGCGGTTCTCCAAGAAAGTCTTTTAGGCCCTCTACCGTTTATAATTTATACAAATGAATTAGGAGACAATTTGAGGTGCCTATATGAATTTCGTTACAGATGATGCTATCATTTATCACCTAGTAAAGACATGAGAAGATCAAAATCAATTGCAAAGTGATTTATCAAAGTATCTGCGTGGTGCGCAAAGTGGCTGTTGTCTTGCATGAGGAACAGTCTGAGGCCATCCGCATTAGTACTAAAAGGAAACATGATAAATCACAACAAATCTGAAGGCTGCCAATTCTATCAAATACCAAGGGATAACAATGACGAACACTTTTAACTGGAGCAATGTTGTGGAGGAAGCGAACCGAAGACTGGGTTTTATTGGCAGAACTATCAGAAGAAGCAACAGATCTACTAAAAAGACTGTCTACAATACGTCTGTCCAGAGCACTGCTCCGCCGTACGGGATCCTCACCAGATATGATTCAGAAAGTTCAAAGAAGGGCAGCTCATTTTGTATTATCACGAAATAGAGGAGAGGGTGTCACGGATACGATGCTCAAGTTAGGGTGGCAGTCATCAAAAGAAATGTGGTTTTCGTTAGGGCCAAATCTTTCACGAAATATTAATCTTCATGTTTCACCTCCGAAAGTCAAAATGTTCTCGACGAAGGAAGTTGTTCCAGAAATAAATTAAAATGGTTCCAGTCCTCCAGTTCCAACAACGTTTTCAGGAGATTTACCTCGTCTGTAAGGAGTTTTCCGGAACTGGTAAGCCCCTCCCAATTATCCCCAATTCGGATGCGCCATCTGCCCCACTATTGGTTTGTCTGACACTAGACTGAATTGAACAGCGGCCCTATAACGGGCCGGAACTTGAACAGCCCGCTCCAATCTTAGGAGAATGAACAGAGGTAAAAAAAATGAAATAAAAAGGTACTAAATGTACTGGTTCTACGGAATGAATTCCTATGATGCAATATAAACGACCTAATTCCTACTAGGAATGTGAATACCAGCAACTAGCTCTAAATACATTGGTCTGCAAGTGGTCACTCCCTCGTATGGTGAGCGTGGGAACACACAATGCACTCAGATACTTTGTGGACGTTGAACGTTTCCGTGGTATATGTGTTATGGTGTGAGAAGGAATGGGCGTACTGATATTCATGTCTTTGGACATCGTGGTACATTCATTTCTGAATGTTATTGTGACACTCTACTCCTTCCTATGCGTGTCTTTTCAGGGGTGCATTCGGCCCTGACTTCGTTTTTAGTGGATGACAATGCGCCACTGCCTTCAACAGCACAGTTGGAGTAGCTCTTGGAACGAGAGGATATTCAGCGAATGGGCTGGCCTGCACGTTCTCATCGAGCACATGTGGTATGTATTGGGGAGACAGACTGGAGTACGTCCACATGAACCAACGATCATTCGGCAGTTGTCAGACGCCTGGTGGAGGAATGGAACTTGTGGCCAGCATGGGAGCACGGTACAGAACATGTATTATCGCCGGTGTTCATCACAAATCTAACTAAGAATAATGGTCCACAATTTGCAATGTCCAGTGGACCATAATGAATGAGGAGACTTCAGTGTAATTATTGTCTATCAGCTATCAGTAAATAATTTTGGTGCATCTCATTGCGTATTTCTCTCAGTTATGTTCTGTAACGTATTATACCGTAGCATTTCTGTCTCTGTCTGATCCAAGATGCATCCAACTATGTTACTTGATAGTGACGCATTCAGTATATGATCAAAAGTTTCCAGACATCCACAAAAACATATAAGGTGCATTGTGCTGCCACCTACTCCCAGGTACACCATATCAGCGAACTCAGTAGTCATTAGATATCGTGAGAGAGCAGAATGGGGCGCTCCGCGGAACTCACGGACTTCGAACTTGGTCAAGTGTTTGGGTGTCACTTCTGCCATACGTCTGTACGCGAGACTTTCACACTCCTAAACATCCCTAGGTCCACTGTTTTCGATGCGATAGTGAAGTGGAAACGTGAAGGGATACGTACGGCACAAAAGCGAACAGGACCACCTCGTCTGTTGAGGTATCACCGACAGTTGAAGAGGGTCGTAATGTGTAATAGGCAGACTCCTATCCAGACCATCACACAGGAATTGCTAACTGCATCAGGATCCACTGCACGTACCACGACAGTTAGACTGGAAGTGAGGAAACTTGGATTTCATGGTCGAGCCACACATCACGCCGGTAAAAGCCAAACGACACCTCGCTTGGTGTAAGGAGCGTAAACATCAGTAAAAAAAACGTTGTGTGGGGGTGACAAATCACGGTACACAATGTGGCGATTGGACGGCAGGGTGTGCGTTTGGAGAATGTCTGGTGAAAGTCGTCTGGCAGCGTGTGTACTGACAACAGTAAAATTCGGAGGCGGTGGTGTTACGGTGTGGTGGAGGTTTTCATGGAGGAGGCTTGCACCCCTTGTTGCTTTGCGTAGCACTATCACAGCACAGGTCTACATTGGTGTTTTTAGCACCTTCTTGCTGCCCACTATTGCAGAGCCATTCTGGGATGGCGACTGCATCTTTCAACACTATCAAGCATCTGTTCATAATGTACAGGCTGTGGCGGAGTGGTTACACGACAATAACATCCCCGTAAAAATGGTTTAAGTGGCTCTGAGCACTTATAACTTAGAACTACTTAAACCTAACTAACCTAAGGACATCACACACATCCATGCCCGAGGCAGGGTTCGAACCTGGGGCCGTAGCGGTCACGCGGTTCCAGACTGAAGCGCCTAGAACCGCACGGCCACACCGGCCGGCTCCCTGTAAAAGGACTGGCTTGCACAGACTCCTGAACTGAATCCTATAGAACACCTTTGGGATGTTTTGGAACGCCGGCATCGTGCCAGGCCTCACCGACCTACACGAATACCTCTCCTCAGTGGAGTACTTCGTGAAAAATGAGTTGTCGTTTTAGCAACTGATTTAACGTATGCTTGCGAGAGTGCAAGCTGTCATCAAGGCTAGGGGCAGGCCAACACTATACTGAATTCCAACATTACTGATGGAGGGCGCCACCAAACTGTAAGTCATTTTCAGCCAAGTGTTCGGATACGTTTGATCATATAGTGCAATGCGAATGTTACTTTCGACCTTATACGTTCTGCACGACCTTCATGCTGAAGTAGAGGCAATACATAAAACTCTTGCACATGTTGGAAATATGGTGGCAATCAGCCAAGATTTAACGTATTTAGACCCTTGGCAGTTGAAAAGAGAGAGGGAGAGAGAGCAGAGTTTAACGGAACGAGGCTAACAGAAATAAGTTGTTCCCGGAAGAGTAATCAGTTGTTCGACACTTTAAACCCAAATTACTCAACAATGAAGGAAGATCGCCTTCATCACAACACGGTGGAAGAAAATGTCGAATGTTGCAGCACACTACAAAAAGCAGTCGTCACGTGTGGAACGAGGGGTAGTGAAGTTTTATCACTTAGAGAATAAACGCACAAAAATTGGGAAAAACTAACTGCGACATTGGCAAAAAAACACCAAATCTGAAAACAAAATATTCTGAATTTTGTAAAAGGAACACTGAATCTGACTAAAAGATACAAAAATAACACGCATATAGGCAAAGAAAAGAACAAAACGGCAAAGAAAACACAAAAATTAGACAAACACATCGAATTTGATAAAAACACCTAAACTGACAATAATAACACCGCATCTGGCAAAAAAAACATCAATTTTTGTTAAAAAATTTCTCCGAAATTTAGCAAAAAAATAATTTCGAAATTGGTGTATAAAGTAGCACCGGAACTGGAAATAATAATACCGAATTTGGTAAAAGATGACATCGAAAAAGTAACACTCGAAAAAAATCTGTAAAAAACACCGAAATTATATAAAATTAAACGGAAAAAAGAAAAAAACATAAAAAATTTACAAAACAAAATAATAGTGAAATCGCCGAAGAGAATTTCGCAACAAAATGAACTGAATAGCACAGAAACACAAGTAGCTTTTTACTCGCACGAAGTGTTGAGTGCTATCGACAGAGGATTTCTAATTGATTACGTATTTCTGGATTTACGGAAGACTTTTGAAACTGCACCACACAAGCGGCTTATAGTGAAATGACTTGGCTATGGAATATCGCCTTAGTTTAGATTTGTGGTTTCCTGTCAGAAAGGTCAGAGTTCGTAGTAACTGACGGAAAACAGAAGTGATTATGGCGTTATCCAAGGTCCTGTTAAAGGCCCTTTGCTCTTCCTTACCTGTATAAAAGATTTGAGAGACAATGTGAACAGCCGTCTCAGGTTTTTTGAAGATGACGCTGTCATTTATCGACTAGTAAAGTCATTATAAAATCAAAACAAATTCAAAACGATTTAGAAAAGACATATGTGTGGTGCGAAAATTGGCAGTTGACCCTAAATAACGAAAAGTGTGAGGTCATCCACATGAGTGCCGAAAGGAATCCGTTAAACTTCGGTTACACGTTAAATCAGTCAAATATAAAGACCGTAAATTCAACTAAATACCTAGGAATTACAACTACGAACAACATAAGTTGGAAGAAACGCATAGAAAATGTTGTGGGGAAGGCTAACCAAAGACTGCGGTTTACTGGCAGGACGCTTAGGAAATGTAACAGATCGACTTAGGAGACCGCCTACACTACACTTGTCAGTCATCTTTTAGAATATTGCTGAGCAATGTGTGATCCTTTCCAAATAGGATTGACGGAATACGTCAAGAAATTTCAAAGAAGGGCAGCACATTTTGTGTTATCGCGAAACAAGAGAGATAGTGTTACTGAAATGATGCAGTATTTGGGATGGACATCATTAAAACAGTCGTTTTTCGTTGCGGAGGAATCTTCTCACGAAATTTCTACCATCAAATGACGATTGCGAAAATATTTTGTTGACGCCGACTTACATAGGAAGAAACGATCACCATGATAAAATAAGGGAAATCTTCTCAGCTCTTGCAGACTTCGGAATTGTGTGGATGATATTTTTCCGAAAGTCAGATGGAATATCGCCACACTCGTACATTCTACGCAACAACGTGAATAGTCGTTTTGTTGCCCCTTCCTCCAAACATTTTAGAAATTCTGATGGAATGTTATCTATTCTTTCCGCCTTATTTGATCTTAGATCTTGCAAAGGTCTTTTAAATTCCAATTCGAACATTGAATCTCTTATCTTTTCTAAATCAACTCCTGTCCCTTGTCCTATATTAGACAAATCTTCCCCCTCATAGAGGCCTTCAGTGTACTGTTTCTACCCAGCCACCCTCGACTCTGCATTTAACAGTGGAATTGCCGTTGCACTCTTAATGTTACCACCATTGCTTTTAATTTCACCGGAGGTTGCGTTGATTTTCAACATGCTGAGTCACTCCTTCCGACAATCCTTTCTTTCTCGATTTCTTCACATTTTTCATGCAGCCATTTCACTTTAGGTTCCTTGCAGTTTTGATTTGTTTATTTATTTCATTCGTCAGCGACTTGTATATCTATATTCCTGAATTTTCCTGGATTTTTGTACTTCCTTGCACTTTTTCGATCAACTAAATGTTTAGTCTATTGTCCATGGTTTCTTCACAGTCACCTTCCTTGCACCTGTGTTTTTCCTTCCAACCCTTGTAACTGCTCTTCTTAGAGATTTCCAGTTCTGTTCAACTGTACTGCATACTGAAATATTCCTTATCGCAATACCTGTAGCCTTAGAGAACTTCAAACGTATCTCTTCATTCCTTAGTACTTCCGTATCCCACATCTTTCTGTACTCTCTGTTCCTGACTAATCGCTTAAACTTCAGCTTACTGTTCATCACCACTACACTGTGATCTGAGTCCTTACAGTCAAGTAACTGATTTTGGAATCTCTGTCTGACCATCTTCCCGTATCTGCCGGCCTTTCCCTAGTATACCTCCTCCTGCTGTGATTCTTGAACAAGTTATTACTTGCTGAAATTTGTTGCAGAACTCAGTTAGTCTTCCTCCTGTTTCATTCCTAGTACCAAGCCCCTGTCTCCCGTAACACTTCCTTCTGCTCCTTCCCTTACAACCGCCTTCAAGTTCCCCATGATCATTAGATTTTCATTTCCCATTCAATATCCACATGCACATTCTCTACCTCTTCATCTTCAGCTTGCGACATTGGCATGTATATCTGAACTCTTGTTGTCAGTGCTGATTTGCTGTCGATTCTGATGAGAACAACAATATCGCTTCACTGTTCACAGTAACACATACGGCGGTGCGTTGCGTTGCTGCTGCGCATCAAGTTACACTCACCTTGTGGTGAATCTCTTCTAACACCCACGCCACCTTGAAGTAATTGAAATGCATTTCTCAGCCGGAAAAGACTACAGAAAAAAGAACTGTACACCCGTAACTACAAGTGGCTCTAAATTTGTTTTGTCGGTGGAAGGTTAATAATAGTTTAATGAAAGTACTGATGTGTGAAAAATTTCACTCTATTACGGTAAGCTTGCCTATACCATTTACTACTAAGCCTTACTCTAAGTTGTACAAAGTCTGAAAAGTCCCCAGGGACACATCATTCATAACCGTAACCAGAGTATGGTATTATTAATTATCCGTCACCAAATGAGTACAAATTGACTGTTTCTATTAGCTATAATGAGCCTCACGTAACAAAATGTTCACGTTCGTGAGTAAACAACACGCCACGCGGCATTTAGTCATTTAAAATATCACCGAAAGCTCTGAATTCCACATCGTGTATTAAATCGAACTCTCTCCACGCTTTAAGGCACTTTTCAAACATTTTGGTACCGAAATCTCACAATATTCATAATATTCTTTGGAACGCCTATCAGTAAGTCTGATCTCTATGAGATCCAAGTCCCGATTCTATTCATCTCTTACACACAAGAAGTTTGTAGTTCCCAAAATATGCGCGAATATGCTATGTTATGATTGGCGCAGAAACATCACAGCCAATCGAAAAGCAGCGGCAAACCAGCTCAATCCCGCGCATCTACAGAACCAATCAAAATTTGTCACTGAATCGGAACAGAAAATCAACAAAAACAATTTTTTAAAACTTACAGATATGAAATTAGTTCTCTCCTACAAAACAACTTTACCGAAACCATAATCTCGTTTCCCAAGTACCATAAACTGATGAAACAGTATATAACAAATTCCTCGGTAAGAATAACACACAGATCGTTCTCGAGCATTCCTCAACAGACAAGCTACCTCAACGTATTGTATAAAAACTTTGTATAAAACATTATTTAACATTCACACCTTCATTTCCTCTTGCAAATAAGCGCAATTATACTAGCAACTACGAAAATGTTCGAAAATGAAACAAACAGAATGCAAATGAAAATTATAATATTTTGACTGCAGCTCAAACAGCGTCCGTCACGTAGTGACCCCTACTAGATCGCAAAGAAACTATATAGACTGGAGCATCTGACGCCACCTGTCCTTCGCATGACTCATTATTATGTTCGATCTCAATAGGCGTGATTTAAGGCGCACCTCTACCCTGCCTTCCTATTCATAACGAATCGTACTCCAATTACACCATGTTCTGCTGTTGTTGATGTTACCCTGTGCTCATCTGACCAGAAATCGTTGTCTTCTTTCGATTTCATTTCAATGACCCACACTATATCTAGATTGAGCCTTAGCATTTCCCTTTTCAGATTTGCTGTCTTCCCTACAACCTTCAGGCCTCTGACAATCCACGTCCCGACTCGTAGAAGGTTGACCTCCCGTTGCTTTCTCAATCTCTTTCTCACGATCACCTCTCTCTTCGCAGTCTCCTCCCAGATATCCGAATGGGAGGCTGTTACGGAATATTTTGCCAACGGAGAGATCATCACGTTACTTTTTCATTTGCAGGCCACATGTCCTATTGATACACATTATGTGTACCTCTGTCCGCTCCTTCGCCCTCTTTGACTAGGCCGTTGTCTGAATGAGGATGGCTTATCATGCCCGAAGTCTTCGGCCGCCAATGATGATTTTTATTCGAAATTTTAGTTGTAGTGGGGTTTGAATATGGGAGCGGGGACGTTTTGGTTACCAATTAGAAACGCTACCCTTGAAGCACACGTACTGGGACTACAGCTAGTAACACTGCTAAACGGCAGAACATGGGGACTACACCTCTCCGCTGCCTTTCACACTTACAAACTCCTTACGCGCCCCATCCTTTGTTTTGAAAATGTTGCATGCGTCTCTGGCCCTCCTAAGTTCTATAAGCTCCTGCAGATCCTCGAATGTCATGACCCCCGCCACGCATTCCGCATCCACTTACTTTCTCCCCCAGGGATCCTTATCAACTCATCAAATTCCCACCTCTCCTCGCTCACACTGAACACCTCCGAGCATCCTACATCATCCATAATCTCAACTCCATGTGTCCTATTGTGTCCCCTCAACCGACCATATCCCACCAACCATTCTCCTGCACACCCTCCACATCCTCTCCCAAAGGAATTTCAACCGTCTCCCTCTCTCAGAGCGCGAGCTCTGTACCACCTATCACCCGTCCTATCACCTCTGAATCCATCCTACCCTATCCCCAGCACCCCCAGGGCTTCCTCATTCTCCTCTCCACATACCACAGCTCATCCTTTTCGCCCTCCTGCCGACCCCCGTCATCTTTTACTCTGTAATTTACAGCCCCCACAGTTATCCCTGTCTTGTCCCCACCTCTTCCCAGTTCACCATTCTCATCATCACCACTCCACTGTCTCCCTCCATACTCCTTGTCATCTACAATCCACCGTCCCAGGGCAGATCCTTTTCCACTTATAATGAAAGTGCATGGTGTTCCATTTTTAATGGTCAGAGTATCCTCTGTCCTGTTGATTGATTTCCAGTGTTTTCTCAAATGTTTAATGTTCAGTTGTTTTTCAAGTCTTTTAACTGTGCTTTCTGTTCACATTTCTATCACCGTGTTTAAACAATTCATGAATACGGCTTTATATTTTGTATATTTATCCCAATCATGTCACCTTTTCAATAATTTTAAATTCATGGTTCATATGTATCCTTGCTTTTTATTTGTAGCATGAAAATTAGTGTTAAGTTCTACTGCCTAAAGAGCGGGATATTTGTGCCACTGCCAGTCCCTTCCCCCCCCCCCCCCCCCCCACCCCCCCCCCCCCTCCTCCCAACGTGCCTAGATAGGGCAAGGGTGTATGAAATAACAATAAAGGAAGGACCTGTTATTACTACTTCCTGTTTCTGTATTTTACGACTGACATCGTCTATGTTACAGTCGGAATCTAGACCTGCAATAAATTAGAAATTTCTGCCACTTAAATATTCAACGGTCACTATACACCACCGGTATTCAATGGATTGCATCGTAGTTCGAATACTGGAAATTACCGCACGATGATCTACTTTATCATTGGGCTGCGAAATTTTATTTTGGCAGCGCAAGTAAACTTTAATTCGAAATATCTTATGTTGAAATACGTTGAGAAATTTCCTGTCATTTGATCAATTTATATATTTACACATTAGAACCTACTTTTTCTTTTTTTACCACTTGCAGGTGGAATATTACTCTACTATACGTTATCCGCGTCAAGATCGCATCTAAAGGCATCAACATCAAAAACTGAGAAAGGTGAGAAAGGCTACTGAATGATGTGTGTATGGAAACTTCCAGTTTAACTATTTTCTGTTAGCGTCTAGGAGAATGTCAATGTGAAGGTTTCTCTTTCACGTCATTTAGACACTGCACCACACCGGTTTTATTTTGCGGAAGGACAGAGGAAGGATACAAGGAAAGAAGACTGGAATGTTTCGTCACAGTAGAGAGGAATCAAAAGACATATTGCGAAAAAGATGTATCAGGATACCGGTCAGGATAATTCCAAGTGAAGCTGAGAAAAACAGATCTCCATACCCGAGCTGTCCTTCGCAATACAAGTCGAGTGTCTTTATCTTTGCAACACCTCACCCAGTGGTACCATAAAAAGGGAACTTGCAGTGTTGCAGTAGTATTACTCATCTAAAAACCACTCCTATGTAATTTACACTCTTACCTACAAGCACGTATGAAGTGAACGTTTTGCGCAACTGCGCGAAGAAAATTACAGGCCACGTAAAAACCGCCCGCAACATCGACATGGAGGTCAGCCCCCGTATAATGCGGACGTGGGAAATCCTATATTCTCACTGGTGCACACACATCCTGAATGCCTCTATTGGCTGTTAAATATGCTTAAGTTTTTTGCATTTTGGGAAGGTGTCTAAGAGTGCAGAACCCTTGAAGGAGTTAAAATAACTGACAAATATGACAGAAAATGTTTAGTCACAATCGTGCTATGTTAAGACTAGCTGCGTCCCGCCGCGTTACCCGCGGTTAAACAGTGATTTATAAAAGAAAACGTTAATACCCAAACTCTCGCGTGTGCGCTATCACAAAAATTATATCTTACAAGACTTGCGGCGCGACACAGAAAAAAAAAACAGTTTTTAGATGATGGGAAAAGCTGACAGAACTCACATCGCTCACGGTTCACTCGTTTACTTCACGTAAAACATACACACATCAAAAAAACTTTTGCGTCACCTCGGTTCCGAGAGTTCCCGAACCTATACAGAAAATTGGAACAGAGATCAAGATAAACATCATTACCACCCTTTGTGTTGCTCATGAAAACCACACAATGCATACTATATCACCATACAGCGATACCTTCAGGGGTGGTGGTCCAGATTGCTGTACACACCGGTACCTCTAATACACAGTAGCACGTCCTCTTGCATTTATGCATACATGTATTCGTCGTGGCATACTATCCATAAGTTCATCAAGGCACTGTTGGTCCAGATTGTCCCACTCCTCAATGCCTCAACGGCGATTCGACGTAGATCCCTCAGAGTGGTTGGTGGGTCACGTCATCCGTAAACAGCCCTTTTCAATTTGTCCCAGGCATGTTCGATAGCGTTCATGTTTGGAGAACATGCTGGCCTCTCTAGTGGAGCAATGTCCTTATCGTAAAAGAAGTCGTTCACAAGATGTGCATGATGGGGGCACGAATCGTCGTCCATGAAGATGAATGCCTCGCCAATACGCTGTCGATATAGTCGCAGTATTGGTCGGACGATGGCATTTACATATCGTACAGCCGTTACGGCGGCTTCCATGACCACCAGCGGCGTACGTCGGACCGGCGCAATGCTACACCAAAAGAGCAGAGAACCTCCACCTTCATGCACTCGCTAGGCAGTGTGTCTAAGACATTCAGCCTCACCGGGTTGCCCTCAAACACGCCATCGACGACTGCCTGGTTGAAGGCATATGCGACACTCATCGGTGAAGAGAACGTGATGCCAAACCTGAGCGGTCCATTTGGCATGTTGTTAGGCCCATCTGTACTGCGCTGCATGGTGTCGTGGTTGAAAAAATGAACCTCACCATGCACATCGGGAGTGAAGTTGCGCATCATGCAGCCTATTGCGCACCGTTTGAGTCGTACATGACTTCCTGTGCCTGCACGAAAAGTATTGTTCAACATGCGTTGCTGTCGTGATTCCTCCGAGCCATAATCCGTAGGTAGCGGTTAGCCACTGCAGTAGTAGCCCTTGGACGGCCTGAGCGAGGTATGTCATCGACAGTTCCTGTCTCTCTATATCTCCTACATGCCCGAACAACATCGCTTTGGTTCACTGCAAGACGCCTGGACACTTCCCTTGTTGAGAGCCATTCCTCGGACAAAGTAACAATGCGGACACGATCAAACCGCGGTATTGACCGTCTAGGCATGGTTGAACTATTGACAACACGAGCCGTGTACCGCATTCCTGGTGAAATGACTGGAGCTGATCGGCTGTTGGACCCCCTCCGTCTAATAGGCGCTGCTCATGCATGGTTGTTTACATCTTTGGGCGGGTTTAGTCACACCTCTGAACACTCAAAGAACTGTCTCTGTGGTACAATATCCACACGTCTATCTTCAAGCGTTCTGGGAACCAGGGTGATGCAGAACTTTTTTTGATGTGTGTATTTACCAGGCCGAGTGGCGAATTACAAAGTGTTCCAGGAAAGGGAGTAAATAATTTCGCTAATGTTGTGTGTATGCTTATCACAGAAAGATCATAACCGTCTTTATGTTCATGGAGAAACACAAATGTTACGCAATACGTTTGTGTAAACAATGTTTAGAGACTTGTTCTTCTCTGCGTATTTGTAGAGATGGCTGATTATCCGGCGCTGCCGTTCTATGTATTTATTCCAGTTTTCTAGTAGTCCATCTTCTCATTCCCACCCTATCTGACCATCTCCACCACAACTCTCTGCCCTACTCCTCCACACACGACTTTCTGTCGATTTCCTCCTGTCCCTCTGTCAGTCCATCTCCACCTTCGCCTTTTCCCTTACCAACTCCTTCTCTCCCCTCTCTCGGTCCATCTTCTCCACCCAACCCTCTCCCTATCCATCTCTTTCTCTTTCCTTTTTCTATCCAGTTGCTCCCCTCCCTCCCTCCCGCTGTCCAGCTCCTCCACCCTGTAATGGTTCTTTATTTACGTGACCATTACGGCACTCCAACCCCAGTTCTTGATACTAGTAATATCGTACCACTTTTCTGCCAAGTAACAAGAAGGTACTCCAATGTATCGATATATTACAATGATATGGTTCTTGTGTGTATTCATTTCTGTGAGACTATCATAATATTTGGCTTACTTGTAACCGTTTTGCCGAGAATGTGCACAGAGCAGTCTTTGTTTCACTTTACAGAAGTTAAGTTGTTATTTCGCTTTGTAAAAGAACAGTCAAGTCTTGTGTTTGGTTAAAGTGGAAATTAAATATATGAAGATTGATACAAATCTGTTTTCTTGATGATGTGACAATTAAGAAGAAGTAAATGTGAATTTGCCGGCCGCGGTGGTCTCGCGGTTCTCGGCGCGCAGTCCGGAACCGTGCGACTGCTACGGTCGCAGGTTCGAATCCTGCCTCGGGCATGGATGTGTGTGATGTCCTTAGGTTAGTTAGGTTTAAGTAGTTCTAGGGGACTGATGACCATAGCAGTCGAGTCACATAGTGCTCAGAGCCATTTGAACCATTTTTTAAAATGTGAATTTAAAAAAAAGTGTGAAAAAAGGTGGATCGTGAACACCAAGTCAAAAATTATTTCTACCATACCATTGTTCTGATCTGGGATTGTTTGATCATTAAGAATTTCCTGAAAAACGCGTTTGTTAGGTCTTCAAATATTGCTAAAATACAGATCTGGACCTTCTAGCAGTCAAAGTGGAATCACCCTAGGATCAGTAAAATGAGCCATAACAACTTCGACGAAATCTACGTGGGAATCCATTCAAGATAAGTGCCAAAATTAATGACTTTTTTACAGTGACTTCATTATTTCCATTCTGACGATACCACCCACTGTCAATAACTTTGTTGTTGCCCGATAAAGCGAACATATGCTGCGTCAGCTACATTATTAATCTGATTTCTAACCTACTTTTCAAGTGGTCGCAGTCCTTCTTCCCAACCACCCAGAGAAACAATACAGTAAGTCTAATGAGGCCAATGCGTCGCTGAAGCTGAAAGCTGGACCTGGAATAACGTCCTCCACCAGTTTTTCGTAACAGTCGAGGCTTCTAATACCAAAATGTAGACGTGTCAGATGGCCCTTCTTCGTCCACGGATAGCGGCCGTCGACATTGCAGCGACCACTTCTGATACCAGAATGATCTTAGGGAGAATTCCTCTAAGAACTGGTAAAATTGTTGTTTATTAAAACACAACCGGGTTCGCGGCCTAAAGACGCATCACAGGTGCGACATACATGGTGAAATGCAAAATACAGAGTCGCCAAATTCTGTGGATATCAAAAATTAATAAAGGAATCTCTATAACAGACTCATAACGTCAAAAGATCGTAGGTATTTCCGTCGCTCCTAGCCAAAATTTGCTATTCGGTTAATATTGTGAATACTATGACGACTGAAAGGTAAGGAAGACGTGCTCCATTCTTTAAAATTTACCTTCATCTAAAAGGAAAAAAGAAAACTATTTCATTGTGAGTGGATGTAAAAAGGCATATTTTTAATATACTGAAGGAAGTAGAAATTTTTAAATATAAAAACGAAAATTCACAATTTATGTTGAATAACCAATTAAAAGCACCGCAGTAGTCTGGCTAGTTTCGATGGTTTTTACGATTAGCTATTGGTACGTAACAAAATTCTATATTATTCTCACTTATAAAGGTAGCGACCCAGTGCTGCTAGTCATGAGTGTACGACGTCCACATGGATAGCTTCTCTTCTGCCAGCCAGGTAGTCTCTTGTTGTTCTCGCTGCTTTTACTTTGCCGAGCGTCTACTTGCCCTGTCGACAACCGGTAGGACACTGCCGTCTGATGCAGTTCACAAAGCAATTTGTATAATACTGCGACTAAACATATTAGCAATGACAATTTTTTATCGCGAATCCAGCCCCTTTTAAAATCTTTTGCCGACCGCTCACTATAAAACATTTTTCTTCTTTCTTTTTAGATGCTGGCAAATCTTAAAGAATGGAGCGCGTCTTCGTTACCTTTCGCTCACCATTGTATTGACAATACTCACTGAAATTTTGACTAGAAGCGATGGGTATACTTGTATTCTTTTAATGTTGTGAGTAAATTTCAGATTTTCCTTTATTTATTTTAATATCCACATAATGTGTGGACCCTGTACTTTACTTTTTACCATGTAGGCTGCACCTCATGATGCAGGTTTTGGCCGCGAAACCTGTTCTGTTTTAACAAATAACGGTTTTACCAGGTATTCATGGAATTCTTCATAACATCAAGCCTTTCAACAGCTGCGGGTGGCCGGAATATAAAATAGTTTGTAATATCAGAATATAGAGGTCGGGTGGTATGACCTCTACAGCAGCAGGTGAAACTGTCTGTGATATGCCAGGAAGAAATACATTTCAACTCCCAGGGTGTAGCCGCATTGGTAAGGTAGTAAGTGTTGTACGGCGACAGGTCATGGAAACATTTCTAATTGAATCTTTTATTTACCAGCATTTACAGTGAAGGAGGCGGAGCTGGTGAGCGGTCTTTAGCCCCCATGATTTGGGCGACCACGGTCAAGAAAACATGTGGGCGTCAGGAATAGGCCACTACGAAGATGGCGTGTATTCAAGGGCAGTAGCAGCTTTAGGTTGGGTGCTGCAGCCAGCAGAGGACCCGACGCAAGGTGGTAGTGGAAGGCGTTACAGCTACTGACCTGCTTCTGCAGCTCAGCGGGAAGCACACTGGGGCAGGAGACATGAAATTACACCCTACAGCATAGCTTATGACGATGGCGTGTGCTGCACTGTGCGATGGGCCGAAAAAATATAAACCTGCCCGTGGTGACAAAGAGCAACAGTGTGCTCGCTTAGTCAGTGGTGGCTGGGTAGTTAGATGGCTCAGACTCGAACCTATGACCGACTAGGAAGGCAGCGATTAAGAGATAGTAGTCAGCCAGCAAGTGCTCCGATGGTGTGAGGGGCCTAGCCCCTAGCACGTAGACGGCCAGCTTAGCTAGCAGTACTCACCTAATGGCAGCATAGCCCTGCTTGCTGATCCTTTTCAGACTGCGCAGGAACATAGACTTCAATAACGGCTGGTGTCAATTGCGTAACTGAGTATAATGAACAAAACTGAGAAGGAGAGTCTACATTAGGTGGCATGTGTAGTAGCTCGGATGGCTTGTGTTTCTGACTGACTGAATTTCTGCTGGGCGTAAACATTGGGAAATCAGGACATCTTTTGTCACGGCTTTCATACCTTGATAGCACCTCCAGATGCCCTGTTGGTGCAGTAATGTGTCACAACTCTGGGTGGGATCTTTTGCAATGCAAACATAATGACTACATTTTATTGTATGCTGAATGCGTGTTCTTGGAAAATGGGACGAGTTACTGGGCTGACTTCCGATATTCTTATGAAGTAGTTCTACACAGGGACCATGCACTTT
Organism: Schistocerca gregaria; assembly: GCF_023897955.1. NCBI lineage: Eukaryota > Metazoa > Arthropoda > Insecta > Orthoptera > Acrididae > Schistocerca > Schistocerca gregaria. The sequence goes on along the minus strand of NC_064920.1, from coordinate 1,043,006,287 downwards.
GCTGTGCAGAGGTGTGACACAACACTACGGAGAATACTTTTGGCTTAAATAGATATAACAGTAATGCTCAGCTCTGACCACTAACGATTTATCATCAAGGTATTTCTCGTCGATATAAGGCACTTCCTAGACATTTCTATGGTATTGGTAAATTGGGGCAGACAAAAATCTAAGTTTGAGATTAGCTTTGGCTCCTCAATGTGCACGAAATTTTTTTATTAGCTCAGACTGACAGAAGTGAAAGATTTTCTTCGAAATGTTGATTATTTTTCAACTACGTTACTAGTATATTGTGTTTCCACGTATTATTCATAGTTATTTCTTTATAAAAATGTTCAAAATGCTGATGAATGGTATGTGGAAACACAATATTCTAGTAACTTAGTCGAAAAATATAAATGTTCGAAAGAACGTAAATTTGTGCGACGCAACTTTGTGCTTAACATTATTACGAGGAATTTATATTGTCAGAAACCGTACAGATTCAGGTGTGAAACATGTTTCTGAGTGGAATTTTAGTGTGTTAAAAGGTTTCATAAGAACGAACATGCTTCTGCAAAATGGAAGGTTTGGTTTTATAAAGTAGCCGAAAATCTGTTGATAATTCGTGTAGCATGCCACCTATGTCAGAAATAGCAGTTCAGCAAAGGAAGTAATAAGCCTATTCGACGCCTGATGAATACAGGAGAGGTAATGGTAAATTGGAGCCTGGAGTCACTGAACAGACTAGGATGTATCGGTTGGTACAGTAATGCTATCAGGAAGATTCTTATACTAGTTACCAAAGTCAGAGTCAAGCAGGAGTTCGCCCGCATCTCGTGGTCGTGCGGTAGCGTTCTCGCTTCCCACGCCCGGGTTCCCGGGTTCGATTCCCGGCGGGGTCAGGGATTTTCTCTGCCTCGTGATGGCTGGCTGTTGTGTGATGTCCTTAGGTTAGTTAGGTTTAAGTAGTTCTAAGTTCTAAGGGACTGATGACCGTAGATGTTAAGTCCCATAGTGCTCAAAGCCATTTGAAACAAGCACGAGTTCGAAGGAAGAATAGGATTTAAACTCCGATCTATGGCGTCATTATGTGTAGATAACTAGCTCCGATGGTAGAGAGGGGAGGTAGGCTGTGTCCTGTTCTACAATCAATTCTCCTCACGCCACGTTTTGGTGTGTACCGCTATCACTCCCCTTTACCTTTCCAAGTCGCGATTGGTTCGTGGGAAGAATTGTTCCTGTTAAGTCTCGCCTTAGCTCGAATCACAGTCTGGCAGCTGCCTTTTTTGCGGTTAGTTTTATGTCCACCTTCCACTTTAAATCACTACGTACGCGTACTTCTAGACATGTTATGGAAGTAATTGTCTACCACCCACCCAGGACCCGTCGTCCACGGGTAGTGTCTCTGACTAGTAGTCGAAAAGATATCTGTCCCTGGTTAGACCCCCGTACTTTCTTAAGTTTTGAACAAGAATCATCAGCAGCAGTGGTCGGAGATTTTCGGTATAAGTTGTCACCTTCATTCTACCAACAGCTTTATCAAAGAGGGCAGAGAAGAGGACGGAAACTCAAGGCACTCTTTTGCCCTTGTCGTGGGAAATTGCCTATAAAGGTGGAAGAATCAGCAATGACCAACGGCATGAGGATGCAGAAGGGAATGGAAACCACTGCATTACAGAAACATAACGCGTACACAGAGGACGTGTGGCCTATAACTGAGAAAGAGTTATGATGACCACTCCACTGGCAAAATATTCCGCTCTATTCTCCCATTCGGATCTACTCAAAGGGACTGCCAAGGGAATTGCCAACGAAAGAATAACGTTCCACTAGTCGGTGCGTGGATGTCAGAAGTTTGAACCCGCTGAAAAGCTAGAAAATCAGAAAATGGGAAATGCTAAAGCAGGATCTCTGTTTACTGGAGTAAGATTCGTTATGAATAGGAAGACAGAGCAGAGAGTGAGTTACTGTGAATAGGTGATAGGGCTATTCTCATCAAAATCAACAGCAAACCAACACCGACAGCAACAGTTCAGGTATACATTCCGACGTCGCAAGTAGAAGATGAAGAGATGGAGAACGTATATGAAGATACTGAACGGGTAATTCAGTTTGTAAAGGGAGATGAAAATGTAATAGTCATGGGGGATTGCAGTGTGGTTGTAGGAGAAGGAGTAGAAGAAAGAATTACGGGAGAATATGTGCTTGGTTGTAGAAATGAAAGCGGAGGAAGAATAATTCAGTTCTCCAATAAATTTCAGCCCATAATAGCGAATGCGCTGCTCAAGAATCACAAGAGGAGGAGGTAAACTTGGAAAAGGCCAATAGACGTGGGGAGGACTGTAAGACATACACAGGAGCAGATATAGACTCAAATCACAATTTATTTATGATGGGGATAGGCAGAAGATTAACAGAATAGTCAGAAAGAATCATTGTGGTAAGTAGTGCGATACCGAAGCATTACAGAATGAAGTTATCTGAGGCTACGGATGCTTCGATAATGAATAGTTCAGTAGACAGTTCAGTTGAAGAAGAATGAACATCTCTAGAAACTACAGTCACAGAAGTTGGAAAGACAAACATAGGTACAAGGAAAGTATCTGTGCATAAAGTATGGGTAACAGAAGAAATATATCAGTTGATAGATGAAAGATGGAAGTAGACAAATGTTAAGGGATTCAGAAATACAAAAATAAATGTCACTTGGAAATGAAATAAACGGAAATGAAGGGAACCTAAGTTGAAATTGGCTGCATAAAAATGTGAATAACTCTAAAAGTAAGTTACTGTCGGAAGGACTGACTCAGCATATAGAAAATTGAAAACAACCTTCTAGGACATTAAAAGGAAGGGCAATAACACTGAGATTGCAATTATAATGTTAAATTAATAGGAGAGAGCGGATAGGTGGAAACAGTTCGTTGAAAGCCTCTATGAGGGGGAGGACGTATCTGATGATGTGATAGAAGAAGAAACAGGAATCTACAGGGAACAGATAGGGGATCCAGTGTCAGAATCAGAATTTAAAAGAGCTTCGAAAGTCTTCAGATCAAATAAGGCAGAACGAATTGGTAACATTCCTTCAGAATTTCTAAAAAATAAATTATAATTCATATTGGTGTGTAGGATGTATGAGACTGGCGATATAACATCAGAATTTCGAAAGCACATCATGCACACAATATCGAAGACTGCAAGAGCCAACAAGTGCGAGAATTATCGCACAGTCACCTTAAAAGGTCATGCACCCAAGTTACTGACGAGAATAATATACAGAAAAACAGAAAAGCAAATTGTGGATCTTTTATATGGCGACTAGTTTGGCTTTAGAAAAGGTAAAGGACACAGGAGAGGTTGATAATGCGAGAAAGGCTGAAGAAAAATGAAAACACTCGCATAGGATTTGTCGGCAGTGCAAAATGGGGCACGATATTCGACGTACTGAGCAAAATAAGGCTAAGCTATAGGGAAAGTGGGCTAATACACAATTGTACAAGAACCAAGAGGGAAGAATAAAAGTGGAAGATCAAGAAAGAACTGGTTGGATTAAAAAATGGTATTGAACAGGGATGTAGTCTTTCACCAATACTGTTCAATCTACACAGCGAAAAGCAAGGACGGAAATAAGAGGAAGGGTCAAGAGTGGGATTAAAACTCAAGGTAAAATATCAGTTTTAGTGCCATACGCGTTTCGCCTTTATTTTCTGCAAGGCATCATCAGTGGTCTGGAATATGTACATATGTTAGCTATTTTATTTACATTTTTGTCATTGTGCCTATAGGTTATAAACAGTGGTTGGTATTTCCTATTTCCTATTCCTAATAGGAAATACCAGCCACCAGAACTGTTTATAACCTATAGGCACAATGACAAAAATGTAAATAAAATAGCTAACATATGTAAAATATCAGTGTCAAGATTTGCTGATTGTATAGCTATCCTCGGTGAAAGAGAAAATAATTACATGATTTGTTGAATGGAATGAGCAGTGCAGTGAGTACAGAATACGGACTGAGATTAAATCTAAGAAAGACGAAAATAATGAGAAGTAGCATAAATGAGCACAGCGAGAAACTTAACATCCGGATTTATGATATCGAAGTAGATAAAGTTACTGAGTTCTGCTACCTAGGCAGCAAAGTAACCCGTGACGGACGTAACAAAGAGCATATAAGAAGCAGGCCAGAGCTGACAAAAAGCACATTATTGGACAAGAGAAGTCTACCAGTATCCTACATAAAACTTATTTCGAGGAAGAAATTTCTAAGTGTGTGTGTTTGGAGCACATCATTGTATGATAATGAGACATGAACTGTGGGAAAACTGGAACGGAAGAGAATCGAAGCATGTGAGATGTGATGCTACAGAAGAATGTTGAAAATTAGATGGTCTGATAAGGTAAGGAAAAACGAGGTCCTCTCCAGAATCGGCGAGGAAAGGAATATATGAAAAACACCAACTATAAGATCGTACAGGATTACTGGACACGGGTTAAGATATCAAAGAATAACTTTTATGAGCCTTTCTGCATGTTTATGCGTAATACGTTACATTTGTTTATGTTGAGGGACAATTTCTAATTCCTTTACCGAGTGCCAATCCACTGCAAGTCTTCCTGCATTGCAAGGTTGCAACTTCTCTGTATATTGGTGAATCATCTGCGTAAATCCCCACCGTATTTCCGGCATTATCCATGAGGTCATTACTATGTTGTGAGAAGGAACGTTCCTATCACACTCCATGAGGTACGCCTGGAGTTCCTTTTACGTCTGAATATTTCTCTCCGTTGAGGATGACTTGTATACTGTTCTTTAGAAGCTCTTCAGTCCCATCATTTCATGAGGCCACAGTGCGGAAGTGTATTGAACGCTTTGCGGAACGCAAGGATCAATGCATCAACCTGTGATCCGATGTGTACTCATATCCGGGTCTCGTGGATGAACAGAGCGAACTGGGCTTCACACGTTTATACCTTTCGGAACCCATATTGATTTTTACAGAGGAGATTTTTGGTCTCCGGAACTATCGCAATGAGCGAGCCTAAAACATGTTCCAAAATTACACAACAAACCGCCGTCACAGATATAGGCCTGTAATTTTGTGCTTCTATTCGTCAAACGTTCTTGAAAATGGGAATTACCTGTGCTTTTTCCAATCGTTAGGAACGCTTCGCTCCGTTGGAGATCTAATTTAAGCTACAGCTATAAGAAAGGCAAGTTCTGTTCGGATACTCACGCAGAATCGATCTGCTAGCCCGAAAGGTTCACTGGCCTTTCCACTATTGAGCGATTTCTGTTGCTTTTCTAACCCATAGTATTTTATTTAGATATCTGCCATTTTCAATTTAGTGGGACTGTTTAATGGGGGAGCTACAGTGAGATATTCCTCAATGAAACAGAGTTTGAAAAAGACGTTTCATATTTCGGTCTTTTCTGTGTCATCGTCCGTTTCGAAGCCGTTATGGCCAGATGGTGTCTGGACAGATTGCTTCGATGCATTCACAGATTTAGCTAAGATTAAAATCTCATAGGACTTTCTGTCAAATCGGTAGATAGAATTTAACTTTCGAATCACTTGAACGCCTCACACGTGGCTCTCCCAATGGTAATTTATGTTTCTAAAGTTTCTGTTTGCAATTGAGGGTTTGGCTGCGTTTAAATTTGCGGTGATGCACTCTACGCTTTCTTAGTAGTTTTCTAACGCTGCTATCGAATCACGACAGTTCTTTCAACTTTGCTTGGCACGTTCCTATCGCAAGTGTATTGTAAAACGCTCTTGAATTTTATCGATTGATGCTCTCAGTATTGTCAGAGCTGGAGGTGAAGGTGCTATCCCAACATTAACCATCAATCTGTTGGTCGTAGGGGATTCGAACCACCGTCTTCTCGAATCCGAACGTGGTGTGTTACCACTGCGCCACCGCTCACTGCAGAAAATATCCACTTGAGTTACGTTGAAAAACAAGTTATTGAGGCTTTCTACAATGAATAATTAATAGCAGAAAAATGAAAGGACACTGTGTATTAATAGAATACTTAGCGTTAAAAGTGAGTTCAACTGCAGGTTTAACTGCAGTGGTCACTTTCGAGAAATATGACGACTGTTCCGGTGCTTGAGGTCGAAACTGCAGCACACAGCGCAGCTCTGACTAATCTGAAACCTAGTGAGACTTACATATCGGTACCCGCTTTCTTAAGAAAACCGCGTCCATGCGGAATATGCGGAAAGATATGTCACTCGACTGAAGCCTTTTTGGGAAACAGGATTCAGCACGAAATTTCCTGGCCGATTAAAACTGTGTAATGGGCCGGGAAACGAACCGAGAATCTTACCTGTCGCTGACAATGCTCTTACCGATAGAGGTCACAAGGCACGACACACGACACATCGTCAAAGTTTTCCTTTGATCAGTATCTCTTTTTTACCTTCGAAACTTCACACAGGCATTCGTTATGTCCTCCGAGAACAGGCACTCGCAAAATCTTTTCTACGGGGAATGCTGGTCTCACAAAAAATGCGTGAGAGTCACTCTGGCAGAGCTTGTTGATGGAGTCAGACAATTGGCGGGTGATCTCCCTGGTAGTCAATGCTAGTCATCACAACAATGATGGAGCCTTTGTCTGCAGGGAGGACGGTAAGGTCAGGATATGTTTTCGACAGTGATGGCAGACTTTTCTTCTGCTGAAAGGTTAGTGTTCTTACGGAGGCACCTGCCGAAGGTTGGTGAGGGCAAGTTGGAGGTAAGGAATTCCTGAAAGCTGACTAGGTTGGTTAGGTGAGAGGTGAGTGGCGGTGGAAAGGGGGGGGGGGAGAGGATGGCTGGATGAAGGTATGACCTGGGAGAGGCAAGGTTGAATGGTGGGATTAGATTGGTTGGAGTGACTGGTGGCAAAGAAGTGTTCTGCTGTGCTTCCAAGTATTTTCCAAGTTCTCACTGAAAATTTTGTGTACGAAGTTATACTGGCATCCGACCTATCTCCTAGATGCTTCACTATTTTTCCTGGCATTGTGCATCATGAAAAGCAGCGACCTACATTGAAGACTGCCAAACGCTAGCTGTAGTATCTGCCTGGCACTCTGCAGCAGTTACTTACTGGAAGATCAAATATATGTGCCCGCGGGGAGTCGGGAATCGAACCCAGAACCCTGTCTTTCGAGGGTAATGCTTTTCTCGATTTACAAAGAACGACAGACTTCATATTTTATTCAGATAGCTAACAACTCGTATTGTGAATTTATTACAGAAACAATGAATTAATACCATGTGACTTTTTAACAGGCACGTAATGTTTTTGTTTACTACGATCTTTATTTTAACTCTGAACACACTCTCTTAAACAAATTAATATGCTCTTATCTCACAATACAGATATAATTTCGCAGATTGTCTCATAAATCGTTGATATTGGTTAAGAACAGCTGATTGTCTATAACACACCTTCTTGCGAAACCCCAGATACTACGAACTGTGACCTTTCTGACAGGAAATCACGTCCATTCAGGAGACGATTCTACATCGGCGCGCAAATTTGCCTAGAAGCTGCTTGTGAGAATGATGTCAGAGGCATTCTGTAAATCTAGAAATATGTGATGAATTTGTCACATCCTCTCCGTAGCAGTCAGTGCTTGTGTCAATAAAGGGACAATTGTGTTTCACAAGAACAATAACAGGATGATTCGTGTTATTTAATAACTGTCTGTAATTCACTAGATCTTAAACGCAAAACTATTTTAGGCAAAAATATTGTAAAGTACAACTACCTTCATGGTAGTTGTATGGAAGATTTGAGCAGCAACACCCGAATTTGGGATACCTCTCCAGCGAAGACTCCTGATGTCCTGCGCCGCACCTATCTAAAGTATTTCACAGAACAGTAAAATCCCATTCACTGTAAGTCTTCTACAGCTGTGTTCTCCCCTGCGGCGAGGGACAACTTCCGCTGCCGTAACATCAGCTAATCACCCAAACACCGTCTCTTACTGCAATAGCTTTCTCTTTCACTTGCCTATCTGCATTGCTTTCACCCTCCGTCTAACGTTACGTCTTTTCTGAACAATCTTCGGGTACCTGTAGGTTTTCCCGAGAGAAATGTCCTGCAAGCTCCAAATGGATATTCACTTCTTCTCCATTGTGTTTCGCTAAATCAATTTAATACTGAAATATTAGAGAATTAATGACGTAGATGCTGTCTTTTCAAATGGGTTGTGACTGAACGTTCGCAAAAAAAGCTTCCACGCTCGCAGCTCTTCTAAGAAATCCAATTTCGAGAAGTTCATTGCATGTTTTATAACTGTTTGTCTGCATCTATTTTCCTAGCATTCATATTATTTCATCATTCAGAACTGTAACACTTGGCTGAAATTTCAAATTGTCTCTACACTATGCGTACCATTTGCCATGAACAAATGTGATGGGAACCCCTGATTATGTCTTTTGCTTGGGCACTGCGTCTCTGCTACTTTAGTACACACTGGCACGTTGGCACTATTCTGTATCTACCAGGCTATGGCCGAACTGTGTTCAAGTCTTCCTTGGAGGCATGTTTTATATATTTTTCTATGTAGATGAAAATACTAGATACCTCTCTCCAAATTAGGTATTCGAAAGAAATATTTTCTTAAAATTTACCCATAGGTCCACAAAACACTCTATAAGTACGAAAGAAAACGACACACACTTGTAGACAGCTACGAATATTTTAGTTAATTATTGACATACAGAATTTAACAATCACTTTCGGAACTTAGATGGGGAATTAAATAATAACTTAATTTCTACAGGAAATCATGAGGAAAATGGCTTTCCGATATCGATATCTAAAATAGTCCTCTGTGATACTGATAAGTAAAATAACTAAAATAAGATGAGAAAATAACTAAATCAGTGAACACTAAAGACTCTCATGGATACGATGGAGTATCTAGTAAAATAGTGTGCTGCGCATGTTAGCCCTATACTTAGCCATATTTGTAATTTTTCCTTAGGAGTGCTCAATTTCCTGAACGATTAAAGTACTCAGTAGTAAAGCCACTTTGTAAGAAGGGAGAAAGAAATAACGTAAACAATTTTAGACCGACTTTTATGTCATCAGTGTTTGCTAAAGTTACTGATAAGGCTGTGCAAGGATAATTTATCATTTAATTTCATATAATTTCCTCTCAAAAGTACAGTTTGGTTTCAGAATTTGTTTGACAACTGAAAATTCTATATCATATTTTTGTCTGTGGGGTAGTGGGTGGATTAAACATGTTTTTCTTTAATTATTTAACTAAGACGTCTGATTGTGTTGACCAAAAAATATTGCTCCACAAGTGGGACCATTATGGAATACGAGAAGTAATTCACAACTGGATCACGTCTTACCTTAAGAACAGACAGCAATAAGTCATTCTCCACTCTACTAAGAATGGCTATGATTTGAGATTAGAGTGGGGTACGTGCTCCAGAGATCTGTGCTGGGGCCATTCCTGTTCCTTATTTACATGAATTATATGCCTCCTAATATTACAGGTGATTATAAAATGATTGTTTGCTAATGACAATAGCTTAGTAATAGAGGACGTTATGTGTAACGTTGAAACTGTTTCGAATGGCGCATTTTAGACATAAATTCATGGCTTGTAGAAAATAAACTAATGCTAAATCACAGTAAGACTCAGTTTTTATAGTTTCTAAAACGCAATTCAACAACATCTGACGTTCCACAGAAAGGGCATGTGATTAGTGAGACTGAACAATTCAGATTTCTAGGTGTTCTGATAGGCAGTAAACTGCCGTGGAAAGTGCATATTTAGGATCTTGTTCAAAGACTTCATGCTACCATATTTACTGTTAGAATAGTATCTGAAGTACGTGATAGTTCGATACGAAAAATAGTCTCCTTTGGTTATTTTCTTTCGCTTATGATATATGGTATTATATTTTGGGGTAATTCTTCCCATTCTCATACGGTGCTTTTGCCTCATAAACGAGCGATTCGCCATAAGTGGTGCAAGTTCGCGAACCTCTTTTCGACCCCTGTTCATTAGTCTGGGCAGGCTATGAACGCGGAATGATAGTTGGAGGGTCATTACAATTCGGAAACCGTTAGGTAATTTAATATTCCGAGATATACAGTGTCAAGAGCGTGTCGAGAATGCCAAATTTCAGTCATTATCTCTCAGTACGGACAGTGCCGTAGCCGATGCCGTTCTCTTAACGACCAAGAGATGCGGCGTTTGCTAGAGTTGTCAGTGCTAACAGAGAACCAAAACTGCATGGCGAGTGAAATAACAGCAGAAATCAAAGTGGACGTAAGACAATGCGGCTACACTTTCGCTATTCCGGACGATTAAAGATGCAGCATGGCTCAATATTGCAGCAGGGGACTTCCGACTTGAGTTTACGCCACGTCGAGTTTCTGCACTGAGACGGGTAAAAGCAGGTCTCATACGATATTAGGAGGTATCTCGTGACTTGTGACTTCAGTGTATATGGCTATAGCCGACACATTCGTCCAGAGAGAAACAGCAACTGTATTAATATTTAGAAAAATTCTCATTATTCAGTTTCAGACACAAATTTTTAACCATAAAACATGTTTCTGTCTGTCTGCACCGTTTTCAGATCTAAATAGTTGCATCAACTGAAGAATAAATGAGAACTGTTTCGGACCATTGCTATTCACAATATATATATATATGACCTTGTGGATAACATCGGAAGCTCACTGAGGCTTTTTGCAGATGATGCTGTAGTATATCGAAAGGTTGTAACAATGGAAAGATGCACTGAAATGCAGGAGGATCTGCAGCGCATTGACGCATGGTGCAGGGAATGGCAATTGAATCTCAATGTAGACAAGTGTAATGTGCTGCGAATACATAGAAAGAAAGATCCTTTATCAATTAGCTCCAATATAGCAGGTCAGCAACTGGAAGCAGTTAATTCAATAAATTATCTGGGATTAGGCATTAGGAGTGATTTAAATTGGAATAACCATGTAAAATTAATCGTCCGTAGAGCAGATGCCAGACTGAGATTCATTGGAAGAATCCTAAGGAAATGCAGTCCGAAAACTAAGGAAGTAGGTTACAGTACACTTGTTCGACTGCTACCTGAATACTGCTCACCGGTGTGGGATCTGTATCAGATGGGGTTGACAGAAGAGATAGAGAAGATCCAACGGAGAGCAGTGCACTTCGTTATAGGATCATACAGTAATCGCGAAAGCGTTACGTAGATTATAGATAAACTCGAGTGGAAGACTCTGCAAGAGAGACACTCATTAGCTCGGTACGGGCTTTTGTTGAAGTCTCGAGAAGATACCTTACCGAGGAGTCATGCAGTATATTGCTCCTTCCTACGTATATCTCGTGAAGAGACCATGAGGATAAAATCAGAGAGATTAGAGCCCACACAGAGGCATACCGATAATCTTTCTTTCCACGAACAATACGAGACTGGAGCAGAAGGGAGAACCGAAAGAGGTACTCAAAGTACTCTCCGCCACACACCGTCAGGTTTCTTGCGGAGTATAGATGTAGATGTAGATATTGAACTATATGAGAACTTGAGGACAGGCATACACGTCAAGATTCCAGTCGACGATGTGTGACCACCATAAGGTAGTATCATCATATTACGCACCAAATGTATGTGGGCTTGCCATCCGAGAACAAGTAACGACCTCCATGCAATATTCTCTGTCATTCCACACCATTGGCCTGAAACTAGTAGCGACAGCATTTGAAGTGTTACTGTGACCGGGACTGCTGATTAACGGCGCGGTTCTACACTACCCGAGATAATCATCACCGTCCAGTATGTTGGTGACCTGCCGAGAGATCTGGTCCTATGAACGTTATAAAGAGCACAGCAGTATTACTCCTGGCATCATGCTTTGGGCAGCCATCGGGTATGACTGTGGCTCGTAGTGACTGAGGGAATTTGGACGGCAGAACGATACGTCACAGACTTCCTTCAGCCTCTTAAATTACCTCTCATTCGGCAGCGTCATGGTATCACTTTGCTACACGTCAGCACTCGTCCACACACGGCACATGTTTATTGAACTGTAAGACTGATGTTCAGGTATTCCCATGCACGGCAAGATCCCCAGATATGTTCACAATAGAGCATGTCTGGTACCAGTGCGGCCTTCAGCACCTCCCAAGTGCCAGGATCCAGGATTTTAGGGCCAGTTACAACAGTCGTGGACCAGTATGCCTCAGAACAGAACACAGTGGCTTTGAGACACCATTCTAAACAGAATACAGGTTAAGGTATATGCAACTTCTTAACTGTAAGTGGGTACACACAGCCAAGTTCTTTCTAAATTTGACTCGAATTTTTAATAAAGGGACAATTGTGTTTCACAAGAACAATAACAGAATGATTCATGTTATTTAATAACTGTCTGTAATTCACTAGATCTTAAACGCAAAAGTATTTTAGGCAAAAATATTGTAAAGTACAACTACCTTCATGGTAGTTGTATGGAAGTTTTAAGCGGCAACTCCCGAATTTGGGATACCTCAGCATCACATACACCCCTCAACCGTTATTTTTTATTTAGTTTCCTCTTATCCTTCTGGTTGCTCCACTTCTTTTGTCATGTTGAGTGGATATTTCCACACAACTGTGCCTGTCCTCGATTTGATCCTCAAGACATCGTTTACAGCCCCTTGAACTTTGCCAGTATCGTTTCTATGTAATTCTTGTAGTGACATCATGCAACTATATATTATCTGATCAAAACTATTTGGACACTAATGTGAAACTGACCACTACATATCACGAGAGGTGGACACATCAGTATAAAAGGCGATGGGAGTGGAACGTGTTGCCAATAGACTAGCATTAACAGCGGAATGGGTTTTTCAGAAGAACTCAGTGACTTCGGCCATGGACTAGTCATTCAATGATTAACCCATCTATGAGGGACATTCCAACACTATCAAAGGTGCCAAGTCAATTGTTGGTGGCGTGATTGTGAAGTGAAAACATTAAGGTATAGCCACAGCTTAACCAAGACCAGGCAGACCTCTCGTACCGAGTGTCGCGGAGTATAGTCATAAAAATTGCAAGGCATAAGTGGAAGGAATCACCCCTCAATACCAAGGTGCTACTAGCAGTTCAGCGAGCATAATGACCGAGCGTAAGGAGTTAGAGAGAATGAGTTCGAGCAGCTCCTCAGAAGCCAATGCTAAGCTACGGTCGGTGCGATGTGTACACCGACTCCCCTGGACAATAGATGACTGTAAATGAGTGGTTAGGAGTGATGAATCACGGTTTACCTTGTGGCAGCCCCAATGGAAGGGTCTGGGTTTGGCGAAAAGCTGTAGAATGTCCCCCGCTGTCATGGGTTATCCCAGTAGTGAGTACGGAGGAGGTGGTTTTACGGTATAGGGGTGTTCTTGACGATTGGGTACGGTCGCCTTATTGCGTTGAAGGGGGCGCACACTGGGGAATGATATGTATACATTTCACAGCATTGTGCACTGAGTACAATAGCGAAATAGTTAGGGGACGGTGACTGCATCAGCGTGGCAGCACAATATGTCACTAAGTGGCAACTGGAAGGCATATAGTTTGTGGACAAAAACATGCCTTAAACGGACCGTCAGACCCAGAGTTCCGAACTGAACCCAATGAAACACTTTCAATAGGATGTCGACTTCTCTCAGGACACCAGTTTCCGAGGTCATTATCTTCTCCGGTGTCGACTCTGGAGGAAAAATGTGCGGCTATTCTTCCACAGACATTCAGACGCCTCAAAAAGAAAGTGTGTCCGATACCATTCCAGTCTTTGTAAAGGCGTGGGTTGGATACATCCCATGTTAAAGTACACTTACGTGTGTTCACGTACTTTTGATCACATACTGTATATCGGATTAAATAAGTGACAGGGATCTCCAAGCGCAGCTTATACCTAATGCCGAATTGATTTGTTTCTTCTTTTGCAATCCATTCATTTCATTCTGTTGCTGTAGTAAACGTGTGGACTCATTTTCTAAGGACGTCAGGATTGAATTCTGGTCCGCACTTCTTCGCGTCGACTCCGCCTTGATTTCTTAAATCATTGAGGTTATTCTTCTCTGGATGTTACAGTGCAGACAAGACTAGTAGTTAACCCATAACAGTGACGAAATGTCGCTATGTGGAGTTTGCCGTCATGGGGTTTTCTTTCGTTACCGGTCCAATACATGCAACGAAATTATTTTGCACATTCGTACCAGTAAGAATGTACTGCTTCGCCTCCAGTGATCTTACTACCCATCTCCTTTTCAAAAGCTGTGAATGGTGAATGGAGAATGAGAACTTGATCTGCAGATCTCTTATTTGTGGGCGAATGATTTGGAACAACACATCTGGCTGTACTTAATGTTCTGCACGTAGAGATAATCACGAGTACATTTCAGATAAAGATTCAGTAGTGTCGTCTGTGTTCATGAGAAGGTTTACCAATGCGTTTGGAATTTTAAAGGTTAGAAAACTCATGTGGGAGGCCCGCGGATATCGCTAATCTATTATATGTATTCATCCATTGGGCAGCTGTTACTCTGTGATTTGGATAGGCATTTGCTTGAGCAAAACAAGAGCATTCGGACGGTTTGGCGAAAGCGTGAACCTTAACGATCCATCGACGTGGATGTCATTAGAGACGTAGACAACGGTCCATGCGAAAACCAGCGCTTACTTTGTTAACAGTCTAAGTATTTGCTAATTTAAGCTATACCAAGATGGCCGAGCGGGACGTCAAGCCAGCTTGTGACGTATACAGATAAACAATACCTCGCTTCATCGGCCCACACAAACGGAAAATTGAGAGAGGAGCTCGACAGTTTGAATCGTGGTGGTGCGATACAGGTTCATTGTAGGTATTGGACCGGCAACGGAAGAAGAGGCGGTGACGTCAAGTTCCTGATCGCGAGACTCGTCACTGTCCTGGGCTAAATTCCAAAGTTCTATGGACAGTAACATCTACCCGGGGGTGATTTGCCTTTGGGGTAGACCTACGATTGTGCCTTCTATTTACATACATCTGCGCAAGCCACTGTACAGTACATGGCGGGTAGGGTGCCTCCTATAAGTACTAGCGATTTTCTATATCGTTCCTGTCGTGTTTAGAGAAAGGGACGAATGATTATATAGGTACCTCCCTAGAGGCCTGATTTGTCATTAGTTTGTTCCCATGATTCCGTACTGAGATACACGATGCAGCAAGTAGAGGTGTCCCACAGTTCTGTTGAATACCGGCTCTACAAATTTACTCAACAACAACAATTTAATCAACAGCATCATGTAACTTTTCGTGGTGTCTGCTATGTGCCGAAAATTCGTAGGACTATCGGCTATGTATTTACACTGCCTGAAAAAAAATGTAAAAACCTAGAAGTGGAGTAGGAGACGATATGAAACTTCACGGTTTATGAGGGTGTCACACGTCATTTCGATGATAACAAAACTGAGTCAAATTTACACAGTTAGTCCACTTATCATTTATCAGTATTTCGTTGCACCACCGCTGGCCTGGATGCATGCACTAATCCAGTTTGGAACGGTATACCCTCTCCTAAGAGGAGTAGGCCCACTACTGCTGTAACTGGTCCTTGATATCCCAGACACTGGCACTTCGCTGCAGATGACGTCTGAGCTGGTCCCACACATGCTCTATCAGAGACGTATTTGGGGATCTTGCTGCCCACGGCAGTACCACAGCATCACGTATAGTTCATAGCGACACGTGCCATATGTAGACGAGTATTGTCCTATTGAAAAATGATACTAAGAACATTGACATGAGGATACAGGATGTCCGTGACGTAAAGTTGTGGCACAGGGTTCCCTCAGTCACTATCCTTTGAATCGTTATCAGCCATGGCATGAAGTTATATCTGATGAATCCCCACACCACGACGCCAGGAGTAACACCACTGTACCCCTACAAAACAATTTAAGAACGGGACCTCTCCCCCAGATTGCTGCCATCCTCGCTGACGATGTGGTCATAGGCGATAGTGCAGGACTGCGATTCATTTCTGTACACAATGAGATGCCATCTGTCACCAGTACATGCTTCCCGGCCACGACAGCTCTCCAAAGAAAGCTAATGCATGGGACTATAATTCTCTAGTTCGGCTGCTGCTAGTTTCCAACTAAATGTGCAGAATGACGGAGGATAATTAAGGAATCCAATTACTTGTTTTTGGATGGTAGACGTTGATGTGATGTGTTCGTTGCACAATACGCCGTTCCTCACTTGTAGTGGTCAGAAGTGGTCAGTCGGAACGCTGACGAGTATATCCGCCCTCACGTTCTCATACAGCCAAATGGCGGGCTACTGTCACAGCTGAATGTCCCACATATCTGGATATTGCATAATACGACAAGCTGGTTAAATGGAGACACACAATAAGCCTCCTTTGAAACTCCGTCAGCTGCTCATAACATTGTCTCCTACGAGTACGCATCATCTCTGTGTCCTTCATAGTAATCACTCAACATGTGACGCTGGTTGCATCCTTTATAATCCTACCAGGCCTGGTAACAACAAATGGCTCTGAGCACTATGCGACTTAACTTCTGAGGTCATCAGTCGCCTAGAACTTAGAACTAAGTAAACCTAACTAACCTAAGGACATCACACACATCCATGCCCGAGGCAGGATTCGAACCTGCGAACGTAGCGGTCGCTCGGCTCCAGACTGTAGCGCCTAGAACCGCACGGCCACTCCAGCCGGCTGGTAACAACAACACGAACAATAAATTCATCCTGGTGGCTCTTCTACCCGTCTCGGAAACTTGCACATTTGATCATGTACGTATACACCGAAGATTTGAACGCGTACGAAGTTACATCGACATCAGGCATTACAGTGGTATCTGAGTGTTTCACTTTTATTGTAAGGAACTGTATTTCTGCAGCTGTACATTTTAATTTTTGCTGTTCACGTCTATAGCCTATGTATTGCCTATTTCAAGATAATATTGTCTCATATTTAGGTACCAGATGGGTATGCTTCACTAAGAGAATGCCGCAAGCACTATAAATACCCATCCATCAAGCGAGGCGCTGATTCTTGTCAGACACCATCTATTCTCTGCGTCGAAACGACTTATAGTGGACATTTGATCCTGACCCGTCTTGTGACGGCGTTTCCACAATGGTAGCCATGACGTTCCTGACATGCAAGATGCAAGGCCCGGGCAACACTTTCTTTATCATTTTAAGGTTCCTATGACATGGATAAGAAAGATCCGCTGTTCGCGAAGGAGAGACATGCCGTGTTGGCTGTCTTTATCAGGGAAAGGCAATGCCTCAAATCTGTTCGAGGATATTTCCCAGAAATTATTTCTGTGAAGCAGCTCATGATTTGGATATCTGGTGATCGCTTGATAATAAGTTTCTATGCCAACTGCGTCTGCAGTAGAAGGAACCGACAAACCGCGCGAAGCGTTTGCGACAACCTGAGCCCACTCTGCACCTCGCCACTGACCCATTTGACAGAGGTCGATAATTGCAAATGCAGTTCTCAAACAGCAGTCAAATCCACCGTTAAGATACTAGAACGCTGACAATCTCTCGTCGTAACTACGATGTAACCGTCACGTGAGCCAGTTCTTTCAAAGACAAAAATATGTAAAGATATTAAAAGCACTCTGCACAGTCAAAACGCATTTATCACAGTCACTGACTCAATGAAGTTACACATTTGAAGCGAGATGCAAAATAGCATACAAATGGAAAGTTTGTACCAGACAGCAGCAAGAAAAGAATTGTAGACGGTGTACTACACACTCTATCTTAACAACCGTACTATGCTGTGTCATTTCGACATATATACTTTGCTCGGTTCCAAATAGGGGAAGAGAAAAGCACAATGTTAATGTACAATGGGCTACATTTATAGGTTTGTAAGGCGAAATAACTGCACCTGGTCGGATCTCTACCAAAGCTATTACTTATGCCATTAACTAATCAATGTATATATATTTTAATTCCAATACAAATGGAGTACTGATTTTTAACATAAAGTGTAAAAAAACTATTGTTAATGGAATAATAAAAGAAGCTGTACACTTTTTACAATGTGAACCTGACATGAAGGCAATATGCTAACGGTAATATAACGTTAAAACGAACTGGTAGAAATCATTCATGCTTGACAGTCGATCACGAGGATGCTGAACGCACGGAGCCTTAGTAGGTGCAATTTTTAAAAGCTGGCGTGCCGAGACATACGTGCAGGTTTCCAAAATAAAAAAAAAATTGGATGTTTAGATCGGTTATTAAATTATTGAAGACTTAATAGCCACATTGGTAACATGAAGTACAAAGGTCAATAGATGTTATATTAGCACTGTCCTAAGCCAAGTGTACAGTTTGTCTTATGCAACAGTGTTCCCGACTGGTTAAAGTATTTGTAGGTAAAACTACTTTATAAAAGATAGAAAGAAATAATGTAAACAATTAGAAGATGGTTTTGTTTAATTATAAATTTTTGAAAGATCTTTTGAAGGCCATTTATGGAAGGGAAGTGACACATCATAATAGAAACAATTTATTGTTGGTCAAATACTGTCGCTTCGGAAAAGTAGCATCACCGAAAATTAAAATTCTCTGCGCGAGCCACTAGCAGGAATAAATGAGAACTCGAAGATAGGAGACGTGTTGTGTAAAGCTTTCTGACCGGATAAATGTTGCTAAGGTTATCCGGTGCTACTTCGGGTGGTGTAGGAAACATTTCGCAATGTTACGGTGCAGAATCTGTTCTTCGTCTTCAGTAGAACGTTTTGACTACAGGAGGAATATTCAAGAACGGCGCTAATTGTCGTACGGAAGTAGTTAGTGCAAAGGAGCTGACTGATAGTTCTTAACGGATGCAAAGGTGCTGATTGACAGTTCTTAACTTCAGCAGTCAGATAGCACCGCAATTTATTGAAACGTGATAAGATTACGATGTCAAATGGGCAGTTAGTTGTGAGACTGTGTGTTGTAACTTAGATCAGCGCGACGTTCAAAATTTAAGGTGTATTTCTTATGACATCCTGCGACTCACCCATTATGTTTCCCACGTATCATTTCCAATAAAACATATTTCGAACACATTGCGGAACTAATTACAAAACATTGATAGATTTACTTCATTCTAATTAATCATCCGACATATTTAACTTTCGTTAATTAGTGACCTTATATATGCCCCTTTAATACTTTTTTACACTGAGCAGATTAGGTATTGTTTCTGCTTCTGTCGGTAATTCGGTGGGCTATTTCCAATTCCGTACGCTTGTTTGCATCATCCTAATAACTGTTGCTCCTCGTATGGCCTTCATACATATCGCGTACGTCATCACAGCCTACCTGCCCTAACCTTGACTTCCTCGGCGTCCAGTCGCAAAAAGATCCTCTTCATGTCTATCATGATCTTTAACATTTCCTTAACAGGCATTGACATTATGAAGTATAGTATTCACGCACCTAATCTTCTTTTGTTTTTACTAGTGCTCTTTCGATAGAAACTGTGCTTTATCACTCTGCACGGAGATGCATGATACCAACACAGAGCTTCATTGTTCTTCTAGATAAACTGCTTAAAGAGGTTTTTTAATTACTTTTGCATCATAATTCGTATTTCAAGTCCCATCAGAAAATCTAACGCTACCACGATGCTGCGTAACATCATAAGGAAATTTTAAGAATAATCAAATACGCATTTAGGCATTAACATGATCCCATGTTTCATCAATATTTTGAGTGAGAGGATATGAGAAACGATAGATGAACACTTTTTTTAGTGTGTAACAGGTGACTGCCTTTAGGTGGAATGTATGACTATGAATAATATCTTGTTGCGAGTAAACAATAAATACCAGCTCCTACTGAAGTGATAGGCATTTCATATAATAGTAACTTTGATGTCAATATATGTTAAACAAGTTAGAAGCTGGTGTCTTTCACCATCGTATGTGATTTTTTATGTCTAACATTCGATGCGCTATCGCCAAAAGGTTATTACAGGTAACATTTGGCAGAATGATAAAGGAAAATTTTAGTTCGCAGTGTATGAGACACTAATACATCACTTCTAGTTGGTGAAAAAGCAGCGACTGGAACGAAAACAGTATAATTTCCGTCGTTGGTTATATTATAAATCGTTTTATTTGTGGTATCTGAAAGTGAGATGGACTTCTAGAAAAACGACGACGAAAATATAATAGAAAATAGAAGAAGCACTAACACCTTCAACCGCTGTAGTCCTGCCGTCCTCCGTTGCGAGAAATAATGCGGTATGTTGAGGATTTTAATTTTGGGCTGCCTAATTACTGAATGAAACACAATTTTCGTGGACTACGTGTTTCGCCTTTATTCTTTGCAAGGCATCTTCAGTGGCCTGGAATATGTTCACATTTTTGTTTATATCTTTTAGTTCTCATTTTGGGACGATATGTATGCAGACAATAAATAGTTCTGGCAGTTGGATTTTCTATAATGTAGTAATAGTGTGAAGTTCTACTTACAGGCCTGTGGATGTTGTTCTACATGTGATATTTTTGTTCCACTTTCGGTGCTGTTCTTCTTCTTATAATTGCTGTTTGAAATTTAATTTTTCGGACTTCAAAGTAATAGGAACTAACCACTTGTTTTGACGCTATGTTCTGCTGCCACCTGTCTATTGTTGCTGCCAAAGATCGAATGTTATTGCCAAATATTAACTGTAATTGTGTGATATTCGTGATCCATTTGCGTGTGCATGCGCGCGCGCACACACACACACACACGCACACACACACAACACACACACCCACCCACACACACACACACACACACACACACACACACACATACACACACACACACACACACACACACACACACACACACACACAGATCACAGATATAATAACATTACACTCAATGGTTGGCAATAACATTCGATCTTCGACAGTAAAAATCGACAGTCGGCAGAGCCAAGCAACCATACTACCATCAATGCAAATTGTTCAGTTCCTAGTGCTGCGAAGCCTGAAAAACATTATTTCAAATAGCAATTACAAGAAGAAAAACACCTGCAAGTAGAAATTTACATTATTACTGCATAATAGGAAAGCCAACTTCCAGAATTGTTGATAGCCTTTATATAGTGGGTGATCAAAAAGTCAGTATAAATTTGAAAACTGAATAAATCACGGAATAATGTAGATAGAGAGGTACAAATTGACACACATGCTTGGAATGACATGAGGTTTCATTAGAATCAAAAAAATTCAAACATTCAAAAATGTGCGACAGATGGCGCTTCATCTGATCAGAATTGCAATAATTAGCATAGCAAAGTAAGACAAAGCAAAGATGATGTTCTTTACAGGAAATGCTCAGTATCTCCACCATCATTCCTCAACAATAGCTGTAGTCGAGGAATAATGTTGGGAATAGCACTGCAAAGCATTTCCGGAGCTATGGGGAGGCATTGGCGCCGGATGTTGTCTTTCAGCATCCCTAGAGATGTCGGTCGATCACGATACACTTGCGACTTCAGATAACCCCAAAGCCAATAATCGCACGGACTGAGGTCTGGGGACCTGGGAGGCCAAGCATGACGAAAGTGGCGGCTGAGCACACGATCATCGCCAAACGACGCGTGCAAGAGATCTTTCACGTGTCTAGCAATAGTTTTTTTGGTTCTAATAAAATCCCATGTCATTTCAAGCATGTGTGTCAATTTTTTCCTCTCTATCTACATTATTCCGTGGTTTATTAAGTTTTAAAATTTATGCTTTTTGATCACTGAGTACATCGTCTCAAAATTTAAAGTAAATAGCATAAACAAAAGTATGTACGAATTACAAGCCACTGAAGCTGCCTTGCAAAGAATAAAGCCGAAACGCGAATGGCTCAAAAATTGAGTTTCACTCAGTTGTAATTAGACGACACAAAAGTAAAAGCTACTAACATAGCGTAATATACAAGAAGCAGTATGTGATGTGAAATGCACGTACCCACGAAGCTGTCTTAAGATGGAAAGGTCTTCTTTTAATGAAGTTACTAAATCTCCTAACGCGAGTATAAAATATTCTCTTGCTTGGCAGTATAATATGTGTAGTGGTTCAGATGACATGGGTTCAGTGGCTCTTACTTTCTATAACTTCAAGTAAAGAACAGTCCTCACAAAATTACTTCGATACGAATAACTGAAAACGGAATCTACTAGACAGAAATTCCCAACAGTAATCATAATAACGCAATTTTACATACACCATCCGCAACCGGAACTTCGAAGCGCAATTTCGTTCCAAAACGTGACTTAGGTAATCTGTAGTCCAAAGATTCGCGGAACCAACTGAATGTTTAAACTGTCGGTAGCCTGTAGCCCAGAAGAGTATTTACGTTTATTACGTAGAATTAGTAGATTTTTACCTCACCACGAGCGTGAAATCTTTCGGTTATAGTTATGATATGACGTCTCCCAGATGCGTGATAAACTTGGATCTACGTTATAAGCACCATTTCCTATAGTTTGCAAAATGAGTTATTTAATGAATGGAACTATTTGTCTCCAGATCTTCTCATTCTCAAACATCTATAACGTATGTATCTAGAGTGAAGTGAGAAATGAAAACTTGTATTAACTCTAGGTTTTGAACACGGGTCTGCTACTCACGAGGCATAGGGGCTAACCACTACGCCATCCTGGCATAGTAGCTTTGCACGACCAAACGGGCTATCTAAGAATGCATCCATCCTAATCCAGTTTCGAGTTTAGGGGGAATACCAAGTGGGATGATTGTGAGACGTGAACGGGAATTGGGACTGCGGAAGGAGGCGTGCAAGGATAGTCCATGCTGTAATGCAAAACCAATGTGACAGCGGGAGGTAGTGGTTAGCGCATCTGCCTACTGAACAGTAGGCTAGGATTCAAACATTGCTCTTGGTACAAATTTTAATTCATATTACAAATTTTAATTCGTCGCTTAGGCTTGCATGTGAGTTTTTTTATGATGATACGATGAAGTGGTTCATTCCTGCCCATTGATAGAAACCGGTCAGATGTACTTTGTCGATCAGATACAGCGATGTCAAAAAACATTATGATCATGTCCCCATCAGCAGGACTCAGGTCGCAGTGACAAGTTACAATTATCTGAACCGGAAGTAAAAAATATCCACGTAATTCTTCCTTTAATTACTTTTATTTTCACAGTGACATGTAAGTAAATTAAATAATCTGAAACAGTATATAGATATATTCAACTTGGGCTTCAGGAAGTCGGAGAAAATCGTGCTGTCACATAGTAAGAACAAGTTACGAGTAGTGTTTGAATAAGAAATATATATCTGAGCTTAGCTGTTCTTCTTAATATCGTTGAGCCCAGACATGAGTCATGGATTGATTGTTAGTTGTGAGTTGTCAGGTAGTGGGGCAGTATGAAAATGGGAGGCAATGTCGCTTCGTATTACACACTACTGGCCATTACAATTTCTACACCAAGAGGAAAAGCAGATGATAAACGGGTATTCATTGGACAAATATATTATACTGGAACTGACATGTGATTACATTTTCACGCAATTTGGGTGCATAGATCCTGAAAAATAAGTACCCAGAACAACCACCTCTGTCGGTAAAAACGGCCTTGACACGCCTAGGCATTGAGTCAAACAGAGATTGGTTGGCGTGTACACGTACAGCTGCCCGTGCAACTTCAACACGATACCACAGTTCATCAAGAGTAGTGACTGGCGTATTGTCACGAGCCAGTTGCTCGGCCACCTTCGACCAGACGTTTTCAGTTGGTAAGAGATCTGGAGAATGTGCTCGCTAGGGCAGCAGTCGAACATTTTCTGTATCCAGAAAGGCCCGTACAGGACCTGCAACATGCGGTCGTGTATTATCCTGCTGAAATGTAGGGTTTCGCAGGGACCGAATGAAGGGTAGAGCCACGGGTCGTAACACATCTGAAATGTAACGTCCACAGTTCAAAGTGCCGTCAATGCGAACAAGAGGCGACCGAGACGTGTAACCAGTTGCACCCCATACCATCACGCCGGGTGATACGCCAGTATGGCGATGACGAATACACGCTTCCAATGTGCGTTCACCGCGATGTCGCCAAACACGGATGCGACCATCATGATGCTGTAAACAGAGTACACCATCGCATGTGCTCCTGTCTGTGATGCAGCGTCAAGGGTAACCGCAGCCATGGTCTCCGAGCTGATAGTCCACGCTGCTGCAAGCGTCGTAGAACTTTTCGTGCAGATGGTTGTTGTCTTAAAAACGTGCCCATCTGTTGACTCAGGGATCAAGACGTGGCTCCACGATCCGCTACAGCCATGCGGATAAGATGCCTGTCATCTCGACTGCTAGTGATACGAGGCCGTTGGGATCCACCCTCCTGAACCAACCGATTCCATATTCAGCTAACAGTCATTGGATCTCGACCAACGCGAGCAGCAATGTCGCGATATGATAAATCGTAATCGCGATATGTTACAATCCGACATTTATCAAAGTCGGAAATGTGATGGTTCGCATTTCTCCTCCTTACACGAGGCCTCCCAACAACGTTTCACCAGGAAACGCCGGTCAACTGCTGTTTGTGTATGAGAAATCGGTTGGAAACTTTCGTCATCTGAGCACGTTGTAGGTGTCACCACCGGCGCCAAACTTTTGTGAATGTTCGGAAAAGCTAATCATTTGCGTATCACAGCATCTTCTTCCTGTAGATTAAATTTTGGGTCTGTAGGACGTCATCTTCGTGATGTAGCAATTTAAATGCCAGTAGTGTATATAACTGCAATTGTGCGATCTGTCCTGAAGGAAACGCCACAAACGTGTATGTCCATGAAGTGATATAATAAGTGAATTACAGAAGAGAAAAATGCATATCAGAAATTATTTCAAGTTGTTTCCCAAACGAGGCTGTCAGAAAAAGAAATCTCAACAAGGAAGTGAAGTCCATATCACTGCACGGCGACCGAACTTCTACACAGGACCCGATGAACAATTCATAACTCGATGAACAATTCATACGTCATCGCCTCTTAAACAAAATAAGAAATACAAGGTACTGTCATAAGGGATTAGCAAAACTATAACGATAGAGAACGGTGCTGTATAAAAACAATACTCTGTAGGAAGCCGGTTTAATGCTGCGATTGGGAACTAAATGATGGAATTTTAGAGCTGGGTCCACAGGTACCATAACTTATAAATAAAAACGCATACTCTCATCTATATAATTAAGTAACATTTCTTTATTACTCATTTTTATTACTTAATTACATTTTAATTAGATCCTGCAACGACACCTCGAACGCAGTACAGCACGATTCCGCTCGGCACAGATTCCGCAAGCCTTGGTACGTTTACGGAGGTATGTGACACCGGATGCCTGCGCAGGGTCACGTAACTGCCGTAAATTACGGGCTTGTGGTTTGCGGGCGTGGAGCTGGCGCCCGATGGCGTTCTAGCTGTATTCCACCGGGTTCAAACCAGGTAAATCTGGTGGCCAAGACATTATCTTGAGTGAACTACCAAGCTCCTCAGACCATTGTAGGATGATTCTGGCCTTGTGACACGGACAGTTACCCTGGCGAAAGGCACCCTCGGCGTCGGGTAGGGTATTAAGTGCTGTACACTACTGGCCATTAAAATTGCTACACTACGAAGATGACTTGCTACAGACGTGAAACGTAACCGTCAGGAAGAAGATGCTGTGATATGCAAATGATTAGCATTATAGATCATTCACACAAGGTTGGCGCCAGTGGCGACACCAACAACGTGCTGACATGAGGAAAGTTTCCAACCGATTTCTCATACACGAACAGCAGTTGAACGGCGTTGCCTGATGAAACGTTGTTGTGATGCCTCGGGTAAGGAGGAGAAATGCGTATCTTCACGTTTCTGACTTTGATAAAGATCGGATTGTAGTCTATTTATCGTATCGCTACATGTTGCTCGCGTTAGTCGATATCCAATGACTGTTAACAGAACATGGAGTCGGTGGGTTCAGAAGGGTAATACGGAACGCCGTGGTGGATCCCAACGACTTCGTAACACTAGCAGTCGAGATGACAGGCATCATATCCGTATGGCAGTAACGGATCGCGCAGCCACGTCTCGATCCATGAGTCAACAGATAGGGACGTTTGCAAGACAACAACCATGTGCACGAACAGTTCGACGACGTTTGCAGCAGCATGGACTATCAACTCGTAGACTATGGCTGCGGTTACCCTTGACGCTGCATCACCGACAGTAGCGCTTGCAATGGTGTACTGAACGACGAACCTGGATGCACGAATGGCAAAATGTTATGTTTTCAGATGAATCCAGTATCTGTTTACAGCATCATGATGGTCGAATCCGTGTTTGGCGACATCGCGGTGAGTGCACATTGGAAGCGTGTATTCCTGGTCACCATACTGCAGTATCACCCGGCGTGAAGGTATGGGGTACCGCTGGTTACACTTCTCGGTCACCTCTTGTTCGCATTGACGGCACTTTGAACAGTGGATATTACATTTCAGATGTGTTACGACCCGTGGCTCTACCATTATTTCGATCCCTGCGAAACCCTACATTTCAGCAGGATAATGCACGAACGCATGTTGCAGGTCATGTACTGGCATTTCCGGATACAGAAAATGTTTGACAGCTGCCCTGGCCAGCACATTCTCCAGATCTCTCACCAACTGAAAACGTCTGGTCAATAGTGGCCGAGCATCTGGCTCGTCACAATACGCCAGTCACTACTCTTGATGAACTGTGGTATCATGTTGAAGCTGCACGGGCAGCTGTACCTGTACATGCCAACCAAGCTCTGTTTGACTCAATGCCCAGGCGTGTCAAGGCCGTTATTACGGCCAGAGGTGGTTGTTCTGGGTACTTAATTCTCAGGATCTATGCACCCAAATTGCATGAAAATGTTATCAAATGTCAGTTCTAGTATAACACATTTGTCCAATGAATACCCGTTTATCATCTGCATTTTCTCTTGGTGTAGCAATTTTAATGGCCAGTAGTGTATGTAGGGATGCAGGTCATCCGCATTAATGACCACATAGTCCACGATTGTTACTGTGCCTTCCACTATTGCCGCGGATCTCAAAGAAGTACTGGTGAATATCCTCAATGCGTGGCTGTATCCACGGTGCAGTGCACGTTTCGAACAGCCTGTATGACGGTTTACCCGAATACAACCACCGTGCTCACGTACAAAGAAACGTGATTCATCCGACCAGGCGACACGTTTCTATGGATCCACGGTCCAATCTAAATATCCCATGGCGGCTACAATCGCAATTGAGGAAGCCATCGGGACGACATGGGAACACGCTGGTCGTCTGTTGCGGTTGCCCCATGTTCAACAATGTACGCTGAGCAGTGTGCTCCAAAAGACTTGTGCCTGCACCAGTACAGAAATCTGTCGCTAGTTGACCACTGATTGACACAAAGAGGACGCGCAGCTGTATCTGCTCTGGCTTGATGAATAACATTTTCCTGAGCTGCGGCCACCTCCATATCCGACGCATTCCTGTGATCCCCACAAACCTGTAGAACCCATTATGACCTGGTCGGAGAGCAGCTACGCCGTTCTGATAACGAGAAGAACGACTCACCACCGCTCCGTGAGTGTTGCAGCACTCAGGGCAGCTATAGCAGACAGTGGAAAGAGCCTTAAAGAATAAATGAAATGATTTTTGCTTAGCAACTCCTTCTACTACACATATAAATTTCTGAATGGATAATATCCCTACATCAGTGTTTTTCAGCTACTGAATTTAAACAGAGACCAAAATTAACGTAAAACACTATCATGTAAGATTTCATTACTTATTCACATTACCAATGAAATTATATTTGTGAGTCTGTTGACTCTATGTCCTTAAACTGACGACGGACTTGCAGAAAAGTAATCTAACCCCCAAATCTCTGAGCCTGATTTTAGGAATATTAAATTACAAAGATGAAAGTTGGCTGATATCTGACATTGGAGAAGGAGTGTAGACATAATACACGTCTAATCTTCATCCTTTATTAGTACTTCCGACTTTGCGCATGGTTCATTCTAGACGGCGTATTACGCGGCATCACATGCGGTCTTGGGTAAAGCTCTGCTTTGTAGCTGAATTTCGTTCCCTAGTACACATAATGCGTCAGTTGTACACCGACACGCAGGCTATCGGCAACAGCAACGTCGTTAGCAATCTAATTCTGTAACGTTATCAGCCACAACAAAATCAAATGGCTCTGAGCACTATGGGACTAAACTTCTGAGGTCATCAGTTCCCTAGCACTTAGAACCACTTAAACCTAACTAACTTAAGGACACCACACACATCCATGCCCGAGGCAGGATTCGAACCTGCGACCGTAGCGGTCGCGCGGTTCCAGCCGCAACTTTTGGATGATTATGCCGCTGAACACAGAAACAACAGTTCTGGAAAAAGACTCAAACAAAAAGGGAAGAGTGGAGAGTGAGTGGTATTGGATACTGTGTCAGTGTGGAGTTTACTGCAACGCATTATTGTTTTGATACAGTATATGATGGTGGATGAGGACCAGAAATGAAGTAAACAACACGTAGCATACTTTTCTACCGCAGGATCTGTCGACCGATATATTGCCCTATACGATAAACGAGCCTCTCCCACAAGTTGCCAGCAGTCTCATAGCACAAGAGAGGATAGTTTTATTCCAGGACTTTGAAGTGTAACTCACACGTAAACGGAAACGCCCACATACACAGGACATAAACACTAACATGATAACAGAGAGTGGCGTGCAATTAAAAAAAAGGCTGTGCCAAGAATGACGAAGTAGATTCTCACAAGTCTTAATGTTGCTTTGAAAAATAGTCATTGCTTTTTCTGTGGCTGTTGATATTAATTGCTAACACAATTTGGCTATTAGCAGTATTCAGCTGGTTCGATCACTCTGTCCACTTCAGCTGCTCAGAACAGAAGCTAATCCCTGCAACAACATCTATGATATATTTGTTTAGTAGGTTTTGGAATTAGAATTATCAGCTTTACGGAGAAATACGACATAAAGGGAAAGCGGAATCGCAGCAATAACGAAACCTCGAGCGAGTGAAAAAAAATGTTGGCACATTATTTTTTGTTTACTTATTTGCAACATACTCCATTGCTATCTTTGTAGTATTACATCTATGTATTGTGTGTGTGTGTGTGTGTGTGTGTGTGTGTGTGTGTGTCTGTGTGGTATGTGTGTAGAGTGTAGTATAATGTTTATGTTGAACGATGATGATGAATAAATAAGGGAGAGGATGGAACCCGGTGTCAGGACCGAGTGAGGTGGCGCAGTGGTTAGCACACTGGACTCGCATTCGGGAGGACGGCGGTTCAATCCCGCGTCCGGCCATCCTGATTTAGGTTTTCCGTGATTTCCTAAATCGCTCCAGGCAAATGCCGGGATGGTTTCTTTGAAAGGGCACGGCCGACTTCCTTCCCCGTCCTTCCCTAATCCAATGAGACCGCTGACCTCGCTGTTTGGTCTCTTCCCCCAAACAATCCAATCCAATCCGGTGTCAGCACATAGCCTACTCCTCGCGATTAGCACCAAGGGGGCCGCCAAGCTTAAGGTCCCCATGCGATGGACGTATCACCATCAACAGAGT
The DNA here is from genome assembly GCF_023897955.1 of Schistocerca gregaria. NCBI lineage: Eukaryota > Metazoa > Arthropoda > Insecta > Orthoptera > Acrididae > Schistocerca > Schistocerca gregaria. Next base: position 1,042,976,666 of record NC_064920.1, on the reverse strand, counting down.
CACATGCACAATTCATGAGAAACTGCACTGAGGTATGGCATTTGAACCATGACATTAGCGCAAAGTCTGGTGATTAGAGACTGAAAGCCACCACCTCTTCTTCCCTTGCCAGTGAAAATTTTTTCCATCATCCGCGTTCGAATGACAACGCACAAGCGGGCCCAAGCGACCTATGTTCATACAAAATCATAATATTTAATAATATACGCTATATCACCACTGAAAAAGCCAACAAAATGTTTCGACCCGTTATTATTATTGGTTTCTTCAAAACATAACGCCATATCCTGGTAACCTGCTTTTGTACTGTATTACTTCTGTTTCTACAATTTTTTCACAGTTTGATTCTCACACTTAAGCAACATGAGTATTATTTGGTCGATGATCCTCCACAGGCAACTAAGCGTGAGAGTAGAAAACCGCAACTGTCCGCGCTACACAGCGCTTTGCAGTTGATTTTTTCCTTTAGGTTCGTCCTCCTACGGCAGTCCGCTCAAGCAACAGATGGCAACTAATCGCTTGACGAACATTAAAAATGCTACTGTACACTACAGATCAATTAAAGAATCATTTAATACTTCATGCAGAGTTATTATGTACCATGAAAGCTACAAAACAGCAATCTCCTGACGAAGAGCACAAAGCGTTAGTAAGAAACTCGGCTGACTGTAACATTAATCGTGGGAATATTCGCCATTTACTGTGCCAGTCAAGTGCTAATTCCTAGTAATACATCCAACAGACAAAGAGGCGTGAGTAATAGATAAAAGAAACCTGGGAATGGAAGTTTCTATCGATTACGAGGTTATTAGAGGCGAAGAATAAGACGGATCGCCAAATTAGTGAGCAAGGGATAGAAAACAACAGAAATTGTTCGACAGAGTAAAGGCCACCAGACCTAATGGGAAAGTAATTAGATTCTGCAAAGAGTATGTAAAAGAAATTGCTCCTCTTCTCGCAGTAGTGTATGCTAGATCTCTTGAAGAGAGAAGCGTTCCTAAAGATTGTAAGAAAAGAATAGGACTTTCCAGTTTCAAGATGGATCATTGAACAGACTCAGGAAACTATAGAGCTGTGTCTCTGACAGCGTTGTGTTGCAGAATGTTGAAACATGTTTATCCTCGCGTAGTTTGATATTTTGACATCTCTGGAGACCAAAAATATCCTCCGCAGGAACAAACACTGCTTCCGAAAACAAAGTTCGTGTGAAACCCAGTTCGCTTTGTTCGTCCACGAGACTCAGAAGACGACAGGTACAGGCATCCGGGTACAAAGCGTGTTCCTCGACTTCCGAAAGGCATTCGATACAAGTCCTTACAGCTACCTAATGAACAAAATACGAGGGTATGGAATATCAGACCAACTACGTGACTGGATTCAAGAGTTTCTAATAAAAAGAAGACCGTGTGTAATTTTGAACCGAGAGAAGTCTTCAAACTTAGAAGTAACTTCGGGCGTGTCCCACGGGAGTGTTATAGGACCAGTACGTGTCAGAATATATGCACCGAAGAGCCAAGAAAAACTGGTACACCTGACTAATATCGTTCAGGTGTCCCGCGAGCACGAAGAAGTGCCGCAACACGACGTGGCAAGGACTCGACTAATGCCTGAAGTAGCTCTGGAGAGAACTGACACTATGAATCCTGCACGGTTGTCGATAAATCGGTAAGAGGACGAAGAGATGGAGACCACTTCTGAACAGCACATTGCAAGGCACCCCAGATGTGCTCAATAATGTTCATGTCTGGGGAGTTTCGTGGCCAGCGCAAGTGTTTAAACTCAGAAGACTGTTCCTGGAGCCACTCTGCAGCAATTCTGGATGAGCGGAGTGTCGCATTATCTTGCTGGTATTGCCCAAGTCCTTCTGAATGTACAATGGATATGCAGATGATCAGACAGGATGCTTACGTAGAATCAGCTGCCAGAGTCTTATCTAGACGTATCAGGGGTCCCATATTACTCCAATTGCACACGATCCACACCTTTACAGAGCCTCCGCCAGCTCGAACAGTCCCCTGCTGACATGCAGGGGCCATGGATTCATGAGGATGTCTCCATACTGTTACATGTCCATCCACTCGATACAATTTGAAGTGAGATCGTCCGACCAGGTAATATGTTTACAGCCGTCAGCAGTATAATGTCGGCCCAGGAGAGGCGTAAAGATTTGGATCGTGCAGTCATCAGAGGTAAGCGAGAGGGCTTTCAGCTCCGAAAGCCATATCGATTTTGTTTCGTCCAGTGGTTCGCATCATGACACTTGTTAATGACCCAGCATTGAAATCTGCAGCAATTCCCGGAAGGGTTGCACTTCTGTCACGTTGAACGATTCTCTTTAGACGTCGTTGGTCCCATCCTTGCAGGATCTTCTTCCGGTCGCAGTGATGTCGGAGATTTGATATTTTACCGGATTCATGATATTCACGGTAGACTCGTGAAATGGTCGCACGTGAAAATCCCCACTTCATCGATACCTCGGAGATGCTGTGTCCCATCGCTCGTATAACATCTCGTTCAATCTGAATTAAATCTTGATTATCATTGTCGCAGCAGTCACCAGTCTAACAACTGCGCCAGACACTTGTTGCCTTATATAGGCGTTGCCGACCGCAGTGCCTCTTTACATATCTGTGTATTTGAATACGCATGCGTATACCAGTTCCTTTGGCTTCGGTGTATATAAATGATCTACTGGATAACGACGGAAGTAGCATGAGGCCGGTCGCGTGGAGTGGCCGCTCGGTTTGAGCCATCAATTCACGGATTACGCGGTCCCTCCCGCCAGAAGTTAGAGTCCTCCGTTGGGCATGGGCGTGTGTGCTTAGCATAAGTTAGTTTAAGTAGTGTGTAAGTCTAGGGAACGATGACCTCAGCAGTAAGGTCCCTCAGGAATTCAAACACATTTGAACATTTTTTCATGAGGCTTCCCGCGGATGGTGCTGTTGAATATAGTGAAGTCACAATGCTAGAAAACTATAGCGAAATGCAAAAAGGCCTGCAGAGGATGGACGCTTGTTTCAGAAAGTGTCAAATGATCCTCACATAAATGGAACGTATTGCGAATACATAGGCAGAGAGGCCTCTTAATGAGCCATTACAGCCGGCCGGGATGGCCGAGCGGTTCTAGGCGCTACAGCCTGGAGCCGCGCGACTGCTACGATAGCAGGTTCGACTCCTGCCTCGGGCATGGATGTGTGTGATGTCCTTAGGTTGGTTAGGTTTAAGTAGTTCTAAGTTCTAGGGGACTGATGACTTCAGAAGTTAAGTCCCATAGCGCTCAGAGCCATTTCAACCATTTTTTGAATGATTACAGACTTGCAGGGCAGTCACTGTAGGTAGTTACTTCCATTCACTATCTAGGAGCGACTTAAAGTGGAACGACCACATAAAATTAGTCACTAGTAAGGCAGACGCCAGAGCAGTACTTTTCGTTACACGTCCACGGATATGCTGAGTCAACTGCAGTGGCAGATGCTGCAAGAGAGGCATTCTACATCAAGGTATGGTTCACTATTAAAGTTCCAAAAGCGTACATTCCTAGAAGACTCAACCAGTATATTGGCTCCTCCTTTGTATATCTCTCAATTAGATAGATTCGAAGCGACACGGACGCTTCCCTGCAATCGGTCTTCCCGCGAACCATACGTTACTGGAACACCAAAAGGAGGAAATCACACTGGTAGCCTCAGCAACACAAGCTACACAACGTAAGGCGGCTTGCGAGGTACAGATGTTGACGCAGATGTAGAACAGCCATCAGAAGTCGCCGACTGTCGCTTCCCGGACGGTTAGAGAGCGAGGATCAGGGAGTGGCAAGGCCAAACCCCAAAATGTATTTGACTCAATACGCAATTGTCTTACTTGAGGTCAGTGCTACACAAAGACAGGCTCTACACAATGTTATTGACGTAAGGCATCAGTAACAAAAAGGTCACGTGTTTCAGAGGCACTATGATAGATGCATTAATGCATAAATATGAAATAAGCAAACAGTCCTGCAGCAACAGGTGCCGATCGAATGATGCTTGATACCGTGATCATCATTTGGCACACAAGGTGCTCCACTGAAACGTTTGCTTCACCGTGTTCTTCGTCGGTGTTTCAGTCGCGGTCGTTGGGAAGCAATACATGTAACTTCCACCCATGGTCGAACTGATCTTTATCGATAGAAATAGAGAAGTTTTCACTTTCATTGAGTATGAACGTTAGGTAACAACGGTGTCTTTTTGGAAACAACATGAAAGATGCGCTAGATGATCATATTAATCTCTTCCAAATGCCTTTCAGTTGTTGCGCTTCGTGTCGCAATGTGATTGCAGAATCGTCTCTTCTCAAAAGGTGAATGAATTAAGGTGCATTATCGCGATCGCACTATGCTCTTGCACTTCGTTGATGCTTGTCACTGACAGCTGGTTTGATGTATCTCTTCGCTAGTGGCTTCTGTAGTGAACAGTGCTGCTATGGACACTCTGCTACCTTCGGCACTTTTGTTCGAATAAACTGCACAACATTGACTCTGTACCGAAAGGAAACTTTCGAGGATGTGCAACAACTCGAAATATACTTCAGTACAGTCATCAGAAGCGAGTTACATGCCTGGACACTAAAGTTACAATAACGTGAAGAGGACAAGCATCAAATGCCATACTGGCACGAATTGCTCTACCAGCCTGTGTATACAAATGATTAGCGTTTCAGTGCAATGCACTAAGTAGATGAGAGTAATTCCAGCTGCATTCTGTATACAGTGTGTAACGGGTACAAGGGCAGATAAATATGTCATTCCTTGACATGTGCACACATCAGTCTGTTGATCGTTTTTTCTCTGCGTCGAACAGTCTTCTCGCAAACACATTACAAACTTTACGACCTGTTGTTTTGTATACGGCCGTACCACTTCGCGCGCTACGCCTGCCAATGCAGACTAACTTTTTACGTCCACCAGTCGACAATTCAACACCTGATCCGCTGCCCAGGAGAAAATAAGAATTTATAACTTGCTGTTGCCACTTGTGCTTGGAGGTGCTCTACAATCTAGAAACATACAACTTGTAACGGCTATAATTTTTAGTGTGTGAATGACGTAAACGCTGATGTAATGTGACCAACCTCAGTCACTAAAAGAAATATCCGCACTCGTTACAATCTTTGTAATGAAAGACTTGGCACGGGTATTTTTATTTAGAAATCTCACGTGAATATTGTTTGCTGGTCGGAATTCGTCGGAATTCGTCAGCACGGGATCGTAGCCTGTCGAGATAGTGGTTTGTGGTTTCATTTCATTGCTGCTCACGCTGGTCAGCATCCTACGAGTGTCATGCAATTACGTAATTGCAGGGTTCAGGAGGGCTCTAATTGACACCATGTAGGGTATGTTCAATCCCATATGGCAAGCGACCAATAGGTCAAATACACTCCTGGAAATGGAAAAAAGAACACATTGACACCGGTGTGTCAGACCCACCATACTTGCTCCGGACACTGCGAGAGGGCTGTACAAGCAATGATCACACGCACGGCACAGCGGACACACCAGGAACCGTGGTGTTGGCTGTCGAATGGCGCTAGCTGCGCAGCATTTGTGCACCGCAGCCGTCAGTGTCAGCCAGTTTGCCGTGGCATACGGAGCTCCATCGCAGTCTTTAACATGCCGCGACAGCGTGGACGTGAACCGTATGTGCAGTTGACGGACTTTGAGTGAGGGCGTATAGTGTGCATGCGGGAGGCCGGGTGGGCGTACCGCCGTATTGCTCAACACGTGGGTCGTGAGGTCTCCACAGTACATCGATGTTGTCGCCAGTGGTCGGCACGGATGCACGCCAAGACCGTAGGATCCTACGCAGTGCCGTAGGGGACCGCACCGCCACTTCCCAGCAAATTAGGGACACTGTTGCTCCTGGGGTATCGGCGAGGACCATTCGAAACCGTCTCCATGAAGCTGGGCTACGGTCCCTCTCACCGTTAGGCAATCTTCCGCTCACGCCCCAACATCGTGCAGCCCGCCTCCAGTGGTGTCGCGACAGGCGTGAATGGAGGGACGAATTGAGACGTGTCGTCTTCAGCGATGAGAGTCGCTTCTGCCTTGGTGCCAATGCTGGTCGTATGCGTGTTTGGCGCCGTGCAGGTGAGCGCCACAATCAGGACTGCATACGACCGAGGCACACAGGGCCAACACCCGGCATCATGGTGTGGGGAGCGATCTCCTACACTGGCCGTACACCTCTGGTGATCGTCGAGGGGACAATGAATAGTGTACGGTACATCCAAACCGTCATCGAACCCATCGTTCTACCATTCCTAGACCGGCAGGGGAACTTGCTGTTCCAACAGGACAATGCACGTCCGCATGAATCCCGTGCCACCCAACGTGCTCTAGAAGGTGTAAGTCAACTACCCTGGCCAACAAGATCTCCGGATCTGTCCCCCATTGAGCATGTTTGGGACTGGATGAAGCGTCGTCTCACGCGGTCTGCACGTCCAGCACGAACGCTGGTCCAACTGAGGCGCCAGGTGGAAATGGCATGGCAAGCCATTCCACAGGACTACATCCAGCATCTCTACGATCGTCTCAATGGGAGAATAGCAGCCTGCATTGCTGCGAAAGGTGGATATACACTGTACTAGTGCCGACATTGTGCATGCTCTGTTGCCTGTGTCTATGTGCCTGTAATTCTGTCAGTGTGATCATGTGATGTATCTGACCCCAGGAATGTGTCAATAAAGTTTCCCCTTCCTGGGACAATGAATTCACGGTGTTCTTATTTCAATTTCCAGGAGTGTATATTGTTCGCTTGGCCTTGCAGGATCGTGTGGCCACGTCACTAATCTTAGGTCAGAAAATGTTGTTACTTTTTTTCAATGAGATAAGTATCTACACAGACAGTGCGACGATGTCTGGACCATCAAAGACTGTCAGCATAGAGGCAACTGTGTCGAATTCTGTTGCCACAGCAGCAGGGAAAGGTGTGCTGACAACAGTACACACATCGACATCACTGGCTTCAAGAATGTCACCAGACGGTTCATGGTTCTGTTCATAGCAATCCGACGGACGCTGTGAGTAACCCACTGGACTCACATTCGGAAGGACAACGGTTCAAATCCGCGTCCAGCCATCCAGATTTAGGTTTTCCGTAATTTCCCTAAATCGCTCCTGGAAAATACCGGAACCGTTCCTTTAAAAGGGCACGACGACCGATTTCTTTCCCAGTGCTTGACACAATCCGAGCTTGTGCTCTATCTCTAGTGACCTCTATGTCGACGAGGCGCTAAACCCAGTTTTCCTTTTTTTTCTCTTATGTGGAGGCTCCGTCGAGGACAGACGAAACCAGGCTGCGTCCGTCTTCGTCATGTGGGCACAACATCTGGCATGATGGTATCATGTACATCTGGAAACACAGCGCGATCATTGGCCTAGCCAGTAATTTGCACATCAGCCACTATATTTCTGGGATGTCAACGCCGATGGCTGTGCCCTGTCTTTGAGGCCTATAATGTTATCTTTCAACAGGACAAAGTTGCCCGTGCCGTCGTGGCCCACCGCGATACAGAGAGTATTCGAGTGTTGCCTTGGTCAGCCCGTTCACAGATGTCTCAGCCGAGAGATGGTGATGTTTGGTTTGTGGGGCGCTCAATTGCGCGGTTATCAGCGCCTGTGCAAATTGCCAACCTTTGCTAAGTCCAAATTCGCCACTTTCATGATGAAGTGATGAGAACAACACAAACACCCAATCATCTCGAGGCAGGTGAAAATTCCTGACCCCGCCAGGAATCAAGCCCGGGACCCCGTGCTCGGGTTTTTACAACGACCATTATTACTTGTCATCCATCGATAAGCAGTCCTGGAGTTGAAGAGATCTGGTTACAGTACATAGCTCTTAAGGGGTGCATTTTAGAGCCGATGATTATTGGGTCATTTTCCATCGGATGATTGTCCCAGCCATAACCCTGAATACTCATCTTCCTCTCGGGACACTGTCGAAGGACTTTGAAGCGGAATCAACAAACTTAAACAGCCACGTCCCAAGAGTAAATAACACAATAGTCATTCTCTTTGCCTCAGCACTCTGTCATATCTACATTCCTTTACGGACAAGAGTCAAGGAGTTGCAGACGAAATGCAAACTGGATTTCTGCCGGGTATCAGCTGAGTGACAGCTGCTAATTGCTGGGTATAAGATAATATTGGTAACAACAAACGACATTAAAGGAAAGATTTATTGAGCAGCCCATGTCACAATTCTCAGATTACTGAACATGTATCGACATGGGGTTCACGAACTTAAACCACACATTGATCGAACTGTCATTTTCTGACCCAAAAATATCCTTTGTAAATGGGAAGAGCTACCTCAAAATATAGTACTAATACAATAATGTATGTCATAGGCAAACGAAAATAAGCAAAGCAGAGTTCAAATGGTTCAAATGGCTCTGAGCACTATGGGACTTAACTTCTGAGGTTATCAGTCCCCTAGAACTCAGAACTACATAAATCCTAACTAACCTAAGGATATCACAAACATCCGTGCCCGAGGCAGGATTCGAACCTGCGACCGTAGCGGTCATGCGTTTCCAGACTGTAGCGCCTAGAACCGTTCGGCTACCTCGGCAGGCCAGCAAAGCAGAGTGATTTGCCATGAAGGACCACCTCACAATGGAGACACTGTTCTAATGGTAAATATAGCAGCTTTCACTATTTGAACAAGATTCTGAACGGGCATTCCATGACAGCTGACCATCTACTTGAACACCTAGGAGTTTAGACTGTTCAGACTCACTAACAAAGGCATTTTCTATGCAATTAATATGTCAGTTTTATTTTAATTGTAGTTTTACTATAATATGTCAGTTTTACTTACTGTGATTTAGCATCAATTTATTTTCTACAAAGCCACGAACATATGTCTTTAACTGCACTATTTGATACATTACCTTTGTTGCAATCAACATCCTTCATTATCAAATTAATATCATCATCAAACCGACACGTTTTAGAATCAGCTGTCATATTACAATCTACATCATTTATATACACACTGTAGGAAAAATAAATCTCGCATCAGTGGCATAAGAGAATGCAAATCAGATTTGCTTTAAATACACTCTGAAACGGCCGTGAAAGTTACCTTTGAGACTGAACATGGTGCGTCGATGTTAATCAAGAACAGCTTTAAGGTGACAATGACGTCATTAACAAAAACCTCACAGATTTTGATCGAGGTCTTATAGTAGGCTACGAAGAGCTGGATGTTCCTTCTGCGGCGGCGGTGGTTACGACACTATACGGTTGCAACAAGACCTGGCTCCGGACGGCAACGTGGCATTAGCGAACGGGAAGACCATCGTGTTCGGCGTATGTGTGTGGCGCATCGTCCTGTCAATGCAGCACTGACACAACTAACTGTTACAAATCGGTTTCTTCATGGACAGCTTCAAGCCAGACTCTCTGTGACGAGATTAGAATTATATTAATACCTTCAGCTGCTGATGGGCGTTCATATATATCAACAGGGAGAGGTGAGAATGTGTTCCCCGACCACGATTCGAACCCGGGAACTCCTGCTTACATGGCAGACGATCTATCATCTGTGCCACTGAGGGCACAGAGGATAATGCGACTGAAGGGTGTATCTCGCGCACGCCTCCCGCGACACCCACATTCTCACCTTGTATGTCCACGCACTACATTCGTCGTGCCCCACCCCAACACACTCATTACTCGTGGAAGACATTCTTATGAAGTCCCGTAAGAGTTCGGGGAATATTCGTGCATCCACACAGAAGAAGAAGGTCATGGCTGGTATTGCCAGAATTATATACTTATTTGGATATGGTGTCTGTCCTTTCAGACATGGTTCAAATGGCTCTGAGCACTATGGTCTTAACTACTGTGGTCTTTAGTCCCCTAGAACTTAGAACTACTTAAACCTAACTAACCTCAGGATATCACACACATCCATGCCCGAGGCAGGATTCGAACCTGCGACCGTAGCGGTAGCGCCGTTCCAGACTGTAGCGCCTAGAACCGCTCGGCCATTCCGACGGCTTTCGGACACGTCCGAAAGAACAGACACCATAGCCAATAAGACTCTGCGTGTGTGCATTCCGCTGACCACAAATCACCACCATTTTGGGACTTCAGTAGTGTAAAGCGAGATCCTATTGAGGACTGGGTGGAGATGTGTTGTGTGTTCTGATGACAACGATGACCGTATAGCGGTTATAAGCAGGCCAGTTGAGGGCCTCCAACCAAACTGTCTGCGTGGTAGATACACTGGACATACACCTGGAACTTTGGTCTGTGGTGTGATTTCGTATGACAGCAGGAGCATTCTTGTGGTTGTCTCGCTCATCCGGATTGCAAATTTGTACATAAGTTTGATAATTTGACCGGTTGTGATGCCATTCCTGAACAGCATTCCAAGGGGTGGTTTTCAACAGGAAAACGCTTGCCCACAAGCCCCTATTGTAACCCAATATGCACTGCAGAACGTAGATGTGTTGTTCTGTCTGTCTTGTCCAATCACCAGGTCTGTCTCCAATCGAGCGCGTATGGGACACCATCGGACGGCTACCCGAGCGTCATCCACAAACAACATTAACCGTTGCTGTATTGACCGACCAAGTTACACTTACACTTACACTCCTGGAAATTGAAATAAGAACACCGTGAATTCATTGTCCCAGGAAGAGGAAACTTTATTGACACATTCCTGGGGTCAGATACATCACATGATCACACTGACAGAACTACAGGCACATAGGCACAGGCAACAGAGCATGCACAATGTCGGCACTAGTACAGTGTATATCCACCTTTCGCAGCAATGCAGGCTGCTATTCTCCCATGGAGACGATCGTAGAGATGATGGATGTAGTCCTGTGGAACGGCTTGCCATGCCATTTCCACCTGCGCCTCAGTTGGACCAGCGTTCGTGCTGGACGTGCAGACAGCGTGAGACGACGCTTCATCCAGACCAAAACATTCTCAATTGGGGACAGATCCGGAGATCTTGCTGGCCAGGGTAGTTGACTTACACCTTCTAGAGCACGTTGGGTGGCACGGGATACATGCGGACGTGCATTGTCCTGTTGGAACAGCAAGTTTCCTTGCCGGTCTAGGAATGGTAGAACGATGGGTTCTATAACGGTTTGGATGTACCGTGCACTATTCAGTGTGCCCTCGACGATCACCAGAGGTGTACGGCCAGTGTAGGAGATCGCTCCCCACACCATGATGCCGGGTGTTGGCCCTGTGTGCCTCGGTCGTATGCAGTCCTGATTGTGGCGCTCAGCTGCACGGCGCCAAACACGCATACGACCATCATTGGCACCAAGGCGGAAGCGACTCTCATCGCTGAAGACGACACGTCTCCATTCGTCCCTCCATTCACGCCTGTCGCGACACCACTGGAGGCGGGTTGCACGGTGTTGGGCGTCAGCGGAAGACGGCCTAACGGTGTGCGGTACCGTAGCCCAGCTTCATGGATACGGTTGCGAATGGTCCTCGCCGATACCCCAGGAGCAACAGTGTCCCTAATTTGCTGGGAAGTGGCGGTGCGGTCCCCTACGGCACTGCGTAGGATTCTACGGTCTTGGCGTGCATCCGTGCGTCGCTGCGGTCCGGTCCCAGGTCGACGGGCACGTGCACATTCCGCCGACCACTGGCGACAACATCCTTGTACTGTGGAGACCTCACGCCCCACGTGTTGAGCAATTCGGCGGTACGTCCACCCGACGTCCACGCTGCCACGACATGCTACCAGTGTTAAAGACTGCGATGGAGCTAGGTATGCCACGGCAAACTGGCTGACACTGATGGCGGCGGTGCACAAATGCTGCGCAGCTAGCGCCATTCGACGGCCAACACCGCGGTTCCTGGTGTGTCCGCTTTGCCGTGCGTGTGATCATTGCTTGTACAGCCCTCTCGCAGTGTCCGGAACAAGTATGGTGGGTCTGACACACCGGTGTCAATGTGTTCTTTTTTCCATTTCCAGGAGTGTATATGTGGTGCCTAGACAAAAGTATTCTCGGAATTTCATTACTGTAAATTAATTACCCTCAGATTTCAAGAAGAATATAGTAATTCCAATCCCAAAGAAAGCAGGTGTTGACAGATGTGAAAATTACCGAACTATCAGTTTAATAAGTCACAGCTGCAAAATACTAACGCGAATTCTTTACAGACGAATGGAAAAACTGGTAGAAGCCGACCTCGGGGAAGATCAGTTTGTATTCCGTAGAAATGTTGGAACACGTGAGGCAATACTGACCTTATGACTTATCTTAGAAGAAAGATTGATAAAAATCAATCCTAAGTTTCTGTCATTTGTAGACTTAGACAAAGCTTTTGACAATGTTGACTGGAATACTCTCTTTCAAATTCGAAAGGCGACAGGGGTAAAATACAGGGAGCGAAAGACTATTTACAATTTGTACAGAAACCAGCTGGCAGTTAGAAGAGTCGAGGGTCATGAAAGGGAAGCAGCGGTGGGGAAGGGAGTGAGACAGGGTTGTACCCTCTCCCCGATGGTATTCAATCTGTATATTGAGCAAACAGTAAAGGAAACAACAGGAAAATTCGGAGTAGGTATTGAAATCCATGGAGAAGAGGTACTGAGTAGAATTGGGGAGAAGAGAAGTTTGTGACACAACTTGACAAGAAGAAGCGACCGGTTGGTAGGACATGTTCTGAGGCATCAAGGAATCACAAATTTAGCATTGGAGGGCAGCGTGGAGGGTAAAAATCGTAGAGGGAGACCAAGAGTTGAATACACTAATCAGATTCAGAAGGATGAAGACTGCAGTAGGTACTGGGAGAAGAAGAAGTCGCACAGGATAGAGTAACATGGAGAGCTGCATGAAACCAGTCTCAGGACTGAAGACCACAACAACAACAAATTAATTACATTTTGGTGTAACGACTTTTTCCCGTCAGTGTATAAGCAACAGCACCAGTCCCACCACTGACCATTGAGGCTGCTTGGTCTCCACTACCTCATCTACGCCTGTACCAATTCCATGTATGGATTCCTGATGTAAAGGATTGAGTTGTCTAGAATGGTTTCAATCGACATGGCAATAATTACAGTCTTTGTGTACCTCACATATATTCTTTATTCCGTGCTGTATTACCGCTAGCTTGACCATCACCTGTTGCTCTTCAGATAAACTTCACTTGAGCCCAGTACGGGGGCCACATTTTCGCGCTAGCTGCGTCTTACATAAGCGTTGCTTGCGTGATGCGCAGTGACTTTTAGTTGTTTTATACTGCTGTTTCCTGTTGGCGGCCACTCTGTTAACTTTGTAAGTAAGCTGAGGAGTCATGCAACATAACTGACCAAGTCCCATCTCGCACATAAACAGTTCTTACAACATATATGCAGCTAACGTATGTTATTGTTAGGCAGTAACCTAATGCACCAACAAACCGAAAGTGGTTCACGTAGCGTAACACAAGGAATTAATTACCTACGCATGTGAGTCTTTGATTTCCTGTGAAATGAAACTGTTAGGTGCTTGCATCTCTTGTGTAGCAACAATAGATAAACAAAATTTGAGTTGTGACTCTTACTACAATGTATATTAACACAAATGGGGTGAAAGAGAAGTGGTGGACATCTCTAAAGGCTGCACTGTGAAAATAGAAATAATGGGACCAGCACAGTTTTTAAAAAGCGCCATAAACACGTGCCATTCAAGGTTGAAATGAGAAGATCAGAGAAGATAACTTAGTTCTAAAAACAAAAGTCACACTTCTGCCATCCGTACACCTTTTTCACTTCCACATTTGTTTCAATCGCGCAACAAATGCTGTTCTAGTTTATGAGAAATAGAATGAAAATTATGTAAACGAGGTAAATGAACTGAAAATACATTGATTCCAGTTTACCTTACGATAATGAATTACTGCTTGAACAGACCTACTTTCCTAGCAGTAAACCAAAGGATTGTGAACGAGACGGTGAACTCTGCTGCCACATGAACAAAAAAAGTTTGCCTCTATCAATGTTTCGATGCCTTGACAGCGTTTTCAGATTATTTGCCGGCCCTTGTGGCCGAGCGGTTCTAGGCGCTTCAGTCTGGAACCGCGCGACCGCTTCGGTCGCAGGTTCGAATCCTGCCTCGGGCTTGGATGTGTGTCATGTCCTTAGGTTAGTTAGGTTTAAGTAGTTCTAAGTTCTAGGGGACTGATGACCTCAGATGTTAAGTCCCATAGTGCTCAAAGCCATTTGAAACAGATTATTTGTCTGAGCGGGAGAGGAAAAGAAAAAAAATGGAGAGATTAAATCATGCTCCAACCACGTAAAATCTCACAACTGAAATATCAACTTGTACATCATTTGTGGGTTTGCAATCATGATTACAGTATTTTCAGCGTTTGAATCACAGTGACGCAAGGCGCAAACATTCCCCTTTTGTACAAGATTCAGATTGCCAGATACCTTGTTTCCAAAGAACGAACAACAGAAATCCATTGTGTCTCCTCATATTTTTATTTTCTGTAGGAAAACAACAACTAACAGATCGAGTTGTTTAATGAGAATAATGAATTCTCAAACAAAATGGATACTTCTAACGGAATGACCTAAGTTGCTGTTTCCGTCTACTTTACGTGTATTAGGAGTAATCCGATGAATTGCAGACCCATATAAGTGGCGTCGATTTGCATTAGGATTTTGGAACATATACTGTATTCGAATATTATTAATCACCTCGAAGGAAACGTTCTATTGACAAATAGTCAACACAGATTCAGAAAACTTCGTTATAATGATACACAACTAACTCTTCGTTTGCAGGAAATAATAAGTCCTATCGACACCGCATCTTAGTTTGATTTCATAAGGATTTTCACACTGTTCCTTACGAGAGATATCTAATCAAATTGCGCCCCTTTGAATTATCATCTTAGTTGTGTGACTGGATGCGTGATTTCCTGTCAGAAAGATCATAGTGCGTTATAAATGACGGAAAGTCTGCTTTTTCTAAACTTTATAAACGATTTCGGAGAATCAGAAAATCAAAACTAACTAGAAAATGACTTACACACGATATCTGTATGATGCGAAAAGTGTACATTGGCTCTAAATAAGGAAAATTGTGAGGTCAGCCAAGTGAGTACTAGAACAAATCCGGGTTTTTCGAATACACAGATATAAGGCCTGTCAATTCAACTAAATACTACGAATTATCATTATGAACAACTCACTTTGGAACGGTCGCATAGATAATGTTGTGGGTAAGGCAAAACAAAAACAGAGCTTTACTGGCAGAACAATTAAAAGATATAACAGGCCAATTCAAGAGACTGGCTAACTACGCTTGTCCATCATCTGCTAGAGTATCAAGGTGCGGTTTGGGATCGTTACCAGATAGGGTTGACTGAGGACACCGGAGAAGTCCAAAGAAGGGATAGGGGACAGAGTATAGTTTATATGATAAGTGAGTTGAGGTAATAATCACTAAAACAAATGTGTTTGCGTTGCGGCGAGATCTTAGCAGAAATTTCTGTCACCAACTTTCTCCTCTGAATGCAAAAATATTTTATTGACGCCACACTACATAATGAGTAATGGTCACAGTAAAAAAATAAGAGAGCTCGTACGGAAAGATTTAAGTGTTAATTTTCTCCACGGTCTGTTAGATATTGACTCACGTAAGCTCAGTCTGCTTTTAGAGTCTGAAGAGCTCTGTCGCATCACCGGAGAAAATGATGCCTGGACAATGATGTCATTGTCTTAGGATGTCGGTAATAGACAATACGTATGTGTTCTTATATTGCACACTCGTCTTTGTTACTGACATGGCACTGAAAGTAAGTGTAATCTATGAGAAAAGGCGATTCGCTCATGAATGAGGGAAGGAAAAAGAGAGGAAAAACTGAACCTCATACTTCTTTCACCTTAACTGACAAAATATTTTAATGTGGGGGTATACAGTTTCTAAGTTTATAGAAAGGTTTCTTGCATTGGTGGCTTCTTCAGTAAGTTCTAGAGAAGTGAAAAATGTTTCGGGTTAGATTATAGGTATGTCACAGTTCTTTTCCGGCTCGTGATGCAACTCAAACCCCAGACAATACTTTGTGTAAGCGATTTGCACCTTGATTCGAGTTACACGTTACATTGCTGAACTCCGATATAACTGGTTGGGTAAGCACGTTTAAAGGTCGGCAGAGCAAGGAATCGCAGAGGTTTATTTACTGTAGGTCTCCACTACTCTCGTTGGTAAGCCATCTTCTTCATTTCAGTATAACTGTCTCATCGTACATCTTCTACGATGTTTCTTACGTACTCATATCTAGTACATCCACTATGATTCTTTCATTCCTCATCCTTTCAACAACAGCTTACAGCAGCAACTTATGTCGTAATAGTTCCATCTGTGCTATTCTTTACCTTATTTATCAGTGACTTCCTTGTCCGTTGGCTGGTTGCAAGAGGTTTCCTTTCGTTGTTCGACTAATCCATCAGTTCTCCAACACTCTCCACTAACAAAAGCGTTCCAAATGCTTTAAGTGGTTTCATTACTGTCTTCTCCTGCGCCCACGTTTTGCACCTATAAGCAGGTATGCACGTAATATAGCTTTTCATCAACATTTTTGCTGCCTCAAGGCTTACATATTTGGACATTCGCAGCTGTTTCTTTCGTATGGGATAACTCTTAAAATTACGTTGGAAATTTCTCATTGTCAAAGAAATAACGCATTTCGTGTTGTATTTCAGAAAGCACTAGACACGATTAAAGTGCGAGGATACCCAATTTTTTTCTTTATTCCATTTATAAGAGACCTACTGCTTCTGTTTTTTGTGCTGTTTTGGTCCAACGAATGATGTGTTTCAGGACGTCTGAAATCATTATCAGCTGAATGATAAATCCACAGGAGCCGCATGTAACTTCATTAACTTCCATATATTTTGAAACCAAACCCTTCTTTCGGAGAAAGAAGCTAACACGTGATCTTTTCTAATAGATCTTGACACAGAGTTGCGAAATTACCATCCTCAAAATTGAAGAATGTGTAAACATGTTATTGACAAATGAGATATTTGAGCACATAATATTAATATCTACATAAATAATTGTTTGAATTTTTAGATTAACATAGTAAAATAAGGTATAGAAATTTTTGTGAAGTTATTGACTAAAATAAGGGGCTCGAACGCTGTGTCGTACTATCTTTGTCATTACACGAGCCACTTCGATCTTAATTCACGGAGCATTAGTAATGATGTCAGTTAGAGTGTAACTGGTTTGAAGTAAAAGGACTGTATCACATACGTGAATGCGATGTAGAGACCAGCGGAGAGTGGTATCTGCAGAGAGGACACTAAGTCTTTAATATACTAGGCAAAATAAGCCCGGATGTTGTCCTTGTGGAATACATTACAGGGAATGTTGAGTCTGCTGGGTGCTCTGAGCGACCACAATAAGTACACTGAGGGTTCGTTAGTGATGGTCCCTTGATATTCATAATGACTAACTTTAAATCAGTATCAAAGACTGACGCGCGGAGTGGCCGCGCGGTTAGAGCCGCCATGTCACGGACTGCGCGGCCACCCCCGCCGGAGGTTTGAGTCCTCCCTGGGGCATGGGTGTGTGTGTTGTTCTTAGAATAATTTAAATAGTGTGCAAGTCTATAGACCTATGACCTCAGCAGTTTGGTCTCTTAGAAATTCACATACATTTGAACAGTTGAACAATATAAAAGGCTGCACTCGTACAGATTATGACCTTGAGTCATGGGCAAGTAACGTCTACATTTATTTTGTAAGTAGACAAGAAGCGTGAACAGGTATATGCAAAACACAACCAAGTATACTGTATGTAGTAAGACCCATATTTCAGAACACGTTTCAGAGTTCGAGAAACTGTAGGTAAAATATTTTTTGGCGTCATACGAATTTCGATGATCCTGCCGTTAGGAACTACGGATTCCCTTCCGAAGAAGGAGGCCGAAGTAATTAGATCTGCCACAGCAGAATTATGATGAAAATGCAGAAGTTTTGGCTGAGAAATATTTTAGGGCGGCACATAAGTATTCGATCGTAAACGAGCATGTCAGAGTCCAGAACATGAAATACTAATCGGTACTACCTCTTATGTCTCTGCACCACAAAATGTCTAACGGCTATGGACTTTAATCCATAAGGCTGTTACACAGACGATTCTATAGGAACTATACGTCGCCACCTCTGCTCACCTCACTGGCCACATTCCAAAGACGAAAATTTCTTTCTCAACTATCACAGCAACTTGATGGTTCTCAGATGGAAGTCACTGTCATTGAGTAGCCTTGCTTGCGATGAATAATTACTTTGCTAGACAAAGCCTCTACCTCACCCCTTTCTCGTACACCTTGCGCAATGTGTTCATACCTTCTAGGAACTTTTGTAGTTGTTGGAAAATATGCCAGCGAACAATAAACGTATTGTCTACTTCTCGCGAATGGCGCCAAAGAAGCCACCAGCTTAATGTCCTTATCAACATTGTCACGCCCTCTCATTCCAAGAGACTTTGTAGAGTTACAGTATTTGAAATTAGACCTTGCTGCAAGCTTAGAGTTCCAGAGACTGAACACCAGAATGATGTCGTGTATTTCGTCGTTTGCAAAGATTCGAGTGCATGTTCAGACAATCTCCGCTACATACATGGGTAAAGAAATTCAGCTTCTGATGTCTCCTTCACTACGTAACACCTTGCTCTCACGTACAGTATTATATTTTGAGTGGTTCCGGGAGTTCCTATAACTGTCATGTTGCTTCAAGGACTCGTTGTTTCCCACCGATCACGACTAACCAATACGATACGTGCCGAAGGATGACCTCTGCGAGTAGCATTTGCAGACATGGTATTAGGAGGTGTCAGTACGTTGTCATTATGACGCGTCATGGAGGCTGCGTAGAGACGCTCCCGTGGTGGTAATCCCACCCTGGTGACGTCACACGACGGCGCTCTCGGGTGGAGGCGTCTGCTATAAGAGAGTGCGGCGGCGGGCAGCGCGCTTACACAACGGCCGCGGCGTGCCCGCGCAACCAGACGCTACCCAACCCTGCAGCGAAGCGAGGATCGCCGCAGCATGCGGGCCCTGTTCGGACTCCCGGCGCTCTGCCTGCTGGCCGTCGCTAGCGCAGGTCAGTCCTTCGTTCCGTTACTTCAGCCATACAGGACTGGTGTTGCTGTAGTCCTCGGTCCGAAGACTGGTTTGATGAGCCTCACGATACTACTCTGTCCTGTGCAAGGCTCACCGTCTCTGAATCTGCTTACTGCTTTCATCTCTTGGTGTCGCTTTACAGTTTTTACCCCCCACATTTCCTCCCAGTACTAAACTAGTGATCCCTTGATGTCTTAGAACGTTTTCTGTCAACCAGTCCCTTCTTCTAGTCAAGTTGTGCCACAAATTTCTCTTCCCCAGTACTGGATAGAACACCTTACTATACAGTACCTTCCCATTAGTTGCTTACTGTACCCATTTAATCTTCTGTGTCCGCAGCTCGTGGTAGTGCAGTAGCGTTCTCGCTTCCCGCGCCCCGGTTCCCGGGTCAGGGGTCAGGGGTTTTGTCTGCCTCCGGATGACTGGGTGTTGTGTGATGTCCTTAGGTTAGTTAGGTTTAAGTAGTTCTAAGTTCTAGGGGACTGATGACCATAGATGTTAAGTCCCATAGTGCTCAGAGCCATTTGAACCAATTTAATCTTCTGTAGCGCCACATTTCAAAATATGCTACTCTTCTCTTGTCTAAACTGTTCATCGTCTATGTTTCACTTCCGTATATCGCTATAACCCAGACAAAGAATTTCAGAAAAGACTTTCTACCACTTATATCTATATTCTATGTCAAGACATTTCTCTTCTTCATAAACGCTTTTCTTGCTGTTGCCAGTCTACATTTTATTTCTGCTCTACTTCCGTTATCTTCAGTTAATTTGCTGCCCAAATAGCTAAACTCATCTACTACACTGAGTGTCTCGTTTCGTAACCTACTTGCCTAGGCCACACCTGATTCAGTACGAGTGCACTCCATTATCTCTGTTTTGTTTCTCTTGACGTTCATTCTCTATCCTCCTTCCACGACACTGTCCGTGCCCTTCAAATGTTCTTCCAAGTCCTTTGCTGTCTCTGACAGAATTACAAGTTATCGGCAGACCTCTTATTTCTTCTCCCTGGACTTCAATTCCTACTCCAAATTTTTCTTTGGTTTCCTTCACTGCTTGGTCGGTTTTCAGATTGAATAACATTACATACAGGCTAGTACTGTGTTTCACTCTCTTCTAGACCCCTGCTTCCCTTTCATGCCCTTCAACACTTGTAACTGCCGTCTGTTTTCTCTGCAAGTTATAAGTAGCCTCCTCCCCCTCCCCTCCCCCCTTCTCAACCTCTATTTTAAACCTGCCACCTTCAGAATTTCAAACGGAGTGTTCCAGTCAAATTTTTCAAAAGCTTTCTCAACGTCTATAAATGATATAAACTTATGTTTGCCCTTCCTTAACCTACCTTCTAAGATACGTCGTCTGGTCAGCATTGCCTCGCATGTTCCTACATTTCATCCATTTCTCCGCAATACAAACTGACATTCCCCGAGGTCGGCTTCTTTCATTTTTCCCATTATTCCACATAGAATTCGTGTTAGTATTTTGCAACCATGACTTATTAAACTGATAGTTCGGCAACATGCCCACCTGTCAGCACCTACTTTCCTTGGAATTGGAATTACTACATTCTTCTTGCAGTCTAAGCGCATTTCCTTGCCTCATAAATCTTGCGCACCAGATGGGTGAGTTTTGTCATGTGTGGTTCTCTCAAGGCTATCAGTAATTCTGATGGAATGTCGTCGACTCCAGGGGCCTTTTTCGTCTTAGATCTTTCAGCACTCTGTCAAATTCTCCTTGCACTATCGTATCTCCCTTCTCATCTTTATCTAAGGCCTCTTCCATTTCTACAATACAGAATTCATGTCCCTTGTATAGACTCTTTCGTTTCTTTACCTAGGACAGGTTCTCCATCTGAGCTCTAGATATTCATGCAGCTGCTTCTCTTTTCTCCTGTAAGTGGTATCTACCTTTCACGTACTGAAAAATGCTTCTAAATCGCTACATTTGTCCTCTAGCCTTTCCTGCTTACCTATTTTGAACTTCCTCTCGTCTAATTTTTTGTACGTTTCTATTCTCTTTCGCCTGCTTCACAAGTAGACCTACTGACGATAAAATGCAATTTACAACAGTTATCTGCCTCCGTTATATTTTTTAATAAACACTTACAATTTTTTCGTATGGCTTACTCTGTCATCCTCAGAAACATGCTTTATTTTGTATGTTTTTTCGTGTTTGGTCCTGTGTTGACAGTATCTGAAGATGTGTCGTGGATACTAATTTAAAAAATACAACCGCTACAGACAAATGTTACCAGGCAAAAGTTACAATTTGTCTCTGGTTGCTTATCATTCACGTACTCTAGACTCATATAACTTCAGTATGACCTGCACACGCCATTTTATTTACTCATTGGTCTGGCAATGATACAGGACTATTCCTCACTGAAGATAACTTTCTCGTGCTAAACCTGATGATGACTTGAAGAACAGTATCCCTCACAACTGTGGTAAATTCTTTGCTTCATACGCACCTGTTTAGTTTTCCAAGGCCAACATCTAGCCTTTACGATACCATACGCAATGCACAAATCGCTAAAAGCTGATGTTTTCAGCTTCTTACGGTATCCTCAACGTAAGTTGTCAGTGCCAGTACCTGTTCGTAATAGCTTGGCTTGTTTCGGAAATCCTGCTTAAAATACAGCAGCTTGTTTATTACTCCCTGAACTCCGTTCATCAGTGAGTGATACAGGAGATGTTGAGTAATGCTATGGGCCTGTAGCACCAACTGCTGATTTTCCCCGTTTAAAGACCTCTGTGTTAGAGGCCACCTTCAATTCTGGAGGTCACCGGCTTTGCACTGTCACTGAAGATTTTCTCAGCCACATTCTCGCATACTCCTAATATGTCCAATCCAGAAATACTGCAGCTTTGTGAAAAATTCATGTACCCGTTGTTGACAAAACGGATGTCGCAGACGGTGTAATATTGGAGTTTACTGACAGAGCTATTTATCTCTTTTCTTTATCTATTTTCTGGTGACTGTATTTACGCGACTTTCTCTGCTCCTTATTTGTGGTGAAGTATCATTTAAGACTATTTTTATTCTTGTTGCCAAACGTTCTCTGCAGTACCAATATGACTTAACCGTGACCGTGTATCCTACTGATGTACAAAATTTTAACTGATTGTGAAAGTTAGTTCCTTCCGTGTCTTCTTGCAGTCCCTGTTTGGTACCACTAGGATTTTTTTTTTCCTGTTTCAGAGGTAGATTTATGTCAGCATTTTTTAAAATTCAATCTTATTGCGACGAATCTCTTGTAATTCTCTTGCTCGGCGAATTTATATCGCTGATTATCGTCTAACTGTTTACTATACATTACCCAGCTGATTTTATTGTAAATGGATATTAGTTCTTGAATTTCCAGTCCGACGACAATTGTCGGGAGAAGTTGACTGTTTTGAAACTTATTTAAAACCGTTCTTGAAAGGTCCAAAGAGAGATTCTCATCTGTGGAAATGATCAGGACTGCTGTCGATGTGCCATTTGACTGCTTTGGAATTAGTTCGTTTCTGCAGAAACAAAACTGATAATGCCTTTGACTCCATATCGTCAATTTCTCTCAATTTCCATCATTTTTCAATGAGTCATAAGAAATGTGGTGAATATTAAAGTCTCTAATCCAGATAAAAGGAGCTGAAAATGTTGGCAAAGATGCAATTGGCCAGACTACGTTATCTGGCCTGTACATTTCTGAGATCATTAGGCCATTAGTTTAAGTAGTTACCGAAGTTCCATTACGAAGTTGTGTCGTGTAATAGGTTCAAGTACATCTTCATACAAATGTATTTCTGGTAGATCTATGTTATCAATGTCATGGTCAGTCAAGAATTGGCTTCGATGTTAACATTTATTCCAAAGTCTCCATTGACTGGTTTCCGCTGGCCGTGATGGCCGAACGGTTCTAGGCGCTTCAGTCCGGAACCGCGCGACTGCTACGGTCGCAGGTTCGAATCCTGCCTCGGGCATGGATGTGTGTGATGTACTTAGGCTAGTTAGGTTTAAGTAGTTCTAAGTTCTAGGGGACTGATGACCTCTGATGTGAAGTCCCATAGTGCTCAGAGCCATTTGAACCATTTTTTGGCTGGTTTCCGAAAAGTCGGATATCTACGACATAGTTCTGTCTGTCCTGCGTTAGTAGTCTGTCACGGAACAGTACCTTGGGAATTGTGTATTATTCAGTGTAGTTCATTATGAATTTTTCTTTTTGAATTAACTACGATTTTACAGGAAAAATCAGAAGAAGGAGTTTCGAATTCACCTAAAGTTCCGGAAAAAGCTTAGCTAAATTACACTATGCGATCAAAAGTACCCGGACACCTCCAAAAACATATGTAGGTGCATGGTGCTGTCATCTACTGTCAGGAACTCCATATCAGCGAGCTCAGTAGTCATTACACATCGTTTGAGAGCAGAATGGGAAGCTCCGCGGAACTCACGAACTTCGAACGTGGTCAGGTGATTGGGTGTCACTTGTGTCATACGTCTGTACGCCAGTTATCCACACTCATAAACATCCCTAGGTCCATTGTTTCCGATGTGAAGTGGAAACGTGAAGGGACAAAAGCTTACAGGCTGACCTCGCCTGTTGACTGGCAGAGACCGCCAGCAGTTGAAGTGTAATAGGCAGACATCTATCCAGACCATAACACAGGAATTCCAAACTGCATTAGGATCCACTGCCAGTACCATAGGCGGTAGGTGAGAAAACCTGGATTACATGGTCGAGCGGTTGCTCATAAGCCATAAGTCACGGCGGTGAATGCCAAACGACGCATCGCTTGGTACGAGCGTAGACATTGGACGATTGAACAGGGGAAAAACGTTTTTTGAAGTGA
Source organism: Schistocerca gregaria (assembly GCF_023897955.1). Taxonomy (NCBI): domain Eukaryota; kingdom Metazoa; phylum Arthropoda; class Insecta; order Orthoptera; family Acrididae; genus Schistocerca; species Schistocerca gregaria. The sequence continues at coordinate 1,042,952,679 of NC_064920.1, read as the reverse complement.
CGAATCACGGTACACAATGTGGCGATCCGATGGCAGGGTGTGGGTACGGCGAATGCCCGGTGAACGTCATCTGCCAGCATGTGTAGTGCCAAAAGTAAAATTCGGAGGCGGTGGAGTTATGCTGAGGTGGTTTTTTTCATGGAGGGGGCTTGCAACCCTTGTTGTTTTGCGTGGCACAATCATAACACAGGCCTACGTTGATGTTTCAAGCACCTTCGTGCTTCCCACTATTGAAGAGCAATTCGGGGATGGCGACTGCACTTTTCAGCACGATTGAGCACCTGTTCATAATGCACTGCCAGCGGCGGAGTGGTTACACGTCAATAACGTCCCTATTATGGACTGGCCTGCACAGAGTCCTCACCTGAATCCTATAGAACACCTGCGGGATCTTTTGGAACGCCGACTTCGTGCCAGGCCTCACCGACCGACATCCATACCTCTCTTCAGTGCAGCACTCCGTGAATAATGGGCCGCTATTCCTCAAGAAACCTTCCAGCACCTGATTTAACGTATGCCTGCGATAGTGTAAGGCTAAAGGCAGCCCAACACTATACTGAATTCCAGCATTACCGATGGATGGAGCCACAAACTTGTAAGTCATTTTCTGCCAGGTGTCCAACTACTTTCGATCACATAGTGTATAACCACAGGAGAATTCAGTAGCATGTTCTGCTTTATATTTTTTTAGGTATAAGAAACAATTTCAGATCTTATTGTTTCATTAACACGCTAATTTATATAGAATTTTCAAATGGTTCACCAATTTCGGATAGTGCAGCGTTAACAACTTTCATGAATGAGATTTTCACTCTGCAGCGGAGTGTGCGTTGATATGAAACTTCCTGGCAGATTAAAACTGTGAGCCCGACCGAGACTCGAACTCGGGACCTTTTGCCTTTCGCGGGCAAGTGCTCTACCATCTGAGCTACCGAAGCACGACTCACACCCGGTACTCACAGCCTTACTTCTGCCAGTTTCTCGTCTCCCACCTTCCAAACTTTACAGAAGCAGCAGAGTGAAAATCTCATTCATGAAAACATCACCCAGGCTGTGGCTAAGCCATGTCTCCACAGTATCCTTTCTTTCAGGAGTGACAGTTCTGCAAGGTTCGCAGGAGAGCTTCTGTAAAGTTTGGAAGATGGGAGACGAGACACTGGCAGAAGTAAGGCTGTGAGTACCAGGCGTGAGTCATGCTTCGTTAGCTCAGATGGTACAGCACATGCCCGCGAAAGGCAAAAGGTCCCGAGTTCGAGTCTCGGTCGGGCACATAGTTTTACTCTGCCAGGAAGTTACAACAACTCTCATGATCTACTCGTACGTGCACAACTTTCCAAAATGACATATAAACCACAAATGGATCCAATCATGGACTGTTTGTGTTTCAGTTCGAAGGCAAGCCTGCATAGAACAGATCATTGTGGCGATTCGCTTTATCTTGGATTATACATCGTTTATATAAAAAAAAAACTGACTCCTAATGGGAATTCACTTTAGGTCTCTCGAGCAACGGAGTAGCGTACGCGATTTGCAATAGGCACGGGTCATTTCAGCTTCTAAAAATTGTCACAGGCACATACGCAGAACTGAAGATCAATATTTGTACTGCAGTTTTAGTGAACAAGTAGCCTAAGTCGCTTCTGAGAACCCAGCGAGGTGACGCAGTGGTTAGCACACTGGACTTGCGTTCGGGAGGACGACGGTTGAAATTCGTCCCTTGCCATCCAGATTTACGGTTTTTGTGATTTAACTTAATCGTTTCAGGCAATTTCTGGGACGGTTCTTTTCAAAGGGTGCGGCCGATTTCCTTCCCCATCCTTCCATAATCCGAGCTTGTGCGCCGTCTCTAACGACCTCGTTGTCTACGGGATGTCACCTCCTCCACTTGTGAAACTAGACACGGTAATAGTAAACTAAATCGATTCGCACACCACAAATATTATGTACATCAACCAGACTAGCTTTTGTACTCTTCCGCGATATATGACTTGTCTGTCAGTTTATATTTTATACGATCACTAAAATTCCCCAGAGTTACTAGAGTGTCTACTGTGCTTCTCAGATGAGCATTGTCACTTAAAGAATAGTTTAGTTTTTAGGTATAAAAAATTATTCGAGATAATTTTTTTAAATGTGACGTTACTCCTGAAACAGCCTTGAGCCATGAATCGGAATGGCTGCTTCATTCCCTTCGAATGTACGCGTAGCTGAGACCAGTTCAGGAGCTACTTCAGAGAGAAGCAGATAGTTTAGCGTCTGGCACGGGCCGGTAGAGTGGTGTGCTGGCCCCATGGCCCACCAAAAGTATGCAAGTGACACAAATGACAGGAGATGACACGACGGCCGACCGGCATCGAGTGATTCTCTGGGCCTCATGGACGAAACACGTTTAACATTGACATACCCTTCGAGTGTCTGTCTTATTTTTACTATTCACCATGGAAAATTTTCTCGACAGCCATAGCCTGCAAAGGCTCTCTACAGACATATTGGTGGTTATTTAACTCGAGTATTCGGCAGGCAGTTACCCGTGCGAACACAATGGCATTGTGACAATGCATAGCGAGGAGCTAGCAGCGGCAGACTGATTGGCAAGCGCTTGATATGGTTATAGGGAGTAAATAGAGGTACTAAAACGTGAAAAAGAAACACTTTTCGCCTTATAAAATGAAACTGCCGGTTCGACTCCAGCATCATGGTGTGGTATCGGATTTAAATGTACCGTTACTGAATATGTCCTTCAGGATGAAAGTTTTATTCGTGGAAGCCTAATTTAAATAATTCCTTCAAATATACGACTGAGACTTCCAAGAAATAGCGGCGAATCATCTAGCATCATATACGTGCTGTTGTTCATGTCTCAGACTGAATAACACATGTAGGCATATGGAAAAACGTAGCACATTCCGTGAACAATGATTCTATGCGTCAAGATGCTGTAGACTGTAGACCCAAAGCCGAAGACCTATTTACTGACTCGATATATTTAAAAAATACATACCTAGGCAACACCGTGCATTCTGCTAGTACTTATATATATTTGCAGAGTACATCCGGCAAAACCGTGTACTCTGCTATACATATATTAGCAGATTAGGAGGAGTAAGAGGAGACTGATGGTTAACAGTCCAGTGACAACGAGGCCAATAGAGACGGAACACGGACTCGGATTAGGGAACGATCGAGAAGGGTAGCGGCCGTGCCTTTCAACCATCCCGGCATTTGCCTTAAGCGATTTAGGGAAATCAATGAAAATCTAAATCAGGATGTCCAAACACGGGGTTGAACTGTCGTCGAGTATGCTAACCATTGCACTACCCCACTAGGTTCACCATTTGTTCATCTCCTCCTTCCCCTTCTCTCTGTCCATTTCCTACTTCCCCCCTCCGTATCTATTTCCTCGTAACCCTCTCTCTCTACATCTCCCACCTCACCTCCTCTCTATCTATGCCCTCCACCTTCCCTCTCTGTCCAAGTCCTCAGCCCCATCCACTCTCTGTCCATCTCCTCTTGCTTCTCTCTCTCTCTCTCTCTCTCTCTCTCTCTCTCTCTCTCTCTCTATCTATCTCTCTCTCTCTCTCTCTCTCTCTCTCTCTCTCTCTCTCTCTCTCTCTCTGTCTCTCTCTCTCTCTCTGTCTCTCTCTCTCTCTCTGTCTCTCTCTTTCTCTGTCCGTCTCCTCCTCCCCTTCTCTTTGCCTAACTACTCTTTCCTCATCTGTATCTCTAGAGAATTTCACCGTGTAGTTTTATTTGCAGGCAGCTCGATGTTTATGGCGTTATATCTCCAGAATCATGAGCTGCACAATGATATAATTTTGCAGATACATCCAGTGGTATATGTGCCCACTAGCTGTTAAATGTATTCTGAATAGAGTTAGTAGTAAAGAAGTAATACATTAAAACTACTTGTTTAATGCCGCAGTTATACTGGATGAGCAGCGAAAATGTTGAAAGCAATAAGACTTTCTCCTTTGATCACTCTGAGCGGGCTGTCAGCCAGAAAAAGTTTCGTAAAAGTATGAAATTATGAAATTATATATAAAGTTCGTTGCAAGTCACTAAATGTTCTCATTCTCAAATACTGGATGACTAAAGTATAGGAACTCGCGCGCAGTCAGCTGCACAGCTTTTTCATACCCACCACTTTGATAGATAGATGGTTCTTACTTCCATAGTGATTTTTTCCAGACGGTAAGTAGCATGTATAGCAAGTTTGGTTGTAATCGGTACAGTGGTTTAAGAGGAGATGCGTAACATATACACATACATATATACGTACACACATAAATTTAGACATCATCCACGGTGCGGCAGTTTTTCATGCATCTCTGTGTTTATGAAATGTCTCTTGAACTACGATAAGCATCTGGTTCTTAGCCCCACAGCTATTGTTTCCTGACATTAAGGGGTATGTGGACCAAATGTTTGGCTGAAATCAGTCTAGTGATTTAGAAGGAAATGTGAAAACACACACACACACACACACACACACACACACACACACACACACATATGGCTCACAAACCCAATATTGCCAAGGCACTCATTTTGCCAACTTTCCGTAAGAAATGAAAACAAAAAATGAACTGAGATTTTAGTGAAATATCGAAAAAATTCATTTCCATTAATTTGTAAAAACACATTTGCAATAATGAAACAATTGTACAAAGAAGTATGCATAATATTAAATTTGTAAGTATAGTATCTACATTAAAAACATTATCCCGGGCAGTTTCTGTAAACTGAAAGCCGACGAAAGCGTTACCAGGTGTCAGGCATTTACTTGAGGTGAGTCGACTGTAGGTGTGCCTCAGTACTAAATAATAAATGTATTAATGCTTCATGCATGACCCTGCAGTTTTTCAGGTACCTCAGTGATTATTATGTCATATCTCTTGAACCACCTATCGTCCAATGATATATTTGTGTAGGTGGCATATGTGCACACAGTCTGCAAAATGTGTCACGAATACAATTAGTAGAAAACAAGTAATAAATTTGAATGTCGTGTACAATGCTTCAGTCGTTCACGCATCTCATTGTTTATGACATCTCCCGAATTATGATGGGTAGGTGATTCTTGCCTCACAACGATTGCTCCCTGACATTGAGGAGTAGGTGTACCAAGTTTGAAATCGATCAGGTGGTTGTATACAAGGAGGTTCAGTCGTTACGATATTATAAATCTTATCGAAGTGCATTAAGATTCGATGACTGGTACACAAATTGGCAGCTGACCTGGGCGTGACAGAATGCACCACAGTGTGAAAGAAACGCGAAAATATTTGACCGCATAATCTTTCCATTTCCATCTGAGGCGATTTTAGATGGAACGAAAAGGTACATGTTGTGGAGAAAGCCATTTTTTATGTCTCAGATAATCTGGAACATTAGAAAGGAAGTGGATCATCTACAAAGGAGGCTAGAAACCACCCAAAAGACTCTTCAGTAATGCTGCTCAGTTCACTTTTGCCAATTACGATGATGAAAAGTTGGTTCTACCAGCCTAAATCCAACGCCAACCCACTACGCCCGCTAGCAATTTCAAGTTGACTGTGAAGATGATAAACGGTAATATAATTAATAATTTCATAGATGATGAGCAAAGAAATAAACTTTTACGTTGACATTCGATTCTTCCGGCTCTTCACTTGCTAAAAGCTAACTCTTCTGCATTATGGACAATATTTTCGTGTAGATTTTACCTTATTAGCTGAAAAATCGTAGTATCAGAGCGTTTCTCATTTTACTCTGCTTCCCTTTTTCTTTCTCCTCTTTCCTCCTTCCCCTTCTTGTTATTCATTTTCTCATGATGTTATAACCATACGACGGTCATGGATAGTTTAACAATGTGTCCCCATTCTGTCCTGATAATGACAGTTCTACTGCACTCTCTAAAATACGTAGTTTTCTCTTTTCTACACCATCTTTTCTACACCACCGCTTTAAGGTGTCTTCCTCTCTGTATTTTCACAGGTGGTCTCCATTTCTCTACCAGTTTTGTTAGCTTTCCGTTATCGAAGAACATCTACCAACCACGCTATTCTTCTCCTCTACGTTACCCTCAGGAAGCCATCGCTTTGTATGAGATGACATTCAGTATTTGTTCTAATTTTCCGCGTGCCGTCTCCCTGAATGATCCCAGTTGTACTTCACTGGATTCGCCTCTCAGTTTTGAGGAGTTTTTACGCCTAAATGGTTAGCAATGATACCTCAGATCCAAACATGTGCAGTGGCCTAATCGGCTAACTGGGATTCGAAAATAATCGATTCCTACCTATTTCATTGAGAGTGATTGCGTTGTTCTATGCGCGCGTACATAAGGCATACGATTTGGTGAGCGTCGGAGACAGAGTTGTTTCCCGAAGGTATCACAGGTCTGTTAAAGTAACCACCTACATTACGCTTGCCCTCTCTTTTCTGGAGTGTTACTGCGCGGTGTGGGATCCGCATCAGATAGGACAACGCAGAACATCGAAAAAGTTCGAAGAAGTCCGGCTCATTTTATAACATCACGAAATAAGGAAGAGAGTGCTACGGATATGACATGTGAATTGGGATGGGAATTATTAAAAGAAATGCGTTTTACGTTACGGCAGGGTCTTCTCAAGAAATTGCAAACACCAACTTTCTCCTCAGAATGTGAAAATACTTCTGCTGCGCCCACCTACATAGGGTGAAATATGATCTACATGTACAACTACAGTTACATAGCTACTCTTCGAATCCCTCTTTGGTGCCTGCCAGAGGGGTCATTGAACCTCCTTCACAATAATTCTCTATTATTCCGCTGGCAATAGTAGTCGAGCGGTTCTAGGAGCCACAAGTTCGGAACCGCGCGACCGCTACGGTCGCAGGTTCGAATCCTGCATCGGGCATGGAAGTGTGTCATGTCCTTCGGTTAGTTAGGTTTAAGTAGTTCTACGTTCTAGGGGACTGATGACCTGAGAAGTTAATTCCCATAGTGCTCAGAGCTATTTTTTTCTATTATTCCACTCTCGAACAGCGCGGAAGAAATGAACACCTATGTCCTTCCGTGCGAGCTCTGATTTCCCTTATTTTATTATGATGATCGCTACTCCCTATTTAGGTCAGCATCAACAAAATATTTTTGCATTCGTAGGAGAAAGCTAATGGAGAAATTTTGTAAGATCCTGCTGCAACAAGAAACTACGCCTATGTTTTAATGATTTCGACGCCAAGTCCTGTAGCATATCCGTGACACTCCCTCTCCTATTTCTCGATAATACAAAACGTGCTGCCCTTCTATGAACTTTTTCGATGTACTCCGTCAGTACTATCTGGTAAGGATCCACAATGCGCAGAAGGACTCCAAAAGAGGACTGACAAGCGTATTCTAGGCAGTGTCTTTAGTATATCTGTTGCATCTTCTAAGTGTTCTGTCAATAAAGCGCAGTCTTTGGTTCCCCTTCCCACAACAGTTTCTACGAGTTGTTTCCAATTTAAGTTGTTCGTGACTGTAATTCCTAGGTATTTAATTGAATTTATGGCCTTTAGATTTCATTGATTTGTCGTGTAACAGAAGTTTATCGGTTTCCTGTTAGCGCTCATGTGGATGACCTCACACGTTTTATTATTTGGGATCAACTGCCAATTTTATCGCCATACGGGTATGTTTCCTAAATGTTTTGTAATTTGTTTTGATCTTGTAATGATTTTACTAAACGATAGATGACTGCATCATCTGCAAACAACCTAAGACGGCTACTCAGACTGTTTAGTAAACCGTTTATAAGGATAACACTATCTCGGGGAATCACTTCTGTTTTATTCTAACACTTTTCTGGCTGTTGCTACGAACTGTGAACTTTCTAAAAGGAATCATGAATCCAGTTGCATTACTGAGACGATATTCCATAAGCACGCCATTTGACTACAAGCAGCTTTTGCAAGTACGGTGTCAAAAGCCTTCTGGAAATCTAGAAGTATAGAATCAATTTGAAATCGCTAGTCGATAGCATTCAGTACTTCGTGTGACTGAAGAGTTATTTCTCTATCACAATGTTTTCTAAATCCGTGTTGACAATGTGTCAATAGACCGTTCTCTTCGAGGTAATTCATAATGTTCAAACACAGTATATGTCCAAAAATCTTGCTGCATATCGACGTTAATGATACGGACGTATAATTATGGGATTACACCTTTTGCCTTTCTTGAACATTGGTGCGACGTGTGCAACCTTCCAGTCTTCGGGTACTGATCTCTTGTCGAACGAGCGATTGTATGTGATTGTTAACTATGGAGCTATTGCGTCAGAATTCTCTGAAAGGAACCTGGTGTACAATCTGGATTGGAAGACTTGCTTTTATTAAGTGATTCAAGTTAATTTATTACTCCGAGGATATGTAATTCTAAGTTTCTCATGTTGGCAGCTGTTCGTGATTAGAATTCTGGAATATATAATATACTTCACCTTATCTGGAGAAGGAATATCGCAAGGCTGTGGTTAGTAACTTTGCTTTAGTAGCACTGTCATCGATAATATTTCCGTGGAAATCGCGCAGAGAAGGGATTGATGGTATATCACCGCTAGCTTACTTCACACACGACCAGAAACTCTTTGGATTTTGGTCAGGTTTCGAGACGAAGTTTCTTTGTGGAATGTATTATAAGCAGCCCGGGCTATATTTCGAGCTTCTAATCTTGGGGATTTTGCGTTCGTTTAAATTTGGCATGCTTTTTCCATTGTTTCTGTAACATTGTTCTGACCTGTTTTGTGCACTAAGGGGGAGCAGCTCCGTCGTTTATTGTTTCATTTGGAAAAAATTTCTCAATTGCTGTTGATACTATTTCTTTGAATTCAAGCGACATCTGGTCTACAATTACACCGTTAATTTGGAAGAGTGGAGATTGTCTCTCAGGAAAGCGTCAAGCATATTTATACCTGCTTTTTTGGGTGGATATATTTTTCGTTTAGATAGATTTGGGAGTTACGGTATTCAGTCTCCCTACGACAAACTTGTATTCATTAATCCCTGTATCAGTTTTGATTCTCATTATTAGCTCAGGATCGTTTGTTACTAAGAGGTCAAGCGTGTTTTCAAAACCGTTTGCTATTTAAGTGGGCTCATGAACAAACTGATCGAAACAATTTTCAGAGCATGCAATCAGCGCAATTTAGGATGATATTTAATGCTTATCTCCAGATTTAAACATGTATATTCGCCAACGTATCGAAGGTTAATTGAAGTCACCCCAACTCTAATTGTATGAGTCGGATACATGTTTGAAACTAGACTGAAGTTTTCTTTGAACTTTTCAGCAGCTGTATCATTTGAGTTGACAAGAATGACCTCTACCCACATTAATTCATAGGAACTATCGACTTTAATTTCGCTACAAGATAAAGAAGTGTCTAACGGCAACAAATACGCCATCACCAACTGTATTTGGCCTATCCTTTTTGAATACCGTTAGGTCCTCCGATAAATACTCGGGTGAACTTACCTCCAGCTTGAGCCAACTTTCAGTGCCTCTAACGATTTGACATCAGTGCCTTGTATTAGGGTTTGGAGTTCTGGTACTTTCTCAACACAGCCACTAAAATCTAAAACTTTGTACCGATGGTTGCTTGACCTACGTTCTTCCTATGGTCGACCTGCAGAGTTTGACACTGAAGTGCTTTTTTGTATTTCCCAGAGAGCTTTCAACCTAACAAACCGCCAGTTCATGCCACACAGCCCCCACTACCCCTCTAGTCACCTCTTGCATATAATGGGCTCCTGACATATTTTGTGGAACCTGTTATCCTTCGGCCCTCTGGCGCAAGTAGAGGAATCTGTAGCCTGCGTGGTCGCAGAACCGTCTGAGCCTCTGATTCAGACGCTCCACTCTGCTCTGTGCCAGAGGTACGCAATCAGTTCTGTCAGCTACGTTGCAAATGATGAGCTCTGCTTTCATTTCGTAAGCAGGACTAGCAGCCTTTACCACTTCAGATAGCCATTCGAAACCAGCAAGAATCTCTTCTGATCCAAAGTGACATACATCATTACAACCGACGTGAGCAACCACCCGCAGTTGTCTGCTCCCTGTGCTCTTCACTGCATCTGGAAGGACCCCTCCCACTTCTAAAATGACTCCACCCAGTATGCACACGGAGTGCATACTAGCTTTCTTTCCCTCCTTGGCAGCCGTGTCCCTAAAGAGCCCCACAATGCGCTTAACATTGGGGCTCCCACCTACCAGTAATCCCACCCCCTGTGACTACCCAATCCTTACATATTGAGACGCTTCTTCTGAAACATGACAAGCAGCTGCATCCAGCTGAGAAATAGTGTCAGTCACAGACAGCACCTAGGACCTGTGTCAGACTAATGGGGGAGGCATTATGTTTGGCTTCCCCCAGAAGCCCCAAGGCGAGCTCCCACTCGACCACTGGTGCGAGCAGTAATTGGGCTATCCACGGGTGCAGACTGATTGGCGGACTCGTGGTTCGTGCTGGACGTCTGTTGGATCCCCACGTCCGCCCACAACAGTGATGCCCATCCACTGTGGCCTCAAGCTATGTAACCGAAGCCAACACAGCCTGGAGCTGAGAATGAAGTCCCACCAACTCAGCTCGCCTCCACAGACGACAATCACAGTCCCATCGTAATAAAATAAGAGTAATTAGAGCTCACACAGTAAGATTTAAGTGTTCGTTTTTCCTTCACAATGTTCAAGAGTGGAACGGTAGAGATAAAGCTTGAAGGTGGTTCGATGAACCCTACGTCAGGTATTTAATTGTGTACTGCACAGTAATCATGTTGAGTTAGATGCAGATGAAGACGTAGAACACACAAGCATTGAATGTTCCAGTTCATTTGGCAGCCCAATACCCTTCCAATATTCGCTAGTCAAAGTAAACGGAAGTGATTAACGGTAAAGGCAGTAAACAGTATCTTACCTAAGATCTGGTCCATATGCTTCAATTGGAACACAACAGTAAATGAGTATAAGAACATAACCAAACTGCGTAAATGAAAGTGGTACCAAAATTTCGCAAATATAACTAAATACTCAAATGCTCATTGAATCACATGCCAAAAGGATACAGAAATGTAGACACATCAGAAAGGAGATGCAGGAATAACCTTGACATATGTGAGAGGAAATGACCTCAATACCTGCCAGTAAGCGAGTCAATAAATACCTTTATTTCTTCCTCCCACAAGAATCTCGTAAAGCAACCATGATAAGAAAATTCCACCCCATACCTAAGCTAACCGTAATCCTTCATACCGAGCACCATACTTGATTGGCACACGAAAGACAGGAAATGGAACGCTATTGGAACACGAAAGCACAGTTCACCACACTCCAAAAATTGTTTTTGCGGGGCAAAAATGTGGAATTAGACGTAGAATCTACGAGAGAGGTGTAAATTGGAAGCAAATAGCCAGATAACAAGCATACAGCGTTTTACTCAGTACGGGGCTGGATGCGCATACATCAAAGACTTAGTTACCGTTTAAAATCTACCCCCAACGTTTTAGGCTTGATCCTTATTAACTGAAGCGCTGCCCTAGTCCTTATCTCCAAATACACTAAAGACACACCGTTTTGAACAGATGCCCAGTCAAAACAATGTTGAAACCACGAAATCAAATTTGTGCCGTGGACCATAAAGTAGATATTTTCAAAACAGTTTCCATTGTACCACAGAGAAGTACCACAGTAGTCAGCGAGCGTGGTGTCCTTGACGCCTCCATGGACCCGTGGAGAATGAAGACGTAGCTCGAGTTAATTGTCCACTATCTAAGCTACGATCACAGGATTCTTCTGACGCAACAACTAAGCTGCACCTCAAAGGCAGACGATTGTTCTTGAAGGCCATGTGTCGCTGCCAGACGAAAATTCATTTACCATTTTTTGTTTGACTGACGTCGTCTGACGCTGGAAGTAATTCAAATGTTTAAAATGGCTCTGAGCACTATGCGACTTAACTTCTGAGTTCATCAGTCGCCTAGAACTTAGAACTAATTAAACCTAACTAACCTAAGGACATCACACACATTCATGCCCGAGGCAGGATTCGAACCTGCTATCGGAGCGGTCGCTCGGTTCCAGACTGTAGCGCCTAGAACCGCACGGCCACTCCGGCCAGCGGAAGTAATTCCATTGGCCGTAAACTAAGCAAATGTTACAAGGTTGCCAACATGAGCAACGTAGATGCGTTCTGAGACACAGTTGCAGGCATCCAGTATTACCTGCCGAAATGCGAATTAAGAGTTTGTCTGTGGGATACCTAGATTTTTTTTATTCACAGTTCCTTAGTTGACAATGTCGCCCTACAAGAACTGCGAAGAATGTAGCATTAGAATTATCTGAAGCCATTAAGGTTACTCAGTATGAGATTTTAGGATTTTAATAGAAAATTCAGGATAAATCTCAATCTATGTTAGAACCACTTGTGAAGAATACTTTGCTTCTTCGAGGCTTGGAAGAATGGTGAATGTTAGCGAATGTTGTCGAGAGAATGTAGCATACTCCTTTTTATATACATTCGTCACGTCTTGTCACCATATGGCTGCTAGCTCTACATTATGACTTCAGAATGAAAGTTACAGATGGCGTCTCAAGCTAAGACTCTTGCGCGACAAGCGTGGCCCATTGTCAGAAGAGAGACTACGCATGTTACGGGTTCCTAACAAACTCATTTTTGCTACCATACGAATAGCAGATACATCACAGTGTCGAAGTGAAATGGCGTTGTACCTGGAAAGATTTTCTTATTTGTTATTTTTATTTGAGCCATTAATTCTCTGACTGGTTTGATACGTCTCCTGCACTAAACTGTCCATCTCAGAGTAGCACTTGTACCATACGTCCTCAATTATTTGCTGGATGTGTTCCAATCTCTGTCTTCCTCTACAGTTTTTACCGTCTACAGTACCCTCTAGTACCATGGAAGTCATTCCCTGATGTCCTAACAGATATCCTTTATCCTGTCCCTTCTTGTCGTCATTGTTTACCATACACACCATTCCTCTCTGCTTCTGCGGAGATCTTCCTCATTCGTTACCTTATTTGTCCACCCAATTTTCAAAATTCTTTTGTGGTACTATATCTCATATGCTTCGATTTTCTTCCATTTAGGTTTTCCCACTCTCCATGTGTCACTACAATAAATTGCTGTGCTCCAAACTTACATTTTCAGAAATTTCTTTCTCAAGTTAAGACTAGTGTCTGATACTACTAAACTTGTCTTTGTCAGGAATACCCTTTCTGCTCTTGATGTCCCCCTCTGTCGGTCATGAGTTATTTTGCTGCCTACGTAGCAGAGTTCCTTAACCTCATCTAGTTCGTGATCACCAGTCCGGAAGCTAAGTTTCTTGCTGTTCTCATTTCCGCTACTTCTCATTACTTTCAACTTTCTTCGAATTACTCTCAATCCATATTCTCTACTGACTAGACTTTTCATTCCATTCATCAAACCTGTAATTGCTCTTCACTTTCACTAAGGATAGCAACGTCATCAGTGAATCTTAATATTGATATCTTTTCATTGAATTTTAATCGCACGCTTGAATCTTTCTTTTATTGTCGTCATTGCTCCTTCGAAGAAAATATCTCTACAATTCTTATTGTTCTCTCTTGGCTCTTGTAAATATTCTATTTTACCCGTATGTCCCTATAGCGTACCCCTATTTCCCTCAGCATTCCGAACATCTTGCACCATGTTACAATGTCGGGCGCTTTTTACATGTTGACAGATTCTTTGAATGTTTCTAGATTTTCTTCAGTCTTCCTTTCACTTTCAATTGCAACGTTATAACTGCCTCTCTGGTGCTTTTGCCTTTCCTAATCGTTATCTAACAGACCTTAATTTCCTTTCCAATTCTTCTGTACATTATTCTTGTCAGCAATTTGGATGCGTGAGCTCTTAAGCTGATTGTACGATAACTCCGCATTTTTGAGCTCTTAAAATCTTGGGAATTGTGTGACTGGTGTTTTTTCTAAAGTATGGTGATATATCACCAGTCTCATACATTCAATACACCAACGTGAATAACCGTTTTGTTGCCACGCACTCCAAAGTTTTAGTATGTGGGACAATACCATTCTCGTGGACAAAACGACGTTTATTGTCTGTAATGTTCTGGTGGCATATGGACAAAATGCAATGTCACGTACAGCCGTAGTGATATGGTGCCAACAATCTGACCAAAGCGGCACAGGCGTGGGCCTTCCTCGAGATGACTGGGTGTTTGTGTTGTCCTCATAATTTTAACATCATTCATGAAAGCGGCGAGATTGGACTGAGCAGAGGTTGGGAATTAGTACGGGCGCTGATAACGCGCAGTTGAGCGCCCAGAAAACCAAACGTCGTCATCATCATCATCATCATCATCGTCAACAACGACAACAGACGTGGGTGATGCTGATCGGGAAGAAATGCTATCGACATCACCAGTTGACGATATAATCGAGCAGTCGAGGAGCTGACTGGCAGGAATCATAGGAGTAACTAGTGCGGACATTGATCAGAAGATACGCGTCTCATTAGGCAGAGCTCATTAAATCGTCTCAGATCTTTTGCAGGATCGGAAATTGTGCTCGTGCCTGTTTCCATAATAGCTGTCAGCTGGACAGAAAGGCGCAACATCTATGGCGTCTCTTGACTTCTTTGAATGTTACTCCGTGGAAATCAGTGAGCGTGAGACGTTTCACACCGGCAAAAACTGCAACGTCTATGAAATGGAGACACATCTGCCTACCATCGCGGAACGATTGCGAAGTTACGCCATCAATAGGGAAGGTCATGGCCACCGTTTTCTTAACTTGTGAAGAAGTTGTGCGTAGAGAGTTAATGAAAATGGACACAACCGTCAATATTGATTCGTACTGTGCAATACTGACATCGATACACAACGCCAGCCTCAAACAATAAGGGGTAACACCATTGTAACGGCGTAAGGAAAAACGTTTTACTTACAGTTTTTTTCGGGCGTAAGGAAAGATGATAGAGAAATATATTAAGCATATATTGAAGTACAATACAAAACATTTTTGGAAGAGAATATTACAAAATGGTATGAAGAATTTGAGGAGATCTGCGGCACATACTATAACTGGTGCCATTTAGAATCTGTAAAACAAATTATATGTAATCTACAGTAATGTAGCTAGTAAACCACGTAGAGGTATTAGAAATATTGATTTTTCTTCAGCTAACGAATTTTTGAATAAAGTCGTAGAGATTCCACCAAAAGAGGACAGTCATTTGTTAATAACTATTGTTCAGGCCAACAAATCGAAAATCACCTATGTGGCTCAGTTTGACTTTCGAACTCATGGTTAAATTTTCGAGAAAAAAGATAGAAAATTTGTAGCAGTTACATTTCGTGTCGTTTTGAAAAATTATATTCCGAGAAATACGCGTTAGAAGTTTTGAACTGTATTATAGGCACGAACAATGAAACGCTTGCCATTAATCTGATATCCCAGGATTGGCATGTCGTACTGGTGTACCACCAACTGTGACGTGGTCGCGTATACAAAAAGTGATCCAATACTGTCAAATGATTTTTATTTCAGACTTTGATCGCAACATGAATTCTTCAGACGATGACCAGTTTCAGTCCGTAATGACCATCCTCAGATCTTTTTTACACCATGTCCTAAGCTGATAAGGCCACAATGCCATCGTCAAAATATATAAATATAACCAGCATAGCATCGACATATAGATCTAAAATAAGGTGTAGATTAGGCCGCATCGCCCACACAGTAATTTTCAGTACATGTTCTGAAGCTTGCTGACGCCAACGTTATTATTGTGAAATGCTTCTAACTATATCCAGGTACTACATGGGGTACCGAGTTGGCGCAGATAGGCCGTTTTAGGTCATTCGAGGAGCTGGAAAAGGAGCTCAGAGTTTAACAGAACAAATATTTTTTCAAGGATTAGACTTTTTGCCTCATATTTTAGAAGGTTCAAAGGATCTTCTAAGTCAATAAAAAACAAATGATTTTTTTGAAAATTCTACAGTACCTTGAGCAAAGATATTGTTTTCTTGCACGATAATGCAATAACTCACACGGGACGCACAACATAAGATTTACTTCATCGTTTCCGATGTGATGTACGGAAGCACCTGCCTCGCAGTCCAGATCTTGTACCATGCCATTTACACATTTTCGGAAAGTTGAAAGGTTATCTTGAGGGATGGAAGGTTTTTCAGCGATGAGGAAGTTCACGTAGGAGTTTTCGATTTCTTGTATTCTACCTGCTCATTGAGATATTGGCCATCATGTATTAAAATGGTCGACTCTATACTTCGTCGAACTAATATGATGCATGTGCCTGTTACTCATAAAAACTTTCGTATCTTTTTTTACCGAAATGCCAAAAAATTGATGTAGGCATGCATACAGAGATATGTAAACATGCAGAATACGGCGCTGCGGTCGGCATATCCTACATAAATGTAAATGTAAATGCCGCATGACTAGGTCCTCCCGTCGGGTAGATCGTTGGCCGGGTGCAAGTCTTTCTATTTGACGCCGTTTCGGCGACCTGTGTGTCGATGGGGATGAAGTTATGGTGATTAGGACGACACAACACCCAGTCCCTGAGCGGAGAAAATCTACGACCCTGCCGGGAGTCGAACCCGAGCCCCTAAGGATTGGCATTCTGTCGCGCTGACCACTCAGATTCCGGGGGCGGGCATGTCCTATATAAGATAACAAGTGTCTGGCGCAGTTGTTAGATCGGTTACTGCTGCTACAACGACAAGTTATCAAGATTTTATGTGTTTGAACGTGGGGAATGAAGTGGGGATTTTCCCGAACGACCATTTCACGAGTGTACCGTGAATATCAGGAATGCGGTAAAACATTAAATCTCCGACACTGCTGCGGCGGGGAAAGGATCCTGCAAGAAGGGGACCGACGATGACGGTAGAGAATCGTTCAACGTGATAGAGGTGCAACCTTCCACGAAATGTAGCAGAGTTAAGTGCTGGGCCATCAAAAAGTGTCAGCGTGTGAACCATTCAACGAAACATCATCGATATGGGCTTTCGGGGCCGAAGGCCCACTCGTGCACCCGTGATTACTGCACAACACAAAGCTTTACACCTAGCCTGGGCTTTTCAACACCAACGTTGGTTTTTGACTGGAAATATGTTGCCTGGTCGGACGAGTCTCGTTTCAAATATTATCGAGCAGATGGACGTGTACGGGCATGGAGACAACCTCGTAAATCCAAGGAGCCTGCATATCAGCAAGGGACTGTTCAAATTGGTGGAGGCTCTGTAATGGTGTGGGTGTATGCAGTTGGAGTGATATGGGACGCTTCTGACAGGTGACATGTACGTAAGCATACTATCTGATCACCTGCATCCATTCATGTCCATTGTTCATTTTGACGGACTTGGGCAATTCCAGCAGGACAATGCCGCACCCCCTCACGTCCAGTATTGCTACAGAGTGGCTTCAAGAATACTTCCACTGGCCTTCAAGTTCCCCAGACAACAACATTATTCAGCGTATCTGGGATGCCCTGCAACGCGCTGCTCAGAAGAGATCTCCACCCCCTCATACTCTTGTGCACTTACGGATAGCCCTGTAGGATTCGTGGTGTCATCTCCCTCCAGCGCCAATTCAGACATTAGTCGAGTCCATGCCACGTTGTGTTGCGGCACTTCTGCATGCTCTCGGAGGCCATACACGATATTAGGTTGGTGAACCAGTTTATTTGTCTTTTCAACGTATATACAGCAGATGGCCCACATACGCCATCCTCCGCTTACGTTAGTTAAGCCTGGATACCACAGATGCCAAAAGGTTTGCCTAAGCAGAACAGTGAAGGGGACTCCACACCAAGAGAGAGTTGACACTGCTAAACGTAACACCAGTGCTTGAAAATAAACGTTTTACAGCTACAAAAAGTCCTATAGCTCGTAGCTAGAAAACTTTCTTGCTGTAGGAGGAGAGCCAGGTTCGATTCCTGGGCTCGAGAAAAGTGTCTTTGTAGAATAAAGATTGTACTTGACCAAAATAATAGGCACAAGAGCCAGAGGATGTTAATTATATGTTTCAAGGCATATCAACATATAACAGCCAATTTTTAACAACATGTAATGCACCGATTCACAATTCAGAATTGGCAGTATTACATAAAGGCTATCACATCTTTGATTGCAATAAACAACAATGGATATAGTGAATATGATAAATTATGATCCCTTAAACCTGTGTTTCAAACTGACAGATCTTTATACCTGCATTATTCATAACACAAATATTCAAATGAATGTCCATCTTGTTGGATGCATTGATGTAAGCGCCTCTTGGTATTAGCATAAACATAGATATGGATACTGAAGCACAAACTTTAGATATTCGTTCTTGTAACACATCCTGTTACACAAACGGATTTTCCGGTTCCGTTTCGTACACCCTTGCCTTGATATAACCCCATAAGAGAAAACCCAACGGCGGTAAACCAAGTGATTTCGCTGGCGGTCGAAAGCAACCACCACACGTATCCACCGTGCAGGGAACACATTGCTGAGATGTTCCCTAACCCCTCTACACTAACGAAGTAGTGCACCATCGTGCTGAAACCAGTATTCCACAGCTAAATGAAGTGGGATGTGTTCTAGAAGATGCCAAAGATTCAGCTCATTTTGTAGGAATTGCAAACATAGCCGACCAGTTAGTCTGGGAGCCAAATAAACTAGTCAGATAACGTATGATGCAGCAATCTAGGAGATCACGTCAACACCCCATCGCTCTTGCATGTAATGTGGTCATAACCAGTGAGGATTTGCAGGAGCCTAGTAATGTAGTTTGTGTCTACTGACAGTGGCGTCATTGGCGGAATAGCATTTATCTCCCGATAAAATCTGTCTTTTGAAATCCGGATTTACAGCTACTTTATTTGTGAGACGTCTGCAGAACGATAAACGATTTTGGAAATCGTTTCCTATAAGTATTGGAGTAGGTGCATATTAAAGGGCTGCCATTTCCATTCCTCCAGAATTCTTTTTACAGATGACGTCGGTATCCCCAGGGCCACTGCAGGTCTTTTTTGTCCTAGTTAAGATGATAAATAGGTATTATTGGGCGAGGTCTAATGACTTTTGTAATATTAGTAACAATGGCGAGAATAGTGTTATAATTATTATTATTATAGGTGCAAATAATACTGCAAACTAAGTGCAATAGCATGCTAACACTTTCGTTTATACTACACTGCACGCACGCGTACGCTTACCGTGTTTGGGATGTTCCGGACAACATCAGATGCGTTGCGGTTATACCTGGAAACTCACTCGGTTCTTAAGGCATCCCTGTACATCTGACAACATGCGCAGAAAGCAGACGCACTGGAAAACTTTGTGAATACAGCCTTCGGACCTCAGCTGCATTGCAGGGCGTCTCGTTTTAGTCAACACTGGAGGACATTGCAGTTGTTACCTATTTAACTGCAAGACCCGACTCGAAATACAAACAGACGGTCACTCGATCTTATCAGAGAGGAACCTGGAGGAAAATGCACGCAGATGGCTGCACAGCTCGGTGGATGTTTGCTTGTGCGTGCACTTCACCTTTGGAGAACAGTGACGAGGCAACGCTTCTTGGACTAACGCATGCTGGAAACATAAAACTACAAAGGACGGCTTGCCTGGGACACCTGGTATGGCATATATAGGGTGTTTCAGAAGTGATGGTCAATATTGAGCGACATGACAGGAAAACATGGGCTCTAAAACCCATACCTTCAGAGCTATGAGCAATTCTTGATGTTCAATACTGTGAAACAAATATCTCCTGCTGCAATCTCTTTGCTTTCCACATTTTGGGACGTGGTAGGATGGACCAAAACAAGAAGAAAATGGCCAGTAAACACGTGCTCTAAAATGTATATCATAAGAGGTATGAGAACCTGTTCATCGTCGTTACTTTGAAACAAAACTCTACTAACGAACAAGGGCTCATAATGTAACATTAATGTTGATGCTATTATAAAAGAGTGGTAAAGAGATACAAAACATTTTAGAATTCGCAGTACACTATAACAAGAACTACTTCTGCTGTTGATTTGTTCTTTGTCTTAGGTAAAGAGATGACTCACAATTCGTCTATCAGAAACTCTTCAACTCGATATTGTTCTACAAATTAGTAAATGTAAAGCAATGGCGTTCAAAGAGGAATAGCCAGAACGATACTAACCCTAGGTTTTTGACTGTGAGTTTGTGACTGCGTTGGGGCATTTTCTACCCGCATCCCCGCTCCACTCCATTCTCTACCCCCCAATTGAAATCACTGTAATCAAACTCTGCATCTTTCATTAATTGTCAGAGCATTTGTCTGGAAACTTTTGCAAATACTTACGTATTACACGTGAATAAAATAAGGATTTCTATACGAACTGTTCTTTTTTCTGAATTAATTGTATTAATTTTAGTACATAATCACTATGTGAATGTTATATTCTTGAGCACCGCTGTTGTTCTGCTTGTACCCAATATGAATATCTGTACAGATTAAATGTTTATAAATTATCAACAGGTGTAGCATTAATCACAGATTTCTGCTCCATACATACACTGAAGTGATGAAGGTCGTGGAATAGAGGCATACACATATACAGACAGCGGTAGTATCGCATACACAAGGTATGGAAGAACAATGCATTGGTGGAGCGGTAATTCGTACTCAGGTGATTCATGTAAAAAGGCTTCCGACGTGATTATTGCCGCTAGACGGGAATTAACAGACTCTGAATGCGGAATGGTAGTTGGAAACCGTTTGGGAATTCAGTATTCCGAGATCCACAGTGTGAAGAGTGTGCCGAGAATATCAAATTTCAAACGTTACCTCTCACCACGGACAACGCAGTGGCCGACGGCATTCACTTAATGACCGAGGGCAGTGGCGTATGCTGATAGACAAGTAACACTACGTGAAATGCCGCAGAAATTAATGTGAGAAGTGCGGCGAACGTATCTGTTACGAATAACGTATCCGTTAGAACAGTGTGGCAAAATCTGGCGTTTATTTATTTAATCGTATGGCTAGGGCACCCCGTCGGGCAGGCCGTTCGCCGGATGCCGATCTTTCCATTTGACGCCACTTCGGCGATCTGCAGTCGATGAGGGTGATAGGATGATGATGGGGACAGCACAACACCCAATCCCTGGGTGGAGAAAACTCCCCGAGCCGGCCGGGTATCGAACTCGGGCCCAGAGGAGTGACAATCCGTCACGCTGACGATTCAGCTACCTGGGGAAAAAATCTGACGTTGATGGTCTATGGCAGCAGAAGACCGACTCGAGCGCCTTTTCCAACAGAACTGCGTCGCCTGCAGCGCCTTTCCTGGGCTCATGACCATGTCTGTTCACCCCTTGACTACTGGAAAACCGTGATGTGGTCAAACGAGTCATTTGGCAAGAGCTGATGGTAGGGTTCGAGTGTGGTACAGATGCCACAAAATTATGGACCCAAGGTGTCAACAAGACGCTGTGCGAGCAAATGGTGGCTCCATAATGGTGTGGACTGTGTGCACACGGAAGTGACTGGACCTTCTGTTCCCACTGAACCGATTATTGACTGGAAATGCTTGCGTTCGGCTACTTGGAGACGATTTCCTAGCCATTCATTGACTCCATGTTCCCAACCGATGTTCCATGTCACTGGGCCACAATTTGCGTATCGTTTGAAGAACATTACAGACAGTTAGAGCGAAGATTTGGCCACCAAAATCGCCGAACACGGGACTTAATCGAGAGATCAGTTCGAGCGCAAAATCCTGCATCGGCAACACTTTCGCAGTTGTGGAGAGCTATAGAGACTGCATGGGCAACGGCCTTGCTGCAGTGGATACACCGGTTCCCATCGGATCACCGAAGTTAAGCGCTGTCGAGTGTGGCCGGCACTTGGATGAGTGCCCATCCGGGCCGCCATGCGCTGTTGCCGTTTTTTGTGGTGCACCCAGCCTCGTGATGCCAATTGAGGAGCTACTCGACCGAATAGTAGCGGCTCCGGTCACTGAAAACCATCGTAACGACCAGGAGAGCGGTGTGCTGACCACATGCCCCTCCTATCCACATCCTCAGCTGAGGATGACACGGCGGTCAGGATGGTCGCGATGGGCCAATTAAGGCCTGAAGACGGAGTGCTTATTATATAGAGACTGCATGGCTCAATATTTCAGCTGGGGACTTGTTGAGTTCATGCAACGTCGATTTGGTGCACTACGTTGGGAAAAAGGAGATACGGCACGATATTAGGAGGTATCCCACGACTTGTCACTTTACTGTATGCATCTCTGTTTTACTGTCTATGCACATCTAGAAAATTGCTAGTATACCACATACGTTAGCAACTTTTTATAGAGTAAGAAGGCCTGTTTCTCATTGTGCCCAGATGAGTAAAGTATCTTTGCTGGTTTCTGTTGAACAGACTTGCCCCCGGAAGCGGCAGGGACGCCAGGCGACGCGCCGCCGTCTGCGGCGCTCGCGGCTGTGCCTCAAGGTGGCCAGGCACCTGCCGGCAGCTACGTGGGACACGGACCCCTACTCAGTGCGCTGGTCGGCGCCGACCCCTTGCAAGGTAAGTAGGCGCTCTCAAAACAACAACTCCACACACTGAAAGTTCGTCTGACTTGTTGGCTTACGAATGCCTCGTGCCAGAGATTAGTGCACCGACCAAGTCGTGAGACCTGTTGAGAAAACATTAGTTCACCAGTGCACATTTTACCAGATAGTACTGTCATCTTTGGGGGAGACAAATAATCTCACGGTCAGTTAAGATAATTACCATTTTGTAAGTGGTGATTTTGTAAGTGGTGGTCGTCCGCAGCTCGTGGTCTCGCGGTAGCGTTCTCGCTTCCCGAGCACGGGGTCCCGGGTTCGATTCCCGGCGGGGTCAGGGATTTTTCACCTGCCTCGTGATGACTGGGTGTTTGTGTCGTCTTCATCATCATCATCAATCATCCCCATTACGGTCGGAGGAAGGCAATGGCAAACCACCTCCACTAGGACCTTGCCTAGTATGGCGGCGCGGGTCTCCCGCGTCGCTCCCCTACGCTCGGTAAACGGAGTATGGGACTCATCATCATCATCATCATCAAGTGGTGGTCGTGGCAGTACAACCTGCAAAACAATACCAAATATCTTCTCTGAAAACAAAATAAAACAATTAGTTCGGAAGACCACTCTTCTACATCTACATCTACATCTACATCTACATCCATACTCGGCAAGCCACCAGACGGTGTGTGGCGGAGTGTACCCTGAGTACCTCTATCGGTTCTCCCTTCTATTCCAGTCTCGTATTGTACGTGGAAAGAAGGATTGTCGGTATGCTTCTGTGTGGGCTCTAATTCATGTAAATATAATCAAATTAATGGCAACAGGTAGAGCTGATCTCTCTGAGGATCTCAGCATTGAAACTGGTACCATTGACGACAATGCGGTTGCACACCAAACCGGCATTCCAGGCATAAACGGTGTGGCGTTTCCTATGCTTGAAGTAAATACGAGTAAAAAATGCAAATATGAGCCCTGTTAAACTGACGCCACAAGTCGAACTTACGCATCACAGCTACAACGATTAACTAAACTGGCTGCGGTCCATTTCGTGAGTTTGGTCGGAGGGTTGACATAATTTGCTCTGAGTTGACCTATTGGTCAAAATATGAAATTTTAGAGCAGATTAAAAATGTGTGCTGGACTAGGATTCGATCGTGGAACCCTTGCATTTTGCGACTGAGTTATCCCAGCATGACTGACGAGCCGCCTGCTCAGTTTTACCTCAGCCAGTACCTCATCTCCCACCTTTGAAACTTCACAGAAGCATCCCTCCATGCAGTATAGCACTAGCACACATGGAAGAAAGGATATTGCGGAGATATGACCAGGTCCAGCCTGAGATCGTTTCCAAATTGAATTTTCACTCTGCATCGGAGTGTGCGCTTTGGTGAAGGATGTGAAGCGTAGGAGGTAGGATGTGGGCGGAGGATTGGGGGGGGGGGGGAGGGAGTGTCTGTTGTGACCCGTGCTTGGGTAGATTGCCTTTATTTTTAGTTTTATTTAAGGTTAATCATTTTTGTAACACTTTGTATGTCCCTTAATTGGTTGATTTTGGTTCTTATTATTTTATATTTTATGTTTTTATGATTTTGGCAATTTTAGTTAAGATGCCAATATTTTTGGTTCATTTATGACCGAAGGCCCCAAGTTCGATTGCTAGTCCGGCACACAGTTTTGATCTGCCAGGAAGTTCAGGTCAGTGCGCAATTCGCTGAAGAGTGAAAATTTTTTGTGGAAATCAGAATATGTCTCCATAGAATTATATTCGTTAAGAAAATCCAATTAAGAATACTAATTCACAGTTGCACCAGCCTTCGTCTATGTTTTTTAACTGTTGTTAACTCCCCGCTGGAAGGCATTCACAAAATTAAAGTACTGGAAGAATCAACGACCAATCTCAACATCAACTCTCTCAGAACTGTCATCTGGTACCTCTAAAAAATGATCATATAACCTTGTTGTTCACGTTGATATTAATGATGTGTCAAGCAAGGACCTAGAATACTATGACTAAATTATCTCTGAGACATAATTGGGGCGAGTCAGCTCTTACATACCTGAGTGTAACATTTTGTACAGCTATGAAATTGAATGATCATAGATTCAGTCGTAGATAAAGTAGGCGACGGACTTTGGTTCATTGGTAGGATATTTGAAATATCCAATGAGTCTATGGGGAAGATATCTTACAAAAGACTCATGCAAGGCACTCACAACATCGGTCGAGTTTGTGCGCGCAATACCAAATAGAAACATGAGGGGTTATAACAGGTATGCAAAGGAGGGCAGCACGTATGGTCACAGCTTTGTCTCACCCATGGGAGAGAGCCGCGCTAATGCTGGAAAAGACTGAGCTGGTGGACGCTTGATTATAAACTCCAGCTGCCCCACTGAAGCCAACTAAAAAAGTTTGGAAAACCAGCATTAAATGAGTGATCTAGGGATTCAGTACAACCCCTACGTATCGCTCTCATAGGAAGCGGGAATACAAGGTTACAGTGCACACAGAGGTATTTAAGCTGTCATTCTTCCCACGATCCATTCGTGAATAAGCGGTGCAATATAAACTATCCCTGCACTTCAGGGTGGTTTGCACTGTGTACGTGTGGTATATGTGGTGCCCAGCTAACTAAACTCTACTTTTTCGTCAGGAACAGAATTAAATGCAGACGCAGGAATTTCGCGACCGAAACGCACGTTCTGCAAGAAGTGTGGTGGCTACGGAGGCTACAAAGGCGGCTATGGTGGCGGCTACGGCGGGGGTTACGGGGGCGGTGGCGTGGTAATCCCAGTGGTCGTCACGGTGCAGAAGCGGCCATCCTATGGGTACGTATTTCATTCTCCATTTTTCATTTTCTTTGTTTTTAACGAAACTATATGCTTCCATAGACCTTTCCAAGTCTCAGACTTTTATGACGTATGTATACAGACTGAAACGACGAATGAAAGACTGTACCAAGGATTCAAACCCACCCCGTCATAGTGGTTTTCTACAACTGCGCGGACTGTCCTAGCACGCTTTCCTTCTCAGTCTAAATTCCCGTCCATGTCTCAGCCCACTTGGTATTTCCACTAAAATCGAACAAATTGGTATTCCTACTAAACTCGAACAGCATTCCAGAGGTTCTGCAGCAGAACTAGAATAGCACCTCAGCATCAAAGAAAGGGGGATTCTGCCTGAAACCCAGGAATAGGTGCTATAATCAGGTGAAAGTACGCTACTGGCCATTAAAATTACTGCACCACGAAGATGAGTTGCTACATACGCGAAATTTAACCGACAGGAAGAAGGTGCTGTGATATGCAAGTGATTAGCTTTTCAGAGCATTCATACAACGTTGGCGCCGGTGGCGACACTTACAACGTGTTGACATGCGGAAAGTTCCCAACCGATTTCTCATACACAAACAGCTGTTGACCGCCGTTGCCTGGTGAAACGTTTTTGTGATGCCTCGTGTAAGGAGGAGAAATCACCTTTACGACTTTGATATAGGTCGGATGGTAGCCTATCGCGATTGCAGTTTATCGTATCGCGACATTGCTGCTCGCGTTGGTAGAGATCAGCGACTGTTAGTAGAATTTGGAATCGGTGGGTTCAGGAGGCTAATACGGAACGTCGTGCTGGATCCCAACGGTCTCGTTTCACTACCAGTCGAAATAACATGCATCTTATCTGCATGGCTGTAACGGATCGTGCAGCCACGTCTCGATCTCTGAGTCAACATATGGGGACGTATGCAAGACAACAACCATCTGCACGAACAGTTCGGCGACGTTTGCAGCAGCATGGACTATCAGCTCGGAGACCACGGCTGCGGTTACCCTTGATGCTGCATCACAGACAGGAGCGCCTGCGATTGTGTACTCAACGACGAACCTGGGTGCTCGAATGGCAAAACGTCTTTTTTTCGGATGAATCCAGTGCAGCCACGTCTCGATCTCTGAGTCAACATATGGGGACGTATGCAAGACAACAACCATCTGCACGAACAGTTCGGCGACGTTTGCAGCAGCATGGACTATCAGCTCGGAGACCACGGCTGCGGTTACCCTTGATGCTGCATCACAGACAGGAGCGCCTGCGATTGTGTACTCAACGACGAACCTGGGTGCTCGAATGGCAAAACGTCTTTTTTTCGGATGAATCCAGGTTCTGTTTACAGCATCATGATGGTCGCATCCGTGTTTGACGACATCGCGGTGAACGCACATTGGAAGCGTATATTCGTCAACGCTATACTGGCTTATCACCCGGCGTGATGGTATGGGGTGCCATTGGTTACACGTCTAGGTCACCTCTTGTTTGCAATGACGGCATTTTGAACAGTGGACTTTACATTTCAGATGTTTTACGACCCGTGGCTCTACCCTTCATTCGATCCTTTGCCAAACCCTATATTACAGCAGGATAATGCTGGACAGCATGTTGCAGGTCCTGTACGGACCTTTCTGGATGCAGAAAATGTTCGACCGCTGCTCTGGCCAGCTCATCCTCCAGATCTCTCACCAACTGAAAACTTCTCGTCGATGGTAACCGAGCAACTGGCTCGTCACAATACGCCACTCACTACTCTTGATGAACTGTGGTATCGTGCTGAAGCTGGATGGGCAGCTGTACCTGTACACGCTATCCAATCTGTGTATGACTCAATGCCCAGGCGTATCAAGGCCGTTATTACAGCCACAGGTGGTTGTTCTGGGTACTGGTTTCTCAGGATCTATGCACTCAAATTGCGTGAAAATGTAATCACTTGTCAGTTCTAGTATAATATATTTGTCCAATGAATATGCTTTTATCATCTGCATTTCTTCTCGTTGTAGCAATATTAATGGCCAGTAGTGTATACGGCTCCACTGACCTTTGCAGGTCCCAACATCACCCGTTTCGTTCGATGGTGAGATGCTATTCCAATGCAGTGTTGTTCGAGTTTAGGCAGAATACCAACTGGGCTGAGGCGTGAGTGCGAATTTGTATTGAGGAGGGAAGCGTGCTAGGTGGCGTGGTATTTTGCACCTTGGCATGGTAAACAGGAGACCCTGCATCCAATCGCGGACTCGGTATGGATTTACGTTCTTCGCTTCAGTCTGCAGATATACATTCTCTTCCTTGGTCAATAGATACACTTATGGAGAATATTGGAAATCACCTACCTAATGTTATCCTTTGGGAGCGACGTCTCGATAAGCTTCTTACTTGTCATCTTCTGGCGAAGTATCTGTGTCGTATTGCTCGCTGGTACTCATCCATTCTGAGTCATGTCTTTCATCTCCTGTACCTGCACTAGGCAGGCCAATAGCAAAATGTCGGAAGTGAGTCCTGGCTGCTGGGTGCGGGTGAAGAGGGTTGATGGGAGGGGGTGAGGGGGAGCGAGGGAGGACTGGAAGTCACAATCCCTAGCGATTGAAATGAAGAGTGCATGAAAATCTTATAAACTGCGATAGCGGCCTCCTTCTCAGCTGAGCTTGGGACGATGTAACATCAACTCCCGTTCTACATCTCCCTCTACATCATATACCCTCCCCTCCCCGCACCACTACCCACAGACTAGGTATACACGCTTCTCACTTCTCGTTCCGGTGCGTATGTAGGATGTGAAATACACTGCACAGAACAGACAAATATCTGTAATAGTCGCGACCCGACACTTTCGTAGAACCTAACAAGTAAGAAACCTAACGAAACGTTGCTCTGAAACAACATATAACCTGACTGATATCCGGAAAATCCTGTATTTCTCTCAACTGATGTTACAACTGACACATAACAATCTTGTTACCATTTAATCTTTCTTAATTCTTCCGTTTGGCTAACAAAGGAGTAATTTCAAAATCTCGCCGGATTTTTTTCCCTCCAATGTTCTCTTCTTCTTTTCGCTGTTTATCCGTTTTCTTTCTTCAGACCACTTCACAGCTATTATCTTACTTGCGCTGCTTTCTAATCCCTCACTTTCCTTCTGATGAATGCCTCTTTCATCTACTTTTCTACCTTTATTTGTATTTCTCCATTTCCTGTCAGTTTCTTTTTGGTAGAGATATTTGACAATCTGTTTTATTTTTTTTATTTTTTTTACGTGGCTATTGTTATTCGCATTGTACAAACGTCCAATAAATAGCTGTTTTATTTATTGCTTTCTTTTCCTTTCTTTTCTATAAGTTACTGTAACAAATCTCGTCACTGGTTCGAGACTTCTTTGCTTATTATTGGAAAATTTTCTTCATGATTCTTATATGTACTATTAATAGGTTGTCTAATTTATAATACAGAGCTTTCTGGAGAGGCATTTGAACTTCACTACTGTGCTGTAATCCATAATTTTTCCAATTCTTCGTATACAATCATTACTGCAAATATTTTTTGTAATTCCCTATGCCGTTTCGGTTTATTGTTAAACATTTACTTATTATTACTATTATTATTATTGTTATTATTATTATCATTACTGTTAATAACCGAAAACTGAATGACATCTTATTTACCAATTACATCATGTAACAAACTCTAAGAATGATGAAATCACGACCTATTTCATAAGTATAGACAATAAATATAAGACGGCAACAAATGAATAACCAGGTACGGGTACCACCCCGGCGGCGGCGGAGGCGGCGGCGGCTACTGCAACGTGTGTGGGGGCGGCGGGGGCGGCGGCTACTACCCCTCCGGCGGCTCCTTCAGCCAGTCTTCCAGCTCCAGCCAGTCTTCCAGCTACGCGTGGTAAGACACTCATTCCAGCATTCACTAGTAATAGCAGTAACCCAGATTTCGCTCAACTGAACTATCACAAATGTTTTCTAAATAATAGCACATACTCACATCGACGCTTACCCCAATATGTTTTTATTTTTTACTACGGTGATATTAATGTGGGGGGGGGTATAGTAAGTATTTCGTCTATCATTATCTAGCTGCCACTTCAGGTGTTCTTTCATACTCCAGATATCTATACAACATTTTAATTACTTGCAGAGGGTCTAATGAGGGTACTGGTCACCGCTTCAAAGTCTTTACCGAACTTCACGCAAAAATTGGTTTCACATATGAGCTAGTTCCGTCGGTAAACATTGGCAATAGTTGATAACAAAATTTCTTTCAATATTTTTATCAAATAAATTTGCACTGGTCAAACAGTGTCGTCCTGTTCTCCACATCTTCATTCTCATAAAAAAAAGTATTTTTTTGATTCTTCCATTCATAGGACTGTTTCTACTTCTTTATTTAATGAAACTATCGATGCTGATATTTTATTAAAGCTATTGCAGTCAGTAATCAATACGAACCAACCGTAGTGTATGATTTTTTCAAAAATTAAATCAATAATAGACTCACGACTCTTGCTATTTCTCCTAATAACGACCATAATGAGAAGAAGAAGGAATTCTTTGCCGTTTCTGTGACCTGCATCTTAGTCGATTCAGCATCTCTCCGAAACGAAGTACGCCCGCAGCTCGTGGTCGTGCGGTAGCGTTATTGCTTCCCGCACCCGGGTTCCCGTGTTCGATTCCCGGCGGCGTCAGGGATTTTCTCTGCTCGTGATGACTGAGTGTTGTGTGATGCCCTTAGGTTAGTTAGGTTTAAATAGTTCTAAGTTCTAGGGGGCTGATGACCATAGCTGTTAAGTCCCATAGTGCTCAGAGCATTTTAACCATTTTTTTTTTTTTTTGGAAACAAGTACGATTGTAAAGGAGCATTTTCTACTAACAACAGCTTTAAACATAATCTTATTCGTAGTTTGCTACCTATACACCCTCTCTTACCAAACTCAAACGCCTATAAAATTATTTTTGACACATGTCCAGCATGTTAAATAGGGCAAACGTATGCTGTTACATATAAAGAACATCACTTACGAGGAAAGAGATATAAATATATATAAACTCGTCTTTGATGATTATTTATTAATTACGGCCAAAAGTCTATAGAAATTCAAGGCATCAGTATCCTGCACACAGAGGAGAAAGGCTTTAGACTTAATATCCCTAAAGAATTAGAAATTTTCAAACACTTTTCTCTAAATTACTGTTTCATTCTGAACGAATATTCAAAATTTCTTCAGTGGTATGAAACCCTTACTTACAAACGCTTAAAATTGACTCCTTTTTTTCCTCGGAGTAGACTCTAAAATGTCGCCTTCCTCTATCCTTCTTATTTATTACATTGTAATCATTTTAATGCACACTGTATAGAATAATTACTATTGTATTGTCCTGTATTAATATTGGCTATTGACTAGAGGTAAACATTTATATGTTATTTAAAATAGTTTTGTAATGTAAACAGCTGATTTTTTCGATTGTCAGCACAAGGCGCGACTTGCCTCGTGCGCACGTTGTGGCAGCTTCGGCCAGTGAGCCTCTTACTCCAGTGTCACTTCTAGTGCCCGTTTCCTCTTTCAGCGTTCTACGCCACGCAGCTATAATTTTACTGACAGATACCAGTTTTGTGTCAGTTCCAACGTCTGTAATTTTATATGGTTTAAATATTGTCCTTTTTATGGTGCACTTCAGTTGAAGAGAGCGCTTTGCAGTTAAAACTGGTTGTCTGTTAGTACATCTGTTACGCCTCATAAATATGTTCGGCATAAAAACTATCTATTCTTGACATTTATATGTCTTAACGGTTTTGTCACTTTTTTATATTGTTTACTTTTTCTGGTGGAGACACCCATAGTCGATCTCGTATCCAGATTAAAGTAAATTCTTGTTGCAACCGGCTGGCTGTATTATACAACGGGTGCTGTCTCATAGCCATGTTTAAAATTGTATCTACGTTGTCACATACTGATGAGCCAAAACATTACGACCACAGCCCTCCGCGAGGTTGGATGCCTTCTGCTGGTGTATCACGCACGTGACGCATTAAAGAATGAATGAAAGCGGAATACAGAAGAATGGGCTATCATTAAAGCTAAGATATGGGGCAGAAATGTGGGAAATCACTGATACAAGCGGTTTTGACCAAGGGAACATTGTTGTGGCGTTACAGTTGGAAACGAAGCTGGTCGCCTGTTGGCCTATCACTCTCGTGATCATCTATGGAAAGTCATTCAACGATGGTGAAATGACGAGTGGGCGTTATGGTATTGGAAGGCCACGTACCATCACAAAACGTAAAGATCGGAAGATCACCCAGTGTGTAATCCAGGAACGGCAGAGATCCATGGCAAATCTGACGGCAGAGTACAATACTGGTGCAGACACAAGTGTTTCTGAACCCAACGTTCGAACGCCATTGTTGAACATGGAGCTCCACATCACACGACCCCTACGTGTTCCTATGTTGAGACAACGACGTCGTTCGTTATGACCGCATTGGGCACAGCCTCACTGGCTTTTCTCTGTAAATCAATAGAAATGGGTCGCCTGTCAAACGTATCGCATTTCTTGTTCCATCAGCTGGATGGCCGTGAACCAGGCGAATGGCTGCACGAAACAGGCACCGCGCCATAGATGCAGGCCAGCGAGAGCAGAGCTATGCTATGGGGCACATTGAGTTGCATCTTCATGGGGTCTGTGGTGGTAAAAGAATGCATCATGGCGGTATGACATCGTCCAGCAGCATAACTGTCCGTGTTGCAAGGTCAGAATCGTGTTACAGTGGTTTGAACGCACATTGGTGTCTGGGCCAGCAATAGTGCCTTATCTGTACACACTGGAATTTCTGTCCGGCGGTAAGTGCTGGCCCGTAATTTGCGGGAAATGCTTGACCTGTGCAGAGACGTCTGGCGCCACATACTTCTGGAATCCTTTCAAGAACTTGTAGAATCCATGGCAAGCAGAGTTTCTGTTGCGCTGCATTATAAAAGTGTAACAACGCGCTGTTGAACAGATGGTCATAATGTTTTGGCTCATCGTCGTACATTTGAGTGCTTACAAACACGAAGTGCACAACGTACACTGTCTCATGAAAAGTATTTATACACCTATTAACGGACATTAATATGGGTGTAAGCCCTTCGCCTTTATGACAGCTTGAACTCTACTGGAAACAGTTTGAATGAGGTGTCTGAAAGACTGTTGAGGAATGGCAGCCCATTTTCCCTCAAGTGCCGATACCAGTGAAGGTAGTTATGGTCCAGTATCAGGTCTGAAGTGAGTTTGACATTCTGACTCATCCCAAAGTATTTCACTGGGTTCAGGTCGCGACTCTGGCCAGGACAGTCCATTTCAGGAATTTCACCATCCACAAAACATTGCCTCAGAGATGCTGCTTTGTGACAGAACGCTGGTACAGTCATAATCTCCGAACCGTTCCTCTAGCGTACACAGCACACAACGCAGTAAAATATGTTCGTACCCTTGCACATTTAGCGTTTCCGTAAGTACCATATGGGGTGTACATCCTGATGACCACATTACCCCCATATCATAACACCGTTTTCTCCATACTTCACTGTTGTTATTACGCGCGACGGCAGGCAAATTGCTCCAAGCATTCACCAAACCAGACCCCTTCCATTGCACTGCCCAAGGACATAGTGTGACTCACCATCCCAGATCACTCGTTGCCAATCTGCCACTGTCCAGTAGTCGGTCTTTACACCAGCACCGCAGCATCGACTGCATAAATATATGGCTTGACCGTAATACCTCATTCGCTTTACCTCCCTAAGCAGAGTCAATGCTAGTTGGATAGCTGGTAGCACTTTGATTCATTCCGCAAATTTCACGCGAATTCTTACAGACACCCTCCGCAGTGCTCGGTGGTTCCTATCCGACAGTACGTGAGGTCTGCCTGGTCTTGGTGTAGTTTTTCTTTCTCGTTTCACTTTACTGCCACAGTGCCAACTGTAGCCCACGGCAGCTTTAATGCGTTGAAATGTCCCTGATGGATTTGTTGCTGACGTGACATATAACGACAAGTCCAAATACTAATTCATTGAGCACTCCGGACTGACACACCCTGCTATTGCTACTTCTCTACTGGCAACACAGTTCCCCACGCCTTTTACACTGGCAGGTCCGCACCTCGTGACATAAAATGGTCAATTACGCATTACACAGGGGTGTCCGGATACTTTTGATCAGATAATGTGTATCACATCGAAGTATCAGTATAGTACACACGAAAAAGTAAAAACATGTTAAATCGGTTCAGCAGTATATTTACTGAGATATTGTCTATTGTGACAACGAAAAATTTGAGATGCACTACACAGTCAAATCAATCAATTGCCCTAAAAACCATGCTGCTCTCTCTGAACCCTTTGGAGAACCACAAACTTTAATACGAGAACAACGCACTGAAATAGGAAGGGAAGCACAATTAACACTGAAGGCCTAATTGAATCAAGGTTATATTTTTTGTAACCTTACAGCATTAGCCACGTACAATTCGACTTCGTCTGTGAAGCGAACGCTGTACCACTAACCGTAATTAAAATCATTAAAAATACAAGAAATACTGTCTCCAAGATGCCAGTTGCCAATAGAACCTTATCTTAAATCTATGTGTTTTTGATAGTAAAATTAAAACTGAAAAAATCGTATTCTCTGAACCGGGAACGTAAATGAAGTTATCAAATGGAGAAACAAAGTAAGATCCCTGTTTTCGATAAATAAGTTGGCAGAGATAAGTGTGTGCTTGCATAAGGAAACAGCTCCTTCTCCACAAAATTTCACTATGGACATTTAAGCTCAGCTGAGCCTCCAGTGTGACACTTGATGACCCAACTAGTTCCCTTAATAACAAATAAAAAAGCAAACAGACAGTCTATTTTGCCGCGAAACACCGAACAGGTTCATTCTTTGCCCATCACTTGTGAAAGCATCTTTGACCATAACTTTCGCAACAAAAATAAAATCACAATTCCAACGAATTTCGTAATTTGAAATCAGTGGCTTCTTGAGGTATCACAAATGTTTTGATAAATTAATTTCTGAGATTACTTACGGACTCTGTCGACAGTTTAACGTCTTGATTTAGTTATCATTTGTTTGACTTGGCTGAAACTCGTGTCGTTGGGAATTAAAACGATGTTAACCTGCAAAATGAACCTGAAAGTGCTGATGCAAGGAGAATGTTAGCTATAACGAAGAACGCATTTATGGTTGTGGTGTAGATTTACGGTGGTTACATCGCAAATAAGCAGGTGCAGTATGGTTGTATTGTAACCATGTAAGTGCATTTTTGTTGAGGAACACACAGTGGCATATATATCTGCTTCCACAGTCATTCCTCAGCCGTAAATTTATTACTCTACCGGAGCTAATACTCTCTTTTCATCATCTTTCTCAAATCCATGATGCAGAAAATTACCACTTGAAAATGCAGCAAAATGCAGCTCTTTCTCCACAAAATTGCACTATGGACATTTAAGATCAGCTGAGCCTCCAGTGTGACACTTGATGACCCAACTAGTTCCCTTAATAACAAATAAAAAAGCAAACAGACAGTCTATTTTGCCGCGAAACACCGAACAGGTTCATTCTTTCAGTCATGCCATCCAAAATTCTATATATAATCCCAGAAAACTGTTGATAGATTGTATGGAATTTCCCGTCTATTTCCAATCAGAAAAACGCAATAATACTTTGGAATAGCAAACTTCTTAAAAACATTTCCTCACTAGATAACAACAAAATATCATTCACATTCTTTCCTTCCTGTCTAGTAACACAAATTTTGACGCATTTGTTACTGCTTTACAGCTTTAAAGAATGTTCATTGTGGACGAACATGTTTGATCCCTAAAGACTACTAATAATTATAATGTATCGCTTCATATAATTAAAATATAATCTCCTTGAGTTAAGTAATTTGTGAGCTTTATTGTTACAAAAAATCATTTCTCTCTATTTCTGATGCTTCATTATAAATAAAAATTGAGTTTTACTACAAAACAAAAACAATACAATAACAGACTTTACATCTGACCAAAATGAAAGACGAATTTCATGCCTGAGGCCCTTAAATATGTTCGTTAAAGACAAAATGTCACATCTGACTTCATCATAGATGAAAGATACAAGTAATTTGTTATTACTCAGAAGCTGTAACATTAAACTGGAGCTAAATATTTTGTTTCTGGTTGGCGAATGCGTACACTTCACGGTACCCATTGCCAAGTCTTCATTGCACTTACAAAGTGTTCTGCCACTCACAGCTGGATGGTACTAGTACCGTTTTTCTCGCTGTGGCCCAGTACTAACTTAGTTTAAGCGAAGAACAAAAACAATAGGCGAGTATTAACTTCCAATTCCTTAACTTCTGTCTAACCTATCTTTCGTTATAATTTTTTACACGCTACGTTATTGATTTAGCGTTGGATGTCCTGTTAACCTAACCTAACCTAACCTATGTATAGATATGGAATTTCAGTCAAACGTATTTGGTGACATTATCTCCCATTAGAGGAATCATATGTCTCTGTAGCTATTCGAGTTTGTAACTGTGGTTTATTGTTGGCTGTGAAAATTTTCATTCTTAATCTGTGCGGTGTCTCCGTTAATATTCGTCGTACAGAGTGTTTTGAAGAGTTTCTGAACTTTCCTCGTCGACACAAGTAAAATAATGTATTTGTATTTTCTGTAAATGTATTACACCACATAAAAATTAATGTTATCAAGAATACAATGTGCTTTCAGTCAAGCTTTCTCAGACATCATACTCCATGCTCTTCGCCTAAACCTGTCAGTGGGTTTACCCGCTTTCACTGTTCCTAGAAAAGTTTTCTCCCCACACCATTCTGTACTCTGGTTGCAACTCTTGGTGGTATGCCTCGAGACCAGTTTGAACTAAGCTCCACCTTCACGTTTGTTTCTCGACAAAACACCTATTGGATCTCACCTGCATTCTGTCAAGCTTTTAGCTAGCTACCATTAGTAATGTCACACATCACACTTAAAATGTTCAGACATCACAATAAATGATAAACTTCATTCATCTCCATTTGTATACTTCGAAAATCATTACGAAATGCATTGCCATTTTCTCGCGCAGTCTATCGGCTTTTCCATGTTAGAAGCTTAATTTCCATCTGCTCGCCTTTTCTGGCTTCGACCAGAACATTGAAGGTTAGATTACATTAATATTTGTTTCATAGATTATGAATACAACACTTTGAATTGATGTGGAACTTGTCAGTTTAAAAAAGGTTTCTTTACATGCCATAATTCAAACTTTATTTTAAGTTGTGAGATTAATAATTTATATCTACACTCCTGGAAATGTAAAAAAGAACACATTGACACTGGTGTGTCAGACCCACCATACTTGCTCCGGACACTGCGAGAGGGCTGTACAAGCAATGATCACACGCACAGCACAGCGGACACACCAGGAACCGCGGTGTTGGCCGTCGAATGGCGCTAGCTGCGCAGCATTTGTGCACCGCCACCGTCAGTGTCAGCCAGTTTGTCTTGGCATACGAAGCTCCATCGCAGTCTTTAACACTGGTACCATGCCGCGACAGCGTGGACGTGAACCGTATGTGCAGTTGACGGACTTTGAGCGAGGGCATATAGTGGGCATGCGGGAGGCCTGGTGGACGTACCGCCGAATTGCTCAACACGTGGGGCGTGAGGTCTCCACAGTACATCGATGTTGTCGCCAGTGGTCGGCAGAAGGTGCACGTGCCCGTCGACCTGCGACCGGACCGCAGCGACGCCAAGACCATAGGATCCTACGCAGTGCCGTAGGGGACCGCATCGCCACTTCCCAGCAAATTAGGGACACTGTTGCTCCTGAGGTATCGGCGAGGACCATTCGCAATCGCCTCCATGAAGCTGGGCTACGGTCCCGCACACAGTTAGGCCGTCTTCCGCTCACGCCCCAACATCGTGCAGCCCCCCTCCAGTGGTGTCGCGACAGGCGTGAATGGAGGGACGAATGGAGACGTGTCGTCTTCAGCGATGAGAGTCGCATCTGCCTTGGTGCCAATGATGGTCGTCTGCGTGTTTGGCGTCGTGCAGGTGAGCGCCACAATCAGGACTGCATACGACCGAGGCACATAGGGCCAACACCCGGCATCATGGTGTGGGGAGCGGTCTCCTACACTGGCCATACACCTCTGGTGATCGTCGAGGGGACACTGAATAGTGTACGTCATCGAACCCATCGTTCTACCATTCCTAGCCCGGCAAGGGAACTTGCTGTTCCAACAGGACAATGCACGTCCGCATGTATCCCGTGCCACCCAACGTGCTCTAGAAGGTGTAAGTCAACTACCCTGGCCAGCATGATCTCCGGATCTGTCCCCCATTGAGCATGTTTGGGACTGGATGAAGCGTCGTCTCACGTGGTCTGCACGTCCAGCACGAACGCTGGTCCAACTGAGGCGCCAGGTGGAAATAGCATGGCAAGCCGTTCCACAGGACTACATTCAGCATCTCTACGATCGTCTCCATGGGAGAATAGCAGCCTGCATTGCTGCGAAAGGTGGATATACACTGTACTAGTGCCGACATTGTGCATGCTCTGTTGCCTGTGCCTATGTGCCTGTAGTTCTGTCAGTGTGATCATGTGATGTATCTGACCCCAGGAATGTGTCAATAAAGTTTCCCCATCCTGGGACAATGAATTCACGGTGTTCTTATTTCAATTTCCAGGAGTGTATAAATTTATCCATTGAGTAGAAGGTGTTGTCATCCAGAAATTCTTTTAATTTGCTTTTAAATGTTGGTTGGCTATCTATCAGATTTTAATGCTGTTTGGTCAGTGACCATAGATTTTTGTGGCACCATAATTAATCCCCTTCTGTGTCAAAGGTAGATGTAACCGATAGTAGTGAATATCAGCCTTTCTCCTAACATTGTAGCTATGCAAATTGTTATTGCTTTTGAACTCGTATGGGTTATTAAATAACAAATTTCGTAGATGAATATTTATATATACTGCAGCGCTACTGTGAGTATCCATAATTCCTTAAATAAATATCTGCAAGATGTTCTTGGTTGGGCACCCGGAATTATTCTGATTTCATGCTTTTGTGCAGCGAATACTTTTTCCTTAATGATGAATTATCTCCAAATATGATGCCATACTAAAGCAGTGTATGAAAAGAGGCACAGTAAACCATTTTACATATATGTTTATCACCAAAATATGCAATAACCCTAACAGCATAAGTAGATGAAGTAAAATGTTTCAGCAGATCATCAATGTGTTTCTTCCAGTTCAGTCTCTCATCAATGCATACGCCCAATAATTTGGTATAATATGCCTTTGATACAGGCTTCTACTCAGACTTTATATTTTTAAAGCTTTTGTGTCATATACTTCACAGAACTGTATACATCTTATTCTATCAAAACTGAATAAGAGCCCAGTTGCAGAGAACCACCTAATAATTTGCTGAATGACATTATTTAAAATTTCCTCAGTTATTTCTTCCTTGTTGGGTGTGATTACTACACTTATATTATCAGTAAAGGGTACTAGCTTTACATTTTTGTGAATATAGAGTGACAAGTCATTAATGTATATTGAGAAGAATAAGGGACCCAAGACTGAACCTTGTATAACCCCATTTGTGATACTTCCTCAGTTTGAGGGATCTGCTAAGTTTTGCATGTTATGTGAACTGTTTATTTCAGCTTTCTGCACCTTCCAGTTAAATATGAATTAAACCATTTGTGCAAAGTCCCACTCATACCACAATACTCAAGCTTATCTAGTTGAATCCCATGAATAACACAATGAAAACCCACTGAGAACTCAGAGAAAATCCCAATTGATGATGTTCAGTTATTCAGAGCATTTACTATATGATCAGTGAATGCATATATAAGATTTTTTGTTGAAAATCCTTGTTGAAAACCACCACATTTTGTTAATACTTCATTTTTACAAATATGTGAAGTTACTCTTGATTACATTACTTTTTCAATCAATTTTGGATAAGTGGCCAGTTGAGAGATTGAGCGGTAGTTGTTGGAATCATACCTACCCCCTGTTTGCACAATGGCTTAACAATAACATATTTCAGTGTATCAGGATAAACACCTTTATCAGCTAGCTATTACAAATGTGAGTGAGAATCATACATATCTGTTGGGAACAAGCTCTTAGTACTTTGTTGAAGTGGTCCCCAATTCCATGTGCACTTCTATTTAGAGTGAGTGTATTATTTTCCTACCCTCAGAAAGAGAGGTGGATAGATTTTCAGTTTTATCAAACTGCATATATATCACCTCTTCTGTATATAGCTTTGCTTTTCTAAAGTCCATGTAGATCTTATTTTCTCAACAAAATAAAAAAAGGATTATTAAAAATGCTTTCAGGCCTTGACTTTGTGTTAGTAACCTTTTCATTCCGTTTGATAGTAA
This sequence comes from Schistocerca gregaria, assembly GCF_023897955.1. Taxonomy (NCBI): domain Eukaryota; kingdom Metazoa; phylum Arthropoda; class Insecta; order Orthoptera; family Acrididae; genus Schistocerca; species Schistocerca gregaria. Next base: position 1,042,912,863 of record NC_064920.1, on the reverse strand, counting down.
TGGAGTCTTCCTGTGCTTTTCACTGGCCTCTTTCACTTTCAACAGTGTTCCAAATTGTTTTAATTTTATTATCAGAGTTAGCAGTCTCAGACATAATACACATACATCTTGCCTTTTTAATAACTTTCCTTAATATAGTACAGTAGTTTTTATAATGTATGACTGTTTCTGGGTTATTACTCTTTCTTGCTCTTAGATACAGATCCATTTTCCAGTCAAAAGATTTTTATATTCCTGTAGAAAGCTGTGGTTTCTTGCATATACGTTTCATTTTCTTAGGCAAACTGCTTTCAAAAAACTCAAAAACATATCATGAAGTAAGTTATATTTTAAATTATCATCCAGTTCCTGACAAACCTGATACCAGTATAACCGCTGCAAGCTTTCAAGACCATTCTTAACAGGACAAATGTTTTGTTGATTAAATTTATCTTGGTCTATGAAAATATTATCTATCAGTGTTCTGCTTTTTGGGTACTATCCAAGTAGGGAGATCAGCTACAGTTGTCAAATGGAAAGAATCGAGTAATACTTCAAGATCATTCTTCCTATCAGTATTTCAGAAAATCTACATTGAAATGCCCACAGACAATACTTTGCTTCCCTGTGCCTGACAGATGGTACACCAAGGAAACCAAGTTTTTCAGAAATAGTCCGAAACATCCCAATGGAGATCACAGTTACATCTGTAAATATACCATTATTTACTTTAAGCTGTGAGTCACATGCTTCTATATGATGGTTTACACAAAATGTTTTAGTTACCAGATTTTTAAGCCAGTGATAATATTTAACATATATGGCATCTGTCATGGTACTATGCCTACTTCAGGTAAACTCACCAAAGGGTATCTCACCAAAGTTTCTACTCCATCTCATTCTGTGCAGTCATATAAAGAATCTCTTGTATTAGCATACACATAAATGATAATTCAGATACCTATAGATTGCATTTACAAAAGTTTTCACTTTAGTAGTTGGTTTCATTACAGAAAAAGATGTTGCAGGGGTGACACTTTCATAATTACATCAACTACCTTCACCCTCCATCAATTTCTGTACCTATCATTCCCTACCTGTTGTATGAAATTACTGGTGTCCTCACACGTTCACAAGTAAACAGGCGAAATGTATGTTGTAGATTAGGGTAGCTCATTAAAATACATAAAGAAATTTTAGATCTTTGTTCATCAGACACTGTATAATTTGATAATGTAAGTACTACAGAGCTTTCATAGTTCTCCCAGTTCCCTTCAAGGTGGTACTTGTCTATATGAATTACAATTTTATTCAGCTGTCCAGTGTTCATAGCATTTTCTCAAACATAACAGACCATGGGGAATGATCATTTTTCCGTTTTTAATTAATAATTTTACTGTCACTGATTATTTTTCTGCTCTTTCTGAGAGGATAAAATTTTATATACTTTGATAGTAATTTTTAACTACCCCACTCATATTTTAAATTTGACCTATGATATCTATTATCAATACTTCGATACCCATTCTAACTATGATTTTGAATGTAGTTTCTTCGTTACTCACTCAAATATTTGTATCCTATGGCACTGTTGATATTTTTCTAATAATATTCCCATACTGTCCACAGCTTGTAGTCTCATGGTAGCATTCTTTCATCCCGAGTGTGGGGTTCCGGGTTCGATTGCCGATGGGGTCAGGGATTTTCATCTACCCCAAGATGACTTGGTGTTGTTGTGTCATCATCATCATTCATCCCCATTCATCCTCCATTAGGACCTTGCCTAGTACATGGTGCAGGTCTCCCATATCGTTCCCCTGTGATCTGTCGAGAAGCATGGGACTTCATTGCCATTTCTATTCTCATATCGTTCGCTTGTCATTAACAATACAATTATTTAGTCTTAGCACTTTTAATAGCTCACGCTCCCTATGACTGGAATGAGTATACCAGTAAATTTGTATATCTCATGCTCCTGTACATGCAGCTTCCAACTGTAGCCCTAAATAAAAATATGGCATTTCAGACTTTGATCGCAATTTTTTTATTTTAAATAACCGGTTTCAGGCAATCTGCCCATCTTCAGGTCATATATTGCAGTTACAGAGTAACCTGTCAGTACAGAGCTATTGGTTCGCTGTCATAACTACCTACAAAACTACGTTATTGAAAATAAAACAATATCGATCAAAGACTGAAATGCCATATTTTTGTTCGAAGAACGATCGCGGCTATCCAAATCAGACAATCATGGAGCCCTCAACTTTGTTTTTTAATGCGGTACACCTCTAGTTTAATCTCATTCTAACTTTCCCAATCTCTTTCAATAATTTTTGGTGTGTGACATTTAATCTGCTCTCATGTGTATAAACACTCTATTGATAGAACTTAGTCATTTTTATAAGAAATAATCAGACTTCATTTGAATTAATATTACTCATGCCACTTTTGATCACACCCATCATCAATTGTGATGATGTTCTCTTTAGCAGGTTTAGAGAATAAAAAATTAGTATTTCTAAGGAAATAATATAGACAAACTTAACTCACCATGACTACAACTGTGGTCTTTTAAGAATGATAACGCCTTAAAACCACCATTTAATTTTAATGTTGATTTAATGTGTGTGTGTGCGTGTGTGTGTGCGTGTGCGTGTGCATGCGTTTCTCCCTTATTAAGCAGTGATTCAGACTCTGTCTCTGCTGCTTAGCTAACATCCTACATATAAAACTAAGTGTCAGTACCTGTAATTTGAAACAATTCTGCCTCAGTTCCACAATACGAACTGTTTGTTGCTACACGGAATTCCTCGGATGACTGTACACATATAAAAATTTGATATTTATGCAATTTTTCTTCTGTGTGATCAAACAAATTTTAACTTATCTCTGCATCCTCTTCTCTCAGTTGTCCACTTATTTCTTCTCTGTTCTGTGGTCGTGAGAAAGTGAACTATCAATTCAACACAACCACGCAAAGTATATAAGGTGAAAGTAGACAGTAATTTTCTCATTCAGATAGCTCACTTGAATGTTGGTTGCTAATTTTACGATTCAGAAATCAGATATAAATGTCGGCTGCTTGTGAGAAAATTGTGTTACGCCACATGTCAGAAGGAGAAACGTCACCCAGTGCCTGTCAAAATTCGACAGTAGTAGGATTGTGGCCTGACATTCTGCGACAGTGCTGCACGCATTGATCATTGTTTAAGATGCGACGATTGTAATGTGAATAAAGAATCACTGTGTTTTAGAATACCATATTCAACACCATACCAGACCTCAGCATCTCCATGTGACAAGCACCAGTTAGGAGACATATAATGGTCACTCGACAGTGCAGGGTCGTCCAGCCACGTCACAAACATTCAATCAGGAAATGGCTTTGTTTACTGCTAGACAAGTTACAAAAGGAAAAAGCGACGACTAAATGAACACCACGGTCTGACAGCATGGTGAGCATTGTTGTGGCTTCAGTTGATACAACAGGAGGCAGAGTGTGAAAGAGGTTTGCCGACTGTGGTTCCCCCAATCGTAAGACTCGGCACAGTGGTAAGAAACTGGCGTCTTTTCAGACGAGCCCCAATTATGCATATAGCATCACGATAGACGTATCTGAGTTTGGGGGCTCTGCAAAGAACGAACGTTATCACGTTACATTTTTCATAGGCTCAGAACCCGATTTGGTGGTGCGTGGTGCCACTGTGTGCAAACCACGATCACTTTGGGTCTGCATAATCAATAGATATAGCAATAAGGAATAGCGCAGTAGGCAACACAGTTGAAGAGGAATGGACGTCTCTAAAAAGGGCCATCACAGAAGTTGGGAAGGAACACAAAGGTACAAAGAAGGTAGCTGCGAAGAAACCAAGGGTAACAGAAGAAATACTTCATTTGATTGATGAAAGGAGGAAGCACAAACATGTTCCGGGAAAATCAGGAATTCAGAAATACAACTCGCTGAGGAATGAAATAAATAGGAAGTGCAGCGAAGCTAAAACGAAATGGCCGCAGTAAAATGTGAAGACATCGAAAAAGATATGATTGTCGGAAGGACAGACTCAGCATACAGGAAAGTCAAAACAACCTTTGGTGACATTAAAAGCAACGGTGGTAACATTAAGAGTGCAACGGAAATTCCACTGTTAAATGCAGAGGAGAGAGCAAATAGGTGGAAAGAATACATTGAAAGCCTCTATGAGGGTGAAGATTTGTCTGATATGAAAGAAGAAGAAACAGGAGTCGATTTAGAAGAGATAGAGGATCCAGTATTAGAATCGTAATTTAAAAGAGCTTTGGAGGACTTACGGTCAAATAAGGCAGAAGGGATAGATAACATTCCATCAGAATTTCTAAAATCATTAGTGGAAGTGGCAACAAAACGACTATTCACGTTGGTGTGTAGAATATATGAGACTGGCGACATACCATCTGACTTTCGGTAAAGCATCATCCACACAATTCCGAAGACGGCAAGAGCTGACAAGTGCGAGCATTATCGCACAATCAGTTTAACAGCTCATGCATTGTAGCTGCTTACAAGAATAATATACAGAAGAATGGAAAAGAAAATTGAGAATGCGCTAGGTGACGATCAGTTTGGCTTTAGGAAAAGTAAAGGCACGAGAGAGGCAATTCTGACGTTACGGCTAATAATGGAAGCAAGGCTAAAGAAAAATCAAGACACGTTCATAGGATTTGTCGACCTGGAAAAAGCGTTCGACAATATAAAATGTTGCAAGCTGTTCAAGATTCTGAAAAAAAGTAGGGGTAAGCTATAGGGCGAGACGGATCATATACAATACGTACAACAACAAAAAGGGCATAATAAGAGTGGACGATCAAGAACGAAGTGCTCGTATTAAGAAGGGAGTAAGACAAGGCTGTAGCCTTTCGCCCCTACTCTTCAATCTGTACATCGAGGAAGCAATGATGGAAATAAAAGAAAGGTTCAGGAGTGGAATTAAAATACAAGGTGAAAGGATATCAATGATACGATTCGCTGATGACATTGCTATCCTGAGTGAAAGTGAAGAAGAATTAAATGATCTGCTGAACGGAATGAACAGTCTAATGAGTACACAGTATGGTTTGAGAGTAAATCGGAGAAAGACGAAGGTAAGGAGAAGTAGTAGAAATGAGAACAGCGAGAAACTTAACATCAGGATTGATGGTCACGAAGTCAAAGAAGTTAAGGAATTCTGCTACCTAGTCAGTAAAATAACCAATGACGGAGGGAGCAAGGAGGACATCAAAAGCAGACTCGCTATGGCAAAAAAGGCATCTCTGGCCAAGAGAAGTCTACTAATATCAAATACCGGCCTTAATTTGAGGAAGAAATTTCTGAGGATGTACGTCTGGAGTACAGCATTGTATGGTAGTGAAACATGGACTGTGCGAAAACCGGAACAGAAGAGAATCGAAGCATTTGAGATGTGGTGCTATAGACGAATGTTGAAAATTTGGTGGACTGATAAGGTAAGGAATGAGGAGGTTCTACGCAGAATCGCAGAGGAAAGGAATATGTGGAAAACACTGATAAGGAGAAGGGACAGGATGATAGGACATCTGCTAAGACATGCGGGAATGACTTTCATGGTACTAGAGGGAGCTGTAGAGGGCAAAAACTGTAGAGGAAGACAGAGATTGGAATACGTCAAGCAAATAATTGAGGACGTAGGTTGCAAGTGCTACTCTGAGATGAAGAGGTTAGCACAGGAAAGGAATTCGTGGCGGGCCGCATCAAACCAGTCTGTAGACTGATGACAAAAAAAAAATCCATTTCATTTCTGACATATTAAGGCATGCCTCTGTGCCCTGTCTTCGAAGTCACGTTATGTTCGAGAATGTAACGTAGACATTTGCATATCCAAGCATGTAGTACGCATCTTGTCTTTTTTGATGTTTGCTGCATGACGCATTAAAAGTGCTGTCATTTTACTGAACAACAGTGTATTTTCCGTCGTTTATTAGTAAGATTACAAATTTCAAACAAAGTGCCGAAAGAGTAGCAGCGATTGTGAAAACAATGAAAATTGCGATTTAACTTTATTGCAGTTACACAACCATTTTCAGACACGTTTAATATTCATTATGAGGTGGCATCGTCAGCAATATCGCCGAAATAATTCTTTGTAGCAGAAAGCGAACGACATGTCTACATAAGAAAAAGTTAATGGATGGAATTTAGGTGTTTCGAGGTGAGTAGTTTTGAGTTTACGTCGGAAAAGAATAGGTCTAGGCCCTCATTTTGGAGGAGGGATCAGGGCAGATAATGACTGTCAGGTGGGGTAGATTTGTGAGATGTTGCCATAGTCTCAGAGGGGAAGGCGATTGAAGTTGTGGTGTGAAAGCTTGTAGAATGGTCTGGGAAGTTGGACATGCTGGTAGAAGCTTAGGGCAAATGAGTATGAGAGATGGATTCAGTCCATAATAACTAATGCACTCACAGTGCGTTTGAAAACATTCACAAAAAAGTACATAAATACCTTCATAAATACTAAACACAGTTAGTCTGACACTAAACAGGATTAACACGTCTAATATGGGAACATACATGTAAGGGTTTGGAAACATCTTTGCAACGTAAATATCATGAGCAAAACCAATCCGTCGGACCTTGAACGCCACGTCAATACTGTCCAGCTTCAGACACCGGTCAGCAGTGAGGCATATTCCCGTCAGATCACCGAAGCTGTCGGGCTTGGCTAGAACTTGGATGAGTGACCGTCCGCGTCTGCCGAGCGCTGTTTGCAAGTCTAGTGCACCCATCTCTTCTGAGATCAATTGAGAAGCTACTTGACTAAGAAGCAGCGGTTTGGTCACGAAAGCTGACAACGCCTAGGAGAGTGTGTGCTGACCACATACCCTCCTTATCTGCACCCCGTGACGCCTACCGACTGAGGACTATGGGTTGGCACGGTTGGGTCTTCCGAAGTCTATTTGGACTGAGTTTAGTTTAGTTGCAGTCACCAACCCCCAAGGACATATGGGAACCGGTCTTTCATCACAAAGAGTGACAGGCGCAAAAACTGTTAATGAAGAAATAACAACACTCTCTCTATCAAATGCAGTCGTATTACACTCTCATTTCATAAGTTATTGCGGAACATATACGATCAAACTAAATAGCGATAATGAAATATATTTTTCTCCTATTGTTCCAGGGGTCGAAGAAAATGAGGCGTCGACACCACTCAGGAGCAGATCGCCTCGACGCTACGAGTAACTGTCTGCCAACGTTCTGCTCTCGGCTAAAGTTTTTCATCTTGTTATATCTGGCTGACACTTTGTACGTGTGTCGTGGTTCTAGTGTGTTTAACATATTACGAACACTCATTATTCATAGTGTCTCCTTCCACAAACAGAAAATCGAACAAGGTTCTGTAAAACAATAAAAATTTCGCCATAAAAAATACCTCTGTGAGCGTGTTCAGTGGGATATATGACATAAGTGAACATATTGCAACTGCGTTCTAGCCAAGTGTTAAAAGTACACTTATAAAAGGACAGACCCAAGCACACACTGTTACAGAGTAACTAATGACGTACCATTATTAATGTTCACATGAGCCATACGTATTTGGTATTTGGTGATAAATTAGAAATTGTCGTGTTGAAACTGATTCACATTTAATAAATTCTGAAAACTGGAAAGTCATTGGTAATAGTAAAAATTAAGACCAATGTTTGTATAACTTTTGTAATGGAAATATATGTCTTTAAATTAAAAAAAAAAACATTCATTTAGCATAGCATTAAGTGAACATATCGTCTTGTGAGGGTACAACTATTTTCATGGGCTGTACCACAACAGCAGGCTTTTGCATACCGTGACAAATGAATGTTTTCTAAGTGCTTCATAGCAAATGGATATTTCGCAATAAATCGTCAAAAGGAACAAAACCAAATCATTTCAAATAATGTCAGTGCTTTAAGCAACCAATTATTTCAAACAACATAGCGATTTGCAATGGATTGAAAAACGTGTTTCGTAGAAGAACAGTAGGAGAACCATTAATTACATCCTAGTTAGGACTGAGGGAGCCACGAGGGTTGGGAAATCAGGAGGCATAGCCGTGTTCAGTCTTGACGTTTATGCCGGGCAGCTGTTGCAGCGTCGCTTTATGAGGAATAAATATATACTGGGAAACATACGTGTTGATTCAAAGTTCACAACTCCCTCGACCAAATGTACTGCGCGTGACTCAGTGACCAAATGTAATGACGTTTTCGGTACGAACACTTGGCAGCTCTATTGGAAAGTGATCCGTGTACCGATTTTTTTGACCTCTTATTTTAAATGGTGTGGAAGTACAGCCTACCTAAAATAAAAATTAGACATGTTGTTGTCGTTGTTGTTTTGGTCTTCAGTCCAAAGACATTTGATGCAGTTCTCCACGCTACTCTATCCTGTGCTAGCTTCTTCATCTCGTAGTAACTACTGCAACGTAGACCCTTATGAATCTTCTTACTATATTCATCTCTTGGTATACCTCTACGAATTTTACCCTCGACGCCTCCCTCCAGTGCTAAATTCGCGATCCCTTGATGCCTCAGAACGTGTCCTACCAACCGATCTCTTCTTCTAGTCAAGTTGTGCCACAAATTCTTCTTCTCCCCAATTCTATTCCGTACCCCCTCAATAGTTACATCGCCTTACCATCTAATCTTCAGCATTCTTCTTTAGCACCACATTTCAAAAGCTTCTATTCTTCTATTCTCTTCTTGTCTAAACTGTCTATCTTTCCTGTTTCACTTCCATACATGGCTACCCTCCATACAAATACTTTCAGAAAAGACTTCCTAACAAATTTCTCTTCTTCAGAAACGCATTACTTGCCATTGCAAGCCTATATTTTATATCCTCTCTACTTCGACCCTCATCAGTTAATTTGCTTCCCAAACAGCAAAACTCATCTACTAATTTAAGTGTCTCACTTCCTAATCTGATCCCCTCAGCATCATCTGATTTAATTCAAACACATCCCATTACCCTTGTTTCGCTTTCCTTGATGTTCATGTTATGTGCTCGTTTCAAAACACTGTCCATACCGTTCAGTTGCTCTTCCAAGTCCTTTGCTGTCTCTGACAGAATTACAATGTCATCGCCAAATCTCAAGGTTTTTATTTCTTCTCCCTGGATTCTACCAGGCGGCTTTGTCGTTTCTTACACCTACTCCATATTCACCTACCACTTTTCCTTTCTATCCTTTTCCTACAGTCGAATTCCACTCCCCCATTACTATTAAATTTTCGTCTCCCTTAACTATCTAATTTATTTAAAACCATCAAAAATTTTTTTCAATCTCTTCACCATCTGCGGAGCTAGTTGACATATTACCTTTTAAGACTGTGCTAGGCTTGCTCTTCGAGTCTATATTGGCTACAATAATCCGTTCACTATGCTGTTTGTTCTAAGTTATCTGCGTCCCTACTTTTTATTCATTATTAAACCTACTCCTGAATTACCCCTATTTGATTTTGTATTTATAATCCTCTTTCTCCAGACCAGAAGTCTTGTTCCTCCCGCCACCGAACTTCACTAATTTCCATAATATGCAACTTTAACCTATACATTTCCGTTTTTTAATTTTCCAACCTACCTGCCCGATTAAGGGATATGACGTTCGACGCTCCGATCCGTAGAACGCCGATTTGTTTCTCCTGATAACGACGTCCTCCTGGGCAGTGCCCGCCCAGAGATCCGAATGGGGGACTATTTTACCTCCGAAATATTTTACCCAAGAGGAAGCCATCATCATTTAACCACGCAGTAAAGCTACATGCCGTCGGGAAAAATTACGGTGTAGTTTCCCCTGACTTTCAGCCGTTTGCAGTACCAGCATAACAATGCTGTTTTGCTTGAAGTTACAAGGCCAGTTGAGTCAGTCATCCAGAATGTTGCACCTGTAACTACTGAAAATGCTGCTGCCCCTCTTCAGGAATCACACGTTTGTCTGGCCTCTCAACAGATACCCCTCTGTTGTGCTGTTGTGTTTGCATCTATGGCACGGTTCGGTCACCTCCATCGCTGAGGAATGCAAACCTCCCCATCAACGGCAAGGTTCATGATTCATGAGGAAGGAGGGGTGGGGGCGTTGAGTGAGGAATTTCATAGTATTTTCTTTTTTACATTAAGGTCACAGTACAGTATTTACTTGGTTAAAATTTCATTTCGGTTCCTATTAAAGTTTTTTTCTCGTTATTGTATTTCAAAATACTAGGAAAAAATACAGACCATGTTATCCAAGCCACCTTTAAAGTGTCATATGAAGATGCACACGTCTCCACCAGCATGGACAGTGCAACTATAAGGCTGTATCTCCTGAGAACAGAAAACGTCTCCATAAAAACACATTTATTGTTTCCTTAAAAATATTTATTCATTTTTTGAGTTTAAAACTATCACAGCTGTCGGATAACCTTGCCACGCCAGCAAGATTGACTGAACTCTTTGTCAGACGTTGCGGGTTTTAAGGAGTATTGTGTATATCCCTTAATATCTTGCTGGCGAATTAAGTCGTCCAGAAATGGTTTCCTCCAGCGTCAAGAGCTTAAGAGGTAAAAACATCTGTGCATCCCAATTCGAAAACGATGCACGGAAAAATCGACTTTCTGTGGAATCGAACTCACTTCAAACTCCCAAAATTATATAAATGAAAGGTGTTAGCGATTTTGACAACTGAAATTCTTGACTTGGAGCGGATGCCGCCACCGGCAATTAGAAGCGAGGGAGCGTTGCTTCTGAGAGGTAAATGCTTAATTAAATCACTACAGCTGTACACTGAAAAATTCAGCCGATTATGTCCATATAAATAAACTACTTCTACATTTTCTACGATTGTAAGATTAGTCGCTTCACAATTTCGAAACAACGATTTTTTTTGTATTTTAAACTTTTTTGGTACGATCCCCGAGGCTGCAGCCTAGTTAGCGAGCGAGTCAATGTGCCTCTGGAAGCAGTCAATCTATTTGAACAGTTCCAGAAACTGATAAATGATAGCAAATTCCACAACGACTCTATAACAGGAGATTGTAATTCGAATGTAGGACTAAAACTGAAGAAGGATTCTTCATTAGGATACCTAGGATGCGATATCATAAATGACAGAGGTTGGTTAATTTCGCAGAGAAGAATAACATGTTTGTCCTTAAGATATTTCTCCAGGAGAAAACAAAGACAAAATTCTCTTGTTAAGGACCAAATGGAAATAGCACTAAATTATTTATATTTAAGGGCAAAACAAAGAAATTTTACAGAATTTGATGGTTATAGGCAATACCCGAATGGTGAATGGTCAAGACTTGAGAGAAGCAGAGTAAAAATAGATACAAAGACAGAAGCTTAAGGTTACGGATTATCTATGAAAGTAAGTCCGAACGTGACCTTAATTAAGAAAAATGCGACCACATATATAATGTTTAGACCCATGAAACAAACTAATAACCCATTTGACCAAACATTTTGCAGGTCATTGCCTAGACAGAGAGTGCATAATTTACGAATTCACCCAACTATTTTTTGATAGGTGTAGCAAAAAAAATTGAATTTGACTGAATCTGAGTAGGACTAGCAAATATCTCACCAAGTATGAAAGTGTGTAATGCAACGGTGCTAATAGACCCGCGCAGTGCTGTGGCGATAACAGATCACGTAATAGGTCACAAATGCGAGACGTCGAGTAAACCACAGTCTGCTTACAACAAATAGCTGCGGCCGTGCCTGCTGCGTCAACACCTACACTTACCTTTCACGCTTAAAAATCATGCAAAAAACGTGAAGTACACTGTTGACAGTAGCTGATGCTAATTTTGATGTTTATTGATTTCTTACTGCAACTGAATATTAACCAATTGCTGAATGAAAGTAACACATTTCACGTGAGTGATCTTACGCTGACTGCCTAGTGCGAGTCGGCACGAACTCTCCTTAATACTTATACTAAAGAATACCTGTAGTTAAAATAAGAGAACTGATTTCACAAAAGTATTTAAATAGCAATGGCATCTGTAATATTAGTTCTCAGAAAACACGTTCCACAGAATTCCAAAATCAAAAAAGCAACATCGCTACGAGCCACAAAGCATTAGAAATGGTCACTGTTGGTGAGCGTGACGAAAGTTACTGTTCTACCATTCGGATGATTTAATAACAGCAAAATTCAGGACCTCGAAATATAATCTCCGCAAAAAGACACAAATACTGGATGTCTACTTGTCATGTGAAATGCGCGTCAAAATAATGTAAGTTTCGGTAACATCAACATGTGAATCGAGACAATAATTATGCGTGAGCCAAACGTTCTCTGTAAACGACTTACAACGTACTGCACAAGCCAAACTACAAATCGCGCTACATTATACTACAAAGAGCAACGTGCGGCATCAGACTCCGAAATAAGTTTTATTCCAAGCACACCAGGATGCAAAGTGTTTATTGAAACTCGCGACCCAGAATTGCTAGCGAGGTGGGCAGTGACCTGATAGGTCGGGTCAGACTGAACGCTAAGCATATTTCCTCTACACCTCACAGACTGTCCAAAGGTGACAAGTTTGCTATCGATAAGCTGGGTAGAGAAATGTATCTTTGGAGTTAACCTAGGTAAAAAGACTTAACAGCGAAAGTAGCAAATTAAATACTCAAATACGCAAATGCAACAGCCAACTTTCCAAAGAAAGAAACCCGTCAGTCTGCAAGTCAAAACCGTACGTTCTGAATTTCATTTAAAAACAAAATGCATTCTGGCCCGAGCTACGGGGGTTGCATGATTCGTACTTGCTTGTGTGAGTGGATAGTGACTGTTTCTCTTTTTCTCATGAGGGCTGTGGCCTGAAGCTTTGTATACCTGTCACTTAATTGTGCCTGTCTGCGACTTGACATCACATCTTTACGGTAGGTTTAAATATATCTTTTCCTACGTTTTTGATATGTTTACTTGGAGTTTCCTTTGTTTGATAAATAAAATCTGGTGAGTGTCTGTGACATTCGTTATCAACTGAATGACTGAAATAAATGCAAATTACGTTGTTTACAGATACAAATTCTCCTCAGAATGATGCTTCCATTCACTTTTAAAGTGAAATTAATAGAATAACTATCTTTTCTACATTATATGTTTACACATTGTAACTCACAAAATTCGTTCTCATAATTTATAAGCAAAAACGGAAAATGGAAAATGTCTAAGTACTTCAAGGTATTATAATCTTTCATAATGCGTGTTTCACATTTCGTGTTTCGTTACTAAAACAGTAACTAAATATTGAGTAGAAAAGGAAGTATCGAAAGAGGTGCTTCATCACAATAGTCTAAATCTTGGCCCGTATCACAGGTATGCTCTATGAATTATTTCAATGGCAATAAAGACTTTACGTATTTTTTGACAGTCAGTAGCTGTAATTTGTGACTGGTAATGAAACTATAAATAACTGTGAGAAGACATTCAAACTATCGTAATTGTTTATTACTGGAAGCACCACACATGAGTGAAAAACGAATTATTAGGAACTTAAAACTGAAAAACTGAATAGAATCAGATGAACAAGTAACAGCATCCGAAAATAGAAACCAGCGACAAGTCTTAAGAAATAACAGGATCTTTTATTTTATTTGCATGCTCACGCACTTTCGGTTGACAATAGGACACTGGAAAATAAACTACCACGCACCTCTGCTGTGACACATGCATTTTCTATTTCTCTAGTTTTGCATATTATTAAACTTTCAGTACCAATAATACAGTTATCACAGAACCTGAACTTCCCAAACAGGCTGTCCAAAGTGAAAGAGATACTCTAGCACTGATTTTCTTGCCCTTACTTATTGGATATACTATAGTTGATGTGAAAAGAAAAATGTGTCTTTAATAGGATTACAACACTGGCAATCATTTTAAAACCTCCGAACACTGGAAATGACGAAAATACCGAAATTTTTCTGCATCTCAAATGATGTTACAATAACGGCTATAGCAGCCATTAACGCAGCAGTAACGGTAATTTTTTTAACAAACCGTGATGTGGTTTTTTGTTCATCTGCAATGTTGTAAAAAGTTCTGTTTCTTCTTTAGCGACTTTGAAACATATAGAAACGCACTAGAATAGCATACCTAGGATATTCTACGATAAATGTGAAAATAAAACCATTAAATTGTTTTTAATGTCCCATTTATAACCTATATTTCAGTTATGATTGCATAGAGTCTTTGCTTCGTCTGGTGCACATTTTGAGTACTGAAAGAGCTTACTTTGCTTATTTCCGCTCCATATCGAATCTGCTCATAAAAACGTATGAGTTTTTTCTTTTGTTCAGGTGCTACTACATACATGAACTATTTCATTACACTCAAAACTGCGATTCTTGTCTTGTACTCTGTAGCTGTCAGCGAAAATCCTACTTTACGCAAGACACCAATTTCAGTTTTTGTTACATCGTCTAGAAATCAAAACCCAGTGCTCGATAATTAAGCATTGTGTACTTCTGTTATATCGCAACTCTGCTGAAGCTTAATTTTCCAGATATTTCAATATAAATATTACAAAAGACTACTGCATCTACGAAAAATTTCATGATTTCCCCCCCCCCCCCCCTGTAGAGGTCGTCAAATCATCTTGTCCACTAATCAACTAATACAGTTTTTAACTGTAATCGGGTAGCCGGTTTTATCGTATGATTTAGTTACATATAATTTCTTACCTTGAAATTAGATTTCCAATTTCTCCTCCCTAAACCCAATTCTCCAATGTAGTTTCTCTCTTGTCTAAAGCGGACAGACGTAGGACATCGTAACGTAGCGGAAATCGAGCTCAAAAACACGTCTCACTGAAAACAGAATTTCTCCAACAGTTCGTCAAATAATCGAGATGAAACTATTTCTTATGATCTGAAGTCCATGAATCTGATGTTCAGGCAACTTAAAGACGGTAATTATTGAACATGATCTGGTATTGTTCTTGGACTCTATAATACAATCTCATATATTATGTTCAAAGATATTTCTTATGATTGCTTCCACGCTGGAAGTAACAAATAAAATGCGAGAAAGGCTTCAGATTTAAACAGAGATTTTTGTTGATACGGTACATAGATGGTAATCAGAAAATAAAAGGAACTAAGATAGTAATAAATCATCCTCCAGGAGATGTTAGGAAAATTGATCCCTGATTATCAATAGAAGTGTATGCTGTTAAAGTGTTGGATGTACCATACCAAGTGAAAAAGCTAAGATTTGGGAGTGTTTGTATTAACAAAATCTTCTCCTCGTAGGAAAATGAAAAACACTCTTTTTCGAGACGTATATGACACACATTACTTGCTACCTCCTCCTGAATAACCACTATATATAAAAATTAATCGAATTATTAGCAGTAAATTTTATCGTTAACACTGGAGGGAAGTAGATAATGGGAGCGTATCGTACCACAAAGACTAATCAATGTGTTTGGAGAGATAATTCAGGCTATGTGCTTACGTTGACCCAACAATCGAAAAGCACAAAATCGTTAAATTAGTCGAGAATATCGTTATATCCTGTAATAATGGAATGCAAAGTAAAATTAGTTTTCTCTGTCATCATTTCAGTGGGGCATAAATATGAATTATGAGTAAAAAAATAAAAAATTGACAACACTTCCATTCAATTACGTTTTAAGCAGAGGGATAGAAAATATTCATGCTAGTGCTATGTGAAAACTATATGCTCATGCTGATAAAAAAAAATCAGTATAAATTTAAAAAGACAGAAAATAGTTATCTAATAAAAAGGCATACCTCTTATTTAATTGAAGGAGAGTATTTTTCTGCTAATTATTACAATATTCGAAATCTCTCAGTGAAAACGGGACACTTTTTGTTCTTCTGCTTGACATCCAAGGAGAAGATCGACCGTTAATGACAGATTAAAACTGAGTGTCTGATAGGGACTCGAATCTGGGGCCTTTGCCCTTTGTGAACAGCGGCTCTACGTACTGAGATACACATTGGCGACTGAAAAAAGACCCTCACAACATATACTCCACCAGTACCTCATTTCCAACATTCTTAACTTTACAATGTTCTCCCACATACCGTGTGGGGCTAGCACTCCCAGGAGAAAGGATAATGAGAGGACTTGGCTTAGCCAAGGCTTGCAGAATTGTTTCCAGAATTAATTTTCACTCTGTAACGGAGTGAGTGCACATTGCATTGGACTGATCGGGTAGTTTCTTGGTGAAGACACCGTCACAGTCAAAAGCATGTGGTTGATAAATATGTAGATATTCCCAAATTACGAAAGATGAAACATTTTCCCAAACTACAACACGGTGAAGTGATGCCGACGGAACTACGCAGACGCGTGGACAGTTGTATGCTACACCCAGGAAGTATAGAAGGCGAGACCTTAGATGTACTGAAGTTAGTTATACTTGAGGTAGTGCTAGCGAGTTTTCCACGATTCGTTTTTATTGTTACGGTGTCTTTTCATACTCCGCTGTAATATTAGAGGTATTCTACGATAACAGAGAATGATATAGTATATCATATGGAAAAAAATTAATTTTTTGTTCATAAAATATGCTCTTCAATCACGTTCGTGTATTACACCATGTAGTCACTCACTTAACGTACGACGCGGTTTCTTTAGTAAGTAATGCCTTAGTTATCTCCACCGACATCGACCGGAGTAGGCATTGCCCTGGTCATCATTGGTTCATTTTCAGAACTAGCGTTTCTCCATACGAAAAGAGCAGGAATTTTACACAATTCCTCTTTAGATTGTCGATTGTGGACCATCCAAGTAATAGGAATATGTCCGCAGCTCGTGGTCTAGTGGCTAGCATTGCTGGCTCAGGACCAAGGTGTTCCGAGTTCGATTCCCGGCCGGATTGGGGATTTTCTCTGTTAAGGGACTAGGTATTTGTGTCGTCCCTATCATTTCATCATCATCATTTGTGAACGTTGCTAAAATTGTACTGTGTAAAGATTGGGACATTGTACAGTCGCTGACGACCGCTCAGTTGAGCGCCCCACAAACTAAAAATCATCATCATCACTAAGACTATGGGCACTCCACGACACTGGAATGCAGTCACAAACCCTTTTGGAATTCAAGGAATGATGATGTCATCAAGCCCTGCGCTTCCCTATCATTGACGTCATAAAGTCACAAACCATGCCCTCCCTTCCCCTCTCCTCCCCATCCTGTCACCCTCCCCTCAGCCCATTCCCCAAGCCATTCACAATGTGTGTTAAAAGATGCGTAAAAATGACAAGTTCAAAAATGTTGGCCCACATCCTCCCCCCCCCCCCCCCTGTCACCCCACACACACACGCACAGACGCACACAGCAATTACCGTACTCTCTTGCCAGTAAAAGGAGACAAAGAGAGCAGTGTGTTGCTTTTGTCAACAATCACGACGGTTGTGAATTTGTCTGGCTACGCAGAAATCAAACATATATTTCGTATTGAGAGATATTCCGACCCGTTACTGGTCGTGATGCTGTCTTTAACTGGATGCGTACCCTGTACTTTAACATAGTCTAACTGAATGTCTCGCTGCCTTCAATGATCTGCTGCGCCAGACTAGTGTATTCAGATAAGACAAGACGTTGTACTCTTCTTTCAGATGTACCAAGATTTAATTAATGTTCTTCGAAGATTCTTTCTGACAATGTAAACGACCGTGTTTCTCAGCGGAACCACACCTTATATGAAAATTTCTTTATAAATCATTTTGTAACTTCTTTAATATGAAATGTATTCTTTTTTCTGCCTAGTTGACAAGGGACTGTCTTTTAAACTTCCAATAAATCTTCGCCTTAACGCAAAAATTGCTTTTCCGTTTCACTAAAAAATAACGCATCAGTTTGATAGAATTTGTAATCTTAATCATGTTGAGCCCACAGCTGACGCTAACGTTAATGATTAGTGGAAACCACCTCAAATGTATTTTCGTACATTCATTGTGTCGCGATCGGTTTAATTCCTGTGAACATCTTCATGTTGCCGAGTTGAGCTGAAGGTAACACATAGTTGTCTTTAACATTACATACAACAGCCAGCCCTTCTGTGTCTTCAATTCAGCACAGCTCGGCAACCTAAAGACGTTCAACGGAATGAAACCGATCATGACACAATAAATTTGTCAACATACAGTTGGTGTGGTTTTCATTAATCATTAACAATAATAATCATAAAATTCGATCAGCCACAAATATTCTTTAACTGCACTACTGCGTCACATCAAAATATACCATTTCAAACTGTTTTCTTGTTAAATGTCAGTTAATATCTCATTTGAGGATGTAAGAATAGTTAATCATTCAAATACCTATTTTATCTTTTATAGTCAAACACATCTCTAATCTGAAATTGTTAATAAGTAAGCTTTACAAATTCTGTTGCAGCATGTAAACTTCATGTAGTCGTATTGCTCAGTGATTACTTTTGAATAACCTCCAGGATAAAACATTCACTCAAGCAATAAAATGAAACTATTTTATGCTATTGTTCAACGCTATTCACTTCCAGAAAATTAAGTTATCACTGTTTCTAATGATTCAAGATTCTGATTTACACTCATTTCAATTAAGCGAGATTTCAGTTCATTATGACTCGATTAACATTTTCAAATTAATTTTTTCACCATTAACTTCAAAGTAGCGTTCGTTTCTTAGAAAATGGTTAAAACAGATCTCTTATAATTCCATCAATGCGTCAGTCATTATCTCGAAGTAAGTCCCATTGCAGCAAAAATGTTAGTCTTGTTCGTTGATATAGTTACTAGGCTAAACAATAAACGTAGTTAACAAATGTTTAAATAACACTCTTTTCTATTCACATTACGTTGACAAGACGTTCAGTGATCATATAAGCTCGAGACTTTCTTGTGAACTAACACATATCCTCATTTCAAACACCAATCACTGTATTATGCGCCGGTAATTATGACCTGATGTTCTCTCCGTCGTGGAGCGTCAGCGCTCTTGTGATTAGTAGCCCGCACTGCTGACTTGCAGTGTTGGTGGAAAACTTGTGTATAACCTGCCTGGATCTCCTCCTTACAACAAGAAACAAACACAAAGACAACATTTCAGTACAAAGATCACATCAATAAAATTTCATAAGTAAATCACACCAGCAGAGGCATATGAAATTTCCATACTTTTATAGTTTTAAATAATGACAGTATTTGGAATACGTGTAGTCGTTGCGTAAGTGTAGTTGTGGGAATGAAGAGAAAAAAAAAACTTTGAAAATAAACTGAACGATGTGAAATAATAAGCATGATACTCTCTAGTATACACACTTCCCTCTGTCCAAAATTGTGTTTTGTATTTGGAATGTTTGTCCCAGCTTGTACTAGGGGCAAAGATCATGGACTGTCACTAGGGCCACATACTTTCAACCTCAACAAACATTTTCTGTCGCATTTTAGGCCTTAGTAGCAATAGGTAGATCACAGTTAAAGGCGGTAATGACAAATATGTTTGTCATTATGGAAAGTATATAGTTGGTAAAAGTGAACTTATACAATGGGCAAAGATGATGGACTACCTCAGTGGTCACGGTTATTATCCTCGACAATGGTGTACAGATATTATTGAGTTTATAAGTGCTTTAAAACAAATGAAATGGTATCTGAAACAAGATAATATGAAAAGTGAGTCTCTTATTTGTGATTAACTTTGTCAAATATAATTATGGTGCTTCGTATCCATAGTGCGCCATGGAGGCTTATGGGAGTTAAAAGTCTCTTTCATGTTACAATTTTCTACAAGCAGCAAGTTTTCACGGAAAATCAGTATACAGTTACAGAAGCCGCTTAGAAACCTTTCTAACGATACCTAACTCATCCCTTTATGACTACTATGTCTTGAGAAAAAGGGATGTTTAGTTGAAGATTAACGAATATGGTGTTAAGGCTAACCTGACGTCGCGGAAAATAAAGATGGTACTGCTCATTATAATCTCATAATCTGGAGCACCACAATCATCGACATCTGGTTGCCTCACTCCTTACACATACACTCTCGTAAAAAGTAATCCGGGAATTTTGTGTTTTAAAAAATCACAGCTATTTTACAAAAAATATGTTCCCTTTCCTTCGTATGACTTTTTCAACTAGATATATGGATAGACATATGTTTTTTTGGGTTATGTGCTCTAGAAACCAACTGTTATAGGTCGCGATATGAAATAATATGTTGTTGTTGTTGTTGTAGTCTTCAGTCCTGAGACTGGTCTGATGCAGCTCTCCATGCTACTCTATCCTGTGCAAGCTTCTTCATCTCCCAGTACCTACTGAAACTTACATCCTTCTGAATCTGTTGGGTGTATTCATCTCTTGGTCTCCCTCTAAGATTTTTACCCTCCACGCTGCCCTCCAATGCTAAATTGGTGATCCCTTGATGCCTCAAAACATGTCCTACCAAACGATCCCTTCTTCTAGTCAAGTTGTGCCACAAACGTCTCTTCTCCCCAATCCTATTCAACACCTCATCATTAGTTATGTGCTTGCCGCGGTGGTCTCGCATTGCTAGGCGCGCAGTCCGGAACCGAGCGACTGCTACGGTCGCAGGTACGAATCCTGCCTCGGGCATGGATGTGTGTGATGTCCTTAGGTCATTTAGGTTTAAGTAGTTCTAAGTTCTAGGGGACTAATGACCTCAGATGTTAAATCCCATAGTGCACAGAACCATTTGAACCACTTTTTTATACGTATTACACGCAGTTGAGTCCCATTGTGCTCAGAGCCATTTGAACCGTTAGTTATGTGATCAGCCCATCTAATCTTCTTCTATAGCGCCACATTTCGAAAGCTTCTATTCTCTTCTGGTCCAAACTATTTATTGTCCATGTTTCACTTCCATACATGGCTACACTCCATACAAATACTTACAGAAATGACTTTCTGACAGTTAAATCTATACTCGATGTTAACAAATTTCTGTTCTTCAGAAATGCTTTCCTTGATATTGCCAGTCTACATTTTATATCCCCTCTACTTCGACCATCGTCAGTTATTTTGCTCCCCAAATAGCAAAACTCCCTTACTACTTTAAGTGACTCACTTCCTAATCTAATACCCTCATCATCTCCGGACTTAATTTGACTACATTCCATCGTTTTGCTTTTGTTGATGTTTATCTTATATCCTCCTTTCAAGACGCCATCCATTCCGTTCAACTGCTCTTCCAGGTCCTTTGCTGTCTCTGACAGAATTACAATGTCATCGGCGAACCTCAATGTTTTTTATTTCTTCTCCATGGATTTTAATACCTACTCGGAATTTTTCTTTTGTTTCCTTTACTGCTTGCTCAATATACATATTGAATAACATCGGGGAGAGGATACAAACCTGTCTCACTCCCTTCCCAACCACTGCTTCCTTTTCATGTCCCTCAACTCTTACAACTGCCATTTGGTTTCTGTACAAATTATAAATAGCCTTTCGTTCCCTGTATTTTACCCCTGCCACCTTCAGAATCTGAAAGAGAGTATTTCAGTCAACATTGTCGAAGTCTACAAATGCTAGAAAAGCAGGTTTGCCTTCCCTTAGTCTAGCTTCCAAGATAAGTCGTGGGGTCAGTATTGCCTCACGTGTTCCAATATTTCTACGGAATACAAACTGATCTTCCCCAAGATCGGCTTCTACTAGTTTTTCCATTCGTCTGTAAAGAATTCGCGTTATTATTTTGCAACCATGACTTATTAAACTGATAGTTCGGTAATTTTCACATCTGTCAACACCTGCTTTCTTTGGGATTGGAATTATTATATTCTCCTTGAAGTCTGAGGGTATTTCGCCTGTCTCATACATCTTGCTCGCCAGATGGTAGGGTTTTGTCAGGACTGGCTCTCCCAAGGCCATCAGTAGTTCTGACGGAATGTTGTCTACTCCCGGGCCCTTGTTTCGACTCAGGTCATTCAGTGCTCTGTCAAACTCTTCACGTAGTATCGTATCTCCCATTTCATCTTCATCTACATCCTCTTCCATTTCCATAATAAAGTCCTCAAATACATCGTCCTTTTATAGACCCTCTACATACTCCTTCCACCTTTCTGCTTTCCCTTCTTTGCTTAGAACTGGATTTCCATCTGGGCTCTTGATGTTCATACAAGTGGTTCTATTATCTCCAAAGGTCTCTTTAATTATAGGCAGTATCTATCTTACCCCTAGTGAGATAAGCCTCTACATCCTTACATTTGTCCTCTACCCATCCCTGCTGAGCCATTTTGCACTTCCTGTCGATCTCATTTTTGAGACGTTTGTATTCCTTTTTGCCTGCTTCATTTACTGCATTTTTATATTTTCTCCTTTCATCTATTAAATTCAATATTTCTTCTGTTACCCAAGGATTTCTACTAGCCTTCGTCTTGTTACCTATTTGATCCTCTGCTGCCTTCACTACTACATCCCTCAAAGCTACCCATTCTGCTTCTTCTGTATTTCTCTCCCCCACTACTGTCAATTGTTCCCTTATGCTCTCCCTGAAATTCTATACAACCTCTGGTTTAGTCAGTTTATCCAGGTCCCATCTCCTTAAATTCCCCCATTTTTGCAGTTTCTTAAGTTTTAATCTACAGTTCATAACCAATAGACTGTGGTCAGAGTCCACATCTGCACCTGGAAATGTCCTACAATTTAAAACCTGGTTCCTAAATCTCTGTCTTACCATTATATAATTTATCTGATACCTTTTAGTATCTCCAGGCTTCTTCCGTGTATACAGCCTTCTTTTATGATTCTTGAACTAAGTGTTACCTATGATTAAAGTTGTGCTCTGTGTAAAATTCTACCAGGTGGATTCCTCTTTCATTTCTTTGCCCAAGTCCATATTCACCTACTACGTTTCCTCTCTCCCTTTACCTACTACCGAATTCCAGTCACCTATCACTATTAGATTTTCATATCTCTTCACTATCTCAATAATTTCAATTATTTCATCATACATTTCTTCAATTTCTTCGTCATCTGCAAGGGCTAGTTGGCATATAAACTTGTACTACTGTAGTAGGCGTTGGCTTCGTATCTATCTTGGCCATAATAATGCGTTCACTATGCTGTTTGTAGTAGCTTAACCGCATTCCTATTTTTTATTCATTATTAAACCTACCCGTGCATTACCCCTATTTGACTTTGTATTTATTACCCTGTATTGCCCTGACCAAAAGTCTTGTTCCTCCCGCCATCGAACGTCACTAATTCCCACTATATCTAACTTTAACCTATCCATTTCCCTTTTTAAATTTTCTAGCCCACCTGCCCGATTAAGGAATCTGACATTCCACGCTCCGATCCGTAGAACACCAGTTTTCTTTCTCCTGATAACGACATCCTCTTCAGTAGTCCCCGCCCGGAGATCCGAATGGGGGACTATTTTACCTCCAGAATATTTTACCCAAGAGGACGCCATCACCATTAACCATATAGTAGAGCTGCATGCCCTCGGGAAAAATTACGGCTGTAGTTTCCTCTTGCTTTCAACCGTTCGCAGTACCAGCAGCACAGCATGTCCGTTTTGGTTAGTGTTACAAGTCCAGATCAGTCAATCATCCAGACTGTTGCCCCTGCAACTACTGGAAAAGCTGCTGCCCCTTTCCAGGAACCACACGTTTGTCTGGCCTCTCAACAGATACCCCTCCGTTGTGGTTGCACCTACGGCACTGCTATCTGTATCGGTGAGACACACAAGCCTCCCCACCAACGGCAAGGTCCATGGTTCATGAGGGGGATGAAATCATATAGCAATACGTTTTGGCGTTGGCCTCCTGAACTGCTCGAATTTTTACCGTGTCTGTATGCCAGTTTGTAGTGAACCCTTTCTTGAAAGTTTACTTATGTTTAACCAGTTGTAACAAAATCGCCGATTTTGAATTTAAATTTTCGTAGATCAAGAAGCCAGTCAACAAGAGGCTTTTATCCTTTCCATCACTATGTTTCATATTATACTCCGTTCATCATAAGAATAAACCTCCTGTAAACATTACACTACGTATTCTTCAGCGTTTGCTGTGGAACCTTATTGGATTACGTTTCACATAGAGCGGAAGCCAAGCCGTCTTGAGTACAGTGAAGTAAGATGATGATACGTTTTAAGCTGTAGGTGACGCGTTCATCCGCTCAACCACAATACCGGGCAAAAGCTTTACCGGCGCATGTAACTTGGACAGCACTGGCCAGGTAAGTGGCGTAAACAGTTGCAGTAAAGACGTAAAAAGAGACTTTGATGGCTGTCAATACACCAGAAAGCTTTAAAGTTTCATTTACAATCATTTACTAATAAGACATCTAATACATTAGTTGGACCTACTTCCAAGGGAAGAACGAAATATCCGTGCACGAGAGCTATGGCTGCTGATAAATCATCGCTTTTGTTTGTATTTACATCAGGTTTATTCTTATGATGAACGAAGTATAATTGTTCTGTTTTCGTGTGAGTGTGCTGATTGATTAGATCATGCACTACATTATACCAATTGAAAGAACCGTTACCGACACCTTTAAACATCTTTCCTTTATGAGTTCCATTGAACTGGTCGGCAAGTGAACCTTTCTAGTTAGAGAACGATATTAGCGAATAATCTTATAGTTTTTCTATTAGCTTCTTGAAACGAGTATTATAAAACTAGTGCGAAGCGTTTTTTTATTATTATTTTTTGGTATGTTGGCACTCCAGTTGCTCTGGATTTATCTATCGAATGTCATTTTTTACTTGTAGTTTGATATTGCTGTTTGAGTTTGCACATTGTCATTTTGTCATTTGGAGATAGTGACTACAGTTATGGACGCTAGAAAATGGAGTGCCAAGTGGAGAAGCTGGAACATATCCGGCATATTCGTATATGACGGCAGCGGATCCAGGAAGAAATATTTGCGGCGTGCATTGGAATAATCCCACTGGAAAGAGTATGGAAAGAAATCATTTTCTCGTTTTAATGAGGACTGTTTTGACATTAATGCGTCTCCACATTCAGGAAGACCTTCGGGATTTGACGAAGATATTTGAAACATATTAATCCACAAGGATTCACGTCATTGTATTAGAGAACTGGCAAATGCGATGAACTGTAATCATTCCACCAATGTGCGACATTTGCGTGCAATAGGAAGGTTGAAAAATTGAGTGTATGGGAACTGCATGTTGTAAGCCAAAGTGAGAAAAACCTGTAAGCTGCCATATGTGTATGTGTGCTTGCTCGTCATCAGTAGGCTCTTGAACAATGCCGGCCATTTCTGTCCTGTGTCGTTATTGGTGACGAGAAAATGTATTTTATATTGATACAAGAAAAAGAAAGGAATGGGTGAGACCGAACAAAGCAGCAGTTCTTCATACGAAAACCTGCGGCATCCGCAAAAGATATTGTTATGCATCTGGTGGAACAGCGACGACGTTATGTGCTACCAGTGGCTTCCCCAAGGTGTAACCGTCGATGCTGGCATTTATTGTCAGCAACTGAGACGTCTTTCAGACGCCATCCAAGAGGAAAGACCAGGAAGAGTGCGTGAAGTGATGCTACTCCACGATAAGGACTCCTCGCATTCTGCTAAAATGACGAAAAACACTGTATAGGAGATGCGTATGGAAGTCATTCCTCGCCCACCATATTCACCTGATCTTCACCATCTTCGCTCTCTATCGAATAACCTTTAAGGAATTTCTTTCCGGATGAAAATGCGCTCCGAGAATGGCTCGAAGAATTATTCGCCTCGAAACCACTTGATTTCTACAATAGCGAAACCTAAGACTTACCCCAGCGTTGACACACTGTTGTAAATAGTGAAGGGGAATATATGATTGATGACTAAAGTCTCTGTTATGTCTATGTGTTGTATTTATTAAACTTATGAAAAAATCAGTACGAACTTATGCACCAACCCAATATTTCTCTAAATGATTCTGCAACATCAGTACCAGTTTCAGTCTTAAGAGCAGCGACCCATACATATTTACAGCACACGTCAATTCGCTTTAAGAAATGTTTATAACCTGGATTGTATTTCGAATATACAAAGAGCCAGCCAAATCGGCTTGCTGAAGTTCATCAATTCCTTTTGCGATAACCCTGTCTTTAGATAAACTTTACGTGCTGGACGGTAAAGTTTTGCAGCTATTACAGCTTCCACGCTGATTACAATGACGTCGGCAACAGGAGCAATATCCTGTTGGAATAATGCATCAATAATAAAATGTTTCTTTTATGTAATGTTTTACGGAAGGAAACAGGAAAGACAAAAAAACAAGCAAAAATTTCTACTTATAAAATTTGCTTAGAAAAAGCGATGGGAGAAGTTTTTCCACTCTTACCTGCAGTAAGTTATCCTGGTGACTACTATTTAGTTGTATCTAGCAGGATCTGTTGGATAATTTTTTTTTTTGAGTCATCGGTCTTTTGACTGCTTCAAGCGGCCCGCCACGAATTCCTGTCCTTTGTCAACCTCTTCATCTTCGAGTAGCACTTGCAGCCTACGTCCGTAATTATTTGCTGGATGTATTCCAACCCCTGTATTGCTCTACAGTTTTTGCCCTCTACAGCTCCCTCCAGTACCATGAGAGACATTCCCTGATGTCTTAAGAGATGTCCTATTATCCTGTCCCTTCCCGTTGTCAGTGTTTTCCACATATTCCTTTCCTCTCCGATTCTGCGCAGAATCCCCTTATTCCTTACCTTATCAGTCCACCCAATTTTCAACTTTCGTCTATAGCACCATACCTGAAATACTTCGATTCCCTTATGTTCCGTTTTCCCCACAGTCTGTGGCTGTGCTCCAGACGTACATTCTTAGCAATTTCTTCCTTAAATTAAGGCCTTTGTTTGATAATAATAGTCTCCTCTTGGCCGGGAATACCCCTTTTGCCAGTGTTGTACTACTTTTCATGTCCTCCTTGATCCCTCCGTCATCGGTTGTTTTGCTGCCTAGGTAACAGATAGCCTTTAACTTCATTTGCTTTGCGGCCATCGATCCTGATGTTTAGTTTCTCGTCGTTCTCGTCTCTGCTACTTCTCATTAGTTTCGTCTTTCTTCGATTTACTCTTAATCCATGCTCTGCATTCATTAGGCTGTTCATTCCATACATCAAATGAGGTACTTTTTCTTCACTTTCACTTACGATATGGTCGTCATCAGCGAATCATATCACTGATATCCTTTCGCCTTGTAATTTAATTCCATTCCGGAAACTTCCTTTTATTTCCATCACAGTTTCACAGATTGAATAGCAGTGGCGAAAGCCTACGTATCTGACTTACACTTCTTTTAATCCAAGTGCCTCGTTCTTGGTCGTTCACTCTTAATGTTTCCTCTTGGTTCTTGTACATATTGTATATCACCGTATCTCCCTGAATCTTTCCCCTATTTTTCTCAGAATTTCGTTCATCTTGCACCATTTTACAGTATCGAATCCTTTTTCCAGGTTGACAAATCCTGTGAACCTATCTTATCTTTAGTGTTGCTTCCATTATCAACATCAAAGTCAGATTTGCCACTCTGGTACCTTCACATTTCCTAAAGCCAAACATCGATGTCTACGTATGTCCTCAGTTTTCTTTTCCATTCTTCTGTATATTATTTTTGTCAGAAATTTGTATGTGTGAACTGTTAAGCTGATTGTCCTATCATTCTCGTGCTTGTCAGCCCCTACAGTCTTCGGAATAGTGTGGATGATATTTTTCCGAAAATCAGATGGTATGTCGCCAGACTCATACTTTCTACAAACAAAAGTGAAAGTTGTTTTTTGCCACTTCACCCAAAGGGTTTAGAAAACATACACTCCTGGAAATTGAAATAAGAACACCGTGAATTCATTGTCCCAGGAAGAGGAAACTTTATTGACACTTTCCTGGGGTCAGATACAGCACATGATCACACTGACAGAACCACAGGCACATAGACACAGGCAACAGAGCATGCACAATGTCGGCACTAGTACAGTGTATATCCACCTTTCGCAGCAATGCAGGCTGCTATTCTCCCATGGAGACGATCGTAGAGATGCTGGATGTAGTCCTGTGGAACGGCTTGCCATATCATTTCCACCTGGCGCCTCAGTTGGACCAGCGTTCGTGCTGGATGTGCAGACCGCCTGAGACGACGCTTCATCCAGTCCCAAACATGCTCAATGGGGGACAGATCCGGAGATCTTGCTAGCCAGGGTAGTTGACTTACACCTTCTAGAGCACGTTGGGTGGCACGGGATACATGCGGACGTGCATTGTCCTGTTGGAACAGCAAGTTCCCTTGCCGGTCTAGGAATGGTAGAACGATGGGTTCGATGACGGTTTGGATGTACCGTGCACTATTCAGTGTCCCCTCGACGATCACCAGAGGTGTACGGCCAGTGTAGGAGATCGCTCCCCACACCATGATGCCGGGCGTTGGCCCTGTGTGCCTCGGTCGTATGCAGTCCCGATTGTGGCGCTCACCTGCACGGCGCCAAACACGCATACGACCATCATTGGCACCAAGGCAGAAGCGACTCTCATCGCTGAAGACGACACGTCTCCATTCGTCCCTCCATTCACGCCTGTCGCGACACCACTGGAGGCGGGCTGCACGATGTTGGGGCGTGAGCGGAAGACAGCCTAACGGTGTGCGGGACCGTAGCCCAGCTTCATGGAGACGGTTGCGAATGGTCCTCGCCGATACACCAGGAGCAACAGTGTCCCTAATTTGCTGGGAAGTGGCGGTGCGGTCCCCTACGGCACTGCGTAGGATCCTACGGTCTTGGCGTGCATCCGTGCGTCGCTGCGGTCCGGTCCCAGGTCGACGGGCACGTGCACCTTCCGCCGACCACTGGCGACAACATCGATGTACTGTGGAGACCTCACGCCCCACGTGTTGAACAGTTCGGCGGTACGTCCACCCGGCCTCCCGCATGCCCACTATACGCCCTCGCTCAAAGTCCGTCAACTGCACATACGGTTCACGTCCACGCTGTCGCGGCATGCTACCAGTGTTAAAGACTGCGATGGAGCTCCGTATGCCACGGCAAACTGGCTGACACTGACGGCGGCGGTGCACAAATGCTGCGCAGCTAGCGCCATTCGACGGCCAACACTGCGGTTCCTGGTGTGTCCGCTGTGCCGTGCGTGTGATCATTGCTTGTATAGCCCTCTCGCAGTGTCCGGAACAAGTATGGTGGGTCTGACACACCGGTGTCAATGTGTTCTTTTTTCCATTTCCAGGAGTGTAGTTTTCGATATTTGATGTAATAGAGTCAGTGCCTTATCTGCTGCGAATCAGTACAATTCATGGCGAACGTTTAAAATAATCTTCGTGTAATTTCCTGCAAACCCAAGTACAATATTGAGTTTGATAAAGAAACGGAAACATCCATCTCAGCCAACAAATTCTTTTAGTTCATTTTTCGTTTGTCATTCAGCATTTTGCAATGCGGCTGGGTCTTAGGTGTAAAAGACGGATATATTTTCATTAGGATTGCAATTCCTAGATTGCGCACGTGAGAAATATTTTGTTTATTCAACTGAAAACAAATGAAGTGGGCAATATTTATTTAAGTCAATGACAGGAGTTTTCAGCACTCTTTTTTCATTGGGAAGTCTTCCTTCGATATATAGACGCAGTAGGTAAGTGATTTCATTTTTTGTCGCTATCGTTATGAAATCGTTGTGAGCGAAAACTGGTTGACCCAAGTGTTTATACTTATGATATTCGAAGTAAGTAACAGATTTGACAACGATAATTTTTTCACTCACATTCAGTATGGGAATCATAATCATCATCTTCTTCTTCTTCGTCTTCTTGTGCTACTTCTCCCACAATGAAGTCGAATGAGAGCTCGCAGTGAATGATGTTAATATTTATAGCATTGCATTTCCTATGTAATGATCCCGAAATGGTGGGTAGCCCTGCCAGCGAGCTATGTAGCAGCAGGCGCTAGCTAGCGAGCCTTACATTCTAGAGCTTTATCGGGTGGACAGGGAATTGTCAGGTTGCATGCGAGTTAGTAGCGAACGAGTGAAAGCAATAGCAGGGGAGAGTGGGTCGACTGAAAACGTAAGGAAGTGAAGTTGAATTTTAAAGTGTTTAGCAGCGTAGTGAGGAAAATATTTGGTTGTAATAGGAATATTTAATCATCCGTGTCAGTTTTGGAGTATCCTCAAGGAAATTAATGTGATACACATAAATGTGTTTCCCATTGTTTGAAAATGAATAAATCAAGTTAAAGGACGTCATCTTTTTTTCTGACCAACTCGTATAGTTAATTTTTTTGCAAACAACTGCAGTTACGCTGAGTACGGACAGACTACAATTTGGATATTCTTTGCAATGGTGGCTGCCATATAGTCCGATAGCTAACCATTATCGTGACGGCCGGATCTCCAAAAATAATAGAATGGAAGATTATACCTAGCAATGACGGTATTTAGATTGTGACGAGCCATCACATTTCTCACTTTCTTCTTCTTCTTCTTCTTTTCCAGTGTCTTTGTTTATTTATTTATTTATTTAGCGTAAGACACAAATGACAATACAATTAGCTAGACCTCAAACAATTATATTTACTAACATTCATCTGTTGTTGTTGTTGTTGTTGTTGTTGTTGTTGTTGTTGTGGTCTTCAGTCCTGAGACTGGTTTGATGCAGCTCTCCATGCTACTCCATCCTGTGCAAGCCTCTTCATCTCCCAGTACCCACTGCAACCCACATCCTTTTGAATCTGCTTAGTGTAGTCATCTCTTGGTCTCCCTCTACGATTTTTACCCTCTACGCTGCCCTCCAGTACTAAATTGGTGATCCCTTGATGCCTCAGAACATGTCCTACCAACCGATCCCTTCTTCTAGTCAAGTTGTGACACGAACTTCTCTTCTCCCCAATACTATTCAATACTTCCACATTAGTTATGTGATCTACCCATCTAATCTTCAGCATTCTTCTGTAGCACCACATTTCGAAAGCTTCTATTCTCTTCTTGTCCAAACTATTTATCCTCCATGTTTCACTTCCATACATGGCTACACTCCATACAAATACTTTCACAAATGCCTTCCTGACACTTAAATCTACACTCGATGTTAACAAATTTCTCTTCTTCAGAAACGCTTTCCTTGCCATTGCCAGTCTACATTTTATATTCTCTCAACTTCGACCATCATCAGTTATTTTGCTCCCCAAATAGCAAAACTCCTTTACTACATTAAGTGTCTCATTTCCTAATCTAATTCGATCAGCATCACACGACTTAATTCGACTACATTCCATTATCCTCGTTTTGCTTTTGTTGATGTTCATCTTATATCCTCTTTCAAGACGCTATCCATTCCGTTCAACTGCTCTTCCAAGTCCTTTGCTGTCTCTGGCAGAATTACGATGTCATCGGCGAACCTCAAAGTTTTAATTTCTTCTTCATGGATTTTAATACCTACTTCAAATTTTTCTTTTGTTTCCTTTACTGCTTGCTCAATATACAGATTGAATAACATCGGGGAGAGGCTACAAACCTGTCTCACTCCCTTCCCAACCACTGCTTCCCTTTCATGTCCCTCGACTCTTATAACTGCCATCTGGTTTCTGTACAAAAGGTAAATAGAATTTCGCTCCCTGTATTTTACCTCTGTCACCTTCATAATTTGAAAGAGAGTATTCCAGTCAGCATTGTCAAAAACTTTCTCTAAGTCTACAAATGCTAGAAACGTAGGCTTGTCCTTCCTTAATCTAGCTGCTAAGATAAGTCGTAGGGTCAGTATTGCCTCACGTGTTCCAACATTTCAACGTAATCCAAACTGATCTTCCCCAAGATCGGCTTCTACTAGTTTTTCCATTCGTCTGTAAAGAATTCGCGTTAGTATTTTGCAGCTCTGACTTATTAAACTAATAGTTCGGTGATTTTTAAATCTGTCAACACCTGCTTTCCTTGGGATTGGAATTATTATATTCTTCTTGAAGTCTGAGAGTATTTCGCCTGTCTCATAGATCTTGCTCACCAGAAGGTAGAGTTTTGTCAGGACTGGCTCTCCCAAGGCCATCAGTAGTTCCAATGGAATGTTGTCTACTCTGGGGGACTTGTTTCGACTCAGGTCATTCAGTGCTCTGTCAAACTCTTCACGTAGTATCGTATCTCCCATTTCATCTTCATCTACATCCTCTTCCATTTCCATAATATTGTCCTCAAGTACATCGCCCTTGTATAGACCCTCTATATACTCCTTCCACCTTTCTGCTTTCCCTTCTTTGCTTAGAACTGGATTTCCATCTGCGCTCTTGATGTTCATACAAGTGGTTCTATTATCTCCAAAGGTCTCTTTAATTATAGGCAGTATCTATCTTACCCCTAGTGAGATAAGCCTCTACATCCTTACATTTGTCCTCTACCCATCCCTGCTTAGCAATTTTGCTCTTCCTGTCGATCTCATTTTTGAGACGTCTCTATTCCTTTTTGCCTGCTCCATTTACTGCAGTTTTATATTTTCTCCTTTCATCAGTTAAATTCAATATTTCTTCTGTTACCCAAGGATTTCTACTAGCCCTCGTCTTTTTGCCTACTTGATCCTCTGCTGCCTTCACTACTTCATCCATCAAAGCTGCCCATTCTTCTTCTACTGTATTTCTTTCCCCATTACTGTCAATTGCTCCCTTATGCTCTCCCTGAAACTCTCTACAACCTCTGGTTCTTTTAGCTTATCCGTGTCCCATCTCCTTAAATTCCCACCTTTTTGCAGTTTCTTCAGTTTTAATCTACAGGTCATAACCAATAGATTGTGGTCAGAGTCCACATCTGCACCTGGAAATGTCTTACAATTTAAAACCTGGTTCCTAAATCTCTGTCTTACCATTATATAATCTATCTGATACCTTTTAGTGTCTCCAGGGTTCTTCCATGTATACATTCTTCTTTTATGATTCTGGAACCAAGTGTTACCTGTGATTAAGTTGTGCTCTGTGCAAAATTCTACCAGGTGGATTCCTCTTTCATTTCTTTGCCCAATCCATATTCACCTACTACGTTTCCTTCTCTCCCTTTTCCTACTACCGAATTCCAGTCACCCATCACTATTAAATTTTCATCTCCCTTCACTATCTCAATAATTTCAATTATTTCATCATACATTTCTTCAATTTCTTCGTCATCTGCAAGGGCTAGTTGGCATATAAACTTGTACTACTGTAGTAGGCGTTGGCTTCGTATCTATCTTGGCCATAATAATGCGTTCACTATGCTGTTTGTAGTAGCTTACCCGCATTCCTATTTTCCTATTCATTATTAAACCTACTCCTGCATTACCCCTATTTGATTTTGTGTTTATAAGCCTGTAGTCACCTGACCAGAAGTCTTGTTCCTCCTGCCACCGAACTTCACTAATTCCCACTATATCTATCTTTAACCTATCCATTTCCCTTTTTAAATTTTCTAACGTACCTGCCTGATTAAGGGATCTGACATTCCACGCTCCGATCCGTAGAACGCCAGTTTTCTTTCTCCTGATAACGACATTCATCTAAAGTATTTAATAGGCTATTGCTTTTGGAGTCGCCGTTAGGAAATCTTCAGGTTTCCCTTCAGAAGCTGTCCGAGGGCATTCTTCTATGATTTGTTTTGTGGTTTGCATTTCACCACATTCGCAGAAGGACGTCGATGTCTTGTTCCATTTATGCAGGAAGTAGGCACATCCACCATACTGGGTCCGTATTCTTTGTATATAGTTTTTTCTGTTCACACATAACCTGCTGCCTCAATATGATGCGAATTACGTTTCCTAAGGTGCAATGGAACAGTTATTTCTCCTCTATCGTAACCCACAAGATCTCCGCCTTGATTTCTAACTGCTGCACTTAGTTATGAAAACTGTTTAATCACAACTGGCATGTAGACAGACGAATCTGATGATTCGAAAAACTTATATCAACTTGGTAATGGGGGGGGGGGGGGCAGAATTGATGTAACATATGTGTGTAGGAAGAGCAATGAAGAACGAACACCTAGAAATTTTACAGTAAGCGCTTCGGAGGGTAACGTTCTGAATATTGACTGAATATTCAGCTGTCTTTAAGATTGCTGTTTTTACAGTTTCATTTCTCTCAAAACCTAAGATGAGTGTTTTATTGTAGTTGATCTTAAGTTTTACATTCTTTCTTTTCTTTGCATCATTTCGCTGTCGTTCTTGACGTTGTATGACTATCGCAGTCAAGAAGTTGGAAACAGTGCCATGTTGTTCATAAGTTCCAAGTTTTAAATTAACTCTGTCCAGAATTCCCACATCGCCTATTCCATTGTAAAAGTGGAAGTGATTGCTTCTCGACATAATGTTCGGCGTGGAATTCTACTTAAATATGTTGGGTAAGGCAATTTTGTATGAGTATTGAGATGAATTTAATATTGAGCAAAGACAGTAATTAATTATATCCGAGTTTTTACCCTATACATTAAAAGGTACACTACACTCGATGACATCGATGGTGATTTTGTCAGTATGTGCTACAACCTTACAAATTTATCGAGGGTTCGGAAAATTTAAACGAAGATAAGCATACCTCTTGGTTGATGGAAACATGTTATAGTTGTACTCTGGCCTGTAGTTAGTGTATTGATTCCTGATGAGATGCTAAGTTGCCAAAGCTATCAGAATAATACAACATTATCTTATTTTCTTCCAAGCTAACCAATGTGAACCAAGTTAACTTTCCGTTTGGAGATTAACAATTATACTGTTCTGTCTTTTAGGCGTTTTTCGTAAAGTGTCTCATATAAACACACCTCGAAACAGTGGTATTC
Source organism: Schistocerca gregaria (assembly GCF_023897955.1). Lineage (NCBI taxonomy): Eukaryota > Metazoa > Arthropoda > Insecta > Orthoptera > Acrididae > Schistocerca > Schistocerca gregaria. The sequence goes on along the minus strand of NC_064920.1, from coordinate 1,042,878,165 downwards.
CCCGGATTTTTATCCATAGTATTCGAACTCAGTGTTAGCAAGCGCTTTTGGTGAAAAGACATTGTATAAGATAACGCATTTTTTTATTTAAATATAGACCATATTCGTTTCTTTTCATAAAGTTCCATCACATGATACTCTCTTTGCATCTCAGTTAGCTGTTTGTGAGCAGCTTTTGCTTCATTTACAACCTAAACAACACCTCCTGCACATGCTGTTAATCCTCCAAGTACAGATAGTGCACCAGATTTTGAATGTGACATAATATACCATGTGTTTTGGGGATGGGTATTATACCGTCCCTGCCGAGCGATTTACCTTTTGTAGTCACTTGTGAAGCAATTTTACGAACGATTTTCACAGCTGATACGAGATTACTGCCTGACTTTGTACATTTTAGACTAATTCGAACTGTTTTTATTACTCTGTTCTTTATATTTTATCCATTCTTCTTCTCCTTCTTCTTGTTTTAGTCATTTTTTTATACCCATAGCCATTTTAACTTAAGCCTTTATTGTACCAGTCACTACTAAAGCAGCTAACTTTTCTCTGCGCTTGTCGTCTTTTGCCTTCGCTCTACGCTATTCGTTTTTCCCGGTGACCGAGAAATGCGGAGAGGCTTCGTCCCGCCGTAGCCCTTAGTGGTTCACAACCCCACATCAGGCCACCTCACCGCCACCCCACACTGAACCCAGGGTTATTTTGAGGTTCGTCCCTCAGTGGACGGCACTGAGAGATAAAAATAATAAATTAATAAGTGATGATACTGATGCCCCATGGTATACAAAACGGGTCAGATCGCTGTAGCAGAAGCAACGAAAAAAGGATGCCAAATTTAAAAGAAAGCAAAATCCCCAAGATTGGCAAAGTTTTGGAGAAGTTCGAAAGATAGCGCGTACTTCAATGCGAGATGCTTATAATAATTTCCACAACGAAGTTCTGTCTCGAAATCTGCAGAAGAACCCATACATGAAGGACACCAGTGACAAGATGCTATCAATACCTTCACTGCGTGATAACAGCGATAAAGTCACTGATGTCATGGCCAAAAAAGCAGTTATTAACAGGATTTTTCAAAACTACTTCACCAAACAAGACGAAATAAATATTTCTGAATTCCGGTTGTGAACGTGTGGGTGCTATTCTGTCATTCTGCACAACGGATTAACCTGAGCTGTACCCTTTACCCTGTGGCTCTTGCAAGATGCAATTTCCACCCCCACACTACTACAGAAGTCAGACAGACGCTCCTAACGTTCTAAAGAGAAATCCCTGGAAAACTTTCAGCAATAAATATCTTCTGGAGTCGTCCGCTGTAAGGAAATGACACAAAACTTCACAAAATTTCTTACGTTACTAGTGAGATACTTGGGTACTGGAGTAGTGCTAGTTAGTGTAAGAAAAACATGAAACTGACGAAAATTATTATTTATTTTGCTAAAATTCTGAGAGATCACAATGGCACCTTTAATTATGAAATGAACAAGTTATTTCCGGGTTATTTTCGGAATGTGAAGCTACCTCTTAAGGATAGGATTCGTTAATGAAATTTCTATACCAAGTTTAAGATTATTATTGACTTGGCAGAATGTCAGATGCCGCGACTACTCAACTTGAATAACTATCCGTTAGAATGTTGGTAGATACGGTCGAGGCTGTCGCGTGTGAAATGCAGTGAAGTGTACTGTTGTGGAGGAAATATGGGGCTCGCAAAGCTGTAGTGCACAATACCGTAAGCTGTGATGACTGCTGTCTGCGCCGCTCACTGCTGACAGATAAGATAACTCTCTTTCTATCTGGACTCACCTTCGCCATTCAAACTCTCCCAACGCCTTGATGAAGTCAAGGACTCCTGTTCACCCCTAGTCTAACTATTTGGCGTGGTACACTGGTCAGATAACCAGTCCACCGCGATGATACTCAAAAATTCGCTTGCAGCCGTTTAACTATATAACTTTGTCCGTTCACACCGCACATTAAGTGCGGCGGCCAACACAGTGAACAACACTTAATCGCAAGGACTCAATATGGAGTCGCACTTCGATTCGCTCTCGACAGAGGTGCTCTCCCAGTGAAGTACTGAGGAGAGACTTGTCCCTCACTCTTTGAGTACAACTACGAGCGCACACGCTCTCGTTATGTGTTCTCGCTCCAAGAACGACAACGGAACGGGGCCTCTTCACGCCAGTCCCGAAGGGGTATATCTTTCGGTCTCTTCCATTACTCCTCAAGGCGTCAGGAATATCGTCTGCCAATCAGCATTGCTCTTCTAAAACGGAAGAATGACGTTTCGTTTAAGGCGATCAATCTGGAAATCTGTAGCATCGGCGTTTGGTGTTTGCTGTCTCCCTGTGAAAACCTCTGAAACTGAGTGCTATTTTTGTAAAGAAAGGGACCGGCTTCCCAGCGTGCAGTCTGCCTCTGTCTAACTAAAATCTCCTGTGACCGTAGTGTCTGGAATGTATGTGTGTACGCCGGCCTTGAGTATTTCAACCACGGTGCACACTTGTTATTTGCGTATCGTTTACATGAATTCACACAACATTGACTTTATCTTATCGAGTTTGGGTTCGAATGAAGCGTCTTGATGTGCGGAATATGACTGTGACGGCAGAATATGTAAGCAATGAAGGTCAGGAGACCACGATCTCTTACACAATCAAGAGCAACTGCCAAAATGTGAAACATAGAAGTAGATATCCTCCGGGTGACAAAGCAGCTTAAATCACTTAATAAAGGCAAGGCCTCCGGTCCAGACTGTGTACAAGTCAGGTTCCTTTCATAGTATGCTGATACAATACCTCCATATTTAGCAATTATATACAACCGCTCGCTCACAGAAAGATCCGCACCTAAAGGTTGGAGAATTGCTGAAGTCACACAAATACCCAAAAAGGGAAATAGGAGTAATCCACTAAATTACGATTCGCAGTAAGGTTTTGGAGCATATAATGTCTTCGAACATTACCTCTAAGAAAACGATTTGTTTATACATAATGAGCACTGATTCAGAAAATATCGTTCTTGCGAAACACAACTACCTCTTTATACTCATGAAGTAATAAGTGATATCGACGGGGGATGTCAAATTGACTTCATATTTTTCGATTTCCAGAAGGCTTTCGACACCCTTCCTCACAAGAGTCCTTTATTCAAAGTGCATGCCTAAGGAGTATGGCCTCAGTTGTGTCACTGGATTCGTGATTTCCTCTCAGAAAGGACACAGTTCGAAGTGTCATGGGCCCTCTGTTGTTCCTGATCTATGTTAACAACATAGGATATACTCTGAATGCCCGTCTTGTGAAGTCATCAGATGAGCAAAACGAATTGCAAGTGATTTAGATACGATATCAGTGGCAGTTGACCCTGAATAGAGAAAAGTGTGAAGTTATTCACATGAGTACTAAAGGAAATCCGATAAATTTAGATTACGTGATAAGTCATGCAAACCTGAAGGCTGTAAATTCAGCTAAATACTTAGGAAATACAATTACAAATAACCTAAATTGGAACAATCACATAGATACTGTTGTGGGGAGAGCAAACCAAAGACTGCGATTGATTCTCACACCACTTAGAAGGTGCAAAAGGTCTACTAAAGAGATTGCTTACACCACGCGTTTCGCCCCTATTCTCGAGTATTGCTGTGCGGTGTGGGATCCGCAATAGGTGGGGCTGATGGATGACATCGAAAAAATTCAAATAAGGGCAGCTCGTTTTGTATTATAGCGAAATAGGGGAGATAGCGCCACAGACATGATACGTGAATTGGAGTGGTGATCATTAAAACAAACGAGTTTTTCGTTGCGGCGAGATCTTTTCATGAAATTTCAATCACCATTTTTGTTCTCCGATTGCGAAAACATTCTGTTGGGACCAACCTATGTAGGGAGAAATGATCATCCCGGTAAAATAAGAGAAATCAGGGCTATCACAGAAAAATTTAAGTGCTCATTTTTCCCGCACGACGTTCGAGAGTGGAACGGCAGACAGACAGCTTGAAGGTGGTTCATTGAAGCCTCTGTTAGGCACTTTATTCTGAATAGCAGAGTACTCACACAGATGTAGACGTATACTGTGCCCATCGTATTGTGCAATCTGTGCAGTTGCAACGTGCATTTCTTGGTCTTCCTATATTCACCAACAAATGGTATACGATGATGATGGAAAGAAGTTAAGCTTAATTCAGGTCATGTTTCTGTTTTGCCGTCGAAAGTGGAAAAATATAAATCACTTATAAACAATGTTAAAATAATGCATCAGGAGAAGTGACGCAATTTAAATGTTCGATTTATCGATTCATTAAATTTCTTGGCACACTCAATTTCAAAGTGTGTGCTATAGCAGCAACCAGATGAATTCAAGATAATGAAGACGTATTATCCCAACCATCGAGAGTTCAGTCTAGTTGCAAGGAATTGTCTCCTATGAGTATGTAAGCGATGAACTAATTCTGAGAGAATATCGTCTGTCCTCAGTCGAATGGTTTAAAAGTTCGTAACAGGCAAAACAGTAATATCACTCTGGACAGGAACAAGTGAACCATATACCTCGGAAGGGCTTTGGTTACCTCTCATCATGCCATAAAGTGAGGGACATCCTTCCCAAAATCGTTTTCATTCCTTTGCAAGAGGTGTTTTGTAACCCTCCCAAACTACACAACAACCTAGTGCATCCCTGTACCACTTCCAACTCTAATCAGGAATATGATACTTGTGGCAGATCAAGGTGCAATACTTGCCCAAACCACCCCCACATACCTCCTACTTCAATGCTGTCACAAGCTTATCCTACATTGGGCCACCTATGAAAGCAGCTATGTCCCATACCAACACCCCGGTAAAGACTGCACTGCAGTCCACAAAGATGATTAGCCACCAGCAAACTGCTGCCAAAAATAAAACTAACTACCCAGAGCACAGCATCAACTGAGCACAATACACTCAATTTCAATGTCTGCTTTACAGATTGAGCTATCTGGATCCTTCAGTCAATTTCTCTGACCTATGAAGTGGGAATTATCCTAACGAGACATCGTCTGCTCCCATAACCGGCGTGGCCTCAATCTCAGGTAACCAATTGTCCCCATACCCTGCACCCAAAAGTTTCGCCTTCCTCCATCCTGCCACACCCCTCCCAGTTCCCATTCCCAGGTGACCTTCAACAGATGCACTCCCCACTATCTCCTTCAGTCATACAGCACACGCCTAGCCAGTACCCCTGTTACCACTCCCTTCCTCATTCCTGGCTGGCATTCTCCCGTCGAGCTGCTATCCACCCACACACAGTCCCTCTCCTAGTCTCCTGCCTAATCCTCCACCCACCCTTCCTTATACTAACTTATACACCTTATAGAACAACCAGTCCACTCGCTGCAATGCAGCTTTGGAACTGTTGTAAGTGGGCTTATTCTGTGTCGGCAGCGCTGTATAGCGCTTTGCATTGGATCTCTGACTGCGCATTCTCTGTAAGAGACTCTGTGGCTGGTTGGACTCGTTGTTGGAAGTTAGTCGACAGTAGTGTTCGGCAGTTGGAAGTTAGTCGCCAGCAGTGATGGAAGTACTGTTGGGCAGTTGGAGGTGAACAGCCAGCAGTGATGGACGTGAGACGTGAGAAGTTAGCATTGATGGAGGGTAGAGGCCTGAAGTGTTAGCGTCGGCTAACGATCTGTGCAAGTTCGTCTTGGAGACTGAATATAATTCATGATTATGCACCTTTGTACTAGATGTCAATGACGATTTATATTCGTGTTTGAACTGGATGTCACATTATTAACGTAAAAAATGCATTATTTGGTTTGAAACAAAATCTTTCTTTTGCTAACTACATGCCTACTAGTAGTTAGTGGCTTTAGTAGTTAGAATCTTTTATTTAGCTGGCAGTATTGACGCTCGCTGTATCGCAGAAGTTCGCGTAATGAAGATTTTTGTTAGGTAAGTGCTTAATGAAATGTATAGGTTATTGTTAAGATTTCTTTTTAGTCAGGACCATTCTTTTGAATTAATTATTTGAAGTCAGGATGTAATTTTTTTGAAGGTTAGATTGCGTTGCGCTAGAATATTGTGGGTCAGTGTTGACATGATAAGATAAAGTAAAGAGAAAGTAGGCTCAGTACCTTCAGTTTTTCTCGGCTGTTTCAGAATAAAACAACGTACAAGTTTCATCTTCTCAGTCATTCTGCAATGTAAGTACAAACACACGCATTTAAATAAAGAAGTTTCACTGTTAGTCCAGGTGGCACCACGTAGGGGCACAGACGTGTGTATGATTGTGTGTGTGTGTGTGTGTGTGTGTGTGTGTGTGTGTGTGTGTGTGTGTGTGTATGTTTGTGTGTATTTTTTTATTCTAGCTGATATAAGGATTACTTAAAAAGTTAGAAATTTGTCTTTCTTTTTCTGTGTGCCTTTCGAAAACTCAACGCTTTTGCTTTTCGGTGAGTGGTCTTTGCGAACTTGTCAACTTTGTACAACATTTCAAAAATTAAGTGTAATTGGCTGCAGAAGTGATGAGGAGAAGCCAAAAGTGGAAAAGGGGGCGATGAGATGGTGCAAACTGTCGCTTGCTTTAATTATAAATATGTGTCTTAGTGATACTAAATGTTATTATTTTTACATAAATAAAAGTAATATCTTCTTAACAACCTTAAAATCGTGTGCGACAAGCTTAGGTTTTATACATGAATTAAGGAATTTATTCATGGCACTTTTGTTACCTGGGTCTGTACTCAAATTTCCATGCGGTTTGACGCGCCATGTCACGGATTGCCCGGCCCCTCCCGTCGGAGGTTCGAGTCCTCCCTCGAGCATGAGTGTGGGTGTTGTTCTTAGCGTAAGTTAGTAGAAGTAGTGTGTAAGCCTAGAGACCGATGACCTCAGCAATTTTGTCCCTTAGGAATTCACATATATTTGAACATTTTGAAAATTCAAATTATAGTCATATTAATTAATTTAAAAAAACTGAACCTTAAATTGCTGGTGTACCTATGTACTACCACAACAAAATAAAAACAGTGAGTAGTTGAGGAAATATGAATGAGAACAGTGGCGTATTTAAGTTTACAAAATAATGGAAAGTTTCATTTATCCTTTTCAAACTACAACTACCTGATAAATTTTTCACAAGAATGAGAAAAACAAATCAAAAAAATAATGGTGTTCGATAGATGAAGCATATATTGGGGCGGAAGCTACATAAATTCTCCCCTGAATTAATCCCTTATACAACGCAGTCGCACTTTTTTTTTACATTAATCCACTGTGAGGTCCAGCTCTATTTAAATGGAATCAACTACGACCAAGTATTTCACAAGCTATGATTCACCTAAGAAGAGAGCGCTGTGAATATCATTTATCAACCCTACGCCGGTGCAGCAGTATTTTGCCCGTCCACCTTGATTCAGGCGGCAGCAGAGAACGGCGCACTGTGGGCGAGTAGCGATGCACTGCGGCAGCTGTAATGTTCTGACGCGTCCATGAAAATTTGCAAACTACGCGGTCTGGTGTTCTCATTATCAGAACGCTTGAAACATCCCTATCAGAGCACTGAAATAGCGGCAGATTTCAGCGTGATGTGCACCCTTTCGCTGGTCTGGCCAAACCAGTTTGACTCACAGGCACGACGGGACTGTCAGACGGCCGACTCAGGACGAATAAGTTCACCATCGTGAATATTTTAGACTAGGGATGCGTTGTTCTCAAGCATGAAGTATATGTGTTTCTAAACATTCATGGTGGTGTCTGATTGTACTATATCGTGTCTCCCAACCACTTTCGCGCAACGACGCTCTGAGCGTGTTTTTTTAGGGAACTAGTTTGAACCTGGGACCTGTTGCTGGTAAGGAGACGCCAGACCACACATGACATGTAGAATTCAGAAGAGTTCAGTGAGACTAGCGATGATATAACCAAATACTAAATGATCTCAGCGTCAGCTCCACTGCACTCCCTGTAAAAGAATCTTAATTCTAATTAAATATAGTGGAAAGGGTTCAAGGCTTTCCTATTTTTAGTTAGCTGGTAAAATAACGTCGAAAAAGCAGTTAAGTTTACCATTGGAAATTTATTCTAATCACAAAACATCGTTTATAAATTGCACTATTGATAAAAGGAAATGTTTTAATACAGGATGGTAAAAACCAACAGCGTTCAACAAAACTGTGAACAAATATTCCCTAAATGGGTTTCCAAGTTCTACAAGCGATCGAAGGATGACCTATGCCATATCACATCTATAATCTAGGTTTAATTTAAGTTTCACAAAACAGAAAACTATCAAAATGGTCTACAGTGACCCTCAATTATCTTTAATAACTTATCTAACTTGTCGTAAATTACAGTGGCTGATGTGGCTTCTCAATAACTATATAAAAGAAAAATCATCGCGTTACAGATCAGTTCTTCAAGTGGCAAATGTGAACACCATGAGTTTTAATTAACGATCACCATTAGTATTACGGAAAAAAGGGGTGTAACAGATGAGTCTTCTGCAGTTCTGAGTGAAGCCTTATGCGTTCAAAAATGCGGCATCGCGTGCGTTCATTATCTTGTCGGTGTTTAAGCAGCGTCAGGGCGGCAGCGGCCGGCGCAGCAGCCATCCAGCCCGCCGTCTCGGAACTAACTCTTCTCTAACTTCTCCTTACTACAATTTACCGAAGTTAGTTTAAAAAAACTATCTGGTTATGTTTTCATCTGACCAGTCAGGGTCTCAATGTCAACCTTAAGCTCCGCCTTCAAAAATTCTGTCTATCCAATGAGAAACGTTATACTTTTCGTGGTGGGGCAATGTTTTTAAAGTTTGCAACGTAACAGAGACGCTAAAAAGTCTCACGCTAAAACCTGCAGCTGGTGTGGTCCTTTTAGCGTTATCGTGAGATCTATACTGTTCTTCTGGAGGGCTCTATCTTTTAACATGGGCTGGAGGATTGTCCTAATGTAACAGACACGCGAAAACGCTCACGCTAAAACTTGCGGGTGGTAGTGGCCCTTTTTGTGTTATCGTAAGATCTATACTGCTTTTCTGGAGGGCTCTAGCTTTTAACATGGGCTGGGGGTTGTCCTTGACATACCTGAGACGCGAAAAAGCCTCACGCTAAAACGTGCGGGTTGTATAGTCGTACAGGTAGGCTCGCAGCGTGGGTGCCCAGCCCCTCCCTTATCTAGCTTAACACGGTTCTGCTCTCGGCTTCTGTCCTCGTTTCTCCTCTCGGAACTGCGTCTGCCTCACGGTGGGAAGGTACGACATGCATTTAGGCATTCTTGTGTTAGTCTGTGGCATTCCATTTGCTCACTCGTTACTCGTATTACTTTGGTTAATTTAATGTCACGATTTATTCCGAGCTATGTGACATACTACTGGATTTGTTTATCATGTCAGGGTTTTCATGTAAGGTGTTGGATTTGCCTGACACCTTACATGTTTGCCGCTCACTAAAAGACACTGGTGACTCCCTGGTGTCAGGGCGGGTTACACTCTTGCCTCCACTAATCACGTGCGCCAGCCGCTCTGTCCACATCGTCCCAGCTTCTAACAACAGGAAGCACAGAGTTTTATAGCTTTCCCACCGTTCCACCGTTTGCACAGAGTTTCAGTTTACAGCAGTCTGTGTTAAATGGCTTCAAATGGCTCTGAGCACTATGGGACTTAACGTCTGAGATCATCAGTCCCCTAGAACTCAGAACTACTTAAACCTAACTAACCTAAGGACGTCACACACATCCACGCCCGAGGCAGGATTCGAACCTGCGACCAAAGCGGTGGCGCGGTTCCAGACTGTAGCGCCCAGAACCGCTCGGCTAAATGGCTTCCTCCACCCGCTTTCTGCTAAGTGGCCATCTTCGTGGTGGACTGCTGCCTGGCCCAGGTAAAGTGCTTCGAGAACCAGCGCCCTTATGTCCGACCCTAAATGCCTCACAGAATCAATCACACCGCTATATAGCTGCACTCAGCATTCATGCCTCACCCTGCTCTCTATCGCCTCCACTATGGCCCCTCGGATACAAGTTCTCTACAGGTTACACAGGCAATTATAAGAACATTCTATCCACAATTTCCCCGCGTAAAACGTCATAAACTAAACATACCAAATACAGTACTCGGGAACACCGAGGTTATGACCGAAAATATGAATGTTCATCTGACTGGAAATCTTGTTAAAGTGAGAGAGTGTCATGCTACCTCTCAAGAAGGTGTGCTGGTATCATCATTCCTTGCACTCCAAAGTTGTAAAGTAACCACATTCCGGTGGCGTCCCGCAATGCCCATAATCATTTAGCTTGATGCAAGATCATGGGAACTGTAACTATCAAAAGCATTACTGTATCATCCAGATGACAGCATGTGATGTGCACAGTGTTGCGTGCAGGATTACTTTTTTCAAATAACTATGTTCGTTCCATAGAAGGAAATTTACATCAAACATTATAGAGTATGGAAACCATGTCTTAAATACACAGTTGAGATAATAACGTATTATCGATGAGGTCATTCTATGCTTGCTTGATTCACATCACATGTATAAAACGTACCGAAAACTGTACTTTAAGTAGTTTTCATAACCCACTGAGAGACCATGCATTACCTGTGTCTCAAGAAGATACAAAGTGCGATCAAACAATTTGAATTCTTGACATTCTTGGTATTTTTTATTTTAACCTGTGTTGAATCTGTAGGAACAGAAAAAATAAGGCAATTTTTGTGGATATAATCACTGATAAACCAGTCAGTCGTGGAGAGAGGAAGCTGAAAATTATGTTTTTCGCGAAGTTAGTAATTGGGTATTTATCATATTAAGATGCTTCATTACAAGTAACATAACACACCTTCAAGACAACTGTCATCTTGAAAAATGTTTTTCTTCGTCTAGAGAAAGTATTCAATACACAAAATATGTTGTGCTCTTAGATGTGTGTCGCACATCCCTTTTAGCAGCTGATAATGCAAGCAGTCGCTTTAAAATAGATCCATTATCTCACTAAATTTGCTTGAAGCTAACTCGAACTCACATTATTCAAAGATATGCGTTGAATAGGCCTTACGTAAGAGGTATTAGAGCGATGCAGTGACTTGCATTGCTTTCTGCCGTCATTTCCTGTTGCTTAAATGTGTTCATTGTTTTAACCAGTTAACCACTGAGAGGCGCCATTCTCAAGAAATGCTCATCCATCATCATAAATATAACGTCCTGCAGATGTAATGCTTTCTCAGCACATGCAGCACGCTGCACGTTGAATCTCTTTGAGCAGCTTCTGTTACAAGCTACAGTGTTTTGTTTTATTTATTTATTTTTATTCCAGTTCCAGCAGATGGTTATTTTTGCTACAGTGGCTGATGCTGAACAAACTGATTAAAGTCACATATTCGTATACCTATGGATCGTTGGTCTTAGCGAATTACCTTCATTTACAGACAAGAATTCACCATTGGTTAACTCTGAAAAGAAGAAGAAATGTAATTTTTTTAAATATTACTTACGAGTTTCAGTATTAAATCTCGATTGTGTGACGTAACTGTTTTACGTAAATTCTATGCATGACACGCGAGATAATAGAATGAAATACTGTGAAGAAACAAGAAGTAGAATGTCCTATTGATACTACTATTTGACACCTACACGGAATCATGTAACAGTCATAAAGTTCAGAGCATAATTACTGACGAACGACTGATGACATTTCCAGAAATTGATACACTCTGCCGAGCGTCTGTGCAATAGGACGTCCTCAGTAGGATGTGTGTCAAAAAGATAATATTCTATTTAACTGAAACGTGATTATAGATATATGCAACAATCTAATTGTATGTGTATCAAGAGAAAAACATTAAATCATCCATAAATTCCGATGTACAATGCTCGTAGACATGCTGCGCAATGTACAGTGGGTGCCGATACTGGATGGATCTATTAGCACAAAATTTATTTATTTATTTATTTTTTTTTACTTGATGTTCGTCAGTGCCTTTTGCTTGGCAGTAAGTTGCAGTGTCTCAGTCACCTTGCCCAAAACCAGATAGAACCACTCTGAGACTCAAGTGTTGAACCATCAGCACCTAAACTCATGTGTTGCTGACGAGGTAGCGCTACCGAACTACGCGTCTTACGACCTGACCGACCAATAGGGAGGCTTGGAAGTGGTCAAGTGGAGGTGGAACCGCGGCCAGCTGCCGGGAGCGGACACGCCTTTCGCTCTCTTCTGCTGGCAGCTTCCAAACCGATCATACGCCCTCCTCACCTGCTCTCTTGGGGTGCCTACTGCTTTCCCTTCCTGGCCAGAGTCTGGAGAAACAGTGAAGGGGAACGGCTGGGTCAACCAGTCAAAATTGATCTAATGGAGCTTCTGAACTGCGATTCTGGATTGTTTAGAAATGGCACATTCAGTATTCAGACTTTAAACGTGAAACAGACTCTAATTTCGAGCATAAATCTCTTGACTTATTTTGCGTTATGGGATACGCTTCATTAAATTAGGCAGACAATATGTGAGTTACAGTTTTGCGCTTAAGAAATTCACTATCTGGTCAAAAGTATTCGTATACCCCTATGTATTGTGGGATTAGCGACTAAAAGTCATGAGAGGTTGACACTCGCCATGGTAGCCAAGAGCGCTAACATGCTTTTTCTTTCTTTTTTTTTTTGACTCGGTTGGGTGCGCTGGCCCCAGATCGAATGCGCCCGGCGGATTAACGACGAGGGCCGGTGTGCCGGCCAGACTGGATGTGATTTTTAGGCGGTTTCCACACCCCGCTAGGTGAATACCGGTCTGTTCCCTCACCTTCTGCTTCACTTACACGCGTTGCAGACATATGAGACACGTCCGCACTATTTCACGCTTTACACCCGATGCAGACAGTTGGAGTACACTAATTCCGTCCTGGGCGGTGCAGGGTGGCAGCAGGAAGGGAATCCGGCCATCCCTAACACTAACATTGCAAAATCCGCTGTATCCACGCCGACCCTGCGATCGCTGCAGGACTGTGGCGTAAGCGAAAGAAAGAAAGAAAGTCATGAGAGGTTGACTTGCTAGTAAAAAAAAGAGGCGGTGAGTATTGCGTAGCCTGTGGAGAAAAAGTAATATGAGAATGGGCCGGTCACGAGACTTCAGTCAGTTCGATGTGGACTACTCATTACACGTCCGTCAAGTAACAAATCCATCACGGACTTTTCAGCCCTTCGAAAGCTGGCCATATCGACTGTGGAGTATGTGACCGTGAAGTGGAAAAGCGAATTAACGACGACAGCTAAACCAAGACCAGGAAGATCTCATGTGCTGACGGACTAGGGCCACCGAATATACACTCCTGGAAATGGAAAAAAGAACACATCGACACCGGTGTGTCAAACCCAACATACTTGTTCCGGACACTGCGAGGGGGCTGTACAAGCAATGATCACACGCACGGCACAGCGGACACACCAGGAAGCGCGGTGTTGGCCGTCGAATGGCGCTAGCTGCGTAGCATTTGTGCACCGCCGCCGTCAGTGTCAGCCAGTTTGCCGTGGCATACGGAGCTCCATCGCAGTCTTTAACACTGGTAGCATGCCGCGACAGCGTGGACGTGAACCGTATGTGCAGTTGACGGACTTTGAGCGAGGGCGTATAGTGGGCATGCGGGAGGCCGGGTGGACGTACCGCCGAATTGCTCAACACGTGGGGCGTGAGGTCTCCACAGTACATCGATGTTGTCGCCAGTGGTCGGCGGAAGGTGTACGTGCCCGTCGACCTGGGACCGGACCGCAGCGACGCACGGATGCACGCCAAGACCGTAGGATCCTACGCAGTGCCGTAGGGGACCGCACCGCCACTTCCCAGCAAATTAGGGACACTGTTGCTCCTGGGGTATCGGCGAGGACCATTCGCAACCGTCTCCATGAAGCTGGGCTACGGTCCCGCACACCGTTAGGCCGTCTTCCGCTCACGCCCCAACATGGTGCAGCCCGTCTCCAGTGGTGTCGCGATAGGCGTGAATGGGGGGACGAATGGAGACGTGTCGTCTTCAACGATGAGAGTCGCTTCTGCCTTGGTGCCAATGATGGTCGTATGCGTGTTTGGCGCCGTGCAGGTGAGCGCCACAATCAGGACTGCATACGACCGAGGCACACAGGGCCAACACCCGGCATCATGGTGTGGGGAGCGATCTCCTACACTGGCCGTACACCTCTGGTGATCGTCGAGGGGACACTGAATAGTGCACGGTACATACAAACCGTCATCGAACACATCGTTCTACCATTCCTAGACCGGCAAGGGAACTTGCTGTTCCAACAGGACAATGCACGTCCGCATGTATCCCGTGCCACCCAACGTGCTCTAGAAGGTGTAAGTCAACTACCCTGGCCAGCAAGATCTCTGTCCCCCATTGAGCATGTTTGGGACTGGATGAAGCGTCGTCTCACGCGGTCTGCACGTCCAGCACGAACGCTGGTCCAACTGAGGCGCCAGGTGGAAATGGCATGGCAAGCCGTTCCACAGGACTACATCCAGCATCTCTACGATCGTCTCCATGGGAGAATAGCAGCCTGTATTGCTGCGAAAGGTGGATATACACTGTACTAGTGCCGACATTGTGCATGCTCTGTTGCCTGTGTCTATGTGCCTGTGGTTCTGTCAGTGTGATCATGTGATGTATCTGACCCCAGGAATGTGTCAATAAAGTTTCCCCTTCCTGGGACAATGAATTCACGGTGTTCTTATTTCAATTTCCAGGAGTGTATCTGAGGGTGGCTGAAAAAAATGGAATGAAATCCGTGGAAGTAATCACTCGTGAGTTCTTTTAGCACAATGACTGTGCGTGTGGAGTTAAAAGGAATGGGGTACAAAGCTCTAGCAGCTCCGCACAAGAAACACATTTCTGTAGTGTTACGCGACGCTTGAGGTACAGAGAGCAAGGCCTTCGGACTGTGGCTGACGGGAAACAAATGATTTGAAGTGAAGGATCACGCTGTGCCCTATGGCAATCCGATAGTAGGGTTTTGGTTTCGAGAATGCCTGGAAAACTTTGCTCGCCATCATGCATAATGCCAACACTGAAGCACGGAGAAAGTGCTGTTAAGGTAGGGGAAGTTTTTCGTGGGTAGGATGTGGTGGCCTTGTAGCGCTTCAGGAGACGGTAAATGTCTGCTTACAGCAAAGGAACACTTCGGAGACGATAATTATCTCCATCAGGATGACCATACACCCTGTCACAAAGCACCATTTGTGGACAGGAAAATTTCTGAAATGAACTGGCTTGCACGCAGATCCGATCGAAACCCAATGGAACGCCTTTTGAGGTGAGTTAGGACGTCGAAATTGCTCAAGATCCCAATAGCCAACATCACTACCTTCTCTGGTTTCAGCTCTTGAGGAAGAAGAGAGCTCATTGGACGCTGACGCATTCCTAAAGGCCAAAGGTGGACATAGCGCACATTAATGTCCACTAATAGGTGTCCATGTAAATACTTTTATTTGTCTCGCCTACTCCGATGTTTTTTATTTCATCATATTTCTGTAAGGGGAAAACGACGAGTTCAGTAAGGGCGAGATTGTTTGTAAAGACAAGACTCGCTGGATTATTTTCCTATGTCCGTATTACCCTCATTATAATTGGAGCTGTCACTATTCGAAAAAAGTAACACCTTCATCGACTGCCGATTCGCAGACAAATTTCGTTATAAGGAGGTCATTAGTTCACTGCTACTGGGCGTCATACTATCGGTCACGGAGGAACAAAGCAGTATTGTGGAGAAAGCATAACATGGCAGCCGACAGCCAACCTCTCAGTCCGTTTTCCGTTCCCATTGTTGTGCTCCATATCCTATAAACGGTCAGCTGCTTCTGTACACCTCTCCTATACGTACAGTTTAGTCCAGTGTTAACTTTCCGCTATTAGTCTCCTTCTAGAAGTATGCACAGCTGCGTGTGGCACTGACTTGGTGTACTATTTGCTGATGGACAGCAAGGACTATTTCTAACGCGTCATTCAACATACTGCTGCACAGTGAGTCAAGAGTGCATTGCTATACAGTGATGTGAACAATATAATTTCTAAGGCAACCATTTTATGACCGAGATATCTACGATCATTCAGCTGTAGAATTTCTCCTAAAGCATTGATGCTTCTTGCTTACTAGGACATAAGTGCACTATTTACATGCCAACAAATACACACCTGGAAATTGAAATAAGAACACCGTGAATTCATTGTCCCAGGAAGGGGAAACTTTATTGACACATTCTTGTTGTCAGATACATCACAAATGCTGTGCAGCTAGCGCCATTCAACGGCCAACACCGCGGTTCCTGGTGTGTCCGCTGTGCCGTGCGTGTGATCATTGCTTGTACAGCCCTCTCGCAGTGTCCGGAGCAAGTATGGTGGGTCTGACACACCGGTGTCAATGTGTTCTTTTTTCCATTTCCAGGAGTGTATGTCCACTAAGAGTGACTAAAGGTGGACATTAGACGTCTGCATTAACACACCCTCATCGTAGTCCCGCTAGGAATGTATAAATCAAGTGTGAGGTTTACAGTGGTGTTTAACTTTATAAGAATTTCGGATGTTGAATTTTTGCTGAAAAATGAAAGTGAAGTTACTACAGAACAGATTTTTTCCATGAGCCAAACCAAGGTACATCGACGAATTCTTGCGCTACCGAACTCCACTCGAAAGGAAGGAACAGTAGTTTTACTGTACCGAGAGCACAGAGGTCAGTAGAAACGGATCACTGCTCCTTCTTCTCACTGCTTCCACTGATATCCAGATAAGAGATCCGAATTTGCCGCGTGAAAACAATCGAAAATGTATAAATATAAACGATTCAGTTTTATCTGCAGTGGCCATTTCAATCTGTTACAGCCTTGAGAGTTGCGGCAGGAGGCTCAGTGGTTAGCACACTGGACCCCCATTCTGGAGGACGACGGTTCAAACCCACGTCCGGCCATCCTGATTTAGCTTTTTCGTGATTTCGACAAATCGCTTCAGGTAAATGCCGGGATGGTTCCTTTGAAATGGCTTTCTTCTCCATCCTTCTCTAATGTGACGGGACCGATGATCACGCTGTTTGGTCCCCTCCTCCAAATCAACCAACAAGATTTCAATTTTTTATACAAACTGTAGACAGAGAAGGAAATGAGTTCAGCGTAGTACGCCGCACATACCCATTCGATTTTTAAACGAAGGAACTGCAGATTTCAGTTTAAGAATATTATAACACACTCATTTTCAAACAAAACAGTTATTTTTCGGTTAGTGTTCTGTAAACGTCTAACGCTGACAAAAAGATTCTCCTTGTAATGGTTGAAATTCATTAATTGTACCAGCTATAATCAGTAGTACCCGTAGTTACTTCTCAGAATAAGTTCAAAATGCAACGTAATTTTTCAGCAATTTTGTGACATGATGAAGAACCTGTAAGGAAAAGGACCGTGCAATTTTTATTCGCTTTCACACTTCAGCGACGTTATCACAAGTTGTTCTGTGAAGCACGGTCAACTTTGAACACGTTTCGAAACTTCAAGATCGAGTTCGAGGTACCATATGATACAGATGAAAATGAACCATTATGAAGAATGAGTGCGTAATTTGAAACACGCCAGCTTTCTTCTGACACACAATTATTTTTCAGTTTCAGACATTTGCATTACTTACAAAAGACTCAATAAATCCGGGAACGTATTCCTTGTATTTTCAACGACAGCTTCCGTCATTTCAGCATGAGTCATTTCTTTTTGTCAATACAAATTCTCTCCTCTTCCTAGATCCAAGTCTACGAGATTCCGTGCAACAAGTAACCCAACTGCTGAATTTTCGATATCTATGTCGTTGTCAACATCTAAAGTCCAAAAACGTCGGACCATATCGGTAACACAAAACAATGAAGTGCTGGTTGAGGGAAAAATGCGGTAAATTTATGTAGGGTATATCTCAGTATTTCATTGACAGTTGTACTCAGCTCTGCCACAGAGCGAACTTATTGTCGTCGAGTAAATCGACTAAATGGTTTCGGAACAGGGTATATGGAAGTTTGTGTACGATAGACAGGCTTCTAGTGCCTCCAGCTGTATGCAATAATCGGGAGAGCATGTACCCAGTGAAAGCGCTATGTACTGAAGTCGGCAGAGGACATATACTAGGGCAACTATTTATTCACAACCGATACAAAAGAGTTACATGCTTGCACCTGTTACTGTCCTTCAAAGCAGTCACCAGTGTTGTGTAGAAACCGTTACCAGCGTTGTGGAAGGCATAATATAACGTTATCAGAGCCTGTTTTGTCGATGGTGCGAATGGAGCGGTCTACTGCCTGTCGAATCTCTGGAACAGTTCTGAAGCGAATGCCACGAAGCCAAAACTGAAACGTAAATCCAACAAATGACGTCATTATAGGTCGCCGCGAAAGTCGAAAGTGCGTCAGAGCCCCAGTATTGTGAAAATTACGGTGATTCTCGCGTACGACTGCGATGATATTATCCTAACGCATTACGTTCCTCCACGGAAGACCGTCAATGCACAGTATTACTGTTCGTTTTTGGAGCATCACCTGGCACCAGCTTCGCGAAAGAAGCGGCGACAGTTCCTGCGCAGTCCACCCATCATTTTGCACGACAATGCGTGGGAGCATACAGCGCAAGCTGTGGCTGCTCTGTTCGGTCGATGGGACTGGGAAGTTACAGTACCATCCACCATACTCCCCGGATTTCAGTCCTTGTGCCTTTGCTTTGATTCCGATGATGAAGGAACCATTTCCTGGCATTCGCCTCAGAACTGTTCCAGAGATCTGACAGGCAGTAGGCCGCTCCATTCGCACCATCAACAGAACAGGCTCTGCTAACGGTATACTACGCCTTCCACATCGCTGGCAACGGGTTCTAAACAACACCGGTGACCACATCGAAGGACAGTAACAGATGCAAACATGTAACTCTTTTGTATCGGTTGTGAATAAATAGTTGCAACTATTTAAGTTCCAACCCTCGTACTACTTTTACTTCATTACCAACCAGTCATTCTCGATCCCAACTGACTCATCCGATGATTAGAACACGACGAAATTTAAAAAAAGGAAAACCCTACAAGAAGCCCAACCGATTGCGTTAAAATTGTACATTTGACAGGATAATGAGGAGCTGTTTCTCCAGCCGACACAGAGAGGAACAATCTTGGCCACGGTCGAAAAACGAGTCGAAGTTGCAGGTAAAAAGAGTGTGAATATTTCAAAACTACCGATCCAGCATAACAAATTAGAGACCACCAAACAATTAAATACTCACGTTATGTGTTGCGAAAGCAATTTTTTCGAATGGAGTTGATTAATGAGAATAGTAATATCCTACATCAGTATGCGGATATCAGCGGAGGCTCGTTTGCACGTTAACTTTTACGGCAAATAATAAATTTTCCGTTACTGGCCGATGGTAAACACCTGAGAAATTCACGCTCGGCGATTATGTAATATAAGAAATTGTCAGGAGTGGCTGCGGGCAGTAAATTGAAGGTTACGCGTTGACGTCCCGACGCTTTTGCATCGTTGTAATATGCGTGCTACGCAGTTGTACCTAAGTATGACGATTTAATATGAAAAGATGCATTGAAACAGGAAGCTTCATCGATGCGCAGCTTGCAGCCATGTAGAATATATTCTTACAGCGCTGTAAGCGAAACAGGCCGGCATGCACAAACAATGTTCGATGGAAGTCCAAAACCGTCGAAGTTGAACAGAAGTATGTTTTTATTTAAATGTCTACCAGTTTCGGAGCTTAATGCATTATGAAGCCACCTACGTAAGTCCCACCATAACACGACAGAGTGTACACACTCGCCACATTGCTTGCGATAGTGGCAAGTACAAGGTGCTATTTCCATACGACAGTCCAGTGCCGAATGCAGAACGGAAAATATTTTAGCTATATTCATCATTTTGATTTGCAGCTCCTTAGTTGGCCGTGTTCACAGTTAAAATTGTTAGATGTGAGGTCCGCCAGTTAAGCAAAATACCGTTTTTTCTCAGTACCCAAACATGTTTCGGCACCACTGTGCCATCATCAGTGGCTTTTCGTTTTTATTTATTCTGTAATGTGAAGATTTTTGTCAAATCATTATACAATTATATGCATCTTTAGTTCAAACACTAGATCGTTTCCTTTTGTAAATACCTTTACATTTGGTGTGCATGAATTTTCTGGATCACTTGTGTGTTAATTACTACAGGTAGCTTGTCATCTGCAAACAAACGATGTTGATGGGAAAGTTTTTTGCTGGGAGTAACCTATCCTGTAGAATGTAATTTAGTTTGTTGCTATGCTTTCGCGCCTATATTCGTTTCTCCTTACGTTTTCATGTGGCAAGCACTTACATTCTCTTCATCGTGCTGAGGTGTCGTGATTCACACGTAACTATAACAAGTATTTTCACCAAATGACCTAGTAAAACACTCTTCACCTCACCAAAACAGTGTGATTGTGGTTTGTTGTGTGTCCCAGCCCAGGCAGTGTTCATTTGTTCACCAGAGAGTTCGGCGCAAAATTTGAATTTTGTTTGCATTTTGTCTGAGTGTGTGTGTGTGTGTGTGTGTGTGTGTGTGTGTGTGTGTGTGTGTGTGTGCGTGTATGTGTGTGTATTCTGTGCACATCTAAGCTCTGTGTTTTGCCTTTTATATGGCATTCCTTTTGTGTGTAAATGGTGCGTCTTTGCAGATTTTAGTGTATCTATTTTTCGTGTCTGTTGACTTAATCTGTTTGTGCTCATTTCATCTGTTAAGATCCTTTAATGTGTTAAATAGTGTGCCCTTGCAGTGTAGTTTACTCGTTTAAGGCCTGTTTTCCTTCTGCTATTGCAGGTCTTAAACTCCCAGCAAAATCTTTCCCATCAACATAGTTTGTTTGCAGATGACAAGCTATCTGTAGTAATTAACACACAAGTGATCCAGAAAAATCATGCACACCAAATGTAAAGGTATTTACAAAAAGAAACGATCTAGTGTTTGAACTATAGATGCACATAATTTTATAACCATTTGACAAAAATGTTCACATTACAGAATAAATAAAAACGAAAAGCCACTGATGATGGCACAGTTGTGCCGAAACATGTTTGGGTACCGAAAAAAAAACGGTGTTTTGAATAACTGCCGGACCTCACATTCAACTATTTTAGCTGTCGTAGAAATTAAAGCGCAGACGAGCCTGTTTTGCTCCACAAGACTCTCGTATGCAAGTAGTACCTTGCACTAAGCTACTCATACAAGCTATGCGGTGAGGGTACACGCATTGTGAAGTTATGGAAGACTTATGTGGATAGCTTGATAATGAACCAAAGTCGGACCCAGGTCACCACTTACATTTTACTAAATCATAGTAAATTGCATCCTATTGCCATACAGCATTCTGGAAGTAAGTAAACGAAGTTCGCTCTGTCACTGACATTAAAATGAGATAAAAATGGCACAAACGAGTACGTTAACATGTTGCTGAGGCTTCACGAATACCGAAAGGATGACACGACCTTTTCGTGACCTTCTCTAATGAATCGTGTTTATGACACCGAGCTCACAATCAAAGACGACAGTGCATCGCTGAAACTTGTCGCCCCGTGGCACCAGCGGCTTTATATCTCGTCTAAAGGTCTTTCACAGGGCGCACTGAGTCGTGCAGTCAGAAAAAGGGGCACTCGTTTAAGCACCTCAATTAAATGAACATCCCGCCACCAGTACATCCATCTCAGTGCAGACAATTGTGTAAATCAAATTACATCCAAGGCTAAAACTTGAAACATTACTTAGCTCCATTTCTAAAACTGACAGAAATTGTGTTCTCTTTAAAAGAACTATAGCTCGTAGTTTTAACTCTCTGATAAATTATACTAAATAAACTATGTTCATTTTTTCGGAGAATGATACACGAAAGATCCACCATGTGTGGTGGCAGCGAAGCGTCAGCAAGGTTGGAGCCCCTAAGCGAGGGCTGGGATTATTGGCGACCACCTGTTCAGTGTGGAGTAAAAGACGAACAGAACATTTCCACTTGTCTGGTGTGTGTTCTCATGTGCGATTTCAACCTTTGCAGCGTATACTATCAAAGATCACTTATTAGCAAAGTATGTGAACCTCCCTTGGAATGCAATTCCTGCCAAATGTCCAGAGAGCTTCTTTGTTCCTTATGTTCCGAGGAGTTGTTTCCTACGTTTTGTCAGCATTTAGCAAAATAGATTTATTACATGACAAACAAAAGTGAAGCTCCCAGAAGGGAAGAAGGAAATGAAACTTCACTGGTTGAGAGGATATATGATATTGATTAGTGATTACAAATTTACAAAAAGATTGGGCCGTATGAGACGACTTTGCATGCCTCTGGTCTGGATGTATGTGCTGATTCTGTTGAGATAGGTGTTATAAAGCCTCGTATCCTCTCCTGAGGCAAGCTGGCCCAGAACTGTTGTAATTGGTCCCTGATGTAATGGATGATACTACTGGGTGGAGTCGACGTTCCAGATTATCCCGAAAATGTCGTGTCGAGGACAAACGTGGGATCCTGCTAAAAACATGACGAATGGGATCTCCTTCCACGTTGCTGCTCTACTTCGTGGTCACGGCACCACTTCAAAAACGACCTTTTGTGTTGTCATGTTAACGGGATGGTAGGAGCTGGGGATGGTAGGCGCTGGGGACAGTAGGCGCTGGGGACGGTAGGCACAGGAGACAGTAGATGCAGGGGATGGTAGGCGCAGGGTACAGTAGGCACAGGGGACGGTAGGTCCCTAGTAAAACTGATACTAATTTCCAACTAACAGTGTGGGATGACAAAGGACGTTGCAGGGAGTCCATTGATTGTTCTCTGATGACAGGTCCATATTGCACTTGCTTTGGGTTTCTTCATCAATCGTCATATTTGTTTTAAAGTTCAAGTTGTGTCATTGTGCTTGAGTTCAGCTGATTGTCAAGGCCATTTGTTGCTCAATTCTATTGTCTGGGTTCAATGTCACACTTATTCACAAATGTTAACTATGCTGATGTGGTATTTGCGTACGAGTTTTGAAATCGAGACGCTACTGGTAGTTTTCTAAACGCAGAATACCAGATTTAACACCGTTAACTCGCATTTTCGGTAATTCATGTGTGTGTGGTGAGTCAGCGGGCACGTTTCATCCGAACGTGCAGATGAACTGCGTGTGGATGAAGTAAAAGACGTTATTCAGTAGGTAAAGAGTAGTCTCTCAGCAACCATATGCAGAATTCCTAGACGTATCAGTGGTTCCACACAAAAAGACAGTTATGTCAGACATTACGTATGCACGACCTCCAGCGTTTTCAATTACAGTAAAGTCATCATCTCAATTACTTCGAGAAGAAGACAATGGTAAACGACAGAAATCTTTTCATTGGTCGATTTCAAATTATCGATTAACCTCTTAATGTTTACTGATGAAAATAGATAGTTTTCGGAGGAGACACAACTTCAAGAATGGTTATCCGTAAATGTGAGGTGTAGTATGATAGACAGTTATGGAAAATCAGTTGATTGGGCCTGTTGTGTTACAGCATCTTCTTACAAGACCATGCCATCGAGACTAGAAAACGAATTTAAAGTACTATCGGAAGACGTTCCTTTGAGTAGAAGGAAGGATATACTCTTCCAGGAAGCCGGAATCTGTGCACATTTTAGTCGTCACGTGGCACATCATCAAAACCAAACATGCCCACCAAAAACAAATTGGCAGAAATGATCATGTTTCATAGTCACCAAAGTACCCAGACCTTAATAATTTAGATTTTTGCCCCGTAGGGTAGGACAAAAGACGAATGGATCTCTCGGACTGCAATACTGACCTGAAACACAAAAAAAGAAAGAAAGGAAACACCAAAACGATCTCGGAACAGTAATGCTGTCAAGAAAATTTGCAAGTGCTTTGAAGTTTGGAGTGGAAATTGGGAAAATAATTCACTTTTGCGTGTAGAAAATGTATGAGATGTCTACATAGTTGGACCCAAAAGCCAATTACATTTAGATTGGGAGTGTGAGAAATTGCGGAGAAATTGCGAAATATTACGACAGGATGACTCGTTGTCTCGAGTTGTGGCCTTACAATCCCTGGCAGACCAGTGTGATTCATAGTTTACCAAATTTTCGCAAATTATTTCACATACTACAAAACTCGCTTCTACGGCGCGACAACTGAATGATCACTGATCTCTCCCACTGTACTATAATGATGTCGATATCAATAGGGTGTTAAATACTGAAACTACCCATTATCATTACCATTTGTGTTGAGACTTACTAGCGGCAGCAAAATCATCGTATTTAATTGGCCCAGTGGAAACTAACCAAGACATCTGTCTTGGAGGGACGGCTGAAAAGATACAGGTGGTAAACCTATCAGATAGCCTGTAAATACACCATAAAGATAACTCGCAAAGTCACTTTCCGACAGATTAGACCTGTGCAATGGTCCAAAGTGAAGCTGCTTTGGACTTTCCATAATTTGTTACTTATCCACTCAGTTAACCAGAAGTGCCTCATGCATAGTTCCAGAACTTCAACTATAGGTGCAGCTGAATATCTTAGATTAGATTACATTAGTTTTTCGTTCCATAAGTCCGTGCTGAGGAGATCCTGATGGATGAGGAACATGTCAATATTTTTTTAAGCTGAAATAAAAATACTAATAGTATGAATATATACAATACATCATTTGTTTCTATTAAAAAATTCGTCAATGAAGTAGAAGGAGTTGGCCACTAGTAAGTCTTTAAGGCTCCTTTTAAACTGATCTTTATTTATAACTAAATATTTTATTGTTGTTGATAATTCTTCCGGGTTATATGGCCGTGGTCCATGGAATTTTTCTATTCCTAACGTTTCGTCCAATACCACGTTGGACATCCTCAGAGGTATGGCTGGTCCTGCTGAGTCCTGCCAGCCATACCTCTGAGGATGTCCAACGTGGTATTGGACGAAACGTTAGGAATAGAAAAATTCCATGGACCACTGCCATATAACCCGGACGAATTATCAACAACAGTATCATTCGGTCGTGAAAGCCTTCATTGTATGATTAAATTTTTTTATGTTTGCTGGTAAACTGTTGAAGATAAGTGTTCGTTAATAGTGGACCCCTTTTTGAACTATAGTAAGTGCTTTTAAGTCCTTGTTCAGATCATTTTTGTTCCTGGTATTGAATGCATGAACTGATAAGTGTTCGTTAGTAGTGGACCCCTTTTTGAACTATAGTAAGTCCTTTTAAGTCCTTGTTCAGATCATTTTTGTTCCTGGTATTGAATGCATGAACTGAGCTGTTTGTTGGAGAAAGAGATACATTATTTAGGACGAATTTCATTAAGGAGTAAATATACTGAGAGGCAGTAGTTAGTATACCCAGTTCTTTGAAGAGGTTTCACAAGGCCGTCAGTAGATTTACTCCATAAATGATACGTATTACGCCGGCCGTAGTGGCCGAGCGGTTGTAGGTGCTACAGTCTGGAACTGCGCGACAGCTACGGTCGCAGTATCGAATCCTGCCTCGGGCATGGATGTGTGGGATGTCCTAAGGTTAGGTTTAAGTGGTTCTAAGTTCTAGGGGACTGATGACCTGAGAAGTTAAATCCCGTAGTGCTCAGAACCATTTTTTTATACGTATTACACGATTTTGGACTCTGAAAACCTTTGTTTGACTTGAAGAGTTACCCCAAAATATTATACCATATGACATTATGGAATGAAAGTAGGCAAACTATACAAGCTTTTTCATTTTTTTGTCGCCTATGTCAACTCGAATTGTTAAGGCGTTTTTGCAGTTCTGAGGTGTGCTCCTCCCAATCTCAGTTGCACGGCAAGGTAACGTATTCAGGCTGCTGTTGATCACAAACTCTTATTTGCTACTAACTTTAATTACTGCGGACGCTCCATGACCAAGGTTTAATTCCGCGATTCTCGAAGGCTGTAATGATGGTGAAGACGATATAGAGGTGGAAGCAGGGCAGCGAGGTCTGCGGCGCCTATGAACTGCTGTCCTGTAGCAGTCGCCTGGGCGCCATGACGTGGCGGGCGCGGCACGGCGTCGCTATAAAACACGGCGTGGCGGACGGTATGACCCGCGCTTGCACAACGCAGGCAGGCAGGCCGGCCGCACTCTCCGTCCGTCACCGAGCAGGGATGGCGGCCGCCTTGGGCGCCCTCTCTTGTCTGTCGGCGCTGTGTCTGGCCGCCGCCGCTCCAGCAGGTCAGTGGCTGCTCGATTAATGGCGCTGGAAACATTTCCACCCGGCTCTCCCATCTCACTCAGGAGGAGGTCATCTTTTACACAGGGTGTTAGCGGTATAAGTGCTGATAAATTTGTTGGAGACTGAGGACAGTGTACATCAGTATTCAGTACATTTGCAGACTAATAATTGTAGCCGTTAGGAGTGACATGTTTTTGGGTTGGTTAATACCTATACGTACATGTGACAAGAACAATAGTTTTTTTTCCGGGGCAGCAGCTCAAGTGTTGAGTTGTGGACGCAGAATAGTTGATCTATACTGACTGGTATGATCCACTCAGCGGTTAAGTTACAACGGTGCAGGAAACATTGCGTACTAAATTATATGACCTGTTTGCAGGACGACTGTCATATACAGAGAAAAACAACCAACACATTGACGTGGGTACATATTAAGGTACCAATGATCAAAATATATCTACATGGACCCGTGACACCCTGCGTATTTGAAACTGTCAGATTAAATCTATTTATATTTTTACCCCATAAGATGATTACCATGGGACTATATGTTATCCACATAATTACTACTATTATAACAAAAATTAAACTAAACAACAGCATATAATTGTGTTAATAGTAATGACTAATAGAAAGATAGTCACTGCGGCTTTTCGTAGATGATGTTGTTGTTCATGTGTAAGTCACAGAGGTAGAAAAACTGTAGCGAAATGCAGGAGTACCTCCCAGGGATCGATACGCGGTGCAAAGATTGACAGTTGACCTTCAACATAAACACCTGCTACGTATTCTGCAGAAATAGACGGAAAGACGCATTATTGTTTCTTTACAGGGCTGCCGAACAATTACTGGACGCAATTACGTCCATTAAATATCTGAGAGCGATTTAAAGTGGAACGACCACTTAAAATTAATCGGATGTCAGACTGAAATTCATTGAAAGATTCCTTAGAGGGTATTGTTCATCTGCGAAGGAGGTAGCTTACAAAACACTAGTTTGACCAATACTTCAGTGGTAGTCGGTCAATTTGGGATGCTTACAAGATAGCACTGATTGCAAAAAAAGAAAAGTGCGTTTCGTCACATGTTCGTTTAGTAAAAATGGTTCAAATGGACCTGAGAACTATGAGACTTAACATCTGAGGTCATTCATCAGTCCCATAGAACTTTGAACTACTTAAACCTAACTATCCTAAGGACATCGCACAGATCCATGCCCGAGGCAGGATTCAAATCTGCGACAGCAGCGGTCGCGTGGTTCCAGACTGAAGCGCCTAGAACCGCTCGGCCACACCAGCCGGCAGCGAATTGTATCGCGATGTCGTTTACTATTAAAATTCCAAGAGTATAGTTTCCTGATATATTCCTGAGATATTACTTTCTTCTGCTTATACATCGCGAGAATACCATGAAGGTACAATTCAAGATATTAAGGAACACCCAGAAGTTTCCTAGCCATCGTTCTTCCCATGCAACGTTCGCAATCAAGACTAAAGAGAGGAATGGACTGCGGTACACAACAGATGCCTTGCGTAGACATAGAAGAAGGCAACAAATAATAATAATAATAATAATAATAATAATAATAATAATAATAATAATAATAATCAGTAATAATAATGGAAACAGTATGAAGCAGATTCAGGCAACAAGTAGCTGTATCTTAGAGACCAGAGATAATGGTTGTAATAAGTAAGGCCTATTTGGATAGTTGACTGTGGCAGCAATGAATCCCTGAGGGGAGGAAAATATACGGGCAGATTAACAGGATACAAAGTACCTTTTCAAGTAAGTGACAATTTAGGAGAGTTTCCGGCATGTACATTATGTATGTTATTAAGGACTGGAAATGCTTAGCAGTACGAGGATTATATTGTGCATATACTCGGAAAGACGAAATGATCGTGCCTTTTTTCGATATACAATATGTCCAAGTTAAATTAGACAGTACTGATATTTCAATACAGCGGAAGAAGGATTTCAAGCAGTGGTAGTACGTCAACGGCCACGGTATGGTTAAGGCGGAGTCGTCAAAATAAAACTAGACTAGACAATATTTGTTAGTTTGATACAAAATAAACATTTCATCTCCAGGTAATGAGTCTTTCGTGTGTTTTGATGCTGTCCTCCAATTTTTCCCAACTTCTCCTATCCTTTTAATTTCTACGTAAGCATTACACCATGCTTCTTCTATAATCTATTTTTCATGTCCAAATGGAGAGAACTGATGCTTGGTGTCGATACAGCGCTGTACATGATTTGTCAAACGGTTTCATTGTCCGATGACTGCTCTCTCCTCTTCTCACGGAAAATCTCATGAAATTGTGACAGTGTCGCACGAACACTGTCTTGTTACCCTATCTCACTCAAAACTCCGTCTGCCGCTTAATAGCAAGTATTCTACCGTTTCATTTGTGCCATTCTTAACCCGTAACTTTTTTCATCTGTCAATACATGACTTCTTTAAATGCTTTCGTAATAGAATTCGAGGTCATTAGAAGAGGCATGCTTGGAGATAACATATGCCGCTGTTTATAGAAGTCTTTCGCAAAAAAAGGTACGCAGCGCTGTTCCACATCCACTGCTACTAAATTAGAAGATAACCAGCAGTAACTGTTTTGTGCAGGCAGACATCCCTTTCTTACCCAGAAGTAGTCTTGGAGAGCTACTTTCAAATCACATATCATCACTGTACTACAGAGTACATAAACACCGGTTTCCCTGTGATTGTTAGAGGAATTGAGGGGACCAGCTTACGGGATAATACTTTTGTTTTAGTGAACGACAGAGGGGATTCCATAATTTTCGATAGCACACACCACCTTCAGTGCACTTCATGGTTTCGGCGGCAGTACAAGCACATCTGCTTTATGATGTGCAACGATACCTGGATGTTTACTTCGAATGGAGTACAATCAATAACAAAAGATAAATAAATGGGAAGACGGAATTAATAGATTTATAGAAAAATAGCAATTAGATAGTGAAGAGAAGAAACAGAAGGGTAATGACAAAAAAAGTGCTATTTGCTTCGTGTGTACATTTCTTTCACCGTAAGCATAAATCTGATGCAAACAAACACAAACGCTCTGATTGGTCAGCAGCCGTATCTCTCGTACCCTGGTGTTGTTCCGCTCTTTGAAGGGGATCCAACTTGCGTGTTAGATTTTGTTATGTCAGTATAAATGAAACTTTAACACATTCTGATGTCTTAACAGCCATCAAAGATTTCTTAATCATACTTTAGCGACGTAATTTTTATTTCAAAGGTCGTGTACAGCCACAATCCCTGTCAGCGCTTCTTGTGCTCCGATTGTCTTGCTGTTCATACGTACAGTGAAAAATAGATGACACGCCTTTCTGCTTCATAGTGAAACACGAGCGCGGAACACCCTTAATAGCTAGAAACTAGTTGTTCTTAATGTTTTTCACAAGATTGTAGAGAAAAATCAGCTTTAAAGGTTTTCGAAAAACGCCATATGTTAAGTATAAGAGAGGGCTAATTAATTAATGGGTGGCGTAATGTGTAGAGTCATGTGTGCCGTCGGGCAGCTATTCGAAAACCGTTGTGATTAACAATTTTTTTTGTTCGATATGAATACCTAATTCATTCAAATACGAAATTCATCAAACGTGTGTGAATTAACTCATACTTAACCATCATTCTTTAAGAGAAATGCACGTCTTCTAGTTTTTAATTCCATACAGCACACAGAATTCTGGTTTTCATTGTAAATACAAATTTTAAGTAGAGACATTTTATAAAAGATTGTTAAAGGTTTTTGAAGTTAAAAAACAATACACAAGCAAATTTTTTGGACAATAATTAAAAATCAAATACTCTTTCTTTCAATATGCCCATTGCTTTTTAGGACAGATGTCGTCTCACAGAGTGATAAGCGTCGTAGAAATGATGCAAAACAATAATTTTCACGGCCTTGAGCACTCTATACAAATGTGACAAGACATTTAAGCTTCCAAACGTACTTGAACCAATGCACGAAGCTTTGTGCCACGTCACTGCCGAACGATGATGAAATGCAGAACAGTACTCATAAAAGAGGAGGAGGAAATAGGGATTTTTTTGGTGGCTTGGGATTCTGTTGCTGTTCACCTCATTAATATGGTCCCAAAAGGATGAATTGAACAAAACTTTGAAACTGGTTACGGAAATGAAGAAGTGTGAGAATAAATTGGAAATACAAGCCATTCACAAAGTCTAGGGTCTTACCAGAAAATATCTACTAAATTTTGAAACAGATGACAAATTGGGCTGAGTCTTTCAAAATAGCAAAGCTTGCTAATGGCAGCGTTGCCACCTCAGTTTCTATCTTGTAACTACGCAACACTTGAAATGTGCATAAGTCAGCTATAAAGCCCCTAGAGAAACGAAAAACATTACAACGACTAAATAAAGATGAATGTCAGTATATGATGGCGTAACAGTTCCCATAAAGCAATCTTAAATACCTGGAGCTGAGAAAAACACTTTGCAGTAAGTAAAGAATAAGTAAAATATGCCCTGTAAACATTGCACTTCTGCAACACTCGCTGGTGCCCCACGCCTGTCTCTTGTCTTAAAGACGCATCCACGTCAGGGAAACATATGAGTTATATGCGAAAATAAGTCTAATGAGTGAACAGAATTGCGAAAAAGGTTGACTATGCCCTGAAAACACAGGGAATGTGGAGGGGGCGCCGGCACTTAACATCTTCGCACGGGGCGTCGAAATCTCTGGAACTGGGACTACGCGAAATAACACATCTTTTGCTTGCTCGTCATATAAAGAAGTAAAAATGTTGGTTGTGAGGAATCACGTAACAGGATGAGCTGCTGGAGCGGAAATATTTTGTTTCTTCGATCATATTGGCAACTACATACGCCAAAGTGTATTGTGTAGTGGTGACTGTTTTGACAGCAAGCATACGACAATGTCAAGTTTTTATCGATGTTTATTAAATACGAAGAAGAGTGCCAGCACAAACACTCTACCTACAGAAAAGTGCAAAGGAAGTTTCTGACAAGGTATGCGCAGGCGTACTCTTGGAGTTTTATAAATTTCCGTAACATGTGACAATATTACTATTAACATGAAATTTCTACAGGATTCTCACTTTATCGTGCTAGTTCGGAAATTTCCCTTTCTGTTCTAGAGATAACTCATCTACAAAGATCCAAGGCTTTTTTGAAGCTTTCTTGTATCTTCGTTAATTACTATTTTGGAAAAAAATTTCAGAAATATACCAAACTTATTAAGATATATTCATTTCAGAGGTAGCATTACACTCAGTGTAAGCTTCACCACAGTCAACATTTTTTAACCTTTCTCAAAAATTTCTCACTGTGTTTTTGATGAACCATTATCATTATTTTCTTTAAATGACTGTAGACTGTAAATGTTGCTAAATCATGTTATGTGAGTATATCGGTACAATACCTATCAGAGTACTGCTACAGAAGCTACTCGAGTAGGAAAATGTACAACTTAAATTGAACTGTAATTGGCTAGTAACATGTCTAGATAACTTTGCTTACCAGATCTGTTTAAAAATTATATCAACATCATGAAAATCTTCTTTCTGTTTGACAGACATCAAAACATAATATTAAATTTTTCATGGCAGTTCCTCACTTATCCGGTGGGAACCTGTATACTGTAAAAACGACAAGCATTAAATTGTCCAATATTAACCCACAAACACGTGCCTCTGTATCCTGATCTATCGCAGAATTTACTTATTTCTGTAAGTCTGAATCAGTATTAACTGCTTCTGAAAACAACTCTTCCAAATCAATTACCAATAAATTGACTCTATTTTATCTCCATTAATATTTTGATGCAGCAAGCAGGCCACCGTTTCCCTCAAGTCTTCTTCGATGAATTGGAAGTCCCTGTCAATTTCATTTCCAGTAATATTGTCATCACACTTTCCACCTCCGCGTCTGAGTGCGTGCTCCACGCATG
This sequence comes from Schistocerca gregaria, assembly GCF_023897955.1. Taxonomy (NCBI): domain Eukaryota; kingdom Metazoa; phylum Arthropoda; class Insecta; order Orthoptera; family Acrididae; genus Schistocerca; species Schistocerca gregaria. The sequence continues at coordinate 1,042,846,014 of NC_064920.1, read as the reverse complement.
TGACTGCAATCCAGAGGACCAGGGTTCAATTCCCAGTCGCTTAAGGGAGGAGAGTCAATATTTGACTGTGTTCTTACTTGGTCTCCCACGCCGTGCGTGTGTGTGTGTGTGTGTGTGTGTGTGTGTGTGTGTGTGTCTGTCTGTCTGTGTGTATTTTTATGTGTGTGTGTATTGTACGTTTTGTTCATCTCTTTGTGTTGTCTTTTCATCCAACAACTGACATGCGCAGGCTGGCGAGGTGGATAATAAAAGCGTCACTACGGCCACGGACTGTGGAACCTTGGTGCTAACGCACCCGAGAGCATGTGAACAACCGCAGCAGTCCATAGGTCCGAGGAAAGTAACCACCGCGTAAATCAGGATCTTGGAAACCTACTGAGGCGACAAAAAACTGCATGAAAAATGCTGTTCACTGGTAGTGAAGTTACATCTACGTCTGACACCCATTGACGGTCAGACTGATTACTGTGCAACAAACTGGTCGACACGAACGTATAATATCTGGGGAAGGAATTACAGTCATTATTTGACGGTCGTGCTAGAACCCGACTAATACTCCCTAGATCCTGGACAACATGAACTTTTTGTGGAAAAAAGGCCAACTCGTAATTACCGTAACTGATGCGAAATTGCAGGCTAACTTACATGAAAACAGAAAGCGAAACGGAACTGGAATATTTATGTCGGCAGTCCCGTGGCATCTTAAAGGTACAAAAACGTGCAACATCTCTTTTCTGGACCTCGTACTACAAATAGAATAAAACTCTGCTCTAGCGCACCTGTATACCTATAAATTTTATCACGGTATTGGAACTAATCCTATCAAGTATGTGTCCATTATTCGTTGCATGTGCCTAACAACTAAATTTGTGTGCTATATAACAGTATTCTCAAATGCAACTTTCGTACACGAACACGCAATTGGGGCATATGTAAACGATTAGAGTTATGGTTCTCTGTGACAGGTAGAACGGCCACCAGAATGTATTAGCGGTATTGTTATTAGTGTCGACTTCAGGCCTGGTAGCTTACGTAAGGGGCAGGGAGATGCTGCGTAATCATGAGAGACAACGTTTTCAGTATCTGACAGAGTTTGAAAGGAGCGCCATTCTGGGTCTCCATTTGGCTGGTTTTTCGAATCATGCAAGGCCCAGTTTTTTTGTGGCAACTGTATGTGACAGTGACCTTATGTTGAAGTCCATCATAACGTTAGGCCATGTATACTCTTCGTCAGGGATCCAAGTTGACTAAGTGTCATCACCAAGAGGGAAGATTGCCGTGTCGTGCACCAAACGCCTCCATACCTTTGTCTGCAATCCGAGAATAGGTAATGGACTCCAGATAACAGCATGTGTCATCCCGCACCATTGGTCGCAGAATGGCAGCAGCCGGACAAGGAAATTACCTTCGCAATCTTAGTCTGGCGTTAACACGACAACAAAAACTGCTGTGGTTGGACTGGTCTCGCAACCGAGAAGTATGGACTGCTGACGAGTGGCGTGAGATTGAGTACAGCCAAGAATCGCAGTTCTTCACTCAGCGATAAATGGCACATCATAGGTAGGTATCATAATAACAAAAAAATTGGGGAAATCAGAGCCCCGATTTAAATTTTCGTTATTCCTGCGCGGTGTTCGAGAGTGCAACGGTAAAGAAACAGCTTTAAGATAGTTCAGTGAAAGACTTAATTCTGAATTGCAGAGTAATCATGTAGATGTAGCTGTTGATGCTGTGTTGCTGTTATGCTCGCTGTGCACGTGCTGTTGGCTGTTCGTCTGTCTCAAATGTTGAGCTCAGGCCGGCCGCGGTGGTCTAGCGGTTCTGGGCGCCCAGTCCGGAACCGCGCGACTGCTACGGTCGCAGGTTCGAATCCTGCCTCGGGTATGGATGTGTGTGATGTCCTTAGTTTAGTTAGGTTTAAGCAGTTCTAAGTTCTAGGGGACTGATGACCACAGCTGTTAAGTCCCATAGTGCTTAGAGACATTTTTTTGACCTCAGCCGGCGTCGCTACATTGCTTCTCTATCTTACACTACGTGATCAAAAGTGTCCAGACACCTGACTGAAAATGACATAAAAGTTCGTGGTGCCCTCCATTGGTAAGGCTGGAATTCAATATGGTGTTGTCCCACCCTTAGGCTTGATGACAGCTTCCTCTCTTGCAGGCATACTTTCAGTTAGGTGCTGGAAGGTTTCTTGGGAAATGTCAGCCCATTCTTCACGGAGTGCTGCACTGACGAGGGATATCGATATCGGTCGCTGAGGCCCGGCACCAAGTCAGCGTTTCCCCAACATCCCAAAGGTGTTGTGTAGGTTTCAGGTCAGGACTCTGGGCAGGCCAGTCCATTACATGGATGTTATTGTCGTGCAACCAGACCGCCACAGGACGTGCATTATGAACAGGTGTTCGATCGTGTTGAAAGATGCAATCGCCATCCCCGAATTGCTCTTCAACAGTGGAAAGCAAGAAGATGCTTAAAACATCAGTGTAGGCCTGTGTTGCGATAGTGCCACGCAAAACAACAAAGGGTGCCAGCCCCCTGCATGAAAAACACGACCACACCATAACACCACCCCCTCCGAATTTTACTGTTAGGACTACACACGCTTGCAGACGACGCTCACGGGGCATTCGCCATACCCACGCCCTGCCATCGGATCGCCACATTGTGTACCGTGATTCGTCACTCCACACAACGTTTTTCCACTGTTCAATCGTCCAATGTTTACGCTCCACACACCAAGCGAGGCGTCGTTTGGCTTTTACCAAGCGTGATGTGTGGCTTATGAGCAGCCACTCGATCGTGAAATCCAAGCTTTCTCATCTCACGCCTGTCATAGTACTTGCAGTGGACCCTGAGGCAGTTTGGAGTTACTGTTTGATGGTCTGGATAGAGGTCTGACTACACATTACGACCCTCTTCAACTGTCGGCGGTCTCTGTCAGTCAACCGCCGAGGTTGGCCGGTATACTTTTGCGCTGTACGTGTCCCTTCACGTTTCCACTTCACTATCACAACGGATACAGTGAACCTAGCGATGTCTCGCGTACAGACGTACGACACAAGTGATACCCAATAACCCGAGCACGTTCGAAGTCCGTGAGTTCCGCAGAGCGCCCCATTCTGCTCTCTCACGACCTCTAACGCTACCGAGGTCGCTGACATGGAGTACCTGGCAGTAGGTGGCGGCACGATGCACCCAATATGAAGAAAGTATGTTTTGGGGGTGTCCGGATACTTTTGATCACATAGTGTATCTTCTGTCGCAACCTCCTGTTGTTCAGTAGACGGGGGTTGACTGATATAGTGACGCGCTCCACAAGTGTTTCTTTAAACAGTGTCGCCAGTTTTGTCCAGAGTTCGCTGTATTGTGTCGCAACACAGGCAACTCTTGACATCGAGACTTCTGTGCCGATTCAGTTGCTGAATATATGGAAAATTAAGACCATCCAAGACGAGTGTCAGCTATTTAAAAATATTGTATTTTCCCTCTAGAAGCTCTGCCACTCTGTTTACTGAAACGGCAGGACAATGGCATCTTTGCTTCAATTACAGATCTTGTTAAAAATCTTCTCTTACATTCCGCGTTTCTTTTGTTTGTCTAATGTCATACTTTTTACAATGTCATCCGAACGTCCTTATTTTTGAACGGAGAGTACAGGACTCATGAAGTTTGTTCTTCAATGACATTCCAGACGATTTTCTGCTCCTCTTACCCTTAAGAGCAGGAATGGGCTGAAACCTGTCATCTTTCCGCTAGTGTCAGACATTGCACAGGGACGACTATTTTGTTTGAAATTATTTAGAGAAAGCTTCTGTTGCTTAGTGTACATTTGACGATGGAACTCAGAGTTTAAGGTGGGCCCCAATGAGAGCAACTGTACTGGTCCCTTCTCAGAATCTATTCTGAGTGTGACGCTAGCGATCCTTAAAGACTATTATGTCGAATATTATATCTAATGACAGTGTTTGTACATAAATAGAAGATAAGGGTATCGATTACTCCTCTGTGTAGACGAGAGAGCCAACAGTTTGTGATGCCCGTTGTTGAAGAGAGTGATGAATACATTAACTGCGATCTCTTTGTAATCATTTCAAACTGCACATTCGACAATAAGGAATCTAGAGCAACTTTTTTACAAAATTGTGTAGAAGAGATAAATGCAGTGACGTGCTATAATAGCAGCTGAATCTACGAAAACGGCAAGAGATAACATTCGTAAGCGTCTACCAGTTCACAGTGAGAAACCATGATATGATTATGGATATTTTGATGACGACAGTTGAGAAACAGTTTCACTCCCAACTGAGTTCTGTAATCCATCGTATTTAGAGCATGTAACACGGATAAGATTAGTTTCCTTCTCTCATTCATCGCCATTAAATTTGTGCATTGCATACCCATTCAAAAAGTACAGGTTTTAATGAGTTGAAGATACTTTTGGAGGTACTCATTTTCGGTAAGTGAAATATAGTGCCACACTATCATCATTCGCGATCACTTTAGTTCTTTACAGACACCTTAATGCATTACACAAAACCATACATAACCGTTTCAATTTTATTTCAGCAGGATATGTTTTCAGTGCAGTTCCTTGTTTCTTTCAATTGCTGATAATTACCCGTAGAGACTGTGTCTTCTTCTTTTCAGCCAGCCTTGGAGCACTTCTTTTCTCAGATAGTTATGTCTATCTATCAGCGGCAATTTCCTATTTTTCATGGATTTCACTCATCGTCATGAGTTTAATTTTTATATCATAAAGTTAATTCTACTAAAAAACTAAACAAGTTAGCTTCTGACCCAATTAGTTACAACAGAACAATTTTAGTTCATTTTACGAAGTGTTCTATTGAACCATTTTTATCAGTTGCGTGGGACAAAAGTATATTATATGACGCAATGTCGAAAATGGATCAGCTGAGACAAAAAAGCTTACCGACAATCAACCTTCCCACGCACTATTCGTGAGTGGAACAGAGTTGGAGGGATCAGATAGAGGTACCGAAAGTACTCTTCGCCACACACCATTAGGTGGCTTGCGGAGTATGATGTAGATGTAGATGAAAGTAAAACTATATTCTGGAATGGTCCTGTTACTTGTTAGCTAGGTCCTTACGTTCAGGGCAGCCTCTTCTTGAGTTGCTCGTTTAATTTTTCCGCCCTTTAATAGGAAATGAATGAGCAAGCCAATGATGATAACTCTCAGAAGAAAATACGTAAGATCAATGTGTCAGATTTTAGTCATTCAGTTCTCTGATTTTAACACATAAGGAGGGATCAAAAAGTTTCCGTCTGAGGGTGTTGCTGTGGCGTATACGCAACGTGGCGCAACATCTATGCGAGTACATAAGCACCGACATGCGATCACAGGATTAGTGTGGCACTGCGGATGCGTGAACTATGGTGATGTTGTTATCCAATGCATCCTAAAAGGATCAACGTGCTGTTATTCTTTCCTTGGCTACTGAAGCGCAAACACCGGTGTACATCTAACTGAGAATGAAAAAAAGTGTGTCGAAAAGCACTGTTGTGGAAAGGTGCGCCAAATTCCGTGCCGGGTGCTGCAGCTTCATCATAACGCACGTCACCAAATCGCAAATATCGTAACGCAGAAGTTATGAGAGACGTTGGGGCACCCACTCTGTGGTCCTGAAGTCTCCCACGCGATTGTCACATCTTCTGTCCCTTAAAAATGCCTCGAAGGGTCGGCGTTTCCTGCAAGACGAAGATATACAGCAGGCAGTTGGGGATTTCTTCATGTCGCAGAACACAGTGTTTTACCAAATGTTACCAGTAACGTGGTGCGTCGGTGAGACGATTGCCTCAATGCTGACGCTGATTTTGGCTAATTCGTGTAGCGATTCTGGTATGCGCGGCCTTAGAACGAAAACTTTTTGATAGCCCCTTATACGAGGGTTGCCCAGAAAATAATGCACCGCAGTTTTTTCTGGGACAATTCTTTATTAAACATAATGAGAATTACACACACGAAAGGATGGTGTTTCATCTACACACCCTATTTTTCCACGTAATCCCCACCCCGTTCTGTGACCTTCCTCCAGCGCGAAACAAGGGCGTGTATGCCCTGTAGGTACCAGTCCTTGTCCCGGCGGCGGAGCCAGTACTTCACCTCACCGTCCTGAAAATGTCTTCCACGAATGGCATCCTTTAATGAATGACAACAGCAGCTCGCTGCAACGTGTCAGGTGTGACAGCCGTGGACGGTCTCCTCGACCACTGCAAATCGTTGAGCTTCGTCGAACCGCCTTCTGATGACCCCACCCTCCGTGCCCAGCGTCTAACTGTACTTCTGTAGACAGCAGGTGGTCCATAGACTTTGCACAAGCGTTTGCGAATATTCCCCACAGTTTCTTTCTCTGCTGTGAGAAAGTGAATGACCGCACGTTGCTTGTAACGTACATCACCTACAGTCGCCATTTTGAAAGTATCCTGCAGCTACGCTATCTGTCGGAAACCTGGCGCACTCACTCATCATCATCATCATCATTATCATTGTTAGTGTTCTCCCAAAAGGCAGGTTTTCACATGGTAGTTCTCCAGCGCTGTCCGGTCTTCTGCCACCCTCTTCAGGACCGCATAACTTACTCTTCCCTTTATGTCGTCTGTCATCTTGTATCTCCTCCTTCCTCTCAGCCCTCCCATGAACCTGTTATTCCAAAGCATCTGCTAGCAAGCACTCCCTTCTCAATGTATGTCCCAACCAGTTCTTTTTCCTTTCTCTTATAACCTTCAGCAGGCATCTTCTCACACCAATCCTTTCCAATACTGTTTCATTACTCACTTTCCTATGCAACTTATACTCTCCATTACTCTCCACATTCAGATCTCAAATGCTTCTAACCATTTTTAATTCTCCTACCTCAGCTTCCATGTTTCTGCCCCATATAGTGCCACACTCTAGATAAAACATTTGCAAAGCCTTTTCCTTATACCTTTATCTAATTTGCCACATAACAATCTCCTCTTTCTGTTGAATACCTCCTTCGCTAAGGCAGTCCGAGTTATCACCTACTGGTGACATCCCAAGTCTTCAGTTATTGTGCTTCCAAGATATGTAAATGCACTTACTTCGCTAATGGTAACTTGTCCTATTTTAATATCGGACAGTCTGCGTCTTGTTCTGAGACAACACTCTTTGATTTTTCTGTGTTTATTTGCATCCCATATTCCTCACAAGCTTTATTCAGATCTTTCAGCATGTTATTCACTGTCCACACACTTTCTGCCACTGACACCATGTCATCAGCAGACCTTATACATTCTATTCTCTTTCCACCAACAAGTATTACTCTTTTCCCATCTATGCCTTTTGCAATAATCTCTTCAAGGTGTGCATTAAACAACAGTGGGGAAAGGCAACAACCTTGTCTAACACCTCGTCCAATGCTGCTTCCGTTTGACATTTCATTTCCATTCTTTATCTTTACTTTGTGGTGTAATTGTAGATTCTGTATCAGTCGTCTCTCCAATCTACTCCTTCCTCTTCAAAATATCGTTCAGCTTGTTCCATTGAACTCTGTCAAAGCCTTTACTAAATCTATAAAAACAGCGAAGATTGCTTTACCATTTTCCATACGTCTTTGCCCTATAGTTCTTAACAGGCCAATAGCATCTCTTGTTCCTTTTCCTCTTCTAAGTCCGACTTGCTCCTCTGCGATCCCTCTATCAAGCTTGCCATATAGTCTTCTATACAACACTCTCAGCAACACTTTAGCTGCATAAGAAATTACACTGATGGTCCTATGCTCTTCATGTTTTTTAGTGTTTCTCTTTTCTCTGGTGCAAGGAAGTCCTCAGGCAATTCCCATTCGTCATATATCTCATTGCAGAGATTGATTTCTTTTCTTGTCTTGTTTCCCAAACTCTCCAATAGTTCTGCTGGCAAATCATCAATTCCTCATGCCTTTCTAGTCTTCATCTTCTTCAGCGCCTTTTCTACTTCTGCTTCTAAGATGATGAATCCCTTTCCAACTTCCGCCACATATTGCTCCCCATCAACCTTAATTTCGCTTTGTATTTCATCTCCCTTATACAGACATTCAGTATATTCATGCCCTCGGTTCAAAACCTCCTGTGGTTCTTCTGCTGGAGTACCATCCGCTTTTTCTATTTCCATGTTATTCCTTTTTCTTTTACATTCAAAAACTATCTCACTAGCTAGTCTATATATCATTTCATACTTTCCCTCTTTCTCCATTTTCTCTATTTCGTCAGATTTCCGTTTCATCCATTTTCCCTTGCTTCTTCAGTTTCTCTTCTTAATTCATTATTCATTTTCTTGTACCTCCTTTCGCCTTCTTCACTTTCTACATTTTTTCCACTTTCGCCACTCTTCCATCTTTTTCAACATGTTTTCTGTTATCTATTCTTTCCTGGTACTTTGACATACTGTAATTCCTAATACTTCTTTGGGAGAGTCCATGAGTCCGTCCCTCATTTTTATCCATTTGTCGTTAACGCTTTCATCAACACTACCTCTTTCCCATTTTTCCATAAATCTGTTTTCCAAATCTGATGCCTTTCTTACCTCTTTGAGTCTTTCTTTCTTTAGTCTTTCTTTTGCTTTACCTCTCCACACTTTTTTCGCTCGCTCAAGAGACTTCGGATAATACATACGTAACGTTTCGAATCCGTAGCGTTGAAAAAAATGCGGAGCAGTACTTTCTGGGCAACCCTCGTAGACGTAATTCTTTGTCTGGACATTGTATGAGCAGTTTTTATTACTCTGTATAAGAGAACGAATTCTTAACTAGTAGTGTAATATTACTTTTGGCTTCAGCCTTGTTTTAGTCCTTACGGAGGAGAAACGCATTGGTCACGGAAGACAGAGGCCCACCCCTCGAACGTACTGTGAATAGAGAGGCAGGCCGTTCTCACTGCGGCAACGCCACGGGAAGTTGCACTTAGACAATAAGACCGTGGTTACGTGTGCTACGTAAGCGGTCGGAGGTGAGTTGGACAGCAACATTATTCTCCAGGTGTCGGCTGCCCGGTGGCGAAGAGAAAAGAAGCCAAGATTTAGCGACGCCTTTTCACTTTAATAATGTATGCTTCTCACACGCTCTGACTTGAAGGCGTCTAGAGAGGAAGGGCTGAGGGAATAATTATTCTCAGATTAATCAGGGGAGAGAGAAGCACTCTTGGTAGTTCCAGTAAAAGTTTAACAGTAGAAAATTTTCTAGAAGGATCCAAATTCCTTGAACAGCAGGCGCCAGGGCGTTTTGTTGCACAGACACATACTATCTCTCTCGCTGCTATCCTACTTCCCTCTCTAGTCATCGTTCACAGGAAAATTCCACTCGATCTCATTAGCAGGGCATGACAGAACGACGGCTTCTGTCTGCCCCATAGACCAGTCTCCGAAAATTTAACCTAGACGGAATATGAACTGAAAACAGAATTTTGCTTGACGGAGCAATTGTAATCAGAACTGTGCATGTGCAGGAAGAGAGAGGAAGGTTGATGCAGCCGGCTGACGACGATGTACAGGAGATCGAGCTGTCAGGACTTCCGAGTGGGCATCCATGGCTGGTGTCAAATGATAGAACAGGAAATTAAGTCTAAAAAATAGAGCATATTTCGGTGTACAGAATACAAGGATCTAAAGACACCGGATATATTCCAGTCTAGGTGGACGAAAAACTCAACAGTGGGCAATGGAAGGAGAGGCGGTCCATGTTGGCGGCCGGCCATAGGGCGCAGAGCCAGATGCTCTGCCTCCCAAGAAAGACTCCTGTTATGTTCGAGGTCTGGGTCACAAGAGAGGGAAGCAACTGTGTTCTCCACTGCAGAAACCTCCAGTGTCAGCACACGTGACCTGTGTCCTAGGCATGCTATTGGCTAAAGCCGATGGCGTGAATTCGCTGGCAGTTTCAACGGAGGCCTCAAGGCGTTTCTTCTCAGCGGCTTTAACTGGACAGAAGTGCCACAGTTCTGAAAGGCAGCCAACTTGTGTCACGTAGGAACAGCGTGAGTTGCTCTGGGAAGAAACTTCTAAAGAATTTACTGGGGCCTTTGAAATAATTTTTCTAACCAGTTCCCTAAATACCCCTTGACTGGCTGCTAACCTGTACAGAATGTCATTGGCTAGTAAACTAACTTACGCACTTTCTTTCGCAGAACCTAAATGGATCTCAGAGAAGGAAATATCAACTTCATTCAGTTTTCAGATTCTGGAACAGAAGGTCTCTTTTTTTGGATGTTGGGGGGAGACGCGGAACTCAGATATTACCAGCATTGCGACCACTGCCGTTGGACTAAGAGAAAGTCAGGTGCTGATGGATGACAGTTCTGATTTCGGTGCAGCAACTTTTTTGTGGTAAGCACAGCTCTGTGAGTTGTGTGTTGGCTTGTTTCATTCTGAAACGGGAGTTTTGATCCAGACAGACTTCGGTAATCTCATTAAGGTCCTGAAACTTTGTTCACGAACCTATTATGAATCAGCAACTCATGTCCCCAAGTTATTTTTCAAGAACTGCTAATACAGATGCCGAATGCGTGGTTTTGGTTCCCTTCAGATGCATGATTAACATTCATGTAGCCATAATATGATGATCCATGCAATTATTTTTGGTTCTATCGAATTATACGAGTCTTAAGACCCTGTTACTAGAGAGGACTTCCTATTCTCTTGATTTACCCACTTTCCCTGTGGCCCATGCACATTGGATTTTTATGTGTTGGATTAGCAATATGACAAGGAGATTAATAATCGTTTGAATTCGTTTTATTCGTTTATCAATGCAATATAAACTGTTTTGTCATTTAAAGCGCCATGAGAAATATTAAAGTATCGGAATTAATATGAATTAATCATTGATATGAATTAATCATTTCCTTTCTGTATATAATGTGTCTCCTCCCCTCATGACTTAACAGAGTTTAACAGCGTGGATCAGTTTCACTCCTTTCAAGTCACAACGTTGTAATGCATACATGCAACCTGTCGGGAGAGTTACTTAGACATCTTTTGAGTCCCTCCCATCAAGCTTAATATGCAATTCATTTAGCTTACCGTGCGAGGATTAATTAACATGTTTTAATGCATCAAAATACTACTTATTCACAGAGATATAAATGCACTAAACATATAATTCATATTCTGTTTTGTAGAGACACTACTTAACTGACATCCAACTTCAGACTAAAAGAAAAAACTTGTCGTTTAAAAACAGTTGACTGCCGTTGATGCTAATTAATTACTTCCATTTCTCGCTTACGTTCTGGATCTTCGTTATTACAGTGATAACGTTCCCACTTTACCACACCTGTTACTACAGTAGCATTACACTTCCAAATCTCTAGGCAAATTAAAGATGCAGTTTAGTTTTTTGGTAAACTTTGAAGCTACTTCTTTTGCAGAAAATGCCGCTGATGTTACAGGTACCAACGCAGGTGTGACATCGGTTACCCCATCTCAGAGTGAGCAGGGTAGTCATCCCACCAGTGAAAACGTCATACCACTGCTCAGCCAGTTCACTGGTCAAGACCCCTTGGAAGGTAAGCAAACGGTGGTTTGTTAGTACTTCTGTGAGCTAGTATACTGTATTCAGTAATTTTATGTTTGCTTCCGTTACGGTGCCACAATATGTGTTTGTAAAACGCCACCACAGTTACTACTAAGAAGCATTTTAATTTCCATTGATAGTACTAAGATTTAATCGAGTACTAACAATTTACACCATAAAGAGAGAGAGGCAAGCTGAAGTGGACCAGTGACACGTCATACCAGTCCACAAGCAAAGGAAAAGCAAAGCTTTGTGTTAGTGAGTACTAGGGTGAAAGTCAGTTGTAACAAAATAAGTTAGTGTGGGTAGCACACATTCAGGAGCAGACTCTATTGATTTATGACAACCTCCCCCTCAACTTAACCTATTTTCTATTAGTTGATTTATGACTCTTTGGGGGTTGATTTATGGTCCCTTTAGGGATAATCCACCCTTCAGAGAAACCAACAACCTCTTCCCCTCCCCCTCGACCTACCCTGCTCTCTGAAAACCTCCACCTTCCACCTTGCCAATACAAGCACACTTTCAGGCCTCCATTATTCGAATAGCCACCTTCCACTCTATCAATTTGATTGACTAATTAATTAAAGTGATAAATTAATTAACCCCTCCCACTTTGGGAAATCCCCCAGCCACCAATCCCCTGGCCTCAATCCCCCTTTCTTCCCAAACCTGGAAATTGGCAGTAATAAGACTCATTTGATTGGCTATTTGGAGGGAAATCGATTGCACTGCATGCGCAAGTCAGTGTTAGAAATTTTGTTTATTTAAACAGCTTATTAGGTACAATGCGGTTTATGGAATATAGTTCATTTATTTAAAGAATTTGTTCGGAACTCGATTGCAGTTTATGGATTAAGGCTTAAACAATTTCTGGTAGGCGAAGAAAACGTGGAATATGTTCTTTTAAACATTTTATGGGATACAAGGCTGCTTTGGAATATAGTTTACCATTTTATTTAAAGAAATACTTGGTAAATTGACTGCAGTGTTTGGGATACTGCATATTTAAACAATTTTTGGGTGACATTACAGTGTGGAATATTTAAACAATTGTGACACTTTTTTTCCAATCATGCAAGGAATACTGTCACGAAATCGACGTCAATATAATTCACCTCACGTAATCGCACTCAAAAATCTTTTACACTGATCGTAGGGCATTGCGTGTCCATGCCCTGACCACTTCGCCAGGCTGCGCCATGCTCTGGTGTCGAGGAGACTGCGGTATCCATGCTCAGACCCCACATCACCAGTCCGCTCGTGTGGCCTGCAGACCAGAAGTCGTGCTAGTTTGCGAGCAAAGCGTTAGGTGGCAGAAAATCTTTGATATCGACACTAGAAAAATTCCTGTCGAAACACAGCTCATCCCCCCCCCGTTCACGCTGCGTGCACCATGAGTCACAGTGAGAACAAACCATAAACAAATCAGGATTTACCTGGGAAACCCCAAAGCCTTCCCGTGTGTGATATCAGTGCATGCAAGAACTCCTTCCAAAGCAAATTCCTGACTGGGAATCGATGTGGAAATACTGCTGAAGTCAATAAACTAGTGACTGATTAATGAAATCGATACACTTAGCGCATGGCTAGCTTTTCCTTCCATGCTACTGGTGAATACTGTAACAGGTACATTTGGCGGGATTTGATACCGGCAACTGCCCGGTTCCCAAAACTTACTAGACTTTACTTGCCTCCTATTGGTGGATACTGGCAAGTTAGTTCATTTGGTAGGAAGTCCATTACATTACATTTCAAATTGTGCTACACATTAAACAATTGCGTGGGGGGCTGGACAGATACATGCCCACAATACTACTACTGGAAAAAATAAAGTGTTCAAACTTCGCTATTGCGTTTTTAAAACACTATATAATCCCTTAGTTGGTTCTTTCTACTACATTAGGAAGGAGGAGCAAGGGTCTACCACATGGTTGGATAGAGACAATATCAAGTACCACTGCAGGACAGAATCCAGTGCGATGCATTGAGAAGCACGAAACACGACACACTTAAACAATTATCCAGTCCGTAGTATTAGTTGTTGTCATGGCTAAATGTAGGAGTTCACTGATACACTTGCACGTCCCTCACGCTCATTCAAAATGTCCACACACAGCGACCCAGGCCAGAGAGTTGTGCAGCACTGGTTGCACTGTGGATCCACATCTCAGCGATGGTGCCTGGTTCTATCTCGATAACATGTCGATAACAGAGGTTCCGTAGTATATCCAGATGATGAAGGTACACTTCTTCCTCATTGGCTGTCCGTGACACTTGCAGGCGTAACGAAAGGTATGTGCTGGGAGCGAACTCTCTTGGTGCTTTACGTGTCCCCTGCACTGTGTTCCAGTGTGTGTGAAAGCTCTCTGCAGGTCGCGCTGCAAACAACAGAGTCGGCATGTCGGGTAGTCGCAGGGGTTGAGGCTTGAACCAATCCTAGGGCTGTGCACTGACTTGTTGTGTCGGCGCTTGATGGCATTTGCGACATATCAGACCCCATACGGCAAGACTACAGCGTTGTTTTAGACAGTCTCTTTACATCCTATAGCTGTTTCTCAGCCTCTGCCCCGCCGACCTTGCACCTTTGTCGATATGACCGTTCCAGTTTAAGTCATAATCGTGCAGAAGTCTAAGAGCGCTATTTCTACCACATTCTGCATCACGTGGAGATAGAGGGTGAGCTAATACGACAAGACCATGTTTTGACCATTCCGTGGAAACAGGAACATGTTGTCTTAGCTCTGCCAACTGGGTACAATGTGTAAGGCCAGCACCCAGCACCAAACGAAGCTTTCTCCTTCAACACATTTGGGAACTGTAAGAAGCACGAGAATATTGCTACTACATTGTGGAGCGTTTCCGAGATACATAAAAGTATTGCTATTTGGAAGAGATCTGCATCTTTCATGGTGCGTTCACATCTATCACCTAAACATACTCTCCCTCCTCATTATTTTGTACCATCCAACAGAGGAAACCTACAAACTTCGTTAACGTTATGCAGTGGAAAACTCAATAAGGTATTACCACATCACTCTCTTCTGATACATCAAAAACAAATGCCGTCTGCATGCTAACATCGAGGATATGTTATGATCCTATTAAACAGACACTACTGGCCATTAAAATTGCTACACCACGAAGATGACGTGCTACAGAGGCGAAATTTAACCGACAGGAAGACGATGCTGTGATATGCAAATGAATAGCTTTTCAGAGCATTCACACAATGTTCGCGCCGGTGGCGACACCTATAACATGCTGACCTGAGGAAAGTTTCCAACCGATTTCTCATACACAAACAGCAGTTGACCGGCGTTTCCTGATGAAACGTTGTTGTGATGCCTCGTGTAAGCAGGAGAAATGCACGTTTCCGACTTTGATAAAGGTCACATTGTAGCGTATCGCGATAGCGGTTTATCGTATCGCGACATTGCTATTCACGTAGGTCGAGATCCAAAAACTGTTAGCAGAATATGAAATCGGTGGGTTCAGGAGGGTCATTCGGAACGCATAGCTGGATCCCAACGGCCTCGTATCATTAGCAGTCGAGATGACAGGCATCTTATCCGCATGGCTGTAACGGATCGTGCAGCCACGTCTCGATCCCTGAATCAACAGATAGGGACGTTTAAAAGATAACAACCATCTGCATGAACAATTCTACGACGTTTGCAACAGCATGGACTATCACCTCGGAGATCATGGCTGCGGTTACCCTTCACGCTGCATCACAGGAGCGCCTGCGATGGTGTACTCAACGACGAACCTGGGTGCACGAATGCCAAAGCATTAGTTTTGCGGATAAATCCAGGTTCTGTTTACAGCGTCATGGTGGTCACATCCGTGTTTGGCGACATCGCGGTAAACTCACATAGGAAGCGTATCACTCGGCGTGATGGCATGGGGTGCCATTGGTTAGACGTCTCGGTCACCTCTTCTTCGCATTGACGGCACTTCGAGCAGTGGACGTTACATTTCAAATGTGTTACGATCCGTGTCTCTACCCTTCATTCGATCCCTGCGAAGCTCTACATTTCAGCAGGATAATGCACGACCGCGTGTTTCAAGTTCTGTACGGGCCTTTCTGGATACAGAAAATGTTCGACTGCTGCCCTGGCCAGAACATTCTCCAGGTCTCTCACCAATTGAAAACGTCTGGTCAATGGTGACCGAGCAACTGGCTCGTCACAGTACGCCAGTCACTACTCTTGATGAACTGTGGTATCGTGCTGAAGCTGCATGGGCAGCTGTACCTGTACACGCCATCCAAGCTCTGTTTCACTCAAAGGTGTATCAAAGCCGCTATTACGGACAGAGGTGGTTGTTCTGGGTACTGATTTCTCAGGATCTTTGCACCCAATTTGCGTGAAAATGTAATCACATGTAAGTTCTAGTATAATATATTTGTCCAATGAATACCGTTTTATCATATGCATTTCTTCTTTGTGTAGCCATTTTAATGGCCAGTAGTGTATTTCTATTGCTCCTCTCGAGCAGGTGACCAGTGATCGAAGTCGCTTGCACAGACCGATGTTAAGTCTCATCGTTTGTGCTGTAGCAGGACCATATATCACAGACCATCAGTCACAAGAGAGACTCCCTACGTTGTTCTCTCGTAAGCAGTTTATACATTCTTCTTCAGCTGTAACACAATGAGCAGTGTATGACTATAGCTTTTTGCACCACCATACATTTTGTTTTTCCACCACACCTTCGAAATCTGTGTCAGGTGCTAAACTGACATTAACATTTTCCATCCATTTGCTCTCACAGATATCGTATGGTGTAAAATATCTGCTACCAAAACACATGGCAGTGGTGTTTCGTATTGACAAAACTGTGGAGGACATATGGAAACTGGAAGTGATTGTGGCATTGTGGAGCATTTCCAAGCCGCCGTCTGAAGGTGATGACCTCTGCATTTAATCTCATCTTTCACACTGACAGGATAGAAAATGTCTAGGTGTTCCATTTCAAAGATAGCAAGAGCATTGATTCCTCATGTTTCAGTTATGTACATGATCGCTGTTTCAGTGCTGGCCATCCCCAGAAGGTTTTCCTCCCATCAAGACTCTCTCGATAATCAACTGTATACCATTGGGACGGATGGGATGGAAAAGACACCATCAGTATGGGACGATGCACTGTGATAAGCACGACAGCTGATTTAATTTGCCAGTAGCTACTAGGAAGGTACTATACCCACTACATTCCACATTTCATTAAGGAACAGAGCCAGCTGAGACAGTAACTGCTGTCCAGCGAAGATTGTTCTACGCAAATCTTACTCACGGTACCCATCCAAGTGCACAAGATCTCTCCAGCTGCGCACATGTTGAGGAGGGTAGCATCCCTTATCGATGTGTAGGAGATATGAGAGTGTTGTAGTGATATAACAGACAGATAAGAGAAAACGTGAGGTTTATGTATGCTGGAGCTCTAGATGGACAGGGTTTGAAGCCTTTTAGTACGTCAACTGTGTTATCAATTCTAAAGTATTGTACCAGTGTCTGAGGTCAGTACCAAGAAAGTATTTGTGAGAGTAATGATCGTAAAACATAAACACATGCACTACTAAGGCTACACAACTGCACATTAAACACACTATAAAGTTAAATGCATGTGGTTTCTGAAATACTAGTCACATGAAGTGAAACGTTCTTGATACTTTAATGCAGGACACACATGTCCAACAACTGACATACATTTACCCTGCAAGTTTTACATCCTACTCACTACTGTGACAAATTTTAAAATGATAAAACTGCTTCCTCCTACACCAAAGAAAAACATAGATTCTTCATGTTACATGCACAATATAGCTTTCTGGAGGTGTATAGAACCCATGATTCACATTCGATTATTGTTCAAAAATTATACTGGGCTCATATAAGTCATATGAAATGATCATCAGCAATAGAATATACATTTTACAAGAAAAGAGACAAACACAAAGCAGATGTGCTTGAAATGTCAACTGTCAAGCAAACACGTACACACGGTTTGCATTACCTCGCAAACCTCTGTCACAAACTTAGAATCGCCGCAGTTAAGAAAAAGTAGGCTTGATTTACGTCCAGGCTGTGGCAGAGAAATGGATACTGCACATACACCTTCGTTCATCTAGAGAAGGGTGTTGAAACAGGTCTTCCATCGATGGACATGATTCATCAGACATGCATTGGAAGTCCTTTGCTGAGTGTGGTATGGACAGGTTTGCTGTTAACGATTGCAGGTAGATAGAAGTCTAAGTCACACACAGAACATGCAATTGTATACGAGTCAGATGCAAGTTATACCACACAACGTATATACCCCAAGAGAACAATGGGAAAAAACAGGATGGAAAAAGATGACTCGTTTGGAGTTATGAGAGTGCCACAAATATGACTCACCAGTGGCTGTAATCATTAAAGGGCATCTCCATAGGATCCAACGCAAGTATGCAGTTGAGTGGAAAGACTTTCTACCAGGCAGTGGAGCACTATAGATCTGAAAAGTTGGTGTATTGATCACAGGATTTCATACATTTCTTACGATTTCAATCTAGCGTTGAATTTTTTAAGTGATTCCTCACATAGCACACCATCTACTGTATGTGATCATTTTCAGTCAACCATCATCCTACCTCGTCTACAACACTGTGCATATATTTCAGAACCTCTGTTACACAGTCTACATATCATCGAGATAGAATGTAATACAAATAATGTTTGTTACAGTGGGAAATATCTAGCAGCACGATAATGGAGTTGCAAATATCGGCTTAATACCATTTTCCTTAGTCGAATCGTTTTCTAAATTCGGTGAGAAGGGTGATTTTATTACGAGCATACACCGCTGGCGTAGTGCACCCACATTTCCGGACTGTTACTACACACCCCGCAATCACCATCTATAGTCATTGTCGTGGTATTTGTGTAGAACACCACTTAATTCGGAAGCAATAACATAGCTCGATTCGTAAAGTAAGTTTTTAACATGGATATCGTTAGTGATACTTGTGTATCTGTAGAACCAAGTACGCATTTGTATGCAGGGTGAGAGTAACATAGTCACTGCCATCGTGTCTTTAGTAGCCGGTCGCTTATCAAGCGATTATGTCTCTCTTCCCAAGACGCTCTGGTACCACTCACAAGAAAAACAAATGGATCATGTCCATCGATCACCGAGTTTTGAAAAATATTGTTTGGTGTCACCAGCATTCAGTTACTGGCAAAGTATAATACTTAGTAGGGAATGTTTGATAGATTCGCTGTGATCAGCAGGTTTATACAGTATGTGTTTGGATGTAAAATTACTGTGGTTTGGGTTTGGAGACGTGCAAAGAAAATGATTGTGTCCGATTGTAAGGGAGCTATGGATTTGACGTGGAAAACTGTGATTTCACCGCATCGATAGCTAAGGGGGATGAAAGATTTTACGTGAAAAATTATGTACAGGTATAAAAATAGTATAGATAATGATATTTGCAGAGCTACAGTCGTCAAGAGGAGGTATTTACGATACCTCGCTCACTATCGAATGACACCATATTAGCGCTACGATAGTAATATTTAATTGTAATTACACTGAAAAATATGTGGCTGGTTTAATAGATCGATTCTGCCTGGTGTGTGGCTACGTGGCATAGGTAGCCTGTGACCAGAATTAACTGACATTTCCAGCTGAAGGCGGGAGGGCGTCCTGAAATGGTCAGGTGGGGTACAACCATGTCACCCTCTGATCGGTGAACAGCGAATTAGTATTCAGTGTGCATTGGATTGTCACGGCGATCACGTGTGTTGTGACTAATCTAGCACTGCACAAGTCTCTTGACGGGCACAGCGTGTAGACATCAGGACATGAGCGCATGGGATGTACAAGTGTTTCAGCAATCTCTGATATGTATTCACGACAACTGCTACTACAGATTGGATCATGGTTTAAGTGCGTTGTGCTCTCTGCTTCTCAATACATTGCGGTAGACTCTATCATGCAGTGCCGACCGGAGTGACCGAGCGGTTCTAGGCGACACAGTCTGGAATCATGCGACCGCTACGGTCGCAGGTTCGAATCCTGCCTTGAGCATGCATGTGTGTGATGTGCTTAGGTTAGTTACGTTTAAGTAGCTCCAAGTTCTAGAGGACTGATGACCTCATATGTTCAAATGGCTCTGAGCACTATGGGACTCTACTTCTCAGGTAATCAGTCCCCTAGAATTTAGAACTACTTAAAGCTAACCAACCTAAGGACATCACAGACATCCATGCCCGAGGCAGGATTCGAACCTGCGACCGTGGCGGTCGCGCGGTTCCAAACTGTAGCGTCTAGAACCGCACGGCCACTCAGGCCGGCGACCTCCTATGTTAAGTCCCACAGTGCTCAAAGCGATTTGAACCATTTGGAAATAGAAAAAAGTCACATGGAGCGATATGGTAGTATTGAAAATTGTTTTGAGGTTAAGAATTGAAAGCTGCTTTACTGACAGAGCAATATGGGATGGCGGATTATCGTAATGCAGAATCCAATTCAAAATGGTTCAAATGGCTCTGAGCACTATGGGACTTAACATCTGTGGTCATCAGTACCCTAGAACTTAGAACTACTTAAACCTAACTAACCTAAGGACTTCACACACATCCATGCCCGAGGCAGGATTCGAACCTGCGACCGTAGCAGTCACGCTGTTCCGGACTGAGCGCCTTAACCGCGAGACCACCGCGGCCGGCAGAATCCAATTATCAGCAATGTTGGCAAGGACACGAAGAACGCTTTTACGAAGTCTTTCAAAAATTTCTTTGTTGTAATATTGGTTACCTGTTTGTCCATGAGGCACGCACTGTTTATGAACAATTCCCTTGGAATCGTAGAAGCACACAAGCATGAATTTCACTTTTGACTTGGACATGCGAGCTTTTTTTGGGCTGGATGACCCCTTTGAGCACCATTGCGAACTTTGGCGTTTTGTCCCTGGATCGTCTCCAAAACCCTTCTGAAGCTTATCGTAAGTTGTCGCGTTTTCACCCAATGTAACGCAAAATGAAATGGCATACCACTGCGCAATATTATGCGGTTCTATTTCGGTGACGAGAGACATAAACAAGTGCTAACTTATTTTAGCACAACTCATGACTGACTACTTCCATCGATGTGCCACTTGGACTAGAATCGGCTTTTACACAAAGGTCAAAGGTATTGTGCCTACGCAAGGCTGCAGGGTTGCCACGTCTTGCAAAGAAAATCACTCTCAAAACTTTATTATCGCACCTTGTAGTTCATCCATCTGAATCTTGCAGTGTTTTTTTCCTTAAGGTGCAGAAAACGAATGCCACAAAATATTCGCACAACTGTGGAGCAGGAATTTCAATTTGTAGCAGGACTACAGGCATGGTATACTAAAATAAAATTAAGCTTTATGGTCTCGAGATGATAATTAAAACTTTCTGGCTAAACCCGTGCAATGTCACTAGTGGAGTGGATGGGAACGCCTCAGATGGCCCCCGGAGCAGAGCCTTCTGTGTTGACAGCAGAGTGGACGGACGCGGCAGGCAGCCCCCGGCAGAAGCGCACCTTCTTCTGCAAGAAGTGCGGCTACGGCGGCGGCTACGGCGGCCACGGCGGCTACCGGCAGGCGTACGCCGTCGTGGTGCCGGTGCGGCTGCTGGTGGTGCAGCCGCGCCCCGTCTACTACCGCCACCGACCGCGCGGCGGCTACTGCGACCCGTGCAGCCGCAGGGGCCACTACGGCGGCGGCGGCGGCGGCGGCTCCTACGCCGAGTCCTTCAGCTACAGCCGCTCCTACAGCTAGTAAGCTCAGCGTCCACGTACTCTATACATGTGGCTATACAGACTGGTCATAAACAAGCTGAAAAGCTTGTAAGGATGCTGCAGCCCCAGCAGGATTCAAGTTAGCCAATCAGGCCTATGAGCGCGCAAATCAAGCGCTGCGCCAGCTATAGTTGGTGTCACTTGTCCTCACAGCGCTTATTACAGCGCACGATACTGCTCACCCTTTGGCTCGGGTTCGATCCTTCCTGCCATCCCCTGTCCATTTTTGTGTAATTCTCTTCTTCGCTTTTAGGAAACCAAGCGATTACCACGTTTGGCGACAAAATCTCTGGCGGGTTGCTTGAAATTGCACGCGAAGCGGCCTGATACGATAATTTCAGTGCCAATTATATACGAATTTTTTAACAATTATTTCTCGCCACAACCCATCGTGCAACATCCTTATAAGCCTTTCAGATTTTTCCTGAGCACCTTTTATTGTCCGTACGGTGAAAGAAGAGACCTGACAGTTAAACTGGGCTTGGCAGAGCAGCTTCGCGCTTCTACCTTAACCAATTGTGTACCACGTTTCTGTATATATCGCTGTGACAAAGACTGTGTTGCTGCAGCCGTATAGACGACTGTTGTTTTGAGTCACATAGCTTCGGTACCGCGAATGGCCTTTTGCGTTTCGCAGTTGAAACTTCGCAACAGCGCTGCCTGATGTCAATTCTCGTCCTTCGCTGGGGACTGATGACCACAGATGTTAAATCCCATAGTGCTCAGAGCCATTTGATCGTCTTCCTTCGCTGTAGAAAGCTCAGTTTTTACCTTCATCTTAATCGCTGTCACTCAGATGCATGGTGGCCCTGATCATACCCAGAAATTGAAGTTCTGCATCTACTTCTGTTACTCGAAAGTCATACGATGGATGGTACGTACTGTATCAATGCTATATCTATTTTTAATAATTTTATTGTGAAACCAGCAACCAATTTTAGTGTCCATATCTACAAGAAGTGGCTTAGTCAATACAAACAATCAGTAAATGAGTAAAGCATAAGCATATTTATTTACAGTATTTACAAATTGTTAAAATCACACACAGATCAGCCAGAAAATTACGACCACCTGCCTACTATCGATATGTATCTGTCGATGCGATAGCAGACACACCTGGCGAGGAATAACTACTAATCAGACCCACGGACGATGCATGCTAACAGGGAGCTTACTGGCCGTGCGTAGAATGGGAAAGTCGCACAATCTGAGTTTGAACGCAGATTGTGATAGCCCGGAGGCTCGGCAAAAGCAGTTCCGAGACTTCACGACTTGTCGGGTGCTCGAGGGTTTCTCTGTTGAGTGTCTTCAACGCGTGGCGAAACCAATGTGGAACCACGTCCACATGTCATGGGGTTGGGCTGTCACTCTGCATTACAGATGTCGGACTTCGTAGGCTGGGCAGACAGATAAAACAGGAGAGGTGGTCAACTGTGGCGGAACTAAATTCAGACCTTGATGCTGGGCAGAGTACAAGTATTTCTGAACATAAAGTGCACCGGGCGCTCCTGACGACGGGCCGAGCAGTAAGTCAGGACGTCTGCTGCAGAAACTTGGGCTAAGACCAGTGTTCCGGTCCGCCCCCAAGATACGAGATATGTTGCGCCCTGTTAAAGACGACATTGCTCTTCGCGTGTCCGGTGTGTATGGTGTACCTTGTAAATGTGGCAGCATGTATATTGGACAAACAATTCGCAAGATTGCAGAGCGTTGTACTGATCACAAGCGCCATATAAAACAATGGAAGCTTGGCAAGTCGGCCATAGCGGAGCATTGCCTAGAAAACGGACATAAAATACAGTTCGAAAATACAAAAGTGTTGGCTCATGCGTCTAGATATTGCAATTCCGTTATAAAAGAAACGGCCGAGATTCGTTTAAACAACAACACTTTCAACAGAGACCAGGGATACACACGCAGCAGGGCATGGGGACGGGCGTTGGACATCGAAAGAAAGCAGAGACAGATGCGCGACACGGGAGCGGCAGTTTCAAACGTGGCGCCTGCCCCTGGCGCCACCTGACGTCACCGGCGCTGACACGGGCAATAGCTCCGGTAGCTGCCCGGGTCGACTTACGCGAGCGCGCCACATTGGATCGATCTGATTGGCTGCTGGTGATGTCACCATGCCTACATAAGCCAGAAACCGTGGCATCCCCGGCAGTCAGTGAACTCCTGACGACGATGGCGGGGATGGCCATCGAAAGCTCGAGGGTTTTATTCAGATTGACGCGGCTGGACAACCGAGAACGTTTTGTTCATGTATGTCGTCGCAAAAGACTCCGAGGACACAGGTGGTCATAATGTTCTGGCTGCTCACTGTGCACACCTCTGTATCCTGTGAGCTCACTTCAGTAAAGTCTCTGTTCCATTAGATAACTAAACTATCTTTGATAAAATAAAATGCATCATTTGTTAACAGTCTCTATCACTTTATCAATAGCATCATGCTAATACAACAGTCTAACACATATAGTAACGACACTCGTACTCATTTCTTTTACGCAGTGGGACGCCAGTGACCCAAATGGACAGAAAGCTACAATTCTGAATAGGATATCGCATGCGCGCGAATACTATCGTTTAATTTGATTTGTAACATACTTTTTATAATCCAGAATGTATGTACCGCTGTAAGTAGGCGAAGATTTTTGTGAGGTAAGTGATTTGTGAAACGTATAGGTTAATGTTAGTCAGGGCCATTCTTTCGTAGGGATTTTTGGAAGTCAGATTGCGTTGCGCCAAAAATATTGTGTTTCAGTTTAAGCACAGTCGTGTATAATTGTTCTAAGGGGACGTTTCATATGTATCCTGGCAGGGTCGACATATGAAACGTCCCCTTAGAACAATTATACACGACTGTACTTAAACTGAAACACAATATTTTTGGCGCAACGCAATCTGACTTCCAAAAATCCCTACGAAAGAATGGCCATGACTAACATTTACCTATACGTTTCACAAATCATTTACCTCACAAAAATCTTCGTTACTCAAGCTACTGCAATACAGCGAGCGCCACTACTGCCAGCTAAATAAAAGATTCAAACTACTGAAGGCACTAACTACTGATAAGCAGAGTCAGCAAATGAAAGATTTTAATAGAGAACAAAAAATGTATTTACATTAGTAGTCATAATATATATATATATATATATATATATATATATATATATATATATATATATATCAGTTCATGACATCAATTCTTACATATTTCAAAACTCCGCCATCTCTCTCCCCACGTCCACCACTGCTCGCGGCTCACCTCCAACTGCGAAACGCTACGCGCTGTTAGCATCCAGCTGCCGCTGCCCAACACTACAATGGCAGACAGCAATGCAAACTAGCCACAGACTGCGCACAGCACAGCCAGTAATTTTTCATACAGAGCGCTATGTGACGTTACCAATAAGAAAACCTAAACAGCCTACTTACACTGCTATAAAATCAATATCAACTAAAAAATTACACCACATTTTCTTCAGATAGTTTCCTAAGGCCCCTGGGAGGTATGAAATGGTACATTACAGGGCAGTTTATTTACAGTTATTGTGTAACTTACAGGTATTTACTGAAGACTGTCGTTTTCTTTGAAGAACAACAGAATAATTCCTATACAACAGAAGACTTGACCTTTTGCAGAAAGACATTTTATATCTACTCAACAACGTGAAGTAACACTACATTTCCAATAAAATCAATCATGCTGGAATATTGCATGGATTGCAGTACTTACATTATTTAATGTACCAAATAAGGCAGCACACCTATAGTAGAGGAAAATCACACAGACGTGATAACAAAACTTCAAAAGTAATAAAAATGTTTCCCAAGACAGAAGAAACCAATTTGACAATTGGAGCTGCACCTGAGCCACAAACGGCAAGAATCCTCAACGAATTCGCTTTTGAAGCAAAAGTAATTACATTTATAGAAATATTCCTTTATTATACAGTTGAATGAAGAGTAAGACAGTGCGAATCATCAGACTCCATACTAAACTATTGCGTGTGAAGGAAAGTGCCTGTCGTAATAGGAACGGACAATAGAAATATATGCTTCTCATGCATGAAATATGTGTTTATATTATCTTGCTTTCAGAGGTATAAGCTGTAATTATGCGCATTTTCGAAACTACTAGTGCATTCATGAGTTCTAGCTTATGTCACTGAATTAGTAACAGTCGTTGGTTTTTACATTCATATCACGATCATTCCTGTCATTCATGTCTATTGATAATGTGTACGAAGGTAATACAAACAAACATTACGTCTGGCTTTGGCGCCGCTAGGTGCGCTAACGTCGTCCTGAACGTCAGAGGGTAACCGTTTTCACTAAAGTGAGTGTCGTGACTTTACGTGTTAGACTGCGCTAATACGTTCTTATTGCCTCACTGTAAGTCTTCCGAGATCTGGATCTCGGTATGTGCGGTCTTAAAGAGATACGAGTACAAATACATTTGGAAGTAATGAGTAGAAGCGAAGATGGCTTCTTCTGGTAGGGTACGTAGTGGTGTCCATATGAAGACGGCGAACCGTCGTCGACGGAAATGTTTTAGAGTATGGATCTGCGGTGGATGACGATACCGTCGACACTGCACCAACCTCTGTTAATAACGCTCTCTCTTAAAAATAAATAGCACCGTTACCGGTTCAGAGTCGTAAAGTTCATCTTCAGAAGACTGTTCATGCTTAAAAGTACACTTAGCTTGCTTTGTACATATGGTTTTTCATTGTGGAGGAATTTATTTGGTCTGGTGTTAACCTACAGCAAACCACGATGAAAGAAAATGGGGTACTTTGCTGTAATTTGACCTAACTGTCACCTGAGGGAGAACTGAGTGAATTCTGCATTAATTACATCGAAAATCCCTGTTGACTTTGAAGAAATTCACTTTTCTTGAATACCATCCAAGATTTAACAGTTTTGCGGACACTGAAAGTGCAGACAGTGTTCAAGTAACAAGAAACAACCGAGACCAGAGCACCCCGGCCACTGGTACAACGCGGACATATACCACATGGACGGCTGGCAACACAGACCAAACGGCGAAATATCAAGACCAGAGAGCAAAACCACTTCAGATACGGAGACGGGACAACTATTCGCGACCAGACCAACGATGAATAGATAAACGATCACGGGCGTTGTCAGAACACGACCGTGGTCTGAGTCTCTGCGCTGCCGGGTTTACAGGATCACTGTGAACGCCGACTGGCTGGCACGGCCTGCGTGACCGGCGCATTACGCTGTCGCCGCGACAGCAGCGCTCACAGGCTATAGTGGCGCCACCTAGCTGTTGTCGTCTACGTCCATGCCTTCTGACGGGCTGTCAGAATCGTCGGATCGTGATATCAGAACTGTTGAGCACCCAGCAAACACCACACGGGTTTATGTACAAAGTTGGCGATTTCCGAGGACAAACCGGTGACGGTCTGAGAAGCTACAACAAACACACACACACACACACACACACACACACACACGCACGCACACACGCACATACACTACTGGCCATTAAAATTGCTACACCGAGAAGTAATGCAGATGATAAACGGGTATTCATTGGACAAATATATTATACTAGAACTGACATGTGATTACATTTTCACGCAATTTGGGTGCATAGATCCTGGGAAATCAGTACCCAGAACAACCACCTCTGGCCGTAATAACGGCCTTGATACGCCTGGGCATTGAGTCAAACAGAGCTTGGATGGCGTGTACAGGTACAGCTGCCCATGCAGCTTCAACACGATACCACAGTTCATCAAGAGTAGTGACTGGCGTATTGTGACGAGACAGTTGCTCGGCTACCATTGACCAGACGTTTTTAATTGCTGAGAGATCTGGAGAATGTGCTGGCCAGGGCAGCAGTCGAACATTTTCTGTATCCAGAAAGGCCCGTACAGAACTTGAAACACGCGGTCGTGCATTATCCTGCTGAAATGTAGGGTTTCGCAGGGATCCAAAGAAGGGTAGAGCCAATGGTCGTAACACATCTGAAATGTAACGTCCACTGTTCAAAGTGTCGTCAATGCGAATAAGAGGTGACCGAGACGTGTAACCTATGGCACCACCTATCATCAAGCCGGGTGATACGCCAGTATGGCGTTGACGAATGCACACTTCCAATGTGCGTTCACCGCGATGTCGCCAAACACGGTTGTGACCATCATGATGCTGTAAACAGAACCTGGATTAGTCCGAAAAAATGACGTTTTGCCATTCGTGCACCCACGTTCGTCGTTGACTACACTATCGCAGGCGCTCCTGTCTGTGATGCAGCGTCAAGGGTAACCGCTGCCATGGTCTCCGAGCTGATAGTCCATGCTACTGCAAACGTCGTCGAACTGTTCGTGCAGATGGTTGTTGTCTTACAAAGGCCCCCATCTGTTGACTCAGGGTTCGAGATGCGGCCGCACTATCCGTTACAATAGTCCGGAACCGCCCGACCGCTACGGTCGCGCGTTCGAGTCCTGCCTCGGGCATGGATGTGTGTGATGTCCTTAGGTTAGTTAGGTTTCAGTAGTTTTAAGTTCTAGGGGACTTATGACCTCAGATGTTAAGTCCCATAGTGCTCAGAGCCATTTGAACCATTTAAACCACTATCAGTTCCAGCCATGCGGATAAGATGCCTGTCATCTCGACGGCTGGTGATGCGAGTCCGTTAGGATCCAACCCGGCGTTCTGTATTACCCTCCTGAACCCACCGATTCCATATTCTGCTAACAGTCTTTGGATCTCGACCAACGCGAGCAGCCATGTCGCGATACGATAAACCGCAATCGAGATTGGCAACAATCCGACCTTTACCAAAGTCGGAAACGTGATGATACGCATCATGGTAGGCATCACAACAACGTTTCACCAGGAAAGGCCGGTCAACTGTTGTTTGTGTTTGAGAAATCGGTTGGAAACTTTCCTCATGTCAGCCCGTTGTAGATGTCGCCACCGGCGCCAACCTTGTGCGAATGCTCTGAATAGCTGATCATTGGCCTATCACAGCATCTTCTTGCTGTCGGTTAAATTTCGCGTCTATAGCACGTCATTTTCGTGGTGTAGCAATTTTAATGGTCATTAGTGTATATATATGAGGGCTGTTCAATAAACAATGCCCCAAATTTTTACAAAAGCCATTAATACACACAGACAAACGTCCTAGTTAGTGCTTCACATTTGACTTTGTTCTGTGCGCCGGTAAGTTTCGAACCGTTCTGGCAGCGTCAAAATGGCGTCTGCATTCGACTCACGTTACAAGCAACCTGCTGTTATTGAATTCTTGTGTGCAGAAAAAGAAACCGTGGCGAACATCCATAAAAGTGCAGTGTATGAAGGTGCTGCAGTGATAGGAGTACAGTTGGGCGATGGGGAAAGAAAGTTGCAGCCTCAGGAAATGCACAAACAGAGCTCCAAGACCAGCCACACCCGGGACGTCCTGTCACAGCTACTGCTCCAGATATGCTGAATCGTGCGGATGCCATTGTTCGTGCCGAACGACGCAACACAACTCTACAATTGGCTCTACAGTTGTCAGTCACCATTGTGAATGCGTGTGCAATAATCGAGACTCTCGGATATTCAAAGAGGTATTCACGGTGTTTTCACAAACGCTCACAGCAGACGAGACGATTCAAAGAAAGACCATTTCACCTGAATTGTTGGAGCGTTTTGAACAGACGGAAAGACCTTTGTCACGGATCGTTATAGGGGGCGAAAGCTGGGTGCACCACTTTGCCCGGGAACAAAAAGGCAGTGCATGGAGTGGCATCATCCTCATTCACCACAAAAGAAGACATTCAAGAAACCCCCTCTGCTTGAAGAGTCATGGTGACAGTCTTCTGGGACTGTGATGGCGTCATTCTCGTGGATGTGATGCCAAGAGGGTCAAACATCAATTCAGAGGCATATCTGAAGACTCTGAATTAACTTAAGAATCGTTTCCGATGTGTTAGATCGGACAAGAATCCAGCAGAAATCTTGCTTCAACACGATAATGCACGCCCACACGCAAGTCTGAGAACCCGGGAACACATAGCCAAATGGGGTTGGACATCATTGCCTCAACCACCTTACAGTCCAGACCTGGCACCATCGGACTTGAGCCACTTAAAGATTCTCTACGGGGAACACACTTTGAAGATGAAGAGAGTGTCAGACATGCAGTGAAAACATGGCTGCGCCTACAGGACAAGAGCTTCTAGGCAGCAGGGAATACAAGTTCTTCCACAACGTTGGCTTACGGCCGTAGAACTTGATGAAGACTACGTAGAAAAATAGGTCATGGACAAGACATATTGATGTATACTATCACCAAATTCTGACGCTTAACAGTAAATATGTTCTGAGAAAAAAAAGTTGGACATTACTTATTGAACGAACCTCGTATATTTGGTGTCAGTGCTTTCGGACTCTATCTTGATCCAGCAACCACTATTAATTAAGACACAAAAGAATTACAGGCACTGGCAGCGAGCGGGCACTTGATTAAATTAATGGGAAACTTTGAAAATTTGTGCCAGACTGGGATTTGAGCCCGGCTCTTCTTCTTGCACTGACTACTGTACCACTGTGGCCATCGCAACTGCAAGAACTACCATAGCACGCCTTCTGTCACACCAAAAATCTCAACTTACCCACACACTGCTAATGTAGTGGCCCTTGCCCATTATTCCCTTTACTCGCGGAATACACCGACTCCCGTAAGAGCTCGAGCACGATGTGCGTCTGCACTTAAGAGACCATTGGCCGTTCTCACCTTCATTATACACACGTGGTGTCAATTCTTTCGAACATGTCTGGAAGAAAAGACACCGAGAGCAACAATCGGCGAGAAGTGTAACGTACCTATTGGCGCTGCTAGTTGCCAGAGGGTTCCTGAACTACTCACGTGGGGATACTGGGGCGCAAATATTGAATAATTCCTCATTTCTCACTGAAAAACAGTCTGTTTGACATTGTCATTTCTTCACAAATGTGTTCTCTGCTATTAAAAAGGAAGTATCAAACGTTAGGAAAATGCTAAAACGTCCCACGCTTGCTACTCGATGATTATATGGTTATACGAGGGCTATTCGAAAAGTAAGGAACGATAGGTAGCGAAGTGGAAACCACAACGAAAATCAAAACTGTTTTATTAGCAACAGTTGTTTACAACTTCCAGCTATTTACGTCCCTAGTCGCCGATCCAACATAGACGCTTGTCGTAGCGTTGTACCAACTTTCCAATGCCCTCGTTATAGAAGGCAGCCACCAGTGCTTTCCGCCAATTCTCTAAGTTGGCCTATATCTCGCTGTCTGTGCCAAAATGTTGTCTTCATAGCCAGCGATTCACGTGAGTAGAGATGAATCTCAGACGGAGACAATTACTGGCTGTATTCTGGGTAATCAAACACTTCCAATTGAAAACGATGCAGAAACATCCTCATTGCCCCTGCAGAATGTGGCTGAGAACTGTCTTGAAGAAGAAAACTCACGACAGTTATGTCATGTTGGCTGCATGGCTTCAGATGAAATTTCTCACCAGGCCCTCATACTTGGCGGAAGATACTGTTGTTCTAGGTATCTTTATGTGCTCCCTATGTGCTCGGAACAAAAACGAACGACGTAACACGATCTGTAGGCATACTAGGGACACTGCGCAACACACCTGTGCATAATTTTATCGGATTTTCACTGTGGTTTCCATTTCGCGACCGATCGTTCCTTACTTTTCGAATACCCCTCCTATTATTACTATTATTCACTTATGGGTCCAATAGGACCACGCGAGGTACATCCATCAATGTTGATGGTTGACCTTCCTTTGTGTCCAAATTTGTTTTATCCTTTCAGGATGAAGTCTCTTTCTTTCATCAGACCATGGTGTTCCAGTTCGTTTTCTAATTTTCCTCTGACCAACTTTCCAATAAAATATCTTTTGTCTGAATGTTTTCCTATCTGTAACGTCTGCCTGAGTTGTACCGGCTACTTGTACCTCCTTAATCACAGCGATCCGCTCAGTTTCTGTCTTACTTCTGTTTTCGTAGATTTCTACTATGTTCATGCCCTCTACTGACAGAATTGGTTGTCAGACAAATGGAAAAATGTTATGTTAGCAAGTTAGTAGTACGTCAGGCCTACATGAGAGCACAGCGTGTTTTGAGATTATTTTTTTCGGAACACAGTAAAATAATATGTTGCATTCCATATGGAAGCGTGCTGAGGTTTATACATTTACAACTTGTGAATTTAAATCAGCCATACGATTGTTGTGTCATAGCAGAACATACTGCAATAATCCTTGGCAATTTACCCTGTATAGTTTTTATCTATTCTACATTAGGGCATGGAGTGAACGGTTGAACAAGCATGGGCATAACTTGTAATGACTTGGTTGTGCCACCATTGCCTCGATTGCCTCGTCTCAATATTTTTCGTAATTGTTGCCAAATGTACGATCACAATTTCCATTATACTAGGGCTATTCGGAAAGTAAGTTCCGACTGATGGTGAAATGGAAACCATTGTGATAATCAGAAATATTTTATCTGCAGCAGCGTTGTACCAACTTTCCAAGACCCTCGTTTATAAAACGCAGCCGCCTGTGCTCCCCACCAATTCTCTGCGCTCATCTATAGCTCGTTGTCTGTGCGAAAATGTTGTCTTCACAGCCAGTAGTTAATGTGAGCAGAGATAAAACACAGAGGGAGCCAATTACGGGCTGTAGTGACGGTGATCAAACACTTCTCATCGGAAACGCTGCAGGAGTATT
Source organism: Schistocerca gregaria (assembly GCF_023897955.1). Lineage (NCBI taxonomy): Eukaryota > Metazoa > Arthropoda > Insecta > Orthoptera > Acrididae > Schistocerca > Schistocerca gregaria. Next base: position 1,042,813,914 of record NC_064920.1, on the reverse strand, counting down.
TTCATTGTCCCTGCATACTTCGACCGAGAATTGTCACGAAGTAGGAACCGTATGACAGTTCTGTAATGTGGGCTGCATAACATCAGGCGAAGTCTCTCACCAGGACCTCACACATGGCGGGCGACACTACTTTCTATGCATCTTTATGTGCTCACCATGCGCTCAGAGCTGTAAAGAGCAAAGTGATGCAACCAACAGGCATACTAGAGACACTGTCGAACACATGTGTGCAAAGCTTTATTAGATTTTCACAGTGGTTTCCATTTCTTGACCGATCGGAACTTATATTCTCCAACGATGTTTTACATTTGATAATGATGACAGTTCGTTGTAACCGTTAATTTAACTCGTTTTTTTAAAAAGAAATTTTATGTGCTGTTATTAAGGCTTCACTATTGTAGTGTCAAATAAACATGTAACAGATTTTTCTAGCTTCCTTCATTAAAGTGCACATCACTTCATTTCCATGGTATATTTTTCTTAGCCCTTCAAGAAAATTCGTAAGATGCACCGACCCTCCTCTTTCAAATTCCAGACTGCGAAATTTTGGCGTCTCACGGGACTATTCAAAAATTATCGTGTGGCACTCCAAATATAACAAAATTCCTGCCCTATCTTATTTATCTCTTGTTCTACAACTGTAGTTCATTCCTCTAAGGCTGCTATCAGTTCTGGTGTTTCCCTGTTTTCCTACAAGTTCTTTCACACTAACTTTCATCAGCTTAACGTGCTCAGGTCATCTACGACACCTGAAATCTTTCTCTTCAGTCTGTTTCGTCTCTTCCTTTCCAGAACTGATTTTCCTTAATTCTTGTCTTACATTTCTTATTTCCGCCTGCAATCCAACTTGCACTTTTTCGATACTCCCTCCAGTCTAATCTGACCCGTTACACATTTTATGTTCGAGTTTGCTTTGATTCGTTCTCGTTTCAGTTTCTGCTTTGCTTTGACATTTTTTCTATTATAGCTTCTAGCTCGCTCTGGCTTGCTTTCACCTCAGCTTATAGTATGCTCAAACCTGTTTCTATTTTTAATCTTTTATTGCAGCTTCTAGCTTATTTTGGCCTGCTTTCATCTCTGCCACCATATTAAATAAATGACATAATATAAAATTTGTGTTCATTTCCCCTGTCGGATCTGCTTCTACAGTTGTGTTTGTTATAGATTATTAGGTTTGACTATTAGATGTTCCACGTACCCCATTTTTCCTGAACACAACTACCCGTAATTATTCCTTCTATTGTTTCTTCTACCGGTGAGATCTTGCTCTCTGTTAATTTAGATGGTAATACAAAACTATATTCCAATTACTGCTTCAAATCTGAATACTACTGAAATGGCCTGGAACAGTTAGCTGTTACTGTTGTGAAATAACAGCTTGCTGTACCGTGTTCACCAAATATAGTATAGATAAGTTTCTCTCCTCTACTAATCCTTTTCCCTTCGCTAAAAAAACTGCTACCTTCTCTTTGTAAGCTCTTGTATCTGCACAATTAAACTCTTATACATCCGCTCAGAGCTTACTCTAATGTTGACGAAATTCTATTATTCTTCTATATATAGAAATACGATGAAGTGTAACATGTATAATGTAAACAGCTCTCTGTTAAAACAATGCCTCTGTTTTCAACACTAGAATTTATACACACATACACACTCGTTTATTCAAAACCCACCACAAATACATTAGTCTAATCAGATGTAGAGATCAAAATTAATTAGATGATATAATGTAATGTGGCTATTAGTACAAATTAAAATTAAAACAGAGGTATCTGTAATTAAAGGTGTGGGAACAACACTGATAACTTGGATGGACTCTGTATGACAAAGTTAAATACCAAAACTTTTGATATCTACTTTCCGACATCACTGCCCCAGCATGCACTTTCAAAAATTCCCATGAGTGTCAAGAGTTTAACTACGCCTACGTACTGTTCTTACATAGTTTTGGTCTGATAGAAACTTTACACTTTGTGTACCGAAACAAACAAGTCAAAATGTCAGATTGTTGCTGTGATCTTATCACAAGGTCTCTCGTTACAACATTTAATTTATTTTATTTAACTATTTCATTTTTCTTCTAAATGTATTGCTAAGCTTTGATAATTTGACTGAGGCAGCTGCCAGTGTGAATATCTGCAGAAGTTGGGATCGTAATAGCGAAGTTCATTTTCCTTTTACATGTTCAGTCGTTATTCTCTTTTCTTGACCAATAAAGTGTTTTTTCTGTGCTTCTTACCTGGATGACGTCACCCAGTTGCAGCAAGAAGCTGCGTGAACCTCGGGTCCTCTGCCGTAATAGCTGAATACCACAATCCTCTACATATGGCGGCCCTTAGTAACCATTTACAAAAACTTCCCCTGAAATTTATGTGGCTGAAGTCTTTCTCCAAATCGTCGTCAGATGAAATATAAAAGTTTTAAATATCACATGGAAACTGATGGACTGGATATGGCTTGTTGTTTTTAGCACGACACAGTACTGAATTGGTAACAGTACACGCAAGAATAAATTTATTTACCGCACATTTATTAAGAAGCACTCTACATTGTTCCCTTACAACAGACAATTTGACAAATTATCTTTTCGAATGTTCACTTGACATTGCATTAACCTTATAGACAGTTGTCGAATAGCCGCACTCCGTTCACGTTTTAGTTCCTTTTCCAGCCAGGTTATTAATGCTTGATTGTAATCCTTTCTCCCATCCTTTGCAGCCCTACATCTTGCTGCAGTGTCCACCAGTTACTAAACTCGGCGAATTTTAAAACAAATGCTGTCCATCATTAACGTTTCCAAAGTTTCTTTGGCCCTTCTCTTCTGACTCGTAAAATCTTCTCCAGTAAATACTTCTGTCCTTTCATTTTCCAGTCCAATCTTTTGCCTTTGGGTTGTACTTCCACAGTCTCTGAATAGTTCCACATAACTGATGGTTCAAAGTGAAGCTTACCGACCCTTAGTAGCACGACAGCATTACACATTGCATGACAAAACTCTTCTCCATACAGCCGAATATTTCAGGTTAGCTTCACTTTCTACCCTTACTTAAACTACTTCCTATAAAACGTATCTCCACGAGTCACAGTTAGAATATACTTCAATTATTTGCTTTTTAATGATATACGTTAACTATTCAGTTACTAGAATACTTCTATTACTCACACTGCCCTGCACTGTCGTATTTCTCCTTGCTTAAAATCATAGATCACACTTTTACTCCAAGCTGAAAAAAGTACATGGAAATTAATTCAATGTAATTATTTACATTAACTGGATTTTCATAACAAAAACAACAAGTATTTCTGCATTACAAAATACATTTATAAATAATTTATGTTTTATGATCGAATATAGGCCAACCAATGCGAAAAGTATTAGCACTTGAAACAAAAAACAATAAGTTAATCAAAGAATAACCTCTAATCAGAAGATGTAATTACACGTTACTAGACTTCCGTTTCATAAAAACATTACAATGGCTTTCATTCCAAGTAAGAGAAGATTTCTCCTTACAGTCATCCACTGAGTGCCTCAGAGAGAAACGCTAGGAGATTTTCATGTACGTATGAGTAAATAAATCTTTCGCAGTCATTGTTGTTTTGCTTCCTGGAGAAGACAAAAGGAAGACTACAACAGATCCGCGCTTAGAATACAACACTTCAGGTAGTTCCAAATTGGGCTATGGCTCTTCGAGAGAAACGTTTCGATTATTCTAACTATGACGAATTGCATTAGGTGTCAGAAGTAACAACTTGTTAACAGTAACAACAATAAATAACAAAGTTCTAGCACATGCGGAGGCTTCCCAACTTTGGTTCTTCCTGCGTTATCATTCTATATTAGAACAATAAATGTGGATATTATAGCAACAAGCAAAGTTTTTTCCACAATTTAAAGTAAAATGGCTTTCCGATTGCCGATGTACATGCAGACAACATCGTAGCTTCATTGAAATAACGTCAGACTGCTTCTTTCGACTTGTACTCGTTTATATGTTTTGTGTAATGTTGTAAACTAACAAATATCTTCTTGTGTTTCAGCGGTTAATGGAAATGAGCCAGCAACATCATTGTCAACTGACGCTAATACGCTCATTGTTGCCGCACACTTTTTCCATTGTTACTTCGTTCATATCCCGGCCGTAGTGCAACTGTCGAGACTTCCACTGGGCAAGACAGGAACTGTGCACGGTTTGCTGAGAAAACGGACTGAAGTGTGTATCTGAAAGACAGGTGGAAAAGTATCAAACACGTCAGAATTTAATTTTTAATACATGAGTTCTATGAAATTATGTTGAAAACAGTGCGAGGAACTTTCTATATAAATTATGTATTGATTATGCTTCCTTACATTAACACAGATAATGCTTCTGTTGGTAACTGTGTAATTAAAGGATCCCAGCAGATATTGCAACCTTCTAACAGACCTTTGCCTGCAGTTTCCCTGTCATGCCCCTCATAACTATGATGCGAAAGAAGATCGATTACTTAACAACGAACCGAACTAGTTTTATTTGCATGTCAAGACATTCTTAGAAATCACTGGCAATACCAAAAACATCAATGAACAGCAGAGTATATTCAAACAATGATTCTAAAATATTTTTAATTAACGAAGTATGTGCCTACTCTTTTTCTTTATGTGAAATGTTCATTGTCTGTCAAATTATCACCGGAAGGATCCGTGTATTTCTTAATGTAGAGGCAGATGCTAAACGCAGATTTTGTTGCCTCATAATAAGCTCGAAAACAGTCGACATGCAATCTATTCAGAGACGTTGTTTGACTTAACTGATTACTCAGACTGCACTGTATTAGTTACGACAGTTATTATTAGATTTCATATCATCAGCTGTGCCTGTAGACTCAAATAGATTTGACGAGGGAACACGATGTCCCGAAATCGATAACGTGCAATAAAATAAGTAAATCAGTAAAGCGCGGTCTGAGGAATCAATTAAGTCAGACAATATAAAATTACTGCGACGTGTCCCTCGAAACCACCAGGAACTATGGAAAGGCTTAAACTTTATTCAGAGAGTGCAAGGGTTAATATTGCGTTTTCCGTACCCCTGGGCATACTTCGTGGTTTGAATTAACTGTTAAAATAGTCGAGGGCTAACAGAGGCCAATGGGTATGTAATGTTTTGAAGATGGCAGACACTTTGTTGATGCACCGTTTCCATGCTATGATTATGGTATAATAATATGTATGTTTATTAGTAGCCGCATGCACCACACCTAATGTACTTATAAGTTTTTCACTCCTTTCACTCTTTTCACTGCTCTTCTATTTTGGTTGTTGCTGTTATGCTGTAGTTGCATATGTCAACGACTGTAGGTCGAATAAGATCCGTAGTGTATAACAGAGTATTTATTCCAGCTCTGCGCTCCCAGCGTAAGCAGCTGTGTCCTTCATTAAAATCAGGTTAAGTTCAGATAATGTTTCAAGATGTTATTACATGAAGCCAAGGCACAGTGGAGCGCCATTATGCCTGGCTGGTGCTCTCTGATATAATCATGACCAAAGATTTCAAGGTAGGTCGAGAGACTGAACGATGCAACTGCTTAGTGTCGCAAACTACCAGATTTTGTTCTGGTTTTATTCTACATGCACCGAGTTTATTTAGTAGAACTATGTGATAAGCGCCATCAAAATCCATAGAAAGATCCGAGACTATGCCTGCGAGAGACTCATCCTTGGCAGAAGCGTTAAGTACCCCTTCTGTGCTGTGCTGTGGCTGATTCTATTCATCTACGGCTCCGCAACCCAAACGATATTTCATGTACAAGATTCTATTTATTTAAAAAATTCATAGAACATAGAATGGTACTTCATCTTTAACTATTAACTTTTTATTTTGTAGGTTTTTCTACAGTTTTCTGCCTCCATGCTCTGTTCTTGGTAATAACATCATTGTACTTATCACATAATTATTTACATGTGTGATAGCTGTTTTTGGGAATTTTTGTCGCAAATTGCTCATTTACAAAGTTTTCTATGTAGTGTGGAACATTTATTATTTTACACCCTGACCTTATCTGTAAGTTTTTTTGCTTGTAATTGTCTCTTCCTGTTTCCTGTTGCATGATATCCCTGAATTCATTGCTTCTATACTTGTATTTTACACTATTTTCTCGCTGAATGACATTTTTGCAGCAGTCATCTGCAGGTAAGAAACAGAGAGATACAGGGAGAGAGAAATGTTATACTGCTTCAGTTAACTTCCTTATTAGATTATCAACACGCTTTCCGTTTTCGAAAGAGAATGTATTTTTTAAAGGCCACGAAACCAACAATTTACAGAAAAAAATTTGCCGTTTTTACCACGAACTGCAGGAGGCAAATGGAAGTACGCAATGAAAGGTGGATAGGTAGTTGTAGATAAAAATGCACAAAAATTGTTGGATTTTTTAGAGAAAACTGACATATATAAATATGAAATACACTCTTTGATTTATTGGCACCGTTGTTAATACAACAACACTCAGAATATAGTTATTTTGCGTCATTAATTCATTAGAGAAGCAGAAATGAAAAGTAAAGGAGCCCAGTGTGCAATTTCTACTGAGCTGCAGAAGATCTTATAACTTGGCAGTTCTCGTATATGGAAAGTCCTTACCTTAAGACTGGCTGATATTGCTAAATGTCTGCTAAACATTGTACGGACATCTAAACTGTGACGCAATTAATAATCTTTTGTTCTTGGATTGTTTACACATCCCAATTATGGCCTTAGTCTCCCTCTTACATCGCATAAAAAGCGTTAGAGCTTACATAATTGACATATATACTTTGCACCTTGTGTCTGATACTATACGAGCTTCAGTTACAGCTTTATGGTGTAAAAATTGAAATGATACGGAATAGAAGAGCGGGAAGAAACAGTAGAGAAAATTTATCAGTGACTAAGAATTTTAGTAACAAATTATGTAGACTGAAATTAGTGCCGTTGTAGCATTGCAACAGCGAAAATCACACACATCGGCATTTTCATTGGTAAAGTACTGTTTCAGTTTATAAATAAGAGAAATTTGTAACTACACTGAAAGGTGAGCACAATACAGCACTGGCGTGTCAGGTCCTGCTCTATGAAGTACGCTGAAATCTTATTACCATTAGAAACACCGGTACATAGGGTAAAAATATTACACCAGTAGGGGAACAAGATGTTGCTAATAATAATGGCTAATACTTAAATTAAGAAGTTCATAAGAATAAAAAATGTGGAAGTTGACGGTATCACACCAATGGCTTTAATAGTAATAGGTTTGTGGTGAGTTTACTTGACTGATACAGAAACGTAAGTAAAATGAATGTAGGAACATTACTGCAAATCTTATACATCCCTGTCTAAAATGGATGGGACATTCTTTTCAAGTGTAGAAGACGAGGAAGGAGCAAGGAGTGAAACTACTAATTCAAGTGCTCCACCACGAATCCTCTAAAGTTTAGTCGACGTGATTGAGATATATAAGGAGTGATCAAAAATTTTCCGACTGAGCGAGTTTCTGCAGGGTACGTGCAACGCAACGCTACTTCGATGTGGGTATATTAGCACCAAACAAGTATCTCCAACCTAGTGCTTCGGTGGAATGATTGCGTCAATGCTCAAAGTCATTTTACCCGATCTTCATACCGATTCTGCTTCGTCTTCAAACGGAAACTTTTTGATCGCCGCTTATGTTATCAGGACATTAATTTTTCTTCTGTGAAGCTATCTAGAATACAGAATAATGAGCCATTCGATCGGAGGCATCCTTTTCATTCAGTTTCCCATTGATAAAAACTCTGATTCATCAAGGAATGGAGACCACAATACTGCCGAACTGTTAGAAAGACAATCTGATCTAGTTGCTCCGCAGTTAGATACAGCTCATTGGGAATGGACCGAACAACAAAAAAACATTTCAGGTATGCTCATGAATTGGGTCAATCTGGATGGACAGGATAGTATCCTCTTAACTGCACAGCAGTATTCAAGCTTGTATGAAATGCTAAGGAGAAATAGCTTGCTTGTAGTATATGTCCCTGTAGCATTGCTGGAGATGAATGAACAGGACACCAGATTTGGAAGAAATCACTGAATCGTTCACCTTTGCGAAGTTCCGTTCCAATTGGCGTAAATACTTGTTTTCCCATATGAGAATACCATCATCATCACGAACTGCACCCCTGAAAGGCGGCTGTATATACAGTAATAAACTCCTCTAAACAGTTTAAAACTCTGCAGGCGTAGTTGTTTGCTCTTAATTATCTGTCAGACGTTATCCACCAATTCAAAAAGATGTACTTTTGCTACAGATACACCTGAAGGTGGAAAGTCTTCATATCTGAGCCATGCATGTGTTCATCTTCGATTTGTTCTGTAAAGTTGGTAAGGAACGTAACACCAGTTCCGTTGATCGTTACGCAGATAAATACTTTGTGAATAAGAGACGTTGATGCTGCTGCGTCCACAAAAAGAAAGGTCTGCCAGTGTCCTCTGGGGTCGCCAACTGCAAGCGGAAACAAAATTTTCTGCGATGTTATTACGAAATGGTATTCTGCCTGTCTTTCCTGTGAAAGGACGGAAATATGACCGACGTGAAAAGCTTCTGCCCCGTATTGCAACTGTTGAATCATTGTCCATATTGCTTCGCATCGAACATATGGAATGTATTTGAAAGATAGTCCATGTTTTATGGCACCGATATCTTTTTTATGTATGCTGGTCCCTTTTACTAATCACCAAGAGAAAGTAAGTTCACAGTTAGTCCAAATTACCAGTGCTGATTTGTGACTAGTTAGTAATTATGTGTCGTGAACTTTTATAAAAATTTGCATAGCGCTTGAACGACAATTCAGTTCGCTCTTGATCCTCGTTTTTCTTTTCCATACTATTTCCATGTTGTGTTCACCTCAGTGTTTCCCAGACACTCGTAACTCAAGTAATTTTGAACAGATTGTGCTTAAGTATCAGGTGATCGTGTATTTGCGAGTCTTCAGTCATTGCCACGTACGTTAAGAATGTAAACGTGTGTTAGGTGGTCATATTCTTTCTCATTAATTCTTTTAGTATACAATAACCGAACAAAGGTTCTCATACCGAGTATACGTTTTCCCAGTTCCCTTCGATAGTCCGCAAGTATACGATCATCATCAGTGATTTTTCATCCATCTTGCAAGGTACGTTGCCAGCATGACAAGACCACTAGTTGCAGAGCAGACAGTTTTTCCATTGTACAAAACAGTTGTTAGGGTTACAGAGACAGGTTTAGCCTTTAGCGGATCAAGTTTCAGAGCATAATTTATTCATCAAGACTTTTAAGGAAGTTCAGAGCACGTATAATTTCGTAGACAATTTCCTTATTGCAGTTCATAATTTCCAGAGAATTATCAGACACAGTTTTTCTTTTGTACAGCCGGCTGTGTAATGTGACAGTCACGGTTAAGGGTCTAGCCTTTGTAATATTTCTGTCTCTGTACAGTTTGAAAAAGGTGTTATCTGATGCACCTTGTAGGACTTAAACACTGACTTGAAAAAACCGCAATATAAAAAATTTATTAGTATGGAGCAGTGGTTCCCAACAGGTGGTACGCTGACCCCAGGGTCCGCGAGCTGTGCCAGAAGGGTCCACAAGATGCTATTAAAATGAAAAATATATTAAATATATTTCGTATGATAACAGATTTTTTGTTTTGGCCGCTTTCTGCATGAGAAGAACTTTAGCGAACGCTATCTTCTGTGTCTAGCGTCTGCCTAGAGTGTAAAGAGATCGGCAGTTAGCATGAGCAACTTCTTATTCGTACGGGAGTAAGATGACTTTCTCTAGGCAGGATCTTGTCAAGATTTTTTGTACTTAGAGACGAGGTTCATGTCTTCCTTCATGACACAAAGCACGCGGATTTTCTCATTACCTTCTCTTGGCTTTGCTCAGTTACGTACTTATCTGATGTGTTTGAACACTTGAATGTGTTAAACTTGAGTTTACAAGGCAAAAATGTAGACATGTTCAAAGTTGAGGATAAGATTAGTGCTATGGTTGAAAAGTGTCAGATCTGAGTGTCAAGGATAGAAAACGAGTAACTAACTTTTAACAATTCTTGGAGTCATCAGAGGAGAGTTTGCCTGACCAGATCAAGATCAATGTAGCCGAGCATCTACGCAGCCTATCCATCACTTTTAGAGAGTATGGATTGGAAATCCCTTGAGCTATGGAGAAATAGACAAAATCCAAGGCCTTATTGAAGAAGAGCAAGATCAACTTGTATATCTTTCCAGCCGTGGTACAATGATAAACATTTTCACCAATGATAAAATTACAGACTTCTGGGCATCATCAAGCAAGGACTACAAGAAACTTGGAGATACGACAATGAAAAATGTCCTTCCATTTGCAACCACTAATAGGTGTGAGCAAACATTTTCTTCCGTGTCTTTCACGAAAAAGAAGTATAGGAATCAGCTCGACATGCGGTCGGATTTCAGAATGAAAGTTTCAAAAGTTTGGAACCAAATATTACAGAAATAATGGACTGAAAGGTCAGATTGAACTCATCCTATTACGAACTGAAAATTAAAATTAACTGTATGCTGATGGAGTACTCTGTTGTAACTGTATTATTTCAAATAAATAATACCTTGTATGAAATTAGTGTTTGAAACTTCCTGGCAGATTAAACTATATGCCCGACCGAGACTCGAATTCGGGACCTTTGCCTTTCGCGGGGAAGTGCTCTACCATCTGAGCCACCGAACCACGACTCACACACGGTACACTCAGCTTTACTTCTGCCAGTAACTCGTCTCCTACCTTCCAAACTTTACAGAAGCTCTCCTGCGAACCTTGCAGAACTAGCACTCCTGAAAGATAGGATACTGCGGAGACATGGCTTAGCCACACCCTGGGGGATGTTTCCAGAATGAGATTTTCACTCTGCAGCGGAGTGTGCGCTGATATATAGCGTTTTCTTATTTTTCACACATGTCTACTCAATGCTACCTCAAGTGTAGTACACTTGATACACCAATACGTTCAGTTTGCAATTTTTTCCTGTCATTTTCAGTTCAAACTCAATTTTTATTTTTGTAAGAAGTTTGTTATACCAAACAACCAGATTTGAAGACAAAAATTTTGAGAAATAATCAAAAATTTAACAAGAACAATGATGGCTAAATTGAAAAAGTTTTAAGCTCAATATTTTTCCAATAATGAATACGTCAATGTTTTTTCTAAGTACCAGATATAGAAAACGTATAAAACACTCTTAATTTGGCTTTTTAGGTACTTGATACTGCCATATGAATAGGTACCAACCATGCTCGAAGAGGGGGTCCTCGAGAAACTTTTGTTGGGAACCCCTGGTGTAGAGTAACGAAATTTCGCGAATTTAAGTGACTAACATTGCAGAATCATAGATTAATGTAAGTGCGAGATAAGCCATTGCAAAAGTGAAATGCTGGTACATTAATAACAAGTGTAACCACCAGAATGTTGAATACAAGCACGGAAAAGTGTGTGCATTGTGTTTTACCGGTGATAGATGTCAGTCTGTAGGACGGAGCTCCATGCCTGTAGCACAAGGTCGCCCAATATGGCGACAGTTAAAGCTGATTGTGGATGACGCTGGAGTTCTCGTCCAATGACGTTACATATACAGATTTGGCGATCCAGCAGGACAAGGAGACATGTTGATACTCTATAGCGCACGTTGGGTTACAACAATGGTGTGTGGGCTGGGTGGCATCGTGTTGGAAAATACCCTCTGGAATGCTCGTCATGGATGGCGCCACAACAGGTCGATGTACACATCTGCAGTCGGGGCGGGTAGGATAACCACGACAGTGCTCCTGCTGTCATACGAAGTAGCACCCTGGTCCATAACTCACGGTGTAGCTCCAGCGTGTCTAGGACGCAGACAGGTTGGTTCCAGGCCCTCAGCTGGCCGCCTTCTAACAAACATACGGCGATCTCTGGCACCGAGGTGGAAAACCCAATAACCTCTGCCCAGACCTCCAATGAGCTTTCTCTTGACGTCACCGAAGTCACCAATGGCGGTGGTTTGGGGTTGGTGGAATGCACGCTACAGGGAGAACGGCTAAGAGCTATCCTTGAAGTAACAGATTTTTATTAGTTTTCTTTGTGAATGTGTTGCCAACGACTGCTCAAACTGCTGCTGCAGATGCAGTACGGCGTAAGAGCCATATGCTGAACACGAAGTGTTCCCTGTCGGCATGCCGTGTGGCCGTCCAGGGCCCGGTCTTCTTGCGACCGTACATTCTCGTGATCGCTGCTGCTAGCAATCATGTACAGTGGGTACATTCCTGCGGACTCTTTCTGTAAAGTTGTAGAACCTTCTTGTAGCCTCATTACACGACTTCTTTCAGACATCAACTAACCACGTCCAATCTTAAAGGTAACTAACGTTCACGACCATTACAGCGTATATTTAAAGCAAATCTGACTTGTATCCTCGTAGTGGCGCTGCAGGCCACTCTTAAGCGACTGGTGTGAGAACTGAACAGACTTCAAGTTTCATATGTAGAACACGCCAATCAACTTCCTTTCAAGTCGCATAAGGCCTTCTTCGTGTTTCAATTTTTTTGCGTCAGTGTACAATGATAGCAGGTTAAAACGATGGTTTGGTTGGTTGGCTGATTTGGAAAAGGGGCCCAAACAGAGTGGTCATCGGTCCCATCGTAGTAGCGAAGGGTGGGGAAAAAATTCGGCCGTGCTCTTTCAAAACTGATGGTTTCCCAATAACTTTAAATTCCATCATTCTTCATCTTACAACCATCGAATGATAATTGTTGAATGATATGCTGATAAATCACTCGGCTTCTTATTACTCGCCGGCCGCTGTGGCCGAGCGGTTCTAGGCGCTTCAGTCCATAAACGCGCTGCTGCAGGGTTCGAATCCTGCCTCGGGCATGGCTGCGTGTGATGTCCTTAGGTTACTGAGGTTTAAGTACTTCTACGTCTAGGGGACTGATGACCTCAGATGTTAAGTCCCATAGTGCTGAGAGCCATCTGAACTTTTTTTTTACGCCTTTGATCAGATACACCACATGCAATGCGTTCGTGTACTAAGTGATTATCATTGAAACTGTCACCAACTCTGAACTATTTAAACAAAATGATAAGATTATAATTTTAACGTCAAAAACCTGTATTCGGAGTTTGAATGGGAATTATTTCTGAAGTGCACCTAGCTGCCTGAGCATTATCTTTGGTTTAGAGATAACGCAGCGCAGCCAATGCACAAAAATGAATTCTGTTACTGTTTCACTGATTTATACTTTAAAACTTCTTTTCCATCGTATTATTCTGATGTAATGAAGTTGTTTGGCGTTTTCCAAATTTAACTATTTATTCCACATCAAAAGGAATACTTCGACTTTACAAATGCTCTGGTTGTAAGAATTCATACGGGAATTACTTTGGGATACTGGACCACTAGTGATTTGTCCATCATAATTCCTACACCGGTTTGCGTGTTGTTGAGGCACAGAAGAAATCTGGTAATTCCACTAATTCTGTAGTATTTCCAAGCAATGCTTCCTACTCAAAAGAATAAATCAAATATCGTAGCAAACCCTAAACGATTTCACCACTTTTACACCTACCAAAGGAACAGAGTTTTTTTTTCATTTCAAATGTTGCATTCTGACCTGCATTCAACTATTCCACTATTATCTCATACAATACTTTGTAAATTATACTCAACCATACATGTCAACATCTGAGAATCAAAGTATACTCCTTCTCCTACCTTATCACGTACTACCATAAAAGTCATGCTCGATGAGATGGTTCACACTTAACTCTGACTAAAAAAATCGTTTTCTCACTAAAACAATTCTTGCTCAAAGGAGCTCTATTTTGATACTTGACGTTCTTTGTAATAATAACGGCCTTCAAATTTAGCCATCCCGAGCGATGTCACTGGCGTCCGGCAGCATCTGTGGTCCATGTTATCGTCGCGAAAGCTCTCTCAAACGAAGTACTATACATACCGCAACATAGCATTGTACTCTCAATTGATACACTGTAGAAGATACATATTTGTTTTTTTACACAACTATTCGCAAAAAAACTATACATAATGATAGGCTCGACGTTCTGGTAAGTGTAAAAGGGCAAAATATACCCAAGGAGTTTCGAAGACTAAAGTGGTACCTCACAAGATGACAGTATCGTTTTTCATAATTTTCTTAACGGCCACTCTTTTAGATAACTTTAATTGTATATGCATATAGATAACTTTCGCCTGTTCTCTGTCGGGTAACGCAGAACATCAGTCCAGATCTTTTTCCATACGCAGAGCCTGTACAACTTTTGTGACCCTGCGCCCCTAGTAATCTCAGTGGCCTGGTAAGAGAAATAGGGAGTATTGCTTTTGTGTGTACGTGGAAAGTGTAAGTAAAAAGGTGGGGGAGGGTGGAGGTGAATCACAAAGCGAGAAATGTTTCCTAATGGAAAACCTATCAGTTGTTTTGATGAGAGTTTTACAGCAGTGTGGGCTTTCTACCTATTCTTTCAAGCTCAATGGCACTGAGCACTATGCGACTTAACTTCTGAAGTCATCAGTAGCCTAGAACGTAGAACTAATTAACCCTAACTAACCTAAGGACATCACACACATCCATGCCCGAGGCAGGATTCGAACCTGCGACCGTAGCGGTCTCTCGGCTCCAGACTGTAGCGCCTAGAACCGCACGGTTTCAATCTCAGATCACTGACGGCAGCGCCTTCACTCCCCCTTTCACAGCCCGAGCTGGTAGCTGTGGTAGTGATGGTTTTATTTGAAACGAATCGCCAATGGTTGATTTTTGATACCAAATCCATTTAAAGCTCTAAGGCGTACGTGGCTTCACGTTGATCAAATACGCTGATATCTATGTCCTAATCACACTGTTCGCGGCTCTTATTACTCATGTGGCTAGTAAAGGATCTGACGACACCATTGTCATGTGGCACAGTGGCATGACTGCTGTTCCTTGAAGAAGCCTCCGATGCAGTTGATCGCCATTAAGCGCATTATGTTAGCATAGGTGTATAAGAAGACAGAAACACATGTAATTTGCAGTAGGTAAGTAGCGATTTGGATTTAAAATGAACAAGGTGAAGATAAAATAGAAGAGAATCCAAACACTTAAAAATACGCAAATATGCCTGAATCACACACACACGCCAATGGAGAACAAATATACTGAGTGCTGAAATTAAATGGTATGATATTAATAGCTGATTAATACGTAAATGCAAAGCAGCGTTGTCGTTACTGTGACAGTCTCAGTTTCTCCTCTGTACCACGACAAAACTCCGCATGTTGTAGATTAGATACCTTCTGTATAAGACGTTCTTGCGAAAACGTGGTACGCAAGTTGTTAAGTAAGTATTGCTATACATTTTGTTTCTGAAAGCAATTTTTTTTATTGCGGATTCCAATATAAAATATTGTACATTTTTATAGCAAGAAACATGCTGACGACGTTTTTACAAATTACTATACACTTCACAATTGGTCGTTACGTCCTTATGGAGGACAACAAAAATTGTCACAGAAGACCGTCGTCATGACGTTACCGGCTGAGGGTGCGGCCTTAAACTTTGTCTTCTAATGAGAGGTGGTGTAGATTACAAGCACTGCAGTTTTGTTACCGACTGGAATCGATAAGCCCATGTTTCATCGCCCGTGACGATGTTCGACAAAAAGTTTTCACCATCAGCCTCGTGACGCCCAATCAATTCCGTACAGATGGTCCTTCGTTCCTCTTCAATCGGCGAGGACCACCGGGGGGCACACACGTTGAGTACCCAAACTGGAGGGCGAGAGTGTCAGCACTACCAAAAGAGACGTCCAATTGAGCAGTGATATGTTGGTTTGTGATCCGCTGATCACTTAGAATGAGAGTGTCCACACGTTCAGACATTGATAGGGTCACAGATGTGTGCGGACAGGTAGCACATGGGAGATGGGACTGGTTTGCAAAACCTTGTTGCGCTGATGACAGATGCCTCACCCAACCACTCACCGTGCTTTTGTTTACTGTCAGGTCTCCGTAGATACTCTGCAAACATCTATAAATATCTGCGATGCTCTGTTTTTCCCCAGAAGAAACTCAATTACTTGAATGTATCTGTCTGTCTATAAGAAAGGAGCACAAGGAAGACCTTGCAGATTTAATAGGCGTGAATCCCGTGTGTGTCTGTGTGTGTGTGTGTGTGGGTGCAGTGACCATGTCCATTCGACTCTAATGCGTTCGGATCCTGTCCTAGTTCATATTGGTTGATGATTTTCAGACGTACGAAAAATTACAGTTACCGAGATCTCATAATAGTTGTACGTATTATAATCGTGAAGCCAATAACAAAGCGGCAGAGTGTGTTTTTTCAATACTTAATTGAATCCATTAGTAATTCGTTTTCGTTTGCCCAGAAGGTCATTTGAATGAAGAAAATTCTAAATGAAATGACCAGCAAGTCTGTAAAATGATCTGTGCTAGGCACAGTGGTCTGGGAAGTAAGATAATGACGATTCATATTTTGTGCAGTTAAGTTAAATGAAAATGAAGAGTTATCTTGTGTCTCCATAAACATATCACACGTTTTTTTCTGAGGCAAATAAATGATCTGGCTATAATTAGAAAATTTAACGTAACTTAAGTTAATGTCGACTCAGTTGCTCTATATTAAACACATTATGATCATAATCCCTTACATTAATTTTAGAAATGTATTAATCGAGAAGGAAACTTGGTTAAATGAAAGGTTCTGATATGGCCAGACAAAATAACGTATGCATAAAATTTGGATAAATATGTCACCAAACACATGTAGTAGGTATGGCTCCAACTACAACCATCCACCATTTTATTAATCATAAACAACAGTTAGTGGCAATGAGCTCTTTTCTCAGAATCTTTGTTTTTACAAAGTGATACATAAAAATGCAAATGTCAGAAGATACACCCGTGAACATCGTCGTCCACTACGTACATTTCCCCACATGTAGACAACACGCAGCCCAGTGGACTGTACCGGGTTGTCTGCTTTCAGGAGTTGAATATCTTTCTCGCTCAGGTGGAAAGGCTCCCGTAACACTGAGTCATATGGTAACAAAATAATGATTATGATTTACGTCAGTTAAGCACACTCAGAACATACTAGCTTCTATAGCAATAATTTTCTCTAATACATTTGTTCATCTGCAGCAATAAGGCTTTCTTAGCGGTGAATGATTGTTAGAATAAGATGTATCCAAACCAATATCATGGAGTCCACGCTGCACTGCATAATTAGATCAGTCTAAAACAGAAAGGAACACCTATAAAAACTCAGATAGAAACACTATTCGTGTATGGGGTGCTAAAAGGGGACTTTGATGCAATAACTGCCAACTGAAATATCCTACCTACGCTACTCATATAGTAATTAGATCAATATCCAAACTCGGAAAAAGTGAACGTTCCTTTTCTCGACGTTTTTGAAATAGAAGAAATTAATTCAGCAGTGTGAGTCGACATTCTCGTAGGGGCGTGGAGATATATAATTGACCGTTTACTGCAGGCTCGTCCACTGAACTGGTGTCTCCTTGCTACGCCCATGCCCTCGATCTGGAGCATTTGTTATTATTAATTAATGAAATGGTTAAGCGTACAGTTGAAGATTATCCTCATCAGCAATGGACAATTTATTAGTCATTCAGTTCTTACATCCAAGTAATTCCTTCGATAACATTGGCGTAATTATGCATTCGCTTCCTTCTTACAATTTTTTTCCACATCTTCACGTACCACGTAAGACAGAAATGTGTAGCTTTGCTGACAGAACTCTATTCAAACTTACATCCATCCGAAATAATACCGATCTGATACTCATATAGCCATAATTGACCACAGAATAATGGCAAAGAATAAATATCGCATGCAGCGTTTATAACGGTAAAGTTCCAAAGTTCATTAGGTATCTGCTCAGAAAGTAACTTTACACTAGTGCTTAGTCACTATGAGCGTTGGTTTTATATTAATATGTTTGATAGTAGAGCTTGGTCACAAAAGGGTACCATACAATTGAAAGGAAACCACGGATTAAGCAAGGGATCTTGAGATCATAATAGGCGTCAAAGACTACAATTTTTTGTAATTAACTAATTTCCGTGAGATCGTTATATAAGAAATTTGTGATGACGACAATACCCCCTTCAAGTCGCAGATGTCTGTGAGTGTAGGACTGACAACAGAAGCGACATACAACCGAGTTCCACACTATCTTGTACGAGGAACAAATATAATGTCATGGCTTAAAGTATCTACCATGAATTAAGATATCTAACCTGATGATGTGGCTTCTAACTGCGAAACAGTGCTTTAAATAAAAAGTTAAATAAAGTATTTACAAGACCATCCAAATGGTTATTATTCGAGATGAAACGTCCCCTTAGAAAAATGGTACAAGACTGTGCTTAAACTGACACACAATATTTTTTAGCGCAACGCAATCTGACATTCAATAATTCCTACAAAAGAATGGCGCTGACTAACATTAACCTGTACATTTCACAAATCACATACCTCACAAAAATTTTGGTTACTCAAACTACTGCTATACAGGGAGCGCCACTATTGCCAGCTAAATAAAAGATTCAAACTACGGAAGGCACTAACTACTGATAGGGATAGTTAGCAAATGAAGGATTTTAATAAAGAACAAACAATGTATTTATCTTAATATCATCAGAAGTCATAATATATATAGAAGTTCATGACATCCAGTCCTACAAATTTTCGAAACTCCGCCATTTCTCTCCCCACATCCACCACTGCTGGCGGCTCACCTCCAACTGCGCAACGCTACGCGCTGTTAACATCCAGCTGCCCAACACTACAATGGCGAGTATATTACAACAATGCCAACCAGCCACTGACTGCACACAGCATAGCCAGTGATTTTCATCAGAGCGCTATGTGGTGTTACCAATATAAAAAACCTAAACAGCCTACTTACAAAGATACCAACGTGACTGTTACAAGTAGACACACACAGAACCAACTGTGGGTACCATGGTGCTTGGCAGGTACATCCTATGATAATGACGTGTCTGTTGCACTTTTGGAGGAATTCAACAATGCCAAATATTTTAAACATGTTCTCATTGTATCACTAGGCGATACAATTCGTCTTAATTAATTTTCACAGAATGCAGTTCTAAATATAAGGATGCATGCTATCACGAAACTCGTGAGTAGAAATGCTAAGGAAAAGATTGTCCTCAAATTCCATCAACAGCGATTACAGGGGGTTATTCCTAAGTCTTTAAAGAATACATACATTACCAAAGGAAGTATTCATTCTACTCCATTGTTGGCTGACTGATACTGCAACCGGCTTTCATGGTTGTATTGGAAACAAAACAGTCAGGTTTGCTAAGTTACTTTTATTTTAAAATAGGGCCTTACGCCATTGTGGGGCATCATCAGATTATATAAAACTGTCAAATGAAATTTATTGCGACGGCTACAAGACTCTACGTCGGCTACACACATATAAAACCGTCTGGATGAAAATCCGGTCGTCAGAATAACTAACGAGACACTTGTCTAAACTACGGCATTAGAGGGGTTGCGAGATTGTTAAGCTGTAAAGTCAGAGCTTCCTTCGCTTACGAGATTTGTTTTCTGTTCATGTGTGAGGAAAGAATAATTAAATAACAGAAGTCAATGCACAGACAGGAATGATTCAGGAGGTAATAGTTCCTCACTAAGTTGGGGTCAACGTAACACCTCACATGCTTGCTGACTTCCATCGCAGGTAGGAATTACATTTGGTTTTTAATAAAAACCCAAAAGATAATTCAATGATTACCCTCAGTCTGAGATAATGTTACAACATATGAGTGCACATCCCCCCCTTCTGCAGAGAAAGACTAACATTTTTAATTCTCATTCTTACCACTTTCGATTAAGAATCTTGTACTGAGAGTGAATGTGTAACAACAGTACTGAACTTAAATTAGCAAAAGCAGGCGCAAAAGAGTGGTGGATCCTACTGCAATAATCTATGTAAGAAGCAGTTCTTGCAATACGCTTAAAACGGCGAGAAATTCACTTAAATTAAATTTAAAAAGATCGGAAGATCTGAGTTTGTTAGAACTAGACCAGCTTTACTAACTTTAAAACTGCATAACTTACTAGTGAAACACGTATGGGTGTCAAACACTTGTCACTGTCATGTATAGTAGACCAGTAATTGGAGTGCTATGCTCTTGTATTTTATTTGTTTATACACGTCGCACCACTTCACTCACAGGTCTCGTGCTGCCACCGCAAGTCACGTTAAGTTCGCGGGCGCTACTTCCACTCCAACAGAGGGCGATTTGTTGCTCCACTCTGCCCATTCAAATGTAGGCTGACACATCAGACTGACAACTCAGACTTGTCTTGCTGCTACTCCGACCCATCACCCAGCACACCTCCAGTTTAAAAATAGATAGACGTTTATGGGCACTGAACCACCATCACAGCAAGCTTCACCATTTAATAATGAAAAACGCTCTCATTTTAGAATTTGACAGTTCGTAGACTCTCATCTATCTGGAATATATCACTTTCAGACCTATTTCTGTGGCTGTAACGACGCCTCTACTTTAGAGCTGAGTGGCAGGCTCTTGCGCTGCGCGAAGTGAGTCGACCTTTACGTTAGCGAACCAACAGGTAGATGGCCCCTGTGTGCTTGCAGCCGACCACGGCTATGTAACCGAAGGCGCTCACAAGGCTAGAGGAGACTCGCAGCGCTCTGTGGCGCGAGTCAAATGCAACAGCTTTGCTGTAAGTTTTCATGCTCATGAACGACTGGCTCTGAATGGTGCTTCTATTCGCTAACAATGTGGAATGTCCAAAGTATAGTGCACACACATGACAAATCGTTGAATATACCCCGAAATCGGTCAATTTTTCACTGAAAGCATTGATTATTGCAGCTAAATAGCCGAATTCCGTGTCAAACCTCTTCCTTAGCGTTACACCTTCGTCTGGACTATACGTAGCAGATTTGATCTTTGCAGGACGTCTCTGATTCTATTAGATATCTGCCGTAATGCTTATTTCATAAATACACCAAACAAACCTCTAGATGCGTACTGCTAGCAAGGCATTTTTTTACCGAGCTTACACAAGATTTCTAAACCATTCCGACGAGTACTGTGAAGTGTAGACGTCCAACCGCGTCCCAGATGTGTTCATATGAGACGAATTTGACGGCTGTGTCGATTGGCTCCTTCAACATGATCATTACAGATTTACACTCGTTAGTGAGTGCTAGCTGTTTGTTTGTAATGATATCTATGTACACAATACGTTGAATTGCAGTCATCCTTCACATAAAGCGATCTGATGTTCAGGCAAGGATTGCATTACCGATACTTAAAACCATTCGTCACATAAATCGTATGTGTTTTACTTAGCACACTGGACATCTACCTTGAGAGAGGACATCTGTATTATTGCCTTGCTTAGGACAAAGGAAGCTTTGAGATGGAGCAGTGCTGTTTGTAATTTCGGTTACTCGATATTTCTGAGATATCAGTATACCCACAAGGGCTGAAAATAGCTCTGGATATTGTAACCTTTTCGATTGATGAACCTATTGTCTTGTTGCATGCTGCATGAGCATGAGAGAAAAGATAAATGGCAGTGCAGGATAGCTATTCAGAAGTATCACTGAAGATGTGCTGTAAGTTAAATGCCAGACATAGACATAGGGTTTCTAAATCACTTCTAATGACTGGAGGTGTGGTTCCTTCAACAACACACTTGCATTGGAAGTCTTTTTTTCTGGTCAAGATTGTGGAATCTTGAAGCTGACATCTGATAGCATCCCAGCCGAATTAGTATAAGATAAATGTGATGGCTAAGCATCAACATGAGTGCTCCTCAAACCACTCTATCACGATTTTAGTCCTATATTCCAGTCAGTTACAAGGAAAATGCATTGTAATAGTTCGTAAAAACGTGCGATCAGTGTGGCACAGCGGTAGACCTATAGTGGTTGTTAAAGTAGTAAATTATATTGATTCCATAAATTGGAAACAGTAGGTTCCATGATGAATTTTGCACGGCAGTAGCATGTTCATGCTACAGATTCAAGTAGGTTCCCAACTAGCTGTGTCTGCAGTAATAAAAACGGATTCATAGCATTGATTCTACACTCTCTGTGCTGCAATGGCCAAACACATTTTTTATTCTTTGATAGCTGACACTATTTTCTTTTAGCTAACACTGATTTTCGCTGTAGGTATGCCCCGGCCCGATGAAAATTTGATGTCGATGTAGACGAAACATTAAACTCAAATCTGCGATCATATACAGAGAAAGAAATCTGACGGTGAGGCTACCATTTAAGTGGTTTTTAAATGTTCTCCCACCCCCCCCCCCCCCCCCCCAAAAAAAAAAGGTTTAAAAGTTTTACGTTATAAATAAGGCATCTATAATTTCAGACAGATTTATAAATGATGACAGCGGAGGAATCTGAAAGTGTGAGCGATATGTAACAGGTTTTCATGATAATAAACGATTGGTGGGGTAGTGGGACTTCTATTTGTGAGCTCACACACTTCTGTATCATTTCTAAATCATTTTCTGATTAATGCCAGTGTAATTCCTTCAACAGTGGTGCTTGTTTAGGAGGTCTTTTGCTGCTCACGAAAGCAAGTATTTGGAAATGTAAAGCGATTGCACATGTGGATTTGGAGAAGTACCGCACAGTCTACTTTTTTGGAAGACATTGAAATATGTTTGACTGTGGTGAAACAGTTCCAACAATCGTAATCTAAGAGTTATTCAAGTTAATGGGATGTTTAACTTTATCAAAACTACGCAGATTTACACCATATACATATACACTCAATGATAAAAAATGGGTGCATCTCGAATGAATTATCTCAATGGAATGGAAATCAGTAGATATGATGTTCATGTACAGACAAACAAATGATTACGATTTCAGAAAAATTTTATGATTTAATCAAGGGAAAGAGCTTCATACATTGAGCAAGTCGGTAACATGTTGGTCCACCTCTGGTCCTTATGCAAAGAGTGATTTGGCTTTTCTTTGATTGATAGAGTTGTTGAATGGTCTCCTGAAGGATATCGTGCCAAATTCTGTCCAATTGGCAAGTTAAATCGTCAAAATTCTGTGCTGGTTTCACGATCCTGACCACAGTATTCCAAAAGTATATCTGGCGATCTTGCTGGCCAAGGTAGGTTTTAGCAAGCAGGAAGACAAGCAGCAGAAACTCTCCCCACATCAGGAAGGGCATTAAATTGATGCAGTGTAAGGCCACGATGGTTTACCAGGAAGGGAACAAACCGGGGTACAGAATATCGTCGACGCACCACTCCGCTGTAGGGTTACCATGTGTGACAATAAAAGAGGCCCCACTATGAAAAGAAATGGCGTGAGGATCACTCCTGCTGTCAGGCTTTGTGGTGGGTGACAGTCGACTTAGTATCCCACCACTGGCTCAGTCATCTCCAGACACATCTTCTGCCTGGAGTCTCATTCATTTGAGTGCAGTTATCTTCAGTGATTTAAAGCAACAGTGATTTAAAGTATCCAAGTGTTGTGCACCTGCATAGCTTGTATGCTGCAGTGGATTACCATGGACAGACTCCATCTATGGTGAACATACGAAAAACTGCTCTTTGGTAATACACTCCTGGAAATGGAAAAAAGAACACATAGACACTGGAGTGTCAGACCCACCGTACTTGCTCCGGACACTGCGAGAGGGCTGTACAAGCAATGATCACACGCACGGCACCAGGAACCGCGGTGTTAGCCGTGGAATGGCGCTAGCTGCGCAGCATTTGTGCACCGCCGCCGTCAGTGTCAGCCAGTTTGCCGTGGCATACGAAGCGCGATCGCAGTCTTTAACACAGGTAGCATGGACGTGAATCGTATGTGCAGTCGACGAACTTTGAGCGAGGGCGTATAGTGGGCATGCGGGAGGCCGGGTGGACGTACCACCGAATTGCTCAACACGTGGGGCGTGAGGTCTCCACAGTACATCGATGTTGTCGTCAGTGGTAGGCGGAAGGTGCACATACCCGTCGACCTGGGACCGGACCGCAGCGACGCACGGATGCACGCCAAAACCGTAGGATCCTACGCAGTGCCGTAGGGGACCGCACCGCCACTTCCCAGCAAATTAGGGACACTGTTGCTCCTGGGGTATCGGCGAGGACCATTCGCAACCGTCTCCATGAAGCTGGGCTACGGTGCCGCACACCGTTAGGCCGTCTTCCGTTCACGCCCCAACATCGTGCAGCCCGCCTCCAGTGGTGTCGCGACAGGCGTGAATGGAGGGACGAATGGAGACGTGTCGTCTTCAGCGATGAGAGTCGCTTCTTCCTTGGTGCCAATGATGGTCGTATGCGTGTTTGGCGCCGTGCAGGTGAGCGCCACAATCTGGACTGCATACGATCGAGGCACACAGGGCCAACACCCAGCATCATGGTGTGGGGAGCAATCTCCTATACTGGCCGTACACCTCTGGTGATCGTCGAGGGGACACTGAATAGTGCACGGTACATGCAAACCGTCATCGAACCCATCGTTCTACCATTCGTAGACCGGCAAGGGAACTTGCTGTTTCAACAGGACAATGCACGTCCTCGTGTATCCCGTGCCACCCAACGTGCTCTAGAAAGTGTAAGTCAACTATCCTGGCCAGCAAGATCTCCGGATCTGTCCCCCATTGAGGATGTTTGGGACTGGATGAAGCGTCGTCTCACGCGGTCTGCATGTCCAGCACGAACGCTGGTCCAACTGAGGCGCCAGGTGGAAATGGCATGGCAAGCCGTTCCATAGGACTACATCCAGCATCTCTACGATCGTCTCCATGGGAGAATAGCAGCCTGCATGGCTGCGAATGGTGGATATACACTGTACTAGTGCCGACATTGTGCATGCTCTGTTGCCTGTGTCTATGTGCCTGTGGTTCTGTCAGTGTGATCATGTGATGTATCTGACCCCAGGAATGTGTCAATAAAGTTTCCTCTTCCTGGAACAATTAATTCACGGTGTTCTTATTTCAATTTCCAGGAGTGTATAATCAGGCAGGTGCTGGAATACAAAGACCACAAGGAGCTCAACAAGTGTATGAAAATATGTATGTGTGCCTTGCCTAAGCCAGTTAGTATTACTCTTCTGAACAGTAATTCCACCCAAACTTAGTTTACAGGTGACGAAGTCTATTAGTGTTTCATCCAGTTTGCGTGCTGTACAAGCTGAATTTAATGAATGAAAAACAGTTATGTAAATAATATTTTAATGTTATGAACAGGAATGATGTAGCAAAAAGAGAGTAACTATGGTTTAACGACTGTGATTTATTTTCCATAAAGTGCAAAAATGTACATAAACAATGTTAAAAGATTATCTAAATATATGTAAACAATATTTTTACATGTTGTAATATGTTTTATTCAATTATACATATATTGGTGATACTTAAAAGGTCAGCAGCTGAAGAGTGAGTCTTAGTATTTCATATACTTACAACGTCTGAGAGGCCTTACAAACCAGTTATTGCTGTGTCCAAGATACTTTGTGCATTTTTACTTGAAATTAAAAGTAACAGTTCAGTTTCGGATGCAGGTAAGGCAGAATGACAAACTAGAATACTGCTGTTATAACTATAAAAAATGCTCTTGCTCTAGCTGAAAATACTGCTGTTATAACTATAAAAAATGCTCTTATTCTGGCTAAAATACGATTCCGACACACTGCATATGACAAAAAGCGTTTACTGCAAACAGCAGTATACCTACATAGAAAGAATATCACTCCCTTCTCTACAAGGAAACAAATTTTACAAAAGTTAATTCTTTCAACAACTCCCATAGTCAGATGCAATTGAGACGACAAGGGAATTAATAATTCTGTCTAACAACAATTACAAAGTTTAATATTAGCTACATCTCTTGCAGTATTTCTAATTATAACGTCTTTGTTCTGACAGAAAGCATCTACAAAAATTTATATTTTTTTCATGACCTTTCTTCCATGTATGTCTTCTATGGTATTAATCGAGGACAGATAACAAAATTTTGTACAGGCCTTTGATATATCTTTGGCAGGTTTCCCCAAACTTTGTTCCGCCGAACACTGGTGTCCTACAGGAAGAAAAAAAGTTCTCCATGAAAAGCATTTAATAACATGGCGCTATTTTTGACATTTTCCTTCTTTCCTACAATTTTAATATGATTTCTAGGTTATTAATTGTGGTTTGAAATTGAAGCAATCATTGATTA
The DNA here is from genome assembly GCF_023897955.1 of Schistocerca gregaria. Classification (NCBI taxonomy): domain Eukaryota; kingdom Metazoa; phylum Arthropoda; class Insecta; order Orthoptera; family Acrididae; genus Schistocerca; species Schistocerca gregaria. The sequence continues at coordinate 1,042,787,611 of NC_064920.1, read as the reverse complement.
AAACAAATTTTCCTCATTTTATTAACCTTCAGTACAAACTTGGTGTTCTTTCAGAATGTAAGATTGGGAACCCATTGTCTATGGAAGCGACTACAATCATCGGCCAACAGTTCTCAGGGAATAATATTGAAGCGCCCCCTTAGAAAAATTGTACATGATTGTACTTAAACTGACACACAATATTTTTTGCGCAACGCAATCTGACTTTCAATAATTCCTACAAAAAATGGCCCTGACTAACATTAACCTATACCTTTCACAAGTTACTTTCCTCACAAAATCTTCGTTACTCAAACTACTGCAATACAGAGAGCGCCAATACTGCTATCTACATAAAAGATTCAAGCTACGGAAGGCTCTAACTACTGATAGGTGTAATTAGCAAATGAAAGATTTTAATAGAGACAAACAATGTATTTACCTTAATATCATCAAAAGTCATAATATATATAGCAGTTCATGGCATCCAGTCTTACAAATTTCAAAACTCCGCCATATCTCTCCCCACGTCCACCACTGCTGGCGGCTCACCTCCAACTGCGCAACGCTACGCGCTGTTAACATCCAGCTGCCCAACACTGCAATGGCGAGTATTACAACAATGCCAACCAGCCACTGACTCCACACAGCACAGCCAGTGATTTTTCATACAGGGCGCTGTGTGGCGATACCAATAAAAAAACCTATCAGCCTACTTACATAGCCCCCATGCTCCCCACAAAAAAATTTACAAATTGTTTTGGGCAGTGGCCAATACAGATTTGGAAAAATGTTATAATTACAATAACAAAGAAATGAAATGCACACACTTATCGATACAATGTTTTCAAAAGCTAAAATTTTCTCTCAGTCTATAAAGACAGTCCTGATCGTTCATCACAGGAAAATAGAAGTGTTTTTGCTCAATGTCTGAGCAGTAAAAGAAAATGCACACGGAAGTAGTGGATTTCCATGCAGTCTTGGAGAAGTAGTGTTGTCCTTCCAACAGGAAGACTTGCTGACAGGTAATGGGCCACATCAGAGCAAACTCACAGCAGAGTCAGTCGAAGTTTTGAAGAATATTGGAAGGTTGGTCATCATAGAGCAGACCCACTGTAGTCCTAGTAGAGATTATGGTATTGGTGGGCCACCAGAGGTGCAGACCCACTGCAGTCCTTGTAGAAATAATGGTATTGGTGGGCCATCGAAGGTGCAGACCCACTTCAGTCCTTGTAGAGATGGCCAGCAGCCATCTGTTGCAACTGTGCAGGTGCACAATCACCATCGAAGAGTATTGTGGAGAATATAGCAAGTCCATAAACCACCACTTGTGCACTCACAATTTTTTTTTGGAAATGTCCTTAGAATGAGCAATGCTGTTGACAAGCCCCTTGCTGAATTATTAACATACGTGCAAACACTATCAGTCCCTACTTCTCACATATTGTCTACATACTATGACCAACAGTATGTGAAGTGAAATGTAATTTACAAGTTACTTAATTTGATGAACTGGTGTCAATTACAATTTTATAACATAAGAATACAATAACAAAGGTACAAAATACATCATTAAAAACATAATAATACAGATAACATTTGTAGTAATACAGGCTTTACAAAATAATAGAAATAACATATACATCAGTGTTACAGGAATTATGACATAAGTACATACATAAAAGATCAGAATAACTTTTGAAACATCAACTTCACACATGAGCATTAAAACAGAACAGAATTAATAGTGTCTAACATCTTTACAAAGTAAATAACATATTATTAATGCAAATTATATTTGAGGATAACAGTATTCCTCATCATAGTTCATGTAGCTGAGTATTAGAAAAATTCTGCAACATAAGTCTTATCAGATAAGCATATAAAGACCGGAAGAACATAAATACACAAGGGTACACAAACACATAGTGGGATAACACAAGGAAAGGACAGCGTATGTTTTCAGTGTACTGCAGTCCAACCCAAAACTTCATTCCATACATCTTTCGTCTTATTTCAACATTTGTTTCCACCAAAAAATTCTATCCAAGCATGCTTTTTGTATTTATATGTTCACATATTTCTTACCTCATTATTTATTTTCCATTATCTTACCTCATCATTTATTTCCAAGAAAATCCTACCTAAACCTGTTGTCCCTAAACCCTACTTTTTTTGTTCCTATCCTCTTAGAAAATACGTTTTTGGCCAAACCATTTTCTTATAGCTTCTCAATGCATTCCTTCCAATTCATCGCAACTCATTCTCTTATATAGTCTACCCCCTCTTAAGCTAACTTAAATCTACTGACCTCAGATGCTTAACTAAGGGATGAGGCAATGCAGCAGCACAAAACAATTGATATAAACAGCAATGACAAAAAAATGCAAGTAAGCAAAACAAGCAACAATAACTGTAATAACTTATATCCAAACGTGACAAACCCACAAGCAGAAAAAATAGTACACTACAGACAACAACACATATAAGGGAAATGTATATTCACATCTTAATGTCTATATAATTAAAGTTGTGCACCACAAAAACTTATTCTATGAAATAAATTACCAAGAACTTGAAAATAAAATTATGTATGCAGTTCCTGTGAAGGAAAATTCCTTTTTGTGCTCCCTCATTTTTTTGGAAGTATATCACATTATTATTATATACTGGACCTGTAGACAGAAAATGTTTGTATTAGTACATGTATAAATTTTTTTGTTTAACCAATGGTGCAGTGCAGCTAGAAACTAGATATTAAACAGAATAGGCAAAGTAAGGCGTGAAACGTCATTCACTAGCCATAAGGCATTTCATAATGCAGTAAACAATCTTCCAACTTGCAAGACAATAGACATGAAACGTTTCTGATCATTTCATTTCAGTAAATATCATAAATTAAGAACTCTACAGTGTAATCATGTTTTCAAGTTTGAGGGTGTCGTATTTACGATGCTTTCTACAAAGGAATGTCAATAGCGAGGATAATGGCCTCTTTTTTTTTCTCTCCACCTGTGCCTCTGAGAGGCACACACTAATGGCTTTTTTCAAGGCGTCTGCCGCGCAGCTGGGTGCCCACAACACATTACGTGCAGGTGGCCACTTAACTTTTTTATGGAAATATTTACGACAGCAGTTTCCGCTACAGTGACAGTCTCATATAAAAATATTTCACAGGTCAAGAATTTGCGTTACAAATCTGTAGAAACAAAATCCTTTAAATATAATAGTATCCAAAATATTTTAGCCAGCATAGTGGTACACTCACGCATATACACACATTTCATAACTCTTAAAGTACGATTCTAGGTTTCCAATATTCTTTTTCACAAACCAGAATCCCTAACCACTACTCATTATTCCTTAGCTTATTGCACATATACATATTCGTCGACACTTCTTCAATATTTCATCATAACAGATATGTAGCATAACCAAATAACTCATATAGCTTCAGCTTAAACATACCTCAGCAGCATAATTCACATCATCGTCGTACTAATAACATCATAACACCTCAGTCAAATCTCAAAAACGTCATAGCTTTCTGCAATAATTTCAAAACCTAAAAAAATTCTCTGCTCATGTCAAAAGTGTCATCCTCCTCAAACGTACTTTAAAAATCATGATCCCATACCAAATATGTCATTCAAAGCTCTCATAGTATCACAATGGTTCCGAAAAAATATGAACGGTTCACAAAGTACAGACAAAATGCAATTTCGTAAGTGTGAAGTTATGCAACTGTGTAATTACGTAAACATCTGTCACTGATGTAGTAAAATAAATGTTTTTCTCTCCCAGTTAAATGATCAGATAGCTGTGTTAAATGATCAGACAGCTATGTAATTAATGTGTTAGAGAAATATGGCACCGATGTGTAAAGCTGTATAAGCAAATACCATATTAGCTAGTACTCCTTGTGCTTGCCATACACATGGTATACAAAGTAAGCGTGTACCCCTCCTGAGGATTAATGTAATTATATCCTCAGGTGTTGCAGATTATAGCAATGGAATGAAATGTATCACGGAAAACCTTTGTATCATTGTACTTCAAATATCTCTAAAAATAAATGTTTTAAGTACAAAATTAGTCACACAAATACAAGTACTGTAGCGCTAAACTGTGCGTCGTGTTGTAAGATAATCTCTGTGGAAGTGTGGTAGTTATCGTCCTCCAAAAGCTAAGTTCTCCAGAAGTCATTGTACTTACCTCATGATAAACAAAAGTGAAATGCTATGTGTATAGATATCGTAGTTATTACGTACCTTATCACTAGGGGTAAGATAGATATTGCCTACAGGAAAATTAAAGAGACCTTTGGAGATAAGAGAACCACTTGTATGAACATCAAGAGCTCAGGTGGAAACCCAGTTCTAAGCAAAGAAGGGAAAGCAGAAAGGTGGAAGGAGTATATAGAGGGTCTATACAAGGGTGATGTACTTGAGGACAATATTATGGAAATGGAAGAGGATGTAGATGAAGATGAAATAAGAGATACGATACTGCGTGAGGAGTTTGACAGAGCACTGAAAGACCTAAGTCGAAACAAGGCCCCGGGAGTAGACAACATTCCATTAGAACTACTGACAGCCTTGGGAGAGACAGTCCTGACAAAACTCTACCATCTGGTGAGCAAGATGGATTAGACAGGCCAAATACCCTCAAACTTCAAGAAGAATATAATAATTCCAATCCCAAAGAAAGCAGGTGTGACAGATGTGAAAATTACCGAACTATCAGTTTAATAAGTCACAGCTGCAAAATACGAACACAAATTCCTTACAGACGAATGGAAAAAGTAGTAGAAGCCGACATCGGGGAAGATCAGTTCGGATTCCGTAGAAATACTGGAAAAGGTGAGGCAATACTGACCTTGCGACTTATCTTAGTAGCTAGATTAAGGGAAGGCAAACCTACGTTCCTAGCATTTGTAGACTTAGAGAAAGCTTTTGACAATGTTGACTGCAAAGATAAATTCTAAAGGTGGCAGGGGTAAAATACAGGGAGTGAAAGGCTATTTACAATTTGTACAGAAACCAGATGGCAGTTATAAGAGTCGAGGGACATGAAAGAGAAGCAGTGGTTGGGAAGGGAGTGAGACAGGGTTGTAGCCTCTCACCGATGTTATTCAATCTGTATATTGAGCAAGCAGTAAAGGAAACAAAAGAAAAATTCGGAGTAGGTATTAAAATCCGTGGAGAAGATATAAAAACTTTGAGAGTAGGTATTAAAATCCATGGAGAAGATATAAAAACTTTGAGTTTCGCCGATGACATTGTAATTCTGTCAGAGACAGCAAAGGTCTTGGATGAGCAGTTGAATGGAATGGACAGTGTCTTGAAACGAGGATATAACATGAATAGCAACAAAAGCAACACGAGGATAATGGAATGTAGCCGAATTAAGTCGGGTGATTCTGAGGGAATTAGATTAGGAAATGAGACACTTAGAGTAGTAAAGGAGTTTTGCTATTTGGGGAGAAAAATAACTGATGATGGTCGAATTAGAGAGGATATAAAATGTGGACTGGCAATGGCAAGGAAAGCGTTTCTGAAGAAGAGAAATTTGTTAACATCGAGTATAGATTTAAGTGTCAGGAAGTTATTTCTGAAAGTATTTTTATGGAGTGTAGCCATGTATGGAAGTGAAACATGGACGGTAAATAGTTTGGACAAGAAGAGAATAGAAGCTTTCGAAATGTGGTGCTACAGAAGAATGCTGAAGATAAGATGGGTAGATCACTTAACTAATGAGGAAGTATTGAATAGGGTTGGGGAGAAGAGGAGTTTGTGTCACAGCTTGACTAGAAGAAGGAATGGGTTGGTTGCACATGTTCTGAGGCATCAAGGGATCACCAATTTAGTATTGGAGGGCAGCGTCGAGGGTAAAAATCGTAGAGGGGGACCAAGAGATGAAGACACTAAGCAGATTCAGAAGGATGTAGGTTGCAGTAGGTACTGGGAGATGAAGAAGCTTGCACAGGATAGAGTAGCATGGAGAGCTGCATCAAACCAGTCTCTGGACTGAAGACCACAACAACATCGTGATCAAGAAAGTACTATAATGTAACGTATTGTTGTGCTACGGAAAAGACTGTCTCATTGTAGCTATACCACAAAAGTTACTACTAAAACATGTTATACTTTCCAGAAGAATTCAGAAAAACTGTGCAGATAAGAAACAGAAACACCGCAAAAGCAATATTGTAAATTGTCACTCATTAGTAGCGGTGTCATAAAATCGTGTAGCTCTAAAATAAACCAAATACTAAGTCATCTTTAATGTCACAAAAACTATTTGAAATAAGGAATGTCTTTGCAAGTAAACCAAAATGTTACATTAAAATATCATTAGCAGTACCAGTATATGTCCTAAGTATGTAAGCCTGATAGTCGTTATGTAATCGTGCAACTAACAAGCAAGAATGTACACACACAGTAACACTGTGTCCTCTGTTCACTATCACAATGCAGTGGTAAATACTGCATGTTCCTTAGGTTCTAGACTGGATAATTAACTTCAAACATTGTTGCATGATAACAGTTTCAAAGTGTGACAACGCATGTTAGTAACGTAAAGCGAAAAGTTTTATGGCACGGACAATGTTAAAAAGCAGATTATCTTTCAATAAACGGTTTTACATGTGAAATGTGGTGTAAACCCTTACTCTTCCTAGTACGCAGAGTTTCAACTTCAACGCAATTATCATGTGGTATACGACGGATTCTGTAAGGTCCATTGTAAATCAGAAAGAATTTGTTGACTCAAGTGTTTCTTCTTATGTGACAATGAATGAGTTTTAATGAGAACTATCTGACCAATATATAATTTCTTTACATTTGCTTTACCGTGTAGTCTTCTCCTTTAGTCTGCTGCAGAATTAATATTTTTAATAGCCAAATCAATTATGTCTTTGTGTCGAAGTTTACGTGTATTCGGAAAAGGTGCAAGCACTCTGATTCTGTTCGGTGGTTCTTCATTCTTCAGTACAAGAATAGGTGGTAAAGCAGTGGAGTCATGAGGCATTTCATTCAGCACGTTTTGAAATAAGTGTAAATATCTGTCCCAGTGCTGATGCTTTCTGTGACAATAAAGTCTTCAAAGCTTATTGATTTCTTTCATAATCCGTTCAGACGGGTTACAATGCGGTGAGTACAATGAAATAAGAACAGGTTTGATTTTATGGTTCCGCAGCATGCGTGACCAAACACCATATCTGAATTGTGGTCCCTTGTCTGAAATGACTTTACTGACGTGTCCAACTTCACGTAAGAAATTTTTAACAAAGCCGTTGGATACAGACCGTCCAGTGGCTTTACGTAACGGAGTGAAAGAAACAAATTTTGAAGTAAGTTCAACAGCGACTAGAACGTACGAAAATCGATTCGATGTTCTGACAAGGGGTCCCAAGAGATCAACAGCAGCAAATTCTTTTAATTTAGTAGGAATGATAGGAAACAACGGAGCACGATGTGAGATAGTAGATGGTTTCGCCTTTTGACAAAGTTTACAAATAGACAAGACTCTTCGAATTCTCTTTTTCATATTGTTAAAATAACAAGTCGTCCGAAGAATATGATAACATTTTCGTGGACCAAAATATGCATAGCTGAAATGAGTGTACCAAATGAGCTTATTAACAAAATCGTCTGGAATGCAAAGTACCCAAAGCTTGTCATCAACAGTGCAGCGTTTGAAGAGTATGTTGTTTCTAACCAGATAATAATGCCGAATCTGAGTGTGCGGCTTTTCATGCCATTTACTTTTGATGTCTTTCCAAATCGGATCTTTATCTTGTTCATGTCCTTTAAAGATGGGGTGATGAAGTTTTCAAAGGCGACTTTCCGAATGTAAGGAATACTGAAATTTTTCTCGAGGTTGCCTTCTGTGTTACTTTTCACAAGCCCAGCCGGTGCGCGTGACAGTGCGTCCGCAACAATGTTCTCCTTGCCGGGAATGTAGACTATTGTGAAGTGCAATTCTTGCAGAAACAATGCCCAACGTTTGAACCTGTCATGATTTAATTTTGAAGACATAAGAAATTGTAATGCACGGTGAGCACTGTATACTTTTACGTGCTTACCAGAAAGAAAGAAACGGAATTTGTTAAATGCCCAAACGATAGCTAAGACTTCTAATTCAGTAACGGAATAATTTTTTTTCAGATTTTGTTAGCACTCGGCTAGCAAAAGCAATGGTTTTCTGAACAGTAATGTCATTTTCTGTGGCTTCTTCAAATAAATGGGCACCTAGACCGACTTTAGAAGAATCCGTGCCAAGGCAAAAATCTTGTGAGAGATCTGGATTGCTAGTATTGGCGGGTTAAGTAGCGATTCTTTCAAAGAATTGAATTCCAACTGTGCTTGTTGGTCCCAGTTCCAAATAGTATTTTTTGCAGTGAGAGAAAAAAGTTTTGGTGTAACTAGAATTTGTATATTCAGAAAACTTACGATACCCAGAAAACTGCGGACTATTTTTTTTTTTTTTTTTTTTTTTTTTTTTTTTGTGTGTGTGTATGTGGATGGAACTGGAATGGCTCTGATTGCTTCTAACTCTTCAGGATCCGGCTGAATGCCTTCAGAGGAAATAATATGTCCCAAAAATCTCACCTTTGACCTACCGAATTCAGACTTTTTCAAGTTAACTGTAATTCCACATTCTGCAAAAATACGTAACAAACTGTTGAGGATGCGATTATGTTGTTCCCATGAGGCTTCTGCTATTAGAATATCATCCACATATGAGGTGATGTGACGTTTTAAGAAATCAGGTAATATGGAATTTAGCCCGCGAATGAATGCTGCCGAAAAAATGTTCAAACCAAAAGGAAGTTTTCGAAATTAATAACAAATGCCGAAACAAAGAAAATCTGTGTATTTTCTACATTCTGGATGAAGTTCGATCTGATAAAAGCTGGATCTGAGATCAATAGAAGACAACACTTTCACACCATTAAAATTTTGAAGAAGTTCTTCCAACGTTTGCGGCCTGTCTGTTTCAGGAATGAGGACAGTATTGACTTGTCTCGAACCTAAGACAAGCCTGATCGATCCATTTTTCTTCTCAACAACATGTAATGGATTGTTGTATGAGCTTACTGCAGGCTCAATAATGCCCTCGTCAAGCATAGATTGTATTTCTGTTCTAACACGGTCCCTATAATGTGCTGGAATTAGTATGGTCTAACACAAAATTTAGTATGCTCACGAACACAAAATTGGTATTGAAATCCCTTGATTGTTCCTGTTTTGTGAGTAAAAACTGTGGAATGTGCTTGTAAAATCTCAAAAAGGTCTTGCCTATCAGTGTAATTACAATTCTCAATTGTTTGAATTTTATTCTGAATTAACTCATTAGTATCAAATATGCCACCGATATCATTCCTGTCAGTACTTGCAGAGTGATTATTAGTGTCTAGTTCCGTAGAAAATTCCGAACTGTTGTCTAACAGAAGGTAAAGCTGATTAATTTCCTCGTCATGGTTTGAGAGCCAATCTTGAAATTTCAAAGCTATTGACTTACCATCTTTCTCTAAACTTATTTCAGCATCGTGAAAGTTTAAGATTGCTTTGTATTCATTGAAAAAGTCTAATCCCAATACAATTTCCGTCGACAATAATGGAACAATAAGAAAGTTCATAGAGAAGCTGTGGCTTTGACAAGAGAATTCTAAGTTGGTTTGTTGGCGTACATCTACACTTTTCCCAAAGATTGCACCTTGTAATTTAATCTTACGTAACGGCAGTGTGGGGCAATCGTTCGATTTGTTGCATTTGCTAAAGGCTGTTTCACTAATTACTGAAATGGGACTGCCAGAGTCAGGTACTACCGTAAATTTTACGTCCTTTACTGTAATCTGAATCACCGGATATGCAATGTTGTTATGTTTTACGTCGTATTCCTGGAGTAAGATGTCTCTAATGTCTTTCATTTTTACGTAATTACTAGCTACGGCAGCTGCGTCGTCAGTTTTATTCGTACGTTTTGTGGCTGCCAGCGGTAAGAGTCATTGCCTATTGTCTCTTTGTTGGCGCGCGTCGTTATTAGGATTTGGAGACCTAACTTCTACAGATTCACCTTGTCGAGAGGGCCCTGCCCTGTTTGAATCCCGCCAGTTCTGATGCAATTCAGGTCTGTCATTACGATCATATCGTCTGTCGTCATGTCGGTAGATTCCATAGTTTCTTTCTTGTCGGTCGCGTGGTAGAGAATTTCTCCCTGAATCGTAACTACGCGCTGGACCGTTGCGTCTAAAGTTATTCTGTCTCCCTTGATAATAATTGTTTTGGTTCCCATATTGTCTGTTTCTCTGATTGTCTCTCTGATAGTCACTAGCGCGGTGAGGTGATCTTTCCCTGTAATTACAGGTATTACTACTCTGCCAACGGTTGTCATATGGGTGGTGTCTGTTTTGGTCACGATTTGTATTGTGAGAATAGACTTGTCGTGTCCAGTTATTATTTCTTTCATCGCGGAATTGTGACGGATGTGACATGTAATTGTTGCGTTCCTGTTTTCGCGTTCCGTGATTGCCAGTGTCAATTTCCAGTTCTTGTAACAGTCCCTTAAAAGCTTCAATGTCCTCTTTGCAACGTCCTGCCAAAATAACATGTCGTAAATGTTCAGGCAATTTGATTAAGCAAATGCGGATGAGTTCTGAGGGGCTGTATGGGTTTGAAAGATACTGATTCTTATGTAACATGTCTTCTAAATATTTCACAAGACTGGAAAATTCAGATTGTTCGAAATGTTTCATCATAATGATGCTATGTTTTACTTGGTCTTGTGTAGCTTGAGACCAATATGCTCAGAGGAAGGCATGATAAAATTCTCCTTCACTGTGACAATCGTGAATGACCGATCGCATTCTTGCAGCTGGTTCATTCTCCAAGTAGCCACACATAAATTCTAACCTGTGCTCCAATGACCAGTTGGGAAGAAAACAATGAGAGAATTGATGGATGAATGTCGTTGCCAGAGTTCTTAAATATTTTGAATTTATGTGTAGTAATGAACAGCTTATAGTCAAAATCATCATTTCGGCGAGTTGCATGTCGGTCATTGTTACATCGTTTCGACGGTTGCATCTGAAAATTCGGTGTACCTTGCCAATTTCTTTGTGGCTCTTCCGTATTTCTATGTCCCTCTTCCCGTATTGGAGCGCGAGTGTCCTCTGAAATACATAATTCTTGAATTACCTGTGTCAGCTGATCTTGTACTTCCCGGATATCTCTTTGGTGTTGCGTATTAATTCGATTCTGATTTTGTTTGAATTTCCTAATTTGTTCGAACTCCTCTGTGTCATTAAAGACTACCGGTTTTGTGCCATTCAGATTATCATCTACCTTCGTAGATAAATTATTTAGCTACTTTCTCTGATAATGAACTGATTTCCTCCATGTGTCTTTCTGAACCAATTTTCAGAGTATCTACTGTACCCTTTAAGTTTTCCTGAGTTTTTGCAAGTTGCGTAACCGAATCGGTAGATGCAACTGAGTCAATTTTAGCTTGCAAGGTCTCATGATTTTCATGAACAATAGTTTCCAGCTCTTTTATGGCTGATTCGTGATTCTGTAATGCATTTTCATGCCGTGAAAAAATAGGTTGAAAATGCTCACAAATTTGTGTTTTTAGGTCATTACAGACTTTTTGACATTTCGATTCGATTTTATGTAACTCAATAGTTAAATCTTCACGTGTTTGGTCAAGTGTATGTTCCACTGAGTCTAATTTTTTAAGCTTTTGTTCCATTGTGTCTAACGTTTGAAGCTTTTGCCGTGTTTGTCTCTGATTTTGTTCCATTGTGTCTAACTTTTGAAGATTTTGTTCCATTGTGTCTAGCTGTTGCTGTGTTTGTCTCTGATTTTGTTTCATTTGTTGCATTAATGTATTAGTGTCTGGAATCTGTTCCTCTCTGCTTTCGGCACTGCATTTGCACCGGCAACATTCACATTTTGACAAGCAGAAAATGTGTCTTGACTTATTTGAGAAAACGGCGAGGACACAAAACCTGAATGTACAGTATTTCCAAGATTGTCCCCTGTCATTTCGGATTCCTGACGCGAGCTGTTGCCGACCGATCGTTCGATAATGCTTCCCTGTTCACTAATTGTTTCACTGTCTACACCATTATTTGCAGCCCGCTCCATTTCCCTATGCACTATTACCAAATTACTACTTTGAACATTAGTTGATTCATTACATGATGGCGCTAACACACTGCTTTCGTCTTCACTGTCCTTTCTCAGTTTACTTTGGAGCCTAGTATTACGTTTTTCACACGCCATTATTGTCACAATATTTCACACGATAACACAGAAAAGCACAATTTGAAGAGCAAAAATAAGAGAACACATTAACATAGCACTGAAAATAATATCTAGTTAATTGCAAGCGCAGCTGCGAAACACTTGGTGCAAACCTACATGCATGCCACAACTGTTTTACTGTACAACAATCAAAAACTACAACTGCAGAGGAAATTCTTTCTATAATTACGCGCTAGCAGTAAACTAAGGCTACACTAACTACACAAATTACAAGAAAAAATCAGAATATTCCAGTGAGGTATCCTCGACTAAGGGTCGACATATGAAACGTCCCCTTAGAAAAATTGTACATGATTGTGCTTAAACTGACACACAATATTTTTAGCGCAACGCAATCTGACTTTCAATAATTCCTACAAAAGAATGGCCCTGACTAACATTAACCTATACCTTTCACAAATCACTTACCTCACAAAAATCTTCGTTACTCAAACTACTGCAATACAGAGAGCCAATACTGCTAGCTACATAAAAGATTCAAACTACGGAAGGCACTAACTACTGATAGGTATAGTTAGCAAATGAAAGATTTTAATAGAGAACAAAGAATGTATTTACCTTAATATTATCAAAAGTCATAGTATATATATCAGTTCATGACATCCAGTCTTACAAATTTCAAAACTCCGCCATATCTCTCCCCACGTCCACCACTGCTGGCGACTCACCTCCAACTGCGCAACGCTACGCGCTGTTAACATCCAGCTGCGCAACACTACAATGGCGAGTATTACAACAATGCCAACCAGCCACTGACTGCACACAGCACAGCCAGTGATTTTTCATACAGAGCGCTATGTGGCGTTACCAATAAAAAACCCTAAACAGCCTACTTACAATATGTGTGGCGTGATAGGCGAAGTCGCACACAATTATTTTAAAAACTGACCCACTTTTGTCCTCCAAACTACACTTCCTTCTTATTATTACTAAACCAAAGAAATTTTTCACTCTTTAAGGCTTCTTGTACACACTCCATAAACCAACATGACAACATATCCCACAGCAAATGGTTGATCCAGTATTTGCTTTCTTTACTTACCCAATAAATGACCTGCAACATACGCTAAGACAAATTGTAATCATACATAACTGCAATGATATGTATCATATGGATTGGAAATAAAGTCAATACAGACAAGATGCTGTAGCTGTGGATGCAGGAGTTTGCATGTAAGCACGAACCTGAGGGATTTCTGCCCACAAAAAAACTTTGTGGCGTAACCAGAGAGGTAATAGTGAAATCGCATCTCGCACTATAGAAAGTGCTTCAAGCTTCCTGGAGAAGGAAGAGGCGTCCTCATTAGTGGAAAAGAAATGTTTCCACCACAGAAAGGCAAGAACATGAACAATATTATTAAAACAATGTTATGAAACGAATACTGTGTTCATACTAACTGTTATGACATACGTGTAATGATTAGTGAAAGTTACTGGTAACCAGCATTTGCAGATTCAAAAAGCCAATCAAATCATGTTCAAGAAAAGCAAAAAAAAATGATTTTCTAGTTTGTGGAGAGCCCTTCTACAACTTTGTGGCTGGAGACGGGAAGAGCATTTTAGCAAAAGGAATGGAGCAATGCCAATCACAGCTGGTGTAAAATTTTCAGTAGCCAAACTCGGAGACGTCGAAAAACTTTTGGAGCTCCACTTTGGCGAAGACTGGATGACCAATGACAAACTCAAATTCTACACCGAGGTGGAGGGCACTCCTAGAGGCGCATCTGCCGCTGCCAAACATCTGAAGACGCCGGAAGCGATTGTGAGTTGATGGGCAGTGTTGAGATCCGATGTTGTTGTTGTTGTTCTCGTTGTTGTAGTCTTCAGTCCTGAGACTGGTTTGATGCAGCTCTCCATCCTACTCTATCCTGTGCAAGCTTCTTCATCTCCAATTACCTACTGCAGCCTACATCCTTCTGAATCTGCTTAGTGTACTCATCTCCTGGTCTCCCTCTACGATTTTTACTCTCCACGCTGCCCTCCAGTAATAAATTGGTGATCCCTTGATGACTCAGAACATGTCCTACCAACCGATCCCTTCTTCCAGTCAAGTTGTGGCACAAACTCCTCTTCTCCCCAATTCTATTCAATATCTCCTCATTAGTTATGTGATCTACCCATCTAATCTTCAGCATTCTTCCGTTGCACCACATTTCGAAAGCTTCTATTCTCTTCTTCTCTAAACTATTTATCGTCCACGTTTCACTTCCATACATGGCTACACTCCATACAAATATTTTCAGGAACGATTTCCTAACACTTAAATCAATACTCGATGTTAACAAATTTCTCTTCTTCTGAAAAACTTTCCTTGCCATTGCCAGTCTACGTTTTATATCCTCTCTAGTCCATGTGTTAGCTATGATTAAGTTATGCTCTGTGCAATATTCTACCAGACGGTCCCTCTTTCATTTCTTAGCCCCAATCCATATTCACCTACAATGTTTCCTTCTCTTCCTTTTCCTACTGTCGAATTCCAGTCACCCATGACTATTAAATTTTCGTCTCCCTTCACTACCTGAATAATTTCTTTTATCTCATAATACATTTCATCAATTTCTTCATCATCTGCAGCGCTAGGGGTCTTATAAACTTGTACTACTGTAGTAGACGTGGGCTTCGTGTCTATCGTGGCCACAATAATGTGTTCACTATGCGGTTTGTAGTAGGTTACCAGTACTCCTATTTTTTTATTCATTATTAAACATACTCCTGGATTAACCCCTATTTGATTTTGTATTTATAACCCTGTATTCACCTGACCAAATGTCTTGTTCCTCCTGCCACCGAACTTCACTAAATCTCACTAGATCTAACTTTAACCTATCCATTTCCCTTTTTAAATTTTCTAACCTGCCCACCCGATTAAGGGATCTGACATTCCACGCTCCGATCTGTAGAACGCCAGTTTTCTTTCTCCTGATAAGGACGTCCTCCTGAGGAGTCCCTGCCCGGAGATCCGAATGGGGGACTGTTTTACCTCCGGAAAAATTATCCTAAGAGGACTCCATCATCATTTAGTCATACAGTAAAGCTGCATGCCCTCGGGAAAAATTAAGGCTGTAGTTTCCCCTTGTTTTCAGCCGTTCGCAGTACCAGCACAGCAAGGCCGTTTTGGTTAGTGTTACAATGTCAGATCAATCATACAGGCTGTTGCCCCTGCAACTACTGAAAACGCTGCTGCCCCTCTTCAGGAACCACATGTTTGTCTGGCCTCTCAACAGATACCCCTCTATTATTTTCTACAATTTTTGTTGCTGTTTTAACTAAGATGCAACTTTCAGCCAATTTCATTATTTTCTAAGATTTTGTCGATGTTTTACTAAGATGCAGTTTGGAGCTTATTTTATTTTCTACGGTGTGGCCAAGAGGTTCTAGGCGCTTCAGTCTGGAACTTCGTGACCGCTACGGTCGCAGGTTCGAATCCTACCTCGGGCATGGATGTCCTTAGGTTAGTTAGGTTTAATTAGTTCTAAGTCTAGGAGACTGATGACCTCAGATGTTAAGTCCCATAGTGCTCAGAGCCATTTGGATCATTTTTTTAAATTTTCTACAATATCTCACGATGTCAGAACCGCGATGGTGAGCTTTTTTTAATCTAATGTTGAACGTTCATATCTGTGCTCTTTTTGACGTTAAATAAGACCGTTTTTCCTGGTAAAATAACGTCACCTTCGTATTTTATTATGCCAATTTTTTAGAATTTTGAGACTTTTTTAAAATAAAACGTATTCCGTTTATTTTAACAATAATTAAATTCCACCTTTCTATCATTCCTGATATGTCACCGAATAGTGGGTTTGCAGCCGAATGTTTGTTTTGTAATTGGATCGATATAGCTGCAAAACTCGCTAG
The DNA here is from genome assembly GCF_023897955.1 of Schistocerca gregaria. Classification (NCBI taxonomy): domain Eukaryota; kingdom Metazoa; phylum Arthropoda; class Insecta; order Orthoptera; family Acrididae; genus Schistocerca; species Schistocerca gregaria. Next base: position 1,042,771,442 of record NC_064920.1, on the reverse strand, counting down.
CTGCATAAAGCTTGTGCAAAAATCGCTCAGTCAGTATTTCACTTAAGATTTTAACGTATAAAAATAAGTCTAGATTTCAGCCATTAATACCGTGAAATTATTTATATCTCGTTTTTAGGAGAGAATTTAAGTCTTTAATTTTAGTAGTTTGGATGGAACGAGGTTTTCATGATTCTCTCAGTTTCGTCTATCATCCAGTTAGAGGCTCTTGCATGTGGACTACACATATAACGATACGATATACTGATATGCCTTTCATAATCAGTACATAGTATGTTCACTATCAGTGTTCTGCGAATTACAGAAGAAATCAAACCACCAGCAGCAAAAGGTCCCTGTCACCCATCACCATGTGGACCGCATTCTCAGAGTCATGTTGTTAGAGATAGAGCATCGGGCATTTGTTTACCCCAATAAATAGGATCTCCTCTAGACCTGAATGTATTAGTAATGATAAATGTGCAAGCAGCTGCGCCTGTGTAGACCAGAAATGCAGGATCCTTGTCCAGGACTTTGTGGAAGAAACGCTGAATGTCGAGCACACTGTGTTTGTCCTTCAGACTCTGAAGCAGATACTTTAACAACCTGCTACGCGTCTCAGGGTACGCACATAAACTGTTCATATTCACTGAAAGAACACAACAACTTTTAGTACCCGCTTAGTTGTAAGCAAAAACCTACTTATCAATTTCAGTTTCTGGAAAAGCTGAGATGATAATCCCACGTACGCCTGCGTCCTTCGGTAAAATTGCTTTCTGTAGATGTAACATGTAAACGTCGATTACTGTAGTTGATATTCTGCGTTTCTGGTTTCGCCATCTCCGATGCTTCCAGCACATACATTTATTACTAATGTGAATGAGGTTTCTTCCACTGATAAATTACTTGAATCGGCCATATTTGAATACTATTTATTAATGCAGATTAGCTCTTCATCGTATAAACATTTCAATACACACATTCTTCACCAAGTCTGTGTATCACAGATTAACTCTGTAAATGCATAGATGTCTTTCCATTTTGTCGGCGTCAGCGATAATGTTGCATTTATTAATTGTAGGGGTATCCTCATCAAAATTAAACTTACATACAAATGAAACTGAGAAATGAAATTTGGATTAAAGTTAAAAACTATAATTCGAAGATGAGGCGCAATAAGTACTTTAATTAATCACTGATTAGTAATTAATCACACTTGACTTATTAATTACGCCAGAAATCACCAAATAACCACATTGAGTGAGTGGGAAACTTGTAGGTATTCGAACATGAAATAACTGTGTGTGTGTGTGTGTGAGTGAGTAATTATACATTAACTACACACAAATACAATACACAAGCATTCAAAATCTTGGCATATACACCACTATAATGGCTATGAGAAACATCTATTACCTTGCTGAAACGAAATTCTGTATTTCCTGTTAAAAGAAAAAGTTATCTACTGTACAACTTGCATCAATACACCCATTATTTTATATCCATAATAAAGTGAATGAACAGTACATAATTATTGTGCGTGGTCTTCCATATCTTGATTCTTTGTGTAAGGATGTACATAAGTGTGGTCATAAGATGAGGTAAGTTGCATACAAAATAAAATTGTGCTTAAACTTATTTTATCAGTAGCGAAACATTTGTTTCAAATAAATGTAGAAAGGAGATCAAATAATCTGCAAACGTGCATCCAAGTGTAGTGTCGTATTATGAAAATAGTAACTTTTGGCATCAGCTTTGCACTGATTCATTAAAGGTGCTAAGTTAAGAAAACATATCACCCTGAAAAGGAATATGACATAAATAAAAATGAGCAATTGCAAATATGAGACTAGGTACATTTAAACCAGATGCGGTATATTCACGCTTAGAGTTCAACGGATGACAAATTAGTGAAATGTATAGATAAAGTACAACTGACTTGTACGTATATACTGGATAGAGTTTCATAAGTTTTTGAAAGTTCTCATCTGAAGAAATATTAACTAACTTGGCACACAGTTAACATTTGATTTATATAATAATATTTGTATTTAAATGCCTTGAATTGATCCATACACATATAGGTGACTAAGAAACTAATTTTAATGCAACGTGAAACACTGGTGATCAAACCACTGTACTGATAATACCCACCACGCTAACCTAGTGTGCGTTTAATTTTGCAGTTCAGCAAGAATGAAAGTTTCTTACTACAGTGTAGGAGCGAATATTTTCAAAACTCCATAATTGCATCTCTTTCTGTGACTATGTGTCGTCTCTGCCAGTTAGTAAGACAACCAATTGAAACGCTTCTGAACCAAGAGCATAATCATAGCAGTCCACACCGATACAAAAATTGTAATTTGAATCAGGATGATGAAGTATTGGTGCCACAAAAAAATGGTTCAAATGGCTCTGAGTCCTATGGGACTTAACATCTGAGGTCATCAGTCCCCTAGAACTCAGAACTACTTAAACCTAACTAACCTGAGCACATCACACAAATCCATGGCCGAGGCAGGAATCGAACCTGCGACCGTAGCAGTCGCGCGGTTCCAGACTGAAGCGCCTAGAACCGCTCGGCCACACTGGCCGGCTTGGTGCCACACCCACTTGTATTATAATTTGTTCAAATGCTTCTTGGTGTTCCTCACCGGATTTCCATAATGGATTCTTCTTTAAATGTTTCATGAGCACAGTCGAAGATGGTATCTTGGAATGAATCGATTATAGAACATGTAAAATCCTAGAAAAGGTTTGAGATGTTTACAGCACTCTGGAGTTGCAAAGTTTCTTACTGCTTCCATTTTCACTGGACCAGTTTCAACTCCACTCGGAGACATTACATCTCAAAGAAATTTTATTAACGATTTGGCGAATTCTGGTTTGTCTATGTTGATTGTTTTACCAGATTTTGTAAAGGATCTAATACTCAGCATAAAATTTGTAAGTGCTGTTATAAGAATATCGTGTACATAGAGTGCAATATGCTTCTGTAGTTTTTGTACCAGAACTTCATCTAGTGCCCTCATTAAGGCTGTTGATAAGATTAAGAGGACAAAGAGTATTCTTTTAAATTGTAGCATCTTCCATAATGTAAAAAGCCCATGCACTTTCTGCTACTTTCGTCTACTTGCCAATAATTACTCCTCAGATTAAGTCTGCTTAAATATTTACCCCTTGAAACTTTTGTAGAAGACATTCCGAATTTTCCTGTTGGTTACACTGTAGCAGACTGATGTGGTTCACTGTAAGAGCAACAACGACTGTATGCACTGTTCTGCCTGTCTTTGTTACAGTGTGGATTGAATTAGAATGCTCGATATCTGTTTATTTTATTCAATTATTTGACAGTCCAACATTTTCTTCACTTCTTTATTGCTACACGCTCTTCGCCTAAGGTATTGAGCAATATTTATTGCGACATGGTTCATGATTTTTGACTTTAACTTTGCAGGTGCATCCACTGATCGAACTAGGGATTTTTTAAAAAAAAAAACAGTTTGGCATTACATCTTCTATCATTCTATCGCTTCTCGTTTAGCTTCAGGCACGTCAACTTACGTCAGAATCTTGTTTTGAACACTAATCAAAGCATCGTTTTCGTTATAATTTTCTTGTAGTTCAGGATCTTTGTCTAAATTATTTAAATCTGCAGTTGGCTCATCCTCTTAACAATGCATTAACCGTATGTTTACACATGTAGCAGCCACGTTATTTTCACCGATAAATCATTTAAATCTAACTGCTTTCATTTCATTATTTAATGTGGCCGGCAGACAACTGTCTCAAAGTTCACTTTAGTTTTCATCTCTGTCTGCCAGTCAGTACCGAGAACTAAACCAGTGTTAAGAGAGCCAACATTCAGCACCCTCTGCTAGTAGCCATCTGTCGAAATTCTGCATGTAAATAGTGACTGAACTTTGATAGGTTTATGTGTGTGTTGCTTTTCTTTCGGACTTTTCCGAAACAACAGACACCATTCAGGAGCCACCATAAATTCAAAACACAAAGGAAATACAAGCATTGGCAGCGAGTGGGCATTGAATTAAATTAGTGGGAAAGCTGAAAATTTGTGCTTCACTGGGGTTCGAACCTTGGCCTCCTGCTTACTAGACAGATGCTCTGACCACTAACTCATCCAGCCATAGTGGTCATCGCATCTGCGCAAACTGCTCTAGCACACATCCCGTTAGACCCAAATTATCCACACACTACTAACGTAGCGCCCCCTGTCCTTTATCCTCATTATTCGCGGCATTTCGCCGATTCCCGTAAGAGTTAAAGCCTGGTGTGCATCCCCACTGAAGAGGTCATTGGTCGTCCTCTGACGGGAGGTGTGCTAGGGTAGTCCATGCAGTTGCAATGACCACTGTGTCCGGATGAATTAAGGTCAGAGCATTTGCCTAGCGAGCAGGGGATCCGGTTCGAATCCCGGTCTGGCACAAACTTTCAACTTTCCCCATCGATTTAAATAAATGGTCACTTGCAAGTGCTGCAAAACATACGCTGTTACCAAGAAAACTTAGAAATTTAACGATTATTCAGTTGTAAATAAGCTTCCCGCGGTACTGTTCATCTCCTAAGACATCCATAATAACTGCGCATATCTCCACATCTAGAAAGGGCATTCAAATTTCTTGATTAACATCGTCCTCCTCTGTGTGTAGATCTTTCTTCACGCCTGTGATACATTTACATTAAATGAAATTTGTAGTAAATATTAGTTTCAGAGGGGGACGATCGAAAGCCTTTATTTAGTTTCACCAGCGCATGGTCTCGTGATTTACTATTGTGCCTGTGGCAAGCGATTCTGTGCTCTGTCTCCTGCATGGGGTGACCCATTTGGTTGCAGATTCGGATGTTCAGTGAGCTATATTCGTCCCTCTTAGCATGCCGTCGTTTCATCCATCGAATTTACATCACCGTTTGCAATTCAGAAACTCTCTCCGCAATGGGCCATTATTGCCATTTTGATGATCGTCATTATTTCTCTCTCTTTGTTCAATTTCTGCTACGAGGATTTCAGTTCGATCTACCACTAAACACATTGCCCCATATGACAACGCGACATGAATGACAAATACTCACATGGTGTGTGCGGTAATTTTTGAGTGAGAATTAATACTAATTCTTCCTCTTTAAAGGGATGTGTTGCGCAGTTGGGCGATGCAAGGTTTTTTATGTTCCATTGTTATTCTCTAGACCAATATTTAATAACGCTGTTTCAGCTTCTTTGCACATAGAGTAAATTTCGGATACACTTAGACCACAGTTATATATTTCTCCTTTCATGTTGATAATGAACGTGTTTATTTTATTATGATCTGTAGGGTTTCGAAAGTACATGTTTGAGCTGTTTGATGAAATGCATGACATGGATAACTAGTTCTGTATTCAAATTCTTGGTACTTTCGTACGCGCTTCCCATTGTCTTCAGTTACATGGGACATGTTAACAATGTTATGAACTACTACATGTAGCACTCCATCTATCTCTTCCCATACAAACTTGTTATTTATTTTGCTCAATCCCTTTTCGCATTCTACTTCCTGTAGAATTTTGCCTACTTCTCTGTCGAACTCATTGTAATGCAACCGAACGATGGCAAATAACTTCATTATCGTATGTTTGTTACTGCTGCAAACACTCTTTGTGTAGACAGTGTCACTATCTTTGACTTGAATTTTGTCGAGAACCTCGTTAAGCGTTTGTTCGTTTTGTTCGAAAACCCGTGCCTTAAAAACTCAAATTTCTGTTTTCAGTCCATTATGTTTGGTCCGAACATAATTTCGGAGATCGTCTCTTTTTTTAATGTATTGCTGACCTTCGTTCGCAGGCTACCAGTTGCACCCCAAAATTTATTGTAACCATCCTTCATTTCCCTTTTAGTTTTTGCCCGAGAACTTTTACTTTCTTGCAATATTTGGAACACAAGTTAATTACTAACATTGCTCATTACTGTTTCCTGACAAAATGCCGGTGTCGATCTCTGTTGTTGAACCTAAATCGCAGATGTCACTATTTGCATCTAGATCAATTGTTGCAAGCTGCCTGACGATATGTGGCTGAGGATCTTTCTGTTAGCATTAACAGATCCCCCTTCTCTGCTCCATTCGCGAATAGCGCGTGGGGTCGATGATTGTCGCTAATCCGCTGCTTTAGCTCTTGTTTCCAGTGTTTTCTGGATTTAGTCGTTTCGAGAGACGTATGTGGGTGAGGATGGGGAAAGTAACATCTGCGATTCTTCTCAGTAAGTACTCTCTAGAAATTTTTGCCACTGGTGTTTGTTGAGTATCTCTGTAAAGCTCTGATAGGAACTATAGAATCCCGTGTCGAAACGTGCTCCTCTCCGTTGGATCTTCCCCATTTCTTTTATCAGACCTTCCTGGTGAGGCCCAGTTCGACGAATAATACTCAAGAATAGGTCGGGCTAATGACTCTAAAGCGGCTTCCTTAGTGAATGAATTATATTTCATTAAGATTCTTCCTATGAATCTTATTGTGGCATCCGATTTTTGACACTATTTGTTTTATGTGGTCGTAAATAAGGACCTGGAAATAATTTTCAAGAAAGACATTGAGAATAACGTCGTATGAATCCTTGTCTCTGGTTCTGGTTTTGACAGTATAGCACTCCAATTCTATTCCAGTTCTTACAGTCACAAATTTAACTGTATTTGTCACAGAGGATGAAATAGCTTGCTCGTGTTACATGCCGAAGATGCGACTACCAAGGAGCCAGATATCGAATGTGAGAATCGTCGCTTCATGAGCGGCAAAGATTCTTATATTACGACATTGATAGAGTTTTGCGATTGTTCCCAATAGTGTTTCCTTGATAATTCCATGCATACTGGTGCTAGTGTGCTAGAGATAAGTGAAGGAAGTTGTGCTTCGAATAGTGCAAGTCTTATATGGCGTGACTTAATTCCCAGATTATGAACCATTGACGATTCTCATATTCGATATCTGGTTCCTTGGCAGTCGCATCTTCGGTATGTATCACGTGCAAGCGTTCTTTTAAATTACCAAAAGCTTATACTGAATATCTTATCCTCTGGGTGAAATACAGTTACATTTGGGATTGTAAGTGCTGCAATTGCAAACGCTACGAACTGCTTAAATTTCTCTTAGGAGTACCATTTCCTGCCAAATCAGGACCCAAGAACATGCCAGGACTGTAATGGGAAAACGAGTGTGAACTAGGGACAAAAAGTATTGATTCGGAATTCCCATATCAGAAATATTGCACAAAATGCCGGAGATGAACTAGTTTAAGGAGATATACAAGTTTCGACAACTGCAGATTTGTGTGATCATAAATAAATAATTTCAGGAAAGACATTCAGAATAACGTCATATGAATCCCTGTTTCTGGTGCTGGTTTTGATAGCATTATGCTCCAATTCTATTCTAGCGCTTACAGTCCCAAATTTAAGTGTATTCCTCCCAGAGGATGAAATGTTCAGTATAAGGTATTCATAATTTAAAAGAACGCTTGTTTTGACTACGATTTTTTGAATTATTCACTGGAATTCCTGTTCTCTGGCGATCCGCTCTGTACATACACAAAACATCGAGTATCATCTTTGTTGCTTGCTAGACTGAGGATTACATACTAGGAACGCAGCCTCAGAAACCGGATTATCTACAAAAAACTGTATGATTACTAGAGAATCTGCCGTGAAGTATGCTACGTAATTGTGGCTAATGACAGAGCTCCGATAGGCGGTCACAACAAAACAGCAAAAATCGATGAGTCATACCTAACTACCGTAAGTACGGAAAAAGACGATCTCTGAAGAACAAATGTGAACAGATTTGGATATTGGATAGTACTGAGATGGAATGGAAGAAATGTTTCATCTCGAAAGTTTATTCCAAGACGAACTGTAGTATCTATTGCAAAAACTTCACGCTGCCTGAAACGTAAGTGATTACAGACGGATGGAAGTCTTATAAAACACTCAAGAAAGAAGGTTTTGACTACTATTTTGCGAAATATTCACTGGAATTCCTGTTTTCTGATGATCCGCTCTGTGCATAAACAGAACGTCGAGCATCTAAGAAAATCTTTGAGCTTGTCTCCAAAAGATGAGCCCGACCAGGGGAAAGTGACGAACTGTACATATTTAAATATATCTAGTTCCACGAACTGCGATTACATAGTATACAACTTTCTAGAGAAAATTTACCATAGTCATAGATGTAGCACATTCTGGTTACGAACAGAAAAGGCCCCTACCGGTTGCATACACATCACACAGAATTGTCCAAGACGAAAATATCAGTGACAAATCAAGTAGCTGAAATCACGTACATCTAATCATAGGATGACATTCGTGCGTTGTCGTTTTTGTTGGTGACGATATAAACAAACTCGAAATCTTTCATGATTTATCGTTGGCGTTATTATCGCTGTAAACATAATCCGTGAGAGTCGCACCTGCGATGCGTGTATATCGCTTGCAAGCGTCCTCCCAAATTACCAAGGTTTTGTATGCTACTGCCTTGCTGTCAGAATTTTTTGCCGGGTACCATCGGATATAGTCTACTAATCTTATTGTCTATGCTCTCCATAAACACTACAACAAAGCTAGTGTTTGTCTGTCGCTGCAGGCTGGCTGCGTTCCGAAGTGCAGCGGGAACTATCGGTTTTGTGTCCCTTGTGGGTTGAGTGGTCGGTCGATACATGTGGAAGTTCATCAGCCTTTTTGAACAGTCGTTTATCTTCCCCCTGCTGCCATTCCCCGGGTTGCCTGGTGACAGGTATCTCGTGGTTCTCGACTAAGTCGACATCACTGGCCGGCCGCAGTGGCCGTGCGGTTCTGGGCGCTACAGTCTGGAACCGAGCGACCGCGAAGGTCGCAGGTTCGAATCCTTCCTCGGGCAACGATGTGTGTTCTGTCCTTAGGTTAGGTAGGTTTAACTAGTTCTAAGTTCTAGGCGACTGATGGCCTCAGAAGTTAAGTCGCATAGTGCTCAGAGGTATATGAACTTTTTTTTTTTGACGTCACTGGTGGATACATCGACATTGTGTTCGTCAGGAGCTCAAGAGTAAGACTATCCACAAATGGCTGCGTGTGTTTGGACGTTCCCCGCCTTAAACGTACTGGCTAACGTCGATCCCGCATTCTCTCAAATTAACAGTTCACATTAGTACATGCACACGCGAAAAATGGCATGTACACTATTACGTCTATCACCTGAAAACCAAATAATACCTCGAAGTAAGCGAAACCCTACAGAGCGAATTTCGACTGCAATCTCTGGTGTCGGTCCTTGAGAGGCAACTGTGCATTCGTGTCCTGTGGTGTAGAAGAAACAAGCCAACTCCATACCACCTCAATACAACGCCTTGGAGAATGTGGTTGCTATGGGCCGGCGGGTGGGGGGGGGGTTATGATTCGTGCTCCTCTTTAGCGAATGACTGAATATTATTTTTATGACGAAAATGGGAGTGAAGGGTAAGGAAATCATCTTGAAGGCGGTGAGCGGCAATAAGTATCGGGAAAATCGTTTATTGTCGGTAAGTTGCTAACGAAGTGAACTATGCCCGTGTAATAAAATGTCTGAATTTTAACACTATAAATTTGGATTGCGTAATAATGTTTATTGGAGAAATCATCAAAATTCTTATAATGACTTTGAAAAAAGGCAGATTTTTTTTTTATTTTATCACGCAGTACGAAACAATGACTGCAACAGTGGCGATCAACCAATCGCATCGCCGTATTAGCCACTTTCCGGCTTCTCCTGCAGCTCACCGTGATAATTTTGAAATAGACTCAAATGAAACAATTAAGCCATGAAACGACAAAACATTAAACATATAAGACACTATATAAAACGCACTAATTATGTCTTTAATTAATACAATTACACAATTGACGAGCACTTTATGTAATGGGCACTAGAAGGGGAGGCTAGCTAGGAAGACTACAAGGCGAGACGAAACAGAAAGTGTCTCTCAGTTGTTTTAGAAGTAAAAATTAAAAATGAAACACATCCAAAGATCGCTTTCAACGTTTAACATATCGTCTCTGCTCCGGAGGAAAACCGCAGACAACGTTCTATCACGTTTCATTATAGAAGGGAGATGAGGGCGGGACTCTGTCTGGCGAGTCGTTGTGCTGTCTCTGAGTCTCCAAGCGGCTTGGTGCCTCATTACGCATTTATTACATTTTCAGTCAGTTTCAGTCAAGCGAAAATGCTGAACGCAGACGTCTACCTTCTGGGACGATATTATAAACAAATCGAGGACTGAGGAGCAAAATCAGCAAGCTCAATCATGTCAAGTTCAATCTGCTTAAAAGACAGTAGATTCTACGAGCAGTATTCGACCACCAAATCAGTAAAGTCGAAAAATAACATGGACACAAACATCAGGGTGAATGACAGAGCTGCTGCGGTCGCAGGTTCGAATCCTGGCTCGGGCATGGATGTGTGTGATGTCCTTAGGTTAGTTAGGTTTAAGTAGTTCTAAGTTCTAGGGGACTGATGACCACAGATGTAGAGTCCCATAGTGCTCAGAGCCATTTGAACCATTTTTGAATGACAGAGGGGAAACCCAAAAAACGCCACATTGGAGTACGAACGTAAGACACATCTCTGGGCCACAAGTGCGTTGCGCTAGGAATAATGACAATTCTGTCTGTTACCAAAAAAATACCCATCTCGCATGATTTTTGATACTTTTCGCGATACATTTCGTTCATAATTATGAAGTTCTTTTGGGATATGAAATCGTACACACCTAAAGCTTTTTTCAACACAACTGCCTCGAAGAGACAGTGTATTGAAGCAAGTAAATTAAGACTGAAAACAACGGTTTTGCCATCGAAGAAGCCAATAAGCAAGGCTGCAAGCAAAGACCTGTCCCTATCATCAGCCACCGGAATATCTACTAGTTGATCTCATAAGTCATTCACAGATGCAGAAGCGGAAGGAAAAATAATCACCCAAAAAGTCAAACATAAATTAACAAATTTCAGACATCAGGTAAATGACAAAATAAGAAATAAAGAAAGTAGCATACTAATCACTAGTACCATCACAAAGAGAGCAGGGAGTTGAACGTATTCAACGAAGGAAACACTAGATCAAAGAGAAGAGAGGATAAGATGGAAAGTAGGGAACAAAGTAGGCTACACAAAGGTACAGAGACCAATGAAACGAACCAGACTAAGACAAAATTGGGGGTGGGGGACGGGGGAGAGGAGGAGGATAGAGGGCAAAATACAATGGAATAAAGTGGCGAGAAACGGAAATGGCCCCGAGAGAAGACGAAAAACAGAAGTAGCTATCGGAAGGCAACAGAATAGGAAAAGATTTATCAAGGAAAAAGAGAACAAAGTAGAGTCACCACAGACTCACTACAGGAACCAAGAAAGAAGACTGTGACTTGCAAGCCCCAAATAAGATGGTCTGGCTCTAAACAGGAATACCAAAACAACACTAACACAAACAGTATAAGAAAATTCCTAAATAGAAGTGGTAATGAGGGAAATAAGAAAGTGAAGAGCTTCTGGAGAGAAGAAAGCCTTCAAGATCGGCTACCCATACCGATATCTGACAGGCACACAATAGGCGGACTTCTAGCCGCAAGGAATTGTCAGAAGATACAACTTTCGGAAATGCAAAGGAGGCACTGAAGGGGAGAAAAGAACTTCTGGAGTTGCAAAGAGGACACCGCAGTGTAAAGAATCGCATCCAAATAAGAGCTTATAATGAAATACAGGTGGATTGAAAAATGCGCTGCCTCACATATCAGAGGAGGTAACAGAAGAAACTGATGTTACGATATTCACAGAAATCTACATCACTGGACCTATAGAACTTCAAGATTACTGCACGATACATACACTAGCAGTCCCAAATGGGGGAAGGCCAATGAGTCAGATACCTACTTTTTAAAGGGGAAAAAGGAAAACATCGAAAGAATTATCAGAAAGGAAAATATGGTAATAATCAAAACTGCTGCAACATCGGTAATTATATATCGGTAATTATGTATATGCTACAAGTCATCAGGCGCATTTTCTCTGGTGTTTCAGCAGACTTTTTCAGTTTAATTTTTGAAGTGTCTAACTGGAATCAGTCCAACCAAACGCTGTCCACCACCACTTTCCTGCGATGTCTAGTGTCAATGGAAAACGTCAGTTTATTTTCTGTTACAAACACAGTGCTTTATGGAGTGTAGTTTAACGAGTTCATTCGACAAACCGGTTCCACAGTTGTCTAGATTGATATCAGGTTTATCGACATGTCTTAACAGAGACAGGAAGATACGAAGGAAAACCATTACTGGAGCAGCGGCTGACCAGCGCTGCTGCATGGCAGTAGCAGACACCGCGCTGCAGCAGCAGACGAGAAAGGACGAGGCGGGCAAGGAAGACGTGGCGCACAAATGTTTACCGACCTTTCAGTGCCTGTTGTGGGTATCAGCTGCGTTAGGGACTGGTGAGACCAATGCACATAGCCACCGAAGTAATGCAGTCTAATACAGCGTCACTTTCAGGACAATTCCACGGAATAGTCAGGTGTTTCACTTTCCATAACCCTAACACGATAGTATCCACTGAATTTTACGAAGTTTGGGTTTAAGAAAACGTAGTAAAATGTAAATGAAACACCATTAATTTAGCTTAGTTATTACAGTTAATGAGTGGCAAGACTGTCCATTTAAAAAGCAATCCCTAACCAACAAAACACTCAATAAATTACTTACTAATTGGCACCAGAATTATTTTCTGTAACTGATTTGAATTCCACAATTAACGGTGAGCTTATTTTGCTACTTTATTTTAGACTATTCGTCGTGGCCCGTGAGCCATTAGCAGACCACATAACATTAAGAAACTGGAAAGATTTCTCAAAGCAAAGTAGCCAACATATGCTTAAATTAAAACAAGGTAGAAAAAGGGAAACAGAAAAAATTGAAAACGAAAATTAATCCTATTTCATTGCGTCATTTCAAACAAACAGTCGTTTTACTCTAGACACCAATTCCAGTCTAGACAGGATGCCACTGTAGCACACAGTACATCATATGAGCCATCAAGTGCAGAGAAAGCCCCACTGGCGTGGCTTTTACCATTGTTCTAGGTGACCATATTCTTTACTGTTTCCCAGAAGTAGAAATCTCGGAGGACATATGACCATTCAACATCCATACGTCTGCCTACTGTTTTACTGGGAAAAAGATCACGCGCAGCTTGGCGTGCAGTATCGAGTGCACCATCCTGCTACATCCATGTCCCTTGCTTCGTTTTTAAATCATTGTCGTCGAGTAGAGTAGGCAGTCCGTTCCGCAGGAAATTGGTGTACCCCGTTCAATCTGATTCAAAAAAGAAAAAAGATGTGGGACCAATGGCTCGCTTACTGATAATACCATCATAGTACAACAGCTGACGATCCATCGGTCATCATGATCTTACCCACGCATCCAATGGCAGTTCACGGAGGCAGAGCACAATTTTGCACATCTGTACTGCAGAAAGTTGTCTGTGAATGGAGTCTCTTTAAAAGAACTGAACAGGTTGGTTTAATGCCCACTCACAGAATATCAGCCGACTGGCTTTTTCATCCATTGAAAGCCTTTGGTGCACGTGCCGGCGGTAATCGTGCATGTCTCAGTTTTTCAAAATGCCACGCACTGTGCAGCTTCCTTGAACTGCTGTGTGGTTTTGAGTGTCCTATCCAGTGACACTGTTTCGATTTTGCAAACGCCTGCTTCGCTGGTCTTTCACGGGGTGCAGATCCGCTGTATCTCGAGCTCTACATCTACATCTACATCTACATCTACATCTACATCTACATGGTTACTCTGTAAATCACACTTAAGTGCCTGGCAGAGGGTTCATCAAACCATTTTCATACTACTTCTCTACCATTCCACTCTCAAATGGCCCGTATGGAAAAGGAACACCTAAATCTTTCCGTTCGAGTTCTCATTTCCCTTATTTTATTTTGATGACCATTTCTCCCTAGGTAGGTGAGTGTCAATAAAATATTTTCGCATTCGGAAGAGAAAGTTGGTCATTGAAATTTCGTAATTAGATCTCGCCGCAAAGAAAACCACCATTGTTTCAGTGACTGCCAACCCAAATCGCGTATCCTATCAGTGACACTCTCACCCCTACTGAGCGATAACACGAAACGAGCTGCCCTTCTTTGCACTTTTTGAATGTTCTCCGTCAATCCTACGTGATAAGGATCCCACACCGCGCAGCAATACTCTAGCAGAGGAAGGACAAGTGTAATGTAGCCTGCCTGTTTAATGGGTTTGTCGCATCTTCTAAGTGTTCTGCCAACAAAGCGCAGTCTTTGCGCGTAATTGTAATTCCTAGGTGTTTAGTCGAATTGACAGCCCTTATATTTGTGCGATTTATTGAATACCCAAAATTTATCGGATTTCCTTTAGTACCCACGTGGATGACACCGTACTTTTCTTTGTTTAGTGCCAATTGCCACTTTTCGCATCGTACATAATTTCTCTCTAGATCATTTTGTAATTGGAATTGATCGTCTGATGATTTTACTAGACGGTAAATCACAGCGTCATCTGCAAACAATCTAAGGAAGCTGCTCAGATTATCACCTAGATCATTTATGTAAACCAGATTCAGCAAAGGGTCAATGACACTACCCTGCGGAACGCCAGGTATCACTTTTGTTCTACTCGATGATTTACCGTCGATCACTACGAACTGTGACCTCTCTGAGAGGAAATCACGAATCCAGTCACACAACTGAGACGATACTCCATATGCATGCAATTTGATTAACAGCACTTGTGAGGAACGATATCAAAAGCCGTCTGGAAATCTATGAATATGGAATCGATCTGAGATCCCTTGTCGACAGCAGTCATTACTTTATGGGAATAAAGAGCCAGCAGCGTTGCACAAGAACCATATTTTCTGAATCCGTGTTGGTTATGCGTCAATAAGTCATTCTCTTCAAGGTGATTCATAATGTTCAAGTACAGTATGTGCTCCAAAATCCCACTGCAAATTGAGGTCAGTGATCTGGGTCTGTAATTCAATGGGTTATTCCTATTTCCTTTCTTGAATATTTGTGTACTACAGATCGAAACGTGTCTGCACAAAGATGCCTCCCTTCAGGCTGTGTATACAGTTTAACGTGCACCCGAGCTGCCTCCCTGGGAAACTCATTACACGTGCGTAAACTAATAAATTTCCTAGTAAGGCACTTTGTCTGAGAGATCCACTGCAGCAAAGACACCTAAACAGGATGCTTGTAAAAGAAACCTTTGCTGCACTTCGACATTAAAAAAAATTGTGTCTGCTACTTCGGAAGGCATGCTCATGTATGCTGCAGTGTAGCGTGGCAGGAAGCAAAGCGAGATGTGTCCACTGCCAGCTCCAATGTCTCATAGGAATTACCGTATCGGTAAAGATTTATCCGCCACGCCTTCATTGCCCAACTTGTCCCATCTCAAGTGCCGCCAAAACGTGTCCTCTCTGCTTCCCCCATGCAGCAGTGCTATCCAGCCGCTGATGGAGTACTGGTCATTCGGCATGTTTTGATGTTCCTGTTAACATATAACGACAAAACCGGATAGTTCACTGGATTAAATTGGGACTGCTCTATCGAAAGTGGTCATTAAATTCAACTCTATAAATCATTTTGTTCGCAACAGAAACAAATAGACTTTTACCGTTGGCTCTAGACATCGCAGGAAAGTGGTGCTGAGTTACATTTGTTTGGACTGACCACAATTACACACTGCAAAAACCAAGATGCAAATATCTGCCGAAACACGAGAGAAAATGCTCCTGATGATTCTCAGGTAAGACACCCTGCACTCTGAGGTGACAAAAGTCATGGAATAGCGTTATGCACGTTCAGAGATGGTAGCAGTATGGAATAGACAAGGCATAAAAGGGCACTGCAATGCAGAAGCTGTCATTTCTATCCCAGTGATTCGTGTGAAAGGGTTTCCGATGTGATTATGGCAGCTCAGAGAAAGTTCCATTTAGGAAACCATTATGGAATTCAATCTCCCGAGATCCACTGAGCCAAGAGTGTGCCGAGAACACCAAAATTCAGGCATTACCTCTCACCACAGACAATGTTGTGATCAACAGCCTTCGCTTAACCGCCGAGATCAGTGGTGTTTGCGTAGTCAGCGCTAACAGACCAAGCAGCACTGCGTGAAATAACCGCAGACGTACGACGAACGTATCAGTTAGGACAGCGTGGCGGTATTTGGGGTTAATTGGGTATGGCAGCAGACGACAAACGCGAATGCCTTTCCAAACAGCACGACATCGCCTGCAGCCCCTCTCATCGGCTCTTGAACATATCGCCTGGAACCCAGAAGAGTCCCGATCCTAGTTGGTAAGTGCTGATGATAAAGTTCGAGTGTGTTGCAGATGTCACAAAGTGATGGACCCAAATTTTTAGCAAGGCACTGTGCAACTTGGTAGCACTATAATGGTGTAGCCTGTGTTTACGTCGAATGGACTGCGTCCTCTGGTCCAACTGTATCGATCATTGACTGCAAATGGTTACGTTCGGCTTCTTGGAGATCATTTTCAGAATTATGGACTTCATGTTCCCAACTCGCCAGGTTAGCCGAGAGCGCTAATGCTCTGCTTCCTGAACTCGGGTAGGCGCGCCGGCCCCAAATCGAATCCGCCCGTAGGATTAACGACGAGAGCCGTGCAGGGATGTGGTTTTTAGGCGGTTTTCCACATCCCTCTAGGTGAATACCGGGCTGGTCCCCACGTCCCACCTCAGTTACACGACTCACAGACATTTGACATACATTCACACTTTGCCATGATTTACACTAGATGAAGATCGATGGGGTACTCTGATTCCATCCTGGGGGGGGGGGGGGGGGGGGAGGGCGGGGTGGCGGCAGGAATGGCAACCGGCCACCCCTTCAAATTAACATGCCAAATCCGATTTAACCACGCCAACCCCGTGCACAATGCGGGACGACGGCACAAGTGATAGATATGGACTTCATGTTCCAAAAAAAAATGTTGGAATTTTTATGGATGACAATGCGCCTAACAGTTGTTCGCAACTTGTTTGAAGAACATTCTGGACAATTCGAGCGAATGATCTGGCCACCCAGATCGCCTGATATGCATCCCATCTATCATTTATGAGACATAATTGAGGGGTCATTTCGTGCACAGAACCATGAACCGGCAACACTTCCGCAATTATAAATGGCTGAAGAAGCAACGTGATTCAATATTTCTGCAGGGCACTTCCAACGACTTGTAGAGTCCATGCCACTTCTAGCTGCTGCAATACGCCGAGCAAAAGAGGTCCTACACGAAATTATGAGTTAACTGTAGAACTGATAAGCAGAATGCCAAAGCAGACGTACTGCTAGAAACATAAAAGTAAATAAATAGGAAATACCACCGTACATAGAACATATCGGAACCAGTAAAGTCTACTTTGTGTTTGATAAGGGAGAAAGCCTAAAGATAAGCACATAAGGA
Source organism: Schistocerca gregaria (assembly GCF_023897955.1). Lineage (NCBI taxonomy): Eukaryota > Metazoa > Arthropoda > Insecta > Orthoptera > Acrididae > Schistocerca > Schistocerca gregaria. The sequence continues at coordinate 1,042,753,965 of NC_064920.1, read as the reverse complement.
CTACGAGGTTTTTTTAAGTAAGGGCCGTTTTATTTTTTAAAAAAGATACAAATACTTTTGTAAAAAAACTTTTATTTTCTGATTCTACACACTTTTACCTATTTTTCTACATAGTTGCCTTGTTTATTTAAGCATTTGTCATACCGTACAACTAAGTTTTTAATTCCCTCTTCAAATAATTTGGCCGCCTGCTCTGACAGCTAAGAGTTCACGGCAGCTTTCACTTCATCATCGCCATTAAAGCGTTGCCCGCAAAGATGGTGTTTCAGGTACCGGAAAAGGTGAAAATCAGTAGGAACAAGGTCGGGGCTGTATGGTGCATGGTCCAAAACTTCCCAGCCAATAGAATCAATCAAATACCAAGTCTTTTGAGAGGTGTGAGGTCTAGAGTTATCGTGCAGGAGCAAAACTCCTTTTGTCAGCATGCCGCGCCTTTTGATTTGAATTGCTCTGCACAGTAGGCATCTCAGTTGATTGTCGTTCCTCGTGGCATAAAGTCCACTAGCAACACACCGCGCCGGTCCCAGAACACAGTTGCCATAATCTTGCGCTTTGACAGCGTCTGTTTGGCTTTGACCTTGACGCGTGAGGTTGTGTGTCGCCATTCCATCGATTCTTCTTGCTTTCGGGAGTGATATGCGATACCCATGTTTCATCTCCAGTGACAATTTGACTCAACGTGACATCCCCTTCTTCCTCGTAACGAATCAAAAAATCCAATGAAGTGACAAATCTCTTCCCTTTGTGGTCCTCTGTGAGGAGTCCGGATACCCACCGAGAACACACTTTCTTGAAGTTTAGGTTTTCAGACACAGTTTTGTACAAAACCGATCTTGAAACTTGTAGAAATTCCAAAGAAAGAGTGGAAATTGTGAATCTTCTGTCCTCACGAATCTTTGTTTCGACTGCAGCCACCAAATCATCAGTGATCACAGAGGGCCGACCTGAGCGTTCATCGTCATGGACGTTTTGACGGTCATTTTTAAACTCTCTAACCCATTGACGCACTTTACCATCACTCATTGCATTCAAGCCATAAATTTCTGTTAACTGACGATGAATTTCTGCAGCTGATAGGCTTCTCGCGCTCAAAAAACGTATCACTGACCGTATCTCACACGCGGCGGGCGATTCAATAATCGTAAACATTATAAAGTAGCACAGCGATGCGTACACGTCAGCTACAGAGCTGCAACTTGCATCAGTGTGAACGGGAAGGATGCCGTCAAGTGGTGCGGTGGCTTGCTGCGGCGTCCGCGCGAACTACGGGACTATACGCGCGAACGGCCCTTACTTAAAAAACAACCCTCGTATGTTCCTCACCAACGGCCCCCATAAGAAAACATTCCCGATAACGACAAGCTTCCGCACCAAAACACCACGAAAATCGAAACACTACAAACGAGAAAAGAAGAAACTAGACCAGATACTTACTCTCGAAAAATAAAACAAGAAATAATAGAGCAAAACAAAGAAAATATCAAAAGAGCGAGCGCACTAACAGAAGAGAGCAAACTGAATGGAGCACTGAAAACAGGAAAGAAATAATAGGGAGAATTACACATAGCAAAAACACGCAGTGGCTATCCGAAATTGGAAGAACAGCTGTAGAGGAATGGGAATCAATGTCAACGATAGACAGATATTTTCATTAAGTTTCGCTGACGAACGAGCTATTATAGCACAAGATGATTATGACCTTGACTTCGTGATGGGTACTACAAATGAGTCTAGCCAAAACACAGAATCTGGTGGTAAACAGTGATGCTAAATTTGAAGAACACATCAATGACAAAGCAATTATGAGACAGGCACAGAAATTTAAATAACTCGGGGCACATATTGATAAAAATGGATTGGGCCAGACAGAAGTAAAACATAGAATACAGCAAAGCAGAAAAGTGTTAGGGTGTATGAATTCTTTTTGGTGGGATAAGAATATTTCCAACAGCAATAAGAAAAGAGTACGTAAAATAATGGTTGAATCAGTGCTATGCTATGGATCAGAACTATGGATCTTAAATGTGTATCTCAAAAAAAAAAAAATAGACTAATAGCTGTGGAAATGGATTATTTGCGTTAGAGTGCCAGAATATCGAGAATGGAAAGGAAAACTAATGATGAAGGAAAAGCTAGAATGAAGGCAAATAATACAGTGATAGATAGAATTGACAGAAAATCATTAAAATGGTACGGACACATGATGAGAATAGCAGATCATCGGTGGCCAAATAAGGTTTATGAATGGAAACCACCCGGCAGACGTAAGTGCGGAAGACCACGGCGTTCTCGGACAGACCACATAAATGGAGTGATGGAACACCGTAGCGTCGATAAGGAAGATGCGCTGGATAAAGAGGCTTGGCGGAGGATAACAGGAATACAACAAGATGTTATTAATTAATCGTTGTGTTGATTAATCCTGTAATAACAGAAAAAAACAGAAGGTTAGCAGACAGATTTAGCCATTTATGAAGAAGAAAGTAGGAGACAGATATCTAAATGAAAAAGAGGGTAATATGTCGAAGAGGAGGCAAAATAAGCAGCGGATGCAAAATAAGAGCCACTCATAGCAACGAGGAAGAAAGTGGCACCCACAACTCGAGAAATCCACATGAAGAAATGGGAAACACATTTATCGGAAATGCTGAATTAATAGAAAAAAAATCAAGGCTTATGAAATTGGAGCAACGGAGACCACGCACAAATTTGAATTAATAACAACTACTGAACGCAGACAAGCACTAAAAGAAGTAAGAAACTGAGGAAATGATTTCACCCTTGAGACGAAAGCCAACGATCAAATCCTTTTGGACGTCAGATAAATAGCTCCATTTTCGCATTACAATAACTGCCCTGTTTTCTGCGTCCTCCCAACACACTTTACCTAGCCTCCACTGATGGTTCTGCTGCCACGTGCTGCACTTTGACGTCGAACATATGCGATGGTCACATTAATTTGACTGGACCACGTAGAAGACACACTGAGACACCGGAGAGAAAAGTACTACACAGTCTTTATAGACCTCAGGTAATCGTTTGGCCCAATAAATAGAGAAAAACAAATAAAGAAACTGTAAACAATGAGCAGAGAGGGCGACCCACTGGTGAGAACAATCGAGGGATGCCTTCAACTAAACCTGACCCAAATAAACAATAAAGTTGAAGTTTCAGAGAAAATTTTACAGACGTGACCCTCTGAGTCCACCGCTTTTCCAACATGTATACGGCAGATATGACAAACATAAATGAAGAAGACTCAAAAGTAGAAATCAGTCTGTATGCAGAAGACTTAGTGGTGGGATCAGAAGTGAAACACGACATACAGAAGACACTACAAAGACTAGAATCTTGGACAAAAGAAAGTGACCTGAAAGTAAGCTAAGAGAATACAGTTCATATTACATTCAGGAAGGGAGAAAGAACAACATCAACCAAAGAGAGTATAACTTTATATAATGAACCACTTCAAGTAATAGGAAAATATAAATACCAGGTACTTACATTACAGCTGGTGGCCGATCGGTTCTAGGCACTACAGTCTGGACCCGCGCGACCGCTACGGCCGCAGGTTTGAATCCTGCCTCGGGCATGGATGTGTGTGATGTCCTTAGGTTAGTTAGGTTTAAGTACTTGTAAGTTCTAGGGGACTGATGACCTCAGAAGTTAAGTCCCATAGTGCTCAGAGCCATTTGAACCTTTTTTTTTTTTTACATTACAGCTAACAGTAACATATTTCTGTATGCGTATTCAGGAACAAGCAGCAGCAGTCCTATGAAAGCTTTATCCTCAACATAACCAATGTGTCTACGCTCCACAAACACAGCGATGACACTATTCAAAGCAGCAGTGGCGCCTGTCACAACTATGGAATAAAGATCATATGGGACAGACCTTAAGATAGACGAAGACCAAAAGAAGTCAAGACGATGTTCATGAAACGGATACCAAGAGTGTGAAAAACATCGCCATCCGACTTACACATGTCATACAGGACATCAGATTACAACACTGGCTACCTTCCACACGACCATAACAGGAACTGATTAGCATCATGGAAAGGAAGAAGGAGATACACCTGTAGGTCTACACCACAATACGTATGCTGCATGACAGGTGGACCAGAGAATGTAAGAACTATAGGTGCGTGACAACAAAGCTTGCAATACAGTCGTTTCATCACAGAATATGTGTGAATAACAAATTCCATGCACCAACTGAACAGTGAAAACGTGTGTTATGTGGACAAGGAAGTAAAAATACAAAATGTACGACAGGACTAGAAAAGTTATAGAAACCTCGCAAAAAGTATATAAACTTGTATGTTGAAGATTAATCTGAGCGCACTTATCTCATCAATAATAAAACAATGTTAATGAATTCACTCAGCGAAAATTGATCGTACTAGACTGATAATTGCAGTGCTGGTTGCACGGGGTAATAGCACTGCTTAGTCATCAATTCATCACGGGGGAAGTGAGCAATGTAAACAACGCGCTTTCGACCCGTTAACGCTAAAAGACTGTCACTTTTAATCTCACTTTCTAGCTTATGAGAGACTGGAATTTGAAGCCGAGACCTGCGAACGATTCAGTCAGCGTTCTGAAGATGCAGCTACGCAGTTGATACTCTGTTTTCTGCTTCGTTGCCTAATTACGCGATATGGGGGACTCCGGCCTGGAGTCCTTGACATTTGCAGTAATCTGAACGAAGCTACCGGCTGAGCGCCAGCGGGAAGAACTCTGCCGTGAGTCACGTGGGTTGATACCTGTGGTTAAAGGCGTGACACCCAGTAGTCAGCGGCTGCCATCTACTGTGGAACTCCGCCACCTGCCTGCACGCCAGTTCCGGGCAGGCCCCACTGCTGACGTGCGCCTTGTCGTCTAACAAGCATCTTGTGATTTCCCTTTTCCCCGAGAATTACGCACTTCATGTACGAAGTTAAAGAGAACAATTCGTTGTTATTGGTGTGTACAGTAAACTAGGAGTAGCATCGTCAGTGAGCACTTAGAATTAGTTTGATATCTTGTCCCCACTATTCTTTGTATCTTTATTGCACTGGAGATGTCTGTGATGTATGTCTTGTTCGGAAACAAACATATTCCATTGATTCATTGTTTTTCTTTGTGCAACAGAAATAACCATTTTTTTCATCCCTGTATAGCTTGCATCATTACTGCTCGGTTCCGTAACGCCATGTGGAACGCATGTTCAGTCCCTCGACTCATACCAATTTACCAGCGTGAAATAGGGGAAAACATGATTATGAAATATTATTACAATACGACATTACTGCCGGCCAGAGTGGCCGAGCGGTTCTAGGCGCTTCAGTCTGGAACCGCGTGACTGCTACGGTCGCAGGTTCTAATCCTACCTCGGGCATGGATGTCCGTCATGTCCTTAGGTTAGTTAGGTTTAAGTAGTTCTAAGTCTAGGGGCCTGATGACCTCAAATGTTAAGTTCCATAGTGCTCAGAGCCATTTGAACCATTAACAACATTAATAAGAAGCAATGTTTTCGAACAACCCTAACAATATTAACCACCTCACCAAATTGTCAATTTGCGTCACCGCGTTAGACATCTGTCAGTCACCCACACGCTGTCGAGAACAAGGGACAACTAAGTCTCTGAAAGAGCTCTACAGCTGGGCTACTAGGCCACTGGCTACTTTTACCGGAAGCCACGGCCATGCTTCCTCAGCCTTCACAGAGAGAAAACTTCAGATATAACGACTGTCTGTAGTAAATACTGGTACAGAATCATCTTGTGGTAACCGTTTAACAACATAATGAAAATATAGAGAAAACGAAACAGAGCTTTGATAGTGGTGATTTAACAACCAACCTTCCAGTTATTTGACAGGACTCATATGCAGTTATAAGTTAAGTGTAACTGGCAAGCCTGATTTACTTAAAGGAACCTGAAAATTGACCCAATAGTCAAAATTAATACAGAATGAAGGGTTGACATTCCATGAATCAGAGTATGAAATGTGAAAAGTCTGAATGTGCTAGGTAAACTAAAAATTTTGAGAAGGAGAATGCAAAACTCAGTGTGGATATGAATGGGGTCAGTGAAGTGAACCAGAGAAAAGATAAAGAATTCTTGACAAATGGATATAGGGTAATATCAAAAGCTGCAGAAAACGGTGTATCTGGACAAGGATTCATTATAAATAGAAAGGAAGCGAAGTTCTCCATTAATGGAAGCATTTCAGAGATAGGAGTAACCTAATTAGATTCGACAGCAAACCAACACCAAGCAGAAGATGAAGAGAAACTATATGACAAAATTAAACTACTGATGCGTTCTATAAAGGGAGATACTAATCTAATAACCATGGGGAACTGGAATACAGTAGTAGTCAGAGGTATGGAAGGTGGAGTCATGGTAGAATATTGGTCTGCTAGTAGGAGTGGGAGAGGAGAAAGACTAACGTTCTGTAACAAATTTTGTATTATAATAGCGAATATACCATCCAAAAAATTAGTAGAGGAGGTGATATACTTAGAAGAGGTCTGGGATACTGGAAGATTTCAGCTGGACTACATTACGAGGACATTGAATGACTCCAGCTGGATCATGCACAGACTCCAAAATTAGATACTGGAGTGTATGGCTTAAGGTGGCAGAATAAATGAAGGTCAGATTCGCACCTGACATGAGAGCTATATACATCGCAACAGGAAGGCGAATATGACACCTAAATTAATTTGGCAGTAATGAGAAAATTTGCCTATCAGTATGTTCTGCAAAAAGGGATGACACTCAATCTGTTTCTATAATGCATGTCTGAGCAGAAGGTGAAACAAGCAGCGAGAGGAGTTTTAGTTTGGAATTCAGAGGGACGAGGGCAGAGACAAGGCCGCACTATAGGTGGCACCACGGAAACCACTTAAAGGGGTGTCGCAGGCGGAAAGTCAACAACTGACCAGCTGACTCAGATGGGTAGAGCGAGTATAATGGCGCTTCTGAGGGAGGAAAGGAAAGAAAGCTTTTAGAAAACTGCGTTTCGGAATTCCAAATGTTTACAAAATAAGACCAGTGACGCATTTTCGATCACATGTCCAACGAGTAGTACACACATGAGAGAGTCAATATACGCATTTTGGCGTCTGGAACGGAAACAAAACGTCCGATTGGCGAAAACGCACTAGGAAGGAGAAAAGAGCCAAAGTTTGACGCAATTTAACGGTAGGGACCTTGCGATTGGTAGAGAGAGTTCCACAAAATAAGAGGAATGCTCCTATTGGTCGAAAAAAGCCATGATGTCAAGAACGAAAGAAACCAGGTGGGGAGATAGTTCGCCTATCAGTAAGACAAGAGGGAAATTTTCGAGGACTGTTCTCTGAATTGGCGTCAAGTGCAGAACGGAGCACATAACGCTCTGTACGATGAAGAGAAGTAATTTGTGTGAACACAGCGTTCACAGCGGCTGATATCCAACGAGAAATTAGCTGTAGCATCCCTTATCTCCAACTGTGGAAATACAAACCAGCCAATTAATTAATTATTCCTGCGAGAACTGAGAGGGCATTATAAAATGCAAGATGCTTCAACCATGCGCGAGTGTAACGCCACATTCTAAGACTAGGTGTGAGTTCATGTTCTCTCGCATAACAAGAAACACAGGTAAAGTTTCTGTTGGAAAATTCAGCAAAGATGTAATTAGATTTATAAGAATTTCAGTCGAAGAGAGCGGCCTAGCAGACGACAGCTTATCCCAGCTTAAGGTAAATACCGTGTGCAGAAGCGTAAATTTGTTGGTTCACTAGCTTGTGTTCAGTGTAAACTCGAGCGACCTTGGGTAATCTTTTGCTCAATTTGTCAAGTAACTAACCATCCACTGTAGCCTTAATTATCATCCTTAAAATAGTACAGAAGTTTGAACCGGAATCGGACGCTTTTCTTAGTACTGACCAACATCATAAGGTAAGAGTAGGAACAATGTTGTAAAGAAACTTCTAGTTAAACATAAATATTGTCGTGTTTAAGAAAATTTAACCTTCTGAGAGTTAATATTTAATATTGTTGTGTTTAGGATTATTTCACTTTTTGATGTTGACAAGATTCATTATCCTGGCAGCTGTTTTCGTTGTCACATAATAACTGTGTGAAAGCATGTATTTTTGTCCAAATATTGCGACATTAAATGTCATTTCGACTTACACAGTTGTCTTCAATCCTAGAATAAGTAAACAAGAAATATTGCACCTTACAAGGCGTACCCAGGAGCAGATACAAACACAGGTCACAGTTTAGTTAAAATGAAAAGTGGACATATGTTTCAGATTACCATCCAGAGGAATGAATGGGAAAAGAAGTGGGATAGTGAAGTGCTGAGGAATGATATTACAGTAATGAGACACACAGTATGGAGTTCTATTGAAGAAGAAGGGACGTCTCTCACAGGACTTAGGTAAGCAAATAAGGTACAAGGAAGGTAACTGTGAAGAAAACTTAGGTAGTGGGAGATATACTGTACTTCAATTACCTCATTGCTTTACTAATATTTTTCTCCACAGTCGATTTAAATTTAAGATAGTCAGGATATTTTGTCTTACTCGCTTTTCTCAAAATTATATCATTTTATAGGTATTTTTTATATGATTAAATCTATCCTTACTACGTACTGAAGTGAAATAAACTGTTTTACAACTTTTTGTTGGTATGTTATATCTGAAAAAATACAGTCCTGAGAAGCGCCACTAGACATTCCTCACGCTGGTACCGTGTATCACTTTTCTTCTTCCTTGCTTTGCAAACTACAGCCAGCAACACAACGATCTTGAAACCTGAGGCTGTGTAAGCCAATAGGTTAATCGACGAAAGATGGAAGTACAGAAATGTTCAGGAAAAAGAAGGATTACTGCGATATACGCCAAGTAGGAATGAAATAAATAGGAACTGTAGGGAAGCAGGAAAATTGCGGCAGGAAAAATGAGACGAACTCGAAAAAGAAGTGATTGTCGGAAAGGCTGATTCTGCACCTAGAAAAGTCAAGACAGCATTCAGCGAAATAAACAAAGTCATCAACATTAAGAGTGCAAGACGAATTCCGCTGCTAAACGCAGAGGTACGACAGAGTAGGTGGAAAGATTGCCTTGAAGGCATCTAAGAGGGGTGAGATAGAGGAAGAAATGATAGTAGAAATGAAAGACACAGGAGATCAGGAATTACAGAGTTTCACACGGCTTTGGACAACTTGTGACCAAACGAGGCGGAAGACGTAGATAGCATTACTTCGCAATTTGTAAAATCATTGAGGGAAGGCGCAAGCAAGCGACTGTTCTGGTTGATTTGTAGAATCTTTGCATAGGGATACTCATCAGGCTTTCAGAGTAAAATCATCCACATAATCCCGAAGTTGGCAAATACATTAACGGCGGAAACTATCACATTATCGCCTTAACAACTTACAATTCCAAATTGCTGGCCGGGGTAATATACAGATGAATGGAAAAGAAACTCAAGATCTTTTAGATGAAGAACAGTTTCTCTTTAAAGAAGAGAAACACCAGAGACGATTCTAACATTGTGCTGAGAATGAAATCAAAAAGTATAAAACGCTGCACGAAGCTAAAAATGTTGAGGTAAATATGTGCAAGCTGCCGGAAACGGCAGGTAATACAAGATATGTACAAGAACCAAGAGGAAAAATAAGAATGGAAGATCATAAACGACTAGAAAGAGTGCTAAACAGGTATATAGTCTTTCGTATAGTATAAGAAACAATGAGAAAAATGAAAGGTTTCCTAATGACATTAAAATTCAGGGTATAAGGATATCGGTGATAAGATTTGCTAATGACGTTATTGTCCTCAATGGCAATGAGGAAGACTTGTTTATGTGATCCGTCAGTTTAATGGAAAGAAATTTCTTCTGGAGCCAAGAATCACGATGACCAGTTTCGACTGAAGTTTGCTATCACCTGATCTACAAACGTAAAAAAAGTCAATGACATTAAAAGGAGAAATTTATAATACTGTAAAAGAACAATTTTCCAGAATTTTGGTAATATGTTATAAATAAATTACATACCTTCGGAAATTTAAAGTGTATACATATCAGTCACATAGTGGTAATACATTCCAGTCATAATAAAGTGTAAGCACGTTGGTTTGTCAATAATAAAGTGAAATATAAAACACAAATATCGTAAAAAGTGTTCGCTGGAGTAAAAATGCATAGCTGTAAAATGTAACATCGTAAATCGACACCGTACGAGCTAGAGAAGGTTCAGCCGTTTAAGTTAAGACACTAAAACAGTGACAGAACGAAAGTATTGTTCGGCCGCGGCGGTGTACACAGTCCTGTGACCAGCTTGAGTGGCACCGGGAAATTCATAAACCGGCGACGATCAGCAAGTTGATATATAGGACTGGTAAGAGCAGGTACAAGTCGGGCAACTCAGTTCTCGTTAAGCGGACAGGATGCTTGACCAGGAGCTACAAAGTCACCAAATAGTCATAACGCTTCAACTGAAATGCTGATATTTGTGACATATCTAGTAATACGGAAGTTAGATTCTGAATACGAGAAGATGAGTTATTGAGAAATATATAAACGTTAATCACGGGTAAGCGCTACGTGCGATCCTGACAGACGCAGTATTGGGCCGTAGCATTGTACTCTAGCTATCGCTCGTGAGCTCTACACATCCAGGATCAATCTAAAAAATTGCTCTGAGCACTATGGGACTTAACTTCTGAGGCCATCAGTCCCTTAGAACTTAGAACTACTTAAACATAACTAACCTAAGGACATCACACACATCCATGCCCAAGGCAGGATTCGAACCTGCAACAGTAGCGGTTCCAGACTGTATCGGCTAGAACCGCACGGCCATCCCGGCCGAGGGATCAATCTAGTATTGAGATGTAACATACAATTAGTGCATACTAGGGTCAAATTATCATGTCCTCCACATTAACACAACAATGAATTGCAGTTGTTAATTACTTTAGTACCCCCTGCACAGAAGTAGATTATTAATTATTAATGTGTAATTACTGAATTCAATGAATGTTTTCTGGTACTGTTAAAACCAGAAAGAACTGAACTTCTACATATTATAAATACTTTTGTTGTAACAGTAAAAGGCAGAGTGAGTTGTCCATTTAATTAACATTTAAATTTTGTTGTTGTTGTTGTTGTGGTCTTCAGTCCTGAGACTGGTTTGATGCAGCTCTCTATGCTACTCTATCCTGTGCAAGTTTCTTCATCTACCAGTACCTACTGCAACCTACATCTTTCTGTATCTGTTTAGTGTATCCATCTCTTGGTCTCCCTCTACGATTTTTACCCTCCACGCTGCCCTCCAATACTAAATTGGTTATCCTTCGATGCCTCAGAACCTGTCCTACCGACCGATCCCCTCTACTAGTCAAGTTGTGCCACAAACTCCTTTTCTCTCCAATTCTCTTCAATACCTCGTCATTAGTTATGTGATCTACCCATCTACTCTTCAGCATTCTTCTGTAGCACCACATTTCGAAAGCTTCTATTCTCTTTTTGTCCAAACTACTTATCGTCCATGTTTCACTTCCATACATGGCTGCATTTCATACACTTACTTTTAGAAACGACTTCCTGACAGTTAAATCTATACTCGATGTTAACAAATTTCTCTTCTTCAGAAACGCTTTCCTTGCCATTGCCAGTCTACAATTTGTATCCTCTCTACTTCGTCCATCATCAGTTATTTTGCTCCCCAAATAGCAAACTTCCTTTACTACTTTAAGTGTCTCATTCCCTAATCTAATTCCCTCAGCATCATCCGACCTAATCCGACTACATTCCATTATCCTTGATTTGCTTATGTTGACGTTCATCTTATATCCTTCTCTCAAGACACTATCCATTCCGTTCAACTGCTCTTCTAAGTCCTTTTCTGTCTCTGACAGAATTACAATGTCATCGGCGATCCTCAAAGTTTTTATTTATTCTCCATGTATTTTAATTTCTACTCCGAATTTTTCTTCTGTTTCCTTCACTGCTTGCTCAACATACAGATTGAGTAACATTGGGAAGAGGCTACAACCCTGTCTCACTCCCTTCGCAGCCACTGCTTCCCTTTCATGTCCCTCGAGACTTATAACTGCCATGTGGTTTCTGTAGAAATTATAAATAGCCTTTCGCTCTCTGTATTTCGCCCCTGCACCTTCAGAATTTGAAAGAGAGTATTCCAGTCAACATTGTCAAATTCTTTCTCTAAGTCTACAGATACGTAGGTTTGCCTTCCCTTAATCTAGCTTTTAAGATAACTCGTAGGGTCATTATTGCCTCACGTGTTCTGATATTTCTACAGAATCCAAACTGACCTTCCCCGAGGTCGGCTTCTACTAGTTTTTCCATTCGTCTGTAAAGAAATCGCGTTAGTATTTTGCAGCCGTGACTTATTAAACTGATAGTTCGGAAATTTTCACATCTGTCAACACCTGCTTTCTTTGGGATTGGAATTATTATATTCTTCTTGAAGTCTGAGGGTATTTCGCCTGTCTCATACATTTAGCTCACCAGATGGTAGAGTTTTGTCAGGACTGGCTCTCGCAAGGCTGTCAGTAGTTATAATGTAATGTTGTCTACTCCCGGGGCCTTGTTTCGACTCAGATGTTTCAGTGCTCTGTCAAACTCTTCACGCAGTATCGTATCTCCCATTTCATCTTACACCTTTACCAAGCACTATGTTTAAGGAGGAGTGTAAGCTGTAAGGGAGATGGACTGTAGCACACTGGCACGGCCCCATGTACTGTTGATCACGCTACTGATGCTGAGCAGCATTGGTGTGGTGTCCGGAGGCCAGCTGGTAGCCAGTGGGCGGTGTGACAAAGTTAGTTCATGGTACACAGGCAAATGAGGAGTTACATTTGGGGAATCGTTGCACAGTTTTGAAATTATGGTTTAACTTGGGCGGCATTTGAGAGCATTAGATAATGCAACAATTGTTGGGATCTTGAAAATATTGATTTGATGTGGGAGTCGTTGACTCTCTTCCTGCATGTCACCCAGCGGTCTGTGGTGTAAAAGGTCGTTATTCAGGCTTTCGATAGTTGGTCACATTAATGTGACTAGACAGCGTAGTTCCCTAGATGATAAAGAGCAGTGGCAGCGCAAGAGATGGGCCAGTCCACAATTTTAATGGCCCTCCCAAATAAAACAGTCAAATTTCTGAATCAGTGTTCAAAGTCAAACTTCATTTTATAATGCTCCAAATAACAGACAGTCCCTGTTGAAATGTTAATTGACCGATAATGCTTCTCGCACTCTTGGGGTTTCAACTGCAAAAAGTGAGAAACTAATTATTACATGAAGGTTTTGATTCCCGAACTCACCTAAAACATTAAGTGGGAGAATACGTTAATAGTGTGAGGATACAATCATATCTTAAAAAGGTAGCGGCCATGGTGGCCGAGCGGTTCTAGGCGCTACAGTCTGGAACCGCGCGACCGCTACGGTCGCAGGTTCGAATCCTGCCTCGGGCATGGATGTGTGTGATGTCCTTAGGTCAGTTAGCTTCAAGTAGTTCTAAGTTCTAGCGGACTGATGGCCTCAGAAGTTATTCCCCATAGTGCTCAGAGCCACTTGAACCAGATCGCATTAGTCAGTATTAAAAGCAATGGAGGTAATCCCCTTAGTCAAAATTAAAACTAATGAGAAATCGATTGAAGCCGAAACGCAATCGTTAAATTGAAGATTGAAATGCTGAACCAATAAGAAACTGACCATGCAGAACCGAAAAACCACGAAATACACGTAAAGCCGAGTGTTCAGGATAAGGAAGGCAAATGACCTCACCAAGTAACAGTTGCAAACAGTATAGACAGATCGGCGTTAGCCGGCATGTGACTCACTAGTAAACAACTGCTCAATACGAATGAGCCTCCTAAGGTCCAATGGTACCGATCGACCGCCGTATCATCCTCAGCCGATAGACCTCACTGGATGCTTGTAGGAAGCGGCATGTGGCCAGCACACCGCTCTCCCGACCGTTGTAAATTTTCGAGACCGGAGCCGCTCAGAACCCTCTCTCACAGCTGTACATCCGTCAGATGTCTTCCAAACTTCACGGAAGCTTGCAAAACAAGCATTCCTAGAAGATAGGATACTGCGCAGGTATGGTTTAACAATAGTCTGGGCACATTTCAAGAACGAGATTTCCACACTGCAGCGCGTACTCTGACGTAGAATTTCCCAGTCAGATTAAATTAAAACTGTGTAGTATAAGAGCTGTCCTCTCCAGCGCTTCGGCCTCCGGGCACGTCTTCTCGTAGAACTGGAGGTGATTACCCTTTTCTGAACATGATCGTCAGATACTTCATACTTTCCCATATCTGGACGGGTCCAACGTAGTCAGCAAGTAGTCCAACACCTATATTCAGGGTGCAACGTATCTATTGATCAAATACAACGCCGTATTTGTCATTGCCAGTCCGCAGAACCAGTAGGTCGTCATTCAAATCGTCCTTGCACTAAAAAGTGTGTTCCGGTATTGTAATTCCTATCGAACACTGGCGAAGTCTGTTGAGAAGTGGTTCAACTACTAGTTAGTGCTTTATGATAGTGGATAAGGGACATCCTTGTCGGACTGACCTCGTAATAGTAAGAGGCTTTACCAATAGGCCATTAGAAAGCACATTAGAGGTGGTTCCGTGTAATAACCGCAGAACTGTGGGAACTTCATTTGTGTCAACACTTCGGTATGTCGGTATGGTTGACCCTGCCAAAGGCTCGATCGAAGTCTATGGACATCAGCGTTCCGGGTAATCGAGAGGCTTTCTCCAGTGCCATCGAATATCGGTGTTCATGAATGCCATCTAGATGTTATCACTGCCTAGTGATGTATGGTCAAATGATATCATGCGATGCAGTATTCGTGTAAGTCGTGCCGCCATCAATCTGGTAAAAATCTTAAAATGACAGTTAAGTAGTGTTAGCGGGCGATAGTCTCTGAGTCGTGTGCCACATTAAGGTTTAGGTACTGGGATGATCAGCCTCTTTACGAAGCCAAGCGGAAGTGGCACGTCGGAAGACATTAGTTCACTGCAGATTTCAGTCCAACAGGGATTCATAAAGTGTTGAAAGGTCCGATAAAACTCAAAGGGTGCTCCGCCCAGCCATGGCGACTTATTGACCCACCACCCCTTGCCTATAGCTTCTACCACTTCGTCCTCGTTAATTTCCTCCAGTAGTATGGCATCAGCCTCATGATGGAGCGTCCCAAAGAGCGTAGGGCCATCCTCTCGTGTTCTTCGTCGGCCTGTAATTGGGTATCACGGTCAACGAAGGCATTTGGTATGTCGGTGGTGGTGATTAGTGTTTAACGTCCCGTCGACAACGAGGTCATTAGAGACGGAGCGCAAGCTCGGGTTAGGGAAGGATTGGGAAGGAAATCGGCCGTGCCCTTTCAAAGGAACCATCCCGGCGGTTGCCTGAAACGATTTAGGGAAATCACGGAAAACCTAAATCAGGATGGCTGGAGTCGGGATTGAACCGTCGTCCTCCCGAATGCGAGTCCAATGTGCTAACCACTGCGCCACCTCACTCGGTTTTGGTATGTCGTTTTGTGTCGTCAGGTATGTGTCATCCTCTGTGTCAATAGTATATACTAGGGCTCTGCGAAGCCATTTCCGCTCATCAATGACACAGAGCATCGATGGGCATTCGCCGGCGACTCGATCTAGTATCCTCGCCCTGACCGCTTCTCCTTCCAGAAGAGAACACATAATAGCAATGGTTTTTGTCTAGGCTCATTATACCATCATCAGTCATTCAGGCGAAAGTGCCTGGTTGGGACATTCTCGTGATATAGTGGAACGGAAGATTAATGTTTGCCATACCCACTTTGAATGTTCGCTCCCCAGTGCAATCAATGCACGCCATACCGCCGGTTTCATACATTGCAACCACCAACGTAACGCCGTGGAGTATATCAGTCGAAGCCCTTCAGAAGATTTCCAAACTTCTTCAATAGCTTGGTGACACTCTGGAGCTTTAAGGTGGGCCACATTTATTTTCCATAGGCCTAGCCTTCACTACACCTGCTGTCTTTGAAGGGCTGTCGCCGCGAGGAGTGGCCGTGCGGAGGAGTGGCCATGCGGTTTGAGGCGCCCTGTCACGGATTGCACGTCCCCTCCCGTCGGAGGTTCGAGTCCTCCCTCGCGCATGGATGTGTGTGTTGTTCTTAGTTTAAGTTAGTTCAAGTTAGTTTAAGATAGTGTGTAAGTCTAGGGACTGATGACCTGAACATTTTATTTTGAAGGGCTGTCGTGCAAATACACACCTTGTAGTCAGTGAAAGCCGCTGCGCATAGTCGGGCGTCATGGATACCAGGATTGAGGCGACCTGATCGATGTGTCTAGCAGAGTGAGTAGTTACGTACGTATATCCGGTTCATTCTCCATGGATGTGTTCCCACGAGTCTACCAACTGTAGATCTCGTATCAGTGTTCTCAGTTCTGGGCATGGGTTATAACGTGGGAACTGATCCTTCGGCTCCAGCACACAACTGAAGCCGCTGGCCGAGGGTGTAATGAGCGTGCCGTCCTAGAAAGAGTGGAACTGTTTATTTTACAAAGAAGTTACGATGACTTCTTTAAAGAGTAGCGCTATGCCACTACAGATTTCTAAAGCTGATGAGATCACGTTGTCCTAACCATAGAGGGACGGGAATTCGTCCACTTATACGTAAAAATGTGGTATCTGTATTTGTCGCATGTAGCATATCTTTAAGTAAGATGGTCTTGATCCGTGGCCGTATGATATTAATGTTAATGGATGCGATGGGGAGCGCATCTTGACGTCTTATGTGTTGTGGGGCGCGAGGGTTAGGCGCACATTGTCGGTGACGCATCCGTCGGGTTTGTCAGTGAATCAGCCATCGCCATGTATAATGTGGGCTCTGTGAGAGTATCGCCTCAGCCGTGATACCAGTGGTTGCAGGCGGTAGGTGTCCTCATAGTCATCGGCCTAGTTCCGCCTAGACAAATCCTGGGGCCGGACATTGTCAGCCTCAGCAGTTATGGCCATGTCTTCCTCTATTGTTCTGGGACTTTCTGGGTATCTGCCTCGCAGGCCCCGTTTGTGTAGAGAAGGTCATCAGGTCTGTGGTGTAACGTCGGTCGTCGTCGGAGGGTGTGCGTGGTCATTGTCGGTCTCCGGTACGAAGAAAGCAAACGTCAGAGGGTGCCTGGCGGCTTTCTTTCGCCATTTTGGGAACTTCTGTTGGCATTGTCATATATTCACACCCATATTCGTATGCTGTTTACAAGCCCTGTCGTCTTGAATGTTGGGGACAAAAGCGGCCATCGATACCTGCAGGCCGCCGATTTCCTTCCAATTCCTGCGACATCGGACCTCTGTAGGAGCAGCACAACGGAGCAGATTGGACGCTGACGTGGGCGTGCGTAGACCTATGCCCGTCGCTACTTGGTAGCGTCAGTACTCCACTGGACGCGCTCCGAGCGTTCGTGCCCCTCCTTGCCGCTACTCGATCAGGTCTTCAGCCGCCTGTCGTAAATAATAGTTATCGCTCTGCAACCACCAATAAGGAGGTAAGACAGGACATGTCGCGTAAGGTGGATCAGAACTTGTCTCACCCATCAAGAACGGGTTATGTCGTAAAAGTGGTCCAGTTTACGGTGGTAGGGCTCAATATGAGCCCATTCGGTTGCAAAGCATAGAGAAAGACATCTTCAGGAGCATCGAAGGAAAGTTAAAAAATTCTAATAACACAGAATCCGTGTATCGCCTGATTGACACCGTCACCATCACAATGTTTAAATTTTAGCCCATTCTTATGGTCACTTACAATTTTATCACATACTAAGTTGTTGATCAATTTACAAATTGATTGCACACCCTGGACTGGCCCCCTTGTAACCAACACACAGCCATCAATGGCACCAAAGAAAAATCAGCTTTCATTAGAATAGACACCAGAACTCCATCCCGCTCTCCAATGAGCTCTCTCTCGACACCAGTAAAGTTGCAAATAATAGTGGTTTGGGGTCAGTGAAATGCTCGCTACAGGTTGTCTCTCATAACAGAGAGGTGTATGCCTATCAGCCAGCCGCGGTGGCCAAGCGGTTCTAGGCGCTTCAGTCCGGAACCGCGCTGCTGCTACGCTCACCGGTTCAAATTCTGCCTCGAGCGTGGATGTGTGTGATGTCCTTAGGTTAGTTAGGTTTACGAACCTCCAAGTTCTATGGGATTTATGACCTCAGATGTTAAGTCCCATAGTGCTCAGAGCAATTTCAACCTTTTTTTGTATGACTATCGTGTTCTGTGGATCTCTCCCCGTATGACTCATTCGATTTCGAAAGCCTTGGGTCGCACGTATCCAAAAGCGAAAATGATATTGATGGTTAATTTTCTACGTGAGTGAACAATGATGTGTCTGTAGCGTAGTTACCCGCGAGAAACACAAGAGATAAACAACCTCGCGCACTGAACGCCAATCGGCGTAGGTGTAAACAGCCGTACACGCCGCTTCACTGCTGGAGGCGAACTGAAATTATGAAACTTCCTAAATGAGATTTTCACTCTGCAGCGGAGCGTGCGCTGATATAAAACTTCCTGGCAGATTAAAACCGTGTGCCGGACCGAGACTCGAACTCGGGACCTTTGCCTTTCGCGCGCAATTGCTCTACCATCCGAGATATCCAAGCACGACTCAGGCCCCCTCCTCACAACCTTATTTCCGCCAGTACCTCGTCTCCTACTTTCCTAACTTCACAGAAGCTCTTCTGCGATCCTTGCAGAACTAGCACTCCTGGAAGAAAGGATATTGCGGAGACATGGCTTAGCCACAGCCTGGGGGATGTTACCAGAATGTTTTGTAGACCTGTGGCGATGTAGATGGTACGAATGAAGCAGGAAAGTGATCTCCACTCGCGAACACATCGTCGACGATGGAAGACTCGTATAAAAACGCTATACAGGACCAAACAACTCTCTATAATTTACATCTGAGGTATCACCTCGACATGTGGTATTCCCTTCCTATCGTTGAATCCACCAAAAAAGGAATAGGAGTAATTGAAAAAATGATCATTATAACATTATAATGGTTGAACATACTATTTTCTCAACTCTCACAAAAATCTGCAATGGACAGATGATCATAGTGGATTGGATTATTATGTATCACAGAATATTTCGTAAGAATGAACACAAAACTAATCAAACCAGTAAAAGACTTTTGTAAACAATTTACAAAACACATTGCTCCAATTTTACCATTGATCCAGTTTTACCATCCCGGTCTTTTCGTGAGGTATACATAGAAAAGACAATGTATTTATTCATTCTTCTAGGACTGTACGCTGTCTGGGCTTTAACGGTAAACCACAGTGTGATGCCAAACTTCTCTCTTACAGAGTCTTCAGTGGAGTTGGTTGAGCACCTGCGAGACACTTTCGTACCAAGTGAAGCTGTAACGAAACGAACTTTTCTTCCTTAGATCTTCCCTGCTTTCTCTACTAATCCTATCTGGTACAGATGCCAGACTGACAAGCGGTATTCACTTATTAGTCATACAAGGGTTTCATGAGCTATCCCCCTTTGCGGACGGACTACATTTTTTGTGGTTTCTTCCAGAGAATCTCTCTCATATCTGCTTTGACTGTGGTTAATTTTCTATGGTCGTTCCACTTGGAATCGCTCCGTACGTGTGCCCCTACTCATTTTAAGGTTGTGACTGCTTCCAGCGACTATTCTACAGTCGGGTAATTGTACAGCAGTGTGTCTTTCTGCCTGTTTATGCGTAGCACGTTACATTTGTTTATGATGAGAGTAAACTACAAACCCTTACACCAAGCATCGAAACTCAGAAAGTCTTTCTGCATTTTGCTACAATTTTTTTATCTTTGCTACTTCTCTGTGAACAACAGCATTATCGGCGATATGCCTCAAGGAACCTCTAATAATACCCGCTAGATCGTTTATACACTTACGTGATGTGAAACTTAATGATGCAAGTAAGTAGTATATCTATGAAACTTTGGGTCCACAGCATAAAAACTTGTGACATCACACGATCCGGCATGTATATATATACTTTTCTCATATACATAAAAACAAACTCGCAACAAAAATATTAATGTGGAGTAATCAAATTTTGGAAATACATTTTATTAGGAGACATATGTAAGTGATTAACATTGCAAGATCATAGGTTAATGTATGTGTTAGGTAGCCCATTCCAGATGTGCAATACTGGTACATTAATAATTTAATAACCGTCAGTATGTTGAACGCAAGGATGCAAACGTCCATGCGTTGTGTTGTACAGGTGCCAGACGTCCGTTTGTGGAATGGAGTTGGGTTCCACGCCTGTTGTATTTGGTCGATCAAAATGATAAATGCTGTTTGTAGATGACTCTGGAGTCATATGTGCCTTACTGGATGCAGATTTGCTGATAGAGTAGGCCAAGGCAACACACCGACACCCTGTAGAGTATGTTGGGTTACAACAGCGGTGTGTGAGTGAGCATCGTCCTGTTGCAAACCACCCCCCTCCCCTCAAGGCTGTTCACGAATGGCAGCATCATTGGTCGAGTCACCAGACTGGTGTACAGTTTTGCAGTCAGGGCGCGTGGCATAACCACGAGAGTGCTCCTGCTGTCATACGAAATCGCACCCCGCATCATAACTTCAGCAGGAAGTCAAGTGAGTCAAGCAAGTGGACAAATTGATAGCACACCCTGGACTGGCCCCCTTGTAACCAACACACAGCCATCAATGGCACCAAAGAAAAATCAACTTTCATTAGAACAGACACCAGACCTCCATCCCGCTCTCCAATGAGCTCTCTCTCGACACCAGTAAAGTTGCAAATAGTAGTGGTTTGTGGTCAGTGAAATGCTCGCTACTGGTTGTCTGGCTCGGAGCTGTTATGTAAATAATCGATCTGTAAGTGTTCATCTCATCACAATGGAGCCAATTGCGACTCAGATTGCTGCTGCAGATGCAGTGCTACGCCCCAGAGTAAAACGCCAAATACGACCGTCTTCCCTGCCACTTAGCGCTCCGGAGGCCGACCTTCTTAGTACCGTAAATTCTCGTGAGCGCATGTCATCCGTCATGTACAGCGGCTACATTCCTGCTAAGTCGCTCTACATTATTTTCTAAAATCAACTCAATACGTCCAATCTCAAAGGCAGCTAAATCTCACAACAGTTACAGCGTGTATTTAAAGTAAACCTGATTTGCATCCTCATAGTGGCGCCACGGATATGCGTTTGGACCCAAGATGTAATAGTCGTCATCTTTCAGATGTAAAAACACGACTATCAAATATAGTTTACTATTATGTCTCACAATTCCTTCTTGTAGTGGCGATTTTTTTGCGTCAGTGTGTATATATACAAGGTGACAATTATTCAACTACATGAAAAGAAACGTAAAATTAGTTACAAACTACGGCGTGCGCATACTTTATTCAACATGTAAATGTCACTACAGACATTCAAGTTAAGGTCATGTCATGTTCGATATGCCAGCCATCATTAGCGATGATGTGACGCAGACGAATAGCAAATTCTGCACGACCCGCTAAAGTGTCGGAACATCGATGCTGTCGATGACCACCTGAATGGCTGTTTTCAGCTCAGCAATGGTCTACAACTACATGACTACTCTGTAATTCACATTTAAGTGCTTGGCAGAGGGTTCATCGAACCACAATCATACTATCTCTCTACTATTCCACTCCCGAACAGCGAGCGGGAAAAACGAACACCTAAACCTTTCTGTTCGAGCTCTGATTTCTCTTATTTTATTTTGATGATCATTCCTACCTATGTAGGTTGGGCTCAACAAAATATTTTCGCATTCGGAAGAGAACGTTGGTGACTGAAATTTCGTAAAAAGCTCTCGCCGCGACGAAAAACGTCTATGCTGTAATGACTTCCATCCCAACTCGTGTATCATATCTGCCACACTCTCTCCCCTATAACGCGATAATACAAAACGAGCTGCCCTTCTTTGCACCCTCTCGATGTCCTCCGTCAATCCCACCTGGTAAGGATCCCACACCGCGCAGCAATATTCTAACAGAGGACGAACGAGTGTAGTGTAAGCTGTCTCTTTAGTGGACTTGTTGCATCTTCTAAGTGTCCTGCCAATGAAACGCAACCTTTGGCTCGCCTTCCCGACAATATTATCTATGTGGTCCTTCCAACTGAAGTTGTTCGTAATTTTAACACCCAGGTACTTAGTTGAATTGACAGCCTTGAGAATTGTACTATTTATCGAGTAATCGAATTCCAACGGATTTCTTTTCGAACTCATGTGGATCATCTCACACTTTTCGTTATTTAGCGTCAACTGCCACCTGACACACCATACAGCAATCTTTTCTAAATCGCTTTGCAGCTGATACTGGTCTTCGGATGACCTTACTAGACGGTAAATTACAGCATCATCTGCGAACAGTCTAAGAGAACTGCTCAGATTGTCACCCAGGTCATTTATATAGATCAGGAACAGTAGAGGTCCCAGGACGCTTCCCTGGGGAACACCTGATATCACTTCAGTTTTACTCGATGATTTGCCGTCTATTACTACGAACTGCGACCTTCCTGACAGGAAATCACGAATCCAGTCGCACAACTGAGACGATACCCCATAGCTCCGCAGCTTGATTAGAAGTCGCTTGTGAGGAACGGTGTCAAAAGCTTTCCGGAAATCTAGAAATACGGAATCAACTTGAGATCCCCTGTCGATAGCGGCCATTACTTCGTGCGAATAAAGAGCTAGCTGCGTTGCACAAGAGCGATGTTTTCTGAAGCCATGCTGATTACGTGTCAATAGATCGTTCCCTTCGAGGTGATTCATAATGTTTGAATACAGTATATGCTCCAAAACCCTACTGCAAACCGACGTCAATGATATAGGTCTGTAGTTAAATGGATTACTCCTACTACCCTTCTTGAACACTGGTGCGACCTGCGCAATTTTCCAATCTGTAGGTACAGATCTATCGGTGAGCGAGCGGTTGTATATGAGTGCTAAGTAGGGAGCTATAGTATCAGCGTAATCTGAAAGGAACCTAATAGGTATACAATCTGGACCTGAAGACTTGCCCGTATCAAGTGATTTGAGTTGCTTCGCAACCCCTAAGGTATCTACTTCTAAGAAACTCATGCTAGCAGATGTTCGTGTTTCAAATTCTGGAATATTCCATTCGTCTTCCCTGGTGAAGGAATTTCGGAAAACTGCGTTCAATAACTCCGCTTTAGCGGCACAGTCGTCGATAACAGTACCATCGGCACTGCGCAGCGAAGGTATTGACTGCGTCTTGCCGCTTGTGTACTTTACATACGACCAGAATTTCTTCGGATTTTCTACCAAATTTCGAGACAATGTTTCGTTGTGGAACCTATTAAAGGCATCTCGCATCGAAGTACGTGCCAAATTTCGCGCGTCTGTAAATTTTAGCCCATCTTCAGGATTTCGCGTTCTTCTGAACTTCGCATGCTTTTTCCGTTGCCTCTGCAACAGCGTTCGGACCTTTTTTGTGTACCACGGGGGATCCGTTCCATCTCTTACCAATTTATGAGGTACGAATATCTCAATTGCTGTTGCTACTATATCTTTGAATTTGAGCCACATCTCGTCTACATTCGCATAGTCAGTTCGGAAGGAATGGAAATTGTCTTTTAGGAAGGCTTCTAGTGGCACTTTATCCGCTTTTTTAAATAAAATTATTTTGCGTTTGTTTCTGATGGATTTGGAAGAAATGGTATTGAGCCTAGCTACAATGACCTTGTGATCACTAATCCCTGTATCAGTCATGATGCTCTCTATCAGCTCTGGATTGTTTGTGGCCAAGAGGTCAAGTGTGTTTTCGCAACCATTTACAATTCGCGTGGGTTCGTGGACTAACTGCTCTAAATAATTTTCGGAGAATGCATTTAGGACAATCTCGGAAGACGTTTTCTGCCTACCACCGGTTTTGAACAAGTATTTTTGCCAACATACCGAGGGTAGGTTGAAGTCCCCACCAACTATAACCGTATGAGTGGGGTATTTATTTGTTACGAGACTCAAACTTTCTCTGAACTGTTCCGCAACTATATCATCGGAGTCTGGGGGTCGGTAGAAGGAGCCAATTATTAAGTTAATTCGGCTGTTAAGTATAACCTCCACCCACACCAATTCGCACGGAGTATCTACTTCGACTTCACTACAAGATAAACCACTACTGACAGACACCAACACTCCACCACCAATTCTGCCTAATCTATCTTTCCTGAACACCGTCTGAGACTTCGTAAAAATTTCTGCAGAACTTATTTCAGGCTTTAGCCAGCTTTCTGTACCTATAACGATATCAGCTTCTGTGCTTTCTATTAGCGCTTGAAGCTCAGGGACTTTTCCAGCGCAACTACAACAGTTTACAACTATAATTCCGACTGTTCCTTGATCCAAGCACGTCCTGTAATTGCCAAGCACCCTTTGACATTGCAGCCCATCCCGCACTTTCCCGAGGCCTTCTAACCTAAAAAACCGCCCAGTCCATGCCACACAGCCTCCACTACCCGTGTAGCCGCCAGCTGAGTGTAGTGAACTCCTGACCTATTCAGCGGAACCCGAAACCCCACCACCCTATGGCGCAAGTCATGGAATCTGCAGCCAATACGGTCGCAAAACCGTCTGAGCCTCTGATTCAGACCCTCCACCCGGCTCTGCACCAAAGGTCCGCAGTCGGTTCTGTCAACGATGCTGCAGATGGTGAGCTCTGCCTTCATCTCGTAAGCAAGACCGGCAGCCTTCACCAGATCAGATAGCCGCTGGAATCCAGAGAGAATTTCCTCAGATCCAAAGCGACACACGTCATTAGTGCCGACATGTGCCACCACCTGCAGCTGGCTGCACCCTGTGCTCTTCATGGCATCCGGAAGGACCCTTTCCACATTAGGAATGACTCCTCCCGGAATGCACACGGAGTGCACACTGGATTTCTTCCCCTCCTTAGCCGCCATATCCCTAAGGGGCCCCATTACGCGCCTAACATTGGAGCTCCCAACTGGGGTTATTGCTGTACACCTTGTATTTAATATAGCCCCACGAAGGGAGTTGCATGTGTTCAGATCCGGAGAATGTGGCGGCCAATAGAGGCCCATGTCTATGGCCTCTAGGTGCCCCAGAGCCAAAATGCGGCCCCAGAGTGCTCCCCCAGGACATCAAACACACTCCTCCATCGATGGCGTCGAACGCCGTCTTGCATGAATCACATCTTTTCGAAATAAGCCAGCTTGGATGATGGGGATGAAATCCTTTTCCAAAACCTTTACTTACCGTTCGGTAGTCACCGTGTCATCAAGGAATATCGCACCGATAACTCAGCTACTGCAAATTGCACACCACACAATCATCCGTTAAAGGTGAAGAGACTTCTCGATTGTGAAATAAGGATTGTCGGTCCCTCAGATGCGCTAATTTAGCTTACTGACGAAGCCGTCCAAATGAAATGGGCTTCGTCGCTCTACCAAACCGCACATCGCGTACTAATTCCCATCATACCCCGCGGCCAAATGCTCATTGTGAACGTCCTAACGCAAACCGTTCAGAAGTGGTGACGATTTTATTTCATATGGTTCAACAGTTGTTACCTTGTATATCTCCTAGTCGCGGCTCAGTATTCTGCTGGCCATTAAAAACTAAATATAGCCAACCAGTATGTACTTATTTGACCTGGTCATCTAGGTCTCTGCACCGTTGTTAGTCGCCCAAAGATGATTCTAGTTCGATATTTACGCAACACTTGGTTCAGGGCACAATGGTTTCTCATTCTGCTTTACTTTACTTCTCCGTGTCCGGGAACCAGGTCACAATCTTTCAGCCTAGTAGAGGGCCACGTCCGAGGCTTCTTTCTTGTCCAGCCATAAATCGTCGGCAGTTCGGGCAGGCGAGCAGATGCTCCACATCCTGCCCAGCACCACAGTCACAATTATCAGCCGCGGTTCCAAGACCCCAGCTAATCATATCTGTCTACACTGCGGCCGCCCCTGTCCTTCCTTATTCGGTTCAGTGTTCTCCATGTCTTTCAGTTCTTGCTGAATCCGCTGTGCACTTTGTAACACCATAGCTCTAATACTCCAATGATTTATTTTGGCTTTTGTTTCATTTAATATTACATCGTTAAGCTTCTGTAAAAGTGTTTGAGTGAATAGATAACATAGAATTGTATACTCCTTTTTTCTAAAAACTTTGATGTCATGGTTTGGTTCTATGCAAAGTACTGTATCTGTCTTTTAAATTCTTTGT
Source organism: Schistocerca gregaria (assembly GCF_023897955.1). Taxonomy (NCBI): domain Eukaryota; kingdom Metazoa; phylum Arthropoda; class Insecta; order Orthoptera; family Acrididae; genus Schistocerca; species Schistocerca gregaria. Next base: position 1,042,727,690 of record NC_064920.1, on the reverse strand, counting down.
CCCATTTGGAGGGAACAAAACTTACTGTATATAATTGTAATTTTGTGTGAATAATTTTTGGTAGAAATGTCAATATGTGCAACTGTTCTGTTTTATTTATTGTATTTGGTTGCTGTTATGTAAACTGCTGATCCTCACTTAGGGTTCTTAGTGAGTTTGTATGTAAAAGGTGTAGTGATTCCCCTCGGGAACGGAACTGTGTAGTGCTCGCAAATTGTGGTTGGCCCATGTAGAAAAGGTGGAACAAGAGTCAGTCGGGGGCGAGCCACCAGTCGGGGACGAGCTACTAAACTGTGCACTGCCCTGTAAATGTTGCATACTGTGCTGGTCCCGAGAGAGGCTTTTTCTGCTACTGTACAGTGCCTCGAATGGATGGATAAATAGCTGTAACGACTCTGGAATTGGTATCCATCATCGCCACCAAGAAAGGCCAGAGTCCAGCAATTCTGTCTGCAAATCCGCCTACCGACTTGCAGTTGCCACCACATTGCGCAATCACTGTAAAAGAGTACTATAATAATGTACAGCGAAGGATCAGCTAAATGGATGTGTTAGTGTGCTCAAATACAAGGTAATTTACAACTGAATTTATGTACCTACCTTGATTTTGCTCCTTATCATAACACCTCTCAGGTTCCTCTCCGTTTGAACTAAAGTGGTTTCCGAGTGTCCTTACTGAAAGAACATTAAAGCCCAGTGTTTTGCTAATTGATGCCTCTTGAACATAGTAAAAGTTAATGTGGCAAGAGACTGAGTTAAAGTTAATGATGTTTGATGAAAATAATTTTCCTAGTAAAATTGCTTATTAATGTGTTGTTGCCAACTTCAAATTAAAAGTTCTTAAGACTGAGGCTTATAAAGTTTTACTTAGTAAATGATCACATTACTGTCTGTTGTAAATCGCAGGTGAGTCAGTATCTTACATATATATTAATTTTGTCTCTCACGGTAGTAAAAGTGGAAAACTGCAGTTGTGAAACGTTGTATACTCAAGTTTGCTAAGTGTTTGTCTCTCTTGTGTATTAGAAGTGCATATTAATAGTATAACAGGATTCACAGTTTGTCTATTGTGTTAATGCTAGGTAACAAGTAACGGAAACACCACTAATTATGGAAACCATAATTTCTTTATTCAAATGATAGTGAGAAGCAACTTGTTAGTGGATTCCAATTATCTTTCATTTTAAATAGTAAAGTACTTAACTGAGGGAGACTTTACGTATGTCCAATTTACGATCCTGCAGTGAATGTTAATAGTAATGTTATAAAGACCTGAAAGTAATAGTGTGTTTCGATATCTATCATAATTTTGCAAATAGTTTGTGCTGCTCTAACTGTTAGTTTCAATCTTACCGTAAACATATGTATATGTCAGAGTTCACTGCACTCGCCTGTGACAAAGTACAGGTTGTGTTTATCGAGTAAAGTTATTAATAACTATATTCTTGAACGAAAATGTTAATCATTCTCTTGCCTAGTTAGGCTGACGACCGTTTTCTTTATCCGTTGGACAGTGCAGATAGGCCAAATTTTATTTGTTACTGTTCAAATATTTACGTAATTCTGACTTTCACTTCCGATAAGCCACCTCCGTTAGGTACAACACGGTCAACATATCAAAATTCCTCTCAGAGGGTAACACTGCTCTGTTGCTTTATACCATAATTGCTTTAACAAGATAGTTTTATTTCACGACCTGCCTACAACTTTAAGGTTATGGTATAGCAGTAGCAGACAGTAGTGTTATAACTTCCTGTGCAAGTGGGAATCAGCTGGTGGTTCTTCTATTATCGTGGATAAGAACCTTTTAAGGGATTTCAATCGCCCGGGTTTACACTCACTGCCAAAAGGGGTTGACGATCGTCAATAGTTTGTCTGAGCCTCTCTGTGAATTCATGTGATGTTCTCCGAGAGTTGGGATTCGCAAACCCGGCAGCACTATATAGTTTTCATAGGGAGGTAGGTTTCATGCATCCCGTGTTAATCGACATGTTTCATTAAGACTTATGTAGACCTTCTTTGCAGGGGTTGATCTGGACCATACTGGATAGGCACATTCGGCTGTAGAGAAGCATAAGGCTTGTGCTGTGGTTCTTAATATGGAAGGCATTCTATAACGTCATCAGATTACAGTATGAAGACGTCCCATGGAAACGTTATAAATACTGATAACAGCCAATACTTCCACCACCGGAAACGGGAAACGTGAAACCTTGGAATGGTTTCTCAAATTAAATGCCACAATGGTATTTCCACGTCTAAATCGTGTGTGTTATTGTTCTGTAACAGTACAAAACACATGTGACTCATATAGGCACAAACGAGGGTTGCCATGTTTTCGAGAAGCCACTTTCAATTCCCATAACAATCCACTTTCAGCTACTCTTCATGATCGCCATCCAGAAGCCCCATGTACTTTCTCATAAATATGAGACGTTTTTAAGACTTTTGGTAAGGTAATGCATAAGAAGAAAAACCTTGTAGATATTTACATTTTTTGCCTATGTATTACTAACTTGTGGTGTAGTGGTAAACATCGCTGCCCCTGGATTACTGGGTCCTTGTTTTGAGTCCCCGTCGAGTTTGAGATTTTCTTCACATAGTCTCTCTTCATCTCCTCTTCACAGATGTGCTAATCGCCAAAGTACCATCACATAAAAAGACTTGTGCAAGGCAGCCGAACAACACCACACGGAGTCTCCCAGCCAATAATGGTATATCGTCAAATCCATTTCTTCTGCATTTCACACAGCAAACAATCAGTTCTTTATTTTTGGTAGTATTTTAATAGTATCAAACTTAATTTTCAACTTTAAATAACCATTATGGTCGAAGTTCCGATCACATTGTCGAGATATCACCAGTATTCCAGTGCTTGTATAGGATGGTGGAATGCTGTATACTAATTACGCAAAGCAATGCCCCAGAATATATAAAGCGGGACTAGTGGTGGCACCTGAGAGCCAGTCTTCTAAACTGCGAGGCATGACCAGAAATTACAGCATGATCATACGTTTGGCAGTGCTGCTATCTTAGATCTTTATTTTATAGCTGCTACTGGTCAACATTCTGTGGCGGTGGAAAGTATCAACATTGTTTCCTTCGAAGTGCTAAACATCCCTCAGCTATTAGGGAAGAAGCTGAGACTAAGCAATAAATAAATTGGTTTGTGATTATTATTGGGAAATTGTACAAACTTCTTACCGAAGTTGATAACATAAGTTACAGCGAAAATGGCATGCTCCTTAGCAAAAAGAATTTAAATTTTGTGCACACCATACAGAACAATTTTTGGAGAACATTATGGTGGTAAAAATCTGGGAGATAGTTGGCTCTTAAGAACGATTAGAGGAGACACGGCCTGTAATGTTAAAGACGGAAATGTTAGGTGCATTTTTAACAATTACCTTGTCGTAAATTCTTAATGTTCTTCTCTGCAAACGTACATGTCGGCGAAACCACAGTTTCTCTCATACAAGAAACAGCAAGAGGCATCTCGGAAAAAATCTGCTAGGAACCACTGGAAACTATCGAGGAATATAAAGTCCTGTAGCTATACCATATGAAATATCACTGGCTGACGCTAGGGTGGATGTACTGAGGGATGAACTGCCTGGGATGTTGCAGCAGCTTTGTGTAGATGATTATTACGTTATGGATCTGGGTATAATGCAATATTTTGCTGTGAGTTTTAAGAGGATGGAGCTGTGTGACTATCTAATAATAAACCATGACTTCTGTGCCCAAGGTTATGGTAATGAGATTGTGAACAATAATAAGACAGTTGACATAGACTGGTTAGAGGGAATAAGCTCCATCTGTAGAATGAAGGTACATAATTAATCTATACGGCAAATAACAAGCCCACGTGTGAACAAAGATATCAGTAACTGTCTTATCTACTTTACAAAATGCCCTGATATGTGTCTACAAGACACTTTTAAGTCTTCGTCGGTTAAAGAGCACGGTATTACATTACCGGAAGTTGCGATTAATAGCTATAGAATAGGTAATGCGTCTGACCGCCTGGAATATCAATATAAGTGCATTAAATACCAACAAACAGTGATTACAATGTGTTCCACTGTACCTGTGCCAATTGATTCTATGTGTGACCTCTTAGAGAGCTTACAGAACAGCTGTTGTGCTTCATGTAACAGTGTTTTACAGTTTGTCTGCTGGAACAATAAGAAGACAGGAAAGTTGACTGAAGTACAAGTAAACTTTCCTGACAATGAAGACCGAGAAAAGATTGTAAACTATGGTCTGCCTGCATAACGTTTTAAATGTTCACCTGTAAACTACGTGGAAATCAAACTTCCTGGCAGATTAAAACTGTGTGCCCGACCGAGACTAGAACTCGGGACCTTTGCCTTTCGCGGGCAAGTGCTGTACCATCTGAGCTACCGACGTACGACTCACGCCCGCTCATCACAGCTTTACTTCTGCCACACAGTTTTAACCTGCCAGGAAGTTTCATATCAGCGCACACTCCGCTGCACAGTGAAAATCTCATTCTATGTGGAAATCGTTAATAAAGACGCCATCAAAGTCGATTAAGTATTGTACAGAAGTGTTGCAGGCAGAGAAACGTATTTTCATCATTCTAGGTCGTCATTCTCCACAGTACCGCCAAATATAGAAACTGCTGACTTAAGATTGTTACCAACAAATAACAGGTCTGAAGAAGAAGGAAAAAAAGAAAAAAGGTCTCTTAAAGGCTTAAACCATTCTATACCAAAGAAATTATTTTACATGTTTTGTTAACGTGTTATGTGTGTGAAAAATGAAACTGGACAGGGAAGAGACTGGCGTTAAAACTACATATTGGAGTAATTAACGAAAATAACTACCACGACAGAATATATAAAGTAGTTTTGAAAACAGAACCAGCCATTCCAGATATGCATGAAGGTTTACAAAGTACATTAAACGATGTACTTGAAAAAATCGAGATACGATTTGGAAATGCAAGGCATCAGCATTTACTGTACATACCAGTGGAAAGTGCCATGTACTGTAGTATGTACAGAAAATTACACAATCGAGGACGTTTACTTTATTAAAGTATACACAAAAAATTTGTTCATAAACCTCTGTTTCCATTTGAATCTCCTGAGAAAGGTGGGTGTATTGTGTATTGGACTGGACGCTGTGCATGTAGCAACAGAAAAGCCATTTGTATCCTTTAAAGCTCACAAAATAACAACCTTTGACAGTTCTCTTTTTATAAACTTAAAGTTCTCTACTATTATGCACTTAAAGTTCTTTACAGAAATTCTCCAAGAATGTTAAGGAAGGTGTGGGAAACTTTAACAATAATGTAATAAAGAAAATAAAAACCAAAACTAAAATTCCTTAACGATCTTAGCTAGAAGACAATCTAGAAGGAAGAGAGTTGATTGTTAAGACCATACAACAGGTAGTTTATAGAAAGAAGTTACGTAGTTGTGTATGTATTAGAATTCGAGACTATACCTTCTTATATCAATTATACTTTACTGGTTGGAAAAAGAATCTGATGACCTTGATGTACGAAGAAAGAAAAAATCGCAGTACCATAAAATAGTTAATGTAGAGTAATGAATTTCCTTGAATATATTTCGTTAGATAATGTATTTAATTGATTAACATTGTAAAATCATAGCTTCATGTAAACGGGAGGTAAACCATTGCAAATGTGAAATGCATGTGAAATGATGGTACATTAATAACAGGTGTATCACCAAGAATCTTGAATAGAAGCATGCAAACGTGCTTCCATTCTACTGTACAGGTATTATACGCCAGTTTGTGGGATGGAGTTCCATGTCTGTTGCACTTTATCGCCCAATACATGGATGCTTAATGCATGTGTGGATAATGCTGGAGTTGTCATCCTATGAAATCAAGCACATGAACGACTGGAGACAGACCTGGTGATCGAGCAGACCACAAAATATATCGACACTATAGAGTATATTGGGTTACAATAGCGATATGTGGGCGAGCGTTATCCCGTTGGAAAACAACCCCTAGAATGGTGTTTATGAGTGACAGCACAACAGGTCGAATCCCGAGATCGACTGCAGTCAGAGTGCGTGGGATAACCACGAGAGTGCTCCTGCTGCCATAAGAAATCGCACCCCAGACCATACTTCCAATTGTAAGTGCAGTGTGTCTAGAATGCAGACAGGTTGTTGGCAGGCCCTCAGCTGGCTTCCCCCTGCCCACACGCCCACCACAGCCACCGGGACAGAACCAGTTTTCAATAGAAACGAATTCTCACTTGACACCATTGAAGTCGTAAATGGCGGTGGTTTGGGGCCAGTGGAATGCACACTACAAGGTGACTCAGAGCTATCATTAATGTAACCAATTTGTAACAGTACATTGTGTGTCTGTGCTGACAACTGCACCCAGATTGCTGCTCCAGATGCAGTACGATGCACCAGAGCCCTACGCCGAAAACGATGGTCTTCCCTCTCGATGGCCATCTGGACATCTGGAGCCCAGTCTTCTTGTGACCGTACATCTCGTGACCCCAACTGCCAACGGTCATGTACAGTCGCTACTTCCCTGACAAGTCTTCCTGCAGTATCGCAAAATGAACATCCAGTTCCTCGTAGCCCTATTACACGACCTCGTTCAAATTCAGTGGTGTGTTCATCATGGCGTCTTTGCATTCTTGACTAACATCAGCTCACCATGTCCAGTCTCAAAGGTAACGAACACTCACGACCGTTGCAGCGTGTATTTAAAACAACCCTGATTTACATCCTGATAGTGGCGCTTCTAGCGCCACTAGTATGGAACTGGCGGGAAATGTGAATAGACTTCATCTTTCAGATGTAGAAATACGCCTACTAACTTTCACTTTTGTCGCACAACTCCTACTCGGTGTTGCGATATTTTTCCGTCAATGTAGATTTAAATTATAAGTTAAAAATCCATCTGAGCATTATTAAATCTTCACCAACCAAAAATAAAGTGAAAGATGGTTTCTGTATGAAATGCGTAGGTAATAATAAATAAAGATTTTTCAAAAATTTTTATTTTCTTATTTGTTGTCCTACCAAAGTCCGCCCAGAATTTTTCATTTGTACATGCGTATTTTGAGTGGTGATCTTCAGAAGAACTAGAAAGTGGGTGGTTGGCTGATCTTGAAAAGTTATTGATAATGGGTAGCTGAATGCATATCAATACTCATTTTGCAGCTGCTTGAGCCATATGTCTTCTTCAGTCTTGTAGAACTTTCATTCAGTCTAAGACAAGAAAAACTACCCTAAAATGTGCTCTGAGACAAAAAGAGATGCACTGTGGAGGAATTATCTCAGTAGGATGGAAATCTGTACGTGTGACGTACATGTACATACAGATAAACGATTACAGGTTCAGAAAAATTGGACGATTTTTCACAAACTGTGCCATTCAGCTTTCTGTTCTCCACTTCTGGCCGTTGTGCGAGCAAATATTCGGTTTGGCATTCATTGATGGAGTTCTTAGACATCCTCTTGAAGGACATCGTGCTACATTCTGTCCAAATGTCGCGTAAGATCGCCAGAATCTGGAGATGGTTGGGTGGACTTGCCCATAGTGCTCCAATTGTTGTCGATTTGGGAGACCAGGCGACGTTGCTGGCCAAGGTAGGGTTGGGTGGGCACGAAGACAATCAGTAGAAACTCGCGCAGTGTGGCGCGGGTATTAGCTTACTGAAATGCAATCCCAGGATGACTGTCCATGACAGGCAACAGAACGGTCTTAGAATAGCGCCGACGTGTGGCATGGGTGATAACCAAAAGGCTCACGCTACGAAATGGCAGGCCAGACTATCACTCACAGTTTTTGGGCCGTACGGTGGGACGACGGCCAGGCTGGTAACCCACACTGCTGTCGAGTGGTCTCGAGGCACGTCTTCGACCTGAAATCTCATTCACTTCGCTAAAACTGTATTCTGTGATGAACCCCACTTCGAAATGAACCCCGATGACCAGCGAAGGCGAGTCATCTCCGTCAACAGTGGTATATGAACCTGACTGTGGCCTCCTATACGACCCAACAACCAGGAGTGATGGTATGGGTTGTCATTTCGTTTCATAGCAGGTCCTATTTGGTTGCGCAGCACCGTTACAGCACAGCGGTACGTTGACAATATTCTACACCTCGTTTTGTTTCCGTTCATGGAAAGCCATCCTGGTCTTACATTTAAGCAACATAATGACAGCCCACACACGGTGCAGAAGAGCAACGGCCATACCGCAGTGGAGACACCGGTTCCCGTCAGATCACCGAAGTTAAGAGCTGTCGGGAGTGGCTCTGTTACCATTTTTCGGGGTGCATTCAGCCTTGTGATCCTAATTGAGGAGCTACTCGACCGAATGGTGGCAGCTCCGGTCACAGAAAACCATCACAACGACTGGCAGAGCGGTGTGCTGACCACACGCCCCTCCTATCCGCATCCTCACCTGAGGATGACACGGCGGTCGGATGGTCCCGATGGGCCACATGTAGCCTGAAGATGGAGTGCTTTGTACACACGGTGAAGGCTTCTACCGCTTATCTTCGTGCTTACCAAGCTCTACCTTGGCCGGCAAGGTCGCCGGATCTCTTGCTAATTGAGGTCGTTTGGCGAATTATGGGCAGGGCACTCCAACAAACTCGGTATAATTACGATCTAAAGCGCCAGTTGGACAGAATTTGGCACGATGTCCCTCAGGAGGACATGCAACAACCCTTTCAATCAACGGCAAGTCGAATATCTGACTGCAAAACGGCCATAGGTGAAGCACTTTCTCTTTAATAAATCATCCAGTTTATTGTGAAATTGTAATCATTCGTACTGCACTTGTACATCACGTATAATAATTCCGTTCCATTCGGATAATTCTTTCGTGGCACACCGAGACAGATCATTCTGTCTTATTTGAACTCATTCACAGGCAGATCCTCCGTCTGTTGACCTTGACAATGAGTAGTGATAGTTACTTTCACTTTCCTTCTACTGGGTCTATCTGTGCGCCACCTCCTTACAACGTTAATCTCTCCATATATTACAAATTTTACAGACATTATTGGATATTTCAAAGATGCGAGAGAATGGACACAAATAATAGAGAACGTAGTATCTCGTTTCCGTGGGAATCATACTGTCTGAAGTAAGTCTTGACGGGAAGATAAGTTCCAGTTTCTATGACAATACGAAAACAGTTGGTAGTTTCAACTTAATGAACCCATAAAAAAAGTACTGTAATCTTCGTACTTGCATTACGACACCGTATACATCCTCACAGAAATACCACACGTAGATGTCTTATTTCGAGTAATTCGAGCTAATGACTCTGATATAAAAGATCGCATTGTACAAGTATGTATGTCTGCGCTGTACAGCAAGTGTTTTACGCTTCAAAATGTGCAGCATATTCCCTGAGAGAAACTTGGTGTTCGCTTTTTCTTTTGATATATTCTGCGAAACTCCATAATATCAGGCAAGCTGTAATTTGCTTAGAATGAGACGTTGGGCAGCTGTAAATGACGTAATCATCGCATAACCAACATCCGGAACCACTTTTATGAACATTTGGAGGCTGCCATTGCGAGATGATTTGCAACTACCTTGCATTAGCGTTATCAAATTTTTGTTTCATAATATGACTCCGATGTTAATACCGACAGCAGCGTTTCTCTTTTTTCCTAACTCTTTTCTTTCTGAGAATTTATTTCCCCTTCAGTCATTTTACTGGAAGATGGCGGCACTCATACCGGAAACACTCCATGAAGCAACCTTGAGTTAAATGAGGGGGTCTCTGGAGGAACAGAAACTTGAATTCTAAGAAGCACGACAAAATTCAGAAGCCATTTACGTTCTGAGTTTAGGACTTGCCATTGTCCTACCCTTTCTTCGTATATTGTCCGACAAATATTACTACAGAAGAGCCGACGTCAATGCGTTTTTTTTAAAAAAGTAGCTACAAGAATAAAAGATGGGGGAGGCCTCAAAAAAAGGCTATTTTGTTTCAGTACTTTGTTGTGTAGGTTTTTATCGTTATTCTTCTTCCACTGGACTTAAAAATGAACTTGTTGCTGTTTTTTCATTAAATTAGCGTTTGACTCGATAGCGTTGTTTCGCGTTGAGCCATATGGAAAGTCAGTTGCGTTAAGTTATGGAAAGAGCAGTAAATTAGTGGACTACAAAGCTTTCAAGTTTACCATCACGGTCCTCAAACCATTGTAGCACGTTTCTGGATTTGTGGCACGGATGGAGTGCAGGTAGCCCGCTGTGATGTTCACACAGCTGTCATAGTATCTTGGATTACTTCCACAGGTCGCCATGCAAACTCAGCATAATGCTTCCAGAATGATATTTTCATTCTGCAGCGGAGTGTGCGCTGATATGAAACTTTCTGGCAGATTACAACTGTGTGCCGGACCGAGACTCGGACTCGGGATCTTTGCCTTTTGCGGGCAAGTGCTCTACCAACTGAGCCACCCAAGCATCAAGCATAATGCTGCCCCCACCAGCATGTGTCTGTGGCGCTGTGCATTTTTCCTAGCAGTTGTTCGCCTGGCTGACAGCGTATCCTGAGACGACCTTAGACCTAGGGAAAAAGAAGCAGGATTTATCGATACAAGCGACAAGTTTTCATTCATCCAATGTGCAATCTCGAAACCCCGTACTCACTGCAGTCTTAACGGACGTTGGGTGAACAGGGTAACGCGTAGCGATCGCCTGCTGCGAAGCCCATATTCAAAGCTGTGCACTGATCACTGTGCTCTGAAACATTTTTGCCCGTACCAGCATTGTACCCTTTCCTGCGATCTGCCACAGACCGCCGCCTTTCTTGCCTTACATAGCGGGCGAGGCTCCGACCCTTGCGTGATGAGGCGAGGAAATGCTACAGCTTGTCGCTTACTCATGCTTTCATCCTCCTTCAACCACTTTCCAAAGATGGCGACATTAGCAAGCGAACTAGCTGACATACTTTCTTCGGTTCCGATTTGCTGATTCCCAGGTGCAGGGTCATAACAATGAGAACTGTCCCAAAAGTCACTCACGTCAAACGTTTTCCTCATTTGCGTGCCGTATTTCGGTAAAATGATTTCCCATTTGTCTCTGCTTATACAGGATGTCCCAGCTATGTTGTCTACCCAAAATATCTCTAGAACAATAACAGCTATTGGAAAACGACTTTCACCTGTATCAATGTAGGGCTGGGGCCCATGAATGTACATATTTGGAAACATTCTGAAACGAAAGCATATGTGTTTTTTAACACAAACATATATTTTTTTAAATGGACCTTCTATATTTTTTCTTCAGCAATCCATAGCATGACAAAGCACATACACAATGGCGTTTATTGCGATGCAATATTCCCATTATATCCTGAGATATTAATATGCGAAGTTGACGCTTGAAACACCCCACATGCTCTGCTAGCGCACGTCCTGGGGCTCAGGCGTGAACCCCATGTTGCCCGTAATCACGATGTGATTAAACGAATAATACGGTCTGCTGCCATCCTGCTGCGATTACGGCTACGACAATATTTTACTTGCTTGCCGTCGTGTATGCAGTATGGTGTCCGGCTGGATGGATGCGCTTTTTTTTTTTTTTTTTTTTCATCAGTCTACTGACTGGTTTGATGCGGCCCGCCAAGAATTCCTTTCCTGTGCTAACCGCTTCATCTCAGAGTAGCACTTGCAACCTACGTCCTCAATTATTTGCTTGACGTATTCCAATCTCTGTCTTCCTCTACAGTTTTTGCCCTCTACAGTTCTCTCTAGTACCATGGAAGTCATTCCCTCATGTCTTAGCAGATGTCGTATCATCCTATCCCATCTCCTTATCAGTGTTTTCCACATATTCCTTTCCTCTCCGATTCTGCGTAGAACCTCCTCATTCCTTACCTTATCAGTCCACCTAAATTTCAACATTCGTCTATAGCACCACATCTCAAATGCTTCGATTCTCTTCTGTTCCGGTTTTCACACAGTCCATGTTTCACTACCATACAATGCTGTACTCCAGACGTACATCCTCAGAAATTTCTTCCTCAAATTAAGGCCGGTATTTGATATTAGTAGACTTCTCTTGGCCAGAAATGCCTTTTTTGCCAGAGCGAGTCTGCTTTTGATGTCCTCCTTGCACCGTCCGTCATTGGTTATTTTACTGCCTAGGTAGCAGAACTCCTTAACTTCATTGACTTGCTTACATTATTAGCCGTAACGTCAGAATTGCCTCTCTCGTCCCTTTACTTTTCCTAAAGCCAAACTGATCGTCACCTAGCGCATTCTCAATTTTCTTTTCCATTCTTCTGTATATTATTCTTGTAAGCAGCTTCGATGCATGAGCTGTTAAGCTGATTGTGCGATAATGCTCGCACTTGTCAGCTCTTGCCGTCTTCGGAATTGTGTGGATGATGCTTTTCCGAAAGTCAGATGGTATGTCGCCAGACTCATATTCTACACACCAACGTGAATAGTCGTTTTGCTGCCACTTCCCCTAATGATTTTAGAAATTCTGATGGAATGTTATCTATCCCTTCTGCCTTATTTGACCGTAAGTCCTCCAAAGCTCTTTTAAATTCCGATTCTAATACTGGATCCCCTATCTCTTCTAAATCGACTCCTGTTTCTTCTTCTATCACATCAGACAAATCTTCACCCTCATAGAGGCTTTCAATGTATTCTTTCCACCTATCTGCTCTCTCCTCTGCATTTAACAGTGGAATTCCCGTTGCACTATTAATGTTACCACCGTTGCTTTTAATGTCAACAAAGATTGTTTTTACTTCCTGTATGCTGAGTCTGTCCTTCCGACAATCATATCTTTTTCGATGTCTTCACATTTTTCCTGCAGCCATTTCGTCTTAGCTTCCCTGCACTTCCTATTTATTTTATTTCTCAGTGACTTGTATTTTTGTATTCCTGATTTTCCCGGAACATGTTTGTACTTCTTCCTTTCATCAATCAACTGAAGTATTTCCTCTGTTACCCATGGTTTCTTCACAGTTACCATTCCTCCTCAACTGTGTTGCCTACTGCACTATTCCTTATTGCTGTATCTATAGCGTTAGAGAACTTGAAACGTATATCGTCATTCCTTAGATCTTCCGTATCCCACTTCTTAGCGTATTGATTCTTCCTGACTAATGTCTTGAACTTCAGCCTACTCTTCATCACTCCTATGTTGTGATCTGAGTCTATATCTGCTCCTGGGTATGCCTTACAATCCAGTATCTGATTTCGGAATCTCTGTCTGACCATGATGTAATCTCCTCCTCTTGTGATTCTTGAATAGGGTATTCGCTATTACTAGCTGAAACTTGTTAAAGAACTCAATTAGTCTTTCTCCTCTTTCATTCCTTGTCCCAAGCCCATATTCTGCTGTAACCCTTTCTTCTACTCCTTCCCCTACAACTGCATTCCAGTCGCCCATGACTATTAGATTTTCGTCCCCATTTACATACTGCATTACACTTTCAATATCCTCATACACTTTCTCTATCTGTTCATCTTCAGCTTGCGACGTCGGCATGTATACCTGAACTATCGTTGTCGGTGTTGGTCTGCTGTCGATTCTGATTAGAACAACCCGGTCACTGAACTGTTCACAGTAACACACCCTCTGCCCTACCTTCCTATACATAACGAATCCTACACCTGTTATACCATTTTCTGCTGCTGTTGATATTACCCGATACTCATCTGACCAGAAATCCTTGTCTTCCTTCCACTTCACTGACCCCTACTATATCTAGATTGAGCCTTTGCATTTCCCTTTTCAGATTTTCTAGTTTCCCTACCACGTTCAAGCTTCTGACATTCCACGCCCCGACTTGTAGAACATTATCCTTTCGTTGATTATTCAATCATTTTCTCATGGTAACCTCCCCCTTGGCAGTCCCCTCCCATAGATCCGAATGGGGGACTATTCCGGAATCTTTTACCAATGGAGAGATCCTCATGACACTTCTTCAACTACAGGCCACATGTCCTGTGGATACAAGTTACATATCTTGAATGCAGTGGTTTCCATTGCCTTCTGCATCCTCATGTCGTTGATCATTGCTGATTCTTCCGCCTTTAGGGGCAATTTCCCACCCCTAGGACAAGAGAGTGCCCTGAACCTTTATCCGCTCCTCCACCCTCTTTGACAAGGCCGTTGGCAGAATGAGGCTGACTTCTTATGCCGGAAGTCTTCGGCCGCCAGTGCTGATTATTTATCAAAATTTAGGCAGTGGCGGGGATCGAACCCGCGACCGAAGACGTTTTGATTATGAATCAAAGACGCTGACCCTAGGCCAAGGGTACTTGTTTTCCGAAACGTGAGGTGTTTTCTCTGAGAAGCTATCTGTCTGTGCCTCTAGCCGGCCGGGGTGGTCGAGCGGTTCTACGCGTGACAGTCTGGAACCGCACGACCGTTACGGTCGCAGGTTCGGATCCTGCCTCGGGAATGGACGTGTGTGATGTCCTTAGGTTGGTTAGGTTAAAGTAGTTCTAAGTTCTAGGGGCCTGATGACCTCAGCAGTTAAGTCTCATAGTGCTCAGATCCATTTGAACCAATGTTTTTTTTTTTTTTTTTTTTTTTTTTTTTTTTTTTTTTTTTTTTTTTTGGTGCCTCTTTACTGCTGACACTGTGTGGCGTGCACCTAGAGTATGTGTTAACACTGTTTAATCAAACTTGTGTGCAGTGAGTGTGGTACCGCGTTGAGTCATTGTACTTCGATTCCCAGTCATACAAGTGACATGGCTTTAAGTCTTCTTGTTGTCAGTGAGTCTTTTAGTTTGTGTTAACGGCAGCGCTTTGTTAGAGTTTCTTCTACGGCTGATTCGCGGGAATTGTATCTAGGGTAAGTGTGGCGGTTCTTAGCAGTGAGAACATGTTCACTGGTCCATCCCCAATTTTGGTTAATATTAATCTTAGCTTCTCTTTCATTCAGTAAGTACGTATCGAGAGAGATACGTAAATGCCGGCCGCGGTGGTCTAGCGGTTCTAGGCGCTCAGTACGGAACTGCGCTACTGCTACGGTCGCAGGTTCGAATCCTGCCTTGGGCATGGATGTGTGTGATGTCCTTAGGTTAGTTAGGTTTAAATAGTTCTAAGTTCTAGGGGACTGATGATCTCAGAAGTTAAGTCCCATAGAGCTCAGAGCCATTTGAACCATTTTTTTAGATAAGTAAATCTGATGTTTCTGCGCGATGGAAGCACTTCCCATTTGCTTGTTTGAAAGTGGCACATATACAAGTACCACTGTGGAACGTATATGGCTTTCGATGTTGGAAGAATTTAGTGAGAAGATACTCAGATCTCAATTTGTTGTATGATTTTGATGTCAGTCTCCACTTGTGAAACAAAATAATTAAGCTACAGTCACCAACTAGTACATAATCTATGCTCTTCGTCAAAGCTTACCAGCGTACTAAAATACGCCTTATACACATCAGGGTATTTAGAGGACCAAAGATGACGATTTGACACCCTGCTGAATTTTGTTTTGTATTGTCTTCTCCGTCGTGTATATTACGTGAAGAAATTTCATTTATTTTATGCACATGGTATAAAAGAAAAAGGTTATGGTCTAAGCATTTCATTATAGATTATCATTATTGTAGTTATCTTCTGTCGTAATAATGAGTTACTTATCATATTCAATTAACAAAATTCACATATGTTAAAGGGTAAACTAAGGAACAAAAAAGTATATATATATATATATATATATATATATATATACCGTAAAATAACAATTTAAAACATAACACAAATATCTGTGAAATTAATAATTAGAATAGTAATGAATGCTTAGATTCTTTAATTAGGTATGTTGAAAATACTCTTACAGCACATTGTGTACATCTTATTTTACAAAAATAGTATTTCATAAACTAGCCTTATTACACGAGAATGTACGTGGGATGTGAGCCTCTTGAATTTATGTTGTAACAAAAGTTTTATATATATATATATATATATATATATATATTAGCCAAGATCGCTGAAATCAATTACATGATGAATTTTGGAAATTTTCTGCTGCCATCTTCGTATCTGCAGATTAAAGGGATCGAAAATACTAGGGTACAGAAATTAATACAGGGTGTTCAAGCAAAAGTGTCTAATACTTTGAGAGGTGGTAGTACTCTTCGAAACAAGAAAATTAAGTCCAATGAACATGGGTCCGGAAACGCATACTTTTCTAGATAACCATGTGTTTGCCGGCCGAGGTGGCCGAGCGGTTCTAGGTGCTACAGTCTGGAACCGCCCAACCGCTACGGTCGCAGGTTCGAGTCCTGCCTCGGGCATGGATGTGTGTGATGTCCATAGGTTGGTTAGGTGTAAGTAGTTCTAAGTTCTAGGGGACTCATGACCACAGCAGTTGAGTCCCATAGTGCTCAGAGCCATTTGAGCCATTTAACCATGTGGTTATTGGAAGTGGTGGGCGATGCTTGGTTGAGGATATTACTACAGTCGTTACATTGGCGTTCCGTCAAATGTGTCGGCAGGATTTTAGGACATCTAACTCGCAGTACTCTGTAACCATTAGATGGTTTGCAGTCAGTTGTGTGGCTCGAGTCGTGTTGTAGGCTACGTTAGTTTTCGGCGTGTCTGTGTGCCATGTTGTACAATATTGTCAACATTGGGTACGTATCTTGGTGTTTCACCGTCTTCCACACGCGGTTTCACTTATATGTTTATTATTATTGCGCTGTTTGTAATCACAGATGCCGTATTACATTTACATTTTCTCCCTTCCACCACTTGTTAGCTATGGAGTTCTGCTACTCGACATGTGGAATGGCGGATATGATATTCTTCTACGGTTTCGCAAATGCCCTTGCCCTCTTTGCTGAAAAATGTCAACCCCCTGAAACTAACAATGGATGTCCCACACAGTCTTGACGTCTGACATGAAGGAGCGAGTGTTTTGTTCAATAGAAGAAAACCCTGGGACCAATGTGTCTCATTGTCTCGTCTGGGGGGTGGGGGCTACTTCATGAATAATGACTCTACCCGTATCACCTACAGCGCGTTGAGGCCCTAAGGCCACAGGATCATCATGGGCGACAAGAGGTTCTGTCAATGACTGTTGCAGAAGTGTGTCGCAGATCCACTGTTCACATCCAAGATTTTATTTACCAAAGAGGCAGGGTTTACCAGAGATGGTGTTGTGGTTTTCCACAACCAGCGTGTATGGGCTGATGTAAATCCCCAAGCAATTCAGGAAAGAGGGCATTAACACCGATTCTCAGTCAAAGTATGGGCAGGTGAACTTAATGATAGACCAATAGGGCGCATGCGCTACCACAAAGGTTAGTGGGGGCTCTTTATCTGGAGTTTCTCATTACTGTATTGCCTACCTTAATGAACGCTGTGCCATTCTAGCAACGAATACAAATGCCCACCAGCACACATTCGTCACAATGTGAGCGAAAATCTGACGTAGACATTTGAGGACCGCTAGATCGGTTGGGGGGGAGGGGGGGGGGGGAAGGGGGACGTGCTTTGCACTGCTCGTTCCCCAGTCCTAGACTTTTGGTTAAGGAGACACTTGAAGGAACTGCTCTACGCCACGACAGTGAGCGACGTGAGGATACTACAGGATCGAGTCTTCAGTGCGTGCCGGCATGTAAATCAACCAGGTATACGTGAAACGGAGCGTCATTCCTTACGCCAGAAGGCAAAGAGGTACAAAGTCATGCATGGTTGCCAGTTGAACATCGTCTGCTAACGTGTTTATCGCAGAAAATATGCATTTCCAGACTCATGTTTATTGGACTTAAGTCAGAAAGTATGTCATTGGGCTCATTTTTTTCTTTCGATGAGTACTACCACCTCTCAAAGTATTTGGCACTTTCTCTGAAGAACCTGTATAACAACACACCCAATTATACCCAAGATTTCCAATACATAGAATAGCAACATATCTATGTTCCCATTAGCTTTCTGTAGGTTGTGCTATATAATGTATGTCCATTTTGTTTCTGTGAGCTATACTATAAGATGATAAGTCAATTTCAAAATAACACTACTTACACACATGTTATTGCGCTGATTACAAGTGCTCACGTTCGTCACCACATTGCAACTGACTGATCTCAGCGTAACCATTCTTAGTGATACATAAGTATATCAGATGGTGCAGTGGTAGTAAGAGTCGATATTATCGTCTCACATTGAATTAAGGTATGGATCTACTATTCCATGTAATTAAATATGTCTAAACTATTATCATTATGTGTAAGTCAAAACAGTATTCCACTTTTTAAAAAAAACTGTGTAAAATAATTTGCAAATCTATAAAACATAATTTGAACCTAAACATTTTTGTTTTATTTTAGAAAACTTTTAAAAACGTTATATAAAAATTCTTAGTAAATCTTTAACAAATTTTCCTTTATACCAAATTTCAACCAATATGGCAACCACTTAAAAGCTCGTTTTATAGTTAATGTCATTATATGTAGGTTGATTTTAATATATTAAGTAATAATAATGAGCGTATGGCATTGGTGACCAAGAGACCCCTCACGGGGCGATTCGGCCACCGCTCCACACGTTCTTTAACGCCACTACGGCGACTTGCAACGGAATGGGGATGAAATGATGATAAAAGACACACAACACTCAGTCATCTCGAGGCAGAGAAAATTCCTGACCCCGCAGGGAATCGAACCCGGGACCCCGTGCGAGAATGCTACCGAAAGACCACGAGCCGCGGACGTATATAAAGTAGTAGGTCGATATGTACACGTAAAGATACGGTATTTAATCTTGAACACGTTCAGGGAATTTGCATGACCAATGGGGGTATTTAATGTTTGTGCTTTTGTTGGCAGTTACATTGTTCACAGCGCTTATCCACAACAACACGTCCTCGATGTCTACGTGGATTCTAGTCACCTGACGCCTATGTGCAATCTGATAACCTGATAACTTGGTGAACACTCTTCCAATGTTTAACATAATCACTGTACAGTTATTGCACATTGTGGGATTGCAATCGCTCTTAAACTGAGCCCATGACCTAACATTACCGGCTTATTCTTACACAAGCCTGAAATAGAACAAATGGGTTCACGTAATATTCATCCTAGATGACTGTCAAAAATGCCACCATGTAACAAAATATGGCCAGTATCCAAATCATTATATAATTAAAAACCTTTTTACAACAAATCCTAAAGACAAATTTTCATATGTAATTACGTTATATGTCAATGTTTATACAAAAACATTTTTCCAAAAATATTTTTCTAAAAATATTATAACTGTTCTTAATATCATATTTAAAAAACGAACTTAAAACTTAATTTTAAAAATCTTATGTATGTCTTATAATGCCATCTCTCATCTAACTTTATTACATCCATAAATACTGATCATCAAAGGTGCAGTTAATAGAGTGTGATATTTTTCATCTGGAAAATATACATTGTATCTCTTTACCAATGGACCTACAACTAATATTTTGCATTTTTCGTAGCAAGTGTGCTGTTTGTACTATCTTTTTTACAATACTGTATCGTTCGAAGTGTAAATGAGAGCTCATTACCCACTGTCTACCTACAATTTCGTCATCCAATGTCTAAGTGAAATCTCTTCCATCCACATTTGATGTATTAGTATATAATTAGTGTTAATCATATGGGTTTGCAATTGCTTCTGACTGCACCAGTGAGCTATGTACTTAGAATTTTTTTCTGTTTTTATGAAGTGCAATATATAAATGAAGATATTCACAACATTTTGTTCGACGTCTAGGCAAACTCATGTTACCTGAGGTCTAAGTGCAACCTTGGCACCCAGATTTTAGGTTAAATTTCTTACACTGTTTGCTATTATCACTGCACAGTTATAACCCCCTTTTAAATTACGAATGCTCATAAAATAATCCATGATCTATTATTGCTAATCAGTCATAGATATCTGTATGTAATAATTATTATATTCGAAGGTATTCTTTCTGACCATCATCAATGTGGCATCCTGTAGAGTCGTATCATCTCGATTAATTTTATTCCATCCGAAATTTACCGGAGTTAAAGGCAAAAATTAGACACAGAGGGCAAAATTGGGCTATAAATAATATTTTACAACTTTAGACAAATATTCTGTTTACACGAGCTTATTTAAGATGTCTAGGTGAGATCTCATTACCCATTGTCTACAAGTAATCTCTTCAGCTGATGTCTAGGTGAATTCTCTTCCATTGTTTGACGTTCATGTACTGTTCTATCACATGGATTCGCAGCTGCTCTTATTGAACGCACGATCTATTTATTTAACATTTATTTGCCATTTTAATGTGATGAAGAATCGTGTTTACTTATGTCAGTGCATTGTACGACGCCTAGGTGAATTCTCAGCACCCAACATCAATATACAACATCGTCTCCCGATGTCTAGGTAAACTGTGTTCATTATATGAGATACACAAATAGACCCACATAGAATTATAATTGCTCTCAAACTAATCTGTGATCTCGCACTGCTATCTGACGTGATATTCTCTGTAGATGACAAGTGATGCAAATTTATTCATTGTTCATAATATTACAGATCACTCTCAAAGTATATATTTCAAAAGTATATATTTCATCAAAATCGTTTATTGAACTTGGGAATGTTTCCTTGTGAGTTGTAAATGCTTTTGCTGTTTCCCAACATCAGAATTCATGTAACTAATTGACTAAGTTGACCAAATATAAATGTTCATTAAATGTGTTGTGATTCATATTCATAAAATACCCCCTCCATCAAATTTAACATGGTTATATGTTTATTAATAAATTGTAGCATGGAAATAAGTCCATTGAAACCCCAACACACATTCCACTTCCCGCCACCTACACGTGATAGACCTCTCGCAGCCTCAGCTGTGCACAATATAATGTGATCCCATCACTTTCGCATCCACAGCAAGCAGGACGTGATAGGAATAGCATGCACGCAGATGCCGTACTCCACATACAGCAGCGAGAAAACTGGAAGCGGGCAGCTTATATTTGTTGTTGGTGACTCCACAGCATCCATCTGGGCACCGTATTTAGTACACGGTACTGAGGAAATGACGGAGCGAGATTTTGCGCTCAATACTGGTTACTCCAGAGCATGTGTGTGGGTGCTGCCACTGAGAAGTGATAAACAAACAGCTTTCACACATATTAGAACTGCACTCGTAGCTTGGCAGCTGCGGCCACAACCGCAATACAGAGGGTAGTTGTTACCCAAGCCACTCCAGCAGATGATGTTTTCCCTTCCTTGTTCATAGGCAGGCTCATGAGTACGCCATACCCAGCCAAGCTTGACTTCTGCCTTGCCCACAGACAACAAGCGCAATATTGCACTTGCACAAATCCTCACTGGTATAAATCGCCAATAAAGTGCTGGCACACCTCAGTAACATTTAGAGAGCAAAGGGAATTTCACTGTTAAATGCAGAGACAAGTGCAGATTGGTGGGAAGAGTACACAGAAGGCCCATATGAACGGGAGAACTTGTCAGATCGCTTGTTAGAATTAAGTGCAATCGATATGGAAAACTTAGGGGATTCAGGATTATATTCAGTGTTTGATAGATCTCTGGTTGACTTGAGATCAAATAAGACGGAAGGGATGGATAACATTAAATCGGAAATTCTAAAGTCATTGAGGGAAGTGCCAAACAAATGACTATTGAAGCTGGTACGTAGAATCTGATACTGGTGACGTCCCATTAGACTTTCAGGAAAATATCATCCACACATTTCTGAAGAATGCAAGAGCAGATATGAGCAACAACTGCTGCACAGTCAGCTTAACAGCTTGTGCATTCAAGCTGACAAAAATAATAATATAGAGAAGAAAGAAGGGGAGAACTCAGGATATGTTAAGTGGCGAGCAGTTTGGCTTTAGAAAGAGTAAAGTCACAGGAGAGGCAGTTTTGACGTTGCAGTTCAAGAGTGGCATTAAAATTCAGGAGAAAGGATATCAATTATAAGATTCGCTGATGACATTGCTGTCTTCAGTGAATGTGAAAAAGAATTTCAGAATCTGTTGAATGGAATGAAAAATATAATGTCTATAGAATATGCATTGAGAGTAAACGAGAAAAAGGCAAAGTGGCATTCGTGACCAACAGAAGTCTTGTATGATCAAACACAGACCTTAATTTGAGGATGAAATTTCTAAGAATATACTTTTGGAGCACAGCATTGTGTGATAGTGAATCACAGACAGTAGGAAAACCGGAACAGAAGGGAAACGTCTGAGATGCAATACTACAGAAGAGTGTTAAAAACCAGGTGGACTGATAAGTTAAGGAACGAAAGGGATGTCCACAGAATCAGTGAAGGAAGGATCATATGGAAGACACCGACAGGAATGGACAGCATGGTAGGACATATGCTAAGGCATCAGGTATCAACCTTCAGGGCTCTAGATGGAAGTGTAGAGCGTATAAACTGCAGAGGTAGACAGAGACTAGAATGCATCCAACAAATAATTGAGAATGTAAGGTGCAAGTGCTACTCTGGAATGAAGAAGTTCGCACTAGAAAGCAGTTGGTGGCAGGCCGCACCAAAACAGAAGATTGATAATGGTGTATTTAACACTTATTTATGTGGTAAATTATACAGGATAACAGATTGGTCTGTTGCGAAAACGTCATGTAGATAAGTATTACATATGTTAGATTTGGATTTAATTTATGATTTCTCTGGAATTTTTAACAAAATGGAATTTGTAATTTCCTGCCATCAAACCATGACTTCTGTATGTAGGAAGACAACTAGGGAAGCAACAGTGTGGTGTGAACAAAGATAAGGCAGTTGGAATAGCCAGTTTAATGTGCAAGAGCTCCAGCTGTAGAATAAAAATATGCAACAAATTTATGTGCCAAATCACAATCCGGAACATTGATGTCAGCAGCCATCTTATCGATTTTCGAAAGTGTGCCTAATACGCGATTATGACAAACTTTTATATCTTTCTTAGCAAAAGAACATGCTATAACTGGACTGGATGATATGATTTATAACTGCAGAACTGACCGCTTGTCTGACCTGTGGAATACTCTCTATGTATTAAGTTTGCATTATCGATAGTAGATGATTACCGTTTTGTACTACTATATAAAGCCAACACGCTAGTATAGGGTCACTATTATGTTTGGTTGACTGAAAAGTAGTTCAAAGTGGCACCTGAAATCATAAGCATAGCAGTCTGTGTGTCCTATCTATATGAATGTATATTATAGAACGTCGAGAGCTGAAAATTTCAGTACCGTATTTCATCGAATTGTCATGTAGTTCCCATTGTGTGACAGCGTAAGTTAGCGTTATCAGTAGAAGATGACAAACACTGTGTACTACAAAGTTTAGTCAGTATTCTAGCGTGAGATCTTAGTAGTATTTATGTGACTTTGAAAGGAGAGCAGCCTTCGTTCCTTTTCTACACGAATGTGCATTAATTTTAGATGTTAAAACTACTGTTCAGTATGGTATTTTACTGAAGTGTCATGTAGTTTCCACTGTGCTCCAGCGTGTTAGATGTAGCCGCAGAATATGATAAACGGTTTGTACTCCAAGATGAAGTTAATATCCTAGTATGGCGTCACTACAAGGTTTGGATTACTAGTTGAAAGTGGGTAGTTGAAAGCACAGCAACCCTAGTTTCTTACTATATGAATGTGTATTAATTTCATATGTTATGTTGTTTCATTTACATGTCATGTAGTTACCACTTTGCTACAGCTTAAATTAGCATTATCTGAAGAATATGCTAGATGTTTTGTACTACAAGATGAACTTAGTACCATAGTTAGGGGAGGGGGAGGGGGAGCAATAATGTCTGACTAACTATGACTAATATTAGTTTTCGACTAATAATACAGACAACGTAGGCTTGAGAATAACTTTGTTTACTATGGTACAAAGGCTGAACTGTTATCATCAAGTTAGATCAATAGTGCCAATTGGTCAGCCATATGTGTTTTGTATTCTTATACAATAAATGTTTACGTATTTCGATAAATAATGCAAACAACTTGGCTTCTTGAAAAGCTATTTTACTTTAGTGTAAAGATTTAATTGCACCAATGATCAGATATCGAACTTCCCTCTGCTTGGAACCTTCTGCAAAGATATTAATACTCGTGAAATTTACTCCTTTCAAGCAAAATGAGCAGTTGCTATGTTGACCTAAGTGTTCGACAAGCTAAAATGATTTATTTGATGTTTTTAAACTTATGTATTACAAAAATATATGCCTTAAAGGGATTTATCTCATCAAAAATTTGCAATTTTCCGAATAAAATGAAATATATGTCACACACCTGGGAAGTATTTTATTTTATTAAATATAATCTACATCGGTTGAAAATGTTAAAATTTTTATGTGCATTACTTCAATATCTAATGAAATCGGTAATATTTTATATAGAAGGCCGTGGATTACTGTGTTATAAAGGTTAAATTTCGCGTTTGTATTGGTAGCATTGTCAAAAACAGTATCTCATCGTTTCATAGTACAAACACGCATTGTATATCGCTGTGCTATCGTTTTTCCGAGGAAAAGTGAGGAATGAATTGGTAAATCTCTCAAAAAGTAAAGTATTAGGACAAAACGAAGTGTTTTTAAGAAACGTGGGTTTCATTGTGATAGATTTTCGAATAAAGGGAAACACTGTGTTCAACATGTGGCACGTGAAGTTACAGACGTTGAAATACTGGCAGACTAGTCAGTGTCTAGAGAAACACCCATTAGTGCTTCGAAGATTAAAATAAAACGTTGTGATACACGGTTTTCTCAAAACGAAAATTATGTAAATGGTAGGTTAGGTTATATTCTGATAGATTTACACATCTTAACAAGGGTGTTAGGTGATTGTGTGTGTTGTAAAATATGTGGAGGGACAGTTAGTTTACATGAAGATAGTGAGGTATCAAATGGACGAGGCAGGGAACTTATCATTAATTGTGCCAGTTGTAATTATACTCTTTCATTTTCGAATTCTGATAAGTGTAAAGATAATTATTTTGAAGAAAATATTAGGTGCTTTCGTGGACTGAGAGCTATTGGCAAAGAAGGCAGTGCAGCAGAAGCAATGTGTGCCGTGATGAATATGCCATGCCCACTTTGTAAAATCGACAAGTATGTAGGATTTATTGGTGCTGCTGTGGAATCTGTTGCATGTGAGTCAATGAAAGGTGCTACAAACGAAGGTATTGAAAAAAATGATGGTATGACTGACACACCAGTAGCTTTTGATGGCATTCGGCAGAATCGTGGCTACAGTTCTAAGAATTCTGTTGCTACAGTGACCGGTCTGGATACCACGAAGGTAATAGATTTCCAGATTTTAACCAAACATTCTTAAAAGAGTAAATCAGGGGATGAAGAAGGGCATATCTGTGACAGAAATTATGAGCAACAAGTGGTGGTATGGAGGCCTCTGCAGCTATTGAAATTTTTGGTCGAAAGGAACATTTTGGAACGAAAGGGGAGTGTGTCACACTAAGTTCTTAGGAGGTGGAGACTGAAAAGCATATAACAGTGTAGTAGCCGTTCAGCCTTATGATGAGAAAATTATCACAAAACTGGAATGTGTGGTCATGTCCAGAAGAGGATAGGCACCAGGCTGAGGAAGTTGAAACAGAGTTTGAGAGACAAGAAACTTTCTGATACTAAAACCATAACAGGCAGGCTGGCAGACAAAATGATTGATGAACTACAGCAGTATTATCGGATGGCCATTAGAAATAATACTGAGGATTTTCTGAAAAAGAAGCACGCAGTATGGGCTACCTTCTTCCACAGACTGTCAACTGATGAAAAACCAGTACACACCCTTTGCCCTCCTGGACTTGGTTCACAGTGCAATTACCGCAACGCCCAGTACTGTGTAATTGGTTGATTGTTTTGGGGAAGGAGACCAGACGGCCAGGTCATAGGTCTCATCGGATTAGGGAAGGACGGGGAAGGACGTCGGCCGTGCCCTTTGAAAGGAACCATCCCGGCATTTGCCTGGAGCAATTTAGGGAAATCACGGAAAACCTAAATCGGGATGGCCGAACGCGGGATTGAACCGTCGTCCTCCCGAATGAGAGTCCAGTGTCTAATCACTGCGCTGCCCAGTACTCATTTCATACAGCCGTAAACATTCCATCGCAGCAGCAGTCATGGATATCGTAAAACCTGTTTACTGAGACCTGGCAAATCCTGAATTACTGAAGAAGTGTCTGCATGGTCAGACTCAAAATCCCAATGAGTCGTTCAGCAATCTTATATGGACTCGCTTACCAAAAAATTTTTGTTAGAATGAAGTCACTAAAGTGGGGGAGGGGGGGGGGTTAGTGATGCTGTTATTGCTTTTAATGATGGCAACATTGGTAGGGCATAAGTGCTACAGCACATGGGAATTAATCCTGGAGTAAACTGCATCGGGGAACTTGAATCTATGGACAAGGTTCGCATTGATAAAGCAGGGTATGCAGCACAGTTGACCACGAAGGAGTCCAGAAAGACGAAAAGAAGAAAAACCTTGGAAAAAGATTAAGAAGATGATATACAGTATGGTACTGGTTGCTTCTGAGTGACTAAAAATAAAAAATTAAGCATATATTGAGTTATAGTCTTCTGAAACTTGAGAAGCCGTTCCAGAAAATTTACATTTTTTGTTGCATTTTTCCCTGAATCTCAGAAACTACTTCCAGTAGAGTATTCAAATTTTCAAGGTGTAATAACACACATATCGTGAGTCTACTGAACTAAAAGAAGAACATAATGTTATGTATAATTACAATTATTTAACATAACGTACAAAAAATTACACAAAATTTTAAATGTGTGGTTAAAAATTGTATTTCCGAAATCTGTGGCTGAAATCCAATTATTATACACTCCTGGAAATTGAAATAAGAACACCGTGAATTCATTGTCCCAGGAAGGGGAAACTTTATTGACACATACCTGCGGTCAGATACATCACATGATCACACTGACAGAACCACAGGCACATAGACACAGGCAACAGAGCATGCACAATGTCGGCACTAGTACAGTATATATCCACCTTTCGCAGCAATGCAGGCTGCTATTCTCCCATGGAGACGATCGTAGAGATGCTGGATGTAGTCCTGTGGAACGGCTTGCCATGCCATTTCCACCTGGCGCCTCAGTTGGACCAGCGTTCGTGCTGGACGTGCAGACCGCGTGAGACGACGCTTCATCCAGTCCCAAACATGCTCAATGGGGGACAGATCCGGAGATCTTGCTGGCCAGGGTAGTTGACTTACACCTTCTAGAGCACGTTGGGTGGCACGGGATACATGCGGACGTGCATTGTCCTGTTGGAACAGCAAGTTCCCTTGCCAGTCTAGGAATGGTAGAACGATGGGTTCGATGACGGTTTGGATGTACCGTGCACTATTCAGTGTCCCCTTGACGATCACCAGAGGTGTACGGCCAGTGTAGGAGATCGCTCCCCACACCATGATGCCGGGTGTTGGCCCTGTGTGCCTCGGTCGTATGCAGTCCTGATTGTGGCGCTCACCTGCACGGCGCCAAACAAGCATACGACCATCATTGGCACCAAGGCAGAAGCGACTCTCATCGCTGAAGACGACACGTCTCCATTCGTCCCTCCATTCACGCCTGTTGCGACACCACTGGAGGGGGGCTGCACGATGTTGGGTCGTGAGCGGAAGACGGCCTAACGGTGTGCGGGACTGTAGCCCAGCTTCATGGAGACGGTTGCGAATGGTCCTCGCCGATACCCCAGGAGCAACAGTGTCCCTAATTTTCTGGGAAGTGGCGGTGCGGTCCCCTACGGTCTTGGCATGCATCCGTGCGTCGCTGCGGTCCGATCCCAGGTCGACGGGCACGTGCACCTTCCGCCGACCACTGGCGACAACATCGATGTACTGTGGAGACCTCACGCCCCACGTGTTGAGCAATTCGGCGGTACGTCCACCCAGCCTCCCGCATGCCCACTATACGCCCTCGCTCAAAGTCCATCAACTGCACATACGGTTCACGTCCACGCTGTCGCGGCATGCTACCAGTGTTTGCGATGGAGCTTCGTATGCCACGGCAAACTGGCTGACACTGACAGCGGCGGTGCACAAATGCTGCGCAGCTAGCGCCATTCGGCGGCCAACACCGCAGTTCCTGGTGTGTCCGCTGTGCCATGCGTGTGATCATTGCTTGTACAGCCCTCCCGCAGTGTCCGGAGCAAGTATGGTGTGTCTGACACACCGGTGTCAATGTGTTCTTTTTTTCCATTTCCAGGAGTGTAGTTAAGTACAATCAGAACATACAGTTTAATGTCTTATAAAAGCTTCATGTCAATGACTACAGTGGTTCCTGAAATACAGGTAAGCCAAGTCACTAAATTCAACATTGTCGGGATTGGGAGATACCAATCACGTTAAGTGATAAACTACATTTCAAATGTTTCCAAAATGCCCCCTTTTTACTATGTGTTGTTGAGATTAAGTGTCAGGAAAACTTGACATCAACGGATAGCAAAGGAGCTACAGTCTATACAGTTTCTTTCAGAGAGCTCTGTTAGCATATTTCCGATTGCTAATTGCTGTACCCACCCTTGAAAGATTTTTTTTTTTTTTTTGCTAACGTTGGAACATAACTTCAAGAATGAACAACAACAAAAGTAATAAAAACTACACATATCAAAAAAAGTTTTTTATCGCCTCTGTTCCGAGAGTTTCGGAACCTGTACAGAAAATTGAACAGAAAATTTAAAATCACACATTGCATGTTGTACCAACATACAGAGCGACCTTCAGAGGTGGTGATCCAGACTGCTGTGCAGACCGGTACCTCTAATACCCAGTAACACGTCATCTTGCATTGACGTATGCCTGTATTCGTCGTGGCATACTATCCACAAGTTCATCAACGCACTGTTGGTCCAGATTGTCCCACTTCTCAACGTCGATTTGGCGTAGATCCCTCAGAGTGGTTGCTGGGTCATGTCGTCCATAAACAGCCCTTTTCAATCTATCGCAGGCAAGTTCGATAGGGTTCATGTCTGGAGAACATGCTGGACACTCTTCTCGAGCGATGTCATTACCGTGAAGGAAGTCATTCACAAGATGTGCAAAATGGGGTCGCGAATTGCTGTCCAGGAAGACGAATGCCTCGCCAATACGCTGCCAGTATGGTTGCACAATCGGTCGGAGGATGGCATTCATGTATCGTACAGCCATTACGGCGCCTTCCATGACCACCAATGGCGTACGTCGGCCTCACATAATGTCACCCCCCCCCCCCCACCTCCCATAGTAGGGAACCTCTACCTTACTGCACTCGCTGGACAGTGTGCCATGCGTTCACCCTGACCGGGTTGCTTCTAAACACGTCTCCGACGATTGTCTGGTTGAAGGCATATGCGACACTCATCAGTGAAGAGAACGTTATGCTAATCCCGAATGGTCCATTCGGCATGTTGTTGGGCCCATCTGCACCGCTCTGCATGGTATCGTGGTTACAGAGATGGACCTCGCTATGAACGCCGGGAGTGAAGTTGCGCATCATGCAGCCTATTGAGCACAGTTTCAGTCGTATCACGACGTCCTGTGGCTGCACGAAAAGCATTATTCAACATGATGGCGTTGCTGTGTGGGTTCCTCATTGCCATAATCCGTAGGTAGCGGTCATTCACTGCAGTATTAGCCCTTGGGCGGCATGAGCGAGTCATGTCATCGACAGTTCCTGTCTCTTTGTACCGCCTCCATGTCTGATTAACATCGCTTTGGTTCACCCCAAGACGCCTGGACACTTCCCTCGTTGAGAGCCCCTCCTGGCACAAAGTAATAATGCGGAGGCGGATCGAACCGCGGTATTGACAGTATAGGGATGGTTGAACTACAGACAACACGAGCCGTGACAGTCAAAGGGACTGGTCTGTGACACAATGTCCACAGTCAACGGCTATCTTCAGGAGTTCTGGGAACCGGGGAGAATCAAAACTTTTTTTTGATGTGTTTATATTAACTACTCAAGAACTTCAGTTTCACTTTTTTCTAATGTAGTTCATGATACATTATCTTCCTTCCTCCCTAAATTGTGGTTGATGTAATGAACCATAACTAAAAAAATTCTAGAAACGTAAAATGCTGAAAGTTCGATCTTTGGACCAATAGTAACATAGCCTCAAGGAGGCCCATGATCGAAATGTCTTCACGTATTTTAACAAAAGTGCGGACAATATAGTGACATTTAATTTGAAAAGTACACAGTAGTTTTTTAGGTATCATGTGTAACCTATGTTGTAAGTTACACCAGCAGCGTCAGTAAGTGAGCCACTTATATATGACAACTTATATATGGAAATAACATTGAGATATTTTAATTAGATTGAAATACATATGATCCCATTGTGCCCATCGATCGTAGAAGGTACACAAGGAGAAAAGGACAGCAATCGATTTCTAAATATGACGTCTGTTTGCAGCAGATACAGATTTCAGTTATCACATCGTCATATAAAGTGCTAAAATTCATAACAGGAGGGTCAGATCTAAATATAAAGAGTTAACAACGAATCGTAACAGCAAACATAAGCACCACAGTGCTACATACCATGCAACAACAGGCGACCTTAGTCCAAAGTATCATGTAGTAAGCGATTGCTTGCATGGCTGAATGGGAAGAAAATATGGCATCAGAGATGTGAATTGCTCTTTATTGACGCGCAAGTCAGTACTTAAATAATAGTGAAGCTAAATAATTAAAAAAAATTAAAACGGTACCAAACAATAAAACCGTAAGTAATGACTAAACTGTAGAAAGTGAAACACTTGTGTGGGGCCATAAGCATAGCACACTTCATACAGTGAACGTGTGGCGCTCAAACGGATGAATGCGGCGGAAAAATCAAATTTTGTCGCTCATCTGATCCAGATGGACTTACAATATCATCTTGTTTGTCACATGTTAAGTAGTAGCAACCTGCGAAGGGGAATGGCTTAACGATGTAGTGTATCAGATTGAGATTTTTCGTCATAAGAGGTCATTTGACGTCCACCAGCTCAATGAGCAGATCATGGTGAAAAACACCCACTTCTGGGATTTTTTTTTTGTGGAACAGCTTGCTAAAAGAAGGGTTTATTTAGTCCCAATTCAGAAAAAGTCTATACCCAGGACACGTATTTATTTGGCCGATTAATAGGTCAACATTCGAGTACAGTTTAGATAATTACCTTGTTACTGTTTCCGCCTTCTTAAGGACTATTGTGTCTC
This sequence comes from Schistocerca gregaria, assembly GCF_023897955.1. Classification (NCBI taxonomy): domain Eukaryota; kingdom Metazoa; phylum Arthropoda; class Insecta; order Orthoptera; family Acrididae; genus Schistocerca; species Schistocerca gregaria. The sequence goes on along the minus strand of NC_064920.1, from coordinate 1,042,696,463 downwards.
ACTAAACAATACATTTAACATCATTTGAAGTTGTCACAAAGTTGATTTATAGTCCACAACAAAACCTGTTCCATCATTTAATGTGTTACTGGCGCCACAATATGGCGCATATCGGAAATACATATCGTGTCGATGTTTTGCTTGACTTTTAAATCCACCACATTATACCTTTCCTGGATGCTTTTTATATTATTTTATATTCTACTTTTATATTTTTATTTGCTTCTGGGGACTTAATTTCAAACAATTACGTTAAGTGTGATTATGCTATTCCATAGCTGGTTTCATGTCTTACATCAGGCCAGGCAAGCTGCATGTTTGAATATAAACACATCCTCATTTAATCCCAGTTTTTCCCATACCTCTGATAAAATCCTTTATTTTACTTATCTGTTCATTTTTATGTGCTACCTGGCTAGGTCCATACCTTTCAACGCTGTAACGCTGTTTTATTCAACATGTTAATACTGTAAACCAAAGAAATTGCTATTACATATATTTATCATCTGTGTGATCGTAGTTTATGCCCAGAGAGAGCAAACCATGTTTTTTTCATTCCTTTATGTTTTGATTATTTTATTATTTTATTTTGAGAGTGTGCTTTTCGCTGTTGTATAGAATTGTAAATGGATCTTCTTCCATTAATTCTTAATGCAAAAATACATTACATACTACCCCATACTTCCATTGTTGAGTGTGCTATACTTATGGCTCAACATTGTGATTTGTTTCCTATGGTATAACTATTAGTTATGGTTTTAGAGTTCAGTACATTTTTTTTTAAAATGTTAAATTGCTTCACTGTTATTTAACTATTTCCTCATACTTCAGTAGTGGGCAGCAAACATCTCTTACACATTTTCTTCCTCTTCAACCACGTAAGCAACGGCTTCAGTTCGTTTTAGACTCCTGTATTTTCTACATTAACCAATACTGTTATCTATGTGAAACTTTAAACAAATGTCACTTATCATGTGGTTTGTTGCTATATGGTGCTTATGTTTGTACTTGTGAATCGTCATTAACTATTCCATATCCGTTCCTGATTGTCCTTTTTGGTAATTTTTAGCAATAAAAATGTCTATGTAATAGTTGAAATCTAGATCTGCTGCAATAAAATGACGTACTTTGCAATCGTTTGCTGTTATTTTCTTCATTGTCTATTGTCATATTTAATTTGTGGATCTATTGTGCCTTGCATTATATGGAGTAAAGATAACGAATTTAAATTATTGTGAAGTGGGATACAGAAATCAAGATGACCGATTCTAGGGTAAATGACGACTTACTGTTTAGTTTATGTGGCTGGGTTGCTAAGTGTGAGATGGCTGAAACTCATCTGGCTAGAGTGAGCGACAGCCGTAGACGTCCACGTAGCAAACCCATGCCAGACAGCTGGCAAATGTTATACTTTCCCCCACATTGTGAGTGAATCAACAGACTGTCCTGGCTCAGAAGACCTTATATGGCAATCTCTGTTAGTTCTTCTTCCTCAATCACTTCCGGGTTGGCTATTAGTACACTTAGTGGTAGCTCAACCTCCACTGACACAAAATTATCGAGGCTGACGGGCGGTGCCTGGATACTGTCAATCTTTTGCACATGCGACAAACTACTGCATACACAGCATTGTCTTTTGTCGAGTTCCACGTTTTCTGCCAAAGGTTCAACTAATAACGTATTAACTGATAAATCCTCTCCTACATCCACCCAGACTAGCTTCCTAATATATTTCGGTATTGAGGCAACGAACACAGGACTGGCGCCAAGCTGGAGGCTACTGGCGCTGACGAGTATCAAAATGAGTCTGTCGTTGGGAGGACCTCAGTTCGACCCTAGGTCCACGACATGGCGCCCAGGAACCCTAGCAAGCACAATAGTCCGAATCGTTTTTCCTGGCAGTGAAGTAAGCGATCTTAGAGTGTGTTTTGCAATTAAGCTGGGTGAGAGGGCATTTCTTTCCTCACATACATCTGTCTGGAGCAAAGAGTTGAGCTAACATTCGATTGATTCGTTATGCGCACTCCCAATGAATCCAAAGAGATAGTACTAAAATTTATCCTATGTTTTTGTGCTCCATGTACAGCCTTGTGCTGATATAACAATTGTACTGCAGAAGTCCCACAAGGAACCCGTTGAGTGTGAGATCGCTAAACGACAATGGTGTTTACGGCAGTCGACACCCACATATTGTTTAGCATACAACCACAATACTGGCTGTTAATGGCAACACGGGAGGACTGGTGATATCCGAGGGTGAGCACAGCATCGGGCTACAGAGTGCAGTTTAACTGTTTAGTCGACGAGTGACTCACAACGGTGTTACAGTGCTAGTGGTGGTGATACAAAGTAGAACAATGGTTGGCTCAAATGGCTCTGAGCACTATGGGACTTAACATCTGAGGTCATCAGTCCCCTAGAACTTAGAACTACTTAAACCTAACTAACCCAAGAACATCACACACATCCATGCCCGAGGCAGGATTCGAACGTGCGACCGTAGCAGCTGCGCGGTTCCGGTAGAACAATGGCAACGATAAAAAAATCATACATTGCATTGTATCAACAACAACAGTTGCCGAAGTTGTAATTTCGTCGGAAAGGGACCCCAAAGAATTTCTCAGGCTGAGAAAGAAGTGGCAGATGAAACATAAGCGTTTCTGCAAGATGAGTCAGTGGACTGTGTGGTGTCTTATACGCACGACTGTGAGGACAATATGCATGACGAGTACAATGATAACGATACGTGCTTAGCAAATGAAAGTGATATTCAAGCAAGTGTCGGGCCATATGGTTCATCATCCTTCTCGGACAGGCAGCCACAAGCCCCGCCTCCAGGTAAACGTAGTAAAGGACAGTCGTGGTCCAAGGTGGTGGTGGTGGTGTTTGACGTTTACGGGCGCCCAAGCACATAAAAACAGGAACACATGCAGTGAAGGGACTAAGACGAACAGCGATCAAGGAGAATGGCTAAAAGACGCAGACCTGACGAAGTTCCAAATCCCCACATACAGAGGCAAAACAAGAGGAGAAGGAACACACTAAAAAAAGGAAAGGAAACACAAGGAAAAGAGAACAGAAACCGAAGGGAAACAAGGAGGTAATCGTGACTGGCGGACCTCTTACCTAAAACCTGGGTGAGCCAGTCACCCAGCAGCACATTAAAAACCAGTCCCTCAAATCCGAGGCAACAAATTGGACAGGACACGAAACCGTAAGACCTTTACCACAGTAGTTGCGTCGTCGTGCAAAATAGAGGGCAAATCCTGTGGCAAAGAAACCCCCGCCCTCTGGTCAGAGAATAAAAGACAGTGAAGTAAAATGTGGCGGACAGTAATCTGGACGCCATAAGCACTGCAGATTGGGGGGTCCTCCCGCAGGAGTAAAAAACCATGCCTTAAGGGACTGTGAGGAGAACCTCATTCCGCCTGCATGGCTGGTAGGACGTACGCCATGGCCACGTAATGGCCTTGACCAGACGCAGCTTATTGTCACCAACTGCCAGCCACTCCCCTTCCCATTGACGCATAACACGAAAACGCATGGAGGGGGACGGCACATTCAACAACGTGAGGGAGGGAACACGCATCTTTGGCAGCCACATCCGCCAGGTCGTTTCCCCTAATACCCACGTGCCCCGGCACCCAGCAGAAAGGAACCTCCTTCCCCTGCTGTTGCAGGTGGAGTAGGGCATCATGGATGTTTTAGACGACCGTATGCGCTGGGTACAAGTGTTGCATGGTCTGAAGGGCACTCAGGGAGTCAGAATAGGTGAGGAACTTAAGACTGGGGACATATCTCATCTGCTCCAATGCCCGCAAGATCGCAAACAATTCGGCATCAAAGATGGTAAACGCCGCAGGAAGCCGTAACTTGACGAACCGATCAGGGAAAACAACAGCACAACCAACAGAGTCTCCCTGATTAGAGCCATCCGTAAATTCAGGTACATGGTCCGGATGCTGGTGTAAAATATCGTAAAATAAGGAGGTAAAAACAAACGCCGGAGTGCAGCTCCTCCGGTACTCCGACAAGTCTAGAAGGATGCTGGGCCTCTGGAGCAACCAGGGAGGCAGGCGAGTAAAACCTTGTCGTTGGGGGGCCACACGCTCCACACCAAGGGACTCAAGCAAAGGCTTAGCACGAATCCGAAATGGTCTCGTTGCCCTGGGACAACTGGAAAAGAGACGTTCCATAGGCGGTCGGGCAACGGTAGGGTACGCAGGGGAGGTAGGAGAGGCAAGGAAATGACACACCTGTCGCACCATGAGGAGTTTCCGCCGGATGGCGAGCGGCGGTTCCCCTGCCTCAGCACTCAGGCTGGGGATGGGACTGGTACGGAAGGCACCAGTGGCCAGCCTGATACCCTCATCGTGTACTGCGTCAAGAATCTTCAGATACGAAGGCCTTGCTGACCCATACACGGTGCAAGCATAGTCAAGACGCGATCGGACGAAAGCCCTATAAAACTGCAGCAGACGCGCCCGATCTGCTCCCCAGAACCGATGGCTCAGACACTTCAAAATATTCAGAGCCTTCAGGGCCCGCACCTTGAGGTCTTTAAGGTGAGGCAACCACGACAACTTGGAATCAAAAGTGAGGCCCAGGAACCTCACAGTGTCTCTAAAAGGAAGAACGATGTCCCTCAGACGCAATTCAGGGGAGGTAAAAGGACGCCGAGAACGATTAAAATGAACACACACACATTTGTCTACAGAAAAGGTAAAACCCGTCTTTGCAGTCCATGCCTCCAAGCGCTTTATCGTAAGCTGCAACTGCCGACTAGCAGTGACAAGACTGGAGGAAGAACAGAAAACAGCAAAATCGTCCACAAACAAGGAGCACTGGGCAGGACTCCGGATAGTAGACGTGATACTGTTAATAGCGACGGCAAAGAGGGTGACGCTTAAAACGCTGCCCTGAGGAACACCATTCTCCTGCACGTACAAATCAGATAACACATTACCAACCCGATACCGAAAGAGGCGGTGGAAAGAAAGGACCGAATGAAGATGGGGAGACGGCCACGAAAGCCCCACTCATAGAGTTGATTGAGGATAAGGCGGCGCCGAGTAGTGTTATACGTCTTACTAATGTCAAAGAATACACCTAGACAATGTTGGTTACGTATTAAGGCCTGCTGGATGGCCGCCTCAAGCAGCGTCACTATAGTGGAACGACATCTCCGAAAGCTACACTGAGAGGGGCTAAGGAGCTGCCTGGTCTCGAGCAGCCAAACCAGGCGACGGTTGACCATGCGTTCCAACGTCTTCCCGACACAGCGCGTCAAAGCAATACTTCGATAACTACTGGGATGCGTTCGGTCCTTTCCTGGTTTGAGGAGAGGAATCAAAATCGCCTCCCGCCACGAGTCAGGGTACGTGCCGGATAACCATATCATATTAAAACAGTTCAGGAGAACTTCCTTGGATGGCAGCAACAAGTGCCGCAGCATGCTGTGCCGGATTTGATCATGACCAGGCGCAGTATCATGAGCCACAGACAGCGCCGAATCCAGTTCCCACATTGTGAAGGGGTAGTTGTAGGGTTCAGAATTTAGAGACCGGAAGTCCAAGTGACCCCTTTCGATGGCAGTGCGGTAGCGGCAGAAATCTGGATCACAGTTAATAGTGGCGGTAGAGTCCGCAAAATGCATGGGCAGTGTCTGGGCAATGTCTCTCGGCGCCGTGAGGAGACATCCCTGATGCAGCAATGCCGTGACAGGCAGTTGGCTGAGTTTCCCGGAAATCCTCCTGATGGCTTCCCATACTGTCGTAGAACTAGTGGAGCGAGTGATGGAGTTCAAGAACGATTGCCATGACAGTCGTTTGCTCTCTTTAGTCACTCGCCTCGCCTTGGCCCTTGCCACCCAAAAGGCCGCAAGATAGTCAGCTGAGGGACGGCACTTGAAGCGGCGCAGAGCTGCATGGCGGGTTCGGATGGCCGAGCGGCACTCAGTGGTCCACGAAGGGACAGCAGACCGTAGGATTGACAATTCAGCAGCATGGGAGATCACAGCTGTAACATGGTCTACCCATTCGTGGACGCTGGCACGGTGTTCCAAAACAGCCAGTTGGCTGAAAAGTGTTCAGTCAGATCTGCAGAGGTGCCACCTGGGCGGCACTGGTAATGCCACAGCCTCATCCAGGAGGCGAATCCAAAGGGGGAAGTGGTCACTAGAATGGGGGTCAGCAGCAGCCTCCCACAGAGCAGAATCTGCGAGTGCTGGAGAGCAAAAGGAAAGGTCTATAACCGATGACGACCCGGAAGCAGTAAAAAAATGAGTGGGAGCACCAGAGTTGAGGATGCACAGTTCTTCATGAGGCTTTCCAGAATGCGACCCCTGGGGCAAGTAGTCGGAGAGCCCCATAAGACATTATGATCATTGAAGTCCCCCTGAAGAAGAAATGGGCGGGGGAGTTGGCTAATAAGGTCTGTGAGAGCCTCAGAGTCTATTGCATCCTGAGGCGGCAAATAAACTGAACAGACTGTGAGCCTCCGACCCACAAGAATGTCAACTGCAACTGCTTGCAAGTCGGTAACGAGAGGGAGTTCAAATGAGGGGTGCATGTCACGGACGTAAACCGCAACACCACCCTTTGCCCTTTGCGTCGTCAGATCATCTTTCCAATATACGGTATAGCCCCGTAAAGAAGGAGCATCAGTGGCCCGAAAATGCGTCTCTTGGAGACATAAGTACAAATGGCACTCTTGTACAAGGAGTTGTAATTCGGCCACATGCATCCTGAACCCATTCAGGTTCCACTGTAATATGGGTGCCAGTGATCAGGGTGGCTGAACTTTCACCCTGCCTCTGTGCTTTGGAGGAGAGCCCGTACTGGCCGGAGATTTATTCCTGGGTCGATAAGATCGTCCCCGGTCGACATCAATGTCCATAAGCTCCGATGACCCACGAGAGATGTCAGACAGTACGATGGCCTCGTCATCGGACCGACCCTGACTAGTTTCCTCATGCGGCAAAACCTTCACCTTCGGCGTCTTTCTCTTGGGGGGCTTAGAATGCAGAGCCTTGTCAACAGTTGGAGCTTTACTCGCCTGGGCAGGAGGCACCATTTGGGGAGAGGCAGGAAGTACCTCAATTTCAGCAACCACGGCCTTGTCCGACGTAGCGGGGAGAGCCGCAGATTGCAAAACAACTGCAGCAGCACAAGTGCACTGGCAAACGCAGGTATTAGTGCTAACACTAGCAACCTCCGTTTGCGTAGCAACAGTGGCCATTTGTACCGGTTTTTTCAGAGCGGAAGCGAAAGATGTTGAAAACACAGGAGGTTGCATGGCCTTAAAGAGCTTCGTGGCCTCAACATAGGGGATGCGCTTAGATGTTTTAATCTTCTGTACCTTCCGTTGTTCGAGATAGATGGGGCAGATCCGGCTCCAGACAGGATGACTCCCAGAGCAATTCACGCACTTCACAGGCGATGAACAATCGGCTCCGTCATGGGTAGGCTGACCACATGTACCACATGTGGATATCCCATTGCATCCCAACGTAGTATGCCCAAAGCGCTGACATTTAAAACAGCGCATTGGGTTGGGGAAATAAGGCCGTACTGGCAAACGTAAGAACCCCGCTTTAACATGCTCTGGGAGTCTCGGGCAACTGAACGTGAGAATAAACGAGTGAAATTTGACGAGGTCCCCATCGACTCGTTTCATAATACGCTGCATGTCAACAATACGTCAGCCCACTCAGATTTTAACTCGTCTGTAGGGATATCCACCAAGTCCCTACACGTCACAACACCCTTACTATAATTCAAAGTGGAGTGGAGCTCGGTTTCGATAGCGTACTCTCCTAGACAGGTTGTTTTTCGAAGGGAAGCGATATGACGGGAACTGGAAGTCTCAACTAACAGAGTGCCATTGCGCAGTCACTTCATAGATTTCACTGTTCATGCAATTCCCTCAAGACCCTTGTGGATGTAAAAGGGAGAAACCCTCTCAAAGCTACCCTCCTTCCGTTTAATAATCAAAAACACATTCTGATTATCAGAATGTGCTCCGTTACGACAGTCTGTTAAATCTCTAGCAACACCAGGCGCTGGAGGACTCGCAGCGCGTAGCTGCTTTTTCGATGGTGTGTGTTTCCCTACCAGTGGCCCACCCAAGCCACTGATAGGGGGTCATTGCGGTCCCACGAGCAGCTAGGGAACTAAAGGCTCAGACAGAGCCCCGCGTGCCTGAGTAAGCCTTATACAACTGGGATGCGGCAGGTGCCCCAGAGTTTGCCCGCTTGTGACTGTTCCACCCCAACAGCCCTGCATCTTATAGGCGTGGATCACACCGAAAGATTGAGGGGTTTTTATAGAGGTTTGCCTCCCTCGCAATCCAGGCTGTCAAGCCAAGAGAACCATTCCCCGCAGCACACAACATTTCACCGCCGCGCCGTACGGTGGTCAATGAAGCATGTCCGGGGGTTACGGTGACAGGAGACTGGCGGCGCTGACCAGTCCCCAGCTCAGGACCCCGGGGTCGCCAAGCCCGTACTCAGCAAGTGAATGCTGAGCCCCTGGGGGCGTGGTGGTCCAAGATTCGGGTACTAAACACAATGAAAATGTGTAGACCGTTCGCCTGGTGCAAGTCTTTCGATTTTGACGCCACTTCGGCGACTTGCACGTCGATGGGGATGAAATGGTGATGATTAGGACAACACAACACAACACCCAGTCCGTGAGCGGAGAAAATCACCGACCCAGCCGGGAATCGAACCCGGGCCCTTTAGATTGACAGTCTGTCGCGCTGACCACTCAGCTACCGGGGGTGGACACTAAACATAATTACGTATATGGAAGATCATCTGCGGCATAGTAAAGAAACAATTATGAACAGATCTTGAATAAGTCCACAGCATGATCATCGGGAAGTGCATGAGAAAAACTACGGATATTCCAGGGAGGTCAAAACGCACTTGTTACAGAAACTGGTGTTTGCACGTTTCAAGGATCCTCGATGCAATTTACAGGATGTGCATTATAGTTGGCGGAGTTTTGAAATTTGTAAGAATTGGTGTCATGAACTGATATATATATATATATATATATATATATATATATATATATATATATATATATATATATATATATATATATATATATATTATGACAATAAAGGTAAATACATTGTTTGTTCTCTATTAAAATCTTTCATTTGCTAACTGTGCCTATCAGTAGTTAGTGACTTCCGTAGTTTGAATCTTTTAGTTAGCTGGCAGTAGTGGCGCTCGCTGTATTGCAGTTTGTTTGAGTAACGAAGATTTTTGTGAGGTAAGTGATTTGTGAAAGGTATAGGTTAATGTTAGTCAGGGCCATTTTTGGAAGTCAGATTGCGTTGCGCTAAAAATATTGTGTGTCAGTTTAAGCTCAGTCTTGTATAATTTTTTCTAAGGGGACGTTTCATAGTGACCTACTCCTTTATGCACATCATACTGCGCGCGGAAGAGATTACATTGATTTCAAGGGAAGCAGTGGAAGGCTGCATAACTTCAGACATTGCTAGAGATTTGGGAGACGTAAGATAACGAAATTTCAAATAAAGCATCAACTAGACGAAGCACAGCAAAGTGCGGAATCGTGCCGAAAATTTGTAGGCAAGCAACAAACATATCCCATCGTTCAGTAAGCAATTTTTGTCAACTCTGATCTGTTTCTGAAAATAGGTTGCTTTTATTCAGGACTCCATTACGTTATATTATTCACCACTCTTTTGACAGAAAACTCTATTTTTCTACATCATTTTCGTTCAATGCGATAGCCTTCAGCCATCTTAGCGGGAGAACCAGTATGCCCGCATGGTACAACTCTACTGGACGGCTTCGGAGGCTACGTCTCGCTACGTCAGTAACCTCCCCATCACGTACCGTTTCCTGTGTAGTGCATCCTCCATAGGGCCAAACAGATAGAAGTCGGAAGGTGCGTGATCCTGGTTGTAAGGTGTATGAGGAGGAACAGTCCAGTGAAGTTCAGTGAGCTTCTCCTTAGTGCACAGACTTGTGTGAGGTATCACATTGTCATGGAGAAGGAGAAGTTAGCTGGACTTTTTGTGGCGACAGTCACCTCGAATGAGAGTGTCCGCACTTTCCAACGCTGCAGAAGTCACAGCAGTGTGCACAATAATGTCGTGTGACCAGGGCCTCCCGTGGAGTAGACCGTTGGCTTGGTGCAAGTCTTTCGATTTGACGCCACTTCGGCGATTTGCTCGTCGATGGGGATGAAAGGATGATGATTAGGAGAACTCAACACACAGCCCCTGAGCGGTGAAAATCTCCGACGCAGCCGGGAATCGAACCCGGGCCCTTACGCTTGACGTTCCGTCACGCTGCCCACTCAGCTACCGGCGGCGGACAAAGCTGTGTGCGGCCGGAAGGGACGCAGGAGATGATGACAATACGGACTTGATAGGCTTTTACCTCTTGGCCTACAGGCAATCAAGCATAATTAATTAAAATATAAACTTTGTTTTGAAAGTGAATTAGAATCTCGAACGCCTGATACTTTTACGAACTTCCAGATGTTGCCTCCAAGCATGAGCTACTTGGCCTTTTGTGGTAGGTAATTAGTCGGCGTTTCTTCAACGCTGCTGAGCTACTAACCAACAAAACAGAGTAAGGGGATGGACATTTAGAAGCCTATCGAGGCAGGTGAACGAATTATGAACCCGCCCCGTCGCGACGCTTGCCGATTCTATGGCTCGGAATTTCGACAAATGATCAGAATGGCCAGGTGGCCAGTATTTATAGGGACCAAAGTTTTTTTTTACCGTTTTGCTGCTACAAACGACACATGTGCCAGTGTCTCGACTGTCCATGGTTTCGGTAATCGACCGGGCACTGACGAGCGGATGGATGGCAACGCCCAGGAAGTGTGCAGTGCTGTATCCAGTGCGTTGCTGCAAGTTGCCCGTTTTATGGTACTGAGAATTCTTGTCTGGTTAAAATGGTTCAAATGGCTCTGAGCACTGTGGGACTTAACTTCTGAGGTCATCAGTCCCCTACAACTTAGAACTACTTAAACCTAACTAACGTAAAGACATCACACACATCCATGGCCGAGGAGGGATTCGAACCTGCGACCGTAGCCATCGCGCGGTTCCAGATTGTAGCATCTAGAACCACTCAGCCAACCCGGCCGGCGGGCTGTTACACATAACCAATGAGCAGACAGTGTGCTCTAGTCAACCTGTCTTCATTGGTTCACGACCTGGTTGTCATTCACAGTGTATTGACAGCGTAGAGTGTGCACAGAAGAGAGCATGCACCAATCTCAACTGCACCGAATCTTGCCCAGGAACATGTGAGTTAAACTACAGGTGCAAAGTTATTAACCAAAGCCCAAAATGTTAGCACAGTGCTGGATATACTGGTGACTCATTCACAAGATGCCATTCAGTACCACGTAAATGGATAATATTGACACTGAGATAAATTATTACACTATAATTATTATTCAGGGCTTAGGCTAAACTGCACCCTGGGTAACAGGTTAGCACTATCCGTTGCTAGTGTGATTGTTTCTAGAATTTTTCTGGTGGTCAGTCTGTATTCTCAGCAGTAGGTCCCGTTACCGAGAATATCTGTTGCAATAAGAACCAGCATGATATCAGAATTGTTGGTGTTGTCACATCTAAGTACTTGCACAAGACGAAGAAGGATTTAATATTATTTGTTACTGACCTGTTGCTCTTTGTTGGTTTTTACTGTCACATACGAGATTATGAGTACCTAGATTTTTTTATGATTTCAGACATTTACATCATTTTTCATAAAACTTTTGTTTGTCTGGGAACTGATCTATAATTAATAATGTCAATAATTATTAAAAATAGGAATAACAGAGTACATTTTAAAGCAATGGAAAGCGAATGGATAAGGGGATCTGTTCACGTGTTATTAGAAATGATGTAGGCATTAGACAGCAGCGATTTGGAAAAACCACAGAAAACACAAACGTTTGTACAATAGGTTTCAGTGAGCCTTCTCTCACATTGTAAAATGCTATTCCCATTCACATACTTTTCACTTTGTGATCCTTATTGTACCAAAAATAATCGTTGGTTACTAACGGTAAAGTTCTTCCAAATGCAAAAAAGTACTGATGCTGATACCTACGCAAGGTATCTACTTGTACTTACGTTCATTGCAGCCAGTCTATGATACATTCAGGAAGACGATGTGAACTTCCATCGATTGTAAAGGGCCTCGAGGAAAGGTGGTAAATATGTGAGGTGCTACATTCTTAATTACTAATGACATCCAACACATTTCGTCTGACAGTTTCACATATATAAACAAAAATTTCATTGACACAAACCGATCTGGACAGCTTCAAGTATCTAGATCTGACATTGGAAAGAATCCTCAGAATGTACAAATTTTCAATACATCTCGTCTGTTTGCTCTGCGAACCAGAGAAAATTCGAAGCATGGTCCGATGAATCACCGTACTTGCTTAGATGTGATCATAGGACCGAAATCCGTATAATTTCAGGCACACAAGGCCGTAGAACTCAATTTTCAGTAGATCCATTTGCACCATGAAAGTGCTGCTGTAATTTTATTTTTCTTTTGTTACTTGGTTCTGTTACCTCTTTGTCCACGTTAGTAGATGTGGTCGTTGTCAAAGACTACTAGGAAACTGCTTTTTATAGCTTCTTATGTGATAAAGTAGGTTAAGATGTGCTGGTGAGCATCAGTGAGGATTTTAGCTAATTATCTAGTTACTATTAACTCCTTACTAATTTCAAAGGTTGTACATCGTTAAGCCTGGATATGTGGAACATGTAGTACCATGATTCTGTCTAATATGTCGTGAAATTAACATTTTTTTCATGCAGAGACAAGCTGGCCTGCGTGTTCGTGGGCAGCAAATTGAATAAGGAAGCATTTCAACTGTACATATTCAGTACATAAGATCTCCCTGTTTACATTTCCAGTCAAAGAGATGGTGAGCGCAAAGTTTTTACAAGGGTTAGAATTACCACACAGTCTGTCAACCAACCTGAGTGTCTCAAGGTTCGAAAACGCCTATACCTAAACTTAAGATTAGATGTTTTTGTTGACAATTTCTGATATCTTCCTCTTTTTTTCTTTTCCGATGACAGACTCATATTCATTTCCCTGTAGCCACTCTCCATGATTGCTGGCAGCGGTGGTCACGAAAATGTACACCCATAAGAAGAGCAGGCTGTGGACAGCCACGTGACATTACCAAGAAGGAAAACGATTTTGTTCGGCGCATAGCTAAGGCTCATTGTACAGCATATTCCGCAGCAATTTAAGCAGCAGTTGTCACCACAGTCACACAACGAACTGTAACAAATCGATTACTTCAACGACAGCCCCGAGCCAGGTGCCCTGTAGCATGAGCTCCACTGACCCCAAAATACCGGCATTTGCGACTTCAGCGGTGTGAAGCGAGAGCGTACTGGACGGAAGGGTGGACGTCCTTTGTGTTTTCTAAAGAAAGCGTGTTCGACTCTGCGCCAGAGATGGCCGTGTGTTGGTTAGGAGGCCAGTTTAGGGCCTGTAACCAGCTCGTCTGCGTGCTAGACAACACTGGACCTACACCTGATATTATGGTCTGGGGTGCGATTTCGTATGACAGCAGGACACTCTCGGAGTTATGCCTCGCAATTGATTGAAAATTTGTACGACAATCAGTTGATTCAAGCTGCTGTGTTACCATTCATGAACAGCAATCCAGAGAATGTTTGCTAACTGAATAACTCTCGCCCAGACACCGCTGTTGTAGTCTGACGTGCTCTACAGAGCGTCTGCATGTTGCCTTGGACTGTTCGATCGTTAAATTCGTTTCCAATCGAGCACACACGGGACATTATCGGATAACAACCTCAGCGTCATTCACAACCGGAATTAACCGACCAACTGCAATAGGCATGGAATTCCAGCTCACAAACTGACATGTGGCACATGTACAACACAATGCATGCACGTTTCGTGCTGGCATTCAACATTCTGACGGGTACAACGGTTATTAAGGCACCAGAACTTCACTTTTGCAATGGCTTAATCAGCGCTTACGCTAACCTGTGATCCTGCAATTTTAATCATTTAAATGTGTTATGTAGCCAAATGTACTCCCGAAATTTCATTACTCTACATTAATTATTTTTTAGTGTTGCAATTTTTCTTTTGTCAGTGTATATCCAAGTGCTGTATGTAGCGAGTCTAACTACCACCCAAATTCTAAATTTCTGCTGATTAGGATTGAAATCGAGTAGTGGTTTTACTGAGCATTAAATGTCTTCTTTCCACCGCGAATTCCTGTGATAATCTTTGCTGAATGTATTCACTATACTTTTTACCCTTTCAGAGTAGCAACGCAAAATAAGAGCAACACGTCGGACGGTTCGAACCCACGTGCACACAAAAACTTTTCTTGTTTTCAAGACAGGCAGGCAATCTCAGCTCAGAGATTCGCCTGTGGGCGAGAGCGTTGGAAACGTTTCGTAACTCGTCGCGTGAACCTATCATTTCTAAACAAAAGACAGCGACGACACTAAACGAAGTCACTTGGTATTACCGATGTCGTCATGCTATGTACAATTTTAGCGTAACAGCTGAGTGTCATTTTACCTCTTCCAGTTGTTTAGACTAGCCTCCTATATGCAAGAGACGTAAGCCATTCTCTCTGACATCATGGTACTCGAACGGTATCTGTACCAGCGAGAAGTAATATATTCTTACAGTCCAGTGTGAAGATAGTCTGAGAATCTGAAAACCAATGTAAGTGATACGTATGACATTTCTGATTTAAACTCTGATGTCCATAAGCTGACTTGCTGACCAGTTAAACTTATTACGAAAAATAACATTTCTGTACTAACAAGTTTCAATTTTTTCACGCTGTCAGTCTTGTTACTGCTCCCAGATGAGTACAACAAAATTCAAATCCACTGCTGGTCATAAAAACTGTGGGTTCCCTAGGTTTCCCAACGTCAGGGTAGGAGTACGAGGGGAATGAACTTGTGACGCTTCATTTGTTCTGCCTTCAGGAAATGATCTACTGATTTGTCTATAATGATTTCATCGCCAAGAGGTTTTAAGCTCTAAGTTTTATTCATTCTGAGGGATAAACCACCATGAGCGTTGCTTAGACCACAGAGAAAATATCCCTTCCCAAAGCCCTTCTCATTAACTACAGTCTGATTCGATTTTCGCAGTGAAATGATTTATCTATTAATTTCGTCTTATATCGTTTTGAAGGGTCAATTTCGTGTCAGAATGACGACACGGGAATGTTTTTCTGCCACACAAGATATATGATACTACATATTCGGTAAACTTCTGCTTTGTCATCTGAATTGCTTATTTACTACTTGAAATTATTAAGTTTCATACGAAGCGCGTTGTGATACAGTACATTGAAAATGCAGGCTTACAATTACTTACACTGCTCGGCGCTGATATGTTGCGATGTTCTTTGCTCAAAACAGCACTGAAAAAATATTTTCGAAGAAACACTAAAACAGAACTCCTCAAGGCTGTGATGACTTTTTTTGGGGGGACTAGTTATATTCAAACCATCTTAGGAATCCTTAATTCGAGCTGGCTAAAGTAAGACCATTTATTTTCTTGTACTATGTAGTAAAATGTCATACTCCCCAAATCATTGGGCAGTGTAAGCTCTGCTTATCGAGGAAATGTCATGGACTCGAATTTGGACGGAGAAAGCTACATATTCCCGCCCATTTAGTCTCATTTTGGAACCTCATTGTTTCAGATGATTTTCAGTCAACTGTGCGATTGTTGGTTCACCAAGGACACTTCGGATTTTCATCACCATTTCACCTGAGGTAATGGACAGTTTCTAATTGCCTTATACCGTATCCACTCTTCTGTCGTCCTTTTGAAGAATGTTGACCTCAGACCTTCACAATACGTTTCTCTAGAACATTCTATACTACTTTCTATTTAAATTTATAAGACTCAGCGGCAGTATTAAAACGCAGATATATTTATCTTGCAAATACATAAAATCCGATAACCGTGTCTATGCTGAAAGATCAATACATTATCGTGTTTTTCTGAAATCTGAAACGGATGCATAGCCTTTGGAGTGCTAAAAGTGATTTGAACGAAAACGAATGCCTTGCTGTTTTTAAACATTTTGTTTTGAAGCAATAGCTGTAAAACCAGAATACAAATGTGTTTAAATGTAGCAACGGCCGCAAAAAAGATGAAGCTGTCTCCCTAGTGGCCATAGGAAAATTACTAAAAATGTTCATCATTTTACTATGGAAGACAGTAGATAACAATAGCATGGAGTAATCCACACCGAATGACCTCAATTTCATCAACATGCTAAAACCTGTACAGACACTCTAGATGATAAATAATCAACGTGTACATTTATAATGATACTCCGCAAGCCACAATACTGTGCGTGGTGGAGGTTACCCTATTAGTCGCTTCGTTTGCTTTTCCACTCACAAACAGAGCGAGGGAAAAACGAGTGTCTATATGCACCCATACAAGCTCTAACTTCTCGTATCTTCGTAGACATTATGAGAAACAGATATTGACTGCAAAAGATTGGTTTTTCAAATGCCAGTTCTTTAAATTTTCTCAATAGTGTTCCTCGAAAAGAACATAGCTTTCCCTCGAGGTATTCCCATTTGAGTTCCCGAAGCATCTCTGTAATACTAGCGTGTCACTCGAATCTGCCGCCAACAAATGCTTCGAAGTCCTCCTTTAATCGGACCTTATGTGGGTCTCAAACACTGGAGCGGTACTCAAGAATTAGTCACACTAAAGGCCTATATGCGGTCTCCTTTGCAGACGAAAAACAAAATTCTCCTAATAAACCGAAGTTGACCATTTGCATTCTCTGCCCAAATCCTCATAGGCTCATTCCATTTTATATCGCTTAGCAGCGTTACGCTCAGATATTTAAAGGATGTGACTGTGTCAAGCAGGGCACTACTGAAGCTGTATCCAGATATTATGGGTTTGTTTTTATTACTCATCTCCATTAACTCATCCCGTTATCTCCTACAGTGACTCAATGAGGAAAACCTTTCTGTATACCCTCATCACCATCAGCAGATTGGTACCCACCATGTCCCCAGATGATTTGGGTATATAAAAAATAATAGCAGTCCTATAACACTTCTCTGGCGCGCTTCTGACGGCATCCTTATGTCTGATGGAAATGAATATCAACTTAAAACGTTCTGTCGATGAGAGGCCGGCGGTGACCGAGCGGTTCTAGGCGCTACAGTCTGAAACCGCGTGACCGCTACGCTCGCAGGTTAGAATCCTGCCTCGGGCATGGATGTGTGTGATGTCCTTAGGCAAGTTAGATTTAAGAAGTTCTAAGTTCTAGGGGACTGATGATCTCAGAAGTTAAGTCCCATACTGCTCAGAGCCATTTGAACCTTTCTTTTTTTTTGTCGATGAGATTAATTAAATAAGTTTGCCTGGTGCCGTAAATGCTATATTTTAAAGAAAACAATTTGCACGAAATAAAATGTAAAATTGAATCTGGACAGTTTGAGGCTTAAAGATTAGATTTTACATTGCATACTCCAAGAAATTAGTTGCTCTGTGACGTCGTATCTGTCTAGAAACTCTTGCTCGACGAACAGCCCTTTGTGAGAGGAGAAGACTGCAGGTCACTCCTGTTTACAAAAAGGCTAAAAAATCGGATGCAATGAACTACAGGTCAAGATCTCTGATGTCCGACTGTTGCAGGGTCCTAGAGAATATTCTGAACTCCAGCGTTACGTCGCTCTTCGAGGAAAAGAGGAGACTGTTTTCCTCTCAGAGCATCAGCGTCGTTTCAGGAAATTCCAAATCGCCTGAAGCGTACCTTGCTTTGTTCACAAACGGCGGAGCACTGTAAAATTGCACGCTGTTGTGTACAGGAAAGTATCGTCTTTGGACGACCGTAAGGAAATGTAGAAAGACTTGGATAACCTCCGTAGAGTCCGATTAAAATTACTTTACAGCTCACTCTCCCATTTACTGTTACAGTGTTGCTACATGTCTTCCCGGCTACCATTCAGTTATAGGCGACACAAAAATACGGTGTGAGATGTGAAGGGGGCGCGAGGTTTCTATGTCAATAGGCTGATGTGAAGTGACCAATGACTGAACCGCGGCAGGCGACCTGTTTTGCAGCCCTGAACTTAAAATCATGTCCTAACCTAACAGCAAACTCGTGATGTGCAATGCATCCAAGGAAACGGCAGTCAATAACCTCCGGCAGAACTATTAATCACGCTCGCTTTCGTCACGACGATTAAAGCTAGTGCCGACGACCAAATCGAAGACAGAAAAATTTCGATTGGAACGCTAAAAGCAAACAGTTATTTCTCGCTGTCATTGGATACCTGAAACTATCCTACACGAGCTTCCGCGCTAGGTAGAAAAATAAGAGCAAATAAAAAAATTAACACGATGATGAAAATGACTCAGCTAAGTGATAAAACTAAAAATTATATTTAAACGAACTTCTACATCTACATCTACATGGTTACTCTGCAGTTCACACTTAAGTGCCTGGCAGACGGTTCATCGAACCATTTTCATATACTTCTCTACCATTCAACTCTCGAATAGCGCGTGGGAAAAAGGAACACCTAAATCCTTCCGTTCGAGCTCTTATTTTATTATGATGATCATTTCTCCCTACGTAGGTACTCGTAGGTGTCGACAGTGACTGCCACCTCAGATCGTGTATCGTATCAGTGACACTCTCACACCTGCTGCCCTACTTCACACTTTTTGATGTCCTCCGTCAATCCTACCTGGTAAAGATCCCACACCGCGCAGAAATGTGCAACCAGAGGACGGACAAGTGTAATGTAGGCTGTATCTTTAGTGGGTTTGTCGCCTCTTCCAAGTGTTCTGCCAACAAAGGGCAGTCTTTGTTTCGCCTTCCCCACAATATTAGCTATGTGGTCTTTCCAGTTTAAGTTGTTTGTAATCGTAATTTCTAGGTATTTAGTCGAAGTGACAGCCATTAGATTTGTGCGATTTATCGTATACCCAAAATTTATCGGATTTCCTTTAGTACCCATGTGGATGACCTCGCACTTTTCTTTGTTTAGTGCCAAATGCCACTTTTCGCACCATACAGAAATTCTCTCTAGATCATTTTGTAATTGGAATTGATCGTCTGATGAGTTTAGTAGACGGTAAATTACAGCGTCATCTGCAAACAATCTAAAGGGGCTGCTCAGATTATCACCTAGATCATTTATGTTAATGAGAAACAGCAGAGGGCGTATGACACTGCCATGCGGAACGCCAGATATCACTTCTGTTCTACTCGATGATTTACCGTCTATCACTACGAACTGTGACCTCTCTGAGAAATCTTATTGAATAATAGTAATTCTGAAAAAAAATTAGAAATAAGAAATTTTGAAGCATGTGACGAGATTCAATCCTAAGACCTTCCACTTAAAAGGAATGTATTTTAACCACTACTCTACGCCAGTGTCTTGCGCTACACTGTTATATTGGTGACTCCAGAGATCCAGTCGCTACGATGATTTTCTGCCTTCAAAACGTTCTGTCTCACATATGAAACTTGTCCAACGTAGGCAGATTTCTGTGGTAATTATAAACGTATATGTAACACCGAATCGCGTCGTACGTGCAAGGTTCCAATACAGCTTGGTTCGTGTTTTGTATGAAATATGCATCTTCCGTTATTGTCGTTGTGTGTCTGTTATGTCTGATGAAATGCGAAATGGAAGGGACAGGGGAAGGGCCAGCAATGGAGATCCAAAAGTCCAGACACATCAAGAAAAAACGCCGTACAACGAACTGCATGTTTGGTAACGTCGAACCGTTCGATAGTGTGTTTGAGCGTTCTGAATAGATGGATCAGTAGTATCCAATGCCTGAAGTGTCAACGAATAAGTAATTTTAATTTGACTTACTTTGTGTAATATATGGCGCCTCCATTTTAATGGAGATAAATGCGAGACCGTATTCATAACAAAGCCGGTTCTAATTGTAACATTAGCGATGAACATGTTGAGAATGTCCCAAAGTGTGTTTAGGGTCAGCACTATGAAGCAATATGACATGGAACGATAATCTAAAATCGCTGTTAGAGAAAGCCACTGGAAGACTAATATTTGATGCGAAAGTTCCCGGAAAATCTGTGAGAGAAGTCACATACAAGACACTAGTGTGACCAATTTGTTCAAGGGTGTTAATCAACCTGGCAAGACAAGAGACTTCGAAAGAACATAGGGCCGCACTGCTAGGTTCTTAACGAGTCAGTATAGCCCATATGAAAACGTAACAGCAATGAACGACGAACATAACGCTTATTCTTTCAAGTGACAGTACGCAGGTTTCTCGAAACCATGTTGCGTAAAGTCAGTGAAACATTAATCGAAGGTATCTGAGTGGTCATTATCGTATGCGTCACGTGTGGGTCATGAGAACAGGTTAGGAGACAATTGGGCACGTACAGAGGCATATAGAAACCTTTTTTTCTATCAATATGCGAATGGAGTAGGAAAGAAAATCGTAACATTGTTACGATGTACTCTGCATCATTCATTCTACAGTGGCTAGTAGATTGTGTATGTAAACGACTGCACCATCGGTTTTATAATTCGCTTTTGTAGTTGGCGAGGTACGACCTAGACTATTAGCTTGGCTCGCTTCAACGTCGCAGTGACAGGTCGCACACCTGCGCTTTGAAGCTACTGGATTTATTAAAGACCTGACGCTTAGATCATTATAACTCAGTAGTCAGTTTGCCGAAGTAATTTAAAAACAAATAAATCACGTAATTTAACTATGTTTTCGAAACTGAATAAACAACAATAAAATTCAATGAATGATTATTACAAATAATTCTCACAACTCGGAACGGTGGCCTTAAATAATTGCAGATTCAAATGAAAAAATATAGGTAATAATTTTTGTGCTTCACAGAGTAACAAAGTGAACCAGTTCCTCAAAGGTTCGTTTAAGAGCCCATTAATCATACAATTCTAAAGCAAACATTCAGACAGCAAAACTTTATAACTTGAAGTTAACGTTTTTGAGTCGTCTTTCGCCGCCTTAAGGCACCGTTAACCACCTTTCTGACAGCGGTGAAGCTGAATACAAGACAGAGCGACCGACCACTTAATATCCACCACTTTTGGCTACAAATTGCGTAAGCCTGTATATTGATTGTGATCAAAGCAATAACCAGAAACAGCGAGCAACAAAGTTAGAGTTGTACATAAAACGACACACCAAGTAACACCAGACCGCAGAGCTTATCGCCAGACTACAGCCGAGCTGTCGAAACCAACATCCCTGACCAACACCAACTCTGCCTCGTTGCAGTTGTGCCCCTATCCAACGCTGTGCTCGTAAACTGAGGTGGTCAGGAACTGAGAGCCGGATCATGCGTGTACCACAACTCGTGGCCACCGCGTGCGCCGCTAGTGCTACCGCACCACAATGCGCTCACACAGGATCAGTACAATACAGAGAAACTATAAAAGGTGGCGCGATGGCGCGAATTCCAAATTACCTGGAAGGAGAACAACCGGCACAAACGGATCAAGCTTACCCACGCTGGTGGCTGTGCCAATATAGCTGTCTCAGCGGACGGAAAGCAAGACCGTTAATGCAGAGACTTACAACCCCTTTGCGTGCTCGTATTTGGCCATCCAATGGTTTGAGAATCAAGCAGGGAGAAATGGAGGTGGACAATTGGCCCGGTTCTTGGTAAGCTCCAGAATGGACGGAGAATCTTTTACAACAACGACAACACTGATTTTTGTTGAAAATATTCAGGGTAGGTTCGAAGTAGCTACTGCAAAACAGAAAATGAGAAATGGATCTCTGATAACCAAATCTTTGTACGCTAATCAATCACAGGCACTTGAGGCAAGTGACAATTTGGGGAAGGGGGGTGTATCAATACCATCTCTCCTCATAACAAACTCAACAGAATTTAAAGCGTAAGCTCTCATTTTCACGTAACCCTACAGACAAATGAAGAACTCCGTGTTAAACTATGGCGGTACGGAGTCTATTTCGTTCGTCCAATCCAGAGAGGACGTAAGAACAATAGGGTGGACACTGGACTTTCGTCTTTGCCTTCGACTGGAATGTTTTACCTATCGTGGGTAGTAGGTGTGACGCCAGCCCCTTGTTTGGCCCTCCTATGAGATGTTTTAGGTGCCAGAGATTTGAGCACATGTCCTCCAGCTCTACTAATGAGGCTACCGATGGGGCGAGCAGAAGGACGACTTATGAGGCCAGCCGTTGCTAACAACCCCCTTACGAGTGTAAACTGTCCGAATCAGTAATCTTCTCTTTCGCTGAACTGTTTAGTTTTCAAGAAGGAAAAGAAAATGCAGATATATAAAAAAAACTTGACCGCCTGTCTTATCAAGATGCTAAGAAAAAGTTTCTATTACTCAAACAGATACAAAAAACTTTGCAACCATTGTCTCGAAATCCACATCTAACGTGTTGATAAGATCTTAAACAGCTACTCCTGGCCCTAACCTCACCTCAGTGCCTTGTTTTCAGTCGGAGGAATAAACATCACCATCGTGACTCATGCCCACTGCACCAGTTGTTACCACCTCCGGCGTCATCAGGGTTGAGGACACCTGCCAAGATCCCCCCTCACACGACGAAACAGATTAGCAGTCTACCACTAATGATTAATATTAATTGATCACTATTTCGAGAGATTAATAGGTTGAATTTAGAATTCATATATGTAGACTTTTTTGTAGTGCTTGACAGAGCCATAAGCTGCGGGTTGTTCAAATGTTCAGATGTGTGTCAATTCCTAACTGACGAAACTGCTGAGGTCATCCGTCTCTAGACTTACACATTACTTAGGTTAACCTATGCTAAGAACAATACAAACACCCACGCCCGAGGGAGGACTCGAACCTCCAGCGGAAGGGGCCGTGCAATCCATGACATGGCGTTACGTCGGGGGCGAAGCCTCTCCATCAATTCTAGGTCCTCAGTTCAATACATAATACACGCTACACAAGCTATAACGTCATTTGACGGTAATATCAAATGTAATTCATATTTTTATGTTTTTTATGCGAATGTGCATATTGTACCCGTTAACACCATGTTCAGAAGTAACCTTTATTAAAGACACCATTAGGTAGGGATTCCTTCACAATGACGTGTGGAAGGTAAGACATGAGACGACTATTTTTCTCCGTGACAGAGCTGTGTAAAAGGGTTCTACGTATGTTTTATTTACTTCATGTATATTTTATTCACACTGTACCATTCTTGAAGCTGATGTAACTTTTGTCATTTGTTTGACTACCAGCTAGCTTGAAAATGTCTAAGTGGAAAAATTAGCTAATACGGCAAAAGCATGAATTAAAGTGCGTACTTCCAATAAATAAATAAAAAAAAGCTCCTACGCTAGACTATGACTTCTCCAACGAAATCTGCGTCATTCTGGAGCCACATATACAAAACAAAAGACTGTTGTTAAATTATTACCTGGTGCGGAAAGAGTTTATTACCACAATGTTTCTCAAGACACAAAAAAGAAGGTAACAAATGCTGACTAGAAGGCAAAAATGTGAAACGTTGACTCGTAATGACGCAATCTTTTTCACAGCACATTAACATCAGAAAATAATCCGTGAGATGCAGTAACCGGTGTAATATGATATGTATCCATATAATGAGTTGCTTCTCGAAATATGTGGAATACCCTGGAATCTGTTGTAACCGCGCCATCTAGTGGTGTAAACACGATGTTCCTCTGAACTGTCATGCGTCAAGCAGAAGCAACAGAAGCAATAAAGGCACCCCTTCATTATCTCTCAGTATTGTCAGTATGTTTCATCTGACGAGAAATCCTTGCCTTCTTTCCATTTCACTTCACTGACCCCAGCTATATCTAGATTGAGCCTTTGCGTTTCCCTTTTTAGATTTTCTAGCTTTCTTACGACGTTCAGGCTTCTGACATTCCACGTCCCGACTCGTAGAACGTGATCCTTCCGTTGGTTGTTCAATGTTTTTCTCATGGTCACCTCCCCCACGGCAGTCCCCTCCCGAAGATCCGAATGGGAGACTATTGCGCAATATTTTGCCAGGGAGAGATCATCATGACACTTTTCCAGTCACAGGCCACATGTCCTGTGGATACAGATAAGTGTCTTTAATGCATCCTCATGCTGTTGATCGTTGCTGATTGTTCTGCCTTTCGGTGCAGTTTCCCACCACAAAGGCAAGAGAGTGCCCTGAACCTCTGTCCGCTCCTCCGCCTTCTTTAATAAGGGTGACGTCTTATGCCGGAAGTTCAAAGAGTTCTAATGGCTGTAAGCACTATGGGACTTAACATCTGAGGTCATCAGTACCCTAGATTTAGAACTACTTAAACCTAACTAACCTAAGGACATCACACACGTCAATGTCCGAGGCAGGATTCGCGGTTCCGGACTGAAGCGCCTAGAACCGCTCGGCCGCAGTGGCGGACTTATGCCGAAAGTCTTCGGCCGTCAAAGCTGATTACTGATCAAAACTTAAGCGGTGGCGGGTTTCGAACCCGGTACCGAGGACGTTATGATTAGTAATCCTGCTCATATCACATCTAAAAATTCTCAGTAACAATTTTTATTAAATAATTGCCCATATACACCCTGAATGTATCACAGTATTCTCTCTAAAACCACTAATGGATCCCGGTCTAATTTTTGATGAGCATTCAAACCCAGAAGTACAAATCATCACAGCAGGCAGTAAATCTCTCTCTTGTACCTATGTAAAATACATAATTTAGAAAAATGTTTCCTTCTACAACAAAATGGAAACTTGTACATTCTTTATTGGTGTATAATCTTTAGTACTTTGAATAGCTTCAACGGACTTCAGATAGCGATAATACTAGAGGACAGGAGGTAGCCATGCATCTATACGTAAAATATCTATATTACCTTCGGTTGTTTGATTACGTCAGTCTAACCTATGCTCAGCTATAGTGGACGCTACTGGATGTACGATTTGATTTTCACATACTGGTTTCTAAACCACAGGTGGCCTCAACATGTATCCTCGCATGTCAGATACCCATCATTATTCCATAACTGCAACATGAAAATTGAAACATCTAGTATCTTGGCTGCACCTCTGCCTAACACTAAATTGCTGCTACGGTCCCAAGTTCGAATCTTGCCTCGGGCAAGGATGTGTGTGATGTCCTTAGGTTAGTTATGTTTAAGTAATGCTAAGTCTATGGGATTGACGGCCTCAGATGCTAAGTCCCATAGTGCTTGGACCCATTTGTTTTTTAACACTAAATGTTTCTCCACCTTCTTCTGCATGCCAGCTACAGGACTATGGAACAAATTAATCACTAACCTTTGTCTTATCGAAGAGTATTAAGGCTTTACCTGTGACCAACGACGTAGACTTTCTCTCAGCATATCGCCACTACGTTCTTTCTGTCCAAAAGCGAACAAGTATTTCTGCTGTATTGTCTGCTTTGTTCATCCCTTTCTGTTTTCGTTTTCTTTCCTTTATCTTATCTTCTAATCTTACCCAATTGTTTCTTGTTCTTCTCCAGATTAGTAAACATTTTCAGATTTTGACTTCTTTTTTCTACTGCTGCATATTTATGGTAGACGTCAGTACTAGAATTGGGAGAAAACGTAACAAATTGATAACGATCTGCTTTATATACTCAAATAAGGTTTGCCGCAGCAATTTCTTGGTTGTCTAATTACAGTTTTTAACAGCGGCCAACGTCGTAATGCTTGTCCAATTCTTGGACTGACGGCGTTCTTTATTATCACTTTTCCTAGCTGACTTGATGCTAGGCGAGTTTATTCCTTACTCGTTTAATCCACCCGGGCAAACTGATTCTTGCGACTCTGCATCTAATAGGTACTGATCGATTATTTCTGTCCTCACCACTGTCCAAGTTTCACTCGCACAGATTAGTGCTCTGAGCATAAGATTTCACGAATATTTTTCTGATCTTAAAGTTTGTATTTCACATTCGCAGCTGTTTCTTTTTAGAGAAAGCTGTTTCACCTAGAACAATAATTTCCCCTATATTTTGCTCGCTTCTTCTTTGTCAACGTCCTCTACTAACGAGACACAAAGATACACCGTACTTTTCAAGAGTACGCTGTGTGTCTTTAAAAACCATGAGTGTCGCAATTCAGAGATGCCATGTCCACCCAAACTAGAACAGCATTATTACACACAACATCGGGTTGGCGATGGGCCCTAATATGCCCACCTGAGCCAGAACAGTACTATTTACACAAGATCAGCATCCCTTTACGTCAAACGGCTGTATGATGTCACCGCTTAAACGGAAAGTGCTCTGTCTACAGAGAGGTCAATGCCTTCGCACCTCACACTGATTTTTAGTAGTAGTGTTGTGGTTGGCAGGAGAGCCAACACCGTGTTACTAGAGGAGGCCGAAAGGCAAGCGATTTAGCTCACGCAGGCTGGCGTGAGTACTGGAACAGGACAAGGAAATTAGAATTTTAAAAAACGGACGTAGCTGGTGGAATACTTAACTTTAATCCATTAATGAAGAACGTCGCTCTTGACGGTACATGATTCACAATATCAATAGTAACTGAATATGGCGCCTTGCTAGGACGTAGCAAATGACGTAGCGGAAGGCTATGCTAAACTATCGTCTCAGCAAATGAGAGCGTATTTTGTCAGTGAACCATCGCTAGCAAAGTCCGTTGTACAACTGGGGCGAGTGCTAGGAAGTCTCTCTAGACCTGCCGTGTGGCGCGCTCGGTCTGCAGTCACTGATAGTGGAGACACGCGGGTCCGACGTATACTACCGGACCGCGGCCGATTTAAAGGCTACCACCTAGCAAGTGTGGTGTCTGGCGGTGACACCACAAGTAGTAGTAGTACTATACCTATATCTGCGCTCTACATCTACACCTGTGTTCCGAAAACCACAATACGGGGTGTGGCGGAGAGTAGTTTGTATACTAATTATAATACAGAAATCGGGAACCAACCGACCTGCCATGATTACACTTTGGTTAGTAATTTTTTTTTCTTAATTGTCACTCAAATATGGGCACTCATATCGTGTACGAGCAGTGTGTACCTAAATCTGCCAAAAAATTATTCATACTACACTCCTGGAAATGGAAAAAAGAACACATTGACACCGGTGTGTCAGACCCACCATACTTGCTCCGGACACTGCGCGAGGGCTGTACAAGCAATGATCACACGCACGGCACAGCGGACACACCAGGAACCGCGGTGTTGGCCGTCGAATGGCGCCAGCTGCGCAACAGTTGTGCACCGCCGCCGTCAGTGTCAGCCAGTTTGCCGTGGCATACGGAGCTCCATCGCAGTCTTTAACACTGGTAGCATGCCGCGACAGCGTGGACGTGAACCATATGTGCAGTTGACGGACTTTGAGCGAGGGCGTATAGTGGGCATGCGGGAGGCCGGGTGGACGTACCGCCGAATTGCTCAACACGTGGGGCGTGAGGTCTCCACAGTACATCGATGTTGTCGCCAGTGGTCGGCGGAAGGTGCACGTGCCCGTCGACCTGGGACCGGACCGCAGTGACGCACGGATGCACGCCAAGACCGTAGGATCCTACACAGTGCCGTAGGGGACCGCACCGCCACTTCCCAGCAAATTAGGGACACTGTTGCTCC
Organism: Schistocerca gregaria; assembly: GCF_023897955.1. NCBI lineage: Eukaryota > Metazoa > Arthropoda > Insecta > Orthoptera > Acrididae > Schistocerca > Schistocerca gregaria. The sequence goes on along the minus strand of NC_064920.1, from coordinate 1,042,668,790 downwards.
TGGGGTATCGGCGAGGACCATTCGCAACCGTCTCCATGAAGCTGGGCTACGGTCCCGCACACCGTTAGGCCGTCTTCCGCTCACGCCCCAGCATCGTGCAGCCCGCCTCCAGTGGTGTCGCGACAGGCGTGAATGGAGGGACGAATGGAGACGTGTCGTCTTCAGCGATGAGAGTCGCTTCTGCCTTGGTGCCAATGATGGTCGTATGCGTGTTTGGCGCCGTGCAGGTGAGCGCCACAATCAGGACTGCATACGACCGAGGCACACAGGGCCAACACCCGGCATCATGGTGTGGGGAGCGATCTCCTACACTGGCCATACACCTCTGGTGATCGTCGAGGGGACACTGAATAGTGCACGGTACATCCAAACCGTCATCGAACCCATCGTTCTACCATTCCTAGACCGGCAAGGGAACTTGCTGTTCCAACAGGACAATGCACGTCCGCATGTATCCCGTGCCACCCAACGTGCTCTAGAAGGTGTAAGTAGACTACCCTGGCCAGCAAGATCTCTGGATCTGTCCCCCATTGAGCATGTTTGGGACTGGATGAAGCATAGTCTCACGCGGTCTGCACGTCCAGCACGAACGCTGGTCCTACTGAGGCGCCAGGTGGAAATGGCATGGGAAGCCGTTCCACAGGACTGCGTCCGGCATCTCTACGATCGTCTCCATGAGAGAATAGCAGCCTGCATTGCTGCGAAAGGTGGATATACACTGTACTAGTGCCGACATTGTGCATGCTCTGTTGCCTGTGTCTATGTGCCTGTGGTTCTGTCAGTGTGATCATGTGATGTATCTGACCCCAGGAATGTATCAATAAAGTTTCCCCTTCCTGGGACAATGAATTAACGGTGTTCTTATTTCAATTTCCAGGAGTGTATATTTCGTGCCATTTCAGCATTTCTACGTCAATTATTGATCCACTGATTACAATAGTATATTTAGTTTTGCATTAAATTGTATTCGTTAAAAGTAATGAGTAACTGAACACATGTAAGGATAGATTTTGACTGACGTGAGGTAAACAGTCCTGTTGTACGTGTTCATCTACTAGTAGAAAGCTTAAGTTCCTGACTTTAGATTAACGTGTTCTAATTTTCCTGAAACAATGTATTTTAAAAGGTAATTGGTACTGAAGCTAGGAAACACCTAAAACTACTGTTGCCCTGTATGCTATTGCACTGTTACTTTCCTAAATTTGACACTACACTTTTGTAGCTCTACATTTTCTAGATTGAATTACACCATTCGCTAATTAATTAAGCCACTAATTGTGAATTTGCATAAATTAGCGTAAATTATTGTACATCTAAATATGGCAGCCGTACTTCTAATTAGGGAAATCACCGCGTAGACACACTAAATAGTTCCGTCATTTCATTTATTTAGTTAACTAATCTTTTATTATGCAATTAAAATTATAAATAAAAATTATATAGATTTACATAATAGCCATCGGCCTTGCCGCAGTGGTAACACTGGTTCTCGTCGAATCACCGAAGTTATGCGCTGTCGGGCTTGCCTAGCACTTGGATGGGTGACCGCTCAGGTCTCTCGAGCGTAGTTGGCAAACGGGGTACACTCATCCCTTGTGAAACCAATTGAGGAACTACTTGACTGAGAAGTAGAGGTTCCGGTCACGAAAGCTGAGAACGATTGGAAGAGCGGTGTGCTGACCACATAGCACTCTATAATCGCATCCGCTGATACCCTCGGCTGAGGATGTTCAAATGTTCAAATGTGTGTAAAATATTATGGGACTTAACTGCTAAGGTCATCAGTCCCTAAGCTTACACACTATTTAAGTTAAATTATCCTAAGGACAAACACACACACACACCCATGCCCGAGGGTGGACTCAAACCTAAGCCGGGACCAACCGCACAGTCCATGACTGCAGCGCCTAAGACCGCTCGGATAACCCCGCGCGGCGGTCTGAGGATGACACGTCAGCTGGTCGGCGAGGCTGGGCCTCCCGAGGTCTGTTCGGACGGAGTTTATTTCAGTTCTGTATTTATATAAATACAAATTACATAAACCAAATTACAAATATTATGTAAATCAAATTACAACTTTGGAGAATTAGTAAAATCTAGCCTATCAGCTTTTCAAACAATCATGTAGCTTCAGAAATACTCATACGCTCATATATCCCAAAATCCTCTGTATTGCACAAGGGAGCAATGAGCAAGAACCAAGCAACAAGTTTTCCGGCAGTGTTAATACTCCGAGGTCAGTAGATAATGCGGTAACACCAAGTCATCTTCTTTGCCGTATCATTCCAAATCACCATGGATAAAATTCTGTTCGAGCCACAACACTGATCACTCTCTACTTGAATGTGATTGCTTACTTCTTCTGTATTACGATAGACCTGTATATCCCAGGTTAGAACCCCAGGTTAGAACCCCACCACTGCTTAATTCTGCGTATAGAAATCATTGCCAGTGGCGCCGAAGACTCCCGGCAGAAGAAGTCGCCCTTTTTCTGCCAACAGCCATGTCAAAGTGGGCGGAGGAGTAAACTGAAGTTCAGGGCATTGGAAAGAAGACGCTGGAAACCGCTGCCTCGAATACGTATAACGCATATCCACAGGACATGTTGCCTGTAATTGAAAAAGTGTAAAGATTATCCCTTCCCCTCCCCCCCCCCCCCCCCATGAACCATGTACCTTGAACCATCTACCTTACCGTTGATGGGGAGACTTGCGTGCCTCAGCGATACAGATGGCCATACCATAGGTGCAACCACAATGAAGAGGTATCTGTTGACAGGCCAGGCAAACGTGTGATCCTGAAGATGGGCAGCAGCCTCTTCAGTAGTTGCAGAGGCAACAGTCTGGATGATTGACTGATCTGGCCTTGTAACAATAACCAAAACGGCCTTGCTGTGCTCGTACTGCGAACGGCTGAAAGCAAGGGGAAACTAAAGTGGTAATTTTTCCCGAGGGCATGCAGCTTTACCGTATGGTTAAATGATGATGGCGTCCTCTTGGGTAAAATATTCCGGAGGTAAAATAGTCCCCCATTCGGATCTCCAGGCGGGGACTTCTCAAGAGGACGGCGTTATCAGGAGAAAGAAAACTGGCTTTCTGCGGATCGGAGCGCGGAATGTCAGATATAAATCGGACAGGTAGGTTAGAAAACTTAAAAAGGGAAATGGATAGGTTAAAGTTAGATATAGTGGGAATAAGTGAAGTTCGGTGGCTGGAGGAACAAGACTTTTGGTCAGGTGAATACAGGGTTATAAATACAAAATCAAATAGCGGTAATGCAGGAACAAGACTTTTGGTCAGGCGAATACAGAGTTATAAATACAAAATCAAATAGCGGTAATGCAGGAGTAGGTTTAATAATTAATTAAAAAAATTGGAGTGCGGGTAAGCTACTACAAACAGCATAGTGAACGCATTATTGTGGCCACGATAGACACGAAGCCCACACTTACTACAGTAGTACAAGTTTATATGCCAATTAGCTCTGCAGATAATGAAGAAATTGATGAAATGTATGATAAGATAAAAGAAATTATTCAGGTAGTGAAGGGAGACGAAAATTTAATAGTCATAGGTGATTGGAATTGGAGAATAGGAAAAGGGTGAGAAGCAAACATAGTAGGTGAATATGGATTGGGGGAAAGAAATGAAAGAGGAATCCGCCTGGTAGAATTTTGCACAGAGCACAACTTAAACATAGCTAACACTTGGTTCAAGAATCATGAAAGGAGGTTGTACACATGGAAGAATCGTGGAACTACTAGAAGGTATCAGATAGATTATATAATGGTAAGACAGAGATTTAGGAACCAAGTATTTAGATTAAAACTGAAGAAACTGCAAAGAGGTGGGAATTTAATGAGATGGGACCTGGACAAACTGATAAAACCAGAGGTGGTACAGAGTTTCAGGGCGAGCATAAGGGAATAATTGACAGGAATGGGGGGAAAAATACAGTAAAAAAGGAATGGATAGCTTTGAGGGATGAAGTAGTGAAGGCAGCAGATGATCAAGCAGGTAAAAAGACGAGGGCTAGTATAAATCCTTGGATAACAGAAGAAATATTGAATTTAACTGACGAAAGGAGAAAATAAATAAAATGTAGTGAATGAAGCCGGCAAAAAATAATACAAACGTCTCAAAAATGAGATCGACAGGAAGTGCAAAATGGCTAAGCAGGGATGGATAGAGGACAAATGTAAGGATGTAAAGGCTTATCTCACTAGGGGTAAGATAGATACTGCCTAAAATTAAAGAGACCTTTGGAGAAAAGAGAACCACTTGTATGAACATCAAGAGCTCAGATAGACACCCAGTTCTAAGCAAATAAGGGAAAGCAGAAAAGTGGAAGGAGTATATAGAGGGTCTATACAAGGGCGACGTACGTGAAGACAATATTCTGGAAATGGAAGAGAATGTAGATGAAGACGAAATGGGAGATACAATACTGCATGAAGAGTTTGACAGAGCACTGAAACAAGGCCCCGTGAGTAGCCAACGTTCCTTTAGAACTACTGACGGCCTTGGGAGAAACAGTCCTGACAAAACGCTACCGTCTGGTAAGCAAGATGTATAAGACAGGCGAAATACCCTCAGACTTCAAGAAGAATATAGTAATTCCAATTCCAAAGAAAGCCGGTGTTGACAAATGTGAAAATTACCGAACTATCAGTTTAATAAGCCACAGCTGCAAAATACTAACGCGAATTCTTTACAGACGAATGGAAAAACTAGTAGAAGCCAACCTTGGGAAAGACCAGTTTGGATTCCGTAGAAATATTGGAACACGTGGAACAAGTGAGGCAATACTGACCCTACGACTTATCTTCGAAGAAAGATTAAGGAAAGGCAAACCTACATTTCTAGCGTTTGCAGACTTAGAGAAAGCTTTTGACAATGTTGACTGGAAAACTCTCTTTCAAATTCTTAAGGTGGCAGGGATAAAATACAGGGAGTGAAAGACTATTTGCCATTTGTACAGAAAACAGTTATAAGAGTCGAGGGACATGAAAGGGAAGCAGTGGTTGGGAAGGGGGTGAGACAGTGCTGTAGCCTCTTCACGATGTTATTCAATCTGTATATTGAGCAAGCAGTAAGGGAAACAAAAGAAAAAATCGGAGTATGTATTAAAATCCATGGAGAAGAAATAAAAACTTTGAGGTTCGCCGAAGGCATTGTAATTCTGTCAGAGGCAGCAAAATGACTTGGAAAAGCAGTTGAACGGAATGGACAGTGTCTTTAGAGGAGGATATAAGATGAACATCAACAAAAGCAAAACGAGGATAATGGAATGCAGTTGAATTAAGTGAGGTGCTGCTGAGGGAATTAGATTAGAAAATGAGACACTTAAAGTAGTAAAAGAGTTTTGCTATTTGGGGAGTAAAATAACTGATGATGGTCGAAGTAGAGAGAATATAAAATGTCGACTGGAAAGCGTTTCTGAAGAAGAGAAATTTAACAACGAGTATAGATTTAAGTGTCAGGAAGTCGTTTCTGAAAGTATTTATATGGAGTGTAGCCATGTAAGGAAGTGAAACATGGACGATAAATAGTTTGGACAAGAAGAGAACAGAAGCTTTCGAAATGTGGTGTTACTGAAGCATGCTGAAGATTAGAGGGGTAGATCACATAACTAATGAGGAGGTATTGAATAGTATTGGGGTGAAGAGGAGTTTGTGGCACAACTTGATTAGTAGAAGGGATCGGTTGGTAGGACATGTTCTGAGGCATCAAGGGATTACAAGTTTAGCATTGAAGGGCAGCGTGGAGGGTAAAAATCGTAGAGGGAGACCAAGAGATTAACACATTAAGCAGATTTAGAAGGATGTAGGTTGCAGTAAGTACTGGGAGATGAAGAAGCTTGGACAGGATAGAGTAGCATGGAGAGCTGCATCAAACCAGTCTCAGGACTGAAGACCACAACAACAAGGATTAACCCTCCATTGACAAAAGATTCCCGACTAGCTTCCATAAGGATTCCAGGTGTAGGCTTCTAATGAGATATAACCTTGAGAAAAAGACTGAATAACCAGGATAACGTTCTACGAGTTGGGGAGTGGAACGTCAGAAGTCTGAAAGTGGTAGGAAACCTATAAAATCTGCAAAGAGAAATGTTAAGGGACAATCTGGATATATACTGAGGCTGCGAAAGGTATGAGACAGCGATATTCGCTTATAAAGATGGTGGCAGTATCGCGTGCACAAGGTATAAAAGGGCAGTGCATTGGCGGAGCTGTGTTTCAAGTGAAAAGGTTTTCGACGTGATTATGGCCGCACGACGCCGATTAACAGACTTAGAACGCTGATTCGGCAGTTGGGGCTAGGCACATTGGACATTCCATTACGGAAATAGTTAGAGAATTCAGTATTCGAAGATTCGCAGTGTGCTGAGAACAGCAAATTTCAGGCATTACTCCTCACCACCGACTTCGCTGTAGCGGCGGCCTTCACTGAAGGACTGAGACCAGAAGCGTTTGCATAGAGTTGACAGTGCTAACACACAAACAACACTGCGTGAAATAACCTCAGCAATCAATGTTGGACGTACAACGATAGTATCCGTTAGGAGAGTGCGGTGACATTTGACATTAATGGTCTACGGTAGCAGACGACTGACACGAAAGCCTTTGCACTACACCGTCTGCAGCAACTCTCCTGGGCTCGTGACAATATTGGTTGTATCCTAACGACTGTACAACTTTGGCCCGGTCAAGTAAGTGCAATTTCGATAGGTAATGGCTGATGGTAGGGTTCGAGCATTGGGCAGAGCCCACGAAGCCATGGACCAAATTTCTCAACGAGGCTCTGTGAAAACTGATGGTGGCTCAGTACGGTGTGGGCTGTGTTTATATGGAATGGATTGGGGCCGCTGGTCCAACTGAACCAGCCATTGACTGGAAATTGCTATGTTCGGACGCTTAGAGACCATTTCCAGCCATTCATGGGCTTCACGTTCCCAAAAAACGATGGGATTTTTAAGGATGACAATGCTCCTTTCACGGGTCCACAGTTGTTCGCGATTGGTTTGAAGGCAGTTCGAGCAAATTATTTGGCCTCCCAGATCGCCAGACATGAATCCCATCGAACATTTGTGGGACGTAATCGAGAGGTTAGTTCGTAGACAAAATCCTAAACCGGAAACACATTCGTAAATATGGACGGCTATGTCGGCTGCAAGGTTCAATATTTCTGCAGGGGACTTCCAACGACTTGATAAGTTTACGCCACGCCGAGCTGCTGCACAGCGACGGACAAAAGGAGGTCTCACACTATATTAGCTAGTATTCCTTAACTTCTGTCACCACAATGTAGTGGATGTCACTAAAGTGGAATGAAAGGAAGAAAAGGATTTCTCGTCAGAAGGTATTTAAGGTTATATCAACAGCAGCTGAACATGGTATAACGGGGGTAGGATTCGTTATGAGTAGGAAGGCAGACAGAGACTGTGTTACTGTCAACAGTTCAGTGATGAGGTTTTCCCATCAGAATCGACATCAAACTAACATCATCAATTGTTCAGCTGTACATGCCGACGCCGCTAGCTGAAGATGAAGAGATAGAAAAAGTGTATGAAGATATGAGGAAATGAAAATGTAATAGTCATGGGGGATTGGAATGCTGTTGTAGGGGAAAGGGTAAAAGAATAGGTTACGGGGAAATATGGGCTTGGTAGTAGGAAATAGAAAGGAGAAAGACTAATTCAGTTGTACAATAAATTTGAAATGATAATAGCAAAAACTGAGTCCAATAATCAAAAGATGAGGTAGTATGCTAGGAAAAGGCTCGGAAATGAGGAAACATTTCAGTTAGAATATATTATCATCAGACAGAGAGTATAACCACTGTAGGTGAAGGAATCGGATACAGAAGTACTAAGACATGAAGAGATAGGCTTGAAGTTTTCTGAGGCTATGTCTACTGCGATAAGAAATAGCTCAGTAGGCAGTTCAGTTGAAGAGGAATGAACATCTCTAAGAAGGGCAACCACAGAAATTGGAGAGAGAAACGTCAGTACAAAGAAGGTAACGGCGAACGTGGATAACAGAAGAAGTATTTCAGTTGATCGACAAAAGAAGGAAGTATAATAATGTTCAGGGAATCCAGGAATACAGAAGTACAAGTCACTTAGGAATGAAATAAACTGGAATTGCAGGGTAGGTAAGGCGAAATGGCTACAAGAAATATGTGAAGAAATCGATAAAGAAATTATTTTAGCAAGGACTGACTCAGCATATCGAAAAGACGAAGTAACCTTCGGTAAAATTAAAAGCAAGGGCCGTAGCATTAAGAGTTCAATAGGAATTCACACTGTTAAATGCAGCTGAGAGAGTGGATAGGTGGCATGATACATTAAAGGCCTATGTGAGGAGGACTAATTATTTGATGACATGGTAGAAGAAGAAACAAGAGTCAAAAGGGACGATATAGGGCATGCCATCGGGATTTCTAAAATCACTGAGGGAAGTAGCAACAAAATGATTATTCACGTTGATGCGCAGAATGTGAGAGACTGGCGATATACCATCAGACATTCGAAAAAACGTCATCCACACAATTCTGAGGACTTCAAGAGCCGACATTTGCAGGAATTATCGGACAAGCAGCACAACAGTTAATGCATCAAAGTTGCTGAGAAGATGAATTTTCAGAAGCATGAAAAAGAAAATTGAGGACTTGTTGAATGTCTATCACTTTGCCTTTAGGACGGGCAAAGATGCCAGAGAAACAATTGTGATGGTGTAAGATTTTCGAAATCCTGAGTAAGATAGGGGTGAGCTATAGGAAAAGACTGGTAATATACAAAATGAACAAGAAACAAGGGGAAAAAATAAGAGCGCAAGATGTAGAACGAAGTGTTTGGATTAAAATGGGTATAGGACAGGGATGTAGTCTTCCGCTCCTGCTATTCAATTTACACGTCAAAAAAGCTTTGACGGAAAAAAAAGAAAGATTCAAGACTAGGATCAAAATTCGAGGTTAAAGGATATCAACGGTAAGATTCGCTGATGGCGTTGCTGTCCTCAGTGAAAGTGAAGAAGAATTACAGAATCCTTCGGATGGAATGGACAGTCTAATGACTACACAATATGGGCTGAGAGTAAATCGAAGAAAGACGTAAGTAATGAGAAATAGGAGAAATGAGAAGAGCAACAAACGTAGCAACATAAGTGGTGATGGGAAGCGAATGAAGTTAAGGAATTCTGCTACCTAGGCAACAAAATAATCCATGATGGACGGGACAAGGAGGACAAAAAAAGCAGAGTTCACTGACAAAACGGGTATTCCTGGCCGGGAGAAATCTATGGCATAAAACAGAGATCTTAATTTGAGGAAGATATTCTCTGAATGGGTGTTTGGAGCGGTGTTTTGTATGGCAGAGAGACAAATACTGTGGGAAAAGCAGAATAGAAGAGAACAGGAGCATTTGAGATGTGGTGCTACAGAAGAACATTGAAAGTTAGGTGGAATGAGGAAAGGAATATATTTAAAACACTGACAAGAAGAAGGGACAGGATGATAGGACACCTGTCAGGAAGTCAGAAAGTGGAATATATCAAGAAAATAATTGACGACAATGCTAGGAATTCTTGGCGAGTCGCGTCAAACTAGTCAGAAGGCTGATGACTGAAACAAGAAAACAAGATGTGGTGTTAATTGTTCAGTGCCAACTATATTCATTTCTGCGCATTATTACCAGTCGTCGTGAAATTTTCTCTGTCCATTAAGTGTACAATTTAATTTGAACACTGAAATGTTCAGCTGTTAGACTTCACTTTTGATAGCGCGTTGTATTTGCCACTGTAACTTGATTAGTAAGATATTGAAAATACCTGGCTGTGGAAAACGTCACAGGTGAAAGCTGAAAGTGTTCAAGTAGGGTCAGTAGTGAAAATAAATGTGGAGCAAGTTACGTTAACTCCAAGTTGTATAGGGTGAATTATTGGATCATTTTCCATAAGGCCAGTATTACAAGAATGTTATGAAATTTTTTCTGTGAGATATGGAGATCGGAATAGAATCCCCAGGTAGGTACTCATTGACACTGACATTTCCCACTTTTCCTGTCACAGTCATGAAAGGTGCGCAGGAAGAACGATTACCGGTGAGCCTCCAAATCTCTTCTCAATTTGCCTTCACTACCTTTCCACGATACATACGTAGAATGACGCAATATACTGGTGCACTCTTCTAGGAAGTATGCACTCGGACCCCACGTTATGCAGGATACTTCTCTTGCAGTATTGCCACTGGAGCTGACTGAGCATCTCCGCGTCGCTTTCAGGCTTCCTGAATAAACCTGAAACGAAACGCGCTAATCTTCTTTGGATCTGCTCTGTTTTTTCTACCAATACTATCTGGTACGGATCCTGAACTGATGAACGATCTTCAGTTACTGCCCGAACGAGGATTTTGTAGGCTGCCTCCTTTGTGAGTTTACTACATTTGTTACGGATCCTTCTATTGAGTCCCAGTTTGACTTCTGTCTTCACTTTTATGCAGTCGTTTCACTTTAAATCGCTACGTACAAATATTCCCAGGTATTTCACGGATGTGACTGCTTCCAGTGATTATGCTTCAGTCATGTAATCATACAATAATGGGTCTCTCTACTGCGACGACCTCTCGGCTTTTCCTATTATTTTAGCTAATAGAACTTCATTTATTGCAAATTATTACTAGCCGAGAGTACGGTGTTCTTTCCATTTAGATCGAGTAATCTGCTATAGGCCGCATTAGGAACATACTAGGGATGTTACGGACCGTATCGATTAAGTAATAGTATTGTGTCCGCAAGTTATCATCTGTACTACATATTAACAATAGAAGACTATTTCTAAATCCAAAAACCTGTCCTACAGAGAAAAAAGCTTATTAGTGATCAAATAGAACTCTGCAATAAAGCGTTATTGATCACCCTAAGGGAACTATCAAACAGTTCACAAGAAAACTCCCAAAACACACACACAAAATGAAACGAAATCGGGACAAACTAAAAATTCATGGCTACTTATCAATAATGAAGTGAATAATGTGCCATAGAAACATAGTAACATCGTGAATTCACCCATCAGAAGTAGAGAACCTGACTAAACGCTGTTAAAAATCTGCAACCAAACAATATTAATTTTTAAAAACAAACCTCACGAAATTTTAGCTCATTTTAAACATAATACCATAACATTTTGCTAGCATTTAACCCAGTACAGCTCAAGGCAGGTCAACAACACAAATTGCAGGCACAATAAAACAGGCTTACGCTGTAGACGAACCGAAATATATATCTTAAAGCTTATATTCTGAAGATAAATTCAGTTCAAACGTTGCCCTAACATCTTTGAATTGCAGACGACATGCCGTAATAATTAGGCTTATGGCTGATCTCTGTTGGCACCCTCAGCGCACACATAATGTAACAAAGGGTAAAGTACATATGTAATCTAAACAGCTACAAAATATGACACAAGAGTATTCCGGACAAACATAAAATTTTCGTGTATATATTTCAGAAAGATAAAAGGAAAAAGAACCCACCAAAGATGTCACAACTGTGGTTAAACATATTTATGTATTAAACAAAACAAGTTTTCCTGCAGGAAGGAGGAAAGTCTTTAATTGCCTACAATAGTGTGGGACTGGAGGGCAGCGTCGGTTCATTGCCACGTGGTGGACTCCGGATAAAGCTGAAGAGCAGACAACTCTGGTTGCCTGACAATCTACGCATCTTTTGGCTAAAGCACATGATAGCACACCTCACGACAGTAAATGATGTCGCTATTGTTTGCAGAGAATGATACCTTGTTAAAAATAAACCATTCTCCAAATGGTACAGTAGCATTTCCTCTCCCGGAACTACATGATGTACATTGAAATGCATTGCTATTCTTTGGCCAATTTCTACCGCGGTTGTCATGCATGTAAGAAGAAAAAGAGAGGGAATTTGTTGTGTGAACAAGATACACACCACAAATTTCCAGAGGGGATCCGCTAATCTTGTCCGACCCCACATTATGACAAGAAAAATTTCCCGTAGTTCCGGTGTACCGAGTCAGGCTCTGTCGAGGCGAGGATACGCACTGCGAAATTGCGGTCTGTACTGGTTTTTTTTACGGAGCTGCTTGGGTTGATATTTAACGCTGGCTGAATACTGTGTTTCCCCAGCTTCATTGAAATGTTCATTCTCTCTCCATAAGGTACGGCAGCAGCGGGAAGTAGAGGGGAAGTAGGGGAAGAGGACAACCAGCGGCCTCCGGATGGCCGTCGCGCGCCCCAGAGGCTGCGGGCTTACGTAATGGCAGCGGCGGCGGTGTCTGCGAGCCTACAAATAGAGGCGTGGGTGCCGGCAGCGTCCAGCCGACATGCATCCGCGGACCCTCGCCCTGCTGGCGTCTCTCGCCATCGCTGCTGTCTGCGGGGGCGGCGTCGGTGTCGTCGCACAGCCAGGTGAGTCGTCGCCGCACATCCGGGGGCAACTAGTAGCTATGGCAGAGCTTGTGCCACAAGCATGTGTGGTGTCGATACTTGTCTGATGTGCAACGCAGCCTACCGTGATGCATAATTTGTGTACATCCACTGTTGTAGTTCTAACAATCTCACTAGAGAGCCTACCAATCTCACTAGAGACAATCTGGTGTAAGTGTGCCAGATTTCCAGGAAGTTTGGCGCAGCAAGTGCAATAGCATCTGCTTGGAGCAATGTACACTCAGGGGACAAAAGTCATCTGATACCACCTAACATCGTGTAGAGCCTCCTTTTGCCCGGTGTCTGCAGCAGCTCGGCGTGGCATTGACTCAACAAGTTCATTAGAAGTCCCTGCAGAAATATTAAGCCATGTTGCCTCTGTAGCCGGCCATAAATGAGAAAGTGTTGAAGGTGCAGGTTTTTGTGCACAAACTGAACTCGTGATCCCAAAAATGTTCGACGGGTAACCAAACCATTCGCTCGAATTGTCCAGAGTGTTCTTCAGACCAATCGCGAACAGTAGTAGCACGGCGGCATGGCGCAATGTCATCCATCAAAATTCCATCCTTGTATGGGAACATGAAGTCCATGGATGGCTGCAAATGATCTCCAAGTAGCCAAAAATACTCATTTCCAGTAAATGGCCGTTCCAGCTGGACCAGAGGACCCAGTATATTCCATTTGAACACAGCCCACACCATTATGGCGCCGACATTAGCTTCCACAGTGTCTTGTTGACAACTTGCGTCCATAGCTTATTGGGCTCTGGGTCACATTCGAACACTACGATCAGCACGTACTCACTTGAATATGGACTCGTTTGACCAGGGCACGATTTTCCAGTTACCTAGGGTCCAAGCGATATTGTCAAGTGCCTAGGAGAGGCGCTGCAGGAGACATAGTGCTGTCACGGTACTCGTGTCGGTTATCTGTCGCCTTTGATGATTGTTTCGTCGGTTACCTTAACAGTTGTTAAGGTACCTCCACATGAAAGATGCTACCACGTATCTCCCAGCTTACAACGCAAGCGAAAATGATTCTGGTGAAATCGTTTAAAAATCAAATAAGTGAACCGTACTCTATTGTCATCGATCTGATACATTATAGTAGACTATTTCTTTTATTTTAACTTATTTATTTATTTAACTTCATCTGATTAGGACCTTCAGGCCCTCTCTTACATTGGATCATGGTTTTACTCATGCAGTGCCTTCTTACATCATAGTTAGCTAAGAAATTATAGTTTTAATGTGATACATAGTATCAAAATGCTTTGACTGTCCTCAGACACAACGTGATTAAATTATACTGACTAAAACTAACAAAGGTAGTACAGCCGTAGTTCTACCAATGATACCGCTACGACTAATAGTAGTGATAACAACAATAATAAAAGCAATAATATATAGATAGTGGTGGATGTAGAAAGACTTTTTAGGTGTGCAAAACAGATGTTTGCAGATATAACGTGATTTGGGAAAAGAAATTTAAGGTGTTTGCACCAGCTAAGAGTACTGGGAAGTGAGGAAGTCTTGGTGCAAAGAAGGACGTACAGGGGTAACGAGTGGCTACAGGGACGGTGTTTTCCATTATTGTAGCTTCAGTAGATGTCTCATTAACTGTCTTCTGAACTTGGGGATACACTGAACAGCCAAAGAAACTGGTACACCTGCCTAATATCGTGTAGGAATCCCGCGAGCATGCAGAAATGCCCCAACACGACTAATGTCTGACGTAGTGCTAGAGAGACTTGACATCATGAATCCTGCAGGGCTGTCCATAAATCCGTAAGAGTACGAGGCGGTAGAGATCTCTTCTGAACAGCACGTCGCAAGGCATCACAAATATGCTCAGTAATGTTCATTTCTGGGGAGTGTATTGGCCAGCGGAAGTGCTTGAACTCAGAAGAGTGTTCTTGAAGGAACTCTGCGTAGTCTGGACTTGTAGGGTGTGGCATTGTCCTGCTAGAATTGCCCACGTCCGTCGGAATGCACAATGGACATTAATGGATGCAGGAGATCAAATAGGATGCTTACGTACGTGTCATCTGCCAGAGTCGTATCTAGACGTATCAGTGGTTCCACATCAATCCAACTGCACACGCCCCACACTATTACAGAACCTTACCAGCGCGAACAGTCCCCCACTGACTTGCAATGTCCACGGATTCATGAGGTTGTCTCCATATCCGTACACTTCCATCCACTAGATACAACTTGAAACAAGACTCGTTCAACCAGGCAACATGCTTCCAGTCATCAACAGTCCAATGTTGGTGTTGATGGGCCCAGGTGAGGTGTAAAACTTTGTCTTGTGCAGTCATCAAAGGTACACGAGTGGGCCTTCAGCTCCGAAAGCCCATATCGATGGAGTTTAGTTGAATGATTCACACGCTGAAACTTGCTGATGGCGCAGCACTAATATCTGCTGCAGTTTGCAGAAGGGGTTCACTTCTGTCAAGTTGAACGGTTCTCTTCAATCGTCGTTGGCCCCGTTCTTGCAGGATCTTTTCCCGGTCGCCGTGATGTCGGAAATTTGATCTTTCTCCGGATTCTTGTTATTCACGGTACACTCGTGCGCCGAGTATAATACAACTTTCATACTCACTCACATCTTGATAACCTACGATTGTAGCAGCAGTAATAGAGCAACAACTGCACCAGACACTTGTCTTGTATAGGCGTTGCCACCGCAGCGCCGTGTTTTGCCTGTTTACATATCTCTGTATTTGAATACGCATCCTTACACCAGTTTCTTTGGCACTTCATTTTTCTAATATAATGCGAGTGGTTATTCCAGAGTCGGGTTCCTGCTACTGAAAAGGACTTAGAGAAACTGCCTGAACGTTGGAATGAGTCAGAAAGGATTTTGCTCTGATGGAACGGGTGTTTCAAAAAATGGTTCAAATGGCTCTGAGCACCATGGGACTTAACATCTGAGGTCATCAGTCCCCTAGACTCAGAACTTCTTGAACCTAACTAACCTAAGGACATCACACACATCCATGCCCGAGGCAGGATTCGAACCTGCGACCGTAGCAGCAGCGAGGTTCCGGCTGCATTGTCATTCAGACAAGAGTGTTAAGGTCCAGGAGAGATACGAGGGACAATGTACCTCAATATGACAGTAGAGAAGACAGAGGGCATGAAAACCTCTGCGCCTGAGTGCATGCAGGCAGGATAGCTGTGCATATAGTGGTGAAACCTGATCAAAGATTTGAAGATCATAAATAAATCGTACGAAGGCATTCATAACTAGTTCCTGGCGCCGTGAGCCTTCGTGAGAAAGACCTTGCAGGATAACATCGCTATCAGCAATATCTGGAAGTATAACTCCCTTCAGACCTAGAGCGAAGAACCTTTATTTTTTTTTTTTTTTTTTTTTTAGGGCGTGGAGAGATACTGATGCTTTCTTGCACATTGCAGTTAAGTTCAAAAATGTTCAAATGTGTGTGACATCTTATGAGACTTAACTACTAAGGTCATCAGTGCCTAAGCTTACACACTACTTAACCTAAATTAATTTAAGGAGAAACACACACACCCATGCCCGAAGGAGGACTCGAACCTCCTCCTCGATCAGCCGCACAGTCCATGACTGCAGCGCCCTACACCGCTCGGCTAATCCCGCGCGGCTGCAGTTAAGTGCTCAATCCAATTTAGGGTTTCATTATTACTTCTAGACTCTTTGCTGAGGGCGAGAAGTTGATATTTGTCCAATTTAGGATTAAAGATGGTAGAGACTCCCGATATTTCGGGCTAATGAGCCTGGAATGATCATCCAGTGCCGTTTGGGTTTTGGATGAATTGAGCGCTAACCCTATATTCTGCGGCCATTTTGATAGGACGCACAGATCAATACTGAGATTCTCGATAGCTGTCTTCAGCTTTATTGGTTCTGGACTGAGAGACAACAGGAGGTCCTCAGCCCTCCTATGGTATTTGCAGCAGAACAAATTGATGACATATCACTGACATACAATGGAAAGTATAGGACCCAATACCCAATCCTGGGCACACATAATACTACTTGCCTCCATTGTGACCTTATGATGCCAGACTTGCCACATTTCTGGCGAGACGTCAAGTAGGAGCGAAACCATTGCACAGCGCTTGGAAAGAAACATAGGCTGCTAGGTTTTGCAGCTAAAATGTCGAAGTGGACGGCGTCAGAGACTTTGCTGATATCTAAGTCGCCCCTTGTGCATCCATGACAAATTCCAGGTTATCTGTTACCTTTATGTTGTGCTGCGATGTTTAAGGAAACCTGAGTTGTATTCTTCTAGTAGACTGTTTATGGTTAGGTTGTTTGTTAGCTGGTCGTAGTCTATGTAATCCAAGGCCTTGGTCAGTGCGGGAAGAATGCAAGTAGGTCGCTAACCAGAGGATGCTGTGGGAACGTCCATTTTAGGAAATTGCATAAATATCCCTGTTACCAGGCCTCAGGGAAAATACTTGTGGTTAAGCAGTGGTTGAGTATAACTGTTTTATAACTGTTTTAGTGGGCACTAGTGGATCAACAGTAAGCTTCATGATTTGGACTGCGTTGCTATCGTGTCCAATAGATGTTGATCTGATACGCGTGATGCCTTTATTGACGATATTGCAAGTAACATGCTGTAGATACAACTATTCGGGATTATAGTTGTTTACCACTAATGAATAAGACTCTATTTTGCTTCTGTTTTAACTGTGGTCGTAGGTAATGTGAAGTACCGGTTCACTTCTTCGGCTGGGACAATGGGATCAGCTGTAACTTCACTTTGCCTACCTCACACCCATGCACATATTTCCATAGGACAGCTGGTCTATTTCTGATGTTAGTTTATGTATAGTAATGTCCAAGTTTAGCATTTCTCACAGCTTGGCTTACTCTGCTCTGCTTCTGCTTGTAAGCAATATGATTTTCAGTCATAGGACGTGGTTTTGTAAGCTCGATGTGTCTGGTATCTGGGATTCGTGAGCTGTTGTTCCTCTTAGCACAGTCGTTTGAATTTAAAAAATTCGCGCTTCTGACAGGGTTCCAGTTCCTTCTATTCATCTTTAAGAATTACCTCTTTTCATGTTGTTGTTGTTGTTGTTGTGGTCTTCGGTCCTGAGACTGGTTTGATGCAGCTCTTCATGATAATCTATCCTGTCCAAGCTTCTTCATCTCCCAGTACTTATTGCAACCTACATGATTCTGAATCTGTGTAGTGTATTCATCTCTTGGTCTCCCTCTACGATTTTTACCCTCCGTGCTGCCCTCCAATACTAAATTGGACATCCCTTTATGCCTCAGAATATGTCCTACCAACCGATCCCTTTTTATAGTCAAATTGTGCCACAAATTACTCTTCTCCCCAATTCTATTCAATACCTCCTCATTAGTTATGTGATCAACCCATCTAATCTTCAGCATCCTTCTGTAGCACTACATTTCGAAAGCTTCTATTCTTTTTTGTCTAAATTATTTATCGTCCACGTTTCACGTCCTTACATGACTACACTCCATACAAATAGTTTCAAATTTATTTTCATAACTGTTCCAAAACAACTTGTTGTAAAGCTCTCCTCGACCCGAAGGCCGGTTTAAACCCCACGGTGCTCTTGTGGGTGTGGCCCTGATGCAGATAGGTTGTACGTGCCTACTTGCAAGCTTCTGGCTGATTTACGCAGCCAGTTACAGGGGGTCCTACAATATAAATTGGACTTCGCACTACGGTGCAGTTTAGTACTAGTCGTTTAAAAATAGCTTAACTCGAAGAACCCTAAATTTGTTTCCAGAACTATGGAATTATTCGTACGCTTACAATGAATGTAAGATGCATTTAGTACTGTTGTCTCCTTACTTGAAGAGCAATTATTGCTTATTGCATTTTTTATGACGAAAATCCCTTGTTAAGGTACTGTTTGCTGAGCAAATATATCATGAACCGGTATCTCTTGGAATGCAACTTGTTCGCTTCGCTTTTTCGCCCCTACTTACGTGAACCCAAACCAAAATAGTTACTTTCGAGTATCTGTTCTATTAAGAGCTCACATAGTGCAAAGCTTTTACAACAAATAATGTTCCATAATTTGGACGATGGTGCTTAGGTGTTGCATCATGGTATACGCAGAAACGCAAATCTCAAAAATTACGAATATGGGTGTACCATCTACCGGACTACAAAATCAATTAGGACATGTGAAGCAGATATATGCAGCTCCATAAAAGGAATGCTAGGCGTATCTGCAACGCAGGTTCACACGAGAGAAACATAAAATAGAATCAAATTGTTTTTACTTTGCCACTTCAAAGGACGGCAGTGTCCTACCAAAAGGCTGATTGATTGACATATACCATAGTCTAAAACCGTTCGTTATACGTCACAACTGGGTTATCCTCATGGAGAGTGCTAACGTAAGACATACATCTACATCTACATCTACATCCATACTCCGCAAGCCACCTGACGGTGTCGGCGGAGGGTACCCTGAGTGCCTCTATCGGTTCTCCCTTCTATTCCAGTCTCGTATTGTACGTAGAAAGAAGGATTGTCGGTATGCTTCTGTGTGGGCTCTAATCTCTCTGATTTTATCCTCATGGTCTCTTTGCGAGATATACGTAGGAGGGAGCAATATACTGCTTGACTCTTCGGTGAAGGTATGTTCTCGAAACTTTAACAAAAGCCCGTACCGAGCTACTATGCGTCTCTCCTGCAGAGTCTTCCACTGGAGTTTATCTATCATCTCCGTAACGCTTTCACGATTACTAAATGATCCTGTAACGAAGCGCGCTGCTCTCCGTTGGATCTTCTCTATCTCTATCTGGTACGGATCCCACACTGTTGAGCAGCATTCAAGCAGTGGGCGAACAAGCGTACTGTAACCTACTTCCTTTGTTGTCGGATTGCATTTCCTTAGGATTCTTCCAATTAATGTCAGTCTGGCAACTGCTTTACCGACGATCAACTTTATATGATCATTCCATTTTAAATCACTCCTAATGCGTACTCCCAGATAATTTATGGAATTAACTGCTTCCAGTTGCTGACCTGCTATTTTGTAGCTAAATGATAAGGGACCTATCTTTCTATGTATTCGCATCACATTACACTTGTCTACATTGAGATTCAATTGCCATTCCGTGCACCATGCGTCAATTCGCTGCAGATCCTCCTGCATTTCAGTACAATTTTCCATTGTTACCACCTCTCGATACACCACAGCATCATCTGCAAAAAGCCTCAGTGAACTTCCGATGTCATCCACCAGGTCATTTATGTATATTGTGAATAGCAACGGTCCTATGACACTCCCCTGCGGCACACCTGAAATCACTCTTACTTCGGAATACTTCTCTCCATTGAGAATGACATGCTGCGTTCTGTTATCTAGGAACTCCTCAATCCAATCACACAGTTGATCTGATAGTCCGTATGCTCTTACTTTGTTCATGGTCCGTCTCTAATGACATCACGTCGATGGGATGTCAGCATTAATCTTCCTTCTTTCCTTCCTTCTTTTCCTAATACGTGCAGACTCTCACTGCTAAATGTTGCTGGACTTCGCCAATCTTCAAGTATTCACGGGAGATGATCGTATCACAGCCCGTTACGTCTTGGAAATAAGAGTTGCTAAACGGTGTAGGGTCATTGGTAGTCATCTACAGTCCATAAGTAACTGCACCATGACTCCATAAAGAAAATTATACATTTTAATCTCACTTCCTCCGTGATAAGGAAAACATATCCAACGATGCAATTGTTCATCTGATAAAGTTGAAAGGGAAAGCGTGACTGCGCCCCACGATCACTAAAACCATTCTGGGAGCTCCAGAATGGGCATTACAAGCGCCACAGAATGAGATATTTCCTCACAAATTAGTTAGTAGGCTGATATTTCTCGTTAACGGATAGATATTCACTGAATGTACAGCTTCTATTAGGAAAAGAAGGAAGGAAAGAAGGAAGATTAATGTTGACATCCCATCGACGTGAGGTCATTACAGACGGAGCATGAAGTCAGCTTGAGCGACTGCAGGGGAGGAAAACAGCATCGTCTCTTCCAAGGGAACCACCCCCGAATTTGCCTAAAACGATTTATGGAAAGTACAGAAATAAGACTCTCGTACGGTCAGACGGGGAACTAAGCCCCAATCGTACAAAATTCCAGTGCTTCACAAATGTGCCATTCCAATCGATCATTCCTGATAGTGCTGTTGTTTCTTCGTATATACGTATAGTTACCCGTCTACAGTGTGTTACAATGGTGGCATATCAACAGCATATAAAGATGACTGCTGTACTACTGACGAAAGATTTGTCGTAGCAGTAAGTGCGCGTCTGCCATTCGACCTTCAGCTGTATCTTTTCAGTGTGACAAGTTTCATCAACATCGACCTGTTTACTGCAAATGTGTTCTTACGCTCCGTAGTAGATACATCTCCAGCGTCAGTCTCATTGCTGTCCTGTCACACAGCATACGAGACTTTTTCACAAGTGCACGCACTTGTGCTCACGGAACGTCTCTTCCTCTGCCAGAAGTTGATGTAACCTATCACATTGTAAGGATACAGATCAACATCGGAACAGTTTCTTATTGATGCGAGAAAACTCATTTATCTTATAACAGGGTGCTATATAAATAGCTGTATAACAAGTGTATACGTATTCGTATAACTTGGACTTAATTTCCTATCTCATCTTCAGTGATCCCTAGAGTTCTGGTTTTCAGAGTCTGTATTCATCTCTTAATAACTGGACGCTGGGAAATGATTCTTTTTACGCTTCTTAATTCTTTATGACCACTTCAGCATAGCTTCATAATTACAAAACATATTACAACATTAAGTGAATAACAATTAAAAATAATGGATAATAACAATAAGACGTTTGCATGAGATGTCCATTACAATTGGAAATTAACTAGGTATTAGCCAGTAGTGATTTGCGGAAACAATGGGGAATGCAAAAAAGTGAGACATGTGTATAATGGGTTTCAATTATCCTTTCCTGAGAGAGTATATTTTATTTCCCTTTCACCTTTAGTTAAAATAGTCGTTAGTTACTACCGGTAAATATTCAAAAATAATAGTGGGATTCTGATGTATATGCCTGTGCCATACATCTCTTTATTTCCGTTGAAGGAAGGCGAATATGCGTTTGAGAACACGATATGAAATTCTACTAATTATAGCACAAGCTTAAGAACAGGCGCTAAATAGGTGAGCACTCCATTCATGATTTAGTACTCTCGATCAGCTGTATCACATGTACGTATAAGTAATAGCTGAACAGCTTTAGGGATCGAAAACTCTTACACCTATCACTGCAAAGAGTATTCAGAATAAATAACAGTTACGTATATCGCAACACGTCAGTTCGCTCTGTAAACCACCGCAAATTCAAAACCTGTGGTTCGGTCACACGTTCCGAAGTGATGGTACGATCTAATTGTGACCTCTCGCACACGAAACTATACATCTTGGTTTTCAGGTAAAGCACTGTCCATTATGTGCTGCATGCCCACCCCTGGTAGCTGAGTGGCCAGCGGGACGGAATGTCAAACCTAACGGCCCAGGTTCGATTCTAGGCTGGGTCGCAGATTTTCTCCGCTCAGAGGCTGCCTGTTGTGTTGTCCTTATCACCATCATTTCCTCCTCATCGAGACGCAAGTCGTCGAAGTGACGTCAACTTGTAAGACTTGCACCAGGCGAACGGTCTACCCGACGGGAAGCCCTAGCCACACGGCATTTCCATTTCCATGTGGTGTATGTTTCGTGCTTATCCTGTTCAGCTCAACTAATATTATTCGTCGTTGAAGACTACTTGAAACCTACTTCTGTAGCTTCCTATTTGTCTTTTCAGAGCGATGAGTTATTCCACCACACAATACGTATCCTTAGGAGGTGAATTAGGTTTGGATGCGATTCGGTAAGCATGTTTGACGATTTTAAGTAATGGTCCATACACTATTAAATCCTTGGTAGTTTCAGTCTGGACATGTGGGACATCTGGTGTAGTTGTTCTGTCAAATATATCGTGGTACTGACATTTTTCCGTACAGGTATGCTGACATACATCCTCTATGGGCGATACGTGAATAAGAGGGCATGTCAGTTGTGATATCCAGCATGCAATGTCTGCGTAGTTTCACTGTGGTGGGAATGGAATCCTAATGTCGCTCCGGAGCTCCGTTTAGCCATCATAGTACAGCAACTCTATGTGGCTTAGATTCAACAGTTCGTTGGAATCCCCTACAGAAATATTTAGCCACGCTGCTTCTATAGCCGTCCATAATTGTGAAAGTGTTGAAGGTACAGGTTTTTGAGGACTAACTGACCTCTCGAACCCATAAATGTTCGATGGGTGGCTGAACAATTCACTCGAATTGTCCAGAATGTTCTTCAGACCAGTCGCGAACAATCGTGGCACGGTGACATGGCGTATTGTCATGCATAAAAATGCCATCGTTGTATGGGGACATGAAGTCCCTGAATGACTGAAAATGGTCTCCAAGTAGCCGAAAATAACCATTTCCAGTCAATGGTCATTACAGCTGGAGCAGAGGACCCAGTCCACTCCATTTAAACACAGCCTACGCCATCATAGAACACCACCAGCTTGCATAGTGCCTTGTTGTGAATTTGCGTCCAAGGCTTCTTGGGACCTGTCTCACACTCGAACCCTACCAGCAACTCTTACTCGTTGAAATCGGGGCTCATCTGACCAAGCCACGGTTTTCCCAGTCGTCTAAGGTCCAAACGGTATGGTCACAACCCCAGAAGACGTTCTGCAGGAAGCGATGTCGTGTTGCTAACAAAGCGTCGGTCGTCTGCAGCCATAGCTCATTAACACCAAATTTCGCAGAAATGTCCCAACCGATACGTTCGTCGTACGTCGTACACTGTTTTTTGCAGTAATTGTTGTTTGTCTGTTAGCACCGCAAATTCTTCGCAAACGCCGGTGCTCTCGGCCGTTACGTGAAAGCCGTCGTACACTGCGTTGTCCATGGTGAGAGGTAATGGCAGAAATTTGGTATTTTCGGCACACTCTTGTCACTGTGCATCTCGGAATATTGAGTTCCCTAACGATTTCCGAAATGGAATGTCCTATGCGTCTAGGTCCAGCTACCTCTCCGCGTTCAAAGTCCCGTCGTGGAGCCATTATCACGTCGGAAACCTGTCCTCTTGAATCATCTACGTACAAGTGACAGCTCAGGGAATTCACTGCCCTTTTATAATCTGTGTCGGCGATACTACCGCCTTCTGTATATTTGCACATCGCTATACCACGACTGCCGGCCGGTGTGGCCGAGCGGTTCTAGGCGCTTCAGTCTGGAACCGCGCGACCGCTACGGTCGCAGGTTAAAATCCTGCCACGGGCATGGATGTGTGTAATGTCCTTAGGTTGGTTAGGTTAGGTTTAAGTAGTTCTAAGTTCTAAGGGACTGATGACCTCAGAAGCTAAGTCTCATAGTGCTCAGAACCATTTGAACCATTTTTATTCCATGACTTCCTGTCATCTCAATGTATATTGCCAGACAAAGTGATGGATGGGAAGCGTACGCTCGTCGTACGTGGTAACTCAAGGTGGGAAATCGCCTACACCCATACTTACCAGAGGATGTTGCTAAATGACTACATATTTTCCTTCTAAACGTGCTTGATTCTTGCAGACGTATATTCAAGGGGTGCACTGAATACTAAGGTGTTAGTAATACGCAATTCTAAATCCAGAACGTCTTGCATAGCAAGTTCTGCCTCCTTCCTTGTTTGTTGCACATAATCCGCAGATGGGGACGCAAAAGAGAAGGAGCAGCACTACAGAAAAAGACACAACCGCTCCAGTGTAACAACAAAACGTCACAATATGACGTGGAACGGGTTGCACGCACGTGCGCTCACATAGGTCTCGTCGGGTTCAAGGCAGGTAGGAAATCTCCCAGCACACGTTCGCTTTATGGCGGCAGATGCTACGTGCAGACGACGGCGTCAGAAACGTTTCGCAACTCCTTGCGCGAACCTATCATTTCCCATTAAGCAACGACGACACTAAACGAAGTGCACCTGGTATTAGCCATGACGCCATATTCTGTTTTAGCATGATAGGTGAGTCATTTTAAAACCCCCAGGTGTTTCCATGAATCGTCCTGCAAATAGTATACGTACACCATTCACTCTGGTGTGATCGCTTTGATCCTCGCACCGTGTATCAGGAAGAAGTAATACCTTCTTAAAATCCACTGTGAAGATAACCCCTTCGAATTATAAAACTAACGGTACTTGATATGCATGAAACTCTAAACTGAAATTAGTATTTCTCTCTATGCTGACGTGCAGACCATTTAGACACGTTATCAAATAATCAGTGTGTTTGAGTTCCCTCAATCTGACATTCTTCATGTGTTTCTCAGACATACGGGCACAATTAGGTGCCGGCCGGGGTGGCCGTGCGGTTCTCGGCGCTGCAGTCTGGAACCGAGCGACCGCTACGGTCTCAGGTTCGAATCCTGCCTCGGGCATGGATGTGTGTGATGTCCTTAGATTAGTTAGGTTTAATTAGTTCTAAGTTCTAGGCGACTAATGACCTCAGAAGTTGAGTCGCCTAGTGCTCAGAGCCATTTATACCATTTGAACCAATAACTCTTTGAAAAACGCATTAAAAATTTATTCTCTTGCTTTCTTTCTAATGGGATTTATTATAGTTCTATACTTCCAACAGATAATAGCAATTCTGATTCAGGATTGTTAAGTGAAAAGTCATTCACGTATTCGTATATAAAGAACAGGGGTTTAGCAAAAATTGTACCATGCTTTCTTTCCAGTCTCTAAAATTTTATCTCCCTTCAGCATTGTCTGACTTATTCAGTACATTTCTGCCAACATTGTTTGAATTATTCAGCACAACATTTTTCATTCTGTTTGTTAAGTAATATTCTAACAACTACATTAATTCAGCGAAACTTAAGTTTTTGTAAGAGAATAACATGAAATGCACAGTCAATTTAACATGGCAGGTTATTTCCAAACTGTCCCATACCCTGATTTATAATATAAATTGCAGATCAAAACTGTAAGAAAAGTCAAATCTTTAATCCAATATGCACACTGCAGGCAACAATAACAACTGCCAATGATTGCATTTCTGATTATTTCTACATCTCTTTTCCTCTTGGTATGATGACAGAGAGCTGGAATAACATCAGCCTTGGAGCTTTTAATTGGCTACCGAAAGGGAAGATTTACTGAAGGGAACATATGTTTCTATTGAAAGCCAGATCTGGGCAACTAAAGTGCAAGGGAGGGCAGTCTACTAGCCCACCCCAGCAGTGGCATGGAGTGAGGATGGTCATTGTGCAAGAAAATGAAAGGAATGCTTTTTCATAGCGATAAAAATCTGAAATGCAGGAGATGATACGACACTACTTAAATTGGGAGCAGCTTCTAAGTAAACAGAAAGCCTTCTGGAAAATTTGTTCACATTTTAATATCTGGTCCTTCACCGGTTGGCTCTTAGTAATTATTTTGGTAGTAGCAGGGGAGAGTTCCCACATTTCTCTAATGGATGTTTTCACACTGGCCATTAGCTGAAAGCTGGTACACACTTAGGGAAATTTTCTGACTTCTTCACTGCACCACAGGAAAAATATAACCCACTGCTCAGATAAAATCTGATAAACATGAAATTGTTAAGCTTTTTTATTAAATTATCATTGGCCATCAGTCACAAGCTCTGCTCCCATTGGCCGTCGAGATTCCAACGCTAGCAGAATCAGCCAGATTTGGGAGAGGAAAGTTATAGAGTACTTCACAGCGCATCATAGAACATTTCCTGGACTGACATCATAGAAGGTAGTTGCTCCAGGCCATTGTCGAGAGCTGAGGGGAGAGACATCTCTGTCTTAGATCAGAACACAGAGGCCATACAGAACTTAGAATTATTAGCCATCTTCTGCCCTTCTGCATCTGTAGAGTAGTAAGCTTCGGCCATCTTTGCATAGGCTCAGATGAGGCAAGTGCGAAGTCAGATAACTAAAATCAGGGTCTAGTTTTGCTGATCTAAATTTCACAGACAGCTAATTGCACCCACCATGCACTTAGGTGAGAGAGCTGTTGTTCATTCATATTTATCTGAGACCTTTCTGCTCTTAACCTTTTCCAAAATCATTGATCATATTTGCTACACATCTTTATATCGTTCGGAATCCCTTGCCCACTTATTAATTTTCTGTATTCTTGATTCAGTGGTATTAATATTTTAGCAGTAAACCAGATTGTTATAGTGACCATTTTCTCCCTTTCGTAGTCTGACCCCCTTCCCCCCTCCCGTGAACCATGGACCTAGCTGTCGGTACCTCAGCGATACAGAAAGCTGTGCCGTAGGTGCAACCACAACAGAAGGGTATCCAGACCAACATGTTGCTCTTGAAGAGGGGCAGCAGCCTTTTCAGTGGTTGCAGGGGCAACAGTCTGGATGATTCACTGGTCTGGCCTTGTAACATTACCCAAAACGGCCTTGCTAAGCTGGAACTACGAATGGCTGAAAGCAAGGGGGAACTAAAGCCGTAATATTTTTTGAGGGCATGCAGATTTACTGTATGGTTAATTGATAATTGCGTCATCTTCAGTAAAATATTCCGGAGGTAAAGTAGTCCCCCATTCAGATCTTCGCGACTACTCAGGAAGACGTCGTTATCAGGGGAAAGAAAACTGGCGTTCTACTGATCGGAGCGTGGAATGTCAGATCTCTTAATCGGGCAGGTAGGTTAGAAAATTTAAGAAGGGTAATGGATAGGTTAATGTTAAATATAATGAAAATTAGTAAAGTTCGGTGGCAGGAGGACCAAGACTTGTGGTCAGGAGAATACAGCGGTGTAAATACAAAATCAAATAGGGGTAATACAGGAGTAGGTTTAATAATGAATAATGAAATAAGAATGCGAGTAAGCTACTACGAACAGCATAGTGAACGCATTATTGTAGCCAAGATAGACATGAAGCCAATGCCTACCATAGTAGTACAAGATTATACGCCAACTAGCTCCGCAGATGGCGAAGAGATTGATGAAATGTATGATGAGACAAAAGAAATTATTCAGATAGTGAAGGGAGCCGAAATTTTAATAGTCATGTGGGACTGGAATTCGATAGTAGGAGAAGGAAGAGAAGGAAAAGTAGTAGGTGAATATGGAATGGGCGTAAGGAATGAAAGAGGAAACCGCCTGGTAGAATTTTGCACAGAGAATAACTTAATCATGGCTAATACTTGGTTCAAGAATCATGAAAGAAGATTGTATACGTGGAAGAGGCCTAGGGACACTGCAAGGTTTCAGACAGATTACATAACGGTAAGACAGAGATTTAGGAAACAGCTTTTAAATTGTAATACATTTCCAGGGGCAGCCATGTACTCTGACCACAATCTATTGGTTATGAACTGTAGATTAAAACTGAAGAAACAGCAAAAAGGTTGGAATTTAAGGAGATGTGACCTGGATGAACTGAAAGAACCAGAGGTTGTACAGACTTTCAAAGAGAGCATTAGGGAACGCTTGACAAGAAATGGGGAAAGAAATACAGTAGAAGAAGAATGAGTAGCTTTGAGAGATGATGGGAGGATAAAGTAGGTAGAAAGACGAAGGCTAGTAGAAATCCTTGGGTAACAGAAATAATACTGACTTTAATTGATGAAAGGAGAAAATAAAAAAATGCAGTAAAACGATTACAAACGTCTCAAAAATGAGATCCACGGGAAGTGCAAAATGGCTAAGCAGGGTTGGGTAGAGGACAAATGTAAGGATGTAGAGGCATGTATCGCTAGGGGTAAGATAGATACTGCCTACAGGAAGATTAAAGAGACCTTTGGAGAAAAGAGAGCCACTTGTATGAATTTCAAGAGTTCAGATGGAAAACCAGTTCTAAGCAAAGAAGGGATACCAGAAAGGTGGTAGGAGTATATAGCAGCGGTTTATACAAGGGTGATGTACTTGAAGACAATATTATAGAAATGGGAGAGAACACAGATGAAGATGAAATCGGTGATATGATACTGTATGAAGAGTTTGACAGAGCACTGCAAACCCTAAGTCGAAACAAGACCCCAGGAGTAGGTAACATTCCATTAGAACTACTAAGAGCCTCAAGAGAACAAGCCCTGAAAAAGCTCTACCGTCTTGTGAGTAAGTTGTATGAGACAGACGAAATACCTTTCAAGAAGAATATAATAATTCCAATTCCCAAGAAGGCAGTTGTTGACAGCTGTGAAAATTAGCAAACTATCAGACCTAGAGAAAGTATTTGACAATATTGACTGAAATACAAACTTCCAAATTCTGAAGGTGGCAGGGGTTGGAGAAAGGAGAGCCACTAGTTCTAATCAAAGAACGGGAAGCCTATTTACAATTTGTACAGAAATCAGATGGCATTTATAAGAGTTGAGGGGCTTGAAAGGGAAGCAGTGGGTGGGGTAGGGAGTGCGATAGGGTTGTAGCCAATCCCCGATGTTTTTCAGTCAGTATATTGAGCAAACAGTAAAGAAAACAAAATAAAAATTCAAGAGGCCGCTATTATGTCAGTGATGAAGGGCTTCTTCCTTCATTCCCGCTGTAGTTCCGCGAGTATGACGAATCTGAGAACTTTCGCGCTGTGTTCACTTCATACCCGTATACTCGTTCTCTGGCACTGAAGAATGCCGGAATGTAAGGCTAGTCGTGGCGTATTGGTAGCACTGAAGATGACTGCAAAATCTTGCTACTGCAAGTAGCATAGGCAAAGGAAAAGATCGATTGCCAGGCAGGGCTTAAATGAATCTGTGTTTTGTGAGACTGTGGAGGCTGTAAGGCCAAAGTTAACTGATGTGAAGTACACAACAGCAAATGTTTTCCTTTGAAGGAGGAATGATATCGGGAATAAGTTTCACGCTATAATCCACGCTTCATACGAAAAGCGTACAAACCATGTCGAGTCCAAACGAAATCTTTCTTTTTCTGTTTATTCTTCCTCCACCGTGTGTGCTGCGTCAAACGAAAACTGAATACAGAGCAACGTCAATGGTACATGCCTGTGACAAAAAAGCATGTTATTTCTGCACTCATTTGGTCATGTCTTTTTCCATATGTGGGCTAACAGCAAGATGTGGAGCATGTAATTCATTTCTCTAATTTATTTTAATAATTAATCGCCATTTACAGGCTGTAATTCATCCTTGTATCATATTTCCTGATAGTGTTGTTACAGACTCGGTAGCGCCTCGAAAGGGCGTATGTGTCAACGTAGAAGTTATACATTTTCTGAGCAGATATTAAAAATTAGAATAAATTGAAAGCTATCTTAAAAAAGATTTATTTATGTAAATACATGTGGAAACAGAACAATATTCACTACAAAACCATGAGTCCTTGTAGTGTTATATAACTTGTCAGACATTTTGCGGTATTTGAAATTGTTCTTCAGAATGGCTACAAAGCCAAAATCAGAGCTGTGTGAAATAAATGAATAATAATTTAGAGTTTAATAGTGAAAATGTTTTTCAGAAATGTTGCATGTGTAGGAGGAATGCGGCGAGTCCACTGCTATTCTTGCGAACTCACGGGCACACGGGGTCGGAGAGTTCGGAGATGACATCACGGGACGCAATGGCGAGTTCAAAGCGGGTGTATAGAGTTAATTTCTGATCTCTTGTAAATACCAAGCCGATCACCACGTTTCGCCTCACATATACGATGGGCGATCGCTTTGAAAATCGGGGTCACATTTGGCAATGTGTTTACATTAGACGCCGACAGAAGGAGGGTATGGATTTCTACCTGGGCGGACGCTAGCAGCATTTTTAAAATACCTTAGCGAGTGGTAGCCCCAACACAGTAATAGCCCATATAAGGGTATGGTTGATTGTCTGCGAAACTGAGAAGTATCATTCCAATCCCGACCCGGCACGGTTTCGTAAAGGGCACTGGAAAAGAAGGAAACGATAAAAAAAATGAAGACTAGGGTTTATCGTCGCGTTAACATCGAGGTCATTAGAAACGGAACTCAAGCTAGGAAAGTTTCAGGAAAGCGAAAGGAAATAGGCCGCGCCATTAAAAGAAATCATACTGGCATTTGCCTGAAGTGATTTAGGAAGTTCATGGAAAAACCTATATCTGCATGGCTAGATATGTATTTGAACCGTCTTCTTCCCGAATGTGAGTCAATTGTTCTAACCAGTGCGCCACCTCACGCAGTGAAACGACAAAAAGATCCAAACACCCCTTTTCACGTAGAATATTCTAAATAACCTATATCAGTTTAGAATATGATGAAAGAATGAACATAATGAATCTTTAAAATGAACATAAACAGTGCCGGCCTCAAGAAACCTTTATTTTAATATATTCATTTTTTATTCTGAATTTCTGTGGCTCCATTGTGGACGCGGGACAGCGGGTGGTCAAATATTTACAAAGAAAAATCGTCAAAGAGCCGTATCCTTTTGAAAAGCTATTTTATTTTAACAACCAATTTCAGCGTTTCAGCATACACATGAAAAGCATTGGGGCCTGAGGATGGTATATTTAAATGCCAAAACTGCTTGTTAAAATAAAATAAAATAACTTATCAAAACGTACGGCTGTTTGCCGATTTTTCTAGGAAAAAAAGTCCATTATAAGTTATAAGACCTTTCTTTTAAATCGACGGAGATCACATAAATAAGTTCACACAACATTAATCAAAAATTATGTGATCTCATTTGCTCAGAAAGATCCCTCATTGAACGATCACACAAAACTATGCGCACAGCTGTTCGTTGCGCCTGGTTGACAGGTAACACATCATACGTTAGTGTGCTGCTGGTAGCGGCATTAGCAGAGTCGAATGTGTGCCACCAGTGGTACATGCCGCTAGGTGGGAGGTTCCAGCGAGTGCCACCAGCGGTAAAGACTGGCGTCAACGTATTAAGCAGTAAAGAAAGAGAAACTCACAGATATATACCCTTTCTGGGGTTTCATTACCAGTAGAATTGTTTCCTAAACAAGGAAATCTCAAATGCTTCTCGCAGGGAAATGATTGCTCTCTGCGGTATGAAGAATCAGTTGAAAACCTTCGACTAAACTCTCAGCTCCATCAGTGCACACGTATTCATCAACCTATGAGAGCATATTACATGTGTGCCAAACGAATAAAGAGGAACATAAGAAATATGTTACCACAAACCAAGAGGGCATTCCTGACCAGAACAAGTGAGCTAGTATCAAACATTGGCATTGATTTGACGAAGACATTTCTAATCATGTACATCTGGATAGCAATGTATGCAGATGGATGCTGGACTGTGAAAGAAACCGAAAATTTGAGGACCTAAGCTCTCGAGACGTTATGCTGTTGAAGGATATTGAAAATTACGTGAACTAATAAGAAATTGGGGGATTCTCTGAACTGACGAGGAGCGGAATAATTGGAAGAAGTTGACAAAATGAAGAGACAGGATGTTAGGAGACGTATTAAGACATCAAGGTATAACTTACATGATACTAGAGTGAGCTGTAGACAGTAAAACCAGCTTGGGAAGACAGATACTGGAATATGTCCTTCAAATAGCTGAGGACGTTTCATTGTATGGGACTGACGAAATATGATTGGTGTAATGTAAACAGTAATGGCTTCGTAGCCGCGAAACATCATGATATCAGTTTGCGTGTTTCAGCAACGCATATATGGAAGAATTACGACGGTTGATCCATCGGTCGCACCGACATGCGTTCTGTGAGTGGTATTTGCACTATCTGTCATTTTTCTCCTTTTAAAAGACAAAAGTGTTATTATTAAAGCTTAGAGCTACAAAAATCACGAAAGGATTCAATTACGTCTAAGCTATAGGTGATATGAATAAGAAACAGATCACTGCATTTCTGCATATGCCATACAGTTCTCTGAGAAGAAAAGTTACATTTTGTTTGCAACCAAAATATATTTGTCATATCAACTTTATTCTCCTTACCTTGTTACAGTCTCTCCCAATCATAAATGTCTCCAAATTTTTTTTATGAATATTTGTTTTGGGTGTTGAAAGAAGCCAAAATCCATATCAAATCTCATCTCTAGCTCCTCTTGGCGTATTTATGCGTTCGGACACAATAATGCTCTTTCTTCTTTTGATTAACTTGCAATAGTGATAGTATATCGTAATAAATAGGCTTAGAATAAAAATAAATTCATCATAAACAACGTGGTGTTTTTCAGGTGAAAATGATGCTGAAGTAATTAGTCAGCAGCCACCAGAACCTCAGAGAGGAACCGTCGCCGATTTCATTAAGTCTCGGGCTGTCGCCGTTGCTCGTAAGTATATTTCTATATGGAAATGAGTTGCATTAAGGAAGCACCTTCTTGAAACTATCCTATAGGTAAATACACTGTATCGACGTAATCAAACAAGTGAATTCAAATACAACAGCGTAGGTGACGTACTTTTGCTAACGTGGTGGTACCAGTGAGCTTCTAGCAAAAACCATAATACTATAAACACAATTTACAAACTGTCAAATAAGTATTTACCTTTGATGCCAATAACTGCAGTGCTGTCTAGTATTACATTAATCAGGGAATTAGTGAGAAATTTTGACACTTTTAAAATAATAATAATAATATTTTCAATACGTGTAGCCGTTGCGACGAGGGTAGTTGTGGGAAGGAAGAGAAAACATCTTTACAGATGAACTGACGACGTGAAATAATCCTCATGAAGTTATGATACACCCCTTTATACACATTCCTGTGTGTGTGAAAATGTGTTTTGCATTCTCAAGCCGGCCGGAGTGACCTTGCGGTTCTAGGCGCTACAGTCTGGAACCGAGCGACCGCTACGGTCGCAGGTTCGAGTCCTGCCTCGGGCATGGATGTGTGTGATGTCCTTAGGTTAGTTATGTTTAATTAGTTCTAACTTCTAGGCGACTGATGAAGTTAAGTCGCACTGTGCTCAGAGCCATTTTTTTGCATTCTGAATGTTTATGGCGGCTTGTACAACGGGCAGAGATAATGGACTACTGCAGTGGTCATGGTTATTATTTGTTTTTAATCTTTCATAGAAATTAACTAGTTAATAATTACTTCTAAACAAACAAAACAGTATTTTTAATAAAATAGCTTCGTACAATATAGGTATGAAGCTGACAGTTAAAAGCCTCTTTTATGTTAGTAAGTTCCAGCGCAAAATCAGTATTCAGTGTCAGAAGAGGGTTAAAAAGCCGTTCTAATGATACCTCATTCAGTCCTGCACGATTAATATATATTGAGAAAAAAGGGTGTTGATTTGAGAAGTTGTTGTTGTTGTTGTTGTTGTGGTCTTCAGTCCTGAGACTGGTTTGATGCAGCTCTCCATGCTAATCTATCCTGTACAAGCTCCTTCATCTCCCAGTACCTACTGCAACCTACATCTTTCTGAATCTGCAAAGTGTATTCATCTCTTGGTCTCCCTCTATGATTTTTACCCTCCACGCTGCCCTCCAATGCTAAATTGGTGATCCTTTTATGCCTCAGGACATGTCCTACAAACCGATCCCTTCTCCTAGTCAAGTTGTGCCACAAACTTCTCTTCTCCCCAATTCTGTTCAATACATCCTCATTAGTTACGTGACCTACCCATTTAATCTTCAGCATTCTTCTATAGTACCCCAATTTGAAAGCTTCTATTCTCTTCTTGTCCAAACTAGTAATCGTCCATCTTTCACATCCATACATGGCTACGCTCCATACAAATACTTTCAGAAACGACTTCCTGACACTTAAATCTATACTCCATGTTAACAAATTTCTCTTCTTGAGAAACGCTTTCCTTGCCATTGCCAGTCTACATTTTGTATCCTCTCTACTTCGACCATCATCAGTTATTTAGCTCCCCAAATAGCAAAACTCATTTACTACTCTCAGAGTCTCATTTTCTAATCTAATTCCCTCAGCATCACCCCACTTAATTCGACAACATTCCATTATCCTCGTTTTGCTTTTGTTGATGTTCATCTTATATCCTCCTTCCAAGACACTGCCCATTCCGTTCAACTGCTCTTCCAAGCCCTTTGCTGACTGTGACTGAATTACAATGTCATCGGTGAACCTCAAAGTTTTTATTTCTTCTCCATGGATTTTAATACCTTCCCCAAATTTTTCTTTTGTTTCCTTTGCTGCTTGCTCAATATACAGATTGAATAACATCGGGGAGAGACTACAACCCTGTCTCACTCCCTTCCCAACCACTGCTTCCCTTTCATGCCCCTCGACTCTAATAACTGCCATCTGGTTTCTGTACAAATTGTAATTAGCCTTTCTCTCCCTGTTTTTTACCCCTGCCACCTTTAGAATTTGAAAGAGAGTATTCCAGGCAACATTGTCAATAGCTTTCTCTAAGTCTACAAATGCTAGAAACTTAGGTTTGCCTTTCCTTAATCGTTCTTCTAAGATAAGTCGTAAGGTCAGTATTGCCTCACGTGTGTCAACATTTCTACGGAATCCAAACTGATCTTCCCCGAGGTCACCTTCTACCAGTTTTTCCATTCGTCTGTAAAGAATTCGCGTTAGTATTTTGCAGCTGTGACTTATTAAACTGATAGTTCGGTAATTTTTACATCTGTCAACACCTGCTTACTTTGGGATTGGAATTATTATATTCTTCTTGAAGTCTGAGGGTATTTCGCCTGTCTCGTACATCTTGCTCACCAGATTGTAGAGTTCTACATCTACATGACTACTCTGCAATTCACATTTAAGTGCTTGGCAGAGGGTTCATCGAACCACATACTATCTCTCTACTATTCCACTCCCGAACAGCGAGCGGGAAAAACGAACACCTAAACCTTTCTGTTCGAGCTCTGATTTCTCTTATTTCCAGTCGCACAACTGAGACGATACCCCATAGCTCCGCAGCTTGATTAGAAGTCGCTTGTGAGGAACGGTGTCAAAAGCTTTCCGGCAATCTAGAAATACGGAATCAACTTGAGATCCCCTGTCGATAGCGGCCATTACTTCGTGCGAATAAAGAGCTAGCTGCGTTGCACAAGAGCGATGTTTTCTGATTACGTGTCAATAGATCGTTCCCTTCGAGGTGATTCATAATGTCTGAATACAGCATATGCTCCAAAACCCTACTGCAAACCGACGTCAATGATATAGGTCTGTAGTTAAATGGATTACTCCTACTACCCTTCTTGAACACTGGTGCGACCTGCGCAATTTTCCAATCCGTAGGTACAGATCTATCGGTGAGCGAGCGGTTGTATATGAGTGCTAAGTAGGGAGCTATAGTATCAGCGTAATCTGAAAGGAACCTAATCGGTATACAATCTGGACCTGAAGACTTGCCCGTATCAAGCGATTTGAGTTGCTTCGCAACCCCTAAGGTATCTACTTCTAAGAAACTCATGCTAGCAGATGTTCGTGTTTCAAATTCTGGAATATTCGATTAGTCTTCCCTGGTGAAGGAATTTCGGAAAACTACGTTCAATAACTCGGCTTTAGCGGCACAGTCGTCGATAACAGTACCATCGGCAGTGCACAGCGAAGGTATTGACTGCGTCTTGCCGCTTGTGTACTTTACATACGACCAGAATTTCTTCGGATTTTCTACCAAATTTCGAGACAATGTTTCGTTGTGGAACCTATTAAAGGCATCTCGCATCGAAGTACGTGCCAAATTTCGCGCGTTTGTAAATTTTAGCCCATCTTCGGGATTTCGCGTTCTTCTGAACTTCGCATGCTTTTTCCGTTGCCTCTCCAAGAGCGTTCGGACCTTTTTTGTGTACCACGGGGGATCCGTTCCATCTCTTACCAATTTATGAAGTATGAATATCTCAATTGCTGTTGCTACTATATCTTTGAATTTGAGCCACATCTCGTCTACATTCGCATATTCAGTTCGGAAGGAATGGAAATTGTCTTTTAGGAAGGCTTCTAGTGACACTTTATCCGCTTTTTTAAATAAAATTATTTTGCGTTTGTTTCTCATGGATTTGGAAGAAATGGTATTGAGCCTAGCTACAACGACCTTGTGATCACTAATCCCTGTATCAGTCTTGATGCTCTCTATCAGCTCTGGATTGTTTGTGGCTAAGAGGTCAAGTGTGTTTTCGCAACCATTTATAATTCGGGTGGGTTCGTGGATTAACTGCTCGAAATAATTTTCGGAGAAAGCATTTAGGACAATCTCGCAAGACGTTTTCTGCCTAGTTTTGTCAGGACTGGCTCTCCCAAGGCCGTCATTAGTTCTAAAGGAATGTTGTCTACTCCCGGGGCCTTTTTTCGACTCAGGTCTTTCAGTGCTCTGTCAAACTCTTCACGCAGTATCATATCTCCCATTTCATCTTCATCTACATCCTCTTCCATTTCCATAATATTGTCCTCAAGTACATCGCTCTCGTATAGACGCTCTATATACTCCTTCCACCTTTCTGCTTTCCCTTCTTTGCTTAGAACTGGGTTTCCATCTGAGCTCTTGATATTCATACAAGTGGCTCTCTTTTCTCCAAAGGTCTCTTTAATTTTCCTGTAGGCAGTATCCCTCTTATCCCTAACGATACATGCCTCTACATCCTTACATTTGTCCTCTAGCCATCCCTGATTAGCCATTTTGCACTTCCTGTCGATCTCATTTTTGAGACGTTTGTATTCCTTTTTGCCTGCTTCATTTACTGAGTTTTTATATTTTCTCCTTTCATTAATTAAGTTCAGTATTTCTTCTGTTACCCAAGGATTTCTACTAGCCCTCGTCTTTTTACCTACTTGATCCTCTGCTGCCTTCACTACTTCACCCCTCAGAACTACCCATTCTTCTTCTACTGTATTTCTTTCCCTCATCCCTGTCAATTGTTCCCTGATGCTGTCCCTGAAACTCTGTACAACCTCTGGTTGAGTAAGTTTATCCAGGTCCCATCTCTTTAAATTCCCACGTTTTTGCAATTTCTTCAGTTTTAGTCTACAGTTCATAACCAATAGATTGTCGTCAGAGTCCACATCTGCCCCTGGAAATGTCCTACAATTTAAAACCTGCTTCCTTAATCTCTGTCTTACCATTATATAATCTATCTGATACCTTTTAGTATCTCCAGGATTCTTCCATGTATACAACCTTCTTTTATGATTGTTGAACCAAGTGTTAGCTATGATTAAGTTATGCTCTGTGAAAAATTCTATCAGACGGCTTCCTCTTTCATTTGAGAAGTAATACATATATATGACAGTTCTGCTTCTTCACCTGCTATAAGCTCCTTAGAGATTTCTGTGACTAGCAGTAGGCATTGCGTACTTAGTGTAACCTTTCATGTATGTTTTAAAACTAATTGCACATGGAGCCTCTGAGTCTGTGAGGTTATCATGTCATTAAATATAGCGTGCACCATTACAACTTAATAATCATGTCTCGTAATCCCTCTTAGTTCCACTCTTTTTGCTCAAACCCTACCGCGCATAGTTGGTCCCAAACAGAATTACAAGAGTGATGTCGATTTAATGATGCGCAGTACAAAAATATAGAGCATATTTCATGGAATAGTCACCTCTGAGAATTCTAAGGCAGATGTCATCTTCGCTTTGGTTTTCCTTCTTGGGAATGACACTGCATAACGGCTCTACGCAGTTGTGACTACCTACACCCCTTTCTCAACATCATTTACACTCCAATCCACACTCACACCCACCTCGCAAAACTCCTGCTTAATATATACACGACCACTTCGTCCAGAGTGGTATATCTGTCGTAGTCACAGATATACGGATCAGTACCGAAACGGACGGAACAGAGGTTAAGAAACTGCTCTCGCGCTTGGTAAGAGTGACATTTATATAATAGCCTACCTATCGAGTCTTAGGTTTTTCGTGTTTACTTTAAATCACTAACGATGAAATTGGATTTAGTTTCTTTCGAGACAGCGTGGCAATATCCTTCGCTGTCCTTGTCCAATTCGATATTAAATTCCATCTCTAACGGTCCCATTCTCGACTCTGTGATAATTAAAACCTGATCCTAATACTTTCATCTAAGTCAGTACCAAGTTATCTAGCCCTCAGAAACTCACTGATATTCCTCACCCAGCATTCTTCCTTCAGAACACGTTCGTCCGACGCTGTATCCAGTCACATTCCAATCAAATCTATCGATATCATCCACCCCAACATCTATATTCATCATCTGACATTCTTGTAAACTGCATAATTACTTCTTTGCCACAGGTGACTCGCCACTCAAAGTGCCACACCAAGAAAACAATGACACATAAATTTCTGCACCGCAGGAAAACGTTGAAACTAGCGTGAAAATTGCACCATACAAATTGCCTGACACAGTGTACATAAGCTCTTTTAAGCACAAGGAACCATGCCACTGCGTTCCAGTGCATATTCTCTTATTCCCTCTGTGTACTAACTGTCAACCTCAACAAAGCGAACTTCGATACTTTCTTATTTCCGAATGATTCAGTCTTTGACTTTAGATCTAAAAACTGAATAAGTACTATAAAAATTAATAAAAATAAGAATTAAAAAGAAATGCATCAGATCGTTCCTTGACCACAATTATTGCAAACTGGAGCCTTCTTAGTAACACATGACTTTCCTCTAAACACGAACGTCTGTGAAGTTTATTTTGCTAAACCGTGTAAAGCTTCTAGAATCCAGATTTTTCTGTATCTCACAAAACCATGTATCCCCGTGTTAATCATATGTGTATTCACGCAACAACTGTGTTGATCAGGAATTCCTCCGCCCCACCAATCTTCTGTTACAACAGTTTTGCGTTTGTTGACTTTAAAGAAGCCTACAAGTATTTGTGGCATGTCAGTCTCCGTCTAAAGCTCCAGACTTAGGCACTTAGTAGCCATGTCCGTCTTTTCCAATTCCTTTTTCCAGTCCCCATCGTGGGTCAGAATTAAGAGTACCATCGGAACTGTACCGTCGAAACTCAGGTCCGATAACATACCCAAAACGTCCCTTCCATCTGTCTTCTCCTGTTCAGTTAGGACGTCACATTGCTAATCATCTTCTGCACAATTTCCAGTAATCACTCCTGCTACACCACAACTGTTTCATGTCTTGCTGCAACCAGTCCTTCTTTAAATCAAAATTTTGCAATTCTAGTCGTTCCAGAGACACTACTTAATTTTTTACAACCACCTGTTCAACTACTACATTGAGAACTTGGAGTAAAACTCGATTAGGAGCTAGTTTGCAGCCTCCTCTCCACCCCCGTGACCTACTAAGCATTAAACATTAACAGGCTACAGCCAATGAAGCTGGCGATTGCACCCCTAAAATGTTATCTACTTTTTTCAGACACCTTCCCTATTGTTCGTATTTCTGCATACCTAAAATTTCATCACTCTTGGCATCATCTTGTGCTCCATGTGGTTAACATGGCTTTGAGCACCTTAAATCTTCCTTACCAGTACATCAAATTTACTCCCTTCCCACTCATACTGTACATTTACAAATCTAAGATTTAAACCAGATGTCCCACTTTTTCATTTCTAATTCTCACCCAGCTCTGCTCAGTGGCAACCTGTACCTTACTCAATTCACATCGTATCCCAACACAGCTCGACAAATAACATCTTTTTTGACCCGAACTAAATCGTGATACCTATACTGACTATAAAATCTCGTTTTCCATCGCTCATTTAACCTCCTTCCTTTCCTTCTCCTCCTCCTTTTCTTAAAATATAAAAGGACTGTGTCCTTAACTTTACTATTATTGACCCTGTAACTGCTAGCTACGACCTAACATACCAGCACACAGACGTGCCTCCCGTAATATGTACATTCAGTGTAATTCAGTTGCCCCAGCCCCTGGGTTTTATGTAACCTGCAATGCCGTCAAAAACCGCATTTGAGGTTTTCATATTCTCTCGCTCACTACGTGCAAATTAACAGGGTCTTCTTGCAGGAAATTTAATGAAGTTAAATGTTGTACCAGCGTGTTTTTTGACTGGAGGCCACGGTTTTTTAGTCATAAAAAAACGCGTTTTAAGGTCACCTTTGTACATTTTTCTCGAATAATTCTAAAACTACAGCCTCTGTCACCTGATGTGTACAATCACCAGCTTCATCGGCTGTTACCTATTAATCCTGAATGGTTAGTGGGTTGTGGGGGTGGATTAATTCATAATCTAGGTTCAGTCCAAGTGTATCACTGTTTTAGTTAGGTGGTAGCGAAAAATTAAGTAGTGTCTCTAGGACGACCATAATTATAGCCTAGATTTTAGAAAAGTTTGGTTTTTTTAAAAAAAAACAGTAGTTGCAACAAGAATTTTTTTACTAATAATTTGTACATAGCGTACGAGAGAATAAGAAGTTCTTGGCAGTGGTATCTGAAGGTGTTGCGGGTTGTACAAAACCCGTGGGCAGGGGCAGCTGAATCACGCAGTATATGAAACGGGAGCTGAGAGTACCAGGAGTACTAACGTTGGATATATCCGTTCCGAGGTTTTCAAAATAAGCGTAATAACACGTCATTACTTACAGTGCACTGTGCAGTTCCTTGATGTGGCTCAGATTCGCAAAAGTGGCGGTTTGTCGTCCTCGTGGCTTGCTTAGCATTGTTTCATTGTATTTGAAAATGTGTATATCCATGCTGTCCGACGAATAAAGAGAAGATATCCTCATCGGAAATGGTAGTGAGAATGACTTTTCTGATCCTTCGTCTCAAATTGAGAATACTCTGCCTCATGTTTCTCATCTTTGAAATCTCTGGGACGGGAAATTCTTGCATACGTTCCTCTTCCAGAAGTAAAACTGACAGAAGTAATGAAGATAAAGATAATGTTCCAGCATTGTGAGCTGAATTACAAGTTTATGGATGCATTGGAAGAATGCGACGCGCTACTTTACTCAATGGAATGCGTTGGCAAAACACTAAAATGATACAAATAGCTCTATTTTCACTGCTTAGACATGTCTGTGCTAAATTCCCACGTTGTTCACAAGATGATACGGGAAAGAATACTTCAATCCCCGAATTACGTGTCAGCTTCATTGTGAGATTTTAAAAAGAGACCACCGAGAAATTAAAGCATACGGAGTTCGTCGATTAGACATGGAAAATCCACTGCTGCTTCGAGAAAGGAACTTCCTAAGCGTTACTGAATCGTCAGTAAAACACAAAACGGATAAGAATATGCATCGAGTGCACCGAGAAGGAGATAGGAAAGGAATCTGTGCGACTGCTATAACCACTGTGAAGGGGAGCTGTGTGTTTGGCCTTGTTTCGAAATACACTGACGCAAAAAAGTCGCAACACCAAAACATTATTAATGGGGGCTATTGAAATTTCGGAAATAAATGTGTCTAGGGAATACAGTTACGTGATTTATATCGCAACATCATAGGTTAATGTAAGCCCGAGATAAGCCACTGTAAATGTGAACTTCTGATAAGTAATAACCGTTATAACAGTCAGAATGTTGAATGCAAGCATATAAAAGTTCATGCATTGAGCTGTACAGGTGTCGAATGTCATTTCGCAGAATGGAGATCCATGGTGTTGCACTTGGTCGCTCAATACAAGGACTGTTAATGCAGTTTATGGATGACAATGGTGACGCACCATGAGGTCCCTTATGCGCTGTATTGGACACCAGTCTCGTGATGGAGTACGACAGGGCTTCCCAACATTTCCAGCTGGAGAACCCCTTCTTCAGTCGAAAATCCATGGCGGACCCCTAGTCAGTCAAGAGTACAGTAACTTTAAATTTCAGAACGGAACCCATGGGAACTGAAAGCTTCTTAATGCAAGCGCCATGTTCCGAATGATCCCCCCCCCCCCTCCCTCCCGAAGAATCAATAGTCTTTGGTTTAGAGATGAATGATAACAACTTGAAATTAACGATCCAATTATGAGATTTTCTGCAATGGTATGAGCTTTGCTTGTTTTTGCCACTCGATAACTATCCAAGAAAGAAGCTTTTAATGAATTTTCATTAATTGTTTTTGCAAGAGTTTTCATGCAATGCTGAGAATCAGCTAGTTCAGCACTCTTCCTTTTAAATAAATCGATGCCTTTAGCCTGGAAGCCCGGGTGAGTACCTTCAAAATGACGGCGCAATTTAACTGGAACCATTGAACTGTTCGGAAGGACAGGCGCACAAATTACACACTGAATTTTACCCCCCTTTGTCTCCATAAAGCCCATTTCTAAATAGCTTTCGTGGTACTTACGCTCCTTGGTTATCCCACTTCCATAGGATATTGCAACCTATGGAGTACTTCCAGCGTTTTCACATAATAAATCCGGCTGTGGAGCTTCTTGTGATTGTTCTTCCTTTCGTGGTCCTCCCTCCTCATTCATTTCAACTGGAAACTCCTTGTTGTGAAGGCGATGGAGAAACTACACCCTTATACAACGATCCTGACTTCAGCCACTGATCCATGTTACAAGTAAAGAAACTGGTGTCCGCCCCCGGAAGCTGAGTGGTATTCTCGCTTCGCGCGTCGGGCGACTAGGTCGTGCTCTTAGTTCCGCCTCTACCGTAGCGCAGCGTGTTTTCCTCCTGTCAGTTTAGTGCCGTGTGGTCTCCGTGCGCGTCGCATCGCTGGTTGTCGGCTGGTGTTTGGTGTTCGTGCGGCCCTTCCTGTCGCGGCGTCGTCTCTCGCCGTGATGTCCACCATGGTTCCCACGAAAGTTCCGCGTACAGGTACAGTCAGTTTTACCTTTGACAAATCCACGCGTCACGTCCAGCCCGGTTCTTTGGAGATACATGACTGGTTAGTCGATACAGTTAAGGTCACTACTGATCAGGTGCATACCGCATATTTCGACAGCGAATTATATGTGTTTTTTGTTAAGTTTCTTGACCCGCTCCAGGTTGATAGGCTACTTTCTCGTCATGGTTCTCAGGTACCCTTTACGCACCGTGATGGTTCCACTAGTATGGTTCTCTTGGCAAATGCAGAAGTGATATATAAGAATGTTCGGGTATTTAACCTTCCGCCCGAGGTTGACGACTCTTTTCTGAAGTCCGTTTTGCTTCCTTATGGGGACGTACGCCATATTCGAAAGGAACGCTGGTCTGCTCAGCACCGCTTACAGGTATATAGTGGTATTCGGTCGGTGGAAATGGTGGTTAAAAAACCTATTCCTTCTCACCTACAGGTATGTGTTTATAGGGTCCATATCACGTACAGTGGCCAGGAAGGAACATGTTATTATTGTAATGAAACTGGTCATTTCCGTACTAATTGTCCGCGGCGTGTGGTGGTATTAAAACCTACATACGAACAGCGTAAAAAATTGACTTTAGCTGATCTTCTCCCGCAAGGATCTCGGACTGAATCGCTCACTGTTACTGAGGGACGCAGTGATCCGTTGCCCGACAACGGCCGTGATTTTCCCCCGTTGTCCTTGAGTAGGGATGTTGCTGCCCTAAATTCCGATGTTCCCGCGCTGATTTCTCACAACAAGCGTCGGCGAACACAGGATGATGCGGCTGATGAATCTTCCTTATTGGCTCGCCCTTCCGATGGGCCTCCGGTAAAGGACTCTCTTTCTCAGTCGGAAATCGTTGATGAGGAAGCCACAGGTGCTATCACGCCTTTGCAGAAGCTCCCTGACACCTTATCTGACGTTGTTCCTGCTACCGCGAAAGCCTCTTCGGAGACGCCCGTGACGGAACCTGCTTCTGGTTGCCACGTGTCTTCTCCGGTGCTCTCTGACACTTCTCCTATTGACTCTGTTTCGCATCCCCCTTCTGGAATTTCTGTCGCCCCCTCTGGGTCACAGCCTCCTCCCATCAAACAACTGGTTGATTCTCCAGAGCCAGTGGATCCCGTTGTTATTCACCAACTGTCCCACCGTGAACCCATGTCTGCGGACGAGTGGGATGTAGAGGCCTCTCTCTCGCAATCTGACACGGAATGTCTACATGATGCTCCTACGCAGCCGAACGCTGCAGCGTCGGCACCGCGGAGCCGCAGTCGAATCCGTAAACAGCCACGGAGAGCCGCGTCACGGCCGAAGAAAAAGCAGTGGGAAGGTGAGGGTTCTGTTTCGTAGTTTTTCTCTCTGTGGTTCAGCGCTTGTTTCTGGTATGATTACTTGTATGCTGCTCCGTCAGCTGACGGCTCTCTACCGATCTTTCTTTTTCTTTCTAGGTTGAAGTTCCATGCAAGCATATACATTTCTTACTCTGAATATTAACAGAATATGTTCTGAGCTTCGGCTCGCCGCTTTGCGACAGTTTATCTATCAGTCTGGGGCAGATGTTGTTTTTTTACAGGAAGTC
Source organism: Schistocerca gregaria (assembly GCF_023897955.1). NCBI lineage: Eukaryota > Metazoa > Arthropoda > Insecta > Orthoptera > Acrididae > Schistocerca > Schistocerca gregaria. Next base: position 1,042,624,137 of record NC_064920.1, on the reverse strand, counting down.
CTATTCGACCAGTTTTCCATTCCTGGGTTCTCGACGTTTTTTAATGTCGCTTCCGAACTTTCTACGGGCACTGCCTTGTTTTATAGAGAAGGCATTCCGTTGATGAATTTCGAAGTACTCGACAGTGGAAGGGGGATCGGGTGCACGTTTTATGATCTCAGTTTACTCCTTCTTTATGCCCCTTCTGGTTCGGGTTGTACTACCGCACGCTCGAGTTTCTATAAAGAAGAAGTCATTTACCTGCTTCGTAAATCCCCGACAAAGATAATTTTAGGTGGGGACTTCAATTGTGTTCTACGGCCGGTAGATCAGTCTCCTAATTTTAATTTCAGTAAAGAACTCGACGACCTTGTGCGCTCCTTGCACCTGCGTGACGTGTGGGTTTCTCGCTATCCTACACTTGTGCGACATACCTACTTTACTCCCACGTCTAGCAGTCGCCTCGATCGCTTTTACCTTTCTAACTCCTTGTGTGGGCAACTTCTGGCTGTTGATGTGATACCAGCCTGTTTTACTGATCATTGCGCTGTAGCCGTTACGTTTAATTACGAGCGACAACCGGTAAAATTGTTTCGTCCTCCTTGGATGCTCAATATCGCGTATTTGCAAGATACCTCCCTTGGTATCGTCCTGGAGGACATTTGGACTCGTTGTTCTCGTACTATGGACCGGTACCCGTCTATCGTGGCATGGTGGACACTGTATGCAAAACCACACATCCGTAGGGCTCTCATGCGTTTTGGGGCTGCGAAGGTGGCAGAAGATCGACGAACGCAAGAATTTTACTATTCTGTCTTACGTCAACTGTACGATAGTGCTACGCATGCTCCCCTACGGGTTACTGATATACAGCGCATCAAAGCCAAATTGCTGCAGCTCAAACGCATTCAAATGGAGGGCCTGCGGACGAGGTCTCAACCACGTTCCCTTCTACAAGAGGAACTGACGTCACTCTACCATCTAGTCCGTTTACGGTCGCGCCGGAAACGTGGGTGCCTTGCCTCCCTCACAACCGCTGACGGCCGCGTGTTCACCTCTCACCGTGACATTTCTGACTTCGTTTACACCTATTTTACTGATCTGTACGATACTCATGTCCCGGCGGAAACCTCTCTTGACGACTTTACCTCCTTGCTGCCTCGCGTCGTCACTCCTCAATTAAACGACGCCTTTCTGCGTCCCTTTCAGAAGGATGACATATATGATGTTGTTGCAGGATCGCAGTCCCGCAAGTCGCCTGGATTAGATGGTATTCCTAAGGAGTTCTATGTTCAATTTTGGCCGCTCATTGGTGACACCTTAACGTCAATGGTAAATGAAGTGATTCGGGGAGTCTCACTTCCTGCTCCTTTTCAGGAAGGCAGAATGGTCCTCCTCCCGAAATCCACAGGTCGACCTGCAATTGATTCCCTCCGTCCTATTACTCTCCTTAACTTTGATTATAAACTTGTCGCTCGAGCAATTAATATCCGTCTCTCTAAGCTGCTCGATACCATTATTGCCGCCCACCAAAGCTGTGTGCCTGGACGCACGATACTGACTTCCGTTCTCGAATGTCGCGATGTAATCTCGGTGGCGGCTGCCGCTAATATCCCAGGGGCTTTGCTTTTTCTTGATTTCCAAAAAGCGTTCGATCGCGTCAGCCATGATTTTTTATCGAGAGTGCTCACCGCTGTCGGCTTTAATAATGATGCTCGACAAGTCTTAACTAATCTTTTTACCGGTATCAGTGTCTCGGTGATTGTGAACGGTCACCCCACCCCCCGGATATCGATCAGACGGGGGTTACCCCAGGGAAGCCCCTTATCCATGTCACTTTTTGTTCTATCCTTAGAGCCCTTACTTCGCCATCTCACCATGCACTTACGTGGCTGGAATATATTGGGGGAAATTTTTGCAGTCCGTGCATACGCCGATGACGTCATGGTTTTAGTACGACATGCCGAGGATATACCGCGGCTTAAGGATACCTTGGATTCATTTTGTGGTCTTGCTGGTGCTCGCATTAATGATCGCAAATGCACGTTCCTGCCGTTGAGAGGCTTTGATCATGTCGTCATTCCTTGGGCGACGGCTGTCGATCGCCATAAGACCTTGGGGATCATAGTGGATCGTAATCCGATCAAAATGGCGGCACTAAATTGGCGTGAGGTTACGAGTCGTGTTCACGGGGCGATCCTTGAACATGACCGCCGTTCCCTTAGCCTCCTTCACAAGGCACGGGTTTTAGAGATCTATGTCTTCAGTAAAATATACTACGTTGCGCAGGTCTTCCCGCTTCCCGCGATGATGGCCTGCAGGCTGAAACAGCTGTCTAGTCGATTTCTGTGGCGCCGCCATGTCTTCCGTGTCCGGTATGAAGTTGTGGCCAGGCCTCGGAAGCTTGGAGGATTGGGTCTTTCAGATATCAAAATGAAGACGTCCATCTTATTTGCCCGCCGCAATGTTTTAACCTGTACGCGGGCTCCGCATTCAGTCACCTCTCGTTTACTTTCCCGCCTCCGGCCGGCCAGTCTGACCCCTCCTGTTGATGTTGGACGGATTAATCCTAAATTGCGGCACATTCGTGAATACTTTGTACTTGTCGGTATTCTGGGTGCTGATATACTTTCTATGACGCATATTACTACCAACATGTTACAAATCCGTTGGGGTACAGCATGTTTCCCTTCTTCTGTTGAACTTGCTTCCCCGTCAACGTCATGGAAAACGGTCTGGTCTCATCTTAGTCTTCCCATTTTACCGATGGAGATTGTTTCAACGTGGTATAAGGTCATGTACCATCTGATACCTACTGGTGATCGTCTTTTTCGTATTGGCCTTCGTCCGACTGATCAGTGTGAGGAATGTCATCAAACTGACACCTTACTTCACAGGCTAGTTGCTTGCGGACGGGATCATTGGCTCTGGGTCCGCCGTCAATTAGCTTTTCTTACTAGAGGGCCTGAAACCGCATTCCCAGACGACATCTTCTTACATCCGGACATCTCTTATTTTCCTCAGACGAAAACGAACACGATTGTCTGGCTCTTGGGTTACTATGTCCATTACGTCATTGAAGGCGGTAATGACCCAGATCCCCGCGTTTTTCACCATTATTTGTCAACTGCGCATTGGAAATGGCAGCGGTTACCACAATACCGAACGCTTTTTGCGAATATGCTTTTTCTTGTGTTTAACCGTCAAGGGGTTGGTTAAGTTCCCCTGTGATTCCTGTTTCTTCCCTGAGCTCGAGTCCCCTCCCTTGTTGTATTTTTTCGTAATTTTTTTTTCTCTCTCTTTTGCATGTATATATATACACCCAAAATTCATACGGGTGGGGTAACGGGTTGGTCTTCCCCTTCAGAAGAAATGTTTTATTTGTGTTTCACCTAATTTGTTGATTTTCTTTTTGCAGCTAATATTACATGATGATTTGACTATGGTTGTCTGAATTCTCGTGAAATATACCAAGTCAATCTGATAATAAAAATAAAAAAAAAAGTGGTGAGCGCGACAGACTGTCAATCCAAAGGGCCCGGGTTCGATTCCGGGCTGGGTCGGAGATTTTCTCCGCTCAGGGACTGGGTGTTGTGTTGTCCTAATCCTTATCATTTCATCCCCATCGACGCGCAAGTCACCGAAGTGACGTCAAATCGAAAGACTAGCACCAGGCGAGCGGTCTACCCGACGGGAGGCCCTCATCACATGCTATTATTATTATTAACTAGTCAAAAATCGACTTACGAAATAGGTAGTGTACTGACAAAGCAAGTTTAACATTTAATGATTCCTGGGGCCGCATACGTGCAAGCGAGCGCTGTGATTGGTCGACAAAGCTCGCTCCGCGCATGGGTAAAAGGTTTCAGTGCATCTAGCGCTGTGAGCCGGCGCACAAACGACGCCCGTATTCTTGCGAAACAGTAGATCAGAGAAGGCGCATTCTTCGGCACTAAACTGTGTATGCGTTCTCACTTAGGAACCGCAGAGGCGACTTGGGAATACGACCTGAAGTAAAAGTACACATGTTTTTCACACGAAAAAAATAGTGATGAATTTGATTTTCACATTTTTATTCAATAATTTTACTCATTATTTTACACGATTTCGTGAAAGATGGCCGCGGACCACCTGGTTTAGGTTCACTACGTCTAGTACGCAGACAGTTTGGTTACAGGCACCCGATTCTCCTCTTTCTAACCAAGACATGGCCATCACGTGCACCGAGGCAGAGCCAGCTTTCAGCAGAAATCACAACATGCCTTCACCCGGTCCTCAAATTAGCTCTGTAATGACACCACTGAAGTAGCAAATGGCGGTGGCTTGGGGTCAGTGGAATGCACGCTACACGGCGCCTGGCTCGGAGCAGGCATTGAAATAGCCGATTTGTAACAGTTCGTTGTGTCACATTGCTGCTGTAGGTGCAGTGCAACGTACCAGAGCCATACGCCACACACGATGGTCTGCTCCCTCAGTTGTGCCCCATGGGTGCCCGGAGCCCGGTGTTCTTGCGATCGTATGCTCTCGTGACCACCGCTGGCAGAAATCATGTACAGTGGCTGCATTCTTGTCAAGTGGTTCTGCAGTGCCGTAGAAGGAACATCCAGCTTCTTGGAGCACTATTACACGATCTCGTTCAAACTCAATGAAGTGCTGATACCGGCGTCTCTGTAGCCAAAAAGGCATTCTTGAGTAACATCAACTCATCACGGCCAATCTCTGAGGTAACTAACGCTCACGACAGCTACAACGTGTATTTAAAGCAAACCAGATTTGCAGCCTCATGGTAGCGCTTCTAGTGCCACCCTTAGTCCACTGGCGCGAAATTTGAATAGACGTCATCTTTCAGATGTAGAACACACCTGCCAACTTTCGTCTGTGTCACACAGCTGCTTCTTGGTGCTGCGATTTTTTACCGTCGGTGTATATCACACAAGCATAAAATTTCCGATTTGTGCTTCTTTGTAATGTTATCTAGTTTCAGAAAATTCCAAAATGAAGAATATCCAAACCACACTTTATTTTAAAAACAAATAGGTGAGAATGAATGCTGAGGAGTCTGTGATGGTAACTCAGCGCAGCAGACACCGCAGTACTCAGCGCATATTGTACCCACAACGGCACGGAGCGGCTCAACGACACACGAATGTGTGCAGTGAAGCACACTGTTACAGCGCAATCATCTCTGAAAGGGTTAATCCATCCCTAAGAATCGTCTTCATTCACTCATTTTCAATCGCAGGGAGCTCATAAGCATAATAGCTTACCTCTGGTAACCTATGTTCTCAGTATGTCGAACATTCCTTCCTTCCATGCCCCTACTATACTTATCACATACCAATGCATTTTGCAGTTTTTTCACCAGATTTTTTCTTCCAACATCAACACCACCCACCATCCAAGAATGTTTCAAACCGATAGATCTCTTTCCAATAATCTTAAACTACTGGCCATTAACATTGCTACACCAAGAAGAAATGCAGATGATAAACGGGTATGCATTGGACAAATATATTATACTAGAACTGACAAGTGATTACATTTTCACGCAATTTGGGTGCATAGATATTGAGAAATCAGTACCCAGAATAACCACCACTGGCTGTAATAACGGCCTTTATACTCCTGGGCATTGAGTCAAACAGAGCTTGGATGGCATGCACAGGTACAGCTGCCCATGCAGCTTCAACACGATACCACAGTTCACCAAGAGTAGTGACTGGCTTATTGTGACGAGCCAGTTGCTCGGCCACCATTCACCAGACGTTTTTAACTGGTGAGAGATCTGGAGAATGTGCTGGCTAGGGCAGCACTCGAAAATTATCTCTATCCAGAAAGGCCCACACAGGACCTGCAACATGCGGTCGTGCATTATCCTGCAGAAATGTACGGATTCGCAGGGAAGAGTAGAGCCACTGGCCGTAACACATCTGAAATGTAACTTCCACTTTTCAAAGTGCCGTCAATGCGAACAAGAGGTGACCGAGACGTGTAATCAATGGCACGCCATACCACCACGCCGGCTGATATACCAGTATGGCGATGACGAATACACGCTTCCAATGTGCGTTCACCGCGGTTTCGGCAAACACGAATGCGACCATCATGATGCTGTAAACAGAACCTAGATTCTTCCGAAAAAATGACGTTTTGCACCCAGGTTCTTCGTTGAGTACACCATAGCAGGCGCTCCTGTCTGTGATGCAGCATCAAGGGTAACCGCAGCCATGGTCTCCGGGCTGCTAGTCAATGCTGCTGCAAACGTCGTCGAACTGTTCGTGCAGATGGTTGTTGTCTTGCAGACGTCCCCATCTGTTGACTCAGGGATCGAGATGTGGCTACACGATCCGTTATAGCCACGAGGATAAGATGCCTGTCATCTCGACTGCTAGTGATACAAGGCCGGTTGGATCCAGCACGGCGTTCCATATTACCCTCCTGAACCCACCGATTTCATATTCTGCTAACAGTCATTGGATCTCAGCCAACGCGAGCGGCAATGTCGCGACACGATAAACCGCAATCGCGGTAGGGTACAATCCGACCTTTATCAAAGTCGGAAACGTGATGGTACGCATTTCTCCTCCTCACACGAGGCATTACAACAACGTTTCACCAGGCAACGCCGGTCAAATGCTGTTTGTGTATGAGAAATCGGTTGGAAACTTTCCTCATGTCACCACGCTGTAGATGTCGCCACCGGCGCCAACCTTGTGTGAATGGTCTGAAAAGGTAATCATTTGCATATCACAGCATCTTCTTTCTGTCGGTTAAATTTTGCGTCTGTAGCACGTCATCTTCGTGATGTAGCAGTTTTAGTGGCCAGTAGTGTATTTTAAAACTTATATCGCCATTTTTCAAAATGCTTTGTCTTGCTGAGCAGAAGAGTATTTAAGACACATTAGATTTCTGGCGTGCATTAGCGCAAATTCCATTTATTCAACTGCTATTTTGATAACGTGTTCAATGCTGGATGTATTCTAAGAAATTTCATTCCTTTTCCTTCCAGCTACCAACAACCAAGAAGATACCGAAGCACAACCTGATCCTAGAAAGAGGAAGAAACGGACAGTTTGCCTCAAGTGTCTGTTGGGGAAGAAACTTGGTGGCTACGGCGGAGGAGGTGGCGGTTGCGGTGGTGGCGGCTGCGGAGGCGGCGGGGGTGGTTTTGTCCCGGTCCCTGTGGCCGTACCTGTTCCCGTTTATTCTGGGGGCGGCGGCGGCGGCTGCGGCCATCCAGGCTGCGGCGGCGGAGGCGGATATGTGCCCAGCGGAGGCGGCGGCTGTGGATACGGCGGCTGCGGGGGCGGCGGCGGCAATTACAAGCAGATCAGTCAGCCAGTGGAAGTGAAGGTCCCTGTCAAAATTACTGTCGTGCCAAGCGGCGGCGGCGGCGGCGGCGGCGGCTGCCCGACCGGAGGCTGTTATCAGCCGCCTCCTCCCCCTCCGTCCCCTCGCTACCCGCCCAGCGGGGGCGGTTGTCCGACGGGAGGCTGCTTCCAGCCTGCGCCGCCGCCAGTTCACTACCCGCCCTCTGGCTGCGGAGGTGGCGGCTGCAACCCGCAGCCCCAGGTCTGTTCCACCTGCGGAGGCGGCGGGGGCGGAGGAAGCCACTCGTACAGCCAGGCCTCCAGCCAAGCGTCCAGCTCCAGCTACAGCTCCGGCTGGTAAGTCGTCCATCTGTTACTGGCTTTTATCCACAGACCCTTCCCATTTACAACTATATTTTAATCTACAGTTTCCCACAAGAAATAAATGGTAGTTTCGCTACAGTCTTATAGAGCATGAAGAAACTTTCATTATAAGTTCAGAGCAAGCTAAGGAAAGTAGCCAGCCCAACTGCCCGAGCGGTTCTAGGCGCTACAGTCTGGAACAGCGCGACCGCTACGGTCGCAGGTTCCAATCCTGCCTCGGCCATGGATGTGTGTGATGTCCTTAGTTTAGTTAAGTTTAAGTAGTTCTAAGTTCTAGGGGACTGATGACCTCAGAGGTTAAGTCCCATAGTGCTCAGAGCCATTTGAACCATTAAGGGAAGTCGAATCGAGAAAAATTTTCCAGGCAACCATAGTTCTAAAATGCACCGACTTACAGTTCCGGACATAAAGTGACGGCCAATCAAGGACGAGGGCGTGGCAGTGCGTGCGAGTAAACTAACACGCCGCAGCTAGCATCTGATATGCTAAGGAGTGCAGTAAATAACTAAATAAGCCTAATAAAACGGTTCCTGCTAAACACTCAACTCTACGCAAACTTTAAATTCGTATCTGCGGTTACTTACGCTAGGGGAGAATATTCTGCAATGTTTGCTGGGTACAGCTTAACTGTCACACTAACTACGCTGAAAATACGGTTATGTACAGCATCCACAGCATACCACAGCAGCAGTTTAATCGGACAAACCTGTTGCCTTAGTAGACAAACTTCTGTTTGCTCATTGTTGATTAGTTGTTGTTTTATCGCTGAACACTTGGAAGCTGCAAGTGGTCTACCAAAAAAGAGACTGCCAACAGTCCTCTTCTGGAGTATTGCTGCCGGGTATGGGATTCTTACCAGATGGGACTGACCGACTACATACAAAATGTTCAATGAGCGGTACCTCGTTTTGTATTATTGCCTAATAGGGGAGAGGGTGCCAAGAACATGATACACGAGTTATGCTGGCATTCACTAAATGAAGGCGTTTTTCGTTGCGGATAGAGCTTTTCACGAAATTTCAATCATCTGCTTTCTCTTCCTAATACGAAATTATTTTGTTGATGTCCACATATGTTGGAAGAAACGATAACTGTGATAAAATAAGAGAATCAGAGCCCGCACGTAAAGATTTAAATGTTCGTTTTTCCCTCGTGTTACTGGAGAGTGAAACGGTACCGATATTGCTTCAAGGTGGTTCGATAAACCCTCTGACAAACACTTAAGTGTGAGTTGCAGAGCAGCGCGGGATTAGCCGAGCACTGTTGGGCGCTGCAGTCATGGATGTGCGGCTGGTACCGGCGGAGGTTCGAGTCCTCCCTCGGGCATGGGTGTGTGTGTTTATCCTTAGGATAATTTAGGTTAACTAGTGTGTAAGCTTAGGGACAGATGACCTTAGCAGTTAAGTCCCATAAGATTCCACACACATTTGATTTTTGAGTTGTAGAGCAGTCATGTAGGTCGTAGTTCCACAAAGATGCGTTGCAGTTGTTTGCAACATTTTACTCGATTCGACGTGCAGTCTGGTTTCCAGGCGTTATTATTGTTCTTCTCCATCTTGTGGACGAGACATTTACACCTAAGGCGCTTGATATACAAGCCACATACCACAATAATAAAAACTGTACATCATATCCCGTGAGCCACATGAGTTCATTTTCTCCACAGGTGAGAGTAATGGGAGCGGAAGTCAAGGGAACAGTAAAGACAATCTCCTGCCAAGGAGGACATAAGGCTGCGTTGCACCTTGACTGTTGAATTTCTAAGAAGCAGACAGAGAAGTGATAGAAAATATCCGGCCAGGAATACAAGTACAAAATGAGATTTTCACTCTGCAGCGGAGTGTGCGCTGATATGAAACTTCCTGGCAGATTAAAACTGTGTGCCCGACCGAGACTCGAACGCCGGACCTTTGCCTTTCACGGGCAAGTGCTCTACCATCTGAGCTACCGAAGCACGACTCACGGCCGGTACTCACAGCTTTACTTCTGCCAGTATCCGTCTCCAACCTTCCAAACTTTACAGAAGCTCTCCTGCGAAACATGCAGAACTAGCACTCCTGAAAGAAAGGATATTGCGGAGACATGGCTTAGCCACAGCCTGGGGGATGTTTCCAGAATGAGATTTTCACTCTGCAGCGGAGCGTGCGCTGATATGAAACTTCCTGGCAGATTAAAACTGTGTGCCCGACCGAGACTCGAACGCCGGACCTTTGCCTTTCACGGGCAAGTGCTCTACCATCTGAGCTACCGAAGCACGACTCACGCCCGGTACTCACAGCTTTACTTCTGCCAGTATCCGTCTCCTACCTTCCAAACTTTACAGAAGCTCTCCTGCGAAACATGCAGAACTAGCACTCCTGAAAGAAAGGATATTGCGGAGAGTAGCAATAAGAAGAGTTTGCTAAGAAGAAGGTTTACAAATAACGATGGCTCGGTAGAATGACAGAATTTTTCAATCGGGAAAGCAAAACCATGCAAGAACAGAGCAGTAATGGTGAGATCAAACGTAAGAATTTTTTAACGAACACTGACATTTAACGTCTGCTGTTACCAATCATAATTTAGAAAAAGTTTCCGAAATAGTAGGTATGGAGCACTTCATTGTGTTGAAATGCGGACTTTTCGGGGAGTGGAAAAGGGGAAGGTGAAGGTATGCTCTCTACTAGAAAGATCAGGAGGGAACAGCACATTTATGGACAGAGAACATATTACGTACAGATATTGTGAGACGGTTATCTTCGTGGCATGCTGTAGATATATCCAACGGAACGAAGTCATGAAAAGAGCTAATGAGAAAGGAAAGGTTTCGTACTGCAAGGCTGTCGATATGTGAGGCGAAGAGTTTCGAGAAGCTTTTAGGGATGGAATGTGGTACGTGTAAGAATATTGGATATGAGCACCACAATTTGTACCCCGTAATTATGTCTGACCTGTTAGACTTTTACATGATTAGTTGGCTTATGGATGAAGCTGCTTTCATCAGTCTGAATATAAGGACGCCAGTCCCCCATTAATATCTATGTCTTTCTTACAGGCTGATAATTATTGAACTATATTAAATAAAATAGTCGTAACTTCTGAACGATTTGCGTTAGGACGCTCAAACTTCACGGTTGGCATCAGAGCATGATGGGAATTAGTATGCGCGTGCATGATTTGGTTCAGCAACGAAGCCCACATTCATTAGGATGGCATCAAAAAATGGCTCTGAGGACTATGCGACTTAACTTCTGAGGTCATCAGTCGCCTAGAACTTAGAACTAATTAAACCTAACTAACCTATGGACATCACACACATCCATGCCCGAGGTTGGATGGGTTCGTCAATAAGCAAAACTGGATCATTTTGGGGACTAAGAATGCGCATTTCGCGATCGAGAAATCTCTTCGCCCTCAACAGGTGAATGTGTCGTGTGCAATCTCCAGTCACGGAATAATCGGTGCGATATTGCTTGATGGCACGGTGGCTACCGAACGGTACGTGAAAGTTTTGGAAGATGATTTCATCGCCATTATCCAAAGTGAGCATGATTTCGACAAGATGTGGTTCATGTAGGATGGAGCTCGACCCCATCGAAGCAGGAGAGTGTTTGATGTCCTAGAGGAGTACCTTGGGGACTGCGTTTTGGCTCTGGGGTAGCCAGAGGCCACTGGTATGGGCTCCTCTGCCCGCCATGTTCCCCGGATCTGAATAGAAGTTGTACAGCAGTAACCCCAAAACCACGCCTAAGCTGAAAACAGCCATTCAGGACATTATCGACAGTATCGATGTTCTAAGACTTCGGCGTGTCGTGCAGAATTTCGGTGTTCGTCTGCGCCACATCATCGGCAATGATGGCAGGCATATCGAACATGTCATAAGGTAGAACCGAATATCTGTACTGACGTTTACATGTTGAATATAATGTGTGGATGCCGTAGTTTGTAACTGCATTAAATTTTTTTTCATATAGTTCAATCTTTGTCACCCTGTATGTAGGTACATGCATACAGAAAATTGTCTCAGATGGATAACTCGGATCTCCGAGTGATGACTCTCATTCGAAAACGAAGTAAATGCCAACCATTGTCTACGTCATCATACCTTCTTGCTCTTCCTCTTTACAGCAGTAGTCTGCTCAGAGCTGTAACCGCAGCAATTCCTGCAGGTCGGTAAAAAAAGCGTCACCTGCCGCCAATTAAACTAAACGTATTATTAGCGATCGTCTTTCGTAACCTGTTGCTTCATCAGCCTCTTTGCGCCAGCATCCTTCTTGACTTATTCTCTGAAATCCATTTAGTGCTGTTGATCTTCACGGCTCGTCGCGTGTAGTCGAGTACACCTGCTTTGTAACTTACACATCCGCGTACTACCAGATTAACTTTCTGAATATGAAACTCCTGCCCGTCTCCGCTTTTTAGAAAGTGTTGGATTGCCAACAGTTTCGAATTAAGTAGTTAGATTTTTAAATCCCAACCTTTCAAAAATCGTATCCTAGACAATATTCTCTCGAAATATATCGTGACAAACACATACTTACATTCTGAGCTTCTTTACCGTTAATGCAGAACACATTAAAAATCACCTTGTTTTAGTGACGTTGCAAACTGCGTAAAATAATATTATAGCTATAAATTTATTTGTAAATAAATTAACAGAACAATCACATGATGAGTGTCCCCTTTACGAGTAGTTCCAAAAACTCGACTAACTGTAGAAAACGTAAGAAACGAACTGGAATCTGTTAGGAACAGGAATCTATCGTACCATAATTTTTGACCTAAACACATCTTTCACAAGCTGAGTTCCTAACAGCGGGACGTTATTATCAAGGAACAGTGGGGACTTTTGTAGAGATCTGGAACTCTTTGTCTTCTTAGGCAAGGCATTATTCTGCTGGAATAAGGAGCAGTTTCAAGCATCAAGCAACGGGTGAGATTTTCCAGAAGAGAATATATATATATATATATATATATATATATATATATATATATATATATATATATATATATAATTTAATATTAATTAATTTGTTCTATCTCACTTGCATGACATAAATGCTTGCTAAATTTGAAAAGTAAATTGAAGGAAATCGCCTTGTCGACACCATTAATAACAATATATTTATGAATATTTTATTGTATTTACACACTGTTAAGGCCAACGTATCACACCTAATACATACGGTTGCTAACAAGACAAAGCTACACTTGGAAAAGAGAATTATTATTAATTGTAGTTTATCAACGAAATACAAACACCTTTTCATGCTGTAAAGTGCACGTGATTGATTAATGTTGTCCTAGCATTGTTATTAATATAGACAAAAAAGTTAACACACATTCCAAAATGTGTTGTGGTCTTTTGATGCACCTCTTGACGCTAATCTGTCCTGTACAAGACTGTACATATCTACATAACTACTGCAACCTACATGGGTTTGCACCTGACTACTGTTTCTAAGCCTTGGTCTCCCTCTGCAATTCGTCCCACATTCCTGCTTGTAATAAAACGTGCCGAAAATGTTTTTGAGAAGTTTTGGATATGCATCATTCCTAAACACAAGAAAAACAATGTTCAATATACCACGTCTTATTGCGGATATTCTCCACCAAAAAAAAAATTATACGTATGTTGTGCAATCCAGGGTGCTGCTTCTTGATGCTGAGATATGATCGTTTTGATGTTGCTGAATCGCCACGTGAGATTTATGCAATGGATTCAAAAGTTTCAGTACTTCAAGTTCACCATACATTCTATTTCGCGCACTAGATATTCGGTGGCGAACTTACAAAGCCTGACAGCATGCTGTTCATGCAAAATTCGCTCGAAGACTGACTTAAGACTGGCTTCAGAGTGACCTAAAACTGACTTATGGCGGCGTACAAATCGCCTCTATTTATATGATTTCAAATGATTACTATCATTTTTACATACTCAGTTTAGCATATTAACAATTAAAATTGTTATATACATCTTCCCAAATTACATAGAAAATTACATGGAATAACAGTGAATAAATTCACACAAAGACAGGAGAGGATTTGTTTCTATTAAAACTATAAATTACGTGTTTTACCATTGCAAGAAAACCAATCGTTAATTTGCATATATTATTTTATTGACTTAAAGCAAAATCACTTTATTATTTTCAGGTGAATAGAGCGACTAGTTTTATTGAATGAAAAGCCTAGATTCAACTAATTAAATTTTTTCTATAAGCAAAATTTTACATTTCTATGCGGTTGTAATTACAGTTCTATTAACTAACACCAATGAGAACATAAACATATTTGGTTCTGACTGAAAAATCGTTGTGTCATATTTCTGTTAGGAGAATAAATAATTTCTGACATAAAAAATCATAAAAATAGCTGTCTCTCGATGACGTGAAGTGTCAGAAGTTTAATCGTTAATTACCCCCTTAATTATAATAGCAAATTTATTCCTACTATGTGCCTGTAGTTCTTATTGTGTGTAAATTACAATGGTACATTAGTATTTAATCCAATATTTTTCCTTCAAACTATATACTGGTGAGGTCCAATGTAAACAATGTCAAAACAACAGTTTAAATTAATGTCAATTACTAAGTTGCTGCATGAAGAATCTTCAGTGTATCTCAGTATTCGAATCCAGATAAGCAGAAAAGTGTCTCCTTCATTCCATATATCGGTGAGACTCAAGGTAGACAAAGTCAAAGCAATAGTTTAAATTGATGTAAGTTACTAATACTACATATATGCCCTCTTCGGGAGAGTGGAGATGAGACTGGAATGGGATACAGGATTCCAAAAGGGGTTGTGGTATTTTAAGGCCTTACTTCCACTACCAAACTGACGATCTCGATGCCTCAGGATGTATCCTGTCAATCGATTCTTCCTTTTTAGTCAGTTTGTGCCACATATTTTATTTTTCCTCGACTCGATTCAATGTCTCTCATTAGTTTCTTGATCTACCCATCTACTTTTCAACATTCTCCTCTAGCAACACATTTCAGACTCAGGACTCTTCCAGTGTGAACTTCTTAACGTCCTTTTTTCACTTCTATACGAGCGTACACCCCATGCAAGTACCTTCAAAAACCACTTTCTAACGTTTACGTTTGCATTAGGTGTCAACAAATTTCTTTACACCGGAATCGAATTTCGTGCTGTTGCTACTCTGCATTTTATAACTTCTGTACTTCGACAACCGTTAGAAAGAGCAAAAGTTACATAGTACATTTTACATTTCATTTCCAACCATAATTCTGTCAGCATCACCTGATTAAATCTATTTTTTAATTTTATTGGGTGTTTGGCTTACACTTCTATTGAAGATATTATCCATTTCGTTCAAGTGACCAGGCAAGTTCTTTGCTGTCTCTGATAGAAACTGAATCTAACTGGGAAACTGCAAAGTTCTGTTTTTCTCTCCGAAGCCTTGTTCCCATTTCAAACTTCAATGGGTTCTTCTGTACTTCTTGCTCAAAGTGCAGATTGAATAACATCGGCGAGAGGCTACAATCCTGTTTTACCCCCTTCTCCTCTTCCCTTTCATGGCCTTCGGCTCTTATACGAGTCTTCTTCTGTAGTGGTCAATCCAAGGATTGGTTTGCAACAGCTACAATGGCAGCTTGTCTCCATTCTGTGCGTCTTTCAGTTTTTCTCTTCATTTCTTTATAGGTGTTACACCCCACATCTTTCACGATTTGGTCCATGTACCTCAGCCGTGGCATAACCCTTGGTCTTTTTCCCTCAACATGTCCCTCTGTGATTGTGTTCAGGAGTCCTTTATGTCTTAATAGATGGCCTGTAAATTGCACTCTTCTTTTAACAATGAAACTCCAGAAGCTTCTCTTCTCATCTGCTCTTTCCAGAACCACTTCGTTTGTGACCTTGTCGACACATTTATTTTGAGCATGCGTCTATAGCACCACATTTCGAAAGAATTTAGCTTGTGGTCTTCCTCTGTCCCGAGCGTTTATGTTTCACACCCATAGCATGCCACACTCCATACATATGATTTCAAAAATCTTTTCCTGATTTAAAGGCTGATGCTCTTAGATGTTAAGATGTTTTTCTTCTTGTTAAAAGCAGCCTTTGCTTGAGCAGTTCTACTTCTCACTTCTGCCTTGCTCCTTCCATAACTGGTAATATCACGGCCCAGATAAGTAAGTTTATCAACTTGTTCAAACAGTTCATTGCCTACATGAAGTTGGACTTTCACTTGATATTTTCTGTCGCATGCCATTACTTTTGTTTTTGCTTCATTAATTCTCACATTATATTCCTCCCCCACAAGTTTATCCATTCTATTCAGTAGGACTACAAGATCTTCTACACTTTCAACTAGGACAGCTATATCATCGGCATATCTTATCACATCTATTCGTTGGCCATGAATTACTACACCTGTCTGTGAATTTTCCCTTACTTTTTTCAGCGCCTCTTGAATGTTTAGGTTAAAGATAACAGGGGTAATGCGCAACCTTGTCTGACATCTTTCCGTATCTGCACCTCTTCTTGTTTTGTCCGTCCACGGATAACTGCTGTCTCGTTTTTGTAAGGGTTCCATATAATTTTTCTGTCTCTATAGTCTATTCCTACTTTTTTGAGTACCTCAAACATCTTATTCCATTTAACATTATCTAGATTTTACGAGAACACGGGCTGAAAAAACTAATACTCCCTTTTTAAATTTTCCAATTAATTCAAGATCTATTGTTGCAACAGTGTACATGAGTACATGAAATGATTACATTTATAGATCAATAGTACAAGCGGTTCTGAGCTACCACGTATCGAACCATGCTGAAACACCCATGTTAGAATACAGGATGCCAAATCAAGCACCTTTCAGCCGTCCAGTTACCAAACATATTTTATTTGCGTACCAGTTTCGGCGATTTACTACGCCATCTTCAGGCCTCTGACCGACGTGCAGGAAAATTCCACCTTGGTACTGTTGAACACAGGAAATACGGCGTAGCCTCGTACACATGGCGAACACTGTCGTAGGATACGTTATGCGATGCCTTCTCGACCTGTTAACCTATTTTATAAGAGTTGTTGGTTGTCGAGTCGCACGAGTCAGTTCTCGTCCCATCATATCAAATGGTTCCAATGGTCATGAACACTATGGGACTCAACAGCTGAGGTCTTCAGTCCCCTAGAACTTAGAACTACTTAAACCTAACCTAAGGACGTCACACACATCCATGCCCGAGGCAGGATTCGAACCTGCGAGCGTAGTGGTCGCGCGGCCTATCATATCCCACACGCGCTTGATTGGAGAAAATTCTGAACACCCTACCGGCCAGGGACGTTGCTGCGCGTGTTGCAGAGCACGTTGAGTTTCATGGGCAGTGGGAGGGGCGTCCCTTCCAAAACACCAAAGGGGAACGAGAGTTGTAGCTTATCGTACCCCAGACCTTAACGCCTGGGTTGCGGCCAGTGTGTCTAGGACGAATGTACGACACAGCGCTCACCAGGTCTACGTCGTGAGCCCAAACGATCATCACTTGAGTGCAGGCAGAATCTGCTTTCATCGCTGAAGAGGTCGGTGCGCCATTTCAACTTCCAAGTGATCCTCTGATGGTACAGTCGGGCCGTGCACGTCGATGCCGTGACGTGAGTTTAAGACGGGCCAGAGACGTGCCTGCCGGTAGTCCCACTGCTAATAACTGACTCGCAACAGTTCGTGTTGACACATCTGGTCTCAGAAGCCCTCTTATCTGTACTGTGGTAGCTGTACGATCTACCACTATTTCCCTTACTATACAACGATCCTGGAGGGCATATGTGCTGCGTGGACGTCCAGAACCTCAACTATAGTTGTGATAATATTCATGTGACCCTGATAGGATAATCGTTGCACAACTGACGCACCACGTCCAACATGTCCATCCTGCCATTCGGGAGGCCACAATTTGACCTCTTTCAAACATGCTGCATGAGACACGAGTGCATCTCTGTGGTATGGTTGCCTGCTAATTTCACACGTTTGCACCACATTGGGCCTTCTGGCTGTGAGCATTCCTTAATAGAGGGTAGATACAGACGGTGCTCTGATAGCTACACCACTATGCTATATGTTGACCGGCAACGCTGAAACCATTATCAGTACATCTACTGTTCCCCAGGTCGCATATTCCATCATCGGATATAATCGTCGTCGTCTTTCGGGGTGTACTAATTCTTTTTCCGTCTGTGTAACTGCAGTCCAGTTTGTGTACAAGTCATAGGTACTATTGCTAGGTACAGAATTTCAAAGAATGTGTACCATTCGATGTTATCAAAAACTTTCTCTAAAAATAAGAAGAAATGACATTACAAATTTACAATAAATATTAAAATAGTGATATGTCGTTATGTAGGATACCTATTAAAACATTTTTTGCTGAAGTAAAGCAAATGAACACGTCGTATTCAGTACACAGTACATATGCCATATTTGACCAATTCTCCCTCCTCTGGATGTTGATATGTTCTTTTTGAGTAACCAGTGTTGACACTTGCAAAGCACATTCAATTAATTTTCTCTTGCTTTTAATCCCGTCCTTCATCATTTCTGTCTTCCTCAGTGTCTGGTTTTCCTATAATGGTGTGTCCTTTTCAGCCTTACTGTGCATCAGATTTCCGGCAATATCCAACCTGGATAAATATCAATATATGTGTTCGTTATCATTCTCTTCAATTGCAACGTTATTTTAGTTAATGCATTATTCAGCGAAGTAAGAAAAATAAAATGAAAAGAGAAACATGTAGTAACCCTATTTACAACACACCCTTAACTTATGAAAACTAATACATGATATGACAATTATTAAGTAAACATACAAGTCCTAAGAACTAATAAAGTATAGTTGAAACTAAAGTAGACTAAAATGGTATCGAATGTCCGCAGCTCATACATGCACAAAATATCACCAAAGACACTCAACATATAAAACATTATACAACTAAGAAAACATGATTTTGAGAAACTAAAATCTTTTTTCACTTGTTTTGCTCTGATAGAAATTGAATGAGAGATCTACAAACCACTTTATAGCCTCACTTCAGCAAAAAATAAAGATAAATAAACTTCTTTATCCTTAATGAAGCCATGATCATTTGTTCGGAAACCATTTTCTGATAGTTGCTCTTGACACATAGCGGTCATTCTGAGAACAACAAATAATTGACCTAATCGCTTTGCAGATTATATCGAATAAGATACAATTGGAGTTCATGTGAAATATAGCGCAATATGCGAACAAAGAATGGTATCTCCTACAACAGAAATTCTTGCTAAAATATTTGAAGCGTTGTTACCCAAGACCTGACGACGATATTTTCATAAGCAATTTTCTTGTTTGTTTCAGGAGAAAGAAGTAATATTCTGCAGCTGGAGAGCTTCACCATGGACGATGCTTCATATCCGGAAGACTCTAAGAAGCACTGCCTGTTTTCCGAGCAGATACTACTGAACTTAGAGAATCGTTCCAGAAGACTGGAAGTGGACACTGCCAAATTGTTAGTTGATGTAATTCCTCGACAGACCTCCTAACATACACATCAAAAAGTGTTCTCAGAAGAAACCATTCAGCCATTATACAGCATTCGATTAGCAGTGACACTATATTTGATAAATAATAAAATATTTTCTGTGTGAATGACAGGGAGCCAGAGACTAAGGCTTTAGCCGCACTATCAGTGTTGCTTGCGTCTGAGACCTTAACTATGAATTTGTTAATAATCCAATGTAAGATGAAAATTCCATTCTGCTGAGAAAAATGTAAAACGTATCACGTAGCGCACTGCGTACTTTGGAGGCGAATTAGTATAAGAACTGAATAAAAATATTAAAAATGTGTAACAAGTAGTATGATTTCGTTAAAAGTCGATAATGTACTAAATTTCCTATCTACTGCACAGAGCCTTCAAAAGGCGCTTAACATCCGTGAAACGGCTCGTATCTTTGCTTCTTGCATAACTTTATATATAGTCCAGCTCAGCTGATTGGAAAATGGTGAGCAGGTTATGTTGTTTAGAAACCAGAGAATTCAGTGAATACTGTGCCTCTGCATAAGCTCGCACTATGCCATAATATTGTAAACATAATAACCTGCAAAAAAGTGGAGTTAAGTGCTGTAGCTGCGGCTAAGCAAAAAATACAAAAGTTTTCAAAAGTAAAAAGAAATGAGAGCCAGAGGTGTAGTACTATTTTGCTTTTTTTTTGGTAATTACCTCAATTATCAGCATCAAATTAGAAATAGCAAAAAAGAAAAGTTTGTTTCGAAATCAGAATTAGGCCATTCTTTCCTATGTATAGTACTCTGCCAAATAGATGATTCTGGAATGAAAATACCTCTTCTGGCACGTTTAAAGTCGCATCGGCGCTCGAGTTATCAAAGTTAGTGGTGTGCTCTTTGATGGTAGTGACTAACATCTCATCCGGAGGGCGTGCCTACAATGTTAAATTGCGGAGTAACGCGGAAAACAGTAAAAAAGAGCTCGGGCTGGAGCAGAATCATTCAAATATCTACCAACAGCTTGAAGTTGTGAAGCAAAGGATCCGACTAAGTTTCCGAAATACGTGTAGAATTAGCACAAGTCGCCCATGTGACCCTGCATGGGTGACAAAAAATTTGTGAATGAAGTGGTGTGCGCGCACCACTCGGTTATATAGAATCAGTGGAGCAAGAAAAGTCGAGATTTATACGTGACAGAATGGCAGAAAATGGCTATCGTGTTTGGACGTGCCCATGACTACATGGGGAATAAGGCTGCCCGTTTTGGACATATGAATGTGTGTTTTCTAATGTTTCTACATGGAATGCTGCACCCTTCGGAGACATTTAACACGGAGTAGGAACAGTGCTCAAAAAATATTCTAACTGACAGGGACCCGATGGCACCCAGTCAATGACAATCGGTTTGAAATACGACAGGAATTGCTACTGTCAGTGACTGTAGAATGACATCAGCCAGTTTCCGAGAACTGGCTGCAGAAACATTAAGATTCGGATACCTTGCAAACCACCATCACTCACAGCGACACAAGAAGTTGCACATTTTTAGTGGACCAAAGAAAACAGAACCTTCATAGTAGCTTTTTGGAGGCGTGGTCTCAGAAACGAACGATTTTGCTTACTTCCAAATGATTCCAATCGTTTAGTGAAGCGACAACTCAATGAGGAGTTTAACCAGCAGTTCAGATTACCATAAACATGGACCAGGATCTTTATTTCAAGATTTTCGGTAACCATCTTTTGACCTATCTTTTACGAGTACATTTTCATGACGAATCTTCTGCGCACATTCCTCCATTTGAAATGACAATAGCCGTGTTCGCAGGGGTGCAACGCATACATATTCCTCTCAAAAAACGTTTGATCCCTCTTCCTCGCCGGTGTAGGCCACAAACCAGCGCTAGAGCTGGTATTACACGATAATAGCATGACGTCTGTGCAGGTGATTGACTTCTTGTCCAGTGCGCATTTTTTTTCCGAAAGAACTTATTCGAAATTTAATGAGCGATATTCTGTCTCATCTGAAATCCTCGTTATTAGCGTGGTTAATCTGTGATGACTTCTTTGCGTCTCTAGACTAGTTATTGTTCGTGGAAGCATGGTGTATGATTCCACTCCCCACAAGGAGACTGTCAGGCGGTCGATGTGCAAACCTGAGAAGACACTTTTCGTCAGCATTAATTACATTGTGTACATCAGTCAATCCAACCTCCTGCGCTCCTATTCTGTGTAGAGTTTCATCAGGAGGGTCTATGAGAACATTCTCGTAATGTTTATCCGTCCTGATATACTTTTTTTTACAGACTGAAGCAATGGAGCAAATTATTATTTACTTGACCCGTAGACCCCCAAGGAACTTTAATGCGTTGATACCTAGACACACCTGAGGACAGAAGAGAGATGAGAATTTACTGTAAGACAAACAGGATTCTTGCAGGTGGAATTTTATGGAGCTTCTGAAATCATTACCACTTGGTGTATGATTATGATTTGATGTCACGTGGCTTGTGCGTAGGCATCTTCCAGCTATGGTGCTGGTGACCAGGTTGAACTCGACCAGGCGTCTACTAGCAATGAGTCTTGTTCACAGTCTTGACTGATACTCATAGTTAATGTCGAGAGAGTTTTCACTAGAACTCGTCATACATTAGACCTAGAGGCAACCGTGCCACACGTCTACGAAACATTCC
The DNA here is from genome assembly GCF_023897955.1 of Schistocerca gregaria. NCBI lineage: Eukaryota > Metazoa > Arthropoda > Insecta > Orthoptera > Acrididae > Schistocerca > Schistocerca gregaria. The sequence goes on along the minus strand of NC_064920.1, from coordinate 1,042,602,294 downwards.
CTGAACGTGTCCTTGCATCTGGACTCTTTTTCTGCCGAATCAGATTATTTACTAGAAATTTTCGTTGTTGTCGCGTAACGCCCATGCTGAAACACACTCACCTTCCCAAATTTTTCGTGTCTAAAAGCGTTCATTTTTTTGACTATTGCCTAATAAATGTAAATCTGCGAACTCCAAGCCCTGTTGCGATATAAATCCTTCCAGGTTCCGTCGACTGCCGGTTCTACTGTTTTGTTTCCGGCTGTATTCATGGACAAGAGCCTTCGAGTTGAGTCTTCATCGTCTTTTTAGCCATTATAATAACAAACACGTCACTTGAAGAATTACTGTCTGGGGAAATATTTCTGTCCCTATATACATGCCAGAGTTGAGGTCCTTCCATCTCTCACATCTGAATTTATAGCTAGTCTCACCGCACAAATAGTGAATTTGGTAGGGCGTGTGGTGGATTTTGGTCAGATAGTCTATGTAAGCAAGTTTCATTTCGTTTCTTTTGAATGAGTGCCATTGTTAAACTTTGTATTATACATACAAATTTATTACAGAAAGTAAAACGAGTAACCAGTTACTGTTGAGTGTTCCATTTACTAAAAAAGATAACGCACTTACTTGATTCGAACCGAAAGGTTCTCTTCATGGGGCTGGTCAAGTTTATGTCATATTTCCACATGTTTTGACTGAGATGTCTGTTTCCAGCGGAGCTGATATTTATTTGCTTGGTGGTGCTCTACAGCAAGGATCTGTATTTAAAAGAAATATTAATTACGTTTTATTATTAACAGGCTTAGTGACAAAACAGAATAACCAGTTTCATTTGTGATATTTTTGTTGTTAACATTGTTATGTTTTCGTGGGGATAATGCCTTCTGATATAATCCTCCATATTACGCATAACAGTAAATTAGCAAGTGAAATAAGCTGAAGCTAATCTTGTTTGCACACCAGTCCACAGCGTCACATATTCTTCAAAAAAAGAAAAATTATTGTCTGTTACGGGCTGTACGTTTTTCAGTTCATTTGCTATTGGCCAATTTCGACTATGAATTCATTACGGAGCAATATACAAATTATCACTACGCAACATGCCACAACGGATGTGACATATCAGTAACTCATCAGTCCACCTGTGGAAGCACACATAAAAATTAATAAGATCCGTATCGAATATGAACGGAAAGTTTATAATAAAGCAGTGATCACTGCTCCTTCAAGGAATCTAACTCTTATACATAAAACAACTTATTACTTTACAAATTTGTTAATGTGTTAAATTCATGCCTTTAAGCATGCAAGCAACAAAAAGTTTAAGAAAGGCTTCAAACTATTCTAGAAATTTGTTGGAAGTCACTAAGTGCTCTCATTATGAAAAACTAGATGAATATATTTCTTAAATTTGCGCGTCCATTTTAAGCAATAACTAGTTTCGCACGCCTGACAACATTTACGTCGTCATATCTCCTGAACTATGAGTCATACAGTGGTAAAATTTGGCAGGTACGTTGAGTGATATATTTAGACATTGCATTCAAAATGTGTTGAGAATAGAATCAGTAATAAAGAAGTAATTAATTCTACATATACATCTATATCTAAATCTACATGGATTTCTGATTCTGAAGTTTTACTGCACGCCATTTCAAACATAATGAACCACCTCGAAGGGAACGATCTATTGACACGTTATCAGCATGGCTTCAGAAAACATCGCTCTTGTGCAACGCAGTTAGCTCTTTATTCGCACGAAGTAATGGCCGCTATCGACAGGGGATCTCAAGTTGATTCCGTATTTCTAGATTTCCGGAAAGCTTTTGACACCGTTCCTCACAAGCGACTTCTAATCAAGTTACGGAGCTATGGGGTATCGTCTCAGTTGTGCGACTGGATTCGTGATTTCCTGTCAGGAAGGTCGCAGTTCGTAGTAATAGACGGCAAATCATCGAGTAAAACTGAAGTGATATCAGGTGTTCCCCAGGGAAGCGTCCTGGGACCTCTACTGTTCCTGATCTATATAAATGACCTGGGTGACAATCTGAGTAGTTCTCTTAGGTTGTTCGCAGATGATGCTGTAATTTACCGTCTAGTAAGGTCATCCGAAGACCAGTATCAGCTGCAAAGCGATTTAGAAAAGATTGCTGTATGGTGTGTCAGGTGGCAGTTGACGCTAAATAACGAAAAGTGTGAGATGATCCACATGAGTTCCAAAAGAACTCCGTTGGAATTCGATTACTCGATAAATAGTACTATTCTCAAGGCTGTCAATTCAACTAAGTACCTGGGTGTTAAAATTACGAACAACTTCAGTTGGAAGGACCACATAAATAATATTGTCGGGAAGGCGAGCCAAAGGTTGCGTTTCATTGGCAGGACACTTAGCAGATGCAACAAGTCCACTAAAGAGACAGCTTACACTACACTCGTTCGTCCTCTGTTAGAATATTGCTGCGCGGTGTGGGATCCTTACCAGGTGGGATTGACGGAGGACATCGAAAGGGTGCAAAAAAGGGCAGCTCGTTCTGTATTATCGCGTTATAGGGGAGAGAGTGTGGCAGATATGATACACGAGTTGGGATGGAAGTCATTACAGCATAGACGTTTTTCGTCGCGGCGCGAGCTTTTTACGAAATTTCAGTCACCAACTTTCTCTTCCGAATGCGAAAATATTTTGTTGAGCCCAACCTACATAGGTAGGAATGATCATCAAAATAAAATAAGAGAAATCAGAGCTCGAACAGAAAGGTTTAGGTTTTCGTTTTTCCCGCTCGCTGTTCGGGAGTGGAATAGTAGAGAGACAGTATGATTGTGGTTCGATGAACCCTCTGCCAAGCACTTAAATGTGAATTGCAGAGTAGTCATGTAGATGTAGATGTAGATAAGCTAGTTTTTCACGCATATAAATGTTTATGACGACGTATCTCCTGAACTACACTACTGGCCATTAAAATTGCTACACAACGAAGATGACGTGCTACAGACGCCAATATTTAACCGACAGTAAGAAGATGCTGTGATATGCAAATGATTTGCTTTTCAGGGCATTCACACAAGGTTGGCGCCGGTGGCGACAGCTACAGTGTGCTGACATGAGGAAAGTTTCCAACCAATTTCTCATACACAAACAGCAGCTGACTGGGGTTGCCTGGTGAAACGTTGTTGTGATGCCTCGTGTAAGGAGAGATACGTACCATCACGTTTTCGACTTTGATAAAGGTCGGATTGTAGCCAATCGCGATTGAGGTTTACCGTATCGCAACATTGCTGCTCGCGTTGGTCGAGATGCAATGACTGTTAGCAGAATATGGAATCGGTGGCTTCAGGAGGGTAATACGGAACGCCGTGCTGAATCCCAATGGCCTCGTATCACTAGCAGTCGAGATCACAGACATCTTATCAGCATGGCTGTAACGGATCGCGCAGCCACGTCTCGATGCCTGAGTCAACAGATGGGGACGTTTGCAAGACAACAACAAGCTGCACGAACAGTTCGACGACGTTTGCAGCAGCATGGATTATCATCTCGGAGACCATGGCTGCGGTTACCCTTGACGCTGCATCACAGACATGCGATGGTGTAATCAACGACGAACCTGGGTGCACGAATGGCAAAACGTCATTTTTTTCCGATGAATCCATGTTCTGTTTACAGCATCATGATGATCGCATCTGTGTTTGGTGCCATCGCGGTGAACGCACATTGGAAGCGTGTATTCATCATCGCCAGATTAGCGTAATACCGGGCGTGATGGTATGGGATGCCACTGGTTACACGTCTCGGTCTCCTCTTGTTCACATTCACGTCACTTTGAATAGTGGACGTTACATTTCAGATATGTTACGACCCGTGGCTCTACCCTTCATTCTATCTCTGCGAAACCGTACATTTCAGCACGATATTGCTCGACCGCATTGCAGGTTCTGTACCTCCCTTTCTGAATACAGAAAATGTTCGACTGCTGCCCTGGCCACCACATTCTCCAGATCTGTCATTGAAAACGTCTGATCAATGGTGGCCGAACAACTGACTCTTCACAATACGCCACTCACTACTCTTGATGAACTATGGCAACGTGTTGAAGCTACATGGGCAGCTGTACCTGTACACCCCATCCAAGCTCTGTTTGACTCAATGCCCAGGCGTATCAAGACCGTTATTACAGCCTGAGGTGGTTGTTCTGGTTACTGACTATTCAGGATCATGCACCCAAATTGCGTGAAAATGTAATCACATGTCAGTTCTAGTATGATATATTTGTCCAATGAATACCCGTTTATCATTTGGATTTCTTCTTGGTGTAGCAATTTTAATGGCCAGTAGTGAACGTGTCGCAAAGTAATATAATTTTGCAGTTATGTTCAGTGGTATATGCGGGTAGTCTAAAAGCTGCGCCCTGAATAGGGTTAGTAGTGAAGAATTAATAAATTAATGCCGAAGTTTCACTGCATGAACAGTGAAAATGTAGTAAGCGATAACTCGTTTCACCTTCACCATTCTGTGAGAGGTTTCAGAGAGAAAAAATTTCATAACGGTTGAAAATTATGTGTAAAGTTTGTTGGTAGTCGCTAAGAGCTCTCATTCTGTAATACTGCAAATTGGCGCGCCGTTAATTACGCTGCCTCATTAAAAACACATACTGTTTCTAACTCTAAGTCTTGTTTATTGTGTTAAGATCTTAACATGACATTATACCTCTTAATGAGTAGACTATGTCAGCATTTTACATTTTTAAGTTCGGTCAATAATTACGCAAAATGTTTACAATCGAATTTTTATTGTGCCTATGCAGCAACTGGTACCGGGTCGTGGGATAGTGTTTCAGTAATACAGATGAGGGATAACAAAGCACAACACATCTTAAGCATGGCGAATAGTATTTCCAAACTGTGAATCCTATTGTACACCTGCTATACTATTTACTTGCAACATATAAATATCTGTACTGTGCCGGTAGTCGAACCCAGATCTCCCGCTTCACGCGAGTGGTCACCTTAAATACATTGATTATCACTGCACGACTTACAGCCAGAATAAAATGTCCATATGTCCTACGGTCAACGTCCCATAGCGCTCGCATGCAAATCGTATAATTCCCGCACCGGACGAGATATCGTTTTTGCTCGCCAAATTGCTTGTCTTGACTTGAAATATAGTAGGGCAGTGCCTGTATTTTACAGTGTCTTTATTATTCGAGGGAATGTTCCTTCATACATCCGTGCAATGTGAGACGTAGACACTAGGAAATATGGAAGTATGAATCTGGTCGTGTGTCGTGAACGTATAGCCAATGAAGTCATGGCGACCGTTCGTGTAGAGCGACTAAAGGATTAATTAGTGTGTCACACCTGCTGCGACTTGTTGCGAAGTGCAATCTGTATGTTCCTTGATAATGACTATACTGTCGAAATTGGTCAATAGCAAATAAACTCAAAATTGTATAGCCCATAACGGATAATATATAGGCTGATATTTGTAAAAAAGAAAATAGTAACCACCTACTGTTAATAATGCTATTTATCCACAGAAATAGCGCTGTCATCGGTTTAGAACCGGAAGATTCATCATCAGACGACTGTTTCCGTTTCGATGCACTTTTTTGATGTTTGTGTTACTTTTCGCCTCTTTATCCTCCCTTTTGGTGAAAGTTCCTTGGGTTGATAGTGCCCTTCATGTGTAGTGCCCTACATGCCTAATAACAACTGAACGCAGCCCAAGCAAATCTTTTAAGGTAGAACTGCTTTACTTTTAGGTTACTTAGTTGCAAATCTCGCTTTACTGTGATATGTGTTTACTGAAGATAGAATTTTTCTGTTACAATCTGTATACTGATGTGACAGTAGAAATTTTACAAAGTACAAACGTTTCAGTAAAAATAATTTACATTCAGTGACCTTTGCTTAGAAATGAAATTAACAGGATAAAGCAGTCAGTTTTTTAGCAAATGTTACAGAAGTAATATTATGTCTTTCTTGTAGTATACATGGGGAACAAATTAATTGATGAGAAACAGTTGTACCTAAATAAATAATATTACAGGAGTAGATGGTATGTATATCTAGTTGTAATTTAAATTAATTTTAACAATGTACTAACATACGGCTAAGTGGGCTGTTATGTTTTAGTATAATGTTTCATGTTGGGTTACTCCCTCCGTGTTATTATTGTCGAATGGAGTAGTGTTAATGTCTGCCCTCGGACTGGAAAGCAGGTGAATGAAGTTTTGTAGAAATGCTGCATTGCCTAACTCAATCTCTTCACTGATGAAACGATATGGTGATTTGCTTTTACATTCATATATTTCTATATCTTCTAGTAGATTTCACAGCATGATGGAGTATCAAGATGTGGTGTTCAATATTTTTATTCCATGTCTCTTGAGAGAAGGGCTCATTTCATGTGAGGATTTTGGTATGTTGTTTAAATGTAAGGCATCTAAATGCTTTTTGAACTGAGCCTAGAAGATTCTCCCAGTTTTACCCATATAATAGGAGGAAAACTATGTTAGCTGAATTTGTATATGCCAGATTTCTTTTGAATCAGGATTATTATTCTTTAAATTATGAACGATTATCTGCTGAAGTTTTTTGTTGTGTGGAATATTCTCTTTATGTTTATATTTTTGAATATATTGCCTGTTTTGTAGGATAAGTTCTATTAAAGAAAGGTGCAACATATTTTCTGTTGTTTCCTACTGCCTTCAGTGTAAACGTTTTACAATTAAACATCTCCAGAAAAAAACCATAGACAGCACATCTTGTAATCCAAACGAACATAAAATGGTATGTTTTAGATTCACACTGAAACTCCTGCATACAATACCGATTGAACTAGTCGAACAACGTGTCGAACTAAATGTCTTCTTCCAAAGCTGTTTCACAGAGGAAGACTGCACTGTGCTTCCTACTCTAGATTGTCGCACAGTTGACAAAATGGTAGATATCGAATAGACGACAGAGGGATAGAGAAACAATTAAAGTCGCTCAAAAGAGGAAAGGCAGCTGGTCCTGATGGAATACCAGTTCGATTTTACACAGAGTACGCGAAGGAACTTGCCCCCGTTCTTACAGCGGTGTACCGTAGGTCTCTAGAAGAGCGAAGCGTTCCAAAGGATTGGAAAAGGGCACAGGTCATCCCCGTTTTCAAGAAGGAACGTCCAACAGATGTACAGAACTGTAGACCTATATCTCTAACGTCGATCAGTTGTAGAATTTTGGAACACGTATTATGTTCGAGTATAATGTCTTTTCTGGAGACTAGAAATCTACTCTGTAGGAATCAGCATGGGTTTCGAAGAAGGCGGTCGTGTGAAACCCAGCTAACGCTATTCGTCCACGAGACTCAGAGGGCCTTAGACACGGGTTCACAGGTAGATGCCGTGTTTCTTGACTTCCGCAAGGCGTTTGACACAGTTCCCCACAGTCGTTTAATGAACAAAGTAAGAGCATACGGACTATCAGATCAATTGTGTGATTGGATTGAGGAGTTCCTAGATAACAGAACGCAGCATGTAATTCTCAATGGAGAGAAGTCTTCCGAAGTAAGAGTGATTTCAGGTGTGCCACAGGGGAGTGTCATAGGACCGTTGCTATTCACAATATACATAAATGACCTCGTAGATGACATCGGAAGTTCACTGAGGCTTTTTGCAGATGATGCTGTGGTGTATCGAGAGGTTGCAACAATGGAAAATTGTACTGAAATGCAGGAGGATCTGCAGCGAATTGACGCATGGTGCACGGAATGGCAATTGAATCTCAATGTAGACAAGTGTAATGTGACGCGAATACATAGAAAGATAGGTCCCTTATCATTTAGCTACAAAATAGCAGGTCAGCAACTGGAAGCAGTTAATTCGATAAATTATCTGGGAGTACGCATTAGGAGTGATTTAAAATGGAATGAATATATAAAGTTGATCGTCGGTAAAGCAGATGCCAGACTGAGATTCATTTGGAAGAATCCTAAGGAAATGCAATCCGACAACAAAGGAAGTAGGTTACAGTATGCTTGTTCGCCCACTGCTTGAATACTGCTCAGCAGTGTGGGATCCGCACCAGATAGGGTTGATAGAAGAGATAGAGAAGATCCAACGGAGAGCAGCGCGCTTCGTTACACGATCATTTAGTAATCGTGAAAGCGTTACGGAGATGATAGATAAACTCCAGTGGAAGACTCTGCATGAGAGACGCTCAGTAGCTCGGTACGGGCTTTTGTTAAAGCTCCGAGAACATTCCTTCACCGATGAGTCAAGCAGTATATTGCTCCCTCCTACGTATATCTCGCGAAGAGACCATGAGGATAAAATCAGAGAGATTAGAGCCCACATAGAAGCATACCGACAATCCTTCTTTCCACGTACAATACGAGACTGGAATAGAAGGGAAAAACCGATAGAGGTACTCATGGTACCCTCCGCCATACACCGTCAGGTGGCTTGCGGAGTATGGATGTAGATGCAGATGTAGAAGTTAATTTCATTAAAAACCACCGCCTCAGCCAATGGATACAGCCCTCTCGATAAATTAACACACCCAAGATAGAAATAAAAATTAAAAAATTAGATGATAAAGCTTCACACCATACACCTACGCAGCTAACATCAAAGATGGTGGAAACCAGCAGAAAATATGGTGCACTTGCTTGTTTATGAGCTTATCATAGGAAATAAGAAATATGTTTCAAAATATAAGCATAAAGATAACCTCAGACCTTGTTTCAGCTCCAGAGGTAATGGCTTCATATTCCAGTGAGGGATTTTTTTTTATCTTGAACCCTAATGATGTCATGTGAGGTCAGTGAACTTGAAAACATCATCTTATTAACGTGGATACTAATTTTTAAAAAATAAAAGTGGATGTGGGGAAAATGGTGTTTCAACAAAAGAAAATGTATGTACTTGCCCTCAAAATGTATCAGCTTGCCCCAAAACTTAATTGTATTGTACGCTTGATGTGACACTTGAAAATTTCATAGATGGTGCTAGATGCCTGAGATGACAACTGAAATTCACATACAGTACCAAATCAATAAATGGTTTGCCCTATATATTTTGCATGATGGAGCACGAAGTTATGAAAGAGGCCTCAGTTACTTCTGAAAATCCGATAGAACTCTGTGTGGGATGCATTCAAGGAATTTATCCATATATTCCACGCTGACTTTTACTTTAATATCTATTCCAGACTAAGTATTTTGAATTTTTTTAAGTTTTTTGTTGTCAGATCTGTGATCCTACAGCTGACCTTTTTCTTAAAAACGCTTCTATTTGTCTGATATCTGCAAGGTAAAAATAAACGATCTTTTTTTCATTGAAAACACTCTCAGGGTGCCTGTACTCAATGCTATTCATCAAAAACTAATGCATTAACGAAGGACTGAAAACTCCATTCAGTAAGAACTTTGTTTATTTCTCTAGTAAGTTCGGTATCCGAAATGTGCGTAAAACTACGAATATTGAGTGAGTAGTGAGAGGAGAATTTTTGAAGTGAGAATAAAGATTGATAATTCTGGCTGACAAGTGGGCTTTAAGCAGTAGTGCAAATGTGTATTTCTAGAGTCAGTCGTTATGTGTTTGTATGAATTTAACCCTTAGTTTGCAGATCGACCTACGCTCATCTGCTAACCAATAATTTATTTCAGTAGTGCCAGCAAGAGAGCTGTATGTATTTTAATAAGTGAATCGTGACTTGTTAAAAGGGCTTAAGTCCACTGAACCACTTTAGAGAAAACTAAAGAACACTTTGCCATCTAGTTCAGGTGTACGACGTCAGTTCAGACTATTGTAACTCCTTCTGCTGTTACTCTTGGACGTGTTTATTAGAACACTTTTTATTTCAGAAGCAATTTCGATGTATTTAAAGGTGTTTTTAGTGCATGCATGTAAGTCCATTTAACAATTACCTTGTAAAAAAAGGCTAAAATAGTAATTCTTCCTGCTTTTTGTATTGTTATTCTCAACTAAAATCATACTTTTTGATCTGATGAAGATTATGAATGCCTTTCAATTCAGGTAAAACAGTTTATCTATTACATTTTTGCAGGTTTCTAACAATATTCCAGAAGGAAAATTATTTAATATTTTAGAACATCCAAACACATTATAAACAGAACATAAGCTGTTATTTTTATGCCTGGCACAAAGGCAATGATTTTATGAAAACTGTTTAGCAATGTTGTTTCACTCTTCTTCGCTAACATAATCTGCTTCGATTATGTTGTTCCAGCTAACAGTTGCTTGGTAAAAAATTTCTTCTTATTCTCCACGAGGAATATATGACAATAATTGCTCAATGCCCACTACTTTCTTTGTTTTGCTAGGAACTCTGCAATCTGGATATGCTGAGGTGTTACAGAAAGCTACACCGTTCGTATTATTAGATCATGCAAACTTAAATGTATGATGTACACAGCTGTATATGTTTGGTAAAGTCACTACACATCTTTTCAGATCTGAAGAGTACATAAATTCCATGTAACCCCAAGGCTTAAATGTAAATTCAGATTGGGGCACAGAACATTTCATGGTTTCCATCGACGGTGTTGTTTTCTTACAGTATTGTGTCCACCAAGTACTAAAATTCAGTTTGTCAGGTAATTAGATGGTTTTCACGGTGGTGGCACTTTTCGAACTATGTAACATTAATGACATGTACTGGATTGGAGTCCACACATCATCCACAAATAGGAAGTCTGTGAATGATTGTATTAAAATGCTCTTTACCAGTGATTGATAGAAATATACATATAACCATATGATCCTTGTTTTTTATCACACATCCATATTTTATATATGTAGCTCTTTTACATGAGATTGAATGTTTATATTGATGTAATCCATCACAAAGGAAGAAATTCATTTGCTACCTTTCGAGCAATACCTTCATAGGATTAAGAAAAACAAGATTTAACAGTTTTCAGTCATCTACACAAATACTTTCACCCAGAGCTGACATAAATTCAACACTGTTAGTATAGAAATATATGTGGCAAAGACAGAATTTGTATGTTATCTATCGCTATGGCGTGAGTGTTCATGTTGTCCTGACACTTCTGCTCATACACTTTTGGACAACAGTAGAATTTCTTCTGGTATGCATTAACAGTTCAGCCAGAGCCACGCTTTCTGCAACATGGTTAAGGTGGGACCTTTTATGTTTTAGCTAGAATTCCTCACAGGTCATACAAGTGTAGATCTGAGGGCCGACCAAAAGAAAGTTCGAAGTGTTCTTGAAAATACTGCTGTAATAATGATGTTTCACACTTCTCTCTGGATGTTTTACTTTAAGCATATCATACTGATTGATAGTCAAGCGCCAAGGTTCTGGACGTTGTTCCTGAATAGTAATTCTCTTTCACTGGATACAAATACAGTAGTGTGTTTTGTTTTGTTGTGCTACCGCTGCTCCATTCTGGATTGGATGCCTACCACAGTAGCCCCTTGGTAATTTTCCTTGCGTTAGAGGGACCTTCAAATGCTTAACACCTTGTTCTGAATTTCCATGTAAACTTATGAAAGCTGTCTATCAAATTTTTAATTTTTCACCATAGCACAATATATTGTAGGTGAAACTAGCACCCCATTGTTTATTACTATCGATCTTTCTCTTTCTTTTATGACTAACACATGTCATTTCTATTCAGCGCTGAAGATGTATATCTTGCATGTCTTTGTTTGCAAAGTCAGTCTTGAAATGGGTTAAAATATCATACTGCTTTTTTTCCTTAAGCTTTACAAAGCAGTGCAGTCTACAAGTGAAAAAAAATCATGAACACTGTTGTTAGCTTACATTACATTACCACTAACTAACATTATTTAGTTCTTAAGGTGTTTGATTTCCAAATACTGCTTCCACACATAACCTTTCCCTTACATTTACCTACACTTGTTACCAGGTTCACTTGGAGGAATTCGTTTCTTCCAACTGTTTATGTTTGATTGTACTGTTAGACAAGGTTGTTTTATTATGTTCCTTGAATATAAGGTGTGATTACTCACATCCTTCCTCCTTTTATCTTTTTTGTTGTTTCATTAACAATTTCACTTAAGTCAACCATTTTAAAATAATAAAATAATCATGAAATATAAAAGAGAAGAGACTCATAGCTACTTCTGTTTTAACTGTATGGTCAGAGATTAGTCTATTATCTCCAGACATAATCGCTTTCATTATGTTCACACATACAGTTCACTGTTAGAATGACTCAAATCCTACTGACATGAAGAGATTGAAGCTTTGGTGTCTAGTTGGGGATTGGTAGGAGGAAAGTCTTTTTAAGACTAATGTATTTATTTATTTGTTAATTCGTTGACAACATATTTTACAGCACCTTTTAACAAGTCATGATTCAAGTAATACAAACGACTTAGATGTGAAAATACTTAATCTGGAGGATCATTGTGCTTGCAAAGTGTGCAAAATCTTATACATTATGCACTTCTACTTTGGTGCGAAGTTTTATTTTTTGAAATATGAGGTTTTACTTATATATTAAACAAGCAGCTTTCATGTGTTTTATGTACTCGATAAATGATAAATAATTTTATGAGAGAGACTACCTTTGAGATATCGATTAAGTTCTTTGGAGAACTTTCATCTCCATCATTGTCCTTGAGTGTGTTGTGTGCATACTTAGGAGAAGTTCTCGCTGTGCATTACGCAAAATATGCAGTTCCATGTTCTATATGGCAATTAAATCGTCAGATCACTTTTTACTTCCTTGCTAAATTGTGATTACTCAGTTGGTTGTCCTACAAAGGCTTGGCACAATGGTTCAGATAGGTAAATATTGTAGCCTTCATCAAAGGTATTTATTGTACATAACCAGTTTAATGAATGATAGAAGACTGTATTGTGACCAAGGGAAGACTTAATTAACGACATACTTCCAGGAATTGTGACTATGTGGTTATTAATGTGATTACCCACTTAGCGTATTATTTTAGTTAACACTTGTTTTCAGCAGTTGTAGGCCTGGACAGGTTAGTTCTAAAACGTCAATTTTTAGACCTAACTTCTAAAGCTAACTTATTACTTAGTTTAGTATGTTATTTCTACTTTTTAGTTTTGGAAATGGTGTTGAGGTAGTTATTTTACAGTTCACAATAATATTTTAGGCACCAAGTTGAAAGAAATGTATGTATTTGGAAAATAACATTGTGATACTTGGTGTGAATATTGTACTTTTTCGAGTTGCTGACGCATTTTTGCAAATATATTAAACTTGAAAAGAACATTGTGATATTTGACAAGCACCATAGATATGGAAAATAATTAATTTGAGATTCTGTTGTGTCTAAAACAGGCGTGGCATGCAAGTGGTGAGAAGTAACAGGAATTTAAAGAAGTGGTTGATTGTATTCCGCGTTTTTGAAGTTTTTTCAGAATAACATTTAAAATAAAACTCATCTTTGACAGTTAAATATTATTAATTCGTTAGCTGCATTGCATACACAAATGTCAAATGTGTGTGAAATCTTATAGGACTTAACTGCTAAGGTCATCAATCCCTAACCTTACACACTACTTAACCTAAATTATCCTAAGGACAAACACACACACCCATGCCCGAGGGAGGACTCGAACCTCAGCCGGAACCAGCCGCACAGTCCATGAATGCAGCCCCTGAGACCGCTCGGCTAATCCCGCGCAGCCATAAATGTCGGTTTTCAACTATTTATAGAGAGTATGCCTTACAGTCACCTACATACCTGTTTTCATGCCACATATGTTTAGGCATTAAAATAACTCTAGGGTACTTACTTAAAAGTTCGTAGTCATGTCTTAGAAAGCACTGTGACTTAAACAATGGCGTGGAAAGAACACTGTGACACCTGCAAAAGTGATAGATGTATAGAAGAATTGCTCAGCGACAGTCACTATAATTTTTAACTGACTTTGGTTTCAGACGAGTTTCTGATGTAGTATTAACACTGTTGACTCATGTTGACAAGTCCATTTTAAGATTAAGTAGCCCAGTGTGTTTTGGAGTGTGGCATGTATGTCTTATTATGCTGACCGCATGTGAAACTTGTCAGAACAAGCAAAAGTGCTCAGCCATTGAATCCATACTATGCAATTTCCAAACATGTTACATGTTGTGAAGAAAACAATTCGTGGAGATTTTCTATGACCATGAATTTAAAATCAGAAAATGTTTAAAGAAAAACTGCATGATTTAAATTAATATTTTGTAAAACCCACGAACCCGTTCGGCTTCCAGAAACTTCAGAATCACACCTCCATATGAGAAGTTTCCCAAACCGGTTAAAACCCTGATAATAAAATCCATTAATAGTGGAAAACAGTAAAACTATCTGAAGGTGTAATTTTGCTTACCAGTAACAGTTAAACCCAGATAAATTTGCATTTAAACATGGATGACTGGGAATATAATATTAAGTGGCATGTAAACAAAGGTCGCGTGCTTTGAGAGCTGTCAGATTCGAAGTTCCTGCTAATACGGTAAATTCAACCATTGGTGAATAAGCTACTTCTTTGTTAATAACTTCTATGGGTGATGCCCCAACTTACACGTTTGGCCACATTTCGCAGTGCAACACATATATTCTCCTGTGTAAACTACTGTATACACACATCGAAGCACTCCCTTCCAAAAGACACATGCAACGCAACGACTAGTACAAATACACTGAAAAGCAAAAACAAATAAATGATGGTAATAACTACTGTTAGGGGTGTGGTCAACCATCACTGAAGGTGAACAGTCTTTACAGTACAGTACTTTTATTTACAGAGAGAAACATAAGAGTTAGTCTATTGCAACACAGAAAGAAATTACATTAGTTACAATTGCGTCTCTGATGTCGCGACGGCTGTAGAAGCAGTTCGAAGGTGCTGATATGAATCTTACAAGTTCATCCAGTAGTGCCCTTGGCATTAAAATATCCTCTTTCCCTACATCCTCTTTCGGCTGGCGCTGGTAATAAATTGATTAGGATCCATTTGTCGTAGGCAGGAGCAAAGTAACTGCTTGTGCAGCACCTGAAAGTCATATTAGTTCAATTGCAACATTCACACACGATAGTTTGGCACAGTCCACATCGTGTTTAAATTAACATTTCATTTGCTATACTTTGCCAATTGCGAAGCTAGACAGTACGTCCACAGTTAATATTCATGGTTCACAATAACACTGTTTGCGCGAAAACAGTCACTTACGTAGCAACACAGTTCACAGTTTCCACATTGGCAGTTAATGTTTTAGAACATCTCATATATCGTAGTCAAGAAAACAAGCAATAATAATTTCACAGTTTATGTAATGCAGCTCGATTCTAAACCGACGACTATATTGTCTGTGCATGAGTGCATTGTCACTTCCACATGCATCATTCTGCGGGAACCAACAGCGTTTGCGTAACACAACGTCCGTTTAGCATATCCATCATAAAGTCAAATTTCAAACAGGTGTAACACAAGAACGTGCAGCGTTGATATCGTGTTAAACGCGCACCATTACTCCACTCAGTACTTGCTTCCGTACCGCCAAGCTTCGTTACTGTTCACTGTTAGACCCGAGAACTACGATACCTCTCTCGCTCCACAGTTCTGCCAAAACTTCTGCCTACTGCATTCCGTTTCACTCAATATGTTTAGTAAAACTATTTAAAAGATCACCAGAAACAAAGTCCAAGTCTTTACATATGCAACTCGTTTAGAAAATAGCACAGTAAACATAGTCATAGACACTTCATGTTCTACACTATATAACCAACTGAAAAATATTCTACGTCATCAGAAATATATCAATGGAGTACAAGGTAGTAAAAGAATGGAAAAAATATATCTCTTTATCAGTCATGGAATCACAGTGTCATTGACTTAACAAAATGCTTGTCTAAATCTCAGGTAAGTTGGGGCTTGCAAAATGCATAGTAGGTGAGCTGAAATTTGTTGTTGCCTACCTGTCTGCCTTGTGACACTTGACAACATTATTGATGTGGAAAATAACACACTCGAGGCTTCGCTCAAATTCTGCACGTATCCAAGTTGTGTTTTACATAATGTTTTGGACAAAACAGGTGCAAAAAGGAGCGTTTGGATACCTCTGAGAACACTGTAAGGTGTTATGAATGACTACAAATTACGCCCTATACTTAAGTTTTGGATAACTATGTGTGTCAACAATAGGAAATAAAGCTTTCCGCACACAATTACTGGAGAGGCATATCAATCATTCTAAGGAGTAGTTCTTTAAATTATGTTATTTATTTATTGAAACTACATTATGACTGCGCTGTTTCATTTTAATACTACGCTGTGATTGGCTGGAGAACAGGTGAGGATAGGTCTAGTTGAATTATTGGATGCAGTGGTGATGAGAAGGGAAAGGTACAAAGTATAACTGTGCTAGTTGGATTCTTTAAATTCATTTCATTTCTTTACTAATTCAAGCTACAGTCCTGTGATGTGTGTGTGTGTGTGTGTGTGTGTGTGTGTGTGTGTGTGTGTGTGTGTGTGTGTGTGATTTTTTAATAAATAATTAAATGAAGAGGAGGAAGTGGAAGGGGCGGTTTACAGGCTACAAAGCACAACCGGAATAGTTCCATTACCTTGCATTTTTTAAATTTATTTTCCTTACTTACTTTGATTATTTGCTTACTATGATTATTTGAATAAAGAATGACATGGTTACAGACTCCATCGATTATGATCAAAGAAACTGAATGTTAATAAACATTGATATTCTCTGGAGAGGAGTTAGATGTCAATGTCAAGGAGAGTTCAACAAACTGGGTCACATGATGTAAACGAAGTGCACCACAGCCGCCAATGTAAACAAAGTGACAGTTAGTACATTGCCATACTACAAATATACTTACATTTATCGATCGATAAGGACATAGAAGTAGATTTGCTACTCATATATGATTCACGAAATTGTGCTCGAAATACAGAAACTTACGGCAATATGAGATAATGAGCAGGAAGTTTTCAATGGAAATAGACGGTACAAGAAAACAAAGTTTGTAGGCGGTGCCCATGAACGACAGGTATCAACGTTCGTGTTTCAACCTGCTGTATGGATGTACGTTCCCAAAAATCATCCAAGTCCCGTGTACAGCATCAAGAATAAAATAATTTCACGTTAGTTACAACCCAGTGATTGCGAAAACATCACATCTTCCGGCACTATGTAATCTCCAAGGGAGGCTGGCTCTACAGCACCATGGGAGAGCTCCTGTAAAGTTTGAGCGCAATGGACGAAACTTGAAGACAAGATAAATTTGAAGTCGATATACCACGCATCCCGAACGTGAAATGAGGCTGTTGAGTTTATTCTTGGTTAAAATAGTTCTAAGTTGTAACATATAATGTGTTGTACTCTCTGTGTGAAGTAGAAGAATTTCATATCAGTTATACGTAACCTGTTAATGTGGCGTAGTGCTCTGATGTACAACATAATTAATTAATCTATTTATTACAAGCAGATCGTCAGTACGATTATTATTTACATGATGCTTGAAATGCAAAGAAACTGATGATTCAGAGGCTTTTGGACTGAGTGACTATTCCAGTAACAAAAACCCATGCACATATTTACAAAAACTAATATTATCAAGAAGTATCTCTGAAACGCGAGCAGAAAACTTTGAACTTCTCCCAAAATGTAAATCTGAAATATATGAAGTATAATTCAGAATAATTCGAAAGACATTATATTATACTACGCTTGCGAGATTGTGAGCTATTTGTTCAATAAAAGTGCCATTTTTTCGGTGTTTCGCTCTGGAAACGACCAATGTTGTGTTGTTCTCTCTAACCTCTCAAAAAATTTTAATTCCTTATCATGCTGCAAAAGGCCATTATCATATGGAATACGAAGATGTTCGTATAGTCTGATAGTCCTTTTTCAAGTACAATGCAGTCCCACAGATCTCCTCATAAGAAGCACAGTGACAATCAATAACCAACAGTAATATCAGTAACAACCCATAATAAATTGCAGGTAACCCTTCTTATTAGGTGCCGCAGCTAAAATAGTACTAAGTATTTATACATGGGAGCTAAAATTCATAAAACGTTGACTGTTCTGCAATTTCTCCATTGCAGTTTATTTCTAACTCTCAGAACCAAGGGATTTTAATTTCAGATAATCTCGACAGTTTCCATTTCTATGGGAACGCCTTGTTTTCTTATGCTGCGGTGAAGAGAAAAGTTGTAACAAATCGCGTAAAGTGCCCAGTATATATCAGAAAAATCTCCTACAAGTGTATATTCGACATATGGAAGGAGCTGCAAGAAAGTCAAAATAGATGCAACTTCTCTCAGCCGGCACAATGAGAGTGACAGCCTGTAAGAAGTTCACTAGGCTCTTATGTACACATTCTGTTTCAATTTATATTGGGTATTAATAATTGCTTCAACCGTATTTTGGCCCTATATGACTGTACCACTACTGGTTTCGTGGCGTTACGCCACATCTTCTGATGATACGTACAATAATAACCGAGAGTATGCAGCACAAAGAAAAGAAAAAAGTGAGCGTCCCGCCAAGTTACTTCCACTATGTAACTACAAACAATCTTCTAAACATTTGACATAAGCCACACAACACAAATGAGAGATGCGGATGTAAGCGAACGAGTAAAGAAAATTGATTAATGCTACTGAAAACGAGCAAGGCACAAGCAAAAAACAAAGGCTAGTATAAATCCTTAGGTAATAGAAGAGATATTAAATTTAATTGAAGAAAGGAGAAAGTATAAAAATTCAGTAAATGAAACAGACAAAAAGGAGTACAAACGTCTCAAAAATGAGATCGACAGGAAGTGCAAAATGGCTAAGTGGGGATGACTAGAGGACAAATGTAAGAATGTAGAGGCATTCATCACTAGGGGTAAGGTAGATACTGCCTACGGGAAAATTAAAGAGATCTTTGGAGAAAAGGGAACCACTTGCATGAATATCAAGAGCTCAGATGGAAACCCAGTTCTAAGCAAAGAAGGGATAGCAGAAAAGTGGAAGGGATATATAGAGGGTTTATACAAGGGGCGATTTACTTGAGGACTATATTATGGAAATGGAAGACGACGCAGATGAAGAGAAATGAAATATGAAGATAAAATGTAAAGAGTTTGTCAGAGCACTGAAAGACCTAAGTGGAAACAAGGCCCCGGGTGTAGATAATATTCCGTTAGAGCTGCTGATAGCATTGGGAGATCCAGCCTTGAGAAAACGCTTCGATCTGGTGAGCAAGTTATATGAGACAGACGAATTACCTTCAGGAGAATATAATGTTTCCAATCCCAAGGAAAGTAGCTGTTGACAGGTGTGAAAAATACCGAACTATAAGTTTAAAAAGTCACAGCTGCAAAATACTAACACGAATTCTTTACAGACAAATGGAAAAACTGATAGAAGCCGACATCGGGGAAGATAAGTTTGAATTCCGTAGAAATGTTGGAACACGTGAGACAAAACTGCCCCTACGACTTATTTTAGAAGATAGATTAAGGATAGACAAATCTACGTTTCTAGCATTTGCAGACTTAGAGAAAGCTTTTGACAATATTGACTGAAATACTCTCTTTCATATTCTGAAGATGGCAGGGATTGGAGAAAAGAGAACCATCAGTTCTAAGCAAAGAACGGAAAGGTTATTTGCAATTTGTACAGACACCAGATGGCAGTTAAACAAGACGAGGAGCATGAAAGAGAAGCAGTGGTTGGGAAGGGAGTGAGACAGGGCTGTAGCCTAGACCTGATGTTATTCAATCTGTATATTGAGCAAGCAATAAAAGAAACAAAAGAAAAATTTGGAGTAGAAATTAAAATCCATGGAGAAGAACTAAAAACTGTGAGGTTTGCCTATGACATTGTAAATCTGTCAGAGACAGCAAAGGACTTGGAAGAGCAGTTGAACAGAATGGACAGTGTCTTGAAAGGAGGATATAAGATGAACATCAAAAAAAGCAAAACAAGGATATTGGAATGTAGTCGAATTAATTCAGGTGATGCTGAGAGAATTTGATTAGGATATGATACACTTAAAGTAGTAGATGAGATTTGCTATTTGGGGAGCAAAATAACTGATAATGGTCAAAGTAGAGAGGATATATAATGTAGATTTTCAATGCCAAGGAAAGCGTTTCTGAAGAAGAAAAACTTGTTAACAACGACAGTAGATTTAAGTATCTGGAAGTATTTGTATGAAGTGTAACCCAATATGGAAGTGAAACGTGGACGATAAATAGTTTAGACAAGAAGAGAATAGAAGCTTTCGAAATGTGGCGCTACAGAAGAACGCTGAAGATTAGATGGGTAGGTCACGTAACTAATGTGGAGGCACTGAATAGAACTGGGGAGAGGAGAAATTTGTGGCACAGTTGAGTTAGAAGAATGGATCGGTTGACAGGACATGTTCTGAGACATCAAGGGATCGCCTGTTTAGCATTGGAGGGCAGCGTGTAGCGTAAAAATCGTAGAAGGAGACCAAGAGATAAATACACTACGCAGATTCAGAAGTTTGCACAGGATAGAGTAGCATGGAGAGCTGCATCAAACCAGTCTCTTGGGTGAAGACCACAACAACAACAATATGTCCTGTGGATACATGTTATGCTTCTTTCATGTAGTGGTTTCCATTGCATTCTGCGTCCTCATGCCGTTGAGCATTTCTGATTATTCCACCTTTTAGCGGCAGCTCCCCACCCCAAGGGCAAGACAGTGTCCTGAACATTAATCAGCTCCTCCGCCCTCTTTAACAAGGCCGTTGGCAGAACGAGGGTTGCTTCTTAGGCATAAGTCTTCTGCCGCCGTTACTGATGATTTTTTTATTCTATATCTAAGCGCTGGTTAGGATCGAACCCGAGACAGAGGACATTACTAATCAAAGACTAGACCACGAGTACAATTACGTTACCCAACAAGAAGAAATGTATCCTTCAGTAACAAGGCTGCTGGAACAATGTATGGCCTTCTGAATTGCTTTGCTGTTGGTTGACCAGCGGCCGAGCACACACGGCTGCGCTCTGTTCCATTCAAGTTCAGAGTTTCTCCTTTTAACACCAGAGAATATTTAAATATAGGAACTGACTAATCAACATATCCAGGAACCACATGAGAATTTGCTTAATGCTGCATTTAATTAATACAATTCAATAGTCTTGAACATCTGGGACATGTGAGTATCCAGCCCAGCATTAGATTGCGCAGGAGTGACGCTAACTTTGAGATTAAGCTGCAGTTTTTTCCAGGAACTCCCCAGTTTTCAGCAATGTAAAACTGAAAATTCTGCGCAATCAACCAGCAAAATTCAGTGTTCCGTTTGTTCACTGTAAATCGCTAAAATTCATAGGAAGTATTCCTTTTATACCGAGCTGTACAAATTTCAATACTTCGGCAATCCAACCACGCATAATCTCTCCCTCTAACTTCTGCTAAACTTCCCTTATCAGAATGACAAGGGACGCCACTGAGGCAAACACTGATTCCCACATTGGCTCTCACGCCTCGAGTGCACTCGCTATAGGTTATAAGGTGAAGCAGTTAAGGCAGACCACCTCAAATACATCCAAAACGAATAAATATATCCAGGTGCGGGTTTCACCAATCGACAATGACAAATTTACTGACGTTCGTAAGTCTTTCTTATTGTTTGTAGTCACCGAATGACGACACAGGCTTTTTTTTTCTAGTGGCACTATATAAATTTTTCTGTGGCATTTGAAACAATGTTCAAAGAGAATTTCAGAGACATGAAACGTATGTGACTTGGTCAAATAGTATCAAGATCACAGCGCTGCACACCACCCTACGACTTTCAAGAGAAGATATTTCACAAACATCTGTCCTGTTATGCCAAACGTAAGTAAGCACGTAACACAGACATTTTTCGTGTGTTTATTATCGCAACTGTCATACCAAGGGTCAAAATGTTGGCCCTGCCCATTGCTACACCCTGTGAAGTGATTCTGGAGAAA
Organism: Schistocerca gregaria; assembly: GCF_023897955.1. NCBI lineage: Eukaryota > Metazoa > Arthropoda > Insecta > Orthoptera > Acrididae > Schistocerca > Schistocerca gregaria. The sequence continues at coordinate 1,042,580,356 of NC_064920.1, read as the reverse complement.
GAATATTACATGTTGAATGTTCTCTTAAGAAGGTCTGTCATTACATGTGGATAATGGGAGAGACATCCGTCACATTGATATCACGCTGATTGTCTTATGTCCAGTGAGATGTCTTCCATAACCGTGGCAATGGCATATAATAGAAAGTCGAGGTACATCATTGTGTTTGGATTCCCATCAATAAAACAGGGATCTATGATGAGGATGTCGAAAAACATGCACCAAACTTTGATACACCAAGAACATTGTCTCTATCCATTTCCTTGAGTCAGTTTGTATTTTCGGCTGACGATTAGTGCATACTGCGAAGATTGATTGCCCATTGTTTACAAACGATGCTTATTTCTTAAACAAAATTTTGTGTAGGTATGCCACATCACAATGAAATTTTCATAGACAGCGTTCTAGACAGCATTCTATAACTGTAAACGATTCTGGAAGTCAACTCCATGCGACGGAAAGAAGTGGACGTACAACACTCGTTTGGTTGATCCCTGCTGTAATTCCGGGATGCCCCTCAGTGAAATTTGCATTGTATATTACTACTGCTAAAATGTTAGCTACATTTCTTTCATGACTTCCTTGGCGAATTTTATTTTCCACACTTCCGGTATAAAGAAATTTTTTATAATGTTTGCTAAGACAGATCGCGAGTGCTCGCCACGATCTAAATACTCTTGAGCATATAACCGTATCGCTACTTTAATAATTTGCCGACATTCGGCATAAACGATATTCACTTTCTCGACTGTCGTATACACCTACATCTGCACTGACATTCCACAATCCACCTTACGGTGCTTGACGGAGAGAACAACGCAACACTGCTAGTCATTTCCTTTCCTATTCCATTTGCAAATAGAACGAGAGAAAAACGACTCTCTATATGACTCCGTATGAGCCCCAATTTCTCGTATCTTACTTTCGTGATCCTCACGTGCAATGTATGTTGGAGATTAAAGAATTGTTCTCCAGTCAACTTCAAGTGGTTCTCTAAATTTTCTCAACAGTGTTCCCCGAAAAGAATGTCACCTGCCCTCCATTTCAGTTCCCGAAGCATCCCCGTAACACTTGCGTATTGTTCGAACGTACCGGTAACATTGGAGCAGTATTGGAGAATAGGTCGTACCAGCGTCCTATATGCAGTCTTATTTACAGATGAACCCACTTTCCTAGATTTCTTCCAATAAACCGAAGACGACCATTCGCCTTTCCGACCAAAATTCTCACTTGCTCATTCCATTTCATATCGGTTTGCAACGTTATGCCTAGATATTTAAACGACGTGACTGTGTCGGCACAACTAACGCTGTATCTGAACATTACCAGTTTGTTTTTCCTACTCATCCGCATTAACTTACGTTTTTACACAATTTGGTCTAGCTGCCACTCATCACACCAACTACAAATCTTCTCTAAGTCATCTTGTCCCCTCCTACAGCCACTCAACTTCGACTAAGCCGTGTATAGCATAATGTTATTTCTCGAGTGCTCGATTACAAGGTTAGTATCAGTTAATTCATAAGTGCGTTGTGTTTCAGAAGACGACCTACAAGCTGTCCGCCCCCGGTATCTGAGTGGTCAGCGGGACAGAATGTCAATCCTAAGAGCCCGGGTTCGATTCCCGGCTGGGTCGGAGATTTTCTCCGCTCAGGGACTGGGTGTTGTGTTATCCCCATCATTTCATCCCCATCGACGCGCAAGTCGCAAGTGGCGTCAAATCTAAAGACTTGCACCAGGCAAACGGTCTACCCGACGGGAGGCCCTTGTCACACGACATTTTATTTACCTACAAGACGAACAAATAGACGCATATCACCACACAGAGAATCTATCCAAGTTTTTATCGCACATTTAAGTTGCTCAACATGGGCGCCTTTTGTGAAGTGGCATTGCGATAATCACTGTCAGTAACGGCGACCGCATTAGTTAACTTTCTTAATGACTTGACTAATTAAGTGGCAGGTGGGGCGAGAAAGCACGACCTTTGACGTAGCCCCATCTGAAGAAATCACATGGAGTCAAGTCAGGCGGACGTGGGGTGTCACTGAGGAAAAGGATAGTCATGATGGAAAGAACGTCCATCACAACTCGGAGGCAATTTGGCGTTGAGGTTATCACGAACGTTTGGAATGAAATGTGTCAGAGCGCCTTCTTTTCACCAAATGAAGTCTCCATTGTGTTTCTGTGATGCATCCATAAGCAACTGCTGCAGCATGTTCAGATAGACGAAACCAGTTACAGTTTTCTTCATGAAGAAAAATGGTCCATAAACTTTTGAAGAAGACAAGGCACAACAGACGTTAACGTTAGGTGAATCATGTGTTCAACAATTTCCTGTGGATGTCCTGTGCCCCAAATACGCATGTTATGACGAATCACCTTTCCAGACACACGGAACGTGACTTCGTCACTGAACACCAGCTTCGTTCAATAGCCGTTGCAAGTCACTGCACATGTGACAATTACGAGTGCGTCTGCGACTGGTTTCATACGTATACGTCCATGCAGAATGTCCCAGACAGCTGACTGCTCTATTTGCAGTTCTCTGCTCGCCCGTGCACTCGATTTCTCTTGGTTCCTCATGAAAGATTCGCGCGCACGAACCACCTTCAAAACCACACACGTCTCATGGAATGTACTGTACCACCAATGGTTTGTTTCGTCTGTTTGAGCTTTAACCTGGTGTATGACACGAAACTGTCAATGAAACGTCTCAGCTGATTCAAATTATCTAATTGAAGGACTCGAATCGCACGAGTCGCTCCATTGTATGCATGTCCACCTAACGGTGCGCTATGCGACTACACTAGTTCACGTACTACGAATCGAAAGTTGCAGATACGTTGTATCTACTCTTGACCTGGATGGAGCGGTTCTGGGTAAGTGCAGTGTATCTGTAAAGGAAATCTCCTGCAAAATGCAAGAGAAATCTATTGTGGAATCTTCTTCAAGTACACATGACCGCATCCGCCAAGCGAATTCAATGGCACAGTGCTAGTGTCAGAAGAAGTTGCTACACATCATGTGAAAATGTCACAGAGACTATCAGGAAACTTGAAGGGGATTACTTAGAAAAAAGGCGACCTTATTTTGCTTGAACCCTGTTGCGTACGTTTGAGCTTTGAGAACAGGTATTCGGGGAAAACAATGCCGGCAACATATTTTTCGCACCAGCATCATACAGAGATAAGTCTTCAGGACACGTATACACTAATTTTCCGGCGCCCTGTACGTGAGTAGAGTATAATTTGTAAATTGCTAATGTCAGTACGATGTATCATGCCTCATGCTTCACACACAGCGTATATATAAATGCAGAATAAGCAAAACATAAATATATTGTGTGAAATAATTCGCCCTATATTTCCATGTTACATTGCCGTTTGTGGGACGGGGAGGTAAGCAGATCATGGATCGCAACAGCCCGGTGGATTAACGATAAGGCTCGGTCTGTTGACCAGCATAGATATCTTAGGCGGTTTACAACATCGCTCCAGTTGCATACCGACCTGGTACCCAACTTCGCCTCAGTTACACGATTGTCAAACGATTAGAAAACATCCATTCGCTTTCACATTAATAGTACTTACTACACACAGACAATCGGAGTACATAACTAGGAAGACAGAACGAAATATGTCACTTGGAATAGGTTGCGCAAAAAAATTAAGCGACTTGGTGCGACAAAAACAACTGTTTTGATCATATTGTGTAATAGAAGTGTTCGTTAAGCATGAATGAGTTGAAATTACAACTGATCGGCAGTGGATAAGCAACCACAAACCTGCCGTTCACTACGAGTTGCGGAGTAGCGGCTAGTTGAAAAAAAAATGGTTCAAATGGCTCTGAGCACTATGGGACTTAACACCTGTGGTCATCAGTCCCCTAGAACTTAGAACTACTTAAACCTAACTAACCTAAGGACATCACACACATCCATGCCCGAGGCAGGATTCGAACCTGCGACCGTAGCAGTTGCACGGTTCCGGACTGCGCGCCTAGAACCGCGAGACCATCCCGGCCGGCCGGCTAGTTGAATTAACGGAAAGAAACTAAGAGAAACCCACTCTTCCATGAGATCCGCGAAGTTCGGCAAGCTTGGCTCTGACCTGACATCCTACTTAGCGATGCTGCGCTTACCTGATTCAACGCCCGCCATCCTGGAGTGAAGACAGCGTCAGCACCAATTGGACTCTGTTCTCAGGGGCTCGGAGTCTGCACCATTCGCGACCGGCCAGTCAGGACTGAAGACCGCTAGCGCCAAATTCTCGAACACCGTTCTTTTCAGAGGCTGCCGCGAGACTATAATCGCACTTCTGATCTTCTCGGAACCTGGCACGAGAGCGTCCAACGTACTACGCATCTGTTGCACTTAGCTTCTTCTCAGAAAACTATATAGCTTGCTTCGTCCAATCGTACAAACATAGGTCCGTCTATCAGTCAAGGGAACTTCCACGTGAAGTTAACTAGTCGGATTTTATAGCACATGAATTGTTTGCCGAACAGCGTTTTGCGAATTTGCTGCGACAGTAACTATTTAGTGACTTTGGGATGCAACCACCAGTCACCTCGGTACACAGCCAGTGCGTGATTGCACACTGGTCGGTGCCTTAGTTCGTGAACAACAGCTTCCTATTCCACCGATTAGCTTGTGACAAAGCTGGCATCTCCCCAAATAGAAGACACCTCTCAGGAAACCACAGTTCAGACGCGAGCAAATCGTGCCGACTGTATTACAGGAACAGCTTCTAGGTGTGTAACTGACTTCTTCCTCCCCCTCACTTATCGATCTTAATGACAGTGAAAAATTAAACGGCGTGGACCTAATGGAAATTTGGGAAAAGCAATCGTCACCGAAATTAATCTGTCGGTAAAGAGGGAGGAAGGGTTACATCTAAATGAAAGGACAAATGCAAACGAAATTGGTGGAAACTAATTTTCAAAAAGGGTAAAGTTAAAAAAAGGAAATATGCGGTCGTTACGTTAACAATTAACTGGCGTTAATTAGATATTTGAGATTTGGGGAAAATTACGGTCGCCAGTCCTATGGACGACTACTATAATAACGGAAAAAGAAAGGTTAATGCACATATAAAAAGCACTAAAAGCGTGGCAACTGAAGGTTGTCACGTGTTGTGTGAAAACTGAATGTTTGTCAGAAGTGATAAATTTCCCTAAACTTTGACTTAATTTAGCAAAAGAATTAATAAAACCGGAAAATTGAAAGTTAATTTAGTGACCGATATTAACTGTAAACTTTGATTCTGAAGCACTACGAAATTAAATAAAATAACGTTAGTCTTGAGCTACCTCAACAATCATCTCAAAAGCAACTTGAATCTACGCAATTTAGAAATAAGAGATTTAACTTTGAACTTGAATTAAATGATTTTGAACAATTAACAATAGCAAAATTTAGTATGTACCAAGATGAGCTGCAGTCACAGGTAACCTAAAATATGGTAACAAAACTCGCACTCTTAATTTGTGCTTGTGTAATCTAAATATAGTTCTGTTCGTTTATAGTACCCAGCTATGAATACTTTAACTGAACTTTGAAATTTAAAGCAGCGCAATGGAATGATATTACTTTAATGCTGGCGTTTGAATTTCAACGACACTCGGGTTCATTTAGGAAAAGGAAGGGACCCTGCTTGGTAATGCAATTGGGACAATGAGCAAGAAAGATTCATGCTAAGTTGCTGTATTTTAGTGATGCAAATCGAACAGTTTGAAAAGCTGAGGTCTGTCATACAGTTCCAAAACTTTATGTGCTTTCAGTCTTCCTTGTTGGTTTATTGGAGGTTTGAAGTCGTCGATCGAGTAGGTGGCGACAATCACTTATTGTCGGCTGTCGCTGTTGCAGAAGCTGGATGTTGTCGCGCCTTCATCTCGACACGGTCACCAGGGCTCTTGATGTGTGCCAGCTAATGCTTCCCGTCCGCGACACTGTGTCAGAAACTATCGTAGCAAGTCGAGCGCAATCACATGCTGCCAAACCCGAAAGCGCGGCAACTCGCGGGAGCGTCACACAACACACCTGCTCCACCGCCCTACTCAAGCCAGACTCTCTCTGCCCGCGCTCCATGTGGCAGAGTGAACACTACCAAAGATAGTAAACACTTTGGTTCTCCACACAACCTATCGATGTAATAGTTCGATAGCATAATTTTCCCTAGGCCAGACAGCGTAAAAATACAAATAATATTTAAAAAACAAACCAATTATACATCGACATATATATATATATATATATATATATATATATATATATATATATATATATATATATATTGTAAAACAATTACAATAAATAAAGACACAGAAATGTCATATCTTCATGTAACAAAATAAGGAAAAAATTTATAGTACATTAGATGGAAATAGGAGGAAATGCATTTCCGGCGTTACAAGGGTCAACAGTTCGAGGCTTACAGACGTAACCAGCCTTTAGTGAACAAACGACAAAAGGGGCTCCCGACTGTTATCGACCAATTTGAAAATGAAGAAAGCGTCTCCACGCAATCGAGATGCACCCTTACGAAGATCTAACAGGAGAGTGATAAGTTATTTATTTTTAAAGGATTACAATTGATCAACCATTGCATCATAGGAACGTATTTAAACTACACAGGAAATGAGATGTAAGGAATTATTCATCAATTTTCATGCAACTTAAAAATGGTAGACAGGAGCATGTTATGAAACAAGGCAGCTCAACACTTGGCGTACCTGTTTCATTACCGCACCGGTCGGAAGTAGAATTGGGCCACAGGAAATTTCCATCAGAAAAGGTAATGGGATACCTCCAAGCAATTTTTATTGTTTAACTCTATCATCAATCCAAAATTTCCCCATCAGCGGAGATAGGATTGGTAGGGAAAGTGTGCAGACCCACAACTCTCCATTATTAGATATACATTTTTTTGGGATGTCGTTCAGACTCCCCTACACCACACATATCCTCCATCCACTCACAACCCTGATGTGTATAATATTTAATTACATAGTTAAAAAAGAAACTCCAGTCTAATTTTCGTCATTCATTCCATCATTTTTACAAAATATAACTTCTTTGACTTCCTCAAACACTCATTTATTGTCTCGAAAATGTCACTAATACTCGCACTATGACACACCCATTTTAGTTTCTGGTGGGGTCAATATCTACTGCTACTTTACTTACCGAAAAGGAAAACCAAACCCGAATAAGAAAAGAATTACCTGGTGTTATTAATTTTACCATTTGTTGTGTTGATGGTTATTCAGATGTCCAATCACACATTCACACCCCTCAGATAATTCACTTAACACACATCATGTGGAACTTACATGGTACTTTGATAACTGTGGTGACGCTAATCATCAACAAGTACCCACAACATTGTGTTAATATAACACTAAGAATAGAAGCATCACAAAGCTGAGAAATGTGGGTATTGTAACAATACAATAATTCTCAACCCAAATGCATACGAACGCCATCGTCTTTGACGTTAGAAAACGAACGCTGTATGAATTGACAGTTTTGTTACTACAGTGATTGTAAGATTTGCGACAAGTATATACAGATTACTTCATCCTAACGTCAAGAAAACACATATTCCAAACTCTGACACAAACAGAAGATTGAGATAATCAATTCCTCTTAATAAAATGTTACATGTCTGTTTTCATTATACAAACAAAAGAATGTTATGAGGGATCAGTGAATTAAAACGACATTTATGAGTTCAATTTTTTTTTTCAGAAACATTTTGACCTTGAAGTTGTCCTAATACAATTACATACATCTACAAATACAAAAAATGTAAAAGACATGAGTGTACCATTGTCGTCAGCATTATCGTATTAGTGTTCACTAGTGTACTTATACCACATAACCATTAGAAACTAGATCACAAACAAACAAACAATACCTACTGTCGCTTTCATGGGTCACATGCAGACAGGATATGGACCAGTTTCCTTGGGGCACTTATAGCAATAAGTTCACGACACTATCGCATATCAATGGGATTAGAGAGTTACATTCGAGAGGGGCTGGTAATGTAATGGGTTGCTGCATGAGCTCAGAAGCTAAGACCAGGAATTGTTCCAGGAGACAAGGATGGATTTCATCACGTTATATGCAATCACCATGTGGAATTGTTTATCAAAAGACGAAGATGAATATAGTCTCTGGAGTTAACCTAACATAGTAAATAGCAGCTTATTGGAGAAAAGTGGGTAATGGCGATGGCTTAGCAACTGTAAATATCCAGTGGGCTTTACGTGGATGCTAACATTAGACAAGAGGCATAGTCAGAAGCTCCAAAACAGTACACCTTCGCATAGTATGACGGACTAAAGTGGGACTGTGAGAGAAAAGTGTTTCACGTCCAGAACGAAGCATCAACTTCAGCTTTTGTGCCGCCCTTAAGCAATGGTGACTGCTTATGGTTGATATGTGCTTGCTCGCATCCATTAATCGACGTTCAGTTGTGGTGATGGTGACCCATCCTCTGGACTGACTGTAGGCTCCAAGCAGGTGTAAAGCCACCCATTCACAGGCAAAAGAGTCGGCTAATCCCGCCGCCCCTCTCTCCCTCACAGTGCTGAGTGGGTCGCTGACTCGTCTGCGTCTGGGCACATTGCAACTGCATGGGAGACGCTACCCGCGCCCTGCCATGTGAGCGTATTGACCATCCTAAGACAGAAGGGAAAATGATGGAGTGTGGGATGGCAAGTACAGGTCAAGGCTAACAAGTAGTGGTGCACCAATGGAGCCGATGCACCCCGACCTGGACCCTACCACCACAAAGTCGTAAACGACAGATGCAAACGTTCGGGGCAGACCAGCTGGGTAGTGGGGTGGCTGACTGGTCATCCTATGTTTAAGTAGCTTAAGGGTCGTTCCTGAACATCCATTTGAGCAAGCCTGAATGGGATTCACACCTGTTTACTCATTGCCAGTGGAGGCACCCACCACAATTTGGCTGTTCGCCCTTCCTCCCTCCCCAACCCACGCCTCAGTGACCCATGGTAGAGGTGAAGCTGATCAGGTTCCATTGTGTGTGGGCTGGCAGAGACTGTTATGAGAGCACCAGATCGTCCCTGTCTGTCATACAGAAGTAAAAAGTAAACATCTTTTGCTTTTTTTATCATATACATCAAATTCAGTTCTAAGTAACATATACCACCAAGTACCATACCCATGGTGTTTGCCCATGATATGTGACTTCTGCTGTCTGCCACCAGTAGACGAGAACAAAACCACATTCTCATCAGGCAGAGCACCATAGCAAGACGGCAGCTTACATTTTGTTCCCCCTATGAAGCCATCACTATCTGTGACCGCTTGTGTGTGTTGCTCGTTCCATCACTGCACATAATTCACATGGCAGTATCATTTCATAAAATACGTGTTACTTGGAACACAATTGGATGTATATGATAAAAAAGCAAAACATATTTCCTTTTTACGCAAAATCTTAATTCTGTCATGATGATAGTCCAAGCTGATGGTCTCTCAACTGTACATAGATATTATCATTAGTCCATTTGAGGGTAAAAAGGAAAGGGAAAGTTTAAAAGGCGTGGCCATTATAATCAAGAGCAATGAATTAATATAAACAAGTATTTTTTTTATACTTCCCTAGGTGCCTTAAAAGTAAATCACAAGAAGACTCAGTTTCTCTCTTTGTTGTGCTAGCGGTTGTTAGTCAACAATTTTCAAAGCTACAGTCATGGCTCTTCTACATCTCCACATGCTACGTGCCCATGCATGAAACCTACCCTCTGAAATTTCTATACGTACAGCTCACCAAAATACGAGAAGAGGGTGAAGAAAGAGAAAAGAAATTGGTTATTGGTGCAACACCATCCGTGTTGAGCCCATAATCACAATCACCATTCCAATCTCTGATAACCTTGTTTTCTCCACACATCACACAAAGTCGTAAGGGAGCAATCAACCACATGAAACTTAGATATACTTCAATTTTCTTCTGTAGAAAAACATAATGTAGTTCACCAAAGTGTTTACATGCCACTACATCGTCTTCCAATTTTAAAACACTCATGTTCATCACTTACTCAAGACTCTGGGGAGGATGGTTTAATCGTTTCACTATACCTACATCCCAGTAACCTACACCATTTAGGCACCGTAAGCACCTTCAAATGTGGAAAAACTTCAAATACTCTCATTACGTGGTTTCAACTGAAGAATCTATCATCATTAGTCGATCTCCATTGACAGGCATATGGAATAAAATTATGGTCTAAAAGAGGCAGGGTTTTCTCAAGCAAGGCTATGCAGCTCCTATCTCTTTCGTGGGTTGCAAACTATGATGCATCTGCAATTTCAACAGTTTACAAATGTCATTGGTACTGTGCACAAACCTTTTCTTTGAGGTCGGCGACTACACTCATCTCCATTATCTTTCATCGTTTCATCGACACAGTGTTTTTCTTAGGCTCTGGAATTTATCATCAGTACCAAGCATGAACCTCTTCTTTCATGTAGGCAACTAAATTCAGCTGCATATGAAAATGACCTCTCACAGGCACAGCCCCTTTCTTTAGGTGCTGTAGAGCATTAAGTATCTACAATCACCTCTGGAAATGAGCATCAGCCTTCTACAAACCTTTCCGATTACTGCCCAATTATTTCACTAACTACAGCTCAAAAAGTCATCCATACAATCTTTGTCTAAATGAACCTGACAGTTAAGGTAATAAAAAAGGTCTACATCGCCTGCAGTTGTACATATTTCACTTGGTAGCCAGTTTAAGTCTCTTAATAAATCGTCAGATTAATTTGTTACTCCACAGTGACAGCAGAACCCGATGATATGGAACAGGCCGCTTTGGAGAGGTGTGTAGAATACTGGTGTCATAAGAGACCGAAATTGGTCACCAAGTGAAATATACACTCCTTACAAGCGATGTAGACTCCTTCATTGAAATGATTTAGGTATAATTTTTCGATGTCTGTTTTTCCTAAGAACAATGTTGCAAAAAATTCTTGAAACTGACAATTCAACCCACACATCTGTCTCTGTAGGGAAACCATTAACGTACAATACTTCCTACATATGTCTTAAATCTCCCAATGAAGCCACATGAATCATATCATCATCCCCACCTGGAGGCAATCAATGCACACACAAAATTCGCCTTTTAAATCAATATCAATACGTTCAGAAATTCATTGCATATAATAGGAACAGAACAGTGCTCAACCGGAGCGTAGATAAGCAAATTAGTGACGGCTTCAAAAGCTACACGCCATCCCCATTGTCTCTATCGTCTCTGTCCGTTCCACCATCCGTCACAGTTATTCATTAACGTGGTATTCATCCTTATTCAACAACACTATCCTCAATACGATAAAGAGAAGAGGTTCGCCTTGTGGTTTGCTTTTACCAAGATTTTAAGTTACTCTGTATTTCATGACCCTTTACATACATTCATCCGATGGGTCTGTTTAGAATGATCCATCCTTAAGCACAAAACAAAACACATAAACACCCATAACAAAAATCGTATATTACGCAAATACCAAAACAAATAATCTAACAATTCAACCCATTCCATAACATAAATAATTCCAATCAGCGACATATACAAGAAACCAAATCTGACGACCATAAGGGAAAATCGTCGTATTGTGAACTGAACACATCGTAACAACTTCAGATCTGCAGCTACCGTCCAATGAAACGTGATGGACTTCCCAAAACATTCTATGTCATCCTGCAACACTGGTCGGAGACTAGCAGCAGCTGAGCAAGAGATGAGGGCTAAGTTTGGAGTGGTGCCGTGACTGAAAAGCAAGGACTACTGATGAACGATGTCGCATTGTGTTCAGTGATGAATCGCTGTTCTGCACTACCCCGAATCACTATCACTGGCGAGTATGTCAGCTACCTAGGAAGAGGTTCCATTCTTCTATTGATTTGGAGAGGCACAGCAGCGTTACTCTTAGCGTCGTGATGTGTGGGAGTCATAGGGTATAACTTCAGGTGACAGGCGGTATGGACTGAGGTACAATCGCACAACAGTATGTCATGGACATCTTGCATCCTCATGTGTTACCTCTCTTGTGAAAGTGTCATGGTGCCAATTTCCAGCAGGATAATGCTCTTCCACACGGCGCATATCTCTATGAACTGTCTGCGATATGCTGAGGCACTGTTGTGGCAACCTAGATCTCCAGATCTGTTCCAGATAGGCCAGTTTGGACCACAACTCCATCACAGTACAGGATCCAGGATATCTAGGACCAGTTTCGACAATTGTGGGCCAGCTTACCTCAAGAGAGTGTACAGCGGCTTTGTGACACTGTTCCCAATAGAATCAGTGCTTTCATTCAAAGCAGACAGGTTGCAACCACGTACTGATGACTGAGCTCATATTGCAAGTTATTTGTGAATCTGTTTCGACTACAACAACGTCACCTAAACTCTCTAACAGTGAAGTTTCATTTCGTTTACTTCCCTCTCCTCCCACCTCCCGTCCCGCCCCTCCCCACGGGAAATTTCAGCCTTTTGTCAGGAAGTGTACTTGTGTGGGATGTAAACTATAATATTAACAAGAAGAGACTAAAAGTTCTGAAAGGTGGTGTTACTCAATAATGCTAAAGATTTGATGGGCAGATCGAGTAGTAAAGAAAGTGTTGTTGGAAACAATTAGAGTGAAAAGAGGTTAAAGGAGAACTCGATCTAAAGAAAAGATAGATTGATAGGGCAAATTCTGAGTTGTCAAGGAATAGTCAGTTTGGTAATTAAAGCATTTGCAAGAGTTAAAAATTGTTAACAGACACCTACGCTTCAGTATTGTTAGTTGCTTGAAAAGAATGCAGATTACCGTAGTTACCCGTACATGATGAGACTTGCAAAGGATTAACTACTTGAAGAACTGCATAAAACTAATTTTGGGACTGAAGAACACAACAACAACAAAAAATACTAACATCTATTAGATTTCTTCCCTCTTTGTAGCAGCTTATTTGATTAGATTTAAATACTAGTAAATCCCCGTCTCGATCTTTTGACAGTGTCTTAGACGTCAAGAACAGTAAGCTGAGTGCTGCGCCGAAAGGGGAAAAGTACTACTGCTGTATCTCTTCCCGTCTTTTAAAGATGCAGCACCATCCATAGAAGTACGCTGTTTTTGACAAAGATCAGTAGGTGATTGAGAACGTCGCATGAATCAACGTCATATCAGGTACATATACATCTATACTTCACAAGTCACTTCATGATGTATAGTGGAGGGTATTTCTTGTGCCGCTGTCAATATCCCCACCTTTTCCTGTCTCATTCGCGAATGGTCAGCCTCTGTGTGAGATTGAGTCTCTCTAAATCTACCCTCACCTCCTTTTCATGAGGTGCCCGAGGAAGGAATATTTTGGCTCTCAGAGGTTTAACAGGAAACCACACTGAGATGGAGAACGCCTCTCTTCATTTGCAACTGGAGTTGGCTTACCATCTCCGAGGCCCTTTCAAGTTAACTAAATGAATCTGTAACGTAACGCGCTGTTCTGCTTTGGACCTTTTCCCTTTTCTTCATCAGCCCTATCTGTTGAGGATCCCAAACTGACGAACAATATTCAGTTATTTTCAAGGGACTTGTAAGCTATCTCCTTCGTGGTTAGGCTAGACTTTATGAGGATTTTTTTCAAACGAGTCTTCGTCTAGCATCTAACTTACCTGTAGTCAGTTTTATGTGTCCGTTCCACTTTAAATTGGTCCGAACGTATATTCATAGATATTTTATGGTTAGAACTCCTTTCAGTGATTGTTCTGTAATTATACAATATTGAGTGTTTCTGGCTGTTTCTGCGTAATACGTTACATTTTTTTGTGTTGAGGGTCAACTACCAATCCCGGCACCACGTGTCGACCCTCCGTAGACCTTCCCAAACTTCGGTACAATTTTTTACCTTTGGAGTTCCTCTGTGTAGAACAATCCATCTGCGAAGAGCCTCATGGAACTTCTGACGTTATCCATGACATCACTTGTGCATATTGTGAGGAATTAAGATCCTGTGAAGTAGTGTCATCTATGGACCTTCTGGCCCACGATATGCCCACTGCGGCAGTGGTGATGAACAGAGTGATGGCAACAGGCTTTTGTCAGTATTCGCAGATCCGTCATAGTTTCATCAGTACAGACACACACACGCACACATTTTGCTCTGCCAATCTCAGTCCAGTATTTTGACGGCCATTAAAATCATAACATCAAGTCGGTGTGTTCCCAATAGAGCCACCCTAACTGCCAGTACTTGGCACCCAAACACGATTATCCTTCGATATATGTATCTTCTTCATTGTAAGAAACTATAGACCATTAAATTACGTACCACATTGTTATTTCAGTGCCTGAATTGTCACTACTATTGTCCTATCACAGTACAAAACATATGTGGCTAACTTGAGATTACGAGGATCACTTAGAGGTTGAGGTACGATTGACGCCAAAAACACGATTGAAGCGTAATGGTCATCATGTTATTTCCACTTCCATATTGTGTGTTTTATTGCTCTATGTCTTTACAAAGCACTTCAGTGGCTCGGGAATGTACGAAGCAAGGACTGCTACAATTTCAATGACCTATTGCCAACTAAGATCACACAACTACCAATTTCTGTCACTCTTAAAGACCGCCACCCACAAGACAGATATAGATTATCGTAAATATCATATTTCTTTAGGACTTTTAGTGGGTAAGGAATAAGAAAAAAATGTACCAAATACTTACCAGTTTTTGCATTTGCATTAGACACAGGAAACAATTCTTTCTTTGTTTTTGGTTGGTGTAGAATCGAGCTTAATTTTTAACTTCTACTTTAAATCTACATCCCGATCATGTAATTCTTTTTCATCCAGCAATTCGATAAATACAAAGAAGGTATTTTTCTCGCATTGTAATACGTATATACTGTGTAGTTCTCTCCTGCCCCATTAAGTGTTAGCTTTTTCCCTTCTTGCAATTTTTGTAGCCTAGAGCATTCACGGACTTCGATATTGCCTTTTATTTACTGCATTATATGGCTGGTAAAGCATTCCACACCTCTTTCAGCGTGTGTTTCCAACTTGCCTCTCCCAAAATCTTAGGGAATTTCCGTGAAGAACTTTACAATTTTAGATAAGTAGGGACTGTTAAATGTAGTTATTCATTGATACACATTGACAACATCTAAGGAAATAACTTACTAACACACTATACTATACTCACAGCCCCACCATGCAATATATGACTGTAATTCACCGTCGCACTCAAAGCTAATTAACCCTCTCTCTCTTCACTGTACGCTGTCTTAGCACACACGACTCTGAATTCCGATACTTGTCAACTGACAGAGGATCACTGTAGATCGGTAGCGCACACTCCTAGTGCTCCACCTTTACCGTAGTAACCAAAGCCACTCACCCAATATCTTGCAGGAGTTGCCGTCCTCTTCTCTCACTCCTGGGTGTCCGGCCCCATCCTAAATCGACAATTGGTTATTCAAAAGGCCTGGCTTTTAACACACCAAATTCCAGTTGAATTTCATGGCTGTTGGCCACCAACTGACTCACTTCTCCCATCCACTCTGCTCCATCCTCCAACAGCAAACCATTGTAACAAACGAGGCCTGACACGCCCATCCAAAGTGATTGAACCAAAACCAGATTCTGGGGTTGCCGTCCTCTTCTCTCACTCCTGGGTGCGCGGCCCATCCTAAATCGACAATTGGTTATTCAAAAGGCCTGGATTTTAACACACCAAATTCCAGTTGAGTTTCATGGCTGTTGGCCACCAACTGACTCACTTCTCCCATCCACTCTGCTCCATCCTCCAACAGCAAACCATTGTAACAAATTAGGCCTGACACGCCCATCCAAAGTGATTGAACCAAAACCAGATTCTGGGCGTGGCACTGCCCTCAGACTCCACAGCCACTTGCACCACGACTCCGAGCACAGACTCAGGTCATTGTTGCACATCTCTTACCCACTGTCCAACAGCTCTATGTCCAGCCCGCTCCCACCAACAGCCTTGGCTGTTTCCCCAAGGCCTGACCATTTGCTATGAAAGGCAGGCATCTCGGCCACTCTACCACGACCTGGCGTTGGAGTTAACGAGATTATCTTGGTACCAAGTGGAGCAGGTCACTAACTTACCTCCATCCCACGCCATCCCAACACACGTTGTACTGGTGCTAGCTGTGGCTCAAACCCGCCGTCCACGCCCTCTGGCCATACAGTTAGCGTCAGGTCAGCACTGCCACTCCTGGAAAGGTGAAAGGAAAAACAACATGCCGTGAATTTCACATTGACGATACAAAACTGTATTACCATTGTTCAGAATCATACAGCAGTTTAATAATTATTCCTTCGTGTCTTCGTGTATACAGAAGTTTAATGTTAAGCAATCACACATCTCCATTCTGTTAAAAAATCAAAGCAAAATCTTGCGTTATATCCTCTTTCGTCAAGTAGTAGCCGTTTAGAAGAAGCTGCTCCAATATCCCAGGCAGCTCTTCCAATAATACAGCCATTTTAACTTCAACCAATTACGCTTTATATGATGCAGCACAGGCGTTTTAACTTTCTTCAAACTGGTTTCTAGTTCATCTCAGCGATTTTTTGCTATATTCTCTTGTTGTCACAGTATCGTTCCTGCAGAGGAGAAATGGTAGCTGTATCTAGGAGAATTTACAACTTAGGTAATTATTAAATGAATCGCACATTTCCTTCTTTAACATTACAGTCCCTACGTTATCTAATTTTTCTTGCGATTCCGCTTGATTACAGATTTTAACCAACATTATACTGACAAACTGAACGTTGGTTTCTATCTCGGGTTCTTCGGTCAACGTTTATTTGATAATTTTTCTGACGTTACGCAAGCAAGAGTGGCTGGCATCGTCAAAACTTCACCCTCAATTGCTGGTGGTGGATTAGAGTCGGGTTCGCGCTCGCAGATAATATGTACCTGGCACGCCAACGTCCAAAGGCGTTTCCATCGTCATTTCCGGTGCGGTTCTCCTCTTGTTACCTGCAACGGCCTTTCGCCGCAGCACGGGAACCCATGATCCGTTCATCTTGAGGCTTCCTTCTTCATTGTTGAAGCTATTCTCATGTTTCTGTACTTCTACAGCTTCTCTGAGCAAGTGAAGGAGGTATCTCTTCTATACAGCCAGAACTTCCGTGTCGGCTAATTTTACTCACACAGCACGTGATCTGTCACTGCCGATTTCTCCACCTAAACCACCCTTCAACGATCAATCCAGTGTGAGGGAGGGGACGAAGTAAAATTCGTCGGCACGGAAGTTCTGGCTATAGAAAAGATCTAACAGACCTGCTTGTTCAGAGAAGCTAGAGAAGCACACAAACATGAGAAAAGCTTAAACAAGAAAGAAGAAAGCCTCAAGGCTAACGGATCCTGCATTCCCATGCTGCATCGAAAGACCGTTGCAGGCAACAAGAGGAGAACAGCACCGGAAATGACCACGGAAAAGCCCTTGGACGTCGGCGCGCCAGGGACAAACAACCTGAGACCACGAGCTCGACTCCAAAAAATGGTTCAAATGGCCCTGAGCACTATGCGTCTTAACATGTGTGGTCATCAGTCCCCTAGAACTTAGAACTACTTAAACCTAACCAACCTAAGGACATCACACATATCCATGCCCGAGGCAGGATTCGAACCTGCGACCGTAGCAGTCGCACGGTTCCGGACTGAGCGCCTAGAACCGCGAGACCACCGCGGCCGGCCAGCTCGACTCCAATCTATCACCAACAATGGAGGATGAAGCTTTGACAATGCTAGCCATTCGTGGTGGCGAAACGTCAGAAAAATCATCAAAGAAACGTCGAAGAACTCCTTAAAGAAGCCAACAGGCAGTTTCTCAACAAGTGAGCACGAAAGCCTTAACGATTTTTGAATGTTGTACCGTCACAAAACGGTTCTACAATGAGCGCAAGCATATTTAAAGTCTTCGTGGCAATAAGTGCACCATTGACTAAGTAATTTATGTTACCAATGTCAGTAATAAGATTATGCAGGTTCTCCAGTAATGAACACAAACCAAAATGTTCATCGCTTGGTCCTTTCTTCTAGCCTAATAGGTGAGGGATGTTAAGTATAATGGAAGAAACCATGTAGACACTTCCCAATACCACGGAATACTGATCACTTGTGGCTATCAAGGCTTGTTGCGTAATTTAAGAAACAACATGACGGCACATCAGAAGACATGACCATGGTGTCACTTCCTTTTACGCTCTCTAAATTTAAAAGTCTGTTGGGTTCTATCCTGCAGGTGCAAAACCAAGTTCAACATCGCTTAATCCGCGGCACTGCGACACATAACAGAGCAGACACATCGTACTACCCTGCACGTACATTGGCGTGTGGACTACGTCATGATCATATGATCAGAACTGCCGCCATGTTGGATCATTAAAGTTAAATTAAGAATTAAGCTGGATACTATTAAATCTACACCAGTCATGTAAAAGAAAGCATTTTTTCGGTGTGGAACGCATAAACAAAAGCTGAAAAATACACTCCTGGAAATTGAAATAAGAACACCGTGAATTCATTGTCCCAGGAAGGGGAAACTTTATTGACACATTCCTGGGGTCAGATACATCACATGATCACACTGACAGAACCACAGGCACATAGACACAGGCAACAGAGCATGCACAATGTCGGCACTAGTACAGTGTATATCCACCTTTCGCAGCAATGCAGGCTGCTATTCTCCCATGGAGACGATCGTAGAGATGCTGGATGTAGTCCTGTGGAACGGCTTGCCATGCCATTTCCACCTGACGCCTCAGTTGGACCAGCGTTCGTGCTGGACGTGCAGACCGCGTGAGACGACGCTTCATCCAGTCCCAAACATGCTCAATGGGGCACAGATCCGGAGATCTTGCTGGCCAGGGTAGTTGACTTACACCTTCTAGAGCACGTTGGGTGGCACGGGATACATGCAGACGTGCATTGTCCTGGTGGAACAGCAAGTTCCCTTGCCGGTCTAGGAATGGTAGAACGATGTGTTCGATGACGGTTTGGATGTACCGTGCACTATTCAGTGTCCCCTCGACGATCACCAGAGGTGTACGGCCAGTGCAGGAGATCGCTCCCCACACCATGACGCCGGGTGTTGGCCCTGTGTGCCTCGGTCGTATGCAGTCGTGATTGTGGCGCTCACCTGCACGGCGCCAAACACGCATACGACCATCATTGGCACCAAGGCAGAAGCGACTCTCATCGCTGAAGACGACACGTCTCCATTCGTCCCTCAATTCACGCCTGTAGCGACACCACTGGAGGCGGACTCCACGATGTTGGGGCGTGAGCGGAAGACGGCCTAACGGTGTGCGGGACCGTAGCCCAGCTTCATAGAGACGCTTGCGAATGGTCCTCGCCGATACCCCAGGAGCAACGATGTCCCTAATTTGCTGGGAAGTGGCGGTGCGGTCCCCTACGGCACTGCGTAGGATCCTACGGTCTTGGCGTGCATCCGTGCGTCGCTGCGGTCCGGTCCCAGGTCGACGGCCACGTGCACCTTCCGCCGACCACTGGCGACAACATCGATGTACTGTGAAGACCTCACGCCCCACGTGTTGAGAAATTCGGCGGTACGTCCACCCGGCCTCCCGCATGCCCACTATACGCCCTCGCTCAAAGTCCGTCAACTGCACATACGGTTCACGTCCACGCTGTCGCGGCATGCTACCAGTGTTAAAGACTGCGATGGAGCTCCGTATGCCACGGCAAACTGTTTGACACTGACGGAGGCGGTGCACAAATGCTGCGCAGCTAGCGCCATTCGACGGCCAACACCGCGGTTCCTGGTGTGTCCGCTGTGCCGTGCGTGTGATCATTGCTTGTACAGCCCTCTCGCAGTGTCCGGAGCAAGTATAGTGGGTCTGACACACCGGTGTCAATGTGTTCTTTTTTCCATTTCCCGGAGTGTATTTAGTACAAAAATATTTGTTTTCTTATTCGTTACCCTGCGAAAAGTAATGAAATGGTCTTCTGTTTACAATAATCTACATGTCTCTTATGCATGGGGATCTCGAAGAATAGCTGCAAATGAGTAGTTGAGTTATTTTGAAAAGTTATTGGAAGTGTATAGTCATTATCTTTCCTATTCCACTAGCAAATGGGGCGTGGGAAAAAACGACTACCTTTATGCCTCTGCACGAGTCCTAATTTTACGTGTAGTCTTCGCGGTCCTTGTGCAAAATGTTTGGTGGAAGTAGAATAGTTCTGCAGTCATCTGCAAACGCTTGTTCTCTAAATTTCCTTTGCGCCCGCTTCATTCACTGCACTTCTATATTTTCTCCTTTCATCGATTAAATGCAGTATCTCTTCTCTTAACCAAGGATTTGTACTAGCTCTCGTCTTTTTACATACTTGATCCACTGCTGCCTTCACTATATCATTAGTCAAAACTACCCAGTCTTCTTCTACTGTATATCTTTCTTCCAATCTTGTCAATCGTTTCCTAACGCTGTCTCCGAAATTCTCTACAATTTCTGGTTCTTTCAGTATATCCACGTCACATCTCCTTAAAATGCCACCTTTTTGCAGTTTCTTTAGTTTTAATCTACAGTTCATAACCAATAAATTGTGGTCACAGCCCATATCTGCCCCTGGATATGTCTTACAATTTAAAACCTGGTTCATAAAAATCTTTGCCTAACTATTATACAGTCTCTCTGAAATCTTCCAGTCTCTCAAGCCCTCTTCCACGTATACAGCCTTCTTTCATGATTCTTAAACAAAGTATTAGCAATGATTAATTTATGCTCTGTGCAAAATTCTACCAGCCAGCTACCTCTTTCATTGCTTACCCCCATTCCAAATT
The DNA here is from genome assembly GCF_023897955.1 of Schistocerca gregaria. Lineage (NCBI taxonomy): Eukaryota > Metazoa > Arthropoda > Insecta > Orthoptera > Acrididae > Schistocerca > Schistocerca gregaria. Next base: position 1,042,559,483 of record NC_064920.1, on the reverse strand, counting down.
CACCTACTACTTTTTCTTCTCTTCCTTTACATACTGTCGAATATCAGTCCCTCTTGACTATTAAATCTTCGTCTCGCTTCACTATCTGAATAATTTCTTTTATCGCATGATAGATTTCTTCAATCTCTTTGTCGTCTGCGGAGCTAGTTGGCATATAAACTTGTACTACTGTGGTAGGCGAGGGCTTCGTATCTATATTGGCTACAATAATGCGTTCACTATGCTGTTCGTAATAGCTTACCCCCGCTGCTATTTTTTATTCATTATTAAACCCACTGCTGCTTTACCCCTATTCGATTCTGTATTTCTAACCCTGTATTCACCTCATCACAAGTCTTATTCCTCCTGCAACCGGACTTCACTAATTCCCAGTACATCTGACTTTAACCTATCCATTTCCCTTTTTAAATTTTCTAACCCTCCTGCCCGATTAAGGGATCTGACATTCCACGCTCCGATCCGTAGAACACCAGTTTTCTTTCTCCTGATAACGACGTCCTCTTGAGTAGTCTCTGTCCAGAGATCCGAGTGGGGGACTATTTTACCTTCGGAATATTTGGCCCAAGAGGACGTCACCATCATTTAACCATACAGTAAAGCTGCATGACCTCGGGAAAAATTACGGCTGTAGTTTCCACTTGCTTTCAGCCGTTCGCAGTACCAGCGCAGTAAGGCCGTTTTGGTTAATGGTACAAGGTCAGAACAGTCAATCATCCAGACCGTTGCCCCTGGAACTACTGAAATGGCTGCTGCCCCTCTTCAGGAACCACACGTCTGTCTGGCCTCTCAACAGATACCCCTCTGTTGTGGTTGCACCTGCGGTACGGTTATCTGCATCGCTGAGGACGCAAGCCTCCCCACCAATAGCAAGGTCCATGCTTCATAACATTATGTCATTTGAGAGTCCACTGTGCCTTGAGCCAAATGGGGTCCGAACATCAATCTACAGTCTTCGTCTAAATTATTTTGTAGGCCTAGTGACAAAGTGAGCCACATGTGGTTTGCACTGTTATAGAAATGTACTACAGGTAATTTAGACATGGAAATAACGAAGTGGTACCTGATTCTGAGGTTACATTGTGACTAACACAATGCGGCGCCAAGGAAGAGGAACAGATTCCAAGATGGTCAACCATAGAGTATACATACCCATTGTCCGTTTCGTTTCAAATGGGCTTGATGTGTGTGTGTGTGTGTGTGTGTGTGTGTGTGTGTGTGTGTGTGTGTGTGTGCGTGCGTGTGTGTGTACGTTGGCTTAGGAGCTCTGTGATTTCCCTACTGCCTTACGAATAGGTGGAAGAATGCGACTGGTAGAGCGTAAGGTGCATGAGCGAACTCGCGTTTGCGCCTACCTCCCTTATCCGTCTTTGCCTCACGTCCCTGCATATAAGCAACTTGTGTACAGGATTCCACAAGTATATATACATATATTTATGAGTGGTGTCTACTATGACTAACAGGCCAGACAGAAAAACCTCCACTCATATCTACACTGAAGCGCTAAAAAAATGGTATATGCGTGGGTATTCAGATACAGAGACATGTAGACAGGCGGAATAGGCACTGCGGTCGGCAACGCCTATATAAGACAGCAAGTGTCTGGCGCAGTTGTTAGATCGGTTACTCCTGCTACAATGGTAGGTTATCAACATTTAAATGAGTTTGTACGTGGTGTAATAGTCAGGAAACGAGCGATGAGACACAGCATTCCGAGGTAGCGATGAGGTGTGGATTTTCCTGTACGACCATTTCATGGTTGTAACGTGAATATTAGGAATCCGGTAATGCATCACATCTCCGACATCGCTGCGGCCAGAAAAAGATCCTGCAACAACGGGACCAACGGCGACTGAAGAGAATCGTTCAACGTGACAGAAGTACAACCCTTCCGCAAACTGCTGTAGATTTCAGTGTTGGACCTTCAACAATTGTCATCCTTCGAACCATTCAACGAAACATCATCGATGTGGGCTTCCGGAGCCGAAGGTCCTTTGGTGTACCCTTTATGACTGCACAACACAAAGCTTCACGCCTCGCCTGGACCCGTCAACACCGACAGTGTACTTTTGATGGCTGGGAACGCGTTGCCTAATCGGACGAGTCTCGTTTCAAATGGTATCGAGCCGATGGACGTATACAGGTATGGAGACAATCTCATGACTCCATGGACCCTGCATATCGGCAAGGGACTTCTCAAGCTGGTGGAGGCACTGTAATGGTGTGAGGCGCTGCAGTTGGAGTTATATGGGATCCTGATACGTCTAGATACGACTCTGACAGGTGGCACGTAAGTAAGCATCCTGTCTTATCACCTGCGTCCATTCACGTCCTTGTGCGTTCCGATGGACTTGGACAATTCCAGCAGGTTAATGCGACACCCTCCTAGTCCAGAACTACTACAGAGTGGCTCCAGAAACACTCTTCTAAGTTTAAACACTTTCGCTGGCCACCAAACTCCCCAGACATGAACATTATTGAGCATACATGGGATGCCTTGCAACGTTCTGTTCAGAAGAGATCTCCACTCCCTCGTACTCTTATGGTTTATGGACAGTCCTGAAGGATTCATGATGTCTGTTCCCTCAGAACTATTTCAGACATTAGTCGAGTCCATGCTACGTCGTGTTGCGACACTTACGCGTGTTCTCAAGGGCCCTCACGATTTTAGGCAGGTGTACCAGTTTCTTTGGCTCTTCAGTGTATAGTTCTTTGGGCGCGACAGCTGTTGTTGTTTCATGGTGGATGCACAACCTACGTCCCAATTCCTATGGGAATCAGTTCTCCGAGTAAGGGATTAATGAGTGGGATTCGTTACGGTGGGAGTGCGTTGGAGATTGATTCGCACGGGACGTGGGTTCGGATGGTTGAGGTGGTTAAGACAACAGTTCGAGATAAGCGGAACATCGAGTTTCGAGTCCCTGCCCGTTACAAATTTTCGTCTCCCACCGCTGCGTTGCCGCATTGTACTTTCATATCTCTTCCTACCCTGTTTCCTTTCCATTCATTTCACAGCAGTTATTCACTTGCATATGCCGTGAAACATGAGTTTCATAGACAAATTACTGTATAACACTCCCATGGGGCACGCGTAAAGATACTTTCACGTCTGAGGATTTATCTCCGTTGATAATAACATTCTGTGTTCTGTTTGGTATGAACTCTGAAAACCATCGCGCAGCTAGTACGGTCTTATTTTGTTCATTAGGCGGCAGTTCGGATCTGTATCGAACGCCTTACGGAAGTCGAAGAACACGGCATCAGCTTGGCCGCCGTTAGCTGGGTCTCGTGGACGAGCATAGCGAGTTGGGTTTCATACGATCGTTGTGTTCAGAACCCATGGTTATTCCTTCAAAGAAGTTCTGCAGTCTCAGAAACGTCACAACATGTGGGCATAAAAAATGTTCCGAAATTGTACAGCAGACAGATAGAGAAATAGGGCTATAGATTAGAGGGTCTATTCGACGTCTATTCCTAAGGACTGGAATGATCTATGCTTTTCTTGTTCCATTCTCCTCCAGTGCCCTACGGCATGCTGCTGTTATAAGAGGAGCAATTTCTTCCGCTTTCTCTGTCTAGAATCGTATTGGTATCCTGCTAGGTCTAGTGGCCTTTCCTCTAATGAGCAATTTCAGCTGCTTTTCCATCCCGTAGTCGGTAACTTCGATACATGTCACTTTTGACTTATGTGCAAAAATTTTAAGGAATGACGAAAGTACGAATTTCCTGGGTGAAACTATTGCTTAAAAGACAGTACTTATTTCGACCCTCTCCCTGTCATCTTCAGTTTCGATGCCTTATTAACACAGAATGTCTGAACAAACGGCTTTACTCTTTTTACTCATTTAACGCATTAAAATTTCATAGGATATTCTCTCAAGTCGATTGACAGAATTTTGCTTTCGAATTCCTTCAACTCTTTACACAAGGCTCTCTTTACGCTAGTTTTGGTTTTGTTTGGTTACTGTTGTCCTTTGGTGCTTTAGATAGATCTAAACTTTCTAAAACGACCGTCGAACCGCAGCTAGTCTATCCCATCCATCACAATTTTGCTCGGCATATATTGGGTTGGTACATAAGTTCGTAACGTTTTCCATAAGTCTAATAAGCACAATAGATACACGTGACAGACACTTTAGTAATCAATAATATATTCTCCTTCAGTATTTATATCACTCTACCAACGCTGGGGTGACTTTTGGATCCCGCGACTGAAGAAATCAGGTGGTTTTGAAGCGAAGAACTCGTTGAGCCATGCTCGGAGCTCATTTTCATCCGGGAAGGAAGTTTCGTGAAGGTTGTTCGATAGAGAGAGGAAAATGTGAAAAATCTGAGGACGCAAAGTCAGGTGAATAAGGTGGGTGCGGAATGACTTCCCAACTCCTGTGTAGTGTTTTTTGTCAGTCCAGCATACTCTGGAGGGTTGTCATCGTGAGTAGCATCACTCCACACAGCCTTCTTGGTCGTTGTTCTTGTATTGCACCTGTAAGGCGTCTCAATTGTTGATAATAAATGTCAGCAGTGATGGTTGCACGTCGAGGAAGCAATTCTTAATACACCACACCGTCACTGTTCCACCAGATGCATAACATTATCTTTTGTCGATGTTTGCAGGTCTTCGTACCGGGAGTCGCTGCGTCGTTTCGGTTCAACCCTTAATTTGTTTCCCTAGGTTAGCATAAAGACACCATTTCTCATCAACAGTAACGATACAGGATAGGAATGGTCGATGTTTGCGAACCAATTAATGACAAGCAAGCAAAGATGCACTTGGTCATTTCTGTGATTTTGGCTTAGAGCATGCGGTACCCACACACTCGGGATAGTTGAACTTTCCCCAATGCATGCAGATGTCGCACGGCACTTCTGGGAGATTCATTGGGAGAGTCCTTGAACAAAGGAGGTGGCTTACAAAACACTCGTTCGACCTACGAGGAGATCACTGATATAAAATTAGAGAGGCTTCCCGGCTGCCGTTCTTCCCGCGAACCATACGTGACTGGAACAGGAGAGGGAGGTAATGCAGTGGCACGTAAAGTGCTCTCCGTCACACACCGTTCGGTGGCTTGCGGAGTATAAATGTAGATGTAGATATAGATGTAGATGCCAGTTCTCGAGTATGCTGACGTCGACAATTGTGGATTAACGTGTTTAAACGATATTCACAAAATCATGAAGTTCTTCCTGAACGTGGGAAGTCACTAATGTCAAAAAGATCCTCCTCAAAATGAGAAAACCGTTTTCTTGTCGTACTTTGCCCAATGGCATTATCCTCATATATGGCGCAAATGCTTATGGCTGCCCCCGTTGCTGTCACTCAAACAGAAGTATATGTTGGAAATGTTCCGATTTCTCCTCTTTGCATTCCATTTTCTAGAGTCCACAGCTCCACTCACTCTCTTCAATATGTAACTCAAATAGCAACAGTGAACAATAAATAAATAACGACAATCGATAAATAAACCCATAACAACCGGAATGCCAACATGCAAAACAAGAACACTACGAACTTGTGCACCAACCGTACATTGTCTAAGGCGTATTGAACAATCTCGTGAACTTCGACTACTGATGCTCATCATTTTCGTTCCTGCAGACTAATTTTTCATGTTCACCTATCAATTAATCTGTAACCTGTTCTCCTGACAGGAACGGAAATTTCACTGACTGACAAATCCACTTCTCGGGGGTAGAGCTTTCGGTCCCATTTGAACTCATACCCATGCCGATACTGAATCTGCTGATCTTGACAAGGCATAGTTAGTTGTTTTAACGAGCCCTCTGTGCACTACCCACAAGAATGTTTTTCCTTTTGTAGCGTCGCACTCAAATACACATCTATGAGGACTAGATTATTCCTGACGTTACTATCCATATACTTCACATTTCATAAAGAATAACGTGCCTTTCAAAAGTTACTAGCGGACACATACAATTTAAAAAGAATTGACTATAATTTTTCAATGCGACTGCTGATTCCTAAAATATATCTTGACGGGAAAATAAGGTTCAATTACCATCTCAGCTACAACACACTTGGTAGTTTTAATTGAATTCATTCATGAAAATAGTGACACTAATTTTCATACTTCGTGGCAGCGCTGTACGGGTCCTCACAAAACTACCACTCAAAGTCGTCTAGATAGGAGTAGTTCAGACCAGCGACTCTGAAATAAAATATCACAATGTATGTCCCTTTTTTTATAGAAAATTCATTACGTTTCTAATTGAGTTGCATGTTCTCTTGGAAAAACGTGGCTTTCGGTTTCTTGTTTCATTATATACTACAAAACTCTGTAATAGCAGGAAAACTGCAATTTACATCGCGAAGAGACTTCTTCCAGTTGTAAATGACGTAATCATTGTGTCACTAACATCCGGGACCAATTTTATGCACATTCGGAGACTGCAATTGCAAGATGCTAAATGACTTACTTGAATTACCTCCATCAACTGTCTGTTTTATTTTATGACTCCGATGCTGATGAGGATAGAAGCCTTGTTCATTATTTTCTTGTTCATTTCTTTATATGAATTTGTTTTTACTACTATTATTTCATTGGAAGATGGTGGCTGTAGTACTACTTTTTCTGGGGTGAACCGAATTTTCCCTCGTCGCTTTGCCACACCCAGAAGAGTAATATCACGTCTTGCACCCAAAGTGAGTCCAAGTTAATGAAAGATAGCTATTCTTGCATAAAGTTTGTTTATATTAGTATATAACAAAATTGTAATATCTTTTTCGAGCTCTACGAGAAAAGGATTTTAACCCTCAGACGATTAACGAAAGGGCTGTCTATTTAAAAGAAGAAAAAAGATATCGAAAGTTGTTTGGCTCTGTTATTTGCAGAAAACTAATTTTAGTATTTATTTGGTAACTAGACAGGATTGATGGCATAACGCTGCAGCGACAACAGAAAGTAACGCAGGACAATGCCTCATTTGTTTTGTTTCATTTGTTAGTGATACAGCATTAATTTCTTTCGAAGAATACATTACTATTTCTATGTCCACTCACATATAATCGCCAGTAATATGGAATATAAAATTTTATTCTATATGTAACCTAAATTAGCGTAATTAATTTTCACTGGATAGCTGAAGCTCTGGTAGCACCATAAAGAGAACAATCGTTGCATGTTTGTCTCTCAGAGATATATTTTATATGATAACTACAACGACTGAGAGCACACTATATCTGGAGCGCTGTTGACAATTCTTATACATAACCTTAAAAAACTATTTCTTGTTGTCCTAGTGATAAAATTAGTATGGTTAAAACCCGATCTCAGAAGAATATGATGGAATAAAGTGAACAAAGTAATACTAATCCCCTAGCTGGAAACAACAAACTCTTTGAACCAGCCGCGGAGATATTCGTGATGCGCTAAATGAAACCGACTCACGACATGCGAGTGCATGTACTAGGAGGACTTCTACTCCAGTAGTAGACCCACTCAGAGAAATACGAAGAAGTAGACAACAAGCTGATAACTAGTCGAACAGAACAAATAACAGAAGAACAATTAAAATTAGAACTAACTGGACATAACAAATGACAGACCGAACAGTACAAAGTTAGAACTAGCCAAATACAACAAACAGCAATCTGAACAAGCTCAACAGCATGTTGAATAGTTGAAAACACATTACAGAACAAGTACGACTGCAAACAGGCCTTGATAAAACAGATATAGAAACTATAGAACTGAAATTTCCGCTTTGCTAACGTTGGTCCATGGGATTCCTGAAATAGTTGGAAATTTGGTAGAAGGTTTTATTCAGACGAAACTGGATCACACTACATTAAAAACTACGGATCAGGAGGTTGGGAACCACATAGAGAATATTTCTGCTGAACAAGAAAGGAAGTTGGATAAATTTCTAGGCAATCAGGATCGAGAAATAAATCAAAAACTTGATCTTTAGCTAAATAATGCAATTCAGCAAACAGTAACTAAGATATACCAAGAGCAAGATGCAGCTGTGCAGGCTGACCAAGTTGAATTACGTCACATCAAAACTACCCTGACAGATGAATTATCGAAGCGATGTCATGGGGTAGATGAACAGATGAACAACATACAAAGGCAATTATTTATTGCCAGGGCGACTGACACAGCCCATAGAACTAGTGAGATACGTACTAATCCAGACGTGTTTAGTAATGGGCAGGGAGCCAGAATGAGAACTCGTGACATGTCACCACCATGTTTACCATACAGTAAGGAAGGTATGTTTTCTCCGTCGTCAGTATCACATGAAGAAGGCCCATTGAAGTACAGGAAATTCCGGCTTTTCTTCCAGGAAAGATTTATTAACCCTGTTGTATTCATCCAATCATTCAAGGGTATTTTACCAAGGTAATGGACTTAGCCACGTAAGATTCGGTACGTTTTAGGCTCTATTCAAGGCGAAGGGGCCATTTGGGGCTCAGAAACAATAGAGCACTGTCGAACGTACGAGGATTTTCAGCAAACGTTTCTCAAGAATCATTGGTCTATCTATATTCAAGGGACACTGAGAATGGATGTATTTAATCCTGAGGTGTATTATGCCTCTCAAGGGAGCTCAGGAACTTTTCTGAACAGTGCTTGAATAAGACCCATTAATGAGATAGACCGGACTCACATCGAGATGTACTTCGCACTTTAAAGACAAAATTACCTACAGAAATTCTCGAGAAGCTAGTTCATGTACCTGAAACTGATCTTGAGCAATTGATGTCAACCGTTGAGTCCACTGATCTTATTTACGAAGATTCCAAGATTGGTTGAGTTGGTGGGGGTGCTGGTTTGAGGAATAACAATCCAGGGCGGTCACGTCCTCCGTATCAAATTTTCAATAACGCCGGTACGGAGCCCAGCCACAGACGTCCTGACTTTGTGTTCAGTGCTCTGCACTTTTAAAGCAATATAACGCATGCCACACAAAAGGTTCTTCAAACTCCTGTAAGCGAAGAAGAATTGAAAATAGGCGCCATCATGGCTATAGTAATAACAATATTGATGATAATAATACCAATAGATGTCAGTGGCATGGTGATAGCAAAGGTAGTGGCTGGAACCAAGGGGTAAGTGTCCCCTGTACAGTTTAGTGGAAGTAATACACACGTTCAACACGGTCCAACGAAGAACTGAAGACAACCGAATCTGAAGATCCATGTAGTTGAAAATGAGGAACCATCTCCTTTGGCGAATGACAACCTGTCAAACTAAATTCGCTCGCATCCAGCCCTCCGATGATGCCTATGGATTGCAGTAAAGACAGTGATTCTGGTACAGCGTACCTCTTAAGGTATAATGATGACCTGGATATATGAAAGGAACTGACAAAAGGTAAACACAAATGTATGAGTGAAGCTAAGGAAGTAGTTCAGGTGCAAATAAATGTAATTATGGATATGATTCCAACTTTTTTTTGCTTAATATGGAGGCAGAAATAAATGTATAATCCAAAAACGTTTCTGATAAAATTAATGCTATGAGAAGACTTCCTGTTTATCCAGTCCAAACGTGCAGCATAATTTGTGCTGTTGGGTGTAGATCAAAACGGGTAAAACTACAGGCTCAAATAGAAACATTAGTCGGGGATGGAGCAACATTCGACGCATTCCTCGTGGTGGAGAATTTCAATCAGATCTACGTCTTTGATATGGACTTATTAAGAGCGAGGAACGCAAAAATAGTCCTCTACTCTTGGTAGATGCTATTTACAAATCGATAAAGAAACGTGCCATTGGATTCACTAAAAGTAAAGGAAACTCATGGTAAATTTTGCGGAAGTAACCAACTTAGAATTTTCAAAACGTAGCCTGACGTATCACTTTACCTATGAAGAGCAAACGGAAATTAGAGCGTTATTATTTAAATACCTATCTCTATCTGAGAAAATTATCTGGTGTCATTAATTCATATCTGTGTCACATGAAGGTAAAATCTCATGAAACGTTTTGCCCCTGTTCATCGTAGGTTCCTTAGTTCAAGAGGGGGCTGTAAAAAGAGAGATTCAGCAAATGATAAACTGTTAGATTAGCTTATATTGCGGCTCTTTAAATATAGTAGATCCTAAGAATTTGAATAATTACTCTATTTCCCATACATATTTACGTTGCTATGAATTTACCATTTAGGCCCAACAGCACATTAATGATGTAATCCCTCTTATTGTGTATCTAGTAAGTAATGTTGGATAGAATGCATTTTTCACTTATGTATAGTACATCAAATATATTTACACTGGAAAGTGTGTACAGGTATATATTTTTAGTAATAATAAGAGTATAACAGAACTGGATAGGACTATGAGTTATTTCCATTTTAATAAGTAAGACATTCGAAGTTGATCATTATTGGCTCTAGAAGTTAACTAAACAGCAGTCACTGTTACAAATAGGTACAGAATGTTTCTTTTGAGTAACTTCAATGTGATATGATGTGTTGATCTTGAGTTTGTATTCCCAGAGGGACTCATCACCATATTCTAGCCCTAACAGTTTAAACACTGCCTGTGTGTATCGAATGAGTTGTTTGCGATTACATTTTTTTTTCATTGTGCCGTACAAGGTGCCCTTGTAGAGTACACTTACTACCCTGCTGACTTCTCTAATAGTTTGTAGACAATTAGATGAAGCGAAGCAATGAGAGCCATTGTCTTACCTTAAGTGCAAGGTTCTAGGCTATTCTTGTGTTATTTCTGGGGTCATAAAGCATTGCCCGTAACCATGGAGTAAAGAAATGGTATTATTTTACAAAACCAATCAATACATAATGTTAGTTTGTGTAAGTATGTTCTCCGTAAATAATGTAATTTGAGTGTTATATGATGAGTAAACCATGGCAGCCTTCGCAGTGAGAGGGTATGAGCCGTGAACTGGCAATACTGCCTCGACAAGTTGTAACAATAACGACTCTGTACTGTTGTACATATAAGCAATTCTTTTCATTTGATTTTACTATAAACTTGTGTAACTGATGTTCTGATTTCATTCATTTTTGTTTCATGCCATTATGTTACGAAAACTGTAAATACGTTTCAATGCGAATATTAATGTTTATGTCAAATATCAAGTAATATTGTAATAGAATTGAAATGTAACGAATGTTGTAACTGTTGTAAGATGTTTAAAATTGTAACTGTGTGTCTGGTCCATACGTAGGCAATGTGTTAGGATATGTGGAATGCTAAACCTCGGGTGAATACCCGGTCTGTCAGGGAGCGGTAAAAGGTGGATGGCAGGCGAGCGAGGGAAAATGTGCACACGGCACAACGGGCTCAGTAGTAGTTGGAGTTTGGCGCTGGTTTGAGCAACACCTTCTGGAGCGAGGAGGCTCTCCTGGAAGGCATAGCTTCACTGAGCCTCGGGTACGCCGTTCCAACGCCCACACAGCATGGCAAAATTCCATACGCGCTAAATGGAAAAGTATTGCGACGCTAAGAAGAATTAAAGTGCCGATAGCTGTGCCATAGCTGTGGTTGTAAGTGTGCTCTGTGCCTCGCCATCTTGCCGCCTGCCAACAGCCGCATCGATACTAGCAGGTTGAAACTTTTGGTACTGTATTCGTATGGATCAGAGAGTGAACTGCGTTTGTTTGGTGCAACAATAACCTAAATTTTACCAGAACTTTTCCATCACTGAATTATCCTCACAACTAACCTAGACAGGGTCCTTTACAAACGTTTTGCAATCCGAGTGTCCCGAAATGAAAATCAAAAATTGTGTTAATAATAATTATTTGCAGAATTAGCTATATTAGAATGGCGGTTAAAGAAATGTTTAGTTAATGAACCAGTAAATGTATAGCGAAGGTCTAACGGAGTCGAAAGATAGCTTTAGTGTTGATATAGTAATGAAGTTTATTATTTCGAGACAGATTTAAAGCCATTTAAATGAGCAGTAACTAAGATGAAAAGAGTAGTAACTTATATACTGGAAATCTTGAATGAACAATAAATTCAACAATCAATTTTTTTTTAAATACAGCGATCATAACAGTTTCAGGGTCCCTCCTTCATTCGTTTGAATTGGTTTGACCAGCAAAAGTTAAAGTCAATATAAAAGTCAAAATTTATCAGTGTTTTATCTTTATCAAAAGTCACATTTTGTGAGGGGCATGAAAGTACAATTTCTAGGGTGACCTACGCCCGGTTTTAATCAGATGAATAGACAGTATAAAGTTTTGTAGTAAACATTGTAGTGTAGTGTTATGTATTCATGATTTTCCATATCAGTACTGAGCGTGAAACTATCAGATCAAGAGATTTTCTTCTGATTCAAAAATTCTACTGTATAATGCAGCTTTACAACTAGTTGTTTTGCATGAATATATACCAACTTGTATAGAGAACAAACTCAGTTAATGCATAATTAGGCGGGTGACCGTATTATTGTCACATTGGTAACATTTTCTGGTTTGCTTTTGATCCATCCTGACGTGTGATTGCATTTCGAACTTACTTGACGGATCATAGTTATTACAGAGTGGATGTAAGTCTGATTTTCCACCATTCAGGTACACACGGTCGATATCTATGCGAAAATCCTTTCTCATAAGGTGAATCTCGCTCACTTACCATAGCACAGGCTTTAATGAGTATCGTGTCAGGGATTACAAAGTCAGCTCTTTGTTTAACAAATGAGTAAATTCTGTATTCCATGTGATGTGGAAATGAGCACGGTAGACAAGGTAATGTGAGTAAAACAAAAACTGTGGTATAGCTTGGGCAAGCAACCAATTTGTTCAAATGTTGAAATGTGTGTGAATTCCTAGGGGACCAAACTGCTGAGGTCATCGGTCCCAAGACTTACACACTACTTAAACTAACTTACTCGTATTATTGATGAACGCTGTTGCAGTGCCTTGATGATTTAGTAGCGCAATGATATATGAGTGAAAGACGTTTACTGAAATTTTAAGCAACTAAGACAGTGATGCATCGTATAAGATGTCACCCCTCACGAAAATAGATAAATAAAACTTATGCTAATTTTGTGAACTTGATACTGTGCTGGTTTCTTACAATTTTTGCAAATGTATTTTTAATGGAACTCTTTACGACGAGGTGCCGATGGAGAGGCAGAGGTACATAGGCGTTCAGTGGGATGTGCCCTGATCTGTACCATTAAACCATGTTCCTGCCTCGTCCGAGACTGGCGATGGGTCCTGAGACTATCTAACCCGACATAATTAGGTCACCTTCTCAACCCATCCATCTTCACTCTCCATCTTTCAAAAATCACTGCCTCCAAGTAATAATAGCTGAAACTTGTATTAAATAATTGACACTTGCAAAGAACTATGTTTCTGTTATGTCGCAGTACTGTTATTTTCATTTAATCTCTACGGATTAGGTTACTTAACTTGTCACTTATCAACGATACTTATCACACTTGACGAATCATTAAAAGTTGGACAGTTATTCACTGAACTCCTTGCCAGTTTATTTTCTGTTAAACTTTAAGTTATAGAACTAGGTGTGAGTATTGTAAAACGTTCAATATCAGACTTTGGTGAAATTGTTTAATTATGTATTACTTTATCTTTCATTCTTCCGGAAGTCTAACAGTCTGAAAACTCATGCCACAAGTTTTTCGTAATCGCTCAGGTTTTTCCTGCTGGCCTTGGCTGAATGGGGGACTTTCGTCATCAAGTGTTTTCCTGAGCTTAGTAATTGTTTTCAGGCTATTACGCTGTAGGAGATCTTAGGATAGTTACAATAATACTAATGCAAATTGTGTATGACACTATGATCATTACCCAATTACACCGATTGCAGATAATGTATAACATATTTTCCATGCTAATATTGTAAAAAAAAGTTACCTATGGGTATAAAGCACACGGAACTTTGCAAACGGACGCTCGTATACTGTCCGACACAATCACTACATTAAAGTATAGGTCGATGCGCATTTCTTGTTGTTTTAAAGATAAATGTTGAGGAAGACGACTACAATCGACTGTTTTATTTGTTTCAGTACTTCGTTATATATTAATATTAATCTTACTTTATTGGACTTAAAAGTGAACCAGCTACGGTTTTTGGCTGATCAGCATTTGACTCGCTGACGTCTCTTACTATGGAGCCATCTGTATAATCTGTTTTAATAATTTATGGAATAAGCTAGAAATCAGTGATCTGCTCAGCTGTCAAGCCATTCCTTTCCTGATTACGGTGGTTATCCATCAATGACTCCTACTTGACCTTACAGATACATGAGGTACAGATGATTTGTTCATAAATTTGAAGAAGACAATTTATTTTTTTGGTAGACCCATTGATGAGCCAAAACATCACGACCATCTACTTCATAACGCCTTTGTTCAGCTTTCTAACGAAGTACAGAAGTGCTTCTGCGTGGAATAGATTCGACTGCTCCTTGGTAGGTTTCCGACGTATGTGGCACCAATGTCTACAAGGAAGTCCGGCAGTTATCATAAATTACAGACCGGTCGTCTGTGGGTGCGTAGCTAACGTGTAATAGGATAGCAGTTCAGATATGTTCTATCACGTCCAGATCAGGCTATTTTGTTGTCTGAGACGTCAACGTGAGTTCACTATCATCCTCCTTAAACCACTGTAGCATTACTCAGGAATGGAGATACCGATAGGATACAGATGGATCGCAGTCCCACAGAAGTCCAGTTGAATGTTCTCCGTACAATAATATTGCCCCCCCCCATCCCTCCCCCCAGCCTGTGTTTGTGCCAGTGAATGTTTCGAGCCGCCGTTTGCATGGTAGATGGCTTATTAGCACACGACCATCGACCTGGTGTGACAAGCAACGTCGCACATCAGCCCAGGCGACACCTTTACACTGACTCGTTGTCCAACCTCGACGACCCCATATCCACTGCAGTCTTAACTGACAATGTCGTGGGTCAACAATGCCTGCAGCTGAGCCCCATATTCAACGATGTCAGCTGAACAATATGCTCTGAAACACTAGTGCCTACGCGAGCATTGTAGTCTGTCGTTAGATTCATAACAGATTTCCACCTAATCTGCTCTTCCAGAACGGGCAAGGCTCCAAGTTCCACACTGTGTGGCGAAGCGAGGAAATCCAATTTCTTGTCGCTTACTAGCATTCGACCACCTGACCAGTTTAACAGTTTCCAAGATGTTCGTTACCTGGCGCTGGGGACCGGTCGGAGTGGCCGAGCGGTTCTAGACGCTACAGTATGGAACCGAGCGACCGCTGCGGTCGCAGGTTCGAATCCTGCCTCAGGCATGGATGTGTGTGAGGTTAGTTAGGTTTAAGTAGTTCGAAATTCTAGGGGGCTCATGACCTTAGAAGTTAAGTCCCATAGCACTCATAGCCATTTGAACCCTGGCGCTGGGCCATAATTATGTGACCCAGTCTCAAAATATGTTGTCAGTGTACTTTCGCATTCGTGTGCCATATCGTTGTTAGAATTATTCCCAGTTCGTCTATTCCGCGATTATACTTCCATTCGCGTGCCCTTAACGCTACTGGGAGACCTTCAGCCTCGTTGTGAGCTTTCATTAGAGCCAAAGAAATCGGTGAATCTGACTAATACCGTGTAGGGCCTACGCGACCACGCAGAAGTGCCCCAGCACGACATGGCACGGACTGGACTAATGTCCGAAGTAGTTCTGGAGATAATTGACACCATGAATCCTGCAGGGCTGTCTATAAATCAGTGAGACTACAAGAGGCTGGAGATCTCTTCTGGACAGCACATAGCAAGACTTCCCAGGTATGCTCAATAATGTTCATGTCTGGGGAGTTTGGTGACCATTGGAAGTGTTTAAACTTAGAAGAGTGTTCCTGGAGCCACTCTGTAGCAATTCTGGACGTGCGGAGTATCGCATTGTCCTCGTGGAATTGCCAAAGGCCGTCGCAATGTACGACGCCCATAAATGGATGCAGGTGATCAGACAGGATGCTTACGAACATGTCACCTATCAGAGTCGTATCTAAATGTATCAGGGACCCATATCGCTCCAACTGCACACGCTCCACACCATTACAGAGCCTCCAGCAGCTTAAGCAGTCGTCGAATAGTTCGCACTGTGACACTTGTTGTTGATGGCCCAATATTGGAACCTGCAGCAGTTTGCGGAAGAGAGGCACTTCTGTCACATTGAACCATTCTCTTCAGTCGTCGTTGGTCCCATTCTTGCAGGATCTTTTTCTGGCAGCAGCGATGTCGGAGATTTGATGTTTCACCGGATTCCTGATATTCGGGGTACACTCATGAAACAGTCGTACTGGGAAGTCCCCACTTCATCGATACCTCGGAGATGTGTCCCATCGACCGTGGGCCGACTATAACACCACCTTCAAAATCACTTAAATCTTGATAACTTGCCATTTTAGCAGCAGTAATCGATCTAACATCTGCACCACACACTTCTTGTCTTATATACGCGTTGCTGGCCGCAGCGCCATATTCTGTCAGTTTACACGTTTTATTGTATTTGAAAACGACTGCCTACATTCGTTTCTTTGGCGCTTCGGTGTACGAGGGGCATTTGAAAAGTCCAGATAGTGGATGAGGATTATCTATTGCGAATCCCGAAAGACTGTCGCCATAAACTTTCCGGCCGAAGGACTGGTCCTCGCCTTTTTTGGTGCAGATTCCCCCTTGGTAACCCATTGCTTAGATTGTTATTTGGCCTCAGGAGTACAGTAATGTACCCATGTTTCATCCGACGCTTCAAGTCCTGCGGATTCTTCCTGAACAGCTGATCTAGCTTCTCTTTAGTCTCCACAGGCCATTTTTTGACAGTCACTCGACTTCCTTGATTTACACGAATGATAAACACAAAGAAAAAGACCAACATGGCTGAAAGTTGGTGTGCGTTCTTTCCAAAGATGCTACTAGCTAAACAGGATCTCGATACGCGCCGGTGGTGCCATCTCTCGGACTTTGCACGGACTTTTCAAACGCCCCTTGTATATGACAATTCTCCTTCTGGCACAAAATTGAATCCTGTTTAAACGTGCCAGTGGCATCTGGATAGAAGAACTAGAAGAGTGTGTTCCATGGTCTTTATCATAAGGGTAGATGACTTGGCAAAAGCAATAACAAGATGAATGTTACGTGACTATTATCCAATGGAAGTATTTTTGATGGGTTTGGTCGTTCTTCTTTGTCAAATACAATAGTAACCTCTAGTAGCTTCGGAAAAGTAGAACGCACTGAGGTGGATATAATACGTTTAATTCTTACTGAGAATGGTAAAGTAGTTTCTATGATATAG
Source organism: Schistocerca gregaria (assembly GCF_023897955.1). NCBI lineage: Eukaryota > Metazoa > Arthropoda > Insecta > Orthoptera > Acrididae > Schistocerca > Schistocerca gregaria. Next base: position 1,042,542,254 of record NC_064920.1, on the reverse strand, counting down.
AAATGAAAGCCATATGTCTAGTGACCAAAGAACACTTATATAACAACCGCTCTTCAGAATATGACAAACGTAGAGAAAGTAAAATCATAACTTTATTGAAAAAAAACTTTAAAAGCTAGAAGCTATATTTCATCATGCTATGGCTTCAATTGTTGCTATACATAGTGCTCTGTAACGCTTTCCTATTTGCTGTTCGTTCTTCATGACTCAGCCACTGAAGTGACTTAATGTTCTATTTGTTGTTGCTTTGTTAAGTTCATGCGAAAACTGGCTGTAAAAACTTTATTTGAGGTATTATATTCGTTTAAAAAAAATCACTGGAGTGACATGGTGCTACCATTTGTTACAGAAACTTACTATTATTTTTGCAGTATATATTTCTGGTCACAGTCTTACATGTAGGATATTGAAGATGTTCATTCGCCCTGAACTCTTGGATTAAAAATTCTCACTGAACTATTTGTGCAGTGGAGATTTCAGTTTGTCGTCTGTATACAGTAGGATACTGTCAATCATTTACGTTGCAACCTGCCAGTATCCAATTAAAATTCTCCGTATACAGCGCTATACAGCACTGCTTATACGGGGTGTACCGAAACTTAAATTTCTAAGATACGCAGATGATAGAGGATCTTAAACTGAATATTTTGAGGTACGGAACTTAAGCTCGGAAATGAATAAGTGTTATCTTCTACTGTCATCACAACCACCTAGAGAGCAGCACATTACCTAATTCGTATATCACAATAAAGGGATATTGAAAGCTACCATTTTACAAAAATACCATCAGTTGCTACTTTTTATTGGTTCATTATTTTTCACATTTTTATACTATGTAGCTATACAGATTCTAGTCAATTATGTCTGGAAATGTCCTATGCCAGTGCATAATTAAATATCATCTGTTCACGCTGGTTCAATGTGCTCTGTAATTATCGTATGGCAGTGAAACTGGGTGGATATGCTAACGTGTTAATGCGGAACCTATTTAAGTTGGAGAAAAATTAGTTCCAATTTTGGCCACCACTTGCAAACCTATCGGTGTGCAACAACTCGCCGACGTCTCTGGTGCTCATACTGAATAATAGGCTGCCCACGTCCCGATCCTAAGCCACCGCATGTGGAAACATTTCTATACACCTTACGTCGATTAACATTCATTTGTTGGCAGAAAATGATGCCTGATTTGAATAAACTGTTGTCCAAATGTTACGGCAGTATTTGCTCTCCTGGGACCACACGATGTTCAATGAAATGTTCGCTCAGCACGGACGGCAGGTACGGCAGCAGCGGAAGAGGGCGACACTAGTCTCCGGACGGCCTCATGGAAGCTGCGGACTTACATAACGGCAGTGGCGGGGGTGTCTGCGAGCCTACAAGTAGAGGCGCGGGCGCCGGCCACCTCCAGCTGACATGCATCCGCGGACGCTCGCCCTGCTGGCGTCTCTCGTTGTCGCTGGTGTCTGCGGGGGCGGCGTCGGCGGCGTCGCACAGCCAGGTGAGCCGTCGCCGGACATTCAAGGGCGACACTGACGCGTCTGCGGCAGAACTAGTGTCACATGCTGGCCATTCCTTTTTTCTGTTTTAAGTTACTAGTGGTTTCGATACGTGCTTGAAGTCCAACACAATCACATGCGGCGCCTAACAAGCGTCCCTCTACACTGCGCAAAAGAAAGAATGGATCACGTTTCTTAAAACCCATCATTTTCTCCCCTTGCGACGCAAAATTTTAAATTTGTCTCAAAGGTACTAATCACCTTTCTCTGTAATGGTGAAAAAGCATAGCGCCCTGCGACGTCACCCGCGGCCTCTGCGACACTACAGACAGCAAGGTGGCGAGATATGAGAGAAAAAAGCCAGAGGTAAGAAATTCATATCAAGTTCAGGGTGCGTTAATGAGGTCACATTGGCACTGAAGTTAACAATTCTGACCAACACTGCGCACGCACACACGCACGCACAGATCCCCCTTACCCACCTCTCACCTCTTCTCTTGATAATTCTGCAATGGACGTCAGAACCATGACATCCAGCCTTCAGATCACGAGGGAAGCATGTCAGATACACCGCCGCTCATAATGGATACGGAAAGGTGTAAGCGGTGTAAGGGGAGTCAATGAAACCGGCCCTTCCCGAGGAGCGTCAATTTGCACAAATTTACCTGTCGAAAACTACATTCTGCGGTATGATATGCAACAAAACGACGTTCTTAACGATCTTTGACGCTGACGAGACCCCTTCCTCTAAGGATATCGTGGGACTGCAAGCCTACCCGATCGGTGAGTAGTGTAACCGCCATTTTTGCTGTTGTGTACAGGGGGGAACTACAAGGGACAGTTCAACACAATTCGACGAAATCTGATCATGAACAGACTTAGCAATGGCTGTTTATGCTTTTTCACCCCTCCCACTCGCGTCCAACTGATAAGGGGGTCGGGGGGAAGGTCTAGGAATCGGTAGAGGTTTCTTTACCATTTTGTTCATGACTGTGCCGATGTCACAGGAGGGAGCAAAATAGGAGGAATGAGAAAGCAGAAAGGGCCATTCCTGGTTCGGATCACGTTCAGATTTCGTCAGATGGTTTTGAACCGTTTCTTGTGGTTCCACCTAGTAACAGCAAAAACTGCGGTCGCGCTACACTCCACAGGGTTCAGGTCACGTTCAATGGGGCTACAGCTCCAAAATTTTCTTAGAGAAAGCGTGAATCGTCCGGGGAGTGTTGACAGTGTATAAGGTCGTCAGTAAAGCCGTTCTCTAGCAAATCGTACCGTACACTGTCGTTTTCGCCCGCGAGATCTGTGTAAATGAACGCCGTAGGGAATGGATGGTTTCAGTGACGCGCTTTAGGCCACCTCCTGGTGGGTGGGAGGGGAGTTTCGGGTCGTCGGGAATACTTCCCGCAGTCACGCGTAACAAAATCACGTTATTTTAACGCTGGGCGTAGCGGTTCTGGCCTCCACCGCAGAGGCGTCAAGAGAACGAATGAGATGTGGATAAGGGGAGGGAGGACGGGGTCTGTGTGACGACATTTCCAATGCGTTGGGCAGAAATGTCGAGAAATCTGGTGCCAATGTGACCTCGTTAACATTCTTGGACCCGACATGAGCTCTTCCCTTTTTTTCCGCATATATCGAAACCTTGTTGTTTGCAGCGTCGCCGAGCTCTAGAGTGACGTCACAGGACACCACGCTTCTGTATCATTACAGACGAAGGTTGTAGGCACTTGGTAGTCGAAACCTACAACAATCGTTAAGACTGATAACGCACGAAGGGATATTAATAATTATCATTATTTCTACCTGTAGTTTGGTGTGTGAATGCCCACAACTTGAAATGAGGTAGCGGACTTTTTGTTCCGGACCAGTTTCGAATCGAGACACAAGCTTTAGGTGAAGATCTTTAGAAGTTTGGAATCTTAGGGAAACAACGAAATGGCGGAACTGTATCGCTCGGAGGTTTTTAATCCAGCGGAATTTCGAACCCAAGTCCAGCACCAATATTTTCAACATCTAAAGCTCAAATAGACTACGAAATAAGTGCCCAATTACCTTCCGTGACGACTGGTTCACTAATAACATGAAATTCATTATGTAATATAGCTTACTTGTGAGTGAGTTTCTACTTTCCGCAACTTCCGTCTTAGTCTTGTTCCAGCCTACACCAACTCTCTACCAATCAGTAGCGAATCATGTTCTGTATGGATATGCAATCGTGACGCAACCCTAAGTTGTTCAGTTGACGTTACCAGAGGTAAAAAATGTAACTTAAAGCTATTTCTGATCGCCTGAACGGCTATTAGACCCTCGAACTGCGGATTCAGCCTCTTAATTGAAAAGTTTTCCCCTAACGTCTGCGCCTGCAGGAACAATCCCATCGCTAAAATATGAGAGTTGCGTTTGTGTGTCTGTTAAATGTAGACGACTGTAACGATGTGCGTTTATTGTCGTGTTGTCTTCGATTTGGAGGTGAGAGAAGGGAGAGTGTGGAATGTGGTACCGCCACATAGAAGAGCCGAGCTTAGCTACCTCATCGGACGGATTACCGTCAACAATTTCGCATTCCCCTACTTCATCAGACACTGTGGGCAGGTTTGGAACGGAATGCAAAACATTGACGCGAAGGCTAATGATCAGGGACTCGTTGCAAAGGAAAATGTGTCAACAGCATACGGCATACCCGGACGATCACCCATCACTGGCCATGCACGATAGTGATTAACTGCGATGATCTGACGGGAACTAGTGTATCCACCTCGACACGGTTGTTGGCTTACCAGAGGTAATATGTTCATGGTTGTTAAAAATTGTTGCCAGACGTTCTATATTTGTTCTTGCTTATTGATGTTGCTCACTAGAAAGTTATGAGGATCCCTGTTTAAGCCTTACAAAATAGAAAAGTTGAATATTTTCGACATTTCTTTCTCTTTGGATTTAACAGGGGGTTTTAAGCGTCGAAAGGAGCTGGAAACATTTACGCCGTGTTTGGAGTAAGTGTCTCTAAGAAATAACGTCAGAAAGTAGTTCTTGTTTCAAGTAGGTTCGTTTTGACATGATTTATTAGCACATCTAAGAAGACCAGGGGGTTCTGATGGCAAATCTGAGGCCATTTAACCTTCGTGAGACGCTTGCATTCAGTGGTCGATGTTGGAGAAAAAAGAAAGAAACGAAGATTAGTGGTAGTGATCCCGCTGACTATGTGTTGTTTAGAAACAAATCAGAATCTCCAGTTGGGAAGGATGGGAAAGGATATCAACCGTGCCCAAGATTTCAGCATTTGTCTCAGTCGACTTGAGAGAATAACGGAAAATTTAAATCAGCAAGACAGACAGGGATTTGAACCACCATGTGTTAACTTAAAAAAGAAAAGTAATCGCTGGTCCTAAAAAAATATATCTGAAATAATCGTCAGTGGAACCCTCAGAATGCATTGTTATGCATCTGGTAGAATGAAAAAGGTATTTTCTTTTATCAACTACCTTCGAAGTTGGAAGTTGCTGCCAACAACTAAGATGCCTTGTCGGTACATTTAAAAAAATCTAACCGAGGAAACTGCATTAAGAGTTGCTACAGTACAACAATAACCCACTGCACTCTGCTGATTCCACAAAATACTTTACTAACTGTGTTTTATATGCGATATTTCATCACAACTACTTCTCCTTTCTTGCTGTCAGAAGCTTCAAACGAACTTGCACTACACTCACGCAACACTCACTCACTTGTTTCGTTTTCTGCACAGCTTTTTTCATCCTAGTTTGCGGTCATTCTGTAAGATTTCTTTGCACAGTTAGCTTTTCTGATTCGAAACTATTTGTTTTGTGCAGATTATGACAATTCTTTTTTAATATCCATGTTTTGTAATAAGTATCACGATATCTTTTTACTTGCATTACATGTGTTATAGGTGGTTTCAATGAAAGCGTTCTTAAGGAAAACTGTTTGCAAGTGCATAATATTAAAATCTATGCTTCTTACTCAAAATGTTAATAGTGTCTATTGATGCTAAAAAGGTGAATCACTTTCGGTGAATGAATTATTTAGTTGCAGTACACTTATGCCAGAAAAACAGAAATAGCTGCGACAACTACTGAAGTGGATTGCTGCCCCAAAAATTCTCCCTCCTCTTTATTTATGATGTTGACTTACAGTCGATGCAACTGGATATTATTATTACCCTTCAGATCCAAATCTAGTTATAGAAATGCGAATAAAACTCGTTACTCCACTCTTTAGGTATTTCCGATGCAAATCAAAACCGTGGAACCTGGCACACCGCATCTTCGAAGCATGCACTTTCCCAAGCGCTAGCTAGCTCGAGAAACACATCAGCTTTGGAAAAATATCTTCGCGTTGCTAGTCTAACAGAGAACTGACAACGTTGTAGAATATGTTTGCCAACTGTGTTACTTCCTGAAGTGGTTCAGAATTCTCCTGCTAAATCCATTTTCTATTTTCTTGTCATTTCCAGTACAATAATCTGAATGATCCTCACTTAAGGTGTAACATTGAGTAATCACATTTACGATTTGATTCCAGAAAGATCATTCCATGCAGCGTCTACAGATAATCTCATGTTATACGAGCTGGCTATCACGTGCGGTAGCGCACGCTTCGAAGAGAGGTGGTGATGGGTACCACTCCGAATTACCTAAAGAGTAGGGCAACGAGTTTTATTCGCATTTTTGTAACTATGTTGCATATTATTTGTACTATCAATCACTATGACAATGAGAGCACACTGTAGGTAGTACCGGCTCATTAGCTAATTTATAAAACAGCTGTTTTGTGAAGAGGAAGAAGCAATACTTCTTGGCTCATTTCTCTCTGAAGATCTAGAAAATTTTTTATATTTTTAGCTCTTATCTTAAGGAGCTACAATCTTCTAGATCGATAATCAGTAAGTAAATTTTAATTTTCATCATCTTAAGTGTTCTTACTGTCTTGATTTAGTACGCACTAAATCTAAAGGTGAAAAATTAAGAAACTGGTTCGTTTTACCCATGTTAAAACATATTTTTCTGCTTAAACTGACATACATTGTAGTTTTCTGTAAATACATAGTTTGACTCATCTACGTGCAGCATTGAATAACTTAAAACATATGGTTTTTGCTTACCTTATATAATTTGTTGTTTTTTGTGAATACACTGTTTGACTAATACATGTGTTTGGCCCTGAATAAATCGAAAACTTGGTTTCCTTTCGCGTCTACTCTCACTGTTAGATTTACGTATTCTCGTGATAGTTCCGAAACGCTTCCTGGATAGGGTCCTGGTGACACAGCCCATATCGAGCTCAAAAGCTAGTGCTGTGTTACTAACGTTTGGTAGGCTCATATTATGGGTAGTGTTTCATTTCTCAAATTAGACTTGTAAGGTTAGATGAGGTTATCATCGTAAGTTGTAATTCAGTTTTGTTAGGTTTGTGCATATATTTATAACATTTCTCAACAGGAAAACATAACAGAGCAATTAATCATGAACAACATATTCCCTCATGTTAACAAAAACTGACGGTGTTGAGCATTTTTTTGAATCAGTGTTTCTCGAAAGCTACCATTACGGAGATAATGATATTATCAATCCTAGTTTAACGTGCATTTTTACCCACGAAGAAAGGTTGACTTCCGCCACCCAGTACCGGTCATTGCAATAACGACTGCACTACGTATTAAATGTCATCTTCTACTTAGCAACAGCATAAACTAGATTTACAGCAGGAGATGGCAAACGTTTTGTAGTGTCATTTAAAGTTAATACCCTAGCCTGGGCCACCATAGCGTTCGGCTGAGTTAGTAAATTACTTTAAGTGGATAACTGAAAGCATAGTAACCTTCTCATCTTACCTCTACGAATGCGTATCATACAATGCTGATAAATCTTCTCTGCCTTATAGAGCTGTCTAGAAGGATAAGCTATTAGTTGTTTGTTGTTAGTTGTTCTTTCCCAGCTACACTATGTGATAAAAAGTATCCGGACACCCCCAAAAACATACGTTTTTCATATTAGGTGCATTGTGCTGCCACCTACTGCCGTGTACTCCACTTCAGCGACCTCAGTAGTCATTAGACATCATGAGAGAGCAGAATGGGGTGCACCGCGGAACTCATGGAGTTGGAACTTGGTCAGCTGATTAGGTGTTACTTATGTAATACGTCTGTACGTGAGATTTACACACTCCTAAACATCCCTAGGTCCACTCTTTCCGATGTGACAGTGAAGTGGAAAAGTGAAGGGACACGTATAGCACAAAAGCGTATACGCAACATCGTCTGTTTACTGACAAGAGATTGCCGACAGTTGAAGAGGGTCGTAATGTGTAACAGGCAGACATCTATCCAGACCATTACACAGAAATTCCAAACTGCATCAGGATGCACTGGAAATACTATGACAGGAGATGAGAAAACGTGGATTTCGTTCTCGAGAGGACGCTCATAACCCACACATCACGCCGGTAAATTCCAAACGACGCCTCGTTTGGTGTAAGGAGCGTAAACATTGGACGATTGAACAGTGGAAAAATGTTGTGTCACTAACGAATCACGGTACACAATGTGGCGATCCGATGGCAGGGTGTGGGTATGGCGAAAGCCCGGTGAACGTCGTCTGCCAGCGTGTGTAGTGCCAACAGTAAAATCCGGAGGTGGTGGTGTTATGGTGTGGTTGTGTTTTTCATGAAGGGGGCTTGCTCCCCTTGTTGTTGTATGTAACACACTGGTGTTTTAAGCACCTTCTTGCTTCCCAGTGTTGAAGAGCAATTTGGGGATGGCGATTGCGTCTTTCAACACGATAGAGCACCTGTTCATAATGCACGGCCTTGGTGGAGTGCTTGGAGGACAATAACATCCCCGTAATGGACTGGCCTGCACAGAGTGCTGACCTACAGAGCACCTTTGGAATGTTTTGGAACGCCGACTTCGTGCCAGGCCTCACCGACCGACATCGATACCTCTCCTCACCAAGTTGAATTTCAGCATTACCGATGGAGGGCGCCACGAAGTTGTCAGTCATTTTCAGCCAGATGTCACGATACTTTTGTCACATTTTTCTCCTGGCGCAAAAAGACAGCTTAGAGTATGGTCACTTGAACCACTTGATAATATAAACTGCGGACAGCGCAGAGTCAGTTGCTCGGAAAAGGGTGCTTCTTTCGTCAGGCAGTCTGTCAGTCATAACAGCAGTGCCGAAATGCGGTGCTCCGGTTTGCCAATGGGCTCCGCCTCCGATCTGTACCGTTACAGAACTATTGTCGTTGCCAAGTGTTCCTTAACCTGCAAGTTACAACAAATTGCCAATAAGAGAGCTGCATGCGTTTTGTACTGTTATACAAAAATAACACAGATAAATTATGGTTTCTTTAGAGTGTTGTTTTACGTCGATACGAAGGTTTAACTACACCCATCGCCAAGTTTACCTTAATCTGTAAGTTAGATTAGTAGTGCCAATAACTGAGACACGTTTGTCTTGTATTGGTATGTAATAAATTCATTTATTTTAATAAACAACAGAGACAATTGGTGGGCCACTTTGCTTTGATGCAAAGACTGATTTTTTTGGCCAAGATTGAGCTCACACCTTCCGCTGGATGGAACTTTTTCCAAAGACATTACTACTCGTGAAAGTTACTCCTTTCACCATGTCGAAATAAGTGTTCCTGAACCGAAATTTTCGTATTTGCTGCCTTTTGCAGTTACGTATTACTAAAATATGTAATTTCTGTCATACAGTGCGTTAAAGATCTCTGCAAAACACGTCACTTTTTGCCTGTCCTGTTGTGTTAAAGTGTGGGGAAATGTAACATCAGCGGAACAACTTGCTATAGAACATATATTGGAGGTAGGCGTTATTATTATTTAGCCTGCGATTGTGATATGGAGAGGAGATACAGCCTGAAAACTTTTATAGATAGCCCTGTCACCATAGTTTCGATCGGTAAATGAGACAACTTTCCTCGAAGATTCGTTTCTGTACTGCCAGTGGAAGATAACCTCAACAATAGCTAAGAACAGAAGTAACCTTTTTGTAGCGAACAACGTAAGGCTTATCTTCTTCCTCACACTCCTAAAAAAATGTATTTGGTGAGGTTACACATTTAAAGAAACGGTGTCAGACATCATTTGTATTAAGTTTTACTTACTAAAGAGGGGGTTAGAAACGTTGCGTTTGTTGCAGGAGAGAACTCTAACCCCAAAAACTACAAATCGTTTGCTGATACAATGGTGAACTATTCACCATTAAAACTGACAGCAGAAGAAGAAAAGTGACTACCAAAAGCCCGCCACGAACATGATACCAAATCCCAAGTGTTAGGTTATAACGCAAATGCAAGTCTCCCTGTTAACCGAACTTCTAGTCCTGTCACTGAGAAACCAAGCATAACGCATACGCTACAATTCCGTGTTAAGTACAGTACTTCATCACAACTAGCGTTACCCTCTGCATACTTTGACCGTGTTGACCTAGTGGTCAGAGAGTATAGAACTGTGATTGCAATTAGTAGAAAAAGTGAAAGACTTTACTTTTGGAAGTTAAGAAAGTAATTAAATTCACGTAAAAGAATGAATATACGGTTGCCAGTCTAACTAGGCATAATAATTTAGGATATTATGTTCAAAGAATTTAACTACAATTTCACGAAAGGAAACTTTCGTTACTTCTTTCTTTGTAAAGTGCATCAACACACACAACTATCAGACGAACTGAACAGTAGATAGCAGTAGTTATCATTCGCCTGGTTGGAAATCACAGACAAATGGCCTTATACATCTGTTAATAATAATTATCATCTCAACCATTAACCGATTCAGTACCAAATGTTATCAAAGGCTCACAAGACCAAATTTGAGCATGAACAGGGCCTTGATTTAACTAACACCAAAACATCACAAATGCCATTAAATGACACTATGACACTAAAAATACGCTTTTTATATTCACTCTACTGTGGAAATGTTTCATATTTCATTAGCAGAACTGCTATTTAGATTAACTTTCTCATACTAGAAAAGATTAAAGTGGGGACCCACAAACAGTCCCGTCCTTTATAAGCAAACTATGCACACATTTCATAAACAATTTGGATCACACTAATACTGATTTCCAATCCCACTTGAGATTATTTATCTTTCAAGGCTTTATAGCACTTTACCCTAACAATATTCTTAGTTAACTTCAGAAATAAGTTCAGTTGAAAGTTAAGTTTCAAGTAGGTTCAAAATTGTGTATCTCTTATATTACTTGTGTACCAAGCGATTTTAACTAACAACATTAATGCCCTTTAGCACTTGAACTTTTGCCCATTAAAAGTAGAAAGAATTCAAAGCAAAATAGAGTTTCTTATAAGTTCCAAATTATGTGCCTGTCTCTTTACCTATGGAATAAGTAATTTAACTAGCAATATTTATCTGCTTTAACCCTGAAACTTAGGCAATTCAAATAGAAACAAGTTTGTGGTTCTCCATAAACAGCATACTTGGTCCTTAGCACGTTTAGCATAGGACCCTGCTTGGTTTCATGAACAGGACAGTTTCAAAGTTCAAACATGGGTTTTTTATCATTGAAACTATTATTGAAAAACTGTCACACACAAGCATACTGGTTCATACTGGTACATATATCTGATTTCCAAAGATGGTGAAGTAGTGGCGCAATAGTGGTGGCAAGCACGTGGCGGCTATCTGGTCTCACCTCTGGCTGTTTGATGCTCTAGTCAAATCTTCTTGGCGACGTATTAATCATTTTAGTACCATTCTAAAATGCGAGAGCATCATTTTTCAACCGAAACCACATTCGAAGCCCTTCCATCATAAATCGGTTTCTGAATGCCTCACTTGGCACGTGCAGTGTTGACTGTACAACCGCTGGCCACTGACTGTGTAATGTACTCTCTCTCTCTCTCTTGTTGCCCAGATTGACCACCAATTCCAACTTTTCTCTCGCGCCACAGCACTTTCGCAGCGGCGGGGGTTCCCTACAACTTTTCCTTTCTTATAATACTATGTCCGTAAGTATGAACCAGTTTTCTACATACAATTTCTCTTTTATAAACAGGTATATTTTATAAAGTTTCGTTATTTAAACACACTGTTAAGTTTTTTCAAAATATCCAATCCAAACTTCCACTTCCCTCTGGCAATTCAAAGACATTTATAAGTAAAGAGAAAATATTTCATAGTTACATACATAAAAATACACAGTATAAATTATTTATAATCGATTTTTGTGTTACATATGCCCCATGTTTCATTGAGGTTTCCCAACAGGGATACATCCATGACACATCAATGTCACCTATGCGGTGTAGAGCAGTCAAAAAAATAATCAGTCCAACCCTAGTTGGGTAAAAAAAGGTCACAAAATTTTGCACTAAGACACAGTACACTTTATCCACAACCTTACCAAAACAGAGACTCAAATATCAATATTTAATTCCACATAAACATATGATAACCCATTTTCATTATGTGAAACAAGAAGTTATTAAAATTTTTTGCATTTCCAAGAAAATTGTATAGTATTCAAAAATGTAGATATACATATATAAACATACACATAACAACGGCACAATAATTTTTATACTGTACACTTTATATACTTTTTAATATGGTTTCAAAAATATCAAGTTAGAAATTTTTCTATGCTGCTTTCATTGATAGCAGTGCATTCTTGAGTAATTACACAGACATATAAACACATTTACATTGAGCCTAACATTGTTTTCTCATTGCCCTTATTTTGAAACAGACAGTCCATTTTAGAAACCATAAGACAACACACACAATATTAATTAACATAATAATCAAATTAATTGGCTGCCTGCAATAGCATTTAGCAGTCCATGTTTGCAAATGCTTCAATTTTATCACACTCTAAACATTTGGCTGCCCACCTTGGACTGTATGGCAGTTCATTTTTGACACAACATTATACAGAAAATACTCAAAAGAATTTCAATTCCTTACACTGCCTAACACAGTTGTATGGCATTTCATAATTAATATTTTACCATATTCTCACATACTTTCTTGCCCCAGTTTGACAGGTCCTTATTACTGCCCACTTTGTGTTCAAGGCAGTTCTTTATTTTTTTGTCATCATCATTGCTTGTTTGCTCAGTAACATATTTGGCAGCCCAGTTTTGTTTTGCTGCATCATTCCATTTTTGCAGTCCTTATACAGGTCATAGTCGGTAGTTTGCATATATTGTATAATACATCTTTTTATATTATTTAGAATTTGAAACTTACAAACAGGCATTAGACATCTGATGCCATAAAAGTCTATCTCAGCATAATGCTTGGTAATAAAATATGAAAATAAGAATTATATATATTAAGTACATAGACACCATTTTCACTTTTCTCTCTTATTGTCCATTTCTATGGACATACAGTTTTAGATCTACAACACTGCGAACCCCCACTGGTTTTTTTTTTTTAATTTGGGGTCCACGAGATAATATGCATTGATGTGCGGAGTTCCTTGGACTGGAAAGGGACCATTATAAATATATTTGAATTTAGAAATTTCATGATTAATTTCGCTGCATTTTTATTAACTTTTACTAAAACAAAATCACCGATTTTGATCTTAGTCACTTTGAGGCCCTTATCATGCCTTTTATATCTGGCTTCCGCTTTTTCTTTCATTTTTTTCCTGACCAAAACTTTTTTCTCTTTTAGATCAAGTTCTGCACTGGGAGGAAATTGTAAAGTCTCTTCAGTCACACTTTTACTCTTACAATTCAGCAGGATTTCTTCTGGAGTGAAACCTGCGGTTTCGTGATAGATAGTATTCATTATGTTTTCATAATCCATAACAAGCCTGCCCCATGCCTTGTGATTGTGGTGGCAGTAATTTCAACACAGCGTACTTAGCTCACGCATAAAGCGTTATACCGGGTTACTTGCCGGGTGGTAGGCCGAAAAGTATTTTACCTGTATGCCATTTTGTTTCATTCCTTCCTTCCATATATAGGAAATAAACTGAGGCCCATTATCGGATAATACCACCTTGGGTTTTCCGATCGTATTAAAATATTCGAACATTCTGTTAAACACTGCTTTTGCAGTAGCCTTCGTGATGGAAAATAATTCAATAAATTTAGAAAATACTTCCAAAACTTCAACAATATATGTACAATTTCCTGAAGTTTTTGGGAGAGATCTGTATAAATCGATTGACAATAGGTCAAAAGCGTCTTCTGGTATAGTGTTCTGCATACAATCTTGGTTGGTTCGGTTGGCCACTTTTACTCTGACAAATATCGCACGATTTGATTCTATTTGTTACTTTTTTTACAGCATTCACATTTATTACTATGACATCAGTTAGTTCTTCAATACATTTTTTTCCGACCACAGAGTTCTAAAGCAGGGTGGATGTAATCAATAACTTCTCCACTCCTCTACATTTACATTTGTCCTTCTGTACAACATACCTTTAAATATCTTATAAAATTGACAGATTTGGGGATACTTGGGGTTACTGAAATTTATTTTAATTTATTACCAAACTTCGTCTTTGTTCTGATAACATCGCATATTATTACAAATCTGTTCAATTTTCTTTTTACCTTGGATCTCTTTGATATACCTTATATGGAAAGTACCGTCCTCATTGCTTTCCTCGGGTACATTATTCATGCCTTTGGGAATCAGGATAAAGCGCCTACTACGTAATTATCACTCAATTTTATATATAAAATCTCATAACAAACCGGGAAGTCAATCCACCTAGTGGTACCTGCAGTACAAGCACCAGTACAAAATATTGGCAGGATGATGGCCGTCATCTTGAGGAAAACACTGAACTTCGTACGTAAATATAGCATTAAGAACCTTTCAGATTTAATTAAGAAGTTAACCGATGTTAAGGTACTAACAAATGTAAAATTAGTCTCTTTTGATATATATATATATATATATATATATATATATATATATATATATATATATATATGTGTGTGTGTGTGTGTGTGTGTGTGTGTGTGTGTGTGTGTGTGTGTGTGTCCTCAAGCATTCCTGTTTCAGACTTTATACATATTGTGTAACAATAATTGTATTTATGTAACATTAATACAGAAGAGGAGCTTAGCACAATTAGCACAGGAGAACGTTGTTTAAATCAAAATTATTCCTGCTTTCAAGGATGCTATTATAGGCAAGCAAATGATCTGCTAATGAGCTCACGCGTATCCCACCTTGCTAATAGAAATGTTCATGGATAAGTTGGAGACTGATTTTCTAACAGTGACTTTCAGCAAAACACGTCGTGTATCGGTACAGATATGTCGATGATATTCTCTGCATGTGGCTAGGTTGAACTAGACAACTCCACAAGTTCATGGAAAATATGAATTATTGGCATACTAACGTAAAGGTCAGTATGGAGTTAGGGCAATGCAGCATTAATTTTCTTGATGTCATCTTACGGACTGTAAATAGAATCCATATATTTAACATCTACCGAAGTGACTCATTTACTGACACATTCATTCCAGCTTCCTCTCAACATCCTACAGCCAACAAACATGCAATATTCGATCCCATGATCCAGTCACCCTTCTGTCTCCATTCTAAAGAAGACTATGACCAGAAACTCAACACAATAAAAACAATAGCCGGAAGTATTGCATCTGATGACAACATTACTGACAAAACTTTTTATTACAAAACGAAGAAGCAAACCCGACCCATACTGTACCCAGTGAACAACACAGATACACTGAAAAGGAAATGGTGCAGTTTACGTTTTATATGTAAAACTTAAAATACGATGAGCAACATTTTAAAAGCAAGGGATTTCTCTGTGCTTTCTGTGTCCAACAGATGGTAGGTAAATATCTCGTTAGTTCGAAAGGTAAGCAGCCAGACATAATAAAAAACGGGGTTTGAAAGATAATGTGTTGAGGGTGTCACTGTTGCTCTATTGGACGGAATGGGAGGTCAATCTGCACTAGACTCAAGGAATACCGTATTAGTTGGAGATTAAAGAAGCCTGATTCATCGTTTGTCAAATATTGTAACAATGAAAACCACAAAAACATAAGACATATAAAAGTCGTAGACAAAGAAGAAAAGGGTGCAAAGCTCACTGAGTTAGAAATTTTAGAAATTAAGAAACAGATATGTATAGCCCCACTTAATACAGTATTGCAGCTACTACAATGAGAAAGAACCTTGGTGCCTTAATTCACATAACCAAACCAAAATTCCGTTGCTGTGCATAGCTCTACTCAAATGTAATTTCAGTCATAGTTATTGTAAATGGTGTACTAATGAATTTTGTATACGCTGTCCTAATGAATTTTGTAAACCCATATGTAGCGTAAAAATTGTCAACAGAGATAACTTTTTTACGTCAAGAATCGAAAGATTTAAAAGATTGATATGAATACTATTGCTTGGTTGTCATCTTTGGGATCGGTTATGCACTATAAAATGGGCTTATAACGCGAAACCTAGCTCGTGCAGTAATAACAAAGCTTGTGAAATAAGGCTAAATAGTGTATCGTTTGATTAGTAAAATCACTGAAAAATTTTAAATTTTTTAAATGAAAGTTAGCTCTTTGAACCACCGGTAACATAGCTTCAAGGACGCCTAAGATCTTCACGTATTTTGATAAATATTACAGACCGTTTAGACGTGGGAATACAATTTTGGGACTTAATTTGAGATTCAACTGTCCTGTTTTTGGCGTCAAATGTACCTTAACCTTTGGGTGAGACTAGTACTGTCAATAAGTGAACCACTTGTGTTTTATAACTTATTAAAAATAATACAGGCAGTTTACACATGGAAATAACGTTTTCATATTTAATTTGATGGACCACTGTGGTTTGCCACAAGTTGAGTACAAACATCAAACTTCACCATATGGGACGCAGAGAAAAAGATGGCCGAGTCTGAGGTGCATATTGATCGGCTGTTTTATTTCAATAGCCAAAAAATACTGGACTGTGATTGTTTCGTTTTAGTGACTGTTACAATACCGACTGTGATAGGAAAACTAAATGTGTGTGTGTGTGGGGGGGGGGGGGGGGGGGGTGTATGCAGTTAGTAACACGGTGTGGGTTCCGCAAATGCAGGCAAGATGGCCGAATCTGTGAGGTACGTACTGTTTGGCTGTTTCGTATTAATTACCAACACTGGGCTGTGATAGGGAAATTCTAATATGTGTGTGTTGGTTGGAAGCTCTCTGATTTGCCTACTTCCAAGAAAATGGTTCAGTTTAAGATGAAGATGGAAAATAAGGAAATGAAAAATGCAATCTGACAACAAAATATTGGGCTGTGGTTGGGAGATCTAAATATGTCTATCGTGTCTTAGAGGGTGTCTCATTGAGCTGTTTCCAAGAAAAGCCTACGGTTTAAAGGAGGTGATAGGAGAGGTGTACGACACAATAACGTCATCACACCACCAGACAACACACTCTTGTAGACCCACATCTCTTAGGCTTCTAATCGTTTATTTCTATCCTCCCCATTGTCAGTATTCACAATCACACAGAGTTGTGACTAAACACAACGTATTTTTCTGGTCTGAAGGTTTATATTAAATATTATAGCTGTAAGTTTTTAGAGAACTTCTGACTGAAGAAATTACTTCCCACATATTTCCTTGGATCTTCCTTCTCAATATACTCTACTTCCGAGGTAGAAAAATCCATCCACTGTTTCAAGAATGTGCTGTACGTCATGAAATATCTTGAGAGTTACAATTCAGTGTACAACGGGCCTTAAAATATCCACCTAACTGAGAACATGAGGATGCTTTGATGTTAAGCAATAGTATGATATCATCGCTTACAAGAGAAGAGCGCAGTACACAAATTTTTGACTGCAAGAATCTGTACTAGTGTCAAGTACAAGAGCGTTTCTTGCAGTTTCAAAATTTTAAGGAGAAGTACTGGAGCTTTTAATTTGGCCATGAACTGTGCACAGTGGATGGACTTTCTTATGAAGGGAAAACCTTGGCTTGGAGCCCTGGTCGAGTGTGAGGAATTAATATTTCACAACTCTTATACGAAGTAATGCCTTCGAATTTCTTATGTGAAAACCCTTGAACCTTTTTAAATAAGACGACGTCATTAACATTTTAAATCTTTGTTGCTCATGTCTATATATTTTCAGCCGTCTGTCGTTACAGAGTTGCTAACTGTAGCGTGTAACATGGTGGTGTCTAACCTAACTAAGTCGGTGCATGACAAACATCGTGATGTAATCGAGTTTCGCATTCGTAGAGTATTCCCACTCATATAGCACTCTCTCCTTCAGCATGATAATGCTGGGCTACCACGAGCGCTGTGACATTTGCAACAATCCGACGCTTTGGGCTCACTGTCATTGATCGACCTCCACACAGCCTCGACTTGGCCCCATCCGACTTTCATCTGTCCAAAACTTAAGAACACCTTCGAAGACTTCACTTTGATACTGATAAAGCAGTCCAAGTTGAGGTGAGGTTGTGGGTCCGTCAACAAAGTCAAACATTCTTTAATGACAGTATCAACAAAATGGTCTTTCGTTGGGAGAAATGTTGAGAAATACACACGTAAACTTTAAAATGAAGATGAATAATTTTAATAACTTTAGTTATATTTAAAAACTTGTAACAATTTACACACAAAAATTTTCGAGCCATTACTTTTTCAGTGCGTCCTCGTACAACTGCCATAATTGTGAACTTATTCACGTTTTCTTGCAAAACGGCAGCAGCTTCAAAGTACGTTTGACTAGTATATGGGCCACTCACGCTCATCTTGCAGCACTGTAACAGCTGCTCTTATGATATATAGTCTTGAACAATAAATTAAACATGTCAAGTTTTCTTCGCGAATAATAACTTTGCCTGTAATTTCTCAATATCTGCTAATGTCTCTATGCAACCGTTTTTCGTTCAGCAATAGAACCCTACACATTAAGGAGCGATATCTGTCAACAAGAGTCCCGAGGCGACTTGCTTCATGGTAGTTACAGTCGGTTGAACAACAGAGAAAGTGAAGTTTACAGGTCTGTACACATTCTAGAGCTTCACTTTCAACAAGCACATTTCGAATGCCTCTCGAGGGCAAACTAATGCCTTCTGCCGCTTGAATAGTGATCTGTTGACTAACGATTAACACATAAGCCAAGTACAATAGAAAATAAAATGGAAAACAGTTCAATCTATAGAACATGTACTGGAACCATCTATTCGCAATATCTCAAGTGCAAATAAATATCTCTTACGTCGGATAGGGCTCATTTTTTATATTACACGAATCTGCCTAAGGTCTAAATTACGATACTTAAAATAAAGTAGCAAAGAGAAAGTTGTGAATGAATGGATTGCCATGAGATACGAGATTGGGGTTTTTATATTATTGGCACTCCGAATGGTATTATCACATTCTTTGAGCTTGTTCAATATATCACAAGTCGTTCAGTTTAGGAGAAAGAAGTCAGATTCACATGTAGTCAACACCCTGCCAGAGAAAATTACAATTACATGTGTATAGATACTGTATTGGGCTTTGAGACTGCTGGACAATAACTTCTTCTCCAATAAAATCTTTTTTTCTGGATTATATTATCATTAATATAGCCTCATGGACCTATAACTCTACCGTCTGCTACCGCTGTACCGTAACCTTAAAGCAGGTTGTGAAATAAAACAATCTTATTAAAGCAATTATGGTATAACGCAACAAAGCAGTGTTACCCTCTGAGAGGAATTTTGTTGTGTTGACCGTATGTACCTAACGGATGTGGCTTATCGGAAGTGAAAGTCGGAATTACGGAAATATTTGAACAGTAACAAACAAAATTTTGCCTATCTGCACTGTTTAACGGGTAAAGAAAACGGTCGCCAGCCTAACTAGGCAAGAGAATGATTAACATTCTCGTTCAAGAAAATAGTTACTAGTAACTTAAATGGATAAACACAACCTATACTTTGTCACACGCGAGTGCAGTGAACTCTTCACATATGCATATGTTTACGGTAAGATTGAAACCAACAGTTAGAGCAGCACAAACTATTTGCAATATTATAACAGATACCTAAACACACTATTACTTTCAGGGCTTTCACAAACTGCATGGTCTTTATAACGTTATTATTACTATTCACTGCAGAATCAGTAATTGGATATAGGTTAAGTCTCTCTCAGTTAAATAATTTACTATTTAAAATGAAAGTTAATTGGAATTCACTAACAGGTTGTTTCTCACTACCATTTGAATAAAGAAATTAAGGTTTTCCTGATTAGTGGTCTTTTCTTTACTTGTTACCGAGAATTAGCCCTATAGACAAACTGTGAATCCTGTTATATTATTAATAAGCACTTCCAATACACAGGAGAGACAAACACTTAGCAAACATGAGTATATAACGTTTCACACTGCAGTTTTCCACTTTTACTACATTGAGAGACAAAATTAACATATATGTAAGACACTGACTCACCTTCTGAGATTTACAACAGGCAGTAATGTGATCATTTACTAAGCAAAACTTTATAAGCCTCAGTCTTACGAACTCTTAATTTGAATTTGGCAACAATACATTAATAAGCAGTTTTATTAGGAAATTTACTTTCAGCTAGCATTATCAGCTTTAACTTTCTTTTTACTGTGTTCAAGAGGCATTAAGTAGCAAAAACACTGGTCTTGAATGTTATTTCAGTAGGGACACTCGGTAATCACTTTTGTTAAAACGGAGAGGAACCTGAGAGGTGTTATGATAAGGAAAAAATCAAGGTAGGTACACAAATTCATTTCTAAGTTACCTTATATTTGTGCACACTAAAACATCCGATGAGCTGATCCTTCACTGTACATTATTATAGCATTCCGATACAGTGATTGCGCAATGTAGTGGCAACTGCAAGTCGGTAGGTGGATTTGCAGACAGAATTGCTGGACTCTGGCCTTTCGTGGTGGCGATGATGAATACCAATTCCAGAGTCGTTCCAGCTATTTATCCACCCATCCGAGGCATTGGAAAGTAGCAGAAAAAATCCTCTCTCGGAACCAGGACAATGTGCAACATTTACATGGCAGTGCACAGTTTGGTAGCTCGTCCCCGACTGGTGGCTCGTCCCCGACTGACTCTCAGTTCCACCTTTTCTACCTAGGCCAACCACAATTTGCACGTGCTACACAGTTTCGTTCCCGAGGGGAACCACTACTCCTTTTATATACAAACTAACTAAGAACCCTAAGTGAGGATCAGCAGTTTACATAACAAACAAACAAATACAATAAATAAAACAGAAGATTTGCACATATTGACATTTCTACCAAAAATTATTCACACAGAATTACAATTATATACAGTAAGTTTTGTTCCCTCCAAATAGGACAAAGAATTTAAATGACAGATACACTACATTGCATAGAATCATATCACGACATCGAAGTTCTTACAATAAAAGGAGTATACATTTTATGTTATCGATTTAAACAAACACATTTACAGAAGCTCAATGATGTAACATTAAATAAAACAAAAGCAAACTAAATCAGTAAAGCACTAGAGTTATGGTGTTACAGACCCATAAGATAAGAAGTGAGGAGGAAAGGCGAGGAAAGAAATATATGGAAAACACTAACTAAAAGAAGGGACCTGACGGTAGCACATATGTTAAGACATCAGGGAATAACTTCCATGGGACGATAGGTAGGTGTAAAGGGTAAAATCTGTAGAGGAAAACAGAGACTGGAATGCATCTAACAAATAACTGAGGACATAGGTTGCAACTGCTATTCTGAGGTGAAGAGGTGGACACAGGAGAAGGAATTCATGGGAGGTTGCATCAAACTAGTCAGAAGATTGAAGACTCAAAAAAAGCAAAAAAAGGAAAGGCCTTTTACTTGCAGTTTTGTGCTTGTACATATACACTCCTGGAAATGGAAAAAAGGACACATTAACACCGGTGTGTCAGACCCACCATACTTACTCCGGACACTGCGAGAGGGCTGTACAAACAATGATCACACGTACGGCACAGCGGACACACCAGAAACCGCGGTGTTGGCCGTCGAATGGCGCTAGCTGCGCAGCATTTGTGCACCGACGCCGTCAGTGTCAGCCAGTTTGCCGTGGCATACGGAGCTCCATCGCAGTCTTTAACACTGGTAGCATGCCGCGACAGCGTGGACGTGAACCTTTTGTGCAGTTGACGGACTTTGAGCGAGGGCGTATAGTGGGCATGCGGGAGGCCGGGTGGACGTACCGCCGAATTGCTCAACACGTGGGGCGTGAGGTCTCCACAGTACATCGATGTTGTCGCCAGTGGTCGGTGGAAGGTGCACGTGCCCGTCGACTTGGGACCGGACCGCAGCGACGCACGGATGCACGCCAAGACCGTAGGATCCTACGCAGTGCCGTAGGGGACCGCACCGCCACTTCCCAGCAAATTAGGGACACTGTTGCTCCTGGGGTATCGGCGAGGACCATTCGCAACCGTCTCCATGAAGCTGGGCTACGGTCCCGCACACCGTTAGGCCGTCTTCCGCACACGCCCCAACATCGTGCAGCCCGCCTCCAGTGGTGTCGCGACAGGCGTGAATGGAGGGACGAATGGAGACGTGTCGTCTTCAGCGAAGAGAGTCGCTTCTGCCTTGGTGCCAATGATGGTCGTATGCGTGTTTGGCGCCTTGCAGGTGAGCGCCAGCACAATCAGGACTGCATACGACCGAGGCACACAGGGCCAACACCCGGCATCATGGTGTGGGAAGCGATCTCCTACACTGGCCGTACACCTCTGGTGATCGTCGAGGGGACACTGAATAGTTCACGGGACATCCAAACCGTCATCGAACCCATCGTTCTACCATTCCTAGACCGGCAAGGGAACTTGTTGTTCCAACAGGACAATGCACGTCCGCATGTATCCCGTGCCACCCAACGTGCTCTAGAAGGTGTAAGTCAACTACCCTGGCCAGCAAGATCTCCGGATCTGTCCGCCATTGAGCATGTTTGGGACTGGCTGAAGCGTCGTCTCACGCGGTCTGCACGTCCAGCACGAACGCTGGTCCAACTGAGGCGCCAGTTGGAAATGGCATGGCAAGCCGTTCCACAGGACTACATCCAGCATCTCTACGGTCGTCTCCATGGGAGAATAGCAACCTGCATTGCTGAGAAGGTGGATATACACTGAACTAGTGCAGACATTGTGCATGCTCTGTTGCCTGTGTCTATGTGCCTGTGGTTCTGTCAGTGTGATCATGTGATGTATCTGACCCCAGGAATGTGTCAATAAAGTTTCCCCTTCCTGGGAATTCACGGTGTTCTTATTTCAATTTCCAGGAGTGTATATCACAGATATTGCACATATCTCCTCCCCCTCCCCTCTCTTTGTCCAGCTTTTCCTTCTCCGCTATTTGTCTCGTCTATTCTACCCCTCTGTCCATCTCCTCCTCCCCCTGCCGCTGTCTGTCTACCCCTCTCTCCCCCTCTTTTTCTCTCTACATCTCCTACTCCCATTCTGTCTATCTGTCCCACTAGTCATCTCTCTCTCTCTCTCTCTCTCTCTCTCTCTCTCTCTCTCACACACTCTCTCTCTCTCTCTCTCCCTCTCCCTCTGTCCCTCCCTCTCTCTCTCTCTCTCTCTCTCTCTCTCACACACACACACACACACACACACACACACACACACAAACAAACAAACAAATAAAAACACACACTTCCCTTCTCCCTCTCACTTCCCATTCCCTCCATCTTCTCTCTCTGACCGCCACATCCCTCCTCTCTCCATCCATCTCCTTCTTTCTCATCTCTGTCTGTCCAACTAATCATCTCTGCTCTCTCTCCATTTCCTCTTCCCCTACCTTCATCAATTTCATTCTCCTCCTCCGTTGTCTGTCAATCACTTCCTCCTCTCGCTGCACATCTCCTCGTCCTTACTCAGTCCATCTCCTCCACCTTCTCTCTGTTCATCTCAGCCTCCTCCCTCTATCTGTCCATCACCTTCTTCCTCCTCTCTCTATCCTTCTCCTACTTCCACCTCTATCTACCCATTTCCCTCTCCTCCTTTCTCTGTCCATCAAACCCTATCCTCTCTTACTATCTGTCTTCTCCTTCCCCTCTCCCTGTTCATCTGCACATATATCCCTGACACACATTCCAGTACTCCTTGAGAAAAAGCAGCCTAGGTGTCAGGAATCACCAAACCTTTTACCCCTGTACCACCCCTATGCGAGCTCGGTGGTGCTGACCCCAATAGCACTTCCTTCCATACAATAAGTAGTATGTGCAACAAATTTCATAGAAACCAATCCAGCAGTTTAGGATATATGGAAGATACACACACGTACATGAGCATGCACACACACACACACACACACACACACACACACACACACACACACACACACACACACGCACACACATGCGTAATCCACGTTCATATGTAACTATGATAAAAACATATGAAGGACAAATCGTGGAGAAGATGGAACTATCACAGCCCAAGAGGAGATTACTTGCCAAAAGTAATCTACTAGGATATTACATGGGGCCAGATCTCAGAAAGAAATTTTTAGGAATGTGGGTTTCGATCGTAGTATTGTGCGCAAATGAATGCTGAATTGTGGAAAATGGAAAAAGAAGATAATCGAAGTGTTTGAGATGTAGTGCTATAGAAGAGCGTTGAAAACTAGGTGGACTGATAAAATAAGAAATGAAGAGATTCTGTGAAGAATAATCGAATAGCGGAACCCGTGGAAAAAGTTGCAAAAGAGGAGGGACAGGATAATAGGGCATGCAGTAAAACATCAAAAACTAATTCCTTGAGCAAGCTGTAAAGGGCAGTACTCGTAGAGGAAGACAGAGACTGGAATACATCCATTAAATGATTTGTGTAATTGAGGTCGTTTCATTGTATTGCTTGAAACAAAATTCATCTCCCTACACGGGCTTCATGAAATACTACTGATCTAATGTAAAAAGTAATGATTTCGTTTCTGCGCAATATCATGATAATAGTAATGAACTGCCAACAGATCATTCATAGAATTATGACAAATGTGTTCATCGGATGCAACATGTATCGAGGGTGGTAAACCCATTATATGTCGGTTATCTCCCATTTTACAGGCTAAAAATGTTATTTCACCATATTATAAAAGGAACCATCCAGCATTCTTCAGCAATTATTTTGGGAAACTAATGTAAATTAAATACAAGACAGCATGATGGAAATTTGAGCAACACGTTATCTAAATCGAAGTGTGTTAACCAATGAGCCATACAGCTCTCTGAAATGAAACGTTACGTTTTGTTCCGTAGCAGAAGATGTTTTTCGTATGACGTTTATTGATTTTTACCTTCTTAAAGTAGCTCCTACGCCTTTCATGCCTCCACAGATCTTTTTTGGATATTTTTTCTAGATAGTGGTGGAAGTGAAGGTCCATGTGAAATCTCGTCTGTAGGTCGGCTGGACATATTCAAGCCTTCAGAAACCATATAGATCTTTTTGTTACTGATCAATCCTAATATTTGGCATAGTAATAATACATTATAATAAATATGTTTACTAGAAAAATTAGTTCGTTATAAACGATACTGTGTTTTTCAGGTGGAAATGAAACTGACATCAATGATCAGCAGCCAACGAAACCTCAGCAAGAAACTGTCGCAGATCTCATTAAGTCGCAGTCCGATGCCATTTCCCGTAAGAATATTTTCATATGTTCTACTGTACTGTAGGCGACGATGTGTGAAAGGTTTAAACTACCGAAGCAGCTACTTCAAACTATCTTACAGATTCATAAACTGTATCAACAAAATCAAATTAGGGAACTCAAAAAAAAGAGCTTATCATTATTACTTCTACGAACATGATGGTACCAGTCAGAAACCGATAAAAAAGCAGTAATATTAAAGACGCGCTTTAAATTAATCAAGTAACTTTTACTGCGCATAAGTTTATTGCACATCTGTTATTACATTTATGGTTCCGGTTCTTCAGCTCCTACAGGCTTTTCATATATTTCTG
Source organism: Schistocerca gregaria (assembly GCF_023897955.1). NCBI lineage: Eukaryota > Metazoa > Arthropoda > Insecta > Orthoptera > Acrididae > Schistocerca > Schistocerca gregaria. Next base: position 1,042,516,767 of record NC_064920.1, on the reverse strand, counting down.
TGACTTGTAGCTGGTACTGTGTTTATATTGTTGAATTTCATGAAAAGTTTCTGCGTTGGTGTCCAAAATTAAAGCAAGAAACCACGCTTTCCCCGTCCTGTGTCTAATTCACGATATAATCATACAAACTTATCAACAGATATCCGTACGAACGTGTTCTGCACGGAGGATGGCATTCTGGTCAACGGACAACCTCGCCAACCATGACGTCAGGGCACCTATCAAAGCCGGGTACTTCCACATCCACAATCGCTGTGTACAGTCACAGACGGTGCAGTATGTCTCAGAGAAGACCAGGCATTCTGCGGTGGAGGGCCATGGGAAGAACGGAAGCAGGACAGTGGCAAACTGATGTGCCCCGATGGCTTAATGTGAATCGTTCAGTTGTTTTTCGGATGTGACGACAGTTTATAGAGATGGAAATGTATCCCGAAGAAAGAGAGAATAGTTATTTGGCTGTAAGGGGACAACGGTACAGGGTTAGTACTGCACGCAACTGCCATCTGACCTAACAGCACACACTGGACGTGTTTTAGCGAGGCAGATGGTGCACGGGAGGCTTCGGCGGAGTGGCCTTTATTGTCGGAGACCTGTAGAATGTGTACTTTTGACGCCTCTTCCCATAATGGAACGTCCAGAGTGCAGCCGTCGACATGAGACGTGGACGGTCGAACATTGCGTCAATGTTTCTTTCACATATGAACCCCGATTTGGTCTGCACAGCGATTATCGACGGATCACATCTGGAGGGAACGTGGATCACGATTTCGGGACCCAACCATTGTGGAATCGAGGATGATCCTTAATGTTGTGGGCAGGGACTATATTGACCACTGGAGCACCTTTTCATGAAACTGTATGGTTAAATTGGTACGGTTCAACTGCTGCGAGGTATCGTGACGAGGTCTTGGGATCTCATATGGGAATGTGACGAGGTCTTGGGATCTCATGGGTGCTGTTGGCCCAGACTTACTATTGCTGGACGATAAAACTAGACCTCACAGGCCACACGTGATTGATGTTTTCTTGGAAACGAAGATATGGCATGCATGGCGCGGCCTGCTCGCTCTCCCGATTTGAATCCCATAGAACACGTTGGATGCACTAGGGACACGGGCTGCATCTCGTCAGCATCCACCAACCACTCTCCAGGACTTGCGAACAGCACTGCAGTAAGAATGGGCGTTATTGCCTCAACATGAGTTTGGTGGCATCATTCACAGCATGCCCCGTCGTTTGTCAGGCCTGTACTGTCACAAGTGGTCACACCCCATGCTGAGCACATTAAACAGTTGTCGGAATGTTTCTATAAATTCGTTACGTTGGAAAAAACGAAGAACCTTTTTGTGTATCGTTATGCGTGTTGTATGTTCTTGGGGATGAGACTACGTGAGTTCTTTACCCAGCTGTAACTGACTACCTTCATCTCTTTCTCAACTTCATTTACATACTCAAACCGCTGAATTACTCCTTCACTCATCTTAGACTATTTAGCTACAATATGGTACACACACAGATTAGGAACAAACGAGGTGGACCAGTGATTAAGATAATTCACTCGCATTCGGAAAGGGTAGCTTTTGAATTATAGTTCGCCATTGCGTTCTAAGTTTTTATAGCTGACTTAAATCGCTTTACGATAAACACCGAATTAATTCCTTTGGAAACACCACAGCCTAATCTTACCCGGCCATAGCCCTATTCTAAATTTAATTCCAAATCTGGTGATCTCATCTCGGCTCTGTGTTAAATTTTAATCTTGATTTCTTTTTGTAGATAAGCACCAAGTCATCGAACACTCAGAATTTCTGTCATATCGCTAATTCCGCATTGTTTCTTCAGAACAACTTGTCGGATGCTGTATCTAATCCCATCTAAGTCTATCTATATTATCCATTCCTGTTAATGACGTAATTACTTCTTGGACACAGATGACACGTAACTTAGGCGTCGGAGCAGAAACACAGTGGAATATCAAAAATCTAGGTAATGCACGAAAACTCCAGGACTGGTATCAAATATGCTCTCAAAAAATTGACGCACTGCACATATGTTATTGTAAGTAGAATAGGCCATTCCATTGTGTCCCCTCTATCAACTATACTCTTTGTCACTCCCTGCATGTAATAACCGACAACATTAACAAAACAAACTATGTCCGCTGCCATACTTTCTTACTTCCTAATGACTGTCACTTCGACTTTCGCCGTTCTGCACAGTATCAGAAAACTGGAAAATTTGGCCCATCCCCTGCTCCTAGTTCCAGGCAGAGATAAATGTACCTATAAAACGACCTAAAATTGAACGACTACTATAAAAATAAACAGTTAAATTACAATCTGATACCTTCCATGTAACCCGTGACAGCCTCTATACTACGAACGTTCGCAAAGGTTAACTTCCTAAGCCAGGTGAAACTTCGATAATCTTAATTTCCCTGAATCTTACAAAACCTACAAACGAAAAGTTCGTCCAACCGTTCCAGCAGCTTATCCTCAGGATTCAGTTACAATTCCGACCTTTTCCTCACACAAAATATCCATAAAGAATCAAACCAGTTCATGTACTTCTATATGAACGGTACTGGCTGCTGCACATTTCTATTGATCATTTTGAGAACGTCGCAATTTTATCTCAATAAGCAAATCCGGTACCACACTCTTCTTTGATCGCAACAGCATCAGAAACAAACATTTTCTGCACTCTTTGACTTTAAGAAAGCCCACAAGATTTCTTGGCATTCCAAGCTCCATCTAAATCTCCAAACTTTGAATTAGTTGTTGATGTCAGCATTAAAAGTACCGTCTCAGTTGCACCGCAAAACTAAAGTCTTTCTATAAGTACGTCCTCTGGACTGACAGATTCTCAAAACATCCCTTACCATCTTCGTCATCCTCCTGTTTAGTTATGATATCACATTTCTAACTATCCACCAAAGGCCGCGTAAGTTCCGACAATCACTTCTCCTACGTTTTCATCCATTTCATGTCTTGTTGCAAATAGTGTCTCTTTAAAACATTTTTTCTAAAACCTAAATTATAATTAAGCTCATCCATAACGTATATTTTAAAACCCGTGACTCAATTGAATGTAAATCAGTCGCATTTTGAATAGTTATTTATTATTTCATGAACCGGATTTCCAATCTTTTCAGGTTTATATGCAGATAGCTTTCTAGATGTTACATCACTATTCCTAGCGTAATGCTGTTTTCGTAAGTGTCCATCAGTCTGCTTCCATCAAGAGGAAAGTAGACAGATGGACATTAAAACGCCGCCCATACTGTGTCCGTAAGTATAAAACTACATTTTGCATCCATATCGACGGATATGGCGACACATTAAACTGTGTTCCACCTTCTTGTCACAGAGCCAGCACCCAGAATTATGCTAGAAATAGTGATGTAACAACCAGAAAACTATCTGAAGATGAACCTGAAAAGGTTCCAAACCAGTTCCTGGATTAATTAATAACTATTCAAAAAAGTGAGTGGTTGTATATTTATGTGGTTACACTAAATTTTAATTATGGGCTCCCCAGAGACTCTCCATTATCATTTAAACTCGCTATTGAACAAATATAGTGAAAAACTTGTACTAGAATTCGACTGTAATTCATTATGGAACATCATCCCAGAATGAGGTTTTCACTCTGCAGCAGAGTGTGCGCTGATATGAAACATCCTGGCAGATTAAAACTATGTGCCCGACCGAGACACGAACTCGGGACCTTTGCCTTTCGCGGGCAAGTGCTCTACCAACTGAGAAACCGAAGCACGACTCACGCGCTGTAGTCACAGCTTTACTTCTCCCAGTATCCGTCTCCTACCTTCCAAACTTTACAGAAGCTCTTCTGCGAACCTTGCAGAACTAGCACTCCTGAAAGAAAGGATACTGTGGAGACATGGCTTAGCCACAGCCTGGGGGATGTTTCAAGAATGAGATTTTCACTCTGCGCAGTTGGTAGAGCACTTGCCCGCAAAGTGCAAAATTCCCGAGTTCGAGTCTCGATCGGGCACACAGTTCTAATCTGTCACGAAGTTTCATATCAGCGCACACTCCGCTGCAGAGTGAAAATCTCATTCTTGAAACATCCCCCAGGCTGTGGCTAAGCCATGTCTCCACAGTATCCTTTCTTTCAGGAGTTCTAGTTCTACAAGGTTCGCAGAAGAGCTTCTGTGATGTTTGGAAGGTAGGAGACGGATACTGGCAGAAGTAAAGCTGTGAGTACCGGGCGTGAGTCGTGCTTCGGTAGCTCAGTTGGTAAAGCACTTGCCCGCGAAAGGCAAAGGTCCCGAGTTCGAGTCTCGGTCGGCCACACAGTTTTAATCTGCCAGGAAGTTTCATATCAGCGCACACTCCGCTGCAGAGTGAAAATCTCATTCTGGAAACATCCCTCAGGCTGTGGCTAAGCCATGTCTCCACAGTATCCTTTCTTTCAGAAGCGCTAGTTCTGCAAGGTTCGCAGAAGAGCTTCTGTAAAGTTTGGAAGGTAGGAGACGAATACTGGCAGAAGTAAAGCTGTGAGTACCGGGCGTGAGTCGTGCTTCGGTAGCTCAGTTGGTAGAGCACTTGCCCGAAAAACGCAATAGTCCCGAGTCCGAGTCTCGGTTGGGCACACAGTTTTAATCTGCCAGGAAGTTTCATATCAGCGCACACTCCGCTGCAGAGTGAAAATCTCATTATGGAAACATCCCTCAGGCTGTGGCTAAGCCATGTCTCCACAGTATCCTTTCTTTCAGAAGTGCTAGTTCTGCAAGGTTCGCAGAAGAGCTTCTGTAAAGTTTGGAAGGTAGGAGACGGATACTGGCAGAAGTGAAGCTGTGAGTACCGGTCCGGAGTCGTGCTTCGGTAGCTCAGTTCAGTCGTGTTCCGGCACTCGGCCAGTGCACATCGCGCTGTGACGGGCGGTAGCACGGGCCAGTGTTTACATCGCGAGCAGTGCTGAGATGGAGAGCTGAGCAGCGTGTGCGAGTGCTGTTAACGTTTGTTTCTGTATAACTGTTGTAAGTAAGATGTCGACAATTAACAGAGCGAACAGCGTTCAGTGTGTTTTCGATCGCGCTGCCTTGCGACCGACGGCGTTTGAAATTCATGAGTGGATCTTTGAGGATCTGAAATTGCCTGAAGATATAGTCGACACATTCCAGTTGGACTTTGTGCAGTACTCGTTATTTATCAAATTTATTTCGAGTGACACTTACGAGAAATTCGCTGAGGAGCATGTTGGTGTGAGACCATTCCGTCATAATGATGGCAGTATTAGTAATGTCCAAATCGTGCCTTCGGGATACGGAGTAAGAACCGTCAGGGTATTTAATGTGCCACCTGAGTGCCCTGATGATCTGATTGCACGTTCTCTGTCACTGTACGGCGCTGTTTTGTCAGTTACAAATGAAAAATGGTCGAGTGCCTATCGCTACCAAGTTAACAGCGGGGTGCGCAGTGTACGTGTAGACTTGAAAAAGCATATACCTTCGTATGTTGCCATTGGCGGCTGTCGTGCACAGGTAACTTACATTGGTCAACCCCCTACCTGTTCGATCTGCCATTCAACTGAACATCTGCGGATGAACTGTACACGTAGACGTCCATTTCAACTTCCACGGGAACGTCCTGCAGACGGTAGTGAAAAGCTAGTACCACTATTGAGTGAGGTGGTCGCGGGGACTGTACCACCACCCCGGCAGCCGGAACATGTCAGCGAGGCGGAGGTGCCAGTTCAGGTGGAATGCAGTGCCAAAGACATTCGCGGTAGAAGGGACGTCGATTCGGCACCATCATCCTCACCGGGGCAGTTACCGCTGGATACCAACGATGCGCCAGCCACCTATGAAACTAAGAAGTGTGAGATACAGGAGCGGGTGCAGATCAGTTTGCCTGAACCACCCCTATCGGTAGAGACTGTAGCACACGAAGAAAGGCCGCTGAAGGAGAAGCAAAGGGAATAGTAGCAAAGAGGAAAAGTCGAATGATTTAGGACCCGTACACATGTCAGAAAGTGGCAGCGAGACTGAACCTCAATCTTCTTGCTCCGTGCGCTGCGAGGACACCGCGAGGCAAGAACGCATTCGTGAACAAACCAAACACCTGAAGGCACTACTGAGCGCTGAAAGGGATCAGAGCACCGTAACGGCCAAGAGGAAGAGCGAGCAGAGCAGCGAGCAGCTGCAGCAGCGATCTCGCAGGAACTCGCTGACGTCAGTCGCAGCCCCGCGTGGTGGCCAGGCGGATGCGACCACGTTGACAGACTCAACCGGCGGTGGCGGGCAGGGCGGCGCGCGCACCGCGCAGCACCCCGACAGCAAAGAGCCGTGGTGGCAGCAGAACGAGGAGATGCAGCAGTAGCTGCTCTCGCGCATGACCATCGCGCTGCGACCTTCCCCTCCCTGGCCCGTTATTGGTTTTGACATTTCGTTTCGTACTCCAAACGTTACCAACGAGTTTGGTTCAAAGCCGGAGAGAAGGACGATGCGAAACTCACAGCTCATTGTCCTCTGAACTATTATGGGTGACAGCCAAACCTACAACATTACCACACTTAACGTTAATACAATTCGAAGTGCGGTGAAACTCCGTTCGCTAAACGATTTCTTGTATGGTACCAGCGTTGACATTGCCCTCCTACAGGAGGTAGTCACAGCCTTAGAAGTGCCCGGTTACGTTCTTATTGATAACATCAATCTTCAGGATGCTGTAGGCACTGCCATACTTCTGCGCGACGGTATACCCTTTACGGATGTGCAGCGGCTGCCCAGTGGTCGTGGCATTTCTCTTCGAGTGAATGGTGTGCAGATTGTTAACGTGTACGCCCCCACAGGTAGCACTCATAAGAGAGATCGTTCAAAATTTTATAAAACCGAGGTTCCCATTCTTCTTAGCGGTTATCGCGAACATCTCATCCTTGGTGTTGACTTCAATTGTGTGCTCAACGACAGAGACCAAACTCTTAACACGAACAGATGTATCGAACTTGAACATTTAATTCATGGCATGCGTCTTCACGACACATGGGAACAACTTCACGGTGAACGGGTAGCGTACACCTTCGTAACCAGTCATTCTGCCAGTCGGCTGGATAGGATCTATGTGTCCGATGCCCTCCAGCGACACACTTTGAACTGTGACATAGCTTCTGTCAATATCTCCGACCGTTGTGCATATCAGTGTTACCTCAACCTACACCGCCAGCCAATTTACCGCGGGAAGGGCTACTGGAAATTGAATGTCAGCCTTCTGCAGGATGCCCAACTTGAAGAGGAGGTGAACTTAACGTGGCAACAGCTCCAGCGGCACCGACGTCGTTACGCTAGCGTTCTACAGTGGTGGATTCAGTGTGCTAAGCCTAAATTACGCCTGACCGTCGTGAGTTACGCCCGACAAAAAAGCTTTTGGCAGAAACAGACTATTGAATTTTATTATCGCACTAACAATCCTTCTCGAGACATCGACGTAAAGATCAAACGATATAAAGCGAAAATCACGGCGATCCAACGCCAACGAATGCATGGCATCATCGTGCGAGCCCACCCTAAGGACGTTGCGCCGAAGAGCGGGCCTCTCTGTATCACATCCTGAGAACGACGAAACGGTGTAAAGCCATGTTGATTGAAGCCGTCGTTGATGACGCTGAGAATGCCATCACGAAGCAACGTGACATCATCTCGCACATCTACGACTATTATAGTCAACTTTACAAGAAGCAACTCGTTGATGAACACTCGTGCGAGGATTTTCTTAGGACCTTGAGCTGTCGCTTGTCACAACAGGATAATGCAAAGTTGGAATCTGTTTTCACACAGGACGAAATCCGACTGGCGGTTCACAGTGCAAAGAAAGGGAAATCACCAGGACCTGATGGTCTCAGCGCTGAGTTTTAACAGCGATACTGGAACGTCCTCGGTCCGACACTCCTCGAGATAGCGAATGAGCTCTGGCACCTGGAAGTCATACCCAAGGCATTTACGGAAGGTATCATCCTGCCCTTACCGAAGAAAGGGAACAGCAGGAAGGTCGAAAACATGCGACCCATCACACTCCTAAATGCCGACTTCAAAATCATCACCAGATCGATTAAGCTAAGGATGCAAACCGTTATGTACAAGGTTTTAGGCAGTTACCAGTACAGTGCAGTGCAAGGTCGAAGTGCAATCTCAGCTGCCTGCGATTTGAGGGACATCATCTGTTCATATGCTGAAACTAAAGGACAGGGCGCTCTGATCTTTCTAGATTTTGAGAAGGCTTATGACCGTGTACGTCATGATTTCCTCTTTCAAAGCATGAAGAAACTAGGATTTGGACCTCATCTCATCGAATTAATTCGCAAACTTACTACAAACGCCTCTTCACGGATTCTCATTAACGGCCATTTTACAAAAGAAGTTTCCATCGAGCAGTCCATCCGCCAAGGATGTCCTCTCTCAATGATTTTGAAAGCCATTGCAGTAGAGCCGCTCCTGAACAACTTAGTGCATAGCGGGATCGGGCTTAGCGTCGAGTCTGTCACTATCCCATGCATTGCGTATGCTGACGATATATGCGTAACTGTGTCATCATCGCAACAACTTCTGTCAGCAGCAACTCTTCTACAAACATTCACGTTTCTTTCAGGAGCAATACTCAATAGAACTAAAACCACAGTTTTACAAATCGGTGGCGGTATCGGAGACATATCCCATGTTACCTGGTGCAAGGTAAAGGATTCTCACACAACCCTCGGTGTTACTTTTGAAGCCAAACCAGACAAATTCCTGACGAAGAACTGGTCACACATGCTTAATAAATTACGTGCTGCTTTGATGCTTCACTCCGACCGTGACTTGAACATAGTACAGAAAGTTAAGACCATCGAGATCGCCATTACGAGCAAGATGAATTATTCGGAGCAAATTCTTCCAATCTCCGACCACCTAGCCAAGAGTATAGAACAAGCGTTATGTTGGTTTAATTTTAGGGGGCATATTTTCAAAGTTCAGTTCGATACCTTAACCTTACCTTCGTCCAAAGGTGGCCTTAACCTCATTAAAGTACACAAAAAATGTGTCACCCTGCTCCTAAATCGCATCAGGAAGGATTTTCGTACGCGGAGGACCAGTCTCATCAGAAACCTCATTCAGCGGTGGAAATCTCATAGCTTGGACCCACCCGTTAATATCGCCGGCATTCCACTTTCTTACCGACATGTGCGACTATACTACATGGAAATGAGCTACATTCGACACAACATCGTCGATACCGGAAGCCTGACGAACAGGAAGCTTTATGACCTTCTCATGACAACAAACCACAGGAATCGTCTCGAAGAAAAATATCCACATACACATTGGAGTATAATATGGCGGAATGTGCACAACGACATGTTACCATCACGCCTCATAGCAGACTGGTATCTCACAGTCAACGATAAAGTAGCAACGAATCAAAAGCTACATAAAAAGGGCCTTCAACCAACGCCCAACTGTGACGCATGCGGAAGAGTCGATACGCTCCTTCATAGGTTCACTTGCGGACATGCAGAAAAAATTACAACATTTCTTCGTCAACGACTGTCAGTGATAGACCGTAAGACGCCCAGTGGTGTAGAACTTTTAGAGATCACTCAGCCACAAAAACTGACGTATCCACGAGCAAACAACAACGCTACCACGTGGATCATGGGCCACACAGCATCGTTTATTATGCAGAATAGGCATGCTACTTTTCTAGACTATTATTCTTACATAGAAATTGAACACTTTAAAATAAGCCAACATTGTGACTACAGGAGGATATTTGGAAATATGCTGAAAATCATAATTAACGGTTAAATGCTTCAAATACAATATTTGCATAGTAGAGGTTGCCAGTTGCCTGTATGTATGAATCCTATTTGCTTCCTGGGACTTTATTTCTTGCCGGAATTTTAAGATACTATTCAGATGCTCACCAATGCAGAAGGCATTTTTTTTTCTTTCCCATTTTCCTCTCAACATTTTCCTTCTCTCGCAGAGCAGCGGAGCAACTTTCCTTTCGGCAATGATGTGATAGTCTTTTGTGCACCTAAAGAAGACATTTAATTTCTTTTCTTATATTGCGCAACGGCAGCCTAGAACTCATAAATACTATGTTCATTCTATTTTCATTACAAATCGGAGCACATGTGTATTTTCCCATCATAAAAAAAATAAAAATAAAAATATAAAAAAAGTTGGTAGAGCACTTGCACGCGAAAGCAATGGTCCCAAAAAAAAAAAAAAAGTTGGTAGAGCACTTGCCCGCGAAAGGCAAACGTCCCGAGTTCCAGTCTCGGTCGGGCACAGAGTTTTAATCTGCCAGAAACTTTCATATCAGCGCACACTCCACTGCAGAGTGAAAATCTCATTCTGGAAACATCCCCCAGGCTGGGGCTAAGCCATGTCTCCACAGTATCCTTTTTTTTTCAGAAGTGCTAGTTCTGCAATGTTCGCAGAAGAGCTTCTGTAAAGTTTGGAAGGTAGGAGACGGATACTGGCAGAAGTAAAGCTGTGAGTAGCGGGCGTGAGTCGTGCTTCGGTTTCTCAGTTGGTAGAGCACTTGCCCGCGAAAGGCAAAGGTCCCGAATCGAATCTCGGTCGGCCACAAAGTTTTTATCTGCCAGGAAGTTTCATATCAGCGCACACTCCGCTGCAGAGTGAAAATCTCATTCTGGAAACATCCCCTAGGCTGTGGCTAAGCCATGTCTGCACAGTATCCTTTCTTTCAGGAGTGCTAGTTCTGCAAGGTTCGCAGAAGAGCTTCTGTAAAGTTTGGAAGATGGGAGACGGATACTGGCAGAAGTAAACCTGTGAGTACCTGGCGTGAGTCGTGCTTCGGTAGCTCAGTTGGTAGACCACTTCCCCGCGAAATGCAAAGGTCCCGAGTTCGAGTCTCGGTCGGGCACACAGTTTTAATCTGCCAGGAAAAACATCATCCCCATCCCGACGACCTATTAACCACTTAACATCAAAAGGCTACAACCGACGACGGTGGACATTGCATCCCTCAGCTGTGCTCTACACCACTGATATACCTACCCTTGTAGTAGACGAGAAAACTACTTTTTTGTGTCAATTACAAAGAGACTAGGGCCCAAGAGAAGCCACGTTCACCAGCTGCATCCCTAACTAAGTCTCATCATCTTTTTGGAAACAGATCAGTCAAAGCGTTTCCAAGCCAATAACATATATTTAGATTCCCCAGTCACAGCCTTGTGTTGTTACCAGCAGTTAAAATGAAACAGCAGATCCCAATCTTCGTCTCTGTGCCTCACACTTGAGCGTAGTTTTATCGTTGTATTACAACTGGTGCAAAGCACAATGAGCTATAAAATTAAATATTTCGACATCTGAAATGTCTGTATTATTTACCAAAACACACGTGACACAACTGCTGATCTAACCTAAATGTTAAGCTGCACTTGTCAATCAACATAGTTCGATCATTGTACCACACTTTGTGTAAGTCTCAATGGAACCCCTGATATTTGCGTATCAGAACTTTCTGCATTATTAACCTAAAACTATATACTTCTCAAGTGCCGCAATGCTATTACCATATCAAAATAGCTGTCAAAATGCCTAAGACAAATTGACATCACTGGGGTAACTTACAGAATTTCCACACCTCCAGTGTCTATCAAAATATGTAAGAACACACATGATGTTATTTCCATGCCAGAAACGCCTATCAAAAATATATAAAGAGTGTACTCACAGTACTCCACCTCTGTGTTAATTTATCGAAACTACATAAACTTACCCACAGTGATTATGTCACTGTTATTACCACTTCTAAAAAATTTTGTATTATTGCTCCATAAAACACGTGATCTAAAATAAAGTTTCAACAGTGTTTTTATTGAGTAACTTATATTTGATCCGTAAAACAGCCTCTTTACGCTCAAATTAAGAGTCACAATAATATTTTCACGAGTAAACAGTATAAAGGAACTGGATATAAAAGAACATGCTAAGCAGGCAACGCAGGCTATTTTACGGAGGTCATTTTACTGGTGCACAAAGACAAACCGACAAACCACTCTTTTAGGGGAGAGGAAGATGATGAATGAAGAAAAACATAATTAACGTTATTGATTGGCAAATATATCTCTTGGACTTGAACATAACTGTGGTAGCATGTTTAACCACAGAAAGACTTTAGCACAAGAAACCACACCAAAAATTGTGTGTTTTAATGAGACAAGTTACCACAGATATGAAAGTCCGATCTCTTGAAAATTCGATCTTTGTAGCAAAATAAAATCATTTGTTTTATCCATTGACATATGTTAACATTTTATCTACAACAATACGAACCACTTCGGGTTGCTTATCGTAATATATTTATACTTATCATGTTTGATTCGATGTGGAAACAGATGTGCCCAGTGACTGTATGCATTTCCAGTGGTAAAGCGTACAGCAGTCAGTTACAAATAATGTTTATCGTAAACATTATTTGCAACTGATTGCTGTACTTTCTACCATTTGATATACATGTATAACTACAAACCTCTGAGTGGAAGCAAAAATTCAGTACTTGCGCCAAAACAAAAGTGTTTTATTATTAATCAAAATACATCAATATCTCATGTGTACCAGTAAAAAACACATGAGGCATTGCTATTGTAATTTAATTGTTCTGTGACGTATATTGGCACTATAGACATAATTTATAGGTTAAACTGCATTTGTCGACGAGAATAGTTTGATCTCTTAACCACACTTTAAAAATAGAAAGTTGTCTATGTATTTTATCATAATACGTGAATAATTCTCTATGTTACACTACAAAACAGATACGGCACTACTGGTGACCTAATTTACGGGTATATGTCACAGACACCTATTTGAAAGCTATAATTTATAATATTAACTAACGATTTGTTATGAATTCATGTTTAAGCACTAGCTCTTTTTAATTGCACTTCAACTAACATTTTATTGTGCACCGGCATTCAAATAATAGCTCTTAGCTGCCTTTTAACTTTTCCTATTTTGTATCAACAGAAGTTAAAGAAAGTATCCGTGACTTTGAAACATGTCATTGTAAACATTCTCAACGATAGGTGACACGGATCAGCCAAGCCAATTTAGCTTTTTGTACTACAGTTGTAATGACAGTGTGCTAACGACAGCCTTAAATTACCGTCCATAGCTGATTACCATAATTTTATCATATTTTTATACCATGTACGACGTCAGTCATGGATGTATATTTTATTTCTCTCTTTTTTTAACTTCTAGGAAACAGGAATGTTTGTTAGTTCCTTCTCAGACAATGTGAATCATACTACTAATTGTTATGTTGATAACTTATCATAATGCTATTATTTATACATGTGCACATTATTTTTTTACACCAAAATGATCATTACGATTGAAACACTCACTGAATAAAAGAAAATACTTGTAATGATAGAACGTTGAGGTTTTTAAACATTACTGTAATACCATTCCATGTAATTACCTATCAAGGAACAATGAGAAGCCATATGGAGCTGTGAAGGATAAAAATAATATACGATGGCATGAAGATGAACAGAAAAATTACTGAGGTTTGCAAAATGATGTGATATGAAGACTAATTCAAGGATGAAACCAATGAGTGAGCTCTTAGTTGATGTATTAGAAACTGAGTAACTGAATAATTGAGAAGGAGGAGAGATACTGATTATGGTTAAAATTTGTTTTTGTCTAATTTTTATTATTTTTTATTCATGCCTGTTTATATATCTTACTTCTGTCTGATTCAAGTGTTAGTTAATGGTTTTTCTATCACTGAGTAATGTACTATGGTTAACAGTTTCTTCTTGCAAGAACTCCCAGAAGGAGAGAATCGATTGTGTTAATGATGATAGTTTTCTGAGACGGAGGAGAGTAACGGAACACCAACTGTAATGGAATATAATTTGTTTGGTAACAAAGATTTCAACTGTAGGTGGAGTGCTCAAGTGACAAGTCTGTCGTCCGAATTAGAAGAGGATTTTACGCAAATATGATATATTTCTTTGTGGTGATATATTATGCGTTCGGACTGTTCAAGAGATTAAGAACATTTACTATGAACAGTAGCCCCCAACGAATCAGAATAGATGGGTTGTAGGTACTGTTGTAAATGGTAGGAAGTAATGATGGCTGATGTTTGGTATATGAAAGTGAAGCACTGAAGTAAGGTGCATTGTTAATTTGAATTTTGTGTGGATGTAATGAGAGACGTGTAGTGTATAGACTAATGGCTATTCCTCACAGAGACCCACGTCAGGCCATGTTCATTATAGATTCTACTCATTATGTCTATTTGTATTTGCACTCATACAATCGGCTATAAACATTGATCAGGTACATTTTATTTTACCCTTACTATTATGTCTATTTACATGACATTATGTATAAGGGATTTCTGTAGCAAATTATATCAGTTAGTGAAAGGACGTTATAATTCTTAGACTGTTACTTTGCTAGTGATGTGTATATGGATACGCCATATAAGGCGTATAAACTAATTTCGTAATTTTTCATGTGAAATAACGAGAGACGAATATCACGACAGATGATGACACATTGCTGAACGAGGCATCGGATATTTGGTCAGCTGTTCTGTGAGCCATATGAGGTTCTCAGTGAAGAGATACACAAAGGTAAATAGCACTGTCGAGCAGAATGGCATTTATCCAAGACCAGCGCTGGAAACACTTACCAGATAAGGTGCTAGCTGCATAAGTGGCAGACATTTGCATCGCTTGTGGCTTGTCACGGACTGCCAATACATCATCGGGATGGACGACCAGAGATGTACGTAAGAACGAACGTCATGATGTTTCCTAGAGCTCAAGGCTCTCCCCAGTTGTCAAGTTACCAGACAAGAAAGTTAGTTAATGTCTCCCCATGTGCATATGACAGTCTAAATACAGTCTCGATTCAGTGTCACACATTTTCAGCATTCTGATTCCCAAACAACAAAATTGTTATTAATTTTTGTGCTAATTTTATAGAAAAGTTTGAGTATAAAGGTACAAACATAATTTATTGTTACTGCAAGACTTTCATTTAGGGATTAATCAATGGAACACAATTACGCATTCTGTTCTGAAAAAATGAGATCTAACAAAAGACGAAACATGTCGTACATTCTTTTAATAAGTGAAAATAAATTTAGTATGTAATATTTTTAATCTTCAATAGTTATGCGAATTTCACTCTATGTCTTCATCTTATTTCATGAGTCATCTTACTGTTTGGTTACTTTTGTTAGAAGACTTGTCGCATTCACATGTCTAAAACCATCAACTCTTTATTACTTGTCTTCACAAAGGCTTGACCCCCCTAATTAGTATCGATGTTTTCTTTAGTGAATGAACGATAAAACGTCAAATTTTTTTTATTTGGTACGGATGTCCCTTATTTCATGACAATTCTAATGTTTATATATTTGTAGATATTTAGCGGAAACAATTGTTTTTAATGTTGTAATATTAACTCAAACTTGATTTCACTTGAAACCTTAGTATCAGATGATATGTATGTTATGGTAGTCATTTTCATCCATGAGTAGGCATGTCTAATGTAGAATATATATATATTAGTTTTAATACATAGACACACAGCTTACAGAGAGATACAGCATCTTATGACAACCGAATAAGCAAGAGATGGCATCCATCAGTGTCAACCTCATAGATCAAGAGGTGCTAGCGAATATTATTCTCGGATGGGGCTTCTTGCAGGCGTCACAAGCAGTCATAGATTGTGGAAGACCAGAACTCCAGATTGACGAACTGTCCCTGCAAGCACACATAGAAAATACTGCCCTGGACCGTTTGTTTGTCGTTGAAACCGTTAACTAGCCGCCATCAACGACAGGAGTTCAAGTGATCAATCGAGATGCTCAATTGAACAGTGAATCTTTTGCCGATAGCAGAAGAGTACTCATTCTCACAAAAGATATCTACATGCCAGCGTTGATCACAATCATTGTAGATGGTCAAGAAGGTCTTTGAATCTTTAACTGTCAAGAGCTATCACAACTCATTCTTAAAGTTATGCGTATAGGGGCAGCCGAGCCCGTCGTAAGATTTGATCCGACAAAGGAACAACGTCGCTAAGCTTTAGCTGTTCTACGCCAATTTTCGATGGTTTTTAAATCTGGAGAGGAGAAAACACAGACCAGGCAGCTCGTGTTGAAACGCCATATTAACACTGGAAACAGACCACCAATTAGCCAGGGCTCGTAAAGATCGTCGCCGACTGAAAGACACAATCTGCAATGGAGTGGAGAAGATGTTGAAAGATGGCATCATTGAACCTTCAGAGAGTCCTTGCTCCTGTACTGTAGTCATTGTGATGAATATGGATAACGAATGGTGATTCTGCATTGGTTGTCGACAAATGAACAAAATCACAAAACATATATCTACCCATTGTCGCTTATTGATGACACCATCCACTGCTGGAAAGGAACGGAGTATTTCTCAGCTATGGACATTCAGACAGGCTAATGGCAAAATAAGGCTGACGACACTCACAGAGAAAATACTGCTTTCATAACAGCTGACGACCTCTATAAGCTCAAAATTATGCCGTTTGGACTCTGCAACGCTCCAGCCGTCTTCTTCTGCACCTTCGTCTTTGTTATCTGGATGGCATTATCGTTTTTCCACATGGTGAGAACATGTAAGCAACGTGACAACCACGCTAATCTGTGTTCAGACTGTAGGTCTTCACGTGGATCCGAGAGAATGCTACTTCACAGCCCAAGAAGTAAAAATCCAGAGAGTGGCGATGGAGTTCGTCCTGATCCAGACAAAGTAAGAGCAGTCACAGATTTTCCAACTCCTCAGCATATTCGTGATATGAGGCGTTTTCTCGGAGTGTGTTCGTACTACTGTCGATTCACAACGGATTTCTGTACGAAGGCAAATCCTGTGCAAGCGCTACTACAGGAAGACACCAAAATTTTCCTTTTCTTTAGGGAGGAGCTAACATCTTTTTCAGTCCTTGCATTGTGTGACGTGAATACCGAGATATAACTTCACACTGGTACAAGTAGTTATGAGATAGGAGGTGTTCCATTAAAAATTAAGGAAGCTGCTTCCCAACAGCAGATATGTCACGCCTGGGGACCACTCTCCAAGTCCAAGGAGTACACTAGAACAGAGAAGGGTTGCGTCGCAGTTGTTTCAGCCATTAAAAAGTTCCGGTCATAGGTCACAGTTAATTTAGCAAATCATTCGCCATAGTAACACACCACCGTTATCTCTAAGCTGTGTTAAAGGCACATGAAATCGATTAGGGGAGATGAGCACTGAGTTAGGAGTGCGATTTCACACTCGTATACGAAAGTTCAAACAAATATAGGTATGCCAGCTTCCTTTGAAGGAACAGTGAAGTTTTCACTGAAGCCGACTGCAGCACCCTGGATCTAGATCCTGTCAATGGTTCTACATATGTTAGCAATGAAGGATCCTCGTCTTCAGGCTGTGCTGCCACATCCTCTTCACTATGATCAGCGTCAGAATTAGCCCCTTCTTATTACGTTTGTATATTCTGGAATATCTTATGTTTGTATAAATAGCAGCACACTCTGTCCAGGAGTTCAGATTTGTCCTGACTGTACACTGGTATTCGTGACATATTGAAGGTGTTTACGGTGTAACAACATCTTTACATAGTCCACACGTGAAAATAACATCATGTATTTGCTTTATACATTTGACAGACATTTTAAATGTGGAAACACTTTAAGTTAAAACACCATTGTCAGTATCTGCACATAGTTTCGACTTGAAAATAACATTAGCATAAGCACTGTGTGAAGGGTTAGACATTTTTGATAAATAATACATACATTTTAGATGTGAAGGTACAGTAAGTTGTACCAATATTCTCTATTTTTCTATGTATTTTTCACTTGACAAACATATTATTTTAACTAACATGTTTTTTACATAATTATAGAACAAAAAACAGCCACGTTAGATGTGGAAATATCTAATCTGAAACGCCATTGAACCTTAACCAAGTGTATTACAGTGATCTGTATATGCCCACTGACATGTGCAGTTTAACCTTTAAGCTGGATCACTAGTGCTAATATGCAATCTGTGGGTGTTTTATACTGTTATAGAAGAAATTCTATATTTATTTTGATAAATAATAATAAATAATACAGTTAATTTAAATGTGGAAATATTTAACTGTGACTTACGCCAAACGTGACACAATGATCAAAGTACGCTCATTGACAACTGCAGCTCAACTTGTAAGTTCGATCAGCTTTAGTGTCACATGATTTTTGATAAATAATGCACACATTTTAGACCTGGAAATATTTAATCTAAACCTCCAGTATGACTTTCGCCAACTGTGGTATAATGGTCGAATTATGCTCATCGTGAAGTGGGAGGACAGAGAACAAGACTGGGATTGGCTGCTTCGTTTTAATTGCCGCTTAAATACGAGATGGAGTATGGCTCTGGCCGTGGGTGGGGGTGTGCCTGGGGAGTGTACGGCCCTTCTCAAGTGCTTGTCATGTGGGAGGTGGCTCAGAAAGTATGTTACTCTCCTAATCCTTATGTACTCCAAAGCCGTTCGTATTTCTGTATATCCGTAAATCTGTCACTCTTTGCAGTATCTTGCATGCCACATCATGCATGTACCTTTGTGCACCCATTTATAGCCTTAATTCGAATCACTTACCAGCACGTCAAAATACCTCCGTTTCCACCAATAATGAGCACATACACATCGCATACGATATAAACCAGACATCTCAATGCTTCATTTCTAATTTTCATCTCTTCTGTAACTTTACACCCGTACAGTCTTCGCTTTGTATTCCAAAGCAGTTTCCACAAATAGTCCCTTTCATATCGTGAACTACACGGTGATATTTATCTCCGCTATTCAATATTATATGCTATCTCTCATTTCTCTCTTTCTTCTCCTCTTCCTCCAGAGTAAGGATTCTGCCCATAACTTCACTCTTAAAATCCGTCCCTAAGAAAATTATCTTCACTCACTCATCTACAATCGCTAGGAGCTCATCATAACAGCATACCTCTTGTAACTTATATTCTCAGCATATCGAACACCACATTAACTAGCAACACAGTATCTCTATTGTCTGTATATACAAATATATGGTGCAGTATCTCCACTAAATTTTCTTCCAACCGTGCCATTAACTGTCATCTCATCACATCCAGCATTATAACTATGGCTTTCTAGCATTATCACAATATAACAGCAAAAGAGTAGATCTGTTTTCAATCATTCTTACTTCAAAAACTTTGAAATCAAGTTAGAAACTTGCAATATGTCTTGGTGAAGAACAGCAAATTGATGGTCCATTAGATTTCTGGCATGCAGTTGCAGGAACTCCGTTTCTTGAAGTAATGTTTCGGACATACATCTTTTGACCATCTTTGGAGTTGGCTACTCCCTTCGCTCACGCTGAGATGGCCGGAAAGAATGCAGTAGAAATATCAGTCGATGAAACGTATCTCGTGCTGTTGCACGAAATCTAACGGATTGGCCAATGCTCTGTGCAGACAGAAAGTGCACGGTTTATTTATGGTTTCTGAATGTTCATATCGATTGAGAAGAATGAAATTGCATTGAAAAAAACTAATTCTAGCATTATTAAGATTCAGTTAATTTGTTCAGTACTCTATGTGTTAAAGCAAATTTTATTCCTTTCCCTTCCAGCTACTGACAATCAAAACTTTACTGAACCAGAACCTGATCCAAGCAAGAGAAAGAAGCGGACAATTTGCCTCATGTGTATGATGAAGAAGAAACTTGGTGGCTTTGGTGGTGGCGGTTGCGGTGGTGGCGGCTGTGGAGGAGGCATGGGTCGTGTCATGTCGATCCCTGTGCCTATACCGATGCCTGTGTATGTTGGTGGCAAAAGCAGTGGCTGTGGCCAACCGAGATGCAGTGGTGGTGGGAGATCGATGCCCAGTGGCAGGAGCAGCTGTGGCTATGGAGGCTGCGGTGGCGGCGGCGGCAACAGGCAAAGCGCCAAGCCGGCAGAGGTTGTGGTGCCCCTCAATATCAAAGTCACTGTGATGCCGAGTGGCGGTGGCGGAGGTGGTGGCTGCCAAACAGCGGGCTGCAACCAGGCGCCTCCTCCTCCTCCCCCTCCCCCTCCTCCTCCTCCTCCCCCTCCCCCACCTCCTCCCCCTCCACCTCCACCCCCTCATTACCCACCCAGGGGGGGCGGCTGTCCAACAGCAGGCTGTTACCAGCCTGCCCCACAGCCAGTGCACTACCAGCCTTCCAGCTCAAAACAGATGGCCAACCCAACAAAGGTGGTGGTGGTGGTTATACCAAGCAGTGGTGGCAGTGGCAGTGGCGGCGGCCGTGGTGGCTGCCCAGCAGGAGGCTGCTACCAGATGCCATCTCCACCTCCACGCCCACCCAGTGGGGGTGGGTGTCCAATGGGAGGCTGTTACCACCCTGCACAACAGCCAGCACAGTACCATCCCTCCGGCTGCAGTGGTGGTGGCTGCAATGCTCAACCCCAAATGTGCTCCACCTGCGGTGGTGGTGGGGGTGGAGGAGGGCATTCATACAGCCAGGCCTCGAGTCAAGCGTCCAGCTACAGCTCCGGCTGGTAAGTCATCCCTCTCTCGTTTTATGTACAACTACCTTCTGCTCCAAATACCCTTCCCACTTACTGCTATATTTTAGTCTACAGATCCCCACAAAAAAGAAGTGAAATTCTCATTACAGTCATCTGTAGGTTGAAAAAACCTGTTAAGTTCAGAGCAAGATAGAGGACGTCGAATCGAGTAAACCGTCGAAAATGAGCCATTGTGGCGCTACAGCTATAAAAAGACTGTCAATCAACATTTGTGTGGAAGAGTGTGTATCTAAACTAACTTGCCCCAGCTAGTGCCTTATTTGCTAAAGAGCCCAGTAGCTAATTAAGTTAACTATTTTCAGCGGTCCCATGAACCATGGACCTTGGCATCAGTGCGGTGGCTTGCATGCCTCTGCTATACAGTTTAAAGGTCAGACAAACTTGTGATTCCTGAAAAGGGGCATCAGCTTTTTCAGTAGTTGCAGAACCAACAGTTTGGACGAACGACAGATGTGACCTTGTAACATTAACCAAAACGGCCTCACTGTACTGTTACAGCGAACAGCTGAAAGCATGGGGAAAGTAGAGCCCTAGTTTTTCAAGAAAGGCATGCAGCTCCAGCCTATACGTAAATGATGATGGTATCCTACTGGATAAAATATTTGTCCCCCGTTAGGATCCCTGGGCAGAGATTATTCAGGAGGCTGTCATCATCAGTAGAAACAAAACTTGTTAGAAAATTAAAAAAGGCAAATGGATAGCTTGGAGTTAAAAATAGTTTAGTGGCAGGGGAAAGAGATTTCTGGACAGGTGAATACAAGGCCATAAATACAAAATCAAATAGCGGTAATGCAAGAGTAGCTTTAATAATGAACAAGAAAATAGTAATGCAGGTAAGGTACTATGAGCAACATGGTGAAAGCAGTATTGCAACCACGCTAGATATAAAGCCGACAGCAGTACAAGTTCATATGCCAACTATATCCGTAGGTGATGAAGAGATTGAAGAAATGCATGAAGAGACAAAGTAAATTATTCAGATAATTAAGGGAGACGAATATATAATTGTGATGGAGACTGGAATTCGATACTTGGAAAAGGAAGAGAATGAACAATATTATGGACTCGGGGAAAGGAATGAAAGAAGCCGCCTGGTAGAATTTTGCTCAGAACATAATTTAATCATCGCCACACTTGGTTTAAGAATCATGAAAGAATGTTGTACACACGGAAGAGACCTGAAGACACCAGAAGGTGCCATACTGATTATATAATGGTAAGACAGACATTTCGGAACCAGATTTTAATTTATAAGACATTAGACATTTCCAGGAGCAGATGTGGACTCTGGCCACAATGTATTGTTTAAAGAAATTCCAAATAGATTTGAAATTAAGGAGATGGGATGTTTATAAGTTTAAAGAACCAGAGGTTGTTGGAAGTTTCAGAGGGAGCGCTATGTAACGGATGACTACAAAAGGGGCAAGGAACACAGTAGAAGACGAATGGGTAGTTTTCAGAGATGAAATACTGAAGGCAAGAGAGGATCAAAGAGATAAAAACACCAGGCCTGGTAGAAATCCTTGGATAACTCACAGAATATTAAATTTAATTGATGAAAGGAGAAAGTATAGCATATGAAGCTGGCAAAACAGAATACAAACGATTAAAAAATGAGATTGACAGGAAGTGCAAAATGGCTAATGGGGAATGGCTAGTGCACAAATGCCAGGATTTAGAAACGTAATTAACTGAAAGAAAGATAGATACAGCCTACAGGAAACTAAAGAGGCCTTCGGAGAAAATAACAGCCACTGCATGAACATCAGGAGCTCAGAAGGAGACCAGTCCTAACCCAAGAAGGGAAATCAGAAAGGAGGAAGGAGTATATAGAGGATCTATACTAGGGAGGTGAACTTCAAAGCAATATTATAGAGATGAAAAAGGACGTAGATGACGATGAAGTGGGAGATATGATACTGCGAGAAGACTCTGACAGAGCACTGAAAGACGTAAGTCCAAACAAGGGCCCAGGAGTATAGGACATTCCGTCACAACTATTGATAGATTTGGGACAGCCACACATGACAAAATTATTTCATCTGATGTGCAGGTGACGAGATAGGCGACATGCCCTCACGATTCAAGAAGAGTGCAATAACTGAAATTCCAAAGAAAGCAAATGCAGACAGGTGTGAAAATTATCGAATTACGAGTTTAAAAATTCATGGTTGCAAAATACTGACACGAACTCGTTA